>NC_090660.1:32067786-37067786 GCF_013368605.1 Nyctibius grandis
AAGAGGGAGGGAGGAATCTGTGTAATCACTTAGGAGACTGAAACAAAAGGCATACCTCGAGATAAAAGTGGGCCTCGGCAGTGCAGAGGTAGCTGGGAAGAACATGTGATAAGAATTTTTGAAGATGGTGCCCCTTTTTATGTTATCCTGCCTGCAACGAAATAGTGGAACACCTGCGGTATGCAAAGGGAAAGTAGCCTAGTCTAAATAAAAAAGGGGGTGAAAAACATTTCAGTGAAGTGCCTAAAACAAGCACTTGTGTAGTAACTATGAAGAATTTGGGCATCAAGCTATAACATGTCCTAAATCAATGCTGATATTACTCAACATTGAAAATGCTGTCCAGATGAAATTTCTTCATTTTTCATCTAAAAGTTTCAATGTTTAAAGCACTACCTAATTTTTTCTTTTATTCTGTAGTAAGTGGCAATTACCATCTCTAGACATATAAATCAAACTCACAGGCTGAATGAAAAGTATTTCCTTACATGCCAGGCTCAAAGTATTCTGATCAGCAGCACAAAGTCCAGCTGGAGGTCAGCAGCTCCTACTATCCCAAGAGCTGATACACCAGGGCCAATACTAGTTAAGATCTTTTGTTAATGACCTAGATGATGAGAGACCCTCAGCATGGTTGCAGATGACACAAAAATGGAAGGAGTGGCTGATACATAAGATGGTTGTGCTGCCATGAAGAGGGACCTCGTCAGGCTGGAGAAATGGGCTGACAGGAGTCTTATTAAGTTTGAAAAAGGGAAATGCTAAACTCTGCCCTTGGGAAGAAATAATCCCACACACCAGTATACACTGGGCACTGACTAGCTCGAAAGCAGCTTGGCATAAAATGACCAGGGATTCCCAGGGGACAAGTTGAACATGAGCCAGCAACGTGCCCTTGCGTCAAGCAAGGCCAACACCATCCTAACATGCTACATTAGGAAGAGGATCTCTAGCAGGTCAAGGGAGATGATCATTTCCCCTCTACTCAGCACTCGTGAGGCCACACATGGAGTGTTGGGCCCAGATCTGGGCTCCCCAGTAATAGATGGACATATGGGAGCAAGTCCAATGAAGGTCCATGAAGATAAATAAGGGACTGAAACATTTGTCATACAAGGAAATGATGACAGAGGTAGGACTGCTTAAACTCAAGAAGACAGAGCTCCGGAAGGATCTTATTGATGGGTCTAAGTAATAAGAGGGTGTAAAGAAGATGGAGCCAAACTCTTCTCACCGGAGCCCAGTAAAAGGACAATAAGCAATGAGCATAAGCTGAAATACAGAAAACACCATTTAAATTAAAAAAAACACCACACCACACTTTTTTACTGGAAAAAGTTACTCAGAGCTGTTGGGGAGTCTCCATCCTTGGAGATACTCAAAACCCTGACTGGACAAGGCCTTGAACAACCTGCTGTAGCTGACCCTGTTTTGGGCAGGAGGGTTGGACTAGGTGACTTCCAGAGGCACTTTCCAATCTCAACTATTCTGCTATTCTACAAAATACTTGAACAATCTCAAAGCAGGAACTGAAGCAAATACATCTTGTGTCATGTCCAAAGCATCAAGGAAGCGCTGAATCAAATAAAGACAAGGTCATTAAGTTGAAAATATCCTGGCCCTAGATTCCCAAGAAGTGTGATAGAAGGATCGAGAGAAGAAGGAAAACATAAAGAACCTGAACAAAACTAGGTTTCAAGGAAACTAGCTCATTATTTTGTTATCATATGCAACCTACAACCCACAACTTGCATTACAGCTCTGTCCTAAACCAGACCAATTTTCCTTTCAGTGATTTTTACTTTCAGCTAAGTCTCCTCTAAGTAACTGCACTTTCTGAAACTAACTGCATGTTTTGCAGACAGTGTCTGCTTCCAGGACTGACAACGCTCGAAGTTTGTAGTTATCGCTGAGGCACCGGTAGGGATGTTAGGCTCTTGCTGTACTTATTCTTAGAGAAACCAAGGTCACTGCTAAATTCCTCACTGCTTATGAGTGAAGAGCTGAAGGGGGGTCGCACCTGCAGGGAGGAGCAGACAGGGCAGGTGACCCAAAATTGACCAACGAAGGTATTCCATCCCATACACGTCATTCTCAGTATAAAGCGGGGGGATCACGAGGGTCTCGCTCTCTTTCTGCTATGGACGGTGTCCGAAGAAGACTCTGTCTGTTTTCCTGCTGCCCCCGAACCTGATCCGTGCATTCCTGAATCCAGCTCTCGACCGTCGCTGGGCCCAGCCTGGGCCTTCCCGGAGCCTGCCCTGCAGTGCCAGTGGGGACGTGGCTGACTTCAGGGGAGCTCGATCTTGGTTTTGTATATATATTTATATATATTTGTATATATTTGATTATTTCTATTATTATTATTACACTCTCTTTCATTATTATAGTTTATTAAAACTGTTTTAACTTTCCAACCCGTAAGTCTCTCTCCGTTTTCCCTTTCCCTTCAGGGGTGGGGGGGTGAGGGTTAACAGAGAGCATCTGACACAGGTTTAATAGCCGGCCCAGCTTTAAACCGTGACAAGCTTGTGTGAGGTAGCGGTTGTGACTAATTATTTTAATAAACAAGATTGAGGGAATATTTTCCTACAGATGGAGGCACAGAGGCTGTAAGAAAAACTGGGGGTTTTTCTTCCCCTTGTACTACAATGGATACATTACCTGAAATGCTTCAGGCTAGTTGAGTAACAAAGTTTCCTTGCATGTTCACCTCCCAAGCACATTTAAGCACACATTTAATATTTTGGTAAAAATTCTTGTACACATGCCCATAATTAATTTTCTGTTCTCTATCTTTAAAATGTATTACAGAAAGTGACAAGTGTAGTCATATCTGCTCTAATAATTCAAAATCAAGACAAAAACAAGCCTAGCCAGGTCAGTACTATTTCTTCAGATTAAAAAACTAGCTTACAGACACACCACCTACATGAAGTTTCTATTTTAAGAACAGGGAGTTAAATAGTCTAAAGATCTGCAAACAGCCCACTAGTTAGGCTCCAGGAGTCTCAAATACACCTTAAGGAGTCAGACATCTGAGACACTCCCTTCAACTTGTTCCTAGGTGTCACTGTGCTGTGGAAGGGCTCTTATATTCAGAGATGCATCTCAAACAGCGAACCCTTTCCCACCCATTCTTCTCCCCACACTTCTGACATGGCAGATAAGTACTTTTATGATTACATGAAGTTCAGCACATGGTATATGAAGGTTATCTTCAGAGGTTTTTAGACTGACAGCACAGCACAAATGATCTACACTTCCGATTTGATAGCTTTCTCATGAAAAAGTCGCTCCATTTAGTTGGCTCATACCTGATTACTGGCGGCCATTATCAAGGTTCTCGTAGGCGCAGATTGGGGTTTACCACTTGGCATGGGCAATGCGGGTGGTAAACTGGCCATAAGCTGAGTCGGTGCTTGCAGACTGAACTGGTAAACATTAGGAGCTGTGCAAGGTGGTGTATCAGAATCCTTTTGGCAGAGAAAAAGGGGAAAAGAAAAGCAACTTTACAGAAAGTACAGTATATACAGGCTATGCATGTGAAAATGCACCCAAATATCAACTCATGAATACTGTAAAATTAATTATTTTTTTCAATGGTAAAAAAAAATACAAGCCAGTACTATGTTTATTTTACACATCTAGAAAATGTTTAATTGAACCTGCACCAAGGAGACAATGTCAACAGGTCTATGGTAATCACAGGTCAGTTCCAGTTAGCACAACCTAAAGCCAAACTTGTATCTCTACCAAATTTGAATTAAAAGATGGGAACTAAGGTTGAGAAAAAAACGGAACAAGAACAGCGACACTGTTAGTGATACATAGGCTAGAATTTCAGGTGTCATGACAGACTCCTCTGAACAGTGTTCTGGATTGTACTTATCTGTATGGCAAAGTTACTCACTGTAATTGTTATAGTCGTCTCCCATTCTACCCAGCAACAGCAAAATTAGGGCTCCACCTACCAAGAAACAAGGAGATCGTCTGCCAGTCAAGACTACTATATGCACATCAGTCACCCAGCTCACTGCTAATTAGGAGCTCTGTTCCCCTCGCTTTCCATCGGAAATCTGAGTGAGAATTCTTCAGGGGAACCAAGATGGATGTAGGATTACAGAAAAAAAAAAATACTGTAATAGAATTTATATTACTGACTACTATTCCTTCCAGTCTGATCAACTGCAATTACAGATGCATCATAAGCAGAGTCATACTGGTGTTGTTACATCACTGTGTGCCTGGAGCATTTAACAGACAACAAGCAAGGAGGCAAGCACAGATGCAGGGGTTTATAGGAATTACTCAAGTCTGAAAACACCTGACTACCACAATTCTTAAATGACCAATTATTTTCTAAGTTGAGAAAGTTGAAAAGCAAGCTACAGCCTTTTGAGACAACTTCGAACACAGATCTTCGAACACAGTGTGCCCTTGTGGCCAAGAAGGCCAATGGCATCCTGGGGTGTATTAGAAGGGGTGTGGTTAGCAGGTCAAGAGAGGTTCTCCTCCCCCTCTACTCTGCCCTGGTGAGGCCGCATCTGGAATATTGTGTCCAGTTCTGGGCCCCTCAGTTCAAGAAGGACAGGGAACTGCTAGAGAGAGTCCAGCGCAGAGCCACGAAGATCATTAAGGGAGTGGAACATCTCCCTTATGAGGAGAGGCTGAGGGAGCTGGGTCTCTTTAGCTTGGAGAAGAGGAGACTGAGGGGTGACCTCATTAATGTTTATAAATATGTTAAGGGCAAGTGTCATGAGGATGGAGCCAGGCTCTTCTCAGTGACATCCCTTGACAGGACAAGGGGCAACGGGTGCAAGCTGGAACACAGGAGGTTCCACATAAATACGAGGAAAACTTCTTTACGGTGAGGGTGACCGAACACTGGAACAGGCTGCCCAGAGAGGTTGTGGAGTCTCCTTCTCTGGAGACATTCAAAACCTGCCTGGACGCTTTCCTGTGTGATATGGTCTAGGCAATCCTGCTCCGGCAGGGGGATTGGATTAGATGATCTTTCGAGGTCCCTTCCAATCCCTAACATTCTGTGATTCTGTGATCTTGTAAAACTTATTTCTCAACCATAACACAACGGCAACAGATAAGTAGCTTTCCCTACATTTTACTGCTGCTTTTTACCTCACCCTTAACTCCTAAGTATTCTGAACTTGAAAATAATGGAAAAAAACCAAACCTATTCTTTGTCCCAAACCACTAGTGTTTTTTCCATTCTCATCCATCTGGCTCAAAGTATAGCAAGAGATGGGGCTTGGCCAATTAGTAGCTACCAAATTAGAACACATTATTGGCTCAGAGCATCAAGGATCTTTACTGTTAAAGTAACTACTGAAATATTCTATTGCTCTTTCTGTAAAGACTAATTGCCTGGAAGCAAAAACTCTTCACTTAAACCAAACAAACTTTAAATAGACCTGCAGCACTACTACTTGCCCTCACATGGCCTTGCTTTCCCAGTTAGATTCTTTGGTTAGAGAATAGGCCCCCTAGGAAAATATTTTCCAAGAACAGAAACAAGAAAATATTTTAAAACTTTTCTTGGGGAAAGGAAAAGGTCATTTAAGAGATGTTGACAGTTGTGAATACTGAGCAGCCTAAGCAATGAATTACTAGAAAGCAAAACTTGCATACCAGCTGAAGTAAATACCCACAGCAAAAGCAACCTTCAATAAAACTGTCAGCTATTAGAACAATCACTCTTTTATTGGTCCATATAAAGCTGTACTTACTGCAAAATAAGTTCTAGCAAGAAGGCAGCTGCTCTCCTAACTAGGTCAACTAGTGGTAAAAGTTACAGTATGCCTTTGTGAAGCAGTTTCAGATACTTGCATCACAAATTCACTAGACAGACCACGCTGGTAACAAGAATCTGTGCAGGAAGTTAAGTCTTATGAGATCAGATCTTTACCATTTAATAAATACGTTCACAGCAGGCAACTACATGCTGTAGCAGCACTTGAAAAATGAAGCTTAGTTGTATGCACGTGCAAAGCTGGCTGCCTGGATGAGATGGTATTTTCTCCTTTGCCCAATCCTACAATATTAGCCATGGGAACAGGCTAAGGTCTCTACAAAGATGAAGCTGATACATGCTTAACTAAGTAGGTGATAGAGTCAAGTACAGAGGCAAGAACTTGGATTTCTACGCTGAAGTTTTTTTCAGACACTATTGGTCATGGAATTATTAAAGCTTAGAAAAAGAGGGAAAAATAAAGAGGGGGTAGTCATGTTTGAACAGACAACTTCTGAACATGCTCACAAGTAACCATGAGCAGGCAGATGGGAGGGAAAAGGGGACCTTACTGTCTATCCAATGCGTTATCTTCTGCGATGCAACCTTCACAAACCCGATCAAAGAATACTTCGTCTCTCTACTCAAAGAATCTCCCCTTTCTCTTCTCTTAGATACAAGTAGACCACCTGAAGATTCATATACCTAACCCAGACGGGACATTTCCCATTTATAAGATGTCTAAGGGTTTTTGTGCAACAAAATGTTAACTCCAGTATGGAAGCAGAAGCAGATGGAAGAGAAAAGGGAGTCACATGGTTTAACTGAGACTAGATAAATTTCAGCACAAGAAAACTTGTGTTGCTTTATTTTCATTTTGTAATAGGTATGTTCTTCTGTCTCAATGTTATTTACTGATACGTGTCCCATACAAGTAGATCACATCCCTCTTCTGAGGTGATCCTGGACTGCTAACAGGATTACTGTATGGAGCTGATACGCTGACTTCTCACCAGCATCAAAATCCTTTTGTGAAGAGGAGCATTACCTTTCTTCCTCAAACTGAAAGGTTAACCTCAGTGATCAGAAAATTGAGCCTAATGTGAACAAAACTGATTTTCCACAAGCACTGCCTACACTGAGGGATTAAGTCTTACTTGGTCTTCTGGACAGGATTCTTAAGTGTAATATGCAAACTTGAAGCATTACAGAAGCTCAGAAGACCTACAAGTAAGTAAATGCACACAGGTAATAGTCTGACACTTTAGAACCATGTCTGGAAGACAAAAGCTCTGACCCTTACTAGTGTAAGGGCTACAGAGGTCACATTGTAAAAACATTAATGTAAAATACAGAGGTAAGATCCTTCAATTGATTTTAGCAAATAATCTAGGGATAAAGCCACAATGACTACACTAAGAGCCCAGATAAGTTCTTGATCTCTTGAATACTACTACAATGAATGCCAATCATACAGAGTCCCTCATCCTGCAAGGAAAAGATCTTCTAAAGAGATGCTTCTGGAAACAAAGAGAGACTGCCAGATAAGGTTTATCCTACTGGGAAGTTTCCATTTTAAAACACACTCTTTAAACCAGTTTCAACTTCCTGAGTAAGAACTTAGTACCTGGAAAGAAGATTTCTACTATTCATAGCCTTGATTACTGAGGACTCTAATTTACCTTAATGCTGGAAAGAAGATGAAGTATGGAAGAGACATAGAAACTCATTATTGATGAACTCTCACAGAATCAACTAGGTTGGAAGAGACCTCTGGGATCATCGACTCCAACCTTTGACCTAACACCACTGTGTCAACTAGACCATGGCACTAAGTGCCACATCTAGTCTTTTCTTAAACACCTCCACGGATGGTGACTCCACCAACTCCCTGGGTAGCCCATTCCAATGCCTAATAACCCTTTCTGTGAAGAAACTTAATGTCTAACCTGAACCTCCCCTGGCACAGCTTGAGGCTATGTCCTCTAGTCCTGTAAATCATAGTGACAGATCTTCTCAAACTATTTTTAGAATGTTTTGTGCTAAAAATAACTACAGTAATGTTGCAAGAAACCAGAATTTTAGAAGAAACTACTTTTAATAAGCAGCAGCAAATAGTGTGTGTGTAACACCAGTTCCTTTAAAAACACCCGTTACCCCTGTGATGAAGACCTCTGTTGTCAACTGAGGCGTTTACTCTTGCCTCCAATGGCTTGCACGTGACAGACTTCTACTGTAGCGCCCAACTTCTTCAGTTCACTCAGCCAGATTATCTGCTTGTGGGACAGGCGATCATTGGGCCCTTTCACTTCCACCAGCTTGAAGTGATTAGCTCTCATCTAACTGCAAATTTTGCTTGAGAAATGGGATCCCCTAGCCTTCTATCTAGACAGAAACAGTGAAACACTAGTCTTATGAAAGATGAAGAGCTGAAGCAATCTTTCAATCCAAACTTCTCTTCCTGACATCAGAAGAGAACAAAAAATCCTTTACTGTTCCGCAAAATGCATCTCCCATTATAAGAAGTCCCAGGACCTCATGAGCAAGAGAATATTTACTCGCCAGAAGCTCCTTACAACTAGGTCTGGCCGTAAGAGCTTATTTCAATTCCATTAATAACTCAAGGCTTAAGATACAAGGTAAACTGTACTGGTACATTCATCCATCATGACAATAGTTCAGTTTCCACAAATTTCATGAGCACTCAATTATACTCATAAGTTTCCTTTCCATAATTCTAAATGCATGAAAAAGTGATGCTTTCTGATTTGTTTTATGTAGTCATTTGAGAATTTTCAACTGACTAACAATAGCTACCATTTTAGAGCTTTCAATTTCCAAGACTATTTTTTTTTAAAGCTGGAGTGGCCTAAGAAGATTAATTCACAATCCCAGTCTAAGTTTTGGCCCAGTGGTAAAAGAGTCTAACTATGATAGAAGTCAGTATTCAGAAACCAAAACTTAAACAAAATAGAATGAAAGTTTCTTGCTAATGTGACAGATTTGGCTTCTTACACCCCATTTCCCACCCCCCCTGGAATGAACTACAGAAGTCTTGGCAAAAAGGTTCTTATTGTTTCCATTCTCCAAACTTCTCCCGCTAATTAAACATTTTTTTTCTCTTTCCCACAACATTCAGGAGTTGGAAGCTGTGAGAGAACAACAACCACTTCAGTAAAAATTGTGTTCCGTCTTTGAAAGCAAAGAACTGAAAACAGTAAGAAAATTGGTGTTTATAGTTAACACGTCACAGATTTTTTCATGTGATCCTCTCCTTTCTTACAATTAAAGTGATTTAACAGATAACTGCTGCCAGTCTTCTTCTTTTGCCTCTTTTCCCATTCTGGCCTTCTCCATTATACCTGTATTAGCATTTGACATTATTATGAGCCAATACACGGAGGTGAACCACAGAAACAGTAATCTGCTTCTTACTAGCTTCACCTTCTGAATCAGCTCACCACAGGATTAGGTGAATATCAGTGCAGAAAAGCGGGAGCAGCTAGTGAAGAGAAATATACCTAGCAAGAACATCTATCTACTGTATTGGTTTAATAAAAGTGTAAAACCACACTCCTTGGAACATAAAGCAACACCAGAAAACTTCAGATATTTGATAGTTTGGGGTCATGTGCAGGAGCAGAACTTCAATGCATGCTCTCATTTGAACGGTTTTAGCCCCAACATACTTAACTCTGCTTGATAAAGCAACATGCTTCCAAGGTGATTTCATGGATTACAACCCCCCACCTCATTTCTTCCACATCAGCTTGTGCCATTTCCCTTTTTACTAGGTGGAGCCATAACTTTAGCTATGGTGTAAATAAAGCAGAATTGAGATGAACAAAATTGCTACTTCTATGGGAGGTGACAGGGTGAAGAATTTGCATCAATACACTTGCACCATTTCCGTTTGCCAGCCTATAAACAGTACAAAACAGTCTCAAGTAAGACGCAATTGGTTGATTTTTCTGCCTTTAGGTCAACTGTATTACAAAAGGAAAATGCCTTGGTCATTGTGCTTACAGGAGGGGAAAAGTGAAAGAAGAGATACAGGATACACAAAGCAAACTGAAAAATATACATCCTCCAAAAGCATTAGTGTTCGTTTTACCGAAAAAGAACTAAAAATGTAACCTAATTAGTATCTACCAAGATTAAATACAAGCACAGTAACCCTTTAACCTCACTTCATTATATCCTGCCAGGCCTGACTGTGGTCTTATTCCATGTTTTATCAATACTCATTGTATTTCAGAGAAGCCATCTTAAATAAAAAAGGCCCCAGAAGCGTGCACTTCAAATTTCCTTTGTTGCCCCTAATACTTTCATTTCACAGGCTTTCAATTGGTCTGCATTAAGAGTACAGTAATATTTCAAGTTAGTGTTTTTCAAGTTAAGCACCAAATTATGGGACGCATTATGCAAGCTGAACATGTACAATACTAGAATATAAATACTGAATTTAGGTTTTCTTCCATCCTAAAATGGTTTAGGTATCTCTGTTCTTTTTCAATGTTAAGCTATGGCAAGAATACAACCAGCCTTTGGAATCAGAAAGTAGTCTGAGCTTGACTTCTACAAAATTGCGTGCTTCTCTACTTACTTCATGGACATCACAGCAGTAAAATCCAATTGTACTTGCTGATTTACATATTCCCTCTGTACCCTTTGCTGCTTAGAATAACTTGTTATTAAATAAAATTACTTTATAATTTTGTGCTCAAAACTGTGCCTCCTGCAGCTTTGCAGAAATTTACTCTTATTTAAAGTGGATATAGAAAAAAGACTGCTCAAGCAACTGAGACAGAAGAACTGAAGGAGAGCATAAGACAGTATAAAACAGCACGTAGTCAGAGATACAGGTTAAAAAAAAAACAAAACAAAACAAAACCAAATATGGGACTATATGATGAAAGAGGAAAACAGGCAAAAGCAGCACTGGAAAAATCTGTTCCCCTCTGGTCCACAGAAACTGTCAGTAATCTGCACAGCAAGAACAGGAGAAAAGAGTAGAGTTTTAAAGGATTTGGGGCTTAAACTCTTAAATGCACCAAATCAAATGTCAGTCAAATACTTTTCCCTGGTAACATCATGTTTCTGTGTGTGCACGTTCAGGGTTGCCCACTGCATTATTTGAAGACAAGCTGGCTGCAAGTCAGCACTTACATCTTTCTTTAAAGACTAAAGATGAAGAGGCCTACTTTTTAGAGCACTTGCCTCTATTTGTTCAGGAAGAGGAAAAAGAGTAAGATAGAATCTGCATTCTTCTACGAAAAGATGATCAACTATCCATACACATATTTGAATTGTTACTTTGGTTAGGACATGAGAATATTCAGGCATGTAGAAAGGGAGAAAATCTGTGTAGCTCTTGCTCTCAGACTGAGAATTTTGTTAGGCCACCCCCTTCTGCCCCCTCTTCCTACACACACAATTTCAACTGAAACTCTACAAATTAATCATAGTCATTAAGACAGATTTAACAAGACTACAAGAAGAGCTGTTACAGTAACTACTCTGAAGTGTCTGTCCCTCTACTGCAGATAAGCACATGCCTTACACTTGCAAATTTAATCACTTTAAAAAAAGCAACATTTATCAGGACAAGATATGTCATACACTATCACCTCTATCTGTGAATAGGGAAGTACAACACTTCCTGCTAATATGCTGAAATTCAGACTTTGACTAATAAGAAGGAAGGGGAGATGGTGAAACTTCATTAAGCACGTTGAGTTCAAGTACTAAGCCACAATTTCTTGCAGAGCAAGTACCAGTTTTAAAGTCATCATGGATCTTGTATGCATTCAGCAAAATGATAGGAATAATGAGCATTAGTCTTATCAGTCATATTCATATACTACTCTCAATTTAAGCATCTGATCAATGTATTGAATACATAATACTTGAAGGCAGTGAAAAGACACATGCCAGGAAACACTTAAGGTACTGCTCGGCATATCCCTTAGCTGTTGGGGGCACAACAGTGGGGAGATCAAGCACTGAAATTCTGATGAAAGATTGTTATAAAGCCTCAACAGCAATGACTACAGCTAAAATTTCAAGAATATCTGACAGAACATATTGTAAAAGCTACAAAGTTAAATAGAGGCAAGTATTATGTTCTCTCCCAAACTAGACTATACAGGTACCTTGTTCACTGAAACTTCCACTACCTTGACATGACTGCATGGTCTTGAGAAGTCAGAACTCTTCACAAAATCTTGTTGTAGAAGCCCAAAGAACATTATCATGAGAAACACCGAGATAAGGTGTATGAAATTTCTTACACACAAACTTCTAACAGACAACTTTTGAGATTCTGTGCTGGACTGGATATGAGATTATCTATCCATTAGGTAACAGAAAAGAGCTTTAAAGCTTTCCTATGAGCCATTACATCTGTTACTGATATGCAGGCATCACTGTCACATAAAATGCTATGCTCTATTTGGCATAACAGCATCAAAACTGCAGAGCATACTTGGCACCAGGAATTATACCAGACCAAAATGAGACTGCAAAAACATACCTAGGATTATTTTTTACTTGGCAGAGACTGTTGATCAGGCAGCAGATATTCTCCAGCACTATTTTAGGACTTCCTGAGGTAATAAAAAGCAGCTTTCCACAATGCTTCAGCAACAAGAAATCCAGGTCACCAGTTACAGAGTGCAGGTCCAGAACAAAAAAGCACCCAGGAAAAAAAGGCATTTTCAAGAGGAATTTGTTCACTGCACAGGTTCTCAGACTAACATCTGCAACTAGTCAGAACAAGCAGAGAGCCGGGGGCTAACACAGCTCATTTCATCTGGTTTCAGATTCTCATAACAATCACTTAACTCAGTATGAAGGTTAAAGTGAGATTTCTAATGCCAGAGGCTTATTTTCTTTTGTGGAACAGTTTGATTCTTGCTCCCATAGAGTAAAAACTCACACACTCCGCACTGTCCTTGATGGCAAAGATAGGTATAAAGCATCTTCCATTCTTCACTTCAACATTTGTTAGATCATGTGGGAATGCATAGTATTTTGCAACTTACCTGTTTGCATGAGTAAGTGAAGAATACATACTGCCTTTTTGTCAGGGCAGCATAGAGTATTTTAAATACCTGCACAGCAGAACACTTCATAGACAAAAGACTTACTACATAGATCAGTTTGATAATTAACAGAATCCAGAAAAATGTATGTGCAGTCAAATATGTTCTGATGAGCAGATTCCTTGTATCCATAGGTTTATCTCCATGTGTTCCTTCCTCAGTTTGCTCTTGATCACTAATATTTATATTCTTCACAGAGCTGAGGTAACAGGGTGGGAACTTGAGTACTCAGTATTTTGCAAGGAACTACATTAGAAGTGCTAGTGAGAGTCAGAGCTCTGTATCAACATGTACAGTAAGACTAACCCATAAACTAAACAGGTATCTCAGTAATAGTGATATCAGAAGACAGATTTCTCTTCTACACAGTCTTTGATCTGAAATTTACTGATCCTTACGAAAGCTTTCTTTTGTGAACTAATATTTCGCAGTTTGCTAGGACACTTACGAAGGACAGCACAACTAGAATTTCATCAGCCAGATAGCGCTAGCATAAGGCATTTTGTAAATAGCTTTGCTGCCTTGGAAAAGTCCATAAAAGGATACTTTTTGTACAAATTATGATTTAATCTCATTAGATCCAGAAGTGTGTTCCCCTGCAAGCTAGTCCTGGACATGCAGAGATTAAAGCAATCATCCTTCTGAATTTGAGGTGGTGTACTGAGGAAAAGCATATACATCTAAAATATACAGGAAAAAAGAAAGCTGTCCTTGAAGGAGGCAGTTCTCTTGTTCCTCAGTGGTACACAAGTTCTTATTTCCAGAAGGTGACCATTAATATGGTCCCCAAAGGAAGGAAAACAGTAGCAGGAACAGAAAGAACTCAGGGTAGTAACTTTAAGCTCTTACAGACCTACACTTCCATTTTTCTGAGTATGTACAAAAGTAGAGAGGCTGACTTCTAAATGTTAGCTCTGGTTTACGCCAATCTGGTCTCCAGGAAAACCTGCTCCTTTTATTGCTCTGTTCTGACACCTGTTCTCCTGCTGCTGGAACAAATCTATAATCATTGCAATCTCTGAAGTGCCCGTAAGTCCAAAGACACCAGCAGCCTTATCTATTCATCTGCTGAGCCACATTTACAGAATATAAGGCAAAATCTGTAATGCTGCCAGAACTTCAAGGAAGCAAATGTTCAAAAACCATACAGCATGCTGTATTACAACCAACTATTAAACTATGGGGTCCAATAAATTTCTAGGATCCCTATGAGCAATACTTTGATAACGCTTGCATACTTAATATATACTGCCAATATTGCTTCCAGGACATATTGATGAACATATGCAAGGCTTCCAGACTTACGGTTGGTGTACAGTCATGTGATGACTTCAGAATATAGCTATCTCTGTGCCAGAGTGGATGGCTGGAATACTTAAATTTCAGTAGAAGCTGAAGTTCAGAGAGGGGCAATATGACCAAGTCAAGTCACAAGTTGCCAAGCCTATTTCCTCTTACTCAACATATGTAAGTTGCATTCTATTCTATTATATTGGTAGGCAGATCTCAGAAAGGGCAAGGTGCAGCTGATCACTATTATCAGTGAAACTTTAGCAGTAAATTGAAAAGCAAATACACTATCAAGTCCTTCTAGTTTGACAGCTAGGATCTTGTAGCTGATACACAGAAAAATATACTCTGCAGTCATGCAAAATACTTCTCCAGAAACAGTTTTTTGATGCAGATCTTGTGCTTAAGGTTAACAGTGACATCACACGGATGAATATAAAACCTTAATTACTGGGAAACGATCAGCAAACTGTCAATCTAGGACCTCCCTGTCTCCTGCATTTTCTTTATAATCTGTACCTTGCTTTCAGTCTTCAGTATTAGAGAAGTTCAGAAGATTTAACCTCACAGAATCATTCCTGAAGAACAATCCTTCCCCAAGATCAGAGCTAACACTACACATAACTCTACAGTGATGAGATGCACCATATTCATATTCCCTTGTTCTGAAGCTGGTACCAAAGATCCCTGCATCATACCTATTTGCAGTTCACCAGAAGTTTTGGCACAAATACCAGTTGTCACACATGCTAGATGTTCTTTTGCTGCAACGTGGGCATAGTATTATGCCAGATCATGTCACCGATAGCCTCTTCAACTCCGTCAGAATAGGCTTCTCTTCCCAAATCAGGTGCAGCTCAGGACTGCTCAACCAGAACTTGCTCATCCTCACATATCCAAGTGTCAGTAGGAAGAACTCAGTTATTTGTCAGAAACCTGCCATTCCATTCCAAATTAAGATAACACGCTGGCAGTCTACTAAGGACATAATACCAATAAATGACCAGGGCTTAAACTAGGGTCTGTCACTAGCATATCGGCATAAGGCTTTTTATTTTGTTAACAAGAGTAGCACTTCCATTTACTTTGTGGACGCCCAAACTGATTGCAGGTCTTTCTTGTTGAGAGCTTCCTTTTCACTTTTCATTAATTTCTCTGGCATCATGCCATGAAGTTTCAACGTCAGGCAATAAGGGACTAAGTGGAGGTCATAACCACTCACCACCCATTATGTTGGGAGTGCACGATATTAAGCAAATATTTGCATTTTCTCATAAAACTTATTACAGTGGTATCTTTCTCACTGACACACTCAAACCAGGAGCATGGCTAGTAGTATCACTGGCAAGCATCATGCTGTTCTTTTTCCATTACCCAGATGGTACAACTAAAGCATTTACCATATTTACTGGAGGTGGAGTGAAAAGACTATTCAACATAGAAAATTGACTAGTGTAAAGGAATTACAGAAAGTAGCCAGGACATATAAAGAAGGCGCTTGTCCCTCAAAACTTATTAAATTTTTATTGAATACAATTCCCAACTTTTAATTCCATATTTGACTAGTTTTTGAAAGCAGTCAAGAAACAGGTACTTGGACCTCTCTTGGCATCATCCAGTTATTCACTACTGTAATTAACTGGATATTACATCTTATTCCCGTCAATACCTCTACCTAGCACAGAATGCTTCAGTAGATTTATAATAAGCACCTCATGCCATGCAATGCAATTTTGTTCTTTATAATCTGCGCTGCACAATTCCGTGTTGATTTAAGTCCATACAGAAACACAAACATCTTACAGAATCTTAAGAGTCTGGGAACATACCTAAAGAGACTACAGCCTCCTCTTCCAGGAAGTTATAATAAAGCCCAGCAATTACTTTCAAATTGCACTTCCAAACAAGGAAGATGACAACAAGACTTTACATATGAGGGCCCCATTTCCATTAAAATATAAACTGACTGCTTGGCTGAAAACAGTAAGGAGTATTATTCACCTTCACAGCATGATATGATGTTCATGTTCAATTTGGGGTGTGGGGAAAAAGGACCAGAATTTGACAGTGGGAGATTTTGATTGATGGGAAGATTTATGAAGATATATTTCTACTCTTCTACTGAATTAACTGCTGTTAATTTAATTTTATTACATCTAACTACTACCACAAAGAGTACCAAAAATTTAGCATGGAATTAAGACCCATTTAATTTAATGAAAAATATTTGATTCAGTAATTTTTCTGAGCAAGGGAAGCTATTAATTTGCTGTAGCAGCTTAGGTACAGTATCACATTAACTTCTGTTGTACCAGTTGAAGCTTTGAAGAGTATAATAAACTCTGCTTCTTATTAGTTTAACCCATTAAAAGAAAGAGCTTACAATGTCACTGCCGGAGAGCGATGATACAGAAGAGGCAGATGAGCCAGAAGATAACTGTTGTGTACTAGCCAATGACAAAGCCAAGCGTTGGTTGTAAGAAGGTTCAGAGTCTCTGTTCTGTTGCTGTTCTCCATTGCACGGAGCTATCTGGTCTCTTATTTTCAACCTATTATCTGTTAACAGAAAGTAAATGATAAGCATCATTTAAGAGCACAGAATACCAACACATGGGCCTTGAAGTCTAAGAAGAGATGCAGTTTAACAAGCTAACTGAAAAACAGGCTCAGACAAAACTAGTCATAGGTTAGAAAGTTACAAATACCTTTTTTTTTTCCTACATATCTGAAAGTGATTCATTTTCAGGCATGAGTATTTTCAATTACATCAAATTCAAGAAAAAAATTTAAGTTGGATTCCTGCTATACCTACCAAGTTCAGGTGATAAATTAATTTTGCTCCCCCACTTCTTTTTAATCCAGGCCCTGTAGTCAATCACTTCTTGGGTCACTTTGATGATTCTACCTAATGTACTAAAAAAATTTTTCAATTAAGTATTAAACACACACTGTTGGTTACATATTTGCAAGCATTTCAACAAGCAATCAAATTATGCTAAAAGTCAGTTTAAGGTATGCCTAACCAAAGAATCCTTTTGAACTTTCATTTCCTTTGCACACTATTTAATCCACTGAAGCGTCACAATTTTTACATTAGTATATTGCACATCTTCTACCATACTAACATGTAAGCACTGACATATAGGTGAGATTTTTACTCTGTATTTCTAAATGGAGCGCATCTTAATTACCGAGAAAATACATGCAGACACCAGTGTATTTGATAAAACCAATTTACAGGTTCTCGCATTTCTCCATATAGAACATACTTTTTCCACAGAATCTGGACTACAACAGTTATGGGATACACTGAAGACATTAATATCCCAGCCCCCCAGCTGACCTTCACGCTGAAGACAGACCTTCACTAGCCCTTGCTTAGATTTACAAGACAACCTAAAAGGTGCAGGATCCCCACAATTATAAAGGAAGTACCATGGATCGTGAGGTAGTGGAAACGAGAAGCAGACTGGCTCCAAAACCAGAAAAAGTTAGAATTTATGAAAGTTCGTAACAGTAAGTGGTTCAGAGGAAAAAGCCTACCTGGTCCTGCTGAACAGTGACCAGTTATGAACAAGTACAAAGTAGTATTTTTCCAACATAATTTCCCAACATTCAGCTATTTGAATTGTACTACTTCTTGAGCAGGAGTTGAGTCCTTGTTTGAGAGCTAAACTTTTAAGCTTTCCTTTCATCAGGGACTAGTGGCTGAAACACTAATTATAAACTCCACGCTCAAGATACATGACGGACTGACTATTGTACAAAAATGGGCTGTGAAAAGTTACCATCTTGGAGAAGGAAATGCCATTTTAGTTTTGAAAATCTTCAACCGTTACAATAAGGCTTATTTTGTATTTCACATGACAAAGGTACATTGTACCTGTACTGGAACTTTCTTTTGGTTGAGATGTATAATGGAAAGGGAGGACATATATAGCCCAAATGTATTTAGACTCCCTTTATTAAGTCATTTCATAGGAACACTTTAAAAAGGAGCGATAATTCTCCTTCTGGCTTAGGGATTACTATTTAATTCAAGACCAAACACCACATGTTCCACATTTAGTCTTCCAACTTTAAAGACATGTCAGTGTGTTAGCACTGAAAAAGGCAGTCCAGCATTTTAAGCAAACATTGAACCAAATAATATCATGTAAGTTACCAGACCAATAGCTGCAGAAGGGCCTCACGGACAGAATGAAGGTCATCCACTATTCTATTTACGTAACGTAGATAAAATGATGCATGTTGGAAAACAGAATCTTGAATTTTACATGCAGAATAAAAGGCATGATTGTCACCATTCAACAACTAAAGATCTGGGTTATAATAGGTAATTCTTCGGAAACCACAGTTCAATAGCTAAGTAGAGCACGTTAAGAAAGGAACAAATAAAATAGAGGATAGTATTTTGTCAATGTACACTCCCATGACATAACAGCATTTTAAATATTCAATGCAGTTCTGGTTTCTCACTCTCAAAAAGGAAGTTAAGCCAGAGGAGACAGAATGAAGACAGTAATGACCAACACTGCTGAGAATCAGCTGTGGCCCTGAAGTTGCAGTTCCCAGGACAGCAATGCCAGTACGGAACTCAAACATACACATGCTGGGTCTCTTCAGCAGTGGGACAGAGAAGGAAATCTTGCAGATAAGTTGTTTCATCTGAGACTGCCTTCAGAAAGATTTGAGCTTTTACTCCAAGATAACCTATACATTTCACAACTACTACCAGCTGTGGGCTTAGAACCAGAAAATGAACAGGGACTGAATAACATAAGCTCTTACAGAGGAGTTTGTCAAGTCTGAAGCTTCTTAGAGTACTTTCCCAGAAGCAAACCAATAGTCATGCCTTCATATATCAGAAGGAAAATGAATGATACAGGATGGTATTTTTATCAGCCTGGGTGACTGATACACCAAAAATGCCTGCTATCAAATAGGTGTACAGGGTAAAACTACTGTCACACCAACAATTATGGCAGAGTTGCACATACAGAACCCGGGAATCTCTTCTCTCACTAGCTCCTTTCACAAAGAATAGAGATCAAAGCCCCAAACTCTCATTTTTGGTAGAAAGGTAGAAAAAAAAAAGAAATTCACTAAGATATCAGGTCAGAGGTTCAAAGGCAGATCCATGCTATATTGCTCATACATCAAAATTAAAAACATTCATTACGAGACATCAGACACTGAAAGGTGATTAAAGGCTATACTGCCATATACTTAATCCAGCAGCAAAGAAAGAGGAAGTGTGATCAAACTAGATACTGCTCTCAAAGAACACCATTTCATATGTATAGGACTCAAGCATGTCCATGGGGTCAGAGAACAATTTTTAAAATAAACATTTAAAAATTGTGCTTATCTGTTTTCAACACTGAAAATGCTTATGAACAAAAAACCTACTAAGCTGCCCTGCCTTTACTATGAGGAAATTCCACGCTTTTGGGTTTCTTTTTTTGGCTGAGGCCAGAATTTCTACAGATATATGAGACACTCCCACAATTCTTCAAAGATGTTTGTTTGGAAGACATGGAAAAAAAAGTTAACTGCTTAATAAAATTAGACAGTTCTCCTATGAAAGATGCCCCTTTAAGGTTTTTCCCTTAATATTATCATACAGTAAAACCAGGAATAAGCTATTTACATACCTAGTTAACTTTGTAAGAGCTTAGAAGGTCCTCTTTTTACACACTGCAAGCCTTCAGTTCACAGGGACACTTTATAGCTGCCATTACAGCACAACTACAGTGCAAATAAATCTTAAGATCACACTTAAAAGGCTCAGATTCAGTAAAATCAAGCATCTAAAGCTCCAGCCAAGCTCCACATGAATGAGTGAGTACCAGAGCAGGAGAAAACATCAAGGCTGTGAAAGAACAGCCAAAATAGGCCTTAACTGAACTTATGAAATATCCCCTTGGTATTAAAAGGGCAATATAATCTAAAAGCAGACTAAGGAGCACCTGCGATGGATCTGCTTGAGCACGATGATAAAAAAAAAAATCTAAAGCCTTTACCTAGACAAATACTCTGTAGGAAAAGCTGATATTGCTGATACCTCTTAAGACACAGCACACATTCTAGTTACAGCCACCCACCATCCAAGATGTGAAGCAAAGGAAGGACAGTTTCAGACAGCACATTTCTGCTTTGTGTCAGCAGATCTAGCAGGCAAATTTAACATTCCCTTTGACAGCTCCCAGAACTATCTTGGCCAACCAGGGGCAACCCAAACCTAACATACAGACCTGTCAGCAGTTAGATCTGTTGAACTGTACACTAGGAAGAGACCAAACAGCTTTCAAGCACAGAGATGGAAAGATCACTCTATATATGGCCCAGACTATTGGTTTTTTGAAGATTATCACCTGTAAATGACAACTCCAGACATGCTATAGCAAAACCCTGCCAAGGCTTCCTCAAACTATGAACTCTGGCCTGTTGGCATGACAGTCCCTTTCCCTCATACACCTGCACCACAGGTCTGGCACCAATAAGGAGGAACATGTTATCAGTCTGCAACTCTAGGAACTGAAGAAAGGCTTCAAAAGTCTTAATTATACTGGAAGGGCACATCACAGGAGAACCAGTCTTCCATTCCTCATTTCACATGACCTCATGTGCCACTCAAATGTGGCTACACTGCTGTTTAGAGATGCAGTCTGAGCACACATTCGTATCTGAACCATGCCACAAGCCAACCTCCTAATCTACAGACATACCTATGAACCTAAGGATGCATCTTTTTTCACATCCAAATCAGCATAACTTATGGCTGTCAAATGGTACAACACCACTCTCTCCATCTTCCCCCAAATGCGAACTCCTGCTGCTTCTCTTGCTTCTGATCTATCCGTCACGCAGCCACATGTCAGCTTCTTGACATGACAGAAGTGTTGATGTATTGGTTTTCAGTGAGACTAGAGAGTTCATCTGACTCACCTTCTGACTGAAGGATCGCTAGATCTGATCCAAGGAAAGAGTCAGGAACATACAGATTGAGAAGGAAGAAAAAGGGCAGCTGACAGGAGATAGCCCACAGATAGTTAGGCTAGACAAAATATAATGTGAATTTGCACCTTAATTTAGAGACCATGGACAGGGTAGTAACAGATAGTCCACTTTTTCAAAGAACATGAATCAATGAGAAAGAGCTTATGCCAAACATCTGCTAAGGTTTCCTGTAGTTTATCAAGAAACAGATTAGAACTGGGAAAATGGTCACTAACTTGAAACTTCATGTCCAAAGAAGAGCAACGAAGCTGGTGAAGGGTCTAGAGAAAAAGAATTATGAGCCGCAGCTGAGGGAACTGGGGTTGTTTAGTCTGGAGAAAAGGAGGCTCAGGGGAGACCTTATTGCTCTCTACAACTACCTGAAAGGAGGTTGTAGCAAGGTTACTTTTCCAAAGTAACAAGCGATAGGACAAAAGAAAATGGCCTCAAGTTGTGCCAGGGGAGGTTTAGATTGGATATTAGGAAAAATCTCTTCACCGAAAGGGTTGTCAAGCATTGGAACAAGCTGCCCAGGGAAGTGGTTGAGTCACCATCCCTGGAGGTATTTAAAAGACGTGTAGATGTGGTGCTTAGGGACATCGTCTAGTGATGGACTTCGCAGTGCTAGGTTAACAGTTCGACTCGATAACCTTAAAGGTCTTTTCTAACCAAAACAATTGTATGATTCCATAAAAATATCACTCCTTACAGACTTCTTTAGTTAGCTTACTTAACATGACACTGTTCTCTAGAGACAGCCTATAGCAAAAGACCATACTAAAGCTGTTAAAAGCACATATTGACACTGACCCTTAAGCAGGAGCTATCCTGTCCATAACTATATTTTACAGCTAGACTCATGTCACCATGGCCCCAAAAATTAAGAAATCAATTGTGATTTTTAATCACCTTGGCTGAAGTCACAACACCAAATTTGACCTTGCATACAAGTTGTACAGATTCAAAATGGGTCAAGTCTCCTCATTTTCCTACTAGGAAAACCCCTCCTTCCAAGAAGATGGGAATCTGCTCCAACAAAATCTACTGAACTGTCTATCAACCTCTCCTGAGCCATTGTTGAAAGAGGATGGGTGAGAGAGACTGGGGACAAAACAGTGTTAAGGTAATTTCTGTAGCTGTAAGAATTGCTTTCAAGACTCAGCTGATTACTGTTTCCACTCAGACAGAAGATAGCTTTCAACTCCCGCTACACTCCAGATGTTATATTTGGAAGCTTGAATGAAGATGCTGGTAAGAGTGATTTGAATTTACCCCTTATTATTCTGTGGGACTTGTTACTACAGAACATGGACAAGAAAAAGGCCTATGCTGAAGGACCACAATCTGACTTTTTTCACACTAGGAATATCAGAAGCAGCAGATGGCTAGAAAGCCTTATATTAACTTAGGCTTGTGCTCCTTTGAGTTGGACGGACCCTGAAAAAGAGCAGTAATGATGATCACCCCGAAAGATCTGAAATCTACTGAGATTGTCATCTACAAAATAGGACTCTGTACACAGAAATTTTCCCCGGAAAGAGTTGATATGAACTCAAATCCACCACGTAGTTCAAGAACAAACTGTTCCACTTAGAGGAAAGCTAGCTCCAATTATGACACAACCTATTTGGGGAAAATTTTACACTGTATTGGATTTGACTGGAGCTTTCTTTAGCATACCTGTGGCTGAGGAAAGCCAGCACATATTTGCCTTCACTTGGCAAGGGAAACAATTAACCTGGACTCGGTTACCCCAGGGATTTACAAGTTCACCAACTATATTCTCCCAAATTTTGAAAGGGAATTTGGCTGATCTGTTTTTTCTGTGTAAGTCTGAATTGATACAATATGTAGATGAGTTATTGTTAGTATGTCGTTCAAGGAAGGATTGTGTTACAGACACTCGGTATTTGTGTAATAAATTGGTTGTAAAAGGTCACCGAGCATCTCCATCAAAATTGCAGTCCATCAAATGGGGTCTGGAGAGGCAAAAAGCTTTTACAACTCTGAAAGGTGCCTTAATGCAAGCACCGGCTTCAGGTTTACCAGATTATAGTAAACCTTTCAAATTATATTGTGATGAGCAAAAGGGAAATGCTAGAGGAGTTTTAGTCCAAACTTTAGGACCACATGAAAGACCAGTAGCATATTTTTCTGCTCAATTAGATCCAGTTACACAAGGAACACCATTTTGTATAAAATCAGTAGCTGCAGCAGCAGAAGTGATAGAAAAATGTAGATCAATAGTGCTGGGACATCCCCTAACCGTATGCGTACCCCTTGAAGTTGAAATATTATTGAAACAATATGCAGAAAAATCACTTTCACTGCAACGGGCACATAGATATGAACTGGTTTTACTTTTGGCTGACAACATCACACTTCAAAGGTGCAATACTTTGAATCCAGCCACTTCAATACCTTTGCCGACTGAAGGGGAAAAAGATCAACCTGACTGTACCCAGGTATTAGCAGTATCCAGTAAACCACGCAATGATCTTCAAGACCAACCCCTGAGTGACCCAGACATCAACCTTTTGACAGACGGCTCGTCTTTTTATGAAGAAGGAAAAAGGTATACTGGCTTTGCAGTAACAACAGAAAAAACTGTGTTAAAAGCTAACCCTCTTCCTAGTGCTGTGGGGGGCACAAGGCGTGGAAATCATAGCGCTTTTGAGGCTGCAAAGTTGGCAAAAGGTTTAAAAGCTAATATTTACACAGACTCTAAATACGCTTTTGGAGTTTGTCATGCTACAGGTACCCTGTGGAAAGAAAGAGGATTTTTGACTTCAGCTAGAAAAACCATTGCACCCGGGAAGGAGGTACGTGAACTTTTAGAAGCTATACAGTTATTTAAAAGCTCACACAAACCACCAATATGCACTGTCGCGAGGAAATCGCTTGGCCGATCAAGCTGCGAAAGCTGCAGCCAAACAAATTCATCTTGTTATGGCAGTTCTGTGTGCAGCAGAGAAACCTGACAGGCTTCCAAGTGCAGAGGAGATGTCTTCCAGAGGAAGAAATGAAATTTTGGAGACGACTTGCAGCGGAACAACGGGATGGACAATGGACATTGGGCAACAAACCCCTACTCCCGAAAAGTTATTTACTACCTGTTGTTCGGTGGTTTCATGAAAAATGCCATGGGGGACCTGAGGGACTTGCACAAAGAATTCAACGGCTGTGGGCTGCACCCGGAGTCTGCTCCGCAGTGAAAAGGATTACTGAAAGCTGTAAACTTTGCTGACAATACGCTACCACTAGGATTCAGCCACCTCAAGGTAAAAGACCGCCCACGGTGTTTCCTTTTCAAGGATTACAAAGTGATTATGCTGAAATGCCAAAGGCAATGGGGTATTCATACTTGTTAGTGACTGTAGATCAATTATCAGGATGGGTAGAAGCCTTCCCAGCAAGAATGATTCAAAAACTGTAGTGAAAGCGCTGTTGAAAGAGTTAATACCCCGATATGGAGTTCCTGAAGTAATTGATTCGGATAGAGGAGCTCATTTTTCAGCAGCGATTCTGTTCCAAGTTTATAATGCTTTAGGAGTCACAGGGAACTTACATACACCCTATCACCCTGAGTCCTCTGGACAGGTAGAGAGAATGAATGGGACCAAAAAGGAAAAGATTGTTAAAGTGTGTAAAACAACAGGGTTGAAATGGCCAGAGGCTTTGAATTTGGTTCTGTGGGACATTCGGAACACACCCAGACAACCTGTTGGGTTATCGCCAGCAGAAATATTGTTTGGGCGAGTTTTGGCTGTTCCAGGCACTTATTTGCCAGCAAAAAGATGGATGGAGATGAACGAGTGACACAATATATACTGTACTTGCAAAATTCTTTCTTTGAAATGCGAAAACATGCATATTGGTATCAAGGTGGATCTCCTGAGATACAAGTACATAACATTCAACCAGGAGACAAAGTATTGATAAAAAATTTTAAGAGGAAAAATAGATTTGAACCAAAATGGGAAGGACCTTATGTTGTACTTTTAACTTCTTTTTATGCTGTCAAAGTTGCAGGAAAAGAGACCTGGATTCATCATTCTCATGTCCGTAAGGAACCCGAGGAAAGATGAAATATTTTAGTTTGTTCTTTTTTTTCCATCTGTAAATGTTGCTGTTTCACCTTGTGTAAGATTTGCTATTCGTTACCAAGATTCCAATACCAATGCCTCTCGTGTGCTTTATAATAATTGTTCTTGGCGATCTGCAGGCTTTGTTATAGCAATTAAGACAAAGACTGGGGAACTCATTTTTACATCTAGCTATCCAAAGATTGAGCCCAGAGGAATTATTTATCAATTTGGAAAAAACGATAATAAATATATCTGGGGAGATGATAGAAAAATTAGCCAATGCCTCAATGCGTGGATTTCTGACATTGCAAAAAGAAATTACAAAACTCTCTAAAATTACAATTCAAACCAGAATGACTCTAGATGTGATATTAACCTCACGAGGAGCAGTGTGTACAGTTTTAAGTATCAGTTGCTGTACGTACACAGACATATCTGGAGAACTGCTCACAGATGTGCACAAAATTTGGGAAGTGAGTTCTATGATGCAAAAAGTAGAAAAAGACGACACCTCGTGAGGATCTACTGAAACACTCTCTTGGCTCACATCTTGGTTCCCAGACTTGGCCTTATGGATAAAGAAGCTGATTGTAATTGCCTCGCTTGTAATTATTGTCCTTGTGATTGTACTAGTGTTGGGACAGTGTTGTGTGCGATGTTTTTCTTCCTTTGCTTCAAAAATAAGATCATCATGGAGATACAAATAATTGCAGGGATGCAATAAAAAACAAAAGGAGGGAATTGTTATAGAAATTTTCACACGATTAATGAAAATGTTCTTATGAGTTAGAGAGACAAGAATCAATAGGGGTGAAATAGAATAGTGAATAGAATAATTAATATAAGTCTATCTGAATAAACACAGGTGGGCTTTCACAATCCATGAATATTGTTCTCAAAGCTCCTTGTGTAATCCTGACCTATGACTGAACAAATCATCAATCAAAGCTTAATGAGTAGCTAAGCAGGAGTAGGCCTAGAAGTATTACCTTCTGATGATTTTAGTAAAGGGGATGTATGGTTAACCTTTTCTTTACCTTAAAAGAAATATAGGACACTTAGAAATAAAAATTAGTATAGATAAGGTTTTAAACATAACTTCAGTTGTTTTTAAGGTTGAATGTTTAGGAGACACTGGCGGTGGGAACCGGACTCTGATCAACCTGGATTAGGACGGGACGCTGATCATGGCAAGAACATTAAGGACGCCGATCACAGCAAGAACATCGAGGACGGGGTGTCGGCCGGAGTCGGAGCAGAACCAGAACATAAAGATCAGCTAAACAATGGAAGAGAATGGACTTTTGTGGACTCTTGATGAAGGAAGAAAGAGGAATTGAAATAGTTAGTGGATTATTAACAGAAGCTTATGAAATGTTTATGATGTAGTTGATTATTAGTTTCTATATAAACCGATAGTGAATTTGAGTCAGGTACCATTCACTGCGGTGGTGGTCCACCTCTGAGTTGTTAATAAAACCAGCAAACCTAGAGACCCGGACTCTGCCAATTTTCTTTAACAAAAACTGAATAAATTCAAGTCAGCCTGGGGAGTTCAGCCTCCTGCAAATTCCTACCCTTTCAAGTGCTCTTCGTTTAGTCTCTGTTGATCCTTCTAGTACAAAGTCATAGAGCTAGTCACTGCTCTTAAAGGGAGCCCACTGTCTACAGTTTAACCTACCACTAACAAGCCTAGAAAAGGGAAAAGAACGGATCAGGACAAAGGGCTCCTGGATGGCTAAGGCTTTAGGTCAGGCCACCCAAAAAGTCTTTATACAGATCCTGGACCACTCTGCCTAACAGGTGGAAGAAGGATCTGCCTTCCTGGATTGCCCAAACACATCAGGTTTAACTAAAAACTGAGACTGAACATGGACTGCTGTTGAGGTTCTGCAACAAACTTGTTACTAAACAGCTCATCATCCACCTACAGGTCCTTTGGCATTGACAAGACTGGTGATTGGGGAACTACTTGCATACAGGACTTTGTTGAACGCTGTTCCTCTTGCGACACCATTCCCTTTGACAGAACGGCAAGCCACTGGCATGATAAGTTCTGAGACTCAGACATCACTGACACAGACAGTCCAGAACTAGCAGAAAGACAGGTCAGATGTATGACACTTGAAACACTGCTGCTGGGACTTCTCCCCAGGTTTAAAGTTGTGACAAATCTCAAGCGTTTTCCCAAATACAGTAAGAAGTGTACATGTGAAATGCACATATTGATGACATCTCAGGCTTCCATAAATGCATTTACAAATATACTTTTTGATGTCTGTAATAAACACAGGTACCTCGTAAGAGAATGACTATGTCCTTTGGAGAACCACAAAGAAGCTAATGAAGGCCAGGACCCAAGATACAAGCAAAACTTCAGGAATCCCTAAGTTGTTCTATCTACACTTACATAAGAATGAGTTTCATTCAGCAACAAGAATTATCAGCCAGTACACATTTAACAGATACACCTTTAATCTATCTTAAAACAGCAGTCTCAAATGTCAGTGTCTAACACTTGTGTACCACTCTTCCCATATCTCCATCACAGGCACAAGTGCAGTCTCAACCTTTGTGAATTTAATACCACAGAAAACCTAGAGATTCAGGGGCACTATTAAAACACTGTCAGTCGCAAATCCACAAGTGAAAGACTGCATCCACTTTGTGGTAAACTTACTATAGGAAAACTATTTCACCTTCCAATGATATTAATGCTGGAAGTTAACAGCTTGACTGGAGTTTGGAATTGTACTTATATGGTTTAAGTTACTTGTTACAGCCATTCCCCCCTGCGATTAGCTGGGGAGCTCAAAGCCATTGGGATTCTAGGGAAGTGTCAGGGAAGAGACACCCTCTGATCTAGCCCCAGTTTGTACTGAGGGTTAGAATAACAGATGCTAGAGCAGATACATGAATGAAAACACAACATGGCTGACATGCCTGCATTTTCTTTCTTCTCCCCCTTTCAAAAAAACAGAAAACTTGCAAAGGTGAGAGCTGCGAGAGTACTAGCTGTACAGTGTTTCTATGAAAGACATTAAGAACTGCATTAAAAAATGGCATGTTTAGAAGAATGTTCTGACATTACAGCCAAACTGATTCTTTTAATAGCTTAACTGCATATCAAGCCTTTTAAAAAAGCTTACGGGAGCATGTATTAAAGAACTAGGAAAATTTCCAGCCTTGTTGTCTAGTTTTTTTGTCTAAAAAAGCAATTTGATCACACACATTTCTTTCTGCCACAGTACAGACATATATCATACCAAACATTAAACCAGCAGACCTTCCTTTGAAATACTTTAAGCAGAATGTTTGAGGAAAGACCAATTATCTTCTGGCTCCCTTCCACACTAAGAGAACCTCACATGGGACTCATCCTGGGTTTTGCCACACTGTCTTCATTTTAATGCTGCACATTGAGGTATTACACTCTCATACCACTAGGCAGCCTAAGTTTCTGGGTAGATTTCAATACAGCCGCAGTTAAACAATAAATAACAATATTCCTTTTATTGATTTAGACCCAAACATTCCTAATTGATTACACAGACAAATGGATATTCAAAAAGTGGACTAATTACCTCTCAGAATCTCTATTTGGATATGATCTTGCAAGTGGTGATACTGCATGGCTAAGAACAATGTAGGCATAATCAAAAACTTGTTTCACTTGCATGGCACCGTAAGAACTTCTGCCAACGTCGTTTCCTGAAATAATGTGACAGTCATCAGATCATCTTTTTTTAATATCAGTAACCAGAAAATTATTCACACTTAAAGCTCAGAAGCCTTAACAATACAGATTAACTCTGTTTAAACTGGTTAGCCCATCCTACTCATATCAGGAACAACTAAGTGTGCCTATCAATAAAAGAAGCTAACCTTAGGAATGACACTTAATGTTATGCATTCAATTTACCACTTTTAAAATACCGATGTACCAGCGCCTGAAAGAAACAGAGAATAGAGATCAGCTTAAAGCTCTTATAGCTGTTTTTTAAGAGCTTAAAGCGTCATGTCTCACTTACCAGTAGAGTTTCTGCAGGCCAAATTCAGCTTAAAATTCCACTTGTGCAACCACATTATCTTCACAGGGCCAGGTATACTTACATCAACCCCTACTTAACCTTATCGAAACTACAGATTAATAAACCAGCTCATACAGATTATTTATCTCCACAGGATAAACCAGTTTGTCAAAATCTATCAGAGGATTCCAGAAGTTTGTACAGCATCATTTTTGATCAAGTTAGTGGCACTTCTTGACTGCCCCTCTTTAAGCATGAGTGACATTTAGAGCAGAATTCCTTCCAAATCCAGTGCCATGTGTGAGGAACTGCAGAAGTTAAGAACATGCTAAAGATTCTGTATCAGTGACAATGTACAAGCATTGGTCTCCCATTTGACACCTAGAACGATCTCGCTATTACTAGCAAGAAGAAACATTTGGGGTTTTTTTGTAGATATATTTGGCAACAGACGCCAAAGGTTCACTGTCACCACTCAATTTAAGAAACACAAAGAAAACTTCCTTCAAATTGCATGTCCAAAATACAGACTAGATCTTGAATGGGGAGAAAGCTGCTTACAGTAAAAGGTTCCTTGCTTCAGAATGATGCTTGAAATGCTGTGAGAATACTAGAAAGGGATGAACCACCAAACACGTTTATTTTAAGCTTGAAAATCAGATCAGGGCCCAGGAACAGGTTTTAATGAAAAATCTGCTTTGAAAATTGATGGGTAAAGGACAGAATCTATCCTTTGGAGGACTGAATCCAATGAGGCTGAATTTGACTTTAGAGGAACCCTTCACTTGCTGAAGTATTTTGTCCAGTAAGCCATTATAGACAAACATGCTGAGGTCTGCCATCCAGAGGAAAAAAACAGCCTTGGCTTTACTACTTTATAACACATTTTAGTCCTTCAAGATTCTACAACCATAATACCACTTTTAACAGAAAAGCATAATCAATGAAAACAGACTGGGAACATAAGAGCATTTTGGGAACACAGAATTTCTTCAGTAATATATATGGTCAAATAAAAACTGATCAAGAAATACTTTCTTGTTTAGTGAAGTAACTGAGTATCTTGTTCTGAATGCACCACTGCAGTACCCAACAGCTACTAGGTTCAAAATTACAGAAGCCTCTCTAAATGGCATATTTGCAATTGGACTCTACCCTGAAGTAGAAGCAGAGACCGATGCGGGTCTAAGACAGTGAATCTAGGAAGAAACACATTGTAGTTAAGTTCAGAGCTGCACTATGAGGTAGCAGAGGACTTCAAAAAGGACTTAGTCCAAAGGCAGCTGAATAGAGACCAAGGTATTTCAGTGGTCAAGAAATCAGAACACAAAAAAGTTAATTACACTAGGAAAACAATGATTAATTCAGTACAGGTTTTCCAGGGACAGGACACATTGTTGTGTCCTGCAACAATGACACCTTCCACATAATGACATGCTAAACATATACAGAAGAGAATTAAATCGAGAAGCAATACAGAAATGGAATATATGCAAGTGGCTAAATACACACAACTGCACCTACCACGAAATTAAAGTCCATCTATGGTTGGACTCAATCTTAAGGGTTTTTTCCAACCTAAATGAGTCTATATATTCACATAACAGGAATTAAGAATACACACTCAAACAAATTGCATTAGTTTAGTCCAATCTGGTGCTAAAACAGCTACATTTCACATGCATCCTTCATGGAGTTACACCAAAATGAAGACACTGCTGTTACAAACTGTTGGTTACTCCTTTCCTCAGTTGTTGCCACCTCCACTGTTGTGCCAGCAAAAGAAATCATAAGCCTTCCCTAATCGACTTACGGCAAACTCAGGCAGTTTAGTTTAAACCACCAACGAAGTTGTGTTTGAGTCTTGATTGAAGCAGATTTGAGAACAGAGGCAGGATAGCTCATGCCATAGCATGTCTAGGTTCCTGGATTGCCTCATTCTGCACCTGTAATTAGTTCATAAAAATGTCTGAATAAACATATCTTATTCAATTATACAGTCTGCAGAGCTTCTGACTTGCACTGCAGCTGAAAAGCAGGTATGGAAGCCAAAGCTACTATGTGAGCTACTGTGAACTGTACCAGTCAAGTCTGTATAGAGGTGGCCCTAACCAGTCCAGAAAGCAACATATTTAAGAAGCCAGAAGATCACATATTTGCATTTGCTGTCCTGAATGGACCTGCTTCTGAGAGATTGTTCTCATTAGCAGATCATGTCTTACACACTTGAGCATCCTTCTTTTGTCACAATCTACAGACTGATCAGTTAAAGCACGTAACCCAAACACTTTCACTCTTTAAAAAAATAATACAGACTTCAATCCTCAGATGTACATTAGTAGATAACAATGGGGTGTGATTTCACGTATAATTCAGTCCTCACTCTTTCTTACAAAGCCTTCATCCCTAAAGGAGCACATCTAAGATTTCCATCACTTGCTATCAGTATTACCACTCCGTCAGGTAGCCTTCCATTATCTGAAGCAGTTTTAAGAACATGGCCTGGAAAGGTAAAGGTAAGATCATGAGCTAGGACTGAAGCAGATCTATTTACGTTAAGCTATTATCTAGTAAGTACCTTTTTGCAACATTCAGCATTAAAGGTATTTGTGTATTTTTATAAATGCATATATTTTATATACACATACACACATATTTGCAGGTTCTAATGACAAATAGCAGATATTGAAAAGCTGCAATGAATAACTTTGGGCAGCCACTAAGACCAGAATAGATAATACCAATAGTTGTTGCCAGTCTCAAATCTAATTACTTCCTGTATTTGTGACCTATCAAGATGCAGAAGCAAGCAACATGAAGCATAACTAGCCCTGCAAGTTAGTCTCTTTTCAAAGAAAATGCATTGAATTTAAGGTTTAGAACTTTCGTATGTTTAGAACTTTTTTTTTAGTGTCCATAGCAATTCAGAATGAAGAACAAACTTCTCCCTTCAGCGCAGGTGGAACTCCAAGTCTTCAGCTGCGATTTAGCTACTCTTGCCACTGACAATCTGAATCAAGATCAAAATCATTCCTGTTCTGAGCATCAGAAATTACTAAAGGACCTTGATAATCACCTGATCAAGTTTTTTTTACAATCACAGATTAAAGATTTGTCATCTGCAACCAGAGTCATGTCTTCCAAGACAGGATACTGCTAGACCAACTCCACACAAACCTCTTCTAGGAGGATATCATCTACCCTGCTCCAACATGTTCCTGTGAACAGACTTCTGAGTGCCTGGCTTTGTGGTTCTCCTAAATGAATTCTTTCACTTTTTACACATCAAAAAGGCCAACTGCTTTGAGAAACTGAAATGGTGGCAGCTACAAGATGTTTATAGAAACTCCCTTCTTTGGATGATGCTAAGGGAAAGACTTTCATCTCATTACCTTGCCTAGGACACAAATTCAAGATGAAGAATCTTAGGCTATGTACGAAGATCAAGTATAAACTACCACTTTAAAATGCATCACCAGCTAGATTAGTCTGACATCTCAAATCCAGATTTCAACACACTTTCCACTTCAACTGTAGACTCCTGACATCTTTGTTGGAATCTTGGTTCTCAAATCACTGAAATTATAATCCTCTAGCACCCAATAATCAGTCTTTGAGAATCTCAGAGGAAACTCTAGAGCACTCGGGACAATCTGAGCAAAACCCACTACGACCAAAAAAGCAACACAACAGGTTGATGCCTGTTCCTTCCAAATCTAGGAACTCACAGAAAGTACTGAGCAGGCAGAACTGAAGTATCATATCTTTCCGATTGATATCATTTATCTGTTAGCCAGACATCACCATTTCACACTGAAGAAAAAAACAGTTCCTCCAACTTAAAAAACTAATCCCACTGAACTTAATCCTGTCCCCTACAAGACTGTCTAAAGCTTGAATTATACCTTTCAGCAGCCGATTGCTTAACTAGTACATAGACTCATAGGAGGGACTTTTACACTACTTGTATACTCTTGAGAAACTGAAAGGCTTTTTTTCATCCCTGTATTTTTTTTTGTCTGATTTCTGGATTAAGAAGTCATCTTTTGAAGTCTTCCTCCAAGGCTTAACAGAACTTTACAGAAAGCTGTGATCAACTTGTGAATACAGTGCAAAAACAGGTTTGAGGGAAAAGCTCTATAACAGCTTATGCTAACTGAAGTCAAGAAACATCTGTGTCCACTCTTTACCAAAATAGTTGTTCCCATCTCCTCCACAGTACTGGCACTGACCCTCATGGAGTTAGACACTCAGTAGATCTGGTCACAAACTAATCAAGCAGACATGATGACTTGTCAACTGCACAAGGACCTGAACCCTTGGATGAGTTTTTTTGTACTGGGAGACACACAGTAACACACTAAACTAATTAACAGAATTCTAGACATTATCTACATACATTTGACAGGTACTTTTATATACTGTAGGAATATGTGATTAAATCTAGATCTGAGGAGGTTGTATTCGTGAGATCTGATCCAAAGAGCCATCCTATATGTTCTATGTAATTTTCCTTCTAGTTCCATCAGGCAAGTTCTGAAGCTCTGTGGTAGCTGCCATAAAATATCCCTATGGGACAGTGTTCACAGATAACTTCAAGTTATTGTCAGCTTTCATTTCCCTTGCCAAAACACTTTCTCTCCCGTAAAAATTACATTATCTCAGCCCATTTAACCTCATCTAAAACTTAATTCCTATCAACTCTTTGATAGCATATAACTAGATATCTTTCTTTTAAACTATAGTTCTTTGCTTCTGCAAGATTTATGCTAGGAGGAACAGTTCAGAGCCCCTACTGGACTTGCAATTTATTTTTTTTCTTCTCTGAAGAGTCCTCGAAGAGAAGAAAAAATTTCAAACCACTATTAGCAGTGATTAAAACATTGTGCAGCATACGTAATTTCTTCTCTTCCAGTCCTCAGTAGATAGGAACAAATAGAACCAGAGGACAGTAAGTTTTTCACTCTAAAGAAATGTGGCTCATGCTGCTACTCAAATGGGTCTTCAGGCAAGTAAGTACACAGCTACTGAAGGAAATCTCAATAACGCAATGAAAGTTCTGCAAAAATCACACCTATGCCTGGCAAAGTGCAAGAGTCACGATGGACACAAACTCAGAGCTACAAACATATCAGAGATGTGGTTAGACAAATGAGTATCTTAGCTTGCAGCCTGCTCTGGAGAACTATGAACATTCAGCATATTGAGTATTTAGAAAGGTGCCAGACTTCAGCTCCTGATCCATGGTATTTGCTTTAAAAGTGCTGTACATAAGCAGTCTACCCACAAGATGTGACAGTATGGAGTTTGAGTGCCAATTACATTCTAGAAATACTAATGCTGAAGTTCAAATTAACTGAAAATTGGCTTTGCTAAAAAGCTGTTTTAGAATTTCAGCTCCTTGTGACAGTCTAAACAGAAACCAAACTGAGTACTACAAAGCTGGAAATTTTTTTCAGGAGCTCAGCCAAAATTAATCGTGATTACTTTGAAGGTTACTGAATCAAAACCAAATCTTAGAGAAAAAAAATATTTTAAGTTAGTTACTTTCAAAAGTACATGCAACCATAACTGGCATTCTCTAAAGGTCCCTGTGTAGCACAGAAGCCAGTTACGCAAACCACTCTTCACACTAGCACCATAATACAGTGGCTCCCTTGCAACACATTCATGGATACACACACGTTTCTGTGCAGTCTCTACTGCACCACCCTGCAGGACAGGTACCTCATCTGTGGCGTTTCTTTCCTATATGGTATAATTTCTGAAGTATGGCACCACAGACTGTGGTGGGAAAAGCTACACTTTCCATTCTCATTCTCTCATGATGAAAAACGGAAAGCTGTTCCTGCTAACAAACCCCCTTCCGGGATTTCCTGGACCTCTTTCTTTTGCTGCCCCTCAGAACTGTTAGAGAATCTTATTATACACTCAGTTCTGAATCTCCAATGCATTATGTATCTGCACTGTTTGCATGCAACTCAATTTACTCAGGCTACGAATCTTGGGAGACTTCACATCCTTATCTCTTAGCCCATCTCCATAACTGTACCTCGACACCAGCAACAGTCTCTTCTCAGTGCAGCTTCTTAACTCATTTGACAGACTTCAGGGACTCTAACGTAAGCTGTGAGAGCACAAGTTGAGCCAGAGCTCCAGAATAATGCAAGAAGTGTACAATCTTACCAGGCAGGAGAGGATCTTCAATACATAGCATGGATGGTCTGTATCCATTAGTCATGACTTTCATTATTTCTTCTTTGGCAATATAGGCACCTCCATTTTTTATTCTAATACCAGTTTTCAAGTAGTTAAAATTCCTTCCATAGAGTTCAAAAAATTCTATCAGAAGCATTCCAAGGTTTTCATCAGCTCTTCTGGCATCAATTCTTGGATGCAGCTGTGATACAGAGAACAGTTGTTAATTATTAAAAATTAACGCTTTTCAGACCATAACACAGTGCAACAGAGCTCTCATTTAAATAGCTGAGTATAATCTCTTTATCCAAGTCTGAACTGAGCAATTAATTCTTCATGTACTTAAAACACTTTCACGTAACCAAGAGGGGGCAGCATTTCAGCAGTACTTGGAAACCAAAGAATTTCTTCTTCCCTCCTCTTCCAGCTTTTTGAGGATTAGTAAATTCTTTTCCCTAAGCCAAAAGCAATAACGTAGTACTGCATACTATATTATGGCTTAGTTAGTAACAGAGTAATACCTGATTTTTCCCAGAAAATCCATTGGTCTTAATGTTTTCAGAAGCAGGGGGGAATCTATTTACCCCAATTGAAATACTGTTCTTTTCTTAATCTCCCCATATTAAATACGCTACATAAAATCTATAGTAATATTTCAATTAATCATTAACAGCAGCAGAATATGTAGGTTTTTCCACTATCACAGCTGCTGAGACACTAACATTGCACCTTGTCACACTCATACAAAGCTTACTGTCACAAAAAGTTATAACTCATTAGCTATTTGATCAGTTCCTTACAATATCTGCCAGTTTTAAGTATGTCAAAACCTAACCAACATATAATTAACAAACAACTTGACTGTTTGATTTCATAATTTTAATAAACACTGAAATCAACTATTCTTCACATTCAGTATCAGTAGTCTAGGAAGCAACAGACTTAAACTGCATCCCAGGAAGGTACCATAATCCACATCACAGGCCCTGGTATAGAAAGCAATGCACAGCCTCTATGCTGTTCACAAGGCTCCTGCTGCTGTTTCAGTTCACACAGTGAACAGAAGTTCTTAGAGGTTTGAGAGGTAGTCCATAGGAGCTGCCAATTATCAAACACTTAGAGCCATAACAGTAAAGCTGTGCATTGCTAGGGGAGTCTAAAGAAACAGCACCATAACAGGGCATAAGTACAGAAACCAAAATATTTTAAAGAACACAGAAACAAATAAGGAACCGACTTACCTGCAGGAAACTAATTGCCATTAAAATTAGGCTGTAAGAGCTAATTCCACCAGTAAAAACTTCATTCAAGTCCCTCTGAAGGAGGAACTGTTTTAATACTAAAATCAAGTAAGGCAGCAAAGAATATTTCTGCAAAGCAAAATAAGTCTTATCAATGAGAAGGTCCACATTCCAAAACAAAAAGAACTACACAATCTCAACACAAATTCATCTTCTAATACAAAAATGTTATTCAGTAGTGTGCTATAAAGTGTTTCCACGGGAAGAATTGAAACGTGCTTGGTTTTTATTCTAGAAACAGATGAATAGACTTCAACTCTATTTGATCAAACAGTTTACATATCAAATTTATTCCCCACCCCCGCCAAATAGGAAGATTTCTATACTCTTCTTTGAATGCCATTGTCACTCATTATAGTCAAAGCTTTCCATCTAAACAGTACTTTTACTGCAGAGCATAAAAGTAAATTTGATTTTAAGTACGTACCTACAGAAGAATTGTTTTTAGACATTGTTTAGCAAGGTAGTATTCATAATCAAGCATCACTTAAACTCAAGGTAATCAAAACTTCAGACTTGATTTAGAAGCAAAGTTTAGTACCTATCTGCAGATCTAGATATGACTGTAGAAGTTCTTTCAGTGTACAGGTTTATCCATACAAACACCTAGCACTCAAAGGCAACACTGAAGAAATACCAGTAGAAAATAAATTAAAATATCCATGTTTAATTAGTATTAATGAAAATAGTCTTCAGCAATAAATTTTCAAAATTCTTAAGCCATACCAAAAAGTGTTAGCTAATCTAGCACATCCTTGGTAAGTAGTATGACATTCATTATATGGCTAATACCTTCATGTATTCCTTGATAAATCGAGCTGCCTTCACACCAGTTTCTACATTAAAACTGATGTCAACTTTCACTTCTGTCTCCTGGTCAGTAAGTTTTATTATTGGTACCTGAAAAGATTAAAAGAATGTTTTATGAATCCCCAGAAATGCAACACTGGTGCTATTCTCCAACTTACTCAAGACACATGGATGCTATCAGTCCAAATGAATGCAACTATCGAGACAAGGAAACGTGTTTTTGAGAAGAGATAACAATCCTAACTTGACTGACAAGCAAACACTTTTTAGTGCGGTGATTAAACATACAGGCATGTATGATGACAGTAACTTATGACCACTCATGTACTCTCTCATAGCTATTAGATATCAGTCTTCATAGCTGCAATATCAGTGTTTTGTAAAACAACTAAATTTACTTAATTTAATGACTCACTGCTGTTAATAGAAGGCATTTGATTCTCATAACCTGAGGGAACTGTATTCATCTGACCCAGCACTGCACCATGCACTTCCTAAACTGACAGAAGACTAGCCTAGCAGAAAAAATAAAGCACTGTCTGTGGGTTTATCAAGCTGAATCGGTTCACTGCAGAGTCAAACAACAGCCAGAATGGATAAAAGCAAAGCAGCAGTAGCAATACTTCCTCTTCTGGCAGCAATATATTATTATAGAACTACTGAATATGTAGTTCAATCTCACACCACCACCTTAAAGGCAGTATCCTACAAAATCATCTTATAAACATGTCCTAAACTTCAGCTGATACATTTCTTTTAAATTGAACTTCTTGTATTTTTAAGCTGAAATGGAAAACAAAAAAGAGCAGAAGCATAGCATCATTTTATACCAACAGGAGAGGGAATAAAGTAAGAAAGGCTAGTAAAATTGATAAGCCTAGCCTAGTGCCATTTTCCATCACTAACTGGTATCTCTGATTCTGAAAATCCCACTTATTCTCAGGTAAACCAAAGATTACCAGAGCTACTGTTATGTACTGCTACTCCAACAGAAGCCATAGGAATCTTCCAGACCTAAAAGAGTCATCCTATTTCAGAGACCACAAAACTTAACAGCTTACTAATAGAAGTTTGGAATACTCTGCTCAGGCTCCTAGAGAAAACACCACTTGCTCAGTAACATAAATTTTTTTAGTATATTCAACATGATCTGTTAGGCTTACAAGACAGATGCGAGAGATACTACACATCAGTTTCACATGAAATATAGCTCTTACATAGCATATTTTGGAAGGTAAAAACAAATGTTAGGTTTGGAACACTTTATTACGCCATCAGAAACAAGACAACCTGAAAAACTGGGGTTTCAACCTAGGCAGCTCTAGTTACTAGTCCCTGCCTAAACAAAGTCCTCTCAGGGGTCAGCGGAAAAATATTATACAAATAGTTAACTTATTTTACTAGATATTTTGCAAATACTGACTTTCAGATCTTTATTGACAGCATAAGCATAAAGTATGGCCTTACAGCAAATACAGTACACAGAATTACTGTTGTCCATGTAAAAAACTGTGTGCTATTGCTAAGCACATACAGATTCTACTAAAATCTTGCACAGACAGAGCAAAACATTGTGCTTAAGACAATATCATTTGCTTCATGAATTAAGAACGCTGTTTATCACCAGCCACTTAAGGGATCTGAAAGCTTTTCAGTTCAGTATTCCAAAGACTATTACTTACCGTAGCTTTATCAAGTACTTTAATGGAATATGGCTCAGCCACATTGTGTTTTCTTAGTGCTTGCTCCAGCAGCTGTAAAGGGGGCCGTTCCCATTTCCCAAAAACAACTAGATCAATATCACTAGACAAGAAGAGCACAGTATGAGATCCATTAAGTCTAAAGCATAACACTCCATCAAAAAAAAAAAAAGGTAAAATTGTCATTCTACATATTACAAGTCCTCCATGGTGACCATTTTGCAACTTTTAATCTAGGTTCCCAATAAGCTTCCTTTATCAATGTTAAGAGATGGTCTAGTGTGATTTAGGACCCAAAGCAGCATTCTAGTTTCTTGCCTCCCATTCTCTGATAAGTTCTTTGAGTTCCTCTCCCTTTTACCTTTCTTGCTCCCTCCCCTCTGATTTCCACAGCCCAATCCCATCCCCTCATCTACTCATGTTGACAGACATGGTAATAGTCCAAACAATCTTTTATCAGTGATTGTTATTCATAGAAATGAAATTTTCAGAGCTTTCCTACGGAAAATTTAACTGATGTAAAGACAACATAGTTTTTAAGACACAGCTACACCCGTTGAACCATTAAGCGATATAAAACACCGAATTAAATAAGACATTTTGCTCTTCAAAAACAGGGAAAACACAGCTGTGATGACTCCTCTGACTTTGCACAGTAACTCTGTGATAAGTGACACACTCTCAGTAACTCACTTTATTTAACAAAACACTATCTTTACACAGGAAATACTAAACATTCAGCTTCACTGTATCTTGAAAACAAAGAGCCACAGACTAACCCCAGACACAAGGAAGAAAAGGTAATTCACCAAAGGGTCAGTAAGTACCTTGAGCAGTACAATGACGTATCAAATACTTATCTCAAATCCTTAAGTTCAAAAGCTTTTCCCTTTGTCACATGGGACATTAACCAAAAATTTTACTGGAATTTTGATAGGTTTACACATTCCAGTCTAAATTCCCCATTGAAATTTACCATTAGTCTAAAAGAAGACAAGCTTTTATATAAAAGTAAATTATTACTTACCTAGTTGGAAGATAAAGCCCTGTACTAAAGCTGCCAAATATCTGGACCTGAAAAAAAAAAAAACACACCAGTGAAATATCTTGTAATTATCAATGCTCACTTCATTTTACTTTCACAAGACTTAAGATTTTTCTGGACCTGTAACAGATACAGCCCAGTAAAAAAGTTATTGGACTTACTTTACTACATACTCTAAGTCTGTACAAATATACTTTCTCTTATAGATGCAACTTTAGATGAAATTGGGATTTTTTTAACACGAAACAGCTACCAATCCTGCTAGCAGCAGAGCACAAACTTTTGAAACAAGTCTTTTTCACTATTTATTTCCAGTTCAATAGAAGTATAAGCTGTTATAAATTTCCTTCCTCCCTGCTCCCTTCTTTCCTCACAGTACAGCTTTACTGAAATTGGAAGAGTTTAAGGGAAACATTTTTTCAAATTTTTAGGTTTAAAAAACAGCAAGTACATCTAAACATATAATTCAGATAAACATGAATACTCCAGATTTTACTGTAAGGATGACTGAAATTGTGGTAGGTGTTTGTGGGGGCAACAGAAGGTGTGCTGATGAGATATTCACAGTCTACATCAAATATTTTTAGTATGCTTCCAATATAGAAAATTGAGACATTCTTCCCTCTCTGCTACAGCAGAGCACCATTTACAAGTTCACTTCTTTGAAGTGACCTATGAAAAGGCTGGGCAAGATTGGGCCATTTCAGTGTTTATACCTGTTTCCCATAAGCTAGAAAAATGTTATTACTAAGGAAAATCACAGGTGGGGATGAAGTAGATGAACTTTACAGTATCTTCAGGTCAGTACTGTTGCCATAGCCCTCACTCTGTCATGGACGGCTATGAAATCACAGTGGTCTGAAACGCTTTTCTGCTTGTTAATGACAACACTACTATCTGGTAATCAGAAAAGTGATGCTAGAGATACAGTTTACATTACATTCCTTTTGAATGTTTTTTGTTTGAAGGAAACTTACACTTTGGGTAATAAAGGCTTTGAAAATACAACAACTTCGTTTGCAAGATATCTCAGGAAGTCAAGTCCAATTTTCCCACTAAAGCAGGGCTAAAGTAATGCCCTGAATGTCAAATTTGTAAAGAGTACAAAAAAAACCTGGGGTTTTAACAATTCCTTTGTAAAATATTTGTATTTACAAATATCCACAGAATCAGGACTCCTTGCAGGAATAGATACATAGGCAGTCAGTCTCACTTTAATATTCAAACTGAAGTTATGCAGAGACAATCAATTTAATAAGCTTCTACTTTAAGAAATGCACTTCTTGAAGTGGACAGTTCTTCACGTTCCCAGTTCTCAAAATGAAAAAATTATCAGTAGCCTTCATTAACCTGAAATCTAGGGTTTAAATTTCCTCCATTTTTTAAAATAAGCTGCCAAGTACTGCAAGAGCCGCGATATTAAGTCAACTGCCTGAAGTCTGAAGTCTTATCTGTTCACTTCTAAAACACAGAAAGGTAATAGCAAGGCTAAGTGAACTGAGCTCTACAATTTACTAGAGAAGCAAATCAACAATTAAATTACACTCACATCAGCTGTAGGCCAAAGATCTTTGATGACTGTTTCTATTCTTTTCACTACTTCTCTTCTCATAGCTGCTTCTTCAGGACGAGGGGACATGAAGTCATAGAAGTCAATTATTTCTTCATGTAGTCTAAAGGAGAAAGTAGCAGCAGTTATAAGGAGATTTAACTATCACATTAAATTTCAACAAAAACAAGATATAGGCTTTATTTAATATCATTATTTAACCAAAACCAGCAGTACTTTCAAGAAAGTTGAATGCCACAGCAATTAGGCTTTCATATAGGAAACTGGAGTGTTTGGGATCTGGGACAGATATATTCATACATTATTTTCATGGCAGCACCTCATAGTAATCTCAACAATACCTACACATCAACCCTCATCACATTACCTAAATGCTAAAGATGTCAAAAGACATAGGACACAAACACTAGCAAACATTTACTAACCTTCTTGCTGGCTCAACAGTGAAGGTCAAATTCAATTCCTGATTTCCAAAGATTATTTTCTTTAAAAAACAAAGCATAGTCTTAAAAACTATGCAATGATCCAAATGTGAAGCAGCACAAGAACAATTAAAATCTTCAAGTAGGTTTATTCTTCCAGGGGTTCTTACTTCTGTGTATGTGGAAGTTTACACAGGCTTGGAAACAGGCCACTGGCATTAACGAGTTTTTGTAGAGGGCAATAAAAGGGACATTTGAGTATTCCTTGATGTGAAATTGTCCACCTTGACAAACGGGGATTCCTTTGACCACTCAAGCCCTTTATTAGCCATTCATCCATATAGGAAGTGACCTTCCAACTGAACCACTCAAAGAGAGAAGTGTCAAATATATTCAAGAGTAAAGTACATTAATACCAGTGTTACATGAGGAGTTCTGACACCAGATCTTTACACACCTGTTAAGTCCTTTTGTTTCCCATCTCCCAATACTATAGAACACTCACTGCTAAATCTGAAAGCAGATCAATTCAAGTTTTCAGGTGAATGACGTGCTTGCTCTCAACAGAAAAGCACCAAGCCACGACAAACAAAAAAATGCAAATAACTACTGCTGTGATATTTTACAAAAACATCTTTTTGATGTTGACATATTTCTAAGATTTCTCTCTAATTCAAGAAACATATCAATTCAACAATGTAGTGAAATCCAAATACTGTCCATAAAAAAAAAAACACACAAAAAAACCCCAAAAAAAAATCCTTAGTTAACATACTTAGCCTTCCAAAAGGAAAACTGTATACATCTCTAGTAGGACTCTTAACTCTTCCCCTGAGACTTTTGAAACTCATTTTACTGAGAATTCCCACTCTAACAGAGAGCTTCCAACAGACCACATGCCCAGTTTTTAAGTGTCAGGATTCCTTTCCATACACAAAGAGATTTTAGCAGCAAAGCACAAAGATAGTTCTAAAAAGCATACATATTTAGAACTACTGTATGCCCTTTTTCTTATCTTAAACTGGGCCTGGATCCACAATTGAACATTTAACTACACAGCAGACTTATCAACTAAACATTTCAATTTGTTGATGAATTTACTTGATTTCAAAACTTCAGAGCAAGACAGAAAATACAAACTAACATGCTCCTATTTTATTTTGTTTCTAGAAAGTATGCTTTTTTTGCCCTTTCCGAGATGACAAGACCAATGAATAAAATACCTGAATACACGTAACAGCAGTGGGGCCAAACTAAAGACTTCCCATTGTCCTGCCTATAAAAAACAGCAGTAGGCAAATACAGAGTGAAAGCAAGAAAAGACAAAGCAGTCATCCAACTCCCTTGCAGCAATCCTTCCAAGCCTTCAGTAAGTTCATTTGGCATACTTTTGGGGTGGACCCTAACCATAATATGTATTAGCTCAAAGGACTTTTCTTCCACTGATTCATCCAGGTCTTTTTAGCCCATTTATGCTTTCGTCATTCATGGCATTCTATGAGAATTTAAGAATGCGTCGGAATAAAGAAATTCTTTATTTTAAACTGCTGCTTGTTAGTGATTTTATCTGATGCTCTCTTTCGTGGGGGAAAAATGTTACTTACTGGCAGTTAATCTCCAAACATAACACTTCTCAGTTCTCAATTCATATCCACTTGTCTCTATCCGCCAGCTCCTTTTCAAGCTCACAATCCTCATCTGTTTTCCTCTCCTTACACAGGAGCAGATCCAAAGTTTGATCACTGCTAATCTTCTTGTGTTTATTTTCAGTTGCACCGTTTTCTGACAGGTGGCCAGAAATGCACACAGAGATAATACATAATTACACCATCCAGTCCATGACACACACCTGTCTTCATTTTATTGTCCACATCTTTGCGAAGATTGCTGCTAACTGCTATTTGAGGATATCTGAGCATACAGGTACTCTTTAAAAGAGAGCATTATGAGGGAACTTCAAGGTGTTTTCTGAACAATAACCACCTGTTATTAAACAGGTGGTTAAAGCCCACCCACTGGGTATATTCAGTTTGAATTATTTTTCTTCAGATTCATGATTCCATATTTACTAGAATTTAATTTTATCAGCAATTTTATAGCCTAAATGAACAATGAACTCCCACTGCGACTGTCTGCAGTCAGCTTTAGCTTTCCATTATCCTTTCCTCATTCATTTCTTCTCTCCAGATATTTATTAATATATCGAGCAATAGTGTCTTGAGTAATTTCACTTATAACCTTTCCTTATTATAAAGTAAATAATTTATTCTTTCCTTTGGCTACTTCTAAACAGTTAACCCATAAGCCCAGCAAACCTGTGACTGTTCCGTTTTTACAGTGTCTTCAAAAAAGAATCTCAGAAACATTCTCCTGAAAAAATCCAACAGTTCTGTGTTACCAGACTGACCACATGAATAAGGATTAACAATGAATCCTTCAAAGAAATGAGACCTGTGAGACACAACTACCTTTATCAAAGCATGTACTCGCCTCTTTACATTTACTCACGCAAATAATTTCTGTTTTGTTATGGTATCAACCCCATCCAACCACTCCAGGAGATCCAGACATTCCTGAAAAAAAATGTGTTTACAGTAGCCACCCCATATTAGAGGAGGAGAATAAAAGGGGTCTTAGTTCCCCTACACACTGCAGCCTCTACCATACACAGCATAGTCTTTCAAAGGCAGCCCCGAGTGTGTCAGCAAGGTCAGAACAACAGCAAGCACTCGAGCACTCTCACTTCAATGCCCGCTGAGTTTCTCTTCAGATGATTAACACTGTTGCAATGTTCAATCATATCGTGCAAGACTCAGAAGAATACCACCCATCACTAGTGTACATTTCTTTCCCTGATCTACTTTTTAAGAAGTCAGCTTTGTATTTTCTTCATTTAATGCGTCAGTTTGCATGGGACAACAGCACAAGAGCTAGATAATCAGAACTCACTTAAAGTTCAAACCATATGCCTTGGTTTCATGGTTAAGTTCCTCTGGAATTCTTCAGCATATACCACCAGACATGGCTGTACAACAGTTATTCTGCTGATGGATTTAAACACAATTCACTGAAATTTAAAGTGTCAGTTGCCTGGAGTCAACGAAAGTTCTGGTGAAAAGTCTCTTAAGCCCTTCTCTAACAAAAAGCAATGCAATTAGTTCACTAGTTTTTACTACGTGATCTGACTTCTCCTGGGTGCCCTTTCATGACTCTCTAGGAGCCCTAGTGACTCTGGCAAGTTTCTTGCTTTCGATATGAGAGGTTTTAAGGTTTTAATGCACTTGGCAAACCAGTTCTCAAACAGTTTTCACTTAAGTATTTTGCCCATGTAGCCTTTATGATCTTCATAAGCACTTGTTACTTCCTAAGTCAGGACTGTGACAGTATCTTAATCATTAGGAACAGAATTTCAATTTGCAGCACATGATGTATGTGCAGATATAAGTAACATCTTAGCTATTTTTTTAAAAAATAGAACTTCCTTCAACATATAGCACAAGTCAATTTTCTCCATCTCCTTCTAGCTTCTTAAAGAATTTGGGCTCCCACAGCACCCCAGCACCTGGCTATCTTCTATCACATTTCAAGATGCCTATTACACTACTTTCCTAGCAAAGATAGGCATTTTAATTGACTTTTTCACAAGGCAGTTTCACTATATTTATAGAAATACTGGGAACAAACCTTGGTGAGAAGTAACTGGACTCTCAATGCAAGGTGGAAAAGATTAGAACACAGGGATGCATAAGAGAGGCTACTTGTACTGGCTACGCTATTCAGCTTGCTAATTTTAACAGCCTGGAGGAACCTACCATTCACTAATGCTATTACTGCTAAGCACAGTAAACATCTGCTGCTTACAGGCTGAACTACGCAACAGAATTGACACCTTCTGTCAATTCTGTATCCATTTTACTGTTTTAGGAAAGGCAGACACACTTCTGGTCTTCAGGTTAAAAAAATACTCAGGAGACATTCTCAGACTTCTGTAACGTTTTTCCTTAGAGGCAGGTTTCTAAGAAAGGAGATAATTCACTGTATCTACAACTCATATATAACATTGACTTGTTACTTCAAGGGCTAACATCAATGCAGTGAAAATAAATTCTCCAACAGCATCAAACTAGAAGGTGAAAGAAAAGCTACAGAGACTTTGTTCCCTCAAGCAAGCATCCTGTTTCTTATCATCACATCTACACTACTAAGCACATTCATTTATTCTAAAGGAACAGATAGAAACACGACTGCATCATTTACATGGAACAACTGATTCTTTTTAAAAAACATACTCATTCTAGTAAATATTTTTCTAACTGAAAAGTCTAACACATCAGCCAAGAATCCTTATAAAAGGAACAAACAGATGCCGCAGATAAAGCATGTGGGTGTAACACTTGGGTTGAGTAGGAAAGGGAGGTAAAGAAACGGAGGCACAGGCAGCATTTCAACTGAAGTTTTGTTGTAATAAAGGTTACAAATAACAGGATATGTTCTTTCAATGAAGTGTGAACTCTGAAACATGCCTGAGGACTTCACTGTCTCAAGATTAAACCGTGAAAGGCTCAGCAGCCACTATGCATATTTCAGAAATCTGTTGAACTGTACCTTCACCTACAACTACTGCAAAGCACAATTGCACTACCATGGAAATGCAGGTGAAATCTTAACACTACAACATTCAAATGCACTCAATAGTCGAAACCAGTGTTGCAGTTTAAAACTCAGAAACACAGTTTAGTGAAATAAAGGAGAATATACTATATGCTTGAAAGCAATAGTATATTCTGAGATACAGACTTTTTCCAATATGATCTAAGATTTGCAAAAGTAGCAAAAATAGAAGTATGACCAAGAAAAGCAGATGAACCTAAAATTCTTCTCTTCCTGCTCCACTCACAGCACTCATCAGGTGCCTTTACTTTTTTATACCAGTCCTCCTCACTGCCAGTAAAAATCAGATAATAGTACTCTATGCCCTACGCAATGTTGTAGGCTTACAGATGAAACTATGAAAACATAGTGCTACGTTCACAGACTGTCCTGCCACACCAAATCAGTCTCATATTACTACATAATTCAGACAGCAATTATCTTTGTCAGTGTAATTGTGTGGAAGGCAGCAAACCCAAAGACTGGCAGAAAAAAAAAAAAAAAAATCTCAACTATACAGAACTTATGAATCAGAGCTGTGAAATGTTTTACAGGTAGGTACCCTAAATACTAAACCCAAGTAAGAATCAAGCTTACTTTGCAAGTTAGCTACTAAGGAGAGAATGGAAGAAAAAAGTACTTTTGTTCTCATCCACAGAACAAAGACATAGTTTATAAAAATACATTGTACCCTTCCCACAAGAGATCGTATTGTTCTTATTTCCTAAGCTTTCTCTTTGCACCACACACTTGCAAGTCAGAGCCAGTCCTAATTTTAGACTGAGTTTCTTGCCAATTAGATTTTACCTCTTAGGAACACTTTGACAGTTCACGCACTCAAGAAACCAAGCTTGTCGGACTGATCTACACTGCAAATTTCCAGACTTAAGTAACAGAATTTGTTTATATTTTGGAAGAAAAAAAGAATCAAAAACTAATTATTTTTGCAAAGTATGTCAATCCAATAAAACTCAACCAATTACCTTACTAATGGCTGAACGTACTTTGAAAAAGCTGCATTATAAAAATCTAGAAAATAAACTGATATATATCTCCAAGTTAATACATGGCAAAATAGATCCACCACGTAAGCTTCTGAACAGCTGTATGTTACTCCTGACTTTGGCTGCTGGGCTTTACCACACCACCAAGAAAACATCACATATTTATTTGTTGCATCACTGAAGGAGCATATGATATGTTAAACCTTGGAACTGAATCAGCAAGCTCGCTATGCCAATAAACACTGAAATTCCTGTCTTAATACTATTCTTTTCCAAATGCCCAAAGATAGCAAGCGATTAACATCCCAGACAAGTCAGAAAGGTTGCAACAGCAGAAACACATTAGTGATGCCCGTGTAGTTCAGGTATGCATTACTCCAGGTTAGCCACTGAAACGTTTAAGAGGAGAAGCAACTCTTGACATAATCTCAAGCAGCAGAGTGTAATTCAACATGCATCCAGCAAAGCACCACTAGCAGCAAACCCTGCACATTTAAAGTCAGTATCTTTGCAAGGCAACAAAAGCTAGAAAAGCCTTTCCTGGAGTTAAGTACTGATACAGTTCACCATATAAAAGAGGAAGCTTCTTAATTTAAGAATCTCAACCAAAAGAATAAGGTGTTTCAAAGACTATTAAAGATACCACACTGGTTGTTTAGGAAAAGTGTGCATCACTAATCAGATTTTAGTGAAAAAAGAGCTCCTACTATCTTGTCAAAGGATTCCATCAGAAGATGTCTTCAGAAACCCTGAAGTCATGTACAAAGCAGGAAAAGAGGATTGGAAGATTAAGGATATCAAAAAGGATTATGAGGAACAACTTAATAAGATGCAAACCTATGCTTGAAAAAGGATAAACTAGCTCAGGAGCCCAAAAACCTGCTTCTGTTAAGTGATTTAAGTGATCAGAAAGAGAAAGTTAAGTGATCATAATGCATGACAAGTAGAGAAGCTAATTTTTTTTTCTTTTTTTTAATCCCTCAGAGGTTTCCCTGATCCCTAACTATACAGGGAGAACTTGTCCCAGGCTGACTTTTTAGTAGTAAATAGTTCACAGTAAAATCTATTCCTGGTAATTTGGTATTCACCAAAAGCAGCACTCACTTGATACTGCATTTGTATCAGAAGAACATTAAGCAGCAATCTTTTTTTAATTTAAAAGCATTAGTTTCGACATTCATAATATTCAAACTAGTCAAAAGTAGAATCAATGCAGCACATGAATAGTTATGACTATATCAAGATGTTAACGTAGCTTTCATAAACAGAAGTAGTGTCTTGAAGAAAACCATTAGGAATTATTTGCAAGAATCTGTGAACCACAAAGGAAATCCTGTTATCTACCTGGATTTCCAAATGGCATTTGATAATGGGGCCACATGTCCTTATGAAGACTTACAAAGAAACTAAGCTGACATGGGATGAGAGGGAAGACTTTCATGTAGAGAAAGAACCATTTTAACCAGAAAACAAGCAGCTGGAACTCTTAGTTTCCATGAGGGGAGGTCACCAGTGAAGCCCCAAAGTGCCCTATGCTAAGCAACATCTCCATAAGTGATCTGGCAAGGGGATAAACAATAAAGCAGGAAAGTCTGAGGCTGCAAGGTTATCTAGAATAAGCCAGCTCAAGAACTGCAGATGGCTATTAAAATACAGACTGCACAATGAAGTAGCAGGCAGAATTTGAGATAGGATAAAATGTAAGCACAACAGAGGCATATGAGAAGATTCTATCTTTACAAAGATGCAATGAGGGGCTCTGCACAGGCTCTAAACACTGCGAATCAAGATCTTGAAATAAGAAGTCTGTTAAAAGGTCTGTTCAATACTCAGTAGCCAAAAAGAACAGGCAAGTCCCATGTTAGTAATCAGGAAACAAAATACAAGATAGAACAAGATAGCCCAAGATGCAGAAATACTGTAGCACTATCACACACGGGTCTGTTCTTTCTGAGTCCCAAAGGTACAACAGAACTGTAAAGCATACAGAGGTGACAAACATCTAGAGGCAGGAAATAGCTTCAATAGAAGGAATGATTGAATAGACTAGAAAACAAGACAACTGTCAAGTGATTCAACTGTTCCCTTGCCTCTTTCAAGTGAGCTGCAAAGAGCACTTACGGACTGCCTCATTAATGCATAAACCTGCGCCTGGTAGAAACTATAACCCTAGTGACAGCCTCAGGACAAAAAAACCTGGATCTTTACATAATGCATAGCTTAACTGGGGAACACTTTGCCACAGGACACTGCTGAACCCAGAAGCTCATACCAGATCAAGATGATACAAGACAAATTCATACATAAAATCCACAATAAGCTTAACAATGCACTGTCGGTGGCCCAGGTAGTCCGAGAACCACAGACCACTGCAATCTGAAAGATTATTCCAGGCAATATCACCACAGGCTCATGTTGACATATTCTCCCAACATTTGGCATTGGCCTCTAATGGTCTCAGCCGGTACAGCTGTTTATGTTCTTAGTGCCAATTATCTCTACTGCCAAAGCCTAACAACTGTGAAAAGCATCATGAACCTGATGCCAGGATTAAACTGCCCCATACATGTCCCATTCTCCTTTACACACAGATGTGAGCACCTGTCATGCAAAGCCTTCTCACATTTTACTACTGTAGCTCAGCATTTCTGACCTCTAGTACTACGTTCTCTCTCAAGTCTACTGCTGCCAAAATATTCCTTTCGTTCCATTATCAAAACCATCAGTCTCTAACTCTACATGCCAGGCACCCACTTTACAAGGAAACTTTGAGCCTACTCTAGTCAACTTAGTCAAGAGGTGTTCTGTTCTTTTGACAATTCATCCAGCAGCTACCCTTGAACTCTGCTGCGTAACAACCTTTAGGCATGGAAACAATCTGTTCAACCACATCCCAATGTTCTCTCAAGTCTCTCTCTGGACATTTGCTATGACTAACAGGCAACTACTCCCACGCTCCTCCTTGCATACTACAGTATATACCCTCTAGTTCTGTCCTGATCCTAAAGCCAGATGAAACAAGAATCCAGTGTACATTGCCAGCACTGCCTGCCTCTTACATTAAGACCTTCACTACAGTTATCTACCTAAACAGACACTAATGATTCAACAGATGAAGCATAGCCCACTGCGTTGATTCTTTATTAGAAGGTATTAGAAAAAAATAGCACTGTTAAGGACATGGAGGAATTAGAATAACACCCTTGGAAATCGCTTAAAGCCCTAACAAGTGTTGGACACCCCAGTGCAGACAGTAAAGGCTTCACAGAGTTCCCAAAGTCTGCCTTTTTTCAGCTCAGCCACAGTACAAGAAAATAGAATTTGCAAAAGGGGCTGACTGTGGCATCCCTACACATTAATTTGCATTGTCCACCTCCGACAGCAGCATAATAAGAAGCAAGGGCTGACAAATATGGAACTAGAGCTATGGAAGGTTCTGAATGCAATGCATTTTTAACAGTGCATTGCACAAAACCCAGTAATTGAATTTATCTTGGTCGCCAAAGTTCAGCAATACATCATAAAAGCAAAAAACCCAGTACAACTGGAATTAGAAACACTCCAGCATACCGGTGCAGAAATAAACAAAATGTAATATAGACTTAGTATATAGTAACACCACCACATCTGAGTAGCTACAGAAATGAATCTCTGGACATCACTTTTGGTACATAGTATCCTTCAGCTGCAAACTGGTGAACATTGAAGCAAGTCTTCTGGGGAAGCATCATCATAAGCTTACCTTGCTTATGAGAACTCTCCCCAGCTAGCTACTATGGTCACCAGACGATGCTGGCCTGAATCCTCCTTCAGCCTAACCAAATGTGGAGGTGTTTGTGCTCTTGTGCTCTACAACAGAACTTTTGTGTCATTATCAAGAGATGGTTAAAGACAACAGATATGGAAGAGAAAAAATTAATTCAGTAAAACGTTAGATGCTACGCAACGCTAATTAGTGCAGGCAGAGCACCATTCCAAAGTATCATAACTCTTCTGGTATCCACACTAATCCCCAACAAGCCAGTTCCATTGTTTCTACACAGCACTGTAACGTACCAAGCAGATATGCCAGGTTTTTCAGCACTAATATCTTTCAACATCTACAATTAATCCGAAAACTTAGTTGGAAGTATTAAGCAGAACAGGTTCATATTGTTAAAAACACCTTAGTTCTTTACTTACTTTGTTAAATTAGTATTAAGAAGCAGAATAATTAAATCAGATATGATTTTATACAATTCATAAGCTATTAGCTACATTTTAAGAGAAAGTGCCCTACTAGCTGTGTACCCAAGCAATGCAAATCTAGCAGTAGAGTCCTCAGGAAAAAGTTTAGAATAGCTTGATTCCATATTTTGAAATAAAATTCCAGCACTTTTAAACTCTCTGGATGCTTAGTCAGATATATTTAAAATCCTGACTTTACAGAAACAGAAGGCATTACTTTGATGTACAAAGGCAGCAGAACCTAAGATGCTAGATGTACTTTAAAACCACTCGAGAGGATACTTTACAATAGCAAGAAACCACACATAGTTCTGAACATCAGTCACAACAGCTTGATCTAACCTCATAATATTAAAGGACACTTATCTGCATCACATCTGAAACCAATTATTTTGTCATCTCTGCTGTGCTCTACTCCTAACCTAAACCCAGGCATTTACGAATTTATACTATTGCTATATTAATCACTCTGTTGAAGCATTGGAATACATATGGTTCATTCACCTCACTCCTTACCTTCCAAAAATCTGGAAAAATATGACACAGGTCAATTTAGGGCATGCTTTAGAATGAAATCTAATCAAGCATGGGTATTCACACTTGTGTTTTATGAGAGGGAGAATTTCCTTTACAACACAAAGATTGGCATGCTACTGTCAGAAGGTGGTAAAAGCAATAGGTGTGAGTCCACGGGAAGAAAGGAATGCTGTACATAAACCAGAGCAAAACACAGCCTTTACTATATAAAGCATTCCTAAACATCACCACACCTACCATCACAAAGCCACTGAATATGATCCATTTGAAAAAAATGGTGACAACTTGCACTGCTAGAGACCATCTCCAGCTCTGAACGAGAAAGCGGAGAGAGCACAGTACCATTTCAAAGCAAGCAGGCATTTCATCAAAAGTACTACTGCAGCCTAGGAGAGGGCAAACAGAGATTACCCTTCTTAGCCTGTTACCAAACACACTACATTAACACTGTGATCTACTCCACATCACTTGCAAATTTCGGTGTGTTATAGAAAAACATTCTGCAGAGAACATTCATGGCAGAGGAAGCTCTAACATTCACATATAATATGAGCACAAGCACATCAATGATCAAGTCCTCCTTCCTCTAATCTATGTCCAAAACAGACCGCAACTGCAGATTGTAAGGATCCCATTTTCTGACAGTTGCATACACCAGTCTAACACCACTGAACATGCTCTGTCAATCGACCATCACAGTTATGGAAGTGATGCTTCAGGACCAGGCTGGCAGTTCCAAGTAATACCAGGCAACAAATCAGGAACATAAAGGATCCAGAAGAAACTTCTGTAGGGTTCTGTTCCCAACCCAGTCTTTTCAGTGCATTTTAATTTGAAGAGCCAAATAATACACCAGCCTGGCCTCAGGAAAATGAAGTTAAACTCACCAGTAGCCAGGAACTACTGCAGAAGACAGACATCTAAAGCCACTCCATCAGTGACAATATTTTTGTTATTTCAATCATGTAAGTACTTCATAAAAAAATTTCTAACACCAAACAGAAAATTGTTTTAGAATACACACTTGTCCAAGATTCACCTTGGGTAACAGAAGTCAAAGCTTAAGGCAGAAACTGCTTCTCGTATTTAAGTCTATGGTCTCAACTTCCACGCTCTCCTTCAGCACTAGTTCCCTGCTACTCTAAGGAAAGCTATGACATTTGTACAGTTTTGTGAAGCTTAATGATTTGACAAATTAATCATGAGACAGTCTGGAACTATGGGATCACACATGCTGTAGATACCGGTGTCCCACCCCTAGCATCGGGTCTTACTGTAGTAATACAGATCCTTGACAGAAGATCAGGAAACACAGCTTCCACTTTCAAAGATACTTAGCCAAGAACTTCTCATTAACTCATCAGCAAAAGAAAAACTTGTATTATAGAACTGAATAGTGAAACTGAAGCTTGGCTAAACAATTTTCTTGTGTATGGATTCTCTACAAACTTATAGTTGAAAAGTGGCATAACCTTTATTAAAGGAAAGCCAACAGAAAACAAAAGGCAGAAGATGAATGATAAGGATATGTGATTGGCATAGGTGGTGCTGCCTAAGAACTAGAGGACAGAACCTGCAGTGCCTGGATTTGATACCCAGGTTTGCCATAGACCTGCTGGGTGACCTCAGGCAACTCCATCATCCGCCTGCCTGGAGACCTGCCTCAGTGACACTGACTTGTCTTACACAGATAAGTTAAAATATTAACTCAGTGTTCTACTGCATCTCTATGCAAATAAATCAAAGAAATTCAGACTATTTTTAAGATATCAGAGTTTTAGACATACATCTTATCAGTACAGGACCCAAAGCTCCAAGCATATGACACCTCTTAAACATCCAAATCTTAGCTTCCTGTAAGCAATCTTCATTTCCAGTGCCAGTTTGGAATTAAAAGGCAGTAGTCACAAGTCTTGTCCTCCCCAGGAGAGGCTATGGTTTGCAAAAACAGAACTTTAAAAATATCTTTTAATACTTCTAGATAACTTTAACACACTCAATGACTGACAGTACCACACAAAAAAGAAAAGGAAGACACTGACCTTAAGTTAAATCTCTCACTTAAATTTCTGCAGCTCTGAAAGTGTACCCTGTTATCTTTACCTATTTCCCTCTAGAAATACGCAGTGTCTTTACTCCATGGGCATGCAAGCGTCTTGGATTTTAGGAGTTCCAAGAAACTATTTTTGAAATGACATCAGAAATCTGCTATGGTCAATCAATGCAGCTAACACTTTTTCCATGAATAAAATAACATTAGAAAGCAACGTTTCCCCTTGACTGACTGAAATTTGACAGCTGAAATACAGGAACCTCATGAAACACCCCAGAGGTGTTTTGTTCAAGTTTAGGCCCTTCTACACGCCAATCGGAACAAACTGAATACTCATCCTTACTAACTATCCATTTATATGAGAAAATAGTGGCCACAGAATAGGATAAGTTTCATAAAAGTTTCTCTTTAGAAAGCCAAAACTTCAGTTCAGATATTGGCTGGCTCGATCTATTCTAGAGATAGAATATTTCCCTCAAAAATTTGCTAAGACCACCTTGACGTTCACGTTTATTTCAGCCACAATTGGGCACTTCCCTTTAAATTGATGTTCCTAACACTCCCGAAAATAACCAGTCTGCTACAGCCTAAGCAGAGGCATTTTAAAAATTAGTTCAAGGGTCTTCCTTGAGCTCCTCTGAAGCCTTCCACTTACCCCTTACAATCTGAACTGACCCCTAGGAGGCTGACGTGCATCCCCCACCCATCTTTGCTTTAACTATTGTAGGTGCCGTTTGATTGTGGTCTGACATCTTCACCTCTCACCCTACTACAAGGCAAGGCCTAACTCCCTGCATCTATGGGTTCCCAGGCCCTGCCTGCATCGCTGCTTCAGCCAGGAGCCACCCAGCCGGCACATACCAAAGTGATTTATGAAAAAAACACGGTTTTGTACCCCGCCATCCCCTACCATTGACCTCACTACCGCAGCCGGCTCCAGAGGAGTTTGTGTGACCCCAACCGCCCCCGCCCCCGTGCCCGGAGGGGCCGCAGGAGAGGCTGCCAAGGTCCCCCTTTCCTCTCGGGCTGCAGCAGCCCCAGGAGCCCCGGCTGCTCACCCCTGCACGCCCGGGCTGTATTTCCTGGTCTTCCAGGGTGTGCCGGGGCTCTGCAGTGCTGGCTGAGGCGGCTGCCGCTGCTGGTGGGGGGAGTTGTTGATGGCGACGCCACGGCTGCCGGAGAGCAGGTAATTCATCCCATAGGTGCTGGCTTTATTCTCTCGTTTCCTACGGCCCGGGTGGTACTGGTGCTGCTGGGGAGACGCCGGCGGCGGCGGGTGGGGGCTGCGCGCCAGGTGCGGGGGCTGGTGGTGCCCGTTCACACCATTCACTTTGTTCTCGTGGAAATTAAAAAACTCCCCGGGTCCGGCCCCGCTGCCCAGCAGCCCGGGAGGAGCCACCGCCGCCGCCCGGGGGCCGCAGGAGGAAGAGGAGGAGCCGCCGCCTCCGCCGCCGCTGCACGATCCCGAGGAAGAGAAGCCGGGGCTCTCGGTGCCGGACTCCACTGACGAGCAGGAGGACGAGGAAGACACGGAAGGCGACTTCTGCAGCCGCCGCCCTCCCTCGCCGCTGACGCCGCCGTTCACCGCCGCGGGGCCGGCGGTGGCAGCGGGAACCAGTCCGGTCAGCAGGGCCGGAGGGGAAGGCGAAGGCGAAGGCGGCGAGGACGAGGAGCAGCAGGCGCCGCCGCCGGGCGCCCCGAGCCGCACGCAGCTGTGGCCGCGGGGCGGGGACGCGGCGGCGGCGGAGTCCAGCGCCGGGGAGTTAAGGCAGAGGTAGTGCGGGAAGCTGGCGCCGCCCCGGCCCCCCACGCCCTGCGAGGTCTCCCAGATCTGCATCCACAGCGCATTCGCGGGGCCTTTCTGCTCGGGCTGGATCCAGGCCACGCGGGGATCCATCCACACCCGCCCGCCTCCGACCCTCACGGCCCGGCCAGAGCGCCGCGCCGCCGCCCGCTCACCGCCCGCCGCACACTCCCTCGCCTCAGCGCGCCGGGCCCGGCAGCGGCGCTAGACACGGGCCGGGAGCAGCGGCATGTGTCGCGGGGAGGAGGGAAGGGAGGAAGGAAGGGAGGGCGGCCGGAGGCGGGGGGGCAGAGCCGGGCGAGGCAAGGCGAGCGCGGCTCGGGAGGAGCGGAGGCGGCGCAAACTGTACCCGGCCCGGCGCTGCCCGGAGCGCTCCCCTCGCCGTTCCAATGTGGCGTCCCCCTCGCCAGGGCCAGAACCAGCACTGCGCATGCCCCGCAGATTTTAAACCTTCACTGGAGACGGCCGCCCTGGCAACCGCACATGCGCGCTGGCCGCCCCGGGGGGCGGGGCCAGCTCCGCCGAGACTCGTGGGAAGGGGGAGGGAGAAGGACGTTTGCGGAGGCGTCCCGGCGCGCTCGACCTCGCGCGCATGCGCGGCCGGGGGACGTCGGAAGGGTTCGGAAGCCCTCGGGCGGGAGGCGGGGGTTCGGCTCCCACCGCGCCTGCGCGGAGCGGCCCTTCTTCGCCCCCCCGGCTGTACTTGGCGGTCGGTGTGGGGTGCAGGCGCTGTAGGGCAGGGAGCAGAGGGGTAACGCTACGAGCTTGGCCCCTGCTGTTGGGAGCCGGTGCGAGGCCGCAGCCGTTCGCAGCTGGAGCAGCCGCGGTGCGGGGTAGCAGCCGGCCGCGGCCCAGCGGCGGTTTTCCACAGGCAGCGCGTTATCTCCCTCCGCGCCGGGGCTCATCCCTGTGGAGAGGTGTAGCCCTGTGCCTACGGAAACAAAAGGGTGAATTATGAGTGGTAATGGAGATGAAACGCGAGTACAGGCAGACCTGTTTCTAGCGGGGCTGGATGGTCGGGGATGGCGGGGGCTGAGTAGGGCTGTGCAGACCCCCCGGAGGAAAGGGGAGGCTCAGAAGCGGACGGACTGTGCGTACAGACAGAAGCACATAGTTCATAAGCAAGGGGAGGGTCTCCTACTTGTCTTTCTAGCACCAAGAAAGAGCACTGTGAGGTACTACATTTCCACTGGATACTTAGTTTTTTATTGGTCTTGAGTCTCAGGGCGTCAGTGCGTGTTCAGCGGGTGTCTCTGTACTGGATGGGTCTCGTGCAGTGATCACTGGGTAAAATGTATAAGGCTGTTGGGGTAGGATCAAATGCAGATACGCTGTGTTTCTTTTGTGGTCTAAAGATCGGCTTTAACAGCCAGCCTTCCAGAATTATGTTCATAACTCTGCATTTTCTAATACAGTGATTTGGCCTTTTCCTTGAGCAGCTTCAGCATGCATATGGATCAAATGACCTCTCCCCGGGGTACCCCCAGAGTCTCCAGTGGTCCAGGAATCACCAGTCAGTTGGATACAGCCCTTACCTGACTGCAGAACAGCAGAGAGAAGGGTTGTAGATGCATAATGACAACTACTATCAGAAAATCCCAGTTACAACGCCCTCCAATGCAGTTGTGTGGTGCATCTTAGGTGATCTAACAACTTACTGCCACAGAAGAGGAGAAAAGGAGAGGTCCCACTCTCTGCAATCCTTCTACTCCCTTTCGCTGCTCCCTTGCACAAGCCCTGATACTGATCAGTGAGCCAATTTAACGTCTTAATTCAGCAGAAAACTGCACTAGGAAGAAAAGTAATCGTTTTCAGCAGTTCATTTTAAATGAGCTTACTTTGTGATCAGAGCTGGCATTAAGGAGGGGGTGGAGAGAGGATGAGATAATGAGATGTTATTTGTTAGCAGAGGGAAGTTGTATTTGATGCAGCTCTATTCTCTAACTATACCCTTAGACTTCAGAGCAAGAGAAACTGATTTGAGGGTGACAGCCTAATGTTTATTATTGGAAGTCGTTTAGAAAGAGCAAGTCATTCATATGTTTTTGTTAAGAAAGAGGTCTGTTTTCAGGAATAACAGCTAAACTATGCATAAAAGTACACAATAAACTAACCAAAACCAAACCACATGAAAGAGCCATTAATCTTATCACATATAAAAGCACGTTCACCAGAATTTCCGTCTGATGAAACCAAAGCGCCCTTCTAACTTGCATGCTCAACTAGGTATACTGATCTTCAGCACAGATTTCAGCCGCTTAAGTTACTGATAGCAGTCCTTGGTTTTATGGTTTGTCTTCCCAAAGGATTTTGGATTGTTTTGTTTTGGTTTGTTTTTAATTGAACTTGAATGAAGACAAATAAACAGGTCACTCAATTCTGTTCTTATATAAATGCAATAATAAATAAACGACAGAATTATACTGTCTCTTTCTTCTTTTAGCTCTGAATACTTTGCATTCTTGCCTCTAGGATGGCCCAGGTTCAGCAAGGAGAGGCAAGGATCGGCAGTATTTCCGCAAGCCTAGCTGATGTGGTATGCTGGTGGTTAGAGTGATTACTTTGTAGATCCACTTTGAAGTACAGAGAAGGCTGAGGAGGCCATAGAGCCCAGATCTCAACCTTTTTAGTTCCATGTTCTGACTTTTCAGACAACAGGTGAAGATCACATCTTCAAGCTGCTGAGTTACAAATCTTAATAAAGAAGTCAGTGTTTTTTGGGGAAAAAAAAAGACACTAGGACTGATCTTATGGAAGCAATTCCAAGCTCTGCCGTTTCACGACCTGTTTTCTTTATTTCCTTCCCTGCCCTGCCGCCATCTTTTAAAAGTCAGTGCTTTGAAGAGTGCCTGATTTCCCACTTTGCTAAAATTATCTCCAACTTCATTTTGAGGTCTAGCTGGTAGAGATCACTGCCTTGTAAGAGGCAATAACTCAAAAGCAGCTTTTGATTGAGGAGAGACACAGTATTCCTGAGACTCTCACCAATCCCAGCGCTGTCTTGGAAGGCACCAGGCTGTTTCCTGAACTAGCTAGAGTCTTCTCCGAAGGGGTTGCCTCTCACTGACTTAAACTGTATTCCCGTAGACAGAATCTCTGAAGCTAAAATGGTGCTTTGTCAGTTCCTTCTGTGGGGTCAAGGCAGCAAATACCATGAGAGTGTAATAGTGGGCATGGGATGGAATGTTTGGGCACAACCTACTCAGGGATCTGCATTTTAAGAACACGGACAAGAAGGAAGTCTGCTGTGAGAAATCTATAAGCAATGGTTTGTTAACACGCCAGTTCACTCATGTATCCCATGATGATTCTACAAAGCTTGCAGCAAGTCACTGAAATATCTCTGCAGAAAAGAAGACGTTACACGTTTCCTCTGTAAGTGTGTATAATATGAAGAAATAACACCCAATGGCCTGTTGTGACACAAGGACAAGAAAAATTATCATCTTCTACCATCAGCTCTTACTCTCCTCTGTTTTTAGCATCTCCATTGAGAAATCTAAATAAAGCATGTTTCTAATCTTGTCTCCTTAAAGTGAGAACTTCCTTTGCAAGGACTGATTTTTTAAAAAGACTGGTTGATTTTAATTCAGTTGTCCTTTACTGAATGAAACTACTCACTGAAGGTAAGACTCTCAGAAAGTTTGAAAGTCAAATATAGTTTTGATCATCAGAAAAATTTGCTATATTTTCAAAAGAGCTTCCTTCCTTCCCCTGGTGAACTTGTGAGGATCCAGATATTGAGAAGATCCTAATCTCAGGAGGCACAATGCCTTGTTTGCTGTGGTGAAGTTCAAATGCTTGATTCAGGTTATTAACATCATATTAAAATGCCTCATAATAGCATTGCCTGTCATGCCAATAACACAACGTCCTTGTATCTGCTCTTTTTCATGACTTCAGTTTCTTTAAGGTAGTAGTTAACTTTGAAGTTATAGAACTAATGACTAAAAATGTAGTCTCATTACTTCTGAAGTCCTTTAATTAATCTGTTATAAAGTGTTTTAATCTGTCTGCTTGTCACAGAAAACACAACCACAGCTCCCTCTTGGATGAAGATTGTATTTCAGTTTCAGCTTCAGCCAAATACATTTTTCATTTGGCAACAGTGGTACCGCTGAAGTCTTTGGTACCCTTGTAGTTGATGACTTTGATGTCTTGATGACTGCAATTACAAATCTGCGAATAGTTCATATGTTTTGGTAAATAATGGCAATTGAGTTGAATACCTAAGTGGGATATATACAGAGCAGTGTTGCCCAATGCTTGCTATTAATCTATTTTTTTTTTAATGAACCCTCTGAACGCATTAATGCAGTTAAAGGCAGATAGTGTCTCATACCTTTAATATGGCTCAGTTTACACCCCTGGAAATGATGACGTGCAAATACAGCATACCCGTGTGTTACAATAGTCACTTCCTAGCTCGAACGGAAATCCATTGTATAGCGTTAGTAGAAAGTCTTGCTAAAGCCTTAGGCAGCAGGTTGTGAACTTTAATCTAGATACTGCTGAACTTTCACTGAACTTTTACTTAGTTACATGAAGAAGGGCTCAAAACCAATGCAGACCAGAAAGATACAGTAACCACATTTGTCAGCAAAAGCTGCATCCTCGAGACCTGAAAAGGAGCGGCCTGCCTGGAGACAGAGAGAGGACCCAATGAGGAACAAGAAGACCTGAAACCTAAATATAACTGTTGGACTGAACCATCACGTGAGGGGAGGGGAACTTAGATTGTAAGGGTATAATTGCCCAGGGATTTCTTTGTTCGGGGTCCCTCTCTGGAAGCACTCAGCTCAAGCTGTTTTTCCACTGTACCATCCAAATAAATTATTTTTATGTATAAGATTTAATATCTGAGACTCTGCTCCGAGAAACCTAGGGTTGAGCTTGAGGGAAGAGGAAGCGCATGAGAGTGAGTCTGCGTGGGTGGTGTGTGTGCGACTCCTTGAATGGTGTGTGAATGCTCAGGCAGCGGCTTCTCCCTTAACATGTGTGACACAACCTTAGTTCTGTTCTCTGAAGCTGGGAATTGCCACGGGTGTGATTCCACCAGGGCAACGCAGTGGCTGAGAGGCAACCAACAGGTTCTCCAACAGTTCATACTCTCCAGGACATCTGCAGGATTTTGTCCCATATGACCTTCATTCTGGTCACCCACAATCTCGCTGCAAGCCTCTCATGCATCACCTCCTTCACGCTCACCAGCTCTGATCTCCTTCTTCACAGCCTTTGCAGCCCATAGGATGGATGGAGAAGGCACAGAGAGTAGGGTTCAGCATCATTTCTGATCAGTCGTGTGTCTGTTGAAGGCGGGAAGAGGAAAGAACTGAAAATGACACGGTCTTGAGCTGGATAGGAGCATGAGAGAAAGGCTGTCCAGCCAAGGAGATGCATCTCTAACAAATGACCTTCAGAGTGTGCTAGTCACCAGGATACAGTGTTGGGGAGCAGATAAAGGGGAGACAGTTTCCTTAGCTGCACTCTTGTCACTTTTTTCCCCAGTAAATACAGTCCTGGACAGGAGAGCAGAGATAGAATTTTCCTCTTTCAAACGGAGCTGATCACCATGGGAAGATGAGTGGAAAGGCAGAACAGGAGTTTCTGATTCTTACAAGGCATGATTTAGGGCATACTTGTAATCTGTCCTCTGGAAACACAGGCTTTTACCTTCAAAATGGCTTCTGTCTCCCATTAAGGAAGGCCTGGCACGAGTAACCCTGAACAGGCTAAAATCATGTCATCTTTTTCTCCTTAAATCTTCCACTTTGCTCAGTCCTTCCTCTCTTCGTGGCTCAACGTCCTCTTCTGATGAACACTGAGCGTCAGCCAATTTTAGGGTGTTGAGACATATTCTGAGCCAATTAAAGTGCAGAGGCTGAAACAGCTGTCAACCGCCAGCTGTCTCCTCTTCCCACTCCGTCTTCCCCCACTCTTGCGAGGGTTGCCAGCCCCATGTCAGAGAAGCTGAACAGATGATAAATCAACAGCTGAACAGCTGCAGCTTCCAGCCAGGCGTGTTCATACACATGAAAACACTTTCCTGCTGGATACATCAGATAGCTGGGTGGTAAATGGAGAAAGCATGGGAGGCGATTCACAAGCCATTCAATTACACTTTCAGCCAGGGCAGCAGCCCCCAGGACAGCCAAGTGTGATTCTTGCCTCACATTGCTGGATGTGTGTCAATGCTTCTTGCAGGAACCCTGTCTTTGGAGACCTTTCATCACTGTGTACCTTGTATAGATGTGCAGTACTACAACAGGAGCAAGATAAACGTGTCACCTTGATATACTCATGTCCTATTTCCATTGACATATTTGGGTGTCTAATAGGGATTACTTCCAAAATGCTGCTTGATTATGAATAGTTATCTTGGCTTATTACACAGCAATTAAATACTTAACACAACATTTTTTTTTCAGTTTTACATGACATGAAACAAATAATTATTTAATTGTTCTGTTTCAAGGATGGTCTATGCAAACTTTTTAAATTGTTCTTGTGTTCCATTCTGTTTCTTTTCCTCATCTAGAGGAAGTTTGGAAGGTTACAGATTTTGGAAGTCTTCTTTTTTGACTCAGAGATTAGGAATTTCTGCTTTTAAGACTTGTCAGATTTCTTAAGAGAGAATATGCTGCCAGCACTAACACCTAATTGAAGAGAATTAAATCTTACAGTCTTTCTTCAAAGGCTTGTTTAGACATGGAAATTAAATTGTGATAACAAGAACAGAGAGGGTTTTAAGAATAATTTTAGGTGTATAAAATGATCTGTTAGATCATAAACAAGTGAAGTTTACGTTATATATCTATAAAGCTCTTGAAAGTATTTTTCTGAATGGGAACTAAAGAATTGTATGAATTCAGGTGCTCTGTCTTTCTGTCCTGGTTAATGCAGAACCATGCGAAGAGTTGCTTTTATAAGAAGGATCACTTGCCTTTGAATGACAGGTTGAGGGAACACATTAAGGAGACTCTCATGAAAGTTCAAGGGACCGAATTCCTGGAACTGTTCAAGATTCCTTCCTTAGTCATGTTTGCAATCTAGGAGGTCCCAGGATCATCTTTAAGTTGTCATTTTCCAGGCCATTGTGTAGAGGACAGCTGAGGGCATACAGAACCTGCTGTGTGAATCGTGGCCAGTGGAAGGGATCCCAATTCACGGCATGGTCTCACATGCTCTAAAATGGAATGGAAAAGTAGATCTGGCTAGACCTTCTGCTAGGAAAAGAATCTGTAACTAATGTATTCCTCCTAGGAACAATATTACAATAAAAAAGCTTTCCTTCAGATCTGTTGAGTGTAAGCTTTCTGATGAGGAGAGCAAGAAAATTTAAAAAACAGGATAAAAAAGTGCTAAGATGTATGGGACAAGCTGTGAGAGAGCTGATGTAAAATTTGCTTAGTGGGGATGTGTCCTGGAGCCCTCATCTGCCATGTTAACATGGCACCAGATAGGGCACCAGCTGCTTCTATACTATACTGGGAAGAATCCTTTATGCAGAGCAGAATGACTGTGGAAAGCATTAAAGAAAAGTTAATTCGGATGTCAGCCAAGGCTATCATGGTGAAAGATGTAGCCCACTTTTATTAGCTTCCAAGCTAGATCAAAGCCATATTTGATCTTGTACAGATTTCTAGAAGCTAAATTATCTTGCATGGTCAGCTGCCTAAGTATTTTTCATTGGTTCATCCTGCTCACTGGTCCTTATCTATAGGCAGCACATGCACATACCTATATGCATTAGCTCTTTAAATAGAAACTGCACCCTGTTGCAGTGCACCTCCCTCTCCTTAAGTATGTCTATGTTCTGCATCTCTACCTTCAAAGCTATTATTTTTAACTGTTCTTGAGCCACAACTATATCACTTGGACATCTCAGGAAGGAGATTTCCAGAAGAGAAACAGCTTGATGCTAGTATAAAAGTGCTGACCTGAGCCATATTCACGTCAGCCCATAGATAAGTGAGCAGAGGAGTACAGAAGATCAAAGGAGAGCAAGATTTTTTGGCAGCATTTTTAGGTAACATTAATGTGCAGCAGCTGTAGGATAGATTAGATAGGGACTAATAGGAAAGAATAATACAGTTTAGCAGATCCTTTAGAATGAAGATAGGAACAAGGATGGGGAAAGTGTGAGTCAGTAAGAGAGCATAGCTGAACATTTAATCTGATGTAGAGAAAGACCTGGCCTAGGAATAAGGAGAACAAAGGAGGTGGAGTGGACAGATGCGGGTGTTGGCCAGGGGAGCAGGAAAACTGGCAGAGCGCTGACTCATCTGTCAGCACACACATTTGCCATTTGTTCTTTGAAGGAGCTAAAGTCACAGCCAGGGACCAGCAGAACAGTATTCAGACACTTCTCCCCTAGACTTCCTATCAACATTCCAACTTTCTTGCACTAAATCCTCCTGAGCTCAATACTGGAACTATATAGTACTTTACAAACTTCCTCTGCCTCCCTTGAGACATGATAAACAGCCTCACCACCAGTTCTTTCCAGTGCATGGACAGACTGTGGACAGAGATCAGCTGGGACTTCTCCAGGACTTCTTCAGTTTGTCAGCACCATTTCATGTTGGGACCTTATGCATATGCAGTGCAACAGGCATGCCTTTGGGATCCTGAAGACTGTAGATGAACAGGACATACCTGAATATCCCAAAGCCCCCTTATGATGGCAGTGCCTATATCTTCTGTCTGTGGGTATCGGCAGTGAACATGATAGTTATCTGCAATGGCAGTCTCCACTCCACAGCCATGTGAACTGAGTTAAGGAGTCTGTTCATGATATTAGTGTCCAGTCTCAGCAGGCATCGGCTCCACAGTAAGTCTATGCCTCTGAGCTCCTGGGCTGATGAGCACTCTATGGACATGTAGGTAACATTGAAGAAACAGCATTCATTTACTGTGGTGAGGGCAGAAAAGGCATGAGGAAGGAGGAGTGAAATGTCAGCATTGAAATAGATCAGGATTTCTGGTTGCCTGCAGTAACTGTGCTTAGGTTGAGCTAGGAGAATAGCTGTTGCCCCTCCAGGCAGGTCATGGGCTGGAGCAAAGGAAGGCTGCCATTCCTGCTGCCACATGCCAAGGTGAAGTACCCATGAAACTTCATGAAGGGGCAGCATCATTTTTTTCCCATGCTCAAAACCACCATTGGCTCAAAGCATCCAGAAGGCTGGAAACAGCTCCAGACTCCTCCAGTGAGGCCACAGGGAGGCCTCACAGACTGATGATCCTCTCTGCTGAGTCCCAGCATCCAGTTGACTGATGACTGATTCTTGTGCTTCCCAGCTGAGTGAGAGGTCTGACTGCCCTGCAACCAGGAGCCTGCCTTTTAACAGTCTGGCCTCCAGTACTACAACTCTAACTAGAAGCTGTTTGTTTTTTTGTCATAGTTGCTGCTGGATGAAGCTTGCAATGGGATACTCTTTTCTTGCAGTCTCTGGGAGAGCTCGTGGTGTGGTATTGACTGATGCCATGGAGCAGGTAGATGGAGCACTCGTTCTGCTTGCGGAAACACAAAACTTGCTCAGACGTCTTTTTCTTTTGGTGTGGTGGAAAGGATGCATGGACCTCCTTCTCACTGGAAACAAGTTAATTTGGACACAAGACAGATGTGCTTGTGGCTCTAGGGCTGCCTAGTGGCATCACCAGGCTGTGGCTGTTTTCTCATTCAGAGTTGCCTGGTGATATCTGTCCCAGGTGTTTCCTCATGAGGTGGTGACAGACATGGTTTATGAGACCTGTTTTTGTTGGATGGAGATAATCTCTTGGGTATGTACTCAGAAGTGACAGACATTAACACAATGTAAACCTCAAGCTTTTTAGGATTGTGCAAAATTCTCAGAACCCGGTGTCACGGTTTAAAGCTGGGCTGGCTATTAAACCTGTGGCAGATGCTCTCTGTTAACCCTCCCGCCCCCCCCACCCGAGGGGAAAGGGAAAAGGGAGAGAGACTTATGGGTTGGAAAGTTAAAACAGTTTTAATAAACTATAATAATGAAAAAGAATATAATAACAATAATAATAGAAATAATCAAATATATACAAATATATACAAAACCAAGACTGAGAGCTTGGAAATCCTCCTCAGGCAGAGTTGCTCCCCCCAGCACGGGCAGAGGGGAAAATACAGTAGCTCCCCCCCAGCACAGGCAGAGGGGAAAATGCAGTAGCTCCCCCCAGCACGGGCAGAGGGGAAAATGCAGTAGCTCCCCTGCCATCACACCTGCAGGCTTTTAACTGGAGATTTGGCAAAGCTGGTACCAATCAGTGGGAGACAGGAGGGCCCCTCCCTCCTGGGCCCCACCTCCAGGAGGCAGTGGGTTAGTGATAAACAGGAAAGTGAGAATGACATGTATGGGATGGAATACCTTGCCGGTCAATCCTGGGTCACCCGCCCCGTCCACTCCTCCCTGCAGGTGCGACCCCCCTTCGGCTCTTCACTCATAAGCAGTGAGGAATTTAGCAGTGACCTTGGTTTCTCTAAGACTAATTGGCCTGGTTTGGGCCAAACCAGGACACCCGGCTAAGCCATGTGGCTACCAGTGTGGAGAGTTAAGGTCCATGCTGCCACTGAGTCTTGCATGGTGGGAGAAAACTGCAGAACAAAATGTATTGAATTAATAACTCTTGTGCAGTCTCTGCCTCTTATTTGCTCAGTTCATCCACCATGAGTTAGGAGGAATTCAATCAGACTGGCCGTGCGGACAACTCCACAGAAGTGATTCTGAGTATAAAGCCATGCTACTACGTTTTCCGACTGCGCACATATATCACTTACTGGTTGAAAAGTGCTTCTCTGACAACTTTATTGTCATTTTTTTAAAATGCTTCTGTTGATTCTTTCCCTTGTTCATGGTCTAGGTTGTGCTGTCCAGAGGTGACCCTTTCTGATACTAGTATTCTTATGGGATGCTGTGTCAGGGACTCAGCCAATTCCTACATGACACAGTCATCCTCCTCTAGCTCCTTGTTTGCATAGATTGAGCAGTCTCTCTGCACCTCTAGTGGGGACCCTCCCGTGATCGTTCTCTTCATTAACTTACCTATGAGAACCATACATAGTACCAGTCTGTACCCCATATGATGCAGTGGGATGCTTCAAGAGTGCCATTGCATAAATCTATGGCTGACTCTTGGCTGTGAAGTGCAGACCGCTTCAGAGTCTTCCCTTGGACTGTAAAACCTACGAGGATCTGTCTACAACTGCTGTTCTGAGGATGTGGAAGCTGCCTCTTTTACCTTTGCCCTGTATTTCTTCCTGCTGTTTTCCACTTTCTGCATCCTTGTGACAAGGGAAATCCTTCCCCTGCCCTGAGTGTAATATGTTTCTTACAGTGCATAATGTGCTACTTAGCCTGGCTGTAAGGATCCTATTGCCTGGTGCTGGCCTGGAAACGATCTGTCATTACTAGCAATGGCTCTGGCATAGGGACAGGGTGGAAGTGGTTTGACCTCCATTGTGCCATTTATGGGATAGACAGCTCTGCCTCAGCTTTCTGCACAGCTGCTAAGAACAATTTCTTGACATTTTTACTGCATGGCGTAATTCTTTGCTGGGCCTGATTCAAACTCTTTCATTCATTTTAAACTCTCTCATTTGGGCCACATGGAACCCAGCAAGAATTATGGACAAAATGTTTTGGTCTCACAGAAATTACATCTGCAGTTACCCACAAGGAAAAAGAAATGGTCTGTGATGTCTCAGGGCAGATCTCATCAATCACCCAGGAAAGTTTCACATCAGATCTGCTACAACAAAATATTTACAGTATACATTAGGAAAGACAAAACCTTTTCTAGATCAAGTAGAGCTCTGGCTGAGTGCCCAGCCTTGCTGCCAAACAGCTGGCCTTGCTGTTGGAGCAGAAAGTAGAAAAAGGAAGTACGTTTCTCTGGAGGAATCCATACAGAGGTTAACAGAGGTAAAAGACTTTGTTCCCGCAGACCAAAATTACCTGGAGACTTCACTAATATCCATTCCAAATGCTTGCTGGAGAGCCTTTAAGAAAACTGATTTACTTAAAATGAAAGCACATTCAAAGGCTGCCATTCAAAATGCCCTTGGAGGCATACTTCCCTAGGCTGAAAAATATGGTGCTATGGAAAACAATCTGTAAACAACAGAGCTGTGCTTTGTATTTTGTATTTTTCCCTTACATCTTATGCTACACTCATGCACTTTAGAACATATTTAAGTTGCTTCATTCCTTAAAAAGACAGTATGCTGCTGAACCACAATTAAAATAGTTCAAATGGCAGGCGCTAGAGTTGTTCCAAATGAAAAGTTCACCATGACGTAGCAGCAGAAGAGGAATCCAAACAAGTAGCCTCTGCTGCTGTTAGTCTTTAACCACAAGCATAGAACAAACAGCTATGTGCTTTGTTTTACATTAACTAAGAATGTATCATTAGACAAATTTATCTTGTGACTTTTAATAATTTCTTTTTTGAGTGCATCTCATCAAGTTCACATATGCATCTAGGTTATTCTAATACAACCTTACTATTACAGTCCTCAAGACCTCATTTGGGATAACCAAATAGCTGGTACAAAAGCCTTGGTCAACCTCCGCAAGTTATATCAAGGATTACTAACATTTAAAAAAAGTATTCAAGCAAGACACTGCAAATGATATTTTATTAGTAGAGGATTTTGGGGAAAGGTGTAGGCAGTCTGAACAGAAGCATCTGTGTTAAAATTGCTACAGATATTATACCTGATAGCAAGCATACATGTTTTCTCCTTCTGGAATGGGCAGAACAGAGTTCATTTTCACACTACTGATTTTCAAGAAAAATTTTGCAGTATCAGATATTTTCTAACAGAAAAATTCTGTCAAAGCCGCTGAAAGGGGAAGGGCTAGTGAACAAATGACAAATAAGTGGATATTGTTTAAACAAAAGGCAGTTCTAGCATTTGGCCAAGTTGATCATATGCTTTTCACCAATGTACCTTGGTCTTGAAATGCAAGAATCATAGAATCATTTAGGTTGGAAAAGACTTTTAAGATCGAGTCCAACTGTTAACGTAACACTAAAGTCCAAGTCTAAGTCCACCACTAAACCATGTTCCTAAGTGCCACATCTACATGTCTTTTAAATACCTCCATGGATGATGACTCAATGTCGCAGATCACTCGTTAGAGAGAAGTAGCAATATGTTTATTGATATAAAACAGTGACTTAACAAAGTTTGATAGTAAATGTGACAGTGGTTTAACCAGATTCCATGGCAAGGTGCACTTGATTTACTGCATGGAGGGCAGAGTCAGACAAAACTGTCAGGGAGATCCTCCCATTGAGTCATGAGGTTCAGAAAGGACCCCCTTGCTTTCTGAACTCCTTCTCAGAGAGGAGTCTAGGTGCAGCTGGATCCAATCCTAGTCCAAGACTCGGCAAATGGTTTATGTCTAAAGGATTATGTATGTGCAATCAATCCTTTATATCACTTAGCTAAGATTTCAAAGTTTAGCATGCTATTAATCACTTATCGAGAATCTCTTGTGGCAAGGAAACTCCCAGCCTCGAGGAGTAACCTTGAGAGGCGTCCCTACTCAAGGGGAGATCCTGCTGTGCAGCCCACTGCCCTGCAGGAGAGCTCAAAGGGCTCTTGGGCTGCTCACTATTTATGCGAGTAAGATGATTGACTCATAGTCATAGTTGCATACCAACCACAGATGCTAGTTTCTTCCAAATTTGGCTTGAGTCAGACATTGATCAGCACTGTGGTTAGGTGGGTGCATAGCTCAAATTAGCCCTTGGCTATTGTATTGTTATCTGTCTCCCCTGAATCCACTTTGAGACTGATGCAGCCATCACAACCAGACACATCCATTACGACTGCCACTGGTGGTTATCGCTTGAGCAGGGTTACAGGAGATAAAGGTCAGGTTGGAGGGGGGAGCACACCACCACATTCAACTGCTTCCCTGGGCAGCCTGTTCCAATGCTTGACAACCCTTTCGGTGAAGAAATTTTTCCTGATATCCAATCTAAACCTCCCGTGGCGCAACTTGAGGCTGTTTCCTCTTGTCCTGTCGCTTGTTAGTTGGGAAAAGAGACCAACACCCTCCTCGCTACAACCTCCTTTCAGGTAGTTGGTAGAGAGCGATAAGGTCTCCCCCTCAGCCTCCTTTTCTCCAGGCTAAACAATCCCAGTTCCCTCAGCCACTCCTCATAGGATTTGTTCTCTGATGAACTGCCTCAAACAAATTCTGTACTTTACTTAAGGAAGGTTCCAGCAGTATAATGAGAATATAAAATATAAACACACAAAGAACAAAACCTTCTTCTCCCTTTTTTTTCTTTCTTTTTTTTTTTTTTTTAATGATCCAATTAACTACAATTTCTAAACGCACTGACATTCACATCCCTACAGACCTTAGCTTTTCCTTTCTGCAGCAAGAGAAAGGATAAGCAGTCAGAGCATCACGTTTCGATCCCCATCCTGCTATGGGTAAAACCATAAAATGAACATGATGTGAGCAAACCAGCTGAACTTTTATTCAAGATAAATATTTAGCAGCATATCACCAGAACAAAACTGAGGCATCAGTACAGATTTTCTGTAAAGACTACTGACAACAGAGAGCTACAGCTCTTGAACATAAGGAGATATACTGACCACTGAGCAGTTTCACTATTTACTATTAAAAGAATCTTTGTATTTTCATAAAAGGCCAATCAAAAAAAAAAGAGGTGGTGGATTAGAGACTAAAATGCTGCAGCCAGATCGTTTTTACTGGTTGGTTGTCCCATTAGTGATTTTTAAACAAATATACCTAAAGATATAAGATATTAATTCACCATAAACTATACAAGTATTTAAACACGTAGAGTAGTTAGTGCTCTTTGAATCCTGTATTTTTTCCCCTAAGCAGATTTTGATAGCTGGATTATTTAGACACCAAGATTTAAAAAACTGTCACAGGGACGTGATAGGGTTTAGAAATATCTCAATTTATAAGACTAGATTTCTAAAATTCCCATCAGAATATGCTTTAAGTGATCCTATTGAACTTTTATTGTCCACTAACTCCACTTCAGTATTGAGAAGTAAATCATCCTCCCCACCATCCTCGCCCCAAGGAACTTCATGACTGAGCGTTCATTAAAACAGCTAGGATAAAATGTCAAATTACAATGTGATAAACAAAAACACAACAGGGAAAGCCAAACTTCCTGTAAAACACTAAGGAAGATGTAACACTAACTAGAAATGAATAAACAATTTGAGAATCAAGTAATGACAATGGCAATCAAATAAATGGTATTCCTATGTCCTCCCAAAGCTGGACTTTTGGACTATTGGCTGAGAGCAGCATCAGTCATCCCAGTCAACATTATGAGGAGCAATGGCAGTCCAAGGGCTTTGCTGTACGTAAGTTACCATCACTGCAGGACTGCCTGTTTCTCTTCCCCTCCTTCCTTTGACTATTTCAGTCAATACCGATAGAATTTTTTCTTACACTGTTTACAACCACTGAACAAATCCTTAATGACAGCCAAGACTTCAGTGCACTAAGTACTGTATAAACATGACAGGGAGGAGAGAAGGAGCAGAAATACAGTCGTTAAGCAGAAGCTTGAGTGACAAAGTCCTTTTTCACTACCCATTTCCTGAATGTACTTTTCCTTTAACTAATATCTAAAATTTTAAAGGTAAAGTTCATCAGGTACATTACTTTGATTACTACATCAGTGCAACTCAACAGTAAGACAGAATTTGAGCTTTAGACAAAGCTTACTGCAATACCATACTAGAAAACTCGGCATCTGGCAAAATTATATTACCAATTTGTTTTGAAGAGCATAACCCAACAAATACAGTGTAAACAGATCAGAAGACACTTGGCAAAGTTTGATTTCCATTGAATTTCCGAAGTATATTAGCATCAGAGTTTTTGGGGGTTTGTGGGAAGGTTTTTTTGGGTTTTTTTGTCTGGTTTTGTTTGTTGTCGTTGTTTTTTTTAATTATTATTATTTGGTTGTTGGTTTGGGGTTTTTTTGTTTGTTTGGGGTTTTTTTAAGTTTTCTGTCAAATCTATTAGATTTTTTTTCATCAATTCTAAAAAATTCTTTAATATCACAAGCATGCAGGGGATACAAATGTGCCTGAAACTTGAAAGTCAGTATGCTTGGGATCCCATCAGGTTTTTGAAACCCTTCTGGAGTCCTTCAGGAGAAAAATGTAGGGGTATGAGAACTGACATTAACAAAATAAGCAGCACTAAAAGATTCCAGATTTTTGGAATATAAAACCATCTAGACTCTTATCAACACGAGAAGGAAGACACTTGATTTTTTTTTTTTAAACAGCATAGTAAGAATTTTGTAAAAATCTTAAGGGTTTTTTTTATAAAGTTAGAAAACATTACACAATTGTTAACAGTGCTAGACTGGCCTAAGTATCCCAAACAAAGAATGCCTTCCAAAAATAGTGTTGAGTGAGAAAACACATATTGAATATTGAGATAGTTTTCAAACTTGAGAGGTAGATGACAGTCTTAATCTATTATTTGGGAAAGCTAGCACTATAGCTGTTTATGTAAATTGAATTAAATATTATCTATACAGTGTCCATACCTGTGTAAGAGTGCAAAGAGGAGGAAGAACACTTCTCTCACCTAACAGCAACTACATTCACCTAATGTCTTTGATCTGCATCATCAGTTCTTCCCCCTCAGCATGTGGGTGGAAGAAAGGATTAGGAAGGCAAGTTAAAAATCAACCCCATTTGTGTATGCAGGCAAATAACAGGCAGAATACACCATCCACATTGCAGTGAGGGTGACTGGGCTCACAGCTCAATCCCCAGGACAGTGTGGCTAGCTCGAGTGGAAAGAGCAGAAGCCTGCATAGGCAGACAAGGAAGCACCAGAAGTCCCTTACAGTACTTTCCATGATGTTAATTCAGATGCCATTGCCTAATGTATTTAAGATGGTGCTCCACTGTTGGAAAAGCATTTCTGTTCCTATTCACCATGTCCATCAGGTTCTGGGTTTTCATTAAGAGGAAAAGCAGTAACTAATAGCAGCATTGATGCAAAGGCTTTGTCACAGCGATGATCAGAGTATGTTGTTAACCTGCCAACACCTGTAAAGGGTTAGCTGTTACAAAAAGTGGCCACTTCAAAAACAGTGTTAAAAGCACAGCTCAATACACAAATGGGATCACAATTTTTCTGCATTTTGGATAGTCTTCAAATTTCTCAAGGTACCATCTGAAAAACAAAGACAAAAATCTGATGAGTATTGAGTCTTCAAAATCCTGTCAAGGGAATTAAGTAATTGTGTTCAATTTAATCTATATATTTTCTGACTACAAACCAGGAAAATGCATTTAGAACCTACTCTGGATAGAAAGCTGCTATTTACCACACTCATCCTAACGACATCAAATCACCAACTATGGCGAAACAAAGTTATGGCTGCCAGCAGTAGGGAATCAAACCAACAGATGTGGTGAGAACAGCCAGGGAACAAATAGCTTGTTGTTGCAAAACGTATGTTGTTATGCATCCTGAGTATCCCTGACGGGATAACACCACATTGTATAATGAATTCATGTGGAAGGAAGGGATACTTCACATACTGGAAAAATGGTCCTGTTCGGGACAGAAACGTCTTCAAGAGCTTTGAAAGAATGATGTCAAAGCTTAAGACAGAAGGAAACTAACCATGGAACTTGAGCCTGAAGAACATAATATACGAGGAGAGGCTGAGGAACCTGGCATTGCTTAGTCAGGCGATGAAGAGACTAAGGGGCCCTGTTACTGCTGTCTACAGGTACTGGAAGGGGAGTTATTTAAGACAATGAAGCAAAACTATGAATGAAATGCAAACCCTTGCAGCTGGAATGCAATGGTCCTGTGCAAAAGTGCAGGCCAGAGACTGACTGGCTAGATAGCAGCTCTGTACAAAAGGACATGGACATCCTGGTGGACAAGTTGAACATGAGTCAGTAATGGATCCCTGCAATGATGAAGGCTAACTGCGTACTGGCCTGCTTTAACAAGTATAGAGCCACCAAGGCAAGGGAAGTGCTTGTTCTCCACTATTCAGCAGTTGAGAGCCTGCATCTGCATTACTGCCTCCAGTTTTTGGCTTCCTGTACAACAAAGACATCCACAAACTGGAAAAGAATCCAGCAGATGGTCATTAAGATGACTGCATAGCTGGAACACATAAGAGGAGACATTGAGGGAACTGGGCTTGTTCAGCCTGGAAAAGAAGTTAAGAGGCAGATCTAATTGCAGTCTTCAACTACCTACAGCAATATTACAGAGAAGGCCGAGCCATACCTCTCCTGGAGGCACACAGCAAGTGGACAAGTGGCAGGGGATAAAAGTTGCCACGGAAAATTCCAACTGGACATAAGGAAAAAAACCTCTTCCCCATGAGAATGAGAAAAATCCTTCTCGAGTGCTTTGCCATGCTGGAGCCTCCACCCTAGGAAACACTCAGAACTCAACTGGATGAGGTTCTGGGCAACAGGGTATAGCCTTGCAGTTAGCCCTGGTTGGAGCAGGTCATACCAGATGACTGGACTGAACAACCTTCAGATGCTTCTCCCAACCTATGATATTCTGCGACTTTGCTCAGTACTAGCAGGTGGTAAAACAAGGAGAGATGGTCACAGGTGACAAGCTTGGAATACTCAGGTTGGATAGTAGGAAAAACTTGTTCACTTGGAGGGTAATACAGAACTGGAACACTCTACAAACAAGGTGCAGGAAAATCTCCGTATCTGGAGGTTTTCAAGACTCCACTAGACATAGCCATGGCTGCCCTGACAGACTGTTGGCAATGGCATTTTTTTCAACCTATTTCCTCCATAAATTCATGTTTATTTCCTCTTATGCTACAAAGTTTCAGCATGAGAACCAAAGCAGGAAACTGAAAATAACCAAAATAAGATTAAGGTGTCCAAATTCTTTTAAACATGCTATTCTTTAAAGAGAATCCTTTCAAGAAACAAGTCTTCTCAAACTATGATCCTTCTGTTAGCAGGAAAGCCACATTATGAATACAGTACATTAGCAGTCAGACTCTTTAATTAGAGAGCAGAGACTTTATTAAATGTCATCTACCAGAACTGTTTTCATATTGTCTATACACTTGATTATAGACCATATGATACAGACTTGACTATAAAGTGTGCCTGTTACAGAAGACTTTAGAGTGATTTTCAAAATTTTAATGTTACAGAAACGAGTTCAAGCCGCAAGGGAAAGTATAGTATATGATCAATTAAGACAATTTTCCCAAATTTGTCTATAATCTTTACAGATCCAGGATGAACTATGTTCATTTAAACATTATTTTGACCACCTCATTGTACATTGTGTGTGTTTATGCTCAGTACTATCCCACTGAAATTCTGCAGTGCTTAATACTACTCAGAGTATTCTCTATCATATTCTCCACTGCAGTAGCAGAGTCTTTCACAGGACTTGCTCTGCAACATCCTTATGGGATGGACTATAATTTGTGAAATGGAAATTAAGTGTGGCATAGCGACAACAGAAATGATAAGACACAAACACTTACTGGTGGTGTTGTTTTGCCCTTGAACCCAAGATGAGAAGCGTACACAATGCAAATGCAAGGCTTTCAATGGTGCAGCAGGCAAGGGCAAACCCAAACCATTCCAGGATCTCTCCAAAAAAGTTGGCTCCGCTGACATACTCAAACATTCCTCCTGAAAGCAGGACAGAGTTATATTTAAAGCACCTTAATCAAGGAGATCTCTAATGCTATTTTTTTCTGTAAGTCAAGTAAGACGTATATCCCCAATGTCTCTATATAATTTTTAAAGGCAGTGGAGACTGTTTTTCAGTTCAAGCTGTACGATGAAGGATCACTTCAGACCCCATTCTAAGACAGACCTTCTCCAGCTCCATTTTTCCTCTTTAAATCATGAAAGAAAAGAGGATTTACCAGTATCAGAAGCAAGTTCATGCCTCTGTAAATAATTACTTAACAATGATATCAAACCGGCTCGTTGATCATACATTAAAACTTTTTTCAAACATGTAAAAATAGAAAATATGCGCCCCTTTAAGAGTCTCAGAAAATACTCATAGGGTTAGTTAGCATACAATGTTTAATTTCTTTAAGTATTTCAGAAATTAAGTTAATGATGAACAATATTATGATTACGAATTAAACTTCCAAATTTATCCTCTAGCTTAAAATGTGTTGCCCTTTTGTTCCCCTCCCCCATCAGGTCTCCTGCTTCAGCCCTGACGCTCAGTGAAAGAAGTAATTGGCAGTCTATGTTAAATGTGTTTTATAGCCAATTATGCATAAACAATCAGTACTCACCTGCTGGGAATTTTATAAAATAAGGACTTTCACTCTAATTCCAAAGTAGCGTACAAATTGATAACATCTCAGTATGTGCTTTACCAGTGGGACTAAACAAACAAGTATTTGCCAAGTGTAATAAAGGACATGTATTGACCTTGCTTTAATTACTTTGCTTTGTGATAAAAAAGCAGAATTCTAGCACTTAAACAGGATAAGCAATATCAAAAAGAACGACTCCTCCTGATGGTGCAACAAATAATATCTTATTTCCTTCAGAACTTTTTTGTACACTGAACATAGCACAGGACATTCATATTCATTTTTCACATAGGCACTTTGATTTACAACTATTAAAATCAGTTACCTTCTTGGTGAAAAATAAGTCTACTGCCTTATATATCTAGTTCTTCCAGTTTTATCTTAAAAATCTCACTAAAAACCAAGAGAGAGCAACAACTAAAGGAAAAACTTAAGAAAAACAGCAGAATTCAGAGGTAACTATTATTTTTCTGCTTTCAGTGAGTGTAATATACCTGGAAGAGCCTAATGTTGCCAAAAGTGTCAATAAACCTTAGCACTTCAATAGGGTCCATAAGAAGTCCTTTCATATTCTCCATTTGGCATTAATTATGCCAAAATAATGGCATAAATTATGGCCATGAAGGCCATAATTTATAATGCCTTTCTTTGGATTTCTGTCCTCTTTTCCCTGTATCTCCCTTACTGCAGTAGCTCTTGCTCTCCAATTACCTCAAATCCCTCCCTCTTCATAGGTGGGACAACATAAGATGGGCCAGGCACACACAGTTGCTGAGTACTTTCTGCCTTCCTCTCCTGCCCTCACACTGGGATGGTAATTTAGGTCTTCTTTCTCCACTCACCTGCTGATTCTCGGAAAAGTTGTGGAATGCTATGTTACATTTTTACCACTTTTTAAAAATACAGCCAAAGTTGGTCAAGAAATTTAAAGACTCGCACAAGCCACGTGATATCGTGAAACACATCCCTTAGAATACTTGGCTGAAGAAGAAAAAAAAAATAAAATGTTTCCCACACTATGAAATCCCTTCTTGAGGCAGACAACAAACTGCTATTTCCAGTTTCCTGTTATATCATAAATTACTATCTCCCATAAAATACACCAAGCTTTAGAAGGTCATCTTTACACAGAATCATTTTAGGTTGGAAGGGACCTCTTGATATCATCTAGTCCAACCTCCCCTGGATCAAGCAGGGTCAGCTAGAGCAGGTTGCCAGGACCATGTCCAGTCCAGTTTTGAGTATCTCTACAGATGGAGCCTCCACAACCTCTCTGAGCAACCTGTTCTAGTGTTTGACCACCCTCACAGCAAAGGATGTGTTCAGATGTAATTTCACGTTTGAATTTTGTGCCCAGTGCTTCTGGTCCTGTCACTGGGCACCACTAAGAACTGGGCTCCCTCTTCTTCATTCCCTCCCATCATGTATTTATATACATCAATAAGATCTTCCTGAGCCTTCTCTTCTCCAAGCTGAACAGTCGTAGCTCTCTCCACCTCTCCTCATATGAGAGATGCTTCTTTTGCTATGTAAATTTCTGTAACATTTTTACTCACCTCTTGGTATCTTGTAACCACTTTCCCCTGGTTTTCTCAGATTTCTGAGAATATGATCAGAATGAATATTGATTGCCATGCCAATCAACCACCCTATAAAACCTGAAGAGAAATATTTAAAATACTATCTTTAATACACTAAGCCAAAGTGCTTGTTCAGAAAACAAACTACAGTCATCTATCACATATTAGGCGTACTATCTCAAAGCAGTAGTAATATAAGCAGTATAAGCAATTCTGGTGACATCCTGTACAGTCCCAGTCCCACACTGAGCTCATCAGTCAACAGAGCTCACAGTAATCAACAGGTCTCTAGACAGGAATAGTACTGTAAATTATAAAGTTTATTCCTATGTTGCTAGACTTATATAAACATGTGCATGTGCATATATACAGATGTAATGTGTTTATTTCCCTAACTTCCACATAGGAAAACAAATACACTAAAATTTTAAACACTGGAAGAAACAGCCTTTCTCATTCCTGCCAGAGGGACACATCTTAGTCCCCCTCTTTTTTTTTTTTTTTTTTTTACTGAGAACGTACCAGAGTTTCCACAGAAGACTTCCGTGCAATAAAAAGAATAAAAAAATTGTGAAGGAGTTAATGCACTGTTTACTTGTGTCATTCAGCAAAATGGTTTAACCAGTTACACCAGGCTTCCACAGAAACTGAGATTATTGTCACATTCTGCATCCTTATGTCTTGTTGCCATAATTGCATGGGATAAATCAATGTTAAGGGAGAAGCCACTCGAGCACACATACACCATCCTAGGAGTTGCACACACCCCACCAGAGTCTTTCCTGCTAGGACCAGAGTCCCTTCACAGTGGGCAACTCCAGTGAGCCGATGGGTGCCCCTTTCGACTCCTTTCACACACACGTTCTTACTCTCGTCTTTTCCTCAGGTTTGGCCCTAGGCTTCCTGTAGCAGTCTCAGGTATTGAATCTTATATAAAAAAATAATTTATTCAGATGGTACAGCAGAAAAACAGCTTGAGCTGGGTGCCTCCAGAGAGGGACCCCAAACAAAGAAATCCCTGGGCAATTATACCCTTACAATCTATGCATCTGCCCCTCACACACTCTTCAGGTGCCTTTCACGCGCCTTTTCGTCCAACAGTGATTTCTGGTCCGGGATCTTCTAACACCTTACTGGATTCCTTCTCCCTCTCTCCGGGCAAGCCATTAACTGTTCTTATTTGTTGAGTTGCAGCTTCCGCTGACAGTTGTAGCCTCCTTATCTTCTGGTTTGCGCTTCTTGTGCGCCAGCTCACTGGCAGAGCACAGGAAGCTGAAAAGTCCTAGACTTAAGATAAGTGCTACTTAGCAACAACTACAACATCAGTGTGTTATGAACATCATACTAAACCCAAAACACAGCACTGTACCAGCTACTAGGAAGAAGATTAACTGTATCCCAGCCAAAAGCATATCTAGGTGAAAATTCACAGCTTGCAGCCTAAGGCTTCAGCAAATCTAGCTACTCATGCTAAGTAAGTAATGCTAAACAAACAGTATACCAAATCACACAACGTTATGCTGTAACCCCTGAGTCCTAATGCTAAATGATGGACTCTGAGCAACTCGTTCTATTTAAAACTTACTTATTCAAGCCAAACAACTAGTATTTCTTAACAAGTAGATGCCTAGGAAACAAAAAAATAGGACAAAGACTTTGTCACTAAACATCTTAACCATTTAATCATACGCGTGGCTTCAAGCATAAATGTAACCTCACTTCCTGATAGGAGTGAATGATCAACCCCTCCACTCCCTTCCTTGTAGGCCAGTTTTGTTCTTTGACAAAGCCCGCTGCTATTACGAGGGTGAGTGGGTTGGTGTATGTGTGTGCATGCATGTGTAAATATTCCAACTCCAAGGACTTCTGGCATTAGAAATGATATCTTGGTATTTAGTGGCTACCCTTACTGGACTTTACTCCATGAATTCGTTCACGGTCTGATCACATACAAACCTTTAGTACCTACGACATCAAGAAACAAGGGATTTCAGTTTAATCTACATGTTATGTGGAAAATCTGCTTTGTTTGTTCTAAACCTGTATGCTGCTGGTTCCATCTAAGGTCTCAAGTACCTATATTGAAAAAAAATACATGACCCCTATTTACTTTGGTGTTAAGGAATAAAGATGACAGTCAGCTCATCTAACACTGACATTGTGGGAAGAAGTGTCAGTTCACAGTTCTAAAATCAAAAAGGTTAAAAGGCTTCCAGCTACAGCGAATGAGAGAATTAACTACGAGAAGAGTTATAAAATGGGATTGAAGATACTATAAAATGATAATAAAAAATAAAAAGCTGTGAAGACAAAAGGAAAACTACACCTAATGTTCTCATAACATGTTTTGACCCACCTGTAATGAAACACGGATCTTTTAACCAGCCTGAAGGGTACTTTGCATAGTTGCTTAAGCTTCGGCCTTGCAAGTATCCATTGAAAATGCAGAATAGAAGCGCTAGCACAAAAATGAAAAGTGGTGTTGGTTTTCCTTCCCGGATCAGAAGAGGAAATACGAGTGCCCTACAGTGAACAAGGAAAGAAAAACTGTTGCATTAACAAACAGAAAAGATACTTTTGATGTCCAAAACTGTAATCCATAGTCCATATTATCCTGCTTTTCAAATTCTCAGTGGAGTCTTTGGTCCCTGTTCAGAAGGACAGTTATGCTTGCTTTAACTCCTAGGCATTAATTTTGTTACCTAATCGGAATTACAAGATCAGCCCTCTCTCCCCTTAGGACAGAAATTTTGAACTTTGTATCCAATGCAATTACTTTGACAAGAGCAGTAAAGGCAACTGATGTTAAGCACAGTGTATTTTTGTCCTCCTTTGTTCCTAAATCCTCAATGGTATTATCAAGCCTTCCGAAACGAGCCAGGTCTCACAATCCCTATGCCAAATCCACCAGCACTTCCAGGGGGAAAAGTCAATCCCCTTGAAATTAACCTAACTGAGCTCAGTTTCCTCCTTGCCCTAAAAGTCACTTAAAAACATTAATTGCTTTGCCTCGACAGTCTTGGTCTACCCTATGACATCTGTTAAAAATGTTAGAAATCCACAACTGCCATCCCATCTGGGAAAGGAATCTTGATTGCTTTTCCCAGGGGATTGCATCAATAAACAAAGAAGCTCCAAACCAGAAAAGACGGTGAAAGTTTTTCTACTCTGTCTCATGTAACTATCCAAATGCCAATCGCCTATCAATTTATTTATGATCTATAATGATACAGGAGCAGGATTATTGAAGCCTGAGCATTCTTCATGTGTTTTCCAGCTACCCAAGGACTACTGCTTCAAAGGAGCCTTACCAGAGGAAGCAAAACCTCTGTTGCTTTCAAGGAAGCGTAACAAATTCATTAATATGATTATTTTAAGCCTGCTACATTACAACAAACAGAACTGGATAAGAGAGGTCCCTTTCCAGCATACGTTCACCTACAGAAAGTCCCTCAGTCAGGCAACAGCAATATGCAACTGGAAAAAAGAAACTGCGGTACAGCTCAGCTTTCCGTACAAACCTATGCCTTGCGTTCCTAGCTCTTCCCAGGCACCGGGGATGAGTTCAGATCCTATGCCAAAGCTAATCTCTTTACTCTTAAGAATGGAAAAAGAGGGAGTAAAGACACGCTCCTGGGTTTGCAAAGCCAGCCGGCCACCAGGCCAACCGTACGTTGCATCCTTCTCGACCGTGAGGATGTGGAATACTTTTGGTCAAGAGCAACAGCCTTTCGCAATAAGCACTGGAAAACAACTGCGTATCAGGCACACACTCAGCTTAAAATCAGCCTGACAAATCTATCTCTTCTGTATTAGTATGGTGGCAAAATTACTTGTGGAGTGCTACCAGTAACTATTGTCAATGACTTGAAGGGAACAGCAAAACCTTGTCTGAGCTCTACTCTAGCTAAGCTGCCTTCTCCCGAGTAGTTTTACGAAATACCCAAATACCCTTGAATACATGGCAACGTGGGGCACTCAGCCTCAGCTCTGCCAGTATTTTAAGGAATCATTGAATATCCTGAGCTGGAAGGGACCCACAAAGATCATCGAGTCCAATTCCTGCAATAACACTACGCTGAAAAGAGTAATTGGAGAACAGCTGTCATTACATAATATTAATGTTACATCATATCCGCATCCAGAGCTGAACTTTCCTTCTTGGAATACTGTGTCCTGAAGGCTACCTGGTCAAGTCGTTGCTTAAACGTGGCGGTCACCACAAGAGCTGCAGCTGCAGCGCGCAGATGCCCGGACACACTGACAGGGCACCACACGCTCCGTCTTTACGCCATTTCCCACCGCGTGCCCCGCAGCACCAAAACAAAGCAGCACCGCCAGAGTCATTTGTTCAGCTCACGCGAAAACGTAGAGTATCTTAACGTAAAGAAGCAGAAAAGACTTTAGCGATTATTTTATTAAATAATTAAAATTAATTAACAGCAGAATCTCAATGCCTGCAGTCACAAGAGTAGCCAGGCGTTTCTAGCAAGATGGACCCCGACGTGCCACAGAACGGCACTTCTCCTGCCGTCAGCCACACCCCCCACCCCGCTGTTCGGGCGAGCCCGAGCGGGAGCACCCCAAGGGAGGCAGCAGGCCCCCAGCCCAGCGCTCCAGCGCGGGAGCCCCCCCGGTGCCCGCTGACAGCGTCCCCCCGCCCCGGCCGCACCTGTGTGCGTAGTGCACGACGAAGCAGCCCAGCAGCAGGCGGTTGGGCCAGGCGGCGGTGACCGCCCCGCCGCAGGCGGCGAGCCCGAGCGGGACGAGGAGGGCGGGCAGCTCCTGCAGCGCCCAGGCAGGGCGGGCGGGCAGCAGGCAGCCGAAGCGCCGGGAGGAGTACCGCCCGTAGGGCATGGGGATGAAGCACAGCAGCACGGCGGAGGCGGCGCCCAGCGCCATCAGCCCGTAAGAGAGGAGCTCCAGCAGCCGCTGCTCCTCCGGGCCCGACACCCGCCGCCAGAGCCCGCATGCCCCCGTCCCGCCGCCGCCGCCGCCGCCGCCGATCCCCATCCCGCGCCACAAGTACGCGCCCGCGCGCCCCGCGGCGCCTCCATCCAGCGGCCGAGCCGGCGGCACGCCCACTGGCACCGCGGACCAATCGGCGCCGAGGGCGTAGCCCGCACCGCCCCCTCCGTCCGCCGGTTGGGGGGGCCGCCGCGGGCGGAAGAGATGCTCGGGAGCAGGAGGTCCGCCGGGCCGGCGGCGTCGCGACGTGACGTGACATGACATGACATGACATGACGTGACGTGACAGGACGTAACATGACGCGACGCGACGCGACGCGGCCCGGAAGGAGTGCCGGGGGCGGGCCCGCGCATGAGCGTGGCGGCGCGAGCACGCGGCGGCGCAGTCGAGTGGCCCCGCGATCCCCCGGACGGGGCGGGAGGGGAGCGGCTGCCTCGACGGCGGGGCGCGCGGTGGGGCTCGGCCGGCGGCTGGCCGCCATGGGCCGCCGGGCCTGCGACCGCAGGCGGCAGCAGCAGCAGCAGCGGCAGGAGCGGGGCTATGGCGACGGCGGCGGGGAGCAAGCGGTGAGAGCCGGGCCGGGCCGGGGCGGGGCGGGGAGCGGCAGGGCCGCCGGGCTGATGGTGGCGGCATGTTTTAGGGCTGGGCCGCCGGCTACCCCGAGATCGTGAAGGAGAATGAGCTGTTCGAGCGGTACTACCGGGAGCTGGGCATCGTGCCCGCCGGCGAGTGGGGCGCCTTCATGGCGGCGCTGAGGGAGCCGCTGCCCGCCACGCTGCGCATCACCGGCTACCGGAGGTAGGGCGGGGAGGGGGGCCGGGGGCGGGCAGGGCTGGCACGTACCCGCCGTTAGTGCCGCGGAGGCGGTCTGGTGTTTGGAGAACGTGTGTCTCGATCTGGTCGTCTTCTGCGGGCCTCTCTCCCTTGCAGCCACGCCAAAGAGATCCTCCACTGCCTGAAGGAGAAGTACTTCAAAGAGCTGCAGGACCTGGAGGTAGACGGCCAAAAAGTCGAAATGCCCCAGTCGCTGAGCTGGTGAGTGAGCTGGAAGTGAAATAAGGCACCCTGCGTGTCCCCGACATCCAGCCTGACGAGTTGGTTTCTTTCTTTCTTTTGGCTCTGCCATTTTTCCATCTCTTTTCTCCCAGGTATCCAGAAGAGTTAGCCTGGCACACTAACTTGAGTAGAAAAATCTTACGCAAGTCGCCGCAACTGGAAAAGTTTCATCAGTTTCTGGTTAGCGAGACAGAATGTGTAAGTTTTGGGTAGATCTTGATTTTTGTTCTTTCATATGCTGAGCAGTGTTTTATTTAAATGCAGTATGAGAAATTGAGACTGTATCTTTTCTCTCAGAAGTTGAGTAGCTCAGAAGAATCTGGATTTTACGTTGCTGTTGGCAGTGATTCATCCCGTGACTCTGGCATGTAACCGCAGTTACAAATATTTCTCCTAAATTAATTGCAATTTTTTTTTTTGTTTGAGCATGTGAAAACGAGTCCCTGTAAAATAACTAGTTGGTGTTAGAAAACAGGTATTTGAGTCTGGTAAAAAGTAAGTGTGTGTACATACCAAGACTTACCTTTAGTGATGGAGCTTCTCACTTGGTGGAAGCCAGTTTCTCATTTCTTGAGCGGAAACTACATCTGTAGAATGAATAAAATTGGAGCAAATATGTAATTATCAGAAATTTCAGTTGGGTGAAATACTGTGATTTTGTTTGTTAAATGTTAACAAAATTTAATCCTAAGTTTATAATAGTGTGTTTTTGATTGTTTTATCATTTTACTACATAGAGATTTAAAAAATTTATTGCAAAAGAAATGCATTCTTTTGGAATGGCATAAGAAGGAGTTTGTTTTGGTTTTGTTTTTTTTCTTTCAAGGGAAATATCAGTCGTCAGGAGGCTGTTAGTATGATCCCACCTCTGCTGCTTAATGTTAACCCTCATCATAAGGTAAATCTAGAACATACTGTGTACTAGCGTTTTTACCTGGAAGATAGTTTGATTAAGCAATCAATGCTGATTCACAGTTCTGTTTTGTGTTGGTATGTTGTATGCTTTCTGCATGTAAACCACAGCAATCAACTAGTGTTCAGGTCACAAACAGGCAGGCAGGGGAACATCTGCTTTTTCAGCTTTATGTAATACCCTGTAAAAAAACACTGTTTTTAAGTAGTTACATAATCTTACTTTCAAAGTGTGAATGTATTTAGCTGCATCTAAGTTATATATTCATATTTCAACCCCCTTTTAAAGCAAGATGATGGTTTTTAACTTCCTGCTATCCATCACACTGTGAGGAGATGTAGTTTTCCAGATTCAAATGATAATGTTCCCTGCCAGGTAGTTTTCACCCGTCTATGCCTTTTGAAGAAGTTGCAAACTTCTGCTTTATAGATTTGTTAGGCAAAATAATTTGTGTGAGCTGAAACATGCTGTTAATGGTGGCTGAAGAGTACAGATTGCTAACTTTAACTGAGGTGTCTAAGGAATGCCCGTGATATTTCCTAATGGCAGATTGTAGGAATGGGGATATCTGGTAGCAAACTTCCTGTTCTAACCTTAGTGATGTTTTCATACACTACGTTTGTTTGCAGAATAAATCTATCAGGTGGCTTTATTTTCTTAATCTGCTAAGTTAATGAGCTAATTAGAAGTGCCTTGGTATCTCAAGCAACCATGTTGTGCACTTTCTTAAAAATTTTAAGTTTTTCAAACTTCTGACCTATATATTATAGAGACTCATTTGTACATACTTATTTTTATGTTAACGTTACTTAGCATACATTAACTTTTCAGTTTATTTTCTCCTACTCTCACCTCAACCTAACGTATGACACAGGGCTGATGGCTATGTTGCGTGAGGCAACATCTTCTCACCTCTCTTAAACGAATAATGAACTGAGTGATAGATTCAGTCCTAATGTGTCACAGACGCATTGTGAGTTTTGTTTGGAGTTGAACAGGTAGTGAAGGTGTTTGACTTAATGTAAAACACAAATTGTGAGAATATTTTTGCACACGCCTTAACTTATATTGCATATACTAAGATAGCCGCATACTTTTTTTGTGTTGAATGTTTAACTTGGGTGACTATATTTTCAACGAGCGCTTTCCAGGAGTGACTGTAAGATTTCACAAATTTCCTCATAAATCAGACTCAGAATAGGTTCTTTATACTCTCTGGTGACAAGACAGCAAATAGCTGCTGGAACGATGCCTTGACTGTTGTCATTTAGGACCTTTTATGGTTCTTACTGCCATACTTTCTGAGCTGCTTGTTATGACCAGAATTGCAGGTTAGTTTTCATGCTTAACCAGCATGTTCTCTACATCATGTCTTATATACTGATTCCTATCTAACACAACGATCAGCTTGATGATTGTCAAACCTCTGTAGTTGTGTTCATTTTTAATCTATTTTTCACAATTCATTTTTTTCCTCACCATTGACTTGCTGGACAATTTTAGAGCATGTTTAGGCTTGCTTATTCTTCATTATCTTTTGCATTATCTACAAAAGTAAGTAGAAACCAGTAGCGTCACAACTGTTACTTTAAACAGCAGATATGTTGCTCTCTTATTGAGTATGTCTCATGATGCATTAACACTTCTGCATGGCAGCGCTTATCACGTGCTCTCTGGAACTGTCAGTAAATGCTCTTTGCATTTCTCTGAGGTCTGTCTTCTAGCTTAGTCTTGTTCATGTCAGGGGCTTGCACGAGAATCTGCGCAGATCCGTCCCCATCCTTTATCCTCTTGCACAATTTCAGCTAGCAAAAGGTCCAGAAGATAGTCGTATGTTTCTGAAAATCTGTATCTTGGAGGAAAGATTCTAAGCTTCCTTACTTGAGAAAACAGTGTTAGCTGTCAAATGATTTGCTGTGGAAATGACTTTATGAATGACTTGATCACAAGCCAAGTTTGCAATGAACCAAGAGGGAGAAATATGCTAGAAATCAGGTGGTGTTGTCTACTGTTCTGTTCTGCTACCTGATGACAGTTTGAATACTTCCCAAATACTTCGTCCAGGATACAGAAACAGGCAGTTTATGCTGCCCTGATTTTTTGCATTAAAATGCAAATGTGTAAGGAGGGATAGCAGTTCATTTTTATAAAACCTGTGTAATCAACTGTGTCGGATAATCTCTGATTAATTTATTGATAGTTAAAGAAAAGTACAGCTTGCTCTTGAATGTAACTTTGCCCTTAATATTTGTGTGTATATGTAAAGTTCCAGTTAACTTCAGTCGGAATTGCTTGTGAGCTGACAAAGGGACCATATCCCCATATTTATATTCAGATTTCTCTTTCAAATTATTTTCAGATGATGTATTTGTTCCCTACAAACCACAGTCCTTGTTATATTTTAGACGCTCAGAGATAAAGCTGCATTCTGTGATGCATACAAAGAACAGAACTGTACTTTGTGTTTTTGCAAATTGGTATTCAGAACAATCATAATTCTGCAAGTATATGCAAAAATATTTAATTTAAACAAGAACCATAGTGAATTTCTCAAGTACTTAAAAAATACAAGGTAGGACTTTTTTTTTTAACTTTCTGGTGTTTGTAGATTCTAGATATGTGTGCTGCACCTGGATCTAAGACTGCACAACTCATTGAAATGTTGCATGCAGACATGAATGTTCCTTTTCCCAGTAAGTCTGGAAAAACTACCAAAAACTTTTGTGACTTTGAATTTCCGCTTTTTCTTGTAGAAGATTACTTTTAATATCACAGATAAGTAACTGCATTTAACTACATATTGAATTCCCAAAGTGGTTGAGTTAGATGGGAAGTACGCCACCTTTTCCTTCAAGCTTTGTAGGCTTCCTTGGCTTGAAGCAGAAAGAGTTTTTATGTGTATATATATATATATTTTCACAGTTCAGACTACAGTAGATGTGCTCAGAGCTTAATTTTTGTATATAAATCATGTTTACTTAGTAGATGGTGGCCCATGAGCACCTGTGTTTTAGTGGTATCCTGCAGACACTGGATTAAGCTGCTTTTTAGCCTTAAAATGGTAATGATATTTATCTTTTTTTTAAGCTTCAGAATCTTTACTTTCAGTTAGATGCTCACAGAAAATGCTGCCCACAGAAATTGTGAAGCTGCGGGGAGTAGATTCTTTCTGTGTTCTACTGAAAATCTGCTGATGTACAGAGATTGTCTTTGGTGGCAGTGGAGGTTTTCTCGGTTACAAGGGTTTTACTTTGAGAATTAAAAGTTGAAGGACCCTTGGTTGTGTCTTATTTCCGACGCATGGAAGCTAGAACTCTTGAGACTATATTTGACACATCAGTTAAACCTCAATGTACTTCGTTATTTTATGTCCAGTAAGGGGTCCTCTATTCGTAAGTAGTCTTTTGAGTAAAAATCTCTAGTGGAAGATTTACACAACTTTGAAGATAAGGCAATAAACTACATAAAATTATTTAGCTGTTGAACACTGAAGCATCTTCCCACTATTTTATGTTTCCAGAGGGTTTTGTAATTGCTAATGATGTCGACAACAAGCGCTGCTATTTGCTGGTTCATCAGGCTAAGAGGTTAAACAGTCCGTGCATCATGGTGGTAAATCATGATGCCTCCAGCATTCCTAACCTACAAATAGATGTTGATGGAAGAAAAGAGGTTCTCTTCTATGACAGGATTTTATGTGACGTCCCCTGCAGGTATCTTGCATGTGATCTTCAGTGCGCAGATTTTATTGTACTAAATGCAGTGCTAGAATTTTTGTGTTACTGAGTTATGCTTTGTGTGTTGCTTAATGAGTTACGGTTTATAATAACTTCCAAAACAGGTGAATGCCTTAAACTGTCTTAGGTAAGAGGATACCAAATCAACTTTCATTCCAAGTGGTACTTAAATTTGGTTAGTTGAAGGCTATAAGTTTTGTATTCACACTCAGAATATTGAAATACAAAGATGGTGTAGAAACAAACAGTACAGCATGGGAGAACTAGTTAACATGGGAGAAGGACTGTTAATTTTTTGCTGCTATAAATTACTTGATATGAAATTGGTTTTACTCACAAGTAATACAAATCTGTTCAACTTCTCTTACAGTGGAGATGGAACCATGAGGAAAAACATTGATGTATGGAAGAAGTGGACAACACAAAATAGTTTGCAGCTCCATGGGTAAAAATGCTTATTACACATCTGCACTTCTTTTATTTCTCTCTCCCCCTTTTCCCATATCTTTAACATCTGCATGCATTCGCATGTTAATATATAACAAAGCAGAGACTTAAGAAGAGTTGCTTTTCTCTCAAATCAAGAGCTTATGTGCTATTCAGAGAAAGTGTAATATTTCAGATGTGACGAGTGGAGTGTGTGAATCTAAATTGCTTGTATTCTTATGAATATCTGACATATTAATGTTCCTTGGATTGATTTAAACAAGGTAGCTAATGAAACCGGAAACAAATCCTTTGGTTGGGATTCTTAGCATTTAGGCAGGTAAAATACTGCTGGAAAATACAGAAACTTGTAAAATTTAATAGTAATGTTTTAAAGTCTTTAGAATATAATGGTTTCAGTTACCTGTTTTAATAGGTGTAATTGTGAGTGTGTCTGCAGTGCAGCCTGCACTGAGCTGACTTAGTTTAAAACTGACTTGAGTTTGTGTACTAGTGACAGCTGCTGGCTTAGTCCATGGAGTATATGTCTGCAGTATAGCTTCACCTGTAAGAAATTTGATGGCAAATCTTTCTGGTTCCCAAATGATACATGGCTAGACTAAGAGTGTTCTGTTAGATTGCAGTTAAGAATTGCGACCCGTGGTGTTGAACAGCTGGCAGAAGGTGGGAGAATGGTATATTCTACGTGTTCGTTGAATCCTATTGAAAATGAAGCTGTGATTGCATCTCTGCTGGAAAAGAGTCAAGGTGAGAATGCGAGCTTGGACGGAGCGGGGAAATCTTTTTTTTTTTTTCTCAGCCCAAAAAAGGATATGTGTATGATAAGCTTAGTGTAGGTACTGTGCTCCTAGTGTGCAAAACTGCAGCAATTTTTTGGTACCGGTAGGTTTTCATCGGTGTTGATAACAGCAGTCTTCTTAAATGGGCCTGAATCATGTGCAAATATAAAACCTGAGGAAGTTGTGTTAATGATACACAAAAGACTTCTACACATCAATGGAATTCAGTCTCTGTTATCTGGCTTCTGCTAACCAATTTCACTGGTTGGAGTCCATGTCTGACATTTATATTTCCTTTGGAAAACACAGCATGGGACATTACTGTTGTATGCTATCAGAGTAAAAAGCCCAGAGCATAATTAAATAGTTAGAGGAACGTTATTGTGCACCAGTAGGTGGGAGTCACTGATATGTTTAGCATCCTTCGACCCACATTTTGACATGCTTGGAATTTTAATGTCTTCAAGCTCATGGGTTTTTTTACACTTTTGACTTGCATATGAAGGCTTGCTTAATTTGCTGTTAAGTCTCAGTCATCTGAAATAACAAGAGGTGGAAAAACTGAGATGAGCTGGGAAGCTGCACTGCATAAGTTTGTGATAGTAGGGTTTAGTAGCCCAAATTTCTGGTCTTGAGCTGATGGACGCTGTTTTTTCTGAGTCAGTAACCTGAAGTCTGAAGACATCTAATGAGATTTTGCATGAAAAGTTCCACAGACTTTGTTAAGTTGAGCTTGTACAGAGCAGAAGCAGCTGTATTGCTCCTGGAGCTGACCTGGTTCTGGAAGTAGAATAGCCTGTTTTGTGTAATGTTTTCTTTGTGCCAGTCACTATTCTGGCCCCAAATTACGCATGAAATTTCATTGTCTCTGAAACAGCAGCTTAGCTAAAATGCCTGCAGATAATTAGGAATTGACTATTTAATTTCCACTCAAAGGACTGAGTGAAAGAACAACATAGACCTGTTTCCAGTAAATTATAGTATGCTTGGCTTACTGAAGGCTGCAGTATGCCAGGGTTAAGTTTAACAATGACAAGATTGGAAAGCAGTAAGGACTAGTTGGATAGGAGCACAAAGCAGTATGGATGTTAATATGGAGGCCAACAATTGCAGCATCCTGGGCAAATTCAGTACTTGGAGATAAGGATCTTGGCTGGCTGTGGCATTTGGATCTTGTCTCTGCCCAGTGGAGATATTTTGAGGCTTACTTGGAGGCTATGATGTGTCCCAGCAAGTGAACATTATCCTTGGGGCTTAAATGTAGGTGTAGCTAAAGAAGGGTGAGGTAGTGCAGTGGTCTGCAGGAAGCATTGGCCCTCAAGGATTTGCTCAGCTCAGTCCAGAAGGTTTCTTGGTTCTTCGCTGTTAACTTAGTTCCTAGCACTGTGTAACACTGCTACTTGTGGAGCAGATCAGAGATTGCTTTCCCCTTAGGGCTGAAGGAGTAAGGAAAAGGCACTTTTGTACCATGTTTCCCTTCTAGGAATTGTAGTACTTCTAATGGACCCTTTAATGGCTTATCGGTCTGATGTAGGCTTGAGTTATGAGTTGAAGTCATGCTGTAGGTAGGCAGGAATATTCAAAGGACAGATGCAAACATCACCTTTAATCAGATTTGAAATGTCATTTTGGAACTTGTCTATGAATTCATGTATCACTTCTTCATTTATTTAAAAGACTTGCTTAAACCATCATTGAAAGAGTAAATGGTTAGTTATGTAGAACAGATTGATAAATTGTGTATGACATGAGGAAAAGCCTACCTAATTGTTAAATAACTAAGTATTCAGAATCACAAGAAATTTTAAGGTTATTCTTCTCTATAGAGATCACCTGTTTAAACAGTAACTTTTTATATCACTCTTTCTGGACTTGGGGCAGCTTAAAGTTTTTATTCAGTAGATTAAATTATACTCTGTTGATGTTTCTTGTAGTAATCTCACATATTTTAGGCACATATCCTTTTGTCCTGTGAGGTTGATAGTACTTACCTTATTGTTAAACAGTTTGGAATTTTCCTTTCTGTTTAAAAAATAATAAATTCTTTTTCTTCTCACACTGGAATATATTAAGGTTGTAAGTCCATAAAATGACAATATATCAAGCATTTTAAAAGGCTTAGTCATCCCAAAAGAGTACTTCTCTGAAAATCAGTGTAGTAAATTCAAATACTAAGTAAGTGAGAATAAAATCTTCTACACCTACATTGCCTGGAACACTGGTGTTTAATGATACAGGTTGTAGAGTATTACTCTGTGCAGCTGCTACAAAAAGTATTTAACCGTTATATTTTGGTTCATTTATAGGCTGCAAACTTCTGTAGTTGTTATGAACAGTTCTTACCATCTTTCTTGTTAATTTACACAGTAGTAATTGTATAACATTTTGTTCCTTGACAGTTTTAAAAGGCAATGGTCTTAACACGGTCTTAAAACTTGAAGGAAAACTATTTTTATAAAAGTTAATTAAGAACACAACTCTCATTCTGTTTTCAAGAATGTTTATATTCTGGGGATTTCAGGTGCCTTAGAACTTGCTGACGTCTCTTCTGAGTTACCAGGTTTGAAGAGGATGCCAGGAATTACAAAATGGAAGGTACCTGGTATTTTTGAAGTTCTTGGTCTGCGGTAGAGTGTTAAATTAGGGAAATTTTGAAGTTAACATTTCAAAACATTAGATTGAGCTGAAGTAATGGTAGTGATTCGCTGTTTAGAGTTTTAGACAATATAGCATCGTAGGGGAGAGGGCTAAAAATCTTTCTGATGGTAAGTTCTCGTCTCCTCATCTGCTGTCCTGTTTTTCCTCTAGCTTTCTTTGCTCTGCCTCCAATACTTCCTTAATATTAATTCCCTTTTCCATTGTGTGCATGTGGCCTGTAGATGGCAACATAATTTCAGCCACTTTTTAAGTTATTCCTCCTCCATCTTTACAGTCTGTTAGATTCTCTAGTTCTTTAGCTGGTCCATTTGAATCATTTGAAAGTAAAAGATGTTAAATCCTTTCTGGAAGTAAGCTATAAAACCTGCAGAGATGTGAGTAATGCTAGAATATTAATAGAATCTTGTATTTTGTTCCAGGCCTTATGTGATTTCAATTCTGGAAACAGGCTGGTAGGGAGGGGCAAAAAAGCCCAAAGCTGCTTCAGCTTCCTGTTAAGAGTGTAATCAAGAAGAGTAGGTGGCCATCCTGGTAGTAGGAAAAGAAGCTCTGATTAAATTTTAATTATGAGCACCTTTGCAACACCACTGGTTGTTCTGTCGTCTCTCACTGTTTTACTAGTCTCTTGCAATGGCAGCCTGCAGGTTTATGCCTGTGTGTAGGCTAATGAACAAGATGCATGGAATAAAAATTTGCGTATGTTCTGCCATCGGAAATAGAGCTTAGAAACTGGCGGATTTCTTTCTTGCAGTTCCAAAGTTTAAATTGTGTGCTTGTACCTGAAGGATAAATGTAAAATGCATAACTGTAGCTTTATAATCTTAATTTTACTTTTTTCTGTACTGTATAAAGCTACAAAATATATATATGAAGACCACTAAGAGTATATTGTATTCCCTGTAACATTTATTTCTGTGTTTGCTGTTGAAATAACAAATCTCTCTCCATCTGAACCTTGGTCTGAAAGTATTTAATTAAAACTTGTAAAATGGTGGCCTATATTCTTCACAGTATTTGTATTTACTCCTTTGAAGGTAATGCTGAAAGATGGACAGTGGTTTGAAGAGTGGAAAGATGTGCCTTCAAATAGACAAACACAAATACGTCCCACTATGTTTCCAGTAAAAGATGAAGACAAGCTAAAGGCAATGAATCTAGAGCGTTGGTAAGTTTTCCCAGAGTAGATTTTATGAGGTTTTGATGGTTACCTTGTGTGGTCGTGGGCAAATTATAATTGGGTCAGATTAGGAACGTGTTGCAGTGTAGACCTGTGCTTGTATAGGTCCCAGTATATTTTGATTGCTTCATACGAAATGACAGCCCATAATATTTAAATTCCAGTGAATTGAGAGAAATTATTGAAAGTTGCTTACAAGGGATAAGTACTCACACAAACAGGTCAAATTCTTTGCATCCAATAGAGATACATAGCCAAAATTACTGGAAAAGTATGTAAAACTTTTAACATTTGAACAAAGTGACTTATTTTCTATGAAAGACTTTCCATAGCTATTCTAAAAATAGTGTTTAGAAATGAGTCATTAAAGCTCAGATGTGAATAGTGAAATGAATGCGTTGCACTGATGCAAGTTATTTTGCCAGAATGCTCTGTTTTAGATCCTGTTTCTAGCCTGATAAATTAAATCTGAACAATCCTAATAGGAATACTTAGTTTACCCTGAAAGGAAATATAAATGTGACACTTCTAGTACTTTGTGAGAGCCTGAATGCTGATGATGAACTGCAACATTTCTTTTTATTTTTCCCCCTAGTCTTAGGATATTGCCACATCACCAGAACACAGGAGGTTTCTTTGTGGCTGTGTTAATAAAAAAATCTCCAATGCCTTGGAATAAACGCCAGCCTAAGGTAACAAAGGTAAAATGTTTACTTCTAATAACATTTCTGGATTTTTTTTGAAAGCTCACATAATAGAAAATATACTATAACTGTTTTGTATCTGCCCTTCAGTTATAGTTCAGTGTGTCAATTAAAAATAAACTCCTAAATCCCTTAAGAACTTTAAAAAAAATCTCATTTTAAAACAGAAAAAAAAAAGGAGGGGGGGATTTTGAAATCATAGTAAAATAGCAAGATAAAACTTGAACCTAAAATTAAGGCTTTGAAAGAATTACAGAAGCAGATTAGATTGGGTAGTTAAAGCTGTCGCTTCCTTCAGCTGTGTGTGGTCTCTATGCTGAAGGCTTTTTCTGCTGTGTTATAAGCTAATTCTGATTTGTTTATCTTACTCTGTGGCTGGTTGCTCAGGAGTGATTCACTAGCAGATTAGTCTAGCAGATCAGCAGCAGGGGTAAAACTGTTAGGAGCAGCAGCAGCTTCAGCCATCTGACTTTAATCCATTTGTTGTCAATCGTCTTTAAAATCCTGTCAACAGGATTTTAAGTTGACATTTATTTGATCTCTTAGGTTGTTCGTATCTTTGAGAGAAACTTCTTGTGTGAATCCCTTTTAGCTGTTTCTATTTGATTTGCTTCATTGGAACACCTTATGAGTAAAATGTGTGTGGCAGTAAGGAGAAAGCATTTATTCAGAAGCAAGTGTCATCCAAATAGTTCATGCTGTTCTAAGTTTAACATTATAGCACTCTTACAGAAAGCACACAGCAGCAGGGTGTGTGTGTCACTTTGAGTGCTAGGAGGAAAGCAGCAGATCCTGACTTAAAGCAGTCTTCTCCTTGAGTGCTTGACCATGATTTTGTAAATCACAGAATCAATCAGGTTGGAAGAGACCTCTGGGATCATCGAGTCCAACCATTGCCCTGACACCACCATGTCAACTACACCATGGCACTAAGTGCCATGTCCAGTCTTTTCTTAAACACATCCAGAGATGGTGACTCCACCACCTCCCTGGCTTTCCTGGATAGTTGGTAAGAAATTGTCCAGATCAGTACTAGACGTAAATGCAATTTATAATGGTATCTTGATTTATTAATCAAATTAACTTCCTAAATGGATCTGTTTAAGCACTTACATAAAAACTAGTAAGAATTAAGCCCATGCAAAGAGAGAACATAGGTACCTTTTGTTACAAGTTAGATACTACTTTTGCTTTGTTGAAAATACTATAATTTGAAATAGGTTCATCAGAAACTACCACAAAGAACAGGAGATACTGAAGTGACAGCAGCTAATTCAGATGGTTCTGAATCTATTACTGAAGAACCAACACTTGCTGAAAATGAAGAGTCTAAGAAAATGCAAGAATTGCAGAATTCAGACACTGAGCAAAGCAAAAAGGAAGGAGTATGCGGGTAAGAGACCATGTCTGAGTATTTGTCCCGTGACAACTCTGTAATTGCTGAGTATTCTGTAGTTCTTTTGTTACTGGACTCATTTAGAAGTCAGTCAAGAAGAATTAATGAATTTGCTCAGGTGTCCTATGTTTCCACATTTTCTGTCTTGTATTTCAGCAAGTTAGGAACATAGCCACTTTTCTTATTAGCCTGTGCAAAGTCTGTTAGTCCTTTCTTCTCTGTTAAGGAAAAAAAACTACTTTCAGAAGTTAACCTTTGGAAGATCTTTACTGTCTTCACAATTACTCCCTCAGAAATCTGTGTTTACTTGTTTTTGTGGTTTCTGTTTTCAAGCACTGCTTTCACTTCCTCATTTTAAGAAGTTAAATTTTGGATAATATTGTCTTAGTGAAGCACAGGAAGATGTCAGTATTCTGTTTGGCATACTATTGTTACCGTAAGGCAAGTGTTGACTAAATTAAGTGAATATACTGATTTTAAACCAAGTACTTTTACTAAAATTGACAATGCAATGTTATTTTGTTTTTAGACCACCACCATCTAAAAAAATGAAGTTGTTTGGTTTTAAAGAAGACCCTTTTGTGTTTCTCCCTGAAGATGATCCATTGTTCCTTCCTATCCAGTAAGAGAAAAATGTTTCTGTTTTGGAAGTAAGATTCCTAGTAGTTTAGGAATATTAGTAGTTCTATTCATCACAAAAGATGGGTCTAGTTGGTCATACATAAAACTTTTTCCCTAGCTTTGCACCAGGTGCCCCTCCCCTCAACGCTTAAGCTCTTCTTAAATGAAATAGCCAACTATAGTTTGCCCTGGAAATTTTGGAGTGTATCTTAGAGTCTATGACAGCTTGTCTTTTCTGATGTCATGCGTCTTAGAAAGTCTGATCTTTGTGTTCTGGAGCCAAAGTGTTAAGTGTTTGCAGAGATAGCTTGAGGGAATGGCTAACCCATACATTTTGAGTATGTCATTTCATTGTTCAGTTAATCAAAACAAGTATTATGGCCACAGGAAGTTTTATGCATTGGACCCATCATTTCCCAAGATGAATTTACTAACTCGAACTCAAGAAGGAAAGAAGAGACAGCTGTACATGGTTTCTAAGGAGCTAAGGAATGTGCTTCTGAACAACAGTGAGAAGATGAAGGTATGGTTCATTCTTCAAGTGTTCCTAACAGAGATCGTAAGCATCAGTGGATGTCTCCTTGAACTTTTTTGCCGAGCTTACTGTTCATATAGAGGATTAGCCCTCTCATAGGCCTTTTTTTTAGTCTGGACGAATGTTTTCGTCTCTATCCCTCCTCTGTTAAAGAGATTAAAAGTTGTTTCTGAGAGGTAGATAATCACAAGATTAAAATTGATATGTGTTTTAGCAGATGGAAGGGAAGCTGAAAGTAGAGGAAGGGAATAGAACTGCTGTGTGCGTACCAGCGTTGTTATGTGGTCTTCAGGTACCTTCACAAGTTTACATTGACACTGTTGTATTTATGAGCTCCTAAATTATAAAAGTATTAAGAGATTTGAAAGCCTATGAAAAATAATGGATAACTTCAGCTGAATTATTAACTGGCTGTGTTACACGGGGACATTGTTTCAAAGTAATTTCAACAACTGAACATTTTGAAAAGTTGTTAAGCTGAATGATAATGGGATAAGAAGTAGTTTTTGTGAATTAGAGGGAAAAATGATTTTTTTTTTTTTTATATAACTCCCCATGGAAAATGCCTTGCAAATGCTAAAGATTTGTCTTAAAAGTCATTGAATAATTTAAGTGAGAATGAGGTCATCTAGTCCAGCTTCCTTTCTGCCCCAAGCAGAGCTAACTTCAAAGCTAGATCAGATACAGTTTGGGGCCTCGTCCAGTCAAATCATGAAAATTTCCAAGGATATTCATTACATCTTTGCAATAGATCTTTGAGATGGATAAATAATTATCCTTTTATCCCACATGTAGGAAATGGCTACATAATTAACAAAATTTTAAGAAACTGGTGCATTATATTAGGCAGTGAGACTTCGGGTACCACAAAGGATATAGTGTCCTAATATAAGCACTTGTGCATTTTTAAAATCCTGTCCTTGATTGACTTTCCCAGAATCACCCAGAAAATTCTTACTCAAGCTAAAATTAAAATTAGATCTTAATAGTTCATTGCCCTCATTTTAAGAGTGACACTTCTTCACAGTGTTCAGTTTTCAACATGGAAAGGAGTAAAAGGTGTTTTATGTTGAGAGAGAACTGTGGATCAATAGTGGGAATTCCTTTTTCTCTTCAATGAATTTTCACATTAATTTAATTCAGTGTCCAGTGCAAATGAGCAAACGTTACGGCAGAATTATCCTTTCTTCCTCCTTTTAGTCAAACAGTTGAGGAAAAACAAAGTTCAGAGTGGTGGTTTAGAATTTGTACTCCTTAATGATGCTTATTGGCTTTGCCATTTGCAGGTTATTAACACAGGGATAAAAGTCTGGTCTCGCAACAGTGATGGTGAACAGTTTGGATGTGCGTTCAGACTAGCACAAGAGGTAATTACATAGCATTGTATTTTCAAAGGAGATACTTTGATTTCCTCTAGAGCCTATTGCACAGCTGGCATTAACTTTGTCAGATGAATGACAATTTGCAATTTCAGTATGGTTTAAAATGTGAAAGTTGTTTTCTGATACTAGCTGAAGGACATACTGTTTTTAGCATTTTTCCTTCAGAAAGCAGAGGTTGCATTTTGAAATAATTATATTTATTTATTAAACAGGGAATTTATACTCTGTACCCATTCATTCATGCAAGGATTATAAATGTCTGCATAGAAGATGTTAAAATTCTGCTAACCCAGGAAAATCCATTCTTAAGTAAATTTAGCAGTGAAACACAGAAGAAAGTCAAAGGCATGGGTAAGCCTTCTAATTTGTGCTATGACAAAATGATTATTATACAGTACATGGAAGACTATGAAAATCCTGTCTCATAAACTCTTACTTGCTAAAAAATTTGACTAAATTTAATCTTAAATATACTTGTTAATTAGGTAAGTAAGCATTACGGAAACCCAGTGTGCTACTAGAAACTGTAGTCCTTTCTGATCACAGCCTTTAAGGTTTATGAACTCCGGAGAACAGAAGAGTTGCCAAACTTGTGACTTCTGTGAAGCAATGCTGTGAGGCAGCATTTAAAATATCTGATGAACAAAGATTTTTTTATATGCTACTGATCTTTACGTGTGTTAGTGCTCCAGCTGAAACTGTTTGTCATCTGAGATTGTTTGTCATGATTTTATGTATCAATATAGTTATTCAGATTTGATTTTCTTAAATGTGGGTAGCAATGTCTAGTCATATTAAATTTTTTTTTTCCTCTATGCTGGATCCTTGAAGAAATGAAGACTGGTTTTCAGTTGTCTGTTTATGTTGTTTTATTTCCAAGTCATTGCTGGTCCTTGTGCTTCAGTGCTTGATGAGACAAAATAGGAAGAACAATTTTTCTGAAGTTTGGCCTGGCATACTCTTATGTTCATTTTACTGAAGTAAAAGTTCCTTGCTAGATTCACTGAGTAAATTAATCCACTGTGTGGTTTTGTATTTTGTTTGTTTGGTGTTTGGGAGAGAGAAGGGTTGGCAGTTGCTTTTGTAAATATATAAATACTCCGGTCTGGAAAAAAAAAAGGAAAGAATAAAACCTGGTATTGTCTACAGCTTACTGTACTGCTAACCAGCTCATGTGGTGTGGTTGTCTAAAAACTTGTTTTCTTGAACATTTTCAGATTATGATTACAATAATTTTAACATTGTACCAAGTAACACATCTGTTTTGTTTTTCTTCCCCCCATCCCCCTTCCCTGTAGCAATGGGAAGTATAGTTCTGAAGTACGACCCAGACCCTGAGTAAGTAAATGTGTTGCTTTCCATTTACACAGTTTTAAAACTTGGACAAGAACTTATTTTCATTTAGGAAAAACAGAAGTGGAGGCATAGAGATGCAGTGAGGTCAACAGTAAAGCCAGACAGGATACAAAGAATGTAACAGGGAAAGAAGCTATCTTGCCTGTGAGTTCTTAAAACAATTGCAGGATTTAGCTTTATAAAGGAGAGCTAGTAGTTCTGCCGGAGGTCCACAGTATCACTGCATGTGATTTATTTGTTTGTTTGTTTCCCTGTGAAGTCCAGCATTTGGAACAGCAAAAGTTGAACTTTTGCATTGTTCATTTGTGTTGACAAAGTAGTATCAGAAGCTCTTGAGAACTTTTAAAATGTCAGCTTTTATCTTACTGTTGCTTATATTAGTTTCAAAACCAGAGCCAGAAAATTATTTTGCCTGTTGCAGAAATTTAATAGCATTGCACTTTATTTTTTTTTTTGCTTGCTTGCAGACAAGCAGGTACCTCTTTGGATATTGAAGTTAAGACCAATGTACTTGCATCTTCTACTAAAAGTTAAAAAATGCATTCACTATTAAAGATTGTGCACTTATTTATCAGCGTGTGGCTATAAAATTAAGTTTTTAATATTAACTTTCTTGTAGTTGACCAAATGTAACTGCTTGTTTGTAGAAAACCTGATGATCTTCAGTGTCCTATAGTGCTGTGTGGTTGGCAAGGAAAGACATCACTCCGTGCCTTCGTGCCCAAGAATGAGAGACTTCATTACCTGAGGATGATGGGAGTTGAAGTGTTTAAAGCAAAGAGGAAGGAGGAGGAATCGGAAAGTAAAACAGAGGAAGAAGTCCAACATAGGCTGGCACAAACAGAGGAAGGAATGGATGTGGAAGATAAAGAACATAATTTAGTCACACAAATGGAAGCAGAAATAGGTGAAGAATCTTCCCACAGCCCTGTGGAAAGCAGTACTATGGAAGTAGAAAATAAAATTGAGGATTTAGATCAATCTAGTAAAAATGCCAACAGTTATGTAAGCCAGAAAAGCAAAGACACGGATACGAGTGATGTGAAAGATTAAGTTTCTTTCTCTATTACTTGGCAGCTTCCATGAGGCTCACATCCAGACTTTTTCTTTTAGCATGGAAGTATATTTTAAAATTTTGATTGGAATGAGATGTTCCTCTTCACCTATTTTATTTTTTAAATGAAAACTATAAAGAAATTTCTCTTCAAGTGTGTCGTCTTTTTAGCATTTTAAGCTCCATATTACTGGTGGGTTTGTGTGTCTGTTGCTGGCAGTGGACCATGCACCAGAAAAATCTAGAGCCCGTATTTGAAATGGAATAATGGTGTGTACAAATGAACTGCCTGTATAACTGGTCAAGAATTCCTTCAGAAGAAAAAATGGGGGTTTCATTTGAAGCACGTAAGTTCTAGAAAAATATTTTTCTCTTCAGATTGCTTACTCCACCTACCACCCACTCTGATTACTAATTACACAGGTCCTTTAATGGATAAGGGAATTGGTGTGAGTATGCGTACAAATGCACATATAGGATATCTAACTAACAACCTGGTTAACATTTATTCAAAACAAAACCATGCACAGCATCCTAGGGAAAAAAAAATGCAGAATGCATTTTGCCAGAGACTGATGTCTGAGATTCTTCTTCAGAGTGGTGAATTGCTTAACAGGTACAGATAGTAAATGTCCATTAGCTAGATCTTCAGGTATGCTGAGCATGCCTCAAACTCATATCTTGAAATGTGCCTGTTTAAGAGTCCATGACTGTCCCTGAAATCTGCTGCGGTCATCTGTTTCTCTGTCATTTCTTCAAGTGCGAGTCGTCTCTTAAGTTTTGCAAGATACTTTCAGCTATAAAGCTGAAATAACAGTTAAAGTGTGGTGATATATATATTGTTGTATAGTAGATGTTTAAAAGAGGGTATTTAGGTCCAAAAGGGTAATTTACTTAATCTGACTTAAAAATAGTTGGCTACCTCAGAAACTTATAATATAAATTCCATCCTTCATGACTTGCTCTCAGCAATACGCTTTGTACTTGTATCAAGTTGACCTGAAAGGAAAGTGACCAGTGGTACAATGTATTGTCCTCCATTAGGACCATGGTGGTGCAAATAGTTGTGTTGCTTGTCGAACTAACTTTTTCCATGTATATTTTTACTGATGACATCCTAATGTGGCTTGGATCCATTTGCTGTACCTTGGTACAACAGACTTTCTGATGCCTGCCCTTGAACTACTTCATCAAAGGGAGTATTCTTGAGGGAGAGATGTAAAAGTGAAATAATGCCATGTCCTTGGATAAGATATTAGTCTCATGCAGTGAAGAACCATTGATGGGACTCATTTGCCTCTTGAGAGTCCACAAAATAGGTTAATAAAAAATCAGTTCTTGCCCTTGTATTTTGCTAAGGTTTGAGTTTGTTCTTTGAAGCGGGAGCTGCGATTGTACAGGTTCTTTTTTGTCAGCTCCTTAGGCTGAAGAGCAGCATAGCAGAATTTTCTTTTGAATTGAGGTCTATGCAAAGTATAATTTTTAAATCTGAAATCACAGAGTTGTTTTGGTTGGAAAAGACCTTTAAGATCATCAAGTCCAACTGTTAACCTAGCATTGCCAAGTCCACCACTAAACCATGTCACTAAGCACCACATCTACATGTGGTAGCTTACCACTGGCAGACTGAAATGAGAGTAGAAAGCTTTTATCTGAGAGCTAAAGAAAAGTAGGTTCTTGGATCATAAACTAACTGAAATCAGGTATAACTTAGACTTGTAATAGAATAAGAGCCCACATCTGCATCATTTTAAATCCTTTGAGTAGTCCTGTTTTCCTGCATTATCTATGAAATTTTGCTTTGCTCTTGTTTTTTTGGAGTTGTTTTTCCTGTCAAGTGCAAATGGTAGGTTTCAGCCAAGAAACTGGGAGTCTAATTTTCTTGCACTTATCTGCAGTTTTACTCCCTATCTCAAAAAAAAAAACCAGATTGCAGAGAGAGAGAGAGAGAGATATTTTAAATACTGCAAGTTTGAATACACCAGTTGGTCTGTCCCAGTTACCCTTACCTTGAGTGCCAGAAAGGAAGATACCCAAAACTCTAGGCAGTGGGTGAAAACGCTGTCCTAGCTTCCCAGGCTGGGGGCCCAATAGAACGGGGTGTGTTTTGATTGTGCTGACCTGTGTGCTCCTGTGGCTCTGATGGTCAGGTAGCTGAACGTCTGGGTCCTTCTGAACGTGGGTTGCTGCAAATAATTTAAAAGGAAGATGAAAGAGAAGTGATATGCCATCCTCTTCAGTTTAAAAATGTGAAAGTCTTAAAAGTTTGAAGTTCATGAATTAAGTCCATCCTTGTAAGCAGTCCCTATTAAATGTGAGATTTCTCTAGTTAACATTGCTGTTTCTCAGATACACAGACTGTAGATGTTTGCACTGATGGCAGAGGGTTTTATACGGGAAAGAGGGGAAAAAAGAAAACAAATCCTGCATCTAAATGAATGGTCTGTTTATGTTCTGCTTAGAGATGCCCTCAGGAAGCTGCTGGAGCCTTCAGAAAATAACCTGTTGACTGAAAAACCTAGAAAGAAAAGGAGGCAAAATGCCACATGGGATACTCCTTTGTAGCTTTTTCTTCAGTCTTTACCTAATGTTAGTCATTGCTTCGGAAGTTTGTTAGCATTTTCGTACTTTAGTTCAGCGCAAAATTAATATGCCATAATCTAATGCCACCGGGGTGATTTATTTTTTTGCTTAAATGTCTGAATCCTGTTAAAAGTCAATGAGGCTGCCTATAAAAATTCCTGGCTCTAAACTTCAAATTTAGTCTTAGCAGTAGAAGAAAGCAATTTAGCTCCTGTAACCGAGGCTGCAGCAAAGGGAAATCTGTGCGTTTCTTTCTCCCAGTGGGAAAACAGCCCGGAAAACAAGCAGCGGTGTGCTCGTGCTGCATCGCTGCCGGAGCCGAGCCGGGCACGCCGTCTTGCCCCGCTGTCTGTCCAGGACAAGTCTTGTAAACAACCCCCAGCAAAGCAGCGCGGGTACAACAGCAGTTCTGTTTTTCCCAACAAATGTCCCGATAAAGCCGGCTGGCGCGCTCGTAGCAGCCCATGTTTTTGCCGCTCCGCTTTGCAGCTGGCAGTCGGGAAGGTCAGTCAGCCCGCGGCGTGGGGGGACCTGCAGCCGCACAGGGGTGCGAGGCACCTCGCTGCCCCACCGAGCTGCGCGTGCCCTCAGAGTGCGGTGTTGCTCGAAGGGTGTCTGCACCTCTGTCGCTCCAGGTGGATTTTCCACACCTACCACTGATCCTTGTATCAAACACGTGGTTGTATTTAGTTATTACTTAATTTGTTGCTCTGTGTTTCTTAAACAAACCTGAGTATTGTTTTCTGACTAAAATCTGGTTTACTTCTTACGGTGTGGCTGCTTGTGCTACAAATTTAAATTAAGTTTTTTACTTCTGTACTTGGTGTTCCTATTCAGTTACATTTAAGTAGGCTGTTGGCTACATAGGTATTTGCCTATAATCCTGCTTTTTCTTTAAATGAGTTACCCATGTGTGGCTCTGGCAGGATGGGTAACTCCAGGCGCTCTGTCACCAAACCATCCCTCGGGAACGGGCCCATACACTCCTGCCTCACCTGTGTATCTCTTTGTATTTCTGATGCTTTGCGTCTTCCACTCCCATTCTCCATTTGTCATCCCTTGAAATTACTGACTCCTCCCCAGTTTTCTCTTTGTGTAGTATAAGGGCTTTCAGGTGTGTTAGCAATTTGCCTGTTTCTAAAGGGAAAACCAGTATGAACAGTGACCAAAACAATTCTTACAATTCTTATAACAGGGCAAACATGCGATGATCCTTGCCCAGAATATTCTCCCAGACTCCAGGGATTTCTAGGACCAGAGATGTGGTCTTTGGGTTTAATGGTCCTTTGTATATTTCACTTCCATTAATTTGCCAATTGCTCCCTGAGACCATGTGAACTTTTAGTGCTCATAACATCCTGTGGCACGGAGCCCCAAGATCCCATCTGTTGTGTGAAGTATTACCTCCTTTTGGTTATTTTGGCTCCTAATAGTGTTCGATGATCCCTACTTCTTGCATTGAAAGAGACAACGCGTAACTGATCACCGACTAGTTTCTTCAAGACACTTGTGATTTTATTGTCTTCTTGTCATATCCCTTATCAGTCATCTTTTTTCTAATCTGAAGAGTCCTAGCTTACTTGTTTGTTCCCTGTATGGAGACTACTCCAAACCTTCCATCATCTTTATCAAATGTTTCTGAACTTTTCTCAGTTTTTATGTACTTTTCCAGGTGGGGGAACCAGAACTGTACATGATGCTTATTAGGATGTGGCATTTATGCAAGTGTGTGCTCTCTGTTCTGTCCTCCAGTGTCTGGTTGGTGTTTTTTAATGCTACTAAATAACAAGCTCACATTTCAGTGGAGTTATATTCTGAGCGGCAATTGGGAGCCTGTTGTTTTACATGTGATGTTAGCATTATTTTTCCCCATATAAATCACTTTTATCTGTATTGAGTTTCATTTGCTGTTTTATCACCCAGTTGCTCAGCCTGGTAAGGTCCATCTGCATTTCTTTGTAGCTGGACCTAAACCAATAGCTGCTGTTTGAATTGTTTCCCACACAGAAGAGTTTTCTGGAGGTCTGCAGGTCCTTGGCAGCTCTGAAACGATCCTGAGCTAGTTGTTTCATTACAACAAGATCATAGGAGAGGAATTTCACATCAAAATGCTGATGAGCAGGGTGACCGAGCACCAAAGAGAGTATAGTATTTTCCTTCTAATATTTAAAAAAATTAAGTATCTGTCCACAACAGACTCTCATAGAATGCTTTTCTTCTGGAAAATACCAGCTTATTGGAGGGGAAAAAAAGTGTCTTTAGGAACACAGCAGTAAGACTTCTGGCAGCCTCCCCTGAATCTTTTCCAGGGCTCCTCAACCTAGAAATCTATCCGGGAGGCTCTCGAGAACCACCCCCTAAACTCCCGTTTCCTGTGGCTTCTCAGGCTTCAGACTCAACAACTTACTTGTTGTGCAACAAGGTGATGATACCCTGAACATGGTGTTACCAGGATTTCTTGCCCTTGTAGGTCTGAATGTCTCCCTGGCCAGCTGTCAGTCTGGTACACTGTCCAGCTGTCTGCCCATATCTTCAGCTGACATTCTAGGGCAGTGAAGAGGAAGTTGGGGAAATGGCCTGAAATACTAAAAATGTCCATTTCAGATGTTTCAAGTGGATTTTTAAAGCCGTTTTACCCTGTAGAAAACTTTGCATTTTCAACTCTTCGTTCTCCATCATCTGAATTTTTACAAATGCAAAATCTCCTGGGGAATTAAATTCCAGGTCCTGCATGGTAGCAAAGAGTATGATGAACCTAACACTAAGTTATAACATTAGATTACATATGGTAGCATCTCCCAATAAGAAATATGAATGTAATGGCAACCAGCATAATTAAAACTTCCTAAATTTTTTTTTAAACCCACTTGCTAACGTATCAGCATTTGATTATAGTTTCCTCACCCAAAGAAAAAGGCAGAGGTAAGGGGGAGAAGGGAGGACAGAACAGAAACTGTTCAGTAACATCCATGGTGCTGGATGCAGATATGTAGGATGTAAAGCCAGGTAGCAGGTAACTCAAATGATTCAAGGTGAGCTAGCTGAAGGATGGTTCTTGGGAGGTATTTTTGAAATGTTACAGTAATTGTACGTTCAATTAGGCAGCCTTGTAGATTCCACATACTCGCCACGGAGAGGTGAGTCAGTCTGAGCTTTCAGATGAACAGCTGCTACAGACAGAAGCTGAGGACAGCGCATCAGGAGCCAGTCAATCACTGAGAGTTTTTCTGATTATAAAATTACAGAAATACAGAAGGATTTAGGTTGAAAGAGGCTTCTGGAAGTCACCTAGTTCAAACCCCTGCTCAAAGCAGGGTTAACTTCAAGGTTGGGCCAATTTGCTCCAAGTCTTGTCCAGATCAGTCTTGAAAATCTTTAAGGATGGCACTTGCACCACCTCTCTGGATAAGCTTTTCTAATCCTTAACCATTCTCACAGGGAAGAAGTTTTTCTGTATGTCCAGTTGGAGTTTTCGCTGATGCAGCTTCTGCCTCTTGCCTCTTGTCCTATCACTATGCACTCTTGAGAAAAGTTTGGCTCCATCTTCTCTGAAACTACCTCTTGGGGTGTTGAAGACAGCAACTGAAACCCCCTTAACAGTCTTTTCTCTAGGCTGCACAAACCCAGCTCTCTCCTCCCCTCCTCATTCATCATACACTGTAACTTCTTAACCATCTTCGTGGGCCTTCACTGGTGGGCCTCTCTGGTTTGTTGGCAGATCTTCTAATGGGGGACCTACACTGGACACAGTATTGCAGATGCAGCTTCACAAGCAACGAGTAGAGGAGAATAAGCACCACCCTCAAACCCCTGGCTACTTCATGACTGTTTTAAATTCCAAGACATTTGTGCTGCTGCAATTATTCTAGAATATTCTTGGTGGGTTTCTGTGCCTCATAACTTCATTTTCATATTCTAATTTTTCAAATTGCTTTTCTCTTTATGACAGAAAAAAATCTGTGCAGCTGTGCAAAATGTGCCGATTTACTGAACAACAAGAAGATATAACTAGCTTTGTGCAAAGTTCTCTTGAATACAAAAAGAAAATAAAATTAAATGCAAAAATTTTTCAGTAATTATTGCTTAAGGGCTTTTTATGTGGTGACACTCATGATGATAAATAATGTAAATTACTTTGAATTATGATTTTAAAACATACCGTATTTAGTATGTGGATCATCTTTAATGCAAAGATACCTGCCTTCTTTTCTGCCTCAAAATACATACCTCTTAATGCAGAAAGGGGCTGGAACTCATGGAAGTGCCTCATGATCTCCACTTAGTGGACCAATAAATTGTTCTAGAAATATGGGCTATGGAGGCAGAAAACATGTTTCTCAGCTCTGCCTGCAGTACAGAATGGAGCCAAAGGGCATGACTACATCATGGTAAAAAAAGGAACACCCAGAAGCTCCCAGCTTCGTCCACCACCTACACACGTATGTCCTACAGGCAAAGAGTGTTGGAGTCTTGATGTCTGGGTCAACGTATAATGGATCTGCTCTTGGGGACAGTCTCAAAGTAGTAGTGAAAGAGCAATGCAAACTGCTTCTCGTCCCCTCACCTGAGGTCCTGTCTGGATTTCTGAGAGGGGCTCTCCACCTCAGCTTGAAATCCTGTTCAACCTGCAGGTTAGGATTTGAGATAATGGAGTTTCTGATCCTGAGGAGGGTTGAATCCAACCAACTGCTTCCCCCTCCTAGAAAAAAAATAATTAATTGAAAGGATAACTATGATAGAAGAATGGATGGAAGTTCATGTGCTTTCTTAGGTTTGGTGTGTTGCTAAGTGGCCTCTAAATAGCCAGGGTGGCAGAGTACGTGCACCATTTGGTGTAAGGCCCTCACAATGCTAACAGGTCTCTGCAACAGGTTACTGATCACATTGACGAAAGAACTCTCTCAACTGTGGAGAAAGAAGAGATCTTACTTCTTTGAGCTTTCACCTTCTCCCGCAGATAATGTGGAGCTGGGTGTTAGTGGCCCATAATCAGATATCCATCTTTTCTGAAGAAACCTCCCTCTGTCTTCTGTAATGTAATTTCTCAGTGCCTATAGGGTCTTAAGGATGAACCCACAGAAATCATGAGTCGACACCTTCTTCCTGAATGGCCATTTACATGGACAAAAAGAAAGCAATCCCCCACTTTCCAAAATGGTTGAACGTTGCTGCTTCTCTTGTGCAACTTTAGTTGCTCCTATGGACATTTTAACACCACCTCGAGTTTTGCAGCCTCAGTCAGTCTGTTCACTGTTTTTAAACCTGTCGTTTGCACAGACCTTATGGTGTTTATAGTAAACTTGTTTTTATATATATTTCTATATCCTATCATTTCCTAGCTTTGAATCTGAGGGGGTTTTTTAAAGTGTAGAGGGATAAATGCAGTCAGCTGGTCTGAAGTGGTCTACGCCTTAGAAATATGTGTTCTTTTACACCTTAGTAATATATTTTCACAGGAGGCAAGGAGGGAGTTTAAATGAATTGCTGCAAAATCAGCTTAGGTCATCTGGATTTATATTTCTTATTGTTATGGTAAAAATAATTTAGAGCTCATGAAAAGTGCCATATTGACAGCCTTGAAGTTAAGCTGATTGTTCTATTATTTCCCAGCTCCTCTCTTTCAGCCTTTCAAAGACATCTGCTCTTTTCTAATCTCCCGTAACTCAGTTTTTCAGATGACTGCTAAGGCTTCTGAGACAGTGAGAGCCACTTCTCTGGGTATCCTTAGATGATGCTTATCATCAAGCTTGTCTAATTTGAAGATGTCTAATTTATTTCATTAGGTCTAACTTATCTCATTATTCTCTCTCTTCTTCTTTCTCTGGTCCCTGAGACCTTTTCATTGATATTATGTGCATGAACAGCCTCATCTTTTTAAAGGGCTAATTCTTGTTTTTAGATACATTAATTACTATTTAGAGAGGACAGATTCAAAAGAAGTAATAGGCAATCCATCTTGAAATCATTTGCTGATTCCTTTTCCTTGAATGTATTTAATCAGTGTTTTCTTTGGGACATCAACAAGGTAAGAACAAACCTCACAGAATGATTTCTTGTTATACTGTAGTTCTCTTGCTAAATTGAATCTCATTTTGCACATATTTCTTCCTTATATGCATGTATTCTTTTACATTCACTTTAGCAAACAGAAAAAGTTTCCATTCTTTTTCTGAGTCCTTTTTCTGCTTAAAAGTCCACCAATGAAGGACCACCAACATGGTTAGGAGGCTGGAGCCCATGCATTGTGAGGAGTAGCTAGGAGAAATGGGTTTGTTCAGCCTGGAGAAGAAATGGCAGGTGAGATCTAATTGCGATCTTCCAGTAAATAACAAATGGATATAGAAAAGACAAAGCCACTTCTCAGTGCAAAGTGATGGGACTGATAGCAAAGGACACAAGATACAGCAAGAGAGACTCCAATTGGACATAAGGAAAAAATTATTCTCCGTAAGAAGAGTCAAGCACTGGAGCAGGTTGCCCAGAGAAGTGGTGGATGTCCATCCTTGGAGATCTTCAAAACTTGGCTGAGTGAAGCCCTGAGCAAGCTGATCTAGCCAGGAAGCTATCCCTGCTTTGAGCAGGGGATTGGACGAGCTAACCTCCAGAGATGATTCAAATCTTAGTCTTTTTCTGATTCTAGGATCAGATCGCTCCCCGGGTGAATGCCTTCAGTGATGTACTCTCACAGCCCTCTGAGACTCTTCTGCTCAATACACCTTCAGACGCCCTCTGGCTATTCAGACATCAAAGTACTGCATTTATTGACTAGGGAAGCATGTGCACGTGTTTAATTCAAGTTAAACCAGAGTGCGATGGTTTAACAACAGTCACTGGATCCCCTACTGACTATGTACAGTAGTTTAGTATTGCTAGTGCTTTACATTTACTGTAATTCAAGTTAGTTCAGTGGAATTTGCCAAAATGCAATAGCTTTATTGTTAATTCAACTATATCATAAATCAGAGGACAAATGAGGACTGAGTCGAAATTGTTGATGAAATCGTTAACATTAGATTGCTATGGTAGAAATGAGCCTCCACCTCGGCTTTTTGTATCAGCGCACCATACTGTTACTTCAATAACACTATAGAAGGTACAAGGCTGGAGAACTGTGTCCTGTGTTTCAAAATGCTGCATTCCTAGCTGAAGGAAGCTGCGGTACATGAGTAATGTGAAGCATCTACAGATCTGAATTGTTCCTGTTTTTATTAAGTCATATGTTCAGCTGTAAATGTTACATTGTCTCTAGAGGCAAACAATGAGTTGTACAGAATGACTACGAATTTCAGAGAGAAAGGGCAGATGTGAGCAATTGTAGGACATTTTCATTTCCTGCAAAAAATATGAAATGAGGGCAGGATTATCTGGTTACTAGACATCACAGGAAAGCACAGGTTCCCTTCGGCTTTGGCCAAGAGATGTCCATCTACCCAAACAAGTGCCACTGTGCCCAGGCCTGAGCTTTGACCAGAGGGAATATGAGATATTGCCAACTGGCACATGGTAAAATCAGGGCGCGCAGGAGATTCAGTTTCTCAGGTATCTCATCTTAGAAAAGAAGCCTCAGCACTAAAGGAATAACAGCCTGTGAGGCACTAATCCTGGCAGGACTACAGTATGTTTCAAGGAGGTTGGGAAGTTCGTCCCTAGGAAAGAAACACTGGTGGAAGGTGTTGATAGCAAGCATTTGCTTTGTTCTAGATGGCTCGTGAGACCGTCTCAAAAACAAATGGTCTGTGAAGAAAAGTAATACAAGCGTGTGCTGATGGGCCTCCAGGAGGTCCCTTGTGATGTCAGTCAGTCCCGTGGAGATGTTTGCGATACTCTAGAACATCTTAAAGACATTCAGAGACGATGTCAAGGCAACTGAATCTTACTTCTCTCTGGGTGGGACTTCAGCGTTTGGCTAATATCAAAAGCAACTCAGTTAGTTTTCTTTCTAAAAAAAGTCATTTGGTGAGTTTTTTTTAGCAAAACTTTTTTAAGAAACACTGGTATGCCTTGCACTGAAAAAAAAAGCGTGAGCTAAAGAAAAACCTAGAAAAAGTTGTCAAATAACAAAAGCAGTCAGCACAACTGACGTCTGATTTGCTTCCTGCGGAGAATCCCGTTATTCTGCTTTTCACATTCAAATAAGGTTTGAGTCCACATCCAATGTTCAGGAAAACTCACATAATACCTCACTCAAACCCCTCAAATAAGAACTAACTCTTTAATGTTTCCTTTGAAAAAATTACAACAGGTCATGTGACATCCTTTATTAAGAATTGATGTCATACAAAAGGGTTTGCATGGTTAAAATAATATTAAATCTCTGATCATGCTATTACAGAGACTGTGCTGTTCCCTCTGAGAAGAAACAGGAGGGATAATGTAACAATAATGTTGAAAAATACATTTTTCTGAGGAGTCTGAGCACAGGGCAGAACATTAACATTTTGTACTCCAGTCTGCCTTGGTACAGCACTGTGATAACAGGGTAATGCTGTTGACCTCTGTGAACTACACTGAAAGGAGAGCTGAACTCAGCCCAATTCTTTCCTGAAGTTCATAGAAAAGCACGTTAAATCAGATTTGATCTGAAAAGATAAACATCGTGAAACAGGGTATTTTCCGTGATGTATTCTTTGTATCGTGCCAACCGTCTACAAAAAGCTGACGTAATTTTCTGTCTGTCTAGGTTAATTTCTGGGCTGTGCTCTAAGGCAAACGAGGCTGTTTCAAATTGACTCTGTCTACTGAACCGAGAACACAAGATTGTGGAAGCAGTAGAACAAGTTGGGTTGGAAGGGGCTTGGGGAGGTTGTGCAGGGCAGCCCCCTGCACCACGAAGGGCCAGCTTGAAGGCTGGAGCTGGTTGCTCAAGGTCCAGGTGGGTGTTGGGAATGTCCCAGGGCAGAGCGTCCACTGCTTCTTTGGGCAACTGCTCCAGTGCTTCCCTATGCCTGCAGAGAAGGCATTGAGCAGAACATAGCTGAACAAAAGTCAGCTGGCCCTTTACATAGCTTGTGTTTACCACAAAAAAAAAAAAAAAAGACAGTACATGGGAGAACAGAGAGGTCTCGTTATGAAATGAGTGATTGCCAACAAATTACTGTTGATTAACAGAGAGAATGTACAGAGATTTATACGAATGATACCTTTTGTCAGGATAACTGCTAAAACTACCAACGGAGGGGTCTTACTGTGCAAACATGAACAGTAGATGCTGATCATAAAAAGAAGTTAAATGTTTCAAACAGCTGGTAAGGACAACACTTGAATTTATGGCTGGTAGCACCAAGCAAAGCTGTTAACCATTGTTTCCAAGCAAGGTCTGGGGACAGGAGTCTAACAAATGCATCATGATTACTGGAAATCCACTGTATTTACCTCCAGACCCCTGGCTGAGCTTGAAGGTCACAGATAGAAAGACTGGCTCTAGCTCTAGAGCTGCTCACCCCGTTACATGTGGGAGATATGTGCTAGCAGCAATGAATTGCTCTCACATATGGCACGTGTAAGAGATGGCCCAGAAACAACCTGTCAAAAGAAGCCGAAGCATATGCAGCCCGTGGTAACAGCTCCACAAGCTCTCATTATATAAACATGCTTTGGAGGGGGGTGACCTTGTTCAACAAACTGTTCAAAAACACTGTCTCCCTGCACCCCTGAAGGACGTAGGATGGGTCTGCGGGAGCCCAGGACACTGAGGAAGCGCTGCAGAGTGGAGCAGTGTGCGTGAGCAATGCTTCCTCTGAGGTGGGCGAGCAGAACCATTGCAAACACCAAATAAAAGCCGCTTCCTCCGACGGGTGCCCCTGCAGAGCTTTCCTGGCTTAGGGGAAAAGCTCGTTTGGCCTGACTATGGATATGCTCTTAAATGCTGTGCCTGCTTCTTCTAATGCGGATGTGTCCATCCACAAACCGCTTTCTGCTTCCTAGCAGGAAAGTGAAATGAGCTGTGAGTCCCCAGGGATGGGGGCTGAGAGGGAGAGAAAGTTTCAGGGAGAAGTGGTGAACTGGATGGGAAGTGGGAGGGCAAAGGATGAGTACTAGGAGAAACTGGGGAAGCCGGGGGAGATTGCTGGGAGAAACAGGAATACTGCAACATTTGCAATAATAAGCAAATGAAGAAATTGAGCACAATCCCAAGCACAAATACAGGCTGGGCGGAGAATGGATTGAGAGCAGCCCTGAGGAGAAGGACTTGGGGGTAATGGTTGATGAGAAGCTCAACATGAGCCGGCAGTGTGAGCTTGCAGCCCAGAAGGCCAACTGTATCCTGGGCTGCATCCAAAGCAGCGTGGCCAGCAGGTCGAGGGAGGTGATTCTGCCCCTCTACTCATCTCTCGTGAGACCCCACCTGGAGCACTGTGTCCAGCTCTGGGGGCCCCAACATAAGAAGGACATGGAGCTGTTGGAATGAGTTCAGAGGAGGGCCACGAAGATGATCAGAGGGCTAGAGCACCTCTGCTATGAAGACAGGCTGAGAGAGTTGGGGCTGTTCAGCCTGGAGAAGAGAAGGCTCCAGGGAGACCTTCTAGCAGCCTTCTAGTACCTGAAGGGGGCCTACAGGAAAGCAGGAGAGGGACTTTTTACAAGGACAAGTAGTGATAGGATGAGGGGTAACGGTTTTAAACTGAAAGAGGGTAGATTTAGATTAGATATTAGGAAGAAATTCTTGACTGTGAGGGTGGTGAGATGCTGGAACAGGTTGCCCAGAGAAGCTGTGGCTGCCCCCTCCCTATCAGTGTTTAAGGCCAGGTTGGATGGGGCTTTGAGCAACCAGGTCTAGTGGAAGATGTCCCTGCCCATGGCAGGGGGATTGGAACTAAATGATCTTTAAGGTCCCTTCCAATCCAAACCATTCTATGATTCTATGATTCTGTGATTCTATGAAATTGCACCTAGTTGTGTATGAGAGAAACGTTAGAAGGATTTTGAAGATCAAATATCCAATGTTAAAAGGAAAAGATGCACCTGGGGCATTGTGTGTATGCATAGCACTAAAACAGTGGCTTTCCATGAGTGAACAACACATTTAAGTACTGATGCACTTAGTGGTTCCAGCTCCTGAGGGAGATCTGTCCACGCAAGAGCTGATCTCGAGTGCTGAAAGGGAGCAATTAAGGGCATTGCTAGCAAGCTACGTGATTTGTAAATGGCCTCTGCAGACAATGTTGAAGACAGGCCAGTTCTGGGCTTGGGAGTAATGATGAAGTCTTATGAGAACGGGAAGTACCAGAACAAACTAGTGAACAAAATAGTAGGCACCAAACCAAAATGGCACATGAAAGAGTAGCCTGTTCCAACAGGCCCAGTTGGTGTGTGTTCAAGAGCTTGGAAAGGACATAAACCTGACACTGAAGGGGTGCAAATGAAATTATGTTATAGAATATAACACATCATAAATATTAATGCATACTCTATATTCAATGTTTATTAAATAGATATATTAAAATTATTTTTAGCTATTTAAATTTATGTTAAATGCTTGTTTCATTTACACTTTAAATCTATTATTTTAAAATTTTACTTACATTATTATTTATAAACTATATGTATTATATATTATAAATTATATTACATACAACTATATATATGTATACTGGTATGTATTTATATAACTCATAGTTTATAATATATGCATATGTTAATATAATTACCTATTCATAGATTATATACGATTAAATTACATAATAACATAATGTCACATATTATTTAATATTACTATGTTTTATATATTATATAATATAATGTAAACAGTTTTCCTAGACACATTTACATATATTGCATTATACATTCTATCTGTATAAATATGTATTACATAATATATAAAATACTATATATCACATATTTTAAAAATTTAATTTCTCACTGAAACCTGATTTTGTGCTAGAGGGTTAAAAACATGCAAAATGCTGAGTGTCAGTTTTGTTCTGGGTTTTTTTTCAGATTAAAAATAAAAACAAGCTTTCTGGGTGATCCAGAGAATCAAGAGCCAGTAAACCTTGTGCCTGTATCTGCAAATAGGTTTAATTGATCTTTTGAAATAAAAAAAAAAATAAAAAAGAACAGATAAAGGACAACATAATGTAATTAATCATTCAAAAACCTTTGAAGAAGTCCTTTCTTAGCAGCTATACAAATACAGAATCTTCTTATGGCTACAAATCTGGCCATGATACAGAAAAAGAGTAGGACTGAGAAATCGATTTTCAGGATGGCAAAAGATTAGAAACATCAAAATGTTTAAAAACATTAAGCTTCAACAGTTGATCTGCATAACGTATTAAATACAAGAACCTAATGAACAAAAAGTAAATGGAGGATACTGTGACAAACGGCCCTCCATAGTGAATACAAAGGAAAGAGCACTGTAGGGAAAAGATAAAACTCTTCAAAGACTTTTTTGACTTTTAGGTGGGGAACACCAACATGGTGGTGAGATCAGGGCACGGCTGTACACAGCTCGGGGCAGACGTCTGCTTGATGGGTGATGCCAGGCGGATAAAACACCGAGATGTCACACTGAGACACAAACTGGGAAAACGTAACAATTCTTTTCTCTCTTTTTGAACTGGTTTTATTCACTTCTCCCAAATGCAGGCTCCTCTCAGAGGTGCTCATGAAAGAAGACAAGAGCCAACAGCCACGATACTTGTTGGACAGGAGGAAAATGTGAATATCCCAGAGGGTGACTAAGCACTGGAGCAGGCTGCCCAGAGAGGTGGCGGGATGTCCACCTTGTGAGATATCCAGGACTCAGGCGGACAATGCCCTAAGCAACCTGACCTAACCTCGAAGCTGGCCTTTTTTGGAGCAAGGGGTTGAACGAGATCTCCATTCCTGCCTGAATCATTCTGATCCCCAGGACAAGAGTCTGATGCTCCCCTGTGAGCCATCAGGACACAGAACTAGATAACTGTCTCAAACCAGATGCCTATTTCAAATCTTGCCTAGCACAAGATAAACCAGCTGTTTTTATCATGAACACAGAATGGAATTTGCAAGTAATATTGAAAGATTATGAGATATAACATACAAATATCATCTGACATTCTTTAGGAAAAGGCTGGATGTTTGTACAACATGTTCAGAGTCTTCAAATGCCCTGGCAGTAAAGTTACCAGCTAGCCAAAGCTGTCCCACCCCTAACAACATGAAAACTAAGATTCCTTTTTTGATCAGCTTTGAACATGTTGCAGTTTCCAGTGGTATCAGGTGCATTAATAGACAAAATCAGAGCTCACTGCAAACTCTGAAGATTTGGTAGATGAAAAGCTGGACATGAGCTGGCAATGTGCACTCGCAGCCCAGAAAGCCGACCGTATCCTGGGCTGCATCAAAAGAAGCGTGGCCAGCAGGTCAAGGGAGGTGATTCTGCTCCTCTATGCCACTCTCATGAGATCCCACCTGGAGTACTGCATCCAGCTCTGGGGTCCTCAGTACAGGAAAGAGATGGACCTGTTGGAGTGAGTCCAGAGAAGGGCCACAAAAATGATCAGAGGGCTGGAGCACCTCTCCTATGAAGACAGACTGAGAGAGTTGGGAATGGAGCCTGGAGAAGAGAAGGCTCCAGGGAGACCTTATTGCGGCCTTTCAGTATATAAAGAGGGCTTGTAAGAAAGATGGGGACAAACTTTTTAGCAGGGCCTGTAGCAATAGGACAAGGGCTAATGGTTTTAAACTAAAAGAGGGTAGATTTAGACTAAATAAGGGAGAAATCTTTTACAATGAGGGTGGTGAAACACTGGAACAGGTTGCCCGGAGAGGTGGTAGGTGCCCCATCCCTGGAAACATTCAAGGTCAGGTTGGATGGGGCTCTGAGCAACCTGATCTAGTTGAAGTTGTCCCTGCTTGTTGCAGGGGCTTTGGACTAGATGACCTTTAAAGGTCCCTTCCAACCCAAACTATTCTATGATTCTATGATTACCACACTTCTCAGTTGCTCCCTGCGGCAGTGCGAGTGCCTTCTGGCATCCTTCAGTCCAACACTCAGCACTGTGGCATTCAGAGCAATCTGGAGAAGCCATCATATCCTCCGAATGATACACGGGTCCCATTAAGTCCACAATTAACTCTTACTGATTTCCACAAGGCCACTCTCCACTTTCTGAAATAGTTGGGTCCCTTTACACTAAGTAAAAGGTTATTTGTATTTGAGTCAAAAGCATTCTTCTGACTAGTGCTGATAAAATGGATGGCTTTTATTTTAAATTACTTTTGTCTCTGAAAATGGACAAGGTGAAACTTTCTTTTTAAGTATTTTCTCAGGTTCAATCCAAAGTGTTACCTTGCTCGGGAAGGAAGGGACTGATGTATGAAGGGAGGGTGAGGTATTTCCTATGAGCTGAGATTTAATTGTGTGAGTCCCTTCTGTGGATTTTTGCCTTACTAATAGAAAGTGGCAAACGGTGAGAGTACAGAAGGAGTGACATGAAAGTGGTTGTCTGTCTCAGCTGAGTTCATTTTTTTGTCAGCTGATCTTCTGAATTTGCTCCCTTTGGCTAGATCAGTAACACCTTTGCTGGTTGCTCGGTGTTAACTTTGCTTTCCTTTCCTCTCCCCTTACCCCGCCCTACTGTCCTCCCTCCATTTCTACCCCACCACAAGGAATCTGGTAGGTTTATCCATTAGGCAGCAGCAGATGATTCAATTGGAGAAGTTAAGGAAAAAAAAAAACTGGGAAGAAAAAATCAATCTTTTCAATATGTAGCCCATAGACAAAGAGATCTGTCTGGTCAAGGAACTGTGGAATAAAAAGCAGTCTCCTATTGCTCATTTCCTCCTGAGGTCAAGAAGGTAAGACTTCGTATTTTCTTACAAGTGGGTGGATGCCATCAAAGATACTGTCATGGTTTAACCCCAGCCGGCAACTAAGCCCCACTCAGCCGCTTGTTCACTCCTCTCCCACAGTGGGATGGGGGAGAGAATTGGAAGAGTAAAAGTGAGAAAACTCGTGGGTTGAGATAAAGACAGTTTAATAGATAAAGCAAAAGCCATGTGCACAAGCAAAGCAAAACAAGGAATTCATTCACTACTTCCCATGGGCAGGCAGGTGTTCAGCCATCTCCAGGAAAGCAGGGCTCCATCACATGTAACGGTGACTTGGGAAGACAAACGCCATCACTCCGAACGTCCCCCTCTTCCTTCTTCTTCCCCCAGCTTTATAAGCTGAGCATGACGTCATATGGTATGGAATATCCCTTTGGTCAGCTGGGGTCAGCTGTCCCAGCTGTGTCCCCTCCCAACTTCTTGTGCACCCCCAGCCTCCTCGCTGGTGGGGTGGTGTGAGGAGCAGAAAAGGCCTTGACTCTGTGTAAGCACTGCTCAGGAGTAACGAAAACATCTCTGCATTATCAACACTGTTTTCAGCACAAATCCAAAACACAGCCCATCCAAGCTACTATGAAGATTAATTCTATCTCCCAAAACCAGCACAGATATCTAAATGCTTCTCTTCCATATTGGAAGAATTTAATTTAATTGAAATAAAGCCTATAAAGGATTACATTTTTACTAGCTGCTTGAATCAAAGAGGATAATCTCTTACATTACTGACATTGACTAAACTTTGCCAGTGTTGTCATCTGCTGAGCAATGGTATTCCTGGTTTGTCCGAGTCTATCAGGGAACCAGGGGCAGGACAGGTCTGTGGGAGCTGGAAGCAACGCACAGTGGCAGGGGGTTCTGTTTAAAGAAGACTGTTTGCTTTAGTGTAAACCTAGCCTCCGTAAGAAGTTAAGGACATTCCTAAGGATCCTTTGAAGACATTTTTCAATTGGAAAGAGGGAGGTCTTTTTCTTTTACTAGTTTTTTTCTTACATAGAGAAAAATCTGGCCAAACATTTAGAACACCTTTGCTGCTTTGCCCTGTTCAGTTGAAGCTGGATATGCCAGCTGTTTAACTTCACAAGTTAACCTGTATACTTAAGCTTCCATCATTTGTTTTACAGCATCAGTATTAGAGGACAAAGGGATGCAGGCATTGGGAAATAAAACGCTGCTTCAATTTCTCTATTACATTAGAGCTATTGTTACATCTCATGTGACAAAATCTCAGATCACTTGAAAAAGTGTCCTGAAGAGATAATTTATTTCCTGACATTAATTTCAATCACGGAGATGACATGACCATGTTATAAACCAGGGCTGTTTACTCTTGGATTTGTACATTAGCTCTAAGAGGAGATAGCTGTTACTATTGCCCTGATCCAGCAGATCATAACTTTAAACCACACGAAGGCAGCAGCAATGTTTATTTGTGCTCATTAAGCCAAGCACACACTTCAATTTACTTGTTACACCAGCAGCTTCCCACTTTCTTTGCAGCTAGTATGTTGCACAAAACTTACCTAAAAACATACCAAATCAGGTTTAGCTCTGCAAAGTAGATGAGAGTCATGCAAGTTATGTAGGCCTGCTAGCTGAGGATGGAGGGAATACACAAAGGTTTGTGAGTGCCTTCTGCTAGCACTTGTACCTTTTCATTTAAAAGGAGTCCACACTGGCCCATGATGGTGTCAGTGACAAGACCTCTTGGGTATGATCCACATGTACTCCACATCTCTTGCGAAAACACTGGGAAGGTGGAAAGGTATATTTAACTGAATGGCTGCTCCGGGCATGTGAAGTAATGTAGGAGAAAGAAGTGTAAAGAAGAATTTTTTGTTAGTCTTTCAGATTTCTAGGCACAGGCCCCTGACTTCTCATCCTTCCCAGTTTGGCTTTCTTTACTGACAGGAATTTATGTTATTCTCTGCCAACAGAAGATTTCAAGAGAAATCAACAGCATAAACTGAAGCTTCTCCTTCAGGAGGCTGCAATAACTTCTGCTTCTTTCCCTTCCGAAGAACTCCTAAGTTCTTCCAGAAACATGGTTATCTGCAATAATTTATGGTCACCAGGTGTACTGGTGGAGATTGCTTCTGACTCCTCCTTTGCCACCCTCACCATGGTGGATCCTCACCACTCATACCCTGGTTCGCTTAGTTACATTCATGCTTTTTCTATAAAGAATTTACCATAGGCATTATGGGCAGTGTCCAGCTGTCTCTTTCTGAGAGATGGTGCATGAACTGTAGAGTAGATGATAGCTCCAACTAGCAAGCAGATCATGTCATCTGTCGGTGAAATTCATGTGAAGAAATACATTCTCTCTTCAGGTCACTTCCAATAGGCAGGAACCTTAGACATTATTACTGCCAGTACAGAAAGAAGAGCAGAAATGGCCTTGAGATAAAGTTGTCATTTATACCCCAAGTGCTGCAGAAGTATGTATAGGTGTGTTCCAGGTTTGAAAGCCTCATGGGTGTTATGGTGGAAAGAATACCAGAACAGACTGTTTCAGCTTTGGTCTTGATTTGGATCCAAGCTTCCCCTGTAAATATATATTATATATATACATATGTATGTATATATATAAAAATATAAAATAAAAATACATATGAAAATTAAAAATACATCAAGGATAACTGAGTGCCTGTAGAGTAACTGTCCAGAAGGTCAGGCCAAGAGTAAGATTTTTTTTCTGCTTGGTGATGGAGGAGAGGTGACAGGCAACTCAACATAGATACACCTTGTTTGCAAGAGACTCTGTAAAGGCTGGGCACCACTTGTGCTCTCTGAAAGCAGCAAAACAGCTCTTGCAATGCTTAACATTCAAACCAACTGCACTTCCAGTATTACTCCATTTTGTGCCGTGCAGAGGACAAACGAGCTGAATCACACCACTGTTCGCTGTTGCAACGTTAACAGCTGTGCTCTAGGGCCAGTCACTTTGAATACATCAGCCCTTTGTTCCATCCCTTTGTTTTTCCAAGTGCTCTGACTGCTCTGGTGAGGGAGGGGTAATTGACAACACAACTTTATCTATCTCAGAAATGGGGTCAAAATAAGTGCAATCAGAGAAGGCTTTCCTATCCAGGAACAGTGATGCAAAGCATGCCAGGGAGCAGGGAAGGAAAGACAAGTCCAGGTCCTTAGCTGTCCACCTTTGACTCTACAAGGTGGACAGGGGAAATATGTGCATTGACCAGATTGGGATCTGTTGTGCAGCAGAATGGGGACATGAAACGTAAGCAGATGAACTGTACTGTGATATATTTCAGGTGAAAGTCCCTGTTAGAAATGCCACCAAAATCCTTCTCGTCTCAGATGTTAATTTGCAGCATGTTTAGAGGACGCAGGTAAAACCAGGGCAAGACTGAGAACAGGGGCTTTAGCCCTAGTAATTCAACAATAGCTCACCTTAGCAATCATGAAACCCTTGCAATGTGAGACAACTTCCATTACAGTAACTTGCTTTCCAGAATTTAGAGAATTTTCCTGCAGAAGATCCCATCTGCAAGCTCCAGACTTGCTTTACATGGTTTCCTTCCTGTTCTCTCTACCGAGGGAAGTATTTTTCAATCTTGCATTGCAGGGAAACAGGCAACACAAAAAACCTGTTAAGCTTAAAGTTCTTCAGGGAAAACAGAATTAAAAGTTCTCTCAAAACACCTATTTACATAGAAAATATTTATAACAGTGGACTGGTAGCTGGTATATGTATGCAAAAATTTTAGTGTGGATATGCTAATTAGTGACACCTTCAACAGGTGTTTGCACAACTTCATACATCTACATCCGTGCAGTTAAGTTAGAACATAGGGTGCTTGGAAGGGGGTACTTTACACTAAGTACAGCGTCATGATCAGCTGGCCCTTCCTGGAGGTTAGCAGTTTTATGAATCAGTTAGAGCTTCACAGGCATGTTTTTGGCCATGAAATTTTTTTCCCCAATACCTCTGAATAGGAAAATTTATAACATAAATAATATAATAGAAACATAGAAACATTTAGTTTGGAAGAGACCTATGGGGATCTCTAGTCCAAACTCCTGCTTCAAGCAGGGCTAACTTCGAAGCTGGATCAGGTTACTCAGGGCATTGTCAAGTTGAGTCCCAAAAATCTCGCACAATAGAGATTCCATTATTTCTGGGCAACTTTACTGCTTGCCTGCTCATGTGGTGAAGAGGTTCTTCCCTCCATCCAGCTGGGACCTTGCTTGCTGCAACTTGTGTCTGCTGCCTCTTGCTCTTTGGCTCTTCATCTCAGAGAAGAGTATGGCTCCATCTTCTCTGTAATCCCTTTCCAGGTAGTGGAAGAGTGTAATCAGCCCCCTCTCAGCCTTCTCTTTGCGGGCTGAGCAGAATCTGCTCTCTCAGCCTCTTCCCGCACATCACAAGCTCCAGACCCCTAACCATCTTGGTGCCCCTCCACTGAATTCCCTCCAATTTGTCAAAAAATGCCATGTTCTGGGGGGCAAAAACTGGACACAGTACTCTAGATGTCAACTCACAAGTGATGAATAGAGGAAAAGAATCACTTTCTTTGACCAGTTTGCTATGCTTTTGCCAGTGCAGCCCAGTATGTGGCTAGTCTTCATTAAGACAAGGGCACACTGTTTATCCCTTGTAAATCTGCTGTCCACCTGGGCCTCCAAGTCCTTTCCTGCAGAGCTGGAAGCTAGCAGACAGCCCCCAGCCCTCACTGATGAACTGGGTGGCTCCATTCAAAGTACAGGGCTTAACAACCTATCATTGCCAAACTTCATGAAGTTCCTGTTGGCCCATTCCTTCAGCTTGTCCAGGTCCTTCTGAATGTGAGCCCTGCCTTCCAGGATATTGATCACTCCTCCCAATTTGGTGGGATTATCATAAATTCTATTACTACATTATAAATGATATTTGTGTAATAATTAAATAATAAGAACAATCTCATCCAGTAGAAGGCATTACCTGTGTTTATATTGTTACCATACATTCTCAGAACTGAACAATGCTGGCATAAGTGAAGAACTGGTTTAAATTTCTCTTAAGGATGGTCTGCTTTCATTCCCAAAATGCATGCTAATCCATGTCAGCATGGATTTTGTGCTGAATTTGAAGCCTTGGTTTTGCTGAGGAACTTCAGAAGGGCAATCTTTAGTAAAAGTCTACGGATCTCGTAAATGCAAATAGCAAGTGAAGAACTCCTCTAAATCACATAGACAATGAGATTTGGTTCATTTACATTTCACTGATTTTGCCAAGAGGACCTGCAACATACTTCAGATATTTCTGTTAGTAAACCACAAATAATTTAAAACACATGAGGTCACTGAATAAGAAAACACAAGAATGTTTGACAGCAAAAGATAATGAATGCTAAGTGTGGTGGCAAACACTAAGTATAAAATGCAAAGTTTTCAGAGTGTGAGGAGTTATCTCTGAATTCCCATTTGGTGAAACACAACTGCAATGAATATTTATTGCCACCTTATTTAGCAGCATGAACAAAAGGAACTGTTATAAATAAACAACACTATGACAGTTTCACTGCTGTTAGCTTGAAGTTCTCGTCTGAAGTCAATCAAACTGAAAGACAAAGCAATCAGGGAAAAGACTAAGTCAAACATGCAAATTACAGAGGTTCTATTTTTGTGTTAACTACCGTCATCACTGATTTTTCCAAGAGTTACTAGTGTGAGGAAGCTGTTGGTGAAATTTGACAGGTGTCAGCATCGCATTTGCATGCTTCTAGATTGAAATGCAGGCTTTAAATGTACATTTACATTACTTACTTTAAGGTTTCCTTAGCATATCAGTAAAACTTGGGGGAGGTATAAAGGGGGCTGAAATTTACAAAGTGGAGCAACGTGCATTTAAGAGGATGCAGTTAAGTAGTCAGTAATATGGGAGGGGGAACAGAGAGACAAGTTCTGTCTTTATAACTTCTTGCAATGTCCTACCAGCTGCTCTTGCTGCAGTACCTCACCTCTACCCTTTGATGTACAAAGGAAACCTCCTCTCCAGCACAGCTGTGCTGATAATAGCGTGTGACTCACTTTCAACCCATTTGTCCTCAGACCTAGTTTGACAGACACTTTATTCTTCAGGGCGAGCAAAGCAAAACTTTAAATGTGTCACTAACTTAGATGCCAACCTCCAGTGCGTATTTAGTAACCCATCTGCTCTGGAAATCTGAACTTGGGTCAGAGATGTACTGAACCCTTTGACTCAGTCCAGGTAATATACACATTTGTAAAGTATTTGCAAGATCAGTATATGAATACAAGACAGGATGTGCATTGCCCCCAGCTTCCCACAGCTGGCACTTTGCAGGGCAGTGCATGCTCTTATTGCATGTGCACAGCCCTCCGGGTCTCTCTCGTTCACTTAGATCACGGGCTGCATCTTCCCCCCAGGAATGCACCGGAAAGGCTGGAGGAGATATGTACCCAGGAGTTTTTCTTCAGCATTTCTACTGACTGTCATCTTCTGAAATGGGATGTCTGTAGCAGACTGCTTAATACAGGTTGGTGCTTGTCAGGGGTGGGGGGTATGTAACTGGAAAATGTTATTGTACCATCTGGTTGGCCTGCTTAATTCTGTCTGTATAGTTCATAGTACAGTTTGAGAGGAACCTTCTTCACCAGAAGTTACCTATTGCACAGAAGAGACAAACCTTTCACACTGACTCTACGCAAATGCTTCCCCATGTAATTTCAGCTAAGCTTTCAGATGCCTAAGCATGCATTGCATCTGCCCATGTAACGCTAAAAAGTAAATCCTCAGTACATCAGCCAAGCTCCACACCCAGGCATTCAAGCTGGAAGACAGTTATCCTCTAAAAACTTCATCAAGTGTGTTGACAATTGACCACCTCATTGGAGTCATGTAAATAGCCATGCTGGCCGTAATGCTAGTGTAAAACGAAGACACTATGGCTCCCTGTCTGTGCCTGAAAATCTTGGGGGGGGAAAAAAAAAAAGAGTAAAATGTGGCAAAGAAAAACCTGAGATTTAAATCCTAAATGCCAGTTAGTTCTCCAGTATTTTCTCTGTACAGTCAGCCTATCCAGAATAGATTTCTCTCTACTGCAAGTTCCTGTGGAACGGAAAGTACATACACATCAGAGCACTGGCCATCACAGCGATCACTGCTTGGCATCTGCGACTCTGAATTCTAAATGAGTTTTCTAAAAGTATATATATTACACAGTCACATCACATGTATTTGTTATACCAGAAAGGCTTTGTCCCAACCCTGCTATTTATGCAAGAAGCTCCATTTTAGGATCTTATGTACTGCTTTGGACAAGGAGAATGTAGTGAGTCTTTTTTTATATAATACAGTGTCATAGCACCAAATAAACAGACCATACCTACTATCTTTCTTCGGACTCGGGACTGAAGAACGAAGGAGACACGCTGCTTTTGGGAGATAAAACAAGGCAAGTTCAAGAGGTCTTTGCTGAGTTTTTGATTGTTGAACTTGTAGGACCAATTTCTAATGACATAGAAATACTTTCCCATATAAATCATCAGCTCTGTTCTTCGTGGAGATCTTTCAGTGTTTAGGTATTCAGAGACAGCTTTCTCCCTTTATCATAAGCTTTCTTCGTTCAGTGCTTGTATTCAGTCAAGTATCTTTTTCAGACTCAAAGATCCTCCAAAAGGACATACTCTAAAAAGGCCAGGAAGTAACTTCCTAATACAGCTTCTCACCTCCCCAGATGCTAGTTTGAAATTAATCATCTGTTCTGGGGACAGCAGATGGAAGGTAATATTCCTGATAAAATGGGTCTAATGAGAGCTGGAGGACCTGTGCTGACTGCTAATTTTACAGTAAGTCCTACGGAGCTTTTTGACTGGATAAAGGGGGAATATTGATGTTTACTGTCTGCAAAAATCCTCCCAACTCTTTGATATTGAGGAACTCTGATGAAGCAGACAACTGGCCAATCTATTTTGATTTTGGCCTCCTCAAGTTTAGGATCTGGGAATGACACTTCGCTTGCTTTCTCAGTCACAGAAGTGAGGCGACAGCCTAATCTGAGTTCCACACCACAGCTCCAAATCTTAACATCCTTCTAAGCTGCCAGAAGGAGGACAGAACAAAGATAAAGCACATATCACTTTCTAGGATCCAATAAAAAGAACTTTACAGGATCTTTCTCACTGAATCTCCCTCAACAGAAAGGCACCTGGAGCAGCTCTGCAATCAGCTCCTGCAGTAGGTCCTATCTAAACCGCTGTCCCTCAGGCCTCCTTGTTGCTTTTTCTGGTACTGTGCTGTTCTCCTTTGATCCCTTGTTTTATACCCTTCCATTGTCAGGCTTTTTTTATCCTTTGTTTTAGCTGCCCAGTTATATCCTCCCCAGCCCATCCTGCTCTCTCTCTCAGGTCTTGCTGTCTTCCTTCCTCTCACACACCTTTCCCAATTTTCTCATTCACTTTTTTTAGGCTTGTCTGTTGCAGAGAAAGTAGAACCTGTCTAGCATACAGCTAGACAAAAACCATGAACAATTTTCCCTAAAATGGATCAACCCTCTTTCTAAATCTCTTAATTAACTACATTCTGAGCCATCTCCCTGCCTCCCTGGTCAGAAGCACAATGCTTCTCTACTCCCTGCTGTCCCCTTTTTCCTGCATCTCCCCCAGCACAGGCTGCTCCTGCCGTAAGCAGTCTCTTCAATAGGAGCAGCCTTATTTTTGGTGCGGCAGGAACTCCATCCTGCCCTAGTTCATGCAGTGTGCTTTTCCTTCTTTCTTCCTTGCACGATTTGTTGCTGCGGCTTATCACACACGCTCTGCTCCCCTTCTGCTACAGCTTCAAAGCACTCCAGATTTTTTTATTTGCCTCTCCTACTGCTTCAAGACTCTGAGTGATACAGAGAACCTCCTACAGCCAGAAAGTAACTGTGATTTTTAGCAATGATGTTTGCTCTAACTATTTAAAGCACACTTAAGAAGACACATAATAAGTAGGTTTGAGGGAAGTGGTAGCAATCCACCCACTACGTTCCTTTTAGCTAACCCTTTAATTAAATATTAAAGATATGGTTCTCAGGAAGATTTAAAATAACCAACTGACAGAAAAAAGAGGCAGGTTAAAGAACAGCAGAGAAAGAAAGAATCCCCCCCCCAAGACTTACCACACCTTCACACTGCTTTTAACATAATTTTACTGAGCTGATGAGGGAAGGGCTTTTCCAAAGGGAAATAATAAGCCTTGTGCTTTGCAGTGCTAGATCCCTCTGTATGTCCTCAGAGAGTCCCACTAGGGATTGCAAATTATTTAATGCCTAACTAAACATACTAGTTTCCTCTTTCATAAAGGATAGTAAGAAAATGTTTATAAAACTGAGTAAATAAATTACTTGAAATGTTATTCCTCACTCAAGAGACACATTCTGCTGCTGGATGCACAGAACTGATACACAGTTTGAGGAGAAAAGTATATATACATTGATTATAGCATCGTCTCCAAGTATAAAGCAGGGTGAGATAAATCACAGCAAGATCTGTGCAGATTTGTGGGTATGAAGCATTTTCATTTATAACTGAGATAAAGCACACCAGGTGGGCACCACAAATGGTCAGAGGAGAAAGAGAAGAGGCAGCTGGTGGAGATGAGAAGTGTAAGAAACCAGCCATGTCCACAAAACTGAGTGGCTCTGACCTGCATAACCATTTTGGTGAAGGCTTTGATTATTTTTCTAGCTGACAAACAGCTACACTGGCAAAGCATCTACAGATAAACTGAGCAGTGTTTCTGCACAAATATCTGCTGTGCTGCTGCTTTGCTTGTGTTCGAACTCCTTTGTCCTTCATTACTCTTTTGTTCTTCTCCACTGTGTGTAGTTTTAAATCAAACTCCAAACCGCAAAACTCTGTACAGTGTCCACTGTTGCTGTAATACAAACAGAAACTGGTCAACCATTTCGTTTTGGTCTCGTGTTAGCCATAGAATGGAAAGTGTTTTCAAACACATACCTTTTCCCCCCTCCAAATTAGACTTACAATCGATACTGTCCTGCTTTCAATTAAAATATCGCCAACAACAGATGTATCTATAAGGCGCCTAGAATTTCACAGTAGAAAACCTATTACTTTGAATACAGAAGTTGGCCAAAATGATTGAATTCCTGAGGCAACAGAAACGATACTGGTGATTTTATTCAGCGTGAGTCCAATACGGTTTTCCATTCGAAATCCACATTTTTTAATGCTTTTCTTATACCATTCTAAACATTACCTTCAGCTTTTATGGAGTCCCTTAGAAAGTTTTTTTTCAATTTGTTTACCAGAAAACTTAAATCTTAATGATTAAATAATAGGACATTTATATACATCAGTGGGTTTTCTCAGATACTGGGCTCTAAGTACATACAATGTCTATTGAGTGAAAATAAAAAAGAAAATTCCAGTCATGCAAATCATCTTACAAACCACGTTCCATTTGCCTTGAAAATTTTTACTCTGTACCAGCATATCATTTTAAAATCAAACAGATAATTTCTAAGGTTGCTTTATCCATTTCCATTCGTCTGTTCTGCCATTTTGAAGAACTGACAGGCCACATGCTACTGCAGAAGGTACCGGCTGGGTAATAATGGTTCTGCTACCACCAACCACTCCAAGCCCTGGCATGGATGTGTTTAAAAAAACCACCCAACCTTCAGCTAACTGCACTGGTTTATTTCTTAACAGCACATCACAATATCAGCATAGATAGAACATTGTAATCGGTTGGGTGATTCCACTTAATAATTTTTCAACACTAGGACCTTTCAGCATTTTCATTCTGGTTTCATTTATGAATTAAAGGTCATATATAGAGCACAAATGGGGTCTAAATTTAGTCACAGCAGACCACAGTTCCACATAGAGACAAATCTTCAAGTTATGTTGACCTGCTAGGAGACAAAGATAAACAGCACAGCAAACATGTACCTGCAATGCACTGCTTCCCTATTAAATATTAACTGTTTCATTTACATTTAAATGAACTGAGCAGTAATGGATAGACTTTCCAGTACTGCTGTTTGGTGCTGCTGTCATGGAAAGAAGCTGAAGACAATGTGGGCTGTATGAGGGCAAATGACGCAATCTCAGCATCCGCTCAAGTGACTTCAACGATGACCATTCTCCAGTCTTGAAAGATAATCCTACACAGCATTTTTTTTTTCCTCTCCCTCTGTAAACACATCTGTTCATAAATAACTTAGATGTCTCCCTGACATTCATGGTATGTAACTGAAGCCGAAGTAGAAAAGGATGGGTGGTGTACAGCACTGAGGAGATGTCACAGTACTTTTGTTCAGCATTTTTGTCAAGTGCAGGTTGCTAACATCAGCCATCAGAGACAGGCGGGGTCACCCACCCATATTTTTCGTGGGTCTTCACCAAACTCTTAAATGTTGCTTCAGCTTCCTTTCGACTGAATGACTTTTTTGATTTGCCAGCTTTTCTGCAGATACGGGCCCTGTGCCAAACAAAAAAATAAAACCTTCATTAAACACGTGAACATGCAGCTGGAAACCACAGCTTAACTTTTCAATGCATCAGGCCAAGAGGCATTCACTTATGGGTACCAGTTCCCAAACTGGGGCAGATAAATACATCATTAGAGATGACTAAAAATGATATGCAGTAAAGGAAAGGAAAAAAAAAAAAAAAAAGGCAGACATCTGCCGGGCTATTTCTTCCCAGCGAGCCCCTGTGCTGGCTCACTGCCCTGCATGCAGCAACCAGCGGCTGCTGCTGCGGCCGTGCCGCATGGCTCACCTCCCTCGCTGCTGCGCGGGGACCCCTGCAAACAAACGAAGGGACCTCTACCATAAAGCGTGTGGCACACAGACCCTCATGCCCGCCCCGTGCGGTCAGGGGTAGAGCCCTAAGCGGACGGGGACGGCGAGGAGCACACCAATACACCACAGAAACAGTGCCTGGGCACGGCGCTGCTTCCCACCAGCTCCTGGGGACAGGCGGGTTTTGTGAGTTCCCTCATGGCCCTTTTCAGCTACAGGAGAAGAAGGGGCTCCCCAGCCCCTCTCCAGCCCCCTCTGTACCCCCAGGGCCAGTGGCTGTGGGTGGAGAAGGAGGCAGGCTGCTGCAAGCGGTGCTGAGGGACCAGCTCAGGCTGGGGAGATGGAAAGAAGTTTCAAACCAATTTTGATGCCACAGTCATAATATAGCCCAAGGCGCGAGTATTGCGGAGTCGATGACCTCAGAGAACCATCATAAAAGCGGAGCGTTTCTGCATGCTACGTCTCAGGGCTACCCGCATCTCACCCCCCACATCTCTCTGCCAATGCAGAGCATCGCTAAAAATTACATCCATCCCACGAAACACGCTCCATTCTTCTTCTTCTAATGTGACCCGTGAGAAACGGATAGCCCTGGCATTTCTTAAAGGCAGGAGCACCTTAAAACCAACTTGCTTCTAACCTACATAAAAAATTCTAATTTGTTTATCACCCCTTCATGACAAGTTTGATAATAAATGAAAATATACACATTTAAACATACTGCATCTTTATTACTTTGCAATTAAATATTACCTCTAAATGCACGGCAGTATATAATTTCAAAACCTTGTTTGGCAAGAGACGGTTTCTGAGTTATTAATAGCTTACCTTATTTTTCACATTGGTCCATGTCAATTACCAACTAGCAGAGACACAAGAAAGAAATATAGCTGCAGATTTATTCCACTCTACAGCAATAATACGCTTTAAAGTATTTATGCCTACTGCATCTGTCACAAAATAGTTTATTAAAGTCACAAGTCTAATAATTTTAATAACTGTTTGACAGACTGCACTGAAAGCCTTTTTTAGAATAAATGGTATTTGATGAGCAGATACCATATTACAGTGTTACAATTATTAAGAACCAAGTTAGTATGTTGTTATTTTTTCCATTCTTTTGCTCAAAATGATGCATCAGGCTGCATCTTTTGCCTCCCATTATTTTACTGTCAATTTGGAATTTAAACCAAAAATGGTCATTCGTAATTGCATGCAACAAATAATACTGAGAAAATAATCAGGTGTATGGAGGGAAGAAAGAGGAAAAAAAAGGGGGAAAAAGAAAATAAACTCTGTCCTCAAAGTATCAAAGTTATTTTTACAGACTAAAATGAGTATGATTACTCTGCAGTGTGAACAAATCATTTCGTTCTAGAAAGCTGTCACAATATTGCACAGATACACTTTTGTGTTCAGCGCTGCTGCTATTGTAACAAAACTATGGACACATGAGATAAAAAAAGCTGTTTCCTACTCCTGTTTTAATATGTCATTTTTCTGTGCGGTTTGACTTCTCTTTCAGATCTTCCCTTAACTAAAGATTAAGAACAGCCTCTAATTCCCACCTCCATTTATTCACAGCCAATTTATACCCATTTGGTTTTCACAAAAATAGCTATTTTACCTTTCAGTGCTTTTCCTGGCCTTTCTCCCTAGTCGCCATTTACAGACTAGCAATGTGTTTCCTCTCTAAATACCCCTTGAGACGCTAAACAGCAAGACACCTTCCCCATCCCCATACTAATTTGGCAATTAATGTTCCCCAAATAAGGATGAATTTAACCCCGCTAATAAATTTTCTTAAAAAAATGCTCCTTTTTAGTTGTGACAAAGGGAATAATTAAATAAAACTGGGTAACATATTTTTAAAGTCTCATTGACTAATTATCTTACATATCCTGCAGGAGTGTATTTGTTGTTACAAAACATGTTTTGTATTTTCTTCCTAATCTGAGCTTTTGTTGGAAGCATACTTAGAGAAACACAGGAAAAGAGAAAGTAAAGTGCAACAGAAGATGAAACCAGCACAGGAAATGCTGTCCTCAAAATCTCACCAATGAAATACTTTTGAAAGTAAATATAAACTTACTCTACTACTTGATTTCTGGATTAGGTCCATTTGCCATTTCTTGTCTTATACATGTGATTTTTTTATCATTGAAGGCTTTGATGACTTTCTGAATTGCGTGCATAGCACCTAGCATAGTATGATCCATGTCTTCCCCAGCTTTATCAAAGTCTTAATACTAATCTGTACCTAGAAATAGGATCTTTGCATTGAGAACAGCTATCGCTCATGTTCAGTGTCAGCTACTTACAAACTGCTTTCAAACGAGGAAGTAAGAATTCTTCGGTCGTCGCAATAACGCAGTGATAGCATCACATCATCTAAAATGTTACTGCAGCAACAGCAGATGAAATGAGCATCGTTCCATGAGTTTATTCCCACACTTCGTTGTTATTAATGTAAAGGATCATTAATCTACTTCTAAAAAGCATGTCTGGTAGCATGTGCAGGTTGTATGTAAACTGCATCATCAAAGATCAGCTAATTCTACCTCCACTGTAGGTCCACGTATTTCTATGTACAGAAACTATGGGTTGGCATGGTTAGCACTGTCCTCTTATTAACCAATATCCTGCCAGGTGTTTATAATTTGTATAAAATTTAACCTTGTGGACTGAAAGTTTCCCTTTTTGGTGCCTCAAGTAAACCTGAGGTAAAAAAGAAGAGGAGTGGAATCCAGTCAACACAGTTCAGATACTTTCGAGTCTATACTTGAGTGGTATCTACTGTCTTAATGATTTTGCAGCTTTTTGCCATTCCCACAAAACTCTTCTTCCCAAGTTTAACCAAACCAATGGCATTTTGCACGCAGTATAAAAGAAAGTGTCAAACATTTTATCAGGCACCATTAACAGCCTCTGACTACAGTTATTTTCAGATTGCTACTTAAACATGCAGTTATTTTAACTCTGGTGCAGGAGACTGTGAGCTGCTGCATTCTGTAAATATGATAAATACGGTAAATACAGGATGCAAATCCAGCACTGGCCATAGCTTCAGTTGTGCACAACTGCAATTTTGACCATGTCTAAACCATGCACGTCTACTGCTGCCGTGACAAGGAATAGAGCTCATGTGCACAGCCAATGTTTTGCTATCCAGCACCAAATCAAGAAAAAGATATCAACCTGAATACTCTAGAACAAACAAGATCAAAACATTCCACAAAAATATTAAAAACAACTAGAGAAAACACAGAAAGCCTTTTCATAAAGACATTATATGTCGGACTTTAGCTCTCAGAAGTCACACCAGGAGCTTATTAAATACTTGCAATACTTTCCAGACACTCACAGAGTGCTTTTCATAAAGGGATAACTGAAAACCTAATTAAAACAAAGAGTTGGAGAGAACATTTTCAGATTTTGCCATCTGCTGTGACTTCATGTACTTATCCAGATATAATTTTAACAAGCTAGAAACATATTGAAGGTGAAAGTAATGCCACAGCATCCAAACTGTTTTACCACAGCCATGCTGAAACGCAGGGGGACATGTGCTGCGCTCAGCCTCCTCACTCACTTGTGCTCCTACTGCGCCTGGTTTGCTGGCACGGCGAGCAATCGCATGCCACTTCGTTCTACTCTTTGCCCAAACTAACGAGTTTGAACAAACAGCTGACAAGGATCCAGTCTGTAACCCTGGTAACTGCTAGGGGAAAGACCTCCGGGAGCACAGTCTGCTGCACATAGCCCCCTTAGGACCCTGGCCATACCTAGGGACCGCTCCCTCCCACCACATTCAGCAAAAGACCCGAGGTCAATATCACATGTGATTTGGTACCCACATTTACAGACCACTGTGGGCAAATCTGGGAGCTTCTCTACTTCTCAGTGATGCTGCAGTAGTCTCCATGTTTTTCCACAGTTTCGAACACAGCAGCATGCCCTCCCCTTGAGAACACTACATGACACTGAAGCGCATCCTCAAAAATATTCAACTCAACATCTAGTAGCTCTTTAAAGTCCGTGAGTATCATTATCTGCAACGTGCCGTATCTTTTCTTTTCCCACACCACGATGTCACGAAGTGATCCGAAGACAGAGTTAAGTCCTGTAGAGAGATACCAAACATGAAGCCTGAAGCTCTTTAGCCCTGTAATCCCACTACAACCATGTATCTGCCCACATCTGGCCTGTGTGTCATGAAAAACCATCCTGACATTTCTTCTGGTATTTCCAGAATCAGGATGGCCTCAAGGGGATTTCTTTGGCAGCGATGAAGGGATTTATCTTTCTCATCAAACCAACTATAATAGCTCCCAGACCAAACCCCAACAGTTTTGGCACAGCACACAGGATCAGGTGTGCTCCCACGTCGTATCACTTTTGGCACTACCTGGAAGGACAGGACTACATAACAGTGGCCAGCCTTTCACAGTATCATCCAATCACCAAAGTGCTGGCTGGAAGAGACCTCCATAGGTCCCTAAGTCCAACTTAGATACTTGGAGCTGAACTGCCAACACAGGTCAGCTGTGCCACTGTGGAGCCAGGTCCTGAATTCTTCAAGGTTGTGCCCAGTCCTCTCCTGATGAAAGTCCCTGTGTTACTAGGTCCCAAATTTTCAGAGATTTATTGTATGCAGTTGTCAGCCCTTATAGGACTGAGATTATTCTAGAAATAGCGTAAGGCCCTGCACGACACTTCTCTCAGATGCCACCGCAAACCCTTACAGGCACATCCAACCTGGACTGGTTGACAAAAAGTTGTATTCATTGCAAACAGCACACAGCTAACAGAAGCAGGGAAGCCTTCATGTTGTTAGCACTGGTCTTAGCGCAAACTCCTCAGCCCTGCATTCCTTTTATTAATCCTGGATATGCAAATAACTCAAGGTTGGTCTTCCAAGGGCAAATCATACCTGCCTTCCGCACATGGGGCTAAACGTGGCCCATCATTTAAGCCAGCGTAAGGGTACAACTTCATTTTCTCCCTTCACCCCTTAAGAGATCTCTACAGCAGGCTCTAGTGACCCACTTCTAGGTAAATGTCAAGAGATGGAAAACAAGGAAAGGTTTAGAGAGGTACACAGAAGACTGTAGGAAGTCACTGAGCCACACTGTATCTGTGGTGATCCCTCCAAGGACAGGAAGGAGACACACAAGGATATGCTCATTTTCCAACTCTGTTGTCCCCAGCTTCTCCATGGGTGATGCAAAAACTGTGGATTTTCTAAGAGCTAGAGCACACTATGAATCTCCAGTACGTAACATGTTCCACTAATGTGCCAGCAACTAATGGCTCTGGGCCTCAACTGTTCAAAGCCACACACTATGCAAACATACTCAAATCTTTTCTGATAAGTAACAGAGGAATACAGTGCTTAAGCCTGAACCAGTCTTATTCTAGAATATTTAAATGAGTTTTCAGAGAAAAATATTTCCACTGGCTTTAGAGAAGCATTCAAAAGCACAGCAATGCTACAGTGAGCTACTGTCATGCTCTCAGTGCAATGATTGCAATGTGTCACAACATCACTGTTAGAGTGCAATATACACAGTCTCTCCTCCCAACTACACGGTTTATAATTTTTTTCCTTTATTTACTGATGAAGCTAAGTCAATCATGTCTCAAAAACTGCACACAATTTATATTGCACTATATATAATTACTAGCTATAGCTAAAACAAAGCAGTATAGAAAACTATGCAGACAAATACTGTTAATGTTGCAGCATAAGTGAATTAAAAATGGGATGTTTTCCTGCAAATGTGTAATTTCTGAAGCAGTATTTCCACGCCTTTTTTGGTCTCCTTTTTAAGGATAATCCATACGAAGTGAAAACTCAGCAAGTTCTGGCTTTAAAGCATCCTATAAATTGCTCCTTCTGGGAGCGTGATTGTTCTTTGTCTAGGAAAAAGAAATCTGAATTCCATATGAGTAATTATTAAACTTACTCATCTGTGCACAGCCTGGTGCAAGTAGCTCTTTATCAATACCAACACTTAACAATCCCAATCCCTGTTTGACAGCTACAGAGCACTGTGCTGCTCTTCCTCGCCTTTCCCTAAAGCCAGCAGAGTCAGCAGCATGATTTCGGTACAGATGAGGGTTAAGAAACTCCCCTCCTGCATTTTACGGGTGGGACAAACTCTGTGTTGGCAAAAGAACAAGAAAATTTTGGCAGACGACCACATTATTGGAAGGTGCCTCTAGCATCTCCAGGGCCAAAGGTGCCGTCTTACAACATGGTGGGCTTCCGTCAAAAGAGATGGTCCCTGTCCCCTGCTGTCAAATGGGCACCTGCTAGTCTACATGACAAAGGGGTTGTTTTCTCTGTCAGTCTTCTGGAACCAGGCACCAGCAGAGTTACTGAGGTCAAGTCCAGTTGAAAAGGTTGGGAGTATGACAGCCCCTCTTTGCATCAGCTCACAGTTTCCTACACATTGGGAACCTGAAGTTACCCAAGTTAAACACAGCCATGGGTGTAAATTCAACCAAAGCAAAGCAAACCATCCTTTATGACAGGTTGTAAAGCCAAAGGAGCTACAGCCCAGACAACAATGTCTATCTCCATGTTTCCCAAAGTTTCACCATGCTAAAAAAAAAAAAACGGAGTAAAAAGCAGACTACCGCTGGGAACATTTAATCGAGTTAAGACCAAATTCAGTAAGACGAGAGTCACAAGCTGATGTGCCTTTTCCCCTGCTATTTATACAAATGTGTCAATCTCTTCACTACGATATGTTTCACACTGATGCACATGGACATCTATTCATAAAGCCCCCACTCCTGAGTGCTTTATGTATGTATCCTCAAATGACCTTTGGAAAGAGGATTATCTGTACTTCACAGGTGGAAAGAGGAATATTAGCGAGTTATATGACTTGTCCATGACTGCACACCCGAAGTCAGGGGCAAAACCTGGAAAGCTGAAGTCAGATCACCTCTCTCAGTACTAAGTGCTCTTAACTGTGAAATATCCCCCTGCCACTAATTATAGAAGAATTCAATACTAGATATATTTTAATAGAAATAATCTTGTCAAATTTATAGAAAATTTGCCATTTATAGAAATTCACAGAAAAAATGAAAAATTAGTAACACCAATTTCTTCTGCTTTGTGATGCTTTAGGTTTTTTTATGGGCACATATTACAGAAATAAACCCTATACTTCTTACTTGCAGTTGGGGTTTGTTAGCATTTGTAACACAAACCTAGGAGAAATATCTAGTCATTCCACAGCTATAAAGCCTGGCTATGAGAAGCATCTGAGCTCCAGGCCCCATTTCATAACACAGGGCTTAATCTTCCTTCCTCGGGTTTATTTTCACTCATCTTTGAATGCATATTTGGGAGTTGTGACTGACTTGTAACTCTATCAGGGAGTCACTGCAGAAGGTCCACGGGTTCTGGAGAGCCTGCACAGAAAAGGATTAACTCAATGAGGATCACAGATTTTAAACACCACGCAGAAAATCATGAAGCAGACAAAAAGGAGCTGTTCCAAGGACAGGACTCCGCACGTACACAAGGCAGGCATGTATCTGCCACACATGGCTGAGGACAGGCACACTTGATGTACCCACTAGCCTCAGTTTGACTTTTAACTGCAACGGGGGGGCAAATCAGACTGGCACCTTGATGCTGTTTTCAGAAGAGGAATCACCTGAATGTCTTAAGTGTGGTGCCCACTTACCTGTTTCCTGCAGACCAATGGGGACTACAAATTCATTTTCATCAAAGCACACCTATGCTTCTCCCTAGCTTATGTTCTTTCAGTTCCCAGCACAGTAGTGGCTTCACTGCCAGATGGGTTAGGTAACAGCACCATGTCCTTCCTGTGCACCTTGTCCTGCACCTTCCAGGATCTACTCAATTACCGCTGTTTCCAGACCAACACTGCAGAGCACTCAGCACCCTCTAGAAATGACTCTGAGTATGGCTCAGGCCAGCCCCAAGCCACACGCTTTTCAAAAATATGATGATATTCAACAGAAACCTGGTATTCCATTTACAAGAGAGACAACTGGATCCCACGCACATTAAAGTTAACATATATTTTGAGCCAATTCAGACAGCATAATCACCGCATCCCCTGAAGTTCTCCCTGTTTAGCCGCGGAGTAATTGCACCTGGCAATCTTTCCATCCTCCCATCTCCCTTCGCGCCTAATGTCAGCGTTACCTTTTTTGACAGTTACAGGAGAAGGTAATTTGTAAACTGGAGATTGCATGTGAAGGACTGAATACGTCAAGGAAAAGAAGAGATCTTCCCTGACTCTCATCAGCCCAAAGGAGCTTAGATGGGAAAAAGAAACGCAGCTACTATTATGTTACTTAACCAACATCCCACTTCGTGAGAGGAGATGCCCACTCAAGGGACGTGCCTTGGATCACACCTGGCAATAAGCGTCCCGCAGGTACAAGGATCAGACTTACTGTGGAGTTACAAATCTTCGACCTGGAAGTCTCCGGTCATGCATGGAAATCCCTGGGCATTGTGTAGATGCTCTGAAATAGACATATTTTCAAGGCTAGTCTGTACAAGGAAGAGTAAATCCTTCTCACAATAGAAAGTGGGTTATTTAGGTTAGTCCATCAGGAGGACACCATGTCACCACTCGGGATTAGGCTCTCTCCATTTGAAAAAATATAATTCTTCAACAAAGCATCTGACAAAACACCCAAATGCTACACGGCTCTCTCTATCTGAACATTTTCACTGAAGAAAATGAGGACTTCTCTTATAATTCAGGGAAGAAGAATCTTATTCTTCTGAGCAAATTCAATTTTCTTATGATCCAAAGTGGCAATTCTTTTAAATTCTTATTTAGGAGATCAGCCAACTATTGCTAGGAAGAATTAGTTCTACCTGCCATAAAAGCATGTTTTAAAATAAGCAGTTTGTTTCAATTTAGTGATTTAACTTATTTGATGACTACTTTATCACTAAGGATGATAGTTGAAAGTATTTTAAAATTTTCCTTTTTATGCTTTGAAGGAGTAAAATGGAGATTATGTTCCCCCTGCTTCTTAAAAGAATTAAAACAGCTTCCTACTTCAATGAGTTGGAATCCTTGTGTCTTCATTCCTCTCAGTAGAATATATTTGCATAATAATAGCAGATAGTCAGAACAGCAATATATCAGAGCACACATGAACAATGCTTTTCCCAGCCCATTCATCAGTCCCAGCACCTCAACATAGCAAATATATATGCTCCCACTTAAACTTCAGCTTGAAAATCCTGGGTCTCTCAATTGCAATAAAAGAGAGATCTTAGAAGGCCAATATATCTGATTTTCCTCTGTAGCTAAACAATATTCATTGTTACCTCTTTGGCCCAGTATTTATACCTTTTCATGGCGAACAAGCCCAGTAATACATTCTTTGTCTCCTCTGTAATCTTTGTATATGAGTCGATGTGCTTTTCAACCATGGACCTAAAGCAACAGTTCTTCCCGTGATGATAACTGGCATCATTTGCCCAGGCAACTAATCGAAAGCAAAAAGCAAGCCGGTTTTATTTTTTAAGGCCCTAATATGATACAATGGCTCCAACTAATTCAGAGACCACTGTGTTCTCTATACATTCCTGCAGCCTTTGAGATTAGCTGATTTATTAATGGCTACAGTTTTCAAACCCAGCATCTGGAGTATGGAAACCCATGGATTTGCAATTAATTTCTGCTATACATATTTGAAAGACCTGGAGTCTGCTGACCTCCTGGTCACCATGCAAGTCCCATCTGCTGTCTGCTCACTCATACTTTTGTTTGAAAGGATGAAGAGGGAGTAATTTAGACTATGATTAACTGCTACCTTTGTATCTATTTTTCATAAAATAAGCCCATTTCTCCTGTTTCAATCTGGTAGAAGTCAGATGGGATACCTGTCTTTTTAAAAGGAAAGATAAATCAGTCCAATGGTCATACCAGGCACGTACCTTTTGAAGCAAACTAATGGTATTCCACTGACGAATTTCTAATATTACAATAAGAGAGATGAAAGTATTATATACCAACATTTGATTTAGGAAATTTTCCTATAGAAAATGAAATCTTAATTACAAATTACATTTTGTTTTCAATTTAAATCATTATACAGAAGCCCACCACAGCAAGAGTACTCACACTGGAACAGGTTGCCCAGAGTAGTTGTGGATGCCCCCTCCCTGGCAGTGTTCAAGGCCAGGTTGGACGGGGCTTCAAGCAACCTGGTCTAGAGGAAAGGTGTCCCTGCCCATCGCAGGAGGGTTGGAACTAGATGATCTTTAAGGTCCCTTCCAACCCAAACCATTCTATGATTCTATAACTAGGGTTTCCCCTTTCCTATTATTTTAGTATGTTCTGACAGAATTTTTATGCTCCTTCTGTTCACTGAAGAATAAGGGAATGTTTTCCTCAAAACGAAGAACTTTTTCCATGACATAATCTGCAGAGTTGCCAGTTACCTGAGAGCTGCCTTTGGCTGGCAGTCCTGTCCCTAGCCTCCACAGAGAGAGCAAGGGACTCATAAAAAGGAGGACAAGGCTGCTACTGGTCAACACTACTGCAAGATTAAGCCCAAAGTCCTCAAGGCATCAGGTGCAGCTGTGTTAGTCGTCCTTAAAAAAAAATAATTCCCGATGCATTATTTGGACATCGGCATACCTAGCTTTGTAGTCTCTTAAACTTCTACCAAACCAGCATCAAACTATTACTCTCTAGTGAGACATGTCTATCAGAGGACACAAAATCCTCTTCCACTTTTGGACAAAGCCTGCTCCTTTTCATTTGGGACCATTTCATTCACCATGTTTTCAAGCGAGAGAGAAGACTCCTCCCTGAAACATGGCGCTGGCCTCAGCCGTGCACGTTACTCGAGGAGAGCCACGTCAAACCTCCCGCTGTTCCATCACTCTCCTACGACCTGCGCTGTTCCCCGTTCCTCCCTTCAGCTATTAACATTATCCTGACAATGGCACTGCTATCAGGAAGCAGAGAGCAACACACTCATTTTTAAATCTCTCTCTTAAATTATCAATAAACCGTTTTAAAGGGTGCTGCTAAGAGGGAATAACGCTCAGCAGGCCACTTCCACAGCCTGGACAGACAGACAGACGTGGGAGGCTCTGCCTAGACAGGCATGTCGAACGGTTGCCTCCAGGACAACAAACAACTGGTATTTAAATTATTTTGTGAGCATCACCCCAGCTCCGCAGCAGCTCACAGCCGCCATTCCGCCGGTTCGGCAGGGCCAGGCTTCCTCCCGTGATGATGGGAGCCAGCCAGCAGCTGACTCTGCAGGAAGCAAGTACAAAGTCATCCCCTTAAAACCAAGGCTACAGTTGAGTTAAGGACAACATCAAGTTTTTTGAAATAAGATTCTGGATCCCAGACAGATAAACAGTCTCAGGCCTTTGATGTACTGAGAATTCCCCTCAAGATACTGACTAGAGCTGTGTGAATAATTGATTTTCTCAGCTGAACAGCTGAAGCAACCAACCAAACAAACCCCAACTTGTTTGTTAATTAACATTTTTTTGTTCAGTGAAAACTGGGGGGGTGGTGGAGGGGGAAGCGTAGTTTGGGACTGTTGAATTGTTTCATTCAAATAGACATTGTCTCTCTTCCATTTTAAACATTTTTTTTTCCAGACAGAAAATATCTAAAAACACAGTACTAGATTCGTGATAGGAAGCAAGGGTATGCATCCCATAAGGTAGGACATCTCTCGAGCAAGGTCACCTGAGGCATATGGCTCCTGCTTGGTGAAATGTGGAGAAACAGCCACCCTGCTTTAAAATCCAGCCCCTGAGAGACACGCTCAGGTGTGGGAACCCGGACCCAGGTTTCCTCACATACAAGGGCAATGCTGAAAAGCAACGGAAAAGTGCTACCTCTTAGTTTGTGTCGTGTACACTTACGTCTCCTTACAGACATAACTCCTGAGTGAAATGTTTCACCTGTGAGATGTCAGAATGACTTCTCTCAATTTTAATTTTGCTCTGCTAAAAGGTCTGTGAAATCCATTAAAAAAATCTGAATTTGCGAAGAATCCTGACTGCCCGAAAATGTATTTTCAGTGTTAGTTTCATCTGCTTTTTCATCACTTTGTCAAAAAAGAAGAGGTCATATACGTTCACAGGTTACTATTAGCTCTGACAAAACAGCAGGCCAAGGAGCGCTGCGTTTCTCTCCGAAGAACCGGCAGAGAACAGCAGCGTTACAGTTAGCACGGGACCGATGAGAAACGTTGAATGAAATCAGCCACCTCAGTTCTGTCACGCAAACTGCCAAGAGGAGGCAGGCAGGCTGGCGGGAGGTTCCATCCTGCCCACTCACACCGGCGCCCGCGCCGACAGTGAGGCACGCTTTCGGATGCGTCACAGGCTCCAGTGTTCACCAAGATTTCACGCTAAATCATGGCACTGCGAACTGGTGACATTTCTCTGGAAGGTCCCATTGACCCACTGGCGCCAGCAGTGCCCCGTCTCCTGCTCGGCCTCATGGCTGCCGCCATTTGCTCATGCAGGGTCGTTTTGAGGTGGTGCAGAAGGGGCTTCGCCCTTCCAGCCTTTCTGATTAATAGCGAGCGTGCTGAATATTTCACGCGGTTGCAGGGTGCAGGCTGCTCACAGAAATTACACAATTAACCTGGTGTAAGCCATCGCTATTTGTTCAGGACGGCTCCTTGCAGGCACAGAGACTACCCACAGCACGGCAAGAGTTACCCAAAACCAGCCCTGCAGCTCTGGGAGATGCAGTGCCTCGGCTCTCAACGCGTCGGCGGCTCTATTTTCATTTTTAAAAAAATACGGTCAAAAGTAGATTACCTGTACAATGAAAAATAAAACGGGGATAGGGGAGTGCCTCTTGTGTTTTGAGCCCTATTATGCAATGGAGTCAGGATTACATAATGAGGGGAGTGCGATTACAGAAACGTGGCTCCCATGACACTGAGCCCAGCGACGATGACATGCTGGCAACCCATCACAGGCTACACCTCTGTAACCCAGAAATTAAATTTATTGTCAGTATCACCTATTAACCTTTCCACTTGGAACAAACGATCCAAGACGTTGAAACATGCACATTACACCTATTTAACTACTAAGTTACTGGCAGCAATTTATTTCTGCCTTTTTTTTATCCCACATGCATCCTCTTCTTTTATAAGTAACTTCGTAAACTGCTGGAAGAATGTTATTGAAACTCTTGTATTTTAAATGTGTTTATTAATGATGCACACATAAACGTCCTCTGTTATCAGAAATTACTACTACTTTCTGGAAATCTCTTAAGTGGTTTAGATTGTCAGATTATATAGCTTAATATTTATTACTAATAAAACAACTTACTGCTTTTCTTCACTGAACCATTTTATAATCCCACTAAAATCTTAAACTAACCCTTTTACATTCAATATTCAATAATGCAGAAAGATGCTGAATTGTTAAAAAAGAAAGATAATTTAGCATTGTCCTAAATCCTTGTTTAAAATAATGAGAACTATGATCTGTATAAAAAGAGATGGGTTAACAAATAGTGAGACACGGTTAAGAGTAGCTACAGAACTTCAACATACCCCAGGCTCAATGTACATTAAGGCTCTTTTTTCTTCTTCTCGTACATGTTTTTTATATCCCAAGGTGACCTAGGAAACTTGACCTCTTCAAATGAAGTGCAGAGAAAAATACTCTCTGATTTAAAAACGTGCACTAGGCCCCAATCAAGCAGAGAAAAAGGAGGAAAAGCCACTTACAAAGAGTCTGTTAAATAATCAAAATTAATTTTCAGTCTTAAGAGAAACCAAGCCTTTACTTCTGCTCATGCAAGCAGTTCCATAGAGGCAAACAGGAGTAACCTCATTTTTAAGCAAATGAAAAATACGTTATTATTTACTCTTTCGCCAAGATATGAATTTGAGAAGTTACTTAGCATCATTTACTGACAGACGTGGAGCTGTGCATGTCCCCTGGTTCAAGGGTATTCATTAAGTGAACAGGAAAATCACCCTGTCACAGCCATGTGTATACTGCCCACTACAATAACCATAAAGAAGGACTTGCTATGAGTTTCACCAGCAATATTAACCATTTATTAAAAAAGGCTTATGCAATACTTCTAAGGATATTCTGCAGGAGAGAAAGAAAATAAGCATAAAACACACTAATTCAGCTCAGACAAGATCCTCTGCTGGGGTAACCGGGCACCTCCTCTGCGGGGGAGAGCTGGTAGGAACCATGTAGCTGCTGCAACTGCAGCACATACCTGAAATCACTTGCTCCTTTCACACAGGGAGATTTTAACCTCGCACAACTTCGCTGGCAGCTCAGCCAGCAGTTCCAGGTGTGACCCCGTACCACACCTCTGCCCTGTGCACCAAGCCCCAAAGCCGGGGTCGCCTCTTCTCCCCCCGAGGGATGCTATACAGGACAGCACCAGACAAAGACCTGGGGGGCAGCAGCTCCAGCGTCCGCCCTGCGCCAGCGGCAGCACTTCACGCAGGAGACCAGCAAGTATGGCCGACTAGCTGGTGAAGGGCAGGAGGCAGAGGACTCGAATTCCAAATCCCACTGAAACCTGAAAAACCCTTTTTGCTTTGGGGCGAGGGAGATGCCCCGCGGGGACAAAGGGCATGACATCTTGGTGCCACAAGCAGCAGAGCCAAGCACAGGGACAAGATATGCAGAAGGACACGATGGATGTAGGTGCTCCTTTGCCCCTCCAAGCTGCCCCATACCTCCACTGCACCTGTTTGAGAAGGGACCCCAGAGCAAAACATGTGTGTCCCTGCCTCCTTCCCACCAGTGACACCAGGTCCTCGGGGGACACCTGTCACCCAGGCCTGGCCAAGGTCAGCCACAGGCAGGGTTTGACCTGCTGCCCTTTGGGGTTCCCATCCAAACGCACGCACAGACACACACTTCCCTGCCACGTGCACGCAGAGCAAGAGCCTCACGGACCCCTTACCTGTCCCTTGACCAAGCTAGCCGCAAACTGCCTCATGACGGCCTCCACGGTGTAGGCGCTGGACCAGCCGCGGGGGGTGAGCAGCTCCATGCAGATGGCTCCGCCGTCGAGGACGTAGCCGTTCTCCAGGCGGGGGCTGAGCACCCTCATGAAGGGCGGCGAGAAGGGGAAGTTGTCGGGGAAGGTGAGGTTGAGCAGGATGTACTCCGTGTTGGTCTCCTTCATGTCCTGCCACAGCACCGAGTCCTTGTCCACCTGGTGCAGCTTCACGTTCCAGTCGAAGAGGCTCTCGTCCACCAGCTCCACCGAGATGAAGCGGTCGCTGAGCCGCGCGATGTCCTGCAGCTCCTTCATCAGCCGCCGGGTCCGCACCTGCGTGCAGTGCTGCTGCCGGCCCGCGGGCGCCAGCGGCCCCGACCCCGACGGCAGCGGCCCCAGCGGCGACGGCCCCGACCCGCACCCGGGGCCGGGGCCGGGGCCGGGCCGCTGCGCCGCCTCCTTACCGGCGCCGGGCTCCCTCGCCGCCTCCCGCGGCTTCTCCCTGCCGCCGCCCGAGCGCGGCTGCGGGGGCTGCTTGGCGAGCTCCGGCGCCTTCTTGTTGTTGTGGCCCCCGGGGCTGCTCTCGCTGCTGCTGCTGCTGCTGCAGCCGCCGCCGCCGCCTCCGGGGGGGCCCTGCGGCTGCAGCTTGTTGCTGCTGTTCTTCTGGTTGCCCCTGCCCCTGAGCGAGGAGCCCTGCTGGCTGCTGCTGCGGTGGTGGTGGTGGTGCTTGGGGTCCTCCGTGTCCCGGTTGTGCAGCCGGATCAGCCCGATTTTCCGCAGCAGAGTGGCCATGTTGTGCGCGGCTCTGCTCCCCCTCTCGCCTTTATGGGTCGGGAGGGTTTTACTATTAATTTAAAGCCCCGCTCGGCGGATTTGCTGTCGGCGGGCAGCGGGTACGGCGCTGGGCGGGCGGCGAGGCCCCTCTGCCGCCGGTGCGGGCGCAGGGGGCGCGGGCGACGGGGAGAGAAAAGGCGGCGGTGCCGCGGGGAGGACGTGCGGCCGCCGGCCGCCGCTCAAACGCCTCCCCTCGCTAGGGCTGCTGCGGGCAGCATTGCAGCAGCGGGGCTGCTCCCGGGGACATCACGGCCCCGCTGCCGTGGCCATGATCCCGTGAAAAGGAAATTAAAAAAAAGGGGGGGGGAAGAAAAAAAAAAACCTCAAACCACCCGCAAGGGAGAGCCCCCCCTTTGCCCCCCCCTTCCCCCCCCCGCACAGCGGGCGAAATCGCCTGCGCTGCAGATGGCTTCCCCCAGCACCTTCGGCTCGCACCCGGCCGAGCCAATCCCCGGCAGCTCCCCGGCGGGCCGGTCCCCGCGCCGCGCCGGGCGCCTCCCCTCGGGGAGGGCGGGGGGAGAGGCCGGCCGCGGCAGCCCCTGCCTCCGCGCTCCCCCGCAGCGGCGGAGCGCGCTCCGGCCCTTTGTTCGGCGCCGCTCGCGGACGGGGCCGCGCAGATCCGGCGGAGGGGAGAGGGGCCGCTCGGGGCAGCCCTGCCGCAGCCCCCGCCGCGCCGCGCACACCGCGCTGGCCTACGCGCCTGGCGGCACCGCCGCTGCGGGCCTCGGCGGGGCGGGGGCGGGGCGGCAGGCGGCGGGGGGCCCGTCCCGCAGCGCCGCCGCCCGGCCGCGCCGCACCGTCCCGTCCCGTCCCGCTCCCCGCCGCGCTGCGGCAGTGCGGGCAGCGCGGGCGCGGCCCTGCCGGCCAGGCGGGCCGGGGGCGGTGACAGCGGGGAGGGGCGGGCGCGCCTCGCCACGGGTGGTGGCTTGGGGCGTCCGTGGCCGCCACCCTGGGAAAGACCCACGGGTGCGTGGGTGGGTATCGCACGCGTACACGTATGTATGCGTGTGTCATCGCTCACACGGCTAGAAAATTATATACCGTCAGTTTAGTGCACGTGTATATAGTGCGTATATAAAGCAGCTATATAAAAACTGTATGGTCATGTGTAAGGGCATAATTACATTCAAATGCATCTGTGTGTATGTTTTTACTGTTCATACATCTACCCACCTAAACACATATAATCACATATATAAAGCATATATGCTTTATGTACGCTTGCAGCCCAGAAGGCCAGCCTTGGGCTGCATCAAAAGCAGTGTGGCCAGCAGGTCGAGGCAGGTGATTCTGCCCCTTTACTCCGCTCTTGTGAGATCCCACCTGCAGTACTGTGTCCAGCTCTGGGGGCCCCAACATAGGAAGGACATGGAGCTGATGGAGTGAGTCCAGAGGCCACGAAGATGATCAGAGGGCTGGAGCACCTCTCCTGTGAAGAGAGGCTGAGAAAGCTGGGCTTGTTCAGCCTGGAGAAGAGAAGGGTTCAGGGAGACCTTCTAGCAGCCTTCTAGTACCTGAAGGGGGCCTACAGGAAAGCAGGAGAGGGGCTTTTTACAAGGGCAAGTAGTGATAGGATGAGGGGGAATGGTTTTAAACTGAAAGAGGGTAGATTTAGATTAGATATTAGGAAGAAATTCTTTTGTGTGAGGGTAGTGAGACACTGGAACAGGTTGCCCAGAAGCTGTGGATGCCCCCTCCTTGGCAGTGTTCAAGGCCAGGTTGGATGGGGCTTTGAGCAACCAGGTCTAGTGGAAGGTGTCCCTGCCCGTGGCAGGGGGGTTGGAACTAGGTGATCTTTAAGGTCCCTTCCAGCCCAAACCATTCTATGATTCTATGATATACCTATAAAAAATGATGTGTAAACATGGTTGAAAAAATGGCTTTGAATACATATGTGTGTATACATTTGTATATGTGTGTGTATTTTTGTATTTTTTGTGTTGGGGATGATGTGACAATCTTTGTTTCCTCAGCACAGCAGATACATGTATCCATCCCTCTCACACCTGCTCACGCCCACACCGAATAGGTCTGTCCTCCTGGGACTCTGCATAGCACAGGAAGGAAAAGCTCGTTGCCCATATCTCTGTCCCCACAGCCCTCTTTACCTTCAGAGACTGGAAAAGAACATAAATGCAATAAATGCTTTGAACCGGGGAGTCGTGAAGGCAAGGCCCAAAGCATGATCACACCTGTTGTGCAGGGGACGTAAAACAATGGGCACTGTGTGCATATAGCAGCATTATATTCCATAACACCTTTCCCAAGTAAACACACCCCCTTCGCCAGGAGTGGCCCAAAACACTGTCTTCTGTCGTTTTGAAGAGTGGCCTATGCTGGAAAAGGATTGCTGTGCTTCGGTAAAGATCTCCAGAGAAAACCATCTGGGTTTCTTGAAAGCTATCTGCAGGGCATGTTATGTTTCTATCAAACACTGGGTAACTGACTCGCTTCCAAAAAACTGTTGGAGCTAGTTCACTTTTGAGCTTTTTTTTTCCTTTCTTCTTCCTGTTACGTAAACCACTTAGTTTTATCAATGGGTCCACGTTCAGAAGGTGACCATTCACCAGTGACATTTATGTGAAACTAGATAGCGTGAAATGTAGCCTCTTTGCCAGGCTTTACAAATAGACCCAAATGATAGATCGGTCTGATTTACCACAGATGAAAAAGCTTGCTGTTTTTAAAATCAAGATCCTAGAAGTAGAATTAAATTTGTTTCTCAAAATGACATTATTGAAGGCTCAAAATCATCTTAGCAAAATTGTTGAGAAACCTTCTTACTACAAGGTTCTTCATAAATTATTTTCTCAGTTTGGGCAATGCACACAAAGCATGGAAATAAGTATTTATTTATTTTAAAATCTTCCCTAATAATGTAGCAAGAAAATTTACTGTACAGAATCTGTGTTTGAGGAGATCACAACAAATGTAAACTAAATGATGGGCCACATGGCATAAACGAGGAGGAGGAGGCACAGCACGACTCCATGGCCCACGCAGGGTTGCACTGCTGTTGGCTGCACCATGATACCGTGGGACTGACAGGACGGTGGCACTGTTCTTCAGCTCCTTCGGGGGAGCACAGGGTGGGGGAGTTGGAGGTGAAGGCCCCCTCCTCTTGCTCCCAGAAGACCCTGTAGAGAAAGGAGAGGAGATGCTAGCGGAGCTGACCCATGTGTGATACCTGGTGCATCTCTCATTAGCCTGCTTTGTATGGAAAGAAGATGAAGAGCTGCGAGCTAACTGTAAATGATGGCCCAAGAAGCACAGGTGCCACAACACTGTCCTTGTTTGCTCCTGCTCTCCATGCTACTGACCCGCCCAGCCCAAAAGCCTGTCAGTGTGATAACCCTTGGGGTTGCTTTGATCCTTCCCTGTATGCAGGTACCTGGCATCTGTTGCAGGAGGTGTTTGCTAAATTTCCTGCCCTGAGAAGATCTGCACATGAAATACTGTTCACGGAGTGTTTCCTGGGAGGTCAGAAGCCCTGGGGAATGTGAGGTGGGTGGGCTGAAGTGTCTGGGAGTGTTCTGTCCATCTCACGTTCCTCTCCTACCTTCCTTCTCTCTATAGCCCACCCTGCCTGAGAGAACAAGGGACCTCCAATTTATAGGTTATTGGAAAGTGAGTCCAAGCCTTCCCCGTGTAACCTTCTGGAGTGCCAGACACACTGCCCCCCCTGAGCTATTGATGGACCATCCATGGAGCTGGGAAATTTCTGGAGTGCAGACAAAACTGCATGCAGACATTTTGTGGTGTGTGATGCTTCCAGGTAACAACTAATTTGTGCTTCGATGGGCAAATGACTCGAGCAGGACTTGCAGGGGGAGAAGCAAAGGCACAGAAGGAAATTTCTGTTCCTCTTGTTAGCAGATGAAGCAGGGCACAGAGAAACGTGATGGGACAAGTTGGGTGCAAAAGCTTGAAATCACAGAAACTTCACCTGCAGCTTCAGTCCTGGCAGGAGGTCATGCAGAACATGGGGTTCAGTGGTTGTCCTTGGTTGACTATCTAGTGCAAGACAGGATGGTGGTGCACATATGCTGAACTGAACCAGAATACCAATTAGCAACTCGAGCCTTGTTGGCTACATTAATGTTTTAAACTGAATGGTCTCTGTTCTGGTGACAGTTGGCAGCAGGAGCCACTATCATAAATTTAACATGATGAAAGTTATTTACCTGTCACATATAACTGCTGAGGTATCTACCCAGCAGTGAAGCCAGGAAAAAGAGCAAGGTCTCTGCAAAGGGAGATCAGAGCCAAGTAGTCCCTCTGTGTCCTTGCGCCATTGTTTTGTAAAACAGTACGAGATTAATGATGGAAGTGATGAGAAAGCTGTTTCAGTGACGTGGAAGGTGCAATAGGTGTACCTGGTCAAACGGTGTTCTGCTGCGAAGTGATGTACTGAACTCATCTTTTTCATACACAGGCTTCCTCAGCAAGGGAATTAGTTGGTTAGTCCAGGATGGACTCTGGATGGCTCTGGATGGCTCTGGGACCTGGCCCACAGGTGTATTCTATATCATTAACATCAGGTTCACTATAAAAGGGAGGGCTTCCTAGGAGAGGTGGGTTTTTTTTTTTTCTTTCTTTGATTCTGGCTTTGTTCTTTCTTATTCCCAATGATCGTTAATCCTGGAGCAACTTGCTGCAACTTTGTAGCTAAGTATAATTCTGTGTGTTTTGTTTTCTCATTTATATTGGTTTCCTTATTTTATTAAATTGGTTTAATTTTAACCCACGAGTCTCCCTGCTTTTCCCAATTCCCTTCCTCAGTTGGGGAAGGGACTTTGGGTGAGAGAAAATGTAATTGTTTAGCCCTGGGTGTGGGCTAAATGGAGACAGATATCTATTATACATTCTCACCAGTTTGCCAGGTGCAGGAGTCAAACCGAAGCAGCCTGCAATCTCCCAGACACGGCCCTCCTATCCTTGCCTTGGAGCAGGACTGGTTGATCCACTTACGGTACATAAAGACATCCTAGAGTGATGCAATGGCTTCAGAATCAGGGAGGTAAAAGGGCATCTGGGTATGAAAAACAGGCTGACCTCTGACAGATATTTCTCCTACATATTTAGATGGAGAGCTGCTTTCAGGCTCAGCTGTTGTGCACTGATTAGTGAAACAGGACAGTGTTCAAAGCTCAGGTCCAGCGGCAGCCCTCAGCTTCACGTGGAGCAGACTGCAGCTGATGAAGGGCATCTCAGACTCTTCTGGCAGTAGAGAAGCATCTGTCACTAGCTGGAGATTCAGAGCTCTGAACTCCTATTGCAATACCAATTTGATGTTGTTTGAGGCTACCGGGAAGGTGTTTTTTTTTTCTAGCAGGATAATATTGGCCAGTGATTTTCTCATTTTTACTGAGTTTGCAAAAAAGGAGTTACCTGGGGCTCAGTGAAAAGCTCAGATGTGTATTGTTTGCTTCCAGCTAAATGCAGCAGAATTTTAAGGCCTGAGTGTGTTAGAAAATGTTACTTAAATTGAACAAGTGCAAAGAAGAATTTCTAGGATGATTAGGGGAACAAAATGCACATCTTCTTAGGAGAATTAGAAGATCTTGTCTTGTTTAGCCCAGCAAAGACTGAACAGGGGTGTGGCAACACTTTATATATTTGAGAAGTAAATGTCCGAGAGTGGTATTGATTTCATCACGTGATCAAATGGCTGTACAGTGAGTAATCCTGAATACATTTGGACTGGAAATCTAACCGTTTCCAGCTATCTGATGAATGAAGGGCTCAAATACTCTCCCGAGCATTGGAAGCAGTAGCTTTCAGTCTTGTAGGATGGAGCCTGAGAAGCTTATGCACATAATGGCACAACACAATAGAACAGGAAAATGCCTGAAGATATAAAATTAAGCTTATATTATGAGTCTTTGGGCATCTGATGTGTCAGTATCCCCCACTGTCTGAGAAAATAGATTAGATCACTGTCAATTTGCATTATACCATGCCTCAGGGCTTCCACTGGATTTGGAAAAGATTTTATTTTATTTCTCAATGCATGATTTGTCCTCGACTGGTCTTTTTTGCCTTCCTCTGCAAGTCTGCAGATAGATTGTTATAGGTGGCATTAAAATCTTAGGATTTATATGTCCTGCTCATATACTCAGGATTAGGCCAGCCTTTAGACCTGGAACTCTTTTACAGTTATTTACCTAGATCAGCTTGGTAGGCACCATTGATTATTTCCTTTATAGCACAGGACACAGCCTCCTTCCTAGAATCAGATGGAGTTTTATTTAGCAAATTCTTTGTAAACCTGCAAACACACACTTTTTCAACAAGCAAGTTATTTATTCATCTCTCCCTCCTTTGCCTGACTGAGTTGTCCCAACGCTTACTAGTATCTCACTGGGCACCTTTGATTATTCATTATTTGTCTGCCTCCTTTCATCCTCCAAAGTGACAATATCACTTATTTTTAAAAGGTTATTCAGAGTAAAAGGCATTTCCAGCAACAAACATCAAGAATGAAGAAAGACAAAAAAATGTTCACTCCTGGAATGCAAAAGCCTGTAGCGGTGCATGTGCAGTCCCTACGTTACTGTTGATGTGTCCCCCAAAGTTACTTTTGTCTCAGTGTCGGAAGTCCATCTGGCATTTCTGATCTCTTTGAGTTAGATAAACAAAATACTTGAGGCAACCTCCATTCCACAGACATGATAAGCCCAAGTAAATGCAAAGGATGATACCTGAGTAAATGAATAAATGGGTAAATGAATAGCCATTATATCACAGCAACAGCTTTTGAGCATGAGTGAGGTAAACAATATCCCTGGAGAATATGACTATCTGTCCACTTTTTAAGTCTGCACAGCATTGGAAATGTTCAGGAGAGGCTTTTTATGTTCGTGGTGTTTACCTTCATCTATTGCTACTTGCTGACTAAAAGAGATTTGCATCCAGGAATTCTGAATAGTGGAACTTTATGTCAGCAGTGACCATCTCATATACACACAGGTATTTTTAAATTGTTGCACTCATACATAAATGCAAGATACAATCAGTAATCCTGAGAAAAGTCTTACTGTAAAGGACAGAAATCACTCATAAATTTCTCCTGAAATAAAGGTACAATGCATCCTTTACCTTGTTCCACCTTCAGCCTTGACATCTTCTGGCCATATTTTCATCTTACAATACCACCTTTACAGTCATTCTGTAGCTGCTCAGTGAGGAAGCTGTATCTCATGGAACGGTTGGAGGAATGGCAACTACATGATGGTCACTCTACTCTGGATGCAAAAATTCTTGCTTGTCACTGAAGACAGTGGCTTCCTGGATTTTCTGGCTAGAATTTCTAAAGGCCTGAGATGATGAACTTTCCTGGGCTCCTGCATACAACCAGAGAACCAGGGTCATCACTGAGGTCTTACATCTCTCCTGCTTTTACCTAGGGGCAAACAATATGCATCTGAGCCCTAGGTAGTCCCTTTTTTGCAGAGTCCCCAGCTAATGACGGATGGCTCTTTACTCCAGGAAGAGTCTGAGGGGTGTCCTGCATCAGCTGCAGTCCGCTCCACATGAAGTTGAGGGCTGCTGCCAGACCTGTGTCTCTAGTCAGTGCAGAGCGGCTGAGCCTGAAAGGAGCACTCCAGGTGCTCCAGTACTCTAGTGCACAGCACTAAAGGGGCATGCAAATGTAGCTTATTACCAGCTCAGAGTGCCGGGTTAACCCCCAGCTAGACTCTAGGTCCCCTAAGTAACAGATGGATGCCAGTGTGAACCACACAAAGTTAACACAGGGAGACAGTCAAACTTTAAAGACAGAATGCTGGAATTTCAGTAGTCTCAAATACTTCAAGGTGCCATCAAATAATTTTTGGCTCCTGAAGTTTTGAAACTGCATCACAGACCTCTTCCTCACCTGAAGTGACAGGAACAGGATAAAGTTCAACAGTACAAAGTACAAAGTCATGTGCTGAGGGGCCAATGATGATAAGGAATTTTTATGTAAATCTGGAGGAGCAGACAAAGAAAGAAGAGATAAGGAAAGAAGAGTGTGTTGATAGAAGAGATAAAAAGGATGTGCTGCCAGCGTGATGCAGCTTTAAAAAAAAAGCTGATGTGACTGAAGATGGCACTCAGTGAGGTACTTTTAGTAGAGATGGAGAAGTATTAGAACCTTTGTATAAGATGATGATAAGGTCGCATTTGGATCCCAGAACAGCACACTCCTGTCTTTGATGTCTGCTAAACGCTTCTGCTTTGACTCTGTTCAATTCTTTACCTTCGTGTTCCCTTAAATCTCATCATATTCTCTCATTTTCCTCTTTGCAGCACACAGCCATAAGAAAGGTCAATTGCAATGTATTTATGGGTAATGAACTCTTCCTCCTTTTTCCTAAGATCTTAACATCAGCTTTGTCATCCCAAAAGTAAGAGACATGCTTTAGCTTCCTGTTCCTCGATGCCAAATAAATCCCAAGCTACTGTGGAGAAAGGTCAAAGGGGGTGACAAAGGGTTAGAGAAGCTAAATTCTTCAAAAAATAGTTAGATTACTTGCGAGATTACTGGCAATGGCTTAGTTCCTTAAATGTGAGGAGTGTGTATTTACATACACTGCCATACACTGTCGCCAGAACTGTGATCAAGTCCTCACACCCTGATCTTGGAGAAGCTGCTGCTGCCACCAGCTGGTAGTTCACTGGTCCTTGACTGGAGAGATGAATACATAGCTTACTCAAAGTAGTCCCAGGAAGACAGGTAGGCCCTGAAGGAGGTCACATCAACAGAAAGTTACAGAAACGTTGCTCCAGCCCAAAGTACATTTTGGAATTTGACAAAAGACAAGACCTGCATTATGTTATCAGGACCAACCAATGATAGCATTCATAGTCAGGAGTTTTCCATGGGCATGGCTAGAACAGCAAGCATACTAAATTCACAGCATCAGACATGCAACACTGGTCCTTTTTACAATTAGATGACATTCATGTGCTTCACCACTTAGATTCCAGAAATGCATTTTGGGGTGTCAGCTCCTTTGTACTCTGGAAGTAGAAATGGCAACTCCTTGCATGCTTCACTGCTGTTTCTGCAGAGCCAATGTAAGGGGGATCTAGTGAGCACTGTGTTATATACCATGCAAAGAACAAATGGTTTGTCACCCTGTGGCTGCAGTCATAGATGTCATAAGAGAAGGGCTTTTGCCCCACCTATGGGATGAGTGCAGGTCAGTGGTCCTTTCCTGCCCACTCTGCACACATGAAGATGCACACAGAGATCGTGGGTTATCAGAAGCTGTATGCGTGGTTGTAGATGGGCTGCTGGATTTGTCATTAGCAAGCCAAAAGATGGAGGCTTCTCTCTATTAGGTTTAGCAACAACGTGCCCTTTCTTCTACAACGTCCTCTACAAGAGGACAGTAGGAGCAAACCTGTGCTTGAGTCCTGGAAGCACCAGGCGGTACCTCAGTCACTGGGCTGCAGCACGCTTCAGATGTTCGCCAGGAGAGGGATGGCTGTACTACAGAGCAAATGTCAGCAAGGAACTTCCTGGAGCAAACCCTTATGCCAGAATTCACCTGGAATTCATCTCACATCAGGCTGGTCCAATCACTCTGAAATCAGTTTTGGGAGCAATGTGTCAGACCAGGCCACTCCTGAGTAGGATTTTATTTCGCAATATTGCCAGCTGAGTTCCCCGGGCAACTGCTACTGGCATAATTTAATAGTTGTATTGATGACCTGGAGGTAAATATAAAATTGCAAATAAAAGAAAGAACGTACAGAAAAGCCAGTGAAGTGATAAATAGTGTGGAGGCAGACTAAATTGAATAGTTGTGTTTGTAAAATAAATGCATTTTAATAAAAACAATTTGCAAAGTCATCTTACTAGGAGCAAATCGTTCAAGTTCATGCAGCAAACGTTATCGGAAATTAGGGGTCATAATATACCGAATCAGCACAAACTTCCTGTGGAATCTTGCGGCAAAGAGGAATTTCGCAGTCCTGCAGTGCACCAGCAGGAAAGGATACATGAGCAGCGCAAGGCATGGGAGAACACGGACCAATGCCTCTGCAGAGACCAATGCCAGATTTCAATGTGCAGGTCATCTTCCCTTTTCTGATGATACCGAAAAAAACAAAAACACTGAAAAAGCTGAAAGTCATTAAAGAAAATTATGTAAAGAGTTCAGTGTGTTTAATTTATCATACAGAAGTCTGAGAGATGATTCAATTATTTGATTAAAGCACAGAATAGATATCTGAGAACAAAACTAACTGGACAATAAAGCATTTCTTCATCAGGTAGACAGAGGTGTGGAAAGAATCAATAGCTGTGAATTAGAGTCTGTCTTAGGTGAATTCTGTAAGTAAAACCTATTTAAAGACTGGATGCTGGGCATTAACAGTAAAGTATCTTTCCCAGCGATGCAGGCAGATTGTAAAGAGGGTGGGATATGAACACACAAGAGTGTGAAGAATAAGTTTAAAATTGAAGAGTTACTTGACCTCCCCCGCAAAAGAATAGTAGAAAGAGAGTCTTTAGCTCAATGCCTGCCTGTCTCACGGTGCCTTTCAGGAAGGAATGCCTACCTACATGATAAGGTAGACCAGAAAGCCAGCTGGCTCTAATTGTGTCCAAAGCGTCCACACAACAGGATGGACTAAAGGAGCTACATGTTCTAGCCTTGTGTTCTGCTGTGTTCTGAAGTCCCCCACAGCCTTCAGCGGCCCGTGCAGTCATATACTGTGATCCGTTTGAACCTGAGCAGTTCAGAAGTAGCTTGGAAGAACTGGTAGTCCCAGTTTGAACTGGAGACAGCTTGTGGGCTGTTCTGGTGAACGTGAGACCCTTCATGTTGATCAGGCTGAACCCTGTAGCACTCACTGATTCCAGCCTCTCCTGCTCGACATCCTTGCAAGCCCCAGGACTACTCCCAGCCCCAAGGCAACGGAGCCGGTAGCTCCATACTGGCTGTAACTGCAGCTCTGTGCAACTTGGTTGTTTAAACGCTTTTCACCACAGGGTATAACTGAATGCTAAGTAATTTTTCTGATTTTTTGATTCATCATGTGGGCATTACTTCCTTTTTCTTGTACACCATGAATAACAGATCTACCTTAGAAAAACAAAAAGTGACAGGGAAGGGCACAAACACAGGAACACAGGCATCCACACTGTTTAACTCTTACAAAGGTACCCAGCCAGCTTTTTCACTCAGACCACTGATATTCTTCCAGAATTGCTTTCAGGTACACTTCAGGAGTTGGAATACAAATAAGGTCTTCTCCCTGCTAGCTGGACTCAGTGCTGGAGAATGGTCCCAGGTCCATTTCATTTGCTAGCACATGTGGTCTGGGAGTCTTAGTAAATCTTACTGCCCAGGATATTCTTATGCCTTCTTTCCTGCATCTCTGGTAATAAAAAACTATCAGTTTTAAATACAGTGCACTAGTTATTCTTAGTTACAGGAGAAAAAAAAAAAAAGCAGTAATAGGCCAATCAGCCTTACTTGTTATTATACAATGAAAAGAATATTTTTCTAAGAGTATTTCTCACACCTGGGGAAAAAAAATCATCACATGAAGCTACTTGATAAATATTTAAAGCAACTCTGCATTTCAGAATAGATCTTAATTTTACTTTAAATGACATATGGCAGCAATATGGATGCAACATAAACTGAGTCTGATGAATGAGATTAATACTCCAGGGGAAAAAAACAGATAATACTATTGATTTCTCAGCATATTTTTTTGAAAACAAAATTAAGAATTAATTCTTCGTGGGATATTAAAGGTACTATTAAATAAAATTTTTCAGTATTGCAGATCTAGATGAATTGTCATTACACTATGGAAATAATATTCCTGTCCTGAAACATACATATATAAGTCCTTTGCTGTGTCTTGCTGACCTCCTCGGAGCCAGAGTTGTGAGAACAGACTTTGTCATCCAATATCCTTTACCATCAATAGAAAGAGTCTCATGGGGCTCAGTTATTTTTGGATCAGTTCCCAGAACATCTCAAGATCTACAGGACTTGGAAGAGCAAAAATTATTGTATGAACAAAATCCTGATCCTGCTGCTTCTTAGATAAATAAATTTAGATTATTTCAGTAAGACTGAGATCAAGCTATGATGCATAAATGCATTATCCTGTTAATTTGTGGTAAGACATGTATTATTTCAAGTCATTAATGAGCAAGTTGCTAAATACCAAATCTGTATAGAAATTACAATTACACCTCTTATTCAGCTGAATAATGAGATTTATTTAAATTGTTTATTTTATTGTATCACATTATTTTTATGCAGTAAAATGTGAAAGTACAGCATGCTTCTGAGTCAGTCGAAAAAATCCTAAACATAAATACCATCAGCCTGATATATCAAGAGCAGGTAAATGGTATTCTCTGGGCTGCTCACATCTATCTTCCCTGCTTCTCTTTTGCTTATCACCTGTTGTAATTAAAACAAAGAAGGGTAACTGGGTCATAAAATGGTATCCTTAGGCAGGTGATGCTCCCAGTTGATGATCTGAAATTTCAGCCTCCATTTCTGGGTCTGCAGAACGAGGAAGAAGTGATCGGTGCATTAGATTAGATAGATAGAATCATGCAGAAGAAAATAATAACAAAGTCAAAGACAGAAAGGGAGCAAGACAGAAGGAGAGAAAACATACATCATTGGAACTCAATGTGTTTTATTTTCTTTATTCACTTCTACTTTATTGGCCAGCAGCAGAAAACAGGAGCTGGGAGGAGAATCACAGTCCCAGAGATGGACAAACAGATGAATTATTTGTCACTTTTTGTATATCTGAGAAGAAAGAGTGACTATACCAGCACTTTCAGTAATTAATCTTAAACACCGCATTGTGCCATATTATACCGGAGGAATCATTTATCTGGAGTATATATACCACCAAATAAGAAAACAGTGAGCTGAGCTTTTTGCTGACCTGGAGGCCATATAAACAGTGTCAAATCAACCCTTTTATGCTCTGCTTGGTAAGAAACCGCTATGCAGTCTGTCTACACCCTACACAGCACAGGCCATTCTTTGACAATTCAGGCAGGCAGGACCTCATAACAGTAACCACACAGATTCAAATAAAGGCTTCATCTGGGCCAATATCCTGTGCTCAGCAGTAACCAGAAGCAAATGCTAAAGAGTGAGGACAAGAAGAACATCTATGAGACCACTTCTGACTACTTTGCTGGGCTTGGACTACCTTCGGTTCATGGGATTTCCTGAGCCAGGTGTGGTTTATCCACCTGACTCTCTCTGCCAAGCATTTGTCCCATTTCCCCTTCAACCCAGATAAGCTTTTGCTGCCCGTAGCATCCATTGGCAAATAGTTCTCCAAGGCTGCTAAACCTTGCATGACAAAAATCACCTCTTTTTGCATGTTTTGAAGCTGTCTCTTGTTGGCTTTAATTTGATGGCCTCTAGTTTTTGTGCTGGAGGACAGTCTAGGCTCCAGACCACTTATGGCTTTGTAGATACAGCAAAGTATGGGTCACAGCTCTCATAGTGGGCTCGCTCTCAAGCTGAAGAGTCTCTGTCTATTCATGTTTTCCTAGTACAGAAGCCATTTCACATCTACAGTCATCTTGGCAGCCCTCCTCTGACTCTCTTCCAGGTCTACTCCAGGGAACCAGAACTGCACACAGTATTCAAGGTTGGGGTGAACTCTGAATTTATGCAGTAGCACAATGACATTTTCTACTTTGTTCTGAAATTCCTTTCCCAACAGTTCCTAATTCTCCATATGACTTCTGTGCACTGAGCTGATGTTTTCATGGAAATTTCAATTGCAATCCTCGAGTCTTACTCCTGTATGATAATGGTCAAGAAGCCATGAATCTTCATGTGAAACTAGGATTTTTTTGCTTGCTATGTGCATCGCATTACATTGCCTGTCTGAATTTCTTCTGACACTTTGTTGCCCAGTCACCAAGCCTTTTCAGTCCTTCTACAGTTTCCTACAACTTGTATTCATCTTTACTGCACCAAATAACTTTCTCCTAAGCCAATTTTCTCATTGCACCATCTGATCTCTTTTCTGGATCATCCATGAACACATTGAATGTCACAATTTTCAGCCCAGTTCCCTGTAGAACTCCTCTGAGAAAATTCTTCCCTGCAAGAATTAATTGTTTGTCCCTATCCTGCGTTTCCTATCTGGCAATCAGTTCTTTATTCAGTCTAGGATTTCTTCCCTTATTCCATTGCTTTAGTTCTTAACAGACTTTGGTTAAGGATTTCACCAAAAGCTGATGGGAGATTCTAGTAGATTGTACCAGTTAGATCACTCTTATCTACATGCTTGCTGACCCCTTGAAAAATTCATTAGAGGTTTACAAAACAGGATTTTCTTTTACATAATCTGTGCTACTCTTCCCAAATGGGTCATATTGATCCACATGGCCTCTCATTCTATCCTTTATTACAAACCCTACTTAACCGCCCAGTGCAGATGTCCAGCTTACAAGACAATAATTGTCCGCTCTCTGCATGGAAATCAGGATAGGAGTGCAATATGGTTATTAACATCATGAACCATGACATTTGCTTTCTAAATCTTTCTGTCTCTATGTACCTATTGATCGATTTATTTGTCAGATTGACTCCTTTCCTTTCCTTTCCTTTCCTTTCCTTTCCTTTCCTTTCCTTTCCTTTCCTTTCCTTTCCTTTCCTTTCCATTCCCTTTTTCTTCCTCTTCCCCTTCCCTTCCTTTCCTTTCCTTTCTCTTTTTCATTGGAACACGGGTTTTACTTTTTTTTTCCCCGAATAGGAAAACACTGCCCAAGTTGGTGATCATGAAAAAGTTTAACAACTGGTAATACATTTATAGCAAATTTTAATCCTAAAAGCACTGTACACATTTATCTAACAAAATTCATTAATCTAACATAACCAGCCTAGTAAATATAGGTTTAAGATGAGCTGGATTCCTCTACCTTTGATGTTCAACTTCCATTATTTTTTTCTGTCAGATACTTTACCTGAGTTAGATGGACATCTACCAGATTTCAGTCATCACAAGCAAGCTGGAAGTCATGTTTGCTCAGTTCCAATAGCCAAAGGCTTTCCCACAAAGAGAAAGGAGAGGAAGTTTTAACGGTACCTCGGGATCGGGGGCAGCAGGAAAACAGACAGAGTCCTCTTTGGGGGGCGAGAAGAAGGAAGAAGGGGCGAGACCTTCATGATCCCCCCACTTTATACTGAGAATGACGTGTATGGGATGGAATACCTTCGTTGGTCAATTTTGGGTCACCTGCCCTGTCTGCTCCTCCCTGCAGGTGCGACCCCCCTTTGGCTCTTCACTCGTAAGCAGTGAGGAATTTAGCAGTGACCTTGGTTTCTCTAAGAATAAGTACAGCAAGAGCCTTTCTACATAACATCCCTACCAGTGCCTCAGCGATAACTACAAACTTCAAGCGTTATCAGCCCTGGAAGGAGACACTGTCTGCAAAACATGCAGTTAGTTTCAGAAAGTGCAGTTACTTAGAAGAGACTGAGCTGAAGGTAAAAATCACTGAAAGGAAAATTGGTCCATTTTAGGCCAAACCAGGACAAGTGCTCTTTACAGTCACTTGCTTTTTAATTTTGGGTTAGCGTACTTAATCTTACGAATTCCTGAACAGTGCTTTATATTTAGCAAAGACCCAACTTTCTGCTACTGAAGTAGCGTGGTAACCCAGAACAGAAGCTGACCGTTAGAGGGTTTTTTACATTTATGTTGTTGTCATTGATATCATAAATTGAAAAAATATAACTAATAAAATGATACATCCAAGAAATTAAGAATTGCTGATTTTGATGGTTCTCATTATGGAACAGAAATGGTCACAAGTTATAGCTACAAATGCATAAAATACATTAAATCTGTTGATTGAATATCATATTTATTTTTGTTTAGTTCTTTTAAACATTCATTCAAATCCTTCATTGTAAATCAAAGCATCAGATTCTTATCTGCTGACATTACTGGACTGATCTCAGATTCAGCTGAAAACAGACATCCTGGAAATAAGCTTTTTATAAAACATACAGTTACTGTGACATGCCACGGGTATTTAAGCATGTCAGATAATCTTCCCATGGGGAAAATGATAGCTGGATTGTTTAATATAGGCTGATATTTTCTCATTCCCCAGATAATTCCATTGTGGTTTTTCTTATCAAGTGAACCTCTGTCTGTTACCACTTCTACTTCTTACACAGTTTAGAAAAACACTCATAATTAGCAGATGTAAGACAGGTGGGGAAGATAATGAGCCCTTATCAGATAATCAGTCACTAGTTCCTCCATTACTTTTTCTGTGGTATGCCAAACCCTGTCGTCCCATTGCTCCAGGAATACTTAATTTCTGCACAGAGTAGAGCAGCCACATGGACTGAATGGACCCCACTGCCAAACATATCCTAGCCTCTGAGGTCAAGGCTTTTTGTAGGCTCTGATCCTTGCAGATAAAAAAGAGAGGTTGAAATCCAGGTATCCTGAACTCTAGGTGTGCATTTTCGTTACTAGAAAAAAGGGAAGTCTGAGGGCTCCCTTTGTGAGTGGGCTCAGGCATGGGCTGAGCGTATCTACTGATCAGTCATGGGGAGTGAGGCACGCAGAAAAATATCTGCTCTTTAGATCTATGCAGGTACCTGTATCCCAGTCACATGTGTGACTTTTACCCACGCGTTAGGTCCTTTTGTGCTAAGGACTTCACAGAGATGATCCCTAACCCAGAGCCTGTACCACCAGGCAGCATCTTGCAGCTGTGGATAGCGAGGGGATTAATTCAATGAGGAATTTGACAGGACACAGTGAAGTGATAGGATAGTCACAGGCAGCCCCACCTAATGGTAAAGGGCAGCATGGGAAAAAGCATAAAGCCACCTTGTTGAAAAGCTTTCAAGAAGGAAGTGGGCTCTGCACTGCAAATGGATCAGGACTAGAGTTCAACCTCTGGTAAAGGGTGGGTATGGTAAGCAGATCGGAGCCAGACACAAGTGTTGAATGATTCTGAAAATGAGGAGTAATTTTACATCTATGCAACACAGGAAGGGGAACCACTCAAAAGCAGAGAGATTCCAAATGATGATCTAAAAATATAAGCAATATGCTAATATTTGTTGAGGACAGAGAAAAGGATAATTGATAGAAAAACAAGGAGAGTCAATTATTGAAGTTTTATAGGAGTGGACTGGCAGGAAAGACTGTCTTTAAGAAGTCAAGCAGAGAGACACTTCAAGATCTAGACGCAGCAGTCCATGTCTGGCAGGCCATAGCAATTAGTAGTGAGTTTTCTAATCTCACCATTTCGAAAGGCGTGCTGGCAATTTTTTCAAAGATGTTATTAATCACACTGTGTGCTTACTGCTCCACTGGGATCATAGAATCATAAAATCATACAATGGTTTCAGTTGGAATCTACCCTAGAGATGTTATACAGCAACAAAAGAAAGGAAAGCAGTGCTGAGGGCTACTGAATGATCCATATTGTCAAAGTATCTCTAATTATCTGGTGTTTATAAAAGATGCTAATTATAATTTAGTATTGATTATCTTCAGGGTAAAAAATATTTCTCATTATTTGCGGTCTCGTATTTGATAAATCCAGAACGCCCAAAGCAAGTACTGACTTGTGCAACTTAGGGTTGATAGATCCACAGGAGGGCCACGAAGATGATCAGAGGGCTGGAGCACCTCTCCTATGAAGACAGGCTGAGAGAGTTGGGGCTCTTCAGCCTGGAGAAGAGAAGGCTCCAGGGAGACCTCATAGCAGCCTTCTAGTACCTGAAGGGGGCCTACAGGAAAGCTGGAGAGGGACTTTTTACAAGGACAAGTAGTGACAGGACGAGGGGTAATGGTTTTAAACTGAAGGAGGGTAGATTTAGATTAGATATTAGGAAGAAATTCATTCCCGTGAGGATGGTGAGACACTGGAACAGGTTGCCCAGAGAGGTTGTGGATGCCCCCTCCCTGGCAGTGTTTAAGGCCAGGTTGGATGGGGCCTTGAGCAACCTGGTCTAGAGGAAAGGTGTCCCTGCCTGTGGCAAGGGGGTTGGAACTAGATGATCTTTAAGGTCCCTTCCAACCCAAAACATTCTATGATTCTGTCTTATTTTTGTCTCAAATTCATTTTCCGTCTGCTGCGCAACCGGCGAGCTGAGCATCCTTCCATCAAGTGAGACGCGTTAATTAAAACGCGCGATCAGAGAGGGCTAATTACGCTTGAGCTCAAGGCGGGCAGGCCAAAATTCTTATATCGCCCCGTGGTTTTTGGATAGCATGCGCAGGTGCCGAATTTGCGCTGCCCATCCGCATCCGCATCCTCCCCCGCGCCGCACCGCACCGCACCGATGCACGGCCGCGGCGGGAGCGGGTGCGGTGCGGTGCAGTAGGGTGGAGGCGCGGCTTGCGGCAGAGTGGGCGCGGTCTGCCGCCAGGAGGGCGTGGTCTGGGGCGGGGCCAGCCCGCCCTCTCCGCCTCCCTCCTTCCGCGCATGCGCGAGTGACCGGAAGAGGGCGGAAGGCAGGAAGAGGGCGGTGATGATGGCGATGGCGGAGAAGTTCGATTCTCTGGAGGAGCACCTGGAGAAGTTTGTGGAGAACATCCGCCAGCTCGGCATTATCGTCAGCGACTTCCAGCCCAGCAGCCAGACTGGCCTCAACCAGAAATTGTGAGGGGTTCGCCGCTCCGATACCCCTCTTTGTTGCCAGGCCAGGCCGCAGGGCCCTTGCCGCCGCCCCCCCTACTCCCAGCCTGGTGCCTCAGGGTACCGGAGGCCCTGGCCGGCGGATCTGTCGCCCTTTCGCCGTAGCGAAACGTGGGAGGAGCGGCGGGGAGGTTCGCTGGGGTTCGTGTCGCTGGCCTGGCAGCCGCGGTTAGGGTCAGCGCAGTACGTCCCTTTTTGGCTAAAAACGACCCGTTTTCTTCTTACAGGAATTTCATGGTGACGGGCTTGCAGGATATCGACAAATGCCGGCAGCAGCTTCACGATATCAGCGTGCCCTTGGAAGTTTTTGAGTAAGTGACTTTGTACCTAGAAGGGAAGGTGCTGTAGTCGGCATGATTTGAGGTAGCATGTCTGTGCAGCGTGGATATTTTCCCTGAGGACTGCTTGTTTCTTAAACTCCATCTTCTGAATGCCTCACGAGAATGTGAGCAAGCAGAAGAAGGTAAGAAGTACCTTTAGCCTGTGAGAGGGTGGAAGCGTAAGAGAAATGATAAATTATGTACATTCTTTCAGATCTGTCTCTTTTTTCTTTTTTTTTAAATTTATATTGACTTTACATATGTAGGCAGTAATACAGATTCTGCTGACTCTAGTGATTTAGTAAGTAAGCTTTCATTTTGGAAATATACTTTTACACTAGGTTAGAATCAGGATTTAAAGTTGCAGGTAAAAATAGGCCAGTACTTCAGTGTTTAGTTTCAGTAGGCGTAATCTTCTTGTTGGCAGAGAATTAGAACATTAAAAGCAAAATCATGAAAGTAGAGGGAGAGCTATACAAGGCAGCTTTTACGATATAGCTGACAAGTTAATTTACTTGTTTCTTATAAGTCCAAATATCACTGGTTTGGTATATTCTAGTGTATTACTGGCTATGAAGGACTTTTTTCAGTTGGGCTTTCACTCTGTGTGTAAATCTATGATGACAATCTTAAATGTTTGGTTTTCTTTGTTCAGTGATGGCATTTCCCTTTGTCAGGCACTTATGTTACAAAGCAAAAATACACTTATAGGTTTGCCGATACAGGTGTGTTAATTTTTACTCTTTACTATGGTATGTACACTTCCTCCTCATCTTTGAATTTCTGGGTGCAGTATTCCTATGTGCTTATTGCTCACCGTGTACAAACTAAGCTACTTTATGTTTAGTGCCCTTTCAGTTGCTTGGAGAAGGAATATCTTTCTTCATTCATGTGTACTTATTGCCTGTGAGGAGCTGGATAGTTATATTTTTTGTTTGCTTTTAATACTTTTTTCAAAGCTCCAGGCTTTCTGGAAACAAAGACTTAAAACAGTGTACCCAGGCAGCTGTTAGCTGGCCGTGGCCTAGTCTTTCTTGAGCTGTCTTTTGCAAATGGCTGAGTTAAAATGTGTTTTTTAAAATGCACATTTCAGATAATAGTAGTAACAAAAAGACAATGAGGTGAATAATTCTATGCCTTGGAGAACATCTTAATAGGAATATGATCATTTAGGTAGTATCATCTTTTCTATTTTCAGATACATAGATCAAGGCCGCAATCCTCAGCTTTACACTAAAGAGTGTCTGGAACGAGCTTTGGCTAAAAATGAGCAAGTAAAAGGAAAAATTGACACAATGAAGGTAAGCCAGAAATAATGAAAGTACTAATGTAATAATGTATTTGATAAGTTTTTACTTTTCTGTAAATATGTGGGGGTTTTTCACTTGTGCAGTTATTAAATTCCTTTATTAGTCGATTTCTATTAGGAATTGCTCTGCATCCCTGTGTCTTAATTGACGCTAATGCAATCTGTTCTGGAAAGGAAACTTGTCATTCTTCCCACAGCTGGAGATGCAGATGTCACTATGATTTTATTTTGGTTAAAGTCGTATGTAGCATTACAGATCTTTATTTTCATTTTGAATACTGGTGAGTACCTCACACTGTTATAGATCTGTAACTGTGATGTGTATAGATTCAGAAATCAGCAAAACAGAAGGGGTATTTTTCCAGTCTTGAATGGATCTTAGAGTATTAAAATGTCAAACATGCTATATAAGCATGAGTTAATCTTTATAAAATTACTTAAAATATGTGCCAGTGTTGAGGGTTTTCTGAACTTGTTCTTCCATCTAGTATGAACCTAAGCATACTATTTAACTGCTGCAATTACTGCTGAAAAATACAACCAGAAAAGGAAGTTTAGCAAGATTTGAGAAAGGGCTTTTTGTGTTTCAGAACGTTCTTTGGCTGAACTTAAAATTAGTGTGGAGGATGGCAATTTGTGCTGCAGAATGGAGACATATCTCCATATGTTCTAAGCTTCTGATTCTTTTGATATGCTCTATGGTTGTAAAAGTTGTAGGAAGAATGATGTATTTTTAAGCCAGGTGTGAGTTCCTTTTTGGAGGTGGAGGGGATTCCGTATGAAGAGGACGTCCTTTCTTGCTTTGCATAGTCAGGTCAGACAGATATTGATGCACCAGAGTTTACCAGAGAGGTCCAACCACTTTGTGTTTCTTAGGTGAAAATGCTAGTTAATCTACAGGAAATTAAAAGCATTTTAGTTTGCCTGGTGCTTTTCTAGCAGGTTTGACTTGAGCATTTTCTGTGAATTTTGTAAGTGTAACTTTCTGTGTTTGTGTGGGGTTTTTTGGGTACCGTTTGCTTACGTCACTGAAATGTAGAACTATGTTGTATACAAACATTTCTGTTCATTAGATAACATTGCTTGATGAAATCTAAATAAACTGTGCAGATGATGTATATACTTTTTTCCTTTTTCCAGAAATTTAAAAGTCTGTTAATTCAAGAACTGGCAAAGGTGTTCCCAGAAGACATGGCAAAGTACAAAGCTATTCGAGGAGAAGATCCTCCTCCTTAAGTTGGCCTTTGATAGCTCTGAAAATGTCAATTCCATAACCTGACACCACTCTATGAAAACATTGATTGGAGAGAGCAGGAATCCGAGCCTTCATAATAACTGTACTAAAAAAGGCATTGATGGACTGTAGAGGAGCTTGGTGATTGCTGATGGTTTTGGTCTGAAGCTACTGAATCTTCCTGAAGACTTTTACTCACAGGTTGCAGTTGAAACTTCCTATGGTGATCTGTTCTTTCTGGAAAGGTTTTTGAGATATAATTGCCTGCAGGTTATCAATACATAGCATTTCCCACAAAGTGCATTTCCAGAGCAGAAAATCATGGTTTTTGTCTTCTGAAAAGTGTGCTCCAGGATTGTGGGCTAATCTGTTTTTAAGAGAAATGTATTTATTATGCTTGATTTATTTTTCTCTGTGTAAACTGCTTTTTTTTTTTATTACAGTACAAACAATTGACTGCTTTCATCTTGCCAAATTCTACTGAACAGCAGCCTGTCAAGGGCTGCAGTTCTCATGTGTCATAATGAATTGCAGCCAAGAAAACCTTCAGATAATTTTGTTTTGCTCTGTGAGCTGCAGTGCACATGGCTGAGGGTACAGAAAGTGAGCATATTTGGGGACTAGCTTCTCAGCAATGTTAATATTTTGTATAGCATTTAAGCTTTTGTTTAATTCTATTCATTTTCTGTAAGCAGGTTGAATAAAAAATTGAAAAAAAATTAAATTCTAACATTTTTCTGTTGTATGCTACTCTTTGTAGAATGAACTGAAAGCTATGAAAAATAGCGTATTCCTCGGTCTCATAGTGATAGAAATAAAATGTATATCAAAATTGTCTGTTTAAAATTTTCTATCTGAAGATAACGTCAACTTGGTATTTCGGTTTTGTGGGGAAAACTTCCCTTTTAGTACCTGAAGCAGGAGATTTTGGGGATCAGTGATTGTCACTTGCAGCATTCCTAATCAGCTGTGAACTCCTCTGTGAAATCTGTAACTGTTCATACAGAAGGTGATCAGAGGGCTGGAGCACCTCTCCTATGAAGACAGGCTGAGAGAGTTGGGGCTCTTCAGCCTGGAGAAGAGAAGGCTCCAGGGAGACCTTCTAGCAGCCTTCCAGTACCTGAAGGGGGCCTACAGGAAAGCTGGAGAGGGACTTTTTACAAGGACAAGTAGTGACAGGATGAGGGGTAACGGTTTTAAACTGAAGGAGGGTAGATTTAGATTAGATATTAGGAAGAAATTCATTCCCGTGAGGATGGTGAGACACTGGAACAGGTTGCCCAGGGAGGCTGTGGCTGCCCCCTCCCTGGCAGTGTTTAAGGCCAGGCTCGATGAGGCTTTGAGCAACCTGGTCTAGTGGAAAGGTGTCCCTGCCTGTGGCAAGGGGGTTGGAACTAGATGATCTTTAAGGTCCCTTCCAACCCAAACCATTCTATGATTCTAAGGTAGTCCCAACATAAAGCAGCATGTTGGGTTTGCTACCCAGGGCCACAGTACCTGTGCAGAAGACTGGTTTTACAGTGGAAGTAAGAGGACCTCTTTCCATCTTGGGGGTTTGGGAAACTTGAACCATTTGTGCTTACATTTGTCCTTCCAGATGTAACCTGACTTTTTTTTTGCACCAGTAAATCAATTTATTATTTTGTTAACTTTCTTTTAGTTGCTAAACTTAGTGGGTTTGGGCAGGAGCTCCAAAATAGCACTATATGCTTGTGCTCTGTAGCAGACCTACCTAGTCCATTAAAGACCTTAATGGGGATTTAGGTATGTTCAAGTTGTTGCTGTCGCAATTTCCACACCTGAAATACTGTCTGTGCTGTTACCTAGCTGAAGCAAAGCCCATCCATAAGGCTGAGCAATGCCTTGCCTGACCAAGCTTTGGCATAGCAAAAGGAGAAAGAAAAACAGAAAGCTAGGTGTTCCTCTGCATTAGTTACTTAAGATTTGTTACCTGGCAGTCTAAATTAACCTAATTGCTGCCTGATACTATCCTGCCCTGCCCTAGTCTGCACATTTGCTTTTCCTTGTATTTGCTCCACCACTAATTACCTTTTCCCTTCACAATTTTATTGTACTAACTTTGCAGAAAACAGCAATACAGAAAAAGCGCACCATGTCTGTGTTTTGTTCTGCCTGGATTGCCCTTGCTCCCTAGGAGTTGTTGAGGCAAGGCTTGTGACTGGCAAGTGGGATGGATACAGGGCACGAGCAAAGAAGGTAGGAGTATTTTTCTGGTGTGTATAATGTAGTGGGAAGTGGAGTTTGAGAGCAAAAACATCAGCAGCAGGCAGGTGAAACTGTGTTTAAACGGTATTGAGAAAGAACATTCACGGAAAAAGAGGCCAGTAGATACTGGTCTGGATACTGGAGTATTCTGGCTCCTAGTGCTGACACTGGTTTGTGTGTCAGACTTGGTGGAGTAGCATGCTTAAAAACTGGTGCTTCCAGGAAGACTTTATATCTACTTCTCATTCCAAAATATATTGCTCAGGTTGTGCAAATTCTCTCGGAAATTCATATTTAAAAAAAAAAGTAATCTAGTTAGATTGTCCTTGCTATTTGGACTTTTGGATCTGTAAACTTTACAGGGTGAGTCTTCTAATGCTTTAGAGCATCCTTGGTCGCTTTCCGACTTAGGAAAAAAAAAGAGAGCGCTCTAAAAATCAAGTGAAAACAAAACACATAGAATTCCTCTGTAGAGCAAGCTGGCATTTTGTTTGAAGGTAGACAGACTCCCTGGGGAAGCACTGAAACAGATTAACCAGACAGGTGGTAGAATCTTGAACCATCTTCAGAGGTTTTTAAGACTCACCTGGACTAGGCCCTGAGCAGCCTGATCGGACTTAGCAGTTGGCTCTGCTTGGAGCAGAGGCTGGGCTAGGTGAACTCTGGAGGTTTTTTCCAATCAATACATTTCTGTGACTCTGTGATTCAAATAATAAGAGTTTGTAAGTAAAAAAAGGATAAAATAGGAGCTAAAATTGCTGAAAGAGAAATTGGATTAGGCATTAAAAAACTATCTTGTAAGGCTAGCAAAGCAATGGTGTAGTTTTCTTGTTGAGTTTCCATCAGAATATTCATGAGATATTGGTATAATTGATCCTGTCTTAAAGTAGAGGGAGAAACAAGATGACTTCTTGAGGTCCCTTCCAGCCCTTTTTTGATCGTAGGATTTTGCCATTCAGCAAAAAAAATCCTTATGGATTAAGTGTAAAGTATTTCTTGAAAAGAGAGCAGGGACGGAGAGCAAGGACAAGAGGCAGTGGATATGAGTTGTAATGAGGGAAATTTGATGGACAGAAGGAATAAGTTCTTCACTCCAGGACTGGGTTAGCACTGGAACAGGTGCTCAGAGAGGCTGCAGAGTTGCTGCGCTCAGAGATTTTCCTATCTTGCCTGTACAAAGCCCTGAGCAATCAGACATAGCTTAGAAGTTAGCCCTTCTTGGGGCAGGCACCTGAACTAGATAACCTGCAAAGGTCCCTTCCAAACATTTTTTTTTCTGTTTTCTATGATTCTATTATCTTACCTTATCACAGTAAAAGGTTTTTGACTACTCAGTCTCAGCACTGAAATTTTTTTGTTGCAGTGTGCTGCAGATGACAGTAGGTATTTAACTAGTGCAGGGACCTTTGCCTTGTAGTGCAAATTGTGATTAGCACCCATGCCTGTAGGTGAAGTACTGAAGAGAGGCTGCAAGGAGCTTTTTCATTTGCTTTTCAAGGCATTGGGTTGTGAGCATAAATGGTTTTAAAGATGTTTGGGATCAGAAACAGCTTAAAGTCTATGCAAGGTCAAATTTACTTTGAAACAAAATTGAAGCCTCTGGAGGAACTGAACTCTCGAGGTAATTCTGTCTCTGTAGTGCACCTCCTCTATTCATTTCTAAGCCCACTGCATTTAGTGGGCATATCTGTACATGTTTCCAATTCCTCACACTAATGATTATTTCCCTGTTGTTAACTTTAGAGACATTGATGTTGTTACTTGAGTAAGGTTTTCAACCAGGAGAGACATTATCCTTTTGATTCTTTAATTAAAAAAAAGTCAACTACCTAGTTCTACATTCTGCTTCCTCCTTTGATTGAACTCCTGTGATGCCATTCAAAAACTTCTAGCTTATAATTTTTGGTTTAAACACCATATTCTAAACTGCAGTCCTCATTTTCAAATCAGTTTTTACACATGGTTACTTTGACTTTTGAGCCTCGTGTATTAATTTATAACAGTATCACATAATGTTCGGCTGGTACTGTGAAAATACTATTACAGGATTTACATTCTAGATGTTGTGTGGAGCTTAGCATCACATACAGCTCCATCAGTTTAAATTGCTGACCAGCTCTGTGTTGATCCGCTCAGAGCTAATGAACTTTATATGGTATGGCTTCTTTGTAATGTGTCCTTTCCATATCTATATTCCATGCTATACATACCATAGAAACTAATAATGGATTAGTAGAGCCTATAATGTATGGATTTACTCCTACTGCTGATAGGAAAAGAAGGCATGAGAAGGAAAGGGATACTCTCACAGATCCACTGGAAGGAGGATTTGTTCCTTGCATAAAAAAGCACTGAACAGAATTCAAATTTAACTTTCTGAATATTAAATATTTTTGTGTGTGCTGAAAATTTCCTTTCCTTAACAGAAAAAAAAACAAGTTCTGGGTGTTATTTCAATGTGTCACAGCTGTCCTCTGCCTGCTATGCAGCTGAGTCTTTCCTCCGCAACCCTGCTACTTTCCACCACCTAAGAGCACCAGCAAGGCAGGGGGAGATGAGATTTTTTTTTTTAGCAAAAAAAGAGAAACTCTGTTTATAGAATCTGTGAATTTTCTATGCTTTGGTGGGTTTAGTGTGGGAAGCCCTTGAAATCAGTTGAATTGTCCAGCAAGCATCCTTTCTTGTATCGGCTGCAGCTTTCACGTCACTCCACAAGAATTCCAATGTCCTTTGCGTTAGGGAGTCTCCTCTGCCTTGTGGAAAAGGCTGTTCCTTTTGCTACCATTACAACCCCATCATCCTTCCATAAACGCTGTACCAAGGACTCGGACTACATCTATGCATTTGATTTGTTTGTGAAGCATTGTTCAATTTTGGCCATGTTTTGCTCCTATTGGCACCACGTTATGGATTTGATTGTGCCGGCTACATAACGTCCCAGCAAGGCCTCGTGTGTTCTCTTTCTCACTGTTTTTAATGCTGTTACTGCAACATTATTAATATAGTTAAGTAAGTTGATTTTTGCAGAATAAACAGGAGAGACAGCTCACACTTCCCAAACCAGTAGCCTCTAGGGTCTATTTTATAAAAACACAACAGGAATTTTTATTTTTAAATTTTACACTATAGTTATCCCAATCAAAGATTCTTCTATTCTGAATTCTACTATTTCATAATTATTTGGTGGTATAAAGGGTAATATTTTCCACAGGTTGTGCATTTCCCTCTGCATCTTGCTTTTCTCCTCCATCCCATAAGAATTAATTGTTACCTGATCATATTTAGTGGGCATTAATGAAGAATATTTTGCCAAAACAATATAAAGTGCTCTTTTCTTTTCACATTTTGTGATGAATGGGTGGACCTTTTTAAAAAATTGTTTTGTCCCTTTCGGCCAGCGCATCTTTAACTGCTTTTAGCTGTAGAAGTGTATCTGCTTCTGACTTCTTCATGGGTTACGAGATGTATCTCTACAAGCTCCTCTTCTGTGAGGGAGGGTGAGTGAGGGAGATGGAGCGAAATGTAGCCAGCCAGGCTCCTGCAAACATGTGGGTGCGTTCTCTGTGTCACGCAATCAAGGCCTCTCCAGAATGACACCCAGGTCTGACAGACTGGGTCTGGGGCAGGTCAGCCCTGGGCACCTCCTCTTTGATGGCCTCAGTCAGCTGTAACATTTGGTGGACAATAAGGGCTTGTTTTTCCCCTGCAGTTTCTGCAGCCAGGCTCATAAACTGAGTTGTGCCTGTCAGCAGCCAGCTGAGACCCCGCCAGGGTTCCAGCAGCAGCCACAGCTGAGCAATTGTGCCCTCCATCCTTGCCAAAACAGCGCTAAAGTGATGAATAAATCATCGGGGTGCTGGAGCAGGGTGCTGGTTGTGGTGGTCCATACAGGGACTGACACAGTCAGAGGCTGTTGGTGAGAGCTGGGTATTATAACTGCTGAACAGCTAATGCCTCTGAGTAGGCAGTGACAGCTGCATCTGGTTGATAAATCACCCTATCCCCACCCAATCCCCACTGAAGGGTTTGGGGACCTGGGGAGCCAGCATTGCTCTGGGTGTGAGAGATGTTAAGAAGGATGAAGGTCTGCACTCTGCCTCTGCATGTTGGCCATAGCTGCCTGCAGGATTTAGAGATCAGCCTGGAGCGGTGGGGGAGCTGTGGAAGGCAAGCACCTCCACAGTCACAGGGCCCTAAAAATGTGTGAGATGTGTGTGATATAAGTGTATAATTTGTTATCTTTGTTAGTTAATAAGTACCCAGTGCTGGCCACAATGAAGATGGTTACACCCATAACATTGATGTCCGTGCTTGTTGATGGGAAGAAGGTCCCAGGCTTTCTTGGCTCAAAGAGAGGTGATTTACAGACAATGCATGGACCACATACTTCCCCTGGATATCTAAGTAGTCATGGTAAACATGCTGACTGGGATAGTTAGTGGAGATGGAGGATTAAGGAATAATATTCCTTACAGGTGACAGACATCATCATGGGATCCCAGCAGCATGTGATTTGTGGGGAGTCTGTCTGTGTGAGAAAAATGTTTTTTTGGCTTGGGGGATTTGTACATCAGGAATAATAATTAAAAAATCTAAACAAACAGAAAAAAAATGCTAAACCATCAAGTCTCATGTTCTGCTCAGCTCCAGTTCTAAATTAGTGAGAATTTCTCATTCTATTATTTTATGCTTGCTTCACTTACTATTTCTAGGCTAGCCATGCAAAATATTGCTGTTGTTGCAACTGCCCCAAACAGTCCATATTTAGCATAATTTGGAAGAGAGGTAACTGTTGTAATTTATTTGTGTTTTAGGGAGGAAAAGGTAGCCAGAATAAGTGCATTTAAGTTCATAATGTAGAATAAGAATTGCTAGAAACAATGGTGTTTTCCATTTCCAGGTGCGTATGGAACACAAAACTCACCTAATTTTTCTCTAGTTTGTTAACTGGTTCTCTGGTAAGAAGCATATGTATGAATTACACTGATGTATGCTCTGGTTAGATGATAACCTTCAAGACATTTGTTAAAGGAGAATGTTACATCTTTGCTCATTCCCATTCTGTTACCTGGATTGCATGGTTGGAGATGATCTGGAATTTTATTTAAAAATAACATCAAAATAACATCAGCCAGGCAACAAAGCATCTGAAATAATTAAAAGGCAATACAAATTTATCTAAAAGAAAGGTATGAAGCCTATGAGCATTCAGAATTTCAAGTAATTTTAGTAAGCTTTTGGAAAGAATAGGGGAATATGTAATTACAAGTAATTGCTTATTTTTTAAACCATTATCCTTATTATATACACTATGAAATGAAGATATATTAGATAATGCTGTTGGGCACACACTTCTTTACGATGGAGAGTGTGCTCCTATACTCCATTTAGGATAAACAAAGGCAATATAAAATTCTTTTCTGATCGAGAAGGTGCAAAGGATTTTACTGCAACCTGTTATGGTTCAGCATCCTCTCTGTCCTTTTTTCTACTGGAAGCAGAAGCAGTTGGGTGCCCAAACTTCCCTCATCCTTGAAACCTCTTCTTGCCTAAACCTCCCTATGAAGAATGCCTAACATAAAGCTGTGAAGTCTAACAAGTAAAAAGACATACCTGTTACAGGAGTTACATGCTGCAGCTGATCAGCTGTTTGTATACCTTAAGCCATTGCTCTCGCTAGGTTTTTTCACACAGACGAAAGCACTTTGGTTGTTAGCCAGTTCTCAGAATAAGATGAAGCACCAGTGCGCCTGAAGCAACCTGTTACTGTTGTACCATTCAGGAGAGAGTTTCTTGCTGCAAAAAGTCATTCTAGGCAGAACAGTTTTGTTTTCATTGATTCACCTTTCTGATTCAGATGGTTGATAAAGTACTGCTAAGTGGTGGTCATGGTTTGATGATTTCCCAAATATTTTATATTGTCATGTTTTTATAAATTACTTTCTTTGATGAACGCAGTTCCCAAGTGATTAAAAGTGCTTATTTTATGATTCCAATAAAGTTATCCCAGGTACTCTATAATCTCATTTTTGACTCTCCTATGATCATAGAATTAGAGAAAATAAACCATCCAGTCTATTTCTTTTTGCCCTGAGTGATCTTTGAGATTTTAACTAGATCAGTTAGAAACTACTAACTGAACTTGCAGTTTTACTGAAGCCTCTCTAAATCAATGTCTATAAAAGGTTAATTATGTAAACAAAGACTTAAAAAATGTGTAAGTGCTCCAAATACTGAGCTTAACAGCAAGTTAATAAAAGAAAAATATCACTGCCAAGAATATTTCTGGATTCTCAAGTTTCAACATAAAGTCATTTCTTACTCTACTATGATTGATAGCTGTAGCATTTCTGGGTAATTGCCAGATGTCTTTCCAGCTCCACAGAGCACAGAGTCAAGGTGACCTGAGTATCTGCCCTGCTCTGAGAACACTGTTTACTGCATGTACTTCAATTACTTCCATATGCTTAAGATCCTTCCGTGTATTTTCTTAATCAAAATAATGGAGGAGGACACATAGCAAGATACTTCTGTAACAGCTCTTTTGATACTCTTAATTCAAATCAGGAATCTATTTTCTGTATTGTGACATATTTCATACTGATAACTAGATTGTATTTAGTCTCAACAAGATGTAATGCATATAGCAAAAAAGAAACATCTTTCTGCACAGTATGAAAATTTGCAAAACAATTCCTTCTCTTCTCCGGAAAGAAAAGTCCCTTTATGTGCTAAGAAATAGCACATAATATTCCCATTCCTAAAGATCTGACTTGAATCTAATGTACTTGGTATTTGTAATTTGGTCATTATATTAAATAAACTTTTCCAAATATTACTCAAAGGAAGATGAAGCTACTTCTATATATAATCTGGGAAAAGGCGATTTGAGATTATTGTCATATTGCCTTATTTAATAAGTTACTTTGTGGGAATCTGGGGCATATTTATATAACTTCTGCTGCAAAAACAGCATTTACTCTTCATGTTAATTGTTGACATTCGTAAACTTTTATTTGGAATGTTGCTAAGGATTCAAACTTCCTGTGATTATATAGATGTAATGATATATACCAAGCCACTTCTGTACCATCATGGGAATTTTCAGTCCTCCTAAGTAAACAAGCAGCAGCTTATAATTGTCTGTCACCAAAATCACTGGTAGGTGCCATTTTTGTAGGGAAAATGTTTTACCCATAAGCACCTTAGAAATGCACTGCTGAAGTAAGAGATCATAATTTAAATATATAAGAAATTCCATCTTTAAGCTTATTATTTGTTTCAAGTATTATTATCTTTTAAGTAATAGACTACTATCTATTATTTTATTACATTTGACCAATACTTTTTCGAGATATTCTCTTATATGGTCAATGTCCAAGACGTTTCAGCAGACAAAAAGGCCTTTGGATAGATCTCTTATCAAACATGAGATGTTACTTGGTCTAAGACTGTTTAATATATACTTTCCCTGATATATAATCTTGCTGTTGCTATTCCTGGATGACTGAAAAGTTCTTTATCATTTCAGGATTAAAAATGTAGTTGGGCAAGTTAGATTCTTGTCCTTCAAAGATTTGTGCACACACTTTATTTATGCAGAACCATGCCATTTAAGGAAAAGACAGCATACACAGCTTTTACACAAACATTTGGATAAAGTACATGCCAGTTCAGAGTTCATATATAAAATCATCCAATATTTTCTTCAGAGGATGAAATTATCTTTTGTCAACATCGATAGAATGTTTCAAAATCCTCTTTTATACATGATGACAAAGGACAACAAGGAGCATTTTCTTCTTCTTTGATGCATCAGGTATGTGTGATTTTTAAGAGTAAATATTAAACTGTGATTAAAAGCGATATAAAGACATCCTCCTTTGCCCAGGGATCCTCCAGCATAAAATATCATCACTTTGTCTAAGTCCTCTTACCGCTGGTATAAATTAAGCTTACTTTGAAAACAGCTCAATAGACTAAGTTTTAATATGGTATCATGTTAACTCAGCCCTGTAAACCACCTGGGAACTAGATCAATATGTTTTGAAAAGCATAGAAAAAGGCATTTGGCATTTCCTTTTCTTACCTATACTGCGCTTGGGGGCTGTTCAAGTAAACGTGGACATGAATGTGTACAAGTTCAAACTGGCATGGCCTGCCCTTATACAAACAATTATTTGAATAACCTCAGATGCATGTTATCAGTTACATAAAAACAATTATATGTAAAAATATATGTACTTCGTGCAGTAGTATTGCACATTCATCAGAAAGCTCTGGTCATGTTGTAGCTCCATTAGCTGTAACAGCTGCTTTCTTTACGCAGTGCTTTAGTAGTTTCCTACAGATTAAAGCTACAGCACAAGAGAGCTATTAAAAATTGAAGTGAATTATAACAATTTTGCTAGTCTGTCTTCTGCAAGTGATCTGGTACATTGAAGAGCTAGAAAACTGCAGAACATACAATTTTGTCCAGTATCAGGAGAATAAGAGGGGGTTGAAGACAGTCCTAATAATCAAATACACAGTTAATTGGATATGTATTCCCTTCAAAGAAGGCATTCTCAAGATTCATCAATAATTATAAATTGCTGCAAATTACTAGATCTGATTTATCTTCTTGGCATAGCTATAGAAAAAAGTATTGCACAGGCAGCAGTATTTTGGGAGAGCTGATATTAAGTTGAAGGTCAGGCAAAAAGGTTGCTGTCATCCATTTTTATAGTAATTGTCTTTGCAACAGTTCCAAGGCAGTGCCAGAATGGGTGGGATGAAAGATTTGGATTTGCCTGAAGAACTGACAATATTCTCCCATTCTTCTGAATTGACTCTATACTGTAGAATACGAATCTTGTTTAATTTTGCAGCTTTTGCAATAACTGTAGAGCCCAGGGACCTGAGTGCAGGCATCGATTTACTGCCTGTTTCTCGTTTAGGCTCACTGACCAGCAAATTGCTTGCTAATTTCAAAGGACCAATGTGTCTTAAAGGAAGATGCTGCCTCATCACTGTGGAAAGAATATACAAATTGATTGGATTTTTTTTATACAGTTGTAGCTCTTATAAAACACCAGCATTTAGTTTTATTGTGACTAAAATAAAAAAATTACAAAACCAGAATGACTACAAACATTAAACCAAAAGAATTAGAAAGAAGATAAAGAAGCTTTAAAAAAAATGCTTATCTATAAGGCCAGAAGAGACTAGATCATCTTACCAGCCTTACTGTGTTCCTGTGAAATTCTTAATATTGGAAACCATAAAGTTTCACTCAGACATTCTTGGACTAAGTTATAAAACTTGAGCGAGGTTAAAACATTTCACTAAAAATCAGGTAAAGTCCAGACATTGGTGTTAGACACTGTGGTTCTGATGTAACTTGAAAACTAAACCTTACAAGTCCCAAATTTATGAGCAAGCTATATCAGTTAGGTACCTGATCTGAGCTACCAAAGCAATGATTCACCGTATCCAATGTTTTCTCTCTGCAAGCAACTGATGCATGTTGCTAAAGGGAGAGAGGAACAAAGCCAAAACCTTAACAGAGTAAGTCTTGTTAATGGCATGCTGGGAACAGCCTGTGAGGGACAGAAGTCCATCCTGATGTCCTTGTCAACATCCCAGGTAAACACTATCAGCTGCAAAATATTCTACTTGCAGATATGCACATGTAAAGCCAAGGTGCTGTGTGCAGGTATGTCAGGCTGCATGTTAACTGAGGGGACCCGTAGTGCTCTTGAGGTCCTGTCTGGAGGTACGTGTTCCCACAGCATCCCTACGCTGTATTGGGAAGAGGCCCTGGTGTGGTCTGAGTCTACCATATATGCACCCTGTACCGTTTTTAAGGGTAAAAGTCTCCTTGGTGCTTATTTATGTGAAGCAGCATTTCAAAAGTGAATCCTACTGCATAAATAAACTACCAGCCCACTGTCATGAAGAAAATAACAGGAGTGAGGGTGGAGCATCTCCAAAGAGCAGCGTGAATACTAGTTTTCACAATATTCCTGTGGCAAGTGTGGTTCAAGTTGCAGAATTATAAAGTGAATCAGAATCGTGAACACAGGCTGTAGGTGAAGGAAATGTAGGAAGCAGGCTCCAGCTGCCTCCATACTTGTTCCTCAGGTAGACTAGAAATGCTTAACATGTACAGCACAGTAATCAAAAAACATGCCAGCCTTAAACTGAAAGAGCACTGAACTGATCAAGGCGACAAAATATTTTGAAGCAGCATTATCTTGCAGAGCTGCTCAAATCCATTTCATTCAGGCTGTGTTAAAATTAATTTTAATGCATTTTAGCATGTGTCAAAAGAATTCTGAGGGTAGAAGTCCCCTGATACAAATCACTCACCAGACCCAGAGTGAACAGTTTTACAGTCTTGCTCATGAAAACAACTTTTGTCTATTTAACAAGATGACCCAGCAACCAATTTTCTAGAGCCATTGCAATTGCTTACCATGAAAATTACAGGTTGTGTTCTAGAAAGGCTAAGCACCAGAAGAACCTTTGTGCATTTGCTCCACTTTCTGCTGAGCAGCTTTGGCCACAGCTTTCTGAGCATTGTATCTCCTTTACAAGGTGACCCAGAACACAAAACCTTTTAATTAGCCTGAAAATTCAACCTGCTTTAAATACATGCCTGTCAGCCCCCTTGCCTTCTGCTGCCCTTCGTTGCCATGGCAGCGCTCTCCCAACAAAGGAGGATATCTTGCAGACAGAGAAAAGCATAGCTAAGATGCTCAGAGCTTTTGCATGCAGCCAGATAAATATTCATGATGCAACTGTGTGCTTAAGAGCTGCTCTTTGAGTAAGTTCTAGGGCTATTGTTCACCCTCAAATACCATCCAGAAGAAACTTTTCCTTATTAAAAATAAACAAATGCCCAGGTAGACTGGAAGTGTTAAATCACCTTCCTTCCCCAAATAGCAGTTGGGAAGTGCCAAGTGAGGAGATTGCTGTACAAAGAAAAATGAATCACGTGCTTGACCAGTGTAAATCTATCTGTTGAGATCTGTAAAACCTCTCCAGTTTTTACTAGTTGACAATTATCATTTGTCCCGTTGTGCTAATGGTACAATCAAAAGCAGAATAATTTTAACTGATGAGAAGTTATGTAATGGTCTATGTATTACTATTAAGTATGTGGTACAGATTTATTATACGATACAAATTACAAAAGGACACAAATAGATACTTACGTCTGAAAGTGTATTAAGCTGTTGATCTTTTCCTCTTTCCTGCGTGGCTTCTCTATGGCATCTTTCTTCATGTCACTAAATTCTTTTGTTTATCTTGAGGTGGTAGAACCACCTTCAAAATGTCCGAACACACTTTGTCATCTATTCCAGTGCTACAAACTGGGAATTGTAAATGATTTTAATATGTCATCATTTAAAAAAATAGTATTCTGGGATGGTTTCAACAGCATTTTTTGAAATAGTTAACATCTATGCTGACCAGGACTTATTTTAGCTCATAAATCTCATAAGCATCAAACAAGATGCTGTGCCTTCAGCAGAACACTGATTACTATAATACATCTTTCTGTCATATACTGACAAAGATTCAGATAAAAAAAAAAAAAGGAGGACTGAAGTGGTAGAGATCAGCATCAGGTTTGGCAACATTAAAACCTCTGAAGGAAAGGGGAAAAACTGAGGAAAGAAGGCTGCTTCTATCTGGGTACCCAAATTTGGATTAAGGGTTTTCTGTTTCTTAGCCAGTGTATGGAAATATTAGGGGCAGGCTACTGTAAAGTGAAAGAGTGAGAAGTGCTATGTCACCACAAAGTAAATTTGGGTTTCCTCTAAATAATACAGAGTAGACCGTAATTCATACTTTAAATGACAGAATTTACTTAATCTTTAAATGAATAACTATTACGTAGTTGGTTAGCAACTCAGACAGTACTAACATCCTTGGCCAGGTGGTATCAAGTTCCTTTTCTGAATTTCTGACAGTATCTTTCCATTCATTTAAAGCTCTGTAATAGCTTCCCTGCCTCTTATGCTTTAAATCCAAGACTGTCCCCTTCCATTTCTTTGCATAAGAGAGCCTTGATTTAGGGGAAGTGATTCCATAGAATTGAAAGCTGTAATGTATTTGATATATCTCTATGTCCATATAGTCTCTTAGAACCATTTATGGGGAAACACAGCTGAATTCTGTTTTCATGAAGTAATTTGGTTAATTCTCATTTATTTTTTTACCTGGTCTTTGTCCTGAACCAGACACATTGCTGATGTAAATGGGGTAGGGAAAGAAGACTTCGTATGGTACAGGAGCAAACTTCCCTTTCATGCTGTGTTCCTGGAAGACATGAAGCCACTTGGAGTGAGCTTGGTGGAGGGTCACCAAGATGGTCATGTAGCTGAGGCTGGCCAGAGGGGTGGATCTGGCTTATCCTGGAGAAGAAAAGGCTAAGAAGGAATCTAGCTGCTGTCTCAGAGTAACTAAAACTGGGTTATAGAGAACATTGCACCAGACTTTGGTCAAATGTGCACAGTGAAACGACAAGAGGAAACTTTTCCAGCAACAAGGTGTAACAAGAGAAATGCCAGTGATGTGTAAGGAAGCGATTCTTCCATGGGGAGAGTAGTTAAGCACTGAAACAAGTTGCCCAAAGAGATAGTGAATTTCCTTCCTTGGCAATGCTCAAGACTCACCTGGACGACCTCCAGAAGTCCTTTCCAACTGGGTTTTCTGTGACTCCATGCAAGGGACACATCATTTGTATTTTTCTGTGACTTCTGCACCAGGACACATTATGGGTTACATTCCCCACTGAAATACGTAGGGAGATGACTAGGCCCTGTCCTGAGGCTTGGATAACAGAACAGACCATGAGAAAATACTGAACATAACAAGAGTAATTGCCGAACATAACAAATGGCAGAGTGAGCAGCTGACAAACATTACAGTGTAACACCATGAGAAATGCCTGGATTTCACAGTTTGGTATGGGGAACTATGTGAGAGAAGGACAAGCTCCGCAGATAGCTGGAGGGGAATATTAGGGACCTTTTGGAGAGTGCAGTCTTGGAAGGAATACTGTGTCCAGGTTATCATATCAATAATATCATGTGAGGCTGAGACATTATAGGTAACAGTATCAGAAATACCAAATGTGGTTATGGATGTAGCAAAACTGGGACCAATAGGGAAAAAGTAACCAGAGTGGGTTGTTTATTTGGAAGGAGACAAGGGTGGAAAAAGAGATGGATCAGGATGGGTGGGGGGAATTATAAACACGGGAAAATGGAGAGAAGTGGGGATAAAAGAGGACAGTCACTTATAAGCAAGCTGCTGGTCGATACGGTTGTCTGACCAAGTCCTGCATCAACTGCAGTCTCTCTATCTTCTTACTAAATCCTATTATTAACTATTTTTTCCTGTGTAATCTCAGTCTCTAGCCTGTGCTTTTGAGGAGAGGTCTAAGTGTCAGCAACTGGAGAAAGGGCCGTGGGTCATGAGGGCCCATAGTGCTAACAATTGGACAGCATGGTATACAGACGTTGCCAAGTTGATTTGAGCCCTGTGTGTATGTGTGTAACTCGCTTCAGGCTGGACTAGCTGGCAAGCAGAAGTCCCACATCAGGAAGGACTTAAGGCCTTATCCAATGACTGGGTAAGGGAGCCCCGGCCCAAGCCTGGGTATCAGGCAGACTTAGAGCCTGTGCTAAGGTTCGGGCGATTTGTGAATGCGCTGTGCTCATGAGCCTAGAGAGTGAAGGTGTATGCTTGCACGGGTGAACTGTAAGCCTGATGAACTGGAGAGGAGGAACAGGACCCGGCTACCTGTATTTACGTTTATGCGAGCACTGTTGTGTTCATTCAGGTGCCAGTAAAGGCGCCGTTTGGTCTGCGTCAGTCTGTGGGGCTGGCCCTGCTGGTGCTGTGCGTGCTGTGTGTGTGTGTGTGTGTACCCGTGTGTCTGGAGCACACGGTCAGGCTCACTGCTGCCCAGACCTGCAAATGGAAGAGCATCAGCCACAGCCATTATACTGGGACAGGAGAAACCTCCTGGACTTTGGCGGGGAGGGGAATATCCTGTGTCCCAGAGGCTACTGGATTCCTCAACTCCCTTAATAGTCCCTATTTTGGGTCATGTAATATCCACAAATTAAGGTAAAAGTGAGGCTGGCGTTCAGGGCTGCGGCTCCAGAGAGGCACACATCTTCCACCTCTGATGGAGCCAATCTCCTTGATGTAGTTGCTTTTTGGCTTGTTTGGCCCATCCAGCATGAGGGAATCCCAGGTTTTGGAGGGAAGCCCAGTCCGGCACAGGAAACATGAGTGACTGGCTCTGTGATGAGGGAAACGAGGTCAGGGCTGGGGCCTATGAGCTGCCAGTGTGAAGTGGGTGTTAAAGAAAATTGGCAGAGTCCGGGTCTCTAGGTTTGCTGGTTTTATTAACAACTCAGAGTTGGACCACCACCGCAGTGAATGGTACCTGACTCAAATTCACTATCGGTTTATATAGAAACTAATAATCAATTAAATCATAAATTTCTCACGAGCTTCTGTTAATAATCCACTAACTATTTCAATTCCTCTTTCTTCCTTCATCAAGAGTCCACAAAAGTCCATTCTTTTCCATCGGTACGCTGATCTTTATGTTCTGGTTCCGCTCCGACTCCGGTCGACACCCCGTCCTCGATGTTCTTGCTGTGATCGGCGTCCTTAATGTTCTTGCCGTGATCAGCGTCCCGTCCTGATCCAGGTTGATCAGAGTCCGGTTCCCACCGCCAGTGTCTCCTAAACATTCAACCTTAAAAACAACTAAAGTTATATTTAGAACCTTATCTATACTAATTTTTATTTCTAAGTGTCCTATATTTCTTTTAAGGTAAAGAAAAGCTTAACCATACATCCCCTTTACTAAAATCATCAAAAGGTAATACTTCTAGGCCTACTCCTGCTTAGCTACTCATTAAGCTTTGATTGATGATTTGTTCAGTCATAGGTCAGGATTACACAAGGAGCTTTAAGAACAATATTCATGGATTGTGAAAGCCCACCTGTGTTTATTCAGATAGACTTATATTAATTATTCTATTCACTATTCTATTTCACTCCTATTGATTCTTGTCTCTCTAACTCATAAGAACTTTTTCATTAATCGTGTGGAAATTTCTATAACAGTGGGAGACTTGGCAGACCTGCTTCTGGGAAGAGCTGTTTGTTAGCTGATACCTGGTAGTTGCAATACTCATGCCTTAGTCCCTCATCCCAGATCGGACAGGATCAGGCTGAATAACTATAGCTTCATCAGGAATAGAACTTTCAAGGGCTGGAGACAAAGTGTTTTGCACTGTTAGATAAACATGACTCTCTTAACCTTGACGTTTTCTGATCCAGACAACATAGTATATATTACTAGCAAACAACAGAAAACCAGGAAGAGGGCTGAGGGAGAGAAGTGTGCAGCAATAACTTGTTTACTTATTCTTTTCTAAATTGCTTAGCTGCCATGGAGATAAGCATAGCACAGATACCAGGAGGAACTACTGTTATTCCCACACATGTCATTCTATTGCACTGTGTACATTTACTAAGCTTTACAAATAAAATATTTTAGAAAAGATTGAATTTAGAAACCTCAGATCTGCAAACTGTATTGCCTTTCAAGGGGAAAAGAAAACTTCGAAAAGCACAAGACTTGAGACCAAGTGCTGTGTCTCCATATTTGAGGTTTTGAAAGAAGCTTGGAGAACAGGAATCTTGTCTGTATGTTGCTATAATAATTTATTTTACTCTATGGATTTTGTTTTGTGTTTTATTTTCTTCTATTCCAGTAAGACTTAAGCAGCTGAGCAAAGAGTGGGAGGTAGTAGCAAATTAATAACACTTTATTTGATATTTGATTCTTCTTTCCATAGGGAACTCTTCCAGAAGGAGGATATCTACACTTGACATCTCTGGTCTAGTTGCACAGCTGGGAGGAGTACATCTGCATGTATAGATTGCTGTTCTTGTTTGAATTAGTGCCTCCAGAAGGCTTAATAGGAATATACTTCTTTCAGAGACTGTACCTAGCATGGCTTCGTAAAGCCACAGACCCCCCTTGGTCCCTACATGCACTCTGTTCCCTGCAGAGAAGAGTGCAGAAAGCCCAGCACCTTGAGAGCCTCTCCAGCTTATTACATTGAGGAGAGGTATGTGCTTTAAGCCCTGCTCTCAAAGTCAGTTATGACTTCACCCATGTTGGAGAAAAACATCTAACCTGCAGTCAAGATTAATAACTTAGAATCACCTCTGGCCAGTTTTGCTTAGGAAATGCAAAACTACCTCTAGGGTGCGTGGGACCTACTCTAGCTTCCCATGTCTTCTTGAGAAAATCTGAACACCCTGCCAAACCAATACTATACTATCAGAATACCAGCTACTCTGAGAGCAGTGGAAAGTTTACAGCCCCTTCTGATAGCAGTGCTCCACTTCACACTGAAGTGGAAGCTGATGAACTGGTGAACTCAACATTCGTCAGTTGAAAAAGACAATGAGTTTGGCCAGTGTTGCAGTTAAAACACTCTGCTGCGATAAAGGACATGAAAGGATTTGTAACAGAAATATACAGATTGGGATGATGGCATGAACAGAAACAGATTTGTGTGAAAGCACTACAAGAAACACTAGAGCACAGGTTGGAAGAATGGCAGGCATCAATAGCCAATGACATATGTGACAGCAATAAAATCAGTAGCAGCTAAGGAAGGTGCTGCTTGCACCAAGACAACAGTACAATTGACTCATCAGCAGAAGACCTATACTCTGACAGCAGGAGGATGGCACCACAGTTACGGCATGTGGGTTGTGCCTTTCCTCATCCTGATATTCCAAACAGGAAGACAGACTGCAGCAACAAGACTCCCAAAGTGAGGAAATAAAAGAAAATGAGGAGCCACCTTGCGTAACATTTTCTGGAGGCTATCATAAGCAAGCTCCTGAAGCAAAAGATTATGCTTCAATAACTGGTGACTCCTGAAGAGTACAAAGTAACTCCCCCAAAGCAGTTAATTGTCACCAGCAAAGAGATTCAGAAGACATAGTGAGGACTCAACAGCTGGCACCTCTCATCCTCCATGTTATGCGCAAGTGACCCATCTCGAACTAATATGCACATGTCTTGATGTTTATATGAGTAAAACTGAGGAAAGAATGATTGGACAAGTGGAGAGTAAGTTTTGTCTAAAATAAATATCACCTTTCCTTCTTATAAGATCTTGTATTGATTTTCATTACCTTAATTTGAAATGGTTCCAGTCCTTGTTTTTTGAATATATCACTGTCATATTAGGTATTCAGCAGCTTCTAGACAAGTGCTCTAAAAATTAAGCTATAGTTGCTGTACGTCTGACTCAATAACCAATAATTATTTCATACAAAGTAGGACAAGTTGAGATGCTGAGGGCTTTTCACCCCAGAATACCTTGTATCAAGACTGTTCCACAAATTTTTTAAGGGGGCATAAGATCTGGCAAACTAAAGGAATGTGAATATGTACATGCAAAGAGTTGGACTGAGGGAGCAAGGAATGATCACTGGTACTCCAGTTCTACTTCCTCTACTTTTGCTGCAAAAATCTAAAATGATCTCTGGCCATTCCCTCATTCACATGCATTTATCATGTCCTGTTGAGTGCTTCACGCAGAGAAAGTCTTCTGCTATCAGCAGGATACCTGCTGGTTGCTTGCAGTCCAAATTAGCCTGTGAGCTGCCACTTGAGAGGCTGCCGTATAGTTTCATGGTGAGAATGTTCAAAAAGAACTTTAGATCCAGATTTTCCTGGACAGAGAAACACCATCACTGCAGCATTGTCTCTGATGTAAACATCAGGGTTCTTCTATAAAAGAGATGACAGCAGTGCTTTCTCTACTCAGTGTTCTTCCTTCTCAGCTCCCGTCTATGTACTAGGTGAGACCATCCTCTATCGGTATTTACAGAATGTGAAGTGTTAGCATATAAATGTTGTCACTTTTAGACAAAATTTTTAGGGCTTAGGCATCAAGCAAACAGGACATTTAAGAATCTAAAACTTCAGTCTAGGCACCAGGAGGGATGATTGGACAACACTTAAACGCATAACTCCTGTAAATCTTGCCCCAGTAAAATTATCAATACCACTTCTTCCTTCCTGCTCTTTGACCTTCTCAGAAGGTCATCTGGTTATTCCCAGACCATGTTCCATTTACAAAACAAGGAGGGGCCAAGGTGATATATATATGTATTCATGCTTGACATAAATGCAGTACTCCTAACCCTGTCATTCAGAATACAGATGGAAATTGTTTAATTTCCTCCTTCTAATGAAATAACTCATTTTTACTTTTACTTGAATACAAAGAAGTTTAAATAACAACTCTAGCTCCAATTGTTAGCTATTTCATTATACTTTCATGGTGTAAGTAAACATGCAAAGGGAATGCCAGAGGCCATAGCTGTAGAAATCAATGAATGGAACACAGTAACTGGTTCCACTGCTAAATATTTATAATGTTATGAATCCCTAACTCACCTTTGCAACAGTCACTAGTTTTATTGTAAAGAATAATTTGCTGGAAGCATGTCTCTGTTTTGTGACAGAAGCCAAGTGTAGGTTACAGTCATAAGCATTTTAATTCAATGTGTACAGAAACAGTAAAACAATCCAAGCAAGTAATATTACCTAGACAAGCAAATATATAAGCAAAAAAGTAAACATGTAATAAGCAACACACAGATAAATATCAATGATTCTACTGGAAACATGTTGGTCTTCAGAGAGCAAAGGCTAAGAGGAAGAAATAGAGCTTCCTCACTGTTTGTTTTAGAAAGGCCTTGAGAGGACTTCTTCCCTTGGGCTTATCCATCTCCCTCAAGAGATGCAAGCTCTGGCAGTCAGGGTGGGAACTTCTTCCCTGAAAACACCTCCAGAAGGCATCACACAAACTCCTAGAAGGCATCATATTGTGACTGACCTCTCAAATAGGTTCTAATCCTGTGCCTTGTGTAGTCACAGATGTGCTGGAGGCTGCTCTCTTACTCAGTCCTAAAGGACTATCTCCTAGTTTAAGAGAAAACTTCTTCCCTTGTGGAAGTCCTGTTGCTTTCTGATGCCTGCCTAATACTGTTGGTAGCAAGGAGCACAATTTCTTCTTCAAGCTGTGTGGTTACTTTGAATGCCAGTGGCAGAATCACTCAGAATTTTCTTTCTCTAAACCAATGAGAAGGGATAAATAAGCACCCTGTGCAGAGCATTTCAAGAAGAGATGGTGGAACGCAGGCAGGAGGATTTAGACCCCCTCGTGTGGCATTACATTCAAGATCTTGTCTGTGTGCAAAGAGGAAGCACACCTTGCACACAAAGACCAAAAAGTTATTGCTAGTAAAGCTGAAATCTTAATGCAGGTAGAATACTCACGTACAGGAAAAAAGCCATAGTAATAGCAGTAATACAATTTTAATTGTAATGCACACGCATTTTAGTTTCTGCCTTTTTCCTGGTGTTATCCTCACCCTTCCACTGCTCTTTCTGGGTCCAAGAGTCAGTGGTTTCATGCTGGTGTTGTCAGGGGAGGGAATATTACGGTAAGTGGAGAACATGTGGAGTCCTTTACCAGGAAAAGTATGATGTTCATGTTGACAGGTTTTTTTCTTCCTTGCTTCTTCCTTTTTTTTTTCTTATTTCTCCTATCCTTTCTCTTAGTTTTTTTTTCCTACACACATATATATGTGTGTGTATAATATACATAATACTGTATGCATATATGTTGTATGTTTGATAACATGCCTGTACACCTTTCTCTTTCTTCCTTGGTCTGCAGCTCCAAGTTACATAGCACCATATATACTAAATTTGGACTTGTGTATGTTATATGCTATTTCTTTGTTCTTCTTCCTATCCCTAAACCCAGTTTTGTCCAGCTCCAGGTCTGCAGTTTAACTGGCCATTAACGAACTGTTTATAGCATGAGGTGTCCCAATGCCAACCATGCACCCCATCTCTTCTCATCCCATACCTCTAATCTTCTATGCCACATCTTGTGTCTCTACATGTAAGTAAGCCTCTGCTGTCATTGCAGACCTGTATTTCTCTAATCAGTATCATTGTATTAGAGTTGTAAAAGTCTCAGTCTACCTGGAACAACTGATTGCTACTGCTACCTATAGCAAACCGTGGTTGTATCACACAAAGATAAACAAATCAGGTATAGATGTCTGGGCACTTAGAAAAATTGCTGCCACACCCAAACCAAATAAAATAAAGCTGCAGGCAAGTCAAAAGAAATTAAGGTAGAGCAGACCTTACAAGCCTCAGTCCTGAGCCCTTGCAAACTCAATACAAAGCTTATGGCATGTTACTAACAGTGACAATATCATATTACAGGGCTACAGTTACACTGGCATCATGCCCAAGGAAAAAAGCGATTAGGCAAAAGCAATGCAAAGGCATTACCTGAACTCCCAGCACAGCTATGACAGCTTCATGCATGGGGCCTCTTGATGGCAGGAGGATTGCTTTGTGCCATACAGGGCACAAGGTGCTGGGAGCAGCAAGAACATGGCTCCTCCACAAGAGAGATGACTCAGGAGCTGAGGATGACCACAGCACAGGCAGGGAGAGTACCCTCTTTGGTCAGGACACAAATCTGCAGCATCCAGACACGGTAGGGTATGGTGCTGGTAACAGGCTCTTTTGGCATTTCCAGGAAAAGTGAATCAGGTCCAGGGTGCACCAAGAAAGCTGAGCCAGGCGCAACAGGAGAGGAGGCTCAGAGGGACAGCTACAGAAAGATCTGATGTCCACACGAGAGGGAGGGCCAGAGGCAGAACTGGAGACCAACTACTTAGGACATAGGTCTAAGATTCAGCCAGGAAATAAGTCCAGGGACCAGCCTAGAGGCAGAAACACCTACAGCATAGCTCAAAGAAGAGCTAGTGGCCCAGGTCTGAGCTTAAATGGAACTCCAGATGAATGGGTGGAGGGTGCATTGATGGAGATTCCAGGTGAGGCTGATAAGGTCAATTCAGGACTATCAGTGTCCTCAGGGCCCCTGACAAGAGAAACAGCCAGAGGAGTAAGGAGTATGTTTTCTTCTGCCCTCTGACAGCCTGTCATGGTTAAAGCCTATTCCAAATGGGTCCAGAGCAAAGACCGAGGAGTAGTTGTAGACCTTGAACAACTCTGGAAGCTAGAGGTGGAAATCCTTGCTGGGACAGAAAGTGTTGAAAGTACTCTAAGTGAGAGGAAAAGAGCCTATCCTAAGCAAGGTGAGCTTCCTCAGAAAAACTTACACATGTGTGGGATGAGTTTGCGAAGGGATGAAGAGAAGGAAAAGGCATATGGATGGTTAGCCATTTGGGGGGAATTTTTTATTGATGACAGAGTGCCTAAAAGAGAAGGGAGAAGCTCTGTAATTTTTCAGAGGTCTGCTAGGTGCAAGTTGTCTCAGAAGTGCTGAGTAGTGAGACTAGGGATAGGAAAGATGCTAGGAAAGCTGACAAGTTTGAATCTAGCTGTGACTCTCCAAGCTGAGAAGTCAAAAGTTGAGGATAAATAGTAGCTTTCCTCCTCCCCAAGGGCCAGCTTTGTTCTGTATTTGCTTTGGTGGTGGTTTCCTTTCTTACCAGTGTCCTCTCCTTTTCAGGTCTGTTGCTTCTACTCCTTTGAAACCATTCATGCTCCTGGTTTCATGACCCTCTTGTCTGTGGGCAACGACTGTCTAGTGTGCTTAGACTCAGAATAATTTCTTCTTTTTCTTAGCTTTGAGGAAGGTGTGACTAAAGGAAGGAATGCTGAAGAGGCAGAGGTGTAGGGACAGTGATATACTGTGAGCCTCCAAACGACACCTTGCCCTTCTTCAAAATGGGTAGAAGTAGTGATGGAGAACATCATGGCAGAGAGTTGATGGGGAAGTAGGTCAGCACTGGCATGCAGAGGTGGTAGAGTGAAAAGAGAAGAAGTGAGTGGGCTGCTAGCATGGGGAGAGTGCTGTTCTGTGGTTGTGTTTCCTGCTGTTGTCTTCAGGAGTCAAATAGGTGGGGAGCTTTTGCCCCAGATGAGGGAATGATTTCCATATGCTGATGAGAGCATACGTCTTGCCATGCAGAAAGCAAGCACCTGTGCTCTATGCCCACCCTCAGTGTCTCACTGCCATCAAAAAACACAAAACACACTGAAGTCGTGTCAAGGTTTAAAGCTGGGCTGGCTATTAAACGGATGGCAGACGCTCTCTATTAACCCTTTCCTTCTCTGGAAGGGGAAGGAAAAGAGAAAAGGGAGAGAGACGGGTTGGAAAGTTCAAACAGTTTTAATAAACAATAACAATGAAAAAGAGTATAATAATAATAATAGAAATAATTAAATATATACAAAACCAAGATTGAGCTTCCCCGCTGATGATCACATCACCACTGATGCTGCAGGATAGGCTCTGGGGAGTCCTGGACTGGACTCAGCAGCAGATGGGAACTGGATTCAGGAATGAATGGTTTGGGATCAAAGGCAAAAGAAAACTGGACAGAGTCCTCTTCAGACACTGGCCATAGAAGAAGAGGGTGTGACCCTTGTGACCCCTCAGCCTTAAACTGATTATGACGTGTATGGGATGGAATACCTCATTGGCCAATTTTGGGTCACCTGTCCTGTCCGCTCCTCCCTGCAGGTGTGACGCTTTTACGGCCTTTCACTTGCAGACCATAAGAGACTTAGCAATGACCTTCATTTCTATAGGAATAAGTATAAGCAAGAGCCTTTCTGCATACCATTTATGCCATTACCTTAGTAATAACTATAAACTTCAAGTGTTATCAATTCTAGAAGCAGACACTGTCTGAAAAACATGTAGTCAGCTTCAGAAAGTGCAGTTACTTAGAAGAAACTTGACTGAAAGGAAAAATCACTGAAAGGAAAATTGGTTCTGTCCTAGTGCAAAGCAGGACAAGTTGGTGGATGTTTCTGGAGGAAACTACTCCACTGAAACAGGAATGGTCTGTTCAGGCCCATGTGAGTATGTATGTGGGCAGAGTGGGGTGCCCCTCAGGGATGAATGTGCTGCTTCACCTATAGAGATCTATAGTAGCAAGCTTCAGATGAGTTAGCCTGGAAAATGAAGACCTTAAAAGCAATGCTGAAGAAGGTCAAGAAGAACAGTAAGTGTTGATGGCACCTCACAGAGCAGGTTCTCAAGATGCCAGCACATCTCCATGCAACGCCTTGAGGCACCCAGATGGGGAAAGTCCAGGAAAGACAAAGTGAACCTCCACTCAGCCAAAGAGCAAGGACAGACTGCATACTCCAGCCAAATGCTTCAAACCTACAGGTATGATGTTGTCAGTGATTCTAAAAATGTGTCCAGTTATTGTCAGGGTGAACAGAGGCTCAGAAAGTTTCTTCTGCAGCTACTGCTCTGATATTTTCAGTTTCTTGTCCTGTTCTTGACACTTGAATTGTGTTTTTCCTCTCCTCATTTGTGATGTTACCCCACATGCTGGCCAGCCCCTATCCACTCAATAATATGTGGTTTATGCTTGGACAACTCTGATGCTTCCCCAGGTATGATGGTCTGCTTCTTGCCTGCTACCAGGTCACTGAACTTGCTCTGCAACTATAGATCTGCAAGTGGAGAAGAAGCCATCTTCCATGTGGCAGAAGTCAGGTTAGGTGAGTCAATTATATTTAATTCAGTAAAGACTTTTTCTTAATTTTCTTTTCCTTTTATGTTTCATATTGCAAAAAATAAACTCATGCATTTATGCTGCACTGCTACTTGTGGCCAGTCTTCATTCTTCAGTCAAATAATGACAGGAAAGTCAGTCTACAGTTTTCAAAAATATATGCAAATCCTTGAATAGCTGAATATTTTACTGTCTCTAGTGTTAGAATTGTGGAGGAGGAGGAGGAAGATTATTTTAGACAATACAGGTTCTAAAACTGATGGTTTGTTCTGCAGTAAGGCGGCTCTGAATGATTTTCAGAGTGCAAGGAATCATCTTAAAGGCTAGTAAACCAAAAATACTAAGGACACTGCATAGCATGCTTCAAATCTGGTTGCTCTTGCAACTGTACTTTTCCGTTAAAATCAGTTTGTGAAGTTTGGGGATTATTTTTATTGTTTGCTTGCTTCTAATTTAGTTGCTATAAACTAACTGCATAATAAATTCTCCACAATGAAATATTTGTGGACTATTGTATTCATTTTATGTGTTATACCTGCTTTTAGGGGCTTTTCACACTGTTGGGGTCCGCGTGAGGAAGGAACTACAGCACACCAATATGGTGCTCTAGTAGCTTCTTTATTTTGGTTAACACACACTTTTATAACCTACATACTCTCTTATGTAACGGTCACACACTAAGCTATTGGCTACAAGTATTGTCCATAATCTGGCTGCGTGCCACCTCTACTGTTCTAATTGGATACTTACTATAAACTTAAGCAAGCCACATCCCTATGCTTTCTTGCTATCTCATGCTGTTACATAACAGTGTACTGGTATGTTCTCTCTATAACTTTCCCACGGTCCAGGCCCCTACATCACACGTTTATGTTCTTCAGTACATGAGTAAGACAGGAAGATTTTAATTTGGATCTCAGGATGTGGGGCTGGCCATGAATAAGTCTTGCAAGAAAAGCTTTTGAATCTGGATAAACAGGGGAGAAAATTATAGCAAGTATAGCAATTTTCCTGGCTTGTTACACAAGTCTTATCTTCCCGTTTTGTAGTACCACATGAACAAAAAAACAATGCTGCAGAGCTTATACAGAGCTTATACAGAGTGTTTATTATTTTTAAAACCACAAGACCAGATTTATGAACCTTAAACATAATTAATGACTGATAGTGAAAGCAAACAGTTCCCTCCCCACTAGAGCAGGCACAATTTTTTATTGAGGAAACAGGGCTAGTGCAGTCATGCCCCATGCACAGCAGCCACATCCAGTTCTGTTACTGGCTGTACACTGGAAACCTACAGATGCAGTGGCTACCATTATAACTATGTTTTTACAAGAGATCTCAGATAACAAAAAATGTTTACAGTGCGTTAGATTCTGTGAGTACAAGTTGGGGACAGACCTGTTGGAGAGCAGCGTAGGGGAAAGGGACCTGGGGGTCCTAGTGGACAGCAGGATGACCATGAGCCAGCAGTGTGCCCTTGTGGCCAAGAAGGCCAATGGCATCCTGGGGTGTATTAGAAGGGGTGTGGTTAGCAGGTCAAGAGAGGTTCTCCTCCCCCTCTACTCTGCCCTGGTGAGGCCGCATCTGGAATATTGTGTCCAGTTCTGGGCCCCTCAGTTCAAGAAGGACAGGGAACTGCTAGAGAGAGTCCAGCGCAGAGCCACGAAGATCATTAAGGGAGTGGAACATCTCCCTTATGAGGAGAGGCTGAGGGAGCTGGGTCTCTTTAGCTTAGAGAAGAGGAGACTGAGGGGTGACCTCATTAATGTTTATAAATATGGAAAGGGCAAGTGTCATGAGGATGGAGCCAGGCTCTTCTCAGTGACATCCCTTGACAGGACAAGGGGCAACGGGTGCAAGCTGGAACACAGGAGGTTCCACATAAATACGAGGAAAAACTTCTTTACGGTGAGGGTGACCGAACACTGGAACAGGCTGCCCAGAGAGGTTGTGGAGTCTCCGTCTCTGGAGACATTCAAAACCTACCTGGACGCTTTCCTGTGTGATAGGTCTAGGCAATCCTGCTCCGGCAGGGGGATTGGATTAGATGATCTTTCGAGGTCCCTTCCAATCCCTAACATTCTGTGATTCTGTGATATAGCCATGCCTGCCACCTGACCAGTGCACTGTCCTGTCCTCCCATTAAACTCCATTTCTAACTCTTTTCCTGGGTGGGGGGCTCCCTATTCTCTGTGTGTGTGTGTGTGTGTGCGCGCATGGGGGTCTGCATGCGGCAGCTGAGATACGGTCATTGTTCACAGGGTCCCTTGCGTCTGTGGTGCAGCAACCAGAGCAAGTGTGTCAGTGTGCTCGCTTCCAGCTGCTTTTCAAGCAGTCTGCAATTCCACTTTAAACCACATTTCCAAAAGGCAAAGATGGGAGGTGACGCTTCTAATCCAAACCTTTCCTCCTTGTCCCTGTCTCCTAGCTGCTATGTCCCAAACAGCCTGTGGCCTAATGATTAGGAAACTTTCTGAGGGGACAAGAAGCTACAGTCCTGATTCTTGCACTTTCAGGCAGAAGAAGGATTGAGCCTGAGTGCTGAATCATGAGGGAAATTTTCTACCCACTGTTCCAGAAGAATGATGGAATACTTTCCAGTGACTTTTTTTTTTTTAAGAGTAAACTCTGCTTTTTTGAAAGGAAGTATTTAGAATTATCTTCAACAGAGAATCTAGCTTGAGGATTTTATGTAGATGGAGACCTCCTCTGGAAGCCTCCAGAGAAGTATCTGAGAAGACTCAGACTTAAGAGTCATATATGTACCTAATATTCTCTGTCAGCTTACTCTAGGCAGACTTCAGTTATTCCAGGTAGGGTTAATTTGACTAAAAGAAGATGTTTACAATTTACATATTTACATCTGAGCTAACCACTTCAGGCTCCATTTCTAACCAGTAGAGAGATTGATTCATGTTAGTTTGAAGCAAATATTCACAACAGGTTATCTGTCTGAGCTGGCTGTTCAGAGTCACATTTGGATGCACCTTAACTCACCTCATGTTCTCTGTAGGGAGCCCAGACAGCAAAAAAGATGCTCCTGGGCTCCACATTGGAAATGAGACACTTTTATTAGACTTGCACAACAACTTTGGGGAATTCACTCCGCCTTTGTTTTCTGAAAGCAGACTGACGTTACTTGTGCACTCTTCGGGAAGATTGAACGTGTGAAAGTATTCAAGGCTGTGAGGAACTCAAATGTTACAGTTATGTTTTGAATAGCAGACTAGAGAATCAGGGAATCCCTCTTTGGCCTGTAAAATTTAAGTAATTCTTGTCTAACAACTAGAAAAAAGGTCATATGCTGCTGTAGTGCTTTCTCTTCCTTCTCTTCTTTCCCTATTCCCTCCTCCCCCTGCCCCAGCCCCAAAATACTTCAGCTTCTAACTGCATTTTCTCTCTTATCTTGAAAAAGGTGAATGGAACAAATCTATATATGTCTGTGTTGAAATCTGTTTAGTGTGGGTTTGTGGTATATATGTAGCTGCTGAAGAAGCCGTTTTGCTGCTTCTTCAGAAAAGTCCTTGTCTTTACAATTTATGTGTTTCTACACTGCAAGGCAAGAAAACAACTTTTAAGGGTGTTAACTAAGTTTTCAAAAGATTATACCATAAGATTGTCTGCAACAGAACAGGATATTGGGCTATGAGACCCTGTATCTTTAACCTTGTATTTCAAGAGAATGTCATGATTCAGAAGTATGGAGAAAACGTAAATGCAAAGAATATTAACAACTTCAAATTTGTAATACAGAAGTGGAACAGAGGCAGCAGCTGAGAAGGTTATACCTAAAATCATAATGATAAAAATAATAAAGTATAAAATTGGCTTCTTCCCATACAGTTCAGGTTCCTGTTTTCCTGCATCTATTTCTGTACTGTGGTTGCAAGTTGCTATAGATTTCACAGTTTAAAAATTCTGTAAGTTCTTCCAAGAAAAAGTCACCCCCAACTGCTTCAGCAATAAAACTGCTTATTCTGTTCAATAATGCTGTTCTGCTGAAGATGATTTGCATTTCTGGAAAGAACTAATTCTGCAGTGGATTAATTCTTTTTGAATTGCTGCTGAGAGGAAATGAACCTGCAGAGAGACAACTGACTCGCATGTTTCTTGTCTAAGGTTACTTAAGGTCTCAACATTCATTCCATGCAACTCACCTATATTGAACAGCTCAGTATTTACTTAAGTGAGCATATGCTAAGCTAAGGTACTATGATTTTACTAAAATGGCAATGCATTAATAAGCACAATAACCAAATTCAGGTAAGAAATCTAAATCTAATCCATAAATCAGCAGTTACAGTTAATCAAACACCATACAAATGCAGCAAACAATTGACTCAACCAGTGAACCACAGAGATTGCATTGGCCAGTCTTGTCCTGGATAATTGCAGATAGATTCAGTGCCTAGACACAATCTTGTTTGATTTATGTCAGTAAATTGCTGTGCTACTGTAAAAAGTGTTTGGCTTGCTTTCCTCCACTTCTGAAATCATGCTAGATATAGGATTTAAGCACTAACCTTCAAGAAATGATTTGTTTCTGCACGCATAATGTTGGCATGATTGTCTGCACACATAATGTGGGCATAACCTACTGAAAAAGCTTTCAAACAAAACTGCTTTTGAATCAATGGCTACGTTGACTTTTTAAACACCAAATTTACCTTTAGAAAATTGAAAAATTCTATGCCATTCCTCTACTTTTAACTTATTACCTTCAACAAGTGGAAAGTACTTCACCACAGCTTGTAGGAGAAACAATATGGTCTGCCTTGTTGAGCTTCTGGTTATTGAAGTGAGTCTCTCCAGTAACTCAACTCTTTCACCTCATCTTTCTTCACCAGATTTTCACAAGCAGGGAGAGGCTTGGGGCTTTATAGGTCTTTGAGGAAGAGAGAGAAAGTCACTTTTTTTCTTCAGGATCTTTGTTTCTTCTTTGAGTGCCATTGTTTATTTTTAGACTGTAGTGATACCTCTGTGCAAATGGTATTAGAAACATAACTTTTTACTTTAGTAATGCTCTACACCAGCTCACCTTCTTAACCTTCAAAGAGGGGCTTAGAGTGCTCTGACATCTCAACACTTCTTTTCAGCTTGTGCTCTGTTGGTGTCAGATTGCCTTGTCTCAGAGTTTTAAATTACCTTCTACGCTCTCTTTTGATACCTTTGCCAGAAATCTCTGCAAATCCTTGACTTCAGTTCTAAGATAGCCTTTTAAGTTGTATGCTGCTGATACAGCTTCAGTCTTCCTACCTGCTTTTCAGAATGCTTACAACTAGGTCACATGGAGGAGCCTGCATAGGAAAACCATCCTATAACTGTAAAAATGTTGTTTGGAAGGGACCTCTTGGGGTCTCTCCAACCTCCTGCTTGAAATAGGACTGTGGCTGTGCCAGATTAGGTCAGCCATGGTTTTGTGTAATGAAGTCTCGAAAACTTCCAAAATCAGATTCCAGCTGCTCTATGAATAATCTGTTTCAGTGCTGCACTACCCTCCTGGTGAATCTTTTTCTAACATCCAACTTGAGCCTCCCAAGATACAACTCAAGTACATCACTGCTTGTTTTATCACCAGCTTCTGCAAAGAGTGTAGCCCATCAGCTTTTAACTGCCATTTATATAGCTGTAGGCTGCTGTTAGATCACATCTTCACAAAACCAACAAAGCCCAGCTCCTCTCATACGCTCTGGGTCCCAGACCATCTTAGCTGTTCTCCGCTGGATCCTATGCAGTTTCTTTGTGGTCCTTTTAAACTTAGGGACCCATATCTGTGCACAGATGGGGATTCATCAATAATACCAAGTAGAGGAAGCTAATAACTTGCCTCAGTCTGCTCACCATTATCTTAATGTGGCACAATATATAATCTGCCTTATTTACAATGAGACCACACTGTCACCTTATATTCAACCTGCCATCTCATTACCTCCAAGCCCTCTTCACCAGGGCTGTTCACACAGTCAGTTTCAATGCTGATTCAGTGTTTTGCACTTCTTATTGAACTTCATGTTTCTGTTTTCCCTAACGATTAGTTCAGTGTTGAAGTACTAGACATTTTTCACAGTCAGCAAAAATCTCCTTTTATAAAAAAATCTAACAACTTGCTGAACACATTCACTTTATTATGCTCTCTTTTATGACATGCATGCAAGCATTCTTCAGCTTTCTGAGTTTTAGCAATAAAGCTTTTGGGATGCTAATAGAAATTCATGACTTCTCCTATTGGCTCACACCTAAAAACCCTAGACAACCCTACTTCTGTATTCCGTCAGAATAAATCTTATGTACAATTACATCACTATGGTTTGCCTTGAGCAAGCTCAAATCTGTGTTCCTCACTGCAGTGTCTCTTCCCTAGTCTGTTTTATTCACATGAAACACAATGTTCTTGTTCGTCTCAAATACCAATGGACTAAGCACAAAAAACTGTAATGTACTGCAGCTGTACTGATACACTTCCAAAGAACCAACTGAACAGCTTCCTGTTGACCTGTGTAGCCAGCAGCAGTTCTCTGATGGTTCCCAAAGACTTTCTGTTCTTAGTTCAAAGTGTCTCTTCATGGCTTAACTACATTTCAAACACATTAAGTTTATTTTGAGCCCCATCTGCTACTTGATTAGATGTGTCTGTGGGGGCCACAGAAGTGTCTCCCTATGACAACCTAGAAATATTTTCCCTGCTCTGTTTATCAGATGGTCATGTGAGTGTCAAAGGTTTTACTGAAGTGAAGATGCCACATAAACGACTCTGTTCATCACAGTGAACCATTATGAAAGTTTTCATTTAGTAGAGATGCATGAACCTTGCTCTTCAAAAGTCCAGCAATGATGCAAGAATGCTGGTTTGTAAAAATAGTTGTGAGTGTAAATACATTATCAACTCTGATTGTAACTATTTAATTAATTGCAAATATTTAGTGCAGGCATAAATGGAAAACAGTTGTTCTCTGCTTCTTAGACATAATTTCCCACTTTCCTGATTTCAGTTTTATTTACTTTATGGTTATTATAATGGCTGCCACCAACCACTCCCACTTCAGTGTGCTAACCATGACTCACATAAGTGCTTAATAAATTACATCAATGGGAAAGCAGATGAGCATATGAAGAGGAGATACAAAACTCATTAGTCATGCAGTCTTCTTTTCTGGGGACTGAATTGCCTAACAGAAAAACATTGTGAGTGGCTTGTGCATCTGTCAAGTCCACCAGATGCCAATCTTACTCTTGCAGTTTTTGTGAAAGCTATTAATCAATATGCATTATTCAGTATTGTAAAAGAGGACCTTATTTAAGCAGCCAACTAAAGCAGAAGGAAAAAGGTAACCACCCAATACACAGTAAATTTCTTCAGACAAAGAGAATAACACAGATCTTGCCACTTGAAGCAATATTTAGATCACAATCTATTTATTTCTTTTTCATACATTATCTTGCATAATCATGCAGTTGAGGACAGTTATTCTGGAACAACAAAGTGAAACGAAGAGTCTCTGTGTGCTAGACATTGATTTTGATCAATCTGCATGAAATAAAGTGCATCAGTGTACCAGATCAAAATCAGAAAAGGACACAGTATTGCACTCTCTCCTTATTGCTGGGGATGAGCCAGCATCTTCTTTATAACCTGTTTGATTTCAGAGATCTATAGCATACCTATAATAATTCACCTAAGGCTGAAAATGTATAAAATCTCTGTACAGCCTTCCAGGATTTTTTTTTCTTGGTTTATTTTCACAGAAGGGAGCCTGGTACATTCACACAGGAGTACAGCACATTTAAAAAAACCCAAGTCCAATTTTTTAATCTCAGCAGCTGCAAAGATGATTTCTGTATGAAAGAGTCTCACTAAACTTGAGAGCAGAAAGGGCTGCAATCTTACAGCTATTCTCATAAGCTGATCTGTTGGTCAGATCAAACTACCATTTAGTGATAAAGTAAAAATGAAACCTGAAGACTGTAGCAGCACTAGCAAGTGCCAATGTGAACCTACACTATCCCTTAGCCAGGAAAAGAACTTAGGAGACCACTTATGACAACCTGAAAAAATAAAATAATGAACATGAAGGCTTTAAAGGAACAGTAGATAGAGTACAGAAAAAAAAAGCAAACAGAAGAGCTGAACCCCATGAAGAGGTGTGACACGCAGGGGTTTGTCTGTCCTGAAGCCAGCTCTCTGAACAGAGTGCAATGCAGGTTTTTGATCCCATGACAAGAGTGAAAAATATTACTTTTTCTGTATGAGGATGCATTGAGTCAGAACCACGTCTAATCTGTCCAAATGCTTGTTTCTTTTATAACCTAATATAAACATGCCTCCGCTTCTCCCAGCACTTGTCTGCACTCAGGCCAAATGCAGATATAAAGCAGCTGAATCAGGTGTCAGCAGCAGGTCCCTACAGCAGTTTCAAGAGTTCTCTTGTACCAATTTGTCCAGCTATTTGACTTGACTTTGTAGCTGAGTTGTCTTGTTTACAGCTAAAATGGATATGTCAGTATTTCTTGGCAATAATGCAGACATACCCAAAAGGGTAACGCCATTTGAGTCCACTTTTAAGCATGCGTTGTTCAGATTAGTGCAGGAAGCTCTAACTAGCTTAAACGGACTGTGACACCTAGGCAGAACAGAAAAAAAGGAAATAATCAGAAAGGGGTTTTTGCTTCCTGGTATCTTTTGATTCTCCACAGTTTTCACTTTACTTCATTTTTGTCTCTTGTGTGCCAATACACTCTCAAATTTGTTTCTGTAACTCAAGAAGGAATGGGCACAGAAAGTTTTGCAGGTCAAGATGCCCCTGTGTAAACCAGTCTTCTCTTGCATTCATTCCACTATTTTTTCAATGAGGATAGCAATTTATCTCCAAAAATTTGTCATTATTCTACTCCTCATTGTAAAAAATGTCATATAAAAAAATTCAGTGGCTGAACTGCACACATCTGATAGTATCATTGGGAATACTCAAGAGAAATGCAACAGTAAAATAGAGTACTTCACAAGTTAATCTTACCATCACAATAATACTGATAATAAGAAAAAACCTGTTCATGAGCAGGGGACTTCCTGTGTAAAACCTCTGCATACAGTTTTCATTTGATATAGGTCAATCTATAGTCTTTATATGAAATACTTGTTTGTTCTCATATAGCTGGAACTTCTTAAATGACTTTGCCTTTGTCCACAACATTGTCCTTCCACATTCATTTCATCTATCTGCCTGACCATAGCTTGTATAAGTGGAACTGAGAAAGGCTGTTCCCACACAGCTGAGAGCAAGTGGACTGGTTGTATGCACTCTGCACAGCCTTTATAGACCAAGGGAGACTTGAGCCACATGTCAACCCCTTGGCCCTAAGATACAGTTATTAGGTATTGTGGGTTTTTCATTCAAAGTTTTTGGGACACCATGAAGAGCTCTGTCACAGCTCATCAGAAAGGTTGTTTCTATGATGTTGATATAATGTATGGGCACATGCTCTGTACCTTAGGTCCTTGTGTCAAGGTGTTTGTGTTTGGCAGAAAGAGCCAACTCTGACATGTTCTTACCCATATTTTCTGTTTCAAGTTGTTGTGGGAACTGCATTTGCATTTTTCTCAGAGAAAACTAGTTGGGCTTACTCTAAGACAATGCTTGGAAACAAATGAGTCTACGTGTGTATGCATTTGGAATGATCAGGGAATTTGCATGGAGCAAACTCTTAAGTTATTTGACCGGACAGATGTTCCCAGAAATATTTTGGATTATCTAGAGTCATGATTCAACACACACTGGATTAAAGATTTGGGTCCAGGAACAAAAAAAATCCCTGAAACACCACAAATGTCGTTGTTAATTTTGCTGTTAGAGCTAAGTTACACTCTGCTCCCTTCCCTATTTAGCACAGTGTATTTGAAGAAAGGATAGCACATTTACCCCAATGAAGTTGTCATTTGAAATAAATGGTCTTGCAATGGCTGATAGGTAGAGAGAAACAGCAGAGTAAATGCTGAAATGCATATGAGAAGTCAGGCCCTTTTTACACCAAGTGTGAAAGAAAGCCTCAGACTATGCTTTGCATAAAAGTCAAGCACAGGATTCCTCAAATCTATTAAGAATATCACAAACTGACTCTTAAGCCTTTCAGGCTTCTCTTTAGCTGTAGACTTCTGCCTCCATGCTGTGACTTACTTCTACTGCATGCCATACCTTCAGCAAACTCCGTTCATCCCCAGGGAAGGAACAATCTCCTGTTCCTACCAGGAGGTCCTGTCACTTATTTTTACAAGGTCATAGTCACAACCCAAGGTCAAACCAAAAATCTAGGTATTTCTGTCACACCTTCCTGAAAGCAATAATCCAGACATGCACATAACTCATTTCATGAGTTGAAAAACTTGTCTGAGAATTGCTCAAATAGCCTCTCTTTCTCAAGACTTCTGACATTTTAGCTTTGAGTCATAAAACTAGTTTTGTGGATGGCTAGACCTTTGTTGTTTGTTTTTGTTTTTTTTTTCCTGTTTTCCTGAAACAAGGAGCAGTGAGTATTGTACTAGCTTTGGCACACATTTCCAGCATACCAGTTCAGTCTCTGTACTGGCCGCTTCCATGATCCAGAGATGGCAGCACTTTCAAATTCCTCTCCATGTACATTGTGTCCTGGCTGCATGGTGAAACCCTGGAAGACACCTCAAAAAGACCAGACCAGGTTTACATCCCATGAGCACTCCAGCCAGGTGCCAGTCAGGGTGAGGAGCTGATAAGCCCCTGATTGCATTGCACTCTGCATCAGCAGGTAAGTGTGATTGCAGCCCTTCTCCCATGCTTTGTGAGCACTCCTGGCCCAGAGCAGCCCAGATTTCCCAGTGATTTGCTTACCAACAACCTGTCTGTGGTGTATATCATTAAAGACAAATTCCAAGGGAGATTCTTTGAGGTCTATCTGTGATAGAGATAGACAACTACAATATCCTTCCTTCTTTTATCCCACAGAAGCTTGTTACTCTCCACAAGGTATATATCCATTGTGAGCTGCTTCGCTGCCATTTGCTTTCTCTCAGGCCTGTGCCCCACTGCTGTTTAATTTCCTGACATAAGCAGAGCCACAAAGTAAGGACACCATTCTATATTTTTATATTGTTATTGCCAGCAAACCAAACAATTCATATTGTCATTGTCTGTTGCTACCTCTGTATCTGCAAATAAACCAGAGCCCATGCACACACTCAAGCACTGGGCCGTAGTTATCTGCACCTCTAAACCGTGAGCACAGTTCCTCGCATGGCTCAGGGGCAGCAGCCAAATTTCACTGCCCCCCTGAGGCTGGAGCCTGGAAGCAGCTGGCCAGCCCTCTCCCCTAAGGCGTCTGTTTAGGTGTAAAATCATCTCCTCTGAATAAGATGCATGAGGCCCTTCATCAAGGGTATAGAAAAATATGATCCTGGCCCACGGGAGAGTTTAATGTCAGAGAAAGCAGACCGCGGCGGTCAATATCACTTCCTTCCGGCTCCCTGTTTGCTCTGTGGGCACCTCTCTTGTGTGGAAAGGGCTGAAGCAGGACCGCAGGCAGGCAGGCTGACAGCTGCTTTGTCCTGGCAGCTGTCACTCCGCTGCAGGTGGAGCCCTGTTAGGAAAGGGCTGCCAGCACCTCCCTGAGCGTTGAGATGGAGAAACGTTCTGGGGCTCAAGTCAGGGCGGGCAGAGGCAGGGGGTCATGGCAGCAGTCTGGCAGATCAGGTTTTCTTAGGGACCCAGAGGCACAGTGCGGTGTTTCCTGCAGCTATAGTTTCTGGCATAACTTTGCCTGGACAATCAACAGGGGTAAAGTTGTTTACAAAAGTTGTTTACAGTTGTTCTGGATTATCTCACCTAAAAGAGCTGAATTTTCACTGTCAGTAAAATGATTTTATTCCAGTTTGTGTTCTCACAAGACCTAACTTTAGAGATAGAAAGGCCTTTGGGTATTTTTGGTAGTTTTATTTTAGGAAAGGTGCAAGCAGATTTACCTCAAGGTTCTGGCCAATGCGATACCCCATCACTTGTAACAGGAGCTCAGAGGCCAGGGCATGTCAAGAAAGCCAGACTAGATCTGCAGCCAAGGAGAAGGCTAATGAATTCTGAGAGACAGAATATCAGCACTTTGGAGAGAATAACACACAGAGAGGGCCAGCCAAAATAAGGCAGGCCAAAAAAAAAGAAAAAAATACGATAAAACGTTGTGAAAGACAAAACAGTGATTACTGCAATAGATCTAAGCAATAGAAAGGTGGAGTAGAATTGCTTGGTTTTCAGTGTTAAAAAGGAAGAAGTGGAAAAACTTAGCAAGATAAAAATGTAAGAAAAAAAGTTCAGATAGACACCATAGTCAAAAATAACCATTATGGTAAAAAACTGTATTCCATCGGTATGTTTATGAAATATTTCCAGACACTTGTAGTGGTCCCAGCTTCCTGTTTTGCTGTCTGAGCATTACCCTTTCACCAGCAAAGTTACATAAGGGAGTAGAAAATAAGATTACTTTGCAAGGGCATACCCAAGTAGATGATTCTGGTACTAAATTTGAAGAATGATATGACTTTAGTGATATCTTTTTTTTTTTTTCCAACAGTTGTTTTAATCTCAGAATTACAAACCACTATAGCATTTAGTCTCACACCAGCTGGGTGGATATGTTTTATGAGTTTAGTTTTCATTTACTGCATGAAAAGCAAAATATTCACTGTACCTGCAACACCGAATTAAGGAAACAATAATTCCAAACTGATAAAATATTGCAGATAGATAAAAAAAAATTCACGATACTAGCTAACCTGCCTTGATACACCCAAATCTGTAGTCCCTGACTGACTTTCACTCTTTGCAGAAAGTCTGAGATATTTGTAGCGTTCCTGGAAACCAAAAGGTTCAGACTCAGTTTGCTGGAACGAGAAGGGATGTCCTTACAGTCTACCGAAATCCAGGTACTGTCTATATGGAGGCTTAGGGTTAAGCATAGTATGAACTGCTGTTTCTCATCTATTTCTTACCCTGAAGTCTAACCACTGCTGTTCCCATTTTGTTGCTTGATTCTTAGAGACTTCCAGTGTCTTCCAGGTTCATATTAGTCATTTTACCCCAGGTGTAAGTCGGGATGCAAAATACTTGTTTTTCCTTTCCAGCTTGTGGCTTCCCATCAACAATCAAGAAAGAGCATGTGAGATACAGAATCCTACCAGAAGGTGGGAAAAACAGATAGCAGGATTCCTGTCCATGGACTTCATGTGCTTAATCACAGCACACAGGCAAGTACTCTACAAACACATGTCAGGGAAAGTGAAGGGATGGTGCTCTCACACTAATGCATTAGAGCAGCTTGATAGCTTCCAGTGGTCAACTGAAGTGAGTCACTGAAGGCAGTCAATAAGTGTAGGCTTCATTTGCAGGGTAGATACTGACTAAACTTCAGGTTCTAACACTTGAACAGTTATAATTTATTAATATCAAAAGTGAGAAGAAAATTATGGTTAATTCCTAGAAAAGTTTTATTAGGGACGTAAGATGAAGCTCTGAGATATTAATAGTTTGTGACACGCTCAAGTTGTTGTGACAATAAGATGAAGTAAATCAACAGCACTCTGTTTTGATAAGCTCAAACTGAACTGCTTAAATGTGTTTAACTGTGGACCCATCTCATACTCCTCTTGTTTATGAAATCTTTTATTTGGGATAATGCCAGCATTAACCAATTCCTATTTGTTGATGTCATTTGCTGTCAGAAAGGACCAGAGGATCCTCATGGGCAACATGTTGAGTCAGCAGTGCCCCCCTGTGGTGAAGGCCAAAGTATATTGGAACTGCCTAAGCAAGAGGGAAGGCAGCAAGTAGAGACAAGCGTTTCCCCCCGCTCTATTCAGCACTGCTGAAATTCTATCAAGAGTACTGTGTCCAGTTCTGTGACTCCACTACGAGAAAGATATTGGCATACTGGAGCAATTCCATCAGAGGATCACCAAGATGGTTAGGGAGCTGAGCACATCACACGCAAGGAACAGCTGAGCGAACTATTTGTGCTGTCTTTAGAAGGGAAGGATACGAGCGGGATCTTGTTGCTTTCTTCAACTACTTAAAGGGAAGGTTTAGAAAAAATGGAGACAGACGCTTCTTACAGGTAAAAATGATAGGATGAGAGGCAATGGACAGAAGTTGCAACATGTGAAATTCTAATTAATGTTAGGAAAAAAAATTGCAATTAATGAGACTGCTGAGAGACTTCATTGAGTTGCAAGCTTCAGAAATATTTAAAACTCAACTGGTCAAGGCCCTGAATAATGTGATCTAAGTTGGCCCTGCTTTGAAGTGGAGTTTGGAGCAGATGATCCTCATGGGTTCCTTGCAACCTATAAAATTCTATAATTCTATGATCCTGCTAACTGATGCTTGCAGAAAAAAAAATCCTTCCTCACCTCAATGAGGACAAACTATTTAGATATCACTTTTTTTTAAAGCAGTAGTGATATGGCTGCATAAAAGAATGTAGATCGAGTACCAATTTTATAAGTGGATAAATATTATGCTGGAAAAATATCTGTCTAGTACAGTGTGATGTGGCACAGTTCCTTGTTTAAAGATAGTGTTTAAACCCTATTTACTGTTTTTTTTTCAGCCAACCAAGGTTTAAATACATTGGCAAAGTTGTATTTAACCTGCTTTTGAATATAATTTGTTATGTATGTTATTGCACTAAATCTGGATTGTGATATCTGAGAAAATTCTTTCAGAATTCAGAATGCACAAAAACCTAATCTTCAATTTAGCCTCAAGCTCAGAAACAATAATGGGCACAGTTTTATTGCAATTGTTCTTCCATAATTTATAGTGAATGTAATTGGACTGAGACTCTCCTAATGATGTGAACAGATGTCTTGACTTGTAATATGTTGTTTCATATCAGATGCTATTTTTATTACCATTGAAATGGATCTTTATTGCATATCTCCTTCCCTTGAACTATGAAACAATTTAGAAGTCCAGAAGCACTATCTGACAGAATAAAAAAAAATACAGATGGGAAGCAGAAAAATTTTGTATATCCTATCAGAGGGAAAAGCCCTAACTTTACGAATAAAGTGTTTTACACTGGAGAATGAAGCTATCTCCTCTATATTTCTTGGACTTTCCTATTACAAAATCAGCAGCACATTACAAAGTAAAACAACCAAAACAACAAGGGTTATCATTGTCCACTGGGTATTTTCCATGAATGCTTTTTATCTTGACAAAATACCCATTGTCTGTCATAGAAGCTTTAGTGAAAGGGACCAGACAAACAGTCTGGTTTATTAAAAATTTGAATAAGTCTTGAACACATACCTAAACGAATTCAATATTGCTAGTATCAAGGAGGGGAATACCTTAGTCTATTTTAGAAGGTGTTGGCAGAAGAGATGGGGAAACAAGTAACTTCAGACTCTGCCTTCTACAGTGATGCACAGATTTACCTAAATCAGACAGGATTTGGTGCCTGCTTCCCACTAGAGAACTTCATAATTGAAGTTCATCTCAGTGTAATTAATTTCTTCCACTTGACAGGTCCACAGAGGTATTCTATATTAGGTAAAATGAGATCTCTGGATGCAGACATAGATTCTCCCAAAAGTAACACTGCATCAGTGCTCGGCTGAACGCACTCCTTAGTTGTTCATAGGACTGCCAAGAACCCATGCACTCTTCATGTCTATGGGACACCACTGCGCATCGTTCCGGTGCATTTGGTGAAGTTTTCTGTCTTGCAGTACATTGCGAGAGAAGGGAATTACTGACACACAGTGAGCTGTTGCCAGAAGGAAAGTAGTACAACCATTATTATGTTTTTCATAGGGAAACCCTTTGGGTATTGTTTTCAGAGAGATAAGAAGTTCAATTTAATTACTGAAATCACTTGTCCGAAACATGTTCCTATCTGTAGCACAGCAGAACTAGGTAAATGCTTATCTCCTGCTGTGGCAACTCAGTGAATCAGAATGGTCAATCTCTCTACTCTCCATTGCTTTACCTACTACCCATCCCCAAATCTGTCACAACAAATCAACATTAAAGAGAACAGGGTAACTTGGAGCGATTGAGAGGGGTAGAAAAACGGCTGTGTGGGCAAGACACCAGAACCGCTGAAAGCAAGATAACAAATGGTGGCTAACCTTGAGAAAGCTCAACGAGCGCGCATGCAGAGTGTCACGAGTAGAGCTCTGAACAGGGAAAACACCTGTCAGGAATGACGGACTCTGTGCTTCTTCTCGCTTTACCTTTGACTTAGAAAAATATTTGCACTTCTCACTTCAGAAGCTGGTACAGTTAACGAGTATGTGATTCATATGGATGTTTTGAAAATGTATTAACTAGAGTTTGTGCAGTGCTTTGAATCTGTGAAGTCAACAATTTATCTTTGATACATTAATATTACAATTTAGTGTGAACAAGGAAGAAACATAGAATCATAGAATCATAGAATGGTTTGGGTTGGAAGGGACCTTAAAGATCATCTAGTTCCAACCCCCCTGCCACAAGCAGGGACACCTTTCCACTAGACCAGGTTGCTCAAAGCCTCATCCAACCTGGCCTTAAACACTGCCAGGGAGAGGGCTTCCACAACTTCTCTGGGCAACCTGTTCCAGTGTCTCACCACCCTCACAGGAAAGAATTTCTTCCTAAGATCTAATCTAAATCTACCCTCTTTCAGTTTAAAACCATCCCCCCTCGTCCTGTCACTACATGCCCTTGTAAAAAGTCACTCTCACGCTTTCCTGTAGGCCCCCTTCAGGTACTGGAAGGCTGCTATGAGGTCTCCCTGGAGCCTTCTCTTCTCCAGGGTGAACAGCCCCAACTCTCTCAGCCTGTCTTCATAGGAGAGGTGCTCCAGCCCTCTGATCATCTTTGTGGCCCTCCTCTGGACTCATTCCAACAGCTCCATGTCCTTCTTATGTTGGGGGCACCAGAGCTGAACGCAGTACTCCAGGTGGGATCTCATGAAAGTGAGTAGAGGGGCAGTATCACCTCCCTCGACCTGCTGGCCACGCTGCTTTGGATGCAGCCCAGGATACGGTTGGCCTTCTGGGCTGCAAGCGCACATTGCTGGCTCATGTTGAGCTTCTCATCAACCATTACCCCCAAGTCCTTCTCCTCAGGGCTGCTCTCAATCCATTCTCCGCCCAGCCTGTATTTGTGTTTGGGATTGCCTTGACCCACATGCAGGACCTTGCACTTAACCTTGTTGAATTTCATGCGGTTTGCACAGGCCCAGCTCTCAAGCCTGTCAAGGTCCCTCTGGATGGCATTCCTTCCCTTGAGCATGTCGACCACACCGCACAGCTTGGTGTCCTCGGCAAACTTTCTGAGGGCGCACTCAATCCCACTGTTCATGTTGCCGACAAAGATGTTAAACATGACCGGTCCCAATATCAACCCTTGAGGAATGCCACTCATCACTGGTGTCCGCTTGGACATCAAGCCGTTGACCGTAACTCTTTGAGTGCGACCATCCAGCCAGTTCTTTATGCACTGAGTGGTCCATCCGTCAAGTCCATGTCTCTCCAATTGAGAGACAAGGATGTGGTGCGGGACAGTGTCAAATGCTTTGCACAAGTCCAGGTATATTACATCAGTTGCTCTTCCCCTATCCACCAGCGCTGTAACACTGTTGTAGAAGGCCACCAAATTTGTTAGGCACAATTTGCCCTTAGTGAAGCCATGTTGGCTGTCACCAATCACCTCCTTGATTTCCATGTGCCTCAGTATAGTTTCCAGGAGGATCTGCTCCATGATCTTGCCGGGCACAGAGGTGAGATTGACTGGCCTGTAGTTCCCCAGGTCTTCCTTTTTTCCCTTCTTGAAGATGGAGGTTATGTTTCCCCTTTTCCAGTCAGTGGGAACCTCACCAGACTGCCACGACATCTCAAAAATGATGGATAGCAGCTTAGCAACTTCATCCGCCAGTTCCCTCAGGACCCGTGGATGGACTTCATCAGGTCCCATGGACTTGTGCACCTTCAGGTTCCTTAGATGGTCTCGAACCTGATCTTCTCCTGCAGTGGGCAGTTCTTCATCCTTCCAGTCCCTGCCTCTGCCTTTTGCAACTTGGGTGGTGAGGCTAGAGCACTTGCCGGTGAAGACTGAGGCAAAAAAGTCATTGAATACCTCAGCCTTCTCCTTATCCTGGGTAATCAGGTCTCCTGTATCCTTCTGGAGAGGGCCCATGTTTTCCCTAGTCTTCCTTTTATCACTGACATACCTGTAGAAGCATTTCTTGTTGTCCTTGACATCCCTGGCCAGATCTTAGTAGTGTTGCCCTAGAACTGACAGAAGCACTCATCAGCATCTATGAACAGATAGCAAGCTCAATAAATAATATTAAAGCTAACTCAAGAGAATGCATGATTTTTGGGACAAGGATGTTCCACTCCCCTGCCCTTTCTCCAGCTTTACGTTTTTGACTCTTTCTTCCTTACTTTTGCTTTCATTTTCTATCCCTCATGCTAGTTTGTTTGTTGTTTTTTTCTCCTCAGGCTCTTTTTCCGTTGCATATTTTCCCTTTTGGGAGACTGGAGGAGGATGGTACTTGGTGTTATAAATAAGAGAAAGAGACAGTAAGGACAGAGGTAAGTAGCAGATGCTTAGAGAATACTCTTATAATCTGTCCCCAAATGAGAGCTGCGTATTCAAAAAAAACTTTTAAAGAACGCTACCTGACTGAGTAGTGAATAAATATTATAGTGAGGCACTGCGGCTGTTCACAAAAAACTGCTATTCACATTTTGTCACCCCAGAAGTCCTTTCCAAGTTGCCCCTGCAGATGGTTATTTTCCCCTGAGCTCCACCAGAAGTGGTGCTAAGGAGGTAAGGACCTGTCTGATGAAATGCACAAAGAAGTGAAGCATACTAAAGAAAACTGAATTATTTTAGCTATTCTGCCTCTTCTCTGCTGCAGTGTCAGTTGCAATACACCCTCATAAGCCACTGTACCCTATAAATTGCTCTTAGCAATTTTGTCACTACATGCAGTTTTTGGTCTGGTGTGCTGTGTATACTTAAGGGTACAGTTTTGTCAGCACAAAATGCTCATAGCAATAGAATACAGTCACCTAAGCTTTCGTTTCTAAACTGGTGTATAGCAACATAAACATTTGGTATAGACTGTCAAGACTGCAACTGACATCCTGTAGTGTGTAAGATCTTTAGCAGGATCTTTGCTTGGTCATACTGGCAAGCTGTAAACAAAGTCTGTTTCAAGGGGCTCAGAAAACAGAGTGATGCAAAGTATAAAAGGCAGAGCAGAAATACTGCCAGCTCGTGTAGTCCTCTCCAGGTTGCATGATTTTTGGCTGAAGCTGATACCAGTTTTGTGCGGAAAAATTCAGTCTTTCACAAAGGTCAACCCTGATTTCAAGATTCATCTTAGCAGAGCTTTCCTACTCCCATGAGTGGAGAACACTGACACTCTTTGTCATGGAAAAGGAAGGTAATCAATCAGAGCTATTACAGTCTGATCTCAGGATAGTACTGGGCTTTAGAACAAGTGCTTTCTAAAAAGTTTTTTCTAAAAAAGCAGTTCACTGGGCATTACTTCATTCATGACATAAAGACCAACCCAGCTATCTTATTTTAAGGTGTATATCCAAATATTCATGAGACAGAGGAGAGCTTGGTAGAGTGGAAAAGTAGTGAGGACTAAAGAAAAGTGGTAGGAAGCTTTCACAGCTATATAGCAATGGTGGTCTGCAATACATAGTAATACCACAACAAGTAAAGCTACTAAAGTGGTAGTCTCTTGATTCCTATATACACATGCTGATTCTGATGGTGAATATATTATAAAGAAATACAAATGACAACTATTTATATACTTTCGCAAGTAAAAAAAAAAAAAAGAAAAATACATTTGAACTACATCTTACATTCCTACATTTCTCAGTGTGTGTCTCTGTGTTGTCAGTTACCAGAGTGCTCTTCTAACAGTCTGAAAGGTAAAAATTATTTTATCATTTACATGACTGCAAAATTATTCTAAACTGAAGATCTGAAGGAGGGAGACTTCACGCAGTCTTCCCCTACCTAAGGGGGTGACATAGAGTATGAAGCTAGGCTCTTCTCAGAGTGCCCACGGAAAGGCCGTCAATCACAAATTGCAACAGGGAGCATTTTGATTGGACATAAGGAAGAAAATCTTCAGAGGGAGTCCAGCTTAGCCTGAGATGAGATTGTCCAGAGAGGTAGTACTATCTTCATCCTTAGATATATTCCAAACTCATCAGCACAAACTGAACAACCCAACTTAGCCTTGAAGTTAGCCCTCCTGGGACGTTCCTTCCCATCAAAACTTTTGTGCAATTCTATGCAGCACTATTTAATATAACAACAAGAAACAAAGGGTTAAATTGACTTTGCACAGGTATCCTCTCCTTTCAGTAATACAAAATCAGAAAGAGACTAGGGAATGATAATAAATCAGAAAGCATGCAGTGTGGTGTGCCAGGTTTTGTTTGGCATATGAAGAAGAACTACATCACACACCAGGAAAAGAATAGGCCCTCTAAAGTGATTCTTAAGCAACACAGTACTCCATGTGCTATTTTGTTTGGCTGTTCTTGTTACCAAGTATTGACATCCTGGAGAAATTTGAAAGTGGAGAAGTTAAAATGATCTCACTTCTGAAAAGATACATGACAAAATAAAACAAGAACAGCCCATACATCTTATTTAAAAGCTATGACTTTATTCTGCAGGTAGTTGAAACACATTAACACCAAAAAAAGAGAAGCATTAATAAGGACAAAGAAGATGTAATTAAAATAAAAGAAGAGAAATTTAGATTGCAGTGCAAAAAACCTTTCTAGCAATGAGATATAGTATTGGCTGACATATTTTGTTTTAACTCTGACAGAATTTGAATAAGAATATAACTAGAGCTGGTTTTTTTTTTGTTGGAAGGCGCCTAGAGTAATTTAACTACTTTCTACTGCTAGATTTAATTAGCCAAATTAATTTTAGTGTACTCCATTCAAGCAATGAACTGCATAATACTCAATAACCCATCTCCTTTTATAGGGGTCTCTGTGTACTCTTCTACTTCTTCAAAAATAACAGAATTACATTTTAGGAAGAAAAAAATGCCTAAGCTTAGTAACACTAATAATTTTTTCTCAAAAAGCGAAATAAAGACATTTATAATACAATGATGTGTATTGGGTTTGTGTGGCAAGGTTTTGGTAGCAGAGGGGCTACAGGGGTGGCTTCTGTGAGAAGATGCTAGAACCTTCCCCTATGTCCGACAGAGCCAATGCCAGCCGGCTCCAAAACGGACCCACCGCTGGCCAAGGCCGAGTCCATCAGTGAAGGTGGTAGCGCCTCTGGGATAACGTATTTAAGAAGCAGGAGCCGGGGGGCAAATGGTGCAAAAACAGCAACAGAGAGAGGAATGAGAATATGTGAGAGCAACAGCTCTGCAGACACCAAGGTCAGTGAAGGAGGGGGAGGAGGTGCTCCAGGCACCAGAGCAGAGATTCCCCTGCAGCCCATGGTGAAGACCATGGTGAGGCAGGCTGTGCCCCTGCAGCCCGTGGAGGTCCATGGTGGAGCAGATACCCACCTGCAGCCCATGGAGGTCCATGGTGGAGCAGATACCCACCTGCAGCCCATGGTGAAGACCATGGTGAGGCAGGCTGTGCCCCTGCAGCCCGTGGAGGTCCATGGTGGAGCAGATACCCACCTGCAGCCCATGGAGGTCCATGGTGGAGCAGATACCCACCTGCAGCCTGTGGAGGACCCCATGCCAGAGCAGGTGCAAACACCCGAAGGAGGCTGTGACCCCATGGAGAGCCCATGCTAGAGCAGGCTCCTGGCAGGACCTGTGGCCCTGTGGAGAGAAAAGCCAAGGCTGGAGCAGGTTCGCTGGCAGGACTTGTGACCCTGTGGGGAACCCACACTGGAGCAGTCTGTTCCTGAAGGACTGCACCCCATGGAAATGACCCACGCTGGAGCAGAAGAGTGTGAGGAGGAAGGAGCGGCAGAGACAACATGTGATGAATTGACCACAATCCCCATTCCCTGTCCCCCTGTGCCACTGGTGGGGAGGAGGTAGAGAAATCGGGAGTAAAGTTGAGCCTGGGAAGAAGGGAGGGGTGGGGTGAAGGTGTTTTACTGTTTTTTTATTGGTTTTATTTTTCTCATTACCCTACTCTGATTTGATTGGCAATAAATTAAATTATTTTTTTCCAAGTCAAGTCTGGTTTGCCCATGAGGGTTATTGCTGAGTGATCTCTCCCTGCCCTTATCTCAACCCATGAGCATTTCATTATGTTTTCTCTCCCCTGTCCAGCTGAGGAGGGGAGTGATAGAGTGGCTTTGGTGGGCACTCGGCATCCAACCAGGGTCAACGCACCATGTAATAGTAAATATTATTATTAATAATAATAAATATTGTTATTATTAATAATAAAAATATAATCTGGGATTTCTGTGTTCATCTTTGAATGCTGAAAACTGTAAACAGACGATGGTTAACTGATGATAGAATCATGTATCGTATTCAAAGATGTTACCATATACTATTTAAAGCTGAACAACCATAAAGTCCTGTCAGAAATATTTAGGAATATCAAGTTTTTTTTAAAATAATCTAATTTTTATTCTATTTGGCAATATTATCTGGTCTATCCATTCCCAATAGTTTTTGAACACATGGATAACAGTTCATAAATTTTTAACAATTGAAGTGGTGTTGTATTAGATGAAGCTATACTATTTTTTTCTTGCATCAACTTGAATGTTATTAATTCCTTGTCCATAGTACAAAGTTTTTAACCTCTGACCAACCATTCTAACCTTAAACGGGAGCTGGCTGTGTTCAGCATTTCCCAGCATCAAAGCATATGGTTAAGTTCTTATGCTTAAATTCAGTTTTCTGATTGTCTGTCTCGTTACATGAGCAGATGGAAAATACTGCATGCTTTTAAGAATTATCAATAAATCTAATCTATGCTACATACTACTAAAGTTTAAATGCACATTATCTTGACTGCCTGTTACCCCATTGGTAAATGGGTTTTTACCTTGCATACAGAATTTACTTCTTAGTTATTTCAAATGTTTTAGTCTTCCTGCCCCTCGAAGAGTCTTTGCTACCTTGACAGTGTGATTGCATTATTCTGTCCATCTTTTCATCTTTGAAAATGTGAAGTAAATACTCTGTTAACAAGCTTACAAGGAAAAAAGATTGAGTGATTCCCTTTTTCACATACAGACTACAATATAAACAAGCAAGGACACAATTACTGTAGAAATATTTCCTGATGAGAATGTTAAGTAATGCAGTCTTGGAGTCTTAATGATGTTCTGTGTGCGTGTGCACATATTCATGTGTGATATGGAAAGCCACAGGTGTATTTTTGAAATCTGCTTTTGAGAGTTGCCATCACAGAATTGCAGTTCAAATGTTCACATGGGTGGAATTCATATTATGGCCATAATCTAATTCAGCTGATTAGGATACTGCTTTAGCTGTAATAGCATTAATATCCTGTGCCACACAAAAAGCAAACTAAATGAAAATATAATGTAATTAACATAACACAGTTGAAACCCAGCCCCCATTGCAGAATTATCCAGATCAGCTGTACTCCATCAATTATAGCCATTAATCACAGTCTGGCACATTTTTATTTCATTATCTCAGGACTACATCCTTCTTTTAATCTCATGATTTTTTATTCTGGGAATTTTTCTGCTGGTTCAGTGGCAGCACTCCTATCTTAAATTTCAGAACAATTTTATATCCCTGAATTGGATTCATAGTACAATTTCTTGATACTCCCTGTGCTAAGCTGGAAATGGTACCGAAATAAATTGGTGATAGTTTTTCTACAGTTGTATTATATTCATTCTGTCTCTTCTGTATCCTCATCACTTTTTATCATTTCTGCTGATTCTCTCTCTGCCTTCCATCTCCTGAAGCATTCACAAAGGAGTTATTGTTAGTTTTGGTGCCTTTTAAAAATTAATACTCAGATACCGTGTGGGTAGTCTTAGGATGCTTTTACATTTAATCTACTAATATTGATCATCCTTCCTGTTTTCCTCGTTTGTGAAGGATCATAGTGCTCCTTGCTTTTACTTGTCTCTTTTACACCACTGTTCAGCTCCTTTCTGGCCTTTCTGAAGTTCTTTCCAGTAAGTGGCATGCATTCTGGATTTCCAATGTGTTGTTCAGAATGCTCTCCATGCTGCCTGGGAGTGTGGTTTATTTCATTAATAGCCTCTTTTTAAAAATCATAGACTCAGAAAAGGATTTAGGTTGGAAGCTCATCTTGTAGAGTCACCTGCTCCAAGCAGAGCTAACTACAAAGCTAGATCAGGTTGGCCAAGGCCTTGTCCCAGACAGTTTTAAAAACTTCCAAGGACGGTGATCCTACCACCTCTCTGGGCAGTGCTTAAACGTGCTTTTAGTAAAGATTTCTTTCCCCATGTCCAATTAAAACTTCCCCTGCTACTACTTGCGACTGTTGTCTTCCGCCCTTTTGCTGCACTCTGAATTCTCTTCTGTTGATGGCATCCTTCTCAAAACTGAATGGATGCAGTGGATTTCTTTGTTGCTCCCACACTCTGCATATGTTACAATCACTGTTGTAGGATGACTCTTCAACAGTAATATTCTGAATCAGGTCCTCATGCGCTGCTCAGAATCAGGCCAACAGATGTTGATGGTATCTAAATATTAGTCATGATCCATGACATTTAAGTAGACTATATCACCTATTGTCTTCCTGAGGGTGCTGATAACCCTTAATGTGCCTAGGTAAAGTGTCTGGTCAATACATACTCAAACACAATCATCCTTCCTCTAAAATAAGCCCATAGCTCTTACATAAAATAGTTTCCTTTCACAGAAAAAACAATAATTCCTTAAAAGCAACCTTTCCCCCCTGTTTTTTGCAAATGCAAGTATATTTATTGCTGTATTGCAGGTGGTAAAAGTACCTGAAGAGGATAGCTGACCATGTTTTAAATATCCAGAAATAAATAAGCTGGATCAATATACTGTAACAGATTGTTTTGCTCATTAGAATGTAAAAATAAAAAGGAAACTTGTCAATCTACCAAAAATCTAGCCTTTCAATAAGGATATAATTGGAACGTGCTGTCAAAAACAACTTTGAAATTAAATTCACAGCAGCTGGTACTCAATACATTTCATGACAGGTCATCAAAGATAAAAATTTACCTCTACCTGTTACTTCTTTCACCTCTGTCAGATATTTCAAAATGTCCAGGATTTTTAAAGCAATATTAACTCTTTCACATTAGAATAACACACAAATTGTGTCTTTTTCTTAATTGGAGTCTTTTCCTTTGCAGGAAAATAAGAAAAAGCCTTCATTAAGAGGAATTCTTCAGTCTAACATTTGCTACGGTGAGTCACAATCACCCATCCCTTATAGCCTTGACTAGTCCTTAGCTTTGTTGTAGCTTTGTACTAGTAAATTATCTCTTTAGTAATACACGATTTGCTTCCTCCACTATAAATAATATGCAATATTTAGCAATATTTTCTATAAATCAACAGACTCTGGATACCATCTTACATGTGAATGTTTCTTAAGCACCCAAACACACATATTCAGAGATATTTAGAAAGAGAGGGGGTACTATTAACAATTAGATCTGATAAAGATCACTGCAATTCTGCTCTGCTGCTCACTATTAAAAAAATTACCACCTTTTTCATAATACTCTCGTTTTAAAGGAACAACAAATGATTGTTTCTTTTCCATCTGGAAAAGTTTATTTTGATATTTCTATCCCTCCAGAAATCTAGAATAGCATAAAATGCCTCAGGTGAATAGTTTTCTAATTTGAGAGTATCTACAATTTCATACAAAATCATGGAAAGCTGAAACTAGAGAGGACAGAAGTTCTGCTCCCCATGGGTAGCTGTCATGCATCTGTAAGAAGATTGCTAGAAGGACAACTGATTAGGAGTTTTTCATATGCTCCACTCTTCTATCATCAACGTTGTTGAATAATTAAAACTTGCCTGCTACCTCTTATTCACAGTCTTGTGTTTTATACCCGTCTCCACTTTGTACTGCATCACCTTTATTGATCCATTTTGTCTTTGCAAAAAAACAGCGGTGGGGATATGTTGCAAAAGTGGTTAAGAACAAGACCTAGCAACTGAGGTCTGCTTGGCTCAGGAGACTGTACAAGACCTCCAGACGTCCCTTCTAGCATAACTCTTCCTATGATTCTATGAAACTGTAGAAAACTATTTCAAAGAATAAGCTCAGGCCAGGACTCCAGACTGAACTTGCTGCAATTTGTTGCTCACAATTGGATGGGTGATATTACCACTAGGGCTGTCATGCTGCTGCTTTTTTATCTTGAAAAAATCAAGTGGTTGCTCCTGTCACTGCTGCCCTTTCACTGTGTGAAAGAGTGAGAAGTAATGCATAGAGTTGGAAAAAAGTCATTGCAACTGCACTGCCTGCACCCTTACTCTGTAGTCATGCCAAGGCATCAAGGTTCATAAGGGAAGGTGTAGTCTCAAAGAACTACTGTAGACCTGTAGGCCTTCAGAAAAACCGAAGTCCTTACTAGTGAACTTCAGTCTCACCGTTCTGGCTCTTTTTATGAGTAAACTAACAAAACCACAGTTCTTTCAGAAGTTTGAGGTCAATACAGCAAATGCCATGTTGAAAGTCACCACTTGAGCTGTCTTAGCAATACTAGTTTCACTAATAAAAGACCCTAAATTAATTTAATTAGCATTTTAATTAATTAAAATTTATTTTTCAAAATGCAGAATATTTTGAAAAATATTCTAAGCTAAGCAAGAGCTAAGCAAGCCTCTTGCCTTTATCTTATTATGTTTTAAGAATAAGACTGTACTTTATTACATGATTCATCTAGTAGCTGGGTAACATTTTATCGGAAGGTCTGTTTCATCAGTATTAAAAGTAAAATATGCGTTTCAGTGAACAAGTACAATATTTAATGTTTGTCAGTTTCAGTTTATTGAATATGTATGCCACAGAATAAAATTTCCTTTTCATTTTTCCCATAAGTCCCTTTGCAGCTTTTTGTGGGCTAACTTAGAATTACAAAATTAAATATAGAGCTACGTTCTTTTGACCTAAAATCTCTGACCTGTGAGATAAAGTGACATTGTTTCTGCTTGAGGACTGGTTCAGCTAATTGTTGAGTGATGGCTGTGACACAGCTGGTATGTGATCTTGTTCCCAAGGTAACTCTCCCATACAAAGCGATTCAGAATCAATCATTTGTTTTATAGGGATACAGCAGGTGTTACGTGCTGCACATGGGGAAAACAGACATTTTTACTGAGAGGGTCATCCTTTTATTAAAATACCCTTTCATCTCCCTTTGTGGTGTAGAAAGAACATTTTCAGTATTATAGCTGAAAGGAACATAATGGTTTCAATAGGAAGGATACTCAAGAATTTCTCCTTTGCTTAATATGAGTTCCCTGGGACTAACGTGAACATAAAAACCTGTAATAAAACTGCAAAGAAATACCTTTTTATTTTCGCTTACCTTCAACAAAATCATACAGCCTTTCCCTGCACCCCTATACTCAAGAGCATTGGTTCACAATAATAGTCAATAAACTACTTTATATTTACAGCACACAGCAGAGACCATCTTATTAAATATGAATGTTAGGCAGTTAGGACAGAGTTCATCTCCCAGTAAAGTCTGCTGGATTTCTGTACTTCCAGTCAGGGGAGCTGGACTGCATTTATAGTGCTGAAATTATTGCTGGAGAAAGCAAAAGCTTCTACACAAACAATTACATATGCCTTTTGTTCTTGAAACAACATCAGAAAAATAAGAGGTAGAATTTGTTCCTCTCACATGGATGAAGAAAGCCTAATTTTTCACAAGTTTGAACAAGAAACACTTTTAAACACAGACCCTCATCCCAAATTATTGTGCATCTGAATGAAAAAAAAATAGTATCTTCTTCAATGCATGGAGTTATCTCTAAGGCTGAAACAAGGATGTGGTCTTTGAATTGTTGCTCACTTTGTAGCTGTGCAAAACATGCCGTGATTTCCATGAGGCTTTACATGCCCCCCAGATTTTGGCTTATTTTGTCTAAGGAAAAATACAAAATTTTGGACATGGCACAAAATAAGCATTTCTAAGTTTGGTGAAGAGTAAGTTATTAAGACCTGCATGAAAAGTTACTCTCTCAATTATTTTCTAAATATTTTCTGCGTATTTTTTGTTCCTTTATTTTTTTTTTTTGAGAATATCACAAAAGGTTTCTTCATTTATATTAAATCTGGATTTTTTTTAGCTCAGGGCTGTGACGAAAATCTGTGATTGAATTTTATGAAATTGACTTTTCTCTTAAAGCTAGTTCCTGTTTAATCCAATGACAAACCAGCATTAGCATAAATTCCTATGAGACAGAGAAGATCCTGTCAGATTAATTTAAAGCTATGGAAATCCCTTTCAGATTTATTACCATTCTACAAGTTTAAAAATTAGTAATAATTTTTTGGGCTGCTCTATTACTTGGTAATATCCCTTATCATTTCAATTACTTCTTTGACATTATTTTTTTTCTTGAAGAAATGTCTTTGTTTCTTGATGGTTTGTGTAAAGGAGTGCGTGGTGGGCTAGCCTTGGCTAACAGCCAAACTCCCACCCGGCCACTCACTCCCCCCACAACAGAACAGGGGGAGAAAATGGGAAGAACAGTAATGAGAAAGCTCACGTGTGGAGATGAAGACAGGGAGATCACTTACCAGTTACCTTCATGGGCAGACCAGACTTGATTTGGGAAAAATTAGCTTAATTTCTGGCCAATTAAAATACATATTTAAATACCAATTTGGTAGTGGGAAACAAAAAGACAAATATTAAAACAATCCCTTTCCATCCCCTCTCCCAGACTCAACTTCACTCCTTCATCCAGACTCCTCTCCCCCCAAGGGGTTCTAGTTGATGGGAAATGCGGGCTCGTGATCCATCCATAACAGCTCCTCTCTGCTGGTCCTTCCTCCTCACACTTTCCCCCTGCTCCAGCGTGGGTCCCTCCCAGGCTGCAGTCCCTCATGAACTGCTCAAGCATGTGTCCTTCCCACGGGCTGCAGTCCTTCAGGATACGCCTGCTCCCGTGTGGGTCCTTCACAGCCCGCAGGTCCTTCAGGGTCTGTCTACTTGTTGTGGCGTGGGGTCCTCTACGGGCTGCAGTGTGGAAACCTGCTCTGGCGTGGCTCTTTCTGGGGACTGCAGGGAAACACCTGCTCCACCGAGGTCTCTCCGTGGGCTGAAGGGGAATCTCTGCTGAGGCACCTGGAGCACCTCCTCCCCTCCTCCTGCTCTCCTCTGGGTGTCTGCAGTGCTGTTTCTCACATGTTTTTTTGCCTTACTCCTCTCTCTCAGAGCTGCTGCACCATGTTTTTACTCTTGCTTAAGTAGGTTTTCCCAGAGGCAGCACTAGCGTGGCTGAGGGGCTCAGCTGTGCCCTGTGCTGGGGCCGCTGGAGCCGGCTGGAACTGGCTGTGTCTGGTGCAGGGCAGCCCTGGCAGCTCCTCACAGGGGCCGCCCCTGCAGACAGCGTCTGGGCACCTGTGCCCCATGCAGGGTGTGACCAGTCTTCGCTCGAACATACGCTGCTCTTAGTGACTGCGTTGCATTTGGCTAAAAAAAAGATACTGAACATCTTGTTACAGTAAAAGAAAATCTACTGTAATCATTGAAAACCTCTCAAGATTTGACTGGTGTCAAACTATGCTGTTTCCATTACTCCTGCACAAGTTCTTCACCATGTGTCCTTCCAGACATCATAGTCAGATCTCATCGGGGCGGGAATCCTAAACCGAAGGAAGCGTGTTATCAGCCCAGGTCTGGTGCGGCAGCACCGTAGTACGGGGCAGAGGCGTGGAGGCAGAAGCTGCACGGATCCCAAAGCCTTCTGTCCTTACCTCTGCCGCCCTCGTGAGATAGACGTGGTGGTAGGTTGGGTTTTGTTAAGATTGCCTGTGTAGTAACATATCACATCAGGTGAATAATATGGTCCTCATACAGACAATTCATTGGACCTTTTGGCTCACTAAGAAGGTAATACTAAAGGCCTTGCAGTTCAGAAATTTAGTTTCTTTGATAATTACCTCATTTTAACTTAGAGGCTTTGTAATTGTAATCCTGCACTTGCAGTTCTTGTATTTCCTTATTTGGAATAAAAGTTTATTATATTTTGCTTTTATTCATTAAAGTGAAAGTCCAGAATATAAAAGCAAACAAAATTTTGCATTTGATGGGATCAAAATGCTATCTGGAGGTGACACATCTTTCAAGATTAGGTTTACAAAATATACTTGCAGGATATTTAAAAAAACAACCAGGATATGTAAAAAACCAACCACCCTGATGTAAGATGGGACTCATTGTTAAGATTAAGGAATGCTAACATCTAACAATAATTTAAGTTAATAGATAGACTCATATTGATTTCAATTAGCACAATTAGCAAAGTCCTGAAGATTCAGAACAGAAAAGTCCGTTGCTCTGAAACACCCAGGACCTAAGACATCACAGCTCATCCCAGCAAAGGCAAGGTGCAACCTTTAGCAAAGGGGAGGACCAGTGCCTCAGAGAGAGCAGATGAGAGGCAATTTAGTCCCACACAGTCTGCTATTAGGCCTGTGGCTATAACTGCCAGTAATACTACAGGAGACCTGACTCACATGCATTTGAGGCTTAAATCTGAAGCACTTGCATGTCGAAGAAGATTCTGAGCTTATTTTTTATTGAAACTCACCAAAATGAAGAAGCTCAGCTATAGCCTGAATAGCAAATGAACCCCAGAGAGTTAGGGGAGCAAGATAAGGCTTAATAACAGCTCTCCAAAGAGTGAACTCCTTGATATTTAACATTGCTGTTTAGTTTAGCTGTTTCCTATATAACAACTCTAGGCAATGGTGTGGCAGAATTAATGCATGCATTTATATATGAATTGATATATGAAGTATTACTAATCAGTAATATTAAGTACCAATATTAATAATTAGCTTACTATAAAAAAGCGCTAGTGTGTACATATAAAAATACATTGATTTCATAGCAAAATTCTTATCTTACTTATCTAAGACTCATGCATTTATATTATTCTGTTGACATCGGCGCTATCATTTTTTGTGAAAGCCCTAGCCTTTTGCAAAAAACTACCATAAAACGAAAGATTAAAGCATCTAACTTCACATCCACTCCAGATAGATTTGTATATTCAGTTCTTTTTGTCAATCTCAGTCTTGCTTCAGTCACTTAGAGGCTGTTTTGTGTTAGAATTAAATAATTATTTTCTAGGCTTTTCTCATAATGGTATCTGTATGATTCTAACTCCATTTTGGTTATGCTGAAGAGATCTAAAGATGTATCTATCTTTTGAACTATTAGAACATGAAGTATGGGCAAATCAAAGAGACAGGTGAAGTGAAATTCAGTAAAGAAATGTGTTTTTTTTATATGTCAACAGTCTCAAAAGAAAAACTAAACATTTTTTTTATTGACAAAAGTAAGTGTTGACTGGCTTTTATCCCTCTTGCCCTTACAGGGCTCGTAATGTTAATTAATTAATCCTCTGATTCTGCAAACCTCCTGTGTGAATTAAGTATGTCAGTAATCAAATCAGATCTGCAAAGTCCATTCTACTTTCTGAGCATCAGCACTATGTACTGCTTTCGAAACAACCCCGTCAGTACAGACTGGCTGAAATCCATAGGGCTGAACACATTATGGATGGCTTAAATAAGCCTGCAGAGGTGTTATTACACAAATGAGGCCTGGCTCAGATGGAACTCCTATTGACTTAGGTTTGTGACAGTGGAAGTTAAAGCCTGTCACTACTACATTTCTTCCAAAATGCACAGAGCAAGCTAAGTTTTAAAAATAACGAAAATACAATTTTCAGTGCATTTTTATAGATTTTTATTTCCTATTTCTTTAAAAGGAGAACATTTTAATACAATTTACAAGTTCTAGAATGTATTAATTGCTGAAAGTTGGATTTTTATAGAGGAAGAAACAATTCTAGCTGTACAGAAGCATTGATATGGCATTATAATGTCCTGAGAATCCCCGGCAGAAGGGACAAATTTTCTCAAAAAGCCACTCACAAGAGACATCGATCCTTTCACTCTCTTGATGCTTTTAAATGTCCTACTTTTATTTTGTGCTGCCTTTTGTATCACCAAATATTTATCACTACCTGTAGGCCCTATTATTCATTTCCACCTTTTTCCCACGTTCTTTCATCTCATGCGCTTATTTGCTGCCTTTTTCATTTCTAGTAAATCTCACCTGTCCTGACTTTACATATGGTATGGCAAGTGCCAGCAATTGCAGTGATTTCTTCATCTCTTCTTCCCTCTGCCTCTGACCTTCTTTACTGATGTTGACAGGATGCAAATAGGTGTTTTAAAAAAATTAAAATTTTTAATATTCTCAGAGAAATTGTTATATTCTCAAATATTTATGTTCTTTAAAACTTCTATTTCATTCCTTCATAGAAGAGAACCACAAAGTCAAAGCCTTCTGTTTGATATAGTAATAAATTAACTGTAACACTACGTCTTTCAGACATCATATATGTACATATTAGTTACTGCAAGCTGTAAAGGTATTATTCTCCAACATAAGACAGTGGCCTTGAGTAATTGCTGCTCATGGGCAAGTGATTTGAATCTTAGGGTTTTTTGGGGGGGGTTTGTTTTGGTTTTTTTCATTAACAAAAATTATTTCTTTTTACAAAGCTGATGAAAATTGAAATGTGGGCAAATTTCTGTGGTGTAAGTCTTTTTTAAAGATTGATGACCAGATGTGCAAATGGTCATGGATGGCTAAAGAAAGTAGGAATAGAACCAACAAATGAGTGTCTGTCTGATCATCTATGTGGAAATTAAAATCCCATCACCTTATACAATATCCATTGCATTTTATTATTTTGATCAAGCCACCACTACACCACCAGATTGAAGGAGAAATTACAGTATCTTCAATTAAACTGAATCTCCATATATGCCTACTGAAAAGACTGCTCCTTTTTATTTCTCTTCTTTCAGTGCTTCTGGCCTCCTGTATATATCCTGACCCCTTAATAGGGTCTTAAAAAAAAATTAATAGACGTCCATGAATTTGGCTTTCAAGACAGCCAGAGTTATTAATTTCATTAGGTCCTTTAGCAAGGGCTGCACAGCCCCCATAACTTTGCTGTCTTTTTTTACTTACTCTTACCAATGATGGGGCTTTGAGCAACCTGGTCTAGTGCAAAGGTGTCCCTGTCCGTGACAGGGCGGTTGAAACTAGATGATCTTTAAGGTCCCTTCCAACCCAAACCATTCTATGATTCTATGATTCTATGATATTTGCGACATATTTCATTGCAGCTTGTAGCAGTTCAGTGTAATGAGGCCCATATCAGGATTACTCAGGTAACTCAGCCTTAGACTGAATAGGATGTTCAGTCAAAAGTCTTCAAAGCTAAACATTAACTCAGAACACTGCCTAGCTGATTGATAGCATGCAGTCATTCGAGCTTGTCACTGTCAATGCACTTTGAATCTTAGCAGAGTTAAAAAAGAGGGCTCAGTCAAAAGGCAGAGAATTAGGGATGGCTTAAAAAAATTAATAATTTTTTTATTTCTAGATTTGAAAATAGACTTTCCCCAATGTGGCTCCAAAACAAACAGCTAATTTTTTTCTTGGGCTTTCATTTTACCTTTATCTCTTTTCCTGCTCTCCTTGTCTTTGTTTAACGGAAAAGCCAAGCAAATACATGCATTGACTTTCTGCAAAAGACTGAGTTCCTACCTGATGTTTCAGATGCTTTTAAACTGAGAACGGTAGCTCTTGATTTTTTTTTCTTTAGATTTTCCATGTAAATAAATAACAACATTATCTAGTGGTCTTAACTGTAAGGGAAAGTAAGCATATCCTTACCTTATAATGATATCAGCCAGCAACATCAGCACTCGTGGGTGCACCCCATCAGGTCACATGGACTTGTGTCTGTCCAGTTTGTTTAAATATTCCCTAACTTGATAACTCGAATGATGGTTAAGTCTTTCTTGCTCTAGACTTTCCCACTGCTCTCGGTGGCCTGGTGTTCCTGAAGGCTGGTCTTACCAGTAAAATCTGAGGCAAGATGCATTGAGTACTTTGTTCTTTTCTGTGTCCCCTAACTTGCCCCTCACAGCATTGGCCCTATTTTCCCTAGTCATCTGTTTGTTGATGATACATCAGTAGAAGCCTTTCTTGTTGCCCTTCATCTCCCTTGCCAGATTCAAAAATAGATGGGCTTTGGCTTTCCTAACCTCACCCTTGTGGGCTCAGACAGTGTCTCTGTATTCCTCCTGGGTGACCTGTTCCAGGTGCCCCTCTTGCACACTACCTTTTTATATCTGATTTTAGTCAGAAGCTCCTTGAGCTATGTCCTTTTTTCGGTCAGAAACTCCATGCAAGCTGCTGGTTACTTTTGCTTGAATTCCTGCATGTCAGGTTGAACTATTCTTGAGCTTGAAGCCCAGGGTTTTGACCCTGCAATTTGTCTTGTTCCCTCCTCTCAGGATCCTGAACTCTACCATCTCATGGCCATGGCAGCTAAGGCTTCCCCTGACCTTCAAATGCACAAGAAGATTGTGGAGCTTTCAAAGACCTGACAGGCTCAGGCTACTTCTGCTGTGGAAGACAGAGACTTAAATGCTGGTACAAATGGCCAATATTGTAAAATCATGTTTTTACTTCTTTATCAGTTTCAAGATGCTACCAATCACTCTTGGGACACACCAAGTAGATATAATCTTCAAGAAGATTAAGATAAGTTATCTTTCTTGCAGACAAGTGTTCTGGCTGTATTATTAAAACTGACAGCTAATATTAATTTATTCACTTGCTATAAGATGCACTTATATTTTGATTTTCATTGTGTTGATATTGTTAATAAAAGCTACATTTTTCATTCTCACTTATTTGTGTTTATTTGACCAGAGTTCAGAGTTTAGCTTTAAGACTTCTTACTATTGCATTAAGAATGCCCAGTTCTATTATAAAATCATCATGCCAAATCTAATTAGCAAAGATTTTTTGATGAATTAACCTTGTTGTGGCAAAAGATACACTGCACCTGCTGTTCTGCTTTAGCGCCAGACTTTGTTAAGTCCTAGGTTGTTTTGCTGATCCCTTTCAGCTCAGTTTTTCCTCCTTGTGTTCAGACATCACTACCTCCAGATGTCCAAGATCTTTCTGTCTCATTTATGTGTATAATTTGCATCTTCAGTTTGTTCTTTCATCATTCTCAGTACTCTCTTGTTGCAGAACGCTGCAGCAGATGTTTGATTTTTCCCTTGTACCTTGCTTTGCCTCCAAGGAGCCTTGAAAATGTTGCTACTCCAGACAGGAGAGAAAGGCTTAACATTTGAGCCCATGAATGACCGAAACAGAAAGTTATTTCACAATCTAGCTGGGGAAAGAGCATTAATAATTTTGATCTTCATGCTTAAGGGATCTGATCACCACGGTAGCATAAATCCCCACTCTGGGGAACTGAAAAGCAGTGTTCTGATATGGTGGTGATTCACATGTTCCCTCCACTTCTGGCAATTACCTGTGAAGAAAAAGCACAGGGAAAGGAAAGAGTTTGCCTTTGCTGCATCTCCCTCACTGCCTGGAGGGACACACTGTTCATAGTACGAGGAATACAGACTGTGAAGCAGTGCCAGGGTAAATTTAAGAACTCCATAATGGGCTTCAGGCAGGCTAGAGACCTGAATCACAGATCTGGCACAACTTGTCATGGCTGACCCTACTCTGCTAATCACACCAAATATTTGGTTGTGACATTGTTTCCTGTCTTTGGGTATCAAGGGCCTACAACACCTCCTATCCTCCTCAGTCACCATCGTCCTTGGCTGAAATACTGGCCTACAACATCAAAGGCTGCCTCTTTTGGGGCTATTCCTGGGTGATTTGCTTTTGATGCAAGAGGAGTCACAGCTCTCCTGCTCCACCACCAGCACTAGTGGCATCTGCCTTGAAAACAGAGGCAGGTATAAGAAGTATCCTTTTCCCTCTTGCTGAGAAGGAAGGGAAGAGGGGAAAACTTGTACTCAGTTCTGGGATCAGATGCTTCATGATACTGGGCAGCAAACACAGAGGTTTGAAGTGTGGACCATCTGTCATCTCTTCAGCTGACAGCCTGCCACGAAAACAAATCAAAGCATCAGTAGTTGGAGAGTAGGTTTGCATGGCCAGCACCCGTGTCAGATGGACTGCTGTCTTTCAAGTACAAGAAACACAACTGCAGCTAACACAGCAGGGTCCACATGTCTCCTGACAAAGCTCTGGTGAAACATTCATCTGGTGTTCACATCTCCCAGCTCCTCCTCCCACTCCCAACATGGCAGTGCCTCCATCTCCAGCCACCTAGGAAAGGAGAAAGGAAATATGGCCTTAGAGGGCAGGGAGGAGAAACTTCTTTCAATAATGACTAGGATCAAAAAATCATTCTCTAGGATTTTGGGCTTCTTTTGGACCATGGCATAGTGTCCAGAGTCTCCACCAGGATGGAATGTACTTCTTCTGCAGGAAGAACTCCAGTGTTGGTGCCCTAGGAAGAGCAGCCTGTGGTGATCACAACAACCTTTGCTGGCCCACTCCTGTGTCTGGCCAGACAGCAGCATTGCACAAGCATGCCCACAGCAAATGGGTACAATCTTTGCCCATTTCAAGATACTCTCTCTTCCTGCACCTAAGTTATAAGCATTCCTTTCCTGCTCCAAAGAAATCAGCCTGGCAGCAGAGACCTGGAAGAGATCCACCAGGTATGCCCCAAAATGGTGGGGGCAGCACAGCCTGGGGAGTGTGCTCAGTGATCACAGACCATCAGTGACAAGCAGCTGGAAAAGAGAGCTGCTCAAGAACTGAGGTGGACACCATATGGTGAAGTGGAAGGGGACCCATTCCTAGAGTTGGGAGAGGCAGAAAAGTCTGAGGAACTTGCAGTGGGGTCGTGGCTAACACTGAGTGTGGGTGAGGAGCTATTCTCATGAACACCACTTCACTCAAGTGGCACCATGCAAATCTAGAGAACTTCTTTGAGGTCAGAATGAGTGATACCCCATCCTCTTCCAGGGTAGGGAAGTAGGATCGTTTGGGTGCTGTGTCTACCAAGCTTGATCTTGTTTGGGAGATGCACGTACCTAACCAAATTGTTCCTTAATAGTATCGTGCATGCACTAGGAGGGGGTGTGGGACCCTTTTGTATGAAATAACTGGTTGCTATGCAGCTGTATGCCTCTGCAGCTATTGCTTTTACTGTTGCAGTTGCTATAGGAGACTATCAGACGAAGTGATGAAAGATTTCTCCCCTCACTCACCATGGCATATTGCCCAGCTTTGTGTATACTGCATACTAAGCATCTGATCCTAGAAAAAATCTGTCGCTGCTTTCTTCCTTCTCCCCTGCTGGAAACCATGGAAACCAAGCTGACTTGATTCTGCCATGGACAAAGAATAGAGGGGTGGCCCAGAGACGAGGCCCTTGTGAGCTCCACTGACCTAACCCCGTTCTTTGCCAGGAATGCTCTAACAACACAGCCTACAGGAAAGAGTTATGGCTTTACTTAATCACAGCTGCAACTTGATTATACTAGTATTCTAATTTGAGATACCATTTAAGAACATTCTTTGATATGTTACTTCTATATACTCACTGTCATCACACCAGGCATTGCCAGTCACCAGGGAGTAATATGTGGACTAAGGTCACTCAGATCCTTTGCACTCCTTGAAGTTTCAAGGCAATGTTTGTTTTTTAAATATCCAGATGTTGGGCTGAGCCACACATGCATCTCCTGGTTGGTCCATTAGTTGTCCAGGGGGTTGCAAGGCTGGTACTTTCTGACTCATGCAATGATTTGTTGAGCTGAAACATTTTCAGGGTTGCAGATAGACACACACAATTAGTTTTCCTGGCTGAAATGAGGGCCCTCAATCTGCCTGGTCAAGAATAAACTAGTTTTGTGGCTTTGCATGCAATTACTGGCAGTCAAGCAAATAGTGCAACACCCTCCCTTACATGCACTCTGTGTGATAAGTCATTGAATGGTCACAGCCCTTTGTAGCATCCTCAGTCTCTTTTTCACCTTCCAGCACATTGGGCCAAGAAGAGGCCTAACTGAAAAATGGGACCCCAAAAAGGAGCCACTGGATTACAGCCTGGGTTGCCAACGACCAAAGGCTCTATATTATCATCCAATTTGATTATCTGTTGTAGTTTATCAAAGAATTGGGGATCCATGCTGAGCTACACCAGAACATGGGCTGCAATCTTGATCCTGTGTATGCCCCATCTTAAACATTTATAATTTTTCATGGTTGCCCATCCATGTGCACCTTATATCTCCCAGCTGCTGAGCTAACTCTCTCTAGGTGCCAAGAGATACAACAGCTGCTACCCAAATCTTTCTCCAAACCCTCGTTCCTCCGGGAGATCTTCACAAAGAGAGACAATGGTTACCATCTCCTTGGTGCACATAGCCCTCTGTTGTCCTTTGAATATAATAAGAACTAAGGAGCTCTCCTCCCTTGAGTTGACATTCCAGGAAGGAAGAAAAAGAGGTGTTTCTCTACTACAGTGCTGGGTCTGTGTTTGATGTGACCATAGATGAAGTATAAACATGGAAGAGAGGATGCAGTGTTACGGTCAGCTGGGATAGGGCTGAAAAACTGCCAGAGTGAAGATGACAGAGTGGCATGGCATTGTCCATACTGTTTACTAGGATTGTTTCCACATCCAGACCATGCCCAGGCATAGCTGACAAGTGTGCCAGCTGTAGTGGCTAAACACCTGCCACAGGGGCTTATTAAATGTTAACTGGCCTGAAGAATCCTGTATCACTATTAGATTATGTGCTTGGCACTATTTAATTCATGTTATGTCAATACACATAACCCTAGAGTCTGTGGAGTATGTTAACGCTCTGGCCAGAAGATACAAAAGAGACAGTAGAGTGATTCTACTAAGCAATTGAATTTTCATGCAGAGACAGAATAAAAATGCTGTGCAATTATCCTATATAATACAAATAGTGTGATTTCATAAGTGGTATAAAAATGTTTGCCCCATTGAAGCAAAAGCACATAGCAGCAGTGTCCTGTTTTTGATCACAGTAATCCGCGTTGCAAGAAACAATTATTTTTTTGAAAAGGAGGCAGATAAGCTCATGTCAAAGAGCAGCAATAGCTGGCTGCTCCCTAAAGGACAGAGAGCCAAGAATCAAGAGCAATAGCACGGCTGACAGGGAGAGAGTCTCACTAGCCAAAGCCCAATCCCACAGTACCTAAGCAAGGCAAGCAGAGAAGGCCCAGTGACAGTGGCTGGGTTCAACCAAGGGTCCAGATCCTCAGGCAAGTTCATGGTGATGGGGAAGGTTCCAGGTCAAGCCAGATGGTTAGTCTGCAAGACAGGGTCTGGATCAATGGGGGCTAGGGCTGAACTAGAGACCAACACTCCAACGACTTAGCTCAGGCAGGGTCTGAACATCCAGGGCTGACCTTAAATCAAAAACCCTGGGCCTTGGGGCAGGGTGATTAGGTGGAGGTCCCAGGTACCACTGGGACGTTGAGGCTTATTATTACCTCTAGAACCAAGACAGGACAGACTGTGCCTAGACAGCAAGCACACAGGCAGAAAGCAGGCAGAAACCACACATAAAGACAGTCATCCACAGTCAAAAGGACTTCAAAAAGATGACAAAGATTTACAGAAGAAACAGCAACAAGATTTCCCTCTGGAAATTGGTCAAAAGATAGTATGGGAAAAGAATATTACATTGAACCGTGACAAGTGTTTCTACCAGCGAATTAGATGTGCCTGGTAACATTCACAGGCACTGAGGCCAACTGGAATGGGGTGCTTATAAGATGCCTTGGCTTTTAAGTATCAAACCACATCCAGCTCAGGAAATACCCTATGCAGGATATAGAAGGCAGGACAGTACTCTGTGCATTTTTGAAGCTTTGGCTATCTAGCAGGGGGAGAGATATTTTTCCTGTAGCAAAGATGTCAAGAAAGTAGTTTGTACGTACGACACTAGCTGGTAAATGCGTATGACAAAAAGACACTTGGATTTCCTGTCCAGGAGAGTGCCTGTCCACCAGAGTGACTAACCATTCTGCATTTCAGAAGTGGGATACATTATGAGTTGGGGGAGCAGTTAGAACTCTCTCTCGCTCTGCCTGAGCTCTTGCAAAAGCCTCCGCAGCATGCATGCTAACAAATACTGAGCTATTATGAACTGCCAGCAGAGTTCATTGTGGGACATCTTCAGCCTCAATTTTGCTACTATCCAAGCTGAGTCTTTGGGCTGTGGAGTGCTACCCACCTAGGCTGTGGTTGCTTTCTTGCCAAGGAGAGATCTCCAAACCTGAGAACAGATCACAGAAAACACAGAATAATTTTTCACTTTTCCGACACCAGTTAGGATTTTCCATATCTACGTCATACCCTTCTATTATATATTTTTTTTCAGGCTGAAAAATTCCACATAAATTCTGCTCAGTAGAAGCCAATGTACTCCAATCACTCTTGTTTATTCCTCTGTATCTTTAAGTTATGACTCATCTTTTTAAGACTGTGCAGTCAAAACTGTATACAGTATTCTGGGATGGACTGTGGATTTGAATAGTAGAAAAGTGGTTTTGGGTTTGTTCTCTAACTCCTAATTTACTTTTTTTTGTCTTCCTTGAGCACTAGTATTCACCAAGAATGACTGTCAATAGCTCCAAGATTACTTTCATGAGCAGCAATAGCTCATCGTTATACATGGGCAGCCAGGGTTGTTTCCTGCTGCTTTGCTGCAGCTTTGTGATTAGTAACATTGAACTTTCTCTGCCGTTTTATCACACAGTCATTTCAAATTCTAAAATCTTTTTCAAATCTTTGTGATCAGCTTTAGTTTTCTCTACTTTGAATAATTTTGAATTCTCATTATTCAACAACTTTTCTACATAATTTATAAATATATTGAGCATTCATCCCAGGGTATATTCCTGTTAGTACAGATCTGTTGTGAGAACTAGCTACTTAGCCTCATCCTTTCTTTTCTCTCTTTTAATGATCAATTTTTTTTTTTTTGATGCGAACACTTTTGATGAGTCACCTTGACTGGACTTCTTTTTTTAAAATCCAAGTATACTTATCCACTTCCTTGTTCACTGCCTAAAAAAAGTTCATCAATTTGTGAGGGACAACTGCAAAAACTACAAAAACTGTGTTGACTTTTGCATGTTTAATCATTAATCACAGATCTATTCATTCTTTCTTTCATTCCACTTTCACTCAACTTTCTTTGCATGAAAGACAGACTTCCTGGTTTGTAGCACCCAGGAGCACTTTTCAAAATCTTGCATGACATTTACCACTTTCTCTTTCTCTGGTAGTAAAGTAGATTCAAGCAATAGATTACACACGACACTTACCTGTTTGGCAATCTGTTTTACAATCTGGCCACAACCTCCTGATTCTGAAAATTTTCTACTATTTTTTACTCTTATTTGTATTTTCTAGAAGATGTTTGTCTTTCCTCACCTTTCCAAGGGAGAATGTATTTGGGTTCCCAGTTTCTAAAGACATTCGTGATTGTTGAAAGTGACAAAGAAACATTATGAAGAACGACCATGAAAACTCATGGTTCATAAAAATCTACATGTGTGAAGAGCATTCCAGGAAGGGTTTGATCCACCTCTTCCATTTTGTTTTGTTTTGATCCACATTGTATGTAACCCTTCTACCAGCTATTGGTAATAACCAGAAGAGCTAGGTTCAACACACAATGAATGGTATTAGCTAGTCTGTCCCTTTCCAAGCAGAATTTTTAAAACTAATAAAGACATATGGCTTTCTACAAAATTCCAGTTAGTGTTTTAAACTTCATATTGTATTGTATTCTACCCTTTAAATATATAGATATAGGGGTAGAGTAACATACAGATATAAGGGTAGAGTGTATATATATAGAGAAAGATATATCTCTAAATATATAGATAACTGATCAGGAAACTAGTTTTGCTATAACATTAACAAAGTGTTCCGCCCTGCTTTTTGGTTATGATGTCTGCTACATAAAAAAGTGATCAGTTAACAAAAGAGTTACAACAAGATCTCTTGTTCCTTGAAAACATCTATCTGGAAAAAAATGGAGACATACTGTAAACTTCCATTAATCTAGATCACACAGGTCTAATCAAATTACTGTACATATGGGCTTTTGATTAAAGCTAAGGTAAACACAGCAGTTTCAACCATGTGTTTTCTGTTACCCACGTTATTAAGAGGAGCACAACTTTTACAAATTTACTACTTCCTAGCACACAAAAACAGCCTACTTGGGGATTTTTGGAGACATCTAGGTGAGTCTAGTATTATTTGAAGTGCTTTGAAGTGCTCTTTCAAAGTTGATAACTAACTTAGTTGTCTTAACGAAGTTAGTTGTCACTAACTCCATCACACCATTGCAAATGTCTCTTTTGAACACAGAATGTGCATACTTGAAAAGTGATTTAGTCTTTGGTATTACAGTCAGTCTTCGGGAAGTTTGAATTCTTTCACTAAAAACACATTGCTTGATCATGCCTATTACTTTGGGTTTGGTTTGTCTTTTAGGTGGACAACAGTATACAGGATTGTATATAAAACACTCATTGCAAAAAATCCTTAATTGCTGTGAAAATTCAGTAGGTTTTCTAGGACAACTATACAGACTGTTTTTTTCCTGGTCATAGACTCATAGGAGGATTTGGGTCTGAAGAGACATCCTGAAGCCATCTAATTCAATGCCCCAGTTGAAATCAGGACTAACTTCTAAAAGTTAATCAGTTTGTCTAGGGCCTGGGACATGTCCTCTTTTTTCCCTGTCAGAGAATTCTGAGGGATTTTTAATATTTATAGCATGCAACTAGAATTTTTAAATGGCCCAGAAATAACAGGTTGAGACAGCTAAGAAAAGTGACCTTTAGTGATGAAAGGAATGCAGCAACAGGTACTGGTAATCCATAGGAAAGGATCTAAGAGGGAGCCATCATTTCAAATACAAATGCAAAGAAACTGGACATGGAGCCAGAAAGGCCTAGGTGAGATGGAGTTTGAAGGTAAAAGGATTGTATGGGAAGGGTAGGTGGGAGTAGGGAGAGAAATTGGGTTGAGAGTAGTGTGGGGAGTATCAGCTGACTTGAAAAGGATGTAATTACAGGGCAGGGGCTTGTGGACTGGAGGTGCTTTCAGATAAGAGGGCTTGAGGAGCATGAATTCTATTTGAGGAGTTTGTGGATGCTCAGAAGCAGGAAAGTTAAAGGACTTCAAGCTCTGACAGACAAAAAGGGAGATGAAGGTTCCCAAGCAGGAGTTTTAGGAACATCCCTGCACCTTGGCTGAGGCATTGAGAGGATTTTTGGGTGTACTCCGTCTTTCCCTGCCCTGTGTTCGGCATATCTGACGTAAGACTGCTTTCTCATTTGGCTTGTTCTGTTTCAATTCTGCATAGTTAGCATGGAATGACATTGCCACATGAACATGTTTCTACTGCAGTCTTAGCTCTAAAATGGTAAAAAAGGTTGGGGAAATTGCTCAGAGAGATATGACAAGCCTTTTTAAAATATTCTTCTGCTTTTGCTTATGAATCACAAAAAAAATCTTGTGAACATTCTTTTTAATTCCAGATTATTAGAAAGAGAGATAGCAAGTCATGTTTTATTCATGGATATTCAGGTCAATGATTCATACATGCTGGTTTTACAGCAGTAAAATACTGCTTTGAATTGATGCTTGTAGACTTTCTGCTTTTGTCTAACACCACAAATTCTTTATTGTAAAACTTACTGGTATATTTTTTTTCCTGTTCTGATTTTATGCAAATCATTTCTTCACTTCATTCATCAGTTTCCTAATTTGTAGGAAGGAGGTCTACATCAGGAGGTCTACATTCATCTCACACGGTGGGCTAAGTCACTATTCCTTACAAGTTGTTCAGATACTCCAGTAGGGCCCTCCAGAGAGAAATTTATAAAATAAGTTAGGGTGCAAGTCTGATTGATTGGCATACTCTGCTCTTCAAGGGAATTTACCATCTCATCATATTCACATTTTTGTTGAGAAAGAGGTATTATGAGAATAGATTGTTTCCATCAGAAACAGAAGGTGCTGGTAGAATTTTGTCTTTATTTGAACTGTGCTAACATAATTTCAGGCAAGTTCCTCTTTCTTTTTAATTAAATTCTTAGGTGTCCTATGATACACGTCATCGAGTCTGTCCTTATTGGTGTACTGACAACCTAGGAGTAAATGATAACTAGAAAATAGGGCAGAGATGAGTAACCCTTGAACCTAAGCTGTAAACATACCCCTATCTACTCACATGTAACTCCCATAATATGGGTTCATTTTGAGTATAGAAAGTAATGAACTATGAAAGCTCCTGCGTCCAGAGTCACTGTCATGCTAGATGTGCACCACCCCACAGTGGAGTAGTGGGAGCTGCTTTCCCAGCTGAAGTGTTTCAGCTTTGCAAAAATGTGAGTGGAGAATACTTAGGCCTAAGAACTGAGTTGCATTACGGGTAGGTTAATAAATAGACTGCTCGTTTAGATGGATAGGTCACAGTGACTTGTTTATTAAAGAAAAATAAGAGATTTTATATTTTTATTACTTCTGAATATAAGGGTTTGTTCTTTTTGGCTGGCAATGACGTGCAGGTTAAGTTATAATAATAATGTAACCATGGTAATAAAATAATAAGCGGTAATGTGGTCTTAATTAAAATGATTTGGTTAACTAATTTTACTGAATGTATTACCTAAAGGCTCAAGTAAAACTAAGGGTGCAGCTCGTTCTGTCTCTTCCTAATACAGTGTTTCCAGAAAACAAACTCCTCTACTTCCACTGGGGTAAGTCAAGATGAAGGAGGTAGGTTACTGCTTTGATATTAGCAATAAAGGTTACGTTGCAGAGAGTTTTAGTTTAGATCAGGGGTGTACTTTTCAAGCAAGTGTCCTTATCATCCCCATTTCCCTGCTGCGGTACACATCGTGGAGTGCTGTCACAGTATGAGGACCAGATTCCTTTTGGATGAAGGTAAACAAAAAGGTGTGTTTCAGCAGCACACCTAGTGTGCTCCAACTCCACGTGACCATTCAATCCATGAGACCAGGCCAAGGTTTGAACAAAATAAAGCTCCCTGAAACATACCTAGTGTGGACATTGGTTTCTCAGCATTAGGTGTTTCACTCTACATATCTGTACTATTCTTTAATGCAGACATAGTCAAAAGATGTTAACTCTGTTTCTTGATATCTACTTAAGTAAGCCTTTGACTTTCTCCAATAATTTTAATGTTAGATCAGAAAATGAACCTAACAAGAGTCACAAGTGTGAGCCCATCCTACGCATTTATAATGAAGTCTGATGTTTGACATAACTACAGGTGACTTTAATATCATCTCAACTGTTTTTAACTCTCTAGTCCCAGAGATCTCTTTCCTGTATATCTTTGAGGTCTGCTGTTGGTGTCTTATACCTCTCAGCCTTATGCAGATTTTCCCATGTGGATTGTATGGTGGAAAAGTTATCCATGGCCAGTAGAAGAGACTACAAATCTGGAGGTACAGTATTGTAGTTTACTTTTGGGCACTACTTATACAGAAGGTAAGAATGGGAAAAAAGGCCTTGTAGAGAGAAGAGAAAGGGTTTAGTGCAGAAAATAGAAACAAACAAAATTCAGGGAGTGCTTACTCCAGTGTAATTTGAGCACAGATACCTCACAGTCATGAGCTAAAATGACTCCATGGTTCATGGGAATGGGATCATCAAGGTATCCCCAATCTTGACGTATTAATGTTGCATCAAATTGATACAGGTATATCTTAAGTTACATCTCCTGAAGAAGTTCAAAAAAAGAAAAAAAGTGCCAAACCACTGAAGGAAAAGGTGACGGCAGAAATAGTGCTTTCATTAGAGGCATGGCTATAGGAGTTTGTAGAACATCGGGCTGGGTGTTGACCATTTGGTTTGGAATGACAGAATTTGGACAACACCTACAGCTGCTATGATGCTATGTAATCTGATGCATCACTGCTTCATATAAGCACTGAGTCCTTGCTGACTGAGACTGTAGAATTTTGAATCCACAATTAAATTATAACTTAAATCATTATATCAGACAATGCAAAGGAAAGGTTTTGCTCTTTTTAATGTTCCGCTATTAAAATTTTATGTGGCCATTCACATGGAATATGGTGATATGACTTAAGAAATGGTACAAAACCATCATTTGTTCCTGATCTTAGAAGTCATCTAAGCCACAGCATTTCCTCCCTTATGAATGCAAATAGTCTTTATTGATCCTATTATCATAAAACATTTACCTATTTATGCTGTAGTGTGAGATTTTTCAAATTAAGAGCTCAAATCTTTAAGTAATTCATACTATCATCTTCCTCATGTCCTGAAGAGAAACACAGGCAAAGAGGTAGGACAAATAACATTAATATTAAAGTTTAAAATGCCATTTTTTACATCCATGATTTATGCCTATCATCTTCTTTTAATCTGTTGCCTCATTTTTAATTTACCAATTCCTCTATCCACATCCCATTTCTCATACCTTCTTACTGTTTAGCTCCACACTTCCCAAGAGATTACTTATGTGGAGCAATTGGGTAGGACGGGGGCTCGCACTGTCTTGTTGTGTCACTCTTTGCCCTTCCAGGACACTTCTTAACTCTTATACCTACTTTAAACCAGTATGGGAACAAAGATTATACTCACATCCTTAAGGAAGCATGTGTTGTTAACTTAGTGATAACCCGATTTGAAGACACAAACATCAGGGATCCTCATTCCATTGTATGTCAGAAGCCTTATACAACAGGAGAGAAGAAGTAAAAAAAAAAAAAAGTCTCAAGAGGAACTGCAGAAATCACTGATACTTCAGGATCTGGAAACTAAAGAACTAAGTAAAGGGTAAAGTGGGTAATAACTGGCTGAATACTACACTGATAAATATCAGTATCCACAAAGCATTAAAAAAAGCTATATATTTAAAATGGAAGCACAAAAATGCAGGGCTGAAGGGAGAACTAATATCTTTTCAAAAATCAAAACCATCTTCTATCATCTCCTTCCATTTGGACAGTAATGTACTAATAGCAGAGTGAAATAAATTCAGTTCATCATTATGACAAAGGAGAAAAATTAGAGATAATTCAAGAGATAAGCAAGAGAAAGCATTAAAAACCTAAAGGAGTGACAGAAAAGTTTGACGTTAAATACAGCTTAGCTCAGTGATGCCTGAGCATAACAGCTCTCTAGAAACTTAGTAACTGATGGACTGAGGGACTGAAATGAGGATCACAGGAGAATATTGGGAAACAACTCCTCCATGACATCTTTTATGTGAGAAAGATTCTCCCCCTAAAGAAATTTCGTAGAAAAAGTGAAGGGCAAAAATGTGATCCAACGTTACTTTAAAGTCTTGTGGGGGTACAAAACAGAAAGTTGAAAGTAATGTCCTTTAGGTTAAGCAGAGCCTAAACCATACTAGTCTGGACTGCAGAGATGAGTCATGATCTAAGATTGGCCTCTGAAGAAGATGAAGACATGGGGCTGCAATTTCTGTCCCAGAATCCTCATCCATGGAAACCCACCAGGCTCCATATTCTTTCCAGCCCTGTTCTACTTTCACACACAGTTGGCCTTAAAGACCATATACAGAGGTTGTGAATGATCAGGCTAAACTAAATTCTATATAATCTACCCTAGAAGGTTGTTCTGGCCTCCTTCATCCACCCAGGCAGAAAGTGAGACAAGATTATTAGAATTCAGGATGACTATATGATACTGATGAAATAACAAAGTTTCATCAAGGGTCTCAGGAAATATACTTACAAAAATAAATATTTATGTTAGGCTACCTGACAGAAGGCTAATAAAATTTAGCAAAAGAGCCAGTTTTCAGAGGAATAATGCACCAAGACTACAGCACAGCACAGACTACAGCAGAAGACCTGCACTCTGACAGCACAAGGGTAGCAGCGCAGTTACAGCACATGGGTTGTGGCTTTCGTCATCCTGATATTCCAGCAGGAAGACAGGCTGCAGCCAAAAGATACACAGAATGAGGAAATAAAAGAAAACAGGCAGCCACCTTCTCTAAGATTTACAAAGGATGAAGCAGGCAATATTAGGAGGTGAAAGATAATGCCTAGGAGTCAAATAAATATTGGTTCCTGAAAGATGTGAAAGATCTACCTAAAAATCACTTCACTGTTATAAATTAAAACGAAGCCAGAAGATGCAGTGAGGACTTAAGTCACATGCTCTGTTCCTTGTTGCATACAAGTGATCATGGCCAGACCCCTTAGACATACTTCTTTGTGCTTGCATGTTGGTGTGAGAGTGTGATGGGGTTGAGTCAATACTTAGAAATCTAAATAAAACCAAAATTATCTTCCTCTTCCATATGACTTCATCTTGAAATTCATTGCATTAATTCCTACATGACAAATGGGAGAGGAGAGCCCCACTGTACCTCCAGGTGCAAAGAAAAACAAAAAAGAAATTAAATCTACCTCCAGAAATCCACAAGACATTTTGATGCTGTCCTTAAAAAGTTCTAGAAAGAATTTCAGCTGGCCTGAGTACATCTGCTTTGCAAAAGCTGTAGCTGACAGCTTCTGCATGGTGGGTGTGGAGGGTGTTGGTTTACACATACTTGGTGTTCAGACTGATGGTGTTTTTCATCAGTGGAAGAAATCTTGGGCTGTTCGAATGACATCAAGATTCTTGTGATCCTTGGATTCCATACTTTCCATAATTACTCACGGCTTTTCATCTTCTTGCCATTCACTAGCAGAGTTTATCAAATCATGTAAAAATAACCATATTTTCTGATGTCTGGAATAAGCAAAAGGATACCCTTCCTCAGATCCATATTTTAAGAGACACCCCTATGCTAGCATCTAGTGTCACCAACACATCCTGTTTGTGTTCACATGACCAAAAATTTACAACTTGTTGGAGGGGCAGGAGGCCTGGATGAGAGTCTCCCCCTTTATACCTGGCATGATCTGTTTCCCAACGCACTAAGCCTCTCCAGCCAGCGTGGCTGTACATCTCCTCCTGCCGGCTTTCCCCATCCGAGCAGCACAGAGGGACACAGCTGTGAGAGCTGAGATAGGTACATTTAGCAAAGCTCTCTACCCAGCTCCAGCACAGCCTTCCTGTCCTATCCCCAACTGGTCCTGCAGTGAACGCCTAACTAATTAAGATACTCAGTCTTGTTCTATATAGGGTAATAAAGAAAACAGTGTATTTTTTTCTTATTACACATTCCACTATGTATCACAATAACCGGAGCAAAAATCTTGGAAAAATAGTTGCTATATTCAAAGGTGACCTGTCAATAACTTCAAAAGAGTAAGAGCCCTCTTTTAATTCTCCTCCCATGACACCTGTTCACCAGTGTATTACTGGGACTGCATACCTCTTTGACTATAATAGCTGTCTGGAGGTAGAAACACTATGTCTTGTGCCTTAACAACACAAACCTGTATATAGCCATGCAGCTGGCAGGATTACAAAGTGGGAAAGACCTGTACACCATTTTGCTTGCTCAGTTCTATTCCCTCTTTGTGGCAGTGGGATGCTCTACCATCTCTTTCCCATAGATAGTTCAGGTTGACCTTAAAATTTAGCATCTCTCCAGCAATGAGGGTAAACATTTATTCTGAAGGATAAAAAAATTAGTCATGTTCTGATGATTTTTGAGTAAAACTCCAGCTTGTCCCTGGACTTCATTCCATCAAAGTCTTCTGTAAAGGTCAATAAAATGCATATTTTTAAGCACATTTTAAAAAAGGGGGGTGGGGGAAGGAAATACTCTTTAGAGCATTTAAATCCCATAGCCTGGTGGAGTTTGTTAAATCTTATACTAAACAAAAATGCAAAGAAACTGTTAATCCAGAAGCTTCACTTTTATGCACATCAGATCCCGAGTGATCAGATTTACCTTTTCCTTCAGCAGCTACTTGTTATAAAATAGCCCTTGCTACCTTTGAAAATGTTTCTATGGAAATGTTACCCGCACCCCCACTTTTTGTGCCAATAAGTCCTTAACAGAGGCTTTTCTTCACTCTTAGGTTCTCAAGGTTTCTTCAGCTCCAGGCTCATCCCAGAATTGTATTTGGTTACGTGTCTTCTTGTCTCAAACATGCCTTCAGAATCATTACAAAAGTTATTTTCTCGAATCTTCCAGGCCTGTAATTTGGAGACTGACACACAAAACGATTATTCATGCTGAAGAGCAGAAAATAACACTTATTACATTGTTTTCTTTTGCCATTGTGATTCCTGCTCATGTAAGAGTGGCACTAGCACACCGAGTTTTAAATTGGCACTCTGCGTAATTCTTACTTATCCACAGCTGTGTGTGTGTTTAAGTGCTTTTTTGAACTAATATACTACAATTAGGCCAATTCAAAGACCACTCACCTGAAGCTGTCTGCACATATTGCACTCAAATAAACAAAACAGAAACCAGCAAGAGGGCTGTGACCACCTGATGTCTAGCCAGAAATTTCTCTCTCTGGCAAGTTATTCACATCCAGAACACCATGGTAACTGTCAACCTGCAGTGATGCAAAAGACATCTGAATACTTTGGAGTGTTGTGCGTTTTGAAACATTCCAGACCTTTTCTCATTGCCTGGAACCCCCTGAGTAATAACTGGATAACGTTTTTTGAAAAGCCATCACATCATTTAGCAGTATCTCCTTTTGGTCAGACCATCTTATACCTTGGGTTTTGCCCCTGTTAATAGTTTTGCATCCATGCAGTCCCCAGTGGACATGAAGTCAACTGCAGAACAGGCTATTGCCTGCATCATTCACACCTAAAATTATAACTTTGCGTGTTCACAGCCCGTGTTTTTAACTGCACGTCCATTGCACCTGCATGTGTTTGCTATAGGAACCAGAAAGGGAAAACATGTATTTTGGATGTACGGGATGCAGGGCAATCCTCCCTCCTGGCCTGTGAGGTCAGAGACCCTGGGTTTTCCTCCAGCCCTGGGCAGTAGTGCTGGGTTGAGGTGGTTCCCTGTTTATAGGTGGAGCTTGCAGCGGGTGCGTGCTCTCAATATACACACAGACACTCCCCTCAACCCCAAAACCTTTCACATAACTCCCACTTACCTGCCTGTGAAAGCCACCTGTACGTCACAGTGCCATCTGTATCTTTTGTCCGCTTCTCACTCTGATACTTGTTATGTCCAGAAATATTTCATGTTGTGTTCAGCAGGTTATCATGTTCAGTTCAGTTACTTTCAGCTCAGGCCAGGGCCCTAGCATTTGCATGTATACTTCAGGAGGAATGGTACAGGTTACTGAACCAATTTAAAAAGTAGTCATCAGCAGATAGATAATCCCAATTCATTTGTTTGGAACGCAAAGTATAAATCACATCACACTCTTGCAAACTTTCCCATATATCATTCCACCCCCTTACCCACTCCCCCAAAAGGACTAGCAAGGACCTCTGAAGAAGCTGACACATCCTAACGGATAAAGACCTCAGAAGCCTAGTCATCAGACACACACTGTGGATTAAAAAGCAAAATGCCTTTGAGTATATTCTCCCTTCTTAAAACCCAGTATGTCTTGAATGCATCACATTCATGTCACACACATTCTGGGCAGAGCCCTTTTTGACCTTAGATTCACTAATCAAATAGAAACTCGCATTTCCTTTTTTAGCTCTGTCCCCAACCACTATGCTATTGACTCAGTCCAGGGTATAAATACTAAAGAGGGACAAGGGAAGGTTAACACAGACACAAAAATCTCGTGGACACAGACTGAAAATCCAAAGTTTATACCTAGCTGACTAAGATTCTGCAAACAGTTATGTAATGCAAAAAAATGACAGATTAAAAGAAAAATGCTTTGAACCAAGAAGTTCCAGAACATATTGACAAGAACACAGTGGGGAAATTTAGAACCCAGAATGCTAACCAATAAAAACTACTTGTGTTCGTGTTCGAGCTATTGGCAGGTGTTAAATTATCTCAGTGAGCAAGCATTTTGTGGCTTACTGAAGGTAATTAACATCTGGAATATACAAGTTTTCTAATGATTCTATGTGTTGAAGATATGAGTTTAAAAAGCATAAATTTTCTGGAATGGTATTAAACTTAAATTAGTGATGTAGATGAGAAAAAAAGAAGTGTTAGTTTTATGCACAATTGCTACTTCTGGCAAGGATTTTCTGAGATCAGAGGAAGCAAAACAATCAGTCATCAAAATCCCTTGAGAAGTGTAATTGTGTAAGTCCTTGAAACATTTTCTGGTACAATTATCATTGAAAGGAAAGGAGACCTATCAAACTGTGCAACACCTTATGTTGGTGTTGCAAAATTACTGTAATGAAAGTTAATCAGAAAATGTAATGAAATTCTGCACAGCACAGCCTAATTTTATTGAAAAGCATTGATGTAGGCATCACTTCACATACTGGCCAATCAAAGACCATGAAATGATGACAATCCATGCTAATAATAACACAGAGGTCATTAAAAGGTGGCATGATTTCAATACAAATGAGAAAAGACCATTATACTTGCCTATAGCATGTCTTCTAATGGAAAAAAAGCACCCACTCATCATCATACAAGGTACCTCCTGCTTTATAATGTCAGCATTAGCAATCTCATTCTAGAAACCCATTTCGTAGGTTCATATTCCCTATTTCCTCTATGACTAAAAGTAGGATTCTCTCACCATGTGTATGTTACACCCACTCCTCTCCTGGTTAACAAAGGTATTTCTCAACACATGACCATAAAGGATGTGCCCACCATATAGTCTCCTTAAGCTACACAGAAACTAAATTTAGTTGGGGCTTAGGTTGAAGGTTTGGTCCAAAATGACTTGTGACCTGTTCAGACTAATTTGTTCTTTTGGCAGCATTATAATTTTTTTTCCTTCTCTCTTCCTCCTGATGTAATAGCCTATTATTCTGATATAGTTGGGAAGAGCCTCTGTACCCAGTTACCTATCTGAACAAGCCAGCCCCTGATCCCCTGATCATCTTGCAATGTATTACCTATTTTGTGGGACATGATATATGGTAATGTCCCTTTGGTATTCTATCATACGATTTGAACAAGTAAACTTTTACCGATTCCATTGGGAATTCAGAATTTGAAGTGACTGAATCCAGCAGCCCAAGAGAGGTGAGGCTCCTGCAGCGCCATGCCCCAGGTCCAACCCGTAGTGATTCTGAGCTTGTATTTGCACTAAGCACACACACATATACACACACAGAGCGTACTTATATACATATATACATGGCTGGCCACACACATCAGCACAGACAGACACACTCAGCACACACGCAAACACAACAGCCTCATCCTGCTTTCCTCTCTGTCCTACCAGGGTGAAGGTCCATTAGTGGGATACACATAAGACACACATACAAGGTGGATCCCTACAGCAGCTTGGCTCAGGCACCCCAGTAGCTGCCCTAGCATCCCAGTCTCCCCAGTTGCTGGCACCTGGTTGGACAGAGAGGCTGCAGCCCCGCTCCAGCTGCTGGTACAGACCCCCCTTGCTCCCAGCCATGCACACACATGTACCACACTCAAGTAATTTCCCAGTAGTTGGCCTTGGAAAAATGGTCCATCCACTAGCTGGTCCTGTGCCTCCTTACTCTTCCCAGGTGCCTTTCCCCTAGAGACACACACATACATGCACACACATGCACACCCCTCGCTGGCAGTTGGCCGGGACTCTCCTGGTCCCTCCATAGCTGGATTCCCCTGCAGTCTCACCCCCAGAGATACCCCTGCCCTGGCTCCCAGGCCATGTCACCTACTTGATGTGTAGTCTGGCTTGACAGTCAGACTAGTGACTCAGCTAGCACTCACACACTCCCTCGCACACCTGCACTCACTCCAGTTTCTGGCAGCACGGATGCAGGTGCCCTTGTGACCCACAGCCATACCCCAGCTGCTGCACACAGACCCCCATACACACACACTTGCACACAGAATAGGGATCCCTGCACACAGGAAAAGAGTTAGAAATGGAGGTAAATGAGAAGACAGGACAGACTGTGCTGGTCAGGCACAGGGCATGACCAGGCAAGCATAATGACCAGCAGCCTGTTTACACACAACCAGCCCCTTTTATCCGTTTATCCCTCTATTTTCCCATGTTTGTTCCCCCACAAACCACCACTATCCCTCCCTTCCCCTACCTTTGGTTCCTCCCCTAAACATCCCATGGTAAGTCTTGGGCAATCCTGAAATGCCCTACCCCTGAATCCCGTAATGTGTCCCATACCCCTATAAGCAGTGCCCCCTCTCAGCTGCTAAGGTGATGGCAATAGCATCTCCTCTTGACTTGTGGTGCTGAGATCATGGGGCTGAGGGTCTCCTGGGACAGGCCTGGAAGGAACCGGGGCAGCATATCCATTCCTCTGACTGGGTTATTGGGGTTCCCCCACCTACTATTGTGTGTCTCTGCTCCTTCCTGTGTCTGGAGATGGCCTTTTTAAACACATATTTTAACATTTCTATGATTCTGTGACCTCATAGTTCTGTGGCACAATCATTATGAAAATAAAATATTCTCCAAAGATCTCTGCTAGTAACCTTCTTCTAGTCTCCTTCATATGTACTACTTGCCATGCCTCCTGCAATTCTTCTTTGGATTTCCTCTTAGCTTTCTGTGAAGTAATATTCATGTCATGAATTTATTTTGCAAATCTGTGCTTAAAATATGGTTTAAGTTAGGTTTTTACATTCTGATTTCTGATTATATATTCCTTAAAAGAAGAATCAACTTTTTGAATGGAGACAACTTCTTTGTATGCAATGTGGATGGAAGCCAAACTTTAACAATTAGATTTTAATTTTTACTTTAATTCATTCATAGTTGCATCGTCATAACAAGATGACTTGATTACGATGTCTGCTTTTGACAAAGTGAGGAGATAAGGGCTATGGAAGATGCTTTTGTTTCTTTATGTCATCTCAAACTTGAAGATGACATTACAGAGATCAGATGGAAGTCAGAATATTGTACAGCTTTTGGTTCACACTAAACAAAGAAAGAGGAAGAACATCCTTTGCATGTTAAGCCTGCATGAACCATGTTATCACTGGATGCTAACTAATGGCATGGAGTAATGGTTGAATAACCTGCAATAAACATGTAATTTATAAAGTAATTTTTAACATTGTATTAGTGAATAGAAGTGAAATAGAAGCATCAGGTGAGATTTAGGAAGAATCTGCTTAACAGATGGTGTTTTGTGGATGAAATACACTTGTGCTTGCTTGCCTTTTCATTTTTGGGTGCACATACATCAATTTTTCCATGTAATATTCGTCTAAAGTAATACTGGTCTGAAGTCACCTTTTGTTAGCTTGTTTAATTCTGTAGAAAAAGGAGAAAAAAAGAGTCACACAGTGTACAGTACAAAAAGTCTTCATATCAGGTTATCTAGCAATATCTCAGACTTTTTCCTTGCAATACTTAATTTGCTATGAGCAAGCTTGAATGTGCAGAACACCAGGTAGGAGAGATTTATTTAGAACTTAAAAGTTACTAAAATCGTGGTAGTCGAATTCCTGCTTACAATGTGAAAGAGACAGTTAAGGACTGTCTTTTGGGAATAAAAGAATGTAGTAAGAAATGATCACAGAATCACAGAATGTTAGGGATTGGAAGGGACCTCGAAAGATCATCTAGTCCAATCCCCCTGCCGGGGCGGGATTACCTAGACCATATCACACAGGAATGCATCCAGGCGGGTTTTGAATGTCTCCAGAGAAGGAAACTCCACAACCTCTCTGGGCAGCCTGTTCCAGTGTTCAGTCACCCTCACCGTAAAGAAGTTTTTCCTCAAATTTAAGTGGAACCTCCTGTGTTCCAGCTTGCACCCATTGCCCCTTGTCCTGTCAAGGGATGTCACTGAGAAGATCCTGGCTCCATCCTCTTGACACTTGCCCTTTACATATTTATAAACATTAATGAGGTCACCCCTCAGTCTCCTCTTCTCTAAGCTAAAGAGACCCAGCTCCCTCAGCCTCTCCTCATAAGGGAGATGTTCCACTCCCTTAATCATCTTCGTGGCTCTGCGCTGGACTCTCTCTAGCAGTTCCCTGTCCTTCTTGAACTGAGGGGCCCAGAACTGGACACAATACTCCAGATGCGGCCTCACCAGGGCAGAGTAGAGGGGGAGGAGAACCTCTCTCGACCTACTAACCACACCCCTTCTAATACACCCCAGGATGCCATTGGCCTTCTTGGCCACAAGGGCACATTGCTGGCTCATGGTCATCCTGCTGTCCACTAGGACCCCCAGGTCCCTTTCCCCTACGCTGCTCTCCAACAGCTCTGCCCCCAACTTGTACTGGTACATGGGGTTGTTCTTGCCCAGATGCAGGACTCTACACTTGCCCTTGTTATATTTCATTAAATTTCTCCCTGCCCAACTCTCCAGCCTGTCCAGATCTCTCTGAATGGCTGCGCAGCCTTCCGTTGTGTCAGCCACTCCTCCCAGTTTTGTGTCATCAGCGAACTTGCTGACAGCGCACTCTACTCCCTCATCCAAGTCATTAATGAATATATTGAATAGAACTGGTCCCAGAACCGACCCTTGCGGGACTCCGCTAGACACAGACCTCCAACTGGACTCTGTCCCACTGACCACTACTCTCTGGCTTCTTTCCTTCAGCCAGTTCACAATCCACCTCACTACCCGATCATCCAGACCACACTTCCCCAGTTTAGCTGCGAGGATGCTGTGGGAGACCGTGTCAAACGCTTTACTGAAATCGAGATAGACCACATCCACAGCTTTACCATCATCTATCCACCGGGTAACATCCTCATAAAAGGCTATCAAGTTGGTTGAGCATGACTTCCCGTTGGTGAAGCCATGCTGAGTGCCCCTAATGATCCCCCTATCCTTGATGTGCCTAGAGACAGCACCAAGAACAAGTTGCTCCATCACCTTTCCAGGGATGGAGGTGAGGCTGACCGGTCTATAGTTACCCGGGTCCTCCTTCTTGCCCTTTTTGAAGACTGGAGTGACATTCGCTTTCCTCCAGTCCTCAGGCACCTCTCCCGTTGCCCACGACTTAGCAAAGATGATGGAGAGTGGCCTAGCAATGACTTCCGCCAGCTCCCTCAGCACCCGCGGGTGCATCCCATCAGGGCCCATGCATTTATGGACGTCCAGGTTGCTTAATTGGTCCCTGACCCAGCCCTCATCAACCAAGACAGATTCCTCCTCTAACCTGACTTCTTCTGGGGCCTCAGGGGTCCGGGGCTCCTCAGTACAGCCTCCAACAGTATAGACAGAGGCAAAGAAGGCATTCAGTAACTCCGCCTTCTTTTTATCCTCTGTCTCCAGGGCCCCCACCTCATTCATCAGTGGGCCTACATTGCCTCTAGTGTTGGCTTTACCTGCAGTGTATTTGAAGAAGCCCTTTCTGTTGTCCATGACCTCTCTTGCAAGGTTTAATTCCAAGGAGGCCTTAGCTTTCCTAGTTGCCTCCCTACATCCTCTGACAACAGACTTATATTCCTCCCAAGTGGCCAGCCCCTCCTTCCATGATCTGTACACCCTCTTCTTCCACTTGAGTTTGCCCAGCAGTTCCCTGTTCAACCATGCAGGTCTCCTGGTACCCTTCCTTGACTTCCTACCTGTTGGGATGCTCTGATCTTGAGCACGGAAGAAGCAGTCCTTGAATGCTAACCAACTATCTTGGGCCCCCTTACCTTCTAGTACCCTGTCCCATGGGATTTCCCCTAGCAATTGCTTGAAAAGGCCAAAGTTGGCCCTCCTGAAGTTCAGGGTTGTGATTCTGCTAGCTATTCTGTTCCTGCCACATGAGATCCTGAACTCTACCATCTCATGGTCACTACAACCAAGGCTGCCCTCAACCTTCACCTCTTCAACCAGACCCTCCTTGTTAGTGAGGATAAGATCCAGCAGCGCTCCTCTTCTAGTTGGCTCATTCACCATTTGCATCAGAAAGTTATCATCAACGCACTGGAGGAACCTCCTGGACTGGGGATGGCTGGCTGAGTAGGCCTCCCAGCAAATATCAGGGTAGTTGAAATCCCCCACAACAACCAGGCCCTGTAATTGAGAGACTGCTCTCAGCTGCCTGTAGAAGGCCTCATCACCCTCCTCATCCTGATCCGGTGGCCTGTAATAGACACCCACAACAGTATCACCCCTGCCAGCCTGCCCCTTAATTCGCACCCACAAACTCTCAACTCGCTCCTGATCCGCCCCTGGACAGAACTCAATACATTCTAGCTGCTCACTCACATAAAGAGCAACTCCACCACCTCTCCTTAGCGGCCTGTCTTTCCTGAACAGGACATAGCCATCCATGACCACATTCCAGTCATGCGAGGCGTCCCACCAAGTCTCTGTAATTGCCACTAGATCATAGCCCCCCGACCGAACACGGATTTCTAACTCCTCCTGTTTATTCCCCATGCTGCGTGCATTGGTGTACAGGCATTTCAGGGGGCGAGCTGGGCACACCGATTTCACCCCAGGGGGATGGGAGGCCTCCTGGTCTACCTCAACACTAGAGCGTTGCCCCAGTGGTGCAAGCCCAGCTACTACCCCATCCCCCTTCGAATCTAGTTTAAAGCTCTCCGAATGAGCCCTGCTAATTCCTGTCCCAGAACCCTTTTGCCCCTACGACATAAACCTTTCCCATGTATCACTGTCACACCTGTTGTCCTATAAAATGGGCAGATAAAAATGATAGCAGATAAACAACCTCCTTCCCAATTTCTAAAATGTAGAAAGCAGAATATTCTGTTCCTTGTGGATACTTGATTTTATTGCAAAAATATATTGTTAAAATTTTGAGCCTGGTGGGGAGAGTTTTTAAAACAGAAGGGGCTCCCAACTTGTACTCAGAATCACACAGAATCACAGAATCAATCAGGATGGAAGAGACCTCTGGGATCATCGAGTCCAACCGTTGCCCTGACACCACCATGTCAATTAGACCATGGCACTAAGTGCCATGTCCAGTCTTTTCTTAAACACATCCAGAGATGGTGACTCCACCACCTCCCTGGGCAGCCCGTTCCGATGTCTAATGACCCTTTCTGAGAAGAAATGCTTCCTAATGTCTAACCTGAACCTCCCCTGGTGAAGCGTGAGGCTATGTCCTCTTGTCCTATCGCTAGTTGCATAGGAGAAGAGGCCAACTCCCACTCCACTACAACCTCCCTTCAGGTAGTTGTAGACTGCAATAAGGTCACCTCTGAGCCTCCTCTTCTCCAGGCTAAACAACCCCAGCTCCCTCAGCCGTTCCTCGTAGGTCAGACCCTCCAGACCCTTCACCAGCTTGGTCGCCCTCCTCTGGACTCGCTCCAACACCTCTACATCTTTCTTGAAGTGCGGGGCCCAGAACTGGACACAGTACTCAAGGTGCGGCCTCACCAGTGCTGAGTACAGAGGGACGATCACTTCCCTAGACCTGCTGGCTACGCTATTCTTAATAGAGGCCAGGATGCCATTGGCCTTCTTGGCCACCTAGGCACACTGCTGGCTCATGTTTAGCTGGTGGCAGACCCCCAGATCTCTTTCCGCCAAGCCGCTTTCTAACCACTCTTCTCCCAGCCTGTAGCACTGCATTCATTATTGTCCTGGTTTTGTGGGGATAAAATTTATAGAATCTCTTTTCTGTTACATTTTGTTTCAGTTTGTGGCTAGCTGTGGTATGGTGATCAAGGCCATTAGCAGTTAAATCCAGGGCAGCTGACCCAGGCTGGCCCACAGGTGTATTCTATATCATTAATGTCACATTCACTATAAATGGGAAAGCTGCCGGGGAGGGGTGGGGTTCTTTTTGTTCTGCTTTCTTTGTCCATCCTGCTTTCTCCTTTATGGTTGCTATTCCTAGAGTGACTTGCCACCACTCTGTGGGCTAAGTATAATTTTGTGTCTTTTGTATTAGCATTGATATTGGTTTCCTCATTTTATTAAATCTGTTTAAATTTTAACCCACAAGACTCCCTCCTTTTCCCAATTCCCTTTCTTGGTTGGGGAAGGGGCATTGGGTGATAGAAAAACTGCTTATTGTTTAGCCCTTGATGTGGGGTAAACAGAGACAATTATAAAAGGCTATCAAAATCTGAAATCTAGACTACTTTCTGACAGTAATTGTAGCATCTAAAAGGCATTCCTAGAGCTCAGAAAAACCCAGCATAAATTACTCATAACTGTAGCTTGTTACAGAAGGCTGAACACTGTAAGAACAGTAACATTGGAGCACTTGATCAAAGTACATAGGAGAAAAGAAAACAGCTTGATGGGAAAATGCAGCTCTCCATCTTGTGTACGCTCTGAATAGTATTCTTTCACAAGAATATCCAGGTAGGTTGCTTTCGATCAATGAAATTGCTTTGAAGTGCTTAGTCAGAAAGAATGTTTTCTCTCCTTTTCTCTCCTCCACTGTGAACCACAGCCACCTCCTTCACATCACCTTCTGGTTTCTGCTAGGCTGAGATGCATTTGGGATCTACCATAATGCCTCAACACTGAAGCTTCCAGCCTGGAATTTGTTAACTTCTAAGTCTTGTTGTGCTCAGGGATCAGTTGGAAGCATTTACCATAGTTCAACTTTCAATCATACAGAAGTTTTCAATACTTCAAGATGAATGAGCATTCAATGACATTGAACGCCTAAGTAAAAAGGGCAGATGATAGGAGAACCCTTCCCAGAAAGGAGTCAGCTCTTTGACACATGAATCTCTATTGGAGATTTGGTAAGAATAACAGAAATTTTCTGTGCAAACAGTGAGAAACGAATAGGGAAGAAACATTCAAAGAAATGAGTATTTGTTTCACATATTGATCAGCAAACACCTACATTTATGAAGGTGGTTAACTGGTTATGTTTTCAGACTGTACCTAATTGCATTTTTAAGCGAGCCAAGGTATAAGAACAATTTTTCTAACTGGAAGGACAAACCATGATCTATTAACACACATACAATTCAGTAACCTTTCAGAAAAGGAAAAGGTCGGAGAGCTTGAGCCCTTAAGGAAAGACAGTCATAGAATCATAAAATTGTTTTGGGAAGGACCTTTAAGATCATTGAGTCCAGCCATTAAACTAATACTAGCAAGTCCACCACTAAACCATATCCCTAAGCACCACATGTACTCGTCTTTTAAATACCTACAGGGATGGTGACTCCACCACTTCCCTGGGCAGCCTGGTCCAATGCTTGATAACCCTTTCAGTGAAGAAGTTTTTCCTGATATCCAATCTAAACCTCCCCTGGTGCAACTTGAGGCCATTTCTTCTCATCCTATCACTTGTTACCTGGGAGAAGAGACTAACACCCACCTCACTACAACCTCCTTTCAGGTAGTTGTAGAGAGCGATAAAGTTTCCCCTGAGCCTCCTTTTCTCCAGACTAAACAACCCCAATTCCCTCAGTCGCTCCTCATAAGACTTGTTCTCCAGACCCTTCACCAGCTTCATTGCCCTTCTTTGGACTCTCTCCAGCACCTCAATGTTTTTCTTGTAGTAAGGGGCCCAAAACTGAACACAGTATTCAAGGTGCGGCCTCACCAGTGCCGAGTACAGGGGGACTATCACTTCCCTAGTCCTTCCTGCTGGCCCCACTATTTCTGATACAAGCCAGGATGCTGTTGGCCTTCTTGGCTACCTGGGCACACTGCTGGCTCATATTCAGCTGGCCATCAATCAACACCCCCAGGTCCTTTTCCACCAGGCAGCTTTCCAGCCACTCTTCCCCAAGCCTGTAGCGGTGCATGGGATTGCTGTGACCCAAGTGCAGGACCCAGCACTTGGTCTTGTTGAACCTCATACAATTGGCCTCGGCCCATTGATCCAACCTGTCAAGATCCCTCTGCAGAGTCTTCCTACCCTCAAGCAGATCAACACTCCCACCCAACTGGGTGTCATCTGCGAACTTACTGAGGGTGTACTTGATCCCCTCGTCCAGATCATTGATAAAGATATTAAAGAGAACTGGCCCCAATACTGAGCCTTGGGGAACACCACTTGTGACCAGCCGCCAACTGGATTTATCTCCATTCACGACAACTCTTTGGGCCTGGCCATCCAGTCAAAGCATTTGGGCCTGGCCATCCAGTCAAAGCATTTGACATCTTGTTTTCTTACCAGATGATCTTTAACATTTTCTGCATCACTTCCAAGACCTACCAAATACAAGTGACGTAAAGGACTGACAGATATATTGTTCTTCCCCACCTTTTTTGTTTTAATAAAGGTGATTTAAAAAGCAGAGCTCTGTACATATGTTTACAGTATCTGGTCAGGGAAAAATTTTTCCCTTAGGGTGACGCTCTAAAGATGGCACGCATCAATGTTACTATATATTTTTCTTATACTCTTAACTCACCGCTCAAAACTGTTCACAGCACAAAAATGAACTGAAGAGGACAGCCCAGACGCAACCTTAATCGCTTCTGACATCACCAGTATAGCAGTTCAGAATGACAATGGAGGAAGGGAAAAGAAAGGAATCAGGAAGACCTTGTGGTGTAGAGGGGACATTCTTTTGAAAGGAGACAGAGATGTTAGAACGAAGATGACTGAGTAGAACACAGTAGGAGTTTGAGGAAGAGTAGATATATTTCCCTGTATCATTCCCAGTGTGTTTTGTTCCTAAAGAATTCCAAAGATGGCCATATGATGTTGCATCAGCAACATTTGCACCCATCTGTCATGTTCTCCAAGAGCAGAAATACAGACAGATTAGGATTTTCTGGTTATTGGCTCTATCAGGAGTTAGTAAAGCTGTTTGCAAGTACTTTTGCCAAAAAGTTCCAATGAAGAGATGAAGCTCTCTATAGAAAGTGAAAAATAAAAGGTGTCTTTTACATACACATCTATTCAGTGAAAACTTCCTCAACTTTCATATTAGAAAGAGGTGTCAACCATATTTTAATACAATTTCTTACACAGTATTAATGAGAATTAATGACATGAATCCCAAAGGTGTATTGGCATTCCTTCAGTTCCACACAGCCCACACAGAAGTGATCCTGCATGTGTCTGCCAACAAACATATAGAGCAAGCAAGACCTGTTTTTTGAAGATCCATTTGTTTCATTTGAATGCTTACTAAGGCAGTCAGGTATACAAATCCTCCTAGTGAATCTAGACTTGTTTTCACTTCCAGAAACACACATTTATAACATGTGATCTAGGACTTGTTTCATGAACTCAAGAGGAAGAGATGTCACTGACATGATATTAAGTTCTCTCTGATGACTTTACTCCAAGATAGCTTTATTTAAGAAAAATTCACTAGAATAGGGCACTCATCCATGTCTTATATCTTCCTGATGTACTTTATTCAAGCAGAGGCTTGGCTGTGTAAGCTATTTTAATTAATACTTTAAGCTAAGCCTTCACCATCTGCTCTTCTTTATAATTACAAATGTAAAGGGAATCTCATTCTCAGTAGTATCATTAAAATTCAAGATATTAAAGAAAAGACATAAATGTATGCCGTTCTATTCATTCCAAGGGCACTCATTTGATGTCTTCCTTTTTACTGTTTTTGTCCCATCTAGAGCTCAAAGGACAGAGCAGTGCTAAATGGTGCCAAAATATTTCCTTGACTTAGCTCTTGGGACTGCCTTTGAAACCATGGATGACTCACATGAGCTTCTGAATCACAGAAAAGAATCACATACTGTAGCAATATTATTCTAGGCCAATAAAAATTTTATTTCAGGAAATTTCATATAATTTTTCCATATCAAATTCCCCAGCTTTATCTGTTATGGGGGAAAATTTTTATGTTCATCAAGAACATAAAAATAAAACCAGGAGTCATTCTAGCAAAACATGCAAAAAATGAATGATAGAAGTAAATAAGTTTCCTTGAAGTATTGTAATACTTAAAGTTATTATTTCCATTCTCCAGGTACTTCGAAACCTACTCAGTTATGGTTTCTTGTGTCCTGCACTGACCCAGCAACTTGCAGAGCAATCTAACCACCCTTCCCATCAGCATGGTCAGCAGGGAGAATATTCTCAGCTAGCTTCCTCAGAAATGTCCCAGTGCCTCCTACAGTATCAAACAACCATAAGCACTTTTTATCAGATGTACACCGAAGACAAAGACGAGTTAACAACCAACAAACTGCTAGAACTGTGGGGGAAAAGTCCTTTCAGCAGCATTGATCAAAAAGATTTTGATAATAAACAAGGAAACTCTTAGTAGTCCGTTCCCAGTATATTCAGGAAAAGTTTATGTTTTGAACTGTCCTTACTGATAAAGAAGAGTACATGAAAGAAGTGATTCTATCATCAGTTTCTCTTGCTAATGGAAACCCGACACAGGATTGTGAATAGTAATTAGTCCCTTGGCTCCCCAAAGTCCATCTAAAAGACCCTTTCCCTGACTTCTACATCACAAAGAGACTCTCTAGAGATCTTTTCCTACTCTTCAAGTACACAGACAAATAAGGTAACTTTGCAGAAAGGGCATAATTGATACTTTGAATGAAGAGAGTTATACTTGCTATTAAATTACTACTATTTTTACATGTAAACAAAGAAGACATCATGATATAAATTATTCAACAGCTTTTAAATAGAAACATTAGGACTCACAGAAGTTTTACCTTGCCCAGAATTGGAGTCTGATTTGTTCCCAAATGCAGAAGAAGCAGAAACAATATTTTTGAAATTAATTCAGATACAAAATTATTCAAATAATATATTAATCTTAGATATGTAGCTTGACTTTTTTCTGTAGTTCTTGGTAGGTAATATTAAACATTCTTAATTCATTAATGTCACTAATATTTAGACTCATGGAATTATTTCAGCTTCTTTGTTGGCCCATATTTCCATTAGAATTGATCAATCCTGATATAAGCACATTCCGTTAATCAAAGTGAAAATGAGACATATCAGATGCCAGTAATAACTTATATATGTTCTATTTCTTTAGTCACAGCAAGTGATTTCTAGTCTGTTACTAAATATTTAGTTTTATTTTTTCATTTCAGTGTGCTAGGGTAAGTAGCAAAATATGTAATGTCATTATAAATTTCCTTGAAAGATTAAAAGATAAGAGATGAATACCACTCCTGATTTTCTGCCTTGTAACTTGAGAATCTCCCTCATATAAAACATGTTGAAGTTACATGAAACTTAACTTTAAAATTCTTCTGCTCACAGCAGGGATGGGACAAGATGAATTTCAGAGATGCCCTCCAAATGTCTGGCTTCACTATTTATATCAGTGGAAAAAGCCATTCTAATGTGATGCTCAAAGCTATGCTGATAAAATGCATCCACACCAGCAGGAGCAGATAGACCTCAGAGCTTGCTCCTGCCCACCCAGCTGCCTTGATAGAAACTAGTTCCCCTCAAGAAGTGTTATGTTAATCTAGTGCTTAAAAGGATCTAGAAAGAGCTCAGAATCATCACTTAACTCACACTGGTACAAAGTCTCTTGCCTATTGCTATCCTGTTCCACCAGGTGGTTACATTGATTGAGAAGTTAATAAAATAATATATGTTGGAAGGGATGTCTGGAAGTCATCTACTCCTCCACTGCCAGCCTCTCCAAGCTGGATCAACTTAGATTAGGTTGCTCAGTACCTTGTCCAGTTGTGTTTTGATTATTTCCAAAAATGGAAACTCCACACCATCCTTGGGCAACCTGTTCCAATGTGTGTTTGTGTTTGACAGATGAGGCTGACCCAGGCAGACTGGAGCCATAGGCAGACCCTATGTAGTCCAATCAATACTTTGCACAGGAGGTGGTCCTTTTGTAGAAGTTTAGTTTGTTATAAAACACTTGTACAGTGCTACAAATGATGAAAATTTCATAAAAACTAAGGTCCAATCTTTCAGACTTTATCATATATATCACCCTTATTCCTTCATGTCAAAGCAGAAACAGCACTGTCTAAGAGCAACAAAATTTACGTGTTTACTCGACATTTCAGCACAGTCATTTCCTTAGCTCCTGTCCATGAATCTAAACCATATTGATACATCAGAGACTATTCTTAATCAAGTCTACAGGACTGCATGGAAAAGATAAAGAACACATTTTCATTTTTTGGAGTAAGTGCAACCATGTTATTGAAAGGATTGTACTTGAACGTGATGAAAGAAAAGCAAGATCTGAAGAATTTCTAAAACGTTCCCAATTGTGAGCTGGGATATTTTAGCAGATGCAGAACTTCATTTGTAGCATATATAGAACCTGCAAGCTTATCTGGGAGATGACTAGTGAATTTAAAATGCTTTTAAGTTCAGTTAGCAACTGAGAAGATGTTTTCTCATTTGTAATTTTAAAGCTTGACAGCTGAGATTTATCTTTATGTTGTATCTGGCACTGAGGACCTTTCCTGTATGTTCTCATTATTGCAATTACCACTGAAGTTGATGACAGTTGCCCTTTTCTTATCACCAAATTAAATTCCTGCTAGCAGCCTTTTAATTAATTCTGATGTTTAGTAGCCCAATCGTCAGAGAAAGGCAAAAGGGGCTTATAAGATTTCATTTTGCCCATGCTTACTCCTACTGAAAATTATAACTCAGTGGGAGAAGAGGAGGCCAATATGTAGCACTGAATGATTCATTACAAATATTTCAGAACTCTGACAGCAGTTATCATTAAGGCTTTTATAAATGTGTTTCCTGGAGAGAATCCCGTGGTTCAGATCTTCCAGTGTGGGCAGACTCAGTTTCACCCAACAAAATGTGGGCAACAGCAGCTTCAAGCAACACTTAGAGTCTTCCAAATTTCTACATTCCTGTGAGATAATCTCAAGAAATTTTGGATTTATGTCCACCTTCCCCAAGCTTTTAGAACTGGCAAATAATGACTGTATGTGCTTTGTAGATGCAGCGCAAACACAGTTCCTGGGGAATTTGATAGTTGGGTGTCAGTCAAAAATCTGAAAAGTTCTTTAGAACTAAGAGAAGGTAATCTATTTTTTATTAGGCTAACTTGCATAGACAGAAAAAATAGGAAAATGTTAATATGCAGAAACTTTTCTTTGTCTATTGAGTAGAAGGAGGAAATTTTAAGCTGAACAGAAAGTTTTCTTCCTCTTGTGCAAACCAAAAATGAGCATATCCTTATACCTGATCATTTTGCTATGGCTGCTGAAGCTTTTCTGTCTGAATCTCACTCAACCAAAAGAACAGTAGACCTCTTCCAGACGATTATGTATTTCACCAGTTAAAATCCGCTACAGCTGAAACAGAGGAGTGGTTGAGCACCTTCCTTTAAAAGGAAAAACCAAAGCAGAAAATGTTTAATCTTGGATCACAAAAAGCATAATTGAGGTACAATCTGAATACTGATAAGCATAATAGTGTCCCAGGTACCACCTGCACTTTCTTCACAGACACCAAGCTGTAGGTGGTAACGTTCTTACAAGCACCGGCTGCCAGGGAGCTCAGTCAGCAAAAGCTCTCTCTGCTGTGCATCAGCTTGATTTCAACATCACCACTATTCTACAAAGTTGTCTTGAAAGAATAGGTCACTGTGAAGAGGTCCCAACAGCTCATTCCTCCCACTCAGGGCCACCAGAGCTGAGCACTGACTAATCCCTGATCACCAACAACATTCAGCATGAGCTTCCTGCTGCCCAGATGTGTCTTTGGAGAAAAAAAAACTGTGAAGAAATGTGTGGACAGCATGACATAGCTGTAGCTGAGAAACAACCTAAAGACTGAGCGGTAGGATAAAGACCTGCATCTCTGGCTTATAAATCAGTTCTGGATTTATAAATCAGTCCAGTTGTCTGAAATTAGAGCCTATAGGTATTTCACCATAGGCCTACAGCATCTCTCACACAGAGCTGGACCTGATGCACAGTGCCTTAGGTCCCTGAGTGATTTGTATTGCTATGGTCTTCTACCTGCATATCTGTAGCCTTCTTGACATTCAGAGCTTTGTAACCCTTCACACAGCTGCCCGGGCAGTACTTTCCCTTGTTTTCCTCATGCTTTCACTCTCGTGCAGGTGTGGCCATGGCCTTGCACCTGCAAACCCCAATACTCTTGTTATGGTGGGTTCTTATTGAAAACAGTTGCCACCAGTGTGAGAATCACCCCTTCTTTCCCACTTTTCCTATTCTTTGATTGTAGCTTTTGGTTTGCATTATGGGGAAAATACTACTTGGGGTGAGGAATTGAACAGGTCACCTTTTTCTGGGTTTTCCATTTCTTTTGCACTGCTTGACACAGCTTGTTGTTCTTTTACTCTTCTTGTCCTGACCAGGCTGCTGTCCTGTGCCTTGCTTCATTTTTCTTTCAAGGGGTTGGGCCAGGCCTTCCCTCTGGCAAGGTGATGTGCTTATTTCTACTAAAGCCTTTTCTTTGAATAAAGACCAGCCACAGTCCTCCGGCCCTGCTAGTGTTTCCAACTTGTCCAGGATGATCTGAAAAACATGTCTGGATACATTTTTTTGCAATATGAGAGGTGCATATGATGTGGGGCTTAATTATTTCTAAACCTCTTTGAAAAAGTGGTATAGATTTTTGTGACCAGTACCCCCTGTTCCTGACCCCTAGTAGTACAGTTGGCATAACTAATGCCATTTTATAGAGCAAACGGCCATTCTCTGTGACCGAGATGGTCATGTATCAGTCCACTTTTCCCTCCTCATCAGGCCCTGAAGGTCCTGTGCACCAGACAGATTTCTTCTTCCCCTCCCTATCAGCCTCAAGGTTCCTGGGCACCAGGCTGATTACTCCCCTCCTTACTAACCTTGAAGGTCTCAGGCACCAGCCAGCTTGTGATGACCCCGTCACAGAACAGGGAAGTGTAGCAGCACACAGAACACTATAAAATCAAGCAGTTACAGGTCCTAAGTGAGACTTGAACTGGAACTGCTGCTGGACAGAAAAACCCATGATCCCTCAGTGGTCAGGGATGCCTCCACTGTCATCTGCTTCCTCCAAGGATTGAGTGAAGTGACTCCTGTTCTTTTACCTATTTTGAGTCTAGATTATGATCGTTATATTGAGATGGCAAGGCAAGTATTAAGATTTGACCCAATCTGCAGAGGGTCCAGGTGATTAGAAACCATATACTAAGCTGTGCTATAAAATTCTGTGCTATGCTACTCATAAAATTGTGCTGTACTGATTCTGCTTATTAAAACCCTGTGCTACTCTGATCATAAAATTCTATGCTATGCTGATCATAAAATTCAGTTAAAAAATAAAGTTTTAATTGTAACTACAACTTAGTGCTGTCATCATTCTGCCAAGTATCCCTAAAAGAACCTGTCTGTCCCCTTAGTGTCAGGTGACAACTTTCTAAACAGGCTATAAATATATATACACCTCCTACACCAGTCCCATATGTAACAGGAACACCTTGAAAACCAGAGAGAACCCTGCCATGGCTCTGTGAAAATTCATGTGCATTGATGGGTCCCCATAATTCTTTACCACCACTATGTTGATCTGTTTTCTTAAAATATCAGAGTCTTCTAGGGCCGCAGATGCACCTTCACAACTACCTTCCAAAAGACAAAGGAGAGATATTTTTCTGGTCAGTCTTTGAGTCTTTGTTTCAGTGCTGATCAGGTTGGTGTGCTGCTGTTGGTTCACTCCTGATATCTCACAGCCTCCAAGTGCATGGCCAGGCAAAGATCAGTTTTGGGAGCCTCAACCAACAGAAGCGGATGGACCAAATTTTCTCCTGAAAAGGACTATTCAGAGAAGGAGCCATTCCCATAGCATCACTTATTGGCTCTTCCTGCTTTGCAACCCCTGAACCCTCAGATGGGTTTTCCAGGACAAAGCTTGCTACTGTGAATGCCATTCTCATTATCTGTGTTGGGGAATGTGTGAGGTAAACAGTGTAATCTCAGGAAGCTCATCTTGCAGATACTATCTCAGAGTATAACCTCAGACTTTGCTGGCAAAGACTTGGTTAAAATTGTCTACAAAGTCCACACATAAGGTACTTATTATGACAAGGCAGTTGTGCCTATGGCTGGACAGAGGTACCTAACGATATGACTTGCCTGACTGAATATAAACTTTTGACTTCTCCTTTATGCAGTGGTACTCCTGAACTTTTCTGCATTCTCGTAAAGACAGTTCATCTGCTAGTCACAGCTTCTGTGGATGATGATATGATTACTTTTCAGCAAAGCCTTTATATAAGCACACATCCTAATAAGTTCTCCAGGAAGGTCTATAGGTATCATACTTTCCTTCTGCTTCTATGACTATGGGAGGAAAGACATCAGCTACCTTGTGCATGCAACTTGTGCCATAGCAGGTCACCCTGACAACAGAGAATGGACACCACAAGGGCTTCTTTAACCAGCAGTCAGTCCAGTTAGTAGCTCAATACTGTGTGAAGAGTGCTTCTGCATAGCAAGTCAGTAAAACCTCCCCCACTCAAGAGCAGGGGCAAGTACAGGCAGTACTGCTGTGTGAGTCCCAAGAGCCAAACATTCCCAAAAAAGCACACAGTCTCCATCACCTTTCCCATGTTCTTCAAACGACATTGCTACTGTCAGAATGAAGTTTCTTATTTCAAGCACACAAAATCTGCCATTGCATTCCTCCTTAGAACTGGTTATCACACTTACGTAGCTTGATACTTTTCTCCTGGAGAAACAGCAATTACAACATCTCTTTGTAATTCTCCATATCTCTTAGGCTGGGCAACTGTTTTTTTAACTCTTTCCAACTTCCCAGTTGTGTCATGAACTTTACTAAGCTCTAATTCCTTTGCTTTTTGTACCTCTCCCAGTCTAGCAGCAAGAGCAAGAGAAGTGGCAGCCACAATGGCAGCAGTGGCAGGCAATATGTCCTCACAGATAATGTTGAACTGAAGTAGCCACGCATAGTGCAAAGCTCTCTTTTATGGCATGGAGTGTCACAGTCACATCTCTTGGCATAGTTACATGCTATGAATTGAGCAGACAAGCAGTGAGGGAGAGGTGTGTATTGTGCTGTGACTGTCTGTGCTGGTAAATTAAACATGGCTGAGACCTTTGTTAAGTCCAAAAGTCAACTTGGTGTGAGATGCCTCTGCTAGTAAATTCTCTGCCCCAGTCTCTCAACAAGATAACTACGTCCCACTTGCAAGTTAGCATTCACAGAATATAACCCCACGGTGGTTATAGATATTCCTGCGGGTGTCTCTCACCTGCCATAGCTGATGCTGGGCCCATGATGCAACACATTGTCACTCCCTGCTGACTCAACCACTGATGATGTTTGAATCAGACACCCACACAACACTCCTCAGGGGCAACTCTCCCTTCCCACTGGGCTCCACATGGCCAAGCTTAGACCCTAAGCTCAGGAGCTCAGTCATACAGCAGAAGTGGCAACACCCAGGCCTCGTCACCTGAGCCCATGACAGGCAGTGTACAGGGTGGAAACCCTCAACACCTACAACCCTCTTCACAACCAAGTATGACAACAGCACCTTCTGGTAGGATCATACTTGGCATGACCAGATCCACGTACACAGCGTTCGCACAGGGAGGGCTATATCTGAGATGGAGATGGCTGTATCTGAGCAAGGAAGGAGAGTTGGTATGGAGTGCTGTGTCACTGTCTTTTACTTTGTAGTCTTCTGACCCCTGACATGTCCTGGTCACCAAACCCGTTATAGGCAAAGCCATCGTGGAGGTTGCTCCCTCATGACTGGGGCATTTTGCCAAGTGCAACTTCACCAATTTTTTGCATGCTTGACTGGACTAACACTCATTCTGTGACTACGAGGCTCCTTTTAAAAGGAGTACTGAATTCACACACAATCACACAGTCCTCAGCACCTCCTCATCAGTGTTTATGAGGGCTGTCATTTCCTCAAATCTATAGGTGGCTCCTTTTTAGCTGTCAACCATTTCTTGCATGAGAAGACCCTGGAAAGAATTAAATTGCTGCTTCATTTGCCTCAAGAGTGCCATTTTTTCACCACAATCAGCCATGGTACGAGGCCATGGCAGGCCTCTTGGCATCATTCTGAAGGGCTCCATCACAGGCAGCACACTGAAACGCTGTCGCCTTCCCTTTGTAGGGAACAGGGAATGGCCAATGACAACTTCCAAGCTGTAGGAAGGGAAATATTACCACATTAATAAAGAGCTAATGATAGTTACAATTAGCATAGAGTGCAGACCAAAGTAATGCCAGTTAATAGGTTCCAGAGTCACTCTTTCATATGGTTTAGTTTACACATATAAAAACAGCCATAAGGACTGTTGCAGAGGTACCAAACCAGGGGTCACTCCCAGTGGTGTTCATTAAAATTTTACTGTTTACTGTATCAATGAACAATATGAAGAAAACTGGTGCACAGTAACTGGCTCATGAGCGATCACTTCCTGGCATAAACCCCAATGACACTGCAGACTTAATTCTAATAAAAAAAACGCTTGTTGCAAATAATTTGATGTTATATAATTTCTCTCAGGAAAATTATGCTGCACAGAAAACTAACATGCTTTCATTCACCTTACTATGTAAAAAATACATTTTATAAAAAAGAGAAACATGATTTATGAATGGCTTAGACTACCACAGAAAAAGAGATACATGTATGGGAAATTAAGAGTTTGACTATGCTTTTCTGTAGTGTTTCTATTGAGATTAAGTATGCTGGTTAGCACACTACTAACTCTCTCATTCTTCTGGTAGGAAAAAAAATTGTGTAGAAATTACATACCTTATTACCATACAGTATGTCTGTGATTGTGACTTCTAAAGCTGGAAGAAAATAGAAAAGAGACCTTTCTTAATCATCGCTTGGTGTTAATACAAAGGCACCAGAAGGAGCAGATGAAACAAACCATTTAAGTTAATATACACTTGTCAAGCAAGAAGCAGTATGATGGCATGACTCCAGTCTCTCAGAGGAAGGAAATTTTTTTGTTCAGTGAAAGCTGATATCCCAGTAAACTGCCCAGCACAAAAATAGGAAATGAAGTTAAGAAATGCAAAGCTCTTCCATTCCTCTCATCTTTCCTCCCTGCACTAATAAACTATTATGTTTAATGTCATGGGAGCATACAGAGGAGAAAGCAAGACATAGCTTGTCATCAGAGCTTGACAAAACTAGAAATAAGTTTTCTTTTATTGTCAACGTACAATGACAATTTTCATAGTACTATTACAACTGTCAGCTCCCTAGAAATACTTCTGTCCTATTATAGGTAAGCATACTTTGGGGACAGAAACCAGTCGAATGAAAACCTAACCCTTCCTAAACGAACAGTCAATGGAGTGCCAGCAATGTCATGTAACAGGCTCTGGATGACACGTATGTCACAGTTCATTTGGATCTCTCAAATTTAAAGGACAATGTATTATGTGTACCAATCTTTATTTCATTACCTCATTAGGTAAAAATCAAATAAGGGCTCAATCCCCTTTCAACAGACTAGTCTAACTTGATAACTCCCTAATTCATACCTTCATTAATTTGCTAATTTATCAGCTCACAAAGGCACTAACTCACAAATTCATTCTCTCATCCAGTGTATATGTTGCTCTCATTTCTCCCACCATACATCAGGCTTTAGCATGAGCTGTGCGTTAGGAGTGAACACCCATACTCCACCACTTGGCATAGGCCAAAAGTCTAGTAAATCCCATGCTTCAGTGAGTGGAGGTACTGTTACTCTTCTTGCCTCACTGAAGGTGAGGGCAGGGGAAAGATCTGAGCACTTTTGTGGAGGTCTAGCATTACAGTTTGTTATTAGGCAGCATACTTTCTACATGGTGATGTTAGCAATAACTCTGGATATATTAACATACTAATAGAAAACAAATAAAATACAGAGCAACAATACAATCGTAAGATGCAATGTAAGATGCAATATGCCACTTACTTGCAGATGGTGCATAACCCATGAAAACAACATACCAAAGATGTCTAGCAGTTTGTTCAATTCCTGTTGCAATCTTGACAATCTGGTCAGTATCACACCTGATAGAAATAGTCACCTGTTTTTGAGAAGCATTTTTTTTTATATTTGCTGATTAGAATTTCCAGTTCTTCAGTTTGAGAATGTACCATGTCCCATATTGGTCCTATGGGTGCTGTCCAAGTTGTAGGCCAATATTCTACCAGCATCAATGTGAATTAGCTTTTTGGTTTCTATAAAGTTATTCTTTTATTATACAGAACATCACAAAGCAAAACCCAATACACATGCAACCCAATTTTCACTTAAGTACAACCATGCAGTTATCATACACTTAGCCTATATAGGAGGTACTTGAGGTCATATTACTCATACAAGGGTCTTGTATTGCTAAATATTCAGGGCAGTACTGTTCATGGTTTCCCCATTTTACATCCACGAGTATCTATTAGGTTACCTTTGTTATCCATGAGTTATCCAAGAGCTCTCTTGAACTGGCAGCCATATTCTATTACCTACAGTAATGGGGAGTGGAGCATATTGGTAAATGGGTTCTTCTTTACTTTCCCTATTTGTGGTGTGGTAATAAATAGATCCACTCAACAGACTACTTTTGTTTGCTATCTGTAAGCTTTGACAAAATGGATTTTACAATACTGGCATCAACCCAATAACAGGGTCTCTAACATAGCAGGATTCCCACTATGGATCCAATTGGCTTGTTGTTCATATTCATTTATAATAAAGGTTTGCGTGGTAGCATAAGCAATGTCACTGCTGGTATTAGAAACAAATTTGCGAACACCAACATACATTTCCTTGAAAATCCTCTGGAGTTTTTTCCAAGGGTTTAGGCTAATAGTCAAGGTGTCGGTAGTTGCATCCTTTCCATTTATAATATCCATGGTCTGTTCAATTATAGCTTGTTTGCTTAATGGTCCTAGCCTGGACGCTTTATTACTAGTGATTTCTAAGTTGATAGAATCCAATGCTCCTGTGCCCAATCCAACTGTTCCCATTCTCCTGAAAAGATCTCTGACTGTGCAGGTTTTCCAATGGGACCACCATTGTTTATATATAGGCGTTGTCCATTGTGAGCAATTTGAATATACCTATGCTAATGCTGTCCCATCAAATCCGAATGTAAAATTCAAATACTTCAGAGGTAAAAACTGTAAATCTTTTGGGAAATCCTTGGGTAACTATTTACTAGTGTAGTAGTGGTAGTGGGCATCAGGGAAATTTCAAATTGCATACTCCTCACTGTGGCTTACGAGCCGTGACCTTGATGGTTAATTGGCTCACAGACTCCTACAATGAATTCTAATGGTTGCATGTCCAGCAGTCATCACCATCCCTTGTTGTGTTGTCTGATATTTTTGCATGTGTACATTTGTGTAAGAGGAAAAACTGAACAGGACCTTCAGTAGAGTTGTGATCATTTTGGGAGGTTATGTCTCCTTTATAATGTATTAGTTTCTCCACCCAACTCCAGGTTCCCAGATACAGAACTTTAAGCAAATTTAAGGTTGGTATGGGCAGTCAGGTGGACACCCTGATTCTTGCTACCCCACTGGTGCGTTTTGAATACATTGGGCCTCACACTCCGTGTCATGGAAGAGGTTACCATCATCCGTAGGTTTGCTTGATTATCGCATAGTGCATCAACGTTTATCTAATAGTGTCCTAGATTTCCCAACACAAGGGTCAAAGTTGTTTGATATATGAAGGATCCTGACTTTCTATATGTAGTCAACATTCTCTCTGGTAGTAGCATCTCACCACAGGCAGTGTTAATGAAATTCCAGGGAATATTTAGTGTACTTGCTACATGGACACTTTCCACAGCATGCTGGTCAAACGGCATCTTTCACTCACTCATCCAGGTAAGTGGTTCCTAGGGAGTGAGAAAGAAGACTTATGTCTTAGACTGTATCTAAGCCTCAGTGATGATAAATTTCACTCCCATACTATCTGCAGTTTCCTATGTTCCTTTCCCCCAAAAGCATGGCAAAGTAACAGATAATTTTCTGAGTGATGGGTGTTGAATTCTCATCTGACCTCCTGGATACCACACTGAGGTGTTCAAAGCATTCTGCTGGTGTTAGTTCAGCACAGGAGATTGTTCAAAACTTTTATACAGTGGACTACCAGTCACTGTCTGTCAGGATTTTAAGAATTGCATGGCCTCCCTTAAGTTTCTCTCCCAATTAGTGCCATCATTGTGTCATTTGATTTTTTTAAGCAACTTGCTTCATCTTTCTCCTACACCATTACTGTGAGGTCAATAGAGAAAGTGCAAAGTCCACTTAACTCCATGCCCAAGACAGCATTCCTGTGCTAATTTATTTTTAAAATGTGACCCATTGTCTGACTGTATCTCTTGTGGCATTGGCTTGTGTAGCAAACCATTGGTTTAATCATGCTACAGTTTGCAATCTGGATGTAGTGCATACAAGTTAAACATTATCCAAACTGCTCACTACTTCAGCTGTGATCATAATACATTTCCACCCCTTGGAGGTACATGTCATGAGTCTGATATAGTCTACTTGCCCAGTACCCCAAAACATTTTTTCTTCCCTAAAGTTTGCTTGTTGTTGACTTTGGACAAGATAATCCTTAATTTCATTATCAAATCCACTGATTGTCACTATATGATCTTCTTGTTTCTTAGTAATTGGCCAGCCTCACCTTCTGGCATGCTGATGCAAGTCATATGCTCCAGTGTGTCCAAATCATTCATGCAGCCATTCAGCAGTCAAGGCAGAAGAAAGGCCTTGAGTACTGAATGGCTAGGTAAATACTGTCAATTTCTGGTGTGCTGCTACATGCCCTATAGTAATAGGATGACAGTTGGCAATATCTTATACTTGCTCCCAATATTTGCTTCCCTATATATTAAGACATATGGGGAATTTGCCCAATTTCCTAGCCATTGTGTAGCACTAGCCCATACAGCGCAGGAATCAGCGCATATGGATGTGCGCTGTTTCTAAGAGCTAATACTATGGCATAAAGCTCTGCTAATTGAGAAAAAGCTTCTGTTCACTCAGTTACTACAGGTAACTACTACAAATACAGCCGTAGCCATTTCTTGCCATTTACCCTGTATTTTGCGAGCACTCCTGTCAGTAAACCAGACACCATCTGGTTGTCAGGTGTTGAATTCAGGGGCATCCTAGACAGAAGAGCAAAGAGGTTCCATATATTCAATGGGCATTTCTATATGCTCCACAACTGCAATAACTTTATTCTTAGTTAAGCCATGTACAGTTTCATGATTATAGATACACGGTACTTGCCTTTGTACAGGGGTCTTAAGTGCTACACCTAAATCTACCGGTTTACCAGCAAGCATAGTTTTAAGAATAGGTATTGGCAATGTAATTTTATGCTTCTTCCCTGGGTCAAGGGTTTGGTCACTACTAGCCCTTTGTAAGCTGCTAACAGCACCTTTTCCGAAATCGAATGATCATGCTCATCACTCTGCCAGATACACATATATACTGCACAACAGTGTCCTCCTGTGGTAACTTTCATGTTTCTTGTTCAGGCAATACAGCATAAACAATGATCAGACTGCTTAAAACATGCACTAAAGGAGTAAATGTATATAGTGGAGTCCCTGCCAGGTGGAAGCAAATCGTTCTCTGTCTGCATCTGGTACATATCCTTCACATCTATAGTTGCCATCCATGCAAAGGTATGTTAATTAAGAGATTTGACTATATCAGTTACATTGGGAGCAGTTTGTTGTCAGCATTCAGGGCTTTTTTTTTTTTACTGCTAGCTGCCACTTCCCATTAGGTTTCTTTACAGGCCATACAGGAGAATTGTAGGGGGAATAGGAATGGGAATTTTCCCCACAAGTCCACCCAGAACTGGCCCTTAAATACATCAATACATAAGATATTTCAGGGACCTAAGAGTAAGGTGGACTCTCCATCCATTAGACAGAATTAATTTAGCCCTGACCAGTGGGTGGGTAGTGACTTGCTGATTGATGCCTACAATAGAAACTAGTAGTTTGCTAGGTAGAACCTGTCCTTTGTAAGTGTCCTTACTTGCCATCAACGTCTGGGCTCCTGTGTTGATAGGGAATGTTGTACAGTAGCAATCATTAACTGCAACCATCATCTCAGGACTTGGATCCTTAGCAGTGGGAGTAGCTGCAGCAAGTAATTCCACAGGATCAAGACCCCACCTTAGTTTCCTAGGTATTCATGGTTTAGGGTCAGTGCTGATAGCTTTGGTTATCTCCCCCAAGTTCATATCCCTAACATCCTCCAGCTCCATAGGCATTACTTTCTTAAATCATACAGTGTCAGTCCCATCCACTGATATGGCTCCCAGAGGAGTATCATGAGGAGTTAATGAGAGAAACCTGGCCAACTGTTACAAAACAGGAATCAGCAGCCCATTTAACTGACTTGGTGAGAGTCCTTTATCTAAACACATTTTCCATAACTTCTTATGCCCCTTCTGCTCCCTTTACTATGGGGCAGAGATGCCCTAAGAAATCACCTCCCAGGGAATGGGCTCTGCGGGAGGTGTTTGCTCGGCACCTGGGCAACAGGTGCTGGTACTTCCAGTTCAGCTAAAATAGGGGTTTTCAGGAAGTACGTCTGCAGGCTGGCTGACGAGGTCCACTGCCATGCGCTTGCCTCACCACGATTAGCAGGGTGTAAAGCGTGCTACCAAGAAAAAACGCAAGTCCAGGGACTTCTAATATTTGGCCCTACAGTATCTAAAAATATTATTGAACCTAATGCTAATGATCAGGTCCTGCACGTGGGTCAGCGCAATCCCAAGTATCAATACAGGCTGGGGGATGAAGGTATTGAGAGCAGCCCCGCAGGGAAGGACTTGGAGGTACTGGTGGATGAAAAGCTGGACATGAGCCAGCAATGTGCGCTTGCAGCCCAGGAGGCCAACCATATCCTGGGCTGCATCGAAAGGAGCACGAAATGCTGCTTGCAACCAGGCAATGTATGAGAGGGGGTGGCACAGGATACCGATTGCCGCACTGATGGACCCCAGCCACCTTAGACCTCTTATTAGGGGACTACCAGACTCTGAAAATACATGTTCAGTCACTTAGCGAAAGGATTTAGAGGGCCATAGAAAGCAATTGGCAAAACCCTCGAGGTATGCCTGCACATGTACTGACTTGGACAGAGACGTTACACAGTATAGTCACTCACGGGCATGAGATGGGATGGACTGATCTGGACGGTGGCGCAGACGGGAGCAGGAGGGTCGACAAGCCAGTTGCAAACTTCACCCCGGGCGGTCCCCTCTCCCCAGGAGTTTGAACCCCCTGAGGTAGACCAGGTCAAATCTACGATCCAGGAGGAAATTCTTTTTGGTGAAAAGTGTTAGCATTGGGAGTACCCTGGGTGGTGCTGCAGGGGCTACCCACCAACCATATCCGGAAACTAGTGGAATTGCTAGGGGGAAAACCACAGACTGAGGGGAAAGCAACCGCCTCTCCTCACAATAGCACAGGCACAATTAACCCTTTTGTGTCCCTGCAAGAGGGACTGAAAGGATTAAAAAACTAGAAGTGGTTTGGAGTTCGGGTCGCCCATTCCGTGTGGTGAATTCTTGCCAATGGTCTGTTGACAAAGAACCCTATGTACATATCCCCGTGGGTCTGAGACAAATAAGTTTAGAGTTTTTAATTGATACAGGGGTCCAAATTAGTGTTTTAAATAAGCAACATGCCGATGAGTTAGGAATTAAACCATGAAAAAAAGCTATACATATAATAGGGGTAACGGGTGTAGCAGAAAAATGTCCCATAGCTTGAACTCAACTTTGCCTACCTGGAGAAAAGCAGGTGATGGCTTGGAGGTGGCTCTAAGCCCTTATAAGGGAAATTTATCGGGATTTGATGTATTAGTGTGCAAGCGGTGGTATCTACCTAATGGCAATGTGTGGAGTCAAGGAAGCGGAGAGGTTACATACTTTGCAAGATATCATAGTGCAAGGGCCTTTCCCTCTGCTAAATTCAACCCTTAAGGGATCACCCCCTCCTAAAGGAGTGGCCTCGAAGACCACGAAAAGGAAGTGGTTTGCCTGTCTAGAGGGAGTTAGCCAGTTACTGCTATTAAGAGAGGGCCTGGTCAAAGCCTCTGAACTCCAACAACCTGTGAATCCGGATACGGTTTTGCTGGGCCAACCCTGTAAAGCTTCCCCGATCAAAGAGGCGCCTGAACTGACCACAGGCTCAGACACAGATACATCTGCCCACTGAGTGGAATCCAGGTGGCAATGTAAGGCAGCAGCATTGGAAACTGGTACTAGGGAAACCTCCCTTACAGAAGAGGGAGAAGGTAGCGCACAGGTGGGAGAGTTGCGTGCCCTCCTGCTGGCAGCAGAGAATGCCGTCACCATAATTTACAGTGATTCCTATGCGACCTATAAGGGTGCCACAGGGTGGATATGCCAGTGGGAATCCAATCAGTGGGAAGTAGATCATACGAAAGTCTGGAGAGCTGGAGGCTGGCAGCGATTGTTAGAAATAGGCAGATCACAACGCCTAAAGGTGGGATGGGTAAAAGGCCATGCAAGAAATGAAATCCCTGCTGTGAAATGGAATCAACAGGTAGATCACCCAGCCCAAATTAAGATAGTTGATAGCGACAAGGAAGATTGGAGTCGGCTGGCTGAGTGGCTGCACATTAAGCAACGCCGCTCAGGGAAAACAGACCTCTGTTACGAGTGTTGGTCCAGGGGATGGCCAGTGTCCACGAAAATATGTGAAGCAGTCCTTAAGGCTTGCCCACAATGCTGGATAAGGCTCAAGGCTGACCACCCAAATCAAGTCCCAGCCCAACATATCAAGGAGGGCAAGGCTCTCTGGAGCACCTGGCAGGTTTATGTCAGGCCCTTGAGCCCATCTCATGGGAAGAAACATATTTTGGTAGGAGCAGAGGTTGTATCGGGACTGTTGATGGCTACAGCTGTCGTTATAGCCACTGGAGATCAAATGGTACAAACATTGTGGGAGTGGTTTAGTATTTTACCCTTTCTGGAGAGTATTCAGGGTGTTAATGAGTTGCATTTTACGGCCACAGTGGTGCAAGACTGGGCTCGAGGGGAAGGCATCAAATGAGTGTTTCACACATCATATTATCCTCAGGCCAATGGTATAGTCGAATGAACCAATGGTTTGATTAAGAGGCATGCTGACGTCTCACACCACACCTGGGACTTAGGACTACCACAGGCGGTCTTTATTGTTCACAGCCACTGGGGAAATTACAGAAACCTAAGGATCTGAGCATTTTGCCCTACGGGACCATTGACTGGTGACACCCCCATACCTGACAATCAAAAGAGCCAGTTCCCACTGAGAACATATGTGGGCCAACCTGTAATGGTGAAGCTACCCTCCATTGGCATTGTAGCTATGACCCTAGCAAAACCCAGAGGCTTTTGTGCCTGGGAAAGCCCTAGGTGGAAGTGGAAAAACCCACCGTATTAGTGCTCAATGGTTAATCCCTGAAGCCAGGTTTCTAATCCAAGGCCCAGTTCTATGTTTTCTTACAGGACAATGCAAAAGCAGATCGCCTTAGTGCTCATAGTGCCAGTGGTGACAGCAATCAATGGAAAAGACCAGGACCTAGATGACAATATGGTAGCAAAAATGATAGTTGAACTCACTCGAATGATGAACTTAACGTCTGTAACAGTTTGCCTACCCGCCCTCAAGTCTGCAGAAGACTCTTTGCTGATCTTTGTGACCGATAACGTCACGGGGTGGGGTTAGAATGGCACTATACCATGCTCTACTGCATCGGATTTGATGTTACTAAAGGAGAAAGGTGTATGTGGAATCTTAAACCTGTCCACAGATAAATGCTGTGTTCGCAACCCAAACGTGCCAATATCCCTTCAAGTCCAGATCAACAAAATGAGAAGAGCAGCAAAAGACTCAGAGGCAATTGTTGCTGCACTGGAGACTAACTGGTTAGGGAAAGTTTTTGGTATGTTTGGATTTTTCTTTGCCAGGACGGCTAACCAGCCTTCTCCAACCTCTGATAACGGCTGTAGTTCTGATTGTTGAGATTTGTATTGTTATAGGTATGCAATAACGAAATCTGCTCATGTAATGAATGTTCCCTTAGACCCTGTTCGTGTCATTGATGTTCCAGCACAACCTTAAGCAGTTGAGGAACGATGATCCACAACGACTATTAAAGCTTTCCAACACTGCGCTCCCTTTTACCTTTGCAGGCAAGAGGAGACCGCACCACCACCCCAGGGAAACCAGCAGAACCGTGACTGTGGTCACGGGGTGGGTCGTGTGGCAGGAGCACCCACCGGACCGGAGCCGGGCGCTGCCCGACCGCTGAACCCTGATTCTTTCCCGCCTTTCCTCGCCTTTTCGCGCCTTTGCGATGCCCGTCGCCGCGCTCGCAGCCACCGGCAGGCGGGGCCGCCGGCCAGTCAGAGCGGACGTCGCGGCAGACCCGCCGAGGGTATAAATAGAGCCCCGCCGGAGGGCGCGTTAGCGCGGTCTTGCTCGGAGCAGCGTGTCTGCGGTCGGCGAGCCTCAGCTGGGGTCGGGACGGCGCCCGAGGTAACTCCTCCAGGATGAGACCCCCTCGCCTTGTCGGGTGAGTGATTGCGCGTGTCGGGTCATCGTTCTAAGGCTTGGTCGTGAAAGCTTAGGAATTCTTAAGTCGGATGCGTTAGTATTGATCCTGCCTGGCATCCGAACCTACTGATGCTTTTCGGAGCGCTAACCAATTCTGGTTATAACAGATCTGAGTGCCGGCCTCGTCTGTCTTGAGGGTGCCTCCGAGACACGCAGAAAGGCGCGTCACAGAGTGGCTCCCGAGCGCCCGCGGACAGCGCCCGCCTCGGAGCACGGCCCGAGCCCCCTTCTGACGGGAGACGAGGGCAAGGCTCGGGCGGAGGGAGGCTCAAGCCGGAGGCAGAGCGGGACCGCCCGGCTAACGCCCCCTCCCGCCACGGGAGGCTGAGCGCAGCGCGGTACTCGCCGCGGGCAGCGCCGGTGGGCGAGGCGCGGGCGGCTCCCGGCGGCTCCTGATCCTCACAGCCGGCATCTGGCTCGGGGAGGAATGGGAGCCTTCCCCTCTGGCCCCCCGCCCCCCCCTCCCGGTGCCGGCGGCGCCGCCTCCCGGCCCCAGCCCCCGCCCTCCCGGTGCCGGCGCTGCCGCCGCCGCCTCCCCCTCCGCCCCCCCGCGCGGCGTTGCCGCCCCTTTGCCCCCGGCGGCGCCGCCTTTCGCCCCCTTGCCCCCGCCTCCCCGGTGCCGGCGGTGCTACCTCCCTTTCTGGCCCCCTGCCCCCCTGTGCCGCCACCGCCTCCCGTCCCCCGTGCCCCCGCCCACGGTGCCGGTGCTGCCTTTCGTCCCCTGCTCCCCGGCGCCGGCGGCGCCGCCTCCCGGCCCTGTCCCCCGCCCCCCGGTGTGGGCGGTGCCACTTCCCTGCCCGCGGCGCCGCCTCCTGGTCTCCCGGCCCCCGCGGGTGGCTGCGGGTGTCGCTGCTCCGCGGGCGGGCAGCTGAGGCCCTCTTCCTTGCAGTCCACGGCTTGTGGCAGGATAACTTTTCCTCTCCCGCAGCTCGGTCACAGCCTGCGGCAGAGCTGGGGGCAGGGGCCAGAGACCCTCTCCTGGGAGCTCTCTCGGGGTCCTGGGTCGGCGGTGCGGGGCAGGGTTCTGGGTTGCGAGGCCCTGGGCCCAGTGACCACACTGCAGGCTGTCACAAAAATGTCTCTCCTCTTTAATGAGTCTTTAAATGAGTCCTCCTCTTGTTTCTGTCAGTTTCCATTTTTGAATCTCGATTTAGATAAACCAGCAGCTGCTACTCCATAATGCGCAGAACAGCCATGCCGGCAATTTTCAGCAATCCTTTGCCCTGGTACCCGCCTCACGCCGTCCATGCTGAGGTGGACACAGCTGGGCATCAGCTTGGGGCTTCCCTGCACTTTCGATACTCTCTTGCTCTTGAGGGAATGGAGATCACAGAGGTTTTTGCTCTCTCCTGAGCAAGCAGGATGTCTCTTCGTACCCGCTGAGGTGCAGGCACCAGACATCCTGCCTGCTCAGGAGCGAGCCAAAACCTCTGCCATCTCCATTCCCTCACGACCGAGGGTGCCAAAGGTGCAGGGACTGCCCCGAGCTGAGGCCCTGCTGAGTCTACCTCAGCACCAAGGACGTGAGGCGGGTGGCAGGGCAAAGGCTTGCAGAACATCACCAGCATGGCCGTGTTACTGCACGTTATGGAACACCAGCTGCTGTTTTTTTCTGTAAACCAAGGACAAACTCAGAAACTGACAGAAACAAGAGGCAGACTCATTTACAGACTCATTAAAGAAAAGGAGTGGGGCGTTAGCCGGGCGGTCACGCTCTGCCTCCGCCTTGAGCCTCCCTCCGCCCGAGCCTTGCCTTCGTCTCCCATCAGAAGGGGGCTCGGGCCGTGCTCCGAGGTGGCCCCTGGCCGCGGGCGCTCAGCAGCCTTTCCTGCAGCGTGGTGCCGCACGCGTGCTCCGGCAGTGCCGTGACGCGCCTTTCTGCGTACCCGCCTTTATCTGCTCGGCGGGCAAGCGAAGGAGCCGTCGGTCACTGCACCAGCTCTGCTGCTTCCTTTCTCTGGCTTCTGTAACCCAGACGGTGGCGGCCGCTTTCTGCGGGTGCTGCTCCGCGCACCCATGCGAGGAGAGGTGCCGCCTTGCTGCTATGTGGGCTTCCTGTCAGGCACTGCGGCCCGTCGCTGTGCGGTGGAAGTTAACGGCATGGTCAGGGGCAGCCACCGAGGGGCTCACGCAGCACCGTCCCGTTTGTTTGCCCCCCGGCCTCGTGGCCATAGGCAAGCGTAGCTCGGACGCGAGCTGCTGACGTGTGGGTGCCAGGCCATCGCTCCTGCTTCAGACAGTTGCCGAAGCCAAGTGGGAGAGAAGGAGCTTTTGTCTCGGTGCCAGGCGAAGAGCTTGCCATTGGGAGGGATGCTGGGGAGATCTTGGTGAGGGAAGGTGGAGCTGATCGCTGGCCTTTGCTTAGGGCTGCTCGGAGAGTGCCATCATCATGGTTTCTTCACTGGCTGGTTCCCACCTGATTGAGTTTCCTCAAGTACTGGCTGAGCTCTGAGCACCTTTGCTGCCCCCAAGTCATTTTACCTGGTGGCCTCTTGCACTCTAAATGACAGCCTTTCCTCCTTTTGCAGAGGTCTAGATGTCAGGTGGAAAAAAGCACTCTGAAACGCTTTGCCCTCTAGGTGAAGCCCAGTAGAGCTCAGCTGGTTCAACTGGCGTTGCTGATCCCTTTTAGGGGAAATTTCAATTTTGTTTTCAAATCTCAAGCCACAGCATGCAATAGATAGTGGCAACCTGGCAAACTGCAAAGACAGAGAGCATTTGGGACAATTAGGTCGTGCGGTTTCTGACGGACCAATTAGTGAAGTGACAGCAAGCGCGGTCTAATGTTTCTTTGCCTCTGGGACCAGGGAGAGCAAGCGCTTTAGGTTAATATTTCTTGGAGCTGAGTTTCACCATAGCTACCATTTGTGTGTACATAAGAGCTCCTTAATAGGCTGCCTGCCTTAAGATAGTTTCCTTATACTTACGAAATGGCGTTTACTGCATTTGGAGTCACATCAGTAAGTGTCCCGTGCACCTTTCATGGCATTAGACTGTTCCTTAGACTGTCTTTTTTTTTCCTTGTCTGCCACTCCATTTTCCCCCTAACGAGGATTTATTTATATTTTGTTTTGCTCACTAGAAGTTGAGAAAGAAATGTATTGAGAGGTAGGGTGTTGGGTGCTTTTGTTTTTTTTTTATTTGGGGAGGTGGGTGGTTTGGGTGTTTTACAAATAAAGGTCTGCAAACGGACAAGTACTCGCTTTGCTTTTGTTAATGGATGAGGAGGAAAGGAAGCCAAAGGCTTATGTGTTTCCCGCTGTCTTCTGAGCCTCTTGCTGTTCTTGGTGTCCTTGGAAATAGTTTTCTGCATGAAGATGCACAATCCCCTGTATTAGAGCACTTTACGTGAAAACTTGAATGCTGTTTTAAAACTGAAACCAGAGTATTCCCTTCTTGCATCCCATCCTGTAGAAATTGTGTGTACTACATCTCCCAGAATAAGCAAGCCTGGTCTTCTGTCTCCAAGCTGAAATGCATCATGTCACTCAAGTATCAGGTGGGCTCGATTTGTTAGTTGCTTGAAAAAATGGATGCTAGCAGTTAACTTTTACCATAAATATTTTTCTTCTCTGTTATCGCAGGACAGTAATACCACATGCCACTGAAACGACCAGAGAAGTTGGCAACCTCGAAGAGCACCCTTCCTGCAACATCTCAGATTCCGGGTCTTGGTGACCTTGCAAAAGCTCCCCATGAAGTGCCGTCTGGGAGCCGCAGGAAGTGGATCAAAGACACCGATTCAGCTTACATCAGGCTGGCAAAGCAAGGAGGCCGACCTGGTGAGCGTTTGTCTCGCTTGTTTGTTTTTCCTTTGTTTTGTTTGGCTTTGCTTGAGTGTGGTGGCAGAAAGTGCTTGTAGATACTACAGAAGAATCCTCTGGAGTTTTGAAATTAACCTATACAAAAAATGAGCGATTGAAAATGTGACATAAGAGGTCACCTAGTCAAGGCATCCTTGCAGTCTATTGTGTGTAAGTACCTTTTAGCAAAATGTGTAGTTTTGCACTGTATCTGATGTAAGTAGATAATAACGGTTTAGCTGCATTTGGGTGAGGTCTTTATGCTTGGGCTATATAAGTAGTAGTCTGGTGAAAATGATGTCACAAAAAAGCATCATCAGAAAACTTGGTAGAGGTTTATAAAGTGTTTTTTGTGATGATGTTCAGTTTGTTACAGTGCTGTACGTATTCTGTTCTTGTACCAAGGTGCTCCGTGGTTTTGTTACTTATCAAAGGAGGAAGCTTGAGGAACTTGAGCAGCTGACTTGCACATACGCTTAGAGCAGGGTGGCAAATTCAGAAATATGAATTAACAGACTCGTAGAAACATGTCAAAGCATTTAGAGCAAGATAAACAAGGTACAAGTGGAATGCAATGCTGCATGGTTCTGACTGTCTGTTTTATCAAGGGAGACAAATGCTCCTTACTGAACAAAGCAAGCATTTCTTCCAGATAAAACAGCAACCTGAAAACAAAGGTAATCCTTTTGCAACCAGGTAAGAAGTCGGAAAAGTAGTGGCTTTTGTTTTTTTTCTCGCAAGACCTACTGAAGCACTACACTCCTGTGACAATGAAGTCCTCTCCAGCAGCATATGCTGCACCTGACTGGTACTTTCACTGCTCCAATCCCCCAGCGATTGATAAGCCACGGTAAGTCTGCTGAGACCCTGCATAACTTCTTGGGTTCTCTCTTCACCTGGTTTTGTTTCAGAATACTTTTGTACCAAGTGCAAGATATGTATCCCTTATACAAACGTGTTAAATCTTTGCCTGCAGGAGCTATGTTTCCTCTCTACCAGATTATATGATTCACAGAGAGTTTAAGGCTGGTGACCATCATGGTAATAATCATGAAATAAGAAGAGGGCCTTTTGATTTTGATACGAAAAGTGTTTGGCAGCAGGATGCTGAGGACAAGGAAAACGCAGAGAAAACAAAGGTATGATGGATAGGCACTCTGTGACGATGCTTTGTTTGCAGAGCTTGTGAAGACACTTCTAGGTGGGCCTGTGGGTTCTTAGAGATGGGAAGCTGTAGTCAACCTGCATTTCTGTATTCCAGAAGCAATTTTTATATTGGAGTTAGAGAATGAGAAGAAAGCCATGTTTCTCTTAAGTGCCGCAGGTATAGCATATGAACCATAAGTGCAGTTTCCAGTCACATCGTATGGTGTGTATACGTAAGTGTGAACAAAAGCCAGTAGTTAGTTTCTATCTTCTTATGCTTTCTTTCCACTGCAATTCACTTTTGGTGAACAGAATTCTTTTTTTGTGATCTTGGTGGAGGAAGAAAGAAGGAGAAAGGAACAGAAGACTGTTCCAAAAAAGGGGTTTGTTCTAGTTTAAAATGCAAGAGAGTCCCCAAAGATACTGCACTGGCTGTCTTTGAATGGAAGATGTATCCGAGACAAAATAAGTATAGCACAAGTTATGCCCAAAACAAACCTTTCTGTGATGATCTTGGTGTTTTGTCCTGGAAACTTCTCTCCCATCCTCTCTCTTTCATCCTCCCTGCCCGTTTTAGATGCTGAAGCCTTGTATTTTTTTAATATCCTCTGTAATCTTGGTTGCCTCATTTACCATAGGTCTTTGGAGTATACATGGAAAGGTGTTTGATGGATGTGAACACCAGTACCTCTGTTCTTGAACAGAGGGGCAGATGTTGGACAATTTAGGGAAAAAATCCTTAGCCTTTGCTGAGACGAGTAACTAGTGCAAATTCAGAACAATGGCTTGTGTAGATGGGAATGCCTCATTTCCGAATAGGCTTGGGACTGTTTACTGAATCTCTCAAAACAGGCAAGCAAGCAACATATGCTTAAACTACTTTGCCTGATGCCTGTAGGTGAAGCTTTTTTCCAATCAGAGTTATGGCACTGAAAATAGAAACTTAGCCTGCCACAGAGCCTCTTAAAGGATTGAAATAGGAGGGAGAGGAAGTTCTGTCCCTTGCTCCCTTACTTAAGAACCAATTATCTTCAGTGCTCTGAGTCAAATTTAAGTTTGATAACAGTAAGTGTAATTCAAGTTCATGTGGTGACTGGTAAAGTGAGACTGAGGTCCATTTCTGTTTGCTCAAGACCCAGTTTCATTCAGTCATGTGAATGAAAATTTCCATGTGTTTTATCACCAAATACAAAGTGAATATATGTTATATATTCAGCTCATATTCCCAGTCTGTTGAGGCCCTGATATATAATTTACACTGCTGTTCTGGAAGCTGAAGTTGAGTTTTGTCTAAGGTACTAAATCTACCAAATCTTTTTCTTTAAGATTAAGTGCCTGAGAAGGCAGATTCTGTGTCTCTAGCTTTAGCTCTACCTCCACACCACCATCTCTGAAATGGTTGTCCTTCACAGTACCTACCTTGTACCCTGAAAAGCATCTTGAAACATCACATGGTGCTTCTTTCACAGCTATTTCTTGTATCTCCTCTTCTAGGAAGTTTCTATCCCATGCTTTAGGAGTACCTTCCTGAAGAGTCTTCAAGTGAGACAGTGGAACTAGCATTACAAAACAGTCTTTATTTTAGTTTTCTCACTATATATCTTGTATGTTAAAAACTAAGAGATGTATTCCAAAACACCACAGGCAAATTTCTAAGGAATATTCAATTTATTTATTTGACTACGTGATGATACTGCAGCAGCAAACTACCTCAGGTATTGAGACTGAACGTATTGAAAATATTTTTCAGTCCAGTCTGACTAAGCAGTTGTTCAGAAGAGAGATGCGTGATGCAATCATGGAGATAAATCCCAAAGAGCTCCCTCAGGTACAAGTGCAAAAACATTTTAACCTCTGAGGGTACCTGTTTTATTCAGTTTGGAAAACACTGTTCCCAAGTGGGCCCTTGCTCTGGAGCTTTAAGCCTTTATGCCACTTTGTTCTGAAGTGTTAGAATCTCTGCTGTTCCTTGTATTATGGTTGTCACTGCTCAGAGGAGGACTGGAGATCAGGGAGACCATTGCATGGTTCTCCATGCCTCAGGATGGATCCTGTAGTTCCTCCCTAATGCCCTAATCATGGGGATAATTCTCGTTCTGGGAATTTCGCAAAGCAGCAAAGATGTTTTAGCACATGAAGGATTTAGCCTTTGTGCTTATGGCAAAGTGATGGACTGCTAGCCCAGGTGGAAGCATCCTTTCGCCTATGCATCACGTGGACTAGCCGGGTTGGGTTGAAAATGCTATGACTTTAAGAAAGAGGCAGGCCTGTGTACGGGTGGGAGATCAGTTGGAGGTGGTATCAGGGTTAGCAGCATTAGGCAATCTTCATGCCACACCAGTAAGATTACTGCTTCATGTCTGAAGTCATCTCTTTCAGGCACTTGCCTGAAATGTATGTGTCTATGCATACATACATATATATGTATGTGCTGTAGCAAAAGGATTACTCATCTGAGGTCAGGATTTTACCTCAGAAAGAGATATGAAATGTAATCTAGAATTTATCCCTCGATCACAGGTGAGCCAGGATTTCATCTGAGGGCTTTTGGCTTTCCATGCTGGCAGCAAGTATCCATTGTTCTTCATATACCCACCAGGCACAATATATATAAAATTTTGTGTTTCTTGAATCTGAGACTCATAAATGTGTATGTATAATAAATTTAGGTAGTAATTTTTAGGGTATGTCATTGCCATATCTTCACAAAGGGAGAGAACACTTTGAACTGAGAACATGTGAAAAATGTCCTACATAGTTTGCTTTATCTGGGACTTGACGGCTGTTAAATAGAGGCTTGTCAAAGTGCAAATGCCTCCTCAGCTATAACCATTGGGGTGTAGTGGCACAAGGGTCCGCTTTTAATGCTGAATTTGCCCAGCAGAGTAACAAACAGCACCTGATGGGATTGCAGGTGCCCTCCAAAACCAAATTCTGATCTGTTCCCTTGCTCCTTTTGTCACTGGTTAGCTGGTTTGAAACACTAGGGAATGTTTTGATACCTGCGAGTTCTGCTAGCCTGTCTCCTTTAAGACCAAGAAAAGACAGACAACAGTTAGAACAGTGCGTCAGACTTGTTAGCAGCCTTCAAGTCTTTTCTCCTTGCCTTTCCTTTCCCTTTTTTTTCCTTGATTTTAGTTTCAACAGTTGGGCCTTTATCTCTAGACAAAATCTCTATAGGCTTCCCCCCTCCCCCTGCCCTTTAATTAACTCTTTAATTACTAGACTTCCTTTTCTAATGCTTCTCTTCAGTGCCAAGAGGAGAGTCTCATTTCTTTACATCTGCTATTTGTATATCCTGCTGTCCTGGTTTTGTTGGGATTTTGTTTCAGTTTGTGGCCAACCATGGTGATCAGGCCATTAGCAGATAAATCCAGGGCAGCTGACCCAGGCTGGCCCACAGGTGTATTCTATATCATTAACAATCAAGTTCACTATAAAAGGGAGGGCTTGCTAGGAAGAGGTGGGGCTGTCTTTGCTCCCATCTTTTCCAGTATCTGTCCCCTCCCCTCCCCCTCATTGCTGATGATTGGTATTCCTGGACAACCTCCTTCAATTCTGTAGCTAAGTATAATTTTGTGTGTTTTGTGTTAGAATTTATATTGGATTTTTTATTTTATTAAATCTGTTTAATTTTAACCCACGAGTCTCTCTCTTTTTTCCCCAATTTCCTTCCTCAGCTGGGGAAGGGACATTGGGTGAGAGAAAACCTGCTATTGTTTAGCCCTGGGTGTGGGCTAAACAAAGACACCTGCCTATCAAATCAGGTTTTGTTTCTGTGTTGCCCTGTGTGCCATCATGCCTTCAATATGTGACAAAAGTTACCTGAGATTGATGATTTCTACTTATCTAATTAAATTGATTTTGTCAGTTGAAACCGTAGGTGTCCTGGATCTGAAACTTCCATGGTGTGTCAGACCTGAAATGGTACAGTTTGATAGACAGAAAACAGCACTATCATTTTTTTTTTGCACAATAGGATACCAATTTTGAAATGTAAAGCACAAATGGGCTGCTCCAACAGAGAATACTGTTAATGGATTTGAAAAGCAGTTCTAAGCAGCTAATGCTTTTTTAACCTCCAGGTTGGACAACAGACCCCCTCTTCATCCAACTTCACTGCCTCCGACACCATGCTGTTGCTAGTATCATCTCTTCTTCTTTGACAAGTGCCTCAGTTTTTCATCTCATTAAGCTTTAACATAACATCAATCAGGCTGAAATCTAGTAGCCTGTCTACTTATTTGTTACCAGATTCTGGACTTTTTCTTCTGGTGAAACTCTGACTCCACTGAAGTCTGTAGGGATTTCACCACTGACTTAAGTTGGTTTGCATTGACATCCTCTTTTGGAATCAGTAGAACTGTCTGTCCTAGGCTTCACTCCCAGGTCATTCAGGTCTGCTTTTAGTGACTTCTTAATTAGTTCACTGATTAGATGTATTCAAATGCTATTATGCTTTTCTTCGCTCTTTCCATTCTAAATGTGCATGGGCTCCGTGAGAAGTCCATGGTGCGTTTACATCTATTTTGGAATCTTCTCGTGGATGTTTTCGTTGGAGTTGTAGTGTCTGCAATCCAAGTGCATCTGCTGATGACGCATCTAATTTTTGCACTTTTTAGTTTTTCGCTCTGTTAACAGTATTGCAGTAGGTATGTCCACATAGGTGAAAAGTATCTTTACTTTTGAATTTACAGAGCAATACAATTCACTTCTAGTTACCCTGTCCTGTTTTTTTTAAATAACCTGCAAGTAGTATCTCTTATCCTATGGGGTGCTCTCCTGTGTTGCATGTTTAAAAGAGAAAATGATCAAATAATATGTAGATTCTAATTAAAAGGATACATTAGTATAACACAAAAACTTTGTTAATAAGCTTTGAAAATTTTGTGCTGTCTTCAGGACTCTCTTTCCCCTCTTCATGCAATGAAGGAAGCTGTAAATAGTCTTTAAAGACATTTTGTTTTTTCTTTAACCTCAAAGTTTCTTACCAGCTATTAGTGAAAGATATCTGGGGGTTGTTTGGGATATTTCATTTAATTCTTTTATTTGAGAAGGAAGTAAGTTGGCCCTTCAGCAGCTGTTGATTTTGATTGAAGTTAAACAGCTTTAATATGTGTTGCTAATGTTTCTCTGTTACTTTCTGTTTTTTCACCTTCCAGTCCTAGGGTTTGTGATGTCATTTCACTGGCTTTCTAGGTCTTGTCTTATCTTTCTGTCTTTCAGTCAATACTGAGTTTCTTTACCTGTCATTAGCAAGTGAAAGATGATAAAAGTAAAGTACACTTTTCTGCTGTAGGCTTCCCCCAATATATCTGTATTTGTTAGAATTTTAAACCCTTAATTAATGTACCACAACTGTTTTCTTACTATATGGGATGTTTTATGCTTTTTAGAAAAAAAAAAATGTAGTAATTACACTGGAAATTAATTTCTGTTCCCACTGACTTTAGTAAGACTGGTATGTTTTCATACACTGCACACAGAGAAATGAGCCAAGATGAGAGGTTGCAATGGGTAAGTTTGAATTTGAAGCTTAACTTGGGGTCGAAGTGTACTGTGAGGGAAAAGCTTGTGGAGCGCACATTTTATTACTGATGTACTGAACAAACAGCTGGTCTCATTTAGAATAACTAAGGTGCTGCTTTATCTTTTGCTGTTCCTTTATTACTCCTCTACTCTTACTTAAGGAAATAATATAGATAAGATAGTAAAATTTGAAGACATTGAGGGCCTTTAATATAACCTTCACTTTTAAAGGTTATATTATCATATAATCTTCTTGGTTATTTTTATCATAACTCCTTTTAAGTTAAGATTTCTCTAACACAGGTAAAGCTCCCAGCCATAAACCCTAAATATCCAAGCAGAATGCTGAATGTTTCTACAGACAAGGAATTTAGCAGGAAAAATAAGCTTTCCTTCCCCCCTATGTAAGTAGCACGCTTATGAAATTCATTGAACTCCTAAGCCTGCAACTATTTGTGCATGCAAGCAATATTACTGCTCGTGAAACTGCAGAGGTTAGTGGATATGTGTATGGACTTGTGGATCCTTACTGCTGCTAAGCTTGCTATCATGTGTGATACTAAAATAGTTTTACAAACAACTAAAATAATAGCACTTTAACTTGTATAGGAAAGCTATTCAGTATAACTTTGCTTTAGGAAAACTAAGCATACAGTTGCACGTCTTCATGTAGCACACTTTTATTGTATTCTAAATTGTCTGGGTTTTTTTCTCAATACCAGTGAACAGATGCAAACTATAATGTACATTGTTAGTTCTGTAAGCATAGATTACAGAGGCACAAGTAGGACTACCATTTTAAGAAAACACATAAGCTGTAGGCTATGGAAGGTCAGGCACAGAAAAAATACTGTAATGAACACCTGGAAGATAATAGTCTTTTAAGCAAATGATTATGTCACCTGTGATGTGTTGTAATCACATAATCAGCTGTGTGCACAACTGAATTGTTTCTGCGTACTTTGTGTTAAAAATTTATTACACAGTCATCAGTAATCCCAGTATGTTTTAGAAATATGTTAATGATGCAGAATAAGTGATTAAACTGTCTAATGGGCTTATGAGCAAATCTGTGACAAAATTTCACCTTCGTGCAGCGCAGAATGAATATTGTCAGCCTTTTTTACTTACACATTCTTTGTGTGATTTCCCTTTTTCGTCTGTAAGACCAGAACTGTGTAAGTATTATACATGTTAAGTTCCAGTAAAATGGATGGCTCTTCTCATGTAAAATTACACAGGTGTAGTTGTGTGCTTTGTTTTTTTGTGTTTGTGTGGTTTTTTTTTTTCCTTAGATGATTACATGTAGAACACATGCTTAGTTACTTAGAAATAAATTATGTTATAATGCTATTGCCCTTTCTGTGCAAAATAAAAATTTTCCCACCTAATACCCATTTTTGTTTACTTATGCTGTTGTTTTCCTTAATATATTTGGACTTACAGGCCTGCTCAGAGAAAAAGTGAAGCAGTAAACTTCAGCAAATTAATTAGTAATGGTTATGGGACTCACTGGTTTCAGCAGTGTACTGGATGGGAAAAAAAGATTCAAGAAACATCAGAAAACAGCGAGCAGTCCAAAGGTAAAATTATTGAAAGCTGTTTCTTTTAAAGTGAGTGGGGATCTCAAGGTAATAGCAGAGGGTAGCCTGAATAATTGGTGTGGCTCTTTTTGAATATGGTGAGACTTAACTGAATTAGTATGCTTAGCTTACAATACCCTATGACCAGCTAAAGAAAAGAGTGCTCCTGTTTGTAGTCAGCAAAGGCAGGGGCTTTCATGGATTTTTTTCATCTTTACAACTGCAGAAATATGCTCTGTTCTGATCCCAGGGCTTCTGTGTGACGTTGTTTCTGTAAAATGCTGTAGAGACACAGCTGTCCTCCTGCCTAAATTTAAACAGACTGTAAAATATTTGTTGCCTATGTGTTGTGAATAGTCTTTAGACCCTAATATTTTTCTGAAAACTTCTGCGACAAATGTCGTTGATACTTGTGTTTAAGAAATAGATTGCTGTTCATAAAATTTTGTCAAAATAAATATATGCACATCGTTGAAGACAGTGGAGTTGCAACAGTTTTATTAGAGAGAAAAAAAGTTATCCAATGTTTACCTATGGTTTTAAACCTTATTTTGTCATGCACAATGGTAATAGCTATGAAATGCATCACTTGAAAACACTTAGATATAAAGGTTAAAGGGTGGAAAATTCCCCTTTCTTCTGTCAAAGACCTTTTTCTTAGACTTTTTACAGTGGCTTGGTAACCGTGGTGGGTATATCAGTTTTCTATAGCAATGTTTTAAAGTGCTGTTGAACAAACACACTGCAAGCTCCAGATTTTTTTTTTTCCAGTGAATGCTTGTGTATACACTGGGAATTGCCATGACTCCCTTGACCTTGATATATCAATGTGGGGAAGTCTTAGAGGCCAGTTAATTTAGTTTCTGTGACAATTTAGCACTTCATGAATTCACTTTTGTGTCTTTCATTAATATATCTACAGTAATATTTTTGTGTGTGTGTGCAGAACCTCTTCCTCCAGGTGAGTATCGGAAGAAAAAAGGCAAACAGTAACACAAAAATTCTAGTTTATTGTTCAGAAGAGAAACTGCTATAAAAGTAAGAGATGAAGCCAGATCTCAGTCTGGACCTGAAAGAGTGTGCATAACCTGAGAAGCCACTCTTCAAAGTAACTTAAGTATCCAAACTCTGATCATGCAGAGGATGCTGCCTTGGGAGGTGCAATGACCTAACAGTTCAACCATGGAGCCTAAAAGTGCTCTTCCTTAGCTTGAAAGAAAACCTTGAATAATCAATCCCCTTTTGTCTTCAGATTCTATTTACTTTGTTATGCACTGACATTTTTCTTTTTCATTGCTGTGAGTAAAATTAAAAGATTTGGGATTTTGGAAACCTCAAATTCATTCATTTGGTGATAGTTGATTTCTTTAATGTGAAATGTGCCTCTAATGGGACATTTGGGTTATAAAACAAGCTGAAGATTTTTCAGAGTAATCATGATATTGGTTTGGTTATACCACTTAGGCATAGAAAACAAAATGATGCGTATACTGTAAAGGCTGCTGAAAAGTCAGTATGCTGCATAGTTTGATATAGAGATACATCTTACTTGTGAGATGCTTTTCTTTCAGAAATTCTTAGGTAATGTGATACCTGCTTAAGTAACATGATATTGCCCTCCTTTGTCAATCATAGCTGTTCTGATTGAGATTGATTCTGTGTCTCAATGTAAAAGGAGATTTTTTTTTTTTTTAATGCTCTTAACAGTATGGTTTCATCCAGACATGTACCTTGATTCAGTTTTGACCTTGTCCTTTCAATTCTTGCAGATATGCACTGAAGGTAGTGCTTGTATTTTCCTCGCGCTTGGGTACTTCTGTCTTCTCATCCAAAGCAATTGGCAGCATGAGCACCTTGCAGCTCCCTTTTGAGATGCAGCATTCTCTGTTCTCTCTTGCACAGAATAAGTCCAAGACACATCAGACGGGGGATATAACCTATTCCGTATGTAAATCTATTATCCATTTGTGTTGGGTTATAGGTTTGCATCAGACTGCAGACTTTGTAGGTTGCTTGTCTATCTTGTTAGTTAAAAATTAAAAGTACTGGAATTTGTATGCATGTTGACGTGAGAGAAACTGAAAATTTTAGTTGACCTTTTTATTCTTATAATTGAAGTTATCCTAAGAACTTTAATCTTTTTTTTTATTGCAGATTCAGAGCCATCACAGTCTGAATCAGCACCTGCAAGCAATGAGTCAAAGCCACTGTTTCAGGGATGTAGTAAGTAACTTAAAAGACTGTTGGGGAAAATAAAGCCTTATATGGCTTATATAGTCCACTGTTTACATGTTTGTTAGATCACTTTTTATAGTTGAACTCATCCCTGATTGAGAAGTTAATTTGGTTTGTAATATGGATGAACTTCATTGTGCTTGATTACAGCAAATCTTAAAGAACAGGCAACAGCTGTCAGTGCATATTCCTAGACTTTTTCTTAATATAATAAATAAAATAAAGCAAAACTGAAGTTCTCTCCTACACTAGACTAGTGTTCCTATGCTGTTGTCAAATAGGGTTACCGTATTGCTGCTGATTTGACTAGACACGGGCATGATATCGATGTGTCCAAACCGGCAAGTTTCTTTATTTAACTACAGTTATACTCATGACCTATGTCATGGAAAAAAAAGTGAAAGTGAAGGGGAACTGTGCAGTATGGGATGAAGTGTAAATAGAAAGAACTGAACTGGTTATGGATACTTGTAGTAAAAAAGTCAAACGTTCACTTGAAAGATGGCTTCTCAGTCTCAAAAGCACATTTATAGACCAGGTATTCAGCTTTCTAGGACAATTCTGTTACTATGCCTGCTGCACAAGAACTAGTTGATCAGTCATAGTGTTCAGCCACATAATTAAATCAAGACCTGGTGGCATTTCCTGTTATAGTCTTGTTACATAAAAGATGAATCATTGGATGACAGTGCTGTGGACTAAGCTATATATGATGTCTACACTTGCAGCTGTTAAATAAAAATTTAATTTATCCTGAAGTTTTGACTGAAAAAAAATATTATATGCTAGATGTCTGTGTTTATTCACACCAGCAAAATAGTTTGTACTTTGAAATAGCAATGTGTATAAATTATTTTAATATTTTGAAAAAGTTAGATACACTGATACTTTAACACTTCTCTTTTATCTACATGAATTAGAATATATCCCTGAAATATTATGAATAATTAAATATTTATTATACAGCCTGTTAGAAAGTGGATGCAATTTCAATACAGTATTTTTTGCTAATACTATGAAAAGTGAAGTTTTTTTATAGGTAAAATGGTAACTTTTAGTTTCCTTTTCAGAGTGCGCTCTACATTGTACACCTTTGAATCCAAGAGCTGAAGATTTTAAAATGTGTTACTGAATATACATTTCTTTGAACAGAATGTATAGAGGATTTGGTTTAACAGTGCTTTTCTTTAGAACTTTGTTATGAAAATTGATTGGAAATAGGTAAACCTATTGCTAATCTGAACCCCCAAAATTTTCAGTGAAAGTTTTTCAAAGTTTTGCTGTTGATCTTGTTAGACCCAGCATCTGAGTCCATCTTTGCTGTTTATTCTAACCAACAATTCAACTAAGTTGTATTTACAAAAATAAAAGTTGTACAGTTATTGGTTAGTCAGCAGGTTTTCCAAATAGAAAAAAAGCTTTAACTGAGAGGGAGGGAGAAAAATTACTACCTTGTATCTGTTTTCACCTACAATTTGTATTGTGGATTATGTTTAGATACATTGAAACCGTTAATTTTGCTGTGAAAGCAGAGCTTTTGGTGAAATCTACTTTTCTAGGATAGAGTACCAGGGCTGCCGAGAGCTGGAGCTCATAGTGTTAAAACCTGACCAATTGAAAAACTGTCACATGTCATTATAGAGAGGCGCTAAAGAATAGGCTTGTGTGAAGAAATTGTGTATGTATAACAGGCAAATTGTTGATACCCTTGGGATTTCAACTATAAAATTTTACACCTAATGCAGTAATCACCAGTAACGGCATGATGTTCTCCAAAAAGTAAGTACCGTAGCAGAATTATTCAGTCACATGAACATGCCTTATCTGGGAATTCAGCTATCTTTATTTGATAGAGTCTTCGGATAAGGTTATAATTTTTATTTTTAATGTCTGTAAAAAAAGTGTAATAGAGGGCTGAGTGTGTGCCCACCAATGGTCAACTGTAACTGTAAAATAAGTTCTGTGTATGGACAGAACTTTGTAGCATACTTTAAGGAGATAACTATCAGTAATAGTACTACTTTTCAGTCCCACTTTGACCTTCTGACCCTTGTTGTCATAGGAGAAACTTCTTTTGCAAATGCTATTTGCAATTACATGCTTTACTGGCCAAAACGTAAAAGAAAGGGGAAATAGGAGATGATGATTAAACTGTGGAGTTAAGTTGCTTAAAGATAAGGGAGCCATGCCTCTTTTTTTGATGCTCATAAGTTGAGTTAGAAGGTGTTTTGTTCTTAAGCTTTTTTTTGTAGAAAGTTTTCTGAAAAGTGTTTAATACAAAATTACTGAAAAAGTTGGGGACAGTAATGGCATGACCAAAAAATAAAAACAAAACCAGCATGGGTATTTAAAAGTATTTATAAATTTATAGATTGCCTGTTCACGTAGACTTGAAGGTGCTTGCTGTGCCTCAAAATCTGTTCCATAAAACAAGAATTTCTGTGTGGCTGCAATACAGCTGACCTGCAGTCAAGAATTCTAATCATTCTTTTCTATATGATGGTCTCTTTTTCATTAATATCTGTACAAAGTTTCCTGAAGTAACTTTATTACTTTGAGTTGTTTGATGACTAAGTCCTCTTTACTTTTGAACACTTTTCCCTCAGTACTGAAATTCTTGTCCAAAACTGTCACAGGCAGTTTTTAAGCAATTAAGAGGCAGAGACAGAAAGACAACTGAGATCCTAACTTGGTCACTCAGCACTGTTACTTTGCTTTACTGTAGCTGTGTTCTTAAAGTGTTCATAGTGCTGGTTTTCAGAAAGTGTACACCATATCCTATGTTAAATATTGTTTCTTTTTACCTTGGTCACCATCAGGTAACATGGGCATGACATTGCTCAAATTCTTAAAAGTTTGCCAACGTGCCATTAATTGTATACTCAGCTTTCCTTAGTTAAGCCAAGGAGATGTTTGATCTGCACTGTTGGTCAACTGATTCTTCCTGGATCACAGTCTGAATACCATGAGTTAGAATATTAACAGCCTGAATTGCTGCCTCAGACTAAGATTTCTCTTTATAAGAGTGGGCAGAGAACCCTGGAATTTGTGTTTGTGCATGCAGAATAATGGAGAGCTGCAGCAGAAACATAACTTACCAGCTCTCAAGGGACATCAAATCAAAGTAGTGTAACAAATCACAAAGTTCCAACTGAATTCAAGGACAGAAATGTGTTGCTCAAGTTCACCTTACCTCAGTAGTTTTGTTGTTTTATTTACTTCTGAGTCAATGCAGTCATGCAACTGGCAGTTTTCAAAGTCATCAGCAGTTCCCTGTGAAAGCAGTGGAAGGGTTTTCAGTGTTTGTTTTTCAGAGAGATGCTGAAGTCAAAAGCTGGGTGCTTACTTACAAAATCTAGTCTTGTTTTAAATGCTGAAATGATTATTTAGTTGTGTTGTGCTCCATCTTTGACCTGAATGCCTTTAAGTAACACACGAGATCATTTCTGCTTTTGAATACTGATTGCTTTGCAAGCCCAAAGATAAAACAAAAGTGCAGTTACATTTTATGAATTACATCCAAGTATGCTGAATATGTGAATACTTTTAAAAAAGAATTCCATATACAGATTTAAAAATAACTTGGCAGTTTAGGTACCAAAGAGTAATTTTTCTTTTACATGCAACCATTTAACTGTAGCAAAGTCTAATGGCTGTTTTCATTTTAATGTGACTGAATATATACTTCATTCTTACCACTTATGTCTTTTTAGACTAGACTAAATATAAACATGTTTTCAGAGATCAAGAGTATATATACATTAACTTCCTTTGCGTAGCAATGCAAACAAAAATTTAATGGGCTGATGCATTTCTTCAGCATCTAAAATTTCATTCACTTCAGCATATCTACTTCTTAAATATTCATATCTGCACTGAATGTGCAGACTTAGTTGTAAAAGATGTAGGATGATGCCCAGTTTTTTTCCATAAACAAATAGCCTAATAATTCTGTTTTTGCAGTTGTCTGCAGATTTTTTGAGAATGTAGTTACATATGCTATAGCCTGGGAAAAAAAGCTAGAAATCGAAGTGTAGAAGTTCAGTCATAGCATGTTTTGTCATCCTATTAGTAGTTTTAATGACACTAAACGTCCAAAATGACTGAAGAATCAACATGCAGTAGGTAAGTGTCTGAAGAGCTGCACTGAATTATTTGACCAATTGACTATAAAAATGGTCTGTGGTGAGCAGGAAGGAGTATACTTTTGGCTATAAAAGGACAGACAGCCTTAAAGGACAGACAGCCTTACTTTCCGTAGATGCAAGTTTTCATCCATGCAATATAAAAATCTGAAAAGTGAGGCCAGTTGCAGATTTTGTAATTTATTTTTGTAATAATCCCAGTATGTAGTTGTGTATTTTTCACCCTTCTAAAATAACATTTATGAACATATTTTGTATTTTTACTGAAAAGGTATCTTTCCCACTAAAATAAAAAATGAAATGAAACCCCAAAGATTACAAAACCAGGAAGTTTAAAACCAATTTACATTTTAAAAGAGTTTTCTAGAGGCAACTGAGAGCAAAGGTTACTACCAATTGTGAGACTCAGAGAGACGCATTATTTATTGAATGTTGCAGGTAACTATAGTAACCTGATTATTCTTTATTTACAAAAGAAGTAATTTACACTGATCATTTGCTTAATACATAGCTGAATGACAAGCCTCCTGAAAGCCAAAGCAGGTTTTTTAGCGGACCTGGAGATGAAGGGGTAGGTAATATTCCTGTTTAAAGGAAAAGTTTCTTCCACAGAATTAAAATACTGTCCTAAGGTGCTTATTTTGTATTGTCCACTACCCTAGCTTTTAAGTTTTGACAAACATTCGAGGAACAGAAGAATAAAGATGCATTAGGAAGCTGTGCTGCTGTTTTTCCTGTTAAGAGATTTAAACAAGGTGAACAGGTGAAGTTTTTCTTAAGTTTGTTGAGCATTTTCTCTTGTATGCTGTTCAGGGCTCGAAACGCATCTGTGTGCAGGGGATTTCTCTCTCTTACATTCCCATACAAAGTCCTTTGGTGTGAGATGTGGACAATGCTTTAACTTTTGGTCAGCCCTGAGTTGGTCAGGCAGAGGGACGAGATGATCGTTGTACGTCCCTTCCAACAGAGCTGTTCTATCAGAAGTCAGCGCTGCTCTTTTCTCACCACCCTTTTTTGCTGTACCAAAGCGCTAGTAAGGGAAGTGCACTTGAAGATGCTCTGTACGGATATACATTTACAATGACAGATACAGCTGCCACCGTCCATACAACCCAATCTGACTCTGCAACCCCCAGCGTGCCAACACGTGCTTATATATTTTTATATATATTGTAAGATTATCTTGAAAACCCCTGGGCTCGAGGTAGATCTCCCGAGGAGCAGCAGGAGACCCGCCCTTGCAGCAGGCGAGGCGCGCTGCTGTCGCTTCCCTCCCCCACCCGCCGCATCCCCCATGGCTGCCCGCCGTCCCCACCAAACAGCCCCGCAGGCCCCGCCGCCGCGGCCCCGGGAGCAGCGGGCGATGGCAGCGGCGCTCCCGCCCGGGTCGGCCAGGCCGTCGGCGCTCAGGGAGTTAACCGCGCCCGGGGCGGGGCGGTGCCCGCCCGCCCGCTCGCCGCAGCCGGGAGGCGGCTCGGCCGGCGCGCCCCGCAGCCCGCCCGGGTGCAGCGAGAGGCTCTCCCCGGTTCCCGCCGCCCCAGGTGAGAGACGAGCCCCGCCCGCCGCACGGCACGTGCGGGGCGAGGCGCGGCGGCACAAGGCGGGGGGAGGGGGCGCCCTGCAGCCCGCGGTCCTCTGTCGGTGGCGGGGTGCCCGCAGCGCCTCCCGGCATGGCACCCCCGGTCGCCGGGCGGTGAAACCCTTGCGGGGGGGTAGGCAGAAGGGTGGGTGCAGCCGGGTGGGGAAACGGGGGGAGCGCTCATCGTGGGCTGCGGGAAGGGCCGCGGCCGCGGAGGGCTGGTCGGGTGGGTGCGTGGGTAGTGCCGCCGTGTCCGGGCTGAGGCCGGTGGGAGCTGCTCCCATGGGAGCTGCTGCGGAGCCGAGGGAGTCGCCTGGCAGTGATGTGCATCGTGAGTGAGCTGTGACTGCCGGTGTGGTCGCAAGAGGGAAGCCACAGCTTAAAAAGCAATTCTGCAATGACTTCAGGTTTTCTGATGATGGATCAACACCAAACTAGAGCTTTCCCTGAAAGATACTATTAACTGAGGTTTTTCTTAAAAAAAAAAAAAAAAAAAAAAGAAAAAAGAGGAGGCAAAAAGAAAAAAAATAAGAGAGCTAGTAATGCTAAAGGATTCTTCATGGTTTTAAAACATTGGTCAGAGGTTTTGCACACATGTTAAAGCGGGCCCTGCCCTTTCTTGAGCTGAGTCCTCCTGTAAGCACGTTGTTCTTGACCATCAGTTTTAACTTTGGCTGAGGAAGGCTGCTGAAACTTTTGACATGACTATAAAACTTTCCGTTTGATTAGGCAATGTGAGAATTTTGTGGCTTTATATTAATTGGCTGCCCATCAGCTACTACCTGATTGCCAGAAGGGTCTGCCATGGGAAAACTGCTTTCTGCTTTCTCCCTTCTTCTGGTCCTGACAAGGCGTCTTCACTTCGGTGCCGTTGGAGAGGGTATTCTGGACCTTTGGACTGCCAGAACTTTGTTCTTGGTTTTTTGAAGTACATCATTACTTAGAGGATCACAGAACCAAGAACACTGTTAAAAATTATGTGGTTGCTTAATACTGTGCACAGCAGCTGAATGAATATCCTCGGTTTATTTGCAGCCATTTATCGTCTAGGTACATAAAAATCACTTTGCTGTTTCTTCTTATCTTCTAACTCTTTGTTATTAGGACTCATGGCACTGTAGTTTTCTTGGAAAAGATGATGCATTTTTTCCATAATGTACGTGGTATAATGGCGATACCTTGTAGTAATTGGCTCTAATAATATGACCATAAAGATGCATAATTGATTCTAAATGCGATTTTTATACTTTACCTCCTTGAGCATAGATTCTAGTACATGTTTAGTACATCCAGGACATGTGAAGTTTAGGTCTATTTAATAAATGTTAGTATTTTAAATGGAGAAAACTAATCGTCCTTGTAAATTTTAAATACATTTCTGTTATTCAGTGGCTTTTAACAGGCACTGTTAAAAGGTTTATTTAGTTTGGTTCTTCAGTTCTTTCAAAATTCATATGTTATGTAGTTCTGTTGCAAGACTGATTTCTTTCTATTTCCTTGTAGTGTAATCCCGGGTTTTTTAAGGATTACAGTCCTGCCTCTATTGTAATCTGTGCACTGTCAGGCTCTTTGAAAGGGAGGGTAGAACAAAACTATGTGATTCAATACTTCCTGTAAGGGCATTCCCAGAAAGTCCCAACTTTGGCACGTAGCCTTAGTCAGTTCTGAAAATAATGACAAATGAATCATTCTATAATTATAATTCTGTCATCGTATCAGTACCAAAGCCCCCCAGTGATACATTTGCCTATTTAAATGTAAAGGAGAATGCAGAAAGGAGAATTTTTTTGGTATAGGTTAGGGTAATGGATTAGGAAAAAAGATATTCAAGATGGATGATCAACTAGAGCGCTCTGACTTTTTGGAGTCATGTTTCATTTAGTCTTCCTCGCCCTTAGGCTGGGGCAGATAGATAGAAATGCTCTTAAGGTCAGTAGGAAGAGTTTAATGAAGAGGATTTTATGAGTATGATGCATCCTGGACTCAGGTTTCAGGCATATCACAGTTAGAGATGAGCTTTGGAGACCTTCTGGAGCCAGAGGTGAAAGGGGGCTAAAGCTAGTTCAGCAGCCACTGTCACTGTGGGAGGTATAGGAGAAAGAGGATTAGTTAGTCAGCTATGAGACTTCCCTCTCTCTGGCCCGTGAGCCAGGTGTGGCTTATACCACAGAACAGAAATAGTGGTGAGATGGGGGTTACGTTAGCAAAGGGTTAGTGTGGGCTTCAGTGGTTTGAAAGTGGTGATGCTTGGCCATAAAAAATTGGAGGTGCTCATTTTGCTACAGTTATAAAAGCAGTAGTGTGGCTGGGTTATTTTGAGGGTTTAATATGCATGACAGTATCATCTATATAGAAAGTTTCTATCACTATTAATGATGCTAGCTTTACAGATGGGACTATTCTGATGCACTTATATATATTTTTTAAAATATAATTCTAGGTATAAGCATACATGGCTCCTGGTGTCTCAAATGAGAAGAAAACTGATGATGAACAGTCTTCAAAGTAAGATTCAAAAATTAATTATCGTGTCGAAGTTTACACTTACCTTCCTCCCCAAACTCATTACACAGTCATTTACTTTAAGATAAAGTTTATGATACAAATATTGATTATAACATCAGGTATCTAGTAGAAGCTGTTTTGACAAATGGAGTCTTTATCTGCTTTAACCAGACCTACACCGAGGGCTTTGCTGCTTAGCAATTTTAATTTATCACAACAGTGAATTTGTCCAAGCATAGGTGATGTTTTTATTTATTTATTTTTTTAGTCCCGCGAGCTGTTGAAATATTGACTTTGGTTGCTGCATGTGGCCAGACCTACCTGCTTCGAGAGTCTGAACCAATATTTAAATCTGTTTCTCTAATCCTTACTTTAAGCTTATTTTAGTAAAACCATACATGCATGTTTAGTCCTCAGATATTCCTGTTTTGCTTAAACCTGCAGAAGTTGTAGGTGCTTTACAACAGTGTGAGGGGAATAAATTGTCTGCTTTTTAGAGTTACAGGCCAAAGATTTTTATCAGGCAAACTTTGCCTCTACTGTAAATCCATGGCATTGGTCCTATGTACACATAGTAATATGCTTACTTCTGTTGACCATTTTACCCCAAGGTCCAAGTCTGCAACTAGATCTGGATGGGCAGGTAACCAGTACAAGCTAGTAACAGCCCATAGTTGCAGTGAGATGGTGGGTTGAAGAGTGTTGCTGGTAGGGTGTGAGATGAAAAAGGTGAAATACAGTCACTGCTGAGGAAGGAAGCTGTATTTAGGCCAGGCATGAGCACAGTGGTGGTGGCGGCACCACATACCACATCAGTTTCCCTGTACTTTTAATAGAGGCCTCGCCTTTTCCCAATTTATTTCCTGGAGAGAAGCTTCTATTGCTGGTATTCTCATAAAGAAGGAAATATTTTTTGCTTGCCTGAGAACAAATTGTAAAGTAATTTCAAATCATATCCTATTTGTATGTAAAAGCCATTCCAATAAACATCAGCACAGCCAGCTGTTTGATCTGCATTTGTGAGTGACCCATTAAATGTGGGTACAGAGTCCCACAAAACCAAACAGGAATAATTCAGAGGAGGCAGCCTGGGAATTCTGCTCGTGTGAGCTGGCAAACTCCTGGGCTGTCTGCGCCTTTCTGAAGAGCCATAAACCTGCTCTTTATTTCTCCCAAACAGGTCTCTCAGAGGGAAGAACAAAGGCAACCAAAACCTTTGGTTCTACCTCGGGCGGGATTTGTATGAAGAGAGGCAAATGGGGCACGTGGGAGATGGAAAGGAATTACTACTGAAGGGGCGAACGAACCACACCCTTTGTTGGGGTGTTGCTTTTTCAGTTGCTGAAGGTGGTCATCTGTGGTGGGCAGGGATGAATGGGGTGGACTGGGATGATACCTCTTTCTTTGGTTGTGCAGCTGCTGCTGGATAGTTAGTGACATTGGAGAGAGGATTTCAAGACCAGGAGCAATTGTTATACTCAGAATATTGGGGCTGTAACTATTTTCTTTACTTTCTGAGGAACAGTTCAGTGACCTCAGTATGGCCATCTAGGCCACTTCAGGCTCCTTAAGGTAACGAACACATCCTGCACAGGATTGACAGATAAGACATAGGACCTACAGAAAAGCACTGCCTTTCTGGAGAGGCACTAGAAGACAGACAAAAAATGTAAAACATCTGAAGTAGTGCTAAACACCTATGTTTAGGCTTCAGAGTTGTTCCTGAAAAGTCTTAACAATTTTTCACATAAATTCCAGGCAAACTCTTTTGTTTGTCTCCTCTGACAAAGCAGTCTGAATTTGCTGAGCCATGCTGTGACTGCAGTGAGCCTTCATTAAGCTATTAAGTCATCTTCTTGTGGCTGGAAGCTATTTATTGCTTGATTTCATCTCTCAGAAAGTACTTTGAAGTATTGGCCAGTATTTTGCTTAAGCTTGTGATTGTTGACTAGTCTTTCCTACCTGTTTCAGCTGAACTTAAAACATCAAGCACAGAAGGCAGACGTTTTATGAATCATTCAGCTTGCTTAGTCCACTACCAAATTTTCCATGAAGGTGATCCCACATGCTAAGCAGTTCAGTTTTCCCTCCTTGCCTTGTCGTTTCCTGGTCCTTCGGTAATATTTTTTTTCTTTTAAGCTGATTCACTGCCTTACAGGAAGCAACTTAAGAAGTGGTGAATTGTTTTTACCTCTTCCTCTCTTTCCTTTTTTCTTGCATTTTTTTTTCCTCTTCCGTGGTTTTCTCTTAGCTTCAGATTTCCGTTTGCCTCTTTCCTCTCCTATTTGAGATCCTCTCTACTCTTGTGCAGAGTTCATGCTGGGGAGTTTTTTCCTCCTGGCTGGATGACACAGTTACAGTGAGTCAAATTGCCAGAAATCCCCTTTGGGCCTGTCTATAGAGCCCAAATCTTCCCACCCCTCTCAGGTGGCTAGGAGAGTCAGTCAAAACACAGAGGTCAGGTTTGCTTTTCAGCTTTGCTATAGCTTGTCTATGTAGTAAAGTGATCTATTGAATAGTCCCTGGTCCTGCTCCCATTGTTCTGCTCACCATGAAGACCCACTCTGGTTCACAACTTTAGTATTGTTTAAAGTAAAGGTTGCACTGTTGCAAATGCACCCTACCATCTGGGCTTTTCTTCAGCAATTTCATCCTGTGCAATGAATGGAGTGTTAAATATCATATGTGATTTATTACGAGATGTAAGGTGGTCAGGAAATTTAGGATTTCCTTAATGTAATGCAAGAGGAACCAAAATAAGATAGTGCAGGCATACTTAGGTGTGGCATTTCCCAACTTTTACTGCTTGACTTTGCAACATTAGCATCTGTTCGATGTTTCATACTCTATATGTTTCACAATGCTGCTGTCCTGGCAGAGAGAATTTTATCCATCTCTGCAACCCTCACCTGGAGAAAATGAAAGAAGACATCCTGTACCATTTTGCTCTTGGGACTGGTACCCATGATTTTCCGGCATTGTTTGGAGATGTAAAGGTAAGACGCTTCATTTTGTTCAGCAAGCCTAAGCTTTTCTGCAGAAGGTGGAAGTGTAGCTGTCTTCAAAATAAGACTACCTGTGTCAGCATACCACCAATTGAGGAATGAATGGAAAGGGAATAAGATTTTGTGGGTTCTTGTCACTTTCAATATCAAGCAAATTGATTTGGGATAATTGTTTCTGACTATCTCTTGTCATCCAGTAAAAAGGCAAATGCTGCAGTCTCTATGTAGGTAGAACTCCCTTTTGACGGGCCTTCCAGCCAATATCTCTCTTTTACTAGTTTAAACAGGATGAAGGCATTTCAGTGCTATATAGAAGGGCTTTTTTTTTCCCATAATTTTTCTTCATGGCCTTTTAGAATGATTATGAGAAGAACCACATCTGGAAATAGCTTTGTGTTAACTGAAGGTGTTTGCATCCTCATGTTGATCTTTGCATGTTCTTTGAGATACTGAATCATTAAATTGATTTTGTTTTGTTGAATACTGTCCATCCCAGTTTGTATGTGTTGGAGGAAGCCCTTCACGGATGAAAGCTTTTATCGCCTACATAGCTGAAGAACTGGGACTTGGGAGCCCTGGTTGTGACTACCCTAACATCTGTGCGGGAACTGACCGCTACGCAATGTACAAAGTGGGACCTGTTTTGTCAGTCAGTGTAAGTACCTCACTTAATCAGATATGGGGGACAGTTAAATGGTGCTGTTCAAAGTAGAAAATGTGAATGCACGTTTAAACGCTCAACAGGCTGAGTCAGGTTTTTATGTTTATATCAGCCATACTCAAAATAGTGCAGTCAGCTAATTAAGAATTCCTCTTTAGCCCTTGTAAGAGGGCAAATCTCTGAGACCTTCATTCCTCTCTTGCCTCCTCTTTCCTCAGTGTCCCACTGAAGTGTTGCAGGAATGGCCTTATAAATTTTTTGAGCAGACCTACTGTCGCCTCGTCCCTGTTCTGTATCCTGAATAATGGGGGAAAAGTGTCACTCGATGCATGTGGGGTATTGGAAAAATGGCTGTATCACATCCAGAGCTGAGTGTCTGCAGTGGCATTGTCAAATGTGCTCACATAGCTTAAGAATAGCATTCTGTGGGACTTGTGCTGCCAACTCATGTATGCCTTTTAAAACTTCACACCTTTAATTTGTAGATATGATTACATACTTCAGTTGCAATTGCATAACTGTAGTATCATTCTGCACCCTTTCTTTTGAGTTGTAATTATCGCATTATCATGCAAGTTAAGGTGGACTTATATTTGCTGAACTTTGTGACTAAACCGCAATGTCTGTGCTTTGAAAAAATTTAGCTGAACTATTCAGTAGCGCTTCAGGTTGTTAAAAAATCAGAGTGGGGTTTTTCTTGTGTTTAAGAAAGTTTCTGTGATGAAGTGCATTTGTCAGCTATTAGGAAAGGACACTGCCTATACTTTTGAGAGTGTAAATATTTTATAATTAATGATTTTTATAAATACCGTTCTTCTTCAGTAGTCTACCAAAGCCAGTGGGAGTCTTTCTGTTTACCGGCAGTAGCGGTCAGTAGGCCCATAGGTTAGAGTTTTTGTGGGAGTGAGTTAGATGACATTTGGAAAAAATGGAAGGAGATATTGTCCAGCTCCTTCTACCATGTATATTTTGCATTGTCTATGTGAATGCTGAATATTAATTTCTGCTTTCATTTCAGCACGGTATGGGCATTCCTTCTATTTCAATCATGTTGCATGAGCTGATCAAACTGTTGTATCATGCCAAGTGTTCCAACATAACCATTATTCGCATTGGCACCTCTGGTGGAATAGGTATTTCCCCTCTTGATTTCTTTTTTTCTTCAAACCAAAGCATCTTTGTAGGAGAGTAAAGCATCTCTCTGCAAGTAAGTTATTGATGGTCAGAATAGTTTTCCTCAGGAGATGAATCATTTTGCTTCCGTAATTTTGAAAGAAAAGGCAGTATCTGCCTCTGAATAGAGAAAATACACTTAAGAGGTCTGACAATGTGAGGAGAAGGACATTCCTGTCCTGTATGAAAAGTATTAGATAAGAAAGAATATATAGTGAAAAAGCAAAAATTACATTCTTTCAGAAACTATTTGTAATAATAAGCTGAAGCAGCTAGGCATGCACAAAAAATTCTCTTGGTGAATTCAGGGGCAAAATTGCCACCTTTAAAAGAAGGGTCAAGATGTACGTTTTATGTGTATGGAAACAAAGCGTTAACTACATTGTGAAGCTGTATCTGTTTCTTTTTACTGCAGGTCTGGAGCCAGGCTCAGTGGTTATAACTAGGCAGTCTGTAGATGCCACCTTCAAACCTCAGTTTGAACAGGTTATTCTGGGAAAGACTGTAACTCGCAGTACAAACCTAGATGAACAGCTAGCTAAGGAACTGATGCAGTGCAGTGAAGAAATTGGTCAATTCAATACAGTCATTGGAAACACTATGTGCACTTTGGATTTCTATGAAGGTAAGGCTGACGACAGACTAACAGAAGTGTATAGGTAAGCAGAAATAGATAAATATTGAATAATATTTTAACATTAAGGTTCCAGTTTGCTGAACAGAACGCATTCCCTACTTTGTCAACTGTAATTAACCTGTTTTTCGTATACGTAAAATCAAGCATTGTGCTTAGCAGTTTGCTGTATTGAACTTCTAATTTTGAGGAAGCTTATTTCCCTCCAGCTCTAATAGGTCCACTCTAATAGGTCCTCTGAAGTACAGGTAGTCTACTATACATGTTTCACATATTTGTCAGCTAGGTACGTTTGTCACAAAATTACTGTGATTTACTGAGGCATCCTAGAAGTTTAGAGGAGTGAGAATTATTTGTGGCTGTTTTAGGGCTGGTTCTTTTTTTGCACTGGTTAAGTACCTAAAGTAAATATTTTCTAAAAGAAGTGTTGGAACTTGTTTCCTGTGTGCATTTTGAGCACAGCAGTGATCAGACAACTGAAGACAATATTTTGCTGAGTTGTATCAATGTTGCTACGTAGGAGGGGCAAACCTCCAAGGCTTACTTTGGATAAACATGTAGACATTCAGGTGCTTTTCTCATCTCCCAAATCTGTTCACAAATGTCTTTCAAATCTTGCGAGAACAGAGTGTAGATGGCACCTGATACTCCTTTCTCTAGCTGTTACTGAATAGGTGACAAAGGGTGCAATGCAGAGGGGAACACATGGTCTTCATAATAGTGCTCAAGATTGGTCAGAAGCAGACACTGTCAGTTTGTGTATCTGTCTCCTCAGACACCAATTACAGGTGCAAGCTACGCTAAAAGTGTCAGGAATGTTTTCAACTCATACAGCAAAAACTGAGAACAGGCTCAAGGGCATTAATTTAGGAGTACACTTCCTGAAAACAAAAAGATGCTGGGTAAAACACTGTAACTTAACTTCACTGTATATAACCTGCTGCTGTTTTATCTGTAGGTCTTATTCTTGAATAATTTGAATAAAATTAATTTTCTCCAAAAATTATAATAGTGTTAGCTAGTTAGTTTAAGAGACGCTTCATCTCTTACCTTAGAGAGTCTGTGAATAATAAAATGTTCATCCTTTTAAGGTAGCATCAGGAAAACATTTTCAGGGCTGGCAGTTTTTCTAAACAATGATTAAACATAGAAAAAATGCAGCACTTCCATACAGCTTAAAGTTTGTTGCTGAATTTTGACGCATGCCACACATGCAGGAAACTACTACTTACATTTTCTCATTTATGAATTTGAGAATTTAAGCTGGAGAAGACCAATTAAATTACCGTGATTCACATTGTAAAAAATACAAGAAATATGTAGAAGCTCTAGCAGCAGCTAAGAATCTGTTTGTCCTGTTTGTCTTGCACATGAAAATAGAGCAGTAGTAAAAGCTGGACACTGTGTAGGGTAAACTGCAATAATTGGGTGCTCTAGAAACTGAATTTGTTTTCTGACTTCATCACTCTGAAAATTTCTACAAAATGACTTTGTAGGACAGGGCAGGTTGGATGGTGCAATCTGCTTATATAATGAAGAAGAGAAACTGCAATATTTGAAGGAAGCTTATGATTCTGGCGTAAGAAACATAGAGATGGAGTCGTCTGTATTTGCTGCAATGTGTAACCTCAGCGGTGTCAAAGGTAAACTAACTTAAAGTCACTTTATTCAAGCTATAGGAAGTTTTCTTCATTGCAGGGCGTTAGTGGTAAAAACTGCGAATGAGGTGTTAACGTGCTTTCTGCGTATTAAAAAAAACATGTCTGGTTATAGTTTTATTGCTATGGTTGTTTGATTTGTGTCGTATGTATTCACAACTTATGCAAACTTCCTCACATAGTTCTCACACAGTTTAGTTCTGTCATTTGCTATTCTAGCCCATGGCAAGCACATAAATCATTAAAGTACCTAATTACCCTGTAGCATTAATTTGTTTTCTTCAGTTAGTTTTTGAAGTTTACAGGAAGCAACTGATTAATTTAAGCAACCAGGTGATTCTCATATACATAAAGCTATAACCATTTTCTATACTTTCATATCAAATTGAAAATATAAGCATTTTGTGTTGACATGGCTTTAATTCTTAACAGTTGACGATTTTTAGTAGCAGCATGAATAAACCATTCCTAATAATAAAACGAGTTTTTGATTTTTTTTACACAAGCTAACTAATTTTCAGTAAAGATTAGAAAAAAAAATCAGCAATTACAAATGATGTAATAGAGTGCCTTGCTACTTACCATGTTAACTACAGTCTCTGATTTACCTTGGCAAGGAATTTGCCAATTTAAAACACTGGTGTTTCTCAAACTTCCTTAAACTCAAGGACGAAATGAAGAAAAATAAGCAAAAAGGCCAACAGTTACATCAAACATCCTCAGTTCTTACTGACTTGAGTGTGATTAAAAACCCAACCCATGCTCTTACTGAGCCATTAGGGAGCCTGGTCCTTTTTGCTGTCTCTACTTTGTGGGTCTGTAATGTGTATTACTGCTTGTGGTCTGCAAATTGTCACTAGCAGAAACCCCAAATACAGAAGAGTGATGGTAGAGCTCAGCTTGAGTGAAAGGAGGGATTTTACCTTTGGGGCTCTTATTACCAAAAGGCAGCAGATGAGCCTGAGATGACCCATGAGATCCTCATGTACCTGCAGTGCTCCCCATCCACGAATGTCGAACAGCTCATCTGCTGGTTCCTGAGGGATGGCATCTGCAGCACAGGGATTTGAGTTGGGGATAAGGTAGATAGTGGAGGGCTGCAACTGCATCTGTTAGAACAGTGTCTCTGATCACTTCCTACCAGTCAAGTCCTGAGTACTTGTGAAATATAATTCCTATCCAGAAAAACGTAAGAATCATGATATAACAATAAGTATTTGCAGCTGCCTAAGAGCTCTTGCTTTATTAATGTAGTGATTAGTTGCCTTTTAAACTATTTCTAACTTTTTTTTGTATTGTCCACAGCATGCTAGTCCCCTAGCATGTTATGGTACTGTGCACCCTTTTTTGGGGTTTGTTTTCTCGCATATTTCTAATCTCCTAGCTGTTCATTCAAATGTTTATGCTTTTGGACTGTAATTCCTAACTAATGCTGTCTTCTAATTTCTAGCTGCCGTGGTGTGTGTCACCCTTCTGAATCGGCTTGAAGGGGATCAGATTAGTAGCTCACATGATGTACTTGTGGAGTACCAGCAGAGACCGCAGAAGTTAGTGGGATATTTCATTAAGAAAAGTCTTGGAAAAGTATGAAATATCCATCTTTGTTTTGTAGAAGCAGAAGGCTTTTGCACAGCTGAAGTCATGGTCATGACTTCTGCGCATTAAAGGTCTTTTGCCTCAGAATACCTTACAGCATTCCGTGTGTCTGTGGAAGTTAATCATTTATGTCACTGTGCTTTGGGAACTGAATGTGCTGACTGGACTTCAGTTAAGTTTTGGTTAGTTATGCGTGGCTGGGTATAAGACTCACTCTTCTGTGAACTGGAAAATGGATTTGTTGTGAAGGACAAGCCTGCTATAATATATGAAAAAGCTTTATTTATGCCTGCTGTAAAAGAAAAACTAGGAAGAAAATAAAACTTTATTGCCAAGTACTTGCAAAACACCAAATCAAAATTAACTTAAGAATGCTAATCCCTTTCTTGGTGTTATAAAAAATTATATAAATTATAATTGTCTTTGTTGCTTCACTGGTAAAGAAAACTTAAAGTGATTGCAGTTTATTTTTTGCAAACTTTGACAAATAAACAATACTATTTTCATATAATAAAATTTCATGAAACTGCAAAGTGTGGGACTGAATTTTCTAAGCATTAAGGACTTGACACTGAGCTGTTGAATATCTGTACTTCTAGGTATTGCTCCAACAAGGTTGTTCATATCCCATTTTAAGTATACAATTGAATCAATACCCAGGAAACATTTATGCCTTAAGTAATTTTGTGTTGAAGAACTTGAAATCTTTTGCTAAACCAAGGCTCCTGCTTACTGAAGAGGAACCAAAGGCGTTCAGGAGATGCACAGCATGTTCACAGGACTGCATTATGGTAGTTCATTTTTTTTTTACTTCTACTTTGTTTCTTTTTAAATTGGTTTTCATCTCTGTGTCTTCAGGACATAACACTCACTGTTGCAATGGTTCCCAACTGGAGAATACCTTTTGATTGTACATGCCATCAAAACCGTTTCTGCAATTTTTCCACTACCATTTGCCTAGTGTTTGGGGTTTTTTTTAAATCATACTCATTGCTGCTTTGCTGCTGTGGTTTGAATAGAAATATGTGGTCAGCTAAAGAAAAATGCGTTTATCTCTTTTTCTACAGCAGTGGATGGTCTAGTCCTAGCAGGAGTCACAGGTTGGGAAGGCCTGAATAAACTCTCAGAACAGCTGTCATTGATCAAGCTAAATGAGATTTTCTTTTTGAGGATTGTAGTCTGCAGCACCCTGTAAACAAGCATAAGAGTTAGACCTAAGAGGGAGTGGTATAGTAGTAGGCACGTTCACCAAGAAGTGGCAGAAACTGGAAGCAATGTGATGAAAACATTGAAAAAGGAAGGGATAACTCTTGTGAATAGGAAGCTGCCAATGAGGATTAATCTCCTTAAATTTGATGAATTTTCAACTGGAGAACAGATAAAAAGATAAAAATATTGAAGTTAAAAATTTACTAGTTTAGTCTTCCTCTAATTTTAAAAACACATTTTCTCACTTATGCTCAGGATGTACAATGAATGTAAGTTTTCAGAGAAAGCCTTTTTTTCCCTAAGCTTAAGGGAAGGAGTCAGGTGGGAATGGCTCCACATTTTGTTTGAACTGTTCCTTCTTTATTTGAAAAAAATAATCCCAACAAAATAAAAAATCTGTACTTAACTATGCCTAGTGCTTGCCTGGGCATTGCACAAAGCCCTGTGAGGTCCCTTGGGAAACATGCAACAAAGCACATCCTTGCTCTGCAACCTCCTGTTCCCAGAACAGTAGCAAGGAGATAAAAAGAAGATCACTTAAGAAGCAACATGCTGCATTCCAGGCTGAAGAAAAGCTTATACCGAGTTGACCAGTATGGGTTTGGAGCAGACAGTTTGCTGTTGTAAAAGAAATACTTACTGTGAATTACTTAAAGAGGAGAAAAAATACTTTCTCAAGAAAACAAAGAAACACCTAATGTGGCTCTGTGAGGCTTTGGGGAAGCGTATTACTGCAGTTCTGGAGATATGAATTTGAAATGGTGTGATTTGTCTTTTTAAAGAAAGGACAGCAAGAATCTGGAAACTGGTTAAAAAGAAAAAGCTCTTAAATCATTTAATAGTGTGAACTGACAATTGAAACTACAAAGCTTTTGTATTTACAGTCATATAAAGTACGCACTTCTATTGTGATAACTAATGTGAAAGCTCTTACGTACTACTTGCTGAAATATAACTAGCATTGTGGCCTGGCCGAGTTGGAGCTAAGGTTCAAGCATTCATGGAGTGATGCAACTATTCTGTTAAATCAATACACAAGAACCTAGCAGAAACCCCTGGAAGACTTCAGCCATTCACTTTTCGCCAATATGTCCTTTCTCCTTCCCATTGTTCCTTAGGACATTGTACTTTTCTTTCTGCAAAAATGTTTTTATTCTGCGCTTCCTAATGGACGGAGTAAAGGGGTGTATGATAACTTAAAATTAGAATTCAAAGGAGAGCAAGTATCCTGCTGTTTTCCACTGGTCAACATCCTGTAATGCTCTATTCCTAATGCAAGAGGGTGCTCTATCAACACATCTTAGTTGCAATAAAATCTTTTTCTTAGCTTCAGAGGAAACTTGCCAGAATGTTACCGTGATAAGAACAATTGTATTTTCCCTTGTGACTGCAACTGGACAGAGAGATAAAGAAATGACTCAGCTGTGTGCATCCGGCAGTGAAGTTACCTTCCTGTAGGTTTTACAAAGGCATCCATAAAGAATGGCAAAATATTTAACAGGCTTTTATGTGCAAATCAGTTCTTTAATATTAGCCATTCACATTATTTCTGTGTCACATAGAAAAGCAGCATATGTAGGCTGCATAACATGAATCAGGATTTGAAGTGGTGATATTTTTAAAGGCGTATGTGATATTACATATACGTTTGATATTACATATTGCAGTGACTCCTGGTAGATCTACAAATCCTGCAAACCCCAGAAACCTCAATTTCAAATCAAAGGCTCGCTTTTGTTTATGCCACCCCACACCTAGCAGTACACTACAGAATCAGTTTACAGGGATCAGAAGGGACACAAGCAAAGGAAGGTAGAAGATATGACTAGGATAGAAGTATGAAGGGAGAAAATGGTGGTTTCTACCAATGGTTTGTTCTGTCATTCACGGTGTTCTTCTGGCCTGTTCCTACTTTTTGTTAAAGAAATGGTTGAGACCACAATGAAGATAGATAGGCTAGAACACATTTGTTTCACGTTTGCAAGAGACTGAGAATGTGCAGTAACTTGATTGGTGACTTCAGTGGATTTTTATTTTTGGCATCTTGATGTACTTCAGAGGAAGATTTTCTTTAATGGGAGGTATGAGAAATCCTGAAAAGGAGCATTTTGGAATGACCTATTGCCAAAAATGCTTGGAGTAGAAATGTTGTTATCAGTCCTTCAAAAAACGAGCAAAATAATTCAGTAATTTCAGTATTTCTTGAAAATATACACATGTAGTATGCAATATATTTTTTTAACATTCTTCCTAAGTTCTTGCAAAGGATTTTCAGTGCATTATGTAACAGAGCTGGATTTTCTTCTCAAGTCCTGCTGAATCTCAAGATATTCCTAAATAAAATATTTATACAGTTGAATCAGAGATGTGTTTCATTTCCACTGACAAGCTAGGTGAAAGAAACTAAAGAGTGAATGTCTTTAAATTTGCCCATCAGTAGTCAGTTCTGTTCTGAACGCAGTGCCCAGTACTGCGAGCAGCAAACTGAGCCTTGGGCATTGGATCTTCATGCAATAACCAAATACAAAAAAGCACAGTGGTGTGATTTGATGGCAGTGTTATGGTCTGCTACAAGATGTTGAGATTTGCTTTCCTTGAAAGTTTCTCAGTCTTTAAGTTGGAGTGACTTAAACACATGCTTTCTCTTTCTAAAATAATAACCATTTAATATTATACTCCAGAGTATGAATTAAATTACAGTTAAAAAAGTCTTCTGTCTGAAGAGAAAGGAGATCACTGAGCAGAGCAACACTAGATCTGAAACTCTATGGTACAATAATAGAAGAAAGAGTAATGCTGACAGGAGCAATGCTTTTGCTCAGTCTACAAACAAAACGCAGCAGCAGAAAAGGACAGACAGAGCCGGTTTCACACAGACACAGAAACCTGATTCCAGACGCTTCTTGTCGGCACTGAGCTTGTAACTCTGAGAAAATTTTCAGTTTATTATCAGTCTGTCATATTAGAAGAATAAAATTCCTAGAGCTGCCTAGAAGCTCAAACAAATCACTGGCCTCCTTGTGAGATTGGGTCTGTTTTGTGTATTTAATGCAGAGCTCCATTTTAATCAACCCTATTATTTGACCTTGCCCACAACTAACATTTTTCATCATATCCTAACTTTGCACACAGGAAGTGTCTCCCAGGAAAGATACTACTAATTGATGTCATCCAGCAGGCACTTTGTCTGCAGAACAGGTCTGTGCCAAGTAAATGTTTACAAGTAGTACTCCTAATAATGTTAAAAGGAAAGCCTTGTGATCACACAGTAACCTTGTGAAAGAAATTGTGGGTGGTGGTAGGAAAATATGCTCGTTTACCAGATTCCCAGCCATATTCTTACATGATTCGACTGCATTCCTGTCTACCAAACAGTATTTTTGGCTCCTGGGCTTTAACCTATTTAACATATAAAACTATGTTTCTTTGAATGTGCTTGCCAACCTACTCCAATTAGCCTTTATTAAAACTGTAGGCTAGACGTGGTGTGTTGGTGGTATCGTATTATAAAGCAGTCAAGTTCTAAAACAAAAGATGGATGCTGGCAGAAGGTTCTCTGCCTCTTCTGCCGCCGTGGTTTTGGATATCTTGCATACTTTTAATAGTAAACTTTTAAGTTAAAACCTAGACAAAGCCTGATAAAGCTAAGCAGAAGCAGAAAAGGGCAAGTCACTCTGTCTTGTCCTCACTTGGAGATCTGCTTCTCAGTATAATTCTTTTTCCATTCTGGAAGCACTGAGGGGAGCATGTGATGAGATATAAGACCTTCTAATTTTCTCTGCAACATTCAAGATGTTGCTGTTGACTACAGCCACTCTGTTAAGGAGCCCTAAAAGCAAGTAGTTTATTTAGGCTACCAGCAACTGTGCTGCGTTTGAACCTTTTTAAGCTCTTTGTACGTGCAACTCCTAAACAAACTTGCTATTCAAGGCTGGTACTTGCACAGGGTACTGCTTGACACTGTACTGAGGAAACCTAGATCACTCAAAAGAGCTTCCAGAATGGCAGCAATATAGCTGACGCAGCTTCCCAAAAATATTCAATACTAATTTGCTTTTCCTGCCTATGTGCGTAATTTTTAATATTATCATCTCTTTTGTGCCAATGGTTTGTTGCGGGGGGGCAGGGGGTGGTGGGTTGATTTCATGTTTCTCATATTTCTATAACATTGCAAATAACACAATCAAGCTCATACATCCTGTTTCAGAAGTAATTTCCCAGAATGCCACTGCAGGGATTGTTCTTGGTTGAATATTTATGAGGCATCTTTTATTTTAATAAATTTTGTTCTAGAAAAAACAAGTCTACTACTATAGATCACTGTACCAGGCAAGAATTAATTTGTTTAGGAGAGGACAATGACCTATGAGGCAAATGAAGTTAACAGAACTTGCTGGTGAAAGGTGTTTGTCTATTGGGTGTCCTATATAGTAAAATGAGGAGTCAGTAGTTCGTTAGTACTAAATACTAATTGCATACAAAGTAGTTGTTTCTGTATCCATGAAAAGCTGTTTAGCATTAAAAAATGGAATGCAACATTTATGAGTATGTAATTATATAGAGCATAATAAATTATGCACATCACACAGTTGGATGAGCAGAGATTTTGCAGAATTACTTGTTCAAAATAATTTGGCGAACAGCTTATGTGAGCTGTTTTAGCTTACATACTAGTCAGGAACTGTGTTCTGTATCAGTTGCTTTGCTAAGTAACTGCTTGTAATTTATTATGCTGACCGATTAGTTTATCATTTCCTACAAATCACACACCATAGATTCTGCTCCCCAGCTCTCCAAAGTGGCTGTGTGAACCCACACACGTATTCACAATATTCAATTATTGACAAATATTTGTTTAAAAATGCATACTTCAACTGTGCACAGAATTTTCATCTCTGCTGTCTCAGATTTTCACTTTTGCTCCTGGTGAGCAAAATTACTGTGTGTACTCTGAAATAGCAGGGATTTTAGCATTGCTCGACTAGACGCAGAAACATCCTTTATGCAAGTGCCTGCTGTGAAGTGGAGCTCCTTGGTGAGGTATGTTCTTCCTTTTGGGTTGTTTGCCCAGATGCACTCTGCCACCACCGGCCATGCCAAGAGTAGAGCCCCAGAGCAGGGGGACGATGGGAGAGGTGAGACATGGGGGACATGTGCACAGCACGGGGAATGCTCTTCAGCACTGGAGGAAGCAGAATGATGGTGACGTGCTTGATGACTGCTGGAGGCGTGTGCTTTGCCAGTACCACGGCAGAGGAGTGGAGTGGGAAATAGAGGTTAATGGAAGACAGAAAATGTGCTCAATAGACCCACCTTCATACATAACTTAATTAATCCTGCCTTAGAGGTACAAACATGCTTAACATCATTCAGGTAAACACTGAACTACTTAGCTTTTTAGTACATCCTGAGGACTTCTGCATTTCTATTTAAAGCTAAATGATTACTTTAGTCATTTTCCAGTTACAAAGCAGAGAAAATAAAAGGAAATCACATAATATTTGACGAATAAAGGTGTTCAACTAGTCATATTCTGCCATGACTGCATCTATGATTTCTGCTTTGCTGGGAGGGGTTTTTTACCAGTATGTAAATATTTATAAATTCATATAGGTATAATTATATAGGTATAATCTGTTTTTTCTCTACTCCTTGAATCCATGGAAAATGTAGAAATCAAAACAGAAATTTGCGCCATTTCAAATACAAAGATTTTAACAGATTAATCAGTCAGTTTAACATGAAGTGGAGTAACTAAGCTTCACCACATGCTCTGGAGGGCCAAAAACTGCTGCTGGGTGACCCAAATCCAAAGCTTGGGAAAGGGAAGCTTAGGCACTGGACATAAGATACCATCTGAGCCTCATCCCGTGGAAACAGGCAGAGATCAGTGGATGTACAGATGTGCAGTTGCTCATTGCAGAAGTATCAGACTTACTAATTTTTTAGATTCCTGCCTCAGCTCAAATCTAGTGGCAGTCGGATTCCTCACTGGTGACATCTGTATCCAAAAAGTTTTGACATTTTTTTGGATTTTACTCTTAATATGGAAAAATAGCTGTGAATGTTAAGGTGTATCTTTCATTCAATAGTAATATATTTTGCAGAAAGTGTAATGATGCAATTTACTCAGCAATAATGAGAAATAAAGAATATTCGTTCAGGCATCGCTCTGTCCTAATGTGTGTGTATGTGTGATTCATGATTCAGATTACAGTTGGTTTGAATCACCTTCTATAATGGCTGTGTTATGTGTCTCCATTGACCAAAGAGAGAGCTTTTGCGGATCAGATTCCATCTATCTGAGGCAATTCATTTGAACAAAACATGCATAAAGTTTACTCCTCTGCTCAAGGTGGCATTCCTGATCGGTAGGGCAGTCATCCTCACTCCCCAGTAAAACAGCACAGCTCTGCACCGCCAGACACCTGCTGTGTCTTCAGGTGGCCCTGCTGCCACGGGTCTGTGCAGGCTCCCCTCCTACACATCCACCTGCACAGCTCCAGGAATTGCCCTCCCTCCTCTTTGCTGAAGGAAATGCTGGAAGACTGATTTCCATCCTGGGTGGCATGTGGCAATTAAGTAATACAGTTTTCTGACTCGTTGGAATATTCCACCTTTATATAGGTAATGTACACTGAAAAAGGAGAATGAAATGTCAAACACACACACTTTATAAGATAAAATTAAACAGTCATATGGTGGTACAATGGAGGGCACCACCACAGTGCTAGATCTGTGCTTACAAGGGTGTTATAGAAGTATACAGACATTTATAGGGCTGCGTGGTTAAACAGTGTACTTATTTTCCTACTATTCTTTTTTTCAAAAATCTAAGGAGATGCATGCAAAATGACATTAACACTGCAGTGACAGAAAGTCACCAGATTCTGGAAAAAGACAAATGTGTGTTACATATTCTTTTTTTCCTGTTGTTTGCATTCATTTTTATACCAGAAAAGCAGAAACATGTCCAGAATAGATACTGCGCAGTAAAGCACCCTGAAGGCATTTATACAAACCCATCCCCTTACTGTTCGTTGCACTGAGAAGCAAATGGAAAGATGAGATTCCTCAACAAATGCAAAACAAGAGGCAGAAACATAATCTCATCATTTCTCAGCAAGCAAGCAAATCTCTTGCACTATTGTCTAGTGCTGGAATTAATCAGCAGCTGAATAATACGTCCATACTGCTTGGTGAGATGATTCTGAGTTAGAAAGTCCTTAAGAAGCCACTCTGCAAGTGGATGAAGGAAAGAAAAGACAATATGGGGCATGCTGTACACCAGTTCAAGGCTCTGTTTTGGAAGAATTGGCTATGCCGTGTGAGACAACCGGTGAGTTTTTGGAAATGATAAAAAAAAGGAATATTTTAAATCTTCTTTTAATATCTGTTGGAAAGAATGTATCTATCATTTTTCCCTTTTCACTGCAGATTGTTAAAGATAGTCTGGCTGCAAGTGGTTCTTGTTTTGCCCTTGGTCTCCTAATTGTTGAAAACTTGAGTAGAGAACAACAGTGTGTTTTAACCCTAAAATGGCTGAATACAGCAATGCTCCCCAACTTGCAAATGAGATAGGAAATCTCATAAAATTTTTTAAGAGCCACAGCTTATCTTTTCATTATCATTAGATACTACCAGTGCTTGTAGCAGTGATGAGGATGAAAATAAATTTTCTTCACATTACAGGTACTCATTGGTAATGTAAGAAAGCCTGCACAATTGTGATCAAAATCTAGATATGGGGAATGCAAGGATTGTATATTAAAATTGTATACATTTCTAAAATTCCTTTTTTATCCACTCTACAAAGCCCAATTTAACCTTTCAAACTCCAATATGCAGAAGAATGTGGCAGCTACTTCAACAGCAGTCAAAATTAAAATAATACTCAAATATGAGATGAGATGTCATTGTTCACTTTTACTGTGATTGAAGTGATTTTTTTAATTTAAGATAGAAAGAAGCGAATTTTCTCAAGTGAGGTGACATTTTTGCAGGAAAAAAATGTCACTGCAATTAATAGTTTCTCATTGATTTCCCTTCTCTGTGATGATCTGGGGATTTGCAATGAGGCATGTTGGCTGCTTCAGGTAGGGTTACCTCAATTAAATAAACATACATATTTCACTTAAATAAAATTGTGATTTAGAGAGAGAATTTCTTCTCCAAATGTTTTCAAGTGATGTGTTTTAATATGAAAGACATGTTTGGATGAGGGATACTGTTGGTTATATTATTCTCCATTCCTAAACACTTCTGTATGCTCCCTGTTCCTTGTACTTCAATTGGTGTGCATTAAGTGGCTTCTCAGTATCTCCTGTTCCCCTCCATGCTGATCTAATTATCTTCTTGCTCTGTCTGTTTTCCCGCTTATATGTTTTTGAAGGACAAAATCGTCACTCTTGTAAGTTTTAAGTTTGCCTAATTGGTAGCTTTTCTGAACTGAGAGCTCACTGAGATGCAGACTTCCCCAAACCAGGAATTATAATGAATGATCCAAAGCAAACTTAATTCTGCGTGTCCAGAGCCACGAGTTGCCCTGGGGAATTTGCAAAACCTCCTTATGTGCTCATTGTACAAACACTGAGCCATGAAGGCACTCCAATTGCAGTTACGCAAGGAGAAATCCAGGTGGATCGTCCACCTATGCAAAGGGTAGTTCAGACCCTTGCAAATTGTGAATCGAAGAGAGGAGCGTCTCCTGAAAGATATTATGTGCTTCAGTTCTGTACTACATTGCATAGATCTATCTGTAGAAGGCAATTGTCTTCTCATGGTTATTTATCAGCAGTTAGGGCTAGAAGACAAGTGTTGCCTGTTGAACTAATAATGTGTCATGACTTTAGTTAGTATCACAGCCAAGGGTAAAGGGGCTGTGAAAGACCTAAGTGTTTTGTAAAGAGTAGGTGTTTTGACTGAAATTCAGACAGGCAACAGCACCTCTTATTAACATGGTTCAAAGGCAGACAGGATAACATGTACGTTTGGACATCAGTCAGAGTTTCACATTGCAGGTGTGTAGAAGATACCTCCTCATTCCTTAGTTTTCAGAAACTTTTGCTTCTGAACTACAGATTCTGGAAGCTCAGAAGATAGATACTACCAGGCAACTGTATTACTTAAGTTTTCTATCACTGCATTTCTTAACTATTCTTTACATAGTATTTATTACCATCAAAATTTGCAGCTAGGTAAAGGATGAAATGTGATTCCCAAATTCTCATGTTCTGGTACCCTAATTTAGAGGAGAATTGGGATTATAATCATGTGAAATGCTTGGAGTGTGTAGTTGCTAATACTGCTATTAGGAGAAAACAGAAACATAGCCTATCCTAAAACTATGCCTTTTAGAAAAAGTTACTATTATTAATTATTTTCATTTTGGAATAACATTAAGCATGAGAGAAAATGCTGGTATAATTCTTGCTCTTCATCTGCCCCTGCACAGAGCGTCATCTTTGCCCTGCTTCTGTCCTTTACAGTTCACACTCCTTTCTTTCACACTTTAAGAGATATAAACAGCCCTAAAAGTTGCTTACTTCTGCGTGCTCTCTGTTTAGCATATGTATATTTTTGCATCAGTGCAAAAAAAACCCAAACCCCAACAGTGAATGGTTACAAAGTTGTCAGCTTTTATCAGTCCTAAAGCTCCCTTACCAAATTCACCATTCTTCCCAGATGCAACTCACCACAATGGCGTGAGCTGTCAGACCCCAGTTCCGCTCAGTGCCCGGGCAAAGCAGCTGCACAAGGGCTGCCATCTTTCAAATGCCCTTTCTTTGCACCTTCTTCTGTTGGTGCCTTTCCTATTTGAACATGCGTATGCCTTGTACAGCAGCATTACTTCCTGCCTTTACGAGGAATAACTTGCTCAATAAGATCAATTTTGCTTGCTTAATGTCTGCAGCATGCTGATGGTTCATTGAGTCCTCCAACCTATTTCCACCTCAGCCTGACCTGTTGTTGCTGCCTGCACAGCTGCTTTCTCAGTTCTTGTACTTACCTCAAATTTCTCTGTTATCACCTGCTCTGCTAGAAGCCAGCTGAGTGGGGTTTGCTTTATTCGTCTAAACAAATCATTATCTTACCAAAGGACAGGGCTGCTAAAGGTTCTTTTGGGGGCTGAGAAAAAAAACCCAACTATTTCAGACTCACTCATGTCCAAGCATCAGCTGCATGGTTGCTGCTGTTGCTAGCCAGGCAGTGGTTGAGATGGTAGTAAGGACAGCTGGAGCAGATTACAGCAATGTGGAGAATGGGATTATTTATTAATATTCCTAGGCTCTCTGCAATTGTTATTATCAACATCCAGACTCATGGTACTCTAAGAAAGGCATAAGCATGTTAGACTGAGAAGTCTACCTCTGATAAGCCATTAATGCATACTGAAATTCTGGAGATAAATGGAAAATGAGGAAATTATTTGTTTTCCAAAAACCTTCTAAACAACAGAAGTTACTCTAATAGGCCTATACTTGCTTGGCTCACTGATATTCTCCAGTCATGTATGTGATATATTTATTAAACCTTGAATTTTATAGATACACCAGAGTGTACCTGAGATAAATGAACTTCCTTGGCTGCATCCAAAGTCCATGGAAATGTACAGGAAAAATAGCACTCAAAGTTTTAGGCCAAGTGCTATATCACACCCCATGAAAGCTGCAGGAGTGAGCCTCTGGTGACCTGCTATGGTATACCAAAGGGAGTGTCAGTGGTGGAAGTCCAATTAATTTCACAGCTATCTTAAATATGAATGACTGGTCCTTAATGCAGCCTAATAGGGGAAACGTAAGAAACAAGAAGGTCCAGAAGGAGGGTATTTCTATAATTGGCTGAGTGAACTAATCTAGATTTTGAAGTCAGAAGCTTGCCTTATTCTGAATTGATGAAAAATTTGTTTCTCCATTAGCAGGGTTTTGTTTTGTCTCAGTTAATGGGAAACACAATATGTTTTCTGCTTTTCTGTTGTGGTAAGCAAGTAGAATTTTTCAGATACCATAACTCCTATAAAACTGTTTGTACAAGCTCAGAAGTGTCCCACAGTGCTAGTAGCATGCTCTTCCTCAATTTTAGTGATAAGATGGTGTGATGTTTTTGATCCTAGGTCTACTTCTCCAGAGACATTTTTAGCATCTGTTCCGTCCCTCTGGGAAGGCCTTTGTAATGATGAAAAGTTTTTGAGTCTATCCTTTCTCTGCTTTGTAGCACAAATAAATCCCTCTTACCAGCATATTTAATCCCCTGCATTTTTTGCTTGAAACCCTCTTACTAATTATGAATAATGTGTTAGATTTCCTTGACCAAAGAGGTACTCCCACCAACAAGTGTCCTAGTGAAATGCTGCTCCAAATTCATGTCTTTTTTGTTAAGGCCTAGATTTAGCTCTATGCAATAAGAGTAGCTTTTTTATTAACAGTTTGGATACTGGTGACTGAGCCAGTATGTAAAAACATTCTTGTTCTTCCCTTATCATGAGTACTTATTAAATATAACCAAGAATCTCAAGGTTTTTTGATCGGTAGGTGACAATCCGTGACTTGTTTTGGCCATGAGTCCAGTCCTGAACTTTCAGAAGTAGAGCTGCCTGGAATCAGCTGGGGTGGCTCCTCACCATGGTTTTATTTACATGACCTTGTGTTTTGTGCTGGTTGTACTGAAAGAGCAAAGAGCTGGCACAGTTATTTTAGTGCCCAACACTCACAAGTATGATTCTGGATATTGTGCAATGGACTTAGAAGCTATTGAGCCAACCAGACTTCCAACATCTTTATTTATGCTTGGTCTGCTTGCAAGAGGTAAAGGAAGCCCCTAGTAAAAGTCCAGTGCAATAGGATGGATAGAGAACAGAACCGCAGGCTTGAAATCAGAAGACTTTGTTTAGTCCACTAGTTCCCCAGAGGTGGTCCCCATGATGTAGAATCCCAGGTGGTTTCTCTAGTTTACAGAAAGATGAGTAGGTGCAAAGAAGGGCAGATGATAAGAAGCTCTATCCTATCTAGAGGGCATTATCAAGTGAATAGCTAAATACACCTACAGCTACCTGCTCACAGGTGTCAGGGCCCTGAGGGCACTGGATAGGTCTTAATGGCCTGGAATAGCCTCACTTGGGGCCTCCAGCCACACACCCAGCCCTGCCCCTATTTAAACCCAGTCTGGGGCCTTCTGAGTGTCGTCTCTGGCTCAGTTGTGCCCTCATGTGGTCTGTGCTGGTGATTTCAGGGCTGTGTCTGACCCTGGCCTGCAGTTTAGCTTCCTGACTTGATCTTAGCCTTGTCTCATCATTGAAGACTTACCTGGAGATCCAGGCTCTCTGTTGAACCTGACTGCTGTGGACCAGCCCACTTGCCTTGCTGGGGTACTGTAGGAGAGGTCCTGCGTGATGGGGACCCTGCTGCCCTGTCACCCCCTTTGGCTCTGTGCCCTTTAGGGAGCAGCTGACTCGTGCTATGCCCTGACCACCAGCTTGAGCCTCCTCAAGCCCTGAGGTAACTGCCAGGGACAGCCTGCAGCTGTCCAGGGCCTTGTCCCTACAAACCCCCCTGAGCTCTGGTCTCCTACAGCCCTGAACCCCTGCCTGGGCTTTCTGTGGGACCTTCCCCTCCATCCCCTTGCCAGCCACTGGCTTTGGTGAGGGAAGTGGTGGTAGTGTATGTCTACAGGGGCAGCCTTGACCCTTTCCAGCCCCTCATAGGCAGCCTCGTGACACCTCCTTCAAGTCTCTTCTGCAGTATCCCTTTCCACATCTGCTGTACCTGCACCCCTCCAAAACAGCCCACTGATACCCTGTAGCAATGGCACCACTCCACAGCAAGGCCTCTCCGATCCCAGATGGGAGGTGTGGGGATGAACCTACCAGGGAAGGGAGGCTGCTGCCAGGGCCTTGGGGATGCTGCTAAGACTTAATGGCCCTGACCAGCCTCACCTGGGTCCAGGGCTCAGCTGAAATGGGGCTCCTGGACCCTCAGCTCCTGCCTGGAGCTAGTGGGATTTGATTTGACTCTGACACAGTTTTGACATAAAAATCCTCAATAAGATTCAAACAAGTTAACAGCCTCTAATGTGAGATCTTTAGTGTAATTTGTCATTTCTCCTGCGTTTGTTACTGAATTCAGTATTCACATTTTCCTAGCACTTTTATCAGTGAATTTAGAAGTCCTTTGAAAGCTGGCTGGATGGCAGTTTCTTCCTTTTTGCAGCTGCAAATTGAGACAATTGTTTTTGGTTTCTTTTTTCCCTCTGTGCAATCCATTTGGGGGTTTGCAGCCTCTCTGCAGACGTGCAAGCACGTATTGTGTATGTGCAGTTTTCTCAGAGGATATGTATTCAAAATCTGCCAGTCCTGCAGTGCACCAGCTTGGTTGCATTTTCGTTGTGCCCCTGGAAATGGGAAGGCAGGGAAACAAGAAGCATGGTGGTGGGCAGCCACAGGCCCGTTGGCTTGGTCTCACAACGCCCTGCTGCTGGAGGTGACGAAGGCAGCTTTTGGAGAGAGGTGACTGCAGGTGAAAGAAAGGGTGTAATGGCGGCAGTCAGGGAGCCAGGGGAGGAGAAGGGGGTACACTGCCCGGCAGGCTTCAGGACAGCAGGCTTCAGGGGAGCGCGAGGAGTTGCAGCAAGGCGCAGAATGCTGCTGGCTTCTTGGAAGGCTCACGTATGGGAAAGCTGGATGTCACTGTCATCACGTTGTCAGAGTCACTTTGTATTCACCGGAGGGAAATATCTGCGAACACTATAAATAGAAGTAGTGAAAACTGCTTTTGTACTCTGAAAGCAGTGTATTTGGCAAAGTTATAAGGGTTTTTAAATAGAAGTCTTAATTAATAATTTGCTTTTTATGATCTTATTTTCCCTTAAGTAGTCAGTTCTATAGTGGATATTTAATGTTTTTTGATTAAAAGATATATGAATTTTAATGATTTTTTTTCCCAAATACTGACAATGTTTTGATTTCCCTTTTCAGGTCCTGTCTCTCTCTGAAATACTTTGGCCATGTGTGCTTTTCTTGATTCTGGCTGCAATCCGCTTCCAGGAGCCCCCAAAATACAAGGAAAATTGTATGTTTCGTTTCACCTGTGTTCTATTTTGGTCACCTCTGTTTGTGGAAGTATTTAGGAAATATTAAAGATCCCCTAGAAGAGGTGACTTAAATGTAGTGGAGTCAATGGAAAGAACCCTAGAGTGGGATTCAATCTTGTCTAGCTGTGGATCTGAGCAAGTCATATTTCAGTGGGAAAGAAATACAAAGTTTAAGGGTTGATTTGTCAGACCAGTTTTAGACATCTACTTTGGAGTAAAGTAGGTTGCTTGGGTTTTAGTTGTACTTACTTCTTTCTGTTGGCTAATGGAATTTAGATGACTGGCTCAGACGTAGATAATTATGCAGTAGATGTTAACAGTTAGACAAGATGAATCTTACCTCTACTCACTTCCTGGGATTTAGAATGAACATTTTGTAGATGGTAAATTCTTCCATTTCCATCAACACTTCAAAACTTGTTATGACTGCCTCCACCCTATAAAGTTTTTTTGCTTTTATCTTGTCAAATGTTAACTTCATTCAGAAAATAATGACTTATGATATTATAGTCTATTGAGTTTATTATTCTGTTATTCACAGATGTCAGTAAACTAGGGATAAACCAGCTTCAGCTACATTAGAAGCCAGTATGGTAAAACAGTTATAGATCTGTGGAGTGAAACATCTGGACAGAATCTAGTGTGCACTATATACATTTACTTTAGACTATCTCTAGTCGAGACCCAAGGATGCAATGCATGCTAGTGGTTTGATAACATTAGGTGTTTTCTTGGAGTACATCTGTTTTGTTTTAGCAGAAAGGGATCCAGTGTATGTGCTCAGAGAGTTTTCTGCAATGTGAACTGGTGTGCTAAATAAAAATAATGATAATCTGCAAATGGCACTGGTCATTCACAACTCAAAGTTCGTTATTTTATGCATCAGGTACAGTTCCTGAAGAATGGTTTGACTAATGGTGCAATTTCTAATGGTATATGTCTCCAAAATATTAGCACGTGAATTTAAGTAAAATTAGGATTTTTAAATGTTATGTATATGTATAAAATTAGCCATTTCTGCATCTTTCAATTCTGAATATTCAGTAAGAGTGCTAGCCCAAATGCTAGCTTTCTCGTCTACTTCTCATGTTATTCCCTGGATTTTGAGGTAATGGCTGCCAAAAGAAGGTTATCCAGAGGAAGGGGGGAATGACCCTCACTTTCTCCATTTTAGCTGTTTTAAACAAAGAAATTAAATTAAATAGGAACCCTAAAGCTCTTCCTTATGTTTCAAAATAAGCAAGAAGTTGCTTTATATTTTAAGGGTTAAATTCTCAGAGAATATGGAAAAGTTGCTGTTTAGACTGTCTTGATGGAAGTAAATTCAGACATTGTTGAATACCAGTTCCATCATCTCATGAAAGCCTCATGGGATAAAAGACAAAATACTACTTTGTGAAAAACTCTATATTTTAATCTAGGTCACAAGTCATTTTGCGCAGAGAAGCTAGCAAGCCTGTGATGTTGCAATGGCATTATGACTGTGAAAATCAGCTTTCCAAAGAGTTCTCTTGAATGTTATCCTGTTGTCATAGTCTGTCACAGAAGTTATCCATTTTCTGTGGTAAGTTAGTTGTTCTTAAATGGAACACCTGCTATTGATACAACTTCACTGTTCACAGGTGACAAAGCCACTTTCTAGGAGAAGGGAAGACAATGTGATGGTATAGGTTTATAACTGCAATGTTACTGGTTTTAATTCTGCTGTTTGGTTTTAGGTTACTTAGAAGCTCGGGATTTGCCAAGTCAGGGCCTTTATCCTTTCATGCGGGCTCTTTTCTGTAATGTTGGTTCAAGATGCAAGAATACGAGTTACACGACACAGAAAACCAACCGTTTACGGTAAGATATACAAATTTGACAGAGCTGTCAGTATCACAGTGCATCTTTTTCCACAGCAAAGATTCCTATTGTTTTGTTGATAGGTAGAATAGGAGCTTCATTACTCTGTACTAAAAGTTTCCTTCAGTGTCCTTATAAATACAAAAGATGTAGGGCCTCTTCCTAATTTTTCTTTGCCTTTCATGGTGTTTCATGCTGTTATTTGACACTAAAAACTGGTTTTGGGGAAAACTGAAGAGGTACCTTGTGATATTCCTGTCCTTCACTGCTGCCATGTGAGAGCATACTTTTATCCTTCACTAGAAAGTCTCTTATTCTGTGAGGGTGAGGTTGAGCAACAAGAAGTATATCATATATGGATTTAAACTTTGAGTAGTTTGGGAGCATATATGGTGGGAGAAGGAAACAGAAAAGCAAAACAAGGATAACTCTTGAGTAAGAAGACCCACAAAGAGCCAAAAAGGAATAGCAGAAGCTCTGTATAAAAAAACTTAAAAAAGTAGTCTGTAAGAGGGCCTTGTCACAGGATCCCAGAATGCAGAAAGAAAAAAGATGAACTTGCCCTTTTTCTTTAAGAAATGTAGCAATTTCATCTACTTCAAAGTGTTGAAAAGCATTGAGATCCAAAAACACTTATGCAGATTAGCTGAAGGATGTAGTCATAAGTATTGAAAAATATATAATAACAAGGCAAATTAAGGTGAGCTAGTCAGAATATATGTGTGTATATATGTATGTTTATTCTCAGAAAATTGAGATTATCTACCAAAAAAGATCTTAGAGTTTTGAGCCAGGTAAGTGTGTAACAGCATCAGGTTTTTATGGTTTATTATTGTAGGAGTTTATAGATAGCAATAAATTCAGCATGCAGCAAATTGGAAAGCTTCAGTATCACAGTAATAGGCCATAATCCTTACTGGTTGATCTAGACAGTCTGTTCTAGTAGTTATATTACGTAGAGAGCTGTTGATTGAGCCTAAGACCGTGCAAAGTAAATCTAGTTTATGGGCAAACACTTTTTACATAAAACAATAATTTATTAGTAGAATTAAAAATGTAACTTTTATATACAGAAATAACAGTGTTACAGCAATATCCCTAAACAAAAATTCTCCTAATAATAACAATAATAATACAGTTAAAACTGTTACACAACCACTTAGTTTCTACTCCTTTCCGTGGGGTTATGCTCTCCTTTCCGCTGCTGCTCTCATCACAAGGTCAGTGGCTGTGGTCTGATGGTGGTGGAGTTGTTATGGCAAGTCATGATCTGGAGCCCTTTACCTGGAGGCATGTGGTATTGATGGCTCGTTTTTCACTCAGGGTGGACTTGAGGTCACTTATGTTTGCCAATGTGGTTTTTTTTTACCTTGATTTTTCTTCATTGGTCTGCAGCTCTATGATACCTCTGAATTTATATGGTACATCTGAATGTATATGGTATCTTTTACATATGTGAGGTACCTGTTCTTTTTTCTTGACACTTGTAAATTGGCTTTGTCTGGCTATAGTTCTGCATTTTAACTGGCCACTGGTGAGCTGTTTATAGCCATGGGGCCCTCAGTGCCAGCCTGTGCCCCATCTCTTATCATCCTGCACCTGTATTCCAGTACAGTGCTTCCCGTGTCTCCACTTCTCAAGACCTCTACTATTACACTGGGCCTGTGTTCCTCTGCACTGCTTTGCTATGTTAATAGTAAATATCTCATTTGGCGCTGAATGATCACTTGCTACTACTAACTGTATAAGACTGTGGTGGTATTATACCATGACAAGTGAAAGTAAAGCAAATAGCCATAGTCATCTGGCCAGGAAAAAAAAAATTTAAAACTAAACCAAGTCAAAAACAAAAGTGCAGGCACATTAAAACAAGTTCAGACAAAGCAAAGGTGGCAAGCCTCTGTGCCATGGTCTTGTAAATTCAATACAAAGCCTGTAGCCTGTTACTTGCAGTGGCAATACTATATGAGCGGGTTATAGAGTTAAAATAGCTGTTGACTTTTTAAAAAATTGTTTCCTAAAAGGATAATATTTATTTATATCACTAGTCCAGATGCCATCTAAGTGTGTTAAACTTTTAGAAACTATGAACTATATTGACTGCTCTGCATGATTATTTACACTGCTTTGACTGAACTGCCCAAATTATATTTCAGCTCAAAAGAAAAGCAGGAAAGAATTTCCTGGAGGCAGTCTTAGACCTACTTAAGAACTGGAGAAATTATTCAGTGGCTTTCATTTTTTCAACTGAAAAATAAAATGCATGCAGGTATGCATATTTATACACTCAATAGGCTACACTGAGTAGCATATGTCTAGGTAAGGAAAAGGGGTAAAAAGGTAGGATGAAGTTCATTCTGAGGTCAGACTGTTCCAGCACATCCATCAGTATAAATTAAATCAACCTCAGGGCTCTTCTGACTTATGCTGTCTGCCAACAGCCTTAGGAATACAGGCTGCCAGCTTGATCAGCCAAACATAACTGAATCCTACAATGTCCCTGTGTTGACTGGAGAGAAGGGGTGGCACAGGAATAGTAATACCAATTATCTTCCCTTTGAGGATATATATCAAACCATAGGTAGTTCTTTATGATAATTTTCAGGGACATTTTTGTTTATTAAGGGTAAATCAAAGGCTGTGCATAGTTTGCATGGACACTTAACCCATTTGTTTTCACAGTAAGTACCACATCAGTGCTATCAGTATGAAATATAGTTGTTATCTTTTGGAAAAAGTAATTCTATGACTTCCGTTGGAACCTCCACAATGAAAGCCGTAAACCACCCAGATAACTATTTGTCAGTGAGCAGCCTAAGTGGGGCTGACCCAGGGGCTGAAGTCATCCTGGTGCAGGCATGCCCTCACAGATGTGGCACCATCCTCCCAGGTAACATCCTCAGAAGATAAGCCAGGCGAAGGCTACAACTACCTCATTAACTTTGATTTGCAGCAAAATCTGCCACCTCCTGTGATGCCTCGGAAAACATCAATTTTTCAACAGCTCGGAGGCTTTGCTCCTTGCTCCTCTCTTCAGCTGCTGCAAAAGCTGCTGGCTTGCAGCTCTTTGATGTGATTCCCTAGCCTGTTACATCCAGCAATATTTCAGAACAGAGGAGTAAGGAAATATTTAGGAGGTATATTTAGGAGCTCCCATGGCAAAGGACATTTTTCCCTGCTCTTTCCTGAATGTTCCACCCCGCACCTCATCTTAATGAAGCACAGAGTAAAATTGAGAACCTGCAAATAAGATAAAAACCATGCAGCACAGTGTCCTATGGCCTTACACCCACACCCACAAATGAGAGTGCATGTGCATGGAAACATAACGTGTTCCCAGTACTCTTAGTTCCACTGCTAATCTTGCAGAATGTGGTGGGATTTGCCCTCGCAGCTGACTCCTAGATCTATGTTTGATAGACTTCTCAATACCTAAAAGAAAATTAAGCTTAGGTTTTCTTGGACTTAGAATTACAAAGATCATGAAAACAAGACTCTAAAATGTTATTTCTAAGCACATTAGTTTATTTCTCTTTATTTATCTACAAGTAGTAGCAGCCTGAGCAGCCCTATCCTGTAGATGTGTTGGAGCTTCAGGTCTGTCTCTGGCATCTTCTCCTGGACAGATCCCTGGGACCCATGTGGTAGCTCTGTCTCCTTTTGCACCTGACTGGACTCCTGGACTCATCCTGCCCTTTGGGGCTGTTGCTGGAGCCTGTGACCTACCCCCAGGTCTGCCTGCTGGCTAAGATCCTGGGGGACAGTGCCCCATTGGTGAGGGCATGGCTTCCTCCAGGGTCACCTCAGCTCCTTGCTTGGCACCCCGTCATGGAGCAGCCCCACTCATGCTAGTCCCTTTCTTGTTACTGGTTTTATTGATACCTGGGCCTCTGTGGTTCTCTTGTGGAGTAATATCAGAAGAGCTCATGTACAAGAGCAGGTGTGGAAAAACAAAATCAAGGCAGGTCTAAGCGACACTGGTAACACTTGCACAAGAATTGCTTAGAGGGTCAAATTTTTCTTTAATGATGTGTATCTTTAAATGGAAAAAAGAAATAATTCTGCAAGATAGCTGTATGTCTGCAGCAACTTATTGGAATAGTAATCCTGTGTGGTCTGGGCCAGCTTTTGTACTCTTGTGCTATGTAGTTGGAAAACAGAAACCTAAGCGATTTTTGTGATCTTGCTTATAGATTGTCAGAGAATTGGGGAGAAAAGGAATTTGGAGCATGAGTTTTCTCCATTTTATAGCCAGTTAAGAACATCACTTCTTTGGTTCTTTTTATTTTTTTTGTCCATTGCATTTTAGAAGGGTTTAATAGTATGTAACATGCAGGGGAAAGATCTTTCTGTGACAGACACACAGTAGACTATTGTCCAGCATGTGTATTGGTGTTGATGGAGATGTCATGTCTCCAGGCTGTCCTGAGATAGTGCAGAACAGGAGCCAGCACAGCTGCGGCTTTGCAATATCAGAGAGAAATTTTTAATGTGGTGACAGGGGTGAGGTTCAGACAAGAGTTTGCTGAGAGGCTTATGAAAATCACCAGTCTAAATGGCGTTGCACATCATAGCTGAGATCTCAGATGAACTCTGAAATGTTCTTATTGTTATCCTGAATAACTGGGTAATTTGGACAGAATTAGTGTTTCTGAGTCATGGCTTTAGGAAATGCCAGTTCCTTTTACATGCTCAAAGAGATGTAGAGTCTTTTTGCTCTTTCGCAGTGTTTTGTCAGGGTCAAAACTCGTATGAATGTATGTCTTTAGTTTGATTTCTGTCCCCTCATGCAAGTATTTCTGGAAATGCACAATTAAGGGAGGAGTTACCATGGATGATAATGAAATTACATATGTATGTGTATATATATACATATACACCCCCACCCCCCCGCCTCCTTCTAACATCCCAGTTCTAATTATATGTGTCCTTGTCTACAAATTACTGGCTTCCTCCTTCTATCCTTTTTGTCATCCCTTGCTTCTCCTCTTTAGTGTTCCTAGCAGCTGCTGCTGTTGACTTCCTTTACACATACACAAGTAAGTTAATGTTGCCTTCTGCTCCAGAAAGCACACATTGAAGGCTCTTAGAGAGAGTAGCAGTACAGCAATCAAATATTTTTTTTGGCACACTGTCTGAAAATTGCTTGTCTTGGCTGTCCCTGCAGATGGTTTTGAAATCTAGTTTCTTATCTTTTTGGCAAGACGATAACATCTTCCTGCAATTTTGTATTACTTGTGCTGAATTAAGAAACTGGTAGTATCTCATAGCATTCTTATTAGAAGATAAATATGGTCCCCTATTACCACTTCGAAAATATATAAAATCCTTTAAAACTTAGCATGGATATTCAGCAAATAGAACCTCTTTAATATTTTAATCTGTTTCATAAAACTGAGCCTGATAACTAATATCGTGCCAGTTGCCACTTCCTCTTGCAAAGGAGGTTGCACTCAGCTCCAAGAGTAACCAGAGGAAGGGTTGTGGAATGACAAAAGAAGGGCATGAGTGGCAGCTGGCTGACCGCTTCAGCCCTGGAAATCCCCATAAAGCTAATAGTTCAGAAACAGCACGTCTGAACGGCTGTTCTTGTCCTGCTCAGAGGCTTATGCTTGGGTGTGTGGCGTTCCTGTGAGTTTTTCAGGTTGCACGTGCCACCTTCTCTTCTGTGATAGATGGCTGTATGCCTGGGTTTTGGTCCTTCTTCCATACAGAATCACAGAATCACAGAATCACACAGAATCACAGAATGTTAGGGATTGGAAGGGACCTCGAAAGATCATCTAGTCCAATCCCCCTGCCGGGGCAGGATTGCCTAGACCATATCACACAGGAACGCGTCCAGGCGGGTTTTGAATGTCTCCAGAGAAGGAGACTCCACAACCTCTCTGGGCAGCCTGTTCCAGTGTTCAGTCACCCTTACAGTAAAGAAGTTTTTCCTCAAATTTAAGTGGAACCTCCTGTGCTCCAGCTTGCACCCATTGCCCCTTGTCCTGTCAAGGGATGTCACTGAGAAGAGCCTGGCTCCATCCTCTTGACACTTGCCCTTTACATATTTATAAACATTAATGAGGTCACCCCTCAGTCTCCTCTTCTCTAAGCTAAAGAGACCCAGCTCCCTCAGCCTCTCCTCATAAGGGAGATGTTCCACTCCCTTAATCATCTTCGTGGCTCTGCGCTGGACTCTCTCTAGCAGTTCCCTGTCCTTCTTGAACTGAGGGGCCCAGAACTGGACACAATACTCCAGATGCGGCCTCACCAGGGCAGAGTAGAGGGGGAGGAGAACCTCTCTTGACCTGCTGACCACACCCCTTCTAATACAGCCCAGGATGCCATTGGCCTTCTTGGCCACAAGGGCACACTGCTGGCTCATGGTCATCCTGTTGTCCACTAGGACCCCCAGGTCCCTTTCCCCTACACTGCTCTCCAACAGCTCTGTCCCCAACTTGTACTGGTACATGGGGTTGTTCTTGCCCAGATGCAGGACTCTACACTTGCCCTTGTTATATTTCATTAAATTTCTCCCCGCCCAACTCTCCAGCCTGTCCAGGTCTCTCTGAATGGCTGCACAGCCTTCCGGCATCTCAGCCACTCCTCCCAGTTTTGTGTCATCAGCGAACTTGCTGACAGCGCACTCTAATCCCTCATCCAAGTCATTAATGAATATATTGAATAGAACTGGTCCCAGAACCGACCCTTGCGGAACTCCGCTAGACACAGACCTCCAACTGGACTCTGTCCCGCTGACCACTACTCTCTGGCTTCTTTCCTTCAGCCAGTTTACAATCCACCTCACTACCCGATCATCCAGACCACACTTCCCCAGTTTAGCTGCGAGGATGCTGTGGGAGACCGTGTCAAACGCTTTACTGAAATTGAGATAGACCACATCCACAGCTTTACCATCATCTATCCACCGGGTAACATCCTCATAAAAGGCTATCAAGTTGGTTGAGCAAGACTTCCCCTTGGTGAAGCCATGCTGAGTGCCCCTAATGATCCCCCTATCCTTGATGTGCCTAGAGACAGCACCAAGAACAAGTTGTTCCATCACCTTTCCAGGGATGGAGGTGAGGCTGACTGGTCTATAGTTACCCGGGTCCTCCTTCCTGCCCTTTTTGAAGACTGGAGTGACATTCGCTTTCCTCCAGTCCTCAGGCACCTCTCCTGTTGCCCATGACTTAGCAAAGATGATGGAGAGTGGCCTAGCAATGACTTCCTCCAGCTCCCTCAGCACCCGCGGGTGCATCCCATCAGGGCCCATGGATTTATGGACATCCAGGTTGCTTAATTGGTCCCTGACCCAGCGCTCATCAACCAAGACAGATTCCTCCTCTAACCTGACTTCTTCTGAGGCCTCAGGGGTCCAGGGCTCCTCAGGACAGCCTCCAACAGTATAGACAGAGGCAAAGAAGGCATTCAGTAACTCCGCCTTCTTTTTATCCTCTGTCTCCAGGACCCCCACCTCATTCATCAGTGGGCCTACATTGCCTCTAGTGTTGGCTTTACCTGCAATGTATTTGAAGAAGCCCTTTCTGTTGTCCTTGACCTCTCTTGCAAGATTTAATTCCAAGGAGGCCTTAGCTTTCCTAGTTGCCTCCCTACATCCTCTGACAACAGACTTATATTCCTCCCAAGTGGTCAGCCCCTCCTTCTACGATCTGTACACCTTCTTCTTCCACTTGAGTTTGCCCAGCAGTTCCCTGTTCAACCATGCAGGTCTCCTGGTACCCTTCCTTGACTTCCTACCTGTTGGGATGCTCTGATCTTGAGCTCGGAAGAAGCAGTCCTTGAACGCTAACCAACTATCTTGGGCCCCCTTACCTTCTAGTACCCTGTCCCATGGGATTTCCCCTAGCAATTGCTTGAAAAGGCCAAAGTTGGCCCTCCTGAAGTTCAGGGTTGTGATTCTGCTAGCTATTCTGTTCCTGCCACATGAGATCCTGAACTCTACCATCTCATGGTCGCTACAACCAAGGCTGCCCTCAACCTTCACCTCTTCAACCAGACCCTCCTTGTTAGTGAGGATCAGATCCAGCAGCGCTCCTCTCCTAGTTGGCTCATCCACCATTTGCATCAGAAAGTTATCATCAATGCACTGGAGGAACCTCCTGGACTGAGGATGGCTGGCTGAGTAGGCCTCCCAGCAAATATCAGGGTAGTTGAAATCCCCCACAACAACCAGGCCCTGTAATTGAGAGACTGCTCTCAGCTGCCTGTAGAAGGCCTCGTCACCCTCCTCATCCTGATCCGGTGGCCTGTAATAGACACCCACAACAGTATCACCCCTGCCAGCCTGCCCCTTAATTCGCACCCACAAACTCTCAACTCGCTCCTGATCCGCCCCTAGACAGAACTCAATACATTCTAGCTGCTCACTCACATAAAGAGCAACTCCACCACCTCTCCTTAGCGGCCTGTCTTTCCTGAACAGGACATAGCCATCCATGACCACATGCCAGTCATGCGAGGCGTCCCACCAAGTCTCTGTAATTGCCACTAGATCATAGCCCCCCGACCGAACACGGATTTCTAACTCCTCCTGCTTATTCCCCATGCTGCGTGCATTGGTGTACAGGCATTTCAGGGAGCGAGCTGGGCACACCGATTTCATCCCAGATTCACCCCCTGATTTCACCCCAGGGGGATGGGGGGCCTCCTGGTCTACCTCAACACTAGAGCATTGCCCCAGTGGTGCAAGCCCAGCTACCACCCCATCCCCCTTCGAATCTAGTTTAAAGCTCTCCGAATGAGCCCTGCTAATTCCTGTCCCAAAACCCTTTTGCCCCTACGACATAAACCTTTCCCATGTATCACTGTCACGCCTGTTGTCTTATAAAACCAGCCATTATCAAAGAACCCAAAGCCCTGCCTGTAGCACCAGTCTCGTAGCCAGGCGTTAATAGAGAGAATCCTACTATTCCATCCCACGTCATCACCTGAAAATGGAAGGAGGGAGGAGAAAACAACTTGTGCCCCAGACTCTTTCACCAACCGTCCTAGGGCCTTGTAGTCTTTCTTCATCCCCCTCAGACTACGGGATGCAGCTTCTTCCCCACCTGTCTGGAAGATCAGCAGGGGGTAGTAGTCTGTGGCCTTCACCAGGTTGGGGAGTTGCCTGGTGATATCCCTGATTCGGGCTCCAGGCAGGCTGCAGACCTCCCTGTGATGGGGGTCAGCTCTGCATATTGGGCCCTCAGATCCCTTTAGGAAGGAGTCTCCAACCACTAAAACTCTTCTCTTCTTCCTTGTGGAGGAGGTAGCTATACGCCCGTCAGGTTTTTCTGACTGTGGTGGGACCTCTGATATAGGTTGCCTCTCCACCACATCCCCGTTGGACCGGCTGTATTCCACTAGGGCTTCATATCTATTGCTCAGAGGCACCTGTGGAGGCAAGGTAGGCAAGGAGGGCACTCGCCTTCCCTACATACCCTAAATATCTACATCCCCCTACTGTTTCCCAGCTCCCTCTCCAGTTTCACCATCAACTTGCTTTTCTCTGCGCTTCTTCCTGGAGCTCTTGAGAGCCACCGTGCTCCAGGTGCTTCCAGCTATTTTCTTTAATGTTTCTAGTCTGTGTATCTTCCCCAGTGCCATGTACTCTGTGGGACGCCTCACAGGGCAGTGGCTTGTCTCCCCAGTCCTCGAGCTTGGAGACACTGAAGGGACAGCCCAGCTGAGCTTACTGTCCTGCTCAGGCAAGGGGCAGAGCAGGAGGACTAAGCAGGCTGAATGGTTTCTGGGCTGGGTTTACTCACAAGAGATTCAAATTAACAGAAGTGATTAATATGCACATGATTCAGCCTGTGTTATCTGGTGTGCTTCTGCTATATATCAAACAGGTGGCTATAGCACATAAAAGTAGATGCCAAGAGGGTTGGTTTTTGTTCCCCTGCTCTTTATCAAGCCTAGCTTTGCAGATCCAAGGAGCAGCAGAGGCAGCGATGGGGGTAGAGGAGACGGAGTTACTGACTCCCCTTGTCACTGTTATCTGTGCAACCTGCTGCTGGCAAGGAGGACAGGCAGCACCAGCAGCCCTGGAGGCAGCGTCGAGCCCAGCCGTATGCTGCCATGTGAGCAAAGTGTCCTTTTTCTCCAGAGCATTATTGTTTGCAGTGCTTCTAAAACAGGGAGATTTGTACACGGGGATGCCAGGCTTACGTCTAGGATGGAGGAAAAACAACATGGGTTGAAATACTGCCCTTATGCTCCACTTCTCATTGCGTAGACCTCATTGCAGTCTACAACTTCCTCACAAGGGGGAGTGGAGGAGTAGGCATTGACCTCTTCACCCTGGCAACCAGTGACAGAACTCGAGGGAACGGCAGGAAGATATGCCAGGGGAGGTTTAGGTTGGATATTAGGAAAAGGTTCTTCACCCAGAGGGTGGAGGAGCACTGGAACAGGCTTCCTGGGGAAGCAGTCACGGCGCCAAGCCTGACAGCATTCAAGAAGCATTTGGACAATGCCCTCAGACACATGGTGTGAATTCTGGGGCTGTCCTATGCTGGGACAGGAGTTGGACTCGACGATCCTTGTTGGGTCCCTTCCAGCTCAGGACATCCTATGATTCTGTGATTCTCTGTATACTTGTGATTATTTTAAGTGACCTTGTTTTGTGAGTTTAGTTGTCAATTTAAAGTTCAGCAAGTATTTTGAAAAAAAAATATGTGGAAAATCATGTGGAAACTGAGCTAGAGTATTGTTTTTTAAAATTTCTGACTCGATTTGTGTTTTAACCAATGTGGTGGCGGTTATTCTGGTCAAGCGCTCGCCACTTGTTCATGCTCAAAAAGCACAGTGCTAGAAAGTTTTCAGTGTGTAGTTAGTGTTTTTGTTCTGTGCCAAATACCAGTGTTTCTAGTTGTCTGAAATTTCAGGCAGTAGGTGTGTTAGTAATGTTGGAATCTATGTGGTAGTTTTCAAAAGCAATAGCTAAAATGCAGCTATTAATCACCCTAGAAGCCACCTTCTGAACAACAGAGACCTGCTTTTTAAAAGTCCATTTAAAAGGAAAAAAATGTGGTGAGGAATTGTTCTGCCTTTAATCCATTGAAATTTGAAGCTGGTGAAAGAGTTTTCCAAAATCCTACTAGCTGTCAGCCAACTTGGGATCAAAATAAACTGCACTGAACAATCAAGAACTTGATTAAGATTAAATTTTCTCCTCATCCCTTAGTCTCAAGTTGCAGACAGCTCTGTGGGTGTCTGAACAAACAAGGATCAGGGAGGGAGAGAAAGAGAAATGAGAGAATCAGAAAGTAGTGGCTGATGTTTTTACTTTGGTTTGTGAATCTCTCTCATTAGGTTTTTCATTACCAGTAAGTAAGAATTGTGCTGAAAACTAGCATTCACATCCAAGTTTGACAAGAAAGGAATGTAACTCTTTATGTTTTTGTAAGTGGGCTTATGTGACAGTTAATTGTGCTTGTAATGAAAAATAGCAATATTTTTGCCACACAGGATTTCACTCTTAAGATAATTTGAACTTCCTATAAGATAAAACAGAATTCAATTGCCTAGTAAAATGCTAAAGATGATTTTTTTCATTGTTTATGGTGCTTTAGCAGAGTTTAAGTAATTTTGTCCTGTAAAGAGATATTTAAATGACACTGACTTCTGATTTAATCTTTGAAGTATTGTTAGAAAATTGTTATGCTATTGAGTAGCCACCAGATGGTAGTATGATAGAGTTACAGAGATAACATGTACCAGGGGTTTAGCTGTAAGCTAAAATTAAGGGAAACCCAGTAGTCATAATAGGATACTATTTTTATAGGTCGTTGCATGTATTTGAAAAAAACAAGCTGTCATATCCCAAATGCAAACTGTATAGGTTTTCCTAACAACAGACACTTTTTGTGTGTGAGTCAGCATATGGAAAAAATATGTAGCCAGATACATCTTGAGTGCTATCACAGGGCATGTACAGGACAACCAGGCGATCAGGCCCAGTCAACATGGGTTTATGAAAGGCGGGTCCTGCTTGACTAATCTGATCTCCTTCTCTGACAAGGTGATCAATCATTGGAACAGGCTGCCCAGGGAAGTCACCATCCCTGGAGGTATTTAAAAGACGAGTAGATGTAGTGCTTAGGGATATTGTTTAGGGCTATTGTTTAGTTGTTGACTTGGTAGTGTTAGGTTAAAGGTTGGACTCAATGATCTTAAAGGTCCTTTCCAACCAAGACAATTCTGTGATTCTGTGATTCTTCTCGCTTTCAAGTAGAAGGGTACCTTGAGGAGCACGTCTTCTGGAATCAGCTTATGTTTGTTAGTGTGGATGCTTTTTTGTTAAGGCAGTAGAATTGTTATCGTAGTTCTGTTGCTTAGTAAACTAACTAAAGAGGAAGCACCAACTTTCTTCAGGGTCCAGAAAGAGGGACTTACTTGTATTTCATTTGGTGACATTGACCAACTTACCTGTTCTGGTTGCAGCATGTTGCCTTAGATGTGATAGCAAAGCTTGAACTTCAGGGTACAGGCCATCAAAAAACCATCACCTGGACTCATGTTTCTGAATACACTCTGTATTCGGAAACATCAAAGACTTCTTTGGGTGTGTCTGTCTTTAGCTGCTGCCAGAATTGGGTTACTGGCATAGGTGAGCTGATCCAGCTCAGCAATTTTTCATTGCCCTCTTTCCTGAGGTTTTGAAACTCAGTGCTGCAACTGCACGTTAATGAACTGAACTAAATAAAAGTTGTGTAAATGCATAATGGTTTTTTTTTAAAAGATCAGAATACTGCTGTGAGTACCTACACATTTTTCAGCTACTTGCTTCCAGTTTACCTCCTCTATCCCATTTCTTTCTGTGAAAAAGTACTTCAGGCATCCAAAGTGGTCCAGAGAGCTTCACAGGACCTGATCTAGACTTCATGAAAGAGATAGAAGAACTTGCAAGGGGATTTATTGAGACCACAGAGAAAACCATGGCTTTAGAAAAGCTGTGGGAGGAAAACTCAAAGTTCTCAGGTAAGCTGTGATCTTTCTAATAATGAATTGCTTTGTCTATCAGGTAGCAATAACCATCAAACAAAGGAACACTTATCTTAAAAACAAAATGAACAAACTAAAACTTTAGCTGATCTGAAAAAAGCCACTTCTATGATTACTATTACTGTGGCCATCATAAAATTATCAGAAAAACACTTAGCTTTCTAAAACTGTGCCCTTGTTTTACTACTTGATAGTTAACAATATACTGTGAGGGGAAAGGTTTAAAGGTAAGGATTAATAATCTGAGTACATGGTTACTGCGTCTAGCATGCATTCAAAAGTAACTTATCAGGATTTAAGTATTTCTCCCCAGGTTTTTCTGTTGTACTAGAGAGTACAGGGATGGAAAAACCTCAGTAGCTCACACCTGATGACCTTGAGGCAAACAAGTCTGATTTTTGGGAAACACCAAGTTCTGATGCTCCTGCTCTGTTCCCACCCATATTGCACAGCCTTGCTGCTGTAGCAGGTGGGCATTTAAGACCTACTACTACCCTGCCTTTCTGGCTGAGTTTACGAGTAGAAAGATTTAGGCAAAATAGTCGTTTTCGTGCCTGGATTTCTAGGAGCTGGTACGTTCATCTAGTGTTGATGTGATGATCTTGCCTTACTGAAAACTGAATGGTAAGCAATTTCTTTTAAATTGTTTTTTTGTAATAATAGTAGAAATATTGGAAAGCACAAAAAATCAAGTGGTTCACTATCTTTCTAGGGTATTACTTGTTTCACACGCCTTTACTCCTGTAGAAATGCCCTTTGTGTCATACTTGCTACTGCTTATAAAATTGATTCTTCTGAAGTTAATAATGCCTTTCTGTAAAGGAAAATATTTGATTTTACAGGGCTCCATAACATCACTGCTTTTCTTACTGTAAGTATTTTTACAGTCTATTTCTAAATTACAGTTCTGGATTTTGAGGCATCTTTATTATAATTGTTAGGAATTTGTATCCTGTCAAGTTTTAGTAAACTATCTTTAAAAAAAATTGGTATGCTGTTGAAGGAAAAAATGATGTCTTGTAAATTTGATAGAGGTTCAGTGGTTTCTAGATTACTGATTTAAACCAGTCTAGGTTGTTAGTAGCTAAAATTCACAGCTATTTGAAGGCTAATAGTTCATTAGAAGAAATTTAAAAGTGCATCTACCAGACCTTGTGTAGTTGTATAAAATCATATTACAAAATGTCTTGCAAGGAACTCTTACCCTAATGTGTACTTATTGTTAAAAAAGAAAAAAACCAAACACCCCAAAAAAACCAACCCAAAACTTAAAAAGGACTGCAGGGAGATTGGAAAGATGAGGCTCTTGCTTGGATGCGATTACTTTGAATTACGATTTGTGATCCAGTATATATAGCAAGCAGACTCAAGTGGGGGTGAAGGAAGACAGATTTGCAAGATGTAGCATAATTCCTTCCAGAATCACTTTGGCAGTTTATTTGAAATGAGTTTGGTCTTTGTGCTGTCCCTAATGCATAAGTCTTTCACCCTTGCAATCTCAACAAAAAGAGAAAGGCTGAATGGGCACAGTAGTGGATCTCCATTACTGTCAATTTTGTACCTTTCACAGATCACTGGTTTCACTTCAAAAATATTTTAAAATTAATTTTCTCCATATTTGATTGATTGTAACTGCTACTTCATGAAACCTAGATTTACAATATATAGCTTGAAATTAGATGGCATTTTTATAGTAACATTTTTAAATTGCTCATGAGATACTTGATTGAAAGGAGCTGTATCAATATGAAATTTCATTTCAGGAATGGAATATAAAATAGAAAGAATGTATTTGTCAACATTAAGTAAATATTTAGTTGAAAGTAGCCTATCATTATTAGTAACAGAGCTTGTATACACAAGCTTCTTTTTGTAGAAGCTATACTCATGTTACCGTTATCCAAAAGAGCCCTAGTGAAACATTAATTTAGAGAAAAAAAGACTGCAAAACAAACAAGTATGATAGATCCTATGTTTTGCATAGGCATCTGATAGTGTAGTCCTATAAAAGAAGTGGTTTTACCCCGATCAGTTAATGTTTAAAGAGCCATTCTTATCAATTATTATTTCACCCACCCCCCCCAAGGAGCTGTGAGGCAAGGATGGCATGTCCCTGGAAGTCCCCTGGTCTTTATACCCTAGACTTAGAAATTCATTGCAGGGCTAAAGAGCTCCTTGCGTTTGACATCTCAAAGATAATCCCTCTTTGGGAAAGAGTTACACTTCTGAGCAGAAAGAGGTTGCTTAGCTTTTCTCCCAGCTCCATTTTCCATCAGAGCAGAGAAAGACATCTGAAACAAAACTGCTACAAGTTCAAAGTACCACCAAGATGATGTGGTGAATTACCAAAGCTAGAGGTACATTTCCGCTTGAAAAAAATATTTTAAAGTGTTTAAAATTCAAGAGGGGTGGGGTAGGGGAAATAATAGGCACCTGCTATTTTTTTTTCTGTTAATGCAAGTGTTGCATGTAAATGTGTTTTCTTCACATAAAGATGGATTTGAATGAAGTGGAGGAAATGATTTCTAGTGCAGAAAACCTGTACAAGCAACCACATTTCTGGAACCTTCTGCGTTTACTCCCTCGCCTTGAATCGAACAGCATTTATACAGAAGATGAGTTTGGTACCATAGCAGAGTTTCTAAAAGTTATTCAAAAGTAAGTACTTCTACATATTTTACCTGCAATTCTTGTTCTTCTCACTGGCTGCTTAATAAAATAAGCATCCTTATCAGTGTAAAGAGGCTGAAATTTTCTTCTGTTTACCAGATTCTGCTTTTATAGAGGTGTGGTAGGAGTTTTCACCCATTCTGATTCCTTCATAACTATTTTCCATCTCTGTCAAACTCAGCAGAGATTCCTTGGGAGCCTCCAAGCCTTCATGTTCGCAATGGCTGAAATTAGCCCATCACATAATATGGCTTTGAACTTTGTAATATGCTTTGGGAGTCTTTGAAAGACATATTTGCATATGAATTTAAGAAAACAATAGTTTGGATTTTAATCAACTTAATATATATGTAGCACTTGATCAATATGAGGAAAATTACTCCGTTTTGTTTCTCAAGCCTCTTGCTATCAAAATAACTTTGGCTCTTCTCTTGCAAGAAATGAAGCAGTAAGAAAAAACCCACAGAGACTGTATTCTGAATATGGAAGTTTTCTGCCTCAGGTAAAGGATGGTTGGATTCAGAGGAAAGCATGGCATCAAAAGCACAGACTAAGACAAGTATCTACAGGAATTTTCAGTAAAACAAGAGAATTGTTAGGAAAAAGTCAGAATCGTATTTGCCAGAGTAGGTAGTTGGTTGTAACAGGTTGATAGGTAATTGTCATTGTAGTAAATCAAACGTATTTATAAGTCTAGAGGAGGCCACTTAACCTGGCTGCCTGTGCAAGACTGGCCATGAACTTCACCAGCCTTACCCCATGAGGAGGCAGGGGCCCGAAGACTTTGAATGGGAAATTACTGTGCTGATTCTGTCACCCTTTAGCTTCCCACTGTCTTTTTCGTAATAAAAAAGATATGAAGGATATGATGGCATAATTTTTTTTGAAACTGGGAAATAAATCTCTTTTGATTACAATATGTGGATTGCAGCTGTGATGGGGCTTGATTTCCCCTCCCCCCTTTATGCCTGAGTCATTTGTAACCTTATTCCAGCTTGTTCTCTGAACTATTAACATGCAAAGCTGTATTAGCTGTGCTTGTAGTGCTTATATCCCAAAAGCAGAAGTCTTTTCTGAAAGGTTTGCAAACTATCAGAGTCTGAGTGTTCCTGAGGTAAAACAGCAACGTGATTGTAAGTTTATTGTTATTGTTTTCTTCTTCAGCAGCAGTAAACAAAGATAGCAGTAACCGCTCGCTGCTGTGCTGGGTCAAGTTGTTAATCTGTTTAATATAATCTCAGCAGCGATTTCCCTACTCTGAGCCTATAGCACAGACAGAGCAAGAAGGGGACAAAAGTGGAGAGTGTTCATGGTTATGGCATTTGTCTTTCCACATAACCGTTGTAGTCTATCTAGACTTCAGTAAGGCATTCGACACTGTCTCCCACAGCATCCTCCTAGACAAACTGGCTGCCCAGGGCTTGGATGGGTGGACTCTTCGATGGGTTAAAAACTGGCTGGATGGCCGAGCCCAGAGAGTGGTGGTGAATGGGGCAAGGTCCAACTGGCGGCCAGTCAATAGCGATGTTCCCCAGGGCTCAGTTCTGGGGCCGGTGCTGTTCAATATCTTTATAGATGATCTAGACGTAGGGATTGAGTGCACCCTCAGTAAATTTGCAGATGACACCAAGCTGGGTGGCAGTGTCGATCTGCTGGAGGGTAGGAAGGCCCTACAGAGGGATCTGAACAGGTTAGATAGATGGGCCGAAACCAACGGCATGAGGTTCAACAAGAACAAGTGCCGGGTCTTATACTTCGGCCACAACAACCCCATGCCTGGCTGGGGGAAGAGTGGTTAGAAAGCGGCCCGGCGGAAAGAGACCTGGGGGTGCTGATCGACAGCCGGCTAAACATGAGGCAGCAGTGTGCCCAGGTGGCCAAGAAGGCCAATGGCATCCTGGCCTCTATTAGGAATAGTGTAGCCAGCCGGTCTAGGGAAGTGATCGTCCCTCTGTACTCAGCACTGGTGAGGCCGCACCCTGAATACTGTGTCCAGTTCTGGGCCCCGCACTTCAAGAAAGATGTTGAGGTATTGGAGCGAGTCCAGAGGAGGGCGACCAAGGTGGTGAAGGGTCTGGAGGGTCTGACCTATGAGGAACGGCTGAGGGAGCTGGGGTTGTTTAGCCTGAAGAAGAGGAGGCTCAGAGGTGACCGTATTGCAGTCTACAACTACCTGAAGGGAGGTTGTAGTGGAGTGGGAGTTGGCCTCTTCTCCTGGGCAACTAGCGATAGGACAAGAGGACATAGCCTCAAGCTTCGCCAGGGGAGGTTCAGGTTAGACATTATGAAGAATTTGTTCTCAGAAAGGGTCATTAGACATTGGAACAGGCTGCCAAGGGAGGTGGTGGAGTCACCATCTCTGGATGTGTTTAAGAAAAGACTGGACATGGCACTTAGTGCCATGGTCTAGTTGACATGGTGGTGTCAGGGCAACGGTTGGACTCAATGATCCCAGAGGTCTCTTCCAACCTGATTGATTCTGTGATGTTCTGTGATGTTCTGTTATATTCTGTTATGCATGTTGAGACTCTGCTTTCCAGGAAGTGGCTGGGCATCACTGTTGATGGGAAGCAGTGAATAAATTCCTTGTTTTGCTTTGCTTGCACGCACAACTTTTTCTTCACCTGTTAAACTGTCTTTATTTTGATCCATGAGTCATCTTGCTTTCCTTTTATTTTCTTCCTGTCCTGTGGGAGAAGGGAGTGAATGAGGAGCTGTGTAGGTGTTTGGCTGCCAGCTGGGATCAACCCAGGAGTGATTAATAAGAGGAGACTCAGATGTTTATATTTGGGTTTTGTTTGTTTTTTTTTAAGACTTTAGCACCCTTGAATGACCAAATTTGCCATAATTAATGCAATTTGGAAATCAAACCACAAAAACCAATGCTCACTTCTTTACTGGCTGGTATTAATAACATAAATTTCTAGAGGTCCTGTCTCAGGCAGAACTTAGTCAGCAGAAAGGTTCCTAAATTTACAACTTCTTCCCCTTCCTGGGCTGTACAATGTTTGCTGTGTCTGCCAGAGGTACTTAACAGAGACTTTTCACACCTACTTGGCGAAGTTAAATTATGTTGTTTTTTGGGGGGGTTTCTTCTTCCTGTCGCACATGTTGAAAACTGCTGATCCGCTCTAACAAAACTGGATTCTTATTTGCATAATAACAAAGGAATACTCTATAGGAAATAACTGGTAAATTTGACATAGACTTTAAGTAATAAATTACAGCTATGTTAAGAAAGAAGTTTGTTTCACAGCTGAGGTGACTGAGACTGGGACTTGTAAGAAATTCAATAGATATATTTTTATCAGTGCATTCTGTAATGTGCTTTGTTCAATTTGTTGTGAGGGTAAGTGTTCTGTCTGAAAAAAAAGTTTTTTCTCTCTGCAGATTGAGTGGAAGTAAAATACAAGTATTCTGTGTCCGTCCTGCCTTGTTGCAGGGATGACTGGGAGAATGCTTGTAGTTGTTCTACTCTCATTTATGCTCTCACTTTTAACTCTCTTTCTCTCTTTTTTTTTTTTTTAAAAGAGGACATTGGTCCTCTTAGGAGACATTTCCTTAATGAAAATTGAGTTAAACTCTAACTGTAAAATCTCAACTTGTCTTTTTTTTATGAAAAGTCTAATTTGACAAAACATCAGTTTTTCAACAATAAAAAAAGTATTTTAATATTCAATTGCTTGAATGTCGTCTTTTTCCACCAAGCCCTTTCAGTTTTTCTGGGTGTATAGAAAGCCTGATTTTTGTTTTATTTTTCACTTTCAGTATCTTAGCATCATTGAAGGATTTAGCTATGATGCCATTGGGCCAAATCTTCTATGAAGTGGTGGAAACAGCACTGAATTTAACTGCTGCATCAGTACAGGATAGGAGCTTAGAAGGTAAGGAATTTTCTTCAGGTTTTCTTTGAAGTACCTTGTAAACATGCTGGGAATATGTGATAGCAGTAACTGAGCTTCTGCTAAATTCCTAATGTAAAAGGTCTAAGAATTGAACTATATTGCTGTAGTGCTATCCCATTTCTTTATTGATCTGTTTTTTAAATACTAACAACTAAATTTCATCAGACTCTGGCAAGTATTTTATAAACAAAGCACGTTGGTCTAATATATCATGTTTAGAATAATCTTTCAGTGGTGAATTTTGGAGACAGACTAAATCACTACAAAAGGCAATTTTTTCCATTTAATAGGATAGCCTCTTGTTTTGGACATGCATACTAAGCATTATGGCTGTTTTACTTTAAGCTTCATTCTTCTATTATCATAAATTCTGCTCTCAGCTGAAGGGCTACATTTCCCCATCTGCTGCTTGAGTATGGGAGATGAGTTTAATTGGAGAAGGTAGGCTGGCCCCGGGGCAACTCCTCAAGAAAAGGTCAGGAACAAGTTTCATTGGCAAACTGTCCAGTGGCACATGATTAGATTTTAGGTGCAGCCGTCTGCTCTGCATGGAAGGTCAGGCTAAGAATTATATGCAGTCTAAATCCCACTCCAGCTGTCAAAATGAAAACTGAAGTGGTACAAAGGTGATACGCTGCAGCCCTTGCACAGACAGTGAACTTGAGTTCCCTGGGTCTTCTGGTCTTCTCCTGCTGCTCCCACTCTCAGCAACGATTCATATACAGCCCATACAAACACATTTGCATGACTACTTGCAGAATTAGACACACAGTTCAGAATGGCACCCTGCTGGGTCTGCTGGCAATCACTGTACAGGGGCCAGTACTCACCACTACCGTATCAACTGTTGGAATACCATCAGAGTAACCAACCTTGCCATACTACTAATGCAATCATGGATTTTATCCTAATGAAACTGATGTTCTGGTACATGCTGTTTTCTTAAAAAAAAAAAAAAAAAAAAGCTGGGAGCATGGTGCTTGGATCTCATCGAGTATGAATCATCAGGAAACAACATGAACAAAAAGCAGGAATGATGTAAACAGAAGGTTTTCTTTCTTTCAGGTTTTCAGTATAATCTTTCTCTCGGGGATGTTTTGTGGAATCCACATGCTGTGAGAGCAGAACTTGAATCTAGGTTCGGTTTTGATGATCTTCATGTTGAGAAGCTGCTAAGTTATACAGCACAATTAACAAAGGTAAATCACTTGAAAATTTCAGTGTCCCTCTCTTTCATCTTTGATTTTATTTGTATCCTGAAGGGATTTCTTGTGCCTTACAGAAGCTGTAGTCATATCTTAGATTTGTGAAGCTGCTACAAGACTGCTAAATATCCTGGCTTCATTCCCATCAAAGTAAATGTGTTTAGCTTCATCTGAGATTTCTGCACATGAAGATGCTGATAGGTCTAGTTGTGTACATTAATGAATTTATGCTTCTCTGAAGTCACCACTGAGTATGGCGAAGTCCTGAGTTTATTATCCAATCCTGTAGAGAATTCTGGGGTTTGCTCCACTCAGCTTTTAAACTAAATCCTAGATTGGAAGCTGCCTGGATTAATTTGGCAGGTAACATTTTTCATCTGGTTTGCTGGACAAAGAATGCCTGTCTGTTCTGCGCATAAATTAAGGCACATCAAGAGTCCTTTCTTCTCAATTGTGCAGTCTTGATGTGAATATACTTGAATGATGAGTTTTCTCAGTGGGGCTATTCAAATATACCAGTGATGTGTCAAATTTTGAAGAAAATCTCTTTTCTCAGAGAGGGTTTTCTAACCTATATTCTAGACCAAAGTGATCTGTTGCGATGGTCTGGTTTGAACTGCAGAAAACTTGAAAGATCTTTTGAATTTCTTATAAAGTCCACATTTTTTGAATAGAACATGTTGGTATTTATCTGAAATCTGTTTGTTCTTTGTCAGGTACAGTCTAAAGTTGTACGCCAGGAGAACTCATTATAAAAATATCTGATTTGCACAAAGGGATAAATTATAAAAAAACCTTGACTTTTGAATGGCCTTTTAATAAAATATCAGTGATGGCCAGTTTGATCAACTGAACTGAATTCAGCTGCAGCCTGGTAGCTATAGTTGGCTGTGTAATCCCATGCAACTCACTTGCTAGCTATTTAAACTAATATTTTGATATTGTGTGCTTGTGTTAGGGCCTTGAAGACCCTCAAAATGTATGAAGTGAAAGATGGAAGCCTGGACAATGTCTGTTCTGAGCACTTAAATTCTGTAACTAATGCCCCAGCTCGTTTGCTGCTAAAACATCTGCAAAACTTTCAATAAATTTTCTAGTCACACTTGAAAGGAGTTAGGATGTAGTGTATCTCAGAAAGACATTAATAGGGAGAATTAAAATGTGCTAAATTATTTTTGTATGCTTTAATATTTGTATGATTGGGAATAATAAATCTTTCAGCATGGAATTTAGAAGTCAGGCTATAAGGCAAAGATTCTGGCCTCTTGGCCACACTGCTGAAACCCGCCAAGTTCAATTTAAAACTAGTCTGCTGCATGTAATCATTGGTTGAGGTGTATCATTGTACTGAATGGTTTTTACACCAGTAATTTTTATAATTGTGAAGTTGCTTCAATATGTTTATTCCCGTGTAGGTTTACTATATCATTGTCAAGTTAATTCATCATAAACCTGCAAATGACTGTACAAGTAGCAACACTGGCATAGCTACACGGTGAAAATTCCTTGCATATACAAGTCTCATCATTCTTCTTGCTGTATGAGTACCCTAATGGGGCCACTGCTATTTCATACAGCACTCTACATGTGGAGTACTTTGAAGTACATGCCCCAGAATATGAGACTGGATTAACTGAGCTTTGTTCTCACTGAAGGAGGCTATGTGATATTCTTTTTTCACCAGATAAGTAAGTTGATAGCAGAGATAACACTCAGCAGCTCTCTTGAGATACTCATCAATTTCTTATGTCCCTGCCAGGTTCCCACAGGAGAGACACTGGAGCAGTTTGTATGCTCTGCTCTGTCCAGTGTGCCAGAAGATGAAGCAAACAAAGAGAATAATGAAGAGGGCTGTATTTCTGCATCACATGAGGCCAAACTGTATCTTGTTCATGCTGTTAGCAAGCTCGGACTCTATGCACAGGTATGCTTTAATAAATTAATAGATTAAATTCCTATTTTTTGCAAGTAAACTGTCAACAGTAACTCAGTTAAAAGATCTGAGTTATCTATTAAATGTTATTGTCATGAACTTTTTTCATCTTGCTAATAGGACAAAGTAATCCTTATAAAGAATCGTTACAGTGGAAGTATAATCTATCACCATGTGTCCACTTAATCAGATTTTCTCATTAACCAAATACAGATTTGAAATCTAATAGGGTATATAGTGAAATATACTGCACTGCAGAGGCCTGACACAAGGAAGACCCATTTACTGTCCCACCTGGATTTTGGGCAAAACTGAAAACAGACTACAGGCCTCCACTGATGCAGTGTATAATTAATTTATTTTTAATTCCCCTCCACTATCTCTGGCAATAGTGGCTGAAGCACGTTAAAGGGGTGAGAGTAAATCTCCCGTATAGCATCTTAAAATTCTGCTCTGGCAGAACAGCTTGGCATGCAGTCTCTATGATGACGTGTGTAGTTGCATGGAGAAAAGGATAAACCATTCAGATATTTCCTAAGGAAAATCATTACCTAGCTCCTTAATGCTGGCGTTTGTTTTTCCACTAAGATTTTTTTTTTTTTTACATAAAAAAATATCAGCTGTGTATCAAGCTGCTCTGGAGATGTTTGCAATATCATCTAAAGAAAGCATGTAGAGCTTACTGTGTATTTCCTTAAAAATGTAGCCCTTGATTTTTCTCTTGATAAAGGTTTCACTGATGTATGATGACTTGAAGTAATAATTTAATGTGATTGCCAAAACTAATGCACTAATTCCTATTGTAGCTGTAGGAAAATCCAGTAAAAACTTCAGCCATGATTTTAGAACTCTTAACAAGAGCTGACACCCTTATGATGGCAACTTGAAGTACTGTTAGCTGCTGGCCACTGAGAATTCCCTTGGTGAACAGGACATCTCTTATAGTAAAAATCTGTTATAACTACTTGGCATTAAAAAAACTTAATGATGGAGGAAAGGAGAGCAGTCACTAGGTTTGCCCAGGCCTTGGTATGCCTTATTCTAGGCTACGCAGTGGGAGCATGCAGGCTCCTTCTCCATCCTTTTGTGTAATGGGACCTCAAAAATGTTGAGGCTGCTGCCTTCCATCGTGTTGGTAGTGTAGGCAGAAGTCCTGGAAGGGAAAGCAAGCCTGAGTAATTGACTCTGGGGGTCTGCTTTTGGTTCGGTTCAGTCTCAGGCCATCTTTTTACCATTTCTGGGTCTTTGGGCAAGAACAGCACAACATAAAATGTTAGTTCTCTGTATGATGTACCTTGTTATATTGCCAACTTGCAGGTCAGTCCAAACTGTATTGAAAATCAGCCTTTGTGAGGCTAGTCGTTTCAGAGTCTAGACACATTGTTAGGAAGAAATTTTACTATTATTGTTAATTGTGTTTTTTTTTAAAGACATGCAAATTTTGTGTGTTGTCTAAATAAGAAAGCTTTGATTCTCTAACAAAGTGCGTTCTATTTTGCGTTCCATATGCTAGGTATTTGAGCAATGGTTCAGCAGCAGCAGGCTCTCTCAGAAACTCCTTTTGGAACTTGAAAGAGTCATAGCTGATTTAATGTCTCAGTTTCTAGATGACAAGGAAGCCAAGAACCTTTTTTCAGAGATAAATACCCTGATCCAGCAATGGAATGAGAAATCATATGCCTCCTTTTCGGAAGGATATACTGCGTCTCATGATCTGTAAGTTATACTTATCTTTCTGCAACTTGTTGTATAAAGTTCAGATCAGCTTGAATATTTTTCGCATTACATTTACAGAATCACAGGATCAATCAGGTTGGAAGAGACCTCTGGGATCATCGAGTCCAACCATTGCCCTGACACCACCATGTCAACTAGACCATGGCACTAAGTGCCATGTCCAGTCTTTTCTTAAACACATCCAGAGATGGTGACTCCACCACCTCCCTTGGCAGCCTGTTCCAATGTCTAATGACCCTTTCTGAGAACAAATTCTTCATAATGTCTAATCTGAACCTCCCCTGGCGAAGCTTGAGGCTATGTCCTCTTGTCCTATCGCTAGTTGCCTAGGAGAAGAGGCCAACTCCCACTCCACTACAACCTCCCTTCAGGTAGTTGTAGACTGCAATACGGTCACCTCTGAGCCTCCTCTTCTTCAGGCTAAACAACCCCAGCTCCCTCAGCCGTTCCTCATAGGTCAGACCCTCCAGACCCTTCACCACCTTGGTCGCCCTCCTCTGGACTCGCTCCAATACCTCAACATCTTTCTTGAAGTGCGGGGCCCAGAACTGGACACAGTATTCAGGGTGCGGCCTCACCAGTGCCAACTACAGACAGACGATCACTTCCCTAGATGGGCTGGCTACACTATTCCTAATAGTGGCCAGGATGCCATTGGCCTTCTTGGCCACCTGGGCACACTGCTGCCTCATGTTTAGCCGTCTGTCGATCAGCACCCCCAGGTCTCTTTCCGCTGGGCCGCTTTCTAACCACTCTTCCCCCAGCCTGTAGAGCTGCATGGGGTTGTTGTGGCCGAAGTGTAAGACCCGGCACTTGTTCTTGTTGAACCTCATGCTGTTGGTCTCGGCCCATCTATCTAACCTGTCCAGATCCCTCTGTAGGGCCTTCCTACCCTCCAGCAGATCAACACTCCCACTCAATTTCCAATTTTTGTCTATTTTGTGTTTTTATTTTTTATTCTGTAATTCAAACATCATATACAGTCAAATAATTGTGCTGATGCATATACATTCTGGAAAAGAAATGAAATCTGTGATTCAGAGTATAGCTACTTACAGGTCAGCAGAGGACCAGAGTAAATGATCAGGACTCATAGGGATCAGCAGCTGTGTATGATTAAGCTTTTTGAACTAGGACCTGAACTCTTTATCTTGTTCTGCAAACAAAGTCTAATTCTCACAAATAGTTGCTGTGACTCAGTAATGCTTCTCATGGATGTATGCTATACTGCTACTGTTGTAAGAAGCTACGAAGTAGATGATATAGTGACTCCACAAAAAAAAATCCCATAATTTTTCAGCGACTTTACCTTTTTGTTTTAGTACACAATGTTTCTGTGCTCTACCTCTTTTGATTACAGAATCCTACATCTGGAGACAATGCAGTCTGTGCTTCAGGCTGTACCTCGGTGGCCTGTTACGAAGAAATTGCTTCTCGTAGATGGAGCTATAAGGAACGTAATAGCACAGTATTTATACTTCACTAAAGGTAAAGCTTGCATGGTGGTTACTCGTTACTAGCACTCAAACGGCTTTCACAGAATAACATGGGAAATGGATAACATTCTACCTCTAGGAAGGCATTTGGACTCTGTAATACATGTCACACTTAGATATTTACAGCAGCTTTTGAATTCCTAAAATTTTGTTTCCCTTAGTGATGATAGAACACAACATAATACCAGTTTTCACTTCTCATATCAGGAATAAACAATTTCCATAAACATCTTAAATGATATTTTATGCTGCCCTGGCTGGTGTTTAAAGATCAATGCCTGAGAAGTTTCTGACGCCATCAGTCATATATGCATGAACAAGTCTTGGTTTTAGATTTAGACTCATCTTGACTTTTCCGGCTGGTTGTTGCAAGTGAAGCAAAATGCTGAGTTGGACATATGTTTTTTCTGATCTCTTTAAGTAAGGATTTGACTGAGGGCTGTGAAGCACAGAGGCATTTCTCTGGGGGCTATGCTTTTGGACACAAAGCTAGGCTGATGGTGAAGGAAGTGGAAGATGCCATTCCCAGAAGAGAGGAGACAGTATTGAGGAACTCAAGGGAAGTGGAGGTGTATTTTACAGGAAATTGGGGAACTAGATCTGTTTTCAGCAGTTTGAATAAGATGAACTAACTCACGTGAAGTTCTTGTAAATATGTCTGTTCAACGCTTATGACTTTCAGATTTGGAATACGTTAATAATATTATATGGTGTGCTAGAACTCAGATTGTCTGGTGTTCAGCACCATGATACCCAGAGTTGGTCAGCAATATAATCATATTATAAGGTCCACACAGATCTGGATTTAAAAAGAAAAAAAAAGGAAAAGGGGCAACATATCTTTCTGTGAAACCTTTTAGTGGAGATCTGCAATACCATAATGTGGGTATATATAAGAAGAACACTTTTATTACTGTATTAGTTGTAATTAGGTATGTGAAAAACACTTTGGTCCTTTTGGGGACATTGATAGTCTTAAATTACTTGATATTTGCATATGACTTTACAGTAAAGAATGAACAATATATTAAAAGTACAAATTTTGTCCAAGAAGCCACTGGAATTGTGCAATCTTGTCCTTGATTTCTAGCTCAGATGTCTTCAGGTTACAAAGAAAAACCTCTTGTTTGAAGATCACTGTCAGAAATTAGCACAGACTGTGACACAAGTTTTGTGTATTTTAGTACTGTGCATCAGTACTAGGAGTAAAGCTTATGCAGGTCACATTACAGCATCAGTGATAACAGCAAAGCCCACTTTCCTTGGGTTATGTTGTGTGACACAGGTATGCTTCTTGCCTTTAATGGCTTTATAGATGATTACTCTGAGAATTTAGCAAGCAGTTCTCTTGTTGATACACGAAAAAAAGTTTTTAATCCAACATACCCTTTAGCTGTACCAGCTAACTGAACTAAACTGTAAAATCTGTTTTAGCCTCTAAAAATGAACAAGGACTGAGTGCACAGCAGGGAGCAGACCTCATGAGAAAACAAGTACTCTTTCAACATAATTTTCCAACGGTGCACTTTTAGGACATTTAATATTAAGTTTGCTGATTGTTTATCTTCTGGGTTGACAAGGTCATTGGACCAAAAGGTTTCATTTTTGTCTTGTGGGTTTTGGTTTATAGCACATGGCCACATGGAATTAGTACTGCTAGTCCTATTTCCAAATCCTGGTTTACTTGTGCACTGAAACATGCAAGACGCCTCTGAAACTTCAGCATAATTTCTGTAGTCTCCATTTTAGGATGGTTTGATTTGAAACATGCTACACAATTTTGCCTGTATACTATATATCAGTACACTTTCCTCCATGACGGTGGAATTATACTGATTTATTACAGCTGGGCATCTGCCCTGTCAGTTTATGTGGTAAAATGCTCATCTCTATCCACACAAAGGAGTATGGAGGAACAGTGGCAAGTGGGAGAACCCAAATAGTACCCTGTCCTGGGTCCTCCAAGGCTGAGTCACCTTACAGACTGAGGAGATTGCTGCCTAGGAGTATGAGACTCATTACTGGAAGCAGGGGATAAGTGTTTTGGGATTGCACAAGACTTGGTATGGGAGATTTGGAAGAGGAATCAAAGGCAGGGAAAGGAAGTGATCTAGGTGGTTTGGGGAGGAACAAGCATAGGAAAATAGAAATAAGGTGATGAAAGTGTCTGCTTGCATATAAACAGGCTGCTTGGTCAATATGCTTGCCTGGCCATGCCATGCACCTGACCATTGCAGGCTGTCGTGCCTTCTCACTAAACTCCATTTCTAATTCTTTTCCTGGGTGGGGACTCTCTATTCTGTGTGCAAGTGTGTGTATGGGGTTCTGCGTGCAGCAAATGAGGTCAGACCACGGGACATGTAGGGGCCCATAGCAACAACTGAAAGGACTGGAGTGAGTGAAATCAAGTGCCAGCAAATATTGTGGGACCTGTGTGTCCATGGTGCCAGAAACTAGAGTGAGTGAGGGTGAACATATCGGTGCATGATCACTAGTGAATATCAGGCTTGAATAGCTGAAAGGTGAGTGAGGTGGCCTGGGAGCTGGGGAGATGTACACTTATCTGTCAGTGAGGAGTCAGCTATCAGAGAAACCAGGAGGTCCACGCCAACACCAGAGACTGTGGGGTCTGGAGGTTGACTGAGACCTGTTTGTGTACCTCCTATGTGCGAAGCAGCTGGAGAGCTGAGGGACCAGGACCAGCTGCTAGATGGACTGAATGTCCAAAAGCAGTTAGTTGCAGGGATCTACTCTGTGTGAGAGCAAGCACATCTGTACCAGAAGCTGGAGCAGGGCTGCAGCCTCAAGGGCTTGTCTGCCCAGGTGCCAGCAACTGGGGAAGGAGACTGGGATCCAAGGGAAGCTACTGGGCAGACCGAGTGTCTGAGCCTAGCTACTGGGGGAGATCCACACTGTGTATGTATACATATGCATTCCCTCCAACAGACCTTCATCCTCACCAACCAGGGAGGTGACCAGGATGAGGCCGTCGGTGCTGTTTGTGTGTGTGCTAGTGCTGCCTGTGTTGGTCTGTGTTGATCTGTGTGGCCAGCCATGTACATTTACTGTGAATATGCTGGCTTGTGTGCCTACCTGCCCAGCCTTGCTCCCGGTTGGACCTGGGGGCGTGGAGCTACGGCAGGCTCACCTCTGTAGGGCTACTGGATTTGGCAACTCCCTAATGTGACCTGGTAACATTTCTGTGGTTGACTTTTATTTGAGAAGGGCGAGATTAGTTTTGCTTTTGAGCTTAAGGAATTAGGCCACCTTTCCATATTTCAGAAGAATTTGCTGGCTAAATCAACAGTTACATATAGGAAGAGTCCAAGTTCGTTTACAGCATTCGTAGCTAGAAGCTGACACAGGACCTCATTTTCCTTTCCTGAAAATCATGAAAGCTCACTGAAGTCACTGGAGCTACTCTGATATAACTGTAAAAGGGGATAGGGTCATGCTTTTGCTGGTGTAAGAAAACAGGTCTCTTCTTTCTGCCTTGTCTTGATGGCCCTTTTTCAGTGTCAGTGCAGGAGGGGAGCAGTCTTTGCTCCTCAGAAGTGCGGAGTGCAACTGTGTACATATTTTGCGCAAAATGATGCAGTGCTTTGGGCAGAGATGTCATATAAACCAAAGTGGAACCTTTATGCCTCTGTAACTGCTGTATTTTTAAACCATATGCACAGGTTTTTTTTTTTTCCCCAGAAGGATATTTCCTACTGTACTGTCCCTGAATTGCTCTGTAGGTTAAATATTTTCTTTATGAGGTGTGTGGGGGAAATGTCTTACAGAAGCTTTACGTAGCCTGGAAAAGCTGATTCCCTTTGCCCAAAGAGATGAGTTCATTCATCTAGACATCAGAAAGCTCTTTGTGGAGATAAAACAGGTATGTTGTTATTTAATGTTTGTATATTAATTTGCATAAAGCTACAGAGGCTTATTTTGGGGGTTAAAAAGTACTTGCTAAGTAGAGTATTTCACTTTTTATTCAGAAGCATTTTGGTGCAACTTTACTTTGTACTTTTTTGTCTTTTGACATTTCATGGGGAGAATTAATATGGAATGTGAATTAAATCTGTTCCTTCAACCTGAGATAATTTTTAAAGTGACAGTATATTCATTAAATTTTAGATGTTGATGAGCAATGCTTCCTATATGTGCAATGACATGCTTACAATGTTTGAGAAGACCCTGAGACTTCCACAGGGCTCAGATGACATTGACATTTTAGCAATATACATGTGCCCTGGCAATGGCTCAGAGGTGACCTTCAAGCTAAGTAACCAGGTCCAGGCACTAAAGAAATCTGTAAGTGTTCCTGAATTCTTTTTGTGTTTAAAGCTTGCTGTGCCTTACTTATATTACTAATGCAAAATGAAATAAATTAGCAGGGGTTGTAGTTTACTACTTAGTGTTTGCTATTAATAAGTGAATGGGTGACTGATTAAAATGTGCTTGGGGGCAAGGCACAAGTGATCCTGCAGAGACTTTTGAGTGGATGTGACATTTTAGATGCGCTAAGTAGCTGTGGCTTCCAGAAAAAATTGAGAAGGTTTGAAAGACTGCTCATTTAATCCATTTTATGTTGGATTTCAGTATCATCAATATTACAAATCTAAGAAGCAGGGCCAAAGTCTCAGGAGTGTTTCCCTTTTACTGGTTTCAAATATTGTTTTCTTTACTGTGAAAGGTACTGCTTCTGCAGAAAGTAACTCAAGGACAACAGAGCCTGCCAGATTCAGTAATGGATGATTATTTGGGATGGCAAGAAATAGAAGAGCAGCTAACCAAAAATTATGCTTATTACTGTGAAACTAATCAATTGCTGAGCACAGAGGCACCATCTGAGGAGGATGTCCATTTCAGCTCTTGTCAGGAACAGCTGCTCTTCTCACTGTATGTATCTTGTATACCTTTTAATACATAAAGATCCTGACTAGTTTCAGCCTGGAGTAAGGTATTGTCACCAGTAACTGAACAGATAAAAAGGTTAAAACCCTGCTTTTTGCTTTTGATTACTACCCAGTGTTAATAATTTTTTATAAGCACAGACAGGAAGGTAGAGGATGATTTTTTTTTTATTAAGAGTAGTATTTGGAGGGTGTAGAGGTGGAAATAGGCTGAGGATAGGCAGGTATCTAGGATCCTAAAAGCCTATTCTCCCTTTTTATCTTCTCACATCTGAGCATTTTCTGCCACTTCTCAGCCTGCTTCCTGGTACACACCTCTCTGGTACTGTGCTGCTCAGGATGCTTGGAAACTTGGATCTGAAAGACTCCTGGAAGTTGCAAGAAAACATTAAAGGGACTGTAGTTAGCAGGTGCACAAGGAGGAGTGTTGCAGCCTCAAGTTGCTTTCTGAACACATCAAGTGGTCACCATTCCTCTCTTTTGGCAGAAAATTCATTCATCTTTTATTAAGTTGATTCTCATTTGCAATGACTCAGTAATTCTACTGATTTTGAGCTTTAATGGTGTTACATTAGAGTATATTAGAGACAAATCCCTACATCAATAAAGTGCTTTAAAATAGGACAGGATTTTATTATTCTTGCTTGAGAATGTAAAGCATAAGCATAATGCATTTAATGTGAAGTTGCATTTACACTGGGCAGGTGTCCTAGGTCACAAACTTAAATGTATAGAAGACAACTATCTACGTTACTTATGCATATGAGAAATCTGACAGAAGAGTTTGCTAGTAAAGCAGTAAAACTATTAGCTCTAAGGATTCAAGAATCTGTAAGAAATTCCACAAGCTGTATTGGCAGCAGGAATTAAATCCACAGATATTAATAACATCTTAAATGTTAGAAAATTGATCTCACTTTTCCTGTCCCTATTGCTGTTGGTCAATAGTTGATTGCTTTCCCTCCCTCCGTGTTTCTAGATGACTATGAAATTACCAGGAGGGTTAGTTTTACATTTCCTTTTTTGAGCGTTAAAAACATTGATAGAGCTAAAAGACCCCTGGGAATAGAGGCTTGTGTTTATGTAACATTGAAGAACAAGAAAATCTCAGTGCTATTTTTATGTGAGGTGTTTTGTTGTTGTTTTGTTTGATTGATCTTTTTTTTTTTCAGGGACAAAGCAATGATTTTTTTTTAATGCAAAGGTGTATTTCAGGACAAGAGGAAGCATTTCTTGATAATTGTTTTCCATTTCAAAATGCTGCTTTTTGAACCAGAGCATTTTGTTGGGGGTTTCGTAAAAGGCTTTTTAGATTTATTTTTTTTCTGCTCACAAACCTGTGTAGTAAAGTCTAGGTATGCTTAGAGTGATGTAATAGCTATGCCACTGATTTCTTTAGCAAAGGACTCTGCTATTAGCCTGCCTGCCTGCCTCAGTTCTTCCGTAAGTCAGTAGGACTCTCTGTATCCGTAAAGTGGCAATAGAATTTAGCTAGAGATTTACAGAGAAAAGGCATGTGTTCACAAAGTAATTTGACTTTGAAATAAATCACTGGTTTAATCATGGTAGCCTTGTTTTCTGTGTCGTTTCAGAATTAATAATACACTTCAAGATATTTTGTTTGCTTTTGAGGGAAACCCATACTGGAAGGATTTAACAACTTTTGTCAGTTGGACATGCGAGGTAGCTCAATACATGAATGAGAAAGCAGGTTCCACACGAGGTCAGTCAGGTGAGGAAATAGCTACTGCACAGCACAGGCTTTATTCTGATGGTTCCCTGTCTGTTTTAGTGTATTGTATTCCTCAGAAAGTGAAAAGGTGATGATTTTTACATTTGTGAGCCTGTTTCTGTTTGTGTTTCCATCAGCCTTAGGATTCACCAGCTGACTGAATCGTTAGCAAGGAAAACTTGTAATATACAGAGCCTGACTCTGGTAAATAGCTATGATTTTAGTGCCAGCCGGAAAATTTTTGTGTCATCCATTTCTATTGGGAAAATTCCAAATGAACCTGGTTCGAGTCTCTACTTTTGCAACACTATTCTGTAAAGAAGGATTCTTAAGTCTACAATATACATGGGAGGCCAGACTATTTGGTCACCCAGTAGAGGTATTTCTAGGCTTGTTTCATATTAGGCAAGGACTTCATGCTTGATTTCCTTCATCCCAGTTGTCCTGTGATATTTCAGAAGTCCTGACCCATCTGCTGTTAACTATTTTTTAATATACTAGTTTTTCATTATTTGGGGAAAACTTAGAAATATCTGAGATCTATGCTGAGGAATGGGAGATATTCCATTTCAGAATTCTTTCGTATTAAATATTTGTGTTACTCTTAAAGTTTTAGTGGAACTATGAAGCAGGGCACAATGTGGCCGATCCAAACAGCTCTAAAAAATGACCTCGTACAATATCACCTATTTGTTTCCTTTAAGTATTCTTACCATGTTCCCAATTCTTTTGCTTTTTGACCACTTACATTTCCAACTTCTGAAGGATTTAGGTTACTGGTGGATTATTTTTTAAGCTAGTTCTGGGGATTTGTGAAAGATCTTGCTCTTGCTAAAGATCTGTTTTTCCAAACACACTTATTTTTTTCCTCTGCTCTTTTTCTCTGTAGAGCTAATCAGAAATGTGCTGAATACCTCATCAGTAAGTGGGCAGCTATGGAATGTATGCAAAAATGAGAAGTACTTTTTAAATTGAAGAACTGTGTTAGTGAAATGAACTATTCACAATTGTGAATTGATTGCACAGGTTTTGTAATCTATTGCAGTTCCAAATATTTCACTTATCTGGGCAGTAATAGTGAATTTCACAGAACTGCTTTCTTTTTACTGAAATTCCAAGGAGAAAGAAATATTAAAGTTCATTTCAGTGCTGAGTACAGCACTAAGTGTGCTCTGGTATAATAAAACTAATCTTATTTGAACTAGTTGTGCAGTTCATGCATAATTCAAAAGATATATTCTACTTTTCTTTTTTTCTGTAAGGAATTGTATTTGAATTTTTCTGGAAGGGATTCTGTAAGGAAAATAGAAGTGTGCCTCATGTAGAGCTGATATTTATTGATTCTGCATTTCATTCCTTTAAATCATTCAGTAGAAGTAGCATCACTTTAATAAAAATTGCATGTTTACGTCTTTTAAATTGTATGTAATGTATTTCTCTTTCTGCACACAATCAAGTCCTACTAAATTTGGTAGGACTTATTCAGGTTGTTTCAGTGGAAGTTGAACAAGTTGTTCACAGACGTGTTCATAAAAACTTTTTTTGATCTCTCTTGATGAAATTTTTATTTCTTCTGCAGATGAACTAGAAGAATCTCTATGTTCTAGACAAAAACTCACTTTGGAGACCATCCTAGGTCATTATTTAGCATTTCTGCAACACTTACCAGATTATTCCTCATTTGTTTCCTGGGCACGGTAAGGTTGAACTAGTCAATGCAATTTCTTTGTTTAACCGTTTTTCAGAAATCCTTTACCCTACCTCCACTTTGGACTTTTGTAATTCTTGAACATAATTACCCTGCCTCTTTTCACCAAATGAATGGTGTTTTTCAGTATTACTGGGAAGAAATAGAATCCTGTTCTATTTTATTTCTAGAAGGAAAGTTACTTCTTTGTGGCTGTCATTCAAAAGCATTAAAAATTATGTCTCCATTTCTGGTGTGTTAGCAGTAGTAACTGAAGTGGTGGATTCCTGACAGTTCCAATGTATTGTTACAAGGACTTCTTGTCACTAAGTTACTTGCATTATAGCCCTGCTAATGTCTAGGTGAACAGTGAAACAGAAGCCATTTAATCATCACTCTGTTTAAAAAAAGAAAAAAATTTCCCTCATGGAACAACTTCAGACTAATTGTTGAGTGCTGCATCTGCTATTAAGTGCTATTAACTATTTACCATGCTATGCTGGCAATCACAGCTGTTAATAGATAAGAATAATTTCTAAATTACGTTTCTAGACTTTGAACTTTATTTTTCATTATGCTACTATTTAGCTCTTTGCTAAATCAATCCCTTGTTTAACCTATCAAATGGAAATAACCACTATCAATGCAATGAAAGATGAAGAATTGGAAGTTTATAAATGGCACAATTTGAATATTTCCTCCACTGTTAGACAGGTCATATTGTGCTTTCCATTCAAGCAGAACTTGACAGGTCTTTAGCAGCTTGATTAAAATGGGCTCTAGAAGCAAAGAACTATTGGTTTTGGTTTTCAAAATCTTAGGTATTTTTGATATCTACAGTAAAAACAAAATGGAAGTTAAGGGATAGGATGTAAATTGATATCTTGAACGTTAAATCACTTTTCTTTTGTGCTCTTTCCTAACTTTGTTATAAAGATCAATGCAGACACATTTGCTAGGGCAAGGATTTGGATTTGGTCTTAGATGCTGTTTCTAATGTATGCACTATTTTCTTTACACAGTAGTGCTAACAAAATCACCTGACTTGTTTGGGCTTTCTTTGCTATATACACAGAGGTATTTCTTTGTGTTGAAAAGATTTAGGAAAGAGATTCTATGTGGGGAATGATTTTTTTTTTTTTCAGTATTTGACATCTTGGTTTCTCTCCTATAGAGGCCATTCCAGTAATTGACACAGAAATTCCCTCACAAAGCTTTTTAATGGTGTGTATAGTTCTGCTTTTTAATTATTAAAAGAAAACATATTTAAGGAGAAAGTATCTTCAACTTGAGATCTTTGCATCGGAACACTCCTTTTTCCTTGCACCTCAATCTTGGCCAGCCTTGACTCTTTGTGGCTTACAAGCTTGGTTATAATTACTGATAAATGCACACTTCTTTAACCTAGCTGCCTATGTTCAGGTTTTGATTTGAACGTGGCTATGACTTTTCAATGAGTTTTATCACATTTTTGAAAACTAAAGTTATTGTTGTTTATGCTATTTCAGTCTTGTGGTGATTAATTTATGACTGCTATTTAAATGATATCTGAATTTTCTTTGAGTTAAGTAAACAAAACTATATTCTAAAATTATAAAATACATATTTAACCAATTGTGTGTCTGCTAGGTAACTAACAAGAAAAAACTCGTGCTTATTTTTTCAGGATTTTGACGTCTTTCAAAGAGTTTTTGAAGAGAGAAGAAAACTTATGGATTTCTGATGAAAAGGAAATGGATCATCTTTTTCATTTTGTAGAATCCATAGAAGAAATTATAATGCTTGATTCCTCAGCTCCTTCAAACCAGTCACTAATCGAAAATGTCTTGAATAATACAATTATATGGATGAAAAATTTTGCTGAGGGGAAGGAATCTGCCACCAATTTCTCACCTGCGGTTTCTGAACTCCATAATGAGCTACGAAAAATTTTCCAGCCTCTTCAGAGATTCTGGACAAAAGAGAAGACAGCAGTTTTCTGGCATATAGTGAAAATTGTACTCCATAATCTTGATTCTAGACTCTCGCATTTGAGTCAAGTGCAAGAGGAGGAGATATTGGAGACCTTATCTAGAATTATATTTTCCATTACAGAAAATAAAATCCTTAATAGAAGTATGCTATTGCTCCAAAATACCCTGACTGATTGGCCAGAGTTAAGTATTGCTGCTTTGAACCATCTAAAACACTTAAGTGAACACTTCCTAAGGAATCTCTATCAGGTCAGATCATTGGCTGATGATCATGTCAATGTGTCTTTCAGCATAATTAATGGAGTGAGTAATGCCTCCTCTTTATTAGTCTCAAATGCAAGTTTTATATATAAAGAAGAAGAATTAGGAGAAATTGTCCACAATTTCTTCAAAAACATCAAAAAATTAAACAGTACTAGTGTGGCCTCACTTGTTCCAGTACTTTTCTCTCTGTATCAGAATGATGATCTGGTCTTAAATATTGAGAGCAATAGCAGTCTGTTAAAATTTCTTTATGAGACTTCAAAAGATATTTCATCTTTTCAAGTATGGCATGATTTCCAAGATAGGGACCAAGTTTTTGATTTGCTCTCTGAAACTTTTGATTTTCTCTGGAACTTCACCAGTAATTCTCTCTGTGAAAAGTTACTAATCATTTACAACTACGCAGAGTTTCAGGCCCAGTCTCTTGCACAGAAAGGAAAAAAAGAGATGCAAGTTGTCTATAGCACTCTGAGCAGTCTTAAAACTTTTTTTATAGATGAAGAGCTCCCAACAGCTGCCATTTGTTATTTGGAACAGTTTCTTAATATCTCCCCAGAATGCCTGGTAAATAATGGGTGCATTGATTTTTATCTATCAAACGTTACTTCTGTAGATCCTTCAGCAGAAGTTTACAACTTACTTCTGCTTCCATTGGACAGTGTTCTGTCTAACATAACAAACTTGGGAGATAAGGTAAGTGTGCCTTCTGCATTGCACTGCACTTTTACATGGCTTCAAACCTGGACAGAGATTTTTGAAGAAGCATCCAAAATCTTAAATTTGAATTCAACATTTTTTGTCTGTCTAAGAAATGATTTGGCAAATCTCTCTGAAAGTCTTTTAAATGCAACTCATGATGAACTGTGCAATAATACAACTATGGTTAATGTTGAAGCTACAACAGCAGCAATGAATCTATTAAAAATCATATTTGAAGCAGGTGGTGATTTAAATGACTGGAAAGATTTTGAAGCTTTCCTTGCTAATCTTCAAAGTGTATTTAACAATGCAGTTGATGTCACAAGTTCACTTAAAGGTAACAGTTTAGAAAGTGTTTTAGAAATTATGGGAGTCATGATAACTGAATTGCAGAAATCTATACTGAAGGTTGTTAATGTAGAATTTTTGGATTCTTGGCTTGATACTTTCATCTCAGGAGGATCCGAGGGAAAAGATAAAGGTGCTGGTATATTTTCCATTGGAAATTCCCTTTCTACTATTCTCAAGCTCTCCCAAAAGGAACTTGGAATTATTCTCACCGAGATAAAGGACACAACTGCTTTCTTTGAAAGTGTACCTCAAGGCAAATATATGGTTTGTATCAGCATCTTCCAGAATATTACCAGACTAATTTTGGACAATACTCTGAAAGACATAAGCCATTCACAAACAAATTTTTCATCTCATCTTAATTCCTTTCTAAACTTTTATAGTACAGTGGATGAAGTAGAGGATTGTAACAGATGGTTACGTAGATTAAGTAATCTCAGTGAAAAATTCAAGTCACCTTCCCACCTTGAAAGTGCAAAACACATTTTATTTCTACTGAAATCTCTGGGAAACACTGAGACAGATGCTAAACTAATGAATGTGATGGACTTTGTTAATTTGATTTTTAATTTGATATTCCCTGAATGTTCCCTAACTGGTTCTGATATGGTTTGTGTAAATGTTTATTTCAAAATTATAGCAAAAACTTTAACATTTATTCTCTCTGAATTTTATGTAAAAGATGACATTAGAGTGCTTGAATTTATTTTTACACTTTTAAATAACCCTGGGGGGCAAATACAAATGGCCATCAATGATTTAGTGGGGCACTCACGTTATACATCAAATAAGACCCATTTTAGTCAGTCAATCCATGGATTTAACAGGACTTCAAGGGTGTTCCTTAATACTTTTCGTCATGTCCAACTTTCATCAGTAGAGCTTTTGGCAGAAATTCAAACTCTTCTGAAAAATAAAACTCTTGAAATCCAAGAAAACAGCTCCTCTCCTTTGGATATTGAGATTGAACCTTTCTTGCATGAGAAAAATATCAGTTTGTTGACGGAGTTCTTTCAGTATGTGATTAGTAAACTTGACTCAAACTTGCAGGGTGAACACAAAACATTTCTCCAGAAACTGATAGAAACAGCAACTCTGAATGTTGAACTGGTGAGGGAGGCACTTAAAATTTTCAAGTCTTCTAGTTTTACTGGCTTTCCATCAAGAGATGATAAAGAGTTTCTAAAGCATACGGTAGACTTTGTGCAAAATATGAGGAACATGGATGTTGAGTTCTTGATAAGTCAATTCAAACAAGTCCAGAGGAGCCTAGATCATTTCTTTAAAAATATCAAACCTTTATATACTGAGAACTCTGAGTTAGAAATGTTAACAGACTGGTGGGATGCATTTGAGAACAATTCATGTAATTGGAACCTGACTGGCTTGTGGCAAATAACACGACTCTTTGAACAAGATGCACTCTACGATGTAGAAGAGGTGTTCAATCTCCTCCTCGATGTCATCAGTCTTACGGAGAAATTAGCTCACAGAAACATCGCGGAAGCACTAACTGAAGTATATGCTTTCATACTGACTCAGGAAACAAAAATGCCAATGTTTACTGAAGAGGAGTTCTCTAATCAAGTAGAAAGTCTTCTAATGTTACTGGAGATACTGACAGATATGTCTGATGAACCTGCAGAGGCCTCAGTTTGTTTTTCTGCAGCATTCTGCTGGACTCTTACAACAGCAACACCTCAGAGTGATCCCACTTCTAAACCTTGTGACTTTGTGCATAGCAATTCTACTCTTCATTACAATACAGTCATTGAAGTCATTAAGGAGCTGAAACTCATAACTCTGGAGGACAGTTCCTCATGCGCTATGGAAGACTTTCAGACAGATATCACTCGCAATCTGACTTGCTTTTTTCATCAGATCAAAGAATGGAACTCTATTCTTTTGAAGTTTTCTGAGCTCCATCATGTAAATGGCTCAGTTCTCAGAAGGCTGCTAGATTTTTGGAATGAGCTATCCCTCTACACTGTGCCACTGCAGGTGAATAATACGTTCTCAATCAATTGTTCCTCCACGTGGAAGAGAAAAGTGGCTTTACAAATTGTAGAAACACTGGGCAGTATGCCAGCGGAAGAAATGGAGACGGCCAAAGGTGTTCTTGAACAGCTGGATAATCTGTATGGTGGTCTAAGTTGGAACAGACATTCAAGAACATCACTTTTAAAGACTATTCTTACTAATGTTGAGAATATGACCAGTGAAGTTTCTGGACTCCTGGATACAGAAGCTGTCCTTTCTTTTCTTTCTGTAGTTCAGCCTTTAATGAGTCTGTCTTCTATTGGAAATCAGACGTATTCAATGCTTATGATATTATCAGCTTTAAATGGAAACAATAATATATCTGATAGCTTTGAGAACTTCTGGTTTCCTATAGTTACAAGCATAGAAGATTTATTGGTGAATTTTAATGTTAGACACTTACTTGCGGTTATAGACCAAGAGTTTCAATTACTAAGGTTAGCCACTGGACACTCCTCTTCAATGGCTCTTGATGTTTTAATACAGCAGTTTAATGCATCATCTGTAGATGCTATGTTAAGAAATTTTCAAGACATACAAGAGATTGTGAACAGCTTTCTATGCGAGTGTAACAAAAATTATTCTAAAATAATGCGTGCTCTGATTCTTCTTATGGCTAATGAAAATTCACCAAATGACCTACTGCTGGTTGTCAAAGACATTATTGACTTTCTGGAACTATTCCAAAATAAGTCAAAGGAAGATTACACTGGTATATTGTTTGTTGATGATCATCTTAGCAGAGAAAATTTGAATAATACTCATACTGCTAATTCAGTTTTCCTAAACAGTCTCCTTCTTACAATTGCTGTTATAGAAGAAGCTCTGCGTACAAACAGTACTGAGCTTCAGATAGTTGGCCTCATTGATTCATTTTTTGATAATGCACAATATAGAGAAGTTTCTACTCAGTCCCAAAACAGAACTCTGGAGATCGTGCAAGAGATCTTGCAAATGGTATTTCAGTCTACCACAGAACATGACAGGAATGAAATAACCTTCGTATTAAAGGATTTGCATAAGGATGTAATGGCAGAAATAAGGTAAGCATTTTCTATGTAGTCATTTTGACAGTGTGTTGACAATGACAGAAGGGGTCTTTGCCTGTAAACAGCTCAATGAAAACTTCTAAGTTAATTACTGTTTCATTTCAGATTTGTGCCTTTGAGTAAAACAATATTTTTGTATCAGCTTATATTATTCAGACCAACCATATTTGGTATCACATTATATTTTGTGGACCAGGTTATTGATGTGTTTAGTCATCTGTATTGATACTCAAAGTGGTTTATTTGGAATTAATTTAGAAATAAATATTTGAAGATACTAGTTTTTTAAAATCCTTGCAGGTCTGAACACTGAACCCACAGTTATTGGTGGACAACAGTGTTTTGGCTATGGAACTAAATATTAAGGAATGCTTGGGGCTAATGTTTTGTGGTGTTTTTTTTTTTCTTTCTATATCTAAATGTAGATATACTGTATTTGAAATGTCTTCAGCTTAAATTTGCTGATGACTTTGGCAAACAAGATGACTCTTCTGGGGCTAGGGTTGTACTGTTAAGTTGTTCAGTTTAACAAATAGAGTTTCTGAAGGAATCTTGAACCCAAGATAATTTTTTGCCAGATTACTCAAATCAAATGTAAACCAGCAGCATAGGAAACTCTGCTTCAGGAAAAAGTTTCTTGACAATTTATTTGATAAAAGTACTGATAGACTGGAGTTGCTGCATTTAAGTAATACTCACTGAATGAACCTCACAAGATGGTTGCTCCAAACAGCTCTAGGGTGTCTTGCTGGTGGAGCTACTGATCCTACTGACATAGACCAGCTGAGAAATGGCATACTGAAGTTGATGCATGGCTCTGATGTGGTATTTAGACCTTTATGATTAATTTTATGAAAATATGTCAAACCAGTGGTCCGCAGGGCCAGGTATTAGCCAAATCTGTTGAAAAATCAAAAACAAATTAAAAAAAAAGTGGTTTGTTTTCCCCAAATGCTGATTATTAGAGATTTTGAGTATTCTGTTCCTTGCCATCAAGTCAGTATATGCTGCAAGCTCTCAGTATTTCTGAAGCCATTATGATTTTGCTTATTTTGCTAAACTAATTTCTAGCACTCCTAAGGTCTTAAGCAAGCTGATGACTTGCTACCTTGGTGAAAAGTTGTTAGTCTGTTTTTTTTTTTTTCCATGGAAGTATTATGTTCTGATTTTGAAACAGTTCAGGCAAATGTAATAACTGTTACTATTGGAATCCTTATATGGTCCATTGAAGACGGCAACTGTACATAGTCACATGTTGAAAATTTTCTGTGGTACCCTTGTTATGAAAATAATTCTTTCTTATTAATCTTTCTACAGAGCATCTAAAATCTGCAAGATTCTTCAGAAACATTTACACTCTGCTAGTGTCCTACAACTGCAGAAGTTGCAGTTTACCATTTTGAATGTTCTTAAAATCCTTTCAGGTTGGTTACCACAGTAATGACTGTATGGGTCACCATACGCGTTACTACTATAATGTTAAGGCTTTACTCTGAGCAACCTTTTCTAAAAATAAATATCTTATGCCAACTTCATTTCCAAACAAAACGTAAGATGTGATTACAACCCAATTCTGACTGTTTTCTCCAGTGATATTCCCAAAGTGGCAATGTTGAGCTCAGAATGAGTGATACTGAAAATGTGTGCCACATACCTGGGATCTGTCTTTGACCTCTGAAGAGCTGTCTATTTATTGAGAGAACTGAAATTAAGGAATTAAATTTTTATCATTCTTATTTCAATACTCTGGTCATAAGAATGTTTCATAATGTTTCAGTTGATACAGAAAACGTTATGAAATCTAATGAGAAAAGATGAAAACTGCTTGACTTGGTTTGCATTACTGAGTTACATTGTATTACTTCTGTGAGCAAGATCAAGGTTGGTTTGTTTTAGAAGCAGTGGTGAATGTTTATTATTCTTCCTTCATCTTGCTCACAAAGAGCAAAAATGAAGTTTTCTTCTCTGGTTCTGTAGCAGGCATTGCTGTTCTTATTATTGATCAGGAAAGTGTGATGGAGAAGAGTAATGGAAATTGAATCAAACTGGTCCTTCTTGCCCTCTGCAATGATAAGTAAATTTAGCCAGAAATATTTCTCAGTGCCTTAACACATAAGACTTTCTTTGCTTTTAAAAACTTTTCTGTCCCTTATTATTTGGTTAAATTTTCATCTGATTACAGTAATTTATTTTTTTTGTTTAACTGATTAACCCTGGACATTTTCTCTTACAGAAGAACCAGCTGTCATTGGCAACCTTTTCTGTATTGTTACAAAGTGTAAAGATGGATTAACGAGTCACTTATTCCTCTCTGTCATTGAAGGAATCACTCTGGTTCGAGACCATTATCAGGTTTGAGTGGTTTCCACACCTACAAGTGTTCTTTACAGCATGCATTAAACTTTGCAAACTAATGGAAATTTCTTCTTTTTTCCCTACTATCTGAATGATGAGTCCCCGCAGTGGCTATACAAAGCTGAGGTTTGTATGGGTATAGCTCTGATGCTTTTGATAATGATACCCAGGAGGAGTTCCTTAAGTAAACATTGGTGAGCTTAGAAAGCTGTAAATATAACTAGAATTACTAGAATTCCTATAACTAGAATAACTAGATTGACATTCAATACCAAATAGCAGCCCATTTTAAATTCCTTTAAATTTTGTGATACTGCTAATTTCATGAATCGGAATATATTTATACTTTTAAATCTTCACAGGAACAGCTGTGAAATCAAGCTAGATAAAGATAATCTTCTTGGCCAGAGTCATTCAAGCTAAAATAGCAATTGTGGCTACCAGTTGGGGTCAATCTGTTTTTTTTAACAGTGCATGAAATTGTCAGCAGGAGAGTTACATTTGGTATTTAGAGACTCATCCAGAGTTGGAAGAAGGCATTTGGATAGCACACACATGTGTACACACAGACAAAACGCTAGCGTCATGCTTTTAGTATAGAATTTTCCTCCTCTTTATGAAATAGCTTTGCTAGTTTTTCTGCCCGGACATTTTGCTGATGTGAACAGCAATGTTTTAAGGTAAACAGAGGTCAGAGGCATCACTCACGTCTGAAAGGAGACTTTTGCAGAACAAATGCATTTCTCTAATCACTACCGTTCTATGACCTACTTCTGCAAATATTAAAAAAAACTTGCAAAATCAGAAATGTGAATATTCAGGAGAAAAGACAAAAGTGAATACTACACAAAGCATAATGCAAGAAAAACTTTGGATATGAGTATCTAGATATTTTTGGTTTGCTGAATGGAAATGGATGTTGTTTAGAACAATTTTTTGGGAAAAAGATAAAAATAGTCAACCTAAAATAAAAAAAAAGAAATATGTTAAAGAAATATGAAAATGTTAACATTTCCGTTAATGGATGAATCTCCTTGATAGTCTAGGTCAAATTCACAAATATTTTTGGTTGTTTCCAAAACTCAAATCTTTGAAAATTCCTTGGTTCTTGAAAACATCTCACACAGTTTCGATTACAAATACAATGAGTAAAAGAGTATTACCTTACCCACATTCTCATTTGAAAATATACATCATCTACTTGCCAAGACCTACTACCTCAAGCAATAACATAATCTCATTAATTTGCTAAACATCACTGTGTTTTGCAGGATATTGAAAGAATGTGGTCTGCTTTCAACAAGGAGCATTGTGAGAGTATGGCATATATAAACCAAAAGCTTTCCAATACTTTGGAGAGCTTCCTGAGAGACTTGCGGAATACCAGCAATGGCAGCTGTGAATGTCAGCTAATGTTGGGGAACATACAGAGACGACTGCAAACGTAAAGCCTTTTACATTTTAGTACCCCAAATGGTTCTTGTTAGAGATGTTATTTTGTGCAAATGTCTGTGGTCTCTAAATTATGTAATTACAGCAGAAATACTGTTTATCAAAGTCTCTTTAACCTTTGTCATTTAACTGAAAATTGAGCAGATACAATGCTCAAATTATGTAAGTAATTTAGCAAAATTCTGGATATTTCTAAAAGCCCTTATACTTTTGCTGAGCACTTGCAGCAGATCCTGCTGCTCCACAAGGAGAATGCTTTGAATCACAACTAAGGAAATTTTCAATTTTCCATGACCTCAGTTAGGTCAAAATATTGCTTTCTTAATTTTTTATTTAAAGCTGTTTTGCTATGGCCTTGTCCTCTCAGCAGCTGGATATCTTTTGCAAAATATTAAACATTCAGATCAGTTCAGCTGTTCAAACAGTCAGAAACACAGGGTGGTGCTTGTATACTGACAGGCTTGAACCCCAAATAATTTCAGATATTTGCTATTCCCTTGAGGAAAAATAGTAGATTTTTGAAGTATATGAATAAAACTGCTACTACAGAGTATTTCGAACTTGCTGTCAGTTAGAAGTGGTTCTTGTCATAATTGTTGCTATACTCGTTTGAGTGTTGGATTGTTTTCATAATAGGCTTTGAATGGACTCTGTGAATTATAGTAATAGTACAGAAGAACTTGAGCTTAGATGCTGTTCTTATGGACCATAGACTCATGTCCAGTTTTTGCATGGTAAATAGTACCTGATGTGTGTATACTCTTTATTACTTAAATTACAATTAGATAGACTTTATTAATCCTGAACTGCAGTGCTTTGTAAAAAATTGTTTTTAAAAATGGTTATTCATTTTTTTTAAATGGTTTTAAAAATGTGTATTCAGAAAGAAACATGGAAGTGAGACATTGCTAGACCTGTGCTTCTCCATAAGCCACTTTTTGCTAGATCTTCCCATGACAGGAAGATCTCTACATTTGCAATCTCATTTAGGCATGAAATATGATGATCACTGCACCATATAAATGCAGCATGAGAAGGTCTGTAGAGTTGCTTACTGCATGCACTGTGCATGCACATAGAGCATAATGTGACCCTATTGCCTCATTTAGTGGCTGTTCTGCTAGTCACGTTACTCTTTATGCATAGTAATGTCAATGACTTAGTTCTGCTAACTTGTGAAACTAAAGCTATCATTTCAGGGTGGCTGAAAATTTGGAGCTACAGTTTTCAGAACAACCAGCGGCAGCTTTTCTCAGCAATCTTAATGTTTTGAATGGTGGGTTCCAGTTTTCTTCACTTTTTTACAAGTCACTGCTGCATAATTTTGCAGGACAGTAGCTTTTCCATTGTTCTTCAGACTTTAAAGGGGAGACTTATGGAGACTATTGACTTAATGCAATGTATTTTCATTGTACACATGTGCACATATATGTGCTTGAATTGGCACAGGACAGCATAGTTTACCCTGTCAGAGCCTGTCCAATAAGATGCAGGAGTTTTAATTAGAAAGAAGAGAGGACTTAAGTTAGTGGAAGAAGAAAATCTTAAAGGACTGAATTCTGCTTCAGTAATTTCAGATGTTCTACAGGGATATGGGATAACCTGTGCTCATATAGGATAATGCAAACAGATGCACAAACCCTTCATTCTGCCAGAAGAGTAACCTTTACATTTGAAGTAGAAGTGAATTACATGATGTGAAGTTTTTGTGTCCTTTATCACCCCTCAGAATAAATCTAACAAAAAGGATACAGTTTGTGGTCAATTTAATTAAGCAGATTGGTACTGTTGGCACTATTTTCTCTTTCAGATGTGAAAGTCAAAGAGTGTGTGCAGAATCTTACTCAGTTGAGGCTGGACATTGGTTCTTCTGTCAATATTTCTGAAGAAACTATCAGTACCATCTTGGAAACCAGTATCTCTCATTCAAAGGTAAAAGATCAAAAAGAAGTGTTAAATGAACGAGCCAGTCTATAGCCTGATGTGCCAACCGAAACAAAACAAACCACCTTGTTTCTGTGGAATCTTCTATTTTCACTTGTCACTTCTGTGTAGAATATTTTGAGAGATTTAAGACTTCAAAATAATAATGTGAAGCATTAAGAGATCAATTTATAGTAGCACTAGGCATCTGGTCTGAATGGCACGACTTCATTACTTTCCACAGTGTTTTACCCCCTTGTGCTGACACAGAGTTTGAGCTTTGCTATCTTGGTACTGTAGAAAAGGTGAAGGTTCCTGGAGAACCTGAAGGTTCCATTTCGTATCTATCTTCCCACTTCTGATCCTTTCAGTATGGTGTTGTCTGATTTTTTTTTTTTTTAATTCCTTCATGTGTTCCTCGCTGTTCTTACATTATCTTACCAGTATTTTGCCTTACCTCCACTTTATTTATGTTGTCTGAGTAATGTCTAAAGGGTGGATTGTGTAAGTTTTCTGAGTGAAGGACTGTGTGTTTTATCATTGCTGCTGTTTTCTGTGATCCCACTGATTAGCAGAAGTCACTAAAAATGCTGTCTAATTTACAGGTTCTCCCTCCTGTTAATGTTTGTATGACTGGAAAGAGTTGGGGGTACTTTTGGTATAAAGTAATCAGGTCAATCAAGCAGCCACTGGGTGTCACTGGTGCTCCACTTGCAGAAACAGTTGCTAAGTTTTGTTCGTCAAAAGCACGGCTATTAAAAAGGCAGTTCAGGCCATCATAACTGCTTACAGATAGTTTGTTCTTCTGCTTCTTTCGCAGTGTGACTGCCTGCATTGGTAGCTTGTTATTTTGATACCAGTAAATGGTAATGAGAGAAGTCGTCTGGAAGCGATTCTGTTAAATGGGATTCAGTGCACCTTTGATCTTTTGGAATAATGATGCTAATTGACTGAATTTTTGAATGCCTTTCTATCCTTATTTTTTGCCAAAGTCCTATGTAGAGTTTAGATATATCTACGCATCTCACATTTGCATATCTATACAGAATTTTTTGTTTGCTTAAGTGTTTAGATCCCCCCGCAGTTGAAATGGAGCATTAAAGCGTACGTCTCTTACTGACTATGCAAGATGCACGAGTACTTTTTAAAGCTATAATTTAGGCATGCCCGTTATGCTTATGGTATATATAGCCACTGACTGATAACCCTAATGATAGCTGCAGAGCCATTGCAGTCCTGTATTTTTGTGATTGTATACTACTACTGTTCTTGCCTCTGAAATGGTAAAAGTAAGCCTGTGAGTTGTTTGTGCTTATTGCACTTACCCTTAATTTCTACCACAATATTATGCTCTGGCCAGGCCCAATGCCATGTGATTAAGTGTTTTGAAACTGCTCAAAACCTGTAACCTGAAGACTATAAGCATTCATTTACTGAACATAGGAGTTTGGATTAGCTCTGGTACTCACAAAGCTGCAAGGAAAGTTCAGAGGTACTTAATCTAGAGGATAAAATGCTGAATGGGTTAAAACTGGACTGAAATGGTGATATTCATGTTGGGCATGATGAAATAAATTTCAAATTGTATCACAGAGACAAATTTCCTTCCCATCAAGAAGTCCAAATCAGTATCCTTTTTTGCTCCTAGCAGAATTGCATTTATATTCATATTCTGTTCCTTGTATATGCACAAAAAATGGATATTTAAATATATAGGAAATCCTTTGGAATCACAAAGACAAAATTCTGTTCCACAATAAAAATCTAAAAGTCAAATTAATAAGTTGGAAGTTAAAATGTTCGTAGGAATTAAAGAGTTAAATTGCATATCTTGACCAACTTTGGCTTCTAATTTGATTTTCTTGGGGATCCTCTCCCTCACTGAGTACTGTCACTAGCTACAGATGCATTCAGTGGAGGCAGTACTGGCAGGTTCTGTCCTAGGGAGTACAATGGAGCCCTGAGTACTGTACTTGGTCTCCTACAGGCTCCAAACTTGTAATTTTTCTGGACTTGCTGCCATTTGCTTTCTTTCAGGCATTTCAGGAGAAAGAGTAGCTAAGAACCTGAGATATCTGGGCTGTAAGCATTTGTCATTTGATGTGACATTTTTGTAGGAAGAAATAAACCATCATTATCCAAGGAGCTTTTATTGTAGTATTGCCCAAGGTCTGCTTAGGCATTTGTCCCTTCACCCACTATTAAATAACACTTTAAAGGAGTGTTGAACTGAGAAATGTGAGCTGGCTCAGAGTGAATGTTGTGCCATATAAGCATCCCTAAGTGTTAAATTCGTGTGTCCTCTGAAAGAACGAAGGTCCATATTGTTTGATTTTAGTGATTCATACATCTAGATTTTGATCTTTGGGTGTTTCTGCAACAAAGGTGTAGATCTGCTAGAATGGGTATGTTCAGCATTGTAAATATACCTGCTTATGATATGAATGCTCATAGAATGGATGATTGAACTGTTCACAAATGAAAGTAAATCTTTATAAGAAATATACTTAATCTCTTTATATGTATACAGAATGCAAAGTAAGAACATACCAATCTGATATAGGGCTGTGTAGTTCATTATTTCAGGTCTGTTGATGACTGCAAATTGTCATGTTACTGTGACACAAATTCTTACCTTATTGACTATAAAAGAAGATGATGCATTTCGGGGAGAAAAATTTTTAATAGACATACATTATGATAGTTTTTTTACAGTGCCTTTGTGGTAGCTTTAACTGGAAGATGTGATGAAGAAGTACTTAGCCTGCTGCTAAAGCTACCTGAAAACAGTAAAACTTCCCTGGTACTGGAAGAATTATGTTCTTTACCAGCACTGGACTTGTATACCATGTTTGTACTGATTATACAGAATTTGAACTTACGTCATATCATTTACAAGGTAAGATGGGAAAAAACAATTCAGTTCCTATGTTTTTCTTTTGAAGGTGGTCTAAAGCATGCAGGTAGATAAGTGAATAATTCTAATATTTATTCAGATGTTCTTTCTCTCTGGAAACACACACTGGACATACAGCATTTTTTGTCTTCATTTAGCTCCAGAAAGCAAACACAATTGTTCAGGAATGGGGTTGTTACTGTACTGCATTTCTTGCTTCCTCAGGAAAATTATCACTGAGGAGTTAATTATGAAAGCTTTAGAGAAAACATAGGAGGTTGAAGATGTAGTTTTATTAATCTTTAGCAGAGTTTGCCGTTCATGTAATTAGTCACTTCTTAATTTGTAAGTGTAGAAGACTGATCTGGCATCAATGGAACTAACACAAGCACAAGAGCTCACATTAGAAGAACTACAATATTATTTTCTAGGAAAAATTCATAACACTCTGGACTGCATTTTATTTGCTGTAGAAATCATGTTGGCAATTCAGGTGGCTCCTCCAGGAAGGAGCTTTTCCAGCTCTCAGGATGAGTCTCTCTATAGAGGTAAACCTCCTATGTTTTATATGACCCAAGTCAAAGAATTTGACAAGAATAATACAGTGCCAAAACTATAATGAAGGGGCTGCAGAAGCCTGTAACAAAACTATATTATCTGTACAACTGTAGATAATGTGGGATCTAGTGTACATTTTCAGTGAGATAATATTTTTACTTGTAAGAGCAAAATTATTGGATGGGATTTCTGATAGCAGATATTTATTTCAGTTCTTTTGGGGTAATTGATTGACAGAACAAAAAATAACATTGGGAGGAAGAATATTTTGTTGTAAAGCTGTAGATGCCGGGTTATATTCTGGATGTTGCATGTGCAGTTAAACAGGTTGGCCACACACTTTTAAAAACAAGACAGTTTTCCAGAATAGGTTAAGATACTAGTGGCAAAAGATAAGATTTCTACTTTCTGAATTACCTGCCAGCTGGGGTGGGGGGCAGGGGAGAGAAAAAAACCCCAGTGGTTATTCTGATGGGCTTTTCTACTGAACCCTACTGAAACATAATGAATTCCTAGCAAAGAATAAAAAATGTTGTCAGCTCTTCCTAAATTATTATGGAAGTTTTGCTAATTTTTTAACTGAATAAGATTTTTTTTAGTTTCTTTTTTTTAATGTGTAAAAGCAGATGTAGGCTGAGAAGAAAAGGACAGACATTATTATAGTAGGTAGTCAAATAAAGGTCAATAAAATAAAGACAATCAGACGAAGCAGCTGAAAGTATATAATGAGATTATATTGTTTTTATTATCATGTATAGGCAGGTAACAATGAATCAGTTTGTATTACCATATCATCTAAATAACCTATAAAAGCAAAGAAAATAGAAAGAAAATTCATAGTGCCAAAACTTGTGTGGTGGAAACAGTAAACAGCCAATTGAACTTTAGTCAAGTAGGGAATGAAATGCACACATTTATTTTAGGTAAAAGGCAGTGCGTATGAAAAATGCAGAGGGAGGAATAGCGTGACAGGAAAGTTTGTTGTCTAATAATGATTCCTAAAGCAGCTAAAGTGGTTGCTAGATTTAATTTAACTACAATTATTTTTAAAATATTGAACTGTTGCATTGAGCATCTTGAACCTATTGAAGGAAAAGTTCTCATTTACACTGAATTCCAGGGGGGCAAGATGTTGCAGATCCTATTAGTATCTTGGGTAGGAGAGCTCTCTTCAGCTTGGTAGGTATAAACAAGTTCTCTGGATTTTAACTCCTGATTTGTTGTAGGCCAGTTCTAATATTACCAGAGAATTTTTCTTTAGCTGAATTTGAGATTAACTGGGGAGTTATACTAAAAGGAGTTTTGTTAAACGTGGTTTCCAGGAACATTGTATAATCAGTTTTAGAAAAAGACTGAATAATTCTGAGTGTTTCATTGAAAGGTTAAAATTTGTTTCTAATTGGAATTTGTTGTTGTGACTTTTCCTTCTTTTCCAAGATTAAGATACCATCTGAGATAGGCAATGTACTAAACATGCTACTGGATGTGGTTTCTAGTATAAGCTCTCTCCTCAATAAAGCCCACCATGTCATGGAAAATCTTCCAGTGTTCCTCCAAGGAATTCAAAATATTGGTGTGCTTGACATCTCTGCATTGCAGCAGGTATGTGTATGATTTCAATATGCAAACTTAATTCCCATCATGAGGTGCTTTGTTAGGGATGTGTGCTTAGTAAGGAGGAACACTAATAGAGTTTGTGTCCTAGAAAGTTGAAAACTTAGAGAGAAGAGAGTCCACAGACCCTAGGAAGATTCATTTGGTCTCTTTCAAGCACTCTGGTAATTTGAGACTATCGATGTGTTGTTTCTGTCATCTCTTTTTTTTTTTGTTGATTTAGGAGATTATAGCCTAAATTAATATGGTGTTAACCTACTGATTAATGACAGCATGTATTATCTGTGATTTGGAGATAGCCATGCCTTTTCTGCTAATGCTGTATTTTTTTTTTGATGAGCAGGCTATTGCTTTGTTTATAAGAAATAGCTTTGCTTTTTTAAAGGATAAGATTTCAAGATAGCGTATACAGTTCTTGTTTCTGCCATGGGTTTCTGTTTGTGTTGCCTAAGGTTTTTGTGTGATAGTTCTGCTTGACATTTAAAAAAAAGCTGCATGAGGTGTGAGTGAGGATATTTCTTTTGTCCCTGCCTTTAAGGGCAACTGGTGTGTGCGCGCCTATACAGCTAGCACAGTGGTGGGTCTAGTATTAAATAAGTCAGAAAAAAGATTTCTGTTTCTAAGCAGTGTCCAAAGCCGTAAAATGACCTGCTGACCTCTATGGCATTACCGTCTGGATTTGCTCTTCTGGGTGGAAAGTTTAGGATTAAATCTGGTTCTAAAACTGCAAATCTCTAAAAGATCCCTCAGTGGTAAACAGTGCAAACCGATTTGTGACTACAGTACAGAACAAACATTGCCTTAAATACTGTTTTCCCTAGTGGTATGAATTTTTCTCAAGATCTGCTAATCTGTGTGACAGAAGGCATGTAGTAAAATGCTATTCTGTGCATATTAGTTTTGGTTTTGAGCCTCTCTTCTTTGGGGTAGTTCTTTGGCTGCCACAATGAAAGGTGGCTTTCATCAGATGCTTACATCTTTTCTGCTTTCCTTAAACTAGTTCTGTTTGTGTCAGACTTTCCTTCAAACAAATGAAGTATTCTTTTTGGAGTGAAATACCAAAGTTGCTTATTTGATAGAAGAACCCCTCAAAAGGTCCTGTTCAAAAAAAGCTTGCAAAGGAAGTAATCGAACAGCAGAGGGCCATCTGGTCACAGCTTTAATCTTTGCTCCATGGCAACCCATATTATCCTGTAATATAGCATAGATTTAACCTTGGAATTTTTGTTCCTTTTTATATCTTACCTTTTTTGGTCACTTTTTCTGACATGATCTTTATTTTCTCAGTTTTTATTAATTTATTTTCCTTGAGAAAATGCTGTTTGTTTTTGTCACCTAATAATTTGTGGAGGATTAAAAAATTCAGTGTCTATTTCTTTTGTTAAGAAATATTTGATGATTTGAAGGGCTCTTCTGTCTCTGTAACTTTTTGTCATTTTGTAGACTAGCAAAAGTTGTTTATTTTTAAGTATTCTTTCCTTTTCAGGTTTAGCTGGATTTTTTTCTACTTTCCAATAATGCATTTAATTATTGATTACTTTGCTTCTTTTCTCTAGTAGCCAAATTGTGCTACTGAATAAATGTGCTACTAAAGTGCAGATATTGCTTATACACTTTCCTCCTTAAATATTTTCTTCTGTTTCCAAAAGAGTCCATCCTTCTGGATTTTTATTTTCATGATAACCAACAGTAAAGTAGTTCAGTGACTTAGGAAGACTGCCAGTTTAAGTATGTAAAGCTTTTTAAAGTAAAAATATGTGGACCTTTAGCATAGAGTAAGACAGATTGTGTCCTCCATTAACTTCTAACTGAAAAAGTTATTTTGAAGTTCATTTTAAAAAAAAATTAATTACTTCTATAATGAAAGGTGTAATAAAGTAATTGTAAATGATGCATGTGAATTTTTGTCTGAAAGAAAAAATGAAAATCAAGAAATACATTTAAAAATGTCTGTAAAATGTGAAGTTGAATTGGAATGCTACATATTGTGTAATAAAAGATGGTATAAAAAGTCAATATCTGCCAGTCAGCAGTAACTGGAATACAGAGCCACATTCTACTGTTAACAACATTGAGTGAAAGAATAACTCCCTGAGGAAGAACACTGCTGATTTCGATCATGATTTTTGCTTGTTTGTTTGCTGTTTGAAATTATTCACTTATATTTCCATAGCTAAATTTTTGATATGTTTGTCACTCACTAATAGATAAGCTGGAGGGGACTTTGCTGAGTGCTGTTAGTTGTGAAAGGTGGCCTCATTCTGTAATCCCTCCACTAACTTGAACAAATTCTCTGTTAAAACTATCATTATTGAAAAGCCTGTTGGTGTTATAGATGTATAAAATTCTGACTTAAGTTTATCCATGGCTAGTACGTTTAGTCTTGTATCAAAAATGTTCTGTAGCTTTTGTAACTTCTCTGACTTGCCCATGTGTTTGTGGAAGGCCAGTCATAGTCCTTCTCTGTTCTGATAGGTTGAATGGATTTATTTTAGTATTTGTTTTATTTGTTTTAGGTTTTTTTTTATTTTATTACAGGCTCTCAGTTGTCTCAGACATCCTAGTACCATCTTTGCATGCTGTGTTAAGCCTTATCTTGAATGTTGGTAACAGAAAAGTTCACAGTCTTTGAGGGAAATTATGGCTGATGACTCTTTAGTTCTTCTCATTCATGTCTATACCTACTAAAATGACTTTCTTAATCTTACATTCACCTTTTTCATAAGCTGCATACATTTTTTTCTCTTACTTGATCAAGGATCAGTGATGTACCCTGGTAAGCTCCATTTTGTAACAGCATCTCATGATTTCAGTTGATAAATAATGTTTTGCGCTGGTTATCTTTATATTCAGTTTACTTTAAATTAGGTACTTGGTTTCTTGCCATATCGCATTCAGTTCTTTTCTCCTGCAATGCTTTCTGCTATTAAACTACAGGCAAATTTCAGTAATTTGCTTCTTTCAATGCTAAAAAACTTACCACAGTGGACCTAAGATCAGTCTCACAGGAATAGCACTAGTAACTTCTCTGTAATCCAGTGTTTTCTTTCCTTTTAACAGGATCACTGCAGTATTTTCTTAATGCCATTATATACCCACCACATAGTTACTGGATTAATGCTGATTAATATTTTCTAGGACAAGAACATTAATTGATTGTTAGAGTTCACCTAGTTTAGAGACAGCATATGTTTTTTTGTGAGAAAAAACACTTGCTTTCCAACATAAACATTGTATTGGTCTGGAATGATAATTTCATAATGCATTAAATTCTATTCCTCACGTACTTTTTGTCTTTATCAGCTCTCCACTTTAAAATTTATTCTATGTCTTGCCCTATTAAACATCACAACAAGATATCCATTATTTCCTGGAGCATTATATGACTCATTCTTGAATCTAGATGAATTTTCTACTTTTCATTCAAATAATGCCATCTAAATTTGATAGGCTTCTGAAAAATAATTTAACCAAATCCACAATTTTGCCATTTTTACCCCTGATTCTGTCAATTTCAGTACAATAAAGACTATTTTGTTTTCAGAAGTAGGTATTTTTTTCTCTGCATTTGTTTCTCTGCATTTATTTCCTTTAGCCCTTCAGTTTCATCAAACTTTGAATTATCTTTAACATCCTTGTAGTTTTCCAGGAAAATTACATTTCTTTTCTCTCTCTTGATGTAATGATTCTGAATTTATCTTAGTTTTATGTTCAAGCTGTAACCCGTCTTGACTTTTAGGTTTCTTTTGTTGAATAGCTGTTATTTCTACTCCACATGAATTTGTTTTTATTCATAATACTTCTTTTTAAGCATACAGTTGTCCAATAGGTCAGAAGCCCCTATGGTTTTTGCCCCCATTTGAGAATCCTGTTCCAAATAGCTTTTTAGTTTTCAATACCAGCCTTCCTCTTCCATTAATTTGTTGGAGAGACTGGCTTGACTGATTACTTTGTTTGTAGGAGGCTGCTTGTTTGGATTCATCAGCCTTGATTACAGACCTATTTCATTTAGTTAAACTAGAACAACTGGATCAAAGTGTGAACATCCATCCTATATAGTTCTCCCACTTTATCAAAGCCAAATTTTAGGAAACATATCTTATTGAGTCAGTGGATATTTAGTTGAAAGACAGTAAGTAGATTCAGTCTGTTGGTGGCAGCTTACTGTATAAATATTCATTATTTGCATTTCAAATTATTTTGATTGGAACCAGAATTAATTAGCAAGTTTGTGCTCTTTGACTGAAATGAGCCTCATTTATCCTCCTAGTGCAAATTAGTGACTACTAATAAGGATTCAAACCCACTGTTATTCAGCATTGTGCATAAATAAAGTTTATTCCTCCAGTAAAGTCCATGCCAGCAGGTTCATTCAAGATCTGTAGATGATGGTATTACGAAATCTGGATATTATTTATTTACTATGCTGTATGCTGAAACCATGTGCAAGAAGTCAGATTTTGGGAGGAGCCAACACTCAGTTTTAAGTAACAATTTCTAATATTCCTCCAGGATTACTAAAGAAGCACCTGGCCCTTCAGTAAATGCATTGATTAGGATAAACTGTTTCTAAAAGCACAGTCTCTAAACTGTCTGTGATTTATTCTCTATGTAAAGTGCTGTACTACTTTGAAAATTGACTCTAATTTATTTCAGTGTCAAATGTGTTTCACTGGCATATCACTGTCTTTTTTTTCCTATTTGCCAGTTGTTCAGTCTTCGAATGATATCTGATAATCTATGTTTTCTTGACAAGCATCTGCAACATTAATGTGTACCAGGCAGGCCAATGCATCCTTCAGTAATACTCTAGCAGCATGTTGCCTTGTGGTTGTATCCTCTCTTAGAACCGTGCACCTGTACAGCCTTCTATGAGATACCAGTAAAAACTGAGCATGTTATTTGAAAAATGAAACTACACAGAGGAGTCTTTTTTTTTTTGAATGTGGTGAATGATGGTGCTTAAGTCATAAAAGCAGTCAGATTGCTCTCCTCATTAGATGTATGCTAGTCATGAGCAAATGGCAATAATAAATGCTGGTATGACTCAAGATGTGCAAAAACCAGAAGCGTAGCTAACAAGTTAAAAGATGTACTTGAAAAATAGGTTTTTAGGGCATGCGCGCTTGAATATTTTTTTTCTTCTTAGCAACTGTTTTCACTGCAAACATTCATATGCAAAATAGTTTTGGTTGTTTCTGCTGTCTTTGTGACACAGGAGTTATCTACCAGAAGAGCAGACTGTGAAAACTGTCATTGTAATCAAGGAATCTGTAGTCCATTTGTCTTTATATTTTCATTCCTTTTCTGCCTAACTGATACACAGTATTTTTCAGAGTTTAATGCAGTACATTATACTACTGTCTTTCATCGAGTATCCTAAGAATTAAAACTGCATTACGTTTTTTTCCGCCCCCATGATAAAGGTGACCAGGAGAACAGAAAAGAGCACAGCAGGCCCTCATTCTCGTAGGCAGTTTCAACAGTCTAATTTTGTCAGTCTCTTTGGATGTCAATATTGAGAGAACACCAGGGCTACTCCCTGAAGCTACTAAAAGCAGCTTTGATTCATCTGTATTTCTGTTTGTTCTAGTTCTTGCAAGGTGGGCAATTCAGAAGTTCGGCTGTTGGATCCCTGGAGTCTGTAATCAAGAGAGCGTGCAAAGAAGAATCTTCGTTTTTCAGCAATGCAAACCTGTTCATTGACATGCCCAGAATCACGGGACTTTTGGAGGACAATATGGCAAAATATGGCATTCCTGAAGACTCAAGTAAGAAAAGCTATTAATCACAAGTTGCATGTATGCATTCAGTTTAGAGAAGTTTTTTCCTCTTAAATGGAAATGTTTATATACCAGCTGACATCTCAGTTGACACTGTAATCCTGAGCACAAGGGTTGATCAATAAAAGTTTTATGGCTACAAGATAATTGTGGATGGGACACAAGTGATTCTGGTTGTTTTCTATCTTTGAAAATAATAAATAAGAATATTCCTGTCTTAGAGACATATTTATTAGAATTTTTAAAGCACTTGGTATTAAAAATGTATCTTTGAGATACAAGATCGAGAATTTATTGTTGCACGCCTTTCTTCTGTGAACACAAAGCTGTCGTATTATTGTGCACCAAAATATGCAGGCCCTCTGGATAAAATAAGTTTTTTAATAGTTAATATTACTATTCTCTTTATCAAGTGCCCAGAAAATCTCTTAGCTCTTGCATAATTTCACCTTTGCTCCCTTTCCTCAATAGACTTTTGACTTACCCTGATTCATTTTAATATTGTTAATAACCTTGTTAGTGCCTCAGTGGCCCTGTGCAAGAGAAAAATACAGTGCGAGAGTGTCACTAGAGAACGACTGGTGACTGTGAATCATGGCTCTATCATCTATCAGTTTCTACAGCCAGAAACTGACCCTGGCTTGGCTGGGACCCTTAGGAGGGAGCCAGAGCTTTACCCTAGCCTTCTTCACTCATGTGTGGGTTAGCAGTAAGCACGCAGCTCTGCTTCTCTTTCCTATTTGAAGAATGGAGTTAGCAAGATGGTGGATTAGAGAAATTGTTTGGGACTTAGTCTCTTTCAAAGTGGTTTAGGCCAGCAGAACTCTCTGTTTCTTGATGTTTTGTTTTTTTTTTTAAATATTGTCACAACTCTGCGGTGTTGTAAGACCTTTTACCTTAGGACTTTGAAATATCTTTAAAGCATCAGCTAGTTCCAGCATTCCTATGAGTAAATTCATACTGTTTCCCATGTTGTCGGAAGGATGATTCAGGGAACTATAGGCCTGTCAGCCTGACCTCGGTGCCAGGCAAGGTGATGGAACAGATCATCCTGAGTGCCATTACATGGCACATGCAGGACAATCGGAGCATCGGGGCCAGCCAACATGGATTCATGAAAGGCAGGTCCTGCTTGACCAACCTCATCTCCTTCTATGGCAAAGTGACCCGCTTAGTAGATGAGGGCAGGGCTGTGGATGTAGTCTATCTAGACTTCAGTAAGGCATTCGACACTGTCTCCCACAGCATCCTCCTAGACAAACTGGCTGCCCAGGGCTTGGATGGGTGGACTCTTCGATGGGTTAAAAACTGACTGGATGGCCGAGCCCAGAGAGTGGTGGTGAATGGGGCCAAGTCCAACAGGCAGCCAGTCACTAGCGGTGTTCCCCAGGGCTCAGTTCTGGGGCCGGTGCTGTTCAATATCTTTATAGATGATCTAGACGTAGGGATTGAGTGCACCCTCAGCAAATTTGCAGATGACACCAAGCTGGGTGGCAGTGTTGACCTGCTGGAGGGTAGGAAGGCCCTACAGAGGGATCTGGACAGGTTAGATAGATGGGCTGAGACCAACAGCATGAGGTTCAACAAGAACAAGTGCCGGGTCTTACACTTCGGCCACAACAACCCCATGCAGCTCTACAGGCTGGGGGAAGAGTCGTTAGAAAGCGGCCCAGCGGAAAGAGACCTGGGGGTGCTGATCGACAGCCGGCTAAACATGAGGCAGCAGTGTGCCCAGGTGGCCAAGAAGGCCAATGGCATCCTGGCCTCTATTAGGAATAGTGTAGCCAGCCGGTCTAGGGAAGTGATCGTCCCTCTGTACTCAGCACTGGTGAGGCCGCATCTTGAGTACTGTATCCAGTTCTGGGCCCCGCACTTCAAGAAAGATGTTGACGTGTTGGAGCAAGTCCAGAGGAGGGCGACCAAGGTGGTGAAGGGTCTGGAGGGTCTGACCTATGAGGAACAGCTGAGGGAGCTGGGGTTGTTTAACCTGGAGAAGAGGAGGCTCAGAGGTGACCGTATTGCAGTCTACAACTACCTGAAGGGAGGTTGTAGTGGAGTGGGAGTTGGCCTCTTCTCCCAGGCAACTAGCAATAGGACAAGAGGACATAGCGTCAAGCTTCGCCAGGGCAGGTTCAGGTTAGACATTAGGAAGCATTTGTTCTCAGAAAGAGTCATTAGACATTGGAATGGGCTGCCCAGGGAGGTGGTGAAGTCACCATCTCTGGATGTGTTTAAGAAAAGACTGGACATGGCACTTAGTGCCATGGTCTAGTTGACAGGGTGGTGTCAGGGCAATGGTTGGACTCAATGATCCCAGAGGTCTCTTCCAGCCTGGTTGATTCTGTGATTCTGTTGTATGAATTGGTAAATGAAGCAATGGAAAATGAAAATAAAAAAAATTATGTGAGACCACAGAAACTTGATTTGTACTCCTTCATAGTGATTAACTTGTAAGTATTTTGGTACCAGACACTTGCCAATGACTTTCTGAAAATCACAGCAAACTCAGATTATCAAGTCTTCTGTGTCTTTAGCATATTGATGTTTCTGACTGGCGAGGTTGGAACCTCTTAATTCTTTGCTGTCATTTAGCAGTGCTTGTGTTTAGTAATGCTTGTTTCCTTGAAGAAAGTAAAAATTTGAGCAAAGAACTGGGTGTTCTTAATGATACATTTCTGACACTTGTTTCTTTAACTTTTGGCAGGAGTTTAAATGTTTTTGGCCTAGTTTTCCATTATGTACAATAATTTGTCTTTTTTTCAGGAGTTAATGACATTATTTAATATTTCCTCACAGCACTGGAAATGGGATATTTCTAAATCCACTCATAACAAATAATAAAACAAAACCAAAACAGATGAGCTGAGCATAAAAATCTAAATGTTTCTCACCAGAAACTCATTGCCTTTACTTGAGTGCAAGTGCAGTGGAATATCTTGGAAGCTATTTCTTGGATCCTTGTTCTGAAGGACATACACCCTAATGCATTAATAGCCCCATCTGATGTAGGAATATGTTTTTTTGGTTAAGGAATGGAAAAGTGAAGTGATTAGATTTTTCAAATCAAGAGGTTAGGTGTAATGCCAAATTTTTTCCTGTATTTTTGGTAGGTTCTTATGAAATTATACGAATAAAAAAGTCTGTATTTATGAAGGAATCTGTGTATTCCTACTTCTTTCTTAAGTAGGAATAGAAAGCTACAGAACAACCGAGGGTGTGGAGTGAATCTGTTTTTTTTTATGGTGACTCTTCCCTCAGCATTCATTTTGTGGGCAGAGATTTTGCATGTATCCTTCCACTCTAAAATGCGCTAATGTAACTTTTAGGATAGATGGGGTTCACAGACTGCTTTTGACAAACGTGAGAAGCTCTTTGGATTCTGCTTCTTTTTTTCTTGTCTAGTGTTGAGGATGCAACATTATCACAGACTGTGGTTAAACAATTTTATTCAGGGACCTGTAGTGATTGCTTAGTGGCAGTTGGATGGTATTTGGCATGGTGCTGTGGCAGATCCTAAATTAAGACTCAAGCTTTTCTTTGAATTAAAAAAATAATAATAATCCAACCTCACCTGTGTTGCCTGTCTTAAATGTGATTTTGTCTTTGTTTTTGCAGCTCCATTTTGCTTGAAGCTTTATCAGGAAATTTTGCAGTCTTCTCATGGTGCTTTGCTATGGACTTTCCTGAAACCTTTATTACATGGGAAGATACTGTACAATTCAAACATCAACATGATTGACATGGTGATGGAGAAGGTGAGTATCAAAAGAAGCACTATTTCTATTTATTGATTTTGTCTTTGTACTTCATTTTAAAGGTCCACTTCTTTCAGGATAGGTAGAAGCAATTGGATAATTGCCTTTCAGAAAACTGGATCCACACTGTCCTCTGACTTCTCACCTTGTTCCCACTTTAAGCTTAATATTTCTCTTAACTTTTATTCTACTTGTTACAGTGGTTTCATCTCAGTGTGAAAGGCAGAGTTTTGTTTCAAGTCCCTTAAACCTTGAATAGAAAGATTAAAAAGAACACATTAACAGAAGGGTCATGTGAATCATGCTGTATCAAGGTGTAGGATATATGTATTCCAAGTGAGCTTTTGCCCTCAATGTTTTCTTATAATGGGAAGCCTAATGGGGCAGCTTAGGGAGCTGTGGCGAAGGGATGCCCCAGGAATGAAAGCCTGTTCTGAGGGAGTCACTGAGCTCTGTTTAAAAACAAACCAACCAACCAAAAAAACCCACAAAACAAAAACAACAAAAACCATTGAACCCTACAGTGCATCCTTTGTAATTATGTTTCTAACACCAGTAGTATGAATGACCAGTAGAAGCTGAGCTGCGATATGTGTGGATGCTGATGACTTGACTTCATATTATTCAACAGTTTTACTGTCTCTGCAGTTTTGGTGTGGCAGGTGCTCTGTCTTGAGCATGATTATCTACAATGACATTTTTGTTCATAACTAGCTTTGAGACACTTCTGTAAGAGGGGAGGTGATGTCTTATTTTAAGTACTCATTAGAGTTCTGTGAAAATTTTGCGTTTATTTTGCAAAGAAATGATTTTTACCCTGCAGTATTACTTATTGCAAGAATAGTAATTTAGGTTAATTTAAAATATAGAAAAAAGCATCACTGCTTGTAAGTGGTACACAAAAAGACTGTAGTAACTTTAAATGTGATGTTAACTATATTCCATGTAAATGGAGTACAGTGTGATATTCCGACTTATGGTCTCAAAAAGATAGTAAAAAAAAAACACAACTAAGCCAAAACCGCACATACTAGATAGCAGATACTAGGTAACTTTATAGTTTCTGCTGTGAATTGTAAATAAGGTTTCAGTGATTTCATATTTTGCAGTTAAATAATTTAATTTGGGCAACAGGCCATCTCTCTAGAGCTGACCATAATTAATTTAAAAGTTTTAGTTAGCTAAAAATGAAGCTGCTCTTGATGTTTATAGATGGAAATTCTATAAAGAATGAGTTGTAAGAAATGATAAAAATTCCAAATCGTTTTGAATACATAATTATATTCTATGTTACAATGACATTTAGAATAATACTTAAGACATTTTCACATTATTTTGCCAATTCATGTGCCAAAACCACATTCTTAAAAGCACCTGTAAGAAAGACAAATCTCCTGACATCTGTTGCATTCCCCTATAGACCTTTTAGTGAAGTAATACAGTAGTAGAATGAAGACTGAGTAATACAGTTCAGAATGAAGTTTACTTGTGGCTTTTTTTTTTTTTAAATGCTCTGGAGCAATACAAAGATTCTAGTAGATGCCTCTAGCACAATGTCTCGTTCTCATTCTGTATTCATAGGCTCACAAAAATTCCATCAGCTTATTCAGGAATCTGCATAAATACACCCCCACCCTTCCCCCAAACCTGTAAATCTAACAAGAAATTATGGATGTGTATCTGTTTATGAGTAAATATGAAAGTAGTAGGAAAGTTTCTTCAATCAATTTTTTCTTTTGTTTTATTACAGAAGCCTATGAGCTATTGCTTGAACAGAAACAAAATTTAAATGCAAAATACTGTGCCAGGTACCTTGAACACAGCTACTAAAAACCATCCCTGTAGCCCTTACACAGCCGTATCTCCTAATGAAATTGGAACAGAAGTTCTAATTTCTTTTAGACTATGTGACCACATGGCAGCTATTTACTAGAATAGAAAAGTCGAGGATTAAAGCTAAAAAGAGCATTGATGTTTGCGTACTAAGATATATTCTCTAAGTTTTCCACATGGACTATTTCGTTTCAAGACTGTAATTGACCATTCTTTGATAAATTGTGAGGTTGCTGGTTTTACCTTCTGAGAAGTCAACAGTTCTATCATGTAGAATAACAATGACCATCACAGATACAGGCTGCAGTGCTGACTGAGAGCAAAAAGTTCAGTGACAACTGGCATCCAGGAGCTCAACGACCACTTGTGATGTCTTCGATCATTGCTTTCGCAATTGAACTTTTTGCCACTGATGAGCTGATCTTATGAAAGTGTTTCTTATTTCAAAAGATTCTCAGAGTTGATCTTAGATTCGGGCAATCACATTAGGACACCTTTGTGCTATTTCTTTGTAATTGGAACAGTCAGAATAGACATATATATAAATAAATAAAAGTAGCAAGACAATTGAGAAATGAAAGGAAGAAAACTAGTCTAGCAAATTCATTAATTTCAGTTTCCTGCCTTTTTGTCTAGTATGATTAGAAAAATTGATAATAAATTGAGTAAGTTCTTATTCTAAACTTACATACCCTATCTGGCTTTGCATAAGCACACTTGACTTGTCAGCCTGTTAAAAGAAGCCATAATAAAATAAGTTCAATAAGCTCAAAATACCATTTTTATTTATTCTTACATCAGGAAGAGGCTTAGACATTCAATTAGACAGGACTGTACTTGATATTGAAGACTAATTTTAGTCAAAGGCAAAATACAGCCTAGGTGTTACAAAGGATACTTATTTTAATGGGTCTTCATTGATTAGGAAGAAAAGAACTTGAAGAGAATTTCTATTAAAGATCGAAGTCCAGCTAGTCATGAGCATATAAACTCACAGGAGTTTCTTTACCATGTAAGATTAAGCATTCATCTTGCCCTAGGTTCTGATTCCTACTGTAATCAGTAAAGGCAGTACAGGGAAGAACTGAAGAATATGTCAGTAAAGTGATATTCCCCCCAAATACTGTCCCAACTTTCAAAAACTTACGGGGCAGGCTTGCCAGGACTTTACTGCTGTAATTTGTCCGCTTGCTTTTTGAGCTTATATGAACTTAGTATTCATAGTGCCTGTGCTGAGATGTTCTGCATCAACAACCTCTTCCTCACTAGCTTGTTCTTCAACTTAGGCGACTTTTTTAAAATCCTGTGTTTATATCTCCCAACTATATTTCTATTCTCTATTTCCACTAGTACTCTTTATTGTAATTTTTAAAAATTATTATTGAAAAATTAAAATTTGCTTAATACAGATTTCAGAATTATTAATCTGTAGTCCCCTGGTTCCCCTAGCATCTTTTTTTTATTAATAGTATTGCATTTGATGTTTTCCAGTTCCCTGATAACAAGGGGCTTTTAATCAGGAGGTTACACTACAGTGAGTACTTCAACTATTTCACCCTTCAGCACTCTTAGAATTCTTGGCTGGATGTTATCTTGTCCTGGAAACTACTTATTGTTCATTTTGTTAAATTGTATGACTTTTTTTTTACTGCTACTTCAACTTGAGACAGATTCTCTAAAGTGTTCTCCATGTAGAAGGCTTCTGACACAGGAACTTCCCAACAGCCTACTGTGGTGAATGAGAAAGCAAGAAAGTTTTAAACAAACACCTTTTTTTTCCTAGTCTTGTTTTCTTACTTGGATGTAACTTCATTTTTTTTAAAAGGATGTTTTCTAATAGCTTCCTGCTGTGCAGTGTGTGTGTACATGCATATGGTCTTTCTCAAGTCTCTCTCAAATCTTTTCTTGATAGGTAATATGTATTTGTTCAGTTTCCTCTAGGCTGCCTTAAATAGTCTCTCCACCTCCTGCACACAACTTACCCCTTTGCTGCTTTTAATTTCTTTCAAATAAGCTTCTACATTATATAAAGTTCACCTTTTCCAAAAATCCATGCTGCTGTAGTAATTTTTTTTTTTATTGTTTGTATAAGGAGGCTGAATACAAGCACATTATGGTTACTGTAGCTCTTTGAAAATTACTTCAGAAAAAAAAAAACTTCTGTGCTATTCAGAATCAAGTCAAGAAGCAGTAAGATCTGAGCTCAGATCTTACAAGCTGCTTGATATAACAGTTTCTAATGATGTCTGAAAATTTGATCTCCTTGTGTTCCGGTGTGACCTGTGCTTGCTCTGTCCTGGGGAAATAGCAGTCTCCCATTTCGTCTGTTTGCTACCCTTGCAGCCTTGGTCTCCCTCAGCTTGTCACCATCATGCCTGGACAGTGGGTTACATGATCATGATATTCAGACCTGGGATTTCAGTCCATGAGGTTTCTGTGTTGCTTGTTAACAGAAGAACTTGTTTAGCTGATTTGACACCAAACTGGTTTAACATTCAGGATCACTCTCCCTTTGAAAGTGGAATGGGGAATCTCATAGAAGTTAAATGCATAAATTCTTTCTGGAAAATGAAATTGTCTGCAGGGGTCTCTTTGGGGCCTTCTATGCTACAAATGGGAAGAAAGAACCACCACAAATTGTTTTCCCATTTTATGCTAGGAGTGGGATTTTGCAAAAGGCACTTAAAATACTATGGCAAAAATTGTGTACTTTCAATAGGAATTATTGCAAAAAGTGCGGTCCCAAATTGGAGTTTACAGCTCATTGCAGACACGCTTTGCTGGGAAATGTCACGATCTCTACAATAATAACAATGCTGGGTTGTTCTTAAATGCACTTCTGTGACTGATAACACCAATTTAAACAAAAAGATACTGCAACATTTTCTAATCTTGAGTACACTTGTGATCTGTTTAAAACAGACTGGAAAAAATTGATGGTTGTTTGCTAGCAGCTAAGAGAGAAATTGTAGCTTATGTTTGACTGGGACAGAGAGTATTTCACTATAGTCAAGTCTTCCTCTGCAAGAGTACTTTGAAATAGATTGATTGGTCAGTTGAATTTATTGTCCAGACCATGCTTCCAGCTTTCACTTTTATTATATATTCAGTTAACGTGGTTTGAATAAAAGACCCACAAGGTCTGCAAAGGCTTTCTTTTGAATATGTCCTAACTGTATTTTTTTTCCTGTCTTTCTGAAGCACCTCTGTGATACTCTGTATGAAAGAGACATTATAAAATAAAGAGGTCTTTATGATACTTCAGGTAGGAAACATACACTCTGCAGGAAGACTTTGATTTGCTTGGTATTCAGGGACTGCAACAAATACTTTTCGTTTCTTAAGTAGAAAAAAGAAAACACAGATATCCTTACTGCTGACTATCAAAGTGAAATGGAAAAGAGTTGCAGAAGATCTGAAGCATGCCAGTTTTTGCTGTTTCTTAAGGTTTGCTATGCACAGTTTTCACTTCATTTGTCTCCATGTACTCTTTTTCTCAGGCTAATTTCACTTTTGGTTTTGTGGAAAACTTGAAGACTTACTCTGAGACATGGCTTAGGATGTCCGAGGTTTTTAAAACCAGTGGAAATGTCCTCATGGTCTCACGACTACAGGTTGGTGAACTGTGGAAGGGCTTCCTATTTTCCAGTTATTTGCTATGTGATCTAGACAGAATTTCTATACATGTAAAGCTGCCCATCTACCTGGCTTCAGATATAAAAGAGCTGAAAAAGAGGCAGATTAGCTTTAAGTTGTGCACCTACAGTGTGACACTGAGAAACTTCTGAGGTGAAAATACTTAACAGCAATGTTACCTCACTATGTCCAGTATTACCAGGCAGTACAGGAAATAAAACAAGTAGGTACACCTACAAGCTTTATACACTTATTTAAAATAAATGTAAGATTGTAGGAAATAATATGTTTTCTGGAACCTACTTGTTTATCAGTTGCTTTTTCCAACAATGTGTGCAACTGATTAAAAAAACGGATGTGGGAAATATTGACTAAAAGAAAAGAGCATTGCTGTTACTGGGGTTTTTCTCGTTCTACAAATTTGTGTCTTTTTTCCCCCAGTAAAATTTAGTTTTGCCATGTTTGACTTGTGAAAACATGCATGGCTGTTGCACTTTGGGAAAATAAGCAGAATCCTGTCATGGCCCATACATATAAATTGAACTGTTACTTTTAAGTTCAATTAAGGAATGATGCTAGTAATCATGCATTAGACTTGCAGATCCCAGGATGCTCTTGTAGAGCTAATAATTCCCTGCCCCGCCTTAGAACTTGGTCAATGAGGTAAAGAAGTTAAAATAATGTAAAAGGAATTCCCAAATGCCAGTTTTTTAAAGATATTTATTTTAAGTACTGACAGTGCTAATAGTATAGTAGCCCAAAAGTCTTGTGGGAAAAGAAAATGGGTTTCTGTCACAGCAGACATTAGAATGGATTCTCAGTTAAAATATTTGCAGTAAAGGAGGACAGCGATGTACAGCAATGGGGAGCATATGTTCTGCTGTTTATTTGAAATGAGAGGAGTTAACCTGTTAAGAGGGGAAGACTGAAGACATGGAGAGTCTAAGTGACTTCTCCAGTGTTATGCAGGAAATCTCGGTAACGGAATTGAGTGTGAATGCGTATGTATATTTTATATTTCTTTAGAGAAGATAAACCTGATGTAACATCTAACATTTTTCATTTTAGGAAGCACTGCAAAGCAATGTCATAAAGCACTTTATAGAAAGTAATTTGGATATTGACATGGAAAAACTCTTTAAAAAAATGCAAGTATATGGTATGTACATAAAAGTACATGTACTGATTACCCTTATTAGACTTTAACTTGAACTTAAAAATCTGTTCAGTTGAAATTGGATGTTTTACTTACTTAAATGATACTGAAGTACCAGACTCTAAATTCTCTTGTTGAGTTAGTCTCAAATATTTCTAATTGTCTTTTTTCTTCTGAGTGACTGGATAGTTTACACTTCAAAATATTGAAAGACTTGAAAAATCTAGTAACTAATTAGAAGTGGCAAACTGTCATGGGAGAGTTATAAATGTAGGAGTTATACTTAAAAGGAGAAAGGGAGAAGTAATCCCAGTAGCCATGGTTCCATTAAGTAGTACTAAATTTTTGTAGTAAATGTTGAAGGAAATCTATATACTTTAAATGGAAATCAATAGAAAATGAGATTGGATCCAGTATGTTTAATCAAAAGCTGTCTGTACTTTTTTTCTCCTTTTATTGAGAATTAGTTGCGTGTGATTTCCTTGAGCCCTGGAAAAGCCTGAGATAGGGTTATAATCAGGGAGCAGAAAGGTTGGGCTCAGGTCAGTAGAGAGTAACCAGGGTCAGACCCAGTTCTGGGATGGCCAGGCAGGGCCATGGAGGCGATGCTGAGACCAGGCCAGGACGTCACCCCACGGGTAGGGGTCTGGGCCCAGATCAGCAGGTCCATGACCAGGTCCACAGCCAGTCTGTGATGTGGTGGGGGCTGCAGCGTGGGACAGGCCCAGCCACAGCTCTGTGCAGCCCTGTTGGGAAAGGAGTGGCACTGGCTCAGGTGTCTGCATGGGGCTGCCCAGCAGTGTCCCCCTGGGTCACAGCCATCCTTGGCTGCACCCTTTCTGCATTGGTACTGAGCCCTGGCAGCCAAACCTCCATGAGTAGAAAGTATGCCCTCCAGACCCAGTCAGATATCCCAAGGGGAACAGTTTATAATGGAGGAGATGGGGCTTATTATGAGTAATTTTGGGTATACAGGGATTTGAGGAGGAGAAAAGAAAGGATTATGCTCAAAATTTAAGTTACTTAAAGATTTTATAAGAATTTGATAATTGAAAAAAATTCAGTATGGTATGCTCTCAGTAGGGTAGGTGCATGATAATTAAAATACTTGCTGACATATGTCAGAAGGAACTGTCCATACCAAAGCAGAGTCTGATGTCATTTAAGAAAAGTTCATGATTTTGAGGACCAGAAAGGGAGAAAAGTGGGATAAAATGCAATAACAGATAGTGTGACATCATATACAAGCTGAGTGCTTCCTAGAGGAGGATAGTGGTAGAAAGGACAGATCTGTGTAGTTTGTTATCAGTGAGTGTTAGGATAATTATGAGCCAGACACAAAATTGTTCCAGTTGTTTGTTGGAGGAGGGCAGTGACAAGCTTTCAGATGCCCCCATGAAGGGGCTGTGTGGCCCTCACTGATGGAATCCTGCTCCGGCAGGGGGATTGGACTAGATGATCTTTCAAGGTCCCTTCCAATCCCTAACATTCTGTGATTCTGTGATTCTGTGATTCTGTGAAAAAATGGGCATTAGAGCAATACAGGTTAAGTCTGCTCTACAGTTAAAGAATTAATTTTAGAACTAAAATAAACAAATAAACGTACCTGAAGTGCAACTTTTATTGAATTTTGGTGCTTGCCTCTAACCAGGAGATGGACAAAATCCACTGAAGCTCCTGAGAGCTTGTAAATGATAAAGTGTGTGCTCAGTCTTAAATTGTACTACTGCCCTGAGCTGGTGCTGTCAAGGTTGGTGTTAGCTGAAGTTCTTGGCTTTTCTTTTGCACACAGGATGTGAGATTTAATTGAAACTGGCCTTGATTTGAAGGCTGTGTTTGAAGGCTAGGACTAGTTGTGTACACTTTCACTAAGAAAAATGGCAAAAGGTGTCCAGAAGTCAATCCAGAAAGTAAGAATCTGGGCTCAGTATCCTCCTTAGGTGAGGGACTCAAACTTGAATCCGCTATCTCTCAGGAGGATTTTCTTAACAACTGAATTGTTGCCTGGTCTGGGTCAGGCACAGCCCACCCCTCATGGTGAAGCTGGATCATAATACAACTAAAAAAAACCCCACAGAATCACACAATTGGAAAGATAAGAAGGAGGAAAGAGAAAGTCTCTTAACCTGCAAGGCCTGCTGGAAACATAGCTGTCTCAGTATATTAGTTGAGTCATAGACGGATTTTGTTTGTTTGGATCTAACATTGGGAACTACATGGTACGTTATGGGCCAACAATATTTAATTAAGTAGATATCAAGATCTCTGGAGTTATCAGGTCCATCTTCACTGCTGCAGGCAATATCATCACAGAAATCTGTGCATCTATTTCTCAAGCTATAGCTTTTAAACAGATATAAGGACATTTGACAATATGTGATAAACGGTTAACAGTCTTGGGTGTGGAATACAAGAAATCATTTAAGTAGGATGGCTTATGAAACTAGGATCTCTTTATTTTAATGGAATAGAGTCAATAAAATTAATGCCATATAAAAAGTGAAAATCAATGTGGTCTATAGATCACAATAGCATTTATGCCTTTGTGAAGCTGATCCATCCAAAGTGCCAGAGCAGTCTTCTGCATTTACACTTTGATTACTCTTCTTTTTGCAGATTTGCTTTGTCATTTTGCTTTTTGAAAAATTACTATGCCCTCTTACTTTTATGTTGGTTTTGTATATGCTTTTTTGTTCATTTTATTAGTCTATAATCATTTGCAGCTGTTACTGTAAACCTCTGTTCTTATGTTTTTTAAAGATTTCGTTACTCTCATACTGCATCAGCTTTTTAGTCCTGTAATTATCTTGTTGGATCCAATTAAAGTCTTAAATGTATCCATATAAGTTATTGGTTTTACCACTCACAATCTGTTTATTTCCATCCAAAGCTCAAGTTTTCAAAAATCACCTGATCTGTATGATTATGTAGTTTGTCTTCTAACTAAAGCAAATATTCCCTTGATTTATTACATCTACACTCACATTAAGCTGACTTCTAATTATGCTCAAATCCAAAGTGCTTGTGTTTGTATCTTTTTTTTACTTCTCTACAATGCTATAAAAATGGTTAACAGTCTTAGTCACATGTTATTCACCCTGCTACTCCTGCTGGAAAGTGTCATGCACACAGAGTGGATTGATGTAGAACTCTCCCAGCCTCTCTATAAAATTATCATGCTATAAGACCTTACAAAGTTATCAATTCCTAAAACTGTTTTACAGGGTTACTGTGTCAGTTTTACTCACCTGGAACAAAGTAAATATTTACCTGAGGGCAGAAAATTTTGTGGTTTTCTTTCTAAACCCTTCTTTACTTCATAAACTAACTTTGTTCAGGCAAGGCTACTGTATTCCTCTATGCTTGCTTTCCTACCCAGCAATTTGCAATAATTGCCTGGGTGTAACCGATTTTATATAAACCTTGCCCCTCTAGAGCTAGTGAGCTCCTTGCTGGGCGCAGTCCTTACGAACCTCTCAAGAGGCACTGGGAGGCAGTTGTGCTGCAGGGTCTTCTTTTAGATTCTTGCTCACTGAATCTCTCTCATTCTCCTTCTGTGATTTCTCCCAGTTATGAAGTGTTTTTTCACTGCCAAAGAATCTCCCTTACAGAGAGCTACACGTGACCTGGGATGTAACAGCCAGGGTAAAAAAAAAAAAAACAGGCAGCTTTCCTCCATGCTACCCCTCTGCTGCTCTCATTGTAATGAAAGAGTTTTATGAGTATATAGAAAGCTGGAAAGAAATAGCTCTAACATCATCACTGAAAACTGCCACCACCAAAATCACTGGATAAGTAGAAACTTTCTCCTAATTTCTGACCTAAATTTTTTCATTGCTGGTTTATTCTAATTTATTCTTGCAACCTTCTAGCACTGCTACCTAGTAGATTTACATAAGCAATTATATTTCCTCACAGCTACTTAATGATAGGTTAAACAAGCTAAGTGAAAGATGAGGGCTGAGTAGGTATGTAACAAAGTGTGAAGATAATAGTGAAAACAGATTTGCTAAGTTTTTTATTCATAATTGCTACATTTATAAATGAGAAAAATACAAGAGAGGCAATTCTATAGACCTTAATTCTAAAGCTATCCTGTGGATTATATCTGTTCATATACATGTGTTATTTCTATGCTAGAGTACAGAAATTCATGCATATTGTGAAAGACAATATTTTACTTCCAGAAACATTATGTATGCCACACTCCAAGCAAGCAGCAAGCTAGTTAGTATTTCTTATGCTAAAATATCAATAGTTTAATTCATAAGAGAGAAGTATTTTTAGTTAGTTAGTGATTTCAAATTAAGGTCTTTCAAAGACCAGCTGGTGAAGAAATCTCTGGTGATTTTTTTTTTTTGGGTTGTGTATATATATAGGGCTATATTACACACACAGACACACACAAATATATATGAAAGCTTAACCCTGCTGCTTGGGCTTAATGTTAGGAATATTCTGTTCTCTCTAATGCCACAAAACAAGTGGCAGCATAGGTATTTCCTTTGCTGTCCTCCTCAAGGATAGCAGTAAATAAGATATATAGTATCTGTGTTTGGTGCTGTTTTCTCTTAACCCGTGAATTCACCCTGTCATTGCTTGCCTGTATTCTGAGTTCTAGACTATCAGTTCCTCTACTTTTTCTCCTTGTGATCTTTATCCTTTCTCACTGGTAATCCTGTCTTTTCTCCAGACTACTTCATATATTTTTCCACTTATCTGCCTTCCTATTGTAATATTTCCTGTGCTGACGCTGAATAACATCTATGATCCAGGGTTTATCTGTCACCACTGTTATCAAATGAGGTCATCACCTATCCTTTTTAAAGCCTATATCTTCAAGTGAGTCTTGAAAAATTTAAGATGGAAAACTGTGTTAGATGTTTTATAACATTGCTTAATATCAGAGAAGTGTTTCCATTAAATCCAGATGAGTTAAGATAGTTTCTAGATCATGTTATCCTTCTGATTATTCTCTGAAACGTAAGGGTATAGCACTATCTCTCCATTATCAGTGGGTGAAGATCTGAATTCCTCCAAAGGTTCAGTGTTTTTGGAAACCAGGCTGTGGTCGAGGTATACATTCATCCTGGATCCATGGATAAGATCTAAGTCAAAATGGAGGGATTGTAGGCTTCGTTCATACACTTTGTAAATGTAGGGCTTGAGTCAAAATGCTTATGCCCTATATAACAAGGTGCTTGAAATGTTTGCAGTGCAAGGAGAGAAGAACTGTCCAGTACATTACTAAGTAAAAGAGATGGATCTCTGTTGTGGTGTTCAAAGTACAGTAACTCACTTGTATTTGTGGGATTAGTTACGGAAAGATAAGGAAATGTTAAAAGTCCTAAACTGTCAAGGATATGGTCTCTTTCTAGAACTTTGCTAGAATTTGTTACATTTTTGTTGCTCTGAAATTGAAAGAAAATGTAGCTGAGGACTTGTAAAAGCCAACTGAAACATTAACTACACTTCCACAAGTTCACACTAAAATTCCTATATTTTTAGAACTTCTTCCTTTTTTTAAATACAAAGGGTATTTACTCTTATAGGATCTGCAAGTGAGAACATACCTTTCTGCTCTGTTTATTTAAACTAAGGAAGTCCAATTTGTTTCCTCATCTTAGAAACTGTGATGAACAAGATGCTTAACAGCTCAGCAAGTAAACAGATTGACCTGTTGTCACAGCTTGTAGTAAATATCTCTTCCTGTGTGTTACTGGACCGTTTCCAGCCTTTTGACTCTGTTGAGAAATTGGAGGAGAAGGCTCATGAACTCATGCAACAAAATAATTTTTTGGCTAGTAAGTACGTTAATTAAAATGTATATTGACAGAAAACATCAGACTTTGTAGTCATCTGTGTTTACTGATAAGGTAGGCTAAGCTTACACAGTTTCAAAGTATGTATGAAAACACATACGATATAGGCAAAATAAAGCAAATTTAGCTTAGAAGTACTCATCAATATTTGAATGCTGTAATATATGCTGTAAAGACTAATTATATTGTTGTTTTAATTGTGGAACTGCCAAATGAATCCTTGGAGTCTGTTATTTCTAACAAAATATTGAAAAGAATAGTCATAAATGTTTAAAGTAGAATAAAAAGAGCTGAAAAATACATCGTGCTGAGGAAACTTGAATACTTATTATGACAAGATCATCTAATTTAACATCCTTTTGAATTTTAATTTTTATATTCTTGACTTTGCACAAAGGAGGAAATAACGGGGTTTTTTTTGTAAGCTTTATTCTTAAACCAACATGTCAGAAAAATTGTTTATTCAGAGTAAATAAATTCTTAAGCAATGGATATATTTCTTTTCTTCCCTGGGATTACACTCTATCTTTTTTCTGCATTATGTTCTTATTGCTGAGAATCAATCGATTGTACAAAAGAGTTTAAAAGACAAGAATGTTTTTCTTATTGCACATGCTTTCTCTTCTCGCATAAAATGCTTTAAGTTGCATGTAGCTTCTCCAAAAGAGAGTCCCATTTAAGTCTGTATAAAGTGTGCCACATTTTTTTCCCCTGTTGTTTTGGTTTTTATTGTCTCCCTGGACTCCTGTAAGTACACAACAGAAGACATGCCAAAGCAGTTGTAGAGAATGAAACTACTCATTTTGGAATCCTATGTTTGTTCTGTAACCTGCACAGTACCCCCATTTGCAGAATGTGGAAATGACCACCCTCCATCAATATAAAACCAACAGGCCATACCATGAGATAAGCAAAACTTCTCAGGAGTACTTTCTAGTGAGTGAAATTGTTTGCCATTTCAAGGGAAGAAACAGAAAGATAGATCTTGGCCCTCAGAAAATTGAATTGTCAAATTCTAGATCCATTTTGCTTCCACTTGCATAGGGAAGGGTCATATGCTAACATAAGCCAAGACATTTCTGGGGAGTTTTTTCAGTACTGTGGCCTTATAATCTTTGCACATGCTTAAAGAGGGAAGATGGCATTTTTAAGGGGCCTAAGGTGTCCAACATGTCAATATTACATACTCAGATATAAGCATACTTTCCTTTCCATAGCAAGATACAAAACTAAAGTGGAATTTTCCTTCTTGCTGTGTTTGTAGTCTTCAAAGCCTTCATAGCCTCATGAAATGTCTTAGGAAATTAAATGTTTGCATAAATGGGAAAATGAGATTGGCCAGTTGAAAAAATAAGCTTTGCAGCAGAGTGAAGTATTCTATATCATATTATCTTTCAGAGAGGCAGGCGGTAGGTAAGACATATCTCCTCTTTCTTAAGGAAAAAAGGTCAACATTTCACATTCATCAAGAAGTCCTAAAAATTCTGGGACATACAGAAAGAAAATACAACCAAATTGCTGTATTTGACTTCAACTTTCCAGTTGTAGATTAAGCTTTCATCTGCTTTTTTTTTTTTTTATACAGAGCTAGAGAAAATAAACATGCAAATTCTACTGTGCTGAAATAGAAATTTTGTAATTGTCTCAGAAATTAAAAATCAGAGTAAATTTTAGTGGTTTGGTACTGTTTACTTTGTTACCTACTTCCATGGGTTGTTATTCTTTGATGGACAAATTTTATGGCTGCTGCTTTCACTGTAGAATTGAGTAAATAGCTATGTAAATAGCATAAATGATGTAAGCTTGGGTATGAAGCTCCTTTTCTTCTTGTGTCAGGTATCATCTTCAATACGCCAAAGAACAAGACGCAAGATTCTAGCAATCTCCTTCCACGACACATTTCATATACAATTAGAACCAGTGTTCTCTACAGCATGAGAACGGATTTGATTAAAAACCCAGCATGGAAATCCCATCCCCAGAAGTTGCCAGCTGATGGGTTTAAATACAATCACATCTTTATTCCTCTTCAAGACATGATTGAAAGGGCAATTATTTCAGCACAGACAGGGACAGATACCTCAGAGCCAGCCATCCAGGTGCAAGCCATGCCTTACCCTTGTCATACCAGTGATCTGTAAGTAAACTTCCAGCTTTCTAATTCAGTATGTAGTCCTTATTAGATTAGTGCTAGATGACTTGGGAAGCTACTAGGTCTTTGTAGTGAGTGAATGTAGATCTCAGCACAGGATTGAACCAGTATGTCTAATACCAGAATATTACAGCATAGCAAATGTTAACAGCTGCAACCACAACACGTTATGCAGCTTCTGTCTGGCAAATGACTCCTTATGAGCTGTTTGCAGCTATACTGTGGAGTAGTCTGCTGGACAGAGACTGTGTCAACATATTCTGTAACCAAATTAGATTATGCTAAGAAACCCACTTTCCATCCTTAGTTGTCCTGTACACAAACTGTAAACTGGTCCCTAGTATGTGTTGAAATACAGTCTAAAGTTGATGAAGCAAAATAAAAAGTGTAGGATTGTTCTTTGTAAAACCATCAAAACATACTATTAGAATTTAAAATTAGTCCGTAGTAATAGATCTGTTAAAGTGGAGCAAAAGCTGACTGGCTCATGTTATTCCTTACTGTCCAAATATACTACTTTGCCATAGACACAAATCTGAATTCTGTTTGACTTTGAACGGAGCCCTAAAGAGGGATTACATCAGTTGTATTGTTGACAAATACTAATGTGATATTATAGTACCAATACATATATTTAGTTTGTTACATGAAAAATAAGCAATTCCAACCAGAACAAGAATAAGTCTTATTGCTTATGTCAGATCTTATTTTGTGCATACTTTAAGAGTAGTCCCGGTATTAACCTATTAACATTCTGCTAAAAAATATTTTACCTTTGGGGACTAACAACTCTGCATATATGTTGTTTCATAGATTCTTGAACAACATAGGGTTTTTTTTCCCACTTGTGGTGATGTTAACATGGATGGTTTCAGTTGCTGGCATGGTTCGCAAGCTGGTTTATGAAAGAGAAATTCATCTTGAAGAGGTAAGAGGCAGATTAGCCCCTGAAAATAAGATTTATTTATTAAAGTGTACTGAAATACAAAACTTAAAGTTTGAGGTACTTTTATGTACTCATAATCCAGCTGGTTTTGTTTTCACTTGTTTCCTCTGGGCACTAGATTCTTGTTCTAGCTGCGAGCTCAGATTCACAACATTGCTTGAGCATCAGTCCTCTCAATATGCAAATATTTTCCCTGAGACAAAAAGAAACAAGCAAAAGATCCATAAAAGTTGATGTTGGAAACTGTTTGGAAAAAGTCCTTGTGATTAGAATGGTTTTTATTTTGGGTTCTTTTTCATGTTTTGCTATATGTGGTCTAAAAATGATAAAACTTCCTAAGCCAAATTAAAAATTTCCCATGTACTGTGTTAATTATCAGAAATATAAGGGAGGATGACACAGAAAAAATGAGACACTTATTTGCTTATATCAGTGACTAGTCTTAGAAGATGCTAAGCATATGGAAGGACAGGGAGTTTTATGATACATTTTCTGTATGGATAAATATACTTCTTTGGAATAATTATGCTGGTCTTTATACTGGTGGAGTAAGCTTTTATAATTTGGGAAATTATCTAATTTCTCTAAACTTTGTGTTGTAAGAATGGCTTTATTTTTTTAATGCTTTAAAATATTAAATCAATTTAATAAATTTAATTTTGATCAACTTATGAAAAATGCTTCAAAAGTAGTATTAGCTTCTTTCCAAAAGCATTTTTGTTTTTTTAAAAAGAGGGATGATACCTCATACCTGGCTAAATTATTATTTGCATGCTAATACATAAAGGTTTACAAACATCCATATGTTACTTTTAGTTCAGCAACAGACTGGGAAAAAAAACTTGTTTATACAGTGCTGTAGATATCCTCAGTACTTTTTAGAGTATAAAAAGGCAAACTCCCTCACTGGAGGACCCAGTAATCTGACATCTGATCCTGCAAGCCTATGCAAAATAGAGCTGTGCCTGAGCACTGGATTTCCTATTGTTAGTATGTGACAAGCTCAGAGGCAGCCCTGCTTGGAACTGTGTTTGATCCAGGAAAGAGCAGCAGAAGGGGAAGCACAGGACAAGGGAAAAAAGACAAGTAATTTAAGGGGAAGATGACATCCTTTGGGGAGCTGGTAGTGTCTTGATGGCAATGTGTTTTTCTTGAAGAAAAAAAAAAGAAGAAGAAAATTTGTTTCCTAACTTTCTCTCTTTGCTATGTTGTCTTGCAGTATATGAAGACAATGGGTGTACATGCAGCTATTCATTTCTTTGCTTGGTTTCTGGAGAATGTCATTGTGCTCACAATAAGCAGTTGTGCTCTGGCCATCATTTTAAAAGCAAGTGGTATCTTTGCTTATAGCAATGGCTTCCTCATCTTCCTTTTTCTTCTGGATTTTGGAGTCACAGTTATTATGTTAAGCTATTTTTTGGGAGCGTTTTTTAGCAGTGCCAATACAGCAGCTCTGTGTGCCAGCTTTGTTTATATGATCAGTTTTTTACCCTACATAGTTTTGTTGGTCTTGCAGAAGCAGCTGAGTTTCACCAACCAGATTATAATGGTAAATATTTCTCTTCCTTTTCTAATTATTCTCCTCCACCCACGCTGTGGATTTCCATAGTTCTGAAACTTTAGACTATAATTTACTTATTTTTTCCCAGGTTTCTGTTTGTTTTTGTGTTTCACTGGAAATAAGTCACAATAATAGATATCCAATTGAGAAAATGTTTTGAAAGTCGAAAGGAATCAAAAATAAATTTTCAGGGAAATTTTGTAAATCTACAGAAAATATAAGAAAGTTGCGTTCCTCATGCTCATGAGTTGTCTTTATGGTTTGGCTTCAAAGTATTTGTAATGTTAGTGTACTTTCAAGCACACCTGCTGACATGCCACTCCTGAAAGTAGTTATTTGTTTGGAAGAAAATTAGTGATCGATTCTCGGTTGAGTACAACTGTGGATTAGATCCAAAATTTGTCTAGTGCTTATCTAGCTATACAGTCTGAGCTGTATGTTTCTTTGACATCGATTCTTCCACGTCTGTTCCTGTTTTATGTATGCCATAGGCTGTTTTATGTCTTTTTACTCTCTTAACATACTATATCCCTGATTCAGACATCCAATATCACTATCATACAAAGCAAACCATATTTCACACCTTACGGCTTCACTCTTTTGAAATAACTCACATACCAAATTGAGCTGGTGGAATAATTCATACACTATTCAAATAAATGGACACTTTTTCAGTGTCAATCGGTCAGATAAAATATATTGGTTCTTTGCATACAAGTAAGCACAGACATAAGACTGTAGAATTCAAGTGTAAATAGGCAGGGAGGATTTTTTTTTTTCTGTTGCTTTTTTTTCCCTCCTTTGGGCCACAGAGAGGAAAAAGTATGCATCAGATAACTTGCACACTTTAAAATTAGTTATTTCAAAATAACTCTTCAGATAAGCTGCATTTACTGAAAATCAGAGGCAGCAGCATGTGAAAAAGGCAATAATTTTTGAAGAGAGGGGAGAGGCCATAAAGTGAGATGGTGGAACCTTAGCAATGTAAGAGGCAGGGACTCAGTCGATGGGAATCAGCATAAACTTCTCTGGTCAAAAATGTAATCCATGCCACTAATGATTTTGAATTTTTTTCTAAGTAGCAGCCTATGTCATACTTCTATCGTCAGACAGCTGGCAGGATGTGTTGCTTTTGTATCAGGTATTGCAGAAACCTTATTTAATTGCATTATTTTAAAGAGGAGATAAAATGAACTTCTATTTCAGCTCACTTTCAGACTGCAGAACTTTATGACTGAGTAATGCTTATTAATTTTGGTAATGTTTTGGATCTCATCAGCCTTCACAAGCTCACCAGTGTTTTTTCATTGATCATCAGTCACACTTCCTTGTTATATACATTACTAACTTCCTCATTTTCCATTTTGTACATTTGTGATACAGCATGACTATGTCGCTTCTTGGAAGTCAAACTTTACTTCCTTGCACAAAAATGCTGTCTCAGCATTTACTACCCAGTGTAGTGCCTCTGTCGCTTCTTGAATTCTGGTCTTACAAAAATGAGTAGGACCGCTGCTCTCACTACAGAAAGTATATTCCTTTGCATGTTTTTACAGTGTTATACATTATATGTGTTCAGTATGTGGTAGATTTATGTCAGTCTATAACTTGTTATAAAGTTAAATAATTCTTTCCAATATTAATAATTAGGTCAGTGGAACTCTTTAAGGTGGAGCAAATACTGCTGCAGTATATGAGGGAGTATTGTTAAAATGTAAAAGGAAATAATGACCATTAGCCTACGTGAAACAAAGGTCTGTTTATTTTGGCTTGCTCTTAGTATCACAAGGTATTTCATTTCATGGAGCTTGTTAATGACGTATTTTATTTGATGTTCACATCCTGTTTCTCCTCTTGTGTTGTAGTGTCTTCTGTCTACAACTGCCTTTGGTCAAGGAGTATTTTTCATTACATTCTTTGAGGGCCAAGAAATAGGTAAGCTCTTCAGTTAGAAGAAAAACTTTGTAATTATTATTTCAAAAACTACAGTTGGAAATGTTTTTCACTTTATTCTGGAAAAAAATCTCTAATCATGAGTTAACAGGATAGATCATAACAGGAGAAAAACCTTTTTAATGCCACTTGAAAACCAAGTTACGCTTGTGCCACTTTCTGTTAGTAAATTAAAGTGGGTTTAGCATTGCTTTATTTGCAATACAGGTTGGAGGAGAATCTCCACATCCAGTTAGGTGACAGAATTAATGTATTCAGCCAATGAAATTGTTCTAGAGATGCACACCCAAACTTTATGTTTAGTGAAATTCAGTAGAGCTAGCTAAGGGTGAGCACCTGACTGAATATTATTTCACTCATTGAATTTGTTATTTCTCTCAGTCCAGTGAAGGAAACTTTGGCCAGGCATTTAGAGCAGTTTCTTGGAAGTCCTCATTGATGTCAGTGGCAGCTCTAATGCTTGCTTTCTGATGAGGATATCAACAGGGAGTTTTGCAGGATCACAAAATGGTTGAGGCTGGAAGGGACCTCTGGAGGTCATCTAGTCCACACTTGTTGCTCAACGAGGGCCACCTATAGCCAGTTGCCCAGGACTGTGTCCAGACGGCTTTTGAATATCTCCAAGGTTGGAGACTCCACAGCCTCTATGGACAACCGGTGCCAGTGCTCAGTCACCCTCACAGTGAAAAAGTGTTTCCTGATGTTCAGAGGGAATCTCCTGTGTTTCAGTATGTGCCCATTGCCTCTTGTGCTGTCACTAGGCACCACTGAAAAGAGCCTTGCTCTGTCTTCTTTGTGCCCTCCTTTCAGGTATTTATATACACTCACAAGAGCTTCCTTGAGCCTTGTCTTCTCCAGGCTGAACAGTCCCAACTCTCTCGACCTTTCCTCACAGGATAGATGCTCCAGTCCTTTAACAGTTTCTGTGGCTCTTTGCTGGACTCTCTGCAATACCTCTATGCCTCTCTTGTACCAGGGAACCTGGAACTGGACCCAGTACACCAGTCATGGCCTCACTGGTGCTGAATAAAGAGGAAGGATCACCTCCCTTGACATGCTGGCAATGCTTTGCCTAAGGCAGCCCAGGATATCATCAGCTTTCTTTGTGGCAAGGACACATCACTGGCTCATGTTAAACTTGGTGTCCACCAGCATCCCCAGGTCCTTTTCTGCAAAGCTGCTATCCAGCTGGTTGTCCCCCAGCATATATTGGTACATGAGATTGTTCCTACACAGGTGCAGGACTTACTTTGCACTTCTTGTTAAACTTCATGAGGTTCCTGTCAGCCTGTTTAGCCAGCCTGTATGGGCCTTTCTGGGTGGCAGCATAACCCTCTGGCATATCAGCCACTCCTCCTGGTTTAGTGCCATCAGCAAACTTGCTGAGGATACACTCTGCCCCATTATCCAGACCATTAATGAAGATGCTAAACAGGATCAGACTCAGTATTGGCCCCTGGGGTACACTGCTAGTTACTGGCTTTCAACTAGACTTCATGCCACTGATCACCACCCTCTGGGCCTGGCCATTCAGCCAGTTTGCAGTCCACCTCACTGTCTACACCTCCAGCCCATACTTCATTAGCTTCTTTAGGAGGATCTTACGGAAGATACTGTCACAAGCCTTACTGAAGTCCAGGTAGACAAGATTCACTAATCTCCCCTCATCTACCATGCCAGTCCTTTCATCGTAGAAGTTTAATTAAGTTGGTCAAGCATGTCTTGGTGAAGCTATGCTGACTACTCCTGATGAAATTCTTGTCCTTTATGTGCCTGGAAGTGATTTCCAGGATTAGCTGCTCCATCACCTTCCCAGGGATCGAGATGAAACTGACCAGCCTGTAGTTCCCTGGGTCCTCCTTCTTGAAGGTAGGAGTGATATTTGCTTTCCTCCAGTCTTCAGACACTTCTCCCAATTGCCATGATTGATCAAAGATTATTGAGAGTGGCCTCACAATGACATCTGTCAGCTCCCTCAGTGCTTTTGGGTGCATCAGTTTCCATGGACTTATGTATGTGCAGTTTGCCTAAGTATTCCCTGACCTGATCCTCTTCCACCAAAGGTACATCACCCTTGCTACAGACTTTTCCCTTGGTTTCTGGAATCTGGGATTTCTGAAGACCAGACTTGCTGGTAAAGACTGAGGCAAAGGTGGCATTCAGTACCTCAACCTATTCCACATCCTGTGTAACCTGGTCCTCTGTCTTGTTGAGCAATGGGCCCACATTTTTCCTAGTCTTCCTTTTGTCACCTCTGTACTTATAGAAGCCCTTCTTGTTGTCTTTGACATCCCTGGTCAGATTCAGTTCCAGTTGGGCTTTAGCTTTCACAGCTTCATCCCTGGATGCTCAAACAATGTTTCTGTATTCCTCACAGGTTATCCGTCCTTTCTTCCATGGTCTGTATGCTTCCTTTTTGTGTTTGAGTTTGACCAGGAGCTCCTTGTTCATCCATGCAGGCCTCCTGGCATTTTTACCTGTCTTCCTGTTCCTTGGATTGGACTACTCTTGAGCTTGGTAGATGTGTCTGGGTTCACACACACACTAGTGTATAACACAGTGGAGGTTTATGAGAACAATATTGTACAGAACAAGAACAGTGTAAGTTATTCACTCTCAACATAATGCTAAGATGAATATTTAACTATTATTTATTGGAAAGTTAGAAAAAAATTACCTTGTAAAGTATTTTGTACATTTCTCCTGTGTGACCCTATTCACGCTCAGCCTGAGTAGCACCTTGCTTCTGCAAGCTTGGAGGCAATGGGTGAAATCCCCACTGAACTACTGTGCAGGTGCAGAAATGCATGAGAACGACCTATTTATGTTTAAGTGTTAGGAAAAAAAAATATTTGGAAACTGACTAAATGTTCTAACAGGTTACTGCATGTTTTAACATGGTGATCCCTACTATCCCTATGCTAAGAGCTGACCCTGTTGATGCTGAAGTTTTAGAAAACTAAGAAGTGAATGTCTGGGCCCTTGATAAATGTCTACAAAGGATATGCATTTATGTATCGAAATATATAAAGGGATGTAATCTCTTTCTTTTTTTACTACTATGGCAAGATTGATACTGATGAAAGTGGATGTTTCAAACCAACAGGCATTGAAAAAGTATCATAATGATACAAAAGTTGTTAAGAGTGGAAGAGACTGTTGCAGAAAATATTCCTTAAATTTCCCACCAGACACTTCATCAAAATGACTCATGTTTACTGAAGAAAGGGCAAAAAGTGCTTTGTGGAAAAACTACTTTTCTTGACAATTGTAGAAAAAGAATTGTAGAAACAGTACCATGAGCTGCTGTGCTGCAAACAAAGTAACATTTTCAGAAAAAAATGCAGTGCGTTTTGTAAATCCACAGTTTGGTTACTTTTGTTTTCCATTTAGCAATATGGCAGCTTTCTATAGTGCTAGTGTTTTGCACATTCTTTCTTCCTTTCATGTCTTCTGCAATGTTACAATTTTATGAAGCAATTATTCAGCGAGTTTGTTGTTTTAGTTTACCTCTGAATACAATCAATGCTTGCAAATACTTGCTTCTTAGTGAGAATTCACATATTTAAGTTTTTAGACTTAGCATTGTAGAAATTGCTTTAAACTTTGAGTAACCCATTTCTTTATAATATGAGCAGAAAGGCACAAAGCCTGATTCATTGAAGAGGTCAGTGCCCCATTTTGTCAGAGTCGTAGTTATTTTTCTTTTACCAAATTAAGGGCCAGCTAAAACTTCATAAACAGCCCTTTCTACAACAGCTTCTCTGTATTTTCACAGCAACAGTATCACCTGCTGTTCTAAACAGAGGCTTGTAGAGGCATAGCAATTCATTTCTATTCATTAGGATTACTGTTAACTACGGTCTTTTTTGTATCAGTGTTTAAATACCCAGAAGTGTGTGGTGTTGATGTGTTTGTGATCTTTAATGCTGTACTAATTTAGCTTTGACCTTTTAAAAATCATTATTATTATTATTGCTATTACTACCAGGAATTCAGTGGAATAATGTGCACCAGTCAATGGCACAAGGAGGATTCATGACCTTTGGATGGATGTGCTGGATGATGTTCTTTGACTCCATTTTATATTCTATAGGTGGCTGGTATTTCAGCAATATTATTCCTGGTAAGATCATGCAGTTGTTCTTATTTCATGTTTTTGAAGAAGTTATTGAATGGAATGGATAGAATTGGCTTTCCTCATTGTATGCAACTAAACCAAAACCATATCTATTTCTGAGCTGAGGTTTTGGTGTGCAAAACTGCCTGATTGCCTTTAGGGACTGGGTAAGAAAGTCTTCCTACATGCATAAATATTGAGTAGTGCTAACAGAGGTACTAGAATTTGTAGCCAGGCATGAAATATCTTTTGTTTGCTTATGGGGATGACTAACATTTGAAGGACTTAGGAATTTGTTGCTACTTCATAGTAACAGAGCTCAGTCTAGTAGCAAAACTTCTTGTGAAAATGGTGAATCTTCTGACTCAGTACTTGGGCTGAAACCCATGAACAACAACACGTTTACAGATCACAAAGGTTTCAAACTGCCTGGTAACTGTATCTTGCTCCCAAGTATATTTTCAGAAAGTAGTGGGATTTTTTTCCTTCATAAACCAAGTTTTATGAATATTATTGAGTTGATTGATGCATTTTTAATCGTAGCCTAATGCCTCACTAGCTGTTTGAAATTTACCTTTCCTCTGATTTGGATATGTTACCTTTTCTTCCAGCTACTTTGTATCTGTTTTAAAAATAAAAAATGAATTTTTCCTTGAAAGAGAGGGCTGTGTGGAATATACAAATGCATTTTACAAATTTTAGCTTAAATTGACACCTGCCCTTCAATGTCAATGAAATGCAACTCCAAACACACAGAGAGTGTACTGTGGGATTTGTAAGTGAAACCTGGAAAGACCAGGCAATGCCAAAGTTTAGGTTGCGTGTAGAAGCATATTTTTACCCTTTCTGTTTGTGTGCTTGATTAAAGTTTCTTATGCTGGCTGATTTGTTTAAATTGTGCAGATAGTAATAGAAAAATGATCTTTAATGATTGGTGCAATGGCTTATTGTTATAATAAAAAATAAGGCTGTTTGCCCTGGCAGGCCATTTGGTGCATTTTCTTTCCTCTAGGTTACGAGACTGCGTTAGGCTGTGCCTACGTGTTGTTAAGTTTATGATTCTGTTACACTTCAAAGCTGATTTGGAGATAGGGTAAAGCGCAGTGTCACTGAAGACTGATTATTTTGTGGCAGGACCTGGTGTTATGGCCAAATGACTTTTTTCCACTTTATTAAGGTTTTTTAAGTGCAGCTAAGAGTTTGAGATAATTAAATGGTCTAACCAGCTCTGTGTAAGTAATGATAGGACATTAGTAGTCTACAAACAAATATGAAATGACTGTAAATTTTGCAACAGTTTCTATCGTAATTATCATCTAGGAAAATTTGGATTAAAGAACCGATGGTACTTTCCCTTTACTGTTTCCTACTGGAAGAACCTGTGTGGTACAGAGAGGAAGAAGAGACATTACCTGAATTCTGATATGTTTTTCTTCAATGAAAACTTCCAAGAAAAAGGTTTGTAGCAATAATAGAATTCTAGTAACGGCCCTTTTCTGAATCATGTGCTGATTTTGATCAATCTGCTTTTATCACAGCTTGGTCCTATATTATATGTTTAGATCTTGTCCTTTTCCCTCCTCCATTATATAGTGTATACTATGAACATTATATGCTAACTGTTAATTCTGCTGTCACCTGTAATGCTTGAATCACTCAATTAATAATATTGTAGACAAGTATTTAAGAATACTCTTTAAAAATGTAAAATAAGTATCTCTTGGGTTCATCCTGTCCCTGTGTATTGCCTGTTTGCTTTGTTAGGATCTTCTGAAATTCCTTGAAACCTTTCATACTCTTACTGAATCTGGAAGTATTGTGCTTTATTAACTTTTTTTCCCCCTTCTTTTTTCCCCTTTTGATTTTCTTTCTCCTCTGCTGTTTTTATTTGCTTCTTGTTTCAGTAGAAAAATTAACTTTGTTAATTTCTTTCCCTTCTATATCTTATTTCCCACTTCTATAATCACCATTCTTTCTGTCTCTGCTTCTTAGACTTTTGTTTAAAAAGCTACTGTTATTGTAACTAATTTTTATCTGCCTCCAGATACTTTCACCGCTCTTCTATTTCTTTGTTCACTTGCTTAAAATTAATTCAGTTTTTTTTATTTTTTTCCCCCCTTTTAGATCTCATTAAGAACTTTCTCACATTTCATCTATGTTTTGTGAATGAGGGAGTAAGTGACCCTCACCTATATTCCTTCTTGGGCCTTAGAACAACATGATGGGTTGTGTTTTTTGGGAAGTTACAGTAGCTTGGAAATGATCCTATTGTTTGTAGCATAGGTGAAGAAGCTGAACAACTCAACAGTTCTATGTATTGGTATCTCCTAGAATAGGGAAAACTTCAAAATGTCTTGAAATGTCACTTAAAATGAAGATTTTCAATGTTTCTCCTTGGTTTCACCCCATCCTCTGTGGAAAGCAAAGAAGAAAACCTCTCCTCTGCCTGAAAAGTTGCTAGCATGGTCTCTGGCTCAAGCCATCCAAGTGACTGCCTACAGCTTTGTGGATCTGTTTGTCTCTCTTCTCCTCTGCTTAAACTGATGCACGTCACGTGCTCGGTAGCAAATTACCTGTGCATGAACTCTAATGCTGCCATGCATGCAAAAGGAACTTGCTCTCTTTCATAAGAATTGGGCGTCGTTGTACTGATGATGGGATAAAGGCAGTCATGGATAATTTGCTTGGAACAGCAAAGTGACTTGCTCCCGGACAATTTCTGTGTTTGTTCCATACAGGCCGGCTAAGGGCTGGTTCAGTGGGGGTAGAAAGCACTTTGGAAATCAGAAGTGTGTCAGGGAAGGGCTGGAGTGTAGGTCCTACAAGCTGGAACTATGACTAGAGCAGGGCTGGCACAGACCTGGGTGCTCAGTACCCACTTGGAAGTCCTCTTAGGAGAAGTCCTAGGGTGATCAATTTACTGCTTGCAAGTAATTTGGAGCTCTTGCTCTGAATCTTACCTGAGATACAGTGTCTGAGGCTCACTCTGTACTTTAAGTTTTTTTGTTAAGTTCCAGGATGTACTTGCAAATTTAGGAATCAGTGGAAAGGACATGAGTAATGTTTGTTGGTGGTTTTAGTCTCCAGACAAAAGTTAGAGAAGCTAACAGGAAGAGAGGTGTGTGGGTAGCAGGACCTCAGAAATGTCACAGCTGCTGATAGTGTCTTGCTGGAAAGTAACCTCAAGCTTCTGGCAAAAGTTCTTTCTAAACTTAAATCTGATTGTGAAAGGAGCAAAAAACTTCTTCATTCACAGCCTAAACAAACCAATCCTTGAAATAATTATATATTTTTTTATTTATAATTTGATTTACATAATTTTATATATTTTTATATAAAGCATAATTATTCTTCTTGTAGTATTTATATTTTATTTAATTATATATAAAATGATTACATAAAATATAATTATAAACTATAAATATATATAAATGTATAATTTATATATTTATATGTCTAAAATATATATTAAAAAGGATAATTCTCTCTTCTCATGATTCTCATCTGTAACAGTTTCAGTTTCTTTGGACTAAGATTCCAATTTGCCTTACCTTTGTTTAAAAAGAAAAAAAAATCCCACTGCCAAGTTTCTCAGTTGTAATGAGTCAATAAAATATTACATGTTTATAATATATTTATGGGGGTAATGATTGACTGTAGTCATGTTTGAAAAGTAGTGCCAACCTTTCCTCCTGACATAGAAAGGAAGTCAACTTGATCTGCATCATATGTTCCTTTCAGTTTGCTGAGCTGGTTACATCACAGCAAAATGCTGGTACTTGCATTGAGGACCTTAAGTTATGTTTAGACTACACTGCTGCTCTGAATCATTTTGCAGAGACCTGCTTTGCTTTATTGACTGAGGGAATTAAGAGGATTAACTGGCTATGCCTGTTAATGTTATGTTAATGTTATGTGCCTGAAACTGGATGGCATATATGGAGTAACGCACACAGTTAGAATTTTCTCATACTTATGGGCATAATACAATGGTTCAAGCAACATTATTATAGGTGTTTTTTCTACTAAAAATAAAATCTAATACCTATTTTATGACTTTATGGAGACATATGTGGACATGCACACAAATTGGCATAATTGTTTTAGGTTGCTTTTTTAAAACGGCAAACAGGCCAAATTCTTAGCAAGTATTATCTGGCATAGTATCTTTGATTTCAGTGGAGCTTAAGTCAGTTTGGAGCATCTGAACATCTGTTCCAGGCTTTGGTAAATGGCAACAGGGATTAAGTTAATTTGTTATTCCCTATATACACTCACACGCACACATGTTTAGATTCAGCAAAACTCTTGATCTGCTGCTCTTCGCCATACAGACCCAGCACCTCCAAGCTGGAAAGGCCCTTGCATCGAAGGAGCCACCATTGGTGTCATGCTGCTGTCTCTCACCAAAGAGCACGTGGATGGCCAGAAGGCTGCCATTAAAGATCTCAGTCTCACTTTCCATAGAGGTCAGATAACAGCACTCTTGGGACCTAATGGAGCTGGCAAGACGACAGTTATGTAAGCTTGCCATTTAATGCTGTTACACTCCCCTCTGATATCTGCTGTGCTTTCTCACTTCAAAATGTTTGTGAACTCTTTCCTATGTCTTTTTTTTCCAAATAAATATTTAATAAACTCCTCAAAACACATGGAAAGTGAAGGCTATATGTCTGTGACAAAAGCAATGTAATGAATAGAGAACTGAGTCCTCTGTGCCACTGAAACCGTGATGTAATGGTTCAGGAGCAGCATAAGTAGGAGCTGGGCATGTCTAGTTGTAGAGCTGAACACATCTCAGGAAAATGTTCTTTTCTGGCATCCCATGTGTACTATCACATGGAGAGTGTGGAGTTTTATGGGGTTTTGTGCTTTGTTCCTAGAGGTTGCAAGGGACTTTTTCTTGGTAATTGACCAGAAACAAAAATAACAAAATGAAAATAACATTTTAAAATGTCTCAATTAAGAAGTCTATGTATTTCTACCTTTCTGTTAACTATGATCATCTTTAATAAAACCAGTGATGCAGGACGGGACCCAATTAGGAATTACTCCTCAGCTAGAATACACACATGAAAAAGGAAACAATGGTCTGTTATATTTGGTTGGGAAAAAATGGATATTATTCTGGAAGTAAGGAAATGAAGGATTCTTGAGATCTTAGGGTTTTTTTTTTCTTAAAAAAAAGCCCAAAACATTAGCAATGTTTCTACAACTATGCTCAGCTGAATTAGTATTGCTCTAAGGATGCTAGGATGTGCCTCAGAACATCCAAGTGTGAACTGTGTAATACAGTCATTACACATGATCTTGCTGATTTTTGTTGTTGTGGTTTTTTTTTCTTTTCTTGTATCAGATCACTGTTGACTGGTCTGTATCCACCAAGCTCTGGTACCATTATTGTTAATGGAAAGGACATATGTACTGACCTGGCTGCCATCAGGACAGAGCTGGGTGTTTGCCCACAGTATGATGTCCTGTTCAACATACTAACAGTGCGAGAACATCTACTGCTTTATGGATCAGTGAAGGCACCTGGCTGGACAAAGGAACAGCTGAATCAGGAAGTCAGTGGGTAAGTTTTCCTTTCATTTGTTGAAATCTGTCAAGTAAATCATTAGTGTCTATTGCAAGCCACCCAAATAAGAAAGTGCTAAAGCAAAATTGCAAGTGGAAGCAAATGAAAACTGCAGGTTTTCAATGAGTTTTTATCACACTTCGTGTTCTGGAATTATGCCTTGAAAATAGATTTCCCAGTTTCTAACCTTTACTTGAATGTATTTGCAGTGAAACTGTCAATGTTTAAAAACTGGTATACAGAACCATCAAATAATTATGTTTTGACAGGAGTGGAGTTGGTTAGCCTGGTAGCAGCTGTGGTGGTTCCTGCCTCATGCTGTCTGCTTTACCCCCCTCCTAGCTGGAGAGGCAGATAGAAAGTAAACTGCTGTGTGTTCACCCTGAGTTTTCAGATAAGTCAACACTGACTTTATGTGTTTATTATCCTGTATTCCCTCACCTGCAGTAGAAGGAAGATTGGAAAACCAGAAAAGGCAAGTAAAGGCAGTGCTTGTTACAATCTCTTTAAATAGGGCATCATCTTTTTCCTTTGTTAAATTCAGACTTTCAATGTGTTTAATAGGTGAAGGGGTTTAAAAACAAACAATCCAACAGCGAAAACAAGCCAGAGCTCTGGCATGACCTTAGAGGTTTTGCCTCTTGTCGAGAATGTTTGTTAGTGTTTTTAGGCTGCTGCTTCTTTGACAGAGGACTAGATCTTCTTCATTTTTGCATCACGTATATTATACTACTTGTAAACCATACAAGGTGAGATGTTGTTCACTAATAGTAAACAGCATTTTCTGAACTTTAGGAATTAAACGTATGGTGTTCTAATAGTGTGGCAGCGTAAATATTTTCTGTTTACCTTCTGATTCATGCTAGACTCTGTGCAGGGATGAGCACTTCCACACTTGAATGGAAATAAATGCCAAGTTGATGGAACTTCTCCTTAAGCGTGCGATTAGACATATGCAGTGCATTTGTGGCAAAGTGACTTTCCTTTTTAGTAGCTACCATAAAAGCCTGTCACTTTAAAATTTTGATCTGAAAAATCTATGCTGTGGGACACTGCATTCTCTCTAGAAACATCAGAAACAACTCTCTAGAACAAAAAGGACAAACCAAAGTCTGTCATACTAATGGCACATAAGAACACTCAGGCATCTACAGGCCTGGCTCCTAAGAAAAAAATTTTTTTTTTTTTAAGGCAATGAATGCTTTAAAATACTTCAGAGAAACTAGAAAAGCAACAAAACAATGAAACAAAATTTGCTTTTTATAAAGCAAAAAAAGATGGTTTCTAAAGGAATTAAGAATAATTTTCCTGGATATCTATCTATACAACAATTATAGAAACCTGCTTTCTTAAAAATGAAAAATTCTCTCAGGGTAAATGGCATGGTTTACAGACTGCATATTCACTCAAATGATTCAGGAGATTAGCTTGGGAATGTTGAGCCTTTTATGTCTTGCTTGCCAGGCTGATAGCAACTGAAAGCTCTTGGGTCAATGGCTGGATGTTCAATGCAATGAAAAATAAATTGTCAGTCTTTGAGTGCTGCCTTTGTTGAGCATGTTTCCATGCACTGCTCAGATGCAAGATCATCAGAGAGCAAGGACTGAATAGGCAATGTCTGTAAGGTATCTCCCAGTCCTTAATACAGGAATTAGATTAGGTTGGATTAGGTAGTATTATTCTACCTAGGGATGACTAATCTGTTTACTTCACAGAAACATGTCTTAAAAAAAAACCCAGCAGTGTTACCTTATTTACTTCAAATGACTACATATTTCCTAAAATCTTGGGCATTTTTTAAGGTTCTTTATGTAATTGAAAAAACTGAAGCACTGTTTGAGTTATGAAACTAACCAACTTTACCATGGTTTAAGAGGCTATAATCTAGAGTTTACTGAAATTGTTGGACAAACTGGTATTTATTTTAATGGACTTAAGTCCAAAATTGTCTGTTCTTATCCTGCACAATACTTATCCAGAATTTATATTTCAGATAGTGATAGGTGTTTATACTTTGTACATAGGGACATAATTTTTTTTCTATTCCTTCTTGTCATCAAATTCTATGATCAGTCAGAGGTAGTGTTTTTTTCAGTTTCCGTTTACAGTGACTTTTCAGTAATTGTTCTCCGAGTGGACATGATGTGACTGGAAAAACTCTTTCAAAATTGGTCCCATTTCTGTACTCTTATTTCAGAGCTCTGGAAGATGTGGATTTATCCCAACATCAGTACAAACCTGTTGCAGCCCTGTCTGGGGGAATGAAAAGGAGGTTGTCCATTGCCATCTCCTTTATTGGAAACTCAAAGACAGTCATTCTAGATGAGCCCACCAGTGGAGTAGATCCATGTTCTCGCCGTAGCATCTGGGATGTTCTTCTGAAGTACAAAGCTGGTACAAAGCTTATACACATAATTTGCTGCTTGTTTTCCTTTCTGGAATTCTGTTTAAATAAATTTAAACAGGATAGTCAGAATATTAGCATTGTTATTCAGTAACTAAATACATTCATGTCAGAGGTAAAATTTAATCAAACTTGGGAAACTTTAAAGCAGCCAAGTGAGATTACAAGAATTATCTGCTATCTCACAGGAAAATGCCCAGTCTAACAGAAGGTTGAGCTTAGTTCTGAGTCCTGTCCTGAAGTTTCTCTTCTCTTACCTTTTTGTTAGCATTTCAAAATTGTATTCTGGTTTGTCATTTCCCATTTTGCACATATCTATATGTAGATGCATATATATTTATGAAAATAGACTCATCAGTCAGTCTGCTACATTAATTTTTTAAGTGCCATAAGGTTAAAAACTGATTGTGGGAACCAAACTCTTCAGCTAGTAAACACTCAATTAGCTCTAATAACTCACAGTGAATGATCCACTGAAACAGACACTGCTGTTATGTGGTTTTAAAGAACCTCTTAAGCTCTTAAAACAGCTTGAAATTGTAATGGCTTAATACTACTTACTATGTGTAATACCAGGCAAAGCAAGTTTAGACTTGAATCTCAGTCTGTAAATCTGAATGCAGGTTTTGTTTGTGTCTTGTAGTTATGTTTTGAAGGGACCTGAAACATGTTCCCTTAAGGTTAAAGGACTCTTGTGAAAGTAAGATATGTTTCTCTAGAAACCAGGTTTTGTAGACGTGTACCAATCTTTCCGATGCAGGTTGCACACTGATCTTTACCACTCACCATCTTGATGAGGCAGAGGTGCTTAGCGATCGCATTGCCATCCTGCAGAGTGGCCAGCTGAGGTGCTGTGGTTCTCCCTCTTATCTGAGAGAAACATATGGCCAGGGACACAGTCTAACACTCATAAAAAAGGTACACTGAAAATGTACTGTACAGAACTTAACAGTGCCTGCCAAGTAATAGCTGTGTGTATTCTAAGGGAGCCGTATGTCCCTGCCAGGAAGTAAGGTGTGATATAGATTATCAGAGAGACAGGAAAACATGTTTTTATCACCTTTCTTAGTTGTTTTCGGTGGGTGGTGGTATTAGTATTATTATTACTAGTACTACTACTGCTATTGTTGTTATTTAGAAGAACACAATGACATCTTTGAAAATGATGACCTTCAGTATTTAGCTGAAAAGGGCTTGGTCTCACTGTTCTTTGTTCCTGGGAAGTAATCTCTGTATCCCAGGTTTGATTGAGTTTCATCATTGGAAATTTTCTTATACGAATTCTACTATCAAGTCCCATCCTTCTGGTAACATTTAATTTTTTGTGCATGATTATCTTTCTTTCCTCATAGCCCTCTGTGTTTAAAATCCAGGATCCTAAGCATATTGTTCAGGTCACATCTTTGGTACAGACCCACATCCCAGAAGCCTTCTTGAAGGAGAACAATGGGACTGAGCTGACCTATGTGATTCCAGAAGGGGCAGATAAGACCTCTTTTAAAGGTCTTTTTCAGGCTTTAGATCAAAGCCTTCATCATCTACATGTGACTGGCTATGGCATTTCTGATACCACCTTGGAAGAGGTACTTTTAGTTTTTTTCTGTGTAATGACATATTCTTGGTTAGAGAATCCTGTATTAGCTTCCAGCTACTCTTGATTGTATCTTTTGTATTGCACAACATGTTTTCTAAACAAACAAACAAACAAAAACAAAACAATAAAAACAAAACACAAAATGTAGGCAAAATGTATACTTTATAGTTTTGCTGTACGTTAATTTCAGCAACCACTCTACTATGACTTATTTCTTATTTCAAGAATCCGATGTGAAGACTGAGGAACTGTGTAACTCTTAAATGTTTGTTTCTGCATTTACTTAAGGAAAATTTAATGTGTCATTGATTTAATGAGAACCACAATTGTCTTGAATCTCTAGCATTGGAATGAGCTTTGAACTTCCAAGGCTGGAGGTTCAGTTCAGGTAGCTCTTGGGACAGAAAAAAAATTGCTGAGAATATTCTCTGACTTACAAAGTTTTAAAGCTTAGGACTTAGCAAAACTGTGTGGGGAAATCTCTGAAGAGTATTCTGTGTGTATACCTAGAGACAGAAAGAAAGACTTACATATATGTATATATGAACATATATACACACTAATATACATATATGTGTGTGTTTATATGTATACCAAATGGACAAGAAAAGAAATCTCTGTTATGCTGCTTCGTCACTTCTGAATTTATCTCTGTGTAAACAGCCATATCAGTGAGAAGTTATTTTCCTTGGACTATTTTTATCCCAGCTATAACTTCTAAGTATCAAGATTCCCTAAACCACTACTGTTCAAGTTCTGTATTATAGAACCTTTTGAAAATATAATTTTTTCCACTTCTTCAAGTGATAAGGAGAGTAATGTCAGTATTTTTTGATGCACAAAACGCATCTATTTTTATTGATGGCAAAATTCATTCAGGATCACTTTGTGAAACTGATTTCTCCAGTTATTAACTATAGTGTTAAAGACAGACAAGGTTGGACTGTTTTCTAACAGAAAATTTAATATATGTTAGGAAAAACGCCCCACAAAAATAATGAAATGCAGATTCCTGTAGAGTGTTTTTATATATATATATATAGCAATAAATATTTAGTATAGAAAAGGGGTGTATCGCTTCTCCCTCTGTTCCCTGGAAGTGTATGAGATGGTACGATGTAGTACTGTAGTCAGCTGGAACACAAGATCCCCCAGTGAAGATGCTCATCTTTCCTGGTCTTATGAAGATGATATGCTTTAAGGCCTGTCAGACATCACTTATGCATTGTATTTTTGCTGCATGAGCTATACATATGGGAATTAAGGAGATCAGGTATTTGAAACTGCATCAGCAGTTCTGGGTTTGTTTTGCAAGTTTAGAATTGTTCATCTTACATAATCTGTGGAAAAAATATAAATAGAATCCCAATATTGCAAGTAAACCTAAAATGACAAGTGTTAATGAAATTTATTGAACCACCACGTGGAGCTGTGTTATCCTGAAGTGGTCTACCAGGAGACATCTTTAGGACTATATTGATTTGCTACATAGGTTTTTAGGACCCTTTACAAGCATAAAGGATCTGTTTTTGCACATTTGTTTTTAAACTGCAGTCCAAAGAATGATCCACCAGGAAGTATGTGGTTTCTTTTGAAGTTTAACTCTATACAACTGAGTTATTTATAACGGAAAAAAAAAGCACCTCTTCAGTGTTTCTTTTATAAATGACCACTGTACATAAAGCTAGTGTGACGGCAAGCATTTGCTATGGGAATAGGAAGTGGAGGGGGGGAGGAAAAAAAAATCGTACAAGTTTAATAAACATCTTACGTAATGCTATAAAGTAAATTACATTCCTGATATACAATTTCATGAAGCACGTCAAAAGCTTATTGAAAAATTATTTTATTTCAAATTATATAGGGTGATTAACATGCTATAAGAAAGAATATTGTTTAGTGCCAAACATTATAGATGCTGAGGTAATGTATGTGTTGAGAACCTTTTTTGATTATGTCCCTGTGGGATATCATAGGACTTTCCAGAACTAGCATCTTTAAAGTAAATGTGAATTTGTAATGGAATATGAGGAAGCTTCCTCGGTGTGCTGCATCTGTTATTCAGTTGAGAGCTTGCTTTTGGTTGTTTTCTGCAGGGGAGGTTAAAAAACGCTTTGAAGGTGGTATTAGATATTGATGTGTCATCCTTCAGCTTCAAGACTTAATGCATTAATTTGGGGTGATTTCTGTCATCTCTACATCTCATCATTAGGCGTCGTTACAACCTCAATTCTCCATTTTCTTATCAAAAGCCTCTTTGCATTGGCAACTAAATGGATAGCACATAATAGCGCTATTTAGTCTATTCAAACAATTCAGTCTGGAAACAAAGAACTCTGACTTTAAAGGAAGAAATGTGTTGTAATTTTTATTTTATCCTTTCTTTTTGTTCTCTCATGTTTTTCAGTTTGAGGGACACTTGCACTCTCTAAAAATCTTACTTTCCAAGGGAAACCAGGCTTCAAAGGAATCTTGAAGTTCTAACAAAATCAGTTCTGACACTTTCCAATCTCACTTATATTATGTTTGCTTCCTTTTAGGTTTTAAATATCTTTTCCAACCATTTGTATTTGTGTACTTTATGATGCTTATAATCCAAAGAGTGTTAGCAGAATCAAAAGGAGGTTAGAAGGGTGGTTAATTAAATTAAGTGTACACTGAGAGCTCTCTGGAGGATGATGTTTCACTTTCTGGCAACTCTGGAGGTTTCAAAGCTTATTGCTTTCTTGCTTTGCTTTGAGGAGAGAACAAAACCTTTGAAACATCTTTGCAAAATAAGTTGTGTTGAAATACCTGTTAATGGGTACTACTTTAAATTCTCTTCTTTGAAATGACCAGCGTTTGCCCCAAAACTTTCCAGGGAAAAACATATACCTCCTTGAAATATTTTAGCCTTAAAATACTACGTAGATTGTAAAAAGTTTCAATTTTGTTGAGAGTGCTCTAACAACATCTAGTAATGACACAATCATATTAATCTATTTGACTGTAGTATTGCCATCTGGCCAGACCTTTTTGCTAGAGGGGAAAAGCAGATCCTATACCTACTGACAATCTGGTGGTTTGAAAGAAGCAACCAGGACAGTGGCTGCTGCTTGCAAGTAGGACAGTCCTTCTCAACAGCCAGCATGACCACTGGCTCTCTCCATCCCCAAGAGTGGCCAAGGTGGTCCTTCAGTGCCTGGCATGGGACAAGTGCTGGAAGTGAGCCATGCTACTCCTTACCTATTTTAAGTATTTTCCTTGAAAGCATACAGAGTTTCTTCCAGTGGCTTTGGGCTGTGCCAGGTGTCTGTCTCCCTCTGTGTGTTTATATCTAAGTTTGACAGTCGGAAGTGTTCCTGTTTAGCGGATAACCATTGACCTGCTTGCAAAAGTTCTTCAGTCAACAGTCATCCACAGTGAATAGCTGTTAAGACTGCTTCTGCACCATTCTCCTTAGCAAAACATGCCTGTAGCTACAGAAGGTTATGCTGAGCATGGACTGCCTGGAAGAAAATATAAAAACAATGTGAGCAGAAAGTTTAGTAAGAGGAAAATTGGCTCCTACATAGGGAAGTTATTTGAGTTAAAATATGAATTACAAATGTAGGTTTAAAACTTAGAAGCTTCCCAGAGATACTTGCTCTGGTACTGCTCAGTTACTGAAGAAAATTCAGTGATGCTGAATTATGCAGAATGTAAACATTTCGCAAGCAGAAGATGAATATTTCTTAAAAGGGAGATTTTCAGATTTCCGTATTTGGTTGAGTGTTACCAGTGACTCAAGTATGGAACAATGAGTATTTAACACTGCTCTGTGCTTACTGTCATGTTCATAGGAGTCTGCCTGTCCTAGTAAAATGGTCTACAAAAACAGTTGGGAAAATGTTAAACACTGCTCCCATGTGTTTCTAATTCCATGTGCTGCTTGCTTTCCAGGGACTTTTATATGGCTTTTAAATTACTACTTACAATTTTGACTACTCTTTTTGGAGGTGCTTGTTACAACTTAACTGACAGCAAGAAATTAAAGCAATTAACACTTTCCCACTGCAAAATACCTAGGATACACATGGGATTTATGGGATAGGAGGACCCAGAAATGTTGCTAAAGTATCAGTCAGTGGTTTTAGAAGATAAAGACCTGTCTATAGGTGTGACATGCTCTGCAGTGAAGTATCGAGGACACTGTGTCACTGTATCAGTGAACCAGGCTTGTTTTTATGGTGCTGTCCCAAAGAAGGAATCAGGAAGAAATCAGGGAGTAACTGCCTAGTACAGCTTAGAAAGGGGTGCAGAAAACGTCTATTTTCTCAGGTTCCCCAACTGGACAAGTCCTTGGTCAGATATTGGACTTGCTAGCCAAAGCAGAAATTAAGCAGGAACTGCTAAAACATGTAGGGAAAGAGATGTTCTGCTGAGGTCTAGAACATACCTTCTCTTGTTGAGTTTATCCAATCTTTTATGTATGGCAAGAACACATTGTCTCTCTGTCATGGTGTCTAATCCTGGCTTTTACAGATCTGTGTGTTTTGGAAGGTAACTTAATCTGCTCATAACATTGTTAGGCTAATACTACTTCTGTCCACAATATCCTTTGCAACATTAGATAAATAGTAATTTTTTCTGTACAATATGGTCTCTAATGATTCCCATTCTTAATGAGATGTTTGAGAGCTGCCTGAGTACTACAGGGAGGACTGGGCAATGCAGGTTGCCTTCTGCCTTTATAGCTGTATCAGAATCGCTGTGTCAGTGAAGCTACAGTAGACACAGGATGTATGTGTTTTTTTGATGTGTGTGTGTTTGTGTTTGGTGGTTTTTGTTTCTTTTTTAAGGCATAGTTACATCCTCTCTTCAAGTGACATAATGTGCTTAAGGAAGATGATGTTTGTTTGCAACGCCAGCAGGAATTTTGACACTGAACTGAGTACATGCAGGCGACATTTTGTAGTGTAGCCTTCTGTCCTGGTTTGGACTAAACGGAACCAATTTTCCTTTCAGTGAATTTTCCTTTCAGCTGAGCTTCTTCTAAGTAACTATGCTTTCTGAAATGAACTGCATGTTTTTCAGACAGTGCCCACTTCTAGGACTGATAACGCTCGAACATTATGGCTATTACTGAGGTAACGGTAGGAATGGTATGCAGAAGGGTTCTTGCTTAGACTTATTCCTATAGAAACCAAGGTCACTGCTAAATTCCTCACTATCTACAAGTGAAGAGCCGTAGAAGAGTCTCACCTCCAGGAAGAAGCAGACAGGACAGGTGACCCAAAACTGACAAACAAAGTATTCCATCCCATACTCATCATTCTCAGTATAAAGCTGAGGGATCACGAGGGTCGTCCTCTCTTCTTCTACGGCTGGCATCCAAAGAGGACTCTGTTTTTCTCCTGCCTTCGATCCCAGTCTGTATGTTCCTGTTCCCATCTGTTGCAGAGTCCGGTCCAGGCCTTCCCGGAGCTTGCCCTGCAGTGTCAGTGATGATGTGATGGTCAGCGGGGGAGCTTGATCTTGGTTCTGTATATACTTGTATATATTTAATTATTTCCATTATTATTATTATACTCTTTTTCATCGTTACTGTTTATTAAAACTTTTTAAACATTCCAACCTGTAAGTCTCTCTCCCTTTTCTCTTTTCCTTCCCCTTCTTGGGTGGGAAAGGGTTAATAGAGAGCATCTGCCATTGGTTTAATAGCCAGCCCAGCTTTAAACCATGACACCTTCGTCCTAGCCAGAGAGGAGCAGTTCTTTTGTGGTTTTAGTCGGTTCGGTTTAGTTTGGTTTGCTTGACAGAATTGGTGTGCACAGGAGCCATCAGCAAGTGGGTCCAAGGCAACAAATTAGAACGTGGCTTTGGGCAGTCAGGATCTTCCTCCAGGGTCTGACACAGAAATGTCAGGAGGTATTAATGTCTTCTGGCCTTGCAGTAGTTAATGGTCAAAACTGTTCCATGAAAGCTGACAGGTAACAAATGCAATCAATAACCACTGTTAAATGGCAATTATATTGACTAGGCAAAATATGGTTTATGTAACAGTCAGACCTTAGCAAGTCAAGAAATGTCTTTCCACAACTAAAAAATACTTCAGATTGACTGGTTTTTATTGTCTTTTGTATGAGCTCCTTGGAAACAAGATTTTTTTTGTTATAGCTGTTATCAGGTTCTTTTGTGGGAAGAAACAAATGGTTTCTTAATGATTTCTGAAAGTCACACTGTAGTTATAATCTAAGTCTTGCAGCTCAACCCAAACAGAGAAGAGAAAGTGAGAGAAGGCTTTCATCAAGGGAAAGCAAAACTTGATTGTACTTTTGCTGTTCAATTAGAGATGCTCATGGTAGCTGTATTTTCTGTTAATTTTTCTTTCTTTTTATCTGAAGTTCTTAGATCACTGTTTAAATTGCAGTTCAGTTTAAGATAAGAAAATGTTAATTTTATTTTTCATTTGAGCTTACAAGAAGTGGGGTGAGTGTTAATAACCGACTCACTATGAAAGCTGTTCCAAGCTTCTGCAAGGCTGAGGGACTGATAAATGAAATACATCTCTATGAAATTCAAATGACTTTATGTGGACAGAACTGTGAAACAGGATTAAGCAAGAAGTAGTAGGTCGAACGCAAATCTATTTGGCAAAGTGTGTATTCCATTTAAATAGATCTCATGATTATAAAGTTTGTAAATTCTGCTGGTTTTTTAAAATGTTATCTTTAACTCCCTTCTGATGTGTGTGCCCCTGCTTAGGAAGATTTTAGATTGTTACTTTTATAAAAAAATAATTTCAGTTTTTCCCACAGTGATTTTAGGTAATAGGATCCTATCAATTTCTCCCAATTTGGGTATGCATGCTACTAGTTTTGCTAAAGAACATGCATTGTTGCCCGGTCCCCTCCATAGTATTAGTTAGACAGGACTTTGTTAATGTTGACTGTGCCTGATGATTGCATTGTCCTTTAAATGTCTTTCAATAGCATTATTGCCCACATGGTTGCATAAATCTATGGACACTTCCCAGAGCTCTGTGGGTTCTCAGTTCTGGAGGACTTTGTATGTGAGATTTAGTTGTACTGGTACAACTAGAACTCTTTCGTAACAGTTCCATCTGTGCCTGCAGATTTCTAGCTAGAGTATCAGAAAAGACTTGAAGCTGTCACTATGGCCTTCGTAAAAACTGCAGTAACTGAGTTACAACATATACCACAGCTTAGGAGCATAAAATATCAATGAAGGGCAGCCAGTCTATTGAAAAATCTTTGCACATAGTAGTGTGCATGGGCCAACAATGCTTTGCATAGGTGCTTTTGCATCTATTGGCATTTATTCCTTTCCCCTTATCCCCAGGATTCCTCCACTGGAGAGCTTGACTAATTTTATAGTCATATTCCAGCAGGGTGGCTACAGCAGCCACTACTGATATCTGACAATCTGGATGGTTTGAGATAGATAGATAGATAGATAGATAGATAGATAGATAGATATAAATAAAGTAGTTTTTAGAAAATAGATTCTGAATTATTTTTTTCTTATTTCATGAAAGGTATTTCTGAAGCTAATGCAGGACTCAGAGAAGATGCCCCGTGTTCCACGGGCAGCACGCCTGGACCATACAAATGGTGCTGAATCAGCCTGTAAGTAGAAAATTAGATACCTTCTGAAGCAGCCAGGTTTATAAAGATCACAAACGCAAAGATAAACATGCATAAAGTTCCCAAAGTTGAGGAATGCACAAGAAAATACTGTCTGCTACCATCTGGTAATTCTTTTTTTGTGTGTGTGACATGATCTGCCATGGTGTAGAAACTGTGATTCACCTCTGTATCACTTCACAGTTGTCTTCTCACTGTTCTACTATGTGTATACATGCACATAAGCATTCTCTCACTGCATCAGCATTAACATACTGCTTCCCACCAGTCCCTGGCAACTAATTACCCTCTTTGACTCATACTGACAATGGATAAATTTTGCTAAGATACACCACAGATATAAAATCTGTAAGCTATTAGAAAGGTGTATTCATCTACAGTTATGTGCAAATAAAAATAAATAAATAAAAGCTAGTAGAAAATCACTTGTCCTCTCAAGTGGCATGTTATTTCAGGTTCCCTTACATGTTTGTTTGTTTTAAAACAAGTTCCTTTGGGCTTTCTATTTTCCTCCTGCAAGCCTGGGAGAATGTCCTTGTTAACATTTCTGAAACCTTAGGAATCTTGTTCTCCTTAAGTCTCTTCTTAGAAGTCACTAATGTGATACTTCGCAAAATGCAAGACTCATGTTCTCTAATGACAATGCCCACCAAGCTTGCCAATATTTTCTCATTGTTCCTGGGATTCTCATGCTTCTGTACTTACCGTATTTCTTTCTGTTTGATGATTTGTATCTAGATTATAGTCGTCTTCAGCTAGATGTCAAACATTTTGTTCTATATGCAGTCCTTTTTGTTTTGTTTTGTTTCTATAGAAAGCACAGAGAGGTCCTGGTCTGTGACTGAAGACCTTCATTGTTACAGTAATGGAAATAATAATTTTGAACCAAGCTTGTGTTATTTGTTAAGATAAATTCAATTTGATCTGCCAGTAATGGGTAATCAATGCTAAGAATTGCGGCCTAAGATGTGACCTTTTCTCACAAAGCACAAACTTGACTGGATGACTTTTTCCAGAGGGTCTTTTTGCTGGACTGTCAGTCCCTGTCGAATCAGTGAAGATGTAAGTATATAGCAAAACACCCTCACTAAGCAAGTAAAATATCCACTTCTTTGAGTGGTGAGAACAAGGCTTCCATTCAAAATACAGCTTTGAGTATCCCTTTATTTTATAACAATCAGTTGTGTATTTCTTCAAGGCTCAGTTAGGATATCCGAACCAATTTCAAATCAAAACAGTCTGTCTTCTCCACATTGCATTTTCATTAAAGAGTAAGATTTACAGTTCCTAAAGTAATGAAAACAGTATACTGTACCTAACAACTTTATATCTTTTACTATCTGCATTTCAAAATACATAACTTAGTATTTGTTCAAGTTATTACATTAATAAAGAATCTAGTAATCAGAGACACTGTATTTTTCAGTCTGATAAATTATAGCAAGAAAAAAGTAACGATAATGCCATTTCTTTGGGCATGAGAGTACTGGAAAATTGTCATTCATTGCAGATGACTGTCATTCATCATTAAGGACAGTTGTGAAGTGTAGGCATAACGGATCTGGGAAATGGTCATGAAAGGTATCCATCATTGTCAAAGCTAACCAGAATACTCCATGGGCAATAGCTTGACCTGTATAATTTTGTCTTTGAAAGCAGATTCAAAGGCAGTCAAACTTTCTGTTGGCAAAGTAGTCAAATGAATTTTCAAAACCCCCTAGAGCAAACAGCTGGGTTATTGAGCAGTTCACAGGATGCTGCTATTTGATTTTTAACGGAATTTGGATTAGAGAGCTGCTTCGACAAAGCATGGATCTGAGCACAAGCAAGGGTATTGGCTGTCCTTTACTGGTACCAAGCCTTTGAAGTGTCAGGATTGTGTAGAAACCAAAATGTTGTCTCTTGTCTCCCAGGTCAAGAGATGTAGTGGAGCGGTGTGCATGTGCCTTCTTAAAGGAAACTGCAAAAAATCAGTACATGATTTAGGCTGATGACCAATGCCAAAACCAGGCAAGAGACATCACTTCAGCAAAATATGACAATATCTCACTGTAGTCAGAGCTTTGATAATTTCTAGTTATGTTTTACAGTGTCTTATTGTACTGGTCTGACTGGAATGGAGTCAATTTTCTTCATAGCAGCTCTTATGGTTCTGTGTTTTGGATTTGTGACTAAAACAGTGTGGATAACACACCGGTGTTTTGGCCATTGCTGAGTAGTACTTGCAGCGTCAAGGCTTTCCCTTTTTCCCATTCGGTCCCCTCTCCCTCTGGTAAGTAGGCTGAGGTGAGCAAGAAGCTCGGAGGGGACATGACCTGGACAGCTGAGCCAAATTGACCAGAGGGTTATTCAATGCCGTATAGCATCATCCTCAGCAAAAAAAACTTGAGGCGAGGGTTTTTTGAGGAAGTAGCCATTGCTACCAAACTGGCTGAGCATCAGTCTGCTTGTGGGAGGCGGTGAGTGATTGCATTTGCATCGCTTGGTTTCTGGTTGGTTGTTGTTTTTTCCTTCTTTTTCCTTCACTTCTTAAACTGTCTTTGTCTTAACCCACAAGTTTTCTCGCTTTCTCTCTTCTTATTCTCACCTCCATCCTGCTGGAGGAAGGGGAGCATGAGCGAGCAGCTGTGTGGTACTTAGCTGCTGGGTAGGGTCAACACACCACAATAATGTAAAATAAACTCAGAATTATTTGACCCTTTCTAAATGCAAATATTAGAGGTAAGTACTGGACTCGATGATCCCAGATGTGTCTTCCAACCTAGTTGATTCCGTGATTCTGTGAAGTAGCAGTCCATTAATTAAATTAATTGTAACACTTTTGGTATTGGTAACTTTTAAAAAGCACACTGTGTAATTTCTGTGGTTAAAGTTTTCTTTGTGGAACGTTTACTCATAATTTTTAGTTTTAGTCCAACAAAACAAACTTGGAATAAAACTCACCTTTTGGTGGGAACAGTAAACATTTTAAGTCAGGGAATGCCTATGTGTGCAGGTATAATATATGCATATATTATTATACAGACATGCGTAATTAATTTCTGCACAGCTGGGATACACGATTGATGGTTATTGTTTTGTAGATATATACAAAGCAAGCAGAAAAAAGGTTAGACTGACCTTGCAATGACTGCATGACAAGATCATTGGAGCCAAATAGGCTTGAGAAAATGGAGAAACCAACTCTATGGAGTCCAATAAAAATATCATAAACTACAGCAGGCAGTATATGTAGCAAAATAATCAAGAGAGCTAAGAACAAGGCTAGGGGGTGACTAGCTAACCATGGATAAATAACAAAATATTCTGAGCATATGCAAAAGCAGGCAATAGGCTAGAGAGTGGGCTCATTGGATTGTTAAGTGACAAATACTGCAGAATTAAGATATTCAGATATCTTGCTGAAGAGCCAAATGAATTAATTTTGTAGCATTCTACATCTTAGAAATGTTTGGGAGATACCAACTTTGGATCTAGTCTCTTGTGGCAGTAAAATACAGTTGGAACCTGAGATATAGGGAAACTAAACTGTAGAAAATTCAAAATGGATAAAATTATATCTTTCACACAATGATACATGACATTTCAAATTCATTGCCATAAAATGTTATGGAGACTAAGATTGTAGTAATACATTTTAAAAAGCCAAAGAGTGGTTATTAGTGTATATATAATATGAATAGCGATAGTAGCAGAGCTGCTATTAAAGCTTATATATCTTTGAACTTCTTGGATAAGTTAGCCACTGAAATTGTTGTAGTGGAAGCAGGTTCATGCATAACTAATTTTTATGGTTGCTTAGGCCTTTCTCTGAAGCAGCTGCTGTTAGCCATTTTGAAGGATATTGGGCAAAATGTTACATTGCTCCTATTAGTATTTAAGAGACCAACAATATACTGCACTTAAAAAGCACATCTGAAAGCTAATTTAATTAAGAAATTGTAGCTGACAAAATGCAGTCATCAATAGCAAAACATCAACCTGAAGAGCTTTCAGTGAATTTTCACTGGGTTTCAGCTCTGCCTTTTGAATATTTTCATCAGTGATACAGAAGTAAATATAACCTTGCTTATGTAAAAAAAACCCAAACGACTGCTGCAAGGGGTTGGTGGAATGATAGAGTCAGACCAATCCTAAAGAGTGAGTTAGATCACTTGAAAAGCTGAATCTATTTTAAATAAAACGTGTTTTGATTAAGCCAAATGCTGGGCAAATCTATGTAATGGAGAGTAATATCCTGAAAAACACTGACTTCGAAAGTTACCGACTATTCCTGGTGAAAAAGCATTTTAAGACAGTATGGCTAAGATGATTTATGTTTCAATTTAATCTGTGAAAGGACGTGGAGAGGTCATTTTGACTATCAGTACAAAATTGATGAGACTGATTCTACAATACTATGTACAACTTTTGTGTCCATGTTTTTAAGTTTGAATGTCTTTAAGGAAAAGTTGAGAATTTGGAAAGGGAACAAAGAAGAGTTAATATTGGAGGTTGGAGATGGAGTACTTATAAAGGCACCATCAGGGCTCAGTTAATGTAGTTTATCAAAAAGAAGATAGAGAAGTCGTTTGCTTAAAAAGCCTAATTTTTTTTATGCATGGAGAATACTCTCTATTAAGGTATAGTTCTAAATTGCATAGGGGCAGAAGTGATAAATGGAATAAAGGAAGAAATAAGAGAAACAAATAGTTGAAAGTTAAAGGCAGGCACTTCTAGAGGTTAATAACAGTTGGAGTTAGCCTACCCAGGGGAGTATGTTCCCTCTCCTGGTGCATTTGACACAAGCCTGGGGCCATTGCAGAAAATATGCTACAGTAAAAGGTGTTATTGATTTCTGCACATGGGTAACAGAGTGGAGTTTGATGTCTGTTGATAGGTGATCAAGTGGTTTCTTCTGTTCTTAGAGAGGAGCTTTTAATCTACTGTGACAATTGAGTTCCCTGTAATTACAAAATAAGGGCTGATGTAGTATATGTTATAATATGTTTGAAGAGATATCACAACATCAGTTTTTAAGTGGAACTCCTTTCTTTCATTTCCCTGCAAAATTCACTTAAAAGGATATAACAATTATTTTAATGCTCTGCCTTGCAAAATGTAACTTGATTTCTGAGTAGAAAACTGTGGACAATAAGTAGCACTGGCTCTGTTTAGAAGAAGTGGATGCTGACATGAAGACCGATATTAAGATTTTCAAATTTTTTACCAACTACCGATAAGGAGAAGATACAGCATACATTTCAGTCTTCTGGTAGTCTAATAGTACAGATGATACTACCACTCAAATTCAGCACTAGACCCTGAAAAAGAAGTGTCAAAATAGCTGGTCTAAATATTTTGGATACATTATATTTTCATTCAGCTTTTTTTATTCTTGGTTTAATTAGTTTCTTTCAGGAAATCTTGTGATTCTAGCATATGTTGAAAACTTAATTTCGCTTCTTCCAATTATTTAGCTTTATACTCCTCAACCCTGAATCTCGCTTCCTTTTCCTTTTGTCACCCTTTCAGGATTGTCTGAAGCATAGAATGAGGGTGGAGCATCTTTATAATGTTACCTTTCAGTAGTCACAAAAAGATATCTGATCTCAAAAATAAGATCACCTGACTTAAGGTTTACATAAATTTGTTTTCGCAGTAAGTGCATAACTAACTTCTACTCGTCTGAGAGTAAATGATCAGGTTCTTCCACTTACCTCAAATGTGTCTCACTCTTTTCACTCACTACTTTCTTCTCTCATCCAAACTTTTTCTCTACCAGTTGCTTTTTTTGTGGTTGCTGCTTCATCCTTTTCCACTTTTGATCCACAGTATGGACATCTTGGACTTTTCATTAGAAAGGCTCACACATCAGAGAGCTATTAGAAAAAGGATGGAAAGACAGATATTTTCTAGTAAAGGGAGGTACTCTTACAATGCCAAGAAGCTGATCCACTTCCTGTTCTCCACTTCCTTGTCCTCAAGTTCATCTCCTAACTGCTGGCAAATGAAAGAAGTGAACGCTGCCTGCCTTCCTCAGAGAGGCCTTTTGTTCCCTTCAGGTCTAGAGAAAAAAAGTGGTCAGTAAAGCACCTGCAAAAAAGGGGGCTCAATTGAAAAAAACCTACAGTTTTCTGCAAGTACTAGAGCACCAGAGAATAAAACAAGAATCCCTTCTGAAATTTTTATTTTGAAAATCATATTAGTTGCTCATGAATGTGTTCTGTTGATAGAATTGAGTTGGTTCCATAAAAGGTCCCCCATTAGACCTTGGTAGCTGCTTTCCTTCACTGTGTAATTTGGTATCTTTACTTGTTCTTAAAACATACAAATCTCATTTAGACTGAAATGTATGCTTGAAGAAATGTGTTATGCTATAGAAATGGAACCAGACTTCAGATTGTGGTCTGAGGTTTACTGAGTATTTCCAGTTTCTAACTAATTGAAAACGAATGAGGAAAGTTGTTGCATCACTCCACCTTATGATGGAAGAGATGATGCCTTTTCTATCCTGCCTAGAAGAAACAGAATCATCAGAGAGCCTTTCTTGAAGTTACGGGTCACCAGAACTGATATGCATGTAACTTTTGATGGTGATGACTATATATTGAATTTCTACATATCTTAAATGCCTTCTAAACAGAAAATTGTATTTCATACTAACATCTCTCAGCTCTTGCTGACTGATGTGGATGTATGAGAATATTTTGAACCTGCTATTTCCAACAACCTGCTGCCTTGCTTTTTCCATAGTCTAGATTTTTTTGCCATGTTAGTTATTACTAGTGCTTATTTCAGAAACGAAATAGCTTGGAAGATCATCCACTATGCACAGATATGTTTCTACATATAGAATGTAGATACAAGTAGTTGTGGGTGCCCTTCGAGTGCTTCATTTGTATAAAGGTAATTGTTAGAATGTGAACTTCCTTAATATCTTGAAACCAAGTGATGACATCATCTCAGTGTGTAGCTCTTATGTTTTGCTTGTGAGCCCTTTTTTGATTTCTTCTTGACAGTATTTTTCTTCATACAGGCTCTGTTTTCCCTCAGACTTGCTAGTGCTCCCTTCTGTCTCTCTTTCTCCAACCTTTCCTTTGCAGTCCAGGATTTCCTGTTGTTTACTTTTATTTCCTGTATTTTGTTGAGGCTATTACAACAGTTGCAGACAGGGAAAAGATAGACAGCCTTCATGGTATTTTTAAAATCCTGTCTTTTAATGAAATATTCAGGAGTCTTGTTCTCCACTCTGCAGGACTTCTTGTCTTCCATTTCATGTTGTAATGATTCCTAAGTAATTTTTACAAAAAAAAAGGAAAAAAGAAAAGAATATAAGAGAAGTAAAACTCTTCCTCAGAGGACAAATGAGATCTGGCAGACAGTATCCCTCTGTTCAGTTATTGCTTTTGAGAATGACCTGATTGCACTTTTTAGAGGTATTCCACTTTTTTCAACATCTTCAAAAACCTGTGTTCAGTATATGGATTATGTGATCATCTGTTATCTGAAAAGCAACTGAGAGTTAAACAGCAATGGGTTGCCTGGTGTAATACTGATGCAGCTTTTGCTACACCTGGAGTAATATATTCTTCCTAGCTTAAAAGTGAAATCCTTTTTGGCTTATGTTCTTTCTGTTGCTCAGTAGTAGGAACTTTCCAAAGATAGCATTTACTTCTCACATTCAAGATGAACTGATTATTTCTCTCTCTCACAATATGGGGCCTATGTGTTGGAGGAAATTTTGACTCTTATATAATTAATACAAAGTCACACATATGGTGTCAGAAAATATTTGTTGTTAATATCTAGTCTTTAGGTTTTATATACAAAGCAAATTCTAGTGGTTCCTTGCCTTGCTTTAACTTACAGGTGGAGTATATATTTTATAGATTTTTTTTTTTTCCAAGTGTGCCTATGTGTGTATATATTTATATATTTTTATAGGTGAAAGTAGTGTATGTGTATGTACATACATGCACACAAATATTTTAAAACATAATTTTGCTCTGGTAATGCTGTTGAATCACCAAATACAGATACTTTGACTTCAGTTGTGTAACTAATTCAATGTAAAGGGTCAATTTTTTGAAGAAATGCTTATTAAGACTAAGTACACTTACTTTTCATTCTGAAATGGAACATTACTTAGGGAACGGGCTTTATGGAGTCTTCTTTACTAATTAGATGAAGCCAGATGTTAATACCATAAGTATGCAGAAAGTGTGGTACACATCTTAGTTGTGCTAGAAAGGCTGTATTTGAGATAGATTGATACTTCCCCATGAAACGAGATTTTCATGTGTCCGGTACCTTCTCAAAAGTATCTCCTTTGGTAAAATTGTTGTCTCTGCTCTGTCACTAAAACATTCCTTTTGTGTTACAAAATCCCACAAAGACATTATCGATAGTCACACATCTGTTTTCTCAATACTAGCAACATTCTTCGGGACTACAAAGTTTTCATTTCTCAAAGCTAACAAAAAACTGTTTTAGGAGTTACAAGGACAACATCCAAAGTAGATTCAGTATGAAGGGTAGTATGCCGAGCAGCCAGCACTTAGGACTGCACTTCTTTTTGCTAACAGTTCATGCAATAAACTTATACAGGTCACAAGGTGACACCTTGATAAGATTTGTATATTACGCTCTTGCCAGTTAATTTCTCATTTGAAATATATAAGAGAGACTTTATGTTACATAGACCTGGTATTGGACTTCTGTATAGATGGAAATTTTTACTCATAACATTTTTTCTCTGTCTCTTGATCTATTTTTGCAGTTTATCTAGGTTACCATATTCATTGGAGGCATTAGAAAAAATGGAACAATTTGTTCTGTTAATCATGATCCTTATAGCTGTTTAATACCACTATTTATGAGATACCAGAATGCCCAAGGAACGAGACTGTTCATCAAATACATTTTTCAATCGGTTGCTATAGCTGTGGGTCTGAATAAAAAATGCCTTCTGCAGAATGCAGACATCTCTCAGTTTTGAATTGTTTCCTTGCACAAACTCTGATATGATTTTATTGTTAATAGAATAATCCAGCAGAGATAGTGTCTAAAAATATTCTTAATTATGGAAGTTGCAATATTTTTGATCAAGTACTTTGTTCATATTAAGCTAATACTTCACAAAATGTAAAAGTTAAAGTGGCTAAGAGTGTCCTTGTCTATCAATCAGGGTGAAATCTTGGCCCTGCTGAAGAGGTTTGCTCTATTTGTTCTCTGAGTTTTCTCTGAGCAGTTCCAGGAGGCTTGTTCCAGAGTGCTTTATACAGTGCCTCCAAAGGCCACTCATTGCAAACTGAGCATCTGCATAACAAAAGTAATCTGCAATACAAAACTGCACAGCTACAATTTAAAAGTCTTTCTGGGAAGCAAGTTACAGTGGGAAGTACCTGAGAACACCTGAGTTGAATATATATTTCCTTTGACCCTTGCTACATTTAATCTGTCTAGTTTGAAAATGCTAAGATATTTAGCATTAAGTCTCACACTTAATGTTAAGTGTTGTGGTAGAGAGAACATTCAGATTGTACTGGTGTCCTCCTCTTTCACCAAATCTTCACCAAACATGGCAAAAGTACTGTGTGTTGTAGTCCTATTGTCTACATTGGTTTCAATCTTGAAATGTTGTAACCTGAGTCTGCAGGTTGAATTCAGTGGGTTGAATTCCAATAGCTTTATTAGTATTGATTTACACTTCTATAAAGAAAAGGAACCGATCTCAAAAAGTGTGCTGCGTATTGTAGTAAAAGAGTATATTCTAGCACAGAAGATATATCTGACGGATGTTTGCCTGTGCATGTACAAATGTATTCTTTCTCTCTAACAAGTCTGAGAGAGAGAGAGAGAGATGAAATCCGTTGGGATCTTTTTTTGGCAATTCTGACAGACTGTGCCTCTCCTCTGTTTTTGTACTTTTAAAGAATACAGACAGAAAGTGCAAATAAGCTTCCATTTTGTAGCTACCGTTCCGTGCTTGTTATTCAACTATTCCTCCTCTTGTTTCCTCCTCCACATGTCAATTCATTGCAGGTGCATGACTGCAGGGGAGATAGTACTACAATAAAAGCATATCTATTTGGAAAATGATCTCCTGGAGTTTGAAATTAGCGTATTTGTTAATGTTGCAAGTTAATCATGCAGAAACTCAGAGTCAGAGAATTAGGGCTTCCGAAATTACAGTAATTTTCCTTTTCAGGGCACGATAGGATTGTGTCCACCTGGCTGAATATTTGTCTTTTCTTTGTTTCCAAAGAATATACCCTTCTCATCATGATGAAGGTGCCCTGGCCACAGTAGAATTTGCCACACAAAGCTAAAATATACTTGGTGCTTAATTCCAACTTCTTTTTCGGTATAGTTTAGGCTGGCAGAAACCCCAACTAAAATGCAGAAAATATATATAAATCAAACCAAAGTGGAAGAAAACATGGAAACGTAACAACAAAAATTGTATTAAGCACTGAAAGTCACAGCTGTAGAAAGAAGTGAAACCTTATATGTATGGATTATGGGAACAGTGCATTCAGCAATGTGTCCTCGTCTTCTGTCAGGACCAGACTAGTTTAGATGGCCATTCATCAAATCAGCTTGGCTGTCAGTGTAACAACCCTTTTTGGTTCTCTTTGGGGTCTGGATAAGAAGGCAGCACTATTGTTTCCCATTTTTTATGCTTGTGCACTGTTTGTGTGCTTCTGACTGGAGAAGGGAAGAAAACCGACTATTTTGTACTAGAAAATTAATTCCCTACATTGAAAGTTATGACAGTACTTTTATAACTGGAGTAGGTGCTTGTACCATTCACTAAAAGTGTCACATTCCAAAATAAATATATACTCAGTCGAGTTTCTGTTATGGCTTCATGCCTACCCATTTTCATACTAGTAAAAACAAGTGGTGTTTTGATATCAGTTAACACTTCAGCAGCAACTAGAGTATTTTTTTTTTTTTCCCTAGCTGTTGTGGTGGCTATTATTGCTTATTATAATAGCAGCAGTACCTTGGAAACCCAATCTATACTCGGGTCCTGTTGTTCCAGACACCCTACAGGCTGATAGTAAGGATAAAAAAACAGATCTCACTACCTTTGACAGCTTGCAGTCTAGTTTTAAGGCTGAATGCAATCAGTAGATAAAACAGGCAAATAGGTTTGGGAAGGTAAGATTATAAACCAGGTCCATAAATTAAAAGCAGAGTTCTCAGTTCACTGACTTTCTAACTACCATATTTACTTGCTAAATGCCATTTGGACTCTTCTGCTTCCCCAAATATACGCTTAAAATAGAAAGTGGCTGTGATACACATCTGCTCTGAAATTCTTATCTATTACTACACCTGAGGTGCTGTTGCATGGTGTGGTATTTATACTTTTAGAGGATTTTCTGTCATTTTGATATGAGTGATGAGAAAGCTTAATAGATTTTTGCAGTGGTCTGAGGATGGGTATTCTTGCATTAAATAGAAGGTTAAAACAGAATCACAGAATCACAGAATGTTAGGGATACAATGTGTATTTCAGTATTAGTTATATGTGAATTCAAGCGGCTGACTTACCTTCTTTGTGTCTTGTATGGGCATTACAGATGCCTAAATTAGTACTTCATATGATAGAATTGTAATGTCTACTATAAACAGTTGTGGATGTCTGTGAAGATGCAAAGAAAGGGAAAATTGGCATCTATTTTTTTAGGTTTTATCTATCTGTATAATTGCAAAGAAATATTTGGCTAGAATTGTAATGTCTACTATAAACAGTTGTGGATGTCTGTGAAGATGCAAAGGAAGGGAAAATTGGCATCTATTTTTTTAGGTTTTATCTATCTGTATAATTGCAAAGAAATATTTGGCTTGCATTCAATGGTGCTCACCTATTTGTACAATACAGGTAATAGTATGTTCTAACTTTGAAAAAACGCAAGTTCTTGAAATTAAAGGAAAATATTCGTAGTGTAGATGAGGCTACGATGTGTCTGGAAAGAATGAGTAAACACCTTGAGCTGGATTCTTTCTTACACTAAAAATGTCGTGACTGTTTTGTAGATCTTGGTAGCAACATGCTCTGATGCTGGACTGCTGTAGGAAGAGGCAAATTCAGATGGACTCTGTTCAAGTTCACTTCGTAATCTGTACAAAAGTTGGAGAGATAAGGGGGCAGGAATCAATCTTTTTGGGGTAGTCATTTACTGCAGAGATGTCTGCAGTGTTGAAGCTATGTTTCCACATTTTTACCTCTAACTGCTTAGCCTGTGTCAACAAAGGCAATATATCCATTTAATGAGCTGTTGAGAATCTAGATAATGTATTCTATTCAGTTCATTATTTTGATAACTATAATGTATTCTATTCAGTTGGGTTATTCTGTACCTGAAAATTAGTCCTGGTTTTAATTATTTCTCAGTTTGCTAGTTAGCCATCCAAAAGCAATGCCATGGAAGGTAAGGGTAAGGTGCATCACGATGCAAGAGGAGTGGAGTATTTTAGATTAGTGCCTAAAGTGTTTGTATCAGTCATATTTCATGTGAAACCATGACTGGAAAATTCCTCATTTTAACTGTTCCTCCTCTCCCCCCCAAAAAAAGACTGTGGCTCATTTATGTGTTAGCAAATTGACATGTTTTGTGAGTTGCACTATACATTTTTCAGATTATGTTATAGTGCTTTGTGGAAAACTAAAATAAAAGAACAGGATGGAAGGGGACAAAAACCTGCTATACCTCTGTCTCGTTTCTTTCCTTTTCTCTGGTGGATACTAGCAATGTTTTTTCCATTGCCACTTAATTATGTGCCTTATGTGAGTCTGTACAATGTGTTTACCACCTGCAACATACCTGAATGAAAATCCTGAGTGCAAACAGTGATGTCCAGGATCAAATGCTGTTGCTTGGATGCACCTCTGTCACTGATTTGATAACAATGCAGCAAGAAACAGTAAAGAATATTATTTTGTGGATGAAGGCTTGTTGTCCTCTAACTCCTGCATGTTTTACACTTTTCCTTCTGCACAAAAGCACTTTACATGGCTGTGTCTTTCATTTAGCTGGTGAAGGTCAGATGTAATCCTCTTCAACCAGTTGAGTGAGGGTGCTGTAAAGTGTTCCTGCCTCTAAGAGATTTAGGTTCAATAGTGCCGTACCAGTTCTTCAGCCTCTTACACATTGCTGCGGGTAAATCATAGCTGCTGTATTTATGCCAGACTTTAGAATTTATTTCTTCTGACTAGAGGGTGTGTAGTTTGAATGAAATTTGCCCCATTCTTTTCATAAGTTTCTTGCCTACAAATGAACTTTTGCTCATACCCATTTATCTGGGAAATGTAAAAATAAGGAGCTTAAAGAGGCTTCTTTACAAGTTTGCTGTTAGTTTTTCTAGGGACAGTTTTTTGGGTTGTGGGATTTGGGTGTTGGTTTTTTTTTTTTGTGAGAATATTCAGCACATTTTTCTGGTTCTGTTCATTCTTTCTTGATTTTCCAATAGGAATCAGTTACATACTTCATGCTGCCCTTTCAGTGGTCTTCAGTGTGCTAAAATCTTAAACATGTTGAATCTTGAACAATAAGAATGTCTTAGATAAAGGAAGGAAATCCTCTGATCTGTCAGCTGTCTGGCTTGAGGAAAAGGTCTTGGGAGACCTGAGCTGTGAAGAGGATTCTCCACAAAGTTGTGGAGGGACAGACACCAATGCTTTGGCTTTAGAATATGTTAATCTTACTGATGAACTCTACAGTTACCTAGATCTCTATTATTTTGTCTCAAAGATCTTCAGGCCCATGCAGAATCCCATTCTGGAATCTGGGGCCCAGAACATAAACCTGATTTTTTAATTAAAAAAAAAATATTCCCTTCAAAAAATGTCACTTAATTGGATTAAGCAGTATGTATGGGGGAGGGAGGAGGAACTGTAAGTTTTGCTGAAGTTTTGCTTTTCTGGACAGGAAATTCTTAAAATGGAAACGATTTGAATCAACTTTTTAGAAGAAATATTCACAATGCTTAAAATGAAAAATACTCTGTGGGGAAATGGGAGGATTTATATCTAAAAATGTCAGAAGGGAAATTTCTCTTGTGAAATTCCCCCCAAAATATAGATTTTTCTGACCAGCTCTATATGGAGACATCTCATGACCCTATTGTGTATAAACAAGAACCAATCATAGTATGAAACACAGACTAGAGGCATTCCCTTTGTACCTCATACCGTCAAAGTGCCTTTTATTCAAATGCCCTACATGAAAATCAGTTCTCAAAATCCTCCTGGAAACAAAATCAATATTATACTTATTTTTGTAATGAGTAAACAAATGTGTAAGAAGACGAAGGACGTTTTTATACCTTCTAATAGAATGCTGTGCACAGATTAGTGGGCTAGCACTGACTCTACGCCAGTATGGCATATGCTGAAATGCATAATGGTGTCAGATCACTAGCTCAGCCTAGAACTACTTTTTGGCACAGAACTTCTGATAAGCTAATAAATATATACTGCTTCCACACGCAACCAGTTTCATGTGAGCTAGCTCAACTGTTTTGCCAGGGTATTTCAGTTCCAGGATTATCTTCCCAAAATCGGGACCTCATCTAAATGACTTTTCTAAATGACAAAATGACAGAAGCAGAATTGAAAATGTCTACTCCTGGCTGTTAACATAGCCATTGCATAGCGCATTTTTCCTTATTTTATTGTGCCATGAAAAAAGCTTAGAATTACATTATTTTCTAGACTTGCAAAAAAGAGGAGAAAAAGACCATCTAATATCCACTTAGAGACTCTTACAATATTTGATTCTGCTCCTAATTCTAGAGCAGTCTATAGGTAAGGATCTTCAAAATCTTGGTTCCCAAATTTTGGGACTTAGGCTCTATTTCCCTGTACCTAATATTAACTGTACAAATTGGAAAGCGGCAAAAATCTTTTTCATGATACAAAGGAGAGTCTGGATGAATTGGGAAGTACAACTTAATTGTGAACATAATTGCACTTCTTGCAGATAATTGCAATCGTAAGTCAAACAAGACAGCTTCTAACAGTTGGGTCAGATTTTTAATTTTATAATCTAAATTATTAATGAGAATATTTCCATAAGCTTTCTGAATAAAAATTGACTTCATAACAGAGAGGTCAGCTGGTCTTGTCTTCTAGCCTTTATGATTATCAGTGGTAATCAGAAACTGTTTTCCCATAAATGTCTGCTTCTTTTATGCCTCCTGACATACATACCAAATGTAGGAGGTGAATTACTTACACGCTTTATGAAAGAAAAATTAATTTTGTAGGATCTAGTTAAAAAAAAATTAAATTAGACTATGTATGTAGGATTAAGAAACATGAAGGGTTAAATGGCAAGTGTACACGGGAATAGTATTTAGCTTTTTTTTTTTTTTTGAGTGATTTAATACCTTGGGAATCTTGAAAGCCATATTGAGTCAATTATGGAAAGCCCGATGCAGGCTACTTTTCAGTGTGGCTGCAGTCAGGCAAAATGTTATGATGCATAAAGATCTGTACAGGAATGCATAGTTCTATTGTATAAATCAGTAGTGTTTCCACATCTGATAGACAGCTGTGTTGAACACAATATATCTTGAGACTGATATAGTGTTAATATAAGGAGACTTGAGGCAAGTGGTGAGGGTGATTAGAATTGTAAAGACTTTTATAAGAGGAGACTGAAAGGTTGAGATTATATATGCAGAAGATAGATTGGAAACTTCTATAACCTGCCTCCTAAAGCAAGATTTGAGAGCATATCCAGTACCATCAAATGGAATAAATTCAAAACAGATAAACAAGATTTTTGGTTTTCACCTGAAACGTGAAGGAATGACAGAATTCAAGGTCACAAAAATTGACATTTAAGGTGATTCAGAAAGATATTTGACACCTTTCTCAATGAGAATTTAAAATAATAATCATATGCTTTTTTTTTTTGTTTTAGAAAAGACAAATCATTTTAAAAAGAAGAAATGCCTGAGGAAAGCATATATTTTTAATAGAATGATTTATTGCATCTTCTTGTGATGTATCTTGGGTGGCCAGTGTTAGAAATATTGAGTAAGAGTCAGCATGTTGGACAAAATGGACAATTATTTTCATTCAGGATGACAGTTTCTCTTCCTAATACAATCTGAATTAATTTGTTATCATTTCTCTCTGCTCCATTTGTCAAGAAAAAAGAGTGAATGGCAGCTTTGATTTCCCTTTCTGCCCCCATGTCACGGTTTAAAGCTGGGCTGGCGATTAAACCTGCGGCAGATGCCCTCTGTTATCCCCCCCCCTCCCCCCAGAGGGAAAGGGAAAGGGAAAAGGGAGAGAGACTTCTGGGTTGGAAAATTAAAACAGTTTTAATAAACTATAATAATGAAAAAAAAAAAAGTATAATAATAATAATAGAAATAATCAAATATATACAAATATATATACAAAACCAAGATTGAGCTCCCCTGAAGTCAGCCACGTCACCACCGGCACTGCAGGGCAGGCTCCGGGAAGGCCCAGCCTGGGCCTAGCGATGGTCGAGAGCTGGATTCAGGAACGCACGGATCGGGATCGGGGGCAGCAGGAAAACAGACGGAGTCCTCCTTGGACACCGGCCATAGCAGAAAAAGAGCGAGACCCTCGTGATCCCCCCACTTTATACCGAGAATGACGTGTATGGGATGGAATACCCTCGTTGGTCAATTTTGGGTCACCTGCCCTGTCTGCTTCCCACTGCAGCTGCGACCCCCCTTCGGCTCTTCACTCGTAAGCAATGAGGAATTCAGCAGTGACCTTGGTTTCTCTCAAGAATAAGTACAGCAAGAGCCTTTCTGCACAACATCCCTACCGGTGCCTCAGTGATAACTACAAACTTCGAGCGTTATCAGTCCTGGAAGCAGACACTGTCTGCAAAAACATGCAGTTAGTTAGAGGAGACTTAGCTGAAAGTAAAAATCACTGAAAGGAAAATCGGCCTGGTTTAGGCCAAACCAGGACATTCCACCCCTTATTCCATACCATTCACGTCATACTCAGATCACCACTAACTTTTCATTTTAAAATATATACAGATAACATTAGTTTATGATTCATCTCTATACAAAAAAAAAAGTTCATCAAGTTCATTTAGTTCAGGATTGTGGGTTTCCATCTGGCTAGGAGTCTCCCAGGGTAGGAGAGATGATATGAGCTTTGTCACAGTTCGTGCCCACGGGTTGCAGGTTAAAGATGTCAGTCTCGAGGAGGTTACTGGACTCCACTTGCAGCTAGCTCCGGTCTCATCACCACTGCTTCAACCTGAAAGACACTTATGAACACTGTTAGTATTATGCAGCAATTAACATCATGCAGTTCAGAATTAAGTATTCTCACCCAAGATCAGATCACCTTCAGGGACACATCGGACTCCACCATCCTGCAGCATCACCCACCAAGTACATCCAGGTCCTTGAGCAAAAGCAATCCCATGAATGGGTTTACCTTTGCCCGTAGCAGGAAGAACCCAGACAGTTTTTCCCAACAGATTCCTTTCATGCACCACAGGGACTTTATCCCCTTCTATTGTATGTAAAAGGTCTGACTGAGCAGGGCCAGCTCGGTTGATAGATCCTCTGGTGTTAACTAGCCAGGTAGCTTGTGCCAAATGCTTATCCCAGTTTTTAAAGGTTCCACCCCCCATTGCTTTTAGGGTAGTTTTTAACAGCCCATTATACCGTTCAACTTTCCCAGAGGCTGGTGCATGATAGGGGATGTGATATACCCATTCGATGCCATGCTCTTTGGCCCAGTTATCTATGAGACTGTTTTTGAAATGAGTACCGTTATCCGACTCAATTCTCTCTGGTGTGCCGTGTCGCCACAAGATTTGCTTTTCGAGGCCCAGGATAGTGTTCCGGGCAGTGGCATGGGGCACAGAGTATGTTTCCAGCCATCCGGTGGTCGCCTCCACCATGGTAAGTACATAACGTTTACCCTGGCGGGTCTGAGGGAGTGTGATGTAATCAATTTGCCAGGCCTCCCCATATTTATATTTCAACCACCGCCCCCCATACCACAGAGGTTTTAACCGTTTGGCTTGCTTAATTGCGGCGCATGTTTCACAATCATGGATAACCTGTGCAATAGAGTCCATAGTTAAGTCCACCCCTCGGTCACGAGCCCATCTGTATGTTGCATCTCTCCCTTGATGACCTGAAGTGTCATGAGCCCACCGAGCTAAAAATAGTTCACCTTTATGTTCCCAGTCCAAATCTATTTGGAACACTTTAGCAGCCTGATCTGCTTGTTGGTTGTTTCGATGTTCCTCAGTTGCCCGACTTTTAGGTACGTGAGCATCTACATGACGTACCTTCACGACTAGTTTCTCTAGCCGAGCAGCAATATCTTGCCACAGTTCAACAGCCCAAATAGGCTTACCTTTACGCTGCCAGTTGCTTCGCTTCCACTGCTTTAACCACCCCCACAAGGCATTTGCCACCATCCATGAGTCAGTATAAAGATACAGCCTTGGCCACTTTTCTCGTTCAGCAATGTCTAAAGCCAGCTGGATGGCTTTTACCTCTGCAAATTGACTTGATTCACCTTGTCCTTCTGTGGCTTCTGTGACTCGTCGTATGGGACTCCATACAGCAGCTTTCCACTTCCGATGCTTTCCTACAAGACGGCAGGATCCATCGGTGAACAGGGCATACTGCTTCTCATCCTCTGGTAGTTCATTATAAGGTGGGGCTTCTTCAGCACGTGTCACCTCCTTTTCTGGTGGCATTCCGAAGTCTTTGCCTTCTGGCCAGTCCATGATCACTTCTAAGATTCCTGGGCGATTAGGGTTTCCTATTCGAGCCCTCTGTGTAATTAATGCAATCCATTTACTCCATGTAGCATCAGTTGCATGATGAGTAGTAAGAACCTTACCCTTGAACATCCAGCCTAGTACTGGTAATCGGGGTGCCAGGAGAAGTTGTGCTTCAGTACCAATTACCTCTGAGGCAGCTCTAACTCCTTCATATGCTGCCAGTATCTCTTTTTCAGTTGGGGTGTAATTGGCCTCAGAGCCCTTGTATCCTCGACTCCAAAATCCTAGGGGTCGACCTCGAGTCTCCCCTGGCACTTTCTGCCAGAGGCTCCAGGTAGGACCATTGTCCCCAGCTGAGGTGTAGAGCACATTTTTAACATCTTGTCCCATACGGACTGGTCCAAGGGCTACTGCATGCACAATTTCTTGTTTAATCTGTTCAAAAGCCTGTTGTTGTTCAGGGCCCCACTGAAAATCATTTTTCTTTCTGGTTACCTGATAAAGAGGGCGTACAATCTGGCTGTAATCTGGAATATGCATTCTCCAGAAACCCACAACGCCTAAGAAGGCTTGTGTTTCCTTTTTGTTAGTTGGTGGGGACATGGCTGTTATTTTGTTGATCACCTCTATCGGGATCTGGCGACGCCCATCTTGCCATTTAATCCCTAAAAATTGGATCTCCCGGGCAGGCCCCTTGACCTTGCCTCTTTTTATGGCAAAACCAGCTTGCAGAAGAATTTGAATTATTTTCTCCCCTTTGTCAAAAACTTCTGCTGCTGTATCACCCCATACAATGATGTCATCAATATATTGCAAATGTTCTGGAGCTCCACCCTCTTCTAGTGCAGTCTGGATCAGTCCGTGGCAAATAGTAGGACTGTGTTTCCACCCCTGGGGCAGTCGATTCCAGGTGTACTGGATACCTCTCCAGGTAAAAGCAAACTGTGGCCTGCACTTTGGTGCCAAGGGAATAGAGAAAAATGCATTAGCAATGTCTATAGTGGCGTACCACTTGGCTGCCTTTGACTCCAGTTCGTATTGAAGTTCTAGCATGTCTGGCACAGCAGCACTCAGAGGTGGTGTAACTTCATTTAGGCCACGATAGTCCACAGTTAATCTCCATTCTCCATTAGACTTTTGCACTGGCCATATAGGACTATTAAAGGGTGAGCGAGTCTTGCTAATCACTCCTTGATTTTCTAATTGTCTAATCAGTTTATGAATGGGGATCAGGGAGTCTCGATTGGTGCGATATTGTCGTCGGTGCACCGTGGCAGTAGCAATTGGCACCTGTTGTTCTTCAACTTTCAGCAACCCCACAACAGAAGGATCCTCTGAGAGGCCAGGCAAGGTAGACAGCTGTTTAATGTCCTCAGTCTCTACAGCTGCTACACCAAAGGCCCATCTATATCCTTTTGGGTCCTTAAAATACCCTTTCTTAAGGTAGTCTATGCCAAGGATGCACGGAGCATCTGGACCAGTCACAATGGGGTGCTTTTTCCATTCATTTTCAGTTAGGCTCACTTCGGCCTCCAATACAGATAACTCTTGAGATCCCCCTGTTATTCCCGAAATACTGACAGATTCTGTCCCTTTATGATTCGATGGCATGAGGGTGCACTGTGCACCAGTGTCTACCAGGGCTCGATACTTTTGTGGTTCTAATGTGCCAGGCCATCGAATCCACACAGTCCAATAAATCCGGTTATCCCTCTCCTCCTCCTGGCTAGAGGCAGGGCCCCTCTAATTAAAGATTGGATTCGTGCTGCTCACGGGGATTGGACCTTCATTTCCTCTATTCACTCTTGGAAAAAAAAGGATTTGAGGCCCATCTACCCTGACTGGAGTCCTGCTCATTGGTAACTGGAGCAGCCATCCTCCTAGAAAAATTCTCTCTGGTATTTCTGTTAGCTTGCAACTCACGTACTCGTGCCTGTAGGGTACTGGTAGGTTGTCCATGCCATCTGTTCATGTCCTCCCCATAATCACGCAGGGTAAACCACAGGATACCTCGTGACGTGTTCCGTTTCCTTTGAGCCGGTCCAGTAGGAGGGCGTTGCCTCCTAAAGGCTGCAACGCGGGCCTGTGTAGGTAGAGAGTCAAGTTTATTCTCGATCCTGGACAGTTTGTCTGACAGTTGTGTCAATGTGTCTTTGTTTTCCTTAGTCAGTTTTTCCACAGCCGAGACACGGGCCTGCAGTGGGGAAGAAATACTATCTTCATACTGTCGCATATAGTTAGCCATTTCGCCCACACTAGGTCGTGCCATAGCATCTTCTCCCCAGACTAATATTGACAATGTAGGGGCATGTGTTGGTGGAGCACTCTTCACAACCTTCCGGAACATGGATCGGTTGCATTCCACTTCATCAGGATTTACAGGATCTACAATGTCCTGAGGGTGTTTATAAATGATCTCTTGCACAGCTAGTTCTCTAAGGTAGTTAATACCTTTTTCTATAGTGGTCCATTTGCTCAGGTGGCTCATAACATCATCTTTATAGGGATACCTGCTCTTTACAGCTGACAAGAGTCGCCTCCAGAGACTGATACTGTTCGACCTTCTTGGAAGCATCTTATCAATACCACCATCTCTGGACAGGGATCCCAACTGTCTGGCTTCTCTGCCATCCAATTCTATGCTATCTGCCCCATTATCCCAGCATCGGAGCAACCAGGTAATTATTGGCTCACCGTCATAACGACTAAAATCTTTTCTTATATTTCGCAGTTCTTTCAGGGATAAGGAGTGGTAGGTTATCTCTACTTCCGAGTCCGAGTCCTCCTGTGATTGTTCTGCTTTAGAAGGACCTTTCTTGTCCTTCTTGTGTAATGGGCCTTCTTTAAAAAGACGATCAAGGAAACCCCCCTCTGTGTCAGGCCCTGACTCTGACTGAGAAGGGCCCTCACCTGGGTCCCGTGCTGGCTCTGCCTTAGAAGCCTCTGAATCATCATCCTTCACTTTACTAGTTGATTTCTTTCGGTGTTTTCTCCTGGTTACAGGGGCAGCATGATACCTCCCGCTGTTGCTGCACCGACATCTAATCACATAGCACACCAGTAACACATACAGGACACCCAAAAATAACAACATGCCCTGTTCGAATTTTGCAGGAATCAGCTTGGCAAAAAAGGAGCAGATACTATCAAAATTAGTTAAAAGACGCCCGGTGTGCGCAGCTACCGATTCGCGATTAAAGCTGCCCATCATTGTATCATAGAGATAAGAGATCGGAATAATGACTGCCCAGTTTATCACGACATAAATCAGTATCACAACCCATACCGAAACGACACATTTTGACCAGCACGCCCTGTTAAACCACACGTAAGCACTAACACACAGCGCATACGGCAAGTAAGGTATCATTACACATAACTGTAAAACAAGCTTTATAAAGAGAAGAGGTAACACAAGGCTCACAAATGACATTACCATCTTAGCTATCTGTTTTAATTTCCAACCCCTCGTAAATCTCAAAGGAAGAAATCTGATACTCTCTTGGCTGAGCTCTCCGGGTCTCCTCCCACTGGAGCTGGGATTCGACTTATCAGAGCAACCTGTCGGAGCTTCTCTCGAGCCCCACGTTGGGCACCAATAAATCTGTCACGGTTTAAAGCTGGGCTGGCGATTAAACCTGCGGCAGATGCCCTCTGTTATCCCCCCCCTCCCCCCAGAGGGAAAGGGAAAGGGAAAAGGGAGAGAGACTTCTGGGTTGGAAAATTAAAACAGTTTTAATAAACTATAATAATGAAAAAAAAAAAAAGTATAATAATAATAATAGAAATAATCAAATATATACAAATATATATACAAAACCAAGATTGAGCTCCCCTGAAGTCAGCCACGTCACCACCGGCACTGCAGGGCAGGCTCCGGGAAGGCCCAGCCTGGGCCTAGCGATGGTCGAGAGCTGGATTCAGGAACGCACGGATCGGGATCGGGGGCAGCAGGAAAACAGACGGAGTCCTCCTTGGACACCGGCCATAGCAGAAAAAGAGCGAGACCCTCGTGATCCCCCCACTTTATACCGAGAATGACGTGTATGGGATGGAATACCCTCGTTGGTCAATTTTGGGTCACCTGCCCTGTCTGCTTCCCACTGCAGCTGCGACCCCCCTTCGGCTCTTCACTCGTAAGCAATGAGGAATTCAGCAGTGACCTTGGTTTCTCTCAAGAATAAGTACAGCAAGAGCCTTTCTGCACAACATCCCTACCGGTGCCTCAGTGATAACTACAAACTTCGAGCGTTATCAGTCCTGGAAGCAGACACTGTCTGCAAAAACATGCAGTTAGTTAGAGGAGACTTAGCTGAAAGTAAAAATCACTGAAAGGAAAATCGGCCTGGTTTAGGCCAAACCAGGACACCCCAGAAAGTAGCTGTCATAGTCCTCTTTCAGAAATTGAAAGGGGCAAATATTTTAAAGCATCTTTCATTCACATTTCATGCTTATAATCTATGGACAGGTCCGGGACTATGGCAAATATCTCATTCTGTGCTCCTTTTCTGGCATTTCACTACTTTGATAAATGAGAGATGGTATATTTCACAATTTCAGGGATGCTCAGCTTGAAACACTTACAGGATCTCTTTTATTCTAAAAACACTCATCCCTTAAAAATTGTTCTGCTTCCAAGTGTCTCAGTTTCTGTATTGAGTCACTATTGAAAGTCTTACCGTAATAATTCAAAAAGCTTAATACATTCATAAGAAGTTTTCTTTAAAAAACCCTTTTCTTTTACTAAGATTTTCTTCTCCTACTAGTGCAATTTATAGAAAAAAAAGGTTCCAAGCCCAAATTGTAACCATTCTTTGTTGGGGCACTTGAATGCTGAACCAGGATCTGAATTTTGTAGCTACTTTTTCTCTCCACAGAGATTCAAAAACGTAAATCCCATTTGTGTTAGCTGTCAAATTAGCAAGATATGGCTGTGATTAGAACTGCTAAAAGACAGAATTTTCATTCTACGGACTTTTCTGGGGAAAAAAGAAATGTCATTCAGTTGCAGAATTAAAAGAATAAATACTGGAAAATTTTTCCCCAGAAATAAAACGACAATTAATTACTTAGACTTAATTAGAATCTGAGAGAATCAGAGAATATTAAGGTTGGAAAAGCAGGTCAAGTAAGAGCAGGTTACTCAATGCCTTGTCCAGTCTGGTTTTGAGTTTTCGTTGTCACCCTCAGCGAAATTTTTTTTCCTGATATATTGTCAGAATTTCCCATGTTCCAGCTGGTGCCTATTCCTCCTTGTTCCTTCCCTGAGCAGAGACTGTGCCCCCTGGTGCCACTAGGGTCCCTAGGTGCTGCTGGAGAGCTGCTTCTGCTGCCAGGAGGTTCTCCTCATCCCCAGTGCCCAACCTGCAGATGCCTCCAAACAATGTGGATCCCCTCCAGGGGCAGGTGTGCACGTGTGTGTGTGTTAACAAGTACTGTTAGTCAGCGTTTTCATCCTCATTGCCCCTGAGGGACAGCCCTAGTAACCAACTGCTCCTCAGTTGGACCCAGTACTGCTGCTCACACCCCACAGTGTGGTGTCTGGCAGTTTGGCCAGCAGTCCTTGTGGTCCTCCTTACCCCATTTGCTCTTAGAGTGCTGTGGGAGACCGCATCACAGGCTTTGTTAAGTCAGTAAACAGCATCAACTGCTCTTCCTTCATTCACCAAACCAGTCCTGTATTCATGGCAAGCTCTCAGGTGACACGGTTCAACCTTACCAAGTCCATGTTGTCTATTCCCAGTCATTTCTTGTTTTTCATGTCTTGGGTGTTGTTTTCTGGAGGATTTGGTCTGTAACCTTCCCAGGGACTGAGGATGATTAGCCTGTATTTACCTGGATCCTCCTTTTTGCTCTCTTGGAGGTGGATGTGATGTTTATCTTTTTCCAAAAGTGTTAGCCTTGAGAAGTCCATACCAGGTATTCTGTGTTCCCATGAAGCCCTATCTCACCAGACTTCCTCCTATCGTGTAGGCCCAAACCCTAAAAGCCACAATGTCCCACAATGTGTCTACCTGACTATAACTTTTCATGGCAAAATACACAAAATTTTTAATATAAGAAATCATAAGTTTATAACTCAGACTCCAGTTGTTGAAGAGTACAGAATTGGAGCTTTTTTGCTCAATGGCCACTCTATCAGAAGTTTTTCTGATTATTTTTTTCCCCCCATTTGTCCCACAACTCTCTCTTCTGGGACTAAAGTTCTAGTAAATGAGAAAAAAAAACTGTCCTAAGTGAAGGACAATTAATTTCAGGTAACTTGAAAGCTCCCTCCCATACAAGTAGTTGTTAAAATATAATATGGAAATGCTGCTTAAAGTGGTCTCAATATATAGAAGGGAAGGTAGTAAGAGACAAATCACAAGGGATCATAAAATATGGTGTGTCTTTGAGCACTACGATAAACAGGCTATTCAGTCTTGCTACAGTGCCAATATCTGTGGTAGTAAATCCACCAGACACTGCTATATTATAAGGAAGAAAAGAGGCTGAAGTACGTTGTCTGGCAAGGCCGCAAGAAAGAGAAGCTGGTAATAGCCTGCACATACCTAGAAGGCATTAGGGTCTAAAATGGAGGCAAAGTGATTGGCAAGATTCACAAGTGTCTAACAAAGAACAATAAAATGAAAGTAAGGGAAAGCCTATCAGGAAAATGTCTGGTTGGTGAGATATTAATAAGCTGTGGACACAGTCCCATGGGAACGTGAGGGACAACCCATGAGCTGGGATTATGAATACTGCATTGACTAACACATTAGAAAATGTTATCAATCAATCAGTCCCATATGAGCAGAGAAATGAAGGGAATGCTTTTGTGAGAATCCACATCTCTAGCATCTGTGATGCTCTGTTACATGCTCTGAGGATGTCCCATTGAAATCCATGTGGAAAAGTAGCCACTGATTTCAGTCAAGGTGGATCAAGACCTTAGTGCTAATACAGACCATGTTTGTCATAGTCATTTGTCTAGAAGCAAAGGTGTCAATGCACAAGGAATGGTTGTACCAGTGCAAGGACCATGGAAAAATAGGTATTCAGCACTCCTTTAGCTGTGTGCAGGAAGCTGTAGAGATAGTGTGTTAGCTGAATATCTGTTTTCCCTTATAGGAAGAGTTAATTAGTCATACTGGGGAGGGATTATACTATTTCATCCAGGAGAACATTGTAGGTTTATGTAGTTTTGTTTTTGCTATCAAAAAGACTATTACGTTCTATGTTTGAAAATGTAGCACCTGAAAGTTTAATTTTATTTTCCTTGTTTGTCAAGAGTGGGTTTTTTTTGTCTCTCTCAGATGTCTCACTTACGGGGGCCTCAAGTGTGCGTGGAGCCCATCTTGTTCTCACACAGATTGTTGCCCTTCTGATGAAGAGGTTTCACCACACTAGGCGAGACTGGAGAGGAAGTCTGTTAAACGTGCTGCTGCCTGTCCTCTTTGTTGCATTGGCAATGGCCTTGTTTAGCGTGAAGCCGCTGGCTATTGATTACCCGTCTCTCAAGCTGACACCAAGACTTTATGACAATGCAGAATCCTTCTTTAGGTAAAGGGCTCATCCATCATCATCATCATTACCCAGGGTTCTGGGACCTTTACCCTTGAGTTCTCATATTTTAAAGACTTTACATTCTAGGAAGAATAATAGATTACTTTTTACAATATCTGTTTATTTTTCAGGTGTTTAGTACATTTTTATAGATTATTATGTGGGAGATAAAATTAGAAAAGCATTGTGTGAAGGATTTTCTGGAGAAAAGGGCAAAGACTTTGTAGAAGTTTGAACTGGGTAATCTGTTTCAATACCAGTCATGGCCATTTATATGTAAATGCACAAGTGTATTTAAGCAAGCCTTTGCATGCTTCATTTTAACTAATTGCTTAAGTCTGAAGCCATTTTCTCAAAATAATTCTCAGGTTTGAAAGTGTCACACAGTATTAACAAAGCCTGTTGTCCTTCTTACTCAACCTCTAGTTTCTACATGCTCAGTTTGAAACCAAAAGCTGGTGGTTTCAAACTAAATAATCAAAATTATCTATTTTTAATGTACAGTATCTATAGCTCAACTCTGAACTATTCTGTATCAAGTGCATATCACATACAGATCACTTTCTCTATTGGACAAATATCCAGATATCCTCATAAACATAATATGATGCTGTTTGAATTTATAAATGAAATATAAAAAACTACTTAAACCATGCTAACTCTTAGGAATGTATGTTTATAAAGAGAAAGATGGCCATGGGGAGACTTTGGGATTTATTTAGCCATAATTATATTGAATTTTCTTTACATATTCACATGTAGTTTTTGAAATGAGATAATTTTGCTGTTTTGGTATGTTTCCTATGCATGGATTTATAGTTCTTGAATTTCTTGGTAAACATGTAGGATCTTGAGCCTGAAAGTTAATAGAACTAGACATACTAACATGCTTGTGCTTCTTTTTATTTTTTTTTTCTTTCTTTCCCCCCTCCCTCGCCCCCCGGCCCACTTTGAACAGCACTGAAGATGATTACCTAGGAAACCTTTCCCAGATTCTACTGAGATATTTTTCTGATTGGGACCACACATGCATGCATTCAAAACAAGGGTAACTATGAATAACGTAACTGCTTCCTTAACTGTAAATTGTAAATATTGTATATTCAATATTTTTTTTTCTGTGTGATGTGGACCATCTTAAGCTTTTCTTGGCAGCATGAGGTTAATGACAAATCTTTTCTGATGAAGGAGCTGGCATCCAGGCGAAGTACCTAAGTAGGCTTCATTGTTAAAGGTCTGATACAAATCCCTTAAAAGTCAGTGACAGCTTTCTGATTAATTTCTGGAGGATTTTGTTCAAATCTAGTGTCCATATGAATGAAGGTTAGATAATTACAATATTTGTTAGGAAGCATTCCAGATTTCCAAATTTAGGAATGCAGAGTTGTGACCATGCTTTACTTATTGCTGCAAACACAAGGCATGCAGATCATTTGCTGCTTTACTTATATAAATATTTTTAGTGAATCCACTTTGATACAAATGAGTAAAATTGATATAGCTTTAGACACAGCTACCTCTGTGATAAAATGCTAAGAAGTTGTTAGAGATGCCAGATCTGCTTGCTGCTCTGTGGATTTCTTCTGTTAAGGAATATATTCCTTTCATTTAATGGTTGTTCCCATTATGTTTATTCCCATTAGAAAAAATAATTCATGTTGGCAGATGGAATCTACGTCACCTCAGGATTCATGTGGATGTGTGGCTGAACAAGATGTATGTCATTTTGTATTTACTTATGTATGTAAAAATCATGTGTGTATATATTACATTGAATACCTTGACTCTTCTTTTTGAAGGGCTAGAGAAAGTCATGAGGAAATAAAACCTCAGAGCACTGGCTTTGTTATGATTGGAGATTTCTTTCTGTTTCACCTAACATTTGGGCTACGTGTTCTGAAGTCTTCAGGGAGCTTGCACAATTTTGATGTATATATATGTGTGTATATATATGCACTAGAAATGGCTATAGATTGATCCGAAATAACAGGAATCAGAGATGGCTGAATTATTCTCAGCAGATGCAACTTTGCTTTAAATATGTTATAGGACTTTGCTTACAAAAAGCTCATGTAAAACAAGGTTAAAACATAACACTTCTGTAATATCTGGAAGACTACCTACTTTCAAAAGGGAAGGGCAGGTGATCCTAGCTGATAGAAGCTACGAGGGAATCTACATGTGAATGAGATTTAATTGTTAGAGTTCGGTTTTGATTAGGATTGTGTATTTGAAAATAGAACAGCCTTCGAGGAAAAAAAAGATTTTGAAAAAAATAATGAATTCCTGACCTTCTTGACCAGAGAGTTTTCCTGCTGACTTGCTCTGAGGTTGAGTAATAAACAAGAATGTGAAATTGTGTCTGAAGTGACAAATATATTTCCCTGTATGGGAGCACTCTATCAAATAAGTTCTCTCCTTCATAAAGATATCAATATTTAGAGTAAGATTTGCATCTGAAATATAGGAATACAGTTTTGGGAAAAGTGGAAGGAGGAAACCAATTTTTTACTTTGCTGGGCAAGGAACATATTTGCCTCTAACACTAGTGAGATGTATACTTAAAATACGAGAAGCTTAAATAAAATGGGAATGGGAACTCACACAGGGAGAGGCCCATTAACCGTGAAAGCTCAAAGGAGAGAAGTCACTTGACAGTGGAGGCAGAACCTGTATCTGTGAGCTATGGAAAACCAGAATCTCTGAGTGTGAATTTTAATTTGTGTAGTGTTGAGATGTCAAATAAGCATTAAAATTTTTCAGTTGATATACATAACATACTTTATAAGGCTTCTGAGATACCTGATCATAATATTTCTCTCCTTTTCTTTGTTTGTGAGAATATCCCACTGAGTCATTAGAAAACATTTTCCTTTATTCTTTTCTGCAGTCCATCAATGAAATTTTTAGAAGCATATTACATTAATTAGAATTTTGTTTTCATCTCATATTCATCTGATGCCTTTATTGTGCTTCTTCTCAGGCACAACAAGTGAATAGCAGTCTTGCCTTTTTCATTATTGCAAACCTTTCTAAACTTATATACAAGTTTTGATGTTTTCAAAACAAAACTGACAGGGTTGCAAGAGAAATCAAATGTGGTTCTAATATGTAGGTGACACAATTACTTGAGATGTTCTTATAAATATAAAACCATACATAATTTACTGAGAAGTTATCAAAGCTGAGGAAGGCAAATCTGGTTGAAAAGCAATGCTGTAAAATCTGTAAAAATTCAAAAAAATGGATAAATGTAGGGCCACTGATTTTTAAGAGTGCTTTACTTATTTTATGTATACTGTTTTTCAGATGTGTCCAAGTTTCAACACCTCTGCTCCCTATGTGAAGAATAAGAAAGGGCATATTTTGTATAATCTTTCAGGGTTCCTTGTAGAAGAATATTTAGCGAGGCGTTCCAACAAAGCAAGGTAACCTTAAAATATCTAACCTTTGTTTATCCTTTGTGTATAAAAAACCACAGTCCTTCCTGATGCAAAGCATAGACCTACGTCACTGAGAATATAAGGGGTAATGGCCTTTATCTGTTGGTTGTTATCAAGGCATAGAATCAGCCTAAGGTAACACGGAACCCCTCCACGGTCACTTCTCAGAGCTTCCTCCAGCAGTTGCATGATAATTTTCTCTAGGCATACCCTGGCTCTTCTTGCCACACAGAGAATTATTTCAGCATCTCAGAGAAAGAAAATGTGTATGCATATGCAAATCAGATGAACAACACAGTTTCCATTTCTCAGAGACTCAGTCAGATAGAGGTGGAAGTGCTCCAATTAATCTTTTCCTTGAACTAAAAGGGCTGATATCTGCCTGCCAAGACTTCCTATTCTGTGATACCAGCCACAGAGGTTATAATCTGCTGTATTCTGAGGTTTACTTACATGCCTTTACAGCTCAACCACTGCCTTTGACATAAGTGCAAATACTAGACCAAGTATGATTTTATCAAGGAGAAGAAAGTGTGAACCATTTACACATCAAAAAAAGTGTATATGATTTGGTAAAAATAGAGGTGTATGTCTTAGAATGAAAGATTTGAGCTAGAATATGGAGTAGAAAGAAATCAGGTTGTTTAAGATGTTTCTGAAAGTCAGTAATACCTCACTTGCTCACACATCCTCTGTTGCTCAGGGATTTCAGCTTTCAGAAAGTAAAAATTCTTATCTGAGGGAATCCCTTTGCCAGAAAAGAGCAATAGTATTTACCTGATTCAAGAGTATATTGAGCTCCTCCTTTTTAACAGAGAAGGGGTTTGTGAGGAGTGAAGTTTTACTTTCAGTTAAAAAAGCATTAATTGCCACTCCATCATTGCAAGAAAAGACTGCTAAGCTTAAGGCAGGTAACTTGTGATTACTTAATTTTCTATTACCAGATATGGTGGTTGGTCTTTTGGAGGGAGGAAAACATTTGAACTTCAAGATAAAAAATTGAATAACACCAAATCTAAGCCTTTGGCTAAGGTAAGTGTTGAATGTATATGTGCGCATTTGTATGTATGTGTTGCTTATGTATTCAGGCTCCAGACTTCACTGCACTTCACAAATAATAAATCATTACATAAAATCCTTGCATTTAGAAACTAGGAGAAAACCCCTCTGTCTATTATAGTCCACTTGCCTGTTCATAATTCTTGAAGCATTCTGTGTTTTGAGAAGCAGTTTTAAATGATTCAAATGATACGGCTTTTGTTGTTTTTTCCTGTGAACGTATTTCAGAGTCTAACTGAGCTCACCTTGAAAACTTTTTTTTTAAGTAGTCAGCCCAAGTATTCTTCTATTTTTTTTGTTTTCTACAAAAAGTCAATGTCAGAATTGACAAAATTCTTTGAACATCTCAAAAATGAGTTATTGATGCTTTTTTCATTTCTGCAATGAATACTTTTCTTTGCTACATTTCTCTGTCTGCCCCTCCCCTCCCCCCTCAAAGTAAAGATTTAGCTTCTAGGAGTAGCTACTTCTGCATAACAAGCATGCTACCCTGTGTTTATAATCCTCTTTTCAAATATGAGTAACTTTCCATTTTTATTCCAGAGAAACAGAAGTGTCCCTTCCTGATAATAGTCAGGTTGTGATATCTGAATCTCTTCTTGACCTTAGATCATACTGTCTGGCAATGCTACACAGAGACAGTGTTTTTTGTTTGGAGCTACCTCTGAAGTCAGGAAAAGAAGGACTATTCTAAGCACAACTGAAATGAAGAGCTTTTCCTTGAGGCCTGTTGGTATGCACTGGAAGGATACAGTATCTCCATACTGTGAAAACTTAGGATGGGACCTAGAGGCTAACAGGCAATTATCAGTGCAAGGGATTTTTATTTTCCTTGTGAATGCTTTGAAAGCTTCTTTTGGGATCCATTCAAATGTAAACCAGTAATGAGCAGAGGAACAGGAGTCTTGGAGGAGTTTTGAAGAATATCAGCGAGTGGTCTCTAGTTTTGTATTCGAGGCAAAACAGATTTGTTCAGAGGAAGCTGTCAATTTTATGGATTTCAGATTAGAATATGAAAGAAAGATGCTTCTGCCTTTGAATTGTTTTATGGGAGTATAGAAACTAGATTTTATTTGGTCTTATAAAAGAAGAAGAGAAGGAACAATGTAAATAAGCTCTATCCCAAAATCCATTTTGGACTGTGTTAAAACAACATGCAGATATTTGCCAATCCAGTATAATTTCATGTTTAGTTTTGCAAAATCACTGCCTGTTTGCAATGCCTTTTCCATGTAGTTTTGTTAAAAGTCTCTCTATCTTATATACACACCCTACCTTATATATTTTCATTTTGGTCGTTTGTGATCTCCCTTCTACCCCCATTTTTCATATAGCTTTAAACTCCAGTTCCATCAATCCTTTATTAGGAACTTGAAGTCCTAGAGAACTGCAGTAAGATGTGTTTTTCTGACTGCTGTTTTTTGTCCTATGTATCTTTAATCATTTTAGACTCTTGTTTTGACATGCCTGCACTGTGGTTTTTATCAGAGTACTTTTTTTTTACATGTCTTTGGCATAGAGCTCTACCTGCCATCAACACAGGGATAAATTATAGTTATACTGTTAGTGAGTAAGCTTCATATTTCAAACCCAAAGAAAATAGTGGAGTAGATTTATAAAGGGCACTGTGTTATCTAAAATACCTCCTGGAAGTGGCTTTCAACTGATGCAATGTCAAATTATTGCATTAACCTTTCAGTAATTAATGACCAGACTTTTACTTCGACCTTTCAAGCTTGTTCATGAGACAGTGAATGTACCATTTACATAGCCTTGTATTAAAGAAAATGAGAAATTTGCATTTGAAGAGTCTTGCTGTATGATTCATTTCGGTTTTGAAAATTTCTGGATTTTTATACATTATTCTCCTCCACTCAAAAAGCCAACAATTTTTCCAGTTTGAATTAAAAATACCAATTCAATACCTATTTTACTTTACCTAATCTTACCATGCTGTGTATACCACATATGTGGTATATGCATGTGCACAGAGAATGTGTATGTGTGCATGCACGAGAGAGAACACATCTACCACATGACAAACGGTTGATTAAAACCTTTGATTACTGACGTTCACTGATGATCACTGCTATGTGTCAAAAGCACAACTCCTCCTCAAATTTTTTGTGTTTTCATGACTCTCTATTCTTTGGTATCCTTTGATAATGTGGGCAAAAAGTGTTCCATAGTGATTTCATAGTTGCTGTTGTTTACAACATAATTAAAGATAGGAAGATCATGTGGTAATTTTAAATAGTCCTGAAAGGCAATATGTACTGTTTACGTGGCATTCTGAAGTGTGAATTTTTCCTATCTCAAAGGTTGGGATTTGTGGCTTTACTGTACAGTAATATAGTGTAAGTGTCCAGAGGAATTTACATCTCTCCAGTCTAATACCCCTTCTGTCTGTCCTGATACTTGGTCCATCTAATACCCTGTCATGAATCTGGTCCTGCAATGCTTAGGGATTTTTTCTTCATAGGCCATAGGTTAGTGAAAATGTCAGTCTAGCATTGTTCTGGAATATTAATGTCAGGTAAAAAAGGTATGGAATAATGGAAAACACATCTTTACAGAACTTATATCTAATGTGGTAAGGGGCCATGTTTTTCCTTCGGAAGGAATTTTATCAACTGTGGATAGAAGATAAAATAATGAAAATAAAAATTAATCATCTTAATCTATATATTTTTCCATTGCTCATCTCTTTTCTGCCCTCTGTAAATAATTAACTGTGTGGCACACAAGAAATATGAAAGATATTTCAGCTGGAACTAATGTTTTTCCCTTTTTATATTTTACCTTTGCAATCAATTTAGAATAAGCCACAAGACTTCAGGAAAAAGAACTTAAATGAATCTTCTGATGAAATGAACAACCTTAAATGCCTCTTTTGCGAGATTATAAACAATTAAATGTCCAGCTTCAATTTGGTTATTTCCTAGTGGTTTGATTCAGTGACATAATGTAGCTTGAAGGAAGAATTCTAATTAATGTGTGGGATATTGAAATTTATTGTTACATACAGTGCTCTATTGTGTTTTTTGTATTTTCATTTGAATATTGGTCACATAATTATATTTCTAAGGTGTTCTGTGAACAGTTGAGACCTTTCCCCCACTTCAATTAAATGAGGATGTGTCATCAGAATTGTGCTTTATTGTTTTCTTAATTGCCTTTTTTTTTCAATAAAACAAACACAATTGCAGTGGAGTTTCATTATGTATGTATAACTTTCTCTTCAGCACAAATCTTTTTTAAAAAGATAGAATAAGAAATGGGTGTGTGGGACTGTGAAAAAGACTGGCTACCCTTGATCACTTGTTTATGTTTCTTTGCTCTGGTTGCAATTTGCACAGGAGATCCAGCAGTGCAAAGATTTGCAGTTTTCCTAAGGACACTTAGGTTCTATTTCACTTAATTTCTTTAAAGAACTCTCTCGTTGATTAAAGAATGGGAGATCTAGTTTCTGTAGTAATTTGTGGGAATTGAACTGGAGGAGAAAAAAGGAGTTGCGTATGAGTTTGCAAAGGGGAAAAGAGTTTAGGATTTTGTTCTTTTTTCTTTTCTTTAAACATGGGGACATAAGGTGCTGTTGAGACTTCAAGCAGTTGTGAAGACCACATAAAGAAGAGTAGAAAATGTGAAAACTAACGCAAGCAAGAGATTCAAATGATTCAAGGCCGAGAGGCATAGGAGAAATGACAGTGGACCTCAGAGTGGTGTTTGAAAGCACGATATAGGATAGATGAGAGGAAATTGAATGGACAGTTAGAGTGTTGTAAACCTTGCCTTGCAACAGAGTACAATGGGGAGATCCAAACAAGTAGGTAATCAGGAAAAAAAATCACCAGAAAATTATTATTAAGAGAGGGAAATAGAACTGAAGATTAGACAACCTGCACTGGGAAACACAGAAAAGAATGCAGCAGGAAAAACAGTCAAAGTCTGGAACTAGTGTCCAAGTAAGGATTGTAGCTGAATACTACAAGAATGAAAAAACAGAATTATCTGCAATTAAATTAAAAAAAAATATCTGGAAGTTTACACCAGTATCAAGAAAAGGCACATACATATGGACGAGCACTAGATGAGAACAGCATCAGAGTGATGAGAAAAGAATCTTTAGGGAAGTTTCCAAGATATAACTGTATAGATGGTAATTTTAGAAAGGATCTAAGAAAACTGAAATCCTAGAAGAAGGGTGTTAAGGCAAGAAAGACCTATATTTAAAACCATACACTTTGCAGTATGATTCAGAATTCAGACACAAAATGAAAATTGCCCAGCATCAACCTGAGATGTACAAAATACAGATTAGCAGATAGCCGATATCAAATAGGGAAAGGTTAAGAGGTTTTCAACTGTATAAAGAAAAAGGGGAGATGAAAGGTTGTTGTGGAGTGAGGAATGGATAGTAATCAAAGATGATTTTAAACATGTCACTAAAACTGAAAACAAACATATGTAATAATTTGACCTGGTTTTCAGTATGGATAATGGGGGTTCAAAGGCACTATGATTAACAGTAATGAGGCACAGAAATGGAATCAATTTCCAAAGGCAAAGCAAAACTTAAACCTCAGTATATTCAGTTTTGGGACATAGCAGGCTCTCAGCAATGATTCTAGTGCATGGAACTGTGAATTTTAAGTACATTTATCAAGTTGGGGTGATTCTGTATGATTTGAGAATAAAGTAAATGTTACAGAATTGCTTCCCTGTGCTCCTCAAAGAGACTGGCTTACCTTGTCTGCCTTAAAGTTTGTCCGTATTAATTTCCTCCATGCTTAACAAAACACTGATAATTGCTTATTGAAGGTGGAGACATAGCTTTGTCCTTTATTGAATAGTTTCATACTTCACCTTGCAAACAGTGCCTCCTTGATTCTTTCTTTCCCCACTTTCTACAATATTCTGTTCCTAGACATTTTATGCTGTGTGTCATTTGCAGGTATTATTTAGATAAGTCTTTTTGGACTTTTTTTGGATTTTTTTTGAATTTCAATAAAGTTCCCCACTTGTAACACTAGTTTTACTCATATTTTTGTATTTTTAATTAAATCAACAAATGTTATTTTTATGTTGCTTTTCCTCTATTTGTTCAACCAAATGTGCGTGAAGGAAGGGACACTGTATTCCATTAAATCAGAGAATCTCAATTTAATAATTAACATAGGTGTACAGCTCCAACAGTAGAAAACAAAATGCTGCACTATGTTGAAAGACCTATCCAAATTAACTGTTTTGGTTCTGCCTTGTTCACTTTCTTCTATAAACAGGTGTCATAACAGAAGAATTAGGTATGTTCATGCAATTCTTCAAGGTATGGGAGCTTTCAGATCACTGTTCAGATTCAACTCATTTTTGGTTCACAATTTCCATTCTCTCTTGCAGGTATGGTACAACCAAAAAGGTTTCCATTCGCTGCCATCCTACTTAAATGAACTCAATAACTTCATTCTGTGGCTGAATTTGCCTCCTAATGTGGATTGGAGACAGTATGGTAATAGTCTTTCTTTAAGTCTTTTTTCATAACTTTTGAAAAGTAGTTTTTAAATAAGCTAAAATAATTTTAAGTGTGAGAATTTTTCATACGAAGTAGGATTGCAGAGTCACATATTTCTTGGGAGGATTTGAAAGTGGAACTTTTAATTAAACAGAAGGTTTGTTTGTGTGGAGAATATAGTACACATTAAGGTAAAATTTGAATTTACAGCTAACTATGCCATATGAGTTTCTTACAAAGGACATTCCTGTGGAATAAGTGTAAATTTGTTTGCTACACTTGGAATGTTAGTCCCTGTGAGACCACTGCTAGGGCTGCATAAATAGGATGATTTAGGCACAACAGAGTATGAATTTATAACTTCTTTGTAACTTGACTCTATCTCCTTATGTAAATATCCAGGGTAAACCCAGAGTATCCTGTAAATTCATGCTGCAATGTGATGTTCCATAACATCCTGCTACTCAAGGAACAGAGGAGTCTGGTATAACTTATTATTGTACATAACAAAAGAGAGATTAGCAAATTTGACACCTGAATTCTCCCATTCAGATATCCCTGAACTGAATAAGAACTAGTCAAAATAAAAATCTTTCTTACAAACTGACTTTTTAAAAAAATGACTGTAGCAAAAGGCTCAGCTGTTAACACAGGTGAACTTTTAGGATGTTGAAATCTAGTTTGAAATCTGGGCTTGATAGTTCAGGCTAACTTCTGTTCATCCCAGTTCCTTTCATTCTTAAGGTTTTGTTAAAGAGGAATTAGTTTGGTTTAGAGATATTTAAAAATAGCTTATGACCAATTTTTAAGATTTTTTGAAAAGGTAGGATGATTTTCTGTAACGGTAAAATTATTTTCAGTGTATTTATAATGAAGAAGGAAGAAAGAAGATGAAAATTAGTGAACAGGGGGAAGGACTCCTGAGTATCTGAAAATAGAAATTCATTAAGAAAAGTTTCCAGAATGTCAATGAAAAAAGAATTGCTTGCTTTCAAGATGGCTGGGGTTTTATTTTTCTAAATGAATTATGAGAAAGAATCAAAGGTAATGTATTTCCGCAGAAAGTTTGAATGAAATGAAATCAGGTATTTTAATGAAAATTTTTAATAGAAATCAATTTTTAATTAAGTTTCCCTGCACTTCATGAACAGTACTGATGCTAGCTTGTTTTCTGTAGCATTAGATATCCCATTCTGGAATGTAAATGTTTAGGTACCCTTACTTTTATATCTGTCATGGAGAATTGGGGACTTACCATCCAGGTTAAAGTCTGAGAAAATTATAGTTGTCCCAAGAATTGTGTAAATGTTATATTTTATGTTGTTGCATGACATAGAAACACAATAAGCAAAACAGTGCTTAATAAATATTTGAAGTCTTGGACTGTCATCTATACAAATATGGGCTCATTATATAATGTCCTGGCAAAATATGTTGACTAAGTCTCTGCAGAAGTAGAGTTTATGAGCTAGAAAGCAGTTTATGTGTATATCTATTGGAGAGGTGCAATAAAGATGGATTGATCTTGCTCTTGAGACATAATGCAGAGGCACTAGTCAGAGAAATCCTAGAAAGAGAAGTGAAGGTGTCTACCTATCTATCTTTAGGTATGTATATGTGTGTACACATATATGTATATGAATGTGTGTACACACACGTGTGTGTGAGTATATATGTGTGTATATGTGTGTAGGGACAAATACATACATATATTTATTTTTTAAAAAAACTTAACAGTTTTCCAATGCTATATGAGGCCCTTAAGCTCAGTTCACTTTGACTTTGAACTATCTCTTATTTAAGGATATTGCTCTGACAGAGATCCTGTAAATTAGCAGTCAGAAGACTACATATCATTTTTCAACACTGAAATCTATTCTTTTTTTCTTCCCCCTCTTGCAAACTCTGTTTATATGCAAGGTCAGTTCTAGAATATTATTGGAAATTGCGGTGAGGAAGCTTGTTAGGATGTTGCAGAAATGTAGTTTTGTAAGTCTGACTTACATTAATGCCATGGTTTTTTTTCACAGGATAACTTCTTCCTGTCTACAGAACCAGTGCTTCTGTATTACTTTCAAGCGATATAAAAGTAATTCGACCCTTGAAAAGGGAGTGTGAGGACACAGTCTTTCCTTCCCTCACAAAAAATAAATCTTGCTTTACTGCAAGAGATTTATTTCAGTAGGGTAGACCATTACCATGGATGTAAACAGAGTAGCAACTAATATGATATTGAAACAACCTTGAAAGAGGTCAACAGCTTATTTCAATGCTCATATAAAAACTGAGGAACACTTACACTTAGCAATTATATCGTCCAGGTATTTCTTAAGCATGAACCCAGTTGGAGTTCTCCCATGTTCTCTGGAGGAGGGAAGAGTCATTACAGACAGTGCACCTAGTTCTACCTGCTTTGCTTGAAGGGACGGACCTAGAAACTTTCATAGAAGATCAGTGGTACTGGTCCCAGTTTGTGATAGGTTTTAGTGATAAGGAGCTGAGAAGGAGGCTAAATGCTTTTCTCTAATGTTTTTTCTTCAGTCAGGAGGATACAGGGAATCTAGACTTAGGATTTTGTATGAGAGTTTGAAGGAACAAGTTGTACCCAAGAATATAGAGAACATATGCTGCCTTGTGCTGATTTGTATCCTGAGGGATTTGTATCTGTTCTAAAAACTGTGAAAAAGAATTGATGATGGTTTTTCTTGTGTCAGTCCAAGTTACTGACTCTTGATCATCCTGAGCATGCAGGAGCAGGAAATGATAGTTGTTTGGTGATCAAAAATACTTCCTTTTCATTATTGTGTAATGTGATCTTCAAATTCTTTCTTTGCAAGTGGAGAGATTTCTCTTTTTTTCCCCCCATATGGGGTTATCAGTAAGTTTCTCCATGAAGTTGCTTGGAAAGTTACAATGTTTGCTTCTTGTAATTTTGATGTAAAGAGTGGTATGGTTGTTGACAAATAAATTCTATTTTCTAGTGGGTTACAAATTCAGTGACATAATTAAAATGAACATGTTAATAAAAAAAAATGAGAAAGACTATTCAACAGAGAAGGTAAGACGTACTGGATTTTTGTCAAAACTCTTCAGCTCTGGATGGTCTTCAAGTTTATGTGAATGATGTTTGTATGTTTTTAAATATCTTTCTGAAATGCTGCATTCCTGCAACTAGATAATGTAATGAGAGCAAGTAAAAACTGGAATAATGAAGTAAGAGGAATAAAAAACTAAAAGGCAACATTTTTTGCTTAAGTTTAAGATACTTTGACTTGGATCCAAATTTCTATGTTATTTTTCACACCTGTTTGTATACAGTTGAGTCAGAATGTGTTTATCATGCTGGAATATAGGAGAAGGACTGTTACCTACCTCTTAGGGTAAGGCTATATAAAGAAAAAAGGAGTGGTAGTCATCTATAATGATATCTGTAATGTACAGTGATCAAAAAAAAGTTCTTACACCATTACTCAAAGAACAGAAAGGTATCAATTTAGAAAGGCCTTGTGCAATGCAGCTGCCCCATCTCAGGACTTCTATTGAAGTCATTGATTTTTAAAAACCTTTCATGCTAGGGCTCATTTTAAGCGTTCGTACAGCATCCTCGTTTATTTCAGATTCAGTTCTTCAAAAGAGCTGAAGGGATCAAGAGACCCATTTTCAGCTGAGTTTTGGTGGAAAGTGACTGTATAGTTTCCTGATTGCTTTGCAAATTGTAACTTTAAACCTCTTTTCAAAGGAAACTGTAGAATGGCATTTAGTGGGAACCTTCTTAACCATGTCTGGTTAGTGAGGGAGAAAGTAAAATATAAATCATTAATGAGGGTGCTGCCTGTGAAATTCTTCATAACATAAGTTGTAATTTTCAGTGAATAGTAATGTCTCATTTTATACAAACAGAAATCTCGTCATAAATTTTAAATGCCCACAAAGAGGAACTTGTAAAAAAATGTGTGTGTATATATATTATCTCCATTTTTTTATACATACTATTATTCTAATCTATTTTATTCTTATCTGAAATAAAAGGTCAGGAATAAAGAAACCAAGATTGGTCTTCTATTCAAGTCTGTAACAATTATGACATTTAGAATTAGTAGCACAGGTCTAAATCGATCTGTGTACTCAAGACTCATCATGCTATGTGACAGAAAGAAGAGATAGTTTACAAAGGAGTGCCAAGAGACAGGCTCAGATAACCCAAAATACAGTGCAGAACTGCAAAGTATACCCAAGGACAGGTCTGATTAGCCTATGGTGATGGCATACAAGCTTGAAGACTCTTGAGATTTTTTCCTCTAGGTCTCTCCACCCTATACTGAAAAAGTTCTGCTTGATTCTTATCACTGTCCTCCTTTTTACTGCAAAACCACAGATTTTGCAGTGTGATTACGTGGAAAGTTGCACCTAGGCAGGATGGACTGGGCTACCAGCACCTCATGTTCTTTATAACCTACAGGAAGGAAACATTCCAAGCCTCTAAGACTATGCCACATTGCACGTGACTTTCTTTTCTGACAGATGGTCAGGTGGTTTAGATTTGAAATAGAAGATCTAGAGTACTTTCTTGTGAAGGTACAGTTTGCAGACTGTTAATAAGATGTTGGTATGGGGAAAGGTGTCTTGAGTTGTGCAGCTCCTGAATGGCAACAGGGCAGGATTTTTCCTACTACAACCAAGATGCTGTTCATTTCAAATGTCTATAATGTGGATGCGTTTTCCTTTTTCCTGTGAACTGTCACATCCGGAATGGAAAATGATAGTATTTTATTCTAGAGAATGTAGTAATGCTTATAACATTTTATAAAGAATTTATTTCACCAGGTTAGGGATGCCTTTTTAACATATTAGAATCTAAAATTAGTTTAATCAAGAACAATGTAAGAAAAGGAATGACATTGTTCAGCCTGGGAGGGAGAATACTAAGGGGAAATCATGCAGAAGCTGAAAAGGGTACAATTAATTGTTTATTGTCTCTTCTACTATTAAGCATGTAGCATGGAGCTCCTAGTGGCATTTCCAATGTAAATACTCTCCCCCCTTACCCTCAACTGGATTATTAATACAATTTATAGTTAAACTGTGGAGCTATGAGTACTTTGCTCCTCTTTTTTCCTTACTAATGTGGCTTGCAGGATTGGTGAAAATGCCCTTGTTTCTCAGTTGTGTAAAGATAAGTCTTTCACTGAGCAATACAAGATATAGCAACTGAGCCTTTTGCTTTCAAAAAAAGAAAAAGAAAAAGAAAGAAGAAAGAACACACACAAAAAGTTATTAACTATATGCAAAAAAAAATGAGGAAGGAAAGAAAAAGAAGTTTCTTAGCTGAAAGACAGCTTTTATATATGGTAACCATCTCTCTCTTCACCCCACTCTAATCGAGGAAATAGTGCCTTCTCAAGCCCTTCATTTTTATGTTGGAGAAGGTTAAAAGGTCTAAGAAAGTCTTGACATCATGGTGTTCACTTACTTTCTGAATGCAACATTAAAACCCTGATATAGTATAAGGATCTCCATGGTCACAGTTTTTCCTGTTCTTGAATTGCTTATGCAGGGCTTTGGAAACACTGGAATTGGTGGCTATCACAATTTTTCACCCGTGCCCATAAAGAAGCCTAAACTGTCACTGTAAAAATAATGTGACCAACTCTGTGCCAAGGACATAGACAAAGGGTGTTTTAGGACAATTAGGAAAATTCTGGTTGTGATTAAGTCAGGGGAATATAATGGCAATCTGTAGATGTGGAAGTAATAATTTCATATTGAGAAATATATGAAAAGGAGCAAACAGAGTTAGAGCTGAATCATATCAAATTCGTTGATATTACCTGTCTTGTTTTTCCCTTGTGAATACTGATTTGGCAAAATTTGCCCTGAAGGCTGTTCACACAAGGCTTGCAAATACAATCTTTAAAAAAAATCCTTGCATAAACACTACATGCATTTGTTTAATAGGAGCTTTGTCATTTAGGACTTCTTGGTTTATCTGTCATTTATGGTTTTTATTTTAAGTCCTCAAAGTTGATGTTTAGTTTTCGACTTAATGAGCATCATTATAGCAGCTTTACATAGTAAGAAGGCATATAAAGGCAAGAAGGCATCAATAAGTACATTTTACATCATGTTAACAGCTGATGAAGATATATATAAAAAAAGACGGTCTAGGTGGTTAGGTGAAATTTAGGAAGGGATAGATTATAAAAGTACACAAAAGGGTTTTTTTAATTAAAAAATACATATACTAGCAAATAGCATATATCAAATGTGTTGGCTTATTTTGCTATTGGAAGATAGTTTATAATTTACTTCTCCTTAGGTTGAAGGGAACTTTTTTTCCCTCTGTGCATTACAAGCCAGTTTGTTTGCTTTATATAAATTCATCATCTATTTTTGGACAATGCGGGGGAGGGAAGAAATAATTATACTAAAAAATGTAGCAAATGTAGAAGACTTATGCTCGAGACTAATTGAAAAATTTTAAATAATGAATGAAAGGCAAGTATTATATTTAATACATTGATAGAATTTTGAATTCTAACATAGAAATGAACTTCGCTTAACATGGTCATACTTTGGATAATTGCAATTCAGCAGCCCTGGGAAATTTAATCTCAGTTGTGTGTGTAAATTTTCAAAAATATAATCCTTTATTTCATCTACACAGATTGAATGGAAATTGATTGTAGAAAATGGTTACTACTTTTAAGAAGGGCAATTACTTTTTGGGAGTCTTCCATTGAAGAAAATTAATTCAGTGCAATTTGTTTTTTTGATCAGTGTTGTGTGATACAAGACCACAAGGACCATTATGCTATTTAATGTCATAGGTTTTTTACTTCCCCAGAAATTATCCCTTTTTAACAGTCTCTGTTTATTCTGTACTAGAGAGTTGTAGCAGTGTATTTCTGTGTATGGAACCCAAGTCAACTGCTGTAGACTTTTGTTTAATAGTAATGCAATAAACTGTGTTTTGTTACTTTCCTCTTGGGATCTGTGCACTTAGTAGGGACAGACCATGGTGATTTCATGAGAGAGATTATTTCCAGACACATTAAATATTCCTTAGCAGAAGTTATTCCTTGTAAAATATTTGATGTCATTTTTGTCTTTGTTATGTTTTGCATGTTTCATTAATTCCCCAGGGGTCTTTTTGAAAAGTTTCAGCAGCGCAGATGATCTTCTCCTATAAAATTTGTTGACTAGGTTCTCAAAACATACACATGGGCAAACCTATGTTTATAAGCATGAATTCACTTGCACAGGAAATTGAACAAGCATGAATTTATAGCTCTGTTTTTGCTAGTGCATATTCTTCTCACTGAATACAGCAAATAGTTAATAGCAGTAGAGCAACGGGATACAATTCAGATCAGCCTGGATTAATTAATGGAATATAGTGGAGAACCTTCCTGAATTCCTGGCAAACTGCCCCAGTTCTAGACACTTTATGGGCAATAATTCTCTACCACAATCCACATGACAGGTTTACCTGTCTCACAATTCTGTGAAAAGTGATGTGAATCAGTGGGATCTATAGGTCTCCAAGTCTTGGCATTTCCTGATCATGGGCAGTATTTTAAGATTTGCAGTCTCTAAAAATGCTACCCCTTGAGCTGAAGCAATTTTACTGTAGGATTTTTGTCATCTGAAGCTTGGGGGAAGACAATTTTGTTAAAGCATTCAAATTCTCGATCATGAAGGCAACAACTTGACAATCGTGGGAAGATCCTGTATAACTAGAACTTGGCTCATGACCTTAAAAGAGGAGGCCTGGAAGATGTATTTCTGCTCTTTGCCAATTTAGCTGAGCACTAGTGAGTACAAGAAGCACATTTCATGTTGTTGTTAACTTCTTGTTTTAGTGCTTCTGAAATTATTAGGATTCCCATTTTCCAAAAGTTTTCCTCCATTGTAATTAGATTAAGTGTGAAAAACAGATTTTTTTTTCTTTTTTTTTTCCTAACCAGATCAGAAAATAAGTTTAGATTCGTTTCAGTTTGTAGGGTAAAATTTTGGTTTAATTCTATTTTTGGCTATTCATTTCTGATTCATTAGGAATCCTATATATATATGAAGTAAAGACATTCTTTCTTCTAATGTGCACACCTTTATTCAACCATTTCTACCATGCTACTATTCCTTTACATAAATGGAATTTTAGCTAATACTTGGTTCCTGTGGAGAAAAAATAGTTTTCTTTGATATGCCTTTTTTTTTGCTTCAGAACAAATAGCAGCTACTGTTTAAAAAATTAATGGTGTAAAAGAAAAACAAAGGAAAACTTTAAACAGTCCCTCTAGGCAAATGACATTAAAGACTTCTGCAAATAGCACCTGTATCTTCTAGTGATGAATCAAAACCTTATCGGCTTGGATCTTCTTTTGATTTGTTAACTACTGTTGGGCTTCAGCTTTTAACTGTATTTGAAAAACCTTTAGCTTGTACTAGTTTTGTGTGTGAGCTAATCATCATCTGCTGCTCTTCACCTTTTTACTGCACAGTGACTTAGTGGTGTTTAGATTACTTTGGCTTGAAGATGAGGAATGAAAAATGGAAGGGGCAAAAATAAATGTTTAGATATACTCTGTTAGATCACACCTGTTACTGGAATGAAGACAATTTTTATCTTTATATAGCTGGACTCTAAACAAAATATGACAAAGTGTGTTCAATTAAGTGGCACCTTGCAGACTCTATCTAAGGCTGTCAACAATTTGTTTCTTTGCCAAAGATACTGCGAAGATTATAATTGCTGTTAGGATGAGCATAAATTTATGATTCTGTAATCAGATAGTGCTGGTTTGATCTCATTGCAAGAATTTCCAGTTGGTATTACATTACAGCTGGCACACCTGTCAGGTACATATGCAGAAATAAGTCAGGAACAGCATCAAGACCAGTTGAACAGCAACTTTTGCACTGACAAAGTTTTGCGCACCCTCACCTTTTTTTTTTTTTTTGCTTGAAAAGAAAAAAAGCAAAACCCACAGTTTTTGTCCATAACTACGTGCCAATTCCAAAATTCAGTTTGCTAGATTGTTACAGGCTCGTTGTACCAAGAACCAAAATAAGCCTAAGAATGTATTGCCTACTCAGGGTTTTTCTTGGTCTCCCAAATTGGGTATCTTTCTAATGTAAAGCTCTGTAGTTTCAATCTGAAGCATGCCTTTTTTTTGTTAATTTAACTAAACAGTTTTTCTCTGCAAAACGTCAGCAATCTAAAACGTTTTTAGCAATGATAACATACCAAGTATATAAATTTCAATAACAACCTGCCTTACTCCAGAAGATTAGGTATATGAACAAATTCTACTTTAGGTTTTATATTTGATCTCTTCTGTGATGAAGGTCCTGCAGCAATATACAATATCGTTGAACCTGTTTCTGAAGTTCAGAATGCAGAAAAGCAGCTATTACTTATATTTATTCATTAGATTTTGGTGGATCCAGACTCTGGAAATCACTCAACAGGAGACAGTATTTGGTTTGGCAGCTTGGTGGTTGACCTCTTTCTGTTCTTATTAGGTATTTAGCCTTTTCGTTCACCTTGTGTAGTAAGGGGTCAACAGTGTACTCCAGAACTTGAAGTTCTGATGTAGCATTTACTATTTCATAGTTTATTTTTCTTTTCACAGGTATTACACTCTACAGCCAACCATATGGAGGAGCCTTACTGGATGAGGACAAAATGTGAGCGAACTATTAAAAATATATAACAGCTGCAATGAACCAACAATTTAAACTATTAATTCAATAAGCACGTATGTTGCATGTAATAGATGTTGTGACTTGATAGATGCAATTCAGTTCCACCGACTGAAGCATATTCTCTAGTCTGGTGTTTATATGTCAAGTCTACTGTTTATATCAGATATGGTTGTGTTATTTTTCTAGAGAAAAATACTGAATTTACACTGACTGCACTTTACAGAGTGTTTCTGTACAGGTCATGACATTTTCAAACATGTTAGCTGCTTTAAATGATTGTCAAGTTTTTAAATTTTAATTTTCTGTAGAGGGGGAAATATTTGCAAAAGCTTCACTTTACTATTCGCACTTTAAGCACACACTGTGTTCTGTAACTCACGTATAGTTTTGTAACTTAACACATCATCTTGCTCCTGTTCTCTAATTAGATGTTGACAGTGTACAAACATGGTGTTTGCAAACAGGATTAAGGTCCTGATGTCTAGCGTTGCTTTAGTAAGAAGTTGGTCTTGCAAGGTATTTGGGTTTGGCGAGTTTCTTTTCCCCATTCTGTTTTCATTGTGCCATTTTGCTTTGTACCCTAGAATGGAGAATGTTCGTCAATGTGGGGTAGCACTGTGTATCATGCTGGGTTTCTCTATCCTCACCGCATCCATTGGAAGTGCCACAGTGAAAGACAGAGTATCTGGCTCAAAACGCTTGCAGCACATCACAGGCCTGGGTTACAAAACTTACTGGCTTGCTAACTTCTGCTGTGATATGGTATGTATCATGTGAGGCAGCATGTGTTCAGTGTAAATTTTTAACTACTTTATCATAAATGAGCAAAAGAAGATATCTTTTGCTCACGTGAATGAGATTTGAATTGTACAGAGCAACAGCACGTTAACAAGCATTGGGACACCATTCCTACTTTAATACTGCCAGATAAAATTATTTAAGGCAAGGATTGTGTTCTTAGTTTTCCAAAGTTGAATTGTAAGGTAAACCATATGCTATCTTTAGGTACCTACACTACTTTACAAATAAAAGGAAGCTGGCTAATCAACCTAGACAGAGAGAATCTTCCACACAGCAGTTCATAGCAGGAGTTTCTGTGCTTTGAGTTGCCACTGGCAAGATCTTTCAGATTATTGGAGAAGCCTCAAGATACTAGTCAGCTACTTTAAAGGCATAATTTTGTTGTCTCTTGGTGGGTAATATGAGAGAGAGTCATAACTGGTACCTTTTATTTCTGGCAAGATAGAGAATAGAGAATATTCTTTAGGAATTCACATGTACAGAATAACCTAGATCAGAAATGGGTGAAGTCTCTGCCCTGAACATTTATTTTTCTCATACAAAGTAGTTTCTACCATTGTTAACATTACATATAGTATTGTCTGCATGCTGTTCATTAACAAATCTGAAAATCTTCTCTTTTGAAAATACCATGAGTTATTATTTTTCTCTGACTTTGGCAGGTGGGATTTAGGCCAACATAGTTAAATGAAATAGGAATTTTTGCTTACCTTCTTCAAGCGTGAGAAGTTGATTTCTGTTCAGGCTACTAAGCAAAGGTGGTGAAATAGAATTAACTTTCTCAAGTCACTGCCAGTCCCCAGTCACTGATTTTTCATCGACTGTGTAATGGAGCTCTTTTGGATTCCATTTAAACATGAATTCCACAAATTATCTTCAAATATCTTTTTCGAAGGTCACTCTTTTAAAACTAAAATTAAAAATGACTCCATTGTATATGTCCATGTATGTATCTGTGTGTGTGTATATATATATATATAAAAGGCGTGCATGTATATAACCTATAAGGCACACATATATGTCCCTTACCAAAAGGGTTTTTCATAATTCAGTTGTGATGAGTCTTGCTATAGTATCAGTTGAGTGCAGGGAATTTGAGATTAGGTCATCTACTTCTGGGAAAGAGATAAAATTACTGTTTTTAAAGTAATAGGGTGCTGTGTGTTAATAGTTCACTTCTCAGAGATGTTTTGGATTGGGAGATTGGTTTCAGAGGCAACAGTGAACAGTTGGAGTCACCCGGATAATTCCAAAGTAAAAAGATTCCTGGCCCCAGAGAAGTGACATAAACTTATTGCGCCTTGCTGGGTGCACACTGGGTCATGAAAGGAAGGGCTGGGATCTAGCATTGGTAACACAAACATGAACTAGCATGGTCAGGAACAGAGATTTTTGGAACACTCTTTGTTCTCATTCAGACTATTCTAAATCTGAAAAATCAGAGCTTCACCCATCTGTGCTTGAAATCAGGATTTTCACACTTGAGCAAGCTTGAAGTAAGAGCACATTTCTTCAAATGCTCTTTGCTTGGCCAGTCAATCTTTGTATTCCTTTTTCTGCTATGTCAGATAAGAGGGCTTGGTTGAAAACTCAGTCCTTCATCATTCAGTTTCTCCTTGTGCCACAAAGTTAACTCCTCATTATTTTCTGCCGATCTCTTTCTTTCAAAATGTTCTCACAAATTCAGCACAGTGCTGCATGATCAATCATGATCTGGGAAAGAACAGACGCTGCTTTAAATGCTAATTGCGCTGCAGATCATTTAGGGACATTGAACACATGAATACATCAACTGCCAAATTTGAAATCCCTCTACATATTTTAAGTATTACAGACTGTGTCCTGTATTATTGGTAGTATAATCTTTACTAGACCTGCAAAAGTATTTGATTTATGAAATTGCTGTAATGAGAATCTCTTACTGTGTTTATACATGTGAATGGTATTCTTTGCTATGTTCAGCAAATGGAAAATGTGTAAGGGCTAAGAAGATTTAGTGACAAATAGAGACATTTTGTTCAGATTAAGCTTTTGTCACTAGAGGACAAAATTAAGGTTATTTTGTTTGTGCATATCCAACTTTTATAATGAACCATGATTTCAGGTAAGATTTCTAATAGAATTTAATGTTTAAATATATTTATTTATTTCTAGAAAAAAGTCCCAGGTCTGTTGAAACATATTGGGACTCAGATGCTTTGTGACTTCTCTACCATATTTTTTAAACAGCTCCGGGATAACTGAAACCTAAATCTGTGGAGTGCTATGGTATGATATTTGTATATGGCACTGAATAAGGTACACTGTGAACAAGATGGGAACATTACATCTGTCTACGTTTCACTCCATTGCCCTTCTCTTAAAAAAATGTCTGTCTTCCCATTGTCAAAGTGATGCCTTCTGGTTTAATTTTGAACAGATTTGCACTGTACTTTGGTATGAAGTCCAATTTTAACAGTAAGGATGTTCTTCTGCACTGAATATTTAGCTAGACCTTGATATGTTGCCTCTATTTCAGTTGCATCTCAGAATCACAGTTATATTAGGATAAGGTTAAATATTATATGAGAAGAAATGGAGGCAGTCACTGCCCTAATGAGCTCAGCTTCAATGCACAGAGCAGGCAGACACTGAGAATGGAACTGAGCACAGATTTTCACATCCTGCCATTGCTAGTTGCAAGCAGAACCCGTCTCTCTTGAAAACTTGGATGTGAATCCCCTGTACCAATCACATCCTTCTCCCTCAAGTACTTGGTTATCATTATGTCAAGAGACTAAGCAGAGAATCTGCTTTCCCTGTGGCCTAATGGCTGTAACTCTTCTAAATATTATGTCTGTTCCCATTAAAAGTTGTCATTTGCTTCATCAGCACACATGGTCTTTAATTAAAGTCTCTTTTAAAATTGTATCCTTACTATTCTCCTATGACTGAAGCACCAATCAGTGAAACTGCTATTTCTGAATCCAAGACCCTATTCACAATATAGTTTGATGTTTTGGAGCAATAGTCCCATATGGACTCATTATCTGGAAGAGTTAGCTCGTTAAATAAATGTATTGGAAAGGTCAATAGAAATGGAATTAAGGGGAATATTCTGTAGTCAGATTTTATTTTGTCAGGCTGTTTCATGTGTGTATGTGTAAGAGGGGCAGTTTCACAGCAAGTGTGGACTATGAAATCTCAGAGCTCTTCTGCCTAATTCTTCCTAATTTATAGTGTAATTATATTGCAAATATGGAAAAGTTGATTTGAAGAGCCCTTCTATACTTATTAAGTGAGACCATTAAGAGATGATCACCTGCTAAGTGCCTTTTTTCTTGTGTTTCTAGCTGGTTTACATGGTTCCTGTCACCCTGTGTGTTGGTGTTATTAGTGCCTTCCAGCTATCAGCCTTCACTTTCCGAAAGAACTTGGCAGCAACTGTTCTCCTGCTGATACTCTTTGGGTATGTGATTGGAAATGCCACTATGGAATTATAGCTTGTAAGAAACAAACAGAAGTCTTGAGATTTGGTTTGTACCTGCTGCTGGATGCATGATTTTCTCTCTTTGGAAATGATTATGGATTCAGCAAAAGATAGTGGGAAAACAAGCTGAGACATGAGTTTGAAAGTTCCATGCAGAAGGTGGAGGGAGATTTGCTCACATATTTTAAAAAAAAAAAAAAAAAAGTGAGGGGGGAAGGACTGGAAATATCTCAGAAAATACTCAGCCTGTATAACAATCATTTGCTGTTAGAAATTGATGGTATGTTATCTTCCAGAAATTGAGGGAATAACAACATAATCAGGTCTGAATTTCAGTGCTTAGCTGTGCAGAATATCATCAAGAAGGCAAGAAGTGGCTGTCTTTTATTACAGTTCTACCAATTTTCTGTAATTCTGTAATTTTACATAGCTCAAGGAATTTATATGTCCAATGAGAAGTCTGTCCAATGTGCGGTACTAGGCTGGTTGGAGATTTGTCTCCAAACAGTACTGTGAGAGAGGAAGGTCCTCCCATATCACCCTCTTGCTTAGTTTCACAGGAAAAAACAGTTTAAAAAGTTAAAATAACTGCTTAAACAGAGGATTGATTTCCTATAGAAATAGGGCTGTTGAGCCCTGGGATCAATCAAACCAATGGTCTGTCTATTCTGTTCCTTTAACTCTTCCTATGTGCAGTCCCAGGTGATGTGAGAAATGCTGAAGATGGATAGTTACAGGATAAGCATTCTGAGAAATTGTTTCTTCCTTATCTTAAGCAACTAAATGTTGCTATCTTTGTAGAGGAGAATGCATATCTTACAAGACATGTTTAGATGATGAAATATAACTGCTCCATGAGCGAATCACAGGGAAGGAAAGTAGAAAAGACCTTCTGCAAGATCAGGACATGTTCCATTCCAGGAAGAGTCTCAGATAAACACTTAAAAAAAACCCTTACTGTATTTCATCTTGAAACTGTTTTCAAGATCTCATGCCTCCAGCAACTCCTTTTTTTTGGAAAACTGTTTCAGTATCTTCATAGCTGGATGTATTCTTTGTAATCCCAGCCTAAATTTATTTGGAGCCATCCTTCATAATTCTCCCTCATTAAATACGAGGCGGATTAAAAAAGAAGGTGGAGTTACTGAATGCCTTCTTTGCCTCTGTCTATACTGCTGGAGGCTGTCCTGAGGAGCCCCGGACCCCTGAGGCCCCAGAAGAAGTCAGGATAGAGGAGGAATCTGTCTTGGTAGATGAGGGCTGGGTCAGGGACCAATTAAGCAATCTGGACGTCCATAAATCCATGGGCCCTGACGGGATGCACCCGCGGGTGCTGAGGGAGCTGGCAGAAGTCATTGCTAGGCCACTCTCCATCATCTTTGCTAAGTCGTGGGCAACGGGAGAGGTGCCTGAGGACTGGAGGAAAGCGAATGTCACTCCAGTCTTCAAAAAGGGCAAGAAGGAGGACCCGGGTAACTATAGACCGGTCAGCCTCACCTCTATCCCCGGAAAGGTAATGGAACAACTTGTTCTTGATGCTGTCTCTAGGCACATCAAGGATAGGGGGATCATTAGGGGCAGTCACCATGGCTTCACCAAGGGGAAGTCATGCTTAACCAACTTGATAGCCTTTTATGAGGACGTAACCCGGTGGATAGACGATGGTAAAGCTGTGGATGTGGTCTATCTCGATTTCAGTAAAGCGTTTGACACGGTCTCCCACAGCATCCTCGCAGCTAAACTGGGGAAGTGTGGTCTGGATGATCGGGTAGTGAGGTGGATTGTGAACTGGCTGAAGGAAAGAAGCCAGAGAGTGGTGGTCAATGGGACAGAGTCCAGCTGGAGACCTGTGTCAAGTGGAGTCCCGCAAGGGTCGGTACTGGGACCAGTACTATTCAATATATTCATTAATGACTTGGATGAGGGATTAGAGTGCACTGTCAGCAAGTTCACTGATGACACAAAACTGGGAGGAGTGGCTGACACAACGGAAGGCTGCGCAGCCATTCAGAGAGACCTGGACAGGCTGGAGAGTTGGGCGGGGAGAAATTTAATGAAATATAACAAGGGCAAGTGTAGAGTCCTGCATCTGGGCAAGAACAACCCCATGTACCAGTACAAGTTGGGGGCAGAGCTGTTGGAGACCAGCGTAGGGGAAAGGGACCTGGGGGTCCTAGTGAACAACAGGATGACCATGAGCCAGCAGTGTGCCCTTGTGGCCAAGAAGGCCAATGGCATCCTGGGGTGTATTAGAAGGGGTGTGGTTAGCAGGTTGAGAGAGGTTCTCCTCCCCCTCTACTCTGCCCTGGTGAGGCCGCATCTGGAATATTGTGTCCAGTTCTGGGCCCCTCAGTTCAAGAAGGACAGGGAACTGCTAGAGAGAGTCCAGCGCAGAGCCACGAAGATGATTAAGGGAGTGGAACATCTCCCTTATGAGGAGAGGCTGAGGGAGCTGGGTCTCTTTAGCTTAGAGAAGAGGAGACTGAGGGGTGACCTCATTAATGTTTATAAATATGTAAAGGGCAAGTGTCATGAGGATGGAGCCAGGCTCTTCTCAGACAAGGGGCAATGGGTGCAAGCTGGAACACAGGAGGTTCCACATAAATATGAGGAAAAACTTCTTTACGGTGAGGGTGACCGAACACTGGAACAGGCTGCCCAGAGAGGTTGTGGAGTCTCCTTCTCTGGAGACATTCAAAACCCGCCTGGATGCGTTCCTGTGTGATATGGTCTAGGCAATCCTGCTCCGGCAGGGGGATTGGACTAGATGATCTTTTGAGGTCCCTTCCAATCCCTAACATTCTGTGATTCTGTGATTCTGTGAAATATCTTTTGCAAGCCCAAACAAGCCAAGTCCTCTCTTGTAAAAAGGCCTTCCCATTCCCTGGGTAATCCTATTTATAATTTTTCCCTATAACTCTAGTTTGAGCTCATCTTTCCTTGGCATGAGTGGCCAGACTAGTATGTAATATTCTAGAGGTCATGATGCCAGGATCTTGTAAATAACTCTGATGAAACATCCAAAGTTCATACTTTTCTCCTCTGTGTATCACTCTCGTGTTCTTCCTCCTCCTTCTGCACTACTACCAATTGATTCCTTCAAGTTAAAGGCAGAAATTCTTATTAGACTTAGTGCAAAGACTTTACACTACTAAATCTCATCCCTGTTTTTTTTTTTTATTACCTTTACAACTGTTGAATCCTGCTTGTAATCCAGTTGCTGTGACCCTAGTGTAAGAATAAGCATCTGTAGAGATCTTAGTCAAGCAGCAAATGAACCACACAGTACATACTTGTATGTCTGCTTAAGTTATGACAAGTTTTCTGTGGTGTGCTATAGGCTTTGGTCCTGCCCGCAGTGTATTACTAAATTCCAGGTGCTAAGAGTTATGCTGGCATTGTTTAAACCAAAATGTTGAGTTAATGTTTGGGTATTTCAGAATAAACAAGTATTGACTGAAAAGCTGGACTGTCTTCTAAAAATTTTTTGTTGACTACAGATGCAGCTTAGTCATCTCGGCATAATTCCTCCTGTACTGTTCAGCTTTGGCTGACATAGCAGATATAGTGATTTTTAACAAGTCTATGTATCCTATGTCTATTAACATGTATTAAAGATACAATAACTGTCAGTCAGTAAGTTTAACATGTCTCGGGGACACTGATAAATGTCAGAGTTGCCACTCTTCCTATTCTACCCTTTAGTCAGTTTAACTACACAGTAAGTGTGATGAAACCTATTGTGGTCATTTTATCTTCCCCAGTACCGTGCATGTAATTGTCCTTTATCTGCATTCCATAATGCATTTTTTCCTTTTAAAGTTCGATTTTTCTCTTCAGGGTACATTTGTGCAGCATTTCTGATCTAGAATAAAGATTAAAATAGAGCTATATGAAAAAGTTACACTATGTGCCAGAAGGGGGTGTGCTTGAAAGAATAATCAACAGTTTCCTAGTGTGCTACTTTAAAACTGATTTTCTTTAAAAATACAATGGTCTCTTAACTAAACTGCATTTTTTTCCTCTTTTAGCTGATAGCAGAAGTGTTTTATAGTGCAACTGCTCAAGCACTTTTGTCCAACATGCTTTATCTTTGATACCTACAAAATAACAAATCACAGCTGAAGCTGAAGGAAAGGGAAAAGCTAGATAGAAATGTAGGCATGACTGGCAGCTACTTTAAAGGCTACATTTGAACATCATACAACTTTAGTATTCCAAAAGTCTTACTCATTTCTTAGCAGGTATAAGCAAGCAAATAAAATTTTACTTTCATTTACAGCAGATTAACAGCACTCTAAATCATGTCTCTTTCCTGAGCTGCTTCCAAGGATGGACTTGTCTTGAAATTACAGTACTGTAATTCAGAGCAAAACTTAGAACAGTGATTTTGGTACATGCACAAAGGGAAGAAAAGATTATGTGATTAAGACTGGCAACAGGATGCTGAAAAGTGTAATGTGATCTTGAATACTTACAATCTTCATTTGAGACCCAAACATTAAGTCATTTAACCTTTTTCTTCCTGTAAACTGAGGATAACATCACTACTACTTCACAGCAGGATTTGAAAGTTTATTTCTTAAGGTAAAGGATTTTGACATTCTTAGATGAAAAAAGTTCATCTGTAAAGTACACAATACTGAATTTAAATGGGATTTTTATGGCTCATAACCTAAACTACTGTTTAATGCAATGAAGAAGTGAATTAATAGATTTTTGGCTAGTTGTTTTTGCATTGAGCTCACTATTAAAGCAATTATATATACATATATTAATACTATATAAGAAGTATTTATATCAACTACATATATACTTATCGTGCAACAGTGTGTGCTGATACCTGTGCTCCTGCAGTCTATATAGTGTTTGTTTGATATATATGTCTTGCACTATGTTGAATGGAAAATAAATTTCCTTTACATGACATTCATGGTCATCAAATTGCCTGGGCATTTTTTTAGTCTGGCTAGACATGTCTTATTCTTTATAAAGAATATGACTGCTTCATTTTGGGTAGACATCTTTTGACTTGCCAGAATGGAGGGTGCCTTCCCTCCGCCTTTGAAGATTTGCACTGAAAATGGTGTAGCCATGGACATGCTGTCTTATCATCATTGTGCTATGAAGTAACTATGCACTCATTTTTGATGGCTACTACTCTACTAACTGATAAGTTCTTTTAGGTAATAACAATGCTAACACGTACTCTGGTAAGTTTCACTTCTCAGATATCACTGGCACAAATATTAGTTCCAGTTTAAGGATTAATATTTTTTTCTTCTTTTTCCATCTCTTTTTGCTCACTCTCTCCTTCCTTTTTTGTTCTTTTTTCTTTCTATGAAAACCTCTAAGAAAAGCTGATTGCCTAGCATCCGTGATTTAAGCTTCAAATATTTGGTTTTAATTTTGTCTCTGTGTAAGAGGCTTGTTTTGCAATCGTTCAGAAATCAAGGTTGTGAGCTTCCTGGAATAGTGAAAGTAAATATATGCAGTTGATATATGCAAAATTGGATCATATCTGCCCATCACATGGCAGTAGCTATGTGTATATCTGGAATCGTAAGATAATTTGATAAAGAAAACATATCCCAGATTTGTCCTTTTTTCTCAGTTGGTCAGAAGAGTTGTTTGCATATCTTAAAAATAAGGAGTAACTTTTTTTTCTAGTATGATAACTGTTGGGTTTTTTTTTTTGATGAGGTGAAAACATAACTTATTTGTGATGATTTTTTCTTTAAACTTTCAGATATGCAACTGTACCATGGATGTATCTTGTATCCAGATTCTTCTCAAGTTCAGATGTAGCTTTTATTTCTTACATCTCCTTAAATTTTGTGTTTGGCCTGTGTACCATGCTGGTGACTCTCTTACCTCGTTTGTTAGCTATTATTTCCAAAGTGCAGGTCAGTATAAAACCTTTGCTTTACATTACTCATACGTGAGATGTACGCACATACGTGCATGCCTGTGTATGTTTGTGTATATATGTATGTATGTTTATACATATGCACAGACAAGATTTTTTCCAGCAGAAAAGCTTAGCTGTTTTAAACATTCATGATTTTTCTGTCTTAATGTATACCGTTTTGCTTATCATCATATTGAATTTTAAATTGTTTATAAAAAAAACAATGGAAACATTGCACTGTAATAATAGAAAAACAGCGTTAATTGAAACCTTGACATTTTTCAGACCATTAAGTTGTAATTGGCACATAATGGGAGCTGTTCTGGTCCATTGAATGGGTTATATGCATTGTAAAATGTGTTTGAATAATATTGACATAAGAGATAAGCCCCATATTCCTAGGATCTGTAATGCACTGTATGAATAGTAATATACATTTTCACTCCATGTGTGTAACATTCGTTAGTCATAATAGTAATTAAGCAACTTGATGGAGGGGAGATCCGGAATGTGTATTAATATCTATGCATGTACCAGGTCAAAAACTTGATGTTTGAAGTAAACTCTGGATTACACGTCACTCAAGTTTGGAGGCAGATTTGGTGTTGACTTGGGTTTAAGTTGGTGATTTAGAATTAATAGCATTCAAATATTAAATTTTTAAGAAAAAAGAATTATCATGGCCACACGTGTTATGTTACTGTCTGTGAACCTCAACTAAAATTAGAATCCCATGGCCATAGGCATTCTAAAATACAACAAGAGATGCACCCTGCCCCAAAATAGCTCACAGTATGCTCTTCTGAAATCAGTTCTCCTTGAGTGAGATTTTAGTGCTGTTTCCAGATTTGTAAGTGTGGTTAATATGCTGTTGGAGAAAACTGATTTTTTTCCTTTTTTTTTCACCTCCCCTCCCCTGCTGAATATTAATACAGAGTTTTCAGAACATCTACAATATCCTCAAATGGGCGTTCATCATATTCCCACAGTTCTGCTTAGGCCAGGGTTTAATAGAACTTTCATACAATCAGATCAAGTTTGACCTGACCAGCAACTTTGGAATAGATTCATATGTAAGCCCCTTTGAGATGAATTTCCTGGGCTGGATTTTTGTGGAAATGGCCCTGCAGGGAACACTACTTCTTCTTTTACGGCTTTTTCTTCATTGGGATCTCCTCCAGAGACCAAGGTATGTTACCATTTGTATTCTGCCATAGTGGACACTGAACTAATTTTTAAAGAAAGAAAATGGTGGATTCCTTTGAACACCCGAAGATAAATACTTCTGATAACATGGTGTTACTAGGTTAGTGGAAACTGCAGAAAAAATACAAGTAGTTGCTGTTTTCCTTGGATTCTGCTGAGATTTGATCACCAAACTTTAAGGGATTGCAACCAGGGAAATAAAACAGTTATCCAGAGTACAGGAATGTCCAGTTTGCTGTGGAAATCGGCATTTGTTATAATCTTCTGTTTTAGGGGTCAATGTTCGGTTAACAGCATGATCAGCCCTTCAGAAGATGTGGATGTAGAAAAGGAGCGACAGCGACTCTTTGGTGGAAGAACTGGTAATGATGTCCTCCTCCTGTACAACCTCAGGAAGTGTTATGGAGGTTTCAGTAAGAAGAACACAGCTGTGGAAAGCATAAGCTTGGGAATACCGAGAGGAGAGGTAAAGAAGTCTTTTTGTTCCTTTCAGAAAATAACACTTCATTCTGAGCAGTTGTTCAGACATACTCAGAATGTCTACAGTCAGAAATCTGTAGATAGCAGTAGAACAATTTCAGTTGTAGTAGTTTATGAAACTGGATAAAAGCAGAAGCTCTGGTGGTTTTTAAAAAGCAACAGTACACTAACTTTTGGGGTTACAAATTCATCAGAGTCTTATTTACCAAGTTACTTTTTTATAGGCTAACATAAAAGCCAAGTAGGTAACATAGCAGTTCAAGGTGCAAAGAGAAAGCGAAGAATACCTAGCTCAATTGTAAACTGTGGACTGAATCCTGAATTTGTCACCAAGGCAAACTTACAATTCCCATGCTGAAATCATCACAGTATATTTCAATATAGCATATAATATACTAATATACTATTTTAATAAACTGAAATTTAGCACGGAATATGTTAATCCTAACGATTTCAGAACAGCATTTTTTTGAGGGGATTTTTTAATAATTTTGATGCTTTTGGGAGTTGCAGATACTAATTTCAAAAATACTGATAAGGAAAAGACTTTTCTTCGTTGTTAATAGCAAATTGGAAGATATGAGAAACTGGTACATGGCAGTACACGTCCAGTGACGTCCTGCCAGTTACAGATCAGTTGTTGGGTAACTGGGGTAACCAGGAGGATGTTAGTGCTGATGAAAGCCTATTTATAAATAAGAAAGTTCATGAAACAAGTACTTTAAAAGATATGAAGTGCTATATGCAGACTTAATATGAATCCTGTCCTAGCTTAAGCATATATTTATTGCAGCTAGGGACCTGAAATAACTGTTCAGAGTCAGTGTGTGTCTTGGCTGTTTGGTGTTCATTTACTTGTACAGAGTGAAGCAGCTCATGAGAAACTGAGAAATATTGACTCTATAGACTGGTAGTCAGGGCTCTCAAATAGGACTTGAGATCCTCAGGTTCATTAGCATTTACTAATAATATGGATAAAGAATGCATTTAGTTAGTGGGCATGGTTTTAAGTGGAGTGCTAGAATCCTAAATAAGTCGCTTTTAGGATCTAGGGGGTAATCAAAATATTATATATATGTTTTTTTTGAAAACTTACTTTCCATGGGAAAGGGAATTTGAACATACAGTATATCTATATACAGTATCTTACAGACAAATGATAGGAAATATGAAAAGGGGAGAAACTGTTGAAGAATTCATATTACTTATTTCTTTCAGCATAGCAGATTGACTGCTTTTTACTCTTTTTTTTTTTTTTTAATCTCTGTTAGTGTTTTGGACTCCTGGGAACAAATGGAGCTGGGAAAAGCACAACATTTAAGATGCTAACTGGAGATATCATCCCATCTGCAGGATGTGCTGTTATCAGGACTCCTACAGGGTAAATGACACAGGATTTGATCAGAATAGTGCTAATTGATAATGCCAATGATCAAAGACTCGGCACGTCTTCAGTCCTTTATACTGTACTCTAAGGAGCTGTTTTGTTCCCTTTTAAATGTGTATTGCATTATTGCTGTTAAGTCTCTGCAGGAAAGCATTTTAGCATTATTTAATTCCTATATAATAAATAATTATTTAACAGTCTGACAGCTCTGTTAATTGAGAATAAACTTTTCTGGTAGCAAAAGAGTAGACTCTAGGAAGCCTTAACATACAGACTTTTAAAATTGTAACAAAAATCTTAACATGCAGTATGTCTAGATGCGTGGACATATATCCCCCATACTAGTGATGCACTGAAAGGTTTCCAGGCTTAGGGTGATGAGCAGTGCTTCAAGTGGATAATTTTAAAATGTTTTCTGACACTTGTATCGTTCAAAGTCATTAATTAATTACTTTGTCAATATGCTGTGTAATTAGGGTAGGAGGTAGTGTTGGTAATATTGAGGCTAAATTTGATGGAGTGATAAGTGAATAATGGACTTTTTCAGTTAGATGTAACCAACATTTACAATTTTCCCCACCAAAATTGGAGGGGAAGTAAAGTTATTTTTTAGTCATGCCAAAGTAAAATGTATATGTCTATATACAAATGTATTCTGGGCTAGTTAACAATTTTAAAACTTCTCTTTTCCTCAATGATGTCTATTTCAAAATACGTGTTTTGGAGAAGGACAGGTGAAGGGTTCAATTCTGAAAATTTTTAAAGGAAGCATTTTGGAATTTCCAAAATGAAATTCCTTCATAGGTCAGTATTTGGTCACTTCTTTACAAAGATAAAGATAAGCAGATTTAACTTCAAAATGTAAGTAGTTTCAGTCATTGCAAAATTCAGTTTTCTGGAAAATTTACACGTCTTTTGAAATGGACACCATCACCACTACCAAACATGATTTTACTTAAGTGTGCTTTGTTTATTTTTTTATTATCTTTCATAACAACATTTTTTTCAAGAGATTCAGTGTAAAAATAATTTGCTTACAGAGAACTCCTAAAATGACCATCAAATAATTGTTAATCATGAAGAAAGAATGACTAAGGAGATTTTTGAAAAATGATTCTTAAGAGAATAAGAAGTGATATGAGTGAGGCTTTACAATGGTTATAGAGAATTTTAGATGGTTGTTTTCATTTATAATTTTGCAGAACAAGAGAAAAATTTTCAGACATTAAACAACAACAATAACAAAAGTGATTTAAAATCAGGTAAAAAATAACATTTAGTATTCTTTGAAACTGGTGGAATGATTTGTACCAGGATATTATGGAGGTCAGAAGTTTAGCATGAGTCTGAAGAGGATTTAAGATTTACAGAAACAAAATAATCTCTAAGAATTTTTTATAAGATACTACCTTCAAGGCAGTATTTAAGCTCCTAGATTTTGTTTAGATTTTAGGGGTATTTTTCTATAGTTTTTAATGAGACTTGCCTTTGATCCCACCTGTGCATTCATAGATTGCATATGGCTTTCCCTGTACAATGTGGTACCAGATCTATATTTAGGGAAATGATTTAATCTGGTGTGACAGTTTCAACATTTTAATATCCACTTGAAAGCAAATATAAATTTATAAGAATATATTTCATCATCACGTGTATTGGCACTTACATTATGTTTATTGACTACATGACTTATTTTAACACAACCCCTAAAGATAACTTTAAAAAAAATCACAAAATAATTTAGCAATGCCTGTATTCTTTTTAGTAGACGTGTTGTTACGTACCTGTGGCTAAACAGATAAGAATTCTTCTGAGGTCAACTTCAGTAAGCTACTGGCATTTAACAGTAGGTTAAACTCTTTCCCTGCACATCATGTGTGATACTTTCATTTCCCACACTGTGTTTTGTAAATCCAACATGAAAGCATATTTTAAGATGAAATGTTATTTACCATATACTAAAATATAGGTAATGAAATTTGACACATTTAGTATTCTCGAGAGGAAGCCTTAGACATTTGCATTTGCATGTTCAAAATACCCTTGACAACATTAATTATCACCCTGTATTACGGTGGTATCAATCCAGTTTATGGATATTTATGTGTTTGAAGTGGCTGAATCGAAAGTAAAACTCATATTCCCAAGTTTTCAAAACTTACCACTAACTTGAGAAGGCAACCTTAAGCAAGAGCTGCAGTTACACAGTAGCTAAACTTGGGGAAACAAACAACTTCGAGTCTGGGAAAAGAGATTTAAGTCATTCCTGACTTTGTTCCTTGCTTCATGTTTTGTCATCTGCTGTTAAGCAGATCATGGTGCACTGTGTTGCTGTACTATCGAAAATCACTAGGGGGCAAATTCATTGACTCTTCCATAGGTAAGATTATAACCACAACAGGTCTGGAGAACCCTTCCTCAGCAGTTGAAGAATGACTAAAGTTACTCATCCCAGGGACTTTTGAGTGGATTGATTTGTATTTACACCTGAGATAAATGGAGGAAGGGAGATAGAAGTCTTTTCTTACTCCAGTAGTGTGCTCAAAAGCCTGATATTCCTGGCACAGAGGAAGAGACAAGAGTCAGCTGAAGAAAGCAGTTGCTGATGACAGCTGCAGACCATTTGCTGATCAGGAGATCTAGACTGCTTTGTTTAAAATCTATGTCATGAAGCAAATCCATAGATGATGAATAATGACGTATAGTTTGGGCAGCAGCTTAGATGCAGATCCTATCTCTGTTGGGTTTGACTGGAAAGAACACAACTTTTGTTCTCTGTGACCCTGAAAGGACAGGATACTAAAATGTGATGGATCCTTCATGATGCTTTCTTCATGATCAAATAATGAAATGAATATGCAAAATTATTATTATAAATACTGGAGAACCTAACTGATGTATCTACATGCAGAAAGTCCTTAATTCATAACACTTCCTGTTTTCTTGAATAGCTATGCTTGAAAATTCCTGGTTTAAAACCAAACCAAACCAAACCAAACCAAAACCAACAACAAAAAACCCCAAGCAAAACCATATGTATGTTTTCCTGATTGCTATTGTAATCATTTCACTGAATTTAAAATGAAGTCAGAAGTGTATCTCTGAAGCAGGTGCACTGAAAACAGCCTTAAATTTTACAGAACAGCTTTTGTACCTTTAGACAGCACAGGGGAGTAGAAATGGAAGATGAGCTTTTTCAAAAGTACATGTTGAGTTGCAAAGCAGAATTTTGGGAAGCTCAACCTAAAACATCCTGGAAGTGCGTGGGGTTATATAGAAAGAGCCTCACACATTGATAATCAAATTGTACTCAGGGAAGTCCTGCTAGATTCTCAAAGAATATAAGAAAAATGTACTTCTGAGTAGCAGCTGCCTTTTTTAACAGGGCAGAAGATCAGATTCACAACAGCTTCAAGTACTTCTAAAAGATTTGTTGGCCTCTAGGTTGTTTGTTTGTTGAATGTATAATACTGCAAAAAAGGAGCTTATTCCAAGAATCTGAGAGGAAACTGTGTCTGTTTTCATAACAAAAGCTTAGTAAAATGCATAAAAGCTAGATGTTATGTAACAGTTTTCAATATCACTGAGATTCATAAGACGGGGTGTTATTAAGCAGGAATGTTTATTAAATACTAAAGCCAACCTCATATCTTTTGCAAATGAGGGTTTCCTGGCATTGTTCTTCATGGCAGCATTCTTTTGGGGAAGGGAAGGCTTCTGATCTGTTTTTATTAATCTTTTATCATTTTTGATACACTACAAATTAAATAGGTATTTTAAGTGCACTGTGTGCCTAAACTTTGTATCTTTCCATTTACATGGCAAATGCACATTCATAGTATACAAGCTGAGCAGTCTACCAAATATATGCTTTATTTTTAATTTTCATATCCTTCTGCAGAAAATGTTTTTAGACAACTTCTAATCTTTGCAATCCCATTCTGGTTGTAACTGTGATCTGATAAAGATAGTCCAGTAAGAAAAATAATAGGAATTTACCACCAACACAGACAACCTTGCAACAATAATAACAAAATGCCATTCACAGGGGATTTTGCCTTTTTTATTATTTCGTGTACATCATTAACATTGCCATTATCAGTGACATATCTGTCCAAATGAAACATAAAAATAATTATCATATGGAGAGTGTGTCTCCATATCAGGGATATTTGCAGCTCCAATATTAAAGAGTGCCAAAGGAAGAAGCAGCATTGAAACTGTTACTTAGGAAGATGTGGAAATAAAATACTGATACTGAAGTACCAGCAGTGCCTCTCGTAAAAGGCAGAAATATTAAAAGCAAAAAGGAAAATGACTGGAAAGGAGAGTGTTTTAATAAAATTTGCTTACTTATATTTATAAAGTATGGTGCTATAAGACATTAGGAGACTCTGACTGGCTTTTGAACAACTAGGAGTTGTCAAGCTTAAATACGCATAATAGTTAATTGCGTGGTCTGCTTGACATTCAGAAGATTTTTTTGTGTTCTCTGTAACACAACTGTTCCTCTTTAAGAGTACAAATGAACTTAAATTAGCTTATGCTTAGCTCTATTACCATAACTAGATTGCCACCAGTGCGTGAGCTGGCTAAATGAAAGCTAGAGTATAAAGCTGTAAACATTTTTGTAGTTACTTTTTCCATCAAATAGCTTGAAGAAGTAAGGTCTGTATTAAATATGTACTAAGAAAAGCTGACACTTAACAGAGAGGTAAAACAAAGGAGAGCAAAGTGAGCCCTCATAGTCTTTGAATCTCTTCTGGGATGATATATTAGCAGATATAGTGCATCCGTTCCACTTGTTGGTTTTTTTTTTTTGACTGTACATTGGCCACACTTTGTTTTCTTTCCCTTTCCATATTTATGTCTAAACCTTCTTCAGTGACTCTGTGTCATAAAGCCTTCCTCAGCTGAGGAGGGCTAAACACAGCTCGGAAAAAAAGTGTCAAAAATCCTTTCAAGTGTCATGTCAAGATCAATGGGAAATAACGAATAATGTGACTAGTGGTTTGTTTGCCATTTTGGTGCTCTCTATTTTGCAGTTCTCTGCCATTGTAGTTTGCTGAATAGAGTTGACTTTAAGTTCATACTTAGAGCAAAGTCTCACTTGTAGTGGAGTGCATCGAGGGAGGAAGAAATAGATAAGCTCTGTGTCGTCTTGTTCCTAAGTTGCCCCACTGAGGCCTGAGTCTTCCTTATGTAATTAATTTATCTCCCATGAATTTCCATCTTCATTCTGCACAGAGAGATCCTCCATGACAGCAACCCCCCATCCTATTTGAATTAAGTGTCAGTCATCTCAGCTGTTGGATTATGAAGTCATAAGACCAAAGAACTACTCTCCAAACAGGGGAAAGTAAAATATTTCTTTATAGCTAGAACTTGGACTCTTTTGATAGTTACGATATTCAGCTTGATAAGTAATTAAAAATGTAAATCAAATAGCTTTACTTGAAAGGCAGAATAAATTTACATCAATATAATGGCTGAGATAGCTGTTGTTACACTGTATATCAGTATAATTAGTTTAATTATAACTAAGCTATAGTTACATTAGTTATATTTTAACCTTGATTTTTTTATAATGTTAATTAAGCATTAGTATGCACTGAATGGAATGTGCAGTTAAGAGTACAACGGAATGTCTAACTACTTTTACAATTTGTAAATTTGTATTTCATTTTGACTAGTTAATGGAATTAATCTCTCTACAGAAGCTATTGTAAGTACCATATGTATCATTGCCTTTATTTTAACTGCATTCAAAAACTGTAGAAAAAGCATACAAAAGTGAAGCAAAGTGCATAGCAGAGTCAATAGTGAAACAATTTTTCCAAAACCAGCCATAAGGCTGTTACCGAGGGTAATAAGTTGTCTCTGAAATTTGAAACTGAGGTGTACCTTTGAATGTCAGCCCACAGCTACCTGTAAGCTATGTTGCCAGTAACCACTGTAACAAATAAGAAGCAAATCTAGTCTCTACAGTAACCAGCCTAGCCTTCTGGAAACTACAGGTTCAGTTCAGGCCGGAGAAGGCAACAGGTTTTGTCCAAGATCATTCTTGCTTGTTCCAGTGTTTTAGTTTCTTTTCAGTGCTAGCAAAGGCTTTCTGACTGGAGTGCCCCATGCCACCCCAATGTAGCCTTCAGGGCTGGAATCAGATTTAAGGGGTTTCTTTCAATGCATGAAAGAAATGGATCAATGTAAAAGGCTTTAAAATGATCAGTGGAGGAACAACTTTGAATCAAAAATTTTATTCATTTGGAGTTTAGTTTATTATCCCCAGTATCGCACAAGTCTGGCAAGTTTCTTTTATCGATAGTACAAAACTCTGTAAGACGAGCACACCAAACTTACGGAAGCCTCCTTGAGTCCTGGATTTTTTTCCAGGATGATTTACACCAAAGCATCATAATTCTCACTGTATAAAGTAGACCAAAGCACTTAGAAAGCGGTGGAATACAATATCTTCCATGCTTTAAGTGCTAGACTGTGCTATTTTTCTTGAGGATGCCATACATTCTGTTGACCTTTTCTGAAAGTGTACTAGAAATGTAATTTTGCAATTTTAAATTTTTTTTTAACATTAAAAGTTTCTGGACATGTTCTGTTGGTTTTGTCTGTTGCAGCTGTTCCACTTCAAAGGAAAAATTAAACAGTAAGTGGAAGTATTGACTGAGCATAACAATATAGTCTAGAAACAAAGTCTTGACTAGGAAGGAGAAAACTTGTGTTCCATGTTAGTTCTATGTCTTAAACTGATCAGGATAGGTAACCAAAATTACTAACAGAATGTTAAAGATAACAATTACTCAGTGTTTTTATAATGATACAGAAAGTCCTGTATTAGTGTAAAAGTCTGGTTTCTGGCCTATAGTTTTTAGATATTACACTAGAATTCATTGTGTCTACTGTACTAGGGACAAAAAGGCTGAGAGGAGTTGGAATCTGTACTTATATGTTCTTTCTCTCTTTATTTATAAAACAAGCTGATTTTTTTCTGCCTGTATGTCCTGTTTTTTGTATGAATGGCCTAATGAGAAATGCTAACATGCTGATAATAAAAGGGCAGAAAACAAATGTCTGTTTTTCTCTAGCTTGAGAAAAAAAGTCAGCATTTTGCTGCATGATAATCTGTATTTCAGAAAATGTTAAAAGAATATATTTCCAATTTGATTCTGATAACATCACATATGAAGATGTTTGTTAAGGAAGAAGAGGGTTATAATTAGTTTAACGAATGGCATCAGAATTTAAAAAAAAGGGAAAAGCATTTACAGTATATCATTTAGTGAAAAAGTTTTCTGATATCATGCCATCACTACTTGAAACATTCATTTCATTTAGACCCATGAAAGTAAAATCCCAGAGATTAACTGAATTTCAAGGAAAAAAAAATTCCAGAGATGAGGGCAGTTTTCTGTTGTAAGATATGTACTGTAATTAAAAATTATGCTGTGTTTTTCTTTCATCTATACTTTCAGTATTCAGAAAAATCTTAGGACTTGACTAAACAAAACTGAAGAATCATCTCCAGCTTTTTGATTTGGAAATCTACTCAGTGATATTGCTGAGGGAAGAATAGGCATTGTATTATACATACCAAAAAAGTCTCCAAAAAAGACCAGAATCCTCATATGGCTTTTTTTTTCTTCTTCTGCTTAGATTGTTTTCTGCTTTGACAGATACAGTGGTGGAAAAAAATTGGGCCAAATGAGTTCTTTAGTGAATACATTAGAATCTCTTTATTAATGGGAACTCTTTAAGTGTTCAAGGTCAGCACTAACGGATAAAGTTGCAAGATAAGGACCAAACTGAGTAAGAATATTAAGTGATCTATCTCACTGTCCTCTTCCTTTATGAAAGCTAAAGGTCAGTGGGTGGGATATTGCTCATCTAAGGCTGTGCACTTTACAGGAGGCACAACACTAAAATTATATCTGTACAATTAGCACTGGGGACACTGATGTGTTTTTATTTCCTGATGCAAACTGAGTAACTATTGTCTAATATAGTTCTAGCTAAAGAACATTATATGTCTGTTATTTTTTGCAGCTGTGCCTACTTATTTTTTTGTTGTTCGTGGCATGAACCCATTCCAGACTAGATGTTTCTATCCAGCTACAGGGTTCATGCTGAGTAAATGTCTCTGAAATTACCCCTGAGTGTGATTTGTTCTTTTGTGACTGAACTTGGCATATTACCAAAAGTCCAGTCTCTTGTTTCTCCAAAGACAGCAGCTGCACAAAAAGGAAACCTTGTTAGTGTGACTGAATCTTCCCAGTAAAACAAACCTCAAACACGTCGCTCTGTGTTGAGCAGAATCTAGGTAGCATTTCACTGTGGATAGTGTTTCACTATGTCAGAATTCATTAAATAAGGAATCCACTGCTGAAACTGAGCTGGTAAAAATTCTGTATATACTTCATTTAAAATAATCTCTAAGTAGATATAAATTAATGAGGAAGTACACTTCTGGTATCCTCTTTCCCCTATTACCCCTTCTCTTTTTTGCTAAGTCTTTGTCTAGAGAGATGTCTGCAGGCAGTTAACTTCCTTGGCACCATCCAAACCTACAAAGACAGTAAAATTTTATATCTTTGCCAATAAGAGCAAAGGACCATTCTAATCAGTCCCCAGCAAGGTTTGTCATAATCATGATAATTTATCTTTTGATAGCATTAAAATATATTTTGATGCTGTGGTTCATTATATAAAATGCAGAATTTGAGTTTTCTTTTTTTCCCCAGACTCCTGAATCTTGTTAATAGGAGATACCTGGTTATATTTCCACTAGTGCTAGTATTAGTAGATCCTGCATTTAATACGTTTACTTTGTGTCTAAATGGTTAATCATATATTTAGTTCTCTTAACAAGAAACGTAGAAAACCACTAAGAGGAAAATAATTCTGTTACTTAGAACCTTTTAAAACTTTTTTCTTCAAAACTCAGATTTTTTATTATTAAGTATGTTAATTTTGATAGGTCTTTTCTGCACATGTAAATCAGCATCATTGAATGTTGAATTAGATGTTGGAATAAATAGGATAGATTTAGTGTCATTATGGGTAACGAGACACCCTTGCAATCAAGCTTGCTTCTTAGCCATGAATGTAATTTCAAGTAATGCTGTACAGCTACAAAGTGATGGCCAAAGTCTCTTAAATCAGGATAATTTAAAATTTTCTCCTGTATTGTCTTTTAACCTGCTAGGCTTTAAAGTTCTGCATTTTGTTTTACTCTTGTTGTTTAGAGAATGCATGCATGCGTATGTGTGTGCACAGACACACAAAGAATACGCAGCAACATTTCCCCCTCTCTCTCAGCTACTGCCCCTTTAATATTGAATGTGATGCACACAGTATGGTTTTGAAGTATGTCTCCTTAGAGCAGGGTCTGCCAAAGAGATAAGGGAAGTAAACCTGGTAAGAATTAATTCTCATAGATCTGTCCTCCTCCTGTGTTGATCTGTTCACCTTGACACACACACAGTTAGAATAGTGATGCACGGATGGCAGTGCTGATCTCAACGGGATGAAAAGCAGGCATTGCATGTGGGTGGTGCTATGGTAAGTGATCATAGCGAAGAGATTCCAACTCATTTACCTATGGAGTTGAGAGTAAGTGTGTTTGTCTTGAAGACTCTGTATGCCAAGGGTGAAACCCAGGGATGTTGTGTTTTAAACAACATTCAAGTCTTTTGCTTTATCTTTAAACAGGTCTGAAATGGATATACTGTCTGCTAGCTCTGAAGGCATTCTCATCGGCTATTGTCCACAGCAAGATGCCCTGGATGAACTTTTAACAGGTTGGGAGCATCTTTATTATTACTGCACGCTGCGTGGAATTCCAAAACAGGCTATCTGTAAGGTAACTATCCAGAACAGATTTGCAGAGGGACTTGAAGCCAGGTTGGGCTGTGGAGTTTATAAGGCAATTGTACTTTTTTTACATGAGAAAATATCTAATATTTCATCTTAACAGCTTTAGTAATAAGATTTTTGATTACTACTACTTTATTTAAACAATATGGATTTTTTTTCTGTCTGTTACACCAGTTCAAAACACAGTAAGGTCACTGAGGATAGTAAAATAATGCTAATGCAACTGAAATATCAGACACAAAAACTAAAAGAAATGAAATTTGAAAATAGTTCAACACCTTCATTATCACACTTACAGAACGAGGAGGGAACACCCCATATTCTGAATCATGCACCTCTGAAAAACTCTTCTTCAGAGATAGGATTAAACTCTGAAGGAATTAAAAATTGTTGAATGATTGATTATATAAATAAACCAAACATCTGGATTTTGAGATAGCAGCTGTCAGCACTCTGCTAGTAAATGCCTTAAACTTCACAAGATGGTGGCTGCATTCAAACCACCTGCTGGGAGCAGTCCCTAAAATATTCCAGCTGCTGTACCAGGCTTGGGGTTGTCCAAGGAGAAGAGGCCAAACCCGTGTCAGAAAATGCTTTAAGAGCTTACTAACACAGATGATGACAATATCTGCGAATGTCACTGAGAAGTTTTGAATTTACAGATACAGATGGAGCTGTGCTGACCAGAAAACAGTGCTCTTTTTTCTGGAATGAGGTGATCAGTCAACCAAGACCAGAAATTAAGTACCAATTGGATATAGTGTAAAATGTGGGATTTTTTTCTGTCTCTGCAGATGGAAGTTTCTGATCTGACCTGGACTTGAGCAGCTCAGTATCTTGTGCTTAATTGCATCTCTATTAACATGAGAAAACTGGAGTGTGATATGAAATTAGTGTCCGTCATTCCTACTGTATAGATTGGTCCCATAGTTGCTATGGCTTGAGGATTGTCCTTGTAACCTCCAGAATGCTGCCTGTTGTCTTCCTTTTCCTTTTTCCAGATGTCTTTTTTTCTACCTACCCAATATTTTCCTGGCTCTTGCCTCAGGGTCAGCCAAGTGGTTTACAGTCAGTTCCTTGTCTATATGTGAGAGGGTCGCCTTCTGGTTCTTTGCAGCTTTTTTCCCCAGTAGCTGGGTACTATTCCAGAAAAAGGTATGGTTCCTACAATGGGACATTGAGTATTCAGAAATAACTGTCATCATACCCCAATAATAGCATCAGGACAGGCAATATTTTGAATTTTTCTTGTCTTGAGCTAGTCATTTGAGTGTTTCTGGATGAGAGACTAGGGGAAATAAAAGATTCTTACAAGTCTTTGCCCCTTCGCTTGGGTAGTATCCTGCTTGGCTGGACTTTTAACTGACTGTTTTAACAGTACGTTTCCTGCAGGCTGCTTAGAAATCATCATAGTCTTTTATTTAGTTGTTTGCTCTTCATAACTCATTGGTGGTTTTTGCTTCTGAGTACTAGCAGCGTACTGAAAACTTGAATATATTTCCCTTGATCTAAAGGAAATATATTAAGGGATAATTGTTATTGCTCTAAACCCCTCAACTATAATTACCTGTTTTCTCCATGAACTGGCAGCTCCTCTCTAACAGTTGGGTTAAAAGCCTATCATAACTAGCATTATGATGGCACTTTAATAGACACAAAGGTGGCAACAGATTCTGGCATCTCCTCTAGAGCTTTGTAGTCTTTCAAAAGGTTGCTGTTAAATATCCATACATCTTACATATGTTATTGGATGCTTTTGGTCCTAAGTGTAATTTAAAACCGAAACCAAAGTTTGGTTGTTTAATTATGCAGCAGTGCTCTTAAAATGCTCTAAACATGACTTTTAAGCTTTTCTGTCTTATCATTTTCATAAGAAAAGACAATATATTCTTGTAATGCATATGTCCAAATGGTACACCATGTGCTATAAATGAAGCGGTTTTTAAGCCACCCTAAGAAGAATGGAAATTTCAGAAGCACCTGAATGATAGAAATTTCTTGAGACTCACTTAACTTGCATATTTTGGGTTATATACATACAGTGTTACTCTCAGCAAGCTCACTCCAGAGCATAGAGTAAGGATACTTCCCATTTGTGAATAGCCTGAAGCACGTAAACCCAGGTGGATGGTGATTGTCTGGGAGAGAAATGGAGTAGGAATGAGCCTACGATGTGGGCTAAGAAGGACTTCCCAGCAGTTAAAATATTTGCCTCAGCCTTATTGGAAGAGTTACTCTTATAACTGACTTGAATTTGCCAAGAGGAATGTCTTTGAGTGAGGGCTGAGTAGGGCTTTTAGTGCTGTGCTACCTTTCTGACTCCCAGAGTTGCAGACTCTTAGCTATTGTTTTATTTTAGTACTCACAGGTGTGAGGAAAAGCTGTTCAGGTGGCACTGGCAGACACCTTCTTATTGGTAGAACCTCATCTGCAGACAACTGGAGACAGTAGCTTTGAGAAGTGTGAACTGATCCAAGCATTACAGTGGCCTGTTAATGCTTTAATCTTACACTCTGCGCAAGCCCTGTCAACACCAGGTAGTAGAGCCGAGTGTGTTTGTGTGTGCGTGTGCACATGAATCCTGCTGCCACCACTTGATTTGTGACTCCTTCAGGTCATTTGGTCTCCCAGCAGCAACTGTTTTGGAGAATGAGGAGCAGGATCAGGAGCTATGTGGAAGCTTGAGAATGGAGAGAGATCTGAGGTGTGCTTACAGACCTGGATTTCATAAGTAAACTGTCCCATGAGGCACTGAGCTTTTCTCAGGTGCCTGGGAAGTTTTCCAGGTTGTGATGAGCAGGACGACACCAACAGATTTCTATCCTGTGCTTGCAGGATGTCTCTCTGCATGTGCATATGTAAATGAATGCTACTGCAAATGCTGTCTCCTGTCTCTATTTGTCGAGGAACCACAAGGGTGACCTGGCTTCGTATGCTTTCTCTGTAGATAATGTGAGAATAGTGCTCTCTCTGAAATATCTGGCATTCATAAAACCTATTTCAAATGCAGAAGTATTTAGGAATAATTGGTGTACCTAAGAGCTTCCGCTTTATGTTCAGATCCAGCTATTCTCTGGGCGATTAGTACAAAACTACTGTAATGGCAGTTCACAAAACCATTTGGGGAACAGTTCCTTAAATTATATGGTAATTCATGTATGGGTCCTGCTTCAAGTGGATCAAAATAAATTCTGTGTTATTTAGAGAAGAGCTATGTTACAGTGGTGCACTGGGAGAAGATAAATGTTAGTATTCTGATTACCCTGGACCTTAGATGATCTAGGTGTAGGCTTAGACTATTCTTTATAGGCAGCATTCTGTGCCTTAGTTTCACATTTGTGATATACAGACTGTTCTTCCTTTCAGTTGTCCTAATTTTTTTGTCTGTACAGAATGCAGAGCAGATTTTGTTGCCATATGCTTGCGATTAAGGCATCAAAGGGCTTCTGCAAATAATATTTAGCTACTCTGGTTTACCTTTACCAAAAACTGAAATGCAGCTATCTCAGAGGAAAAGAAATGTTTTTGTCAGTGGGTCCTTCCAACTGTGTGGCATTGCTGTCAAGTGTTGAACAGCTGCTGTGTTTCAACTCAGAAATGGCTGGTGCCTGGATGAAGTGTGCATTTTAGTTGCCTGTAAAGAAAATAAGGCCTGGGAATGCTTTGGAATAGCATCTGCATGGAAATGTAAGCTGTTATTTTCTCATTCCCTCCTGCCTATGATACAGTGCTCCAAGCCTGCCTCTCAGTGTTGACCAGTGAGTATTTATGCTAATGTGCACACACACACACATATTCTAGAGAGTACATGGTTTTGATGTGGAAAGCAACATACATTCACTTTGGTTTTTATTAAATTGGCAAGCAGGCAGTTGACTTACAGGATGTGTTGTTGCTGCTAAAGTAATCTATTGAAGCACTAACTTCAAGGATCAAATCCTTTGCTAGACAGATTTATCATCAGCAGGAGTTAAGTGCCTGACATAAAGTTGAGTGCACTTAATGTTCCAAAACAGTAATTAACTGAATGGGAAAGGAGTAGAAAAAAGGGTCATTTGCTATCAATGTTAAGCTTCATGTAATGTAAAGTTTTACTTTACTTCCTAAATCTGCTCTGAAAGTTTCTTTTTGCTGCAAAACTGGAAAAGTTAGAGCAGATAGATACTAATTTAACATAGTATTTTTAATTCTTATTTTTATTTCTTTAATATATCAAGTTTCAATACCTCAATTTGTTCTAAAACACAGCACACAGCTTGTTAAAAAATACAAAATATTAACACAACATTAAATGACATGTCTCATTTCTGTTAAAACTTGTGTTGCAAATCTCACAGCAAGCTTCATCAGGCCTTCAGAGGCAACTTCTTGGAATGTCAGTATGGTTTCTCTTTACGTTAACTCTCATGGAAGATTTTTTCACTGACTCTGGAATCTCATTGACTTTGCTTACATGTTGTATTCTACAGCTGCTGGAAATGGGAATTTGTAAATTCATTTATTCTTTGCATGCTTGGGTTTTTTTTTTTGACTCCAAGCAGAATTAGTGTGTACAGTTTTATAAGAATCTGGGATAATGAACTATTTTCCCCTAGAAGTTTGTCCATGAGCGTATATACTTTCCTAATGTAAGAAATCTAACAATCTAACAATTCTGAGTTTATTCTGAAGCAGAATAAATACTGTTTGGTGTGGAATTGATAAATTATTGTTATTTAGGATGTTCAAACTACACTGCATTCACTTACTCAGAACCTGACACTTTGAATAATTATTTTGGAAGTGTATAGTTATTTTTCAGATGACTCTAGAATTCATCCCATGGTTATTACCTTTGTATTAGGTATGATACACATTTTCAGTGTTAAGTCAGGTTTGCTTTATGAGCGCTTGTTAAAAATAAAATAGCAAGGAGTTGTACATTGTATTTATTTTGTCAGAAATGATGCAAAATTAATACACTGGTGCATACAGCCTTTCAAGTCAGGATAGACATGCTATCACATTTCTAGTCTTCTAACAAACTGAGTCTTTGCTAACTCCAAGTTTTTCTGGAAGACATACTAACTGAAAACTCTCAGGACGACTTAATTTTTTACTTTTAATATTAATGGTATTTTCAAAGAGAGTGGAAAATCATTAGCATTAGTGGTTAGATAATTAGCATCACTTACTGCTTTTCAGTGAGGTAGATGTGCCTCTTGTTTCCCTGGTGGATAGAGGACACCATGCCTACTTTAACCTTTCCTCCTGCAAATATTTACGTGTGTGCAAAAATTCAAGTTGCTCTACTGCCTCTTCTGGAATGAATGTAGTCTTTAGGAAATGCACAAAGTATTGACGGATTTGGTTTAGATTTTACAGATTGAAGGGCTCATTCCAATGCCTATTCCACAGCTAGGGGAACTAGCCCAAATTAATTTGGGGAAATAGAACTTTTGCTAAAGATATTAGAATTGATGAGGGAAAAGTAAATTATTTTAAGGAATATGGGAAAATAGGGAAATTGTTAGCTGATAGATGTAAAACCTGTTATAGTCTGGATTTGGAGAGGGGGGGAAGGAAGGAAAGAGTTTAAATACATTACTACAGCCATGACTAGATGTAAAACATCTTTATGATTCAAGTGCACTCACAGTGTATATATTTACATATAACTGTGTCTTTTAATTTGGTCTCAATGTTACCAACTTGCTAAATAAATTGATGTATCTCCTCACTCTTCACTGCTGAAAGTAATTGAAACCAGAAATAGAACATCATGATGAATATGACAAGGAGGGAGAGAAGGTGCTTGTGTATATATCTCACATTCATAAAGGAAGGAAACCATTAGAATTGTAAATCTTTTGCATAATTGTGTTTGAAGATTTGTCACACGTTCAATTCTGAATTTCATTTAAATTAGTTTAAGAGGGATTTTCATTTTTACTTTGTAGTATACTATGACACAAACCACAAGATACCACTGGTTATACAGATAAATGAAGTTACAATGGAGATGTGCAGGCTCATCTACAATATACCTAATACATAATATTTCTAATTTCATTCAAATGACATTTTTGTTGTTGTTTAGGTCATATTGATGAAGCTGAGACTGTTGTTACTGTAAATCTTATGATATACCTTAAAGAAAAGAGAAAAAGGTTTGGGGTCATCCTTGAAAGAAGAATGAGCTCTATATTCTTATATTTGCTGAAGCATGCTCTGCAGTGCTCCTTTGAAACGTAAGGGTTGAGGAGGATTGCAGGAATAGATCTTTTAGGTGCAGGTGGGAAACGATTAGGAGTAAGAAAGCTGGCTAATACTTCTGCCTTTATGTTGCTGATGTGATTCAGCTCCAAATCTGTTCTAATTTAATATGTTTTGCACCAAAGAAGTGTATCTAGATATCAAGCCAGATTGTGGTGTGTGCTGCAATGATCTGCAAGGTTTATCTTGGAAGCTCTACGCATTCACAGCAGCAGCAAAGTGGGTACTGTGAAATGATTTCCACCCTTTTTACTTTAAGTAAACCTTGTCTTGCAAAATTCCCATAGCAGAGGACTTGCCAGGCTTTCTCTCCTTGTACTAAACAGGAGATGGTGCGGACATGAGTATCTGTGCACTGAACGCTTGACTACATACCAGAGGATTCTATGTGTTGAATTGTAAATCTTGCAAAGTTGGTACTTTTTAATGTCGCTCCCTACAAAGAGCTTTGTGTTCATACCTGATACATGATTCAGTCTCCTCGGGGGCTACAGACTCCAATAAGACTTAGCTTACTTGAATGTTTTCTTCTGTCTCTGGCACTATTCCTTCACTTTCTAAATTTTTCCCCTTGCAGTGTTCATTGTCTCTTTCAAAGAATGGCATTTTGCTGACTTAGAGTTTTGGTAACACTTCAAAGCTGTCTTAGAAATACTGGCTCTGGTCATATCTATAGGATAGTTTTTACTGTATTTCAGCTTGATATGTAGTCCTCTTTTCCTTATTGTTTAATAACTCTTGAAGCCTGTTGTAGTTTGGAATATATGTTAATTTTGGTGTAAACAAGAGATCACACATTTTTTCACTTTCTGATCTTAATTTTTCATGAGCTTTTCTGTGCAATTCTCTGTATATTGTTGGTGGATTTGTAGGAGGATAATCCTGTTGTCGCTAACATGCATGCATTCCCAGTGGTAGTAAAGTCAGTTTAGTACAGCGGATAAGCTGTCTGTCATATGCTTTAGAGGTGTTCACTTTGCAGGCTGTTTCGGTGCATAGTGAGACCTATGTTTGGAAGTAAAAAAAAAAAAAAAACCAAGAAAAAAGCTCAGCTATTATATCTTAGAATATAGCTTAGATGTTTGACCATTTCTAAAGCCGCAGAATGTTTAATTTGCAGCACTTCCACTAATATGCAGCAATAGTGTCTAAACGAAAGTAAACCACTGTGAATTAACTCTGAAATAGCAGAAGACTTGAACTTTTCAGTGTAAAATTACCTGTGGGTGGTTTAATGGTTGTTGATCAAGGATTTTATAAAAACCCTCTGCATTTAAGGTAGTCAGAGCAATATTTATGAAATTTAGCTTTGGTCTGAGAACATTCATTGCTGTTAGGTTATACATTAGGGTACACCGAACACAAGTGACAATACCAGTGCCAGGATCCACACTAGAATACTGCAGATTCTCACCACTGCGGCATTGTTCCTGCCTACAGAGAACTTTTTCTCAGAGGTATCTCGTTTTTATACGTAGCACTGAAAAATCTTGCTAAAATATCTTGATCATTTCCTAAGGAGTTTGCATAAAACTGTCTTATAAAATATTATTATGCTTATGGCAGTTTATTTGAAATGGATAGTGAATATTAATTCACAGTATTGTTTATTGATGTATTTTTTTATATTGGATTTTCTGAATTAATTGGAGACTGTCCATCTGATCTGACTAATCCTTCCAGTCCTTCCTTGCTTTTTGCTGAAAGTAGTGCAGAGGGAGCAAAAAGAATGCACCATACTGCTGGGGATGCTCTGGTAGTTGATCTTGGGCAATAAAGCACCATGCACCTATTTGTTTTACAAGAATCTCCTAGCTGTGGTACATCCAGGTTGAAGACATACTGGCTCTATTACAAATTTGATCACTCCTTGATGGCACAGCCACCCAGTTGCATGCCACTAAGCACCTGCTGCTTCTTTGCAGGGTGTGTCTGGCAGTGGTGAGTAGAAAAGTCACTGCTGTGTCCCTCATGTTTTTTGCATGAGGTCTCCCTGGATAGTCCAGCTGTCATAGTTGATGTAGGTAGAGCAAGGCTCTTGCTGCATTTAAAATTCTCTAGCACCAGTATTTGAGGGAGCCTTGTACATTAGGACTGTCTCTTGACAGGTAAAGAAGAAAGGCCTTAGAGGACAGCATGAACACTGTCTCCAGCTGTGCTCATGAGCATGCCCAGCTTACTCAGATCACACATACTTATTTAAGTGATTACAACCAATCCAGCTGGAGTCAACTTAACCCTCTCAGTTATTAGAAAGGTATATTAATTTAACCCTAGGTTACTTTTTGTCTTTAAGAAACACTAAATCCTCAACCTGTGACTTGCTTTTCTGCCAGTTCCATCTTTTTGTGGCTGATGTAGAATTTTGCCTCCTGAATTTTCAGTCACTAAGATGTTTGATCAAATAAATACTGGAGAACCAGGTGAAATGGGGAACATTTTAGACCACTGACCCGAAATGAGGAACATTTTAGACCATTGACCCATCAACACAAAATGGATGCAAATGACTGTTACAAGCAATGACAAAGCCAAATTTTCTATGTAAGAAAATCCTTATCCTTCATGGAGAACTAAGGGGTCCCGGAGCAGCTTTTTGTATGTGTCTGAGATTCAAAAGTAATAATATGCAGCAAATGCAGGTAAATAAGGAAACAGCATGTACATTTGCTTAATACGCGTGAACAGAGTGTTCTTTCAATCTAAGCACAAATACTACCTAATTTGGCTCATCTTTGCTGGCCTTCAAATTTCTAAATCACAGGTTGCAGAGGACCTTGTTAACCGGTTACACCTCAATGCCCACGCTGACAAACTGGTGAGAACATACAGTGCAGGCACAAAGAGGAAGCTCTCTATTGCTGTGGCTTTAGTTGGTAAACCCCAAATACTTTTACTGGTGAGTAAAGGTAATACTGTGCCTATGATAAACGGGTTACATTGAGTTTTGTTGTCTTGTATGTTGCTCTAAAGAAAATCAGGTAGTTTCCTGGTTGGTCGGGGAGTAATTGATACCTGGATGTACAACTGTCCTCTTTGTTCTGCTGTATGAACACTTCTTATTTTATTCTCCAGTGCTCAAAAAATAGGAAGTGAAGTTGTTTTTACTTTCCATTTTTTTATTCCCTTTTTTTTTTCCTTGGCGTAGTTGAGTGAGCAGAAAAAAAAAAGGCCCTTAAACACACACAAATGCAATTGTAACATCCCATGGCCCAAATGGATACGTACTTTTTTTTTTAAGATTTCTTTACGTAGAAGAAGAAAAAAATAATTTAATGTGAAATACATGAATGTTTTGTGTATTCTCCACTTTGCATGTAACATGAGAAAAATATATAAGAGCAATTCTACTGGCTTCCTTAAGAAGGAAGACTCTTATTTTAATTAGTAATTTGGACCTGGTGTTATTAATTATTGACCCATCTTTTTCAGGATATTCATATTCCCTGCTACATCATGCTTCATAAATGTGGCTAGTTCTTATATTTTTGTTGGATTCACAAATCACACAATCAAACTAATACTCCTGAATGATATTAATTTGAATTATTTATCAATCACATGTTGTTTTGGTGCTTGCATCCTACTGCTCATTTAGGCCTGAAACTAGCCTTTCCAGCTTAAACAATGCCTTTTGTATTGAAGATCAGGGAATTGCAAAGCTTTGGGAACTGCATCATTATGACACCACATTCTCTTTCTTATCATTGCCTGTTGTTTCACTAGAGAAGATTGGACATCCCTTTCTTAAGCCTTGTCTGGGAAGAGCTAAACCTGTTCAATAGTGGAATAAACCTTTCAGAACCATCAGAGGGAAGGAATATTCTTCCCATAGTTGGGGGGGAAACCCATGCTTCCAGTAACAGATTGCAGGCTAAGTAGAACTAGATAAAACTGGTGTTCTCACGGGGTTCATGTTTCAGAAGATCAGATACATTTTGCTGCTTCTAACTTCCTATCATTGCCTCATTTCTGAGCTGAATTATTTTATTTACATTTAATGCTTAAACTGACGCTAGTTCAGTTAGTAAAAGGAGGAGATGATCTTAAATCAGTGCTTTCTCCTGAGCTTAGAAAATGCTCCAACTGTTTTTTAATGTCTTTATGACAGCATGCTACTGCAAGTATCCATTTCAACCTACTTCTTGCTGCAGGGCACAGAATATTGCATATGTAATGACAAGAGGAAAGAAAAATATCTAAACATGTCAAATGCTTTAAAACATTTGGCTGGCTTTAGAGAGCTAGCAGATTTTAAAGGAGTTATTCAGCCTTTTAAGAGGCTTTTTTTTTGGTCTGAAAGGAAAGACACCAATGTAAACCATGGAATCTGCTTCTAGATCGCGTCCAGGATCATAGATATTAATTTAAGTAATAGTATGGGTTGCTTTATTTTAATTGCTTGTTACGTTTTCTTTGTTAGCTATCCATGGATAATAGAAGACTGAACTGAATTCTTTTTCATCTCTGCCATTGGTAGCTAAGCACCAAAATCAGCATCAAACTGGATGTTTTGTTTGCTTTGTTTCTTCAGAACCATGCTTCTAGGTTTCATCTGGGATTCCTTGCTGCAAATACATTGGCCAAGGCCATACCACCCTAATAGGTGCTGACACCCCTCATGAAATTCCATAGTATAAAAACCAATTGGCAGAGTTTCCTTCTCCCTAGTTTTGTAGTGACAGAGACTGGCTTTTGACAATCAAATATCATTCCTTCTGCTTCCATGAGTAGATGAAGTCAAAATTTGATTTAGTGAGGACAGAATGACTAGATAGGAAGGGGAAATGTAGTTTTTGTAGCTGCACTTCTTTCTCCATGAAAGCCGTGCAAGAGGGAAATGGGTTTGCCAGACGGTTTGCATTGGGCAGCACTGACTGGGTTGTTATTTAGTCCTGTGGATTCTCTCCACTGTGGGTGAGAATTCCTCTTGAAGGGACTCTGGGAGTAACTGCTGGAGGATGTTGAATCCAAACATACTATTCACATCTGGCTATGGGACGGGCAGTGCAGGCAGACAGGAGTTACAAGACTTCTTCTCTACTTGTTTGTGCTCATGGCAGATATGCACGTAGGGAAGAAACAGCCACCAAACCCTCCCAGAAATGAGGAAAAGCACCTGCAAATCTCTCCTATTAAAAAAGTGTGGGTGTGTATATATATAAAAAAATAAACATATATATGCATATTTATAAATAATATTATATAATATTATATAATGCATAAATATTATTTTTATATATAATTTTCTTTAATAAATGTGCCTTCTATAAATTTAGAAATTAAACTATAAGTGTTATAGCAAAAAACTGATCAGGGTGTCTTTTAAGTGACCTCCTGAAAAGGTAGCTTTTTTAGAGAAAAAGATATGATTTTGTTGAGAGTTTTGTTAATTCTTCATGCTGGGCTGGAGCTGTGGTATGTTTTTCCTGTGCTGTTGTATCGTCATTTTCATTTTTCCTGTAGGATGAGCCCAGCTCTGGAATGGATCCCTGCTCTAAACGCTACCTTTGGAAAACCATCCTGAAGGAAGTTCAGGATGGCTGTGCAGCTGTGCTGACATCCCACAGGTAAGACCCTTATCCCAGCAGCCAGAATATTCCTGTTCTCTCTCCTCACCTACTGTCAACTGAGAGCAGAAGAGCATATTCTGAAGGCATGTTCACCCTGGTGTGAAACGCAGAATATGTCTTGGTAATTTATGGCAATTCCTTCCTGCTCATGAAAATTGAACTTGCGTAAATCTTAAATATTTTCCATATTTCATTTTCAAGGATTAGAAAAAATGATACAGTGAATTCTTCCTTTTCTATGCTCTTTCTATTCAATGCTGCAGTGTCTCTTCTTGCTTGGAACAGCAGGTTATCCTCTTGCCGCTGCCCACTTTACAAATCCTTACAAAGGGAGGTGGGAGTGAAAAAACCTCTTCTGATTTTATTAAGAATTCTGTTTTGCATCAGCTATGAAAAGAGTTTACCATGGCATCCCAAAGACAGATGCCTCAACTGTTCTCTGTATGTACTACTAGAAACGGTAGGAGTGGCTCCGTCCTCTTAGAAGAGACTATGTACATTAAATATCTTGTCAGTTCTCTAGTATGGTCATTGGTATATCAGTTTAATGGAGGAAACATAAACAGTATTTTGTAACATCTATAGTAAAATGGAATAAATTAAATGCTCCCTTAGGGAATATACTATAGTATGTATAATTACATATAAAATGGCTTTAAGTGAGGAAGAGATCATGAAAACACGCCCAGAGAGGACAGAACTCATTAATTAAAACAGCAATGTTACATTTTGGCTAAATAGGGTTTGAAGCATAGATGAATCAATAAAAAAATGCACCAAAACTTCCCTCAATATTTTCTAGGTATTGTTAAATTTTTTTCAGATGTTCTCAAAGTGTATCTGTTGTCTCTGTATATGTGCATGCTACATTATTGATGAAAAAATGCTCTGAAAATTTTCTAGTATTCTGTTAATGGAAGCTGAATCTTGAAAATCACATACTTGTATTTGATCCCCAAGTGCTCACCAGCTCACTCATTTACGGAACACAAATTATGCACTGTGAATTTAGTTGAGGGATTTTCAGGAAACTGTGCTTTGACTTTTCAGTCCAGATTAAGAACCCTGAGTTGTCACACACTAGCTAAACAGGAGAGCGCTGTGGTCTCATTACTAATATGCTGTAAACAAACAAACAATCCATCAAATTGTTACTAATTACTCATTTAGCTCTACCAATGAATGACTTGAAGCAGATATAAGTACAGTGATAGTGTACACATTTCATTTCTAATTAATAATACATTGTTGTGCCAGGGTGGAGGAAGAAGAAAATATTTTATACTATTTATAGTATTTGCTGAAGGCCATTGGAGATTTATTTCAGATTCTTTCAAAGGCTACTGGTATAAGTAAAGGAATTTTTCTTATGAAGTGAAACTTCATGCATACCAGCAAGTAAGTACATAAGGTATTGACGTAGTTTCCTGTGCAAAAATTAGTTTTTGAGGTCTGTTTACTTAATTTTCAGAGACAATGCTTAACTTTGTTTTTGGAGGCGGGGGGAGGAGTGTGTTGTGTTAACTGTCTATACAGGTCTGAATTTCTGTTATTTTGCCACAGCTGGGGAATTTTATGCCAAGGGGAGCATTAGGAGTTACTGCACCCCAAAGAGACTCAGCTAACTTCCTGATTTGTGGGAAGTTGTATTCGCAAGCCCTCTCCCCATCTCTCACAAATATAGTGGTTTGGCAGTTCTCACCATAGCCCTGTCCTATTTTAAGGAAATTGTTCCTAGGAGGGTACTTAATTGCCATGCTTGTTCAGTAAAAGCACTTTAATTTGGACTGGCACATGGCTGAGGCACACAAGACAACTCTTTCTTAGTTATCTCAGAAGGGTTGGGGAGTGCATGCAGTGAATTGCAGGAAGATCAAAAAACTTTGAGTCCTCTTTGAGATGATGGATGTGTCCCAACTGATGTTCTATGTCTAAAGCAATGCTTTGGAAGAACTGCTCACACAATTCTGTATAATATGTAGAATGGCAGCCCTTCTGCCCAAAGGTTTACACGTAAAATTTATTATTTATCCTCTGAAGCAGTCACATCTAACAGGATCCTGCTTTTCTGTTCAGCTACATTTCCATGTCTTAAATTCTGTTTGGATTGTAGAGTTTTGCATCTTCTTCTATCCTGCAATCAGACTATTTTAAGGGTATGTACTATGTAAGAGGCAAGCTGAGCAAATTTACTTCATTATTCTCCCTCTATCCTTTAGCTCAGAATGACCACAAACAGATATTACAGTGAATAACAGAGTTCATGGCTCTCACACTCAGTGACATTTCTGAGACTGTCTATCAGGTGTTTGCTTGTAGTAAAAAAACCTTTGTATTGTGGCCAGAAATGTCCAATTAGTTCTGGAGTAAAAACATAAATTCTGAGTTAGGGCTCTCTTCTAACTGTCATGTGGTAATAACTTTTGGTATGTATTGACTAGGGTTAAAATTTGGACTGTTGCCTTTAAAGTCAAAGGTTTTGTGTACCCATTTTTGCAGCTGTCCAGATTCCTTCCACTTTAATTAAAGTTAGGTATAAATAATGTTCTCTATTTTCACTATTATTCTTTTAATCTTTTTTTTTCCACTTTATTTTGCAGTATGGAAGAATGTGAAGCCCTCTGCACACGGCTTGCTATTATGGTCAATGGAAGTTTCAAGTGTCTTGGTTCTCCCCAGCACATTAAAAACAGGTATTATATGTCAACATCAAACCTTCTGCAGCTGCATTCAATCTAAGAGCCGGGTAGACACTTTAATAGTGCCAAGGCATAAATACTTATGACTGCTAAGCACATCTTTCTTTCCTGCCATCACTGAAGTTAAAAAAGAGCCAATTAGGGTATCTGAGCAAGCTAAATTGACATATAGCGTTGCTAAAATGCTTTGTAGTCTGCACTGGTAATTGAAAGAGACAGATCTGTGTCTAAAAGGAAGCACTCTGCACTCAACTTGAGAAATATGTTGTGAGAATTCAACATGTTGAGATGAAATACAGTTTGGTTCCTTGTGAGGATTTCTTGTAACAGGAAGAAGCACTTTTAACAGATCAGCAGCCAGTAAGACAATGTATTTCGAACCATCTCTGCTTCCTACTGAATTCACTGGCAATTGCAGATATTTATGCTATGTTTTCTGCATCCTTTTCCTGGTGTGCATGAGCCTCTCTTCTGCTTGAACTCTGCTCATGAGTTAATTTAACATCTGTTAATGAGGATGTTTATTTAGAGGACAGGCTCCAACCATCACAAAGGAAACAGGATCAGAAGCTGAGGGGAAAGTTGCTGGAACTTATAGCTAGAACATTTACATTCAGTAATAAGTAGAATTTTTATGACACCCAGACAGTCAGCTGTGTAAAATGATACAGCTCATGTACAAGCAGCAAAGCTACACTGCTTTGTACTAGCTCAGCATTTAGCACTCTTAAGTGCAGATACATTTGACAATGTAAACAAGCTCTACAGAAATGTTTTGGAATTGCTGCCTGCTATGGTTATAGGGCAGAAGTTAACTGTGTCTCAGATAACTTCCTGTCCCTTGAGGGCACTTTTGGATTTCTGTCCTTCCTTTTGGCTAGAACTGTAGGCCCTTGTTTTGCAGCTACACTAGCACAATGGGCCTGGTTCACATTTACTTTAATAAGCTCTCTCCTTCTAAGGTTTTTTTCATCAAGACAAACTTTCAGCTAGAGACCTTACAAACTGGATGGTGAAAAAAACCTGAGATCTGCATCTGTATTTCTGATTGTTCTGTGTGATCATAGCCTTCTTTTCATGTTTGTGTACCTTTCAGAGATGTAGTTGTCTCAATTTCTGGAGGCATGAGAAGTCAATCTCTCTTCGGCAGTTTCTGCTTCTTTTGTATCTAGCTCTTTGTCTTTGTTATCCTGTCTCTTATTGCCAGATTTCACAGCATAGAGCGGCCCGTTGTCCCACTAGCTGGAGTACTTTAGCAGGAGTGCAGGGACCCTTTATTCCTTTTGTAGTGAGACAGACGTCTGTAGAGGACAATGCAGACCTTGGACAGGTGAAACTGCTTTTTGAAGATGTGCGTGTCCCCTAATAAGGAAAAATTGTATTACTTAGGCACTTCAGTTGCAGATAGATGTGGGTCTCCCCTTTTTATGTTTCAGATCCTGTGGAGTGAGTGCATGTCTGTCTTCTCAGCTTGACCTTGAGAGGGCAAAATCAGACACTGCACGAAGGCTAGTTTCACCTTTATCATCTCAGTGACTTTATCATTGTTTTGACACTCCTTTTGTTTCCTATAGCAGCATCTTTTCATCCACCTTCTTAGGAAGCAAGACATCATAAGTATACTCATAAGTACGCACCATATTCATATAAATAGGACAGTTATTTCTCAGTTTGCTGCACTATCTCTGTAGATAGACCTCTTTCAGATCACAGTAAGCAAATCAATGCAGAAGAATAAACTGTATGACATGCTGGAAGTATCTTCGAATTAATTCTGAGGATATAAAGACATTTACAGATCAGCCATTCAAGAATCAAGGCAGTGTGAGAGCCTCTTTTAAATTCTCCAAAGCAAGATCATGATAAGAACGTTTGGCAGTCATATTCGTAGCAATTATTTTAAATAGTTGTAACTTTTAAAAAAGCACACCTTCTCTATGTTAAGAATATTTCATACTATCAGCAGGTTTGTGTTCCTGGTATTGCCATGACAGTTCTTTAATGTATGTCCGTGGCATTCATGTGCACTGGATACCAATACTGCTGATGCTTTCCGCTGAAACTCTGTAGCTGAAACTGCACTAAGATTTTTTTTGTTTAAGGCAGGACTAAAATCCCTTTAGCTGCTAGCTTATTGATTTATTCTCCACATTTTCCACACTTATTGTTCAAGAACCTATTGAATTTTTCTAAAACTTTAGAACTTTCTATTAAGAAAAAATAGTCACTAACTTTATCGAAGGATTTAATTAAAATTGTACAGTTGTCTGAGTTTACTCTGACTGCCTAATTCATTTTCCTGGCTTCTGGGAGGAAAGCCACTGAAGAGAGCACACTCTTAAAACCTCATATACACACATCTGTTATAGCTTGCTTTTTTTTTAAAAAAAAAAAAAAAAGAAAAAACATACAGTAAAAACATTTTCTTGCTTTCTTTGGAAAAATTTTGATAAGTGCTGGGGAGAAGCCAAAGACTGTCCCTGTACTCCTATTATTTTGTTGCTTTCTCTACCTTCCAAACGTCCCTCCAGACAGAACTCCTGACTGTGGTTCTCTTTTCTTGCCAATACAGTGCTCCATCGTGAACCCCAGGATATCACACACCTAATAAATAAAGTAATTGTTAGGAAATTAAGAAACCCAGTACCTCTGTGTAATTCAGGTTCTGAACTTATTTGAAGACAATTTCCAGATATGCTACTATGTACCTTATGGAGGACTTCTGCATCTACATGAGATGGGAAAGGAGAAGAGAAGCAGGATTCTTTTACTTATTATTCCAAAGAAAACCAGTGAAATAATTAAGCTTTAAATTATTTTAATCTTTTCATTTTTCTCACTTTCTATTCCACCTGTGAACATCCTGAAAAACTTCCAGGACTTGAAAGAGTATTGAGTTACTCCTTCCTTCCCATTTTCCTTCCCTCCCTATGATTTAATAGCCCTATTATTCTCATTGCCATACAGAGCAAAACGTCTTTCCTTCTAAAGCAATAGATTGTAAGGATTTCTAAATCTGTCAGGAAACACCTACCGGCAGAAGAACACTTTCCTTAACAGCCACCTCTGCTGGTATGGTCACTAGTCAGTTCTATTTTTCAGTGTTTTCCTGCAATTAGCACTGTCTAGTCTATTTGTCCCTGGCACCATCTCACAGTAAAAACCCCATGACCTTATATTTTGTTTATCAAAACCGTTCCATGAAACAATGTAAGAGAAGGAAAGCATAAGCAAAACTGATTTTGCCGCATCTGATTTAATCTAAATTACTCGTACCATAAAAATTGTTTTTTGATGGTGCTTTTGTGTGCTGTGTGTGTGAATTAATTACTCTAGTAATATATGTATTTATATTAACAAGCAAAAATGATACTAAAATATATTAATGAGGATCACAGTTGTAGATTACCATGTTTTTTTCTGTTAGATTTTACAGCTTTTTTTTTTAATTTGCTCTTATTTATAAGCAGCTCTTGATATCCTTTAGTCTGTCTTCAATTTGTTTCTACAAATCAAATTGTACAAATATTTTAAAACTAAGTACAAGTGACCTGATCTAGCTTTGAAGACTGGAAGAAGGAAAGAAATCTAAACACTGTATGAACACTTAAACCAGAGAAAACTTCCATACGTCTTTTATTTATGATAGAATGAGTCCTGTATTGTAAGAAATAACAGTAGGACCACATTTTGGTATTACATTAGCATGTCTCAAGAATTTTTTTCCTCTTTTAAATGTAGTTACATCCACTAAAATGACATTTTTCTTCCCTTTCTGGTCATTCTGTCTGTCTTGATGGAAATCTTCAGAACTGTTTTATTTGCTTTTCCTTTAGTACCATTCCAGCCTGTAAAGTCTAGATTATGGTCACTTTTTTGATGGATGCATGATGAAGGCTTAATGGGTTTTCCTTGGGGCCCTGTTAAATTTGCTGCTTTGCTGTGTTGGGAAGTTTCAAGGATTCAGCTTTCTCTCTCACTACACTTTCAGCCCTTGGCAGATGTGAAAGACCACAATCTTGGACTGAATACAGCTTTGTCAGATGGCGGTACAAAATTCTGCTATGAAGGGTATGGGTGAGCTCCAGGAAGATGCTAATGTGAAGCATAAAAGCTTCATAGGGATATAAAAAGTGACACATGCTGCTTCTAATGTGTGAGACTTGGTTCATTTTTTCCAGCTCTTGTGCAAGCCTGTTACAAAATGCTCATCCAAAAATGTCTTCTAGTTACAAATGTAGGTGTTTGGGTTTTTGCTCCCAGCTGTTGAGCTCTGACTATATTTATCTATGTTTAAACAGATTTAAAGTATGTTCAAATGTTTCTCAGTAGAATAATAGGTGTTGGACTTCTTTAGAAAGGCCTTCTGTTACAGGTGGTAAATTTCTGAATAATGCCAAGAAAGGTGTTAGCTGGAAAGAACAAACTGAAGGGCAATTTCCAAAAAGTTAGCATCTTAGTCCTAGATGTGGTTTGTATGAGATAGATGTGTTAGCAGTTGTGCCTGTTAAAACCTAATTTCAGATGACTCCTGCCAACTGAGTCAATTACTCTAAATTGTGAATGGATTACATTTGAATGCTCTCTCCAGTATTCTCCATTATACTTAATGTTTTTTTAAAAATTCACAGAAGCATTTCCATGTTAGATACAGCTGGCCAGTCTGCTGGGAACAACATTTTGAATACTGTCCTTCATTCTAGGGCCATCTGGACAGAATTCTCATAGCTGAAAAACCCATACCAATTTTTCAAGTGCTGGCCACACATCAAGTCTTTGCTCAAATTTTATCAGCAAGCCATCTGATTAAATTACTCAACAATTAATCCATTTGTTATAGCAGAGCTAGAATGGAAAATGTGTTGGCAAGCTATTTACACTTTACCTTTTTTTTAAAAAAGGTTGATCAAGAATATTTTATTGCTTTTCTCAAACTCACACGTGTAGATTTCTCAAATGGAAAAGAGAGGATTAAGTTTAAAGATCTCATCAATGTTTTAGCCTTCAGTGGAAACAGAGTTATACTAACAGATATACTAGCAGCGAGTTTCTTACAGGACATAAAATGTGGAAGTGAATGTAATTTTTATTCCTGTTGACTAGAAAACAAGTTCCTTTTGTACATGAAAAATGTATTAAGGCAGTGGACGTGTATTCATGTAATATAACTATTAGTTTATCTTCCCAGAGGAAAGTTTGAAGAAAAGAGTTCTTACAGCATTAAAAACACACAGACTGAGAGTTTAGAAATGATCAGTGCCTTTGCACTCTCATAAAACTTTGTGCAACATTAATTCAGCCCTACTGTGCGTGTGTATTACAATGCTTTTTTTTTGTAATTTTGTACTATGTTTTCCACAGGACACTGCATTTTATCTGTGTACCTGTTCATTCAATGAAGAGCAGCTAATTAAGATTTCACATGCTCCTCTTTCCCTAGTATGTGATCTGTGTATTGTTTTTGCTAGACATTTTTCAAACCTGTCTCTAAATAGAGTATTATCAGCATTCATTGGAGCAATGCTTCATAAATATCAACATCTATGTTTTCCACTGTATTTCTGGAAAACTGGATTTGAAATAATTATTCCCATTTTATAGAGGACTAACTGAAGCATGATGCTAAAGTTACAAGGGTTTGGGTAGTCAATCTGAGCAGTTTATGGCTAAATAATCTGAGCAGTTTATGGCTAAATATTTTCCTTTTTTTTTAACATTGCATTCAAAGTACAATGCCTGTTAGCTTTGGCTGTAGTTGTGGGTGTTTCTGAAAACACTATGAATTCCTTCTGCAAACTGGAGCCCTAGGTCTCAAGGTAGGCCCTTAACAAGATAGGAAAGCAGTAGTGAAAATCATGGTCTGAGTGAGTTACCACAGATCACACAGCTGTACTGGGGTGGAAGGGTGGGATTCAGTTCCCCAGGGTCATACCAGAACTGTGAAGCACTTTCTTTCCTTTTCTCATCAATCTGCTATCTTATTTGCAACATTTTCTAGATGTTACAATAAATAAAGACACTTGTCTGAACAGGTACCTCCAGTATAGCTTGTAAGGCATACATGATAGGGATTTCATGAAGAGATGCTATGTGATGATGTAATTAAAGCTTATTATATAATGCAAATATACCAATGGTTTAAATTTTAATTTCACAGCTGGTCTCCATTCTAGCACTTTTTAACTTGAGAATTTGACCTTGAAGTGTTGATAAGGTCCCTTTAATAGACATTTTAGTGTGTAATATCCTGATTATTTTCTTTTTTTAATCTCACTTAAAAAAACAGTGATAGCAACACAATGATAATGTTACTACCTCCTGCTTTTTTCACTGTTGAGGCCCAGAAGGTATTTTGAGGAAACAGTTCTGGTCCTTGTAGGCTGTGCCATCAGCCTTGCACAGAATTATAGTGCTGCTGTTCCTGTTTCTCTGGGAATGTAATATATAAATAATACAAGAGTAACAGATCTCTGATACTTGCCTGTACGTGCAGACATACAAGCTTGAATACAGACAGATTTTGTGTGTGCACATGTATAAACAATAAACAAGTTTTTTTGAGAGTTTTACCACATATTTGGAAATCACAGCTAAGCACTTAAATGCCTGCCTTCAGAGAGCAAGGCAAAGTTGTACCTTGCATTGCTCATAACCTGAGGCTGTCACTGTTATAGCAATGATATTATTGAATACAGAAATGAACTTTAGATGGCTTGATATGAATGCCTGGAGTGTGTGTGAACAAATAGTGCATGTACAATATACTTGAACAAGTGTTACATATTGTTTTAATAACTGTTTTCCTGTTTTTAATGTTACCCTGGAAAAATCATAATCAATTAAAAAACGATGAAACAAAATCTATGAATAGCATATGGAAGACAGATTTTATAATTTATTTGTTATGTCTGTTGTTTTTTTTGCATCTAATCAAGTTTATCTGTTCAGCAACACTGAGGTTGTTCTGAATAATTGCAAAAGGAATTCTCATTTTGCAAGTGATAGTATATTTGCATTTGATTTTAGCATTTTTTGAAAACCAAAGCAACTATTTCAAATTTAATAACCTTTTTTCCTTCCTAGATACTGTCTTTACCTGCCACTTAATAGATGAAATAATTAAATTTATTGTGTCATTTAAAATTATCTTAAACTGTGAAGTATTTCAATTTTTGTTTATTTTTTCAATGTTTTTCAAAGTGTTCTGTTTTCAATCTTGTTCAAGTTTTGTTCTCTTTGTAAATTGTACTTGTGTCTAGGGCTGTTAAGGGGAATGACCTGAATCTGTATCCTGTGCTTCAGCAATCATACTGGAATAACTAAGTTAACTAGATGACACTTATTCACTTAGGGAAAGTAAAACCGTATCTGTCTGCAAATGAATGTAAAGCAAAGCAGAGAGGCAAACAGCCCAGTAACAAATTATTCCTCCTCTTTGATTTATGGCATATATTCTAAAAGATGCAGTTCCTCGCAGACATTAAGTGCCAATGTTGTCTCTATTATTTTTATTTTGTTATCCAATAATGTCATTTTGAAGTAGTCTTTTAATCAATTGGACTAGTGCATACATAAAGTATGCACATTATGTTTCCACCAGTAAACTTTCCAGGAGCTGTAATTTTTGGATGTATATGTATAGCACAACATTCTCCAGGAAATGTAATCTTGCATTAATGGAACAAAAGAATATGGATGATTAGATGCCTTTCTTATTCATCAAGGTCTAGGAAATAGGGCCATTTTCTTGATTTTCTGAGGTTACATTCAGCAACTTTGATTGGGGGAGAGAAGAGATGGTAAATGGGCTTTGAGAAGAGTGTGATTCAATGACCTGGTCATTCTGGACCTGTTGTAAGTTAAAACAGTGGTTTCTAGGTTTGGTTTTGTTCATTTGGGGACAAGCAAACTCTTAATGAAAACGCAGATTTTTTTTTTTTTTTAAGCAAATAGAAGGCTGCTGATAATGGACTTTCTTTTTCACCCTTCACAGAAAACAGGATTTCATGGGTCAAGCTTCAAAAAACACTTGGTTAGTACCCCTAGGGACCCTTTGTGACCAGCCAAGTGTTGGCTCAGCTGTGTGGCCACAAGGCATTCTGTTTCAGCAACTTCTCTTCTTGTCCCCATTCAAATCTCTGAACCAGGACCTCTGAGGAATGGGCAGAAGGGAACATTGAGAAGTTAGTATTACTTGATCTACCCCAAATGGCAACTCCTCTACTTGATATTTATAAAAATTTTCAGCCTTTGGGCAACTAAATCCACTTCCATTCCCATTGCAAGACTAGAAAGAGCACCAGGAAAGCGGCCAGGGGAGTTCCTCATCAATATAGATCTGATCTTTCTCTAATCTCTTATTCAACTCATGTTAAGTTCTGGCATCCAGCACATTCTGTGTCAATGAGTTGTACAGTTTCCCTATGTGCTGTAAGGAAAATTACTTCCTCTTACTGGTTTTGCATTGCCTTCCCTATAATTTAATTTGATGTCCCCTGTTCTTGCATGAGAAACATAGGAGAGTGAAGAATCATTCCTTAGTTACATTCCTTAGGCCAGTCATGATTCTGGGCTCTGTAAAAACACCTTTCTACCACCTCGTCATCTTTCTTTGATGCTGAAAAGCTTTAGCCTATTTAGTAATTCCTGATATGGAAATTGTTCCATTCCTTGCTGCCATTTTATGTTCCTTGTGTTCCCTTGTTATTTGAGCTGCTCAGCTAGCTTGAGGACCTATGTAATTAAAGGTGTGGAGTTCTTGGATGTGTTTTGTAGTCCTTGCTAAACTCATGCTTCTGCAGCTGATGCTGTTGTTAATACTCAAGTTAATTAGTTTACAGTCAGTCTGGGAATTTATATTTTAGTTCCAATCTCATGGTGGCATTTTAGTAGGAAAAGCACTCAATAAGTAGTACTCCCAGAACCGCTAAAGAGGTGAAACTCAAGTTTGACATTAGATTGACTGAGGGAGAAGAGGAAGGGATAGAGAGGAAAAAGATTTTTTTTTGTCAGAGTATGTGTTTTTTTGTGTGTGTGTGTATACACAAATAAAAATGCAGGTGTTGTTAAAGTAACGTGGTAGAAATTAGCAGTGGAAAATATCTTTGTTGAATAGCTTTGAAGAGATGGTGATTCTTTTGCAGCAGATGGCTGCTGAACAGGTGTGCTGGCTCAACTTATGCCATTTTAATGATAATGTTTCCCTCCTTAGATCTTGAACTGTCAGGTGCTAAAGATTTGGTCCTAACAGTGCTAATCAAACCAGATTGTGCTTTTCTCTGTAATTCCACTTTGGGTTTCTCAATTGTGAATCAGAGAGGAAAACAGAGTGAAAAAAATAGTCAACTCAGTTTCCATTGCCTCATTTCACTTCTGAAAGCAGCTTGCTGATTATAGCAAGGGGAAATGTTTATCGCTGATCAGCTTACTCTATATGGGGAGCTCTTGTACTAAAATGAATTATAAAATCAAGGTATAGAAGCATCATAATTTGACTAGCCAAAAGAAAAAAATCTTTTAAAGCTTTTTATTTATACGATGCTGGTGTTTATGCCATTCACAATTTAGAATTAAACCAAAGTTGCACACACTTCTCTGTCTTTGCTAATCAAAATTTTGATTCATTTTCTTTGGAAGCTTCATTGCATATGACAATTTCGTTGTATGAGACTGTTGAACATCTCCATAAGCCAGCATTTTTCAAACTGTAATTCAATGCTGACTGTGTGGAGATGCTAGAAAACTGATCAGAATCAATGATCTCTTGTAAAATCTTGCCTCAGGTTGGCTGTCAACTAAATTGAACACCCTTGTTAACTATATCCATCTTTGTAACATCTTTTTTTATTGTCACATGTACTTTTTCAGGGATGATGTTACGCATTTAAAACATTTAATTAGAGATCTCTTATGTGTTAGTAAATCATTGCAAAGCAAATCAGCCAGCCACTGCTTTGGATTCCACCTTATACTGGATATCTTTGGTGTAACAGCACTGTTCGTCTGTCAGGTCACACTGCACAGTGAATATTTGGCACCACCCTGCAGCTTGGACCTGGTAGGATTTAATTCATATAACATCCTTCAGGAACCAACAAACAGGACACTGCATCAGAAATATTTCTTCTTACTCTGTTTCAAGCAGTTCAGTGGTTGGATTTGACTGCAATAAAAAATAAACAAAAAACCCCAACCAAAGACCAAGAAACCCTGCAATAATTTATTTGTAATGGGGCTTTTCATACAGTGCAACTTTTTATGCAGAAGCTGCCACTGTCATACCTAAAGTGGAGCAACTATGGTTTCATTCTACACAAAGGAACACGATTATTGTCTGAGAAGATCCTTGGAAATTATATTTTGAATTCACGTGAAATTCTTAGTAGAATAAAATATACAGTCTAGAATTTTTCATTGTGGAAACTTGCCCTGCTCTGAAATCAATGAAGACTTTATTGCTTTATACCAACAGACGTTCTGATCCAACACAAAATGAAAGTTAAAACCCTTTCATTACTATACATGTGTTATGGATGAGGAACCTGTGGTGCTTCATGTGAAGTATTTTGCTGGGAGTCACTCAGACGGTGGTTAAACTGGACATGTGTCTCAGAATAGTCCTTTCTATTTTTTATTACATTTTGTTTGATATTTTGTAGCCTTTTTTTCTATATTGGAAAAGGGCAATATCATAGAGTGTGCTGTGATCCATGCCTTTGCTTTGATCACATGAAAATGTGCTTCACACCTGCAGATCCAATTAACCCAGCTGCTACCCTGAATCACAAGTTGTAAACAGAAAAGACACGGGAGAGGAGGATATGGGCACAAGGGAGTAATACAGAGGGTAGTCACTATAAACCAAAGAACTGGAGTAAAGGGTTTCCTGATGAGTAATCGTGGAGCTGGAGAACGAAGAAAAGGAAGTAATGCTGGAGTGAAGGGTGTGGGAGTGGTGGTCAGTGGGAAGTTGGAAGATGTTGGCAGGTTTCTGGGGGGAAAAGGGCAGTGGAGTTGGATCTCCTCATCCCTCTACCAGCTCTGCCTTTCCATTGCTCACCAGCAACAAGGAACAGCAGTGGCAGAGGAAAGCTCTTCTGACTTGGCTCCTGCTGCTCTTTTTTTTCCCTAGCAATTAACCAAGACTGTGAACCCAAAGGGAGGACGCATAGCTGCAAAGGAGGACTGGGAGGGGAGGGACACAGCAGCAGCCCCATGTCGCGCCGTCTCTCTGCTGAGCTTTGTCCTTGCACCTTGCTTGGGGAACTGGTGCAGCTGGTCCGAAGGCAGTGGGGTATCTCAATTGATTGTTCACAGTCAGTTACAGATTGATCTCCTCGTTCTCTCTTTCCCCCCTTCCCACTACTGCACTTGACTAGTCTTCGGTTTAAAGCTGGGCTGGCGATTAAACCTGCGGCAGATGCCCTCTGTTATCCCCCCCCTCCCCCCAGAGGGAAAGGGAAAAGGGAGAGAGACTTCTGGGTTGGAAAATTAAAACAGTTTTAATAAACTATAATAATGAAAAAAAAGTATAATAATAATAATAGAAATAATCAAATATATACAAATATATATACAAACCCAAGATTGAGCTCCCCTGAAGTCAGCCACGTCACCACCGGCACTGCAGGGCAGGCTCCGGGAAGGCCCAGCCTGGGCCTAGCGACGGTCGAGAGCTGGATTCAGGAACGCACGGATCGGGATCGGGGGCAGCAGGAAAACAGACGGAGTCCTCCCTGGACACCGGCCATAGCAGAAAGAGAGCGAGACCCTCGTGATCCCCCACCGTTATACCGAGAATGACGTGTATGGGATGGAATACCCTCGATGGTCAATTTTGGGTCACCTGCCCTGTCTGCTCCCCACTGCAGCTGCGACCCCCCTTCGGCTCTTCACTCGTAAGCAGTGAGGAATTCAGCAGTGACCTTGGTTTCTCTCAAGAACAAGTACAGCAAGAGCCTTTCTGCACAACATCCCTACCGGTGCCTCAGTGATAACTACAAACTTCGAGCGTTATCAGTCCTGGAAGCAGACACTGTCTGCAAAAACATGCAGTTAGTTTCAGAAAATGCAGTTACTTTGAGGAGACTTAGCTGAAAGTAAAAATCGCTGAAAGGAAAATCGGCCTGGTTTAGGACAAACCAGGACATTTCCATTGCTTAATCAATGTGCATAAGAATATGGTTGCCAAGTCAGTGTTTATGGGTTTATTGCAACTTCCACAACTAAATGTTGGTAGTGAGTAAAACTAATAAAAAATAATGTGCTGGTTAGATTGTCTGTACTTAACTTTTATCATATGTATGTTGAGAAAGAGAAGTTAATTTCCTAAATTATTCTGAGACAAATTGTGTGGCCATAGAGCTGAAGAAAATTCATTAGCTTTTCCATCTCCCTAGATGCCCCTATAGTTGCCTTTGTGTATCTGTAAAACACAGGTGTACTCACATTGCTGAAATATGCATATGAATGTACAGCCTTGTGAAAAGATTTGAAAAATAGTGCTACATCCCCATTTTTCTCATCAGCAAAGTTAAAGGATTTTTTTCTTCTGTGTTTGTGATTGGCAAACTTCATAGCGTTTGCTAACCATTCAAGCAATATAGCAATTAAGGCATAGTTTAGTTAACATGAGTTCAGGTACACTGGATAGTGAAACAACCTATAGTAATTAAAATGTAGACATAACACGCTTTTTGTTTCTGTTTGTTATAATTAATTTAACAACTTTCTCACTATTGTTCAATAGTATAATCCTAAAATCACAATGATAGTACAGTAGGCATACGTGATGTTATTTGGCATAATCATAGGAAAATCAATTGAAGCAAATGTTCTTCCTGTCTTCATAGTGTAGACAAATGAGTTTATGTTTCTGTGTAACATTCTCAGATTTGGAGATGGCTATTCTGTCAAGGTTTGGCTTAGTAAAGAAATAAGCTGTCGAAGAATGATTTTGGACTGTCTACAATTGCATTTTCCTGGAACACAGTTTAAGGTACAGCTAAAACTCCTCATCATAGTATTTGTTCTATGGCAGGATTAAGTGTGGGCTGGTACGAACAATATATACATGTTTGGATATACTGATCTTTTTGGAAAAAGTATGTATGAGCCTGACTTGTGATATTGATTAAATCAACTCCAAACAGTCATGTAGGCAATGTAAATAAACAGGCTCTTTCTCTGACTGGAAATTTCCTTTTGTTTTTGTGTTGATGAATTTGATCTTGCCTTTGTGTTCATCTGAAGTAGGAGTTCAGTGTAATCACTGAGAGTATTTGCTTTGATTGCTTTCTGATAAGGTCCAGAGATGATAAGTCTCAGTCTTTACTGAGATTCTTTTATTTGATACAAAGCCTTACAAGAGACCTATAGTAATTACATTCCAAGAAAAACTCTCAAAGGCCTTTAATTATTTTGGTTTTTTTTGTTTTTTTTTACTTTATCTGTGTTTGGGAAAAGAATCATGTAAAACTATACCTTAGCTATGAACCTGTTTGTGTATATGTTTATGCATGTGTGTGTGTTTGCTCAGCCTTTTCCTAGACTACATTGTAACATTACTGGTTTGTTGGATTAAAAACCTAGAGCATAAAATTGTCCTAAATTTATATATATCTTTTATGAGATTAACAAAATGTTATCTCAGAACATGCACAAAAAGTGTGCTCTGAGTATGAACATTTCTTTGTGCTACCACTGTAGATAAAATATATTCTTGTTTAAAAGCTCATATTTTCCATGTTAATCTGCAATGAGAGCCTATTGAAGCTAGAATGGTTATAAGCAAGTGTAACTTCATCATAAAATGCATTCACTTTTACCTGTTTTTATCATTTTTGCATGTTTTAAGGGACAGCATCTTAACCTGCTTGAGTATCACATACCACGAAGTCAGGGATGCTTAGCAGAGCTCTTCAGAGTCCTAGAGAATCATAAAGCTTTTCTCCAAATCAAACACTACTCCATTAACCAAACCACATTAGAGCAGGTAATTTTTTCTTTTTCTTTTTTTCTTATTTTTCCTTCTTTCATTTTTTTTTCCTTTTTTCTTTTTTGTCTAAACATACTGTGCATTGTAATTATTGATGTAGTGGAATATTATATCATTTGCTAGATTACCCAAATGTATGCAATAAACATACAGTGGCATGGCAGTTCCAGGCCATCTCAGGTCTACACAGTAATTTCACGAACCCTACTGCTTTTATAATGAAGATGAGCACAGCAAAAGCATCGCAGTAAGCTACATATTTGTACTGTGCGCAAGCATAATCAGTGCTCAGACGCATCTAGATCTGTGTGGGATGAGAAGTGGGATGTGAACTGCCACCTCCACAGTCCAAAAGTGGAGATCTTACCAATGTCCTTGAAAAGGCTGAACCAATCTCTGTAAATTACAGTAAACCTTAGACTTACAGAGCATTTTCCTTTGAGAGTTTTCTTTTGCAGTGAGTATCACGCTGCACATTAGAGAACTGTGGAAATGCACAAGCAGACAGAAGAGATCCCACTACTAAAGGCTGTGAAATCCTATTTGGGCAAAAGGAAGAACAGATTGATGGCAAGGATGGGATTTCTGGGTGGTTGTGATGTGTTACAGCATCTTCACATGCAACTTCCTGTTAACGTATTCTACAAACTGAGAGAGTCACATCTAGTCAAAATGTTAATTTTCTATGATAGATGGTGTGAACTTATTCCTTTTTCCCGTGTGAGAATCATTAATGAAGCATTCTCATCTGTACTGATCTATTAACTGCTTGTAAATTATCTGTTCACTGAATGGCTGAATATAAGATAATTTCAGTCTGTTGATTGTTCAGGCATTATTCACTCAAGATTACTTCCTCTCCATTATTCATGGTGATTCATCACCTCAGTCATCTCCCATTGTTTCCTCTCCCTGATTAACTGAATGTCAGTTTTAAACAGGAAAATAGTTCTCCTGAATAACAAACACCCTTATAATGCATCCTAAATCTGTTTGCATATGAATATGATAATTTGAATCAAGAATAGCCATTTTTAAAGGTCCTTTCCAACCAAAACGATTTTATGATTCTATGATTCCCTCTACATTCTTTGCTGTCAGATAGTTTGTGATTAAAAAGCAAACAAGCCTTTCTGTAGTAAGTCTGTTAAAACATAAAATCAAGGGTGTACGTTAGTTGTTGAACCATCACTCTGCGATGTTCACATTGAAATACCTGGAGCCTCATCTGTAATGGTTAGTGACAGAAACAGCAGGCTCAAGTTCCTTAGGTGTGTCATTTCAAAGCAAATTCAAACAATTGGTTCCCACTAACTTGTGCAGAAGTAAATATAATTTTCATACATAAGTTAGTAACGCATTTTACCATTATTTTTATAATTCATCAGCCACTGTGTTAGCTAGAGAGGTGAAGAGGGATTATTTCTAGAGTTTACAAAATATATCTCTGGAGGGGTTCTCTCAACATAAACTATTAATTTTTGTGTCACAAAAGCTTGGGAAAGCAACTGAAAAATAACCATCAGCTATGTCTCCAAAGTTTCAGTTCAAGTACTGTTATTTTGAAGATCCTACTTTTTTCATGTCTTGCAGATATTCATTAATTTTGCTACGCAACAGCAAGGAGTCTCGCATTCTTCACAAGAATCTCCTGTTGTTCGTCAAGACCATCTGCCAGTCTAGGCTCAGAATAAGATACAGCTTCAGCAGCATATATGTGTGTGTATGTTTGTGTATACATATGCACATTTTACATGCAATAACTTTTCAGCTGTCAACAATTTGTGTATGAGAAACAAATAGTAGAAACAGAGGTGAGTTTGCGTTTGTAGACCAGAGGGAATGCTACCAGTTCTCAGTAGAGCAAGAAACTGGTTACATGCAGACCAAAAATCTGCCAAAAAGTAACACTTTTTAATTATCTGGAATTTTAAAATATAAATGGTCTAATTAATGCAGTTTTCTGTTAAAAAAAAAAAAAAGAAAAAATTTATAAAACAAAGGGAAAAAGTTGATCTGAAATGTCACAGTGTGTAGTAGATTTTTTTTGTGGTGTCTCTACATTCATTTGACTACAGTAATCTCTTGCATGCACACTTAATATCTAATTTTTACGTGACAAGGCAGGATAAATCCATTGGATTGTAGCAATAGCTAGGCTATCCCCCAATATTTGTATTTAATAGCACAAATTGAGAGCCTCTTGACTTCCGTATTCATTCAGTTCTGTGTTGTGACAAGATAAGTTAGCCTTTTTATTGTATAAAGGATGCACTATATTCCATAAATTTTTAATGTTAAAGAGGTTATTAGAGTATTAGTCTGCCTCCTAGTTTTCTTAAGTAAATTTAATAAAGCTTCATAAATCATACCTGATAATGATTTTTCCCTTATGCCTGCACATTGCTGCTGGAGGAATTCTCAAGTATCTTTTTAATGACCTCTCTCCTTTTACTCTCTTTTTTGTTTGTTCCTTTTTTCCAAAAAGAATGTCAAAATGCTGTTTAATGGGCATGTTTAAAGAAAACAAGATAAGCATTCAGACATTGATCAAAAAACTTTTCCATAAATATATATTATGATGCCAGATACTTCAGACAAGACCAATCCACAGCCTTCAGCATATACACGTGTAAAAGAAGTGAACATTTAACAACTAAACGTGTGTTGTGGTGGGAGAAAAAAATTATGAAAAAATTTTGGAGTAAACTGCTGCCTCTTCCAAAACAAGTCTTTGGGGCTCCTGTGAAAAGTAGCTGATGCCACTTTTATTGGACTATGTTGTCTGATAGTTGAAATTGTAGAACCAGTGACTCAGAAGTGAATTGCTGTAATATAATTGTGGGACGGCCAGGGGAGAGGGGGAGTGTACTTTGACATTGAAGAATTTTATGTTAAATGGACAATTTTGCAGTGCTGCTACTCTAATTCCCTGCTGTATGATGATGAAATATTAAAAAATATGTATTTGTGTTTTAGGCTTTGCAAGTTGACTCAGAAGACTGTTTATTGATGCTTGATTTGTTAGTGTATGGCCCACTATACTTTTTTAAAGTCAGAATTCAGGTTACCTAGTTCTATATAAATAGGTAATTCTTCTAAATCTTGGAAAAATAAAAAAAAAAAAAAGAAGATTTACAGACTTGGTCTGCATGTACATATGGATCAGAGTGAGTGAGCTTATGAAACTGCTTTATCATTAGAATGGCTTGGTTTGTATTGTCTGCTGCGTAATATCAGAACTCTGACATGCTCCTCAAGATCCAAAGCACTGAAGAGCCACTAAACCCCAACAGTCATCACTATCCTGGTAGAAATGCCATGGCACAATGGGATAGCCATGTTGGAGGTGAAACCAGTTGTCTTTAATTTCTGCACAGGTCTGGGAGTGGAAAGTTTCTAAGGTCCCCAGTCAGAACAAAAAAAGGTCAATCTTACAAAGCAGAGTGTGAAAGAAGTAGAAAGAAGTTGAAAGAAAAAGAAGGCAGATACAGGGATTTTGGCAGAAACAGAGGTATTCTATCATAAAAGTGTCCTGCTTAATTTCAGGATCTTAGGGTGGAAGAAACTGAACATACAAGGCACAGCCAAGCATCTTTGAGTCATAGTCTGAAACCACTCAACAGAAGAACACTTCTGGAGCTCTTGCTCAGATGAAAAAAAATAGAAGGGAATGTATGGCAAGAACGTGTGCACAGGGCTGCTTTTTTTTTTTCTGTTGGTATGTCTAGATCTGCAAAATGCTGACATTATGATTGATTGTCTTTCTTTGTTTTTTGTTTTGTTTTTATAAACTAATATCTCTCCATCATCACAAGTCCTTAAAAAAACCCCAAAATGTACACAAGGAAATTTAGAGGATGCATTTGGGAAAGAAGATGGTACTGGTTCTGGGGGTGTAAGGCAGCTGAGCCAAAAGGTCCCATTTGTATGAAATTGTGACAAGAGTGCCTATCCCTGCTTTAGAAGTGTGCCAGGGATGTGAATTGATAAAACAGTCCTGCAGCTTGCTTAGACCAACGGAAGCATAAAAGCGTACAAGACTTGCTGTGGTGAGACTGAAAAACGGTAGCCTAGCTGAATGCTTAGATAGGGAAGCTTTTTCAAGGTTTGGCTGTGAAACACTAATTAAATGTCATATTTTCTGATTAAAATGTGAAAGATTATATTATTTTAATAGATGAATACAGTAAATAAGGTTTACTTCAGATTGATGGTTGAGTAAATTCAGTTAACAGTGTTTTTCTTTTTCTAAATTGCTTCATATGCATCTCAGGAGACCTAATTTAATTCAGGCAAGTAGCAAACAATGTCTGTCTACCAATTCTTTATGGCTGAAGAAGGTCAAAATCTAATTGAGTTCCAGTGTATTGGGCTTTGTCTCAGAGGATATTTTCTCTCTCCCTGACTTGCTGCATTCCTGAGGTATGTGAGCTTTAAGAAAAGTATTTTGAAGATATTTAGGGTTTTTTATTTAATTAAAAAAAAAAATTCCTAAACTAGAAGTCTGGACAAAAAAGGTCATTTATACGTTAATGATGAAAGAATCCTTGAATTCATAAACCACGCAGAAATATCTCTTCTTCAAACACCTCTGGATTTTGAGTCAAAGACAGATGAGGATTTCAAATAATAACTTCTCTTGTGAGATTTTTGTTTGGAAAGCTTCATGTTATTTCAACTGGAAATTTCTCTGACTATGAAAGTGTGCCCTTCACCCTGAACAATAAACTAGAATTAAGCTCAAAATTAGAAAATCAACTGAATATCTGAAATGCTCAAGACTGAAATCAGGGAGATTATTTTCATACTTTTAAGGGACTATTCCACTGTCTAAGTCAAAAGAAGGGCTTCTGCCAACCGTAGAGCAGATTGTTCCAGGCCCTAATTTAATTTTCATGCAATTATAGAATGAGATGGGCAAAAATAAACTGTAGGTCTGAACCGTAAATCAAAGTACTACAAATTCAGTGGAGGTGGAGGGGTGGTGGTAGTAGTGGACAGGATGGTGAAACTCATGAATTGTCATTTTGAATCTGGCTACACATTAAATTTCTGTATAGATTTTTGTCCTGAAAAGAAAGAACATATTTCTCTGGTTTGGTTCAGTCATGACCAAAGATGGTAAATTTCCCCCAGCGTAGTGGAAGATGTGTAATGTGATTTCCAATAGGGAAATTGGATGGATTTTGATCTTGTTTGTCCTTGTGAAATTTGAATCACTGGGGTCTGAAATCTCATAAATTAGGGGGTTGAATATGACTCTTGCTGGAACTGGTCAACTCCTAGATCAGTCTAAACCCAGTTTAGGTAAGCATATTGCTTTCCTGGTCTTTTTTTTCCGGAAAGTACTAAAGCTGACACTTTCTTTGATTCAGTTTAATATGATTTAATCTTTTTATGTCAGCACTTTCAATTTTCCTTCTAAAGAATAGGGAGATCAAAGCTAGGAGTGCAAAGATCTTGCTTTAAGTGACTGAGAGCTGACTAGGTCAGACAGCTTTCCTGAGACCTACAACAACTAAAAAGAAAATGCTTCCCTAGTTGTGTGTTAGATGCTTATATTACAAAGAAAACTGATGCTGCAAGTACAATGAAGGTGGTCAGCAGGTACAAAGCAGAAATCACAGCTATCTTATTCTCACACAGAAAGCAACAGTCTGCTGCTATCAACAGGCAAGGTACTGCTGAATGTTTTAACAGATGAATTCTCCATGCTGAATAATGATATGGATCACTGAAAGAAATCAAAGCATTTTTCTTTTTTATTATATTTTTGTATCACAGTGAATATTGTTCCGGCAGTGCCCTCGTGCCTGTTGCTACATGGAAATACATGAGGCAAATTCTGGCTCCTTTCACAATGTCTCTGTAAAATCCATAATCAGAGACATCCGCTCTGTAGAAGTTTATGCACATCTTTAGCTTAAGCAGATCAAACCACTGAGGTTCATATCTGCTTTCCCACAGAGTACAAATGGAGAAAAAGGAAATATAAGCAAATTATTAAGTCAATAGATGAAATTTCCATTTGCAACTAATTTATTCCAGCTATAGGACACCATAGATGCATAATTTTGCTGCCTGTTAGGCTGCTGGTGCATGCCATGGACAATTTAAAGAAGTGCCTTGGGATTCAGCTAACTATGATATACCCAGCAGGAAAAGAATAGGATCCTCTAACATGCTGCAGTATAAAGTAAGATCAAACAGGAATCCTTTCACCCTCATATTGAGGTAATAAATGCTACTTTATAATTAAGTGTAATGCATATAATTCAAGAGAAGTATCAGAAACACTTTTTCCTTTAACTTGTGCTGAAATAGAGAAATTGCAAACTTTATTCCACATAGCATTTTGACACCACTCTTAATTCCTGATGTACATACCTTACTATATGCAATAGCCAGACTCCCCAAAAACCCACAGCTCTCCCCTTGGACTTAAATCTTTTGGGACTTGATTCAACTTCTATGTTGAACATAAATCAGTTTATGTTTTTTTTTTTCTTTAATTTTATTCAGAGCCGGTTCTTAAACTTTAATAATTACAGCTGAGCACTAGAGTGAAGGAGTGTGATATTTGTTCTGAATCAAATGGAATATGCGTGTAATGATCTGGCTGAGGAGTTGTAGTCATCTAGTACTTTGTAGCTAATGATAATTGTCTAATAAGAAGAACCTGAAATTGTTTTCTTAGAAATCTGTTATTATGACTAATTCTGTTAGCAACGTGTGAATCCAAAATAGGTTGAATCTAGGTAAGAGAGTATTCTCAGTACATGAAAGGTAAGAATCAAAGTCATGCACAACATTTTGACGTGTTGTTTTGTTGTTTTTTTTTTCCACTTCCAAAGTTGACTAAGTGATTGTAAGTGGCACTTGTAGGTGGTCAATTAGTCACTGAAAATGCTTGTTGATGGCCCAGAGCTGAGACTGTTTACATGCTGGTCATTGAGACAAACCTATGCTCCCATTTCAGTAGTCTCTTTTTTACTAACTTCATGTTTTAGAACAACTAGTAGTAAAAGTTAATGCACAAAATGATATAATATTTTCAAGTCTTTGCAAGCTATGCAATTAGAAATAGATTTTCTAGATGTTCAGCAACTGGGTAACATAGAGGTATTTAAGTATTTCTGTATAAAAAATGTTTTAAAGTAAATTTTAAAAATAGTATTCAGAGAAATGTGTTTCAAAGTTATGAGTTACTGTGTGTATATATTATATAGTCTTCTACCTTGAATCTAAGTGCAAATAAATATGTCCATAATCATATATTTCTAATTGTGAAAAGGATAGATTTAGCTTTAAGCCACTTGGACACTTTTGATTCAATTATGCAAGCTATTTATTATTCATGCTAATAGTAAGAGAAACATAACTATTGGCATCTTTATCTTTCCAAAACTTAAGAATTCTGACCGTTAAATTTGATTTATAATGTGATATTATTCATGAATTTGAAGCTGGGTTTTTCCCGATGCCAGGCTAAATAATGATTAAAATAGCACAAGGACCCTGTGATTGTTGAAGGATGGGAAGAGCAGAGGAGTGCTGTCCGATAGATATGTGATCTTGTGCCCCATGGTCACTTTATACTATGAGGAATGGAGAACAACTTCTAACAAGTGAGTACTATCCAAAAAGTTTAGTTAGAAATATACATTATTGCAAGACTTTCTAGCACCTAGATGAAAAGTACTATAAAACAGTTGTTTTGACTTTTCATCCATCTGTTTTTTTGCTTTTAGAGGAAACCAATAGACTAGCCCAAAGAAACTTGATCTCTCTTCCCCATTATGAACCCTTTATTGGAAATAAAGTCATTATAGCAGAGCTTCAAGTATCACAGTTAAACAAATAAAAATCTTCCAAATCTAGTTTCAGATCCAATGCAACCATATACTAACAAGGCCTTACAGATCTTTTTTTTTTTTAATTCCTTAATATCTACTTTTTCATTGGGCCAAAGAAGCAAGTGTTAGCTGGATCAAATGGAGAAGGTGATTGGAGACATTTTATACGACAGTGTATTCTTATTTCAAGCAAATTGTGGTAGATACGCTTGGACAATGAAAACTGCAGTCCAGTTGCCTGATGTGTCCTGAAGGCACAACAGTCCATGGTTTCAAAAACTGTCAGTGTGAATTATCAAAATATTTATAAGAAACAAGAAGGTAAGCACAGAATGACTGAATCGCTTGTCTGAGGTTGCAAAGGAGGATAGTGGCAAAATTAGGAAAAGAACCCCTTTCCCTGCCCCTCACCCCAACATTCGTAAAACACATATGCAGTCTTACTGTTGAGTTTAGAGACAGCCAGTTCGCCTGAGTATCTGGGTTTTTTCAGTCCATTGGTTGCATAAGACAGGTTTCACTGCATTTAGGACTAAATAGAGAAAGCATCTGCATCTCAGTGGATTTGAAAATGAGACACAGAGTCTTATCCATTGGTCAGTTCTTCAAACCTAGCGTATGTATGCAGCCAGACTAAAAGAGAGGCAGTAGGAGAGGAAAGAGGAATGAAGTAAGGGAAAGAGGGAATAGAGTGAAAGTAAAAGGTTTTCTGAGACACAATTTTTATTGCTGCAAGACTGAAGTGGAAGAACCTTGGAGGTAGCCTACCAATGGTGTTGTCATTCTCAGAGCCAGAGAAATAAGAGAGGTCATGTAAAATATTTTGGGGAGGGAAGGATGGGACTTTGTAAGATAATAAAGAAAATCTTTAATGACAGTGGAAAATAAACCTGACATAATATATTCTTCTCCTTGTTACTGTCTATGAATGCTGCTAGGACAAGTTTATTTCCTATTTGGAGGGTTGCTTACTATATATAAACTTGGCTGGTATTGTGTTGATCACCTACAATCCTGCTGAATTCAAAGGCCTTTGGTTTTTTATTTGATTTTTAACATCCTGTTGCCCAATAGAAAGTATGGGATGAAACACTGCCACATCAGGATGGCAAAATTCTGTTTTCTCAGGTAAGCAGGAAGCCATAGAGAACCAGGACCTGGCCTTTGGTGGGAATTGGACTACTTCAGTATCTCCTAGATCTTGGCCCTATGTATTTGTTTCTATTTCTTGTGCTGCTTTTTGTTGCTGAACACATCCCTACGAAGAATAAGAGTCAAATTCTGTTTTCTCAAGAACTTAATTCACTGTATTCCCATAACAGTTCTGTCAGGACCTGGCAAGACTTTAGCAAGATAGGTTTCCTTGCTCGTTCTACAAAACTAGGAGTCAATTTGAACCTTCAAGCAGACATAATTATAAAAAAATCCCCGCACATTTTGATGACACCAAGGTGATTGTTGTGGTTGATACTTTAGAGGGAAGGGATGCCATCCAGAGGGACCTTGAAATGTTAGAGAGGTGGGCCTGTGCAAATCTCATGAAGTTTAACACGGCCAAGTGTAAGGTCCTGCCCTTGGGTCAGGGCAATCCCAAATATGGATACAGGCTGGGGGATGAGTGGATTGAGAGCAGCCCTGTGGGGAAGAACTTGGCAGTATTGGTGGATGAAAAACTGAATGTAAGCTGGCAATGTATGCTAGCAGCCCAGAAAGCCAGTTGCATCATTGGCTGCATCAAAATAAGTGTGGCCAGCAGGTCGAGGGAGGTGATTCTTCCCTTCTACCCTGCTCTTGTGACACCCCACCTGGAGTATTGTGTTCAGCTCTGGGGCCCCCAACATAAGAACATGGACCTGCTTGAGAGGGTCCAGAGGAGGACCACGAAGATCATCAGGGGGCTGGAGCACCTCTCCTATGAGAACAGGTTGAGAGAGTTGGGGCTGTTCAGCCTGGGGAGGAGAAGGCTCTGGGGAGACCTTATAGCAGCCTTCCAGTGCCTGAAGGGGGCCTACAGGAAAGATGGGGCGGGACTCTTTATCAGGGAGTGTAGTGATAGGATGAGGGGCAACAGTTTTAAACTGGAAAAGGGTAGATTTAGATTAGATAGTAGGAAGAAATTCTTTCCTGTGAGGGTGGTGAGACATTGGAACAGGTTGCCCAGAGAAGCTGTGGATGCCCCCTCCCTGGAAGTGTTCAAGGCCAGGTTGGACGAGGCTTTGAGCAACCTGGTCTAGTGGAAAGGTGTCCCTGCCCATGGCAGAGGGGTTGGAATTAGATGATCTTTAAGGTCCCTTCCAACCCAAACCAATTTATGATTCTATGACTTTCCTGCTCACATAAAATTACATCATTTTCTACTCACTTGTTTCCCTCACACCCTGTTCCTCGGAATCTGCTCCTGTGATCATGAATTGGATTTATTCCCATGTGTATGCTCTGTTTACAATTAGATTAGATGAAATATGTAAAAAATTTTACATGTTACACAGCATTTTATCTCAAATTCATCTTCTAATGAAGGTGTGGCTGCCAATAAGAAGTCAGGGAGGTGACTTTTGGCCTTAAGAGGATGAAGAAATGTGATCCAGTGTGTGGGAAAGAACTGACTATGCAGCTATTATTAAAAGCTGACTAGAAGCTACAGTTTTATTGTACAAAAAGGTGTAACGGAAAGGCATAAAGGGCAAAAAACTAGTGACATTCAATTTCTTCAAACACTAGCAAGCCCTCAATTATTCAACAGTTCACTGAATTAGCTACGTGAAAACAATAAAACATGGGTTCTCTCAGGCAGATTCTCAACGAGGATGTTAGAAAAGAAAAGTTAGAGAGGGCAAAGAATGAGATTACCATGGCTTTGAACTTGTTCAGTAAATTGATTCAGCTTGGATTTTTCCCATCCTCTGTGCCCTTTCTTCTTCCTTTGACTTCTGTGCCTCACATCTTCAGTTGAGAGCAGCAGGAGCACCAAGCATCTGCTACATATCCAAGCTCAGGGACGGAGCCTGACAGCAGATATCTAATGTTACTCTGTGCCTGAAGGGTGCCTGTCTCTAGAAAGTGGAAAGAGCCCTCTTTTTGGCCGCCTCAAGACATGGGCCGTGAGAAGAACTGGAAAGCTTCTTACTGTGAGCCTTGCTCCCTCATAAATACCTATGACTGCACATATATAAATATCGCAGAGAAACTGCCACAAATGTTTCAGGAAGGATGAGCTTTTGTCTGCACCAAGGTTGCATTTGCTAGGACTTTGCTCCAGATTATTCTTATTTTAATAGGCTTTTATCAATCAATGCTTTCAGCCTTCAACTTTTACCCCACTGCTGTCAAGCTGCAGCTCTCTTTATGTGTTTTTGGTAGTGTGTTACACAGGTCTTTAAATACACCACAGCTGAAATATCCTCAGCATCTGAGGGAACTGTTTCTCTTGATAGCTGCTTTGCCTTTTGCTCACTGTACTGGTTGCCAGATCTTGGATGTGAAAAGCTTTCCCTAAATTGTCTTTGTAGGTAATACTGAAGAGCTGGGACTTTTTCTGTAGATCATTACTCTATTTCACTTCTCCTAAATCATTAGAGCATGTTCTCTGAATAAATTTGCTACTCACGGAGAGCTCAAAGACATTGGCAATGTCTTTCATCTATTCTGCTTAGTACCAGATCTCACTTGCTCTTAGTTAGCTTCTTCCATCAGAGGGTGCGTCACCAGGCATCAGGTGAAAAACACCTTGCTCAGGAAGACATGAAAGAAAACACTGACGCTTCTGCACTATTTCCAAAAAATGTGTGTGAAGGTCCATTTATTAGAGAATGCTTCCTAGTGGCTGTGTTCACAAGAGCAGCAACTGTTTACAAACATTAGGTAATATGCACAGAAAGGAACTTTTGAGTCTATTTGAGTCAACATTCAAGATTCAAGGGTGAGAGTCAGAGTTGTTCTTGTTTTAGCACTCTCGTGTACATTGCCTATGTGCCTAATCAGATCTAAGTGCTAGAGTTTTAACATGCTGCTTCAATAATTGCAGAAAGTTATGGAGGGCTTTTGGCAACTAATTTTCATTGATTACTCTACAAATTAGAGTTTTAGGTGATTTCACAGGCTGGGGAAATATGTCAGTTTGACTATGAGCCTTTCTTCCTGTGGCTTTGGAAGCGGTGAAAAATGTGTATGCCTCACAGAAAGAGCCCAAATAGTAAAACTGTCCCAAAAGTTATGGGCAGGTTTTATGTTTTTTTCGGTGGTTCTGAGCAGAGTTGGGAAATCTACTATAGAATTAATTGCTTCTGTTCAAGGTTTGAATCTTATGAGGCCAGAACAGGTGGGGCTGCGATTGCCAGTCTGACTAGTGTCCTCAGGTCAGTCCTTTCCTTCTGAACTGAATGGGAAATGCAGAAATGTACAAAAGGCTGCAGGTGACCCCAGTTGCTGCAGTTTCTGCCTCTGTTGCTAAGCAGCATATAAAATAGTTACGACACTTATTTAGATCACAGTAATATACAGTGACATAAAAGCAAATATTGTGTTTGCATGTGGCACTTTGGCTTTAATGGAGCTCAAAGGGAGTGTAGCAGTCCAAGTCTTAATTATGACAGCAAGGTCTGATGGCAAGAGCCATCTCAAAAGGACAATACCTGCTGAGAAGAGACACTAAACTAGGCGTAAAATAGATAGAGAAAAGTCTGAAAAGAACGGCAGTGTACTGGCAAGCGTGAAGAAAGCAGGGACTGGTTCTTTCATGCAGTTTCTTCCAGCAGAATGCATCTATGTTAGCTAGCAGAATTGCAAAGAAAGGACTATGACTGTTCAGGATATAATAGTGCTTTTTCCCTAATACTTGGTTTGGGGAAAGGAACAATCCTTGCATGAACTTTCCATGTATTGTAATATGTTCTTTTTCATGGTCATCCAGTCTGCAATTATTGAAATTCGTCTACTGAAAAGCATTGTCAGTTATCTTCTACAAAGACTAACAAATACTCTGATAAGAAACCAGTAAAATAGAAGCCATTCTTCTGGTATTTGTTTGTCATTCCTCCTTCTTTTTTTTTTTTCTTTCTCTTTTGTCTCCTTTTTTTTTTTTTTTTGAGAGTTGTTTGGTGTTTTTTTTTGTTTTGTGTAGGGTTTGTTGAGTGTTTTGTTTTTTTTTTTCCATATGGGAAAGTAGAAGATTGGGAGCAGAAGGGGACAAAGAAAATATTTTTGACTGTGAAGTTTTTAAAACAAAGTAGAAGATCTTTTAAAATAATGTTAAGTCTCTACCATTTTTTTCAGTTTACCACATGAAAATTACTCTGAAAATTAATCCCTGAGGTGCCTTTGAAAATTCTGTGTTTTTTACCCTATAAATTTGACCAAATAAACATAAACATTTATTTTGGTAATAGATATATCCATGATTGTTGATATTTACATTTCTGTGTAGAAATTTTATGTGTTTTTGCTTTGTAAGTGCATATTTACTGATTTAAATAAAACTTCATTTTCTGCAAACATATTGTATTCCATTTTCTTACCAAAACAAAACAAAACAAAATACATGAAATATTATGCACGAGGTAAAAGGAAATATATTTATAGTCAGATATGAATAACAGATTAAAAGAATCTTTAATTCACTTTTATCTTGCTTTGATCTGAAACCAAACTATGACCAGCCAGAAACATTAAAGACTGGGAAGAAATAAGGATGACTCATTTTCTTAATTCATGTTGAATTGATTTTGTAAAGAAAGGAATATGACTCTTTGTTAAGACAGTATTATATGCAACCTTTAAAATGTTTTGAGTTGATTTCTCAAAAGGTACATCTGTGTATCAAAAGAATCTGTCACTGTATGAGCTAAAACTTTCTCTGGTATTCATCAGTATCTTATAGTTTTTCCTTCTACATAGCAGTTGGCTTAAATCTGCCTTCCAAGACTTAGGCACATATCATGTGAAGGGAATATAATTTAAATTGAAGTAAGTGAAAAATTTTGCCCTCTGATATATCAATAAAGAATATGATGTTCGATTAGAAATGGGAACTTGAAATAATATTTATATATTAAGACCACCGTTGTCTATGGCAAGGTTGATACAGTAATTTGTAGATGTAGAAAAAAAGAAGAAAAGCTTTTATTTGATATCTTTCTGATCCAAGATGTTCCTGTGTGTATCAAAAACAGCTTTTAAAAATGTATTTGAAAACTACAAAAAGCAAGGGCTCTGCTCTTCCCCACCTCAAATTTAGGCAGTAGCAGGCGGATTGTGCTGATGCAGCAGAAAAAGCTTTGGTCCCTTCACATTTTATTGCCTTGGGGATGCTTCCAGCTTGCCACTGGCAGAACTCAGACTGGAAGAACTGCAAGACCTAGTTTTCCAGGCTCTGCCCATGTTTTGATCACAGAATAATGTTTTCCACAGTAGATTCTGCAGATGCTTATACTGTAAGTACTCCTACTCATCAGGAAGCTAATTAACAGAGTCTTGTCTTGCTAGCTTGACGTTCTGGACTTTAGCTTGTTCCACTGAGGTGCTTGGGAACAGCATTGTTTCAGGTAGTTTGGAGTTCAGGCAGCCAGTGTGTCATGCTGTGTTCATGTTTTGGATCTTAGCTTTGCAATTTTCTTTTTAAAGGTAAAGATGAACCTTTAAAAGGTAGTAGCAGTTTGGGGAATAATATGAATTTGCTGCTTGTTGTCCTGTGCAAGTGTAGCAGTACTGTTTCTCATATGTAATCAAGTAGTTCTGGCATTCATTATTCAGGAACATTGCCATCTATAGCAGGCTATAAGTATTAATGATGACAGCTAGTGGAGGTTTGCTTTTTCTTTAAGCCTAGAAACTTGTTTTCTTGAAGCTCGTAGTCGCTAGTTTTATGTATTGCACCATGATGCAGGCAAGTAACTAAGAACAACATGTAGACACGTATATTCTTTGGTGACAGGAAAGTTTAATTGATGAGCACAACCTGGGTCTATGACACCAATGCCTAATTAAAATGTATGCTTAAAAGCAGCTGTAGTAATGAATATATTTCTACTTAGTTTCTCAAGTCCAAACATTGCTTTGTCTGCAAAAGATAAGACATACTAATTTAAGCAATGTAAAGGACCTTAAAACAGTTTGGATTACTGAGCGGCATGTCAGGTGATGGTTTCTATTTCAAATTATTGCCATAATAAAGTCAATCTCGGTCCTTTCCTATCAAGTCACTTTGGTTGGACGTGATGGGAAAGGAAATAATGAGAAAAATATTCTGGTTAGGGCTAGTTAAAACTGTGCATGATTTCTCTGAACGCTAGAGGGAGGAAGAAGGTAAAGTTCTTGAAAGAGCAACTGTTTCTTTGGAGGTTGAATACTGTGAGAGTCAATTTGCCATACCAAGCAGGTAATTAAAGCAGAGGCTATTACATTGTTTTAAAAACAAAAAAACAAAACCAAAATCAAAGTGATGCTTGACATGTTTTTTGGGTTTTTTGTTTGTTTGGCGTCTTTTTGGTTGGTTCCACCCCCCCCCCCATGCCCCCCTCCCCCGATATACTGCCAGCATTCGTTTTTCCCTCCCTTTTGTTTATTGTTTTGAGCGGATATTTTTGTATTCGTGTCCCTGAATGCAGAGTGTGTGTTCATCTAGGCTAATGCTAATGGGCTGACTGTGATGGAAACCAAAATCCTTGTTTCTCCTCATCAGACAGCCTTTAGGCAAAAGTTAACCTGCCAAGAGCATGTGCGTTCCAAGGAGGATTTGCAAATGAACTACTTGTTTCCCATGAACAATATTTCCTGACCTAAATCTTGTGCTAAGAAGAAAAAAAAAGGTATGCACTAAGACGCTAGTACAGATGAGAGAATATTTTCTCTAGTGTTTCCCTTGCCCACTCATATTAATAGCAACTATTTCTAGAATATGATAACAAATTCTGGTGAGCATAGAATTTCATTGTGATTATTCACAGAACTGACCCTGTGCCTGTAAACAGGTGTTTTATAGAAGTGGATTAGCTCACTTGCATATTCTGCTAAATAACAATCTGCTGGTAGCCTTGGAAAGTCAAAGACATTTGGGGAAATATTCTCATCTCAGTATGTTGGATATTACTGGCTGACTCCTGCTGGGATTTATGAACAACATTGCCAGCATAATGAATTGTAAATGCAACTCTACAATTCTGAAAAAGCCTGTTTTTCATGTGGCACCACAAGCATCATGACAGTAAATAAATTTTAAGTGCTCTCTTTCCTGTTTTCCTCTATATTTCTAGAAATCTTAAAGCACTGCTTTGGGTAGATGAAGAGCAGGACAAGTTTGGAGATGCAGTTGATGCTTGGTGTAGGAAGTCTGCCTACTAATGGATGGTCTGAAGTGACTGTGAGGTTACACCCACTCCTAAGGACTGTGGAGGGCTGGGGATAGGCAGATGGCTGCAGTCCTTTCTAGAGCGATACTATTAGACACAGAGTGTGTGTAGCAGGTGGTACCCAGTACAGAGAGATGGATTTCTGTCTCTCCCAGCTTGCTGAGAGATGCTTTATTTGGACTTTACAGCACTGTCAGCAGGAGGCAGGACAAATTCCCATATACAGTTTTTTCTTCTAAGGGTGAAGTGGGAAGAAACTCTCTGCATGCTTTTTTTCTCTCATATGATTCCTTTGCACAGGAGTAGCCACTTCAAGACTTCCATGTTGACTGTGTTGGCCCTGCTCTTGCAATACTTCTGCTAAACATAGCAACAATATGACAGTCAGCAATGCCAGTTCTCACTCACAGGACTAATGGTAACATGAAAATCAGTGCATAGTGAGATGTGGAGCTCTCTTTAATAGTTTTCTGTTGCGTGCAGGCAGCACTCATTGTAACACTGTTGTGATAGCTTCTGCCTTGCAATTAAATTCTCCCTTGAAAATTAAAAAAAAAAAGCCAGCCCTTTGTATAAGCTTGAATTTATTTCTTGACTATAGTTGTTGATATCTTTGTTACACCTCAGCTTTCTTTGCCACTATTGTTACAGTAAGCAAAAGTAAGTCAATTTATACCAGTTTGTGATTGGCCTTGGCTGCCTAAATTTTCAGTTACCTCTCTAATTTCTCAGTAGCCATTGGTAAGGAGCTTAGGTGACTTCAGTAAGTCCACTGAAACGAAGAAATTTCTTTCATTTCCACTGATGTGAGAATAAAGCCAGGCCCATAGTTTTTATTTGAAGTGCACATAAGTTTGATCTTCCAGTCTTATTCATAAAATCCTCTGTGTTTTATAAGCGAAAGTACCCTGGTAGCTATTGTCTCTAAATTATCTACCATTTCTCCAAAACTGCTACTTAGTCATCCAATATTTTTCCACTGTTGCTATGAACAGGTAATATGATGACATGATTACAAGACAGAAGATTCTCACTTACTTACTTGTGGCATACTTATCTGACTTAGATATATTTCCTAGGATGATGACAAGGAGACTGCTAGCAAGACTATCCTCTGATTTTGCTGTAGCCCACGATGTGGTGAAGCAGTGATCTGCTGAGCAACATCCAGGAATGTTCTCAGCAACTCCTGCTGCATTGACAGGATCAATCCTGCAAACAGAGTTCTTTGCTTGAGCTGGCAATTCTCTCTGTAGGATTCTTTCTTGGCCTGATGTGTGCGCTTTCACTGGACATCTTTTAGCACTTTCCTCTAATAGCACTTTAAATATTTATAAGTATCCTTATTTATGACAACAAAACTTTAATTTCAAAGTCAGGTCTGAGGTATAGGTGGGAGTTTAGGCATCAAGAAGACTTTTGGATCCTTACTCGAGGCTTGAACTATTCTTGAAGTACAGGTGTTTGGCTGAGAAGGTAAGGCCAGAAGCACTACTGCTATTAGTGAAAGTTTTGTACTGAAGTATATTCCTCCCCAGTGTAGTCTAACAATACAATACTGCTCCTAAAGATTAACTTAGTCACTACAGATCCCAATTTAGGAAAATATCCCTCTTGAAAACAACACTGAAAGAGATATTTAATCATAATACTTAAATATCATTGAGAACAAGAGAGTTCAATGCATGCCTGAAATTTAACATATGCTTAAAAATTTCCCCAAATGCGAAGGGCTTAAAGTTCACCTTGGATGGTTGCCTAGCTGGATCCAAGGCTCTGGAGAAATTTACTCCAATCCTCTGTCCCCTTCTGAAGTCAAACTCCCTTCAGTTATGCAGGCCACTGTCGTCACAGGTTCACTGGCTGTGGACTGTTTTAAGACTGTTCTGACCATCTGACCTGGCTTCCTGCAGGTCAGATCCCAACTTCTGAACCAAGTCCATATCTCCTTGTTGAGTCAGGTCAGATCATAGGAAAAAGAAGCCACTTGAGTGTTTAGTGCTTAGAAGCAGAGGGTCAGCCATGCTGTTGGCTAAGGTCTCTCAACCATTAATTACCTTCTGTGTTCAAAGTACAAGCTTAACGTTGACTCTGAATGTATCTAACTTTTCTGTTGTTTTTTTGTAGCACCTTTGCTAGACCTTTCTCTTTGCTGTCTTCCATTCTTTCACAATCTTGATGCAGCCAAAAATGATTTAATTTTCAAGATTTTTTTTGTTTCTTTTCTGTTTTCTGGGGGTTTCTCAGATTCTAACCATTCTAGAAGAGTAGCCTATATAAATACTTGTATACTGTATACTATTTTCTATAAAACCAATCTTACCTTCCCTGCAGTTTTCCAAATGAAGTGATTGAAATCATTGGACAAGAAGCCTTAGATGAAATAAGTCTCAATATTTGTAAATTATCCAGAGTAATAATGAAATACTCCCTACTTGAATGTACTTCAGACTCTAATTCTTCTTTCAAAGCCAGAGAATACATTTTCTTTATGTGTTTTCATTATAATTTTAATAAAATATTTTTTCATAAGTGCAGGGGTTTTTTTAATTATCTATTTCTCACACAGGAAAAAAGAACCATATTTTACTTTCAGATGTTCTGATTAAAAAAGAAAAATAGAAGAGTTTTCAAACATCCTGGTATGAACTCATAGCTGCTAACTCTGGAATAATTCTACATTTACATAAATTGAAGATTGGAAAGGTCTGAAAATAACAGTTGTGAGAGGGAGGAATTTCTGTTTATCGAAAGTCACAGAAATTGGAAGAGTTGGGATGGTCACAGTCCCTCAATTTATTGCTTCCTACTTGTGATAAGGAGCCACAGAAGCAAGAAGTGAGGTGGATCTATTGTGTAAATTACTTCTGGTTTTGTGCAATCCTTTTGTATACTTACAGGGCAACGATTAAGTGAACAAGACTTCTTAAAAATGGGTAATGTTTTACTTCATTGTATTGATATTCCAGATGTGCTGCTGTTTCGATAATTATGCATCTATTGTCAAAGAGTTTCAGAAAGAGGAATTTACCCTACTTTTTTTCCTGGAAAAACTGAGCCTTCACAGTTTCCACTTGTATAAAAGCTGCAGGTGTCTAGCACTTATTAAAATCAGACAATTCATCTATGATTGAAAAAAGTACATGCTCAGCCTTTTTATCTCTATACAGTATTGAATAAAGTTTTGCTACAGACTTCAAAGATCCAACTCAGTGTCCCTGCTTTTGAGTTATTGCAAAAGAAAGGAACAGCTCTTGATTTCTTATATATACATACATATATATATATATATATAGGTTGGATTAGCTTAGTTCTGCTTAAATATTTGACATCAGAATTGTTTCCTTCCTCTAGCAGTTGTCTATGACAAGCTGGGAAATGGATACCTTTTTACTTAAGGAAGACCCTCTCTTTAACAGGATAAGTATTCTGTGTGTTCTCTTTTAATGTTTGAGACAATAGTTGGGTATGTCTTTTAAAAATATTACTTTCTTTGCTGCCCCGCTTTGATATATGAAGGGAGTGAATGGAAGTGAGTGAGAGGCTATGTTCAGTGAACAGCGTCCTGGAGAGACAGCACGGCTTCTCCTTTGAAATGCAGAGCCCTTTCTGGTCAGCTCAGCTTATGGAAATTAAAGATGTTGCTCATGTGTGCCAGTCCCAGGATAATGTGGGCTGCAGTGTTTAAGCTGTTCACAAAGCATTGGAAAGTGCCTTTTCTCTGTGCAATACACAAAATTTAGAGCATGGAACTACCTTGGTTTTCAGATGCTGTGCCATCCATCACTGCAGATTTGCACTATTTGTCACAGAAATAGTCAAGCTTTGGCTTATTTGTCTCATACTTTAGATATCTTAGACTATGTTTCTAACATTAAGATCTGCCAGCATGCCCAAATTGAATGAAGATGTGAAGCCCCATCTGAGATGTTCAAGGTCCCAAGCGCAGGTCCCCAGTGAAAAGCAGCTGCTATTGATGTCGCTTCTGCAAGGTGGGGGTGAGGTGTTTCAGCTGAACAAAGAATAGCTTTGCCATCACAGCTAGACCCCTGGGTGAGTCAGGTCTGGGTGCTATGTTTTTCCTATAGCTATGATGTCTTCTAAGCATAGGCAGGGATTTTGATACATTACACATTTTTCCTTTTATGTAATAGCCTATTATTTACCTAGTGCCAGCAAAAGCCCTGAAAATTGCTAGTAATGTGTATTATATTTTGTATTTGCTTTCTTTCATGATGGTACACTACACAATGACAGCATTGATAAATATTCTGTAAACAATACGTACCAATTACCTTGATAATAAAAGGCAGCTAGTAATTTTTCATGAACTCTGTTTTTGCCATCAAAGAAGGCACAGTCTGAAGAAGTGTTTTTACTAAAGAAAAAGTTTCAGTTATAGGAGAATAACTTCCCTACTTCTGCCAAAGGCAGTTGCCAATACCTTAATCTGTTAATGTTCATTACAAAGTTCCTCAACTTTATCTGTATGACATAACATTTAACCAACAATGAAAAGCTTCAAAATTTGAGTTTTCTTTAAATATTATGAAAGAAAATGACAATCCAGAGTATCACGATTTTTTTGAACATTTTCATCCATGGTTTTAAAAAACAGTCTTCTCAATAAAGAAGAGATGCCTGGAACCATAAATTTATAATTGCTTGAAGGTAAAAATTTGTCTTGCATTTAACAGATTAGCAGTCTGGATATGATTGAAAAAGAATGTCTTTTACAAATTTGCAGAGAGAAAGTGATACAGTATTGATGCTTGCAGATAGCTTGACTGTGACTTCACGCCTATTTTTACCATAGTTTGTAGTGGACATTCCTCCGTTAGGAAGTTTGGAAGCACTGTTCACGTCTAATTCTTTAAAGCTCTTTTGTCTTATCAGTATTATTTCAGTAAGTTAGTAAGTAAAATTAGAGTTCCCAATGGCCTTCCCTCTCCACTCTCCAGTTATTCTAGTGAGAGTGGAAATAGTTACACTGAATGTGTATGAGTAACAAAAGGGGAAATGGTATCAGTCCTAGCACCCAGCGTACCAGGAGAGACCTGGAACACTTGTCTTCCCTAGTTGACTAGTGGCAATGTATATGCATCTGCTAAAATTAAATGTGGGATTTGTTAAAGATAAACTGAGCACCTTGAATTTGGATGATAAAGTGCATGCTTAAGAACCAACTTACTGCCTACAGACCATGCCCAAAAAGAACTTTTCAGACAGGCTGGAGTGCTGAATTTGAGAATCCCTCCTGATGATGTTGACAAGGGTCACATTCTGAAGACATTAAACATACCCAGGATTTCAGTAGACCTTAAAAAAGGTACAGTGCCAGGGAGTGCCCAGGTTAGAAGACCAGCTGACTATCTCTCCTTCTGTAAGCTTTCTCTGGCTTACTTCTATTGCTGTTATGGATTTGCACAGTTAATGTTTTTGGTGCATTTAGGCACCAACAGATAGGTGGTATGAAGAATTTAGGTCTATGTATGAGAGATGAAAATGAATTTGCTCTTACTTAATTTTGCTTGCCTGTGATTAGAGTTTTGGAGATGAAAAAAAAATAAATTTACTTTTAAAGAGCTTCTCCATCAAGTTTGTAAAGATACATTGACCCCTCAGTTAATTCATTTGCAATAATTATGGATGAGATTCAACTTTGTGGCTCCACATGTGAATTAGCTGGAAAAAGGACTTGAGCTGTTCATTTACTTTCACGACCCTTATTTCCTAGAACAGTCATCCTCACACCTAGACATGGCTTGGAAGAAAAGGCCTTCCTGGGATTAACAGTGTTTTGAAACACTTTGACAGTTTGGGGATATTCAGATGACTTCATTGGCCTCCAACTAGAATATTCGGAGTACGTATATACTCCATCTAAGCACCTACCTCTTTTCTCCAAATACACAGGTCTTAGATTCTGGACTGCACCAAAGTTACGTACTCAAAGTGTATGGTGTAGATATCCCCTATTATTTTTTATTTTGCAACAGCTACTTGGCCTCTGTGAGACTTTGGCATCTGTTTAGCACTGACGCTGTACATATGTTGGAGGGTTTTTTTGCTGCATCTGTAAAATCTTTGTCAAGAATATGATGCTTAAAATAGTCAAGGAACAACTAAGTGAAGAGTATTGGAACATGTAATACAGAAAACACCCTGATCTCAACAATGATTAAATGAACAATTCTACTGTTAAAAGAGTATTTTTCTTGCTGTTGTCATAAAAAAGATACCTTAGAAGTGCAATTCTAGCTTTTATAAGTGGATTTTATTGTTCATAATTTCAAGACAGAATAATTGAAATACCGAGGGAGGAATTGAAAAAAGGTGTAGTGGGAGCTTGAAAGAGCTTTTTTGGGGTGAGCCATTACATGGAAGTATGATTCCAATTTAAAAAGTTATCTTTTTGTACAGTAAACAGAATATTGTGTTGCCTTATAGAAGTTTGTGTATGGTACTAGTTTGAGAAGGAAAACAAGCTTTTGAAATACTAAAAAAGAAATAATCTCAGCACATCAAAAGGAAAACATAGGATAATACCAAAAAAGATCCAATAACATGAAAACACATGCAAAACATAAAGTTGCTATGCCTGTCAAAGTGTTTTTCATATATCTTGCTTCCACAATGGGGGATACTCACCAAGAAAAGAATGATTTTCTGTTGTCTCTGAAAAGTACCAGTTCTGACAGGCATGGAGGCACTCTCTCATGTAATTTTCAAGCAGGTAATTGCTGTTCTGTATGGACAAAATGTTTTAAAAGAAACAACAATCAATCAGGGCAATTCTATGAAGCCTGATGCTGCATGAGTCACAGAATCACACAGAATCACAGAATCAATCAGGTTGGAAGAGACCTCTGGGATCTTCAAGTCCAACCATTGCCCTGACACCACCCTGTCAACTAGACCATGGCACTAAGTGCCATGTCCAGTCTTTTCTTAAACACATCCAGAGATGGTGACTCCACCACCTCCCTGGGCAGCCCGTTCCAATGTCTAATGACCCTTTCTGTGAAGAAATTCTTCCTAATGTCCAACCTGAACCTCCCCTGGCGAAGCTTGAGGCTATGTCCTCTTGTCCTATCTCTTCCTAGATTATGTCTGATAGCACTGTCTGTCTGTCCTCCAGTGTGTGAGTCCTCTCTGTGTCCTCCCTCCCTGAGCAAGGAAGATGCTCAGGGCCATCCTTTTGCTTGAGACCTTCCTTGGCTCCAGCACAGTCCAGCTCTGCATGTATCTCCTACATTCAAAACAGTTTTATGGTTACGAAGCCAAGGAGGGTTCCTTTGTGACAGCAATTTAGCGCTTGCATGTGTGGGTCAGGCTAACAGAGATCAAACGTCAATAAGGTAAATTCTGGGAGCACTGTTCAGGTCTAATGCCTTAAAGCTCTTTTGTCTTATAGCAGCTTTGTGTTTAATTGGTTAGCCGCCTGTCCTAGGCAGGGATCTCATAGAATAGTTACTAAGGGATTGTGACATTAAATATTTGGAAAGACAGTTCCTACTATAGGGAGAGACTTAGATTGTGGTAAAATTACTGATTTGTGCATCTCGGTAAGAGAACTCAATGTGTCAGTAAGAATCACAGCTGCTAAATTATCTATAATCTTCTGAGTGTCAAGGGAGCATCCCTGGTGATAGAAGAAGGGTTTGGAAGGGGGAAGCCTTTCATGTGTGCAAGAGAGAAAGCTTTGAAACATGGCCTATGAAGATGAGAGTTGCATGCCTGACTTCTAAAGAATGTCTGTTAAATGCTGCCTTCATTACATTTTCACTGCTCCAGGTTCACTTTATTTTGACATGCAATTCCCCCTGTCCTGTTTTGTCTATTCTTGTTTTTCTGCATTCATCTTTCAGGATCTAATTTGGGTTAGAAAAGACCTTAGGACATCTCTAGCCCAATCTCCTGATCAAAGTAGAGCCAGCTAGGTCAGGCCAGGTTACTTAAGACTTTTTTGGTCAGGACTTGAAAACCTTCAGGGATGGAGGCTGAACAACCTCTCCGGTCAACTTGTTTTAATACCTGAGTGTCCTGATTGTGAAAAAGCTTTTTCTTAAATGCAGTGTGAACCTGTCTTATTCAAATTTATGCCTGATATGTCTCTTCCTTGCAGTATGCATTGCCATCAAGAGCCTGGCTTTGTTTCCTGGGTGACCTCCCTGTAGATACTGGGGGACTGCTATCAGGTAGCTCCCTCACTGAAGCTACCTCTTCCCCACAATGGACAAGCCCTGGTCCCTCAGTGTCTCCTGAAGAGGCAAGTGGTCCAGCTCCCAACCATCTCGGTGGCTCTACCCTGAATAAACTCTTATTTTATCAATGCCTTTCTTGTACTGAGTGAGGACATCAAAACTGGATGCAGTATCTAGATGAGGGGTATAATCCATTCCTGTGATCTCCTGGCTATGCTGCTGTTCATACAGCCTAGGATGCTGTTGACCAACTTTACTTCCAGGGCATGCTGCTGGCTCACTTGCAACTTGCTGTCTGCCATGACAACCAGGGTCTTTTCTGCAGAGACACTGCCCAGCAAGCTCATTGCCAGGCTGTGTCATTGCAGGGGCTCTTCTTACCCTGGTGTGGGGCTGGGCATTTGTCCTTGTTGAATTGCATGGTGTTCCTGTTGGCCCATTCCTCCAGCCTCTCTGGGTCCTTCTTTATGACAACTCTGTCCTTGAGCATTTTAGCTGATCCCTCCAGTTTGGTGTCATCTGGGAACCTGATGAGAGTGTACTCTGTTGCCTCCTCCAGGTCATTAAGAAAGATGTGAGAAAGAACAGGTCCCAGAATAAATTCTTGTGATACTCCACTTGTTACTGGCCTTCAGGCAGTATATGATCTGTTAACCACGGCCCTCCAAGCCTGATCATCCAAACAATTTTTTGCCTATCTACTTGTTCACACATCCACACTATAAGATACTAACTTGGATAAAAGACTGCTGTGGGAGAATGGTCTTATGTGTGTTTGTTCTTGCTGAAGTCAGGGTAAATTACATCCATTGTTCTTTCCTCCTCCACAACTCCAGTCATTTTATCATAGAGGACAACTAGGCTGATCAGGCGTCATTTACACTTCGTAAATCCATGCTGACTGTTCCGAGTCACCTTCTCATTTGTGGGCACATAAATATGTCCCTGTAATGAGAAAAGGGAAACTGGTCCTTTTGAAACTATGGCTAGCCTTTCACAGACTCAGTGGAACTGAATGGCATTTGTATTACTATGAAGGCCAAGATACTGCAAGGTTCAAGTTAGCAGGAGTTTTAGCAGTTATTTCAGTGGAAACAAGTCAGACACATAAACTAGAAATGAGTTGGTTTGTTAATAAAAAGCATTTCTGAGTTAATAAGAGCTTAAGACTGAGGACAAGATCTTTTGTTTGTTTGATTTTTAAACACAACTGGTAGGCCAAACAATAATAAAGAATGATATCTTGCCCTGGGAGCTGCTTCACCCAGCTACTCTTTGAATTGAAGTTCATATAAAGTGGAATGCATTAGGAACTAACTGTAAAGAACACTGGGGATATTTCTTTTATCATAGCTGCACCTGCCTTAAGCACACAATAGTTAAGGTTATAACTGTGTCTTGAAACACAGTCTAGGGGGGTTCGAACTCAGTAGAACTCTGTAGTTAGGAGATGGCTCAAGGGTTAAACCTGGCCTGCCCTCCAAGGTGCCTTCAGCACCAGCATTGAAAGTATTGTATACATTTAGTTTTTCTGTCTTTTTTGTTTTATTGAAATTTGCAGTCCTTAAATAATTATTTTGAGACTGCATATCCTAATGTAAAAGAAAAAGGCAGTGAGACACACCAGTAAGGTAACTGTTTTGTCTTATTGACTAATAAAGTAATCCTTCCTTTTTGCTGTGCATTTTCTTTTTTCCATGTTGCTTATGTTAGATTCTCACATGTTATTTCAAGTTAGATTTAAACTGTATGCTAACGTAATTCACAAAAAGGGGTGCTTTCTTTGCTATATAATCAAGGAGTTTTGCTCAATCTTTAGTGCTCAGGAAATAATACCTGTATCCTTTATGTGCTGTCATGTTCCACAGCTGGTACAGCTTTAAATCACTTGACCAAAACTATGTTCATTGCCAGGAGCAGAGCCTATGCTCACCGTGCCCACACATATCAGAGACATTTTATATGGATTTCTACCTGCCTCTTGACTATGTACTAATCTGGTGCTATTGAAGAACTTGACATCTTTCTTTACTCTGGCTCAGATTCATCTAATCTAATTTCACACATTTAGCTGCAAAACTTGAGTTAGAACCATGGTCACTTTAGAGTGGCTTGCAACCAGTACAAAGAGATAAGCACATCCCAGGAATGATCAGCCCATCTCCCTTTATCTGCCTGTTTCTAATATAGGGAGTTTTGCATAGTTAGGCTCTTATATAGGTGCCTCACTGAAGTAAATGTGTTTGTCCATGTTGTCATTCAATCTTGGGCAAACTTTGTTGCAAACAGGGAATTACAAATTATTTCAATGAGTTTCAGTCCTTTGAAAGATTTAGGATTTTTTTGCCCTCTTTTAGTATATTCTTGCAAGAATGAGGGCGGAAAAAAAAAGAAAAGAGGTATCTTAATGAGCAAATGTTCATTGAGCAGATTTTAGTTTTCTGCTCTTGTTTTTAATGCCTTTCTGACTGCAGGTCATTAAATGCTCAAAAAGCTCAAAAATGTACAAACCCAAGAGCTATTGCACAGCTATGACTGGCCAGAAGGTGATATCAGGAGCCCTCAAGGTGCCACCTCAGTACCTGTTGGCTTCCCTTTGCTTTGCTTTGGGCTTCAGAACCGAGTGGAAACACATAACAATTCAGGATAAGTGCAAGGTATAGTTTCTGCAGACAACCAGACGTATTCAGAGATAGACCTTTTGTGGAAGTATACCCTTTCTAGGTATATGGCCATGATAGTGGAGGAACCAGTGACAGCTGGAAAGGAGTCAGATGTTTCTCATAATAGACTATTGAGTACAGCTGGAGGGAAAAGAGAGAGCCTGCACAAGAAGAAAGACGTCTTATAGCCTGCTCTGGACAAGTGAAAAAGACAGGATATATATGTGGAAGTTTTGTTCAGTGTGCTTGGTTTAAAGGTAAAGCTATGCTCGAGAAGGCTTTAGGTGAGGTGCAAATCTCTTTTGGACTGACAAACTGGTCTATGGCGGGTCCTTTCATCTTTTTATTTGTACGCTCAGTGCATCGTAGAAGTGCAAAGCTGATGTAAACTGCAGCCTGTGGGTGTTACTTGGTGTTTTCAGAGTAATTATAGCCAGGGCAGGTCTACCCAGATGTAGGAATAAGGGAAGCAGGAGATCTGATGTAAAAGAGTATCCAGGCTTCAACTCATTGTCACACAGCATTCAGCTATAATACTTTTGTGAGGTACAGGAGCACTGTTGTTTTCAGAGCACTCATGATAAGTACATAAAAGTCTAGAGGTATTAGGCTGTTTGTGCTAAATCCCTCAGTGGGTCTGCAGAAAAGCATGAAGAGAGTTTGTGAGGTCAGCTCTAAGCCTTCACTCTAAGATGCTGCTTCTCTTAACTTTCTAACAGTGAATTCTTCCCAACCTAATGCAAGCTGTGTTTTCTCTCCTTTGATTCTACTGCTTTTTCCTGTCCAGCCCTCAAACCCTTCTAGTGCCTTGATCTGCTGAGCTTCCAAAATCAAAATGAAATTGTTGAAATTTCAAAAAAGGAAGAGCACGTTGTATACTATTACAGTATACTTCTGTGGATCTGTTATACCAAATGCAGAAAATAGCTTTGTTTCCCCTCTTGCTAGTTTAAGTTGAAGCTATAATGTAAATTGTGACATTTATGTGTAGTGTAACTGTTGTTGCCACCTAAAGACAAATGGATACTCTCTTTATAGTACAGTACAAGATCTGGCATTGCCCTATGCTTTGATAGAACACAAGTGAACCCAACATCATATGTGCTATTTCTCTATTTGCTGCTGCACATCTCTGAACTACTTGAACAACAAAAAAAAAAAAGCAGCCTTGAGTCCCTGCAGAATCCCATAATCCTCATTGCATAAGCCCCAGGAATTATCAGAATTTGCAAGAGTGCAAGTATACTTGATGCCTAGCCCTTTCAGCAGTAATATCTTCTTAACAGAATTTTTGTGTTATCTCCTATTGGAAAAACACAAGAGATGCTTCAAACAGCTGTCCTCTAGTGCACATAGGATAGTTATTCATGAAAATATTTGCAGTCATAACATACTAGTAGTTACCACTGGGCATTATTAGTCCTTTATATCTGAACCCAAAAATAAACCTGAAAAATCTAAATTTTAGTAAGTTCTGTGGCACTACTTGAAAGCATAATATTTCTCATAAAGTGCACCAGTGATCTCAGGCTGCATACCTAAAACACGATAAAGAAAGTCCCTTAATTTAAATTGAACCAGTTCAGCTTATCTTTAGTTGTGGTAATTTTTTCACTCAGCTAATCATCCTTCCTCTTGGCTAATTTTCTAACATTGCTTTTTATTTGCTCTCTACAGCTGTACTTAGGAAAGGAAGAGACAATAACGCATAGTCATATTTTTCTCATTTATTCCTTTAAATGAAGTTAAAGAAACTCTCAATGTTAAGGAGCAAAAAATCTCAGGAAGTGTTTTCATTAAAACTCTGCTGGCAGCAGCAACTCTGCCTCTGGCATTGAAGGCTGCCTGTGTGTTACTTGGTTCTCAATTGCTCTAATAGACTGTATAATTTCTCCCTGTTGAAGTGATTTAATGCGAGGAAGCAACTTTCTTTCTTTTGTTATATTCTTACATTTTATAAACTACTATTTTTTAATGTAATATTTTTAAGTCCTTATAATATTGTCAGTGTATTTAAAAGCTTTGAAAATACTAAGGCAAGGAAAAAGATGCTATGGAGATAAGATTTTACCTGTAAGATCATGCTATACTTGCTTTCTATATTTTGGCACTAACAGAATTTCTACTCCCTTGCTACCTCTGACTTGGAGAGATGAACCTACTAATGGAAATGGCCGATTCTTTTTTACCTAGGCATCTGGTTCTGAAAATGCCACCTGAACGTCCATCATGGAAAAGAGGAGAAGGAAACATTCTGAGAATCCAGTGACATCAGGTTGGGCCACAAAGTTGTAGGGTAGAATACAGATGAATATCCTATTTCTCCTGCTAGCTGTTCTGACAAATGCATAGACTGGTAAACCTTCAGCTATATTTCTTATCAGTTTAGGTATTTTCATATGTTCTCAAGGAACCTTACAGATACCAAGGGGAGGAGATCTCTTTATTTCAGTCTAATGGCAACTCCTTCTCCGAATAATGAGAGCCTTCCTCTTCTTTTATGCCATTTCTTTAGTACATTGTTATATTGCATACGATCATATTCTTCAACTGGCAAGTTTTAACTGTGTTTTTTGTCAAGATCCATGCATAATTCTCAGGCATTGAGACATTTTCCTTTCCAGAATTTCTGTTTGTCAGTGTAAAATACCTTAAGGTTGTTAATAATTGGGTTTAGTAGGTTTAACTCTTTGTATATGCAAGAATCATGGGTAAATAATTCTGGATATTTAAGAATACTCTGTGGAAATGTTGTCACTTTCAGAATACTGTGATTCACAATAATTGGCTGTTTTTCACCAGATCCATAAAATACGGTTGTGATACATGACATCTCAAGGGAAACTGCCACTGTAACTGCAGTTTTCTGTATGCAGTTGGGTGCTTGCTATTCCTTATATACATGATTTTTTTGTAGTCAGAAACAGAACAGAAATCCTGTAGCGTGTGCTGGCTTTCTACAGATTTTTCATCTCGAATGTGTATTTTGTGCTGCAACATCAGCATTGGACAGAAAGGGAAGTGGAAAGCTTTCATCTTGTACGCAGAGACAAACAATGTATTGTCTTGTCTTGCTTGCCAAAGAAACTGAGAAGTGAAGACTCGGGAAGACAGAACTGATAGGAGGGAGAGGAAAGCCCAAGGAAATCTTGAATGCACAGCAGTTTGATACCCAAGGCAGCACTTTTTGTGGAACTTTTCGTCATTTATGTTGGTATCTTTAGTTTGGGAAAGCTTAAAGTGAAATAAAGACAGAATACAAAGTGTTTTCAGGAATCAAAAAAAAGGAAGGTCTGAGAATGCTTTTTCTGTTTGCTGCTCACTGCTAATGTATTTCGTGAGCTTGGTAGGCCACCACCTCCTCTCTTTCTATAGGTGGAACCACCATCATGATGTATGGGGGTCTTGGTGTGAGCAGTGTTGTAAGCTGAGGAGTTTTCTTTGTGGGAGTGAGAAGATTTATATATGGAGCTTATATAAAGTTTTATGTATATACTCTCACTCACACTTTATATATGTAATGAAAGAGAGAGAGAATATATAAGAATATATAGAAAGGTATAAATTCTTGCCTTCTATATTGTGGTGGGATTTATTAAAAAATGTTCACAATGATTTAAATTCAAAGGATGAGAAATACAGCATAGCCAGTGTCCATCTAATTGTAACAGCATCAGAAATGTTTCTTAATAATAACAAATAGCAAACCTAACATTTATTTCAAATACCAAGTCCATCGAGCTTTTCAGAGTTAGACCAGAAAACTACTTGTGTAACTATCCCCGCATCTGTGCCCAGGCATGAACGCATGCATACCTCTAGAACTCCTCAGGACTTCAGCGATCCCTGGAAAGGTCTGGTAAAGTATGCTAATGACAAACAAACTTCTTGTTTGTCAGATATGCAGAGCTGTATAAATATTTGCTGGTATATCTGAAGAATATTTGACATGTTGACTGCTGGAATTAAAGTTAAGATGGAAGAGGTGCTGACTAGCTCCCCAGGGAAGAAAAGCACTCTTAATATTTTAACTTTTCATACTCCTTTCAAAGCAAATCTTCACAAGGAGCTTTGTCTGTGTACACCTGTGTAGATACAGGTGGCAATGCTTTATTCTTGCAAGTGCGGTTATGAGCACTTAAGAATGCTAACAATTGTGCCTGGAATTATTTATATTTCCTGTTACTCAAATTCATACCGTCTCATGTTCCTCAAGTAAAACAGTTCATACTGTACACACTTTTACAAACTCGGGTTGAGGTCCAAAAAATCCACACAGTAATTTACTTGTAAAAATTATTTGGCAATGTAGAACTTTGCTTCCTCCAGTTGTAAAGTGAGCCATACTACCGTGTACAGTTGTTCTTGGGTGAATATTCCTGTTATTGAAATAGCAACAACAACAACAACAAAGTTCTTGGCACATAAAATTCCATGGTGTCCAGTGAAATTATAGTAGCACAGTTGTGTCGGAGTTCAAAATGGACAGGTAGGTTAGGGGTTACATGAACCAGCTGATGAAAAGTCTGAATAGATTTGCCCAGGTGTATACTGATATTTAAAATGGTCCCCTGAAGGAAAGTATGCTTTTCTCTTTTTAAGTCCTAAAGCTTCCTTAAGTTTCAGTCTGTACCCTGGGTTCTTTCATGTGACATAGGTTCAAATAATGTTGAAGCATCTGTCCCTGCCCCTTCAGCATTTTCTGAATGAGGTCCACTGGTTTATTTTTCAAAGAATAAAGGCCTTGTGTCTTTATATTCTCTATTTTGGTTAAATTCATGGAGTCCCTTAATCTTTCTGCCTGCCATCTCCTCTAATTTTTCCTTTGATTGTAAATTTTATTGACCAAACATCTTACTAGTGTAAATTAATGAAGTCTTATTGACTTCAGTGGAATAACGCTGGTTTACAGCAGCTGAGGATTTGGCATTATGTCTTAAATAAATATGTAAATGAAAATCAGGATGCTGCTATTGGCTACACTATATCCCAAGAATGCTCTTAAAGTTATTTATTTTTCCCATGTGTGTTGTTGCATGGGTTTTTTTTCATTGTTTCAGCTACTATAATCTATAGATTTCTCTCCTTTATTTGCCTTATTTTCAGAATATGCAAATTAGGAGTTGTATTCCTTTTGTCATGCTTTTTTTCTCTGCAGTAAATTGTCTCTCTAGATGCTTGCTTCCCATCATAGAACAGGTGGGATTAATAATCTTCTGCAAAGGTACAGAATGTCTCCATCATCTCTGAAGGAAGCATAAAGGATTAGACTGGATAGGGAAAGTTAAAGTCTGCCTGTAGTGACTATCTACCTTTACTGGCTTAGTCAAATGGTTCTTTTTTGAGCACATATTGATATTTCTGAACTCAGATGAAGGACCTCAGTGGTTTTATATTCCAATGATATGCAAAAAAAAAAAAAAGAAGGTATGCATTCTGAAATTGTATCCACCATCAGTTTATGAAAAGTATGATTCAACCTGCACCACTAGTTCCTCTTCCTCTGCCTAATCTCTGTTTATAGATGCTTCAAAACATTCTACACTGTCAGAGATGTACCTGAACAACTTGGCTAAGGCTTCTATCTTGCCCACAGTATTTCATTTGGTTAAACTGTAGTCTCCTCCTTTGTTGTTTGAAATAGGATATTAAGGAGAATTATTTCAGTTGTACTTTGATATCTAAATCTTCAGACTAGACAGTTATAAATTTTCCTTTATTGTTTGATAGTCTGTTACAGGGCTATCCCATTCTGGGTTTGCCATTAGTCACTAACCCAAATGGCATGATTATTTGTAATGACATGTAGGAAAGTCTCAAAATAATGGAATCTGGAAAGGTCAGTAGCAGAGAAAAGTCTCCAAATATGAGACATTTTTGAACAAGAAATGAAAGGCATCAAGTGGCAGCCCTGTAAATAGGAATGTAATTAAAAGTGCAGATGGAAAAAATAAGGGAAAGTAGGTCAGGGATGATTCTACTGATGCAGCCAGAGAATAACTGATGCGTATACTAGAGGTTCTGTCACTTTCATGAAGAGCTTTATCCTACAAAGCCAACAAAAAATACAGTTGAAAGTGCAGACGGCATTGAGTGCTTTGGAGCATGTTTGCATTTCAGAGAGGTAAACAAGGGCAATGTGTATCTGCAGTCAAGAGTTTGAAACTGAAACAAAAAGAAATCTAGCGAGTATAACTTGTTGGACACTACTTGTTCCCCTCTTTTTAATCAGTCACTTTCCAATATATATGATGCCAAAAGTAAAGTTGAATTGGTTTTTATTCCCAAATAGCTGACCTGGTGCTGTGTAAAATGAGTCTTTTTAGGATTGTGTCATTACTTTGGTGTGATAACACTGCTGAAGATTTTGAAAATCTTTTCCTCAAAGCTGTTGTTGGCTTCTGTTTTTAGCTAGAACAGACAGAGATGACTCATGGGTGTTAATTTGGGTTTAAGGCTGTATTTTTAAACCTCACTTCCCAGTCTGTTAAGTGCTCAGAGTCTGTGGAGGAATTCAGACCTGCTGCTATTTGGGGGTTATTTGTATTCACAGCATATTCTTGTTTCAAAGGACAGTATCAGTCAGGGCATTGTGTTGAGTAGGCATACGTCAATTTGACTGAAAGTGTCCTAATCTGCACATTCACCACTTCAGCTGTTTCAGTGGTTCTAATTTAAGTTTCTCTCCATGTGCATTCAGATTCTGTTACTTGTGTTGTCTCTGATATAGATGTTTACTTAACATACATACATTTTTTCTCTGGGTGGTGGATATTAAGACAGTTCCCTTTCTTTATGCTTGTGGTTGCTTTGAGCTACCTCAAAAATGCAAAATGGTGATAAAATTTTCTGGGACAGAGCTTGGGCCCCCAGAGTTCCCTTTGCACAGGAAAATATGTTGGGAGTGCAGCGTTTGCTCAATAGCAGCAGTGAATTAGAGATGGTCAATGGTATCAGAAAACTCAGAAAATAGCACTCCAGTGCTCCAAAGGCTAACATGCTTCTAAAAATATCTAGATAATATCTGTAGATATGTGCACTGTTTGGATAATTTATGTGGAGCCAGAAACATTTATTAATTCTGAATATGTTATTCACTATGAATAATTCCCATCACCACTCTTCTGTTTCAACAGTTATCTAAACTTAATAGGGCTTTTTTTCTAATTAAGCTTTTGTTTATTGTCTGCACTTAGGCAGTGGTGAACTTGTGTTTCCATCACCTGAGAAATATTTTTCATTCTGAAATTCAGGTGTTCTGTCTTTTCTTCTCTGCTCCCCCTCCTCATTTCTGATCAATACCCCTTGTTTTGTCCTGAACTCATTATTTTAAAGCTTTACTGATTGCCAGTCCAGATCATTTGATAAGTAGGCTGAAAATTGTTCAGAATCGATCAACAATATAGCTCTGATTAGCACTTTAAGGTTTAATCATTAATTCTAACCTAAGCCTCTTTAATTACAGTGCCTGTCACTTGTATCTATTATAAAGAGGTTATGTTCACTTCAAAAGTCCTTTATATGGGCAATTTTTCTATCCAATCTAATTTTTTTCTCTGCTTGTCATAAATTATTACAAGAATCCTTCCTCTACGTTCACGGACAAAATATGAAGCCTGTCTTCTGAGTCAGCATAGAATTCTTGGACCTAGCACATTTGGGGAGAAGAAAGGATGCTTCTTATTAAATAATTGCAACTATCAGACCCTTTGAAAGCTACTTGAGACCCTGCTTGTGCCTTCTTCCTTTCTGCTACCTGTAAGCTTTCTCTTTTTGTCACAAGTGAATTCTGTGTTTTCTACAAAGGATTTCTCTTGAATGTCTAGTGAGGAACAGCAGATTTTTTGACTGTTATGAACATTATTTTTCAATTAACAGCAACAGCTGCTGAGAGAATTTGTCTGTTTAAAGTTAAGCTTGCAAGCAATCTTTAAAGTCTTTTCTTCCCCCTCTGTTTTCCAGTCAGTAATAGCGCTTGCAGTGGATATATGCATGTATGTGCATGCTCGTGTACATAAGTTAAAACTTCATATATTGCTAGACAGAACAGACAGCTTTTATGTTTTTGACTCAGTATGACAATGCTGAAATGTAACCTCAGTTAATCATCAGACTTATTTTTAGGAGCTAGGGACTAGATTGTTCATCTCTGACCAATTCACATATTTCCATTATAAGCAGTAACATGGAGGGTAGAAAATATTCACTGGATTTTTCTTCTTATCATTCTTATATGTTAAGTCCTGCAATTTGGGTTTGGTATTCATAGGTCTCAGAGTTCAAATTCCAGTAAAAGTAACTGCTAGAATAAACTATAGAAGCAATTATTATCATCAACAAAAAGCAAAGGAAAGAAGGCAAGGAAGTTGTACTGTTTTAATCTAGTCTCAACTATGTGTAAAGCAAAACTATGTGTAAAATTCAATTATATAAAAAAGGCAAACATAATGAAAAACTGGTAAAAATAAGTAAGAAAAAGGAAAGATCATTTGTGTGGTGTTCGAAAAATTGTTGATGTATAGGATACGAAAACTAGACAGGCCTAACTTCTCATTAGTGTTTTTTTCTGTAACTAATGGTGCTCCTGTGAAAATTATTGTCAAGAGACTAGTCTGAGAATAGTAAACCTGAAGGTTTCTCATTCCCTCCCATAATATTTGAATTTGGAATACTAAAGAAGTACTTTACAAAAAAAGCACTCTTTTACAGTGCAAAGATGACCTGCTCCCCATTTCTTGCCCTTCACACCAATTTTGAGAGAAGAATCATTGCATTTCCCTGATAAATACAAAAGAGAGGTGAAAGGTGTCACAGATGCAATGAAGATATATCATTAACAGTAGAAAACTTACAAAAGCAAATAGCTCCTAAACTTATGGAGTAGGGTATAAATCTTATCCTTCTCTTATATCTCAGTCACCCCTTCCCAGCCTCATTATATTTTCCCTGGTTTCAAATGTAGATAAGTTAAGAAAACTGACTTGCTTTGTTCACACACTATGTATTCATCTTCATGGTGCTTCTGGTTGAAACAATATGCATAACAAAATAAAGAGAAATCATAACACAAAAGTGAAGATGGTGTTCCAATTGTTTGTGTCCTGTCCATGTCTTGACATCCTCTGAGCTGCATTCTGCTCCCTGCGAGCTCACCTAATCTCAAGGAAGGCATTTGGAGTCATAAAGCAAAGTGCCTAGCTTTGCCTATGAGAGCAGAGATGTTTATCAACAAAGAGTGAAGCATAGTGCAAATTCTGATCTTGAAACTGGGATCAACAATAATCCTCTACACAGTCCTTTCAAATATTCTGCTGGTCTTGGTGCCCAGGTGCAGCTTGAAAATTAGGTTTGCTGCCAATACAACTGCATAGCCCCATCTCTTTGGTTTTAAAATTCAGTTTGTGCTCTGTTCAACACAAGATGAAAATAGCTTTTAAGCTTGAAAGCTTTGTTTATATTTGCATCATCAAGGCTGACTTCCTAAACCACCAGTTCAAAGCAATGATATAAAAGCAGGGTATTTTTTTGTCATTTTAAAAATAAAAATTATGTCCCCATTGTGCATTATCTTGAAAATGACAGCCGTTACTGTTTGAGTACAAAAGGTACAAAACCAAAACAAAATAAAACATTTACTACCTGTCTGAAATAAATTCAAAACAAGCAAAATTACACTATGTCAATCAGTGTGTCATTAGTGTTACCTTTTGAAACACAAGGGAGATGACAGATGAAGTAGCAATATGAACGCTGGTGAGTTTCTTCTGAGTTTTGAGGGGGGCAGGTGGCAGGACATGTGTTTTTTTGGTTATGGTGGATTTTGTATGTTTTTTAGTTAAAGATCTCAAGTGACGTGCAGCAGGTTAGAATTTGGTTCCTTAATTAACTGCAGACTAGGACACACAACTTCAGTCTGCAGTTTCCAAGTTATTTAATACCTCTGACATCAATCAGTGGACATGGCAATTTGTTAAGTTTTTGTGTGCCAATTTATCTATTCAGAAAAGGGAGGTATTAATGTTTGCTTCTTCCCAGCTTTTCTCTCTCCTGTATACAGCTGAGCACCTTAGGCAGAAGACTATCTTACAGTGTGTTTGTGAGAGTATAATTGTGCCTCCCTCTTAGTTAGAATCTCTAGATACTACTGTCATATTGAGAACTATATCAATAGGTATGACACTGACCTTATATTTGCAGTCATACTACTCTATTTATTTGTAGAAGCAGAATACGTAGGTGATTTAGCAAAAACGGATGGTGGTTAGTTTTTTTCCCCTGACTGAATGGATATTTCAATGTTATGTGTTACCACTATAGATAACTGATTAGTCCCAAAATGGCTGTTTTTCATCCCTCCTTGATCTGAATCTTTATGCAAATACCCCAACTTTGTGGGTCCAAAGATGCAATCATTGCCATCACTCATTTTTCAGTTATTGAGTTACTCTCTGTCTGCAAGCATTTTCATAATGCTTGAAAACAAGTACGTTATGACTTGTGTCCTACAATTATTCACATTACAGTATAAATCCAAGGATCCCTCCTGCATGACACTTAAAATATAAGACCTTTTTATAAAACCCAGGAAATATATCTTGAAATGGTTTTGATTTGAGCTTTTTTTTTCCAGTATATGGATTAAATCGGGGGTTTCAGAACTTGATGTTTTGCTCAGAATTAATCTTTGTGCCCTTCGCTCCAACTAAGAACTTCCTCCAAAGGTCTATGTTTTAGTAGACACCTAAATCTGGAGGTTCCTGCAGAGCATTGATGATAACTTTTTGATGCAAGTGGTGAAGGAGTCAATGATGAGAGGTGTGTTGCTGGTCCAAACAAAGAAAGATTCATTGTGGATGTGAAGGTTGGGGGCAGCCTCGGCTGCAGTGACCATAAGATGGTGGAGTTGAGGATCCTGTGTAGAGGAAGCAGGGCAATAAGTAGGATTACAATGCTGGACTTCAGGAGAGGTAGCTTTGGCCTCTTCAAGGACCTACTGGGAGGAATCCCCTGGGTTAGGGCTCTTGAAGGCAGGGGGGTCCAAGAGAGCTAGTTAATATTCAAGAATCACTTCCTCCAAGCTCAAGATCAGTGCATCCTTGTGAATAAGAAATCAAGCAAAGGGGGCAGGAGACCTGCATGGATAAGCAAAGAGCTTCTGGCAAAACTCAAAAGGAAGAAGGAAGTTTACGGAATGTGGAAAAAGGGACAGGTTACTTGGGAGGAATATAGGAAGTTTGTCGGAGTATGCAGGGGTACAACGAAGAAGGCTAAGGCCCACTTGGAATTAAATATGGCAAGAGATGTCAAGGACAACAAGAAGGGCTTCTTCAAGTACATCAGTTGCAAAAGGAAGACTAGGGAAAATGTGAGCCCGCTGCTGAATGAGAAGGGTGCCCTGGTGACGGAGGATACAGAGGAGGTGGAGTTACTGAATGCCGCCTTTGCCACAGTCTTTACTACTAAGGCCAGCCCTCAAGAATCCCAGACCCTGGAGGTAAGAGAGAAAGTCTGGAGAAAGGAACACTTTCCCTTGGTTGAGTAGGATCGGGTTAGAGATCATTTAGGCAAACTGGACACCCACAAATCCATGTGCCCCGATGGGATGCACCCACAAGTGCTGAGGGAGCTGGCAGATGTTATTGCCAAGTCACTCTCCATCATCTTTGACAGGTCATGGAGAACAGGAGAGGTGCCTGAAGACTGGAGGAAAGCCAATGTCATTCCAGTCTTCCCAATAAGGGAAGGAGGAGGACTCAGGAAACTACAGGCCAGTCAGCCCAACCAGCCTCACCTCCTTCCTTGGAAAGGTGATGGAACAGCTCATTCTGGATGCCATCTCTAAGCATGTGGAGGAAAAAAATATTATCAGGAGTACTCAACATGGATTTACCAAGGGGAAATCATGCTTGACCAATCTGATGGCCTTCTATGATGGCGTGACTGGCTGGGTAGATGAGGGGAGAGCAGTGGATGTTTTCTACCTTGACTTCAGCAAGGCTTTTGATGCTGTCTCCCATAACATCCTCATAGGAAGGCTCAGGAAGTGTGGCTTAGATGAGTGGACAGTGAGGTGGATCGAGAACTGGCTGAAAGGAAGAGCTCAGAGGGTTGTGATCAGTGATGCTGAGTCTAGTTGGAGGCCTGTAGCTAGTGGTGTTCCCCAGGGGTCAGTACTGGATCCAGTCCTGTTTAGCTTATTCATCAATAACCTGGATGAAGGGACAGAGTGTACACTCAGCAAGTTTGCTGATGACACAAAACTGGGAGCAGCAGTGGATACATGAGAAGTCTGTGCTGCCATTCAGTGAGACCTGGACAGGCTGGAGAGTTGGGTGGAGAGGAGCCTAATGAAGTTCAACAAAGGCAAGTGTAGGGTCCTGCACCTAGGGAGGAATAACCCCATGCACCAGCACAGGTTGGGGGTTGACCTGCTGGAAAGCAGCTCTGTGGAGAAGGACCTGGGAGTTCTGGTGGACAGCAAGTTCACCATGAGCCAGCAATGTGCCCTTGTGGCGAAGAAGGCCAATGGTATCTTGTGGTGTATTAGGAAGAGTGTGGCCAGCATGTCAAGGGAAGTCATCCTCCCACTCTACAGTACCCTAGTGAGGCCACATCTGGAGTACTGTGTCCAGTTCTGGGCCCCCCATTTCAAGAAAGACAAGGAATTACTGGAGAGAGTCCAGCAGAGGGCTGTGAAGATGATTAGAGGACAGGAGCATCTCCCTTATGCGGAAAGGCTGAGAGAGCTGGGTCTGTTTAGCCTGGAGAAGACTGAGAGGGGATCTTATCAGTACTTACAAATACCTTAAGGGTGGGTGTCAAGAGGGTGGGGCCAGAGTCTTCTCAGTGGTGCCCAGTGACAGGACAAGGGACAATGGGCACAAGCTGAAACATGGGAAGTTCCATCTGAATATGAGGAAAAACTTCTTTACTTTGAGGCTGACAGACTGGAACAGGCTTCCCAGGGAGGGTGGGGAGTCTCCTTCTCTGGAGATATTCAAAACCCGCCTGGACGCGACCCTGTGCAACCTGCTCTAGGTGAACCTGCTTTGGCAGGGGGTTGGGCTAGATGATCTCCAGATGTCCCTTCCAACCCCAACCATTCTGTGATTCTGTAAATCACAGAAGCAGAAGCTATCATTAAGTAATAGATTGCTACACTTGCAAAAAATGCTTTTTTTTAAATTTTCTACAGCAAAGGTATGCGGGTAATAAATTAATTGTACACTAGGACTATCAGTAAGTAATTCATCATAGATACTGAGAAAGGATATCTTAAATGTTACATTCCACACAAATACCCATAATTAAGCTTATTCTCTTCACACTTCAGCATTTTCAGTTTATCTTGAGCCCTGTAATGTATCTCAGAAGAAGCACGAGGAAACATTTCACACTGAAAGGAGGAGTCAGAATTAAGGAATTTAACATCTGCCATGTAGACTACAGCTGAAATACAAATATCACAGAAAGTGCATGGCTAAAACTAAGTTGGTAATTCCTTATTTATATATTTAAATGTGTGACTTTGTTTTCAAAAAAGCAGCACAATCTTAGATACCTGTATTTAAAGCATAATAATCCTTATGTACCATGCTACACATACACACTCTGTATTGTCTGCTGAGTATGTGAACTGCCCTTGTTGCTGTATGGAGGCTTCTGTTTTCCAGTGAGCTCAGTCAGTGTGGAATCTACTTGACAATTGAAAGCCTCCTATTTTCCAGCTGCATGTTACAGAACAGATAACAAAGAACACACAGCTGAGGTTGCTCCCGTTCTTTCACTGTAGTTCCTGTTTGAACTGAGGGTTAGGGCTAGCCGGCAGGGCTGCGGCAACTCCAGCTCATGTACACTGCCCAAGCTCATTTTAAAAGAGCTTGTTGAGCTACTCCTGGCAGCGTAGTCAGGGCAACACAGAGCTTAGCCTAGCCTAATTGCCCGAATATTTGCACAGTTTCTCAGGAGGGCTTTATAGCCTGTGCTGAACTGCTCTACCTTCCTCACCCAAACGAGCGCATTTAAAGGTAGTTCAGACACGTATATGTAAGCTACAGTCCCACCTTTGACAGCCCAGTGGATACGTACTCTGTTTTAGACAGGGCAATTGGACTCAACTGTAGGAGTTGGGTAGCCTGTAACATAAAGCAACAGGTCAAACTCAAACTGATAGGCTGCCATCATATAAATCGATAGTATGCTCTCCCATGGCTACTACCTTCTGTAACAGTCCTTCTTAAAAAGAAAGAAAAGCAAAACAAATGAAAACATTAGGAATGGAGGGAATTGAAAAACAGATATAAAAAACATGAGACAATGCCCTGTGTGAAGACTGAAAATCCCAGGACCATGCAGTTCAAGAGAAGACAGACTGTCTCCATGGGTGATAGAATAAGGAGCAATGAGTGATATACAGAACATAAATCAGATGTTCTTATTAATCATCTCTCAGGATGATGGTTTACACTATTACCGCCTCTGAAATAGTTTCAGGCCTCCATGTCACCTGGGATCATGTAACAGGGGATGTTATATGAGCATAGCTATTCATACCTTTTCCCATGTGCAGATTTCAACACTTTTTCTTTATTTTTGTCCATGTCTGAAGATACTGCCTGTTTCAATTTCACAGCAATATGCGCTGCAGCCAAAACAGCTTTGAACTCAGACATAGCACAGGTTTGACTGTTCATAACAATCTTCTTAATAGTCTCAGGTTTGTGTTCCTGAACATTGCTTTAGATGAACTGATATTTTTTGTTGAAAGAGTCTTTGATAATCTAGTTTGTAAACTGATGCCTTAGATACATAAGTGCACCAGTGCATTAAGAAACTACAAGAAAGGGGCAATTTGCATTTTTATGCAACTTTTCTCTCTTGCAATGAAATCCTGAAGTAGTTAAAGAACATCAGCAAACTGCAACCATTATACATGCTTCACCTCATTGCAGGTTTCTCTAGTTTTTATTTCTCTTGGGAAAAGTCTACTCTGGAGCTGATGGTCTTGAAGACTCACACCATTGGTTTCTTGAGTTTCTCTAAACTTGATTTTGAGTTTTGAAATTGTGAAGGCAAAGGAAAATCAAATGCCTAAATTAAAATAGAGGGGTGAATAATTTACATGCAAAGGAACAGTCTGAACAGCAGCTTAATCTTCCATAAAATAGAAGTTGCAAGTCTGAAAGTCAGTAGTGCATAGTCCCCATGTTTTCTTGTTGGCAGTTATGATCATTATTAACTACATATAGACTTTCTAGGGAGTGGGACAGATTGTTGCTCCAGAGAACATATTCTGAGCTGGAGCAAATATTACTGTTGGTTTTTCAGAATTTTGAAAGGCAGTTTGGATTTTGAAGATCCTCAGTTTAACTTTGATAAATAAACAAGATCAATTTTTACATCTAAAAAAATCTTGGTGAAGAAGTAGGAATTTTTGAAATGGATTTAATATACTGTTTTTCTGTATAAGTGAGTTATATATGAGAGAACATGAGCTTCAACAACTATCAGCAAGTTTATTACTAAGATCCTGAGGGCGTATAAAGAAAATTCCACTGTTATCACAGGGAACTTAAAAACTGACAGCTGAATATGGCTCCTGTATTTGACCTGCCCCGTTCTCTTTCCATTTGGTAATTTGACACCTCCATCAAGCTAGATCTGACTTCAGTGCTTTGAAAAATTTCAATAACTATTAATCCTTTTTCCACCCATTATTTTGTCTTTTGTATCCTCTTGTGGAATAATGGTTTATACTTCTGCAGATTTCTAAATTTACATGGATTTTTTTGGGGTTTTGATTATATTCTCTGTCCTCTATGTGCATCTCTGACTGTAGCTGGGTACAGCTTGCAAAGAGAATTTGAGAAGCTTCTTTGATGCTTCTTTGGTTCCTCATGGGAGTGAGAGAGCGCATTGTAATGGCTGCATAATTGTTCCTTTTGAACAACTTTATGGGTTGCTGATTGATTTAAGAAAGACAGCTTCTAAGTATAGCACACATAGAGGTTATGAGGAAGTACCGTATTTCCAATGCTTACTGTGATTGAAGGCAGCACAGTTTCATCTCAGGCTACTGTCCTGCTACTCGGGACTTGTTTCCTGTCCCCTTGAGTGGCCATGCTGTCTTGCAGTGCTTCATTGCAGGTACAACAGCAGGTACCAGTGGCCTAGCAAAAATACTGAACTTTGAATTCTTAGTCGCAACTATGGGTGAATGGTTCTTTAATATGTGATTAGGAATAAAGTAGAAATCTTAAAATGGTCACTGTGCCTTGTGATTTCTATAACACAGGTTATGAAAAATATTGCATAAAAAGGTATGTGATGTCATGCAAGGTTTTCCATGCAAAGTGGAGAAAGTCAAAAGAAATTATCCAGACTAGGGCTTTTATTGTTACTTTCAAGAAACGGTTCAGTTAATAGTTGAAAAATGTTCTTCTAGATAATTTAGGTGATTTTTATCCACACAAAATAATTAATTGTTGTAATGTGTTGCCTTTTATAAAACTAAAATTATATCAGAATATACTATTTTGTGGTATCTCTAGTACTACAAATTGCAAAGATTTTTTTTTCCCTGAGATCTGACAATGATGTTTGACAAGAAATCTGCATTGAATGAGAAAATGCCAGTAATACTATTCATTAAAGAAAAGGGATTGCAGGGGGATGAGTGGGTGTAAGAGGTGAGATATATTTGTGTACTAATCCTGCTGTAAGTGGTAGGAGTGAACATACAGCTCTGCAATTAACCACTTTGAAATCAGATTTGAGTTTACTGAATAAAAGAAGTCTGGACAACTACATATTTGAATATAGTAAATATATATACACGTATTTGTTGTAAGAAAAACAATGCATCAGGACCATTGTTGCTGCACATTATTCCAGTTTAACATAAGGTACAAAATGAGAAGAGATGGAGATGGTGACTATGACTGTACTTTCAATATCCAGCCTCAGGTACTAAAATTACTTTGTGCTGTAGACAAGGCTAGGAACATGAGTTCATTTTGTTGTGTAAGTTCTTAAGTGCGATCAATGGGTAATTTCATGAAGATGCTTTCCTCCCCCAACAACTATGAAGAAAGTTATTGTGTGGTGACACAGAAGATGCTGACATGGCTTATGTTTGTGACTTTGGGCAGATGACAGTTATGGAGCAATACTGGCCACAACTGCTAAGGAAAACACAGGCCAAACCAGGTACCTTCTGATTAGACTGCCTTAAATCCAGATTTAGCACTTTGGAAAATCACTTTCTTTTCCTTGAACAACTTTTTTTTCTTGAACAACTTAATTTTCTGTGGTTTAATGGGAGACTTTCTCCTTTGGCAGTCAGTTTTGTGGGGTGGGAGAGCGGGGGGCCATGACATGGGCAGACACTTACCCCTGATCCCCAGCCCCACGAGGCCCAGCCAGGAGACTGACACGAGGCCTGATGGTGGCTGCAGGAATGAGGCCAGGATGATGCCTAGCTGGGAAACCACATTGGTGGTTTGGGGCCAGGGAGGGAGGTGGTCATGACAAGCACAGGCTGGGAGTGGTGACTGAGCTTAAAGCAGCCTTGAGGCAGGGGAGGCCCTGTCAGGGCTACTCATAGCCCGATCCCACCTGGCTCCCTGCCAGCTGTCAGGCCCAAGCCCTGCAGCTGCCTCTGGGCAGGACTGGTCTGGAACCCACCGCCAGACCCCCTGGGTAGGGGGCATGAGGCTGCAGAAGTCCCAGGGCAACAAAGCAAATGCTTGATAGGACATGGGTCAATTTTTCTCTTGCTTGCATTACTCACCAAAACTGGGGTGCTGCTGAGGAGTTTTTGTGTCAAATCCTCGGTCTGGCTGAGAAAGGTCACTGCAGTGGCCTGCATTTGGCACGTGCATTTTCTGAGGTAGGTAAACTGCTCTCCATATTTCCGAAACCACTGCTTCATAGCAGACTTGCTGTTTATCAGTCCATACCCAATCTACTATATGGGGAGGACTGTCACACAGAAAGGTCTGGGTAAATTCCTGAAGCCTCTTGAACTCCTTGGTTCCCTGGATGTCAGTGAATTGAGTTTTAATCCGAGTTGGGAGTCATACCTGCTCTGGGGCAGAAGCTGATCCCAGCCATCAGTACCAGCATATGCTTTAATCATGTTGTATGGGCAGCGTTTGTGGCTATTGACCATGTGGAACCATCTGGCGTTATTAACTAATGCTGGGGTATTTGTGGTTATTTGCTGATGGCATACTGCTACTCTTGAATATTTCTAGCTGCTTTTAATAGGCAAGCCTTGAGTAATTGGTCATTTTATAAAAACCTCAAGCTCTCTCTTAAGTCTTTGCCTATAAATATCTGATTATATTAGATATGTTATATTAAACTCCATGGGAAATCTACAATAAAAATACAACTGCAGTGTTTTCAGTATAATGGTGATATTCAGTTGTATGTTTACCTTGCATAGAGGATCAGGCACACAGTAAATATCTCAGATTTATTTTACAAACCTTTTGAACAGGGTGGGTTTGAGATGGCTGAGGTCTGATTCCTACCAGCATGAATTGTAGGAGTCTACCAGAAGAGGTGACTCTGAATGCAGATGATTAAACGAATCAATTAGTTCAGCCTCCAGTATGTGCTCCTGAAGTCATGTAGAATGGAATGATAACGTTAATGTTGGAGATAACAGAAAACATGTTCCCATCTAATCTGTTAAAAGAATGAATGAAGTTGTTTTTTTGAAGTTGCCTGACTGGGTTGATGAAGCTATATCTGGTGACTTTTTCACCTATGTCATGTATAAGAATGAGTTTCTTGTTTACCAAACTTGTTTATTAAGCAGTAATATTAGGCAGTATATAGTAAAGAGGGATGTTCAGAAAAAATAGCATAGTAATTTAAACTCTAGTGAACTTGACTTGTAAAGGAAGGTAACTGAGTGCATCCTACTCTCCTGCTGATTGGGTCTAACAAACAGTTTTGTGTTCCTCCATTTTTTATAAAAGAAGACAAAAGACAGTAGCACTTCTTCCCCCACAGGTAAAGTTAGCCTTTCTCTATACACCTGTAGATTTCTATCTAAATATAAAAGCTTTTTATTGATATTAAAAAGAGTGCTTTAATTAAAGGTCTTGCATGCATATGCGTGCTTTATCACTATCTGATATAAATATGTGAAACAGGATAGATTCATTTATGGTGATGGTTTCTATCTAAATATAAAAGCTTTTTATTGATATTAAAAAGAGTGCTTTAATTAAAGGTCTTGCATGCATATGCGTGCTTTATCACTATCTGATATGAGTATGTGAAACAGGATAGATTCATTTATGGTAATGGTAAGAAAAGTCCTGGCTTTATTTATGACAAATATTTCTGACTGATTTTGCTGCTAGATAAGCAATTGTATCTCAAAGCCATGGGTGGTCTTCCTCTCTTCTCCTTGATTTCACTTTATAACGATTTGCTACAATTTTCAGTCAGTGTTTTCTTTTGTAAAAAGTTCTCATGTGGCACATATGAATCCAGGCACAGATTTAACCTAACAGATACTCATTGTCCAAAAGAAGGCAGCAGTTCTATTCATAGGTATTGGTATCAGGATGACTAGTGCTTTTCATTGTACATTTCTACCGTACTACTATGCCTTCCTACAGAAGCAGCACAGATCAAAGAAGGCTGGGTTGGTGAGACTGCAGAGCATTTTGGATTCAGGGCTGCAGATGGCATCAGAGCAAAGTGTAGGTTGTTATAGTCCATCAGTTCCTCTGCTGGATGACAGTATGGGGTCAGTTCTCTTTAATATCTTTAATGATCTGGATGAAGGGATTGAGTGCACCCTCAGTAAGTTTGCAGACAACACCAAGTTGGGCAGGAGTGTTAATCTGCTGGAGAGTAGGAAGGCTCTGCAGAGGGATCTGGACAGGCTGGATCAATGGGCCAAGGCCAACGGTATGAGGTTCAACAAGGTTAAGTGTCAGGTCCTGCACTTGGGGAACAACAACCTCATGCAATGCTACAGGTCTGTGGAAGAGTGGCTGGAAAACTGCCTGGCAGAAAAGGACCTGGGGGTGTTGATCAATGGCCAGCTGAATATGAGTCAGCCGTGTGCCCAGGTGGCCAAGAAGGTCAACAGCATCCTGGATTGTATCAGAAATAGTGTGGCCAGCAGGGCAAGGAAAGTGATTGTCCCTCTGTACTCAGCACTGATGAGGCCTCGCCTCAAATACTGTGTTCAGTTTTGGGCCCCTCACAACAAGAAAGACATTAAGGTGCTGGAGCGAGTCCAAAGAAGGGCAACAAAGCTGGTGAAGGGTCTGGAGAACAAGTCTTAACGAGGAGCAGCTGAGGGAACTGGGGTTGTTTAGTCTGGAGAAAGGGAGGCTGAGGGGAGACCTTATTGCTCTCTACAACTACCTGAAAGCAGGTTGTAGTGAGGTGGGTGTCGGTCTGTTCTTCCAAGCAACAAGTGATAGGAGAAGAGACTGGAAAAGCTATTATAACTGCAGAAAGGCAATGGATGAGAGATGCATAAAGCAACAAGAATGAAAACTCTTCTAAACAAAAGAGACATTCTTGTGTTTATAATGCTAAAGAGTAATAAAATTGAAATGAAATCTTATTTAGCAAGAGGAAGTTATGAGGCTCATTGCCTACAGATCATTAAAGATCCATCATTGAGGTTGTAAGCTCAGGTCATCCAATATTTCAGAAAGACAGAATACAAGAGGGAAACAAAGCCTGGTAATATTCATTAGATGTGTATAATTAAAAGAGTAAAGTGAATGAATCTATTACGGCTTTCATTACAGCAGAGAAGGACTAATGGCCAAAATCAGAGATTAGCCTGAAGGAGTCTCAACTATTGTAATTTACAGTTTACGTAAAATCTTCCCTGAAGGACTGATCCATCATCCATTTAGAAAACTTTTATTCTAGCTGTGCAGAGAAGACATTAATTCTGAACATGGAGCATCTTTGTTGGCTCGGAGTTCCCCATAATGATGCCCGTGGCACAGAAGTCAGAATAGAAATTTCTGGATCGTTGCTGTATGTCACGAATCTCCTGCTTCCTGCATCCTAGGCTAGGAAGTTAGGCTTGTGTCAGAGACAGTTCCAAAGGCTACTTGTGCTGCCTGGCTCATCCAAAGGGCACAATATTGCTATTTGTCACTCCTGGAGATGATGAAACTATGAATGCTGAATTAAAGTTTAGATTAGTTTTTAATAGGATGAAATGACCAACACCTACCAAGCAAACAAAACTGGGCTGGGAGAGATGGGACCTCTAGATCATGTCTTGGATTCAGGGCATTACTAGTATTGCTTTACTTCAGACTTAAAATTTTACACAATAATTATTTGCAACCGTGAACAAAGCAATCTGCTGAAAGTTCCCGGTGGACTGAAATGAACTTGAGTGAAATATGAAGGACTCAGCAATAAATATCCTAGTTTATATAAATATCTATTCAGCATAAGAAACGATCCTGACTAAACATAGTATAAAATCACTAGACCACTTTAGACAAGAATAAAAGTCAACAACTGTGAAAAGTGTAAGCAACAACAGAAGAGGACATAAATAAAGAAAAGAATGACCTATAGAAACATATATACAAGACTTTTTTAAGGTAACAAAATAGAATTCACTGAGGAAAGAAATTAAAACATCAGATGGGGGGATTAGAAAAGACGAAGGGAATCATAAAACAGGGAATTACATAGATGTTTCTCCAGTGTATTTACTTGAGAGATCAGGATAAATATGCCATCTGACACTATTTGTGTATGCAGTATTCTGAATGATTTTGTGACCAGTGAGGCAGAAGCATTTAGTAATTTAGTGGAAATACTTATAAGGTTGTACTAAGGAGCCTATGGAATAGGCAGGGCAGTTGTGCTGGTTTTGGCTGGAGTAGAGTTAATTTTCTTTATAGTAGCTAGTATGGGGCTATGTTGGATTTGTGCTGAAGACACTGTTGATAGCACAGGGATGTTTTCATTACTGCTGAGCAGTGCTTACACAGCATCAAGGCCTTTTTTGCTTCTCACACCACCCTACCAGTGAGTAGGCTGGGGTTGTACAAGACATTGGGAGGGGACACAGCTGGGACAGCTGACCCCAACTGACCAAAGGGACATTCCATACCATATGACGTCTTGCTCAGCATATAAAGATGGGGGAAGAAGAAGGAAGGGGGGGGACATTCAGAGTGATGGCATTTGTCTTTCCAAGTCACTGTTACATGTGATGGAGCCCTGCTTTCCTGGAGATGGCTGAACATCTGCTTGCCAATGAGAAGTAGTGAATGAATTCCTTGTTTTCCTTTGATTGAATGCACGGCTTTTGTTTTACCTATTAAACTGTCTTTATTTCAACCCAAAAAGTTTTCTCGCTTTTACTCCTCCGATTCTCTCCTTCATCCCACATCGGGGGGAGGGAGTAAGCGAGCGGCTGAGTAGAGCTTAGTTGCCAGCTGGGGTTAAACCACGACAGAAGTGAAAAGCAGCATAGAACAATTGTCAGGCTACAGTGGGTTAAGAGACCAAGATTACAGTAAAAACAGGCCAAATATTGTGAAGTTCATTTGCTGTCCTTATGCGGGTCTTAGTAAGGTAGATCTCTAATCGAACATAGTGGAGTTTTGTTTGAGTTAGGATGTCTAGTGGACTTGATCAGGGTCTGAACCTATGACTTGCATGCCAGAGGAGGGCTCTAATCTGATGGCTGTAGTTAAGCCTGAATCATAGAATCGTTTTGGTTGGAAAGGACCTTTAAGAACAATGAGTCCAACCATTAACCTACCACTACCAAATCCACCACTAAACAATATCCCTAAGCACCACATCTACATGTCTTTTAAATACCTCCAGGGATGGTAACTCCACCACTTCCCTGGGCAGCCTGTTCCAATGCTTGATAACCCTTTCCTTGACGAAATTTTTCCTGCTGTACAGTCTAAACCTCCCCTGGCACAACTTCAGGCCATTTCCTCTTGTCCTGTCGCTTGTTACCTGGGAGAAGAGACCAACACCCTCCTCGCTACAACCTCCTTTCAGGTAGTTGTAGAGAGCAATAAGGTCTCCCCTCAGCCTCCTTTTCTCCAGACTAAACAACCCCAGTTCCTTCAGCCGCTCCTCATAAGACTTGTTTTCCAGACCCTTCACCAGCTTCGTTGCCCTTCTTTGGACTCGCAAAGGTGGCTTCAGGTGGCTGAAGGTGGCTTCTCTGAGGTTCTCCTACTGAGATTACTCCATTGATACAAATACATACATTTTCAGAGGACAAGAAAGGAGGAGAAACTGTTTTAGCCAATACCTTGACTTCATGCTGGCACAAATAAAAAAATGTTTTCCGTATAGTTTGATAAGTTTAAAAGATTGATCAGAGCAGGAATGAAGAGGACAGAAAGGTTTGTTCTTCCAATGAAGAGCATAGAGAAAGGAACTAAAAGGAAACAAACTCCATCAATTTGCTTGAGTTGAGATATCTGGCCCAAGCTCTCATGCATTGATGTTGGAAAACATTTTCTCTTGCTCTCTATGTACAAAACACCTCATGAGGGAAGGTGTGCTTGTGCCCTAGGCTGTTCCTGTTCATTGGGTTAATGGAAAACTGCAACTGCCCTTCACCACACTAGATTTTAAATCCTAAATATGTAAAGCTCTACCTCTGCTTTACATCAGATGCACATTCGTCTCCTCTGACAAATGATACAAAAGGAGAACATGATCTGTTTTTTTTTTTTTCGTTCCTCCCGTAGCTTGTTCCTAGTAACTAATAAAAAAGTACACATGTTCTTCATGTTACTTGATGTCTCCAGCTGGCCCTTTCAAAACTCCATAGTCTTCCTGCAGCTTTAATAATTATAGCATGTGTATACTTTCTAATTGGAGTCTCAGGACCAAAATGTTCAAAAAGATATACCATTTTCTCTCACTTTTGTGACCACCTGGTGTTTTTATTTTCATATACATATTTTCTTGCCAGTTTGAAGCTGACACCTTGGGGTTCGTTGCTACACACTCTCACTGGTAAAACAGAAAGAGGTTTTTTACAGAGGAATTTGTTCAGCACTGTCCAAAATAAATGTTTCTGCATATACTTATGTTAATTTATTTTAATTTTTACATGTGAAGAGTGTAATTAAGAAAATATGACATTATCTCATACAGGTAATTGAGACTAGAGAGTCATAAATCTATTTTCCTCTCTTGCTTGCATATATTTTCTTTTAAATTCTGCTGAGCAAATGTATCACTGAGACAATGTGTTGGAAACTTTCAGTTGATGTATCACCCATCCAATTATTAAAAGAAAATATCAGACTGGGAGTGATAGTGGAATGAATGTAGTTTAAATATCGGATCCCAAGCTGAATTTGCAGGTCAAACAGAATCACAGAATTGTTGGGGTTGGAAGGGACCTCTGGAGAACATCTAGCCCAACCCCCCTATTAAAGTAGGTTCACCTAGAGCAGGTTGCAAAGGGTCACTTCCAGGCAGGTTTTGAATATCTCCAGAGAAGGAGACTCCACAACCTCCCTGGGAAGCCTGTTCCAGTCTGTCAGCCTCAAAGTAAAGAAGTTTTTCCTCATATTCAGATGGAACTTCCCATGTTTCAACTTGTGCCCATTGTCCCTTGTCCTGTCACTGGGCACCACTGAGAAGACTCTGGCCCCATCCTCTTGACATCCACCCTTAAGGTATTTGTAAGTATTGATAAGATCCCCTCTCAGTCTTCTCCAGGCTAAACAGACCCAGCTCTCTCAGCCTTTCCTCGTAAGAGAGATGTTCTGTGGTGGTGCAGCTGTTCCATCACCTTTCCAGGGATGGAGGAGAGGCTGACTGGTCTGTAGTTTCCTGGGTCCTCCTTCTTGCCCACTGGGGAGACTGGAGTGACACTGGCCTTCCTCCAGTCTTCAGCACCTCTCCTGTTCTCCAAGACCTTTCAAAGATAATGGAGAGTGACTTGGCAATAACATCTGCCAGCTCCCTCAGCACTCCTGGGTGTATCTCATCGGGGCCCATGGATTTGTGGGTGTCGAGTTTGCCTGAATGATCTCTAACCGATCCTCCTCAACCAAGGGAAGGTGTTCCTTTCTCCAGACTTTCTCACTTACCTCCTGGTAAGGACCTGGGGATGTGGATCGATGGCCGGCTGAATATGAGCCAGCAGTGTGCCCAGGTGGCCAAGGTGGCCAACAACATCCTGGCTTGTATCAGAAATAGTGTGGCCAGCAGGGCAAGGAAAGTGATTGTCCCTCTGTGCTCGGCACTGATGAGGCCGCACCTCGAATACTGTGTTCAGTTTTGGGCCCCTCACAACAAGAAAGACATTGAGGTGCTGGAGTGAGTCCAGAGAAGGGCAACAAAGCTGATGAAGGTTCTAGAGCATGAGTCTTATGAGGAGTGGCTGAGGGAACTGGGGTTGTTTAGTCTGGAGAAAAGGAGGCTGAGGGGAGACCTTATTGCTCTCTACAACTACCTGAAAGGAGGTTGTAGCGAGGAGGGTGTTGGTCTCTTCTCCCAGGTAACAAGAGATAGGACGAGAGGAAACGGCCTCAAGTTGTGCCAGGAGCAGTTTAGACTGTATAGCAGGAAAAATTTCGTCATGGAAAGGGTTATCAAGCAGTGGAACAGGCTGCCTAGGGAAGTGGTGGCATCACCATCCCTCGAGGTATTTAAAAGACGAGTAGATGTGATGCTTAGGGACATGGTTTAGTGGTGGATTTGGTAGTGGTAGGTTAATGGTTGGACTCAATGTTCTTAAAGGTCCTTTCTAACAAAAACAATTCTGTGATTCTGTGAGTCTGTCATAGTTTCTTAATACACTTTCTTATGGTTGCTATTCAAATTACTCGTTTCTCTGATTGGAGTACCTTTTCCTCACTTCATTTTAAAGTGATAGCTATCCAGAAAAACATTGTGCATGCTCTTTTGGAAGCGGGGGCAGTGGGCCTACTCCTTCCTTTTGAGCTGGAGGTCTCGATCTCCCCCTGCCACTTTTAACTTTACCCTACTTGTCTTTTCGTGCATGTCTTCTGGAAACCCTCCAGTTATCAGTTCCCTTTGAAGACCAGGTGTTCCCTTCATTTTCCCTAGACCTATAATAAGTAATTGTTCCTGCACAATATGCAACTATTCATTCTTGACAGCTTTACATTAGTAGATTAGGTAATGCTCAGTCAGTAACCAAACTAACCTGTTCTTGTGTTTGATATTATATGGGTTTAGTAAAGCATAAGATTCATAAAACTTTCTCATGAGATTACACTTCCTCCACACAGGGTCCTGAACTCCACCATTTCATGGTCACTGCAGCTGAGGTTGTCCCCAACCTTCACATCCCCAACCAGACCCTCTTTCTTTGCTAGTACAAGGTCCAGCGGCACACCTGTCCTCATTGGCTCCTCCACCATCTGTATCAAAAATTTATCATCAATGCTTTGCAGGAACCTCCTGGAATTTGTGCACCTAAACAGCTCCATGGAATCATATTTTTAGTTCTCAGTGCAGCAGATTTTTTCAAGACTTAAGAGATAATGCACAATTATGCTTTTTATGTGGGCATTTTTCATAGGAAAGGCAGACTTTACCATCTTCCATAATAAAACTGAGAAGAATAAATGTTAAAGGGGACCTAAGCCTCTAAATTGCTTAATTTTGCATATGAGTTCCTGCTTTATATAATAAGGCCTCATCTCCTGCCTGTTTTTTGTCTTATATTGTGGGAGTAAAAGAAAATTGTAGGGAAGTGGGATATTGCATACTTTCATATAATATCTTTTGTCTGGGGACTGTGACATTTCATTATGTGCTGGCGAGAACTTCAGTGATACATATTGCAGCTCAGATGAAGTCTCCTTAAGTTCATATAGAGGTGGCAAATATTTTCCAGGCACAATGTCTGAGATGATTGTCATAATTTAACAAATGCTTTCTTGAGCAAGAGGCCAAGTGGGATGTTGAACTGTGCCAAGAACCTAACTTTATGTACAACTCTAAACCTCTAGACACTATGGTCATGTATTTTCTCCTAAGGCAGAGTAGCATTATTTTATAGGTAGATGTCTTTTATTATTATAAAAGTTTGATTTATGAATTTTGATATTAAACAAAACAGTGCTTTCAAGTGAATTGATCTTGAAATAAGCAAATATGTTGTCATTTAACCATATGCTTAATGGTACGCTACTTATAATTGTAATGATTGTTTGCCAAGCATAATTTCAAATAAAGAAAGAAATACACAGATGGTTTTCTTGTTTAAGTGCATTAAAATGCATACAGAGTGTTTAGAAATGCAAATCCTTTAAATCAACTACTTGACAAAATCAGGCTTTGTTCCAAGGCGTTGTAATAGAGTTTCTTGCATATAAATAAAAGATTGTGTTACAGAAAGAGAGAGAATAAGTCATCTGTAGAACAGCAGTCGAGAACAGGAGTTTGAAAAGGGCAAAAATATATGGCTTTTATAATACTGAGGAGTTAGAAGGGTTGGAGAACTAAATTGTTTGCAGTTATTTCTGTGGCTGACTGTACAGTAGCAGCAAGATTATGTTGATGCATTTACCCCATTATAGTGAGTTAGAGGGAATTTACTCCTTTTAATACCTCAGCACCAGAAGTCAGCATCGCATTATTTTGATTTATAGCATTATTAGCACAGTTTATATTTCAGTGCCCTCTCTTAATCCTCTCATTTATAGTGTTATACCAGTTTCTCTTGGATTTCAGCAGTGTCTTCAGAAAGACAGTAGTTTTCCAAGGGAACAGATGTTAAACCAATGCTAACTGTGATTCATGATGATCAAAACACACAAACATGAGGGCATGTGGATAGGCGACCCTGTCATGAAAGCTTGGCACTTATTGTGCTGGAAATATTATTTTTTTCTGGGAAATTCAGAAGGGCTCTGCAATTGGATCAGAGTCTCAGTAATGATAAATCTGAGGTGACTGTCTCCCATGATGTAAGAGAGATTTGAGGAAGCCTATGAGGAAAGACACAGGAAAAATTTGAGAAAATAAGAAGTAGAAGAGTGGTTCTTGGCAGAAGCAGCAAAAGAGAGCTAGAAGATAATGAATATGAAACGGAGAATTTGATGAAGTTGGAGATAGGTTTGTGATTGACCAAACTGACTTGTTTTTTTACTGGAAAAACTCCAGTTTTGTTGTCTGGCATCTCTTCTTTCCTATGATTATAGAAGTCTAGGTCCATCTAGGAAAACTAATGAGCAAGTAAGGAAATATCGGTGGAGTCAAACTAAAAGGGAGATTGGCCCAAGCATGGTGTGAGAAACTGCAGTTCGGTGTTTCAGGTAGATGAGACACTTGACATGAAACATCTGCAGTCATGATGTGGAACAATGGATTATTTGCTAGCTCAGTGGTCTAGCTGTGAGGTTGGATTTGAGAAGGTTTCATTTTAGTTTCCATATTTTTGCTTTATGGTTGAGTAACTGGAATACAGAAGACAGCTATTCAGAAGATACTAGTACACCTCTCAGGTGTCTCAAGAAGAGTAATAAATATTCTTTGCTGTTACTGAAAATGCAAAAGGTGGAATGGTATAAGAGATATATACAATGAGGAAAGGCTTACATCAAAGACTATTTTGTAACACAAAGCAGATGAAATAGACAAGAGATCTATCTAGCTGCAGCTGCCAGTCTTCTAGTTTGATCCTCCCATTCTAGCTGGTGACCATAATAATATTGGATGTCACCATTTAGTGCTTTTGCAAGCAGTATAGCTAATACTGTTTGCCTGAATATATGGGATCTAGAGACTAAAAAGCATACTTGCCATCTCTTTTGTTGACTCTAATAAAGTTGCTTATATCACCAGTAAAATTAAAAATCTAATCTCTGACAGGATAATTGTTGTATTCCTGCTGTCTGTATTTAATGCTAAAATAAGAGAAAATGATGCAGCATAAAGCTAATATGTTATAAGGGTGTTTAACAAAAATGAGTAAATTGTGACAACTTTCTTGAGAATAACGCACTCTTCAGAGGACAGAATTTACTCTACATCCTCCAAAGGTCTGAGTTATTATATGGAATGACCAATAGTGTAACAAAATACTGATTTTGCTAAATCAGGTGTAGGCTAGGTAGGCTCAAGAAGAGTGAAGACAAGAAAAATAATTTTGTTCTATATTCTAGTGTTGCTATAATAAATTAATATTTGTACAGATGAAAGTAACATTTATTTCTGACTGGTTGTATTTTATATCCTCTTTGCTCTCACAGAGTAAGGTTCAGAGGAATAGAAACAAATCAAACTCTTGACAGAATAAGCTTTTGTCTAAAAAAATTACACATGCCAGTAAAGCATGAACTTCTTTCCTTCCCACTGTGTGCATGTGTGTTTCTGCTGGGAGCAATTTTTTGTTCACAGTAATGTATGCATGTGTATTCACATGCATACTTGAACTGGAGCTTGGAAGCAGACTTCGTAGGGATAACTTTTTTATTCTTCCATGTTTGGGGTTCATCCAAGGAGCTAAGGTAATACACTGTGAGGCCAGTGATCAAGGACAGATAACAAGTACCTAATTGTGAATAAAATACTCCTCAAATTGCAATTGGAAAAAACAGCTTTACTAAGTTGGACCAAAAGATCGTTTCCTCCAGCACACTGTTTCTAACAGTGGTCACAAACACCTCCTAGAGGAAAAGTAAGATTAGGCAGGCATACTTTGTTTAATACTCCTCTAGACTGCTGACCTAGTTGTTACCTGTATTTATTCAGTAGCTATCAATAATTTTATTCTGCGAACTTGAGCCTGTGAATTCTTTCTTTAACATCCTGTTTGCATGAAGAATTTCCCCTTTCTGTTGCATTTGAGCCTGGCTGCTGGCTTCCTCTCAGTTCTTGTCCTCAGAGAGCATGAGCAGCCAGCCTACCCTAGCGTCATGGTTCCTGCCACTTCTGATCACACAAAACTCTGTCATCGCTTGTCCAATCTAAAGAGTCCCAATTTACTTCTTCCTCATCCAGAAGCTATTCTGTACCTTTTAGCCCTTCTCTGTACCTTTCCATTTTAAACTCAGATGTGAGTAGATGTATAGAGTAGCATAAAGATATTCTCTCTGCTCCTGTCATAATAGGACCAGCCTTTTAAAAATATAGTGTTTCATCACTAGCACAGCGTACTCTCTCTTGTATTTCTTGTACCTTGATATTTCTGTGTGACAGTGTTTTTCTTCCACCAAGTTTCCAGCATGCTTATTCGGTCTTGGCTAGACATTCCTTTTCTGCTCTCTTGTTTCTTAGATTTTTGACGTTAGTGTTAGAGTTTGTGTTTTAGTCCTCTTGGCATCCTATTTAAATGGCACTCTGACATTTCTTATATGACTATTTCTCATCCTTCATGAATTAGAGAATTTGTATGGCTTTCTCTGTAAAATATATGTTCTTTTGTACATCTTAGCTTTTCCCCACTCTTCAGTTTAGAAGTTCACTTACAACTTCTTGTCTTTAAAGGCCAGCAGTCTGGTTCACTTACAGTTCAAATTAAATCCATCCTTCCTCTTTGGCTGCCATCTACTCCAGAAGCATTCTTTCTGAACATTGATAAGGAACTAGTCTCTGATATGAAATTTGTTTACAAAACCCATTCTTTAAATAAAAAGCAGGAGAAAAGGTTTTAAAATGTAGCAGGGTGTAGAAATTTGATATAACATTTTAAAATGTTACTAGTTTTTAGATATTTTATGTACTATTTCAAAATTAAGAAAAGTAACCTATCTTTTATCTAACTAGTCTACAAAACAGTTGTGACAAATTTTCAGTGAGATCAAGACTGACTGTAATTGCAACTTCAGTTCTCTCAAGAAATATTTAAGAATATGTAGGTGAAAATATTCACTGTGGTCTTTACTGCCATTTTCACTGTACAAGGGATAGTCTTGTTCTCATGAAACATCCAAATAATATATTAGATAAAGATTCTACCTTTTGAAGAAATACAGATTATGACTATAAGAAGTAGTATTTTATTTGCATTCAGTGCCAGCAATATTGTAATAGAATTTCAATAGACTCTTTTTGAAAAGTCTTCTTTTCGTGGGAGAAGCCCATCTTGCATCAAACCTAGTGGAAGGTCACCTTAGGGACCACTCCCCCAGTTTGACAGTGAGCTAGAGCGTAAAAAAAGTGTCATCTAAATGTTGTGCTCACCCGTTTCAGGGTAACAATTTTTTGCTTGTTTAATGAATTTACAAAACTATAGTGGGTCTTTGTCTGTCAGAAATTAATGATCAGTCTTTTGACTTTAAGAAAAAACAATAAAGCTGAAACCGAATCAGGTTTCAACATTTCATTCACAACAACAGGATTGTTTACTTGGATTCTTTTCACTGTCTAACCAAGTTAGTACCAGGAAGCTAGTTTTGTCTGAGGCTATAGATGATGGAGAGAAAAAAAATCTCTTCCAGGTTATGACTCAGATTTGGAATTTAACATAGTCTGATTTACCCACTGAAGGCTACTTCTCTTGTCTACAAAGGAAGTGAAATGGCTACTGATGTTGGAAGTATAAAGCCAGTAACTGTACATTCACAGTAGTTTTTGTGACTGAGCTTTATGAGATTTTCTCAAGTGTTGTTTGCCCTTTGATCTGTATCTGTACTAATAATGACAGTATTTGGAACAGAAAAAATGACTGGATATGAAGAGTGTTCGAAGTTAGGAAATATGCTTTTGTATGTGAAATGAGCACTTCTCAGTATTGAAATCAATTGCTGAGAGATAATAAACAAGGAAACCAATAACAAGGCTTTCTTTTTGATTTTCAAAGGAGGGTTGCAATTAAAAATAAATAATCTTTAATTTTATTATAGAATTACAATTAAAACAAATAATCTTTACTTCTATTAGTCTGGATTTATTCTTATCTTGTTATCTTAATACATTCTAATTTCTCTTTAAAAATTTTCTGCTCTGGTCTGAAAAATCTTTCCCTCGGTATGCTTTAGTGCACTTGGTTATTCAGGCATCTACAGGATTGTTGCTAGGTAAACAATACACGTTCTCTGTTTGTTTTTTGAAAGAATTAATATAAAATCATGTGAGTGTATAAATGAAAATTAACACAATGTATAAGCATCCTTTACGTCACATGGTGATACTCTTAGGAGAAACTAATTTAAACATGACACTACAAATGTTAAGGTACAATATACACTACATGTAAATTCTGAACAAAAAATAGGATCTAAATTGATGATTTGTAATAAAATGTACATAATTTCTATCCTGTTTGAGTAGCTCTGGTGACTACAACTTCTTATTCTGCTCTTGCCAAGTCTTGCAAGGAGCTTTATTTTTTTTCAGAACAGTGAAATCTGAGATTTGGAAAATGTGCAGCACAGCCCTACTCTTCAGTACTAGAAAACAAAGTAAATCATTTATCTGAGAATCCGACATGTTGCCATATGTGACGTGTTTTGTTTCTTTCTAATTCTAATTTAGTATACTTTACTTTGATATCAAGTGTTCTTCGACAGAATCAAGCTGCATTTCAGTTTGTTGTAGAGGTAGACAACTTATAGAAAGGAATCCTCAAAAATCTGTGTAGTTTACATGTACTGTATTGCTTCCTATATGAGTGGTCATGAGGGCATAGCTTGCAATACTTCTTTCAATGAATGTTGGGACTCATAATTGAAAATTATTGTAATTTTGATAGGTATTTTCTCTCTCTCACCTTAAGAAAATAGACAGATTTCCCCCTCCTCCAAACTTATCACTCATTTCCCTTCTGATTTTCTCTTGGCTTTGATATGCAGTAAGTATATCCCAGAAGATGAGATAGTTCAGCTATAATAGTGTTTTTATTATCAAATCGAATTGCCATTGTTTCTCTGCAGTAACATTCGAAAAGGGATATAATTTCACAAAGTAAGTTAAGAGGTTATTAAGGCTAGATAACATCCCTTTCATAGCTCCACTCCTTGCTGAAACCATAAAAATAATTACATTTTCTGTTATTCTGTTCTATGAACTGTATACAAAATAATTGTTTTGGTTACTTCAGGCTCATGGGATCTAAAATCCTTATAACATTTCCATAATTGATGACATAAGAATCACAAGAGATCCCTTTCTTTTAAAAAGAATAATACTGCAGTTGCTGTTACTTGTCTTGCAGTTTTGGTGTGAAAATATACTTTTTGACAAAAGAAATCTTGACTTTTTACTATAATAATTTGACAATAGGAGCTATGCTTTAATAAAACTAATCTGGTGCCATGAGTTCATGGCAAATTACCTAATTTAAAACATAGCTCTTGAGTTAGACTCAGCCGGTGACAAGCAGAATATTTTCTGAGTGGGAATTAGTGACTTGTGAATTTCTAACAAGATATCATATGTTATCTGGGTTCTGAAAGTAGAGTCAATAACTAAGGTCCTGTTGTATTTACAACTGCTTGAGATTTTTCCGTTATGTAATATGAGCAGATGTTTCTCCTTTTTCCAGCTGAAAGATCAAGACAAGTAGTCTTGTTTTTTTCTGAAGAGACTTGAGGGGGCTGGGAGGCAGAGAAGGGAAAAATGTAGATTCAGAAATTGTGATGCACAAACCTTTTAATCCACTAAGAGGGTTGTTAGGTTGCCTTCATCTTTGTTGCTGCCCCTGGCAAAAAGATTACCCACAATTTACATCAATGGAAAACTGATAAAAGGCCCTGCCTAGGTGGCTTGGAAGTGCTCGAGGTACTGCCCACTAGGCCTGTGAAGTCCACACAATGCAAAGAAGCTCAGGTCCCATAAACAGGAAAACCTCATTAATATAGACTCATGCAAATAATTAATAGGTTAATAAATTTACCAGATCACAGATCTATTAAGAGTTAAAGTATATTGTCACGGATGGAGTGTTGTAGTGACACTGATCACCACTAACTTCGTGCCTTTGTGTCCTGCTCCCTTATGCCATACAAGTGTGCCCAAAGGACAGCCCCTCATGAGAACATAAGAACAAATACACATCTCAGATGCTTCATGGGCTCACTGTTTGTTTGTTCTTATAGAACAGTTTTAAAATTCAAAAGCCTTAAAACGTTTTTTAAAAAGTCACCCCTACTCAAACAGGTGTCCCTCTCTTACACTTCTTAAACTGAGTTTATAACACAAATAATATTAACACAACCTTCTTCTGCAATAAAGAACAGTCTTTCTATTGACATAAGTGAGTTTTCTCTGGGCTGTAGGTCTATAGAGTGTTCTTACATCTAAAGAAAAGCAGGTATCCTTGAGTTTTTGTTGCTCGCTTCTGAGCAAACTGGGTGTCAGCTGCCCCTGGATGATAGACAACCACGTAGAAAAAGTATTAGTAAAACTCTTGTCAAAGAAAATGTTGCAGGTAACTGAGAATTGAAATAATTTGTTTTGGCATTTACATTGCATTGTTCATCTTCAGTTTTCAAAGGCAAGTGAGCCGTACTTGTGTTTCACAGTAGAGAAATGGAGTCAGCACAAAGAAATCCTTCGCACAAAAATCACAGGAAGATGATATGTACTGCATTAGTGACAGGATCTCTATCCATCATAGGTGATTTCCCTATGGTCACTTGAGAAGTCTGATACAGAACTAGAGAGAACCCGTTGGTTCCCTATCTGATAATCTATTTTTGAACCTGCTGAAGAAAGGTATTGTCTATGGTTCTTTATTTGAAAGTCACATGGATAGGAATGATATGGATATGTTTCTTTAGTAGGGATGTGTGAAGAAATTATTGAAATCTGTGTGTACATGTGAGAAGACCAGTGAGTATTGATAATAGGTATAATGAAGATGATATTGAATGACAGAAATAATATTCTATATGCTCTCTGCTTCCTGATGCTTATCACAGATATATCCCCAGAGAAACTACTTTCACTGCTCCTTATAATGAACTGGCAGTGCCACACAGTTGCAACTTCAGTTTTGGTATGATACAAAATGAAAGTGGGGAAGCAGAAGAAGCCCAGTCTACTGGGAAACGAAGCAAAATGTTTAGGTAATTGAACAATTATTTACAAAAAAAAAAAATGACTTATTTTGTTCTGCCAAGCTGAGGATCCTCGTACCCTGGTGATACAATGTTTTCTAAAGGGCAAACGACAGAGGGAAGCCAAAGCTGAACTAGTTTTATACATATTATTGCTTCTTGGAGTAATAACCAAACCTATTAGGCAACAAACTTAGGGGGAAAATGTGTGCGGAAAGAAAGAGATGATTCCACTGGGCCTCGTGTTTTACCTTATTACTTCCTTTAACTCACCAAGGTGTGTGTCATTATTACCACTGATGGCTACTTGGAATTCAAATGGGTTGGAGGGATAAACATTGTCAGCTTTCCTGAGTAGGATACAGGTCTGCTCTCCCCAGATTTTCTTCCCTTGTAATTATTTTATGTCCATGGTCATCATGTCATTCAGACTAACTATTGATTTACAATTCCACCTCCAAGCATTTGTCTTTATCCTGGTAGCAGTAACTAATAATAATAGGCAAGAGATCCTAGATCACAGAATGTCACGGTTTAAAGCTGGGCCAGCTATTAACCAGGTGGCAGATGCTCTCTGTTAACCCTCTCCCCCCCCCCCAAGGGAAAGGGAAAAGGGAGAGAGACTTATGGGTTGGAAAGTTAAAACAGTTTTAATAAACTATAATAATGAAAAAGAATATAATAACAATAATAATAGAAATAATCAAATATATACAAACATATACAAATATATACAAAACCAAGACTGAGAGCTTGGAAATCCTCCTCAAGCAGAGTTGCTCCCCCCAGCACGGGCAGAAGGGAAAATGCAGTAGCTCCCCCCAGCACAGGCAGAGGGGAAAATGCAGTAGCTCCACCCAGCACGGGCAGAGGGGAAAATGCAGTAGCTCCCCCCAGCACGGGCAGAGGGCAAAATGCAATAGCTCCCTGCCATCACACCTGCAGGCTTTTAACTGGAAACTGGCAAAGCTGGTACCAATCAGTGGGAGACAGGAGGGCCCCTCCCTCCTGGGCCCCACCTCCAGGAGGCAGTGGGTTAGTGATAAATAGGAAAGTGAGAATGAAGTGTATGGGATGGAATACCTCCTTGGTCAATCTTGGGTCACCTGCCCTGTCTGCTCCTCCCTGCAGGTGCGAGCCCCCTTGGGCTCTTCACTCGTAAGCAGTGAGGAATTTAGCAGTGACCTTGGTTTCTTTAAGACTAATTGGCCTGGTTTGGGCCAAACCAGGACACAGAATCAATCAGGTTGGAAGAGACCTCTGGGATCATCGAGTCCAACCGTTGCCCTGACACCACCCTGTCAACTAGATCATGGCACTAAGTGTCATGTCCAGTCTTTTCTTAAACACATCCAGAGATGGTGACTCCACCACCTCCCTGGGCAGCCCATTCCAATGTCTAATGACCCTTTCTGAAAAGAAATTCTTCCTAATGTCCAACCTGAACCTCCCCTGGCGAAGCTTGAGGCTATGTCCTCTTGTGCTATCGCTAGTTGCCCAGGAGAAGAGGCCAACTCCCACTTCACTACAACCTCCCTTCAGGTAGTTGTAGACTGAAATAAGGTCACCTCTGAGCCTCCTCTTCTCCAGGCTAAACAACCCCAGCTCCCTCAGCTGTTCCTCGTAGGTCAGACCCTCCACAGATATAGGATGCACACCTGAAAAGTGTTTCTGTTTTCTGCATTTGTGTAACTGCATGGGGACAAAAAGCACTCCGTTATGACTGGGTCACAATATTTTTGACGTTAAACCTTTGGCATTTTGTTGTCCTAGCAATGACATTTATTCTCAAATGCCTAATGAATGTTCATTAAAACTATATTTCAGCGTAATTCTATTTTCCAGCACACTCTTTATCTCAATAAACAATTCTTCATCTTGTCTCTGGGCATTGAAGGTCCTGTCACATTGATGAAAGAAGCACCAATGATAAATTATGGGAATGCCACTCAGCAATTATTTGCATCTTTCATCTCTCATTAAATAAGAAGAAAAGTCTCATAGAAATATTTGAGGGTAGCTGCAACTGTCACATGTGATATCTGTCAAAATAAGATTTTTACCCTAACCTCCTAACAGTTTGGACTGAACAACTAGAGGAAGGCCTTGTTTTCTTATGAATTACCATTGTATTTATGAGGTAAAATGTGTTAACAGTAATATCTTTCATTGAGATTTAAGCTAAGGTCAGTGTCAGAAGCTACTACTTAGCTTTTTAGCTTAAAAAGTTACTGCTTTTCTGACTACTCTGCTCAACTTCACATTGCAGTGGACTAGGTAGGAGAGTGTACATGATCACTTACTACATCTGGGTGCCTGAGGGGTGCAGGCTCAATGTTAGTTCAGTTCCCTTTCCCCTAAATATTTTACCTTGTGACTGAGATGAATTTCCACTCTACAAAAACGAATTGTGGCCATTCAGTGGATAGTGGGAAATTCTTAGGCATCTGTGGTTTTGCTGTTCTGTGCCATGTGCTCTGACCTACAAAGCTTTGCTGGCTCTGAATTCTACTGACTTCTCAGGTCTTGAACAGAATGCATTAATAAGGAAAATGTATCCCCTACGGCTTGTAATTTCCCTCACCAGTGTTAACATTTTGAGTTTTTTTCTAAATTGCAGAAAACTCTGTAGCTGATTAATAATTAAATATTTTCAGGTAGAATGTTTGTTCACCCATGAGGTGTTCAGTCCTTAGAAATGTGTGAATTGCCTATTTCTTAAATATTGGTTGAAAGTGTTTAGGAGAAGAAGTGAAGACAAATATCACAGACATTTGAAACTGCATGGGGAATTGCAGACAGAGAAAATGAAACTTACAGATTACATACTTGATTGAGATGCTGGAGGCCCTTTTTAAGTCATTATGCTGTATGATTCTTCCATTTAGTGTAATTTATATTCTATCTGTCTCTTGAATCTGTGCCAATAGATTTATTAAGATACTGTATATATTCTGAAATAGGTACACATTTATCTGCAGTAAAATTGCATTTGCCATATACTAGCCCAGGTACTTAATATAAATGACACAGTACTTCTGGTTTTGATTGCACACAACCCAAGCAATTTGCAGCATTGTTTTGGTAATTACAAACTTGGAGTTTCAATCTTTTTTAAAATTCTTTTTTTTTAACCATTTAAAAGAAGCTCGTTCTTTAAAATTACTCCATACAGAGCTTTCTGCCAAACAGAAGTGGAGAGGAGCCAGTAATTTCAGATATGACTGTAATTGTTGTTAGTAATATAAATTTTAGGACAGATTAGTTACTAATAAACATACAGCCTCATGTTAATTGCTTGAATATCCTGTGCTAAGCTTGTAATCTACACCCTGTTTTAGTCTTAAGGTATCTAAAAATGCAAACAGTAAGTCATCTCTGGCTAGTCTTGGATTCGAAGGGACAAAGAGCTCATCCAAACACGTACAGGATTCAGAATGTAAAAAAGGAATACTCTGTTCTAATTCAGTCTATGGTAAAAATATTGTCCTGGTTTGGCCTAAACCAGGCCGATTTTCCTTTCAGTGATTTTTACTTTCAGCTAAGTCTCCTCTAAGTAACTGCACTTTCTGAAACTAACTGCATGTTTTTGCAGACAGTGTCTGCTTCCAGGACTGATAACGCTCGAAGTTTGTAGTTATCACTGAGGCACCGGTAGGGATGTTGTGCAGAAAGGCTCTTGCTGTACTTGTTCTTGAGAGAAACCAAGGTCACTGCTGAATTCCTCACTGCTTACGAGTGAAGAGCCGAAGGGGGGTCGCAGCTGCAGGGGGGAGCGGACAGGGCAGGTGACCCAAAATTGACCAACGAGGGTATTCCATCCCATACACGTCATTCTCGGTATAAAGTGGGGGGATCACAAGGGTCTCGGTCTTTCTGCTATGGCCGGTGTCCAAGGAGGACTCCGTCTGTTTTCCTGCTGCCCCCGATCCCAATCCGTGCATCCCTGAATCCAGCTCTCGACCGTCACTAGGCCCAGCCTGGGCCTTCCCGGAGCCTGCCCTGCAGTGCCGGTGGTGACGTGGCTGACTTCAGGGGAGCTCAATCTTGGTTTTGTATATATATTTGTATATATTTGATTATTTCTATTATTGTTATTATACTCTTTTTCATTATTATAGTTTATTAAAACTGTTTTAACTTTCCAACCCAGAAGTCTCTCTCCCTTTTCCCTTTCCCTTTCCCTCTGGGGGGAGGGGGGGGATAACAGAGAGCATCTGCCGCAGGTTTAATAGCCGGCCCAGCTTTAAACCGTGACAAATATCTTCTAGGGAATATAGAGTCAGTGGAGACTCATGATCAATACTAGAGTAGCTAATGATGTTGACATTTTACTTTGTCTTAAGAGGCATTTAATAAAATATATGGAAAATACTTTAGGGAACCTGGTACATCAATTCATTGCCAGCTAAAGTAGGAAATGTGCTATTCATTGAGCCATCAAGCCCATTTCTCTAAACACATTGGAATTTCTGGACTCAAAAAGGATGGCATACATTCAGCAATTGGCTCCTGCCTTTATTTGCAAGACCAGTCAAGAATCACACTACTAGAGATACTCCCTGCTAAGCTTTCAGATTTTCATTAATGTTCTTGTATATATACATCAAAAAGAGAAGGATCCATCCTTTAATTTCACCACTGTCAGTTTTGCAATGTATAAAACTATTTTACACATTTTCTTAGAACTAAGAATCCTGAGCGTATCAACTCTACCAATTCTCCCTCTCTTTACTACATATAAATAGGTTAGAGCACTAACAACTTGTTCTGCCTTTACAATGTTTATAACTGCCAGTAACTGTTATGGTTTGGCTGGAAATACATCAGAGTCTCTTGACTAGCATCATATTCCCCTAGTGTCCCCAGTTTTCTTCAAGATATCATGGTAATATGCATCATAAATATCTTACTCTCCTGATTTAATTTCTTCTTTAACAAGCCTATTTCATCTTATCTTAGAAATGTACAGACTGTAACAATAAACTTCAGACAGAAACTCCGTGAAAATCTTCTAAAAATTTATCACCCTCCTATTAACTCTCTGCTCACTCATTTACTATTTCAGTAACATCTTTTTACCGTGCCAGTAGTGAACATAGTTCCTTGTGGAAAATGTTTATTAGCAGCTTGTTACCTTTATTTTCTGTTAATCCCCTTGTGTCTGTGAAAGTATCTGAGAGATAGAAAATAAAAGGTTACATTCAATTTCTGAAATATCTTTACCTACCTTTTCCTAGTCTTGAGTGAACTCTTGATAGTGAACAGAAAATAGTGTTCAAATTCAGGATATATCTCTCTGTGTTCCTCTGTGATTATCTTGTATCTTCAATTTTTTCTTAAATATAGTTTAGAATAAAACTATACTCTTGTTTATAATGCCTGCAAAGTTGTGATTTAAGCCAATGCTAATTTTACAACAGTGGAAAGCTGAACAGCAAGATAATGGAAGATCAAAAGATCTTAGCTTTATAAAGTAAAACCAGATCCTGAACTGGTAAAATCATTGTTAAATTGACTGGTAAACAGTATAAATTGTCATCCTGGGGACCTATTTGATCCAGTACAATCTAAGATATTGATGGCCTTGCACTACAGATTTGAAATGCACCTTGAGAGGTCATGTAGTCCTAGAGCAGAATCAACTATACTTCTGTTATTTTATGAATATAATTTGCTTACCTAACTATCAAAGGGTGTGTTCTAATGTTTTACTAATTTTACTGTAACAATATGTAATTGGAAGGAGAGAATGCTCCAGTGTAAGTTCTTCTTGTCCCACATACCCTGAGAGCATAAGAAATGCCTCACTACATCAGAGAAATGGTGTTTAGGGAGAACACATCAGCGTAGCTGCTTTCCGTGCCTTGGTAATTCACTAGCACCCAGACTTGTTAGAGTATACACGCCTAGTTCTGTAATCTCTTAAGGGGTTCAGTCTTTTTGTTATCTGCTTACGGAGCCATATATTTCTCTCATCTTCTTTTTTAAAGTGCAGCTAATGTTTGCCTCCTCTGTCTCCTGTTGCAGCAAGTTCCAGAAGGTCACTGCCTGTTGTGTAAAGTACTTATTTTTATTTGTTTTAAATGCCTCCTACTAGTTTAATCATATTTACCGTTTTTCTGCAGACTTTTATGGAAAAGTGTTGTTCATTTGCCTTATGGTATGGATTATTATCTTCATGAATGGATGGTAACTTTCAACAGTTTTCTCCCTTTTTTTCTTTTGTTTGAATACTTCAGGAGTGTAATGGTTTGTATATAATTTTGTCTTTCAAAAATACAGATGCAATACTTTCCCCTTTTCTGATTATTTTTTAAATTCTGTTTTGGTTATGCGAACATAGCACTCATACCCAGCCTGAAAGCATCCTTGCTTGAAGCCATGCCAATGCTGAGTAAAGCAGAAGGGTCCCTCCATGCCTCTCGCTCTGTACTTCTGCCTCAGCCCATTTGCCTGGCTTGCCTTACACTGTTGACGTGTGCTCAGCTTGCAGTTTCCAAATCATTCTCTAAAGACCTGCTGTCTTAACCACTTGCTGCTCATTCTGTATGTTCAGGTGGTTATCCATACTTAGTAACCCAGGTTACCTACAGTTATTTGGTCTCTATAAATTCCAGAGTACTTGTGATCCCTCTCAGTTTCCTGTCATGTGCAAATTTAATGTACATAAGCTTTACGTAGGCTACATTCCACCATCCAGGTTGCTGATGAAGTGCAGACCCTCACAGAGTCCCACTTAGTACAGATATCTACTTTGACAATAAACCATTTGTAACTAGTCTTCAGCTGCTTTGTAAAGTTTTATTCACACATTCTAGAAGTTTCATCAACCAACTTATTTTTCAGAAAGCCACTTTGAGGCAGTTTCAAAAGCTTTAGTTAAGATTTATTGTTTCTCCCCTGTCTGCAAACCTGTTAATCTGCAATAGAAGTAGATAGTTTGGATTGACATGAATTATATATTTTTGTGTTAATTATCACACATTTCTTTCTGTTTTCCAAACTGTCACAAATTGCTCCAGAAATTTCCAAGATTTATCAACTTAGATAAATTTTATTCAATTAAATATTTACATATTTATGTTTTTAGTTAATTGTCTGTAATTGTATCACAGATGAGGACAAGTGTAAATTTCTCATCATTGCCAGGAAATTAGTCTGGTTTTCTGGATTTGCCTGCTGGTCTCAGTATGTCCACATAAAGGGGAAGTTTAGGCACATGCAAGAGTGTAGATTCAGCATTGTTTTCCTGGCAGAAATACAGCATCACTCTTCAGTAGAACTTGTTCTAAATATACTGCAGTGTCAGGAGATCTGGGTAGCTCAAACTGTAGCAGAGTGTTGTCACAGAGACAAGGGCAGAAAGCAAAGACCTCAGATTCACTGGTAGTGAACAGCAAATTCCCACATTTTTCCTCTCTTCAGGAGCACAGAGGTGCATATTTAGAAACATCCCTATGCCTCTAATCTTAGCTGCCACCCCATTACAAAACTGCTGGTTTGGCAATAACTTTCCAGTTATTGGCAAAAGTAATAACTTTTTAAACTGATATAAGACTGGAATGAGGCAATGCTGGAGATATTATCCCGTGTTTTAAATAGAACAACAAAATCTCTGTCTGAATATCAGACTGGCACCATTCTCTTTACTTAAACAGATTGTTTTCCACATTAAGGGGAATGGATCCAAACAAACAACTGAATAAAAGAAGGTGCTAACAGTGATCTCACACATGCTAAACAGAAATATCTTAAGATGGAAAGTTCCATCCTATAAAGTGGAAATATATGCATGACTTTTTAATAGTTACATCACTTTTGTTCCAGTTCTCAAAATAAAGCGGTGCATTTGATGAGACTCTTGAAGCAAAAAGAAACACAAGGGAAAAGTGGAAAAATTCATGCTGAGCATTATTTGTAAGTGTTATATAAAAGAATACATTGTTACTGATTTTCTTCTAGTTTGGCATCTAAGGAAAGCAAGCAAGCCTCAGATGCCATGGTGTTCTTCAATCCTTTATCTTTATTCAGTTACATGTAATTTTTAGAAAGCTCTTCTGAAACACCAATGGCCATGCAAATAGTAAAACATTTCCTTTTGTAATGTTGAAATAGCATTGTCTATGTCATAATTTAGTTATATAAAAATCCAGTATCGGACCTAACTGTGATTTAATGTGTTAAAGATTTGATGAAGACAAATCAGCAGGTCATCATAAGAAACTGGAAACATCCAAGAACTTCAGGAAGAAAATGGAAATAAATAGTAATAGAAATCAACTGAAATCAAGCTGTGAATATTTATATCTGCATCAGTTTAATGAACTTGTGGTCCTCTGAAAAGTCCTGTCTGGAGCTGAGTGTAGAAAAGTGGACAGAAGTGCTGCCTTCTCAGAAATTGTTTTGAGTGTATGTTTGGAAGGAGGGAAACATCCTTTCTGTTTAGGCCAAAAAATGTTGTTTTAAGAGTATGTGGTTGCACAGTGGTTATTTGTGGTTCTCGTATAAAAATCCATTATTGATGCCAGTGTGTGAGTATTGTGATATCAGGACTCATCCTTGCAAATAAAAGAATGAAGATTTCCTAAAAGCATACAGAAACAGAACAGAAAGAAAAGGAATACAAATTGTTTTTTAAAATCCCAATAAAAGTACTTTGTTATTGCTGGAAGAAAGTCTTGTACTTGCTTTAAATAAGAAATTGTCTGAAATATCTGAAAATGAACATCATTGCCAAAAACATTTCTACAAAACTGAACATTAGTTGCAAATCTCTCTCTCTCTCTGACATTTCTTCTTTCCTCTTGCTAAAGGCTATATTACATTGGATATTTTCTAGTGCACTGTGTCTTAGATTTGCCCATCAGCTTCACTATTATTATTCTTGCAACTCTTTCTGATACTGGTTGTGCCAAGATTTCAGTGCAGATCAACTGTACGGACACAGAGGTTTCTCCCCTGCTGTTTTTTAACTGGCATAATTTTTATTATGGTGTGATTTTTGATTCTCCGAAGCCCAAATGTTATTCTGCTGGAATAACTTGTTCTCTGTCTTCGATATTCAGTTTCTGGTTTTGAGGTCATACCTTCTGGGCTGTCTAAGGGAAAATCTGGCTGGTATTTTAAGTGATGGCACCTTTCTCCATAGAAACATAGAATAACTCAGGTTGGAAGGGACTTGAGGGTCTCTAGTCCCATGTGTTCAAAGCAGGGTCAGCTGTGAGATCAGACCAAGTTGCTCAGGGTTTTGCTCTCCCTTACCTCACCGACATCATTATTTTAATAGATTTCAGTACCAGTTTATTATTTGCATTTCCAGGCAACCTTAATATAATTTTTGTCTTCCAAATTTGAATATGCAGTATAATCATCCATAATGCTCCTATTGCTCAAAAAGGTTTTAGCTAGAAGATTAATTACTGATGGATTGGTAGCTTATGTTGCACTGTTCACTAGTTGTTTGATCACGTAAAATACTTTTAAGTGTCAAGAATCCCATCACCTGGATTGCTTTGCCTGTGTGTAACAGGGAAATTGCAAGGTACCATAGTAAAGTGGCTGATATTTGAAATGTATGTGGCTGTTCAAAAGCATAAAATGAGACATATGAATCAAAATAAGACACATGAATAGGCACAAAAATCTCCTGGAGCATCCAATCTTATAATACTACACTGAAGAGTTTTTCAGCCGTTTTTCACTAAAAAATTTGTGCATATTTAATAAATTATAATTCCAACCATGAATTAAATTGGTCATTTTACTCCCCCATAAATTATAGCTGAAAGAGGTACTGTTCTAAGCAGGAAGGAGAAAGGGGGAAGAAACCTGACTGTCTAACCCAGTTGTCGGGTTACTTGCTAGTGACAAGGGTCACATTTTTATACAAGTGAATGTTTATCCTATAACAAGTACAGGAGTCCAGCGCATGAGTTCAAGACAAAATCACTGGTGGGGTGTTTCTCTCCTGTTCAGAATCTCCTGTTCCTGCTTTGATTTCATGACAGTAGAGGAAACAAAGAAACGTTTTGAAATAGCGGAGTCCCTCAAGGGTCGGTACTGGGACCAGTACTAGTCAATATATTCATTAATGACTTGGATGAGGGAATAGAGTGCACTGTCAGCAAGTTCGCTGATGACACAAAACTGGGAGGAGTGGCTGACACAACGGAAGGCTGCGCAGCCATTCAGAGAGACCTGGACAGGCTGGAGAGTTGGGCGGGGAGAAATTTAATGAAATATAACAAGGGCAAGTGTAGAGTCCTGCATCTGGGCAAGAACAACCCCATGTACCAGTACAAGTTGGGGGCAGACCTGTTGGAGAGCAGGGTGGGGGAAAGGGACCTGGGGGTCCTAGTGGACAGCAGGATGACCATGAGCCAGCAGTGTGCCCTTGTGGCCAAGAAGGCCAATGGCATCCTGGGGTGTATTAGAAGGGGTGTGGTTAGCAGGTTGAGAGAGGTTCTCCTCCCCATCTACTCTGCCCTGGTGAGGCCGCATCTGGAATATTGTGTCCAGTTCTGGGCCCCTCAGTTCAAAAAGGACAGGGAACTGCTAGAGAGAGTCCAGCGCAGAGCCACGAAGATGATTAAGGGAGTGGAACATCTCCCTTATGAGGAGAGGCTGAGGGAGCTGGGTCTCTTTAGCTTAGAGAAGAGGAGACTGAGGGGTGACCTCATTAATGTTTATAAATATGTAAAGGGCAAGTGTCATGAGGATGGAGCCAGGCTCTTCTCAGTGACATCCCTTGACAGGACAAGGGGCAATGGGTGCAAGCTGGAACACAGGAGGTTCCACATAAATATGAGGAAAAACTTCTTTACGGTGAGGGTGATCGAACACTGGAACAGTCTGCCCAGAGAGGTTGTGGAGTCTCCTTCTCTGGAGACATTCAAAACCCGCCTGGATGCGTTCCTGTGTGATATGGTCTAGGGAATCCTGCTCCGGCAGGGGGATTAGACTAGATGATCTTTCGAGGTCCCTTCCAATCCCTAACATTCTGTGATTCTGTAAATCTTTGAGAGAAAACTACCATTCATTCAATTCTATACCCTGTAGCTCTGAAAACTTGAAGAAAAAATTTGTATTTTTCTTCTTTAGCCATTGTGTTTGTTAGGTTTTTTTTTTTCCTTTTCCTTTCATGTTTGAGGCTGACTCCTTTATGCAGCAAAGTTTTTAATTCCAAGCTATGTTACAAATCCTTTGAAATGGGTCTTGGTGATGAAAGTGCTGAGCACTCTTTGCAGCTTACCAAAGTGGCACATCTGTCACTATAAAAGTTGTAGCATGAAGTGGCAAAAGAAAGCCAGTGCATAATATGCTTTTTAATGATAAAACTAAGGCAAAATAAGGGAGGAGTATTTGTAAAGTAAACCTGGCACGATCTAATCCTGTTTGTGCAGTGTTTAATTTTCAGGTGTCTGATCTACATAACAAACCAGTTAGGAAGATAATGAGAAAATAATACATTTCTTTATAGCCCTCTACTAACACAAATTACAGTCACTGAAGGAGGCGTTAGCTCCTGCCCCTTTTAAAATGTTTTTCTATTTATATAGGCCCTCCCTGGATCACTTACATTACGTTATAATTATTGGTTAGTGGCATTGCAGGGAGTAAGCCTGTTAGAACTGAAATATGCTCATTCAATCTCCTCAAGTGGTGTCTTTTGATAACTCATTTAAAAATGGGAACTGACACCTCGTGTCTTTGTCTCCCCTAATCAAATCCTTTTCCTCTTTCGCAAGCTACTGTTCAGAGGAAATTGCATTTTGCTGTACTTTTGATGTCTTGTGAAGCCATGTTACAGGTAAAGGGGTAGCTGAAGGTACAGAGGCTCAGTTTTGCCCTCATAAAAAGGCAAAGTCAAAGTCAATTTTGTCTGTATGAAATTGAGCTCAGTAGAAGTTGCATGAGGGCAAATAAAACATAACAGAAGTTTAGCTGCTTTCAATTTCAGTTGCTTAAATGTTCAGGTGTTGATAAGAATAGTGATAGCTTGTACAAAAGATGAAACTTTTCACTGCAGATTTGGAGAAACAAAAGAAGCTAATGAGGCCTGCTCTGGTGGTATTTTCTCCTTTACAACCTGATTTTCTGTAGCCCTGCTTCTTTTCTTACCCAAATTTAGCACCCCAAAATATGTATCCCAAGTCATCATTCCAACTTGAAAAATATTCACCAAAAAAATTTTAAGTCTAGTATAATTTTTTTAATGCAGGGAAATGGGCCTTTTATTTTAAGTGTGTAAATAGGCAGTCTGCATAGACCCCCCACAACTGAAGTCCCTTAATTAGGTGTGTAGTCACTGTAGGTTCTCTCTCTACTCCATGGGGAGAGAGTGGCTCCTGATGAAGAACATTTAGTCCTCTTCATATCTGAATTACCTTTGTGGACCTGTCTCCATCTACAGATGAGAAATAGGGTCCAGTTTCAGTAACCTCCCTAAAGAAGTTGCATACAATACGATGAACTTGTGTCATGTTGCAGAACTGAGTGCAGAACTGTAATTACAGAGTGGAGGAAAGGGAGAAACTTTGTTTTGCAGAACCAAATGTTAACCTGGAAAAAGAACCCAAACTGGGCAAAAAAATTTCAGTGAGCATTTTCACAAGTGGTGTTTTCATCTCTTGTGTAGCAGTTTAATTCTGATGGTGTTTCAAAGATCTTAATGAGGGTCAGTGTAGATACCAGATTGTTTCCTTCTTGGTCATGTTTATAAATCTCTGTGAAAAGCAGAATAAGGAGTTGCTGATGTTGGAACAGTTATAACCTCCTCTGTGAGGACCTATTCAATGCAGTAGTGAAAATTAGGTTTAGATTCTGCTCTGTTTGAAGCAAGTTTGTTTCTTTACCTTTTCTTATTTCAGGGGAAAAAATCAGGTCCTAAAGCAGCTTCAGTTGTTTTTTTTTTATCTTAATGTGCAAATGAAGAGAAACATTTTTAATTACTTCATTTGTTCTTTACAAAGTTGACTCTCATGGGATTGAAAACAAACAACTTCTTCAGTAGCTGTGTAACCACAAAGCCCAGTGGGCTGGATTCAGTGTAATCTGATGCTGATTGTGTATGTGACACAAAGATTTGGGTTCTCAAATCCAATATCTGGTTGATTTAGCATCCTTATAAAAGATTCTTCAGTAGGAAGAACTGTAGAGTAAGGCTGTGGAGGCTGTGCTGATTTGAGCATATTCCCTGATTCTTCCCCACTGGTAATGAACCTTCCTGTCATTTAGCTGAACTGGAGGCTGTGCAAGGAACTACAGATTACGCTTCTCTGTGCTACTAAGAAAAAAATAATTCTGTTCTCTTTAAACTAGCTGAATGAAAAGGGTAAGTTCTACACAGTGCAAAACCAAACCCTACAAATCCCTAGGCTGTTATACTTACATTTGGGAAAGAAAAATTGATAGATTCCACTGAGATTGCAAAAGTCTCCCTCAAACTTGAAAGATGGATGCTAGTTACAGCAGTATAATTAATATGCATAATTATTTTTAATAGACTAATTACTTATGTTTCCTTTCAAGGCTGGACATTTTTCATCTTCAGTACGGCCCACATGTGTTTGTGAATTTTTTGATCTGCAATATGGAACAAGAGTGATTCTCACCGCCAGCAGAGAAGTAGGCTAGCTCATCAGTTATCCTGTGTACACAAAGGGACAGATTGCTACAGACTCTGTGAATGCTGGACCCTATCTGAAGGAAAAGGATCCCTTTTTGCAGCTTTTTTCTTATTTTACGGGCAGTTTCCCTGATCAGTTCCCAGAGTGGTTTCTTTTAAGTGTGTTGCTTCCAAATATGCATAAAGAGTCCTATGCCTCCGCATTCCCTCCAGGTCACTAAGAGAGCTCATCATTCATTTTGGGCAATTTATATGGAGGATGGTAGAATGTGAACAGCATGCTATGCTGTTTTTTTTTATACAGTGGAACCACTATTAAGCGATATTCATTTTTTTCCCAATTATAATTTGCTGCACTCTTTTGTAGTGAAACGTGAGAATCTTTTTCCCAGAGGAGAAATATATGATTGATGGGAAAAATAGGTGGAGCTCAGATGCTGCCAAAATGGACTCACATTAATATACGCAGACACAAGGCAAGACATAATTATCGCTCTGTCTTTTCGTTTTCCTTAAAGTTTTCTGTAGATTTTTTTGTGAAGTTTTCACAGTAAAACACATAGAATTTGGGGTTGATTATTCATTCGTGTTTTTCTAGATGATCTTTCGAGGTCTCTTCCAATCCCTAACGTTCTGTGATTCTACATTTAAAAAGAAAATTAAATCCATTTAATTTGCACAAGTGTAAATTATGCTTCTTCATAAAATCCTATCAACTTCAAAGAGAGAATATGTTCAGGACAATGATCTGTGGGAGCTGGAGAAAAGTGTAAATAACGCTGGTGAAGAAGCATGGGGAGAAAGCCAGCAAACTAATGATGAGATTTCTCATTTGATGCAGGGATGATACATATATACGCAACAATTTCCTTGAAGGACAGGAGTTCTGTATTTTTTCTACACCTATTTCTGTAAAACTGGGATCAGTTAGATTCAGAGTAGAGCTGTCAGGACTTCATTTGATCTAGGTCTTCAATGATTAGCTGTTAACTTTATGTCGCTTTTTTGAGTTATCTGTGGGATTTTTCTGACTTTTACTTATATTATACTATGAATACTATGTACCATCTCCTTTCTATGGTTCATGTCTGCAGCGTTTTACTGCTGCAGCTTATACAATTTATTAAGTTTATCTTCCTTCTTGCTTTTCTTTGTTTAATTTCTTGCTGTATTTTCTATTTTGCAATATAGTGTGTTTGCATCTGATTTCCTCCAAACCCTTTCTTACTGGTTTGTGTAAACACAAAAATAAACTTTACATTCAAAAGGTGATTCACCCAGATAGTATACGGAATATCACAGAACCATCAGCTCTTACACAGATAAAGTACGGCTTGCTTATAGTTTCTTTTAGCACTTATCAATATTTTTCCTGATGTTGTGATGCCAGGACTATTAATACTAAATCTATGCTAAACCATGCAGCAGTCCTAGTTTGATCCAGATAGACACAGTACATATTTATTTTTACTTCAATTTTTGGTTAAATGTAGCATGCTGCCTGAATAATTTTATTTTTATTTCAAATAATTGCAAGAAAATGAGAAATACCTGATATGGTGTGAAATCACTTGGTGCCAAGAGGTAATACCAATTTTCTGTAGAAACAGCTTATATTAAGTTTAACAATCAGAAGTTTTTGAGCTAGTGACAAGAGTTTATCATCAACTGGTGTAATATATCCAAAGAATGCAATAGCACCTAACCTTTTGGCATGCTTTCTGGGGTCATAAAGGTATTTGATTAATAAAGGTAACTGATGGGGTTAGGCTGACGTAGTTTTTCAATAATTCATTATTAAAATATTCATTGGTATCTCCATATCTAATTTACGTAATTCTATCTAAATGTAGTAAAATGAATTCTGACTAATTTTCCATTTTTCCTTTCAGAAGACAATAACTGAGCCACAACAATGCAAGTCACAAGACTTTGTTTTATATAGTGCATTTATTACTGTTCTTAGAGAAGAGAGCAGGAATGAAAGAGACTTCCCCAGGTGAAATTTACAGACCATTGAAATTGTGGCTCTTCCTATTCGTTTTCCCTGGCTAGTCATAATGTCTCTGTGTAATGGAGAGCAAAAGCAGGAGTGGAGCGCTTCCTTATCTACTCACAGCTTTTCTGCTGTGTGGAGGAAATTCAAACACAAAATCACTGTTGAGAAACTAACCGACTTAGTACAACAGCAAGACAAGTAAACGAATCTGAGCACTCTGTTACATTTAATAAAGTTTATGCCCCAGAATATGCCTGCAGTTCAACATTAAAGAAGAAAATCTACAATTGATAGATCAATAATTCATAATAAGGAATACAGTCCTTTAAAATAAGAAGTTCTGATAAAGATCATTTCCAGGTCATCTAAGATAACATATTATTAATTTTTGTAATGACATAGAAAAAAAGGCTGATGGAAGATCATTGTATGTACTCTGGCTCTAATTTTTTCATTGAAGTAGTGTTTAAAATAAGCTAGAAGCTGCTTAGGCTCAGTTTTTTAATCTGGTTTTTGATTAGAATGACCTAATTGAAGGTGAAAGTAAAGCTAGTAAAAATTTTAGAGGAAATTGCTGGAGGAATTGTGAAATATTTAAGAAGGTCAAAAAGGTTCAGATAATACCGTACTGGCTCAGCATGATATTGAAATGATCGTTGCATGCCTTCTGTTCTAATCAAACGTAGCACCATAATGATTATTTATTTTGAGACATCTCACAATCAGAATTGTTGGTTTATTGTGCCATTCACACATGCAGATAAGGATGAGATCTGCCCAAACCACCTCAACTTTAGTTTATTAATTGTCAATACCTGTTATGTTTCTTTAAGATTCTCTTCAGTGTGCAGGGATTATTTTTTCTTAGTTTTAATTCTAAAATTTCAGTTCAATAAAAACTTTCCTAGCTTTGGAACATCTCAGTACGAAAACACTATAATAGTTATATATATATATATGCCTTTGGGTTTTCAGCTGTAACTACAGCAAAGCTTTCTGGTTTCCAGAAACTGCCAGAAGCAAAAGGAATAAAGGTCATATCTAGTTTTGATAACCCTCATCATCGTTCTTCTATGGCTACAAGGATGTATTTATTTATATGTGCTCCACATTTTTCTCTGCTATATGACAATTTTTACTCCTCAAAACAGCCATTTCATTTTCAAAGAGAGATTTCAGAAAATAAAACTTTTTTTATAGTTCACCTACAGGGCTTATAAATCAGGATCACCCAGGCAATGTAGAAGACAGAGAAATGTATACATTAAAAATGGAACTCTATGAAAATAGAGCTAAGAACATCCATCGGTACAAGCTCTTCAAATACTGGAAACATGAATAATGTAGTTCTCTATTGGACTCAATATGCTCAAAACAGAGGGCAGGCATCATTTTGCCGATACTGGGAGCTGCGAAGCTGAGGAAGAACATAAAAAAAAAAATTACTTGTTCATTTTCATCCGGATGGCCAGTGACAGAACTTCACAGAATCACAGAATCATTCAGGTTGGAAGAGACCTCAGGGATCATCGAGTCCAACCATTGCCCTGACAACACCATGTCATCTAGATCATGGCACTAAGTGTCATGTCCAGTCTTTTCTTAAACACATCCAGAGATGGTGACTCCACCACCTCCCTGGGCAGCCCATTCCAATGTCTAATAACCCTTTCTGTAAAGAAATTCTTCCTAATGTCCAACCTGAACCTCCCCTGGCGAAGCTTGAGGCTATGTCCTCTTGTCCTATCACTAGTTGCCTGGGAGAAGAGGCCAACTCCCACTCCACTACAACTTCCCTTCAGGTAGTTGTAGACTGCAATAAGGTCACCTCTGAGCTTCCTCTTCTTCAGGCTAAACATCCCCAGCTCCCTCAGCCGGTCCTCGTAGGACAGACCCTCCAGACCTTTCACCAGCTTGGTCGTCCTCCTCTGGACTCTCTCCAACACCTCAACATCTTTCTTGAAGTGCGGGGCCCAGAACTGGACACAGTACTCAAGGTGCGGCCTCACCAGTGCCGAGTACAGAGGGACGATCACTTCTCTAGACCGGCTGGCTACACTATTCTTAATAGAGGCCAGGATGCCATTGGCCTTCTTGGCCACCTGGGCACACTGCTGGCTCATGTTTAGCCTTCTGTCGATCAGCACCCCCAGGTCTCTTTCCACCGGGCCGCTTTCTAACAGCTCTTCCCCCAGCCTGTAGAGCTGCATGGGGTTGTTGTGGCCGAAGTGTAAGACCTGGCACTTGTTCTTGTTGAACCTCATGCCGTTGGTCTCGGCCCATCTATCTAACCTGTCCAGATCAGGATTTTGAGAATTTTTTTTCTTTGCCCAATTTTGAGTTTTTCAGACATTTTTTGTTTGAGGTAGAGTTGATTGTAAGGCAATAAAGTTCACTGAAGAAATTGGTTTCCCAGAAAATATTCAAGTCCAGATAGTCTTGTTTTGTTTCCTGGTTTTGCTGCTGAACAACATGCCCCGGGCTTGGAACAGTAGTGTTCTTTAATGCTTTAAATCTGTCAATAAACATATGCTAGTTTGAAGGAATTCATCCTATTCCTATAAGCCTATCACCCTCTAAGGCTTCTTTCCCCTTTTCTCACACCCTGGATAACTCCAGCAACTGTCCTCACAGGATCATAGCTGTGCTGTTAAGGAGACCATGCTCTTCTCTATGGAGGTTAGATGTGCTTTCCTTCTACATGATGTACTTCTTTCTTGGTTAGGCCAGGCTAGACTGTTCAGCTTGCAGATTAGGCTTTAATTGGCCCCTGCTGGGGTCACTATGTGGTGCTACCACCATAGCAAAGGGTTCAGTGCTGGAGGACTAGCTGTTTAGTCCCTCCTTAGGGTCTAGCACCCTTTTTCTGACACTGCTGGCGTGGAGCTGTGCTGTGGTTGCCAGTACTAAGAAACAGGAGCGAGAATTGCTAATTCTTATTCTGCAGCTGTCTGAAAGTGAGAGCTCTTCTCTTATCTGACCCGTCTGTGTCCAACTGGAGAGAAGTGCCAGGGTCAACTGAGATCTGCTGTTCCCAGCCACTCAATTCTTGGGTGCCGTTCCTGAATGCAGAAACATACAATGTCATTAGTGTCCCTTCGCATTTAGCCTTCCACCACTAAAAGAATAGCAGCACGAGTGAGCTCAAAGTGCTTTGCACGGATTTGGGAAGACACTTTGTGGAGTAGGCTGACTGTCTGCAGGCAGTCTGCCCTTCTTTCAGTATCCATTTACACTTTAATGCCCCTTGTATCACTCACTGACCCCAGACCTAGTACTATGCTTAGTAGGTAATCTGGTTTTGAGAGAGCATTATGTATGTAATAAGTATGTGATGGGAAGACAAAAGGTCAAATATTTAAGGTTTGTTTAGCTGGCAACACAAAATGAACCAAACTTCAAGGCTCTCATTTAGCAGGACCTCTAGAAATTAACTTTGACAGTCAGTCATTCTATTAGAGTAATCAGTGTAAGGCTGGATGCCAGTAGTAATGTTAGCTGTATGAATTTAAAATTAAGTAGTCATGACTTTTTTTTTCAGGAAGACTTAATGCCTAATAATTCAATTCACTCTCATCAAAAAATGAGGTAATTATCTCTAATTCTCTCCTCTGGGACTATGATTTTGTTGCATATAGAGACTATGTATTCTTAAAGCAAGTCATTGTTAAATACTAATCAGATCACATATGACAGTTTCCATGACAGTCTAATCAAATACTAGCTCTTAAGTCAGAAATATGAAATAATTTAGACTATTTATTTTAATTGCTTGTATGTTAATTAATCAAATGCCTTTCCCAAGGTAGTGATTATTCTAGTCAATATTCCTCTCTCATGTACGCACACACACATCCACAGAGATTCACTCACTCTTTAATAAAGCTAAACTCCTGTGAATATAATCAGATTTGAAAAAGACCAACTTTGTTAAGCAGTTTTCTTTTAACTATTCTGCATAATTGTATTATTTTTGCTGAGCATTTAATTTCCTATTTCCACAAAATAGGAATTGTTACTTAAATTATGACTCTAAGATATTTTCTAAGTCATTATATTTTATAATATACTGTATGTCCTGTGACATTTAAATAATTAAAAGTATATGGATTAATTAAATATAAACCAGCTTTTGAGTTCTTAATAATCTTAATATCTACTAATTAATTTATACTCATTCTTTTCAGCTCTCAAGTTCACTACTGTAACGATGTTGCATACTGCAATGATAAGCATATACCATAAAATTGGGAAAAAAGACATTAGTTAAAGAACATTATATATTTTACTGTTAAGTGATTAACGCTTAGTCACATTCTGGATTTACTGTTGGAGCACACGTCTTCTAAGGAGTGGTCAATTTTATCACTGTTATCACATGATGCAGATTAAAAAAAATCAATGTATCTAAAGTCCTTTATTGCTTATAAAGGTGGGAAAAAGGGTTTTATGTGAAAATTTTTTAATTCTGTTGACAGCCTGACTAAGGGAAAGTTATTCATATAGATTCCTGGTCTTACATTGTATCTTTCATAGCTAGTTCAGCTGGTACGGCTGAACTTGCATGATCATGGGGTCTTGCTTCACCCTGAACGAGTTGAAATGACACAGGAAAGTCCCGTCCTCTTCTTTTACTAACAACAACAGTTGCAAGAATGTCTTTCCTAAGTAAGAGCATTCAGAGACAACATAATCTTCTTTGAAAGAAAATTGGGTATGTTTGGAAATTTCTTCTAGATTTCTTCCCAGCAAATTTATGAGAAAAATCCCTTCAAAATTGTCAGAGCAATTCAGGAGGTAGTTTGAGGTTATAAACAAAATCTTGAACTTTACATATAGACACATCAGGGCTCCAAATCCTCTGACATGTACACTGTTTTTTTGTTGCTGTCATAGTTTTATGTTTCAGCATCATTGGTGTTACAGTCTGCAGCCAAAATGTTGCTAGTCATTCCTGGTTTCTCTTTAAAGAACATGGAGTCTAGATGCCCAAAACAAGATCTAACGACATACTTCTTTAGCTGGTGGTGATAGCCTGGTGCAAGTACAGTTTATTAAATTGTTTCTGCAGAAGTTGTTTCAAAGTAGAAAGTAGATTCATAGACTCACAGAATCATTGAGGCTGGAAGAGACCTCTGCAGATCATCTAGTCTAGCTCCCCTTCTCTGTTCAAGCAGGGTCAGCTAAAGCATATTGCTCAGGACTTTGTCCAGTCAGATTTTCACTCTTAAATTAAACAGTTATTTTCTTTTTGGAAGTATTGGATTGTCACAGAAAATTGCGCTTTTTCTTGAAAAAAACCCAACATGGAGAAAGATTTTGAGTCTTAGCTGATTTTTCTTTTCGTGTTTGACTAAATCCTGAGTAATGCCATCCATTTCCCCCTGCAGAGGTCTAATGTTTTGACCTATAAATCAAAATTCAGTTGGTAAAAAAACACTGTAGCAGTTTTTGAAATGCAGTTTGATGCCCTTGTGGTGGGTTGACCCTGGGTGGATGTCAGGTGTCCACCAAGCTGCTCTATCTCAGCTGGACGGAGAAGAAAAAATATAGTGAAAGTCTCATGGGTCAAGTTAAGGACAGGGAGATTACTTAGCAAGTATCATCATGGGCAAACCAGATTCAATTTGGGGAAATTATTTTAATTTATTGCCAATCAAATCAGAGTAGGATAATGAGAAATAAATCCAAATCTTAAAACACCTTCCCCCCACCCCTCCCTTCTTCCTGGGCTCAACTTCGTTCCCGATTTCTCTACCTCCAACCCTGTGCAGCACAGAGGGACAGGGAATGGGTGTCATGGTCAGTTCATCACATCTTTGCTGCTTCTTCCTCCTCACTCTTCCCCTGCTCCAGCGTGAGATCCCTCCCACGGGACACAGTCCTCCACAAACTTGTCCACTGTGGATCCTTCTCACGGGCTGCAGTTCTTCACAAACTGCTCCAGAATGTGTCCCTGCCACGAGGTACGGTCCTTCAGGAACAGACTGCTCCAGCGTAAGTCCCCCTCTAGTGCCTGAAGCATCTCCTCCCTCTCGTTTTTCACTGACCTTGGTGTCTACAGAGTTGTTTCTCTCACATATTCTCACTCCTTTCTTCCAGATGCTGTTGTGCAGCAACCTTTTTTCCCCTTCTTATATGTTATCCCAGAGGCGCTACCACTTTCACTGATGGGCTCAGCTTTGGCCTGTGGTGGGTCCGTCTTGCAGCCAGCTGGCATTGGCTTTATTCGATGTGGGAGAAGCTTCTATCAGCTTCTCACAGAAGCCATCCCAGTAGCACCCTCGCTACCAAAACCTTGCCACACAAACCCAATACAGCCCTACATCTTCCGGCCAGACTACAAATTCCACAGTGCACTGTGCCACTAGAATTACAATGATGAACCACAGTGTGCCCATAAGAAATAAAAGCTAGAGAGGGAACCCACAGGGGATCCATAGAACCGCACTACAAATTGCTTGAAACTTTATGATGAGATTAACTATCAATCAGCTGAACAGGGACTGAGAAAGGCATTACAAATTGCTTGAAATTTTATGATGAGATTAACTATCAATCAGCTGAACAGGGACTGAGAAAGGGATTACCTGGGAGACCTCTACTGATGCAAGTTTGTAAAACCAAGAGACTTGTATGAAAGCGTGCCAAGAGAGCTGTCTAGTGCCATTGTAAGGTTATTCTCTAACACCTCTGAAAGGTCAGAGAGACTGCAGAAGGTCAACAATGATTAGAGAAAAGCAAAAGTCCCACCCATCTTCACAAAGACCAAAAGGATGATCTGGGGAGCTACAGACTAGACAGGCTCATCTAAGCCTCTGGGAAAACCATGCAGCAAGTCCTGTTAGAGTGCCATTTTTGGAACATTAAAGAGAAGATGACTGGATGTAGTTAACATAGATTTGCCAAGAGTAAATCATGCTTGACCAGCCTGATTGTTTTCTATGACAAAGTGGCTGGATTTGTCAGGAAGCGGAGAGAATGTAATTTACCTCAAATGAAGCAAGACTTTAGACTCTGTCTCCCACTATATTTTTGTATCTAAGTTTGGACAGTGTCATCTGAATGGGTGAACAAGTAGATAGGTAAAAGAAATGGTTGTACGGTTGGTCTCAGAGGGCCATGGTTAATGGATCATACAGTGCCTGGAGGCCTGTAACAAGCAGAGTAACACAAGGATCTCTAAGATTTATCCTGGGACCTGTGCTGTTTCAAATCTTTCTTAACAACCTAGAGGAAGCAACAAAGTACACTCTCATCAGGTTCCCAGATGACACCAAATTGGAGGGACAAGCTAATATGTTCGAGGACAGAGCTGTCATAAAGAAGGACCCAGAGAGGCTGGAGGAATGGGCCAACAGGAACACCATACCATTCAACATTGTGGGACAAATGCCCAGCCCCACACCAGGGTAAGAAGAGCCCCTACAATGACACAGACTGGAGATGAACTGGCTGGGGAGCAGCTCTGCAGAACAGACCATGGGTGTCGTGGCAGACAGCAAGCTGCACAAGACAGCAGCATGCCCTATAAGTAAAGATGGCCAACAGCATGCTGGGCTGTATGAACAGAAGTATAGCCAGGACATCATAGGAAGGGATCATACCTCTCTACTGAGTACTCTTTAGACCACAATCTGCATTCAGTTTTTGTGCCCTCAGTACACAAAAGGCATTGGTAAACTGGGGCAAGTTCAGGGAAGAGCTCCCAGGACAGTCAGGAGCTGGAGCATATGGTCTGCGAGGAGAAGGGAAATGATTTCGGCTTGTTAAGCCTGAGGAAGAGATGGCTTTGTGGGGTTTAACCCACTAGCAGCTTTCCAATACCTGTGAAGCGATTATCAAGAGGATGAAGCCAAGCTCTTCACAGAGGTACACAGTGTAAGGATAAGAGACAGTGGGCATAAATTGAAATAAGAGAGGATCTGAGCAATCTGATCTGATCTCGTAGCTGACTTTGAGCAGGAAGTTAGACTAACAACCTCCTTAAGTCCCTTTCAACCTGCATTTATCTATGATGCTTAAGAAAAATTCTATATAAACTGGGGGAATGACTGCTGGGAAAAACAGTATTCTTAACATTTCTACTCAGTTAATATATTGCAAATAAAATTTTCTCAGCATTGTCAGTATCACTGTTTAAGGCTGGGCAGGCGGTTAAACGCACAGCAGATGCTCTCTATTAACCTTCTGCTTCCCCAGAGGGGAAAAGGAAAAGAGAAAAGGGAGAGAGACTTACAGGTTGGAAAGTTAAAACAGTTTTAATAAACAATAACGATGAAAAGAAAGAGTATAATAAATATTGAACTATATAAAAAAACGCTGCTGAGCTCCCCCCGATGATGACCATGTCACCACTGATGCTGCAGGGCAGGCACTGGGCAGTCCTGGAGCACACGCGGCAGCAGGTGGGAACCGGGTTCAGGAGCAACGGCAGGAACACAGGTAGAGTCCTCCCAGGATGTCAGCCACCGAGGAAGAGAGTGTGACCCTCGTGGTCCCCCAGCTTTTAATTATCACGTGCATGGGATGGAATACCCTGTTGATCAGGTTTGGGTCACTTGTCCTGTCCGTTCCTCCCCACAGGTGCGACACTTTTATGGTCACAGAATTACAGAATCACAGAATCAATCAGGTTGGAAGAGACCTCACGGATCATCGAGTCCAACCATTGCCCTGACACCACCCTGTCAACTAGACCATGGCACTAAGTGTCATGTCCAGTCTTTTCTTAAACACATCCAGAGATGGTGACTCCACCACCTCCCTGGGCAGCCCATTCCAATGTCTAATAACCCTTTCTGTAAAGAAATTCTTCCTAATGTCCAACCTGAACCTCCCCTGGCGAAGCTTGAGGCTATGTCCTCTTGTCCTATCGCTAGTTGCCCAGGAGAAGAGGCCAACTCCCACTTCACTACGACCTCCCTTCAGGTAGTTGTAGACTGCAATAAGGTCACCTCTGAGCTTCCTCTTCTTCAGGCTAAACAACCTCAGCTCCCTCAGCCGTTCCTCGTAGGACAGACCCTCCAGACCCTTCACCAGCTTGGTCGTCCTCCTCTGGACTCTCTCCAACACCTCAACATCTTTCTTGAAGTGCGGGGCCCAGAACTGGACACAGTACTCAAGGTGCGGCCTCACCAGTGCCGAGTACAGAGGGACGATCACTTCTCTAGACCGGCTGGCTACACTATTCCTAATAGAGGCCAGGATGCCATTGGCCTTCTTGGCCACCTGGGCACACTGCTGGCTCATGTTTAGCCGTCTGTCGATCAGCACCCCCAGGTCTCTTTCCACCGGGCCGCTTTCAACCACTCTTCCCCCAGCCTGTAGAGCTGCATGGGGTTGTTGTGGCCGAAGTGTAAGACCCGGCACTTGTTCTTGTTGAACCTCATGCCCTTGGTCTCGGCCCATCTATCTAACCTGTCCAAATCCCTCTGTAGGGCCTTCCTACCCTCCAGCAGTTCGACACTCCCACCCAGCTTGGTGTCATCTGCAAATTTACTGAGGGTGCACTCAATCCCTACGTCTAGATCATCTATAAAGATATTGAACAGCAGCGGCCACAGAACTGAGCCCTGGGGAACACCGCTAGTGATCGGCCGCCAGCTGGACTTTGACCCATTCACCACCACTCTCTGGACTCGGCCATCCAGCCAGTTTTTAACCCATTGAGTCCACCCATACAAGTCCTTTCCTCTGTGGAACAAAGAGACCCAACAGGGACCCTAGTTCCCATGACAACAAGCGTACATGGTCAACTTCAGAAAGTACAGTCACTTAAGAGAAACTTAACTGAAAAGTCTGTCCTGGTCCAAACCAGGACAGCCAGTTAAATGTAGTTTCAATACTGCATGGTATCTTTAATCATTGAACATACATTTTTGCTTTTATACAGTGGTACTAGTTGTTTCAAACAAAAGTGTCCATGTTTCTTAGCACGCAAATCTTTCATGTATCTCGTAAGGGTTCCATGAAACTTAACAACTAGTGCTCATTTGACAAAAACACCATGGAAATGTTCAGTGTCTTGGTTACAATAGTATACTTTCTCATTAAAGTATTTTTCTACTTTGAGCATCACAAAAATTGCTGGTCATTCTCCTGCTGCATGCAGTTTAAGATATGCAAAGAAACAACACATTTTGTGGTGTAAGTTCTGAGAGGTAGTTTGCATAGGATGAAGCACTGCAGGAAATCAGCTTAGCAGAGCACTGAATACCATATTCAGCTCTGTTATAGATAATGCATTGCCTCTGGCAGCAGTTAGGCTTTTTCTTAGTAGCTCAGTAAGTAACATCTTCAGAGCAGATCACTCCTAATTTATACATGCATGCATAACAACAGGTATTCTGCTTCAAGCATCTCTGCATCCCTAGGCAATGAAATTACTTTCTTTTTTTTTTCCACAATTATTTCAAAAACAAGACAAATGAATGACCTAATTCAGAACTAAGACTCCTCTCTGTACTTGTGTACGTGGTTTTATATGTATTCAAGCATGCTCCAGAAACCATCAATGGTTAGCTCATTCATTATATCGATTGACAGTAAAACATCAGGAAAAGCATCTGTCTGTGACTGCTTTGTCAAGAGAAGTACTGTCTGTGCACTGCTGTCTATGTGTATCTTGGCATTTTGGCACAATATCTAAATCACTAATGAATGAAGTGCAATTTTAACGAGCATAGTAGTATTGGTTCTGACAAAGCATTTAAAAACAAGTAGAGGATCACAGAACCTCAGCTCAAAAAGGAGGGCATTGTCCCAGGTTTTATCTGCAGGAGGTTTCTTTCTCTTTTGCCGTTCCTTCCCCTCCATGCCCGCTGCCCTCCCCTCCACTGTTTCTCTCTGGTGTTTCTTTTTATTTCAAAACCTCTGGAGAAACAATGTTAATATTTGCTGGGTTTTTTTTTTCTTTTTAAGTTTGTTAAATATTTATGAATCTAGAAGCCTTTCAATGCTCCCTTTTTGTTAAGATTTTTCTTTTGCTTTGTTTTTCCAGCAGAAACTATAAATCAATCAGGAGCTGTTCTCAGAATCATAGGATTTCAGGCAGGGATTAAGCAGATGATGTTGTTCAGGATGGTTAGTACTGTAGGGAAACCATTTTGAAAAGCAAGATTGTCAATATGAAGGCTTGCAAAATCATTTGTGGAGGTATACAATTAATAAGATGGAGTGATTACTCTCATCACTGGCCTGAGAAAATGAGGCAAAGCAGCTTCCAGAAGATAATTTCAATTTCACTGAAATCTAGAATTGCACATCTTTATCATTCATTCGTGAAAAACATCATTGCATTATTTGCGAAAGCTCTAGTAATAAAATGAAGAAAGTCCTTTATATTGGGCAATTGAGAAAAACAATAACTGACAATTTAAGTCAAGGCCAAGTAAAATTGCAAGCAATAAGTGAATTGCATGAAACTGTAGAATCACAGAAATGAACTCCATTTACTCAGAGATCTGAACTATGGTGATCTCTGTATTAAATCTTCAGGACATCTTGGTGCACAGCCGATAGAAGTTGTGAGCTGTATACTTACATTTTCATGTTAAGAATGATACTTGCCATGAACATCAGAGATCTCATAGGACTGCATGTCAGCTGGTTTTGAAACATCATTCAATACGAGGTTTCTCATATAGTACGATGTGAAAAGTCTGTGGCAGTTCAAGAAAGCAATAGCAGCTAACAACCCAGAGAAATACAGTGGTGATGTAGATTAATATATGTTACTTGTCTGTACTTGTAAGCCAAATTTTAGAAGGCTAAATTCTGTATTTATCTGCATACACTGTTGCTGTTGCTTATTCATTAAAGAAATGCAGAATGTGGTGAAAACCACGTTTAATTTGCACTGAGTTTTGGGGAAGGAAGTATTAAAAAATAAAAGAGCAAGTGTTCTGCGAATGCGAATAAACGGGATTGTAATTTCAAAAGCTGCCAGTGAGAGTAATCAAACCCTTCTGATGAAGGTTGAATTTAATAATAGGTCATAGCTTAAAATGTTCTTAATATATTCATTTCCTAAATGGGAAGATGATCTTTTTTTGGAGCCACTTGTGGATTATTTTTGGAACCACTTTTTCTGACTTCAAGATTTTTTTTGTAACAGCTATGTAAAATTCTGTCATACACATATGCCGAGAGAAAAAACAGTCTGAAAAGGACATCTCAGATGAGAGCTCTGAAAAGTGGGAGATAAAAAGCAAGGCTCTGAAGTAGAGATATAACCCTTGTTAGCTTCCATGTTTTCTATCTTCCAAAGCATTGCTTGTCAGTGGTTAGTTGTTTTTATATATATGTGTGTATGTTTATCTTTCAAAACAGTACTACAATGATTCTGTCTCTCTGCATTCTTCATAAGCAGTATGTGAACCAAATCCAAATTAATGTCAAATAGAAGCTTTGGGTACTCTAAGCCTCTTGTAACTGTCTCCAGATCATTCACATCCAGATCAGCTAGACTTTCGAAGTGCTTGGTGGAGGTATTCTATGTTGTATTTTCAGTTTCTACTACATAGTAGTGTGGTGGAGAGAGAAAAAGACACATTGACTTGGCATTATGCAGGGCTGGCCTAGTTCAGGCTGGGCGTGAGTTAGGCTTAATGTGATATTTTTGAACTGCAGGCTAAGGGGAGTCTAAAAAGCAAGTGTTCATCCCAGAAAACAGTGCAAATTAGACTAGATGGCATGTATTGGTGTCCTCCACTACCAATGAACAGGACTGGGAGGGTGAGCATGTCATCTCAGGTTGTCAGCTAATTTGGTATACTACAGTTTCATGGATTTTTATCAGCAAGGAAACACATGTGATAACTCTTCTAGTCTGATGCTGTGTTCCTGAGGTCAGTTGAGAAAAAAAAATAATTTTTCTTGTGTTATTTTGTTCAGAGAAACCAGAATTATGCAGGCAGTTATGAGGGGAAAACAAAATGAAAGCTATTCAATACACATTATTTTAGAAACCTCTGTTGGCAGTTAAAGTTGTGAATATGCTGTTTGTTTATTTATTGCAATGTCATTAGCTGTTTGTAGTTGCAACAAAAGATTTCAGTGAGAAAAAAATCATAGTTAAAGATCTTGATGTGGGACAAATGGACACAGGTCCACTGAGCAACACCCTCTGAAATATCCATGAGTAGCCATAACTGTCCGTATTAACTGAAGAATTACCTGGACTTGCTTTGTACAGAAGCATGTACAATTAAACACTTTATGGTCTAGATGCTCAATAGGACCCTATTCATCAGTATTCATGCCTCTTACATTAGTTAAGGACAACACAACTGAAACAGAGGAGAAAGTTAAACCATTTAATATCAGCCACGTATTTCTTCTGTTCACTAAGGTATGTTTTAGGTAACAGCTCAATTGCTTCTCTAGACAGTAGGTAGCTATAAAGCAAAGATCAAAGGACAGGATTAGAACTGGCAAGTTTAGGCCTGGTAGTGAAACACTGGCAGCCCTGATTCCTTGCCTCCAATGATGAATTCAGGCTATACCCTTAGCTGGAGTGATTGACATAGCTCTACTGCATAATTCTGTTTAAACCTTATGATGCATTATTTGCAACATTTTCCATAAGTTTAAGTATGAAGTTTCCATAGCATCTGACGAGCCTGTCCTTGGAAAGGATTCATTCAAGTGAAGTCAAAGCCCTACGATACATTTTATAGCCTGGGGAAACACTATCGTGCTGCAACTTCTTGGAAAAGTGTCTTCTACTTCCTGATTATGGGAAAGGCACAAACTTAAAGATACAAGCTTATTATTCTAAGCTTGGGATTCAAAGCCTGTATTCAAAGAAGAATTTACTGAAGTTACAGAATGTAATTCAGAAAAAGACCTTTGTAATATCTGAGCCAGGGACCCAAACTTGAATTTTAGGTACAGACTACATAATAAACATACAGCTAAAACGAACATGTATTAGATACATGCCAGCCTATCTGCTTTTAACTAAAACTGAAGCCACAATATTAGCAGAACAGTCAGGAGAATTTCATTGTAAGCTACTAAAGTTTTGTAAGTTCCATCACTGCTTTGGAGTACCATGCAAAAGTTACCACAGAATTGTTTCATAAATAATTGCTTTCATTTTGGTAACCTCTTACCAGCATTTCAGAAGCAGTAAAATAAGAAAGATGACTTGTATCAATTAATCATACACCAGTCAACTATCACATAAATCAAATATCAAATGCAAACCTCCAACTTCAGAGTTCTTTTTAAGTAGCAAATACAATTGACATTGACATCGGTTCGTCTGTGTACTCTTTAGGTTTCATTAATTTTAATTATGTTTATCATGCTCTATCAGCAGTTTAAATAAATGCTGAGCAATGAATATAACAAATTATTAATGTCACTGTCATAATTCAAAGACAGCTGGAAATGCACATACATTTGTTCTTTTAATCCTCATGCTCTATTGTCAAAATGTAGATTATGCTAAATGTTCTTCTGAGAATTATTAATTAGTCCAAATTCCATCAGTAATAATGAAGTTAAAAGTCTCTAATTGTATGAGTACTTTGGGATGATTACATTATACTAAAAATGCAGTGGATTGTAGAGAGTGAAAGGAGGGACTCTGATTGTTGGCTTAGAGTTATTCTGAGCAACAGAATACCTGATTTCTAACCATGGCTCTTGACATGTAATCACTATACTGTCTTTCACGAGGGTGAAGTTCGTTTTTCTACTTTTGCCTCTGTCAAATGATTAACTATCTAGATTATAAGGGTATCAAGATGCTTTAATACTTGCCATTTTACTCTGTATTGATAGTGCTCTTACTCATGTAGAAGACAAAATTGACAAAGTTGACATGAAAACATGAAAAATGATATGTGATGGGAAGGTAGATCTCAAGCACTATCTATGTTTTAACCCATGAAAATATAAGCTAACAAAAGAAATGTTGTCATCTTCATTCTGGGAAAATGCTTAATTTAAGTTTGTAAGCATAGTGTTCGCAGTGCAAATATATGAATTTAAGCAACATAATCTATTGTTAAACGGAAATCCTTTGACTGAGTTGTGATTTGTGAGTATCTGAACACCTGTAACATATCTTATCTGTTTAGATGCTTAAATACAGATTTATTAGGCTTGATCCTTGCATTTTAAAAATTAGGCTTTTGTGGGTGACACTCTAAATAAAATTTCAGTAGTCTCATTGACTTGACATTTTTATGGGTATTATCTGATAGTGCCTACTCTATTTATCTTAAAGAATTAAATTATTAGCTTTTATTGTAATAGCTACTGAATATGCTGGTTTTTGCCCTACATGAAAAATCATATCACATTTAAATGTGACATAAGAAGGGGTATTTTTGCCTATTCAAATTTTTTCAACCCATCAGCTGAATCACTAGAGTTGTTTTAATTTAAACGTATCTGCACTCTATACTACCTACCTAATCAATACACAGGCGACATGTATATGACAGTACAAAAGAGAGTTCAAGAAGAAATGATCATAAAAGGGAAGTAAAAACAATAAATGTTTTTTGTAGCTAACTCATAAATTTTTTGCACAATTAAAATTTTGCTTGCTTTTTAAGAGAGATTGATTCTGCATGCACAATTTTAAATAGTGAACTAAAGAAAAAAAGCAAGGAATGAAGCAATCGCAAAATTGTCCAAGCCTTTTTTACAAAGTCAGGGCGTGTCCCTCATTTGGATTGAAACAACAAAGTAGTTTTGAATTGATTTTCTGGAACACTAGGAGAAATATTACAGAAAGAAATTCTTATCTCTAGTTTTAGAGGGATTTATTTTCAAGTCTTCTTGGTTACTCAAAGAAATGGCTGTGAAGAGTACCAGATTCAGTACTTATATTTTGGAGAATTTGAGGTATATTGATAAAATGCTATTTCACTACTAAATTAATGTTGATTTATTGTGTGATATACCATCTTTCTTGCTTTTTAATATGCAAAGGAATCGACCTCACATAACTTGTATGGAATACGAGTCATATCCAGATTATTAAGAAATATGCAAACACAAAGATGGTGGTGAAATTTTTTATCTGATGCAAGTTATTTCTAATAAAACTAAAATTTGATATACATAATATGACTTTTAATGAAATATTCAGCCCAGACATATGACTAGATGGAGCTGCATTTTAGTGACTGATGGCATTTCTGAAGCATTTTGGGAATGCACAAGATGAAAGTTACCATGATATGTGTCATGGTTTAAAGCTGGGCTGGCTATTAAACTGGTGGCAGATGCTCTCTGTTAATCACCCACCCTGCTCCCGAAGGGGAAGGGAAAGAGAAAAGGGAGAGAGACGTATGGGTTGGAAAGTTAAAGCAGTTTTAATAAACTATTATAATGAAAGAGAGTATAATAATAATAATGCAAACAATTAAATATATACAAATACACATACAAAACCAAGATCGAGCTCCCACGATGCCGGTCACGTCCCCACTGGCACTGCAGGGCAGGCTCCGGGAAGGCCCAGGATGGGCCCAGAGACTGATGGGAACTGGATTCAGGGATGCACGGATAGGGATCGGGGACAGCAGGAAAACAGACGGAGTCCTCTTTGGGCGGTGAGAAGAAGGAAGAAGGGGAGAGACCCTCGTGAATCCCCCGCTTTATGCTGAGAATAACGTGTATGGGATGGAATACCTTCGTTGGTCAATTTTGGGTCACCTGTCCTGTCCGCCCCTCCCTGCAGGTTCGACCATTCTGTGGCTCTTCATTCGTAATTAGTGAGGAATTTAGCAGTGACCTTGGTTTCTCTAAGAATAAGTACGGCAAGAGCATTTCTGCACAACTTCCCTACCGGTGCCTCAGTGATAGCTATAAACTTTGAGCGTTATCAGTCCTGGAAGCAGACACTGTCTGCAAAACATGCAGTTAGTTTCAGAAAATGCAGTTACTTAGAAGAGACTTAGCTGAAAGTAAAAATCACTGAAAGGAAAATTGGTCTGTTTTAAGCCAAACCAGGACAATATGTCTGGGACCATTATTAAAGTATTATTTGAAGCATGGCTTAAAAAAAAGGTAATATTCTAGTACATTCATACTAGGCAGAAGAACGACAGGTAAAAGGTATTAGTCCTGAACTTTATAGTGTCAGTTGTGTACATTGGCTTATTCAGTAGCTGTATAAAGTCATGGCTACTGTGTTCTCCCACAGAGAACTGACTTCCAAGTCAAACTCACACCTGAGCAATTTGCTCACCTTTCTGAACAAGCCAAAGAAGGCTTTTACACCCCACAGTTTACAGCTGAGAAAGAGCGTATGTGAGTACTCCAGGTTAGTTGTTGCTGTACTTTCTGCCACTGCTGCTTAAGATTTCCACTGCAAAAGATGAAAGAACTCAAATTCACAAGCCATTTGCATCAAAAGAAGATGGTGTGACATGTTCCTCAAATAAGGATACCAGACAATGATTTTATAGAGAGAAGGACTTTAGTAATTTGTGAAACTTCGGTTTGGAACGAAAAACATGTTCTTGTTCTTGTTGTTTGGGGTTTGAGGGAGGGCGAGGGGGTGCTTGGTTTTGTTTTTTGGTTTTGTTTTGTTTTTTATTAACAAGGTAAAATATTAAGAGCTATGTAATATTGTGTACAATGTCCATAATCAGGAAGTAGTCTTAGTAACTGTTGTAGATGCCCTGGTTTGGCCTAAACCAGGCCGATTTTCCTTTCAGTGATTTTTACTTTCAGCTAAGTCTCCTCTAAATAACTGCACTTTCTGAAACTAACTGCATGTTTTTGCAGACAGTGTCTGCTTCCAGGACTGATAACGCTCAAAGTTTGTAGTTATCGCTGAGGCACCGGTAGGGATGTTGTGCAGTAAGGCTCTTGCTGTACTTTTTTCTTAGAGAAACCAAGGTCACCGCTGAATTCCTCACTGCTTACAAGTGAAAAGCCGAAGGGGGGTCGCAGCTGCAGGGGGGAGCAGACAGGGCAGGTGACCCAAATTGACCAACGAGGGTATTCCATCCCATACACGTCATTCTCGGTATAAAGCGGGGGGATCACGAGGGTCTCGCTCTCTGGCTCGCTCTTGCTCTTTCTGCTATGGCTGGTGTCCAAGGAGGACTCCGACTGTTTTCCTGCTGCCCCCGATTCTGATCTGCATCCCTGAATCCAGCTCTCGACCGTCGCTAGGCTCAGCCTGGGCCTTCCCGGAGCCTGCCCTGCAGTGCTGGTGGTGACGTTGCCGACATCGGGGGAGCTCGATCTTGGTTTTGTATATATATTTGTATATATTTGATTATTCCAATATTATTATTATACTCTTTTTCATTATTATAGGTTTATTAAAACTGTTTTAACTTTCCAACCCGTAAGTCTCTCTCCCTTTTCCCTTTCCCTTTCCCTTCGGGTGGGGGGGGAGGGTTAACAGAGAGCGTCTGCTGCAGGTTTAATCGCCAGCCCAGCTTTAAACCGTGACAGATTTATTGGCGCCAAACGTGGGGCTCGAGAGAAGCTCCAACAGGTTCCTCTGATAAGTCGAATCCCAGCTCCGGCGGGAGGAGACCCGGAGAGCTCAGCTGAGAGAGTATCAGATTTCTTCCTTTGAGATTTACGAGGGGTTGGAAATTAAAACAGATAGCGAAGATGCTGATGTCATTTTTGAATGCTGTGTTATCTCATCTCTTTATAAAGCCTTTTACAGAGTTAAGTGTAATGATACCTTACTTGCCGTATGCGCTGTTTGTTACTGTTTATGTGCAGTTTATCACTGCTGGGCACTGGTCAATGTGCATTGTTTTGTTATGGCGTTTCATACTGATTTATGTCGTGATAAACTGGGCTGTTACTATTCTGACCGCGGTAGCAGCGATTTTATCTGCGGACTCCGGGCGTCCTTTAGCTGATTGTGTTAATGATTACACTTCCAATTTTACTTTGGGAAATAGTACTTTCTCCTTTTCTGCCAAGCTGATTCCTCTAGATTTTGTGAAATTAGGATGGTGCTGTCTAGGTGGCATATTTTTATTTTCGGTTGTCCTGAATGTGTTTCTGATGTGGGATAAGATTAAATATCGGTGCAGGGACAGTTGTAGGTGTTGTGCAGCCACCTCAGATCCTACAGCGTGTGCTGCCGCTACAGCTCGCACCGCAGCTGCTACACCCCCCAAGATAGCCACTGCAGCTACTCAGACTCTAACAAGTCTCAGCACTCCCACGACAGCCACTGCATCTACTCAGACCCCAGCATCTAACGAATCTGTACCAATTGCTCCTGTAACCAGGAAGAAATACCAAAAGAAATCAGCTCGTGAAGAGGAGGATGATGACTCAGAGCCTTCTAAGGCAGAGCCATCACAGGACCCAGGTGAGGGCCCTTCTCAGGCAGAGTCAGGGCCTGACACAGATGGGGGTTCCCTTGATCGTCATTTTAAAGCAGACCCATTACAGAAGAAAGGTCGTTCTAAAGCAGAACTATCACAGGAGGAGGACTCGGATGTAGAGATAACCTACCACTCCTTATCCCTGAAGGACCTGAGAAATATAAGGAAAGATTTCAGCCGTTATGATGGTGAGCCAATTATTACCTGGCTGCTCCGATGCTGGGATAATGGGGCAGACAGCATGCAATTAGATGGCAGAGAAGCCAGACAGTTGGGATCCCTGTCCAGAGATGGTGGTATTGATAAGGCGCTTGCAAGAAAGTCAAACACTATCAGTCTCTGGAGGCGACTCTTGTCAGCTGTAAAGAGCAGGTATCCCTATAAAGATGATGTTATGAGCCACCTGAGCAAATGGACCACTATAGAAAAAGGTATTAACTACCTTAGACAACTAGCTGTGCAAGAGATCATTTATAGACACCCACGGGACATTGTAGATCCTGTAGATCCTGATGAAGTGGAATGCAACCGATCCATGTTCCGGAAGGTTGTGAAGAATGCTCCACCGACATACACCCATACATTGTCAATATTAGTCTGGGGAGAAGATGCTATGGCACGACCTAGTGTGGATGAAATGGCTAACTGTATGCGACAGTATGAAGATAGTATTTCTTCCCCACTGCAGGCCCGTGTCTCGGCTGTGGAAAAACTGACAAAGGAAAACAAGGACTCATTTAAACAACTGTCAGACAAACTGTCCAGGATCGAGAATAAACTTGACTCTCTACCTACACAGGCACGCGTTGCAGCTGTTAAGAGAAAACGCCCTCCTACAGGACCAGCTCAAAGGAAACGGAACACATCACGAGGTATCCTGTGGTTTGCCCTGCGTGGTTATGGGGAGGACATGAACAGATGGCATGGACAACCTACCAGTACCCTACAGGCACGAGTACGTGAGTTGCAAGCTAAAAGAAATACCAGAGAGAATTTTTCTAGGAGGATGGCTGCTCCAGTTACCAGTGAGCAGGACCCCAGTCAGGGTAGATGGGCCTCAAATTCCTTTTTCCAAAGTGTGAATAGGAGAAATGAAGGTCCAGTCCCTGTGAGCAGCACAAATCCATTTCTTGATTAGGGGGGCCCTGCCTCCAGCCAGGTGGAGGAAAGGGACAACCGAGTTTATTGGACTGTGTGGATTCGATGGCCTGGCACATCAAAACCACAAAGGTATCGAGCCTTGGTAGACACTGGTGCACAGTGCACCCTAATGCCATCGGATCATAAAGGGGCAGAACCTATCAGTATTTCAGGAGTAACAGGAGGATCTCAAGTGTTATCTGTATTGGAAGCCGAAGTGAGCTTAACTAAAAATGAATGGAAAAAGCACCCCATTGTGACTGGCCCAGATGCTCCATGCATCCTTGGCATAGACTACCTCAAGAGAGGGTATTTTAAGGACCCAAAAGGGTATAGATGGGCCTTTGGTGTAGCAGCTGTAGAGACTGAGGACATTAAACAGCTGTCTATCTTGCCTGGCCTCTCAGAGGATCCTTCTGTTGTGGGGTTGCTGAAGGTTGAAGAACAACAGGTGCCAATTGCTACTACCACGGTGCATCGACGACAATATCACACCAATCGAGACTCCCTGATCCCCATTCATAAACTGATTAGACAATTAGAAAATCAAGGAGTGATTAGTAAGACTCGCTCACCCTTTAATAGTCCTATATGGCCAGTGCGAAAGTCTGATGGAGAATGGAGATTAACTGTGGACTATCATGGCCTAAATGAAGTTACGCCACCGCTGAGTGCTGCTGTGCCAGACATGCTAGAACTTCAATACGAACTGGAGTCAAAGGCAGCCAAGTGGTATGCCACCATAGACATTGCTAATGCATTTTTCTCTATTCCTTTGGCACCAAAGTGCAGGCCACAGTTTGCTTTTACCTGGAGAGGTATCCAGTACACCTGGAATCGACTGCCCCAGGGGTGGAAACACAGTCCTACTATTTGCCATGGACTGATCCAGACTGCACTAGAAAAGGGTGGAGCTCCAGAACATTTGCAATACATTGATGACATCATTGTGTGGGGTGATACAGCAGCAGAAGTTTTTGACAAAGGGGAGAAAATCATCCAAATTCTTCTGAAAGCTGGTTTTGCCATAAAAAGAGGCAAGGTCAAGGGACCTGCCCGGGAGATCCAATTTTTAGGGATTAAATGGCAAGATGGGCGTCGCCAGATCCCAATAGAGGTGATCAACAAAATAACAGCTATGTCCGCACCAACTAACAAAAAGGAAACACAAGCCTTCTTAGGCGTTGTGGGTTTCTGGAGAATGCATATTCCAGATTACAGCCAGATTGTACGCCCTCTTTATCAAGTGACCAGAAAGAAGAATGATTTTCAGTGGGGTCCTGAACAACGACAGGCCTTTGAACAGATTAAACAAGAGATTGTGCATGCAGTAGCCCTTGGACCAGTCCGTACGGGACAAGATGTTAAAAATGTGCTCTACACCGCAGCTGGGGACAATGGTCCTACCTGGAGCCTCTGGCAGAAAGTGCCAGGGGAGACTCGAGGTCGACCCCTAGGATTTTGGAGTCGAGGATACAAGGGCTCCGAGGCCAATTACACCCCAACTGAAAAAGAGATACTGGCAGCATATGAAGGAGTTAGAGCTGCTTCAGAGGTAATTGGTACTGAAGCACAACTTCTCCTGGCACCCCGATTACCAGTATTAGGCTGGATGTTCAAGGGTAAGGTTCCTACTACCCATCATGCAACTGATGCTACATGGAGTAAATGGATTGCATTAATTACACAGAGGGCTCGAATAGGAAACCCTAATCGCCCAGGAATCTTAGAAGTGATCATGGACTGGCCAGAAGGCAAAGACTTCGGAATGCCACCAGAAAAGGAGGTGACACGTGCTGAAGAAGCCCCACCATATAATGAACTACCAGAGGATGAGAAGCAGTATGTCCTGTTCACCGATGGATCCTGCCGTCTTGTAGGAAAGCATCGGAAGTGGAAAGCTGCTGTATGGAGTCCTATACGACGAGTCACAGAAGCCACAGAAGGACAAGGTGAATCAAGTCAATTTGCAGAGGTAAAAGCCATCCAGCTGGCTCTAGACATTGCTGAACGAGAAAAGTGGCCAAGGCTGTATCTTTATACTGACTCATGGATGGTGGCAAATGCCTTGTGGGGGTGGTTAAAGCAGTGGAAGCGAAGCAACTGGCAGCGTAAAGGTAAACCTATTTGGGCTGTTGAACTGTGGCAAGATATTGCTGCTCGGCTAGAGAAACTAGTCGTGAAGGTACGTCATGTAGATGCTCACGTACCTAAAAGTCGGGCAACTGAGGAACATCGAAACAACCAACAAGCAGATCAGGCTGCTAAAGTGTTCCAAATAGACTTGGACTGGGAAAATAAAGGTGAACTATTTTTAGCTCGGTGGGCTCATGACACTTCAGGTCATCAAGGGAGAGATGCAACATACAGATGGGCTCGTGACCGAGGGGTGGACTTAACTATGGACTCTATTGCACAGGTTATCCATGATTGTGAAACATGCGCCGCAATTAAGCAAGCCAAACGGTTAAAACCTCTGTGGTATGGGGGGCGGTGGTTGAAATATAAATATGGGGAGGCCTGGCAAATTGACTACATCACACTCCCTCAAACCCGCCAGGGTAAACGCTATGTGCTTACCATGGTGGAGGCGACTACCGGATGGCTGGAAACATACTCTGTGCCCCATGCCACTGCCCGGAACACTATTCTGGGCCTTGAAAAGCAAATTTTGTGGCAACATGGCACGCCAGAGAGAATTGAGTCGGACAATGGGACTCATTTCAAAAACAGTCTCATAGATAACTGGGCCAAAGAACATGGCATCGAGTGGGTATATCATATCCCCTATCATGCACCAGCATCTGGGAAAATTGAACGGTATAATGGGCTGTTAAAAACTACCCTAAAAGCAATGGGGGGTGGAACCTTTAAAAACTGGGATAAGTATTTGGCACAAGCTACCTGGCTAGTTAACACCAGAGGATCTATCAACCGAGCTGGCCCTGCTCAGTCAGATCTTTTACATACAGTAGAAGGAGATAAAGTCCCTGTGGTGCATGAAAGGAATCTGTTGGGAAAAACTGTCTGGGTTCTTCCTGCTACTGGCAAAGGTAAACCCATTCATGGGATTGCTTTTGCTCAAGGACCTGGATGTACTTGGTGGGTGATGCTGCAGGATGGTGGAGTCCGATGTGTCCCTGAAGGTGATCTGATCTTGGGTGAGAATACTTAATTCTGAACTGTATGATGTTAATTGCTGCATAATACTAACAGTGTTCATAAGTGTCTTTCAGGTTGAAGCAGTGGTGATGGGAATAGAGCTAGCTGCAAGTGGCGTCCAGTAACCTCCTCGAGACTGACATCTTTAACCTGCAACCCGTGGGCACGAACTGTGACAAAGCTCATACCATGTCTCCTGCCCTGAGAGACTCCTAGCCAGATGGAAACCCACAATCCTGAACTAAATGAACTTGATGAACTTTTTTTTCTGTATAGAGATGAATCATAAACTAATGTTATCTGTATATATTTTAAAATGAAAAGTTAGAGGTGATCTGAGTATGACGTGAATGGTATGGAATAAGGGGTGGAATGCCCTGGTTTGGCCTAAACCAGGCCGATTTTCCTTTCAGTGATTTTTACTTTCAGCTAAGTCTCCTCTAAATAACTGCACTTTCTGAAACTAACTGCATGTTTTTGCAGACAGTGTCTGCTTCCAGGACTGATAACGCTCAAAGTTTGTAGTTATCGCTGAGGCACCGGTAGGGATGTTGTGCAGTAAGGCTCTTGCTGTACTTTTTTCTTAGAGAAACCAAGGTCACCGCTGAATTCCTCACTGCTTACAAGTGAAAAGCCGAAGGGGGGTCGCAGCTGCAGGGGGGAGCAGACAGGGCAGGTGACCCAAAATTGACCAACGAGGGTATTCCATCCCATACACGTCATTCTCGGTATAAAGCGGGGGGATCACGAGGGTCTCGCTCTCTGGCTCGCTCTTGCTCTTTCTGCTATGGCTGGTGTCCAAGGAGGACTCCGACTGTTTTCCTGCTGCCCCCGATTCTGATCTGCATCCCTGAATCCAGCTCTCGACCGTCGCTAGGCTCAGCCTGGGCCTTCCCGGAGCCTGCCCTGCAGTGCTGGTGGTGACGTTGCCGACATCGGGGGAGCTCGATCTTGGTTTTGTATATATATTTGTATATATTTGATTATTCCAATATTATTATTATACTCTTTTTCATTATTATAGGTTTATTAAAACTGTTTTAACTTTCCAACCCGTAAGTCTCTCTCCCTTTTCCCTTTCCCTTTCCCTTCGGGTGGGGGGGGAGGGTTAACAGAGAGCGTCTGCTGCAGGTTTAATCGCCAGCCCAGCTTTAAACCGTGACAGTAGTGAATCCCCTCACTATTCCCAGCTGCTGTTCCTTTTGAACTCTTTCTGAGAAAGCAGACCAGTTCCCCAGCTTGTCTCACGTTGGCTTCAGTGGAGGTATATTTGCTACACAATTTGAGTATCTTGCCATATATATTTTGTTCTTAGTCCATATTCATACTTGCTGAGACTACAAGAAAACTATATATGCATGTTTTGAGCCTGTGTGCATTACATATTGAGAGATACTTTGCTGTATATAGGCCTGGCCCGCTTTTCATTTAAATACTACTTAGGCAACATAGAGTTCTTCAGTTCAGCAAAAGAGTAGGAAGAGCTTTTTTTTTCGAGAAAGCATATTCAGCCTGAAAAGGGGAGAAAGTATCTAAAAGAAGCAATCTCTGTTTCATTGTGTAGATCTGTTTCATGTTGAAACTCTGTTATGCACCTCCTTCTGTGTAATAACAGATTTATCTCCAGAAGTTTATATCTTTTCCTCTCTTTACTCTTCTTTAACTTTGTTTGTTTACTCTCTGTTGTTGTGGTACCCACTGGATTTCAAGATGAGATTGCTTTTTATCCACAAAGGTGGTCTCCACAGATTAAACCAAACACAAGAACAGTTTGTGAAGCTTCTGAACAATTGAAATCTCAGAGTTTTGGAGGTGGGCTTTGGATTAATGCACATCTTCACTGCTGTTGTTGCTGCAACTCTTACAGTTGCATATAAAGAAAAGATTTTTCCTGTTGGGATTTCAGTAAGGAAAGCCACAAGCATCACTTTGAATTGACACTGAAAAGTTTGTCTATTGAGAGATGTAGTACAATATGCATTTGCTAGATGTTAATGAGTTGTGCCAAGCTTTGAATATGAATGGTTCCAAATGAACTGCAAGAGGTGTAGAGATCACTATATGTATTGTTCTTAAAAAAATAAAATGAAAGAAAGCATGAAAGATGAGATTAAAAAAGACCTACCAATGAGAAGGGTGTTTCAGCAAACCTTCTTGTTGACTGTTACAGCTGTGCTTTTTGTTTTATGGGGAATTTTGCTATTTCAGAGGGTTTTTTCCCCACTTTGAAATATGACTTTTAGGTAATGTTGATTTTTTTTTTCCTGAAAATATCTATATAGGAAATTAACCATGTGTTAATGAAACATTTATAGACAGCCCTGGTCACTATAAACCTAATCACAATCCTAACTGGCAAGCTGAGCTACCTATATCATTCTAGTTACTTGCACCAGGTCAGGGAAGGGTGTACCTGCTGATGTTAGAGGGGGATTGTGCAGGAATCAGGTTAAAAAAGTCCAAATTAACTTTAAAAAAGGTTTTTAAAATTTAAAGCTGATCTTAACTAGAAGCTTGCATAAACTTATGTGGCAAGAGAATCAGTTTTAAATGCTGCTACTTTAATTATTTCATACCTCCTGCATAGTCCAATCCAAGTATTTTTCCACTCTTTGGTATGCATTTTAATTTCTTTTAGCTTCTTTGGAAAAGAGTATGCTTTGAAATGACTGCCTGTTCTGCCTAACTAAGTCTCCCATGAGATCTCATAATCTGTTCTTGAATTTCTTATGTTTTTTGTAAATTTACTGATAGAACAAAGGATGGAGCAATTTCTGTCTTTGAGACCTTGTTATTGTCAGTCTTCTATTCACGGGCATTTCTCAAGGAGAAAGTGTTTTAAAAATAGTGTTTTAAGGACTAATGAGAACATAATGAGATGCCTCTGGTCATCCATGTTAGGTTTGATCAGAGATATAAATACATGTAGAGAGGACTAGGTAAAAAAAAAAAAAACAAACAAACAAACCAAAAAAACAAAGACCAAAACACTTGGAAATAAATAGTTATTAGTTATTATTCATTATGTGTCTAACCTTGCTCCTGAAGAAACGAAGTTTTCTATTGGCACTGAAGTCCAGCAGGCTGGGCCCACAGCTGCTAAGTCAAGGTGTTTGGTGTGTAGTAGCTTCTTTCTACTACTGCTGTTGTTGCTGCAACTCTTACAGTTGCATATAAAGAATATGAAGACCAACAATACTCTGATGTTTCAGGGTTCTGGGTAAAAAGCACACGTCTAGATGAAAACCTGTTGGATATATTTTCCATCTGACATTGCCCAAGGCAGTATACTTAAATTTAGAAAAAATACTGAAATACAAAAATTATAAATATTGAAACAGCGTGGTTATACTAAACAAAATTTGCAATGAAGCACATATGGATGCAGAATTAATTTCTGCCTGTGGTTGATGACCTCACACAATCATTCATAGCTGTGCTATGCTCTGTCACTCACAAGTTACACATAAGGTCATCAGTAATGACTAGAAATGAATAATGTATTTACAATCACTTCATTCAATATCCTTTGTCCTGTACATACATCTCCTTGAAAACAGGTTTCCCAATAAGGTCAGGACCTTATAAAAGACTTACAGCATTCACAAACAATTAAGTAGATGTTTAAACAACTGCATTTTTAGGAATAATTCTTGCATATAGTTGTTAATATGCATTTAATTATGTTCATGTTGGGGCAGATACAGAGAGCACTAATTCAGTAGAAATTCCTCCACTGAATTCAACAAGCTTTGAGCTGAGCTTAATATCCAAGTTTTGGCACTTGATTGCTTAGCTGAATAGGGCAGGTGTAGGACTGGAGTAGGCTTAATGAATCCATTTAGTCTTCTGTCAATGGGTCGAAAAGTAATGCGGAAATTCTTTCCCAGACACACCACCTGCCCAACTAAAAAATTAAAAAAGAAAGGCAGACCTTCATGATTTTGTTCTCTTCAGTCAACCCCTTCCTCCTCACCTCCCCCAACCCAAAGCCCTCTCTCAGAAAAGCAAGACACAGGAAAGAAGAGGTGTCCCAGTAGCAAAATGTCCTTGCTGACTGCATAGCCAGGTTGGATGAATTTCTTCAAGGATGACACAATATGAGTTACTTATCAGGGAGGGTAGGTTTACATTGCGCAAGGTTTGAAAGTTTTGCTCATCACATACTTGTTAGGATTTTTTCTTGCCTCATCTCTGACCTTATCTTTTCTATTCCCAAGGGTTGCATTATAACAGCATATTCCTCTTTCAGTATGATTTACATTCAGTGAGCTGACACAGCACCAATTTTGCTTCCATACTGCTATAGCAAAAAATTCAACTGAAGAGTTCAGTGTGACATAACAGCCTCTCAGTTGCCTCATTGTACACCACCTCAAAATGGTCTCTCCAGTCTAACAACAAGTACAATAAGTGGACGTTAAGGACAAAAGAGTCATCTGTAATCTCTGCCTACCTGCTAATAATGAATATTCTTTATATGCAGGATAATGCCAGATTTCGGTTTGTTTTGAGTGGGTTTCTGTGGGGAAGAAAGGGAGGGTTGGCATACACCTAATTCTAGGCAATATAACCAGTATGAAAAATGTCATCTTATTTCCTTTCAGAAGGTTTGACACTATCTTAAAAAGAATTTGTACAGGGCCAACACACCCATTAAAATTCATAAGTTCTTAACTTACCCGGCTATGTTACCAAATGACAGGCTGCTTTTTATCTGTCTCCATTTCTACAATCTCATTCTCACATGAAAATGGGTTATTTTTGAATGTGGTAAATAGAAAAATGATGTCAATTTAATTTCTCTCTCCTTTGTTTATCTTATTCTTTGTCAATCACATTATCCATGTTACACATCTGAAGCCTTTAGATTCTCTTCTTTTGTTCCACTTATCGTTTTTATTGTATATATACACATCTCCCCCACACACCCATGAACACACACATATAAAGTCAACACATAGCACTGCAAGCCCCTTAGATTACCACATAAACAGATGTGACACTGAGTGTGTCATAGCTCCTTTATTCAAATAGTTCTTTAGCTTCAATGCCAAGATAAAATAAATTTTACCTTTTTATTTCCCAAAGTCTTATTATATGTGCAAGGGACTTGAAGTATGAAATTTTTTCATTTCTTAGTCATAGAAACTCCTTTTTTCCCGCATAATGACATGTTTTGTTGTTGTTTTAAAACTGCTTTTTGAACTCATTTGAAAGGTATGAAGTTAGAAAATACTCAGAAGTTGAAAACAGTGTTAACTTAACCCCTCCTGATTTTACAAAAGAGTATTACAGAAAGGAAATTATTCTCAGCCATGGCCTAAGTCAATATTGGTAAAACCAGCCTTCCTAAATGTAAGCCTTCCCCAGAGCTTAGTGACTTTGAATTTGGTCTTAGAGTACTGATATCTTCACTTTACCGAAGTCAATGGGAACTTTGGCGTTGACTTTAATGGCAACATAGTTTAAAAATAATTATTTAGGTTATACTAGTTCTGCACATCCCTCCCTCAGTATTAGAAGCTGTGCCTAACACTGATGGGCATCCTGAAAGCACTGTTAAATGACTTAAATAAATACAGGGAAGGATGTTCTTCAAAAGTAGCCTCACATTACTATAGACCAAGCTGTGCAACAATGTGGTGAAGTAAGTTTTATACCTTTTTACCTCTATAAAATATTAGCTAGGGTTTGTTTCTAAAATGTTTGCTGAATTCTGGAATACTCTATTTTATTTTCTTTCTGCTACAGGGGAAGTCTTCCTTCTTTCTCTGACATTGTCACCAGACTCGTTCCCTGCTGGCCAGATTCAGTATCATTTACCACTGCTGCAGCTGTTTTGTTGCCTAGGTAACATATTCCTTTCGTTTCCAGTTTTGTTCTAAAGAAACCATGAGTCCCTCTTCAGTATATATCTGTGTCCCTGGAGGTGCACTGAGCTTGTTGTCTCTTTGATTAAAGGGACCAGGAGTCAGCTCTGGTCCTGAGGTGAAACCACATCTTTTCTTTTTTTTTTAAAGTGAGCCAACCAAACCCACCAAAATGCTGCTAATTATTAAAGTTTTTTTTTATTAGGACATAAACATATTACTGAAACAAAATAATTCTTGAAATAGAGAGGCTAAATGAACGTGTGAAAATAAATCTTCCCCTGGCCCACAGTGTCCAGGCAGGATGACTTCATTCTCCAGCCTTGCTTTTTAGCCCAGAACTTTCCCTGTTTTCCTGAGTTGAACCAGCCCCTGCTGTCCCCAATAGGGTCCATTGCAGAAAATCCCCTTTCTACACCTACTTCAGAAAGAGTACACAGGTGAACATCAGGTATGTTTATGGTCATGATCTGGTTTTGTTGCCCCTGTGCTTCAAAACCTGTACAGAGGATTCCTGCCTGCTATGTGCAGTTGTACTGTTATACTCTGAACTCTGAGGGCTTCAAAATTTTATCTGCATTCCTGATAGTAGAAATAGATATCCTTGAATTGCTAGAGGGGAATTACAGCTCATCTGCTCTGCCACATATGCAGTAGCATTTTCCTCAGAGCTGTTGGCAATAACTTATGAAATGATGAGAAAATGGCTAAAAAATTCTGTTCTAAGCACAGACACTCTTCTTACACTACATTGTTTCAGGTTTTAGTAAGAAAATAATTGGAAGAAATGTCTCTTTTATACAGGTTTATTTCCCACTTTTTCTGTGCACCCTGAAATAAAAGGTGAGACAAATATTTTCTATAGCAAATAGAGTAAATTTGAGAAGCTATTTTCCTATCTTGGATGAGTGTTTGAGATTTAAAAGTGAAGTCTTACTAAGAAGAGAGAGAAAGAGAAGCAAAAGAAACTTAAAAAACAGAATTCAGTCTAAGCTGAAAGAAAAAGAAATAATGACGTGAATGTACAATTAAGTTTAAAAATTATTCAGGACATTTTGTGAAGACTTAGTTTCCTTATTGGTCTTTAACAAAATAAAAGAACAAAACACACTGAATGAAAGATCTTTTTGACCCCGCGTGTTCATTTTATTAATATTCAAAACAGTCAATTTGACTATCACAGGGAATTTTTTCTGAAAAAATTTCAAAATGAGAAATGTAATGTAACCTAACTTTTCCTTTTAATATAGCCCTTTTTCTGTTTGTGTTGTCAGAAACATTTGCTTCTACATCCTGTGTTGCATGTGATAGAGGGAACATATTAAGTGTCTGCTCCCCAAATCTATCTTCTTTTCCTGCTTTGGACTCCAGCTGCACAAAATGTAGCTACATTTGAGATTTTGGAAAAAAAATCAAAGATTTGATAGAAATACTATTAAGGGCTTGGATATGCCCTTGTAATGCAGGTGGGCACTTTTTTTCTTTTTATTTTTTCTGTCACGCACTCGAAGATGAGATCTTTATTCTACTATTTGTCTTCCATTGTAGCTGTATCTTTCATTGGAGATTTTGCTACAGTGGTATCAAGGTTAAAGAAAAGTTTAGAAGATTTTTACTTTTAAAACATTACTTTCCTTTCTTAGACTCTATATCCAGGACTTACATCTTGTCATAACATTTGAATAATTATTTGTGTATATAGGACACTTAAACAAAATGTTCCAATACTTCTTTATTGAAAGGAAATAGGTAGTACTACAAACTCATTTGTAACCAACAACTCTGCAATAATGAATTAGTGTGCCTGCAGAAATGAGAACAGTGTAACTACAGTCACATTCTAGTTTCCTGTCTCTGAAGATTTACTTTAACCATTAAAAAATACCTAAAACAACAGATTTACAATAATGAAAAATACTATGGCATATTGTCTGTGTTATTGTCATCATCCTTTAAATAATCCTCTTTTATTATATTAGATATTTCATATAACATGTTTTATGACAACATAATTTCAAATTAATGAGAGTATAATCTGTAATTTGAAAAGCCAGTTCTCTTTGTAAAAGAAAGCCTTTGGATTTTTACACAAGAACAGTAAAAAATTAATATTACTTTATGAAGCTAATAAAGCAAAGCTGGAAGACTACACTGTTGTACTTTAAATTCCTTTTTCTTGCCTCTCAGTGTGTGTACTGTTGATGGTAGTTGTATCAGTTAGGTAAGGACTAGGTTAAAAATGTGAAATTCTGACACGAATTCTGATTAGGGTGACTTTAGTGTCCTCTGATTCTTACCTTCCATCTTGAAGTACCATGAAGGAGCTTGATTTTCAGACATGCTCAGCATATCATGAAATCAAAATCTCTTGTAACAACTTGACAGCCTAATAGCGAGGCACACAAAGTCCTTATTTTTGAAGCTGTTGGCCACTAAGTCAGAATTTCTCTGGTGTTTGAGATCTGAGGGTCTTCTTTCAGACTCATTACAAGGAACTGGTGCAGTTCAGCGAAACTGCTTGTCAGATGCCTAGATGAAATTTATCCTATTTCTAGAATGTATACATACAGAGATATCACTGGTATATTTCACCTGGCTAGAGCACATGTTATTTTTCTACAGAAAATTGACTTTCTGTCTAAAGTATCAAAATTATTAGTCTTTTGACTAATTGACTCCACAGCCTAGCTTTTGTCCCCTGCTCCAGCAGGCTGTAGAGCAGGGAGGGCAACACTGCTGGCCAGGCTATAGGATAAAGAGGACACCTGCCTCCAGCCTTACTTCTTCCCTGCAGTGGGGGTAGAGCCACCAATAACATAGTGTTATTCCCTCTCAAGAGAAGCAAAGAGAAATGTAGTGCCTGGGTGCATATAGGCGGACATCACCCCTATCGTCACTCACACAGTTAGACTTGGATTAGATTCAAGATTGAGTCCTGTATTCTGACTTGGAGCCGTAGCATTTACTTAAAGACAAGGACACTACAGAGTCACTTTCTGAACTGGGAACTACCCAATGCTTGTGTAATCACCAGGTGCAGGGCTGTGCCAAGCACATCTGGTCACGTCCACAGGGCCTAAATTAGCATAAGAGGAGCTTTAAATGTGCAAAACAAGGGTAGTGCAAACCCTGGGCTACTGTGCACAGAATTTTCTGGGCAAACCAAATGGTGATTAGGTGAGCTTTATACATAAGATATTATGAAAAATGGCATTACTTTTATAGGTGTTAAATTATTAATCCCTATGCTATTTATGGTAATATTTTTATCGTAATTAACCTATTTAGTATTAATGAGGATGTACTATGTGAGATGAAAGTCCTATTAATTTTGTAGTTAAAAAGCCATTCAATTTTTATGCTGCAGCATCAGGACATGGACATTATAGTGTCACAAGAGCGACAGACACAGTAGGAATACTATTTCACCAGGCCACAATAAGGAAAAAAATCTCTCCTTTTTAAAACTTTGAGCCTCAGTTGATGTCAGGCCCAGTATCACCAGTAGATTTTTGTAAATTTATACCAGTCAGATGCCTGACATTCACAGTAGTGAATTTCTAAAAGCATGATGTTTCTTTTTTTTCATTTTTCTACCTCTCTGCCCTTTTTGGCCTCTGTCTTACTTCTCCTCTCAGGGGATGTTCAACCTGTGAAGCAGTAGCCACATTTTCTTAATAATAATGTCTCATGTTACAGTACCAAGCACGTGTTGGTACTGTAGAACCCGGAGCCACAGTCAAGCATTTTTTTTTCTTTTTTTTTTTTTTTTCCATAGAAAGCCCTAGTGCTGTGGATGGGGATTTTTACTGAAAAATCACTTGCTTGACCTGCACCTTGATTTGAATCAGAGCTGCACCCTTACAGTTATTGCATTCCAGTGCAAAGGAACATTGATTATCTTTTTTTTTTTTTTAGCAAGTGACCTCTGCCTCGATAGACATATAAAAATGAATAATAGATTCATCGGGACTAATTTCAAAAAATAATTGATAGGCCTGCCTGCCTACATAATAAGTCCTATGTTAGGAATAAGAGAGCAATGTATTATGCATTTCTAACATAGCACAATGAGAAAGCATTGTCAATGCTGTTCTAGAGGAGCAAGGCCTGAGGTCCTTTCACTCTGATGCCCATTCTTCATGATCTCTTTGAAACTCCTAAGCTCTCTGCTTAAAGGTATCCTCTTTGTTCTTGTCAAACCAAAAACAATGTCCAGTGACATGAAACTTTCCTGAATTGCTTCAGAAAGCCTAAAAAATGTGTGATATACCTCCCACCTCTCTTGTTTCCCAAGAGTGGCCTTTTCTCCAAAGGCCGGAGCAGAAGTAGGCATGACTTATTCATCAAGCTTTTGGTAAGTGATGCCATTTCAGACATCTTTCAGTTAACCGTTGTGTTTTGGAACTTAAATTTATTAAAGCCCTAGCTCAGGCAAGATTTGTTCAAGATCAGTGCAGCTACATAAATGCTTTTCTTGTTGCTTAGGTTAATCAAAATGGAAGGGAGGATTTTGGGGTTTTTTTAGTATAAAACTACTCATTCTTGGTAAGCAATGCTACAGAGGTAATTTATTCATATCTGTTATAAAATATGCCTGTAATAATTTTTAGAATATAATTTTTCCATCTCTAATGCTAAATGAAAAACACATTTAAGACTCTCAATTTACTCTCATCAGTCTAATATAGTTTTTCTATGTCTATTTCAGTACCAACTTTATAAATAATCTTTTTTTAAAGTATATACACAATCCCATATGTACTTACATTAATATGTGAGTTGTCTGGTGAATGCTAAAGCAGTTTGGAGATTTTTTTTAAGCAAGTGTAATTATACAGCTGCAACAATACTGTGTTACTTGTCTGCATTTTATACAAAGAAAGAGCTTGTATACACACAGAAATTTATGTTCCAAGTCTATGACTAGCTTTACATACTGAGAGCTGAAAGAGCTTAAGATAAAAGGGTGACAGGAATTACTACTTTATTTCAAGAATAAGTGATTATCTATTAAAAGCACTAAAAGGTTGTGTTTTTTTTTAAAATAAGTATTTTGACAGTTTCTTTTGCTTCTAAAGAAAACCTAAGCAAAAACATGTGGGCTTAGCTGGAATTCTGTCATTGGTAAAAAATATTTTCTGTCTTATGCTGAAGGTTGAACACACTGATTTTCTGTTTATGTTCTATGAGCTTAACCTCGCTAATTTAGAAAAAATATCAAGTGGACTTACCTGGAAGTGTTACGCATTGGCTGTGTTAAATCAAACCAAACCACACAGCTTGAATGGGAATATTGCAGTAGTACAGCAGGGAAGAGGTGGTCTCAGATATGACTGCATGTTAAATGTAAGTACCTTATTTTCTTTTTTTTTTCCCCTTTTTTTTCATGTTTTATTGCTGTGATGCTTGAACAGGACTTGGAGAAACATACCATTCCAGCACCTTTCTATCCCATGCAATCACTTCAGAGATTGCCAGGGTCTGTGTGAGCACTGGCTAGTTTTCTTGCTCGTGTTGCTCCTGCTGGAAGGGGTTCAGCAACATCACCAGCAAACCACCGGGTCCTCAGCCAGCTCTGAACTGCCCGAAGCGATGTGCCGAGAGGAGATTCAGTGAGCTGCAAAAGGTCACCCAAGATTTTATCATGTGATACTCTTATCCTAGTGAAACTTCCACAAAGCACTGAACCTACTCTGTTCTCTGTGCTCTAAGTGCAGTGTGTCTAAACCATAACCACCCTTCTTGGCTCTGAAAGTCCATGGCCTAGTTTTACAGAGCGCAGGCAGGCGAGTACATTTATAGCTGTTTGTTGGTGTATGTAAGACTGCCCCAAGCTACTTGGATAGCTGCAGAATGACACAGCAATTTTTGTCTCTGAAGATATGACTCTTATATGTAACAATTGCCTTCTTATGTTTGCAAGGCACGGGGAATTAATTGAACTAAAAGGTTGATCAAAATAATTTAACAAAGGAAACATAGTTTTTCTACTTATCTGTGAAAGAATTCACATTAATTCAAGAGCATCAGGAATTATCCTTAGTAAAGCTTGACTGCCAAGATCGTTTATCTTCATAAAGTAATTCAGAGCAGGTTATCTCCTCTTTTGAAAGATAAATGCTGAGGAAAAATGTGATTTCTTTCCTTATTTCATTTTCCTGGTTTTGGTCATACGACAGTTATGGCTACACATCATAACTTCATACCCTTCATGTGTTGGGAGGAAAAAAGTTACAAAGTGTATCCACTAGTTATATTTCTATAGCCAAAATATTTTATATGGGGCAAGCTGCTGATGTCACAAGCTCAAAAATCAGCACAGATGGGACGAGATGGCTAAATAAATCCTTTAATGTACTCTTTCTGTGAATGGGGTTATTTCTTGAACTGGCATCTGTGCAGGGGAGTCAGACTGGAAGAGACACTCCCTTCTCTGTTCTGCTGGACTACCTGGGGTCGAGACTTCGGTCACAGCGTACAAGAATAAGTCTGTGAGGAAAAGTGAGCTGAATATTACTGTTTCTAAGAGACAGGAAGGAAGCACAGAGATTTCCAAGCTATCCATGTCAGATTCTATTAGGTATCTAACTCTGTTGTAATTAATTACCTATAAAATAAATGCAGAGAACAGGTGTCTCTAGAGATGACTCAGAGCCATAAGTTAGACGGATACATGCAGGCGATATATAACCTGCTCAGAGACCTGTTCTGGGTCGTGGGGTCTCCTGGGGTTGCTCCAAAAGCAATGCAAGTTTTGGTTGCTACCAGCCAAATGACTCTATGGCAATACTTGATTATTTTTCTGCTGAGCAATCAGTCTTATTCCCCAAATCAATTGAAGCACAGCCAGCCAAACCAATTTCCCATTAAGTAGAAAATGTGTAACAACAATTAAGAAAAAGTAGCTCACTGCAAGTTTGTTTTTAGGCCTCCTGCACTTCTATTCCAAGGTCTTTTCCTGTTAATTTAACTAATTTGCCATTTAAGAGAGAGGATAAAGAAGGTCATTCTTGAAGCATCACATAAAGTTGCTCTTTATGTGAGTGAGCAGCTAGAATATATTGAGTTCTGTCCAGGGGCGGATCAGGAGCGAGTTGAGAGTTTGTGGGTGCGAATTAAGGGGCAGGCTGGCAGGGGTGATACTGTTGTGGGTGTCTATTACAGGCCACCGGATCAGGATGAGGAGGGTGATGAGGCCTTCTACAGGCAGCTGAGAGCAGTCTCGCAATTACAGGGCCTGGTTGTTGTGGGGGATTTCAACTACCCTGATATTTGCTGGGAGGCCTACTCAGCCAGCCATCCTCAGTCCAGGAGGTTCCTCCAGTGCATTGATGATAACTTTCTGATGCAAAAGGTGGATGAGCCAACTAGGAGAGGAGCGCTGCTGGATCTTATCCTCACTAACAAGGAGGGTCTGGTTGAAGAGGTGAAGGTTGAGGGCAGCCTTGGTTGTAGTGACCATGAGATGGTAGAGTTCAGGATCTCATGTGGCAGGAACAGAATAGCTAGCAGAATCGCAACCCTGAACTTCAGGAGGGCCAACTTTGGCCTTTTCAAGCAATTGCTAGGGGAAATCCCATGGGACAGGGTACTAGAAGGTAAGGGGGCCCAAGATAGTTGGTTAGCGTTCAAGGACTGCTTCTTCCGAGCTCAAGATCAGAGCATCCCAACAGGTAGGAAGTCAAGGAAGGGTACCAGGAGACCTGCATGGTTAAACAGGGAACTGCTGGGCAAACTCAAGTGGAAGAAGAGGGTGTACAGATCGTGGAAGGAGGGGCTGGCCACTTGAGAGGAATATAAGTCTGTTGTCAGAGGATGTAGGGAGGCAACTAGGAAAGCTAAGGCCTCCTTGGAATTAAACCTTGCCAGAGAGGTCAAGGACAACAGAAAGGGCTTCTTCAAATACATTGCAGGTAAAGCCAACACTAGAGGCAATGTAGGCCCACTGATGAATGAGGTGGGGGTCCTGGAGACAGAGGATAAAAAGAAGGCGGAGTTACTGAATGCCTTCTTTGCCTCTGTCTATATTGTTAGAGGCTGTCCTGAGGAGCCCCGGACCCCTGAGGCCCCAGAAGAAGTCAGGATAGAGGAGGAATCTGTCTTGGTTGATGAGGGCTGGGTCAGGGACCAATTAAGCAATCTGGACGTCTATAAATCCATGGGCCCTGATGGGATGCACCCGCGGGTGCTGAGGGAGCTGGCGGAAGTCATTGCTAGGCCACTCTCCATCATCTTTGCTAAGTCATGGGCAACGGGAGAGGTGCCTGAGGACTGGAGGAAAGCGAATGTCACTCCAGTCTTCAAAAAGGGCAAGAAGGAGGACCCGGGTAACTATAGACCGGTCAGCCTCACCTCCATCCCCGGAAAGGTGATGGAACAACTTGTTCTTGATGCTGTCTCTAGGCACATCAAGGATAGGGGGATCATTAGGGGCACTCAGCATGGCTTCACCAACGGGAAGTCATGCTCAACCAACTTGATAGCCTTTTATGAGGATGTTACCCGGTGGATAGATGATGGTAAAGCTGTGGATGTGGTCTATCTCGATTTCAGTAAAGCGTTTGACACGGTCTCCCACAGCATCCTCGCAGTTAAACTGGGGAAGTGTGGTCTGGATGATCGGGTAGTGAGGTGGATTGTGAACTGGCTGAAGGAAAGAAGCCAGAGAGTGGTGGTCAATGGGAGAGAGTCCAGTTGGAGGTCTGTGTCTAGCGGAGTCCCTCAAGGGTCGGTACTGGGACCAGTTCTATTCAATATATTCATTAATGACTTGGATGAGGGATTAGAGTGCGCTGTCAGCAAGTTCGCTGATGACACAAAACTGGGAGGAGTGGCTGACGCGCTGGAAGGCTGCGCAGCCATTCAGAGAGACCTGGACAGGCTGGAGAGTTGGGCGGGGAGAAATCTAATGAAATATAACAAGGGCAAGTGTAGAGTCCTGCATCTGGGTAAGAACAACCCCATGTACCAGTACAAGTTGGGGGCAGACCTGTTGGAGAGCAGGGTGGGGGAAAGGGACCTGGGGGTCCTAGTGGACAACAGGATGACCATGAGCCAGCAGTGTGCCCTTGTGGCCAAGAAGGCCAATGGCATCCTGGGGTGTATTAGAAGGGGTGTGGTTAGCAGGTTGAGAGAGGTTCTCCTCCCCCTCTACTCTGCCCTGGTGAGGCCACATCTGGAATATTGTGTCCAGTTCTGGGCCCCTCAGTTCAAGAAGGACAGGGAACTGCTAGAGAGAGTCCAGCGCAGAGCCACAAAGATGATTAAGGGAGTGGAACGTCTCCCTTATGAGGAGAGGCTGAGGGAGCTGGGTCTCTTTAGCTTGGAGAAGAGGAGACTGAGGGGTGACCTCATTAATGTTTATAAATATGTAAAGGGCAAGTGTCAAGAGGATGGAGCCAGGCTCTTCTCAGTGACATCCCTTGACAGGACAAAGGGCAATGGGTGCAAGCTGGAACACAGGAGGTTCCACTTAAATATGAGGAAAAACTTCTTTACGGTGAGGGTGACCGAACACTGGAACAGGCTGCCCAGAGAGGTTGTGGAGTCTCCTTCTCTGGAGACATTCAAAACCCGCCTGGACGCGTTCCTGTGTGATATGGTCTAGGTAATCCTGCTCCGGCAGGGGGATTGGACTAGATGATCTTTCGAGGTCCCTTCCAATCCCTAACATTCTGTGATTCTGTGATTCTGTGATTCTGTGATTTTCTGCAAGTTATGTCTGCAACTGATTTATTTCTCCCGAAACAAAAAAAAAATGATGCCATCTTGGGATAATAAAAAGCCATCTCCAGAAATATATTCTAGAAATTATTTTTCTTCTGTTGCAGATGAAACAAAGTAAATTACAACCCATAATGGATCTGGATGCTTGTGTTTGTTTAAGAACTAACAAGATTAGATCTTTTACCTTGCTTGATCGTCCCACACACTCATTCTCTCACTCCACAGTTGGGCTATATTCCCAGGTCTTGAGTTTCATTCCCTGCAGGGAGGTCACTCCAGGAATCATAGAAACATAGAATTGTTTTCGTTGGAAAAGACCTTTAAGATCATCAAGTCCAACCACTAACCTAGCACTGCCATGTCCACCATTAAACCATATCCCCAAGCACCACATCTACATGTCTTTTAAATACCTCCAGGGATGGTGACTCAACCACTTCCCTGGGGAGCCTGTTCCAATCTTTGATAACCCATTCCGTGAAGAAATTTTTCCTGATATCTAATCTAAATCTCCCCTGGAGCAACATGAAGCCATTTTCTCTTGTCCTATCACTTGTTACTTGGGAGCAGAGAGAACACCCTCCTTGCTACAACCTCCTTTCAGGTGGTTGTAGAGAGTGATATTGTCTCCCCTGAGCCTCCTTTTCTCCAGACTAAACAACCCCAGTTCCCTCAGCCACTCCTCATAAGTCTTGTGTTCTAGATCTTTCACCACCTTTGTTGCCCTTCTTTGGACTTGCTCCAGCATGTCAATGTCTTTCTTGCATTGAGGGGCCCAAAACTGAACATAGTATTTGAGGTGAGGCCAGGAAAGTTGGGCAGAAAGTCATGCTAGTTCATGCTGTGCCGCTGCTCACAGACACCAGTCCTGGGTGTCAGTGACCAAGGTTTCTGAGTGCTCATTTGCATTCATTTCCACCCAATAGCCTGATCTCCAGGATCTTCCTCCTCTTCTGGGGTCTTTCCTGCAGGCACGGTCTGCAACTTCATCTTTCCAAGACCGCTTACTTTTTTTGCGAACTCTTCTTTTTTACACCTGCTCTTCTTTCCAGAACCCAAGCCCCTGGTTTCCCAATCTAAACAGTCCCTGTCCAGAAGCACAGTGTGTGATCAGCCTCCTGACTGGCAGTTCTTGTCGCTATCAACTGGCAGACTGGGGTCATGACACTTCTGTTTCATGGAGGTGCTATGAATGTTTGCAATCAACCCATACTGGCAGCAGCTAGCAAGCAGTGGACTTCAAAAGTTCAGTTTCGGGCATTCACCCACATACATGGAATAATATGTTACCTGTCAGCATTATCAGCTTAAAATTTTTTGCACTTTAAAACACCTCCTAATGACAATGATGCTAACATGCTATTGTTTTATGCTGCCATTTCAGTTTGGGGCCTATTTCCTTGTAAAGGTCAAGGTCAACCATAGATACTTATTAACGGTAAATCAAGAAGTCAAAGGGAGTAAGTGTGTTTTCTTTTAACTGCACCTAATAAAGAATAATCTAGTTAAAACTTAAACCATTGTCTTTGAATATTTTATGGATTGTTCCAAAGCAAATGGTATGAATAAAGGAATTTGTCAGGCTATGTGTGAAAACAGAAGTTGATTTAATGACAAGAACATTTAGTCTGCTGCGAACAGTGTTTCATCACAACGAAGAAAATATTTTCTTTTTAGAAGCAGTTCATGTAGCTATGAAAGGATATTTATATACTTATTAGCTATTAATATAGTAAAATTATTAATGTAAATATAGAATACTGTATTTAATAATACGGCTGCTAATATTTATGCTGATCAATAGCTTTCTTCCTGTCTTTACCAAAAGATATCAAAGTTATTTGCTAAATCTAACACCCATGCCAACTGACTGGAAAATATTATTGCAGAAATAGAATATTGTATTGCAGCAAATAGTAATGGAGAGCTAACAAGAGTTAAAGTGAAGCTGAAACTACAGAGAGGATGAAAAGTTGTCAGCAGAAATAAAAATTGAGTAACATGAGAATTAAACTATGTCTTCACTCTTGCATATCTTTAATTTTTGTGACAATTCATCACCATTTTACTTAACCTCAAAAAAATTATATTGTGAATAACCTAAAAGGCACCTGCAGGCATTGCTAATTTTTTTTTGAAAAGCCAGTCCTATGACTTGTGCGAGGAGTGTGCAAAGTATACCCCATGGATCAAGAACCTCAGGAGCTTTGGTGAAAACAGACATAGCTATTGGATACTGAAGAAGGTGCAAGACAGATGAGAGATGATGTTTGTTGCACTCCTGCAGACGCACCAAAGGCAGGTGTGGGCACTTTGGGAAATTACAAATGAGAAGTAAGGGAAAGGAGGGGAGGTGGATGTCTCCAGAGCTGGAGATGCTAAGCAGCAGATTTCAGGACTTCTTTAGGCAATGTAGTTACCTAAATTGTGTCAAACCATGCATTTCAGGGCTCTAAGTACTTTTGGTTTTTAGATCTGGTCACAATGGAAGATCCTGTTCTTTTATTTGTTGCATAATAATAAGATTTGAGGACAATGATTTGTTTGAAGGTTTTAAACCTCCATACGTTCAAAGAATACAATTTTTCCAGTAATACTATGTAGAATATTGCTATGCAGTGATGAAAATGATTATTCACATGATCATTTACATTTAAAAGAGTATATCAAACCAGCCTAAAAGTTAGGATGATAATGTTCTCTTATTCAATTATTGATATTTCATTTAAAGGTAAAGGATACTTTATTTTACCATGCATTTATTCCATGACAGAAGTTGTTTGCATATTATTATTTTATACCTGAATTAGTTGTAAATATTTTTATTACACTATGACAACTTCATGACTGAGCTTGCTTTGGTGAAAAGTGTAGAGAAAAGAAGCAATCCATATGTCAGCTGATTTACGTTCAGATTTAGTTTTAATTTACCAGCATTCTCTAAGCAGAGGCTCTTACTTAAACTTTCAAAGTTAGTCAATGATGAGCTCAATTCCCTGATGAATAAGTCCCTGAAATAGCTACGAAAGTACACGAGAATTGCTGAGTTACAATTTCTGAATCATAGCATGTACAAACCATAAAGCTGACAGACCTATATTATGACAGCAGTTATAAAAACAATAGATTCAAACGTCTCTATACTATTTCAGTTGGAGGATCTTAAAGAGCCTTGAATAAGTAGCCTCAAGTAAAAAAAAAATAAACTCAAAAATCATATTGGAGACTTTGTGTTATGTCTCTACATTGAAAATAGTTAAGACATTTTCTTTAAGGAGAATTTGAAATTTGGTAGTGAAACCAATAAGGATAAAATAAAAATGGCCTTTTCCTGAAAAGACCAATCTTTGTGGTTGTTTTTTTTGCATAACTTTATTTTTTATGGTACAATTTGCTTTTTGCTGCTATCCTCTCTCACTTTCCTGATTATCATAATAATTATTAAAATGATAGTCCTTATAGTCCTTAATTAATTGTTTAAAACTTTAAAATCTACTTATTCTTTTAATAGCATGCTGATAAATGAATTATTAAAGTGTATTAAGAATGATTTGCACAAATCTAAAATCTAAACCTTTTAGGAATCTAAAGTGAGGTCGCCATCAACCTTTGGCTTCTATGGAAGTAAGTCAGCTCCTGAGATGGACATTTGCTGAGTCTAAATGTTAAAGTTTTGTGCAGTGAACTTATTATGCATTATATCTGAATTACCAATCTACAGCTTTAGAGAGCTATTTTCCAGCCCCTTTAACATAAGTAAGGAGTACAACAACTTCAACATCACTCTTAAGTATAAAAGCAATCTACAAGAGTAAGCAGAGTAGGGATGTGTATGTACCTGGGTTATGGAATGGTATTTTTAGCAGTGATAGCAGTAAAGCCAAGTTATTCCCATGGGAGATCTGATTCTTTTGATCTGAACATTACTTAATACGCAGAGAATGATGGAAAATGTATAAAAATAAAAATATAAAAGTATAATTAAGTTCATAAAAGAGTAGCAGCAGCAGCCAAGTTAGAAGGTAGGCCTAGTCTCAACATAAACTAGCTAACTTTACCTTGATTAATGTTTGAGCAAAACAGTTTTAAACTTTCTCCTTGTAGTTTCTGGCTGCAGTAAATGTGTGTTGCTATGCTGGAAACAAAACTCAGTTTTGTTACCACATGAAAAAACTTCATGGGGGATGAATATAGAAAAATTACTAGTAGGAGAAAGCTTATATATAATATATGTAAATATTGAAAACTCCAGACTTCAGTGAATGCAGTTGAAATTATTTGCAGGGAGACGAATGAGAATATTTTTAAGTGGCAGTGGTGATGCATAGTCCTCTTAGCTAACCCTAGCTTCAGAGACGAGTCCCTGAAGTTGAGTAGTGCAAGCATGAAGCATAATCTAATTATAATCATGCACCTATGAACTTAGGAGTTTTTAGCATCTAGATGAAGGGCATTTTTTTTGAAGTTAAGCATGGGTACTTACCAAATCTCTTGATACAAATATGAAACTGGTATTATTAAAGAGAAGACGTTGCTCAGGTGATCATGGTAGTTTACAGTAGTGACATAAGAGTCTCTCTTCTCCTCAGCTACCAGTAGCAAGAGATTTTCTGCTCTGCTGTAAGTTAAGTGCACACTTTTATGCATTCGGTAAAGTACCTTGATCCCATTCAGAGTATGGATTGCTCTGCTTCTGTAGATCTGAGATTTCAAGGCACAGGAGTGATGATAAACTTGGTAAAAGTTTGAGCAATATCTTGAAAGGTTGTTAGGATCAATAAGTTTTTATTTTAGTCAATATTTGTGCTGTATCCATACAGTTAAACTTACACAGGTTCTAACAGTTTTGATCAGCTCCTTGTGACTGACAAGTACCTCTCTTTGCAGAAAGAGGGTAGTCTTCACATCCTGCTAAGTTAAACTGCCAAAAGCGAGCGTGAATTGAACATGATACTGCAGTGTCTGAAATTCCACTGCTGGGTTTGTGAAGGTCCCATAGTGCTATTTAGAAAACCTGGTTTTGTATTGAAAATGCAAAAGATCTGTCATTTTGGGGGGATGTAGAGTTTTGAGATTCCTACTAATCTAGCTGTGTGTAAAGACTGTAGTTTGAGATACTGGTATAAGAAAAAACAAGTCATAATTATTTAACTATATTTGCCATGAAGCATATGCTCCTAAAATACATGAAAATATTTTTTGTTCAGTATACATATATATTAAATATATATGTAAATATATATATTAAAAAATCAAAATATATGTGTTCTAAATTGGTTCTGGATAGGGATAAAACTCCATGTTCATTCATTTACTGGACTTCCTGCTGACATTTTTCAACGTGGGGTGTTGTGGTTTACGTGGACAGCTGTCCAGCAGGAAGGGATTGCCATGTTTAACTAAATTAAATCTACTTACTGACAGAGGGCAATGAATTTTGGTCACAGACAGCAGTACATGAATTATTTAAAGGTAAGAAGATCTATATTGTACTGTTGTTCTCTTTAGTATAATTTTGCTGCTGTCGGTAGTCATCTTTATTGGCAACAGAATGGAAGAAAACATGGGATTAGAGAAGAGGTAAAACTGCATACTCCGAAAGCATTATTTGATGAAACACATCAAAATAATATCAAGTTTAATATGACTAAGTGCTATCAGTGCTTCAGGGAGTGAAGTAAGTGTTCCTGACTGAACACATAAAATATTACCACAGATAACCAATAACGGCTTTCCTATATATGAGGAAAATAGCCCAAATGCAAGCTGGGTGTAGGGAAATTTACTTGTTTATATTAGCTGGAATTGATTTTGAGAAGATGTTTTTAGAAGTATAAACTTATCAAGTAGTTAAGGCCACATCGTTACTTTCTTAATTTGCTTGCAAGAAGGCAGCTGACAAACACCAGCCCTCTGTCTGTTATTTTAGGTGAAGGTCTCCTGGTTTCTATATTTTTTGAGAAAAAGCAATGAAATATTTTTCAAGGAAGTGACTCTTTCTAAGCGGGGTCTCTAAAGCCCACTGCACATCAGGAGCAGAGTGTAGGAGACCTGACCTGTAATAACAGGGAAATGCCTCCCATAAAGAGAAAATGTGATTTCACCATTTATCAACAGTAACTATCAGAAGGTCTCTTGCTTCTCCATGAACAAAGATACAAAGGAGGAGGTGATAAATTCATCTATCCTGCCCACATCTGAGAAACCAATGCCAATGTCACGATCTAGGATACCGTGCTTCAGCCCCTGTGTCTAAAGTCATATCAGGGTAAAAATCCCAAGGAAATAATTGGAAAATGCAGACATTTCTTTTTCTTTTCCATCTATTGTCCCAGGCTTCCATGGTCTTCAATGCTTATTGAAAGAGTGCCCACAGACAGGTTGTGCAGCCATTGTTGTTTTTTTTCCATTTGGAGGGGGCTGTCCCTCCTGTGATGTTGGGCCACACACAGTGTTCAAACACCAGTGGTGCCCCTGCCTATGCTATTTTTTCTGTTAAGACTTGGTGAGGAACTACAAGTATATTGAATATTAACTTAAAATTACAAAGTTACTTTTAAAACGGGAAGAGCTTGGTATTCAGACAGAAATCTAATATCTTCTCCACTATTTTAAGCACAGTACACACTATGAAAGGTACAAAAAACTGTTCTATAAGCAAAACAATGATTTTTTTTTTTCATGCTGTAAGTTGCTTCAGCTGTGAGTTTTATCCAAGCATGGTTCAAGGGGAAATGGACTTTGGCAACAGGCAGATGTTGTTTTCCTTTCAAACTCAAGCTAACAAAGGAATCAAATATGAATAGTATCAAATTATCTTTGGCACATTGTGTGTCCCAATGCAAACTCTTTGGATGCAGAAAGAAAAGTGTTTCATCTGATCAGATATCCATATTTTTCTATAAGTAATGAAAAGAACCTGCTGTTACTCAGAACTAGCCTCTAGAGGAAAGTCCGTACTACAAAGTAGACCAAAATAGTTATCACTTGTACATTAAAGAAGTAACATCAGAATATATAATAAGGATTATCAATAGTAAATGTGATATTTTGTGATTTTACTAAATCAATATGTAATATATTCTTATAGAACCATATTCTGATAAATTATATTAAAACTATAAATGAGCTCTCTCAAATTAGGAAAAAATAATTGACTTATAACCCATGTGTGGTTTCTTTCTTCTGTCAAAATGGTCTCTGCTGATTTCAAAATTTGTGTGAGAGAGAGAGGTCTTAGGCAGCGTGACACTTAGATGATTCTGAAAATGGTCTGTATTTTCAGATGGCATGCAGGAGTGGGGTCTACCTGAAAGACTTGAGGTTTCTCATTGACACATGCGCCAGAGGAGCTTGATTCGAATAGGACCTGACAAACACGTTCTTATATTTTATTCCATTATTCCCTGATCTGTTATTCTAAGCATATTCTAAAACAATACCTGTTATTTGTAAAACAAAAATCAGTTTTGAGTTCCTAGTTATAAGGAAAAAAAAGAAGAAAAAGCTTCGTTTTCTAGGCTGTTACCGGCTATACTTTTTTTTGTGGCCTGGTGACTGAGGCATTGTTGGGGCAATTTATCTCACCTTAGGAAAAACTCCAAGGAATCATAAACTTAAATACACCTTCTGTACTTAATCTGCTGTACGTTTTCATATATGAAGCATTTCTTAACCAGACCTTTGGAATATGGACTTTATTTCCTATAAAATCAGTATCTATATTTAGATCAGATTTACCCAAGCACTTATTTACCATAACAGCACAGTCATAATTTTATTAAAACTTAGTGTTACAGATGGATTACTAATAAAGTAATTCTAGCAAGCAACCAGAATATTCTATATTAACAAAAACATTGTGTCTTTGCTTTCTACCCAATAAATAAGAGCAATATAAACTTTTTTTTCCACATAGTATTTGACCCACCATTCACCTGTATTTAACAAACTTGTCGGGAGTAATTTTGCCCAGCTTGTATTTCTGTAAATAAAAAAACCCCAACCCTCTCTAAAGTCAACACCACCATAACTCTCTCTGTTTAGCTAAATCTCCACTTGGAAATGTGGGCCAAATTCACAAAATTTAATAAATGATTGAACATAATAGGATGAGATTGAGGGAAAAATACTTCTACTTCTTTCACATAAAAATCTAACCCTAAAATTTTCCACTAGGACATGAAAATACTTATCATTCAGATTAATGGGATGCTATATATCATTAGCACTTGCTGGTTGTTACATGACTCACCTTGTAGTTTCTTACATCTATTTTTCCAAATTAATCAATTCAGAGATGCCATAGATACCATATACATATAATTTATATGATCTTCTGAAAAGATCTTCTATGCTTTGTCCTTTAGTGAGTTAGAAATTTATTTTGTTAACGGTTGCATTCCCTTATTCATTGATCCTCTTTAAACTACTATTTTGCTAGAGATATAATTCTGCAGTTGCAATTTCACTTACATTTTCTCTTGGCAATGTGTTGTAGCAGAAAAATTTGGGTGCAGTTAATTTCACACTACTATTGCCATTATACCTTTGGAAATCAGTCCCTCATATTTCTGGAAGACATATGTATGAGAATAAGGTGTGGATCTTTCACAAGGACACAAGGGAACAGCATGCTGAAATCCTGGTGCTTACTTTAAAATTACAGTTTTTCTTCTCTTTCTCTCATCCTTAACACATTTTAACATGTTAAACAGGCTTCACTTTACTATGATTGCATATCCTGGGGCTTAAAGACACCTTGGTTTGAATCTCATAGTAGGAAAATGGCCTGTACTCATTGAACGTAGCTAACAATGTGAGAGAGTAATTCAAAGTCCATGCTAAATTAACAAGAAATTTATAACCTCAGATGATTCTGTAGCAGTGAGATTCTCTCCAGTTAATCAGATCACCTGTCTTTGTGAGAGCCGCCTGATTATAATCATTCCAGAACTTACTAGGTATTTATGAGGAGAATTCATTTTAGCAGGCCATTAATGATTAAAAAAACTTACTCAGAAAGAACGTCATAATCAAGATGAAACAGTAAAAGACCAATAATTTTGTACCTGAGTGACACCCAACTTAGGCATATTTCAGTTATCCAACAAATTGTTCGTCAGGCAAAACAGGCATAGGTCACCAGTAGTATATTAACTAACCTTCTCAGCTTACCTTTCTGCTGAAAATCTAACCCAAATGGTTAAACCTGAGAAGGAAGCAAACGTGGATGAGAAGACATCAAACAAGATTCAGCCAGCATCTTCTGAACTGTCAGAAGCCTTAGTCAAAGAAGAGTGATGATTTCTGGGTGTACCTGTGTGTATGTGCATTTCCTGAGAAGATGTGATGTGTGCCTGTCCTGAAGCTATTTACTCACAATTTTTTTAAGCAAAGAAATGTAGTGAATTATTTATACCTTTTTCCTTCTGCTTTTGGAAAAATAAAGCTGTATAAATCCCTCAATGTATCCAGCTGAGATACGATCCAATAGTTATGATGGAATTTAATTATAATAACATCCTAATTGAAGGTAAATTAAACAAGACTATGACCAATTGCTGTCACACTCAATGAAAATTTAAATTACACCAGTAACAGACAGCTCTGTCCCAGAATGATAACTTAAAGAGTGTGACATTTTGGTTTCAGGTAAATCAATGAGTGTTTCACAAATATTTTGAAGCATTCCTTGATCTATTACAGGTTAAATTAAATCTAAAATTCAGGCAGACGCTGAGCAGGAGAGCAAAGTGAGCTCACTTTGGAGAGGACAAAACATGAGGAATGGAAGGGGGATTTCTTTGTTGGGGAGATGTGATACCCTCATAGCTTGGGGCTTCCTGCAGCCCCTCTACCAATACACTGAGCGGTGTACTTGGCTGGTCTGTAAGCAATCGCTCTCCTACTGTGTTTTTGTAGCATCAAAGGAAACATTTTTTGACAGGAAGAGCATAGATCTAACAGTCCAGTGAAGCTTACCGTCATTTCTCCTAGGCCTTATTTTTGCCACCATGTTTATCAGTGAGTGTGCCGCTATACATTCCCGAGGGAGCACAGCCGTGTACCAGCCAGCGGAGGGAACGGCTGTGCCAGCAGCCAGCCGCCCACGTGATGTGTGATTGCCCCACAGAGCCTGTGTGAATGGAAGGAGGGACTCAGCACCTCCACAGAAATTTTTGCCTTCCTCTCCTTTGTCTTGACTCAAAACACAATTAAGATTACATCATTTTATCACCATAGAGATATCTATCACAATTTTATCTTGCAACAGTTATAATTCCCACTTACCCACAAATCTCTTTGCTTCCTGACGTGCAGCCTGCTCTGTCCCCCACACTGACCCAGAAAAAGCTCAGGCAGTCTCATGCTCTCCTCATGATTGCAAACCTGGGCATTTTTTTCACCACCACCACCACCTTCAAAACAAAAACGCTGATATGAATTTGTTCCAGTCTAACTCACCAGTCATGTCAATCCCTTACCGCCTTCCTGCCTCCTCAGATGTCTAGAAAACAAGCCTCTGCAAAAAAAAAAATACAAGCCCTTCATCAATAGAGCTTGTCAGCTGTGGGCTCTGTGACTGCATTTTCCAGCTCTTTAGCAGCAGATCTTAATATCTCTAAGAAAATGACTGCACAACTAATAGCCTGTACTTTTCATCTATCCATAAATGCACAGCTGGCATCCTTATGGGATTTTCTATTATGCATATTCAGCCTAGCATTTTCAAGTCTTCAGATGGTCTGTATTATTTCTTTTTATGGGAAAAAAATATTGTAGAAGCAGAGGCCTGCTCTCTTAATCCCCTGGATTTAACGAAGGTTAGCTTTGGGATTTGAACAGAAAGTCTTTTCATTTTTATTCACTCCTGTCTTCCATGGGGTCCCAGAATCTATGTGGTTGCTGGTAAAGAAAAAGTCTCAGACTCACTTTAGGAAGTATGGAGCCTCTTTTCAGCTAGGGGTTGTTGAAAACACAGGTTCCAGCCACCAGTTTACTGTTATGCCCTAAATGCAATTTTCTCAACAAGAAAAATTTCTTGTTGAGTGTTAGATTTAATGGTCCTATTGACACAACCACAGGGACACAAAAAAAAAATGTGAGCTGGTTTAGCAGATTGTTCCAGTTTTACTTGCTTTTCTTTTCTCATTTAGACAGCACTGTCAAAAAGATGTCTTTCTGGAGATACTTGTATATTTAATCCTTCTGATTAAATTTTGCTCTTTTGCCTTCCTGAACTCTCAGACAGTTATGTTTGGCAGCATAATTTCTCATTTCTGGTGATCTCTTCAGCAACATAACTAGAGCAGTTCAGAAATGTTCACCAAAACAATTTGATATGAAACATTTCTTTGTCCTTTAGACAGATAATTCTGTCTTATTGAGGGTTTGTCCGGGAATTTCATTAATGACTACTGAGAGAAAGATAGATTGTCAAAATCTCTCAAACTATATGTAAGACTCTATTTGCTAGAAGCATGATGAGTTACATTAAAACAGTTTCTATCACTTACAAATCATCATTTCCTAATGCTATGTTGCTGATTGGTTCTTTTTTAATAGATGAATCTAAGATATGTCATATATGGCTATCTGCAGAGTTTAATGTCAGTGGAGATCAATAACCCATCCAGAAACTAATAATCAATACAAATATTGCAGCTCAGAAGAAGTCATTAGCCCTTTTATTTTCCGTCTAAGGGGGCAGATAGTAACTGAATGCTTTTAAACAGCTATTTCGTTTCCCTCTCATGGCCAGCTGGAGCCAGAATCACTTTACAAGCCTGTATGTCTAAAACCCAGTGATTTATTTCATTTTTTTGACTGAAAACTCTGGATGCTTAAACATTTGTCTAAATCCTGGGAAGATTTTATGAGGCGTAGCAAAATTAGACGGTAACTGCTGCCTTTGCACCTGCTGACTTCATTGGGAATGACTTGGAACTGAGCTGCTGGAGGAAGGGGCATCCTATGGCCTTTGAGTCAGGCTTAGAGGGGATTGCAAAATCTAAAAGTTAGATAAAACAACTCCACTCTTTCAAATCCCTGACCCAAATAGAAGAATCCAAACCTATTTGTTATCTCCTAGGCCTCTTATATAACAGGAGAACTGGATGCCTCTGAATGGAATCCCCGAAAGGCAGCATATTCAGTAGAGCATCATCTAGTCATCTCACTTGGTGAATAGATATGAAGTGTGAGATAACATAAAAGCTCAGGATTTATCTTTGAATATTATCCCTATGAAGACTCATACAGGAAAGTAATATTATTCCTGCCATGGCCCTGAACTCTCTTCTGAAGGCAGGTGTCTATTTCCTTCTTTTTAGTGGCTTGAATTGGCCACTGGAGTAGGAAGCATGGCCATTGGAGTAGGAAGTTTATCTCCATTTCTGTTGGTATGCCGTAGTCTACAAGTTGCAGCAGGAGAAAGAGGATTTCTCTGTCTCAGCTTAGTTATGTCCTCTGTTGCATCGTCTTCCTGGTTCGGAGTTTTCAGTTCTTTGTTACATGTTGGAGGAGTACTGTTGCGTAGAAAATTCCACAAAATTGATTGTAACCTTTAATTGGATTATTATTTCACCCTGCTGGACTGAAGGAGATGCCAGTTTGCCTCTTTGCAGGTAGGAGAAAAAAGCTGAGGCTAGTTTCTTCAGGAAGATGAAAACCAGTTTAAGTTTTCCTTGATGAACACTCTAAGGGGAGGGGGAAAACTCCTACTCCAGCATTTTTTAAATAAAGTGGAGACTTCAACTACATTTTTGAGGAATTCTGATTTTGTTTGTGCTCATGTGTTTATGGAATGAGTTACGTGGAGAACAGAGGCAGACAGTCATACAGTTTCTTGATCCTGATTGGGTAGGTTATAAATTGGCAGGTTAGTTTTGACTGTGATGTCTCAGACCCAACGACTGTACTGTAAATATTGAAGATAAAACAGGTAGGCATTTATGAGACATCTCTATTTTGCAGCTTGATTTCCAACTTAAGACCACCTTCTGCATCACACTGTTGCTCAGAGATCTGTAAAGCAGTATTGGAAATTACCTGTGAGTGCTCTTGATGACTTCCTATTTTAATATTTGCTCATTATCCAATTTGGAGACTTGAGCCAGCAAAATGTTAAAGTCATCTATACAAAGTTAAATCTTAAGGGTAGTTAAAACACTGGGGCCCAAGTATCTGCATATGCTATGTTAATTCTTTTTTTTTTTTTTGTAATTCCTGGGATCACAAAATCAGCTATTTACACTTAATTATAGAGTGAGTGATAAGGGTAGAAACACTAAAACTGGTTACAAGCCTAAAGTTTGCTTAGTTGGTAACAACCACCTGGTTAGAGCCAGTGGAAGGTTAGGAGACTGATTCAACAAATACATTGTTTCCTGGAAATTGCAAAGTTTTGTCACCAGTGAATTCAGCAAATGGAAAATTACCATTGTTAGGGCTCATATATAGTTACATAGGGCCAGAGTTTTATTGAGATATTGGCATGGCTAAGCCAATTTGGTCCAAGAGCGTGCAGGCACTTTATAAACGTGCATTTCTAAAAGCTCAGTCCTGTGATTGCAAATTTCTCAGGACTGCTACAGGAAGATGAGAAGTTAATGTCATTTATTACTAGCAGTTACCAAAACATAAGATTAGTGGATGCCTTTTAGTTATTTGCAAATAGATACATCTGTTTTCAAATAACCAAGTGTCTCCAGTTCCCCATTAACACGTGCTTAATAGAAGCAAATTGCCAACATACTGATGGGTGTCCTAAAACTGTTTTCTTAGTGTGATTTAGACCTTTCATCAATCTACATTATGAGATGACATTTGCACATTATACGTGTGCTAAATGATAACGAAATGCATAATGCAGCCATGTTCTACGTTGCTTAAAGGCTTTGTTGTTCATTAATTAATAATTCCACTTCATTTTGAGCACTTTGGACAGTCTGGGGGGAAAGTGAGTCTGTGACCTTGTTTGGGAATAGATTTCCCAAAGTTAAGGGACTGCCTGTTTTAGCAGCTCTCCTCTCAGCTCCAGGAAACTTCACTGAAGTTTTTTCCTGTGATGTGTTGTGGTTGTTTTTTTTTTTCCCCTTGCTAAAACAACATATTCAGCCCAGCTCTTCATAAATGCTTCCTGTTTTGCCTGTCTGTCTTCTGGGAGAGGAATGAAGCAGCTGTCAGCTAGGAGGTAGTGTATTCAACGAACTGCAGGGGAAAGAGTAGGCAGATGAAGTGCTTGACAGCAGAGTGAGGAAAGAGCTGAAAAGTTCAAACGTGGAAGCACTGATAGTATGAGGGGACAGTTTGTTTTCGAAGTGGAGGGATAGCTTATGCATATTTTTAGTTTGTTATTATATCTATTTTATCCAGAACATGGATGAATCTTAGTAAGAGATGAGAAACTGAGCAGAACAAGAGATAAACATACATCTCCACAGTGCTATGAGGTTTATCCCAATTGACAGAAGTCATCTCTGTAATTAGAGAGATATTGCTAGGTGGAGAATGACTTCAACTGAACAACTGATTTTGTATAACAGTGACAGTTCCTGTCCTATTAAAAGCCCCTTTAGTCTACTCCCTTATAGCATTCTGTCTCTACATTATTTACATTTAATTACTCTGAATAAGAGTGTAATATTGACAATTTAACAAAGTGACTTGTAAAAGCTTATCCAGGCATATAACAAATTCTGAGACATTGCAGGGTTAACTCTATATTTTTTTCCTGCAGAGAAAATTCCTAATGAATTCAGGGTCACTTCTGTGCTTTTGGATGAGTGTTCAGTCACTTCCTGAAAATTTAGGGGGAGGTAATCAACATAAAGAAGTCTTTATCATTATCGTACACCACTTTAGCCCAGATTTTTTTTTAAAAACAAACAGTAACCCCGGAGATTCTAGACACTGGTATTTCCAAAAAGAGTGTGGGATTGTCTGCCCTGAGGTGGAACAAATTACTGAGATACACAACTGCATGAAGCCTGTGGAGAACTACTTGATAAAATAACAGGTTTTGGCCATGAGTGGGTGATGTTTTGGCAACCAGTCAGAGGCTAACACAGCTTTATCAGTCAGGATTCACACTGTGAGGAAATGATCAATATATGTCTGATTATAGTAGCCAGGATGCCACTGACCATTAAACTGACCTTTTTTTGTTCTTTAATAGATGGGAGCATACCTTTGGACAGACCCAGCCTTAGTAAACTGGGCCTATGTCCAAAAGAAGAGAATGAATTGCTGTCACAGATTGGAAAGTTGTCTCTCTTTGGCAATGCACAGACCACAGGGGAGGGTTACTTACACACTGACAGAGTGCTCCCTGACATGGGCCAAATCCCAGACAGATCTCTAAACAATCTGCCATTCTTCATATGCAAAATATATAATGCACACACCCCAACACCCTCTAAAATCCTGTTGCTGCCTTCACAGTTTATGAAATAGTAGTGTCTGACTGGCACACAAACTAACACTGCCAAGTGTTAGGTATGTATCTTGACAATAAAATATTTAAAGAAAGGTTTCATGAGCTTGTACCTGCAGATACGGATATTACTAAGGGAGCACAAAGGAGACTATAACCCACTTCCTTCTTTTGCTTTCTTCCCACTAGCACCACCCACTTAGGTATATTTGCCTCATGCCCTGTTAAATAGCGGTTGCACGACCTCTATGCCATATGCAGGTTGCAAAGCACTGTCTGCGTAACCTCCTTTCTTCCCAAGGAGGTTATGACTCAGCAAGTAGGTAGGGGAACTTTACAGCACACCAGCGGTTCTACTTTTCAAAGCACACTGGTGCTTAGCAAGGAAGATCTGTAGTTTGCATACTGAGTGTGCAGGCTCGTCGTGCAGCCAGTAGAGAGCAACCAGTATGTTGCATGCTTGTGCTCTTGTTTAGTGGGCCATAGCTCCCTTGTATGGGAGACATAAACAAGACAAGAGCGGTTATGACTCTGCACTCGTAAGGCTAGAAATAGGCAATTTATAGCAACATCCTGGAATGGTATCACAACTGGCCTTTCTGTAGATTACCGTATTAGTGACAGTTACTTATCATAGCATCTTTAAGACATCTGTGTTTGACCTGTTTTTTAGACTGTGACTTCTAGAAAAATATATCTGCCATCTGGACAAAGGAATGTTTCAACATTTTTTTTTTAGAGGGGACTTTCTTGTTTATTTGTTCTTTACAAACTCCCTTGAGACTTCATTTTCAGTATATTCATTGCATATATATTTAAATTCTTTTCTCCGTCATGAACAAAATACTATTTAATCTCTGAAGGAAAATATTGAACTTGACAGTTGTAAAAAATATCATCTTTGAAATTGTTTGTGGCAATGATGATGTCTTTAAATCTCGCAGATTAACCCATATCCCCCTAGCTGCTGCAACATTTGAGCAAATAACAGATGGGGACAGTATCAGGGCAAATTATGTCTCTCTGCTTCCGGTGATGTTTCTACAGCTTAAGATAGAACGGCAGGTCTCTTTTAATGGTTAGCGAAATCATCCGGTGCTGCAGATAGATAGACATTTAGAATACGACTTAGATTTATTAACAGAGGAAAGTAAAATTTCTGTTAACATGAGAACTGAGCTCTCAAATATTTCCCTTTCACTCTCCTCTTAGTTTAAATAAGAGGCTATCACTATGAATAGGGTAAACAATTTTATCTTATTCCATTACTCTTTATAAACAAATGTGGGTTTTTTGCTTATACGTGACAAACTTTTTCTGCCCCCATCAACCTCTCCCTAAAAGAGGATGTGCATAGTCCCATTAATAATCATGGAATAGGACAAATGGGACAGTTATAACATTGAAAGGAATGTCAACGATTTTATCATCAGGAAGCTAGAAACTGAGGGCTAAGTATGCAAATTGTTCTGTATATGGCACGAGTCTTATATGAAATGTTGAAAACAGATATACAAATATTCTGCAGCTGCCCTTGTTTTCTTCCAGTTGATCACTTGTTTCCTATTGTGCAGTACTGTTAGACGTTATACAGATGCTGGCCCAAGCTGTAATTGAAGTGAAACTCTCAGCTTTTCTTTTGATCTGTACAAAACTTTAACCCACAGGGAGCAGTTTATCCTCTTTTTAGGATAAAAATCTTTGTATCCATTTCATTAGATGAGAGCAGTAAGACAGGATTCAATGGCTATTCTATGAAATTCTTGCTTCCATTCAATAAATCGAATGAGCAAAATAGTGCTATCAGTGACCCTTTCCAGAGTAAATTTTCAGTGTTTGTTACTTATAGCTAGTCTTTAACATTTATGTGTTGCTCAAACAGTAAAAGAGGCTGGAATTGCACAGTGCACCAAACACACAAACTGTATGAGAAAAACAAAATAGTAGCCTGCTTTGTCTGTGGGCACTGTGTTGATGCTGACAGAATATTTCAGTATTGCCTAGCAATTGGCAATATTTTTCCTTCTTCTTCCTCACCTTTCCTGTCTCTGAACACTCAAGCACACATGTATATGCTCTATTGTTATTTAGACATAGTGATAAGGAAATATATGTTAAGGACTTTTTTCTGTTATGTGTCTGAATGTGTCTATAGCAATGTTTTGTGACAATTTAAAAATTTCATGTCTTTCAGTTTTAATTGCCATCTGTAGATGGGGATAAGATAATGCTGAATACCTTGAAGTTCTGTTAAGTATAGAAGAGTACTGTGTGCACAAAGTATTGGTACGAGGCAGTGGGCTTGGGAGGAAGGAACAGGCAAGTGGGTCAGAGGAGAAAAAAGACACATACACTTCAACCAAGACAGAAGTTTTGCATGCTGTTGAGGTTAAGGTCTGTTTCTTAGAGTTCTGTGTCTACATATTTTGTTTCTAATCATCTGTACATTTTATCCTCTGTTAGCAGCCATATATCTGCTCTATTTTCTCGATATAAAGTGGTGACCAAACCTTTCACGGTGACAGGTTTTTAAAAAAGTGAAAAGGAAGATATTTCCCCCCCTGGACCTTCCAAACTGTTACTGCTGTCCTTTGCTTTTTTCATGTTTATACACAGTCCTTTATGCACCCTAAATTTTATTCTGCTTAGTCAGCAGTACAACGAGCTACATTCAACCTCTTAAGAACAGATTTTGTTTGCAAGATTAACGTTCAAGAGGTGGGTTTGGACTATTTTTTGGCCTGCTTTTCTGAGAAAATGTGGAATATGGAATTGCACTGTCCATCTGCCAACTTTTCAGTCTTCCACTTCTCCTGCAGGGACATTTATACCTGCTGGCCAAATTCAACCAGGATCAAAGGCACTGAATTCCTTAAGATCACTGAAAATTGGTGGTGGATAAAGGAGACAGACTAACATCATTGCAACCCCCTGACATAGTGGCAACATGGTGAAACCAACAGTTACCTATTCTGCTTGGTCTGCTGACTAGCACACATATAGTAGCTGTCTAATTAATATTTCACAGAATCACACAGAATTACAGAATGTTAGGGATTGGAAGGGACCTCGAAAGATCATCTAGTCCAATCCCCCTGCCAGAGCAGGATTACCTAGATCATGTCATAAAGTCATGATATAAGTCATCCTATTAACTGCTAGATTAGTCATAGATGCAGTAGACAAAAACTAAGAAAACATAAATTTGCAAATAAGAGGGATTTTGAGACTACAAAAATGAATGTGAAGGTAACATTTTAACATACTGTGACACACCCCCCCCTTTATTAAATGGAAAGAATAATATGAGAAATGACTTCCTGAAAATTATCTGTTACATGAGGTTACAGTAAGTAAGAGTTCGCAAACCATACTTCAACGTGTGTGTGCATTTGTTTGTATACCATATAGTCACTTGTTTCTTGAATCTCTTGCAACAGCCAAAAAGGAAAATAGGGTTGTACAACTACAGTACAGAAAGATTTATGAACAGGAATTGCACCTATATTCTCCAATTCTTTTCAACACTGAATCAATTTCACAGTGATGGTGCTTTTTTAGAGTCCTGATATGTATATCTCCAAGCTGACCACAACACATGCACCTCTTCCCCAGCTGGTTGCTATGTGACTCAGATACATGCCACCTCACAGATGTGCTAATAACACAGAGGGGCTCAGAAGTTGTTCAGACAGCTGGAATTGTCACAGTGATACATGCAGAAGATATAAAAAATTAAAATCAGTAAGCAACCAAACTTCAATTGTTTTGCTGCTCATTTGTCACGGTTTAAAGCTGGGCCAGCTATTAACCAGGTGGCAGATGCTCTCTGTTAACCCTCTCCCCCCCCCAAGGGAAAGGGAAAAGGGAGAGAGACTTATGGGTTGGAAAGTTAAAACAGTTTTAATAAACTATAATAATGAAAAAGAGTATAATAACAATAATAATAGAAATAATCAAATATATACAAATATATACAAAACCAAGATCGAGAGCTTGGAAATCCTCCTCAGGCAGAGTTGCTCCCCCCAGCACAAGCAGAGGGGAAAATGCAGTAGCTCCCCCTGCCATCACACCTGCAGGCTTTTAACTGGAAAATTGGCAAAGCTGGTACCAATCAGTGGAAGACAGGAGGGCCCCTCCCTCCTGGGCCCCACCCCCAGGAGGCAGTGGGTTAGTGATAAATAGGAAAGTGAGAATGACATGTATGGGATGGAATACCTTGTTGGTCAATTTTGGGTTACCTGTCCTGTCTGCTCCTCCCTGCAGGTGCGACCCCCCTTTGGCTCTTCACTCGTAAGCAGTGAGGAATTTAGCAGTGACCTTGGTTTCTCTAAGACTAATTGGCCTGGTTTGGGCCAAACCAGGACATCATTATTTCCTGTTAGTCTAATATGCTTTTCAGAATTTCTTGGGACAATCTGGGCTACAAATGCCCTTGCTGTATCTGACTAAGAAGGAAGGATGTCCTTGCCCATCTTCCAGAAGGTAGGAATCACAGCAGTTAACTGAGACTATGTCTCATCTATTTTATTATTTGCCCTTTTGTGTCTCTTGATGATGATTTCTGAAAGTTGGAAGTCTCTTACGTGCTATGAAAAATAAGAGAAGACAACGTTTTCATCATAGGGGATGCCTGTGCATGGAAGAATGTTTAGCTGTGTCAGTAACTGGAAGTAATTAGAAACATGTTTGCTCACCCAGTGGCAAGGAATATCTGCATCCCTTTACAAGAAGTGGAACAGCAGATTATAATTTCAAAATAAAACAGAATGGCTGCTTCCTATTTTTTTGAAAGTAAGGACTTTAGAGCCATGGTTGTCAGCCCCTGTTGGGCCCCCCTTGGCAATAATCTGCCAGTCTGTTTCTACAGTAATTATTAATATAGAGATTGTTGTCTTCCCTTCTTAGCTAGAACTTCAGGAATTCTACCAACTTCATGATGTAGTTCAAATGCTGTGGTTTTGTCAGATTCCTGTTTGTGTGGTTTCTCTGCTCTGGTCTTACCTTAGGTGCCAGCTCTGACCTTATTACATTCCTTGTACCTGTCCAAGGGCCCTATACTGGCTCTTGTCTTTGGCTCTACTTTTCATCTGAAAATATACTCTACTGCTTTGTTCCCCAAGCTCTCCAGCCTTTAGCCTGACACAACATTTGCCTTCAATTAAACCCTTCAGTAGTTCATGTAGACTCTGTCATTTTTCCTGGAGTCTAGGTCTGATTACACCCCTAACAAACCACTTTGGCTGGAATACTCAGTATTCTGGTTATGGGTCCTGGCCTGTCCTGATTTCAGCTATCATCTGACCTAAGTCTGAGCTTTGGTTGGTCATCATTATTGTGAAGGCACAGAAATCTCATTTCCTGATCAGGACCACAGACTTTATGGGAAGGATTCAAATGGTGCTACAGCTGAACATACAGGCTGTAATAATGAAAATCACACAAGGTTAGGTACAGAAAAGAAAAAGAAGCAGATAGAAAAGAATCAGGTATCAGGACATGGGGATCCCGCAATATTTGCATTGTTTCCTTTATAAATGGAAGGATAGAGGAAGAGACTTGGTTTTCATACTTGATCCACATTTTTACATTAAATGGCAGCTATTTGTACATTAAAATGGTAGATACTCTATGTGGTGTGTTCTGATTTTCTCTTTGGAGCTTTCCTGGCAATCTGAATTATTTATAAGATTTCAGCAATGTTCTTAAATCCAATGGATTGTCAGGAATGGTGTTATTTTTGGTGGCAACAGATTGTGATAATTTATAAATTAAACATGTAAATCATAATTGTAGAAGGACATATTGCTATATGGGGTACTTGTCTTTGTTAAACAAGAAACCTACTTTTCCTTTTTTAGAATTAACTCTGTGGGAAAAAAGGACCTTCTTTGCTGTAAATACGAACAAGAGAAAAAAACTATTTATTTATGTTGATTTTCAAATTGGTGCAGACATCTGCAAAAAGCATGACTTTAATGTCACACAAATGCAATAAGAAAGACTCCAAAAAAAAGTCACTCTACTCTTAAAAGTCATGGTGACATCCCAAACAGTTAGAGGAACAAAAGAATTGAACCTGGCTCTGATTTAATAGTTTTCCATGTTTTCTTTTTCTCTTCTTTTTTTTTTTCCTGGCAGATGTATTTCCTGAAAAGATTTTGGCTGGGTTTAGTTCAATAAGCCAACTGTTTCATTCATATGTGTAAACACAATTACTGAGAGATAGACAGCCATCAAACAGGGTCCATGTATTCTAAAGCTTGGCTTTAGAGAACATCAAATATTACTTCATGATTCCATTTTAAATGCAAAATAACTGCTGAGTCTTGATTACTTTTAACATTATAGTTGGAATATAGAAGTAAAATGTTACATAGTGTGCAGGGATTCATTATTTCATTATTAAAAGTTATCTAGTCTAGTGCTGGAAAGTAGTTAAGCCTGTCATTCCCTTATTTCCACTAGAAAAGTCATATTTTTACATAATCACAGGAAACAGTGCCTCTGGAAAACACTTCTGTATATGAGGGAGCAAATTAGAAGCAGCTGAAACCCCTATTGTGTAGCAGTGACATCTCTGCCATTTCTGCCTCGAGTGCTATAGGAAGTGGTGTGCAAGAAAACTCACAGAGCAGAGGCAATTAAGATTGAAAGAAAGAAAAGTTGAAAATTATCAGACAAAACATTGCAAGGTCAGGATGCCAAGGCACATCAAGGAATGTTAGTACAGACAAGGAAGTCTGAATATTGACTATAGGGGAATTTTGTGGCATTTGAAAATAACACATATAAAAACATGCTGAAGCACTACATGGTTCTTGGGAGTCTTTTACATCTTCTCAGAAATATTTGTAAATTAGATCATCAGCAAATGACCTGTAGAAATAAAAGCTGCAGGGAAGAAAATTGTGTCTACATTGTTTCCACTGTATTAACAGCAGCACAACCCCAACACTATGTAATTTTTTGTTAGGGGAGCATTTTGTAAAGTATGAGGTAGCCTTTTTATGTGAACTTGCGAAAAGGACTGCTGGCATTTGTAAGGACACATAAGCTAGAGATTCCTTTTGCTGGAGGAAAAGTTGGGGGTTTTGTTTGTTTGTTTTGTGTTATCATTGTTTTCTACTCTACAAAAGCCAAACAAAGCCAAACAGTCCCCTGAATTCCATTTGCAAGGGTCTTAATGTTTCTGTGTTAGTTTTGGCTCTACATCAATCTGTAAACAAGACTCCTCCAATCCCACAGACAAAGCCTCTTCCATACTGCAGAATAACTAAGCACCAAGAGATTAAGATACTTTTGTGTGTTGAGTGAGAAGCAAGTGACTCTTAGAGTCTTCTGACACTCCTATCAATGTATATTTAATTGTTAACATAAAGAGGAGCTATTCCAACAGAGAACATTGTACAAAGTCTGTTCTACAGCACATCATTGGCTACAGCTCTTACCTGGGATTTTGGAGAACTGAGCAGGATTTTCTACTACAACACAGATGCAGTAAGTACTGTCCTCTCATTTGACCTGAAATTTCACTCAACTTCTGAGAAAACAATGTGGTGCAAGTTTAGTAAACTTTCAGTTTGAGACAGTAGTTCCCAAAACAAAAAACAAGCTTCCTTCAGTTAAGTCCTACTGTCTGTAATCTGGATAAAGATTCATAAAATGTATTTTGCCTTAATATTTTTAAAGATATGCATGTGCATTTGTAAATTCAATCATTAATTTAGATTTTTAAGGCCCAGATGACAGGCATGCTAGAACACATTTCAGGATTCAGGCTTTGATAATAGCAGTCAAACCAGTCAAAGGAATGTGATCTTCAATTTCAAGTTTATTAAGAAGAAATCTGCTCCATTCATGAGCTGGAAAATCCTTTCACCTTCAAAGAATGCTTTAAAACTCCTGTTACTGCCCTAGCTACAGTCCTTTTGCATTTCAGAAACTGAAAATCTGTGCCTCACATATACTTTCACTCCAGGAATGAAAGGTTTCCAAAATAGATCCAGGGTAAACAAAAAGTCAAATAAACTATATATTAGGTAATATTTTTTTTTAGATAATTATTGAGGACAAAACCCAACTTGTCATTGTGGGGCACTATGCATATGACCACACACTTGAATCAAGGGACATTTAAAAAAAAAAAAGCCCAAAATGAAACCTTGAGCACTTGCAGTACTACGAATACTCTTTTTGTAAATTTTAGCCACTTTTTTTTATTGATCGCTGAATTATTGCAAGAAAAACTTACTCTGCACCATTTGATAGAGATTTGATGAGATGTGCTAAGCATTGTTTATCTGATGGGAAGATGTAAGGATCTGTGTTAGGATACTATTTATTTCTTGTAAGGTGAGAAAAATTTAGTTTTAGTTCATTTGAGTTCATGAAGAGGCGCTTCTATTTATTCCATTTAATAAAATAAACAGAGAAACAGCAATGCACTCCCAGGGCTTTCTAGAGAAAGGCTCACTGTGTGCAAACCTCTGAACAATACTTTACATATTCCCTGCTAATGTATGGCAAAAGCTTACAGACATGCAAATTGGCTCTTGTGAGATGCTCTTGTCAAGAGCCAACAGCATAATACTCACTGTAAGTAGCGTGGCTAGCTGTAGATCAATGAGATGCAGAGCAATACCATAACATCACAGACTCATGTCATTATATTGAAGGCCATTACTCATGTCAGCTATTCAAAACATTACAGCACAGTTGTCTTAGCTTTTACCATGCCTGAGTGAAGCATGACAATTTCAAAAAGTGCAACAGAAGTGAGAAACTTGATCAAATCTGACTGATAGTTCACAAGATTTCAGCATGCATTGCCCTTTGTGCCACAGTCACTAATGCATCCACAGTGCAGCACATTAGTCTTGTTAGATTATGCATCAGTCCAAATCCAGTGCCTCAAAAGTTTATTTTCACAGAGGAACATTGGAAAGGGGCTAATGATCATCTTTAGCTTCATCCAGAAAGATTATCAGAGGGCACAGATCAGTATTATGGGACTATTACAGCAGAAGTGTCTTCCTGATATTATAAACTGGGTTGGAAAAAAAATACCAGACTGACCTAAAAATCATAGAATCATAGAATCATGGAATCACAGAACAGCTTGGGTTAGAAGGGACCTTTAAAGATCATCTAGTCCTACCCCCCTGCCGTGGGCAGGGACATCTTTCACTAGATCAGGTTGCTGAAAACCTCATCCCCGCTGGCCTTGAACACTTCCAGGGAGAGGGCATCCACCATTTCTCTGGGAAACCTGTTCCAGTGTCTTACCATCCTCATGACCAAAGGCAGCTCCCTCAGCCTGCCCTCATGTGCCGTGTGCCCCGGCCCCTCACCATCACGAAGGCCCTGGGCTGGGCCCACACCCCACACACCAGTGTCCTTCGTGGACCGCGGAGACAAGGAGGGGACACAGGAGTCCAGAAGTAATTGCCAAAGTACCAAATAATAGGGGAAAAAAAGCATTTTTACTGTTTCTTTCTTGTTTTCTTGTGTTTTTTAAAATTGTTTATTGGCCAACCTTGAAAAGAACCCCTAATGAAGCAGCTAGAAGGGACCTTAATGCTGAGGGCCAGCACTTCTTCTTGGCAGAACTGTAGTCTTCTGCTTCTCCAAAGGAATGATGCCCTGCCTCTGATGCCACCTCCTCTTCATGGTTCCTGCAGCCATGTCTCTGCTCCCCCATGCAAAGGTGGGCAGCCACCTGCCTTGCTGCTCTGGGACCTCTTACTTCCATGCATCCTTGGATTCCAAGGTCCCTGAAGGTCAGCAAATTGCAGGCCATCTGGCAGGGTCCCTGTATTTATAGGGCCTGGAACAGAAGGCAGTGAGGTGGCTCGTGACATCAGGAGGCCACTGTTGTAGTGGATGTATGTGGCCAAATATGGCTGTTCTGGGAGCTGAGGGTTTTGTGGCCTGAAAGATGCCCTGCTGTGGAAGAAGGAGGAGGGTAGGGGGGACTGAGGGCCCCTTTCCTGGGATCGCTTTCCTGTGCCATTCTGCTGCACCTTGGGCACAGGTACCTCCCACTACCTCCTCTCATGAACCCTGGTCTCCAACCCCCTCCTCATCCCGAGCCTGTGTTACTCTGGATGAGATGGTGGCAACAGTGATCTCACACCAACCCAGCTCACAGAATCACACAGAATCAATCAAGTTAGAAGAGACCTCTGGGATCATCGAGTCCAACCATTGCCCTGACACCACCATGTCAATTAGACCATGGCACTAAGTGTCATGTCCAGTCTTTTCTTAAACACATCCAGAGATGGTGACTCCACCACCTCCCTGGGCAGCCCATTCCAATGTCTAATGACCCTTTCTGAAAAGAAATTCTTCCTAATGTCCAACCTGCACCTCCCCTGGTGAAGCTAGAGGCTATGTCCTCTTGTCCTATCGCTAGTTGCCTGGGAGAAGAGGCCAACTCCCACTTCACTACAACCTCCCTTCAGGTAGTTGTAGACTGCAATAAGGTCACCTCTGAGCTTCCTCTTCTCCAGGCTAAACAACCCCAGCTCCCTCAGCCATTCCTCATAGGTCAGACCCTCCAGACCCTTCATCAGCTTGGTCGCCCTCCTCTGGACTCGCTCCAACACCTCAACATCTTTCTTGAAGTGCGGGGCCCAGAACTGGACACAGTACTCAAGGTGCAGCCTCACCAGTGCTGAGTACAGAGGGACGATCACTTCCCTAGACCAGCTGGCTACACTATTCTTAATAGAGGCCAGGATGCCATTGGCCTTCTTGTCCACCTGGGCACACTGCTGCCTCATGTTTAGCCGTCTGTCGATCAGCACCCCCAGGTCTCTTTCCACTGTGCTGCTTTCTAACCACTCTTCCCCCAGCCTGTAGAGCTGCATGGGGTTGTTGTGGCCGAAGTGTAAGACCCGGCACTTGTTCTTGTTGAACCTCATGCCATTGGTCTCGGCCCATCTATCTACCCTGTCCAGATCCCTCTGTAGGGCCTTCTTACCCTCCAGCAGTTCGACACTGCCACCCAGCTTGGTGTCATCTGCAAATTTACTGAGGGTGCACTCAATCCTCTATAGATTGTCTATAAAGATATTGAACAGCTCCCTGCAAGTGGTGCATCCCTCCACGCCCAGCAGTGGCTGCGAGGGCGTGAAGCATCCAGACATCCCATCAACAAGAAAGGGAGGCCCAGTCAGCCTGCACAAGGTCACCACCACTCCATAAAAGAGTTGCTGATTGCCAAATGTTGCATGGGGCTCTTCTTTCCCATCCCCCAGCCCTGTCTCTGGAACGTGGACAGGTGCCATCACTTGCAATGAACCCCGAGGGAGAGGGGAGCAGATGCCCTGGAGTCCTTTGAGCTGCAGTGCCAGTGTGACATGAGGAACCTGTTGGAGGGATTCCTTGCAAGCGAATATCTTCAAAAATAACGACAGTTAGGTCCTAGGGCAAACTTGAACTATTGCACCTTGCCAAGAGATATCTTCTAGGGATGATTGTAGGGGGAGTTATGGGAGGCCACCGATACTGATTATTCCTGCAAGCCTGTTATTGGACTAGCTACATTCCTGATCTAGTTTTACAGCTGTGGTATGCCTGTCTCCATTTCCATGAAGCCCTTCCCTCTAAACTTGTGTTTGCACATAGATTGTGCTTTCATGATTCTCATGATGAAGCTTTTCTGCAGAGACATAGTGTTACAAGATTTCCAGTCCATCCAGCAAATTTTGGAGTTCTTCACAAATATTATTCAGAAAGCATCTGATTTTTACACCCTGTATGGATTACATAACGCTCAGATTTTTGCTCTGCATAGACAAAAATCTCACACAGGTGACTGTCTTCATACCCTGGTACATTTTCCTCAGATTGTGATCCAGCTATGGCTGTAGAGGTGAGGGGGGGAAATAAGCACATTTGCTGTCTTAATGAGGAACTACAAGAGGCATGGAAAAACTTTGGTCTGTACCCCTGCTCTATCCCCTGAAAAGAGTTCATAGAATCATAGAATGGTTTAGGTTGGAAGGGACCTTAAATATCATCTAGTTCCAACCCCCCTGCCATGGGCAGGGGCACCTTTCCACTAGACCAGGTTGCTCAAAGCCTCATCCAGCCTGGCCTTGAACACTTCCAGGGAGGGGGCATCCACAACTTCTCTGGGCAACCTGTTCCAGTGTCTCACTACCCTCACAGTAAAGAATTTCTTCCTAATATCTAATCTAAATCTACCCTCTTTCGGTTTAAAACCATCCCCCCTTGTCCTGTCACTACTTGCCCTCGTAAAAAGCCCCTCTCCTGCTTTCCTGTAGGCCCCCTTCAGGTACTGGAAGGCTGCTATAAGGTCTCCCTGGAGCCTCAAATCTGTGTCTCAGATTGCCCAGATCCCTGGAGCTGAGAGCAGATTTATTCCTAACTTTACGTGTGAGAATCACCTAAAACTGCACTGCTGCCTCCAGCATCCCAAAGGATAGGCTGTATCAGCCATATATTTACAGTCTGCTTCTGCAAAGGACTTTTCTTGTCCAAATGCCACCCCTGTTTGTGAAGAAAAAACTAGCACATATGAATTAAACTCATAGATGAATATTGTTTTCTCTTCTATGTTCTTCCCTCTTGGCTGAAAAGAAATTTAACTGTGGCAAAAGCCCCAGGTGCTGTCACGCTGCTTGTGTGTTCTCTCTCATTCTGTCCATCAAAATTGTCCTCATAAATAGGAAGTTGATAGCCAAATAAATTTTTAAATTTAATTTTGGGTTGTGTTTCTATTTTGTGGCTGAATACCAAGGTTTAGACTAAGGCAAGCAGAGTAATAATTTTGATTTCACATAAAGGGTAGCATATTGGGAATATTCTTCATAACTAGACTTTGATTTATGCCACCGGCAATGTGATCTCTTCCAGCACTGAGTTATTAGCAAATAGTGGTTAAAATTGTCCTGAAACCAGACAGCTAAATCCGTTCATTAACTGTCTTTATGTATTTGTGAGACAGCACTGTCAAGTGAATCGTAGTTTAGTTCCTAGAATGTTTCAGGCTATGCTGTTTTCTTAATGTATATGCATCTCCACTTGCTTTTGAATGGTTGATTTTATTAACCACTTACATCCACGTTTCACCCTTGATGGCTTCTAAATTTGAGAGAAGGAAAGATAAAATTTTTCTGTTTGCTAGAAGTTTTGAAGCATGGCCATTGTTTTATTTGTAATGCCTTGTAATAAGTGCTGGACTTAATGCTGTCTTTGATCATTAACTTCATGACTCGAATCTTGTCCTCAAAACATTTGTCTTGCCAAGAAAATACCTCTCTCTTAATAAGGCCGCAGAAGCAACAGAATTGCTAAATGAATTCAAGGAAATTTTCCAAGCAAGCTTGCTCACCTTCTGAAGGGACGACAAGGCTGGGAGGAAAAGGTAGGTCTTATTCTCAGCTTAAATGGAAGAGAGGGAAGGAAACATGGTGCAACTGTTAAAAAGCTGACAGCAATGGAGGGAGCTGTGTCCTCAAGAGGAGACCTATGTACAAAGATAGCTTTTATAGACATGAAGTAGTTACATAATGTGATGAAATGCAGAGAGGCAGAGCTCTAGGGCACAATCATTCTCTACTAGCAAAATGCCCATTCATGCAAAAAACATTTCCAAACAACAAATTAACCCAACAGGAATAGAAATTGCAGCTGTAAAGAAAAAAATGCCATACTCAGCATTAAGGTTATTCTGACTGATAACTGTGTGTGTGAGGAGTGTTTCTTTTCAGCTCCACATTCCCCATCCATTCAACAAAGTAAGCAATGCAACCTTAAACCAGGTGCAGGAAAACACTGGGGAGATTTCTCTCTCTAAAATTTTATGTGTCCGTTTGTATTTTTAACCTGATTTCCTAAAGGAGTAATATTTATCATGGTAGTGCTGGCAGGACGTCCATTTATCCATCCACGTGTTTCATAAACTTTCCCTCTCTTTCAAAAAACTTCGGGACCTATTTGCTAGTTTTTATCAAATTTGAAGGAAGGGTAGAAGTCTTACAACTCTGTGTAAATTTGTGGGCCAAGCAGAAGAGACCTACATTTCCACTGGAGAGAAGACAGGCAGAACTCCCTGGTTATACCGGTGTTTGACATAAGCCAGCTTAGTCATGATATTTTGTTAATTTTACATATCAGCTTAAACATATACTCATACCTCCATGCACACTATTGAGGTGGACTGGATTGCTGAATGGTTAGGATGTTAGGTATGATTGTGAGGGGAGAAAAATTAAGAAACTCCATCTGTAGAGGGGTAATCTTATTGAAGTGTCTAGTGCTATATTTGCTCCTTTTTGAAGCCTTTGCATTAATTATTGTTTCCAAGGCCAAAAGGAAATCTGCTCCAAGCATATGAAGCAACAGGCTGAAACATATGAGATGGAGTGGAGAGAGCAATGTCAAATTGTAGTTTCTCAAACATATTTCCAATCACAGATAAGTACCAGTCCCTCAGCAGCACCTTCTAGACATCAAAGTGAGTCCTTTCAGAAACTGTTTCTCTAATTCTATTTACCGTCCTTGTTTTCATATGTCTAACACAGTGTCAGTTCTTAGCTTTAGATGACTATCTTGAAATTGCTTAGTTTTCTCACATAGCTTTATTTATCATGCTTTTTGATTCCATGTGTACCTTGAGGGATGTTTCATATGTTTCATTTATTTTTTACGTGTTCTTCTCTCACTTCCCATCTCATCTGTCTAATGAACCACACTGCCTCACAGAAGCTATTCTTTTATTAATATTTAATTGATTAAATAATATAAAAAAATTTAATCATTTGTGGGTAATACAGAGCTATAAAACATGGAAGTTACCTATTTGACATTTCACTTACAAAAATTTTAGCATGAGAAAATGTTGACCATCTAATGAGAATGCGAGGAGAAGCTAAATATTTGATATGTATAAAAGGCAAATTCTCTTTGCCAGATATCAGCATCTAATGGGCTAATTTCAATTACTTATTTCTGCATCAATGTATTCTATCTTTATCAAATCACAACACTGTTGTAAAGGTGAAAATCCTAATCAATCAGGCCTGAAGTGTTTTCTAAATGTGAGACCAATTCAGAAGTTTGAGGCTCATAGAAAGCAACATATGACTGTCCTGTAAGTCCCTAGAAAAAAAATAAGTACTAGATATGAAATCGGGAGAGCCACTGTATCCCTTGTATATGTCGCCAGAAAACTGAGAATGAATTAAAAAAGAAAAAAACAAACCATTATAGCTGCAGTATACAATAATGAAACAAGCCCATCTCACTTCTAAAGATAAATGATGGTTAGGAACATAACCTGTAATAAAATCCATAGGTCTGTCTAACAATCTGATAAAATGCTATTATATATTGTGACTTGAAATGCTTTATTCTCATTACTACTTTATCACTTTACTTACATTATAACTCGTTCTCAAACGGAATTTGATTTCTGTACCCCTATAACATGCAAAATAAGGAAATCTCCTGATTCAATGAATAAAATCTTTTGTTATTATAGCTTTCCTTCAAATTACTCACTTTTTAAATGCTCCAGTGGCTTTTAGTAACATGTTCTGGTTCATAAGGGTACTTAATCACTGAAATAACATGTGCGATGATGCAGTCATTGATGAAAGGTATGATCTTTAAGAGTTCTTCTGAAAATGAATGCAGAAAGTCGGAGGATTTACAGTAGCCAGCAGAAGGCTCACTGTCTGCAGTTGCAAGAGAGGGCAAGAAACGTCGCAAAAGGTTAGTGAAAGGTGAAACTACCTTCTGTTTCTATCCAATTTATTGAAAATGAGAGATGGCTTGAAGCCAACAGGTCTCAAATTTCTAATACACTCATACATTTGAACTCCTTGGAGGGGCAGCGTTTTACAGAGTAATTTTTTTAGCTGAAGTTCATCTTGCATCTAGTAATAGAGACTATATAGTGCTTACAGTATGGAGATGCTCCTTAACACAGTCTTTACTTTGCTAATGAGATGTAACCTAGTTTTTCTTAAGGAAATTTTTTTGCTGTTACTTTGTTATTACTGAAATTCATAGCACCAAACTGTGCACATTTTAAAATTTATTTTCTCCAGTCAGATTGGGCTGATTGTCATTAACATGAATATTACTTCAGTGCAGACAGATTTTACAGTCCTGGATAAGCTCTGTGCCTCCAAAAGACCCAGACCAAATTGGCTGAAAATGAATGTTGAAACATTCCTCCTTCACTTGAGGAACAGCCAAAAGTTTTCAGTTTTTTAGCATAACCAACCAATATTAGGGTATAAGTGATGAAATAAATTCTGAGCTATAGTGACCAAACAAATAAACTTCCAAAGCACTGTGTTTGCTTTCTGATATTTTACATTTTGCTTTTTACCCCATCCAAAATCTTGTCAGTCATCACTTTTACTTCTGTAGTTTATGCCATACTTCAGAAAGGCCAGCTTTCTGTGCCTAATTAGACCAGTGCTGAGGTTCAAAGTCACAATGAACTTAACATTAATTTTGGCACTGACTCATATGGAGATAAGATTTCATCTGGAATGAAAGGAGGGACTTCTCAATGACTGAACATGCAGAAATGAATATTTTGCACTTCAATCAGATCTCAGGATCTGTATACAAGATGCTGAAAAATTAAAAAAAAAAATCAAGAGAATAGATAACAAGCCAAGTAGATGTAGCAATTAGTGTTTCTGAGAAGACCTCTGACTGTTACCATGGTAATATCAATTTTTCTGGCACTGAATACAGTCTATTATCATTAATTTTAGGTGCCAGTACAAGTCCATTATGATAGCATTGGGATATAATCTGCATTCTTGGACAAGGCTTTTCAATTAACTTTAACTGAGGGCACAGAATTATTTGATGGAGATCTGGTAATTTTACTAAAGTCTGATCAGTAAGAAGCAAGATGCCACCTCTAGCTTTGCCAGATTTAGTTCTGTATGCTCTCTTTTCATCCATGAAATGGAGCAACAGTGCCCTGCAACTACAGTCTGAAGTTCACAGGAGGTTCTTCAGCAATGCAAGAGCCATTGTATTGCTGGAGCCTTATCAGACTGAACACAGTTTACCTACAGATAGCCCTGCCTTAAGGCAAACCCAGCCTTAAGTCAACAGAAAGCAAAGTTTCCTGTGCAAACGTAAAATGCCCCTTATGATTTTCTTGTTGCAGTGCAGGGCACACTCTTACTGACTTCAGTGGCATCAGCTTTTCTTGATGAGTCCTCACATGACAGGCTTTCATTTCAGCACATTAGATTTATGCACCAGTTAGGCTTTCAGTTGTTTTTTTTTTTCTCGAGGCAGGAGGAACATCGGACACTACATCATAAGTATACGCAAACAGATGCAACAGAGGATATTAACTCTTGTTTGAGATTATCCATCTCACTGAGGAAGTTTACACAGCTCTAGAGAAAGTCAAGTAAGTGAGAGAGACAGAGAGAGGAGGAGAGTATCTCCTTCTGTGAGATACAGAGCTCTGAGATACAGAGCATGTTCAACCTCCCTGACATGCACATGCATTTAGAAATAGGTGGGCTCTTCAGGCTCAAATACAGTCATGATTGCTGCATGGACACATGGTAGAGTGAAATTTGTGTAACTAACTTTATGGAGCAGGGCTGTTTAGTAAACCTGTCTTTAAAAGGTGGAGGTTTACATTTGTCTGGGAACATGGCACAGAAAAGATCAAAACAAATGGGATTTCTAATCTCCAGTGAACTTATTTAAAGTTTAATAAACCTTCAAAAAACAGAGTTTGGTGCATTTGGGCTATTTAAGCTTGATGTTAGCAGTTTCTCAGTGTCTGTTGATGGCTGCAGGTGTCTGGTGATCCACCAAACATAAATATTATGCAACGCATTCTTTGAAAGTTCACTGAACAATTGGTTCTGTTTCATTTTTATATAGTTAGTCTATTGATATCCACATGTTATTATTATAAATGTAGAGATCATTGTGTGCTCTAATGAGGAGAAAATACGTTCCACCTAAATTTCTTTATAATTTGTATCTGTACTGTGGAATCAGTTTTATTAACCTTGATTAATACTTAATACCACGCTGCTTCATCAATCTTTGTTATCCTTGCACCCCACAGGAGTGGAGTTTCAGTTGCTATATATCACCTTATCGTAATACTGTACCTAATTTAATCTAGAGGCAAATGTGTGAACTTAACCCATTATATTTTTTCCCTGCAGAGAACATTTAGATTTCATCCAGCTAGGCAGCCACTACCGTTTGAATACTTATCTGAGCTGCTTAACCTTCCTGTGCTGATGAGTTGATAGGAAACCTTATAAGAGTGTATTTACTTATGATACTTTCAGCACTCATTATCAGCAAAATCCTAGTCCCATTAGAGTAAGTGTGAGTTTTACTACTGACTTCAGGATTTTACTTCACCAGAAGAAGTCATCTTGCAAAGGCTAGGACAGGTGTATATTCTGGACCTGAAGTACACCTTGTGTTAGAAAATAGTAATAAAATAGTCTTTTACTGGCGAAACCCCTGGTTTTGGTCTCTGTTAAGATGTGGCTGCAAACTGGCCTTCATTTTTTTAGCTGAAACAGTTCTGTCCTTGCTAATGATAGCAAGAGCTGAGAACAAGTCAGAAGCATTGCTTATGGGAATGTGGCAAGCTGAACTTTTGGAAGTACAAAATGACAAGAAAAATGTTTGATACTTCTGAACTGAAATCTTAAGGACTGTAAGAAATACAGAAAAAAAGTAGCTAGTGGAGGAAAAGACTGATCTTTTCACTGTGCCTAGGAACTTTGTGTTGACAATTGGATTTTGTTCCTCCAACCATGTCTTCTGATTTACTGGGGGATAGAGACAAGCTTCCAGCATCTGCCACAAATGCTGTCCATTAGTACAAATTGCCCTCCACTCATCACTCAGTCCGGTCATACCATCCTTTTATTGTTTGCTTCACTGCTCATGTTGGATGACAGCACTGGCCTTCTGGACAAGGCTGCTTAAAACGGAGTTGAAAAAAATCTGCAAGTTGGGCTGAGGTGCAATGATTTGTTGCTAACCAGGTGACCTGTCCAGTCAAAGCTGGCATCCCCTCTCAGAGGATGTAGTGGTGGGAACAGCATTAAGGGGCTAGCCAAACAGTCTTTAGGAGACCGTCAGTGATTTTGTTGCTGGAAGTGTCACTCCTTTGGCTCATATAATGCTGCAGGGTATTTAAAGTCTGTCATTTGTTCTTGGTATCAGAGCCAGTGAAATTATTGACTATGAATAATTTATGTGAAGAATTCTGGCAGTTTACTCCCAAAATTTTAGTTCTGTGAAGGCTGGTATTTCACACAGTTAAAAGCAAAAAAAAAAAAAAGTGTTTCAAATAATTTGTTCATTCTTTTTCTCCAGCCAATAAACTCGGTGTGTACATACACGTATAATTAACCTGCCTGATTCACCAGTAGCACTTTACTTCAAAACTGTATTGAAGTCATTTGGTGGTACAAGGGAATAGGTGTCTATACTCTCACTTACCTGACTGCTGGTCTGTTTTACAGGAAGCTGCATTTTTGGTGAGGTTTTCCAAAGCCAGCAGAAGCAATCTGGCTTTCCAATTGTGCTGTTGGAAATAAAACCACTTTGCTTTTCTCTAGAAGCAGTATTTCATGGTAAGTTTTTCTTATTCCCACCTTTCACATTCCTTGTCTCAAGGTCAAACATGGTAAAAGTTTGGGTTTCTCAGCGTGACAGTAGAAACTTGCCTTTCAGAGTAATATTTTCTAAACCACATTTTAAGATTATGAAAGGTTACAAAAGACTAATACTTTTCCATGGTAAGCTTTCTTCATGACAGAATCAGTCCAGCATAGGAAAAAGCAGGGATTCATAAAAGGGACACAGCTCCATTATTAAAAAAATAAAAAAAAAGACAAACACAAACCCACATTTATCATTTAATTCTATGCATTGCTTGTTATGCACAAGCACACACCTCGGTGGAGGAGAGAGGGTTTTAAAAATTACATCTTGCTTCAGTCAAGGGAAGTCTAAGATCACATTTCCTATCTACTAGCTGATTCAGATGAAATTACTCTCTCTCTGACTTTTGTAGCCCTCTGGAAGAGTGAATACATCCCCTACAGCTGCCCTGTGTTGCCAAGTTTCTTCATTCAAGGCAGGCCAATTGTAATACTACTTCTACAGGGAAGGAGAATTTTTTTTTTCTCTTTAAATTACTGGAACGATGGATATATATTGACCAAGAGGTGACTAGGCACACCTTTTCACTCTTTACACCTTTATGTCTTTAGTATTTGTTGGGCAAAGCAAATGATACTGTCATGTACATCTGTGTATACTTATTATATGGCAACATCATTGGATTTGCACAGCACCTGTGTGTGGAGTGCCTATGTGTATATTTATACGTATACATGTGTGCATATACAAATAGATTTGTAAATTCTACTGAAAATGTCATCCCTAATTAGAACACATTTAAAATGAGAAGAGTGTTTTTCCCTAGAGTTTAAATGACAATTAAATCTAGACCTTCAGATATTTTTTCCTCAGTCTTTATTGGAGAAGGAAAATAGCAGCTCACTGATACGAAAAAGGCACCTTAAGAGCCTGCAATATTTCATAGATACCCCCAAAACAGAAGTGCTTCTCATGTGCAAACAGACTGCTGACATTTTATAGCCCATGAATTAGAGTAAAAGCTGAAGTATAAACGTTTTCTGGTATTCTTTGGCAGGGTCATGCTACTTCATCTTCTATTTAGCTTCTAAACCTTGTCATAGAATGCTCAGATATGCCTTTCACAAGCAGCTGAATTTGCTTCATTCCTTATTGATCACAACGGCTGGCTGCTGCATTTAGGAAAGTCCTGACATTGATGCTTCCTACTTGAAGACTGGGAAAGGATCCCAAATAATTGTGTCTACTAATTGGATGCTGCTAATAAGATCACCAGAAACAAACTGGAACTTCCATAATAACATCAACAAAAGAGCATATCTCAAGATACTTCAAATCAAAAGCACTTTCATTAGTTACTCATGATAATTGGGGTTCTACCTCTCATATGTACTACATTATAAGCAACAGTAATGAAGTAGACATGTGTGGCAGAATTTGGGAAAGATAAACAAAGTAAATGGACATGAAATGCAGTGTGCTGTGTAATACAAAGGGCAAAATTGTCCACTCACACCTCATTGCTATGTGAATTAAGTGAAATGGGACTCTGTAGTTCTCTACTTAGACAAACCTGTATGAGTGAGTGGTATTCACATGATGCAGCATTATTTGGCCTAGACCGCCTGATTGTCTTCAGAGAAATACCACTCCACCACCATCGGATTCTGTATTTCAATTGCAAGAGGGCCTCAGTCTTACATCATTAAAAAACTCTTAGACACTGTCCGTGCCATGACCTAAACAAAGCATTTCAAATACAAAATTGTATTTTAAAAAATGTATTCCAAATGCCAAGTGTGGGCTCCTTGGGACTCTTCTTTCATCACTATTGATTTATTCAGTAACACACCAAGAGACTAGCTGGATAAATCTTTGAATAATGTTGTATTTTAACACTTTTTAATGTCATGCTATTTATTCATATATTGTTTAAAATTCAAGATTTGCTTCTTTTTATTTTTATACATTTTAAAAGGTTGCTGAAAATGCACAGAAATAATGTGTGAAATTGCTAAATGAGGCTATTATTTTCCTTTGTTCTTCGCTAATGAATTCATTAACAGTTGTTCAGTTATTATCAAGGGTATTCTTTAGTTGTTAGATTAGAAAGATTTTTATCTTATTCTTACTGTGAATCTGCTCATTACATATCTGACAAAAAGCAGACAATTTCTCCTGCAGAAAAATAACCCCCAAGCCCCCAAAACACAACCACAAAATGTTCTTGTAATTTCCTTGACTCTGATGTGTGTTTGTTTAAGCTCTTTAGTTTGCTTTTTGAGAGATTTTCCAGAACATCACAATGAACTGTGTAAACATGTCAACAACTGTAAGCAAGGAATGACAACATCAATGCTGTACTTATAACAAGCAGGGTAAACACTAAGATATGGTTTTCCCAGTTCTGTATTTCATCAAATGATCTTTCTAAGGCATAGAATAAAATAGACATCTGGTCTACTCTTATAGATTTACCTGCCTTTCTTTTATTTAGTGATAAAATTGCTTATCTTGTAGATGGCACTATTTTTTGTTTCTTACAGATTTTCAACACTTAATAATGAACATGTTCTTTAAAGATATAGCTCATTTCGTCCAAAAACCTAGAGCTATTTTGAAATTCAGTCATTAATTAATGATGCCTGACGTCACATCTACTTGTGAACATATTACAAGTACACTTCACTGTTTTACCTGATGGTCCCCTATTTCATAGCTGTTCTTGTTCACGCTGTCTTTAGACTTATAACCCCTTCTATCCATGAGCTCTTTGGAGATATGGGCTTGTAATATACTTTTCAGGAACTTGGTACAGGTAGATCTTGCTTCCTGGTTGAATCTTGTACAGTTTTATGTATTACAGATGACCTTAGTAGATGACTTAATAGGTAAAATATATAATACAGATTGTAGACAAAAATTGTCCTTTCTAGAAGGATAATTTGTGCATTACATGAATGAGAAATGCAAACTGAAGAAAGTGAAATGTGTTACAGAATACTGCCTTCGATACCTTTCAAGTCTGTAGGGATGGTGTATGGAGTCACAGATGTGGCTGAAGCATATTGTAGAAAAGCTGGGAGACAAACCCTACTGTCGGGTAAGTAAAACTCACATTACCAGGCTTGCATGTGCTCTCATTCTTTCTAGTGTAAAATCATTCTCTAGGCTGCTCTGTTTTCTCTCTGTTCCTGTTACACAGCAAAGACATGTACCTTTCGTCTATAACTGGGCCAGAATCATGTAAATAACCTCATGAGTGGAAAAAAAAAGGAAGGTGAGGATTTAGAACAGTCATTATCCTTTTGAAGGCCATGATGACACTTAACATGTTTAAAAGTAGTACGGGATAATAGCCAGAGCATTCAATACATAGCAGAGTAAAACCTCTTTTCTCTCTTGCAGCAGCTACTAACAGTATAGAGGAAGCAGCTACACTTGCCTTACTGCCAGTTCCAGCCCCTTTCCCTGGTCGCATTGCTCTTTCCATTCGTTCTGAGAGGCTTCAAAGGCTCCTGCCAGCTAGAGAAACAAAAAGTAACCCTACAAGCATACAGTGTGGAGATATACCACACAAATACACCAGGCTCCTCCGCTAGTTATCCACCCCTTCCCACCCTGACACTGAAGGGAGTATTTGAAGAGCAGGAGGAGCTTTCTGCCCTGTGAGAAAGTGCTGGGCATTGTGGAAAGAAGGTTTTTCTTGTACGTTACTTCCTACCACGCTATGCAGAACCCACCATGAGAGGTGGTACAAAGGCATTTATTGCTTTCTGCGAGGTGAATTAAAATGTGTCCAGTGGAAAGTATTCAAGCGGTGTGAGAGAAGGAACAGCAAACTCTGGATTATGTAGTAAGTGACAGAAAATAAGGTAGTTCCTAGAGAACTGCTGCAGTGCTGGGATCCTCTGATTAAATCATTTGCTTGAGGCTTAAGGGAGCCAGGACCTTTAACCATCGTTGACAAATGCCCACTTTTGTAGTTTATTTTGGCTTTCAGGATTATGTGTCTTCTATAAAAGAGAAGCTACCACGTAGATGAAAGTGATGTGCTTAAGGCAGAAATTATGGGTGGAGGTTTCTGTGCTTGTGTTATGTGGGCAGACAGATGAAGCAGCCAGAGAGGCCCCTTTTGGCTTAAAGAGATCTAGGACGAGAGCATGAAAGATTATGGCTTCCCAAGTAAGCTGGGTCAAGTGAGTAGAATAGATCCTGAGGGAGTATTGAAAGCAGAATGCTGGGGCCTGGCAGGTCAGAAAGGGTATCCCTGAAACAATAAATCAGTGTTGAGCTCCTAACATAAAAACTTGTCTGGGATTATTCCCAAAAATGATCCATGTGCTTTAGGTATATTTGCTCCAAATTTATATATGCTCTCCAATAAATTTCGAATAAAGATATGATCATAGAGGGTAAATTTTAAACTTTCATGTGCAACTGATATTTTATTTTAAACTCATGCATACTGAAAATATATAAAACATGTGGAGCACAAGGGTTCCAAAGCCCTTGTTTTCTATGCCAGAGTTTAGACAATCAAATAAATCATACCACCATCTAGCTTCATTGTTGCAGTTAAGACCGGACATGAAGAATTACTTTATATGAATGTGATGAGACAAAATTAAATTTAAACTTCTAATACAGTCAATAAATTTTGCAATAGTCTAATTTTTCAAGGAACCCTGCCTCAAGCAAGGACCACCATGGGAGATATATTTTTTTTTTAAATTTCTAAAGCCATTTATCTGTTTTCTCCATTTAAAGGATTCAGTGTTTCATCAGCTAAAAAAGTCTTTTTAGACTATGCACTGAAGTTTGAAAGTCATGACCATGTTAAGGGAGGCATAAAAAACTTTTTTGAGCTTTCCGAACAAAATTGCAGTGAGGCATAAACACTTCGTTGTGCCCTCAGCAGGATTGGATTTCATTCTAAGCACCAGAGACCTCAGAGCACTTTGAAGACTTGCCACAGTTTGTCATTAATCCTTGTGTTTCTGCCTCATAGTTTTCACATCCTCTGTAACTTTATTGTCTGTATTTCTCCTATGTGCCAGGGTCAATAAAATTCATGTGAGAAGTACACTATTTTACAAGCTAGAAAGATCACATTGGGTAGAATAATTCCCTGAGATTTGGAAATGCTTATGAGACCTCTGTTTCTGTGCTCACATTGCAGGTGTGTGTGTTGAGTGAGAAATGCCAGCAACTCTCCCATGGCAATATATTGGGCTGACACTAAACTAGCTGCAGGATCTTTGGAGAGATTGAATAACAGGTTCTTACCATGTGGGAAGCGGAAGTTTGCACAGGTGGGAGAGGAGTGCCATCATCGGAGGTCAAAACTACACCCTGTTTACATCAGTGTAGCAATACATGTGGAGCATGACAAGCAGAATTGGGCTCGGTGTCTAACTATTGATTCTGCTTGACGTTCAATTATCAAGACATAGTTAAATTCCTCATGAGAAAAAGTCAGCACAACTAATTAGAGATAATGTTGTTCTACTCCAGATACTGGTCTGGATGATTCTCTCTGCTCTTCGTACGTATTTGCAAAAATATTTATTTTGCTTCATTATGGTTAAACCCTGAAATCAGAGGTTGGGTTAGAAGTCAGCTGACAAAGAGTGTTCCCTTTCTGCTTGGCCCAGAAGAGAAATGGGATTGTTACATTCATGGTACCTGTTGTCTTTCCCTGTGGAAGGTACTTAATCACAGCATCACAGAGAAGGAGCAGATGGGTTTTTGAGGGAGAAAAATAATAATTCAGTGTTTAAAATATATCTTTTTTTAATGAGAAAAAATGTCTGGAAAAATGATGAAAACATTTAAATAGCTACTTGTTATAGCAAGCCATATTAAAACTCCCTGAAGTGAGTTAAGACATTTTATTTAATCACTGAATTGCGCTTTAATATAGGCTCCCATAAAAACTGACTTGGACTTTTACACTGACTTGTGAGGAGTATATGCTACGTTCAATAACCCCTGTCAAATAAAGGTACAAACCTAATTAAGCAATAAATCCATAAAAATTGTTACAGACAGTTAATGAGTGGATTGCATTTTTATAACAGCAATAGCATTAGCTGTTATAGTATGGCTGGAGTAGTTGTACTGATAAATTATCCATTCTGGCATTTCATGTCTAATTTTAATCATGATGTTGCAGAGATGTGTTTGGTTTAGAATTTGTGCTATTATTCTTAAATTCAATGAAACAAGTTAATCTAAGTATCTGTCCATATTTGTAAGATGAAAAAATTTTAATTTAAAAAAAATATTTAGCTTTTCCTGTTAAAGGTGTTATTCTCAACATCATCAGCATCTCTGGCTGAGAGAGATCTAGATTTGATACTAGCAAATTGGTACTGAAATCACCAGTTTATAGTTACGAATTGTCACAACAATTTCTTTTAACAAGAGTCAAATAAAGAGGAACATTTGTGTAGTATCTTAATTTCAGGAATTTGACATTAGTTTCACCCATATACTCTGATATGAATAAGTCAGGAATATGACTAAACCTTAGTTCAAAATTCGAATTAAGTCAAAGGCAGAGCATTAGTTAGGATTCTGTCTCTGTGCTTCTCCCCCCCGCCTTCTCTAATTTAGTCACTAGATAGGATAGTTTGCTGCTCCTTTTTTTTCCTTTGTTTTTATGAAAATCTATCCATTATGGGCCTTGTCTTGTTGCAGGCTAATCACACTGAGCAGAGCACACCTCCTGTTTATTTCCCTGGCAAGCAGGGAATTGCACACACTGCAGGTGATAGTAGATTCCTCATTTCTAGCACTAGTCAATCTAATGGTCTTAGGGGAGCTGGAGAGTACCATCAGGGGACCAAAGGGTGATCATCTGTTTGGGGCTAATAACCTCTTCTGGGGTCATGGAACAGAATTAGGTAAATGAAAGAGGCTGCTGGTAGTTAGCAAGGGAGGGAGGAAGATGGTTCTGTACTCGGCACTGGTGAGGCCACACCTTGAATACTGTGTCCAGTTCTGGGCCCTGCACTTCAAGAAAGATGTTGAGGTGTTGGAGCGAGTCCAGAGGAGGGCGACCAAGCTGGTGAAGGGTCTGGAGGGTCTGACTTATGAGGAATGGCTGAGGGAGCTGGGGTTGTTTCGCTTGGAGAAGAGGAGGCTCAGAGGTGACCTTATTGCAGTCTACAACTACCTGAAGGGAGGTTGTAGTGAAGTGGGAGTTGGCCTCTTCTCCCAGGCAACTAGCGATAGGACAAGAGGACATAGCCTCAAGCTTCGCCAGGGGAGGTTCAGGTTGGACATTAGGAAGCATTTCTTCTCAGCAAGGGTCATTAGCCATTGGAATGGGCTGCCCAGGGAGGTGGTGGAGTCACCATCTCTGGATGTGTTTAAGAAAAGACTGGACATGGCACTTAGTGCCATGGTCTAATTGACATGGTGGTGTCAGGGCAATGGTTGGGCTCAATGATCCCAGAGGTCCCTTCCAACCTGATTGATTCTGTGGTTGCCAGCAGGCAAAGAATCACAAGCAGCCCTGAGGATTACCTTGTCTCACATCAGAGCAGGACTTCACCGTTAAATGGCAATTGTGCTATGGCAGTTTTAGACCAGCAAATGTCTGTGATGAAACCTCTGTATTGTTCTGGGCTGACACAGTGCTATCTTTCCTAAAACAGTATTATTTCAGAGGTTGCTTTATGTTAATAGTATGCCTGTAAGCCAGTGTTTAATGGAATAAAGTACACGAAGCAATAAATTCAGAAGATGTAAAAATGAATCTGTCACATATCCTATGGTGTGTCTGTTCCTGCAATGCTTTTAACAGTGAGGAAGAGCCAGGTGGTGTTTTTATTTCTACCAGATAAACATTATATGCAGCTGGTTTAGTTTGTGATCTTAAATATGTGTATGTGACTTGTAGCTGTTGTAATATGCTTAGTAATAATACTTTATACCCCTGCAGCACATTCCAAGTGGAGATATAAATCCCCCTGCAGGCATTAATGTATTAAAGTCTAAACCACCGTTATCCAACAAAGAAACACTGTATTCCTTTCGAAAAGGAATCAATGATATCTGTTATTTTAAAATAGCATATAGTTGATTTATTCGTTGTTCTCATCAACTGAAAAAAGATAATAAACATTATGGGCCAGCTTCATTTATATCTCTTTTAGACCAAGGGCTTGCATTTGCTCATGGATGTCATAGGTGAAACTCAAACTTCTGCAGAAAGGTCACGGAGCTTTCAGGATTTGTTAGAGCTTCAAAGAAAATCTTGTATAGGAGCTAACAAATATGTAGGATTTCTTGTGTGAAGAAAGAGCTACAGAAGTTGAGACCAGGTCCTTCATTGAGAAAAGCAGCTGAAACATTTTATTTTAGAAATGTGTTTATATATAAGTTCCCCCCATAGAGTCACATCTTTTTGAAATGGTATCTTTTTTTCTTTTCCTTGAAGAGATTCTCTCTCTTTTCCACCAAATTTAAGTGTGGTAAGAATTTAAAGGAAATTAAGGTTGTGAGTTTGTGCTACATCATACTCTCCCACACTTCTTTACTTTTACGAAGTGACCCTGTTTAAAAGCACAGATGTTGGGAGTGAGTCATCATGTTGCCTACACCACCCCACTGCTTCTGATGCTGTGGAGGTTGAAGTAGGGAAGCTCACACAAAACAGAGAGCTGGAAATCGGAAGCTGAGGTCCTCTCTGGATAAGTGTGTCCACACGTAGTATAATTTGCACTGCAACTCATTAGCAGAACTTATTTTATAGATGATTTGTGAATTATACCCACAAAGAGTGGGGGTATATGCCAGATATATTACTATGTTAAACACATTAGGGCCAAGGAGGTAGATGGCAGCTTCAAAAGGTTCATCTGATCCAGGAACCTCAGGTGGTGCTTGACTGAAAATAACAAGTTGTCTGCCATTATTATTGAAGGCCATAGGAGAAAGGTAGATAAAAGCTAGGTGCAGGGACCCTGTCACACTCTCTGGGCAGATGATACGGATAAACTTGGTCTTATTTATACCTGCAGGAACTAATCTGGCAGGGATTCAAATAACTCCATACTACTCTAATATGAATTAATTATTCCATACACTGGCTTGTATAGTTCATGGTAACAGTTGAAGGATTTCATGGCTTTACCATGGTAATAACGTTGAATTTCATGGTTTGTCAGATTGTCAAGCATTAATAAGGCTGATATAAAATTACTGGAGGAGCTGTTGTGTAGTAAAAGAAGGAAACCTCCTCAAATTGTTTTAATATGTTTTAAATACAGGAAAATTATTTTGCATTAGCTTTTCTTTTCTTTTCTAGAAATCATTAATATTTTTATTAAAGACACTCAATTTGTCTCCCACTAACAAAAGTTATATGTCATTCAGATATGGATCGTTCAAATATGGACAGTAATGTCAGAGAAATCCATAAGAAACAAATCAGTCCAGACATGGGATAATCAGAATATGTTTTCTTTATGGTCATCCTTGGATGATATTTACCCAGTATAGAGCATTAGTTCATGCATGTCTAAGTGGAATTTAAGTGGAATTTACCTGGAATGTGTAATAGCCTTCATGAAAGCAGTTTCCACTGGGGCAAATCTCATTGGTCTTTTATTTTGTGCTCAAGAAATTCCTAATCAGACTTTCCAGAGTGCAATTTCAGACCTATTTTTTTTTTCCTTATTAGTCCTATCTTCAACTTAACAAGGCATGTAAAAACACCTGTCCACTGTTGAATGGTCCATGGACAAATATCTCACATTTTGAAAACATAGTTTTCTTATTAGAAAAATGATGTAAAGAAATATTATTCATGTGTATAGACTGAGGAGAGAACTGATATTTTATTAAGTACCTTCTTAAACTGTTATGTGTCCTTTCTTTATGTGGCCTAAATCTTAAAACGAATATATTTTAATGGTCTTTCATTTAATATGACTGCAAGGTTTCTTCTAGTTAGTTTCTGTCAAACTTCTTATACCTGGTACAAGCACAGAACATTTTTACAAAGACCACGGCATATTCTCATATTCTTTGAAATATATCCATCCAAAAACATTTCAGAATTTAAAAGTCTGTCTGTATATTTTGCAGTTATTTATTGTTGGCTAAGGAACTGATCGTTCAGGAATTTATGCCAGCAGATGTATTCACAACCTGGTTGCTAGATGCTCAAGCTATACTTTGCTTTTGCTGTGTGAGGGCTAACTCCATGCTCTCTATGGAGAGGTTTACAAGGTTTGTAAAGAGCTCACAGGAATTTGGGATCTCAGAAAGGAACTTGTACGTAACTAGAAGGCTGCCCAGGAAATCAGGGATGTATATAGACTGAAAGAGAGTAAATAAGTTGGCACGGGTGGAAGCTGAAACGCATCCTCAGAAGGGGCACCTAAACTCTTTCACTTCTGCATTTTTGCTTTTCTGATCCGCGTTGTTTTGGCTTATAGACTCTCTCACAGGTCTGTATCAATTTTCTTAGTGAAACAGAGGCAGTCACACAACCACGTTACGTCAAGCTGGGCCTTGTGCAGTCAGCTGCACTCCTGGACAATACAGTGCCAGAAAGCAAGCTAAGGGTTAAAGTGTGGATAATCACGTGCTAGCTACAGCCCATTTCCTGGTCTTGTTTACTTTACTGGTATGTATGTAGCCAGCTGTCTGCCAAAGCTGTAGCTTTTCTATAAAGTCATATTTATCTCTAGGATAATGAATCAAAAAGAAAATCAATGCAACATTTCAAATATGGCCTCATTAGTGCCCTTGTTTAGTGTCAGGAAAAAAATACCCGGCAAGTTGCTCAGCATTTCTCTTCTCACTTCCTGGAATTATATCTTCCTTGCCTTATTGCCTTTACATATTGTGTTGAATTTGATTCTAGCCACTATCCCTATAATCCTTATGTTACTCTGTGCTTTGTGGTCATGATCTTTGACTGGCTATTTCTTTATTTGCCCCACAGATTTACTAATTTGCATCTGCTCTTCCGAGTTGTATAAGCTGCTTACTCATCCCGCTCTCTTTCTGCAGAGTCACTGTGGACTTTGCTGCATTCCCCGAGTCACACGCAGCAGGAGAACTATAAGAGAACAGTGCTGTTTACTCATATGATTTTTTTACCTCTTCACATAACTTACTATTTCTGTTTACAAATGCACTCTGCCTCTGATCTCTCCAGTCCTGGCGTTTTCTTTTCTTACGCTTTAGAGATTTTGTGTCATTTACCATGTCTTGCAGTCTAAGAGAGCAAAATGATTTCCTTTGAAGTGATTCCAGATTAAAGCAATTCACACCTGTCTCCTCATCTTTGTCAGTGATTCATTGCCACCCCTACCCTGCCATCTCTGTTTTTCTCAGCCCAGTTGGGTTTTTCACTTCATTTGTTTTATGGTGATGCACCAGAAGTTCAATAGAAGAACTGATCTGGACTACAAATAACTTCATTTTATTTTAAGTGAAGCACGCCTCATTAGCAGTCATGTTGCACAGTACTGCTGATGATCTTCTACAACAATATGAAAGAACCAGCAAAGTGGTGGGAGCCTGATACTGATGAGAAAGGATAACAGTGAACAATCAGTGCAGTAGCATAAGTAGGCATTGCCGTCAGGGAAACGGTGTACAGAAGCATCACTTAGTGCAAATAGCTTTCTCTTTATATTTTTTAAATGACTGCACAAACAACTTAAGCCTTGTGGTATCTGTCTTACATAGGTAAGTTTGCAAAACAAGTTAGTGGAAGCTGGAACTTGGATAGCAATACGCAGATTTTTCAGTTCTGAGTTTCAACTTGCAAGCTTCACTTTTGCCTCCCTCTTTCTTCTCATTGTTTCTTTACTCACAACTTCAAACTTTTTTTGCATTCTTTAATTTCGTCTATATTTAATAATACATCTTCTCTGATTTTCAGTAGATCTGCTACAGGCAGAAAAGCAAGGACATTTTTATTAAATGTTCTTGATCTCCCACAAAAGCTGCTTTCTTGGTTTTCTTGTTTTATCCTTTTTCCATGTCATGCACATGTCTATACGGTACAACACCTATGGAAACTGCATGTTCCATACAGTATTTGACTTCAAAATAACTGTTGAATATAAGAGAACTAGATAGACAGTAATGAAGTGAAACATGGAAATTGACACAATTTCAGGTTTCTTGGATCCCATGACCTCACAGGTCAAATTCTTGGAAAAGTTACACAAAAGACAGGAAAACCTTCCAAGCTGCAGGGCCTGCTGCAAGAGCAAAGGCAGGTCAGTCCTTCATCCAGAATGATACTGAATTGACCTTTTTTTTTATTTATTTTAAACAAAATGAAGTTTATGGATGTTAAAAACTTTTCAGCTATAATTCTGTGAATTTAGTAGTGGCTAAGCATTTGCCTCCTCATTAATTTGAATTTAAAAAGATTCTTCATCTAGGAAATACATCATTTGAATTTGAGAATTTTTAAGTCATAAATTAGGGTATCTTTAAGCCATGTATGATCGATGGCCTGTTACTGCATCTAGGTACCTATGAGTCATTTTAAAAATTTCTCTCTTCAGACTGCTATTATTATGGCATTGTTTTTAAGTTAACTCATCCTTTTCAACATAAAATTTCTAAAGCATGCATGAAATAATGAATAGAGGTACAAACTCTCCATTTTTGGAAGCACTGTACCTGAAAATTTAGAATACTGTTGGGAATTTGGTAGGAATAATTTCTATTTGGAAATGTACACAAATTAAGCTACATCTTTAAGTGTCATAAATCAGTGAAGCTCCACATAGCTCATAACTACAATCAAATTGTAACTGATGTCATCTGGGTATTAGTCCCACTTTATTAATTGCATATAGTGTTCTTCTGACTGTATCTCATAATCTTTTTTTTTTACAGTCCAGTGAGTAAATATATAATGATCTGAACAGTTCCTTTATTGCATTGTTTCATTTCTCAAATCAACTATTTTAGAAAACAGATTTCTAATGGTTCTCCTCCCACCCTGAGCCATTTGTGTATCCAGATACTTGAAGTGAAACCTTGGCTACACTGAAGTCCATCAGAAATTCAGCTTGAAACTACAATGGCAGTTCTCTTGCTTTTCATGTCTAATTTACAGTATGAGCTTTTTAATGATGGTAAACTCTCTCCAGATATTTATTCTAATATTATTCTAATATTTCAAAATATCCATGAGGACTGGAAAAGGAAGTTGTATTTTACTGACAGTGTGCACACAGTGCCAGGTACCAGTGCTATAATTTTGGCTGACTTAAGGCATGATTGCTATTCCAGTGTTTTTGTGCATAGTAAAAATCCCTCCTTTTACGTGTGGGCAATGCTGGCAATTATGTGGGGTAAGGCAATGTTTGATGTGAAAGCAGTGATATAGTAGCCACTGGGTTACTAAATTGTTGTTTACATAGTGCTGTGCTGCACCTAGACATTTTTATTTAGGAAGCAACATGAGATTAACATAATGATTTTAGCGATATCATTTTTGAGCATTGGGTTCCCAACTGTGTATTACTTGCTACTTTTGAGATTCTTTCATGCTAAGTTCTTGTAATAAAGGAATTGCCTTTGTTTTCCTTCCTTTCATAGAAATATATGCTCTCACTACATTAAATATAATTAAATATCCATTATCCCTTCTGGGTAGACATCCTGTGGAGTTAATGTTTGTCAAATCCATTATTTGTTAATTATTTCATTTTTTTTATTACTTATATAATTTTTCTAATATTTTATTGTTCAAATAACTTGAAATTGTCTTTTTTTGTTGTTTGGATTTTTTCACTATTAGTACAGCTATTTCAAATATAAAACATGAAAAAAATATATTTTTCTCAAATATTATGAAAAAAGCCTTCTTTTGTTGATATTGTCCCTTCCCCTTCCCTTTTTAAACTACTGATTCCATTGCCTTAAAATATTAATGAATCAGTTCAAATATTTTATTTTAATAGTTTTTGTTAATGTATGTAACTGGTTCTTTTATAGGAATCTTACACTACTGTCTTGGTACAACTTTGTAGCATTTGTTTTATTTCAATTTCTCATATCAGCATTATTTACTGTGAAAGTGCAGCTTGGAAAAAACACAGAAGGTCACCTATAATTCTGTATGATAAGGTGTTACATTTCTAACAAAGGTATAGCTAAAATTTCTAGTAAGTTGACTTGTGGAGAAGTAGATGCAAAACCAATTTCAGATATAGATGAATGTAGAAGTCAAAAGATCTATCTGGGAAGAAATACCAACTGTTTATGTTTTACTTTCTTTGACACATAAGATCTACCAGGTAAAAGAAATTGGATGTAAATTTCAATTTCTGCATGATAGGCTTTTACCCATGAGCTGCATATAAAGTGGTTTGCTTCACATGCATGGGCGAAGAAATTTGAAAAGCAAGACAAGTCAATACGCATGCAAAAGTAATTTCTTTTACACTGGATTTACACCAGAGCAAATCTGTTAACTTCATTTGGCTTTGTTGCAGGTTTGGACTAATGTGAGATGAGTATCAAGCTCAAGCTAGATGTTATTAATATGGGGAAGGCTATGCTAACAACTAAGTGGCTATTGTACTGGATAGAAAGTGAATATTCTTACTAAGTCAACGTAAGTAGAGTACCCAGGCAAAGCACTGTGTTTTTTCTTCTGTGAATCCTGGCTTCTGTCACTACACTTTTCAAACAACACATACTTGGAGGGGTTGTGAAAGTAGAGTAGATTATTTTCAATGCCAATAGGCAGAGATCTGAATAGCTTAATTCCCAGAACAGCACTTCTGCTCTCCCTCACAAGAAGCATGGCACAGGAGGGCAACATTAACTGAGCCAAACTGAAGTCATAGTCTAAGGGAAGTTTCTGATGATCTCCATCTCATACAAAGATTAGAATTTCTGTAATAGAAAGTATATAGTTAAAGTAAGGGGAAAAACGGGGGGACGCGCTCGCAGGTGCTGGCGGACGGTCCGGAGTAAACTATAAAATCTCAATGTGAGTATGGAAGCTTCTCGTTTATTAACAAAGCACGCCGCGAATATATAGGCGGTAACCTGAGTACATGCTAATCACGCGCCCCGATCGCACTTGTGATTGGTCCATAGGTTTACATACTCAGAGCCGTGACCGCCCCCCCTCCCGGACGCAGCTCTGCTTCCCGCCGAAGCAGGCACCACGGGGTTCTTTGTTTTGCACCGTTCAAGGGGAGTCCAAGGTCGCTAGCTCTGGGCTTAACCCTTGCTCAAAGCCTGGGTTGCTCAGACTGCTCAGGGGCACAAGATCGTGCCCCTTCTCACTCAACCAAACCTCTACATATAGTAATTGGAGAAGGAAAAGATGAATAAGTTACCTTTTCCATCTCCTGCCTTGTGGTAGTTTCTCCAGTACTTTAAAGTCAAGGTTTAGGTAATTGATTATATTTGTTTTCATAAAGGCATTTCACTGCAATTATATTCACACTTAGGTAATTTGGGTTATTCTTTTTCTTTTTTTTTATTACAAAACATAGTATTGAGGAATAAATACAAAAGAGAAAAAATCCTATTTATTTATATGCCAAATAATATGACAAATTACCAGTAAGTTTTGATGGTATTAATACTTGGGCCTTTATATATTGGATTGCTATTATTTTTATTATTATTATTATTGTGCTGCATTTCACTTTGTACTCCCTAATTCAGAGATATTTATTACCTCTTCTAAACACTCTAATTTAAGAACTGATGATCATAATAATCAAGGTCCAAAGCAAGGAACAAGAGCAGTATACTAATAATTGCTCACTGCATAAAAAAATTGCTGAAGCTATAAACTGCTTTTCTTAGAATACAGTGTGGTTTCCATAGATAACAGTTTGGAGATAGAAAAGAAAATGCTGACGTTTTCGTGTCTTCTTTTTTTTTTTTTAAATCAGTAGCATAGGAAATGTTAAACTGGCCATTAGTCTTCACTAAATCTGTCAATACAAGGAAATAAAATAGTCAATAGAGAAGGTACAGGAACTTTGATAAATAACCTGGTTTTAAAAGAAAACACACTTTTCCAAGCTGTTCTATTGGGCACCTTTTAAGTTATATTTTTTAAACAGACTTTTTTTATTGTTATTCATGCCTGCTCAGAAATACCTTGTTATTTGTCAATGTTTAATTTATCACAGAGAAATTTATTTGGACATTCTGCTCATAACAAGCAATGATTAAAGTAGCTCTGACCTTAATTGCACCAAAATCAGCATGAGCATCATTTTCCAAAACTGTTGCTCAAGTGTCTGATTTTAGGAGTTCAACTGAGATACCATAAAACAACCTGAATTCAGTGGAAGCCTCAGCATTTCCTTTATTTTTTTTCTCTATTAATGCATCTAAAATGCAGCTCCCCTGTAATTCAGTGAGTGAAGATTGGTTGAAAAATCTTACAGCAACAAAAAACATTGCCTCAGTCCCTGCAGCCCAAGGATTATGTACATTGTGGGCAATCTGCTTTTGCAGTGTTTATGGCCTTGGGAAAGGCAATGTCTATTTATAAACAAGCACATCAACAGACCTGAATTAAGAGAGTTCTTCATGTACTTTGGTGGGAACCAAAATAGGTCTCTAAAGTCTTCTAGAAAGAAATTCGACCTCAGCAAGAGTTGTACTATAAAGGACAAGGTATTACAGTCAATACCTTTTGTCTTGCAGCCAGTAGCTTATATACTAACCAATGGGAGCAGGGAAATGGAGCTTCCTATTATTGCAGAAGTACTCCATACAATGATTTGTCTAGATAGATAGGTAGATACATCATAATTAGAAAGATCACCATCAGCTGACATGTATGAAAATAGGTGCTACCTTTTTGCATTGTTATCTACAAAGTATCACATACAATAAAGTTGCAGTTGTTATTTATCGAAATTGGCCTCCAGCACACAGCTATTTCTCATGCAGATACTAACAATCTCCAGGGGAGATTTCAACAGCAGCTGCTACTTCTAATACTGTCAGCAAGGAAGGAAGATGCTTTTGGCAATGAATGTGAATGATTAGCTCAGGATGTAATTTGTATCTCAGAATTGTTTTGATAGCTCAGCACTTTCTTGGGTATTTATCTTTCCCCAAATGAAATAACAGTCTTTTCAACTTCAAATAAGTCCTGTCTATCTCGGAGTTACAGAAATAATATCATGCAAAATTCAACATTGCCACTGCTCATCTATTAAAACTTACTAATCAACAAAATATTTAAAACAGAAATTCAAACTCTCAAACTTCTACTTAAATAATCTTTTAAATATTCACAGATGCATGAGTCTAAGAAAAGCACACAAGAGCCAAAGTCTGTTTTACAAACATTGTGATCTATTGTGATAATAAGGGGAAAGATAAGACGAAAGATAACTTGGACTATTCAGATTGAAAAAATTCCTTTTAAGTCTCTGACAATTTCTCATGGCTGATTTTAGATGATCTCCTCCTTTGTGCCTTATTGAGTCCTCTACATTGTTCTCTCAGACCTACTGAGACAAGTGATTGTCATTACTGTTTGTGCGCTTGGACAATATTTAGGCCAACTGTGACAACTTTGGCCATGTGACAAAATGTAAGCTAGTTGAAAAAGGTGGATTTTTCCTCCTTTATGCAGGTGAGAGTGGTACCATTCAGCTGAACCAGTGAAGAAACAGAAGCAATCTCTAGTGGGACAATCAATAAAGTTATTTCTTCCTTTGGACAAAAGCAAAATCAGGAGTGTGAACTACAACTGCAGTATCCTATGTTTTTTCATCTTTACATGGCCCACTTCACTCCAAGTTGCAATCCCTTTGATTCTTCTGGATCTGTGGTTTATGTTGACCTTTTATTCATGTCTGCCAATAGCAGCTTCCTTTCAAAGAAGTGAAATGTTGATCAGGACAAATTTAGTTTTTCACAACGGAAACTTACCTTAGAAGTACTAAAATTACTTATTTCTTGATTGACCTTTTTTTTTTTCTTCTCTTTTCTTTTTTTTTTTTCCTGACCTGTTTTGGCTTCATGCAATAGAATACCAGTCAGGAAGTAACAGCCATGTGGAACTGTCATTGGGAGCTCCCTGTGCTGAGTAATGACAGAGAAATAGCAATAGCTTTCTTAAATACATAAGTAAAAAAAAATGTTTACCATGTATTCCTTAATAAACTTTTTTTCTTCAGCATGCTAATATTCAGCACTCCCAGAAATGTTCATTTATGAGGAAAAATTGTAATTCTCACTACATTTGGTGCCTACATTTTTGGTGTCACTTTTTTTTCCTTAGGGTTTGCTGCAGGGATCAGAGACAGGATGTTCTTTCACTAAACAATTTTCACCTGCTGTTGTTGACCCCATAGGACTAGAATAACCTTACTTGCTAGAATAATTTGAGCTGAAAGCTAATAATTGGCATTTGTAATTTTTAAAGGAAGATTACTGCAAGCTGCCTTTCAATAAAAAGTGGCACATGAGAGGAAGGTTTTGCTTCTTCACATATGTCAGTATTATTTCTGACTGTACCAGGATAATTTTTGTGTGTGTATATATATATATTTAAAATTAAATTAGGAATAGCAGTAGCTTCTGAAGAGCTCTCTGTTGTTTTGTCACTTGCATAAGGTTTTATAGAGGACATATTTTACCACTAGAGTGGTAGTCTTGAGAGACTTTAAACTTCCAGCTCAGACCAGGGGCAGGAATGTTAAAGTATACTTTAAAGTTAGGTTTGGGTTTTTTTAGTTCTGCTTTTCATGTCTGTAAGAAATTAGATGACAGCAGTACATAAATTTTAAGTTAGATACATTTGTGTTGATGCGTTCCAAAAAAAAATTACAAAAATGGAATGTCATGCACGTGAAAAAGTGGCTCAATTATATCAAGCACATGATACCAGTGGCTGTAAGATATAATTCAGTTCCTGCTAAATCTAATAAGAGAACATATAAGTTCAATCTGACTACATGTAACCATGTATTTCTTTAATAATTCTTTCCTTGATAGCTGTGATGGATGAGAGTAGAAGTAGAGAAGAGCAATAGCTGCAAAAGTTCTAGCTGTTCTAAAACTAATTGGCCTAATTTTAGTGGCCTAAATTATCTCTGCTTAAGTGATATGCTTGCTTAGGGGCTGTAGTTGAAGAGTATATCAAGAGGAAGAACTAAAGATATGTATATCGTGCATGCTAAAAACAAAACAGGATAGTTCCTTGAATTATTTACAACTGGGAAATAGGAAAAATAAGTTTCCTAAACTGATTCAAATTAGTCTGTCACGTCTTGAAATAAAATGCAGCTGTATACCTAAATAAGAACCAATCTTAGTATTTTATTATGTAAGGAGTAGCACATCAATGATTACTGAACAGAAATAAGTGTTATAAGAGATGCAAGTAACTTTAATTCCTTCTGTGATCGTCTGCTTGTTCTCAATTTACCTTGACAACTAGCTTAAGTAACTATTTTTCAAGAGAGGGTGTCAGGGCTGCTGCAGTTCCTGGAGGAGAGGGAAAGGTGCAGAAGTGTCCGTGGATGCAGCCTGCAATAACCTGTGCTGCTTTGATGCCTGGGCTGAAAGGACAAAGTGTGGAAGAGAGAATGGGCTTCTCTTTCACTCCTACCAATTCTCCTGTACAAAGCACACTAACACGGCTACCTGGACGTCTAATGTAGAAAACCTCATAGTGCTTAGGAGTGTGAAGCATACAGTGAGTTTGATCAGACATGCGGCTTTCAAGTCCTGCCTTTTGGATATCATCAGGGGACAAGAGGATCTAGAGAAGATCGATGAGAAGTTAAGATACAAATTTAAAAGCTTAGAAGGACTTTCTGCTCCACAGAACCTACCTTGTCATTTAAAACATAGTGACAAGTCTCACCTCATCACCAGCCCACAGACGATCAAGGCAGGAAAAAGTTACTCAGTTTCTGAAGGCTGATGACCTTCTTATAGGTTTTTTGTTTGTTTTTCCCTAAATGATCTGCATCTATCATATGCTGCTATTTTCTCCGAGTTCAGCTTTTTTGTTGGTTTGCCTTATACATGGAATTTAGCTGAAATTTTGAGCCAGATACATCATCATCAACTGTAGTGTAAATCTAGGAATGTCTGTTGTTTCATGAAGTAAATTGCTTAGGCTTTTTAGGCCGAACTAGACTTTGATCTATTAGCATTTTTTTGGCTCATTAGATCTGGTAACTCCAGGCAAAGGATCTAAAACAGTATTGAGCATTTGGTGAGATCACATTACAGTATTGTATCCTTATTTGAAAGGTTGTTGGCCTCTGCAAAGGTTTCCTAATCCTTGGTCTATTTGCTGTTATACACAAATGAAGAATTTTTTAAAAATTCTGTTATTTTCAGTTGCTGGGCTACATGTTCAATAGCAATTCAAATAATCATGAACCTCAGCACTTGCAGTTCTGTTCTTATAATTATGCATTTCAGTTTTTCTTTGAAAGAAAGCAAAAACCAAGAGGTTGCTTTTCTTTTTCATCTCCAAATGTTGTGTTCATAATTAAGTACATCTGATCAAGTTTCTAAGGAAATATCCCCAGGAAGGACTTTTCAGAATTTGCACTGTCTAATTAGGAAAAACTCTCTTCATCTTTCATCTGATTTCAGACCGAGGTGACCATTTCAGTTTGTGGAAAAGATCAAAATCCAATTAAACTTTACAGTCCCACCCCCCGCCCCTGCAATTATTTTTATTTCCTTTTAAGCAATACAATTAGAAATCCTGAGAAGCATGAGACTAAGTAGAAACTTTTTTCCTTCTTTTAACATCTGAACCAGAGGGAGGACAGGAGTCTACATTCTAGCTCATGCACCCAGACTGCTCCCAGATCCCTGAATCTCTGACAATAGCCAGGGTCTTCCTGGTATGAGACCTACTGATGCACACTGGTGGTCTTCTCTTCTCTTCACACACACACACTCACACAAGCACACACAATTCTCATGTAAAGAAAACCAATGCGTGGGCAACAAGGATGTTTCCAACATACTCCACTCTGTTTCCTGAATTGCTATAACAAGCAGGATACACAACCATGCCTTAAGTCATACATGCTGCATAGTTCATGTGTAATAAATGTACTTTACTATGTTTATTAAACATGTATGAGATATATAGTAGTTTATCCTTGACTAGAAGATATTAATATAATATTATGTTAATCAAAGAAGAAAAATTATAGATTTGTGCTAATTGTGAATAGTAACGTAAATGTTTTGGCTTTCTGAGATGGCACGTATTCAGACTGGACACTGCAGGTGTGTCTTTACATGATACCTGCAAAACTAAACTGTATTAATAACAAAATCATGTCAATAGCTCTGGAGTATGGTTGATATAATTTTACAGAACTAACATTTAACACTAGACTAAAACTTTTGAAATATGGATTAGAATAACCTTAGTTGAAAAATGACTATGTGAAGTAGATATGAAAAGACGTTTGTAAGACCTGCTTCTTCCCAAGACGATGGCTTTAAAATAATCTTGTCTTACCAAGTAGAACATAATGATAGCTGCTTTGTAATTTGGTTTTCACAATGAAGTGTTATCTCAGGGCTTATTTGTTTTCTGATGTGTGGATGGGCAATTTACTTGAAGCAAATTCTAACAGAACTGTTTAGGGAAATGTATCTCACAAAAGTTTACCTGAAAATCAGTGTGTTACTAATCAGCTTGTTCTTTCATCCTAAAAAACCAAAAAACAGTGGAAGTCTCTAAAGGTGGGGGAAGTGGTTCTTTCAACTCACCTTCTGAAAAAGCGAAGGAGTAGAATAAAGGAATCCAGCTGTATGGTCATGCCTGGAGTAACCTTTGAATTGTTAAGATGATCATTATCCAAGCATCACCAAATCTTTTGAGAGTCCACTCTGATGCAGAAATTCCAGCTCTGATCCCATCTCTCCCTCTCCAATTGCCAAAGGCAAGAGATATGCTTTGGTGCACAGCTCTTCCAACATCAGTCAACTCAAACTGACTAAAAAGTATTGTAAAAACACAGCCTTTTGTTAACATCCTTTTTACTCATGAAAGTGTTGTTCCTTTCAGAGTTTCCAGCAGGTCTCACAAGCGTTAGTGTTAGAGCCCCGTAGGTCAATATTTTAAAGTTAGAGCCTTAGAATTGTAAAATAGCATTGCTGCAATATATAAGAATGATTGAAGACTTTTCAACTTTCTAGGAAAGAAAATTACCTAGAGATTTCTGAGTACTGGTAAGTAATGAAATTGAACTGTGGCGGTTAAGAAAAATGTTTTTAGGCATTGTGTTATATGATAAAGTAGCTGCAGTCCCTAGGATACATATAAAACCTCTAACTGCAACTGCAAGGGATTGGATGGATTAGTTCCTTCGTTAAGGTTCCCTTTTCCCATTTGCTTTTCTGCTTATGTCTGAGGAAACACAGGAAAGGAGCCCTTTTTCCTGTATGGTGTATGGAAAGGCGGGTCTTCTAAGGGACTAAACAGCATTGTGCCCAAGTGGTCCGGCTCTCCTGTAGGATGAGAGGGTAAGGAGGGTGAGGAGGTGAAAGGGACATGCCAGCCTTCTGGAAAACAGTGGGGAAAACGAGATGTCGGTGGTATGGGGTGCAGAGCTGGAGGGAACCTCTCTTCATCTGTGTAGGCGGCATAGATCAGAGCCTCACTGGTTGGTGGAAGGCACAGTTCATGTCCATGTTCATCCAAACATCTACATGTCTGTATTCTCTATTTGTATAGGAGACAAATTTATTCTAAAAGGCTCTCTCACAGAGGGAGTTAATGCACAGTGTAGTGTTGAACACTGCGCAAAAGCCATAGACAGGTTTGTTCCTAAGGGTTGTCTCAACACTACCTTTAGTATACAGTGTAGTGTTGAATGCCATACAAATCCACATATAAGATTTATTCTTAGGGTACATCACAGTCTCTAGCACATAGTGTGCTTTTGAGTACCATAGAAAAGCTTAAGCTTAGAGAATTGTTTTTGTCTCCAGAGGAAGGCTTGAACTGAGGCTGGAGCCACATACAGCATAATAGAAAGACAAAAAAAAAACATGCAGAGAGCCCTCTCTGTGTAAGGCACTGAATGAGACAGGAGTTATATTAAAGAGCGATCAAGGATGACATGTATCCCTGTATCCCAGCGTACTTGCACATAACACTGCAGTTCCACAAGGTGCAGAGAGCCCATCTCGCAGGTAACACAGAGGCGGCCTCCTCTAGTCCCCACTGCTACTGTCATTTAGCTCGTGTTCTTTGTATACAGGTACTCTTTAATGCTATAAGTCCCTAACCCAACTAAAAAAGCTGGATGGCTTGCTTTGTATGAAGTATTGAAGTGACTCAGATCATAGCATCATAGGATAATTCACGTTGGAAGGGATCTCTTGAAGTCATCTAATCCAAACTTCTACTCAAAGAAGGATCAGGGGTCAGATCACGCCTGGTTACTCAGGGCTTTATCCAGTCTGGTTTTGAGAGATGAAGACTGCAGTAAGTCCCAGAACTGTAATGGGGGAGCAAGCAAGGTCAGAACAGAGGAGAGGAAGACGGAGAAGAAAAGGGAAGAGGAAAAAGCAGAGGAGGTAGTGAACCTCTTTTTCTGCCATACATGCAGCGAATATAAATACACAGAAAAAGTACACATTGCCAATACTGGCAACTGTACAAGGTATCTCCAGTGAATAGATAACACCAGGGTAGAAGGGAAAGGGCAAAGTGAATCCTTTCTCTAAAAATTACTTTAAATTAAGGTATGTTAAATCGATGAGTTCAAATGAGTGATGGGTCTCTGTTATGCCATCAGTTATATTAATGAAATAACTGACATACAGAATCACAGAATCAACCAGGTTGGAAGGGACCTCTGGGATCATTGAGTCCAACCATTGCCCTGACACCACCCTGTCAACTAGACCATGACACTAAGTGCCATGTCCAGTCTTTTCTTAAACACATCCAGAGATGGTGACTCCACCACCTCCCTGGGCAGCCCATTCCAATGTCTAATAACCCCTTCTGAAAAGAAATTCTTCCTAATGTCCAACCTGAACCTCCCCTGGCGAAGCTTGAGGCTATGTCCTCTTGTCCTATCGCTAGTTGCCTGGGAGAAGAGGCCGACTCCCACTCCACTACAACCTCCCTTCAGGTAGTTGTAGACTGCAATAAGGTCACCTCGGAGCCTCCTCTTCTCCAGGCTAAACAACTCCAGCTCCCTCAGCCGTTCCTCATAGGTCAGACCCTCCAGACCCTTCACCAGCTTGGTCGCCCTCCTCTGGACTCGCTCCAACACCTCAACGTCTTTCTTGAAGTGCGGGGCCCAGAACTGGACACAGTACTCAAGGTGCGGCCTCACCAGTGCCGAGTACAGAGGGATGATCACTTCTCTAGACCGGTTGGCTACACTATTCCTAATAGAGGCCAGGATGCCATTGGCCTTCTTGGCCACCTGGGCACACTGCTGCCTCATGTTTAGCTGTCTGTCGATCAGCACCCCCAGGTCTCTTTCCGCCGGGCCGCTTTCAACCACTCTTCCCCCAGCCTGTAGTGCTGCATGGGGTTGTTGTGGCCGAAGTGTAAGACCCAGCACTTGTTCTTGTTGAACCTCATGCCGTTGGTCTCGGCCCATCTATCTAACCTGTCCAGATCCCTCTGTAGGGCCTTCCTACCCTCCAGCAGTTCGACACTGCCACCCAGCTTGGTGTCATCTGCAAATTTGCTGAGGGTGCACTCAATCCCTACGTCTAGATCATCTATAAAGATATCGAACAGCTCCAGCCCCAGAACTGAGCCCTGGGGAACACCGCTAGTGACCGGCCGCCAGTTGGACTTTGCCCCATTCACCACCACTCTCTGGGCTCAGCCATCCAGCCAGTTTTTAACCCATCGAAGAGTCCACCCATCCAAGCCCCGGGCAGCTAGTTTGTCTAGGAGGATGCTGTGGGAGACAGTGTCGAATGCCTTACTGAAGTCTAGATAGACTATATCCACAGCCCTGCCCTCATCTACTAAGCGGGTCACTTTGTCATAGAAGGAGACCAGGTTGGTCAAGCAGGACCTGCCTTTTATGAATCCATGTTGGCTGGCCCCGATGCCCCGATTGTCCTGCATGTGCCGTGTAATGGCACTCAGGATGATCTGTTCCATCACCTTGCCTGGCACTGAGGTCAGGCTGACAGGCCGATAGTTCCCTGGATCATCCTTCCGGCCCTTCTTGTAGATGGGCGTTACATTTGCTAATTTCCAGTCAGCTGGAACTTCTCCAGTTAACCATTACTGCCGGTAGATAATCGAGAGTGGTTTGGCAAGTTCATCTGCCAGTTCCTTCATTACACTGGGGTGAATCCCAGCTGGGCCCATAGCCTTGTGGGTGTCCAACTGGCACAGCAGGTCACTAACCGACATATTTTAAGCCTAGGCATATGTATTTACTAATGTATATGTAAAGAATGATACATGAATGATGGTTAATTTTAATATCTGCTTGTTTACGTAAATGCGTGAAACTCAGAGAAATTATCTAGACTGCACACAATAGGGAAGTTTATATGAGAGCACCCACAGAACCTGGTGACTGAGTAGATTGAAAAGCTCTTCCTCAGGCAGTTAGGACCCGATGCTTAGGTTGCAAGGAGTTGATTGCAATGAAGGACAGAAAAAACATGCAAGAATGATAATGTACAAGTATAAGGTGAAATGAAGCATTCCAGAAGGTATACACGATCTTTAGCAAGGCAGTAAGTCAGGGTACAGCTAAATATGAGTATGAGATGTACTACTATATTACAATCCTGGATGCCTAACTGTTTTACAGGGGATATAAATAATTTGTTGTTTTATAAATATACGGTGGATATTCTCAATGTCTAACTGAGGTGCCCTGAATCCCTATTCTTTTTCTCTTTCTTTTGATTCTAGAAGGAGACTAACCAAGTTATGTATACATTTTAATTATGTATCTAATCTTAGATGATTTGCAATTATACAGGTATCAATAAACATCTTCAATGGGTATGGTATGATTTATAATAATTTGCTTATAGATAGATCTGCTACTGGCTAAGATGTGTTCTGCAGGATGCAACTGTATGCCTGGAAGGAGTTTTGAACCCTCAGATGTTGCCTGTGACATTCAGCTTTTTGCAAAAGCAGACCATATTTGACAAGTTATGGAACAAAAAAAAAAAAAAAGAAAAATAGCAATAAAAGCAGCTCCATATGTGACTTTTATGCTAGACCTCACAATCATGGAAATAATAATCATGAGATGTGTTAACCTGGCAATTATTCAAAAACCCCTTTTAAGATTAGCCAGAAAGTTCACGCAGGAAAGGAATCATTGTGATAGGAACCATTGCAACTAAAAGGCATTGACAGAATGATTGTACAAAAGGGTATTGAGAGCTTAAAAGGACAGTTTTAGTGCCATGAACTTTAATTCATCTAACTGTGGTTCCAGCAGGTAGGTATTAATTAAATGCACACCAGTTGCTATGAAACCTATGAATCTGTAGTACTCAGACGCTTCTTTTTCTGATCTCTAAAGTTTGCCCAGCTTTCATGAACCATCTTATTTGTAATGACAGTAGATCACTTAATATAAATTTTCAGGATTTTCTTATTTTACTTACATTAATACTGTATGAGAACTACTATTGCTTTCTTGAGGAAGGAGGGCATAACAAATATCACTTAGAAAGTTCTATAGGTAGTTATTATTTCCAAAGCCTACGGAATATGTTGAAGATTAAACAGTGAAGACAGATCACACTACCCAAGCAACAGAGTTGTACTAGGCAGAGACTCACAGAAATGAGGGTCATCAAGTCCACATCCTCTGCCCATAGACAGAATCTGCTATTCATAGCTCAAGCCAGCTTGACGGGAGCTTAGAGATCTCCAGTGATGATGATCTTAGAGTCTAGAAAGGTCTTACCTTACTGGCCTTTACAGTTTATCTAGATTTTGTCTCATAGACCACATGTGCTGGCTTGTTAGGATGCCAAAGCCGGTAAGAAACTATGGAGATGAAAAATATCTCAGTGTAACTTATCCACTGTGCTGCAATATCAGCATGCTGTAACTACATGCCATACAAACCAGCAAAATGTAACCATACACTTCTTTAGCTTTAAAGATCTGAAGAGGTCACACCTCTGAGAGAAAGATTTTAAAACCTGAGCTGCAGAATTTTAAACTGTTTTACAGAAGTATGTTTTTGCCTTCACAATTCAAAGGTGTAGTCCCCAACTTCTTTGGTACTTTCTGAATTAATAACAGGGCTGTCTTATACCTGCTCTTCCTCAAGAGAAGAACAAGAAAGCATAGAATGACTGCCAAAACTCATTGGCTACATGGAAAAATATGTCATCAGCTCAAAATTGATGCAAAATGACTTAATCCCTTGAAGGAAGGGAAGGTAATATGTTTTGGAGTCACGGTGCCTAACTGAGCCAGCCAATCAAGATTAATGCTATTTGCTGGGCTTCGGGATGTAGATTACTCCTAAGTAATTGATAATTGTAATTCCACCAACTCACTCACATTGAGAAAGTAAGAACGTGCCATGTTTATAGTTTAAATACACAGTTTATGAACGGTGCTCTGACCCATTTTGGAGAAAGAGAACAGGGAAAAGCCAAACTAAGAGTGACGTACCACGCATATTGCTACCTCATAAAATATTGTTTAAGAGATAAAGAACATCTGCTGAAGCCTCTGTGTAATTGTCAGTCCATACAGAAACAGTTCATCAGGGCTGCTCACTAAATTCCCTTATGTTCACAATTCAGAATTGTTGGTAAATCTGAACATTGCAAGTCACTTCTACAAACAGATATTCTTTGTATGCTTCTACGTTAGTCATGGTAAATACTACTTAACAGTTGAGTTTACAAATATGCCACATTGCAGTGTAAGTATTATGTCTTACAAATCAAAGGCAAGATGTGTCTTATTCTCAAAGTCTCAGAACTGGCTGCTGGCATATTATTTTTTCATCTAAATTCAAATCCTGTCCTTGTCATGAGAAGCAGTAAGCAAGTTGCTTATTATTACTCCTATTAATTATTTGTGTTACAGTGGAGTATGGAAACTGAAACTAAGATCAGGGTCTCACTATGACTGGTGAAATTGTACTAAGAGGCAGATGGAGGGAGTTCAGAACTGTTCCACATCAAGGATGTTCTAGGAGGTACCAGGGATGTAAGTGCCATGTCTTTGGATTCTTAGGAGAGAGCAAGATATGGTCCAGTCAGCACCTAGCTAGCTTTGTGAGCCAGTGAGGACACCACAGGCAGGAATTATTCTACATTCTTCTGGTCTTCCTACATCCTTTCCTATCATTTTAGAAACTGTTGCATCATATAGAAAACGGCAAGGAAATTTTCTGTTAAAAATAAATAGATAGTATTTAGGACTGCAGTTCCCAGTCAAGACTGTTTTGAATAGCTATTCAGCAGTTGTAATGGAAGAGTCCCACTCCATATCTTTTTAGTACGTTATATGTCTACATAGTTACTTGTATCTTCCAAGATAAACATGCATGTATAACTTTCAAAAAGCTGTGAAAACTTTTTGACATTTCCAGTGGTTTACTCAAAATATAGTAATACTTCTTTCTATTATAAATGCAGTGGCACAGAAAGAGGCAGCCACTGCTCACTTACCTCCACTTCCAATACAGATAATGATGTTGGTCTATACGTGAGTACTTGGTACTAAACTGTGGACTTTGATACTCTGTAGTAACATCTGGTTTGAAAACTTTGTTTTCTCATATTCCTTTAATATACACAAATTGATAGCTGAGAATTCAAGTTCCAGTGAAAGCAAAATGGTCATCATCCTTACATCTCTTTGTACCGTCTTTGCTGGAAAGTGCAGTCAGTTTGAAAATTTTCTGAGCATTTAATGTTTTCCAGTGTGTTAATTAGGTTACTTGTTCATGGCTTAAAATTACTTCAGTTTACACATACCAAAATATGTCTTAGGTTTCAAAAGTGTTAACTTACCATCTAGGTGTTTACAGTGTTTAATTGATCTTTAGTGAATTACTGGTTTTGGTAGACCTCTTTCTTCAGAAAGACTATTTGTCATCTTTTTTATATAAAAAATAATTTTGGTTAGAAAAGACACCTGACTGACAAAAGTCAGACTGTGATTCTAAAATATCTACTAGAAACATGCACTTACCATGATGGTATTCTATCTGAAATAAAGGTGACCAAATCAAATGTTATGCTGTTCTACTTTTTGTTACTAAAATCTGTCCTTGTGCTGGGCAAAGACATTATGAAAGAAGTCTACACTGATATGCCAGTTCTCTAGCAATAGGGAACATAGGTCAATGTTAAGCATTAGAAGATCTCAAATGCAACTGTGACTGATGCCTAAGTTATGCCTGTACTAAACTGGAAACAGCAGATTTCAGATGGAAAGGAGAATAAAACCTGTGTATTTGTAAAGCACTTGGATCTCTCTACCTCTGCATCTAGTTTTTTGTTTCTAAATTGTGGGAGGCATAAGAACTTATTTTTCTTTTTAATGATGAGTCTTTTCACTGATTATTTTTGCTGTTTATATTGGTGCCTCTGATAAGGAGGTACCAGATGAGAAAAAAATGTTTCCAATGACCTTTCCTGTCCTGGAAAAAAACCCTAAACCAATCTGCTTGTGATTTGTCATCTTGTTTACAAGTTAGCTAAGCTTTGCTTTTAAAAGGGAGAACAGTTCACTCCTTTTATGATTTTATAAATTACGTTTGAAGGCAGTTTTTGTTTCTGTCACTTGGTGCAGCTGTGCAGGGAATATGTTGGAGAATTTAATATACTATTGACATTATTTTATGAAAGCAATGTCAGGTTTTATTGTGCAGATGATAGCTAAGAGACCCAAGTGACTGTCAGTTATTACTGGGAACATCAAAGAAAATACGCAGATGGGAATGAAATACACCTAAGTACGGGACCAAAAAAGTTATGCCAATTTGTCGTACACTGTGTTGAGACATGAGGCATTTAATGGCATTACATCTTTCCAGACCAGGTGCATTCTTTTAAATTGGCTAGTTTTGTTTAACCGGGGGGGGGGGGGGTGGGGAAAGAACAACAAAAAAAGAACTGTTCTCTTGAGAAATTCTTCATATTGGAATACCTATCTCTGCAAATGTTTACCCTAAAACACTATGAGAGAACAGAACAGCTGTTCCAGAGCACTCCATGATAACTTTATTTATAAAATGTATAAAGTGAGTATCTGAAACATCAACATGGTTATTATATGGATGGCATACAAACTAGTAAGTACCTATGTTTTGAGATGATGACTTAGTCAAACCCATTTTATATCTTGCATGTTCCAGAGTTGGCAACATGTTTGACACTTCAAGGATCTCTCTCAACTCTTCCTGCATTTGCTTCTGAAGACAGATGTACCCAGATTCTACTCAGTGTATCTTTCAGGAGTTACAGGTGAAGAATGAGATGCATCTCCAATATGTAACTGGACAAAAAAGGACAGTAGGGTCTATGGCACTCAGATATTTTCTAGTAAGCAGCTACACCTGTAGTCTTGGCCTGCTTTGGCTATGCTTTGTTTCCACCTTGTATGGACACAGGAATGAAAACATCACACATCTGCAAATATCAGAACATTTCCAGTAAAGACTCCTGGTTGTTGATACTGCATTTCACTTCAGATGTATCTGCCTTCTTTCCAGCCACTGTACTGCCAGTATACAGTAGAAGTAGTCAGAAATGCAGTAGCCTCATTCTTCTTGGATGTATCTTCAATTCTCCAAGCATGTTCTCATTGTTAAACTTTCATAACTGCGTATAAAATCCATAGATTATTGCCATAGAAATTTACCATTGAAGGTACAAAATATATTTTGCCCAAGCCTGTGGTAGTGGAAGTGCTAATGAAAAAATTTGAGAAACCTGTTTTTGCTGTCTGAACAAGAAAATTCTTCACAAGAAACCATAAATACATAACAAAAGTTATCAACCCAGGAAAGCAGCTGGAGTCAATTTTCAAGGTAAGTGTCCAGTGTTATTCATCCTTTTTAACAATCTTGTTCAGATAATATTTGAACAGTGATAAGTTGTCACTTGCAAACATAGTGATGATACAGGGCTGTTTAACAGATCAAGTGGAGGCAAAGGAAATGTGATGATGTTTCAGATACTGTAATGAAATTTTGGTCAATGAAATTTTGGTCATTTTTAAAGACAAAACGTACTGGAAGAAAGAAAGAAAATAGTTTCTATTGAAACCAGAATATGTTTTTGTGTGAAATAAATGGTATTCACAAAATACTGTTAAATATATTCAGATGTAATGAAAACATGTTGTTAATAGGAAAACATGTTGTCTAGATTACCTTAAGTATAACATTCAAATCTCATGAATGAGTATTAAAAAAAGCATCAGTTGCACATACAAACTCATATACTTATTTCATTTTCAGCTTACACTTGTTTTTTTGAAACCAGAAGTACCTGAAGTATTTCTTCTAAATACGAAAACTTTCATCCCCGAACATGATGGAAGAAGCTGATGTTTCAACAGAACTGTTGAGTATTGCTGAACTGGATTTGGTTTATAGTTACAAGTAGTGTTGATGATAACACTCTAAGGTCAGAGAAACAAAAATTGTGCTAAATAATTAATATTCAGACCTAAATTATGGACCAGATTGATGGAACAATGATGAATACAAAATTCTTCCTATATTTTGATGTTTGTAACAATGTTTATATATGCAAGGAGGTGTACTGAGAATCAATGTAAATTCACATTAGATAATGTAGAGTGTCAGAAACATTGTAATAGTTCTCCATTTTGGGTTAATTTATACAAAGTAAAGACTTGCTGAACATCAGCAAAATCAAAATGGTGCTACTACCTAGCAGTAAATTTAATCTGGCATGTTTATAACTCATGACTAATTTTATGGGATCAACAAGGTAGTGTTTCATTCTTTTTAACTGGTCACATGAGGCAAAGCCAACCATGATATAAGATATCACAAATTTATCAAAGCTAATAGTTTTATACATGCTTGCATGAAATCTGTATGTATATTATGTATCATCTGCAGTTTATCGTGTCATGAAATCAACCAATTACAATTCTGGCAGCTGTCAACAAAATTATTATACATAATAGAGACTATAATATAAAAACATCCTCTTAATATTAATAATATGTGGAATTTCTGCAGATGTGGTATGTGACTATTGATTATATTCTGACTAAGAAATGGTTGTGTATATTAAAAACACAGAACAGTTTTTGTTTGGCTGTATTGTATTTCAGCCTCAAGATTTTGACCAACGTTAGAAGAATAAGGGCTAGTTTAAAATAAAATATGTTGACCTGACCAGAACAAATAGGCCACATCTCCTAAATCCTTTGCTAAATTTAGCAAAGAGGTAATGCAGTAAAATGAAGAGGGAGTAGATCAGGATTGCTCTTGCAGGATCATTCCAGCTGGGAATGACTGATGCACAGAGCAATCCCTCCATATCCCCTGTCATCTAAAGGATGCTTCCTATAGCAACCTGATATTCCCATGTCATACTTCTGCCTTGTGAAAAGCCTAAGCCCTTACAGGGAAATCCTCTGTTCAGTATCAGCTCTTGTATTCATATGAAGGAGATGAAGCATTGGAGAGGGAAATGGCAGAGTTAAGTCAAGCTGGTGAATACTCAGACAACCATGTTAATTTTGTCAGAGAGAAGATGAAGTACGTTATCTGCTGAGCACTTACTTTCAATGTTTGTGTCTTCTTCATTCACTTGTGCAGAGTTAATCACTTGGATTATGTTTTCAAAGGGCATTCTTTTAGGTTTCCTAGTACAAGCTGAGAATTGGTACAGCAGTGATACTCAAGAAAGCTGATAATATATCAAGGAACCAAGACAGCCAGAAATAAGATGGTATGTAGAAGATTCTTATAGATTAAGGGAAGAAGATCAAAACTATCCAGGAAGGTTAGTAACTATCAAAGGCAGAGAAGGCTCACAAAAAGAAATTTTGGATTTCTTCCAAATCAGGTATTTCAGTCTCAGCACTGAACAGCACTACTTCTTGATATGGGGAATGTATAACTATGGGAAGAAAATAATCTGTTGTCCCACTACCTAAATTCATCAACTCCTAGGATGCTCAGGGTGGCTATGGCTACTGCTTCCGAAAGGATATAGGAGGGATGTTTAGGTCAGTGGTACCTGCCAGGGGAGGGTCATCCTATCTAGTGTCCCTTGTCCCTCAATTTTCCTGTGCCCCCAAATGTAGACAGAGTGACAAGACTCTGCCCACTGCTCTTCCATCTCAGCTCTACGCCTTCTTACAGCCAGCATGTCTTACGCCTATGGCTGTCAGGTCCTTGAGCAGCAAAATGTCGCTGTCTGATGAGAAGCCTGGAGCTGGCTCTGCTAGCAAGTAAATCAGGAACGTGCTGGTTATCAGCATCTAGAGCAGATGTTCAATCTCAGATCTTCAAGGGGGCCTGCCACAGTGCTCTTCCAGCAACCACCAGAAGAATACCAGTCTTTCACTTCCGAGAATCAGGTTCTCTGATGAAAACAGCTCACAAAATTGACTAGAAATGCAATCTTCTTTACATGGATGAGTGCTAAATCAGAGAAAAAAATAAGTACAAGAAAATAAAGAAATGAAGAAAAATCTATAAGCTATAGGGCACATACTCATAAAATCAAAAATTGTTAATGTCAGAATGTGTTAGGGGAGCACCTTGTACTTCTTGACCTTTGCTCTGACATTTTACACTAGGTTGAACACAAAATGTTCAGGTCTTTTTTTTTCTTACCTGACATTGAAAGTGTTTTCAGAAACAAACAAAATACACAGTATTTCTGCAGTTGGTGTGCAAATAACCTTTTTGGAACTGTAATATTCTTGGCCTTTTTTTGAATTATAAAACCATCTTCAGACTGGATGAAAAATGAGCAGCTCTAAAAGAACAAAGTTTGACAGCCTGAGGCCATGTTCACAGAACTTTAAAAAATAATCAGCAGAAAGACAAATTTGCAAAACAGCAAAAATACCAAACTATGCCTCAACAATGAACAATATTTTGTCCTGTACTTTGCCAAATATCACCTCTAACACTGGGTGAAAAATTACTTCTTGAATAATGCATTTGGAGAACAAATTCTGTTGCTTCTCAGATGTACTAGTTAACATTTCTTGTATTATTCAGCCAGATACTCAAATATCACTTGTCAAATGTTACAATAACCATCATCTTGTGTGTTTTTCAAGTAGTGATCAGTCACTTCTAATTACCACATAAGCCCAGTGTGGGACTTCCCCAAAATCAGATCTCTCTTTATCTTGATTAATTCACATCTATGTAGATTTGTGCATATCACACAGGAGATCCTCAGAACCAAAAAAGAATCAAATGTCAGAGGACTAATAAATCTGATCACCATACGGCAAATTTTGATAAGAAACTAGCATCAGCTGTCCTTAAAGAGAACTAGGAGAAATGTAAGGAGAAATAATTTTAGTTTTTAGCTAGAGCAATTTAGATTGAGTATGTGGAGGGGGAAGGCAGAGATTCATTAAGAAAGTGTAAGAGGCTGCCTCAGGACATTGTGTATTTTCTTTCCCAGAGGTTTGGAAAAAGGGAAACACACTTACATGGGCATTTGGGCAGAAAAATTATAGGAAACATGATGTGGAGAAGCATTTACAGGAGAATATGATGTCAAGAGAAAATCAGAAAAGGTCAGTGAAAAGGAAGAAGCAAAGAACAAATCCAGAAGCTTCAGCTGCTGTTTCACTAAAAAGCTAACAGGAGTCTCACAGTAAAAGCAGAAGATAGTCTTGATTTTTTATAAGTTTTTCTTCTTTTTGGTCATCAGAGAGAATAATTTGTGATAGTGAGGTTCTTTACAGGACTAGGCAGTGAGGTCTCACACAGTCTTTTTGTTAATTCACATGAACTGCAATGATTTTTCCAAGAGATATTCTTCTTTTGCTCTATAATTCATTTTGAGAGGTTGTTACGAACTAGTTTGAGCTAGATCTACTGCAGAAAGCATTGTGAAGGAGCATAGGATGATTGTTCCCTCGGTGCATTTGGAAGTGGTAGGAAATGCCACACAAACAGGTGAGAAGTTACAAAAAACAGAAGTCACACCGGAAACTGATTTTTGTTGTACAATACCCTATGGAGTCCCCTGCCAGGTTTGCTCTGGGAGGGCTTGGCTGGACATGCAAAGTTGTTTCATTTTTGTTGTTATGGAGAGAAGTATTTGCTTTCCAGAGTTGCTTCTGCTGTTTCCAGTCCTGGAGTGGTTCAGAGACACCAACCTGTAAATTGCAGTGCTGTGTCCCTGACCCTGCACTGGGCACGGAGATGAGAGTACAGGCAAACAGAGCAGTGCTGCTCCTGTGGTGCCTCACTTACAAGCATAACTTCTTGTTTTAATGCAGGTTAGGGTATCTTTATTCCAAAAGTCACAAAATGGTATATTACATATCTATGCTCCTGGTCAGTCAGGACCAGGATTCTTCGCATGGCACTTCAGTCCGCTGGTCTGCAAGGGCCATCATTTCTTTTCCTTTATCTTTTATTTTTGCCTACACCTAGCTGTGGCCCTTTGAATGTCCAGTACCTTGGTCTGAGGAGCTGAGCTCCATTGCCATGCAGCTCTTGAGTGCCTGTGGGAATATTTGAATGCGTTTTTTTGTTTGTTTGTTTGTTTTTTTTTTACCATCAGTTCTGGTCCACACAGAGTTGTCTTGATCTGGAGAGCCTCACACATGCTGTTCATGCCTTTGCTGCCTGGCAAGTCCCAGTGAGAGTGGAAAGGCAGAGCCAGTGCCCATTGCCTGCTCCGCTCCTTTGAAAGTCTGCTAGCAGGGAAGTGTAATGGGAAAATTGTCACCATGTTTAGGGGCTGAAATCCTGCCTGGCCTTATGTAGGCATCTCAAGGAAAGGGATTGCAGGTTCTCTATGGCCTTTTCTCCCACAGTGTGCTTTCCATCAGGATTTGGCAGGATGTGGCCTTTTAATTTTGCAGTACATTTATTTTCACAGAATCACAGAATCACAGAATGTTAGGGATTGGAGGGGACCTTGAAAGATCATCTAGTCCAATCCCCCTGCCGGAGCAGGATTGCCTAGACCATATCACACAGGAACACGTCCGGGCGGGTTTTAAATGTGTCCAGAGAAGGAGACTCCACAACCTCCTAGTGGTTCAGTAAAAGTGAACCATAAATAACACAGAGGGCTTGTGAGGACAGATGCATTAAAGTGTTTAGATACAACAGTAGTGAGCAACAAAGACACAAATACAGTAAATAATGTATTAGATTTGTACCAGAGTAATTTCATATTCTTCTCCAAAATTGATATGATATAGATCCATACAGGAAATCACAATGACAGTTGAATTTATGGTGCAGACTACTGAAGCAGCACAGGTCAAAGTGTTCACAGAGGACCCTGCAAGGGTTTACATGGAAGGTGTAACTCACCTCACTGACCAATTTCTGCTAGCCTTATTCAGGATAAATGGCATTTGTCCCTGCAAGCGGTTTTACTGCAACAGATGATTGTGTGGAATAACATACCATTTGTGAGTCTCTTTGGAAGAAACAGTTTGAAAAGGACTGAAAATGGCTTGTGAAGGCAACAGTCTTGAAGTTAGAAAAGTGCTTGATTGATAGGTGCTCAGAAATTTCCACACCCTAAAAAACACTGATTTTTTTTCTCCTCCTGCATATGTAAATACAAGGCAGCATGGCAGAGCAGCTGGTAGCTCCATTCCTTAACTGAGGTTCATGGCTTAAGGTTATTTCCACCATGCTGTACAATTTCAGCTGCACTACAGAGCTACTTGGTCTTTTTTCTGTGTTACTTGGGGACTAAGTCATCAGCTATTAAAGACTTACTGATATTCATTAAAGACGCAGGAAGGATCTCAGCTGGAACATATTTAAAGCCAGGAAGATTATCCATGTTTGTGCGACTTGAGATAAACTAACTTCAGTGGTTTTAAAAGAGATCAAAGTTCCTAGGTATTTCTGCTTCTAGAAACATGCTTGCCTATAGTCAGGAATCTATCTGATACATGGGAGATGCATAGAGAATGCTTTTTTAAATCTTTCTTTAAAACACTAAAAAAGAATCAGATGAAATAATTGGAAATTTTCTGGATAACCATCACATATGGTGACAGCTGCATGATGCGGTTACTGGTTAGACCCTATCCTGAGGTGAATATTTTTTCTTAGGGAACAAGTCAACCCATTAGCTGTTGAAGAAAACCAAAACCAGCTCCAAATTCTTGCTTCCTTATAGCAAAAATTAGAAATAAAAAAATGTAGCTAGTATTTTATTACTCTTCACATGCTTTATATTCCAGTGGTATTGAAAAAGATCTTTTTTCATCCCATCTGAATTCTAGCTCTGAGAAGTTTGATGAAATAGTATAACAGTGACAGAATGACATAGGATATAAAGTAAGAGTGTGCTTTAACTTTGGGGAAAAAAATGCATCAAGGAGAAGCTGTTGGTTTTGGGTGGAGAGTCTGAATGATGATGGAGGCCTGTAACCAGCAAATTTCCCTTCTTTCAGTGACTGACAGGAGCAGGAAGACAGAGGCAGATGCCTTCCAAGAAAGAAGGCAGTAAAGAGTTGCAAAGCCCAACCTTGGTCCCATTTCTAACCAGCGTTAGCCAAATAACTCATGTAACCTACTCTGGTCTTACAGTTAATGGCTCTTGGCTTCTATTCCACTGAAATAATGAATGGTCTCTCATGGCCTTGAGAGTTGTCACTGGAAAAGCTAACCAGACTACATCTGTTAAATAATCCATGTGCAATTATACACCTGTATTTAAAAATATGTTAGACTGTATGCATGCAACACCTCAGCTGTCTACTGGATTTATCCTCAACAGATACATGGAACGGAAAAAGCACATGGGATGTGATCCAGTTTCCTCTTATTTGATAGAAAGATCCATACTGATATCTGTGAGCTGCAGGTGAGTCTAACAGTCCATCAGAATTTCAGGGCTTGCTCATACACTGTAATCAGCTGCTGAGAAAAATTACCTTGCCTGGTCTGTTTTGATGCCTACCCTGCTCCCTGCCCCCTTCACAAATTATTCCCGTTGTTCCTGGTACACCTTCAAGAAAAAACTTACTGTGCATCACCTGCAAGTCCACCATATGGCTTCTGAGAAAGACTTCCACAAAATGTGTGTTAGCATCTCTTGCAAAGGAAGAAAAGAAGTTGCATTCAGACTTGAAGAAAAGTCTTCTTTTTTTTTTTTTTTCTTTTTTTTTCCATCTGCTTTGTTGGATAAATTGTTCAGGTATAGGTCATACACATGAAACACAATCCCGTAAATGAGGCTAACGGCAGCAAGTTACATATATTCCAGTCAAGGTAATAGCTATACCGTCTGTGAGCTGATTTAATGTACAAGAGCAGGGTGGGTTTTTTTCCCCTCCATGTGCTGGTTTTGGCTGGGATAGAGTTAATTTTCTTCATAGTAGCTGGTATGGGGCTATGTTTTGGATTTGTGCTGAAAACTGTTGATGATACAATACAGGGATGTTTTCATTACTGCTGAGCAGTACTTACACAGAGTCAAGGCTTAAACCACCCACCAGCAAGTAGGCTGGGGGTGCACAAGGAGTTGGGAGGGGACACAGCCAGGACAGCTGACCCCAACTGACTAAAGGGATATTCCATACCATATGACGTTGTGTTCAGTATGGAATGCTCAGGTCTGCGGGAAGAAGAAGGAAGGCGGCGATGTTCACAGTGATGGTGTTTGTCTTCCCAAGTCACTGTTACGTGTGATGGAGCCCTGCTTTCCTGGAGATGGCTGAACACCTGCCTGCCCATGGGAAGCAGTGAATGAATTCCTTGTTTTGCTTTGCTTGTGTGCATGGCTTTTGCTTTACTTATTAAACTGCCTTCATCTCAACCCATGCATTTTCTCACTTTTACTCTTCCAATTCTCTCCCCCATCCCACTGCAGGGGAAGTGGGCGAGCGGCTGAGTGCGGCTTAGTTGCTGGCTGGGGTTAAACCACAACACCCTGAGACTGACAAAGCATTCCTATGAGACAAATGCTTATTTGAGTACGTCTTCTCTTTCTTCTTTTTTCCTCTGGACATTTTTAGAGACGCTTGTGCCTGGCTGCCAGACTTCCAGAGCTAAAATGATACATCAAATTCTAAGTGATAGGAGAATAGCAGTTAAATTAAAGCGATTCACTACATTAATTTTTATTTCAATTAAATGGAAATATAATCTAGCCTGGGAAATATGTGAAATTGCTCAGGGTCACAGAATAACCCACTTCATGTGCAAGTTAGCAAGTTGCAAGTTACAACAAGTTAAACATCTCTCTACTGTACAATCTGTGCGTATATTTCACTCATAATTATTCTGTTTCTGGTTAAGGCAGCAGTAGGCAAGCTATGATATAGTTCCATCTAAAAAAAAAAAGTTATTTTTCCGTTTTTTCATGACATTATCTGTCACTACAGTCTTTTGTCATTGCTTATTTTAGCTCAATCATTGTGCCCAAAAGTCAGAATAATATATTTTTTTTTGTTCAGGAGAAGACTTTCCTACAGGTGATACTTTGCCTTTGCTGTGTAAAATCTATAAAATGCCTGCCCAGAACAATACAATCAATAAAACAGGCACTGAACTAGGGATGGGTAATAGTCTTGTCTTTTCAGTCTAGGAAGGATAAGAAACAAAATAGCCATGCATTTCTATGGCATGCACATTTGTGCCTGTGGCTGTCTGCAGTATGTGATGCTAACTAAAAGTGGTTGTTTTTTTTTCCCTGAAACACAGACTTTGCTCCATTCTCTTTGGAGTTTTGTATCTTCTCATACACCATCCCAGGGATCCAGTAGAGCAGTTGAACCCCTGCCTATCAGTTTTATTGCTGAAGAAGAATGAATGTGTGGATTACTAGGAGGTATCACTACATTACCTTTAGTAGCCTCAGGTATTTTTACAATGAGGTTTTCTTTATGACGTATAAATGCTTGCAACAGAATTTCAGAGCTGCAAATGAACTATGAATGAGCTTGAGAGTGAAAGATTTTGTGAATGTGTCAAGAAAGTTGAAAATAAAAATAGGAAGAAAGTGGCAAGACAGGTGCTTTCTGTAGAATTTGATTGTCCAAAAGTGACTGCCTTTAGGAGCAAAAGCTTGTAAAGTAAAATTATTGGTTACAAAATCAGCTCATTCTTTCATGCAAGAAAACACACCTTGGTATATTCTAAATATATCAGAAGGTAAAACCCTCAATGTGGGAAAACAGAAACAAAAAATGTCAATGCAAACACGAAATGGACTGTGACCTGATGGAAGCGTTATGAGTAAGGAGCCTGGTGTTCAGTGTGCAAGGATGTGCAATTATAAACCAGATACTGACAGGACACATTGGACTTTATGACTGAAATCATGACAGAAGGCTTTCGAGGATACAGATGGCAGTTATCCTTCATATGTTTGCCACTCAAGCCTTTAGAAAGATCTCACCAACATAGGAAAAGGAGAGACAAATGGGATTTGTCTGCCCAAATGTATGCCTTGATATGAGGTTATCCACACAACCCAGTGAGGTAAGGAGATGCAGCAGAACTCATAGAGTCACAGTAACCATTTAACAGCTAGAAGCTCAGGAATCCATGCCAGCAAGTGTGGCCCACTTAGTCATTAAACTGCTATGAATTTTCATTGCTCTCAGCTCATTCTCTTAAATTTCTAATGGGTTTGCTTTATATCTGAGGCTCCAGCCCCACTTTTTGGTTTTGTGATACAGTCAGAAATACATTTGGGGAAGGATGGAAAATCAGCTTCTAGGTTCAGGGGAGTCAGTCTTAATCCAGAGAGTTTTTATAACGTGCAGAAATGCAGTATAACAAAGCTGTAAGCATGATGCTTTCACAGTGCTGGGAGCACTTGGTGGGTGAGAAGCACAACAAACAGACCTTTCAGAGGTGGAGGTAATGAGGAGTGTCCATGTTCAGAATTTCTAGACTGACTTCTTTTTTTCAAAGCACCAGCATGAGAAAAAAACCTAAATCTGGATTCTTTTCCCAGTGTTTGGGATTCTGGGCTTTTTTTGCAGCTCAGCTCTAGCAGGTCCTGTGGCAAGTTATTTCACCTTATTGTGAGTCATAGACCCTAGCTGTAAATTGAGGCTAACAATAAAACCCAGGAAGGAGTGGCCTCACGCTGAGTGTGTCCAAAAAACATTTCTGGCCATGTTATCTAAAACATATCGAAGCTTAAGAAAGATAATCCTAAAATGATCAGATGAAAAAGATGCACTTCTGGCAACCTCAAATAATAAAGGGTGGCATTAGCAAAGAGTAGGGGAAAAAAAAGAGGACAAACTTCAAGTACAGCTTGAGAAACTGTCTTCTGGACATGTCATACTGTGTCTGGAAGGTGCCCAAGGGGATTGCCTTTTTCCTATATTTAGGGAAAATTTGTCTCGGTTGTCATACAGATAAAGGCACATTAGAGCAGACTGAATTCAAAATGACAGTCTATTTTGTAAGCATTTTGAAAGTCAAGTATTAAACATGATATCCAGAAGCTGGGCATTACACATGAGCCTGATTTCCATCCCTCGTAGTAAGATGGCGTTTATCTCCAAGAGCTGAGATCGTAAATAAGCACGGTATGTCAGGAAAGAGTCTGCAAGGCTTCTGTAGAGAGAAATGCTGCCTTGCTAACCTGCAGGAGTCCCAGAAAGATGCTGTCAGGGTCCTGGGTACTTCCCTCCTCCTCCTCGTCCCCAGCAGTTTAGTGGGCCTCGCATATGGACAGCGTCCTGATACGTATCAATGAGCACAAAAACTAAAGGGGGTCTTGTGGAGTTAATATATTTGTCTTGTCAAAAAGCCTTTGAACACATTTTTTATGAAGGGTTTTTTATCACAGAAAAAAAAAATTGCCATGGGACTGGAAAAAAAATTGCTATATTGACTGAAGTTTATTAACAGGTAGGAAGCAAAAGGTAGGTCTTAAAGATCATCTTCACTATAGTGAAGGATCAGGAATGGGGTCCCCTAAGGATCAGTGCTGGAAGTGGCTTTATTGAATAACACCATCAATGACTTGGAAAATAAACCAGCAATGAAATCTCAAAATCTGAGATGATGCTGATATCTCTCAAGCAATCAAATTCCTTCAAAAGGACTGCAGAAAATCCCTCTTCACTAAAGCTTGATTCCATCAGTAAAAAAGTGTCAGATGAACTTCAGTGTAGCCAAATGTAAGGCAAAGGGAAAATAATCTAAACTCTGCTTACCTGGGGCTGAACTCAGTACTGGTGGTTACAGCTCAGGCTCTTGGAGCTGCCTCAGCATATTGTGCAACAGCAGCCAAAAAGGCCAGAAAAATTCTGGACATCTTCAGGATGGAATAGGAAAAGGAATGGATAAGGATAAGGATAAAGGATCCATAATGGATGGATAAGGAAAAAACAGGGGCAATGATTTTGCCACTGTATAAAACCTCACGGCATCCTCTCTCAAGTACTACAGCCTAAGAAGGATGTGAGAGTAAGAGAAGGTGCAAAGAGGACAACTAAATGATCAAGAAAATTGAGTGACTGCCTTACAAAGAGAGACTAAAAAGGGTAGGACATCAAACATCTATTAAGAGGTAATACCTTTCCATAAGCATAATATTCTGGATTAGTGTACCTTGTAAGGAGTAAAAAACATGGAATAAATGCCTTAGGAATGTTAGAGTCCAAGAGCCAGCACCTTTTAATGACATCAAAACTTTTATTATCACCTTCAAACGTAGAATTAGGGTTTGCCTGAGAGTCTAATGAAACTATCCCAACAAGAAAGTGTCTATCCTATATTTCTCCCTAGTTACAATAATAATATCATAACAAATTAAAATCTGAGAGAGCGAGCGTGCTCATGTTTTATACCCAGGTACCTCAGTTTGCTAGCAGAAGAAAAAACAGGCAATTTTCTTAAAAATAAAGAAATTAGGAAAATACTATTCTCTGTATCTTTCAAAGTGCATTTTATTCTGGCTTTGCAGGTTTAGCCAACAAAATGTATGAGTAAGTATGGAGTCTGCCAGAGCTAATATTTCAAGTTAGATTCCTAAATGCGATAATCAAACAGATGCTACAGCAGCATAAACAGACATGAGTAATTGGAGAAAACAAAAATGATTTCTGTGACCAAGAGAAATAAGCCAATGTCCAGGCACGGAGAAATTGTCACTTGTCAGAATGACAGTTGGCAACTTTGGTTGTTTCTGTTTTTTTGTCCAGACAAATTGTTTATCATTTTGCATTTTATATTTTATTAGGAATTGCAGCCAAGGGAGATATTCACTATTAGGCTCAATTTTTCTAGACTTTTAAGACAGTGGATCCCTTGCTACTAAAAGAAAAGAAAAAATATAATGCTTTAACCAGTGGCTGTTGCAGGGACTATTAGGAACTACACCTGCTAAATGTCAGGGAAAAGTTCTTGGTAATGATATGGAAAATTATTTTGAAATACAGAATGGAAGCTCTTTTCCTGGGGGACCAGATGAGCACCAATAATTAATGCTTCTTGGCATCAGAGGAGCAAATTCCATTTTACACCTGTGTGAGAGAGGTCAGACACATGGTAGACCAAAGATTTAGGATTGTTGTAATGTGCATACATGTTTGCAACTATTTGGGGCTAATATCATCACAGAGGCGGTTGCAGGGCATTAGAAGAGATTTTTGAAACAAAGGTGGAGTTAGCCTAAAAAGAAATACAAGAGAGGCATGAAAAGTAGTAGTGGAGGGGAAAAAACTCTGGAGTGGCAGCCACCCCATCGTGGAGGAACTTCATATCTGGCCAGGGGCTGGCAGCACATGGGACCCCCTGCCCCGGAGTGCCTGGAGTCACAGGGACTTTCTTACCAGCCCCCACATTTGCTGGAAGAGTGTGGGGAGATGCAGGGGCACATGCAGGGCTGGAGAGCCCATGGTCAGATGTGGGAGGGAGGGGAGAACTGGGGCAACCTGCCCTCCCCAAAGAAAGGATGGGAGCCTGCCACCCACAGCTGCAGTGAGTGCAGGTTTGTGCAGATGGGGGCTGTGCCCACAACAGTGTGAGCCCATGTGTGTGTGGGGGGGATTAGAGCTTTTTGCAATTGGTCCTAGAAAGGTGTTTCAAAAGTTGTAGGTGTTTATTAGCGTTTCATAAATTGTAGTTCACTGACTGCTGGTTAATTATGTGCAGTTAATAAGCCAATAAACCACTTCAATCCTGATTTGGTTAAACTATGTGAATTAAGCAGATTTTCCCCTGTGACAATATTTTGGTGAAGAAGGTAGGCAATCCAGTGAACTGACTCGGATCAATAAAGTTTTGAGTAGCGAATTTAAGCACCTGTTGGCTTCTGGGTTAGAAATTTGGAGAAAAAAAAAGATGTGCATAGCTGTATTACTGGTGCTTCTGGTGTGTTAGCAGAATGGCACAGGGTGGAAGGGCAAGGCAGGAGGGAATAAAGGCTCAACCCTGACTTCCTGCTGGTCCCAAAGTCACCAAAATTGGGAATAAAACTACTTAACGCCGGGTTTTAGCATTAACGAGCAGGCATTACTTTATTTGGCTGAGGGACACGGGGGATTGCTCCACCTAACATGTCCACCAAGGCACAAAAGCAAACTCATTATATACATTATAGAAAAATGAATATTCATATAATTCCCGAGAAAAACCCGTTTATTCCAAGAAACTTTATGCATATGCTAATACATTATGTAATGTCTTTGCACATGTGTACTAAATTGCGGAAGGGTTTTTTGGTGGTCTCTGGTGGTCGTAATCCCCCCATAGTTATGCTGTCTGCTTCCGTGCAAGCATGGTTGACGCCTCTTTGTTGACGCATGCAGGTGGCTCCAAGGGGAAGATCCTGTTCTGGTTCTTACAGGATTTATCTCTTCTCCTGGCATCAGAGCTGGGAATCAAGTCAGTTAAGACACTACAAAGATGTTGTTCACAGTATTTTTTTATCTTTGGCCCTTCTTTGTAATTAGTGAGGAATTTAACACAGACCTTGGATCCTCTAAGACTAAGCACAAGCAAGAATCAGTGACGATTATAACTCGTGTTATCAGTCCCAAAAGCAGCCACTGTCTGCAAAATATGCAGTTAGTTTCAGAAAGTGCAGTTATTTTAGTTGAAAGGAAAATTACTGAAAGGAAAGCTGAAACTCTGATTCTGTCTGAAGGTAGAGTAGGCCTTTTCGGGCCTGCTCTGAGGCCTACTTTCATTAAACCCTCTGGTATCACCAACCATGGGAAAAATTGGCTAAAGTAACTGTGCAAATCATAAACCCAGCCCTTGGGACAAGGACCAGATAGGACCAGTATGGTGTGATGGAAGAAAATTGTTAAAGCAAAAAACAGTACTAGAAAACTCGCTGTTTGTGCTCGGTGTAGCTATTTGTGTGGCAATTAATGATTGCACTCCCAGAGTCGAGTGAGGCAATTATAAAAGGGGAGCGTGAAATCTGGCAGCTGAAGTGACGTGTGGCTGGTTATAAAGGTGGACATGTTTACAGGTGGCTGCTGAGTGTGCTGAGACTGGGAAAGCCTGTCAAGGTGAGAGGCCAGTGCAGGAGAAAAAAGGGGAAATAGGCACATGGGGAAAGGTCCAGGAAGCTAGACTAGCAGCTCCTGCTGAGGACTGGGATCCAGAAACGTGACGTGATGCATCTGGAAATCAAGCGAGGATGACAACGAAGACTGCAGTATGGCACCTATCCAGACACAAATGGTACCCCAGGAACTGTAAGGTCCGTATCAAGGGGTGTCTGAACGGCTTCAGACAGCCCCCATGCTAATAGATATTATAGTGACCCTTGCAAGGAGAGAAGAGGAAGACAAGTTTTTGTTTGCATCTTTACCAATATGAGGAAGAATCCAAGAGCATCACCTTCAGTTTCCCCTGGGGTATACACATGGCTGAGCACCCCTACACCATGGCAGAATGGAGCAATGCAACCACCTTTAGATGACTGAGTCTGAAGCCAAAGAAACCAGCACCATCACCAGTCTTCAGTATCAACACTGGAACTGTTAAAAAATTAGATTACTTTCAACAAGATACAGTTTGGTGCAGGAATCATGTGAAGAAGGTAAAATTTCCCTAAGTGCGAGGGCTACAAACACCATGGAATTAAACACCAAGAACAAATCAGGAATAATTTGGCAAGGTAGGAGAAGCAATCAATAGTGACAAAAGGAAGTACTTTTAGGGAAAAACAGTTTAATAATAGTAGTTTTGGTTAGATTTATGAACAATTGGGCCAATGCAACAAAACTTTGGTCTAATTTGAGGTATATTTTGATCCTGAAAAAGTGATTAAAACGCCTGTGTAAGAAAAACCTGTCATTCACCATTGTGGGGAAGAGAAAGAGGTGAGTTATACATGGGTTTTCAGAGTGAATATATTATTTAAATGAAGTTTAACACCACCACAGTAAGGAATGGTGTTGTACCATGATGTCAAGATCACAAAAATAGATCATTTTGAGGAATAATGAAGGGCTAGGGGATTTTATGAAGAGCAAGAGCACTGAAACACTCTCAGTGTTTCAGAAGATCTCCATGTAGAAACTCAGATGGGAGATCTTCGTGCCCAGCTCCAAAAGTTAATAAAATTTATAGGCAAAAGGTATCAAGTGGGTTTGTTGTGCTAGGAGATGTGCAAGCCATCAAATCAGAATTTGGATCAGAACAAAAATTGTTTGATGCCATCACTACAGCAGTTTTTGATTTGTAAGGAGCAATACATGATTCCTTAAAGAACTTATCACACTATATAATACAGGATCAACTCAGTACGGAAATGCAGATATTTATGTCTCAAGTGCAAAAAGGGCAGGGGCAGGAGGCACTGGACCGACTGCCAGGGAAAGGTAAGTCACCCGCCTTATCTAAAGTTATGAAACAAGGCAGGTGTCAGCGGCAGGATGGGTCTGGAAAATAAGATGTGCAAGAAAAAGGCAGTTAAATCTCCAACAGTGTTGGTTAAAACCACTCTTAACACAATGCAGTGAAATTATTTGGCCCACAGTGCCCTTAAGGCCATGATTGTGCATTGTTTGTTATTACAGGTTGATATAATTAGTTTAAGAAATTGTGAGGTGTATGGGAATAGAGAATGGCATCACACACAAACAATGTTAAAAATGATCTGGTTAAACAAAACCAAATTTTTTTGCCAGTGACATTCACCTACTCCAGTTTTGAAGGTTGTTTTGAGGTTTTTGACAGAGAGAGTTTTTTCTTAAATTCTGTCCATGCATTGTGCCAGTCAGTATTGTGATGAACCTGAGAAAAACAGAACAAAAACCAGGAAGGAACACAGCACTGTCTCATTGTCCAGGCCTGACATTAAGCACACTAATATTTCTTCTCTTCAGAGACCTCTGGTTCATTTTCTGATACAATCAAGAAAATTAGGTTACCTCTGAGCGTGCAGCCCTGATCAGTTGCCTGCCACACATGCAGACACATGCACATGTATGTGCATTCACAGATTCAATCCGAGCAGCAAAGTCATTTGCTCTGGAAATGATGAGTGACACTTCCAAAGGCCCAGATGCAGAGAAAATGCCTGCATGGGTTTTCCTTCAGGTTATGAGACAACAAGTCTTTTCCTGGGAGGTATCTCAGCATTGTAACCATCATTTTCTCCCATGAGGGTAGCGAGGGCACAGAGGAGTAAAAGTGAGTTTTGGCCTTGGGTTTGACTTTTCTTCCCAAGCCTCATGACTAGCCAGTCTGAACTTGGACTGTTGCTTAAATAAAGGACGTAAAGTTCTTGCTCTGTACGTCCAAGGTTATCCTAGCATTAATGAAATGAAAATGCATTCTTGACTTATGTATTTTATTTATATTGCATTGCCTTTTATTTCTTGTGAAGTCCTATCTTTCCAGGGGGACTGTCAATCATGTATTTACAGTGTGTGATCAAAAAGGGTACTGTTATTTTCAAGGATTTCTCATAAAAAGCACCAGCTACAAAACACCATGGAGAAGAAGAGAATATTATAGTTAATCAAACAAAACACAAAAAATCCCTCTCAGTATATCAAGGTCAACTGAAATAACAGCTGTGAATTTAGGTTTAAAAGTAGATTTTCAGTTCAAGCCCTTTGTCCACCAGTTCCTTAAATTAGTTTTCTTGTACAGAAGCCAAGGTTTGCCCTCAGTTTTGTTGTTTTTTTTTTTTTTTTAACTGCATAACATTACAGCTTGTCATATCAAACTTTTTCTATCATCTGCTTCACATGGAGTATCAAAATGCTGGCTTATAGACTGGTCAGGGCAAGCACATGAGTCAGTACTTTATCCAGGGATGAAAACCTGATAGGTGTATGTTCATCGTCACTGTACAGCTCCAAGATATGCACTACAAAGAGATACAACAGCACATTGTTCAGTATGTAAACCTGCAAAGGAAATGTATTTCTTTGAATGCTTGAAACCTAAATGTGATTCAGATTTCAAGCCCAGAATATGTAGCCCAGTATTAAATTTATTACAAATCTAGGGTTCAACCTATATGTCCCCTACCCCAAGCCAATCTTGTTTTTACTTTGCAGAAGTGAAAGGGACATTGACAAATGGCTACTGAAGATCTGAATGCTCATATTGAATAATCAGGAACAAATACTCAATCGTAATAGCAAAGTGAAAAGGTATAAGCTATTTTGTTTTATTTAAATTCCTTTTATGTTCACTTAGCTTTAGATTATGATATATAATCCAAATATAGCTTATGCATTCTATTGAAAAAAATTGTAAAATATACACTTGGCCAGATTTCAGTATTTATAAAAGGCAGTTGAATAAAGTCTCATTTCTTTTCATCTAACCAGATTTTGCATGGCACTTTATGTTTCTAAACATAATTTTACAATATAGTTTTCCCTTATGGATAAATCTGGTGTTTTGATTTTTTATTATGCATGTCTTGATCATCATAAATAATTTTAACTTTCCTTTTAAATCTCATAAAACCTACTGATCCAATTTCTGGGGTGGTTCAAACAGACAAAGAATCAGTGGTTCATGTGAAGTTGTGCCAATTTATTTCAGGAGAGAATTTGGCCAGGAGGAAATTAAGCCAATTTTTTTTAATGTTGTTTTTCTAAATGATCAAAATAAAAGAGGTAAAAAAAGTTATTTTATTAATCGAACATTGAGACTGACTCTCGGTTCTAATTAAGACAACAAAATCGTTGCTGTTCAGTAAAGAAGAATTAGCCCCTGAATGGACATCTGTACCTGCACTGTTGTGTGCTGTGTGTGTTTCTTTGGTAAGAGGTCTTGCTCCACCTGTGCACAGCCCAGATGATCTTTGAACCTCCTATGTTTCTACAACACAGCCCACGCAGTCTCTCTTGATGTTCAATCCCTAAGAAAAGCCTTTAAAATGTGACTACTTGGGTGTGCTTAATAAAACACTCTCCTCTCTGTTTGCTTGTGCTTTGGTCATTTCATTCTTTTCCTGTCTGTGTCTTTTCCATTCCAGGCATTGCAACCTGCCCCAGCTCCTCCAGGCCACCCAGGCAGCACGGCCATCTCCCTGGCACGGCACTCATCTTCCCTGGCTGCTGTGCCAATCGTGGGATGTTACTGGTGTCAGCTCCCAGGGCAAAACCCATCAGCGTTCACCCCAAAGTGCCAGCTGGCGCAGCGAAAAGATGCACAGAATGTGCCATACCATGAAATACCTTTCAGCAGACAAGGCAGCATGATAATGTATATACAAGAAGAAAGCCAACTAAATGCCAAAATTCCAAACAGAACAGGATGTCAGGCCCCTTGTGTTATGCAAGTTCTTGGGTATTTTCACTTATTATTTGCATGAACTGTGCTGCTATTGCCACCCTGGCCCCGCTTGGGGCTGGAGCCTTGTTGGTGGGGGTCACACATATATATACATATATATATACTGTGGGGTGAGGGAGGATGGAAAGCAAAGCCTAGATCTGCAGGAGAGTAGGATGTTCTGTCGGCTGTGTATTGTTTTCTCCAGTGATACCTGAAACCGAACCAGTTGTAGCTGCCTTTACATTAGGATTAATAAAGTAGGTTTTTCACCCCAGAGGATTTTATTTTCCAGCTAGTTGCCAAAGCAACTTCCAGCTTATTTGTGGAAGCATCTGTCTCTCCTCCATTCACTGTCAGAATAATTTACAGTCAAGTTGAGCAAAATCTTCTCCCAGAACAACAAAAAAAAAAAACCAACATCCCCTAACTTGACCCTAATCTGAAATTATCACTGTAACAGTCTACAACTTTTCAATAACTGCTCCAAACACGGAGCTACAATTAGCTTGCCTGGGAGTGCGTTGCAAAACCCAGCTATGTCTATCCTTCATTCACTAAGGCATTGAAATATTTCCTCAGAAGACAAGGATTCAGAGATGAACAACTGCTCATTCCGCTGAAAAAAAGCCCAACATCTGCTTCATTCTAAGGACACTGGTATTTGCATTTGAAATTACAGTTAAATGGAAAGTGTGTTATTTTCTGGCATAAAACCTAGTTTTAAAGATGGTGCAATTCAATGTGCATTCTTTTTCTAGATTCTAATTGTGCTTATAAATTATCTTCCCATTTTGCATGAAACTCTGAAACTTTTTACAGTATCTAAGTGGTAGTATGTCTCATAATCAACTGTCACAAGGACAGATCCTTTCCATTTTTCTAAGACACTCTTTCTAGAATAATTACCCATTTTAACTTTTTATCTGTCAATTTCCTAGTTGTTTGACCATGCACCAAGGGGGAAGGAACATGAAATGAGTTGTATGCCAAGAATGGGACTTCAACCCTGACTAATAGCAGGAAATCAAAGAGAGTCTCCTCTCCAGCAAGCTTGTTCAAAAAGCTGTGTCTCAAATAGCTATTATCTTGATTGGCATAAGAAAGTAATGGGAAATGGATGCGAGCGGAGGCCTTTATCTTCTCAGAAATATTTGGAGCACTTCAGCATTTAAATGGTGGGTGCATTAAATACATCCTACGAAAATATGTTTCTTCTCCTCTGTTACAAACCTGCTGACTGGTCATTTCCTTGATTACTGCCTAATTATGGCATCTGTGAGAAACAGTGAATGTTAAGAATCTAAGTTCTAACACATTTTTAAGTTTTCTCCTGTACCGTATTAGAATTGATGCCCCCCATTGCCTTTCTAAGATGTTAGAATGTAAAACTGTCAGTACTGGAGTAGCCTAAAAGATTCAGGTAACCCTATGTCCTACATCTGACTGTAACAGATGCCTAGGAAAGAGTAGAGGACACCATATCTGTATAGGGAAGGCTGGTCCAGTAGATGTATTTGTTACTGAAAAATCCACTGTGGCAAAGTATGATGTCTTTTCAGTATCCATGGAAAAATACTTGTTCTGTGGTTTAGGTCCTGAGGGCTGCAACAATAAATGGTGTGATTTGTGTTTCTTAATCTTGTGGAGGCAAGAGAGCTCTTTATGGAGATTTTCCTCTCCAGTGCTGTCAGTGATCAATGTGCATGATAAATGGTGATTAAAAAGTGTCCTCTAACTGCAACAACACTTTTCTTAGGGTTTCACTTGCATGTAGGATTTTTTTCCAGAGAGATGGAGAAGGATACAAAAAAAGATTTTGAGCTTTAGCAGCTTAAACACACTTTCTAAGCAATGGCCATTTTTTAATGAGAAAGTGATATACTGTAACTTCAGTAGTGGTATTTCTGTGTTTGTTTAGTGAATGGATTGACTTTTGTAGAGCTAAAATAATTTACATGGGATGAGGATCTCAGTGATGATATACCTATTTTTGTCTGTTAAGAACTCCTTTATATTTATCTTGGGTTATTCTTTCACTTGCTGTCAAATGAAGCCCCATGTCCTCCTAAATCCAGAGTAGAAAAGAACAGTTGGTATCCTGTCTATTGTTATTGCTGGGTAGAATTCCCTAGAATTTTTATTTCACCCTTTTCCTGTTCTCTTTTCTGTCTCCTTGTACCTGTTTACCTTGCCTTGCATCTTCATGCCATTTTTGATCTCTTTTTTTTTCATGCTGCCTGCTCTCCTTTTTTTCCACAAATCATCATAAATGCACAGGTAATCCAATAATACTTGAGCTTTGAATTTTTGACCGAAAATATGTTCTAAACCCTTCACCTAGAAACAGAACATGTTTCCTGTCACTTTTCTGTCCAGAGAGAGTGCATAGGCAGTCTGAGCATACATATAACTGAGATCCTTTGCACTGGGACCTTAAATGGTGTAAATCAGCATTTCCCTTCTACAGAAGTCAAGAGAACTCAGAGCAATTTGCACCAGGTAGTTGTTAATTTTATTGCAATTAAATGCACTGTATTTCTGATGCTAGAGGAAGTTTTCAAATACTGATATCCTATAGTTTTCCACAGAACAAACACAGAGCAAAATCAGGGTCTGACCCTTCTTGTAAGACTTACATTTTAACCCATCCTTTCTACTGCTCTGGCAGCGTGAAAAAGGTCTGTCCTCTGTCCCCTTCAACCCTCACCCCACGTGTTGCTCTTATATGAGCAGGCTACCTCATGCTTAGCCCTGTTTGCACATCCAACAGCCATAAACCCAATATGATTCCCTGTTGCAGTAATGGAATACACATATTAAATAATTCTCACAGGCACTTATCAGGTATGTTGAGGGACTGTAAAGTGGACATTATTAGTGAAATGTCCTTAGATCTTATTTCATCTGGCAAACAGCCAGAGCTTTACATTAGTGATATTGGACCAATGTTAAATAAAGGATTATGACTGCTGGGGCTTGCAGAGATGAAACAGATTTTGAATTAATTAATCAATTGAATTAATATTTGACACGTCTGTTATGTTATCCTCTTTGTCCTCTTTATGGCGAGGTCTTTGGAGAACTGAATTAAATTTGATATGTATCTATCTAACTCACATCAGGAGTACAGATGGATTAAAAAAACCCCTAAATGCCATAGTGAATTTTGCCAGTATTTCTACTCTTGACTGGTCACAACCACTACTGTATGGCCTTATTTATGATAACTTAAATGTAAAAACCTTAGTCTATCAGCTGCTAAGAAATGCTTCATTTAACCTTTGACATTATTTTGAGCGCATACATCAGCCAAATAGTATATTTCTTTTCTTTTATCACATGTGATTTTAACCTGTTAATTGGCTCCCACATATCCTTCCTGAAGGAAAAAGAATCGACCTTTCAATGTAATATGGTTTTATCATTTTGCATTCTTTGACAGAACTCAAATACAGTGAAGCCTCTCTGCAGACGTGATTCATCTTCCTCTGATGCTGCCAGGGAGCTTGGTACCTTATTTTGTAAGGATAGGACATATGTAATCACAAAAGAATGAGAAATAAAAATCTCTTGCATACGGAAGTGAAGAACACATTATCTCCCTTAATCAGATCTAGATTTCATGTGTTCATTCTCCAGTCCACAGGGGCTCCTTCAGAGATATTTGTTTGTGTAGCACAACACAATATTTTTTGAAAGATTTGATAGATGTATTTAATTCTGAAAATTATTCTTTCCAGTGAGAAAGTACAACAAAGAGTTAACTATCGTTATTTGGCCAATCCATTCACAACAAGTGCCTGACAGCCTTTCCTCATCTTTATAGACAGGTGGGCTCAACTTGGTCTGAACTCTCTTTCTCTGAGGAAGCCTATTCCTTTCTGATGACTGCGTAGGAAGCCTTGGCTCCTAGCCTAAGTACGTTAATCAGGTTAATTTCATTCAATTTGGATCTCTTAGCTAATGCTTCTGACCTGGGATGTGTTTATTTTGGATGGACTGAATGGCATCAGAGTCCAGTCTGTTGATTACAGTGTGGGGCAGCCATGCTCCTAACCAAAGTGAATCAATTAGGTGAAGATTAACCCCTACGTTAAATGCTACAAAGCGGTGTGAAGATCTTTTGTTAGGTCATGTTTTCCTCACTGACATGCAAATGTAGTCGTGTTTCTACAGAGGGTTCCAAATAAATTATGCTTTAGTTTGGAGATCTGCATCAGATTTCTCCATACTACGGAGTGAAGGAGGATAAAAAAATATACACATTAATCGTTATCCTGCTCTCCATCCCTCTCTCTCTTAATTTTCTTCCTTCAAAATATTTCTTATTTTTCCTTTTGGTATGGTTGCAGTCTGGCAGGGAGAAATATATTCTGTACATTGAAGAGTTAAAGGATCTAATTTTTAAGAAGTTCATGCTTTGATTCCTTTGCTCATCTAAATACATGGTAATGGCTATACAGATTATTCCTGCAGCTCCTGCTTTTATCTGGATTAAAATTAGCATCTTTTAAAAAGCAGGTCACTTAACCAGCTCTTGTTTTAATAGAGCAGGTACCTCAATTTATTTTGGCTGCCCTGTTTTTACAATTAATCTCTTGACAGGGGACTATGGCAATGCTTGGGTTTTGATGACTCTTATATTGGTGCTGACTCCCTTCTCTTATCCTTTTTATTTTTTTAATCTATTGATGGAAACCATTACATTACAATAAAAGTTTACTCTTGGGGCAACTTGGTCCTGTTGCGATTTTCTTATTTTCCTGTAGCAGCATGGCTATTTTAAAAACAAGCAGCCCAAACAAGCTGAATAGCACAGTGAGAAGTTTTGCTTTGCAGATGGGGATGGTTTGCACAGTTCCATCAATCTTTAGAGAAGATTATCATCCTAAAATACCAGATAGAAATGCAGGTATTGCTTCTCAAGGAGGAAAATAACACATTTCCAGGTCTGAGAGGTAAAAAATCAAAAAAACCCTGAAGCTGGCCCCATAGATTTTTCCCTCCCAAATTAGAAATGCAAGCAAGTTGGAGCTGTTGAAGAGAGTCCAGAGGAGGACCACGAAGATGATCAGAGGGTTGGAGCACCTCTCCTATGAAGACAGGCTGAGAGAGCTGGGGCTCTTCAGCCTGGAGAAGAGAAGGCTCCGGGGAGACCTCATAGCAACTTTCCAGTATCTGAAGGGGGCCTACAGGAAAGCGGGAGAGGGGCTCTTTACAAGGACGAGTAGTGACAGGACGAGGGGGAATGGTTTTAAACTGAAAGAGAGTAGATTTAGATCAGATATTAGGAAGAAATTCTTTCCTGTGAGGGTGGTGAGACACTGGAACAGGTTGCCCAGAGAAGCTGTGGCTGCCCCCTTCCCAGCTGTGTTTAAGGCCAGGTTGGATGAGGCTTTGAGCAACCTGGTCTAGAGGAAAGGTGTCCCTGCCTGTGGCAGGGGGGTTGGAACTAGATGATCTTTAAGGTCCCTTCCAATCCAAACCATTCTATGATTCTAAGTTTGCTTCCTAGGGTATATGCTCCAAGTGCTCTGCCAAGAAGTCTCCTGCCCTGAAAGAAGACAACATGTATGGGGGTGGTGATGAGGGGAGTGGAGGGGAGGGGATCCTCAGATGGTAACTGTGCTACTTTTCCTTACTACTTAGCAGCTCTGCTTTAAACAGACATGCATTCCTGCTTCTCTTCAGTATGAAAATTGATGAGAAGGCTTATCATCTTGAAGAGATGTACAAAATTTTTGGCTAGATAAAGAACCAACTTACTTTTAGTGCCATTGATCATATTATTGAACAAGTCCACTTGATTTAGATTTACCAAGTCCTGCTGAGTAAGTTTGACAAGATTTCTTTTGGAGGATGGTGTACCTGGGCTAGCCAGATGCTTTGCCTTGCCTGTCCTCGCCTTCCTGAGAGCTTCTGGCGCCTGCTGCACCTCCTCCCCCAGAGGCAAAGAGAGCAGTAGGAGGCAAAGGATCTCCCTCGGGAGCAGAGGACACATTGCAAGTTTAGGAACTGTTGGAGAGGACTGGGCAACACTTACTCACAGCCTGGAAGGTGCCATTTGAATTCGCTCTGCAGCATGCATAATCACTTGGACACGAATACAGAGAAAAGTTGACTGCTGTTCTATTATGTGGCTGTATTTGAAAGTTTAACCTCTAGCTCACTTCTGCTGCTTTAAGGATTTCTGTATCCAGAAACCCCATTTCGTTGAAGTAATTCCTAGTATTTCTTTGGGTGATTGGATAAATAACCAAACAGTAACTAACATTTTAATCCAAAGAATTTTTTAATCATTCTCTTCAATTCCCAGGAGCCTGGAATTATGACAAGTCTAAGATGCTGGCCAGCTACCTGAATTAATTATATTTAATATAAAAAAAAAGGAAAAAAAGAGAAGCTTAGGGTTTATCATAGCTGCCAATAAACTTCCCAGCAGGCGGTATTGTTCCAAATCACCCAGTACCTCCAGCAAAATAATTACCAAGAGAGATGTTGCTAGATGTTCCTAGACAAAAATTAAACTGGACAAGAAGGAAAAAGGAAAAAAAAAAAAAAAGAAGTAAACCAAAAAACAATTCAAGGTTTTGCCAGAAGCCCTGCTGAACTGTTAATCATGAAGAAGAGGCCGGTACTTTCCAAATATAAAGGAACACACCATAGCTTTGCAGAAATCACAATTGTGAATGAACCACCATTCTCCACAGCTGTGTCAAAACTGCTGTGTGGAAGCTGGGAAGCCTGAAGGTGGAATTATTCAGTCACATACAGTTTTTTTGTCAGAGGATTCTCAGGGCAACCCAAGTAGTCTTCACTAGGATAAGGTGGTGGGGAAAAACCTGGCATATATCTTGTGCTTTATTGCAGTTGTTCTTCAAAGCATAAACTATATCCAGAGGTAACACAGGAATCTTTGTACTTGATAATTCTTCCTTGCCAAAGCCACAGCAGTGTTTTTCAATTAACATCAAGCCTATTGCATGCCACATTTCAGAAACTTGCTGATGGGGCCATTGGGGTTATGTAATGCTCCTGATACAGCTGCATTGCTTGCCTATTTGATACAACCTTCTGTCTCAATGTTGAAGACAACGAAAAAACATTTAGGAGGTAAGCCATACAAAGCAAATAAAAAGCTATGGGAAAGTCAAAGAGCACAGCAAATCAAGCTTGCTTATGAACAAGCAATATTTAAAGCCCACAGAATAGAGAATTCTCAGAATATGAATGGTGTCATACGAAGGAAAAGAGATTTGTCAAGGGCTGTTTACCATTAGTGAATACTGAGTGGGTTTAGGTGGAGCCAATTCCAATAACTTACATTTTTAGATTAAAAAAAAAAATTACCAAACTGTTCCTGTGATCCTTTAATTTTAATAGAAAGAACTGCAGTACACTTTCTTGAGAGGAAATTAGGTGACCCTGAAAGTGAACTGCCTTTATTCTACTGATCTTTGAGAATAGCCCATTTGTTTTAAGCGTTTTTGCAAGGCAAGGGAGGGGAAAAGCAGCCTAATAAGGTTTAAAAACTATTTGAAAATCTATTCCAGCATGTTAATAGACCAGTGTGGGAAGTTATACAGAATCTTGAAAAACGATTTTTACAGCACTCAACCTACCCATTGCAGCTGATAGACACTTTAAAACTCTCAGTCTGTGATTGAATTAAATAGAAAACTAGATGTAAGAGTTTTTTGGCAGAGAAATTAAATTATATCAACTATGTGAATCACTTGTCAGGAATCTAGCAGCTGTTTTCTTGAATTCATGGATAGCCAAGGGAAAACTAAAGCTGAGAGAGTTACAAGCTGCTCACCAACTCATCCATTCCTTTGCACAGGAATAATCTGAAACTCTCCAACACCCACTGGAGTGAAAACTCATCCATGCCAAGAAACTTCGCACAGGCAGGCTTCAATATTGTGCCTGCAAGACTGAACTTGAGGGTGGTACTAAAGAGGGTGGTACTAGGATATGATATTAACAGTGAGCTGATTTGTCTCTTCAAATTATATTCCACTGCTGGTGAGTATGGGGAGCAGTGAGGGAGATCCTGACTCACTCAGGGGAATGGGTTCTGCCTTCAGGAGCAGAGGGGAAGGAGTGAGGGAGGGGAGGCAGAAGCAAGTGCTGAGGTCCTTCCGAAAGCAGGAGCTCCTAACTCTGAATTTGTGCCTCTGGATGCCCATGAGATAACAACCACCCAGCCCATTGCTGTTGTGGACCACAAGGCCAAAATATGTACACCAGTGGTAGCAGTGCTCCAAGGGACAGCTCTGGAGTTTTGACTTTATGAGCTAAGGCTTACCCTGAATGAGGGTAAAGAACCATTGACTTCCAACACGGGGTAACTGTTCCATGAAATACAATGAGATAACCTGTACATACCTCAAAGCTTCAGTGATGAGTGGCTCACCTTACTCTAGAAGTGGTCTGTGTACCGAGAACAATTATTCCAGCGACATAAGATTTCTTCAAATACGTACTGAATTCTAAGCACCTTGAATTCAGCTGACACACATGGTAAAAATTGCCTTCAACAATAGTTTCAGAAAACCAGTAGTCAAAGATAGGTATATGTATATACATATATCTATGCTTTTTATTACATTTAAGGACTGTATACAAAGACCAGATTCATATTTTCCCCTCTGCATATAATATACTATATCTGAATATGATTCGTACCTACCAAAAGCTCTCCAATGTCTTCAGCAGTTCAAAGGGGTATTTCAGCTGTATAAAATATAAGAAATATCTTTGCCATAAGTGATGCTCTTAAATTATGTTGTGTTTTCTTCCTGTATATGGTACTAAAAGCATGCTGAATGCTGGTAGTTATCAGCTGATACACAGACCATAAAGATCTGCTGTGATATTTTGATATTTTTCTAATGTAAACCAAATGGCTGGATACCACAAATATATGATGCACAGAACAGAAATTTAAAACCACTGTTGCTTTCCAGACCCTGTTCCTGCAATAAAACTGGGGCTTCCAGGGGCCTAATTACGTATTTTATATGAGGCATACACTCAAATGCCTTGCCAAGTCAAAACCTTTTTCTGTAAGCTCTCTTGCTAGCTATTTTTACCTATTTTCTAGCACAATGCAAAATAGAACTTCCACTTGGGCGCTCTGATATACAGTGAATAATTAGAGCTGAAGGGAAAATAGAAACATTTTTCAGGAAAAATGTCCCATCCCCCTCCACTTCATCTCAAAATATTCCAACAAGTAACTACAGTAATAAAATTAGTATTCATAATAACAGCAATGTAAAGCAATATATAGAAATGTAAAGCAACTCATAGTAACAATGCAGAAACTATTTTTAATTACCTCTACCTTAAGTAAATGATTGGCTCAGTGAATACTGCTATTAATTTCTACAAGATAATTCATTAGACAAAGTATATTTACTCAGTGGGAGTAGTGTGTCAGAATCTGGCCCTGGTGGGTTGGTATTCTAATTCAATTTGCCTCCTGACTGTACTGGTAGCATTTTAAATGCAGGTTTAGAGTAAATAAGCCAGCAAGTGAATGATTTGTAATAACTGAAGATTGCTTGCTGATGTCAACCTTTTTGTTTTTCCATTATGATGTGTGCATTCAGAGAAAGTTTGGGATAAAAAAGAGTAAATCAGTAACGTTCTGTTGCACAGGTAATTACTCCACTCATTATTTTAGCAACTCATAGTGAATATATTGTATGGGTATATCATTGTACAGTTGTTGGCTCTGACATATATTACCATAAATAAAATATAAAATTGTATGAAAATGCACATAATAAAACTTTGGGTTTTTTTAATCCACTGCTTTTTCTGGCTTGGTTCAAACCCTGCCAAGTAGCATCAAATTACTGTGTGCTCCAATGATTAAGAATCAATAGGAGAGAGACACTGTTTTATAAAACAATAACATTGTACACTGATAAGCAAAGAAGCATATATTGCCGGTAGCACAAAATAAACCACTTCTGATTGCCAAAGATTCTGAGGCTAAAATTGTGGTATTCCAAACAAATTTTTTTTTGTTTTATTTCTTTTTTCTTCCCCTCTCTCTCCCCCCTCTTTTTTTCTCTCCATTTTTCTCTCTTTCTCATTCACCCCCTCTCTTTTTCACTTTCTTTTCTGTGAAAGTTGATTGTTCATGCAGAGGAATTAATAAAGGACATTTAACATTCTACAGTACAATTCTAAATCATGCTCGTACAAGTTGACCTTGTACTATATTTGGCAGATTTTTCAAATGAGGTTGTTTTATACAGCTATGGCAGTGAACCTAGTTTTTAGTTTCTTATTAGAAAAATAATTCTGCTTCTAAGTGGATGATCTATCAGAATGGAAAATGAGTAGCTTATCATAGCAATGAAGAAACTGGATTTTGGCTGAGAAAATAAACAGCACACCTCTTATTACCTTCATACCATGAGTGCAAGTTAAAACAGACATCTGACAGTGAATATATATTGAAATTATTGAAAATAGCTATGCTTAGCTGACTGAATCTCAAAGGTAGTTAGAACAAAAAGCTCAAAGCTAAGAAAGTTACATCAAGTAAAAAATGCAAGAAAATAAAATGAGTTCAATAGGTGAGAAAACAAAGGATGATGGGCAAGAAACTGGTTGAAAAGGGGTGGCACCTTATTAGGCACGTTGAAATTTTAGAAGAGAGGCGTGTTTGCCGAGATTGCCTTTAAAGAAGATTGTCAGAGTTAATTTTTTCTTTGTTCTTTTATTCTGTTCTGTCACAATGTTCAGGTGCAAAATGATATCAATTAAGATATTGAATGATTGGTTCCAAAACAGCTGAGTAACTGAAGAGTGCACCCAGTGTTTCCTCCATTCTTCCCCTCCAGTCTTCCCATCCTGTATTTTAATCCATTTACTGGCTTTTTTATTATTTTTTCATTTGATTTATATTGCTGTTTCTTTAACCGTATTTCTTACTTACCTTCTTGTATAATGCTTTTTCTACAGCCTTGTTTCCTCTTCTCCTTTCACCTACAATCTGTACCTGCTCCCTTTTCATACGTTCTAGCACTATCCTCATAAATAGTTGACACTGCATTAATACAAGTTGCCAAAACTTCCACTGCTCACCTGTTCCCAAAGCCTCCACTGCTCACCTGTAACTTACCTTTCTTTTCTCTAAGCATCCCAGTTTCTTCTGTTACAGTTTTCATGAAGCAATTTAGTCAAATGAAGAATTTGGGGGCTACTAGCAGCTTTCAACAAATTATAGTTGGGTGATTTATTTAATGAGAAAAATATTGTTGGTTTCATATTTCTCACGGATGAAAAAAGCTAGTATAGCGGAGTACATCCATTTGTGGTTTTATGAACCCACAAACCTCCAGAGAACATTGCTAATCCACACAATGTCCTTGAATGATAGATTTTGCATTTAAATGTCTTATTTAGAGGAAAGCTATATAAAATGAAACATAAATGGAGAATATCTTGTTACCTAAGTTCCTGTGGAGAATCCAACACATTCTTTACTCCAGAAAATATAAAGGGAATAACTTCTGTCTGTAAAATGAGAGCTGCAGCTATCATTGCTTTCAGTAGCTCCCTGAACCTGGCAGCCCAACAAGTTCCTGCAAAAGTCCTACCTTACAAACTGCCTTGAGATGGATTGAGTCTGACAGACTGGCATGTTAGTTTATTGTGCTTTTGACGTACGAGTATCTATTCTGTGAAAATTTCTAATTTCCTAAATAAGTCTGGTTTTCTCTTTTTGGAGGAAATACATCCTTCCAGTTGCTTTGTGCCTGTGTCTGTGGGATTTGTTTGAGGACAGATATCTCATGCAGATAAGGACTGGGACCAGCACAGAGGCAGAGAAAACCAACCCATTGTGTCTGATCACCCAGGCCTTCTACTAAACCTCTGCTGTAGGTGAACCTGCTTTGGCAGGGGGTTGGACTAGATGAGCGCCAGAGGTCCTCCTAATCATTCTGCGATTCTGTGGTTTTGAAGCCTTGAAAAATGCTGAGAAATGTAACTTTTTTTGACAGTTGAAAAGAAAGAAGAAAATCTGAAGAAACGAGGAAGTCGGTCAAAAGGACTAGGAATGCTGCCAGCAGGGAGAAACAATCGAATAGCCCTGTCAGCAAAGGCATAAAACATATTTACTACTTCTTGGGTGGGGCCAGAATTATCAAGGCTAAAAAGGTGACAGTGGTTACTGTCTTCAGTAAGTCATGTCAGTGAACACAAGCTGCATAAACCGTTCTGCTTTTCATCCCGCTCTGTACTGCTACAATAACACTACAACAAATATCAGATAGAAAAGCAATGTGTTGTAGGTTGTACATGCTGCACTCTGATCATCTAAATCCAGTAGTTTTGAGGAAAGAGTGGCAGGAGAAAGCAGTAGACTTAAAGCGTTGAGAGGCAGTAGTGATGGGCAGCAGGGAGGGGTTAGGGAGTGAGGAAGGCTAGAAATATTCCTTTGGTGGAGGAGAGGTTTTCTATGTGGGTGTTACATATTTTATGTTTATATTGTCACAGCCAGACAGACTGTCTTGTATCTGTCTGCAATGTAAAAAATTAATTAAATAATTTTTTGAATGTATCACTTTTATTTTGTAAGTTTTTTGACTACCTTCCTCCCCTCCAATTCTTCCCAAAGATTTATTGTCCTCAGTACAGAATTTATGAAGTTTCATTGTCCATGTCTCAGAATCCTGCTGTGTTACCTGCTGACCTTGTCTACATTTCAGACATTTGTCAAAACCGGCTTTTATCATAGAGAACAAGACTTGATTCTTCTGCCTGAAAGCAATTCAGGAAGGAGTGAGGGTTTTGATCATGTTGCAAGGTGGAATGTTTCTGGAGTGTGTTGCAAAGCATGTCTGTCATCAAATCTGCACCAAATTCTCCTCTTCCTGCTCAGTATTTGAACAAATCTGTCACCTACCCACAGTATTTTAGAAGCATGGATAACAAATTTTGGATGTTTCACATTATTTAGCTCCACAGATGTAAACAATCATTTTGACACATTGATGGGCTTTTTTACACTCTATAGAAAATAGGCACTAGCATTGGATTCTTTGCATAACACCCATTTTACATTAAAGAAAGGGCATCTTTATACAAGTGAGGAACTTAGCAGTCTTCAACTGTTTTCATCCTCCAGCTCAAATGACTAACAGTCAGATATACAGGAGTGTAGACACAGGTGTATACACACACATACATATCTGTGCAATACATTCGTTACACAAGTCTTGAAATATTGCACAATGAATGTGCATATGATCTGTATCTTGTTATCTTACCCATTTTATCCCAGGACTTATTCAGATAACCTGGGCAATTTTAAAAAGCACTCATTTTATAAACCAATATGCACTAGAATTTCTCCTTTTCACTACATGACTAATGCTGAGGATATCTCAGCAATCTAGATTCCTTCTGTATTTAAAGATAAGTCACTTATTTAAATTTGTTTCATATTCATGGAATTTTAAGGTTCCCTCAGAGCTATGCACAACTAGACTCCCTGGCAAAATCCTGGTCCACTCATTATCCAGAAATTTTGACAGAAATTCAAACATACTCGTCATTTTATCCATGGTGCCAAAGCATCTATGTTTAAAAGCAAAGGAATAGATGAAATAATTCCAATTTCAGTTTAAAAAAACCTCACCAAACCAACTAAATAATACCTTGTTTGAACACCTCTGAGATATTTTGTGAACCTGAGAAGTAGCACGGGCAGAATGGAAAACAGTATGGAATGCAATAAAAACTTCAGCCAACATCATATTGTCCTGATCTACCTAACTCTTGGTTTGGTCCCTCTGATCAGCATCAGATCACAAAACCCTTTAAACTGTAGCACACCATCAACCATTTTGTGTTTTATAATCTGCTTTATTAGGATTACGTCCAGGGGATTTATGAAATAGAATATCTTATATACAAAGTTGACCAAGGTAGGCAAGTAAGTCACAGGGAGAAAACACAGATACCTAGTAGCCGTTTAAGCCAGTAAAGCAAAAATGTGATAAGAAACAAAACCTGGATGTTAAAACAAAAAAAAAGTAGCCTAACAAACTCAACACAGGACAGGAAAGGGTAGCCAAGTTTAAGTCAAGGAGCACAATCAAAAAGAAACTAGATGAAATGCCTCTGCATGTCCTGCCTGTATAAAAGTAAGAACACGTATGTAGCTTTTAAATAGTCATGCTTTTGATGTACTTAGACTTCTGCACATCTTCTAGATGAGAACTAAGAAAAAAAGATAAATGGTATGACAAAAACACAAAGTGTTCAGTGTGATATTGATACAGGCAGTTCAATGGTTTATAATGGTTTAAAACACAGAGTACACTAAGTAACTCTATCCAAAGACTTTCAATGCTATTATAATAATAAAATAACAGTCTGGATTATGGTTAGCTAAACTCTGACAATACCTCTGCACACTCTCTCTGTCCTCTTTCTCCCTAGCCACAAATACATGGTATGAAAGAGCCTGAATGAAGTAAGCAAAAGTACATAGTACCCTGAATATTTGACTTCTTTTTAACAAAGAAGAATATATTCCATAATTCATTGCTATTTATTGAAGTTCCAGTTCTGCCACACTTAAACAAACTGAGAAATATTTGCCCCAGAGTGTTTTCCTGTATCTTTCAGTGGTGCTACTTATTGTACAAGATATAACACAGTGGAGGAAGGGTGGCAGAATCAAGGGTATGCTATTTTCAGTAGATTTGTAGAATTTCATACTCAATGTCTAATCAGTACTTCAACTCAATCATCGGTAGCTTTCTGCCTAATAAAGACAGCAGTGGGCACCTTTTTGGTGTTAAGTTCACATTTAAAGTGAAATGCTGCATATATTTTTCTATATATGGCACTTGAGAACACAATAACTATGTAAGCAATTTCTGCTATACTTTGGCAGAAGGATGGGGATGAATTGTGTTTATTTCAACGGGGATTACTTTTGCAATCCCAGTTCTCACTCAGAAAATAAAAACATATTGCTGAACACCTGGGGAAATCACCTAAAATGTACATACATCCTGGAGTCCAGAATCACGGTCACAGTTGCCAAGTAACTACTTTTTTGGAATCTAATAGATCTGATTATGGTCAATTTTCTTTGTGGATAACTGGAAAGAAATAGAGAAATGCCTTCCTAGAGGTTCACTGTAAATACAGCATGCTGAGTATTCTTTTTCAAATTACTGTGGGCTAGGCAGAACTGTAAAAACATCTTAAGAAAGAGTTGTTACACACATTTTAGTATATTTAGATTCAAAATACATCGTTCTTTGGACCCGTAACTACAAGATAGCATTTACTCCCTGTTACCTCCTTGCTCTGAATGAATGGTAAATGAGGGATTTTAGAACCAGCCAGAAAAAGGAACTTCCATCCCACACAAACATTGGAATTCCAAGCAATGTTTCAAAAAATTGCCAGGAAATAGGATTTTCCATTAAACTAAAAGGCTTTATTCCTGTATTGACTTTTCTGCTACACAAAACAGGAGTGTTGACTGGAGAAAGATACATTTTAAAAGGAAAAACTAAATCAAGGAGAAATGAGAGAGGTAATTTTTTACTAGCTTTAGCATGCTGACTGTCTGACCAACATGCACTCCTGTCGTGTACAAATAGGGAAGTGTCATTTGATTTGTGAGGCACTGGTGACATGGAATGAAAAAAAAGTCCACAGTAGGACACCACATTAAGTCGATAGCTTCTTGCGTCCAGCAAGTTATGATTTTCTTATCATCTCCCTCATAAGTCATTTTAGCTGTGCATCCTGTTTTGCTGAGTAATGCTGTAAAATGATTCCATAAGCAATCACTGATAAGATTACAGCTCTGAAGGGTGCAAAGATAAAAAAAGAAAAAAAGAAGATAGGCAAAGGGTATTTCTTTATATTTTCTTCATAAAAAGTATGTAGGGCTTTTTATATTTAGATGTAATAAAATAATATTTCAAAGGGTGAAGATAAGTCATATCAGTTAAGAATAAAAAAAATTTGCTCTCTTATGCTTTTGTTTTTAGGAGATGTAGGGATTCAACATTAATGTCTTCTTTCCATGAGAAGGAATTAATGTTATCTATATGCCCATTTTCCTCTTTGACAATATGTTACTTCCCTGGAGGTTTACATGAATTTTTTCATTGTACTGTGGCTGGCAGCCACTGTATCTCTGAGAAAATAATGTCAAACTACTAATTACCATGAGTGGTATTTAAATAAGCTGATCTGATCTGTTACATTTCAATTCCTTCTTTCTGAAATGCTAGCTGAACATCAGACTGCTCCATTCTTTAAGTGCCATATGTATCTCCTTAATTATTTCACTGGGTCCGTCATGCCCTATATTCATATTTTGCTTGGGTAAAACATGTGTGAATACAGGTATTTATTTTGCAACCATAACTGTGTCTTTTTTAATGACTTATGGCACTTTTCTAATCCAGTTTGATCATGATTCTGTCTTTGCATCACAAAATTCAGTACAATTCCTTTTTTTGTGTGTGTGTGTTGAGATGGTCAGGAAGAAATGACAGGAAAATAAAAGGGGAATAAAAAGATGTATGGCGAAAACGTAAATCTATTTCCAATCATGAATACTTCCTGCTAAGATTTCATTCCCCAGAAGGATATAAACAAGACAGGAGTTTTGATTAACATCAAGGATATTTCAAGGAGCACTATTTACAAAAGTATCCAGGGATGACATTGCATAGTAATGAAGGATCACAAAATCATCAGTGTTGATATGGAAAAAGTATTATTGCCCTTCTCTCTTTAAAATAATAATTCCTATATTATTTTCATTGATCCATTATCATGCCCTGAGACAAAACAAAATAACTTTTCCATTTCCAAAATAGACAAAGCTGCAAATGAGAAAGTTTTCAAGATACAAACTTAAAGCTGGTCTCAGATTTGGACACTAAAATCAATAAACTACTTTTAAAACACAATCTTGTTGGGAACTTCTGATTCTCACTATTTGGAAATCCAGAAATGAATTTTGTAGTGGAATTAAAAAGACATTAAAAAGGGTGATGACGCCACTTAATTTTAATTATTTTCCTCAGGAAACTGAGCACAAAAATAGTTTGCGGAGCTCGGAATACACAACCCTCAACGTTCAAGTACAGATGTGAAGACTTAGCTTTTCAGCTTCTCTCTTGTCCAGAACTAACTGGGATTAGCTGCAGTTGGACAGCACATCCCACATGGTATGCATATGCTGCAGAGGCATGTATGCTTATCCTTATGAGAGGACTGTTATCAGTAAGCCCTTCTCTCCCACCGCCTCTCTGTAAGCAAATCCTTATCTAGTAAACAGATAATTAACTGGTCATTGAAAGAATGGAACAGAAATGTCAGCTTGTTCTCTCCAAAAATGGCATAGTCAGCAGACAAGTGTCTTGCAGAGCTACTAGTACTGACACACTGCAGTTCCACTAGTATACAATAGCAACTTGATTTCCCTCTAACATCTTCTGAATCCCTATTGTTGTTTTTTTCCCAATTGTCCCTATTTTCAAAACTCAAAGAAAATTGTGTGAGAAAAGGAAGAAAAATTATTCTAGGGCTGGAGAAAATGTTCCACAGAGAGAATTAAAGAATCCAGTCTGTTTAGTTTAACAAAAAGAAAATTATACTCAATTAAGATTAACTCACTGACCTCAGCTCAGGGGTAGTTGAGTGAGTTGTAACATCTGATTGACTTCATATCAAAGGGTTAAGGGATCCCACAGTCCCTGTTGATCTCAAGAACTCTGGATCATTTCATGCCAGTTTATTTTCTTCTTCCACCTGTCATAGTGGGAGTATTCTTTGCAACATGTTTCCTAATATAAACGTACAAATACAGCTGAATTATCATCTACATGTCAGATTTTATTCATTCTTTGTGAATCTCATACCATTACCAATCAGATCACTTTCCCCAGTCACAATATACGTATACCATGTACTCAGAAAGTTGCCTTCTCTCATCTTCCACCCCACCGTGCACCTTATAATGAGTTCTGTGAATCACCAGCATAGTTGTGTTTGTGCTGGGTGTAATCCCAGGGTAGAATTGATGGGGTGGTGCTGCACAGTGGTAGAAATGCTGGCCATTTCTGACATGACTACTGTGGTTTTGGGACTTCCATCATGTAAAACATAACATTAAACAAATATTTTTCTGACAGAGAGAAGCTGGACAGAAATCAGCCGTTAATTTTATAGCAGTGCCTCTTTCTTTAATGATTGTCTGGTACTACAGTATTGCTTGTAAAAATATCATCAGTAAAAGATAATTCAATCATGTAAGAGATTGAAGTGATGAAGGAAGACCAAGAACAAAATGTACCATCCTCCTGTAGTCATTATGTTTGTGCAAAGAATGGAAAACAATAGCAAACCTCTAGAAGAAAGTGAGTCTCTTTATGCCAGTTATTCCCAAGCTCGACGTTATACAAGTGTCACTACAGTCAGCAAGGTGCCCCTTTCTCAAATGAGTAGTCCATATAGGTCTATATTCTTCTTATATATAAGTCTATATGCTTTTTGAATAACATGGAGCTGCAACATTCAGATACACTCCAGTTAAAACTCTTTAGAATATCCCCTGGTCAGAGTAAGCTCACTGAATTATTCAATATGGACACATTTTAACATGTAGAATTAATGAACAAAGGGAAGAAATCAAGCTTCTTATTCAGCTAAATTTCTTTCCAACCATTTTCAAATTATAATGGTCCTCAGAACTTGAAAACTTAAGAGCTAAAACATAGCTATTATGCCATCCTTATGGCAACACTACTAGTTAGAATAGGTTATCTAAGGAGTTTATAGTTTCCATCACAAAGGGATTTTAAGATCAGACTAGCCAGACATCTTTCTGGAATGGTCCCTGTATAGGTGAGTATTTTGCTCTTCACTGGTTGTATGGAGAAGCTAGTGAGACTATCTTCAAAGCCTGTTAGGTGCTAAGATTAAGTGCTGTGATATCCCCATCATTGCGACACTTAGCGTTTTTTCTGTTTTCTTTCTCCTTTTCTTCTATCTGAACCCACTTTGCTAAAAAAAATTTTCATTTGAAAAATAATGTATAGTTCAAAAAAATCAGTTGTTCGTTAAAAAGACCCACAAAATAGGTCTACTGAGCTAGCTTGACTGAGATTGTAATCAAGGTGTGCACAAGGAAATTGGACGAGCCAAAATATCAGAAATCAGTGAAAACGTGGGGAAGAGAAACCAGCTGTTAAGATTATCTGTGCTTGAGCTATTTGAGCATCCAGAGCTGTAGGATGGCTGCAATAAGCAGCAGGCCAAATGTGATGGAAGAAACTAGTTGGAGTTAGTTGTGCAATGGGCCCCAGAAGCCCACACATCAAAATGTCCTATGGAGCTTTTTGCCCACCCATTGTCAAACATTACTATTTTTTATGGCATGTACTTGGAAGAGACCTGGAACAGCTGAACACTTGGAGAGACCCTGCTCCAAAGTAACCTTACTACAGTGTAAATACCTTTTGAAGAAAATCCCGCTAAACAGACAACATATATCTGGAGAGAATATTCTTGGAAAATTGGATTTCTAAGTATTTTTTTTTAGTTTGCTATTGTAGGCTTTCTAAAGTAGATATTTCCTTGACAGGTCTTTCTACTTCGCATTGTTTAAATAAAATATGATTGGCTTTTTTACTTTAGAAATAATCCAATTATGGAAACTGTTGGAGTATGGAAATGTAAATGAAACAGTGGCTAGAAATTTAATTTTCCCCCGCAAGAGCATAGAAAATTCTTTTGTGGGAAAGGCATGATTCAAATTAGCCCAGTAGTAATACTTTCTAAATTACAGGCTGCATTTTGAAGATGCTACTGTTCAGCTTTTAAGCATAAACTCATACAAATGCCAGGATCACATACAGTAACTACATTTTCATTCACAGTTGTCTTGAATACATAAAAAATGGAAAGCAGAATATTGCACTTTGTCTTTTCATGGTAAATTCATTATGTACTGTAACTATGTTTTAAAGATTGCCCTGTTTTAATAAACAGAGTCTCATTGAGTTTGCTATGATCTTGTAAGTATTCCTTACTCCTACATCCTGAAGACTGATGTGAAAAAGGTGAATGATTGATATATACCAAATCTGGTAGCTTGATAACCTCTGATTTTGTACTTAGAGCACTTCAGTCTTTAAATTATGACATATATGCTTCGTTTGTAAAACGAATGCAATATATAACTTTTACATCTGATCAAATGAGCAAAAGATGGTATCTCTGATAGAAAAAAAACAAATTATCTTGCTTACATATCAACCAATGTAGTAACTATTGCTGCAACAAACACTAAAGGTTAACTTTCTCTTATACATAAATGTTGATGTGCTTATAATGTTTTCATTGTATTTGGGCATTAAATTAGACCCAAAATGACTATTCAAACTTTGGACTGGTTTGTGCACAAAAATTGGGCTCAAAATGTCATAATTATACAGATTTTCAATAAGCAATTTTACATGGCTTGTTTTAGCCTCACTCAAAAACTACGTGTTCAGTACAGAAAAAAAAAATCTTAAAAACAAACAAACAAATAATCATTTTGAACCTCAGAAAATCATTAGACTGAAGGAAAATTTTCTTTCATATAACAGTTCACTCACTCTAGCTCTTTAATTTACCTATGTTATCACTGAGTAAGTTAGAATGTGAAAGAGATTTTATTAGGCCCTTCATGTATTGTTAAATGAAATCGATGTGAGTGAATTCATCTTCAGAATTCATGTTTTCTCGCATTTTCAGAAGTCTTCTTTAATGATTTATTCTGCATATGTACTGATTTGTGACTATTTCTGAGGGAAAGGGTTCATGGAAGAAAAATACTCAAAGGCAAAATCAATCTCACAGCTGATGAAGAATATTGCACAACATACAGCTGGTATTCTGCATTATTTAGAATACAGACTGAAATTCTGCTGGAATTAATTTTTTACCATTAGTGTACTGACAGCTACAACCGGAAAAGGATCCAATATTTTTGTTTCTTTAACGTAAGTCTGTAAGTATGCAGAAAGTACCAAGAACCGCAAAGTTAGGATTTAAAGCCTCACCAAAATTTTCACAAAGGCATGCAAACACTAAGATTTGAATTATCACATTATTGAGTTAGATTTCATTTACTCGGTCAGACTCCAACTTTCACTGTTTCCCAGATTTTCCAAATCTGAGTCTGATACAGTCCACTGGAGAAACTTCAGCAATCAAATTCTGCCTGCCACTGAGCCCAGTACATCGTTTAGAGCACATAATAGTTTGAGTCATGAAGGTCAGATCCTCAAAGCTGTTAATTCCCAGAAATGGTAATTAAGGTACAAAGCGCTTTTAGGAGCCTGCACCTCAGTTCCTCAAAGCACTCAGCCTCTCTAACTGGCCAAGTTTTCCATTTACTGTCTTTTTCTGCTGTGTCAGCATTACAGCAGTCTTAAAGGCCAACAACTGAACTGAAATGGAGAGCAGCTGACCATTCTTAAAACTGTTATTTTATCTCCTAGAAGAGATGAAATAAGCTGTCAGGCTCGTCATTTGCTTTTCAATAGCAATTAGAATAAACATGCAGAAATCTGTGTGTGTTTGTTGGGAAGGGTGTTAGCTAGTACTTTCACCGTTGGAGCTTTTGTCTTTCTGGATTTCCTTTTTTATTAAAATTCTAGGAAAAAACCCACACAGCTGTGCCATTCATTTACTCTTGTTATCTTGTTATCTCTTGCTTGTTTGTCAAAATGCAGAGATCACTTATGCCACAGCAGCGGTGAGCAGAACCCATGGAAGCTAAGCAGGTCCAGGTCCATAACAACACCAGCAATGAAATGGCCATTCTGTTAGGGAGAAGCTGCCTTCTGGTCTCAGCTGGAAACTAATGCTGTTTCACTATCAAGGTCAAGAATAGGACAGTGTCCTAGCAGCAAGTAATGATCAATTTTCATTGGAAGAAAAGACACTCAGACCTGTAAGATTCACAACCTCCATTCTTAAGAGAATGGGAAAAAAGCAGCAGAGGTTGGTAATTTCCTCCTAAAGGCCTCATCTGTCTACTGCAGCTGACATCCTAGAGGGTGCTGCTTCTGAAGAACTCAGCTCTTACAAATTACTATAAAGTGAATGAAGTTCATCTCTCACAGTGATCACAACCTCATGTGCCCTTCTATTTGTGCCATACAGTTACTTTCAGATCAACCTCAAACTGATCAAAAGTGAGTATCAGTCTGGGAACGCAGGAGACTCGTATGGTATTCATATTCATTTTCCTAGTTGAAGATTAAAAAGGATTAGGAACCTAGGTATTCTGGTGAAATATGCATATTCCAGGACTGCAGGACAGCCTTGGCTCCCTTTATCATGGAGCTGATGTTCTAGATACTCTTGTACATGGAAAGAATGCCCCTGAACATGGAAAACAGCCTATTTTCTATGAGGAGATGTACTTACCTAGTAAGAAAGGCTTTAAACAGAGATCAAGGGGAAGAGAGAGGTGTGAGTGACAAAAGCCCATAGGTAAGCATAAAAAGACAAAATTGAATAAGGGTATCAAGATTGCTAGAGTGGAAGGATTATTCAGAGTAAGATCCAAAGAAAGACAAAAAAGGAAATAAAAGGTCAGGGTGCTTGCTTATGTATGCTAATGCTCAGTATACCGGGAAAAAACGAGGGATTTGGCAAGATAATTAATATGACTGAAAAACTAATACTAGAAGAATACAATCTGTTCAGAAAGACAAAGAATGACTGCAAAACTGTATCTATTGCAATCTTGAGAGAGGGAAAGGGTTATATAAAAATTAGGTAGACTTCAATGCAGAGAGAGAACTTGTAAACACTATCTAATGAGAACAAGGATTAAGGGATAAAGCAAAGCCTAAAGGAAAAATATTAGGGTCATAAATTAACCCTAGGCAGAGAGGTAAGAAGTGTTATAGGAGATTAACTTAGCTGAAGTATAAAATCCTCATTGACTCCACCCACAAGAAGGAATTATAGATACTGTGGACACTAGATAATTTACCAAAGATGAAAATAAAAGAGCAGTAGGAACGTGTAACCACGTGAAAAAAACAACAAAAAAACAGAGCACGGCATGAGGTGCAACTATCAAGCAACTACTTTGGAAAAAAGAACTCATTCTATTATTGTCTTACTATAATAATTTCATATTTTGAAATAGTTCTTTAATTTGCTCTGTTAATTTTGAAACAGAAGATCAAGGACTACTCCACTCAATAGAGAGGAAAATAGTTTGTAGGTGAATTTGAGCATGAAGGTGTTTCATGCCTTTTTTTTTCCTAGCAATCTTCGCTAAACAAGGCAGCTGTGATCAAGTGACTAATAGAATTAAGATGATATGTTCCCAAAATATTCTGAAGGAGATGATCAAATAAACTGTTTGCAGCTACCTGGAAAATAAGGAGGAAGTGACATGCAGATGGCAGCCAACATGACTTTTTTTTTCTAAGAATAAATTTTGTCAATCTAATTTCCTTCCAGACAGGATGGCAGGCTGGGCAGAGAGGAGAGAAGTCACTGAGGTCATTTATCTTGGCTTTAATAATACTTCTGATATTCTTGCATGATCTTCCCGTAAATTATACAAGAAACACAGTCTTGATGAAATTCTTATGAAGAGGATGCAAAACCAGTTGACTAAGTAGTATGGAAGGATATGTTAAGTGGACTTAGTAATATGGAAGGATATGTTAAGTGGACTTAGTAATACGGAAGGATGTGTTAAGTGAAGTTATGCAAGTTCTATTGTTTATCTCCTCTTCAATAGTTTTATTAACACCTGAATGTTGCAATGGAAAACGTGCTCATTAAATTTGTAAATGACATGAAGATATGATCTGAAAGAACAATATGGGCAAATACAAAGTACAACATCTGAGCAGGAACAATAAGCTATTACAAACATAAGATGGAAGACAATTTACTAGGTGACTCCTGCTCAAAAATGGGTCTGAAGAGGTTATAGAGCATCATAAATTGGAGTAGTTTCACACCGTTGTTTAAAAGGCAAAAATCTTACCAGGAAGTATAAACCAGAGCACGTCATGAAGTAAACCTGCTTTACTTACCACTGATAATGCCTCAGCTAGAGTAGAGCATTGTGTTTCAGAAAAAGAATGGGCACTAATTGGAAAGAATCCAGAGGTCACAGTAGGTCACAAAGTAATGAATTTAAATGCAACAAATAAGATTCAAATTGGATATTGTGAGGTATGTGGTAGCAAAGATCTCTTACCATTATCATACACAGAGATTGCCTAGGAAGGTTGTGGTCAGTGAAGGTCTTTAAGAAGAGATTAGAAAAGCATTTGTCAGTAATGACACTGGCAGAGTTGATTATGTTTTGGAGCGACAAGGGGAACATCTGAGGTCCTTTCAGCACTGTGCTTCTGCGATTCTCTGTGTTTTTCTGCAATTTTCTCTAACAACCTGAGTTTCTTGCTCTACTTGAGTTTGACTCTGAAAGTTGTGTGGTTTGACTTCAGAGTTGGTTTGCCAGGAAGCTTTGTGTAACAGCAAATAATTCTGACATCTGCAGTTTTCCATAGGTATAATGCTAGAATTGGTTGTTTCAAAGGGGCATCCATGAGCTGAAGCTGCTCCTTCAGCCAGAACTATTCATGGGATGTCCCCTTCATATTAATTTTGTGAAATGAACACACAACTGCGGTCTCAATTATTTACCTTACATCAACTCATCTCTAAGACATTTTCATCTCTAGGCTGCAAGCAGAAAAACAGAGAACATGATTCAAAACCTATTCCTATTCATTTTAACCCAGAATAGATAGCTTGAAATTGTGTGCCTCAAGGGACTATTAACAAAGATAGTAATCAAATTAGATTAAAGTTTGCAGTCATGTTGTGAGTAATGTGTGCGCTTTTCCCACAAGATTAAGTTTTTCTTTTGTTCCCAGTAGTGTATGACAACATGAATTAATGCAGGCAGTTTATTACATATGTGGAAAAAATTTCAGACTCATCATTTATCTATAATGGAAAATACACAAGATCATGTTTACTGGGTTTGCAAGCACTACTCTAGTTGTCATGTCACACACTAAAATAATTTCCCCCAAAGGACTGTAAGTTAATTAGATTTTTTTTTTAGCTTTTTTATGAGTGGAATTTACATCTGTACTAGAGTAGGATAAATGCAAAATGAATGAGGAAATATTTAAACACCAAGTACAAACCTAATTCATAGAATCATAGAATCATTTTATTTCCTACTCATATTCAGTAGGATTATTCATTTTTATAAAATTTTGATCATATTGTTGTTCTCTTTTTGCTAATACCAGATCACTCTATTAATTATAGCAACTGCATAGTATTGTCCATATGAATGCATATATTCTTTCCCCAGTGTGTTCTCAAAAATCAACTATAGAAAAGTACTTTAAGAAAATGAGAGTGAGTTGCTTTAGGCAAAGTACCATTCTCTTCCCATTAATCAATTCTCCTCCAGACTGAAAAGGTTTTTTATTCTAGTTTCTGCTTAGATGGATACTTGATCCTTGTAGTACAACAGCATCTAATAGTTAAATTCAATATTCTTGATAAAGTGGTAATTGCAGCAGATTATTCAGGCAGAGCAGAACAGGAATCCAGATTTTGGACACCCGCAAATCTATGGGCTCTGATGGGATGCATCCATGAGTGCTGAGGGAGCTGGCAGATGTTATTGCCAAGTCACTCTCCATCATCTTTGAAAGGTCATGGAGAGCAGGAGAGGTGCCTGAGGACTGGAGGAAAACCAATGTCACTCCAGTCTTCAAAAAAGGCAAGGAGGAGGACCCAGGAAACTACAGGCCAGTCAGCCTCACCTCCATCCTTGGAAAGGTGATGAAACAGCTCATTCTGGATGCCATCTCTAAGCATGTGGAGGAAAAGAAGGTTATCAGGAGTAGTCAACATGGACTCACCAAGGGGAAATCATGCTTGACCAATCTGATGGCCTTCTATGATGGCATGACTGGCTAGGTAGATGAGGGGAGAGCAGTGGATGCTGTCTACCTTGACTTCAGCAAGGTTTTTGACACTGTCTCCCACAACATCCTCATAGGAAAGCTCAGGAAGTGTGAGTTAGATGAGAGGACAGTGGGGTGGATTGAGAACTGGCTGAATGGCAGAGCTCAGAGGGTTGTGATCAGCGGTGCTGAGTTTAGTTGGAGGCCTGTAGCTTGTGGTGTTCCCCAGGGGTCAGTACTGGGTCCAGTCCTGTTTAGCTTATTCATCAGTGACCTGCATGAAGGGACAGAGTGTGCCCTCAGCAAGTTTGCTGATGACACAAAACTGTGAGGAGTGGCTGATACACTAGAGGGCTGTGCTGCCATTCAGAGAGACCTGGACAGTCTGGAGAGTTGGGCAGAGAGGAGCCTAATGAAGTTCAACAAAGGCAAGTGTAGGGTCCTGCACCGAGGGAGGAATAACCCCATGCACCAGTACAGGTTAGGGGCTGACCTGCTGGAAAGTAGCTCTGCAGGGAAGGACCAGGGAGTCCTGGTGGACAAGTTCACCATGAGCCAGCAATGTGCCCTTGTGGCCAAGAAGGCCAATGGTATCCTGGGGTGTATTAGGAAGAGTGTGGCCAGCACGTTGAGGGAGGTTATCCTTCCCCTCTACACTGCCCTAGTGAGGCCACGCCTGGAGTACTGTGTCCAGCTCTGGGCTCCCCAGTTCAAGAAAGATAAGGAACTACTGGAGAGAGTCCAGTGGAGGGCTACAAACATGATCAGAGGACTGGAGCATCTCTCTTATGAGGAGAGGCTGAGAGATCTGGATCTGTTTAGCCTATAGAAGATTGAGAGGAGATCTTATAAATACTTACAAATACCTTAAGGATGGGTGTCAAGAGGATGGGGTGAGACTCTTCTCAGTGGTGCCCAGTGACAGGACAAGGGGCAATGGGCACAAACTAAAACATGGGAAGTTCCATCTGAATATGAGGAAAAACTTATTTACTTTGAGGGTGACAGAGCACTGGAACAGGCTTCCCAGGGAGGTTGTGGAGTCTCTTTCTCTGGAGATATTCAAAACCTGCCTGGACGGGACCCTGTGCAACCTGCTCTAGGTGAACCTGCTTTGGCAGGGGGTTGGACTAGATGAGCGCCAGAGGTCCTCCTAATCATTCTGCGATTCTGTGGTTTTGAAGCCTTGAAAAATGCTGAGAAATGTAACTTTTTTTGACAGTTGAAAAGAAAGAAGAAAATCTGAAGAAACGAGGAAGTCGGTCAAAAGGACTGCAGCATATAGACCACGAGAATCAAAGCCATAGAGCTCTGCAGCATGAAGGCCTTTAACATTTATTTCTAGAGTGAAAAGCTATAATTTTGCAAGTATGATATGAAAGCTGATATGAATCATATATACTATGAAAACTTATCAGCTGCAAAACTGTCGGAGACAACTGGTTCACCCAGCTATAGCCAGTTCAAAATGTTTCAGAGGTCATTGTCAGATACAGAGAGCAAATTGCATAGAGCACGTGCATAGGAAACTCTATTTATATTTCCTATCTTACCTCTTTGCCTAAATCTGATTTAGATCTGAGGTGAAAGTATAAGCTTTCTATTTATGTCCACTAGTAACATCTTGTACCTTGAAGCTCAGAGGCTTCAGTAGTAATTCTTGCTGGTGTGCAGAGACAAGAGCAGCTCAGAGCTGTTCCTGTCTGAGATTCCATAAAGCAAGAAACCCCTGGTAGCATTTATTTGGGAAAAAGTATATAACTGAGTGGGCTGGCGTGCACCTGCCTTTCAGCTGAATTACAATTTTTGGAAAAGATCAGTGAAGATTTGGTTTATATTCAACTTGAGAGGTAATAAACAATGACTGAGCCACAAGAGGAGCAAGAAAAGGGTGTGGACTATGCTTTTAGGTTGTCCTGGCACAAATTTCAGTCCCACATTATGTGGAGGTGAGCTGGCAGCTCCAGGTCCCCGCTGTGAACAGATACTTGATAGTATCAATTCTCTTTGAGGACTCATATGATACTGATTTCTTTTTAGACTGATGGAACAAGTGCAGGGTTTTTTTTTTTCAGTGAAGTGATAGGGAGATGCATCTGGCTGTGATACCAGTGGTGTAACACTGAGAGCTTTTGGGTGAAACTTCACAGAGAAACAGTGATTCCAACAAGGTCTCCCAAGACAACACTAAATGCAAGCTATAATACTTACACCATGAGATAGGGATATACTCGCAAATGAGACCTTGCAGCACTTCCACTGGAGTTAGTCAGGGCCAAACTGCTGACTCTGCCTACTCAAGACAACAAAAACTGATTGGAAACACAGAAATAGAAGAGCAAGGGGGAATAAAAAAACATAATTAGTGGAGAACTCAATTTAAAACAGTTCTAAACTGTGAATGAAAAATCAAACTGAATAAACAGATATCTCTTGTTCTCTAATAAGTACCATCTTTCCCAAAGAAAAATGTTCAGAAATATGTTCTAGGAATCTGGCATATGATAAATATTATTTAGCAAGGTTATCCCAAGGGATTTTGGTTTCATGGATTTCTGTGCGGGATCCCAATTGCTATTATTTGTCACATTTTCAGAATAAAATCTTAGATTTTTGCAGTTGGTAGTATCTAGGTGAGTAGTAATGTAAATAATATAGGCTGCTGAGAATTTTCTATAGGAATTACTTAATTATGCTTAAACTTTCCAGGAGGCAAGAAATATAAATTTAGAAAAAAAACCACAGCAACCTGTCATCAAAATTGAAATAATACTTCTTCATTCGGATGACTGTTAAATTATATTTTCTCAGTGTGACACATTGCCTAGTAAAAATAATAGTTCAGGCTTTTCCTTCTCTTCAGTCAGGTCAGGCCTATACTACTCATGATGCAGCGCAGGTTTCCTATTGAGTGCCATCATAAGAGGCTCATGAATGTCAATGGATCAGGTACCAGCCAACCTCTACCTGAATTCCAGTGAAGCCATATAGCTCAGAATAAAAAATGAAGTTCAAGATTGAATGATCTTGTAACAGAGCTAATCTCAATACATTCAAATGGAACATTTTACTACACTAATACTGAAAGTTTCAATTTGGAAAAAAAGCTTCAAGACAGAATATGTAACCATGAATACACTGAAATTTTTAGTAATTGAGAATAGTTTGGGGGCCCTGGCAAAGGATATTTGGGGGGATGGGAAAAGAAGCTGCAATTTCCCTCACAAACTATAGGTTTTGATCATTTCCAATAAAGTGGTATGGCAAAATTCATCAGAATACTCCAGCTAGGCATATTTATGGCCTCTTTGGTAAACATAAACACTGAGATATTATGGAAGTACTCAGCCTGCTGCTGGAGCATACCCTAACAACAGGCAAAAGCAGATCATTAGGAACTGGCAAAACTTAGTGGAATACTATCAAACTTTTCTATTCATCTGCAATTTAATATATTTTGAAAGCAACATTTGATTTGAAATTATTTGTAGTATGAAAGAAGATAGATCATGAAGAACTAGTTAATGCAACTAGCTTCAGATCTTAGGGCTTTTAAATCACTAAAATCTGTTAATTTTTACCATGAGACTATCAGAAAAGACAGATATTCAAGGTCATTTACTTTGTCTGTTCTCATTGAATATGTCCACATCCCTACTGATGAGTACCAACATTCTAAAGATAGTAGGAGCAGCTGTGAATTAACTGCATGATTTTTAAACAGAAGAAACTCTTAACAGACAATGTATTTGCTAAGCAAAATCTAATTTTAAGGGTTATTTTTTCCCTCTTTGTTATAGCATAACTTTAGCTTCTCTCTTCTAGACTGATTTCAAAAAGAATATGCCTATCTCATAGCTATGAATATGAGGCCGTATAAAAATGTGGCATTTTCTGAAACAGTTCTGATACAGTTACATTTCTTGAGAAATTTATTAATTCTGTTTGCATTTAATGCAATTTCCATATCATAATAGGTTTCAGCAAACAGGAAATCTGTTTTTTTTATGAGGGCTGCTGGTCGCGTGTATTCCAGATGAGGAGTATTTGAGACTCAGTAACCAGAATAATTTTCCAGTTAACCAAGAGCACTTTGGAACAATGGAATAGCTGCTGCCTAAGGAAAAAATAGTCTACTCACTCGCTGTAGGAGATTGAAGTGACTAGCTGAAAATCCCCAGCAGAACTGAGGGAACAAAGAACTAGAGTGTCAAAAAATTGGTTCTCGTGGACTCTGGAGCTCATGGGTAGCAAAACACTCTTCTCTGAATGAAGGAAATATTATGAATGCTGGACATTGGTAAGCTCATGGGAGTATATTGTAAGAGCCAGCAGATAATTTATGACTAGAAAAACATGACTGTACAGAGGTCATTGGATGCAGGAAAGAGGAACTTCAATGCCTCTATGCTTTGTTGAAAATCTAAAGAATGCTCAAGTTTAACAAAGACTCAGAGAACAGCACAATTATTTTCAACATCAGATTTGACCTTGATGTATAAAGGCAGGGAGCTACATGGCAATGCAACAATGCAACACACTGCAAGAGCCCATGCCGTGTAGCTCTTGCTGATGGTCACTGCAATCTGTACTTGCTTTCTTTTTTAAAATCTGTTATCTATCTCCTGCACTTTGTCCATGACTGAAATAATAGGGCACAGAAGTTCTTCTGCAATGTGTGTACCCTTTCTTTTTCCCAACACATGTTGCTCACGTGTTTGATTGTAAAATAGTGTGTTGGGTTGACCTTGGCCAACTGCCAGATGTCCACCCAGTCACTCTCTCATTCCCCCTCCTCAACAGGACACGGGGAGAAAATAAGATGAGAAAGCTCATGGGTCAAGATAAAGAGAGAGGGGATCACTTACCAATTACCATCACAGGCAAAACAAACTTGACTTGGGGAAAAAGTTATTTTATTGCCAATTAAAATATATTTGGATGGTGATAAACAAAGACAAAATTAAAACAACACCTTTCCCCCACGCCCTCACCCTTTATCCCAGGCGCAACTTCAGTCCTTCATCCTCAGCTCCTCTCTCCCTCCAAGTGGTTCAGAGTGGATAGGGAATGGGGGTTGCAGTCAGTACGTAACAGGTCCTCCCTGCTGCTCCTTCCTTCATTATTCCCATGCTCCTGCACAGGCCCTCCACAGGCTGCAGTTTTCTTCAGGGCCTATCCACCTTCTCCAGCAGTCCTTCATGGTCTGCAGTGTGGATATTTGTTTTGACATGGTACTCCATGGTTTGCAGTGTGGATATCCGCTTTGGTTTGGTCCTCTCCACTAGCTGCAGAGAACCACCTTCTCCATTGTGGTCTTGTTGGGGGCTGCAGGGAAATCTCTCTTACAGCACCTGGAGCACCACCTCCCCACTCCTTCCTAGCGTTCACAGGGCTGTTTCTCACACTTTTTCCCTCAGTCCTCACTACTCGACCGCATTTTGACCTTTCTACACATGCTTTCCCTGAGGTGCCCCACCCATGTCTGCAAGGCTCAGCTGTGACCTGCGGTGGGTCCACTGGAGCTGGCAGGAACCAGCTGTGTCCTGCATGGGGCAGCCCCAGCTGCTCCTCACAGAGACCACCCCTGCAGCCCTCTCCCCATTGCCAACACCTTGACACCTACACCCAATAGAAGTAGCCATTAAATGACAGCTCTGAAGGAGGATGTGATGAGGGAAGGGAATGAGAAGGCTCATTGGTGATGGGTAAATATGAGAATATTGCAGCTGAGCTTCAAGACCATTGGAAATGGGATGTGTTCAGGCAGTGAGACGAAGCAGCACAATTAAGAACTATGGCTGGAAATCTCAGAAGCACCAACTGCCCACATTAAAAGGTTGGCAAAGAAAGGAAAATTATAACAGCAGAAACAGAAAGAAAGGGAAAATATTTTTTTAAAAAGTTCTTAAATTCCTGTTATCTTCCAAGTCTTATTTACTTATTTTTTGTGTTTCCAGTAGAAACTATAAATACAATGTATTTCAAATGCTAAAATGCAGGATTCAGACAATGAAAACACAGAGGCTTTATTTTGAACTCTATTAATCCCAAAGTACAATAGCAATCAGGGATTCCCTTGTAGTATTTTAATCCTCTGTACACTTTTGGTGTAATAAACTGCTTTGCTGGCTTCTATGTAATACATCTTGTGTTACATTCTGCAGGCTGAGCAATTACTGAACTCATTTAAATTCTAAGATAAGCTACTTTTCTTCCTTTTTAAGCGTGGGGTCTAAAGGAGACACTGTAAATACAGAGGATTCTGAGGGCTTGAGAGCTTGGTGAGTTTTCTGAGTTTACTGAAACTTTCTTCCATAATTTAAACTCCTTTCCTCAAAAAAAAAGCATTCAGTTTGAGCATAACCTTTCTTCCCCCTAAGTGCTTAATCCAAAGCTCATTGAAGTTAATGGAAAGACTTCTGAGCGCTGCATCAGACTTGAAATGGAAGTCTATGCCCTCTATTACTGACGAAAGCTATGCACACATAGAGCTACTCAACGACAGCTATTTAATGTACTTCTCTTTCAACAGAATTTCACTCTGTATCTTCCACTCCCTGCTTTTCCCCATGCTCTCTGAATTTGTTTTCCCCTCTGTCCCTTCTTTTCTCTTTCTCATCCTGCTTTTGTCAAATTTTGTTCTACTGACTCATTTTTCTGTCACCATATCTTTACATGGGGAGCAAACAACACACTGTTCAAAAATAATTTTCACTTCCCACTTCCCAGGGCTACAGCTGTTCAGGAACAGGCAATATGAAGCTGCTTAATACCTCCAACTTAAGGACTTATCACTTGTGAGTAATAATGAAACTATTTAGAATGGTTTTAATTGCAAGCCAAGATTTTTAAACTTGAATGTCTACATCTTAGGCTTCTAAACCCACATTTAATTACCCAATCACTGATTTTCAAAAGTCCCGAGCATCCAGTATTTTAAATGTGATCTTACTTCTAAGATCTTAGACAGATTTAAGAACCCAATGTTAATTACGTGGGTTTAACATTGATGGTGATTCTACCAAAACATTTTTTTAAAAGAATATTTCCATTTATCTTTTTGAACTACTTACAGAAATGATTTGTATGCACAAAGAGAACTTGGAAATTTCTATATTCTGAAGTCTGACTCTGCAACTCTGGTTTTTTTTGAATGAAGTTCTTTGTGTGGCACATCATATTTAAAGCACTACAAAATGAATATAGCAAGGAATTTTTTCTGTGATTTTCACCAAAAAGAATGGGAAAACAAAGTGAATTACCAAACCATGCTGTATTCATAACCATGCAGAGGAAGTTCTCAGGTACAATGTATCTCAGCAGAAAAAAATGTATATACTAGTTGTGCTTCTGGTAAAAATATTTGAGTTGCACTATTCATTTTCTTCTTACTATTTTCCTTTAGTATTTCAACAAAGTCATTTAAATGGCTATATTTTATAGTAAGAACTATAAAGTATATACCAGAGACCATGATTTAATACTTTCATACTCTGTACTTGTCTAAATAAGATGCATATCAGTGAATTTTTCAATGTGTGAATACAGATTTTTCTGGGAGGTTGAGGACCCCACTAAATAGTCAAGCATCACAGAAAATGACAGGTAAAATTACGGAAGAAAGAATTTGGTAGAATTTGCTTTTCTTAGTCACCTTCACCCTTTGCAGCCTAGAGAGATGGAGACTGCAGATTGCAATCAATGTCCTGGCAGAAAGGATTTATTGTTCCTTTATGGGCAAGCCAGGACCAGCGCATTCCTGCTCTAAATGTCACAGTCTTTCAACCCTGACTAAAGGGCATCCTGTGATGATAAGAGTGTTACAAAGGTGCTATAGTTTTTTATTAGAGAGAAGATGTGCTTTCAAGAGGAGGCGCTTGTGTGTACAGTAACACAGAGAGAGGGAGTAGACATGTCAGGGCTCTCCCTGTGTGCTCCCAGAGGCTCTGCAGCCTGCCCCAAACACTCATGTTGAGGTTGGTATGGATGTGGGTGACCAGCCGGCTCTGCTGAGTCCAGACACAGAGCCTGAGGTAGATGGTCAGGATGGAGCTGCGTGGGAATGGGCCGCAAGATATCCCTCAGGGCCTTCCCCCTCACCTGGGGCTGCTCTAAGCTCACACCATGCCATGGCCATGCCATGTCTGGCCATCTCCCTCCCCAGCCCTAACCCATCAACTTGGCATCCCAGTCAGGCCTCTTCCCAGTCACCTTTCTATGCCTGTGCCCAGCACTGGCCCCAGTCAGGTCAACCCCGGTCCCCAGTTTTGGTGGTCTGATCCTGGCAAGCAGCCAAGAACACACAACCCCTGACTTAGGGAAAAAGTTGCTGAGAAATCCCCCATAATTTACCCACAGGGGTCAAATATGGAGGTCGGGACAGGGGACACCAGCAGAAAGACCCTGCACATGGCAAGAGACCTGTAAGGCTGTTGTCTTCAAACTAGTCTGACTCTTCTTCAAAAAAAGAGGGATCACAGCATCTGGCTGTATGTGCAGATACCCCTGACTTTTAGTGAGAGGAAGATATTTGTCAAGTGAAAGCTGAAGCAGTAGTGGCACTCTCTTCCTGCACAATATGAGCTGCTGTCACGACGTCTGTATATGTGGAGGTCAGACAGTGTAGTGCAACTCTTTAGATGTGTACTACTGGAAATGTGCAGAATACTAATTAGTCTATTTTACTTTAGCTGTGATGAGGCCTGAAACAGAGCCTTCCACTTAATGAGCAGTGGTTAGAAAGTCCACTCACTAGGTCCATGCAATCATATTCCATGTTGTATGTGTTTTTTTAAGGCTAATATTTGTCTAACTGGAACCATCAATTCTTTTACTACAGGCCACTGAAGAGAGCTAAAATTAATTGGAAACAGAAGTCCATCACCATCATCAAGGCAATTGTTTGATGAAATTGTTGAATTCTGCATCAGCTGAACTGCTGAAACAAGGTCCTCTAAGTAGTGAGTGATAAATTATTGCAGCCTACAAATATAATCTCCCTTTCATTTGTCCTCCTCACAGAAATTCTGGGTTTGTCCTTTGACAGGCCCAAGAGAAACGACCGCAGCAGGTGACTTACTGCTTTTCCACTGGATCTACATAATGACATTTCCTTAGCTATCAGAGTTTGACTTCCCAGTTCAAAGTTAAATGCAACTACTAATAGCTGGTATCAGACACAAAGTCTAAAATATTGATGGGCAACTGAAAAACATGTTGAAGAATGAGGTTCAGGATTGTTTGAAGCACTTTTAAACAGCCACCATACAAAAAGTGAGATTCCTTTGTGCTTCAGGTATTTTCTTAAGATCATTTTCTGTAACTGCATTTAGACACTGTGAACTTCATTTAAACCTCACCTTCTTTCTGCTCTATAAATTGTACATTTCTGCTGTAAATTCCTTGAAAGCACATTCAGAACTACTGCAAAAGTTATGAGCAAGCATGGAAGCAATCTGTTGATGGACACTACTGTTTTACTATTTTCAAAATTAGTATAGAAAGAATGATGTTGAAGAAAACAAAATGTTGCTTTGGCTATAAGGAAAATGTCTATACCTTTCCACTTTTAAACACTTATAGTATTGACCACAGAAAGCTCATGAGTTAAGGAAAGCAGTAATTATCAGGTTTTGATGTTCAAAATTATATTTTTGTGAACAAGCTATTTTCTTGTGGAGTTCAGCTCTAGTTCTCTCCATTTTCAGCAAAAAAAACCCTGTCTGGTAGATTTTAAAGCAAGAAGGGGCCATTGTGATTCTCTAGACTGACCTTTTGTGAAGATCAGGCTGGAAAACTAAATTAAGACTGCCATAACTATTAACATGAACATGATTATTTAAAATAGTGTTTTGCATTGTAGTGGTCATGACCTATATATCATTCAAGTGTATAGGTGAAATGTTGAGGTCTACTGGCAACATACTCTCATATTCTTCATTTCATGCGACCTTTTCTTGTACTATACCACATAAGCAGGAGAGACAAGTATAAAGATTCTGCAGATTATTTCATCATGAAACTGTCCTAACTATGGTAAAGTCACATAGGGATAAGATAATAAAAGACAATACGTTTCAACAGCAATGAATGATGACAGGTTTTACACTAAACAAGCCCTGTGAAATCTCCCTCTGAAAAGGGAAACAAAGTGGAGAAGAATTTCTCCTTTATGTATTTTTTTAATCACAGCACTGTTGCCAGATTATATTCATTAAATAAGACACATATTTCAGATAGCTGATGGATATGTTTCTATTTATATACGCATAAATCACTGTGTGACATTTAGCTTTAAAACATTCACAATGGTTTAATTATATAAGTGATATTTCTTTTTAATCTGTTGAGGTGATCTGATTTATCAGATACACAAAAAAATAAAAATCTGAAAGGAAACATGGCAGGAGTTAGAGCTTATATTCATCACAGGAGAAGCTGAGTGATCAGAAACAAAATGGCCAAATCATGACTTGTAGATGAGAAAGCAGTTTTCAAGAGAACATTCCAGCCGTGGCTCCCATATAAAAGATGAAGAAAACAAAGGTGCTTAAACAGGGAAGGGAAAGTAAAGTACTGCATGTAAATTATTTTACAGTACACACATGAATTACTAACCCATCTTATTTTTCTGAACGTGATAATCTTTCTAAAGAACTGCTGACTTCAGAAAACATTGGGAAAGTCACCTTATCTGGAAAGGCTGTGATAAAAATACGTACAAACATTGAAAATTTGATCTTAATTTCTCTGTCTCTCAAAGCATATCATGTAGAAGATGTGTAATCATTTTAATTTCTACCCAGCAAATTACAGAGAGGCGTACTTTAAAATGTGCATACTACTGAAAAATAAGAAAGAATAATAAGCACAAGTGTAGAAAACCACTAATAACAAATAATATCTGATTTAGTGTATCCAAAGGGGAAAACACTATGTTCCACCAGTGAATACAGAACTGCATATTAATCAGGAATAAGTCTTATTGGGCTAAGTCTGAACAACACAGAGTTTCTGTGAACACATCCCAGGAGTGTTAGTGCTTGATAAAACCAAGTAAATAAATATTTACTTTTGTAAAAATTGCTCCACCCTTTTTAGCATTCAGGCTTGCTGTAGCAGTCTTCTGTGTATTGCAGAGAGCTACTGATACATGTCTTCTCCCAGCACAGCACCTCAGGGTCAGAACTTGCATGACCAGATGCTGATGGTTGCTTTTAATAAGCATATAAGGAGAGAGCTGTGCTGATTAGCGAATCCTAATGCTGTTATCCAGTGAAGCTGCCAGGTGAGGTTCACCCTTGTGCAAGAGCAGTGTGAGGATGCGGTGAATATACCTAAAGTGCAGTGGCAAACAGATAACGTTAATCATGAACAGCAGTCTCATTAAAAGCATCAGCCTGCATTTATTTTCTAACACATGAGAAATCATGAGCTCTTCAGTCTTGTGTTCTTAATTATGCTGAGATTTATGAAAGAAAGCTTTTTTTTTTTTACTCACTGCTTTTTCCCCTATGTTCTAATGAGAACAGAAAGATCACAGCCCAGCTCAGCTGGAGTAAGAATGTCACTATTGTTTCTAGTAGGAACACTTTTGTCTTATTATAAGAGGATAGACATCAAATACATTATATTTCATGAATTTTGGGTGTTATTTTGTGAGATCAAGTGTGTGATCATGGAAAGCTTATTATTATTCTGTTCTCATTAACATTTTGTTTTGCACTTGAGAGTCGAAGAAAATTCATGTAAATGTAGTTAATTCTTGTTGTCGCTGTTTAGTTCCTACCTTATTGCTCTCAGTTTCAAGCCAAAATTTAGTATTTCTGTACAGTTAGGTATTCACAATGACCCAAGAGAAACATCAATCCTTTCTGATTCTGAAAAGCAAAAAGACTGCAAAGACAAAACATAATGCACCTTTCATGCTTGCTTTGCCTTATCAGTCACAATAATACTGAGGGGTAATTATTATTTGTCTTAAAGAAACTTATTTTTCTCTGAAGAAGTAAAGCTCCATTAGTAAGTGATGTTTGCTGTGGAACTCTTCGCTTGCAAATCTTGGGGACCAGGCAAAGAAATAAGTTAAAAAGCCTCAGGTCATTCTCCTGCTTTTCTTCTTGTAAAAGCAGTTTTTAAGTAATGCAAAAGAAAGATCATAGCTATGCTGCAAATACTTGGAGGCCGGTGCTTTGAGGATCCTTTACTGTATTTAATCTCTCAGACTGCTACTGTCACTAGCACTCTTTCTGAAGCATTTCCTAATTGGCTCCCTGAAAGTTCAGCTGCTTGCCCTTCAGAGAGCAGCAGTGTGGCTGCTGTCGAAGAAGCAGCCACTTAACTCAGGGTATGATCTTAATAAAAATTCTGTCTTTCCAGCAGCATTATTGAACGTACCTTTTTTTTTCGTCCCTACTTTCTTTCCTACATTAACAAATAGGACACAAGAGCTTGGAGTCCATGGAAACCTTCCAAGCAATTCTTGTTTAAAACAAGCAGCCTGGCTCTGCTCTCACGTACGTTGGTGTGATGACTATGGAACAGTGATCCCTGAGGTGAGTCATTCCTCCCTGGGAATAGTTTAATGAACCAAGAACAATAAGAGAAGCAGGGAAGAGCTGTGAGCAACTTTGCTCCTCAGGCTATGGTTTCCAGCATAGCTTAAAGCAGCCCCAGACCTGGTCTGGTTTCACCAGATGTTAGAATTTTTTAACCTCAGAAGGGACTGTTACAATTTCGTATGGGAGGAGAAAGAAAAAACACTTCTGTGTCTTCTGTTATACAACTGCCACAGAACAACTTCATTCAATCTACCCACAAGTATTCTGTTTTGATTTTAAGTGATAGTATGAGGCAAACAGTTTCTTATCTGATATAATTGTCCCCAAAGTATTTGCAAATGTTGATTATTTGTCAAAAAAATTGTCTAAGAAAAATAATTTAAAAAAACCTCTTTCCACGTGAGATTCATAAAATTGCAGTCATGTGGCTAGTTGCAAAGCATTTACCTAACTGCCAAGGATGGGAGAAGATGGATTCTCCTTCTGACATAGTTCCTCTTTGTTTAAAACACCTAAATATTCCTTAGTATACTGAAATATTAAGCCAGATTGTGACTCACTGATTCTCTTGCCTAGAGGTTGGAAGATTTGCCTTGCTTCCAAAGACCTCTTAACTATTTAAAATACAAGGTGGAATATTATCATCAAAAGGGACTGAGCTTAGTCCAGGGACTTCTCTGCAGGGTGGCCAAACTTTTAATCTTGACCAGCATGTGATTCAGAGGCAGATGAAATAGATCTGTCACACAGCTAGCAGCAGAGGGGCTCTGTTGTGGGAGCTGCCAGATGATCCAAAATCGCAGCAACAGGAGAAAGCCAGCCAGCAGCAGCCACTGAGTCTTGATTCAATAGGTCACCTGGAGTTTGCAGCACGCACAGTGTGCACAGCAATACACAAACTGCTAGTATGTCTTAGCAAATTTTAGTGTACTGTTCATAGGACTGGGAAGACTGGACAGCCCATAGCACAATAGTTTGGACACACTCCTGTGAGATGGGTGGTGGGAACATAACTCAGGCAGAGAAGAGAATTGTCTCTCTCTTATGCAGGTGAAGTGTCTAACTAACTGGGTTATGGGGCAGAAAAGCACTGGTGTCTCTCTGTATTTTGCAAGCTGATCTCTTAGTTACCTGTGCTTCCTCTAAGAAGTGCATGAAAGGGAACATTTTGAATCAAAAGGTTTGTTCTACTCAAAAATGGAATTTTTTTCTGGATGCCTCTTTTTGGTAAGAAATAGTCAGATTTTGTCTGTTTGAACTGACCTCCACTGTTCCCTCCCACCTATCGTTTGGCTACTGGACAAACAGAGATGGTCTTTTGGCCTGTTCTCAAAAGAAATTACTAAGGTGTTGTAGTCACAGTCCTGAAAATCCTGCTGTCCTGGAGGCTGAACTCAGAGTCATTTTGAAGCCATAACATTAGGTAGAGAATGAGTCAATTGTCTTTTTATGTTGCTGAAACAACATAAAAAGGACATAGCATTGCTCAGTTATCCTGTCTGTATCACTGAAATTAGAATGAGAAAAAACATATTCATTTATGTCATGTGTGAATTTAATATCTCTGCACAAGATTTTCTCAAGAATAACAGGCAAAACTGCTTTGAACAGTGTAAAATAAATATGAAATTAAAATAGTGTGGGTTTTTGGTTTTTTTTTCCACATAATATATATACGTTCATAATTTTTGTATTTTCTCTCTTACTAACACAGAAGAGCTGGATCCCCTATAAATTCCTTAAGCTATACTATGAAATTTCTGTCAAATCAGTGATAGAGAACGAGTATCTTCTCCTACCAAATTTTCTTACACTAAATTAACTCCAGAAAGATCCTTTTTTTAAAGAAGATTAAGAACTGTGAAAATGAGACATTTGTATTGCCTGTGTAGTGGCTATACATATATTAGGCAAATCCTGACAGAGCAAAAATTATTCTCTGATTTCTTCCTCTCCTTTCATTACTTGTGGTCTTGTTTTGCACCTGTTCAGCACTTGTCCTTACAGATGCATTTAGCTATCGTTTAGGCACTTGCAGGAGCAAAATGAGAACAGATGTGTCACAAGTACAAAATATGTGCTAAAAGGACATGCCGTAATGGGAAATCAGAGCTGAATGTAAGGAAAAACAAAACATGGCAGGATATAGAGGATGCAGACCTAAAATTAGCATAGGATAGATACATTGAAAAGATAAAATTCAGCAGATAAGGGCTCCTGGTTTATTGTCTAAAATATGGCTATCTGCATTCCCAGGGAACAACATCAATCTGTCTTGATTTCTGAATAAATTGAGCTCTCAAGCAAAATCCCTGTAAAAGAAGGCAGCTCTATTTTTATTGCTGTGACCTTTCTAGAAGGACTTTAGGGAAGAAGGAAACAAACTTATCTAAATTCCTACTACCCAAAGTCCAGTTCTGCTTTCCTATCTGCAAAATATTTTTTGCCAGTGTTTTATAGATATCCAGCACTGAGTGTCTTTGAAAATTCACAAATCACAGCAGGTTTGCTTACAAGTTTGGTCTTGTCTGGTCTTCAACTGGTGTTAAAATTTTATGTAAAAATCTAGATCCCGATTTCACTGACATTGGCTTTGATTATCTTTGGATCAAGATCCGAATTTAAAGAAATAACCTTATGAATGTGTAGGAAATTACACTAAATTGATGGAAGAAATTTCTTACTAGCTATATTAAATGTATTAACCACCTTAGGTTTTTTGCCTCATTGTACATTTCCCAGGATGAGAAAACCCTGATTTAATTAGGAACTTTACTGGGACTGCTAATACCTGGCTTGAAATAAAGAGTGAATATTTATTCAGGGTGTATGTTCTAGAATGAGGGAGTGGGTGCTATGGATAAAGGATTTTTATACAGAGGGTGTTATATAGGGCGAGTTTTGGCATTTGTGAAAGCACTGTAGGATAGTTAGATAACTGGCTGAAGCAATCAGAGAATTGGAAAAGGCAAATATAGTGCTTATTCTTAAGAAGAAATTAGGACATAATGAATTGTAGACAAATCAGCTTAAGTTCACCTTCTGGAAAAATTCTGAAACAATCAATTAATCTACTCATAAGTATTTGGAAAATAATAGAGAAATGACACAGTGGTCAGAATATACCTGTGTATACCAAATCATGTCAAATCAGTCTATTATCTGTGAAATGTTAACAGAGGTGTTGCCCAGAGCAGGAACAGATTAAACCATATACATGTTGATTGTATTAAGGTTTTTGGTACCATGTCAAGTAATACTTTCCAAAATATATTTACAAAACATGGCTTTCATGGAGCTTCTCTAAGGAGTGCGCAAATATCCCTAAACAACTATACCTGAAGTATAGGGATCAATGACATACCAGAATGGAAGGATGTATCAAGTGGGGCTTCATGAGGATTTGCCACGAGTATGAAGCTATAGATATTTTCATTAGAAATGACAGAGTACTGAGAAAGTGTTTTTAGTTTGTATGTATGTAGCACAAATGAAAGGCTGCAAAAACTTAGGAGAGCAGGACAAGAATTTGAAAGAATCTTGACAAAAACAGAGAAATGGTCTGGAAATACAGAATTAAATTCAGTAATATGCACTCATAAAGTTTATGCTTAGGTGGGAAGAGTTGTATGTACTACAGGATGCAGAAGACTAATTCAGGAGCAGCTTTTCAGAGGTGTGGTTATGTCCCAAACTTCAGCACATGGTAACAATACCAGGTATTTGGTGTGAAAAAAGCAGGAGCAGTAATTGTTAAATAAGCAGGAACGTAGTCCTGAATACCTGGTAAGTCACCCTCTCTTTCACTTGGCTCTGGTAAGGCAGTAACTAGAATGACCAGTGGTTAGAAAATGCGACCTATGGGGAAAGAGTGAAAGAAACAGGGTGGAGAACAGAGATGAATGCAAGTGTAACAAATAGCCCAGTTGTTCAGCCGCATGTGACCCAAGGTCTAGCTTTGCGTAGCGTGTCTGGGTGACTTTGCTTCTGTTTTACTAAGATAGTTGTTAAACTGTGAAAGTACATAAGTTAAAACCATGCAAGATAAGAAATGTGACTATACAGAAGTGAAATTGCTGAGATTGTAGTGACAGTAACTTAAGGACTCAAAGGGGAAACTGACGACATAAACCTGAGAAAAAGGTGGAGCATTAGGAAACAGCAACCCAGGCTGTTCCAAGCAGCAATGGATGTTAATACTTTCCCACCTGACCAATAACTGCCCAGTTGACACAGATTCATTAGGCACATGCTTAGCTTGGTAAGTGCATGTATCAACCAATAAACACCTCTTCTAGACCATTACATGAGGTATATCCTGCTTGCAGAGTCCTCCTGTGCGTACTAAGAGACTAAAGGTCTTCGCAGAAAACCTTAAACAGACATCTATGAAGAATGTCATAGCTACAGCTGATTTTGTCTCAGAGCAAAGAGGGGACATGAGGTTGATTTTCTGTGAGCCTTTGAAGTTTCAGGAAGCTTCATAAGCAAACTGAAAGATGGACTGAGATTAGGTTTAATGTGATATTGGGAACACTGCATCAGGAGCGGTCAATGACTGTGCAGTTTCCCAAGAGCAAGGCATGTCTGAGTCTTGTGACAGTTCAATGTTTAGCTCATCTCAAGAGAAGGAGGTGGAGAATAAGGTCATTAATTGTAACTGAGTTATAATGCTCTACTCTATGCCTCCCCTGACTACTATGCTTTATTTTGGAGAAAGGCAGAACAGAGTGGAAGTACCAGGAACAGTCATGCTGACAAAACACAAAATTTCACAGGTGATAATTCATTCCGTCTCTCCATTACTTGGTGTGGACTGTATAAAAGCCTGGCTGCTGGTGATTAGATGTTTTCCTGTGCTCAAACTGGTTTAGCTAGCGCTAGCTCAGGCACACAGTGCAGTAACCAGGTTGTATCAACATAACTAGGTGAATTCGATTACAATCTGTGGAAGGTGAACAGGCTTATTATTTTGAAAATTGTGTCAGTAATAATAAAACAACCCCCTATCAAAAGGTCTTACCAGAGGAAAATAACTGGCAAACACCTCAAGATAGTGTATGTGAATCAGCATGCTGTTGGTACAGTAGAACCGTGCCAGCTAAAGATCTGTTTAAAAAATTAAAATCCTGACATAAATTACAAGTACTGACTAATCTTATTTAAAAAAAAATGGTAATTAGGTTTCACTCCTACAAGCAGTAGGATAATTGGGTCCCAAAGGTCTGGAATAAGGTTAAACAATTAGACTGTATTTGCAAATGAATATATCCTGATTGGCACTTGAAAGGATAAAGGTTTATTTGAAGTCATTAAGATTTTAACCTGTGATTTCATGAAGTCCACGTATATCAGGCTTAGCGTTAACTTGAAAACATCTCTTCAGATACCTCTGGCCCTTGTACGGAATTTGAACAAAGGTGTCCATCTACCTGTAGCAAGGAGTGCATTGAGCAATCCAGCTGAATTTTTGTTTCAGTGACTGAATATTAGGATTTATTATTAGTTGGTAAATTATTGATTATTGGGTCAATAGATCTTGATATTCAGCTCAACAAACACAACACTTATCACAATTTTAGAGACAAGTAAACTGAAACAAAGGTAGATTTATGAACCCACCAAAGGTCACACAAGTGAGTTATCAGCAAAACAAAGAATAGGTCTTCTGAATGCCAGCTTCCAGTCCAACACTTGCACTACTGGGTTTAAAATGAGTAGTACAGCGAAACAAAGCAGCCTGACAGGACAGGAAATTGATGGAAAATGATACAAGAAATATCATTATAGAAGTAATTTTGTTTCTTGTGTGTGGCAAAGTCCAGGTTAAATACAATTCAGAGCAATATCTGGCTCAGCCATGCAGAAGTATGGTCCAAGACAGTAGCCTATGCCATTATATACACTGGGCTACAAAGTGATGAGGCTGATTGAAAAAAACAATGGAATTCAATCATATCCCAACTGTTGATCTTTTCAAAATTTCTTCAGCTATATATGGAGATTTATCTCCAATAGGCACAGTCATTAAATTTCATGGTATTCTTTCCTCACTGCATTAACTTGATTTAAAATGGCAACTAAAATATTTCTTCTATCAGATAATTTGAGTTAATCTGTTGAATTATGCTTTCAGTAGTTGTAAGATACAGAACAGTAAGCAAGACATGGCAGTGGATAAACCAAAGCAGTTGTATAAAAATCTGTAACTATTATGCATTATTGAAATAGAAGTACAGGACATCATAGATTGCAGGGTATTTCTTTTTCATGGATTTTGATACCTCAGAATTTCTAGAACTGGAGAACATACCTTGGAGCACAACCAAAGCCACACTGAAGGCTAGGCTCAGATCTTGTTCTACAAGAATCTAGAAGTAGTAAAGAGAGAAGAATTAGAATAGCTTGAAAATATGAAGGAGAGTTTAATTATATACAGATAATTATTTAATTTCTGTGTTTCATAACCAGCAAATCTAGAACATATTTTAAGTTTTAATTAACTTCTTATATAGTAGTTAAAACATAAAAACCAACTGAACTTCTTGGTTAAGTGGAAACAGTTTTGTGGTAAATAGTAATATTATGGATGCAAAAATCTTAAACAGGATTAGAGGAATTATTTCATACCTTGAAGAATTAATTGCCCATGCTGATGTCGTTGATATATCGTGCACTCCTACAAAGAATACAGTAGGATATTTTTCAATATGCAGCTGTTCATAGAGCTTTTCCCCAAAAGTCAGTCACCTCAATCGCGCAGTCTTCATATACATTAGGAGGAGAAGCTGTATCCATACAGAGTTGAAATAAAAAGTCCTTAACTACAGACTAGTCAATACAACTTCTCTGCAACACTATATCCTCTGCATATAGCCACATAATCCTGTCCATTTTATTGAACAAGTGATGTCTGCAAAATAAATCTGTCATTTGAGGAAATTCAGTAAGATTTTTTTAAATGGAGTCTACTATTCCAAAAGGAGCAGAGAAAGGACATAAATATTAGCTCCATAAGGAAACCAAACAACATAGGAAAAACTTTAGAAAGTTGTTGACCTAGTTACCATAGCTATTGTTAGGTTTCACCACTAAACAGGGAGACAGAAAGATGTTTGGAATATATATCACACAGTGTGAACAGTGAAATTAAAAGGTAGATTTAGACCTATTCTTACCCTCTGTGATGCCCTCCTTCCTATTTCATAGAAGCAAAAACCTCCTTCTATAAAAATGTTCTTGGAGGGTTCTGCATTCCTTTCAGCCAGAGACTGATGAATGTATATGCTTGCTCTGTATTTGGTGAGATTCTGAATTAATTCTCATGGGCGCATCAGCCAGGCCACAGGACTTCCACACTGCTTTTGCAGGGGCAGTGCTGACTGGCAAGGCCACGTCTCCGCTCCCCTGACACCAAACGTATGCACACACCAACTATTTAGATGCAGTTTACCTAGCAATCTTCTTAACAAAGGTAGACAAGGGCAGAACCTTTTAATCTGAGTTGCATGTTTGAGTACAGTATCCATTCTGTCAATGGACAAATACAACTGGAAAAAAAAATCCTAAAAATGTCCAGGAGCTGGCTAGGATAAAGTAAAAATTCCTGTTTTTTCCAGCCTGGTAGTGCTGCTTAATAGCCCTAACAGAGGGCAGCTACTTCCACAGATAAGCCTTTGATGGGAGAGCTGCAATCCTTGGTTCTGGCAGCAGCAATTATTCTTGTCTTGTTTTAATTAGTCCATCTGAGGAAGGTGTGATAACCTGCTGATACAAATCAGTGGCCTCAGAGCTTTTTCTGGAGGCCTTGACCATAGTTCTCTATACCTGAATTTAATCACATATGGTGTGGTCGTCTGCACACTGTAATCTTCCTGCAGTGCTGCTGCAGATATCTAAGGGAGTTTTCTATTCAGGCCAAAGAAAATCTGTGTTCAAACTGTAGGAAGTTCCTCATGACTTATTACAGGAATTTATAGCCCTTTAGCTAAAAGGTGGGTGAACAAGTGTTAAGGAAAAGGGATTTTAGGTGTAACCGGTTTAAATTGGAATGTCTGTCTGCTTGACTCAGGAATATTACTGGGAAAGCTGATGCCCTCCCTTGTGAGTATATGCTTCAGGGGTGTCATGGACTGAAAAATAGGACAGCTGCTGTGTTATTGCATTACTTCACTATGGTGGTCACTGTTTATTTTCAGCAGAAATTGATCGGGACTTGGTTCTTTATCATTAGCCGTCTCTCTGTGCTGCTTTCCTCTCGAAAAGGATGATTTAATAGGTACAAATATCACAGTGAGAAATGGGATAGTAAGAGGAGCCAAAACCTGTTATGCTAGTTTTGTTTTCCTCCTTTGGTCTCTGAGTAATAGGTAAAGCTTTCCTAGGTACCAAATACTTGACTGCTTAAGGTCTGGTTTTGGATTTGACTTAACCCTTGTATGCCATTGATCTTTAATAAAGCTGAGATTCCTAAGTGCTAGATTTGTAGCACTTCAATGTCCAGATTGGTTAGCAGACTTTGAATGTGTCACCCAGAATCCTTTCTGTTGGATAGTCCTTTCAAACCTTGAGAATGGTCAGGCACAAAGAAATGTGTGAGACAAGTCTTTAAGAGATTCCTGGGCCCTACATCTCCTTTGCTGTGAGTTTTCTCCTATTTCCTTTTAGTTATGTTTTTGTTGGCCTTTAAAAAACAAAAAAGGCAAAAAAAAAGTCAAAGTAGGTGAACTTCTTATTTCCTAGAAAGAGGGAGTAGCATGACAAAACCTCATAAAAACAGAGCCTTAAGTGAAAATTTCACATTGATGAGCAAAAATCTAAATCCCTCAGATTATGTTTATCTCCAAAGAACTGTACTGGGCTTGAAGTAATTCCTGTCTTCCCTTGACCTTGGCAGGTTTCCAGAAAAAAGCTACAAAATCTGGAGAGCTCTAACACAGGTCATGTAGGAATAATTCAGAGGCTATATTTAAGGAACATATGCTGCATCCTCTTATTTCTATGAGACCCGAGATAAAAACCTACCATCTTGAAGAGAAAGAAAGAGAGAAAAAGTATGATAGTGGGGAATAAATTGAAACTTTCAGGAAAAAATATATTATGTTAAATTCCAGCAGGTATCATTCTTTCCTTTTTAGAGAAAACACTGTTTAAAGTAACAGTATGTAGTGATTTACTATTTTCACAGAATCACAGAATCACAGAATCACAGAATCAATCAGGTTGGAAGAGACCTCAGGGATCATCGAGTCCAACCGTTGCCCTGACACCACCCTGTCAACTAGACCATGGCACTAAGTGTCATGTCCAGTCTTTTCTTAAACACATCCAGAGATGGTGACTCCACCACCTCCCTGGGCAGCCCATTCCAATGTCTAATAACCCTTTCTGAAAAGAAATTCTTCCTAATGTCCAACCTGAACCTCCCCTGGCGAAGCTAGAGGCTATGTCCTCTTGTCCTATTGCTAGTTGCCTGGGAGAAGAGGCCGACTCCCACTTCACTACAACCTCCCTTCAGGTAGTTGTAGACTGCAATAAGGTCACCTCGGAGCCTCCTCTTCTCCAGGCTAAACAACCCCAGCTCCCTCAGCCGTTTCTCGTAGGTCAGACTCTCCAGACCCTTCACCAGCTTGGTCGCCCTCCTCTGGACTCGCTCCAACACCTCAACATCTTTCTTGAAGTGCGGGGCCCAGAACTGGACACAGTATCAAGGTGCGGCCTCACTAGTGCCGAGTACAGAGGGACGATCACTTCCCTAGACCTGCTGGCTACACTATTCCTAATAGAGGCCAGGATGCCATTGGCCTTCTTGGCCACCTGGGCACACTGCTGGCTCATGTTTAGCTGGCTGTCGATCAGCACCCCCAGGTCTCTTTCCACTGTGCCGCTTTCAAACCACTCTTCCCCCAGCCTGTAGCGCTGCATGGGGTTGTTGTGGCTGAATCTATCTAACCTGTCCAGATCCCTCTTTTTTTCAAAGATTTGTTTTTCAAAGATTTCTTTTTTTCAAAGATGACTACTGTTCTTTCTGTTTGGGAAACAAGTTCTCTCTAATAGAAGAAAGATTCTTATCCTTTGTACATGCATATAAATCGAGAGCAATTGCTCACCAGGAAATAGCCATGCTAAGTTTATAAACCATGTATAGGACTGGTTCTGTTCTGTTTTCCTCCCTGTCTAGAACTACTAAGGAATGGTGAATACTGATTCATTTCTTTCATTAAGTGATGTTAAAGAAGTGTAATTCCAGCCACTACTGGATTAGGACAAGGATAGTATGGGTAAAAACGAGCAGAGATTAGAATATCAACATCCATACAGAGCTCGGGTTTTGTAAAACCTTCTTGGAAAGACCTTGTGCAATGAGCTGCCTTCCAATGTGTATGTGAATGTGTCCTGAAGTAAGAGTGTAACCTATACAGACAGAAATCTTAAAAAGGGTGGGAAAAATAAACTGGGATTTTCCACCTCAGTTTTCTCACCTCTTGGTTGCATGATTGCAATCTCACCATGTTTCCAAGAAAGCAGCAATGCCCACAGGAAGCCATGCAGTCTCCAGATAGCTGGACGAGAGATGTTGTAGGGTTCAAACAGATTAAAAGGCAAGAGAAAGTTTGAAAATAAGTTTCAGAAGTCACCAAGTACAACAACGACCTGTGCCTGAGAGCATTCTGTGATCCATGCAGTGCTCCAGTAGCAAGGCTTGGCAACGCAGGCAACAGAGCCGAGTGCAGTGAGGAATGTAACACATTTAGATGTCACTTAATGCAGCTGCCTTTATTCTGACATACAAAGGCTTTACTTGAAGGCACTGTAAAAACCATTCAGCAGTATCGCTGCTGTCTGTCACCTAATCTGAATCATCACAGTCATCAGAGACTCTGTGCTGTCACTGGTACTTAACAGGCTGGAAAAATCGAGGGAGGATTTGTAAGTTCATTCTACCTTTTCTTCAAGTTCATGCAGAACACAAAACACACATTTCCCCATCTTACTTCCCATTGCTACTCTGTGTGTTTCTGAAGGACAAAAGCAAGTCTTACTCATTATATTATTTGTGTAGCGTATTTTTTTCCGAATATCTCTCAAGGCAAATAGTGACATTATTTTGTTTTTAATTCAGTCACACATTAATCATTATGCGTGTACTTTGTTCTGCAGACTTACATGGGAACGTGCACACATTCATGACTAATTTTCAAATCTGAGATGTTTAAGCAGAAACATCATTATAGCGACACAGTTGTTAACTAGACCAACTTTATACAATTTCTTGACGTATTTTTTCCATTGTAGCCAAATAAATACATCTCTCAGAGCAATAAAATAAGTTCACAGTGGCTCTATTTTGGCTCTAAAATGCTTTATATGCATCACAGTTAAATTTTGTGGTAAAGACGACTTTATTTTCTTATCCAGAAAGATTTTATGCCTGGTTGGGTTAAAGCTCGGTTATTAGTTATTAGCTATGGCCTATTAGTGTGATGGATATCATGCTCTAAGGTTAGTGTCTGGAAACCGTTTGTGTAAGTTTATGCAGTGCCCAAGGGTGACAGTTCAAAATTTCTTAGCAAAACAGCAAATTCATCTTCCCAAAGTATGCTCTTTAGCCTGAGTCACCTTGTCGAACAGGTGACAGCAGATGAAAATTCACTGGTGATCAGTTCCTTGCCGAACAAAGTCATTGGCTTTCTTTGTTTTTCCAGAGTTCAGAGCAAATAGGCTATGTCTTTTTTGCAAACCTCTGCAATCCAACATCGTCAATAGCCATAACACCTTGCTCTTTGACCATCAGTGGGATTCTGCCATATCTGCCTGTTCCTAGAGTCCAGGTAGAGCACTGGAGGGAGGTAGATCTATTAACATAGACTAACAGCAGGGGGAAATTAAATGTAAATCTGAACGCATTTACCCACGAGTGGAACAACTGTACAGATGTTTAGAACTATAGACATAGAAGAAACCTAATTAGAAGGGTGGACCTCCAGCTAACCTATTTTACTAACCTTTCAGCTCGATTTTTCTGTAGGAGAATGACACATTCCTTTTAATACAATTCCTTAAGCAACCTTGTGAAAGAGAATGGCTGGTTTTTAACACAGTCAGAACCTGTATGCTCTATAACCTCAAGTTCAAATTGAAATGTAATTGGAGAAGTATTTACTATGTCTGGTCAGAAAGTATTTGACTTCAGTTTCGTCTGTGTTTTCTTAACTTGGGTGTGTTTTTTTAATGGGACACCCCCCACCCCCCCCAATTTCAGTAGCAAAACACTTTTCTCTCAGATACGACATTTTTTTTCAGAGGATGCAAAAAGTATGTGGGTATTTTAAGGAAAATAGTGTACAAAACTGTACAGGAAAAGGGTGATTCAATACCTTTCAGATATTCTTGAGACAAAAAAAGCACTATAACTTAAGATGCTTTTTTTGCAAGCTGCCAGTCTAAGAATGAGATGCTCCTTTTTCAAAGTGTTAGAGATTTCCTCAAATAAAATTATGGACCAAAACCTTCTTGTTTATTGAAGGGCAGACACATCACAGGTATAACTCCATTATGAATGATAAAGGGATATATGGGATAGATTAATCCACTAATTTCAGAAGGGCAACTCTATTCATCTGGATGAGAATTCAACCTTGTATGAAGCCAGAATATAAAATGATAGTTCTAGGAAAAGTCAGTAGCAACGGGATATTTAATCTCTTTCCAAGAGATTTTCTCTTTGTAATAAATCCCAAGTTCATTTAAACTGCATAGCGCTGAGAGTTACAAACTTATATTGGAAAGTTAAAGTATTAGAATGTGGATTTGCCAGATAATCAAAAGCAGCTCTTTATGGTTTAAACAAAATCAATGAAAGATACTTTAATAAGCAGTCAGCAGTTTTAGTTTCAGTAACTTGCCAGATGTTACTGCATACATATATATTAGCTGCAACATGCAGCCTGAATCATTCAGATGCTTAAATGAGCATTTGCCACAGGCAGTATGGAGAAGCCATGTACTGCAGACTACATTGCCATGGTGGTCTTTGCATGCCATAGTAAAACAGAACCAGAGAGCTCCCATTCTCATTGCCTTATAGATAAGCTATCCCCTCTTCCTTGGCTGAGATGCATGAAAATTTGCCCTCCCTCTCTGTTTCTACATCTAGAAAGTGTGTGTGTGAGAGTAATCACAAGTAAAATCAAAATTTATTGTTGTGTAAAGGTCATTTACAAACCTAAAAGCCCTGGTTTGCTGCTATAAGCAGAATGTGGAAGAGACTTGGAGGGTGAATTTCCGACTTCTGTGGGAAAATGGTGAAGTGTGAAACTTATTGTGGGAAATCTCTTCCTTCAGAGTAAAACTGTGGACCCCAGGAGTATGACACAATAATAAATGAAAAGCCTATTCAGTTCTCTACCTTCTTATCAGCTCTTCTTGTATTTCTGCCAGAGATAGTTCCACTGTAACAAACCTGTTATGAAGGAGAAGTCTGCTTCCATCTTCTCCTTTACAGCACTTGCTTCTGACCTGTTTGTAGCACAGGGCATCAGGAGCCAGATAACAAAGTCAGTGCAAAGTTAACAGCTGCACTATCGTCATAAGGTTATAAATAGTCACAAGATATGCCCCTTGATCTCCTCATAGCTGACCTGGGATGAGAAATGGTTTAAGAGGGTAAGAATTTTTTTTGTTTGTTTGGGGGAGGGGTTTTAGTAGCCTGAATTGTTTTTCAATCCATTACAAGTGTTGCTGAAGTCTCCTATTGCTCAAAGGTATTAGAAAGCAAATACTTATCTCTGTTGTTTCAGTTTGTTTACTTTGCATTTGACTGAACTTTGGATACTGCCAATTTCACAGCAAATGACTACCCGCTGGCGAGAATGGGGAGCAGAGATAACAGGGATTCCAGCTGTCACAGTTCTTCTCCTGGGAAGCTATGGGACAATGAAGTTGCTTTTTGCCCCTTTTTATGAGCTGGGCCCAGCACATTAAAGAGCCACTGGGATTCCCATCACTGATGTCTATGGTTGCATAGGCAGCTCTCCTCAGGTCTCACCACTGGGGATATCTGCCCTACGCTCATGCCTCTCATGAGAGCAACAGCAGGTAACAAAGATGGCAAGAGAATTGGAGGGGCAGAAAACTATGGACTCTTCCAGAAAAGAGGTGAACATCAGCACTGCCTCTTTGGCTTCTCTTCTTTGAGGAGCTTAATGACTATTTTATTCCCACACAGCAAAGCATGTTTTGACATAGACTTAACTCTCAGTGCTGGCGTAATTCAGTGGAAATCAGACTACTCATATAAGGGCACACGTGTAGAAAATGGCTTAGAGATATCTTTGTGTTAAAGCAAAGGCAGGCTTCACAATCAGCCAAATCCTATTTGAGATTCTCAAAGCCTTGTAGATGGTCACAACAGGAACTGCTCAAATGTCATTTAGTGTGACACAAGACACATAAAAGTGCTGCTGTCTCGGCTGCAAACCGGAAACAGGAGGTTTTCTAAATGAATTAGAAGTTGTAATAAATAACGTCACGTTCTTGGGATATTGCAAGGGCAAAGAGGGAAAATGAGTCACTTCCCATTTGCAGCAATTATTGTAAGGAAAGAGACTCATTGTATCTCCTTTTTTTTTTTTTTTTTAGAGTCTGCACAGTCCTGTGATATTCTTCATGTGAAGAATCTAAACCTGCCTACTTGCAAAAGTAAAGCTAGCTGTGGCTGGAAGTCTTGGAAGGATTTTGGCTGAAACTACACAAATCTTAGCAAGTTCTGCAACATATTTCAGCTGGAATCTCCTGGAGCACTACTGAATGCTTTGTATTCCAGCCACCTGGCCCAAGCCCACCTAACATCAGACCACGCTGTATTAATCAAGAAGGAATTAAATTATTTGATTCAAAACACAGAATACTGAGCATAAAGAAATGAAAAAAACAGTCAGCTATAGACATACAGCTGATATCTTTCTCTGTAGACATGCAGTGCCTGACTTCAGTGGAGCTATTAGTGAGAGAGAGCAGCAGGTTTTAGATATATTGCCACATCTTGGAGTGTTGTAAATTGAGGCAGCTCCATTGAAGTCAGGCACTGCATAACTTTAAGGTGAGACAACAGTTTCCTGTCACCTGCATGATTAAAAGACGGCCACCCTGTGAGTACTAAAGTTCTAATCTAACACTACCCTCGGCAGAGATGCTGGCAAACATGACAGGCGTGGTGTTTTTTGAACAGGAACACACAACTGCTAATTACTATCTTGCTGACCCTATTAAGGTGCAATGGCTGTGCAGAAATGTGAGCAAGGCCTTCAAACACATGCCAAAGGAGTTTGCTTGATGCACATACAGTATTGCTAATATAGAGGTTTATTCTGTTCCCCTTTAGTTGGTATTTGTTGCTGTTTTAAAGGATAAATAAACATGCATTTTTGTAAAACTATGTTTGGGTAGTTTGCTGAAAAATTTTTTTGTTTAGTTTTAACAAAAATATTATTGAGGGTAATAGAATAAGGAGCATTGATGTAAGCTGGAGTAAAGTGCTTGAGATAGCAAATAAGAATTGTACATTTATCTATTAACTGACGTAGTTATGACAGGTTTAGGAAGTGAACAAGATATAAAATAGGATCTGAAATAAGATATGAAAAGATATTGAAGGTTCTTTGGTTCTTTGGACCATTTGTTGGTATGGTTTCTGGTATACGAATTCATTATATTTCTCTCTGATTATGTTTAGGTAAAAAGGCAAACTATTTTTATTTTTAGCTATTAAAAAAAGCTAACTCTCCCTCTTAATTTCTACTTAATTAAACCTTTGATTTTCTGTAATAATGGTAATGTGGCTGGTCAAAATTAAGCTAAAAGATACAACTATAATTTAGCCCAACTGAATAGTAATGTACATGTGGCAATCATGAAACTTTATTAAGGCAACTTTATTAAAATTTTAATGCATCTCAGTGCACAACGAAGCATGAACAAGATGATGAAATCTTGTGCTAGTCCTGCATGTTTGTTTAATTAAAGGCTGAAAAAAATCTTTTTCCCCTTTCGCACAAATATGGTAAAAATAATGGATTTCTTTTAACAAGATGTTATTAAAATTAATGAAGAAGCTAGCTGGATTCCTTCTCACAGTATTCTCTTTAACACAATTGCTTCTGTCCTTCACAGATCTATAATTTTTTAAAACATGAATAAAAATATAGGGTTTCTGAACAAAAAAAAAAGGATTCAGAATCATCTTTCACCCATCTACTTGGTGGTGGAGGAAATAAAAACCAGTATGTTATGTCTGAGATGTGCAGTATATACAGCTTGTTCTGAGACCCACGCTCCGTGATGGCATCCTGCGTGTACATAGCACCAAGGCAGAGAGCAGTCTTAGGTAAACCCAGTGGGAAGGTACTCTACATAACATCTGCTGACACTAAGCCAAAGCAAACAAACAAACATGCTGATATACGGTTTGGCATCTGATTAAACCAAGAGTTTAGAAACCACCTGAAACTCCTGCCGAGCTTGTGGCCTTTGCCAAATGAAAACTCCCCAACAGCAGTGTCAGTGCCCCTCCAACTACTACCCAGACTGATACCTATATCTGCTGCTACAATTTCACTGAACCATAACAAATGACAGCTCTTCATAAATAAATAATTGTAATACTCCAAAGGCTTGCCTAAAGCCAGCTGCCCCTGTGAACTAATATAGCTCTGAAAGGAGGACTGTGAGATCTAGAAAACATGCTGAGATGTAGGGAGCTCAACCTAGTGAAGAGAAGGCTGAGAGGTGATTTGATCACAGTTTACAGATGTATGCGAGGAGAGATGACCTCTCGTGCCAGACAGCACTTTGATTTAGCAGATAAGCTGGAAGCTAGATAAAATGAAAATGAGACAAACTGAAAATGAAAACGTGCACATTTTTCACACTAGTCCAGTACTGGAACAGATTTTGAGGTATGTGACAGTTTACCCAGCTCTTCAACATAAATCTATGTTGCCCATCTTCCTTTGAGATGTGATGTCATTCAAGTGCATTGCCATTAGTCAGTAGGCAGGACTCATTCAAAGGAATTTTATGCCGTATCTTCATGAGCTTCAAATCAAGTGATCATAATGTTTCTCTCTGGCGCTAACATCTGTAAATGGAAATGCTGCCCTGATGAAGTCAACAGCAATTTTCACTGTGCTTTCTGTGGGAGCAGAATTTTATTTCACAAACACATAAATGTTTGCAGCTTCTGCTCTTGGCTCCAATGGCTTAATATCGCCTAAACGTATTTGGTGATTGCTTATCTAGTAAATTACAGAGTGACACTGGTGATGCCTCTTAACAACTACAGAAGCTGATTGCTTGTATGCATTGCCCATTACAACTCATTCCTTTCCATGACATTCACCGTCTTCCTCTCACCCTCCTAAGATATATGTCAGGACATTGGTGAAGGTAAGAGTGGTTCATTGGACCTCGTATAAATAGCTTGTAATGGAATAAATTTTACCTCAGTACTTTTGAAATTGTGTTATCATTAAAAATGAAGCATGCCCATTAGGTTTACTGACTTTCAGGTAGCTTCACTTGAGATCCAGCTAAATCTCTGAGATTAATACTTCCCAGTAGCTGGTTTGCTCTTGACTTTTATCTCACAGTTCATGTCATTTGCTGTTTTGTGAAGTTTTGAAGTGGCTTTTATACAACAAAATATCCCTTCAAGGCAAAAGTGAATGCTTGAAATAATAGACCAAAATATGCATTTGTGTAAGTGCTAGCTAGAAATAGTGTAAAGGAACATCATTAGAAAATGTAAGATACTTGTGAATGGAATCCTTTCTACCAGTAAAATTATTAGATGACAATTAGATTAACAAAGCTATTGACTGATTACATAAAAGGTCGGCTTTTTTTTCCCCCCCTGATAGCCAGGTACATGATGGATGAAGCAGGCATGCACAAAGCACAATACATCATTACTCTTTGGGTCTAATAGGGTTATTAGTACTATGTCAGTACATCAAATTCACATATCCATCTGCCTATCAGAACAGATTACACACTCTACAGCACTCAAGAGACAGCAAACTGATACCAACTGATAGGCCATGAGGACATCTTTAAAGTCTGGCATAATTCTCTTACTGTACTTAAGTTATGTTAGCCTGTAGATTTATTTCTTCAGAGATTTGAGAGGAGTAAAGGAAAAAATGAAAAATTCCATAAAAACATGAAGTCCATTCCACCTAGGAAAGCAAAAATCCTTAGTCATATTTTTTTATTATTTTGAGGGAAAATAATTCTCAGAGGAAGTTTTTGCAGAGCTGCAATGAGACCCATCACAGATAGACAATATAAGCAATATGAATGCAATGGCTTGAAATATGGAAGCACTAATTACAGGATAGGCAAACAAAAGGAAGCAGCTTGTATATTTCCTTACTCTGATGTTTTACCATGTATAAGTCATAGAGGTGATTACTACACTTAACAGGAAACCTTAACATATATTTTAATTTGATATTTTACGACTGTTCCTGTTTGACATGCCATGTGAAAATAAGTATTGTCTACTTTAGGCTTCAGAATACTATTGAGCTGTTATACTGGAAATTTACATGATCAATGTGGTTTTTTTCCATGTACTTTAGGAGAAATAGAGTATGAATTTAAGGTGCAAGACAACACAGCAGTGCTTGAGCTAGAGTCTGTTATAACGCTGTTAATAGTGCTCCCTGGGCTGAGTGCCATAAGTCGTAATCATTTTGCTTCCAGTTAAGCAAGCTGGCTTAAGTTGGGCCTTTGAGTGCTAACTCACATTTCTATATATGGCACTGCAATGTGTCACGTGCTTTAAATGGAAACCGCTAGATGTTGGAAGAGTAAGAGGAAATAGGATGCCGGGTTAGACACAAGGCAGCCACAGTGTCGAGTCTGCTGAATACAAGGTGAAAAAGCTGACCAGAAAAGTAAGTGGAAAGCAAAGTTTCTAAGCAGTGAGATGCTGTTATTCTCCTTATTTTGACATAAAATCTGAGTATGGGATTTTTTTCATTCAAACTTGATTTTTGTTATTCTTGAAAATTAAATTGATTGTTGACTAACATATTTATTTTATTTTGCTAATGAAAAAAAAAATTTGTTCTTCTCTGTAGATCTCCATCCTGTGTCAGAGATTACAGGTAGGCAATCTCTGCATACTTTTTTGGTTGGCATTTTATTTTGGAGGACAAAGTTGTACCTTCTTAACTTCCTAGGTAGTTTCATGCTGTGATTAACTGTGTATGTAGAGTTTATATCTTATTGGTCCGTTTCAATAACATATAATCGTTTCAAGTGTTTTTCTCTACTTTTAATAATATGACCAAAGAACATTTTCTTAGGTATGGTATTTTGATCTTCTGGATTAGATATCCAGAATAAAATTGATGAAGACGAGTGACCTTTAACTTATATACATGCATCCTAAGTTCCACTTGTGTTCACTGAACACAAGTGAAGGATGCAGATTCTGGCTTAAATACTGACATTCTTTCCAAGCTCAATTTTGGAGATGCTTGTTCCGCTACACTTGAATTTCAGAACTGCTCCTCTGGTTATTCAACGCAGTAAAAGCTGTGCATTAGGGAACTTGGGGAGGAAAAAGGAATTAAAAAAAACATAGAATTTACACATTCCCTTCACAGTTCATATTCCTTGGTGTACCACCTACTGAATATATTGTGCCCACTCCCATCAATAATACATTTACATGTTTATTGTGCATATTGCAGTAAAGATACATAGGAATGGCATTCTCTGTCTATTTGCTAAAAGAAAAATTATCTCTCATAGTCAGTCCATCATAACTGTTGTTTTCAACAATATGATTAATATTATGGATACTAAATGTATATTTTTATATCTCAAAAATCTATTGTACCTATAGCTGTTTTTTAAAAAGAAATTTGATGAGAAATTCTCTGTCTTTGTCATCTTCACTTTGAGCTGTCAAAAACACAATCTTTACAAACTTTGTCACTTCTCACATGCTGATCCCAATGTGGGGTATTGACTAAAGCTAAGTAATTTTATTCTTAATTCATAGAAACCTAAAGCAAATGAACACAAGATGACTGGGGAGAATAAAAAAAAATCTTTTACAACCCAATGGCGACATTCATACTGACTTCCACAGTCTTTCAGATCTGTGTTGTAAAATCTATTGACACATTAGTGCATTGGAGCTGCCGTTCCATGATTTCACTTCTTTTTAAGCCGCAATTTAAAGAAATGTGTTCTTGGAAAAAAAAAAAAATCTGCCTTTTTACTTCACTATGCCACCATCTGAAAGCAATTTTCTCGTCTTCTTTAAAATATTTTGAATTGCTACATGGGGAGTAGTTTCTCTCTTGTTATTTCTTTAAATGAACTTCACTGTACTAAGTCAGGAAATGATCACTTCAAGTTTCCCAAGAAGCCAAAAAGCCTTTACCTATACACAACAAAATAATACTTTCCTTGCTGCTGTCTCAAAGCCCTTTGCAAACATTAAAGTCCAAACAGCTCTGTGTGAGAGAGATAAGTACTGGACCATAATCAACTCTAGTACCTATAAAGCTTTACTGTTCAGCTCTAAGTAGAATTTCTACAAGCCAGCAGCGGCAAATTAAAGGTGATCTAATTTTTTATTCTGTGGATTTCTGTATACAGCATGTATTGACCTACTGATATTTAACTTGCTTTTATCCATGATTGTGATGTTACTTTAAATTATCATTTGTGTTACACAACAGCTGGTCCCCAGGCCAGCAGAAAGTACCTTTTCTGGTGGCTGGGTAGCAGAACTGAGGGATCCTGAACTTCCTACGGTCATCCCCAGCCTTTCCTATATCCATCAATATCTCTCAACATCAGTCACTACAAGCTCTTTTTTTGCTTTCTTTCTGGACTAAGGGAGAACTCGAAACAGATGTGATTTTCCTTCCTGCACCAATCTCATTGCAGCTAATAACATTCTCTTTTTGTTTGTTTGTTTTTTTCCCTCCTAAAAAATTGTTGGTGAAATATATTGTTTATTGAAAACTGCAAGTATGGATTAATGAAAATCATATGTGACTATTCCAGATTTGAGGAAATATTAAAAAAATGCAAAATGCCCACAACTTTCAGTGTTCTATTTTGAGATTTTGAAAGTGAACTTGTAAAACTATTTTTAGTTTTGAAAATGAAACTACTTTTTAAAAAGTAAAATAAATATTGGAAATTAAATTGAACATCAGTGTAAAAAATACCTAATTTTTAAAATTCTGCTAAAAGTATCATAAGCATGATCCCATCAGATCAAAGTGAAGTGAGCCAAGGGGGAAAAAAGTCATTATTGTACATCTGTAATATAGTACAGCACATCATAGCACAGAACAACAAGCTCTGCCTACTCAGATAATCTTTGCTTGCTTTCTTCTTTTGCACTGGACTCACTACTGTAGGGTTTCTGATCTTTATCACTGGAATTCATTTGTCTGGACTTTAACTCTATTCAGTAATAGGATCAGTGAATCATAAATGTTTCCTATTATGAGTAATCTTTTCTGATCATCAAGGTGTGCATGAACAGAAGAGTTCCTGGTTCTTCATCATATTCATCTAATCCTTTCTTCGACTTTCTGACTTAAAATTTTAAAAAGAGAGAACAAGAACTTTCTACTTTCTCACTCATTTTAGGGTCACTGGGCTCACCAAATTCCCTTCACATTTGCTTGTGGCATGATATCCAGAAGTACAGAAAAATTCCCAGCCTCCTGCTGTGGGTTCCAGTCAGGTAACTGAAGGGTTTGCTTTCGTTTTTTTCCTTCCTGACTCTGGCAGCTAGTTTGTATGTGCATATATTTCTTGTTTTGACTCTTGTATGGTTGTTCCAGGTTTTTCTTGTCTTTTTCATTAATCTGGAGAATAGCAAATCCATCTTGTTTTCTGGTATGTGTATGGAGCTTTTGCTGTTTTCCCTTATCTTTTTGTTGTTTCTCCATTGCCAAGCCACTTCCACCATAACTGAAATAATTTCTGATGGTTGCAGAGAGAGAAAAAAGTTGATGGAGAATTAAGTTGTGTTTCTATTCAATCCAAAGAAAATGAGCTGATCTGGAAAAACTGCCAACTCTTTTCCTCTTTCATCACATTCTGCCCCCCCATGCTTCCAACTCAATAATATTCTTAAACATTTGCATCAAAGAGAATTTGGGGACACCTAATGGAGGCCCTGGTGGCTTACAGTTGTAGCCCCTCAGGACTTCACACACACAGCCTCCTGCATAACAAGCTGTCGGTAGCCTAAATGCATGGCTCTATATCTGCAGCCAAAAGCTACCCGAAGTCTCCTTATCAAAGGCCAAAGGAAATAAATGTACATGATAAATTTTTGGAAGACTATATGGGGACCATGTCATGTCCAAGAATAGTCACATGCCCAAATCTCTCCTATCCTCCCCTTCATATGAATACCTGAGCTTACAGAGGACCCTTCAATGGATATGGGGCAAAGGACTGTGTTGATGAGAGTCATGTTACTGGTGAGGGGTGGGGATTAAAACCAATTTTGCAGAGTGCACATTCTTGTGAAATCATTAATTGTCATTAAAAGCACTGAGTCAACACACGTTGAAATCAGTGGACAGTTTTCCATCACCATTAGTGGGCTTTGGTTAGGTTCTGCATTACATGCTTTAACTCGTAAATGTTGTGTTAGACAGGAGATTTTTTTTATGGTGTACTTTTTTAAAGACGAGGTCTTTTAAAATCTGTTTTTCTTTGTTGAAACAGCCTGTAATCTCACCCCCAAGAAGGCTTGTGTGCTTTCATTTTCAGTCCACACATTATTAAGCACTGATTCATTTTAGTTTCATAAAACATTAAATAGTCTTCTAGATAAAACTGGTTTTGTTTCCCACATGTACAGAGCTGCTTGGTTGTCATAACAATGAAAGCCAAAATAAAATACGTGAAGTGTAATGAAATCACTCAGTTTATTTGTGGTGCTAATGTCATTATTCGGTTCAAAAACATTGAAAATTCAGGGACAAATGATGAATGATCTAGGAAGATCTGTTAAGCAGCAGATGTGACTGAAAGATTGACACACATGATGCCAATTAAAACACAATACCATAGCTCACTGGGGAAAGTTGAGATAATGATGCAGCCCAAACCTAGATTTACTCAATGCTACTTTCAGCAAAACTTCTTGTGAAGCCAATGGGAGTTTTGTCCGTGCTAGAAATACAAGATCCATCCCAGAATGACTCGCATGGTCCCAAGATGACAACAGACTTGTTGGAAATAAGATTTCTGATCAACACTTTATTTATTGTGATGATCTAGCATCTTTCATTTTTTAGTGTTTTGTCCCTCTAAACCCAGTGAGACTTTTGTCATTTGGTTTAACTGGAGCAGGCCAAAGCTCTGTTTCTGCAGCCCAGCTACTGAGCAGGCTGGCCCCAAATGTCCAAAGTGTAAAAGATTGTGAATAGACCCATTGACTTCACTGACATTGTTCATCTGCCAAAAATTAAGGGGAACAATTCCTTCTCGGCACAAACCTTGCCCATGCATGCACATCCTGGCTCCCAGCAAGCACACAGCTTACCTTCCAACATGCTCTGGTGCACTCAAGCAAGCCAGGATATTATTTTGTCCTAAACATTCAGAAATTAATTGAAAAAATGAATGTTCTCATAAGCTGAGATAAAAATGTATCTGCTGCCAGATGCTAATTGTACTCAGTGGCATAGCAAGGCCAGACTGCAACGGCCCTTGCTGAAAGTCAGGCGTGGACAGGATTGGCATATGAGAAACTTCCTCAACTGGTATGCTTACCCAGGGATGCCTCGCAACCAGATGCTTTCATTCTTGTTCCCAAAAAAGGGACAGAATGTGACTGGAAAAAAGAGGAGCAAAGAGGGAAATTCAAAGAGAATGCAATAGCCCAACTGGTAGCTATTTCATTCAAGTTATTTAAACCTGAACAAATTTCCACTTCTGCACTAAGGGCCTGATATAAAGCTCACAGAAATCCATTCTAATCTTTCCACTGACTTCTGTAGCTTTGAATGAAGCCTTTCTCTCTCTTTGTAAACAGATTTTCCTACCTTCTTTGCCCACCTCTAATTCAGCTGTGAGATCACATCCATTACAAGTAGCATCAATCCAAAAGTGTAATTGCCCTACTGTGGAAAATGGTGATAAGAGATTAATTAATATGTTCATATGTCATCTTTTATGTAATGACTTTGTCATAACTGAAATTGTTCTTCTCTTATCATATTGTCATTTTCTCCAGGTTTTAACTGGGTGTTACACTTGAAAAGGTCAATTATGATAAGTTTAAAAAAGTACATGAATCTGAAGATGAACAACTGACATTTAACCTAAGTGATGATGCTCTGCTTTTTAACTGTGAGTCTGATTAATTTAAAACCAATTTGGATCCATTCTTTGCTTCATTGCTTGTGCAGTGAAACTCCAGAAATTTGACCCAAGAGAGTATAATTTAAGATGGAATAGATGCTTAGTAGATATATATTTCTCGCTCTCATAAATTCTCTAAAGTACTGGAGCAAATGCAATTAAATTAAGGGAGTGGGTTTTTTATTTTTTTTAATTCAGTTCTCTTGTTACTGTGTGATACTTCTAGGTAGAAAGAAAAACCAAAGACTCTTTCCTGAAGAACATGTCCCTTTGATTTACTGACTCTGCTTTGGCAAGTATTTACTTCCATGACAATCTATCGCTGTAAGTGGTGGTACTGAGTAACTCCTTTTAGTAAAACTGTAACATGTTCTAATGGAGCCTGAGATGGAATGACAGCACTATAATTTTGTTTTATCCACTGATTATCTATTTAAGGCTTTACTCTGACATCATTGACTGGGAGTACTATCCTTGCTGAAGTCAACCAAGCTATTTGCACAATAAGAGAGTGTTTGAATTGAGCAGGCACCTCAAGGTCCATTGCTTATGTATCTGTTTCTTTCTTACTTACCTTGCTGTAGAGTACAGTGATCCGTACTTTGTTTATTGTGGCTATCTATCTGGAAAATAAGTAGGAGATGGGAGCGATGGCTTTTTGAGCTTTATTTTTTCTCTGTTTTTAGTGGTTGCTGGTTTTATGCAATGTATAGGTATGCATCATGGCCATGTAGGCCTCCACAGTTATTTTTCTTCTCAACTACCTGGGCCTACTTAGCTGCCTTCTCACTGGCTGCTCATCCTACACCTGCAAACAGAAGTCCTTCAGCTTCTCCTTGGTGTCTTCCTGCATTTCCCTGGAATTCGCAATGCATTGTTTCTATTCCAGATAATACCATCCCACAGAAACACTTCCTAAGGCATCGATATTTCATCATTAAGTCAGTTTGTCTTTGGGGCTCTCCTCTCTCAGCTACTGAACACACATTGTCATCACCATCTGTCAGGGAACCCGTGCGAGCCGTCTCACCACGTTGCTTCAGCCTGTCCTCTTCCCTGTTTATGGCATGATAAGGGATAGCGCACACACACCTATCAGCAGCAAACCTTGCAAACTTTGAACACCAGCCTGAATGCTAAACCTGAGGTGTGTGCATCTTCCTTATAACAAACTTGTCACCTAGAAATTGCAAACAAGGACAGGACATCCAGCCATGTTCTCAGAGGAAATAAAGCCCATTTTTTACACAATACAAACTGATTGTTTTATCATAGTTTGACACAATATTCAGCTTTTGTTCAGAGAATTATGCAGGTTCTTCCTGTCCCACCAGCTCCCTTGGTCATTCCCCTCAATAGGAAAATGACCAGAGAAAAATAGGATAATGACACAGCTCCGTTCAGTTTGGTTCTAGGATATTATGTGGATTGCTTTTATTCATTTGTTTATTTATTCATACCCATGCCTCCTAAATAAATCCCAGCAGTGAGCTGCCTACATCTCATTTCAAACTTTCTCGCAATTGCAAAAGATTATATGTCGCTCAGAGCTGCAGCTGTCCCAGCTGTCTTTTACTGAATAACCCACAGACTCACCTGTGGTAGATTTACTGTGTGCATGCGAGTTCAAGCTCTCCATCACAAGAAAATTATGTAATAAGTCTGACTCAGATGCAGTTGCTCGAGCTTCTGTGTGCAGAGTTTCTGTCCAGATATTCTTTAAGAAATTGCAGCTTACTCTCAGCTCATTTTTTTTTCAGTGTCTAATTTTCCTCTCTATTTATCTGTGTACTAATGCACTCCAGGATCCTGTTCCCTACTCTTGTCTGTCTCATAGAACCACAGCTTAAGTCTACAGTGTCACAGAGCAGACGGTAGTATTTAGTGACCTCCTGCTCTATTAGATGGAAATTGATTTCCCTCATCGAGGCAAGTGAAAAATCCACAATATGCTCCATCAACTTTGTTTGTGCAGCAGCACTAGCAATTGAAGCTATAGGGGAAGACACAGCTCTTCAGACATCATAAATAGCAGTATCTTTTCTGAACATCAGAGTAAAGGAGTGGTAAAGGAGTTCTCTAGCAGTTTGCAGAAAAACTGATAAGGACCTGCTGGCTGAGCTTTCTTTGGCAACGTTTGTTGCTGAATTATCCTGATAACGTTTCACCACTGTGAAGTCACCTATAAGTAGTTATACTATGTGGCCACAAATAATAAAGTCTGCAAGTACTTGCAAGCCATAGCCCCCAAACTTAATTGGTAAAATACCACCCAAACAACAGTGTACAGATGTGCTTCTATGATTAGAAAGCAGAAGCTGAGATTTTCTTTTGGTAGCAGCAATTTAGCTACTCTGCCACAGAATTAAATCATATAAAAATCAGTATTTATGAGAAGTATTTTCAAATAAGTGTTCAATGCAATAAGATCAAGTAATGCCACATCTTTGGGAACTTTCAATTACTACCAGTCTGGACAGCAGTGCTTTTTGAGCACTCCCTCACCTTAGGGATGCTGCTCATGAGTTCAGGATGCATATTTTCATCTCTGTTTTCATCTCTGGGTCTGAAACTTCGAAATTAATTTCTGTTAGATATAAGAATGACCAAAAATATCAACTGTCCAGCGTTACTGTAAAACGTCTCTGCTTGACCTTACTTTTCCTTGCAGCAGCTCAGAACCAATTAGTAGCTGAGGAATATGTGTACTCAGATCCAATATAACATACTTTTATGTGAGGAGAGGGAATGGAGTGGAAACTTGGTCGACATAGCTCACCTTGATGGGTGCTTAGCTGTACAAGGTGTTCAGACACCACAGTCTTGGGTGCAGTATGAGAACCTGCATAGAATACAATCAAGCTAAAAAGGAGTGGAGTATATAGGCACATTAACACCAAGGGGAAACTTTTTCCAGCAATACAAAGAACTATTTTCTGTGAACATCCTCTTTGTTTTTATAGAAAGCTGGATGGAAATTTCCAGGCAGAAATACTAGCAGTAAAAGAAATTAAAACACGCATTCACATGATAACTGCTGAGGACAGTCACAAGATAACCAGACTGCAGTCATAAAACAATTAGGAGTAGTGTTTAAGCATAAGCAATTCCTTATTTTATCATAATTGCCAGTGAAAACAACACCCACCAGGGAACAGAAAAGAATATAGGGAATTGTTAAACTGAAGTTCCAGTTCATCCAGTCTTGTGCAATCTAGATATACGATATAGCCTCAAGACTGTTAATGGTAGTGTGTTTGCACATAAAATGAGAATATGAATATCCCTCTTCTTTATCTCACAGAAGAGTTATAAAACATCACATAAGCTGTAACTTTCAGGAAAGATAAGAAGAACAAAATGTTATTAAGGTAGTATCATCAGTTCTATTGTGTTTTCATTTTATCTGTTAATGACAATGCTTTCTTGAAATAGATTGTGACATCGTGGGAGTCAGGCTTTCTCTTGAAGCAGGGCATAGTATCAAAGGATTACAACCGTTGTCTCATTCTAAGTGTTATATCTTTCACACTCAAGTTTTCTGAAGAGACAGAGCCCGTGGGGGAGCCCTGCAGAGCTGGTGGTTCCTATGAGGGAGATCCAGCTCTATCATTCTGGAATTGCACAGAGGCGACAACACAAGCATGACTGGGATGCTAAAGACAGGGCAAAAACTGGAGAGAGAATTGTGGCAGGCATGAAATTCACAGACTCTCTTGCATTTTAGTGCCCACTGTATCACCTCCAAATTCACTCTTTAAATGTGTGCTCAACAATGTATTTATACATATAGAGATGAGTATACATATGAGATAAAGTAAGCATGGACTAGTTAAGTCCTGTGTGTATCTAGAAGGGTGTCTCTGTTGTTCAAAAAAAAGGTGTGTCCTTTACTATCTGAATTAGCTAAAAGATTAAAATAATAACAAAGGAAAGATTATTAGGATTTTGAAATGGGTTAAACTTCCAAATTCATGCCTGAAGAAATGACTTAAGTTAAAAAACAGTATATCACTGCTTTTGTAGTCTATCTGTGAAAGTAGGCAAGAAAATCCCTACTGGATGGTACTACAATGGTTCATTTAGCCCAGCATTCTGCCCCGATGGTAGCAAAAAGAGCCACTAGTCAGCAGGGGGAAACATATGAGCCTGGACAGTTTTTCAAATCCATTCACCTATTCTTCCTGACATCCACAGTGATTGTACTGGCACGTCAGACAGTATATGCTTCCATATTCCCTTTAGTATCTGTTTATAGACCTGTTCATGAGTTTGTTCAAACTCTTTTGCAGCCATTCATTCTTCTGCCTCTACAACCTCCTGTGGCAGCAACTCCTAAAGTTATTTATCTGTTTTAAACTGATGTTCTACTAGCTTTAACAAGTACTTCTAATACTGCAAGATGGGGTGAATAATGGTTCTGCAGTCACCCAATCCACACTTTCATCATTTTGTAAACCTCAGTCAACCTGCCTACACACCTTCTCCTCATCAAATTTAAGATCTCAGAATGTTCAGTCTCTTCACATATGTTGGATGCTTCATCCTTTGATTGTGTTTGTTGCCCTTCTCTGCTTCCAACTCTGCTACATCTATCATGGGATGTGGAGACCAGGACTGAGTAAAATATTCAAGGCATGAGTGCCAAAGTTTTTACGGTGGCAAACCACAACCTTCTGTCTTGTTCTCGAAGTCCTTCCTGACAATGCTCAACATTTTGTCGTCTTCTGTTGGCTGCTGCTGCACTTGGACGTGATCATTTCAGAGAACAATCCGTGGTGACTCCTCAGCCTCTTTCCTGAGTTGTCTCAGTTTAATTTCAGCAGCAAATGTTTTAGATTATTTAACTGTAGTCTAACATGGACACTTTTCTTTTTACAGCTGAGATCAGAACTAGTGTGTGTCCTGGTCTGTGTTCTCTGCTCCTCCCACCTACCTCAGACTTACGCAGAGAGTTTTTCCCTCTTTTCCTGCTGTGGCTAGCTGGAGGAATTAGTCCTGCTCTCTCTAATCCCCTGCTGCTAGTTTTCTCTGCCTTGCAGTTCAATTCCTAGTACTTCCACAGAGGGGGAAAGGATTAAGCCTGCTGTTACTGTTGCATACAGCTGCAGCTGGCAGCTAAAATTGACCTTTCTTTTCATTGGCCTTTTTCACTTTCTATTTACTCCTCTTCCTTTCAAGCACAAATCTGGAGTAAATAGAAAAGAAAATATTGTCCCTTCCAGAGTAAAAGCTGTGGGATAAGTGCTCTCTTCTCCCCTCCTGCCATATGGGCAGAAGTCTTGTCTGCCATGGTTTGTGCTTTACACCTGCTTGACATGCACTGAACACTGTACTTCCCTGAAGTGCACTTTTTCTTTCATTTACTCTTGGTAAAATGATGTTTTCCTAACAGAAGGTGATGCTTTAAAGGTCCTCCCTACCCATTTACAGCTACCTGTATTTTTGTTTTTAATCAGATCAAAACATTATTTCTATTCTGCAGGAAGGTAATTTGAGGCTTCTTCTTTTTCTTTTAGAATTTGCCCCAGGGCCACTAATAACAACAGAACAACAAGCTGTGTATTACAGCTCTCTCAAGGTTAAGATTCCAGAAATCCTTCTTTGAAATGTCATGATGTTTTGTTATTTCCAGCAATACAATGCAAATCCACGACAATGCCTTTTTAAGGGACTAATAAAAGTATATGATTAAAAAAAAAAAAAGAAAAAAGAAAAAGAAAAAATGAAAAATTTCCTGCTAGGAAGTTCCAGCAGGCAGGACATGCAAATGTCTTCTCAGATTTAATGAAATCAGATGGACAATGCTCTCCTATTTGTGATCCTGCTTAGATAAGGAGAAAAAAATTATTCTTGTTCAAGAGAGCTTGTATAAATAACAACATTTATGGTACTAATAAAAAGAATGGAATTTAAAGACAACAAGCTTCATTGAGATGAATTTAAAATTGCAGTCAGTGTTTGACTGCACTTCTCCATATATATCTATATATATATCTATATATATCAATGTTAAAGGTTTTGTAGTCAGATCAGTTCTTGGAGTAGTCCCCCACATAAATCAGATCTGCTAATAGAAACAATGGGGCAAAACTTCACGTTAAATAGACTTAACTCTACTAATTTATAGCATGTATCAATTCAGCCTTTCTCCACAGGAGACAAATATCCACCGCATTTCCTCATCTACCTTCTACCTCTTTCATTTCAATTTTCTTGTTCCTCTCCCTTCATTTCCCCCCAAAGAATAGTTTTAATCTTAATATAAACTTTATTACTTTGAAGAAAATCATGGTTGCTACATAAAAAAAAACATGTGTTTGTAGCCATATGATGGTTAACAGCCAGAACAGGTACTCTTCTTATTGCATGAGCTAAAAGCCAATCTGCAACACCAGGTACAGGCACACTGTAGGTAAATTCTGACTCTGTCCCACAAAAAAGAAACAGTAGCAACTGTAGAAATTAGCCAGACTATTACAAGAATTTGCAGTACTTAAATACTTTTAAAAATGATTGTTAAGTTGATAAGGTTATTTAGATAAAATACCAGTGATTCTATGTCAACAGTTATCTGAACCTTATGCCTGTTGCTCTCTACTTTGTTAACTTTGTTTTATTGCAGCATAATTTCAAAATACCTGAACTTCTGTAAAGCTGCACAGTTGGGCAATACATTAATACAGGGTTTTTTTTTGTAGTGGAAATTGTATTATTTTGTAATATGGTCTGCACTGAAATGAGCAAAACCACAACTTAGCCTATCAATCAATCACGTGGGATGTATCATCATGCCCCAGTTTAAAAATACAGGTGACCAGCCTTTCAAATCACTAAGAGACTTACGCCATGCATCAAAGTACTGTTTCCTCTCTCTCATTCAATGGCCACAGAGTTCTGTTTCCACATGCAAGATGTTCTGACTCTGTTAGAAGAAAGGGAAAAGTATGTTTGATTCACAAGAAATTTACATCGTCTTGTACACCATCTAAATAAACAGCCCATTTCTGGAGATAAGGGCAGATCCATGCATTGATATATAGATGCTGCATTCCAAAAGAAATGCCAGGGGTGTTTATCTCTAAGTGTAATGATGTATTTTAGGAGAAAGATAGATAGACAGACAGAAAGACAGACAGTCAGAATGAACAAACAAGACCCAGCAAGTGCATGGAATTTTGAGACACCTGCCACCACTTGTCCTGTAAGGCAGAATAGATTAAATAATAAGGAGCATGACCTGGAAAAACAGACAAGTCCTGTACAGTGTAAAATCAATCTAAGCCTACAACAAGGCACATGGCTTAACAGCTCCAAGATTTTTTGAACTACATTTGAAAGAGGAATAAGGGGAATGAAGGTCTAATTCACACGAGCCACACAAACCCATTGCTTGATTAGAGGGGCCCTGCTTCCAGCCAGGTGGAGGAGAGGGACAACCGAGTTTATTGGACTGTGTGGATTCAATGTCCTGGCACATTAAAACCACAAAGGTATAGAGCCCTGGTAGACACTGGTGCACAGTGCACCCTAATGCCACAGAATCCTTCAGTATTTCTGGAGTGACAGGGGGATCTCAAGAGTTATCTGTACTGAAGGCCGAAGTGAGCCTAACTAGGAATGAATGGAAAAAGCACCCCATTGTGACTGGTCCAGATGCTCGTTGCATCCTTGGCTTGGACTATCTCAAGAGACGGTATTTTAAGGACCCAAAAGGGTATCAAAGGGCCTTTGGTAGAGCAGCTGTAGAGACTGAGGACATTAAACAGCTGTCTACCTTGCCTGGCCTTTCAGAGGACCCTTCTGTTGTGGGGCTGCTGAGGGCTGAAGAACAGCAGGTGACAATTGCTACTACCACGGTGCACTGATGACAATATCGCACAAATCGAGACTCCCTGATCCCCATTCATAAACTGATTAGACAATTAGAAAATCAAGGAGTGATGAGTAAGACTCGCTCACCCTTTAATAGTCCTATATGGCCAGTGCGAAAGTCTAATGGAGAATGGAGATTAACAGTAGACTATTGTGGCTTAAATGAAGTTACGCCACCGCTGAGTGCTGCTGTGACAGACATGCTAAAACTTCAATGCGAACTGGAGTCAAAGGCAGCCAAGTGGTACGCCACCATAGACATTGCTAACGCGTTTTTCTCTATTCCCTTGGCACCAAAGTGAAGGCGACAGTTTGCTTTCACCTGGAGGAGTATCCAGTACGGCTGGAATTGACTGCCCCAGGGGTGGAAACACAGTCCTACTGTTTGTCATGGACTGATCCAGACTGCACTGGAAAAGGGTGGAGCTCCAGAACATTTGCAATACATTGATGATATCATTGTATAGGCTGACACAGAAGCAGAAGTTTTTGAGAACGAAGAGAATATAATCCAACTTCATCTGAAAGCTCGTTTTGCCATAGAAAGAGGTAAAGTCAAGAGACCTGCCCGGGAGATCCAGTTTTTAGAAATTAAATGGCGAGATGGACATTGCCAGATCCCGATAGAGGTGATCAACAAAATAACAGCTATGTCCCCACCAACTAACAAAAAGGAAACACAAGCCTTCTTAGGCATTGTGGGTTTCTGGAGAACACATATTCCAGATTACAGCCAGATTGTACACCCTCTCTATCAAGCGACCTGAAAGAAGAATGTTTTTTCAATGGGGCCCTGAGCAACAACAGGCCTTCAAACAGATTAAACAAGAGATTGTGCATGCAGTAGCCCTTGGGCCAGTCTAGACAGGACAAGATGTTAAAAATATGCTCTACACTGCAGCTGGGGACAATGGTCCTACCTGGAGCCTCTGGCAGAAATTATCAGGGGAGACTTGAGGTCGACCCCTAGGAATTTGGAGTCAAGGATACAAGGGCTCCGAGGCCAACTATACTCCAACTGAAAAAGAAATAGTGGCAGCATATGAAGGAGTTAGAGCTGCTTTGGAAGTGGTTGGTACTGAAGCACAGCTCCTCCTGGTGCCCCGATTACCAGTACTGGGCTAGATATTTAAGGGTAAGGTTCCTACTACTCATCATGCAACTGATGCTACATGGAGTAAATGGATTACATTAATCACACACACAAATTTGTGTTTTCCTACACAAATAGGAAACCCCAATCGCCCAGGAATCTTAGAAATTATCATGGACTGACCTGAAGGCAACGACATTGGACTGCCACCAGAAGAGGAAGTGACGTGTGCTGAAGAAGTCCCACTGTATAATGAACTACTAGAGAATGAAAAGCAGAATGCCCTGTTCACTGATGGATCCTGCCATCTCGTAGGAAAACATTGGAAGTGGAAAGAGGCGGTAGGGAGTCCTACATGATGAGTCACAGAAGCCACAGAAGGACAAGGTGAATCCAGTCAATTTGCAGAGGTAAAAGCCATCCAGCTGGCTTTAGACATTGCTGAACAAGAAAAGTGGCCAAGGCTTTATCACTATACTGACTCATGGATGGTGGCAAATGTCTTGTGGGGGTGGTTAAAGCAGTGGAAGCGAAGACTGGCAGTGCAGAGGTAAACCTGTTTGGGCTGCCAAATTGTGGCAAGATATTGCTGCCCGGCTAGAGAAACTTATTGTAAAGATATGTCATTTGGATGCTCACGCACCTAAAAGTCAGGCTGCCGAGCAACATCTAAACAACCAATGAGTGGATCAGGCTGCTAAAGCATTCCAAATAGATTTGGACTGGGAACATATGGGTGAACAATTCTGTGATTCTGGGTGAACTGTTTTTACCTCAGTGGGCCCATGACACTTCAGGTCATCAAAGGAGAGATTCAATAGATGGGCTCGTGACCAAGGGGTGGACTTAACCACGGACTCTATTGCACAGGTTATCCACAGCTGTGAAACATTCTTCGCAATCAGACAAGGGAAACAGTTAAAACCTTTGTGGTATGGGGAGCGGTGGTTGAAATATAAATATAGAGAGGCCTAGCAGATTGACTATCTCACATTCCTGCAAACTCACCAGGGCAAACACTATATGCTTACAATGGTGGAGGAAACCACTGAATGGCTGGAAATATATCCTGTGCCCCATGCCACTGCCCAGAACACTGTTCTGGGCCTTGCAAAGCAGATCTTGTGGCAACATGCAAGCCAGAAAGAACTGAATTGGGCAATGGGTCTCATTTCAAAAACAATCTCACAGACAACTGGGCCAAAGAGCATGGCATCGAATGGGTATATCATATCCCCTGTCATGCACCAGCATCTGGTAAAATTGAACAATACAATGGACTGTTAAAAACTACCCTGAAAGCAATGGGGGTGGAACCTTTAAAAACTGGGATAAGCGTTTGGCAAAAGCCACCTGGATAGTTAGCACTAGGGGATGTATCAGTTGAGTGGCCCTGATCAGTCTGACCCTTCACATATGGTAGAAGGGGATAAAGTCCCCATGGTGCATGAAAGGAATTTGTTGGGGAAAAATTGTCTGTATTTTTCCTCCTTAAGGCAAAGGCAAACCCATTCTTGGGATTGCTTTCACTCAGGGGCCTGGATGTACTTAGTGGGTGATGCTGAAGGATGGTGAAGTCAGATGTGTACCCCAAGGTGACCTAATTCTGGGTGAGAATACTCATTTCTGAACTGTATGATGTTAATCACTGAATAATACTAACAGTGTTCAATAAGTGTCTTTCAGGTTAATGCAGTGGTAATAAAACCGGAACTAGCCTCATCAAGTGGCATCCAGTAACTTCCTCGAGACTGACATCTTTAATGTGCAATCCATGGGCATGACCGTGACAAATCTCATACCATCTCTCCTGCCCTGAGAGACTGCTATGCCAGATAGAAACGCGCAATCATGAATTAAATGAACTCTGGGCCCCGCACTTCAAGAAAGATGTTGAGGTGTTGGAGTGAGTCCAGAGGAGGGTGACCAAGCTGGTGAAGGGTCTGGAGGGTCTGTCCTACGAGGAACGGCTGAGGGAGCTGGGGTTGTTTAGCCTGGAGAAGAGGAGGCTCAGAGGTGACCTTATTGCAGTCTACACCTACCTGAAGGGAGGTTGTAGTGAAGTGGGAGTCGGCCTCTTCTCCCGGGCAACTAGCAATAGGACAAGAGGACATAGCCTCAAGCTTCGCCAGGGGAGGTTCAGGTTGGACATTAGGAAGCATTTCTTTTCAGAAAGGGTCATTAGACATTGGAATGGGCTGCCCAGGGAGGTGGTGGAGTCACCATCTCTGGATGTGTTTAAGAAAAGACTGGACATGACACTTAGTGCCATGGTCTAGTTGACAGGGTGGTGTAAGGGCAACGGTTGAACTCGATGATCCCTGAGGTCTCTTCCAACCTGATTGATTCTGTGATTCTGTGAACTCAATGAACTTTTTGTATAGAGAGATTAATCATAAATCAGTAGTATCTTTATGTACTTGAAAATGAAAAAAAGCAGTAGTGACCTGAGCATGACATAAATGGTATGGAAGAAGGGGTGAAATGTCCTGGTTTGGACTAAGACAGAACCAATATTCCTTTCAGTGATTTTTCCTTTCAGTTAAGTTTCTTCTAAGTAGCTGCACTTTCTGAAGCTGACTACATGTTTTTCAGACAGTGTCTGCTTCTAGGATTGATAACGCTCAAAGTTTATAGTTATTACTAAAGTAACAGCATGAATAGTATGCAGAAAGGCTCTTGCTTATACTTATTCCTATAGAAAACAAGTTCAGTGCTAAGTTCACAAGTGAAAGGCTGTAAAAGAGTTGCACTTGTGGGGAGGAGCATACAGGACAGGTGACGCAAAATTGACCAGCGAATTTTTCCATCCCACACACATCAGACTCAGTTTAAAGCTGAGAGATCACAAGGGTCACCCTCTCTTCTTCTATGGCCAGTGTCCAAAGAGGACTCTGTCCATTTTTATCCTGCCTTCGATCCCAATCTGTGCGTTCCTGAATCCAGTTTCCTATCTGCAGGTGAGTCCAGTCCGGGACTTCCCGGAGCCTGCACTGCAGCACCAGTGGTGACATGATCGTCATTGGGGGAGCTCGATCTTGGTTTTATATGTATTTGTATATATTTAATTATTACCATTATTATTATTATAGTCTTTTTCATTGTTATATTTTATTAAAACTCTTGTAACTTTCCAACCCATAAGTCTCTCTCCCTTTTCTCTTTTCCTTCCCCTTCTGGGGAAAGGAAAGGGTTAATAGAGAGCATCTGCCATCTGTTTAATAGTGCCAGGCCAGGTTTAAACCTTGACAGCACCTTAAATCTGAAACTCATTACTTGAACCCATTTCATTAAATTATGTGAGGGTGTCAGAAAAATCAAACACCTTCTTCCTTCCTGCCTTTGAAAAGAAGTCACAGACTTTTTATTTTCTTTTTGATAAAAATGTCTTTGCAGTTGTCTTTAGGACTCTTGTTAAAACCTGACACTTGGAAACCTTGTCCATCGACACAAAAGTCATTTCCAAACTGTTCTATTCAGACAGAAACATGCTATTTTCATAATGTTGAGTTCCTAATTACTAGTTAAACACCAAAGCCCTGATTTTAAGACAAAGTTAGCTTAATGAAAATGATGTATTCTTCAAAAACCCTTACTCTGAAAAAGTAACACCCACTGCTTCTTTCTATCAAAGTTCCAGATGTGCTAACATTAATATATAAAGTAAATATATTTAGTGAAATCACTACCTTTTTTTGCTATGAGCACTGTTAAGCACATCTGTTGATAAAGTATTTCTTCTTTGTATGAGAGCTACTTGAATTATAACCAAGGTGAGCAGTAGATTAGCAAGAATCAAGAACCTAGACTTAATAAATGTGCTTGTGTATCACTTTCAAAACTATTCCATATCTATAAGATGCAGGTGACCAGCTCAAGAGAAAATCCAACAGTTTTTATGAAAACAAGTAATCATGAATTTAGGAGTCTAATATTTGGTATGACGTTCTGAAAATGCTGGTATTCTTTCTGTTTGTTTGTTTCTTTTCTTTTTTTTCGTTTCTTCTGAGTACTCTGAGTATTCTTATTCCTGTAGGATAACAGACTGAGAAAAGGTTTAGGAACAAGAAGTTATTGTCTTTCACTCAAAACCCACCTAGTTGTTACACTTCTACAGAGGCAAAAAATAAAAAGTGAATGTGACATACTATTATTTCTTCACTATCTTTTTTCCTAACATTTGCAGTGGAAAAGAGAACCATTTTGCTAATGGAAGAAGATGAGGGCAGTTTAAAAAATGAGAGAAAGTAGGATTTTTTCCCCATTATTTCTTAATGAAAACTGCTTGTCAGCAGAGTTTTTGGCTATATTAACTAGAATGTCCATATACAAATATTTTCTCAAGTGTTTTTCATCACTTTTAAATTTGCGTAGCATTGCTCAGGATGTGTTAACTGCAATGTCTTTATGCTAACTGAAGACCATTAGAGACACTTAGTTCTCTTTGTCAACTATATGGAAAATCCACAGTCCTAAATTAAACTGTCCAGTGTGCAGGTGTCACAGAGCACTCGTGCAGCGAGTGTCTGACTCCTGTCCTTGCCCATAGTTCTGCCCTCTGATCAGGTTTGCTTGACTGCTTTAATTTATGAGCACAAGCACTGAGATAGCTGGCCTGCAAACAATTCTGGGACTGTCTTCAAATGACCTTTTTATTTAATTTTGGCTTCATGGGTATTTCAACAAAGAATCTTTAGATCCTTGAAAAACTACTACAGCTAAAATGTAGGCTTATGCATTCAGCTAGAGTTAGTGCTTTTTGGATGCAAGAATGAAGTTGAGAAGGGCTCAGTATCTTCTGAAAGAAAGATACAGTTTTTCATGAAGGCTTAGTATATGTTTTGCAATGTTCATGAGCTATCTTTGCTGACCAGATCTCAGAAAGAGCCCTACATGATTTTCTCAGACACGTGGTAATTTTGGCACACATCAGAAAAAAGCTTTAAATGCAGAAGGCTATTAGAAATGTATTCAATAATATGTAAAGGAAGTGAGAAAGTCTGCATAGAAAGTGTTCTGCTCTGCAAAGTAGGGCTGCATACATTTTTTCAGAGTTGCACAAGATTTTTCTGCACCATTTCCACTCAAGTCAAAAGGGCTTGTGCATGTCTAATTCCCAGAAAGCTCACAGAAAAATTATTCTTGGGATAGATTACACCATGAGTCTCAATAGCACTAATAAAACCAGAATCATTAAAATCTATACTCATAGTTTTGCACCAATTTTTCACATACCACAAGATCTTGGACTGCCTCTCACTGTTTCTGTTGGAAATCATTATCCCTGGTCATAGCAAAATGCTTCAGCATGGTGTATTTCTTGTCTTCCACAATGTGAGCGTGTTAATGTTTGTCACTGCTGTATGTAAGACATATGACTTTTTTACTGCTTTTATTCAAAAAGCACAGCTTAAGTAATTTTATTTGCTTCAGATGGATTACCTTTAGAAGTCCTCTTTTTATGAGCACTGATAAGCTGTTGTTTCCACAGGTGGGTTATGGTCAATTTAAAAATAAAGACTCTAAGATCCTTTGAAGCTGAGGAAAAGAGCAACTCCTCCATTAGCTTTAAGCAGGCATCAAAGCATCAGCAAACACCTGCTTGCAAGGTAGACTGTTCACTGTAGCCTTAACACTTTATTTTATGTGACAAGTCACTGATAGCTGAAGACACTGAGAAGATCTTTAGGATATCAGGAAAATAACTGACTGGAATTGCTACTTTTCTGTCTATCTCAGGAAAGACAGGATATTTGCTGAAACTGAGGTTCCTTCCCTGTCTCAGGTAGGCAGCTGCCCACGGTAACTGGAAAGCTTCATTTTCCAGTGTCACCTTTTTTGACTGTTTTCAGTTCTGCTTTTTTCAGGGTGTTGCATCTCAGAAGAAACATTTTATGGGATGTTTTATGTCTTTTTTTGATAAATAAAAAACACATGGCAGATTAGGGGACAGTCTACTACTATCCTTACCAAGTAGCGCAGCCCACTTTCAGTGGTGTTCATGAGTTTCCTCTGGACTATTTACTTCTTCTGTATCAGCTCTCTCCTTGAATCAAGCTTTGGCTGCCTTTCACATATGAATAAGGCTTGTTTTTTTGTTTGTTTTCTATTTTTTTGCTTTCATCATGATAGCCTTGTGATGGTTTGGATATCCTATTTAATCCTTTTTTCCTTGATAGATTTTACTTCCCCCCTCACCCTTCTTCCCCATGTTCTTGCTCTTCAGCACTTTTTTTCTGCTACCATTCTATTTTCTTTTCCCATGTTTTTGTTTCTTTTCCAGCGTCAAGCTCGCTTCTTTATTTTCCCATCCTGCCCACTGTACATTAATACTGTCTCTTTAAATGCAAGGAAAATGAATTAATGATGTAACTGTGCTTCCGCCTGTGTATATTTGCATATATGTATGCATAAAAGTTATATATTAGCAGTATCATATAGTACATATATCATGGTACTAAGGTGTTACTGTTTACAGGATTGTCTGTATAACTTACTGGGGCATGTTACTCCTTCAAAGGTTGCCAGCAGTGCCTAAACAGTTCTTCTGCCTTGCCCCTTTTAGGGCACTCAGCACCCTACCAGCTATAGGACCAGAGGTGTGGGGAACACGGAGCTGTTATGCAAAGATCACTGAAGGACTGGGACCTCTCTTGTTCTGGCTACTGAAGAGATCAGAGGAAACGGCGCAAGCTTGTGTCTTAGCAGTCGGTAGCATTGCTTGTGTCAAAGCGCTCATTTGCAGCATTGCGGGGTTCTCTGGAACATGTGCTCTTCATGAAGGCAAGAGGTGTGGAGAGATGATAGAGAATAAAGAAAACACGTATCACCCTGATCTTGTTTTTGCCACCACCAGAAAATTCCCCTGCCAGTTTCAAATATGAGAGCAAAAAGGGAATGCAGATATTAAAGGGAGAGGAGAGAGTTCATTTGTTGAAAAAAACAGAGTATGGAAAGCAGTAAAAACTTACAAGCTTAGAATGAACTGAAAAATTCTTAGGTTTTTTTTTTTTTAAATAATGTTATTCCTGTTCCTTGTCCTTTCAGTGTAAAGTTATGGCTAGAGTAGGAAGGGTGGAGTTGAACTGAGTCTGTGAAAACTGATGACATTCCAAAAAAAATTCAGTTCTTTGCAGGGATAACTTTAACAAACGTGATGCCTTAACTCCTCCACTGTCTCATGATTCCATCTTCTATCTAAAGTGTGTTCTGATTTACTCTGTACAAGATAGGCTCTTTCTGTGTAGCTCAGAATATGTAGTCCCTAAGCCAAGTGATTGTACTTTGCATAGGCAATTATTTAAATACCTCCCATTAATTAAACTGATAGTACCTCCAGCAGCTCTCCTAGGAGCCAGGGAGAGAAGTACCAAAGTAAGGTGGTGATCAGGAATAGGATGATAGGTAGCACACGGTAGGTAGGCAGATTACCAATCACAGCTAATAGCATTGTGTTAGGAACATCAGTCAGGATTTTCAATAGCTCCATGTATGTCTCACCTCTGCCTGACACCATCAGGACCTGTAGTCTCAGTCCTGTGTACTTACATCTAAGATGAAGAACCTACTTCTTATTTAAATGAGTTTAAGCTGATTGCCACTGGTATGCTCGCATGAAGAAAGCTAGGCTCAGAGTAGTTAAGTCTCTTGACAAAATTTATTTTTTGCAAACTCTACAACTAAATGAATTATGGCATATATCTCTCTAATATGTGACAGCTAATAAAACTTATTATCTTAGTGAAAAAATATAGTTGGGGATTGATTGTTCACAGAAATGTTAATGAGAATTGATTTTAGTACTAATCCAATTCTATGAGTTTTGGAAAGTTGGTAATATGAACTCGGAAGCCAAACAAACTGTTGTTGGGTTTGAGTTGCATTTTATGTCCCATGAACCCCACAAAGTGTGTAGACTTTCAGTGGTGGCACAGTTATTCTAACTCCAAGTAAGTCTGAACTCTACCTACAGCATATAACGGATATTCATTCTGGCTTTGCTCTTTTTTTTTGTATGCACTCGTGTCATTATACTAATAACTAACCATTTTCTAGTAAAGCAGGTTTAGCTTCCTTCATCTTGATGTTAATCGAACATGTTGCAAAATTTTGTCAAAGAGAAGGAGATAATTAGGATGCATCATTAGCCTGTGTAATGTCTATATTCACTGAACTGTATTTCCCTCCTTCTTTACAAATTATGGGCTTGTTTATGGATGTCTCTTCTTGGGCTTTTCTCTGTGATATTCTCAACACATCCCATCAGTTACAAAATTCTTTCAATTTCTGTTGACTTTTCGAAGTCTTGAAAGCACTTGGAATCTCACAGGATACAGGCTGCAGAGCAAAGTATAAAAACATATCTACCTTGTTGACCTAGCTAAAGTTGAGCTAGTTAAAGCACAGCTGCCTGAAATCGTTATACCGTCTTTCAATAGGTACTTAGTTCCAATCTTCTCTACAAACAGTGCCACATAATCCACATATGACACTTGCTGATCTTTGTGCCTCAAGAAGCCCAACCTGCAATTGCACAGCAGATTTTAGAATGTTATTTCTAGTCAGAGGAAAGAAGGCAACAACAGCAAATATAGATAGCAAAATGATTCGCAGAACGGTATTTCTTAGAATGAAACGTCTTCTCTGAAGTCAAAAGTATCAAACGTCACAGCATTCACAAGCTACTTTCATAACAGTCTCTGGGCTTTAGGTTCCTCAGGAGGATGAGAAATTCCAAGCATTCTCCAACTTTCAAAGGAATAATGCAGCATTCTCCTGGTGGTAGATTTTTATTTTTCTTGCTGTAAGATCTGAAGAAAGGGATTTCTTTCATGCTAGAGACTTTTTGCGAATGTTACAAGGACAGTCCTTTCCCCAAAAGACTTAAAACCAGCCTTGACTCAGTTCCCTCTTATACTTTGATTCTTTTAGCTTACCTTAGGCAAACAAATCTAAATAATGTAGTAGATCAATATTTCTGAGGAAAAAGACTGAGCTTGGCTGAATCGTAGTATATTGACTTCCACACTTGATTATGCTACTTAGCTGTAGACAGCCTCTTTGATGAGACAGTGAGGCAGAACATGCAAGTTTGGTTCTCTTTAAAAGGCAATCTTGAAACCACCTTTGGAGCATTAATGTAATAAACATCTTTGAAAATTACTATTATAAATACAAATAGTATAAAATATATAATCATGAATATTTATGCAAGTATGTATTCAAGAAAAGAAAAACAGTGAAAAGAAACTGATTTGGGGTAGGGTTTTGTTTATGTGAATAGAGCCCCAAGGAAAGCAAAGTAATCTTTTAATTCTACCTGGTATCACTTAGTGCCTCTCACTGTTTAGTCAGCAGCATTTTTGACACAAATAGGAGATGACTGAAAGGGGGATGAACTACAGAAAGACTGCTGCAAAGAGGTAAAAATCAGCCTCCTTTTTGTACACTTTCAATCAGGCAAGAAACAACGGGCTTTGGGCACACCGGGGCATGAGGTTAGGCACGGGGCTGGGTGGGTTCCTCTAAAGGGTGGACAGTGAAGCACAGGGAACCATTCCCCTGGGAGGCTGCAGAACTCCTGTCACTCAAGGTCTCTAACAGCAGTTTAGGCAAAAGTCTGCCAGAAATGCTGCTGCCCTAGAATGGACTTGCTGATCAGTTGAGATTCCATGAATCCAGTTTTTCTTTCTTCCCTTTCCTTTATGCTGCTTCTCTTCATAGACAGCTGATCGCTATTGCAAGCTACAATCTTACCCCTGCCTTACAGCAGAAACCAACCTGCCAAGGTTGGAGTGAAAATCTGGGATGCCACAGATTACAATTGTCCCTTTCAGTATTTGGACTTAAAAAAAAAAAAAAAATAAAATAAAATAAAATAAATTAATGTCTTTAAGTATTTTCCAGAAACTTAATCTTTTATAAGCAAATCATAAACTGAAAATTTGAGGAGCATTCATTGTTTTTTCTCTGCAAAACAAAGGCTACATCCATTCCCCCAGCAGGACAGAAAATAAGTGACAGCAAGGCTTAAGTGATGCTAACGGATTTGACATGAAGGAGGGATAGATCTTTCACAACATGCAACAACACTTATGAGACTTAGAAAGAGATGGGAGATATGGGGCTGGAGGGCAAAGCAAAGAAACACAAGCCCAGAGATTCCTCAAAGAGGAAAGGATTGTCCACCTACCAGAGAGAGCTGGAGGTGACACTTTGTTGGATGTAAGAGAGGATGTGACGTGACACGAGGTTTTGCTTTTGGTGCTTTTTTCAAGAGTTCTCCCAGTCTTCATTCCTGCTGCAGCTTCTCTGCCTGTGTCAGTCTGTACCCCAGAAGGTCTTCCGGAGCAGTAATTGCTTGGTTAGTTGTGCAATCTCCTCCTCCCTCTAGAGTTTTCAACAAAACTCAGGGCATGATAGACTGGACAAGGCAAATGGGGAAACGTTGCAACAGACCAAGTGCCTACAAATAAGATTCATACAGGTAAAACATATATACTCTGTCATAAGAAGCACCAAAACTCCACAATGTTTACATATTAGGAAAAGAAAAAGTCAAAACAGATGAAACTCAGTGATGGAAGTAATGTGGGAGAGGATTGTGAGAGGAACACTAGGATCAGTGGTGTTGTATTTGATTTATGACTGTAGTAAAAAGACATAAAGTTAAAAAGATCCAAGGGGGAGGAGGAGAGTGGGAGTCTAGACAAAAAGAATTACGGTCAAAGGATAAAGAACATGCAAAAATGTGGAGTTCATATATTCATTATTTGTCTACTGTGTACTTAGATATATTCAAAACTTCAGCAACCAGATCTAAGCTGGTCCTGCTCTGAGTGGTGGGGTTGGACCATGTGAGCTCCAGAGATCCCTTCCAACCTAAATCATTTCATGATTATAATAAAACAACTGCAAAAAGTATTATCTATGTGTTAAGAACATATTTCTTCTCTCTTCTCATAGCTACTGGCTAGTGATCAGCAAGTCCATAATGTTTACCTAATAACTTCTTTTTCTTTTCATGTTTAGGTAGTATGTTTAGATGTGCTTTCCATTCTCTGAAGCCTGCCACACATGTTAACGTCTGCAGCAGAACAATGTTAACCAGAACCTAACCTGACCTGGCCTTGTGAATAGAACTGATCCTATCTTACAGCACCAGGACACAAGAAAGGTAAGTGCAGACGCTATTTCCATGTCACTAATGTATGCCACATATTCTTGCACTGTTGCAAAAGGTTCATGCTGAGGGGAGGTTGGAGGGAATTGTTTTTATTTCACCCTCCCGCTGAATTTGAGCAATGTGGAACTTCTTAATTTCTGGAAGTATGTTAAAATCCTCACCTAAATCCTTCTAAAAGTAAAGATTATGGAACTATAACCTGTGGCCATTATGGCAGGCATTGAAAACTAATGGAATTGGCCATGTTCTTATTTCCTTTGTACAAGCAGAATACAAAAATGGTTTTAAAAAGGTCATAAGTGCTTGTCAAGGGCACCCTGTGCTTGAAAAAGATTTCCTTTGTCTAGTTTGAACAAAGCTGGTGGCTTGGAAGGATTGAAAACACACGGCTGACAACAACTTCTGCACTAGGGGCTCAACTATTATCCTGAGGGGCACAGTATAAAGTTGCTGGTGACCAAAAATGCTGATACAAAGCTCCCATTTAAAACAAGTAGCATTTGGTCACTAGGAAAGTAGTTGGCCTTGCACTGGATTTATTTTTCTGAAGTAATCAAATTTTTATCACTTTCTGTTTCATCGTGGAAAGGGGGGGTTGATGTTTCATGAAGGAGATAATGAAAACCTCCTAGGGAGTCATCAGACAAAGAAACTTCTAGAAGCTTCATTAAAAAAATTTCCATCTCTGCTTGCCTCTTATCCATGTGAATCACCTTTTTCTCACCTTCTTTGGAGAAATGACAGATTTAATATGTGCTTGTTCTAAGCAACCGAGGTGTGTGTAACACAGAAAAGTGTGGAGGGAGATTTCTTTGAAATAAAACTGCTCTGTAGAAAAGAAAATATCTGAACATAAATTTGAAAGGCAAGTTTTGGCAGATAACAGTTTTGGGCTTTGCAGGTACAACCTACTAGTAATCAGTATTGTTAACTGACACAATATGATACAGGTATATGGAACTGAAAATATGTACATTTACAGTTCAGATACTGCTTTAATTAAGGTATGCTAAGATTTTTCTTGTTATTCTTTTGTTCCTTAAGTTGCATGCATATTGTTTAAAATATTGGTAGAGGGTGAGAAACAAAAGTTTGTTCCCAAATAGTACGTACATTTTTAGATAGAAAGCAGAATTTTACACGGCAATCAAATTTGCTCCTACAGAAACTTGAAAATCTAGAAGAAGTTTAAATTCTCTAACCTCTTTAACTTCTAATATCTCTCAAAACTAATAAATCTTGAATTTAAACTCTAATTTTCAGCATAATAAACCATATTATTTCAAATTTCAGCTATACTTTTCAGGTTAAATATCTACCCTTGGCAAACAACCAGTCAATTCTTCATTCAATAAGAAAGATTTAGCATTCCTGATGTTTCAGTTCCTAAAGCAAGTATTTGGATTTAGATACCTGAAATACACTTTATGTGAAATCCTGGGAAACTGAACAGATGTGTTCAGTGTTCCAGGTCTTTGTAAGGATGTACCTTGATTGCTATGATTGATCTGACTATACTACTTCTACAGCAATCTTAATTTACATTAAAATATTTATAAAAATCTTATGACTAGGGATTAACTAGTCAACATTTTCCACTGCTTTGCTTGATGAACCAATGGTAGCCACTGACATCAAATTTTTTAGAAAGATATTAACTAATAAATATGTTGATGAGCACAATAATTTTGCTGCTTTTTTTTTCTGACTGCTTTGTTCTTGGCTGCTTTTCTACCACTGCTTATAAAGTAAAAAGATTTCACATGCTACAGAAGTTGAGGCCTGAACTATTTTCCCTGAAAGAAAAGTTAGGAAGCTGCAGGAGATGACACTTTTCACCTTGGAGAAATTCTGTTGTCTAAATTAAGTTTTCAAACAGAAGTAGTTCAGTCACACAAATAACAATATGCTCCTATTCACTTCCTAAATGATTGTTCATACAACTGTGTTCTATTGAGGAGCCTTTCTTTTTCTTTTTTCCACTACAGAATATCAAATTTAAATAGTAGATGTAGCTAATCCATTTGAAATAAAATACTGCTTCTATTTGGTAGCTTATCCAGTTACCTCAAAGAGAAAATTTCGAAGTTGAAAGGGGAGGGAATAGTCACATTTCTTGTGAGGTCCAGGTTTCCTCAAGACCCTTGCATCTGCCGTGGGGTTAATGAGATTGTGGGCATAATGCTGTGGAAGTTCACAGTTCATGGTGTGGTGGCAAAATTGTGGATTAGGGAAGAGGGTGGACCTCTGTTAGCTTCCCTGGGGAAGCTGTGTGTGCAGTGGACAGTGTGTGTGTTGGTCATGCTCCTCTGAGTAAGAGAGGGAACAGGTCAGGTGAACTCCCATGCCGAGTATGCTCAGGAGAGGAAAACCAGTAATCCCTAATATGTGGTAGCAGGGAGAGTGACAGCCTCAGCGCTGAGGAAACTTCCTGGGAAGTGGAGGGCACAGGAGATATTTCCCCAGCCCAGCTGCTGAGTGGGCAAAAAAAAAACCTGAAAAAAAGGAACTCTGTTGCTCCACTGTGCAAGAGAGATGGTTATAAATTTTATTTATTTCTGTTCTCTTTAGTTTTGCTGGCTTTCTTTTTTTCCCATTTATTTTTTCCCCTCATTTCATACTCTAAGACGACTTGGCTTTTGAGCTTAAAAGCCTTTTCTTTGGAGGATTTGTAATGAGAAAACCTTAGGCAGATCTACCACAGAGTTACAGCCAGCTCAGAGGCTTGTCGTATCTACATTACACAATATGGAGTTGTTTGTGAGCAGACATGAACAGTCTGGTGACTTTCAAACTTCAGGGGAGCACACCTGACTTGCATGCAAATTTCTGTTCCTACTTAACAAAATTACATGGCTTTCATTGGGGTATACCAACATGCTTCCAGCTTGGTGGATATAATGTGAACGTGTACATCTATGCAGATGATGTCTAGAAATAGTGCCTATTTTTAGGACATTAAGAAATCTTTTTCCTCTTAAATCTGCCAAATGCTTGTGGGTGAAAATACACTCTTTTCTGTCACAGCGCCAGGAGTTATGAATCACATGAAGCCACTGCACTGAACATTGGAGTAAAGTTTATTTGACAGTCAGCTGCAAGGGAAAACACTGGTCCAAATACTGTGCTGTGGAAATCAAGAATGCTTGCATTGTGTTCATTTTTATAGCCATGCTTTTTTTTTCCCCTCCAATCAGCAATGACACCCTGGGAGAGCTCTGCTTGAGGAAAAAGTCACACTCTTTGGGGTCTTATTATCTAGAATTAACTTTAAATCAAAACAAGCCACCTGCCGCGTGACTACTCTTGAAAGCTCTTTGTGTACTCATGTGGTACAGACAGTTCATCAATTCAGCCTTGTTATTCCTTGTTAAGCCACTTCCCTTTACAACTGTACCTGCAGTACACTGTATTTCAAATTAACATTCAGAGTTTTGAGCAGAGATCCCACAAAACATTGCTCGGATGTTAATCTGCATGTGTCTGGAGATTAATTCTTTTTCTTGCTCTACAGGTAATCTTCCATGGAAAGCACTGAAATTATAGAGTTTAATAATTTTTAAGCCTAATTCCTATAACTCTTCCCTCTTTACTGTAATATCTGTCTTGCTACTTTATGGTGCCATTTACAAAGTGTCAACAGATAGTGTAGAAGAAACATCAGTCAGTGCTACAGTCTTTGCAATGCTTTGTCTCAACACATTCCTGCAAATATATCTCAAGTCGTGGAGTGAACTGTGAAGAGTGCTCCTGGGTGCTAGGATGTCTGCAGCTTAATCTAAGCAGATGTTCTTTCTTGGGTATCCTGGAGTGGCACCATTTACAAAATGTTGTTTCGTGGCTCTACCAAGCAGCCTGACAGGCTGAGTGCTTGACAGCATTGGTCTGGACATAAAGTCACTTTCCTAGCCATCTCCTCAGACATTTGCTGGAGACCTACCCTGAGTAAGCAAACGTGCACTGCCAGCTCTGTCCAGGAGATTGTTACCGATAATAACTACTAGCTGAATCACAGAATAGTTTAGGTTGGAGGGGACCTCTGGAAATCATCTAGTGCTTAAGCCAAGTCTGCTAGAGCAGGTTGCCCAGGTCTGTTGAGGTTTCCCCAGGTATTTGGGAAACACAGTTGGGTTTCTGAATATCTCCAAGAATGGAGATTCCACAACCTCTCTGGGCAACCTGTTCCAGTGTTTGACTGCCAGCACAGTAAAAAAGTGGGGTTTCATGTTCAGATGGAATTTCCTGTGTTTTGGTTTGGGTTTTTTTTTTTGTACACATTGATAAGATCCCCCCAAGCCTGCTTTTCTCCAGGCTGAACAGTCCCAGATCTCTCAGTCTTTCCTCATGTGGAAGATGCTTCAGTTCTGTAACCATCTTTGTGGCCCTTTGCTGGACTTGCTCCAGTAGGTCCAGGTCTCTCTTGTACTGAGAAGCCCAGAAATGGACCCTGCACTCCGCATGTGGCCTCACCAGTGCAGAGCAGAGAGGGAGAATCACTTCCCTCAGCCTGCTAGAAATGTGTTTCCTAATGCAGCCCAAGATGCTGTTGGCCTTCTTTGCTATGAGGGTAAGACCCAGGTTCAGGCTAATAGACCTAGCATCATAAATGTGGTGGAGATGTGAGGTTCCACAAAAGTGCTAATATTCACAGTTATAAATGTAGGCCAGACTGGCCAGATTAGTATACCAAAGCAGGTGCCATGAAAAGCCCAGTGGTGCCTGTCTTTTCCTGTGTGTTTCCGACGTATCTCAGGCTTTCAGGTCCATCAGCATAAAGTGTAATGCACTGTGATGTCGAAAATCACATTGAAAAATTGATGGAATATTCCCATTTGTGGTCTGTTACAATTTCCTTGAACTGGGCAGGAAGAGGTTAAAAATCCATTGGCTCTCACAGTTAGATGGGGTCTTAAGAAAATATCAAGTCCATCCTCCTGCCCCAGAGCTATTCTTCATAGCTGTGTCATTGCTGATGTGCTTTTCTATCAATTCGTAAAGACTTCTAGAGATGGAGACAGGAACATTTCCCCAGGCAATCTTTACTATTGGTACTCCAAAACCGTTACTGCTACTGAGGTTCAACATATAATGAGATTCTTCTTTGACACATCTTAGGCCCATTATTCTCTGTCCTACCAAAACCCCTTCCTTGACACCAGACCTGTTAATATATTTGTTTATTTGAAAACATATATTTATGTTTTATGTTCTCTTCCTTGATACTTCATTTAAGTGAAACAGTAGACAGGGTTCTGATTAGCTTTGAACTGATGATAGGCTCAGAGCTCCACCAAACTCACAGTACCTACTTAGGCAATAACATGTTTTAGAATAATATGTGGTCCTTCCATCTGACAGAGATGTCAAACCATGTTGCCATGTAAGGTGTGTAAAAGATTAACTGCCCTTAGTCTATGAAAAAGGAAACAAAGGAAAAAAGAACGCATACAATATTTCAAATCTGAATGAAGAGCTGAAGTAAATCAGATATGGTCTCAAACAGGAAGTGTTGTCTTTAAGACTTGTATGTGAATTATGGAAATGGGGAATGGGGTGGAAAACATATGAAGTATCAGCTGAGCACCCCAAAGTGCTAGCAAGAACATGGGGGCTAGAGCCTTTGGACTACAGAAACTGGGAGAGAGACCAGGGGGTGGGAAGGAAGATGAGAGAAAAGGCTTTCTTAGCAAGCAAGAAGTGATAACATCTTTGTCACAAGAGGGAATGGCAATGGTGGAAGATCCCACATTTTTAAATGGAATTTATTTCTAAAGGAAATGGTTGTGAGTTAAAAGACATGAGGTTTCCTGAGCCTGTGGGGTGGGAGTCAAAGTCAACATTCATATCACTCAGAGTGCTTAAACTATCTTTTAGCTTTAGATGGGACCAATCAAATAATGTAGGTAAATGTGTGAAAATTTGATAGAGATGTTAAACAAAAAATTCTACTTCAGCTATTTGCAGATACTGCACTTGTTCTAGGCTGAGCTATCTATACAGCAATGTATGTGTACATTTATCAGCCAGACTTCTAAATGGTAACTACTCCTGAAGGAAAGATCACCTTTCTGCAGAGTTGCCATTACTACGATGACTATATTTTTATATGCATATAAATATATATTTGTGTGTTCTGTAGGATATATTATTTAGGAAATGGCCTTGCAGATTTACAAATGTGCCTAACTCTACTTCAGGAGAAGTTATGCTGAAGTAAGGATTGCAGCTTATTTCATGAGTGTTATTTTCAAAGACCAGACTGAAGTGTCAGATATTATTATATCAAATACTCAAGAAGTCTCCACCATATGGGAGGTTGTGTCTGTGGGAGTCTACCTCAAGAGAAGCAAGGAGAACAGATGTGTAGACTGAACACAAACAGCATAAGTCTTCAAAGGAAAAAAATTTCATCCCAAATTTTGGAACTAAAACAACCCTTAAATACTTCTAATTCCAAGAATAACTCTTATCTCAAAAGTTTTTGTGTCCAGAAGTCAGTGTTTTAGACAACATGAAGTACCTTTCTTAAAGGAAATATCACTTGCCCTAAAATATATATAATAAAAGGGAAAGTTCCTATTCTATCGGAGAGGTACAGAAGGGCACAACTAGGCAGTATGACAGTGGTGTTAACAGAGCAGACATTGCTTTTTGCAAACACCAGCCCTGACCATTACTGTTGCCTCTGTTGATTTTGCACTTGGCAACAGAAGGACAGCATGTGATGAGCAAAATTGCTCCTGGCTTTTTGAAGCCTGTGTTGGAAAGCAGGAACATCACAAAAGAACTAGAACTGTTTCACATTATGCATACATGAATTCAGATAATGCAAGTAGAGCAATTACAAGACATAATCCAGCCAGCTGAAATGCTCTATCTTAACCATGCAGTTTTAGCTGAAGTATTCCAGTCAACATGCATTTAGCTAGAGGCAACTATGCCTCAAAACAGAATATTTTCCAAAATTAGTTTTGAAAAATAGGCCCTTGGGAGTACTTTTTTAGATACTTCGTGATTTAAATAAGGCAGCTTGTAAAGGAACATCTATTGCCCCAAGATTTGCCTATACTCACAAAAGACAGAGCTGCCCTATTTAGGAAACTGGAGCCTTTGGCCTATCATGTGAGTTATACATAATTTAACCTTTTAACAGCATATTTTAAATCATCCATATAAAAATATCTGTACAGTCACTGCAGAGCAATCACATTACTTCTAAAGTCATCTTTAGACCTGTTTTTCTTTTATACTGTTTTCTGTAGACACTAATCTTGATTTAAAGTAGTTTCAAAATACCCAATTTGAAATCCATGGTAAGATTGTTTTCACTGAACCATTAAACTTTTCCTAGTAATTTTGGTTTTGGGATAAGATGGAGAGGTCTCCAGAGCATTTCTTACACATTTACCAGAGAGACCTGAGTAAGGAGCATAGAAGACAGACATAAACAAAGAGAAGAAAAAAAAACTTCCATGAAATGTTGTCTTTGGTAAATTTTTATACCCAGTTGAATGCTAAGAGTACAGAGTATCCTGTACTTGTTCTCTCCCTGTAGATCATAATTTGGTTTATGTGTTCTAATACTGACAGTTTGGTGGGATTTTTTTCTTAAAGTTGGTTCTTATATGCTACAGGATGTATTTATATAAACATTTTAGCTAAGATCAGAAACCTCCTTTTGAAGCCAATTTGCCAGCTGCCCTCACTTGCTATACTTCACTGCTGCATGTGCTATATTCCTTTAAGAGGTGACTAAACCAGGAGATGCACACTTAATGCTCTCCAACTATTAAGACTAGTCTAATTTGACATCACACTAGAGTTACTCTAAAATAAAATCCTTTGACCTGCATATGAAGTGGATGTCTGCACCAGCTGCTTTGTTCTACAGAACTGCTCAAGTTGGGCTACAATGTACAGACCATACAGCTAATGTAGATATAGCCAGAGTTTGTCTAAATAAATAATCCCTTCCTGTGGAATTTTCTATCTCTGGGCACTTAAGATTTATATCAGTATGAAATCTTTACTAGTTCTAGAAAGGATTTCCTTAATAGGGAGATAAAGAAATTCTTCACCATGAAAGAAGGGCTACAGGCACAGAGAACAGGACTTTGCTCTTAAAGAAGATTTAAACATAAAATAAAAGATCATCAGTCTGTACTGGGCATAAAGGTGGGAGGTGGAATTATTCTGAATGGTGTTTACTGAAGATGCAAGTAATAGTACTGTGTTTACTTCTCAAATTCAAATATGCTTTCAAAGGAAAGAAATTTAAGGACCAAGAAATTTGAGACAGCCAGTCACTTGTTGACGGATTCCATGTATTTATTTTTTCACACATATAACAACTCTCTAATTTCGTTTGGTATACAAAGTCTGTATGTGTTTCCATGCTTTTGCCCTGTATATCAGTGGATGGCAAAATCTGAGGTTCCCTAGAAAACAGTCAACTCCTCAGCAAAAAAAAATCTGGAATTCATTACATGAAATAGTGTTTTACCTTAAGAGAGAAAGTGTATTAGGCATAAATTTGCAGAAGTCAGTCTCTGCCTTAGTCGTGACATAATCTCTTATGCATCTTGTGTGATAGAGTCTGAGTTAACCTAACTTTATATGTTAAGTTTCCTCTTCCAGATCAGATATGAGTATTGATTAGTTAATCACAGAATCGCAGAATGTTAGGGATTGGAAGGGACCTCGAAAGATCATCTAGTCCAATCCCCCTGCAGGAGCAGGATTACCTAGATCATGTCACACAGCAACGCATCCAGGCGGGTTTTGAATGTCTCCAGAGAAGGAGACTCCACAACCTCTCTGGGCAGCCTGTTCCAGTGTTCAGTTACCCTCACTGTAAAGAAGTTTTTCCTCATATTTATGTGGAGCCTCCTGTGTTCCAGCTTGCACCCATTGCCCCTTGTCCTGTCAAGGGATGTCACTGAGAAGAGCCTGGCTCCATCCTCATGACACTTGCCCTTTACATATTTATAAACATTAATGAGGTCACCTCTCAGTCTCCTCTTCTCCAAGCTAAAGAGACCCAGCTCCCTCAGCCTCTCCTCATAAGGGAGATGTTCCACCCCCTTAATCATCTTCGTGGCTCTGCGCTGGACTCTCTCTAGCAGTTTCCTATCCTTCTTGAACTGAGGGGCACAGAACTGAACACAATATTCCAGATGTGGCCTCACCAGGGCAGAGTAGAGGGGGAGGAGAACCTCTCTAACCACATCCCTTCTAATACACCCCAGGATGCCATTGGTCTTCTTGGCCACAAGGGCACATTGCTGGCTCATGGTCATCCTGCTGTCCACTAGGACCCCCAGGTCCCTTTCCCCTACGCTGGTCTCCAACAAGTCTGTCCCCAACTTGTACTGGTACATGGGGTTGTTCTTGCCCAGATGCAGGACTCTACACTTGCCCTTGTTATATTTCATTAAATTTCTCCCCGCCCAACTCTCCAGCCTGTCTAGGTCTCTCTGAATGGCAGCACAGCCTTCTGGTGTGTCAGCCACTCCTCCCAGTTTTGTGTCATCAGCGAACTTGCTGACAGTGCACTCTATTCCCTCATCCAAGTCATTAATGAATATATTGAATAGTACTGGTCCCAGTACTGACCCTTGAGGGATTCCACTAGATACAGGCCTCCAACTGGATTCTGTCCCATTGACCACCACTCTCTGGCTTCTTTCCTTAAGCCAATTCACAATCCACCTCACTACCCGATCATCCAGACCACACTTCCCCAGTTTATCTGCGAGGATGCTGTGGGAGACTGTGTCAAACGCTTTACTGAAATCAAGATAGACCACATCCACAGCTTTACCATCATCTATCCACCGGATAGCCTCATAAAAGGCTATCAAGTTGGTTAAGCATGACTTCCCGTTGGTGAAGCCATGGTGACTGCCCCTAGTGATCCCCCTATCCTTGATGTGCCTAGAGACAGCACCAAGGACAAGTTGTTCCATCACCTTTCCAGGGATGGAGGTGAGGCTGACCGGTCTATAGTTACCCGGGTCATCCTTCTTGCCCTTTTTGAAGACTGGAGTGACATTCGCTTTCCTCCAGTCCTCAGGCACCTCTCCCGTTGCCCACGACTTAGCAAAGGTGATGGAGAGTGGCCTAGCGATGACTTCCGCCAGCTCCCTCAGCACCCGCGGGTGCATCCCATCAGGACCCATGGATTTATGGATGTCCAGATTGCTTAATTGGTCCCTGACCCAGCCCTTATCAACCAAGACAGACTCCTCCTCTATCCTGACTTCCTCTGGGGCCTCAGGGGTCCGGGACTCCTCAGGACAGCCTCCAGCAGTATAGACAGAGGCAAAGGCGGCATTCAGTAACTCTGCCTTCTTTTTATCCTGTCTCCAGGACCCCCACCTCATTCATCAGTGGGCCTACATTGCCTCTAGTGTTGGTTTTACCTGCAATGTATTCAAAGAAGCCCTTTCTGTCGTCCTTGACCTCTCTTGTTTTTCAGCACCTTGGAAAAAATGACTTATTTGCTATCTTGCATTATCAGAAATTCCAACTATTGAAGATTATTTGTGTGATTCAGTGGTCTTTGTCAGTGTCTAATGAACTCAAAGGACTTAATTCTCATTATTACTCTGTCATACCTCCAAAGCTACTAGCAATATTGGTTCTTAATCACATCTCAGACATACAAAAAGGTCTTTCCTAAAGCTGTAAAGGAACATTTGTTAATGCATAAATCTTCCTCAAAGATCCTGCTACATGTTCACTGTCTTTGCTCTCTGATATCCCCTGCATTGACTAGGCTTCTCTGGCTGCTCCAGCTGGCAGCGTGCAGGGGGTCAGCAACTGCTCCCCTTGTTTGATGCTCTGATCTGGATGTTTACTGAACCAGTAATGACCAGATTTAGAGAAATCTTCATTGCTGAAGGGAAGCTTCCCCACCCCTCCCCAGCAAGTCATGATAAAACACGGTCAGAAGGAAACTGGAGTACCTGACAGAATGAAGTCAAGAATTTTGGATACAGAACAAAACTGCAAAGCACTGGGTGGCTTTCAGGGTAAAAGTTGATACAGATATGTTACAATTAAAGAAAGGACTGAAATCAATCATATAGTACTTGCTATAAACCATAATGGACATGTAAAAGATGTTTATAGTTTTAGTTAAGCACAAGATGTACAAGAACATTAAAAAGCAGGATTTCAGTAGAGCTTTTCACCTCAATATGGCCCATTTCAGTACTGTTGGATTATGTGATAAAGCTCATCTGCATACCCTCACAGACAATAGCAGGAGGGGAAGCACAAATAATTCACTGCTGGGCTACTCCCAGGCACATCACAGGGGCCATCAGCCCAGCAAAGACCCATCTGGAGAAGCCCAGAAGAGCACAGAGAGCACAGTACCGATACTGGTAGACCTGGAGCAGCAGCAGCCTTACTCGGCTGTTGGATCCAGCATGATATATTTAACTTTAACAAATACCTTTCTTCTTTTTGCTGATAGCAATACAGAAGTTAGATCATTCATATATAATATTAGATAATTTTTCATCTTGCAAAAAAATAAAAAAAAAAACAAACACGTTGATCAGAGAGGCAAGGAAACAGAAAGGAGATATGGCTCTCTAGTTAGAATTTGTAGTTAAGCTTGGCATGCAGGAGTAAAGTTGCTCCAACTTGGAACAACAAGATTGCTCTGAAAATAACTAACAAAAATGTATATTGTTAGGGGGTAGTTCCTGAAAATATACAACATGCTCAACTTATACCTTAATGAAAGATCTAGGAAAAATCAGGTTGATTTCAAAGCTTAGACAGGAGTGATATTCCAGAGAAGATAGCTGAAGGATGTGATCAGTGGCAGTTACCCTGAATTATTGTTTTACAGTAAGTTTTGGTTCCAGTTACACTGAGGAATGGAACATGAACGTTTTCATCAATCAATCAGATTTGTAGTGCTTTTCTCATGTCAAAATGTTCATGGGGATATTAAATATGAGGAGATATATAACATAACTCCCACCTCTACTTCCATTAAATATGTTAAAACTCCCTGAAGTACATCAATATATAACAGGTAATCTTTACACATAATTTTTTTTTTTTTTTAAACTGCCTAATATCAATTTTATTACATAAAATATATGCTATAGTGGTAAAATCGCCTTTCTGTCATAGGTAATGAGAACTTGTAAGGAAATAGCACATTTAAATGAAGTTTACATTTTTAGTCTTCCTGTTAGCAGACAAGATAAAATAGAGACATATGGCAGTATGAGTGGATTAAGAAAAAAGCCATTCATATTTGGAAACTTATTTTAGCTTAAACTTTATTCATAAAGTCACTTCTCAAGCTTCACTGGTTTTATTTGTAATCAACAAAGAATATCCTTTGCACTTACAGAAATTAAGGATAGTTTTGTGGTAAAGGTTTGTCCTGGTTTGGCCTAAACCAGGCCGATTTTCCTTTCAGTGATTTTTACTTTCAGCTAAGTCTCCTCTAAGTAACTGCACTTTCTGAAACTAACTGCATGTTTTTGCAGACAGTGTCTGCTTCCAGGACTGATAACGCTCGAAGTTTGTAGTTATCACTGAGGCACCGGTAGGGATGTTGTGCAGAAAGGCTCTTGCTGTACTTATTCTTGAGAGAAACCAAGGTCACTGCTGAATTCCTCACTGCTTACGAGTGAAGAGCCGAAGGGGGGTCGCAGCTGCAGGGGGGAGCGGACAGGGCAGGTGACCCAAAATTGACCAACGAGAGTATTCCATCCCATACACGTCATTCTCAGTATAAAGTGGGGGGATCACGAGGGTCTCGCTCTCTTTCTGCTATGGCCGGTGTCCAGGGAGGACTCCGTCTGTTTTCCTGCTGCCCCCGATCCCGATCCGTGCGTTCCTGAATCCAGCTCTCGACCATCGCTAGGCCCAGGCTGGGCCTTCCCGGAACCTGCCCTGCAGTGCCGGTGGTGACGTGGCTGACTTCAGGGGAGCTCAATCTTGGTTTTGTATATATATTTGTATATATTTGATTATTTCTATTATTATTATTATACTTTTTTTTTCATTATTATAGTTTATTAAAACTGTTTTAATTTTCCAACCCAGAAGTCTCTCTCCCTTTTCCCTTTCCCTTTCCCTCTGGGGGGAGGGGGGGGATAACAGAGGGCATCTGCCGCAGGTTTAATAGCCAGCCCAGCTTTAAACCGTGACAAGGTTAAACAAGTGTGTAAGTGTTTTCAGGATAGGTGTCCAAGCTGCTTCTGAAGTCCTCAGTATGGATTCACCGCGCATAGGAGTCTGTAATAAAATGATCTTAAAGTGTCTGTACTATTTGAAATCAGACAACGAAATGGAGGCCTGGAGTGTGGTGTTTTATCAGTGCTGCAAGGTACAGCTCCCTCACTTCAAGCTGGCAATTACTCTTAGCTACCATTACACATATTAAGAGATTTTCAGTTTTGTAAAAAGTGCAAGCAAGGAAAAACAGCCCTTGAGGATTTTACCTTGGCTGAAGTATATAATGTCTGGATATGCTGATGTACAATAGCTATCTCCTAACAGTGACCTTGTATTTAACACGGAAATAGAAAATGTCATAGCAGGTGGAAACTGTACTATCATTGTTTCAAAAGCAGGTTTTTGAGAAGGATCAATTAGGTTAAGCTGTAACAAAAATGTAACTGTGATAGATTTAATTTAAGTCAAATGAGTATATGATTGGTGTAAAAGATTATGGTGATCTAAATATGTGCACAATTATATATTACCAAATACAGTTAATAAAATGCATGGAAAATGAATGAGTAAAGAAGGAAGATATATTTAAGGGTAATTCTCTCAAATTACTTTTCCCAGGCTGGCATTCACTAGGTCTGCTCATTGTGTTCTGCCAAACCAAAGCAGCAGACAGTATGGGAAAGTGGAAATGGATCAAAACCACTGGTTGATTTGGTATGGTGTTCTGCGCTTTTACCCTGAACTGTTACTAGCAGAACGCTAAGCCGTGGTTTGGCTTGACAGTTTTCTCCCAGTTATGTCTAAAGAAACTCGTGGTCCATGGAGCTAGAAAGAAAGGGGTAATAGTCATAGAATCATAGAATGGTTTGGGTTGGTAGGGACCTTAAAGATCATCTAGTTCCAACCCCCCTGCCACATATGACTATAAAAAATAAATATGTAAAATATGAGGGAAATGAATAGCACAGTAAAGTGGTCTGGAGATGGAAGAACAGAATCGATTCTGCTAGTAGACCTCAAAAGGATTGAGCAGCATCTTTATATTATGTACCACTGCTCATTCATAGTTTTCCCTATTTTCCATGTATGGTTTCAAATTTTTGCTATGTGTTATGTGTTTGCCTCCCAATTCCTAGCAGAAATTACATGATAAGAGAGTATTTCATTGATTCATCCCCCCATGACCTGAATTAACAGGCTGGGACTAAAAGTATTGAGGGAGGGAGAGGAGTTGCAGGACACTGGGTTTATTCCCACATAACACATTTGGATTTCAGTGAGCAGAGAGCACTCCTGAGCTGCAGACCTGTGGACTGAGAAAAGGGAAAGAAGGTCCCAGTTTACTTTCTCTTGTCATAGTTCTGCTTCTCAACCACAATTTGCAGCAGCTTTCTTTTGCGTAAAGTGTACGATGAAAGCAAAACAAACAACAAAAAAAATAGCTAGTAAAACTTTTGTTCCTAATCTCTCAAAAACTGCTAACCTCTAGCTTTTAGGCAGTTCAAGCCAGCATTACTGTCCAAAAAGAAAATGATTGCCAGGACATTATTAAGTGTGAGTGTTTTAAAAGAACAGTTACCCTTCAAACTTAGTCCTGGATTAATACATTAATTATACAAAGAAATCTGTAGAATCATTACTGGACAAACAGCAAAGTTAAGAGAATAGCCTGCACATGATTTTAATGAAACATGTAAGAAACCATAAAATTCCTGCCTAAACGTAGTCAGTGAGAGACCAGAATAGAAAATTTTCTATCAACAGATACCGTAATTTTTGGCCATCTTGTTTTGCACTGTTTCTTACCTGTTCTTATGAAAATATGGAATAATAGTAATTAGACTTAGCTAAGGCAACAGGCTGAAGTAGCTCCAGTTGAAGTTCTTTTTCCAGGCAGGATAGCAAGTTACAGTATTTCTGGTTAAAAATCAATGACGTTATACTATGTAGTACAGTAGTCTATGTCATCCATTTATGAACATCTATAAATACTTAAATTGTATGACTTTTGCCCATCTTACAGTAATTTTGGTCAGCTAAGGACTGCGGATAAATCTCACCAACTTTCCAGGTGTTGCCATGAATCTTGCACATTATAAGGAATTGTCATGGTTCTGTCATCTCCTGTGTCACTTTTTGCTCTGGTTGTTATTCCTAGGAGCAGGCCCTCCAGAAATGGCACAGTATCAATATGATTGATTGTTTTTATTGTTTATTCTGTAACCTTTACTTTTCTAAATATGTGTCTTGCTTACATATGTCCTTATATCCCTAGGAACATTTAATGTTGAAGGATTATTGCATATGTATTACTTTACCTTGTGGCCAGAACCTGTCTATGGCTGAGATGTCTCTAGTGTTAGAATCAGCCCTTTTTTTTTTCATCCAATATTGGGAAAACAGTAATCAGAAAGGATGCATGTTATTATAATGCCTTCAATAGCCTGACCAGATTCCCTTGTGTTAAATCCATTTGGCCCATTGCTTATGTCATGCACAGTTATATAAATCCGTATTTGGTTCCATGGAGGGTATTATCACACTTTACTGCATTAAGCTATATTTTCCAGCCTTGTTCAGACCCAGCCTAGGAATCTGAGAAGATTTTTAATGGATGAGCATTATTAAAACCATAATAAAAGTCTGTATCTTCTTGTTTAAAAGTGGTTAATTGCACTACTATTTTAGAGGAGTGAATTTTTCAATAACTCTCTTGCCAGTTCATGCATTACTTCGGTGTATTGTAGGCAAAGTCATTGAATTTTTTTACTGTGTATAAATGAAAGCTCCACACTTTCTTTTTATCTGTTTTCTTTAAATACTTCAATCTGCAAAGATCCTTTCAGATCCGCAAAAGCTCATGCACCTGTCACATCAAATGATTTTTGTCTGTGTTTTTTTTAATAACATGAATCCCCCTGACAGATGCCTTGCAAAAATGAATGCAGGAAGGACTATTCTGTTTTCATTCAACAATTTCCATTCCTACCTCCCAGGGTGATAAAGCACTTTGATATCAAACTTAAATTATTTTTTTTTTCCCTACCAAATGCTTTCACATTACTGATACGTTTGTACTTTGGGACACCAAAAGACTTGTTAATCCTGTTGATGCTTTATTTCTTGGGATTTGAAAGGACTTTAAATGCCTCCTGCAAAATATAGTATTATCTTGTTTCTTTGATTTAAATTTGTGTAAGTAAAATAGTTGTTAATGATGTGATTTAATAATGGACAAGCACTAAATGATTTGGTTCAATTTGCATAAGTCCCTAAAAGCTTTTGGACACTTGTTCGAGTTTAAATTCTATCATTATGAAATGGGAGGCTCTTACAAGAAAAGATATTGGTACATGCTTGAAGCCAATCCTCTTTAAGCTAAACTGTTTCCAGCAAGAAGCAGTCTCTGTTGAGCATTTCTATTGCTGAAACAAGACTCTGTAACACACTTTTTTCCTGACTGGTGCAGGGTTACCACTTTCATGGGAACTGTGGCCTAAATTCCCAGCACAAATTTGGAAAGACAGAAGTGTGAAGAGACATAATCTGGAAGAGATTTATCAAAATTTGCTAAACATTTTCTCAAATGCCTGAAGTATTCCTACCAGGTAGGAATTTCCTACTCTGGACACTGAACTAGATAAAAGCTGTTAGCCCAGCGCTTTTTTCTTTAATCTTAGCCAAAACTGATTTTGCCTATTACTTTCTAAATGCATATATAACATGTAAGTGAATGGGGAAATTGGAGGGGAATGGGGTATTTTTCTAAGGTATGACAGCAGTGAAAAAAAATTGTTTATGTTTTCAGTTATTGAGGCTACAAGAGGTTTTCTGTGTAATCAGGTTCTTTTCATTCTTCTTTGTCCTTCGCTATGTCTGTAGTTTCCTTGTGGGATATGGGCATATATCTTTGAACATTTCTCGAATCTTCCTCCAAATCTCTCTGCTCTTGCCTTTGTATTGGTGATATGTTATATCAATTCCTATGCCATTCCCTAGATTCAGACGTTTAAGCACTGAGCTTATGTAGTTATGTAGTTCCTATTTTAACAAAGACATCCTCCAAAATTTCCTTTTCCACCTAAATAAAAATGCAGAGTACATTGGGTATGCTTGAAGGAAGGAAAAAAACCCAAACAACCAAAAATGTGAGCCATAGTGGAGTTTCTGCCAAACCAGAAACCATTCTTTGTAACTCTAGCGCATACAGGAGGTAGCACTGTCTCACAAGCCAAAGATGTTAAGACTTGCTTCAGCTGTTGCAGTCTTTATGGTGTATGGAGCCACTGAAGGCCCAGCTCACCAAGTTACCCAGGGATTCCCCACACGTAAGAGCAATCCCCGGGGCAACAGAAGCAACGTACAGTTGCTGGCATGACATCTATCTGCAGGATGAGGGTTACTCTGTCCAGGGTCAAGTTTTCTTTAGCAGAGAAATTTAGCATGGGTCCTGAGAAAAAGCAGAGAGAGCGAGCCTTAAGCAGGGAATGATGTCAACCATCGCTTCACATAAATGATGGGACTTATGTGGTCTCTTTTTGGCATATCATTAGGACCCTAAAGTGGGTCCTTGATTGATAAATGATAATGTAATACAAAAGCTACAAATACCACATCAAAATATTATAATACATAAAGACATAGAACTCCCCAAATCCCCCTAAACTAGATAATCAGGCATTTTTTTCCTCACTATAAAGACTTCATCTACTCATGTAGTTTATGCACATTTTATTTAATGAGTCTTCTGAGTTTAGGAAGTGAGATTCTCCTCACTTGTCCATTTGGAAGTGACTGTGTCCAGTTACTAAACACAGTGAAAATTTCATGTGTTTGCCTAAATACCCTAAGTATAAACAATTCACATATTTTCATCTTTATTTTACTGAACTTCCTACTCGACTTGCTACTTCTAGGAGTTCAAGCTTCAAAACACGTTCAGATCAGGAGCTGCTGTGTTTAACTGCTCTTTGATGGCCTCTGCTGTCCAGGTGTAGAAATAGGCAAACTAGAAGTGATGTTAGGGAGTGAGCCAGCACAGGGATGTATGGTAAGTAATGTGTTGTTCATCCTATATCTACTGCAGAATAGAGGCAACATTTAGTAAACCACCAGCAGTAATACCATAGTAATGGAGGGAAAAACTCCATTTGAGTTAATCCCACCAACCTACCTGGCTGGGCTGGATCAGATCTAAATGTGGATGCAGGGCTTATGCAAAACCAAACCAGCCTACTGATATTCAGTTTTAATTCTCCCTGTAAGCCAATTACTGTCTCACTTTTCACCAGCAATAGAAGTTGTGAAGAGGATTATAGCTGTTCTCAGGAGCATTAGCTGTTGCATAGATTTTTATCTGATAATATACTGATGCAGTTTATTTGTATGTAATATCCATAAGCACTGAGAAGTGCAATGAAGTTGAAGGGCTACTCATACAGTTAGCATGGTCTCCTGGACTGGGGTCCTTTCCTTTCTGGCTTGCTACTCGTAACATCTTATTTAACTTCATTCAAAGTGTATTGCTCTTGTCTGGCCTTTACTTGCTCTCCAAGATCTTTCCTTCGGTTTGGAAACAAAAGAGGGATTAGAAGAACTCTGATAAAGTTTCCAACATCTAGACTTTAAGTGCCCTGTAATGACTTAACGTGCTCTATTTCAGGGATGAGAGAAAAATAGATTTCAGTTCTAGGTCTTTAAAACACACAAATATAAAGAGTGTGCATTCACAAAGCCCTTAATGTTAAGATGGAGTGAAACCATTTTTTTAGAAGTCTAGCAATTGCCTGCATCTTTTTAGCTCAGCTAGGAGACTATTAATGAACGGAATCATCAGACACTACAAACATTTTCTGTTCACTGAAGTGCCCCACTCAAACTGTTTATAGTCCATTTCCTTTGCTTATAAGGGGAATATTGGTCTCTACAGTATAGTTTAAATGAATATTTTACATTAAAATATCAGCCTTGACTTCCAAACCTTTTTTGTGACTGGAGGACCCAGAGCAACATTTGCTTTTATAAATATATTTCAGTTAACATTTTTAACAGTTGGTGGGTACAGGAAGTGAACTTAATTAAAAAAAAAAAAAAGAAAAAAAAGAAAAAAAAAAAAAGAGAAAGATACACAAAGAGCAAACCAAGCCTTGTTATCATGCACCCTCTGTCCTTGATTGTTGATTGACTCTGTTGTTAACATGTGCCCTCTGTTCCTGACTGAGTCCATTCTTGCAGTCCTTGCTGACGTTGATATTGTCATTTGTTCATCTAAGGAACAGCAATTCATGAAGGATTACTCTTGCGTTTGCTATTGGGAGAAGCATCTCATCTGAGGAAGGACTTAATTTTCAGTCCTTCACTCACTGAGAATTGAATTTTTCAAGTTTAATAATTTTGATCAGATTAGCAGTTTAGGTGTTCAGATCAATGGTTTAAAAAAGTCCGCTTTTCAGAAAGTGCTGAAAATGTGAACTCTGAAAATATGGGATTCTTTTCAAGGGCACAAATGGGTTGCTGAAACTGTGGCAAGTGGAACTGCTGCTTACCTGTTGTTTTTTTTAAAAAAGAAGCCCACACATTTTGTTGGCCAGCAGCCTCTGTCAGGTGCATAGGAGAACAGAAGGGAAAGAAATGTCCTAGTGAGGGAGCTGTGCTTTTTTGTTTGTATGTGTTTATCCAGCATAATCCCCTCAAATTGCAACAGATTACAAACTAACGCTGCTAGAAGTTTAATTCTGTCACTGTTTTCCAACTCAATAGAGTGTCCAACAGCATTGCACTGTTAGGAGAGAGTCAAATCACCTGCAGAACTTTTAGTTTTATTTTGTTCTGAATAAGTTTCCTGGATTTCTGATTCCTATTAAAACTGTTCACAAAAATCTGTTATAGTATAGACCTGCAAATTTTGAAAGAAAGGGATTTTGGGGGTTTGGATAGGACAAAGTCTGAATCCTTTTTCACCCTCCTATCCTTTCACTCTGTATTTAAAAATGTGAATTTTGCCAGCTCTTTTTAACCCTTCCCTGCCCCCAGTTTGAAAGACACTGTTTCCACATTATGAATAATTTCTCCCCTGATTAGTTATATATATTTTCAGCTCATCCAAGTTGCTTTATGACCTTTATAAATGTATTGTTCATTTTATATTCTCTTCAAAAGGAACTATCCATGATGCCTGTAAGCATGAATCCCTCAAAGGCAGCTTCTTTCATGTTCCCAGTTAATTAAGAGATCTAGTAGACTTGACAAGTTTCACTCATTTGGCAGGAGAAGCTTTTATTTTGCATGAATTTGAAGTTATTTCTTAAACATCTTCTTATTTTTCTGTGTCTCTGAGACATTTTTCCACACTCATAATTCTTTGAAATCTTTCATTCAAACTGTCATTGCTTGACAGCCCTGGATCCTTTACTATGTCTCATCCACAAGCACAAGTAACCATGTCCCCAATGAGAAGGAAGCCTATTTTTACTTGCATTATTTAAAAAAAACTCTAGACTGATCATCTGAAGTTGAGATATGTATCATTTGTGGAAGTTATCATATAATAATAAAGATGTTTAGCAGCAGAGACTTTTAAATTTAGCTACCTTGGTACAAATGAGCAGTAATTTCATTGAAACTAGTGTCATTTCTAATTTAACCCTGATAGAGCTCTGATATAAATCTGCTGCAGCATTGCCTTTTTTTCTGAACAGACCACTAATAATGCATAATATAGCAGTGAATTGAGTCCCTTTTAAAATATATTTGGATGAATTTTTTGTTGCACCAATGTACTCTGCCTGCTGTTCTCTAGCATGCTTTTTTGGGAAGAGAAATCCTGGTCCTGTATGAAGAATGACAAAATTTGTATTGGTAAAGTATTTCTAGAACTGGACCAGCAACTGTTTAGTTACACTATCTGCAATTATCTCTTTATTAAGTATACTGTGTCACCTATATGCTCCACATAATTTGAAGCTGCCCTTGTTCAGATTACTCACAAATCTTCCAAAAGACTTTGGGAATATCTGTGAGTGAGTACTCACTAATACTCATATCTTCACTGTTTCACTGTGGTGGATGTTCCTGTCATCACTGGAGTAATGGAAACATCAAGTGTATTTACACAATGCTTTTGCAGGGCTGTCTACAAACTGGATATTATAAACATCTTTGCTCACTGATCTCATGACACTGCAAGAGATGTAAAGCCCTGAAGCCAATGTCCTTCAAGAGAATCACTCTGAATGTAGGGCCAGTAAGAAAATATTGCTGATCCATCTCATTTGCCTGAAGGTTGCTATATTCAATAATGCTGATCTCTCTTGTTTGCCTAATGGTTACTGTATTCTCAGTGAAAAATATCAAGTGGCTGTGGATAGTGCTGAACATGGTTTAAATATATCTACCCTACCCTGCAACTGTGTTCGCTCTGGGATGGTGCTGTGATGTCAGTCCTTATGTGGGGAGGTTGGAGCAGAAAGAACATGAGCACAAACATACATACTGCTTATTAAAATTCAGGTATATTTAACACAATGGAGACTCCACAATAAGCTTAAACATACATTTCTTCTTGATGACTCAAATCAGATGAGATCAATCTTATGACCAGCACTTCGCTGGGTGACTATATCTAATTTACCTAGTCTCTATGACAAAGCACTGGGTTTGCTTTGCACATTCCTGTGGTTCTGTGACATTCATTCCCCAAAAGTCCACATTCCAGAAATTATTAGCGTGTTAAGAACATGACAGATTTGTCACAGAAGGAGATTATTTCTTATGTCAATGTATTCTTAAAATTCTAGATTTTTTTTTCTTCTTTTTAATTTTTTTTAAATCAACAGACAGGCAATACATTTTTCAGGGCTGTTTTGTAATCCTTTAATAGCATTGTTCTGTTTTATTAACGATTGCTGAGGTATGTCTATAGTCAGGTTAGTATTATGAATTGTAGCATTGTTTCAGAAATGTTTTAATGTTTGTTGACATTTTAGGAGCAATTTCCATTCTAAAGATAAGTTGATACATTAATGGCTGAGTTTATTCTGAATTACTGAAAGAGATGCTCAGAACAATGTCCGCAGTAGTTTCTCACATTGTTGCCTTCCCCAATGAGTTAATAAGATCCAAATTTACATCATCAAATAGTTCTCCACCCTCAATACACATAGCCATAATATGCAATTCTTGAATCCTCTTGCATCTGAGAAATAATGTGTATTTATGAATGTAGTACTTTCACATTCAACTCCTTCATAAAGTACTTCACTTCATAAAACACTAGTGATTTGCTTCATAAAGCATTTCTTCACATTCCATGTGAAAGCAGTCTAGTTTTGTCTACATTATGAGCTGAGGGAGACCTTGAAAACAGTTTTATGATTTTTCAAGGCCTACCACATGTATACTTTCTGTACATCTGTTCACCTACTGTCTTATCTACTCATAAAAGACAGTAATATTTTAGAAGAGGTGAAGGTTGAGGGCAGCCTTGGTTGTAGCGACCATGAGATGGTAGAGTTCAGGATCTCATGTGGCAGGAACAGAATAGCTAGCAGAATCACAACCCTGAACTTCAGGAGGGCCAACTTTGGCCTTTTCAAGCAATTGCTAGGGGAAATCCCATGGGACAGGATACTAGAAGGTAAGGGGGCCCAAGATAGTTGGTTAGCGTTCAAGGACTGCTTCTTCCGAGCTCAAGATCAGAGCATCCCAGCAGGTAGGAAGTCAAGGAAGGGGACCAAGAGACCTGCATGGTTGAACAGGGAACTGCTGGGCAAACTCAAGTGGAAGAAGAAGGTGTACAGATCGTGGAAGGAGGGGCTGACCACTTGGGAGGAATATAAGTCTGTTGTCAGAGGATGTAGGGAGGCAACTAGGAAAGCTAAAGCCTCCTTGGAATTAAACCTGGCAAGAGAGGTCAAGGACAACAGAAAGGGCTTCTTCAAATACATTGCAGCTAAAACCCACACTAGAGGCAATGTAGGCCCACTGATGAATGAGGTGGGGGTCCTGGAGACAGAGGATAAAAAGAAGGCGGAGTTACTGAATGCCTTCTTTGCCTCTGTCTATACTGTTGGAGGCTGTCCTGAGGAGCCCTGGACCCCTGCGGCCTCAGAAGAAGTCAGGATAGAGGAGGAATCTGTCTTGGTAGATGAGGGCTGGGTCAGGGACCAATTAAGCAACCTGGACATCCATAAATCCATGGGCCCTGATGGGATGCACCCACGAGTGCTGAGGAAGCTGGCGGAAGTCATTGCTAGCCCACTCTCCATCATCTTTGCTAAGTCGTGGGCAACGGGAGAGGTGCCTGAGGACTGGAGGAAAGCGAATGTCACTCCAGTCTTCAAAAAGGGCAGGAAGGAGGACCCGGGTAACTATAGACCGGTCAGCCTCACCTCCATCCCCGGAAAGGTGATGGAGCAACTTGTCCTTGGTGCTGTCTCTAGGCACATCAAGGATAGGGGGATCATTAGGGGCACTCAGCATGGCTTCACCAAGGGGAAGTCTTGCTCAACCAACTTGATAGCCTTTTATGAGGATGTTACCCGGTGGATAGATGATGGTAAAGCTGTGGATGTGGTCTATCTCGATTTCAGTAAAGCGTTTGACACGGTCTCCCACAGCATCCTCGCAGCTAAACTGGGGAAGTGTGGTCTGGATGATCGGGTAGTGAGGTGGATTGTAAACTGGCTGAAGGAAAGAAGCCAGAGAGTAGTGGTCAGCGGGACAGAGTCCAGTTGGAGGTCTGTGTCTAGCGGAGTTCCGCAAGGGTCGGTTCTGGGACCAGTTCTATTCAATATATTCATTAATGACTTGGATGAGGGATTAGAGTGTGCTGTCAGCAAGTTCGCTGATGACACAAAACTGGGAGGAGTGGCTGAGATGCCGGAAGGCTGCGCAGCCATTCAGAGAGACCTGGACAGGCTGGAGAGTTGGGCGGGGAGAAATTTAATGAAATATAACAAGGGCAAGTGTAGAGTCCTGCATCTGGGCAAGAACAACCCCATGTACCAGTACAAGTTGGGGACAGAGCTGTTGGAGACCAGCGTAGGAGAAAGGGACCTGGGGGTCCTAGTGGACAACAGGATGACTATGAGCCAGCAGTGTGCCCTTGTGGCCAAGAAGGCCAATGGCATCCTGGGGTGTATTAGAAGGGGTGTGGTCAGCAGATCGAGAGAGGTTCTCCTCCCCCTCTACTCTGCCCTGGTGAGGCCGCATCTGGAGTATTGTGTCCAGTTCTGGGCCCCTCAGTTCAAGAAGGACAGGGAACTGCTAGAGAGAGTCCAGCGCAGAGCCACGAAGATGATTAAGGGAGTGGAACATCTCCCTTATGAGGAGAGGCTGAGGGAGCTGGGTCTCTTTAGCTTAGAGAAGAGGAGACTGAGGGGTGACCTCATTAATGTTTATAAATATGTAAAGGGCAAGTGTCAAGAGGATGGAGCCAGGCTCTTCTCAGTGACATCCCTTGACAGGACAAGGGGCAATGGGTGCAAGCTGGAGCACAGGAGGTTCCACTTAAATTTGAGGAAAAACTTCTTTACTGTAAGGGTGACTGAACACTGGAACAGGCTGCCCAGAGAGGTTGTGGAGTCTCCTTCTCTGGAGACATTCAAAACCCGCCTGGACGCGTTCCTGTGTGATATGGTCTAGGCAATCCTGCCCCGGCAGGGGGATTGGACTAGATGATCTTTCGAGGTCCCTTCCAATCCCTAACATTCTGTGATTCTGTGATTCTGTGATTTTTGTTATTGAAAAATAAGGCCCTAGTTGAAACAAGAAAATTAATATAGGCAAAACTAAAATATTTTTTATTGAACTCTGTTTGAATTTTAAACTGTATAGAAATTAAAAAAATATTATTGCAAAGGTACTGTTACCAGTTTCTAAAAGTACAGCCTCCATCAGTTTTAAATTACAATGCTAAACTACTAGGATGCTTTAAATGACATGACCAGACTTAAAAGGTTAATTGAGGTTAAAACACCCTTATCTATTGGTGCATTTCATTTTACGACTTACATAAACCACATACCTTGTAATAATTCATATTCTCTTACAAAATATTTATCAAGTTTTGCCGCTGGATCTTCTTTACTAAGAGATCTGTAACGATAAATACACCTGAGGAGCATCAAGTCAGTTTTCATACGGTCTCTTAGATCAAAAATAGAAGAAAATTAATAGCCTTCAAAATGGTATTTGGAGGAGTACTAAATGTAGACGGAGGTCATTGCAGAGCACCCAAGTTACACATAAAGGTTAGCGAAAGTAGATGTGTAACTTGTCAGGTAATCTTTTAGTCTTTATGACCTAAGAAAATCTTGAAGGGATGAAAAGGAGAGGTACCTTTTACATGTACATTGAATACACAGTGTGGTGAGCAAGAGCAGAGAAAGGTCTCAGCAGCCCTTAAGGTATTGACAATAATTGTCAGTCTTGGGTACAGAAGTATCTCATCACACACATCTCTTCAGGCAGCCCATGCTTCAGGAGCAGGAGAGGTTATGCTTGTGCTCCACTGAAAGGAGTATTATCAGAATATAGTGCATCCCTCCTCTGGAATTCTTTTAATAAAAGAGGTTTCCAGGTTTGGAATGGAAATGAAAGAAGGGAATAAAGTAAATCTGAGCAAAATACATGCATGCAAACTTCTTCCATATGTCCCAGAAGAAGCAGTATGACAGCAGACAATTTGCTAGCTGTACAGTTTTTAAATGAAAAATTCTTTAATGAGTCCAGGATTTCATTTTATATTATATCAGTGAGAGTTTTTCCAGTACTTTGAATGTGAACAGGATTTGAGTCATTTCCTCATTAACAGGCAATGATGAAAATTAAGTGAATAGGTCTCATAATCTCCTATTTGCCAGTACCTGAATACCTAATTGATTCAGATTCTGAATACATAATTGTAAGCTTCTGGAATATAGTAGGGTGTATGAATCTGCTAGACTTAAATTACCTAAAGTCAATGTGACCAGCATGTTCTGAATCATTAAGGCCAGATGTACTCTATAGTTGCTACTGATCATGTTTCTCTGTTTCCAGTGCTGGACTAATTGTGTGTCATACATGAATTCAGATACAAGCTAATGTGGGAGGATTGGAAAGGACAATTTATAGCTAACTTCGGGAAATACACTTTTCTTTATATGTTCTTACATGAATGTGTCTTCTTATGCTTCAGCTGGTTATTGTTGAAGTTCTGACCTTTGTTCCATGGGTACAGCTCAGTCAAAATAAATTAGCTAGGACTACTGTCAGCTGTATGTTGCATGTTTTACTGTATTGTAAAATACCACAGAATCAACCAGGTTGGAAGAGACCTCTGGGATCACCGAGTCCAACCATTGCCCTGACACCACCCTGTCAACTAGACCATGGCACTAAGTGCCATGTCCAGTCTTTTCTTAAACACATCCAGAGATGGTGACTCCACCACCTCCCTGGGCAGCCCGTTCCAATGTCTAACGACCCTTTCTGAGAAGAAATTCTTCCTAATGTCCAACCTGAACCTCCCCTGGTGAAGCTTGAGGCTATGTCCTCTTGTCCTATCGCTAGTTGCCCGGGAGAAGAGGCCGACTCCCACTCCACTACAACCTCCCTTCAGGTAGTTGCAGACTGCAATAAGGTCACCTCGGAGCCTCCTCTTCTCCAGGCTAAACAGCCCCAGTTCCCTCAGCTGTTCCTCATAGGTCAGACCCTCCAGACCCTTCACCAGCTTGGTCGCCCTCCTCTGGACTCGCTCCAACACCTCAACGTCTTTCTTGAAGTGCGGGGCCCAGAACTGAACACAGTATTCAAGGTGCGGCCTCACTAGTGCTGAGTACAGAGGGACGATCACTTCTCTAGACCGGCTGGCTACACTATTCCTAATAGAGGCCAGGATGCCATTGGCCTTCTTTTCCACCTGGGCACACTGCTGGCTCATGTTTAGCTGGCTGTCGATCAGCACCCCCAGGTCTCTTTCCGCCGGGCCGCTTTCTAACCACTCTTCCCCCAGCCTGTAGCACTGCATGGGGTTGTTGTGGACGAAGTGTAAGACCCGGCACTTGTTCTTGTTGAACCTCATGCTGTTGGTCTCGGCCCATCTATCTAACCTGTCCAGATCCCTCTGTAGGGCCTTCCTACCCTCCAGCAGATCGACACTGCCACCCAGCTTGGTGTCATCTGCAAATTTACTGAGGGTGCACTCAATCCCTACGTCTGGATCATCTATAAAGATATTGAACAGCATCGGCCCCAGAACTGAGCCCTGGGGAACACCGCTAGTGATCGGCCGCCAGTTGGACTTTGCCACGTTCACCACCACTCTCTGGGCTCAGCCATCCATCCAAGCATACAGCCTTACACCCTTCTGTTTCTAGTGTGGCAGGAATAGTTCCATACTTAGGCGGTATGATTCAAGAACACATTCGTTCTCCACAGAGGGTAGTCAATACTCCCTATTCATATTGCATTTTAGAAGAGAATTGTACGTACTCAGCATTTTTTTAAAAATGGGCTTTTTTCAGGCACCTAAGTCTTAGTATAAACATGTAGCTAGAGTTATTGTGTCTTGCAGCTTTGGGTCTTGGCACATTGTTGTTGCTGTTGTAATAGATGGTTCCTCCCTGAAGACCTAAAATTCTGAGGTACTGAGCAGCACTGACTGAATACTTTATAGAGTTAGGGGCATGCAAAAAAAGCTGCCTGTGTATGGTACCACAGCTTAGAAGAAATAATCTCAGCAAAAAGGGTATGAAACAATGGTAAATAAATTTTGTTTACCAAGAAACACAGCCACAGGTGGAAAACCCAATAATGATGAATTCTGGTCTGTTGTAGCCTCAAGGAAAAAATATTTTTCATAACTGTTATTATGCTTCCATTTTCCCAACCATGCACACAGAAACCAATATAATATTTTTCTTCTGTCTGTTTTTCTCAATTATACTTTCTGGTAAGCATTTTCCCGCTCTGGTGATTGAAGAGTGATGGCGCCACATAAAGTTATGACTGTAAATATGAATGCTGAGTACCATGTGTATGAATTTCATCTAGCCACTTTTTGTCTGAGTAAGAATAGGTTGTTTTGCTGTGCTTTTCCATTTGTTTGGAAAAAAAATGATTGCCGTGATATTTTTACTTAGTCAGCTTATGATTTCTCAGCCTAGACAGACTGGTCAACTCCATCATTCACAAAAAATCCAAACAGAACATAACCTAGTCCATGATATAAATTTTAGATCAGTGCTGCTGGAGAGCTCAGGCTCTCATTTAAATAATCTTTTTTTTTTTAATATTCCTGTACATGAGATGAAAAGATTTTGATCTGACAGTATCAAAGAAGCCTTCAATTTCCAGCAAAGCCCTGGAGGCTCATAATAAAATATACTGCTTTTTTTTTCCCTCTCCCGACATAGGCATATTCTTCATATTAATTATATTTTAAAATGTTCAGTAGATCAACAGCTGCTAGTACACAGAGACTTATGAAATAGGCAGGACTGGAGCAGTTTTAAAAGGCTAGATTGTACCTTCTAAGTGGCTTGTGAAACATTTCAGTTGTCCTCAATTTATACTCAGTGAAAAAAAAAAGTCAATGATGAACTGGATATTCTGTCTGGTCTTAAAAAAAGAGTCTTGGGAGACTTTGTAGCAGTGAATTTAGAGAGCTATTAAACTTCATTCTGTTGTCTTAAAGAGCGAAGAAACTGCCCTGAGTAGATTCTGACCTAAGGCAACCTCACAAAGGCTCAGGGTACTTAGGACTGATGAGGAACCTAATGAAGAGAAATGCATTATAGATCACAAAGTGATTTTTTTTTTCTATATCTTCCTAGTCTGGGTGTCTGTTCAACTTCAAAGACTGTCTTTGAGATAAGAAACAGGAATTTATGAATTAAACTAGGGAACTAGTATTTTTGTCCCTAGGAGTCTTGTAAAAAGAGGAAACTGGCGATGGTTCTGAGGGTCTAGATACAAGATTTCATTGCTGAGAAAGAGTAACACTCAGTGCTTAAAACAAGGAAGGATCCTACCATGGAGATGAAAGTACCAAAATAATGGCATCCTTCTGGACCCAAGGTGAAGACAAAGACTACACAGGCCAAGGGTGGTCCAGAGCTGTGTACTCGGTGTTCTGGCCCTGTCTAGTCACTGTGGGCTGATAAATGTCAACGAAACAAACTTTATAATATCTGTGTGGTGATTATAGCTGTTCATAAAATTATGCCAGAAAAAAAAAAGGTGCTTATTTGACATATTCCTTCAGGAGGAAGGAAAGTCTCAGAATTCAACAGCTTTGTTCCTGCATTTGAAAAAATAACAATAAAATTGTTGCTGTCTGACCAGGCAAAGTATCAGCCTCTTCAATATGTTTCTTTGTTTGCATGTTTCTTTTTCTTAAACATAAGCATAAACAGAGATGAAGGAGATTTCATTTCTTTAAAATTGAGCACTTTCCCTCCACCTTTCAGACCTTAGGTCATGATACCAAAAATACCAGCAATGCATTCCTAGTCCACCTGAAAACAGTTGCTAACAAAGGGCCACATTCTATCGGTGAATCTCATGATGTTTTTCAAACACTGCTGAGTTTAATAGTAAACAATATATGGGCCGCTTTATGTAGAAGGGTAGTGGGAAAAAAAAGCCCTTTCACATCCACATGACTTTCAAAAATCTGTAAAGACTTGTAAAGATTGGAATAGGTGGCAGGTGCACCTATGTGCCTTCCGTTACAGTTTCTAATGCTAAGGTAGCAGAGAGGACTATGTTCAGAATTCTAGAGCCTCCTACCCCAAATACACTAGACCGAGCTGAGACTAATGACTAGCAGCTGTTACAGCATGATATTATGCTATATTAACAATGGCTTCAGAAAGGTGCAGGGAATCTTCACTCAATTACTGTATATTTATTTGGCATCCCTCCGTTTCAAAATGATCTGAGAGGCAAACCAAACTTTGATTAAACAAATTTATGTCTTGCTGAATTCTCGTTGGAGGCTCCCTGGAAAGGGATTAGTTGATATCTGCAAGTTCCAAACACTTGCTCTGTACAAGTTTAGTTTTGTGTAACCTGATATACAGTCATAGTTGTGTTGGTTTTGGGTTGTTTTTTTTTCCCTAGTTTTATTTATTTTGAATATCATTGGACTTCCTTATGAAATTTATGTAAGTCAATTAAATTCTTACAACTCATGGATATTGTGTATTAATATACAGATTTAAAATTAAGCTCTTAGAGACCAAGGTTTAGAGTGTAAAATTAGTATTTTCATTACACGTAATATTAATGCTCTGACTTTCTCACTATTTGTTAACACAAAAAGCATTTTTTTCCTTCCGGAAGCTAGTGGACTTTTTCTAGGTATGTCACTATACTCATTGAACATTCAAGTTATCATGAAAATGTAACCCTTCATTTATTGGGTCCCTTTAATGTGGGCACATTTCACCATATGTAGAGGTTCTATAGTAGTACTATGCACAGCTAGTAAATAATCAGCAACTATTCACTGGCTAAATACACAGAGCAGGTAGCTAGGAATAACTAGACTAAGCATGAGTATGCTCAGCATCTCCAGTACAGGCATCTGATGAGTGTCTGCTGCCCAGACAATTATTATTCTGGAGGAAAAGCATCAGACCCTCCTTGGTCCTTGGAATAGGCTGGTTCTTGATCATTTTGAGTTCTCATCTTTTGACTCATTGCTTCTTTTCAGTGTTTCACATGTTTTCATATCAGTATTTTCATCAGAGTCCCTGAGTTGCTACTAGCATTTCAACAATTTAACTTCTGTCTTTGTTTTTATTTTTCTCAAGAAGAAAATCTTGGCTTTAGCCTATATGCTCTCTCATAGCCCAACAATTTTTCAGTAAAGCTAAACCAAAGCCACATAACTGCGCCATACAAAACTGGGCCATGGGCTACAGGCAGCTAAACCCCTTTGCCACAGATTGCATAGAGTGCAAACATAGTTCTGCTGGAAAAGTTATGACTTCAGACTGAGGAGACAGGTATTGCGCACACTTCTGAGATAACCTTAAGGTCAATTATATCAAGGGTAAAGATTTCTGTTTACCTACACACTTTGGCTTTTACTTGATGTAATGAAGTCTGGAGACAATCTATGGATGCTTAAGTGCAGTATATACATCAAACAAAGGATATGTGTCATCATTAATGTCTCTAGGATGGACAGTTTATTCATCTGAGAAGTTATAATTTCTTTTAACCTTTTATTTTTTTACCCTACTCGCTGCCAAATACTGAAAAAAAAATCTCTAGTATTCTTGACAAGTGGTAGCTGAGGCATCAAAAATATATTTGACAAATGAGCACAATGTTATTGTATGATTATTAATGTGAAATTATTTGATGTCTATGTACAGAATTGCATGCCTGGAACTGGTTGGATAAACATTTTTTTGGAAGAAGATTTAAAGTAACACTTTCTGAAGGCATAACTCCTTAAAGTTTAAGCTCAGTTACTTATACACCTATTTGGATTGTCTTTTAACAGCTATTTAAAAGTGTTTCTGAAGGGTTTTTCCAGAATATAAAGGTAAATAGCAGTTAGATTTGCTAGATTAATCTGAGAGTTTAGATTATACAATACTGTTTGTTTTGGGCACCCATAACTACCTTTGCATGACCTGAACTATTAGATTGAAATCTGGCTTTTTCCCAAAATCTGAGAACAGTTCTTCATCTTCTGCATCAGCCATGAACAACCCTACTCTACCCGGTTCATATTAAAGCTATTTACAAAATCGTTATGTTGGGAGCTGGGACTGTTATCCACTGTCTACATTCAGCAACGAAAGGCTCGTAAGTAACTAAATTCTGTTTACCTGGAATTTGTGACTCTAATTTTCTTTTATTACTGAATTCAGCCTGCCCTAGAACCTGTAGCAATACTTTTTGCCTTTCTTTGAAATATCCTGCTACATTAAATAGCCTCCCTTCTCTTATTTTGGATGTCCTGATTGAAATAAGATGTTCTTTCACTGTTCTCAGGAAAAGGAGAGAGGTAGCCTTTGTGACTATGTGCTAAAAAAGTGGGAAAGCATTGAGTTCACAGCTTGCAAATGTAAAGACCAATTTTTTTTATTCTTTACTCTGCTATTTATCTTGTCATATTGCCAGCATAATTCTTGAATAACAGCAAAAAGATATAGTAGCTAGAGCTGGTCTCTCATCTTTTCTGTTAGTGCTTGATGTTTTCATTTTTTTTGTTACAGTCACAGACAGAATCTCCACTGAACCATTGAAATATACTTTACATGCAGTTTTGTGGAGAGAAAATACAAATATTATGATAGTGATTTGACAAGAGTTTTAACATCAGACCAATTAATTTTGCAGTGTAAATGAGTACAGGGTAAGGTGAATGATTATTGCTTCAGGAAGGAGCATGATATGTTTTCATGATATGTGTAACTTCAGATCATCCATGTTTTCCCCAACTGCTCCTGGATGGGCACTGATGAGAATACCTTCCTGTACCTGCTTGAATGGACATAATACACTCAGGACAGTCCACTGAGAGTGTCTATCAGTGATTCTTCTTCCCTTTTATCACTAAAAGTTTCCAGATGTAAAGCTATTTGGCAAATTCTTGCATGATTGATATTTATGCTTGTCCTTAAAATTGTATGGGTTATTATTATTTCTTTCTGAGGGAAGACTTGAATGACACATTACAAGGAGTTGCTTCTACCACATGCAGGAAAGGGTGTTGCAGATATTGACATTTTTTAGTAAACAGGGAAAGGGCTCATCTGCCAGGAAAAGATAAAATAGAAAATATTGCATATCAAATTCAGTTCACTGCTCTGTGATTTTAACACTGACACATCCTAGGGACCTTGGGATCAATAATATTCATAATCTGATTTCCCAGAATAATTTTTTGTCATATGCAAACATCACCAAATCGGTTGTCATTTACAATTCAGCACTTTTGCATAATACCAGAGAAGCTGAGCAATAATTAAACATGCTTCCTCTCTCCTCATTTTTGACCTTGAGAATTGATGTGAGAGAATTTGGAATGGTGGATGTCCGTGGTGAGTTCCTGTTTAGCAGCAAAAGAACAAACTGACCTCTGATCTAAGGCTATTAGTCTCTCTGTTCAAAGACATTGACATTATTGCATCTGAACAACACCAGTGCAGGAGCAAATCTTGTTCTGGGGACATCACAAAATCTGAATGCTGATGCAGAAAAAAATTCTGAGAAGAATGCAAGTTCATTAAAATACCCACAGACTAAATCTGAGCACTCTTCTCTGCCAAGAATACCTGCATTTTATTATCTTGAAAAGTTGTGCTTTTCTTCTTCAGGGTAATAACTGCATTTCAGACAAGAACAAGATGGCAATGTTGATCTGTCTGGGTATAAGCCGTGTAGTAATGCAAAATAACATTCATATCTAGGCTAAAATGAACCTCAGACGTGTAGACACTCTAATCTCTCCTTTGACTTGACATTATTATTCAGACAATAATGTCATCCAAAGCACTTTCTGTATTTCCAAGAAAATGAGATTTTTCCAATCTTTTAGAGATTTTTTTTCCCCTCTTATCAGGGATATCTAGGAAATCTATGTAGCACTCAAGGCCTAGCTACACTGCTTGTTTAGAGCTAACTTGCCTTTTCAGAACAGTAACATTTTTTCCAAGATTAAGAAGTAGTGCTTTGTGAAGTTTGTTGCTACCACAGGTAAAGCTGCTCTAAGCACAAAAGCCAGCTGCTCTGGTACATTACACGGAATCTGTTAAACTTCTCATTCTAACATAGCTGATTTTGTCTTGTTTTCTTCTACTTTAGACCCTGTTCCTGAATCTCTAGCTTTTTAGAAAAGCTTTCTAAGATTTGTAAAACTCAGAAATGACATTTTAAAAAAACCCAAAACACACACACAAGAAAACCACAACACCTGAGATCTAAAAAGTTCTTTTTACAAAAATTTTGGTCTTAAAACTCTCATGTACCAATCAAAACACTTAGAACAAATACAGTCATGGATAGCAGAGGCTGAGGGACAAATGCTCCTTGTCTTGATAAAGCTGAATTCTTTTTTTAAAATAGTGGAATGTAAAATGTATAACTGTTGCCCTGTCAAAAAGCAGTGAAGAGTGAAAGCACTGTTCATTCAGTAATGTCTTGAGGTATTGCTAAGACATTCAACAATGTCTTGAGGCACAAAATCCAAGTTACTTTAACAAGCATCGGCTTCACTATTTTCTAGCATCCTGCCCTCAAGAAAATGAGTCACTGTAGCATATAATTGTTACCTTAATCTGACTTCAGGTTGCAGAAAAGGGTATTTTGTATGACAGTGGGAAATTTCAGCACTCAGACGTCCAAGAGGAAAATACATTTTCTCTTACTAGGGTTTTAATTTGAAAATTAAAACCAAGCCGGGAGAAAAAGATTGAGGCTCAGCTTTCCAAAGTGATGACCCTTCTTGAATGACAAATACTGTTTCTCTTTAGAATATCTGTCTATGTGGATCCTAATCATAGACCAGTGAAATTTTGAATGCTTTCACCAGTCATTTCTTTTGAGGTAGCATGTGCAGTCAGTCTGTCTGCTCTTCCCCTCCCAAGAAGCATAAATCATAGACTAATCCCTGTTGCTAATCAGTTCCTTTTTGCTGCTACTGACAAGATAAGGAGTAACCCTGAGTGTGTTAAATTACAAGGCCTAGGTTTATATGTAGTTTTTCTCACTGTTCTTTTTCATTTGGTACTTTGATTTTACCCTATTTAGTTTGAGGTTTTTGGTGGGGAATTTTTTTTTCTCTTTTTTTTTTTCTCTGTGACAATGGTATGGAAAATTATTTTTCTCTAGGTAATTAAGGTTAAGAAATAATCCAGCAAGACTCTTGCTGTCATGTAATCAAGGTTTGTAGAGTGCATCTTATTTCAGAAGATTGGTAAGGAGTAAGGAAACAAAAAAGAGCCCTTAGAAAATAGCTCTCACTGGTTGAGCATACCTATAAAAGCAGGTTCTATACAGTCTTATTTCAACAACTGATTAGTGACTGATTAATTAAGAAAAAGTTGTCACAGCTTTTGGGCCATGCAGTCAGTTGCCAACTGTTTTCCTCAGCTGTTTTCTAAGGAACATTAATAAATCTGATCTTACTCCGTCTCAGTCTGTGGAATTAATAGGAGTTTATTCTAGGTTCACAGGTGGCTAAAGCCACAGGAAAATTGTTTCATATCATCTTTCAGCTGAGAACAGAGCTTCAGAACTATCTTTGGTCACTGGTCAAACTGAGCCTCAGGTTATATGGACATTTGGTTCACAGATTTTCTCAACACTATTTATTCAAGAAGTCTGTAACCTGTTTACAAGCCCAGCTGGCAGAAGATGAGCTTTGGAGTGAGCTCTGGCATGTATATTTTTCTCTCTTCAGTGGTACACAGGTTTATGAAATGCATGCCAATGCATCTCTCTTCTATCCCAGTATCTGGTGCTTCAAAGACCTGGTAGCTGGAGTGAGTATGTGTGAAGAAAGCTCCTTTGGATCACCACTGGGTATGTACCTAATGATTTCTGCTGGATGCTGAAAAATCACACAGAAGAGCTAGAGAACAGAAGTGCAATAAGAAACTAATATTTAACATAAACTTTCAGAGAGGAGTAAAATCAGACCATTTTGTCAAGAACTTAGTGTCAATGTAGCTGACAGTGACAGTCAAAGAATCAGTGGACTAGTCAGGCAGAAAGTCTTTGTCATTCTCATCATCCCATCTATGACCTCTAAAGAAGTCTGAGTTGAACAATGTTTTCAGAAGTGGAAAATTCCTAGCAACTCCCATTGCATCTGGTAAAAACTAGCAGAATCAAGGACTGCTCTGAAAGAGGTATCAGTCAGAGCACCAGAGCTGCAGTTTACATAGTCATATACTCATGTTTACATGTTTACCTGGTATGTATTTTCCCGCTGTTTCTACCAGTTCCAAGTCTTAAGAATATACCATACACTTCCACACCTAAAAGCACGAGCTTACCAGCCAAGTCTTTCAGCTGAGTCGCTTGATAGCAGCTAGCTCTTGCAAAAGAGGCTTAGTCATTACTGTAGTGCAATATCTAAGAAGAGTGTTTACTAATTCTATGAAATCCATGCATCTGCATCTGCATTAATTCCTCTTAGAAGGGGAATCTTTTCCTAATAAGCTAAGGATCACAAAAAACTTTGCATGTAAAACCAGAACGGGCTCTTTCCTAGCAGTATTTCTTTGATTATGCTGCATTAATTACATAATGTGTAACAACTAGGCATAAATTAAAATATCAATGTTTTTGAAATTAGACTCCATTAGTCTCATCTCACTCTTCTGGAACATAGTCCTGAGTTAGGACACGAATGCCAAGAAAAGTCAGTTCCTCTTGTCAGTACTGGCAGTGTGATAGTTTAAGAGTGTAACGTTTATCATGATCACTTTTAAAGATGGTCTGAGCTTCAGGGTATATAGGTCAGACACTTTCAGAGATGTTTTCTAGTATGATTAAATGAGCCCTGTGAAGCTTCAAAAGGACCGTGTAATCCGAGAGAGGCGCTAGGTAAAGAACCTAGGGTTTGTCCAGCTCTGCAGCAAGAAAGCCATTGAGTTTTAGATTCTTCCAGAAGACTTGAGACCAACAGGTGCTCTGGAGAAACAGCAGAAAGCATGGACAGATTTTTTTTTTTTTAATAGGAAGCAGCAGCAAGAGACTTGTTTCCTGCTCTCCCCCTAAATGTTCAAAAAAAGCCAAAAGAAACCAACAGCAAAATCAGTGATGGTATTTGTGGACTAGGTACTTATTTGCTCACACTTTACCTGTATAACTGTGTACTTGATCTTGGAGAGGAACTCACCTACTCTGTTTTCCCTTGTATAAACTGAGTTACCTGAGACATTTCAGATCATTTCCTAACATAATTTTCAGTCAACTTACTTGGACTTTTATGTCTACAGATGCAAAAGATTATACAGCACCTCCTTCTTCCCTGGAAATCAGGGACACTCCAGAATAAAAGTTAGTATTTCTGTGGGCAAAACCACCCATACATACAATATAATAGGTTGTGGTGGAGTTGTGGTTCAATATCCGCATCTGACTGGATCCCTGGAGTATCTGAATTGCCTTTTGAAAGAAACAGGCTCATCAGTTCTGGAAGCACAGGATGAAAGTAATTGCCTGTTTAACAGCACAGAGAATACCCTCAGCTCAGTGCTACATCCTGAGAGCTGTCCTTTGGGGAAATTAGATAGTTATTTCATCCAGAACTAAAAAGTCCCATTGGCAAAAATGATAACTCTTACCTTTACAATAAACTGCACTATCAGTGAGAAAATTAATGAGAAAAGTCTTACACCTGACTCATTAATTTCTTTCCTAGAGTAATACGAAGTTTTTATCTACAACCTCATCATGACTCACAAAATATATTTGTGTCTGATTGGGAAAAGGAAGTGTATCGGCTTTGCATGCCAAGGCGTGGGTAGCAGGGCCCACATAGGAGAGGCCTCCATGTGGAAAGGCTGGGGCTGCCCCATGCCAGACACAGACAGTTCCTGCCAGCTCCAACAGACCCACCACAGGGCACAGATGAGCCCCTCAACCATGGGTGGGTGCCTTGAGGAAAACGTCTCTAAGAAAGGGCAGAAAATTCTGCACAGACAGAGGGCGAGGAAACAAAAAGTGTGAGAAACAGAAGAGGCAACGTCAAGGTCAGAGAAGAAGGAGGAGGTGCTCCATGCTGGAGCAGTTATCTGCACTGCAGCCCATGAAGGATCCCACACTGCAGCAGGTGGACATGCCCTGAAGGAAGCTACAGCCCACGGAAAGCCAACACTCAAGCAGAGGAAAAGGGTGATGAAGAAGGAGCGGCATAGAGGAACTGTCAGGTACTGACTTCAATCCCCAAATCGCCATTGCCTCTGCGATGCTGGGCAGGGTGGAGGGAGGGAGGAAGAGAAGTCAGGAATGAAGGAATGAAGCTGAGTCTGGGAAAAGGGGGGGTGGATGAAGTGTCTTGTCTCTTTATTTCTCACATTTCTCATATTAAAATATATGTTTCTACATATATTTTAATTGGCAACAAATTAGGTGTCTGTCTGCTAGCCAAGGTCAACCCACAATAGGAGGGTTGACAGATATTCCTGCAAACATCTTTGCAAAAGATAAAGCTTATGTCTTCCTAGGAGCATCAGTAATATGAACAGAATTATTTCTTGCACTTGTGTCACGGTTTAAAGCTGGGCTGGTGTCACGGTTTAAAGCTGGGCCAGCTATTAACCAGGTGGCAGACGCTCTCTGTTAACCCTCTCCCCCCCGCCCACCCTAAGGGAAAGGGAAAAGGGAGAGACACTTACAGGTTGGAAAGTTAAAACAGTTTTAATAAACTATAATAATGAAAAAGAGTATAATAACAATAATAATAGAAATAATCAAATATATACAAATATATACAAAACCAAGATCGAGAGCTTGGAAATCCTCCTCAGGCAGAGTTACTCCCCCCAGCACGGGCAGAGGGGAAAATGCAGTAGCTCCCCCTGCCATCACACCTGCAGGCTTTTAACTGGAGAATTGGCAAAGCTGGTACCAATCAGTGGAAGACAGGAGGGCCCCTCCCTCCTGGGCCCCACCTCCAGGAGGCAGTGGGTTAGTGATAAATAGGAAAGTGAGAATGATGTGTATGGGATGGAATACCTTGTTGGTCAATCTTGGCTCAGGCTCACCTGCCCTGTCTGCTCCTCCCTGCAGGTGCGACCCCCCTTTGGCTCTTCACTCGTAAGCAGTGAGGAATTTAGCAGTGACCTTGGTTTCTTTAAGACTAATTGGCCTGGTTTGGGCCAAACCAGGACACACTTGCTATACGAAACAGTGTAAAATTTCTCTGTAATCTTTTACTTCCTAGATTCATCCTACTTAAGCACTTAATTGAGGCATCTGCCTGGACTTGTGCAAAGCATTTGACACTGTCTCGCACAACATCCTTGTCTCTAAATTAGAACATGATGGATGGACCACTCAGTGGATAAGGAATTGGCTGAATGATCACACTCAGAATCACAGAATCACAGAATCAGCCAGGTTGGAAGAGACCTCTGGGATCATCGAGTCCAGCCATTGCCCTGACACCACCCTGTCAACTAGACCATGGCACTAAGTGCCATGTCCAGTCTTTTTTTAAACACATCCAGAGATGGTGACTCCACCACCTCCCTCCTCCACTCCCTCAATGAGTTCTGGTCAATGGCTCAATGTCCAAGTGGACACCAGTGACAAGTGGCGTTCCTCAGGGACATGTTCCACATGGACAGTGGGATTGAGTGCACCCTCAGCAAGTGCACCAAGCTGTGTGGTGCAGTCGACACGCTGGAGGGAAGGGATGCCATCCAGAGGAACCTTGACAGGCTTGAGAGCTGGGCCTGTGCGAACCACATGAAGTTCAACAAGGCCAAGTGCAAGGTCCAGCACGTGGGTTGGGGCAATGCCAAGCACAAATATGGGCTGGGAGGAGAATGGATTGAGAGCAGCCCTGAGGAGAAGGACTTGAGGGTGATGGTTGACAAGAAGCTCAACATGAGCCAGCAATGTGCACTTGCAGCCCAGAAGGCCAACCGTATCCTGGGCTGCATCAAAAGAAGTGTGGCCAGCAGGTCGAGGGAGGTGATTCGGCCTCTCTACTCTGCTCTCGTGAGACCCCACCTGGAATACTGCATCCAGCTCTGGGGGCCCCAACATAAGAAGGACATGGAGGCATTGGAACGAGTCCAGAGGAGGGCCACAAAGATGATCAGAGGACTGGAGAACTCTCCTACGAAGACAGGCTGAGAGAGTCGGGGTTGTTCAGCCTGGAGAAGAGAAGGCTCCGGGGAAACCTTCTAGCAGCCTTCCAGTACCTGAAGGGGGCCTACAGGAAAGCTGGAGAGGGACTTTTTACAAGGGCATGTAGGGATAGGATGAGGGGTAACAGTTTTAAACTGAAAGAAGGTAGATTTAGATTAAATCTTAGGAAGAAATTCTTTCCTGTGAGTGTGGTGAGACATTGGAACAGGTTGCCCAGAGAAGTTGTGGATGCCCCCTCCCTGGAAGTGTTCAAGGCCAGGTTAGACGGGGCTTTGAGCAACCTGGTCTAGTAGAAGGTGTTCCTGCCCATGGCAGGGGGGTTGGAACTAGATGATCTTTAAGGTCCCTTCCAACCCAAATTGTTCTATGATTCTAAGTTAGAAGCTTAGTCACCCTAGTCAGTGAAAAGGAACAGGTGCCTTCAGAGGATGATTCAAATCTTTAATTGGACAAAACTTCACTCTGGAGGTGTTTGGCTTTCACCATTGATTATAAAAGAAGCCACAGAAAAGTGCATTCTTAAAAAGGTATTTCAGCTAAGTGCCTTAAGTTAAGCAGGATGAACCAGTGCATCTGTGGCTAAGGACTTACAGCACTTGGTCTTTCTTCTACAAAAGGAGAACCTGGTAATAACACTTTATTATCTGGTTTTAATGTATTACTCACACTAGCCATGCAGTTTATTCTAACCTTTCATACACAATTGAAATTCCCTTTCTCTTTAGTATGTGAAACTATTTTAACGTTTGATATTTTTGGACTCATGTTTTAAGGTTGATGCACATTTTATTGTTGCAGTTCTTTTTTACATATGTGCTGTGCTTCTGAGGCAGTATTTCTTGCAGAGGAAAGCATTACCAAAATGAACTTAAAATCATTAAAAATGGACAGAATATTAGGAGAGAATTAAGTGTAGGTGTGCACTTTTAAAATCCAAATGACAGTTTGAGCACAGAGAAAATATTATGTAACACCTAAAATCATCCCTCTTGAATTTAACTTTTGGGTATAATAATATTAATTTAATTTGTTTTCATGCCAATTCTAGCAATCATCACATAACAGTAATCCAAAACTGGAAGTTGGTGACAGACAGATGAATCTTTTATTAGAGTGATGTTAGTCACTACGGGTTTAACTATTTATGAGTTAAATAATACCTCCTTTCAACAGTTTTCCTTCTCTTCTCCTAAATTGGTTGTTGTTGAGATGATGCTCTGCTTCTTGAGTGTACAGCAAACACAAATGAAACTTTTCTTTTGGGTGATTTTAGTGACTTGGTAATAAGGAGCAGCTCTGATCAAGCTTAGTCATCATGCACATTAGAGTCATTTCATAAATACAGTAATTGACATGACTCATAAGAGGAACCTGGGCAGATGGGAAAAAAAGCTATAGTTCTCCAATGAATTTGTAATGACATTGTTATAATTTTGGGTTGGTTTTTTTTTTCCAACTATGTTCTTCATAAACATTTTCCGCTTCCTGTCCATCTGCCTCCCATTGTAAACTTCATTTCTTTAGTCCTTGTTGAATTTCTCAGACTTTGTATTTACCTCTATTCCTGTACTTCTGTCCACTTTGTCAATTTTTTTCTTTTGCTCCTAGAGGATGTTGCTGCAGGGTGCTGCATTTTCTTTAACAGCAACACTTATTTTGAATTATGTTCTTGCTATTGCAGGGTGCCAGGTTGTTTTCCCTGCTTAAATCTCTACATATAATCAATTTTTGCTGCAAATTATATTGTGGCTTTTGGTTTGTTGTTGTTTTTTTTTTAAATGACGAAAACTATACAAAAATGGTTTATGGGAAACAGTCCAGTCCTTTGTGGTAGCTTAGCTTCTCTCCAATGCATGTTCTCTGTGGCCTTGCCTCTAACTCATCTGGTTTGTTTTCAGTTTTTTTCTAGCCAAAACATTGCAACAGGAGATTTACAATGGATATGCAAAAGCTGGACTTCGTACAAAAAGTGCAGAATCCTTCCCCAACCTATCCTCCAGGAAAAAAGAAGTAAGGCTAGGTTATCTGCTGGTAACTTTGTCAGTATCTTTGATATAACAAAAGCTTTACATGCAGCAAAAGCAAAATAAAAAATATATAATATTCATTACTCTGTTTCAAATCAAGCCTTACCTAGAGCCACCTTTGTCCTTGCATATCAAGTGAAGAAAATGATGAACTCAAAAGGAATCTGTAATTATTGCTGAAGACAAATATCTCAATGTGAGACATAGGTACTAAGTAAGATGCATCCAGTTATACCAGAAGTGCTCAGATTATTACCATAATAGCTAACTATGGTAATTGTGAGATTTACGTATATTTTGGCAGCTGGAAAAGAAATGGTGCTCATGAGCAGTCTTATTTTAATATGCTTAATGTGAGGGATGAGCTGGTAATTATCATTGCGTTTTGTTTTACAGCCTCACCGGCCACTCACTTTGGAACATAGGCTTTTGAAAATACTTGCTATTCTGCTACCTGTTCTCCTATTCTAGCTTTAGTTGATATAAAGGGGCAAATGGAAGTGTGCTTATGAAGACAGACATAATTGCCTATTACAAACATGAAAATGTATATATTTGATTTGTTAAACTTCAGTTCTCTATTTTGAATAGCCTAATCTTTTTAATAACATTAAGGAATACAAAATCTGGAGGCTTATTTTCTTATTGGTCTTTATGGAATTAAGCTTTTTACCCAATGCTTTAAGACTTATTTCTTTTGGCATTTTTACCGAATTGAGCTCCCTTGACTCTGATTCCATCATTAGCTGATATCTTGCAAAAAGGCTGTGGCTGTATATTAAAGACAGGAGGCACAACTTGAAAAGAGCCACTTAATTCATTTTTTGTCCCAGTTGTGTACTCTAATAAGGTAATTTGCAATATGTATGATATTAAAATGAGTCAAATCAGCCCTCTGAATGTGACAAACCAATGTGTTTTTTGAGAGCTAGTTGTGCCTCCAAAATCAGGTGTTAATCCGTTGTTCAGCAAATATGCAAATGACTGTGGAATTCTGAGGCCATTGAACAAACTCCTGATAGTTTGTCATACATATACGTTACACCATTGGATAAATATTTATAGCTTCGATGAAATACTCAATGAAAATGAGTATTCAGCTTCTATAGAAGTTGTTTGTACTGCAGTGTGATCAGGCACATTCTATAAATGTTGCAGGTTGCTTGAAAAACGTCGTTTTTTTCCCCCATGATTTTTCTGATGTAGTTCTCTTGCACCAGGCAACAACATTATATTTTCACTCTATAGCCCACCTCTCAATGAGGCTAATAAGTCACACATACTCTTCCTGCTGGCTGAAAGCCTTTTCCTTCACCATGTAGTTGGCTTATGCTGTCTTGACTTAAAATTTTTTTCTTTGACACTATTAGAAGCAGCAGCAAAACTGAAACAAGCAAATTACAACAGGAACAAGTTGTACCAGCACTAAAGCTTTATTGTAATATAATGAAATTCTATCATCAGGCAAAGAAAAACACAGAACTGATATGAAAAGCAGTTTAAAACTCATGTATCATCACTGCCCTTCCTCAAGTGATTACAACATGAAAAGAGATGTAAGAATAAATTTGCATTGTTTTTTGTGCTCTTGGAACAGAAATTGGTTATTGAATGGCTTCTTGAGGAACTAATAATTGACTTTGGGAGCTTAAGAAGCAAAATTTCTCTGGTGCAGCTGCTGTCTCTTTTAGATAAGATAAGGATTAAGAATACAAATTGCCTAATAAAGAGCAAAATCTTTTCTGTTAAACTTGTTTTACTCCCTCCTGTCACAAGGGAAGCTGAAAATGCTTAGGTTCCTATTAAGAAAAAAATCTTACCCATCTTAAAGCACATTCATATGCCAGGAAAATAGCGTGCAGTTTTCAACTTCTTGTTGCATTGCACTAAGTATGACCATAGTTTAACCTTCCGGCCAGTTGAGACCAAAGGCCTACCTATATCAGTACATTTCCTTTAACAGCAATGAGAAGTAGACGTCTGGAGAGAAGTTTAACATTCAGTTCTTCTCCAGTGTAACAAATTTCTAGCTTCTGTGATGTATCACTATGAGGACCTCTGAATCAGACAACACTGCTGAATCATTGTATTTAAAAGCATCAATAACTTTCATTTTTCCCGCCTCCCTCTTTGAAGTCTTTTTTAAGTTTTCCCTCTAAAACATTCTGTGGCACTGAGTTCCACAGTACGAGCTGTATGAAAATATATGTCCCTTTGCTATTAAATACATGCCTTAAGCCTGATAAGAGGGTCATTGTGTGCTTCCAATTTCTTGTATTATGAGTAATAATGAGTTATGATCTCACAGGCAATCCCTGAGCCAACTATGATTTTACAGACCTGTATCGTATTCCTTCTCTGTTTATTTCCGGAAAGAGGAATCCCGATGTTTAGTTTCTCCTCATATAAAATTATTCACGACAGGGGTCATAGTTGGTCCCTTTCTATGTTTCTTTTCTAATTCTATTTGATAGCTGGAGCAGCTATCTGAAGTCTGTAACAAAATACTTCCATAGCTGAACAGAAGCTGGCAAAAAGAAAGCCTGTTCAGATCTAAGATTACTTTAATTTCCCGTTTACTTAAATAAAACAATGGTAAGAAGTAGCTGTCAGCAATACCGCTTCATCTTAAAGTACTAAAAACTGTAATTATTTAAAAAGATAAACTATTTTTTTTCAAGCTAGTACAATACCCAAAAAATTACTTGCTACAGGAGTGAAAATGGGAGAACTTTATTGTTATGCTTTTGAGAGCTGGGTACATGCTGAAAGACGTCTGTTGTGAATATTCAGTAACGTTTTTAAAGAAATTGACCTCAGTTCCATTTAGCTTCCTGTTTCTTCTTTGATAGTCATTTATCACAGATATTTGATAATGTCTTTGTTTCCTATTCTGTTTATTAAAACATTCTGTGCCTAAGAAGAAATTGTGAAGTTTTGGAATTAATATTTTGAATTCATAGTTATAAGAATTCATAACAGGAAACATCATGATATAATTTCTATCTATTGAAGTGTGGGATGATTTATTGAGGTTGGTTAATGTAATAATTTAACTACTTCAAGTCCTTGTCAGGAATAAAAAAAGAAACCTTTTAATATTGATATCTCACACCTGCTGACTTAAAGGTGATATTGGACTTTTTTCTCGGTGTTGGTGTTCCATTATTGGCTCTTGTAAATATATGAAATCAGACTTCATATTCAACAAAAAGATTGCTACCAACTATGTTGGTGTCATGCTATCTCTCTTCTTCTAAAATGAAATTACAGCATTCCATTAGAAGTATTGAAAGTGTAAGAGTTGTGCATCAGTTTACACAACAAATGCAAAATATTATGAAATGCTTTCATTTAATGATCACAGAGGAGATAAATATCAGCATTCTGAAAGTTTAACATCCAAATGTGAAGTACAGAGAGGCAGAATGGAGCTTGCAGAATGTCCTTTTGCAGAGGACAGGGTGCTGATACCAACATATTCTTGCCACAGAAGGTTTTCTTGTTGCCTCCCATCTGTTCCTTTTAACAAAAATTCTGCAAGAAAACACTGCAAAAGCCATCCAGAAAGTGGCTATCGAGCACGTACTGATCACTCACGCAGAATCAATTGTAGGATGCATCAGACTTGCTTCTCAGGTACAATTGATGTGTCTTTGAATCCTTCTCCCTATATGTCCAAACAATGACAAGGCAAGAGTGATACTTTTTTTTTAAAAAAAAGTAACAAAATCTTCTCAAATTGATAGCCTGAATACTGCTGAAATCTGTTGGAGAGCAGATCCATTTGATCCTTCTGTGTAAGAGTCCTGCTCTTTTGTTTCTTCCGTATCTCTACAATTCTTTCAGCATTTGTTCAAGTAAACACAATGAAAGAAAATGAAATTCACTTCAGGGTATGTAAATGAACAGACAGATTAAAACCTTCATAGAAACCAAGTAATGTTCTAAAAACAAAAATGCTAAAATTGGCTTTGTCCTGGCATTGAATAGATCTTGTTTCTCTAAAAAGGGTGTAACATGAACCATGACATTTAATAAAATATTGGTCTTCTCTTGTATCTTTTTATCTGTCTAAGACTAGCATATCCAATGCAACCTAAAGAACTGTGGATATCTGTGTCTTTCATGAAAGGGTGAATGAGCATTCAAGGGAAATACAGCATTTGCCTTCCAGTCAGTTGGATAGCTTTGAAGATCAGGCAGTCATGAGTCCAGAAGCTCAAATACAAGGAATAGCCATAAGGCTATCTCAGAGCAGAGTATGGAAATACTAAGAATCTCTTGAAATAAGGACTGAGAAAAGAGTCTTCATAATAGAGCTTCAACTCTTGAAAAAAATCAAAATGGTAAAAGGTTTTTAGTTTGTGGGGGCATGGGTTGTTTTCATTTTTAGAGTGAGACATAAGCAAATAAAGCGTAGAGTATGGTTAGGTTTGTTTACCCTCATTGGCTGGGAAGTAAAAAGACATTTAGGAGGCTAAAATTCATCCCTAGCTAAAAGGCAGAAGTCCTTTTAATGTTTTATGTCTAATGCCCTGTTTTCAATTGTTATAGAGGAAATGTATTAAAGGAACAAATTATTCCTTTAGGAACCTTGGGAAGATTTGTCATTTTAGGAAGAACTGAAGTGTTTATCTCATGATACTTTAACAGCACTACACTGACTCCAGCTTCCTTGCAAGTCTGGGTTAACAATGATTTGTCATTTGGAAAGAAGTTTTCATTCATTTTCCTGTAATTTTCCTCCATTTTTACCTCACATTCTTTCTGTATAAATGGGTTTATTCTTTACCTGCCTTTATACAACTTCTGTAGATTTCAAGAAAGACTGAAGCCCATCTTAACTGAATCCGAGGTCTATATACCAAGCGTGACTGAGACACTTTCTGTACTTTGAGGATAGATAAAATTCTGGTCATACTTTGGCAACACATACCTCATCAAAGCAATTGACTTGCAACTCATAAGGTGGAGTGGCTTAAAAATGGCTCGTGATTGCCATGGCCCAGGCAAGGTCCCAAGGACCCAAGACAAGGAGCGTGTTAATTGAAAGCCTCTAATGTGCTTCTTCATAGGAAATGAGGACTTAGATGCAGAATCATACATTTAAAAAAAAGCTCACGGTCATCTCATGACCTTTCTTACAGCTAAAATGTCTTTTTAAGAGAAAGAGAAAAAGAAAAAAATAAAAGTAAATTAAAAACTTATACCTTATATATTTCAATTTCAAATTAAGGAAAAAATGGTATTTTCTGTTTCAATATATACTACATTCACATGTCTTTCTAAAGTGTGGAGTATGTGAGCAAGTAAAGGACAAGAAAAAGCAGAAACTTCATTTACCCAGTCTACTATATATGGTCACTCAAGTCAGATGGAGTAGGTTTGCATTTACAGATACGTTTATAAAATGCTTCAAAATCAACTACAACAGTGATATACTATTTCAAAATGGCTTTCACAGAAGGTTCAAACACCACGTGTACTTTGTCAGAACTGCCTTGTTTTGTAGTCCCTCTTATTACTGGGTTACTAGTTTAAAAATTGTCAAAGAAATGAAATCTGGAAGAGCTGTCAAATTTCAGAAAAATGCCTTCAGCTGAATTCTTTGTTTATCTGAAACACCATTGCATAAAAAATAAGAACTGCCAAAGAACTGCCAGTGTTTAAAGGAAATCAAGGTGTCAGCAGAAATAAATCTGTTATCAATAAAATTTCCATACTAAAACCAGTGTTTTCAAACAGTGTCACTTTAAATATTCATAAATAAAAGGTGGTTTTGCTTCCTGAAAAAGTTACCTGTTTTGGCTTATTTCATTGTTATAAACTCATTGATGTGCAGTCATTTCATTGTAGTTCTTGTCAGAAAATTCAGCAGCTTGCTGTTACTCTGGGCTTGTCTGGCATCAGTGACAATTTCCACAGCCTCCTAAAAGTTCAGTTAGCAGCAGATAACTCAGCATCTTCAGCTCTAAACAAAAGCTTTCTGTGTCTGCAGTCAACAGAGAAATGCAGTCATGTGCAAAGACATCAGTTTAGTTTATCCCAGACTCTTCATTTAACAATAAGACCAAAAGAGTCAATCAGAGACAAAGTCTTAGAGTTAGGTAGTGATAGAATTAAGATTGTTAGAGCAATAAAAATTTTTCTCCTTACACACATGCAATAAGAAGCTGTTTTTAATTGCATGATAGACTGAGCCTTCACCTCATTCTGAGGGTTCTTCCACTGGGCTCCTACTTCAGCTTTCTCAGCCAGTCTTTCCCCTTGTTCTCCATGTCTATGCATGAGTTTTCAATGTCTAATATTCTAATGAATGTTGCTTTTGCATTTCATTTCAGGGACTTCTTCCTCATTGCCCTTCAAGCCAGCAGGGAAAATACAGACTGAAAGGGGTGCCTGATATGCACGGGACTCAGGATCTGCAAGAAAAGTCCTGCTCTTCAGCAGACAAATAATGAGGTTTTCTTAATCCAAAATTCATCTTTGATGAGCTTGCCTAACTGATAAGAGTCTACTCAACATGTGTAAAGAAACTTTTTTTTTCAATGTGATTTTAAATTGAATGAAATTCAATTTGGTGATTTTTTTTCCTTGAGGTCATTTCATTTTTTTGCGTTATTTGAATAAGTTCCATTCAAATTGTGTTTATATGATATTACTATTACCACATACAATTTATATAATAATGTTATATGTTTTACAACACTAAACAGAGGATATATTTAGCATGGAAAATGTTTGTGTTAATGGCTCTAGTCTTGGCAAAATTATGATTAATGCCAATAAGGTCTTATGAGAAACATTAGAAAAGTTTAAGAGGCAGTCCTACGAACACCATTGAGAGTAAGTTTTGGTTACTGTTTCTTCACCCCAACAGCTACACAGGAGTCCCTTATTCTGAGCTTTCCTTTACTCCTGAGCTCTAGACAATCAAATACATTCTATGTTTCTTTGTTGGTGGATGTTTGTGTACCTGAGTGTGATTTGTATTTCCCTTTCAGATCTGCTAATTTCACAGGCTTTGTGTATTATCCCATGAACTGAACACTAAAGCAATTTTCATGTTTAAGACTAGTTCTTTGTGGTGGACCACTGCTCTGAAGAGCCAGATTCAGATGGTTTTTCCAGATATGGGACTCCAAAAACATTCTTATTGAGATCAATATGTTATTTATGAGGTGAACAATGTTTGACCAGCAGCCCTAGAAACTGGCCTGTGTTTAAAAACCTTCACATCTGCTGGTACTAGCCTATCACTTTTTCCTAGAGATCTAGCAACAGACGACTTGATCAAGAAATATTCCTGACTGTTCCCACAGAGAAGGGCCAACCCTAATCTCCAGCACTTTGCACCCCGAGTCAAAATCTTCCATGAAGATAAAGTTAAATAAGTGATATAAGTCTAGGCTCCTGCTGGGAGTTGCATAAACAGAGCATCATAAACATGAAGCTGTCAGAGTGCAGACTAAAAGTGTGCCAAGGCAGACTTCATGTAATATTGAAGTTGAGCAGACTGATAAATTTCTGTAAGCACAAAATTCCTTACAACTATGCATTTTCCCTTGAAATACTTGCTTCCATGCTCATGCATTGAAATGTATGAATCATTAAAAAAAGAAAAAAAAAGGAGGGTGGTTGTAGGATTGTATCCATCCAGAATATTATATTCAATCTCATAATCCTCAAAGGTGGCACTACCTCTCTACCCACATAGGCACACACAAAACAAAATAAATAGGCAGAATAATCTGATCATCGCCTTAGATTTTTTTTTTTGCCAAATTATTCTATCAATGTGCAACATCCCCAAATTTAGAACATGACATTCTGGATTCCAGAAATAATTCCTGGAAATGTTTTGATCTGCAGTATGTAATTTTGATAAGAAAAACAGGTATTTTAACAATTTCACTAACCATGTAAATCAAATGTATTTCACCTGCACAGTGGACAGGGTTTTTTTGCCTTTTGGAGGTCTGAATTTTTTTTTTTTCTTTTTGCATAATGCATGTTATGAAATCATGTTTTTAATATGCCTCTTTTAAAGGCTACATACATTTTCTCTCATTTCTGAATAAACATTTTTGCTGTAGGTGTTACACCCAGGGAAGTTTTGGAAGTTTAATGTACATCAGGTGCTCTTCAGAGAAGAAAACTCGTTTCAGACTTATTTAAAATGTATCAAATAAGATGATTGCTTACCAACTGGAAATATTACAGTTTTACTTCTACAGCAGAATATTTCTGCTAGGCCTGTCTGCCTGTCAACACTGTACATTCTGATCACCACTTTCATTTTATCTTTACAAGCACAACCATCACTAGCAAGTACAGTGACAGAACCATTTAAAGAAAAGTAGGAGAGAAAAAAAGACTGTCCTAAAACCAGTACTTGCTGCCACTCAAAAAAAAAAAACCCAAGAAAATCTAGCTACTCTCCTTCTTTAACTTTGTACTAGCAAGTTATTACTTGGTATAAAAACAATAGTGATTTTTGCATCTTGAAATTTCTTCACTACAGGCCCTCCAAAAATATCCAGTACTTGAACTATAGTTTAATGTCAGCCACACCTTTTCTGCTTTTTGCCAGTCATTGTTACTAACAGAACTAATAAAAGAGAAGTGGAAGCACAGTGGTGCACTCTCAAAAATTAAATTTTCTGAATCTTCGTCAGTCTTTAAATATTGAACAGCATGTGCCATTAGTTCTTTTTGGTGTCTTTAACGGAAATGAATGATTTGAGAATAAAAAAAAAAAAAATCATAGAAATGGTCAGTTGTGGAAAAGTGGCATAAAAGAGAATAAAACCTTAAATCTGTAATCTTGTGGGAAATGTTATATAGCATATAGATAGGTTTTGCTGGTAGTTCTACCTATAACAAAATTAACTTAGTCTTTCATCACAGTCCTTTGTTTCATTTTCCTCCACCATTGTTTATTCTTGTACCTCATCCCATCAAATGAACCACTGATTAACAGGACGGATAAATATTGTTTTCCATTTACTTTTTCTAGTCAGGCCACTATGTTGATATGTCTGTCCTATCAATACAATTTTAATCCTGAAAAAAATCATGTATATCCCAAGTGACAAAATTAATTACGACTTGTACAATAAATGAAACTTGTTTTGCTCACTTCCTGGGCTTTTCAGAAGCTGAATGGTTCTGTTAAGCCACAAAAGGTTCAATTTCATTTTTTTTTAAATAATATAGTTATAGCCCTCTCACAAAAGTATGCGGAGTGACCAGTAAAGAGGAAGATGAAGAGCTCTTCAGAAAGTGTATTGAGCTCCACACTTCCTTATCCTTTTGACTAAACTAAATTGTGGCCTAAACCTTGTACTAGACATACTATATTGCAGTGAAATGAATCTTTTGTGGAAGTTCTTTTAGCTTTCTTTTAATTCTAGCATTACAGCCTTGCTTGCAACTATCCATATATACTTATATCTGTATATATATGTAAGTGTGCGTATATATGCACACACATATGTAGTATGTGTAGGGCTTCAAACAAGAGGGGGTAGTAGAAACAGCACTCTGTTCTTTGCTGTATTTTATTTCACTCTGTTTCTTACCCCAATGTCTCCTGTTTTCAAAGTATTACAGGTTTCCCTTAGCAATGCATAACACCAATGCTAAAGATATTAAGAGACAGAGTTTGAGAACAATAGGGTTGTTCATCATACCTGAGTATACAAAAAATAATTTGGAAAGGACACAGATACTAGTAGATAGAAAATAATGCATTATACTTGAATCCTTCTGTAGTTAGTTAAAAATAGAGACATCTAAACTGCCACCAATATAGCTGCAGAGTTAACCTCTTCCTGAGATGAATGGCTTCTTTCTGGATGAAAATGTTGTCATCATTTATACTCGGTTCTTATTTTTAAGGTTATCTTTGTCATCGTAAGCAGTAAGAACATTTTTTTACTTCAGTGAAAGCTGAGACTCTAGGACACACTTCATAATATCCACCAAAAAAATATTATCGTAAGGGGATAGAAATGCACTACTGCTTATGTTTACAAGTGATAATTTAAATAAGGGTAATGTAACTGTGTATTTGTGCAAAATTGTAATTTAAGTCCCTTTCCCTCAAGAGATCTTTTTAGTGAATGCTTTCAAAGTATGCAATAGTGATTCCATTTAAGGGAAAATATTTCTTTATTATACAGAACAGTTGATGTTGATGCCACTATTTTAAAGAAAATAGCAGTTTCAAAGTTTGGTGTTACCATCTGTGATAGATATCTGTCCAAACCAGCGGTAAGATTCTGGGTTTATATACATACGTACCTAGTATGTGGTTAGCTTGTTTTAACTTGGTGCTAATCCCTATATGAATAGTCATTAACAGATAACTAAGATATAGTTACAACTAAGAGGATTCAGATTATCTCATCAGCATTTTTGAATTTGAAATTCACAGACTTTTTTCTGAATTACTTAGAGATGTTTTTGAGCTAGGACATTTACCATTTTTTTATCATTTCTTTTCCAAGATATTTATTTTCTCTGGTTAGTTCTTTTCAAAACTTGTTAGCTGGAAGGTTTGTGTTGTTCATGTCTATTTGTCATACCAGATGCCCAGAATCTCATCAGAACCATGTCAAATTACATCAATCCAAACTGTGTCCCGGGCTTCTGATAACAGAATGCTATAGGAAAAGCATGGCTTGAAGGTTGTTGGAAGACAAATAGCTTTATCATCATCACAGAAGTACTATAAGAGATGCAACAATTTATTGCATGTTCACACTATGATTTTTTTGTTGTACCATAGTGATCTGAAATTTTCAGTAGCCTATGCTTTACAAAAAATGTACAGAACACTGGGCTTAATTTTATAGGGGTATTTGTAACCCCTGCTAGGGGGAGGATTCTCTTTCTCTAAAGATGGTAATAAGGTAGACATAGCTTTCATTCTGGCCTCAGAAAAGAGCCAAATACTAAAACAGGAAATTAAAAAACACCCCCTGAAGTTAAATATGTTACAAGATATTGCTGTCCTAGCTTTACAGCTAGGAATGTAGCAAAATTGCATTCTCTGGCTGCATGAGCTCTACCAGCAAATCTTCTGGCATAGATGCAGATAAACCAGGCAGAGTGCCTTTCCACTTCTGCATTATGTAGTACATGACAAAAGACAGTCTATCAGAAGAAGGTACATTATCATATGCTGCTGCTGCTACCACTACACTCAGGCGCCTGTAGAGTTTGGACAAGCCCGGGCACACACAGAATAAACCTTTCTCATTTCATCCCTGGACTAGTGAAGCACAGAGACCAAGTCTGTTAGAACCAAAGAAGAATTGGCCTGTTTCTTGAAGTGTGCTACAGCTTCCTCTGGCAAAGTTTGTATCTTTCAGAGAAGACTGCTTAATTGTTTATTTACTTTTTTTTTTTTACCATTTTGTGAATGACTGAAAAGACCTGGCAGGAGATTTCATACACTGCCCTAAATTTTATCATGAGGAAGGAAGAGCTTTGAAGGGACAAGTCTAATTTTTTTCTCTCACCCCCTCCAAGGCTAGTTACTGTTGCACCACATTTAACTCACATAAATCCCTTAAATCATTCAATATCCTTTCAGTACTGAGATTAGAAAAATTTTCTGGCTGCAGTTACCAGCTCATTGAGGGAGGGAAAAAAACCAGGATCTGTTCCTGGAAGTTCTTCTGCAGTGAAGGGCAGCAAAGTCATCTCAGACAGTGGTTTCTATTTGCTCAAGAGATTCGCTTGGTGAGAATGACACCTTGTCCAGTGTGTATGATCTTACTATTCCTTTCCTGTATGTCTTGTCCTAATAAGCCTCCTAGCCAGTGGCACACAGTGTAATACATTGCCTTTTCATATTGGGGTTTTATTGATGCTCTAGAGTAAATTATATTTAACTGCTGTTGCAAATCTGATGCTGGGAACATGTCTAAAAGACAGTTTATGGGATTCCCATCTAGCATTTACTGATTTTTAAAAATCATAACTTGTATTCCAGTTGTGACTTCAGTGGGACAGACTAATAGATTCTGAAAAAATAAATATCAACCACACTGGATTCCCAACAAAGTGTTCTTTTGGACCCAACACACACCTCCCTGTGTCAAAGGGACTCTGACTTATGTGGGGTTTGGCTTAGACTCAGGAAGCCATGTGTATAATCATCAAGGGAGTGAGAGATAGCAACTTCATATCATTCCTGCTTCAGGGCTCTGTCAGGTACAGCCTAGGTTTAACATATCTGTTTTCTACATACCACCTCTCTAGTGCCACCACCGCTGCAAAATATGACAGTAAGGTTTAACATGGGGAGGGCTTCTCCATTCTCAAAATACGTCTCTGAGGTTATGTCTTCTCTGACAAGTTAGCTTACGTTAAGGTCATCTAGTCTGAATGGCTGCACCACAGTGAAATACTACTTTAACTACAATGTCCAAAGTAGTGTCACTAGTTCACTTAGAGCTCTAAGACCTTTTACAGACACATCTCATAATTTTTATTGCTGTGATAATATGACCTACATTAGAAATTATTTTGTGCTGATACAGCAATGAAAATTTTCTATCCTGTTGGTTAAACATGGGAGTTGTGAAAATGCATTAGGAATTTAATAGAATTAGTTTGATAACTTTCATCTGCATTGATACAGCACCATCGTCTTTTTAAACTATGATGAGATCAAAATTCAGCTTGCATCCCTAGACAGGTCAGCAGATCGAGTAAAACATCCACAATATGCTCACATTTTAAAGGGTGCATGGACTCTAGCTAGGACCAACCCCCAAGCCGTAGCTTGAGTCATCTTTAAAGCAAAGACAAGACTTGAAACTGGTCAGATTGTTAGACTCCCAAAGTTTGCCAGTTATTTCTGGCCTGCTATACATTATGCAATGTTGCCATCAAATATATTACATTGACAAAGAAGGAAAAAATTAGTTTGGGAAACAAGCATGAGCATTTGGCCAGTTCTGTGAAAACCCCAATTCTTTAGTGCGCTGTCTTCATCTAGCCCACACCCGGGGCTAAACAATAACATTTTTTCTCTCAACCAATGTCTCTTCCCTAACTGAGGAACAAAATTGGGAAAAAGAGGAAGACTTGTGGGTTAAAATTAGACAGATTTAATAAAATCAAGAAACCAATATAAATGGTAACACAAAACACACAAAAGTATACTTAGCTACAGTGTTGCAGCAGGAGAGGGAGAGGGAGAGAGAGGGAGGGAGGGAGGGAGGGAGGGAGGGAGGGAGGGAGGGAGGGAGGGAGGGAGGGAGGGGGAGGGAGGGGGAGGGAGCAAAAACAGCCCCACCTCTGCCCAGCAAGCCCTCCCTTTTATAGTGAACTTTATGTTAATGATATAGAATACACCTGTGGGCCAGCCTGGGTCAGCTGCCCTGGGTTTAGCTGCTAATGGCCCTGATCACCATGGCTGGCCACAAACTGAAACAAAATCCCAGTGAAACCAGGACATGCATACAGTGGGCTTTTTGTCAAGTTGGTTATTTTTTTGATTGCAAACTGAAGTCGCGAGGGACGAATTCCAGTGAAATCACTATCTGGCTGTAAGATAGCCAGAAACCCCTCGGACAGGGAATAGAATTCTCTTTCTCCAGTATAAATTTCCATAGTTTGCTAAATAAATGATGAGCTACATTGGCCCACAGTGTTCAGACTCTTGTGCAGCTCAGTCTGATACCAGGAAATTCATGAATAATTAGGAACTAGTGTTCCTCCAACTGTATATTGGTGCCAAAATTCCTATTTATTTGACTGGGATCAGGAGAAGGTCTTTTTCACTCAACCTTGCTTGCTAGTAAGGAAAATCAAATTTCTTCTAAGGCCAAAAATGTGCTAACAACTCCATATTTTTATGGTAAGAACAGTAAATAAATTTAATGTTGCAGTTCTTCAGTTTTGCCAAATTGTCATCTAAAGCAACAATAAGAATATGAGTCCAGTTTGTTCTGCCAATTTCTGAAGGTATCATAGAGGTTAAATAACAAATACCTAATGTTTCTCCTTTGGATGCTATTATAAAGGAAATTGAATAAACACTGGAACATAAATCAAGAAAAGGTGCTAGAAAATGATGCCATCAGTTAGAAAAATGTGCCATACTAATACCTGATCTCTCCTCTTACTTGCTGAAAGTAGAAAAGAGAAAAGCATTTAGTATCTTGAGTAGTCCAGGCCCTGATTGATTGCATCTCATAATGCATTCTAATGTATCTTTCAGAATACCTTATAAATCATATGCAGGCTTTTTCTCTTTCAATGCTACTTTATCAATACCCAATTGCTTAACTTTCAAAATAAAGAAAGAAAATTAGGGTCTGAGAAGTTGGGGTTTCTCTTCCTACTGAGGGCCTTTATTCAGTTCAGTATCTAGGTGCATGTATAACCTGAAGCAGGTGCTCAGTCACATTAAAGATGGGTGCTTAAGTACCTTTGTGAATGAAGACCATTTTTGGTCTTTCAAAACACTTTGACATTTGATGCATGTTAGGAAATCATCCTACAGGAAAAAGGTCACACAAAGAAACAAGGAAAGTAGTTTTTTCATTAATATAATTATGAGCTTGAGTTTCAAATCTGCGATACAGTGAGTTTTACATGGCTTCACATTTCACTGCTAGTGTGTGTGTCTTCTACGCTTGTTTCTGTGTGCGAGTTGACTAGAGAGTTGTAACCACCCTAATGAGCCCCAAATCATGAGAAAGCTGTGAAACTCCTCTACTGTGAAAACTGTGCGTAGCACAAACTAGAGAAGGCAGTTGTGCTTGTTCCGCTCTGCTCTTTGCAAACCTTTTGCTTGGCAAATGGAGATGGGGAGATCTTGAGAGGTTTAGAATATAGATGTGGTGTTGAGGAGCACCTAGATCTCATGACAACCAGTGTCTGAACAGAATCTTTAATCCCTCTGGTCCGTGTAATCCTGCTGAAAATTCTTCATCCTAGAAAATAAGTCTAGGAGTAGCCCAGTACAAATTGTCTTTTCCCATCAAGCAAGAAAAAAAAAGAGCAAGAGAAGATGATAAAAAGTAGGTCACAGGGATAGAAAGAGGGAGCACATTTACAAAGAGAGGAAAAGTAACTAACAGGGCCTTGTCCACTCAAGCATTATCTACACTTCTGTGATGTTCATTTTGATTTATTTCAGGCTCCCGGGCACTGTCATCTTCTGCTCCTGAGCTGCAGTTAATTTCAGGCCTATGTTTTCAAACCTGGAAAACTGTTCAAGTTTGGGTCTATTTGTAACTTCTTGTGGGGAATATCTTGCAAAGCCTTCTTTAGGCAAGAGCTACACCTTGCATTTCTTCAAGCATAGATGCACACCGGGTTTTGAAACAGATTCAGAAATATATAGTGATGGTGGAGAATATCATGACTCTGGTAGAAAGCAAAATGTTGATAATTACGGGGTTTTAGAGAAGCTGTCAATCTCATTGAATAGAGGTGAAATAAATGCTTTTATTACTCATTCCTTTAGCCCACTTTTCAAAAGGATGTAGGAAATAAGGCTGAGAGGTTATGTAAAATAGCAATAGAGCAAGTCTGTATCTAAGCCAGGAAACCAAGTTCAGGGTGCCTTCTACTGTTACCTCCCCTTCCACCTGCTGGTGAAAGAAAGCAGAGCACTACATCTCAGTTAGTTGGATCTGTTTTAAATTGCAACCAACTGATAAGCTGTCCTTCCGAAATACACTAGTAAAAATTTATTTGGAAATTATTCTGTTACATTTCATATACGGTTATTATAACAGAAAATAATATTCTGGTATTCTGTATAGGCACCTTTTGATGTTCCCCTTATTTTTCCATCCAAAAAAAATGTTATTCATGGAGTCAGAAGTCATAAATGGAAAACAGCCTATTAGATCACTCAGTCCATCTCCCATCAAGGGGAAAGGCTAATAAACATAAGCCAACTTTTTTATAAATAGACAGCAAGAATGATGCAGAAAATTGTAACCAAAGCAAGTCCATGTGTAGCATACAGTAGTCACTTTCTGAACTACAATGAAAGGGAATTTCAGAGATTTGTAGGATCCCTGTCTTAAAACTCTGCCCTTGTTTTCTAGCTAGTGTGTGCATGATTTTCCAGCTTCTCATAGAAATCATCTCTCCTTCAGATATGATACACTTTTCCTGCCAGACTTATTTCTGGTGCTTTGAAAACCAACATGAAATAGATTTGAAAGTATTTCCAGAATCTGGCTTCAAACTGAATGACCCACCCTTCAGTATGTGACCAGATGGAGCTGAAACCTGCTTATAACCTAGTTCAGGGTGCTTGTCATACTTGCAGAGCAGAATTGCGATGGTTTAGTTCTTCATGGGGGCTACGCATGTGGGAGCAGTCCATCACAGCATGGTTGCAGAATTACTGGTACCTGTGCCAGTGTCACACGATCCACTCAAGTCTGTCAGTTGCCTCTCCTGGTGTAAAGTCTTGGTGGTCTTGGCAGTTTTAGTCACCATGGTGCAAAACCAATGTCCCTAGAATAAACAAGGTCCTTACAGTGGGAAAGAGAGTGGAAAAGAAGGAAATGAGATTGTTCAGCATAGTTCAAGAATAAAGTGCAGCTTTTTAAAGTACTTCTGTCCAAAGTAAACTTCCTTGTGAAGTAACATTGCTTTCCTGCTAACTTATTGTTGAAAGGATTTACATTTAATGGGAACAATGAATAATCCTTCTTGTTCTTCACTCATCCTGTTAAGGAGCACATGTACTATGCAGGACTCAAGCCTTATCACAAAATGCTAGAGCATCAGGGGACTGCAGGGATAAAGTGATTGTCAAGTTCTGCTGAAATTAGAAAACACAGAACTACGTGGAGTTGCCAGACCTGCTCAGATTATCAAGACTGAAGTCTAGTGCCGCACTTAGTGCTGTGTCCAACCTCCTCACAGCAAGACTCACCCCCTCGATTAGTATGCTGTGTTCAGGAGTGAACTGTCTGAAAGTGAGGTTGGAGAGTGAGGAGATCATTCCTTTCCATATTGAACTGGCATAGATCAAGATTAGTACTTTATAAATTGCTGGACTAACAACAACATAAAATAGATGAGACAAAAAAGAGAGATCATTGCTTATTTTCTGTTATGTCATACTTTTCTCCCCTAACTCTCTACCTCTGAAATATCTCCTTATTTGAGAAGGTGAGGATTGTTGGATGCATGTGGCAACAGTTTTCTCCAAGGTCAAAGCTGTACCAGCCACATTGTGTGAACATGAGCAAGTTTTCGTCTTCTAAAAACTGCCAGATTAGCACCATAAACCAGAAAGAAATACATGTGAAAATATTGACTAACAAAGAATTATATTTTCAAAGCCATTTTTTTTTTCCTCAGGGACATTGTGGTCAATTATTTTTGCTATCCACATCTGGCCACACTGATATTAATCTGTGACATTAGCCACACAGAACTGGATGCACAGAGGTGTGTTGGCATTCTGGTAGAGAACATGCCTTCTTTAACGTTTGTGCCTCAAATCTCCCTGGTTGGGTAACATCTGATACATCTTTGATGCTCTTGATGTTCTCTGAGCATTTCCTTGCAGACAGATATCCTTGTCATAACTGATACGCTGGACAGCATGTTTAGCAGAGAGACAAAGGATTACAACAGCAGCACAGAGGCTGAACTTCTGCCCCTTTCTCTTCTATCTGACATATTCTGCGAACACTAATTTCCACTTAAAAATCAAAATAAAATGAAGTGGTCTTTCCAAGCAAATCCTTCCATTGTGGAAAAGGACCCATTGATCAGGGCAGCCGAGAGCCCTGTGACAGCAGTAGCCTGCAGGGCTTCCTGGTGCTTACCACATCAGCGCTCCCCTGCCCCACATCACAAAGTCAGCCTCTCTCCTGCTGAGCATCAACACTGCTAGTGATTCACTGAACACAGCAGAAATAAAGGAAGAAGTCAGGGAAACTAAAAATGAGGAGGGAGGACAAAAGAAATGCCAATATTGTCAGCACTATTCCCTAACAAAAGACCAAGAAGAATAACAATTAGCTATAAAAGTTAAACCACTCTGGAAGGAAAATAAAGATGTTGCGAACTACCATTCCAAAATATCAGATCTTTGATATAGAAATTATAAGTCTTATGAAGAAAAAGTGCTTTTTAAAAAGATATTTAGGTTTCTGTAAACAGAAGAGCCTGAAAATCCCCCTCGTGGCAAATGAAAATTATATAGTGATACTTGCATTTGTTCATTAACTTCCTTCATGAATTTAATCATCTGTGTGCGTATTTTCTGTACAGATGTTTTTCTTTAAATTATAAATGCGTTCATTTATAAAATTGAAAGCACCGGAAAATATTTTATATATTTCACCTAAAATATTCGCAATATGCTCAGTTTGAAAAATCTGGTTTCCTGTGCTCATATGTTCAATCACAAGATCCACATTTTAAAATGTCCTCAAGGGTATGAAAAATGTTGCTAGGTTGAAAGAAAAATTCTTCACAGAGTGCACAGAATTTGTTCAAACAAGCATCTGACAGAAAGATTATGACTGAAGAGTGCTGTGATTTAGAAAATCAATAGAAAGAATTCAGGTAAAAGACATGCAGAATTACAAAGTGATAAATAACATATTGAAAATACGGGTGAGATCTCAGAAAAACACCAAACCTTAAGTAATCCGGGCAAGTACATAACTACAGATGATACAGAAATCTTAACCACAAAGAGTTAATCTCTGGATTAATATTTTTTAAGAAATGTGTGATATTAGAAAATTGAACCAACTCAAGGAGGAAGCACAGCTATATGCTAAGCGTATTAGAAAAAAATAGCCTGAGAGAGAATGTAAGTGCTGAGAAAAAGCGAAACGTGAGTCGTTACACCAGCAGAAAATATAAACTAAAAAATTGCATGAATTCATGCTGGTTTAAAGTGGGAAAGTGTTTGAACTTGATTATTTTATTTTCCAGTTATTCTGAAAGACAGAATGAACTCTATGGTACAAGGCAAGAGAGGTGCTATAAGGCATATAAGTGTGTAGGTTGTTTAAAATAGTAAACGGACATTGTTTGTAATACTAAGCAGCCTTAGTTGTTTGCAGACAGTGGTCTAAAAGTTTAAGAGTCAGCAAGGTACCACTCACTGTGCACTCACTTCTTACTTTAACCTGAGAAGCTGTAGTGCTGAGACAAAGGACTTTTACAAATAACTTTGGAGAAGGCAAGCTGCCATGGCCTCTGCAGTCATTGCCACAGTGCTCATCATCAGCGCCCAAAGGCTGGATGCAGGAGGCTAATCATTGAAGCTGTCAAGATGATATGGGAGACGCAGAAGGCACAAGAGCCGACCTGGAGAAGACCCTGAGGGTTCAGTAGAACATACAAACATCTGTCACCCAAACACCTCCAGGGAAAGACTCACATCCAGAGACCTCCAATTGCAGCTGAGGAATGCTGAGCAAGCTTATATTGCTGAATATCAAGTAAAACAAGGTTTGATTTGAAAGTCTCCATTAGTTAGTGTTCCAGTCTGAGAAAATTCTTGAAAGTCATCTCTTAGCTGTAGTGTTGAATATCTCCTAACATGTTAATAGTCTCTCCATAAGGCAACTTTTCAACAGTTCTATACTATAAACACTTTCTTAAATTGACACAAACCCCTATCAGTATCAGGACACAGAAGCAAATTTTACTTTAATAGCATGCAGACGTGTATGCATGGAAGCTACACAGCGAAACCCTACAAAGTATATAATTATCTCCATTCAAGGAATGGGGTTGCACTATCTTACACTTCCTCAGAAACTTTCCGACAATCATATTGATTACAGATGGCATAAGTTTTGGACCAATCAAGTTTCCAGCAGTCCATTATATATGAATAATTTTGGCATCTTTAACATTTGATGAATTGTTATAACAAAGAGAAAATGCACTGATTTCTGTTATCTCATTTGTTACACATTGCATGCCAGTTATATCTGTGAGTTATTTATACATTGTATTTCCACTAATTGCTATGCATGGTGTGATCCTCTAAATCTGATTGTTTGTTTCTGCTCCTATTAGGGAGACCAAAATGTCTTAAACAGGAGCACAACAAATATGGAACGACATATATCAGACAATGAAATACTTTTCTTCAACAACCAGCTGTAATAGGTGATCAATTATTTGTCCATTATTCTTGAAAAATGATGGATTTAGAATCATAGAATAATAGAATCATTTTGGTTGGAAAGAACCTTCAAGATCATGAAGTCCAACCCTTAACCTAGCACTGCCAAGACCACCACTAAACCATGTCCCTAACCACCACATCTACACATCTCTTAAATACCTTCAGGGATAGTGACTCAACCACTTCCCTGGGCAGCCTGTTACGATGCTTGATAACACTTCTGGTGAAGAAATTTTTCCTGCTATGCAACCTAAATCTCCCCTGGCACAGCTTGAGGCCATTTCCTCTTGTCCTATCACTTGTTACTTGGGAGAAGAGACTGACACCTGCCTCGCTACAACCTCCTTTCAGGTAATTGTAGAGAGCGATAAGGTCTCCCCACAGCCTCCTTTTCTCCAGACTAAAAAAAACCCAGTTCCCTCAGCTGCTCCTCATAAAACGTCTGCTCTAGACCCTTCACCAGCTTTGTTGCCCTTCTCTGGACTCGCTCCAGCACCTCAATGTCTTTCTTGTAGCGAGTGGCTCAAAACTGAACACAGTATTCGAGCTGCAGCCTCACCAGTGCCAAGTACAGGGGGACGATCACTTCCCTAGTCCTGCTGGCCACACTATTTCTGATACAAGCCAGGATGCTGTTGGCCTTCTTGGCTACCTGGTCACACTGCTGGCTTATATTCAGCCAGCCATCAATCAACACCACCAGGTCTTTTTCTGCCAGGCAGCTTTTCAGCCACTCTTCCTCAAGCCTGTAGCAGTGCATGGAGTTGTTGTGCCCCAAGTGCAGGACCCGACACTTAGCCTTGTTGAAACTCATACAGCTGGCCTCGGCCCATTGATCCAACTGTCCAGATCCCTCTGCAAAGTCTTCCTACCCTAAAGCAGATCAATACCTCTGCCCAACTTGGTGTTGTCTGTGAACTTACTGATGGTGCACTTGATCCCCTCATACAGATCATTGATAAAGATATTAAAGAGAACTGGCCCCAATACTGAGCTCTGAGGAACACCACTTGTGACTGGTCGCCAACTGGATTTAACTCCATTAATCCACTTAGCAAGGCAAATTCACTGCCTGTTGCTTGCAACACCTTTTGGAAGAGTTTTTTAAAAACATTGAAAAGCTCTAATTTCAAGTATAATGTCTTCTGTTGTACAGGTTATATAAATCAAGGTTGCTGACTGAGGGTGTCTAAATAAGTGGAAGAACTTACGTGACTATTCAGATCTGGCAAACCAAGTTTCATTTAGTTTTAATCACATTTTATTCTGTACAACTACTCCATTTTTTCACATCAAAGAATAAGATGACTGAACTGCTTGACATCTCTGTCCCTGTTGTTTAGTATAAGCATTATAATTGCTTGGTCTCTACCTATAATTATACCATTTAATTGATGTTATAAAAAGGGGCAGTTTTGGTGTGTGTGTTGTCCCATTTGACTCTGTTTACCCCAGAGGAGAGAAATGACAGGGATGAGACACGGATTTCAGTTTCTGCTTGTGCACAGGGCAGATCCTCAAATAGGGAAGCCAAAAGATCCAGTGGGAGGAAGTAGTAGGGGATGCACATGAATGGGGTATACTCCTACTGGCACGTACTCCTAGGAGGACCTGTTCTCGAGTTCAGAGAATCAAAGATGAGGAAATTTGTTTCTTCTGTCCATGTCACAAGTGGCAAAGACTAAGGCATTAGAAGGAATATGCTTTGATAGAGCAACATCTCTCCAAGACTCTCCTTTGCCACTAGGTCACAACATGGTTTGGCAAATTCACTTGCTTGGAAAGAGATTCTTTTCATCACTTTATCTGCTGTACAAAAATAACACAGATTATATGATATAATCTTATGATATAAGGAAAGATGAGGAGATTCATGGAGCCAAGATGCTGAAAAAACAACATTCTTAGTGGATAAAAATGATGGGACAGTTGCTCTCATGAGGGAATTTGCCTCAACAGTCTCAGCCAATATGTCAATTTGTCCCTGTGTTAGCTGAAGTTGCTGTTTTGCCAGCTTCTTAACCTCTCAGAGTGGGCTGAATCTCAATGTTGATGGAAATGAATCCAGTTTGTAAAATGCTATGAAAACATTTATGTTGAAAGATGCTATATAAATATGATTTTTTAAAAGAAGACTACGTGAAAACTATGAGAGGACTTTGATATACAGCTACTTAAGGGATTTTAAATGTTACATTTCATACAGTCACTTTGACAATTTGGATGCTACAAGACATAGTAGTCCCAGAGCAATACAAAGCCAGAGAGAGAGAAAATTAAAGGCCTATGATTTTTTTTTCTTTCTGTTTGACCCCACATTTAAAACAAAATGGCTTTTTCATTGGTCAGTCATTTGAGGAAATAAAAGCAATTAAATGGCACATTGATTTTAAATTTCTTTCTTCCACACTTTAAGTGTATCTTCTCTGGGAACTAGCAATGAAATATTGTTATTTTACATCCACTTCTAGCTATGGTGCAGTACTTCACAAAACATGCTTGCACAGCGTTATGCAAGGTGGAGCCCAGCAAATTAAGCTGACCTCATATTCACCTTAAGCAAATAAAGTAGTGAGGGGTGAGATGCCATTTTAGGAATAATTGTGTTTGGGTTAAGCTAGGGACAGGCAGTTCAGGTAGCTTAAATGTTGTGTTGAAAAACTTGTTGGAATAGATCTTCTAAATAGTGCTGAGCACTAGACTTCAGCTTTTCTCTCCTGTAGCCAGAGAAGAATCTATATGGACCCTGCCTGGATTAACCATAGGGCCAGAAGAACAGCTAGCTCCAGTCCAGTCAAAGTTCCCTGTCGCCCAGCAGCCTGCCTCTGACAGCACCCAAGATCAGACACTTAGGGAAGAGTATAAGATTAGGTAAACTACATGCTGATATTCTCCCAGTCTCCAACAATTTGCAGCTCATATTTGAGCCAAAAGGTGGTATCTTTATATTTAATAGTCCTCAGTGGATTTTTTCATGAATTCACCATTCACTTCAAAACCATACAAATACTACTATCCATAGTATCCTGCAATAAGCAGATTAGGTAGCTAGTTCATGCACTAAATATTTGGAAAAAAAATGCACTTTACTGTGAATTTTTACTTCGTGCAAACAAAATTAAACATATTATAAAGAAGGTTAAGGTTCATTAATAGGTAGAAAAGTTACTTCAAAATATGATCCCTTTCATTATGTTTTCTCAAATAAGTTTGGACCACAGGAAGAAGCTGGTAAACTGTGTATACATCACATGTATATAGCAATGTAATATACTATTCAGCACAAACTAACAGGGGTACTTGCTTTCAGGTAAGGAATCCCTTTGTTGTGAATCAAATAAATTATTCTTCTTTTTTTTCTTTTATTGGGGGATTGGCTTAGAGTCAAGGAACACAATGTTGAATTTTAGATGGACAATAACAAAAAAAGTTATCAGATTCATTTTAATTAAGTTGATGACTTTAACTGTGAAACTCATTTTCCTTTAAAGTGTTGTTTGGATTTTTTTTTTAAACAAGTCGATCTAAAAACATTCTGTATCTTTTGTTCTTTTTGTGATGAACAAAATTTTTCTTTCCTTATATATAAGTGAACTATGATCTCCTGGTTGTAACGAGCAACTTGAAACTCATTTGCTTCTTGTATGGATGCACCGTTGAACTCAGTTCAGTTGAAACGCTGCAGTGCAGTCATAATTTATGAACTTGTGATGGAGACATGTCTCTGCATTTTCAACCACGAAGGTAGCTCTGTTATCAGGTATGATACCAGCTGCGCTCTTGACAGCCTGCTTTGGGGTATTCACTTCCACTGTAGGTAGACAGCTCAGATGATTAAAGAAAAGCTACTGTGTGAGCTATCAGTAATCAAATCCTCCATATGCCCTTAGTGAAGAAAAATAGATCTTTAAATTCAAAGTTAGATAGGAGGAAATGAAAAAAGAGCAAAAAAATCCTCCATCTTCATAGTCAGAAATTCAAGTTTGGAGTAGTTATTTTGTGTTTCTTCTCCCATAAGAGAGAGGGCAAACACAGTTATCATCAATAAACACAATAGTAAATCCAAGGAATTATACAGTACTCTTCTTCTCAAGACTCTGAGCAGTTTATAATCACTAATTAATTAAGCCTTGCGGCATTACTAGAAGGGATATGCAACTTGAATAATGCATTTCTCAGGGGACCCAAATTGTAGATTTTTTGTGTGACACACAGGTTAACTGGAAAATTCTGGATCCAATATATCTCAAGACCTAAGATGTTAATGTATTTTTAAACTCTTTCAACTCCAGTAAAATAGTCCCACTGTGACACCTGCCCCACAGAGGCAGAGGAAACAGCACAAACAGGGGTGTGTGGTTATAGCTACTGCAAAGCAATGGAGAAGGAAAGTGATGGGAATTTAAAACTGATTGCACTTTACTCCACATGCTCAGAATTTCATTTAAGGTTTGATCGTCAGGCATGTTCTTCCAGAAAATTTCTTACCATGCAAAGCAGGCTTGTAAAAAATTGTACAATGATTATACATGTCCCACCTTCATTAGTGCCTTCCATAGATATAATGTATAACACAGCTACTTTATACCTAAGGGCCACAAGTACTTTTACAGATAGCATGTTTGCCATATCAAAACCCCAGCCTGGTGTAGAGTCTGCTGTCACTTATACGATCAGTAATCCAGAACAGCTTTGGTAAAGTCATTAAGTGGGTTCAGATCAGCACTTATGAAGTCTAGTCCAAATGTAAACTGACAACATGAAATAAAAATGGTCTCTGAGAGAGAGGCAAAAAAAATATGAATATTTGTGGCCTACGTATCAATGAAGGCTTTCAGTAAAGCACTTTCTAATGCCCACTCAACAACTGTTATTTCTTCCTTTCAGATATATCCAAAGCACAAACATGCCTCTAAGGTTCCTCCAGTCTTTCAATAAACCTAAATGCTGCTGCTGATTTCTAAAATATTTTCTTTTGAGTACTTAAACGACTATAGATCCAAAAGTATACAGAGAGATTCTCTGAGCTGCAGTCACAGTAAAAGTAGACATCTCTTTTGCTTAAAATATTAATTATCTGATCTATTGTCGGAATTTGAATTAGAGTGTTAAATTATATACTGATGATCATTTTGTAGTATTGATTTATGAAGACTTGAACCACCCTCTCAGAGGCTGACAAAAGGGAAGATTTATATTCAAGTACTGCTGTTCTAGTATAATGTGTGCTAACCAGGAAGGAGACAATACACATTTTAAACAGTGAACTGATTAATATAGTACAGATAACAAAAGGGAAAAATAAAGCAAACTGGGAAACTAAAGGAGTGATCTGGATTCTTCTCAACTTGGAAACATGACACTTGAATGGGATTTTCTCCAGGTTAGGAGAATGAAATTATCTTTTTCTGTTTTGGTTCTCAACAAAACTGATTAACCTAAGGAATGCTCTCATGTTCCGAGGAAGTGGTCAAAAGCTCCAAGGAAATTAAAAGTGAAAACCAACAACAGAAAAAAGCCCCAAACAAACAAGGATGTTGACTGTTTATTAGTTTATTATTTAACAGTCCACCAGAACCTAAGTAGGTGAGATAGATAATCAGTTGTGTTCTGTTCAATATATCTCCATTTTAGATAAATCCAACCATGATCTGTAATCTCCTGGATTCATCCTTTGATAAACCTAAGATTTGACTTTTTCTTTAATGCATGTGCTAGCTGCATGCATGGCTACATGACTATGCTTGTAGAAACATTTGCCTGAAACAGTCCTAATGCTAGCATACTTTCATATGAAGTCATTGGTATAGAATTACTGCATGCAGTCCAGTCAATCCATTTGACAATTCAAACATCGTCCTAATTTTATTATTCTCAAATCTGGATACCTTCTCTGCATATCCAAAATGATACCAGCCTCTTGGCAAGTGTTCAGTATGCTCCTGTCCCCCTCCCCCAGTTTTAAACTAAGACCAGACAAAGAAAACCATGTACATAATACTTCAAAAAGGTCAAGTTCTGCTCTTAGCAACAGCATCATACCTGAATATAGATTTACGTCCTAATGGCTGCTGTCTGTCAGACTATCTGATGACTAAAAATGACAATAATTTCTCCCTCTCAGTAGTTACTGAGTTATAAGAAATAACATTAGAACAAGAAAAGTGCTGCTGATGAGTGAAGTTTTGATTACAAGGACATAAATATGTTCTCATTGATCTAAATATGAAAGTAGTAGAAAAATAGTCAGAGTATACCAACACAGATGATGGCTTGCGGCTTGCATAGCATATCTTCTGTGTGTACATCCTATAGCACTTTTGCATAAATAGAAACAAACACACGCCATTGTAGCTCCAATTTAGTCTGAAGTAGACCACTTAAAGGCCACTGCATCATGATATGGCTGTGACTCAGTTAAATCACCGTTACTACAAACCTGTGTAGAAGACATTTAATCACTTACTTTATGCAACTCTATTAACAGACTGGTCACATAAATGTTTTTGTTATTGTTATTGTTGGTAGTTTGCAAATTTAAATATGATTTATTTATTTACCTCTCCTTAGCTGGTTGTCATCTTGCAATATTGAGACAGATTTAGGTTTTCTTTATGTCTGTGTTCTGTAGAAGCTTTTGTTCTAAACCAGTATATTTCCATAAGCCTCAGAGCATCACCCAGAAAAGAGACAGCCACTCCCTCTGCTAAAATTAAATCATACAATTTGTCAGTGCTTTTTCAATTAAAGTCAAAATAACCAAAAACCAAAACTTTGTGAATCTTTTTTTTATTTTCACTGTGTCTGGCATTTATGCATACAAACCTTACAAAGTGTCTAGCTAGGGAAAAAATGTGAATACTCAAAAAAATCAATGTCTCTTTTCTTTTAATGTCATCTAAAATAATATGTGAAATGCATATTCTGGAAGTGACTCACAAAGATGAAAAAAGAACTCATATTCAGTTAAAGAATTAGACATGTAATCTGAAGCTCGGGGCTGTGAGATGAAACCAAGTGGAAAGAAGGGATACACAGGTCTGATTCTTGATGGGGGTAAGTTAATGAAGCTCCTTTGCAGTAGACCTATACCAAAGGAGAGCAATGAGGTATGCAATGATATGATGACATATGGGGTTTGCTATACGAGTTCTTTGTATGCAAGATTTTTCTATGGATTTTCTCTATCGCTATGTATTCTTCTGTATTCTTCAAAAGAAATATTTAAAAATAGTGTTATGCTATTTTATTATTGTTATTTATGTCATTATTTGTATTATGTATTACCAGCAAGCACCAGCTGGGTTGCGACGTCACTGGTTTCAGTCACTTTGGGTTTCATAAACCTGAACTGACTGTTTTCATTCATAAGAGTTGATCAGACAAGAACTGTATTGGGTTTTGGGAAAGGTATTTAACACATGAACAGAGTGAAAAATATGGTGTTCTGCAAGTCCAACTCAAATGTCATTATACTTGATTGTTTGGGGTTTTTTTACTTTCAGCTGAGACAGGAGGAAAAAGAGCAATAAAGAGTAAGTGGCTTCAGCTGAGGATAAGAGACCTTGAAGGAGAGAATTAGAAGGAGACTGTTGACAGAACAAAGAGTATCCAGACTAAAAACTGCATCTCGGCAATAGAAAATGGATGCTTCTCTGCTCATCCAGTCCTTGCTATTGCTATGCAGTCTCTACTCACTTCTCTTTAATATTCTGACTGGCATCTTCTAGAAATTTTTTCTGTGCATGTGATCACACTATTTTTGAGGTAGGCTGTCTGGAAAAGCAGACTGCACAGTTTGAAAGAGGTTTCTTGGATTCTATTTCTCATTCACAGAGAACAGTACCGCTGGTAAAACTGGAGTTGTAAATATGAATTCCTGATGACTATTTGTTTATTATTAACATTTTGTATTTACCTCCTGTTGATGAATCTGTAGGTTTCAAAGTGCGTTGCAGCTAGGATGCAGGAGTAGCTCAATCTGCAGGTAGCAGGAGCAGGCAGACACAGTACAGGTGCCTGGATGATCTTGTGACACTGTGCATCTACCCAGAATCCACACACACAAGTGCGTGGTACTTGCCTGTGTACTGTGGCTTTGCTCAGTGATGGGGGTCATAAAATGTTTTAAAAAGGCTTTTTGGGGGCCTTCAAAAAGTAAAAAAGAGAAGTCTCCCACTCATGAAGTCTTTCTTTCCCAATCTCAATGAGATGTTGGTGCAGAAAGCTCAGAAAAACAGGATGAATCCTGCTCTTTGAAATTGTGTATGATTTGCATATTATATGGTCAAGGAACAAAGGTGGTTGTAGCTTTTAGAGCTTGTGTGTGCGTCTTGGCATGATTTTAGGTATTTTCAGTAAATCCACAGTGCTGTTCAGATTCTCCTGTGCGCTCACCAGCAAGAATATTCTTTTCTTTCTGTTTTCATCAAACTTAGGTGAGCTTCTGTAGGGATGTCTGCAGACTCTGACTGACCATGGGACTTCCTGTGTTTCAGACTTTGGACTGTCTACCTGATGGCTTCACTATATGTCGGTGCTGGAAAATTAAGATCAATGTAGCCCCAATATTTAAATGGCTTGGTGTTGAACACATACCATCTGCAAGTCAGTGAGGAATTGAAACACACCCAGTATCACAATATTGTAAAATTGAGGATTTATTCAGAAAAAAAAAAAAAAAAAAAGACATTCCTGAAATTGCCAGAACTGCATTTTCTCACCTCTAGCTCCGGAAAAAACAAAACAGTTTTTAATCAAGCTGCTGGGGCTGAGAACAACAGATAAAGACCAAATTTGAAAAATTAAAAATAAGCAGGTATATTGTGATAAAGTTACAAGGGACTGAAAGAAGGGTAATCAGTGAAAATGTTGGCCTCAACATATCTGTTGCTACCAGCTTCAGGCATATTCTAAAAAAATCTCAGATAAACAGACAAAGCCACTCAGACAGCTTTGGTCTCCATTTGGTCTTCCTCCAAGTTCTCTGACCTCTAATTGAGACAATAAAGAATTGTGTTAGTTTCCAATGTGTCACTTATCTGAAGTCACAGAAACATTATCTTTCCTCAGCAAAATGTACTTTGCTTTTGAAATCAGTTCATTGAACCAGATGATCTGCTGCTGGCAGGACTAGATGGAAAAGGATTTGATGTGCAGAGTATCTAGTTCTTCAAAAATACATATAAGCTCACTTATTTCTATTGCTTAAAAAGATCCAAATATTTCCTATTCACAATAACATTTGAAATGTGGAACAGAAAACATAAAGCTTCAGCTTTTCTCAGTTTTTGTAATTTGATGTAAACCCCTGTATTGCTTTCCTTACTAAAAATAGAAAATACTGAAATAATGTGCATTGCAGCATCATGAAAAGCAATTCCATAGAAACATAAATAATCATAATTACGAAGCCATGCCTCAGAAGATGGTCAGTCCTCAAAGTGAGTTGCAAACTGGAAAAGGCAAATCTACGAAAGGTATATTTGTTGATTATATATTTATTTTAGATTGTGTATGAAGTCTTACACAAAGTTCTTCCTTAAAGTGTATCTGACACTAGGAGGTCAAAGTTTTTGTGGTTTCTTTTATAAACTATAGTTGTGATAAAGGCTTGCCACATCTAATAAGAAAGAACATTGATAGGACATCAGTACCTAGAAATAAATTCAACCCTGTTGTATGGAGTAGCATATTTTGTGTGGGAGAAATAGTAAACTATTTTTAGTTCAGCTGTACTCTTAAGAAATGTACCTTTCCTTCCACAGTAAGAACTTCTTGTACTTTCACACCTCAGTGGACTGTTAGTAAAACATTTCAAGCACCCAGTAAGATTCAGTCAAGTGTATTACAGACTTGAAAGTCACTCACTGAAAATTGCAAATGCTCTATATGAGTTAGTTAAGTCCAATTCCTCCCTGATTAGTACAAATACATCAGCTCTTCCTTCTCATTCTTTGGTCAAATCCCTCATGTGCAGTATAAATCCCTTTTAGTTTGTTTGTTTGTTTGTTTGTGTTTCGTCTTATGATATTAAGAAAAACATTCATTCAAATTCTGCTTATTTAGCAGTCTTCTGTTCCAACTTCATTCTGTAGATAATACACAGCTTAAGCTAAGCTTTCAAAAATCATGTTATATGTGGTGAGTTTTATACAGAAGTTTTTCCACCTTTAGGAATAGTATTTTGTCCACAGAATAAATTAGGCAATTAGTCTTACCACTGAAAAAAAAACCCAGTAACATGTCATACACTTTTCATCATATAACTTCTTTCTGAATTGCTTATAATGTGCATAGTAACTGTTTGAAATGAAAACTTGTCATGATTGCATCAAGCTGGCTTTTGGGCTTTGTTAATTATTTTATTGAAAATAGTTCATCCATTGTGAAGTACACAACAATATAGTTCTGTCACAATTTAAGACTTCCTTAGCTGTTCCTTTGAAGAAGAGAAACGACTCCACACTTTGGAAGATTTGGTTTTGAAGCCGGCACAAGCATAATCCTAGACAAAGTCGTAAGATAATCAAATAAGATTTGGTCAGCCTATACTTCTAGGAAAAACATCCATTTGCATGAGTTCAGTACTTGGCAGCATGTCCTTGCTAAAGTTTTCTTCAGGTTTACCCAAAGTCAGACAATCATCTGAATTATCTCACCTATACCAAAAATTAAAACAGTGCCAGACTACATCTGAGCCCCAGCATGCAATCAGCTGTGTCTTCTGATAACTCACACTCTTCCAAGCAATTCCTAGGAATGGGTCAGAGTCTGTCCACATAACCCCAGAAGCAAGAAGCACAGCTGGCAGATCCAGATTTTTCTTGATTTGCAGGACATAATTTCTACAAAGAAATTGCTATAGCAACCTACCCACTTCTTTCATTCATGTGTTTTCAATAGTCTCCAAGCTAAACTTTTTGCAGGGTCTACCACAAAAAAAAGCAACTTCTGCTACCTGCTCCCTTACCTGATGCATGCCTTCCCCTGCCCCCAGTTTCTTTTCTTTCTGGCACTTGCCCCAGTTCACCACTCTCTATCAGGGTTTTGTGGAGTCCATATCTGTGCATTAAGCAGCAGGCGTGTGCCTCATCTGGTATTTAGGGGCCAGGTCCTCAGACCCTCAGGCAGGGAAGGTTCAGGGTTCAGAAACGAAGAGCAGGAGCGGTGAATCTGGGTCTGGACTCTTCCATTACCCTCCACCTGGACTCCCCTCTGCACCCTTGTTTTCTAGTGAATGATGGTGTTCATGGTTGTCTACAGAACAGACCTCTCAATGGCCACAGTGGATGTCTGGGAATAGCAGGAATTCAGAGGTGCCTTGAGGTGTGTTGGCAGCTACGGTGAGCAGGGTGCTCAAAAGGCAGCCTCTTCGTAAACCTTACAAGCAGGTTGATGTGTCATGAATGGGACAAAGAAAGGAATATATACCTTTAAGATGTATAGAAAGTAGGTGCCAATGCCAATGACAACAAACAGAGTTACTCCAGGGAGTAACGAGTTTAACAGCCTAGGTGGGAGTCATCAGCTGTGCTATGCCAATTAACCTCAAGAGCAAAGAAGGGTTTTGGACATGTTTTTTTTACTATTGTAAACATAGTGGGGGAGTTCCCATCCTGAGTAATTTTTCTTTATGAAAACACTGGTTCAGGGCATATAACAGCAAAAAAACACTTTGTTTTGCAGTTGTACTTGGTTGCAAGCCTTGAGGAGACCTGTTAGTCTCAAGTTGAACGGTAACTACTCTTTATTTTGTGCACTTGTCTTTTTTCTGGTGAGCAAGACTTCATGTAGCTACCTTAAAAAATAAATAAGAATGTAATTTACATGTTAGAAAGAAGGTTGAAAATTAGTCGGGAAGTAAGACAATCAGTGGTTTGTACAAAATTATACCTTCCAGCATAGAAAATCTAGGTCTTACATAGCCTCAGCGCCTTTGGGATGAATGGGGCACAGTTCGGAACTTGACTCTGTTCTCTGGAGTAACATAGTTCATTCTTTCCACCCACTTTCCAGTGTTTCTCTGCTCTTTAGCCAGTAGTACATACATGATTAGGAAAGTGGGGCATGTCCCCCTCAAATGGTTAGTACTGGTTAAAGGTAATATTACACCTACTATGTATTTGAAGGTGATCTGTGCTGTAAGTATTAGAGGCTTGTACTCCAGCCTGTTCATAAAAATGAATTCAGAAAATAAGGCAAAAGAGACTTCCAAGTTCAATGAATCCAGCATCTTGCTATTTCTGGCAACCATGGTGATAATTTGCCTAATTTGTTGCTGATAATGATTAAGTGAGTTGATCTTTTCTTTAATTCTTACTGTATTTTTTGTTCTGGTAATTTTCTGTGGCAATAAGTTCCACAATTTACAGTTAATGAGTGGAAATCTCCTTGAATCAGTTTTTAATCGACAACTTTTTAACGTTATCACATTTCTTTGCATTTGCATTATGAGACAAGGGAACAGAATTTTCTAATTTTTAATACTCTTCTTATGTAATGTACTTTTTATAATGACTTTTTCTTCTGTTTCTTCAGTGATCAGTCGTAATTGTTCAGTTTCTTTTCATATGCAAGCACTTCCAGTCCACTGGTCATACTTTTCAATATCCTAAGAACTAACCTAAGTTCTTCAATGTCCCTTTTGGGATAGGTGATCAGCACTGTGCACTCCAAATGAGGTCATATCATTAATTATAAAAAGGCATTACATGCCAATGTTAATTACCCTATTAGTCTTCACGTAACGTGACTTCTTGTTGGACTCCTAGCTACAGCTGCATATCAAGCAATCTATAGCAATTTCCAGGTCTGGTGTAGGAGTTGCTTCCATAAATTTAGAGCCCTCTGAGATGTCAGAGAAGTGTGAACTTTCCTTTTCAATGTGAAATGAAACATTTATTATGTTGATGAGTAAACTACTTGAATTAGGCCTCTCCAAAGTTTCTTTCAACCTCTGTGACCTTTCCTGACTTAAATGACATAGTGATATCTGCAAATTTTAATAAGTAGAATTACTACTGTCCTACAGTTCTTTTGAAACTATTGATAGACATTAAACAATAAAAGTTTGAGTGCAGTAAAGTGCTTGCTGTGTTTGGTTGGTTGTTCTGGTTTGGTTTGGTTTTTAACTGGTCATTTAATTGTGCTCTTTGGCCTTTTCTTTGTGACAATGTTGCCACTCCTCTCAAGATTATTTTGTTTCATAGAATCATGGAATATCTCAAGTTGGAGGCGACTCACAAGGATCATCAAGTCCAACTCCCCACTCCTCGCAGGGCTACCTAAATCTAAACCATATGACTAAGAGCATCGTCTAGATGCTCCTTGAACTCTGACAGGCTTGGTGTCATGACCACTTCCCTAAGGAGCCTATTCCAGTGAGCAACCACCCTCTCAGTGAAGAACCTTTTTTTAATGTCCAATCTGAACTTCCTCTGATGTAACTTCATTCCATTTCTTTGTGTCCTATCACTGATCACCAGAGAGAGGAAGTAAGCACCTCCCCCTCTGCTACCCGCCTTGAGGAAGCTGTAGACTGCAATGAGGCCACCCCTCAGCCTCCTCTTTTCCAAGCTGAACAAGCCAAGTGACCTTAGCCTCTCCTTGTAAGTCTTGCCCTCAATGCCTTTTACCATCTTGGTTGCCCTCCTCTGGACACACTCTAATAATTTGATGCCCTTCTCTATACTGGGGTGCCCAAAACTGCACACAGTACTCGAGGTGGGGCCGCACCAGTGCAGTGTAGAGTGGGACAATCACCTCCCTCAACTGGCTAGCTATGCTGTGCTTGACACGGCTGACCTTTTTGGCTTGTTTCTTCTATAGAATCTTATTCAGGACCATGACAAAGGCTTTTCAGTATTTTTATTAAATGATATGAACCAGTTTTCCTTTATCTATCCCTTTATAGATCTGTTCAAAGAACTAAAAAAAAAAAATTATTAAACAAGATTTTTCTTTGCAGAAACCATGCTGTTTTTATTCTTCTTCATGATATCCCAGACTCTTTATTTTTCTCCCTTGGTAAGCATCATTTCAGCTAATCTGCTAGGTACAGATTTAGGCCTTAATTCTCTAAATATTTTGAAGAGCGTTTTAAAGAGTAAAATTATTACTATGGACTGGATCAGGTGGCTAACCTAGGAATTGTACTGAAAATAGCTCTACCAATATAACAAAACTTAGATATTCCTAAAGAGTTGCATTGATGTTATGGCTTTAATTCACAATAAAAGACTAATTAGCCTAGAGAGGGCACTGTGCTAGTAAGTTCACTAACTCAGGTCTTATTCTCTCTTATCCTGAGATTTCCACTCCTTAAAATGCTCTTATCTTTTTGATTGAAGAAGAAAACAAGGACAAGCAAATCATTTTCTTGAAAACTGTCAATACCTTTTTCTTAATATAAGAATTGATCACACCAAAGGTCTATTGAGCTGAACAGCTATGACCATGGTCAGTAGAAGATATCTAAGATAAAGTATAAGAACAGGACAAGTAAGCAGTGATATCTCTTGAAAATACTCTGCAGCCTTCAGAAATTTGTACTTAGGGATTTCTTCAGCCAGATACCATAACTGCCTTTAATAACCCTCAATGGCATTTTCTATGATACTACGATTTTCTATGGTACTTCAGTAGCTCTAAACATCTGTGAACTTTTAGCATCCACATCATCCTTACTAGCTGGAGATTAGATGCTGAGTAAGATGGTCAGCTCTCTACTTTTTAGTTCAACCCTTCAGTGAATATTAACAACAGTGAATTAAGTTTTGCTGTTTTGCAGAAAGTGTTCAAACCACTTTACTGATGTTAGAAATGGTTAAGTAAAAGAAGTATGGCTTTTTTCCAGCACAGAAAAGTCCTTAGGATTTACAGTGGAATTCTGTCTTGTAGGAGAGGTTGCTTCTGCTGCTGTTAATGACTATTTTGCACTTGGCATCAGAGCAGAGTCAGTCCATTAGGCAACAAGGCTTCTGCAGAATAAATGATATTATAAGATTCCATGATTTCGCCATTAGAGCCAATGTATACACAGAGGTGCTTATACTCTTTTTAGCATCAATTTGCATATATTTGTCCTGCCTGGTATAGTTCCAGAGGTGATTAGTCTTCAATACAGGCCCTGAGTAGCAATTTTAGCAAAGAAGGCAGAGGCCTCTATCACATTTGCAAAGCAGCCCTTGTACAAATGGAGAAAGCATGGAAGAGCTCAAAGCTGAATGTTATACTGTAATAACCTCCTGTGTAATTTCACTGCAAAGAATTTTTCTAATTGTAGGGTCATGTTTCCCTCAATTAGTATGTGAAACTTTTGTTGGCACTTTCAGTGGTGTCAAGAACGTCCCTTTTGAGTTATCAAGAAGCATTTTTCAGTTGTGTAATGACAGCTTTGCTTGGCATCAAAGTTTTGTTAACCAGAATGTCTCCTGTCCTTGCCTTGTAAGTAGACAATCAAATCAGATAGTTCTAGACTTTCTGAAGCTAAGATATCCATGGATTTCTGCCTGTCTGAGGACAAGAATATCAGGATAAAGTATGATATGAAAGAAGTCATACTTTAACCAAATGTTTCTAAGATTTGTCCTGATTTTTGATGGAGGTGGTAACAAACAAAAGAAAACATTTAGTTTAAAATAAAAGATCGCTAGAGATGTGCTACCAACATGATGGCAAATCATTTCACCACTTTTTTCTTCTAGTTTGAAACCTACAAATTGGAAAAGGTTGCTTTAGACAACCTTTTGTTGTCTAAAAGACATCTTTCCATGTAAATTGCTTTAAAGTAACTGCATGTAAAGATTCACAGAAAGAATAAATAGTAATTATCACTGCAGACAGCTCAAGCTGAAGAGAACTCTGCACTTCACAGCAGCAATTAAAGAAAGCAAACTTAGTAGGATGGATAATGAACAGGATATAAAGCACGCAAGTATCACATTGGAAATCAATGGAACACTCTCTTCAGATTCGATCCTGAAAAGGATGAAGAAATAGAGTGTTCAGAAAAGAACAATGAGAATTATTAGGTGTATGGCATCCAGAAAACTGTTTTACAAAGAGACATTATGAGATCAAGATATTGAGTAATTTGGGAAGTTGATTCATACAAGCTACCCATTTAAACATATATCACAGAGAAATGCAGAATAGTTTAGGTTGAAGGGACCTTTGTAAATCATCAGTCGAGTCCCCTATTCAAGCAGGGTCAGCTAAAGCAGGTTTCCCAGGACCATGTCCAGTTAGGTTTTAAATGTCTCCACAGATGGAGACTCCACAACCTCTCCAGGTAACCTGTTCCAGTGTTTGACCACCCTCATTGTAAAAAAGAGAGGAGCAGGGAGGGGGAATGTGTATATATATAGAGAGATAGACATAGGTAGACAGATATAGATACAGCTATACAGATACATACACATCTTTACCTTTATCCTTCAATCCCATGTGAGTAGGAGTGGTATGTATGTGCAGGTAAGATGAAAAGAACTTTATGTAAGAATTCCTACTTACTGAATCTTTGTTTCTTCCTGCCATTTTTATCAGAGGCTGTGCATTTGTTAATTTATTTTCAAGTTCCAGTACCTATAAAAAGATATGAATTGTCTGAGGTGTGTATTAATGATAAGAAAATAAAATTGCTTGTTTATCTCATACTCAAAAGATAACTGAGGTCAGAGGCTTAGTAGGATACTAAGCAAAGTCGTTGCTGATGTTATTCTCATTTTAAATGGATATTTAAACTGATAAAAGAATGTATCCTTCAGAATCAGATTTAGAATGTTATTCTTTTAAGTTTGAAGATATTTTGGAGAAATACTTCCAAAGATAGAAATATTTTAACCTTAAAGCAGATTACTCTGTAACTGATTACTGAAGGATTTCAGAATCTTCCCCTAAAATATCAGCTACATTTTAGTAGCAGATATTTGTCACCAGATTGTGAAAATGTTGTCTCTACTGTGTTGTAGTCGTTCCTGGGTAAGCACAAACATCACTGGATTTTTCCAGAAAAAATATTCTGCGATATTTTACCTTTTATCTTGATTTCTCTCTGTAAATGGTAATTTTAAAAATATAATTGTAGATTTTACATAACGTGAGAAATATCCCACGGCCACTTACCCACACATTTTCTGAGTAAATGACATAGAAACATTTACCAAATAATAAAATGCAAGTGTACTTTTTTTCAGAATATTCAAAAAGCAATTTTACAAATCCTTTCCCCTTTTCATTTAGGTTTCTTAAGTATCCAAGTGTCTCTGGCCCAAATTAATCTCTGCAGCCGCTTCTATTATTCCCACATTCTACTCTGATCCCAGATACATGAACATTTCCCAAAAAACAAATGTCTTTTTTGCAGTACAGAAAAACAAGGAAGTATCCTGAGGCATTTCTTGTATATTAATTATAGCTCTGGTTGTTTTCCAGGAACAACTGTTTTAGAAACCTGCCTGTGGAAAGCGACACTGATGAAAGAATTTGTATTGAAAATACTGCTTATTACAAAAAAGCAGACAGATTACTTTCAGACAGAAAACAGAATAGCGAATACAGGGATTTAGACATAATAGTCATGAAGAAAAAAAGGAGGAAATAAGCAAGCCAAACACTTGAGACATCTTTAGTGACATAGCAGGAGATGATAGATATAAAACATGTATACATAGACATACACAACCACACCCACACACATGCATGCACACACACATATATCCTTCCACTTGTTTTATTCTCTGGGTATTGCTTATTATCTTGTCAAACAACATCTGCAAAGATAACAGAACATATTGTGTAGTAACCTATCCTCTGGTCCAGAACTGTGCCATGTGGCTTGGTTACATATTAAAATTTTTCCAGAGCAGCCTCCAATTTTTACACCTCTCTCAGATTTTCAGTGTGCCATTTTATTTCAAAAAGCGTGAATATTCTTATCCATAGGTGAAGAAAACAAAAGCTGCAGAATCCTAGAAGTAGGTGGGAAGTAGACTTTTATTGGGCATCAAACACAGGTTGATATGAGAAGAGCTTCTTGCCTCACTGTATCACACTACTTAAGGAGGACGCGAAAAAATCACCGAGTTATCAGATGGTACCTGGGAGTTACAGATGATGTGGCATACTGAGACATGAGAAATATTTAGGTCCACCACTCAAAAATTGCTAGTAAAACATTGAATCAACTATTCTTCTCTAATCATCCGGTTAACTAGGAAAGGTTATGCCTTTAAAGCATTGCCCATTACAACAATCACTAAGATATTCACCTTCTTTGATGACATCCTTGTCTCTAAATTGGAGAGACATGGACTTGACGGCTGGACCACTCTGTGGATAAAGAATTGGCTGGATGGTCGAATTCGAAGAGTTGTGGTCAACGGCTCGATGTCCAAGTGGACACCCGTGACAAGTGGCGTTCCTCAGGGGTCGGTAGACCGGTCCTGTTTAAGATCTTTGTCAGTGACATGGACAGTGGGATTGAGTGCACCCTCAGCAAGTTTGCCGACACCAAGCTGTGTGGTGTGGTCGACACGCTGGAGGGAAGGGATGCCATCCAGAGGAACCTTGACAGGCTTGAGAGCTGGGCCTGTGCGAACCACATGAAGTTCAACAAGGCCAAGTGCAAGGTCCTGCATGTGGGTTGGGGCAATGCCAAGCGCAAATATGGGCTGGGAGGAGAATGGATTGAGAGCAGCCCTGAGGAGAAGGACTTGAGGGTGACCGTTGACGAAAAGCTCAACATGAGCCAGCAATGTGCGCTTGCAGCCCAGAAGGCCAACCGTATCCTGGGCTGCATCAAAAGAAGTGTGGCCAGCAGGTCGAGGGAGGTGATTCTGCCTCTCTACTCTGCTCTCGTGAGACCCCACCTGGAATACTGCATCCAGCTCTGGGGGCCTCAACATAAGAAGGACATGGACGTGCTGGAATGAGTCCAGAGGAGGGCCACGAAGATGATCAGAGGGCTGGAGCACCTTTCCTACGAAGACAGGCTGAGAGAGTCGGGGTTGTTCAGCCTGGAGAAGAGAAGGCTCCGGGGAGACCTCATAGCAGCCTTCCAGTACCTGAAGGGGGCCTACAGGAAAGCGGGAGAGGGGCTTTTTACAAGGGCAAGTAGTGACAGGATGAGGGGTAAGGGTTTTAAACTGAAAGAGGGTAGATTTAGATTAGATATTAGGAAGAAATTGTTTACTGTGATGGTAGCGAGACACTGGCACAGGCTGCCCAGAGAACTTGTGGATGCCCCCTCCCTGGCAGCGTTTAAGGCCAGACTGAACGATGTTTTTAGGTCTACCTTGACATGGCAAGATCATGTCATTTTCTTTTGTACAAGACCACACAGCAGTCAAGACAGTTTAAATGGGTATGATAGCTTTATATTGGAAACTGCAAATTGTACAAATCACCTTGCAATCACCAGAGGAAGACCACTGTTTTAATAAACAATGTGGTATCATAGAATCATAGAATGGTTTCAGTTGGAAGGGACCTTAAAAATCATCTAGTTCCAACACCTTTCCACTAGACCAGGTTGCTCAAAGCCTCATCCCCTTATACAAGTAAAAAGTTACGGCTCTCTTTTGCTCTATTTTCACTTTCATCCTATGAAACAAAGAGTTCTTGTCTTCTTTTTGAGGAAGGATGAAATGGTGTTTTAGTAATTAGTGTTTGCAAAGTTCTAAGAAGTAGAAGTCTTAAATTTCAGTCACTGGGATCAAAATAATATGAAAAATTCTCTGTTCCAGAACTTCTGTAAATGTCCCCAAGCATACGTAGCATACAAATGATCAAGATGGTTCTGACACCTTTACTCACACGGAGTAGATTATTGCACAACATAAATAGTCCTGTAGAGATACCACTGAAAGAACTTGTGGTTTGCAGTAGTATTTGATGCAAAAAAGAGTGTCTACTACCAACTGATAATGAGTAAAGAGGGTCCACTTCAATTTTAATTAAATCAATAGGAGTGTTTTCATTTGCTTCACCAGATAGGTGCTTTTTCTTTTTTACAAGCTTTCTGATGGTCCATTTTAAAATGTTTCTCTCTATTGAGATCAAAATGCATCCTGTACTGTCATAACAGAGCACATCGTCACTGCCATTCTTTGGATCAAAAAGGATTTTCAATGTAGCCGCCGTCATTGTGCTATTTTACGGAGTGTAGCATTTACGATGTTTGGCACTTCACTGGTCATTTGTGTGCCACTGGAATAATAAGACAGACACACAGTGTGACGTGGAATAGTAAAGAATGCTTTCCTGAGCTATGGAACAGATAATATGCTCATCCCCTCTAAATAAAAAGCATCACTGTTTTTAATCATAAAGAATAGGAAGAAAAAAAAAATTGTTACATTGACTAAGTAATGTAGAGGATGCATCACCTCCAGCCCCTAGAGAGTTCTTAAATACTGATAGGCCTTGTAGCTTGCCAAAGCTTCAAACTATTTCAGTACATGGTGGTTTTTCTAACTGAAAAAACCCTTAGAACAGACTCATTAAAGTGCATGCAAATATTCAAACAGAACCTTCACCTAGTAGAGCTTTCTCTTTAAATTGTAAATGGTTTGCTGCTTCTGAGGTTAGCAGTTTAGAAAAACAAAACAAAACCCTTAAACATTTTTAATAAAGATCTATATTATCAGAAAGTGATTGGGATGGATAGTGCTCAAAAGGAAAGACACTGATGGCTTCTGTATATGCTAATACTTGTGCTATTGCAGCTCATATACATTCCTCCCAGCAACTGTTTACATTGTCTTTTCATATAATACTGAGAATCAGACTTGAAAAGGAACTCTTTTATTGGGTTTTAGGCCCATGTTGTGAAATAACGCCTTGAATTTTATTAGGTCACCCATGCAACTTCGCACTACTAGACAACCACCTGGCTAACATTTTTTAAAACAGTTGTATTTTCACAGCCAACAGTTTCTCCATTGAAGGCTCATTATTATGACCTAGAATTTTAGCCTGCAATATATGAAATGCAAGGCTACTAGTAACCTACTGAGGTTTGCTCATTTCTAATTTAAATAATGGACATTTACTCTTCCACAACAGCTGCAGTGAGTCACTCAGTGGCCCAGTGTCATACACACGTAAATGAGAAGACAATCTGGAGTGCTGTCTGGGTTTTGCAGTCTAGATTACTTATGTTCCATGAATACAAACCAGTACCGCTTTTCTTTTGTTTAGCAGGCAACATATCATCATAGTTATTCATTTAACAGCCTCACACTATTGTTTGTAGCAAGTAAGTAGTTTCCAGTGTCTTTAGAATAGATTCACGCAGCAGCCATGCTGCAGTTCTTGAGTATAAAACATGAGGAAAAAACATGCACATGATGCATACATTTTATGCATGATCTCTACGTGCAAGCAAAAATGCTGCAGGAAAGAAGGCTATAGTTCCTTGAAAGTTTCAGGAATTTTTTAGTATACTCCATGAATACCAATTCCAAGTTCTAAATCCATCCACCTATATTATTTTGGTAATCTAACTTAAGGGTTTTGATATTATATAAGACCGAATTCTACGAAGAGACAGCCTTTAAAAATGTGAATGCAGTGATTGATTGAGCTCATTTCACAGAATCACAGAATCACAGAATCACAGAATCACAGAATCACAGAATCACAGAATCACGGAATGTTAGGGATTGGAAGGGACCTCGAAAGATCATCTAGTCCAATCCCCCTGCCGGGGCAGGATTGCCTAGACCATATCACACAGGAACGTGTCCAGGCGGGTTTTGAATGTCTCCAGAGAAGGAGACTCCACCACCTCTCTGGGCAGCCTGTTCCAGTGTTCGGTCACCCTCACTGTGAAGAAGTTTTTCCTCATATTTAAGTGGAACCTCCTGTGTTCCAGCTTGCACCCATTGCCCCTTGTCCTGTCAAGGGATGTCACTGAGAAGAGCCTGGCTCCATCCTCATGACACTTGCCCTTTACATATTTATAAACATTAATGAGGTCACCCCTCAGTCTCCTCTTCTCCAAGCTAAAGAGACCCAGCTCCCTCAGCCTCTCCTCATAAGGGAGATGTTCCACTCCCTTAATCATCTTCGTGGCTCTGCGCTGGACTCTCTCTAGCAGTTCCCTGTCCTTCTTGAACTGAGGAGCCCAGAACTGAACACAATATTCCAGATGTGGCCTCACCAGGGCAGAGTAGAGGGGGAGGAGAACCTCTCTTGACCTGCTAACCACACCCCTTCTAATACACCCCAGGATGCCATTGGTCTTCTTGGCCACAAGGGCACATTGCTGGCTCATGGTCATCCTGCTGTCCACTAGGACCCCCAGGTCCCTTTCCCCCACCCTGCTCTCCAACAGGTCTGTCCCCAACTTGTACTCATACCTGGGGTTGTTCTTGCCCAGATGCAGGACTCTACACTTGCCCTTGTTATATTTCATTAAATTTCTCCCCGCCCAACTCTCCAGCCTGTCCAGGGCCCTCTGAATGGCTGCGCAGCCTTCCGGCACATCAGCCACTCCTCCTAGTTTTGTGTCATCAGCGAACTTGCTGACAGCGCACTCTACTCCCTCATCCAAGTCATTAATGAATATATTGAATAGAACTGGTCCCAGTACCGACCCTTGCAGGACTCCGCTAGACACAGACCTCCAACTGGACTCTGTCCCATTGACCACCACTCTCTGGCTTCTTTCCCTCAGCCAATTCACAATCCACCTCACTACCCGATCATCCAGACCACACTTCCCCAGTTTAGCTGCGAGGATGCTGTGGGAGACCGTGTCAAACGCTTTACTGAAATCGAGATAGACCACATCCACAGCTTTACCATCATCTATCCACCGGGTAACATCCTCATAAAAGGCTATCAAGTTGGTTGAGCATGACTTCCCGTTGGTGAAGCCATGGTGACTGCCCCTAATGATCCCCCTGTCCTTGATGTGCCTAGAGACAGCACCAAGAACAAGTTGTTCCATCACCTTTCCGGGGATGGAGGTGAGGCTGACCGGTCTATAGTTACCCGGGTCATCCTTCTTGCCCTTTTTGAAGACTGGAGTGACATTCGCTTTCCTCCAGTCCTCAGGCATCTCTCCCGTTGCCCACGACTTAGCAAAGATGATGGAGAGTGGCCTAGCAATGACTTCCGCCAGCTCCCTCAGCACCCGCGGGTTCATCCCATCAGGGCCCATGGATTTATAGACGTCCAGGTTGCTTAATTGGTCCCTGACCCAGCCCTCATCAACCAAGACAGATTCCTCCTCTATCCTGACTTCTTCTGAGGCCTCAGGGGTCCGGGGCTCCTCAGGACAGCCTCCAACAGTATAGACAGAGGCAAAGAAGGCATTCAGTAACTCCGCCTTCTTTTTATCCTCTGTCTCCAGGGCCCCCACCTCATTCATCAGTGGGCCTACATTGCCTCTAGTGTTGGCTTTACCTGCAATGTATTTGAAGAAGCCCTTTCTGTTGTCCTTGACCTCTCTGGCAAGGTTTAATTCCAAGGAGGCCTTAGCTTTCCTAATTGCCTCCCTACATCCTCTGACAACAGACTTATATTCCTCCCAAGTGGCCAGCCCCTCCTTCCATGATCTGTATACCCTCTTCTTCCACGTGAGTTTGCCCAGCAGTTCCCTGTTTAACCATGCAGGTCTCCTGGAACCCTTCCTTGACTTCCTACCTGTTGGGATGCTCTGATCTTGAGCTCGGAAGAAGAAGTCCTTGAATGCTAACCAACTATCTTGGGCCCCCTTACCTTCTAGTACCCTGTCCCATGGGATTTCCCCTAACAATTGCTTGAAAAGGCCAAAGTTGGCCCTCCTGAAGTTCAGGGTTGCAATTCTGCTAGCTATTCTGTTCCTGCCACATGAGATCCTGAACTCTACCATCTCATGGTCGCTACAACCAAGGCTGCCCTCAACCTTCACCTCTTCAACCAGACCCTCCTTGTTAGTGAGGATCAGATCCAGCAGCGCTCCTCTCCTAGTTGGCTCATCCACCATTTGCATCAGAAAGTTATCATCAACGCACTGGAGGAACCTCCTGGACTGAGGATGGCTGGCTGAGTAGGCCTCCCAGCAAATATCAGTGTAGTTGAAATCCCCCACGACAACCAGGCCCTGTAATTGCGAGACTGCTCTCAGCTGCCTGTAGAAGGCCTCATCACCCTCCTTATCCTGATCCGGTGGCCTGTAATAGACACCCACAACAGTATCACCCCTGCCAGCCTGCCCCTTAATTCGCACCCACAAACTCTCAACTCGCTCCTGATCCGCCCCTGGACAGAACTCAATACATTCTAGCTGCTCACTCACATAAAGAGCAACTCCACCACCTCTCCTTAGCGGCCTGTCTTTCCTGAACAAGACATAGCCATCCATGACCACATTCCAGTCATGCGAGGCTTCCCACCAAGTCTCTGTAATTGCCACTAGATCATAGCCCCCCGACCGAACACGGATTTCTAACTCCTCTTGCTTATTCCCCATGCTGCGTGCATTGGTGTACAGGCATTTCAGGGAGCAAGCTGAGCACACCGATTTCACCCCAGGGGGATGGGAGGCCTCCTGGTCTACCTCAACACTAGAGCGTTGACCCAGTGGTGCAAGCCCAGCTACTACCCCATTCCCCTTCGAATCTAGTTTAAAGCTCTCCGAATGAGCCCTGCTAATTCCTGTCCCAGAACCCTTTTGCCCCTACGACATAAGCCTTTCCCATGTATTACAGTCACGCCTGTTGTCTTATAAAACTAGCCACTATCAAATAACCCAAAGCCCTGCCTGTAGCACCAGTCTCGTAGCCAGGCATTAATAGAGAGAATCCTACTATTCCATCCCATGTCATCCCCTGAAAATGGAAGGAGGGAAGAGAAAACAACTTGTGCCCCAGACTCTTTCACCAACCGTCCTAGGGCCTTGTAGTCTTTCTTCATCCCCCTCAGACTACGGGATGCAGCTTCTTCCTCACCTGTCTGGAAGATCAGCAGGAGGTAGTAGTCTGTGGCCTTCACCAGGTTGGGGAGTTTCCTGGTGATATCCCTGATTCGGGCTCCAGGCAGGCTGCAGACCTCCCTGTGATGGGGGTCAGCTCTGCATATTGGGCCCTCAGATCCCTTTAGGAAGGAGTCTCCAACCACTAAAACTCTTCTCTTCTTCCTTGTGGAGGAGGTAGCTATACGCCTGTCAGGTTTTTCTGACTGTGGTGGGACCTCTGATATAGGTTGCCTCTCCACCACATCCCCATTGGACCGTCTGTATTCCACTAGGGCTTCATATCTATTGCTCAGAGGCACCTGTGGAGGCAAGGTAGGCAAGGAGGGCACTCGCCTTTTGCCACGGCCATAGACTTGCCTCCACTTTGAATTAGATTACTGAGAACAGGAACTATAAATGCCTGCAGGAAAATTAAAGAGAGACAACAAAAATCTCCTTGATTTACTTTGTTACAAATATGTTTTTTCATAACTGCGGCTGAAAGCAAAGTCCTGGTCGCATGCTTCACTTGAGCACTCTAGCAAGCATAGCCAGTACAGGTAATCCTTTAAAGTGGACAGTGATAGATAACTTTTTCTCAGGATAGCGCAGGTGATGTCAGCAGTTCAGCAATGGCAATGTAGGACTTCAGACCATTTACGAAATCCATTTGAAAAACCTGAGTAGACTCTCAGGCGAGTAATCCACGCTCCTCTGTGTTTTCTGCAAAAGCACAGCTAACAAAGTTTAAAGTTAGTCAGTATATTTACATGAGCTACAGGTGTGCTGTATAGAAATCTAGATCCAAAATATGTAAGTATGTATGCAATACTATTTTAAATTACATGAAAAAATCTGAAATAGATTTTTGAAGCTGCTCTGATTAATTTGATGCAACTCAAACTATGTATCCTATGAAACAGCAGACAAGCACAACCCAAGTGAAAACAGGTTTGGTAGCTTTTTGCGTTTGTAGTATACCAAACTCTCTCCACAACCAGGTATTACAGGGCTTATAAAAAGGACTCTTTTTTCTTTGACAGATTACAACTGACACTTTCTTTTCCACCTCTCTTTTCAGTTACATTTGCTAGGTCTTTAAACTTGGAATAGCCTACTAGCTGCAGCCCTCAGGGAGCCCTTATGTATTCTTGCAATTTAGTGATGGAGCCTGTGATTTCTTTTCTCTCTATCCACTAAATGTCTGGACTTTTGTTGTTGGTGGTGGTTTTTTCTTGGTTCTTGTCTCCAACTGCTGGTAACTATTTGTGTCTTAATGTAGCTGCTTGGATGTTTTGGAAAAGGATTAATTTTACCCTGAGGTGGTTTGAGGGCTTTGGTACTCTGATGTGTTTGGGGTGAGTTTGATGAGGAGCTTTTCCCTGCGTGTTCTCTTTGCCTCTGTTACCCTGAAGCTGGTACCGGAGGTAGTAAGGAATGTCCTCCTGACCTGTATGTGTATAGCTGTTCTTCTTAGAGGGACTGGATATTTGCTTTTTATTTTATTATGCTTATAATTTACCTTGGGTTAAAGTAAACTTCAGGTTAGTTCATGATCCTGCCTGTGGAGGGGAAAGTATTTCACTGCCCACAGGCCTGTGCAAGACTTTCTACAAATTCCAAATAAGGACATAAACTGTATCTGGTCTAAAGAAGTTTACTTAGCAAACTCTGTATAAGTGTTTATAGTCTTATGGCTGAATATTTATGATTGAACTCTGTTGGTGCTGTACAAAAGTAAGGGTAGGATTAAATGAGATGTGTTTGGTATGATTCTTTCCTTCTATTGACTGCTTCTCCTTTGCATTTTTTCTTTCAGTTTAGTATGATTTACCAGCTTGGCTTGGATCTAATTGCTGAGTTTTGTCTTGATTTGGCACCTTCGCATTGATTGTCCTAATATAATATTGATAGTGTTTGTTTTTATGACTTTACAAATATCCTGGAATATATACAATATAAGCAATCATAAGGAGGTAGAAAAAGAAAGCCAGCAACTTGGGCAGTAACAGAATACACATATGCCCTGTATTTTTCCAGTGGAAAACGCACAGAAAAAGGTTGCTTTGTAAACCTTCTTGTAGCAGGCTCTGTAACCAGTGGGTGTTTTTTTTGGAAATTCAATGTAGTTTTATTTTTGAAGTGAATAAGACTCTTGATTTTCAAAACATATATAAACAGGAATTTTAGTTGGCAGAGTTCTACTTACTACCTTATGACAGGCCCACCTATAGTCTCTTTTCATTGAAGATTATGTATTTATTAAGCCATTACAAATAATTGGAAAGTGTCTGAAGCATTGACTTAAATTCCACAGTCAGTTTAATCTGGCATATGTTTGTGCTGCTGCTGAAAAGGTCACTTCTACTCTTGTCTTTATGCTGGAGCTAATCACAGAATCACAGAATCACAGAATCACAGAATGTTAGGGATTGGAAGGGACCTCGAAAGATCATCTAGTCCAATCCCCCTGCCGGAGCAGGATTGCCTAGATCATATCACACAGGAACACGTCCAGGCGGGTTTTGAATGTCTCCAGAGAAGGAGACTCCACAACCTCTCTGGGCAGCCTGTTCCAGTGTTCGGTCACCCTCACTGTGAAGAAGTTTTTCCTCATATTTAAGTGGAACCTCCTGTGTTCCAGCTTGCACCCATTGCCCCTTGTCCTGTCAAGGGATGCCACTGAGAAGAGCCTGGCTCCATCCTCATGACACTTGCCCTTTACATATTTATAAACATTAATGAGGTCACCCCTCAGTCTCCTCTTCTCTAAGCTAAAGAGACCCAGCTCCCTCAGCCTCTCCTCATAAGGGAGATGTTCCACTCCCTTAATCATCTTCATGGCTCTGCGCTGGACTCTCTCCAGCAGTTCCCTGTCCCTCTTGAATGTTCATGTGTTCTCAGCATGAACTGATTAAAATGGTGTAAGGTGAAAACTAAGCAGGGGGTGGGAGGGGGGCAGGTGAGGGGAAGCTTGTTCAGGATGAGCAGCGATTTCCTGAAGAAGTTTGCTGTGTGGCTGCATGAGTGCCAGGCACGTGGGAACATGGAGAAGGAGACGCTGGACACGATGGCTCTGACTGGTTCTTTAGGCACTAGCTTGTGCCAGATTTAAACCTGAACCACTGAAAGACAGCATTTAACCCTCTGTTTCCATAGCCTGCACTGTGTTATGTATCTATTCCTCTGCCTCAGAGATGTGACTAAGCTTCTTTGTACTGACCCATTTAAACATGAAAACAAACAGCACCCAGCCAAGAAGCAATTTCTCTTGAGGAAAAATAAAATGGAAATCTTGTTGTAGCACACAGAATTCCCCAAACCCGTAGGCTGGTTTTGCTTGTAACCTAGCAGACAGTGCTTTATGTAATTTTCATTAATTTAAGCAATTTCTGACCATGTTAGTTTTGTTTCATGGTAAACCAAACACATAATTTAGCAGTCCCAATAAAGGAAGGGTCTGCAGAAACACAACTGACATTACTGTGAATCTTCATGAAACAATGAAGATTGTATGTCCTAATGTGTTTGGGACTCTAGTTTGAGATAACACTGTCCCTGCCCACTGTGTTTATTCTTCACAAAATGAGCATAACTGAATTTTAGCTCTAAATCCTTTACAAATTACAGACATCTTTGAAAAATTTTTTGGAGTTTTGGTTGGTTGGGGTTTTTTTACATTTACACTGAAAAAATGTGTGTTCATTTTCTAAATCATAACCCCATTCCTCTCTCCAATTTTTGGATTGTTTTGGTCCCCTGACTTTAGAAAAACATCATTTCAAAGATCCTGCAGAAGTCATATAAAATGTACTGTTCCATACATTAAAAAGTACTCCCTTTATCTTCTACCTTGGTGATTTATAAGAACAAAGAAAAACGTCTGCTCGCTACAGTTGAAAATCCCTGGTGAGTTAATATTTTCCAGTTACAGTGCTGGTTTTGAGTGATTTATGGTCTACGACGCATGGGAGTCTACAATGCATGGGTGGAAATAAACAACATTTAACAGGCCTGTTCCAAAACCCGAGCAACACAAGAAAGACTCAATACGGACTTCACATGCTACATGTTGCAGTCAGTATTTAATATATGTGTAACAAGACCCATTACCTTACGACAGTAGCTGATGTCAACACAACATATTACGACGCACAGAAGTAAATTTGTGGGATTCTGCGCGCAGTATTCCAACCAGAGGTTTCTGTTAGGTCTTGCAGGAAGAACTGGCCAGAATACTTCTGGCTGTGCTCACAGTGGAGGTGGTGTCAGTATGAACTTGTTGAAGCTAAATTTTGTGTATGGTGAGGAAGGGTTAAATGCACATAGTTTTTCTCTGTGCCAGGGTCTCCCAGCTCACTCTCACTGGTATTACAGTGCCTAGTGATGGCTTGAACAAAAAAATGGCGTTCTGTTCCAGCATGCTGTATGTTGCTCATTAGCCATGGGACAGCCTTTCAGTACTGTTTCTGCACAAACAAGTAACATCTTAAGTACTATGTTCATCATTTTCCTTCTTTATTTACAGCACTATGAACGGTTAAAATGTTTCTGATTGTCTCTACATACTATGCACACATGTACTTCCCTCTCTCACAGAATCACAGAATCACAGAATCAATCAGGTTGGAAGAGACCTCAGGGATCATCGAGTCCAACCGTTGCCCTGACACCACCCTGTCAACTAGACCATGGCACTAAGTGTCATGTCCAGTCTTTTCTTAAACACATCCAGAGATGGTGACTCCACCACCTCCCTGGGCAGCCCGTTCCAATGTCTAATAACCCTTTCTGAAAAGAAATTCTTCCTAATGTTCAACATGAACCTCCCCTGGTGAAGCTTGAGGCTATGTCCTCTTGTCCTATCGCTAGTTGCCCGGGAGAAGAGGCCAACTCCCACTTCACTACAACCTCCCTTCAGGTAGTTGTAGACTGCAATAAGGTCACCTCTGAGCCTCCTCTTCTCCAGGCTAAACAACCCCAGCTCCCTCAGCCATTCCTCGTAGGTCAGACCCTCCAGACCCTTCACCAGCTTGGTCGTCCTCCTCTGGACTCGCTCCAACACCTCAACATCTTTCTTGAAGTGCGGGGCCCAGAACTGAACACAGTATTCAAGATGCAGCCTCACCAGCGCCGAGTACAGACGGACGATCACTTCCCTAGACCGGCTGGCTACACTATTCCTAATAGAGGCCAGGATGCCATTGGCCTTCTTTTCCACCTGGGCACACTGCTGGCTCATGTTTAGCTGGCTGTCGATCAGCACCCCCAGGTCTCTTTCCGCTGGGCTGCTTTCTAACCACTCTTCCCCCAGCCTGTAGCACTGCATGGGGTTGTTGTGGCCGAAGTGTAAGACCCGGCACTTGTTCTTGTTGAACCTCATGCCGTTGGTCTCGGCCCATCTATCTAACCTGTCCAGATCCCTCTGTAGGGCCTTCCTACCCTCCAGCAGATCGACACTGCCACCCAGCTTGGTGTCATCTGCAAATTTGCTGAGAGTGCACTCAATCCCTACGTCTAGATCATCTATAAAGATATTGAACAGCACCAGCCCCAGAACTGAGCCCTGGGGAACACGGCTAGTGACCGGCCGCCAGTTGGACTTTGCCCCATTCACCACCACTCTCTGGGCTCAGCCATCCAGCCAGTTTTTAACCCATCGAAGAGTCCACCCATCCAAGCCCCGGGCAGCCAGTTTGTCTAGGAGGATGCTGTGGGAGACAGTGTCGAATGCCTTACTGAAGTCTAGATAGACTACATCCACAGCCCTGCCCTCATCTAACTACTCTCATAGTTACTTGCAACAGTCAATCAAATTATAGCTTGAAACCAACGAAAGTAAATGCTTTTTCCACTTATCTTGTAGAACTGATGGTTAAGGCTATATCTATGTTTTTATATGCCCTATTGTCTCTACTGCATTGCACATTCTTTCTTCTTTTTAACACAGCCACACTGAAAAGAAGGGCAGGTAGCACAGTGAATGCATACAGAATTGTTGATACTAGAAAATCGTGAGGCTGGGTCAAAACAAACAAGCAAATCTTAATTTATCCATCAGTTTTAATCAATGTTTATTCACACAAAAGCTTATATAGTAGCTTAAAAAATACAAATGACACATGGCTGCTGGATATTAGCCTGTTCTCCCAGACTACAGCAAAGAAAGACATTCTGTGATGCTGCAAGGCTAAAATCAGTGAGCACTTTTCAGTCCTCAAATAGGAGGTGCCATGCAAAAGCAGTGTATGATCTTAGACATTATACCTTTGATGTACCTTTTGACATTGATAATTTTGTGATCCTGTCACTAGTGTAAACAATCCGTGCTTACACTTTGTTTCTGACTGTGTCTGCACACAGACACCTTGGGTCCAGTAGAAGTGATCTGCTGAAATATAGTCCTGCGAAATGCCTTAGAGCATGAATGAAGCTGGAGAGATGGAGAGTTCTTGTATCGACCATATGAACTGAACCTTTAGAAGTGTAGGGATTACAAGATGGTAATTGGTATTTCATTGATGATGCTATTGAGACAAGAGCTCAGAACAGAATGCACTTCCACACGCACCCTTCATTTAAAACACTACTGATCGGGAAATAGATTGAAGAGGCTGTAGCTGAACCTTGATTTGGGCCCATACTGATTACATGTATCTTTTGCTTTTGCTTTTTGAATACAGTTATCAAATTGCTCTGTATGAATGGGAGTGGTGCAAGGATGGGAAAGAGTTATCCACTTAATTTCAGTCTGTAAACATGATCTATATTAACTTAATGGAAAACCTGCTCTCACATAAATATTCTCAGGGCTAAGGAATTTAATAGAGCCTCCATACAAACATCCAGGAGTCTGAATTGCGTCCCTTTCTTCAGGATTATAGCCAGAATATATAATTATAATTAAAATTTGCTTATTTCAACAATAAAAAATCCCATCCCCCTCAAGATATTTGTGATAGAGATTTCTTTTCAGAAAACCAAGGCTTTTTAAATGCCTTGGTAGCAGATGTTGCTGTTAATGAAATATCCCAAGGATACATGCATTATGAAACAATCACCTGGAAAGGATGTAAACTGAGCAAGTGAATTTCACTGCAGAGTCATAAATACCGCATTCTGCATAGAGCAACTGCTTGTTACTGCTGTCTAAATAAAACTATGGCTGTAACACAGAAAGGAAAACAAAAGTAAACCAAATTAACCACAGACAACTGGTCAATGAGAAGAATTGTTGTCAGGGCTAAAGCAAGTAAAACAAAGCTGCAGGCAGGTCAAGAAAATTTCTGACAAGGCAGACCTGACAAGCCTCAGTCGTGAGGCCTTGCAAATGCAGTACAAAGTACTGGCAATACTGTATTACAGGGCTACCTGGTTACATAATGTAAAGTAATCATATTAATCGGTGAAATTTAACAGTGAGCCAGGAGAACATGTAAGGACCACTGACTTTTTAATAAATGAAATGAACAGACGAATGTTTCAATATGTAATTTTACTTCTCGTTAATGGTAAATGTGAAGTCTTAAACTGATGCATGTTATTCTGACCCTATAGTTATTATTACAGTTGATTAACTCCTTACTGCAAGTCATGAGCTTTCTTAAGTCTCTCTGGATATGATTGAAAGATTTTGTGTTTTATATGGGCACTGCTAAAATGTTTGAGGTGAAACAGAAGTCAGCCCCATCTGTATTTCAGGGAATAATGAAATAAGCACATTGCACTTCTCTGCATTTGACCTTGTTTATAGGTTTATATCCTGCAAAGAAAGACTGGTCTTCCATGGCCTTTACAGAACCACAGAGCACTGAGAAAGCAATAGAGATTAGTCCTAGTCAGCCAAAAGGAAGTCAAAAGAGGATCTGAATGGGAACACTGATTTAATCTCATTAGCCTGTGTAAGCTTATGGGTCCTTCATGAGCTCGTGATACTTTCTCTTACCCTGTAAAAATGAGTGACATTTCTGTAAGTAAGCTCTACCTCCATACACTGTCTGCTTGCAAAAGGCAGTAGGAAAACTGAGTTGGCATTCTTGTGACTCACCTTGACACGCAGCTGCAGGTTCATACCCTTCATGACTGTCAACAAGGAACAAAACCATATAAAATCTCTATGATGTGAGTTGTTCTTCTCCATCTTTCATTTTGCCTTTCTTTCCTGTGTGTGCTTCACAGTCCAAGTTCATTAGCTTCCAATAGAAAACTCTCTTACTATAAATTCTTTCAAAACTGCAATGCAGTCAAATAGATGCCAAATCTCCTCCTACATTTGGGGCACATCTTGAGCTGCCAACAAAGTGCTCTTGTTTTGGTGTTCTGTGGTCTGCTCAACTCTTCCACAAGAATAATTCCAGAAATTACGTGAATTTTCTTAATAAACATCTAGATCTTGGCCTCCATCTCTCACAGTCTGCTTTCAGGACTTTTTTATAAATCCTTCACTATCACTTGCATTTGGATATCAATCCTCTCCAAATAACTGCAACTTACCTCTATAGCAGTGGCTCCAATTTTTGAGTATTATTTTGCTAGGATTGTGTATGAGCTAAAAGTCTAAGAAGTTCAGTGTTACAGAAGTAGTTTTGAACTCCAGAGTGCAACATGTTGTTTCTGATGTTTTAAGCAGGAGACTCACTCTTCCATCTGTTGCCTTGTGCTCCCCCACCATGTGGCTTCCAGTGCACCATCTCTGCCCCTTCTTACTCTGGGTCTCCGTAAGCTAAATGAAGGTCATTAGCTGATTGACCAAGTGAGGCTGATTCAGGAGCCAGAAGCAAAGCAGAGAAAGCTGAAAGAATATTTTAAAGGAAGCCATACTCCCTAGTAGCTTAACACTGTGAATCCAGGCCTAGATATGATACATAAACTCATGAGATAGATACACAAAACCAGTACACAGTCTTTCTGCAACAAGACATCCATGCCAAGAGTTGAAACCCAAGTCTCACAGACTACTTACTCTTCCAGTAGTTCAAGAAGCATTGACTTCTCTTCAGTCCTGTAAGTGGAACTGTAGTACCTTTAACTCCATGAGAAATGTATGAGTGCTTCTGTCATGCTTTATGAGACTAATTCAATCTCTCTTGTATGAGGTTAACTCATCCTTTCTCCACAAGAAGCTATTGTGTTTGAAATAGGGAACTCCTTGCTGAACTCATATGCAAAATGGAAATACACAGAAGGTGGAAACAGGGGCAGGCTGCCCAGGAGCAATATAGGAATGTTGTCTGAGCATGCAGGGGAGGTGGCATGCACCTGTGGGAGCTAGACAATGTCATCACAAGGCTGCTGCCTATCACATTACAGAAGTCATGTCAACCAGGGAAGTTCCCAATGAATGAAAGAAAACAACTGCTAGACCATCTCCAAGAAGAGCAAGAAAGAAGATCCAGGTCAGCCCTCCCCTCAGTTCCTTCGAAGGTCATGGAACAAACACTTCTCAAAGACATTCTTAGCTACATGAAGAACAAGGTTGTGAATGACTAGCATGGATTCAGTGAGGGTATATCATGCCTGGCTAACCTTATTGCCTTCTGCCATGAGATGAATGGCTCTGTGAATATGGGAAACAGTAGATGTTGATAATTCTTGACTTTAGAAAGGCTACAGTCTTCCATAGTGTCCCTACAGCCAAAGTGATTAATTTTTGTCTGGATAAGTGGACAATAAGGTGGATGGAAAAACTGGCTGAACAATCAGGCTCAAAGGGTTTTCATCAGTGTCACAAAATTCAGCTGGTGCCCCGTTACAAGTGGCTTCCCTTAGGGACAAATACTGATGCCAACAATGTTTAATGTATTTATTAATGACAAGCATAATTTTGCAAGTCTGCAAATGACACAAAATTGGGCGGGGGGGAGGAGGAGGTGGGTCTGATATGCTAGGGGCAGGACTGCTATTTAAAGGGTCCTCCATAAGCTTGAAAAATAAGCTTACAAGAAGCTGTTAAAATTTAAGCCCTGCCTTTAAGAAGGAATGACCCTATGCAGTAGGATAGGCTGAGGGCTGAATGGATAGAAAGTAGCTTTGCAGAAAATGACCTTTAGGTCTTGGTGGACAACAAGGTGAGCCTGGGTCAGCAGCACACCCTTGCAGTGAAGAAAGCCAACTACTACGCCTGGGCTGTGTTACCACGAGTGCAGTTAATCTTGACAAGCAAGTCAAGAAGGGTAGTTATTCGCTCTCTATTTAGCATTTCTGAGATTGTGCCTGGTTGGCTGTACCCATTCTGGGTTTCCCAGTAAGTACCTGAAGCAAGATGAGCAGAGGGCCCCCAGGAATGAGGAGGGGGGCTGGAGCCCAGGATGTATGAGGGGATGCCGAGGGGGATGGATTTGTTCAGCCTGGAGAAGAAAAGGTTTCAAGTAGACTTTATTGCTATCTGCAACTACCTGCTGGGAGGATGTAGGGAAGATGGAGCCAGACTCTTCTCAGAGGTGCACAGAGAAAGGAGGAAATGAGTCCCAGCTGGAACGTGGGAGGTTCTGACTCAATGTAAGGCAGAAAATTTACTTACCATGAAGGTGGTCAAGGACTGGCACCAGTTGCTCAGAGAGAGGCCATGGAACCTCCATCCCTGGAGGTACTCAAACCCAGCTGGACATAGTTTTGAACAACCTGCCATAATGGAATGTACTTTGAGCAGAAGGTTGGACTGGGTAACCCCCAGCAGCCCCTTCAAGCCTCTGAGATTCTCTAATTCCAAGTCTGAGGTAACCTTTCCTGAACGTTTTAAAATGTGCTCACTGGAATATGCTTAGTCAAAAGGTCTTTAGTTTTTAATTTTCTAAAGCATTTTGGCTGAGTCATGATTTTCCAAAAGCAGCTCTCCAAGGAAGAGAAATGTGAGGATTTTATGGAAAACAGCAACACAGGAAAACAGCACTGCAGTTTGGCAAAAGCTGACTCTGAAATAAACAGCAGAGAAGTTGATCCAGTTATAATCCCTAAGGAGCTGTACCAGCAAGTACTGATTTGGCCCTCGGAGCAAAGAGACTATCCTCTTCCTTCCCTTCTTCTCTTGCACACTTCTCTTACTATCTTTTCTCTACCTGATGATGAGGGGGAGGAGAGAGGAGAGCAATAGTTATCAAGACTCCCTAATCCTGAATATCAGGGGAATTGTCTCACCTCATTTTACCCCATTCCCTATTCTTTTTCTTAGTCTCTGCTAAGAAGAATCTCTTAGATTTAAAAATAACAAAATCTCAGTTGAAAAACCTGTGGAAAGACATCATCTACTATTAAGGGTAAGAACACTCAATGTTCCTGAGCTAAGTTGGGGGTAGGAAGACAACCTGTTTGGCTACTTTTATAGTTTTACATATGATAACAGCTTTGCTCAGTTCCAGTTAGATGTAATTATTTCCATGTTAATTTATTAATAATGCAGAAGAAACTTTTAAAAACGTTTCCTTGAAAATTGAAGCTTTAAACCAGAAGAAAACATAGGTGCTTTGATCTGGGGACTGTGTATCCATCACTGTGCTAGGAGAAGAATGCCTGATCCATTACAGGATGCTGATGCAGATATGATACTGTACCATTTGCAGCACAGTTTTATCACATGCATTATTTTGAGTCAACTATTATTTACTCTTGGAATTTAATGCTCAGCTGAAGGCTCTGAAGGCAGCCTCCAGAGTACTGCTGCCTCTACTCTACTTGTTCAGTGCTTGCCTATGTTTAATATAATCAGCTTGTAGCACACACTGTGGCAAAAACAGCAGTGAAGGATTCATGACATGTAATTGGGCAAAATTCCAGCCATACTTAATGTCAGCAAAGTGATGTATTTGGGGATCAGCACAGTCCCTGGCTATAGATGACAAAGTCAACAAGTGATTAGGAGGATAGGTGTGCAAAGTCTGGGAGGAAAAGTTTCTAGATGAGAAAAGGATGCATCTGTGGGGGGAAGGGAAGTTATAGAAACTCCCTCTGCACCAATGAAAGTCTTCGATTTAGAGATGGAGAGTATAATTTAAGAAATATCAGTCAAAATGAGATTGTAAGCAAAACCCCAAGGGACAGTATGGGGTGAGTGCATCTCCTAGGCAGCAGATGTAATTAGCATCATCCTGGCCAGAGCCTTCAGGTAGTGTTGGCAGCGGGTGCAGCAGAATGATGCTCATAGCCGCTGGACTGAATGCAATGAGCCTCTGGACCCACTTGCAGATCTGGTTCTCATGAACCTGTACAAAGTGGTACATAGTAAGAAATTATTGAACTCCTGGAGGTAGTAACTCCAGGGCTGTGCAGTCGCTTTAACGCTGTCTTCAGAGTTGTGACTATGTGTTACAATGCAGCCTTCAGTTCTGTGTGCATATGTATTTGGCGAATACTAAACACTTTACATTTATAGCAGCGTTTGTCCTGTGTTGTACTTTTTCGTTTGCATCAATTGTGCTGTCATGGCATGGTAGTGACTGAGCAATCTGACTTGCTCTATCCTCATGACCTAAACAGAAATTCAGTTACTCTTGTAAGTCAGGTTCTGTGTGGTGGGCACTTAAACCCTCATTTAATTCACTAGGAAAAAAAAATATGCTCATTATCTATCAGAATTTGGCCCTCTTATTGATTGTCTACCATTCTGCATTTGGTTTTCAAATATTTTTCTTAATGTATATTTGAACACTAAAGGATATTTTAATACAACTCTGAAACATAATTTATGGAGTTAAAATTAAGAAGACCCCGCTTCATTGCGCAAAACATATACAGTGGGTGAACCTGAAGCATTTTGTATATTAACGATTTCTTTTCATTCCAGTGATACTTAGTCCAAATTACTAAATTCCTCCTCTTGGTTGTTAGAAGCTTCAGTCCTAATAGTTTGCCAAAACTGATAGAATCTAGCAATATTCAATTGCATTCTACTTAATTCAGTGAGTGGAATTTTTGTTTCTTTCTGTGAACACATTTTCTGGCAGAATATGCTCGTATTTCTGTGGTAACTGAGCTTGATGATTCTTTCAGGTCAGGTATTTCTGCACTTGTATCATCTTTTCAGAGATATCTGCTCCATGCACCTTGCTCCTTTTCTAATAACCAGTGCTTAAAGCAGCATGAAAAGTGGTGTCAGGGTTTGTGCCAAAGCTGTTGTGGCTTGGAAGCTTCCACATCGCACCTGCGTGTGTGTGCATGATGCTGCTCCTGCCCGAGAAAACTCCCCAAGGGCCAGGAGCTGCTGCCATGTTCCCAGCAGCACACAATTAACCCGTGGGGAGTTACCAACTCAAGCTGCAATCCAGACCGAGCATTTCCAGTAGAGCTGACTCATTCTGAAGGTGATGAGATAATTCATCATTTCATAGGACGAGATTCCCTCTCCAGTGCTATCCTCAGTTTAAGAAGTAGGCAGCTGACTGTGATGCTGCAAGTGCCGAGCTGTGGTTGGGACCACTTGCTACATCTGTGTTCAAAAAGGAATGAAGCATTTTTAGGAGCACAGCACTGTTGTCCTGTGAAATAAATGGTGAGGAAGAGTGAAGAACCTGGAACGGACCCAATGTGAAAGAAGTCACAGTAGGCAGGGCACTGAAAAGACAGGTTGGAGCAGCATGGACAATGGCAGGCCACTGAGAGTTAAATTAAAGAGATGGGGGAGGAAGAAGAAGGGAAGGATGTCCAAAAGCTAGTCAGACAGATGGAGAGTGTAAGCCAGCAGGGAATCTTCCTGGGAAATGCAAGCACCCTTGCATGAGAAAAAAGAGAGCAGGGCTGACATGTAAAATATGTTAGTCACCATCCCATTTCCACAGATCTCTATTATTCTGTTTTTTAAGGATTTGGCCAAACCTGCAAGGACATGAAACAAACTGAGAACAGTTCTTAGGATAAACACGGAGCTCGGAGATTAGAAAAATATGTATTGACAGTAGCTGTGCTTCTCTCACTCTCCAGTATGCCACGTTATCTGTTCTCCCTCCCACCACCTAGGCTTTAAACCTGCTTCAACACTATCATAATGGGTTGCATTATATCAGAACAAGGAATACATGAAGATTTCAGGCTTTTGGCTTTTGCGGGGTTTTTTGTTATCTTTCTTTAATAAGCCTCTCCTCGTTGCTTGAAAATGTCATTCTAGCCAAAGATCTTCTATAATTAAAGAGCAAAACTGTCCAACTAATTAGAAGCTTTCTCTTGCCCTGAGCGTAGCTCTGGGCATAGAAACAGGGAGTTTAAGGCAAACTGCACAGCAGTAGGAGTAATTGAATTATTTAAAATGAATGTCTACTTTCTAAACCATACTCAGTGGAAAAAAAAATAAACAGCAAGGTCAGAAACAACAGAAAAACGATAGGGGATTTTCCTTAGGAAAGCAATCAAAGCAAAAGTTACAAAAATCCTCTCTAAATTGCATTGAAACAGTGGGATTTTGTGAAAGTCACTGGCTGTCAGGCCCCTAGGGCTTCTGGTCTTGATTATGCAATTGCTGCACAGGCAGGACTGGCTGCCAGCAGTGGCTTTCATATGAATTTCCTAAAGAAAATACTACAATAAAATACATGTTTAGGTGCTTTTAATTCAGAAGATATTGCCTGCGGTAGAAATCCTTGGGTTCGTTCTCACTTTCTGATGATGGAGGGAGAGAAGAGACTTGTCTAATTAGGTACATCTCATCCAAGATTCCCTCCTGCAAATCTCCCATCTCTGATAATGAGGTGTTCCTGCTCCCTCTGCAGGGGCTAAGCAGGCTGCAGTCATAAAACAGCCAGCTTTTGCATGCCTAAGAACAGGTGAAGGCACAACCCTGACCGTAATTGTCCTCTCATTAGTGCAGCACTGAAAAATTTGCTCAGCTGAATGTCTGGGGCAAATATTATTTGGGGTCTTTTATAACTGCCTTTCTCACTGTTTTGGGTTTTTCTTTGCAGTGTCATAATGACAAAAATATAACTTGGTTTATTTTGTTCTTGTGCTGATTGCATTTTCTGTTTTGCTAGGATAGTTTTCAGGGTATGGGATGGTATGGCATCCTTAGGGACCAGCAACTTACCTTCTTTCACTGGTGGAACATTGGTGCTATCAATGCTGCTTGGTAGAAAGGAGACAGTTAAATATGACAGAACAGAAGAGAAGCAATATATAAGCAAGTCTGTGCTAGCTGCAGCAAAAGTTCCTTATAGCAAACTTTGAACAAAACTCTGCTTAGTGTGCAGTCAAAGTCCTGGACTGCACCCATGCATTTCAATAGAGTTTCATTCCTTTAATGAAGCTGCACTTCACTTATTTACCTTAAAATACTTCTGTGGCTGTCACCCAAGTGTTTGAAATAGAGACAACAACTACTCCCCTTTCTTCTTCCTTGAAGACAGGAGAAATGGCTTGATTAATTTATTACAGGTTTTTGTTTGCTTTATGTTTGTATGGATGACTGGGCACAATGTGCTGGAGACCAGGTGGGAATAAATTATCAAAGGAGAGCTGTAGCAGAGCTGAAAAAAGGGAGATCTGTGAATGTTCATTTCACCTGAGGGTGCTTTCCATAACCTGAAGTCCTTCTCCTAGTGAGTTCTGTTACTAATAGGATGTATTGCTGCATTTGCTAAAAATTTTGAATTTTCAGGCTGTCTGGCTTCATGTCTATATTTTGTTTGCCACCATCAGTTCTGGCATTTGTCACACATTTTATTAGTTTATACTCTTCTTTATAGCTATCATCACAATTTTTTGTCACCTGAATTCTTTGAGCAACCAATCATGTACATACTCTTAGACTTTGCATGAAAAAAGACTTATAATTAAATTCTTATTTTCTATGATGTAAATATGGTCACCTTAGAATAGAGGATGAAAAGGTATTCTTTCTTGTAACTCCTTAGCTGTGACAACTGGAAGAGGAAATTTATTTCTTACTTCCCTCTGTGGGAAAGGAAGAGGAGGCTTCTATTAGAGAAAGAAAAGATGCTCATGTCCTAAGGCAGCTTTTAGCTGGAAAAGGAAGGTTTGAAACTGGTCTTTAAGTGATGCTTCACAATTATTTGCCCCCAAAGTGGTGGAATTTTGTCAATAAACTCAGGGAAAACTTCAGCCTTGTCTTTGAAGAAAGTCTCTTCATCCAAAGCTAATATATCCCTTTCCAGTGGTGAACAGACTGTAACGATGCCTCTAGTGTGAAGAGAAGTAAGAGCAAACCATCCAGAGAGGCCTTTCCTTATCACATTGGAATGCAGTGATGGGGGGAGCATCACGTCAAGCCACACTGCTGCAAGGGGGCCGTAACTACACACAGAAAATGACATGAATGATTGTTCTTGGCATCCCTGATGCCTCTTTGGAGTATCATATGCACATACAGTTATCAGCCAACTGCGCACAAGCGGCATGACAGACAAAAAGCCTAATCTGGCATCAGGTAGAGCCTGGAAGCAACTCTGTTAAAAGCACTGTTGAAATTTAATGCCTTTGTCTCTTGGGGCTTTATGACACTTTAATGTCCCAAACTGCATTCACCTACGTGTCTGCACACACATTTCACTGGTGCAAGATTTTAATTGTTTCAATATTCTCCTAAAAGCTGAGGCAGAGAGAGGAATTGGTAACTGCTCAGTGAACTCTCTTGCCTGTTTTCTAAGATAGCAAAGATGACCGATTAGTATGAAATGAAATTGTGCAACCATATTAAAACCTAGAGATTTTGTAGACTGGCTTATCTTTGTATTACCCTTCCAATTAGCTTGTGATTCCTTTAGTTCTTTCCTGCACCGCCAATGGGTTTGTGTTCACCCTTCCTCATTATTTTTTCAACTATTCTTGCCACAGCTCCAATAGAATACACAGTATAAACAAACACTGTAAAATTTAAAAATTTACAAGACTAAGAAAAGAGGCAACAAAGAGTTAATTTCGAAGGAGGAGGCAGAAAACAGCAAGAATTTAAAACAGGAAGGAAACATAAATTAAAACCAGACTTTATTGATAAATTTATATAAGATTATAAGAAATGGATTTTTATTTTGAGGCAAACAAACCCTGTGACTATGGCCAAAAAAAAAAAAAAAAGGCTAGTAATTTTATATGAACAGCTGGAGATACCAGATAAGGACAGAAGTTTTCAGGGACAAGTGGCTAGGACCTTCTGAAAGGTTAAATTTTGATATCTAGATATTTAAACACTAAATAGTTCTGAAAAATTCAGGCCGTATTTGTATGATAGGGTATTATTGTTATTTTTGTCTATGGCCTATAAGTGGATTGGGGAAAATTATTCTGGGACACATAAGATTCTCTGTTTTCCACAGTCAGCCTTTCGGAGCTGAGAGACATACCCCAAATTCAGGATGGTTGTTCAAACGGCCATGTAAATTTTCAGTTAATCTATCTCAAAGGACTGGAGATCTGCATTAACCATGCATTTGAACCCCTTTGTGGAGAATCTAGGCACTTCATTTCTGATATGTTTATTCTTCCCCTTGAGGAGTCAAAAGCAATCTATAGATCTTTTGGGGAAATGGCTGGCGTTATAAATTATTGAGGCATAACTGCAATAATTAGCTGGCTTTTGTCAGCATCATACTCCACATATAGCAGAGCTGCTAATCTCGTACTTTTTTTCAGGGCTCTTGTCTCCTTAGTAGATTATATCTGTATGATTGGTTTTGGTCACTTTGTAATGAATATTGTATCACAATGTGCTAAGTAGACTAGTATCAATGTGTTACTAAATTCTTTAGGATTAAAATGTGTGGGGGTAGTTTTAAAAGGTATTTGCACTGACTGGAAAAATCCAGTGTTTTCCAAACAATTAGATTCCACAGATTAGGACAGTCTTTGATTGTATGCGATATACTGTCTCAGTTCTAAATTGGCTCACAAAGATAATTCATCATTGTCTCCATCCTGAGATGTATACATCCATCGTGTGCTTCAGGGGATGGTAGCAAGTATTTTAATCCTGCTTTACAGATAAAAAACTCAACAATGAGAGCTGAACAAGTTTATCAGATGTCACAGCACAGGCCAAGTGAAGCAAGAAATGTAGCTATAGGATACTCTGATGTCCTAACCATCAGAAGTATGTGGCCTTCCTAGAAAAGTTGGATAAAGATGGATCCGCATTTTATTTAATTATCTAGACTCAGCTTTTGAGAACTTCTGGCTGAGAAATTAATCCGATTTATTTCAGCATTCTAACAGCTGCAAGTGCCTCAGATGTAACTCACTACATCCACCCTCCTGGGTTTTCTCCATTGCTCTTCATGCTTATACAGTGTTAGTTTGGGTCGGCTTATAAAAACTCCTAGGGCACATACAATTTCTTTTCTGTGGCAGATTGTGCTAGGTTTGCATGTTGCAGGGCCAGTGCTGCAAAGTGATGATCTTGCTGAGCGTGGCCTTGTAATGTTCCAGAGGTTTGCTTCTCCAGTCACCATGCTTCAATGGGCCATAGAAAATAGGGCAACCTGTTGGCCAGCCGACACTCTGGAATATGGTTTAGGGTAGAGATTCAAATACCAGATATGATGCCTGTAGTCCCCTGATGCTTCTGACAAATAAAGATGAGGCCCTTGAAACATTGGTCAACATGTGCTGAACTGACCCTACAACTTCTGTATCTGGTTTGGATGCTCTTCTAGACTTGAGCAGACACTGAATCCCAAATGACAGAGCCATTTGTCCAAAGCATTCTTTCAATGCAGAAGGCCTGTGAAATGAATCAAAATGCTGCACTCAAACTCTTGAAAGCATTTCATGCACAGAGCATTGCTCTGCTTAACACATTTCAAACTACAGTAACTGCTAATAAGATAAAAAGCAGTGACAAATCAGAGAATATCGCCTCCAACAATCATGCATGACTTACCATGGCAAACACATCCTCGCTGAGTAAGGAGAGTGCTCAGCGTCTGTTTCAGGCCTCCTGCTGAAGCCTTTTATGCTTTTTATTTTTATCCCATTCGTCAAAATAACAGCCCTTTATCAGTGCTGATTGCAGAGATTTTGACTCCTTGCCTGCTGGGTTCCCCCTCTGCTCCATAGGGGTTTCCTAATTGAATATTTCCCCTGTGAATAGAAAAACTTTGAATAAGAATAGTAAAAAATTAACAATCTTGAAACCTCCCCCAAATCTTCCACCCCAGTCCTGTGCACAAGCTCTTTTTCTCTCCCCAAAGTGCAGAGTAGTCTTCTTTCAGTGAGCAGCCTCAGCTCTTTTTCTGAAGCTGATCACATTTATTATATGCTGAACATTGTAAATGAACTGCAGCCAGAGCCTTACATGAGGAGGAGGGGAAGGAAAGCGAGGTACTCATTCAAAATAAGTTATAAAAGTTGTCTGATTTGGTTAGAGTCACCAATGCTTCATTTTTCACATTTGTGAGTCAAAAGCAAGGAATCACTTACTGCCTGCCTTGAGACCTTGCGTTAACAATTTCTGCCTGTGTCTTGGTGAATGGCATAAGACTTTGAATTCATTGAAGGATGAATTGTTAACTCTCTTTTCTGGCGCTGTTATTCCTACTAAAGCACCAGCAGGCTGCATGCTGTCGTTCACTTGAGGAAGGACCAAAAACTTATGTTTCAGCTCTCGATGTGTGTGGGAGATGGTGCTTTGGATTGAGACAGAAGGAGGACTTTATCTGCCAGGTTCTTACCCTGACCGTAATGGCTACTGCTAATGCCCACTTTTCCTCCTTTCTCATCAGAAGCTGCTGCTCAGGTGCTCTCACTGCATCCCTCAGCAAAGGAGGCATGAAAAGACACAACTTCAAAGCCAGCTATGAAGAGTGGAACCTGACTGGCTTCTCTGTGAAAAAGCCCAAATAAATGAAGTCAGTGAGACTGTTGTGCAAAACTGGCTTCTTCAAAGCAAGGCAGACTTTTCTAGACAGGTCTAGAAAAAAGTCTGCTGTATTGTTCCCTGGGATTTCTCAACTAAGTGTCTCCTGAATTTCTGAAAGCTTCTCTGTAAAATGGATGAGGAGGATGTATGAAAAAGGAGGGAATTGGAGAGGATAGGTAAGCATGGGAAGGACTTAAAAGGGCTTGAGAGGAATGCCTGCTAGGGATTGTTAACTGGACTCTGGTACTCCCCATAGATCTTTAACAAGAGGTTAATTACATTCTAATTCCTTGAACAAGCCAGCTGAAAAACGTGGATTTCAGCAAGTTTCCCTATATGTGTACATCGGTCTGCAAAGCCAGCACTGGTGCAACAGAAAGGGAAGACCCAGGGAGACCTGAGTCTGCTGCAGATCAGGCTCAGGTGTTTTCAGGTGGGTAGGCAGCACAGGATTCTGGTTTCAGGACAGATTCAGACATCACCTGAGGAGGAAGGGCTGGGCAGGATGGCCAAGGTGGGGGGGTCCTATGGCAGCAGTCTGAAACTGCTCTGGACAGTCAGGTTTGGGGGAACTCCAAAGAAGTCTGCTACTTCTCCTGTCAACGGGCGGGTAGGAGACAGGTTGTGATTGCTGCTGGGAAGCACTGGAAGGAGGCTGTCATCTTATTCCCCAGCTCTGCTTCTGAGCAAAGCAGCAGTGGCCCTGGCTTTGTAGGGTGCATAAGCAACCGGGAAAACAAGATCTTGGACATTTAGCTGCTCCTGAGAGCTTGCTACCAGTTCTGATTGTGCCTGCAAACATCCCTCGTTTCAGGCAAGAAAAATTAAATAATTCTTTTGTAAATGCAGCAGTTTGATACAGGTATGTACAGAGACTAAAGGTGGGATCAGAGCTTTGAATTGCCACAGGTGCTATTGAGAGCATTGTGCCTCTTCTTATGAGGCCCCACCAGGTATATGGAAGAGCACAGCAAATGTTCTTTGCACTGTGTAATCAAGTAAGTTGAGTAGCAGACAAATGGTTAAAGGCCTTAGCAGAAGGATGCGTAGTGCTATGTTGTGGTTCTTTGGGCTGTTCACAGGTCGCCCAGTCAGTGTAGCACGAGGGAGCAAGATATTAACAGTTCTGCTCATCGCAGAAACAGCATAATCCTAGCACGAGGGAATATGTGAGCCGTGAACTGTAAAGCAAAAACTTCAGGCACAGAAGACTGCCTCGAAACTGTGTAATAATTAACAAAAGAAGGAAATAATATGTATAATAAAGGTTATTCATGAAGCTACAGAAGAACGCCTCTGCATTAAATAAAATTTAAATGAAACCTTGCACCTGAGCCAGAGAGCAGAGTGTCCCAGCTCACTCTCACAAACTCTATAAATGTTTTGTGAACAGATCAATTAAAGTGTTTGGCATACAGGTGCCTAATAAATACTATATGTGCTGGAACATGTTCGTCTCATTTTGATACACATCCATGTCTTCATTAGGGTTCATGCGTGCTTCTAGAACTATGAACTATTTCTACAAGTCATATGCGTTCAGAAATTGTTGGCAGAAGAGTACGGGCCTGAATTTCTATCAAAAGCATTGATAGAAAATGCATATACGTTCAGTTTGACAGTGTCCTCATACAGTTAGCAATTTCCAGTGAAGTCTGTGATAAAATAATATGTTTTGGTTATTTGTACATGCCAAACACTTATATAAACACACACCTAATTTTAATGCACAAAGTGTGTTCACTGTTTCCTGAAATTACCAATGCTATGATCATGACTCTCAGGCAAGAAGAAGAAAATCCTATTAGCACATTCCCAGAGAGAAAAACAGTATGTTTAGGACTAACAGTAGCTATGGAAGGCCTTGAAGATAATATATGTACGACATAATATTTGAGTAAATATCACAATATTTGTATGTGAGTATTATGCAGTATATTTATGAGAAACCTTCTCTGTTAAATGCTTATACCTTGATTAAATCCTGTAAAAATGCTAAGTGTATTTCCAAGCATATTTCTATTACCACTTCATAACATTTGGATCACTTGTATTCAGAAGGTATGCAAATGGCTTTAGCTGGGTCATTCTTTAGCTGGTATTTCTAACAAATATAATGCCATGGGGCATTCCTCTTGCCAGGACACATTTATTTTATTATCTAGATGATTATGGCTCTGTTTTTTCCTCAGATATTCTACCTTGATGATATGCTGAAATCGCAGATTTTCAACAAACGCTTACGATGCAATTACTTTAAATGTAATATAGTGTCTTTTATCCCCAGTTTTCACAGACCTTTAAAATTATTAATTTTCTGTCAATCAAAACTACCAAAGAGAACAAACTGGTTATGGCCCTTCTACACAGGTAGAACTATCATTGATATTTGGCCAAAATATTGCTGTAAATGTTAAAAACATGTTTAATAAAGTATGCAAATGCTCACACACAGAGTTTAGAAAGACAGAGCTGTAGGCTACTTATTTCAATATTTCCATTGAATTAAGAATAGCAATTCCAATTTATAGGAAATGTTATTGTTAAGGAATTTGTTTTAATTCAAGGTGTGGAACAAAAAACCCCGCAATATATACTTTAAAAACAGGGAGTTGAATGTGAGCTCTTGCCCTCTCAAATGTCTTATTAATCAAGCCTAGTGCCATTTCTATGAGTGCTTTAACATGAACAGTCACTGGGAAAACGAAATAAGGAGGTATTTGAAATCATGTTCCACACATCCTAGTTGACTGGCTTTTCAGCTGCTAGACTAATAACTCATTTCTAATGGCTCTCATTTGTTTCGCATTCTCTCAGCTTTCTATTAAGGCTTTATCAAAATTGTTCTTTTTATTTTTATTTTTTATTTTAATTCACTGTCTCTCCAAATGCATAAACATAGCCTGGCTAGGAAGGAAATATATCTGTAGCACAGAGTGCAAACTGTCTTGAGTAAGGTTTATCAGAGGAGAAAGCACAGGATTATGAAAGAATAAAAATTAAGATATACCAGAAGCGGGGTCTTTGTAAGTCACCATGCCTCTCTAGAAATAGCTTATTTGCAATGAACAGGAAAAGAGATGTAACGTAAGTAATAAATACCAAATTCACCTAAATCTTGTGTCAATTACATCATTAATAATGTGATTAATATACTGTTAACTTTTGTCCTGGTTGTAAAAATGACCATCAAATAACAAATTAATCCTTCTGTGATGAATAAGAGGCAGGATTAGCCAAAACTGCCTGGACAAAAATCTAGGCAGCCTAACTCCAGGTGAGGTTCTGTCAGTAGACCTGTTGTAGATGCCTCTATGGGAGATGCCCTACTTGGGCACCATACAACCTCTACTCTAATAGAGCCCTTGACCTTAAAACCAGATTAGAATGGTTTTGGTCCCCTACCTGGCAAACAGAGTATAGGCATATACTTAAATGTTGTCATTTTATGGCTATTATTTTATCAGTTTGCTACAGGCAGTATGAAAATATTGGAAAAAGCAAAGTCTGCAATGATATTAGAGCCAAATAGAAGTTTCAGAAATGGATCCTGAGTGTTTGGATCTCTATTTCCATCTATTCATGATTGCAAAGCCTAAAGGCTATGCCAGTGGTACTGCAAGAAGGCTACTTTTCTAGGGAATCCAGTCTCTGGTCTCTGCTAGCCATAAAACATTCCCATAGGCAAGAAGAATTCTGGGGGTTTTCCAGATTAATAATACTGCAGGCCTTTAATTTCTTAAACACCTAGTTCTGTTTGATTGAGAAGGAGCTCAGTGAAGGACAGTTGAGGATAAGACTGTATAGGGCAGCACCTCTGTGGGTGAGGGATGATGCTCGTGTCTGCCGGCACCTGGCTTTGTGCGGCTGCCACCCTCCCTAAGTGCCATGGCGGTGCCTCGTGGGCTTGGCCCCCTGGGACCGACAGCAAGAGAGGGGCTGGCACAATTTGGAGAGGAGCAGGGCACCTGGCAAATCCCTTCCATTTTCTTTCAATGGCATAGCATGTTTTCCAGAATAAAGCATTCTCCAGAGGAGCACACAAACACCAAATATTCACCTCTTAGCAAAAAAAAAAAAAAAAAGTTTTCATGAATTGTTTCAGTAGTGTAGATGTATTAATCCCTGTAGCTTAGACTGATATCAGTCCTTCCCACATTTCATATACTATCTTTGCTTATTAAAAAAACAAAACAAAACAACAAAAAAGAAGCCATAAAATAAAACATGCTATTGAGCTTGAGCCAATCCCTCTGAGCAGGGCTTGTTGCTATGTGATGTTAGTCAACAAGGGAAGAACAACCACAGAGCTGCTTTAATTACCTGAACTATTCACCTAAAACTCCAGATAAACTGACTCTCCAAATAGAAGGAAATCACTGTTTTCTCTGCTACTGGAAAGGGAAATGCTGAGCTTAAATAAATAATAATAAACTTAATTCGCCTGAGGTTTCTACCCAGAATTCCTCCCATGACAGTTGGATAGAGGAAGTAAATACACACGATGCACAAAAAAGGGATCCCATTTTTGGCAGGAAAGGTATTGCCTGCAGCACCTCCTGCACTCCAGCCTCAGTTTTCTATCACTAAGGGAAAAAGGACATGAAGCTAGAGCCTCTGTGTGATAACATGCTATACCACTGTCTTTTTGTCCCAACATTCAGGGACTGTCTTCCCTACTCAGCTGCTGAAGAAAGTTGAAATCATGAGAGCTGATCTATCTTTTTCCCAAGGGGCTGGAGACAGTTTTGCCTGAAGGCACCTGAGATTTGGAGAACAGACTACTGTGGTCCTGGAGAACTGATGGATGCCAGTGGGATGCCACTTCTTAGTTGCTTAGAGGTAAGAAATCAGTCCAAAGGTCTCTGCTCTGCCTTTTGTCAGTAACTCCCCATGGACCTCTCTTTCTGCACTTGAGTTCATACCTTTCCTACCCAGAGGCAGGTCATACTATAGTTCTGAGTAGCTGTGCAGCAATTACCTGTTGATGGAGACATGTAAGCAGATATCAACAGACAAGACAAGAGAGAAATGGTATGGCAAGGACACATTTACTTACTGAAAGCCAAACTGCTAAGGGGGAAGAAGGAGTTGAGTTAATTGCTGCTCACGTGGCTTCTGCTAAGTGGTGTGTTTTAGTTTTCATGTAACTAGTTATTGTGTTTCTGCAAGTTGAGGCTGCACCTTCCATAATAGATTATTCCTGGATACTCTAGAAACTAATCAGGAACTAATTTCAAAGAAATAACAAGATGAGGAGAGCTAATGTCTGTTGTCATTGTGAAATGCTGGTTTTCTGCAATATTTATCAACATGGCTAAGCCTTTAAGCATAAATTTTTCAATTTACTTTTTCCATCAGAAGTTGCTAGAAAACGCACATCCCATTTTGGCAATATTTAAAGTACAACACACAAGAAAGACAAAGTCAAAATCAAATCGCAATGAATTCTGAAACTGGAGCTGAGGGGTTATGCAAGACAAACTCCTGAAGCCTACGCAAGCCCCTTTGGCCCAAAGAGGCTGCCAGATAGTCTTCTCGGCTGTCAAAGTAAGTTGTGTTATTGACTTTTCAAGTTGATTGCTGTGGGAATGGAGGTAATTTTCTTGCTCTTGACAAAACAGATGCAAAAGAGAAAGAGGCAGTGTAGCAAAAAGTAGGGAAGCATGTTTTTGTGTTCACGTTCTCAGGGTACGTGGCAGCTGGTCAGTCACAGATGGATGCTCTGGGCTGGCAGGTCAGCCATGACAGCTGTTGCTTTAAACGTTGGCTTGCTTCCCTGGTCCGCCACATCATCAGGATGGGTTGAATAAATGTCTTTCCTTCCCTCATTCCTTGCAGGCTAGGCCCAAGTGAAGGGGTTGCTCTGTGCCATGGCATTGGTGCAGCACAATAAGCCTTCAGCCCCATGGTACACACCTTTGCAGTGAGGCATGTTACAGTGTGGGATATCTGATGTGAAGCCATTGCTAAAAATATCAGTTAGCTGTGCTTCCTGGGTAGGAAGTGCCATGAGGAGAAACTTCCTCCCTTGGATGCAGAACTGTAACTTCTTTATTGCTTGGGGACAGCAAAAGCAGCTGTGAGAATCTGTGGCAGGGAAGGGGAGATGTAAGGCAGGGACAGCTAAATGAATCCTGTGCTTGAGGTATAAGACGTCATGTCTCATGTGTAAAACGCTGCTGGACAGAGTGAGGAAACCTCCGTGTATTCTGAGCTCGCAGCTGCCAAGACAGAAATGTTTTACTCATCATTTCTGGCAAGGTCTGAGAGCACATGTTGAAGAACCAGAGCAGCTCCATTGCCTCCAGAAAACTCTGAAAAACTTTTAGATTTTGGTGAAATCATGACAGGGAATTCCTGAAAGAGATTTGCTTCAGTACACTGTGCCAGGCGACAAATGTAACTGTAGTGTGCTTACTTTCACCACCTAAAATGTCATCTGTCTCACTGTTCTGGTAGTAATTGTTAGGGTATAGGTATGATCACAGTCAATGTTTTCTAAAATAGATTACATAGATGCCAATCTATATATATAAATAGTGCTACAGCATAGCTAGTATTGAATAAATTAATGTTCACAGTCTAGTATTGGTTTGGAATTGGAACATATGTATTAATTTGTATTATTTAAAACTTTTTTTTCACAGAAATGCACTCATTAGAGAAAGAACATTCTGTATGGCTGAAGAAATAAAAGGATCTTTAACAATCTTTAAAATGGGATATATATATATCTAATGCATGTATGTGTAGTATTTATATAAGTATGTGTATATAACTCTATTATATGTGCAGATTTTTAATATGGAAACTCAGAAATGACACAGTGTTTTCCATTCAAAGAGCATGAGCCTATTAAATCTGAAAGCACAAACGAGAGCAAAATATAGCATTTGGTCTTCCAAACCTAAGAGAATATTCCAGTTAAGAGGAAATAGGGGCCAAAGCATTTCAGCACTTGGAGAATGCAAATTATCATGTAGCTAATTTACCCTGGGCAAATGAGGGGCATTTCCTAGAGGGAAGAACTTCTCTCTAGACTAAAAAGCACACAGATTACATCACGTTTACATTTATGAGAGAGAAAAGGTAAATTTGTTTACAAAAACTTCTCTTTCCTTGTGTAAAAAAGGAAAAAAAGTGCTTCTGATGGTGCTTTTTGTTTACTGAATACAGAGATCTTCTCATGTGCAGAAAGGGATGCCTTCTGATTTCACTATGCATGCTCTTCGCTGTGCTGGGAGTCAGAGGCTAAGCAGTGCTTTTCTCTACTCCTCTAGGCCCGGTCCCCAAGACACATGAGGAAATTCTGGGCACACTTCAGCTCCTCGGGAGCTGCTGCAGAGACACTGGCCAGCCTGCTTGGTTTTGTAGTCTACCACAGGTAGAATAAAAATACAATGACAAACTGGTGTTCCTGGAAGAGGAAATCTGATAACCTGGCTGTGATGGTAGCAGAGGAGAGACTTGTGCTTCTGCCACACGTTGCAGCCAGGCTGCCCTGCAAGCGCAGGAAGAGGGAGATGCTGTCTGTAGCAAAACCGGTGTGAAGTACACCGCGGAGCAGTCCCAGTGAGGGCGTACAGCTTCCTCTCTCCCCTCTGCCCAGCAGAGCAAAAGGAGGGAAAAACAACTTCTCATTCTGTGACTTCAGAGCCCTGCTGACAAGTTAGCAGTGCTTCAGTTTAACAAACCTTTGCCGAGATACTAGGAGAACGATGTTTCCCACAAAGCGAGGCCTCCTTTGCCCTCTTTCTGCAGGTTTTCTGTGGCAAATTTTGGGTTTTTTTTGATGTAAATATAGATTAACTTTTCTGTAGAGAACTAGATTACACGGGGTTAATTTCTATTTCAGAGAGGAAGATGAACTGAAAAATGCTGAAAGTGAATACATGTATAAGAATTTCTTCAGGGTATATATTCCTCTACGGCAGATTGTGCAGCCAGACTGTGTGTAAGACTTTGCCTGCTGAGGGTGTGCTTTTTTTGTTTTTCAGTTTTATTTTAAGTAGCATCCATGGAAATCTTCCCAAGCAAGTCACTGTTGCCAACTCATATGCTGCATATGGCCTGAAGGGCTGGGCTGTTTGGGTTTTTGTTTGGGCATGGGGAGGAGAACAACATTGTTTTGGTTCATGCATACGATCCCTGAGTCCTCCCATTTCACTGAGTATTCAGGAAATGAACATATGGCTTCAGAAAATCCAGCTCTTCACCTTGGGCTGTGTCAGCTGTAATGAGGAGAGGAGCAGCACAAAACACAGGCACGTCACTCACACATAAGTGTCTAGCACAGGAAGAATACCTTCAAAGAAAGCTGAAGGAGTCGGTATTTCCTTTGGGAAGACAGCACTTGGATTTGGATGCTAAACACCGTCATCATCTTTTTGGAAGTCATGACTGTATGCTTTCAAAACGTGCTGCCCCAGGGGCTGTATTGATCTGCTGTGCATTGTTAGCGAGCAATTCTCACAATCTCTTAATTCTCAAGTCAAAAAAATGGTCTTCAGCAGGAAAACAAATGTTCACCTTCATGAGGGTTGGGCTTCAAGTCACAATTTGTCTGTGATGCTGCTCAAAAAAAGGCCACAATTTATTTTTTTAACATAAGGGAATACTTTCTCTTCCACTTCTCACCCACCAGTGGCTGAAACTGTGATGTTTTCAGACTTGAGAATGCAACAAATATAGGTAAACAATTGAAACTCTAGGGATTTTCAACTTCATAGCTGGAAATTTTAGCAAGTTAAGTAAAGAAAAGAGTATTATTTCGTGTCTCTGTACACTGCAAAAGTGAAGGGGAGCTCTGCTGTTTGCTGCAATAGGTACAGATCAGGCCATCCACTAAATATCAGTAGCCTTGCTGTTGCACACTGTATTAAGAAAGAGAAAGTTGGAAAAATAGCAAGAGAGAATAAAATTCTTGTCTACTTAGGTTAACTTCAGTAATTATTTCATTTCCGCTTTTCTTCTGAACTCCCTGATTGAGGATTTGTATCACAAATGTCAAGAAAATAAGCGTTTTCCCAGGAATTTCTAAGGCTATCAGAAATGGGAAGCGCTGTATTGTAAAATCCATTGTTATTAAACTAAAGCTCAATAACTGATGAATCCCACTATTAGGCAAATTTGTGGTCCCAGTATCGGAGGAAAACAGTAATTTGTTAGTCTGCTTCGAGCCTTGCTGGTTAAATGAACGGCTATAACTTGTTCCATGCATGGTATCTTCACAGTTTCTACCCAGGGGACTTAAAGGGTGCACACTTGAATCGAAAATGTGAATGAATTAAGTCAAGTTCCCAGCACCAGCTAGGCAGGAAAAGACAGCTGTAGTTCTGAGGACTACAAACCAAGATCAATGACATATCAAAAGTACCCTGAAATTGTTTACTGCCATTAAAGTACAAATGCCTTTGACTGGATGTGAAACTAGAGTATTAGATGTTTGCTCTTGTTCTAATGTCTCTTAAAGGAACAAGCTTTAAGTACATTGCTTTTTGTATGCTGCACTTTTGTTTCCTTTATGTAATGGATTATTCAGAGCACTTTCTTTGGGATAGAGTTTGTCAGTCAGATGGAAGTTATTTGATTTCACAAACACATTCAGATAGCAAGATGTATGCCTTTCTTACTGAACATTAATGCAAATACATGCACTCTTATCTAATTCAAGGACATGCCATTCTATTAGAGCTCCCAAGCTAACCTGCAGCTTTGCTCTGGTCCCTTTGCGGAAAATCAAAGTGAAGAAAACGTATGAGGATGTTCAAAAGTCTCTGGCAAGAGCGACAGGGAAACTCCTCTGACCACACAGCAGAAAGCAGCCATGAAATTGCCCTTTGAGTACTTCATGTAAGTTTAAACATGGAAATGATAAGTGTAGGACCTGACAGGCAGGTATCAAAGATTATACGGAGTTTTAGGGTGAGTCCACATTACATGGGACAACCCCAGGGAGATGACTGGAGTTCAAACATTCCCAGAGCTAAGTTACATGGCCTCCAGGGCACACTGAAACACACAAGTATTTATGCCCTATTTTAATGACCTGATCTCAGTTGCAGAGCCCTGTTGTTCTCCCTACCTGTGGACAGCAGCATGAAGCTCACTATGGGGTATTTTTCCCCCCATAGGGATTTTCTGGCCAGGAAGAGGAAAAAATCAAACCTGCTGCAGTGTGTTATGTAACAACTTCTTTTTTTTTCTTCAGATGAAAAAGTGTTGATCCTTTCCTTTTTTCACAGGCTGGCTCCCCAGCTGCTGGCTTCCTCACTTTTATTGCAAAGCTCTACCACTTTAATCTGATTCTTTCTCTGTGCTACATCATTCTCTCACTTTAGCTTGTAAAGTTTGTTCCAAGTGGACTTCATTCCTTTTAAATTAATTGACTGCTTTCAACTTTAACCAGACTGAAGCTGTGATTGTGTTGTTTACCCATAGTATGAAGCAGGAAAACTCTTTTTGCTTGGGAGATCAGAGGAGATCATTTAGCCTGAACTGTCTCCACTCCCAGGACAGAGACTTCCTTAGGTAAGCTTGCTGACATGTGGAACATCACTTTCTTTACTCATTTGCATTTTTTCCTCTGTCATTTTAATATCACACCTCCCAACTATCTATGAAGGTTATACACTACTATCCTGAGATGTGGTTTATTTGCTGCTGCAAATAGTTAAAGATCTGTAGCATCCTATATTATTTCTTCATTCATTGCAGGCACAAGGTAATATATTTTCCAACAGTTTTACTGGTTTTTAGCTGAGAGATTTCCATCAACACAGCTGCTTTCTATGCAGCTACAAACATTTGAAAACCTAAGGCTTATGCATAGCAGCCAGAGCCACTTGCAAGAGGTGCTTCATGGCCCATTAACAAAGCTGTCATATACGGCTTGCCTTTAATTAAATATTGATAGGGATTTAGTAGTGGTGCAACATTGCAGGCTAATATGGAAAAAATCCTTTTAATCTGCATAACAGATTAACATGCCACTACACTGCTCATCCCTGTACTTCTGGCTGGCTGAAGCTGAGGCACACAAAATGAGAAGGTTGTTCAGCTTTTGGTGCCAGTTGAATCCCTACTGTCTTTACTAGCACTATAACTAAGGATGCCAGTTAATGACAATGATGGTTTATGTGAATGGTGGTTTATAAACTATGAGATTTTAATTCCCATGAGGGGAATCACCAACCTGTTTCACAACAGTTTATCAATAGGGTTTTTTCCTGGGTTTGAATCTACTCTTGAAAAATTAAGAGGTCTGTAAAAGTTTCCCAGTTCAGTATCAGCCTTACACAATTCAATAAATAAATAGTTTTGAATAGTTTTTGAATGGTTCTCATCCTGAGAAGAATTCCATTACATGCTGCCTACTCGCTTGCGCATGGCAGGTACTCCTGAAGATCGCACGTCTCTCTGGAACACTTGCCTGTAAGATAATTGTCTTTGTGTGCAATTGCCACAGCTGCTAAAAGGTCTCATGTGACTTAGATGGTCAATGCTGTAGTGCACAAGAAAGGAAGGCAACTCCTTTTTTTTTAAGCTGTAGCCTGTCTATTTGGAGAGCCTTTCACTTTTAGACCTGCCTTTTTTCATTAGTCATTTAATAAATACATGTAACTAGTGAGCTCTAAACTTTTTCTTTTATTGCCCAGAAAAAAAAAAAAAAAAGATAATGTGCTTACTGTCAATTTGAGTGTAGCATTGAAGAGTTCTTATCAGTTTTTTAAGAACACATTTCAGGTTCAGGAGACATTCCACAGAATCAGCAAATTCTGACAAGTATGAATGATCTACTTACACTGTATTTTTCTGTTGTGTGGTGCTCATTTCTTCTGATGCTCAATTTTACTGGCAAAATTGTCTTTGAAGAGTACAAATGAGGTACTACCTGGATGTACAACATGCTTTGTATTGCAACTTTGCATGAATGGATCAGCCTACTTCTAACATGGATATCTTCTAAATTTGGTTTTCTTCACTATGTTCAATCTCACTTAAATATTTTTCTTTCTGAAGTCATACAGAATTTAATGAAAGAAAAACATTAACAAGATTTCTTCTATGACTTAGAGCATTTTATTCTCTTCATATCTTGCCCATAGGAAAGGCATTCTTTTCTCACCTCTAAGGTTACAAACATCAGCCATAGCAGTATTGCACTACATAAGCATAAGGAAAACGCAGCTGTAGAAACATTTAACTTTAAGAGCAAACAATTTCAAGTAAATTACTTATTGGAGTCTGGTCTGTAAAATCTGGTCCTGGTATTTTGCTCAGGAACCGTTTCAGGCCAGTGGTGCTTGATAGAGGTCCTCTGTTTGCTGATGTATTTCCAAGTGCTGTTATTACTAGACCGTGTAGTTCTACACCTGTCTTCCTCCAGAAAGGAAACTAGTCTTTTTAAAGCAGCGATCTCTGATGCCATGGTCAATGGATTCAATTTCTTTGTGCACTTAACACATGGTTCTGAGTTGTACTGAATGAGACTGAGGGGTGTCCTCATTAATGTTTATAAATATGTAAAGGGCAAGTGTCATGAGGATAGAGCCAGGCTCTTCTCAGTGACATCCATTGACAGGACAAGGGGCAATGGGTGCAAGCTGGAACACAGGAGGTTCCACATAAATATGAGGAAAAACTTCTTTACGGTGAGGGTAACCGAACACTGGAACAGGCTGCCCAGAGAGGTTGTGGAGTCTCCTTCTCTGGAGACATTCAAAACCCACCTGGACGCGTTCCTGTGTGATATGATCTAGGTAATCCTGCTCCAGCAGGGGGATTGGACTAGATGATCTTTCGGGGTCCCTTCCAATCCCTAACATTCTGTGATTCTGTGATTCTGTGAATGAACAAATCCTATAGCACTAGGTCTTTCAGGATCTAAGCACTGACTGGAGGCAAATCCAGCTCTGCAGATGTTTTCTTTTGGCAGGACTCTTACAGACAGAAACAGCACTTTGATTATCAGGAACTCTTCTTCCAGCACTCAGTTCTGAGTTGTTACTTTGTGGATCCCTGTCCTGAGATATAAAAGGTCCTTACTTTATTGCCAAATCCCTGAGCAATGGGTAGTCTTTATAACTGTTTCAAAACCCCTTCACATTTGTGTTTTTTTGGCCTGCTCTGAATCTAGATGCATCTGCATCACCTTACATTAAGAAAGAAAAAAAAATACAAGCCAAAACTGAAATTAAACTAAAAAAAAACCCCAAAACAGCAAAACAAACAAAAAACTTCAAAAACCCCCAAGCTCCAAGAGGTAAAGAAAATGGAGCGAATGAATAAAGGCTAGTTAAGCACTACTTTGTATTGAGGAGTCACAGAAATGTTAGGCAAACAGGCACACATGAGTATATCTAATATTTCTTCAAGGCATAATGGTAATGTTGGTCTATTTAGCAGCTTTTACAGAGCAAGGAAGCTAAAAGAAACTCATAGGAAGCAAAATAAGTGCTAGCAAATTATTTTCAAGAGAGTTTAAGAATCTTGCCTAATCTGTAAAAAAAAAATTTTATTCAGTGATGCTGAATAGCACCTGTAAAGTAGAAGACTTTTCAGCAAAAGAAGATGAGTATTACAGCTGCAAGAATGTATTGATTACTGCTGTGATGAGGGAGGTTGTGCCAGTGAAACTGTGATAAGTTCATTTTTCTGAACCCAAATAATATGATCGTGTGTTGTGCCTCTGCAAGAGGTATTTGAGCACACGTAACATTCACTAATGGGTCTTTATCATCCTCAAATATGTATGGGATAGATAAACAGTTTCCCTATTCTGTACACGGAGAAATGAAGGGTAGGCTAGATGAAGACACTTGCCCAAGGGCATAGAGGAAGACTGAATCCAACCATTGCTCTTGTCAACTTTCACACCATTTATCAGGTTGATGATTAAGTGGAGGGTCCTACATTCTATTATTGGTGATGTTGGTCTGACAAGAAGGATGCATTAGTCCTGGTAAGGTGGCATACAAATGAACCATGTTAATTTAAGTACCATTAGAAACACAAGACAGAAGGAAGAAAATCAATGCTTTGTTTTATAGTAAAGAAAAAATCAATAAGGAAAGAAATGGTATTTTCTAGGATCTCAGAAAATGTGTTGGACAATGGGGAATAGTTAGAGGGAATTCAAACTATTTAATATAAGTTGCTGGTGTCCTTTTAGAGAACAATGGTCTAGAGATGTCATTCTATAATAAAAACCTGAGTAAAATCCAAAAGTACAAAGCTGTGTGAAGGAAATAATATCAAGTAGAGGCTGGTTGTTGTTGGTTTGTTTTTTTTTAAATTAAACTGGCAGCCAGTTGCAGTGAATCTGTGAAAACTGCAGAAAAGATGTTAACAAATAACATTTAAAAATAAACATGTACAGCAAATGAGAGGCTACATGTAATCCCCCAAAAAACACAAGGCAGGTTTACATAAGAAAAATGCCAGAGGACTATTTCTAGTCTTGTTTTTCTGTCTCTTACAGTAGCCCATAGCAGATGGCTAGGGAAAAAAATGTAAAAACAGGCCAAAAATGGAATAAAGTTTTCATGGTGTTGACTCTTGCTCTTGGCAGTCTGCAGTTTAGAGACATCCTGAACCAGAGGTTGCATCTGGACCATCCTATTTAATAGTCTTGGACATTACTTTCATAATTTTTAACTGCTCTTTAAAGACCATATTTTGCCAAAACAAATTCCACCATTTAAGTATGTCTGATATTAAAAATCACTTGTTTTGGTTTGCTTTAAACTTGTTTACTTATCATTGGGTACCCCTATTTCCTATAGCATGACAAAAGCTGAAAAATCGTTCCCTTAACACTCTCCTCATATAGTTTCATAGTTACCCAACAGATTTCTGTTTCCCCTTGCTCCTGGTGCTCAAAAGTCATTTCTTTGTTAAACCATTGTGGTCTTTGATATTTATTTTCTCTGAAACATAAATCATTTGATACTTCTAAATATAATTTTGCTCTTCTGTTTATCTTTATAGGTACCTTTGGTACCATACATAACATTTGGGATATGAATTTACACAGTGTCATAATGATGGTCTCCTTTTTGTTTTCTGTTTCTTCCTACTAGTTCCTAATATTTCTTCCTTCCTTTTTCACTGCCAGTGAGTTTTGTACAGTCGATTTTGAATACCTACCAACAGTGCCTCAGGAGTCTTTTCTAAATGATAATATACCTGATGTTGAGTCCATCAACTGTTTGCCCTTTGTTTTAATGTTGATTGTCACATTATATGAAACTTTGTCACTCGTTTTTTCATCTGTTCTCCAGATCTCTCTTATTATGGTGAAAAAAAAAAAAAAAAGAGCTGGCTCCAGGGAATGCTGCCACTCCTGTCTGTCTCTGTTGTTTCCTGACTTTTAGGTAGTTTTCTGTATGTGAGCAGATCTTTCTCCTGTACCACACTAGTTTAATTTTTTAGCACTTTTGATGAAGGACTTTTTGTCTAAAGTTTTACAGAAAACTGCAATTTAGTCCGCTTCACCAGTTGGATCATTCTTTGCCATATTTCCATGGACTTGTTTTTGGAGAATTTTAAGAAATTTGTAAGGCACGATTTATTTCTCATTATAACACATTTGCCTTCAGTTTATACATTCATGTATGTATTATGGCCTCACACAATTTGCATGTCAGATGAATCAAAATTGCTGATCCATAAGTACTTTGGGATGCCTTTTAAAAAATATGTAACTGGCATTATAAAAACATCTTCTGTTTCTCTGGCAACAAGGCCAGTGGTATACTGCATGCAGTACTTAACTGTTACCAGTTTCATATTTAAATTCCTTTAGAAATCCTGGAATTTCATTAGACATCTTAGAACTCTGTTCTGATGGTTTATTAAGAATTTGTTGTAAAGGCTGTTTTGCTGATACTTCAGTTTTGGCCATAGTTTCATAAACTAGCATCCTGTAAAGAAAGACTCTGGCACAGAAACCTACCTAAGGTTGTCTGTTTCATGGCAATAAAATAAGATTACTCTGATTTATTTTCCCTGCAGTCTTATGCCCCCTGACTACTCCTGTTGTATCTCATTTTCTATTTGGCATTTTACTGTTTTTCTCGTTTCTAATGTTTTGGGAAAAGTTCTTAACAGATTAGAATTGTTTTACCAAGTGTTACTCAAAAATCCTTTTTTTGGTTTGTCACATTCTGTGTTTACATTTAACTTGCTGGCTTTGTATTTTTATATTTTATAACATCTCTGTGTATGTATATAATATAAATATATTGTGTTAATGTAGTTATAAATATATTGTGTTAATATATCCCTATAATACATTCTGTATTGCATACAATATATTTTATATTTTATTGAACTTCTTCATTTATACCACCAGTTTCATATTTCTTTCATTTGAACACAATTTCAAACTTTGAGGTAGTCTACTAATTCTGTTAACCTCCTCTACTTTTTGTTACTAAAATTACACCATCTTTTTCTTGTTCTAGAAATTTCTTCTTGATAGGCAATCCTGGTTTAGTCGGGGCCACCAACATGGTCTCTCTAAACAGTCTTCCTGATATCTGAAAGCATTTTACCCTTTCCAATGCTTCTTTCAGTCATTTTTCAGAGCTTTTTACGTAATTCCCTTTTTTGAACCTAAATGTTACGTAGTGGATGTTTTGTCTTTTTAACTACTGTGAGAGTGGATCATTCTCAGATACACATTTACCAGGTTCTGTGTTGCTTGGGGTTACATTTTCCTTTTGTAAATTCTTATTGTTCCAAGAAATAGTCTAACATAACATACAAATCCATTATAATATCTAAAAATTTAGTCTCTGCCTCACTTCTTCTTGTGAAGTGTATCCAAATGCTTGCCACTGTGAATAACTAAGTTCTTCTGTTATCGAATTTTCTGTACTTACAGGATATGTAATAATTTTCAGCATTATGCAGTCTTTACCACCATCCTCGTTGGGTGGTCAATTATACATTATGTAACACATCTAACATATACTGATTTAATTTAGGTATGGAATTTTAATACGTAATGATTCTGCATGGTCAAAGCCTCACGATTCTTTCACGTTTTATCTATCTGTATCCTTTTGTTCCATTTCACCTTGCTCATTTTTTCTTTCCTACATTTAGGAAGAACAGTCCTAAAAGGCATATCATTCTTCTTCTTGGCAATCTATCAAAATCTGTCTCCAAATTTACATAGGCCAAAGTTTGTCATAAGCACTAAACTAATTTTCAAAAATTATTAGAAAAATTGCAATAATAACATTATTATGCGGCGCAACACTGCAAGCATTTCTGAGACAATCCTAAAATCATAAAACATGACAAATATGACAACACACTATCTTGTAGAAAATTGGAGGTGAAGTACTGCACTGTGCCAGAAGTTGCACTGAAACTGGAAGCCTCCCACTGCTCTGAACATAAGATTAACTTCAGAGCAACTAGGCACTCTTGGGAAAGAAGTTCAGAACACACAGAATAATTCCTGAAATAGCACTTCACTGGCCTTCTTGCAGAGATGGGGTATACACAGCTCCTTGCTAGTGCAGTAAAGGACACAAAAACAGCTGTTGCATGCTAGATTAAAACTCCGAAGCTGGGTATCTTCTCCCTGAAAGGGGACAGTAGTAAATGACAAAGGGAGAGTAGAGCTAGCACACTGTATAGTTGTATATCTGTACCTAAGTGAGTTTGTTTCCTGAACCCATTTCCATCCACACAATATTTTGGCAATCAATTTCACAGTTGAATATGGAAGGTATGGTCAAAATACGTCTTCATTTCCTTTCTTCTAATTCTAGTATTATGAAATAGGGTGAATCATCATTCTCTGTTCACCACCTTCATGTCACTCCTGACTATAATATTTTCATAGAGTCATCTCTTCTATAGGTTGAGGAGTCTCAGTATATGAAGTCTTTCCTTGTTGGTGGAGTTCTTTGTTCATGCTTGTCACATTTTTCTGTTCCTTTCCTCAGCCAACTGTATTCATTAGGAGATGATGGGAATCAAAACTGCATGTATGGCAGTTCTCCATACTTTTCAAAATAATGCCTAACATCCTAGTCCCTTTTTGACTAGCATCAAGCTGATATGTTCTTAGACCTATCTATTACAACTCTAAAATATCTCTCCTGAGCGGTAGTAGCTACTTTACAGTTCATCATTATGAACTAGCGGGTATTCTTTTTTTTTTTATCATGCTTTACTTTACTTTGCTTTACTGATGCAGAATTTCATCTGCCATTTTGTTGATGATTTTTTTTCAGTATAAGACATCATCTGCAATGGCTCTCAGTCAGTTTCTTTTTCTACGCCTCAGACTACTTTCTTCCTATCCAAGACCTTTTCTAGATCATTTACGAATACAGGAGATTGAATAGGCCCCAGCACAAGTGCCTGTTTCCTTCCATTATGAAAACTGATGCTTTATTCCTGCCCTTTTTTCCTATGTTTTAGTCCCTTATTAGTTCATGAGAATGCCTTCCCTTTTACCCATCTTAGTTAAAGTCTTTTGGGAAAGACTTTTAAAAGCTTTCTCCCCTCCAGATGAACGTTATCAGCTGGATCACATTCATCTACACACTTCTTGGTTTCCTCAAAGAATGCCAACAGATTTGTGAGGCATAAATGTCCTGCTTGACTCTCCCATAGTATATTATTTTGCTTATACGCCTACTATTTTTATTCTTCACTCTTGTTTTAGCCAGTACATAAATGAGATTTTCTTCTACAGATTTTCACATTATGTCAGGCTTTTCTGGTAAGTGCTATCTGTGGAACCCCATGAAACCCTTAAAGAAGTTCACATTACGTTCTTCTGATACCAAGGCTGATGTGAGAAATTGCATGTTGCTGTTATAGTTCAGCATTAGGCTAGAATTCTTGGCTGAATCCTGAGAAATGGTGGCTGTTCTTTATATCAAATTTGTTCTGAAACCTTCAGTTTGAGATATAACCTTTGATGCACCCCTGTAAAGAAAGATTCTCCCACAGTGAACAGATACAAAAAATTCATTTAGCCTCTCTGTTATGGCCTTGTTTCCTCCAAGAGCTCCTCATGTAGTTTGTTTCAGAGATGTCTAGATTTCTACTTCCTTTGCAAAACTAAAATGTTTTATTCTCCAGTGAGAGGAATCAAGGAATAGAATATGCTGGGTCATCCTGTTATGGTCAGTACCAAGAACATATATGCACTGACACAAACATGCACTCTTGGGTTGTACCTACATTTTGGATACTCTGGAGGAGAAGAGTGTATGGCATAAAAGGGGGAAGATGGGAAGATTTATTCTATCCTTGCCTTACTTTACATGCACACAGGACTAAATCAGTTGAAGCAGCTGAATAAAACCAATATTGTAACTAAGCCTAGACACTCAAAGAATAATGGTGGACGAGAAAAGCTCTAGCAGGTCTACCTTGAGCTAGAAGTGAAAGCAAGAAACAGAAGTTATTCTTTTCTCCTGCAAATGAAAGCTTTACAATAGAGTTCCGCACTCTGCTGGAAGAAGACTTTTTAATGAGAAGTTTCTGTCAAACAGTCCTGATGATTGACTGAGTCAGACTGACTGCAGCCATGGAAGTGTAGCTGCTTCACTGGGATTTTCATCAGGAGGTATTTGGGTGGCAGTAGAATAACTGTTACTTGGGCATAGGGGCAATTGCACAAAAAGCAGGAAATCTTCATGTTTATGGTTTACTGCCCATACAAGTTGCTAGTAAATCAGTCCCATTGGGTGATCTTTAATGCAAGTATTTCTTTCTCCACACTTATGTAAATAACCCTTGATTTGGAGAGACATATGGAGGTCTATAAATCATAGATGCGGGGCTGGACACAGTATGAAGATGCAGCACTGAGAGTGTTAGTGAAGCAATTGTGGCTTTGGGGAATGAAAATTAGATATTCTGGGATGTCATTCAGCCCTTCACCACCAAATACAATTTAATATGAATTATTTAATTTGATCACAATCCAACTTTATAGTTCTTAAAAAGAATGGGAAATCATGTATACGTCAGTGATCCAGAAACACTGCAGCAGTCTCTCTCAGATGTATTCTCCCTCCTGAACACATCCTTTCATATTCCACCTTTCACAGTGCAATGATTTTAAACAAAACTATAAAGAGAGACAGTAAGCCAGATTGGGCTAGTTCAGTAAACTTTCTAACCATACTTTTCTATGAATTTACATACCTGTCAAAAATCAAAGGATTTTGCAAACACAGCATGATGATGCTGAAGTTCCAGCCCAACCCTCCCTGTGAAACCTGCCTGCTGGCCGTCTGACTTCTTCTCGCTTCCCTGCCTTTCTCTCATGCAGGCCGCTTGCCACATTGCCAGAGGAATTCTACAGGCAGAGTTGAGACATCTTTTATTTTTCATTCCAGTGAGGTTTTATTGTGTGGAGGAGGGAAAAGATCAGAGGAAGGAAGAGGAATTTTTGTATTGGTGTTTTTGGGGTTTTGGTTTGTTTTGGTTTAAAGTATGCAATTCTGGGATGACATTTTCAAGTCTACTTTCCAAATTCTTCTTAGATGACTGGAGCTAAAATAATTTATTATTTCTTTATGCTAGTTCTATTCTGAGTATGAAAAATCCAAGTTGTGATGCCCCAGCAAGTTGGACAAAGTGCTCCAGCTTTGCCTGTATTACTACTTCTTTCTCTCCCTGGTGCAGCATCAATGCAGCTGACAAAATATTGCATATATCTGTTCTGAAAGATTTGACCTGAGGCTTGTCATCAAGCTCCTACAGCCCTGATATAATTGACTGTTTGGCTTTGACAGCCCTTTTCAGCCATTGTATCAATTAACCCTGGGGACTGAGGGCTCCTCACACCAGCACAACACTAAATTTCTTTCCTCTAGACAAGGACTTAATGGATCATCTAAAGCAGGTTTCTTCCTGAATCACCTACTGAAACCTGTTTAAGATGAAGAAGAATTGTGGGACCCATTTGCCGTAACTCAACAACCAAATAATAAAACATTTCTAATAATTCAAGAGCGCTTGATTGTCCAGCTGCGAACTGGCAAGTAAAAAGAGTAACATATCTATCCACACAGCTTCTTTTATCCCGTGGTGTGTCTGGCAATCTCGAGTTGCTAAGAATAAGGGTAAAATGTTATTCTTTAATTTGAACTCAACTTCCTGGTAAATTAATCCCTGTCAGGTACACATCAAAACAGGGTAGATTTTTCTTCTGTAATCTGAGCACTGCAGCACAAAAGAGCATAGAAATTAAAATATGGTTGTGATGTGTGCAATGCAGACTATAAAAAGCAACATATAACACCAAACCTGGAAACCAAACATATGAACTAAGGCAGCAAAGCAAGCTGTGAACATACTCGCATTAAATCTTGCTTCTATCAGAAGCCTGAGTCAACCTATCAAAGAAATCCCATTAGTACCAAAGCAAGAGCCTAGATACAGACCCAGTGAACTACTACTGGATTTGTGCCTCTGCTTCAGGGATTTTTCTTCCATCTACAATTCACCATGGATTTGTTTAACAGCAGGAACTGTTTGTTTAAAACCTCAGGTGTGCTTGATATTTTCTTTTTCCAAAAGCAGTTATAACCTCTATTTTTCTAAAGAAAAATTAATCCCAACTGAGAAAAAAAAAGCATTGGAGAATGAAGGAGGGGTTTTTTCCCTTTTATTTCATTCAATTCTGTTTAATTGAAAAAGTAGAAAAGTTCTGAGATCCTGTTCTGACATGTTTACTCCTTACTTAAGGCTTCAGTAGAAAAAAAATGTGTTTTAAAATAAACTCCAGGCAAAAACCTTTGAGAAGGAGAGCTGGGAGTCTGTGCCATAATAAACCATCTCACTTCTGTGAAAATCACAAAAGTGTTTTTCACTAGGCTTTTAGCCAAAGATAGCTAGCTCGCATTAATAACATATTCATACTCTGGGAGGAATCCAGCCTAGGGGGCTGAGCTACCAAGGCACCAGTCACCTGCAGCTCTGATCAACTTCAGTGGAAAGTAGATGCCTCTGTAGATCAAAATTTACTGGAACAGAAATTCAGCCTCAGGATAAAATGAGACTTTTTAAAGAAATTTAATCTACAGAGAGAAATGTGACTGCTTAGGGTGGTTGCAAGCTGCTATGTAAGGATCTCTCCGAAGGCCCCAGCCAGTGTTTGATGGAGTAGTGGCAAGGGCATCTACTATTGTGGCTACAACTCATATCAATTGTTAGTCATCTTAATTTAAAACAAACAAACAAATGCACAATTGGAAGTGATTGATTTTCAACAGATAACAGGAGGAAAATGAAACTCCAACAGAATATCAGGCATAAAGGAGTGAATAGTATGATAGCTTCAGTGCTAGGGAATAGCTTAGGTTCCCAGCTCTTTGAATGATCTTTATGTAGAAGTTACTGGTGTAAAACAAAAACTAATTTCTTGAATAAATGTTCTAGAATTCATCCCAATAGTCCATGAAAATTGTAAATGTGCAAATAAACACCTGTTCTTAAATCTGTCAGGAAAAAGAAATTTAAGTGGAGCCTTGTAATAAAAGGAAGGCAAAAGATGACATGAGGAAAAAAGAATTGTAATTGCCTAAGTTCCAGAGATCAAACAGCTAGAGAAAAAAAAAGCTCATTTCAATGTCAACACCTAGATTGCTTTCTTAGCTGATAGCTATTTCGGAGAAAATAGTGATAGGGGCTGAACTGTGGTTAGAAACCCAGTAAAAAAACTGGGCAGTGTTTTTAGGGCATGCTAAGGACTAAATTTTCAGACGTCCCAGACATCAATTGTTCCCACTGTGATACTAATTGCCACATTTTTCAGAGCAGTTCAGTGTCCAGCAGGCTGAGGTCCTTTGACAAACCAGCTCCTTGTTATTGCAGTTACTTCCTTGGCTAGCTAGGACTGTGGAAAGGCTTCCTGAGTCTTGAAGGAACCAGATGCATTGATCTTCCTTTTCTTCTTCTCTACTGCTGCTGCTGTTCTTAGGCAGAAGTGGAGGTATAGCTCTCTATGAAATTACCACACTGGTTTGGCAGCCTGAATCTGCTTTAGGAGTCAGTAATTGTTTAATTTAATTAATTAATTAATTAATTTAATTAATTAATTTTAATAATGGGAGAAGGAAGGATGTATTTTGAAAACCTTTGAAGGCAAGAGCTTAACACTGTGAGGATTACCAAGTTAGGGTTGGTTGGTTCAGGCAAACTAATTTATGGCTGATGCGGTTTAATATCCTTATATGTCTCCAACAACCATTTTACCCCTAGAGCAAGACGCACCTTTTTATTTTTTTTAGCCAGTTTTTGGCAGTTCTTGGTCTTTGACCTCTGTTCTAAAAACGAGTTGAACAGGGTTTGCAGAAGTAGGGACTGACAACTTAGAGCACAAGGCCCTGTTCACATGAAAATTTATTTGGGTCATATTTATGGAATATTTTCTGGTTAGGGATAGATTTCACAGAACAGTTAGAAGAATACATATCTCAAATCCAATCTGTTTCTAAGCTCGGAGAGGAGCTGTAGACCAGTATTAGATAAAGTTTGCTTACCTTTTCCTGCTGGAGTTGTTCTGCCTTAACCGTGGTGATGACTGAGTCCTGGCCTCTTCTCCAACAAAATGTTTCATATGTATAAAGCAGAACAGTATTAATTGAGAAATTAATCTTAAGTAGCCTGGTGGTTCGGGAAGGTAGGACTATGGGGTTAAACATCCTCAAGCAGGGGAGAGAGAAAACCTGTAGCTCTGCAGGGTGTTTAGTCCCTGATTTACTAGTCATTAGTGTCACAGGAGTTTTTGTGAGCATCTAAACTGTCACTTTCTTCATTGATCTTGCAAGCACCTAATCCAAAAAGTTAATTATTTACCAGTAATAACTCTCAAGCTGTACTTTGGGTAGCCAGGGACATTGCGTTGTTCCCTGTTATCTTCTTCGAACAGATAGTAACCTCAACCACCATGACCAACTTGCATTCATTATCACAATTACAGAATACCTCTATTTCTTTCATGTTAGACCTTGTACCATGGTGCTTGAGCACCCTGCTTGCTACAGTGGTCCTAAGGACATCAGTACATCAAGGCCTGGTGATAACAACCAAACAAGGCATCCAGTTTTTTGCACAAATGAGCACTATAATTTTTGTACACATATAAGGGACATAGTCTACCAGCTATTCAGCTATGCACTCAATATCTTACTAGGGAATAAAGTCAACATGGCTGACTGGAAATTAGCAAATGTAACGCCCATCTACAAGAAGGGTCGGAAGGATGATCCAGGGAACTATATGCCTGTCAGCCTGACCTCGGTTGTGGAAGACCCTCGGTGCCAGGCAAGGTGATGGAACAGATCATCCTGAGTGTCATTACATGGCACATGCAGGACAATCGGGGCATCGGGGCCAGCCAACATGGATTCATGAAAGGCAGGTCCTGCTTCACCAACCTGGTCTCCTTCTATGACAAAGTGACACGCTTAGTAGATGAGGGCAGGGCTGTGGATGTAGTCTATCTAGACTTCAGTAAGGCATTCGACACTGTCTCCCACAGCATCCTCCTGGACAAACTAGCTGCCCAGGGTTTGGATGGGTGGACTCATCAATGGGTTAAAAACTGGCTGGATGGCTGAGCCCAGAGAGTGGTGGTGAATGGGGCAAAGTCCAACTGGCGGCCAGTCACTAGCGGTGTTCCCCAGGGCTCAGTTCTGGGGCCAGTGCTGTTCAATATCTTTATAGATGATCTAGACGTAGGGATGGAGTGCACCCTCAGCAAATTTGCAGATGACACCAAGCTGGGTGGGAGTGTTGACCTGCTGGAGGGTAGGAAGGCCCTACAGAGGGATCTGGACAGGTTAGATAGATGGGCCGAGACCAACGGCATGAGGTTCAATAAGAACAAGTGCCGGGTCTTACACTTCGGCCACAACAACCCCATGCAGTGCTACAGGCTGGGGGAAGAGTGGTTAGAGAGCGGCCTGGCGGAAAGAGACCTGGGGGTGCTGATCGACAGCCGGCTAAACATGAGCCAGCAGTGTGCCCAGGTGGAAAAGAAGGCCAATGGCATCCTGGCCTCTATTAGGAATAGTGTAGCCAGCCGGTCTAGAGAAGTGATCGTCCCTCTCTACTCAGCACTGGTGAGGCTGCGCCTTGAATACTGTGTTCAGTTCTGGGCCCTGCACTTCAAGAAAGATGTTGAGGTGTTGGAGCGAGTCCAGAGGAGGGCGACCAAGCTGGTGAAGGGTCTGGAGGGTCTGACCTATGAGGAACGGCTGAGGGAGCTGGGGTTGTTTAGCCTGGAGAAGAGGAGGCTCCGAGGTGACCTTATTGCAGTCTACAACTACCTGAAGGGAGGTTGTAGTGAAGTGGGAGTCGGCCTCTTCTACTGGGCAACTAGCGATAGGACAAGAGGACACAGCCTCAAGCTTCGCCAGGGGAGGTTCAGGTTGGACATTAGGAAGAATTTCTTTTCAGAGCACCATCTCTGGATGTGTTTAAGAAAAGACTGGACATGGCACTTAGTGCCATGGTCTAGTTGACAGGGTGGTGTCAGGGCAACGGTTGGACTCAATGATCCCAGAGGTCTCTTCCAACCTGGTTGGTTGATTCTGTTGATTCTATGGACTAGTAAACGGTGTATTGAAAACGGAAGACGAGAGAGAACCAGGAGCTTTACGTTACATTCTCAGCTCAGTTACTGACTTGCTGTATGACTTCAGGCCACTTGTTTCTGCTCTCCTTTCCCTTCTTTCCTGGTCACTGGAGGATGTACAGTTCTAGAGATACTAGCCAATTTATTAAGCATTTGTGCAGTGCCTACATATGGGGGACCCAGTTGCATCTGGGATGTCTAGGTCCTGTGTGCAAACACAGAAAAATAATTCTTCTGTTTGTCTATTTCCCAACTCAAGTTCTAGCTCAAAGATTGTTTGCTCTGACTTCTTTTGCTCTGCTCTGACAGCTCGTAGCCTAAATCATGATTTCTGAGCCATGTAACTCTCTCATTAGAGAGAAAACTGTATCACCAGCCTCTGTGGTTGCAGAAGGTCCTGAATGTAATCATCTCCATTAATTAGATCTAAAGACAGAACACTTGGGAATCTGCAATTCATGAAACTTTCAACATGTTACAAATCATAATTTGCCCAGTTTTAAAACTATGAGGTTAACAAAAGTATATGAATTAATTTAAAGGCCTCACCGGGCCTTTAATTTTAAAAGAGCAACAAAAGAATCCATTGCTTACCTGGTACCATTTCAGAGGCACTTGCTAAGGGACACAGGGACTTCTACAGTAATGTAGGGAAGGGTAATGACAGGAAAGCAAAAGGATCTGAACACTAGAATTACCAGAACTTACTTATAGATTGGTGTCTTTAAATCAGTTAACTCCATCATCCAAGAAGGTGTAAGCTCTACGCACCTAGCATAGCCTGGGCACTTATATGGGTACTGTCTCATGAGGAGTAACAAGGGATGAGTTCACAGTACATCTTCAGTAACAACCAGTATAAGGTTGCCCTTCTCTACCAATCCACCTCTTCCTGTGAAGCTTTAAGAATTCAATTCCTTCGTCAAGTTTGGATGAACTTAGCCAGCAGGTTCAAAAAGTAAGGAGGGTAGCAGAATGAGATGTACATGTATTATGCATGAAGTATCGCAAAAGGTTCAATTTTTACAAACTGGATAGTACCAATGAGAGAAAAGGCGGGCAAAGAATAGGAAAAGTTTGAAGATGTGTTCTGGAAAGTGTATCACTGAAGGCTTTGTATCTAGTGGTTTATGCTCAGTAAGTTTTGGAGAATATCCCCTAAGAGGCATGATGGTTTTCTGAGTCTGTGAACAGTTATATTACAGGATCAGATGTCTGGCAGTTATACTTTAATTCTATAAACCATGGGAAGAATGCATGCTTTTGCACACATACTGTGAATTCCTTAACTTTTGAATTCTTGACTTGGCAAACTTAATTTCATAGAATCATAGAATCATAGAATGGTTTGGGTTGAAAGGGACCTCCAAAGGTCATCTAGTCCAACCCCTCTGCAGTGAGCAGGGACATCTTCAACTAGATCAGGTTGCTCAGAGCCCCTTCCAAACTGACCTTGAATGTTTCCAGGGATGAAGCATCTACCACCTCTCCAGGCAACCTATTCCAGTGTTTCACCACCCTCATTGTAAAAAATTTTGTCCTTATATCTAGTCTAAATCTACCCTCTTTTAGTTCAAAACCATTACCTCTTGTCCTATCATAACAAGTCCTGCTAAAAAGTTTGTCCCCATCTTTCTTATAAGCCCCCTTTAAGTATTGAAAGGCTGCAATAAGGTGTCCCCAGAGCTGCCTTTTCTCCAGGCTGAACAACCCCAACTCTCTCAGCCTTTCTTCATCGGAGAGGTGCTCCATCCTGCTGACCGTTTTTGTGGCCCTCCTCTGGACCTGCTCCAACAGGCCCATGTCTTTCTTGTGCTGAGGACTCCTAAGCTGGATGCAGTGCTCCAGGTGGGGTCTCACCAGAGCAGAGTAGAGGGGGAGAATCACCTCCCTCGACCTGCTGGCCACGCTTCTTTTGATGCAGCCCAGGATACGGTTGGCCTTCTAGGCTGCAAGCGCACATTGCTGGCTCATATCCAGCTTTTCAACCACCAGCATCCCCAAGTCCTTCTCAGCAGGTCTGCTCTCAATCCCTTCGTCCCTCAGCCTGCATTGATATTGGAGATTGCCCCGCCCCAGGTGCAGAACCTTGCACTTGGCCTTGTTGAACCTCATGAGGTTCACATGGGTCCACTCTTGAGGCTGTCCATGTCCCTCTGGATGGTATCCCATCCCTCAGGCGTGTCAACCGCACCACTCAGTTTAGTGTAATCTGCTAACTTGCTGAGGGTGCACTCAATCCCACTATGTCATTGATGAAGATATTAAACAGTACTGGTCCCAACACGGACCCCTGAGGGCCACCACTTGTCACCAATCTCCATCCAGACATTGAGCCGTTGACCACTATCCTCTGGATGTGACCATCCAACCAATTCCTCATCCACCGAACAGTCCATCCATCAAATCAATATCTCTCCAATTTAGAGAGAAGGATGTTGTGGGGGACCATGTCAAAGGCCTTACAGAAGTCCAGATAGATGACATCCATAGCTCTTCCCTTGTCCACTGATGTAGTCACTCCATCACTGAAGGCCATTAGGTTGGTCAGGCAGGACTCACCCTTGGTGAAGCCACACTGGCTGTCTCAAATCACCTCCCTGTCCTCCATGTGCCTTAGCATAGCTTCTAGGAGGATCTGTTCTGTGATCTTCCCAGGCATAGAGGTGAGGTTGACAGGTTGGTAGTTTCCAGGGTCCTCCTTTCTACCCTTTTTAAAAATGGGTGCAATGTTTCCCTTTTTCCAGTCACCAGGGACTTCACCTGACTGCCATGACTTTTCAAATATCATGGAGAGGGGCTTGGCAACTATATCAGCCAGTTCCCTCAGGACTCTGGGATGCATCTCGTCAGGTCCGATAGACTTATGTACGTTCAGATTCCTCAGGTGCTCATGAACCTGATCTTCTCTTATAGCGGGAGGGACTTTGCTCTTCCAGTCCCTGCCTTGCGGTCCATCCACTCGAGAGGTGCAGGAAGAGAGGTTGCCAGGAAACACTGAGGCAAAAAACTTGTTGAGTACCTCAGCCTTCTCCTTATTCATTGTTACGTTTGCCAGTCTTGCCCATCAGGGAAGTAAGCTTTCTTTGACCTTCCTTTTCTGGATGAAATACCTGTAGAAGCCCTTATTAATCTTCGCATTGAAGTTCAGCTCCAGCTAAACCTTGGCCTTCCTGACCCCATACCTACACAAGCAGGCACCATCCCCGTACACCTGTCCCTGCTTCCACTGCCTGTGCGTTTCCTTCTTGCCCTTTTGTTTGACCAGCAGGTCTTGACTCAGCCATGCTGGTCTCTTGCCTTCCCTTCCTGATTTCTTATACCTGGGGACTGAGATCTCTTGCACTCTATGGAAAGTGTCCTTAAAGATCTGCCAGCTCTGTTCTGCTCCCTTGTCCCTGAGGGCAGTTTTCCAGTAGGTCCTATTAATGAATTCCTTGAACAGCTGGAAGTTTGCTTTTCTAAAATTCAAGGTCCTGACTACCCTTTGCCTGACCCGTATCCTTCAGGACTGTGAGATCCACGTGTGCATGATCACTGCAGCCCAGGCTGCCTCCAATCTTGACGTCACTGATTAGCTCACTTGCACTGGTGACCATCAGGTCCAGTACTGCATCCTCTCTGGCAGGGCTATTACCTGGCTTAAGAAGTTATCCTCAAGGCACTTCAGGAGTCTCCTGGATTGCCTACAGCTTGCCATGCTACTTTCCCAGCAGAAAACATATATTTCAACATATATTTCAACAGCTTCTCCAAAAAAAAAGGAAAAAAAAAAAGGAGGAGGGGAAAAAAAGGAGGAGGGGAAAAAAAGGAGGAGGGGAAAAAAAGGGGGGGGAAAAAAAGGGGGGGGAAAAAAAGGGGGGGGAAAAAAGGGGGGGGAAAAAAGGGGGGGAAAAAAGGGGGGGAAAAAAGGGGGGGGAAAAAGGGGGGGAAAAAGGGGGGGAAAATGGGGGGGAAAAAGGGGGGGGAAAAAGGGGGGGGGAAAAAGGGGGGGAAAAAAAGGGGGGAAAAAAGGGGGGAAAAAAAGGGGGGGAAAAAAAGGGGGGGAAAAAAAGGGGGGGAAAAAAAGGGGGGGAAAAAAGGGGGGGAAAAAAGGGGGGGAAAAAGGGGGGGAAAAAAGGGGGGGAAAAAAAGGGGGGGAAAAAAGGGGGGGAAAAAAAGGGGGGGAAAAAAAGGGGGGGAAAAAAAGGGGGGGAAAAAAAGGGGGGGAAAAAAAGGAGGGGGAAAAAGGGGGGGAAAAAAAGGGGGGGAAAAAAAGGGGGGGACAAAGGGGGGGAAAAAAAGGGGGGAAAAAAGGGGGGAAAAAAAGGGGGGGAAAAAAGGAGGGGGAAAAGGGGGGAAAAAGGGGGGGAAAAAGGGGGGGAAAAATGGGGGGAAAAAAGGGGGGGAAAAAAGGGGGGGAAAAAAGGGGGGGAAAAAAGGGGGGGAAAAAGGGGGGGAAAAAGGGGGGGAAAAAAGGGGGGGAAAAAAGGGGGGAAAAAGGGGGGGAAAAAAGGGGGGGAAAAAAGGGGGGAAAAAAGGGGGGAAAAAAGGGGGGGAAAAAAGGGGGGAAAAAGGGGGGAAAAGGGGGGGAAAAAGGGGGGGAAAAGGGGGGGAAAAGGGGGGGAAAAAGGGGGGGAAAAAGGGGGGAAAAAGGGGGGGAAAAAGGGGGGGAAAAAGGGGGGGAAAAAGGGGGGGAAAAAGGGGGGGAAAAAGGGGGGGAAAAAGGGGGGAAAAGGGGGAAAAGGGGGGGAAGGGGGGGAAAAGGGGAGGAAAAGGGGGGGGGAAAAGGGGGAGGGAAAAGGGGGGGGGAAAAGGGGGAGGGAAAAGGGGGAGGAAAAGGGGGGGGAAAAGGGGGAGGAAAAGGGGGGGGAAAAGGGGGGGGAAAAGGGGGGGGAAAAGGGGGGGGAAAAGGGGGGGGAAAAGGGGGGGGGAAAAGGGGGGGGGAAAGGGGGGAAAAGGGAAAAAAAAAAGAAAAAAGGTTCAGTTGTGATATAAAGCATTTTACTAGTTTGATGATGCAAAAACTGCAGGAGACATTTTTTAAATTATTTTTTAAGTGCTCGTCTTTGTGGGAGACAAGAGTTTATAATTACCAACCATACAATAAATGTTTTTACACTAATAAGAACAATGACTTCTAAACCATTTTTATTTCATATATATACACATACATACATTGTTCAGAAAACCATCTATGTTGTTTTTCAAGTAATTTAAAGAAAAACAAATACTAAACAGTACAATTCCTGTTATGGAAGTTTTAAAGAAAGTTAGAAAATGGAACTAAACATTGGTGTGAGTTACAGTGCTAAATCAGTTTTGACAATAATTATTTTTTTTTTCCTATGTTCCTGTAGGGTAGAGAAGAATTTTTTTGTTCAATTCCATTTATTCATTAAGTTTAGTTCAATGTTTAATAAAATAAAAGTCAAGAAATCCTGTGAGAATTGAAGAGCACGCAAAGCTGGGGTTTTGTTTTTTTGCGGGTTTGTTTGTTTTTCCTCCAGTAATATTAAAGAGCAGTGAAAGGATGAGATCTATTAACTTAAAATGTGGAACAACACAGAAACTTTTTTCTTCCCATAAACTTTGTGATAGTTGGTGTCGCCTTTATTGTAGAAATCTACTGTAAACACAAATATATAGAGAGAAATTTAAATATTATAAAAAACAATAATATAATTATAAATAATAAAGGGAAAAGTTAACACTGATCTGTATTTCATATTCCATCTGAACAGAGCTAAACACAAGCTTATGAAATACTTTGTTCAGTTTTCCAACACAATGACAATGTAAAAACTAAAAATGTTAGTAGTGCATCCTCTGGCTTTGCAAAAGGGAAGAACAAGGTGTAGTATTAAGACTGTTTATAGGAAAGTTTGTGTATTTAAATGTTTGGTGTTATTTTGTGCACATCCATGTGTATGTACATGCAAAAACGTTTTGTTCCTTCTTTTCGAGCAAAAAGGCACAAATACCAAATAACATTGTGAGCCATGATTAATATCCAACTTCCCGACGCTACTGAAATTGGGGTGAAAATAGGTGCATCAAAATCCATTTATAATCACTCTCCCATCCTGTAATTACAAGCACAAAATACTGCACTTTGAATAGACAATTATTTTTTGCTTAGATGAGCCCATATGCACAGGTCCTCAATTGAATCCTCCTCGCTCTCCAAAGGTTTCACTATGCAATTTTTAATATTATTTAACTATTGTGGTTAAGATGGTAATAACACTTTTCTGAAGTTTATATTGGCAAAACCTCCATTAGAGATGCAACAGGCATGTAAGAATAGAAAACTGATTTCAAGTGGTAGAATTGTAGACATCTCGTATACAAAAAGGCAGCACATATTTTCCTCTCTCTTTCATGGACCTAGAAGGGAACTGTTACTGAGATGGAATACGTGCATTAGTCTCCTCAGAGCTTACAGGGCAGAGAAATTGATGTCGTCACAGAAAGAGAGCTTGTCTGAGTTGTTTTAAACAAAACCAGTCTTCTTTCCCACATTTTGGAACAAGTCTCACTATGAATACTTCTAACTAGGATATTTTAAATTAAAAAAATATTGCATTTCCATTATATTTACATTTTGCTTAATAATGAGAGAAATCATAAGCTAAAGGGAGAGTTCTTAGTTCAGCAAAAATCTCCTTTAAAAGATGTTTCATAAAACTTATGACTTCTAAAGTTTAAATCTCCCAGTGGTCTACAGAGACTTTTTTTTATTACAAGTAATAAGCAAAATTTAAAGTAAAAAATAATTACTTATTTCCCAGCACCCAAATTGTGATTTACAGAAGCATAGAGAGAGTCCTTGCACTGAAGAGCCTAAACTCTAAATGACAGAAGCTTTTTGAAGTTTTGTTTTCATGCACGTAAAGCAGAAAAAAATCATGTTGTAACATATCATTATCTATGATAAACTGAATAATTCAAAAACAATTAATGATGACACAATTGTAACTACAGCTTGTGTAATACTTCTTCAATAACTACTTATCAGTAAACTAAAGAGACATCAGACTAGTGAAAAAAGAAAGATCTGGAGCAGTACGCATTCAGCATCCTTTGACAAGTAGCATAAAGAAAATAGAAGAAATAAAAATGAAAAGATGAAAGCTAACCTAGTTTTAAAATAGTTATGGAAGCTTGCTTTTTTTTTTTTTAGAGACTTGTTTAAACTGCTTATTTACAATTGAGCCTTTGAAATACACATGATTTGTTAGCGTAATATGTACCTTGGCTTTGTCTCTCTCTTTCTGTCTCCAGACTGACTGCTATTTGAAGCCTTATTTTATACAGCCGGACTAATACTACAGCACAAATTGCTACCTTTGGAAGGCTGTGATGCGAACCTGCCTGAACAACTGCCACTTTAGCACCACAATAAAAAATACCTTTCATATAACAACTCTCTTCCTTTCAGGAGGAATAATGAAATGAAGCAAAATAAAAAGGCACGACTATCCATTTTCCCAGAGCAGTCACGCTTTGGGGACGTTTTCTCCCCTCTCAAATTCTGGAGTTTCAGAGCTGCTGAGCTGTGATGGGCACATGTGGTGCAGAGTTCCTCCTCCACTGTTCCCCCTGAGCACGCCCTGTCCTCACCGAGGGCTCAGCAGCCACCCTGACACCAAAGCCAATCTCTGTGTGGGGTTTTCTAAACACCTCCCCAGTTGCATGGGGGGGTCCTCTTCTGCCCCGCACCTGCCCTGCCCTGCCTGGCTCCTCAGGCTCTCATGGAGATTCCTCCTCTTTTCCTCTCCATCTTCTCACTGAAGACAGGGGACACTAGGGGATACATCTTTTATTAAAATAGGAAAGATGGGGCACGCTCCCTGCATGAGACCATGTGAAGGGATGTGTGTGCTAGGTCATCCCCTGGTGTGTGGAGGCTGTATGCCTACGCTGGGGTATACGCATACCCTCACTTTATCCATATACTAGGGCAAAAGCAGTTGTCTTCAGTGCTCTTAGATGTCCAGATGAAGTGTCTGCATAGCTGTGAGGTTGGGGTTTTATATGTTATTAACCAGGCAGATAACTGATTTTAACTTGGTAAAAGGTACATCTACATTTGGGTTCCTATCATTCACACTAAGGCTACCCTCAAAAAATATTTTTCAAAATTTCAGTCCCCCTAATCTCATGGAGTAGATGTTTAATTTAAAGTTTTTCTGACTATTAGCCAGCTATCTTCAGCATGGATGCTCATTCTCACTGTCTTGAGCCTAGTCTAATGGAGATGGTCATCATACCAGTTTAACTTAAGTCATTTCTTGCCAGCACCATTTTTACTTCAGATTCTGAGTTCCTTTTTGTTTTACATTCAGCTGCTTCCTAGTAAAATTAAGCCAAAACCAGTGTCGACCATTTTGTGCACAACAGCTCCGATCTAGCTAATGCAAAGTTCTCATCACACAGACAAGCCCCAGCAGAAAGGAAAGTGTCTTGAATGGAGATGCAGAATTTGATTCTCATCCAGAGACACAGTTGTCCTTGCTACTGTTGCCTAGGGCAAGAGAAGAGTGGGGAAACCTGGACCTGTGTTTCTTACACCGTATCTATTCTGTGAATAAACAGAACAACTTCAGTCTCCAGGGCTTCCTATGTTATACCAGCAGTAAAAAACTCACATTAAAGAAATTGTTAAAAGTGGCCTTGAAATAACATTCTCATGTTTCTCTCTTCTTGTAGTTCAGAATTCACACTGGAAACACCAAACATTTCTTACATATCTGCTGTTTGTTTGACCATTGGGACCATAATATATTGCAAATTAATATTATGACACTAATGAAGGGGTCCTAATGTCAGGTACAATTCATCACTTAATATACCTATGAATCTGAATAAACAGAGACCGAAGTCCAATGAGAAATCTTTTAGAAAAAGAAACAAGGGTATTTACCTCTTTCTTTGCCAAGACGGCTAAGATGAGCTGCAGTTTGTTGCTATGAAAGTGCTCTGAGGCTTTGCCCTTCTTGTTACACAGCGATATCTTGAACCTTCAGCCCCAGCGGATCTGTGGGCTGTGTAATTAGATCTGGGAGAGGCAGAGCTCCTACAAAGAGAGTCCTAGATGCTGAAGATCTCAGATTTTCTACCAAAGTTTCACCTGGGAACATGTGAAAATGTCAGAACCATAAATTGGCTTCTCTCTCCTCTTTATCACAGAAGTAGCATTGCCTTCTCAAGTCCCCTATTTCCTTCTGTCTTGCTCTAGCCACAACTAGCTGCTGCTTGACAGCAAAGCTTACACGCTTGTAAACGCGAAGTAAGGATGGTCGGTTGAGGTTGTTCTTGTAGAATTAGTGATGTGGTGGACTGGTTGCTCACCTCATGTCAGGGTTTAAGCTATATGAGGCATAAAATTACTGTTTTTAGAAAAGGCAAAGATTTAATTCTTTATTCAGAGATAATGAGATGATAATTTGAAGGCAAATACTTCTTGATGATTATTAGTCAGGTAATGAGAAAAGGCTAGCTTGACTCTGTAAGATTCAGTCTAGATAGTCATCTTGAATTTCATTTTACTAGTGTAACCTATGGAAACATTTGATTTCTTAGTGTCCTTCAGAACTTTAGTTTTGCATGTTAAAGTTTCAGAAGATTAAACTGTTATTTAGCTGGTGACTGAGAGATATGAGATGGTGTTAACAGAAATAATTTTGTAAACTAGACAGGACTCATAGATGTTTACAGCAAGAACCAGCAGCCAAAAAATTGTTTACCACCTGCATCCTCCTGTGGAGGAGTTTAAGTGTCTGAGTTTTCACAAATAACAGGTGCTCATGAAGGTACTTAACAGTGAAACATTAGTAACCAGCAGATTTTCATTGCTCTCCTGAGTACCGATACTGCAGTACTACCATTTTAATGAAAAAAATCTGAAAATTTTACCTAGTCAAAAAATGTCAGTTAAAGTGCCAAGTACTTTGGGAAATCCAGCCCTAGCCACGAGCAGGGCACGGCAGGCTGCTAAAGGGCTACTGTGGCAGAAGGGTTAGTGCAGCTGGGACTGCTCCAGAACATCTGTAAAGCAAAATTCAGAGAAGATTATACTCATGTGTCATCTAACGTGGCTTAAAAATAAATAAATACATAAACAAATAACCTTTTGGGTTCCAAGCCCTTGATCAGGTCCAGAACAAAATCAACGTTCAAAGATCACTCTCTAGCTTTTCTTTCGCATTTCTGTCCCAACAGTCTGACCATCGAGGTTTCAGCCATCATCTTTGTAACAGACCGCTCTGCCCATTTTCTGTATCAAAAAGCATAAAGGAGGAAAATGCAATTACACTGACGTACAAAATCGTCCGTCAGCCATTCAAAAGCATAAGTAAATATTTCAACTACTAAATCACATACCACCCCGCTGCTAGAAAAGGCTGGCGAGAGAGAGTTAAAGCGGAGCAAACTGATGCTGCGGCGTGGACAGAGACGGGCACAGCCCGCGCTGCCCCCATTAAACGCTGCTTAACCGCCTCCGCCCACGCGCGGGGCTCAGCCATAGCGCGGGTTTGCAGCCGGGCCCGCGGCGGTGCCAGCCGGGCACCCGCGCTCCTCGCCACGGGAGACAGCCTCGGCAGCAGGGCAGCTGGTACGCGCCCCGCGCAACGGGGCTAGCGCCCATCCCCGCCGCACCGAGCCGCCGGCTGCGCGCGGGTACGCAGCTCACCTCCCGAACTGACGCACGTACCCCCGCAAAAAAAGTTTCAGCCGTCGGTGCGCGGGGCTGACCCCAGACGAGCCCGCATTGTCCCGCTCGCCCTCCCCCGCCGCCGGTGCGGAGCCCGGATGGTGCCCGCCGCGGGGCCCTGCGGGACGCGTGGGGTTCCCCCCCCACCGGGGCGGAGCGGGCAGGGGCGCTGCGCGGCCGCACCAGGCGCTGCCTCCCCGCTGCGGGCGGCGAGTCCACTCGCCGCGCCCTGCGCCCGGCCCAGCGGCGGCGGCGGGAGGGGGCATCCCGTCCTGCCCCGTTGCCGCTGCCCCAGAGGACGGGGGCGCACGGCCGCCATGTGAGAGAAACGAGGGCCGCGGCGGAGCCCGCCCCCGGGGCGGCGGGGCCGGGCCAGCCGCGCTGCGCTGCAGCGTTTGCAGGTCCGCCGAGGCGGCGGGCGGGCAGCAACAAGCCGACGCCGGCCGGCCGGCCGCCCCTGGCCCCACCATGGGAGCCGGGCGGGGGGCAAGGCTCACCGCCCTGAGCCGCCGGCGGGGCTGAGCCCGCCTCCAGCGCAGGTAGGGAGGCGCCGCGCCGGGCCGGGCCACCGGAGAGACTGCCGGGCTGGGGGCGGGGGGGGCGGTTGGGCGCTGGCCGCGGCTTCCCCCCCCCCCCCCCCCGCACCGGCGCTGCCCGGCCCGCCGGAAAGTTTGTGCAGGCGGCGCAGCGCCCTGGCTCCCCCGCGGCGGCCGGGCAGCGTGTGGCGGGCGGAGCGCGCTGCCCCGCCGTGCTGGTGCCGCTGGGCCGCCGGTGAGGGCCGGGGGAGGCGGGCGGGCGGGTAGAGAGGGAGGGAGGCTTTTAAATGGCTTTGAGGAGCGGTACCGCGGAGGTGGGGCCGTGCCGGGAGGCTGGAGCGCCTTTACTTGCCGTGGCCGAGCCGGGTAGGTATTTTGGTTGGGGTTTTTCCGATGTGGCGTGCGGTGTTTTAAGGAGAGGAGCCGGGAGCGTTGCTGAACTCCTGGAGGATGTGGGTTAAATGAGCCTCTGCTGCGGAAACTCTTAGGGGCTCTGCTTTGCCTTTAAAACACGGGGAGAAAGAGGTGGTGGGTGCTTGTTTAGGTAGTTCGGAAGAGAGGTAGTTTGGCTCTGCTCGCTTTAATGTGCTTGGTTTGAGTTGTCTTTAACAGAAATGTGCTCACTGGTAGATATTAAAAAAAAAACAAACAAAACGACACATCGGACTGAATAAGAGGTTAATGAAAATCATCGTGCATGCAGTCAGCGAATAGGACTCAATTGGCTGATTTCTGTTCCAGACTCAGCTGTGTTTGGGAAGCTCCATTTAATTCAGCAGGTATCCATCCCCTTCACGTGTTGTCACTTGACAGGAAAAATAACCACCAAATGTTCTGCTTTTTGCATGCACCTGCCTTTGCAAATCCTAACTCCCTGGAGTTCTGCCTGGTGCTCACGGAGCCGAAGGTGCCCGGTCCGTGTCCAGAGCCCTGCTATTTATAAGACTTGGCAGAGCGGGGGAGGAGGAGGAGGAGGAGGAGGGATGCAGCACCAGGCTGTTGTTTGCCTTTTGCATAAACTACCGAGACAGGTTGCATATTGTTTGAGATGTTGCATCGGTGGAGGTGGGGCGGGGGGGGGAAGAAGTGCAGAAGCTGAAGTGTTCCTCATCCTTCTCTTCCTAGGGACTGTGGATCTGTGAAGCGCTTCCCTCCGATGTGAATGCAGTGTCCCCTGTGGGATGCAGTAGGTGATGCCCAGCTCTACTGCAATGGCAATTGGAGCTCTGTCTAGTTCTCTCCTTGTAACCTGCTGCCTCATGGTTGCCCTCTGTAGCTCCACCATACCTGTACAAAAACTGGCCAAGGCTCAAGACAAACAGGAGATAAAAGCGAGCCAGGAAAAGAGGGATCACATGTCTGCAAGGGACAGCCAGACAGGCCCGGGGAAAATGAATGAGATCAGCAGGAGCGGGAGGGAGGAGGGCAGCAGGGACTGGAAGAGCAAAGGAAACAGGAACTACTCGAACAAGGAGTCTTGGACTAAGCAAAAGCAGGCTTGGAACAGCCAGGGGACGAACAGTAAATCTGGGAGCATTCAAGTGCAAGAGCAAAGGGACGCTGCTCCCGAGGAACCTCAGGTGGCTGAAGATTCGTCTCTCCCAGAAGCTGTTGCGAGCGTCACTCCCGAGCCTCCGGAGGAGTACGCCTATCCGGACTACCGTGGGAAAGGCTGCGTGGACGAGAGCGGCTTCGTCTATGCCATCGGGGAGAAGTTTGCGCCGGGCCCCTCTGCCTGCCCCTGCCTGTGCACTGAAGAGGGCCCGCTGTGCATACAGCCCGAGTGCCCCAGGCTCCACCCTCGCTGCGTCCATGTGGACACCACGCAGTGCTGCCCGCAGTGCAAGGAGAGGAAGAACTACTGTGAGTTTCGAGGGAAAACCTACCAGACCCTAGAGGAGTTCATGGTAAGGGCTGAGGCCAAAAGTCGTTTTGTGGGTCATTCTGTCATCTAAAGGGGTGTTATGTTCTTGAAGTTCTTTCTCAGAGGGGGTGCTGGGTCTCCCGCTCCCCTTTTCATTCCTGTGTTAATACTACTTCTGCAGTGCTGTAAAATATTCCCCTTAAACATGACCTTTCTTGCTCTATGATACTGTAACGTTTTTCAATGAGGGGGCTGATCTTTATTAATTCTTTTGGTATTTGCAGTAAAAAATGCTATTTGAAAGGATGCTGCTTGGATGGTGATGTGGATTTTATGAGAATTTCTAGCATTACATTTGCTTCCTTATTTAACTGTTAACTGTGAAACTTATACCTTGCAGGTATCAAGCAGGGTTTTGTGGGCTGACTTCTGTTCCTAGTAATCAGTCAGTGATGTACCTTTTTTTCCTGACAGTCATTTCTCTTTTCCTTTCTTGCTGTTTAAACTGTGCTGTCAAGGTTGCGTAATGTGTGCTTTCTGAGAATGACTATGGGCCTTCTTTTTAATAAGAGCGTGGTTTGCAGTCTGAATTACAGTGATACCTAAACAACAGACGTGAAAAGCCTCATGTTTAGGGAAATCCTGTTAGAGTATGGCCTTTTTAGCACCACCATGCAAGGTCGTTATCATTGAAAATGCAACTTATTACAGTGCACTGAAAACTTTTGGAGTTGAGGCCAATTCCCTGGTTGCTTACCTTGCCTTTTTCCCTTTAGTATTTCCCATGTGGCTGAGATCTGTGAGCAGGCTCTAACAATTTGCTTGCGAATGACTGTTAGGTACAGGGCTGGTTCAAAACCCACTTCTGAACATACCTGAGATTTTTGAGCTCAGTATTTTGAGGGGAGTACGAAATCCAGTTCAGGGTTCTGGCAGCTCGAGCCCCTCTCAGGATGGAGAAAAAGAAAATGTAATTTTGAAGGCTGTAAATAAGTTGCTGGCTCTGGTCTCTGTGGTATTTTTTGTGTTCATGGAAACTTAACTTTGATTCATAATGTCTTTCCACATTGTTCAACTTCTTGAAAAATAAACAAATAAATAAAGGAGTAGAATTACTCTCTCTGGAATAAATCACAGTGTTTCCCCTTGCTCTCTTTAGGCAGTAATGTGTATATCATCAGTGATTTTCAAAGCGTGGCAGAAAGCATCATATCATCCTCCCTTTTTCCATGTCACCCTTAAGGATTGTGTTCAGCTTCAGGGTGGCAGTTTTCTACTTCGAAAGGGAGACGGTACTTTCAACAGCGACTAGTTGGTATGACCTTTTTGGAGATGGATTGTGAGATCCTTCCTTTTGTGGAGAAGTTAATTCTGAGGGGTGGCCAAAAGAGTGATGCTTCAGCACATGGTCTCTGTAGGTCTCTCTATCAGAGTTTTAAAGGCTTCTCCCCCCACACTCTTCTAACGAGTTGCATTTCTTTGTCTTTATATAGTGGTATTGTATTAATGGCTGTAAAGCAAGCCTAAAATACCTTCGTGTGTTAAGCATGTAGTGAGAGGGGCGCCTGTTATGTTGGAACATAAACATTATTCCCCTTGGTAAAAGGGTAATGCTGAACGGTGACGTTTACAGAAATGTTCTGACAAGACTTTGGCTTTCAGCTTTCCTTTTAACCCCATTCAGCCTTTAGCCCTTGTGCTGGTACCTTCCTGTAATGAAACATCGGTTCCCTTCCTGCTTTGTGTTAGCCATCTTTGGAAACATGAGTGAAAAGGGATGCCTGCTCCAGGTGGGCACCGAAAGTTACCAACAGAGTTAGGCAGCAGAACTGCAGCCTGTTTATTTTGACGTGTGAGGACCTTGGTTTTTAGTTAAGCTTCAACGTTGGTTCCAATCTTGTGAGCACAAAACTGTAAATGCAGCTGTTTGCCCATGCCACTGCAATCAGTGGAGATGTCTAGCGAGGTAAGGTACAGATGTACTCGGATGGCTGCTGCTCAGTGAAAGCAATTGCAAATGCAAGTAATTGCGCATGATTTCAAAGGTAATTTTACAAGTTTAAAGTTGATGGTCTTAGAGAGGTTACTAAGATGCTATCTCTTGATTAAGGTCAGGGAAGGAGTTATAAATAGATAGCGATCTGATTTTTCTGTGTACCTGCACCTACTGTTTGTGGCAAAGAGTACCAGAAATCACTGAAGGAAGAAAACACTGACCTGCTAACTTTTAAGTGACGTTATGTGCACAAACATGGATGTATAGATGTGTAAATATGCATGCAAGTTTGGGAGTTTGCTTATAGAAAATTGATATATGGCTTGGCATGGCAAAAAAAATGCCCTGACCAGAGCCAGTGCTAACTCGGAAGCTGAGTGTGCCAGGGAATGGGAGGTTTGATGCATTTCTTCTTTGATTCACAGTGCTTCCTGCAGGCTTTGCCTACGTGTGTGTGTATGCACACGTTTTTTCTGTTTTCAAAAGGACATGGATGTCGACACAAAACACAACACAGGTGTGGGTGAAGGATAAGGTCTCATGAAGCTCTTTCCATCAGCGCCGCTGTACTCTTCTGTGGATGTCGTGGGGTAGGATGGCAGGGGGATCAGAGCTGCCATATGAGTGGAACTGGGAGCAGAAGCCTTAGTCGGTGAAATGTAATGAGGATAGAATTCTGCACTAGAGCTGGAGATGGCTGAGCGTGTGCCTCTCTAGATGTTGTTCAATCTTGCAGTAAGATTTGAAAATTCAGGCTGACTTATGACATAATAGCCTTACAAGGACCATAAATTCTCTTCAGAAGTTTAATATGGTTTGGGAAAGACCTTCAGTTTTTGAAAGCTGTTGCTTCATGGGTTTTGTTTAGAATTTCTCTGCTACCAAAATTTGTATTTATTTGTGAATAACTCGGAAATCTGGAAGTCAGCAAGCCCAAATAGATTTTGAAACATCTGTGGTATTTTGAAAGCACAGAGAAGTAAAAACAAGGCCGGTATGTTTATTCTGGTCAGCCTAACCCCATTCATGTTCTCCTGAGTTGTGTAAGTAGCAAGGAAATATTAATAAAAATTCCAGCACAATAGCAAATCAGTTTGGGATTATGATTGATTTTTTTTTTTTAAACTTAGATGTTTTCAAGGCTCAAGGAATCAAATGTAGATTATATATTTTTTTTTAATTAAGATATTTTGTTGGTTTGTTTTTTGGTTTGTTTGTGGAAACATGTGGAAAGGGGGAAGAGAAAGCTCAAATTACTTTGGACCAGAACTTCAATGAGTGCATATGATTTGTCACTTCTTAATTATGAGAATTTACGCTAAGTTGCCTGATAAACCTACTACTTCTACTAAGATACAGTTTTCTTCATGCTCCACTAGTGGGAAATATACCTGTTTATGCAATGGTCTGTTTGCTTTTTTACAGCCTTTGCAAATCCATTTATACATCTGCTCATAAACTTCCCTTTAAACAATTCTAAAGAAGTTAATTTTTTTTGCCATCTGTACTCTTATTTTCTACAGGTTTTACAGCTGCCTGGTGGATACTTAAGACTTCTGTGCCTCTCGTTTTCTTCCCACAGTTTTTGCATAGGCGGAACTACTGCTGCTATAGAGTTTAATAGCTTCATCTATAGACCACAGAGACATGGTATCATTAGTCTTCAGAGAGAGGTTAATAGGTCGCGTTATTTCCATCCCAGCTTGGTCATGTCAGATGTGCTAAGCGTGAGTGCTGCTGGGCTGGTTGTTTCCCCCATGAACAAGTGGGATGCTCGTTGCATTGGCTGCCACTAGGAACTGCACTGCAGGGAATGCGCTTGTGTTGTAGGAGGAGAGGAGAGGAAATGAAGGACCGAATCATAGAATCATTTTGGTTGGAAAGGACCTTTAAGATCATCAAGTCCAACCATTAACCTAGCACTGCCAAGTCCCCCACTAAACCATATCCCCAAGCACCACATCTACACGTCTTTTAAATACCTCCAGGGATGGTGACTCCACCACTTCCCTGGGCAGCCTGTTCCAATGCTTGACAACCCTTTCAGTGAAGAAATTTTTCCTGATGTCCAATCCAAACCTCCCCTGGCACAACTTGAGGCCGTTTCCTCTTGTCCTATCACTTGTTACTTGGGAGAAGAGACCAACATCCACGTTGCTACAACCTCCTTCCAGGTAGTGGTAGAGAGCAATAAGGTCTCTCCTGAGCCTGCTTTTCTCCAGACTAAACAACCCCAGTTCCCTCAGCCGCTCCTTGTAAGACTTGTGCTCTTACACCAGCTTCGTTGCCCTTCTTTTGACTCTCTCCAGCACCTCAGTGTCTTTCTTGAAGTGAGGCGCCCAGAACTGGACACAGTACTTGAGGTGTGGCCTCACCAGTGCTGAGTACAGAGGGACAATCACTCCCCTAGTCCTGCTGGCCACACTATTTCTGATACAAGCCAGGATGCTGTTGGCTGCCTTGGCCACCTGGGCACACTGCTGGCTCATATTCAGCCAGCCATCGATCAACACCCCCAGGTCCTTTTCCACCAGGCACCTTTCCAGCCACTCTTCCCCAAGCTTGTAGCATTGCTGGGGTTGTTGTGACCCAGTGTGTCTTTTCATTCTGATTTATTTAGCTATTGTTATATATACGCACTGTCTTATTGTGTGTCGCTCTCTATTGATGATTATGTCTCCCAAGTATTAAGCTGCAATTAAGATGCAGAAAGAAGTGGGGGTTTTCTACAGTTCCTGCTACATCCTGATGATGTGTAAAAAGCAATACACTACCATTTAGTCCAAAGAGGAACAGATAAAGGTTGACACTAATATCATTTTAGCAGGCACTGTGGTTCACTTAAGTGCTTGAAAAGAGCTTTGTAGAAATAAGCACATGGAGACCTTCCTTAACTCTGCTACTATTACTCATACTGGTGGGTTGTACAGATGACAGTATGTCTTAAATGTTTACTATAGTTATTCCCCTGAAATCCCATGTTTTGTTACACAGGAAGGGTATTCATGACTGCAGTATCACATTAACAGTGTACTCCATTTATGAAAGATGTAGTCTTCAAGTGTATGTACTGTATGGGATGGAAATGCATTATTCTGAATCATCATTATTAGATAAAGATTAGATCAGTTATGTTTCTCATTTAATAGTATTTTCTATGCTTCGTTAAACAGCTCCTTGTTCTAGGAATTTTAGGCTTCTGTCAAATTTGGAATTCTAGTAAACAACTCTACTTAATTAGAATATGTTTAAATTTTACAGATGAGAGATTTTTAGGAATAACATCTGTGTGCTGCCTTGTTTCCTGATTATCATGAGGTACTCTAGTTTTTACATCACTGCTAATATTGAATGACACAGCTACTAAGTGGAGTCCTGGGAGAGGGAATATCTGTTGTAGTTACTGGTCTTGTTCAACTGTGATCATTGGCAAATTTGCATCTTTTTCAAGTGTGGTGGGTTGACCCTGTCTGGATGCCGGGTGCCCACCAAAGCTGCTCTATCACTCCCCTCCTCAGCTGGACAGGAGGAGAGAAAGTATAACGGAAGGCTCGTGGGTCAAGATAAGAGCAGGGAGAACTCACTCAGCAATTACTGTTATGGGCAAACAGACTTGACTTGGGGAAACTAGTTTAATTTGTTACCAATCAAAATCAGAGTAGGATAATGAGAAATAAAACCAAATCTTAAAAACACCTTCTCCCTACCCCTCCCTTCTTCCCAGGCTCAGCTTCACTCCTGATTTCTCTACCTCCCCCTGTGCAGCACACGGGGACAGGGAATGGGGGTTGTGGTCAGTTCATCACATGTTGTCTCTGCCGCTCCTTCCTCCTCAGGTCTCCTCACATTCTTCCCCTGCTACAGCGTGGGGTCCCTCCCATGGGAGACAGTCCTCCACAAACTCCTCCAGCATGAGTCCTTCCCATGGGCTGCAGTTCTTCACTAACTTCTCCAGCGTGGGTCATTTCCATGGGGGTGCAGTCCTTCAGGAACAGACTGCAGGGTCACAAGTCCTGCCAGCAAACCTGCTCCAGTGCAGGCTCCTCTCTCCACAGGTTCACAGGTCCTGCCAGGAGCCTGCTCCAGCATGGGCTTCCCATGGGGTCACAACCTTCTTTGGGCATCCACCTGCTCTGGTGTGGGGTCCTCCCTGGGCTGCAGGTGGATATCTGCTCCACCATGGACCTCCATGGGCTGCAGGTGGATATCTGCTCCACCATTAACCTCCATGGGCTGCAGGGGCACAGCCTGCCTCACCATGGTCTTCACCATGGGCTGCAGGGGAATCTCTGCTCTGGCATCTGGAGCACCTCCTCCCCCTCCTTCACTGACCTTGGTGTCTGAAGAGTTGTTGCTCTCGCATCTTCTCACTCCTCTCTTCAGCTGTAGTTGCACAGTTTCCCGCCCCCCCCTCCCCCCTTCTTAAGTATGTTGTCCCAGAGGCGCTACCACCATTGCTGATGGGCTCGACCTCGGCCAGTGGTGGGTCTCTCTTGGAGCTGGCTGGCATTGGCTCTGTCAGACATGAGGGAAGCTTCTAGAAGCTTCTCACAGAAGCCACCTCTGTACCCCCTCTGCTACCAAAACCTTGCCACGCAAACCCGATATATCAAGTGATGACAAAAAATGTTGAAACCAATTGATAGCTATCGGTTTGCTGTGTTGAGCCTGATCCTTGGAATGGAGTTCTAGTAGCATTCATCAAGTAGGATTAATTAAAAAAAAAAAATCAATCAATCCTACCCTAAAAGCATGTTTTCATAACTTAGTAAGTGTTGTTTCTGGATGTAACTCCAGAGGGAAGAATTCTTACTATTGACTTGCAGGTAGTTAGGAACTCAGGTTTTCTGACACTCAAAATTTCACATGCAGTTCAAGTGATTGCCTAGAATACCTGAGCCTCTTGACTGTGAACATTGTATCAGAAACCTCCTCATCCGCTGACACTCCAGCTCTGCAAGTGAACATGGCAGTTTATGAACAATTACAGGACAAAGTTCTTGTCCCAAAGCCTGCAGTAAAAATCTGCAGTACTGCACTGTCAGCCTCCTTGTAGCATCCTATGAATGTACGGTAAAGTGTAAAGCAAAGGGAATACTGCAAGTGAGCAGCTGGCAAAGGAAGCCTGAAATAAGTAATAGTAATAAAAGCAGAAAGCAACATAGCAAGAGGCCCTATTTAGGCTTTCTGAGCAGAGGGGATGGTGCGAAAAGGTATGTGAGTGCATAAGCAAATAACAGCCATGGCAAGTGGGAAGAGAAGTGGCAAAGCATGGATGAGCATTTAGTTGGAGATGATGCTGTGCAAGCATCAGCATGTTTGAACTTTGGAAGTGAGAAGGATGTGAAAGAGACAAGCAAGCAGAGAATGGATTTGAGGAAAAATGTGATGGACTGCCTAAGAAATAGGGAAAAGAAACCAGATGATCTGCAAGTTAGACGTCTGGGTGATTCTTCACAAAGAATAATTTGGTTTAGATTTGAGGTTACTGTGCTTTTATTGGAGAAATGCCACAGATGGTGGTTTGGCATCAACTAGAATCTGGAATGGAAAAGGGTCTATAAAAAAAATGACCTCATCCTTAAGTAAACCTAGAATCAGCACAGATTGTAGATTTAGAGGATCACTGGTAATAACATTCAGCTGCATTTTCATCCTGTACTCTGAGCATGGATGCCAGCGTGGTTTTTGGGAGTACAGCAATGAGATTTACGGTATACCGTTTATTGCTCTTCAGCACCCTTGCTTCCCTCTACCTCCAGCTCCTTGTGTGGTATGAGGACATCAGCGATGCAATGTGCAGCGCCTGGTCATGAACACTGAAAAGGACAGCTGGAATTGTATGTGTGGCAAATGCAGACGTTTGAAAGTCCATTTTTTCCTAAACAGGGCCTTGATGCTGTTTTGTTTGGAATTAATTTCATTGAAATAAGTCACTCAAGTAATTATCCCATGGTACTGCTATTGTTTAGAGTTCTTCAAAACCAGTAACATTTCAGTAGGTAAACAGGATGACCTGTATTTTGCTTCACCTCTTTCTTTGAATTGCAATTTCTTCTCAGAAAGTTACAAGAATTACAAGAGTGGTCCAAGTACAATTAACCTATGCGAAATACCTGAATTCAAAGGAGGGTTTTTTCCTGACTTCTCTTTGAAAATGATAATTTTCAATAAAATGCAACTTTATGCTACCAAAAAGCTTTCAAACCTGGAAAAATTGCAATAAGAGTTTCCATTAAAGAAGTTTCATCTTTCATTTAGCAAATATTTTCTTCTTTAAGTACAGTGGTTTTAATAAATTACTTTTTGAACCTCTAATAGAATTAAACTGGATTTAATCTGAATTATGAACTTAATTTGCTGGAAATTCATTAGAAGTGTGGTAGGGAAATTTTTGCTTTATTTGTGCTAAAAGTCTAAAGTGTTCTTTATCCCAGGATCCCTTTGACTTTCCCATTTGGTGCACAGTTCAGAGCAGAACCTGTTTTTTTTTCTGGTGTGGTTCTGTAATTTTGCAGGAACCCAGCTTCACTCCCTGTGTTACTCAGACCACAAAAAGCATTTTTTTAAAGGGGGGAGGAAAAAGAAATGAAGGAAAGAATAATGCAGGTGGGAAGGAAGGCATTGCACACTTCAGGAGAGCATTAAGTACGAGTGAAAAGATGACTGGATTTGTGTTTCAGGTTTCTCCCTGTGAGAAGTGTCGCTGTGAAGCCAATGGTGAAGTGCTGTGCACCGTCTCAGCTTGTCCCCAGACGGAGTGCGTCGATCCGGTGTATGAGCCCGATCAGTGCTGTCCTATCTGCAAAAATGGTAAGTGGCAGCTACAAAACTAGAAGGGAGCTTCTGTCAGAGAGATTCACACCACTCTGTTTCAGTTTTGAAAAATAACTCCAATATTTTTCTTTTTCCCCAAACGGAGATGAAGAGTTGTGTGCGGGTGGTGTCGTCTCGGTGTGAGGAGTCACATCTTCCCTTGACTGGGATGGACTCGATCATGACCTGCAGGGATTTTTGCTACCCAGGAGACAATTAGGGTGTTAATATCAGATATTCATGTGGCTTCTGGATATAAATTTTGCATGAACTCACTGTGGTTATGTTTTATATAAGCACACAAAACTGAACTCAGGCTCTTCATGTTATCCACCTTTCAACAAGAGCAGTAAAAGTTACTTTTGTTCTACCTTCTTATTTGTTCCCCTTTCAGAGTTTCTTCTCTTCTTTTTTTTTTTTTCCTGAGGCAAATCGAATGTACCTTATTGAGCTCATTTAATTTTCATAACTAAATGAATTAAACTCCCAAGTTTAATTGAATATTTTTCATAACTAAATTAGACAGAAAGTCTCTCTACTCCCAGCAAGGGCTTGCATTAGATCAAAGTCTTGGTCTATTTAGACGAAAAAATTACATGACACACTAGCTCATCACTTATAAAGAAGAAATGATAATTTATTAATAGAAATGAAAGCTGCAAAATCTCAAATGAAATTACATTTAAAATGAAAAAAGACATTTAAAAATATTCATATAATTTGCAGCCATGTATTATTTCTCTAGAATAGGTAGGTTCCGTTACATTAGCTAAAATAAACTGATTAAAATTGTAGAAAAGCTAGGGGAGGAGAGAGTGTACAGCATATGCTTTCCGCAAATTCAACAGTAGATGATAAGGGATAGTTAATTGCATTGGAGGAGTTTCATTTGTATGGGTATAAAAGTAATTGCTTTACATCCCTTAATTGGTTGTTACAGCCCTGAAGGAATTTGTTCTCAGCTGTACAGCTTAAGGGCATTCTGCTTTTGGAGATGAGGATGGGCATTTTTTGAGGCATTTAGGAACAGTTCCTGGGAAGGGCTGAATTTGGGAGCAGGTGGTGTGGTAGCTAGCTGGTCCAGAGGATCCTTTAGCCCTTGTTTGATGGCAAGAGCCTTCTGACGTTCTCTCAAGCTTTTTGTGTGCACCACACTTTGCTGCAGTTACCCAGGTCAGAGTGACTCTTGACAGGCAAAAGCTCTGTTTTCAGTATCGGGGATGCCGTTACAAGCATAACGTGTCAAGTCTATGTAGTCTTTCCCACTGAATTTCTCCAGCAATGTTAACACTGTTTGGAGCTGTATCAGCTTTCCATTGGTGCACGTTCTCCCACAAGCATCAACATAATGCACAGCAGTCGCCGTTTCCCAGCGGTGGCTTGCCTCTGGATTAAGGTGCTATGGCAGTGAGGGGCTTGGCTTGGCTGTTCGCACAGATCCCCTGACACATTTCCCAGAAATGGGGCCTTTTAAAAAAATTATTTGTAAAACCTGCCGTAGTTGTGAGGAGGCTGCCTTCTTTCAGAGCATTAAAGCTGAATTACATGAGTTCTGCCTGCAAGAAAAGGGTGGTCTTGTCCTCAGCATCTGAATCCCCAATATTCCTTGGGTATAACCACAAGCTGGCATCCCTGACCCAGTTTCAGACCAAGGTGACCAGAGCTGCCTGTTCCCGGTAAGCTGTACTGTCACTTCTCTGCATGTCAGAGAACCAAGCGTGGCTTTCCTTGTTAGCTTTTAGATGAGGAAAAAAGCCATTAACAATAACAACAAACCCAAGATAGTTCAGAAGCAGCTAAACTTTTCTGGTTCAGCAGCTTCAGTACAGTATCACAAAGAAATTTCTGAGGAATCCTCTCCATCTGGGGAGTGCACTTAAAAAAAAATACCGGGCTGTTTGCTTTCAGAGCTTATTTTAAAGCATGGGATGTGCAGTTTGCAAGGAACTTCAGTGAATTGCTGAATGTTTTTAATTAGATTGGAGCAAAAACCTACTGAGCAGGAAAACCTAGCCTGCCTCGTCCTCTCATTTTCAAGCCTACTGGAACAAATGCGCTGTGAATGCGAGTCGGGGAAACAATCATCGTGTTGTGCTTCAGGGTTGAGCGTTGCAATGACATCGTGTTAGTGACCCAAAAGAGCTTGGGTGATGTACAGGGAGCTCAGCTGCATAACTGAGTGATGGGAAAGGTGGAGCAATGGAAATCATACAAGTGGAGTGACTGCTGTCATGCTCTGCGTCCCACCCTCAGTAGAGCAAGAAGGGATGGGAGGAGAAGTTTGAGTTCTCTACATGTACTGAAACTTGTGTGTTAAAAATGTACAAAATCCAGCTCAGATTTCCCTCTCTTTCCTGGCACTTTAACACATAACACTTTCCCAACTTGCCTGGCCTGGGGATTGCTGGTGGTGAACCGACAGAGTCAGGGCTAAGCAACTATGCCTGTCACTGATAAGGCCACATACAAATGCCTGATTAGGAATTATGGAGGAGATCTAGTGAAAGCCTGCCGTTATTATAAATGAATTAATTCAGTCTCTTGGCAGGTGTGAGGCACTGTGCATTACCCCTTTTGTGAAGGAGGGGATGGAGTTGACTTCCCCAACCTGATTCCACAAAAGTGCTGGCAACCTTTCAGATGAGGGATAGATGGGTAACTGCCCATCAGGCTTACACAACTGTGTGCATGTATAGGTAGAGACTTAGTTTGAATGTAAGTAGTGAATGGAAAACTTGCAGAACGAAGAACAGTCTTATGTGTAGTATGTAATGATCTTCTATATCCCATCCCAACTTTCAAGAAGGAGCCTAGATACTTCCGTAGCTGCAGATGTTATTTTCTTCTTTGTGGGCAGGGACAGGGAGTACTTTAAAGAAGTATCTGTTCTGAAAAGTAGTCTATAGAAGGGATAAAAGGTGACTCCTCACTGAGAAAATCTTGGGGTAGAGGAAATTTTCCTGCTTTTTATGTCTCAAGTCACTACAGCTAAGGGAGCTATTCTGTGTTTATCTTATATACACACCCTGCAAGAAAGCAGGGTGGGAACAGAGGGGATTAGAGGAGAGGCTTTCTTCTTGTGCGGGTTGACATGTCGAGCTTTTTGCTTTCGGTAACCAACAGCAGCAGCAGCAAGAAAAAGCGTGCAGAAAGTTAAATCTGACTTCAGAGAGTTGCATTAAATAACAGGTGCCTGATTCAGATCTCCATCCTGCTTTATTGTACTAGCAACATAGTTACTTCTGTGGAAACTGTCCCTGTTCACATCCATATCAATAAGCTCAGAATCGAGTACAGACATTTCTACAGTTCGTATGGAATGAAGGATAAAGATAATAGGCATACAATTCCCTTTCCGTTAGGAAGAGGCTGGGCACTTGTCACTGATTCATTTGAGGCAGTGGGGAGGGGTGTGTGGGTGATACTGAAAGTGAATTATCTTGCTAGATTAAATTACCTTGGTTGTCTGTTCCACTTCTGTTTCCAGTATTAGAGCCCTAATAGGCGTACACAGCTGAATGCCGCTTTGCCTGAAGCGTGCAGCCGCGGAGCAGTCGGTGGAGTTAAGGGTGGCCCTGCTTCTGCTGGTGTCTTTGCAGGAGGATGAGGTTAGACCCGCAGCACACATGGAGCCTGGAGGGGAAGGCGTGGTTGCTAAACCAAAAAACATTTTGTTCTAAGGTCCCCGAGAGATTTTTATTTCATTATATGGCTGAAAGATTGCCCCAGATAAGATGAAGCTGATCCTGGTGCCTTCCTAGCATTTATCTGTCTGTGCGTCAGTGTTGTTTCTGTGACTGCAGCAGGGAGGGCTGAACTTCTGACGGCAAAGGCTCATAGCTGCGCAGTCGAAAATACAAGCACTGGTGCCCAGAGGGTCACGTGTGTTCGCAGGGCTGTAACATCCACAGGAGATGTCTTGTCTGTTCTCACTGGCCGTGCGATAGGGAGACTTTGGACGTGGTCATTTCGGGTGCCCTAGGTGGGATGAGTCAGGACCTCATTTCATATTTGGGTTCATAGTTATGGTTGAAATACACGCATCATGTGGTTGAAGTGGTTGTCGCTGGTAAGGTGCAGATCTAACATGATGTGGCCAGAGAGGGTAAGTGGTTGTGGTTTTGTATACCCGTACTGTGAGGCTGACCCACCAAAACTTGCTTTAGTACCTTTGTGTACAATTACAATGTTTAGGCATGGGGTGACTTGGGAGTGCCTCTGAATGGCAGGTGGGGACCTCTGTCTGTGCGAAGTAGCTCTCAAGGTGGGCAAAAACGTGATAAAGGCTGGCAGAGCTGCCGTCCCCTTCTGCGACTGGTGGTACGACAGGACTTTGTCTCACTGCGGGACTTGAATCTATTAAAAAAATGGTGCTGGTCGAGGCACTACCATGGTCCCTGTGAGCTGTCATCCCTCTAAAATCCAGGTGGAGAGAGGGTTTGTTGGGCTGAGGGACCTGTCTGGCCGTATCAAGACTGAGGATGTTTATTCTGGGTGTATAAAGGGAACCTGCACCTTGGCAGCAAGCTGGGTGTTAGCTCTCCTCTGCAGCCCCAGCTTTGCTCAGGCACCATGGAGAATCTGATCTGTAAAATTTCATGTCCTCCTTCCGCAGTGTGCTTAAATAAAATATGATATTCCTTCAACCGTATATACCTCGATCTCAGCAATGAAGAAAGAATTATAGTCCAGGTAGAGGTCAAGGCAGGACTATTGCAAACATCAGGAATTCAGTTGCTCTGAAATTTAAATAACAGTGCCTTTGATTGTCCTCTCTTCCTCTTTCTAGTTTCATTTTAAATACCTTTTTCAGTCATACTTTAGCAGCTAATTTATATATTGCAAAGAAGACCCAGCAGTTTTAAAGCTTGAGAGTGGTTCTTCAGTCTATGTTAAGGAAGGGATCAAATCAGGTGGTCATGGTAGTCTCTTCTAGATGTAAAACACAGGAGCCATAAAATGATTGTAAAGTCTAGTTTATAAGTTTCGGACAGTATTTCATTTATAAAAAATAGAATTTACATTAAAAAATAATAACCCAATGAACAAGAAATCATTTCAGTCTAATCCCAGTGCCACCCATACTGTATGTGCCAATGTGATTTGTTCCCTTCTGATGTGTTTAGTTCAGGCATTTGAATGCCTGGGTATGCAGGGTAGTATTTGTTCCATGTTTCTGTGTGCATGAGTTGCTTAGCAAAAGCTTCTGCACAAACTTCCCACTTTAATAGGCAGTATTTCACAAAATGATTTATAATATGGGACTGTTAACCAGGAAATATTAATGTTTCAGCGGGAAAAACACCATTAAAGTTTCATGAACAGCTGTATGTGATTAAAGTTGCCTAGTGAATATGCAGATAGGTTGAAAAACTGTACCAGATATTTTGGCAGCTATTTATTGAAAACAAAGAAATATCAGACTTGCTTCTTTTTGGCTGTATTGGGCATTTAAAGTGGCTTCCAGATCTGGTAGGTGAAGTCGGTAAACTCGTAGCAGTAGTTTTTGTAGTTGGTTTCTGCTGTTGATGAAGTTGGGAGGAAGTTCAGTCTGTGTCGTCTTAATTCAAGGAATTCTTTTAACCCCATTTAATCTCTCTGCTCGCCTTTCTCATTTTCTCTCTCTCTACTCTGGGAAAGTTGGTGGATACACAAGCTATGTGTGCTTCCTGTGCAGAAATCACAGAATTTTCTTCTTGTGCCATTTTTTCCACTTAGATGAGAACCTGTTTAAATGTGCATGGATTACCGGTGTGCTGGGCTGGGCAAAAACTTGTGCCAAAACCGCACAGGCCTTGTCGTTTCCAACTCACATACATGTGTGTGCATGCACACGCATGTGGGATCCAGTGTTGACTTGGTATTTTCGTGTCAAGCTGGCTAAGTAGTGTTGTTATTTCCTCTACGGGTATTTATTTACTGTACAAGTTATGTTGACTTCCAGGGTATATGATTTTTTTTTTTCCTAATAACAGAAAGCTGTCAGAGGATGAGAAGGATCTATCTGAAGACATGGCAAAAGTATCCAGTTATACTGAGTCTTCATCAGTTACCAGGACAAATTATTTGTATACTGTATACGTATTTATTACATATACATATTGTGTATATATATATTTTTTTTTCCACCAAGAAGCCAAAATGCTTTCACTTGGGAGTTCTGCTGTCAAAAGGCAGCAGTAAGTGTCCCTAAGTGCATAGCATCCTGTCATTTTGCTCAGACACATGAGGACAATCAGAAGTTACAGTGTTCAGTATTTAAAGTAGCGCTTTATACTTAAGTAGGAGCATGTAGAACAGCCTATTAAAATATAAAAGCAGTGTATTGTATAAGCTTTCCAGAACTCACTTTGCAATATTTTCTCATTACAGGCTGCCACAGCGAGCCTGAGAAGCGTTTCTTTGGCAGTCAGTTTTTCTCCTCTTACCTGATACTGCAGGCTTAACTCGTATATCACAGCTAAATTCTGCTGTATCAGTCACTTTCATGGCAACCGCTTGCAGAGAGTGTCACTTTACTGTGAGTTGAAGCAAAAGTTGATGATGATCTGCCCCAAACAGTTGTTTAGCAGCGATGGTCCCAGGTGAGTGTGGGAAACAAGCTGCCAGCTCCTCATGGTGGAGTCAGAACTTCAGTGTGTTGTGGCTCATAGGTTCTTAAAAGATGTTTTGCTTCAGGAACAGGAAGATGAAAATGCTCTCTGTGCTGACAGAAAAAAAGAAACACTGAAATCCTTGGATGGGGAGAGAAGAATAACTTTTCTAGCAACTTTCATGTATTTAAAAACAAAACCACCAGAGAGAGAGAGGTCTGATGTACCTTATGCTGCTCACTGCGGCAGTTTCATGTATCTACCATCCTGTGTAGTCCTAGATGCTGGTGCTGATTCAGACAGGAAAGTGCCTTCGTGCTGATATCCACCAGGGTATTGGAGTAAACAGCGTGCTATTGCTTGATTTGTCTTCCCTGACAGCTTCTCTTTTACAGAGAGATGCATTTGAGGATTTGCTTGTTTTCTAGTGAAAGTGCTAACCTGTGCTCCTCAAAATGAAGTCATCAGTAGCTTTGGGTTTTTGTTTGTTTGCTTGCTTTGTTTTTTAAGTTCTTCATATAAGAATTTTCTGAGTTTGTATTGCAGTTTTATTTATACACATATACGGAGATAGGTAGGATGTTAAAAAAAGAAATAAATCCTGGAGCTCACATTTTTCCCCCTTCCTCCTCCACACACTGCTCCCCGTGTTCATTCTTTGCTGTTTGAAGAAAGTTCAGAAAACTAACATTAAGGAAGTAGAAGTTTTTCCTACGTCCAGTCTTGTTCTTTATGCTGTTCATTAGAGAAAGTATTCCCAGTGTTAATTTTGCTCCCCCATTCTGCTATTGGATGTCTATTTTAATTTTGTATGTGTCACCAATTGAAGTCGTGGCAAAGATGTGGGGGGGCGTGTACGATTCCAAGGTCTGAAATACTTGTGTGCATCTCGCTGTGTGCTGTATCCTTGGAATAATCCCTATCATAGAACACTATACTGTTTGATTAAATCACGAGCTCTTAGATTCTGAAATGGTCTTACTCCAGATTGAGGTACCATAGGTTAATTCATTGCCCGATGTTAGCTGAGCCACTGTCACTGTCCATGTGAGCTCTCAGTTGTATTTTTTGCAGATAATCCTGTTTGTAAATAGAAACTGTTTACTAGCTAGGTGCTACAGCGATACAGTAATAGGACTACATGGCTGATTAGTATTTTGCAGTGTGATTAAATGGAGCAATGAAGAAAGATATATACCTTGTGTGTTTCCCTTTATATTCTTTAGGGCTTTTTCATTGCTATTTCATTATGTTAAATGAGGCATCCAAGAGTTTGCTTGGCTTTTAGGGGAGGTGGAAGCTTATATTAAACTGTTGTGGTATGTTAGTATATTGGCAGTGCATCCCTCTGATTAGATAAATGATATATTCAAAATCTCCTTTTACTTCTAAGCGCAGTGTAATTTTCTTTGCTTATTTTTCACAGGAAGTTAAGGTTTAGGTTAAGAAAGATGTGAATTGATCCAGGTGACTTACTGATTGATAGAAGCAAGGAATTGGCTGATTTTGTTGAATTTCATTTCTGAACACTTTGCTCTTCTATGGTTTGTGCTTTGCAACTACGATGGCCTTTCCATGCAGTGCAGGATCGCTAACATGAGATCTGCCTTAACTCCTTGTAACTCCTCATTGTTTGGGATATGTCTTGGGTCTCACAGGAGCATGACAGCAATCTCAGAGGTTTTCTTCCACTCCTGTTTGAACTGTATTTGTAAATGAAGTACAGATCTGATGAAGAACAGGAAACCTGCTTCCTTTCCTGACATCAGTTTGACCAGGAGCTGACTTGTACGCCTCTGCCTGTGTTCAGAAAAGGGTTCTGAAGGAAAAGGAGCAATATGTTCTTAAGGGAGAGGCTAAAAGCCTCTGTTATTTTTTATTAATATTTGTAAAATTGCAGTGCTGGTTTTTCTTGTTGCTCTAAATAGCATCTTACTGTTTCAAACTGCTGCACTGGGGAACTCCCCTATGCTGTGTGCTGTGAGAGTCCCGAATTAAGCCCCGGACGATCACCTTTGCCCAGCAGGTCAAACATCTTTATCAGCTGGAGACTCAAGTGCTTTCCTAATTTAAAACCTTGATCTTTAAATTGGAAGCAGCTTTTACTTTGTGAACCTTTGGATTGCTTCCATGGGGGTAATTATCCATGCAGTTTTGCTTCCTTGAGCATGTTCAGCTGTACAGCAGTGATTAAAAAAAAAAACCGTGAAAATACCAGGTTTTAAGTAATTTCTTACCTTCACCAGCACCGTTACCATAATGATTATCATTCCAAAGCTGATAGGCAAGCAAAAACTTTGATTGCTATTTTCATTTAGGAAAACTCTCCAATGTTGTTGGTGGTTTGTTTTTTGGTTTTTTTTTTTGCTGCCTACACCGGTGCTAGTTAAGTTTTCATTAGAGGACTGACTTCCTACTGGAAAACATCACTTTCTTCTAAATGCTGCATTCTTTTGCTGAGTGTTCAGCTCTGTTTGCTTGTTTCTGTGCCAGTAGCCCTTAATGGGAAGCCTGTTAAAAAGTTTCATTCATAAATCCAACTTACCTTACAGTCTTGTAGGTGATGAGCGTTTTCTCCTGCATCGTTTCTTCTTGCGTTGCAACACGTTGCTATTGCATGCTGGTTACTGACCACCTTTCTTTGAAGTACTTGCAAGCAGCTAATCACACACTGTTTATCACCCACGGAAAAAATAAGTGTATCTTCACTGCATGCTCACCCAACATGTGATTTAATTTTTTTTCTTTTCCAATGGAATTGGTCAGGTGGAGCAGTGGCAAGAAGAAAAGAGCAAACAATGCATTCGAACAGGACTCAAAATACTATTTGGTGAATAGCATTGAATAAAGAAGATCTATATCCAAGAAATTGCTTTTGGGCCTCTTTGTGTTTTAAATACTTGCTCGCAATGTTATCTCCTTTCTCAGAGGTAGTTCCACAAGAGTGTGGTGTTAATTGATTTTCCCAGAAAAAGTAAAGATATTACTTCTTATGCTGCAAAATAGTTCCTGTTCCTTTCTGATAGCATGATCTCAAACCCCCTTGGACATTTTGAGTTCAAAAGGGAAATCATTGGTTAAGCTGGGCAATTTTGAGGGAGGTATGCAGTTAGTGAGTCCTATTCAAGATAGAAGATAAAGAAGGAGTAGTGACTGTTAATGGTACAAAGCCAGGTAACAAGACAGCCCGATGAAATTCAGCAAAACCATATGTCAGGTAGTAAAAGAAACTGCTTGGATATTTTGGTGACCTCTTGTTAAGATTTCTACCAAGAGGTTTTAGTTAAATATCAATGTGAAATGCTGTATGTAAACATCTGTCAGACTTCATTAAGAAAGGCTTGCATTTATTAGAAGTATGCTATTATATAAAGATTGGTTCCTCCCACCTGATTTGTGTAATCGTCCGTGTTTGCTGAGCACTCAGCAAGAAGAGGTTGCAGAAGTACAGAGAAGAGCAGGAAGAAAGCTGAATATTCCCCTGCAAGAACAGATGAGATCTCTAGTAGTGATAGCACATGAATTAAAAATCTCGTGATAAAGTGTGTTACTGGGGGAGAGGCACAGTACCCATGAAAATCTTTCCTGTGCTTACAATACAAAGTCAAGGTAGAAGCAAGAAAATCAAAAGGCATTGTACGTAATAAGGTCTTTAATGCACCATGTAATTGACCCATGAACACACTGCAGAAGATAGTGCTGATACAGTTTCCTAGGATTAAAATAAAGATCATATCTTTGATAGAAGGAACAAAGTATTTTAACCTAGCTACAGTGAAACTGCTTGGGGTGACATGCTGTAGAGCCTAGTAGAAACCTGCTTATAGGAGTTCATTTTCACATGAGTGGAAATGTAACATTATTGTTTCCCACTGTCCACATCTTAGAATTTCCTTTTTGAACTGCCTCTTTTTAAAGCACTTTGCAGAAAAATGGTTAGGCTATCTTGACTTTAGCCCAGCCAAATCCATCCTGGAAGTACGTGCACCTTCTTATTAAGGCAAGAAGACAGACCTAATTAAGAGATCTTCAAAACAGCAGCAATCTTTTTCCCACACAGCCATTGCACAATCATGGTGGTGTGTGCTGGGACACAACAACACATTACTCAGTACATGCGGGTGATGGAGATGAGACCTAATGAGGATGCCTTTTGGCATGGTCTGCTTTCAGCTGTTCTCTCAAGCTTTATTTAAATGACCTAAAGGTAGGTCACGCATAAATTACTTGTATAATAGCTATCCATACTGTCTTAAGACTTCCGAGATTGGTCAAAAGACTCTTTGTAGTTATAGTGTGTGTGTTTAATACAATCTACTGCAGGGCTAATAGAGGAAAAAAAGGCTCAGAAGCAAATAAATTATAGCAGTTTATGGAGAGATTTGTTAAGTCAATGCAATAGAGAATGTGCCACCCCACAATGGAAAGCTAATTATTTTCCTGCCATGGCAGCTTGCTAACCTCATATATTGCTAATGAACAGATTAGATGGAGGTTTGGCAGCCACTAACATGAACGAATGATTGTTTTTAAGACCAGTTCATGCTGATGCTGAGGTCCAAGCCCGGTAATGATTATGACAACTTAGAGGCAATTCTGTGTCCATTATTTAGTGTATATATCTCTCTCTTTTTCCATGGGTATTTAAATCTAATTATACGTGTACATCCCTAAGCACTCATACATACAGCTGGAATACGCGAGGAAGTCTCATTACCTGGTTTGTAGCCTAAACATTAAACCTGCATGTTGGGTTTTGATTTCACTGTGTTTAAATAAGGTATGTTTTCCTTATCCCGTGGCTGTCATGTTTTGCTGTGATTAGGTAAGCTGCTAAAACATGGAAGAACTGTCAGGTTGAAGCATTGGGGGAAGCAAGGTCCAGGTGTGCTGCCAAAGGCTGTCTGGCTTGCTGGCAAGCAAGTGTTCATCGAGTGCACCGTTTATATGACTGTGGTGCTGAAAAATAACCACTTCCTTGATTTTTCTTGCTGGCAGCTCGTTCAGCAGAGAAGTTTTATCCATTGTGCAGTTTTCATTATGAGCAGGTGATGTATTTGGCAGTATGAGAGGACTTCTTAATTTCATGTCAGTCAAGTGTTTAATCTTCAGTCGTCTTAGTTAAGTTTGTTCTGACAGCTGATTCTTTCCAGTCAAAATGACTGAAGAGTCAAGTCAATTATCTTGAAATACATGGGTTTGTGTTTGTGCCTAGGTATGAGTGATCAGGCTTTGGCTCTGAAGTCTCTTGTGGTGCACACTCCCTCAAGGCCCTGGTGCTCTCCCCCTGACTGTGCTGCTTTCTGTGCAGTCATCTGGCTACGGCTGTGCACCAGAAGATGCTTCCATGAAAATCCCTGTGGTATGAGCTACGTGGAGGAGCAGTCTGGAAACCTTTACAGTCCTTGAAGCAAGTTTTGGGGAGGGCAGGAGAAGTTTTCTGGGCTCTGGTTTTGAGGACTGCTACCAGAAACAAATACTCGGCATGGAGAGTTGACAAAAAATGAAAATCTCCCCTGACACAAGTCATGTTAGTGTAAATTAAATACACAGATTACAACATCTGGACAATGCAAAAGGGAACTTTATAGATTCAGATGATATAAAACCCACTTACACTTACCCCAAGCTGGGATCAGCTCCAAAGGTGGTTCTCACCCTTTGAAGTCCAGCTGGCAGATTTCTAGCCGCCTGACTAAGCGTGTTCTTTATACGTGTGTGTGTATACACATATGTATATGTACATATGCTATTAGGGGTCATCAGACACCATGCTTAGTGAAAGCACTTCCCACTTTTGAAACTCCCTCTCGAAACACTTCCCTGCAGTGGGCCATGGCCATCACCCTCTTACTTCACCTCCCAGACACTGGGGACAAACTTTTTAGTAGGGCCTGTTGCGATAGGACGAGGGGTAATGGTCTTAAACTAAAAGGGTGTAGATTTATCCTACATATAAGGAAGAAATTTTTTACGATAAGGGTGGTGAAACACTGGAACAGGTTGCCCAGAGAAGTTATCAATGTCCCATCCCTGGAAACATTCAAAGTCAGGTTGGCGGTGCTCTGAGCAACCTGGTCTAGTTGAAGATGTCCCTGCTCACTGCAGGGGGGTTGGACTAGATGACCTTTAAAGGTGCCTTCCAACACAAACTGTTCTATGATTCTATAATTCTACATGCAAAGACAGTAAGGTGGGCTGTGTAGTGGAGTGGCAGCTGTAGCTTCCTCATCACTGTCTTGAGACAAAGTTGTTGGCAACTTTCTGTGACATGCTCATCCTTCCATCTGGACTATACTGCAATGGATGCGTGGGCGGAATACTTGCTCCCATGGGCACGCAGACCATCACACCTTCGCTTTGCAGAGAAAGCTGCAGGAGTACTGTACCAAGATCTGCAAGGCTGCTTTTGCTACAGAGCATTAGAGGAGAAGAGGTTGCTTTGGTATTACAGTTCCTGAGATGAAAGATGACATTTTGGTTGGCTGCCTGAAGATGTGGGCAGTTGTCATGTCATTAGTTGTGCCTAGCTTATGCTGTAATACATTTGTTACAGTTACAAGGCTCAAAATCTAGGGTTTGATTTCCCTTTTGTTGCCTTTTCCTCTTTTTAATAAGTGAAAACAGAGGTTTGGATTTAATCATAAGATTTCTCCAGACCGTGGCACATCACCCATAATTCACCTGTGACTGTAACTAATACACACGAGTTGGAGGTCCCTCCTTGGCTGCCTGCTCCTTGCGGTGGGGGTAGCTACGGAATGGAGATGCAAGAGCGAGCTTTGTAATTAGTGTTCCCAACTGGGCAGCCCCATATAAAGGTAAATTCCCACCTATTGTCACTAGAGGTCAGCGTTAAAATAATTTTAAGGTCGAATCTCTTCTTACCATGTAGTAGATTGTAAATTCAGGCTGTGGGTGGTTGTGGCACATGTGGGACTTGCATGAAATGAGTAACATACTGAGCTTAAACAGTTGGGTTGAGTCATTTCATACATTATTGTAACCCCTCTTGTTTTGATGGAGTCACTGTTGATTTACCTCCAGGTAAGTGACAAGATGATTTGATCTATTATCTTTTGTTCCCTCCCTGCTTACTTGCCTGCTTTATAATTAAAAATCTGTGTTCCCTTTTAAATTTGTGGGTTAGTTCATTAGCAGAGTTCCAAATGAATAGCTGTTGAAATAATTTTCAGCCAGGGGTTGGGAGCAGAAGTTAGATAAGCAGATACTGTTAAGATTCTGTTGTGATTAGCTGTTTTTTGCACATCGGCAGCTGGATGTATAGGAGGTGGTATCCATGTGTATGAGTGCATCTTGTGTGCAGTCGAAGACATAAAATTTCCTCACCAAAGCCCTGCCTCTAACTTTGGTGAAGGTCCCTTCAATCACCTTTGAATATCCCAGCCAAAGAAGAACTGTATGTAAAAGGCAGATCTTGCTGCGAGTTGAATTTGAGTATTATTTTGATTTTTGGAATATGTGTGTTTTGCTAAAATAAGGACTAGCTTTTGATGCCCAATTTTTCCTTGTGGAAGTAACTTATATAAATGTAAGTCTCAAATGGTAAGATGCATCCGTACATGCAAGAACATCCACTGCATGGCCAAGTGGAGCTGCGTGCCTGTGTTGGGGTATGTAATGTGTTTGTAGGCTGTGCTCATGGAAAGCTTCTAGATAAACTAAATTTTTGGCTGCCTGAGAATGCTAGGCCACGGGGTACAGGAAAAGACGCTGCCAGTTGCTGTTGCTCACTGAGCCAGCCCTAATCTCCATGGGAATGATGGGACTCTTGAAGAGTTGCTGTTATCTTCTGCCTGTGAACTTCCACAGTTGCTTGTCTTTGGGGTTGCAGTGTGTGCTTTGTTCATAGTAGATTGCACTTAGCAATAATTGGCACTGTGTCTAATCCTTTCCGGTTTAGGGCATATTGGCATGGAAAAGAACTATATGACATGACAATGCCTGGAAAATAACAGAGTAGCCTCGTGTGAATGTGATTATTCATCAATATGGGTTTGAACATTGTGCTACACATCGAGGAAGGAGAAATAGACTTGATGGGGAAAGGAAGGAAACCTCCCTGATTTCAGGGAGAGCACAGTGTCTCATGTGGCCTTTGTAACTCTTAAATAATGAACTTATTTTCAAACAGAAGATATTTTATTATATTTACCTTTAGAATTCCAGGTAAAATAGTGTTATTTAAATGGATGTCATGCCTTCCATTTATGGAAGGTGAAATGGCATTTGCATTTTGTGCTGTCTGAAAGCCTTGACTTCCCCAAAATTATTTTAGTGTGACAAACCAACCTCAGTGATAATTAAAGAGAGAATAGCTTAGCATAAATACATATATATGTGCTTTCATCATTTTCATATAAAGATAGCTGAGTAGTTCCCAGCGGTGAACTCTCAGTGCCTGTTTTCCATAAAGAAAATTCAAGAAATACTTAAGAATACCCAAAACTCCATGATTTCAGCCCTCAAGAGATGGACCCACAGGAATACCAAGCTGGTGGATGAGTCAGTATAGATGGGTTTCCATGGATTGTTTGGGAGTTTGATAACATGACACAGATTTATTCAGTTAACCTCCATTTCTGGGGTATTTTTATTAGGAAGGTCAGTGTTCTGTCTGAGCCTAATTATCCCATCTGGCGAGTGTGCTTGAGGCACACAAGTTTCCTGCAGTTCATGTGCACAAAGAAATGATGTGGTTAGCACGTTATTTATTCAGCTCTGACTCTTCAGCTGAACGCAAAGGTATCTACTGGCAGCTGCATTGCCCAGGGTGGGCTTAGATGTGACTCTGGAAAAGGACTTGAGTTTGCATCTCCAGCTTTACAGGGAGAGCTTCGTCTGCTGCTCTGCTATTGGGACTCTTGTTTTCACCCTGTTTTTTTTTAAACTCATTTTTTCAATGATCTCAGAGGACAGTTAAAAGCTGTGTGTTGATTCAGAACTTCTTTTCAATTTTTCAGAAGTTTCTTTCATTCTTCTGGTACCACTGAAATGTTAGGTGGACTTTTCAGAAAGACTTCCAGGTCTTCAAGCTGCAGTATCATACAGCTAGCATTGTCTATTATAAGTCTTTATACAGACCTCCATGAGCACAGTATGTAGTCAACCCAACCATCTCCAACGCAGTTCAGCCACACGGTGCCTCTGTAACACGTAGAAGTAGCGTTGGAGAAGAACGCTGCTGGAGCAAGTACCATGTCCATGGTCATGCACACACAAGACGTGGACAAAAAAGGAAACGAACATGTTAACTCTTGGGTTATATATTAGCATACAAAGTGCTAAAACCCTCCTAGGACATCCATTCAAAATGCCAGCCAAAATTAATATGGATTACAGACAGTATATTTAAACTTTCACCAAGACTATGTGCAAACCCAAAGTCTTCAGAGACATCATTATTAGTGAAGCTGCTCAATCATATGCAATAATATAGATACATATTTTACAACATCTATTTCCATGCTTTGTAATCCTATTTTAGCTCTGAAAAGAATGTAAAATAATTCTTGCTGGAAAATGTTTTAGATAAATCTATGAATTCGGTCATAGCTGTATGCCCTTTATCTGCTGCTAAGCTCTTTCATTAGTGGCTCTTGACAAAACAGTGCTATGTAGAAGGTGACAGTCAAAATGATAAAAATCCAATTTTCTTTGTTTAACCAGAAACAGGTGTGCAGCCTATATATTTTCTCTTTGAGCTTTGAGACTGCCGGCGGTATTGAGATAGGTCTGTAGCTATCAGGTTTGCAGCTTGAATTCTGTGACTGGCCATTTTCCCACTGGTATGAACTATAGCTATTAGCAGAGGCACAGAGCAAAGCCATGCCAAACTGTGATAAAGATTATATGCACTAGAACGATAAAAGAAAACAAAATATTATTGTATCCCAGAAACGCTGATATCTAGAGGTTTTGAAAAACTGTAAAAAGGGAGGGAAAACTCAAAGGAAAAGCTTGCTTTTTTTTTTCTTTTCCCCACCTCTGTCTAGAATAATTTCATAAATGAATAAAACAGAGTGTGCTAGTCCTTGTTATGTCTGTGTTTGTAAACATGCAGACTTGTGGAGGGAGTTAACCCATCTCTTCTGGAGCCGCAGTGAAAACGTGGGTGCTTTTTCTAGTGTAATCATTGAAATGTGAAACGTTTCAACAAAAAGCTTATCATTCTTTGTTTGGAAGATAACTCAGAAAAAGTCAGGGGTGCCTTGGCTATATGGAGCAAAGTAACATTGTTTCCTTTCCTGATAAATTTGATTTGGTACACTGGTCTGGTAAGCAATTATAATTGCTCAAAGCAATTATAATTGCAGATATTTCTCCATCTAAGCTCATCTTTAATTCTGCCAACGTCTTAGTTCAAATAGTGCTTAAGTGATTTAAGGAAAGGATATAGAAGGTATCGGAATGAGGCAAAAATGAGCGAGAAGAATGAAGAAAGGGTGAAGAAGGACTCAAGGAAGATGGGAGAGGGAGAATTAGACTACGACGCGCTGAAGAAAAAGGTTATGTACCCATAGTGAGGTAGGCAAGAGGTGCTCTTACTTGCAGTCTAATGTATCTTCTTGTTATCTGTGTTTTGGAGAGAAGAATATACCTGGCTGCAGGGTCAAGTTGAAATGTTTGCAAGTGAAGAATTAGGGAGTGTGAGGCATGGAAAGCAGAGCCGTGGTGGCCATATATTCTGCACAGACCCTGCATCTGCTTGGCTGGCTATAACCCTGCAAGGCAGACAGGAGCAAACTGCACGGTGCGTGCGTCTGTCTTCCCTGAATCCGTCCTGCACTCCTCTGAGCACCAGATTTATTTCATTGTTTTAATCATCCTCAAAGTCATCCATCAGCATCTTAAAACTTTCCTCCTAGGGTAGGAGTTAAGCAGCCATTTTATTGATGAGCTTATTGAGATTTTATATGCATCTGACAGTGGCTTTCATCACAGCACAGTTCCGTTACTTTGGCAGGAGAATTTTATCTGAAATGTATGAAACAAAGCGGGGGCTTGGCACAGCTACATGTTTATTTAAAAATAAAAGGGAAGTTATTGGTAGAGATCTGTAGTCAGCAGAGAGAGGGTGGTATTCAAGAAATAGAATTATTAGCTGAAAATTCATAGGGGTTTTTTTTGGTTGGTTTGGGTTTTTTTTACTTGTTATTGCCTTTAGTCATAATAGATTTTTCATTACCTTGGAGCTAATTGTGAGCAGCAGCGGAACTTAAGGAAGGATTGAATGATTTCACTTCTGAGTTGTTTTCCTGGGTAAACAGACACTATGTTTTTCATTGTTGGCAAAAGGTTTCAGTGGTGCAGTTTGTAAACTTACCATTTTGTCTTTTGCAAGCACAAAAATCACAGGGAAATTGGTTTGCTTTTTTTAAGGAGTGGAGGAAAGAGGAGAAGCTGTAAGATGCAGCTCTACTTGTAAAGTATCCTCTAAGTTCAACATCATACACAAATTCTGTGTGATGTACTTTATGGACTGTCAGATCTTCAGTGTTGAAGTGAAGTGCCCCAAGCATGAGACACTCTGGGAATGGGGACCTGAGGGCATCTCATCCAGTATGAGTCCATGACATCCCTATGCTCTGTTGTTTGAGGGAAGACCATGATGCCCAGTTCTGTTAGTCACCATCAAAGCTGGTGTTGGCCTGAAAAAAAATATTTGAAGTTTGGGGAATGATTTGCTTTTTTTTCTCTTTCATTTTAAGGACGCGGCATCTGTTTCAAGTGGGAAGTGCTGAAACGAGCATTTCTGATCTGTCTGGTGACACCTGTAGCTCATGTGAAGTTTTTTGGCAGTGATAATGGATTCATTGCTTGGATAAAATCACTCCCTCCCAGCTGCCTTTGTGTGGTTTTATGTTTGCTTGCATAAGTAACTCAAAAAAGATTTGTAGCATAGATTTCTTGACCAGATCAAACAATGTATCGTGGCATCTCGGTGCCTCCTTCCACAAACCGCATGGTCAAGAAAGTCTCTTGCTTAGAGAGACTTCTAGTCTCGTGGCAGCTTTAACTCCGTTTGTGATTGGCTTGTTTATGTTGGCAACAGCACTAAAGACTGAATCTGTGAACCAGGACTAGATTAATTAGTACGTATTATGTGAGTGAAGAATAAAAAGTAAATCCCTGCTTTAACCAGTTTACAGTCTTAATGCATATTAGTCATCAGAAGTACGTTGTTATTTTCATAAACACAATTCTCAATGCCACAGTTCCCAAGCTGTCAACTCCTAAACTATCAATTGCCTATCCTGTACGCACAGTGGTTTTCTCACCCTGACATGCCACCTTCAATAGCCACAAAACATAGGGGCTTTGGCTAGTGCTGAAGAGTGTGTATCCATTGTGGAGGGACAAAATCTGATCATTATTATTATTCATGAATGGGACAACTCGGTACAGTATATTGGTAATCCTGTGCCAGTGTGAAGTTTGAAAGTACTGAAAAAATAGAGAATAGTGTCAATCATTAATCTGGAAGCTTGGGCAGTGAATGAAGCAAGGAACCTTCAGGACACCTTTAAAAGTAATTATTAACATGCTTATTCCAGTTTAATAAGCTTGCTTATTTGACCCTGACTTCAGTTTCTTTAATTGCTTTAATTAAGCCACAAAGAAGGTGTAAATGTTTAAGTAAATAAGGAACTTTCCACTTCTTTGTCTGATCTATTTATTAAGAATATGTGTACTCAGGCATGCATTAGTGCTATCAATATTGCCTTGCTGCCTGGTTTATTTGAAAAAAAAAGTGTAAGAGGTATTCTTAGATAAGGATTTACGTCCAAATGAAGGTGAAGTGTCTCTCAGGTTGTTTTCTTGTTAGTATAATTTTAATTGCAACATTCTGACTCACTGGTTTGAACTGTAGCCTGCTTAGATTTGGGTCATTGCCTATTTATAGTGTTTTCAAAATAGACAGTGCAGGCATTGAGTTGTGTGTACGCCTATAAATGCTTCCAGTGGGCTTCTGCTGTGAGCAGTTGTGCAGTACAGGAAGATTCAGATTGCCATTGTAACAATCTTACAGATTTTATTTAGCACAACTGCAAGGAAGGAGTTCCTTGTCCTGTATATAGACATGTAGATACAATGATAGAGCTTTGAGTTACCAAGACTGATTTGGCTGTGTTGCACGGCCTGTGGTCATGCAGACCTAACAGATTGAAATTAGGATAGACTGTTTTCTAAACTCATCTCTGGAGAAAAAGGAAAAAAACAAACAAACCATCAAAACTAAAGAGGAAAACACCAAGACAGGACAACAGCACTGCAGCAGGATCCTGATCTAGGACAAGGTCTTCTGTTGCCAACTGTAATAAACATCAGCAGTTGCATTTCACCACAGAAAAAAATGAAATGACCCACATAACTATATTACATCCACTTTACAGTAAAGACAGAGTTGTGTTAGTGTTTATTGATAACGGAAAGGCAGCTGTGAGGTGAGAAAGCAGGCAGTCCCTGCTCTGAACAACTCACATCTTAAAGAAATAATTGTGCAAATGTGAGGAGAATGGGAGAAGGAGGGTGACACTGAGTTTGCACACACACCGTGTTGGTGCGTGAAGGTGCTCTGTAACTCAGTACTTCTTAGTGCTGAAGGTGTTCAAAGTATTGAACTATTAGGAAAATCTCTTTTTCACCTCTGCGACCTGTGAGTTTAACTCTCTACTGAGCTGTTGTCCTCCGTGTCAACAGCTGATTTGGAGTGTGTCACACCATGGGAGACAGCAGCATCTTTCTGTGTTTCCCAAGCTGAGATGACATGGATGGCTTGGAAAAGTTCAACTGAGGAGAGGTCCCTGCACCCTTCCTTTGAGCAAGGCTTCAGGTTCCCTGCGGTGCTGCTCGGTCTTCTCCGAGATGTTCAGGCCTCTCCGTTTCCTATCTTTGCAGGTTTCTGCACTTTTCAAGCTCCTGCTCACCCACGAAGATGTGGTGGGTTTTGCAGGCAGGAGCTCCCTTCCCTTCAGCTCTTCCCACATGGATTGCTGCTGCCTTCTCTTCTGGCTTCCAGGTGTCTCAGCTAGCAAAACAGGGTGCGCCTCAGTCCCAGCAGCTCTTGTAGCATGAAACAACTGACAATGGAGAAACCAACACCTGAGAGAAATCTAACGTGACTGCAGAGGGTGTTTGCACATATGGCTGGACCTGAAGGCATGAGCTGCTGCGGTGCCGGGGGCAGCCGAGACAGCCAGCAGCACTCGCCAGGAAGTGGCTGCAGCACCGGGAAGCTGCCATCACGCGGTGCGGGGTAGAAGCGAATCATCTATAAACTGCCTTGTGGTTCAAAGGATGTATGTTACTATGTGGCAGCGTGGTAGTCAGGTGTGCCGTCAGACTGGTCGGTGACAACTTTGTTAAGCTCCGGTGGAAATCAGGACAGAACCAGCAGCGGAGAGTTGGCGCACCAGAGTTGTCATTCATTTTTATAGAATCATAGAATGGTTTGTGTTGGAAGAGACCTTAAAGATCATCTAGTTCCAACCCCCCTGCCACAGGCAGGGACACCTTTCCACTAGACCAGGTTGCTCAAAGCCTCATCCAATCTGGCCTTAAACGCTGCCAGGGAGGGGGCATCCACAACTTCTCTGGGCAACCTGTTCCAGTGTCTCACTACCCTCACAGTAAAGAATTTCTTCCTAATATCTAATCTAAATCTACCCTCTTTCAGCCTAAAACCATTCCCCCTCATCTTGTCACTACATGCTCATGTAAAAAGTCCCTCTCCAGCTTTCCTGTAGGCTCCCTTCAGGTACTGGAAGGCTGCTAGAAGGTTTCTCCAGAGCCTTCTCTTCTCCAGGCTGAACAACCCCGACTCTCTCAGCCTGTCTTCGTAGGAGAGTTCTCCAGCCCTCTGATCATCTTTGTGGCCCTCCTCTGGACTCGTTCCAACGCCTCCATGTCCTTCTTATGTTGGGGCCCCCAGAGCTGAACGCAGTACTCCAGGTGGGGTCTCACGAGAGGGGAGTAGAGAGGCCGAATCACCTCCCTCGACCTGCTGGCCACGCTGCTTTTGATGCAGCCCAGGATACGGTTGGCCTTCTGGGCTGCAAGCGCACATTGCCGGCTCATGTTGAGCTTCTCATCAACCATCACCCCCAAGTCTCCTCAGGGCTGCTCTCAATCCGTTCTCCACCCAGCCTGTATTTGTGCTTGGGATTGCCACGACCCACATGCAGGACCTTGCACTTGGCCTTGTTGTACTTCATGCGGTTCACACAGGCCCAGCTCTCAAGCCTGTCAAGGTCCCTCTGGATGGCATCCCTTCCCTCTAGCATGTCAACCGCACCACACAGCTTGGTGTCGTGGGCAAACTTGCTAAGGGCGCACTCAATCCCACAAATTTTCTCTGTAAGTCACCTTTGGCTTACTGAAAATTAGAGGGTACGTTGACTCATTTGCCTCTGCTTTGAAGCTAACGATTATTTGAAAAGGAAATAAAGTGACCTCTGAGTGAGACGGTGCTGGCTGCTCTGAACGAGGGGCTGCCTCTGCAGAAATCCTGCCCCCAGCCGTAGGTTTAGGATTGCATGTCTTTGCTGCAGGTTTCACGTTATTAAAAATAAATGGGAAGATTGAAGGGCATGGGACAAAGAGGAAAGTGCGATGGAAAACTGGATGTCATTAAACTGAAAAATCCTGTGTTAGAAAATGTTCAGTCTTTGATGTCTGGGTTGTTTAGGTCAAGTAGCATTAAAAAGTGGGACTGAAAACATGTTCATTTTATACAGCATATCTCCACCGTTGCAAGCACTTTCAAGTTGGAGTCAGTTAAGGAACTTTAATGATAATGACCCAATTATTTTTAAGACTTGGTAGTAAACATATCATGTCAATATTTTAAGCATTTAAATTAATGATTTCAGTTTTACAACTTGCAAAACCTACTGTAAGAAATGAGCATGCCGTATGAAATTCCATTGGCCAGGCACACTTTAATCATACTCTATTCTTGTTACAACAGGAAGCATTAGTTAAAGTTGGAAGCCCGTGAGTGATTGTTTCTTTCCTGGCAGTTTTCTTTGAATGACATTATTACGTTGAAATCCTGCGTGAAGGTTGTGGTTAAGGTGATTTAAACGTCAGTGAACAGTTTTCAGTCTTTCAGAGGCAAGGAACCACAAACTGGTGTTTTCCTATGTGGGATGCTGTCACAGTTGCACTATTCTTTATTTTCTTTAACTTGATTACTAGTTTCTGATTACTTCCTTAGAAGGGGATGGGGGAATTAAAGTGTGTGCTTCATAATCAGTGTAAGATGGCCACAGACTCTGCTAATAGTCTTTTGCGGATGGTAGCGATTCTGGACAAGTGATACTACAGATATTATCATCTGCTCTATAATAATTGCCCATAAGCACATGCCCAAGAGTATTAATACTATGAAGTAGTTTGTCTCTTTTTTGAGTTTTGAGGAGCAAGCAGCTCTGTTCATTGCAGGGAGCAGACTCCACTGCTGCTCCCAGCTGCCTGACAGCCCGAGAAAGTCCTGAGCCTCAGTCAGATCTGTAAGATACTGTCTTGAACCAGGTGGACTGGCTGCTCCTTATAACAGCTGCAGTTTCTCTTTTAGGCAAAGGTTCAAGAGAAGGGGCTAAAGAACTAAGAACGGGTTCACCTAAATTGTCCTGTTGTTCTCTCGTGCAGCTGTTTTCGCTCCAGTACAACACTGTCGAAACACAGGTACCCGACAATGTGAGCGAGAAGGCTGTGCTAGCTACGTGGAAAAAGAAGTCTGTGCTTGTGCACTCATTTATTTTATTTTGTAAGGGAGGCTGAGCTCTTGTTTGGTGTTTTCTGGATAGCACGGTGTTTTCTGGATAGCACAGTGTTTTCTAAAAAACAAAACAAACAACCCTAATGAATCATGATGAAGCCTATAGCTTTAAATTTCATTTTGCAGAACAAGGACTTTGTCAGTCTTTTTCTGCTTTCCTTTGCTCTGAGTTTTCATGTCAGATGAACCCAGGCTGTCTGCTACCAGGACCAGGTATTCAGCTTGCACCGTGGACAGGTGAACGCTGACAGAGCTGAGCTCTCTTGCAGTAATGGCTGTAAAGTGAACCATGCAGAGCCGGTGGCCTGAACACCCTTCCCGTGGAGTTTGGTGTTCCTCTTCTCAGGCTGGCTAGTGGACAGCTGGAGCATGTGTATGTCCCTGCAACTTGTACACTGCTTTACTGTTAGAAAAAATTTCAGTTGCTTCTATAGAAGTGTAGTATGTCAAACCCAGATCTTGTCATGTATGTAAAATAAGTTATTTTAATTGATGGTCTTCTATTTCCTAATACATTTTGATAGTTTAACCATATACATATATTTTATCTCTGATTTAGAATATTAAGTAGAATGCTATCTTTCTCTTTACATTTTCTGCAATGTAGACATACAGTGTAATATATAATAATTATATGTACAATATATTATATAATAATGTACTATATAATGCACACAGCATACAGTTAAATGTGTGTGTGTACATAGATATGTGCTTGTGTGCATACACATATTCTTAATTTTTAAAACCCTGCTCCTGCAGTGAGTTTTGATGTAATTTCAGTACCTCAGGGAGAGGGACAGGGTATAAGTTGTGTATAAAATCATCTACTTATAACAAGCTAATGGCAGGATCGCAGCTTAGTCACATTAGTAAGGTCTGCTGGTACATACTCTGTAATTGCTTTAATTGCTCTATCTCCCAGCTTTCCTGAGCAGAAAATGCCACTGAAAGGCTGCTATAATACATGGTAAATAAATACATTTTATTTATATATTTATTATATATCTTATATTATATTTATTATATATTTATATATTTATTATAATATTATATATTTATTATATATATTATAATGTTATATATTTATAGCAGACCACACTTCCAAACAGGTAGCCATCATCCACCAGTCTGATTTAGTCATTGAGCTGTAATGAGAAATTTCAGCTGATGTTACAGTCTGAGGTGACAAACTTTTGGGTTGTTTTTTTTGGGATGTGCCTCTTTGTAGGTTCTGGTTTGGCCTTGATGACCACCTCTCGGTGGTAGCCTAGGAGTGATGAATACATTCTTAATGATGGCACCCACCAATATGCTAGAGACATTTGTATTTAAATTTAAAAAAAAATAAAAGTTTAAGTATCCATGGATGACAACTGCGAAATACCAGAGGGAAACTAAATAATTCTGTGACTGATCTGTCAAGAAAAGGTGCAGACTCCTTTCGAAAGCTCCAGGCTACTTTGAGATCCACTGAATTTCCAGTCTTCCTTTTAGTATTACCTATCCATCCATAACTTGTTGGTCCTGGCAGGAGAAGCTTGCGTTGCGGGAACCGTCTCCAGCTGATGCTTTCCTTCTTCTGTATGCCGGATAAGTAGAGAGTGAATCAGGTTTTCTTTTGGCAAGGAAGAGTTTGTAGCAGTGTTAATTGATCACAGTCATTGTGCTTTCAGGGATGTGGAGGTGGCATATGAATTCCTTAAGTTTCTGCAAGAGAACACTGAAAACACTGTGTGCATTCACACACAAAAAAAAGGAGTATATTCCCAAACAAGCATTTGTCCAAACGTTTAGATTTCACAGTTTTCTCTGTCTGGAAGTGCACTAATCGATTATCACACTAAAAAGACATTTTGATCTGTCAGCGCTTTGCAGATTTTGAGCCCACAGATTAACAACGTGATTAACCTTCGGTTAATTTGTGTTGCATATTCTAAATTTCTGGTATACTAGACATGTTATATCATTGCAGAGCCCAAGCAGAATGCCATGCCTATACACATGTAGCACTAATATTAGGACTGACTTGGGTCACAGAATCACAGAATCACAGAATGTTAGGGATTGGAAGGGACCTCGAAAGATCATCTAGTCCAATCCCCCTACCGGGGCAGGATTGCCTAGACCATATCACACAGGAACGCGTCCAGGCGGGTTTTGAATGTCTCCAGAGAAGGAGACTCCACAACCTCTCTGGGCAGCCTGTTCCAGTGTTCGGTCACCCTCACCGTAAAGAAGTTTTTCCTCATATTTAAGTGGAACCTCCTGTGTTCCAGCTTGCACCCATTGCCCCTTGTCCTGTCAAGGGATGTCACTGAGAAGAGCCTGGCTCCATCCTCATGACACTTGCCCTTAACATATTTATAAACATTAATGAGGTCACCCCTCAGTCTCCTCTTCTCCAAGCTAAAGAGACCCAGCTCCCTCAGCCTCTCCTCATAAGGGAGATGTTCCACTCCCTTAATCATCTTCGTGGCTCTGTGCTGGACTCTCTCTAGCAGTTCCCTGTCCTTCTTGAACTGAGGGGCCCAGAACTGGACACAATATTCCAGATGCGGCCTCACCAGGGCAGAGTAGAGGGGGAGGAGAACCTCTCTCGACCTGCTGAACACACCCCTTCTAATACACCCCAGGATGCCATTGGCCTACTTGGCCACAAGGGCACACTGCTGGCTCATGGTCATCCTGCTGTCCACTAGGACCCCCAGGTCCCTTTCCCCTACGCTGCTCTCCAACAGGTCTGCCCCCAACTTGTACTGGTACATGGGGTTATTCTTGCCCAGATGCAGGACTCTACACTTGCCCTTGTTATATTTCATTAAATTTCTCCCCGCCCAACTCTCCAGCCTGTCCAGGTCTCTCTGAATGGCTGCGCAGCCTTCCGGCGCGTCAGCCACTCCTCCCAGTTTTGTGTCATCAGCGAACTTGCTGACAGTGCACTCTATTCCCTCATCCAAGTCATTAATGAATATATTGAATAGTACTGGTCCCAGTACTGACCCTTGAGGGACTCCACTAGATACAGGCCTCCAGATACAGGGTCCAGGACTAGATACTAGATACAGGGTCCTTTGTGTGTAGGATGAAGCACAAGCAAAGTCATTTGTTTGTGGTGTAGAGGTTATTTGAGAAGCGGGATTTGCTTGCAGGGGTCGTTGGTTAGCTGGAATAAGAACTCATCAAAGACATGGAGACACTTGTTCTGCAGCACCTCTCTCTTGGGTTGGGCTAGCTTTCATTGACCCATAGGTTCCTGAGTCTTCAGTAAATGTTGATGGTACGATAGGTTTTTCCCTCTGTTGTTGCAACCTGCAGCTGTTCACTCCAAATCCTGTATTTTATGTTAGGACATTTTAGGAAATCTCCTTTTAACATAAAGCATAATGTAAGTTCAAAGATTTTTTGCACTTTCTTGTAGAGCAGTTGGTTGGACACATTCCAGAAACTTTATAGATGTTTTGTTAACACCATTGATTCTTTGGTTCATATTCAATTTATCAATAGTTTAGATAGATGGCCTTGGAAGGTTTTCAGTAGGGCTTGGGCTGTACTGTTCTTCTAAATAAAATTGCCCATTTTGATTTTTGTAGAGTCCCATCTACTGTTAGCAGCATGGTAGGAAAGGGGCCAAGGCAAGTGTGTCAGAGACTTGCTTATGTCCAGCTGTTTCTGTTTTGAGCATTATAAACAGGTCTGAATTAATTTCTTGAGATCTTTGCAGAGCTCTTTCTGTGGAGCTCTGAAAATATGTTTTCTATTGGGACACCTGATCAGATCATTGAAGTGAATGAAAATGGCTTTCAAGGTGATTCTTAGTGAAGTTACTGAATGTTTGCTTTTCTACTCTGTGTAGTCAGTGTATCGCCAGCAACATCTGGTGGAGTTAACTGACGCGTCAACAGACGAACAGGACCTGCTTGAGCAGCCTTTGTTGGATTTTTTCCAAAGTGCTTAAGAACTGCAAGAAGAAGGCTTCAATATCTGACTGATCTTTTCAGATACTAAATGTCTGCCCAACTTGCATCTGTCCTTTGGGATTGTTCAGTTACAACATGTCACTCAGCAGTCTTTGACAAGTGCTTTGACAGCCAAAAAAACTGTGATATATCTGTGTAAATTCCCAAGGCAATACCAGCATCCTTAGTCACTAGTGTTTCACCTTAATTCAAGGTTTTGCCAGGGGCTGGAATTGCGTTTTGCATGTAGATCTGGGCAACTTGTAGAAGAATATTCCATAAAGATATGTCCTGTGGTGACACCAGCTGAAACCTTCATCTTTTGTAGCATGCCTTGTACTGTCCTGCATGTTTGGAAAAATTTGTTGAGAATGTAGCTGCTGAACAAGTATGTGATGCATTTCAAGAAGGTCTTTTTTTTTTTTTTTTTAAATGGCACAAAAACTTTCCAGCACCCTGTGGACTGGTAGTAACTGAAGTGCAAACAAAATTGACAGACAAAATAGACACTATGGCATTCAACTTTCATCTTGGTGACCATCTTGAAAAGGTACCCTTGTGGCAAGTCAATTGTGTATAGAAAGAAAATTCTGCTGTACAACTCAAACTTGCCTGATTTAGATTTTGCAGCTCAGATCGTAACAGTTCCTTTCTCCTCCATGACTGAGAGGTGGGGACATGGAATAAGTTTGTGGCTATCACACAGAGTTAGTGCTATTCAGTGGGAGAAAAAGTAGGGTTGTCGTCATATTGCATGAATGGTTTGTGTTTGATTTCTATATTCCTGTTACTATATTTTAAATACTGTTGCCACTGTGACTATGGGTTGGTCATAGCTCCCAATGATTTTGATGGTTTGGAACCAAAACCTGTCTTTTATTGCTGTCTTTTTTTTAACTTGTTTTGGAATTTGCTCCTAGTATTGAATTCAGAATTGCCCCATAATGAACGAACCAGTAATATCTGATTTTGCAAAGCTAAGGCATCCATGCAGAGTGATCTATTCTCCAGTTAATGACAGAATGGGGTTTCTAACTGATGGACTATGTTCTCACATCAGATATCTTTTGTATGCTTTTGTTAAAAGAATCTGTTGCTCTCTGAAAATCTCTTCAATAAAAAGAGTCTTTTGCCCTAGACACAGGCAGATTCTTCCTTTCTCTGGTTTCTCATCAGCCTGTGTAGTGGTAGCAGGACCAAGTACCCAGGTATCAGTAGCAAAGCGTGAGGCCGAGGGATGTTGGCTTTCAGTACAAGATTTCTTCCACTGCAAGGAGCTTCAGTGTCTGTGTTTCTGTTGTGAGAGCATGATCCAGCACAGAGCAGCGATTCGGGAGCTTACAAGCTGGCATGTTGAGGAGGAGACCTGCGAGTACCTGCTGGGCATGAGGAGCAGACTGATCGCCGGCTGTGTTTTCCTGAAAGCGCTTGGACAAGTTCCATGTTTTGAGCAAGACGGACAAAACTCATAGGGCCAAGAGCAGTCCTTGGGGCGCTTTTTAAGTGTGCTATCCAGCCATGTTTAATTACACCTCTAGCTGGGTAAAACTTTCCTCAGGTTTTAGAAGGCCCTGGGCTGTGCCTGGACTCCTGCAGCTTAAGGGATGTGACACTATTTCAGACTTGCTACTCTTTGTCCTCTAATCCTTCACTCAGTCTTTCTCTTTTAATCCTTCAAACAAACATATTTTCAAAAGACTTTTTGTGTTTATAGTCAGGTGCTAGAATGGTTTGGCATCTGCGCCTATTTGCATCACCTGCCGAGACAGCAGGAACTAAGAAACAAATGCCAGTCTAGTCCAGCACGTTCAGAGATGAGGTCCTGAGTGATTACTACTTTTCCCCTAAACTCCTGTCCATCTTTGTAGAAGCTAGTGCTAATTAGTGTAATTCCTGCAGGCAGTGTAAAGCTCTGATGAGGAGAGGGGAGTGCTTTTTTGGGGAGGTTCTTTTATAAAAAAAAAAAAAAGTATATGTTTTTGCAGAAAGTTGTTCTAACAATAAAACCAGAGCCTCAGAAGTTTACTGTCTTGAAATATATAGATACTAGTGAGACAAATGTCCCAGATGCATACATGATAAAAATTGTCAGCTGCACATGCTAGAAGAATCCTTTGCAAATCCTGTCTGCAGCTGCTGTGGGCAGAGCTCGGGTTAGTCAGCCTGGGAGCTGCTCTCATTTCTGCAGATGGTCCAAAGTATCTGAAAGCTTCACCCTGAGTCTAGAATGCCTTTGCAGGCTGCTAGTGCCCAGTGCTTGTCCTGTGCTGGTTTTTTGGGCCTTGCAGAATGATAAGAGAGATGCAGAAGCTGGTCTGTGTGTAGTCTCTCTGTCATCAGCTGCCTCTTTGCCTTGGGGGAGCTCTCTGGGGCCCCTGCACATTTCCATTTTTTAGTTCAGATTTCTGCAGCTGTGCCTTGCAAGGTGCCTACCGTAAGCCGCAGTCTGGCTCTTCCCTTTCAGAGGCAGTGATCACTGGGAGGGACTGGAGGACATCCTTGGCACAAGTGGGTCCTTGAAGGCCTTTCAGCTGGGTCTGGTGCAGACTCATGTTTGAGTCCACTTCAGAAGATGTTCCAGAAGCGTTTTCAAAGTGTTTTCAGAAGTGTTTTTAAGCACAGACCTGGCCACCGTGTTTCTCACCCCGATCCATTTCAAAGCCTGATCCAATTGTTCTTCCCAAATTATCTCGTAACACAAAACGAGTATCTCCACGTTGGACATTTCCCACTGTGCCCTGCTGTGTGTCTGTGACTGCTCACAAATAGGCACCCCCTGTACCAGTAGGCAGCTTTGCACCTAGCAGCTTTATCTCCCTCAGGCTTCACAATGTTAGCTTTATTTCTTTGCCGTTTGCAAAGGTGCTGGTTGTATGCTGGAATTTTTAAGCTTGCCTTCAAAAAGAAAATACTTAAATTCTTGCCCTCATTCATAATTATATAGTTAATAACTATGCAGCAAAATAGCATTGGTCCACATTCACAGCAGGGCTCAATTAATGCTGGTCATTCAAGCTCACACTTGAAAGTCGTTGGAGATAATCTGGAGCGTAACAGCCATGGATCTGGCTCATTTTTCACATGCTGTGAACACTGCTAAACATGTTGATACAAACCTCTGCTTTGCCACAGAGTTTCCTTGTGACCTTGAAAAAATGAGATTTTAGAACTTCCTCATGTTTAAAATGATGTGAATGGGAATCCCTTTCTCTTCATTCATCTGTTTTTTCTTGCTTAACAGTGAATTATGGTGGAACAAGTTTTATTGTACAGTAGTAGGTTGTACCATGATTAGGGTCTCTGATAAAGCATTAAATGTTACTATTCTATATAATTTCCAGTTAAGCAACAGTGTTAAACTACATGACCAGCATGAAAAACAACTGAAAAGCAAGAACTGTTGCTTAACTGGAAATTATATAGACTACAGTCCATATATTTGTGTGCATAGGTACTTACATTTTAATTTTGTATTGCACAGTTAAGTAATTTTGAATTTCTTAATAACTTGAGCATGTATGTCTGTGTGCATGCCACCTTAACACAGAAAGAACTATAGAAGTTATGTGCATTATCTAAGAATAATCTCTTTATTGACCAGAAAATTGGGGGGTTGGGCATGACGTGTCTTCTGAGTGGCGTATTTGAATGTGACTCCAGTATATTCTCACCAATGCAAAGCCTAGGTAGAATTTTATTGACTTGATGCGTTCATTGCAAATGCAAATTTCAAATACGTATAGAAATTATTATATCAAGCAGTAGTATATGTTCCTATTTGCAATTGATCAGTTCTTGAATTATTGTAGCCATGTACAACATATTAGTGAAGTAAAAAAGCTTTGATGGTGTGAGTTTGAGAAGCCAGGTTATTCAGAGTACCCTGTTGCCCCTTCTTCCCACCCTCGTTAAAAAAAGCCCTTACCTTCATTTGTCCTGTGTCCTATTTGGTGGTGAATGGGGCAAAGTCCAACTGGCGGCCGGTCACTAGCCGTGTTCCCCAGGGCTCAGTTCTGGGGCCGATGCTGTTCAATATCTTTATAGATGATCTAGACGTAGGGATTGAGTGCACCCTCAGCAAATTTGCAGATGACGCCAAGCTGGGTGGCAGTGTCGATCTGATGGAGGGTAGGAAGGCCCTGCAGAGGGATCTGGACAGGTTAGATAGATGGACCGAGACCAACACCATGAAGTTCAACAAGAACAAGTTGAACCACTTGTTCACTTCGGCCACAACAACCCCATGCAGTGCTACAGGCTGGGGGAAGAGTGGTTAGAAAGTGGCCCGGCGGAAAGAGACCTGGGGGTGCTGATCGACAGCCGGCTAAACATGAGCCAGCAGTGTGCCCAGGTGGCCAAGAAGGCCAATGGCATCCTGGCCTCTATTAGGAATAGTGTAGCCAGCCAGTCTAGAGAAGTGATCGTCCCTCTCTAGTCGGCACTGGTGAGGCCGCATCTTGAATACTGTGTCCAGTTCTGGGCCCCGCACTTCCAAGAAAGATGTTGAGGTGTTGGAGTGAGTCCAGAGGAGGGCGACCAAGCTGGTGAAGGGTCTGGAGGATATGACCTATGAGGAATGGCTGAGGGAGCTGGGGTTGTTTAGCCTGGAGAAGAGGAGGCTCAGAGGTGACCTGCTGCAGTCTACAACTACCTGAAGGGAGGTTGTAGTGAAGTGGGAGTCGGCCTCTTCTCCCAGGCAGCTAGCGATAGGACAAGAGGACATAGCCTCAAGCTTCGTCAGGGGAGGCTCAGGTTGGACATTAGGAAGCATTTCTTTTCAGAAAGGGTCATTAGACATTGGAACGGGCTGCCCAGGGAGGTGGTGGAGTCACCATCTCTGGATGTGTTTAAGAAAAGACTGGACATGGCACTTAGTGCCGTGGTCTAGTTGACAGGGTGGTGTCAGGGCAATGGTTGGACTCGATGATCCCTGAGGTCTCTTCCAACCTGATTGATTCTGTGATTCTATTTGACTGAATGTGTAGATGCACCCGATGTCTGACATATTTTTAGGTCTTCTGAATCATCAGCATTGCACATACTGTGCCATGGACAGCAGGAGGACAGGCTTCTTGCACCATGTGGTCTTGTCAGGAGAGGCCCAGTGCCCAGGGTTCATGGGGAAGGACAGATGCCCCTGTGCATGGTGTTGGGGTCCATGGCACACCCCGGGTGTAAGGCTGTTCTGGATAAGTAGAGAATTGGGTCCTTGGTACACAGTGTACTGCACAGCAGTCCCATAAGCTACAGCTACCCAAAATGGCTCCCAGAGCAGAAGTTTTTCTCCTTCATACTGTTAAAGCAGCTAAGCAAAATCTTACATGGAAAATAAGATGACCTTTGAGCGCTCTCTGGAAGTTTAGAGCACCACGGCGTTCAGATTGGACATGACATGATGGTTTCCCAACCCGTCAGCCCCTTGTAGTTAAACATACATGAAATTACTGTAATTCCTGTCAAAGTGACCTTTGTCATTTTACAGTATAAAGCCGTTCCATGTAAGAACTTCAGAAGGTCCTGCATGCCAGGAGAAGTTGGAGCACGGGCTCAGCTGAGAGGTATGCAGGATAAGCGGAGGCTGCAGAAAGATACTAATTCTGCAATGGGATTGCTCTCACTGAGCAAGCTCCCAAGAGGGGGGTTTTAAGAAGCATTTGGGCGGCCGTGGGCCCTTTCTTAGGAAGGTGTGCATGCGTGGAAACACCTGGTGTGTTCAGCCCCATTTGTTTACCAGTTTTTTGTTCCTGAAGTATTGGTATAGCTTTGCCGATGTCGCTGTGTCTGCTTTGCTCTACCCTAAGGGCACCTGTATTTCAGTATTGGATGAAATAATCTTCGTAGGCTTACATTTATAAGCCTGTATAGACGTGACTGGACTCTTAGGTCCATGGAAGATGCTTTGTAAATTTATCAGTATTAAGTAGTGTCATTGTTTAACCCCAGCCAGCAACTAAGCACCACACAGCTGCTCACTCACTCCTCCACCCCTGGTGGGATGGGGAGGAGAATCAAAAAAAAAAAAAAAAGTTAAAACTCATGGGTTGAGATAAAGACAGTTTAATAGGACAGCAAAGGAAGAGAAAATAATAATAATCATCATAATAATAATAGAATATACGAAACAAGTGACGCACAGCGCAATTGCTCACCACCTCCTGACTGATGCCCAGCCCGTTCCCAAGCAGCGATCCTCCGAGTTTATATCCTGAGCATGACATGACATGGTACGGAATGGTTTGGCCAGTTTGGGTCAGCTGTCCTGGCTGTGCCCCCTCCCAGCTTCTTGTGCACCTCCTTGCTGGCAGAGCATGGGAAGCTGAAAAATCCCTGAATTAGGATAAGCACGACTTAGCAGCAACTACAACATCAGTGTGTTATCAACATCATTCTTATACTAAACCCAATACACAGCACTGTACCAGCTGCTAGGAAGAAAATTAACTCTATCCTAGCCGAAACCAGGACAAGTAGGAAAGAAGCGTATGTCCACAGGATTTTTTTTACAAGTCTTTCTCATATAATACCAGTTTTAATGCAAATGTGATTTTTTTATTTTTTGAGATTTAAAAGTTTTCCTACTAAACCTACTTCCTACTTTTTCCTTTCCCACAGCTAATCTCCCTTGTTCAATAAAAGCAAAGAGGAAAAAGTGAAAAAGCAGCGTGAGGAGGCACAAAGACCTTAATTTTCAATACCAAAAAAAAGCTTAAATTCTCTTTAAGTTTTTAAAAAAACTTTTTTGAAAGGAGGGCTGCTTAGAAGGGAACAAATATGAAATGTTTTTTATCTCATGTTCCATGTAGAAAAAGAATAATTTTCTAGTATATTTTCAACACATTTTTAATTATCCCTAGTAGAAAATTCCCTTAATGTATCACATCATCTGTGAAGCTGATGTTTTAAAATACTGTTTCTGGTCTTGTACTCACAATCATAGTCTGAAGTTATTTAAATGTTACAAAGTCCTGCTAGTGACATTGCAACAAGGATATTGTGTATAGACTGACACATTGTAACAGTGTTATGATGATTTATGCCATTAAATATGGTCCAGGTTGAGAAAGTTGTGTGTGTTTTCATAGCGGCCCTAGGCTTCCTTCCATCAAATATCTCGTAGAGGTCACAGTAGTCAATGGCTTTGAATATGTAACCAGCCCATTTTGTGCTCACATTGGCTTCTAGCAGTCTGAAATACAGGGTAACCTGTGACGCCGTTCATTCATTTTTTGAGTTTTTGTCAAAAAGAAAATGGAAATATTATTCTAACAATAAAAATGTTGTATTGAAAACGAAAGATGAACATTTTCATAAAGAATTAATGCTTGGGTGAAATTGTTTTAGACTCCATCATGAGCAATATTTTCACTTTTTCACCTTTATTTTTCCCTTTTGTGGGTTGGTGGATCTGCTTCCCCTCTCAAATATAAACTCATGGTGGAATATTTAATAGACTTAATAAAAACCTCTACGGAGTTCAGAATTTGTGAGAAAAAATGATGAGATGACTGTTCCTCTGGCCTCCAGATTTGCAGCAATAGTTGATATTGACTATTTACTCCGAGAAGGATCTGATAGTGAAGTCTCATCTCAAGCCCTTATTAAAAAAATCATTCCTGGTGCCACTGCCTCACAGTCCTCTTAGCTGCTTGCTGCGGGAAGCTGCAGAGCCCCCCGTTCCTGTGTGTGCCTCATTCACCTCCAAGGCTGAGTCTGCCCCCATCCAACCCACAGCAGTTGTGCCCATTTTGCACACTTGAGGGGTAAAACTGATGTCCCTGGCCCAGCTTACGGGCCATAAAAGCCCATGGGGAGGGACGTGAATCCATTCTGCTCACGTACCTAGCTCCTCTGCTTGCACAGCCTTGATTTGCGGTAAAAGCAAAAGTTTGGCTATGCAACCCTTCCTTCTTTTATTCTCTGAAATGGAAGTAGCCTGAAAACCTGGTCTTTTTTTTTGATTAAAGAGCTTTCTGAATCCTTCAACAGCTCAGTAAAGCTTTTACAATCCAAAAATAAGGAAAATAACCAGGACAGGTTCTCCTCAGCCCTAGGAACTTGCTTCTAACTATGTTGTGATGCATTTCTGCACCCGGGAGCAATTCTTGTCACACATTTAGATGGTTCTGCAATAGTTCTGTAATGCCTTTGTGGTGTGTGGCAGCTTGGGATACAGGCAAAGGGAGTTAATTCCATTATCAGAAGAATTAACCTTCCCATCCCCTGATTATACTGGAAGGAAAGAGCGAGCCCCAGCTCTGTCCTACAGTTCCATTTAGGAAAGATCCTTCATACAGAAGGGCGGTTCCCCATCCAAATTTAGATGAGTAAACTTGGTTCTTATTTGAGTTCATCCTCCAGCATTCTTTGTGCTCTGACAGATCCTACAGTCTCTTTTCTTACGTGCATTAAATCTATGCCAAAAGAAACTTGAAGCATTCCTATTAAAAGATTGAAGGTATCTGTTTGTCTCCTCTTTAAAAGTTCACAGGCTGCAATTAACGCAAAACTGCTTTAAAGATGCTTTTCAGTCTGCTTGGTCTATGATCTGTTGAAGTACCATTACTCTGCAAGCATGAATTAGGGAACATCCAAATAAATATAATGTACTAAAATCATAGATTTGCAATGCCCAAATGCCTCTAATTATTCACTGTGTTTCCTCACTGTCATTCTTTCGGGGAGAGGAGATTTGAGTCCTCCTCAGTTGGCTGAACTTCTTTGGAGTTAATATTTTAGTTTATATGAGTGTGTGCACAGGTGCACGAATACAGCAGTTTTCAGCAAGGTGACGTCAATGTTTTTGTTTGGAAGCTGCATGTGTGGTTTTAACAGACCGGTGGGGAAACTTTAGGCTTTGGATGGTTTAGAAAAGCCTATCCAAAGACAGCAAAAACATGAGTGAATATGTGGATGGTCACCTGACTTTTAGTGCCTAAATTAGCAGCTCACTCTCAAGAACTGTAATAACCACAGGGCAGAAAGTCAAAGAGGGGGGGACACCAGCAACTGAAGTGACACAGCATATTGGATGGAGGGGAAAAAAAAAAGTAAACTTTTTTCAGGTATTCAATATGCTATATATTGGGTAAGCCCTTAAAAGAAAATATTAATGGTCAAAAAGAAGTGACATGAACAAACTCTGTATTACCCTGGTGCTATCAAATGAAGCCAATGTCTAGTCAAAATTAGAAACATGGAAATTTCAAGAACCCAAAGCTTTCCTGAAAAAAACAATAGACAATATATACTATATTTTTTTTCTACATTTACATTAGAATGTCAATATGACTCTTTGGTTTGTGCTGGGGGAAAAAAGACCAAAAAAAAATCCCCTCTATGAGATGCATGCTCAGATGTTGCTGTTGGAAAGCACCAAAGTGGTAGCAGTATTTTTGAGTCTACCTTAAACATATCTGGGTATGTTAGGGACAGGCAAGATGTCAGGACTAGCTTTTTTTACCACTGTTCTGCAGGAGTTGAGGAGATGTGCAAGTGGATTCATGCAGTATGCACTCCTTGAATGAAAAAATGCAGCATCCATGATGAGAAAGCAAATCCGTCGCCAGGACGTGATATTCCTGAAATCAAAGTGCAGCTTGGCATACTTGTGGTGTCTTTCTGTGAGAACATGATATGGTGCACCTTTCTGGTCAGGTCTACCGTCTGTGCTTGAACAGGCAGCATGAGGTTTTGTCATTGCACAATGTATGGGGTCCTGCAGCTGTCTCAGAAATCAGGAGGGGTTAAGGGCATGAATGAAAATAAGGAAAATCTGCCTCAAGTAGGAGCAGATGGAAAGACTAGAGGTGAAGACCGAAAGATAAATAGGACAAGAACACGGAGCTTTTTGATTACAGTAATTTTATTTTGCAAAACGCGGGTATTAAAAGGTAGGAAAAATACATACAAGATGTTATTTCTTGTGTGTATGTGGAAGGCAGGGGACTTAGGTAGTAAGAAAAATTATGTGCCCAGGGCGCTGCTGGGGACTGTGATGCAGATAGACTTGGCAACGAGGCAGATCTGAGAAAACTCGTTTAGATGTGAGGTGCTCGTGCCCTGATAGCTGGAGGAAGAAAGGGTGCTCTTAAGTGTGATTTCTATTACATGAGCTCTTTTGAAAACTTTCTAATGCCTTGGGCCTGGTTTCCTGAATGTTCAGACATGCACATTTCTGCATGGGAACCTTTCTTACTTGTTGGTTTAATTTCCTCAATCTCTTATTTTTCCACAATTTCTTTTACCATCCCCATTCCTCCTCTGTTGCTGTGTGGCCAAGGTGCTCTGTTTGCCTAAGTCCATATGGTTGAGCTTTTCACAGAGCTCACACTTGAAAACTGAACACAGGGCAGAGGAGCATCTTAAGGGGGAAAAATAAATGTGGCGGGGGGTGGAAGCTTTTCTTAAAACCTTTCTTTTAATAAAAAGCAAACAAATAAGAAACCAAGCTGTGGGAAGTCTGTCCGTAATGGGAGTCAGATGTGGTCAAACATGGCTAAGCAGGCTAGCCCTCTCCTTTAGCCGTTTTTTTCTCACTTTTTAACAGCCTGGAAGTGGAATCTAGCTTTTAACCAGACACCTGTGTTAGAAATGGTCTTCTAAAAGCAATGTCATGTGCAGGAAGAACTTGTGATGGATTAGTTATTGGGAAAAATAAGTGACTGAGTGCAGCTTTTGAAAGCTCCACTTTGAAAAGAAGTGAAGGCTAAGGAGAGTAAGTGCTAAAGGGATAGAAAGCAAAGTTTTTCTCTCTGCCTTCCATTTTATCTGACATTTTATCCTATTTTAAGAGTTTGCCCTCTTCTGACTTGTCAGTATCTGCGTTCAATCATTTCTTGCCAACACAGTTTTATTTAATATGAATAAATATGTCATAATCAGCTAGAACACGAGTCTCGTAATTACAGGTGTAGAGTTCTTTTATTTGCTAAGACTTTGTGCCCCGGCAAAATGACACAACATGCCAAGAAGGCTTAAAATCTGAAATTTAAATTTATCAATCTGATTATTTAACCATGATTAGGGTATTTTGACTTAGTCCCAGTACCCTTTGACAGCTCTGGTGTTTGCAGCACTACCCAAAGATGAAGATACATTTAACTGTATTTTTTTATTGCAGACATTTTGAAGAGCCATTGCTTCTGTTTGCATATGATTCCTTCAGAGAATCTGGATTATTTTGCCCTGCTGCTGGGATGTTTTTACCTGGAGCAGTATTCCTAATGCAGTAGAAATCAAGTGAAACTCATGCTTGAGGGAAGAAACTCCTCGATGCATTTTATTCCTTGATGTAATTTGCCCAGAATGATACAAATTCTATATAAAAGTTTTCATTCCAAAGTGCTTTAGTCTATTTTAAAGCATTTAAGTGGTGTTATTCACAGTATTATGGTCAAGACTTCCCTTAAAAATTATTCTGTTTTTTTGTGATTGCAAGTTAGAAATAAAATGATCCCTTGTTAGCCTGTGAAATAATAATACTGGAAACATTATTTCCACATGCACTTTAGATAGCAAGAATATATTTAATGGTTGTTAGAACCATTACTGTACTGCAATTTTAAGAAAAACTGTCACTTTCATCTAAAAGATTTAGGTGATTTTCCCTTTTTCAAAATATAAGGGAAAAAAATGTATTAAAAATCATTGCTATTCTTGTGCTTAAGAAAGTGAACAGATCCTCAAAATATAAATTCATAGACCTCTGGCTAATCTTACAGCGTGTAAGTCCCAAGATACAGTTTGAAATCCTTGGCTGGAAGGCATTGTAAAGGAGAAAATCCTTATTATCGAGAACTTCAGCTGTTCATCCTCTGAAGAACACCTCTGCTGTCTCTCACATTAAAAGAACTAGTCTAGCTGAATGAAATTATTAGGTGAGGGATCAGAGCAAGCAAAGGGACGAGGGTGCTTTTTCGTACAAGGCAGAGTGCAACTCTGGAAGTCATGGCCATGGTTTCCCCGGCTGTCAAGAGTTTGCATGGATTTTAAAAATGGTTAGACATACTCATGGAAAGAAAGTCCAATAAAGCAAAAACCAAGGAGCATGGGGGCCAAGGCATTCTTGTGTTAATTCCTGGGGGAATCGACATCTTCATCAGTGAATTGGTAGCAGGAAGCGTGCAGTTGATTTCTGCGGTTCTGGATGATGCGAAGCTCTTTTGGATAGTCGGACACTGTGCCAGTGGCAACCATCTCCAAAAGTAGCTCAGAAAATGGAGCAGGTAAAATGGCGATAGACAAGGCTTGGTGTTTGGTGATACCCATGGGGAAAAATAATCTAGATGGTGCCTCTGTGCTAGACTGGGAAATGGCGGTTGTGGCTCAGGAGTAGTCACTGAGAGGTCTTTGAAATCACCAGCTCGATGTGCGGTGGTAGGCAACAAAGCTAACAAAGTATTGGCTGTAACCAGAAATACCAGACATAATCAAGAAGGGTAACAAGAATGAGATAGAGGGTGCCATTTTCCCCCAACGATGCACCCACGTGTGAGCACTGTGCACGGTTCTGGTCTCTGAACCTGAGGAAGGCTGTAGCGGACGTAGAGAAGGTGCGGAGACGAGCAGCGAACACGCTGGAAGGGATGGGGATGGCTGACGGGAAGAGACTGAAAAGGCTGCCACTCTTCCTTTTGGAAGGAGGATGGAGGAGGGGACAGGAGCAAGGTTTATAGAGTCACGGAGTCTGTGGAAAAGCTGAAATATTTGCCAGCTCCCACAGCACTAGAACGAGTGGCTTTTTAGTGTTTGGTGGATACAGATACGTATGCAACTCAATCACTGCAGAACCACCTTGTTGATTTTTGAGCATTACCATGTGTGGGTATGTTTGTTATTAATGTAAGAGCCCTGAAAGGTCTTCTGACTGTGGTCGTTCTGTGTTGCCTTCATCTCTAACACACCTGTGAGAGAATTCATTTATGTTTTAGCTTTTTCTCACTGTTCAATGAAATTTGTTACTTCATAATTTAGTAGTGACATCAAATAACAAACGCTTAGTATCTGGACTGTCAGGCAAAGCCCTAAATGGTCCTATTGAAAGAAAAACATTGATCATAATTATGTAATTATTTTCCAAATGAGGATTGGGGCTCTAACTTGCAAGGTCGTATGCAAAAAATTTGCAAGAAACAGCCTCAGCCCAAAAGAGTTTACAATCCAGTAAGCAAGAAAAGGTACAAATAAAAAGGGAAGGAAATCAGTGTAGATATCATATGACTCCTAAGCTGTTTGCTGTTTGCAGACTGGATCTTCTGTCCTCCAGTCTTCATGAATTCTGTAGTGGAAGTGAGACTCCACTTAAAACTACTCCTCTTCTGACCGCTTCTCCATCCTCTCCTGAAAACGTATCCAAACCTTTCATTTCACAAAGATGCCTTACAGAACTCATTTTTTTATGCATGTTAATGCATGGATTTCAATGGCACGTGTATAAATTACACACATACTTGGAATAACACATGGCAAAAGAAATTACTAATCCATTAATGGTTGTAGACTTTACAAGTACATATTGTGCTACCAAAGCTTCTGGTACCAAGTGCAAAGGGAATATTTGCAAGTTAAGCCCCTGAGCAAGACAGGAATAATCCACACCTTGCAAAAGGGAACGAGTCAGAGGAGCTGGTGGTTTCTTCCTCTTGGGCTGATATTCCCCCTTCGCTCGGACATCGACTCTTCTCCGGGAAACATTCCCTTTCCCCATCTCTGAATCTCACGTAATTTACAACACTTGGATCCACTCTGTAATTAAGAGCTCCTCCTTTTAATTTAGTTTTGTCTTCTAGGGGGTTTCTGTAAACCAATAACTTAAATTCCATGCCAGCTTCCCAGGTCTTCCTTAAACCGTGTATGGTGCAGGTGAGCAGGGATCATTTTTGTTACTGTAGAGTAGAAGAATACCCCAAAGACAAATGGAGTAGCAAACATTGTAATCATAAATCAAGCTCTTAATTCTTGTTTGTTGGACATTTTTGAGTAGTAACTTCATTAGAAAAGTAAAACGTAATTTTTAGTTTTGCTGCTTTCATTTTATTTAGTACTCTTTTTCTAGTGCACTAATGTGAGTTTTATGAAAATCACTTCAAAGTGTCTTGGGAATCATTTACAATTTCCTAAGGCTTTGGTTTTGCCTAGGAGAAAACAAACATAGCTTTCAGATAAACATAAAAGCACCAGCTGTTTTTCCCCTAAAATTTTTATTTCTGTAATACTTGCCTTTGGAGATAATTTTTGTCCTGGTTTGGCTCAAACCAGGCCAAATAGTCTTAGAGAACCCAAGGTCACTGCTTACGAGTAAAGAGCCGAAGGGGGTTGTACCTGCAGGGAGGAGTGGACGGGGCAGGTGACCCAGGATTGACCGGCAAGGTATTCCATCCCATACATGTCATTCTCACTTTCCTGTTTATCACTAACCCACTGCCTCCTGGAGGTGGGGCCCAGGAGGGAGGGGCCCTCCTGTCTCCCACTGATTGGTACCAGCTTTGCCAAATCTCCTGTTAAAAGCCTGCAGGTGTGATGGCAGTGGAGCTTTTGCATTTTGCCCTCTGCCCGTGCTGGGTGGAGCTACTGCATTTTCCCCTCTGCCCGTGCTGGGTGGAGGTACTGCCTTTTCCCCTCTGCCTGTACTGGGGGGAGCAATTCTGCCTGAGGAGGATTTCCAAGCTCTTGATCTTGGTTTTGTACATATTTGTATATATTTGGTTATTTCTATTATTATTGTTATTATATTCTTTTTCATTATTATAGTTTATTAAAACTGTTTTAACTTTCCAACCCATAAGTCTCTCTCCCTTTTCCCTTTCCCTTTCCCTTAGGTGGGGGGGAGAGGGTTAACAGAGAGCATCTGCCACCTGGTTAATAGCTGGCCCAGCTTTAAACCGTGACAGATTTTATTGGCGCCCAACGTGGGGCTCGAGAGAAGCTCCAACAGGTTGCTCTGATAAGTTGAATCCTGGCTCTGGTGGGAGGAGACCCGGAGAGCTCAGCTGGGAGAATATCAGATTTCTTCCTTTGAGATTTACGAGGGGTTGGAAAGTTAAAACAGATAGTGAAGATGGTGATGTCATTTTTGAATGCTGTGTTATCTCATCTTTTTATGGAGGTTCTTTCACAATTGAGTATTGTAATGATGCCTTACCTGCCGTGGGCACTGTGTTATTGCTTGCTTCTTATGAATGTTTACATGCAGTTTAGCAGTGGGCGCTGGTCGAAATGTATTGTTTTGGTATGGGGTTTGATACTGATTTATGCTGTGATAAACTGGGCAGTTAATATTCCGATCTCTTATCTCTATGACACAATGATGGGCAGCTTTAATCGCGAATCAGTAGCAGCAACTTCATCTGCACGCTCCAGGCGCCCTTTAGCTGATTCTGTTAATGATTACACTTCCAGTTTTACTTTGGGAAATAGTACCTTCTCCTTTTCTGCCAAGCTGATTCCACTAGATTTTGCGAAATTAGGATGGTGCTGTCTAGGTGGCATGTTTTTATTTTTGGTTGTCCTGAATGTGTTTCTGATGTGGGATAAGATTAAATATCAGTGCAGGGACAGTTGTAGGTGTCATGCAGCCACCTCAGATCCTACAGTGTGTACTGCTGCTACAGCCACTAAACCCACTGAAACCTCGGCAGCCTGTACCACAGCTGCTACACCCCCCAAGATGGCCACTGCAGCTACTCAGACTCTCAGCACTCCCACGACAGCCACTGCATCTACTCAGACCCCAGCATCTATCGAATCTGTACCAATTGCTCCTGTAACCAGGAAGAAATACCAAAAGAAATCAGCTCGTGAAGAGAAGGATGATGACTCAGAGCCTTCTAAGACAGAGCCATCATATGACCCAGGTGAGGGCCCTTCTCAGGCAGAGTTAGGGCCTGACACAGATGGGGGTTTCCTCGATCGTCCTTTTAAAACAGACCCATCACAGAAGAAAGGTCCTTCTAAAGCAGAACTATCACAAGAGGACTCGGACGTAGAGATAACCTACCACTCCTTATCCCTGAAGGACCTGAGAAATATAAGGAAAGACTTCAGCCGTTATGACAGTGAACCTATTATTACCTGGTTGCTCCGATGCTGGGATAATGGGGCAGACAGCATGCAATTGGATGGCAGAGAAGCCAGACAGTTGGGATCCCTGTCCAGAGATGGTGGTATTGATAAAGCGCTCGCAAGAAAGTCAAACACTGTCAGTCTCTGGAGGCGACTCTTGTCAGCTGTAAAGAGCAGGTATCCCTATAAAGATGATGTTATGAGCCACCTAAGCAAATGGACCACTATAGAAAAAGGTATTAACTACCTTAGAGAACTGGCTGTGCAAGAGATCATTTATAGACACCCACGGGACATTGTAGATCCTGTAGATCCTGATGAAGTGGAATGCAACCGATCCATGTTCCGGAAGGTTGTGAAGAATGCTCCACCGACATATACCCATACATTGTCAATATTAGTATGGGGAGAAGATGCTATGGCACGATCTAGTGTGGGCGAAATGGCTAACTGTATGCGACAGTATGAAGATAGTATTTCTTCCCCACTGCAGGCACGCATCTCGGCTGTGGAAAAATTGACTAAGGAGAACAAGGACTCATTTAAACAACTGTCAGACAAACTGTCCATGATCGAGAATAAACTTGACTCTCTACCTACACAGGCGCGCGTTGCAGCTGTTAAGAGAAAACGTTCTCCTACAGGACCAGCTCAAAGGAAAAGGAACACATCACGAGGTATCCTGTGGTTTGCCCTGCGTGGTTATGGGGAGGACATGAGCAGATGGCATGGACAACCTACCAGTACCCTACAGGCACGAGTACGTGAGTTGCAAGCTAAAAGAAATACCAGAGAGAATTTTTCTAGGAGGATGGCTGCTCCAGTTACCAGTGAGCAGGACCCCAGTCAGGGGAGATGGGCCTCAAATCACTTTTTCCCAAGTGTGAATAGGAGAAATGAAGGTCCAGTCCCTGTGAGCAGCATGAATCCATTTCTTGATTAGGGGGGCCCTGCCTCCAGCCAGGTGGAGGAGAGGGACAACCGGATTTATTGGACTGTGTGGATTCGATGGCCTGGCACATTAAAACCACAAAGGTATCGAGCCCTGGTAGACACTGGTGCACAGTGCACCCTAATGCCATCGGATCATAAAGGGGCAGAATCTATCAGCATTTCAGGAGTAACAGGAGGATCTCAAGTGTTATCTGTATTGGAGGCCGAAGTGAGCCTAACTAAAAATGAATGGAAAAAGCACCCCATTGTGACTGGCCCAGATGCTCCGTGCATCCTTGGCATAGACTACCTCAAGAGAGGGTATTTTAAGGACCCAAAAGGGTACAGATGGGCCTTTGGTATAGCAGCTGTAGAGACTGAGGACATTAAACAGCTGTCTACCTTGCCTGGCCTCTCAGAAGATCCTTCTGTTGTGGGGTTGCTGAAGGTTGAAGAACAACAGGTGCCAATTGCTACTACCACGGTGCACCGACGACAATATCGCACCAATCGAGACTCCCTGATCCCCATTCATAAACTGATTAGACAATTAGAAAATCAAGGAGTGATTACCAAGACTCGCTCACCCTTTAATAGTCCTATATGGCCAGTGCGAAAGTCTGATGGAGAATGGAGATTAACTGTGGACTATCGTGGCCTAAATGAAGTTACGCCACCGCTGAGTGCTGCTGTGCCAGACATGCTAGAACTTCAATACGAACTGGAGTCAAAGGCAGCCAAGTGGTACGCCACCATAGACATTGCTAATGCCTTTTTCTCTATTCCTTTGGCACCAAAGTGCAGGCCACAGTTTGCTTTTACCTGGAGAGGTATCCAGTACACCTGGAATCGACTGCCCCAGGGGTGGAAACACAGTCCTACTATTTGCCATGGACTGATCCAGACTGCACTAGAAAAGGGTGGAGCTCCAGAACATTTGCAATACATTGATGACATCATTGTGTGGGGTGATACAGCAGCAGAAGTTTTTGACAAAGGGGAGAAAATAATCCAAATTCTTCTGAAAGCTGGTTTTGCCATAAAAAGGGGCAAGGTCAAGGGACCTGCCCGGGAGATCCAGTTTTTAGGGATTAAATGGCAAGATGGGCGTCGCCAGATCCCGATAGAGGTGATCAACAAAATAACAGCAATGTCCGCACCAACTAACAAAAAGGAAACACAAGCCTTCTTAGGTGTTGTGGGTTTCTGGAGAATGCATATTCCAGATTACAGCCAGATTGTACGCCCTCTTTATCAAGTGACCAGAAAGAAGAATGATTTTCAGTGGGGCCCTGAACAACGACAGGCTTTTGAACAGATTAAACAAGAGATTGTGCATGCAGTAGCCCTTGGACCAGTCCGTACGGGACAAGATGTTAAAAATGTGCTCTACACCGCAGCTGGGGACAATGGTCCTACCTGGAGCCTCTGGCAGAAAGTGCCAGGGGAGACTCGAGGTCGACCCCTAGGATTTTGGAGTCGAGGATACAAGGGCTCCGAGGCCAATTACACTCCAACTGAAAAAGAGATACTGGCAGCATATGAAGGAGTTAGAGCTGCTTCAGAGGTAATTGGTACTGAAGCACAACTTCTCCTAGCACCTCGACTACCAGTACTAGGCTGGATGTTCAAGGGTAAGGTTCCCACTACCCATCATGCAACTGATGCGACGTGGAGTAAATGGATTGCATTAATTACGCAGAGGGCTCGAATAGGAAACCCTAATCGCCCAGGAATCTTAGAAGTAATCATGGACTGGCCAGAAGGCAAAGACTTCGGAATGCCACCAGAAAAGGAGGTGACACGTGCTGAAGAAGCCCCACCATATAATGAACTACCAGAGGATGAGAAGCAGTATGCGCTGTTCACCGATGGATCCTGCCGTCTTGTAGGAAAGCATCGGAAGTGGAAAGCTGCTGTATGGAGTCCTATACGACGAGTCACAGAAGCCACAGAAGGACAAGGTGAATCAAGTCAATTTGCAGAAGTAAAAGCCATCCAGCTGGCTTTAGACATTGCTAAACGAGAAAAGTGGCCAAGGCTGTATCTTTATACTGACTCGTGGATGGTGGCAAATGCCTTGTGGGGGTGGTTAAAGCAGTGGAAGCAAAGCAACTGGCAGCGCAAAGGGAAACCTATTTGGGCTGCTAAATTGTGGCAAGATATTGCTGCTCGGCTAGAGAAACTAGTCGTGAAGGCACGTCATGTAGATGCTCACGTACCTAAAAGTCGGGCAACTGAGGAACATCGAAACAACCAACAAGCGGATCAAGCTGCTAAAGTGTTCCAAATAGATTTGGACTGGGAACACAAAGGTGAACTATTTTTAGCTCGGTGGGCTCATGACACTTCAGGTCATCAAGGGAGAGATGCAACATACAGATGGGCTCGTGACCGAGGGGTGGACTTAACCATGGACTCTATTGCACAGGTTATCCATGATTGTGAAACATGCGCCGCAATTAAGCAAGCCAAACGGTTAAAACCTTTGTGGTATGGGGGACGGTGGTTGAAATATAAATATGGGGAGGCCTGGCAAATTGACTATATCACACTCCCTCAAACCCGCCAGGGTAAACGCTATGTGCTTACCATGGTGGAGGCGACCACCGGATGGTTGGAAACATACTCTGTGCCCCATGCCACTGCCCGGAACACTATTCTGGGCCTCGAAAAGCAAATCTTGTGGCGACATGGCACGCCAGAGAGAATTGAGTCGGACAATGGGACTCATTTCAAAAACAGTCTCACAGACAACTGGGCCAAAGAGCATGGCATTGAATGGGTATATCACATCCCCTATCATGCACCAGCCTCTGGGAAAATTGAACGGTATAATGGGCTGTTAAAAACTACCCTGAAAGCAATGGGGGGTGGAACCTTTAAAAACTGGGATAAACATCTGGCACAAGCTACCTGGTTAGTTAACACCAGGGGATCTATCAATCGAGCTGGCCCTGCTCAGTCAGACCTTCTACATACAGTAGAAGGAGATAAAGTCCCGGTGGTGCATGAAAGGAATCTATTGGGAAAAACTGTCTGGATTCTTCCTGTAACGGGCAAAGGTAAACCCATTCGTGGGATTGCTTTTGCTCAGGGACCTGGATGTACTTGGTGGGTGATGTTGCAAGATGGTGAAGTCCGATGTGTCCCTGAAGGTGATCTGATTCTGGGTGAGACTACTTAATTTTGAACTGTATGTTGTTGCTGCATAAGTGTCTTTTAGGTTAAGACAGTGTTGATGAGACCGGAGCTAGCTTCATCAAGTGGCGTCCAGTAACCTCCTCGAGTCTGACATCTTTAACCTGCAACCCGTGGGCACGAACCATGACAAAAGAGAGACTGCTAGCCAGAAAGACTGCTGAGAGACTGCTAACCAGATGCAAACCCACAATCCTGAACCAAATGAACTTGATGGACTTTTTGCATAAAGATGAATCATAGACTAGTGATATGTATATATATATTTGAAAATGAAAAGGTAGTGGTGATCTGAGTATGACATGAATGGTATGGAATAAGGGGTGGAATGTCCTGGTTTGGCTCAAACCAGGCCAAATAGTCTTAGAGAACCCAAGGTCACTGCTTACGAGTAAAGAGCCGAAGGGGGTTGTACCTGCAGGGAGGAGTGGACGGGGCAGGTGACCCAGGATTGACCAGCAAGGTATTCCATCCCATACATGTCATTCTCACTTTCCTGTTTATCACTAACCCACTGCCTCCTGGAGGTGGGGCCCAGGAGGGAGGGGCCCTCCTGTCTCCCACTGATTGGTACCAGCTTTGCCAAATCTCCTGTTAAAAGCCTGCAGGTGTGATGGCAGTGGAGCTTTTGCATTTTGCCCTCTGCCCGTGCTGGGTGGAGCTACTGCATTTTCCCCTCTGCCCGTGCTGGGTGGAGGTACTGCCTTTTCCCCTCTGCCTGTACTGGGGGGAGCAATTCTGCCTGAGGAGGATTTCCAAGCTCTTGATCTTGGTTTTGTACATATTTGTATATATTTGGTTATTTCTATTATTATTGTTATTATATTCTTTTTCATTATTATAGTTTATTAAAACTGTTTTAACTTTCCAACCCATAAGTCTCTCTCCCTTTTCCCTTTCCCTTTCCCTTAGGTGGGGGGGAGAGGGTTAACAGAGAGCATCTGCCACCTGGTTAATAGCTGGCCCAGCTTTAAACCGTGACATTTTAGAAGAAGAAACATATAATATGTGGAAAAATTTAAGAATAGGTTTACAATAATTCTATTACTGTAAATACAAAGACTAGCTTTCATGCTTCAGTAGCTGCTCCAGAGGTCTGATGTGTTGGGAAAAAAAGAAGAGAGATCTAGGAAGCAGCCCAGCCTCCCAATGTAAGCTTGGCCATCTTGGGAGCCATTGCCTGCAAGCCTATTTGGTTTTTGCCAGGGCAAGAGTTTTCTGGACTGTTAATTTAAGAAAACGCCTGATCTGACGTCTTACTTTTCCCAGAGCATCTTTGCTGGAGCTTGATGGCTACTCCTGTGAACAGGAACTTCAGTGATGTTGGTAGTGCCTTCATCCTCACGTGCTTTTGGCTTAGTGGTAGGACATTTAAATAGTTCAGCCGCTGACCGGAAATATCTTTTCTCTTCCTTCTTAGAAGAGCAGACATCTTTGCAACCTCCGTTATACGAATTTTGGCTGCTTAGGTTGTGAGCTTGCCTTGACTAAAAACAGCGGGCTCTAAATAAGCCCTGATTTCTTTTGAAGGTGTGTCTATATCCTGCTGTCTGACTGGGATGAACTGTTGCATCTTCCTAGCCAAAACAGCCTGCCCTCTGACATTACAGTTGATGGCTAAATATGCAAACTAGATCTGTTGATACCTCTTAAAAAGTTGCAGTGGGAATGTTGAAGGAAACATTCAGCTTGTCATCACCACCATACGTTTCTTTCACTAGACTCTGACCCAGCTGATGAATTGTGGTGGGTTGATCCTGGTTGGATGCCAGGTGCCCACCAAAGCTGCTCTATCACTCCCCTCCTCAACTGGACAGGGGGAGAGGAAATATAATGAAGGGCTCGCGGGTTGAGATAAGGACAGGGAGACATCACTCACCCTTTGCCCTCATGGGCAAAACAGCCTCGACTTGGGGAAATCAGTTTAATTTATTACCAGTCAAAACAATGTAGGGTAATGAGAAATAAAGCCAAATCTTAAAATACCTTCCTCTCCACCCCTTCCTTCTTCCCAGGCTCAACTTCATTCCTGGTTTCTCTACCTCCTCTCCACAAGCAGTGCAAGGAGGACGGGGAACGGGGGTTGTGGTCAGTTCATCACACATTGTCTCTGCCGCTCCGTCCTCCTCAGGGGGAGGACTCCTCACTCTCTTCCCCTGCTCCAGTGTGGGGTTCCTCCCATGGGAGACAGTCCTCCACGAACTTCTCCAATGTGAGTCCTTCCCATGGGCTGCAGTTCTTCACAAACTTCTCCAGCGTGGGTCCTTTCCACAGGGCGCAGTCCTTCAGGAACAGACTGCTCCAGCGTGGGTCCCCTGCAGGGGACCCAAGTCCTGCCAGCAAACCTGCTCCAGTGCAGGCTCCTCTCTCCACAGGTTCGCAGGTCCTGCCAGGAGCCTGCTCCAGCATGGGCTTCCCATGGGGTCACAACCTCCTTTGGGCATCCACCTGCTCTGGCATGGGGTCCTCCCTGGGCTGCAGGTGGATACCTGCTCCACCATGGACCTCCATGGGCTGCAGGGGGACAGCCTGCCTCACCATGGTCTTCACCACATCTGCAGGGGAATCTCTGCTCTGGTGCCTGGAGCACCTCCTCCCCCTCCTTCTTCACTGACCTTGGTGCCTGCAGAGTTGTTGCTCTCAAATATTCTCACTCCTCTCTCCGGCTACAGTTGCGCAGGTTTTTTTCCGCCCTTCTTAAATACGTTAACCCAGAGGCACTACCACCGTTGTTGATGGGCTCAGCCTTGGCCAGTGGTGGGTCTGTCTTGGAGCCAGCTGGCATTGGCTCTGTCGGACATGGGGGAAGCTTCTAGCAGCTTCTCACAGAAGCCACAACTGTAGCCGCCCTGCTACCAAAAACTTTGCCACGCAAACCCGATACACACAGTATATTCATGCACATACAAATCTGGCGGCTCTAAGGGGATTGACTCCTTTGCTGTGCTCTTCCTGATTTCACACACCTGTGTAATGGAAAGAAGGCGAGTACGCTAATAACATCACAGGAGAAGAGCGCTGCAGTATGAAAAGTGGTCTTAACTTTGCAGCGCATGGGAAAATAAGTGCTGGATTCAGACTCCAGAAATGAAGCAGCTGAGCAATATTGTGTGGAAGATTTCTTTTGGGTAGTGCATATCCTTGTATGTCTGCCTGTGTGAGTGACATGCAGTTTCTGTGCTGGTGCACTTCTCTAGGATGAAAGGATTTGTATAACTCACAGAGAAAATCTTTGCATTTAACAAAACCGGTTCCCATATCTTTCATAATACATGTGTCTCACTTCGAATCACCTGTCTTTCCATCTCCACAAAGCGATGATCCCTTAAAATCATTTTGCCAGTCACCCTGCCTGCTTTCCTGCCTTTTTCTTTCCTGCTTGCAATCCACTACTTTGGTCTCCTCCAGCACCAGTGGCTTCCTGCTCTTTTGCCTTTGCAATGAATCACCCTTCTGACTTCTGGTTTCCCACTCTTTTTACCCCAAAGCATCTCTGTTAGCCAGTTGTTGATTCATGAGTTGTGTAAGGGTGATGCAAATGAGAGGGAATGAGCTTCTGATAGTCAGTGATGGATTTCCATGTTGGAACTTAATATATTTAGATTTACTTACTAACTGGTTGCATTTCTAAACATCTGTCTTTATACATGGTCCTAAGTCGAGTATGTGAGGCCTCCTCAGGAGTGGGGTCTTAAATTTGCAGCTCTGAGTTATCGGCAGTTTCTGATCAACAGGTAATAACTGTTATTTGGTGCACCCCTTCCTGTCCTGGGTATTTCTATGGTCCAAATTGCTATGCTGTTTTAGAGTCTCAGTCTTTTCTGTGCAAGACCCCCATGAGGTAAGAAAGCGGTACAGCCCATGTCAGAAATTGGGCTGAAACTCAAGGAGGGGATCTGCTTGCAGGTGAAGGGGACAACCTGCAGACCAGGCCCCTGAACCGTTGTGGCAGCACCTATCTGAAGGAGGTGTGATGTTCCCTTCCCTCTGTACCCAGGGGCCGCAGATGGCTGGCTTGGAACGGATCCCTCGTTTTTAGGTGGCAAAGTCGGGTGTGAGCGACTTATCCCCAGGGCTGTGGCTGTCTGGGAGGAGCGTGCTGGAGTAGGGACCGATGCCAGACTTTCTCCGGGTAGCATCCTGGCCGGCCATGGGTGCAGGGCTGCCGGCCATGGGTGCAGAGCTGCTCAGGGTGCCAGGGGCAGGAAGGGTGTGCTCTCACAGCAACGTGTTTCTGGTATTTTCTCTTCGGCTTCCTGAACAGGTACGAAATACAGCCTTTCCAAAGCAAGCTGTCTCAGTGCTGTGCTTCATAACCACCAGGGGAAAATCATTGACAGGGAAGAAAAGGTAGAATTATTGATTCAGCAGCATGGAGGGCAAAGCATAACCTCTCTTGTGCTCATAAAAATACTGTGATTTTTCTCAGTTGTGGAGTAGCTTAGGTACATCTTCAAGTTGATAAAGAATTTTTTTTAGGAAGACTTAACATCTCTGTTCTCTGCAGGTATATTCACATAATATTAGTATCATGTTAAAACAATCAGCAATTACAAATGCATATTTTGTAAGTTTTCACACATAAAGATAGTAGTAATTCAGTCGGACTGGTGAGTGAACAGGTTCGGTTTCCATTCCGATTCCCATGCACTACACCTGTTTTTTGGAAGTACAGCTTTTTATTTCAGTCAGTGAAGCTAACAATGCACGGCAAAGCATCTTGTTAGAATTGATTATATTTTAAAGTGATGCATGACATGCAGACAATTGTAATTCATTTCTCGGCATAGATCCCTGTCACTTCTATCCCCGTAATAGAGTACTATGAATCTATTTTTAGGAGGCAGATTTTTGGAAACATTCTAAATAAGAAAGGTAGAAGGGGGAGAGAAGGTTGTCAGTCTTCAATATGTATTGAAGAAAGTCCTTTGTGGAACTGTTTTTTTTATGTTTAAATGACAGTTGTGCTGGGATTGGTCTCAGCTGGGTTCTTACCTTTTGTCATGTAACTCAAAGGAAATGGATAAAATGAGCACAACGTCACAGATACAGTCCAGAAGCTGCCACAGGACCAAAGTCTCTGGGTATGAAGCTGAGAAGTTCAGATGTGATGGACCACTTATTTCTGTTACTGCACAAACTTTATTCCCTCTGAGAGTCTCAACTTCTGTTCCCCTTTTCTGCAGCTGCCAACATTGCTCAGAGCTTGTCTTTATGAGAGGGTTACACGGGTGTCTGAGACCCCAAACCGATGCTCCTCCAGTGGAGGTGCCTTTTTCTAGGTCAGTGTGTATCACTTGAACAGCAGATTACCTAGATGGAGACGTGTTAGGTACATCTGTACAACTGCAACCAGAGCAAACCCGCTCTAGTGAATTTGGGTGAGGGGCTAGAAATCTGTCTGTGTGTAGGCAAGCCCCCAAGGTAACTAAAACAAAACAAAACAAAAAAAAAATCATCGGTTATGATGACAAAACCCAAAATAACAACAAAAAAGCAAAACCAAGCCCTTAAAAAAGACCTAATTTTGCAAGGGGACTATTCAACTGGGAGAGTTGTCACTGTCTGCTGTGACAGTCTTTCTGTAACTGAATGATGCTACATTCAGTATTTTGATATAAATCATTCTCAGTAAGAAAGATAACCCTTAATTTAATGGTATTCAGAGTATTTATTCTAAAATGGGGTGAAAAAATGGCTGATGCTTGACTGATAATTTTTTGTTGGCTTGATTGAATACTTCCTTGTAGCAGTAAATAGCCACTGGCCATCCTTGTGTACCATATTCTCGCCACCCACTGTTCTATAGGTGACTGGAAAAATATACTGATTTAGATTCCACTTCATTGCCAAAGCAGCATTATACTGTACTTCGGCACCAATTTAGGTTTCAATTTTAGTTGAAGTCTTTAGGGATTTTTCCATAATTCTCAAAATCTCTTCCTTCATTAGCATCCTGCATCTAGTATGTGTTTCCAGATACATACAAACCTGTGAATTACTGCCCGAGTTACCAGTCTCCCAACTAACCTGCTGGATAGATGCTACGGCCCACCAGTGCTGCAGTGTTTTGGCTAATTAAAATATGCTTTTAGTTCCACTGTTTGCAGCAGGTCTCTGATGCATTATATTACCGGCCTGTAGTGCCTGCTTTTGGAAGTGTGGAGTCTGTTTAAATTTGCGTGGTAGTTTTTAGGATAACTTGTTGAGGATCTTTCAACAAAGACATTTCACATGGCTTGCTTAGTCTGAAGAATAAGCTGAAGTTTCCCAGTGTGAAGAAGATGACTTAGTGCTGAGCACGTCTTTCATCAGGCCCCCAGTAACCCCGCTGAGCCCAGCATGGTCACTGGGATGAATAAACAGGTTTAGAAAAGGAAGGATTAGCCCCGTTAGCCTGAGCAGCAGAGCTTTTAAGCCCCCATGCCACGAGTGCTGGGGCAGGCAGCAGCTCACCCTGCTGCAGCCCACACAACGTCCCACCACCGCTGTCAGTCTATCCGTCCCCACAGTGCCTGGCAATGCTTCTGCAGTTTCTGTGACCAAGGGGAAATTTAGTGATGCATTGGTTTGTTCTCTTAGCCATGACCACCCTCTCCGGGCTTCAGAAATAGTTTCCAAGCGAATAGCCGACGCTTTTGCTGCGTAACCCGATCCCATGCAGGCGCTGGGCTCCGCTCCACCACGAGCATCTCTGCAGGATGCTGCACTGCAGGGCACCTCCTGGACCGAAACCACCCTCCTCTTTTTCAGCTGGCTTTAGCCCAGGCTGGTTCACTGTCTGACCTGGGCAGTGCTGGGAGGAGCGGGGAGCAGCTGGGGGAGCGCAGGCAGGCAGCTTTCTGCGAGTGTAACATTAGTGTAAACCTGGTGCCAGCAGGCAGGACCGGCAGTAAGCCGGGCTGCAGGTGAGCAGCACCAGCCCCAGGGCAGTTCTGTTGTCCGAGGCACCTGATGTGAGTTTTCCCGACACGTTCAAGCCCAATGTCTCTAATTTCCTAATCATCTGGGGTTGACTGAGCTGCAAGAAAGCTGAGCGCAAAATTGATGCATGCATTGCTGGCTTCTAAGTGTTTATATAATTTTCTGTAAGATACACACAATGTTCAGCTCATGTCTAATTGGTGCCGTTTCTGGGTGGAATGTAATATCCCTTTACAAGTCACAGGACTTTTGAAAATCATTTTAAGTAGCGTATCCAAGTCTTTCTATATTTTCTCTGATAAAGGAACCTGTTTGATGTAGTTTATTTTTATGGCAGTCGAGCCTCCTATTTAATTTGCCCCTTTTATTCTTCAAGGCTTTCTGTTTGGCTCGTGCGGTATTGGATTGTGTAGTGTTCGATGTTCCTTTGCTTCATTGTGTTCGGTACACAAAAAGCAGATAGCTGAAATTCTGCTTTCTGAATACTTGTAAAAATCCAAGGGGACAGCGGCGGTGTCAGGATTATGGACTCTTCCCCTTCCTGCAGGGAATGTCTGTCTGTGCAAAAGTAACTGCAGCCCTGGTTTCGGTAGCATTTGGCATTGTCATTCCAGGGATGCTAATGCCACCACAAAGTGCAAGGTGATGCAGAATCAGAGTTGGGAAGAAGCAGTGGTGGAAAGGATCAGTCTAATGGCCGCAGTGGCTTTATTCTGTGTTCTGTGGGATTTTTGGACACTCCTCCAGTTTCTAGGACTGGGGCCGGAACAAAACGATAATCAATAGTGCTGTCACACATGTTAAATGAAAAAGTAAAACAACAGAACTTAATCATAAACGAGGCTTGTGAGTCCCATAAGCAGAATATTAAAACCCAACTCTAAGTAAGATTATAGCTTGTTTTATCTTTCGGATTAAAGCACGTGCACACACACACGTGCACACACACAGGCACACTTAGACTACAGCAAGTGGCGGAGCTTTGATACCCACTTTGTTACAGCAGTGCCACTAAGGACACCATCAACCCATTTCGTTACAGGAGAACTTCATTGAGCTTTCTTCTGTCTGTCCAGTCACAGCAGATGCTGCTATACCCATCCTTCTAAATTAGTGGCAAAATGTTATTTTTAATTGTTTTGCCCTTGGCAGATTTTCTTCCAATCCGTCAGTTCCCTGTGCATCTAACAAAGCATGACCCTAACAGAGGGAGGGGTTTTATTATTCTTAAAAGCACCAAGGCTCTATCTAGCATGAACAAAACACTGCTTTCATGAAAGCCAGCACATTGCACACACTGCCTTTTTGTTACTTCCCATAGCAGCTAGGTAAAATCAGAATATGGATGAATACCTTTATATTTCTTCTCACTGTCATATATATACACACTTACTGAAAGTCTGTTGGGATATTTGCCATGGTTCTCTGGCTGCCAGTATCTTAAGGCATTGGTAAACCGCAGAAATACATGGTTCTTCAGGGTCCCAAATTGGTCTTAAAATTGGGTCTACCTGAATCCTTCTTCTGTAATTGAAAACTCTCTTTGGGACTTGATTCAGTAGTGTCCGAAGGTACTGAGGGGAGTAAAAGGTTGCACTGGATTGGGAGCAGTCAGAATCATGACAGCAGCAGGGGTGATGAACTTATTTTTGTGAGAGAATGAGAGTCTGGTGTAATCCTAGTCGCAGACTACTTTTGCAAACTGCTTTTTGTGCTTTATCGTCCAAGCTGACGTTTCGCAGGAGATAGAAGTATTTTATATATATCCGCATGAGAGGGAGACAAAATCAAGTCAGGGAGATACAGACCCTTCAGAAGAGATTAGAGAGTGGAAGGGCACAAAGTAGGTACCGATACCATCTCTGGAGGAAGTGATTAGATTTGAGAGGGATGAGGGAGGTAATGCCTGCATCTCAAAAATCTTGCTGCTGCAGTGCTACGTGGCAGAACAGCCTTATTTTGCCTCACCGTGCTGCCTTAGCACGTTTCAAAACCCATCTCAAACATCTCAGCAGGCACGTAAGGGACTTTGTGTCCCAGTGCGCTGGGAGGCAGGCACAGCCACCCTTTGTCCATGGTTTGGTCCTTGACTGTCCTAGATCCCTGGTGTGACTTCCAGCTGGGGTGCAGGAGAGTCCTTGGTTTTGTGCTGTGACGTCCCAGGTCATCTGCAGGGGCAGACAGCTTGAAATGCAGGCAGGGAGCTTGTCTACCTCTCTTCCACCTCGGTGTTTCATTAGTCTCTCTGGCATCTGCAATAGATCCTGGAGGAAGCCTCGAAATGTCGGAAAGAAGAAAGATCTGAAAGGTGGGAGGGAAGACTTCACTTCTCCTGGCATTTTCCTGAAACTACTGAACAACAGGAGCACTCTTGCTGCGCATGGAAGACTGTCAAGTAGCATTGCTGGAAAGTGAAACTTTTCTGTAACACAGAAAGGCAGCAGCAGATTTGACTTGAGTGTAATGAAACCTTTGTTTCCATAAGATTTCTATCTGGTATAAAATTCATAGTATCATAAAAATGGCAGCTCACCTTTTTCATCAGTGGTCACAACAGAAAGGGAAGTGTCAGGAAGTAGGAGGGAAATGGGAAGCAAAACAGGGAATATTACTGTGCTACTGTACAAGTCCATGGGGTCTCTACAACTTGCATGCGGTGCACAGGTCCAGTCCTCACAGCCCAGAAAGGAGGTAGCAGTACTGGGAGAGGTCTGGTGAGGTCAGCAGGCATGGTGGGGGTGCAGAACCGGCCTACTCAGGCTGCAGGTGAGGTGATGGGTGGGAAGGGAAGCATGACACATGTCTATAAGCTCATGAATCGCATGGCAAAGGGGGAGTGGTTGTTACTGCCTCTTCCATGATGAGGACTTGGGGATACCAAGTTTTGGTAGCGGGTGGAAAGCGTTGGACAACAACAGAAAACTGTTCTACCATGTGAGCAAGAGCTGTGGACCTGCTTGACACCGAGTACTGTTTATATGGGTTCAGCAGGATGTTGGAGTCGTTAATCATAAAGAAATCCATTAACTCCATTAACTCAGCACACAGGAGCCATTTACAAAGTCTCTGCTTGAGAAAGTGCTGGAAGCTGGGTGCGTGTGCTTGCTCTGTCCCCGTATACTTCCCCATGCATCTCCTTTCGGCTGCTGCAGGTGCAGGTGGACCTCTGATCTCACCCAGCGCAGCTGTTTCTTGTATAATGTCATGGTTCTGAAGACTTCCAGGATGAAGTGTAGGATCTCTTTTCATGTTGTAACCATTGTAAATCTCTCCATGAAATTTGAAAAAAAGTAAATTTAAAAAAATAGGGGCTAAGCTAAATGTTGAGGTTATGTCATTTACAAAGTGCTCTCATACCACAATGATGAATGCCGTAAAACTATCAGGGTAGATGGGACTGCTGTCAGGTACCTTGGAAGTGACCTGTTTGCTGCAAGGAGCTATTAAAAGGGCAGCTACTAGGGAGTTTAGCATACACCAGAGCCCAAAGCAGTCTTACTTCAAAGTGTTGTATTACAGAGGTTGTCACTGTAGTTCTAATTGGTGAAAATTTGCCGTGACTTATTCTCCAGGCAAACACATTAACTTGCAGTTGAATAGACTCCTTTGTCCATAATTTGGTTTAACACATGATGAAAACAGTTGATTAAAACACGATTTACCAAATTGCTGTTATCTTATAATTTTTAACTGATCAGAACACGTGCCCATGCAAAAGGAGGGGCAGGCTGCAGAGGAAAAAGGCACAACTCTGTAGCGTACAGCTGTGGTTTTGTGGAAGGAGAGGAGGAGGAGGAGAAGCTTCAGAGAGCCTCTTGCAAGGTTGTCAAGGTTACAGGTGCTGTTGCTTCTGTAGGTGAGTGGCTTGGGCATTATCTGCTGATAATTGGTATTGGCTGTTTCCTTCCAAGATAACAAAATTTGCATTTTAATTAGATTGTTGCATTTGGCCCCAAATATGCCTTCCCAGTTCCTTAGATCCCAGTGTAAATGTTGCTTATGGAAGCTAGGATTCACTGTTTGGGATGCGGGGAAGCAGAGAGCTGCATGCCAATCTGGTGCTAAGTGTGAGAACTGAGGATTTGCACTGAACTCGCTGCTTTGAGGCATCGCTGAGACGCCAGCAACTGTGCCTCAGCCCTAGGAAAGAAATCTCTGCTGATAGCAGGATGGTATGGCTCAAACGGAGTCTGACAGCGCCAGTATATACTTTAGGAAAACAAATTATGTTGTCGTCGATTTCAAGCTGCACTTGGAATTGGTACAATATGTCATACTGAATTTTCTTCCAGATTTAAGAATGATATGGTGAGATCTTCATCTGCTGTGAAGATGTGCAGCACTATTGGCTTCCTTAGAGCTGTGTAAGTGTATACAGTTGGGGATGGGGCCCAGGAGGTTTATACTATAGAACAAACAAGCTCAAACAAGCCACTGCTGCACTGAACAAGTACCGGGTGCTGAAGTCGGGCAGAGTAGTGGTGTTACCAAGCAGGAGCTCAGAAATCAGGCAGCCTGTTTTGTAGACCAAGGAGAAGAGATTCACTGCTCCTGCAACAGCAACATCTAGTCAGAAAGCCCACCACCACTTTGGAGTTGGAACAGCCCCAGTTTACTTGGAAATGCTTTCCATGTGTTAATGCAGGTAATGTTGCAAACTTTGTAAAAACTCAGAAGTGCCTCGCCCTTTGTGATAGGAAGCTGAAAATCTTGCTAAATCAATATAAACTGCCCAGTTTAAACTAAATCAGTAGTTTCAGCAAATGCCATGCCTTCAGGGCAGCTTATCCACTCTGAATGTGGAGGAGACACATGCTTCTGCCTCCATCTGCTAAGGGAGAGTGAGAAAATGGCACTCCTGAGTCTAACACCAGCCTTTGTGTGCCTGCTCTGCCTCCTTGCCCCACTGTCTGCTTAAAATCTTCGATCCTCAGTTCTTTTAGGCAGACAGAGAATTGCATCATTAGCTGCTCCATCAGCACTGTCCATCCAACTGGCAGGGGCTGGGGAAGGGCTGCCAGAAGCACCGGTGCAAGTCTGGTTTGTGTGACTGCTCCTCGGAGGAAAAGGAAAGGGATGAGCATCACCAGCTTGGTGGGAAGGGAGCCACAGGACACCAGAAGCCAGGACTAGCTCGTACAGATTCAAAACTGAGTGAGGTTTGGGGTGAAGCTCAGGGTTTTTTTTCCCTAGAAGACATCTGAGGATTTGGAGAAATGATAAAAGGAGAGCTGTGGAATTATTTTCCCATATTTGGACACTATATTGTACTGACATTTATGTGCATGGTGTTGCAGTAATACAGTCAGTTCAGCCTTTTCATTGATGACCTTTTCTATAACATTAACCACAATATTGTGCACACACGATATTGCAAAGAAAAAGATGAGGCAGGGATGCCAGTTGACTACTGCCAGTCTAACTATTATATAGGATTTGCAGTTACAGTAGTGATGGGTGCAAATGTAGAACCAGAAAATAGGCATTTTTCTATAGAAAAGTTGCATGATACTAAAAAAATATCTAGCTTGCTCAATGACATACTTTGTTGCTGTCATTTATTTTTGTAGGATCCCTTTCTCTAGTATATGGTTATTGCTTTTCTGTAGATTTACCAAAGCAATGACTTTCCCCCATATTAAATACTTCAACAATTTAGGGCTAACTTGTTGTGTCTTTGCATTTAATAACTTTCTGATGTAAGAAGGACTTGTCACACATGGCACTAAGGTGCTGCTAATTGTGAATGGAGGCATTTACATTCTGAATCCTAGTGAATTATATTATGTGTGTTGCACTATTTTTACTTCATTCCCTGGTTGTTTTTTATAACCAAGTATAGGCTGTAACATTTACTTTCCCAGAATGAAATAAATCCTGCACAGGGGATTGACATCACTTTCATTCCCCTTGTGCCTTTTACATAGTGTTTAAATTTCAAGTGGTCTTGTAGGTTTCATACAAATTCTCCGTGGAAAGTACATTCCGCTTTTAATATTTTAACTCTTTATATCATACAGCTTTGTAAATCATGGGGCTATTACAGGCCGGCATGCAAAACTCAGGTATCTTTACCTAATGCGTGGGTGAACCCATCTTGGGATGAAAGTTTATTAGGTGCAAGAAGAATACTGTATTTAACTGAAACACAATTAGAATTATATAGATTAGAGTTGAAATCCATTGAAGTTCCACCAAGGACAGCATAGTTAGTAAGGCTGCTTTATCTCAGCTGAAAGCTAGGGCACCTCCCAGTGTGCGGTGGGACCCAGGAGCATGTCTTCCACCCCGAAGTCCTCCTTCCTGCATTGTCCAACCTGGTGGCACTTTGCGTGGACAGCTTGAGGGAGCCGCGAGCACAAACGTACCACAGTAACATTAACTTAGTAAAGCAGGTAGCTTTACATGAGGTATGCTGTATTTTGCTATCTGTTCTGCATCCAAAGCCTTGAATGGGCCAGAAGCCACCCAAAACTAGGGAAGAAGCCACATGTTAGAGATCTTTGTCAACAGTTAGTCCTAAAACAAAATACTGGCTTAAATATTAAGAGGATTAATGGGTACAATTTGGTGAAGCAAATTTCTACAAGTCTTCCAAGTCTCTTCTTTCCTCTTCATTGAGGAAAGGCCTTCATTATTGTCCATTTGGCAACTAATTCTCAGGCTGCAGTGTCAGTATACAAACACATTACCTGATCCTAAGAGATAACTATTAAAATTGATTTGTGAACTATTTGGTTTGTGTTTTAAAATGTGCAGCATGCACCTACCTTTGGTTTTCAGAGGAAGCACTTAAAAAAAAATAAATACATTGCCTTGCAAGAAGCAGCCATACTGTTTGCCTTATGTCTTACAGCAGACCACTGGCAATGGAAGACTGAACCTCGTCTGTGGTTTATTTAGTTGTGTGGCAAACAGGTCGGCAGCTGATAAGCATTTTGCACACTCATATTCTTTCAAGAGTTTCAGCTGTATCAGATCAATATATGCTGGTCCCTACTGCACATCCTACCCGGGTGGATAGTGGTACCAAAGTGCTGTTGAGTGGCTAGGCTCTGCCCAGGCAGCTGTTGTGTGTGCTTAGTGAGTGGGAGGGTCAGGTTCCTCTGAGGACATGGCAGTGTATAGACAGGAGATGATCGGTAGGGTTTAGTGCCACTTTACAAGCATGTGTGGATTTTCAAGGCAGAAATGGACTATTTTTTTAACAGAACTGTAGGTAACACAGCACTCGCAGCCTTCTGCGGAAGAGAGATGCGAGGATGTCACCTTTTGAAAGAACCAGATTTGTCTTGTGAACGTTTTGCTGGTGGGTCATTCTCCTGCCTTGTCCTTGGAAATGAAGTTATTTCAGTGTACTATGAAAAGGGGTGTTTGTAGACTTGCTGACTTACATAAGATGGAATATTTTATTTTATACACGAAAAGCATCTTCATTCAGAAGAGGCTGGAGCTATTCTGTTCTACTGGAAAAGGACTATTTCCGCATGAAATGGAAAATAAACTAATCTGATACCTTGATTACTACAGAAAATACGATGTATTTTTCCAATGGAGAAAAAGTAATAACATTTATAATCAGCTCTTTAGTAGCTTAGAGTTGCACTGTTGCATTATCAATAGCCGGCTTTTTCTCTGGCTTAAACTTGTATTCGTCTGCATCGTCAGTTTGTGCCCAGGTCTGTCACAGTGGCGTGTTTTGCCGAAAGGCTTCATTGCACCTTCCCCTGTGGAGGGCAGGACAGTCCGTCCCGAAAACCTCCAGCCACACCTGAGATCGGGTCCTTGCTCTTTTGGCTGCTTTTATGCCTCGTGCGCCGTGCTCACATTTGTGTAACGTGCCCAACGTTACTCACTTTGTGTTAGGTTTTCTGTCCTTGAGACTAAAACTGAACGGTGCTGAGTTACGGTGTGTGCTGTGGGTGTCGCATAATAAACTCTTTCCTTTTTTTAGGCCCGAACTGCTTTGCAGAAACGATTGTCATTCCAGCAGGCCGGGAGGTGAAAACTGATGAATGCACTATATGTCACTGTACTTACGAAGAAGGCACTTGGAGGATTGAACGGCAAGCCATGTGCACTAGACACGAATGCAAACAAATATAGGAAATCTACAAATCTAAGTACTCTTTGTGGTTTTTATAAAATATTTCACAGCAGTGAGCACCCTAGATGACCCAGGGAAATCTGAATGAGAAGATGCTGGTGAGGAGCAAAGAATAAAATACTGATATTTTGTTTTTCAAAGTAACATAACACTGCAAGGCAAAGAAGTGCATATATTTAAAACGTTTGGACATACGAATACCTGTCTTAATAAATGTGTTATTTTCACAGTGAGTACACTAAAATACACTCTATAAAATATTCTATGTATTTCTATAATACCATTATAGAGCTTAAAAATAAATGTTTTATATAGACAATACAGATTAAAGTACTGTATCATTGCCTGTCCTGTTGTATGCATGCACCATGGCTGAACCATTACATTTCTGTTCTAGTTCCATCATGTGAGGGTTTTCTTGGGGTTTTTTTTGGTTTGCTGGGGGTTTTTTGCTTATTTTCAGTTTAGTGGGCCAGGAAAGAGCCAGCATATGACAAAAGTTTGACATTCTCACTTCTGAAAAAAAATTAGTAGAATATGCTTTCAGAGAACATGCACTCATTTACGAATATTACTGTAGTGTAGAGGTGGGTCAGCTCCTTCTCTTAGTTCTACTGGTGAATATCTACTGGTCCACAGCCAAGAGAACTTGGAGAAGTGGGTAATACAGAACTGGTCTCTCGTAGCTGTTGTTATAAAAATTTAATCAGACAAAATCAATTCCTAATACTCAGTTCAGACATAACACATGTCAGCAGGACAAATTCCTCTGTGATGTAAGCAATATAGCATCGTCCAGCTGGTGGAAATGATGGTAAGTAACCACACGGTATCGTTAATGTGATGCATAATGGATGGGGAGAAGCACAGCTTGGAAAGGCCAGAGCAGCCAAACAAGCCTCCACTGTTCTGGCGCCACATTGTTAATCCATGGGCAGGAGAGCTGATTAGTAGCTGCGCCATTCCCTAGATCCTGCTCTTGCCACCTTGCTGGTGCTGGTTCAACTTTTTGGTTCTTTCTGGCAGTCTGTACGGGGTGTGTGACACTCTGTGTTGAGGAGAAAGATTTTGAACCAGCTCTTTGAGTTCCATCAAAGGATTTCTAGCACAGAAGCTGACTCTGACTACATCTGAGGTGAATCACATCTCCCTGCTTCAGCCACCAACAGCCTTTGCTTAGATTCATTTTGGATTTAGTTTAGTTTATCACCAACTCCTACATTATGTCTGCTTTGAATACCTGTTAAGGCAGCAGCTCATGAAAACACTTAAACATGGGCTTATCTTTAAGCTTTTGCTAGAGGGAAGACTTAATGAATCAATATCTAAAACCAGAAGACTATTGCTTAAATTCCCACCTACCCTTTGCTACTTACTCCAGTGGTGTAACCTGGTTACCAGGTTCGCATCCATATGAAGTATGATTTTGTGGTACTTCTGAAGACCATGGGACTTTTGCCAGTGACTTCAGTCGATCCCAGTTATCACCTCATGTCTATATTTTGAGCATGTGTCTGTCTGTTGCTGGGCGTTATTTTCCCCAGTGATGGTATGGGAGAAGAAGAGGAGTGACAGAATCAGAAATCAAGGAACTGTCTCATGCACAGACACTCCTGTGGCAAATTCATGCATGGTATTAGTCTAGTCACAAGAAGAACAGGAGAGGGGAAGAGAGATTATTGGGTTTAAATAGTTTTAAATCACACAAAAATCAAGTAAATAACAACTTTCCCTGAAGTGGATGTCAATATACATATGTAAACATTGTACTGAAAATGCTGTTCTCCAGTAGCTGGAATTCCGAGCAGGGATACAGGAAATATTATACCTGGGTTGTCACTCAGTCTCCTGGTGGCAGCGGAGGGTGACAAAGAGTACAGATGATTTTTTTTGCTTGGAAGAGGGGAAGAAGTGTTTCATGTCTCATTTGTACCTGGACCATAAGTACACTTCCAGATACAAACATAAATACTTGATTTTGCCATTTTATAAAAAAGAGTACCTCATTCATTGTATACCTCTCATTGACACAGTGAGACGCTGCTTATTTGGGAGTAAAGGAGCTATGATTTGGCTAAAAATTGTATTGTTTTAAGTATACCCATCCATTTCATAAGATTCAGTAGTCATATGACAGAAAGCTATCTCCTGCATCAGTAAGATCTGTGCCTCATGGCTGTGTAGGCTTCTGCTTACTGAAATCAAGTATCCACACAGCTCTGAGAAAGTGCCATGTGTGCCAGTGGTCTTCCATGCATGTGTCCTCGAGACGAGTGGAAACACCTGCGTAGGAAGTGGCTGTGCGACATGAGTAAGAGCAGAGAAGGTTCACTTGTAACTCAGTGTGGGATTGCCTTTCCAGATAGGCTGCTTAGTGTCTCTTTAAGAGATGCGTGTGTTTTCAGTGAAATTATGAGAGACTCAGAATTCGTGTCTTTCAATGTATGGCCATAATGTTGAAGTTTTTGAAAGTCTTAACTTGGACTAGTCATCCTTTGCTTCTCCTTCACTGGAGGGTCTTGTTAAGCCTTATACTGTTTCCCAGGGCTTGAATTTCTGTTCTTTTGGGAAGTTCTGTCTTTATTGAAGTAGTGAGTGCAAAGTTAAAGGATATTTTAGTTTCTAGTGTAGCTTTTATAAGTATTTTCTATTGCGCATTTTTTCCAAAATATTTTTCTGTCTTTCAGTCCTGGTACCAACATATTAATGTCATCTTTACTGTAGTAATAGGTTGGTCCTTTCCAATTTCATATGGAATTTCCTGGGCAAGCTGGAACACAGGAGGTTCCACATAAACATGAGGAAAACCTTCTTTACGGTGAGGGTAACCGAACACTGGAACAGGCTGCCCAGAGAGGTTGTGGAGTCTCCTCTCTGGAGACATTCAAAACCCGCCTGGACGCGTTCCTGTGTGATATGGTCTAGGTAATCCTGCTCCGGCAGGGGCATTGGACTAGATGATCTTTCGAGGTCCCTTCCAATCCCTAACATTCTGTGATTCTGTGTGTGACCTTGACACCCAGCAGTGTGGGTGGTCTCTTTAAGAGATTGTATTTTGGTATATTATTATTTTTCTTTTTGAGAAATAAACTTCAAGTCTTTTCAGATTTTTTTTTTAAATGTAGTGAGGTAGAAGTCATAATGAACTTTGGGCTTTCTTTATGCTGAGATCACTGGCCACATCCAGCTTTAGCCTGTAGTATTACCACATGAGAGCTCTTTGGTTATCCCTGAGATGGGGAAGTAGGTTGAGTGACTCTTCTTGGGCAGATCTCACTAGCCTTGCCCAATTGTGGAAGCACAGTTGCATGCAGTGTGTTGTGGGTTAACCCTGGTAGGTAGCTAAGCGCTCCACATCTGCTCACTTACTCCCCCTACCGCCCACCCCCAGTGGGATGGAGAAAAGAAAGGAGTAAAAGCAAGAAAACTCATGAGCTGAGATGAAAATAATGTAATAAGTGGAGAACTGGAAGCAAAAAGAAAAAACAAAACAGAAGAAGTGATACAATGGCAATCACTTCACCACCTCCCATGGGCAGACCGGTGGACAGCCAGTTCCCAAGCAAAAGATAGCTAACCTTACCTAAACCTCACTCCATTTTACTGCTGAGCAGGACGTTATATGGCATGGAATATTTCTTTGCTTAGTTCAGGTCACCTGCCTGGTTGTGTCCCCTCCCAAGCTCTTGCGCACCCCCACTCTACTCGCTAGTGGTGACTGAGAAACAGAGGGACCTTGATGCTGTGCACACACTGTTCAGCAATAGCCAAAATACTGGTGTGTTACCAGCATTGTTTTGGTCACAAATCTAAAACAGAGAACCATGGCACCTACTAGAAAGACTAACTCCATCCTAGACAGACCCAATACATGGTGATACCGTCAGCAACGCCAGCACAGAGGCAAACATACCCAAGGACTCTGAGAGCCGAACTCCGACACGTGACTGCACCAAGCAGCACGTGGCCCTTCAGCAACGGAGTTGGGGAGCCAAGATTTTCAGCCTGATGCATAATGTCACTTCACACAGGCATAGGCTTAAAACAGAAACCTTCCTTTCTCTTTATAGGAGTGGAAAATGAAAATGTGGAAATGAAAAGATCTGAAGTTAAAAATTAGCCATTATGGAATGCAGTTAGAAACCATTCACCCTTAAACTAATTTAATCTCTAAGCAAAAAAAAAAAAACAGAAGTGCTGTAGTGGCCACATGTACTTCTCTAAATGTTATGATTTGGTCATGTAATATACTGTTCATATTTAACTTTACAAATAAGGGAAAAGCCATCTGCATAATTTCCAGTGAACCAAACTCTAAAGAATATTCACTTCCCTACTGAAGCCTAGGTACTCAGCTGGTTTTTGCTTCAGTGCAAACAGTATTATGCATCCTGCATATGAGGAGTTCTTCAGCTTTGCAGGTGGGTTGTGTCCATAAAAGCTGTATTTCTGGACACACTGATAGCTCGTGAATAATTTTGTAGTTGAAGGTCTGTTGCTTGGATAATGAATATTCTTCTCAGATGTTCTTATGTAGCTGCATTGGCATGAATATGAGATTTCTGCTTCTACTTCACTTGCTTCTGCTGATTTCCCAGTTGAAATCAAGACAAATTAATTCTTGGTTTGGCCTCATCCATTTTTGTAGGAGTGCACTACACATGAATTTGGCTTCAAACCTGTGTAAGTAGGTGCCTGAAGAGATGATATTATGGATGGTTTCAGGTAATTATAAAATTGCACAGTTATTGTGCAATAGGATTCTTTATACTACTCATTTACACCACAAAAATGGAAGTGCTGGTATTCACTTAAATACTTATGCGAGATTTAGAATGTATTGAGTTCTGTCCAGAGGCGGATCAGGAGCGAGTTGAGAGTTTGTGGGTGCGAATTAAGGGGCAGGCTGGCAGGGGTGATACTGTTGTGGGTGTCTATTACAGGCCACCGGATCAGGATGAGGACGGTGATGAGGCCTTCTACAGGCAGCTGAGAGCAGTCTCGCAATTACAGGGCCTGGTTGTTGTGGGGGATTTCAACTACCCTGATATTTGCTGGGAGGCCTACTCAGCCAGCCATCCCCAGTCCAGGAGGTTCCTCCAGTGCGTTGATGATAACTTACTGATGCAAATGGTGGATGAGCCAACTAGGAGAGGAGCGCTGCTGGATCTGATCCTCACTAACAAGGAGGGTCTGGTTGAAGAGGTGAAGGTTGAGGGCAGCCTTGGTTGTAGCGACCATGAGATGGTAGAGTTCAGGATCTCATGTGGCAGGAACAGAATAGCTAGCAGAATCGCAACCCTGAACTTCAGGAGGGCCAACTTTGGCCTTTCAAGCAATTGCTAGGGGAAATCCCATGGGACAGGGTACTAGAAGGTAAGGGGGCCCAAGATAGTTGGTTAGCATTCAAGGACTGCTTCTTCCGAGCTCAAGATCAGAGCATCCCAGCAGGTAGGAAGTCAAGGAAGGGTACCAGGAGACCTGCATGGTTGAACAGGGAACTGCTGGGCAAACTCAAGTGGAAGAAGAGGGTGTACAGATCGTGGAAGGAGGGGCTGGCCACTTGGGAGGAATATAAGTCTGTTGTCAGAGGATGTAGGGAGGCAACTAGGAAAGCTAAGGCCTCCTTGGAATTAAACCTTGCAAGAGAGGTCAAGGACAACAGAAAGGGCTTCTTCAAATACATTGCAGGTAAAGCCAACACTAGAGGCAATGTAGGCCCACTGATGAATGAGGTAGGGGCCCTGGAGACAGAGGATAAAAAGAAGGCGGTTACTGAATGCCTTCTTTGCCTCTGTCTATACTGCTGGAGGCTGTCCTGAGGAGCCCTGGACCCCTGAGGCCCCAGAAGAAGTCAGGATAGAGGAGGAATCTGTCTTGGTAGATGAGAGCTGGGTCAGGGACCAATTAAGCAATCTGGACATCCATAAATCCATGGGCCCTGATGGGATGCACCCGCGGGTGCTGAGGGAGCTGGCGGAAGTCATTGCTAGGCCACTCTCCATCATCTTTGCTAAGTCATGGGCAACGGGAGAGGTGCCTGAGGACTGGAGGAAAGCGAATGTCACTCCAGTCTTCAAAAAGGGCAGGAAGGAGGACCCGGGTAACTATAGACCGGTCAGCCTCACCTCCATCCCCGGAAAGGTGATGGAGCAACTTGTCCTTGGTGCTGTCTCTAGGCACATCAAGGATAGGGGGATCATTAGGGGCACTCAGCATGGCTTCACCAACGGGAAGTCTTGCTCAACCAACTTGATAGCCTTTTATGAGGATGTTACCTGGTGGACAGATGATGGTAAAGCTGTGGATGTGGTCTATCTCGATTTCAGTAAAGCGTTTGACACGGTCTCCCACAGCATCCTCGCAGCTAAACTGGGGAAGTGTGGTCTGGATGATCGGGTAGTGAGGTGGATTGTGAACTGGCTGAAGGAAAGAAGCCAGAGAGTAGTGGTCAGCGGGACAGAGTCCAGTTGGAGGTCTGTGTCTAGCGGAGTTCCGCAAGGGTCGGTTCTGGGACCAGTTCTATTCAATATATTCATTAATGACTTGGATGAGGGATTAGAGTGCGCTGTCAGCAAGTTCGCTGATGACACAAAACTGGGAGGAATGGCTGATGTGCCGGAAGGCTGCGCAGCGATTCAGAGAGACCTGGACAGGCTGGAGAGTTGGGCGGGGAGAAATTTAATGAAATATAACAAGGGCAAGTGTAGAGTCCTGCATCTGGGCAAGAATAACCCCATGTACCAGTACAAGTTGGGGGCAGAGCTGTTAGAGACCAGCGTAGGGGAAAGGGACCTGGGGGTCCTAGTGGACAACAGGATGACCATGAGCCAGCAGTGTGCCCTTGTGGCCAAGAAGGCCAATGGCATCCTGGGGTGTATTAGAAGGGGTGTGTTCAGCAGGTCGAGAGAGGTTCTCCTCCCCCTCTACTCTGCCCTGGTGAGGCCGCATCTGGAATATTGTGTCCAGTTCTGGGCCCCTCAGTTCAAGAAGGACAGGGAACTGCTAGAGAGAGTCCAGCGCAGAGCCACGAAGATGATTAAGGGAGTGGAACATGTCCCTTATGAGGAGAGGCTGAGGGAGCTGGGTCTCTTTAGCTTAGAGAAGAGGAGACTGAGGGGTGACCTCATTAATGTTTATAAATATGTAAAGGGCAAGTGTCATGAGGATGGAGCCAGGCTCTTCTCAGTGACATCCCTTGACAGGACAAGGGGCAATGGGTGCAAGCTGGAGCACAGGAGGTTCCACTTAAATTTGAGGAAAAACTTCTTTACGGTGAGGGTAACTGAACACTGGAACAGGCTGCCCAGAGAGGTTGTGGAGTCTCCTTCTCTGGAGACATTCAAAACCCGCCTGGACACGTTCCTGTGTGATATGGTCTAGGCAATCCTGCCCCGGCAGGGGGATTGGACTAGATGATCTTTCGAGGTCCCTTCCAATCCCTAACTTTCTGTGATTCTGTGATTCTGTGATTTAAAAGGGAAAAGGGGAAAAAGGAAAGAGAAGAGATAGGAGACAGAGGAGCTGAGCATTACGATAGGAGTGTTCAAAAATAAAGAAAAAAGTTACAATGTCATATGGGTATTTCATAGGGTAATTTTTCAAAGAATATCATAAGAAAAGTAAATGAGAAATCTATTTGGGCACAAATTGAAATACAGGAAATTCTAGCTGGAGATGAAAAAAAAAATAATAATACAGTAAAGATGATTGAATAATGGAAGATGTTGCCTAGAGATGTCATGGTGTCTCCATCCTTGAGGATGGCCAAAACCCAACTGGACACGTCCCTGAGCAGCCTGCTGTAGCTGGACCTTCATTCAGCAAGATATTGGACTAGATGATCTCCAGAGGTGTAAAATTGAAAGCCAGGTTTAAATGATATTGAATTAAAGTCTTTAATACAAATAAAAAAGATATGATGAAAGGTTCCCTCACTTTGGAAAACAATATCTTCTGTTCTCTTATGGTGTAATATAAATTATACTGTCATGATTGTAAAGCATTTGATGTTACTTTTGATGGTAACTTTAGTATCTAAACTATGATAGCTCCATAATATGTAGGAGACTTTGAAAGGCACCTATTATTTAAGACTCTAATGCAATCCAACTAAACGCTCCATTTATTCCCCTTACCAGGCAATGAATTTTCTTCACAGCCTGTGTTACCATGGGTTTTCTGTCTGCAAAAATACACCTCCTGCCCTGTATTCCTGCTGCATTACAAGCAAAACACAAACTGGGGAGACAGCATTGAACCAAATATCACAGACTATTTTTCTGGCTATCCAAGAATTCAAATTTTTCATCACTTTTTGATAAAAGTAAGTACTACTTCAGTTTGTAACTGGTTCAGTTTTGAGAAGACAGCCACTCCTTCCCAGGATCCTCCTTCCTCTTAAAAAAGCACTTATGCTCAACCACACTGAAAATGTAAATTTTCACTCTTTTGAAATGTCACATTAATCAACTACCATAGCAGAGAAAACATAAACACAACCTAGCGCGTTTTCCCAAATGCTCATATGTTACATGTGCTTCATTCATTTTATACGCTTTTAAAACAAATACAGGAAAACTCCAAACTTGTATGTCAATTATCAGCTACAGAGAAGTCAAAAGTTTTATTGTTTATTGTTTACCCATTGAGGCTACGTGGAAGTACTGATATGGAATATTAATTAATCAGTACTAGGAAAACACGGACATAATTAGCAGCACAAAAGCTGATGTTTAAAAACAATCAACTCTCAATTTACCAGAAATATTTGTTACATTGTTCATGTTAGGTTCATTTGGGGCTATTATCTAATAGTAATGCTATTTCTGTAGCACTTAAGTTTCCTGCTTTTAAAAAGATCGTTACTTTTAAGAAGTACACAGCATAACTAAAGGTATTGTTGAAAAGAAGAGGCAGACTATAATAATGGAATAGCAGGTTAGTCTTGTTGAGTATGTATAATCTATGGATCGTAAATGTTGAGTTTGCCATGTACATTCGTCAGTAATCTTGTCTATTCAGTAGAACTCAAGAAGTTAGCCTGCTTCATGTTTCTTTTAGGCAAAAAGGGAAAATATCACATAAAACAGTAAGCACTCCAGTTCCAGCACGATGTAGAGCACTCCTGCAGATTTTGAACAAGCTGCAGGACCATCTGCAGAAGTGGAGTGTGCTGAGTGTTTATGTGAGCACAGATTTTACCTCGTGGTGAAGAGATGAATTTATGAAAAATGGTGAAAATAGGAATGCAAATATCAGTTCACACACAATGTGGAAAAATAGCAGACACATAGCAGATGTACCATGAGGACATGAAAGCAAGTTTAATGTGTAATTATTTTGAGGAATAGATAAACAAGGAAAACTTTTTTCCATGGTTTTATATGCAAAGAAATTTCTTTCTTTTGGCTCCAACCATACAAGAGAGTAAACCTAAAATATTTTAGCAACGGGAGAAGCATATTTGTATATATACAGCATGTATGCATTGACAAATGAGAATTTTTTTCTTGATTAAGTCATCATAAACCAAGAGGAACTTAGAAGCCCAGGTTAGTACTGTTAACTGAGAGCAGGATTTCTTCCACAGATTGCACCTATGAAGCAGCATCTGTACTTGACTTTAGTCAGTGAATGAGAGAGAACATTCACAAATACTCGTGTAAAGTGCTTTTGTTCATAGTAGGCAGAATGAAAGACAAACCTTTATAACCACTTACTTTACTTTTTCCAGTAAGCCTTAAATGGTGTGCAAACTTTGTGAATTAAAGTGAATTTCACCTATCAGGAGGACCAAAAAACATTGTTTCTATACTCTGCTGAAATCCATAAATGTATGCATGGAGAAGTCAATATTCTAGTGTGTATAGTACCCCAGTGAAAACTACATCAGCTTTACTATTCTCCCTCAAAGTATAGATACAATTCTATAAATGCCTTTAATTGATGAAATGGTCTGCCAGCCAGAGCTTTCTCTTTCTGATGTGCAACAGGAGGGTAAATATATAAAAATGTCAAAGTGCTGCTTAATCTGTATTGCTATTGCCTTCAAAAGCTGCATTCATTTCAGAGGGTAATTCTCAAATCAGTTTGCTGTCCACACTGTAGGAAGTTCCATGTGCTGATATTACTTGGAATGGTGCTTTTTTAACAAAGATAAAGTCTGTATTTTCACAAGGACAATACTGCATACCATGCTCTCTCTTTAGTCATTAATAATTCAAACTAATGCTAACTAATTTAGTGCTGTTGTGAGTGGGAAATTATGGAGATAACATGGATCTGCAGTGCTTCAGCCTAATGTAACGACCCAGTGGTCTGTTCATTTCTAATTACCACATGAAAATAAGGAATAGGTGGTCTTGAGTCATTCTATGGATTACAGTTAAACAGAGTTTAATTTCTTAACTGCTAAACATTTTTTAACATGCTCTTTCTCAGCTATTTATTTTCAAATGGCATTTGATAAAAAGAGCTATTTTATATATTCTGCTAGTTATGCTGTTTATACTAGTGTTTGCACAATAAACAGTGTCACTCTGTAGAATCCTAATAATGCTTGTTTTCCATTTTTTTCAAATGCCTTAGTTGCATATGTTTTATATGAAAGTTACTTTCGTTCATTCAAACCGGAACAGCAAATCATACGGTCTTACTAGTTGCTTTCAGATGTACTGTTTTCATTTTTTATATCCTTCACGTCAAAATATAATATACTTGGAGCTTCAGGCTCTGTCACATAAACAGTGTATTAGTGGGATGCTTATAGTAGAGTATCTTAAGATAATACATCATATTGAAAAATTACTTCTTAGATGTAGCACATTATTTCTTTTTATTCCTTTTTTCAGAGTACAGTTCCTGAAGACATACATATTTAAACCTGTGGTCCATATTTGTGCTTGGAAAAAGCAAACACCTGCAAACCCCATTTTTCGGATAGGACAAAGAGCTAAAAATGGCCTTCACATTCATTTTTATACATGAACTAGACAGGAGAAAGAGCTAAGGGGAAAAAAGAGTACAAACTCTAATATTTTTTAAAATCTTTGCAATTTGCATGGGGCATGATCTGCAAATACAAAACAAATAGGATTTTAAACAGGATTCTGTTGCTGAATACCAACTTAAATAAGGCTGTTAATGAATGACAATGACAAGGGATGCATTGAGCCAACCACTTAGTAATTCTCAACAGTCTTACAAAAGTAAAGAAGACGAGTGACAGAAAAAGTACTATGGTATTTCATGTTACTGTTTGTTTTCTTCAGGTAAGAGCAAAAGTGTTACGCTCAATGTGGTATCTTTAAAGGTGGAACAGATGACTGACCCAAGTGGAATTTTACATTCTTTGGGAAGAAGTTACCGACCGGTCAGTAGTGATACTATAATTCATCTTGCAAGAAAGTTTTTTAGGATGTTTTTGCATTTGAGGCTACCTTGCAACATTCACGACCTTTCAGTGCTGGATGTACACCATGAGCTGTTCACTATAATCCTCTTAACCAACAACTGAATTGACAGGTAGATGAAAACTACAGTAGAGACTCCTTACAGCAGTCCATGTCAAGAGAGGCTGAGGTCTATCAGCAAAGGACTAAGTATGCAAAATACCTCTACTTTTGTATTGTCTTCTTGTGATTTAAATAGTTAGTTGTCTCTATTGGTATTAATCTAGCAGATATTCTAAAGACATTAAAAATTAAGTAGTCCTAAGTGATATGACCTAAAACATTATACCAATATGCTGATGAATCATTATTTCTTAAAAACAAGTGTATTCTACTGATGTAACCAAAACAAACTGTACACATTTAAAAAATATTTATTAATATTACGACGTTAAAATACATAAGAGCTACTGCAAGAGTACAAATCCCTCAGCTGTTAGCACTTTGTTGCTCCATATATCAAACTGCTGTCGCACCGAAGACAGTGAATTCCATTACTAGGATTGTATGATCCTGGGCTGCATACAACTATGGACAGAAAAAAACAAGAAAAAAATGTGACATTTAAGTGATATTAATAAAAAAGTGTTTACATTTGAAATGTTTAGAATGCATCTTTATCTGTTTGAAAAAAGACCATATTTTTTCCAGCATTCTGCTAGTTGATGATGAAAAAATTGTCTATATTTTATACATCATCTATTTATTACACCGTATTTTCCTCTTCATCACTTTCCACTCCATCTACTTACAGGGGATATGTCCATTAATTACATTCTAATATGGCCTATTTCCAATAGTGTTTTAAATAAGCTGCTATAGCTGCTTGTATAAGTAATACAAGACTAAATAAAGCTGAAATCTAAGCTCTGATAATTATTAAGTGGTGCAAAAATAATACATCAAACCAGAAATGAGTGTATGGTGCAGAACAAGTGTTCTGAATGAAACATCTTTTTCCTATTCGATCATATTATGCCATTGGATGAAGTCTGTACAGTCATCTGCAGAATGACTTCATCACAAAAGACTAACTCAGCATTATGCTCTTGGCAGAAGAAAAGCAGAATTTGAGCTATTTGGTTATGACTATCCTGAATCATACTTCAATTTGGCAATGGTAGCCTTTCTTAAGGATATATCTTTAATTAACATCATTAGTATTCAGTATGCAAAGGTAATTAAGACCTTCCTTTCTTTTGCAGATTTGGTGCTTACCTGGTTATTGGGTTTTGCCTGGCTTGATAATGACTTCTTAGTCACTACTGCACAAACTTTTAGCAGGATTTTCAGTATTTGGTTTGGTTTATTTTCATTTGTTGAGACTGGCAGGATTCACTTGATCCCCAGTGGCTGTTATTAGCTTGCCTAGCATTTTTTGCCACTGCTATTGACCAAAGAGGGTTTTAGAGGTCTTACGAAATGTAAGAGAGAAGGAGTCCTCTCCAGATGATGTCAAAACCTTGCCTTTTTTGTACATTGGTATAGGCAGACCAAGATGCCTTTATGGGAAAGAGAAAGCTTTACAAATATGTGTAACTAAAGGCATTTTCCAAGCTTTCTGTCTGGAAAATCCATCATCTTGTGTACCAGAGGAATAATTCTACTCTTTTCATTGAAGATTATAGGCACACTTCTAGTAAATCCTTCAGAATTTTCAGTTTATTTAATTGGAACAAGGTAGACTTCTCTTACAATGGGATAAAAAGTTTATTTCTCAGAAGCGTCATCTGTTTCCTATCTAGCAGAAAGCATGAAAAAGAGAAAGGACTCTGAAGCAGGGACCTGTAGCTTATTTAGCCAGTTGCTGGAAAGTTTCTTTAACAGGTAAACATAACTTGTTTCAACCTTTTCACTAATGGAAAACTCCTATTGGTATACCTTTACTTTGAAAGTATAAACATCTTAGCAAAATATTCTGTCTTTACAGTGTGTTTTATATACTTGCCACTTCATACCTCACAAACTGAAATGCACATAATTTCTTAATTTGTTCTTGTATCCTGTAAGCTAACTAGTATTTTGCACTCTCTTCTCATTTTTAGGACTATTTCAATATTCTCTTGAATAATGTATTTCCTTTTGAACTTTCAAGTTACTATGTTTCAGTAATATAAATAATCACCATTCTGTGAGAAAGAACTGAAGAAAACCAAATTAGAATTGACTACTCAGTATCTAGTCTACTAAAAATACCACAGAAATCAAGCTCTACAGAATAATAATACTGGACAAAAAATATTTCATAAAGCTAGTACAGGGTATGATATCAAATTGTCTCTCCAGAGAAGGCCTAAGAAACATACATTTTTACTGTATTAATTTCACAGCTGCATCTGATAAAAAAAAAAACTAAAGCAAAAAAATAGATTTATAAAGCAGAAAAATTATATTTAGATATTTTGATGATGTGAAAGTGACTCAATTGTCTATGCTAAGTAAAATATTTTTAAAAAACCACAGGGCTTTAAAAGCAAAAAACCATTAATATAAAATCATATGAAATAATTTCTAAGATTTTGTACTCATCGATTCTGTTTATTCAAGACTGCTTTACAGAGGCAGAAGACTAAATGGAATTATTAACCAGCAGTAACTCCATGTCTTTTAAGTCTTTGCCTCTGCAAAATCACTCAGTAAAGGGTTCTGCCTGAGGCTTATCTGGTACCTGATGAACAAAATTTTGATATGTTTTACCAGCAGTGTTTTCTGCCAAAAAGACTTCTCTAAAGATAGATACATCAAACAGTGACTGATGAGGTTAACATGTTTAATTGACTAATTCAGAAAGAGATTTAGACTAGAAAATGGGAGTAGAAGGTGAGACAATAGCTCAATATTTAATGCCGTTTTAATATAAAAGCAGAGGGGGAAAAAACAAATGAGGATATAGTATGATATAAAAGAACATGAGACTGAAAACATGGGGAAGAAAATGAATGCAAGTTCTAATACAGGAGATTTAGATTGGTAGATGATGCAGTAAGTGAAAGGGTTATGCTTAGTGCACAAATTGTGTGAAATAAATGATGCATTGTTCACAGAGCACTGCACAACAGCGTGGAGGAACCAGAACTACTAGGACACTACATGAAACTAGATATTCTAAAAATAATAGAGGAAAGAGAACAGGTGTAACTGAACATCCAGCTATTTTGCTGTATGAGAAGTAAAAATAGAGTAGGTTCGTTTATGAAACCTGCAGAGGATATGCATAGTTTTTTATTTCTCCCATGTTCTTGGGCCTACTCCATAACCTTTTCCATTCTGTCATATCCTTATCAAGTCCCAGAGACTAGAAACAGTCGCACTATTCAAAGTTTAATGTACTTAAATTAGAAAGTCTGAGTAACATCTGTTTCCATGTTCCAAAATAGAACTGGCTCATGGAAGGGTAACACAGATGATAATCTGAGGTTTGCAGTGTATCTGCGGTGATACTGATCAGACTTCTACACTATGTAAAGATTTCATGAATGGACGCTGAAACACATGCAGGTAAGCGGAAAGTAATATAATTTGATGTTGTTTTACAATGAAGATAAAAAAGTAATTAATTTGAAAGCACCTGATATGGCAGCACATACAAATGTAATAAACTACAGAAGACTACGATTAGAATGAAATTTTAAAAAGAGTATTAAATGATGCTAAAAAGGGAAATAAGAGTTGGAGAGAAATTGCTAAAGGGATTACTCATGAGGTTGCTCTTTACTAAATATTTACTAAATATTTACTAAATATTTCCACTAACAAGATTATCAGAAAAGGTCACACATGGAAACATTTCGCATGTCCTGCAATTTTAGAGTTGTCTCTATTTTCTGCATATTCTTAATATATCTTTTCAAAGTGTATTCGATTCTGTAAACTTGTCTTTCAATATGTAATCCAGTGTTTTCTTTTACAATTTCTAGGTCTGTAGGGAATCATCTCTGTCAAAAGCTTGACTACAGATTTATCCTCTATGTGTCTTGTCTTCCATTGTTCCCTTGAGACTTCAGGCTCAATATTTGGGAATCATATGAATAACCTTTTCTTGGGCGAAATGCAATCTGGCAAAGCCACTCTCTAAAACACCGATCCACTCCTTAACATCTAAGGAGGGTAATATCACTTGTTTTAATATGAGGACTGACAAAAATAAAATTACCAGAATTTATTCTCTCCCTTTCCTTATTCTTCCAAATGGATCACAAATATTTACGGATTTAGCTTAAGTTTGCAAAGCTATACAGAGTGATTATTTTATCTATTTTTCTTACTTTACTGAGATCTGGAATGTAGCATTCAATTTGTAATTAGATGAAAGCATTGCATTATTATGCCCCTTTTTATAAATTTATGAACAAAAATAATTGTCTTGTTTGTCTCACTGTAAAACAGCACTTGAAACATACCTTGTCAGATTACAGATTTTCTATGCCAGTTCCAAGAAACCTCACTGCTGTCTACATGTCTGAACTTAATGTGATTTATTTTAATTTAACTCAGTCCATAGAAATTGTGGGTCTGGCTTAAAATCTAAATCAACAAGGTCTTACAAAGGTTCTGCCCAAGTACTAACCTGATCTAGTACTGGTTACCTTGACAGACTTGACAGGATCACAGCCCAAAACAGTATGGCATAACAATTTCATAAAGTTAAATAGCAAAGTTCTGAGTTCAATCAATCAGAGCAAAAAAATTGTAACAGTATTTAGTACTTTATATGATAAATTAATTTGTCACTTACCACAACACTCTGGACAGTTTGGATGTACTCGAGCATTCCTTCCATACCCTGGGTAGCAGTGATTGACCCATACCATTTGCAGAGTACCTTCAATGTAGTATATTTCAGGCAACGATTCAGAACTTTTTCTGCGAACTTCCACTTGTTGGTTAAAAAATGTCTCTATAAGGTGTTTTGCCTAAATTGAAAAAAACTATTTTTTCAGAATCTTTGATGGAAAGAGGTCAGAATACAAGAAAACACAAAAGAATGTGAGTATGAGTTAGGATGAAGATTTAAAGGATGTACCACTACATCTTTTGATTGTAGCTGAATGGAAACAGGAGGACAATCTGATATTCTTGGATATGTTGCGTTTAATTTATATAAACCTTGATCAATTAATGCAATGTCTTCAGAAGTGTTCAGGATTATACAAATAGAACTTTAAAAGCTAATCCACGGCAATTTTGCCTACATTAGACAGCTGTAGCCCAACATCAATAGACTTGCAGCTTTCCCATCTACATAGGTACTATTATTTACATCCATTTATATTTCAGACATACTTTCCCTCTTTATTAGCTATTTCTGTTCAATAAAAAGAAAATGCCAAAGGTCTCCTGAAACCAAGTTAAATAAGGGGATGACTATTATTATATCAATCAAATATAATCACGGAAGACTAATTCCCTTACTCAAAAAGATTTGCACCAATACAATCCTAGATAGGAAAAACATTCCTTTCTATCAGTGCAGAACCAGCAGCACAGAAGCACAGACATGTTAGGATACAAGGGAGCTCTATTCCGTCTCATCTACTCCATCTCCCTAGACAAAGGCAATGTTTATTTTTAAAAATGCTTTATTTTCTCTGGAATTTTGGACAATTTCTTATGAAATGTCTTTCACTGCAATATTAAAGAACTTAAGTCATAGTAGTTAAAATTAAAAATGTGACTTCTAACTGACTAAAATATATAAAATATGTAACAAAAAATAGACCCATTAGCAATCTGACAAAGTCTAACAGTAAAAAGTATCAATGCTTCATATCCAGATAGTGCTTCATTTGTATAGAGGGATTAATTATATATATATAAAGCTAAAAAGAAAAAGCAAAAAAAAACCCTTTAATAGGCTTGCAAGGTTCAGTACATACACAAATTGGCAAAACTAAATTTATTCATGATCTCTTAATTTGATCCTTTTCTCTGTATGAAAAAGGTGAACTTTGATCGTGAGCTTTCCCCACAAATGTAGGGTTTTTTTCAGTGGACAGGATGGAAGCTGTTTAATGAGTGCAATGTTATTTTAGATCCTTTCACCCTTCTGCTGTAATCCCAAAGCATGATTTGCATACCTGCTATTTCTTGGTATTCCTCCTGTACTTCCCTTCCCCTTTCTCCTTTCCCCTTTAAGAACCTCTGAATTAACAGTTAACGTAGTAAGCAAGACTCTGCCTTCTGGTTCTCTACTGTAAAAGCGAAACGCCTTCAAGCAGCTAAAATTCCACCAGATCAACAATAAAATCACTTTCAAGTGATGGAAAGGCACTCCCATTGCAAAACAGCATGTCTGATATTTATAAGATAGCACATGTTCAAAGTTTCCCGATTGTCTTTCCACTTTTCATACTCTTAATATACTGTCTTTAATATAGACTGACAGTGTGATCTGCCTTACCCATAACGGCAATAGAATATTAGCAATTTTAACTGATACAAATTTTATGTCCACTATAACTTTTATATTGATTTATTAATTTACTAAACAAAGTACATTTCGTTTTTTATGTTATTATACTTTATTGTGAGAGTAGCTTATTATGTTAGTTGCCTTTTTATTCTTGCATCTACTGTACCTTGTTTAGTCCATGAGATGCATCACAAGCGCTTTGCTGGTGTAGTCTGTTGTGTTTGTCTGAGGAAGCAACTGTAACAAAACATAATCTGTTTATAGAACAAAATCAATGAAATTAACATTTTTTTAATTATTTACAGGTTTAAGATTCTAGCCAGTTCTGATACAAGTATTTAGGACTTTTTACCATATTTCAGATCATATTTGTCCAACTTGCAATGTTTTAAAGAAATCACAGAGCTTGTCCTCTTATGGATATTACACATCTACGTCTAATTGTCAGCATACTTAAATATTTTATGGGAACTGTCATTTATTTATAAATTCTAATGGCAAGAGAATGTATAATTCTAAACTCAGATTTATAAATTTATAAATTTATAAATGTCCCAGATTTATAAATATCTGAATCCTTTCAAAAGAAATAAGCTAATCCCTCTCTAATTACCTGCCTGACATTGTGGTTTTATGAAGACTCAGGTTTTGAAACAGTGGACTCAAGTTTTCTCTCAAGAACAATCGATCAGGGCAATATCTAGTGCTTTGAAAGATTTTCCCTGCTCCCCCTACCCTGCACAAACACATCAGTTCCTGAGCCTCACTCACTCAACCCTTTACATTCTCGTAGGAATGCCTATGACACAGAGCCGATGTCTCTTTTAATAAGAGAAAGTACTTCAAGTGAACTGAACCTGTGTTGGGACTGTTTTACAGGTTCCTTCAGACCTCACAGCATAAAGGAGTTGAGACTTTCTTTTCATATGGTTTGTGTTCAGAAGGAGTATTCTGAGAACAAGTCTCAGGAAAAAAAGATCTCCTTTGGATTGACATGACACTGAGATTTCTGACTTCCACATTTAATGCCTTTATTGAAAAGCTGGTAATGGAAACATTTTATAAAAACAAATTCATGTTAAAAATAAAATGTATTTTTAGTAACTAAACTTTGTCAAAGGAGGATAAGTATCTAAGACACTGTGAGGTCTTCATTTATGTATAAACATAAACTCATGTACAAACATACCCAAATATCAGATATAAAGTTTTATAATTATGACAGTACATACTCACACCCCATAAGAATCCTTAAATATCCCATAAGTTGGTGACATCTTCCCAAGCCACCTAATGATTTGCTTTAAATCAAGCCAACTCAGTATTTTTGGCAACTCAGTTTTACCCAGGTCTCCTTTAGGCTCCTTTTGTTTTAAAGAAATGGAAAATTATGAAATCTCCCTCTTTTATTGTTTCCACTTAAAGAAGGAAGAGTGATGAGGTTCATCTCATTTACCTTTATTTACTGAAAATTAGACATCCAGTCTTAGTCTGTTATTTGGAAGCTGTTTATAAAGACCGAGGCACATCCATGGAGTGATTTATACACCTGTTGTAGGTGGCTGGATGAAGGTAATCTGGGGAGTTACAGAATACACTGTATCACCTTCCTTCCTATGTTAGTGTGCAACAAGGGGCGTGATCATGTTTTCTGAAACAAAATTAAAAGCATATTGATCTATCCACAGCTATAAAAATTTCTAACGCTCTTCTGAAATAATGTAAAATATGCACTTTTGAGTAGATCAACTATCTTTTTGATATTGACATGAATTTCACATGCCATACTTTGAAGCATTTTTACAATCAAGAAACTATTATTAAACCCTTACAATACTTTCTGCATATAAGCAGTAAATACATTCCATTAACTACAAAAATTCTAACCATTCTTTAAAAGCAAGGCAGATTTTTACCTGAAAATGTAAAAAAGATTTCATTCTGTAGACCTCCTCTCTGCATTTTTACATGATGGCATTCTGACTTAATTAATGTAACCTCACAAGAAAGTTCAGCAACAAGTTTCCTTAGTATCTGAAGCAATGCTTTCTCAAAAGAAGTATTATGAGAACTGTTGCAGGGGGCTGCATGATACCGGGCTGTGAACTCATAGTAATTTTTAGGATCAGAATAAGCTGTAGGAAAAAATGTGGAAGATGATGAGGAACATATGAAGTAAAAAGAAGAAAAGTAATTTGTGTATTTGAAAATAAAATTGCCAATTTAAATCCTTAATTTATAAACAAAACCTATTTTGCACCCCCAGAGAATTTTTGATGATAAAATAGCATGTGCTGGGCCACTTGGGAACACTTAAAGAGATTTTTACAAATTGACATTCTTATTTATAGGTCAGTCTTACTCTTTATTATTGTATTTTTTTAAATTTTTAAACCAATAGGAGTTGACAGTAAAGGGATCAGTATTATGAAAGCTAAGGTTAAGCATACAGAATACCGTTTAGTATGTGACACAGTATTTCATCTCACACATTGTGGCCAGTTACAGTAGTATGTTACATATTTTTTAGTCAACTATCACAAAAGTATTTTAAAGGGCTTAAAAACTGAATCCTCTTCCCCAGAGATCAATAGAAGATGCAACAAATAAGAGGAGCAGGAATTCCTTCTCTGTGAGCAGAAATAACTGAAAAAGCTTCCACATAGGTATGAAATTTACTTTTATGGATAGATCAACTATTTCACCTTTACTGTGAAGCTAAATGCACACCTGGGCATCTTTTACAAATAAGCCAATGTCCCATAAAATGCGTATTTCTAGTTATTTCATGATAACTACTCTATTTATCCAAAGCTGAAGATCAACAAAGCACAATGTTAAATAGAAAGTACGAGTGAAAGAATAAAGAACAGGGGTCATGGTGTGGGTATAATCACAGAAAGGAGAAGAGGGTGGCAGGGAAGAAAGAACAAAGGAATAGAAACTGAACCAGCTGAAAGAAGCAGAACATCCAAAATATGGTACCCAATTAAGACAGATCATCAGATCCTCTACCTTGCCTTTGCCTCCCCCATTTCCTTTCCCTTGCTGCTGCATATTCCAGATTTTATATATATATGTATGAAACTTGGATTTTGTATGCTAACATTCAGATTGGATCCTTACTGAAAGATGTAGTTCTGCATTACTGAAAACGGTAACCTATTCCATCAAAACTGTTCCAAAGAAACTTTTTCCTTTCCAGTTCTGTTCAAGCAAGCTAGCTGCTAAAAGTCATGGTTATTCTGTATGAAGGCTACTGTGACAAAGTAAAATTAATTTACATCAGAGGTTAATTTAGGTTATTGTGCTCTACCATGTTTCTAAATGATCACTGGTAGGCATTTTAAAATCAAGTTCAGACAGTTGCTGCTGAAGGCAATAGAAGCTCTTGCCTACATCTCCACAAGAATAAAGTATCCTTTATAGAAGAAAAGGAGAGCTAGTAATGAATAAATGGCATTGCCTTTACAGTCTTTGACTTTATCAAAGACTTTTTACCTGCTGACAGAAGGAAATGTAATCAGAACAAGAAAGAATAAACTACAAATATTACATCATTAAATGTACTTAAAAAACACAATCAGGTAATGATTAAGGCATTAACATGTGTGAAATAAATCCATACATCTGTGCTAAAATTAATATAATAAAGAATAATTCATTTTAAAATTATGCTATTTTAATGTTATTAAGGATTACTGACTATTCAATTTGTTACATTTCATTATGTTTCATGTTTCTTTTTTTAAAAGAACTGTATTCATAAGTTTCTCAGTCAGCCACTGAGCTTCATTTAAGGCTCTGTAAATTACATTAAATGAACTGCCTGGTAGTAACTAATATTAAAAACAATTCCCCAGAGAAACAGAATGTCTTTATCTCTGCAAATTAAATTCTAAGTAAGCCTACTTATTTAAAAATAGCAACACACATTTTAAAAAAGAAAACTTTTTCAAGGCAACAACACACTTACCTGGATAGGTAACTTACCATAAATAAGATATTTTATGACAAGGTTTTTGTCAGGTTGCATTGCTGTTAGCTTATAAACAATGGAACAAGTGTAAACTCCACTCAGGTTGAAGTGTCTTAATACTAAAGTTCCTGTTGGTGATATTTGCACACTGCTATTTTCTAGTAAACACAAAAATGAAATAAATTTAGTTGTCATCATGAGAAAATGCAGAAAGTAAGGGTCCAAATGGTTATTTACTGTTAAGCTGTGCACAAAATAATAATGTTATGGATTCAGCTGAAGGCACAGGACTCAGAAACTGAAGCTGATTGGGTGTCACTCAGTTCAGCATGACACAAATATGCCTTATTGCTGCTGTGTTTTTAAGTATCGGTTGACAAAGCAGTCCTAGAAACCCGTTTTTATTTGATTTCAGACATCTATTGTTCTCTCCAGTAACCACTTCCAAGAGCAAAAACTCTGAGAAAAAAAAAGGACAACGTGGGCAAATAATCTCTTTTTATACCTCTGTATAGTCAAGCTGACTACTAACCTTTCAGTCTTCAGGAACTGCCTCATGAATTAGCTGCTGGTGGTGTTTAACATGCAGTACACTTCAAAGTAGGCAAGACAGGAAGTTCAAGTTAAGCAAGTATTGTTTAACAGACCTTCCAAAAAAATTATATATATATGCCAAAATGAGAATGATGTATGTTTAAGACTGTAAAATAATCCTTCCGTAAAGAAGGATGCACATTGTTATGGTGGTGAAAGTCTTAACAGAACTCCTTAGTTCAAGGCAGAGAGGAAGTAGGATCCTATTTCAAAGGACAAATCATGAGCACGGTTCTTTAACTAGGTTTTTAAAGAGAAAGGAAACCACTGCTTAAGGTCAGATTTGGGCACTGATAATGAGCCATACAGTTGCCCCATGTAGCCTGCATGTGTGTTACATGATGACAGCTGATGAGTCCTTTCCTGACTTGAAAAGTCCTCAGGCAGTAATAATATAGATATGGGATTCTCAAATAGTAATATGCAGCCCATCTTGCTGGCAGCTGTCAAAGAAAACCTTGGGAACCACTAGATTAGAGTCAATTATAATAGACTTCAAGGTAAAATACTCACTTTGGTAAAATATTTTGAGAATGGATTTTTGTTTCCATTTTCAGATGCCAAAAAAAACTTTTTAACATCCTAAATAGTTTAGACCTTTTATGTAGACAATGGAAGCTTAAACAATTAGCGTGATGTGAAAGCAGCATATCTTTAGACTGAAAAAAATCAATGCTAAGGACATGAGATGTGTACTACACACATCAGGGCTTTTACTTCAGACCAGTCCTAATCTGGTTTTACAGATTGAGCACGCATTATTTCGTGAGGCAAACCTTTCCAATTAGCTGCACCCAACAGGAATACAGTTTGTGCACTCAAAGACCAGACCATGATACAAAAAAAATGTGGTAAGTGGGTACAGTCAAGCAATTAATTTCAAAGTCAGACTCCTATTCAAACTAACATGTTACTGTGGATGTACACTGATTTTCCTGGTATGCGACTTTAAGAAAGATATTGGGAAAAAAAATATTCTTATTGAAGTGCATCTTTTTACATACTCAGCAGGAGGGTGTAGGACAATTTTATTCCTCAAGAAACTATTTAATCTTTTAATTAATTTTGTCATATATGTCACTGTGTTTAAGAAAAAAATCAAGTGCAGGTAAAAATGAGTACTATTAAAAAGACTGAAAGTGCAAATTCTTTTACAAGAATGGTTTGGGATTCCTTATCAGCCTAGGCTCTCACATTCCACATGAAGTTCACCAAGGCCAAGTGCAAGGTCCTGCATGTGGGTCGTGGCAATCCCAAGCACAAATACAGGCTGGGTGGAGAATGGATTGAGAGCAGCCCTGAGGAGAAGGAGATGGGGGTGATGGTTGATGAGAAGCTCAACATGAGCCAGCAATGTGCACTTGCAGCCCAGAAGGCCAACTGCGTCCTGGGCTGCATCAAAAGCAGCGTGGCCAGCAGGTCGAGGGAGGTGATACTGCCCCTCTACTCACTTTCATGAGACCCCACCTGCAGTACTGTGTTCAGCTCTGGGGCCAACGTAAGAAGGACATGGAGCTGTTGGAACGAGTCCAGAGGAGGGCCACAAAGATGATCAGATGGCTGGAGCACCTCTCCTATGAAGACAGGCTGAGAGAGTTGGAGCTTTTCAGCCTGGAGAAGAGAAGGCTCCGGGGAGACCTCACAGCAGCCTTCCAGTACCTGAAGGGGGCCTACAGGAAAGCGGGAGAGGGGCTTTTTACAAGGACAAGTAGTGACAGGATGAGGGGGAATGGTTTTAAACTGAAAGAGGGTAGATTTAGATTAGATATTAGGAAGAAATTCTTTACTGTGAGGGTGGTGAGACATTGGAACAGGTTGCCCAGAGAAGCTGTGAATGCCCCCTCCCTGGCCATGTTTAAGGCCAGATTGGATGAGGCTTTGAGCAACCTGCTCTAGTAGAAGGTGTTCCTGCCCATGGTAGGGGGGTTGGAACTAGATGATCTTTAAGGTCTCTTCCAACACAAACCATTCTATGATTCTATGATTAATGGCACACTGTCTTTCATTTTTTGGATGATGAAGAGGTTTTAATCTGATGATGAACTACTCAGGATGCTAAGTCTATAAATTAGGATGTCATTTGCTACTGTATGCTGGAATAGCTATTAGATTAATATTGTCAGAAAAACAGCATAGATTTAAGAACTATAGTTCTGATCTTTGGCATATAGAACCACCCTGTGTGGGCCAAAAGCAACAATACTGTTAGTTGATTGGATAGTTGGAGTACCTTTTAAGATATATCACAGACAGCTTTGCTATACTTACTTACAAAATGCGTTACTGAACTGCAAAGATGACAAGAAGTCTGCAAAAGGCAAAGCTTGGAAATCCACTGAAAAGACCTGGTCACAAATATTTTTTTGAAAGGACATCAGCAGAAATGGAAAAGTAAAGTGTTCTTCTGATGGACTGAGTCACTGAGTTTATTACAGAATTTTATCCTACCTTGAACAATGAATGCTTCATATACCAGAAAAGATAAGAATGTTTACATAGTAACCATTAATTATTTTAATGGTATGTTTGTGTGTAAAAAATCTCCTTTTGACTCATGAAATCAAGAGCATGTCATGTTGTTGGATTGGTTTTTTTTTCCTAGTCTTATAAAAGAAACCACACTTAAAATGCCTTGCTCCATGGGATTGTCTGGATGAATACTGCTTACTCAGATGAATTTGGGTTCACAAAACAGACTGTTAACTTTAAAATGAAATTTTAAAAGTGATTAAGCTATCCACCCTTTTCTTAAATCTAATATTTTTCCATGTTATTCCTCTGCAGTAGGTTCAGTAAGACAGGTGAGCATGATTTCACATCACATTTTGTGATGTGAATTACATTATATGATTTAATATGCCTCTATTACACAGGAGGTATTTCACATGCATGATGGAGAAAGAAGCAATGTGATCGAGTTCAGGGGTTCTCTGGAGTCAGTGAAAACTGGCAGGATTTAAAACAAAACAGAAGTTATTTTTTAATTCATGCTAAGAGAGGAAGCTAGACCATTTTCCAGGATCCTCAGGAATTAGAGGGATGCAAAACAGAGCTATTCCTGTGAGAATTATGTTACGGAGACTAAATCCCTTAACTTTCCATACCCTTGTATAATTATATTTAAAAGTAAGTGTTCCTATATTTTAGTTTCTCTGTTTACTAAACTTAAAACCAACAGACTGATTCTCCTTCCAGTTCTTTCAGTGCAAAAAAAGGTTACTCCCCATCCTCCCACCCTATCTCTTATTCAGACCAGTTTTACAGTAGAGGAACTTCTGTATTTTGAAATTATATGTTAAGAACAAAAGTAAATGACAGCAGAATCAGACCAATGGACTTTTCAGAAACAGATTTTTCAGACATTTAGAAACAGCTATCAATCGAGATCATAAATTCTAATCTTCAAATTAAACTACTGAGCATGTTCAAATTAAATATGCAATATCGAAAGATGTCCAAATAAGTAAATTCAGTGATGAATTATACATGTACAGAAACAAAAGCTAATATGGTATATAATAAACTTGAGTTCTTCTGAAAAGCTTCTTAGGAATGAAACATACTCTGTTTTCTAGTCCAGACAGGACTCTGACAGTCTCTCAGGAAACATGTCTAAGTCATGTCATCAGTTGTAAGGATAGCATGAGTATACAGATACACACATCTACTAAAGCAGATTCATATTTCTGATTCTCTTTCCTTCCCTCTCCACAGAAGAACTGTTTGATACACCAATAGTAGGTTTTATAATATCTTGGATTTAGCTTGTAGTTGAGAAGCTGAGTGCAGTATTTAATTTGTCAGTTGCTTTGTTTTACAAAACATTCAGTCCTATGAAAGGATAGTCACAATCTTGCAACACAAATATTCCTTCTATGCATATACTAGGTGGCAATGTGAATGCAGTAGATTTCCTGTAAATCCAAATTCCTAGGTTCATTTTCACCAAATTTGAACAGGCCTATTCCAATGTCTGCATTTGGAAATAAAGATCAAAATGCTTTCTCATTTTTGTTCTATTTAGCTGTTCAGAACACCATCAAAACTGCTGGTTTATGCAGTAAAACTTTAAGATCCAGAACATAAGAATCAATTATTTTAAAGTTTTTTTTCCTCCACTTAAAGTGTATTTTGAAAAACTCCTATTCTCAACCAGTCCAACAGCTGTTTAAAAACTTCAAAGTACAATTTCCAGATCTTCGTACAAAAGAGTCACTATGCTAAGTGAAGAAAAATGACTTGCTAATTTTAAAGTGTAATGATTTTAAATTATATTTTGTGCAGTATTTAATTTTTCATTACTCTTTCAACTGCACATAAGTGGACTGGAACTGTGAACAAAGCTGCTTGTTCAAAAAACAGAACTGTTTTTTAATGGCTACAGAAAGAAAAGTGTTTACTGCTCTTTGTGAGCTTTTACTGTAGTCATGATGTTTGATGTATGTACCTAGACAGACTTTTGGGGCACAAAAGACCTTCTTAGGGTGTGTGTCAAGGGCTGGTGTGCCTGAAAGACAATCTGATTTTTCTAACTATGACAGATAGTACAATGAAAGATAGGGTCTCTTCCTACAGATTTTACACTTAAATAATTGCATTTATTTTGAAGCGTTCCAAGCAGCAGTATTTCGTTAGTCTTGCGTAAAACGTGATTCACAATTCTACATTTCCACTGAAAGGATTCTTTTCTTTCCTACAACCACATTGAAAAAGTACAAAATAGTGTATCAAACAAGGTTTATGAATCCTAATTTCCTACTGTTACGGAGATTTGCTATGATGGATATTAGAAGACTAACCAGTCACACCAAAACTCAGATGATTTTTACCACTTAGAGAGGATTACACCTGTTCTAAAAGGAGGCCGAATGATCAAATTCTTTTACACAGCAAACATTTCATGAGCTAGAAAGTTTAGCTTTTTGTCTGTTTATACTTTTCTCTGAGTCAAAAAAAAATGAATGTGACAACAGCTCTAGGAGACTAAGAAGCATCTTTGTGGTATTTACCCAAAATTGTGGTGGCTGAAGCTGAAGTCCTCTCATTAACACTTTTTAAAAATAGTTGTTCTAAAACCTCTCCCATCCCTATAGAAAGTTATGTCAGGAAAACACAGGTTTTCTTCTCTTACTGAAATGTTTTTTGCCTGCCTGCTGCTGATTCTAGTACACCTGAAGTTGCCACAGAGCCAAGAACCTCTGCCACCATAGCTTTCTTACTAGTGAACCAAGGTTGACATAGCAACTTGGGATACTACTGAAGCAATCTGCCCAAAGAGATTTAAACCTGTCAATGGAAGAAGTCTGAGGTCTCCATGGTTTTCTGTTCTACACTGTTGAAACTGCACTTTGAGTAAACAGAAGCCAGAGGAGTGAAATGGGCAATTTTTGTTAATTGTGAATCGGGAGGTTGCCTTCTGTCTGATCAGATTAAGCTCAGTACTTAAACAGTTGACAATATACCTGATACTGTGTCTGTCATGCATCACAGACTGGGCATCAAAATGTATCAGTTACAATGCAGGACACTCAGCTAACCAGAGTATATCTATCTCAAGGGAGGTTAACAGTTTCACGTAAAATGACATAGCCCACAGGCTTAAGTATAAGCAAAACCACCTATACCACTCTGAGGCAAAGAATGCTAAAAATTCTTTCCGAGGGTGAAGTCTGTTATCAGATTCAGAGCAAAAGCACAGTGTAGTGTTCAATGTCATATAAATGTGAAATGTTCTACTATGAAGATTGGCATATAGAGGATTAAGAATGAAGAATCGCAATGGTGTAAATGGTATTTCAGAGTGTGTAACAGGAAAAGTTACTTGAAAATATAAGACCAAGGACAGAGTTCTGACAGGCAGCAGTATAGACTAAGAAGAAAGCAAATAGAACTTGTAAACACTGCCCTTGTAAAAGGATGAATGGTTCATAAACTAAATTGTAAACTAAAATAAGAGATTAAACAGGTTTATAAATTCATCACAATGCTTATTGTCCTTTTTAAAAATGAAATTATACTAAAGGGTAAATAAGACATACGTGGAAGGAAACAAAAAACAGAACTCAGGGTCCCTGCTCATACTTGGAAAGATATTGCTGATGATCCAGTCATGATCTCTAAGCAATCCTAGTTATGTGAGAAAAATAACATACGTACAAGTAGCCCAACATACTCCATGCAGGAACAATGATTTGGGGTTTTCATGCCATACTAGCAGATTAAGACAATGATTTCATTAGAGGCATCTTTCTGAAAAAGAATGTTTAAATTCTCCATCAGCAGATTAACCAGAAGCTGAAACTGGCAAGGGATGTGAAGGGCCAACAGAAACACAGGCAATTGAAGAAGAGCAATAAAAATGTTGGCCCTGGGCTGAATGACTTAGTGACAAATGACATGGAAAACACTGAGGTACACAATGCCGCCTTTGTTTCACTCATTCCTAGCAAGGGCTGCTTTCCAGACATGCCCCAGGCTCTACCAGAGTTTAAGGGAGATGCTACAGGGAGACAGAAGTGCGGTGTTAGGGACTTACTTAAGTGAGCTGGACATAAACAAGTTTATAGACCAGAATGAGATGTATCTGAGGATGCTAAGGGACCTGACTAATTAAGGACCACTGTCTATTTTGACAGTGGTGAGGTCCCCAATGACCAGAAAGACCAAAAAAACACATCCATCATAAAAATAGGCATGGAAGAAGACCCAGGGAATCACAGATCAGCCATCCTCACCTCAGGCTCTGCAAAGATGATAGAACTGCTGGAAGTCATTTCCAGACACATGAATACCAAGACAGTGATTGAGAACAGGCAGCGTCAATTTTCCATTGGCAAATCATGGCTGACCAGCCTGAGTCTCTTCAGGAATTAAACGACTGCCTCTGAGGATGAGGGGAAAGCAGCAGATGTCATATACACTGAAAGCTTTTAGCAAGGATTTCAGTATGGTCCTCCATCACATCCTTGTAGCCCAACTATGGACGTATGGACTAGATGAGTGGAATACAAGATGGATGAAAAACTGTCTGCATCATCATTTTGAAGATTGGTCTACCTAGCAGCCAGTTATGAAGATATTTCATCACGGCTGATAAAAGCACCAGAACGGCTTAACATGTTTACCAGTGGCCTACACCACAGGACTGAATGCCTTCTTGTCCAGTATGCAAAAGACATCAAATTGGCAGGGAGGGGCTGATACACTACAGGACACTTCTGCCATTCAGTGGGACCTTGCACAGCTGGAGAGACAGTCTGACAGAAACCTCATGAAGTTCAACAGTGATAAATGCCAAGTCCTACACCTGAGACAGAACAAGCACAGAAACATATGCAGATGGGGACCAGATGACTTGGGATCAGCCCTGCAAAAAAGTACCTGGCAGTCCTGGTGGATTTTAAACTGAACATGAATCAGAAACACACTTTTGCAGCAGTGAAGGCTAACTGCATGCTGGGCTGCATTAGCAACAGTATATCCAGCAGGTCAAAAGAAGTGATTATTCTCTCCCTAGTCAGCACTCATTTGGGCACTCTGGAACACTGTGTCCAGTTTTGAGTCCTCAGTACAAGACAGTGTCAGGTTCCGGATTAAGATCTGCCTTAAAAGTAAATCTAGAAATAAAATGCAGTCAGTCCTGAGAGGGACCCGCCGTTGAGCCAGTCGGCAACGGCAATGGCGGCAGCAGCGGTGGCGGCGGCAGCGGCGGCGGCGGCAGCGGCTGAGGTTGGTGAGATCGGGCCGTGGCGGGCGGGCGGTTTCTGGGCGGTTTCCGTGCTCGGGGGGGCCCGGAGCAGCAGCCCGAGACCCGCCTGGACCCGGAAGTTCCCGGCAACGAATCAGGAGAGGAGGGGGCGTAGCACCACCCCCTGTGATCGGGTGATAAAGAGCCTCTGGGAGGACAGGGACTAGTCCCTGCCCAGAGGGGAGAGGGGGAGTCAGCAGTGACTGGGTGTGTCCCGGGGCGGGGGAGGCCACAGCCCCAGGGGCGTGGCAGTTTGTGCAGCAGTTCTCGCAGGCAGGGCGGCGAGCAGGGTAGGCGGGCAGGCAGGTATGGTTTCCACTCGGCAGGGCCCTAAGTCCCTTGCGGGTGCCAGAAAAGACATGGCAACCCAAACAGACCTGCTGCGGAAGCATGCGGAGGTGCAGGTGGCAGGCTGCAGGGAGTGCCAGAGCCTGGCCCTGGCACTCGAGGGTAACGGAGACCTCACCTGTGTGAGGTGCGAGCAGGTCGACGACCTGATCTCCTTGGTGGCCCAGCTCAAGGAGGAGGTGGAAAGGTTAAGGAGTGCAAGAGCATCCCAGGAAGAGGATGGCGGGCAGTGCTGTTCCCTGCCTGTCCTGGGGAAAACGGACGGGCCTAATGCTCCCCGGGTAGTGGAGGATCCTCTTCCTCCTCCACAAGGAGCAGGAGGAGACCTAGGGGATGGGGGGGAATGGAGGCAGGTCCCTGCTCGGGGTGGCAGGCGCATCCCATCCCGACCTTCCTTCCTTCCCCACGTCCCCCTGCAGAATAGGTATGAGGCGCTGGAGCCTGAGCGTCTTCCTGAGTGTCAGGAAGATACAAATCTAGGTGAAAGACCCTCTACGGGGCTACGTAAACAGAAGCAGCCAAGTAAGAGGGTTGCAACCAGCTCCAAAAAGGAGAAAAGAAAAGTAATTGTTATAGGCGACTCCCTGCTAAGGGGAACGGAGGGCCCCATATGCAGGCCAGACCCGACTCACAGGGAAGTCTGCTGCCTCCCAGGGGCACGGGTAAGGGATGTTGCCAGGAGGATTCCTCAACTGGTGAGGCCCTCTGACTACTACCCACTATTAGTATTCCAGGTGGGTAGGGATGAGATCGAAGAGAGAAGTCCCAGGGCAATCAAAAGGGACTTCAGGGCCCTGGGGCGTTTGGTAAAGGGGGTAGGTGTGCAGGTGATATTCTCTTCAATTCCTTTGGTATTTGGTGAAAATAGGGAAAAGACTATGAAAGTACAACAGATTAATATGTGGCTAAGAGACTGGTGCCGTAGGTGGGATTTTGGGTTCATTGACCACGGGGTGGCTTTCATGGCACCGGGCCTGCTTATGCCGGATGGGGAACAGCTGAATCAGAAGGGGAAAAGGGTTATGGCCCAGAAGTTGGCAGGGCTGATCAAGAGGTCTTTAAACTAGGTTCGATGGGGGAGGGGGATAAGACCAGGGCAGCCACAAATGAACCTAAGGGTGACAGGCCTGTGTCGGGGGCAAGGCCGCTAGCCCAGCTGAAGTGCATTTACACCAGTGCACGCAGTATGGGCAACAAACAGGAAGAGCTAGAAGCCACTGTACAGCAGGAAGGTTATGATGTGGTTGCCATCACAGAAACGTGGTGGGATGACTCCCATGACTGGAGTGCAGCTATGGATGGCTATACGCTCTTTAAGAGGGACAGGCGAAGCAGGAGAGGCGGTGGGGTAGCGCTGTATGTTAGGGAGTGCTTGGACTGTGTTGAAATTGAGGAAGATGGTGAGGATGACAAGGTTGAATGTTTATGGGTGAAGATCAGGGGGAAGGTCGGCAGGGCGGACATTACGGTGGGAGTCTGTTATAGACCACCCAACCAGGATGAGCAGGCGGATGAGGCGTTTTACAAGCGGCTGTCAGAAGCCGCCCAGTCGCCGGCCCTTGTACTCGTGGGCGACTTCAACTTGCCGGATGTCTGCTGGAAATACAACATGGCAGAGAGGAAGCAATCTAGGAGGTTCCTAGAATGTGTGGAGGACAACTTCCTCATGCAAGTGGTAAATGAGCCCACTAGAGGAGGGGCCCTGCTTGACCTGTTGTTTGTGAACAGAGAAGGACTAGTGGGAGATGTGAGGGTCAGTGGCCGTCTTGGGAGTAGCGACCATGAAACGTTAGAGTTTTCGATAGTGGGGGAAGTAAGGAGGGGCAAGAGTAGAACTCCTGCCTTAGATTTCCGGCGGGCTGACTTTAGCCTGTTTAAGAGGCTGGTGGACCGAGTCCCTTGGGAATCGGTTCTGGAGGGCAAAGGAGTCCAGGAAGGCTGGACATGCTTCAAAAGGGAATTGTTAAATATTCAGGAGCAGGCTGTCCCAGTCTGTAGGAAGGCAAGCCGTCGGGGAAAAAGACCGGCCTGGTTAAACAGGGAACTTAGACTAGAACTTAAGGAAAAAAAGAGAGCCTACTTGCTCTGGAAGAAGGGTCGGGTAACTTGGGAGGTCTATAGGGACGTGGCCAGGTCGTGTAGGGAGAAGATTAGAAGGGCCAAAGCTCAATTAGAGCTTGATTTGGCTGCTACAGTCAAAGACAACAAAAAAAGCTTTTACAAATACATCAACAGCAAAAGGAGGGTCAAGGAGAGCCTCCACCACTTGCTGAATGAGGAGGGTAGTGTAGTGTCAGGGGATGAGGAAGAGGCAGAGGTGCTCAATGCCTTCTTTGCCTCGGTCTTTAATGTCAAGACCGGTTGTCCTCAGGAGACTCGGCCCCCAGAGCCTGAAGTTAGGGACGGGGGGCTGTGTGAACCTCCCAGGATCCAGGAGGAGACGGTTAGTGACCTGCTGTGCCAGTTGGACACCCACAAGGCTATGGGCCCGGATGGGATTCACCCCAGAGTAATGAAGGAACTGGCAAATGAACTTGCCAAACCACTCTCGATTATCTACCGGCAGTCCTGGTTAACTGGAGAAGTTCCAGCTGACTGGAAATTAGCAAACGTAACGCCCATCTACAAGAAGGGTTGAAAGGACGATCCAGGGAACTATAGGCCTGTCAGCCTGACCTCGGTGCCAGGCAAGGTGATGGAACAGATCATCCTGAGTGCCATTTCACGGCACATGCAGGACAATCGGGGCATCGGGGCCAGCCAACATGGATTCATGAAAGGCAGGTCCTGCTCGACCAACCTGGTCTCCTTCTATGACCAAGTGACCCGCTTAGTAGATGAGGGCAGGGCTGTGGATGTAGTCTATCTAGACTTCAGTAAGGCATTCGACACTGTCTCCCACAGCATCCTCCTGGACAAACTGGCTGCCCGGGGCTTGGATGGGTGGGCTCTTCAATGGGTTAAAAACTGGCTGGATGGCCGAGCCCAGAGAGTGGTGGTGAATGGGGCAAAGTCCAATTGGCGGCCGGTCACTAGCGGTGTTCCCCAGGGCTCAGTTCTGGGGCCAGTGCTGTTCAATATCTTTATAGATGATCTAGACGTAGGGATTGAGTGCACCCTCAGTAAATTTGCAGATGACACCAAGCTGGGTGGGAGTGTCGATCTGCTGGAGGGTAGGAAGGCCCTACAGAGGGATCTGGACAGGTTAGATAGATGGGCCGAGACCAACGGCATGAGGTTCAACAAGAACAAGTGCCGGGTCTTACACTTTGGCCACAACAACCCCATGCAGCGCTACAGGCTGGGGGAAGAGTGGTTAGAAAGCAGCCCGGTGGAAAGAGACCTGGGCGTGCTGATCGACAGCCGGCTAAACATGAGCCAGCAGTGTGCCCAGGTGGCCAAGAAGGCCAATGGCATCCTGGCCTCTATTAGGAATAGCGTAGCCAGCCGGTCTAGGGAAGTGATCGTCCCTCTCTGCTCGGCACTGGTGAGGCCGCATCTTGAATACTGTGTTCAGTTCTGGGCCCCGCACTTCAAGAAAGATGTTGAGGTGTTGGAGCGGGTCCAGAGGAGGGCAACCAAGCTGGTGAAGGGTCTGGAGGGTCTGACCTACGAGGAATGGCTGAGAGAGCTGGGGTTGTTTAGCCTGGAGAAGAGGAGGCTCAGAGGTGACCTTATTACAGTCTACAACTACCTGAAGGGAGGTTGTAGTGGAGTGGGAGTTGGCCTCTTCTCCCGGGCAACTAGTGATAGGACAAGAGGGCACAGCCTCAAGCTTCGCCAGGGGAGGTTCAGGTTGGACATCAGGAAGAATTTCTTTACAGAAAGGGTCATTAGACATTGGAATGGGCTGCCCAGGGAGGTGGTGGAGTCACCATCTCTGGATGTGTTTAAGAAAAGACTGGACATGGCACTTAGTGCCATGGTCTAGTTGACAGGGTGGTATAGGGGCAGCGGTTGGACTCGATGATCCCTGAGGTCTCTTCCAACCTGGTTGATTCTGTGATTCTGTGATTCTGTGATTGGTAAAAAGTAAATTTAGAAAATAAATGCAGTCAGTCCACGTGGGACCCGCCTGATTAGTAAAAAAAGTAAATCTAGAAAATAAATGCAGTCAGTCCACGTGGGACCCGCCTGATTAGTAACTCCAGTGCAGTCAGTCCACGCGGGACCCGCCTGATTATAAATCACCCGGTATGCTTAACCTGTCTGCAGGTAAAGCACCCCCAAAATCCTGACCAGAAATAAAACAGATTCGTGATCCTTGAGTTCGGACAAAGCACAACCGAGGCACGGTATCAATAAACTTAACTTTGACTTTATTAAGTCCAACAATGAGGCAACTTAGTGAGCAAGGAAGGGAGAGAGAGAGGGAGAGAGAAGTAAAAGAAAGAGAGAAAAAGAGAACAGTTGAGAGGGAAAGGATAGTCACCACCCTGGATCCAGCGGCGTCCCGCAGGTCCTTTGTTGATTCTCGGCAGATGGTGGGGGGGGCCCGCGTGGTCGGGCGATCCGGCCTGTTTTATAGAATTTTTTGGCAGAGTCATGTGACATGGAGCCGCCAGTCAACAGTTCGCACCAATCACAGGTCCGAGGGCGGGACAGGTCCAGTTCCTGCACCATAGGATTGGCCCATTGCCAGGCTGTCGCCGGATGTGTCTCTCCAGAGGGGGTGGAGGGGTGCAAGGCGGAGACCTCCCTCAAGTCGGCGCCTACCTTCTTGCCTCACAAAATGTCGTCAAGGTCAGGTAGTCCGGTACCCCACAAGATGGCGTCTGAGCACGTGGCATAGGACGGTCTCTGAGACAATGCCGAAAGAGGAAAAAAAAAAGGGGGACACGGAACAGATCCCCACAGACAGATATGAACAACCTGGAACAAGTCAACAAGAAGGCTTCTGAGATGATTAGGGAGTTGGAGCATAGGACAAGAAGCAGAGGAAACTGGAATTTTTACTCTAGAGAAGTCTAAGGAGGGAATTGCAGTCCTTCACTACCTAAGGGGAGATACAGGGAAGAATAACCCATACTTTTCAAGAGGTGCACCACAAAAGGACAAGCAGCAACAATGACAAGTTGCAATAAGGGAAATTATGACAGAAAATAAGAAAAAAAAGAGGAACAGGTTGCACAGAAAAGACAGAAAATCTCCAAGCATAGAAATTCTCCAAACTCAAGTGGTCAAGGCCTTGGGCAGCTTCATATCTGAAGGTAGTCAGTCATTGAGCAGGCAGTTGGGCTAGATCACACCACTCATCATCCTATTATTCTATCCTTGCAGAACACTCCCAGCTCAGTGCAGCAAAGAATGTCATCCTCAGCCTCTGTTGCATCCAACATGCCTTGCTCCATCTAGTACTCTTTAGGGATGGCACCATTCTTTAGAGAGGTCTGAAAATGCGTTTTAGTTTGGTTATCTCACCCCTTGCTTTCTGAAAAGTGAAAGTTAATTTATACGATATACATACAAAGTATGTACTTGCAAAGTATCCTGTTACTTCTCCATTTACATTCCCACCTTTATAACCCTTATGCTGGGGGAGCAGGGGGAAGGGGAGAGAGTGCGGGGGAACATGTAAGAAGATAAATCCTTACCTGAAGAAAGACCACCACCTGGTCCATTCCACTGGAATATTGGATCAATCAGTTTCGTAGATGATTTGTAAGACATAAAATACGTGGACTGTTGTGATTCAGCTTGACATAAACTTTAACTGAAAAAAAAATTATCATTAGCATCAAGTATTTATCAATGGTATCCTAACAGTGAGCTATGTCAAGACAGAGGTTCAACAATAATCTTGAATCGAGTTCTAATTTGGGGACTGGTTCTGTTATCTCTACCATCAAAACGAAATACAAAATAGAGAGCAGGTTTGTTTTCTCTGGGAAATAAAATTAAGAGAATTCTTTCTAGTTCTAGGCCTATCTAGTTGTGTAAACAAGAAGCACAGTGCACTGTAACATCTTCCTGAATGGAGTATGTCACTTAGTATGTTCTCACAAGCATGGGCTTCTGCAGCATTGTCTCAACTGGTCTCCAACACACACAGGGAGAGAGTGAAGTTGCAGGGTTCTCAGACTTAAAAGCTTGCTGTTTCCATTCTATCAGCAATTGCCTTTTACCAGTGCATGATGTATTTCCTTAAAATGGGTTTAGTATTGTAGCTCACTAAATGGTGAGCTGCCTGTTGTTTAATTCAGACATAATGAGATAGGAAGCAAACTGAGGAAGGTAAGGCTTTACTTAGTCTTTTCCCACAGTAAAGCAGGTGTGCATGTCTTGTACGCATTTCGTAGCACACAGGGGCTTCTAGATCTTCAGTTGTTTCTAAAAACTACAATTGGTGTAGTCATAATCACTTCTAAAATATTCAGGATTTCAGTGTGTACAATTTGGTTTATTTCCCTTCCCACTGACATTCTGCAAAGCATTTGTCCTCTTCAGAAGCATGGGATGCTAGATATTTCTGCTCTAGTGAGGTCTAAACTTGAATATACCATGCTCTGTATCACGCTGCCCTAATGCTACTGAAAAGCTACAATTAGTATAAAACATTACATCTACTATATTTGTGATTTGGAGAACCTGACTAATAATTAAAACGGAATCAAATAAGCAAATTACCACAATGTTATCTTGCCATTGGCTATTTCAGATTCCCTGCAAGTGGAAAACAAAGTTAAGTATTTGTTGCAGGAAGGGATTAATGCTCAGAAAAACAGTTTTCACTTTTCCATTGTGGCAACTGGAAGTAATGCCACCACAGTTTTCTCTTCTCTCCAAGTATGATTGTTTGCTTTCATTAAAAAAATGAAAAGCCACTTAGATTCGCATTACAGTATTAAGTTGTTTAAACACAATAAAGACTTAGATGTAACATTTAGTACGTAAGAATAATTTCAGAATTTTGATAGTCTTAACATCAGGAGGTATTTCCATGCCAGCTAATAATCAGCTTTTTACAGTACCTTATATTGCAGAAAACAGCAAAGTATGTATTTTCAATTGTGCAGTAATACATCATGGAAATAAATGTCATTTACAGGTGGTGTTTCAGTTTTTAACCCCAAAGCATGAAAATTAATATGAATTCTACATGTTAATGCAACTGCCAATATCATTAGTCTTTTTCCATTGCAAATCCTTAATACTTTTTCTCAAAATTTACTAACCGACTTAGCAATAGTCTACTGGGGCAAAATTGTATACATAGCACATCTCTCCCACTTCACTTTTTGTTTTTTATTTCCTCAAGGTCACTTTGTTCTGTCTTGTAGCAATATTTTAAAAAATTACATATCCATAATAAAAAGTAACAAAATTATGGTGTCATTATTATTATAACATGCCAACATGGTAAATTCTGTCCCACCACTGTAAATTTCCATGACAGTTTTGTAAAGATGTATCATAGGAATAATATAACAGAAGGGCATCTGATATAGAAAATAATGGCTGAAAAAATATCTACCAGGTATAAACTTATTCTTCTTCTTTCAAAATAAAGACTTACTCTTTAATTAAAGTTCTTTGCTATTTTTCTTATATGTTCATATTATCTCCATTATAAAAAATATTTATGTTAGTGATCAAAAAAGAACATTTATGTCAAGTATTTTAAAAGTGCAGGATTTTAATAGTGTAGCATTGTATTTAACCAAATTTTGGTTAAAAAAACCCTCAAAATAGAGATGTTGCTCAGCATCCCAAAAGAACACTGGAGCCAAGTCTAGTATACTCACAATGGCTGTCCCAGAGAAGATAGAAACATTCTGTATTAATACTAAATTGTTTAGAAACAATTGGGACAAAACATTTTAATCTTGCCTTCAACCTTTCAAATTGCCATGTGCCATTCAAGTAGTAGCCATGTTACAGACATGAGTCAGAATCAGAAAAGAGAAAAAGTACACTAATAGGGTGAACCTTTAAACCACTCAGAGCCATTATTTAACATTAATGCTAAATAATATTGTAAGTTAAACTACTAAAAGAAACCTTTAAAAACAAATTATTTCCCATAATTGTTTCACCTTTGGACAAAAATTGATATGTCTAAGAATTTGTACCTAAAAAAAGGTCAAAAAATTTTATCTTTTAGCATTCCCCCAAACAACAGAAATATCACTTTTAGATATGCTACTAGTAAAGCTATAACTGGAAAACACACATGGAGAAATCTAAGGGGAAGAGTCTTACCAAAACCAAGCCAGCAATATGCATTTAGAGGATAAGCAACATGAGTAAATATATGGCAATGAGGAACAGCCTGGTCTTTTAATTTAATTTTCAGATTTTCCAATAATTGTTTTGTTTAATGAGAAAAGAAAGTGATAATATTATATTCTGGAGTTAGATGGATTTAACGTAGAAAGCGATTAATTCTTATATCTTATTAATTTTTGTTGTAGAATATAACATAAATTTCAAGTCTCAGGTTCTGTGTACATAACAAGTAAGATGAAGTTGGAATACCTACAGTGCAAGAAAGCAGCATTTCGGAGCAAGAGTCCTACAGCCAGGTGGAAAAGTACACAGAACATTGTTATATTTATAACAATTACAGAAAATAATTATCTTGGTTTAATAAAAATTATGTGTAAGAATAAAAAAAGCTATGAGAAGTAAATTCCAATGACAGAAATATATGCTGTGGAATAGCCTATTAAGTATACAGAAGTCAGTACAGAATTGTAATTAATTGAACCACTTAAAAGCATTTAAAACAATTCAACAACAAGGTATATGATAAAGAAGGGCCTTTTCTTGGTAAAAACAATATTTTCACTAAAATTTGTTACATTATGTTTAAAGAAAAATACCTGGAAATACGACAGATCCCACTATTTTTAAGCTATTGTGTCTTGGCCCTGCACTTCTTAAAAATCTCTTCAAGGGCTGAACTGTTAAAAGATAAAACAATGACATTAATACTACTATTTAATTTATCTGAAAAAGCAAGCAGCATACTTAAGGTTAATCTACACCCTTTAATAGACTTGTTCATCTATGGATATTAAGTTAATACTTGCCTAATGTCTTAGACAATGCATGACTCTCATTAAGGCAACAAAAAAACAATCACAAAGGCCTGATATAGAAAAAGCATCCTTATTCTAAACAGCACTTAAGATTAGATTTAGTTTTACATATATTCATGTTTTACAAAAGAACTGTCATATTTTAAATTAAGACTGTCCAAAATGGGGATAATGGGGATAGGCACTGTCCAAAATACTGATAAAATTTAGCTGCATTGTTACAATACCTTCAGCTGGGATGTCAATCAATGTGTATACTGACCATTAATGAAGTAATGAGCTTTGCTTCTGTCGTGATTGTGATTTTCTTTATTTCCTCATGAAAAGAAATATAAGGTATTTTATGGCTATTTTAATTTGCATTTCTTCTATTTTAAACAAAAATTAAAAACATGTCCATAAAGTTTGCAAAGCTTTTCAAGACATACAAGGTTTTTTAAAGAAAACTGACGTATATCTCAGGTGGGCATTCTAGTACAAGTCAGAGCTGAGTTTCTTTCACAGAATTTTCAGAGATACAGAACTCAAGCCAGCAGAAAGATAAAGGCTATTAGACCTCTGCATTTTGTGTTCTCTGTCTCCACCTCCTGCTTGGGAAGACCGTGGGGCTACTGGGAGTTAAGGTATGCTTGTGATTTCTAATGCTTTTGTGCAATCTAGGAGAGAAAGTAAATAACAAGGAATAGAAAGCCTTGAATACAAAAGACAGCAATAAAATACTGAACATAGCAGCCAGCAGCAGCAATTAGTTTATGAAGATGGGCTAAATAATTATGTGGCACCAGATCAGTGCTTGTTGCTAGCTTAGGCTCAATACTCAAAAACTAAAAGCAACAATAAATACTCTGGTAAACTGGTTATAAATTAAGGCATTTGTTGGGAGCAATGTGAGTGGGGTCGAGTCCCAGCTTTGTTTTGATTTGTCTTGATTTAAGCAATAATGGGAAACTATCCATTCACTCCACCAATTATACAAATGGTAATTGTACTTCTCTACAGTGTTGTTATGGAAAACAGAAGCAAGGCAGATTCTTCAGCTATTACAACAAGATAATCAAGGTAAGTTAAAAGAACTGCTTGTACTTGTCATTTCATAATGTAAACAGAGTACACTATTGAAAATACTTAGAAAGTAGGAAGAAATAAAACCTTGCTTGAGAAAAAAAAAAAAAAAACAGTGAAGATGATAACCGTAAGAGTAGTCTCATATATGATGGATTTCTGTGATTAACAGTTTAATTTACTTTGCAATATTTCTTCAGGGTATCCCACTTCCACAACATTGTTTGAGGAGCAAAATTTTTCAAATAACTTCATTCTCCCCAAAGATCTCCTAGAAGGATTGAAGAGTTTTTATTGAAAAACAAAATGGATTCAAATTTTCTCACTGGAATATTTACATTAAGTCTTTTAGAATTTTGCTGCACCGGCAGAAAAAAAAAACAATTTTTCACTAAAATCCAGCTCCCAAAAGAACATGATCAGATTCTCCATTGACAAAAATCAGCATATGCTTTGATTTTAATAAAAGCTTACTAATTTATAGCAAATTATAAATCCTACCTGAAAAACAGCCTCTTTTAAAATTCCTCTGCCACTATTATCTGTCCACATGATTCATAAATATTTTATGAACTGTCAAGTTGATTTATGTATGTATTATAATTGGAAAGGGAAAACATAATCCACCAAAAACAAACAAATGAGAGAAAAACTGAAAACAACCATCTTACACAGAAAGAGTATTTTATGAGAAGGCAACTGAACAAATGCATCTAGAAAAGTTAAGCATTGCAAACTGATAAGGTATGAGCAGATATGCATAACTTTATGGGATTTTTAGGCACTACTTAATTGATGCAGAAGGAAAGTAACATTTTTTTACAATAATAATTTAAACCCAAAGATGGAGCTCTTGAGCTGTTTGTTTAAAAAGAACTATAAAAAGTGGAAACAATATGGTTACTGAAGGAAGATGATAATCTAAAACTTCTGGAATTACTTTTTGGGTATCTTCAATGACAATGCATGCTAGATTTTGAGTAAGTCAGCCTAAATGCCCTTTCATGTCTATATATGTTTCATTTGCATAGCAGCCATTTCAGTCAGTAAATGTTTGTGTCCACATATGAATCCCAACTCTCATACACTCTCCCTCACTTTCTACGCTGCCTTTTAATTTTTTTGAAGCCTTTTTTTCAGGTTTCTCACTTGAATTCATTTGCTCTCCTCCTAATCACCTGGAATTCAAATGGCACTTCCTGCAGCAGTTTCTAGCAAAAATGATCTTCTATTTCTCACTCTCTATTATAAGTGTGTATATGACCAGGTTAAAAAGAAGCTTTTCATAGCAAAAAAAAAAGTATCAAGAGGTTATTAGGTCCCACAGAAAGAGCAACAAAACCAATAAAGGTCAAGGGATGTGCTTAAACTGCATTTTAAAGTCATCAAATATATTATTCCATCCCTTCAATTTGAACCTGCACTTAACAATCAGTGAGAAAAACTGTGTCTCACTCATTTTTGAGAAAAATAAGTAAGATTTCTGAATTAATTCCCCCAATTAAGTTTTTAAAGCAGGCCAATGCACTAGAAATATATAAGGTCTGACTCCTCATTGTTTTATACTTCTTACAGGCATAATACAAGGTATGAGCAAGAGTTCCTTTTGCAGGATAACACAGATGAAGAAAAATAGTCCTACATCACTATCAGGCACATGGAAATTTAGGGTAATTCATCCCCAAGTCCGGGGTGATTCAAACTTCCCAGCTGCCTAAAGAACCATTCCCAAAGACTGGAATTCAAGGGTACATTTGCCATATAAAGCAGCTGTGTTACCTGAGGATTCATTGGGCGACTTTAAAATCTGATGGAGTTAAATTCAACAGATTTACTACTGATTTATGCCATCAAAACAGGCCCAAGATCCTTCAGAGAGTTAAATTTAAGTGTAAAATGCTAAAACCCTGTTTGGTGCGTTTAAAATCTACATGGCACATGTACAAATTCCACCCAAACACTGAAAGAAATTGAGCTCACATGTTTCTAAGGGGTTCTGCATATAGGGAGAAGAGTCTCAATTTGAGATCAGAAGTAGCAGGTGGCTTGTACCCGCACAGACGAACAACTCCTCCTGCTCCTCTCTGGTCGGAGGGAGTTGCAGCAGTGCCAGGTAAAGAGGGCTCCCTTCCCCGCTCCTGCCCAAAGGAGGCATCCAGGTAGGTTGGTACTGACCGAATCAGCATTCGTGCCTATGCCCATGGCATTGAAAGGGAATGCCATTCGCCCACTTAAAGTTTCACATAAAGTATATTCTAGTCTTTCATAAAATATTTTATTCTAAATTTTTTAGTCTTAAAATGAACATTACAGTTGCAAAATTAACCATCTTCAAAAAAATCCATCAGAAAATTAAAGTTGGTCTGGAAATTGCAGTGGCAGGAAACAGTTTAAAATTACACTTAGATAAACAATCAATTTATTAATGAATACAATATTGTATTACTAGAATGTTCAGTTGGCATAGTTTTAATTCATTTACCTAGAAATGAAAATTCTGTGAAGCGACAGGAAAAGATGTATTTAAGTTATAGTAATTGCTAAAAGTTTTTCAAAGTAATTATGCTTTGAGATAATTTTTGTGAAGAGATTTCTGCACCAAAAGAGTATATAAATAGCAACGCTACTTACTTAAGTCATTTTTGCTCAATCATGCTAATAGTCAAGTGTTTTTCTATATCCAAGTATTTTAATTACAGCTAGCATTTCTAAGCTGCCTATTAATGGTAAGTGCTGTGCAGAAATATTACCATTTCTATCACTAGTCATAAGAAAGTCATATAGAAGAAACCAAACTTCAGTTTCTAATCCGTCTCAGTTAAGTTTAACCCTTTTGTCAAAACACCTGCAAGATATGAACCATATTATGTTTTTCAAGTAGGCTTTCATATTTCCTTTATGACAATTACACCACTAACATTTCATAAGTTAAAAAGAAGACTTTTTTCCTTATCATATTGCAAGAGTTTAAAATTTTGCATCTTTTCAGTAAACTTCCTTCAGATGTCTCAGAAAAGTCAAATGTTATTAAGCCATTTTAAGAAACATGCTCCACATTGAGCTCAAAAAGTTTAGTTATTCACTTAAGGAAAGCACATAAGCCAAAACTCTCAGCATTACTAAACAAAAAAACAAAATGAAAAATCCTTAAGGAAAAAGGTTCATATTCTCTACATCAGCCTGAACTCAGACTATATAAATAACACCCCAGTGCAATAAAATTGAAATAAGTGTCTTTTTGGGAGTTGACAGTGTCTATTATGCCTACTAAAACCAAAGACAGAAGAAATACTATGAGAACAAGGTTTCAGTGAATGTATACTGAAATACTGCACATGGTTTTCCCTTTTTTGTCTGAGAGTAGAAGAACTTTGAACTTCACCTCTGATGTTGCTCTGGGAAAAGACCTTCCCACAGGGATTGGTGAAACTCGATCATAACCACATCATGGAATAAGAAGATCTGGCACATACGCACACTTATGTACAAATTAAATAATCTATTTAATGCTATCAGAAAGCTTAAGTGATTTACTACGGTCAAATTTCAAAACCTCACCAGGAAGCAGAGACTGTCATTTCAGGGCAATCCCAGTCTTAAGAGTTGAGAGGCCATACAACTGAATTTTCCAATCAGTGGCAGCTGCAATTATGCACGCAGTGGATACGAGATCAGCACTAGTACACGAGAAATGTAGAGTCTTGGTATCCTACCACATCACGATTTCTGTATTCCAGAGCCTTCAACAAAGTGATGCAGCTCTTTTACCAGCTACTCACTGCCCATGCAACTCGCCTGTGGTGTTAGACCCCCCTCAGGCATGTAGCTTCTTTGGTACATAGGAAGGAGAAACACCTCTCTCCCCAGCACTCACTGTTCATTTTTGAGGGAAAATAAGATTACTTAGATAATCCTTTAGCTTTCCTGCATTCATCTCTACCTCCACATGTGGAAAGTAAATTTAATCCCACTGGTGGATATGGTGGGTGTAAGTGGGCAAAAGCACTGACAGGTATTCAACAAAACCCACAGAGGAAAGCTGGATGTTAAAGGGTACAGCTCCTGTATTATGGAACAGCACACCCCAGGTATCTACACAAAACTCCCAGGCTGTAAAGAGGGTCATACCTAGCCACACAAGCATCTGCTTTTGTAGAATAGTGTAAATAAATGCATGAGGGCAAGTCTTACGAGGAGTGGCTGAGGGAACTGGGGTTGTTTAGTCTGGAGAAAAGGAGGCTCAGGGGAGACCTTATTTCTGTCTACACCTACCTGAAAGGAGGTTGTAGTGAGGAGGGTGTTAAGTCTCTTCTCCCAGGTAACAAGTGATAGGACAAGAACAAACGGCCTCAAGTTGTGCCAGGGGAGGTTTAGATTGGATGTCAGGAAAAATTTCTTCACTAAAAGGGTTATCAAACATTGGAACAGGCTGCCCAGGGAAGAGGGGGAGTCACCATCCCTGGAGGGATTTAAAAGGCATGTAGATGTGGTGCTTAGGGACATGGTTTAGTGGTGGACTTGGCAGTGGTAGGTTAATGGTTGCACTTGATGATCTTAAAGGTCCTTTCCAACCAAAATGATTCTATGGTTCTGTGACAAGGGCACAGGCTGGGAGTGAACTCAGGAAAACCTGTTAAATTCATACCCGATGCTCCAGGCAGGGCAGGGACGGGAGACGGCGAGGCTTTGGCGCCGCCACCACCACCTTCCCCGAGCTGCGCGTCCAGCCCCTGCGGGGAAGGGGCAGCCGGTGCCTCGACCGCGCCGTCCCGGCACCTGCCCGAGGCCCCGGGTGTCGCCGGCCTGGGGACAGTACCTGCGGGGGCTGCCTGCAGCAGGACAAGCAGGAGGAGGAGGCGGGCCGGGAGGCGACCCCTCGCCCTGCCATGCGCCACAGGCCGCATGGCCGAAGCCCCCAGCGCCTCTTTCCGACCTCCCAGGCGCGCGGCAGGCTTCAGCCGCCCACAACGGCCGCCTGGCGAGGCGGGCGGGGCGAGGGGGGCCTCGGTGGCGCCGCGGCGGGCGGGGCGGCGAGGGCGAGCCGCGGCGGTGGAGGTGGCTTCACCGCCCCCCGCCCTTCTCTGCCTAGCCGCGGGGCAGGCAGCGGCGGGGCTTTCCCGGCCGCAGTGCCAAGCCCTGCACTTGCGTCTCTGGCGAAGGAGGGCGGGGGGGGGCTTTCACATCCTCAAACCCAGGGAAACATCTGCCGCCGCCGCAGCTCCGTCCTCCGTCGCCCAGCCGCCGGGTTATACATAATTAATCCCAATCCAGTTAATCCTCCTCCGCTCCAGGGGCAGCTCCTTTGAAACAGCCGGGCCTGCGGTGGTGCGAGGAGTGCACCCGGGGGTGGCCCAAGGTACAGTGAACTGGCTTCACGCTCGCTGAGGTTGTTCCTAAAAAAGAGCAAGGAAGTTTCCATTGCAAAAGCAAAGAACTCTGCTGCTGTAGTCAGTGCCATGAGCGGTTACAGCTGTGCTGCTACAAAAAGGCAATTAAGAGTCTGGAGTCCCGGAGCATGTCTGTGTTCCTGTGGAGTAAGAATATTTAATACGTAGTAGGTTAGAGAAAGGATTTTTTGAAAGAATGGAGGAGGGAAAATGAATTATCTGGGAAGCAGATAAAGTCTGGATAGAAAATGTCACTGTATTGGAAAAATTGGTGTGTTGTTACTATGCCAGAGAAGAAAAATAGCTGTTTACATCAAAGAACCAAGACAATTGCTCCACGGGAATCCTGAAGCCAAGTAAAAGGCAGACATCCAGTAAAGAGGTCTAGCTTAGATATATGACCAGCTCATCAGTGTTCTTCCTTAAAGCACAGATCACTTCTGAAAACTGACAGTAGAAATAATTCAGCCTTAGGTGGCAAATTTACTTCCTGGGATAATCTGAACAGAAGCTCTGTCAGTGAAATTCAAGATAAAGCTTTAATTGCATTTCATTCTGCAAAATGAATGCAACAAAACAAGTCATCCTTGCAATGTCATCCATCCTGTGCCTTACCTGGCTCCCATGTCTTCCCCTCTCCTCTTTCTAAAGCTTTCCAGGAGAAGGTAAGCAGGGGGAAGAAAGGTCAGTCTGCAACCCTGGATGTTATTTCTAGTGTAAAAATGAATATATTTGGTACGGAGATTACTGAGTGCCAGTAAATACAGACAGCAGTATGGCATTTTAAAGGCTTCTTACAGGCAGAAGTCAAATTTGGAAGTATCTTTCCACTAACTTAAATGTACAAGTACCATAGAAAGCAGACACAAGTTGTTTCGGACAGAGTTCTGTGTTTTCATAGTGTTGGCTTAGCCTTACAGTGCCAGTACTGCATATATAGTGTTCTCAGCTGTCACTTCTTACCCGTTTTAGTTCTTGTGACCTATAGATGAAAGCTATCTTAATAAAGAAGGAAGTTTTATTTATTTTTTTCTGTTCTGTCAGCAAACTCCTGCAAAGAAAAATCACCATGATTCTGCATTATGGAACTTTTTATTACTATAAACCTGTACTGTATTATATGTTAAGCCCATTTCTGATTTTGTGTTAATCAAAAGCAGGTTAGGAATTCAGGGCAGTTACATCTGTGTGAGAGTAACATAAATGAGAGAATGATCAGACGCTGTGCCCTAATTTTTCCTGACAAGGCCACAAAGTAAAGCCCCATTGTGTGAATTGAGCTGTGCAAATAAAAGTAGTTTGATTTTTCCAAAGTGCCAGACATTTGCAGAAGGCACTGAATTCATGCAGAGAGGACCTCTGTAAATCAGACTGCTTTTGTTTAGATTGCTAAAAGAAGAGCGTCAAGCTTGGGATTTGGAAATGAGTGCTGCATATTCTGACCTGAGGCATTAATGGATTTGCCAACCTGTGAGAACAAATGGCAAAACTCTGGAGGAAATTAAACTGCATGGAAAACTCTGATGTCAATGTGATTTACTCATTCCAAGTAATAATTGTAAGTTTTCTGTACTTGCTCTTAGCTGTGGTTGTATTTGATAAATTTTTTTTGTGTTAAATCTGTATTTCAATTTAATTCGTATTTGTGATACCAAAAGAATAACTTATTTTAAAATACTTCAATGAAAATACCATGTAATTTTCAGTAAGACTGAAAACTTCTTAATTTTGCTCCTACTAGATGAATAAGTAACTGGTAGTGCCATTTCAAGTTGCTGTCTGTGCCCACTTGAAGGACTACATTACTGTGGTACACATGAACCATGTTTCACACCAGGAGACATTTCATTGTGAGGTGGTTTCCATCGTTACCAAGCAACCAAGAAACTCTCTGCTCATTCGATGGCTGTGTTCTTTCTGTACCATACTTGATAGATCTCCTTTCAGGAAAGAATTCACTACATAAACCACTACCTTGCTCTTTATGGTTTCTGTGTACTGATCTTCTGGAGGACAACCTCTAGTTTTACTGTGGTTTGTTGGCTAAGACTTCAGAAACTTGGAGAAACAGGAGCAAGTGGAGTCTTTTAAGGTTACTGCCACATAGGGACAATAGAAGATAATGATCGTGATTTCTCATGGAGCTGAAAGGCAGGCAAGTGCCTTTAAGAAGTCTGCCTTGCCAGTTGAACCAGTTCACAAAATGGATCGCCAACAGTATCGAAGTCTGTTAAAGACGATGTGCATGCCTGTTGTGAGAGGTCCTGAGAACAGACATGACTTTGCCAGCTTTGAAGAGAAAAACAGTAATTCTTTCCTGAAATTCAATCCGTTCACCCCTCCAGAAGGGCCGAATTACCCTTTATTCCCACACCGGTATGATGTGCCTTTAGTGGATCCCTGCTCAGGTTTTGTGAGTCCAGGAGCAGATGCTGTCCTGCATCCCAATGTTGGAAGAGCTATTGAATCCCTGGTGGACTACAGTGATGTGAAACCTCACCAACGGGTCCCCATCACAGGAAAGACAGACCAGACTGCCCACAGAAGGCAAATGATCCTCCTGGAGGAAACCAGCCAGAACAGAAGGTGGAACTCCAGGGCTGTGTCAGCTGCTTCTGTCAGGGCACGACTTAGAGGTAAAACAAACTACTATTTTTATTTGTTAATCACCAAAGAAATTGGTGATGCTTAGCAAATAAATACAATTAGTTTCTGAACTCCATCCCCCAGGGTCCTGAAAGAGCAACCTTGTAAAATATATTTGCCCTGGATATTTGAACTGGATATAACTGAATATAACAGCTGCTGTAGAGTGTTTGTATAATTCGTTGTCATGCTGTAGCAAAGAGGTATGAGTTAGCAAATTCTAATGCTAAAAAAAATAAAGATCTTTGAAGGTAGATAATGTTTTAAACAATACATTTAGGTAAATTGTGAAGTTTTATACAATAGTCCTAATGAGCACCTGTTTTAATGTAAACCAAAATAACAAATCACTCCAAAGTTGGGAAATCCCCTGAATATTTCTGTGTCTTTTAGTATTTCCTGACAAGTTGCTGTGCAGCTTATTTAAAGACCTATTCCAGCACCTAGCTAATCGGAGAACAGAAGTTCTTCAGGACTGCCATCACATGTTGGTCAAAGTACATATTACCCTCTTATTTTATATCAATGTGTTACACATAAAGTTGGGTCTGATCATTTCATATTGATTACAGCATCAAAATGCAAATTCACTCTTTTTAACATGAAGCAAAATTGGGTTGGTAGTTAATATTCAGAATTTTCATCAGAAGATTCTGGAAAGCAGAAATACCTACCCAGGACTTCTAAAGGCAGACATAATTAGCAGTAAGCAATATTGATTTTTTATAAAGATTAAGCCAATTCCAATGATTTTCATAGAGAAATGCTTATTACAGCTAGAAAAAAAAATTATGAGAACTCAGGCAACTTGCTTATAGATGGGGGGAGGCATTTCTTACAACATGGTAAAGAAATGCAAATAAGCTCATTATTCCATTTTACTTTACAGAGAGACAACACTCTCGCTTCACGGTTAGCTGTACTCATCCATGTTATTGTCACCATAAAGTCTCCAGGTGCTATAAATTCAGGCAGTATTTTTGGTTCTGTCTTCGAACTTTGCACCTTAAATCACTTTTAAGGTTATTGCAGTCATATAACAGAACCCAAAAGAACTCAAGAAACTACAAAGGGAAAAAAAATATGCTCTGTAGTTTTTATTCTTGCTCATCCCATATAATTTTCACTCTTATTTCTCAGTTACTGTGTTCTCCATTTACATAGGAAATTAGACCTCAGACACCAGTCAGAACTGATCAGCTGGGGGTTTTTTGCAAGCTTCTGGAAAAGTGAAGGGGAAAGTTTGAGATGTGCAATTCTATCTGACCATTAATTTTTCCAACGCAGAGAAAAGCAGACAGAGACAGAGATACTCTGTCAGATAGAGACACACCTGAAATGAACACAGACAAAATCTGAAGCTGAATGTCATCAAGTCAGTAAGCAAGGTTACAGTCAAGAAAGTGGTCCAAAATGGAGAGTAGTTCCAGAAAGCAGACAGAAACTTTCTGGTGGCTTTCTGGTGATTTTTCTATGTTTGAAGTTCACTATTAGAGTGAAGTACTGACTCTACTGAAGCTGTCAGAAAAAGTCAAACGTAACTCAGGGACAAATCTGGAAACAGATGTAGTACAGCATAAATTTCTTAAGGAAAGCTGTGCAAATGTTCTTTCCAAACCTAGTATTCACTTACAAGTTTTCCTGTGATGCTGAGGTATTAACTACAAATGTGTAAATATAGGTGTAAAAAGTAGATGAGTTTTAACCTACTCTTTTTAATGAGACTGCATAAATAAATTCCAGGTTTCAGCTATATGATTCTGAGAGCCCAGCTACCAACCCCCAGGCATGTGATGTGATGAAAGTTGCTAATCCTTCTAGATATCAGTCCCGAGACATTCCACAGCCAAGTTGTTTGAGGAAGTCGTGCTGAAAGAGAGATCAGTCAGTCATTTTGCAAGCAAATTCTACAGTCACTTTCTCCACTGTGTTGGGGAGGAACAGAAAAAAAAAAAAACAAACAGAGACAGAAGCAGCCTCTGGGACAAATGAGCTGAAGTATATAAAACATTGCAATAGACAGGAGGTTCTCTGTTGTGAGAAGATGTAGTACTATGGCTTTGGCAGTCAACAGCGTTACTTTGAACTTCCCCCGCGCCTTTTGCATCTACTGAGCAAAGCAAGTTTATTGAACAGTGAGGCTCTGTGATAGCAAAGCAAAGGTGAGAAGCTGACAAAGAAGGTTGTTCTAAGACTGGAGAATCAGAGCCTGCCAGAGAAGGGAGGCAGCTGAAGAGCTATTCTTCATGTATTCTTGGTCAGTATAGGGAAGGTGCTCAGTGCTAGAAGACAAGGTCTTTAGGAAGTTCACAGTTTTTGCCTGTAGAGTCCCCTTCTTTCACTCATATGACACCAGATTTTCATAACCTTTTCTCTGTGATCTCAAGTTTCTTTGCAGTGTTTAGGAGGACCTCAGAATTTGACTGTTCAGGTATATTTCTACCTGGAAACCTGGTGACAAAGCCCTCGTATCCAGTTGGTAATTATTATTCTATTTTGTATGGCTTAACACAGAGATGGGCATGGGGATTGCAGAAGGAACCAGGGTATTTGATAATTCTGATAAGGAGCAGAGATTACTTCTTGCCCCTACTGGAAGCCAACATATCTGTAGATACAGTTTTCTTCAAAAACTGGAAAATGGGAAACACTGTAAAGTTTACCTATAGACTTGATATTATCCCTTTTCTATAAGAAATAAGCAGTTAACTCATGCCGCTACTAGAGTGGCCATATTTGGATTTGTCCAAAGTCCCAGCTAGTCCAGTATTCCGTCCAAGACTGCGGGTAATTATCAAAGAATGTCATCATACTTTCTCTGCATATTTTCCTATCACATGATGATTTGTGGACCAGGCATTCATGACCAGGAGATGATGTGTTTGTAGTTATTAGTCATGGATTCATAGATTTGCCTTCGTGAATATATTAATTTGCTTTTTGAACCCATCACTTAACTTCCAACCCTCTATTTCCAAGTAGTTTGTGAATATGTTAATCAACAAAGTCCTAAGCCCAGATGGGTTACCTCCAGGTCTCTCTACCAGTGATCTCCATCTGCCTGGAAAGTTAATCATTTACCCCTTCACTCTTTGTCTGATCTTCTAATCAATTATTTATCCATGTGAAGATCTTATCTTTATTCCATTGTTACTTTTAAGAGGCTGTGTTGAGGAATTTTTTGCACAACTCGTTGACATAATTGTGGTCACATTATACTCATTTCCCAACAGCCTTTGTATAGGAAGAGTTCCCTTCCCAGTGCTTCCTCTTCTGAAGCAAGAAGCATTCTCCAGAGTAATCATTACTCTGGAGAGGTAATCATCCAGGAGTAATCTAGGATTAAGCAGCACATTGAGCATGAGGCATATCAAAGTAGGATTCCAACCTCTCCTACCTTACAAATAATGATAGAAAATGACTGTAGGCAATGCTGGTGCAGCATTACCAGTTTGTAACATAGTTACTTGGTGAGATAAAACCATTACCTGCCTACAGAAAGAGAAAGAAGAAAGGTTAGTCAGAGGCAACAAAATGTAAAGCAAAGAGCCAAAAAATGTGCAACTTGAAAAACATCAAATTAACAGTTCGACACTCATAGATAACATGCATAGCTCGTAACTATTGTAGCATATGAACAGTCAACTAAGAATGCAAAATGGCCTACAGTAGGCTCAAGAATATCTGAGCTATTAAATAATTACCCATAACACAATAAAATATGTAATAGCATAGTGCCTAGTAAGCTAGTAGTTCATCTGGAATTAATGCATAAAAACTCAGAATAAACTCTCGAGGGCTGAGTGCCGTTGAATAAAACAACTGCGGTTTCAGTAAGGATTTGATTATTTATTGTCCCTACAGTTATGTATTTCACTGTGCATTTGTTTTTCACTTGCCCAATAGCAGAGTGATGCTTTGTTTATTTAACAGCTTTGTTCTCTGTAGCTTCTTTTGTTGTTCATGTCTTTCCAAGATAAACTGATGGATTTTGTACTTATTTATAATTAGTTTTCAGGGGGTGTTTTGTAGCCTTTTCTTTCAAAGGAGTAGAAGAGAGAGAAGAAGTAGTGTCAATAGATTATATTTATTTTCTGTATGTAAAAAGAAGTAGAATAATTAACCAAAGACCTAAGCAAGAGAATCTGGAAGAGTTATTTGTAAGCTCTTCAGCTGGCATTGTTATCTCGTGCTGGGCCCACTGAAGTCAATACTCCTACTAATTTTAAAATGTAAGAGGCTGAAAACAGTCCACAGTTTTTGAACGACAGTGAGGTGCAGTGAAGCTCGTGAGACTGCTGGGTTTGTGAGACGTTTCTGCATATGTCTTTATGTGGTGACATAAGAATCTCACTTTTTGCTTTAAAAACAAAACAAAAAGGTGTTCTGGCTTTCATGGTCTCTGAGAAACAACTTAGAAATGTGAATGAGTACATCTTCAGTTTCTGACTCGGAATCCAAACCAGAAATTCCCCAAATTCATTATCTGTCATTGAATCCTGCTTTGTCAGATTAGGAGATGAGCTTAAGTAATAAACTGAAACTGGCAGTGTCATTAAGCTTGTCATTAGTTAAAAGTGACAAAGCCAAGACAGTGAGTTCCCAACTTGGACGAGAACAGATCATGCCATTTTCAATCCTGTGGACTGAGCAAATCATTAGGGACATTGAAACCTCCAGAAAGTTGATTTAAAGAAAAAATTATTGCAGTTTTTACACTAGATCTTTCCACTGAAAGCAAAAGGAGGAGTAAATGTGAGAAGATTAATGATCCCAGCAGTAGACCAGTAGTGTCAAGATGGCAAATTACAGTATGCAGAGCAAGAGCAGAGGTCTCTAGAAATGCGATGTACAATTATCAAAGCAAATGTAAAGTTATATACATGTCCTCCTAAGGACATTGTAGCTGACAGGAGTGTTTTACACATACAACACAAGGAATAACAGTTGTAATCTTTTGCTCTTTAATCAATGAACCAGAGGGGAAGACTGGTTTTGTGGAACTACTAGGACATATAGATGGATGTATTTGAGCCATGTACCTCTTTACTGTAGAAGGCTAGTACATGCATACATATTAAGTAATTACAACATTTCAGACATAAAACCTAATGGAAGCATTCCTATATGAGCACAATTTGTATATTTGTGGATAGCATTTAAAGTTTACACAAAGCTGGGGCAATGAAGGTCCAGCCTCCATCTTTACTGCAAGCATGTTACCTGTTTAAGAGACACTTCCCAAAAGAATTGCTTTACTTGGAGAGTGTTTCAGTTTGAAAGCTCTTCACAGTGCAAAGATCCACAAATTCTGTCAAGCTTTTCAAAAGCAGCAACTTAAAGTTATAACACTATACAAAAAGGTCTTTTAAAAACCAGATCATATTATTTCCGTACCTACGTATAGCATTAGGATACTAAACCTAGTGTCTTTTACTGAAAGCTGTGATTTTTCTTTTAAACTTTGTCAGAGTGATTAGTTCTGCAAGAACAAATTTTGCATTTTGCACAGTGGTTTTCAACTTTTAGTCTTTGAATTATTTTCTCTAAAGTATACATAACATTTCTAGAAATTACTGGGAAAAGTAACTCTATTATAAATTAGTTTAAATTTGCTACATAAAGGTCTTCATATGCATTGGAAATTTTTAGGGGTCTGGAAGTAAAAAGCAGGTTGAAAACTACCTAAGTAGTACATTCTTGATACTAAATAATAGTTTCCAGTGTTCATAGAGAGAGTGGTGTGATGGCTGTGTGGCTGCCTACCCCTTTTAGTATAGTATAACAAAGTATATTTAGAAGTGCATGTTTCCTGAAGTCACCAAGAGCATTATGCTAGTTAATGGCACAGCAGTTTGAATGATACTCATACATATCCCTTACCTTATTTATAGAATTATTTTGTGGGCTTTATCCTGATTCCCTAAGGAGACAAGTTGTTTCCATTCGTCTTGTTTATTTATCTATTGGTTCTCCCCTAATAACTTTTAACCCCATTGGCCAATTTCTGCCAAATTTGACAGAGATATAAATATCTCAAGGATAACTGTATACCTGCAAGATTTTTGAAAGTTGAAGTCTCAGGAAAGGAAAGACATAAATGAGTGTTCTGCTTGAGGGAACTGAAACTCAGGCATTATAACATCTCTCTGTTTAGCAGCAGCTCACTTGGTTATCAGCATTTATGTACTGGATCACCAGTCAGTACATATGTGGCTCTATAGTAACTGCAGGATATGACCTCTTGGTGGGTAAGCCTGATTTACAGGGACCTGATCAGGGAGAACTGAAATTATTCGAATATGAAGGTGGGAGGATGAAGGAGAGAGAGAGAAGTATCTTTAGGAAATCAGTCACCTACTGCTCATGGAATAGCTTGTTTATTGCTTTCAGGGTTGGCTAAGATTATGTAACTGTAGAAATGCAATATGCGATTACTAGTTTGGGTTGCATTAACAAGCTTTTATTATTCTGTTTGCTAATTTGGATAGTTTCCTTTTTACAGTTAGTACTGTACATGACAATATGTGAAGCAGACCAAACCATAGCCATGCATGTTGTGATATTATTTACCACCTACTTTCATCTTCCATGTAATTTAATGTATTTTTGTGGAAGTTTGTATTTCAGAGTGGTAACACGTAACTGAACATTAATGCATCAGTTTTTATGGGAAGCCATGGGTTGTTTTCATCCAGTTTAGAACAATAAGGATTGCTACAAATTGATCACAACAGGAAGCCCTTTCTTTCAGGTTGGCGAACTCCAGTGAAAGTCGGTCCTGCTCTACCTGACCAAAACCGTATTTCTGCATTTTGTATGGATCCCAATCTGAAGGCAAGTGTCTGGTGCCTTTCTTGTTATGACAGAAAATATATTTAAATAATTTTGTTTCTAGTCTGCTTCTCACTTAAATACTTTTGGCAATGATTACACTAGTGTAGTGAAATCGGTCTTTTTAATTTCTTCATCAAAATCAATTGAAATAAGGGCTATATTTCAGGTAGCTGTATGTTAGCATGACCAGATTTTAATGGTGGCCATCACTCCAATAATTTTCATTTTTTGTACTGTTACTCTGATTAAGGCATTTAGACAGTAATGTGAGACTGATACTACCAATGACAGTTACGTGTAACTGGAGACAGAGTTATAGAAAAAATACCAGAATGTACAAAAGACCTCATACTTGGTATAAATAGTCATATATTTAATACTTAGGCACTGCCTTATTTGGTGCAAGTCACAAACAAATAAGTAAATCAAAATACATCAGTGATTCCATAGCGCAAGTCTAATTAAGTCTTTCCCATACTGAAAATATAATGGCATCCTTCTACACTGATGAGACTATTCATAGCCCTTAAATTGTTGTACATGCTTAAATAGTTAGAATAAAATAGAATTGGAATGGAATGGAATGGAATGGAATGGAATGGAATGGAATGGACTAGACTAGAATATTTCAGTTGGAAGGGACCTACAATGATCATCTAGTCCACTCTTTAAACAAGCAATCATAGTATCATGTATGTTGATAGCATTGCTTTCTGCCATGTATTTGATATCTCTTAGGAATCAAGTTATCCTTCTGCGAGTTGGAGAGAAGAAAAAGCAAGGGACTATTTCTACAAGTCAAGTACTCAAAAGTGAGACACCGTTTCTTTTAAAAACAGTTTTTGCTTCTGCTTTGCTTCATTTTTTCATCTTCTTTTTGCTGCTATGCACCTTTAGGTAACAGGACATATAAGACTACAAAAGTTTTTCTATCACTTGGCACTTCTGGTGTTTTAACAGCATTTAGCATAGGATTCATCTCATGAACTTTAGTTATCTAAAAGCATGCATCCAGTCTGTGCCTTTCATCTCCACTTCCTCTACAGGCAGTGAAGAGAAACTGGAGTTTCCAAAAGGGCATTCTGTACATCTGTCTTCAACGCCTGTCACACACATAATATGACTAGTGTCTAATCTCTATTTATGTCTCATCTCACTTAGCTGATTATTCAAATTTAGACAAAGTAAAACCCATCAGTACTGTAAGCTAGAAGATAAACTACCTCTTTCAATTAGTGAGTGGGAAAGTCTGAAAGAAGACAAGCCTGTGAAACTGTACCATAGCTACTTGTTCTCCAATAAGCAACATATAATTCTAGGTTTTTCATTTCCCTTTAAACTAGAAATATACACCTTTGTTATTTTCTACATCCTTCTTTGTCACATAATTCCTTATTATCTAGCCACCGGTGTTATTCACTAATGATTATATGGGACCTTTTCTCTCTTCTTTTTTATTGTTGATCTAGAGCTTATGAAGAAGTTCCTTGGGATAATATATTACCTCCCAAAATCCAGCCTCCGGAATCAACAATGGAAGTGTTGGCTGATCCTGTTTCCCAGTGTTTCACAAAAAGGAGATACCACCCTGAACCTGAAATAAGCCAAGTCAGTGAACAATTTCTTGCCAATGGGTTTTAGGTTTTGCTAATGAAATGTAGCCTAAATTTTGTGTAGGTCATACACATAAGCCCACAGCAATGTTTTCAAATAAAATCAGTCCCAAGTGAGCATTTAAGGTCATCAGCACATGCCAGTAATTGCCTCAAATGATTTCATATTTTTCTCTCCCCCTCCCCTGTAAACTGGTACAGAAGATATGCATGCATAGTACCAAAAGAGAGGATAAGGATATTGACGAAAAATTGGTTGATAGGAATGATGCTGTAGCATAACAAAGCTCATGTTAAGTTGGTTTACTTGTGATTATTAAATGTAAGAATTATTATTTTTACTAAACTAAAATTCAGTCCTGCAATTGGTTCTGATTGCTGCATCTATTAAGACAAATTAATTAGATAATGTTGACTTACAAGAAGCATCTCATGATTTTAGGTTGTTGGAGGCTTCTGGGACAGATTTCAAACAAGGTCTTTTACCTCTCCACCGAGACCTGTTAATTTGTAAGTTTCATTTTTGTGTGAATATCGGGGTCCTCTGAACATTTCCTTTATGAAGTCTGTGTACAGTTTATTATTTCAAAAGAATAAATTCAGCAGCATTCTATAACTAGAGAAGTTAAGATATTCAATCAATAACTATATGAAAAGCATACTCCTGTGAGACAGTTAAATATAAAAAGCAGAACAGAAGAACTCTGTAAAGTGCATGATTGTCATGACTGTCATCTGATGTTTTCATTGAGACGTGACATTTATGAAAACACCACAGTAATCATACACAGGTACAAACTCAAGGTTTTATCTGCTGTTTGAAGAATACAAAACAATCTCAGAGTGGAGTGTTTTAGATGAACCCAGTAAAGGGTGACAGGAGGTTTAGAAGGGCTCAGATAAGAGCCAAGCAGAGATGGGGAAGGACAGGTTGGTCAAAGCAAGATACGAAAGCTAGAACTTGCCTCCTTTCCAGGCCATGAACAAGCAGGTTTGCTCGGGCAAACTCAATGGACAGGTGTGCTGCAGGGCACAGCCAGACATACAATGGGAGAGACAGGTACCTCTGCAGGGTGGAAGTGAGATAGAAAACACTATCATTATGGTTTCTTGAATGTTGCTCTTTCAAAGGAATACAGACATGGCCAGTGAGAGCAACTTGCAGGGACAGACCGAGAGAGAAATTCAGACCTGATGTTAAATTCTCCCGTGTTCTCAAGAATTGAATGGGAGAAGTGTTACAAGTAAAGAGGAGGTTCATTTTTAAAGAAAATTTGCCTATACTATCCTAGGAAATTGAAGTCCCAGTATCTGAGGTTGAAGATTCAAAGACAAGATTCTGCCTGCTGAACTGGGTCATTTAGCATATATGTCAATTTAGTCATTTACCACGGTCTTTTACCAAACTAAAATGAGCATTGCCTCATTCCAAGAGCAAAACTTTGACTTGTCACCACCTCTCTTTTGAGACCTCATAAATATTCTATCAGAATATTCTGTCTGGTGAAAAAAAAGGTGATTGATCTATTTTGTCTTTAACAGCGTAAGCCGAAGCTCTCGAACTGGTCATATCCCTTTGTATACGTAAGTACAATGTCCCTGGGTTGTTTCTACTTCCTACATTTTTGATTAAGCCCAAGCAATCCATCTCTCATTTTCTGAAGCAAGAGCTGTAGATGGCCTATGTTATCTAACCTTAAGGTGTTTTCTGGTGCCAAGGGAGAGCGTGTGCTGAGTCTCTTCTGCTTGTGGATGACTCCAGCCTTTTACCTGTAAATTAGAAATCAGGACCATTATGTCCTCTTTGGAAATTCTTCCCAGTCTGATTATGGGCATAGCCAAAAGGACAAGAGATGACACGTTTGTATCTTATTTCCATTCTTCCCAAGCCTCCTGTCTGCACATATGTACTAGAGCTGTCATTCGTTATGTCCTGCAAGTTCAGCAGATGATTGTTTTCATCTTGGGACATGCCAAGCACACAGGGCAGTTCATCTCCATGTTTTTTCTTGTGGACTGTTTTAATAAATAACTAGAATTTTGGAGCATGCAGCATATGGTTCAGCTGCCTCCACCAGCTGTCTTATGAATAATGTACTTATCTTTGATTTCCTTTCTATCCAAACAGTGGCTGTGTTGGTGCAGTGAATTTTGAAGACATTGACAATGCCGATGTAGACTTAATCCAACTTAACCATGTGCGAACTTCAAAGCCTCGCTACACAAGCACTGCATAGTATGTTTCTCTTATTAGCATGATTTTGATACTGCTTCTTGAGTTCTTGTTACTTGGGAAAGGGGAAAAAAGATCTCGTTAAAGATGTGGTCTGGGGCAAAAAGACTGAAAAAAATTGGGGAGAACGCTCCTTTTTCTTTTTAATAACTTGAATGAGGCCTGTTAACAGAGGAAACACAGTGGGCTTTCAGATTCAAGGTTAAACTTGAAAAGTCCTTTTTAATAACTGAGTCAGTAGTAAATGGCCTACAGTGGTAACTACCTACAGTGGTCGGTGTAGGCCTGTATAAATCTAAGGGTCCATTCAGCCAGGTATACAAAATTAGTCAAGGAAACTGATACAAAATTAGGAGAGAGATGTCTACTGAGATTATGGTATAACAGATTTCATCCATCTACTTGTGTTATGTTAAGCTTAAATGCAACCTGTTTTGACTAAGTATGAATTTGTCATAGAACATTAAGGCCTGATTCTTTATTGTATCACATTAGTGTTACAGTTCCAGGGAAATTATGCTCCTACACCATGCATCACGCTTTTCAACCAGAAATGTGACCCTGCCATCCATCTACTACAGAAAGGTCATAATGGACTGACAATAATTAACTGTTGGACCAAAAGCTACTCTTAGTGAGCCCATCCTGGGAAGTAAAAGCTGCCTGTGGTAACACCAGTGCAATACACTGTCTTGGTGTAATGAACTCTTCACAATCAGCAGACTCTGACCTAAGCTGGGATGAAAATCAGAGTATACTCTTCCTCCTGCTGTTAACCTTGCTAGACTAATTGTACAACCAAGTTTTAAGAACTCAGCAGGCAGCTTGCTGTTTTTCTCAATTAAGAAAGGCTGCGTGTGAAGCTAGTCTGAGCACATCTGCTAGATCATACCTCAAAACACCTGACTCATGGTTCCTGATGATGCTGAGACTACCTAACATAGGCATTCCTGTAAATGCCCTGTAGCAGAAAATAGATTCGTATTACATTCAAGGCTCAAGTGGGGAGGATATGGAAGAGAATGTTCTGAGCTTAGCATGCACCAGGAATTTCTGCTGATGTCATTCTGAAGAGAGTCCTTACTTCCAAAAAAACTATTTTTATTTTGAAACTCTGACATACTTTCATACTTCAAATGTTTCCTGTTCTTTAGTATAATAGCAGGTCTGTCGGGTAGAAGTGCGTGTGCCGTTCTTTGATGGGGGTAGTGTGACTTGAATATTGCCATGTTAAAAATGTGTTATTTTCTACTTTAGCCACTAGATGGCCTTTGAGTTTGCAAAAGCTCCCTGAATGCTATTAGGACCTTCTCCCGACATTCAGATCGATCACCCACTTTGACATGCAAAGGTTTTCACTTTAAGCCTTTCCTAAAGTTGTCTTTAGTAGCCTGAGCTGGTATTAAGCATTTATTTGCAAACGTTTGAGAAAGTAAAACGGTAGAAGTAACAACATAATGGTAAGAACTAAAAATGGTAAAACAAAAAAGAGGAAAGAGACTGTTCTATTTATTTGATCAGATTTTCTCTTTGCATAGAGCTTTCCATTCTGTCCTTTCAGTGCTCTTGCACAGTTCACATTTGTGAGGAAACTACAGAAGGGATACCTTGCTGGGGGAAGCAGAAGGAGAGAAACTGTAAAAGCAGTGTATGTGCTAAACATTCCTAGTTGCTGGGAGCTGCCTTGGAAGTAGCTGGAATTTCTGAGCGCAACCTTAAGTCTGTTCATTTATGTTTCTTACATCAGTTCCAGGGAGAATGTGTATCCTTTTGTATTGCATCACATGCTGCCACACTTGTGGGAAATGGCACATCATTCTTTACACACCCTTGCTCACTGCAGCTTAGGTTCACAGGCAAAATAAAGTGCTAAGCATTGTACAGTGGTCAAATTTGACCCATATTACTGCAACCAAACCTATTAATGTCAAGCTTGTATGTGCATAATCACAGAATCACAGAATGTTAGGGATTGGAAGGGACCTTGAAAGATCATCTAGTCCAATCCCCCTGCCGGAGCAGGATTACCTAGATCATGTCACACAGCAACGCATCCAGGCGGGTTTTGAATGTCTCCAGAGAAGGAGACTCCACAACATCTCTGGGCAGCCTGTTCCAGTGTTCAGTCACCCTCACCGTAAAGAAGGTTTTCCTCATATTTATGTGGAACCTCCTGTGTTCCAGCTTGCACCCGTTGCCCCTTGTCCTGTCAATGGATGTCACTGAGAAGAGCCTGGCTCCATCCTCATGACACTTGCCCTTTACATATTTATAAACATTAATGAGGTCACCCCTCAGTCTCCTCCAAGCTAAAGAGACCCAGCTCCCTCAGCCGCTCCTCATAAGGGAGATGTTCCACCCCCTTAATCATCTTCGTGGCTCTGCGCTGGACTCTCTCTAGCAGTTCCCTGTCCTTCTTGAACTGAGGGGCCCAGAACTGGACACAATACTCCAGATGTGGCCTCACCAGGGCAGAGTAGAGGGGGAGGAGAACCTCTCTTGACCTACTAACCACACCCCTTCTAATACACCCTAGGATGCCATTGGCCTTCTTGGCCACAAGGGCACACTGCTGGCTCATGGTCATCCTGCTGTCCACTAGGACCCCCAGGTCCCTTTCCCCCACCCTGCTCTCCAACAGGTCTGTCCCCAACTTATACTGGTACACGGGGTTATTCTTGCCCAGATGCAGGACTCTACACTTGCCCTTGTTATATTTCATTAAGTTTCTCCCCGCCCAACTCTCCAGCCTGTCTAGGTCCCTCTGAATGGCTGCACAGCCTTCTGGTGTGTCAGCCACTCCTCCCAGTTTGGTGTCATCAGCGAACTTGCTGACAGTGCACTCTATTCCCTCATCCAAGTCATTACTGAATATATTGAATAGTACTGGTCCCAGAACCGACCCTTGAGGGACTCCACTAGATACAAGCCTCCAACTGGACTCTGTCCCATTGACCACCACTCTCTGGCTTCTTTCCTTCAGCCAGTTCACAATCCACCTCACTACCCGATCATCCAGACCACAATTCCTCAGTTTAGCTGCGAGGATGCTGTGGGAGACCGTGTCAAACGCTTTACTGAAATCGAGATAGACCACATCCACTGCTTTACCATCATCTATCCACCGGGTTATGTCCTCATAAAAGGCTATCAAGTTGGTTGAGCATGACTTCCCCTTGGTGAAGCCATGTTGACTGCCCCTAATGATCCTCTTATCCTCGATGTGCCTAGAGACAGCACCAAGGACAAGTTGTTCCATCATCTTTCCAGGGATGGAGGTGAGGCTGACCGGTCTATAGTTACCCGGGTCATCCTTCTTGCCCTTTTTGAAGACTGGAGTGACATTCGCTTTCCTCCAGTCCTCAGGCACCTCTCTTGTTCCCCACAACTTAGCAGAGATGGAGCGTGGCCTAGCAATGACTTCCGCCAGCTCCCTCAGCACCCGCGGTTGCATCCCATCAGGGCCCATGGATTTATGGACGTCCAGATTGCTTAATTGGTCCCTGACCCAGCCCTCATCAACCAAGACAGACTCTTCCTCTATCCTGACTTCCTCTGGGGCCTCAGGGGTCCGGGACTCCTCAGGACAGCCTCCAGCAGTATAGACAGAGGCAAAGGCGGCATTCAGTAACTCCACCTTCTTTTTATCCTCTGTCTCCACGGCTCCCACCTCATTCATCAGTGGGCCTACATTGCCTCTAATGTTGGTTTTACCTGCATTGTATTTGAAGAAGCTCTTTCTGTTGTCCTTGACCTCTCTTGCAAGGTTTAATTCCAAGGAGGCCTTGGCTTTCCTAGTTGCCTCCCTACATCCTCTGACAACAGATTTATATTCCTCCCAAGTGGCCAGCCCCTCCTTCCATGATCTGTACACTCTCTTCTTCCACTTGAGTTTGCCCAGCAGTTCCCTGTTTAACCATACAGGTCTCCTGGTACCCTTTCTTGACTTCCTACCTGCTGGGATGCTCTGATCTTGAGCTCGGAAGAAGCAGTCCTTGAATGCTAACCAACTATCTTGGGCCCCCTTACCTTCTAGTACCCTGTCCCATGGGATTTCCCCTAACAATTGCTTGAAAAGGCCAAAGTTGGCCCTACTGAAGTCCAGGGTTGTGATTCTGCTAGATATTCTGTTCGTGCCACATGAGATCCTGAACTCCACCATCTCATGGTCACTACAACCAAGGCTGCCCTCAACCTTCACCTCTTCAACCAGACCCTTCTTGTTAGTGAGAACAAGATCCAGCAGCGCTCCTCTCCTAGTTGGCTCATCCACCATTTGCATCAGTAAGTTATCATCAATGCACTGGAGGAACCTCCTGTACTGAGGATGGCTGGCTGAGTAGGCCTTCCAGCAAATATCAGGGTAGTTGAAATGATGTACCATTCTGATTGTTTTATCTCACCTCCTGCACGTCATCTGATTTCACACAGCCTTCATCTAACTTGTAACTTCTGCTTGAATTAGAACATAAAATAGTGTAAAATTATTACTGAGAAATGTGCTTTAAAAATACAGCACACATAACATACAACATAGTGCTGAACAGACATTTCTGAGTTTGAAGGGAAGTTAGCAGAGCTATTAACCTGTAGTTCTGCCATGTCATATGGCTGTTGCTGTAGAGCTTTGAGGAATAGAAGCTGATGTGTACACTGTGCTGCAGACAGACATATTGTCTGGATCTCTTTGCAGCGTGTGGTATCATTGTGGATTTATAAGTTTGAGCAACAGGTTCTGTATTACTTCCTCTGTTGTTTTCCATGTCATTTTCCCAGTTTTTAGTGAGTGAGGCCATGGGTTTCATTGATTTGTGGCAATCAGGAGACCAAAATCTCTGAGACCTAAAAGATTCTGACATCTCACAGCTGTGAAAAACTCAATTCCACCTGAAAAATTCTATTAAGTTCTTCATAAAGTATATTTATTCTCTATAATTGTCAGACATCAATTGCTATGATTTTAAGCAGAAGAAAGAAGAAAGTCAGAAAGAAGACATAAAAGTATCCCTGTATTTTTTTTTCTCTTTGTATGTTTGCCAGTAGTTCTAGAAAGATGCGTAAAGGAGCCTTAGCTCCTAGACTCCCAACAAAATCATTGAGAAGTTAGAGATATGCTTTGGACTTTTAGAAGCCTAAATATGCCTTGTAAGTCTGTAAAATGTAAAAATCTCTTTGTAAATAGTCACTTTCACTCTTTCATGGACTAGCAGTTGCACTTCCTGCCTCTAGCACTCGGGCAACAGCATCGACGCTCAGGCATTGCTCCGGAGTGAGACGCTCTTCTTCTCCAGACCATGCAAGAAAGTGGTTGCCATTCAAATTATTAGCAAAGCTGAAAGTAGCTAAGAGTCATCTGTCATGTAATTTTGCAGAGACAAACAGGAAGAGTGGTGAACCTGGGCATATTTTGTATGTTACCCTTGCACCCACCCTCTCTTCCTTTTGGCAGAACAGGAAACCGTCTTCTGTTTTTCTTCTTTTTCTTAAGGAATTAAAAAAAAAAGATAAAAGTCATGACTTATGCTGCAGTTGAGCCTCAAAGCTCAGTTCCTCTCATTCTCTTCCAGGCTTTCATTAAAGCCTGTCTTGGGGGAAAGGGATCAATTACATAATCTCTTGAGGTCTGTTCCAGCCCTGGAATGCATCATCATTCTTAATATCCTTGGTTTGTGTATGCACTCCTGAATCTGCTTCAGGGTGAACTTATTCCTCTCTTTCATCCTTGGTTATGTTGCAATGCATGCCTAAAAGCTGGAATCTTCTATCATTTCTTTGCCAAGGACAACATACAAATCTTTTTTTAAAAAAAAGCCAGTCAAAAAATTAGGAAGTTGTTCTGAAAGCGCACTCCAAAAATCTCTTTCTAATGCAGTCCTTTTTCACCAACAGATATCCAAAGATGTTTTATAAAACTTATCGTGATCTCGTTTTACAGCTCAGTCCTCCATCAAGCGGACTACATTGTCAGAGCACAGGAGTTGTAGGCTTGAATCTTGTCTTTTTATGCCACTGACTAGCGAGATTCCAAACTGAATGCTTTGATGCTTTTTTGTGTTTTCATTGAACGGTGATTGTGGTGTTTTGTTAGGTATACTGGGCAACATTTGTCCAGTGGATCAAGTGACTTTTATTGTGTTTTTAAATTTACTGGTTTTTTTGTGCATAGTTTCTTTTTCTTGTGGGTTTTTTTTTTCCCTACTTTCTTTACTTGTCTGCCTACTTTAAACTCTCTTCTTGTATTTGCTTTCTTTTCTTTCAAAACCATGAAGTGTGAATTCCATTGGAATTAATTAGTTAAAGGTATCTACTTAACAAGATTTCCTGAACAGGGATAGAATTGAGTATCTGTTCTTATATCTTGCAGAACTGAGACCTCTGTGATTTGTTTTAGAAGACTTTGGAGTCTGAATTGATTCTGTCTGTTTTCCTTGGTTATTTTTGCTTTGTTTCTTACTGATGTGATTATTAATTACTTGCTTATAATATTTATTTATTTGTAGAAGTTGAATACTGCATTTGGTTCTATATGTCACGTAGCTAACCATATACTAGGTAGGGAAGCAACTCAGAGCTAAAGAGTGTGTTTTGTACACTTAGCCAGGCTTTCAAAAATAGCTCAGCAACCACACATGAAAACCAGAATTCTGAAAGAGCTCACATTCTGGGTGCATGTTGATTGCTAAGCTCCTATGAAAATCTGGCCACAAACACCACAATGAAACTTTTAGGTGCTGAGCACTTCTAAAAATCTGATCTCCGGTGTGTAACTGCTGCTCCAACCCAAATGTGTATCAAAGAAGAGGACGATGGTCTGAATTCTGAGGAAACACTGTATTTTCAGCTCCCTTGAGCAAGTTACACAGGGGAGGAAACTTCTCAGCACAGCTACAGTGACTTCCCAGGAAGGCTCAGATGGCTAAATTCTCTGGGCATTTTTGAGAGGCTCCACGTTATTAATAACTGAAAATAAGTAACAACCCAATTCATTCTTTCTTGTTGTTAACAACTACTTTGAAAAAACATCTCTTTCTTATTGAGAGGTGCATTTTGAACCTAATAATTTTGAAAAACATACAGAAACTGGTTTTACTGCATCATATGGATTCCCAGCGTAATCATCTGCTGTTCTCTTTTTCTTAAACACCTTTATAGGTATGTAATTTTGTATAATTCTCCTTCATCCCTAGTCACCAGCTTTTTCCTTTGTTGACCTCTTCCCCAATCAGCTGCTGAAACAAGGTTATTCTCTATGTGGTATTTTAGTTCTGCAGGTGTTTTAAGGGTCAATGGAAAAAAAGCCTCCCACACTGGTGATGGGGATTTCCTCTGTAGCATTCATGGGCTGGGCTCTGCTAAGTGCTCAGTCTGACAGACACAAATAACTCTCCTCCTTGGCGTTGTTAGAACTCCCTTACACCCTCAGTGAGTTAACAGTACTTAGTAGTAATAGTGTAGCGCACTTAGTGCATTCCAGCGTACGCAGCAACAGTTCATATCAATCAAGTGTTCTGTCTGCCTCGTGCTTTCCTCTTTTGTGTGTCTTTCGTGTTATAGCACAGCAACTTCCTGATTTCTCACTGTGGTACTTATGGCAACCTACCTCTTGCAATTTGACAAAAGGAATTAGGACAGAGATTATGTTTTCTTGTTCCATATTAAAAGTCTCTGCCTCCAGAATTAAGTACAAAATCTGGCAGTCATTAGCATTTTAAAACTTGCTACTCATAATTCATCAGCTCTCATAATGCTCAGTAGAGGGCAGTGCTTACACAATACATATGCATTCTAACAAAGCGTTATTTACTTAGCAGCACTTCTGAAGCATCAACTCATTAATTGCCCTAACACTGGTAAAGTAGATTATAGTATAAGTTCTTGAAAGATGAACAATGAGGAGGCTGAAGTGACTTGTCCATGGCCACAGTTATCTGTGTCAGGGAGAGGATAGGATCTGACCAAAATCCATTTCTGGAAGCAGTTGATTGAAATGGGAACTTAATACATACAGTTTCTAAGACAAAGTTCCAAGTATTTCAAGTCCTGCAGTTCTTGCACAAAGCTATTCTCTGAAAGCTATTCTTGCACAAAGCTATTCTCTTCATTCTTGGTTTCTCGAGCACATTGAGCAAAATGCTACTATCACATCAGTATATCTGTAGTGACTTAAGTCATATTTCTTCAGTGTAGTCAGCTTCCAACTGACTCTGTGCGTGTATCCCTTATCATTTCAAGTTACCACAGAAACCTCACGGGCCACAATTGGCTGGAGACAGGACCCTCTGCTGCCTTGCACCTTGCATAGTCATTTTCATGGGCTGCCTAAGAGCTTTCCCACAATGTATCTTTTCTTCAGAAACCGACAGCTTGTCCACCATGTATGCTTTTTTAGTGATTTTCCAGTTTGAGTCATTTGGGGTTGAGGGTGGGGGATGCTGAAATATCCTACTTTGACATTTTCCAAATGAGATTTTATTGCTTGCTTGAAATGCTTTCTTGTTTCTGAAAAATGTTACTAAAATGTTACTAAAATATTAGTTAAAAGGGCAGTTGAAAAAGTTGAAAGCAGAATAAAACTGATTGAAATTGTAGAAACAAAATGTTGCAGTTCAACGTGATTCAAAATATTTATGGGGAATTACCATTTTGATGGTTTTATCATTTTAGAAACCCCAAATCCATTTTTAAATACCCATTCCCTATCCTGCTTTGATGTCTGAGGGAGAAGGGTATGAAACGCAACCCAGAATGCTCTGTTCAAAAATCCTGTCAGTCCCATTCTTCACTCTGCTTGGAGCACCTTGTTTTGGCTTCACAAGTTCTCTCGTGTATATTCTTTCCCAACACAAGAGACTGTATGCATTGAGTTTCCTGATGTAGGATCACATCTCAGGCATTTTTAATACAGGTTATTCTGTTTGGCAAATAAGGTCATGGAAAAAAAGGAAGGGCCACAAATGTGTGACGTGGCAGTCTTCCTGGAAGGGAATTTGAGGTGGAAGCCAGTTGCAAGTCTTATGTACTGTAAGTGAGACCTGAGGTGCCTATTTTGTAATTGCAGTAACCAGAAGAGCTAGTTAATGACTTAATCTGGTGATTTAGTTCTATGAGATTTATACAACAGTGCTTCTAAGAAAGAGTAAAATGTTAGGAACTCTTCGCTTGTAAGTGCAAGGTAAGAATCTACCAGATTGCTTTCACTAGACAGAATTTTTGCACAAAAAACTTGGATACCTCAGTCACTCAAGCTGAAGTGCTAGATCCAAGGTTTTCAAGAATTACAAATTACTTGGGGGAATCTTGATTTTGCTCCCATAAAAAACAGTTGGCATGGAATTTACATGGCAAACCTGGGCATCCAATGCCCTAGAGACACCCTAGAGCATCACTACCAGCTGCTGCTTCAGGATAATATGGGTCTCCTGCAGGTCCTGTGCTATAGGGGGTTATCTCAGATACCTTAAGGCATCTCAAATAGCTCTAAATGCCAGTATGGGTGGCCAACTAAATTAAGTCCACACTGTTTTTCCTGAACACTATCAGGAAATAAAAATCTTCAGACATCCCAAGATGGACATACAAAACAGAGGCACACCAGAGCAGAGGAACTCAGAATCACTACATTCCACTTGAAAAATCTTAGCGCTTGCACAGATTCAACTGTCAACACTGTATGTTTCTTATTCTTGGTACTAAGAGCTGCTAGCATGATAACAAGGAAGTGTATGAACAAGAGAGATGTCATGGTTACAGAAAGAAAGCTTGATGACGACAGCAAAACCACAGAGGAGTTTTGTATATTGCCCAGTGGTAGCCTGGCACTTACTTGTTTTCTTTGGCAGCAACAATCTGGTTTAGCAGCTCATTAGAGAAAACACACAAGAGCTAGACAGCATGATCCAAAAACAAAAAAACAAAGGGGTATTTTTTTTAACCTCAGTTTCTTCTGCTTTATCACATACATAACCGCAGCACATTTTTGCATCTTCTTTGCAGGTTCCCAGGAGAGCAGCTGCTTTACTGTAGTGTAAGCTTTCTTACTATCCTGGTACTTTTAGCTTCTCTCTGCCCATCTCTCTTCTGTTTCAGAGCTACATCCTTCCCATATGTGATGAACATACCAACTTCAATCCTTTCTAACAGACAGTCCAGAACAAATCTTCATCTTGGGTCATCTCTCAGGCTTGATTTTAGAATAACATTTGTCCATTTATGATGCTTTTCTCTTTTCTTCTAGTTTTGCAGGTTTTAAAGGTCAGAAGATTTTATCAATCAGATCCCTCACAGTGCATAATGTATTTGAATATCTCCACAGTTGTATAGTTATTATGTGATCTAACTCCCAATAGGCTTATAAAGTGTTGCAAGTTAATATGGGACTTCTTGTTGTGATCTCCTTCTCTTCTCTGTAACACTCATACAATTTCAAGGAAGTCAACGGAGTTTCTTTATTACATGTGAGAGATGTATCTTGGTATGTAGCACATCACCAGGCAAATAAAACTCTGTTCATAGTCTGACTGATTCCTTCAAAGTGATATCACTTTTTCAGTTTTGGCTGAATGCATGTGCTTATACTCACAGCCACCCAATGTCCATTGTGTCCCTCAGTGGGATCCCTGCGTACATACATGAAATTTTCTACACAGATCTACTTCATCTGCAGATAGCCTGACATGAAAAAGCAAATTTGTCTGCAAGCCATTTTGTCCAATTCTGAAAATATGTTCCATTGCTGTATTATATTTTCAAGCCTACTTGTTACCCGTGCATGGCTGCTATCAAGACAGAGAGTAGATTTGTTACTTGCTTAGACAACTACTTGGTGATTCCCTAGAGGTAACAGCTTCCCAAGTGCTACAAAACTGGTGTACTGATTCTACAAAGCCGTCTTCTCTAGAGGATCACATACTGGAGCATAGCCCTGGGAGTAAAGTAGTGTATGAATGTATGGGTTAGTGCAAGGCTATTCCAAAATAAGACAAAGAACTAGATAGTCTTTCTGCTAACCGCAGGTACAAAGACTACAACATATACCGCTGGTGCTCCTGTGGCAAGTATAGTTCACACACAGTCCTTTGTTATAACTGTGGTAGGTAGATACAGCATTTTGTCATTACCTCTGCTATTCTGGTGAGGACTTTCAGAGCCAAGTTTCCTAGTACACAAATCAAATAATTTTCTGATAAACCACGTCTTGCATGTATGTCCAGTTTTGCATCCTGTGCTGAACTTAGTTGTAGAGAAGTAGCTGATCAGCTGTACTGAAACTAATAGCTCTATGAATTTTATAATTAAAGGAACTGTTTATTTTTACCCAGAGTATAGGGGAACCAAAAAATACCTCAGAGATTATTTTAAAGGAGGCACTGTTATCATTCTTGCAGTCTGAAGACCCACAAAGGGCTAATGCAGGCAAGGTTTACAATCCCAAGTATTTAGTTGATTCAGTGGATGAAACAGCTTGTCATGAACTCTTACCTCCATGTGTATGGGCAGTCTGCATGTATGTATAATTCAGCAGTGTCCTATTTTGTGCTGTCTGTAGAGAACAGTACTGATGATACTCTCTGAATAACTTAGTGCTGCAAAAAAGCTGTCGTATTGGGGGCTTAGATTGCTTTAGTTTTAATCTTCGTGGATTCTCTCTCTGAATCCATATTAGTACCTTCTTTTTTTTCTTTAATTTTGTCCGATAGAATGTTGCAGCAATTGCTATCAAAATTTTCTGTTGTGCTACCTCAGATAAGTAGAATGCTTTCCTCTGTCTCTTTAAGGAACTTTCTTTTTGAATTTCACATTAAAACTTAGCATCAGAATTAACAAAAGGCTTTAGTTTTCCAAGATGTGACACTTACTGTCTCAGTCCACTGGTGTACTCAAGCTAGAATTTCAGTTGATGTGTCTAAGCAGTGTTAATAATACTACATATACATGTAAATACATTTTTAATAAATTATAGGGGACATTTAGAGAACTTTAGAATCATTTAGGAGATCATTTTGTGTTTTAGACCATGAGAAATCATACCTGTTGGCCTAAAGCCTGCTACCTAAATTCCATGTTTGAAGGCGGAACCTAAATATGAGCTAAATCTGTAATACATTTTTAAAGAATATTTCCTTGCTTTTTGTGCTCTTTGAGAACCCCGTGACCCTGTTTGTTCTTTGGGATTAAATATTGCTTGTAATCATGAATATCATACAGATATTCAATCTAAACAACTGGGGGGGGGGGGGAAGGAAAAGTCACTAAAGAACTCACTTTTGCCATGTCTAACCAAAGATTTTGGGTCAGATCATCAGCTAGATCATCAAAAAGTTGATTCACTGATCTTAAAGAAGCTATATCAGTTCATATGTTCTAGGACTACACATTATATTATGAAGAGTTTTTACCCCATCCATATTTGATAAACACTAGCTATTTTAGAACTGATTTGTAAGTCGTATTTCAAGCCTATAGTAATTTAATTTACTCTTTCTCCACCCCCCACTCCCCTTTTAACTTTTTCCTTTAGCACTCCAAATATCCCTGGATACACTGGCAAGGTTCATTGGTCAGCAATCCACCCGGCAAATTCCAATCATCTTCCATCGACAACCCCATCAATAATTGGACGAAAGCCTGGGTAGGTATGAGCTAAATTTCTCAGCTTGTTCAGAAAGATTACAGGGAAAATACTAATGGCATTTATTTAGTTAAAGAACAATTAAATCATAGAATCATAGAATAGCAGGTTTGAAGGGACCTCAAGGATCATCTGGTCCAGCCTTTCTTGGCAAAAGCACAGTCTAGACAAGACGGCCCAGCACCCTGTCCAGCTGAACCTTAAAAGTGTCCAATGTTGGGGAATGTTAAGCATGACATTCCATTGGCTTAAAAAATACAGAACAGTTGGAGCTGGATCCCACCATGTTATTGTCATGCTAATCTGAAATCCTTTTGAGGTTTTAGAATTTTTCTGGAACGTAGTTATTGGGAAGGTACTTTAACACTGAGGTAAATCATGATTTCTAAATGTGGATTATTTCTACACTGAGAGTTTTTTTCTTTAGCTACGGTCACTAAGTCATTGTTTAAGTGACTACTTTTTTTTGATTGATTGATCTGTGTGTATTTTGGAAGAGGCTCATGAATGTCAAAGTTACAAATTCCCAAAAGAAAAATGTGTGGTGTTGTATTTCCAAAGTGGTGTTGGCAGACTTATGAAATGGGTATTTGCTGTACAAAAACAGCTGTTAAAAATGGGTGGGTTTACTCAGAAGGCAGTGAGAGGCAAAATCATGTCATGCCCCACACCGATGCAGCTCAGGACCCTGTGACTATGAAATCATCATAGCCCCACGTCACTATTGTGGCTACCTCATGAAGTGAGTTAATAATTTTTATTCTCTCTTGTTCTTCCATACAAGGCTTATTAAAACTATGGGCCAGGATAAGTATTTAGGTGTCTAACTCTTGTTGGTTTCAAAAGAGCTGGACACCTCAGAACAGCTGAAAATTGGTTTTCCTTGTTAGCACAAAGAGCTTCTGACATTGGCAAAGGACCAACATAGCGTTTCTCGCAGTAGCCTCAGAATAGCTTAATAGCTGTTTGTTTCCCCTCTCTCCTTTATGATTTTGTGCTTTAGATCCCGATTTCCTGTTATCCATAATGATCTAGGACATGGTGACACTATCCCAAGTTTCCATGTTTTCCTGAGAAATTTATCTTCCATTAAACTGTTTAATTGGCCTTAGAATTCTTCTCGCAACACATCACACCTCTTTTTCAGCACTGCTAGTGAAAAGTATCCAGAAAAGGCTTGAGGAGCTTTAGGGAGCTGCCTGGCTTTTCAAGAACTCACCTTGTCAAGTGTTTCATCATTGTGCAAAATGCACTGAATTCCATTTCTGCTGCCCTTCATCCATTCACCTTTGCTCTTTTTCTCTTGTGGTTATACTTGGAAAATAGGCAGTCACCTGTAGTCACAGTTTGCAGTTGACAGGGAATGAAAAGACACAACAGAGTCCTGAGTAGGCTAATAAAGCTGAACTCGGAGCAGCCTGGTGCAATACTAACTTGCTTGTAAATGTCACAGACAAATAAAAAGGCAAATGTGTCTTAGCAAAGATCATTGACAGACTTCAGACAGATACAAGATTTCAAGAGCAAAAGGGCAGGCGCCACTGTGATCTAAGAAAGGAAAACACATCTGTTACTTCCTTTTACTTTCTACAGTTGTTACTGTGGGTGTAGTTCATAGTGGATGAATTTTCTTAGTTTTCAGTGGATAGCAAGAACAGGGTTCTCATTCTGTGCTGATGGAGACTTTTCAGAACCAGGATAGAATCCCTTGCCTTTTTTGAAGAAGAGTGTGTAGGAAACAGACAGCAAGCATAATCATACCCAGACATTGTAAACCAAGGTTTACCACCCTTTTTCTGAGCTGAGTGGTACATGGGGGTGGAACCACTGGTTGCAAAATTATAACAGTCCTATTTTACTTTCTCTGGGGCTACTTGTGGAGTAAGATAGTACTCACTGACTTAAGGTGGAGGATCGTAGCCCTCTATGAAACTGCTATGTAAAACTATTAGGGATGCTGGGAATCTCCCCCCATGGGCATTAGTTAATGATGCCCATAAAAGAGAGATGTTTAACATTTGATTCCTTCCCTTCATAAAATAAATTATAAAAGTCCTGATGATTTCTGTGGTCACAGGTTAAGCTAGACTGTACTGGAGAGGTGAAGAGAGGTTATTCCTGGAATTTGGGGTCAGACTAGCCCAACTTTGGTCTGGAGAAAAGGAGGCTCAGGGGAGACCTTATCACTCTCTACAACTACCTGAAAGGAGGTTGTAGTGAGGCAGGACTCAATCTCTTCTCACAAGTAGCAAGTGATAGGACGAGAGGAAATGGCCTCAGGTTGTGCCAGGGGAGGTTTAGATTGGATATTAGGAAAAATTTCTTCACTGAAAGGGTTATCAAACATTGGACCAGGCTGCCCAGGGAAGTGGTGGAGTCAACATCCCTGGAGGTATTTAAAAGATGTGTAGATGTGGTGCTTAGGGACATGGTTTAGCGGTGGACTTGGCAGTGCTAGGTTAACAGTTGGACTCAGTGATCTTAAAGGTCCTTTCCAACCAGAACAATTCTATGGTTCTATTTGGAACTCACCTCCACATGCATTTCATGTAGGATGTGATCTCATTCTTACTGTTTTTAAAATGATGAGCCCTTTTTTTTTGTCTCTTTGATTATTCTGAAGCCATAACTAATAATTTCTCAGAAAGTAGCAAGTGATTGCATGTGGTGGATGCTTTTATAGCTGCTATATTTGACATGTCTACAATATACAGTCAGTCTCCTGAAGACAATTATGGGTATCAGAGGGAGTCTCTTGTCTACTGCTAACATGGTCTAATAAATGTTCCTGTCAAAAGTATCAGCAATATCAGATAGACCAGGCAGCATGCAACCATTTCTGCACTGTATTTCTGTCGCGTGGAGCTTCCACAGTATGTGGGGCAAAATCCTTTATACCTGTTTTAAGCATTCTAAACTCAACAGGATTGTATAGGATATCGAACAGACGAAATTTTTTTTTCATCTTTGAATATGAGTAGTATTTTTATGTGTCAAGCTTTATTGATGCATTTTTATTGTATTTTTATTTCCAGGTAATCCCAAGGTGAAGTCAGAAAATTTCAAAGTCCTTTAGTGCAATTAAATTCTGGCAGCATTGTTTAGCTTTTGCATAGGAAGAAATGTTTTATGTGTTGTTTTGTGTTCTGTTTTGTGTTTAAATGAACTGTTTATTGCTACCCAGAAAACACAAATCCATCTGCACCACGAGTTCTATGGAATGTGTTTGCCTTGCCATAGTTAATATAAGGTAGTGATAGATTTAGTTTGATTTTAGAGAGACTGATTGAACCTTTTCAGCAAGTTGCTTTGGAGATTTCAAAAGGGATCTCTAGGTCAGAAGAAAGTATTTTTTGTTTGGAGAGTGAGTGAACATAAGACTCTGTGGTCAGTTCTGTGTCAGCCCTGCTTTTGATTAGGTGTTTTGCCGTAGAAGGGCTACACCAACTTAAGTTGTAGGTATAAGATTATTTATAGTGCCTCTTCCTGTAAAAGATTAGAAGAATGTCAGAAGAAGCAGAAATTGTTCCCTCCCAGACAGTATCCAGCATATTTTCTAATCCCCATCCCAGTATTCTGTACCATGACAACTGGGCACCTAAAGCAGGCGTGTCATGGTGCCAGCAAAGAATTTTTTCTAGGCTTGAAAGCCAAACGTCCAGCATCACCAGAGTTAGCCCTCCAGGCACCACAGGGCCTCATGTGCTTGAATGCATTCAGCATGGTCATGGCAGTTCTCCACAGTGTGCAGGTTAGTTGTAAAGCAACTGTGTGTATCCAAGAAAGGCTGAAAAGAGGCAAGAGGCAGAACATAACATACCTTTCTTACAGCTGATGTAGGAATCTGTCTTTCAGCACATTACGTACATCCAGAAAGTAAGATTTAAAACTTCTAGGAAGATTTGCCACCATTGTTCTTAAGGGGGCTGATTTTAATACTATCACAGAATCACAGAATCACAGAATGTTAGGGATTGGAAGGGACCTTGAAAGATCATCTAGTCCAATCCCCCTGCTGGAGCAGGATTACCTAGATCATGTCACACAGGAACACGTCCAGGTGGGCCTTGAACGTCTCCAGAGAAGGAGACTCCACAACCTCTCTGGGCAGCCTGTTCCAGTGTTCAGTCACCCTCACCGTAAAGAAGTTTTTCCTCATATTTATGTGGAACCTCCTGTGTTCCAGCTTGCACCCATTGCCCCTTGTCCTGTCAAGGGATGTCACTGAGAAGAGCCTGGCTCCATCCTCATGACACTTGCCCTTTAAGCTCCCTCAGCCTCTCCTCATAAGGGAGATGTTCCACCCCCTTAATCATCTTCGTGGCTCTGTGCTGGACTCTCTCTAGCAGTTCCCTGTCCTTCTTGAACTGAGGGGCCCAGAACTGGACACAATATTCCAGATGTGGCCTCACCAGGGCAGAGTAGAGGGGGAGGAGAACCTCTCTCGACCTGCTGACCACACCCCTTCTAATACACCCCAGGATGCCATTGGCCTTCTTGGCCACAAGGGCACACTGCTGGCTCATGGTCATCCTGCTGTCCACTAGGACCCCCAGGTCCCTTTCCCCCACCCTGCTCTCCAACAGGTCTGTCCCCAACTTGTACTCATACCTGGGGTTGTTCTTGCCCAGATGCAGGACTCTACACTTGCCCTTGTTATATTTCATTAAGTTTCTCCCCGCCCAACTCTCCAGCCTGTCTAGGTCCCTCTGAATGGCTGCACAGCCTTCTGGTGTGTCAGCCACTCCTCCCAGTTTGGTGTCATCAGCGAACTTGCTGACAGTGCACTCTATTCCCTCATCCAAGTCATTAATGAATATATTGAATAGTACTGGTCCCAGTACTGACCCTTGAGGGACTCCACTAGACACAGGCCTCCAACTGGACTCTGTCCCACTGACCACCACTCTCTGGCTTCTTTCCTTCAGCCAGTTCACAATCTACCTCACTACCCGATCGTCCAGACCACACTCCCTCAGTTTAGCTGCGAGGATGCTGTGGGAGACCGTGTCAAACGCTTTACTGAAATCAAGATAGACCACATCCACAGCTTTACCATCATCTATCCACCGGGTTATGTCCTCATAAAAGGCTATCAAGTTGGTTAAGCATGACTTCCCCTTGGTGAAGCCATGTTGACTGCCCCTAATGATCCCCCTATCCTTGATGTGCCTAGAGACAGCTATGTACTATGTACTAATGTACTATGGAACATTGCAAATTATTAATATTCTCTGAGGCAAATGGGCATAACTGTTTATGAAGAATGCAGTGAGAGGGAAGAAGAGGGAATGTTTAGCAATACGAGAACATGCTTAAAAAGTCTTTTTCTCTGTCTTTTTGTGACTGCAGATACATAGCAAAACACGGAAGCTCGTCTCAGTATAATCCCCAGGGACCTTTATTTCAGACGGTGACTCCAGTTAGTCCTCAGAATTCTTTCAACAAGAGAGAATGAAAAATTATTACAATTTAGAAAGTGTCAATCCTTTTTACCTGCATAACTGAGCGCCTCAGTGTCTGACAGTGAGGAGGAAGGAAATGTGTGAAGATGTGTGGATACTTTAAATACGGAACAAAAATAAAATAACATAGAAGTGGGTGTTTGTGGTAGACCTTATTACATTATTCTCATATTTATGACTTACTAACGTTGACAGTTAAAACCAATTGAAAACAAGAGGAGTCGTAAGTCAAAGGCTTGAAACTTGCTCTCTGTACTGGATTGCCTTGTTAACTAAGGTAGAAAATGATGCTGTAGCTGTTCCATCCCTTGACATAAACATTTTGTGTATATATATACACACATACATGTTCAGACACATACGTAAATGTATTATTAACTAAGAAATCATTACAGAGCAGCAGCCCTTCTCACCAGCTGTCCTGAGCGTGCCTTGCAAAGATGGTTAAATGTCACAGAGCGAGATTTTAATCTTTGCCTATCTGGCTCTGTGTGTAGTAGTGAATAAAAGGAGCCAAGGTATGTTCCCTGGTCTGGAGGCTAATTAAGACTGTGTGGCTTGCACCCATGCTTAAATTCGCTTATGCTTAAACTGAAAATAGTTAGATACGGAAGATGGAGGGCCAGTACTTAAGCCTTTGTCTTGGAACTGTTTTATTTTCTGGTGTTAGTGTAGACATCACAAGGAAGTTGCATCCCTGAGAAAGGAAGACCAAATGCAAATGTGTAGTTCAGGGAGTTCCACTGTGCTCCAGAGGCCAAAAATAGTCCAAATAGTTTATTCTTCTTTGGACAGCCTGGCAGCTTGCTCAAAAGTCTCTGTCCTGAGGTCTCTGGTGATTTGTATTACCCAAATCATCTATATTGCTGCTCTGTTACCTCTCCTGCTTACTTTTCTGAGTAAGTTTTTTGAGGTACATATGTGTGTAACACGTTTATAAGAAATAGCTTTCCCATATCCAGTTAAGGATTATAAAAAGCACCAATGGCGAAAGGCCTTTCAAGAGCAGACTGAAGACTCACTGGAAATACTAAATGGTAGACAATATAAACCACAGAGCCAGAAGGCAGCAAATCCACAGAAAGAACTAACATCCCTCAACAAAGGGGTTAGATCCTCAGCAACAATAATGGGAACTGAGCATCCAAATCCCTGATGTTGTGGTGCAAATCTCAGTCATAGAGGATATACAAGCTCCTAGGGAATGTGAGGTGTAAGCAAGACAAGTACTGACACTAAGGTATATCATTTCTCCTAATAAGACTGTAGAAGATATTGTTTATCCTAAAGTGGAGCAGAAAATTTCCAGTTCTTGAAATGTCTGACCTAACACAGAGACTATATCACTTTTAGCGCTCTATTTTCATCATGCACAAAACACTGATACCTGATTTTTTAAAAGAGATGCTCTCGTCTAATCAGTTTCTCTGCACGCATTAAGTTAGGACTTACCTGTACACATGCAAAATTAAAGCCTATGTACAGGTACCGGAAGGATGCAACCTGCCTTTGCCTTTTGTGCTTGTCCATTTTGGAGCTACACATGTATACAAGTCAGTGAATATTTTAGGTGAAAACATAGTCTCTTTTGCAAATTTGGCTTATCATGTCCCATTGAATTATTATGTACCATATAAAAATATTTGCAAATTTGTTACTGGTTAGAAAAACTATGTTTTTATATGCTTGAGAAGGATTCCAATAAAATCTTTCAGAGCCCCAACGCTGCAGTGCAGAGAGAGTGATCTGACTTTGGGTAAAAATGTAGGAACTGTCTTTGTGCAATGTAATGCAGCATCACAGGCTATATCTTGAACAGAAACTTAAATGCCATTCAAACTAGCAGGTGAAAAATATTTACATTTTAAACCAGCAGTGGGCTGAGAATATTGACTGCAAAGACAGATGCCATCGCTTGAGTAAGTTCAGATTAGATGCCTTATGTATAAAAAATTTTAGACATGGCATAATTAAAGCACAATAATCTAAAGAAATTGGAGCTATATTTAAAATGGGGCATGTTCTCAGCTGGATAACTCAGCATAGTTTTCTCTGACTTTACAGATTGGTTAAGAGCCAGAACAACTACATCTAATGAGCGAAAGCTGTGTATTAGAAATCCTCTAGATTAATCAAAATTGTAAAAAAATTGTAAGGATGATTTACACTTCTCCATACTGCTAGATCAAGCTGAGGAAATGTATAAAAAAAATAAACAGTGGGGAGTAAAGGTATTTTTTAAAGTCAGTTTCTAGTTACTTTCAGTTTCTCTAAAAACTTGAACAAAGAGCAACAAGCTTGTGGGCTTAAAGAGCAAATGGAAGCGAAATGCTTGTATACAAACCATAAAGAACCTCATTTCACTTAAAAATAAACTCACTAAAACAACAAAAAGCATGTTTTCAAACTGTTTTTTGCATTAAGAAGTTCTTATGTTTTTAACAAATCTGTATTTTGATCCTAAAATTATAAGATAATATTCCTTGAAAATTCAAGGAGGGAAAATTTTCATGTATTGAAACAGAAGACCTTACAAAAGTAATAATTTTAAAAAAGGTATGTGACACATTCAATACGAGGCCTATTCCTGTTTTCTACTGGCTGCAGTAGCATTGCTCCTGGTAGTAAAGACAGAAGGGGACTCTTGCTGTCATGTCAATCCTATAAATAGCACCACTTGATTTAATCTGAACCCTTCTAGATTCATGTGAATGATGGTATGGTGAACTGGTTATTGCTATTTTAAAATTTTCTGACTCTTCCACACTATGCTAAAGAGAAACAAAAAAAAACCTGGAATATCCTTTCACTTGATGCTGTGGCATATGGTGTAAAGTATATGATATAAGGTACATGAAAGAGGGTTGCTAGTAATCTCAATTTTACCTGCAGTTGGAAACCGGTGAACAAATACTTTAGTTCATGGGTCAACTTCTGCTTTCCATCTGTTAAATGCCTTGCTGAATCATAGATGTTGTTAATCTATACACAGTGTTCATAAAGCAGTCAAATTTCAAGTCACTAAAAATCATTTTTGGATCTGTTCCTTTGAGTTATGACATCGACACCTAGATGAACAGGAACAGAGTTGGCTTCCGGTGTGTAGTAAAACCACTGAAAAACAATGCTGCCGTGAGAGAAATGGTTTCCTGGGTAGAATTTAGTTGGTTTTCATTCTACAGTCTTCTAAAGGCTTCTGAAAGTATAGTCTTCTAAAGCAGAGCATTTACACCATGCAAAAAGTCACTACATTTGCAGCTTGTTTTGCAGAATTTCTCTTTATAACCAGCAGGCTTTGGAAATTAAGTGTTTTGAAGTGATTTTGCGTAAAGTAGTCGTTAGCATAGTGACCATGCTTTTAATATGACCACTTCAATGTACACAGTAAATAAACATGTCTTAAACTATTCTATTTCTTTCTAAATATGTCTAAATAATAGCTATTTTTTTTGTATGCATAGCTACTAAACCCCTGCAAATACATTTTTGCATTACATTGAATGGATTGATCATAAAGAAACATTTTGACACGGAAAAATAGGCTATAATAGAACAGTTATCATAACTCTAGCTTAAGTTCATATTTTTTTAGACTAGATTCTTTCCCCCTTGCTCCTTTCAGAAATATGCATTTTAAAAAATTGGTTTCCTTTGGTTTGTTTGTTATTTTATTCCTAATGCTTCTCATCTGCCATCTAGTAAAGGTCATAGAAATATTAATGTACTTCCAAAGCAAGAGGACCAAAAAGCTTTGCTTTCAACACAGCTTAGAGTATGGGGATGCAAATTGCAAAAAATCAGTGGCCTGTATCTTCTCACAGATTTATTTAGTAATGAATATACCAAGTGAAAGAGAAATGTCTGTTGAGTAAACAATACACATAAACAACTTCATGGTAGGAAAATAATGTGATTTAAGAGGCTGTGGTGATCCTAGCCTGAAATCTTGAAAGTAACTGGAGAAAATAAGGTACTTATAGAGGAGACAGAAACCAAAAGCATATAATAACTGGGAACTTTGTTTTGTTTCACTGTAGATCGAAGCATTTTTTATTTAATAAAATACAATTAAAAATAGAAAAACATCATGGCCAAGTAGACAACTTGTGTTGCTTTCAGAAATTACTTGAGAGATAAAATATGGTTTACTTGGAGAAGTTTGGCAGAGCAGAGAAGAAAACAAAGTTTAAGTGGGGTATTCCCCTCCACTGATGGCTAAAAGCTCCTTGTTTCAGGTCTCAGCATCTCTCAGCCACTGCCATCTTTCCTCTCCCTGCAGCTATGTGGGACTCAGGATCCTTGTCTCAGGCATTAGAACAGGTCTCTGTGTTTTCCCCTGTGTGTGGGAATACAAGCAGCCCTGCAAAGTGTGTATCGAGCCATCACAGAGGAATTGCTCCCAAAATGCTGACCTATTTTGTGCTGAGGCAGGACAACTGCTTATCATCTCATCCATGGTCCGTTTTTACTTACAAAATATAATTTCTGGCTTTGTAGTAAGGAGTGAGGACACCCCTTCCCTTGCAAATACTGTTGTGTGACATTTCATGATGGTAAGAAGTCAAGACTATGCCTCGTATCTTCTCTGAAAAACAGCAGCTCTGAGATCAGCCTGAGGAAATGTGTCTCAGTAAAGCCTGAGAAGGAAAATAGCCACCCGAATCATCCCCTCATTTACTAAATTTGATTTTCATTGTTTTTTTCTCAGAGAAATAGGAATCAAGCCTAAGTGTAGTTGCTTATGGGACCTGAAAAAGCTGTTGCTGCTGCTGTGTGCTCATTACTTATTCTAGTAATGAGCATATGAAGTATGTTATGACATATATATATCTATGTAGGCCCTAAAAGTCAAAGGTCTTTAGGCACCCACATTCCATTTACCGGTGGTTTAATTTGCCTGCATATGCAACTTTGGCGCATCACTAACTCAGCAGCTGGGTAACACTAGAGCACCGTAAGCGGCGTTCCTTTTACCATGGCTTATACCACAAGCCTCTGACAGTGTCATGTCTCTGCTGCCATTAAAAAGATAATAATCAGGTTCCATCTTTAGATAAAATGCATTGTATGGCTCCTTGTTCTCACTCTGCATGAAACAAATCTATGTGTAAATGATATGTACACTCATTAATTTAGGATTTTGCCGTGAATTTCTTCAGCATTCTTGCAACTGGAATGCAAAAAATTAAATTTCCAGGACTTCCTAATAAAGATCTAAACCACACAAGTAGCAGTACGAAGGAATTCAATGGAACTATTCACATGAATAAAATTACATTTGTGCAGCTTCTCTCATCTTTGATGTGGCCCTTTGATTCAGGAAATTATCCCTGTATAACAAAGTACTTACAGACAAAGCTGAGCACGAGCACATTGCTGGCTCTCAATTTTAGAACAGCATACACCTTGCTGAATCCTGTGGTGTAAACCTTCTCATTTATATCAATGACCACTAATAACCTATAGATTAGTTGCTTAACACCACTTAAACTAGTTAACTGTTTTGTTGCTGATAGGAAGTCTAACAATATGCAAATATTGCAGTTATTCAGTAAAGTAAGGATGAATCTATTAAATCCAGACATTTCCTTCAGCAAGAACCTTTGAGTATTCAGTGACTCCATTGCTTTTAGCTAAAAAAAAAATATTTCTTAGATTTGCTCTTTAAACACTGAACTAAGTTTCTTACAGGACCTCTATGCTTTATGAAGAAAGAATGTGCAATATATTCTACACAGGGTGAAAGTAAAACTCTCAGCTGATAAAATTACTTGCAGCTTTCTGTCATGTTCAGTTCACCAGTGACTGCCAGTCAATTCAGGATAAAAAGCCTACCCGAGATCGGAAGGAAGTCCAGTCCAGTTAACCAGGCACAGACCTGAGAGTTAGGGCTTTCCCATTTACCTACATCATGCTCTCAGTTCTTTTTACCTTCATCTCCTCCACACACACACTTTTAGTATGGGGATGAGAGCGCCTTGCTTTGTAAAGAAGCAAGACAATCAAGGAGGAAAAGGGATAGATGAAACCTAAGTGCTCTTGCTATTATTCTGTATTGAAATTAAAATGCAAGCTAATTTCTTTTCCTGCAGGCTCCACGTTGCCCTTGCCATTTCTCCATTTGTCTAATTCCAGCCCTAACCTGAAGAGCTGTTAGTGTGAAATCTCACAGAACTTCCTAGGCTCATTTCCATATTTTCTTGCTGACAGCCTTGTGTGGGACAATTAAATAATTTGGGTAAGCAGTCACCCCAATCAAAATATTTTCCAGTTAATTAGCAGATCAAATATCAGTGAAAAAAGCATATAATTGTATTAGCCACCATCAGTTTGACACAGTAAATATGTTAGTATGTACACATCTCAAATAATGACAATCAGCAGGCTGTAAATAAAACTAATTTACACTTAAAATAATTAGAGATTAAAGGAGAAATGGCTGGAATGACTGAAGATTTCATAGAAGCAAGCCACATCACAAATGTAAGTGATGAAAAAGAAAAGTCTTAATGATAGCCTTGATAAAGCTGCCTAGATGCAAGGTAACTGGAACTATTTACCTTATCAGTAAACTGGACAAGCTCCAAGCAAAAAAAAAAAAAAAAAAAAAAATTAAAAAGCATCCACTAACTTCAGTGCTATATAAGTCAGGCTGCAGCTTTCTAATGGCTAAGGATTAGGTGCATGGATGGCAATATGTCCCTAAAGCAGAAGTCAGGTGGGATTTAATTACTCAAATCAAAAATTGAGATTAATTCTCTTCCCCATAATATACATCAAGCTGCACAACTGACAGCACATCCTGGAGTTGACCCTTTGACCTGAAAGTTCCCTAGACACTGAGACTGTGACCACACTGGTGAATTGAAACACATCAAGGGCCACTTGATGGCACTTGGGTCAAGGAATGGCCAATATCTGTTCTGTTAACTCAACAAGACTCCAAAACAAGAAGAACTGGTAACTCCTGCCAGTTTCCGAATTTATGTGTGAGATATTTTTTGGGTGGGTGGAGAAGAATGCTGTTCAGCATGAACCAAAAATATACCAGACGCCACACTAAAAATCTAATAATATAGCTGGTCCAGTTATAGAGCCAGGAGCAGTCCCCAGTGGTGTTTGATTTTACTCACATAGACATAGCTCCAGAAATTTGCTTCAGAGCTTGCACAGAATTGCCTGACACAGTGCACACACAAGCCAGATCAAGTTCCAGAAACCAACAATAACAATAAAGAAATAGTCTCCCCAAGCAGCCTATCCCCTGTGAATTAGGATATGTCCTTGGGAAGAACAGATATGAGTAGGATTCACAACTGCAACGGGAATAACATGGCCATAAGCCTCAGAAAAGAATCATGGGGTCATAAAAATTGTAGTTTGGAGTGGAGCTCTGGAGGTCGTCTATATAAACCCCCTGTTCAAACTGAGGCCGACAGTGAAGTCAAAGCAAGTGGCTCTGGGCCTTGCTCAGCTGGATTCTGAAAAATCTCCAAGAATGGAGACTCCATAGCCTCTCTGGGCAGCACGTTCCAGTGCTTCTCAACAATCCCTGTGAGCATCTTTTCCTTGTATTGTCTTTGTTACAGTTTGGGACCGTTGCCTCATGTCACTTGGCTTTGCACCTCACAGAAACATCTGGCTCTGTCTCTTCTGTAACATTTATTTGGTTAGTTGGAGACTGCAATTACACCCTCCTATCTGACTCCTTTTCTTCAGGCTAAAGTAACCCAGTTCCCTAGTCCTTAGATGATGTGCTCCAGCCCCATGACCACCTCTGTGGCCCTGCTCTGAACACTGTCCAATTTGTCAATAGTAACCTCCCTTGTCTCCAGGCAGCTTATGCTTTGTCCAGCCTGGTTGAATCCTTTAAGCCAGGAGACTGCTGAACTTCCATACCCCATAAAGGAGATGTGAGAAAGAGGCAGGAAAGAAGGCAAAGTAGCTTCCCCAGGTTGTTTTTGATTAGGAATTCTCTTGTAGACTTATTTTGTTGTAAATGCTGTACTCCTCAGTAAACAATAGGGTTTTATACAGACGTAGTAAATATGCTAGCATGTATGTGCATGTGCGTGTGTACATATATATGTGTGTGTGTTTCACAGAATCACAGAATCAACCAGGTTGGAAGAGACCTCAGGGATCATCGAGTCCAACCGTTGCCCTGACACCACCCTGTCAACTAGACCATGGCACTAAGTGCCATGTCCAGTCTTTTCTTAAACACATCCAGAGATGGTGACTCCACCACCTCCCTGGGCAGCCCATTCCAATGTCTAATGACCCTTTCTGAAAAGAAATTCTTCCTAATGTCCAACCTGAACCTCCCCTGGCCAAGCTTGAGGCTGTGTCCTCTTGTCCTATCGCTAGTTGCCTGGGAGAAGAGGCCAACTCCCACTTCACTACAACCCCCCTTCAGGTAGTTGTAGACTGCAATAAGGTCACCTCGGAGCCTCCTCTTCTCCAGGCTAAACAACCCCAGCTCCCTCAGCCATTCCTCGTAGGTCAGACCCTCCAGAGCCTTCACCAGCTTGGTCACCCTCCTCTGGACTCGCTCCAACACCTCAACGTCTTTCTTGAAGTGCGGGGCCCAGAACTGGACACAGTACTCAAGGTGCGGCCTCACCAGTGCCGAGTACAGAGGAACGATCACTTCCCTAGACCGGCTGGCTACACTAAATATATATGGATACATCTGTGTGTATCTCCCACTGACTGGGTTAAAGTGGCTACATACCAAGTGTTTCAGACAGCCCAGCTGCAGGTTTTCCCTGTTCCTGCAGCTCCTGCCTCTCTTTAAGACACTCTTTCCCACATTCCCTTTGTCTGAATTAGGGATGTGGTTTCCCCTATGAGATGGGGATACCTCAAAATTTAACCCTGTGCTACCTTTAAGGCACTTAAGCTCTTTTTCTGTTTTGGCCCCGAATGACTGCTAGTTATAAGAAAATTTAGTTACATATTCATTTTTGCACTGCCCTGGGAGCAACCCTAAACCTCCCTCCCGAGAGATAGTTCTGTAGCACTGTCCTGGTTTGGCTCAAACCAGGCCAAATAGTCTTAGAGAACCCAAGGTCACTGCTTACGAGTAAAGAGCCGAAGGGGGTTGTACCTGCAGGGAGTAGTGGACGGGGCAGGTGACCCAGGATTGACCAGCAAGGTATTCCATCCCATACATGTCATTCTCACTTTCCTGTTTATCACTAACCCACTGCCTCCTGGAGGTGGGGCCCAGGAGGGAGGGGCCCTCCTGTCTCCCACTGATTGGTACCAGCTTTGCCAAATCTCCAGTTAAAAGCCTGCAGGTGTGATGGCAGTGGAGCTACTGCATTTTGCTCTCTGTCTGTGCTGGGGGGAGGTACTGCCTTTTCCCCTCTGCCTGTACTGGGGGGAGCAACTCTGCCTGAGGAGGATTTCCAAGCTCTTGATCTTGGTTTTGTACATATTTGTATATATTTGGTTATTTCTATTATTATTGTTATTATATTCTTTTTCATTATTCTAGTTTATTAAAACTGTTTTAACTTTCCAACCCATAAGTCTCTCTCCCTTTTCCCTTTCCCTTTCCCTTGGGGGGGGGGAGAGGGTTAACAGAGAGCATCTGCCACCTGGTTAATAGCTGGCCCAGCTTTAAACCGTGACAGATTTATTGGTGCCCAACGTGGGGCTCGAGAGAAGCTCCAACAGGTTGCTCTGATAAGTTGAATCCTGGCTCTGGTGGGAGGAGACCCAGAGAGCTCAGCTGAGAGAATATCAGATTTCTTCCTTTGAGATTTACAAGGGGTTGGAAAGTTAAAACAGATAGTGAAGATGGTGATGTCATTTTTGAATGCTGTGTTATCTCATCTATTTATGGAGTTTCTTTCACAATTGAGTATTGCAATGATGCCTTACCTGCCGTGGGCACTGTGTTATTGCTTGCTTCTTATGAATGTTTACATGCAGTTTAGCAGTGGGTGCTGGTCGAAATGTATTGTTTTGGTATGGGGTTTGATACTGATTTATGCTGTGATAAACTGGGCAGTTAATATTCCGATCTCTTATCTCTATGACACAATGATGGGCAGCTTTAATCGCGAATCAGTAGCAGCGACTTCATCTGCACGCTCCAGGCGTCCTTTAGCTGATTCTGTTAATGATTACACTTCCAGTTTTACTTTGGGAAATAGTACCTTCTCCTTTTCTGCCAAGCTGATTCCACTAGATTTTGCGAAATTAGGATGGTGCTGTCTAGGTGGCATGTTCTTATTTTTGGTTGTCCTGAATGTGTTTCTGATGTGGGATAAGATTAAATATCGGTGCAGGGACAGTTGTAGGTGTTATGCAGCCACCTCAGATCCTACAGTGTGTACTGCTGCTACAGCCACTCAACCCACTGAAACCTTGGCAGCCTGTACCACAGCTGCTACACCCCCCAAGATGGCCACTGCAGCTACTCAGACTCTCAGCACTCCCAAGACAGCCACTGCATCTACTCAGACTCCAGCATCTATCGAATCTCTGCCAATTGCTCCTGTAACCAGGAAGAAATACCAAAAGAAATCAGCTCGTGAAGTGAAGGATGATGACTCAGAGCCTTCTAAGGCAGAGCCATCATATGACCCAGGTGAGGGCCCTTCTCAGGCAGAGTTAGGGCCTGACACAGATGGGGGTTTCCTCGATCGTCCTTTTAAAGCAGACCCATCACAGAAGAAAGGTCCTTCTAAAGCAGAACTATCACAAGAGGACTCGGACGTAGAGATAACCTACCACTCCTTATCCCTGAAGGACCTGAGAAATATAAGGAAAGACTTCAGCCGTTATGACAGTGAACCTATTATTACCTGGTTGCTCCGATGCTGGGATAATGGGGCAGACAGCATGCAATTGGATGGCAGAGAAGCCAGACAGTTGGGATCCCTGTCCAGAGATGGTGGTATTGATAAAGCGCTCGCAAGAAAGTCAAACACTGTCAGTCTCTGGAGGCGACTCTTGTCAGCTGTAAAGAGCAGGTATCCCTATAAAGATGATGTTATGAGCCACCTAAGCAAATGGACCACTATAGAAAAAGGTATTAACTACCTTAGAGAACTGGCTGTGCAAGAGATCATTTATAGACACCCACGGGACATTGTAGATCCTGTCGATCCTGATGAAGTGGAATGCAACCGATCCATGTTCCGGAAGGTTGTGAAGAATGCTCCACCGACATATACCCATACATTGTCAATATTAGTATGGGGAGAAGATGCTATGGCACATTCTACTGTGGGCGAAATGGCTAACTGTATGCGACAGTATGAAGATAGTATTTCTTCCCCACTGCAGGCACGCATCTCGGCTGTGGAAAAAATGACTAAGGAAAACAAGGACTCATTTAAACAACTGTCAGACAAACTGTCCATGATCGAGAATAAACTTGACTCTCTACCTACACAGGCGTGCGTTGCAGCTGTTAGGAGAAAACGCTCTCCTACAGGACCAGCTCAAAGGAAACAGAACACATCACGAGGTATCCTGTGGTTTGCCCTGCGTGGTTACGGGGAGGATATGAGCAGATGGCATGGACAACCTACCAGTACCCTACAGGCACGAGTACGTGAGTTGCAAGCTAAAAGAAATACCAGAGAGAATTTTTCTAGGAGGATGGCTGCTCCAGTTACCAGTGAGCAGGACCCCAGTCAGGGGAGATGGGCCTCAAATCACTTTTTCCCAAGTGTGAATAGGAGAAATGAAGGTCCAGTCCCTGTGAGCAGCACGAATCCATTTCTTGATTAGGGGGGCCCTGCCTCCAGCCAGGTGGAGGAGAGGGACAACCGGATTTATTGGACTGTGTGGATTCGATGGCCTGGCACATTAAAACCACAAAGGTATCGAGCCCTGGTAGACACTGGTGCACAGTGCACCCTAATGCCATCGGATCATAAAGGGGCAGAATCTATCAGCATTTCAGGAGTAACAGGAGGATCTCAAGTGTTATCTGTATTGGAGGCCGAAGTGAGCCTAACTAAAAATGAATGGAAAAAGCACCCCATTGTGACTGGCCCAGATGCTCCGTGCATCCTTGGCATAGACTACCTCAAGAGAGGGTATTTTAAGGACCCAAAAGGGTACAGATGGGCCTTTGGTATAGCAGCTGTAGAGACTGAGGACATTAAACAGCTGTCTACCTTGCCTGGCCTCTCAGAAGATCCTTCTGTTGTGGGGTTGCTGAAGGTTGAAGAACAACAGGTGCCAATTGCTACTACCACGGTGCACCGACGACAATATCGCACCAATCGAGACTCCCTGATCCCCATTCATAAACTGATTAGACAATTAGAAAATCAAGGAGTGATTACCAAGACTCGCTCACCCTTTAATAGTCCTATATGGCCAGTGCGAAAGTCTGATGGAGAATGGAGATTAACTGTGGACTATCGTGGCCTAAATGAAGTTACGCCACCGCTGAGTGCTGCTGTGCCAGACATGCTAGAACTTCAATACGAACTGGAGTCAAAGGCAGCCAAGTGGTACGCCACCATAGACATTGCTAATGCCTTTTTCTCTATTCCTTTGGCACCAAAGTGCAGGCCACAGTTTGCTTTTACCTGGAGAGGTATCCAGTACACCTGGAATCGACTGCCCCAGGGGTGGAAACACAGTCCTACTATTTGCCATGGACTGATCCAGACTGCACTAGAAAAGGGTGGAGCTCCAGAACATTTGCAATACATTGATGACATCATTGTGTGGGGTGATACAGCAGCAGAAGTTTTTGACAAAGGGGAGAAAATAATCCAAATTCTTCTGAAAGCTGGTTTTGCCATAAAAAGGGGCAAGGTCAAGGGACCTGCCCGGGAGATCCAGTTTTTAGGGATTAAATGGCAAGATGGGCGTCGCCAGATCCCGATAGAGGTGATCAACAAAATAACAGCAATGTCCGCACCAACTAACAAAAAGGAAACACAAGCCTTCTTAGGTGTTGTGGGTTTCTGGAGAATGCATATTCCAGATTACAGCCAGATTGTACGCCCTCTTTATCAAGTGACCAGAAAGAAGAATGATTTTCAGTGGGGCCCTGAACAACGACAGGCTTTTGAACAGATTAAACAAGAGATTGTGCATGCAGTAGCCCTTGGACCAGTCCGTACGGGACAAGATGTTAAAAATGTGCTCTACACCGCAGCTGGGGACAATGGTCCTACCTGGAGCCTCTGGCAGAAAGTGCCAGGGGAGACTCGAGGTCGACCCCTAGGATTTTGGAGTCGAGGATACAAGGGCTCCGAGGCCAATTACACTCCAACTGAAAAAGAGATACTGGCAGCATATGAAGGAGTTAGAGCTGCTTCAGAGGTAATTGGTACTGAAGCACAACTTCTCCTAGCACCTCGACTACCAGTACTAGGCTGGATGTTCAAGGGTAAGGTTCCCACTACCCATCATGCAACTGATGCGACGTGGAGTAAATGGATTGCATTAATTACGCAGAGGGCTCGAATAGGAAACCCTAATCGCCCAGGAATCTTAGAAGTAATCATGGACTGGCCAGAAGGCAAAGACTTCGGAATGCCACCAGAAAAGGAGGTGACACGTGCTGAAGAAGCCCCACCATATAATGAACTACCAGAGGATGAGAAGCAGTATGCGCTGTTCACCGATGGATCCTGCCGTCTTGTAGGAAAGCATCGGAAGTGGAAAGCTGCTGTATGGAGTCCTATACGACGAGTCACAGAAGCCACAGAAGGACAAGGTGAATCAAGTCAATTTGCAGAAGTAAAAGCCATCCAGCTGGCTTTAGACATTGCTGAACGAGAAAAGTGGCCAAGGCTGTATCTTTATACTGACTCATGGATGGTGGCAAATGCCTTGTGGGGGTGGTTAAAGCAGTGGAAGCGAAGCAACTGGCAGCGCAAAGGTAAACCTATTTGGGCTGCTAAATTGTGGCGAGATATTGCTGCTCGGCTAGAGAAACTAGTCGTGAAGGCACGTCATGTAGATGCCCACGTACCTAAAAGTCGGGCAACTGAGGAACATCGAAACAACCAACAAGCGGATCAAGCTGCTAAAGTGTTCCAAATAGATTTGGACTGGGAACACAAAGGTGAACTATTTTTAGCTCGGTGGGCTCATGACACTTCAGGTCATCAAGGAAGAGATGCAACATACAGATGGGCTCGTGACCGAGGGGTGGACTTAACCATGGACTCTATTGCACAGGTTATCCATGATTGTGAAACATGCGCCGCAATTAAGCAAGCCAAACGGTTAAAACCTTTGTGGTATGGGGGGCGGTGGTTGAAATATAAATATGGGGAGGCCTGGCAAATTGACTACATCACACTCCCTCAAACCCGCCAGGGTAAACGCTATGTGCTTACCATGGTGGAGGCGACCACCGGATGGTTGGAAACATACTCTGTGCCCCATGCCACTGCCCGGAACACTATTCTGGGCCTCGAAAAGCAAATCTTGTGGCGACATGGCACGCCAGAGAGAATTGAGTCGGACAATGGGACTCATTTCAAAAACAGTCTCACAGACAACTGGGCCAAAGAGCATGGCATTGAATGGGTATATCACATCCCCTATCATGCACCAGCCTCTGGGAAAATTGAACGGTATAATGGGCTGTTAAAAACTACCCTGAAAGCAATGGGGGGTGGAACCTTTAAAAACTGGGATAAACATCTGGCACAAGCTACCTGGTTAGTTAACACCAGGGGATCTATCAATCGAGCTGGCCCTGCTCAGTCAGACCTTCTACATACAGTAGAAGGAGATAAAGTCCCTGTGGTGCATGAAAGGAATCTATTGGGAAAAACTGTCTGGATTCTTCCTGTAATGGGCAAAGGTAAACCCATTCGTGGGATTGCTTTTGCTCAGGGACCTGGATGTACTTGGTGGGTGATGTTGCAAGATGGTGAAGTCCGATGTGTCCCTGAAGGTGATCTGATTATGGGTGAGACTACTTAAGCCTGAACTGTATGTTGTTGTTGCATAAGTGTCTTTCAGGTTAAGACAGTGTTGATGAGACCGGAACTAGCTTCATCAAGTGGCGTCCAGTAACCTCCTCGAGTCTGACATCTTTAACCTGCAACCCGTGGGCACGAACCATGACGAAAGAGAGACTGCTAGCCAGAGAGACTGCTGAGAGACTGCTAGCCAGATGGAAACCCACAATCCTGAACCAAATGAACTTGATGGACTTTTCGCATAAAGATGAATCATAGACTAGTGATATGTATATATATATTTGAAAATGAAAAGGTAGTGGTGATCTGAGTATGACATGAATGGTATGGAATAAGGGGTGGAATGTCCTGGTTTGGCTCAAACCAGGCCAAATAGTCTTAGAGAACCCAAGGTCACTGCTTACGAGTAAAGAGCCGAAGGGGGTTGTACCTGCAGGGAGTAGTGGACGGGGCAGGTGACCCAGGATTGACCAGCAAGGTATTCCATCCCATACATGTCATTCTCACTTTCCTGTTTATCACTAACCCACTGCCTCCTGGAGGTGGGGCCCAGGAGGGAGGGGCCCTCCTGTCTCCCACTGATTGGTACCAGCTTTGCCAAATCTCCAGTTAAAAGCCTGCAGGTGTGATGGCAGTGGAGCTACTGCATTTTGCTCTCTGTCTGTGCTGGGGGGAGGTACTGCCTTTTCCCCTCTGCCTGTACTGGGGGGAGCAACTCTGCCTGAGGAGGATTTCCAAGCTCTTGATCTTGGTTTTGTACATATTTGTATATATTTGGTTATTTCTATTATTATTGTTATTATATTCTTTTTCATTATTCTAGTTTATTAAAACTGTTTTAACTTTCCAACCCATAAGTCTCTCTCCCTTTTCCCTTTCCCTTTCCCTTGGGGGGGGGGAGAGGGTTAACAGAGAGCATCTGCCACCTGGTTAATAGCTGGCCCAGCTTTAAACCGTGACAAGCACAGCTGCTATTTTTCAGCCCAGGATGGGGTATCAATTGACTTGCAATGACTAACCTGCTTCTATATACCGCTCGCTGGCAGTATGCTATGAATTTCCTTTATATCAGCTACACTTCACTCTAATTTACCTTTCAAGTGGGCTAATGAAATGCAGTGCTACAGTACAGCCGTATTTAAAAAAAAAAAAAAAACAAAAAAAACACCACTACCCCAGTTCTGGTGTACTGAATAGCAAAGAAAAAGAATCTAATATGATGGAGACAAGCTCCCACCATATTGGTAAAACTTTACCAGGAAGGAAATCCTGTCAACTTTCTAAAGTTCCTCCTCTAGCTAGACATTTCAGTTAGGGCTGTGTTTTTGTGTATAATAAATTGCTTCTAGTTGGCTGAAAATAATTTTTTAGCTCTTATCTCTGTGATCGGTTACCTCTGCTGTTCTTTAATGGCCTTCACCTCATTATGCAACTAGTCATTAAAAGCTTAGTATCCAGTACAATGGTAGCTTATGTAAAGTGATCTATGAGAGCTTTATATAGGCTTACCAGCCGCAGCCTTAATTTTACTCATTCGTCTTAATTTTTTGTAATCATTTTTTGTAAGAGGGTATAATGTCAGGCATGCTTCCCTGCTACTGACAGATCCAATCTAGCAGATAATTACCATAAGGAAATTGATGCTTTAGTGTGCAGGGGAGAATTTAATTTACTCAGACATCCTACAGTACAATGCATTCCAAAAGATATGAGGATTTAAGTTTTTAAGAAATTAAATTTCACTATTTAACATGATTACTTATGTTGAACATCATTAACTAGCTTTTTTTTAACTGTTTGATATAATTACAAGAACAGTTATTTGGTCTAAAATCCAAAGTCATCTTTAAATAAGGGTTAAGGATCCATGAAGTATAAAAAAGAAGGTTGCATTCTTTCTCTCCCCCTCTCCAACACCAGCCTTCCAGCAACAGCATTAAAAGTTCTATAGAGATTAACTGAGCCAATGCATGAACTATAGAGCTTTTTCCAATGATGTTTTAATAGATCCTTTGTTATCAGCCCATTCCACCTCAACTCCATCGGTCAGGAAAGCCTCTTTAGTCCTATTCACAAGGACAAATTGCTTATAATGTTTCGAAAATGATAGAACCATGAAGGAGTTCCTGAGATCCCAATTAAGCAAGGTGATTAGTTTATGTTTAATTTTGGGCATTTGATTACTTCAAGAGAAGTCCATGGGATTTAGAATTAGATTAATTTAATTCATCTCTATAAAACTGTTTACTCTCCATGAGAAAGCATTCTTTCTAACCTACAGCATATATACCTTGCAAGCAGAACACAGAGAGCACAACCAGGAAGGCCCAAAAGGTTGGGTCTTTTGAAAAATAAAATTTTTAAATCCTGAAAAGCCTTCCTCTATGAAGTCCAGAAGCTTTGCTTTGATTGCTGAACTTCCTTATTAATAGTGCTTCAACCAGAGAATTTGAGCAACAGAATTTTGTAAGCCTGCTCTTTTTTCTTCTTTGTTTGTTTGAAGTTTTGCTAAACATTTTAAGACAATTTTTCCTTCTTTCCATTTGTCATGAGGTTGTACACACAGAGAACAAAAAATACAAAACTGTCAAGAGTGTATGAGAAGCATCTGAGAGTCGCAGGATCTATCAATAGAATTTGAACAGCATCTGCAGCTACCTCATCCTCGTAACTGTTGCACAAACAGAGCTAATGCTGATTTAAAATATTCTCTTACAACACATTTTTCATTCTGGATTGAAGTGCACTCTCCAAGGACAGGAAGCCCCTATCACATCACACTCTAGAAATTATGTTGGCCAGAACCTTGACTGACACCCCATTAGAAGCATAGTCAGGCTGGGGGCGGCGGGGCGGGGTCTGTCTTTGCTTTAGTCTGGAACTGGAGAAAGCCCAGGTAGCTCCTGACCACCCACGGTCTGACGAGCATTTCTAGATGATACAGAGGACTTCTGATCAGACAGTGTTTTCTCTTATTCTTTATTATTTAAATAAAAGACATTAAAAACAAAGAAAGAATTATTTCAGTAGGCATAGAATCAAGCCAACTATTGGTGCCTCAGATAATCTAGAAAATAGCTTCTGTCTGTCTTTTCTTAAAACAGCTTTGTAAAAGGCACTCTTTTCATATTTGCAGAAGAGAAGCTAAGAAACTGTAAATAGGAGGAAGGAATTATATGACTCAGTATTATTTCTAAAATAAAAGGTAAAACCATGCCATTTTTAGTTACAGCCATAGATACACTATGTAAAATGGAAAAAGCATAATGTCAGCAATGACATCAGTGCTCACTTCGAAGTAGTTGTTTTTTAGAAGAAGCGCTCTTGTAAGAATGCCCCAAAATGCAGAAAAGGGCCAGTCAATGACTGCAGAAGCACAGAGGATATGACGATGTGCACTTACACAGTCTGAAGGGACTGCACATCACTGGAGTCAACATCTCTCCAAGGTCACGGCTTACCTGGCGGGGACGGCTAACAGGGATGGAGGAAGCAAGAGGGAGAGTTGGTGGCTATAGCAGACATGGCCTGCAGCAGTGCTCTACTCGGGTTATTTCTCTTCCAGGTGAGTAGATCCACTTACACTGGAAAATATTTTCTCCTTAGTTTTTAATCATGATCAAGCTTCTGCTAGCAAAATTCTTCTGCGGAATTTCTTAGGAAATTAAAACAAACAGAAAAGCAATAGTTTAAAAGGAATTATTTCATTTTGTGAAGCTTGCCAAAAGTCTACCAGCTTGCATAAAAATCCCTTGCTCTGAGAAGAGACCCTGCCTGGTAGATATTTGCCTAAACACTGAGCTTGGCTTGTCTGTGCTTCGGAAAGTGGAGCCTTGGCAACTGAGGAGACACACAGTTTGGGGGAGGTACATTTATCATCTGTGCAAACACACCAAGGCCTCTCTCCCACAGATGTTTGCAGTCTTTAAGAAATCCCAGTCCTAAAGCTTTTGAAATAAGTAGAGGAAAAACTATGAAATTCAATGGGCCCTCAATCAGTATCCTTAACTGTATTTTCTGAGTCACTTTCTACCTTAGACAGTCTGGACAGGAACTCGGCTAGTCCATGACATCCTAGCTGTGCCTTTGCTGGGCACTGCGTCGCCTGCTCTCAAACGTATGATTCTCTACATGCACCTTACAACCTTACATACACAGTATCTGTATGGAACACAGTGCACACTTACACATACTTATACACATTTTTACTATATATATGTATAAACATTATATATAAAGGTATACATAGTGTAAAAAATATATACTTTATACACTATATATATAAAAAAGTATATAAACCCACACTTCAGCTGTTTACTAAGGCATGCACAGATGCATGTTGCTGTCAAGTCCAACCCAGCAGCCTTCGAGCCTAGGAAATATTCTGCTCTGGTACAAGACTCTTTTTACAACTATTTTTTTTCATCTTACTCCATCCCTAGAGCTGTGAAAAAGCAATGACATTTTTATTCTGTTTTAGTTTTTTTATTGACACAGAGAAGTGTGTTTTCCTTTCCCCTTATACTCGGAAGACAGTTTTACCTCACATTTCCAAAAAGTTGTAGCTTCTCACAGAGGCCAGGAGTGGAAATTTTTAACCTGAAGGGTGAAAGTTTGAGTGAGCAGTTTAAGTGGGTGACCGAGAAGAGTGGGTTAGAGTGGAAATTATTGCACAACCTTAACAGAGGCACGTAGGGGGATACCACTCCTGTAATAGACTGGTTTGTTAATGAGAATATGTAATGGGGTATGCTATACCCTTTCAGCATCTAACAGAAACCCTAACTTCCACTGGAAGATAATCAGAGACCATTTTTTAACCTAATGGGTACCCTTGTCCTCTTTCTTTGGTTTGGATTTTTTTTTTTTTTTTTGGCTAAAAGAGTGAGCAGTTCAATGTCGCTTATTTTAGTCAGAGAAGGAAAGGTGACATCCTCTACACCTGTGCAGAGCCAGGACTGGAGTCCCAGGGTTTTCCCTGGGAGAGCCAAGTCTTGCCTCTCTGCCTGAGGTCTTTGGGCTCCTGGTGTTCAGAAGACAACAAGGTATCATTCACGAAACAATCCAACAAAATAAAATCCCATGGTCCAGGATACTTTTTGGCTCAAGCCACGTGAGGCAGGGCCTGTCACTGCACACTGTGGGCAGCCAGGGGCACGTCTGGAGGGAGCACTATTTTGCGTGGAATATGGATTTGAAAGGCAGATTTGGAAACTATGAGAACGAGATTTGCCTCTCAGGGGAGAAGGGCAGACAGCTTATCATCTTGCTTCTTTATAAGGAGACAGCAAATACACTGGCTCTAGGATAAGCTCCCTCCTTCGGTGGAAATGTCAAGCCTCCCTCCTGCCTTTCTGCTATGCTGCAGCCATACAACTCACCCTGCAGGGCCCTGGCTCCTGGCGACGTGTTGGGACAAGTGTACAGCCATGACAGTGACACTTCACAGCTGCTGCCTCCTGGACAGTACCACAACCGAGGCACTGCGAGACCACCTGGGCTCTCCTGCTGCCCTGGGGGGTGGCCATTTTGCAGCAGTTACAAATCCCATGCTGACATGTACCCCTCGGGGGAGTCCCTGTAAAATGGTGTCAGGGCCTCAAGAGCACTAATGGGTCTTAATCATAGAATCATAGACTCTTTTTGGTTGGAAAGGACCTTTATGATCATCAAGTTGAACCATTAACGTAGCACTGCCAAGTCCACCTCTAAACCATGTCCCTAAGCACCATGTCTACTCATCTTTTAAATACCTCCAGGGATGGCAACTCCACCACTTCCCTGGGCAGCCTGTTCCAATGCTTGACAACCCTTTTAGTGAAGAAATTGTTCCTGATATCCAACCTAAACCTCCCCTGGCACAACTTGAGGCCGTTTCGTCTCCTCCTATCGTTACTTGGGAGAAGAGACTGACACCCACCTCGCTACAACCTTCTTTCAGGTAGTTGTAGAGAGTGCTAAGGTCTCCCCTGAGCCTCCTTTTCTCCAGACTAAACAACCCCAGTTCCCTCAGCTGCTTCTCATAAGAGCAGCTCTCATTAATGGCCCTGAGCAGCCTCATCTGGGGCCTTCACCCACCTCTATGCCCACAGGCCAGGGCTCTGTTGCAGGCACCCAGCCTGCCTGGTGCTGCTGCCCCACAGCAAGCTCAGGCCTGTGGGGCCTGGCCTCCCTCTGTAGCAGGCCCCAGCAGGGCTGCCCCTTGGAGGTCTGTGCCTAGCTGTGTTGGGCACAGCTGCCATCAGGCCCTGGGTGGCCTCATCTTCCACAGCTGTGCAAAGCCAAGGTGCAGTTTGGGGGGCAGCAGGTGAGTCCCTGCTGGTCCTTACTCAGGTGTGATGGCACTGGAAAGCAGAGGGTGAGAGGCTTCATCCCAAGCAGTGCAAATCTTCAAGCTGTCCAAAGGTATGTGCTTTTGATTGTTTTTTTTTAAAGTATGAGGCTGTGAAATGATTGCTTAAATGTTAACATTAAGTTAGTCTTAAAAAAAAAATTACCCTATAACAGATTTTTCCTTAAGGCTTTCTCTGAGTTAAATTAATTTCAATTCTGGTTTTCCTGTCATTAAGTAAGTGAGTTTGTGGCTTTTGATTTAATAATTATGTTTTATAGCTGAGGCTGTCTAATGCAATAGCGGATGGGTTGGGGTTTTTTTTCTTCAACTGTGAACCCTGTGTTTTTGCTGGAGCTTTTTGCAGCAGTCCTGCCGGGGCAGCACAGGGCAGTGCTGCCATTTTCCAAAGAGGCAGCAGTCGCCAGTCCCCATTTTATGAATAATTACGCATGTGCTTACCTTTATCATGTTAGAGGTTTCTGTTAATTGCAACAATGTTGCTCGTTCCAGTAAATATGTACATAAGCAGGCCTAGCAAATGGCTAGATAATCTCCTTTTCTGATATTTTGACTTTGCTGGAGAGGAAGAGGTGAGGGAGAGGGGTGGCCCCAGTGAGGCCGCAGGGTTGCCTGAAGGAAGAGAGCTTTCCTAAGTGCTGGGGAAGCTCGAGACTGGGACCCGTTGCTGCTTTCCTCCATGACATTATCAGCACAGCCAGGCTGACAAGCCTTCCCGTGCCATATGGTTGCTCCAGGAAAAAAACCCAGCGCAGAAAATTCAGCTGTGCCCCACATTTGACATAGCCTTCATCCCTGAATCGTAATTACTTGTCTCCAAGTTCCCTGCTCAAGGAAGAAGCAGTAAGGGAAGATCGAGATTTGGGGAAGGACAGGAAATGAGCACGCTGACAGTGTAGGAAAGATTGCAACCAAAATGGCAAACCTTGACAACTTTGAGAAAGAGGGAGATGTGGTTGGAAAATACAATGACTGGAGGAAGAAGTGGAGATGAGGATAAAGAGGGTGGTGACAGTAGGGGAATGGTAAATTGGAAGGGGTATAGAGGTGCACATGAGTTAAGGGGCAGAGCACAAATATCTATTTGTCAAAGAAGAGAAGCAAGTGCCGGGGTGTGTAAACAGGTAGGAAAGGATAGGTGTATGGGGTACTAGGTAAAAGTTTCTTTCTAGGGCAAAGCCAAAATTTCCATGGCTTTATAAACAGATGGTCTTGGGTTTGCAGAAAAAATAAGAAAAGCTATGGAGAAACTTTGATAGTACTGAATTCATTGATAACCATTGAGTGCAGAGTTGGATAAATACTAACCACCTGAAAATCCACCATACATTATCTAGAGGCAACTCTGCTGACAGATTTAAGAGCCCCTCCCCCCTGACTCCCCAAACAAAAACAGGAAAAAAAAAAGCCAAAACCCAACCAACCTCACTAAACTGTCTGACCTGTCATGAAGCTAGGGACTGAGTAGTCTTTTCTTCCAGGCATACACTGTAGTTAGGAGCTGGAAAAAGAGTTGTTCAGATGAACTGTATGACTGATACTTGGATGTAAGGTAGACTTACATTGTTGTGGCCTAAAGCCTTACCTCTTCTTCCAAGACATGACTTTAAAATGATGATAAAAAAGCCTCCTCAAGAGAGGTTTGTCCTTATTTAGCATTCTTATGTCCAGTTAAATATTCTGATTTATTTGTGTTAGAACTTAATTTAATTGTGATGTGGCCAACCAGCAGAGGAAGGCTGTTGCTGATTTCAGTGGGCTTGGAACAGGCCTGTTTGCTGGCAGGTAGATCAGGTGCTTGAACCATGTCTGCATTGAAATCAGAGCTAAAGGTATAATATCACACTATGACACCAATTGATAAAGATGACTGCCCAGCTAGTTTCTCCCTAAAGTCACAGAATTCAGGCAGTGAAATCCCTGGAGCAGTCAGGCTGCTGCAAGCTGCAGCAAAAGTAGTGGATTGGTAGCTAGGTGCTAGCGAGTAAATAGCTAACTGCTTAGGATAGTTCTGTGGAAAACTCAGTTATTTTTAAAGTAAATCCATCTTTGTAGCCAAATAAAGGAAAAGATTAAAAAAAAAGTACTAAAATTCTCCTTGCTTTCTATTTCTCCTACTACTTCCCTTTTGTATGGGTATTCACTCACACTGGCACTCCCTTGCTTCCTCTTCTATAAGAAATTTTATGTCCCAGTGATCTGTTCTTAGATATCTTATTTTCAAAGAAATTTCCTGCAAGTGAAGAAATTAAAATGAATCATCCTAGTCTTCAGTTTGCAGATGCCTAAAAGCACACAGAAAGGTTTCTTGTGTGAACTCGAGTTGATAGTTTAGAGCTTGATAAGAAAGGATCTAGTAAATGAATGTTTGATCATTTTATATTTAGTAGCCATTGAGATTTCTCCCCTGCTTGGAGACAGAGGCTCCAAGTTGGGGACACATCTTCTGACCCACAAATATTTCCCTAGTCCATTGAAAATGGAACATGGGATTAAGACAGCTTTAGATACAAATTGACCTATGGTCTGATCAATGAGGGACTTTCACCGGAGAAGCAGGTTCAAGTCCTCACAGATGAAGAAAATGTCCACATTCTGAAAGAGTCCTGTAAGCATATAGTTACAAGCAAGGTTGCTCACCTTCTGCAGAGGTGCTTGACTTAGATTGCTAATTCACAACTAGGTAGTGTATTCTCAGGGCAGAAGAGGTTTCTCCTTGTGGGAAAAATGCCCCATGGTCTCCTAGCTGGGGCTGTAGCTGCATTCCCCTCCTTGGCAGTTTTTCTGTGCTCTAGACAGCTGCTGATCCTTGTGAGGTCCCATACTTGAGCACTTAAGTTCTCTGCATGTATTGCATAGTGATTTTGAGTGCCCAGGTCAGAGCAGTAAGCTCTGCTAGATTGCAAGGTGAATGTGTCAGTGCCTTTGTTCTGCAAATCTAGCCTTTTGTCTCTATGTCCTAACTCTCCATCTAGGGATGGAAGTATTTTCTGATATTGAGTATTTTTTTGAGAGATTCTGATTCCTTCCTGGGGGCTTTCAAATGAAAACTAGACTACAGATGTAGCGTAAATGTCCCAGATAGTGACTCATTCCAGTTAGGTACACAATGAGGAGTAGCGTGCAGTTTTAAATATCAGTCATTTGCATCTAGCAATGAATATTTCTAGTTTCAAGATGACTAGCATAAGGGCATCTGTGTTTCATTCTAGAGCAAAGAGAATCAAAGGAATATAAAAGAACAAGAAAAAATAGATATATTTAGCAATAACTCATTTGTGTTCATTTGACTATGAAAAAATTACATATTTATGCAAAGCACAAATGCCCAGGGCCACCCAGCTTCACGGGTGACCTAAACTGGCAGGTCTTCCTGTGAAGCTGTTTTGATAAGCACCTTGCCTTCACATGGGGTACAGGAAGGGGTCATATGGGATCGAGCTGGTTTGCATCCCTCTGCACCAGAGTGCCAAAGAAAGTCTGCAGCTCAGCAGTTCTCTTCACATCAGGGGAATCCTAGGTTGGAGTAGAGCCAGCGAAGTAGCTCTGTTGTGCTGTCTGTCTGGCAAAAGAGGGGTCATGGCCAGAGAAGTGCTGTATAAAGAAGATTGCTTCCTACTAGCAGAATCGGTCGAGCCCAGAGCAAGCTGAATGGACTCCGTGCACTGCACTTGGGACGTGCTGTGCGTGATCACAGCTCTAGCTCTGTCTTGATTCAGTCGAGCTTGAGTACCCAATGCCACTGTAACCAAGTCAGCAAAACGTCAATGGATGTGGGCTGTACAGATCTGCCTGGAGTCCCTAGGGCAGCTAGAGCAAGCCTGAGCTGGAGGCTGTGCTGTTGTTGCAGAACTGCTAGGCTGAAGCTGTCTTGGTTAGGTCAGTCCATACTAGAGGGCTGTATCTCCATCTGCAAATGCAAACATGCCCTGTGAGATGTTGGAGGGGCTGACGAGCTCCCTCATACCAGCAGATGGTTTAATGTCCGTTGTTCCTCCCAGCCGTACTCTAGCACAATCCGACCAAAGGCCAGAGCCTGCACTGCGAAGTCTCAGGTGTGCTGGAAACATATTGCTGTATCAAAAGTGTCCTCTTCATGTTTTTTTTTATTATCTCAATTTCAGTGTTAAAGAAATCTAAAATTTTTGTTTTATCTTTGAGATTTGGCTTTCTTCTTGGTAAATAATAGGAATAGAAGCTCTTGATGATGCACTTGTCCTTCCTAGCTTTTAAATACAAGTTCCCTCAAACTACGTCTCTTTTTAAGATCCACTTGACATAAGTTCAGAGTTCACAGTGAACAGTGTCATGTTTTCTCTCTGTATGTATTGAACAGGAGAGAATTAATGAGGAAAGGCATAGCTAAAAGGCTTGCTGGGACTTTTATTGGAACCCTATCTAAATTTTAATAGTAGAAATCTTTCAAAATCCTGCTACCTACTGAGATTCTCACTACTTCCTTCTTTCAAACAGTCTGATATATTTCTAGAAAAACCTTTCCCACCGTATTTTTCACATGCACTTCCTATTCCAAACCGAAAAGAATGCAGCACAGATTTCTTCACGATAAGTGTGTGCACAGGCAAGTTCCTTCGCTTCCCTTTTCAGGGAAATCTCTGCCTTTGTTTAAATGCACACGTTCTCTGAGCAGATAGTCATTTATGTTTCAGGGTGCCATCTGCACTTTATCTCGTAATTCCAGGAAGGGATGTTTGTGGTAAACTTAAAAAACTTATAAGAGTGTCAGGCTGTTCTGTCAGTGAAAATTTGAGATTTTTACATTTACAGAAACTAATTAAACTGCATTTTATCCTACAGGTCTGTGATCAAGTTTGATTTTTTTTTTCATCACGTAGATAAGTATTAATGATAACCAGAAGTAGAACCAAACAAAGAAATAGGTTCATATCTTGGCTCTCAGAGTACTTATCTTAATCTAGCAGATTCAGACCGTGTGGTCAAGCCTTTGTCCTTGGTTAGACTTACATTTCATCCAGAGTTTCTTGGTGCTCTGGATTTATGATTGAGGGGTGATAAGAACCTCTGCCTCTGATACTGATCTACCTCTGCAAAGCAGCTGTTTAAAATAGTTACTCTCACAGAACATGATTTGGGGAGAAAAAGCTAAGAATGAAATCTTGTCAGTTGAGAATTTGATTTATTTAAAGAAGGTTTTCCTGTTGTTGAACCTATATATACCTATATAAATGCAATTTCACAATGCTTCAGACAACGCATTCATTGGCTTTAATGCGTTGAAAAAATGTAATTTAATTCAAAGGGGTTTTCTGTTTATGAAATAATATTTCCCTCTTCTGTGTGTTTTAATGTTCACCCTTTGCAGCACAGAGATAGTTTTCAATACTGTAATTTTCCTATTGTTAGCTCTCTTACTCAACAAAAACTACTGTATGTGAGAACACTTACTGTAAAATAGAGGTTACTGAGCATCATCATATTCAAGAATTAGGCATGTCTATATAATGAATGTCTTTTAGTGATCTGATGATCATTACTGTTGCAATGGAGGAAATTACTATATTCCTTACTCAAAACATTCCTACGAAGTCAGGCATGACTATCAACCGTACATTTATTCATGCAAAAGAAGCCTACAAAATGTAGGTGTTCCCCTTACATCAGCTTATATCCTGTTGACAACCCAAATGACACTAGGCCCATTTATTAGTTTCTAGTGGTTTAACTGACAACTTTTGGTCTCATAAAACGTACTATAAATACTATCTGTAGCACAGCTTTGCTGTTCAGTGGTACACCAAGCATTCAGATGGTTGAGAATGCTATTTCCCAATGGGAAATGTGGCATTTGGCAATCATTTATTCCGGTTTCCTTTGAGGATATAAAGGAAAGGCTTTACCAAAGTAATCCCTGAGTAAAAAACAAACAAAATGATTAATACCAAAGCACTGGACTATGGAATGAATGCTAAATTGCAAACTTTATTATACCTTAAAAGTAGATAGGGTGATTGCATACTTCTACCTCTATAGGGAAATACATGTTTGTTCGTTCCACGCACGAGGTTGGTGGGAAAATTGCATGGGATTGATTTCATTAGTTTGGAAACGAGCCCTGGTTGAGAATGACTTCACAGCCTCAACTCTGAACTCACTTGGCAGTGTGGATGTAGGAACCTCTTGCTCCCAATGAAGTCAGTCCTGCTAGTAGTTTCAACACAAAGAGGGTTTGGCTCGGAAAGGACAAGTGGTGATATAATGAAGTCCCACCGTGGGGTGAAAAAAAACTGGATTTGTTTTCATCTGGAACAGGACCGTTTATAGAGAGGAAGGAAAAAACAGCCTATGCGCTTACTACTCTTGGTTCCTCTAGAGCTATGCTGCTCCTATCTTGTCAGGAAAAGCAAGGAAATGAAGACAGACTGTAAAGTGCAGGTTTAGCCAATGTAAGATTAACACATTTGCTGAACTTTAATCTATTTTTTCCAGTACCTAAGTTTACCATATTCTTCATCTGCAGAGTTTACAGTTGATCTTTTTTTCTTCTTGGCCTCCTTCTTAAGGACGTGAGGGTTATGGGGCTCTGCTCTGACACCACCTTAGGCAGGAGGCAAACTGGTTGATGACTTTCAGCTAAATTTGACATGATGTAGGTGTCACAAGTATATTAAGTTCCTACCAGCCTTTCTAGAGAACTCATGTCTGTATGGAGAAAAGAGTCTGAACTGAGAGAAAGCAGAGAGAAGTTGTCCCCTGCCTAGCCTAATGGCAAGGGCAGGTCACCAGCCAGCATGTGCATGTCACCGGGCTGCCGACACATGTGTCACCCGGAGGCAGCCACTGAGCACACTGCCTCCCTCTCGGCTGAGTGTGCAAGGGATGTGGGAAGAGAGCAGGATGGGGGGAGAGTGACAGAGAGGAAAACAGGAAGGTCAAGGCAGCATATGGGGGGCTGGGGTTTTTAGGAGCAGGGCATGTGAAGAATGGAGTATTTAATTCCAGAGGAAACAATGCTTCATACTGAAATAACTTTTTTTTTTAAAAAAAACTAAACTAAACGTTCTGTTTCTTTTTCACCGTTTCTTTTTTATATGACCTTTCCCTGCCCACACTCATTAACCAAGCCTGTGACAGCACGGAGTTAGCAGTTTGGGTGGGCTGTACATTTTCCTCAGGAAGGTTTTAACCATCACTTAGAAAAATGAATTAAAACTCTGATCTGAAGGTGCAGATGCAATGAACTGAAACAGTTAAATGCTGATCTCAGAACAAGACATGAGACCACAAAACCATTTTTTTCAGCCTCAGAATAATAGCCTCGCTGCTGAAGCAAACAGAAAATGTGTTGCCTATGCAGATAAGAGAACCTTAGAGTACCTTTGAAACTGTGATTCAGCACACTGAAGTTACTACTGGTTTACAAGAAGGTGCTGACTCATTTACTAATTGCATGTCAGTGGCAAAACAATCAAAAAGTGTCACACTTTTTCTCCAGAAAAATTTAGACATTACTATTGGTAGCAATCATGAGCAAGAAAGGCCAGAAATGGCTTTTGGGAAGGCAAATGATTCTGCCCTCTCTGAAGCTGACTGGACCATATAGGGAATTATGGACAACTTTCAGTAACAAAGTTGATCACTAGTAACAAGAGAGGTGCTTGTTCTTCTCTGGTTCTAGATGCTTGGTCTCTTGTAGTGTGATGAGGAAGGTCTTAATTTGAAGAAGATCGATCAAAATTTGAATGTCATCCTGAGGAACCATTAGAGACAAAGAGAGAAGGCAACCAGAGACAGGTTCAAAGTTATTCTTTCTGCTGTTTCATGCTTTTTAAGGCAAACTGACAGGTTAGATCAATGACCGGCTTTTTTTTTTTCGTTCTTCACAGTAGCAAAGACATAGTGTCTGTCCCTGCAGAGATCTACTGTATTCAGTAAATGTCTATAACAATGTATTTGTTAAGGTTTTTTTATGTGAGGCTAATACTTTTCCATCAAAAATAACATTCTAACTGAGAGTTAGTTTTGTTCAGATTTTGTAACAGTGGATGCACTAAAAATCAAGGAAATGCCAGTTAAGCAGTCATTAGTATCTTGACAGTCAGTCCCAGTTGATGTAACATTCAGCATTGCACTCTGTTTTTATCCAGGACAAGTGATACTGCACTTCCAGCATATGACCACCCATACTGTAAACCTCCAGTTACTTCCACACACGCCCAAATTGACTCCAGCTTCAGTAATGTGAGATGTCACCTGGAAACATGGGCTTACGCTGTGTGAACACACAGTGTACCTGGAAGTTTTGAGCTCAGTGTTCAAATTGGAAGGCAGTTCTATGGAGTATTCCATCACCTGTGCCTTGCTTCCTGATTTCACACCTCCTTACGGGTTAAATACCTGTTCTGTAGTTTTGAAGCCCTCCTGTGGCCTCCTTGTCTTTTTCTAGAGAATTTAATAGAATGGATGCCAGAGCAGGACTATAGAGAAGTGCTGGCTACACATTTCTGGGTTTATAGAGTTGGTAAGGGCACTTTCTCGAAACTGACATTGTGCCCATGTGAGGCATCTGCGATGCGATTTGCGTACAAGGATGTGACCCTAACTCCAAAATGAGCTTGCTTTTATAAATAACCCTTTTGGCTGAAATGCTTCAGGAATCTGAAAGCAAAGACACAGGTTAAACTAGTATCGATATAACCTTCTCAAACCTTTCAAGATGGGAACAGATGGTGAAACTGCCCAACGCTCCTTCTCCAAGAGTTAAATATTTACATCAAAACCACTTCTCTTTCTTGTAAATTAAACCAAGGCAGGGCAGGTATGGAAACCATGAGCAATGACCAATTTGCAAACGTCACTGTCATTCTTCCTCTAGCCCAATGTATGTGCCTCACACCCAGGGAAACTGTCTCCTCAGCAGACCTGGGCAGTAGATTGGGCACAAACTTGCTTTTTCTGTATTCTAGCTGAGCAATTTATTTAATATGTGTAAAATGATCCTACTACTGCCTTGTGTTCTTTTGTATAGGACTAGTTGTACTAAGAGCCGGTGACTTAGAAGTAATATAAATCCCACCACAGCTCGGCAGGAGTGAAGTGCTTAGCTGCTCAGAGGAATCAGCACTCTAGCAGTTGTATCGTGTGCCTGGAGATCAGGGGTTTGCCTGGAAGAAAAAACTGTACCTGTAGGGTTAGGCAGCTGTTGAGTGGAATGGGTACCAGTAGCACATACATGCTGGGTTCATGTGCCCTAGTACCTCTTGTGAACCTAGCCCAAGCTTTCCTATGTTGCCCTGCCAAAGTACCTCAGGTTTAACCAACTGAGAGATGAGAAGCTAGGTCACTTTTTATGCTTTTTGCTTACAGTTCCCTGCGGGGTTAATTAGTATATGGCAATAATAGCTCCTTGGTCTATTTACAGTACTTTTCATCAATAGATCCCAACATTAGTTTTTGGGAAACTAAGGCAAAAAGCAGATATTTGCCCAAATTCACACATGTAGTGGGGTTTAACACTGAAGGCAGCTCTGCTTTGTGTATTGACTTTTCTTTCCATGTGCCCCCAAAGTCTGACTTTGGAACTCAACACTCAAAATTCTCCTGTATTGCACATTCCTGAAGACTTGTACTAGGTAAAAACAAGAATACTGTGGAAAAAAAAAATCTCCTCATTGAAATTGGAAGGAACTTGGACAGCAAATTAATAGGAGCAGGATTTTAATCCAAAATAAAAAAATGCTTACTTTCCCGTGAGTATGTATATGATATATAATTGTAGTTGTATAATTGTATGGCATTACACAGCCACTTGATAGAGTATATAAGCACCTAATCCACTATAGGAAATACGTAAGTAGAGGACAGTCTCCACTGGAAGTATTTGATGCTCAGGTATTTGGTAATACGTGTGTAGTGGTGTGCACGCTCTCTTCTGCATTTGGTTTTCATGGGGTCTATTAAGAGACAAGACAATGGGGAATCATAGCCCTCCTCCATGTGCTCAGAACAGTCACAGAAATGTTAATCTAGTATTAAATCTGTAGCATAGTGACTTAATTTTTTTTTGAGGGGAGGTAAAGTTGATTTGGAGGTGCATCAATGTCCTCTTTCCATAATTTATTTTGAGAAAACTTGTTAATCACTGATTTTTGGATCTGACCTGTAGCAAATTCCTCAGGTGTATGGCTATAATGAAGCTTATTGCATCATGCTCTTGGTCTTCTCTTCCTATGGCAAATTTACTTTTTTTTTCTCCTTCTTTGCCCATCATGTAGCATTTCAATATTTTCTCTTTAAATACGTGAGTCTGTTGTGGTTCTTACAAAGCTTTGAATTCTGCTAGTTGCCAGGAACTGCTCTAAACAGGAGCTAAAGCCTGATTTTTTTTTTTTGTCTGTGCCTTGAAAACAGTTAGTTACAGCCATGTCGCTTCTGCAGGTTGTTTTCATCATATAAAGACCAAAAGGTACAGCATATTTTCTCCTCTAGTGATCTGCTACCTGGCCTTTTTATTCTCCCTTCCTTTGAAAAGCTGCTGCCTCTGCTTCCTCCTGAAGATGCTTCTTCCCCACATCCCTGGCACATAGTTTCCCACTATTCCTTGTAGCATTTGGTCCAGTGCAGGAGGCAGTAAAGCTGCTGTAAGAACAGGAGAAGCTGCTGCCAGCCTCCCAGCTGTGGAGGATCCCTATGGAGAGGGGGATTCTCTGGGGAGAAACCACAAGTGCTCGTGGCTCCCTCTGTGCTGCACAAGCAGTACCAAAAGGTGTAGCTGGGTGGAGAACCCAGCTAAATTTTGTCATTTTGGAGGAATACCTGTTTGAAGAATAATGTGGTGGTAGTTCAGAACGTACCTTACCCTATTGAGCTGTTTTGGCTGATGCCTCACTGTTGAGTTTTGCTTTCCCTACTGTTTCACATGGTCTCTATGTGACACTTACACAGGCAAAAATGAGGTGTCGCTCACAAAGACTTTCCAGAGCAATAGTAATGGGGGGTTTTGTTTCCTGGACATTAGTTTATAGCTGATGTGACTCAGCCTTGATAAGGTCAGCTTATAAGAGGGCAGCTGATCATGATTTCAGAGGGGGGGGGGTAATTTTTTTTTAAAAAAAAGGTCTATTTTTAACCCAGAGTGCTATTTCATGGTTAGCGTTTGTTCCTAGAGAAGCCAGAACAGTATTGCAGTCAACAGCTGAAGGGTTAGATTTTAAAGGATGAGTCTTCATAATCTGTGTATTGCCTTGTCTTTGTCACATGGCTCACTGAGGTGATACTGCCAACGTGCTCATATACGTACTGTATCTATGCTTCAGAGAAATTCTGCGCCTGAATGTCTCTGGTCTGCAGGTCACTGGATAGGCTTTTGCTTTCTACCTCAAGAAAAAGAGTTACATTCAGAGACAAGGGTGTAGTATCAAGCTACACAGGACCAGTAGCCGGGTTCTCTCAAAATCCAGGCTAGGGCTTCTTCGTCAGTGCCTCTTCACGTGAGGCTGTATGTATGAAGCAGGGGGGTTTAAAGGTCCATGTGTAACACTGACAGGAGGACTCTTAGTCTAGGAAAAGTTTCAGTGAAGTTAGTGCAGAACTCTGTTTCAATTGGAGCACTTTTGGGCTGAGAGAGCCATCACTGCCAAATTTTGCCGGTATTGCTGCATTAGTTAAGGGTGAGAAACTAACCACAGCACTGCCACATATATATGCATATATATGCCAGGCTGCTGCAAACAACCACCACAATCCTTTTTCTGGCAATGTATGTGGTGTTTGAGGAAGGCAGTTTAGGTGTGCCAGCATAAGGGCTCTGTCAGCAGAGACAGTTTGTAGCGCAGCTGGAGGATTTACAAAATTATCAAAAGAATTTTGGAGAAAGTGGTTTAAAAAAGAAAAAAAATGTGTTTTTCTGTTGCTGAAAGAAAATATTTATGTACAAAATGTCCATTTCTGGTGAATGTTTGAAGCATGGAGTACGTGGGAGAGAATGGCTGAAAAAAGAAAAAAAACAACATATGAAAAATTCCAAATTTTGAAAACCTGTTATTAAAAAGCTTTTTGTTTATGGTGGGGTTTTTTGTTTGCTTGGTTTGGATTTTTTTATTAGTTCCTTATGAGGAAAACAGTTTTCCCAGTAAGGTGTGTAGTTGAATGGCACTGTGAGAATTGTCATTAGTTATATGATACATATAGTAAATGATGTTTAAGATGTGCTCTAAAAAGCAACTTCAAATTTGGAGCAATACATAGTTTTTGTTATAACTACCCTTTCTCTTTGGAGATAATAAAACATTGCATTCTTAATTAAAAGACCATTCAGAGATGCATAATGGTTTGAGTTTAAGAGACGCTCAGTAGATGAGGGTATACTCTGAAGTGTTTACAGTAAAACTGTTGATACTTAGGAGGAGCAACTTTTTCTGAGGCAAGTCTGAAAGTGCTCCCTACCTGGCAAGATGCACTGCTCAGTGTTCTCTTCTCTCACCTGCTGCCCACCCAGATTATGTGAGAAATGTTTGAGCGCTTTACTATATATAGTCAAGACTTTATTCTCCAGTGCTGAGGTCAGTGGGAGGTGCTGAGACCAAGATGGGGAGGAAATGAGCCGTGTGGGAGTGAGCTGGTGCATCCTGAAGCTGGGAGACACTGGGAAGAGATGGGTCAGCTTTGGTCACCACATCCAGCAAACCTGTCCGTGGGAGTGCAAGGCAAAGAGACAGTGCAAAAATAAGTCATTAATACTTGTGCGGGGGTGGAGTGGGGTGTTTGCTTTAAATGAGAAGCTTGTTCTGTATGAATGAAGCTGCAGGGAAAAGGTGGGACTGAAAGACACTGGTTAGAAGAAATTGTGAATATGATTGCAGCTCCCCTTTGTGAGCTGGCAGTGTGTGCTGGGACAATCTCCATATGTGTTGTGCAAGAATGACATAGAAAGAGTCATATATTCCAGTAGCCATATGTGATAGAAAAGTTCCCATGGCTGAAAGCTTTGTCATGGCAGAGTTAACCAACCTGATCTCTTTTTATGACCAGGTGACCTGCCTAGTGGATGAGGGAAAGGCTGTGGATGTAGTATACTTGGACTTCAGCAAAGCCTTTGATACTGTCTCCCACGGCATTCTCCTGGATAAGCTGGCAGCCCATGGCTTGGACAGGTGAACTCTTCGCTGGGTTAAGAACTGGCTGGATGGCTGGGTCCAGAGAGTGGTGGTGAACAGTACTGCATCCAGTTGGCATCCGGTCACTAGTGGTGTCCCCCAGGGCTCAGTACTGTGCCCAGTCCTGTTTAATATTTTTATTGATGATCTGGATGAGGGTATCGAGTGCACCCTCAGTAAATTCACGGACGACACTAAGTTGGGTGGGAGTGTTGATCTGCCTAAGGGTAGGAAGGGTCTGCAGAGGGATCTGGACAGACTGGATCAATGGGCCAAGGTGAACTGTATGAGGTTCAACAAGGCCAAGTGCCAGGTCCTACGCTTTGGCCACAACAACCCCATACAGTGCTACAGGCTTGGAGAAGAGTGGTTGGAAAGCAGCCTGGTGGAAGAGGACCTGGGGGTATTGGTGGACAGCCGGCTTGAACATGAGCCAGCAGTGTGCCCAGGTGGCCAAGAAGGTCAACAGCATCCTGGCGTGTATCAGGAATAGTGTGGCCAGCAGGAGACTAGGGAAGCGATCGTCCCCCTTCACTCAGCAGTGGTGAGGCCACACCTTGAGTACTGTGTCCAGTTCTGGGCCCCTCATGTCAAGAAAGACATTGAGGTGCTGGAGCGAGTCCAGAGGAGGGCAACAAAGCTGGTGAAGGATCTAGAGGGTATGTCCTATGAGGAGTGGCTGAGGGAGCTGGGATTGTTTAGTCTGGAGAAAAGGAGGCTGAGGGGAGACCTCATCGCTCTCTACAACTACCTGAAAGGAGGTTGTAGCGGGGTGAGTGTCAGCCTCTTCTCCCAGGCAACTGGCAACAGGACTAGAGGACATAGCCTCAAGCTGTGCCAGGGGAGGTTCAGGTTAGACATTAGGAAAAATTTCTTCACAGAAAGGGTTATTAGGCATTGGAATGGGCTGCTCAGGGAGGTGGTGGAGTCACTATCCCTGGAGGTGTTTAAGAAAGGACTGGATGTGTCACTTAGTGCCATGGTCTAGTTAAGACAGTGGTGTTAGATCAAAGGTTGGACTCGATGATCCCAGAGGTCTCTTCCAACCTGGTCGATTCTGTGACTCTGTGATTCTGTAATCTGTCACTTGTAATAGACATTAGTGTTATAATCTATATAGTTGACCAGACAATATTCCTCAACTCTGAGAACTTTCCTCCCCTCAAGTTGAAATCTGGTAATGGAGAAAGACTTTTTTTTTTTTGAACAGGTTTTTTTGTTTAGCGTTTTGTTGGGTTTTTTTTAACAAAGTATTTTTTTTTTTAATTGAAAGTTTCTACCTGCACTAATGATTGATTCTTACTTGCACCAAGATCTTGTAGCTTGAAGGGCTGAGTGCTTCACAAACAGGTGCAAAGAAGGAGCCCCTGCTCTGAGCATCTCTCAGCCTTGGAGGCTCAGAGACAAATGGTGCATCTACTTTGGGGGGAAATGAGTGGTGTGTTAATATTTTTTTTTAAATAAGGAGTTTAAATTAAAGACACGATAAACAGTGAAACTGCAGGGGAAAGATAACACAGCTTTGAATGGGAACTGCAATTTATTCTCCCTGTAGATGATAAGTTTGATGGCTAACCATGAGCACTGAACAAGGATTAAAGCAACTTCTACGTAACTTGACATGTGCTTTTCAAAAATTAAATTCTTTTTCTTGGGTAGATGAGATTCCTTCTGTGAGGAAGGAACGTGCATCATTCTAATTTTACAATGGGAAAAGGCTTGCGCTCACAGAAGAATAGCGAAGTGAGGAACTGGACACAGGTTTTCTTAGCCAAAAACCTTTCTTTGATGGTTTCTTTTAGAATTTGAGGAACATTTGTGAGTTTATATATGAACCAGGCTCCACTGGGTTGAGTAGTACCCGCTTCCAGCTCAAGGAATCTTAAGCAGCTTTAGGATGTCAAACAGGCAAAATCTACGTATCCTTCATATTTCAGAAGAATACATGTGAGTCGTATATTCATTGGGTGAATTTTTCTTTCAAACCCAATGAATGAAAAAAGATTTGGTGTGTTGGACAAAATGCTGTGTTTTGGAATTAGAAAAGAAAAAAGGAAAAGTAAGGTGGAAAAGAGGAACCATTTTATTAGGCTGCAACTTGCATTCTTTATTTGGCATCTATTTCATTATCTTCTATTTCCTGATGATAGTGTAATGTCCTCTCTTTTCCTGTTACTCAAGCACTTTGCAGAACATGTATTGCACGCCTGTTGACAATCATGGACAATTTGACATTCTCAGCTTCTTTTTATATGACTTGATGCCAATTCTTTTTCAAAATACCCACCCCCCAACAGCAGAATACATCTTCCCCTTCCCATTGCTGCATTACACGCTGAACGGTAGATGTTGTCTGCAACAAATTTTAAGGCTACAGATCCATTTGTGTGCACTTGGACTGAGCTACCATCCTTGGCTGTTACCCTTTTGGAATTCAGGGGGTGCTCTTGGTGGTCCTGGGGGCATGGGACAGCCTGCGGCTTTCCAGGTGTTATGAGGAAATGACCCTGTTCCAACCTCCTCCCCGGGTGGGTTTTAAACAGCAGATTTAGACAAGCTGTAAGGTCTTCTGCAATCACTGTGGATGTCTCAGTGGTTTTTGGGCAGTTTGGACAGGTTCTTTATGTGAGACCCAGAGACATGTTCCCTAGCTCATGTCAGGGATATTTCCATATGTAAATATAAAGCTGAACCAACATCTGCTCTTAAACCTGCTGAGATGGGTTCCTCTTCACCCTGGAGACCCATTTAACCTCCCAAGCACAGGTCCACCCTTGCCGGGCAGCAGGCAGCTCCCTCCATTCAGCAAACAGGGATCTTGGAAACGTCACCAGCTCTGAATTGCTCTGAGTCTCCTCTCCCACTTGGTCCTTGGTCTCGCTGTCTGTCCTGGGCCCTCAGTGAGAAACGGAGATACGTTGTCGCAAGATAATACGCCCACTCTCCTTTTCCACAGCTGTCTGTTTCTTCACTGGGAAAACATGCTCTGCTCAGAGCATCTGTCATTGCTGCTGGCTTGGCTTGACATGACCTTACCCCTGCATCATAGCATTTTTGTTTGAATGTGTGGGTGGTATCTGTGTAGATCCACACCACAGGGACTTCTGTATGACATTTTCTCATAGGTAGTGACCTGATGAATCATCACTTCTGAGGTCAAAGGCAGGACCACTGAAACTATTACCTGAATCTATCCCTTCTCTATCTTTTTTCAGGGTGTCACCAAGCAGATGCTTAGTATCTCATCCTCTCATCTCAGCTTGTCATCTTCTTTGACATAACAAGGAAGATACAAGGATCTTATCGTTGGTTACAATCAGTGACTTATTTTCAATTATCGTGGGTTTGGATCGATGCAGGTCCGCAGTCAACGTCAACATTTTCTGACTGATGAAAGTTTTCTGAGTTCAGCGATGCATTTTCTTGTCAGGTTTGACAGTTCGTTCTGCAGTGACTCCAGTGCAGGCCATGAAGTGGTTAGATTTCCTTTGTCACTTCCACTCCTGCCTTAGGTCGGGGCTTTTTTCTTTCCGTTTTTCATTATTTGTTCCACAATGTATACACTGGATTGCTATTGTCATGCATGTGTTCTTTGCTGATCCCTGTTTGTCCTGCTACCAGGGCTTCTTTTTTTTGCCTGGACTGAACTAGTAGCTATTAGGGTTTGTTTTGCAACTTCTTGATCAGTAAAGGTGAACTTGTTACCTGGAATTTCTCTAGAGTAAGGCTTGTTTCTTGCATGAATCTTCATTATAAGAGGAGTCTTTCTGATGTCTCCAGTGATGCTGAGTGGGGATCCATGTGAATGCTAGCGTCCTCAGGTGTCTAACATAAGTATCTAGTCTTCTTTTTTTACTTTGGTTTTCGGGTTAAAATAACAAACTCAAAATCCTGTATTTCTCAGATGTCTATCTCGATTTCAGTAAAGCGTTTGACACAGTCTGCCACAGCATCCTCGCAGCTAAAGTGAGGAAGTGTGGTCTGGATGATCGGGTAGTGAGGTGGATTGTGAACTGGCTAAAGGAAAGAAGCCAGAGAGTGGTGGTCAGTGGGACAGAGTCCAGCTGGAGGCCTGTGTCTAGCGGAGTCCCTCAAGGGTCGGTACTGGGACCAGTACTAGTCAATATATTCATTAATGACTTGGATGAGGGAATAGAGTGCACTGTCAGCAAGTTCGCTGATGACACCAAACTGGGAGGAGTGGCTGACACACCAGAAGGCTGCGCAGCCATTCAGAGAGACCTAGACAGGCTGGAGAGTTGGGCGGGGAGAAATTTAATGAAATATAACAAGGGCAAGTGTAGAGTCCTGCATCTGGGCAAGAACAACCCCAGGTATGAGTACAAGTTGGGGACAGACCTGTTGGAGAGCAGGGTGGGGGAAAGGGACCTGGGGGTCCTAGTGGACAGCAGGATGACCATGAGCCAGCAGTGTGCCCTTGTGGCCAAGAAGGCCAATGGCATCCTGGGGTGTATTAGAAGGGGTGTGGTTAGCAGGTCAAGAGAGGCTCTCCTCCCCCTCTACTCTGCCCTGGTGAGGCCGCATCTGGAGTATTGTGTCCAGTTCTGGGCCCCTCAGTTCAAGAAGGACAGGGAACTGCTAGAGAGAGTCCAGCGCAGAGCCACGAAGATGATTAAGGGGGTGGAACATCTCCCTTATGAGGAGAGGCTGAGGGAGCTGGGTCTCTTTAGCTCAGAGAAGAGGAGACTGAGGGGTGACCTCATTAATGTTTATAAATATGTAAAGGGCAAGTGTCATGAGGATGGAGCCAGACTCTTCTCAGTGACATCCCTTGACAGGACAAGGGGCAATGGGTGCAAGCTGGAACACAGGAGGTTCCACATAAATATGAGGAAAAACTTCTTTACGGTGAGGGTGACCGAACACTGGAACAGGCTGCCCAGAGAGGTTGTGGAGTCTCCTTCTCTGGAGACATTCAAAACCCGCCTGGATGCGTTCCTGTGTGATATGATCTAGGTAATCCTGCCACGGCAGGGGGATTGGACTAGATGATCTTTCGAGGTCCCTTCCAATCCCTAACATTCTGTGATTTTGTGATTCTGTGGTCTAATTCTGCCAGTGGTCACTAGTGGTCAAACACAGCTACCAGGATTTACTGCTTTTCAGGCACTAATACTGGCAGCATTCACTACAAAACTGCTATGGTGGTTATTTAACTAACTGCCAGTAGGCCATGAGTGAGTTGCTGAAGACCACACTTCCTGTAAAAATGTTTTAAAGAATTAGTATATAGCTATCAGATATTGCTATGCAGAGCAAGAAGCTGATGTACCCCTAGCCAGAGAAAACTGATATTTTATCTGTAATGTATAGACCATCTGTTAATCAGCAATGGTTCCTGAATTGCTAGTAAGTGGAATTTAAATATAATTTAATATACAGAGGGTTCTACTAAATCCCCCAAATTCTCCCTCTTTCAAGCTACTTTCAGGGAGGAACTTCAGTATACACTTACTTGGGTAAGTCCATACTTCTGTTTATGTAGATATTAATACATACCTTCTCACTTATGCTTCTTATTAAAGGAAGCGACTAGATGTGAGAAACACTTACGTGGGAATGTGAAGAATGACTTATTATCTTGACTGTTTTCCAGGCAGAATCTTAGGGAAAAAAAATGTTATATTCCTTAGATGATATCACTTTACAATATCACATTATGTATCAGCTAAACTAGCAAACCTCCCTTTGAAGTGCCTTACATGCATATGTGGGGTTTTTTAATTAAACATCATCTTGGATAAAAATGTTATGAAGAAACAATTCTTCCACCTTATGATTGTAGTGTTTGTAAGATTCCTCTTGTACTCTTGCTGCATGCGAAATCTGCAGTGTTTCAAAGCCTTAGCTGAGGGAGATTAATGTCATGATGGTAAGGGTGATAGACATGGACCTCTAAGAGAACGTTCAGCCCTTGCAGCTGGGGTGGCTTTCACGCATGAATCCTCCATTGATTCCTAAAGCAGCAAGTGGGCATGAGTTTGAGACGATCTGGTCTAAGAATAGAGACCGAAGAACAAGAAATTCCTGTTCATCGGAGTTTTCTGTCTCATCTGGAACATCTAGTGCTTCAGAGGGGAGGAAATACTATCTATGGCAATAAGGGGGTGGAGGAGGAGGGCTCTAGCTGCCTACGCTTTTCCCCATAAAAGTACACCAGCCGAGTGCAATGATAGGAGTGCAGGAGACCTGAATAAAAGAATCTCTCTTGTCCCTTTTGAACTGTGTAAGCATGGATCTTTGGCTAGAGCACCTATTGTATTGAACAGTGAGCAGCTGCTGCTGATTTGCAATGGAGAACTGAAATCTATTTAGAGAAATAATTGCTTTAGTTTCCAAGATGCTCCTGGAAATAAGATCTAAATTTCTTATTATAGTCTTACCTGGCAAATACAGTATGTTCTAAACAATAATTTAAAATTCTTAAATTAAAAATTCTTAAAGAAGGTGAGTTAGTCTTTCAGGTTTGTAATCGAGAAACAAGTAGGAACAAACAATCTTCTTGTAAGGGGAGAATACTAATTGTGTCCTGTTCTCTCATTGGAGTGAGAAATGGAACATCTGTGCTTATCCTCTCCCAAGTAGTGCTTGGGACTGTATTTTTCACCTGGAGTATTTTTCCTGAAAAAAGAAAAAAGAAAAAAAAAAAAAAAGGCAAAAAAGAAAGAGACAATCTGGATACCTTTGTTTTTCCAGTCTATCCCATAGGATATGATGTAGAGTGTTTTATTGCTGAAATTTATTCCAGATGAACTAGTGCATTTGGGCAATTCTTTTTTAAGTTGTTCCCTCTTAAATTGCTCTTAAGGGACAGTGCTTTTAAAATGCACGCAAAATTACAAGTAACTTTTAAAAATGTAGCCAGCTAGCATATTTCTTGCATCTTGCTGTTAAGTGCCCTTGTTCCTTTCTTATGCTGATGATCTTCAGGATCTTTTTGAATGGCAGAACTGACAGCCCATACAGTGGAGGAACACAGGTAAGGCCCTAAATAAACAAAATATTGTTCATATAACTATCGTCTTAGAGTCACTTCCTAAATACTATCTAATACTGGGAATCAGGACATTGGTTAAGAGGTTACTGATTCTGAGAATTCATCTCCTGCATTTTATAGTTAAGAATTTCTTCCCTTTTTTTGTACTTCACAACAAAGATTGTAACACTTGCAATCTCCCTTTTAAGTGTGATAGCAGGACTAAAAATCTCCGTTAAGGTAGTTCAGTTGAAAAACAAACTTTCCTTACGTGGCATCCGAGTTCTGAACCAACCTTATATATGCTATCATTTCTATATCAATAAAAATGGATGACTTAACATTTTAGGGCATCACCTCCTACCTTTTTTTTTTTTTTTTCCCCCTGTTCCTACTAGCCCATATGGGTAAGAACTGAGAACTGCAGGATTAAACCAGCAGCAGCAAAAGACTTATTTCCAGAATTTGAATTTTGTTTGCACAGCTGTCCTTCTAAAAGCCTTTATTTTTAAATTAAAATCCTACAGTGACTTCCTGACAATCCTATCTTACACTGTTTGCCTGACTTTTTCCAGAAGTATGGAGCACTCACAAGTCTCATGTCTCAGCTGAAATGAAGCCTTGTGAGTGATTTTTAAAAAACACTGGTTTTGCTGAGTGAGATAATAAATGTTCAGCCTTTATCTCTTAATCCACTGGGCTTCTGCCTCACGAAGTGCAATCGTTCCCTTTGCTGTTTATCACACAGGAGTAGTAAGAACACTGTACCATCTTCCTCTATTTGATGAGTCTCCTGATGTGCTACCAGTTGAATACTGGTGCTGACAGGGGCCTTTGGGGGCTCCTGTGCCATAAAGGCTAACTATGGAGAAAGTGTTAACATCTGCTGTCTGGATTCAAACATTGCTCTGAGATTCCTTCAAGTGCAAGGGGACTAATCCTGCAACCTTGTTTCAAACAAACCACATCTTCTGAAGGCAAGAGAAATGCAGATAATCTCCAAGTAGACTAGGTAAGGTAAATACATGCCTTACTAATGACATTGGAAAAATAGCCTCCCACTACAACGCATCCTGTTCTTATGACCCTGTCTTGGGGAAGGACAGGGACTATTCCTCTTTAGCAGTACAGCATCAGTGTGGAGTGTCAGTGGAGCTGAAGAGTTGTTGCTCACCTGTGTTATATCACAAAGCATAATTAAGTTACTGGAAAAAGAGAGGGGAACAGAGAGAATAATTGATAGCACGTTTTCATGGGCCATCTCAGGTATGAAATCTGTTTTCATGGCTTAACTGGTTTCCACCAATGCAGACAGATGAGACGGATGGCTCACAGGCTATTTTAAAAATTGCTGGGGAAGTACTTCCTTCTGTAAGTGAAATTAGTCTTCTCAATGACTGAACAAGTCCACATCTAGATAGGACAAATGAGGCAGAAAATGCTTTGGAAGCCTGATCAGTTTCCCACCATAGTGCTACCCAGGTCTTCTGTGCCTGAAAGAGCTGAAAAGGAAAAATGTGCAGACAGTTATGGGGCGTTTGTCCGGAACAGGGAAAATTGAAGGGAAACAGGCCTTAAACTAGTGACAGGAAGGTAACCTATGGGCTCCCTGATCTCTGGTTAGGTTGAAAATCTGTTAGCTTACCAGGCATTAAACCTATTCTGTAATTTTTTTATAATTCTCCCCCCTCAATTCTTCATCTCTCAGACAGTTGGAGCATATTGCAGGGGTGCCTGCAGGAATGGTGAATTACTTCAGCTAACAGTGAGCAGGGTGGTGATCAGTATCTCATAAGTTTGGGCCCTTCTACCAAGATTTTAATAATTGGAGGAAGAGAGCAGGTGGAAACCACTTTCACCACAACCCGACTTGGACTGCTGACTGCTGTGAGTGATACTGATAGGGGGCAGAAAGCTAAAAATCCACCCTGTGCCTCACAAGCCGAGTAGCAAAATTGCATCAGTTTAACTGTGAGCTAAGAAAGACTCAAGAGCAGTTATGATCTATAATTACCCTAAGAACTAGTTTGAGAGCATTATTACTGTTACAAAATGTAATAGCGGTATTACATAAGCAGAAAAACAGTAGTATATCTCTAAATGGTCGCAGACTGCCTCTTTTGACAGCTGTGGTAGAAAATGGATCACTGGATGGTCATGAAATGAATATTTTCCCTAATCAGAATGGAGAGCTTTATTACCCTTATAATTACTTGTTTAGCAGTCACTTATTAATTTTTTTTAGCCCATGAGTAATAAAATGGGCCTGTTTATTAAATAACATTTTAATTAGGAATCATTTTTAACATGTGCCAAGTTCTTAATGTTTTCTCCTATGCAATTACTTAGATAAATGCTTGTATTTCTGATAACTCCATTGACACAATTTGCCAAACTAAGCCTTCCCTGGTATACAGCTCATATAAAATAACAGGCTCCAGATGCCTTAGCTTCCCCAAAAAGCTAATTTTAACATATTGCAATAGAATATTGCTTATTTTACTAAATAGCTTTTACAGACTCCTGCTAGAGACTATGTATTTACAGCTCATTTGAATTCAAATGTACTATTTTTGCTCAGCTAAATTTCTTATTGACTGCACTGGAAAGCTTGCATTTAAACTTTTTTTTCAGGAAATTTCATATTTTCATTAAAACACACCTCAGAGGCAATGTTGACAAATTGTTTTGCAAATGTCTGCATACTATTTGGCCATGCATAAAACTTGTTTAAAACATTATGAATGTTGATGTAATGTCGAGTAAATATTTTAAGTGTTGATCTCAAAATGAAATAGTCATGATCATTCTGATGAAATGAAAATGTCTGTCTTTTGTGTCTTTTACAAAAGCTGAGCTACTTGGTTTTTTTTGCTTTTTGCTGCTATTTTTTTGAATGAGGATCAGCACCATCAGAGTTCATGCTTGTTTGCACACGAGATATTGGCACAGTTTTTCTCGTGTCCTGAGACTGAAATTCTTGCTCAGGTCAAGAAGAGAGATGGCTGTCTTTTCACTAACATGGAACATGAGTTGATCAAATGCCTTGTGCATGTTTGTGGAAGTAAAGCTCTATTTGGCCAGCTAGTACACGTAATCTTGGCATAGGAATTAGGCTAATGAAGTATGAATTCTGGTAACAGCATCGGACCTACGGATTCCTTGCATAGTGCCAGGTGATTTTAGTAAGCCTTTGCTGATTTATACTCACCAACAATTTTGCTCTCTAAATACATAGTTTCCACATGCTTATCTATTGCTTCCCTATCTCTCTGTACAGGTTTGGGGCTAAAACTGGCTGTCATAGGTAGCAATACAAATTGTCGTGTCAGACTGAGTTTCAGACATGGGCTTGTATTTCAGTCCTTTGTCATTTTTAGGAGTTTCAGCCATGTGTCTCAGAGCTATCTGGAGTACTAGCCATTCAAGTGTCTATGCAATTTCACCAGGACAATACAGCCACTATGAGGCATCCCTATATAAGGGATGCCATGTGTTCCCTGCTTTTTCATTAAAACCTTTTCTTTGGCATTATTCTAGTATATGCTAGTTACCATTTCTCAGTAAACATTGAATGCATAAATCCTTGTTTATAAATTTAAACCCAGTTTTGAAGGAAGATTGAAGTGGGTTAAGAGTTCAAGCTGACTGTAAATAGCAAGTGCATTCTGTTCTGAAATGAACACTTCCATTCATGCACAGAAACAAAGGAAATAAAAGAAGAAATTGTCCTTTTCTCTGGAAAATTTCTACAGCATTTTTCACCACATGGCATTATCAGTGATAAGAACATAAATCTGTGAAAGATCTACGTTTATTTTTTTTTTAATCTATGGATTTTGGACAGCTCTAAAGAGAGCAGTCTTAGCTCACATGTAAACCTCAAATTCTATACCTCGGTCACTATGAGAAAAGAACTTAAAAAAAAAAAAAAGTCCATGATCACTTCTCCAGGTAGCAAAGAGACTTTGGAGAATGAGGCTTCCCAAAAATGTAAGAACCAGGTGAATTTGACTGAGGACTGGTCTGTAGACCCAACTGATGGCTTGTCTGCACATCAGGTAGATGAAGCAATTTGCAAAAATTGAGGGGTTTTCCTTGTTTTTGTGCTGCAGGTCATTATTTCTGCAGCTTGTTTCTTCTCTGCTTTTACTTGGGTTGGGTTCTAGCCAGTCTTGGGTAGTCAGTCTCACCATCCCATATGACTTTGCTCAAGTTTTCTCTGCTTACAGTTGTATACCGTACCTGGTAGTAGAAGCTCTGGACCCAATAAAATTGCCTTTGATTCTCACAAAAATATAATCCTTTGACTGGCATCACTTACAAGTGAAGCCTTGGTTATATTGATATTTCTGTGTAGTTTCTCCCAGTTTATCTCATGCTAAAGGATGGTGTAACTGAATGAATGATTTTCATGTGGTTAGAAATGGGATTTGAGATCCATATCTGGATCGTGGGCCTTCTTTGGCTTTATTGGAAATTGTCTCCAACACAAAGGTGTTGCAGTGTTGAATTAAAATGACAATTCAGAAGTTCCCTAGATTGCTGCCAGGTAGGGCAAATATTACTGTCTCTGGGTCATGTTGCCTAATTCCTAGGAATAAGGAAAGTGCCATCATGTTCTGGTATCATCAGGGCTCTTTGGAGGCTTTCTGAGTTGACTCAGAGCTTAATCAAGTTTAGTTTTAGGGGAGAGCTGCAGTGTCACTTGAGTGCAAAAGCCATAGATGGCTTGGGCAGTGTTGCTAAACTTCTCAGAACAAGATCTGCCCAGGTCAGTGCACGAGGAGGGAAGCACCTCAGCTCTGCTCATGTTGACTAGCTTACGGTCCTTCTCTTAATCAGTCACATATATAACTCTAGCCTGCTGGGAAACACAAGCTGGTACTTGATAGTCACAGCCCTGAAATCTCCTTTGATAGTTTTACCCTACGATGTCTGCCTTTTTTTCTGACAAAACACAGCAGAAGTCCCTCCTCTCACCCTGCTTCCTGCTCTCCCCATGCAAATTTTTATCTGATAGTCCTTGTTACAGCTATAGGAGACCTGGGTTCAAGTTCCCCATCCGCTTGTAAGAAGGAGCTTATATTTGCCGTAAGAGAACGTTGATTGAATTGCTGAGGTATTGACCATTCAGGATAATGCTGTCTGTCTTGCTTGTTAAATCCTAACAGCTTTATACAGGTGGGGAAGAGGCTTGAAGCTAGGTCCTGTAGCTGAGTGCTTTTCATGACTCCACAGGAGTGACAGGGAGTTGCAGGGATTCAGCCAGCAGAGTGCACAGGTAAATCTGAGTTTGCTCGGGCAGAGGAGAGATGTCCATGTGGATGCACAATCTGTGTGCACGGCCTAACTGCTGGCTTGTGGGGTAAAAGCAGGGTGCTGACTTCACTGGGGAAACACAAACTGAGGGGCTGCCACATTGAGGTGGCAGATGAGTCTTACTTTGAGACTCTGGATTGTTCTACCAAGATACCTAAGCATATAACAGCAACATAAATGTCAGTTTAAGACCTTTTGTGCATCAGCTTCCTTGACAGTTGGATCTGAGGCTTGGACCCTGCCTGTATCTGAGCTGCTTCTTCCTCTCTGAAAAAGCCTCCTGATGTGAAGATTGCCTTATCATGACAACCTCAACTCGACTGAGTGTTTGGAAATGTTCTTTAGACAAGATAAGTTTCCTTTTTACAAGAAAAAAAAGAAAAAGAAGAAAGAAAAATGAGGAACACTGGTGCACTAAGGATTAATAGAAGCTTTTCTACTTAATTAGTTTTAAAGTCTGAGAGGTTGCTACTATGTCTAGCTGTTCTGGTTTCAAGGAGAGAGGCAAACAATGCTTGTCAAACTTGATTCTGAAAAGACACTAGCTTTTGCTGTGGTGGTACCCCTCAGTTTCCATTGCACTGGCTTGTCTTATTTTAAATTTGTAATGAAAGAAAAAATTCTAAAGCTGGTAATCATGTGCCTTCCTTGTATAAAACACATCTTGTTTTTATCATCAGTAACCTGTACTACACAAGAGCTCTGACACATACATTTCAGGATAGATTAGGAATTGCCTGCTGCATTTACATAACATTAAAATCACTGTCTAGATACTAGAGAATTGGGAAGGTATTCATTTTATTTTGTGTATGGACTTGCATGAAAACGATTTTACCTTGCTTTCATTTTTTTTTTTTCATGAATGCAACAGCCCCTCTCTTTATTTAGTAGATTGGAAGAGAAGGATTTGATAGATGAGTGAGGGGACACCTATGTAATTTTTCTGGCAGACTTGGACAGCATGCTTACTGCATTTAAAAAAAAAATGGGGGGGAAAAGTGTTGCGAAAGAGCATATGGAGTGTGTGACAGCCTAGACCTATCTGGCTCCCCATCATTCCTTGCAGCTGCCGGAAGCCAACCACTCGTCTTTCCAAACCACAGGCTCATGTGGGTAATGATATGATTTCCTCTGTCTTGTGTTTTGTGTGTGTGCTTCAAGAAAAGTAAAGCCCCCAGAACTCTACACACCCAGTTAATCAAGACAGTACTGACTTCTCTCATCCTACTGAAGTGATTCTTGCAATGGTGGGACAAGCAGCTGGAGGCTTCATCTTCTGTCCCAAGCAGTGTTCGCCATCATTTACATTTTTCTTTCTTGCTTTGGGCTTTATCCTCAATCTCACTACTAAATAGTGCCCTCACCAATTGAAAAAAAGAAGGGAGTAGAGTTCATACAATCTGGTTTCAGACTAGTATGAAATCTTCAGTATTTCACTTTCTTGGGAAAATCACTCGCATGTTGCAAGAAAAAAACGCAAAATCAAGACTTCTTTGTTGCAGTTGTGATCACTGTTCTCTATTGAGGACCTTTAAAATGCTGCCTGTTTGTCTATAAATGTTGGAAATAACAGATGTTTTACCAAGAGAAGTAAGGCTATACTCATGTTGGAAGTATCCATATACTGATTTCTTATGATTAGAAATACCATAGAGTTTATTCTTCAAACAACCATCTTGTAGTCCACATGAAGCCTTTCCCACTACATTATAACTATAAATTTCAGTGCTTTTATGACTATTAAAAACAGCCTGTTGGTTTTAACTTTAAGAAACAGTAATTCTTATTTCCCACAAGGCCATAGGTGAGAACTTTGAAACAGTGAAGGCAAGGGTAGAATCAGGAACCATTCGGAGTGAGGAGCAGCATGGGAGAGAGAACAAAGGTTCTTGTTTGAAAAATAAATTGCTGGATGGTGGAGGCAAGTTTCAAAGGCCCACTGAATGTCAGGGCTTACCTCTGATAGGCAATGAGAGATTACAGGCCAGAAAGGACTCAAAAACCCCGCAGATTCCTTCCTTTTTAAAGTGATAGAATGACTAGCAGATGGAGGTATCTAGGAAAAGATTTAATTTGGTTAAAGGGGCAGGCAAGCATAATGATCTGTCTAGCCATATTCTGAATGAACATGACGGCATCTAGATGATTTTTGTCATGATTAGAAGAAAGAATATTGCAGTAATCAAGATAGAACGGGATGAGAACTTGGAGTTATAATTGTTGCATGTATAGCTGAGATAATTTTTAGAAATGTTCTAAATTAGTTTTCAAGTATTGGCAATAGTCTGAATGTGAAAAACATGAGAGAGTTCTGAGCTGAGGATGAGGTTTTTGGGTGATAGTCTCAGAAGAGGCAGGATGCTGATTTGGTGTACTATGATTCAGAAGGAGGTCGCGGTCAGAACTTGAGGGAGAGGAATGACACCTGTTTTGGCACTGTTGAACTTGGGCTTAGAGAAATATTCACAAAGCCATGTTAGAGAAGGCTGAAATGTCAGTTTGGACAGATAATGACAGAAATCAGACAGGAAAATCTGGTTGATAAGTCTGCCAATAATCAACATAGAATTGTTAGCTGGAATTGTTAGCTGAAATTGTAGTTGCAAAAGCACCTTGCATCTTCTTATTTTGGAGGGGAGCAGGGGGAGAAGAGGTCTAGGACAGAGCCCAGAAGCCTCCCCAGAAAAAATGGTCAAAGAACAAGAGCAGCTTCCAAAAAGCAAGATGAAGCTAGGAGGAGAACTAAAAATCAGCACTGGTTTTGAACTCACCAAGAAAAAGGAGATTATGTAAAAGAATGTAGACAGGACAAGAAGGAAAAGAATAAGCAAGTTCTGGCTCTGAAACTAGTCTGGAAAGTAATCATTACAGACTTTGACCAGAACTGCTGGAGGTGATGGGGAGAATATCCCTATATCCTTGCCCATACTGATAACACTTCACAGGCATCTGGTTTCGGCCACTGTGTAAGACAGAATATTAGGTTAGATGGTCCTCTGCTATAACCAAGTTCAGCTGTTCTTAATTTCAGTGGAAAAAAAGGTGCAGAAACTAGATGAGACACTCTAGGGTGGAAATGGAATACAGGAAGTCTTATCGGTGCTTGCAGACAGTACACTCAATGTGTTCAGACATGAAGGGGAAATGCAGGAGGTAACTGGACAGGTGAGGGAAGTCAAGGATTGGAGAGACTGCTGCAGAATTGGCACGGGAACAGTGGAGATGGATTATACAGAAAAGTAATGAAGGGAGTGAGAATGGGTGTGAGGGAGATTGAGGGATGATAGAGTGGATGGGGTTGCTGGGGAAACTGGAAGAATTAGAGGAAAATAATTGTAAAATTCCTGTGCCTGTGAGAGCGGTGAAGGAAAGTTGCAGGAGATGAAAGAGGCAAAGTGGTCCTATTGGGAGTGTAGAGGTCATACTGGGCCAATTTGCAATTGTTATACCTTTGCAAATTGTGAACAGGAATAGCACAGTGAAGTGCAATTGAAGTCATCTGTTAGTTTCCATCCTTTTTATTAACAAAAATGAAATTATGCATGGAATATAAGGAATGTTATGCACTTACAACTTGCAGTGCTTTGGTCAAACAGCTGTACACAGAGGTGACCAATTGCTGCAGTGGCCTCAGAATAGGTAAAGAAAGTGTGATTCCCTCAATGCTTTCTCACTCATCCTGGGGGTGCTGGAGGGGTTCCTCTTCCTACACCCTGGCCGCAGCAGCAGCAGCCAGCTTTCCCTCCATGATGTCTCCACCTCCCTGGTCAGTGAGAGGCTGGGCACGTAGTTTGCTTAGTCCTGCGCAGTCTCACTCAAGGCTCAGGAATCCAGGGTATAAAAGGGACTGACAAGTGCCGGAAGGTGTGTATTATATTTAGATCTTCCACTGGAAAAAAATATTTTGGGGGACTGTTTCCCCCGAAATGGTCTAGATGATTTAGGAAGCCTGTGCCACCATACACTGGCCGTACGTTAGACAGTCTGAAAATTCTGTCCTGGCAAAAAATGGTAACCTAATGGCAGACTAGTCCTAATGAGAGTACCTTAATTTGCCACATAGCAGTCAATCAAAACTATGTAAAATCCATTAAGATCTCAACTCACCTGAGGAATACAAATTTCAATGTAGTAGCATAAATGTATCGGATGAACTGGAACGTGTTTTCACCTGGTAGTATGGGAAATAGAAAATCGAGGTTTTTCCCTCAAAAGCCAAATTCAGCAGACAGCTTCTGAATTTGGTTATGTACTACTGCAGCAGGAGAGAAATGAGAACCCTAATTGCAGCTCTTTAGAGGGTAAAAGTAGTTTTTCATTATTTTGCTTAGTTATGTACTTATTCATAAGATATATTACAAGGTGTGTATGTTCATGAATCTTTATACTTCCCCTGTCTTAATGTAGTTAATAATCTCAAGTTACTTTATTTCTGTAAAGCATTTCTGTTCTTAAATTTTCAAAATGTAGCAATGCTTCTGATATTTCTTTTCCTAATTCTTCATGGAAAAAAAAAAAGGAGCTGCCAGAATAACCATAAAGATTTTTTTGTTAATTTGTTTATTTCTGTATATTTAAATAGTATTCTTAACTTTGTTTCCCTATGCATTTTTCCATGAAATATTACTGTTTTCAGATGGTAGAGAGATCTACTAGGCCAAATTCTCACTTAGTATAGATCAGACTAGCACTTTCACAGATGATTATTTTGCCTCACCGAAGTGTGGAATTTATTTATGTGATGGAGTTTGGGAGTGGCAAGTTAGAGTTTTGTTTTTGGTTTTTTACTAGTAATAACCTGTAGCAGCAACAACAAGAACAACAAACTGGCAGGAAAAGCTTTTGTAGTAAAATATTTCAGCATGTATTTGGAATAAAGAAGAAAAAAGATGAAAGTTCCCAGATTCTGAAAATGCTGAAGTTCTCAAATAATGGTCAACTTCTCATTTCCTCTCTTATTTCAAAGTCAGGCTGCCAGTTGCAACTGAACAATAGTTAGGATGCAGAGCTTGAAGATACATAATCACAAAACAGGTCCCAGGATTCCCTGGATGTTCGTACCAGTTGTTTAAACATCCACACAAAGAAATACTCCAAGAAGTTAAAAATAACCAAAAAAAGAGAGATGTATGTGGAATATTGATTGCCTCAGCTGAGTTCAGCAAGTACCGTTGTTATCTGATTAGAAAACTGGGTCATATATGTGGATGTTTATTATATGAGCTCAGCAGATGTGAGTGGTAGTATTTTCTGAACCTCATATACAGCATTCTACATATTCAGTATGACTTTTTTTTTTTTAAAACCCTGAGCCCCACAACTGTTGGAGGTAAGCAAGAAAAATGTTCTCATTTACTCTGTACCTGCTTTTATCCAATTACGAGCCAAACTTTTTCTCTATGTAAGAATAAGTACTTATTGATTTAAGAAGAAACAGGTGTATTGATCCAAAGGGAAAATACACTGTACATGTTGATCGATATTTACTTTGCAGGACAAAACATCCTGATATTCACTTCAAGGCATCAATATATACATATTACTGCATGTTTGTGTCATTAAGTCAGGTAACTGGGCTAGATTTCCATCTAACAGTATAAACTCTCTTAATGATTATTTTTTTCTAGTCAAATATTAGTCTCTAAGGGGAAGAACAAGTTAGAGGACCTTAAAAAGAATAATTGTTCACCTCTCTTGATATAAATAATATTTTTCATTAAACTCAGCTGATGCCTATCAAGAGCTGCTAGACTGATTATATATTATAAGCAAGGAGAAGTCCTCCAAACTCCTCCTAAAATTATTTACCTGTACTAAGGTAAAATTGGAAATTTAAGCATACATGTCTGAAGATATTTAGGTGCCTAGCTTGTAATTAGTTTGATGTCAATGAACTTGTACAAGAAGGAGCTGTTTCCTTTTAATTTCCAAAGACAGAGTGCATCTGAGTTCCCAGAATACCTTTAAAAATTCTGTGCAATACAGGCATCACCAGCTCCTCTCTTTCAGCCTCGCTGCAGGCCAGGAGTTTCTTCTTGCTGGAATTCATTGACATAGAGCTAACCATAAATTATACAAAGATAAACTAATTATAGCGTAATGGGGCAGTCATGGGACACATTTTTTTTCTCTGACATTTCTTTTCTGTCCCATAATAGCTGTTACACTGGGTTAATCATTTTTATTTAAATGTTTTCTTTATGGCTAATTTCACCCTAATATCACCCATCTCCATCTTGAGTCTCCTGAGGCGCTCGCTATGAAGGACACACCCAGGGAAGGGGCAGGCATGGGACAAAGAGAAGCTGTGGCAGCTACACAGTTAATATCTATTCTTGACATTATCAACTCCATAACAAAAATGTATAATACATGTTGCTTCAGACCAGAATAAATAATGTAGCCCTCCCTTCAAACCACCTTTGCTGTCTCCTCCTCTAAAGAATATACCTGAAAACTGTGGATACTTTCTGCATGATTTTGCCTAAGTGGGGCTCTTCCTAAGCCTTGCCCATAGCTGAAATTCATGTTTAAATTCTCATGACCTTGTGTCTCACCCTTGTCAGAGACAAGTCTATCCTGTCCTGTCCTGTTTATGTCCATTCAAAATGCTGGAAACACGTTGCCTTAACACGTGGCTTGGGAGTTTCTATCTGCTTCTGGCTCTCCATCCTCGATTTAGTCTAAGATTTTCTTTACTGACCATAGTTCTGCTGGGAAGCTCTTGTATCCCTGGCCACTTTCCCCAGCCTGCGCATTCTCTTTTCAAATCAGCACTTTTTCTGGTTACTTGTGGCGATGGGAAGGATGTGTCTGTACGTACCATCCCAGCTACTTCATTTTCTCCCTTGAACCTGTTTGTAGCTGTTATCCCTACAAAACTTGGTAACAGCTACAATGATGTTGTGATTTGAGCCCCGGCCTATTGATTTGCCTGATAATATCTCACCGTTTCCTTGTGTTCCCTGAGCTGTGTGTAGCTGTTGGTTTTCCATTGTCTGATTAAATATAGGTCATGAACTGTTTGCACACTGCCACATATGATGGAGTCCTAGTCCCTGAGTGGCATCTGCTTGCTTTCAGGTAATGCAAATAATAAAAACAATCTGAAGTACGGCCTTTTAGAAGCCCAAGTTGCAAAAGGCTGCTGGCCTGCCAAATGGGCATGCTTTCACACAGATGAAGGGAAGAGATGCAATGTTCCCTACCTTTGCTGTGCATCCACTGGAGTAAGCAGCTCTACACTGGGAGTCAGACAGCCGTGCTGGTATCTTCAAGCTAGCATAGGTGTGGCTCTTTGTCTTCCAGCCCATTGGGTTTACATAGCAAGGTTTTGGTAGGAAGGGAGCTGCAGGGGTGCCTTCTGTGAGCTGCCCCATGTCAGCTCTAAGACGGACCTGCCGCTGGCCAAAGCTGAGTCCATCAGCAATGCTGGTGGCATCTCTGTGATAACAAATTTAAGAAAGGGTAGAAAATGCTGTGCAGCAGCTGTGAGCAAGTGTGAGAGAAACAGCCCTGCAGACACCAAGACCAGTGAAGAAGGAGGAGGAGGAGGTGCTCCGGGTGCTCAGAGATGCCCCTGATACCTGTGGAGAAGACCATGGTGAAGCAGGTTGTCACCTGAAGCCCATGGAGGACCTTGGTAGAGCAGATATCCACCTGCAGCCCATGGAGGACCCTATGTCACAGCAGGTGGATGTGCCCTGAAGGAAGCTGCACCTCGTGGAAAGCCCATGCTAGAGCAGGCTCCTGGCAGGACCTGCAGCCCATGGAGAGGAGCCCATGCAGGAGCAGGTTTTCTGGTAGGACTTGTGACCCCATGGGGGACTCAAGCTGGAGCAGTCTGCTCCTGAAAGACTGCAGCCTGTGGGAAGGACCCACGCTCGAGCAGTTCATGAAGGACTGTCTCCCGTGGGAGGGAACCCTCACTGAAGCAGGAGAAGAGTGTGAGGAGGACGGAGTGGCAGAGACAAAGTGTTATGAACTGACTACAACCCCCATTCCTCTGTGCCACTTAGAGGGGGGGAAGTAGAAGAGTCAGGAATGAAGCTGAGCCTGGGAAGAAGCAGGGTGGAGGAAAGGTGGTTTCTGGTTGTTTTTTTTTTTATTTCTCACTATCCTATTCTGTTATCAATTGGCAATAAAGTAAATTCATTGCCCCAAGTTGAGTCTGTTTTGCCCATTATGGTAGTTGAGAGTGATCCCTGTGTCCTTATCTCAACCCATGAGCTTTTTAATCATATTTTCTCCTCCGTGTCCTGCTGAGAAAGGGGAGTGAGGGAGCGGCTTGTTGGGCACCTGGCAGTCAGCCAAGGTTAAGCCACCACAAGCTCACAGCTGGCTTGTCATTTGGCCAGCTCAAAGTGAAGGCAGAGAAGCTTGAATCTGCCCTGTAGACAAGCCCTTATAATGAATTCCTTTATTACACTTCCTGAAATTTTCAAAATGTTTACACTGTCCTCTGTATATTCTTGTGAAATAAAGAAGTGTTAACATTGCCATTTTCTCCAGAGAACTATGGTACAAGAAGACTGAATGATTCACCCAAAACTGCACAGCGAACACTGTCCAAGCCTCTTGCTTGTAAATTGCAGCACCAATCTCCAGAGCTTGCTTTATTGTTCTGTTTGTAATAGAAGAAAGCTCCCCCTTGGATTCCTTAACAGAAAATTTAACTGCTATTAAATAAAAAAGGTTTCCAACAAGTGATAGAGATCACAACAGTACTCTGACCACAACGGCACTCTGACCACATACCTGCCACCATTAACTATAAATAAGATAATCCAGAGAGGAGATGTACACTCTCAGCTGTATTGCAATACATTGAAATAGGAAGGCACAAAGATAAGGAATACAGTTTACTTAAAATGGGTTTGTCCAGACTCAGGATATTTGGCACATGTGTGCAGCAAGTATCAGAAGTTATAATTCACCACTAACTATATACAAGGATCTTAATGGACAGTCTCCTGAGCAAGGTAGGGCGTGCAGAAGATGGTAGACCTCACAGACACCAGTGGTGTTTTCTAGGGCCAAATGAATGTATTTATTGTAAAGCTTCATCTCTGCCGGGGTAGATTACGTCCTAACCACTGTGATCTTCACGCTGTAGACAGCCATAGCATGTCCACAGTATAATATGTGTGCAAAAAAAAAAAAAAGTAAATTCTTTGAACCTCAGATGCAATGGATAGCACGAAGAAAGTGTGATAATCCTGCTTAGTTCAGCCTCTTTTGTAGACATAGAAAAGTTTTACCTCTCTTTTCCAAAAGGAAAATGACTTGAGAAATTTTAACAGCAGTACAGCTATAGCTATAATTTATGAATTCAAAGGTTTGGAAGGGATCAGTAACGAGAACTAACATGATAGGACATTTCTCTTTTTAAATGATCTCTGAAAGGCAGATGATTGCCTTTTTCTAATCACAGGCTCTTGGGATCATCTTGTCCAATCCCCCCTGCTCAAGCAGGGTCAGCCAGAGCTAGCTGCCCACGACCACATCCAGATGGGTTTTGAATATTTCTACAGATGGAGACTCCACAACCTCTCTGGCAAACCTGTTCCAGTGTTTGACCACCCTCACAGTAAAAAAAGTACTTTCTTGTGTTCAGGTGAAATTTCTGTGCCCATTGTCTCTTGTCCTATCTGTGAGCACCACTGAAGAGAGCCTGTCTCCCTCTTCTTCATTCCCTTCCATCAAGTGTTTAGACACACTGATAAGATCCCCTCAAGCCTTCTCTTCTCCAGGCTGAAGAGTCCCAGCTTTCCCAGCCTTTCCTCATAGGACAGATGCTCCAGTCCCTTCATCACCTTCATTGCCCTGTGCTGGACTCAGCATGTTTTCCCTCATGTCTGATCAAAGAGTTCTGTAAACCTTACAGATATGTATTAGTACAGAAATGATTGCGGTCCTGTTCTGAGGCATTTTAAGTAAGAGAAGTATCAATTAATTTTACATTTGTGACTGACTAAAGCATTTCTGTTCTCACTTTTATCGTTGGAAATCTAGAGTAACTATTGGATTTCAGTAGCTGTCTCCAGATGTAACTGGAAGTTGATTTTGTGTATATTCTGTATAAAACTAGCTACAGAAAAGAAGCATAAACTAGACCTCTCATTTAAAATAGCTGAAGCAGCAAAACTTTTTTCCATAGGCCATAGGGGGCATTTCAGAACAGAAAGCCAGAATTTTGGTTTCAGTTACATTAGACTAAATCCTATGTGCCATGTTTCTATATGCAGAGTAATTGCTGGGTGGTCTTCGAAGCAAGAAGTGTGGTTCCTGCAACTCTTTAGTTGTATCCTAGCTGAGGCTGCTGTTGCTGATAGTAGCGCCTTAGTCTTCTGTAGTCAGAACTTTCTTATTGTAGAAGGAAATTGTGTCCTTCCCTCCTCCCCTGACACACAAGTATTACTGTGTGTAACCAAGTCCCTGACAAGACTGATTAGGCTGTAAACAAGAATGTCCCATTTTGCTAGATAGGCTAGACAATTCACATTGCCTGAGAAGACAGTAAATTCCTTGGAACAGCTTGTGGTAAAGTGACACCTATTAAGTAGCACCTCTGCACTACCTAAACATAACTATCAGTAATTACAGTGTGTCTACCCTATGAAACGGAGTGGTGGTGTGGCTGGTTTGTATCCCCACCATACTTGTCCTGTAGGCAGACCCACTGGGCAGTTGTTCCACCAACAGGTTCTTCAGGTTACCAGAGCCATCTGAGCAAAAATGCCAGAGATCATCTGGCAAAGCAAGGAGATAACAGGCTGGATGCAGAGAGAGCTCCTGGATTTGTCCTGGTTCCACGTTTAGCTTTGGTCCAGATGTGACTATGAGCAGCAAGTTTTAGAAAGGATACTTTTCAACCAGTGATATGATACAATGAGTGGGACTGATGATATCTTTGGTACGCCCCTTCCCAAGTGTTTTGTGCATGTGTGCATGTGTGTGTGCGTGTGTACACCCATAACCAGAGTGTTTAATTCCACTAAAATCGTAAATGCATGTAAACTTGAGATGCTCCTTGCTGAATAGCAAATGTCATTCAGCTTCATGGTTCCACTTCAGTCAGTCACCGGTCATACAATATGTACCTGTCGTTGATGCCAAAAATTGTCTGCAGTCATATTCAGCCTGTTACATTCCCTTACTGTAAAATATCCTTCTACCTTTTTTAAAAGAGCAAAAACCCCTCCCTTTGCATTTACTATTCCTAAAATGTAAAGAAGTTAACAAAGATGACAAACTGTTAATTTTTCTCTCCTTTCACCTACATACAGATGAAAATCTCACAGATGTGATCAGCTGTCACCCACATTTCCTTACATTATTACAGCAATTATTTATCTTGTGTTTGTGGTAGTGTCCATAAGGCACTAAGAGTTTCTCTGTCCTCTAGATAAGAAGCTCACAAAAAAATAATCGAGAGGCTGAGGTATAGAAAACAACAAGGGGGGCTTTCTAATTGTGCACAGGTAACTCAAAAAGGGTAGTACAGTAGAAATCAGTGGAAAATACACAGACTGGAGACAGCAAGGGACTTGTAGTGGAGTTCAAGGAGGTCCGTCAGTGAAGAAAAGTTACGTGGGAAAAAAAGCCTAAAGGCAATTGCCTGAAATGCTTATATGTAAATAAGAAATGAGAATGATGGGAGAGATCAAGTAAAGGACAGTAGGAAGCGGATGCAAGATAAGTTAGGAGAGAGGTGAGTGAGAGGTGAGTAACAAATACATTGCAATGATGGCTGAGGAGTCAGCACAGCAATGACATGAACAGATTGATGGGAAAGTAAGAAGACTTTGGTGGTGATATTTTGTATTTATACGTCAGTAGCACAGGGGGTATTTCCTGTGATGTGTAAGGAGAGGAAACCATGGACTTTCGAGATGCTTTTGAGGCAAAAGCATTAGAGCTTTGTTAAAAGGTGACAGAGTTCTTTTCTGAAGTTAAAAAGCTGAGACTACAGTTTAATGGATCAAAAATTATAAACAACAAAGATCTATTAAATGTTAGACATTATGTGGAATGGGAACAGCTATCTGTATTTCCTATGTTATATTCAAATAGCTGCCAATCAACTGTTTAGTACGAGGTCCATGACATTTCCTTAAGCACTTCTGGCACTGCAAAGTATGAAGAGCCATCTGAGAGCAAAATAGGACTGTGAGAGGTTTCTCAGGCTGGGGGGCCTAGGTACGATAAGGACTGTGAAACAAAGCTGGTCACAGTATTATAGTAGAAATCATGGTTTGGGAGAGATTTCTGGTGGTACAAAACAACATCTATTACCCTTTTGTGCCTCTGGAAATTTACCACGCTTCAGGTGATAAATCTTCACCATCCTCATCTTGAGCAGAGCTTCCATTTTCCAAACTGAATGAGAACTACTCATCCAACAAGTTCACAATCCTGCAGGCAAACCCTCTGGGTGCTGTGCCTTGGCCATTCTCTGAAGAATTTTTAGGACTACAACATAAATCTCACACTGGAAAGGCAAGAGGAGCATCTGCCTGCTGCACTCCAGCTGTTGTAGAGAATATGCATGCTCCGTGCTTAAAACTTTTTTGTTGGTTCTCAATTTGCAAAAATTTTCTGTTGTATTTTCGTATTTTATGATCAACACCTGCCCGGTAATGGACTGAGGCAGCGTGAATGTGGCATGCTGTCGGTTTTGAGGATTCAGGTTGGTAAGACTGCTGTAAGAAAGCAGTAAATGGGAAATAGTAACACACAGCAATAGAAACATTGTACATCCTGCAATAGTAATTACTATTTGTGTTTAAGAACAAATCTGAAAGAAACCCTTCACTGTGCAACCTTCTTAGATGCTTCCCAGAGTAAACCTGGTAGCAATGGAAAAGTTTCTTTAGTAGGTTTAGTCTGAGATAAGATTTAGCTGGCAATGAATTAGGCAACTGTAAGGCCACTTGGGTTTTTTTGCTATACATTGCTCTATGTTATATCATTTGTAACCCACTTTGGGTCATCCAAAAGTCCCAGTAATGTCAGTGGAAATACTGCAAGAAAAGGATTATAGAATCTGGCTCCTCAGGCAAGTGCCTAAGTGTATATCTGCAACTCGACCTTAGCAGATATGCTCAAGCTTGCTCTAGCCTTGGTAAGCATCACTGGGACAGTGGAGCTCTCTTCAGACTACCCACTGCTGCTACCCCAGCAAGAAACTTGCACAAGAGAGCAGGCTGCTGGCGGTGAGCTCAGTGCTGCCGTGACTATTACACTGGTAATTCTCAAGGGTGCCAGCCATAAAAGGATCTTCACAACATCTTCTAAGTCCTGAGAGCTCCTATGAGCTGTTAACAAACCTCAGTGCAGCGACTTGCAGAAGATGCTTAACATCTCACAAGATTTGTCTTCAGCAGGCTCAGCTCACATGTCCAGCAACTTGATTCTGACCTTAAAACACTTATCAAATGTTTAATGAGAGATCGTGGCTTGCACAGTGTGAAATCTGCCTTTAAAAATACACGTCAAGCCAACTCCCCCCCAGTAGGCTGGAGCACACTCAGAGCCGCTGGCCTGTGGGCCCTGCAGCAGCTGGAGCACAGGAGAGCAGCAAACAGCTCCTGAAAGCGCCGTTCCTCAGTGGAGTGTCGGTTCTTTTGAAAAATGTCCGGACACATGTATCTGTGGAAAGTTGCTGCGTTCCCTTGAGTTCACCAGCTTCCACTTTTCAAGAGGGTGGTTGGTTGAAGCTCTCCCTGCCTGTATTTCCCAGTCTCGCTGAGGCAGAGCTCGCTGGGATTTCCTGGAGAAAGGTACTGACTGCTAAGCATATAGTGACACCTTCTGTGGATCTTTTGGGGGATCTTTTTTATTTTCTTTCTTTCTTTTTAATGTTGAGGTGTGATTCTACTGATCAAATGCTCTTGTTTCCCTCTAAGCAAACCTGCTGGAAGATGTGGAGATATTCTGGAATAAATAAGAGGAGAGTTTAGCCCTGGGTTTCAACCCTATCAGATACATAAAGTCTGCTTATAAGTTGTAGTGAAAGGAGGGCTCTGCATCTCTGTGAAGATAGGTGAGAAAAATCAAAAAATTGAGAGGCACTAGGTATACCTGGTTCATCTTGAGCGTACCCAGGTATTATCCCAGCTTGTGAAGCACACAGCGGTCATGTCTGCAGAGGGAAGGAGTGCCTGAAATAAATCCCCAGGTACAGTCTTGCCATTTATGTTCTAAAAGACCCCCAACAGCATTGGAGACCTCATTCTGTTGTATAGTATAGACTTTCAGTAAGTAGTAGACCATTTCTGTGCTGAAGAGCTTGCATTATAAGGCCCTGATCTTTCCAATGCTTACATGCTTGCTTAACTTTGCATCTCTGAATTGTCCCTTTTAAGTCAATGAGATTACTCACGTGTGTAAAGTTAAGCTTATGCCTAACTTTTTTTTTGTAATATGAGAGCACAGATAAAGATAGGATGTGAGAAAGGAAGTATTATTATCCTCATCTGCAAGATGAGGAACTGAAGCACAGCAAAAATGAGATCCTGATCCTCCACAAAGTGTACAGGCGCTTAATTCGTAAGCATACGAGTAATTTCCGTCAGGTTCACCGTGCCCTCTGGACTGAAGCGTGAGGTCTGGATTTCAGTGACTGGCTCTGCCACCGATTTTGAGTAAGTTACTTAAGTTCTGATCCTGCGCCGTTACTCTCAAGTGCTTGGAAAGCGTGGGACACGTTCTGCACGGGGCGCGAATGACCCGGCTGAGATAAAGGAGGATGATCCGACACCTTTAACCTTCGCTCCGAGGCGTTACAGGTGGATGTCTGCATCTGACGGCGTGTGACATCCAGCCGTACCGCCGCGACGGGGTGCTGCCTGCCGCGCGGGGACACCTCAGCGTCCCGGCGCCGGACGAGCCCGCACCCGGCAGCGCCCGGCGGGGCGGCGCGGAGCCCGGCCCCTCTCCCGCGCCTCCGGCCCGCCGCAGCCGGTGGGGCGCCCCGGTAAAGCCCCTCGCCAGGTAAAAACCCCTGAGCGGGAGCCGGCGGCCGCCACGCTGCCCGCCCGGGCGCGCAGCCACCGCACCTGCGGGGCGGCGGCGCCGGCGTTCGCGGGTGCGGAGCGGGGCGGAGGGCGGGCGGGAGCGGCGGGGGAGGGACCGTGCGCGGAGCCACCGCCCGCGGGGCAGCGCCGGCACATGGAGCGGCGCCGCGCCGCGCCGCCACAGCTGCTGCCCGCCCCGGCGCCCGCCCCGGCCCCCGCCCCGGCCCCGGCCGCGGCGTAGCAGGTACCGCGGGGCGGGGGGTCCCGGACGGGCACCTGCCCCAGCCCCCGGGGACGGGCGGGCGGGGAGTCAGCCCCGAGCGGCTGCGGCGCGGGGGTGAGGAGGGGCCGCGCGGAGCCGGCGCTGCGGGGGAGAAGTTGCCGGGAGCGTAAAGTGGGAGACTGCGGAGCCCAACAGGCAGGTCCTCCCGTCCCGTCCCATCCCATCCCATCCCATGCTATCCTTTCCCTCCTCCCCGTCCCACCCGCTTTTTTTTTTTTTTTTTTTTTAAATTTGAAAACATTGCGCCGCAGTTTGGGTGTAATCCAGGTGTTCTGGAGCGCTTCCTTAAAATTTCAGAGATGAGTAGCCATCAGGAGCTGGCCGAGAAGGGGTGTTCATTGATTCAAAGGAGAGGGGAGCGGCGGGGCGGTGGAAGCGTTGCCCCCACGCAGGAGCGGGTGCGGACCGGTCTGTTTTCACCTCCTCGAGTCAGCTCCAGCACTGCCGTTCATTCGAAGCCCGAGTTCAAATTGTTTGTGCCTATAATGTGCAGAGGGGAGGCAGGTACAGAGGTTGTAAAATCCATTAGGAACTTATAGAAGTAGCAGCCCCCGTGCGCTTGAGGGGAACGGCGCTAGAGGAGAAGTTGCTGACTTCCGAATAGCGATGCCACCAGAAGTTTTCCTCCTTGCGATACAGCCTGTCACAGCTGGAGGTTTCCTTTCACCCTGCTCCGCAAAGTTACCCTCTCTGTGAAGGGACAGGTTTCGGTGTGTGGTCGTTATTAAAGAAGATGCGTGTAGTTAGAAACTGTGCATGTGAAGAAACAACTTCCCACTGCAGCAGCCGATTCTGAGGAAACTTTTAATTTTGTGCTTCAAGATTACTTCTTGGATTACTTCTACCTTGGTCTAGAAGGTATGGTAACGCTGCCAGACATTGTGCAAAGCATTCTGCTTCCAAAATTGTTAAAAGTTAATAATACTGTGTCAGAAAAAAAATGTAGCTTATGATTGCAAATTATCTCAAAAAAGTGATGTTTTGTGGAATGCAAGAATTTTTAGACCGGTATGGCCACTGGCTTAAACTATGTAAATTATTGTAGAGGAAAATAATGTTTCTTTTTTCATCTTTTTTTCTTTTTATCTTTTTTCTTTTTTTTTTTTTCTATTTTTTTTCCTTGCACTGAGTCTGCTTACACATATAAGTGCAAGTAGTGTTTTCAAAGGACTTTGTGTGGGGATCAGAAGTTAGAATGAGAGCTTCCTGACTAGGTATTTTTCTTTTCAATAGCTAGATACTACCAAGGTTACATCTGTATGCATTTACTGTCCAGCCGTCCAAAAAAACCCCAAATGAAATAAACCAGGTATCTAATCCTGATTATATTTCATGCATTCACCTTAACAACCCATTTGCTAGACTTTAATAGTCTAGTCTTAAAATTGGAAGCTGTAATGCATTGCCAGGGCCAAATCCTTTAAAAGATGCACTCTGTTAGCTTCAGTTGACTGCTCACATCAATTGTAACTCGCATACATACTGGAGTACCATGTAGTGTGACTCTCTATTAAACATTATAAATGATCATTGAAATGTAAAGAAAAAGCATATTAATATATTGCATTTAGAAATAAGTACTAAAATTCCTTCCAAATACTTGGAAAGACTTTGTTCAAATCAGCTAAGCAGGGGCGTGTTCTGAGTGGCTTGCAGCACGGCTCTCTCGCCTTGCTAGTGAATTGCATCGTTTAAGGTGTTCGGAGTCTTAGTGAAATAGAAAAATTAAGGATGGGATGGCTTTCTTATGTGAAAATGCAGTTGTCTCTGAATTTTCCAAACCAAATTTTTGCCCTTAGGTAACTTTGTTTATTCCTTCTTTCTCTTCTCTAATGAGGGAAATTTTAAGTCAAAAAAGCGAGAATGGATTTGTTCGTGTTACCATGAAAACGCCCAGTATTCTTCTTCATGGGTTAATATAATAGCAGCATACGCTAGTTATACGATGTCGCTTTTCTGAAAGGTGTCATCGCTCGCATGCAGAAGCTTCTTTCTAATATTGACATACTCTGCTTTGGTTTTAACTCATAAATGATTGTTTTAAAACTGAATTAAAAATACAGGATATACTGCTTAGACTGCCATATATTTCCTGCTCCCTGCCTCAAAAGGTAGCTCAGTCCTTAGCAAAGCTAAGTTTAGTTTGATGGCCGTATGCTTTATTGCTTTATCAAAGCCTTTGAAACTGCTGCATGTGGACATGAGAAACTAAGTGTAGACCAAGTGCAAGACCAAGAACTCTTAAAATGATAGCTGCCCTTAACAGAACTGCATGGGGAAGTGCCCAAAATACTGCAGAGCTCTGCACTTTCCTTAGTTCATGTTTCTATTATCCCAGACTCGCTTCCAACCTTAAAGACTTTCTCACAAATATTAATATTGATGACTATCCATGTGCTCCTTTTCTTTCTTTTTTTTTTCTGAGTAAAGTAACCTGAACTCAGAACTTGATATACTTCAAGTCTAAAAAAAAAATAAGAAATAGAAATCATATTCCTAACAATAAAGTAAATTTAAGATAAAAAGCCAAGGAGAAGGCAGGTTTATCCACCGAGTGAGAAGACTGACCAGACTGAAGTCAATGGAAGTCCAGTACTGGACATCCTCAGGAGCCAGGATTGCAAACCTAATGCACTGATACCTGCAAGAGTCCTCTGCCTCCTGGGTACAGCTTCCAGGGGAAGCGACAGGAAGGCAGAGGCATAATGTGGAATTGTACTGACTGTCCTAATTCAGTCAGGAAGGACTGGTGGATCCCGGTAATTAAACAGAGATCACTACTCTCTCAGGCCCAACGTAGCAATGGGCAGGCAGGGCAGAGGACTCTTCTCTCTTTGCCCCTCATGCTCCCAGTAACTGGAGAAGCTTAGATGCTGATCCTGTGTGCATCATTTATCCCAGCTGAGTATTTCCCAGGGTGGCTACCTAACTCCAAGTGAGCAAAGTGAGTTGCAGTAGAGAGACAAGCTTGTCATACACCTGTGACTTTCCACCTCGGCTCCTGGCTGCCAGTTCTTACTCCGGGAATGATCTGGTTGAGTGTTTCCTTATATACGCATGAATGACACCTTTGTCATTTGTGTAACATGCAGTGTACAATTAAAAAATGCAATATCTCCATCTCAGCGTTACTATAGCAGTTTTCCTTTCCCTTGTGGACCTCAATACCAAAAACCTGGTCTGCTTGCCACTTCCACTTCATAGCAATGCAGAAATGTAAGTGGAGAAACAATCCACAGAGTTTTACAGCAAAACTTATTTCTCATCATTAAAATTGGATAACTCCAAAATGAAGCCAAAAACATTTCCAGACAGATTTTATTTGAGCTTAGGTACTTCTTACACTAACGCCACAATCTTGCAGAAAACAAGGAAATGGATCCAGTCCGTATTTCAGCAACAGAAAACAAGGGCATAATGAATCATATGCTGTTCTGGCAGATCATTTTTGGCAACATTTTCATTAAAAGTCCAGAGGATATCAAAAGTCATGGATCACAGCCTAATTGTGTGGCTCTTTGTCAGAGAAAAACTTCCACTGAACACTTGTGGGATTTTTTTTTTCTCCTGTTTTATGTGCAAGAAGAGTCCATAGTGAATTTTATTGGTTTTCAGTCAAGACTCACATATGTACTTGATTACGTTTTGACCAGTCATTACTTTCTACTGTTATTAAAATAATAGAATTAGACCAAAGAAAACATAATAAAGTAGTAGAAATGTAGTGTAGCAATAATGAGATCTTTGGAAAAAGTTGTCATCCTTACGAGCGTACGGCGGGATGCGCTGCTGGCACTGTAGTGGGCTCCCTCAGAATTCCCCTCCCAAGCAACAAACCCCACTTTTCTAAGAAGTATAAAATCACACAGAAAGAAAGGTTTGGGAATGATTTTTTCTTCTCAGAACCCTTCCCCAAAAAAAGAAAGGGAGGGAAGGAGGCTGTGCTGCTGGACAAATGCTGTTGAGTTAAATGCAGTTGCCAGATACCTTCAGGAGAGTACCGGGAATACATTATGTCAGTTGAGGAGTGGAAGGTAAGGGCTCTAATCAGTTTTTCTGGGAGTATGATTCTTTGAGAAGCATTTTTAAATGCTTACAACTCAATGCAAGAGTCAAAACAGGAAAGACCTATTCCTCACTGGTATTTATTTCTCTAATCCAGAGATTTTTTCCCTCACTGGAGGGGAACAGCATTTAGAGATGAGCGTGAACTCCATCTGAGGCAAGATAGGCAGCCTCGGTCTTGTCAGCTTTATGGCAACTTTTAAACAGGAGGCTACTTTAAAGACCTTCCACTCATCCAAATTAGCTGCAGGAGTTTTCTCGCTCTAGGGGCTATCCAGCAAAATGGACTGACTTCAGCTGGGAAACTCCCTGCTTCCAAGGTCATCTGTGGTTTGTTGTCCCTACGTCTGTAATCTATACATAAACATAACTACAACTTGGAGTCAAGAAGAGTTTTGTTTGCTCCCTAAATTTAAACAGAATTATGTTAGACACCGAGAGTATGTTATGATGCATCTTTATTAAAAGCCCAACAACTTCTGCCTCACCCTTCTCCTTAAAGACACACCTTCCTCCATGCTTTAAGCTGGTGAACAAGAAGAGATTGCAATTTGGTTTTTTTTTGCACTGAGCAGGTCACTACCAACACAGTGTGGTGACTGCAAAGGTAGGTCCTAGTCTTGAAAAGATATGTGCCTGTTCTTAGTTTTGTTTGTACCATTGCAAATTCATGGGGACAGGACACTACCGGTTTGGGACCTGCATGAGACGCTCATGCTTCTTGTATAAATGCCTCAAAAGGCCATTCAGACTGCAGTTTTTGAACAGCAGTCACACTGAAAGCATCAATATTTTTTAAAGCAATGGGAACTGTCCACTTCTTTAGCTTATTTTGAAGTGTATTTCTTGTGAAAGATTTGCATTTCTTCTTCTCATCCTAGTTGCTCTAGCTTTCTCAGTAAAAGAGAAACTTGCTCTGTAAGATAGATCTGATTCCCCGCTGCATTGCTTCATTTTTCTGCTTGTGTCAACTCACTGAGAACAGTGGAGCAATTGCAATATAAAGCTGGAATTGTCCGTAGTGGATTGGGTCCAAAATATTTGCAAAAGCAGAGTGAGTTAACTGAAACATGTAGTGTGGAGAAACTTGCTAATTCATTTCAATTATAGTAATTTTAGGAGTTATTTTTAGCTTTATTTAGGGGAAAAAAATCACACAGATCTCTAATATGCTTATTCAGGCTGATAATGTCCTTAATAATCCATAACATCTTGAACAGTTTGAAGGGAAATTAGGAAGCAATTCTGTGATCATGAAGCAGAATTGTTGAAACATCCTATAATTTGGACAAATCGACTACTGATAGATTGTTGGGGATACTTGGCAATAACAATTCTAGACATAAAGGGATCCTTTTCTGTTTTCTCATTGCATATTTAGATATGCTGTGTTAAGGACATCCTATACTTTTAAAATTATATATATATGTATATATATATATGGATACAAAAAGTAGAGTTTTGCATCTGCTGCTTGCCTTCTCTTGAGTGAGAGTCCTGGAAGAATATCCAAGAGCTCAATTTGGGCACTTGAGCATGTACTATGTTCTTAGATTGAGTGTCTTAATTTACACACTCCACCTTTTTTTAGTCAGTTTATTTATATGATGGAAATGTGTGCATTTTCTTTGTCATGGTGAATTTATTCCACTTTTCTGCTTGATTTTTAGTGAATAAAGGTGACAGAGTTTAATGATTTAATAAAATGTGGCCTTAATTAGGAAAATTACCTTCATATTTTCTCATATTGTGGAAACAATTTATGATGACTCTGGTTGCAATTCAAAAACTTGAAGGAAGAATCTTTTTCGTATTTGCAATGATATCAAGTTTAGTAATTTGCACACAAAGTCAATAAAATAATGGATTTTTTTAATTATCTCCTTTAACAATGAATTGTTACCTGAATACAGCTTAGAGATGGTAGAATGCTAAGAAGAGTGCATATGGAGAACACATACACGCATACAAGATGCAGTTTTTATCATTTGTCAGTGCTTTGACAAAGAATTCCCAAATAATTGAGAATTACGTAGGATCTTTAAGACAACTTTTTTTACACCCTCACAATTATTCACTAACACAGAAATTAATTTCCCATGTGCCAGACATAAATGTTTCACATCTGCACTGTTAGCAGAGTTCTTTTCTTAATCTTGTGTCTTGAATTACAGTGCTTCCTTCATTTTGCAGACAGGAGCTCTCCATTGAAATTTGACTGTATGCTCATAATTGTATCGTCAATTTGTGTAGTTAACCAGAATTTGCACTAAGCAGGAATAGAGAAATGACTGAATAAACTAAACATCTCCCTAGCCTTTGTAGAAAATGCTGAATATGGAATTAGTGTAGAGGGAGAGAAATTGATCCACTTAGTTTTAACCTTTTTTCTCTTTTAATGCAGTCTTTTAAAAGACCTGGAGGTTGTTGTTTTTTTTTTTTAAACAGAAATGGAAGGACACTGAAGTGCTTATTATGATTCTCAGTTTTTAGTTTTCAGAAAGGACCACCCCTCATCTTTGTAGTTATTATTTACATTGAGCTGTGTGATGAGGCGGAAATTAAAAATAGAATTAAAATGGTTCTAAAGTAGAGTCATTCACAGAGATTGTGAAGTCTAGCATATTAAATTACAATAATAAAGCTAATTATCAGCTGCTTGCTGAGATATTGGATGCTTTTAATTAAAACTAGTTTGTAGGATTCTAGCAATTTTCTTCAAGTATTTCCACTGGTTGTGAAATACATACTACCTTTAACCCATATTTAACAGCCATCCTGTCTTGTGTTCAGTCGTATGTAGCACATTCATATGTGAAGTTAAAAGTCTATTAAAAAAAAAAAGTCTTTTGTTTAAAAGGAAACTAAATGTTAAATACTTTTACAGGGGTGTCTTTATTCATCTCCTCTCTTGGTTGTTGGTTCAAATTCATCGACTTCAGTGGATGCAAGAGGCTTGATTCTGCTAGGTCGAGACCCTCTGGTGCAATTAGAAATGCAGCTGTATTATCATTCTGCAGGTAGATGCAACTCCCAACTTAAAGAGACCGATGGCACATACATGATGATACGTATCACTCCTAACCTGTTGTTAATGTGCAAATTCTCCTGTTGGGGGGTTGAGGGCTATAGGTGTTCAACTGTACTGTGTTTTTCAGGCTGCAGCCTGGTTTTGCTTTATTAATCTATTTACTAAACTTCTTTGTATATGTCATGGGTGATTGAATCTAGGACCCATTTTAGGAGCTTTGCTTCAATTTAGGTTGTAAAGTGCGTTGGGGTTTTATGTTTTTTGTTGTTGGTTTGGATCTTTAGTTTGCTAAAGCTGCAGCCTATGTGATGAGGAGCCAATGAGAAATGTCAAAGACCACAAAGACGAGACGTGCTCACACATGAGCACTCGGTTAGGGCTAGCTGCTCCAATGACCTGTGCAACTGGTCCCTTTTCCTGCCATGGGGCTGCTTGCACAAGCAGGGGTTGCGAAATCGGCCCTTTCCCTGCGGTGGCTGTGGAAGCAAGGCTGGGGTTTGCCTCTTTGCTTGTTTGTTTTATCGCAGTTAACCCAGAGCTACCGCCGCTGGGGAATGTATGTTCCTCTCTCTTTTTATGCAGAGCACCAGGTCCCTTGTAGAAGGTTTCTTCTCCCCCACTCCAGACTTCTTGAGCACTCATATTTTCTGCTCTGAGGCTTCGTGGAAAAGTGTACCTGCCTCTACGGGGTGCACTCAAGGCAGAAGTGTTCCTTCAGGGACCTTTCTGTCTGCTCAGCAAGGCTACACCTACAAATAGCCAGGAAACATGCAGCCGGACATGGTGCACATTTGTGGACTCCTTGCAACACCAGAAATAGAGCTATTTGTAGATGGAAGGACAAGTCTGAGTTTAGGTGTGCTGGTGTAAGTCCAAAGTGGCTCCACAAATATCAAAATTTGTGATTTCATTTCCATACCATAAGTGAATTCCCATTGTGCTGAGTGTGAAGCTTGTGTTGTCCCAGAGAAGTCAGTACATATGTAGCTTGGGAAACGAAGAAGAAAACAAAATAGCTAGTCTTTGGCATTGGATTAGGTCATTCCATTGAATTATATCAATGGCCCAATCTTGCAATCTTTTAATATCCTAAGAGAGCAGGGTTTGTAGAAGGACTGACATGTTTACGTGTTTGTTTGAATTGATAAAACACTGTATAAATGCTAAGCATTCATTTTCTTGACAAGGAGGCTTACTTTGGAATTTGCATTGTAAAACAGGAGATGAAATAATAAACCAAGACTTGCAAATAAATAATTTGCTGTATTCTGGAAGAGTAGAAAATCTTGACCTTGCAATGACTTCTTTGTATTTACACCCAGAATCCTAAAATGTCCCAGATCCACTTTTGGTTGTAATTGACACCAGGTATAAATGGAGCAGTACCTCAGTGATTCACAGAGCGTATTTTGATATATTCTTAAGACAGAGCAGAAGTTATATTGTAGAGAGAGTTGCAAGGAGGGGAATCAGTCACATGTAAATTTTCTTTGGGCTCAAGATGGTAACCTGGACAAATGCTGACTAATTTAAATCCAAAATTTTTGTGTAAGCATGGTCAGTTAGGTGCTTCCTAAACAGATGGGACTGCATCGAAGACAAGGAAGTCATACACACTTCTTATGCTAGTGATCGATTTGATTCTGTAGATATAACTTACAATGAAAAATTGCAAAACAATTCTTTTTCTTGCCAAAATAAACAGTTATTTAGGGTCTAATGTCATAAACATTTCTAAAACAGTGTTCTTTTGGATAAATCTTTGTAAAGATCTATTAATTTACAAACTGATATCAAGTGGATACTTTAGTGTAAATCCTGGTATCTGTACATAGGGGTCTCTTGCTTCCTGGGAAGTCAGTGACGTTTCTGCTGATTCAAGAGAAGAGGAGAAAAGGGAGGAAAAACAGGGCATAGTTTCCTATTCATAGATTTACCATACCAAAGGCAAAGAGGTAAATTCTACTCTTAGCACTTAAAATTTAGCCCAAGACATGTTATGCCCAAGTCCCGTGTGAAAAACCTTTTAACAGTCACAGAGCCGATACCAACACACTGCTGTCATTGCAGAATTTGGAGCGGGGGGTTGTGGTGGTGTCCTGTCATGTATTCTTTGCTGATACAGAGCCTAAGCTGAAGTTAGCTGGGATTTCATTAGATATTTACCAGATACTGCAGGATACTAGAGTGTTAAGAGTACAGTTTTCCTCTGGGGGCGTTTCAAAACACCCTTTAGGATTTTTTAAAGTTCTGGTTTTTTGCTTTTATCAATTTGCTTAGTGCTTGTGGATCTTAATCTACATTTAGGAACCATGCTTTATTGTTCTAAGTCATCATTAAGGGAAGAAAAATCTTTCCCTCATCACTTTTCCATCAGCTCTATTTTCTCTCCATGTTTCATCCCCGGAAAATGGATCAGCTTTGTCGAATGTCCCAAAATCACCTAATTCAAGGATAAACCCTGAAGTCACCTCCTTGAGAATTGAGGGCATCTGTTTCAGGACGGGCAGTCATCCAGCCTCACAGAAAGCAAGCCTAGGAGTATTCCACTGAAAAAAAATAAAACAAACTGTACTCCAGTTTACCTCCATTAAAAAAGAAAACAAACAATCTCCACTGTAGTTTACCTCTTCATTTAAGAATTGGGAAGTGTTTTCAAACTGAATTCTGCCTGATGACAGCAAGAGGCAGGAAGGAGTACAGCTGAGAAGTGTGCTGCTTAAGTTGCAGAAATGCTGAACGTAAGGCTTGTCCTGCCAAAGGCAGGTAAATTCTGGAATACCAAAATAGAAGAAATTTTCTCCTTTGCCGGCTGCTCCCCTTGTTGCTCCCAGTCCTGCTGAAGCCCTAGCAATAGTGAGAAGGCAGGTGCCATTGGAATAAAGTACCCTTCATGAGTATGGCTCCCTTCTGGTGGGTATTTTCTTGGGATGTTTTCTTTGGTTGGCTGGTGTTCACTGTACTCTGTGGAAAAATGTGTAGTAATCAACTGATTAATAGTAGCCAGATGACCCTCAAAGGCAGTAATAGATGCACAGGCTTTTCTTTTTTTCTTCCTTTGTGTTCAGTCATGCTTGCAGGGGAAATAAGGGACTATACCGAGCACTTGTACCATACCACCTGCCATAAATACACCACGTTTCCAGTAACTGAGCAGGCTACCATTATAGGGTTTTCCCTCCTGCAAGAGAAGCTGCATTTCCTACTGACTACTAATTAAAAATGGACCTATTGAAAGCTCTTCAGTCCCATAGGAACTGATGCAAATTGTTGAGTGGTAGGTGGCTTTTTGCATTTTGCATGGCTGTAGTCATTTCTGAGAATTATATTTAGAAGTTAAACAACTTGCTTGTCTGGAATTAAAGTTTAAGAGCAGAATAAAGCAAGACAGAGCATTATTGGATATTAAGCAGTGCTGTGGTACATGTGCAACAGGCAGAATGCTCTGTGAGAATACTGAACTTTTTTTGCAAACTGCATAAACCAAAATGTGTTCCCCAACCTATCAGTCTGCAATCCTACAGTCTACACACTCTCTTTTGCATGGACCTGGTGAGGGAAGCCAGCTTTTGCAAGGGAGACAGTCAGCAGTATATTGGATCTCGGATGTACTGATGACATTCAGAAGCAAGTGAAGAGACTATAAAATTTACAAAATGAATAAATATGACCATGGCAATTACACTTTCCCACTGCAGCTTGTTGGGTAGCAGGCTGAAGATTTTTTGAGGAAAAAAAATAAATTATGGAAGTTGGGCTAAAAAGGTTAGGATAAGGTTTAATCTCTTTCTGTAGGAACTCAAGCCACTTCCTCCTCTGCTTCCAGCCCTCAAGAAAATGCATCTTCTTTAATTCCAGGAAACAGGGTTGGTGGGGCAGGTAACTCAATTATAAGGAACCGCAAAGAGCCAGCTCCTCTGCTTGGTAGAATGTGAAGCCAGCCACACCAGATAAAGAGATGACCTAGCAGACCATGGCTGAACAAAAAGCTTGTAGGCTTTTTGTCCTCTCCCCACCTGAGGCTACCTCAGCTGCCCACACCATACTTCCAGGTGGACACCAGGTTGTGCTGGGACTACCTGCTCCGGCAGCACATCTATTATCCAAGGGGCCACCAGCTGTCTGCAGCCGGTGCTTGAGCCCTGGGACCTGCAGTGTCCCCTTTCGACGGAAAACCTGAATTTTGTTTCTACCCCACTAACCCTCCACACGCTTCTCCCTGGTGCTTGTGGTCACTGGTGGCTGGCTCCTCGGAAGGTGGTGTGTCGCAAGCGCAGGGCAGGAGCTTCCCGGTATCGCTCACCACGCCATGGAGCCAGCCATCTGTCAGCAAAACAGGAAGGCACGGGTTCCCTTTCCCTCCTGGGCTCGTTTCACTATTTTCGGGAGCTGTACTTCTCCCCCACACAGCGCTGGGCTGGTGCGGTCTGAAGGAAGGGCTCCTGGGCGAGCGAGGGGCCAAAGCCTGAAGCTGCTGCTCTGCCCATCTGCTGCGGCTGGAGGTGTATTCATTATTAATGGAGGTAGTGGCGGTTGCTGCTCAGATATGCAGCCCTGCCTGGGTAAATGAGACATTCTTCAGCAAATTGCTTCGTTTTTTGATTGCTGATTGTACGCGTGTCACCAAGCTGACTCAAGGTTCATCGATGCATGCTCAGTAAATTAGAAAGAACATAACTATGGATCAACCAAGAGAATGAATTCTGTGCCTACAATGACCCAGGGCCATTTAATTTTCTGCTTAATTTTGTTGCAGTCAGTTTGCATTTTGGGTTATTATGCAGTAGGAAATTAACAATAAATAACAAATTTGGTTCTCCTGTGCTTGTAATGATATTTTTATAAATCTTTGTAATGCTGTTTTTAAAAGGATCAAGGTCTGTGCCAGTCTGATACTCCAGCAAGTACGCAGGAAGGAAATAAAGAGAAAAATACATTATTCTTCCCAGATAATCTTATAGTTAAATAGTAAAGGGGCGTGTTTTTTTTTTCTTTCCCCTTCTTTCTCCTTCTCTGTGTGTGTGGGTTTTGGTTATTTTTTTTCTTTTTCTGTGTGTGTGTATGTGTGTGTTATTTTGCATTAACTTAAGGCTCTTCCTCTCTTCTCAGATAACTTGAGGAAAATGGAAACAGATGAGGCGCAAGATATGTCCCAGGTTTCAGGTGAGGTCCTTAACGAATACTTCTACAAAGAATATCCTAAATTCCTGCTCATCTTTCTACCACAGTACAATGTTTTTCTTGTTGTCAATAGAATTGCTTTCACTCTTTTTTAAAACCAGGGTGGGAATTGAGATATAATTAATGATACCAGTTGACATCAAGCCCAACAGTGCATGGATTTTTTAAAAGGAACTGGGTAAATAAAGAAGTCAAGGGAATATAGAAGCATAGATGTAATTTTACATTAAACCTGTGGTAGCGTATCCCTGAAGCATGGTCAGGTGCACATTTACACTCTTTCTTTTGGGAGCAAAATTCTGATTGTTACAAAATAAATATAGAACAAACAAAGTTCACCAGGTTGGAGAGGGCAAATACTAATTAAAAGCAAACAAACTGTATTAACCACATAGGTTTATTTGACTTTTTCCAGAGCATGCAGTTTTACTTATAAACATTTAAAAAAAGAAAAAGAGGGGAAAAAAAGGACTGATTGACATGAGGCTTTACACTTGTAACTGGTTTTATCCAAGATTATAATATTTCAAAAAATTTTTAAACAGCAGAGAAGTTAGGTTTCTAAAATTTGCCCTGTAGTGGCATGGATAGGATTCTGCAGTCTTACCTCATACTGATATTCCTATGGGGAATAACCTTCCTATGGGGGGGGTTATTCTTAACTTCCTTGGAAATTGTTTCCTTAAAAAATTGGCTTAGCAAGATAATACGTATTCATACTGTTCTGCCCCCGCAGTTGAAAAAGGACAAGTTAGTCTCTTTCCTAGTTTCCCTAAGGTGTTGGCAGCTGCAACGGTTAATGGCTTTCAGTTTTCACTTTTAGTGTTCAGCCTGGAGCACGACAGCCCCATCACTGAGGTCGCTCCCAGCAGATACCTGGGCGTGTGGCTCTTTCTTAAGAGGCAGCTCTCGGGCATTGCCAGCTCAAGACCTGGAGGCCAGCTATAGGAGATCATGAAGGTCTGGGTACAGTGTGGGTGGCTAGGTCACTGGGTTTTCCTTAAATATATGAACACAATTTTCTTCCTTTTTTTTTTCCCTCCCTCCTTTCTAAACATGTTGAGAAGTTTTCTCAAAAATTGGAACCCAGAACTTTTAGTGTCATCTGAAAATTGAAAATCAAAGACATTTTCCATCTGAAAGAACAATATAATAATCCTTCATACCAATAGAAGATTTTCAGTTATGTTTAGTATAGAGAAGTCATTCCTAGTCAGCCCTGTGGAAGCAGGTTGCACTCCCCTCCTCAAGTAACAATTTTAAAATTGTAACTGGATATACTTACACATTAGTGTTTTGTTGCATGCTGAAACAATTTGTAAATGAGATAAAACCTGTGCTATACGTGCTGTGCTTGGAGCATGCGTGGCCCTAGCAGAAAAAGCAGTGAGGTTTTAATCCTTTATGCAGACAAAGCACTGTGGATCTGCTTGGAGCGGTGAGAGGTGCTGTGATTCGAGCCCAGCTGCTCTGCATGCTGCAGAAACCCTTTCCTGCTTGTGTGAGCTCCTGGGGACAGGAGCACTGACCTTCTCTTCCTCTGCAACAGCACAGGCTCCCCTGGATATGCACACCTAACCTTTGTGGTATTTTTTACAACAGCGCTAATTTGAGCTCTGCACCTGCTACCTCTTACCAGGGCATTGGTTTTTTTTTCTCTTGACGTGGGGAGGAGCAGTGTGGGAGATGCTGCCTTGAGTCAAGGAGTGGATTAGAAGGTCACACACTTTGCCTTCCTTATGGTCTGTCGCTCCCCTTGAGAAAAAAGATTTGCAAGAAACTTTGCCATTTTGAATGTTTGTGTGTATGTAAATATATATGTAATATATGTATATCTATGTATATAATTTGTAGTCCTCAAAGTTTTCCAGGATTTGAACCACTGTAGTACTCCCCTGTGCCCTTCAGCTTTTCTAGCAAATCATGCTGATGAAAATAGTATTCTTCTGCAATGAGAGAGGGTTCTCTTAAAAAAAAGAATAAAATATATCAGTGTAAGAGGAATTTTACCTCTGACAAGAGGTAGACCTACATAAACAGATTACAGAAAAAAAAAAATCTGCTTTGAACTCTTCCTGCTGTTCCTGTCACTGAGCATCTGGTACTTTCTGTGAGCAGAGGCTGTGAGTTGCATTGGGTTGTTAGGTGGATTTGTGAACAACTAGCCAAAGATAGAACTTGATAATTTACTTTCATTTATGATCTGAGTTATGTGTGAACTCAGCCTTCTGGAAAGAGGAGTTTGTCAGATTAGGTTCCACCAATATTGGCTCTTTGTAAGCTCTTACTAGACCTCAAAAGTAGAGGATCTGAAGGTAGAGGGATATTACCTACTTCTTTCTCATAGCCTGGCGAATCCAGAAAGGATTTTTCCCCTCTTCTCCTCCTCTTGGGGTTCTACATGCTTCTGGGATGCTTCCTCGCATCATGAGGGAGCTCTACTATGTATTGGGAACCAGTTAGACAATTGCATAGTTTCAGGAGCGTGAGATTGTCTTATCAGCTGAAAAACACTTTTATTTATTTCTCCTGCTCTGTGAGTAATGCTTGTCAGGTGTAGCTTACTCTCTGAGCCTAGGAATTAGGTGACTGGGTTCACTAGCACACTTGGTTGCATTTAAAAAGAAAAAAATTAAAAATAAAATCAGTTTAGGGGGTTTCTCTGGGTTTTTTGTTTTGTTTTTTAACCCAGTAATAAAATAGTTCTCTAGAGACAGTCTTCTCAGCTCAAAAGCACTGTTTTGCAGCCTTGTGCTTTATGCAGCTGTAGCTGACTCAGGTGTGGCAGGGGTGAGATGGGCCAAGAGAGTATAAAACTAGTATGTGCAAGCCAGACCCCGTGTGCGCACAGGCATTCCCACTTCTGGGAATCCAGGCATGGCTGGCTCCTAGAGGAACTGAAGTTGCGTGTGACCAGTGCAGAGTTCACACTTTTTATTTTTCTCCTGAAAGTGATATTTCATGAGGCAAGCAGTTGCAGTTCTGAAATGAGGAGAGAGCTGACATACATTTAACCAAACGGTATCCGGCACCCATACAAGAGAGTCAGAAAACACAGATAGTATCTCACTTAACAAGCAGTATTTTTCCTGCCTTTTTTTTTTCTTTTTTTTCTCAGTTCTAGGGCCTAACAGTTAAGGAAGGTGAAAAAACAGTACAAATGTTTCCACATCTAACACAAAAAGATCCCCCTAGCAACAACCAGGCTGTGCCACGCTCTGCAAAAGCAGGAAGAAGAGTTTTGCATTTGATGTTCTTGCTAGGTCCTGGAAAGGTGGAAATGAGTGTATCCTGGGCTGGTATCTCCCACCTGAGAGCCTGGCTCCCATCCCAGAGTGACTCTCTCATCACTGGAGGTTTGAGGTTCTACTAGTGAAAAGAGGATGTGAATTGGGTTGTGACTTCATCCAGAAAAATGTGTATGTTGCTTTTCTTTGCATAACTTCTCCAGTGATTCTAGTGTTTCCATAGGGAACAACCCTCAGGTACTAAATACACCCAACATTAGTTTGTAAAAGGATAGAGAATGAGATTTCTGTAAGAAATCCTGCCCTGGCTTTCTTTTTAACAGTTGTAGCTCCAGCAGCACCATCCTGGCATGAACTGAATTGCTTTCGGAACTGAATGGAGATGTTAAAGAAACACCAAGCTATGGACTTTGGTAGGAATAAAACCTCACTGTGCTGGGCACTTTGTTCCCATCCTCTTTTTCCTCATGTCTTTAACTATACTGCTAGGGTGGAGATGAGGAAACTCAAGTAGAGAGAAGTTGAGCGTCTTACCAGGCACCGTTGACAGGTTAGGCACTTCTCTGACAATTTTCATACAAAAATGGCAGTGTTTGGAAACCTGACACCATCTTTCAGAGCTTCAGGATTTTCCTGGTTTGGCCTAAACCAGGCCAATTTTCCTTTCAGTGATTTTTACTTTCAGCTAAGTCTCTTCTAAGTAACTGCACTTTCTGAAAGTAACTGCATGTTTTGCAGACAGTGTCTGCTTCTAGGACTGATAACACTCGAAGTTTGTAGTTATCACTGAGGCACTGGTAGGAATGTTATGTAGAAAGGCTCTTGCTGTACTTATTCTTAGAGAAACCAAGGTCATTGCTAAATTCCTCACTGCTTACGAGTGAAGAGCTGAAGGGGGGTCACACCTGCAGGGAGGAACGGACAGGGCAGGTGACCCAAAATTGACCAGCGAAGGTATTCCATCCCATACACGTCATTCTCAGTATAAAGCGGGGGGATCATGAGGGTCTCGCCCCTCCCTTTCCCTTGCTTCTTCTGCTGGTTTTGGGTGCTTCTGCTGCTTCGGGCTGCTTCTGCGGCTTGAGCCTTTGGCCAGTGTCCAAGGAGGACTCTGTCCGTTTTCCTGCTGTCCCCGATCCCGATCCGTGCATCCCTGAATCCAGTTCTCGACTGTCGCTAGGCCCAGCCTGGGCCTTCCCGGAGCCTGCCCTGCAGTGCTGGTGGTGACGTGGCCGACATCGGGGGAGCTCGATATTGGTTTTGTATATATTTGTATATATTTGATTATTCCAATATTATTATTATACTTTTTTTTCATTATTATAGTTTATTAAAACTGTTTTAACTTTCCAACCTGTAAGTCTCGCTCCCTTTTCCCTTTCCCCTCGGGTGCGGGGGAGGGTTAACAGAGAGCGTCTGCCACAGGTTTAATAGCCGGCCCAGCTTTAAACCGTGACAAGGATGAACTGGGGGAATGTATGATACAGCCTGCAGTTGAAGTTATCTCCATTTATGACTTAACCAAGGGCACCATGAACCAGTGGCAGTGCCAGAACAGAACTTTAACTCTACAGCTTCCTTGTCTTTTTTGTTTCATATGTCAAGTGGCTCTTAATACAAAAATTAAAAAAAAAGACACCCCCCCCTTCAAGATTAGATGGCATTGTTTATGCTTCACTTCTTATTTTTGAGCAAAAATATAAAATGGGAATGGAATAAATCTATGGTACTTTGCTCTGCTATGTGACATTTTAATAATTTACCCCAGTACTTGCCAGTAGGTGTTCTTTTTTAGCTCCATCCCTTCGACCAGGACATGCCTGTTAGAAAATAAATGGGAAACTGTTCCCTCCTTTCCCTCCCTGCTTTCCATTTCTAAATTCATCGGCAAAAGGATGTTAGTGAGATTGCGTATCTGTAAGATTACCATGCAGTTGTGAACCTATCATGGTGTAACAATTTAGATGTAGTTAAGGCATGAAATACAATTATCATGCTCTAGAATCCAAGACTCAGAGCTCAACAAATGTATCTATTTTAAATCCAATATTTTTACCCTGCCTTTTTGCATGCAGGGATTTCTTGATCATGTGTAACAGAAAGAAATCAAATGATATGAAATGAGGCATTAAAGCCAAGTTTACTAACTTTTCTTAACTACAGTCTCCTGCAAAGAAGGAAGTGTACCAGATCTCTGGCTTCTGCCCCACCAAGTCCGTGAGGCTAGTCTGATTCATGCCACCTGCTTAAACGGCTATTAATTTAACAAGTAGAAGATTGGTATCTGTTTAGTGAACCAAACAGTTCACCACAAACTGTGAAAGTACTCATCTACTAACAGGTTTCTATTCCAAAAGACTGCTTTGACTTATATTCAAAGCATCCTACTTAGCCTGCTTATTGTAGGATGCCTAATTACACACTGAGAAAGTTTTGATTTTGTTTGCTATCTGTGATCTGATAGGTCTGATTTTATGTGTTTATATTGGTTTGTAGCCAGAAAAGCCTTCAGCTTCTTAGGGTAAGTGTTCTTCTGAATCTAGACTAAGTCAAAGCATCAACTTCCATTGTTGTAACTGGGAGCACAATTTGAACCTTGGAAGATGCAGGTGGCTTTTGATTACTATTACTTTTTAACAAATTTCCTTAACCTGCGTGTAGTGTCAAGAGAGCTGTTTCTGACCAGACTGCCTCTTGCCCTCTGATTAAACATCTGGGTTTTGTTTTTGGTTTTGTTTTGTTGCAGGGGGAAGTGTTGAAAAAGCTGAAATATTTCAGCTGTCTCTCCTCACCCATGCATCCTATCTGTAAGAGATACCTCAGCTTGGCAAGATGGGACTTGCATTGGAAAGTTGTTGGCAGTTCTTTAAGTTCCTTATATCCCATAAAAATAGCACAGAAAACTACTGGAATAACTAAATACGGAGCTAAACAGTGAATGGCAAAAACTATTTTAATGAACTTCCTTCCTGCTTTTACTTTCCTCTGCTGTAAAATTCATAGTCCTTCTTTTCCATTTACGCAATCCACCTTTGCTCTTGCACTTGCATCCAGTGGGTGTGATTTTGACCATTAAAGAATACCCTGCAAAAGCTGGAGATGGGGGGTACCTTATGAAATCATCTAGTCGGTCCTTCTGCCAGTGCAGGACTGTTCCTTCGTTACCCTCGAGTCTTCTGGCTGCAGTTTGAGATGGTTCACCTGATGCCGCTCCCACCACTCCTGCTCAGAGATTATTCCACAGTCTGATAGACGCATCATTAAGAAATGCAGTCACTCACTCATTTCGTTAATTAAACCCTAGATATGTGCAAACAACACAAACCAGCTAATTTGGAAGATTACTTAAACCTACCTGTCATTTCCCCCCCATCATGATCAGTATAGATTGGAAAGCATGATGCTTTTCTCAATCCAGGAGGTTGGGAGGAAACAGTTTCCTTCTTTCAGGTCAAATCCATAACTGGCATCACCAGACTGTTGTCACTTAAGTAAGCTATATTTGTTTTAATTTTTCCTTTTCTGAGAAGTGACTTCGGAATTAATTATGTTTGTGTGTTAATGAGGGAATTCTCATTAGAAAAAACACTCCTTTGCTAGGCTTTTGTGCCATGAAATTACCACCCTTGCTGGTGTGCTGATTGCCATGGGATGTCCAATAGATTGCATCAGTGTAAATTGGTAACATCTCCATTTTGGAGACCAAGGTCTTATGTGAACATTACTGAGTTCAAATCCTCCTCTGGGCCTATTCCATTCTTTGCTATTAATGCAAAGACCAGCATTTTAGTAATAGTTGATGAAAGTAATCACTTAGATCATTCTTTTGGTAGTTGTTTCCAAGGCATGCTTTTGTTACAGATGTCTGAAGTCATTTTAAAAGAAGCTCTGCAAGACAGGGATAGTACTGTGGGCAGGACATGTATGCTGTGACTGAGAGCTAAAACGAGAAACCTCACCCTTTCTCGAAGTGCAATACTTAGCAAGAGAGGTATTTTCCTTATTGTATTCCATTTGGCACTAGAACAGTTCCATAATACTTACAACATGCTAAAGCACCAGACTGTTTTCTTCTACAAAACCTTGTGTACACAAGATACTGGTTTTTTTTCCTCTTCACAAATAAGAGACAGTAAAACCCTTGAAGTCATGTTTTTGACTGACCTCTGCTAATTGTACATGTTTTAGGAAGTCCCAACACCTACAGGCACTTAATTACTTGTAGGCACAAAGACCAGCCAAAGCTTGATCTGTGGGTATTAGTGAAGCTTGCTGAAGATGTAGTTGAATTTTTAGTTGGAGATAAAATTTTATTTTTCAGGTGGTTCTGTTAGAGCCCCAGAATACTTGTGGGTTAGACTTCACTATGTCATTGAAGCAAATCCGGTTGTGCTTTCAAGGAGCACTTGTGGAAGAAAGAAGAGTTTTTACAAAAGATGACCATTTGATAACCTTTGTAAGCTGTCAGTCCACATTGGCTAAACTGGATCTTCTGAGCATAGCAGCTGAAAAATATTCATGTGTATTACAAATATCCAAAATGGTAAGACTGATAACTCTGTATCCAGACTTCAGTAAATTTGGAAGAGACATTGGCCATGCAGTCTTTTCACAAATATAATTGCCCTGTATTCAAAAGAAGCTTTCTCTTCAGGACAGCAGGTTTTGTTCCTAATAATATCATGCTTTTAGTAGTGTTTAGGTTTTTTGTTAAGTTTAATTTGGTTTGTGGTTCCTCTTATGGTATTTGAAAATGAGGCTGCTCTGATGACTCACTGATGCTACTTTCTTCACTACTAGGAAAGGAGAGTCCTCCAATTAGTGATGCCCCAGATGATGCAGATGAACCTATGCCTGTACCAGAGGACCTTTCAACTAGTACTGGAGGACAACAGAGTGCTAAGAATGAGAGAGTCTTGGGTAAGATGACTAGTTCGCTGTGATAAGAAATATTAGTACATAATATAATATGCCAGTAATGTTAAAGTGCTATATAGCAAGCTGGTGTACAAGCAGGTCCTGTGCCTTTTCATCTTGTTCAGCACAGGATTAGTCAGGTGCTTAGTGTTTTTTTGTGCAACCTTCTCTTTGGGAAAGGCATTTTGAGGACAGCAAGCCTTTCATCCACAGAGAAGTCATAAAGATACTACTATTTATCATATTTCTAAAACATAACTGATTGCATGAAATTCTCCCAAGGAAAGATGGTTTTCATTCTGCATAGGAAATAGAATTAAATATGTGGTTCCAGGTCAAAATTATCTGAACTTAGATTTGATAGAAATTCAGTAAACTCTCGGGTATTTTTATTATTATTTTTATTATTAATCTGAATGCTATCTTGAATGTTATCTGCTATTCAGATTTCTCCAGAAATGCCATATTAGAATACACATAGTATTCATATGTTTCAGATTCCAATATCTGATCTTTATTTAACCTTGATTTTTTCAGCTGGGTGAACTTTAGAAAACACTTGAATTTTGTTCTTCTAGGTAAAAGTTCACAATTGATAAAGTCTGTTGGATTAAAATAAATTACTGTCCAGAGATGATTTTGCAAAATGCTGATTCTTAGAGATCCCAGACTCCACACCAAGGACTAGCAATGCTGCTGGCTACTGCATACATCAGCTCACATGTAGTCCACTAAAAAAGACTAGATGACATTACTTGACCATGATGTTTGTTTACTAGTAGGAAAAAAAAAAGGGCAAAAAAAAAGCACAGTGACTCCCAGAATGCTGTGATCAATGCCCTATATGATAAAAATATTTCAGGGGAGTAGTGACTATGAAAATATGTTTGTTTATCCACAAATAAAAGTATTGCTCATCATTTTTACATTCCTATTGTAAGAATGAGGGTCAGGGTGGAAGACTGTTTACAGAAAGATTGCAGGTGCCTTTAAATGTTTATTGTCTAAGGAAGTACAATAAAGGACGGTAGGTGGAAAGGGAGGCACAGAACACAAAATAAGCAAGTTAAGGTAATACAGCAGGATGGTGTCAGCATTAGGAATAGACCCTACTCTCAAAACTCCAGCACTAGGTAGTAGAGGGTGAAGCATCTTACGCATCTTCACTTTATTTACCACTTTTTCCCCTCTTGCCAAAAACGTGAGCATAAAGTTTAGCTCCTACATGCATATTGGCATACCTTATGAACAAATTATTTTTTTAAAATGCTTTTTAATAATCTGATCACTTACCTAGTGCTTTGTTTCTCAGTCTAAAGCTCTTTGGAAAAAATCTTGCTTTTACTGCGTGTGTGTCAATGCAGTAAAATGAGTTTCTTTCTCCCACAGTAACTAAACCCTACAAAATATTTAAGCCTTAGTTTAAAAAATAATAATAATTTTTTTAAAATCCCTTGTTTAAACCCAAACAAAGAAACAGGATTTTTGATTGCATTGAATTTACTTCACCTCACAAATATACAGAACCAGCAAAGATGAAATTTGTATTTGATGATGATGTAACAATTCTCCCAACAGTTCAATTATATATCAATATAAACACATATCAGAAGTAACTATAATAAAAGGAGAAAATATTTTATTTGGTATCCTAAATATGACGAGTTCCATCTGTTGTTCTCATTAGTTATACTTTGTGCGCTCAGCAATAAATTAGATTTTCCATGTCCTGATTTCAACATTTTTTTACAGCAACTTTCTCTACCCATAGCTCTTTGGTTTTGAAGGGTCACATCTTATAGTGAGACATTTACCATAGTCAACAGAAACAAAGACAATTCACAGCACTCTGTTTTATGGATGATCTTAAATGTAGGTATCAACTCCAGTGCTTGCAATGTTTGTCTTTTCTGTAAAGCTGCATACACTTTTACCTCTTCTACTACTCCTTTTTTTAGCCCTAAACTAACTTTCTGAAAACAGTATACTGAAAAAATTAATTCTCCTTTTTTACAAAAAGGGTCTGAACACATGCCCCAAACATATCAGGAGCTGTATGATTGTTATGCACATTCTGGATCATCATCAAAAGAAAACCTGTTAGGGATAAACCAATGCCTTAGAAGCGGTGTTTGGTCTATATGATCCCATAGATGTATTAGGGATGAAGGGGACTGTCTTTCTATGTAGGCAGTGGCCTGGCAGTGTAGACAGGCTTGGTGTTCAGTGCAACGCTGTCATCTCCAAGTCCTAAGATCTGTTTCTCACCTCATTTATCACTAAACTTAGGTAGAAAAGGATGATCTGAAAAAGTAATTTGAAGAATGATAGATAGGTGGGAGAGTATTGTAAAGACCCACTGATATTATAAATATCATAGAATCATAGAATTGTTTTGGTTGGAAAGGACCTTTAAGATCATCGAGTGCATACATCTCGTAGCTGGGAGCTACTGTGGCCTATGATAATTGACAGGTGATGCAAATGAGCAGATACGACCAGGCTACAATTTTTCTCTATATGACTTTCCTAATGTCCCATATGCTTCCTTTGTCAAAAGGGAATCCCCTACACACTTTGCTGTATTTCAATATATGATTTACAGTGCATTCCACTTAATCTGTAACACCCTGGGAGATCAGTTCTCCATATGGCATGCACTGAGGAAGGGTAATTTGAGTCAGACTTTTATGGAAGAAGGCCACTAAGCTCTGGAGGACTTCTTTGTACATTTAGTGTTATAGAGGCAACAATGGAAATTGCAGGTTTGTTAAATGAAAAGAGTAAGTATTTACCTCATCTTACTAAAATTAGGTGAGAAATCTGTTGTTAATTTTAATCAACCTGTGAGATAGAAATGTTCAAATGACCGTTTGCTTACTCAGATTTGTAGTAACACTTCATGAAACCTTTAACCCTGGAGTCAAAAGTTTAATTACCTTTTTCATAAATTTAACATTTTAAAGGTCAAAGATTAGGGGAAAGAAGCTATTTTTAGAAAAGAAAGATAGGCTCTAGCTCCTCTGCGTGTTTTCAAAAATCTCCTTTCTTGCTTCTTCCAACCCTAGATTGAGACTTGAACGTGGTGCTGTAGACCTGATAGATAGAACCGTTTGAAACATCTCTCTGTCCCTGGGAATGAAGGTGTAGTAGACTTCAGAAGTTCAAGTACTCAATTCACTTGCCAGAGTTTATTGGGTGCCTTCCGATTTTGAGTGTCTCACTTAAAATGACTAGGAAGAGTGCAGATTTCATAAGGGAGGTGTCCAGAGGTTCATGAAAAGTATACTTTGACTTGTGTCCCAGACAGAGGCACTCAAGACATGGGTTGCTTCTGACCAATGCAAAAATGATAAGCGGGTGTGAAAAGGTCATTTGTGGAAGTAAAGTCATCAACAGTTTCTAGTAATAACCCCAAGCAGCACAGCAAAGCAGAAACATTAAAAGATGCGTTCTGGTCACTGCTATGTCTCTTCATTTCCTTGATGAGCTTGCTATGTTTTTAATGTTGTAACTCCCAGAATGACACTATGTGTTGAGGAGCTTCCTCCTGCAAACTTCATTTCTGTTGCTCTGTCCACTAGATCTTCTTCCTTCCTTGTCCTCTTCTCCACCCCAAATTTCCTTCTCAGGCTGATCTGGCACCTATAACTTTTTTATTAATTTATTTTTTTACTTTGCTAACCCACCTGCTCTACATTTAGTTTTTCTAGAAAACACAGGGATCATTTTCAGACAAGCAAAGAGCTAGATTTTCACAGCTCTTTAAGGCACTGGAGACTCTGTTTTACCATCTCTCCTAATATCCTTCTGAAATTTTGATCTAAGTTATTTAGAAATACACATCCCACTGAAATTCCATCCCATTAAAAATTAGTGCTTTGCAGCCTATTTTGGACAAGCAGCCCTATTTTGCATGCTAACCTATAACATAGGAGCTGATTTGAAATATCTTCTGCTGATTCTTACTGTCTCCACTCAAGTTTCATGTTAAATGTTGAGTGCACCTTTTGTGTGTAATTGGTACTGAACATCCTATATGTGGTAGGCGGTTGCAATTTAGGTCTGTTTCTGCCCTGGGACAGTATCCTAATTCAAGCCATGTGCGGGAAGCTGATGATTCAGTGAGCTGTAGGTCAGACCTTACTTCATGCAGAAAAAGCCATTTGCTGCAGTGGTAGCATTTGCCTAGAAAGGCAAGCGGTACCTTCCTTTACCCGTAACTGCCCATACCGCAGCTGGCCATTGATGGGTGAAAACCAAAAAGCTGTCTCGCAGTGTTGCTGGCCTCAGAAAGAGGCTGTGGGCTCACCATTTCTGCACAGGCAGCTGTCTGATGCTCAAGATGACCATTGAGACTTCCAACACAGAAGTTAAGGCTTCTCACTGAAAAAAGTGTTCACCACCATAGTCACAGCTTATAGTCTGGACCTGGAATATATAAAGCATACAGATATTCGTCTTCCTGAAAGGAAGAGGTGGGGAGAACTCATCTCACAAAACTGGGTTGAAACTGTTGGACAACTGACAGAAGATGCCCAAAGTAACAAGTCAAGGTGATCCTAGACATCAATAGAAGACAGATGAGATTTATATGAGGTTAGAAATTCTCTATTTGCTTAAACTAAAGGACACTAGTGTGGGAAGAGACATTAAAAGGAAAGAGCTTTTTGACGTTTTTCTCCTCTGGTGGGAAATGTCAAGTGACTGATGTTACCTCCCTCCCACAACCCACTTATTAAAGCAGATGCCTGTGTAGCTGCAGAGCCTCAGTGCCTGGCATCACTGGGACCCTGGCATCACTGGGAATCTGGCATTGCCTTCGCATCCTTGGGACTTCCCTCCTGGCCGTGGGCATTCAGAGGTGGTAATCTACATGAGTAGCTAGTTAGTGGTGCAGACAAGTGTCCTCACTCTGAGCTGCTTCAGTGCTTTATTGCCTTAAAAGGAGCTCAGCATTTGAAAGCACGGACACAAGCATTGCTGAGGGGCCACCAGGCCAACCACAACAGCTTGCCATTACATCAATCTGCTGCAACTCACACGTAGCTGGGTGGAGGCAGAGTAAAAGTGTGGAAAGGCTGCAGACAGAGGGGAGAAGGGAGAAAAGCCAAAAGGGGAAGTGCCCCACCCCAGCTTGCAAAATCGGTCCTGTTGTTTGAGACAGGTCCAGCTCGCTACTGCCCCAGCACTTCTGTAGGCCAGGGAAAGGGGCTGAGGAAAAAGGCTGCCATAGCTAAATGCCTTTGTGTGCTCCTGCTGTAGGAGTACAGTGGCTGTGAAGGCAGTGTGTTGTGTATGGGTAATAAAAGGCACGTGTGGCATGTGTGTGTGTGGACACATAGTCATTCAGAGAGCTAAAGTAACCTGGAGGGCTGTGTTTTACTTGCTCGGGTTTCAGATGGACATCTCTGTTGCTGAAGGGTATGAAAGTGTGTAGGAGCTGATGAGCCTTTGTAAATAATTGCTGATAATGGCTGTCACCTGATGTAGCCCTACTGGCTCTGAGAGCAGGGACAAAATTTGTTTCAAGATTGTTTGGGGAGCTTTAAGAATTGTCTTTAACCCTCCACAATGAAAAAGGGCTTGAAAGACCAATTGAGGAGGCCTCTGTAGGAATTGAAAAACTTGTAACTAAACTATTTTTAGGAACTTTTAAAAATAGGGAAGTTGGGAATGTCCCCTCTTATTTGGTCCAAAGCCCCTATTTCTAGCCCCAAAGTACCAGTCCCCAGTATGGGCTGGTATTGCATGCTCTGAGACCCTGCCAGTATGACTTACTTGTTTTTAGGGGAACGCAGGAGATATTTTTGTCAGGATTATTTTCATTTTGTATGCAAAACTCTTCTGGGGATTGGTATAGAGGAGTATGGGAGTGGTTTAGTGGGAGAAGGCATGTGACAAATTTCATGAATGCCCTTGTATAGACTGTATGGGATATATGGTATATACCAGCCTTCAAAGGTATGTTTTGCATGTTCATAGTGTGAAATAGTGTGCTGGAGTGAGGTGCAGAAGGCCCTGGTATATGGGGCTGCTGGAAAGCTGAGGAATTTGCCATGCTGCCAGAGACAAGCTCTGGTCAATGTAATGACTTACAAATCAGCAAAATGTGCACAAATTTTCAGAAAGCCGGTGAAAAACAGCCCTCTTACTGAAGGCAAATTCCTTTATCAAATTTAAAAATGCTTGCTGCAAGTGATGGAGGGTGAACATTTTCAAAACACACTTGCAAGTAGTTTCTTGAAGGGAGGGTGAACCCATCTGGAAATGAGAGCCACAGCAGTCCCAGCGTAGGCTGCTCTGTATTAGCACTTAACTCAGCCCATGCAAAGCCGGGGCAGAGCCACTGGGTAAGCAGTCACGTAAAAATTTGTTCTCTCATGCAACCAGAGCGCATGTTAAAATCAAATCCTTGAGTAGAGAACTGATCCTAAGAGACAGTAGTACTTTTCCAGGGATGTCTATTTCATTTTGCGAGGAGTTTTTCCCCTCCTCGCCCATTTGGTAGAAGTATGGTTTCTGTTGCCACTGTGTGGCAACATGATGTTGCGGTGGGTGGTGAAGCTATGGATTTTTTCCCTTATTTCTCCAGAGCTGTGTAGCTTGTGGAGCTGTGGCCAATTTCATGAGTGCCTGATGGGTACTGCTATGTTTTCAGAGGGGAACATCAGTGCAAAAGCCAGGGAAAGCCTGGGAGCTGTGCAAGTTTTTTTCTTCAGCGCTGAGAAAGCGGCAAGCGTTGTTTGAACTGGAGAGATGCAGTGTGTTTAGCTGTGTGGCTTTTAGGTACGGATACTGAGCCTACTGATCTAATCTGCAGTTAGAGGAAGTTGTCTTTATCTGAGCAGAAGAGATGTGCCTCAGAGATAAGCCCCATTCTAGCTCGGGAGTTAAAATTATCTATCAGGATCTCAGCCGTGGCTGCAGCACGACTCAGAAATACAGGGCTCTGGCTGGAAGCGGGGCACATTTTAAGCTGGGGAGGACCTCTATAACTGCAGCTTGCTAAACCTCAGGTTATTTTAAGGGAATGACTCTGCCTCAAAAGGTTGGATGGACCTCCCAACACCAGCCATCCCTCTACTCTGTGTTATTTCTTGCTTATTCTTTGTTGTAGGCTTGCTTTTTCCCTGGAGCAAGTTCTCGTTCAACCTGAGTGCTCTTCAGGAGTGCACCCTGAGTGAAAAGCTTAATCACTGGGCTGAGATGCAGTATAGGGACCACCTACCTCTATATAGGTGCCGTTTCAGAACAAGCTGCTGTTTTGCTTTCATTCAGCCTCGCCTCACATTTCTGTAATTTCAACTTCTGCTATGGTACTCCCTGGGAGGAGACAGTTTCTGGCTGCACAGGACCTGCAGTGATGCTCTGCCCTCAGGTGCAAGCTCCCCAGGCTCTGTCCCACAGCAAAATGTGCAAATGCAGTGTCACTGTGACTGCATCCCCACATTAGAGATTTTCAGGGAACGACTTACAGCATGGCCATGCCACCACAGGTTTCTTCAGTGTAGAACAAGCCCTTTATGGTAGAGAGCAGGGGATGGAGGGAGCTTCTTTTTGGACCTGTAGTCCTAAATCCAGGAGGAAACACCACACATTGCAGCAGGACAGAGATTCATCCGCGAACCTTTCTCATTGAGCTCACTATGTAAGGTTTCTTGAAGCCTCAAAAGATGGTCTCTCTGGTAAAAGCTTTGCCCCACGTTCAGTAGGTAGGTATGCCATAGCATCCAGTGCAGGCTTACCCTCAGTGTGTCATTTATGGTGAAGAAGTGTGACCACAATGACCTGTTAGCTTGTGATGGTGGAGCAGCCAGCACCCCCGGATTTTGGCCTCCAGAGACAGCTTGTTGGAAACTCTGTCCTGCCTGATCTAGCTGCCTCCCTGAATGAGCAAGCTAGCAGAGCAGCCCAAAAGCAGGTTAGACCTGCAGCCTGCAATGTGAGACACTTTCTTCTGCTCCCTTCCTCCCCAGTAAGTGAATTCTGTGTTGTAAAGGGGCACGTGCAGGGCACGTAATTCCTACTAAAGTAACCCATTTGGTGTGTGCTTCTCTTTCTTTGACTTTTACATATTTTTAAGTTAGGAATAGTGCCCAGTTCTTGTATCCATTGCAGTTTAGGGACATGTTTCCCAGAAGCATTTAGGTGTCTAATTTATAGTCGTAAGAAGGTATCTAATCTGTCATTCCACCATCAGCCATAGTAACACCACAGACACTAAATGGGATTTTCTGAAGTAACTCCTACTCCTTTGATGTAAATAAGATTTCAACCCTAACATGCCAAAATCCGTGCATAAAAATGGGATTAAGAACCCCATTGAAGGTTTGCAGAGAATTAGTAAATGCAAACACAGATTACTCTCAATTTCCAACCAAAACAGAGCTGATCCAAAAATAAAAGTTAAGGTCCATGTTTTGCTCTTTGGTTTTCACCTTCCATTTCCCCTGTTTCTCCTCCCCCAAAGATAGTCCAAAATTATCTCATTTGAGAAGTGTAATAAATGTAGCAAAAGTGGAGAAATGTGACCGAATGAATTTACTTCCACTCTTCCAAGTCACATATCGGCATTTAAAGAGAAAAAAAAAAGAGAAGAGACTGAAGAGTAAGGAGAACTTTCACATAAGCTATTTTTTTTACCCTGGAAATGTTACTTCTGAGGAAGTGGCTCTTACCAGAGTTTTCAGTAACTTCTAGATTATTTTATGGAACAATGTAAGAACTCGCCTGCTCCCTGACCCTTCCTTTTTAAAAAACAAATAAAATTGAGAGCTTTAAAAGGAATTGCTGATTCCTTCATATAACAGAGAGTATCTGCACATGATTTTGCCCTCCTTGCTGATTAAGTAATATAACAGAAATGTTTAATGCACTGGAAAGGTGGATTTTAACTAAAGTTGGTGACACTTTCAGCTTGTGTTGCAATTAATAGAAGAGGAAATATTCATTCTTCGTATTTCATCATTTAAAAGCATCCTGTATTTGTAAGAAGCTGTGATCAGCCAACATCCCCACTATGGATTTGAACTTCCCAAATCTTTGGTCGTTTTTGTGTTTTGGTTTTTGTCTAAGCTAAGAGCTTTGCATTCTGATTTTTAATGATAGCTTAGGGTTTTTTTGGAGGGAGATCAGTCCCTTCTCATTCACAGTACTGCGCACCTCAGCATTATATGGACTGAGTTATTGAGCCTGTTTTTTCCTGCTGTGAATATGTGTTGCAATGCTCGGAAGTGGTGGCAGTGGTTGGTGTTGAAGTGGGATGGTTTCATTAGCACCGAAATGGCGACTGCCAGCTAGGGAACACTGTTGTTTCTGCACCCCTCATGCTGCATCTGGGTTTCAGAGATATCTTTCTGGGTCTTCCCATATGAGAATTTATTTTCAGGGTAGAATAGCACATGCACATATAGGTTCACCGTGAAAAATTTATTTGCCTTATTGTGGGGTGGACTGAGATCCACTGCTCGGTTTTTGTGCCCAGATTTGCAAAGGGAAAGAAACACCTATGTGGCCAAAGGAAGTGTCAAATGGTCCGTGATCCATCCCTACCGTGCCCTGCAGCTGGCTGTATTCACAATTCAGGCTGTGAATGTCTCTGTCTCTCCTGAGCAGAGCACCCCTCCTGGTTTCCCCAGGCTGAAGCCATGAGCGAAGAGGTGAGAACATCCCTTCTGCACTGACATGGTGCCTTCCTTTCTGAGTCAGGGTTCATCCTTTTTCCTCCTAGAATTCAAATCATTTTGTAACTGGCACCTCCTGTCACTGGATGTTGGAGGGGAGGTGGGGAAGCCCTGATGGCCAGCGTGGTCTTCTGCAGGTGTGGACCTACAACAATTTATCTAGAAGTCAAATGGGAACTAGGCTTTTCTGGGGAGGGGTTGAGCTTCCTGCCCATTTGTCCACATAATAGCAAGTAGAAATAAAAATGAGAATTGATAATTGTTCTAGTAAAAGGCTTCAGTGGCTTTGGAGCCCAACACATCTACAAGACGAGGAAGGAATAATGGCAATGAGGCATTACCTATGGTGTAGCAACACATTTGTTTAATCTTACCACCATGTTGCTAGTAGATCCTAGTAAAACTGGTATCCTATCATGGGCTTATTGTGGTGTTAGGTGGATTTTTTTTCTCCCTGCAAAACAGACTAGAGAAGTCTGATATTGTTTTTTCTGTAATTACACATTAATAAGTCTTTACGTTCACTACACAGTGTAACCGTTGCTAATAAACTCTTTCCTGTGTGCCATGAAAGAGACTGATTTATACAATGCACGATTTAGCCCTTGGTGTTAAGGAGACAGTGCAAAAATATGTTTCATTTCTAAGACTTTTTGTAATTCATTCCTTCTCTTTAATACTCCCTTTGAAGTTTGAAATGGCAATATATTTTCCAGCCAACAGGGGCCATTTATTCCATTTTCTCTCTTTTACATTTGTAAATGCACACACATATACACGTGTACATACAAAGATATGTCTGTCAGCACACTTCAAATTATATGCCTGCAAAGTCAAATGTCTCTGTGTGTATGTCTGTGTAAAAAACTAAAAACCAGCACACATACGCAAAAGAGCATTTATCTTGAAAGCTGAGCTTTTCATTCCTTTTAAGAGGGAAAGAAAAGACCTATCAAACATACACTCTACAAAATAAACGCATGCCATCAAAATGTTTTTTTTCAAACCTAAAAGAGGAAAAGGTTAGTTCCTGCTAATTTGTCTGTATCCCTATAAGAAACCTAAGTGTAAATTCCATTTGGGAAGTGGGCAGCAGCGGAGGAAGACTGGCTTGTACCCACTGTGGCTTTTGCAGTCTGTGTAGAGCTGCCGGGCCAAGCTGGCTGTGAAGGCAGACAGTGTCATGGTACTAGAAGAACCACCAAAGAGTTCATGAAGAAAGGGGGAACTGGGGAAAGGAGAGAGAGACACGCACTCCCTCTCAATCCTTCCCGCTGGCGTTCCTCACGCGAGGCGATGTCCCGGAGAGGCTCTCCTGCCTGCTGCTGCTGGCTCAGCAGTGAAGGGGTGCATGGGCTCTTGGGATCCTCCCCCCCAGTTCACAAGTGCTGTTCCTTCCCACGTTTGGAAGTTTTATTAGCTTAATTTCTTACAGTGTTATTCAGGTAGGGTCTGTGATGGAGAGTGAGGGATACATCGATGAAATGTTTTTTCCAGAAGATTCTTTTATAGTCCTATACCAAATTTAGGAGTGCATAGTGAAGCTTTGGGGGATGTCTGGTCCTCACAGTAGAGGGGTACATGGCTGATATTGAAATAATCTAATGGAAAATGCAGATATAATATCTTGTATCTCCCATTTGAGATACAGCTTTCCACTAAAAGCTGATGCATGTCTAACTTGGTAACTTTCTTAAAGATGTTTCAGTAGCTAAATGAGCTACTGAATGCAAAAGTACAATTAAAAGAACCACTGTAACAGATGTAGCGATGGACCTTTCTGCTCTCCCGTCCTGGAAAGCGACAATGATATTCAGAGAATCTCCTTATGTGCGTCTCAGGGAGCTACAGGTTAGTGCAAAATGCAACCCCTCACAAAGGACAGGCTAATTGAGCAAAATGCAGTCCCCGGCCTTCCTGTGTGAGGACTGGTGTTCGCTGTGCAATGGTGGTTTTTTTCACCCCTTTTTTACCCTCAGTGAGACAGAGCACAAATAGTTATATTAGTTTCATACTTCCTGAGAACACAGCGATCCACACATTCTGGGCTGCGGGTTGTGTTTTTCACGTTCAGGCATAGGATGGGAGTTCATCAGATAGCAATGGGGAGCTCTAGCAAATAGCACATTTGCATCAGCAGAAACAAATTTCACAAGACTTGCTGGGAAGGTTTGCCACAGCATGCCACGGTCCTGCACTACAAACAGCCACTGCACATTCATTTGATAAAAAAGATGACAACAGAAAATGAAACTTTTAACGTACTCTTCTACGAACACTTGAAAAGCACATTACCCCAAAGGCGTGAGCCTGTGGCTCACATCAGCTTCGCTGAGACCCCATGGTGCCTTTGAGGTAAAGGCATTTGAAGCTGTGGATGAGCTGAGCTTCATTTGTCCTGGTGGCAAGGAGAGCTCTCAGCACTGCTCTGATGCAAGTGACAGTCCTGATGTCTAACAGTTTCCAAGAGTCCAAATGCCTGCCAGTAGGTTACTGGGATCGCTGGGATCTGAGTGCCTTATGTGCTCAGAAATATTCATCCAGCACAATTTTGTCTTTTTGTGTTGGACAATGCAGAAGCAACTTTCCTTGAGATGCTCTCCTCCAAATGAACAAAGCATCATTCGTCAATCCCATATTTTTGACTCTGGTTGCTGACCAGTTTACCAGGTAAAGGTTAATTTTCTGAAGACCAAGTCTGCACACTTGCTGCAGCCTCTGACAAACTTGACTGACCGTGACCTGGTTCAGACTGTATAGACCAATAGCCCAAACTGTATTTCTAGATGTATGTGTTCCTAGGTGGTGGAGTTAGCAGGATTTCTCTTGCATTCTTGACCTCACATTGTACTCCACAGTGCAACACGGCCATGACACAGATATCAAAGTTTACCTTAGCTAATAAGAAATAGCAGCTTCTGTAGAGCTGCTTTGCATTTTAATGGAGAAGATTTTTCACACTTTCCATTTGCCTCACTCTTAATCCAGCCACACTGTCTGGGTGTTAGTATGAAATTTAGGCGCATTATGAATCCTGGATTGAGTAGTACTGATGCACACTCTCTGGCTTGGTAGCAACAAGGAGTTGCAACTTGGTAGTTCATGGGAAAGAAGAAGGTTTCCTAACGTGTAATAGCACATTAGGACACACATTTGGGTGTTTCTATGCTTAGAATCCTTTGTGTTTGGTAAAAATGCAACGCAACGTCTGTTCCTTTGCTATATTTGAAAAGCGCTTGAAACATAAACTGGGCAGATACTTTAAAAAGCGACAAATGATTCCTCCAAGTAAAAGGCACTTACAATGTCTAGGACACGCGACTAGGAGCAGAGAGGAAGTTTGACAGAAAGTTTGCCTGCTAGACACTTTCAAATATTCCATAAATGCTGAGGGCAGGAAATGCCAATGCTGGTGGTCTGAACAGATCATCAACCCTTATGGGAAGACAAGTTTTGATCGCTCTCTGAATGCCTGGCGCCAGTTTTCACAGCACAGATCTTGTTCTAGTTGCGTATAATTGCATGTCCTCTGTCCATGTTAGTGTTTATGTAAGACTGGGAAGGGGATTGGATTAAGCTTTGCGTGTTTCTACTGCCATTTGTCTCCAGTTGTTTTGTTGGTTTTATCTATGAATTTGTGTTGTGGCACGGGGTTCCTGGAAAAGGAACAGAGCTCTCTTGCTGTAGACACTGTACAAACACCAACAGCACGCCCCAAAGAGTTTACAATCTAATTAAGGCTATATATACATGACTGATTAATTAAACCTTACAATTCCTAGCTGAGGTAAGTGTGAGGTAGGGCACAATGAGATGTAATCAATTGTGCTGTGGAATCTAAACCATAAATAGTATTCTGAAGACCAGAGAGCAAATTTGTTTTCTAATAGCTGCAACAAAATAGTCTTGTGTGTTCTTTCAGGGTGCAGTGGGATTGGTTTGGTTCAAAGTACTCAGCTGTGTTTTAAACAATGTGTCTCTTCAGCTTGAAAAGTGAGATCAAAAAATATAAAACAGGTAAACATAAATAAATGAAGGATTTGGTGATGGTACATGTGGGAATAATAGAAACATTGGCAGTGAATGACTAGATCATTTTGGGAATCAGGAAATAATTAATTTCCTGACTTCTAATTAGTCTAGATCTTAGTACAGAGGAGCAATTCACTGTATCGCTTGGACTTTTGGAAAAAGGAAAGGGTTGATTTGCAGCTCCATGCCTGATTTGTACAGGCAGGAGTCATGCCAGTGCAATGAGTGGAATTACAGCCTGGTGCCAGCGTGACAGAGCAGTGAGTGAGGCTGGTCCTGGGTGGGCAGCTGAGGATAAAGCTGGAATATAAGCCCAAATTTCAGGGGGTAAAATCCATACTCTTGTCCAGGCTTTTCTTTTTACTGAGATGTTTCTGAAGATCTTTTGCATTACAAAAAATTTGGTTTTGGAGTGAGATTTCACACCTCATAACTGAACATGTATGAGAAGCGCTACAAAGCTGAACTGGAGATGACACAGTTTTCAGTATTTAGTCATTTCCTACAAAAAAGGTACAGGCTGAGCCCCTCTCTTATTTCCTTTCTCAGACCACTGATAGCTTCTGCCATGCTGGCTGCAGTGTGGTGGGAAATTAAAAACTGGTTTGGATTATTTTAAACAGTTTATGCTTTTTTTCCTTGAGGTAGTTGCCTTTGGGATTTTTACATCTCTCTTGGAACAGAGTGGTAGCATGGGAAAAGGCCAGTTAAGGAAAAATATCATTCCTTTCCTGCTTCTGCATCATTAGTCTGAGGAAGAAAAAGCCTACTTTTTGACCTTTGGCAATCCCAGATAAGGGAGAGCTGGATGAGGGCTCCAAGCACTTGATATCCAGTATTTTATGGGTGTAACCGAGGTTTGTTAGGCTGGACAGTAATTCTACCTTTGTATAATTCTGTAGGACACAACACAGATTATGGGTATCATTTTCACAAATACCAAAGTGATGCAGCCTCTCGAGCTACCACTGCTGCCTGCCCCGTGATCCCTAGTCACCTTCTGTGGTACACATGCCAGGAGGGTGACCAGTGCATGGCCAGATTTCAGCCTTATGTGTTAGGATACTTGAGAGGCATGTACCCAGATACAGGAATCACTCTAGACAGCAACAGAGCTTTTGAGTTTCCCCATTTAAAACAAAGAAAAAAGTCTTATCTCCATTAAAAAAGAATTGAAAAATGTGCAGATAGGGAAGTAAGGGCACATGATGGATTAAGTGCCTTTCCCATGGCCACACAGGAAGTCTGTGGCCAAGCTAGGAATTTAACCTAGATTTCCTCAGTCTGTATCCAGTGCCCTGTCCCTCTTTGAGTCCATAAAAATTTGTTATTGAATGCTCTATAGGCTGAAGCAGAAGGCTGCTGTTTGTGAGGAAGAGAATTATTAAAAGATAAGTACTATTTATAATTGGTGAGAAACTGAGAATAGTTCTGGACCAAGTATGGCCCATTTCTGTTGCTATTTAATGTTCTCTTTTTTCCAAGTTCACATCAGCATAAAAATCCCCTTGTGGTATTGCTCCTTAACCAGGCAAACTACTCATGCCTTTCCTTATGGCTAGGATTGCAGTAGAGGCCAATGCTTAGTTGTTTCCAGCTGTCCTGGTTTAACAGTAAGTAGCATTATGACTGTCTTGACAGGAAAATTATCATATTTCTGCCTCTTTTGCTGCATCCAAAATCAAATAGAAAAATTGCATCCATTTTCTGTGGAGAACATCCACAGCTAAGTGCTCTCTTACAACACTTATTTGACTTGACATAGCATTGTTTCTTGAACAGCTGCATGACTGTTTTTTGTCTTTGGAAATGCTGAACTAAATCAAGAGGGGCTTCACTGAAGTTAAAACCAGACCAGAACAAGTAAAGCCAGAAGGCAGCGGTCAGGTCATGCCCCTCAAACCCAAAATACACACCAGCCCTTCTCTGTAATAGGTAGGACATGACAAGCTAGGCAAAACCTTCACAATGGTCATGGTCCCTCTCACATAGGTGTACATGGGTATTACACAGCTTGGTCACGCTGCCATCCCTAGACAAATAATGCGGTGTATAAGCTATGCCTCTGTGAACTAGAGGTATTGGTGCTGTATCTGTAGAGAAAAGGAAGAGCAGTCAGAGCTGCAGGATGGGACATGCACTGCAAGTCTCCAACAGTCATAACATCTAAGGGGCTGCTGCTGTTCGCAAGAGGAAATGCTAACTCCTTCCTACACAGGTAAAGTCATCTCTCCTCTGTCCCTCACGTCCCAAAATACATTAACTTTAGCTGAAGAAATAAACAATGGTCAAATGGCCCAGAAGATACTCCCTAATTCACAGATAAATGGTAGGGAAAATAGCTGAGCCTGTTGATATTCTCTGTGCAAGAGTGTTTCAAAGAAAGTGAAGCCTCACTAATGTCCATTTCTTATCACCTCCTGACAGCCTCCTTTGTGGGGGAATAGCCACAAATGGTTTTGAATGAGCTCTTACAACAGAGTAGCTTTCATGCAGTGATGAACAAATAATTATAACCCAGTACACCTTTGTGTAACAATCCTGACTTCATTTACATGTGGGATTTCACCACTATATTCCTGAGAAACTACAAAATTCAGTTAGCCACTAGATAAGATAAAGCCTGGAGCTTGACTCAAAAGGGATGCATAACTGTTAGCGTTGTGATATTTGGAAACGGTCATTTCTCAAGTTTTTACTTTCTACTCAGCCCTTTATCAGACAAATTCTTGCTGAAAAGTCCCCGAGAAATGGGAAAGTGTAAAAAGTTGGGTCCCGCTCTGTTCTTAAAGAGGTTAATGTTCTGCTTTGTATCTCTTTTGCCTGCAAATGGAGAAGAGAAAATTCTTCATGTGAATTTCAAATGCTTTCTGCTCCAGCCAAGTTTCGTTCTGAACGAGCGGGACAGAACAGTACATGATCTCAGTGGAAGGACTTCCTAAGCTGTCTGCTCCATCCGCTGGCAGCTGGGCAGGATTGCCCAGTTAGGCAATCCCTACTCTGCTTTAGCCAATTTCCTTCTGTACTCTTCCATCACTGTCCTCCGTGGCTGCCTTCAGTCCATTGCCTAATTGAGCCTTCTCACCCTGAGGTTAGGCATGTCGAGGCCTTTTCTTCATGTTTGATTTCCCTCTTTTCTTTCTGAGAGTGATTTGAGGAGTCCCTCCTCTTGGTTGATATGAGATAAGGAGGGTGGTGGTGGTGGGTCCAGGTTTGGTGAAGTCCAGCCACACACAGAACAGCACAGTTCAGTGACTGTCTTACAGTAGGTGAGGAGGGGAATACAGGTCAAGTGGTTGAAAGTCAAAGAAGAAGAGTAATCTAGAAGATTGCTGCAGAGGCAGAAAACGCGAAGCCTATATATTTTTTGTTTGTTTTAATTTTTTTTTCTGCTAAGCCACCAAGTATAATTCCTGATCTGTGCTTCCCTTTCTGTCACTTCTCCATAACTCTTAGCATTTCAGTTGGGCTGCTATCTCTAGGCTGCTTCCTCTTTTCCTGCTTTCCTCTATTTCATTATTTGCCCTCCTTCCTCTTCAAGTGCTTTTACAACAGAGCGAGGAGGATGTGGAAACCCAGTTACAATATGACACACAAACTGCAGTGTCACAACTACAGCTCTTTGGTTTCACCTCTGGGAGTGCGCAGAAGGAGGTCAGGGTGAAGAAGCAGGAGTGGGGGGCTGAGGGAAAGAAGGGAGAGATTTACAAATAGGGAAGAGAAAAGAGAGAAAGTCACAAGGTTTCCAGCACGGGTACTTAGAATAGTAGCTTTCCACATAGTTTAAGATAATCCCAAACTGAATCATCACTGTGTCCTTGAATGCAAAGGAGAGATGGCAGTCTGCGCCAGTCTAAGGGTCTCCCACAATACTGCTGCCACAGAGAAGATATAGCCCTGATGCGTTTCTGAACTTGCCTGTAGAGACATGAAAGCTGGGCAGAACTCTAGGCCTGTATTGTGCACAGCTCATAGCATTGCCCTTTCAACAACAAATAAAGAAAAAAACAATAAAACCTCAAAAGAAAAATTATTCTTAGTGCCCACATCTGTGTGTGAAGTAAACCCTTGAAAGATGCTGTGGATGAAAATGAGGAGGTGCTGCAGCTTGAGATACCAGGAACTGGCAAAACTCATGCCCACAGACATTGCTCCAGGTACTTCATAGGGCACCCATTAATTAGAGGTGCTCCTTCTCTTCTCTTCTCTTCTCTTCTCTTCTCTTCTCTTCTCTTCTCTTCTCTTCTCTTCTCTTCTCTTCTCTTCTCTTCTCTTCTCTTCTCTTCTCTTCTCTTCTCTTCCCTTCCCTTCCCTTCCCTTCCCTTCCCTTCCCTTCTCTTCTTTCTCTTCTTTCTCTTCTTCTTTCTCTTATCTTCTTTTCTTTTCTTTTCTTTTCTTTTCTTTTCTTTTCTTTTCTTTTCTTTTCTTTTCTTTTCTTTTCTTTTCTTTTCTTTTCTTTTCTTTTCTTTTCTTTTCTTTTTTCTTTTCTTTTCTCCTTTTTTTTTCCTTTTTTCCTTTTAAAGTTTTTTTTCCTTTTTTCCTTTTTTCTCCTTTTTTTTCCTTTTTTTTCCTTTTTTTCCTTTTTTTTCCTTTTTTTCCTTTTTTCTTTTTTTCTTTTTCTCCTTCTCCTTTCCTTTCCTTTCCTTTCCTTTCCTTTCCTTTCCTTTCCTTTCCTTTCCTTTCCTTTTCCTCTTTTCTCTTTCCTTCTCTTCTCTTCTCTTCTCTTCTCTTCTCTTCTCTTCTCTTCTCTTCTCTTCTCTTCTCTTCTCTTCTCTTCTCTTCCTTTATCTTTTCTCTTCTCTTTTCTTTTTCCTTCCCTTTTCTTCCCTTCCCTTCCGTCTGGGGTCTCCTAGAAGCCTTTCAACTCTGTTGATTTAAATTTACACCATAGCAACTGGTGTAGGACTTGCTCCAAACTTCTAGGCCATGACAGATGCTAAGGAGATAAACAACTGTGGGTTGGGAGCAAATGGGTAATATGTCCAGACTGCTCTGTGTGTTTGTGGAAGGAGTTAGAGGAACAGTAGATAGAGGTTTCCTGTTAAGCCGGACAAGGGGGAAGCTGTGATGTTTCTCGGCTATGGCTGTGATTGGACTCAAGTTCAACAGCATTTTCAGTGTGGGTTTGCTATTTCTCCACACGCCATGAGACGCTCAGGTTGTCTTAAAAGTCTGAACAACACTGAAAGTCAAGGAGATTTAAGCTCCTGAATAATTTAGATACTTCAAAATTGCTCTCCACTGCCACACAGTTGCTTGCAGTGTGTGGGCTGCTGCGGTGGAACAAGGGTTTGATAGTCACCCTCTGCTGCAGATTGGGAAGCAATGCTTGAACCTGCTCTTAGCATTGAAATCGGAATATGCCAATACATGTCCTTTTTGTTAACTACTTCGCCACTGATCAACTTACAGGTTATGGCAAACAGTTTGTGGGGAGCTAACAAATGCCTGCCTGCATGTGCATGCTAAACAGAGGGTGGTCCTGATGATCAGAGGTGACTGATGCCTAGAATTCAGTTACGGAGCTTGAGACAGTGGTCTGATTTCTCAGTGACCAGTGTTGTCCAGGTTGATCTGTTTTCTGATAATATAGTTTCATTAGTGTCTGAAGTTGGAGAGCTACAAAACATCAGTTGCTTTTGTAAAAATCTTTTGTTGATGGACAAATGTTAAAAATTGGTTGGTAGGGATATTGAAATGAGTGGAAGAGTTTAGAGAAATTCAAGCAGTATTTGAATGCTCGTTAAACCATATTAGATTATTCTGTTCTATACCTCAGCCAGAAATGAAGGCCTTGATGGAAGAATTTCTGTGATCTGAGTTATGTAGGTTTCTCCTGTTCATAATAGTCAGTTTTGGGCTATTCGTGACAACTTGGTCTAGAGTGGTGCTGAACCATTTAATTCAACAACTATTATTTTGAAAGCCTTTTCCCTTGAAGCTCTGCCAGCAACACATTGGCTTGGATGCTTTGTTGATCTATCCATGTCAAGAAAACGGTTGCATTTTGATGTAAGATAGTGATACTCAGCACGGTGATTGTGACTGTTTGAAGATTGTGATCTTGACTGTGTTTCCAGTGAGTTTCAAATGTTGGATTATTCGTTCAAGAGAGCAGTAAAATATTTTTAAAAAGTGCTTTTACATTCACCAGCCTTAAGCATTGCTGAAGATTTGTTCAGGGTTTGAGGAAGCTGTGCCTCAGTGGATTGCCATATTGGCCTTTCTCCTCTGGAGGAATGATGATACTTGCACCAGAAACCCAGCTAAACCTCAGCTTGGAGTTCCTGTCTGTGGCACAGTTGCTTCCTGATTTTGGAGATACCCTTCAGGACAGGAATAGGGACTCCTAAATTCAGTAGTTTCAAACCACAGCTGAGGTGTGCTTGCAGAGCAAAGCTAGAAAGTTCAGCTAGGATGCTGTTCCTGATGTAATATCTTTTACATATAGAAAATTCTTTAGCCTGAACTTCTGTCGTATTTTTCCCCACATCTTTCTGAAAAACTGGACTTTTAAAATAATCTCTCTGTCTTTTTGAGTCAGCTGTTGCAGAAAGCTAGTGAAATCTAGGTTTTTCTCTTAGCATTATGTTCAAAGACCCAAGGAAACAGTACACAACTTCGCAATTGGTGGATGCCTCACAGGAGAGACATCCAACATCAGGGATGATTCCTCATAGCGCTAATATGGCTAAGGTTGGATTCTGTTCAGGGAAGGGAAGGAAGGCTTGTTTTTCCTCAGGTAAAAGCAAGGAAAGATCTAGTATGAAAAATGGCCAAGGAAGTGAGGAAAGACAAGAAGTCTTTTGAAAATGTGAACTGAACTGAGTTTACAGACTTTCAGAAAGATCCAGAACTCTGAGTGTTTGAGAGTCTCCCAGCATCATTTGGGGTTTCTTGCCATTTCAGCACAGAGGACTGATTGCCTGAGGGGGATTCCAGGACCCTGTAGCAAAGCATTGGCTGCAATACACGGTGGGAAAGTATAATTTTGTCCTGACATTTTTCTCCTCAGGAGCTATCTGGTATGTTTGCCTTCAGAGAATTTCTTTAGGATTTGTGTAGAACAATTTATGCCTCTTCCTCAGAAGATGTAGATTAGGATTTCTTTTCACTGGACTACTGAGCACACTGTAATGAGGTAAACAGCAGTTTACATTGCAAAACCTTCTGGTAATATTTCTACAACCCAAAAGGAAAAAACTTCAATAGCCTCAGATGGACTTCTAGAAAAATAACTGAGCACTCAGGATTGACAGATCTAAAGCAGGCTGTCTCAGGATTACCTTCTTTACAGAGTCCCGAGAGAGATCATCTACTTTATCACTTATAAAGCGATGACTACATTTGATCTGCTTTAGCCTAAAGTAAACTTTCAATGTCCCTGGGGTTTTTTTCCCCTGTCTGGTGAGGGTGACAGAGAGGACTCTGCTCTGCAATTTGTTTTCTGAGTAAGCAAGATAATAAAATTGTCATGAAGTATTCCCTCTCAAGTGCAGAAATGGCTAAGTTCCTCTCCATTTCATCCTCCAGCCTCTTCTCGAAATAGGAGACTGACAGTGCACCGCCTTGGCACAGCACCCATAGGCACCTCCCCAAACCTAAACACAGCTGCTTGGTCTAATTTTAGATCTACTGACCCTTTGACAGCTGGGGAACTACCCACACTTGCATAGAACAGCACTCAAGACATCATCACGGTAGCTGAACAGTCCCTGGTAAAAGTCCCCGCGTCTGTCTTGCTGACAGCAAAGGCACAGCACATTAAGTGTTCACATGGGTGTGCTTGTGAGGGCCTGACCTTGAGCCAGGGTAGCTCTGTGCCACTCCAGGGACAAAATTAAAGACGTGTAAGCAGCTCACTGAGCTGAAGAATGAAAAGGGGAAGGTTTGCAAGGGCTAACTTTGCATTTAGGGCAAGGCAAATTTAGGTGCTCTGAAGCAATATACAAAACAGTTCATCTCCCTGCCTGTCCCTGTGCCCCCCCATGCACCACGCTGGCTGTATGGCAAGCCTAGGAGCTGTGTCCTCCCCTTCCTACAGCAGACCCAAGGATACTCTGTTGCTCCCAAGTGGTAGCTTTCTTCTGCAGGATAATGACTGCTGTCTTCAGCTGGTACAGGTCTGACCAATACCGTCTGTACGTGTTCAGATTTCACAAGGTTTTCTCTTGGTCAGACAGGCTTAAAATTCCACTCTAACTACAGTTCACATCATTTGATTGTAACTGATCACCTATCTAGCTCTGCTTTACTCGTATTTCTGCATTTTTTAAGCCCTTTGCTTTGGCTAGGGATCCCCACAGTAACCCCCAGGTTTGCAGCAGAGTGAGGACAACTTCCATCCATGGCTTCATGCAAGAACCTGCCCGTCTTTCCCATCTGTGAGGAGCTTCTTTGGTCTCCTCTTGGAGAAGAGGTTGCTCCTCTTCTCCAAAACACTAATCTTTGAGGGTGCACACTCTGTTCACATTCTCCCAGGTTGCCACGTGTGACTGCTATTAGATAGAATTTTATTGCATTAGTTGAGGACAGGTTAACACCTATGAATTTCACGAAAGCATGCTTTGTGGAAGGATTGGAGAAGGAGGATGCCTTATAAATGTTAGATTACTGTATGTCTGAGGCTCTGCTTCTTGTGGGTGACTTTTGCTGTGTGGGGAAGAGCATAAGCCGCAACGTTTGTGCCTATAGCATTTCTGGAGAACACAGCTTCACAGGTGCCAGACTCAGCATGTAAGCATGTGTATCCACACAGATACGCCTGTGTGAGCTGAGAATGTTTTCATGTATGGTAGTGTTTTTACGTCAGTGTTGTGTATGGTTACTTGAGATTACTTTGCTTTTTAAAAATTTCTTGCTAAATGCCCTTTTGCTACTTCTCATCCTTTAATGCCCACATTAAAAAATCTGATGGAAGCAGAAGAGACAAAGACTTTGAGGATGAGAAACTCTGTTCTTGCCATCATTTGTCAGCAAACCTTTCCCTCCAGTTTAAAAATCTTCCCAGCTTACTTCTCAAAACAGAAAAGTGTCAATAAAGTTTGTTACTGGCAAGCCAGCAGCAGTTCCCTTAGCTTCTGCATCATGCAGCCGCTAAAAGATGCAGAACATTTCGTATAGAGGAAGCATGGGTTACACATACATGTGGAACTTGAGAAATAGGTTTAGCATGGCTTTTCTTGAAAATGCTCTTTCTCTCGACTTTAAAGCTTAAGTTTTACTAGTAATTCAGATGATGAACATCAAGCAGCCAGGTAGTTAACAGTCCTTGGAGAAAACAACTTGAATTCCGTACAAAATGTACCAGCAAGTAGCACAACAAAGACAATAAATATGAACTAGAGCAGCCCCTTGGCTTGGTTACAGATCATTTCCTGCTGAAACACAAATTCAGAAAGATACATAAAAAGCACCTAGCTTCAAGTGTGTAAGTGGATTTCAGGGGCATTACTCGAATCTGTCTTTAACCTGTCCATCTTTACTAGTGCATTAGAGGACTCCCATAGGTAACTACTGGGAGGTTACTGGGAGTCTGCACCATGGAGCAAAACCCACTTCTTGTACCTTTTTTGTACCAACATACTTTGTTGGTTGTTTTGTTCACTTGTTTGCATTCCCTATGGTTTGATCTCATTGCAGCCCCCGGAAAACCACGTTGATGTGTTTTGCAACGCAGTGAGCACAGCTCCTTGCTCCTTGCAGCTGAAGCTGAGTCGTGCATGCCAGCAGGCGCTGGCACGGGCTCTGGCATGCCAGGCACCTCTCTGTGGGCAGCAGCAGGGCACCAACAGTGGGAGGAAATGGCAGTCGCGGGCGATGACGTGGGTGGAGCTCCTCACACTGGTTGTCCTGTGGGAGATAGCTTATCTGCGGACGCCTGTGTTTCTGGAATAATATACATTTGATTGAAAGCCAAAATTAGAGTAGGGAAGAAATTGGCTGCCAAGGGCTGATTGGTGCTTGGAGTCAAAGGAGGGGCAGCACGGACCCCGCAAAGAGGATCTGCTTATCCGTCAGCACCAGTCTGTTCCACCTGCAGGTGTGCCCCAGTGGTTCTTGCTACTACTCTTCTTTCTGGTATTTTTGTTTCTCTTTCAAAAGCCAGCTGACAGCCTCTCATTAAGAAGCCTTCATTCTTCTCTGCTGCCCCCTCCCCACCGTGTTGCAGCCTGTGGTAAAGACTTCAGCTCTCTCGAGCAAAACAATAAGGTGCCAGCACCGTGTCATTGGGGTGCCTCACTGGCCTCAGACATTCACCTCCCGCTATGCTAGTGGTCCAACTGTCCTGTGACACAGTGAATGCTGGGCTCTGTTTTAATGGAAGCCCTACATAACAGCTTGTGTAACATGGACTGCATACAGCCCCTTTTATTTATTGTTGTGTTTCTTTATGAACATAGCAATAAGGTTGCATTGTAGGCTCTAACGTTTTAGGCAATTCTCACTGGCCTCTAGCTTTCAGCATTTTGCACATGCAGATACCACAAACGCTCAGTTAACTGGGCAATGCAGTGCTATATGTAGAAAGGAGAGGGCAAAATAGACATTTTTAACAGCACTTGGATGCATTTGCTTTTTTATAGCTAAATAACTAGTTACTTTGAATCAGTCCCACCTATGTTGTGTTGTGTCTTCCAAATTTTACTGAAGAAGGGCTGAGGCCATTGCATAACTAATTATGGTTGCTATGCCCAGACCTTTTGTTGGCCTTTTTTACACATACATGATTCTTCATGTCACTTCAGAAGCTCATAAGGGAAAGATACTATGAATGGAAATGTAATTTAAGTTAAAGAATCAGTCTTTGTTGTTGTCAAACTTAGCCAGTGAATACTGACTCCTTAAACATTCTTTGGACAAACAACTTGCTTGTGTGCCTTACATTTTCGAGAATGTCATCCTCCACCCGTAGTGCTCTTATGTGGTGAGAACAGAGCTGATGCCACAGTAAATGACCATGATGTAAAAAGAAAAGGGGGAAGATTTGGATTTCAGGTCGTAGCCCAGTGATAGAATTTGGTGCACTGGAACAAAACAGAATAGCTGTTATGTCTTATATCAGAAATAACAGGTGGAATTGCTGGCAATATTCTGTTTTCTGGTTTTTGCACCTATGTGAACAGGGAGAGATCCTGTCTGCTTTTGTTGACACATGTTGGCATGCTGAGGTGGTTTATTTTGGCCTGATAGGCTTTTTTTCATCTTATTCTGCCTTTTTAGCAACACTTCCTATAATTTGTTAGAAAGGATAGTGTTAAAGGTTTTCTCCTCCTCAGCATAACAGTGCTAATCCACTGTTCAAATCTGCCAGGTATTGTTGCAGCTTCATCTGTCTGCTGCTTGAATAGTTATGTTGCCTTCATGAAAAACTCTTGTTGGACTTTAAAGCTAACATTTAAGCATCAACAAAATACTTCTGACTTGTCTTGGAATAACAAATGAGCCATTAAAATAAAAAATTACATACACCCAAATTATTTGGAGCAACTTGAAGAGAGGTCTTTGCTGTTGGCTACAAAGTACAAGCAAGACATTGCGTGGATCAAAAATCAGATTATCGTGGTTATTTTCAAAGAAAGGCTAAAGGATAACTTCTTAAAGGCAAGTATATGCCACAAGATGCAGTTAAGTACCTACTGGGATAAAAGTACTTAAAGATGCTCAAATCCTGTTAAAAATCAAACGGAGTTAGGGAATTCTATTGTTAAAATGCCCCAGAAACTTCAGTGTGGTTTATCTTCCTCTGTTACTCTCTAAATTCCTTTAATAGCCAAGTCTTGTGCTTTTTTCCTTCTTTAAAAATCCCACTGGAGAAGAATATGACTTGGGAGGTGAATACTCCCTTCCAAATGGCATTTTGGCCCAGGTACTTAAGCCTGTGCTGTTGCCAAAGTATCACAAAACTGAAAGGATTTTACACCTGAGAAGTCCCATAGCTATAAGAGAAGGTAAATTGGCAATGGATTGCCAATTCTTCACATGCTTTTTTTCCCAGCTGCCTATTTCTCTGTCCTTTAAAAGCCACCCTCCATGTTCTGTTTCTCAGGAGGTCCATTTGGTTTCTCCTTTCTTCCCACTACTGACTCCTTTACTTATTGCAAAATGCCTCCCTTCCCTCTCCACATTGCTCAACTCTTTCCAGGGACGTGTGACTCTGTCGCCTCGCCCTTCATCCTGCCTTCATGACTGTCCCAGCCTGAGTCTCGTGCTAAGCCATCTACTCTGCTTTTCAGTGATAAATCATATCATCGTCCCTTTCCCCTTTGACATATCAGTTCTTTTTTTTTTTTCCAAAGGCTTGCATAAACCACCTTTAACCATAGAATACAGTCTTTGTGACATAAATTTCAAATGCTCTTCAGAAAATCTTGAGTGAAGCTCCTAGTAAACATTGGGGAGCACAAGAGACTCACCCAGTGCCCTGCTTTTGAGTAACTTTCCACACTATGGGTAGGTGAAAAGGCAGTGAGGCAGAGCTGTCAGTTCAGTGACACTGGTGCACTCCACACTCCCTGCACAAAAAAAAAGCGTTTGGATTAAACTCCCCTGAATTGCACTAATGTGTACAAAGAGAGTAAAATACAAAGCCTTTTAAGGTCATCTCCAACCAAACTGAAATAAATTAATTAATGAGTGATGTCTTAATGTTGTTAGAAGAGCCAATGAAAAATTGTTACCATGAATTACTGTAGAGCTAATTAATGTCTGCATGTATGTGCACATAGACATGGTTGTGCATAGAAATTATTTCTACAAAGACTACATTGAGTATCTGTTTGAGAAAACCTGTACAAATGCTGAGTGTGTTCTTGATTAGTGCCTCTGAAAAGTCTGATTCCCAGGTATTTGTCACATCATCATTTCTCCAAGAACGATTTTCCCCAGTATGGCGAGGGAGAAGAACCTCTCTCACAAATGAAAAAGAAAACACTGTTGAATTTTATTTTCAGTCTAAGTCTCCAGAAAAAAAAAAATGTATAGCCTGCCTTCCCATTTCTCATTCAGATCTAATAAAAATCCTTAGTATTTCTACGGGAGCAATTTCTCTTTCTTGTTGTGTCTTCTACATCAGTGAGGCTTTTTTCACTAGTTTTCATTTGGAAAACAGGTTTGCAAAAAGTGCTAAGTTTGAACATGAAGAGATTTTGTTTATTAATTAGACCTATAAAATCTCCATGAGGACCCAGGGCAAGTGGCCTCAGCATCCATCAGCTGTCACTGGCAAAGTGAGCTCCGCAATTGAACCAAGCCCCTGCCATGAGCTGTTCTGCTGAATGGATGTGCTTTTAAGGGCATCCTGGATGCTTGGCCTCGTCTGCATGGGGACATTTATGGAGCAGCACAGCTACGGCAGTCTGGGGGCATAGCTGCAGAGAGCTTTAGTGAAGACTGACTGGATCAATATCCCTATCATTTCTTATGTCAAGTAATGAACTCCATCACTACTTGTATCAGTGTGCCTCATGGCATGTTAATTTGCATGTGGCTGCTCATAATATGAAGAGTATAGTGTGTTTGTTTGTGCAGCTACTTTTGTGTAGATGCATTGTGAGGACAAGCTTTAGAAATACAAACAAAAATATACACAATAATATGTATATATAATTGAACTCCCTCCTCTTCCATTGCATGAGACAGCAGGCATGAGAAGAAAACAATGCAATTTCACTTTTTATAACTGCAGTGGCTAGAAACAAGGATGTATAAAGAAGAGATCTCTGGCACACAAAGAGGGCATGTTGGCAAAAACTAAATCCTGAGAGGAAGCTTGCACTGTAGGGGCCTGTGGTTTCCCTGGGGGCGGGAGAAGACTGTGTTAGGTACTCTGCTCCCATTGACCCTTTAGAGACACTTTAGCAAAAGTTCCTCTTGACTTCAGCAGGAGTTAACCTGCGAGCAAAGGGAATACCCAAGAGAGGTTATGTGTTTAGAAAACATGATAAAACTTGTTGGATGCTTTGGAAGAAAAGGGCATTTTTACAAGTGGGAATTGTTCTGGGCAGGTCAGGATTCCCCCGCCAACTGTCCTGCTGCCATTCCTGCTTCATCCTAAACTGCTTGTGTTGCTTCTGTGATGATAGTTCTGTCTTTCTCGTAGGTATTTCTCTTATAGCAATAATGCCATTTTCTTTTTCATTTACTGCTAGCAGTACCACAAACCAGCATCCTGTTTGCCTTCTTTATTGCAGCTGCATATGGGGCAGAAGGTTTTAGGGACTTTCATGCAATAATTCCCAAATCTTTTTCCCGTAAGTATACTGCAAACTCAGTTCATTACAGAGCATTTCCATCTAGTTCCTACTTCTATGATTTTTGTTTGTGTCATTTAGCTTCTCAGTAATGTACGTTTGTCTGCATATGCTACCAAAGGGCTTAAGTAGTCGATCTTTTTGCTTCATTCACATGTATTTTGTTTTAACTTAACATAAAACCTACTTCAAAAGCCACTTTCTCCAAATCCCTGGCAGGCAAGGAGCCTGTAATTGTTTTGTATAAATATATTTACATTCAAATTATTATTCTTAGGAGAAAAAAAATAGGTGTGTGAATTATGGAAAAACTGCCATATGCTCAAGCCAAAGAGTTCTATTGCTTCCGTTTGCCATGGTGAAAACAGCAGTACAGGGTTGCAGTCCACTAAATTTGCAGAATAGTGTAGGTCACTTCTGTTTAGCCAGTCATACCATCTTTGTAAATCACTGTTTGGTCACTGATTTTTTTTTCCCCATATCTCTAAATTATTCCCCATTTTAGGGCATACATTTTAAAGGAAAACCTGCTATTTATGATGTGCACTCATTCTGTCTTGCATATGATTGCTATTAAAAATGCAATATTTGAAAAATCATTAAAATGCCTAGATTAGTAGACTTTATAAAAGGTGTCCAGTCAAGCAGTGCTCGGAAATGTGAACACCTTCACACTCAACATGTTTCCCAGAGGATTTGGAGTCATATACTCTTGTCAGTCACATCCATGCAATCCTCCTGAGACACCTGGGAGGTTGCAGGTTGTAGCAGAGAAGAGTTTGTCAGACCTTTCAATTTCAAATGAATGTCAAAGTCTTTCATCTCTTGAGGTAATTATTGCCCATAGCTTAATTATGTTATTGCTACACCACCACTTATGAATAAGGCTACCATGAAACTACTGTTCCACAAAAGGAAAACACCTGGTCCTTATTGGGTGAAACAGATCTCTCATGTACTCAGCTAGCCATTAAAGTAAATGCTCTCCTTTTTGGGGTGGGGTGGGGCAAAGGAAGAGGTTTTTCATGAAAGAAAAGTAAGATTTGGGGCAATGAAATGGTCTTTTTCAGCCTAATGAAGTACTATTTTTTCACCAAAATCATCAGATTACAAGAGGGAAATAACTGTGAAGATTATTTATTCTACAAAAAAATGTCATACAGTCCTGTGGAGAGAAGAGGAATGAATACTGGCATTAACTGATCTGAATCTTGGCCCTTTTCCATAACGTTTAGGTTTGCTGTGTTCATATCAGATCAGATTTACCAACCTACATGTTATCATATACACTAAGGCTATGCCAAATTTATACCTGAATTTTTCTCCTAGCTGCAAGCAATTATCACCTATGGGATTTTAACACACAGGACTTATCCAGTAAAGTCAAAACAGTTCTCCCACCCACCTTTGTTGATTTGACTGTTTTTTAATAGTAGCTTATGGCTGTAGAGATCCTCTTCTCTTAATCAGTGATCCTAATCCTGCTGCCCTAAAAACACAATTACCACTCCTATAATTTCCTGTAATGCTAGTTCTTGCTCTTAAATTCTTCCTTCTATCCTTTTCCACCCTGGTTTCTTTATCAGAGTTTGTACTCTTTGCTTTCCCATTGTCCTTGCCTACTCCATAGAACTGCAAAACAAGTATTTGGATTCAGTACAACTCTCAGGATCTTCCTGCCAAGTGGAGAATGTTGCATTTTCAGTTCATTTTCATCCATTGTCTTTGATGAGTTATTTACTTTCACAATTTTTTTGGACAAACTCATGTGAAGTGTATTCATTTTAAATTTCATTCCAATTAGCCTGAATTGTCAAAATGATATTACAAATGCAAAAATCTCAAGCTGACCTAGGAACAGACTTGTAATGTTGTTTGGGTTCCCAGACCCCTGGATGCCTTGTGTTTATCTTACTGATATTCACTGTTCATTGCTCCATGTGTTACAAACTCATCACATTGCCCATAGAAATGTAGTTGTGTTTGTAGCTTTTGTTATTTAGGTATATTGTACATGCTGTTTAGAAGTTATCTCCTTTGATGTGACTGTTTCTTTGCCACCAGATTTATTCTGTAACAAAACTGAGTGGCATCCTGTATTGTTTTTTTCAGCCGGTAATATTAAAATAGAGACTCAGAGTGATGAAGAGAATGGGCGTGCCTGTGAAATGAATGGGGAAGAATGTGCAGAGGATTTACGAATGCTTGATACCTCGGGAGAGAAAATGAATGGCTCACACAATGGCCCAGGCAGCAAGGCTATGTCAGGAGTTGGAGGCATTCGACTTCCTAACGGAAAGCTAAAATGTGATATCTGTGGGATAATTTGCATCGGTCCCAATGTGCTCATGGTTCACAAACGAAGCCACACTGGTAAGGCCTGCCGTAGTTTTTCCTTTAGTTGACAAGAATTGGCCACATATTAGGAACTAAGAATTATTTTCTGTATCATGCACATGTTCCCTCTTGTAAGATAATGCAGCGTCAGTGGGCATTTGGAACTCGGTTATTTTGTTACGCCATTTCGAACAGCACAGGAATTGAGATTTCTTCTTGATGGAAGTCCATCTATTGGGCTGCAAATTGTGCAGGTTGTTTGGTTTGAAGCTACATGAAAAATTTAAATTAAAAAAAAAAAGTAAAGGAATCTTATTTAATTTCTAAGAAATTTCTAAGAATTGCTGAAGAAAAACCCATTTGTGGCTAACTCTGAAATCGACCCAGTTCTAATGTTTCCAACAATGCAACAAAGCTCATTATGGATCAGTGATTATGAAAGTGATTGGCAAAATAAATGTTAAGGGAACTGTACTGGCAGTCTTAGTAAAAAGGGGGTTAATTTTATGTCAAATGTTTCATGAAGTAAAAGCAAGTATTGTCACTGGGCAAATCTGGACTAAAGGGTTTCCACTGGGACACTAAAAGAGACATGTAAAGATTTGGGCTCCATAGAGATGGCTTTTCATTATACAGTGCTGTGAATCTTCTTGCCTCAATTTTCTAATTCTAAATAGTCTCAAAGAGTGCAAAAAATGAAGAGGCTGAAACAAATGAAGAAGTAAAGACCAGGGTGAGTCTCATCTTACCTGATATAAGCTGTCTAAAAATTAGGCTTCCAGTCTAAACTCTGAGGTCATCTGTAGTCAAAGAAGAACTGAACTGTACTGTTGTGCTATACAAGTTACTTTGAAAATAAATAAATAAAGTATTTGGCATTTTTGCATGAATATTCAAATGAGAGGGAATTTTTAAGGTAAGAACGACCTGTCCGATGGTTAGATTCCACTGAAATAGTTGTGCAAGTGAACACAAAGATACTTTCTTCCTCTGCATCCCCCCAATGATGCTTAAATTATTTCCCCAGAATTACTAAGGAGCGAGATTAACAAAGTGTTTTCAGAGTTTAATGGAGAGGATCCATGAAAAGTCCCCGAGTGTGGTCCATCCTCGCCAGTGCTAATGTCTGTCATTGTAACTGTGACTGTTCAAGCTCTGGAAGGGTGCAATCTGTTAGTGTAACATGGGTTAGCCACGTTCAGAAGCCGTGCTGGTGATAGTTAGCAATGCTGATACATTGCCTACTTCAAAGCACTCTTCAATTCAATATGATAAATCCCTCTGTCAGGGAAGAGCAGATAATTCTCTTTATTGGAAAAGCCACAACTAGTTCTCAGAAGAGAGGCTGTAGCCTACTTCCCAGATATAATAAAGTGCTTGTTGGTCAATTGTTTCCTTTTTTTTATGTTAAATTAAATGTTAATGTGATCCTTTAAAACTTGATAAAATGTATATGGAAAATGACTTGGACATGCGGCCTTTTAAACAGATCCATGGGATTGAAGAGGATGGTGTAGTAGTTGAAATAAAATGTTGCAATTTAAAATGCATTTAGAGGTAGAAGTCTTTATGCTTGTTTAAGGAGGCTGCTGTTTTATTAAAAGTATGCTGTTGCTGCTTTGGAGGAGCTGTTTCGAGTCCCAGAGGGTCAGAGGCAGCGTTTGCACCACGGCTGAATGGCCTGTGTCGGAACACACCTGGTTTTAGGGAGGTGGTGGGCAGAGCTGCCTTTGTTTCTAATGCACTGGTTGATACCCGGCAGGCTGAGTCTCCGGAGAATGAGCTGGGCTGCCTGTTCCCTGTGGCAGTGTCCCTGGGGGCCACCTCACTAGTTTCCCTGGCACAGACCTCCAGCTGCCCGAACTCCCTGCCTGGCAGAGGGACTCATGCCGGCCAAGGGTACTCGGGGTGCTACCACGCAAGGGCTGTCACTTCGAGACTTCTCTGTCCTTTGCAAAGCCCTCCCCTTGCCAATGGGACCCTCTTTTTAGTCAGGGAACGTAGTTAAAACATACAGTGGAAGTACCCCACAAGTTGCACTTCGCTCAGCAGGACCTCCTTCTTTTACACTTAATAAAACTAAAGGGTGTGAAGTTGCGTCCCTGAGTCCTTCCATGGAAAGAAAGCCTTTGCTTTCCCTCCTGCCTTGCCCTCAGCTCCTCTCCTGAGCAGCCTTTTCGGGTGAGCTCAGGCAGTTTTTTGGGGGCTGGCAAGGGAGTGGAGGCTCGGAGCCGGCAATTTAAATTAAAGGGATGTCATGGGGAAACAGTGGTGACTGCTTTTCCTGTCAGCTGCGCTGTGAAAATTAAAGTAGAAATGGAATATACTATTACAGACATTAAACTGACTACGCCAAAGCCCATTTCAATACATGCCCAGTGAAGGAATAAGCCTTGCAAATGAATCACTTTGCTGCTAATTCATGTAAAACCTGCATATGCAGCGAGTTTTCCTTAAATAAATATTTGATAAGTGAACAAAACTCTAGCACACTAAAGTGCCAAAATAAAATGACTGCCTGACCTGATAAAAGGCATAATTACTTTTAATGAATACACCTGCCAAGTGCAGATATACAGAGCAGCACCTGATCTTTCTGCCCCCTCCTGTCTGCAAGTAGCTGTACAGCACTGACTGCTTCCCAGCGCCTTACCTGTTGCTCCCGTCTGCGGAGCGAATACCTCTCACAGACATCCTACTCTCCTCACTCTCCTTCCGCAGGGTTTTCAGTACGTTGATTTTCTCCAGCTTGCCACTGTCTTCCTTGGTGTTTAGGAGAAAGGAGATCTAGAAAGGAGAGAAACCCCTTCCTGCTCCCTGGTGCTGAGACCTCAGGGCACAGATTCAGGCTTCATTTGCTCAGTGTGCACATATGTGTGTGCATGTGTGTGTATTTATATATGTGCATATATATATATGTGTGTGTGTGCATATGTATATACATTCCCTCCTTATATGTACACTCCTTTAACTTAAGCCACCAGTCAGATCACTTATGTCTTGTTACTTGGGTCTGAATGTCTCAAATTTATTTAGAAAACTAATGCCCATTGAAGAATGAGCATTAAAAAAAAGAGAGAGAGCTATGCACGTCTCTGAGTTTTAGGTGATTTTGTCAGTATATTGTTTAAGAAATGACAAATATTTCAATTAAGATGATAAATATTCTTCACTGAATAAGTAGTCCAGGGCCTGTGCTCCCACTAAGGCTTGTAAATCACTGCAATGGTGGTTGTTTCAATTCAGGGTTCTGTTGCAGTTTTTGCTCCTGGGCCCATATTCGTCCATAGCTACACACCATGCAGTGAAATATGCCCAGGATAGACATGTGCTGTTCAGAACTGGCAAGAAAATAACACAAAAAATGGAGTGTTTAAACAAAAGATGCATTACCTATTTTTTCTTTCCATCCTGTCCCTTCCCCATTTTCGAGGGATAGCACCGCACCCAATAACCTTCCATCAGTGACCGCCTCCATCCTAGCAGGGCTGGGAGCTTTGCTGGGCTCACAAGGCAGGTGTTCCCCACCCCAGCAGTTGCAGCATGGATGACCAAGGGCTGGCCAAGCTACACATAGTTTCAGGGTCTTTCAGTGATGGTGTCATTTCCCTTGTACAGCAATGTGAGTGCAGGTTCCCTCACATTTAATCCCACTGTAAGTTTTGTAAAAATATTTGGTATGCAGCAGTCCCATTTGAAATGCTCCATCCGTCTGTCTTCTCCACTCAGTGCAGGATTTCACCCTGTAATTGCGAGAGCTGTAGGCTGGAGATACATTTCTTTCTTACTTTGCTTTACATTTTATTCCTGGAGTACTTTTGTGATCCTTGTTCTCTCCTCTTACGCTCCTCTGAGTAAAAATAACAGAAGTGAATGCTAGAAAAGCTATTTAGTAAGAATTAACCATTTCTTCTGAATTTGTGTCAGACAAACTGACTTCTTCATTACTGTTTCAGTCCATTTATGAAAAATACCTTCCACGCTGAGTAACTGCCCCAGAGATTAAGAGGTAAAGGAGACAGACTCTTACTCGTTTTCTTTTTTCCCTAACAACTGCTGTGCATGGCTTACGAAGTGCATTGCAAAATCCTGTAAGGCTAATGTTGGCATTTTTGTGGGCCACCCCAGCTGAACCAGTTGCGGGTGTAGTTTAGATGAATACAGCTACTTGATGGACAAAGTGAGCTCATTTGGCTTGACAGGGACTATGCTGACCTGCTTGAAGCTATTTGACCAATGAAAATATCTTGCCATGAAGTAGATTTATTTTACTGTTTGCTGAATGCTAATGCTGCCAGCCCCGATGGTAGAGTGTGCAGATTTTTGGGTTGGGACTGTGCTGCTGTCTAATTGATTTTCAGCTGTTCTACTGCATTACCCAAAAGCCAAAAATGATCATGCTGCACACATATGCACATGTATGGACATACAAGTTGGTCCTAGACGTGCAAAATAATACATGATTGTTAAGTGAGAGAGAAGAAATAAATTGTTTAACTTGGTTTTTTTTTAATATATTTTAACTTCAGCACTGAAATTTTAAAATCAGTATTATTGTTATATAAAGAAAATCAAAACTAAAACCAGGTCATCTCTGGGCTGTTTCTAATATTGTTGATGATACATTATAATTACTATAGCAGATTACATTTATGCCTAAGAGAAACAGAATCTTTCAGCAAATGAGTTTCAAAGGCTGGTTTGACTTAGTCAAGGGCTATGGAGAAATGGGCAAGCAGGAGCGGTTCCTGCTGATGGAGTGCTCTCAGATACAAAGTTTTCTTTACTCCTATGTGGTACAACAGAAAACATATTTTATTTCCTACTGACTTGAGAAAAGGCTTCATCTATCTTAAGTTTTTAAAAAATAGCTAAGCAAATAAATGAGCGTATTTATTTTAAACAGCACTAAACAGCCATATTAATTTTTGCAAAGGCTCGTTGATTCGCTTCCTTGATAACAGGCACCAGTTTAGACAAATCAAGGCTGTGTCTCTTCAAGTTTTCCCCTGTGTCCATCCAAAGTGTAGACCAGCAGAGTCCATTTGTGCAGGTCCTCTGTTCATACCTGACCTAAAGAAGAGTTGGGGCTTTGGTACGGAAGTGCAGGGCTTCCTTTCCACTGTCTTAACTTATGTGATTTTACCCTCTCTCTTTCTCTCTCTTTCTCTGTCTCTTTCCTGATTTGGCTGCTTAGGGACAGACAGGTAATGGAGAAGAAATTGAAAGGGAAAATACAGGGAAAATGTAAATGAAAAGAAGTTATTATAACTGTTATAATGAAGTGCCTTTCATTTAAATATAAGAATGTAACGCTGAAATGAACTTGTGATCCTGAAATGCATTTTTAATGAGTTTCCTTTTTATTTTGCTGCTTCAGTGGCATATTTTAAAGACCCTTTGAAAAAAGCCACATTAAAAACCCCACCAAATGCCACAACATGCAAAATTGGATATTGGTTTATTCCAAAACTGCTGATCAGGAAGAGTGGCTCTTCAACACAAAATGTTGCAGTCACTTTATTTAAATGAGTTTGAATTTGCATTGTGATGTGCCATTCTGATTTAGGAAAAAAAAATTAGATTTTCAGATCAAATTGACCCAGCCAGTGAAGCATTAAGAAACTGGCAGGTTTAGTCTGAAAGCCTCATGTTATATCAAACCTGCAGCTGGTGGAAGTCACAGAGCAGCAGTGAGAAAACAACTTTCTCACTGAAATCTTCTCTTGTTACCATGCAAGATTTTTGTTCTCACATATTTTCTCCTTCTCCCTGTAGGAGAACGCCCTTTCCAGTGCAATCAGTGTGGAGCCTCCTTTACACAGAAGGGCAACCTTCTGCGCCACATAAAGTTGCACTCGGGTGAAAAGCCCTTCAAGTGTCACCTGTGTAACTATGCCTGCCGTCGCAGGGATGCCCTCACGGGACACCTGAGGACTCACTCGGGTAAGTGAAGGTGTGGGACCATCCAGGGGTGCTCATCACCGTACCCGTTGAGGAGACAGGGGCATTCATGGCCACCAGGCCTGAGAGGTCTTCTCACCCTGGGGAGGTGAGTAGCCCCATGTTGGGGTTAACCAAGCTGTGAGTTAGCCAGTGTTTTAGCAGCAAAGAAGTGACTAAACACATCTCACGCTCATGATCCTTCACCAGAAGAACTGCTTTTTTCACATACTTCTTGGCTGATTAAAAGTTTCTGTATTAGTGTTTCATCTTACAAGCCTCATGTGAGTAATCCGTTTCATGGAACTATGAACGTGAATTAACGTTGATGAATGTTTTAGGGTTTGGATGGCGTTTCTCTGCATATAGAGATAATATAAGGTCTAAACACAGTAGGTTTTAAGTCACGAAGTCTCAAAAACCTCCAGTCTGGTAGTCATTCTTGACCTAAGGAGTGAATACCACCTACAGCATTTAGCAGCGGTTATTTGTTTCACCTTGTTATTACAAATACTTTGAAAGAGAAAAGGTAGGGAGGAGGGAGAGGGTGGGAGAGAGAAAGATAATAATCTTCCGAAAAAGAGGACTCTTCTAGAGTTTTTCAGTGTTCTGTCTCAACTAATATGGAGATCTGAGTAAATATTTTTGAATAGCTGCACTTTTCCGTTACCATGAACATCTCATTGTTTGACAGAAGCCGTAGTCACATACCTTCTGTGAAGCAAAACTAATTTAGCACCTTTAAAGTGCCTTTAAAAGCAGAGTGTTGTCTCATCTAGTTTCCCAAGCTAAGCTGGAAATGCAAATTGTTATTTGGATACAAGACCTCCAAAACACATTGGTGGAACTGACGCTGGTAACTTTACTTGCGAAAGTTGGCTTTGGGACCGAGTTCTGGGTAACAGAAGGGGAGCTCTCAAAGTGACATTGTTGTGTTGCACACAACTAAGGAAATTCTTCCCTAGCACACACATTAAATTATAAGATCCCTTGTGTTGGTCCCAGATATCGAAAATAATTTCCACTTCTCCTGTTCAGTTCTGGCCCGATTCAGGAAAGCACATCTTTAAAATACTACTTTGTCTCCCTCTCCCTTGCTGTTATTGATTTTCATGGCTGCACAATTTTAAACAGAATTTTTCACATATACATGAAATTATACCTAGACACTTTTGGTAAACTCTGAGGATTCCATAGATAAAGAGACAATGCATAAACTATAGGTTGTAATTAGTTCCTGCAACTGGCAAAATGACATCAATACATTATAAAACAAGTTGGATGTCTGAGTCTGATTTTCACCTGAGAATTTGTAAGTAAAATTCAAAAGTTAAGCTCCGCAACCATCTAAAATTGTGAAATCACATATAATGTGACGGTCTTATCATGCTAAGACAGAAAATTCAGGTCCAAAAGTCCATGAAACCATATTGTTACTGTGAAATTCCTGGAAGTACCTACATGTGGATTGGTGTAATACAGAAAAAAATTTGTTATGCCATTTCTCTTGAATTTCCAGAAGCAGAAAACATGTGAAATCTAACATTGTCCTAAAAGGGTTGAGCTGGTTCTGGTTGCATCAGAACAGACATCCAGCCGTGGGCAGGTGTCTCTGGCTACACCACCAGTTCCCCCGTTGGCAGTCTCTGTGGGAGCTCGGCACTAAAGCAACTACACTCAGACCTTTGAAGGTGTCTCAGTTTCTAACTTGTGTAGATGCCATTTTTGAAGATTTAATATTACAGTCCTTATCTGATATGAATCATTTGAAGTCAGCTTGCAACACCCACAGAATTGGCCTGGTGATGTAAAGATATACAACTAGTTTTCCATTAGGGTTTTTTTTTTTTTAATTGACAAAATCTTTCATCAGTTCACCACAGCATGAGTTTATTTTTGGGGTGGGCTTTCTTCCTGTTGTTCTTACCATTATTAATATGCTGTTGAATACCTCATCCGAATCTCTCAATTAATTGTGTTTTCTCCAGTTGGCAAACCCCATAAGTGTGGATACTGTGGTCGCAGCTATAAGCAGCGCAGCTCTTTGGAAGAACATAAAGAACGCTGTCATAACTACCTGCAAACCATGAATATCTCAAGCAGCCTTTATTCAGGTAATAAACATGTCCGTTTGGGGATTAACGTTGTCCCGTCATGCATGCAGAAAAAGGAATGGAAAAGGAACAGTAGTACCATTTGTGGCATCTTTTGCACTGGGGAGGGGCACACACAGCCCCTATGTATGATATTGCATCTGGATTTATTCTATATTTGATAAATATTTGGCTGTTATCTTGTTTTGTTTAGCTCAAACAAAAAGCCAAAGTAAAACTCAGGCATGTAGCAAAACACTTGCAAGACCTGGAAAATTTCAGTTCACCGTCTCAAGACAGTATGACTACGTCATCTCACCACCTTTCCCTTTTGTTTGGAGTCCTATATCGCAGTACTCTTGTGGATGTATTCTTAATAAAGACTTAATATCAGTGTTCTAGGTAGGGCTGCAGAATCTTCTGCATTGCACATCTTCTGCCCTTCCTAGGCACATCTTAAGGGGCTTACTTGACCACTAGGACCAACTCATCTAACAAGGATGAGCCATCTGTCCTAAATCTCACTCTTCCAAGCAAGAGGACGTGAAGCCAGAGGCATTTAATTTAGCCAGTTTGACTGAGACGGTCCAGAAAGGCTAATAATTTGTTGACAGCCTTCTTCCCAGCCTCCCCTTTAAAAGAAAACTGGTGGGAGATGAGGGGCTGTTGTGCTTCTCTGAGAGACTGGTCTTATGATGAAGGTAAAGTCCATTTCTTGGAGAAGATCAAATCTAAAACTATGCCCAGAAATACAGCAAGCAGATATTGCAGTTTGGATTTTTTTTAACAAAGATCCTAAAGATCTTTATGGGATTGATTGCAGTAAATAAGCATACAAAATCCCCCTACATGTGCAGTTTTAGATAGAGAATATAAGATCCAGCTTCTGTGGTGGAGTTTAAGCCCATCTAGTTAAAGTTACATTTCTTGCATACCTTTTTGATCCTGTCAGTATATGTTATTTGGTTTGTCAAATGACAAAAATGGAAGGTTCTCTCTGATCTGTTTGCAATGATGCCTCATTTAATATTTTGTATCTGGACAGAACCTGAATATGTTTTTACATGATATCAAATAATGTAAAGCATATGCACATAATGATAGCAGTGAATACAGCTGAGATGCTTCGGCCAGACAGCATGTTAGAGCATTTTACTGAGCATCTGGAGAACGTATAAATAGAAAAGCTCAATGTAATATACAGGAAGCAGCAATACTTATTCCTCAAAGAGGTGATAGGATTTAGAAGCAAATATTCGGTCTTGGGATTTGAATTTTCAGTGTCTGGCACACGGATTTGAATGCTTGCATGCAGAACATGAAAATTTGTGTGAATGAGTAGCTGAACTACTACTGAAGTTCTAGAAAGCAAAAATGTCCAGATGAAACTGGTGTCAGGAATCATAAACTTTAATAAGAAATAATACAATTTTAGACATGGACCTTTGTTTGTAGCAAATCATGACGGAAGAGTTTACACTAGCTTAGGACTGAATATCTCACATCTCAGTGGGATGAAAACATGCGGAATTCATGAAGTACTTCTTCCTTGCGTGTACTGAAAGTATCGTATGCATCTATATTTGATGTAATAGGACTGCTTTTGCAAATTAGAAAAAAAAATTAGAGGATTAACTTCAGGGTTTAGACCTTGTATCCAGCCAAAGATTTCACTCTTAAAAAAATTTAGCACTCAGTTAATAAATCAATACATTACGTTTCTAAAAAATGAAACTTTCCTGCATTTTTCCTACTATTTTGCATTCTAATCTATTCTACATCACTTCAAACATATCATTTTGCCATGTTTACGTAATTTCCCTTATAAACTGGAATATGAAAATGTACAATGAAACAGCTGAGAATGAGTGGGTGTCGTGGGATTTTTAATGCATTCTACAATACATCTAGAAAAGCAAGTACCTATACGACCACTATTATAATATTTCAGGGTGTGATATGGAGCTATTAGAGTCACAATTCAGGCCCTTTTTTTTTCCAGAATCAAAAAAGTTGGTACAAAAATCTGCTAGAGCATCTGATTTGACATTCTGCTACAGCAGGATTGCTTTTTACAGCATTTCTAAAATACTTTGTGCAGTATACATCGAAAAAATGTCAGTTGAAAGGACCTAAACTGGTAGAAACTTTCCATCAGCTTGTAAATCTAACAAATATAATTGAGAAGGTACTTAAATAAGGGAAAGATTAAGCAAAGAGAAGTAAGGAGAGGAATGAGAGATCATATTTATATTTTGACGTTTGTCTTCTTTCTTTAAGAGAAGGAGATTCAGCATGAAATTAGGAACCTGCTGAATTTAATGGCAAAATTTGTATTTTAGAGGACTAGAATCTCACTGTCCATGTGCAGTTCTTCTCTTAGAGATATTATTTGGAGTTTTGCATTTGAGTTGAGTGGAAATGTGCGGAAGTCTTCCCAGGCCTGTATAAAATAACAAAAGAAATAGTTTATGAAGTTGAAAAAGGGTCAATTACAATTCTTGAGTCACTTGTGGATTTTCATTTGGAAAGATAAAATGATGGTTTTTTCAATTCACAGACACCAAATTACAGAATAATAGTTATCAGGTTGGTAGCAAATTTCAGCAGGTTTCAGTTGCAAAGGCTGGAAATTAGTAGTAATTCAATTTGACCTTTATTTTTTTAAATAGCAATTTTCAAAATTTGAAAGTTTGAAACTTGAATACATAACTTACCCTCTCTTGAACTGATTAGAAATGGAATGTTATTATATCTTAAATAGATATTTCTTGATCATTTCAACTTTTAACTGAAAATTTAATCTTTTGTTTCCCTGTTGAACGGGCTGCTTTAAAACATTCTCTGTAAGACTCTTCCTGAAGTGGTATCTGGAAGCCTTAGCCAGCACAAGATGGTGGCGTGTGCTTGTTCAATGATGACTAGGTACCATCAATGTGCTTTGCTCTTCTGCACTTTCATGACCAAATTCTGCTCATATCTTGCATTGGTCACAATCTTTAGCATCTTATGGAGCTGGGGCATAATTCCATGACACTCCCTGTTACTGTCACTGTCACTGCAGTGTGTGCTACTGCAGCAGGGACTCAAGAACCAGTTGTGTACTCTTCGGTTTGATATCACGGAGTGATGTTGTCTAGGACACTTCACCTGCTCCTTCCAGTTATCCAACAGACCCTGATTTCGCATCTTTTGGGAACAATGAAACTCTCTCAATCATCCTTTTATGGCAGTGGTATATTGCCAAAATAACATTGCATAGGAACAGCGTGCTCTCAACTATTGAGAAACACCCAGGTACCAGAGTAGTGGCTTCTATGAACCAGTAATCCAGTGATAAATTCTCAGCAGGGACAGAAGGCAAACCGTAGCAGAGTGGTGCACCTAATTGAAATAGCTAGCAGAATCAAAGTCTAAAAATAATCTTTTGCTTCTCCCTTTAATACCAACTCACAAGTTCAGGAAAAGTATCCATATCCTAGTACCAGATAAAAGTAAAATTAACCCCTTTCTCTCCTGTCTCTGACCTCCCTTGCCAAAAAAAAAAAGAAAAAATAAAAACCCAGTTGTGCTGTGATATTGCTGTGTATCACCTTTCCTTTAGACGTTGGAAGTCAGAAATACCTTTCCATACATTTCTCATAGTCCTTGTTTTGACAGTGCATTTTCATACATGCCTTCTGTTTCTGCAGGAAAGCACTGAAGTAAAATGTAGTGAAAGTGAAGTAGTCTCCCTTTCCTAGAACCTCACAGCTAAGCTCCTTTCTAATTCTACAGTGCTTCAGCAACAGCAGGAGGTTGGGAAACAGGTCTGAGTGTTGCAAATCAGTGCTCCACTATAGATGTGACTTTAGCAACTTAAATTGTCGTTTAAAGTCTAAAATTACATCAAGGAAGTATAGAAATATTTACTAGGGAAAACAAAGTGGGTGGGGAGAAGGGTTGGTGTAGCATCTTCCACTGCTGGAGTTGAGAAGTTTGTCCATTTTACCTGTAAAAGAAGCAATGATCATACAGGCAGTTCCCCTGGGAGAGGTGCAGAATGACGGTGGGGTTGGCAGTGGGAGGGTGGAAAGATGAACTGCTTGATGCCCAGTATAATGTTAGGACCTCATTTATTCACAGAAATGCAGAGTGACTGTAGAACAAGGGTGGAGTGATTATGTTACATACAGGCAGATGGCTTGCAGTTGCAATCTCATTTTTTATCCTAAACTAGGGAAACATGAACATGTACATAGATTAATCAGCATGAGGGACTTGGTTACCAGGAGTCAGAATAGTCTTGTGGTGAGCTCCTTCTTCCAGCTGCTTGGGAGCTAAAAGACATTAGCTGAGAAACAATAATCTGAAGACAACAGTTCCATTAAAATGGAACAAGCCTGCCTAACCCTTTTGATGTCATTTAATTTCAGTCATAAAAGAGGAAACTAACCAGAGTGAAATGGCTGAAGACCTGTGCAAGATAGGGTCAGAAAGATCCCTCGTGCTGGATAGACTAGCAAGTAACGTCGCCAAACGTAAGAGCTCTATGCCTCAGAAATTTGTTGGTAAGAGTTAAACGTTTGCTGTCTCCTAAAAAATAAAATAAAACCCAAAAAATATCTCACAGGATTTTTACTTTTGCTTTATGATTTTATTTGTTTTACTAAATTATCAATATCTATCTCTATAGAAGCAGATACAGCGATGTGTTGGGGGAAAAAAAAACCCAACCAAACTTCTCCAGTGTACATTTCTGCATGTTTAATTTTCCACATCTGGAGATCAATTTTAAGTCTTTTTCCTGTCTTTTTCTAATGCTTATGAACAGGATTGTTACAAGATCTGGACAGGGTCTTGAAGTTGCCTTAAAAATCTGAAGATAGGAATAGATGTTTCCTATGGGGAAAGCATTTGACCACACTTTCAGGGTTATTTTATTAACTTCTTGGATGACATCCAGATCAGGGCATATTGCTGTTTGTGAAAGCATTTGTAAACAGTTGAGCATAGGCTGGATAATATTCTTCTCCCCTTCATAAAGTCTGTATACTTTTACAGCCCCAAATGATCATGGAAATAAATAAACCTAAGTCTGAGAATAATACCTAAATGAAAAGATCTTTGGGTACATTCTGTAAATGATGCAAAAACTTCATGCCCATTTGCATCTAGTAGTTTTTGTCTTAACAATAAAAAAATGGAGGCTACACCTATATTGTTCTGTTTGGTAAGCCTGTACCAAGTAGTGGTTACATCAGTTTTGTAACAGTGAGACCCACAGACAATATTTTGTCAGCTATGTAGACTTAGTCTGAAATGAATAAAAACATGGGAGATCAGAGGACAGCATATACTAATATCTAGCTAGATTCTTTTATAATTCTCTTCACATTCATTTATAATATTATTTTATATGAGACAATCAGAGAAAACTGAAGTCTTTGAAACAAAACACACATTAAGAAGGTCTTCAGTCAAAAGTCAAGGCAAAAAAAGACCAGTTTATGGGACAGATATTCCAGATATACCTTATTCAATGAGGACACAAGGGTGAAAGGAAAATTAGTATTTCTGAGACAAGGAAAGGGGAATCTCAGGTACATCAGGAGGTGCAATAAAAGGTTTGAAATTAAAGTCCAAGATTGTTTTCAAGCCCAAAGGCAACAATTCCAGGAGGCAGTCAAGGATAAGAAATGCTTATGCTTATAAAAGGACAAAAGTTGTAGTAGAGATGATAGTTACTAAAAATATATCAACTGTGTGAGGCAAACCTGATTCGTTTAGACACACTAGTAACTGATTACATTAGGCAAAACACTATTTCTATGAAAGCTCCAGGAAGACCAGAAGTGTTAAAATTTAAAAGGTACTAGCAAGTATCCTGTATGTGATGTATCCGTGGGTGTGGACTAGCTTTTTTGTTCTGCTTTTCTATCTTCACCCTGAGAAACAGTAAAGACAGCTAGTTTAACTACAAGTCTTAGGAGGGCAGAGTTTCCTGTCAGTTAGTTATTCAGGGTGTGGTGTAGGAAGACAACCTACTGACAGTAGATATTTATGGAAATTTGCTAACCTTCAAAAGGACGAACTTTTTTGACAAGAAAATGCCCCCAAATCCTTTCCTTTGCAATCGGCACCTGCTGCTTCATGTAATAGGTACATTCCTGATTAACACAAGGTTGGGCTGGCTGGTCAGGAGAGCTTTTTGGTAATAAAACATGTTTATTGCTCCTGTAGATTACCGTGACGTCCCAATCCCCATGCTGAATTCCAGGGAGAAGGAGCAAATAGCATCCTTCGCATAAGGGAAAGACTGTCTGTTGCTTCACTCGTCTTTCTCAAGGCTAATTTCATTACCTTTCAAAAGTGAGATTGTTCACCAAATTAAGCCAGTTATGTGTAAAATTCTCTCTGTATTCCGAACTGGAATAACTCCCAGACCCAAAAGCAGAACTGGGCCATCCAAACTAGAGAGTGAGAACTGCAGGCAAGGTTGACATGTTTGTCATTTTAAAACAAATGGCAGCAAAGAAAAGAGAAGGGTTAAAAACAAAAAAAAAAAGAAAGAAAAAAATGCCCACATGGACCGAGTGCATTTTTACTATATAGGTACCTGCTGCAGAACCCTGAGCAGTGTAAGGCTTGAAGTGCACCAAACCATTAGCAGTTTAATTTACTTATGCTCTAATAACCACAGAAATGAGCTATTATTTTTAATGAGTGCAAGTATTACCTGCATTGCCCAGATATAGAAATGATACCTGCCTACCTCAAGTTTGTGTCTGTTTCAGACACTCTGCTTGGAAACAAATTTTTCTTATGAGCACTTGATCCTCTCAGTCCAACTACGAACTAGTTATGCTACATAAAGCAAATACTACCCAAGAAACAGCTATTAAAATCACGCCTTCTGGATGCCCAAAATTTTGTGTATAATGAAGACCAGTCCCACTTTTCAGTGATATACAGTGCCCATGGAATATAAATGATTTTGACCTCATTTCTTCCTCCTTGAGTCAAGGGTATAAATTCATATTAGAAGAGTTTTTCTATATTTAATTCAAGAGTCTTTCACAACACCTATTTTGAATCTTAAGCCTCAAACTCTGCCTGAAAACTACAGCATTAGAAAGGGTAAATCTGGAAGAAAAAAAGAAAGCACCCCAGTCAAGGGGTGCTCAAATTGGCAGAATAATAGGGAAAGTAAACAAGAGGAAGTAGAAGCTTGTGCAGCACAGCTAGAAGGTGTCTGTACCCTGCATCCCATATAGGAACTTACGCAATGCTCAGAGTGTTTCTTGCTCTGCTTGCAGAGCATGGAAAAACTGGTATGAAACCATATCTTGTGGGAAACGTAGACAGCAGGACTTTCTACACTTTAGCTCCATCATTGCAATAGTGTCATGCTAGATGTTTTGTGGGCTCTTCACTGAGTTTGAATAGTCAACTTGAGTAGAAACTGGGTGTGAAATTGTTGATAAATTAATTTGCAGATCTTCTGGTAAATTTTCCATGCTCCTATTAGCATTTCTTTTAGACAAATTAGGACTTTCCAAGGCCTACCAGCAATGTCATGTTGATTAGGAAATGGTGATAGCACCTCATAGAGGTGTTTGTGTCTTTCAATTAATATCTCAAGATCCGCAGAGCTAGCAAATCCATCCAGACTGTAAACAATGTCTTATTGGTAGTTCTAGGAACCTGTGGGAATTTTTTACCCCTTTGCATTTGCACAAATTTATTAGGAGCCTGATAATAACGTTGATGGTTTACACTCTTTGGGAAGACTGTTCAGGTTCATAAAATCAGCATCTGTGCATTTAAATAGTTTCTTCCACTCCTTACTTTTACCTTCTATGTTTTGCTTAGTTCTATCTGTCCAGGAATTTTGAGAAATTGTAGTGAAACTCAGTATTCAATACTAGGGTATCCAGCTAGAGATACATAAGTGCAGTCTGATTTTAAAAAAATTAAGAGTCCTCCCTTATTTTTGGCATCCCAAATCAGAGTCGAAGTAACAAGTAACAAGTAATCTTCCTCTATATAGGGCTTTTTACCTCATAGGAAAAATATATTCCAACTATAAATGCACTTAAATTTTTTCCATGGTTCTTGGCTGCTCCTATAGATGATAACTTTTTGACACAAAATTTCTAGGAACATGAATAGCTTCTTGGTAACGTGTCTAACATGGCTTATATAAAAAACAAGGTGTCGGGGAGACATGGCAATATGAAAAGTTAAGTTTTTGTTGATTTTTCTCCGAAATGACATATGACTACATTGCCAATGATGTGGGTTATTTTTAAGAACCTGAAAGTCTAAGACTAAAACATACAATTTCCAGTTTAAAATTGTAATATTTTAGGGAAAAATATTGATAATGTGCTTCATGCTCTGAAGCACGAAGGCCAGGCTTGCTATAACTGCACTGGTACACCGTCTTCACTAACTACAAAGGCATGCCTCTGCTCACTGTACCAGGCAGATGAGGGAGTCCAGTTAGGAAGGAGAAAGAGAGGATGAAGCACTCAATCTTTAGCTCCCAGAAGTACCCATATAATTAGTTCCAAAATCTGTTCTCATCCATTTTGTTTTTCAAAGACCTCAAATTATTTTGCAGGTTAAAAAGAAAACATCAGTCAATCATTTTTCTGACCAGCTATGTTAGAGAACTATGAATACCTCAGGTGAATTTCAGAGGTGGATTTGATCAACTCTTTTCTTCCATGTTGCTGTTTTATTAATCCATGATGTTCGGTTCCTTAATTATGTAGAAATCAGCCCTCTAACTCTTGACTGTTTTTCACTGCAGGTGAGAAATGTCTGCCTGATCTTCCATACGATGCCACCACCAACTACGAGAAGGAGAATGAGATAATGCAGACGCACGTTATAGACCAGGCCATTAATAACGCCATCAGTTACCTGGGGGCAGAGTCCTTGCGTCCCCTTGTCCAGACACCACCAGGTGGTTCTGAGGTGGTGCCCGTCATCAGCCCCATGTATCAGCTCCACAAACCTCTCGGGGACAATCAGGCTCGCACCAACCATACAGCTCAGGACAGTGCAGTGGAAAACTTGTTGCTGCTTTCCAAAGCCAAATCTGTCTCCTCTGAACGGGATGCCTCTCCCAGCAACAGCTGCCAAGACTCAACAGATACAGAGAGCAATAATGAGGAACGGAGTGGTTTAATTTACCTGACAAACCACATAGGTCCCCATGCAAGAAATGGCATCTCTATAAAAGAAGAAAACAGGCAATATGATGTCTTGAGGGCAGGTACTGACAATTCCCAGGATGCTTTCAAAGTGATCAGCAGCAATGGGGAGCAAGTGAAAGTTTACAAGTGTGAACACTGTCGAGTCCTTTTCTTGGATCACGTGATGTATACAATCCATATGGGCTGCCACGGGTTCCGTGATCCTTTTGAATGCAACATGTGTGGCTACCATAGCCAGGACAGGTACGAATTCTCTTCCCACATAACTCGAGGTGAGCACCGTTACCACATGAGTTAAAACTCCTCCAGCACAGATCTAGCCCCAACAGCTGCGTTACTGGAGCTGCACAAACCACAACAGCAACAAAGCCCAAGTCAGATGGACAGTAAAAGTAACAAGAGAATCAAAAGTTCAGATATCTTCTCCCACAAGAAAATTTTCCTTTTGGTAGCGTGTGTTGCAACTCAGTTTTCTAAATGAGTGCTAAAGTTTTTACTGAAAATGTTTGATCACCAAAAACCTTTAGTAATGTAAGTAGGAGCTTTTGTAGTCACATAGCTGAAAGCCCTTCCCTGAACTGCTGCTTCTTGCAAACCTCCCTTGCCAAAACTGTTAACCATGCACAGCATGCACGACGAGGACGCGACAGGCAGGAGTGGCCAAGCTTTCTCTCTTAACACCCTGAGCGTAGGGCTCTTACACTAGATGTACATTTTTTGACTTCCTGGTATTATTTGACTCTTTTGGGAAAATTAAACTCAACTAAAGATGGAGGGGCCCATCTCAGATGACTTCACAGACAGCTGTGGTGGGACAGGACCCCCCCAGCCAGAGAGTTCTGAATTGCTTTGGTGGTAAAAAGTACAACGTTTCCATCTGCAAGGGTGCTGCTGGTATTACATCATGGCATGCCTTGTTTGTGTCACTAGGCACGCGAGCAGGTATGTGAAAGATAGAAGAAACACCCTTGTAATATACTCTGTGAAGTATGAATTGCATTTAATGTATAGAAAAAGGTTATTGTTGGCTCTTCTTTGAATAAATGTTTTCTCTCCCTATCCAATAAAACCCCATTTTTCATTAAGGAACCCCTCCTCTCTCTGCATAAACAAGTTACAATGTATTTAATTTTTCTTTCTTTCTTTTTTAAGTTTTAGTTATTTAGAAAAGTATGATGTACAGTTGAGAAAAGCACTAGCTAGAAATACGTGTGGGGAAAGTCTCCTTATGCACATTTTTCATCTTTTTAAACTGCCTGGAAAGTATCCAAATGTCCTTCTCTTACATATGAAAAAAAATCCCATTTTCCTTGCACAGAAGATGTTGTCTTGTAGATTTTGTGGCTCTGCTCCTGAGTGTTGCACTTCATTATTTTTAAAGCACTGAGCTGAATTAACAACTGACAACCAGCCAGTTGAAATTTGTAGCCTTCTTCCCTTTTCCCGGCACTTGCTGTTTAATGAGGGACCAAGCCCTGTAAAGGTGCTGGGAACGCTGGCTTCCTATTCAACAAATCATTTCACCATGTGCTTTAAGTTACTTTTACTTCAGCAGAACTAATCTTAAGGTTAAAAAAAATTGTATTTTGTTGAATGGAGACCAGAGACTGCAGCACTCTGCAGAGTGCAGTAAAATTCACCAAGAGCTTACTCCATGGTGGATTCTGCTGCAGATAGTGTAATTCCAGTTAGAATAAAAACTTCTATGACGAATCGATTTTAACCCCAAACACAGCTGATATTAAAAAAATATATTTTTAAAATCTTCTTCTTAACTTCCTCTTCCAAATAGTTCATTCCTCTCCCTGAACACCCTCATACTTTAAGATTGGGCAAAAAAGAAATTTTTGCAGCTGCATAAAAATCTGTCATCGGTGCTGCAATACTTCCTGGGCAACATTTGTAAAAATAACCCATCGTATTACCTTAGTGTGTAAATGCTCCCACTCTGCATAATAAATGGATATTCTCCAATAAACACAATCTTATAACCAACAAGGCTAGCGGTCTTGTCAGACAGTTACACGTTCTCCATTCACAAGTGCATGCAAGCACATATATTTATTATAAAAGAAATCCGATGGAACCATGAACACTTGTACCTAGGCCAATTTGGCCTGATATGTGTAGCTATATTTGATATACATTTCCTATATATACATACTATTACAGGCACACAGGGTTCCTTCTTCTGCTTTCACTTTTGCAGGTGTAAGTCAGGAGCAACATCACTGAAGTTAGAGGAAAGATACTGATGAAATAATGAATTACAAATATATGCTTTTACAATCTCATGTCTTACCTTTTCATGCCAACTTACTTCATGTGACATGTGAGCACAGTGGTGTTTACACTGAAAGTGCATGCGTGCATGCCTATTTAGTAGCTTTGTCACCAGATGTGAATGCTGTGTATGAACTGATGCATTATACCCACAACAGTGAAAACAAATTACTAGTACATCTTAGGTAGGCTAGTACATCTTAGGTAGGCTAGTACATACAGGATGGCCAGTGACACACCCCCAAAAAAGCATACTGTAAACTACAGGCCCAAAGGTGATCCCCTCTACTCACACATTGTAACTCAGTTGCCTTAAGAGACATTATTGCTTGTTACCTTCCAGCCTGAGACACTGTGCAGGGGGTGGGCACAAGAAATCATCAGCCACTTTCATGCCCCAACTATGGTTTTGTCATCAATGCCTCCTACACATTCAGCTTCAAGACAGACTGTACCTGACAATGAGGTGGCTGCTCATGGCTTGGACAGGTGTACTCTTTGCTGGGTAAAAAACTGGCTGGACGGCTGGGCCCAAAGAGTTGTGCTGAATGGAGTTAAATCCAGTTGGCGACCAGTCACAAGTGGTGTTCCCCAGCACTCAGTATTGGGGCCAGTTCTGGTTAATATCTTTATCAATGATCTGGACAAGGGGCTCGAATGCACCCTCAGTAAGTTCACAGATGACACCAAGTTGGGCAGAGGTATTGATCTGCTTGAAGGTAGGAAGGCTCTGCAGAGGGATCTGGACAGGCTGGATCGATGGGCTGAGGCCAATTGTATGAGGTTTAACACGGCCAAGTGTCGGGTCCTGCACTTGGGGCACAACAACCCCATGCACCGCTACAGGTTTGGGGAAGAGTGGTTGGAAAGCAGCCTGGTGGAAAAGGATCTGGGGGTGTTGATCGATGGCTGGCTGAATATGAGCCAGCAGTGTGCCCAGGTGGCCAAGAAGGTCAACAGCATCCTGGCTTGTATCAGAAATAGTGTGGCCAGCAGGGCAAGGCAAGTGATCATCTCCCTGTACTCAGCACTGATGAGGCCACACCTTGAATACTGTGTTCAGTTTTGGGCCCCTCACTACAAGAAGGACATTGAGGTGCTGGAGCGAGTCCAGAGGGCAACGAAGCTGGTGAAGGGTCTGGAGGACAAGTGTTATGAATGGGTGAGGGAACTGGGGTTGTTTAGTCTGGAGAAAAGGAGGCTCAGGGGAGACCTTATTATTCTCTACAACTACCTGAAAGGAGGTTGCAGCGAGGTGGGTGTCAGTCTCTTCTCCCAAGTAGCAAGTGATAGGACGAGTGGAAACGGCCTCAAGTTGCACCAGGGGAGGTTTAGATTGGATATCAGGAAAAATTTCTTCACTGAAAGGGTTATCAAGCATTGGAACAGGCTGGCCAGGGAAGTGGTGGAGTCACCATCCCTGGAAGTATTTAAAAGATGTGTAGATGTGCTGCTTATGGACATGGTTTAGTGGTGGACTTGGCAGTGCTAGGTTAACAGTTGGACTCAATGATCTTAGAGGTCTTTTCCAACCAAAATGATTCTATGATTCTATGATTTTGTATAGGAATGGCCTGAAGAGGACATTCAAAGGAGGAGCTTACAGTGATGACTTTCCTTTTTTTTTTTTTTTTTTTTTTTAAAATGAAGTTGAAATGGGTTCATTTTTGCATAGCTGGTAGGGATACATTGAGCTGTTCTTATCCCTCTCCACTTTTGACTGATACCAACCAAGTAGGGACAAAGTAATTTCCCAGCCCTGCTGCAATGTCCTGTGTGAGGTCAGATGTTGACTGTCCAGAAAAAAAAAAAAAAAAAAAAAAAAAAAAAAAAAAAAAAAAAATCTGCTTTTACTGCTCTTACACCTCTTTCCTACTGTTCTTAGATTTAGGCCACTATACAGCCCACGCCATATTTTTTTTTTAACCCTTCATTTTAAGACACCCCAAGCTATAAAGGGGAGGGGGGACAGAAGCTTGCTCAGGTGGTTTTGCTTTTACCAAAATCCCACACAAATAAAGCCACGTTCATTAACCGTGTAAAGAAGCAGAGCTCCAGTGGAGTTTAAGACTGCCTTGAACTTAGCTTTAAAATGTGGTTTCTGATGACAGGACAGGTTCCCTGCCTTTGCAACATGTCGGTGCACACATGCACCTGTATGAGTTTCTGTGTCGCTTTTCTTGTTGACATGCACATGCCCTGTCTGTGGTTTTGTGTATCATTAATATTTTATATACATATGTATGTGTGTATATATATCTAAAATGGTTCATATGACACGATGACGCACCGTCAGTCACAGTGGGTTTGTTTCCTGGGTCTGGAGTTTTCTTATTTATACTATAACAGAATATGTTGATGTTGTATATTAAACAGTATAGTAGCATAAAGTAAGTATATTAAGGCACAGTGCATCAGAGGGCATAGTCTAAAGGCAGGAACAAACAGCATTCTCTGTTCATTAAGGGGCTTTTTTAGATTTGCTTTTTTCAGTGTTTTTTTTTTTCTTTTTTGCACAAAATCATCTTCAATTTGTTTAGAAACAAGTTTTTCAATAATTTTATTTATGAACATACGCAAGGATGGCATGAAAATAGGATGTGTGTGTGTACATCGAAACAAACTGTGCCCTCAGCAAACTAGTTTAGTGTAATCTCCCTTTCTATCTTTTTTTTTTGCTATGGTGCAATACCCTGATATGGTTTAGCTGAACCCTAAAATGGGTAAATATGGTGAATGACTTTAAGTTTATATCTGTTTTAAAAAAGTAAAAAATAACTGCTTCCCAGCCCTTCCCCACACATCTCCTTTTCTAATAGAAAAGTTGTATTTACACACTTCGTTTTTGCTGTGATTTTATATTGTAATTTCATTTTTCTTTGAGAACATTGTATTTAAGAAAACCAAGCAAATTTCATAAAAATTGGAAATGTTATTAAATTATGTCTGCAAAGTGAGACGTATCTTTTAAGACAAGAGAACATGGTAAAAAAACCCAAACCCAGAACATTTCTGTCCCTCTCCGAGTGGGTGAAGTCGACGTGGGATATAGCTGGAGGCCCTGTGTGTGTGGGGTGGTGACTCTGTGTGTGTGGGCAATGTATGGTGAGATGCAGGCAGACAGCTTCGTGGGCAGTGAGGGAGCGCTGAGCATCGTGCACGGCCTCAGCTCTGCTGCTGCGCCTATAGCCTGCGTCATGGCGAGTTCATCCTTGCTGTCCTTGCAACCCCATCTTCTGTGGCCAAAAAAAAGGTCACACTGTGTCAGTCACCCTGCGCTCAGCAGCTACGTGAAGCAGCCTTGCTAAGCCAGCTCCAGCTGAAGATCAAGTCCTAAACTGGCTGCCTCCTGTCCAGAGTGTCCCTGGCCACAAAACTCACACAGCTCCTTTGCGCAGCTGCCTTTGAGAAGGGCGTTTCCTTTCCAGCCCTCTCCTCTTACCCTTCCCTCCCACCAGCCAGCTGAAGTCATTACAGAACACAATTACTTCTGCATGTAGAGTCACAATAATTCAAAATAAAACACTGAGAAATTATTTCTGCTATTTGCCATAATAAAGGTGATTTCTCAGCAGGTGTCCCCGTTTCCTTCAGATTCCAGCACAGTAAATTTCACATCACATATTTAATGCAAACAAGAATCACTGTTTTGCTTAGAACAAGCACCATTTACAAAGTTTTAGAAATATTTCCATTTGCAAAACTGTATTATTATGAACAAAACGAGATTAAAGAAAACCCCAAACTCTAATGGTATTGCAATCAGCTTTTTTACAGGTTCCCAAAAATCTAGATTTTCCTTAAGTTACTGTAATATGGTTTCATCATAAACTATGACTACTTTTGTATAAGAAGGAACATTTAACATCCTAATTCTTTTGTTCAGCATCATAGCTAGTTCTCAGTAAATGAAATGAACTACAAATTTCTGTTTCAGTGGGTGACTCTTCTGCAAAGTAAATATGGTCTGTTAAATAATAATAATAACAACAACAACAAAAAATGGACCAAATGTAATATTCTCCATCAATGTTATTAAATCCTTGAACTAATGTAGAGACATCCACAGATTTAAATGCAAGTTTGTGTACCTAAAAATCTATTCTGGGTATCTACCTGTTACATTTCCAAGACTTTCTTAAAATCACCATATTTTTTTCCTACTCCAATAACTTGATTAAATTACAGTAGAAACTGTTGTAGGTGCCAAGATACGAATTGTTATACAGACACAAACATGCAACTACCAGGGGTGAGTATTTTCAGCCTCAAGTCCCCAAACAGGCTTCCCGATCCATATGTAAGCATCTAAACACTAAAACAGTATTAAGATGTGATCAGCAACCAAAGTTTTCTAGATAGTCTTTCAAATCAAGAAATACACTAAAACACACAAGATTCTTTTAGTAGATATGAAAATGAGAACTCGGAGGCAGACCTGAAGCAGACAGATCTGATAATGTAACAATTTCCTATTTTTTTCAGGGTGGGGAGGGAATCATTCAATACCTTATTTGGGGAAAAGGGGTTAGAAACACTCCTGACTTTGCCAATACACTGAGGATATTGCACTGGTTTTGTCAGCTTGTGAGAAGGTCAAAAATAAAAGAGAAGCTTTCACTGAAAGCTTCAAGTTTCAGCAGCAGCAGCGACAATTTGAAAGCTGAAAATGTTGCAACTGGAAAACCAAAATGTTTGATTTCTAAAAGCTGTTCCTGCCTGTCTTGTGGGTCAGAGCTCCAGGGCATCCCTCTCTGCTATGGGCCAGTCAGGTTGTGTCCATCATCAGAAAACACAGTCAACTTCTTGTCCGGAAGGAAAATGGTGCATGAAAACCAAAAATCCCTCAGACCTGGCCTGTGGAAGGCAACAGAAGCCTTAATCTTCACAGGAGGTCCATTATCCTGGTTTCCCAATTTTAATTTTTGACGCATCTTTTTTTTTTTGGCTACACAGACTTTAAATTTTCAGGGCTGCTGAACATGCGGTTCTCATTTAAGTCACTGGTAGCTGCAGACATGCAGCATTTCTGAAATCTTGCCGTAACTGCCAGAAGATGGGTATTCAGAAAACAGGAGGGACAAAAATGTGCAGAGTTTCACTGAAAATGAGACAGACAGGAGTGAGAAATCCAAACCCGGGCTTCAGACGGCAGGAGTTCACCACATCTAAACATAAAAAGGATGCAGTGAGCATGGCTGAAACCCCGCTCTTGCTAAATGAACAGATCCCTGTTAAATGCAGTGAAATGCATTTAGCATTACATTTTTTTCTTTTTTTTTTCATTTAGGGTAAGGTCTCACTGCTTTAAAGCCCGTCCCAGGACACGGAACAATTCCCAGTTTTATCTGTCCCAACCACACATATGAAACACGTGAGTGACAGGGGGCAGCTGCTGCTGTTGCTGCCGCTGGTGGCGGCTGCAAATCACACAAACCAACGCCTTCCTGTCCCTTGGGAGAGAAGTGAAGGTTCTGGTTTATAAGCAGTTAGAGAAGAAAAAAAAAAAAAAAAGAAAAAAAAATCTACACCTTGCAGCAGACAGTGAGCCTGGGGCTGGCGGGGTGAGGAAGTTAATCAGCAGCAAGCAGGCTGTTCGGGATGAGGCCAAACAGATGGCTCCTCTCTGAAACGGCAAAACGGGAAGCAGATGTGGCCACCGCTTCTCCCCATGCATAACTGGGAACCAGCCGGTTGGTGAGGAAATTTGCATAACAAGGATAATTTGGTATCAAAACTGTCCCTAGAAGTGATCTGAATGGATCTGGGCACAGTTGACAGTTTTCACTTCTTGTTTCCCACTCAATGTTCAACCAGATTAAATTTTAATTTTGAACCTACTGTTTGCCTGAGGTTGCTCTCAGCTATCTTGTAGGGAAACCTATGATGCAGGCAGGGAGGACCCGACGGTCTCTAGTGAAGCTTTTGGGGCCAAAACCCTGATCTCTGTTCAGTCAGTTGAAATTTTAGTGACTAATTTCAGCGGGCTCTCATTTTCAATTTAAAGTCCATAAACTTCATGTCATCCTATGAACAACCAGCAAAACCGAACCTGAACTAATATCCTCTATTTGTACGCACTGAAATTCATAGAGCCTGGATACGGGTATGCTACAGGCCTGGGCTAACGCCCTTTTTAAGCTCCTTTCTACCACGAGCAGAGTCAAGAGCCCCAGACGAGCCCAGCATCTCTCCCTGCTGCCCTGGGGGAGCAGGGGGGGTCCAATCCTCTGACTGAAAAGCCTCACCAGCCTGACAGAGCCTTTGCACCTGCCAGTGCTGCACAAAAAAAACTTTACCAAAAAAAACCTGGGAAAATCACATTAATATTGAGGGGACAGTTTAACACGTAGATATGATGTATTACAAGGAGGGGTTTCTTTCTTTCTATTCCACCCTATTTTGTTTCAAAGGACATAGTAATGTCTATTTGACTACAACTTTTACTTTATAGTGTTCCTGTTGCATTGACAAGGACTAAATATACTGCCCCATCAATACACCATACAAATTAAAACAGAGATCCAAAGAGCTCTTAACATTAAGGGAGGTTCAAATCTGGATTCAAACACTCTGGTATTGCTTCACTGATAGCTGTAGTGTACAAAAAAGCACCTTTATCATCTTCGGGAGATTCCTGCGTGTAGCCATGGGAGAGAATATAGGCTTATTCTCCATTGTGTTGGGGAAAAAGAAGAGGGAGTAAATACTTGCTGAAAACACATATTTGCAGGCACTAACAGAAGCATTGTTACATTAATTTTACTTTTTTTTTTAGCACAGCACATATGCAATTTACCTCCCCACCTCAAAAGTCCTACTCTGAAACATTCACAAACTCTTTATTTTTGCATCGCATCCAGTCACTTAGTTCTAGACTAATAATATATATAGTATTTTATTTGCATAGTCTAGCAAATGCACATGGGAAATGCACTTAACACATTTACACATATATGTAGGGGGTTTTTTGGACTTATTAAATATTGGTACAAATTAGAATGATTACTTCTGCTTTGGAAACATCTGTCTCTCTATCCCTTTGTAAATGTAAGCTGGCTGAGACACAAATCAGTTTCATAAGGTCTAACACTGATATTATGATAGTACTTGACAGGAGAATTTCTACTGCAGTAACCAGAGTAAACCTGAATAAGTGAAAATAATCAAGCTGCTGAAGAACACACAGTACGAACAGACCCTGCAGTTCAGGCACGTACATCACGGTGCTTCTCCCCAAGACACAACCACATCGCATTTAACTGACCTTTAAACAAAAATTGGATCCTGATCAGCAGAAAGAGGAGAAATACACAAGAAGAAAAGCTAGAGTGGTTTTAGGAAGACAATGAAATGCACGTATACTAAGAAGTCTAAAATTAAGTATTTTCAACAAAATTCCAAAGCCCAAACCAGGAGAAGGTGACTATAGGCATCTGCCTGAGTTTCGTTAAATAGTTCTTGATAGTTGAATCATAATTTGGTCATTGAAGGTAAGGGCAAATGTACCAGAAGTGATACGAAGAGCAGAAGGGAAATGAAGGGTGGTAGAAGATTGGGTGGAAAAATTAACACATGGAGTTCAGCAGTGAAGAAATTACTCTCTACCACAAGGGTTATCACCACAGAATCAAGAAAAGCCAAAACCAGTGCATTTCAGGGGGAAAAAAAATATTATACGATTCTTAATAGTTGCTTGCCTTTTATACTATGGAAGAGTTGGCCTCTCCTCTTGATTATCCTTAAATCTAAAATCAATTTGTGAACTAAAACTATTTTTTGTGTGGAATTTAGCAACCTTCCCCCTCCCCCCCGCCCAAATCCACACAGCCAATGCAGGTGTTCGCACTGTACATTCAATTCATACTTCCTTTTTTTCTTCAATACCTGACAAAGCAGAGAATCACATAGTGTAAATCCTTTTTAACAATTCCTTTCATGTTGTCATTAATATTAAAAAAAAAATCTCTTTTCTTAATAGCCCAGTCTCTGGAGACACACAGTTCTGGAGAATATCCATTTTTGTTTCAAGTACAGGAGGTGTGTAGCTGTATTGACTTGGGGGGCAGGGGGCTAAGAATATAATAAGTGGAGATGAGACTGAACCAAAAAGGAATATCATTTCATCCTAATATCTTTAAATTTATTCTATATTTTCCAAAATCCAAGATACAATTTCTGAAAAGCTGGTAAACAGCAGCACTACTGTGAAACTATTACATCCTTCCCCCTTCCCTGATAGGGAAATTGTAGCGCAAAAAAAAAAGCCTAAATTCCTTACACAAGATCATGCAATGAGTTCTTGACAAAATCAGGATTGGTAGCCAGGTCTTCTAACACCTGCTCATTCTCCAGCCACAGACCTGTCTTTCGCTTCAGTGGGTAGTAAACGTGGGAATCCATATTTGCAGACTCTTGCACTAACTTCTAAGAGCTGTAAAAAGGCCACAGGTCGTGTGTGTGTGTGTGTGTGTGTGTACTATATGTGTATAGACTATATATGTGTCTAATTCAAAATATTCAATGATTTATATACTTTTAACCAACAGTTGCCAGTTTTCCTTCCACTTCTTTGTTACTGAAAATATGTTACCTAAATTTACAGAATATTTTGACCAAGCATACAAAGATACATAATCCTTTCCGTGATCAGCTGTTGGACAGCTTTTTCCTTGCAAATGTCTTTAAATGATGCACAGATAAAAAGGAGAACAATACCAGGAGAGGGGCCCTCAGCCTGAGGTACAGCACCACTGGCCCTCTCTTGGTTTCCCTGTGGACACATAATGAGCTGCTCAAATAACAGTCTTATGGTAACCAGCCGATTTAACAAATTGGGATGCTTTTCTAAGCCTTAAAAACACAATGCAAAATCACTCTATTTACCCTCCCAACTATCCCAGGAAAAACAGAAAAAAAAAAAAAACAAACCACAACAGGGCCATGCAAAAATATTATGCTCCAAAGAAAAAGAAACCTATGATGGCTTTAGTCAGCCGGCTAATTTACAACAGAAAACAGAAGGCTTGCTGGAAACTTTGCACAAATACCAACGTGCAAAATAGAAACTTGAGATAAGCTGTGGAAAGAGGGTGGGATTTCCAGAAAATAGGGAAGGACTTGTCACACCCTCCTTGTCAAATTTTGCAGGATCACCACAGCTTCTCTGGAGAAACAGTGTGTGCAGAGGGGGAAAGCTAAGAGCTTTCCTTTTGGTTCTGCTTCTCCTAAATAAACTGCTTGCCTAATTTCCTTTGCAATTAGAGAAATATTCTACTCAAAAGCCCATCCTTTCCACGTCTTACTACACTGTGTACTTTTGCCACTAAGCCTCTGGCTACTTCCATAATTTTATATTATTAATATTATAATTATATCAATACTTTCCTTTTTCTCAAACACTAGGTTGCACTAATATTAAGCAAGGTAAAGTCGCCGGGACAGCGAGAAGAGGGAGGATGGTGCCATCTGGCAGCTCTCGGCAAAGCCTCTCCAAAAAGCGTGCAGGGATGGAGGGCCAAGTCCCTTCGCTGTTTCACGCCACGCCAACACGGGAAGTTACACAGCCCATCTTCCTCAGTGTTTTCTGAGGTCATCCTTGGAGCGTTTTCTCCAGAAAAGCAGAATAAATGCTTTGTCAGAGGCAGGCTAGCAGGGTCTTGCTTTCTAAGCTCTCCCATCGTGACTGCCTCTTCCCCAGCGTACGCACGCCCGGCATCTTCAGCCTGGGACGTGCCCTGCTGAAGCCCACCAGCTCCTCCAGTGTCCAAGCTGCAGCAAGGGCACCGGACGGTGCAGGAGGAAAGCAGGAAGTGCCTCAGCCCCAGCCCGAGCCACCACACAACCGCCTCAGGGGCACTCGTCTGCCTCTGGTCTTAACCAGGCACCAGAGACACCCCATCTCCTCACGGGGACGTATTCAGCCCCACAGCACACCTTGGCAAGTTTGCCAGTGTGCAGTTAGAAAGGAAATACCTAGAAGAAACAAACACACAGAGGTTTGGTGGCAGTGGAGAGGGGAAAGTAAATTTACACAATATTAAAAAAAATATTTGGGGGGCAGTAAAATACCAAAAATAATTTCTTCAGAAAATTGCACTTTGCTCATTCTTGGCTTCTTCAGACTAAGCCTGCCTCTGCATCAGGAAAACTCTGGGAGGAATGAAGGTAGATGTAAAAAACACTGGCTTTTGCAGTTAGCTCTCTAAAAATTTTATTGCAGTGATAAAGAAAAAAAAAAAAGGAATAGTACAAATGCCATGTGCAATCAGCATACAAAAAGTGGGCCTGGAAACAGCTCCTGCAAAGATGCATATTTCAGAGAAGGGATTTATATTTTTTTAAGGTAGCCTCATATTAGTTTTGATTTTAACTATGTATCAGGTAAAAAAAAAAATAGGGATTTTTGGATTGACTTATGGAAGACATTCCTGGACCCCACGGAGTACCTTAGCCTGCTTTAGACACAGAAATTAAGTACAGGATCTGAGAGTGCACCTCTCTCCATTCAATAGGCAGGACAGCTATGTGACATGGCATCGTCCCAGACGCCAACAGGAGACTCCTCCAGTGGTCACTCCTAGCAAGATTTCAGAAGCAGTGTGTTCAGACCCATAGGACAGAACAGGAGAGAGATGTTACCGCCATTTCCTCTCTCGTCCCTCAGACGATTGGGCTTTAAAGCGAATGCTCCCTTCGAAAAAGGGAATTGCAGGGGCATACGGCTTTCCCCCCGACCACCCATGCCACCGCTCTGTGCCGCTGCCTTTCCAGGGATCTGCTGAGCGGCACTGCCCTGTTGAAGACCGAATCCGTAGTCCAGTAATTTGTTGGTTCAACAAAAGGCATGGCTGAAACAAGCTGCCTGACTCAAAGAGCGTACGCTTCCTGTTGTTGGCAGAAAGTGAGACTTCGCGCTGTTCCCCCTGGCTTCCTTTAAAAACAGTGCCAGGAATTGATGTAAATTGGCTGCAAAGCATCTGACCCACAACGCAGGGAAGTGAGAAACCGTGGGACTCGGGAAGATAGAGCAGTATTAGCCACCTGTATCTAAATATATATGGGTTTTATGTATATTTGATCAATGATCTTACTTGGCATCAGTGATTTCACTTGAAATGTGCTCAAGGGGCTGAAGTCTTCAGCAGCTCTGAAGAATTCTTTCTCTGGAGAAATCAGTCAAGTGGTTTCTTCAGTCACGAAAATGATCTACAGTGCCGACCACAGACGGGCACGCCTTACACTGCCCCGACAATTCGGGCGAACGTTAGCAGAGGGATCACCCAGAAACTTCACTAATTACCCAGCACGTAGGAGCTCTGTCTTCTGGGACTTCTGTCAGGTGGGACAGGAGAAGGTCCCTGCACTGCTGGGGTAAGAGTGGTGCCAGATGTTCAACCCTGTTACAATACCACTTGCTAGCAACCAAAACTCAAATGAATTGAGACTTGAATTAATTGGTCTCAGCTCCTGTTACCTGTTATGTATCCACATTTCAATGCGTTTTTCAGGATCTTCAGCCTGGGAGACTGCTCATAGCTGCTCCTTTACTCTGCTATTAAAATTCCTAAGTTCGAGGACCAGTTTCAACACAACTGCCCTGTATCGGGATTTTCACCTCTTTTCCCAACCCCAGTCTAATGTTACAGCCTGAAACACAAGGTAAAATTAATCTTTAAAAATCCTATCTTTGTTAAAGAGGGAGTTCTAGAGATGTCAGGCTGGTTTGTACAGCTTCCTCCAAAAAAATCTTCTTAAAAATCAAAGTCCACACAACGAATCAACGATAATCCTTAATAAAATGCCAGTAACAAGTCATTAATACTGGATGATTTTACGTGACAAAACAAGGAAACATAACTTTGACCACTCTTGGGCTTTCCTTAAGAAATTGGGTGGACTTCTTTGGGAAAAGATCCCCATCTGGTGGCAGGCTATAAAAAAGATCAAGTCAACACCACAGAGCTGTTACTTTCCCTCGAAAAGATTGCTGTTACTAGGAATGGAGTGGATTGGTTGTGGATCATTTTTTTCTCCATAAATTTCTAAACCTTATATAGGATAGACTGAGTAAGGCATCTTTTTAGTCTTGCTAAGTCTGTCCTAAATGCATGTCTACCAAAAGCATTTCAGCTCATCTGGCTCATGTTTCCCATCGCACAATTTTTCCTGCTGACAGTGCTGTGGGAAAGACATTCCCCGCCTGCGGGTGATGAGAAGCAGCAGCACCATTGACACCTGCATCTGCAGGCAGATGTGTCCAGGACGTTAGGACTCACCTACAGACAAGAGCTATATCCCTCTACGGTGATATAGGTAAGGCGGTTCTCCTTTCCCACTGCTGTAAGGGCAAAAAGACTCTCAAAAGATATAATTTTTTTAGGGGGATTATATTACAGAAATAAAAGGTAACCTTCCCTGGTATAAATTACCCCTACTCTGGGGTCACTAGAGGAGAGGGTTTTACTATCGTAACTATTTGGGGAGTTCTACTACCATAACTATTTTTTAAAAGAACATGAGAAACAGTTTTCATGAATGAAACTACAGTGGAGTGGTCCCTGGCGTGCTAAAGTTTGTACCTTCTGAGATGTTAACAGACAGAGCATTAGTATATATTTTTAGCATATGACAGCAAAAGTTTCTGAAAATTTAATCTTGAGGTCTCTTGCATTTCACAGAATCACAGAATGGTTGGGGTTGGAAGGGACCTCTGGAGATCATCTAGTCCAACCCCCTGCCAAAGCAGGTTCACCTAGAGCACGTTGCACAGGGTTGCATTCAGGCGGGTTTTGAATATCTCTAGAGGAGACTCCACAACCTCCCTGGGCAGCCTGTTCCAGTGCTCTGCCACCCTCAAAGAAGTTTTCCTCATATTTAGATGGAACTAGCCACACTGCAGCCCATGGACAGCCCATGCTGGAGCAGATGGATATTCCTGAAGAAACTGGCCCATAGAGCGTCCACACCAGAGCACAGGAAAAACATGAGGGTGAAGGAGCTGCAGTGAGAAATGGCTATGTACTGGCCATAACCCCCCACCCCCTGCACCCCGTGGCAGCAGGCCAGGAGAGCTGGGAGCGGAGTCGAGTCTGGGACAGCAGGGAGGAGAGATGGTGTTTCACTGTGTGTCTTTTTTTGTTTCTCACTACCCAAATCTATTTTAATCAGCAATAAATTAATTTTTCCCAAGATGAGTCAGTTTTGCCCACAATGGTAACTGGTGGGGGACCTCCCTGTCTTTACCTTGGCCCACAAGCTCTCTCATTCTGTTTTCTCCCCCAGTCTCACCGAGGACTGGGAGGGGCCTGGCGGGCACCTGGCTGTTAGCCGAGGTTAACCTGCCAGAGGATCTCTGTAGGTAAGAAACTACTCTTGAGCCTTCTTTCAACACTCACCCAAGCCTGAGCTGAGCTTTCATTTACATTTCAAAGGAAGGCGCACTGATGAGTTTGAAGACAAGTGCAAGCGTTGTTTGTATATCTACAGTTCGCAGCATCTCCTAAATCTTAGTAAATATAAGTGCTCACCAAGACCAATCCCTCACTGCCATCAAAATTATAATCTTAATAGGAAAAGTGTTCGTTCGTTCGTTTGGTGGGTTTTTTCCCAATGACATATCGGCTTGGGAGTAGTTCCATAATTTCTATTAGGAAAACAGAAATTGCCTTATTTCAACAGGACAATCTTACCGATGCTTAGAGGCCAGTCTGGTTTTCATCCACCTGCCATCAGCAGACGATGATCACTGCTGCCTCATCAGCTTTTTACCTGCCTGTGTTGGCACAGTTTTCTATAAATGAAAATTCATCTGGGGATTTCATGCCGCTCTGAGACAATTTAGCTAACTCAAATACAAGATGCACTGAAAAAATGAAGAGTCTGAATTGCCTTGCTTATTAGTAAGACCTCACCTTTCCAGGACTGCAATTATTTACCTTTATTTAAGAGAAACTAAGAGACTGTGCACCAAACGTTACTGAACCACAAAACCAGAGGAGAGTCCTGTGTTTCCTCCTACGAAGTTCAGCCAGCCAAAAAGAATAAATAATGAAGTATGTAGGTTTCTGCATACACTAAACAGATCCATTAAAGTGGATTTATCTGCACCATTTCCCTTAAATTACAATCACGCCCTACTTCTGTGCAGTTTTCTATGTTTTGTGAAATTATGTTACTGGTGATCTAATCTCTCTTTTGATGGCACCGTTACAGCGGGTTATGAAATACATATTGGGCTAATATTGGAAGTCCTGCTGACTTGTGAGTCCTGCAGCAAAGCCTCAATACTGCTAGATGGCTGGAGAGATAGTCATATTACCCGCATCATTACTAAAAAAGAAAATGAATAAATTTTACCTGATGTTCCCTTTCACTATTTCTATGAATTTTCTAAACCAAAAGGATGCTCAAGTAATTCAAGAGAGTGCTAAGTAACACATAGCATAAGAAGGAGGAGCAGGAATACTCTTGCCTGGTGCTGTGGTTCTGCCTTTTCTCTTGCTCACAAGCTCCACTTTGCAGAAGACAAACACAGCGACACAGCACTTCGCTCCCAGTCCTTGTCATTTTCAGAGGTGTTTTATTCTCTGTCACCATGTGCATTCTCACTGCTCCTGTCAGTAGAGCCACTGCCATTAAAATGTGAATATTCAGATACACAGATGAGCACACTATGCTCACATAGCATACCAGAATAATTCTCAGCATAAATAAGGCAATTATTTAATCATACATAAGGGTTTTATTACCCTTGAGCAACCCTTAGGTTTTACTAAACAATTACAATTCTCTGGGGTTTTCATTCACTTGCCTGAGAAAAGATTTTAAAGTACGTGTCTTCATTAGGGTTGGAGAGGTGTTTGGAGCAAGCAAAAATCTTCTCTCGTACATGTTTACAGCTCTCCAGCACTAAACTTGTAAGAGCAGATTTAATCTCATAATCATTACCTAAGTGGCACAAAAGTCAATCAGTTTGGACCACATCACACATTTATTCTTACAAAATAATCTAATTATTCTACTTTCACTGTTTCAAAAATTAAGATAAATTCGCATACCTGAAGTTTTACATGTCTGAAAAACAATTTCTAATACAAACCAGACTTCACTAAAAACATAAGCTAAGAATAGAACTGACTTTTTTATGTTTAAATCAAGATGAGCTCTAAGAAATGCCAAGTCTTCCGAACTCAAGGTTCACTATAGTCTCATAGCCCCTGTAGTTCCCAAATGGCTTTAAAAAAATGCTAGCTGAAGAGTGTTTATCCATTTTTAGAAAAATCTAAGTACGACTACCTTTCAAACACTGCCTTTTCCCCAATAGGAGAGAAAGTGCTTTAGAGAAACTGAAAATCAAGCATGGACACCACTGCAGCCAGCTCTGCCACACCAAAAAAAGAATCCAAAGGAAAGCTTTTAATTTATTTTCCATTCAGGGGCAGCTCTGCCCAGGCAGTGGGTGAGGACAGGTTTATGGCGAACAAAAGGCTGTGCATTTTCTTTCAGACCCGAGGTAAGAACACCAAGTACCATAGCTAGCCAGGAATTTTACCTCTGGTTACAGGAACATTTTAAGGAGCAGAGGAACCCAGCTGACGCTGGGACACAGGATTTCTCCTTCCCGGCCACTAGAGTGCAGTCGGGTGCACTCTCAGACTGAGGCTTCTCCCATCTTAGTTTGATGGATGAAGCTGCCACTGATTTTGCTTGCAGGTCCAGCCAAGAGTGAGGCTGAGCCCCTACTCCGAAACGACAGATACACACAGACAGGAACACAGAGCGAGCAGTGCCTTTACCAGCACGCACATACACAGCAAACGTGCTCACAGAAATCCAACACCACAGCCACATCTCGTCCCTCATCTCCAGCCGAAGACTGAAGCTCACCAGTCAAACACGCAGGCCCCCACACTCTCCAGCTTCACAAGGACACTGCACTCACAGAGCCTTCAAACATTGTCATGGGATTTAAGTTCATCTAAAATCCATGCCCAGACCCTTAGCCTCCTTATCCTGCCACTGCCTTATATCTTGGCTCTTTCCAGGTGCTGGTTTCCTCCTACTTGCCAGCTAGTCCAGCTTGATGTTTGCTAGTGAGTTCGGTTAGCGAGGTTTGCACGCACAGCGGGATCCCTGCAGCACCTGGCCCTAAACACATCGGCTAGCCCACGGCTGGCCCTCAAATCCTACAGCCCCCTACAACCCATGGCCTCTTCTCCAGTTGCAGGTGCCCAGCCCCCCTGATGGACACACATCCCCAGACAGACGCAGCATGGAAAGCAAGGTCAAGCAGAAAATCATCAGAAAAAAGGATTTAATAAGAAGCTGGGATAGACTGCAGTGACGTGGCACAGGGCTGTCAGACAAGAGCACTGCTTACATGAGACCCTCCCCTTTTACCCAGCGTTCCAATCTTCCCACATCCACCTTGACCCTTTCCTTTCTCTGCTCCTGTCTCTTCCCAAACAATGCACCCCCAACTACTTTTCCCCATCAGTCCCAGCTCTGCTACACCCCTACCCAAAATTGGTATTTCTGATAACAATGCCCAGGTCCCTTCAGCCCAGCATGGCGCTACTGACACAGCACAGTGGGCCTTGCAAGATTCCCCCCAATACTCCCTTCAGTTACATGTGAGGTTTGACCATCTTCCCCTTAAACATCAGTGCAATTCGTCTATCTTTCACAGCAGCCATCCATAATTTTTTCAGCTTCTCACTCTTACTTGTGGTCAGCAATTTCTTATATCGTGACCAGCAGGTTCTCACAGTCTTTTCAGTTGGCTAAACTGTCAGGCCAGGGCCTAGACATCTGCCAGCATAACATAAGATTTATTTCTAAGGCAGAAACAAAAAAGAAGTGCAGACACCCTAAATTATCGCGGGTTTAATAAGTGACAGCACTGAAGTCATGTGTCAGTGAAACAGCTGGGAGGCAATTATCTACCGCAGCCAAATGTCTGGTTCCAGGATTCATACAGCGCCAGGTCCTTCGAGGAGACACTGGGCCGCACGGCTCTGAAGGCGCTCTCGAAGTCCAGAAAAGCAATAGGCCGTACTTGGTCTGGCATGATGGTTGCAATGTCCATGGACTGAAGACTGCGGATAGGGCCCAGAGAAGCTTCTCGGCAGAGCTGTGTCATGTCTGCCCCAGAAAATCCATACGATTTCTTAACTATGAGTTCGATTTCCTCTTCATTTAGAGAGCAGTGCTCCTTTGACATTAGACGGGTAACAATCTGCTTCCTAGCAGAGGCTTCTGGAAGAGGAATGTACAGTCTCTTCACTAGTCTTCTTCGGGCAGCTTCATCGATTTCTTGGGGTCGATTTGTTGCTCCAACCACCAGAATACGATCTTCAGAGGAGGTTGTTGCCCCATCTAACTGGACCAGAAATTCAGTTTTTATTCTTCTCGATGACTCGTGCTCCCCATCTCCACGCTGAGACAACAGAGAATCGATTTCATCGATGAAAATCACTGCTGGCTGTTGACATCGTGCCACAGCGAACAGCGCACGGACCATCTTTTCCCCCTCACCTACCCACTTGGAAGTCAGAGAAGAGGCACTGATGCTAAAAAAAGTCGCTCCAGACTGGCACGCGATGCACTTGCCTATAAGAGTCTTGCCAGTCCCAGGGGGGCCAAAGAGAAGGATTCCTTTAGGAGGACCACGTAACCCGGTGAAGATGTCTGGCCTCAGCATAGGCCAGACTACTATTTCTTTTATGGTGGCTTTAGCAAATTCAACTCCCGCAATGTCATCCCAGTTGACAGGAGGCCCATGGTCCATGACCTCGTGCATAATGAGGTCAACCATTTTTGGTTCTATGTTTTTCAGTCTTTCATCTACAGGCAGCGACGGATCTGTTGGTCCTCTTGCATGAGGTTTACACTGTCCTCCTCCGTTTTCATTTCCATCTTGTTTTGGAACTGGAGGAACAAACTTGCCGAACGGACCCCGAGATCTGCCTGCACCGAGCGATTTTTTTCCACCTCCATATGACGAGACTGGTGCACGCTGGGGTAGGTTTTGAGATTTCTTTTGCTGATCCACCCACATCTGTTCTTTTGCAGTTCTAAAACCAGGAACACTGCTCTCTTCGTTTCTGTTTCTATTCCCTGAAAAACTGCTGGTTTCTGTACTAATGGAAGCCTGGCACGGAGCAAGGCTAGGAATCACTGTGCTGCCTTCATCAGCCAGACCATAAAATGCTTTTCTTTTTCCAGAACTTGTGGACCATGCAGGTACAGCTGACTGATTGGAAAGAGACAGATTTTGTCCATCACCACAGTTACCTGACATTTTCAGAGAACTACTACTTGTCGCTTCTTTACTTCCAAATAGTGGAGTTGCCTGGAAACCTGTATGAACCTGTTTGTTTAAGGAGGCTGAAGAGGCAAGAAGGGTATCCAAAGTTCTGGTCACAGGAGGCACACCGCTTTGAAGAGTCTTTGAAGATGAGGGATGCTCAAGGAGATCTGGTCCCTGACTTGCACATTTTGCTGAGCCAGCACAGGGCTCAGTCTCTCTGGCACTGCTGCAGATACTGAGTTTAGGAAGAGCTGGAGCAGCAGAGGCACTGACCCCTTTACCAGCAAGTACACAGGCATCTGTTGGTGCCATCTGAAAGCCCTGGAAATTTTTGCCAACCTGCATCCTCTCTTGCACACACTTTAGTTCAAATACATTATCTATTGTCAAGGCAGATTGCCACTTGTCACTGTCATTTTGCTGACACTTTGCCAAAGTCAAAATGTTTTCAGCGTAGTTATTCAAGCCAGTCTCTATGTTGTCAGAGTCAATAATTGCAGAGTATTTCTCTGCGTATTTTTTAAACAGGTTGGCAGCACAGACCTCAGAGATCTCGGAGTTTGCCCATGCATACTGAATACGCAAGATTTTGGCACGATATTCATCTGCCTTCTGGCCGGGTGTGCAGGTGCCAGAGGTAATAGCAAAGTAACTTTTCTGCCAGTCGCTCAGGTGCACGGTGCTGTGCGTGGGGGTTTCCATCACTGACACTGAAACATACATAAAATACCTGCTGTTATAAAATGCATTTCACAGCTATTTGCTTTGGCTGCTTTCCCCCTTTCCTAAACACATATACAAGAAAACATACATTATTTTAATTGAGAGAGACAGTGCAGTAGATATTGTAAGCTACTTAGCCAGTCTGGACACTTTACGACTTTAAAAAAGCAAGCAGCTTTGTGGTGTAAAGCCATTTAGACTGAGGTTCTCTTTTCTTCCTTGTTCAAAGAAAGAAAAGAAGAAGGGGGCAGGGGAAAAAAAAAAAAAAGAGTTTGCTTCTCACCAGAGGTCTCCTGGGGAGGTAAGTAGACTGCAAAGAATGGTAACAGATGGCCAAACAAAAATTGGCCTTGTTAAATGAAATCACCAGTGCTTTCACTCTTTCTTGACAGAATATGGCACAGTGCAGAGGCAGACAGATTATAGATCAGTCAGAATGATGAAATTTATTACAGTGATGGTAATAAAAATGAAACAATGAAGCTAATAAATAAAATTATTTGCAAAGTCTGTGAAGGGAAATAAAAGTGGAATTAATAAATCTAAATTTAGTAAACTTTCAGAGTAAGAAAATACTTACAGATTCATAGCAAATGTTCAAAACTATTTATTCCATTTAGACCATACTAAAATCTCCCCATTTTATATTTTAGAGAAACAAAGCTCTTGTGTGTTTAAAGCGACGCTTGTTTCTCAGATTTAGAAAGCGGAATTTAAATTCCTTCAGTGATATTTTAGTTAAAGAAATAGGAAAGATGATATTTGGCTAGGAAGGTGCATTTTGCCAGACTTGAAAAGATATGCTGTCATTTACAATGTATTTTCAGTTGGACTAGATGATCATTATAGACCCCTTCCAACTGAAATACTCTATTCTATTCCATTTTTAAGTATTTCTCTGCAATGTATCATGTGCAGAAGTATTTCTGGTAATGTCAAGGATTCATTATTTCAGAAGAGACACAGGCACAAGCAAAATTAGAGGAATCCACCACTGCCTCAACAGAAATGTTTGCAGAAAGCTCCTAACACACAGTAATTCCTGTCTTCTCATCTGTCCATAATGGACATGTCTAATGTGACATGACAGAAATATATCAAATTCTAATTTCTTTTTTTTTTAAACTTCAGTATGTACCGGGATGTTCCAGCCAGAGAATACTTAAAACAAAAACTGCTAAAGTGGAGGTCCATATATTCTGCACCCCTTCCAATACAGTACAAATCAACTTGCAATCTTCTTCTGAATCAGCTCCAGACTATGTACGAGTGACGATTAATGTACAGGTGTAATGTACATACAAGACTGGGGAGACAGAGCTGAAGGAATCCAGGGTGTGGGGGAGTCCTCTCTGTTTACTTTCAAAAAGTCTTGCATCAGTGTAAGACAACAGAGAGCACAATATGATTATGGCAGGAGGGGTTACACACATAATAAACAATAAGGAGATTTTTTTTCTTTTCTGAATTTTTTGAACCTCAGCCCAACTCTGTAGAGCTGTTTAGAAAAGTCAAAATATCTTTTACCTGCAAATTCGGTGCCTTTACATGGGAAGCCAATTTAAAAAAAAAAAACAACACAAAAATAAGACTTCCACTGAAAAATTACTGTCAACTTTTGCACTGTGAGAAGTCTAACTTGCACCTACCAAATGAGGTGCAAATTCCCACCATAATCCGTCTGCAGCTGAGCAACGGGTGAACAGGAGACGGAAGGCTGCAGCCTCTTATTTCTTTTCGCTAAACTACTACTAAACAACACACTAAACGTCACTGTGCACGTAACTGTTTTGTAACTGTTGAATCAAAAACATCCCATGAAACATAAAAGCTAAGTTCAGAACAAGTTCAGTAGCAGGCATTTGTTCCATTAAATAATTCCATAGATTTACATCATTCAGAATATAAAATCTCAAGTTTGCCACCACTTTTAAAGATTTAGTAATCATCAGAGCAGTGAGGGAAGGTCATAATAAGGTAACAGTGGTAGCTAGTTTAAAATTTCAGTTTGATTTTTCTCCTTAAGTATCTTCTAATATCATATTCTCTCGCTATTGTAATTCCCATTAGTTGTCCTCATAGTCTTACTGTTTTTCCCCAAGAGACAGCCAAATGTGTATGCAGTCAGTGGTTCTTCAACAGCCAAAACTGTCCCCAGGTGTTGTGGGCATCGTACTTTCATGCAAGTGTCTAATGTTGGGGGTTTATCAAAGCGCTGACGATAATGAATTTCTGGCATGCAAGTGTTCAGCCTCAGCACACAGAGGGGTAAGTACCTCCCTGACAAGCCAGGTGCGGGATGTCACTGCATTCAAACACGAACATATACATACACCCGTTCAGAACACGGGGAAAGCCTGCTTGCCCACAGGCAGGAAAACCAGAAGGGAAGCACGCCCGCTGCCCAGGCGAGACTGAGCCCTCTCTGCTGCGGCGGAGCACGTACATGCCGATACCGCCCAGCCGGCCCGAAGCCAGGGCAGGGCCCCCCAGCTCAGGAGCCCTCCCTGGCACAGCTTCAAGCAAGCCAACCCCCCTCACCACACCGGCGGAGGGGAGGCCGAGACCAGAGCCCCGAGGGCTCCCCAAGGGCCTTCGTCCTCCACACCAGGGCGGAGGGACACCCCATCCCCTCGAAATCGGCTGGGCTGGTCGGGCCGCCCGCGCGGGGACCAGCCGCGGGAGCGCAGCGAGGGCCCTCACGCCTCAGGGGAGCGGGGCGCGCAACGGCCGCCAACCGCCTCCAACGGCCGGGGCCCGGCGCGCGCCGCTCGGCGCCTGCCGCGATGGCGAGGAGAGCGAGGCACCCGCGCGGGACGGGGCCCGGCGGCGGCACAGGGGGGCCCGGCGGCGGCACAGGGGGGCCCGGCGGCGGCACAGGGGGGCCCGCAGCGCGGCCGCGACAGCCGCGCGGCTCCCCTTTCACCTCCCCACAGCGCGCGCACACCAACACCCACCGGCCACAGCCACTGCCTCTGAGGATCCCGCGCTCGCTCTGCCCCAGACCCCGCCCCGCTCCCATCCACCAATCGGATAACAGGGCTCTGAGAGGCGCAGCCAATCAGAGATAGAAAGGGGAGGCCGAGTGGAGGGCGGGGGGAAGGTTCGCTGCGCTGACGTCATCTGCCCTGCCTTACCGGCGCTCTGGGAGGGACGGAGAGCGAGAGGGCGGGCGGGCGAGGCCCCCTACGCGGGCCTTCCTGCTCCCTATTGGCCGCGCCCGAGGCTGGCGCTCTCCAATAGACGCCGGATCCGTGCCGCGGGAGGTGGGCCGGCCCCGCCCCGGCCGCAGTGCGTGGGTCGGGCTGCGTCCCGCAGGCCCCGCCTCCGGCCCCGCCCCCCGGTGGCGGCCCCGGCCTCCGCCGGGCGAGCGCGGTGAGGGTGCGGGTGCCCGTTGTGCTGGTTTTTCGGTTGCCGTTGGTCGCCCAGAAGGTTCTGGCACCTTGGCGGGCCCGCACGCGCTTCGGAAAAGCCTTTGTGCTGAAGTCGTGGTTCCGCAGCGGACGGTGAGGGCGGGCGGGGGGAGGGGGCTGGGGAAGCTGAACTATTTTACGGTGTTTGTCGCCATTTTCTGTAGCAGCAGGAAAGGACGCGTGGGGTATGAACCGCGGTCGAAGCAGAAGTGCCGCGGCTCCTTTCGGTGGCGAACTCGACAGCCGCCCGAAACCACCAGCATACCCCAGTCGCCCGCTGTTGGTTCCTCTGTGTTCGGTTAGGAGGCCCTTGGGTGCCCTGCGCGCAGCCTGGAGGAGGCCGGGCCGGCGGAGCCCCGGGCTCTCTCCTCAGCGACCGCCCTCCGTGCGGGGCGAGCTCCACGGGAGACAAGTGCCACGGGAGAAGAGCCCAGGCGCAAGCCCCGGCTCACCCGTGGTTTGCGTGCTAGCGATGGGCACCCGCACCTCCTGCGCGGGCAACGCCTGGCCTCCGTGGCCGCCCGTTTCATCGCTCCCGCAGTGGCACAGGCTGCAAGGCTGCCACGGCCACCGTGGGGGCCTCGGAGGCTGATGCTGTCTCTCATCTTCGGAAACAACAGCTGCTGAACAGGCCTTTTTGGGAGAACAGCTCTGCTAAAGGTCTCAGCAGCAGTCACTGGACTCTCTGGCAGAGGGACAAGATGAATAGTATCATTCCTTACAGGGCAAAAAATGGTGACCCAGGTGGATGTATCCTATGAACTGAATCTGGTTGTGGAGTCCCTAGCTGGATCACACCAACCCACGTTCAAATTAGCACACCAACCTAGATGCAAATTAGCACACTGTGCTGCAGTTACACCTCTGGTATTAACATAGTCACGTCTGTGTGGGTGCGCATTTAATTTCCCATGGGAAACATTTCTTACAGTTACTGTCAGGTTTTTGTTATACATCAAGCTTGTTATACCATTAGTACAGACAGCACATTAAACTGTCTGCGCTACTACGCAAGCTATCATCCAAGACCAAATTGGGCTAACACAGTTTGTAACACTGCTGCCATCAAATTTCCCCCAAGGCGCGCTTGCCTGATTTCACTTGGGTCACACAGGGACAGGGAATGAAGGAGCCTGCAAGCTGCAAGCTCCCCTTGGGAACACAGGCTGCAGCCAGGCAGGGCTAATGAAATGGGCCACTGCCTTCTACCTGATGGCACCTGAGCTGCAAAGCAAGGCCAAGGCTGGGCAGCTGGCTCCAGTGTCAGATCCAGCCGCAAGACAGTGCAGAACTCTACGAAAGGGTTGGCATCAACCCTGGTTATGGGCAGGCATTTTTCAGACTCGTGTTGCTGAGGAGGAAACTTCTCGCAGGAACTCTCATTTGCAAAGTAATTTGTTTGAAGAACACATTGAGAAGTCACTGATGGTGAAAATCAGGGCACTGGCATGACCTGAGTGGGGAAGTTGGACCCTTTACAGCGCATCTGACATCAATAAAATGGGAAAAGCTTGGTTAAGAGCAAAGACAAAGAGAAACAATACTCATCGGTTTTTTTCTATTTATTAATGCTGCCGGTTAAAACTTACATGTCTGTTTAGTAGGCTTTGGATACAGATTTTAAAGGAACTCAACAGCTCACAACTTTTAATAAAAAAGCACTAAATGTCTGATTATTTTTCCATTTAGGTCATACAGACTCTACATATGCTATGTAGATATTATCCATTGGTGGTTATTTAACCTGCCCCCAGCACCCTGGTCTTCAGGGTTCTCAGTTTTATTTCTCATTTGCTCCTGTCTGAGCAATTCAAGTTTACGCATGTCTCAAGTTTTAGACTGCTATTGTAAGGCAACTGCAACGTGAGTACCGCTCATCAAATGTGGTATCCTTACAGGAGATAACAACAACAACAAACAACCATAAGCAGAATCTTATATGTCAAGGCAAGTGAAAATTAAAATTGAATAATTATTATGCAGTTCAGAGTATAATATACTAGCAATACTTTCATGCATACATATCTTTTCAATATTTCACCATCAGTAATAAAATATATTTATAATCTGTCACTATTATTCAGAATGAGAGTATTGTACTAGCACCCTACTAGTTTAAAAAAAATATGTATGGTTACTGAAAAGTTACTTTTCCTTCCTTCTCCAGTAGCCGCACTGTCTCCCTTGAGATGTGGATATTCTACTGAAGTACAATTCTGAGATTTTGTAATTATTTTTAACATCAAACAGTATTAATCGGCACAAACTGTATTAGCTTTTGCACACAAGGCACAGTAAATCCAGGTTCACGTATTAACTATTCATAAATACAGTATTTCTCACTTACAGATATGTTGCAAAGCTACAGAACAGAAACAGCAGTTGTGTTCTTCTTCAGAAATGTTCTTTTCAACACTTTTGTTCTTGAGTTGATTACATAGCCCAGATTTCATTTTCAGATGACCTAACATTAATACTCTACGAAGGAATTATCTATCACGTGGGGAAAAGAGGGTGTGAGAGACTGAATACTAAGAAGGCCTTCACCAATTACCTATGCAAATCATCCCAGAATGTCAGAAAAACTAGAACTCTGAACTTCAGATCTCTGTATTGGGCTGGCCATGGAGAAATGTAATTCCATGGATCTTGTCACTGCTGTTCATTAGAAGATTTACTTAAGTCACTTCTTTAAAAACAAAAGTAAATTACCTTTTACTGCATTTATAATATTTTAAATTAACCCTTATCCTAAATACTTTGCCAAAAGGAGTTTTGGTATCTGGACAACAGCTTCTTCTAAAACTGATACCCGTATGCTGAATAATGTTTAATGGAGCATCGGTTTTGGCAACATTTTCCCACAAATGTCCAGAGGGACCTATGTCTGATTCTGGGCTGTTGGGAACATTTCACGTCGCCTGGGTCTGGATGTGCATCCTGCCCGCGTCCCTGTTCTACAGCAGTTTGAGGCTCACACAGGTGTGCATCATCCACCTCTGCTCTGGTTTCCATGGAGAGGATCTCCACCAAAATCCTCTTATGTTCATTCTAGTGTTGCCTTACCTTATGCATTTCTTTTCCAATACTTAATAGTCAGATTTTAATTTCAGTTATAGTTACATCAGCCCAAAGCAACTCCATTTCATTTCAGTGGGATTATCCTGCATTTACTCTATGATAGCTTTGAGCAGAATCTGATCTCTTTTTTTTTTTTTTTCCGGGCAGACCTGCTTATATATTTCACATAGAAAATACTGATTTGTCTCATAGAGAAGGTGTCATTCTTCTCTGGCTCCTAAATTCTAGTGGTTTCATAATGTAAAAGCTGTAAAATTGTATCAGTGTGGATCATATTTGCTAGGGATGAACATTGTTTCCCAAGTCATGAGAACGGAAGAATGTTGTTTTAAAAAAACTAACAGAGAAAGGAAACAACTGCCAGCGTTTTCTGCTTTCTTCGGTCTACCAATCTATTGCATTGTGCTGCCACAGAAAAACCTAATTTCGTGTTGGTTCTGCTAAAGAGAACGATGCTATGAAAATTTCTGATTCTGTAGCTGAGAGTAGTGTCTTGTGGATTGGCTCAGTCACCTGCTTGAATATTACTTGCTTTTGCCAGATGAATTTGTCATCCCTTGCTTCATCTGTTACCTGTGAAATCAATTCCTTAAAGAAATAGTAATCAGCTTTTCCATCTGGGTGGCTAACATAGCCTCTGGCTAGCCTTACAGAAGGGCAGCATGCCGTTGCCTCCCCTAGTTGCATAGCTTGAGCTGCTGGAAATGCAGAGCTTGGTCAGTTTTTCCTAAGTGTCAGGATTTGTGCACATCTCTTATGTACCACTTGCACACACATTAATACTAATCCTTCCCTAGTTTGCACCACAGAAGTGAGGTGACTAGAAACCATGAGAAAAATCCACCTGGTCCATAGTCAGCTTCTTTAATCCCTTCTGGAAAGACAATGGGTAGGAGCAGACCGTGTGCCAAATTAACTGTCCTGGTGCACGTTTCATGGTCTACTTGCAACTTCCCAAATGCAGGAAATATACTTGCAATGGACAGAGGAAGAAAGCTGAATAATTGTGCAAGTTCTTCAAGATGCTTTAGAAGTTAATAAAGTATAAGGAAAAGATTAAAGCAAATGCAAATGTAGAAATGAATCCTACAGATTATTTTTCTTGGAGTAGCTATTTATTTTGTTCTTATTTTCATAGAAATAACTGTCTGGATTTTATGTTCTCAAAATGGCAGAAGTACTTATTAAAGTCAGATATTGCTTCTGACTTGTATTTCACCTCTTTACCTGCCTTCAACAGGATGACATATCAATGGTTTGTGTCAAGTACACATTATTTGACTTTCTCTGAAGATTAACTGTTTTCCAATATTTTCGTATTCCATGCATCGCTGTTAATGGAAGAAAACGACTGATGGGGGCACCACAACATATTTTGGGGGTTAGTTCTCTTAAATTCTATTTTTATTGTAATTTGTTACCTTGTTTGTTAGCTAATTTGAGAAACAAAGAGTAACATTTTTGCCATCACACTTCTTAGCACATTTTGTCAAAGAGTTATTACACGATGAAGTAAGCAGAATGGTAGCCATAAAAAGAAATCACAACTCTATCACACAGAATATAGCTTACAGATTATTTTCAAGTAATCACTGCTTATAATAACTTGGTTAAAAAAACAGAATACCAGATAGCACATGGCTTTTGACAAAACTCTTAAGAAGGAGCTTTTGAGAGGCCTTATTATGAATGATCAAAGGGAAAACCAATAGCCAGCATAACCTATTTGCTGAGATTTGACAAAACGGCTGTTTTAAAAGCAAACCCTTTAGAAGAAAGTAGAGAAGCTGCCATAAGGATGGTTAGTGTTCATTTAGTGCTCATTCCCCCTGATCCAGCTATGTAATGAAGGAAGTCTTGAAGTCCTAACTTCATTTACAAAATTAGTGCAGCAAGCGTGTCATGACATGATAGTGCCCCAAATCATGACAACACCATTTGTGTGGGCCTGTTTAGACAGGACCTGAACACTGTTATAACCAGGTTACTGAACTTCACCCAACTTGGATTCTTTCTGAAGTCATAGTAATGTTAAATTAATTGGCTATAACACCTCAGTCTCATCTGTGAAGAAAGGAGTGGGTGTGCTGGAGGTTAATGGGGACAATGGAGGGAGCACTAACCCTTCCATTTCCATTGCCTGGTTCAATAAATGCTCTTTATTACAAACTGGTAAGAAATGACAGCTCGAGCCACCATGGCTATGTGCCATGGCAAGATGAGACTACAGCACAGAGAAGGATTGACTAAGGTTACAACACAACTTGCTGGCAAGGATGTTGCTACTGCAGCTGGGCTATATAACAACAGGTTTTGTATTTTTTTCCTTCGTAATTTGACTTTCCCACCTGCCCCTAAAATAAAACTTGGCAACACAGAGAAAGCCAGTTAATTACCTCTCCCCCCACTGCTACTTCACTGCTGTTACTGCCGGTGGTGGTTTTGCTCCCATGTTTTCAGAAGATCAGTTGCCAGCTGTGAGATGTGCTGCCAGGCAAACTTGACGTGGGTGGATTCCACTGTGCGGGAACAAATAGCAAAACGTAGCACAAACTTCTCTCGCAGGTGGCACGGGACCAGATGAATCTTCTTGGCCTCATTTATGCTTTTAAGAAGCGCCTTGTTTAGTTCATTTGAGCCCTGAAATCATTGTAATTCAGCAGATATGATGATGAATTTCAGAAGCAAGTTTGGAACATGTAAATCCCACCAAGCAGCCAAGCCCAAGTACCACCACTAACACGCAGCCACTTTCTCATCTCTCAGTGCTTTGCAATCAAAGGATTATAAAAAGATGACTGTGAAAGAGATCATTTTTCAGCCATAAAGAGATTTATGGATTAACTGGGGTTTAGAAGCAGTTTTCACACTGAGGCAGTTGTGATAGCTGACTGCTTTTTTGTGACCTAAGGTTGTGTGCTGTGTAGCTTCATACAAAACATTCATTATTGCATCTATTTCACTACACTTTTCTTAGATCTAATCAAATGAACGTGGGAGGAAGTTTTGCAATGAACTATACTAACATTTGTGTAACAAACCTTCCAGTCTTCACTTAAGCATGGCTGCTGTGAGAGAGTCTTTTGAATATGAAGATGGAAATCTTATCCTTAGTTAAGAAATAGTTAAGGTAATGTATCCCTGGCGTAAGTAAGTTTCATACTATCAGTATAAACCCTAAAAAACTTATTTGCCTCAAGTTCTGTAGGAAGTGGCGGCCACAGAATCCTACAGAGTGGGTTTTCAGGCGGTGGATTTTAGAAATGTGGTAAACTAACCCTCCCACTGGAAGTAAAGTCTTCTGCATTCCAGGAAACAAAGATACAGATGTTGAATTTATCTTGCAGAAGGTCAGAGGGACTCTACATGCATGCAGTACTGAATTTTTTCTCCTTGTAGTGTACTTCATTCCCCTTGTGCTCAAATACTGAATGTGAGGATTTCCCTTAGAGCAGCTGGATGCTCTTAATATCAAATCCCAAAAGAAATGACTGCAGGGAGGAGTACTGCTTCTTTTCCAGGTTCAGCTAATGTTGAATCAACGGTTTTCCTAGTTCATGTCCATCAACTTTTGAGAATAAAACAAAAGATGTCATCAGATTTTCAAAAACAGTGGTAAATTGCTTTAAATGAAAACAATGAAAGAAGGGATCCCAAAAATCTTGGGATTTTTGTCTGATTTAGCAACACCGGATGAAGTGCTAATTGCCTATCTTTGACAGTCTTTGTTACCCAAATTAAAGGAACCCGTCTGTCTTGCTTTTATATCAGCAGACCAAGAGATGGCCTCAGCTTTGCTGGGCAGTTTGCTCTAATAGCTTAGGATATACCATGTTGATCTTGAGTGCTATAATTCTATTATTTGGGGGAGTATCTTAGCTGTTGTACAGCCTTTACTCTTTCTATTACACTTCTTGTAACACAGAATTGCAAGAGATGCTAGGAGCATCTATGCTTTTAACGCAGTGTTCCCTTGCTGAACACTGACTGCGGTAAGAGTCACAAATGGACAAATGCCCCCGTTCAGCAGTGGTTTAGTTACTGTGGCAGCATAGGTCTTCTTGAAAACATCCATATCAGAAAACACGTTCTCTCAAATCTGCGCAGTTGTCACTTAGAATCATCTCATTGTGGTCGGAAAGGACCTTTAAGATCATCAAGTCCAACCATTACTTTCCTGCTTAGCTTTTTCCATATAAAAACAAAGCATAAGGGAGACATGGTTTCCCATTGGCACTGAGGATAAATGTATTATTCTCATGGTTTGGAATCATATTAGAGTTAGAGCTGAATCCAAGTCAAAACCTTGTTCTGACTTAGCACAAGTTGTCAGGGAATTTGGATAAGAGCCTGAAATTCATGGCTTAGCCGTAGTCTTCTAGAAGATATTTATGCAACTTGAATGCTCCTAAGAAAAGGACCAAATTTGGTGTTTTGCAAGTCCCCGCCCATTACGGGTCAGTGACTGGTGACAATGATATACCGCTTTCTTATCAAAAGTAATCCATCATTAAAATGGTGATCCTTGCCTTTAATATGAAATACACAGCACTAACTTTTAGGCAATACAAGCAGTTATATGATGCTAAGTTAATACCCTTGGCAGGGGTGATGTGAGGGAGGAGAAAGATTTATATATCTATCTTCAGTTCTACTCTCACAGCTGCACCTAGGGGCTGCTGTGACACTTGGGTCACTGTCACTTTTGATCAGACTATCAAATTGAAGTTAGTAGCGACTAATCGTCTCCCAGAGCTTTGAGAAGCCAGCAGCCAGCTCTGATTGAGTCTGTCAGCTTCAATAAGACGATATTCTCACCTCCTTGGAGAAATTACTAGCTTGACATGTATTCATCTGCAGACATGACAAGGAGGCCAAAAATTAACCCTTTGGCATGATACATTTGGCGAAATAGTTATAATATGAAAATCATAGATTATTAGTCCATCTGCTCCTCAGTGTGAAAGGCAAAAAATTAAAAGTTACAGCTAAATAAAAAAAAAAAAAAAGATTTCTCAAGAACAAAGGAAGGAAAAATTTCTCAAGAACAAAGGAAGGAAAAATATTTCATACTTTTACAGCTGTGCAGCATTACAGTTCAAGTCTCTCAGTCCTACTGTAACTGCATAAAAGTTACAAGTATCCTACTTCTAAGATGCATTTTAATAAAAATTACAGAAATCACAGGAAGATTTTTGGAAGAGTGATTTAAAAAAGCAAATAAAGCTGTGAACATAACTATAAAATGCTCTTCATTCAAAAGCTTGTTAGTTTTGTTTTCTTTTTTTGGACAGGGAAGGCAAGCGATGAAAACACTGCTGTTTCAGTGTAAATCTTTATTCTACAACTTGTCCAAAAGTTTCTTAGCTAGGTGTCCAACATTTACGTCCTATTGCGAAATTGTCTTTCCCTGTAGATCTGATTTCTTCCTCTGGAGCGTCAGGGACAGGAGACCAGATGTAAATGAACCACTAGTCTGATCAAAAGTGACAACTCCTGTGTTGCTATGCTCTATTTCACTAGGACTGTTCCTTTAAAGTAACTGTAGAGCACTGGCTAACAGCTGTCTCTGGATCTGCAAAACTAGTGTTTGCTTGTTCCATGTGAGAGAGCAGACTACAACCAACTATTGTTAGTGAGCAATAAAAGCCACAGAACCTATTCCTCAAAATCTTCAAAAAGTTCTTGTTAGGAAAGAAATTATATTCATGTTTGAATTTGATGCAAAGTCTTCAGCAAAAGAAAACGCATGTCACTTTGTAAGCTATGTTCTTGTTACTTACTGGGAAAACTCCACATTCTGTAACCTATCTGATCTCCTAGCAACAGACCATCTTTTTTATTTTAAACAACATAAATTCAAACAAAATCATTTTCGTATTCCAGAGGAATTCACCATTGCCTTATTGTTAAAGATATGTTAGCTTCTTCGGCCAATTGCATCAAACTCAGGTACTGGGGCAACTGAATGACTGAGAAAGGAATTTGTGAAAAGTAGTAATACCACAGTACCCAGGAGGAGCAAAGATGTGCTTGTGAGCCTTCAGAAAAGCTAAAAGCTGATTTAGGTATCGTGAACTAGAAAACACCAGTGCTGTTACTATTATTGCTTGGTGTTCAGATTCAGTGTCACAATCCAGCCATTTACAGAGGCTTTAGCTGCAAGCTCCTCTATTAAATGAGTTCCTTACCTAAAACAAGACGTTGATCCCCTTGTAGTGTCTGATTAAACAGGTGAACCCTCCCAACTACTGCAGCTCTTATGCCCTGAGTGCAAAGTGAGTATTCTAGTTTCTGTTGGGCAAGGGCTCTATGTCAATGAACTTGGCAGTTACAGAGATTGTGGAGAATGAAGGGTCAAGAAGGGCAAAAGGGTCATGTTCAGCAAAAAAAAAAGGAGATCGGAGCCAAGGGCAGCTGGGAAGCTGGCCTCCTATGCAACCTGTTCTTACTCATATCTTGCTCCAATTTGCCCAGTGTGATTGTAGGATTTTATAAATGAAAATGTATTCTTTAAAGAAAACAACAAAAAACAGTTTACTATTCTAATCTTCATCCATGAGAGTCATTATATATATAAATATATATATAATTGTATATTAAATATACCCACATATAAAATTAAGTTGACAAGAAACATCTAATACACTCACATACACACACATCATTTATAAATGTCTAGGAAAATATATTCAAACAATCATCTTCATGAAAGCCCTTCAAACATAAATATAACAGTAATTGTTTATGACCGGGTAGACTAAGACCATTTGTTTGCCCTGACTATATATTTCCATACCCTGATATGCTTGACTTTCACTTAAGCATTTGATTAAGTTTTAACAAAATTGTCTTACGCTTCTTTCTTTAATTTGCTTTAATCTACATTAACTCCCACTACTTTCCTTAAAAAATAATCAAGTATATTAACTATAAAGACTATATTCTATTGCAGGTTATTATGCTGCTATAAAACATGATAGAAGAAATATGAGGTCTTAGCTGCCTTACCTTCAGCCGAAAACAGACTAGTCCCAAGACAACCTCAGCACAGATCTCAAATCTTTCATCCTGAAGGACTAAATGTTCAAATTGATGCGACAGCCTGATGTGCTGAGAAGAGAAGGATAATATCTATGTTGTATAAATTTGATTCATCAAGAGAAAAGATGTGCTAAATTGTTTCCATCCCTAATCTTTTTTCTCAGTTCCCTCTTCTCATATGTGATAAGATTCACAGATCACCATCTGTTTATGTTAACTTACATCCCATTTATGACTTTCAGAGACCATATTGAGCCATTACTATATTAGCCACTCAGTCTATCTTAGGCAGTACTAGTCTGTTTCTTAATGAAATGTTTCAGCACATTTTTATAACTGCCATTACGCCAGATTAATAGAAAATAATTGTAATAATTCTTTAGGTTTTCTACCACTCTCAGTTTTGGTTAAGAATGGCTGAAGAGTCCAAAACTTATTGTGGGAAAAGGGGGAGATGCACAGATACATAGAGAGAAAATTATCACAATTCTAGTGCAAAATAAGCTGGAAAGATACACTTTTTAAAAGAGAGCACTTAATAGGAGAATAACTGTGAAGCAGGGCAGAGCTTGCTCACTCTTCTGACCTGGGTGCTCAGATTCAGTTGAAAAGAAAGGTGACGGCAGTATAATCAAGAAAACGGATAGCAAACCTCAGCCAACCTGTTTAAAAGTTAGTGGGGAAAGAAGAGTGACATTGGACACCAAGCCAAAGCAATTATTTTGAAGCGTAGGAAACCAGTGCTCTTCCAAAACCAAACAAATAGGAAAAATACCAACAGGCATACTAACAACCAGCTGGGAAGTCTTCACGTCAGTCAGTGATGCTTGCATACGCATACAACGTTTCGCTTTCTCCCTAACAGAAAATGAAGTCAAAAGCACTTGGAAAAAAGAACCCATATCCTCATCAGGTACCTGCAATACCTTATCCAGTCCCCCTCTCACTGGCTGTCACCAGTTTAGTGCTCACTACCCTAAAAAAAAAAAACAACACAGAAGCAACCAGCTATTAGAATTACAGTTTGTCTTTGTGCAATAGCCAGTCTGCACCAAAAATTATCAGCAACTTCTAAAATGATGATTAAAAGTTCCTTAACTATTATGTATTTATGATTGCAAATAACTTTATAAAAATAAACAACTAACTCCATGTCTTTTCCTTCCTTTGCACTTTGCCTTTTTGCAAGTTCAAGGACAGATATCAAACAAAAATGAAACATTTCACTTTGGGCTGGGGTTAGACGTGGAATGTTTCAACTCACAGGAACTTCTTCCAAAAGGGCAAGAACAAGGCAAAACAGAAATTACAGAAAAAAAAAAAAAAAAGAAAACACATTTTGTAATCTTAATTATAGCTTTCTGATGTTTGTTTATTTCTTAAAATAGAAAAACATTGTTTATATTGAATCAAAACATTGATTCAAAACCTTCATATTGGACATACTGGTACCCTATGCAACCAGCCAATCTTACTGTTGTTACCACTTCCTCTCTGCTGTGTGTTACATCCATTTATCATCTCCCTCTAAAATTAGAATGAAAGCTCTTTGAGTCAAGAATGATACCAATAAAATATCCGATCCTTTCCAAGGCGTTTGAATGTTCTGCTAATATAAACAGCATGAGTTTACAGCTATAAAAATTGACCAGAAGTATGTGTATACATAGATACTTGTATGCAAAAGTGCATGGAAAACATACGTGAAATATGCACACATGTTGTAATGATCTTTTACTGTCTCCTCCTATCCTGATATTCTGTAGCCTTAACCAAACTGATGTCTTTTACATAGCTCTGCAAAATTTCACACTGCATATACTAGGTCTTGGAAATCAAAGCCATAAAAAAAATCATGTTCAGTGAGATGAGTATTTCACAACTGTTCAGCTGAATGTAATCACCAACTGAATTTAATCAAAATTTACCTTGTTAAGAACTGAATAAAACAAAAATTTAAGATATGGTTTACTGCGAGTAGTTTGTACAAGAAAACTCCGGACCCATGCTCTACATGATATATATGTCTCTTTATTTATGTCTTTTTGTTTATTTATGTCTCAGTCTTTGCACTAAGGGATTTTTCAGGAATTTGAAAGAAATAAAAGGAAGGAAAAATAAAGAATATTCAGTAAAGCACAGATCAAACTTCTGGAAGTATTTTGTATTCACATCTGGATGCAAGTACTTTTTATCCATAGTCTTAACAAGTAGCAATAATTTGTAAAGCCACTGGGAGGCACCAAGTGTTTAAGATTTTACAGAGATAGAAGGAGAGAAAGTGGAGGTTTAACTGAAGTTTCACCTGTATAGCTTTGCTTAACACAATTACCCAAGGCCCTGCACCTTTGAACCATAAGCTATTATCCTGAATTGCTTTTACAGAAATTGTTGCAACCAAACATAATTAAACCCAATAAAGTTAAACATTATTAAGCCTAGAAGTTCAAACTCTGTAAAACCAAAGGGCTTTTAGGTGTCACCCCTGCCTCTGTGAGTCCAAGAGCTGTACCCACGCTCTGAACGGGAGCACGGCAATAACTCACAGGAGGACACGCGTGGCTTTAGTGCTTCAACTTTTCAAGACAGGCAGGTAAACTGTGAAAATAAAAGTCCTGTCTGGAGAACCACAGGCACTGAAACTAAGGATAGGAAAGAAAGAGAGGAAAAAACTGTCAGGCTGTTCTCAGTTTTCTGCTGAATGTGTACATACCAAGCCTGACCTATGGATATTTTAACCCTCCAAATCATTTTGATTTTGACATTTGTGTCATGCTGTGTCCCTAGCGCCATTCACTTAAAGTTGACATTGAAATATTATTCAACCTTTAAAAATTCTTTTATTTAATGCTGTTATATAATTCAACAAAAAAAGTGGACATACACAAACCAACTCACATAGTGTTTCTAGAAATATCATTTGGACAATCCCTCTATCACGTGAGTTCCCAAAGTGGAATCACATGGACTGTGTTAGTGGCCTGAGAATTCTTGGTATGTAGGAATGGAATACCAGTCCTTCTCTTCACAGTGAAATTTAGCAGATTGAAGAAAAGAAGCTTCTAAGGAATTTTTGTGTATCACAATCTATCTCAGGTGAATAACCATTGCTCTTCTGCAATGAGAAGGGAAAAAAGAAAGGGATGTAAGTCATTTGGTTATGCAGGATTAAGAGAAATGTCTTACATAATCACTAATGGGAACAGTAAACTTGTGAAGCATTAAGATGTAGTCCCTTTTTTAAAAAAATCTGTATTTGTGTATGTATATGTGTTAATGTAAGTATAAATAAATATACATATAAATAATATAAATATAAACATAAATATATATAAATATAAATATAAATGCTCCTGCATTGAGGTGTTTAAACTGAATTTTGGTTTTTGGGCAAAGCCTTCAAGAACTAAAATAGTTTTTGATTGAAGGGAGCTTCTCTGAAGCATCAGAGTGCATTAATGCGTATATGCAAATAAGCATACTTGCCTAGCCTTGATCTCTTCATACTTTTCCTCCTATAGATTTCACCTCTCTGCCTGCCTTAGCTCACATCCCACTACACTCTGAAGGAAAATGCTGTCAAGAGTCTTCTCAACAGCCACTTGGACTGTGCCACGCCGCAGCTGAAATGCTCTCTCTGGCATTGCTGTTCTGTATAGTTCCAGTTTCATGGTCTCGTTGTTAATTTTTAATGGAATTCATTATCCTCAGTGGAGAAAGAAGGATGCGGTACACCGATTTCTTCTGGTGCTACAGAGGATTCATCTGAGTCCGAATATTCGTGCGAATCACATACAGAAACATTAACTGCTAAATTTCTTAAATTACTTCTGAGCTCTTTCAGAGGACTTAAACTGACAAAGGAGTAATACATGGTCAAGCAGTTTGCAAATGGGCCATTTACAAACAGGCCATTTGGGTTTCACATTTATACTGACTCTGAGTGTTTGGAATCAGTCCAGAAGAGTGTTATTGTAGTTGGTTTTGTCCTCTTTGTACATCTCCTCTGCGGCTTTGGGACTTACCTCCAAAATTTGTATTTTTCTCTCCCCACATCCTTCAGAGATGACTGTCCTCCTCTTTACCACTGCTTTAAAATCTATACTTTGCAATAGGTTAATATTACATGTTGTGTGGGAAAGGAGTGCATAACTGAAAGGTTTGGAAAACAAAAGAAGTTACTGTATCTAAATTCTCCTCTCCCAGGAATATTTTAGTTCCTAAATGTGTTCCTCAGTACAAGCAAATGCCAGGTTGCAGTGGTTATCTAGTCATTTTGATGCAGACCGTAAGGCTGCAGACATAACAAACATCTTTTTTCTTAAAACATGCTAATAAAAAAGGAAAAAAAAAAAGGAAAAAAGATAAAAGAGACAAATAGATTTTTGTGGCAGGTTACACCCAGAAAAAAAGAAAACTTTGTGAAGAGATAGTTGCATATATCTTTGGTCTTCCATATAGAAGCTTGCTAATCACACAGCAAATAGGGTGGCTTCTTAAGGATATGAAGTGTTTTTTCTCCTCTATGTTATGTCAGAAGCTCGTCACTGTTGAAAATCTCAAATCACTCTGTAAGTAACACCTAGCTGTGCAAAAGAAGCCTAACTAGAAGCCTGTAAACACTGGATAAATCTTCCTACAGTTTTCTGTGATTTAGCAATCGAAGTGTCTTTTTTTTTTTTTCCTAGGTGATCACAGTATCTATATTGGGATTTGTATAAACTCAGAAAGGAATTGAAACCCTGGCTCCCAAATCTCTCAGTAAGGCCCAGCCCTGCATCTGAACAGGCATGCCTTACCTGCTATTGTATAGCATGGACAGGAATGTAACGCCCTACACACAGGTATGTTGACATATGAAAACAACGTGGTATACGACTGTAAATGCTACATCCCATACGTAGGCATCCCCTTCCCCAGGTTCCAGCCCTAGGAGCTGTTTCAAACCTCTGTTCTTCTGCCTGCCTCTGTGTGCCTGGCCCTTTCCCTGGGCCAACTCCTTAGTAACACAGCAGACAGAGCACTTCTTCCAGCTTCCCCAGCTCCAGCCACTCTGCTCTCTGCTTGAAGGCTGCAATACCTGCTCCTGCCACTCTTCCTAGGTCTCCTCGTTCTACCTGTGTCCACTCTGACCCACTGTAACAAATGCAGCTTCAGAAATAATTCTGGCAACTACAGGGCTCCACTTAAAACACAGCTAGAAGTCCCAAGTACACAAGATACAGTACCAGCTATTCTCTTCAAGGACTGCCTTTGCCAGCAATGGGAATAGAAAAGCTGTTATTAGCAAGATGCCATGACATGTTTAAAAGAAAGTAACTTTTCAAGGCCAAGCACTGGGACAAGCAATGTTAAAGTGAAGTTAGCAAGTGATGTTAAGTTCCAAATTACCGTTTGGGAACTTGTCTATAGGTTTGAAAAGATAAAACAGTGTCAGGCTGCTTTATATACTTCATTAGTACACTACCAAAAGAAAAGTCATCACAATAAATCTGGAACCAAAGATAATTCCTGACATGAGAGGAAAATGGGCAAGATATGAAACACATTTAAAAATGTTATTTTGCAGCGACTGATACAACTTTACAAACATGTCTGCAAACCAGCAAGAGTGATCTTAAATACTGCTAGAGGAGGAAGCAAATGAAATGCAATTGTTTCTTGAAATGTAAGTTCAACAGAGAACTGCTGGAGGTAAAACTGACTTTTTTTGTAAAGCTGCTTTGGAACTCACTGAATTTAATAATCACTCATCTAGGGGGCAGGTGGGGAGAAACTAACTTAACGGTTCCAGTTTGACAGTTGTATACAGTGACCCAAATTCTGCACTTAATTACCCCTCTTGCCCTTTCAAAGTTGCAAACATAAGGTCGTAACTTATTTTTCTCTGTACATCAGGGAACACTTTAGTCTTTAATGAAATATTAAACATACACACTCAATTCAACAAGCCCTTGGAAATCTAGCTGTCTGAATTACCTTTACAAATAAGGGAACATATTGGAGCTTTGCTTTGGAGTCAGTATTTTTAAGAAAAGATTGATCTGCTTAGCCTTCCTGAACTGTGTTATCACAGAAAGTATGAAAAAATGGTCTTCAGCTATAATTATAGCAAGACAAGCGCTTTTTGTCTGGACGGTCAGGGAAATGTCTGGGAAAGAGGGAACTTGTTGAATGTAAATATTGACCTGTGGATATCAGTCTGATAAAGGCCATGTAATTAATATAGGGTATCCAACCCTCTATTTTCCCAGTGAAAGATTTAGCCCTACTTAAAAACTTTGCATCATATTAAAATAACTGAGGTCTACAGACATCTAACCTGAGAGAGAAACCCGCTAGAAACTGGACTGGCAGCCTAGTAAAGTGATAACAAATCTTGTATCAATTTTTCATCAGAAGGGTATGTATCAGATTGCTACAAGGATGACAGAACATCAGGATTTCCATGTTGTCAAAATTTATTTCTGAAAGCCTCATTAAGGATAAAAATCCAATTCAGATATCTGTATAGTCAGTTGAAAATTATACTGTGGTAAAAATGAGAAGCAAAGAGGGTACCGTCCATCCCAGAACCTTTTCAAATCGAAAGAGACTTACTCATGCAGTGATTTTTACAACAGTGGAAAAAGCCCTTCTTAGGAATTAATCTGTTTAGTACCACAACAGAAAGGAATGTGTGTCTGCGGAGAGTTTGGTATACTAGACCAGACCTGTTGGAGAGCAGCATAGGGGAAAGGGACCTGGGGGTCCTAGTGGACAGCAGGATGACCATGAGCCAGCAGTGTGCCCTTGTGGCCAAGAAGGCCAATGGCATCCTGGGGTGTATTAGAAGGGGTGTGGTTAGCAGGTCGAGAGAGGTTCTCCTCCCCCTCTACTCTGCCCTGGTGAGGCTGCATCTGGAGTATTGTGTCCAGTTCTGGGCCCCTCAGTTCAAGAAGGACAGGGAACTGCTAGAGAGAGTCCAGCACAGAGCCACGAAGATGATTAAGGGAGTGGAACATCTCCCTTATGAGGAGAGGCTGAGGGAGCTGGGTCTCTTTAGCTTGGAGAAGAGGAGACTGAGGGGTGACCTCATCAATGTTTATAAATATGTAAAGGGCAAGTGTCATGAGGATGGAGCCAGGCTCTTCTCAGTGGCATCCATTGACAGGACAAGGGGCAATGGGTGCAAGCTGGAACACAGGAGGTTCCACATAAATATGAGGAAAAACTTCTTTACGGTGAGGGTAACCGAACACTGGAACAGGCTGCCCAGAGAGGTTGTGGAGTCTCCTTCTCTGGAGACATTCAAAACCCGCCTGGAAGCGTTCCTGTGTGATATGATCTAGGTAATCCTGCCCCGGCAGGGGGATTGGACTAGATGATCTTTCGGGGTCCCTTCCAATCCCTAACATTCTGTGATTCTGTGATTCTGTGATTCTTAGCTAATGGATATTTTTGTAAATATTTAGAGCCAAGTCATGGATCTCCCCTCACTAGAAGTTTCCCTAAACTTCATAAAGCTGAAAGGTTTGCTTGAATTTGACTGTACTGATACAGAGGAAGTATATATATAATTTAGACTGGCATCAAGTGTGGTTTTTAGTGACCAAAAAACCCCTTCTTTTTACATTAAGAATAAACTTAGTACTTATCCATAACAATGTTAACAAACTGTAAATTGTACAGAACCTTTTTTAAAAAAAAGGTGGATTTTAAACAGGAAGCAAAGAAACAGCAGAGGTAGACATGCCCACTAAGTTACTGTATCATAAATGCAGCCCAACAACCTTAATCATAATCTAAACATGGTATCAATGCATGCACATTAATAAAATAAAGAAGTCATGAATATACATATTTTCCCCCAATAAAACCATTAAAGTGCTCTGGCTTAATTTCAGAGGGAACTATGGTCCCACATTGTAGAAATTCCAAATTAGGACTTGTCTTCTCTGAAGATTAACACAAAACAGATGACAGTTTCGATCCTGCCATGATATGAAATTGTGATACTATGTGGGGCAAACAAGCAGTACTCCTATTGAACCCAGCTGTCCAAAACATATTGTCTATGCTTTCTGTTGTGTACAGAAGTCATGGAGAGTAGATAGGTAGCAAGCTCATTTTCCCTTGCCATCCCACCACAGGTCACCCAAGAAAGCAAATCCCAGTCACCTTGCGGATGTACTCCTGCAGTCCCGTGACCCCGTACATCCTCAGCACAAACCAGAGCTTCAGGGAGCGGAACCTCCTCCCCAGGGGGATTTGCCAGTGCTGCAAGCCAGGGAAAAGGGAAGGCACCCACATTAGAAGTCACCATTGCTGTGATACTGTGGAAATTGTACATTCTGTAATGATTTTGAAGTGTACAACATTGCCACATCCTACAGGCAGTTGCAAAAGGTGGGTCGAATGATAATAGAAATGTCTATTTCTGCTTAATGCCCTGGTGTGACTGTTTAATACTCAAAATTTTCAAATGAAAAGTGGAAAAGGAAATTGGTGTCAGAATGGAAGGGTCACAAGGCAAATCAAATTTTCTTTGTGCATCCTGAATTCTCCTTGAAGGTTTTGGAAAACTAAGTATCTTAGAAGCTCATGTACACTGGCTTGCTTACAGTTGTGGGGCTAGCATCTACAATGACAGGTCCATTTTCCATTTCAAAACAACAATGTTTCTATGGGTTAAAGGTTAAAACACAAGTGCATTTAAAAAAATGTATTATTCACTGTATTAGGGTAAAAAAATCTTTAGGACATTTCTTTCTACTGCCTAAACCTTGAGATACTACACATGCAAGATGATTTCTGCTTTTAAACAATTTTTTTTAAAAAAACAGAGTTTAAAGTTTCAGCTTGAGGAATGTTAACAATTTAGCGAGCTGTATCCTTCCTGGAAAGAAACATAAGGTTTTGAGGTTTATGATAGCAATAGAAAGTAAAAGTCCTGGAAATATCAGTGTATACAAATAATAGTATTAATTATTACATTGATGCTGTACTTACCCGATAATCTGTTACAAGGCCTGGAAGTTAAAGAAAAAATATTCACATTGCTTCATCACAACATCCAAAACTTACAGTCATTCTAATGCTATTGAAAAAGCTGTATCTTAGCTATCCTTTATGTTTGCTACAAACTTCAGCATCATCAGTGTCAACAGGACCACTAAATGTCAAGTGGGATACTTGGCAGCATGCTACATAAGGATGCTTGTAGTAAGCTTCATTCCGTAGCTAGTCAGAATATACCACTAACAAATCCAACAGTTTTCAGGAGAAGAAATACAATTTTCCTTTCTGTTATACTTCAGATCCTGTGGAGATGATGGACTAAATACTCTGTTTATTTTCCTCTTGTAAGGAAAAGAAGCAGTAGATAAAACGACCATTATTCATTTTCTTTGAAACAGTTTGCAGAATCCTCAAACTCACTTCATCACTCATTCTCTGCTTCTACCTTTTATACTGATTCATATATTTGTTGCTAATTCTTCAGCGTGTCTAAGAAGTGACTTGAAAATTTGATTCAGAATTGACCTCTTCCTGTTTTGAGAATACTATTCTGCAGGTTTTTATGGCTTTTCATTTGATGTTGCAAAAGCCCCTTACAAACATAGATTGACCAAGCCACAAAACAGTCCAGGGAGGCAAGTAGAGTGCATTATTAGTTATCTTTTATATGAGCACACAGAGTCAAGATGCATCTACCTTTTCTTTGAATCAGGTAATTACACTGATCTCACAGTAAAGGAAACTGTAACATAAAGCTGGATTACTTGCAGTAAGCCAGTGACAGAAATTAAACTGACCTAAAATGTAAAGCACTTCTTTAGGAAAATGTGGAAGCATCTGCTCAGCTTTCTTATTCTGCTTTATTATTCTGTAGTGGAACATAAGCTTCATGGGAAGGTATGTACTTAAATTCCAAGGGAAAGTGCTGTCTGAGTGCTCCTGGAATTACGAACTGCAAGGTGCTATGTAGAACTGTAGCTTCTGAATTTGACCAGTTTACGTCATTTATGTAATTCTCAGCCTTTGTATTTTCTGTGGGTAAAAAGACTATTTCCTGCATTAAAAGCTCTCTTGTTAATGTTCTCTCATCTGCGCAGCCAAAACGTAAGAAAAAACATGGTCCTTCCTCCCTGCAACGTATAGCCATTTGGTTCTTTAACCTGTTCCTAGGTTATTTTCCAGATGAAAAAAATCCCACACAACAATCAACCATCATTAACCTATTCCTCGCCTTCAGGAAACAAACATGGTTGTCTCAGCTTGGTAATGAGGGAATTTGATAAGATTCATATTCTTCTGCATCGTAGCAGCCATTTTTGTTTGATAGCTGCAAGACTGGTAGCAGAGGGAGTAAAGCAACTGATGATAGATAAATAATCCTACGCTCCTGTAAGGGGCTATGTCTAATGATCCACAACAACGCCTTTCACAAGCTGTGAAGCAGAATGCAATCAATGATTAGTTCTTGATTACAAGCCTTAGTCTTACATCTGTATTTAACCAGGAGGAATTGCATTGTGGGAGCATATGTGGCATTCACAATAGAGTATAAAGCTGCATTCTTCTAAGACTGCCATTAGGATTTGACCTATATCCTGGGTTGCCAGGCGAGCTAGGATAATCCTCCTGGTGTGATGATGCAAATAACATAAAATTATAATTAATGACAAAATAAAGAGTTTCCCCTTGGGGGCACACATAATTGCCATATGGTTATTAAGAGTAATTGCTCACAGATAGATATATTTTTCCGCTCATTTAAATTCTTGAGTGAGAGACGAGTGACTTCAAAAATGCTACATCGTTTGCCTTGTAAACCCCATGATGGGAATTCTCAGACCTGAGACATACTCAGAAATTAAGACCTTCCATTAGTCAAGTCCTATTTCCAGGAGTGCTGACATCCCATAAATCACAAAGGGATCAACAGGGACTCTAACAGACTAGCACCTTTGCAAATCTGACTATTTTTATTGAAGGCATAAGTGTGGATTGGATTTAACAGTTTAACTAGAGGCATTTGCATTTGAAACGTGTTGTCCAACTCTTTGGAAAATTGATGTCAAATGGGAATAGAGCATAGAAAAATTTAGCATCACTAGACTGCTAGTAATCAGCTGGTCTATTTGGAATCATTATGTCCAGATCACACAACATACTATCACAGCTTTTGAAGGCAAGAAGAAGGCTGAAAAATTTACTGTCCAGCTGGGGAGATAAAGTTTTCAGGTCAACTAGATGGCCTTACTGAAAGCACTGAAAGTTTTAAGAAAGGTTTGATTTTCTTCTGGTATTATTTAACCTGGGGAAAATACTGCACTATCAGCCCTGTCAGTTGTCACAAGGACATATTTTCACTTTAGTTGAGGTTGTATTATTTCTCCTCAAGATAAGTATTTTTCATGTATGTTAAGTAAAAGCTAGTGATGTAAGTGTATTTGCCATATCTTGTATTTTTCATTTTAAAAGGAAAAAAAAACCCAGTATATATTTTTTCTTAGCAATTCTAGCCTTTGGAGGGTGATCCTCAGCTCCAGAGTTACTGTGTTTTCCTGTTTATTGCACTGCTTCAAAATGTAGAAAAGGAATAAAATGCAAAATTTCTGCCAGTTCAGGATTAAGGCGCAGGAGTCCGTTTTTCCTAGGGCTTTTTAGTGAATGGTGGAATTCTGGATGGTATTAATTTAAATGTCAATGAGTTCGTAGCCGTAACAGAGAGAAAAGTACTCAGGGTACACTTCTGAACACAGATCAGCAGCAGCAATTCCAGGAAAAATATGAGATGGAGTAAATGGTAAGAACATTCACATGTGATTCACCGTCTTAAGAAAGTTATGAGCGAACTTGCAGCACATGTTGACACTGCACTGCTGTGACCTTCTTCACAATTAATCTAGCTAGCAGAATCACAACCCTGAACTTCAGGAGGGCCAACTTTGGCCTTTTCAAGCAATTGCTAGGGGAAATCCCATGGGACAGGGTACTAGAAGGTAAGGGGGCCCAAGATAGTTGGTTAGCATTCAAGGACTGCTTCTTCCGAGCTCAAGATCAGAGCATCCCAACAGGTAGGAAGTCAAGGAAGGGTACCAGGAGACCTGCATGGTTAAACAGGGAACTGCTGGGCAAACTCAAGTGGAAGAAGAGGGTGTACAGATCATGGAAGGAGGGGCTGGCCACTTGGGAGGAATATAAATCTGTTGTCAGAGGATGTAGGGAGGCAACTAGGAAAGCTAAGGCCTCCTTGGAATTAAACCTTGCCAGAGAGGTCATGGACAACAGAAAGGGCTTCTTCAAATACATTGCAGGTAAAGCCAACACTAGAGGCAATGTAGGCCCACTGATGAATGAGGTGGGGGTCCTGGAGACAGAGGATAAGAAGAAGGCGGAGTTACTGAATGCCTTCTTTGCCTCTGTCTATACTGTTGGAGGCTGTCCTGAGGAGCCCCGGACCCCTGAGGCCCCAGAAGAAGTCAAGATAGAGGAGGAATCTGTCTTGGTTGATGAGGGCTGGGTCAGGGACCAATTAAGCAACCTGGACGTCCATAAATCCATGGGCCCTGATGGGATGCACCCGCGGGTGCTGAGGGAGCTGGCGGAAGTCATTGCTAGGCCACTCTCCATCATCTTTGCTAAATCGTGGGCAACGGGAGAGGTGCCTGAGGACTGGAGGAAAGCGAATGTCACTCCAGTCTTCAAAAAGGGCAAGAAGGAGGACCCGGGTAACTATAGACCGGTCAGCCTCACCTCCATCCCCGGAAAGGTGATGGAGCAACTTGTTCTTGGTGCTGTCTCTAGGCACATCAAGGATAGGGGGATCATTAGGGGCACTCAGCATGGCTTCACCAACGGGAAGTCTTGCTCAACCAACTTGATAGCCTTTTATGAGGATGTTACCCGGTGGATAGATGATGGTAAAGCTGTGGATGTGGTCTATCTCGATTTCAGTAAAGCGTTTGACACGGTCTCCCACAGCATCCTCGCAGCTAAACTGGGGAAGTGTGGTCTGGATGATCGGGTAGTGAGGTGGATTGTGAACTGGCTGAAGGAAAGAAGCCAGAGAGTAGTGGTCAGTGGGACAGAGTCCAGTTGGAGGTCTGTGTCTAGCGGAGTCCCGCAAGGGTCGGTTCTGGGACCAGTTCTATTCAATATATTCATTAATGACTTGGATGAGGGATTAGAGTGCGCTGTCAGCAAGTCCGCTGATGACACCAAACTGGGAGGAGTGGCTGACACAACGGAAGGCTGCGCAGCCATTCAGAGAGATCTGGACAGGCTGGAGAGTTGGGCGGGGAGAAATTTAATGAAATATAACAAGGGCAAGTGTAGAGTCCTGCATCTGGGCAAGAACAACCCCATGTACCAGTACAAGTTGGGGGCAGAGCTGTTAGAGACCAGCGTAGGGGAAAGGGACCTGGGGGTCCTAGTGGACAGCAGGATGACCATGAGCCAGCAGTGTGCCCTTGTGGCCAAGAAGGCCAATGGCATCCTGGGGTGTATTAGAAGGGGTGTGGTTAGTAGGTCGAGAGAGGTTCTCCTCCCCCTCTACTCTGCCCTGGTGAGGCCGCATCTGGAGTATTGTGTCCAGTTCTGGGCCCCTCAGTTCAAGAAGGACAGGGAACTGCTAGAGAGAGTCCAGCGCAGAGCCACGAAGATGATTAAGGGAGTGGAACATCTCCCTTATGAGGAGAGGCTGAGGGAGCTGGGTCTCTTTAGCTTGGAGGAGACTGAGGGGTGACCTCATCAATGTTTATAAATATGTAAAGGGCAAGTGTCAAGAGGATGGAGCCAGGCTCTTCTCAGTGACATCCCTTGACAGGACAAGGGGCAATGGGTGCAAGCTGGAACACAGGAGGTTCCACTTAAATTTGAGGAAAAACTTCTTTACGGTGAGGGTGACTGAACACTGGAAGAGGCTGCCCAGAGAGGTTGTGGAGTCTCCTTCTCTGGAGACATTCAAAACCCGCCTGGACGTGTTCCTGTGTGATATGGTCTAGGCAATCCTGCCCCGGCAGGGGGATTGGACTAGATGATCTTTCGGGGTCCCTTCCAATCCTTAACATTCTGTGATTCTGTGATTCTGTGATTAACCAAATATGTAAAAACAGGCTTCAGGATGGCAAATGCCACTCTACAGTTGTTAGGTATGTGCAAGGAGCAGCACTAATCCATTAAGGAGCTTTGTACAGGGCCTATGATTTGTAAGTAAGTTCTTTGTGAGTGTTTTGTGAAGAGCTTTTGTGAGCATTTTGTACAAGACAGAGAGCCTGCACTCACCTCCTTCTCTCCAATGAATGTAAGAATATGGGAGCAACAGGATAATGTCCCAGATAGCTACCGTTCAAAATAGAGCACAGATATCAAACATAGCTCACCTTTTCTTTGTGGTTTCTGTGTTTGCTCCTGACATGCGTGTTTGAAAATTTGAATCAGAGCTTGCATGCATAGCTAAGGAAAAAGGTCACAGACTTTAGAAACCCTAAAAACAAATGAGATCTTGAAACCATTCTGGAGAAAGATATGTTGGGGAAGGCAGGTTAAGGGACCCGATACACAGCACCCAAGATGTTTATCTGACTACCAAAAGATCATTAAGAATTTTATAAACACTCCTACAAAGAGTCAGTGGCAAATCTGGAGCTGGGGAAATCCCAATACAAAAGTATTAATATAAGGCTTTATAAAATGGCTTTCCATCAATTGCTTTTTATACTAACTGAAATCTTACTAGATATGTGTTTGCACTTTAATAAGCTTAACTCCCTGAGGCACATTGAAAATGGAAATAGGCTCCTAAACAACTTAGGTGGTTTTAAGAATTTCAGTTTTCATCTCAAATCCTTATTTCCATTAGATATCAGTGTGGAACAAAATAATAATAATCTCATTTAATTACAAAATTACCAGACTCCTGATGGTGATGCTGCAGGTAAAGAGGTTCTAATTTAAAGGCACCTGTTAAATCTGATCTTTTTTTCACCCTGTATAAAAAGAAAGAAATAAAATTGAGAAACTTAAGAATTAAAATTTAAGGGATTAAATTTGCACAAGAAGTGAAGGCAAATTGAATGTGTTTAAACTGGCATATTTCCTGAGCACAGCCTGTGCCATTTCCAGTGCTTTTTCACAGCCATATCAGTACTGTACTTACAAGTAGTTAAGTGTAAGGCTCAGCAGGAACGGGCAGCATGACTGCACGACTGCATATTTAAAAACAGACAAGAAACAGACACAGAGGATCTTTTTATGGTGATAGACACTCACACCAGAATGTGAGACTAGCTAAAGCAATGTTAATGTTTGCAGTCAACAGAAGTTGTCTTGAAATTACTGCAATACAAAGTTGTGTGGGAAAAGCTGTGGCTTTCTAGATACCGTGCACAGCCACACTGAGGCTTTGTGGATGCTGGCCTCTGTCTCTCTGTGCTGTGGTGGTGGCAGCAGCAGCCACTGGTAGGGACGAGCCACACGCCCCAGACTCAGGCTTCCCTCTTGTACCACCCTGCCATAGCTGGATCCAGTGTACAATTACTGACAGACTTACTACAGCACAATGTAAAACTGATAAGCACACCTTACTATTGCCAGCTAGTGGGTAGTGTAACTGTACTGAGTTTCAAAAGCCAATGTGTCCCTTTTAGAGAGAATAAGCTACATTTTGCCGGTAGGTAATAACAAGATTTTTCTCATTTATGCTTCACTCTACGTGTAAGACTGACTCACCTCTACATATGATGGGGTTTATAGAGGCAGAAAAAGAAGAAACCAGAAATCAAAAAGGGAGAGACTGCTATATAATTGTATTAGGCCTATAGATATTTCACAAAGTAAGCAATAATTATGTCAGCATGGGGACACTCTAAATGACAAAAGTCCAAACCTTTTATGATTTTTCTGCACATCCATTTTTTAATGTTTTTTTAATGATTTAATGTAAAATTCTAAGTAAAAATCTATTTTCCAATATTTTAGTGTGTATGTATAAATGCATAGGCCAGTACATACTCCCAGTCTCATCCACATCTAGACTACGCTCATAAAACATCTTATTCAAACGAACTAAAAGCCCTCCTCTCACTTTAATGGTCAGGAGAGTACCAAGGTTAACAAAGTACTTGCTTTCAGGTATGGAAGGTACATAGCTGAAGATAAGTAAGCTTATGCACATGAAAAATCTAAAAAGACATTCAGAATACTCTCAATAAAAACAATAATCTATTTGTGTCTTGAAAATATCCTGTGGACAGAAGGAAGAAACTATTATCTGAAAGCAGTTTTAATTAGGCTAGATATTGTGAACAAACACTAAGTTGTTCTACTGAAGTTTATTTGATATATTTGATTACTTTGATATATTCATGTTTCAGCAGCCCATTCCATATGCAACTAACCCGAGTTACAAGCAATATCATTAGTTGTCATGTGAGAGATTCATTCCTTCTGCTGTAATACGCTGTGCTAAACAATACAACACATAACTATTCTGCAGGAACATCTGGTCACTTAGAACCTATAAAAATGCTGTCATCTTGCACTTCCTTTGTGATGTTACTGCTTTTTTAAAAGATGGTGTCTGTTCCATCTGGGGACTTCAAAGGTCTTAATCGGGCAACCATGAAAAACTATCTAAAGGTTTACTAAAATAAATCCAGAGCCTGGACATCAATGTATATGAACCAGTTGAGTTGCACCTCTATACACCACATCTAGATTTCACCCTATGTATTTAAACTTCTTTGCAGTAAGTGCTTGTATGGTCTGGTAATGGACAGAAGTGATGTCCTTAACTTTCTTTGCAAATACCCTTCATTGACTGAAGGATTGTGAATATGTATTTCAAAAATGCCATTGATAAACTAGAATTGTTTTAAGGCTTGATGTTATGCTAACAGACCTACTAAGATCTAGCTTGAGTGGCACAGATTCACAAATTAAGTAGTCATAATACAAAATGCACAACAAAAGTCCTGGTGAATAAAGTACTGAAAATCTGTGAAAAGTTACTTACTCAGATTGTGCATTTGCAACTTTTAATAGCCTCACTCTATTCTGTTAATTTTAAATTATAGATACAATAACCAAAAAGGTGACTTCATATTATAAACTAACAGGAAAATTTCACTTCCATCTAGAGATAAGCATTTCCTGTAAGCATCTTCCTTCTAAATACTAAAACAACCTTCCCAACCAGAAGTTAATAGTTAAACACTGAAAAGAGTAATAGAAAAGCAAAAATACCAAGACTTTGCAAGATTATTGTTTTCACTCTCTCTGAAAGAAGACACTTCTTCCTATTTTATAATTTTCCAGAGTACCAGTTAAAGAAGTCAGGCAAAACTGACTGCTAGTTTCAAGGCAAAGTCTCAAAAGGACCCTAACATTTGAATATGGAAAATATACCCTTCTCAGAGTGGCTATATTAAATTCCTTTTTATAGGAAATTGACTGCTATTTTCTGTACATCAAGAAGTCTGAGAATATTTTACAAAAGGTTTATAATGAAAATGCCTCCAAATCCCAAATGACATCAGTGCTACATATTGCACTGAGTAGTTAAATAATTTCATTACAGTTCTAATGGCTAGATTATCTTAATCAACTTGCAGGGAAAAGAAATAGGAGTGTTTATTGGGGAAAGTGCTGAGGAGCCTGGGTGACTTAGAAGCCTGACGGTTAATGGAACTCAGCTTAATTTGATTCTGAAATGGTGTTCACTGTTTATTGAACTCTCTCCATATTATTACAATATCATGGTTAATACTTCCCATGGATCCTAAGAGGACTATGTATCCTTCACAGTTACTTTTTCTCACCCCGTTCCTTCATCCTTTATTATTAGATTTCACCTTTTCAGGCAGTGTTACAGTTGATAAGAGAGGTGAATTTTGAACAGGGGCTTTAGAAATAGTCAGACAATGGGCTTGGCTTCAAGTCAAAGAGTTAAACTTTAAATGTACACTTCATTCTTTATTAAGTGAATAAGACCTATACATAGATGCCTTGCTGAAACGAGACCTCAATGGCTATAGTTGTAAAACTTTCACTTTTGAGTAAGGAGACATGTTGCAGGGTCCCTTGAGATTCCTTGTAATGCAATCTTTCTACTGACGAAAACATGCATTTTATACAATAGCTTATCTAAAAAAAAAGCGAGAAACAAAATAGAGAAAAATATTTTCCTAAGTCTAAAGTCTAAGCTTGGCTAGGAAGAAGCTAAAATTGCCTGACATGGGAATATAAACTGACAGACAGTGTGATTGTATATACCTTGTTTTCCTGGAAAGCCAGGTAAAATACTTTTAACATAGTTCCACGGGGGTTTTGGGGGAAGCAGAATTAATGAGAAATTAAACTGGTAGGGACTAGGCTCTGGCCTCTAATTGTCCTACAAACTTTAAAGAGAGTGATGGTGTATTTTCTGATTTCTGAGTGGTTACTTTGTTAACAATGTTTTTGAGTGATAAGAAAAAGATGGGAGAAACTAGCAAAGGAGTTCCATCATCTTCCTATTTCCATATATGAGAGAGACAGCTAGTTATGCAGTACTTATTGGTTGTTAGTTATGAGGTACTTATATGAGGTTGGGTTAATCACTGCCACTACTGATGAATCTGGATGAAAATGTAAGCCATTTACTCTAAGGAAAAAAAAAAACATAATGGCTTGGAATATTTGAAGTGCCTACATCAGGAAAACTGAATAACATATCTGAATAATTATCTGAATAATATACATATTTGTGGAAAAGTCAACTTTGCTGAAGAGATTAAAAAGCCAAAGGTTAGCCAAAGGCAACCAAGTGATCACTGTCTCACATTTATTCTTCTTTTAAATAAGGTGACCTTTTTCTGGATTATGTTTTAGAGTCTTCTTTTTAACATTCAGTTTTTCCTTCTTTTTTCATTTTTGCAAATTTTGTTCTATTATAACTGAAATTAATGTTTTCATTTATTTTGGTAAATAGTCTGAATAGCTGTTTTGCTAATAAGTATCATTAGTCATGATGCTGGTAGACACTAGGTTCTGGAAATTCCAGTTTGGGACACAATAAGATCATCGATTTTGGGATTTTGTTATTACTACTATTATTACTGCTATCATGCTTTGCTTTGTTTCAAAATATATCTACTGGTTTCTACTTTGGCATCTTTTTATATCAAAATGTCTTCTCTGCTGTGATCTGGGGAAATTAAAAATCAGTACAAAATTGCATAAATAGTCCTTTTTGAAGACAATTGCTTTTCATCAGCCAAATCCCAAGCTTTTTTAGAGAGACTTTTGAAAGAGTCAAGGCTCAAACAAAAAGAAATTTTATGGAAAAGGAGAAAAAGCTCTGTTTAGCATCCTGTTCATTGCATTAACATCCTTAAATTAAGTTTTTTTCATTTATGTTTTAAGCAGTCCCAAAATGGAGCAAGTATGAATCTGCAGACTTTTCATATTTCTCTCTTTCTGGAACATAATGCAGAGCTCAGGCCTATATCTAAATTTTACTTTTTTGTAACTTGGATTAAATGAAAGAGTGAATTTTGTAAATAATTTATAAGAGTTAAAGCTATCCAGAATTCCTCATTTCAATAGAGAAATGTAGATAAATGTCTACTGCTAGAAAGGCAGACTAATTTAATATGTGATTTTTGTCTCTTGTGATGTTTTCTTTTACTGTAATACTTACCACATAGCAGAGCAGTCAAAATTCACGAGGAGCCATTTGTGAGGATTAAAGTTAAATGAATCTGCAAACTGAGAATGGATAAATAAAAAACAAAATTATGAAAGAGAAAAGGATCCATGTGTACCTTACTTAGTAACTATTGTAGTTAAATCTTCATTTATTCTGGGGATGGAATTCAGGTTAGGTGTGCAGCTAGGCTATTGATATTATCAACATTTTGAGCATTTGCTAACAATTATACTTTTTAGATACATGTGTTATGGAAAAGTATATATCTCAGTGTAAACTAAAAAAAAATCTGCATACTCAGTAACATCCACTTTGGTTCATATCCCAATGTCCAATAACAATGCACTAAGCTTTCTATTTCCAAGAACATTAAACATATACACACACAATTCATACATAGAGGCAAATGATATATTTAGTTCAGAATCTGCATATCACATTCATTCATAAAATTACAACTGACCAGGCAACGAATTTTTTTTTAGCTGCTAGGGTATTTTATTTTAGTAGAAGTCATTTTTTCATCTAAGTCAAAAGGAAAACCAACACAGAGTAAGCATTCACAATACACATTTATATAAATCATGTAACAGGCCTGTTTTACTTGACATATGTTTAGGCGTGGCATCAGAAGAAACCCAGGTAGGTAAGATGGACATTCTGTGGGAAAGGCTTCATCCATATTTTGTGTGTTAACAAAGGCAGAAGCCATCAGCCTTAAAAAAAGAGAGATGGGGGCCCAGCAGCACCAGGGTCTGACTACCCCATATAGCACTTTTCTGTTCTCATTTGCTTCTCATAACCTTCCCTGTCACTTGTAAACAATTAACAATTGCTCTCATAAGAGGAGATTATCTGTCTGTCTATCTATGCATCTATCTAGCTAGCTCCTTGTACTATGTAAGGTAGGAAACCTATTCATGGCTGTTAAATATTTACTCTTATGACAAATGCTGGCCCAGACAAGGTATGCTGTTTCATTTCCTTCAGGAACCAATAACAATAATTTAAAAAATATTCCCCCCACAGGAAATTACAACAAGCTTCATTTGCTGATAAAAAAGAGACAGAAAGAATTGCTTTATTTGTTAGGGGGGTTTCCCTCCTCTTCTTCATTAGTCACTACCTATCAGTGCTATGTTTAAACTTCTGGCTTTACCAAACAGTAATATTTTCTCCACTGACGTGGAAGACAAGGACTTATCTGACTGTCTGAGGGGAGCAGCAGGAAATTGAAGTATTCTTATCTAAGCAACTGAATGCCAAGTAGCTCAGTGAGCTGGGGGGGGAAAGGAACAGGAGTGCTGTTGGAGGAATATTTCATTTAGCTCTCTTGGTTATTAAACCCTGTCTGTTTGAGATACAGCTACTGGCTGTATCCTATATGGCTTTCAGGATGTAAGCAAAAAAAGAGACATAATGAGCTTATTAATTTGTTGAACTTCTTTCCTTTTTTTTTTTTCTTTTTTGTGTAATGTAGAATTAGGGTGTTATAAATGTGCCTTTTTGGATATTTGGGAAAAAGTTCCTCTTTTCTAGTTTGTGAGACATTTTGTGGATTCACTACTACTTGCTATTCTGAATGACAAACTTTTACATACTCTGATAACTTGCATACTCCCAGAATAAACCAGTAAAAATTATATAAACATAAGTAATGTAATAGAATATACAAGGATTTGTAGTGCAAACTGAAGTGCAGCGTACTCAGAGATTCTAAAAGAGCCATGAATGCTGGATACATAAGAAACACCCAAATTCTATGGAAAAGCAAGGCTTTAGCAGGCTGCTAGAGAAGAAGCACTTCATTCACCTCCACTCCATTTAAAAGATGCCTGAATTCAGGGCAGATGAATGCACTCCCAGCATAGGCTGCATCAATATGCATCCAGATATTTTCCTTGTTACCTAAAAAAAAAGTAATTGAAGGGGAAATAAATTGAACAGCAGATTAAAAAGCCCTATTAATTTGCATGAAACCAAGTGCCTGAGAGATTTTTCTTTGATGTTATTATTTTCCCAATTTAAAATTAAATTAAGAGATTAAATGTTTCTACCATCTGGGTTTCCATTAATACATAAAGATGTATACATAACATATTCTTCTTCCTCCCCACTTCTACTCGAACAGAGTTCTTATATGTCTAGGTTTATCTTATTAATATTAAGCAACAGAAAATATTAAATCATTTTGATTTAAGAACCATTATAAACTACACCTTAAAAAGATGTATCTAGAGATGTAGTTATCATTTCTATGGTAATAAAACTATCTGCCTTAGCAAAAGGAGCTAGAGTTTTAGTTGTGCTCCCCACTTTTAACTCATGAATCACAAATACACATTTCTAACCGGTATTTTTTACATACTGATATATATGCATGCACATGCTTTTGAACTATGTGCAGCAAACTATTTATTTCAAGGACTGAGACACTTATGCAAGGGCAAGCATTGAAAGGTTAAGAAAGTGCTAGTTATGATTAGTCACTGAATGGTTTCTGCAGAAGTTTTTTAGCATATGAGCCTCATGTATTCTCTGTAATTTAGTATTCACACTCTGCTATAGATCACCTGAATTAATGCACACGGTAAAAATTCTGGTCTATGAGTTGATGACTGAAGCCCACATGACATCTTTACACTGATGACCAAATTATTCTAATGGGTATTTCCACATACAGAGGTATAACCATTCAGATCTGCAACTGCACACCAAGTTCACGCTGGAATTTGCATTCTTGTGAACTACATTTTCTTTTTGCATAAATGCCTGGAAAAAAGCTAATAAAATATTCATAATATCTATGACTGAGATTTATTTGAAAACACGTTCAAAGTTCAACTGATGATTTATTTTTAAATACACTTGGTTTGAGACACTGCCTTTATTTCATAGGACTACTGCTCATGTATATTAAGAAGAAAATTGACCTGCGCACAGAAAAGCTAGCATGAGACTTATGATTTGAGTAGTGCGTAATCCTTCTGCTGGTCTCTGCTGCACAAGTAGGAGATCATTGAGAGCAACTGGTGAAACACACAATTAGTTGCTATACCTAAAAGTACTGGTGCCACTATTTTATTAGGTCAGGTCTATAGGAATAACCTGAACAGCAAAATAATCTCTAGCTCCTAAGCAGGCTACTAGAAACCTTTTTAGAAAGGGGGATTTGGAGAAACTGAGTCTCTGGGGCTTGTGCTGAAGGGTAGAAAACCTCACAGATCAAGTCACCACCACACAAACCCCAAGTGTTTTAGGCCCCACCCGAATAATTTAACAGAACATCAATTCTAACCATGTTTCTATAAGCCTGCTTCCAATTGCTTATAGCTATAAATTTCCTGTTCTAAATGTACACTTGAATAGCTATGATGCACTTCTCTTGCATTTTCATCAGCCAGCAAGTGTGTGCTTTTGACCAAGCCTTGCTGCAGATCAAAGCTTGACACAACAGACCGTAGCACAGAAATGCTTCTGAAAAGTCCATGACTCAGTCACTGTATTAAACACCCTGGTACTTGACCTGTTTTCTTCCAAGAGGAAGGAAATCGGGGAAGGGAGAGGAATGATTAAGGAGAATACATGTAGATTTTTGGTGCATATTTCCCTGCTTTTTATAGTTGCTAGAACAAGAGAGAAATAAAACTCTTGGTGCAGAGGAGAATTAGAGTTCAGCTTTCCCTGATCTTCACCACTGCTCTAGATGCACTTGCAGGTAGAAGGGCTTGAAGAAAAATGTTACAAAAACTGAAGCATTTAAGGTACTTTTTAATTGTCAGTGTTCCAAAATACGACCCTCCCCCAAAAACCCTTGAGGCAATGGCCTCTGTACTCGTTTAACAGTCTGAGATTGCAAGCTTTCTGCTTGACCTAATATTAGAAAGAAAACTGTAACTGAAGGTCTCATTGAATTTGGACACTGACACTGCATAACGACCTGGAAATGACTCAGCGTGGCTTCAACTGGTATCTGCAATTTTAGAAAGTAGCAGCAAAAACTTACAAATAGGACCCAGTTCTAACAGTTTGTCAAAGGAGCAGCAAGGTGTGGTTCCAAGTGTTGCACAGAACTGCAGAGCCAAAAAAACAAAGGTGAAAAAAATTGTTACAATAAAGCAAATTATCAAATAAAAAACCTGCAAAGGCAACAATAAACAGAATAGATGATATAGGGCAAAATAAATTTATTTTAGCCAATACCTATCTTTCAGTGGAACTTTTGAGAATGTAATTTTTTTTCAAAGCTCCCATAAGTGTCCACTGAGACATGCATAAAATTGAATGTTAATTAAAATTGACCAATGAGCAATGTAATATAGTCACAGTATTATACTAATGCTATATTTTATACATTTTCTATGTGTTTCACATGCTTATCATGTGGACCAATACTAACCTCACATATGCAATTATCATCAAAATGATTTGCAGTTTATGCTATATAAGCAAGCTCTGAACTTGAGCAACTTAAAGGTGCTGGAATTCCTGTTGACAGAATGGATCATAAAATGTTACTGCCTGAATTAAAGAGCCACAGCTCTGTAACAGAGACTTGTAACTGATTTGTGCTCAATGGATCTGCAGCCTGGACCTGTTCACTAGTAGCATATGGTCACTATTAGGTTTGCAAGATTTTTTCCCAGAGAAACTTTTTCTCCCAAATTCATCCTGAAATACTGGAGCCATTCTTCATTCTGTTAATGTCTCATTTAATGTGTCCTGCTGCATAACCAGCGGGCCAAAAGCAAAGGCAACATAAATGCTGAATTTCCACAGTAGAAAGAGAATATAACTAGGAGAAAATGAGCTAGGGTGATTTCCTGGGAACATGCAGGTAGAATTATAACCCAAAAAACAACTACCAAGTGCATATAACCTGACATTTTATTTTTCATTGCTACACTTATGTTTTAAACTCTCTGTCTCATTTTTCTAAGCACCAATAAAGGCTGGGTCTGTTTTTTTCCTTGTACTGGATTTTTATATAATAAAAGACACTTTACAATTTAAATAGGTGAATAAAGTATGCTGGTTTTTAGCTACAGTATTGAAGTACAAAGGAATTGGATCATTTATCCAAGGTCACACACAAACAATAGTACAGCCAGGAGATGACTATAAATATGTCAAATCCAGAATTTTGTGGTGTTTTTTTTCTTTATTTTTGTACTTCTAGTTACTTTTTCTGCCAAGTGCACTGTCAATGCACTATCTTTTTCTTTCACAGTTTTTCCCCATATATCTGCAACTAGCCACATTTTTCTAGTGTGTGTATGTGTGCACATCCCTCAGTGAATTAATGACAAGACCTATAAGAAGACAAAGGAACACCTAGATGATACTTCTCCATCCACTAGACCTTTCAAGAAACAAACACACTGTCATAGCAAAACATAGATACAATTATACATTAAAACTCCATACAGTGCATTTTTGTCTCACAGCTCCATAATGAGTAGGTACACAGGGCCTTTGGGTTCACTACTCTCCCTTGTAGCAGGAGTGATACCATCAGAAAATGTTTCCAGTGGTTCCTTCTCTGCATTGGACTTCTCTGGCTCATCCAACATGCCAAGTAATATCTTTCTTTAGCATCTGCTTAGTTTGTCCAGTACAGTAGGTCTTCTGCTGCACTAGAGAATGTCCTTATTGAAGAGCAGCATGTGTTGTTGTCATTGCTGCCTTAGTGGTGGAGCTGCTTCAGGATGGGGACATGTTGCCAGTGCCCAGCTGAGAGTGAAACTGGTGGCTTGGGTGTATGGGACAAGGTGGACTTTTGGCCTGTTCTGTTACAGTCATCGTGATGTGGGTAAGGACTTCTGTAGCAAAGGATTTTGCTCATGCTTGCATTACCTGATGTGGCCTTATCTGCCTTCAGCTTTTAGTCTCTCTCTCTAGCACAACAAGCTTTCTCCTTCTGAGAAAAATAATTTCATGTTATTATGCCAGTAGCAATTTTTTTGCCAAAATCCTATGATCTGTTTTGGCCTAATACCACATTTCACTTGCCAAGTGTATGCTCTTTTCTGTTCTTCTAGCTTGGACATTCACATGCTGTCTCTCCCACATTTCACTGATATCTCGTTAATTCTAGGAGTTCCTGTTACTCAAAAGTTAAACGATGCCAGCTTTTTCAGGAGGGTCTTTTTTGCTTCTTTTTAAAAAGGTGATACACATTTGCACTGAGCATTTCTGCTCTAATTAAACAGACTACTTGATAGCTACCAATATTTTACACTTTTATTTGTCCCCTTGAACACTCATCCTCATTCATAAGTTGTCACCCACTTTCAAGCTAGAGATTTTATTGACTTTTTCACTTTTACCAGATATTGGATATTGGAGACTGTTACAAATCATCTACGGTCACATCCTGAAGCAAGTCCTGTACACATCTCAGTACTGAGTTGGTTTTCTCTCTGGGGATTCCCTTACTAGTTCTCCCAATAACTTTTCATTAAGTTTTAACACGTATATTTATTTTTACTTTTCACATTTCCCATCAAGCTCTTTTTTTTTTCCTTCTTTTCATTCTATGAAATAAAGCAGCAACAGCACACTAGAAAGGCCTGACATCTTGGAAAAAATAATATGATTATGAGACAAAGAGTTAGATAAATGTGATGGGATTTTCATTTGCAAGTTCCAGGTTTTTAGAGAATTCATACAAAGTGAGAGATAGTTGTTTTACTACTTATTAAACTAGATTTTTCAAAATTTCTAGGAAATCCCATACTAACATAAACATCCAGTAAAAAGGGCAGGTGGATATGTATTCAAAAAGCTAGAAATTTAAAAAAGATACAACCCAAGAATATTGACCTAATTCAATAATCTATTGCTAGAGAGGTAAAACCTCTCATTTAAGTACACTTTTGAACATTTCTGCATATATGTTATACCATACACATCAGAGATATTTTTAAATGTTGTAGAGAGCTGGATTTTTCTGTTTATTGGAAAGTAGTCAGATAGTACTCAATTCATATAACTTTATGTACACCCTTAGAGGAAGTCATATTGTGCCTTTGTATAGGGCAGACCTGATTAAATGTAGTCATATAAAACCCTGAAACATTTTACCCCTGACAGCGCACATGTTCCCTCAGCTTCACAATTACAGCAATAATGATAACTATAATCATGTTTCAGCGCACCAATAAAAAATATAGGCTATGGGAAAAGTTATTATTAAAATAAGAAAGGGACAATTCAGTATTCTTTCCATATCAAGCTACGCAGAACCTGAGTTTGCAACAAATACAGTTCTGAAAATTAGAAGTACATTAAATATACAGTTAATAAAATGTTGCTGCTAACACATTTTTCCCTCAAAATAATCTAAGCTTTATCTATACTGGGCCTTCCTATATTCCTGAGACACATGAGAGGAACAGAATAAAGGTACGTTTATGACTTCTCTGGAAGTTGAATCATCCTTTGAGGGAGGTTGCTTTAAAAAGACTGCAGGGTATTTTTTTAGAAAGGAATAAGTTTGCTCCCTTTTTTTAGTAAGAGGGCATGCATGTATGGAGTCAAAATATATTTACTGCGTTATTGTTTACCTAAGTTGTTCCCACAATCAGGAGAAAACTGCATTTAATCCTTGGCTGAACTACAGATCTACAAATTGGGTCACAAGAAATGGAGGATACCATGATGAAAATACTGATTTTTCTATATACATAAAGAATGGGGGTTAACTCATTGGATTGAAAAATACACCAATAAAGAGTGCACTATAGACTTAGCTCTGCTTTTATACATGTATTTTATGATCATATGGTGTGGACTTTCTGACAAGATTAGAGTGAAATTATCCTGACTAGTCCAGCAATTAAAATAATGATGGAGATTTCACAACAGAAAGTTATGCATTATTGTTATTAGTGTTGTACTTCAGTTAAAGCATTCTCCTAATCAGGATAAGGAGTATCTTGCTTCAATGAGTGACTATATGAGTTCAAACACATGCTTAGTTGTTTAACCAATGGCTTATTCTGTGAAGTATACCTCAGTTTCTAAAATAATTCTGTTGTCCTCTCTGCAGGTGTCTAAGCCTCAAAGCTACTTGTTTTAATTTTCAGAGACCACTTAATTGACAGCATCTGCTCTTGTCAGGACTTTCATTACCCTGCCTCAGTACTACACAATGAATCTAACTCAATTTGTAACCTGTATAACACTGGCAAAATCACATTTGTGCAAAGGGCGGGGGACAGGCTGCATCACAGAAATGGGACTGATGTCTCTGTATAGCCTGCAGGCCTTATCCTTTCCAGGTTGTGCGTTTGAAATTTGACTCAGCCCTGGTTGCAAATACAAAGCAGCTAAAATGCTTGCATCAGTCATCTCATGTATTACTTTCCTGAAATCAAGAGCTATGTCAGGGAACATGCACGAATCTTTATGATGCCTGAGAGCAATGACTCTCAATCTTTTCAACTGGAAGACCTCCTCCCGCTTTTGAAAAAGATGTGGACATATTTTGCACAGTTTCACCACAAAGCTTTTCATTTGCAATTAACTAAAATGAGGCAGGACTTCCAGTATTCTCTTATTATTTTTATTTTCTCCTACTCAATTGTTTGCCAGGTTGCACTCATGAGAATGTCTGTGGCTTGAAGAAAACAGCAATCATTCACAAACTGTGGGTTAAGAAACATCACCCTAGACATCTGTATGTGTCTCGAGAATGCTTCTTCCATATGGGAATCTGTGGGCAGGTTCTAAGTATTAATGTCTACTGAAAAGATGGTTCCTCTCTCAGTCTAATTCTGATTTATTGCTTCCCGAGTAAGTCCGGATACAAACAGCTGCCTTCTTAATATCCTGCAGATCATCATTCAGAAGAGTCATTTCAGCTAGAATGAGACCGGTTTCACGCTGGGCCTTTGTTCAGTAGCAAGGCGATCATGTTATAGCAGCTTTATACTGGATGAGGTTGTTGGAACATATTGTACTATATATATGCCAGCTGCAATATATCAGTGTTGATTTATGAAAGACAGCATAAAGCTCACAGGCCACTTACACACATTCAAGCGAACTGGGCTTGAATGTGGTAGACCCCACGTCTGAATTTAGCAGTGCTTAACTTAGTGGTCTCCGCATTTGGGCACTCCAGTCAACATTCATCCAACGTAGAAGCCTGTCTCGAGCTGGGAGCATAGGGCCCAACTGAGAAAGGCATTTATGCATGTGCATAACCACCGGTTAGTGTTTATATTTAACAAAATAGACATGACTTCAGCACATGCTTTAAAGCTGCCCCTTATCTGGCAGCCAGATGAAGGGCTGCATATCAGCCACACTTGGAAATTGCTCCTTGGGAAATCGTGGCAACTTTAGTGCCTCAACACCTGACATGGTTAAGTGCTTTGTTTGCACAGTCTGCTTGCTTTACTATATGAAAATACCTCTGTTTCAATTTCTGCAGAAGTATTTTGAAAGAGACAAATTAACCCAAGTCTGAACTTAGAAAGAAAAAAAGGAAACAAAAGTAGAGGTCTGGGTACATTAATTGGCAATAGCCTTCACTGAACAAAATATACCCGTTACTTGTGCTAAAAGATATTGATGGTGGATAGGAATTCGAAGACTCATTTTAAAGACAATGCCCCTCCCAAAAAAAGGCTGACTGCCAAATCCTATGTTGTGAAAAGCAAACCTGTAATTACCAGATTACTGTAATGAAAGAACCTGTTTCACATCAAGCAAATGAGCCCCTGATTCTCCACTCACCTCTATAAGCAAAGCACTTCTATCAAGTTCAGTATAATGCTTCCTCATTTATTCATTAAATGTAAGAGGAGAATCATGCCTATAAGGCATTGTAATTTGCTTGTATTTTCTTTTTCAATCCCATACAAAACATTTTTTTTTGCTGATAAGGGAGACTGCATCAGCTTGGATGCAACCAAGATCTCTTCATTAGGAATGATATCTCTGCTGTCTCTTCAGGCAGAATTTCTTCTGTTAAACTTATTGCTTTGATGCTGAATCACTCCTCTTAGTGAAGGATCAGTGAATATAGGGAGACAAGGAATAATGTGGCATAAGGTTTTTCCTTGTCAATGTGCATATCTTTGTCACCAGAACAAAATAAAATAGCACCAAATTACTCAAGAACAAAAGAAATTGAAAGGCTTTTGAAATCTGCAAGCCAGAAAAGGGAGCACTAATACGGTACATGGACTGCTGCTCAGCAAGACAGAGAATTAACACACCTTTTGAGTTAAGAGGCCAACCATAAGGATAATGACATCTAGTTTAATCTAAGCTGACATGTTTTATGTATACAAATAAATGGAAGACCTGGCACAGGCCATATTAACTCAGACTGAGCCTCTACTGTCTTTGAAAGCCTGTTTTGCACAGCTAAGCAAACAGAGGAAGAAAAACAACAGTTAAATCACCCTTTGTAAGGGTGTAACTGAATGCATAATACAGAATTTTTTATTTCTTCTTGCTACACATAGAAAAATGAATAAGGAATGAATATTTATGAAGGACAAGTTGTGTTTTTTTTTGTGAATGGACAAAAGATGAGGAAAAAACACATTAGATTTGTAATTCGTGCACGGAGATGCGATATAGTGCTGTACTTGTAATTGTTTAAAATTAACAGTAAGATAAACAAATAGAATCTTATATAAGATATTATGAGCTGGTACCATACAACAGAGAAATAAAACATGCCTTATGGCACATCTCCACTTCAGTAGGTGCAGCCCACAGAAGTTCATTTAGACAGCCTTATAGATGCTTAGTTTCTCAGTCATAGTCATCTTATATTGGAAAGCAATTGATCGGATGTGCTTGGCCACCCCAAGGACTCGCTAGTTCTAGGGAGGCTAGAAATTAGGAGCATTCTGCACATATGAAAAACACTTTTCACCCTAGTCATCCTCATACTACATAAAAACAGACACTAAAGGTTAAAAACAAAAAGAGTAAAAAGACTACATTTTCAAAAGAGCTTGGTGAAATTTAAGCTTCTTTGTCCTGTTTGGCATTTATCCATGACCATAAGCAAGCTTAATCTGCTAATTCTTCTGAAAACAGTTAATATACATTTAAGTCACATTAGCCCTTTTCAAAATGCTACCACATGAAGGAAAAGAAAAAAATTGTCGTCAGGCATGACTTTTCTGAAAAAATCATGATGTTTTTGACTCTCTTAAAAAAATCCCATTTCTCAAGTTCTCAGTTTCTAAAGTAAGTTGTTTTTTTCCTACAATTTTTATTCAGTGGAGGCCAGTAAAAACATGTTACTGGTAGCATATTATACTCCTTTATAGATTATACAGATCATGGTCTATATCAAGTTTTGTAGATGCATAATGCTTGGAAATGAGCAAAAAGTTCTATTGATGATGTACAAAAACACAACAGAGGTTACTTACTCCATGAAAAAATAAATGGTAAAATCTTGCTTTAACTTGAAATAATAAGATGGTGTTCTGAACTGACAGGAGGAGGAGATCTGATGAATAAGCAAATATTCTTTTCAATCAGGTACTTATCATAGTAGAACCAAACTTTAGAATTGTATCCAATCTAACACTGTTCTGTGTCAAAAATTGGGGGATTTTGAGCTCTAGCTGCTGAGATATGAACATCTGCTTTTTCTGGACTGCTGTGGAAGCAGGAATCTCTGGAAAGGAAAGTGGACAGATAACAAGACATGATGACACCTTAAAATTTCCACAGCATGATTCCCTATAGCTCACCTGTTAGAGATAAGACATATACTCAACACATACTCAGAAATACCTGTCTGACAATGTCTGATCTTGCTGATATTTGGGGTACGTTATGGAGGTTAATTTCTTTGCTAAAGTGGTGAAGAGGAGAAGCTATTTTTTCTTGAAAATACTTAAGCTTGAGATACCGTCATTTAATTTATTGCCTTTAAACTTGTTTTATGTACAAGTAAGTTAGAACCTGAAAACATAAAAGTATACCTTTGTAAAAGAGGCAGTTCAGAATTCAGGTGTTAGGAGATTATAACATTGCAGGACTAGATGTAACTACAAAATTCACCTGCATTTATTCGACTGTCTAATATAACTTTAAGTCCTTTTAAAACATCATTTTTGCTGAGAAGTGCAACCAGCTGCTCAAATGAGTTGCTTATACTGCACAGAAAGGTGTGTGAAGAACACTCATGGAACCTCTCCTAACATTCTAGCTAGGCTGCCTATTGATCCCTCTGTTAGGGATGAGATTATCTACTCATATCAAAAATAGCTCATCAGAAGCAATAAATCCACTGATTAATTAAAATACAGTACTCACAAAGAATGGGATAAGACCAGAAGCTTTATCTTCATCCAAAACTTTCTTTAGGGCTGAACCACAAACACTAAATGTATCATCTGAAGGAACATTTTTAATCTTCACACCACCAATTAATGCAGCCCTTTCCACTGATGAGTGAGCCTACAAAGAAATGGGCAGGTTTTAAGACACATATCTTTTATTGGAATGTATGAAGTTCATTTGAATTTGAAAACAAAAATTCAGTTCTTTCAAGTAAAGAAATACTCAAGATCCTGGGAGTGTTGCTGGTACGTAACAGATACGCACCTCTCCCTTTTCCATATAGACAGACAGACAAACAGACAGATACACATACATATACACACACACACACACACAAATACACTAACAGAAACCCTAAAGTATTCTTGAAACCATTGCCATGGCGTCATTCAGACAAGAGTTCAATTAATCTTAGTGAGAGCTTTAATTAACATGTTCACAATTAGGTAGGATTGATTAAGAGCTTCAGGATTTGGCTCCAAATCAAACAAAAGACATGCAGATAATCAGCTTGCTTGATAATGATTCACTTGCTCACTAGCATATTTTTATGGCGTACAGCTTTGCTGAACCCTAAAAAAATATACATCGTGGTATGGTATAAACTGAGATATTTTCTTACATTAACCTTTTTTTTTAGATTACCTCCTGAATACATTGTTCAATCATTCATTCGTTTTGGTAGGCAATTAAAGATCATTCCCAATATGTTATTTTATTTATAATCCATTTTATTTGAATTCTCCTTAAATAATACTTTTTAGAACATAAAGTACATCTCAGTAAATAAAAACAAAGATATAACTAAGAAATTCGTATAAAACTGTGAAGTGCAGTACTATATCAACTCTATTCACAGTAAAAGGTATGTTTAGCCACAAAATACTCTCCTTTAGAGCACGACTAAAACCAAAAATTGCTATTTTACCTTCCACCTTCTCCAATTTCATTAATCGTCATTAATATGAAAGAGAAAAATTCCTCACCTTTTCATATTGTGACTATTCTCATTCATAATCTCCATCCTACCCTTGTTGTTTCTTGCTCGTGCCTACAAAAGCACTTACTAATTCTATTCTTATTTAGGATATTATCACTGAAAAGATTAAGCCAAAACACAGGTTGAACAGGACCAGATGAAGATAAAGTTTCTGCCTTTCGACTTCACATATCCCTGGAATGATGCATTTTAAAGGCAGATTGACTATTAATTTGTATCTCAGCACTGCCTCTTGTTAAAGTAGTCTGGAAAACTAATTAGGCACCAGCTTGAGAAAATATAGAAGTCTAGACTTGTAATACAACTAACTGCTTTTGAAGTGGAAAACAATGTGTGTACCATAGCAATACCATACTTCATTCAAGTGTACAATGGAAAGAGGTATTTTATAACTGATTTATATAAGAATTGTAAATAAGCAAACTATAATAATACAATGAGGTTCCTCATTGAACCTCATTGAACAGTCAGAACCTCAGAATTCCTTCCTCAAGTCTCCAAAATTGTAGTAAGGCTGTCTGATAACTACAGATAGCTGATAACTACTGATAAGTAACAGTTTGGTTAAAACTGCCAAGATGCTTTTGCATTATAACAAATCTTTAGTGACCTGCTGCTCCATGGAATTCCTAGTCCTCAGCAAAGTACTAGGGAATCTCCCACCATCCTTGAGGAGAACAAGGAACCAAACAGAAAACAGTGAAATGAGTGGGCAGCTGCTTAAGGTAGCCAAAGAAATGTGGTAAAAAAAAAGATTGATGAAGGAAATGGCCTGAGAAAAATTGAGAATATCAAAAAACTACCCTGATTTCTGCCCTGGTCCCAAACAGTCAGGTGTCTACTGTCAGGGGTAGCTGGATGCTCCTCTCAGCTCCAAGGTCTCACATTCAGTGTCCCTTGCAAGAGGAGCCTCTGCCAGGATCGCCCAGGCACTCAGACAGACAGGGATCCTCTTCTGTTGTCTCCAAACCCCCAAGCAGCTATTGGGGAAAGCTTTGCTGCCAGTCCTGCTCTGTACTCATTAAAACAAAGCAAAATGATTTCAATGGGACAAAGATTTTCCCAAAATGCCGAGAAGCTAAAATGATCTCCCAAGATATATGAGATCTGAGTTCAGCTTTCTGCTCTGGGTCTCCTTACAGACCAACTTTTTGCCTCCCTCCTAATGTATTCTTGCAGTGTTGTGCTCTGTCAGTGCATGGTTTTCTCTCCCACAGAATGGCTTAGGCTTACTTTCTTTTGTGGATTATTGCCTATGAGTCACACAGGTCTGTTCTTAATGCAGAAGGACCGGGGAGCTCTGCAACAATCTGCTTTGAAAGGTCAGCAATATCTTAAGGCAAATCCTTCTGTAAACATAAGATCCTCTGACCTTCAGTAGGCGGGAAGGCCTGTCAGTCCTCATTTCAGGTCAGCCACTTACATGGGACAAAAAAATGAAAACAAATAAAAGGCTTTGTGCATCACTGGGTCAGAGTTTGAGCTCTGGGACTGGCAGTCTGCGCAACACAGACCTTAGGGTCCCAGACACAAAAGGACAAATATCCTTTGTGCCTTTTGAAAACAGTTATCTTTTCTCATATTTTGTTGTCCTGACTCTTCTCACCCTACAACTGTAGTCCTTCTTCCCAGCAGCAAAGAGCAAGTGTACTTTTAACTTTTTCTGCAGTGCTTTTTAACATACACTTAGTAGTAAATAGAGGTGAGCCTGAAACCTGGCCATTTTGTTCTGCATAATCAGATATTACTTTAAACTAAACATCAAGTACTAAGGAAGTTTCTTCTATCTCATTGACATTTAGATAAGAAAATGTCGCAGCTATTGAGAGAAACAACATTGCCTGGCCCTTCAGTAGGATTAGTGTGTCAGAAAGGTAGGAGCAGCAGAACTCACAAGACAAAAATTTGCTTTCATTAACAGTAAAAGCCTCTCATGGTCCTGGCCTGCTGAGAATTTAGCCTAACTCAGTGTGCTAAATACCACTCACAGTCAGAAATCAAGGATTACGTTTTCTGTTTTCTTAGAAGATTTCTTAGCTGGATTGATACATGGAGATCTTAGGAGTTTTTTTCTTTAAAAAAGAAAAAATGTTTTGGGCTTCTTCACATACTATGACCAATTTGCTTTATATTCATGCACTAGGTTTATCTGTGTGCATGCACCTGCACCCATGCATCCATACAGGGGGAGAATGTATGGTGTGTTTGTTTGCACGTGTGTACGTAGGAATATTTATTTTTTGTTTCATGGTAGCACACATGAGATTCCAGCCCACTTATGATGTACAAGAGGATTTAAACAAGCAAAACTAAATAGTCTCCAATACAAAGAGCTTATATTTAATTCGTCTGTCTATTGAGATGGCTGAAATTGTTAAACATAGACATCATGTTTCCATGCTTTTGAGAGGTACTCACCTGATCAGAAGCATAGGCCACCAGCCTGCCCATGATGTCTGCTTCTGTTAGCTCAGGCTTTTCTGACCGCACCCGTCTGATAGTTTTTGTTCTTGCAGCAAGCAGTGAAACCAGGGTGGCCTCGCTTGCACTTCCCTATGGGACAAATTGAAGGAAGGTTCAAAAGGAAGACATTACAGAAGAAAAGCAACATATTTTTCTGTATGAATCTGCGAAGTTGTTAACAGAAACTGCATACGAGAAACTGTGCGATCTCATGCTTTTTAAGAATATGTGTGACAGCAAGGGAGGAATCTCTATTTGATCTTGGTCTCCTCTTCCCTGATGCCTCTGTCTGCTCTCTTTAATCTCTATGATTGTTCAGTTTAGGCACCAGCCTTGCAATTAGTGCTAGAAAGCTGGACTCACAGACTTAAACGCATGTGAAAAGGCTCTCGAACTAGGCACCAATCATTTGTTAACCAGTAACAACGGCAGAATAACTGTTGATTTCTGTTACTCTGGATTTCCGCACATTTAACTTCCATCAGAATCTGACTGTCAACTCTCATCTCTGTCAAGCAACATGCATAATTATAATGCTTAGTTAATATTTAGACTTGCCCTGGGCAAGTCAATTGTTGTGGCTAAAAGAGAAAAAACACTGAAAAAGCAAAAAAACTATGATTCAATATAGCTAATTGCTTTTCAAAGTATTAGTTATGTACGTTTCCTTCATCAAAAACACACAGATGAAAGGAACAGTGACACACTATTTCTAAATTGCACTTTGATTCACAAAACATGAGTTTAAATTTTGTCTTGGATACTCTGTGACAAAGAGGGGAATTCTTTGTATCAATTGATCTGTAAATTTCACAAGAGAATACAAGTTCCCACAAATTCTTTTTATGATTTTCCTCTAGAACAGGCAGATGAAACATGCTCTAAACTGCTCTTTTAAACTATAAGTAACAGTTTGTAAACACATGTTCATAAATTTCAATGGTTTTGGGTATCCATATTCATGATAGAGTTTTTAGGTACTTTCAAAGTTGAACAATTGTCATGTGAATCTTCCTCTGCCAAGCATCTAACACTGCAATGAATATTGATGCTTATATTAATAAGTATGTCTCAGAAATATCCCCAGTGTCAACAAGCTAATTTTGGAGTGGTTTCTTGTCCTGTACCAAAATTCTATCCTCTCTCTGTTGAAGACCTGTGTATACTTACTAAAGACAACAAATGTTTAAATACTTGGGAAGTCTTACTTCTTCCTTGGAGGTGGACCTGATCCCACAGATTTCATACATGAGAATGATCCCAGTGAACTCAGACTTTCTCCTAATACTGAAGTTAGCTGAGCTATTTATATGAGACAAAGCTGCCTTCTACACCTGTCAACATCTCACCAGTGAGTGAACTCAATCCAGCTGAAATTAACTAGCCTCATGAATGGAGTAAGCAGGAAAAAGGACAGTCCCTAAATATTTACTAAATGTATTGCCATGACAAATATACTTTATCTGCCTTTCCAGTGGTGTGGGATTTGAGGAATGTAGACCCCAGGGCCTGCATCAGAGCACAAAGATGATCTGGAGACAGTTTTGTGCATTTCTTATAGCTGCTGCTGCTGCATACAACATTATGGCAACTGAGGGAAATAGTACAGATACAGAATGGTATAGGAAAAGAAATATCCCTCTTGGGTTAAGTAAGGTAGAACTTCCATGTGGAGGCAAGAGGTGAAGGAAATTCTGTCCATTAATTACAGAAAACATAATCTGGCAATCTCCCCATTTAATCTTATTCTGCATATGGTCTGTAGCCAGATAGATACTCAGAATACTTATCAGAATACCTTAACACTGAGAAACCATGCCTGTCTGGAGTTCTCAAAGCTCATGATGCAAGAGTGTATGCACACAATTATCTTAATCTTACACATAAAGAACTTCCAAGATCTTTAAATTTAACTTAAATTTAACTTAAACTGAAACTTAAACTTAAGTTTAACTAAAAAGTTAAACATCTGAGATAAAGTGTTTTGGGTCCCTTAGTATTCAGTGGAGAGACATAAGCATATCCAGAAAGCAATAATTCCATCTATTTTAGGCAAATATTCTGGACTGAGATAAATGGTTCCTCTAAAGGTACCATTTGTTGTATGTCCTCATAATGAAGCTGTGCAACATAAAGCCTGTGTGCAAGACCTAATTCCATCTCTCATTGGGCAAGTCACTGAAAACAACCTTTCTAAACCTGGGTTATTCACAGTAAAATTAGCTCTAGCACCCTTGCATTTAATATGTGGGAAATAATACTAATTATTACTTATATTAAAATATATCTTTAAGGGAATACATGAAAATCTTTCCAATATATGTGGAGAAAATGGCTTTTTTGGTCTTCTTTTTTTTTGAAATGATAAGACCCTGTAAAACTGTTAGTGTCTTTCCAGTACATGTAAGGAATATGCATATTAAAGAAATGCACACAAATATATAAAAGAAAATGACTGCAGGAAATTCCAAAGGTTAAGACATTAATTTGAGATCTGGAAATTTAAGCCCCCACTATTCTGGAGACTGCTTGGCTGGGCAGGCAAATGACTTAGGCACAAGAATAGCCTCAGCCTTCTGAGGAGTGCCACAAGATGTCCTGGCATCCTGGCTGTTCATCCAGGCTGGTGCATAGTCAGTGTACACAACAGTTCTTGTATGAATTTCCTTACACAGAAACAAGGATGAACAGGAAAGGACCTGTTGCCCAGTTGAATCTTGCCTCCTGATATACAGCTGGGACATAGCCTAAAGGCACCCGAATCCAGCAACTTGGAAATGCTTTTGGATGTCTCATGATAGATGTAGGCTTTTTCACCTTGCCTCTGTTTCCATAAGTCACCTTTCTTATACTGAAGCTTACAGTGTTTGCAGAACCCGGGTTGTAAATGCTCTTCTATTCACTTGGCACCAAAGTCTTGAGCTAAATATTTTTGAGGAAAAAAACGCTTGGCTCTTGAACTACTTGGCTAACTGACGAGAAAGATAAAACAGCAGTGTTCCTTGACAGGCCAAAGAAAGGCTAAGTGTCATTTTGTTTCACCCTTAAAATACTTTTTCTTTGCAGAGCAAGAAAACTCTTTAGAATTTAAAGTAGGTACACTTTTCAGCAGTTTATCTAGAATGAACAGCAGAATACAAGCTTCAGGAAGAAAGTTGCTTTCTCACTTATTTTTAAAAGCTGTTTTTTTCTTCTCTTGAGTGCTATATGCTGCATTAAGTGAAGGATGATGATACCTTTCCTTTTACCGCAAGCAAACAAAGGTTGCCATGGCAAGCAGGCTCAAGAGGCGGAAGGAATATCAGCAAGAGCTGATGTTCATGTCCACCAGAGCTCTGAACTGAAATTTTCTTTCATCTTTTGCCATTTTCAAGTGTCATCCTTCACACAACAACAAAATGCTTCATATTGACATGGACTTTCAAATGTAATTAAGAGCCAATTTTTGCAGGCTCAGTTTTTACCCAATACCACAATAATTACTTGGTATTTACCAAGAGAATGACTGGCACTTTCACATGCTCATGTCGTCTTTGCCTCACGCTCTCTTATTTGTATCATTATTGTTTCCAGAGCAAGACAAGAAGATCTGCAGCACAAATGACTTCATCGGAAGCAGGAACACAGAGCACTTTCGATTCTTGAAACTGACTGGTTTCTGATGAAAATTATGAGCAAAGCAGCATTGTCAGCCTGGAAGGGCAATATTTCCTGCTGATAACCGTCAGGCGTAATTGCTTGCTTTCACTGGTACAAAATAAATACTGTTGAGATGCATGACGAAATCTTGATTTCTTGAGTGTAACCTCCTCCCTAGTAATCGTAATGAAAAAGATCCTAACAGAGCAAGCAGATGAGTAAAGATCTATTTTGGAAATACACTGGCATAAGTGCAACTCTGCCTAGGAGAATCATAGCAGTTGGGTTAAATTCATATTTGCCTGGGAAGATGTTGGGAAGAATTAATTGGAATATGCTGTAGGCATTTGCAGCTGAGATCAAAGAAAGAAGCCCTCACTTCTAGCATGTAATTCAGATGTATTTTAGGAGCCTATCTTAGGATAAAATGGATTGTGCCCTGGCCTCCAATGACCAGACTCCAGAGATATCAAAGGAGCACAGAACAATTATTTAAAATTCAGTCTTTTTCATAGTAGAGATCTATTTTAGTTAGATTAATAGCTGTGACCAGAGTCTGCGTTTGCAGAAAGACCATGTGCTAGTGGAGCCATGACTGACAAACAATATAGCTTTATTATACATGCAGGTTTGCCCATTGATGATATATTCATTATCTGTTCAGACATTGTAGGCTTTCATTAAGCAGTCAACATCAAAGTTTGCAGGTTTTGTTCTATTTTGGATACTGCGATGTAGTCTGAAAAATTGTTTTATCTACTGATAGAACTGTTTAGGTTCAAATTTTAAGCAGCTCTTCATTTTATTTTATTATTCCAATATTTCATTTTGTTATATAAGGAAAACTTCTTAAAATAATTTCAACTTCTTTGACAAAGATTGATAGACTTTCTACTACATTCTGTTATTTTTACTTATAGAAGATTCTCTCCTATGTTCTTAACCTTTGCTTGATCTCTGACACTTTTTTCCCCAAAAAAAAGGAAGGCTATTTTGGAAACTGACTGAAGCAAACAATTGAACATGTCTAAGGTGGGCTTCATGGAAGCCTTTGTAACCACTTTTCATGATGCTGTACTCACAATGCTCAGATATATTTCTATTTGAGAAGGTTTTTTCTATTTTCAGCCATGAAACATTGCTTCACGTTGTTAAGTATGAGCTCACTTCACTTGATCAACAAATTAAAGTTTCCATCCTATACAATTTTCCAACATTATTATTTGAATTTTAAGCCCAAATTGTGCTGTTAAGTTGAACTACTAACAATTCTTCACAGAGAAGAGCGTTTCAGAATTCAGCTGCTCTGAAAACAAAACCATTAGTTTCATGAATGATCCTACCCACCTACAGACATTCTCACAGAGCATCAATCCTTCTGAAAATCTGAAAGGAACCCATATGGCAGAAAAAATATATTTTTCCTTTATTAGTGTTTTGGTATGAAGGTTTTACAAAATCATAAAGTTCACAAACTTATCTCGTATTCTTTTTTCATGTCCCCTCTTACCTGAATGACTCCTCCACCTTGGCCATCCTTCCCAGCTAAAAACTCTTCAGGTAAATTAATCATCTTCCCTAGCCAATCCAGCATTACAGTCTCCAGCTCCGTGCAAGCTGGACTTGCAGCCTGTGTTGAAAAATAGAACAGAGGGTATAACCTCACTAGACAATGAAGAGAAATAGGATCCACCAGAGCAAGAATAACTCTTTCTCTCTCTCTGTCTTTTGACTATAGAGGAAGAGACTAGCTGACTAACTTCACCAGCTAAATTAAAAACATGTCAAACTGGGCCTCACATAGAACCATGACTATCAAATGTCAAAGCTAGGATTTGCATCTTGCATATTTTTTCTGACATCAAGTACCAACCTTTTTTGAGAAGAGGCCGTCTCATATAAATGTGGTTTTTTTAAACACAATTTTCCATTCATCCAGATGATGAGAAGTATCAACACCAGGTGACAGGTAACAGTCATACTACTTAATGAATTACCAGTAAGTTTGCACTGCTACCACTAATTCTAAATGCTGGTGATTTTTCAAGGGCAAAACTTCTAAGAGGAAATAGCCTTTTATTACTGGAGTCATTCAGGGTGTCTATGTGAAAACACTTAATTAGTCAAGGAAATTTACCTATAAAAATAGTCCTGTGACTTCACTGCTATTAATCAATAATTTAATTAAAGAATGTTATTGAAATGCTTAAAATCTTGGCAAAGTGAAGCACCATTACCATATAGCAGTACATACCCCAGCAAACTTACCCAGGAGAAGCCCACACATCCTATTCCACCACACAACATATCTGCAAGAAGAGCTGGGAAGGAAGAAGCTGCAGGGAAGTAGGCAAAAAAGTACGGACTGTGCCAGTGAGTCACCTGTATTACGGGAAAAATGGTCATTTTTAACTAATGCAGGAAGCAGAAACAAATTATCACAAAATCAGAAAAGATTAGAGGTTGGGACCAGTCAACAGTTCTCTACTACCTGGCTGTAACACACGATCCCATTTTTTAGAAAAGCTTGCCTTGTTTTTTCTCAATTTTTTATCTATCTTCTACTCAAATTAGAAATAAATTAGTTCTTGCCCCGACATCCCAAGAGTTCCAAGATCAGAGTTCTCCATTTGTCTGCCTAGAAGACAAGAATTGCACGGGCAGATGCAGCATGCGTTTCTGTGCGGGGCACTATTTTGAGTCTCTGCTTTCAGGAACTCCGGTATTTTGTTCTTTCATCTCTTTCATGCGACAGACTGAACAAGAGTGTCTTCAGTGCATCAGAGGTCCACAGAACTCTCCTGCCCACACTCTGGAATTATTTGCTAAAATTCAGGCACTGAATCTGGCCAAACAGCTCCTCACCACAAAATGAAACAAACCATTCCAGTATCCCATACCTTCTGTAGAAAATTAAACTATCATCTCCCTATAACAAGTTGTGATTTATGTACAGTTCCACTTTATATGTAGTAATACGAGAGAACAACATAATAACTGCACAAATTGTAGTCAATTGTCTTGCAGCAGCAATATTTAGAATTATCTTATGCAACATCTAAGCAATTTTTAAGGATCTGTGAGATATTTGATAGTGTTCCACATCTCCAATCTAATAAAACTGGAAAACAGGAAATGTACTGCCACTCTGCAATGTTGAGTAGAAATAATGCAATATGATGTTTTGCAAAAACAACTTTCACATTCAAAGACAAATTTTACAAAAAAGTGCTTCTAGAGGATTAGATGAACTATAAGCAAGAATTCAGCAAAATGCATATAAGATCTTTCCTTGGGCTTCCCAGAGGCTGCTGAGTTATTGAAGCCTAGCCTTTTCTTATGCCGTTTTGTTTTCCTTTTTTTTAATACTGGAGTTCTTCTGTTACAAGTGGAGGATGGTAAGAGCATCCTGAGAGCATCGCTTGCCTGAGCTCAGGGTTTCCTTACTGTTTTGTTCTGCATTCCTACCTCTATTGTATTTTACCTTTCACACTCCCCTCTCTCCCAGTCTGTGATAAGGTTTCTGGTTCCGGAGCTAACTCAGGGATCACTGTACCGACTGTTCTGCATGCTGCAAGTAACCCTTTTATTTCCTTTTCTAACTTTCTTCATGCCAACAACCAGCTCTTCTTTAAGGGACATGTTCCATGCTAAGGGGAAACTGTCTTAACTGTTGTATACACAATGAATCAGATATCACTTTCTCTGCTGTAGTATACCAAAGGTAATATTTCAGTCGCCCCTACATCTTTCATATGAAACCAGCTCCTATCTACTACAATTTTCCACTGTCTAAACTAGCTCTGTACCTGGTATGTTCAAGATTTCACTTTTACTGGTCACTAGGTCCAAACCTGCTCAAATCAGGTATCCAAAGATAAGCCACTGTGAACATTTTTAGCTATATCTCTTATATCTGGTCAGGATCTCTTTCTTCGCTGTAATAAATTTTTAGAGCACTTGTGGCAAAGACCTTCCTTCACAAATCAGAAAATAAAATAGGATGGAACTTGGTTCTTCACACAAAAACAATAAACAGATTAAAAAATACCCAATAAACAGCAGTCCCTGATAGGACCCACATGCAGGGACTTTCACTGACATCCATAATGAGCCAGCACTGCCACTGTTCATCTCTCTAGCTTTAATCCTCTGTGATCTGTAAGACTTGTGACATTCATCTTGGGTTAATCAAGTTAAACTGCCTACTTGCTGGGAGCCATTTGTTTGATGAAACACAGCAGATTCCAGTTGCACCACTCACACAAAGCGAAAAAGCCAAAAGCCCGAGGGCAAGTGCAGCTGCGGTTCATCCTCCTGCCTCCCCTTCCCCCTTCACTCGAAGGAGCTGTAAAATTCATTTCTTTCCCCATGTTGGAACAGACACAGTCAAATATTGGGAAGAGCATGACATAATTGATGTTTGTTTTTTCAGCCCTCTGCTGATAAACAGTGATACACAAGTGTCTTCGGTTCAGTAATTACAACTCTAATGCTTCTCAGAGAATTTTATTTCCCAGATTTCTTCTAAGGATGTCTGTCTTTCTGCGGCTTGCTTAGTCTAAGCAAGAGTCTTCCTTTACCACACACTAAGGATAGGTACTTCAGCTGAAAGTTCACAGATTAATGGATCAAATGTGAGGAAAATTAACATCTTCAGTGCTGCTATTTGCAGTTACAACTAAACTTCATCACTTTTGGCTCTAAAACAGGAGGAGATATATTTCAAGAGAACAAAGCAAGTCAGAGAGAAAGGTGACTCTCTGATATTTTTATATGCAGATCCCTTCCACCCTGGCTTCCTGCTGTGGAGATCAGAGCTCAGCAGTTGTTCCCTCAGTCCATGTGTTAATATTAGAAACTTAGGACTATTATGGTCATTAACATTTAGTGGACTGCCCTTCAAAGGTCTACATCCAATTTCAACAGAAGTCTCCATAAAGAAGTTTTACCATTCATGAACGCTTGTTCTTCTATAGCGTAAAGACAGCAATGGATATTGTATTATTGCTTTACACAATTAACTGATCTTTGCTCCTCTGAAGGAACACCATTTTCACATTTGCAGTCTTCCAATAAGTAGCAATATCTGAACACAACTAATAGTAAAGACGTCAACATGAAGAAAACAAGAATCACTTATGGGCCACTGATAGCTTATGGGCAAAACAAGGTTTTATAACCTCTGTCATATTACTTATTCTCTCTGAAGAAGCCCAGTTCCTCATTTATAAAATGGAGATAAGACATTCCCTTGTGAAACACTGGAAAAACACTAGATGTACTTATAAATGTTAGTCTTTTCAGGAAACAGATGGGAAGAAGATTAAGGGAAAATATAATGGGGGTAGATTGTCCCTATAGCCCATTCCAAAAGTCCCTAAACCCAATTATAAATAATTTTAAAGGTCTCTAAACCAAATGTGAACAAGTCTTCCTATGCTAAGTTCTTCCTATACTCCTTGTCTCCATGTGTTTGTACAGCACTATCTTTGTCACGCTTCAGTTTCTATGAGCACAGCCAACAGATGCAGCAGTTTGTACAGCACTACGCACAGAAGGGATCAGAGCACAGAACCCTGCTAAGGTTAGTGTACGTGGGCTCTGCAGTGGTGGTGACGCTCCGCAGGGCACAGTCCCCAGCAACAACTGGAACTACCCCTGGCACATCACAGGTGTCAACCCAGACTAAGCTCCCAATGGAGTATGCATCTGCAGGCCTGGGATTGCAGGGATGATGAGGCAGCGGGAGATGGTCTTTTAGCCTGCAGGAGGTGTGCACTGGTGAAGGGTCTTTGTCGCCATGTAAAGGAGCAACATGAGGAAGTCAGCAGATTTTGCAGTATCAGAGGAGACATAAAGGAGACTGAGCGGATCTTCCCTGAGACATAACACAAGGTATCTCAGATACAGAAGCCTGAATCCCCAAATGTACCAAAGGAGGGCCAGTCAGAGTCTCTACTTATTGGGTTGGGAAATGGAGTCCCACGATGGTGAAGGGTAGGAGCTTGCAACTACTGGCACTAGGAGGAAGGCTTCTGCTCCACCTGCAGGTCTGCAACTACAGAATAGGTTCAGTGCCCTGGTTGCAGATGGACTGGGAGCCCTGCTGTGTCTAGTGAAGCACCCAAGCAACATGAGTGTTGACCCTAGTGTTGACAACAGGGATTTGGGTTTTTAAGACCAGTGGGACTGTCTTTGAGGATCAACTCCTAGGAAGAGACAGGATCCACCTGAACAATTGGGGCAAAAATATCTTTGCAGGCAGGCTGGCTAACCTGGTAAGGAGAGCTTTAAATTAGGAACAATGGGGGAAAGAGATGAAAACCCACGGTCAAGGGAGGAAGGTGGACTGAGTTGGCAAGCAAAGGGTAAAGGGTAATGTGGACAAGAGAAATCTTGAAAACAAGACAGGGCTAAAGTGGACCCACCCCAAGTGTATGCACATAAATAAGGAAGTGATGAGAGGACAGCATTATAGGAGGAAGCTCTCATATCTTTGCTGGGAAATCACCACAAGTGGGTGCCTCTCTGAAGCACCTGTACACTATGGCATGACGCATGGGGAACAAATGGGAGTAATTAGAAGGCTGTGTTGCAGTTACAGGGCTGTGATCTCATTGGGATCACAGAGATGTGGTGGGATAGCTCGCATGACTAAAGTACTGCAGTAGATGAGGACAGGCTCTTTAGGAAGGACAGACCAGGAAGACAAGGCAGGGGAGTGGTCCTTTATGCAAGAGAGCAGCAGGAATGCATGGGGCTCTGCCTAGGGATGGACAATGAGCCAGTCAAGAGCTTATGGATCAGGACTGGTGGAGATTTCAAGATGGGCAACATTCGGGTGAGTGTCTGCTACAGACTACCTGATCAGGAAGAACTACATGAGTACAGCATTCAGACAGCTGGAAGAAATCTCATGTTCGCAGGTCATAGTCCTCTCAGGGGACTCCAATCAAGCTGATATCTGCTGGACAGACAACACAGCAGGGCACAACCAGTCCAGGAGTTTTCTGGAGTGCATTGAATGTAATTTCCTAACACAGGTGATGGAGGAACTGATGAGGAGAGACGTGCTGTGGGACCAGATACTTACAAACAAGAAAGAACTGGTCAGGGATGTGAAAGTCAGGGGCAGCCTTGACTGCAGTCACCATGAGATGGTGGAATTCAGGATCATGAGAGCAGGAAGAAAGACACAAAGCAGGATCATAACCCTGGCCTTCAGGAGAACAGTCTTTGGCCTGTTATGAGACATGCTTGGAAGAATCCCATGGGAGACAGACATGGAGAGAAGAGTGGTCCAGAAAAGCTGGTTAATTTTCAAGGACACCTTCTCCAAGTTCAAAAATGGTCCACCCCACATGCAAGAAGTCAAGCAAGAGTGGCAGGAAGCCTTCATAGATTAACAATTAGCTCCTGAAAATGCTCAAATGTAAGGAAGCATATAAGAAAAGCAAGGAGGGTCAGATGACCCGGGAGAGGATGGCTATAAAGACACTGTCTGAGCATGTAGGGACAAGGTTAGGGAAGCCAAACCCATCTAAGGTTGAATTTGGTGAGGGATGTGAAGGGCAACAAGAAAGGCTTCTGCAGGTTCATCAGCATTAAAAGGAAAGTAGGATAAATATAGGTCTGCTGCTGAATGGGGTTGGGGACTTGGTAACAAAAGACAGGGAAAAGCCTGACGCACTCAATGCCTTTTTCATCTCAGTCTTTACTGGTAAATTTGTCTTCAGGAATCCTGGGCTCCTGAGATGCATGGGAAAGCCTTGAGTAAGGAAGACTTCACTTGGAGGAGGATCAAGTTAGGAAACATTTAAATAACCTGGACATACAGGAGTGCATAGAGCTTAATGGGATGCACTCACAAGTGCTGCAGGAGCTAGACAATGCCATCAAGACCACTCTCAAATATCTTTGAAATGTTATGGCAACTGAGGAATGTTCTTGAGGACTGGAAAAAAGCAGATGTCACTCCTATCTTCAAGAAGGGCTAGAAGGAAGATCTGGGAAACTATAGGCCTCACCCCAGTCCCAGGGAAGATGATGGAACCTTGAAGCTATTTCCAAACATATTAAGGACAAGAAGGTGACTGAGGCTAGGCAGTAAAGAGTTATGAACAGGAAATCATGCTTAAGCAATCTGACAGCCCTCTACAAGATGACCGGCTTGGTGGACAAGAGGAGAGCACAGGATATTGTTAAGACTTTCAATACTGTCTCCCATAACATTCTTACTGACACACTGATGAAATATGGACGAGATAAGTGGACAGTGAAGTGGAGCGAAAACTGACTAAACTGCCAGACTCACAGGGTTGTGATGAGTGGCATGAAGTCCAGCTGGAGGCCAGTGCTGTACCTCAGGAATCAATACCGTGGCCAGTACTGTTTAACATCTTCATTAATGACCTGGACAATGGGACAGAGTGCACTCTCAGCAGTTTTGCAGATGATGTAAAACTGGAAGGAGTGTTTGATATACTGTATGGTCATGCTGCAATTCAAAGGAACCTCAACAGGCTGCAGAAATGAGCCAATAGGAATCTCATGAAGTTCAACAGAGAAATGCAAATCCTGTACCTGGGGAGGAACAACCCCCTGCACCAGTACAGCCAAGGATCAATTGTCTGGAAAGCAGCTCTGCAGAAATGGACCTGGGGGTCCTGGTGGACAAGCTGAACATAAGCCAGCAACGTGCCCTTGCAGCAAACAAGGCCAACAGCATCCTGGGCCACATTAGGAAAACTGTTGCCAGCAGGTCAAAAGAGGTGATCCTTCCCTTCCGTTCAGCAATGGTGAGGACACATCGGGAATGCTGTGTCCAGTTCTGGGTTCTCCAGTACATGAAAGACATGGCCATACTGGAGTTATTCCAGTGAAGGGCCATGGAGATGATTAATGGATTGGAGCATCTTTGCTCCAATCATTCCTTGATGACTATAACCTGTTAGGGAGGGATGGACTCTACCTGTCTAGAAGAGGCAAGGGAATCTTTGGCAGCCGGCTGGCCAACTTGGTGAGGCAGGCTTTAAACTGAAGGACTTGGGGGGTGGGGTCCAAAGTGGCAACTGGACACCCACAAATCCATGTGCCCCAATGGGAAGCACCCACAAGTGCTGAGGGATCTGGCAGATGTTATTGCCAAGTCACTCTCCATCATCTTTGACAGGTCATGGAGAACAGGAGAGGTGCCTGAGGACTGGAGGAAAGCCAATGTCACTCCAGTCTTCAAAAAAGGCAAGGAGGAGGACCCAGGAAACTACAGGCCAGTCAGCCTCACCTCCATCCCTGGAAAGGTGATGGAACAGCTCATTCTGAATGTCATCTCCAAGCATGTGGAGGAAAAGAAGGTTATCAGGAGTAGTCAACATGGATTCACCAAGGGGAAATCATGCTTGACCAATGTGATGGCCTTCTATGATGGCATGACTGGCTAGGTAGATGAGGGGAGAGCAGTGGATTCTGTCTACCTTGACTTCAGCAAGGCTTTTGACACTGTCTCCCATAACATCCTCATAGGTAAGTTCAGGAAATGCGGGTTAGATGAGTGGACAGTGAGGTGGATTGAGAACTGGCTGAATGGTAGAGCTCAGAGGGTTGTGATCAGTGATGCTGAGTCTAGTTGGAGGCCTGTAGCTTGTGGTGTTCCCCAGGGGTCAGTACTGGCTCCAGTCTTGTTTAACTTATTCATCAATGACCTGGATGAAGGGACAGAGTGTTCCCTTAGCAGGTTTGCTGATGACACAAAACTGGGAGGAGTGGCCGACACACCAGGAGGCTGTGCTGCCATTCAGCGAGACCTGGACAGGCTGGAGAGTTGGGCAGAGAGGAACATAATGAAGTTCAACAAAGGCAAGTGTAGGGTCCTGCACCTGGGGAGAAATAACCCCATGCACCAGTACAGGTTAGGGGTTGACCTGCTGGAAAGCAGCTCTGTGGAGAAGGACCTGGGAGTCCTGGTGGACAACAAGTTCACCATGAGCCAACAATGTGCCCTTGTGGCCAAGAAGTCCAATGGTATCCTGGGGTGCATTAGGAAGAGTGTGGCCAGCAGGTCGAGGGAGGTTATCCTCCCCCTCTACACTGCCCTAGTGAGGCCACACCTGGAGTTCTGTGTGCAATTCTGGGCCCCCCAGTTCAAGAAAGATAAGGAACTACTGGAGAGAGTCCAGTGGAGGGCTACAAACATTATCAGAGAACTGGAGCATCATTCTTATGAGGAAAGGCTGAGGGAGCTGTGTCAGTTTAGCCTGGAGAAGAGAAGACTGAGAGGGGATCTTACCAATGCTTACAAATACCTTAAGGATGGGTGTCAAGAGGATGGGGCCAGACTCTTCTCAGTGGTGCCCAGTGACAGGACAAGGGGCAACAGGCACAAACTGAAGCATGGGAAGTTCCATCTCAATATGAGGAAAAACTTCTTTACTTTGAGGGTGACAGAGCACTGTAACAGGCTGCCCAGGGAGGTTGTGGAGTCTCCTTCTCTAGAGATATTCAAAACTTGCCTGGACACAACCCTGTGCAACATTCTCTAGGGGAACCTGCTTTGGCAGGGGGTTGGACTAGATGATCTCCAGGTGTCTCTCCCAACCCCAGCCGTTCTGTGCGATTCTGTGTGTGATCTGTCATATGACAAGAGGCTGAGAGAGCTGTGATTGTTCAGCCTGTAGCAAGCTCAGGGAACATCTTGTTAATGTGTATAAACACCTCATGGGAGGGTGTAAAGAAGATTAAACCAGATTCTTGTCAGTGGTATCCAGTGAAAAGACAAGAAGAAATGTGTACAAATTGAAATACAGAAAATTCCGCTTAAACATAAGAAAAAGCTTTTTTACCGTGAGGGCAGTCAAACTTTGGAACAGCACAACAGAGAGATTACGAAGACTTCATCCTTGGAGATATTCAACACTCGACTGGACATGGTCCTGAGCAACCTGCTCTGACTTACTTTCCTTTGAGCAGTGGGGGTGGACTAAATGATCTCTAGAGGTGCCATCCAACCTCTACTATACTATGACTTTGTAATTCTGTGCTCATGTTAGTATTCAGTATTTAGTATAAAAAAACACAGGCAGAATCAGAGTTTTTATAAGAACTGGAATTTAGGTATTTGTGCTTTTTGCGTCACAAACACTAACATTTCACACCAGAGGAAAGTTTTGGATAGAACATTTCTTCTTCAGAATGTATCACTTAGTAAAAGTAAATTTATTTGCAGGGCATGTAAATATGAAGAAAAAATCAATTTAGTTAAGAGGGAATATGACATGTCGATGACTTAACTGGAATCAAATGTCTCACTTTCTATTCTCAAATGATTCATCTCTTATTTTTTAATTTGATTTTATTCAGTGTTCTCAAGTGTTCAAAGCAAAGTGTTTTCTGTTCTACTTCACAGAAAAAAAAAATGGTTAGTATTTTCCTCCAATCAAAAAGGAAAGGCAATCATATCTGCATGTGTTGGACATAATTCTCTTATCTAATCTGCACTGATATAATTCTGTTGGATTTAAGACTTCATCCACAAATCTTTGAGAAGAGTGGAGAGATTTCCCTTTACTTCAGTGGAGCTTTTGCCTGTGAAAGGACAGCAGGGTTGGCTCAAAGGGAAATAAGGTCATATTGAATATCAAATATTTACATTGGTCAATGAAAAGGAATTGGTATTATAGTACACTGACTAAACACATTTGCAGAGCAGTGAATCCATGTCCAGTCACATAGCAATCATATCACCTAGCTACATCCAAAGAAGAAACCCAAAGTGGTTATTGCAGAGATCATTAACATTCACTAATAATCCAGTCCTCTTCAAGATACTTACAAGCCTTAGGAGACAAGCAGGTATTTAAATAAAAAAGGTATGCCATCAGTGGAAAAACAAGAAAGATTCAGAACTGGACAAATGCCAGATGCTTTGTTTTGCATTGTCTGTCCAACACTGATCTATCCAAGGACTAATATTTAGGTAGTGGCCATCTGCCTTAAAAAGTATTAGAAGTTGACATTTAGGAGAGTAAGTCAACAGAACAAGTATTGGGGAGAATCCTTTCTAGTAAACTCTGTAATAAAAAGAAGTCTCCTAAGAGAATTTTAACATTTAAAGATCAGCTTGCAGGAACACTTTAGGCACAGCAGACTAATAAAAATCCCATTTATATATATAAATATTTACTGTGCTTTGCAAGTAGCAAAAATATCACATGAAATTGGAAGTTATGAAGCTCTGCCTTAACCAGTTCAAGGGAGGTAAGGGGATTATTTTCAAAAGCAAGCCTCTCATGAAGCAAAAGAATGATGTGATTATTTCTAGCAAGAACAGAAAACTTTAGTTGTGTAAAGTGTTAGATGATGTTTAACTATGGACGTAAAGCAGACTCCTGCCTTCTAAAAGCTAATCAGTCTGGGTACTTACATTCATAGCATCTAGCTGCATAGCTTTCAATCCACACTTTCCTTAAAGTCTTTGAAAACCTAAATGCAGTATTGAACATTACACTACAGATCCATTTTTCTTACCCCTGGCATAATGATCTTCTCAATATCTTTAAAGACATCCTCAAAGCTCTCAGGATCCTGGGGTGCACGGTCCGGAATGAGGGGCCTTAGATATCCTGGTTCCACATCTGGGAAGACCTGTCTTTTATCTATCTTCTCCAGGTAATCTGCAACATAGTCCACCATCTCCTTCCCTCTCTTGCGGAACTCTGCAGCATCCATGGGTATCAGAGTTTAGGACTTCTTATCAGAAAACCCCTAAAAAAAAAAAAAGCCACTTTTGAAAGAAAATATTACTAGTTTTAAACTTGTTATTCAGATGATTTATAGGCTGACTCCTATGGCCTTTTTGAAAAGACCATACACTCTTTTATTTCTGCATATTAGGCCAATGCCCATAGTGTTGCATTCTGCTCCACTCCAGTATTAGCTGGACATTGTATAGAAATAAAAAAAGCTGTTAAATCTTTGATGCCTAGGTCATGATGTAGATTAGCTTAATACGGATAGGCTGTATCTTTAGCACAGAACAGCAGTAGAAGCACATTGCTGAAGGTTCAGAAATCACAGATATAATACCTACTGGCTGACACTGATGGATGTGGCACTGTTATGTGGCACATAATCAACTCCCTTCTGCCTTCTAAAGAAGAGGTCTAAGAAAAGAGCATGCTATGTGTCTCTATTATAATCTGTAATAACAAGCTATAATAATCACAGTTATCATAGTGATCCATTGTGCTGCCCTGTCATTTTATCTACGTCTTGCCTCCTGTCTTGCCTCAAGATTTAGCTTCTTTACTCTTTCACTCTAAATGCATATGCTGTGCCATTTACAAAACCTTATTTCTTACTAGGTTTCAATTAGAATTCACTTAGAGTGGATCTGTACTGTATTTTGCAGGAGGATGTGAGGAAGATCTGTCTGGGGCTGCCCCTATTTCCAGGATGCTGGGCTGGAGCTCTAGGTGTGCTTTGAGCTAGACAGAGGCCGTGTGAGCACACTGAAGGTGATACATGGCTCAGCTGAGATGAGCTGGAGTTTGCCTGCAAAGTGTTGTGCAAACATAAATTTGTATTGCTAGGGTGCCTGCTCCTGCCATCCTGGCCTGCCCAACGTTCTACTGTATGTGGCTGTGCTTGTTGAGTGCTCAGTGAATACAAGGTTGAGACCACAGTGCCTAAAAAGTATCCAAGAGTCTTTATACACTCAGATTGAGCTGGTGACACTGTTCCTTGGGACCTAGTAAGAAAATTGGCAAGTGAAACAAAGATACTCACTGCTGGTGTAAAGAATTACTATGCTTAGTTCACATACCTTCAGATCTTCACTTTGTAAGGAAATAATTATATTAAGCACAATATGAGTATTACGTAATTAAGAGACAATTTCTTACATATCCGTTATTTGTGCTAAGGATTTATAACTGAGGACATAATTTTGAGAAAAGAGAGACCCTTCTGGGCTTTATTATATTTGAATTAGTACTGTCACATTACAAAAGAAAGACATCATTGATACACACCATCCTAGAGGCACATCTCTTCTGCTACAAATACAGGATCTGGGATTTGTGTGGAGCAGCTGCTGCTGCTGTTTAAGCAAGCAGGGTGCTGCTGTCGGTCACGAGCCACTTGTGAAAGCATGGATGCACAGTAGGGACTTCTAGCCCCCCAGAGAACAGCTGTTCTTGTTGCTATTATTTTGTTAGCGTTATATTACTCTCTTTAACCATAATGTAAGTATGTATTTGGCACTCTCTATGCCTTTCTGAAAGGAGAATTAGGACCTTTCTCAGATCTTGCTACTAAGTTGCTGGAAACACATTACCAGTAGTCATTACAGTCCTCAGAGGATTCTGGTGGGCAGCTTTGTGTGTAGTTTCCCCTTTGAAAGACTGTGTTTAAGTGAGCAGTTTTGTTTCTACTCTTTTGCAATCAAGATTATTCCATTTCTGAGTTACAGATATTCCTATGGACTTTTAGACATGGATCAGTTCAGCTGAATATCTCATTCAGTATCTGTGGGTCCAATGAACTGTCAGTACAATGTCAGAGCAGGTTAAGAGTATCACTATACTACTCTCTAGCTTTACTTTGTATCAATCAAATATAGGGCATCATTTAACACAGAAGCTTCTGTGGAACGCTTGGTCTTTTTCCAAGATATAAATCAAATAGCATAAATTAAATAGCATTGTGTTTAAGCTCAAAAGAGCTCACAAATGCACAGACAAAATTTACTTTATCATATTACCACCACATAGGTACTGTGTTATATAAATCATGACCATTTTTCTACCGCCTAGATTTTTTTTGATCTGAAATTTCTTTCTTTTCCAAGTAATATTTGCATCAGCTTGTTCCTATATAGTATGCTAATACGATTTATTGTCATTTTTATTATTAGCAGTTTGGACAAAGTTCTTTTTGGATATCAAGATAAGCTAATAACATTTAGATATAAACATCAGATACATATTTGTGGTTTCAGCCTGTGACCATGAAACTGAAATTGGTCAACTCAGTTTGAGAAAATACACATTTTAGATAATCACTGAGATATTATTTGCTAACTATAGTTCTTCCCAAGAACTGGAGGTCCACTGGTTAATCCTAACATTGTTTTGGCTGAACTACTTCAATCATTGTTGCAATAGTATTCTCAAAATTCAGGACAAAGAATTAAATTACAGGGGAAGCCCACTGTTTTGCATGGGAGAAGTAACTGAACCAGGAAGCTTAAGCATAAAGAATGGGAGGATGAACCATCCATCCCAAACCTGCCATACTTGCTGCAGTGTTATAAATTGATATAAACTAGTATCTAGTTAACCTCTAATGAACTTTCAATTCAGTTTGACCCAGTGAAATACATCAATCTGTATCAATCTAAAGCAATGTATTTCAGTCTTTTTTCCCTCAAAGACAATAATGATAAATGAAAATCTATCTGAACATCTGTCTATTTCTATGTATCCATGCATCTTCTTTCCTAAAAGTCCTTGCGTGAAAATTCCTTACCTACTGTAACACACATATCTCACAGGGAACTCTGAAGGCATACTCCTTGCAGGAACACAGTGGTCATTTAAATTTTCCTTTTCACCTCCTACTTTATATCTGTTCTTCTGTGAGTGACAAGACCCACTTACACTCTCATCCCTATTTTTATTCTCTTCCTCAGCTGTTTGTTTGTTATAGATCTCGCTTCATCTGCCTGAAAATATTACTTGCTATGAAAGCCATATCCAGTAGACTGAACATCTGACGATTGTAATGCTTACTAGTTAGTGCTATAAAAATGTAAATTACTTCACTTCTCTACCAGTACAGAATATTTATCTCTTCTACCTCTCACATGCATATACAACACGTGTACAATGCCACAACACAATGCATGGAGAGAGACCTTCCCTCTATGGTGGTGTATTTTAAAAATATAGAATGTGATTTTCTAAGAAGCAAAATACCTCAGACAACTTAGCCCTTAGGGTCTAAAATGAAGACACTGTTTGAGAGAATCCATATTTTCTGAAGGGCTGGGTGTTACAATCTGTGTGTACTCAAAATACCCACTTAAGTCAAAGGGACTTAAACTGCGAAATAATGCAGGCCGAGTTTCCGAAACGAAATGGAAATTTCAGAGAAACTGAGCATCTCTCCGAAGTATTTAATAGTGATCTATTTTCTTGAAAGCCCATAAAGAGTGATAAAGGCTCCATGCTCTCAGGGATCCCACATGTCCTAGGGTGAATTTCAGCATATTCAACATCTGCCAGCTGAACCCCAAGTGAGGAGAGCACAGCTTCTCAGGAGGCACCCGGCCTAATTATCAACCTCTACCACTTTGTAAGCACAGTCTGTATTCAAGTTCATCGACAGTCTCATTCTGATTGATGAAATACAATTTTACCAAACATGTATTACATCTGAGTGCTTTTGTTCCCAGCAAGAATCAATGGATATTGTGACCACTGCATACTTCTTCAGACCAAGTCCTACTTTACTGGAGAAGATTGAGTTTTGCTCTTAACTTCAGGTAAAAACAAGAACAATCATTTTAAACTTTAAATTATATCAATGTATCTTTTTTTATTATTATTATTCATGTATAAACTCTTTGCTCTTTAATTTTGCTGGAATTTGTCACAGGGCAAGTACACTACACAATCTAAAGTTGACATATCCTTTGCTATTTTGTTTAAACTACGCCTTCTGCCTCAGTACACTGAAATTAGAACATGGCAACATTTTATTTTAGTGAAGTTACCAAAAACTGTTATTAGTCTTTAGATTGTATATTCAGTATAATGTTCATTTGCAAACAGTTTTCTATGTTATTTGAAACTGAACCATACACACAATTAAGTATTAAATACATTTATAGGTATAATATTACATAGAAAACATTCAACTTATTCATTATTTCTGTTTAAAAGTTATTGTTTATAATTTTAGAATCTGTTTTTTGTCTTAACTAAATATAAACATAAAAGATATCTAAATACTACTAGGAAATTTGTTATGAGGAGGAAAAAGAGGAAAAAGGGGGAAAAGAGGAAAAAGAGGAAAAAGAGAACAAATGAGGAGAGAGGTATATTTGGCATGTTATAATTTTATGAGTGCCTCTTCTCCAGTTCATCAAAGTAAAATAAAAAACAGCTAACATAATAAAATCTTTCAGCAGCTCCTATTATTAAATACAGAAAGGAAGAACACAGAGATGTGTTAATAGCACCTTAAACTGATAGCTGCATTGGCTCAAAAAAAGTAATAACTGTGTATTTTTTCCAATAAATGAGACAAGTGCACTTTCTATTCTGCCAACTGATTGTTGCAGAATATAATGTAATTTACAGGCTTGTGGTGCTACAGTGACACCACTGAAGCCATGAGGACTTTCTGCTATTGAACTCAGCTGAAGGTTTTTGCAGCTGTTGCTACTGTTGAGCTAAACTTCTACTATTGGCAATAGAAGCATTGCCTGAGTAAGGGCTATAGGATGAATTTTATTTCAGCGTAAAAGGAACTGGATCTATTCTGTACTTCTACCTTTGCACAACTGAAGAATTAGGTATATATGTTACAGGCCCTACATTTCATTTTAAAATTTCGTTTTCCATTTAGAAGTTGCTGGTTTTATTCATTGCTGTCTGCAACTTAGTAATTTTCCCTTCTGAGGTCTTATTACAGTGATGCGAAAGGGTTATTTCTGAGGAAAACCTCACCCTTAAAAGTCATGCCTTGAATTTATCTTGATAAGTTTATTATTCAAAATATTTGGCAGAGAATTTCTCAAGGTCTACTTGGTTGCTCAGAACTGTTGCACTTGCAAAGACAAGATATAAACTTTTGGATACATGGGATTCTGCATACATGTATATAAACAGTTATAGCTGACATAGGTCATATGTAAAAACAAGCAAACACAAAATGCAAGGCACACACTACATTGTGCAAACTTAGGTTAAAAAGAAATGCTTTTCAAGTATCTCAGATTATCCCTAAAATAACACAGGCTGGCTGTTTATTAGCTGAGCTCCCACTCTGAGTAACCAATTGTTGCATTAATCCAAATGTACTGACTTGAATTCAGTGACCACAAAGCTTTAAGGACAAAGAATGTTACTTACAGAGAACTGGTAAGGTTTTTCCTTCTCCTCTGTCTTTCTCACTGTCTGTCTTTGCTCCTCTGTGACAGCTATAAAGCACAGAGGATGCAGTTGCCAGCATATATAGGCAGAGTATCCACATCCCCTCAGCCTATCACAGCCAAGTGCTTTGCATTGAACGTGCAGCAGCAGCATCTCCTCCTCCTCCCACACCTCCTCTAAAATATACTTAGTGAAAAAAGCTACCCGAAAGGCAAACAGATCTGACGGAGAAACGGCCATTGCCTACGTTAGCTGTGAGGTGGTGTGTCTTTCCCTCCACGAACTCCATTAACAATTCTGACAGTGAGTGTCTGATCACGTGCTCCTGGTCTGTGTTACACACTCCAGGAGGTTTCTGCTGTGGATGTTGCTGTACAAGCAAGTGCTTTGAACCACTTCTGTGAAATGTTATTTTCAGGAAAGAAACACAGATGCAGTTGAAATACCACTCAAGTGACTGCAAGCTCTGAACAGGTATACTTGTGGGATTAACATTCTCAGATGTGCTGTATCTAACTTTTTCCAGTTTCTCTCTTTCATCATACGTGTACTTAAAAGCAATAGTAAATGTTCAAGATTTGTTCCCCTATTCTAAAAGAAAAGTTTTATGGGTAGTTCTCTTTCCTAAATGAATACAGGTAACCACCTGTCATTTTTATTTAGTTCGTTTTAAAAAATACTATCAGCATTTCATAGTCCTGAACAGTTTATAGCCAGGTAGTGTGGCCAGAGATCTGGGACAGCCGCTGCTCCCAGACCGGTCTCTAGTGCACTGCAGTATTACAGCCAACCTTTTTGTGAAGGAGAAAAAAGTTCTGGCTGTCATATATTTTAAAACTGTCGTGGCTGTGTTTGCTGTTATAATGATATAAGATCAATTATAACTCTGCTACAATTCTGAAAGAGCCTATTCAAAATAAAAACAGGACCTAAAATCCACAGATAGGCTTGAGGGTTTCGTTGTGCTTGTCATGTTAGATGTTACTCTGTGATCAGACTTGCATTTTCAGTTCTTGGATTGTGTCTGCTGTAATGATCAGTCTATAACCTTGAAAGCATCAAGAAATCCCAGGGTCAGTTGCAGCTGGCTCTCAGTTGTTTTCCTGAGTCAAATTAACTCCTGAGTGCCCAGGGTTACAGCCTGGACAAACTGGGACCCCATAAGAAAAAAAGTGTTTTGGAGATTTTTCCTATTTTTTCTTTCTCCCTGAATTTGACTGAAAAGGCTGAAAATTCAAAATAAGTTTTAAGGGTATAAGATACGCAGAAACTGAAGATGTCTTTAGTAAACATAAAGATAACTCAAATCTAAGTTCAATGTTTCATCCAAAGGGCTTGCAAAAGGTAAATAACTTTCAAAGGAAGTTAAAAACGGAAACTAAAATTAAGATTGGAGTATTAAAATGCTGGTTTAATCAATCAGAGTATTGAAATACCACCTCAAAGTCATATGATGTGTTTTTGCTTTTCTGCTGTACCTGTAACTTACCTTAAAAGTTGCTGTGACCAGGCAATAATTGCATTTTCTACTAAAATAATATTTTTTTAATTTCTCAGGAAGAATAGGGAAATAAAGTGTGAGAGGTATACTAGGCAAGGTGGAAAAAGGGAATTAAATGCCCTTCTGAAAAGCATATCCCATGTGTCTTTATAATTCTAATACTTCTTCTGGCTCGTACTACTTTTCATAATTCTTCTCATCAACTGTTGGCAATACACAAATCTTTGCTTAACAGAATCTTTCTGTGGTGGACGAAAGCAAGATCATTAAGTTTTCTGTAACAGGTGCTGGCTAAGCCAGACCTGCTCTTCCAGACCCTTCAGTGTGCTGGCTCTTTCACAGAGAAGAACTTCTCTTACTGCTGAAACGCAACGAATGGAGATCTCCCCTTTACTGCCAAACTGTTTCAAAATTCAGTATACCAGCACGTGAGAAATAACAGATGATCCTAAAAGGTTTAAAGGCCAAGGCTTGTTGGTAAGCAACCAACAGATCATATTATTCACAGCTAACACAAGACAAGTTTCAACATGGAGGTATGTCACCCTGATGATGATCTGTAATGATGCTGTGCCCATTCAGTAATGGTACCAATTTATTACCATTGCTGAACTCTTTGGTTTGCAAACAACATGGGAGAGATAATGTGTTTGAACAGGAGGCTCCAGAAAATGATGCAGACAATGTGTTATCAGTCACTTCGCAGTCCCATTGCCAGTCCGTGTGCACAGACATGGATCAAAGCAGAGGGAGTTAAACAGTTCCTACCCACCTTCCAACAGTTTTCACCTCTTCCATCATTATATAATGCAGAATAGAAATTAAAAGGCAGTTTTCCCAAGCCTTGAGTCCTGTTATGATTAGATGGCTTTACTCCCAACTTTATTTTTCCCTAACCTGAACAGCATGACACTCATCTCATGCTAGCCTCCTGGTGTGGCTCTGGTTACTACATTTGGTCAAGATGTGTGTGTGCTGTTGGTCACTGAGCCTAATATTATTTGAACAAACCTGTTCTGAGTGACAAAGTGAAGGACTTTACATTGACTCAGATACCATCAACATCTTAGGTATTAAGAAAATGACTTGAAACAATTAATTAGGAATCATACTAGCAAAATGTTTGTTCCTATTTTCAACATTTGGTGTCAAAGGAAGAGTCACTGTTGCCTAAGCATAAGAAAAGCTACTGGTTTGTTGCTGAGTATTTGGTTTACTCCTTGTCTGTAGCTTGAGGGTGCTATTTGGAGACTGCAGGCCTTTTTTCCTGCTTTGCTCAGTTGTTCCTTCAGAAAGAAACAGTAGCAGAACCATGTCTTCGCCTGTTTTTTTTTTTTTCCCATTATATTCTTCCATGAATGTAATAATACCAGTAATGGAAAAGAAAATTATCTACAAAAATGAAAAGGAACAAAACAATCACTCAGATATACTGGAATGAAAAGTCCTTATATGTTCCACAAAAAAGGTCCAAATATGCAGGAGCCACAAAATGAGACAATACAGAAGAGAATATTTTAGCAGAAATGTGCAACTAACAATTTTCTGGGTAAAAGAGAGGGTGCATTTCCCTTGGAAGAGAGTAAGAATTAAATAAAGCCTTCAGACACAAATAGATGGATTACTTGCATCGCATGAGGATAAAAACTAAGTCTCCTGCAGAACATAAGTAGACTTTGCAACAGATTAGCCAGGAGATGAATCTCAGGCAGAGCTGACAAACTGGGAAAGTATCTGTCTTATCTTTCATGAATATTTTATGTGTGACTTGTTTTCCCTGTTCAGTTCCATATTGCTGTCTGTGTCAACATGTGAAGGTAAACCAAAGAAGGATAAAAAGGAATTGCTAACGAAGTGAGCATGGACACAGACTCAAACACACAGCTTCGGAGGAGTTAACGTACCACTTGGTGGTTCCAGGCAGCCTGAGCACTGTACTCTTATGGAAGCAAGCCTACAGAACAGAGAGAGGTTGTGATGAACTGAAAAAGTGTCAACAGAAAAACTGACAGGCTGTGAAGAGTCACAGAGACAGTGAGAGCAGGTTGCAATCACAGTAGGCAGGCTCTTCCAATAGAGAGATAGGAATAGCTTCTGCTGTGAGCTGAGAAGATGTGCTTACCTAGGGGTGTAGGCACTGCTGGGGCACTCATCCAGCCATATACTGTTCACAGAAAAAATCTTCTCAAGCATTGACCACTGCGAGCCTCACAGAAGCTGTGGCTGATGAACTGCTATCAGGGCTTAAATGTGCTATTAAGACCTCATGTCAGAAAAGTAAATTACAGCAGTTTATGAATGGAATAGTCCACTGTGTGGGTGAAAATACAGACCCAGGTGAGGCATGAGGAACAAGATGGCTTAAGATACTGAGGGAACATGATGCAGTGCTTGTTCTTATGTAAGTGATTTGTTTTGATCAGTGTTTACAAAAGATAACAAAGGTCACATAACGCTTGGTTCAGAAGACTTTTTGTCACTGGCTGTGATTAATGCATTGTCATGAGGACCACGCACTACCATGCACTGCTTGCAATAAGCTTGGAAGAGCATTTGCCACCAATATAAGCCTTGAGTCATTCTTTATGGGATGAAAACAACATTGGAGTCTCCTCATAAAGAGCATGTTGGTGCTCAATTGTCTGAGATTACAGCAAGTACTATGGCAAGGGATCATACTGGTGTTTCTGGCCCTTCCTCCCTGACAGCTTTGTTGCAAAGGTGTCTTTGACTCCCCATCAGTCCTGTACTAACATGAGCACCTTTCTAGAAAAGACCAATGCAATTTTTCTGGAGAATTTATGCTTAATATAATATAAAAGTTACCAAGTACATGGACTTTCTCCAAGAAAGAGAAATTACTTTACACATCATCACACACCTAGGGCTCTGGAGAACTGAGTGGGAACTGAATCTTCCCCATCCACAGATCTCCCTGGTCACTGACACACATTCACAGCTGAAGCGATGAGTAAGATAATGTTTGCTACCTTCTACTGTGGATTATTGTCTCTGTCTCAGAGGTGGCAGTGATACATGTACAAACCTCAACTGCTTGAGTGCAGTGTGTGATTTTTGCTTCAGAAGATGCATTTACACTAAGATGAGAGGCTTTCCGTTGGAGCCATGTGACTGATATGCCCTGCTCCTGACTCCTGGTAATATGGTTAGCATAACCAATGCCATTTCCTAAGACAAACGGCCATAATATGTAAGTGTGCTGGTCATGTATCACCTCCTTCGCTCTTCCCCCTTTCAACACCGTGATTGTCTCCAAGATGTGATGACCCTCACTGTAGAACAGCCAGATCCCCTGTCAGCATTGTGACAAGACTATTTGCCCACTGAGCATTGCTGCCAGGATGTGGTGACACCCGTTATGGGACAGGGAAGTGTAACAGCACGAGATATTGTTTATAAAATCAAGCAGCTGCAAGTCTTGCTGCTGAACAGCAAAACCATGATCCCTCAGTGGTCAGGGACGCATCTACCATTGTCTTCTTCCTCCAAAGTTTGAATGAGTGACTCGTGTTCTTTTGGGTAAAGTCTGAGTCCAGATTATGATTATTGTATCATGCACTGATTATTAAGAATGTGACCTGATCTGCAGAGGGTCCAGGTGACTAAAAGTCTAGGTAACTAAAGACTCCAGATAGTAAGAAAGCTACACTGATTACTAGAAATTTTGCTTAACTGAAAGTATGATAATTGATAAAAACTTTGTGCAACAATAAGCTACACTAAATGTCGATAACAATAAGCTACGCTGATAATTAAATATTTTCTGTAATAATAAAACTCTAATTGTAACTACAACCCTGTGGCCAGTCCTCATTCTACTAAGGATCCCTAAAAGAACCTGCCTGTCCCTGTAGCATTGGGTGACAGAGCCACCAAGTGTTCGCACGCTCCATCCTGCCAACTCCATAAGAAGGGCAATCATCTTCAGCTAGGAGGCAGAACAGCAAGCCAGGAAAGATAACAGCTTAAGCTGCTGCAGGTAGCTTCACCACAGTGCAGCCAGCTGTATCCCCACTCAGAACTGCCTGCCATCTGCTCTTCTTATGATACTGTTCTCTTCCACACCTCAGATAATCACAGCTTCCACATTATCATTAGGAGAGACAGGGTCTCATTTAGACAGGATTTACATGTGACTGGAGGAGACAGGCAGTTAAATCAGAAGGATAGTCCAATGCATTCATTACCTTTGTGCTCAGAGACCTTATTTCAAGTTCTTGTTTTCAAGTACAGACGCAAGTCTTTGCCATGTGCTGTGCAATTCTGGGTAAATCCTCAGAGGCAGCTTCCATAAAATATTTTGCTAGGAAGGGTTGTTCTCTTCCAGCTTATTCTTCTGTGTTACCACATTTGGCTCCAACTCCATTGGAATCCAAATGGCCTAAATCTAGGCCAGGTTTAAAGTGGCAGCACCCCCCCACCCACACTCTGGCAGAGTTTGTCTCTGGTCAGAGGCACAGATTTTGAACCTCTGTATGCTGAGGTCAGATGCTGCCAGTCTAGAAGAAACCTGCATTTACAGCAGTCTCTGAAAGATAGTCTAGGAAATTTTGTGGAGTTTTGAGATTTCTGGGTTTTTTCTTCCTGCTAACTCTCTTAAAAACTATCTTTTATTTAGGAGCAATCTTGATTTGCGTAGTCTTAAGAGACATCTCTTCCACCTCTACCATCAAGCTAACTTTTGTCAGCAGGAAGTGGTTAAGAAATGTCTTTTTCCATTCTTCTCCAGTGCTCAGAGAATACAGAATGGAGGGAAAGTATGCTGAGGGAAGGAGAATCACTACCGCATTTTATGTTACATACATTGCGACATATAATAGAGCAAAATACCTTACCTGCCTATAGCTTTTGCTAAATTCTAGGGGATATTTTCAGTTTCCCCCTTTCAACAAGACACCAGTCTAAACTTATTCCTATTGCCTACTGAAGCAAAAATTAAGAAAACTGCTCTGCATATACATTATCTAACTTGTGAATGATTTACAAGCATTTAGTATTTCACATTGCTAATTTTGTTTCTTAATATGTGTGTTCAGCATCACACTAACCTTTCATTAAAATTATGATTTATTTACTGTATCTTACACAATAATAAACTCATACAGCCCAGGTCAGTAGTCTACATGTCTAACTGCAGTCTTCAAGAAAAAAATGGGAGTAATTAATCTACTACATAAAAAAATACAGCTTAACTCAAGATTCTTCAACTACAAGTACAATGCATGTCAAGCATATTCCAAGCCTACAACATTGCTAAGATGATAAAGGAAATAACTCAATGCAATGTTAAACAAGGGATGAATTACATGACCTCCTTACAGAGGAAGACACTTCCTATTCATTGAAAAAACATGAGAAATAGTGTTATATATTCAATGGATGCTTACAAAAAACAGTTGGTTTCTACCAATCCTAGGATGGCAAGCTGTCACTAAGAGCCCGACAGTATTTCTGGATCTTCAAGACAATACACTCCTCTTCAGCTCTGCAGCTTACAGCTCTGCTAGCTGCTACTGCTGCTACCCAGGAAGACAAGCTGTAAAACTGTGATGGCAAGGTGACCAGAAGCATCCTCAACTAGCATGTAGAAGAAGACTGGGGAAAAAGGGATCCAGAACATGTGTTAAGACTCAAAACATTCGCTATTGCTCTGCCTGTTGAATTTGGAATAGAGATAGGTGGAGCTCTGGGTTTTCTTACAATGAAGCTGTATTCGCATCCTCATCAAGCATCTAAATTCAATTATTTTTTTTCCAGGAAAAAAGAGCTGAATATTGGGAGTGGGATTGAACTGGGAGTGTAGAGGTGCTGTGCAGTGATGCAGAGAATAACATACAAATTACAGCAGAGGACACAACCTCCTGTACTCACAGCTCAGCTACACTCTATCATCTAGCACTACCCATTTCATATTTCTCTCTCTGTTTGTCCTGTTAAATACCTATTGAATAAGCTGTTTATATTCATACCATTTCCTATTTGGTTGAAAAGATAACCTTCCCGATGCTTTTCAAATAAATGAATGGTGCTTCTAGGTCTACATTTGTTCTGGTTTCCTTCTGGTTTCCTTTTACAGATACTTTTCTTGAGCAAAATAATATTTTATGCTGCTTTGGATGATACAACAATTTTTGATGCACCATCTTAGTAATTTCCAAGCATCATCACTACTTATCAGAGGCTTCTGTTGTTAAAGTAACTAGCAGTATTCTGTAGGAACTCTATTTTTTCAAAAGACCAATCCTCTTCTGAGAACAAGTACTGGATTCAGTTCTAACACGGAGTAGTGCTGAGCAGTAGAAACTGCAAAAAAATGACAAATCAATACCTGGTGGCAAGGTCAGCTATATTAGATGTGATACTCTTTGTAATGTAATAGTGTTGTAATAATGTGATGTAATAACGTTCAAAGTTTCAGAATAGAGATCACCCTTTTTCACAGAAATTTTTGCATTTTATGAACCAAACATATGTACACTAAAAATAAATACTTAGAAGCAATGTGCAGCAAATAGCCTCCATCACAAGTTCTTTTTAAGAACGAGGCTCTGGAGGCTAAACTTTGTGCTAGGAACCAGCAAGATAAACCAAAGGTGTGTGAATATGCTTTTCCTAGTAAAACAGCAAAAACAAGCCAACAGATCCACTGCAGAACCTGCAGAACATCAAGATCATTTTAAGTTTCAAAAACAATGAAACATCACAGTCAGGGATGATTTTCTAAATAAAAGTGTAATTAAAATGTGTTTTTTAACAGCCATTTTCAACAGCAGGATAAATAAGAACATGTGAGAAAGAAGGTGCTGACAGTACTTACTGATCAGTAATAAAATTTTTTATTTTGTAAGATTAATAACACTGGCTTCCCTATACCACCTTTAATACCTAACTCCTGCTGGCTATGAAATTTCACCCAAATTTACGTGTCCTTAAAATGACTACTCATAAAGAGGTATTACATCAAAAATTGTTGCTCCAAAAGGGTGCAACGTGTTTTTAAGAAATATGTATTAAAAAGGATAAGAAATCTGCTCTTGAAAAGTTAGAAAAATGTTGCCCAGAGGAACCTCTAAAATAAAGCTGTAGCAACAAAGACTGAGATTTTTTTCTTTTTTCTTTTTTTTTTTGGTAATCTTGGAAGGAAATGTGTGAGGAAGCCACAATAGTAGGAAATAAGTAGTTACCACTCAATCTTAAAGTCATTTAAGGACTAGTACACACTTAAGTAATTACTAGGCTGAACAGAACAACATTCAACATGGTAACAACTTACTGTAATGGCAAAAAAATTTTTTTTTTTAAAAAAGGGAGATTAAATGGGCAAAAAATATGTTTGTATCTCAGATTCTTGGATAGTGCTAGAAAGGAAATCACCCAAAGCCAGGAGCATACTCATTAGGACATACGATAGAAATACGCATCAATAACCTTGAAAAGGAGGAGGTAGAGGTCGGCGTAAGAACAACCCAGGGCATGGATTCACACAAAAGTTGTGTGCCATGGGCAGATATTCTTGAGATTAGACTTGTAACTATTTTTTTCATGTGCCTTATCTTTCATTAGTACAAAACACATTGGTAAGCCTCTGGGTTTTATCTTTTGAATTAAAACTTTGCATCATAATAAACGTTATTTTCAGTAGCCTAGCACAATAAGGCACCTATCCCGGCAGGCGTGGCAAGCCTCAGAACTGTGGACCTGCAATACTTACTCAGGAATCAACACCTATGTACCTGGTCTCCAGGTATCTAAAGATAACAGCACAATATGGGCCCATTTAAAAGCCGGCAAGGGAGTCACATGAGGGGACGAGTTGTTGTCCCAGGCAGCAGTGCCAAGAAAAAATTTCTGGCATGTGCAAGGCAACAGAAAACAGGAGAGAGAGTGTGAGGCACCTGTCATGTTTGCAACCAGTGAATAAAGGACTTCTGAGAGCCTGGAAAGATCCTGTAACAGGAGCTTAACATATATAAGCATGTGTTTACATACCCACCTGAGTAAAGGCTGTAGAGTAGTATGTCATTATCCTCAACAAACATGACAAGGAAGGTATCACTAGATAATTAAATAAATTATAGAACATGATAAAAAGGAGGATTCTAGGGACAGATGCCAACTTTAAATATAAATTTCCTTGGAGAAAAAAGAACACTGAAGAAACAAAAGATTATGCCAGAAGAAAAATGATCAAAATGCTAAAAAAAAAAACAGAAAGAAAGGAAAAACATGTGAGTATGTGCAATGTGTGCATCCAGTCAGAGCTGGCTGTTTTTTCTGCTGGCTCAGGCCACATGGCCGGTGGGAAAACCACTCAGGACTGCGGCAGGGCCCTGCTGCTGAGCTGGTGGCTGCCCAGCGACTCCTGTGCTTGCACTCTAGTTGGGGTGTGAAATGTTTTCTGTTTGAGTATGTACATTCCTTAAAGCTATGCTTATGCTGTTATTGTTTACAAAGTTTTCCAAATGTTTTCTATTATTTAATTGGTTAGTTTGAATTAATCAATTGAATTGGTTAATTAAGGTGAATGAGTGAATGAATGAATACCAAAAAATTTAATTGATTTCAGGACTTATATTTCTGGGCAATGATAATTCTGTATCTACATTTGTTATGAAGTTTGACTGTATACTCCAGTTTATCATTGGTCCTTAATACTAAACAGCATTAGATATAGTCACAGAGAGATTTCCAAGCTATTTCTCTACAATCAAGCTTTTCCTCTGAATCTACATTGTAACATTAAATTTTATTTACACATTATTTTGGAAACTTACTGATATGAGGGGTTTAGATCATCAATAGGACGCTTTTAATTATTAACCTTTTAATATTTAATATAAAGACATTGTTAACACCTTCCTTGTTTCTACCTTTCATGACAGATTTTTCAAAAGGCATTCTCTAGCCATCATTTCTTTGTTTCCAAAGATCCATTCTTTTCTTCCCTGGGTGTTTTCACTTCCTATGCAAATGCTGTAAAATTAGCTGGTCTTTTATGCTTGGGCAGAAAATATTAGCATCTTATGGAACATCTTGAGTAGGTGTCAATAGCCATGGGCAAAAGATACATACAATATTCCTCTTTCTCTCCCACAAATTCTCTTAGATGTTGGTTTATCTTTTATTACAGCACAGGCCTACCCATCATCTCCTGTCTCAGACCTGTCGCTAGCCATCACTACAGTGAGTACTCCGCCTGGTCCATTCTTTCTATGTCCCATCTCAATCACAGTTCCTGACGACGAGGTCTGGTAGACTCCTCTACCTAAGCTGTCTAAAATTAAAGCCGCATTACCTGGGGGCTTTTGTATTTGTTAGTAAGCATGCAAAAACTTGCAGTGAAAGGTCATCACCCCACCACCACCACCCCCTCTTTTTTTTTTTTTTTTTCCTCTATTAAAGATGCAGCTACAGGAACTGGGGAGGAGAGCTAGAAATGTCACATATTGACTAGTCAGTACAGAGTCTCAGGAAGCTCAGTAACATTAATTCTGAAGTAACATAGCATACAGAGGGAGGGTGGAATTAAGCCTCCAAAAATCTTAAGGGCCAAACTAATGGACTGAGTCTAAGGAACCTTGTTGGCACTGTTGGATGCAAACCTCTGTTTAATAAGTAAGATCAAGAATAGCAGGAAGTTTGGATCCAATAAGAACAAGTTGGTGAATTATACGAAAAAAATTCTAGTGACGTTCGATCAATTGTTGGAACAGTTCTCGAATATTCAATATTCTCTCAGATTTTCACTTTCAAAAAGACTTCACTGCCCTCCTGGAGTTTAAGAGAAGATTTATCTTCAAAGGCACTTACCCCCTCCTCTAGGGAAGATTCAAATGAGTGGGCCTGGTTAGCTTTGAAAACAGAACATGAGGGAAGTCGAGGAAAGAATAAGGGAAAGAAAGAGTAAAGGGAGAAGATAAAGAACTTCTGTTTTTTGAATTTCAAAAGCCCAAGAGGGACTACTCAGTGAAATTAAAAGTTAGCATATTAAAAACAGACACATGATGTGTGGTTAAAACTGCAGAAAATATAATTACCACAGGAAGCACTGCAGTCAAGAACTCAGCAAGATTCTGATGGGTTTGCAGATGTATAAGGATATCAAACATACCAAGACCAATTTAAAACTGCTGGAAGGCACATGTATTTCTTCGGGGAAAACTGTCCAAGCATTTTAAAAGTGCACAAAGAAATGTGCTAATCAGAGTGAGATACAAAGAAAAAGGTCTCTGTAAGATAATGCACCCACAGGATGCCATTAAAGAAATGTCACCTCCTCCTAAATCCTTTGCATTCACTCTCTCTGCTTCCCATTAAAGGAACAGCACAGAAAGGGACAATATGAGCCCCACTGAAAGACCAGTTCCTTTACAGTACTGTCTGAGATGAAAAGGTGTCTGCCAGCCATCTTCCCAGCATGCTGGCATTTCAGCAGCCTTCAGCCTGTCCAATGTATCTGGAAATGTATATTCACCTTGAAATTCATATACCTCATTCTACGAGTAGCTGGATTGTTTCTAATTTTCTGAGCTCAGATTGTTTTTAAAAGCAGAAAGCACCATATGTAGTATTTCTGTAATTTCCCATCTCGCTTTTTTACATGACTAAGTAGTCATAGTAATGATGCTTGCTTCTGTTATTTCACATTGACTGTAGCTCCACTGTCATGTGTCAGAGAAAAGAAAATCTAAAAACTGTGAGTGTTTTCCATTTAAATGAAACAGTTGCTCAACAGCACAACCGAGTACAAGTGAGGGCAAAACACAGGGAGATGTTATAAGCAACTTAACAGTAGCATTACTCTGACACTGAATTTAGAACCTTTCCAAACAATACACTCCAGTGCATTTTTTTTTCCTAGGATCTCTTTTTCCATCAGTTTTAGCCTGTTACTTTACATCCTGTCCACCAAGCAGGAGGAGATTATTCCCTTTGTTTTTGTAGCATCCTTCTATGCATTTTAAGATGCTACTGTATCCCTTGAACTCCAAATTACAGGACAGTATTGCTAACACCAGTGCTTGACATTACCCTAGCAATCAGACAGTAGGTGGTACTTGGTATAGAAGAAAAAGAATTTTCTGAAACTTGAGGAATGTTACAAACCCAAGTTTGGCAAGACTGGCTTGAAACTCTGAAATGCTAATAATAGCCCTCACTTAGGGTTTTATGTGTTCCAGCTTCTACTGGCATGCAGAGTTACTGCTTCTATGGCTTCAATTGTCTCCGGTGTTAAGATCAGAATAGTCCCATGTCCTCTCTCTTTATATCCCTTTCAGTGACTGAAACCCTTCCACCTTATCCTTCTTCAAACCACTTCAAAACCTTCCTAACCTCTCTGCTTCATATCCAGTCTTGTAAAGATAGGCTCTACATAACAGTCTGGGTGATCCATCCTCTATAGAGCCTGTTTGATAAGTCACACAGTACTGGAGTCACATTTTTGCCTTCAGGTCACCCCATGTTCCTACATCCAGACTTACAGCATGACATTTCTCTGGTGGAGAATCAATGGAAAAAAAATATCATGTGCTGCCATTAATCCTCACATCAGTCGTCATCTTCTTAGAGACAGAAGATCTCTAATCATCTGCCTTTGAAACCGCAAAGAATAAAATCAGGAATAAAGTAATACATCTGACATAATACAAGAATAACAACATTAAACTACATTTGACTCTTTATAAATCATCCAAGTCCTCTGAAAACATACAACCAGGAAGGGTAAAACTAAAATCTATTACACCTTCACAAAGCTCAGCAAACTATCCCTGAATTAGAAAAACAAACATTCCTTTCAAAAGCAAGAGGGAAAAAATGGTAATTATTTAGTAGTAAACTGTAAGAGCAACCTTTTAAGTGTACAATGCTCTTGCCAGCTCTCTGACAAGAAATTAATACTAAAATCCCAATTTACCTTTCAAGTAATGACTGTTTACTGTAAGATCTCTTCTCCTGTTTATTTATTTGTTTGTCAATAGATGGACATACAATCTGCACAGGATCAAGAAAGAAGGTGAAAAATGGACAACAAAACAGTTGTTGCATTTAAAGCATTTTCTACAGGAAAGATATTTTTGCCAAGAGATAAAACATGTAACCAGCATGAGCATTGGTTAAATGGGGAGACATTCATCGGAGGAACGCTGGAGGCCTGTGTACATGCAGAGGCAACAGACCTAGCTGAGCTGAATAACAGGATTGTGATTAGGATACACTGGAAGTAAGTTGAGTTTATTGTATAGGCTGGACTAATTTTTTTCACTTACAAATGGTGGTATTACAAAATACTGTTCACCATACATTTTTGCTGATTATGCAATATATTATCTGTGATTGAAAAAATATATAATTTTTGGTGCCTTGGAAGAATGAAGTGACCACTTCTTGAACTATAATGGAAGGAACAGAGTAAGAAACATATACTAAAGGGAGAATACAGGAAAGACTGAAGCAACAGAGAAATTTCCCAGGGATGGGTATCAACTGACCATTCAGAAAAACACTCTGACAACTTTAAACAACCTTTAGCAATTTTCTTTCCATTACAGTGTAACAACTCACCATCTCACATGCATTACCCATCCCCTCATCTACTTGGCTCTGCACACTTCCCATGAAACAGAAGTTCAACAGAAGCCAGCTGACTGGCAAAAGGAGAAGGCAAAATACATCTCATGTTTTCTGCACTTTCACAAGATTAGTGTCACAAGATTAATGTGACACCTTGCAGCCACCTTTGAAAACTGCCCTGTTCCATCTCCTTACTCCCAAACATAAGGTTTCAGCAACCTCTTTGCTAACAGAGCTTTTATATAATCTTCTAAACAGATAAACTTCCACCTACCCCAGTCCTGCTATTTCACTCTAACTTCACAGTATGGGACAGACAGGAGAGATGACAGTCTCTGTTTTACCAGCAAAGCAACAATTTTACCCCATTATGTGTTTAGAAAGGACACAGCTGTGTAATTAAAAATCCACAGTCCACCCCCTTGGTCTCAGTAAATCCCTTATTCTTGCAACAGACATTCCTGTTCCTCTCTTTGCTTTTAGTCTGCGTTACTGTTGGGGGATGCACACTTTGAGTGTCAGACTTCCAGGATGTTCTTCCCTCAAGTGTCACTCTCCTGAGGAAACGTTTCAGCATGCATCACAGTTATACTCGAAACTTGGTTTTCATCATACCTTCATTAGGGTATCTACTTTTTCCTTTTATTTACCATTGACATAAATGGTAAAAAATGTCATTTTATTCCTCTTTCCTTTTCCAACTATATCTCTATGAAGAGTGGTTCCAATTTCATCATCTTCTTGCTCTCTGAACCCCACCAATGTTGAAATATTTTTTGCTGTTCTACATTTAGCCACACATAAAACTGTAATGTCAACGTATGGGGATCGCTCTAGTCCCTGTACCATAAACAGGACCTCTACAAGAGGACAAGCCCAGTGCAACACATTTACAGTGAAACCAAGCTACAGGAACAGAACTGAATTTTCAAACAAGTAAGAACTTTTTTTCTAATCAAATTTGAAAAGGTTAATAAAATTCCCTTGTCAGCTGGGATTTGGCTCTGAGATTGCCCAGTATGTCATCATTCAAAGGTATTGCCATCCCTCCAGACTGCTTCACTTTACCAGCAGTGCCCTTAAGTCAATTTTTAGAAGCACTTAAGAAGAGATTCTCATGAATTGCGAAGTTTTGATTTTAAAATACTTCATGAACTCTTGACTATTTCAACAAAATTGGCTTAAGCACATGTCAATTAAAATAGAATTACATTTAGCATATTATGCTGCACTTCTAAATGCTCACTAGCTTAATACTTAACAAATTATGTGGACTTGTTGGATCAGATTATTTGGTGAAAGTACAGAGGTAACTTCACTTTCAGACACTAGTGAGTTTATCCTTACCTGTTTGGAGATTTCACTCCTTTTCCAGGTACTTTGGAAACAGGTGTTTTCTGCAGCTCCCTTATATTCTCCCGTCCTTTGAGGAAGAGGTCACCAGAAGCAGCTAAGGAATTTTAATCTCAAGAAAATTCCAGGGCTTTTCCAGTAACTATCTGGTCTTCATCGCTACTGTGCTTGCCCTGCACTTTTTCGTTAATCATTAACCACGTGCAGCACTATGCTCATTAGCTTTATCAGTCATTCTTTCTCAACAACGGAAAAGAAGAAAACTTGTGAATTCATTCAGCGGCAATTCACAGGCATTAGGATGAGAGGGACATGGGACTTCTCACTTACTCACAGACCCTCAAGTGAAAATATGCTGGGTGCCAACGAGACGTGGAACAGAGCGAGCCAACAGCCCCAGCAGATCTGGGGATCTCTGCTGGATTTGAAGCCAGGGAATTACACTGATGAAAATGTCTGCACAACAAGATGTCTGGCAGTTCACACCAGAAAGCAAGTGGGACAATTAGGGACACGCCAAAGCCAGACCCCCGGGGCAGAGCAGCCCGCGCCGCACCCAGGGGCCTGCCGGGTGCCGCGGGGGTGCGGTGAGGCTGGCGGGCTGCCCCAGCCGTCCCCGGCACTGCCGAGAGGTGAAACCCTCATGGTCACAAACCGGAGGCATGCCCCCCTCGGCGGGGGTCAGGACGGGACGGGAGGGGATGGGCACCCCGCTGCCTTCGGGGTGATGCCCTGCCAGCCGTCAGCCGGCGCTGCCATTTGCAGCAGGTGCCCCGGGAGGCTGGCGCACACCCGACCTTCACCGAGAGCTGATTTAGTGCTGTTTCACAGGGGACAAGGCCCAGGGTGCTGCCCTGCTCGGCTGCCGCCATAAAACAAAGCAAACCAAAGAAAGGAGGAGGGAAAAACCCTCGCATGTTTAACGCCGCACCGTGACACCCCACGTTCCCGGGCTCCATCGTGCGGCCCGGCCGCGGCCGCCCTCTGCCGGCCCGGCCCTGCCTGGCTGCCGGAGGCGGTGGAGGAGGAGGGCTGGGGGGACGGGACAGGGGACAGGGCACTCTCCCTGCCCTGCAGCTCTCCGGCGTGCAAAACCCGGCTTCCTTCAGCTCTGTAATGAGGCAAAGCCCAGGCTGTATTTCATCTGGCCCGCACTGATCACAGAATCACAGAATCACATAGAATGATTAGGGCTGGAAGGGACCTCTGGAGATCATCCAGTCCAATCCCCTGCCAAAGCAGGTTCCCCTAGAGCAGCCCCCATGCCCCCAGCAAACCCTCCTGGCAGCAGGCTGGCGGGGAGGGGGGGAACATAGCTATTGCAGACCCTGGAGGCATCACCTTCTGGGGTGGTAAGAAGCAAATTTCAATGCTTACATGACCGTTTCTCTCAGGGCAGCCTTAATTCAGTCGAAGGGTGCCTGCAGTTGATTGTAGCACAGTCTGTTTTGGTTTTTCCTCAGCTATTAGTGCTACCTCCAGTTGTTTCTGTATGAGCTGGCCCTCATGTGGACACATACACTGATTTTTCTTTTGTCCTGACTCACTCCAGGATTTAAACCGGTCAGAAACAGAGACTGAGAATTAGCAAAATGGGATTTCATCATCACAAGCTCCTGTTTGTTGGGGTCTGTCCTTCTGCTGGAAGGGTTCAGAGCCCCTCACAGGGCAGCAGCTGCCCCAGGGCCCTGGGCGAGGTGCTCGCTGGGGCGGGAGACAGCCTGGCAGGCCCCTGCGCCCAGCCACCCTGTGATGTGTGCTGCTGGGAGGCCATTCAGGAGCCGGCTCCCCAGAGATGCTCCGGGATGTAACTGGGGTGAGCACTAGCACATGCTCTTCCCCTTCTCCCCCTGCCTGACCCACGGTGGATGGCCAGGGGGAGCCTCGCAGGCCGCCCTGACCCCCCTCGGGCCTGGCCTGCCCACCCCAGCGCAGACCTCTCCCTCCTGCTGCACCACGCATTTCAGTGAGAAAAAACGCTGGGCTTCAGCAGGTGCGCACGCCTTTCTGTTCCTCAGCTCCCGCACAGGGGGAGGAAAAGCTGCATTTTACCTGGGAGAAGCCTTCACAACACACCCCTGTGCACCGCTGAACCAAAAAGCCTGGAGGTACCCATTTACGCGTGACTTTTAGGATACCTGCTCCTGACGTGCAAGTGAGCAGTATCTATTCCCAACCTAGCGCTCATTTTAAAGGACAAGGCATAAGCTGGGCTCAGTCCCTGTCATTTAGCACACTGTTCGGGGCCGAACGAATCTGGACGCTACCCTAGTACAGCTTCAGGGTCACAATGGGCTCTGCTCTGCTGTAGCAGTTGAACCAAGCAGTCCCCACACCTCCAGAAAACTCTCCCTGCAGCAGGCTGGGGGTGGGGGATAGCTGTTGCAGACTCTAGAGACATTGCCTTCTGGGCTGGTAGGGAGCAAATTCAATGCTTACATGACCGTTTTCTCTAAGGGCAGCCTTAATTCAGTCAAAGGGAGCCTGCAGTTGATTGTAGCACAGGCTGCCTTGTGCTACCTCCAGTTGTTTCTGTATGAGCTGGCCCTCATGTGGACACATGTATTGGATCAGATCAAAAATCTCTCTAGCCCAATACATGATCTAATACTTAGTAGTGGACATGTAGGGAAGAAAGAGTACAAATATGGGCTGCTAAGTAATGATTCTTCCCCTGAAGACTGCTCCTGGCACTTGGTGACGTGGCCCATGGACTTGCACGGTGAAAGATGATATTTTTGTAGTTAACGTCCATCAGCTGAGTTTTCTCTATCGTGATGTTTAAGCCCTTCCAGAATGCACAGGAACTTTAGCCACATGCTACTTTTTGCGGTGGAAAACACTAGAGCTTACATGAGCAGTCTAGGAAGAAATATTTCTGGTTTTCCTGAACTGGGCCCCTGCACATTTCAGGTGATGCTCTGCGACTTTTGTATTGAAAGAGACAGTAATTAAATATTTTGTATTCTGCTCAGCTGCCTATGTTTTTCTATAAGTCTATTATGCTCCCCTCAGTTTCTGCTTTCTGGTCAGTTGAACTGTCTTACTATACTTAATTGTTCCTCTGACCACGCTGTTTGCTCTTTCTTGTCTCTCTTCCATTTCTACTGCAACCTAATCCTCCCTTCCTGCTCCTGTCCTATGAGTTCCTGCTCCTTTATCCTTTGAAGGATAGCAGCTTCTAGGATTTTGTTGTGAAGGTGTCCATACAAGCAAGAGGATGCAATGCCTTCTCAGGCACACTCTCTTCTCTGAAGTGCTCTGTTTTCTACAGCAGGTCAAATGCTTGTTTTGGCAATTGATTGTAAATATTTTGAGGCAAACTTTTTAAGCCTTCAATGATTTTCATCCTTGTTTAGCCAGCTATTTCACAAACCACATAGTCTTTAGTGAAAAAACAAATTAGTTCTTCTACCCACCAATTCTATAATTAACAATTTGTTTTCTTCCATGACTAGCTGTGTTGTGGGGTAATTTTTCATGAAGCTCTAATCCTCACAGCTTGCCTCGTTTCTGTATTTGTTTTTGTCTTTGGACCCAAATCTGAGAGTACTACAGTAACCTGAAAACTTAAGTTGGTAAGTGTCATGCAGAGCATGTTAATATTCTGCAGAAATTCAGCAGCCAAGAGAATGTTATGGAGAAAATAAATACTGAAATGGTCTAACTAAATTAAAATATTTCAAAATAGGATGCATCTAGCATTCTTTGTGGGACAATGACATCGTATGTTTTCAGTACTGAACTTAGCCATTTGCTTTAACCATTCTCATCATTGTTGGCAGAACCATACTTTTACCTTCCTTTTCTCATGATGGCAGTTGGACAGACTGTTTTGGAGAAGGGTCAGGTTGTCGAGAACACCAATTCCATAGCTATTTCTCTGCTTGATAACCAAAAACGCCAATCCTCACACCTCTGGAGAATACGTTTTAAAGGGCAAATAAAATGGAAGTCTTTATGTAGAAGTGTCTTTACAAGTCTGAGGAAGGGAAACTGACTCTAAGGGACTGGTGAGCAGCACTCAGGCATCACACCACTGTCTTCACTGTGCTCCTAGTCACACCCAAACCACCATTGTATAATACTGCCCAAGTAATTCTCCTCCCCACTCCATTTCCCTTCCCTCCCAAGTCTAGCTCTTCTGAGCTCTCTTTCCTTAAAAAGTTATACCTCTGACTGAAGCTGAGCTTCAGAGCCCATAAACCCAGGCTGTACTTCGACTCAGAGCCAGCAGCTGTGTTTATAATTTCACCTTCCTGTTCCCCACTTGTAGCACCAGAATCCTGCAGCCAACAGATGGAAAACACCTGATGACAGCAAAGCGTACAAACCTGGGTAACTAACAAGTGTCATAAGACCCTGTTATTCCCAGCTCAGCATCCTGTGATGAACCAGTCTTTCTTGCTAAAACATCTGCTAGTATCTGTGCAAAATGATGAGCAATTAGAGCAGAATGTCTTTGGGCAAAGAGTTTGCAATGTGTTACACAAACTGATTTATTTTGGAGTCTCAGATGTGACTAATCACAGTATCTAATGAAAATCATATAGCTCTTGGACATAGTTGTGGTTATATTAGGTTTTCAAATACTAATTAAATTGTGCTCCAAGTTAAGGAAGGAAGATATAAGATTTAGGATGCAGAAGCAACCCAAATTAAGGCAATGTGGATATTTCAAAGGAATATATCTTTTTTCTCCATCTGCTGATATTGTTACTGAAGTTTCCAAGATGTTAGACAAACAATGCCCGAGACAGAAAGCAATATACAAGCTGGACATTAACAAACCAGATTAAAGCATCACTAAATTAGCAATAACATAAACCCAAAGTCATCTAAAGTTCGACTTACTTGAAGGGAAATGGCTCATCTGGTGACGTTTTTCTCATCTGGTTTTGCGGGTACAGGCTGAAGCAGCAATTTGGTGTTAAAATAAATGTAACTTTAGGGGTTTGTGTATCAGGATAAAAGCACTGCAGCCACATGCTGTAAAACACTAGTCTGATAAAAATTTACTCATAGGTTCAAATGCATTTAAGCTGTTTTGCCAGGTGAACTTCATGCTAGAAGGCTTCGTGTGGGATCAGACATCTGATTATGTCTGTTGTCCTGCAACTAACGTAAAAGCAGCACAAACCTTCTATCAGGTAATTAATTCAAATCTGTACCATATACCCATTTCCGACCCATGCTGATTTTGTACTGGTGACGTTCTGATAGCACAGGTATCTGCTGTTAACGTCTACGGCCAGATTTCACAGGTGTTATTTTGCACTGGCCACAGTTGTGGACAGTTTGGACAAACACGCAGACAAGACTGCCCTGCCATTCAGCAGGCTTACCAACACCTTTTTACCATGCTGCTTTTTTTTTATGCCATCCTCTTGTCTGTTCCAAACGTAATACATACAAGAAAGTTAGGTGGGGTTTTGGGGTTGGTTTTTTTTGTTTGTTTTTTTCCAGGTTTGTATAGAATTATAGTCCTTGATGATTACAGAGGGGGCCAGTTTCAATGTTAGCACAGCTTCCTTTAGCTGAGCAAACCTTGACTCCTTACAGGTTTGTGTAGAATTATAGTCCTTGATGATTACAGAGGGGGCCAGTTTCAACGTTCGCACAGCTTCCTTTAGCTGAGCAAGAGGCATCTTCAAACCTCTCTGTAAGCAAGCAGTCCCCTTTGTTCAGCTCAGTGAAAGCGTAAGTTGCTGCATGCGGGATAGTGAACTCTAAGCACTTTCAAGTTTAACACGCATCTCCAGATAGAAAAATTTTGGGGAATATCAAAACCCAAAATAAGTACTCTGCCTTTATGTGCTGATGAATGAATTTCATAATGCTAACATGCAACTCATGCCCCTGTGCAATACAATCGCGCAGGAAGACGTAGCATGCAGAAGCCCGAGTGTGACTAAGGCTTGAAGTGGAATGCATTCAATGGCTTCTATGGATTAGCAAGGCAGAAACAGGAAAGGATTGTGTCCAAGAAAAAAGTGAATCATTTCCAACCTTCTATTATTCTATCTACCACAAGAACCACCAATCTCCCCCCTTCCAACAAATAGCATTTTTAAGCAAAATCGTATTTTATGCAGATGTGCTTTTCCACCCAAATGCTGATGGACTACTCGAATACAAAGATGACAGGCATAAACAATTGCTTTCTGAAAGTACTATTGAAAAGTTTTCTGATACAAGAGCTAGCAGGCCAATAAAGTGTTTTATGCAGAGTGTACATTTTCAGTGAGTTATAGCTTTGTTTTATGACCCTCATAAAGATGCTCATGGTATATTTCCTGATTTGATTCTAGCAACCTTCCCAAATGAATATTGTAAATATCATAGCAGAATATCCCCAATAATCTTCCTCAAACAAAAGGGGTGAACAAGTTCTTTTTTAAATAAAGGACAGTCTGTCCTAATAGGAATCGTTAAGACAGAACAGCCAGAATAAAGGTATCTTGGGGATTCTGTTTTCCTCTTAACTCTTCTTAAAGGCTGTTTAATATAACCCACCCCAAATAACCCAGAATTAAGGCAAGAGTTACACGGTGTACAGATGTATCCAAAAGATGACATTCATTCCAATATAAAATGAATAGCATTGTATTAACGTTTATTTCTAATTACAAGAAACAGAATATCAGTCCCTTATTTGTACAAAAATACCTGAAAGATTACAATTAGGTTCACAAGCCAAAAAGCTATTTACAGTATGAAGCAAAGCATATTGAATAAAGGTTTTGTCTCTTAAGTTAATACCTTTTGCATTCCCTGAAACTTTAAACTTTATTCCGTTTTACAGTCACTAAATCTTGCATTGTGACAATATAATTTACGATAAGCAAGTCTTGCCACTGGAAAGGTGCATTGATTGGTCAAACTGTCAGGTATTTAGTGCAGAAAAGATAAGACAAAACATCTAAACTGAGGCACGTGTTTCTTCAAGATTAATTAACAAATAAAAAGTTTTTTGTACTTTAACACCTATCGTAACATAACTTAACTAGTAACCTCATTACCAAAATGGTTTGGCATTTTCCTTCTCAACATATTCAAGATTGCTACATGAAGTATTTATTTAGAAAATAAAATCACAGGCAAAAAGATAAAAATTCAACAGGCTCCAAAACAACCCTGAGCATCCCCTTTACATTCATGTCATTTAAATACAAAAATAAGAGTCAAATGTCCTTCAGTCCTTGGTATTCTGAGCTGGCAGCCAGCTGAATCTGTTGGAAAACTAAGATGGTATTGACTGTTTTCCAGCAGAAAGAAGACAAAGCAGTGATCTGCTTAAGTAAGATTGTTGCCACTTTGAAGGTGGTCACTTTCTCAAAACAGCTCACTTTAGCTGGGAAAAGTACAAAATACTAAGTCAACCATCTACATACAAAAATCATGATTCATAGTCAAACTTTTATTCTCAATTTAAATAAGATGCAAGGTTTTTTTTTTATAAATATGAAACACTGCAAATACTATCCACCTATGGGGGAAAACGCATGGTTGTCACTAAGCTATGTAAACAGAAAAACTTAAAACTACAACATAAATGGTCTTATTAAACTGGTAATGTAGTCAATACAAGTATCTTTTTTTTCTCCTAATAGGGGCCAAATAGAAGCATGCAAAGTGAAGTCAGACTTAAGTTAGCTTAATTTCAAGGTTTTAAAATACATTGTCTAGAAAGCAGGAACACTCATTTCACTATGTACAATTAAAAAAACAAACAAACAAACAAAAAAGGCTTCTACTAAAAACAAAATCAAGTTTCTTCATTTTTAATAGCTAGACATTAAATGGAAAAAAAAATACTAAATGTGTTCTGTAAACTAAAATACAGTGTTTCTATACCATTGACATAGTTATAAGCTGATATGGATGACTCAGGCAGGTTATGGTTTGTCTTAAGCTATTCTCAACACTACATGAAGACCTAAAGGTGTAGGATAGGTTTTCCTTCTTTACCCTTTCAGATGGCTAGGATTTCAAACCCAGTGGCAAATACTAGTAAGGATGAACTAGCCTGCGTAAATCATTTACCATCTTAAGAATGCTCCGTTCCACACTATGCTCTGCAAGTTCCCTGGGTGGTGAATACTTCTCACTGTGGCTACCTACATGAAGTACTGGGAAGTTAATTCAGTAACGGTTCCTGCACCAACCACATTGTGAAAGAATGATATTTGCAACTGGAGGATCAAGGTGGGACTCGTCCAACTTTAACACTGATTTATCATCAGAAAGAGTTATTGTGTAAACATTAAATAATTGATTTAAACATTAACAATAAGGTAGTTCTGATGACAAACCAGCACCAGAGCAGGATACCTGCTTGTCTGCCATAGGTACTGGCATGCTTTAGCGTGTATGATACAGAGATCACCAGTTACCTTGATGGATTATATTGCCAGCAGCTAGTTCACAATCAAATGTGCTTCCATTCCCAGTAAGTTTTTTCTCACCATGTAAACTTTCACGGCCCTACAGAAAGCAGAAGGGGTACAGTTCGTTTTATGCCCTATTCCCCAGGAGAGCTTTGTGTCACTGTAGCTTTACTATATGGAAAGAGCTCTTTGAAACAGTCTGAAAATTCAAGGAGCTATAAAGCTAAAACACTGTTGTTTTTTTTTTTTATTTTTTTTTTATTTTGTCATACTAAGACTACCCGCAGAAGAATCTTCTCACAAAAACGGTGGTTTCAAATACAAGTGTAGTCATTCAGTCCTATTCTGTTTAGTAAGTTTCCTCAGGAAAACAATCAAAAGGCTGTAAAAAACAAACCACCGCTTCAATAATAAAAGTTTGTGCATAGAATCTAATACAGTCTTTGCATGACTGGATGCCACTAATACGCCATCAACATACTACAGCCATAATGCTACAAGTCAACATTTTAAGAGTACATATATGGTGGTATGTTCTTTTAGAATTGTATCCTCATTGCTTCTTCAAAGACATCTGCAGATCATGGAACCTCAGGTCTCCTGAGAAGTTTTGAGACACGTGCGCGCGCACACACACACACACACACACACACATACACTTTTCTTGATTTTCTTCTAGATCCTTTTAGGCTGAAGCATTCCATACATTTTAGGGTGCAGATTAATACCCAACTCCTGCATGAATTTTAAAAGCCACATCAGCTCCTAATATAGGCTGCATACAATATCCGAAACAAAGTAGGAGTGCAAAAAAAGTGATCAATACAAAAAGTAAACACACTAGTCTTAATTGTCAAGATTATTCCAGGGCAAGAGTTCTTTTCAAAGATTTCTCTTCACACTTGTTCCTGTTAAGTGGCCCAGCCAAGATAGTTTCCAGTTTTGTTTCAAATTTACTTATGGTTTTATATACCCTCCCCCCATTTTTGGGATGCTGGGACACTCAGCAGCAATCACTCTTAGGTGTTAGACAAACCAGCAATCTTGGTCTGTTGGCACCTGTCGAATCCATCCCTTTCAGAGTCCCAAGGTGCATAATATTTTTATTTATTTTTACCAACTTACAAATCTGCCAATTCCCCAGTGTCAACGTTCTCTTACAATTACTCTTCTAGCAAATCCAGTCTTCAGTGAGGGTCAGAATTGAGGTCATAAGGCCACTCGGATGCAGTGGTGTTTGAGTTTGCAGGGCAAGACTCCTTTGTTTAGTTGATAGAATTCAACAAGCTGGATTAGATCACTGAATTTGGTGTTCCCATCATCCAGGCTGAAAAATATCTGTCCATCATCTTCACACTGGTGAAACAAAACGTCCTTTTCAAGTTAGACTGAACATGAAAAGGTGCAAGCGTGGCAAAACATGAAGAGTAGAAGTGTGTGACATAAGATAAATGATGGGCACTGCCCAAACAACCTAGTGCCCAGAGATCTCGATGAAACCATGCACAGCACTACAAAAGAATGTATGTTAACCCAACTTGAAATGTTTTGTTTATGAAAGTGAAAGCTCGTGGGCAGAGTAATTGTAAGTTGTAGAGACAGCACTGGTCTTCATTACATAAAACAAAAATACCCCCAAAATATTTGTTAGCTGTTTGTAAAATTGACAGACGAAGCAAGAGAAGATGGTTTGGACCAATAAAGAGATCTACATGATCTTAAACTTCTGATGCTCTTTTTGATCAAGACAAAAAACAAACAGGTTCTTGACATCTCAGTGTAACATTATTTTAAGCTCAACGTTATTGGATAATGTCCAGAATAAAACTTTTTAAAGTTTTCCTAAGTTGTTCTACGTTTGCCTCAGTGATAGAGAGACAACTGCCACTGTTGTTGCTGTCAGTCACAGAGAACAAGTTCTGTGCATTACTTCTATACTTAAGTGACTTACACTAGTTTTCCAGGCAATGTTAACAAAGAATTTTAACCAGACATTTGACAATTCTAAAGAATACTTGCTAGAATACTTGCTAATGGAAACATCCCTATTCATTACATCAAAAATTAGTATGAGATCTCTTCTGATGTTGGCAAAGCTTTATGATTTAAAATTTCTTTTTTTTTTTTTGTGATCAGTATCAAAAATAATCGACTTACCGGCAAGATCTGAAAATGCTTTATTTTTTGATGATGGCACAGCGTAAGTACAAATGCCTTTGGATTGCTTTGGCTGTCCCGGAGAAGAAATAGTCTAGAAGAGAACATTTTTAAGTACACACTGAATACCACAATCCATTTCTTCATAAATAATCAGAACTACTAAGTCATTTTGTGCTATTGCCTAACTCTTTAGTTGCATTAACAGGCGATTCCATAACTGCCGATTTGCTTTCAATTTTTATACCATGGCTATGCAACACTAATAGCTGAAGAAACAAGAAGTGAAAGATGCATGACAGTAATTCTTCCCCTATGAATGTATGTATGAGGCTTTTTTTAAGGGTCTCTCTAACTGAGCTTTCCATTACTGATATGTACTCTCATGAAGAAAATGTTCTCATTTAACTCCAAAGCAAATCTGGATTTCTGTAGATGGGAAAGTAATATATGAGAATCTGTTCCCACTCTCCAGTATCTTGCATCAGTTTACAGAAATCCAGTGTTAGCAAAATTACTTTTAAGTTAAATGGCTGCAATTGCACAGAAACAGCTCAATACTTTCTTAAAATGACTTATCAGTTAAGTAACATCCACATTATCAAGATGGAGGAAACACACTGACTTTTCCTCTAAAACAGTCACAGTATTTTCCCCTAAGCATCACTGGAAAAGAATATAGTTTAGGAGTATAGCCAGAAACATCATACACTATGTAACTGTCACTTTTAAGTTGACCCACAGAATTTAAGTCCTAACTCAAATACATACTTACAAGAGGAGAAAAAAATCTAGTCAAAAAATGTTTCCTCCCCTTGGCATTTATGAACTAAGGAAGGAGAACCTCTCCTTGCCACAGGAAACAAGAATATACCTTTGGCTTAAGGCTCACAGCTCTAATCACTAGTGGATTTGTGAGATGGCCAAGCCCAGTACTGGGGCAGGCCTCAAGCCCTCTTAATTGCTAAGCAGTAAGCCAGGAACACACTTTTCCAAGGCTGAGTTGCAAGAACAGCTTGTAGTCTTATGAACCCAGAAGAACTTACTCCAGCTCCTCAGAACCGATGGAGAAATGTCAATACCACAAAAACGCACCATCGTAACCAGAGTCAGTCCAATACTCAGCAACAGGCATGTCTTGCCACCACCGGAAACCATGCATGGTATTTGAACATTCCTTTTTAGTCCTAGTAAGACCAGATGTGTGGAAAAGGGACCAAAGTCTGTATACATTAGAATCCATCTCAGGGAGAAAGATCTTACTTGCCCTGTGGTCACTGCAGTTCATGCAGGTATCTCTAAATTATCTTTCATCTAGCCATTTCAGATAACGCATGCTATCATAAACTGGTGGCACAAAGCAAAGATCAGCATACTGATCCTGCAAGCATTTACTCAACCTCTGGCAAGCAACAGGCTGTCCACACAAACAATGACTATAAATATAGATGCATCCTCGACAACAGCTTCCAGAAACAGTGAAAAGATAGCAGCATGAGCTGCATATATACATTGCTGAGCATTTTACACGAGCCATCAGAAGACTAACTTTCTACCTCCTTTTGTTCAAGAACACACAGAGCAGGAAAACACAGGCAAGACTTTTCTATCCTGAAAAGCATGATCCTTAGATCTCAGAGCACATAGGTAACATGGTTCTTTTGCCGCTACTGACTGACCTCACTACAGCCAAACTAACCAATCTTCACCTTCCACAGTGAGTAAGCTGGCTAGGTACAAATTTAACACTGCCTCAAAGGCATTAACACATTTATGAAAACGCCAGGAAGGATGGGCCGCTAGATTCCGAAGGCAACAAGTCAAAATGAGCCCAAGATTGTAAAGCAGATCTGTACTGTGAGAGAACCAGAAACCCAACAACTCAGCAGTGCTCCTTTGCTTTCTCAGCCTCTCTTCTGTTTGACCTGCTAAGCTAAAACCTTTTCTCGTACAACTCCCAGTAGCCTTAGCCCAGCAAAAAACCCCAAACAATAAAAAAACACTGCTTGATGAATATGTACATGCACAAGCAATTTCTGTTTCTCTGATGTATTTAATTCTTCACAAAGATTAGTGGTCCTCCTAAATCAGAAAATGCCAAAGAAGGTTTGAACTGGACTGTCTCCTGAGAAGCCAACATGGAAGTTCCTACCTTAACCCTGACAGCAGGGAGCTTAGTGAACTGAAGGCAACCATGCTCTTCCCATCCTACAAACAAAGAACTGCTGAATGCAGTTTAAACAACTTCCCTACAATAACCATAACTACATATAAATAATGGAAACAGAGATGCTCAGAAGATACTTAAATCTCAGCTACAGACATTTTAGAGTGCTGGAACAGGTACTGTCATTTCTTTGCTCCAGAACAGAAATAAATAGTGAGAAATCATCATTAACTGCTCTGATTCATGCAAAAGAGCACAAATGGCTGATTATAAATTTGTGGGCAAATGGGTAGGTACAGCTTTGCCTGAAAAATACGTCCTCAATGCAGATTACAAGAACTAATTATGTTCTAATTCTAACATTCTCTAAAACGTGATTGCCTCTGTTGGCAAAAAGAAAAAAGTTTAAGTGTATTCTTAATATTGTATTTTTTAATTTAACAGTTAGAACCCACTCCTACAAAGATGTACTGTCTTTTTGAAATCCAGGCACGTTATAATAGGACTACTCAAGAATTGGGTTACTCCGAAGTGCTCACAAACCTGTAAATGCTTATAGCAGAACTTGTGATCTTGTCTATAACGCTTACCATCAGATCATAAATACTAAGCAACAGGAATACCTACCCATCTACAAGCCCTTGTTGCTTAATAATCCTGTGAGATTCTTCTCTAGAGATTCTGCCGTGAAACCAGTGTTGTGTCCTATGAATAACTGGAGGCAAGAGGGAAAAGAAGAAAAGACAGGATAGTTAAAAACAGTAACGTGCAACAGTTTTTTCCACACACTAATTAGTTAAACATTTTAAAAGTGGGTATAGTTTTGTTACAGAATATAAAATAACCTTCATCAATCTATATAAAAAATGAATCAATATGAAAAAAATACACCAGCTGTTGCATCTATTTAATATACCTAGTAGACAGGCATTACCTCCATGTGTTTGCTGATTTGCAGGTGCACGATTAGGTTAATGAGATCTTATATAACATTGCCTTTTCATAGCTTCTTGAAAATGTTGGGACTAAACAATTCTTAGAATACAATGTATAAGCTAACGAGTTAGAATCAAGTCTCTTTAACTCTCAAATAATGAAAAGCATTTTAGCTCATGCTTTCAGGGGTGGAGTTACCCCCAAATATTTAAAGTTTATAGTTTTAAATTTTCAAATGGTATTTTTAAATTTTGTTCAACAGAACAGAAACACAGAATAGCTCTGTTTCCTCTAAGAAGTCCAGGATATTAACATGCAATTTCCTATTATTTTAATGAGCTTACAGTCTCAAAGAGATGTTCAGGACTCACATTACAGGCATCTGTATTTTACATTGTTCAGTTGTTATGGAATGAATGCTATTTTGAAGACTCTCATTTTTACTCTCTAAAGATTTAACAGATCACTCGTTGACTTGTCTAAAACGAAGAACTGACTTCTGGATTGTTTTAAATGGAAACATTTATGGAGTCTCAATTTTCACAAAATCCGTATTTCAAAAATTAAAATTGAAGAAAAGCTTGAGCACGCCTTCAACGTAAAACAAGTTCCTTCTACTATGTCTGTATGGGTAAGCATGTTAACTACACAGAAGCTACTGATAAACATCGTATTTGACATCGAGGCATTAACACTACATGACTGCACTCTATCTCTGCCCCTATATGAAACGTAACTTTTATTCACCCACAGAGGCCTCTTATACTATGCTTACAGAACAGCAGAATTTACCTGTACTCAGTGTGGAAGGATGGAGTGGACTTTGGCTACCCAAGATGTTCATTCTTGTGCTACGTTTCTATAGAGAAAATGAATTACTGTTAAATCCACACTAAAGCCTCAACAGAAGAGAATTAGTGCACATGCAATACAGATTCAATTTACAGGAAACTGGGGGCTGGGCAAGTTTAATGCAAGGATGAGAAAAAGAAATGCAACTTTGAAGGGGGCTAATCTACAAGCAGCAGTTCATTTCAGTTGGCTTAAAACACAAGCCAGATGTTAATGATGAAAGCTCAGTATCTAAAAAAAAAGGAAAAAAAAAAAAGAAAAATAAAGAAAAAAATGACAGAAAAAAGAAAAGTCTGATGTTTCTGCTCAGGCAAAACACCAGGCATTCAGTAAATCAAGCAGTATTTCCCTCCCGTACATAAAGCACCAGCTAGTGCTTCAGTAATGACTCCTATTCCCTAAGAGACGAGCATGTGGGAAAACTTGTACTGCAGCTGTCTGTCCACAAGACACTATAAACAAGTTACATCAGTTTTCATTGCAAGAGGTCCTGCCTCTTGTATATTCTGCAATTAAACTTACTGGGAGCAAGCCATTAGTCAGAGCCCCAGCCTCTTCCATGTGGGGAAGCATTTAATTTGACATATTCCTCCTCAGAGACTGGTTTTGCAAACTGGCAGTAAAGTTCTGGTGGGTCTGCTTTCCCCCTCAACTTTCCTCTGGACACTAGGGGGACAGAGAAGCAGTGGTAGAAGGTTGTTGTGAATGTGACAGTTTTGCTAAAGATGGATATTGACTTTCAGATCTGCATGCTTGCAGTGTGATTGCTTCAGGTCGGAGCTAAGCTATACTGTGACCAGCACTGCACTAACATCATAGTACACTCAGTGTTTTGGCTCTCAACAGACACTTACTAATTACAAAAATAGAAAAGAAGAGAAGATAGCTACCCTCCAAGCATGTCCTTCTTCCAAGGCAGCACTCTGTGCTTCAGCAGGATTTTCAATAACTCTTCCTATTTGCCCCGAAAAATCCATTGCTACTAGTGAGTTTTCAGATACACTTCTCTGAAAAGGAATTTTCACTTGTTTCAAAAAACAGGGAAAGAAAAAACCAGCTTGAGAGTTTCATTTCAAAACGTTTTGGTTTTAGAAGACGCGTCCAAAGTTATCCTTCAACAGCACAGAAAATACATCTCATTTTTTTTTCCCCTTCCAAAAGATTCGCAGACACAAAAATAGATAGATGGCTTTTCTCTTTAGGCCGTAGGGGAGGGAGAGGTTTCAAAGGCTGAGAATAAAATCTGTATTGCTCAAGTTGCCCGCTTGCCCTATTACTATACTCCAGTCATTTTCAGGGCCAGTTGCGATCCAAATATAGGATCTTCACTTTTAGATAGCTAACAGTCAGCTCTTGGCCCAACATACTTTAAGAGATTTACGTCTTAGTTTTGCCAGACCTAAGCTGGCTTCTGCAGAGACAGCCAGATGTCTCTGTACTGTACATCTCAAAGTGCCTGACGCATCCAAGATTTTTCAATCATGTCGATCATGTAAGCCTAAGATAATGGAGAGCCAGCCACGTAAACTGTACTCGTGTGAAACGTGAATTTTACATTGATTTGCTACACAATGCTCAATTTGCATTTCTTAGCGTAAAATTTTCCACTTTTAAAATGCAAAAGCAAATGTATCTTTTCCAATGTCATACATTATTGAGGTAAAGTTCATTACTTACTACTGGAGTGGAGAAGTGTGGAAGCATGGCTTTTCTCTGCTGGGGAATTCTGTAATTCTGATACAGTAGCATTCCATACTGCCAACAGAAATGCAAGGGCATTATTATTCAAATATACACCCTAGGAAAAAAACTGTAGTGATTTCATAATACCACTTACACTAGAGCAAGGTGCCACCAGTTTATTATTTTCACGATCAGAAGCTGTCCCAAAGCAATTTGCATTGAGTAATAGTGATTGGCAGGTGGCAATCGAGCAGGAAATATGCATGACAAGTTTTATTTAAAAGACAGCACTTTTACAAGCCTGAGTGAAATACACAGGTAATTTCTGCCACTCTCAGCTATCACCATGTTTTCCTTGTAGAATACAAGCTTTCACTCGAGGTCAGGACACACATATTAACTCCCCCTCTTTTTACCCTCTAGTAATGTGAACTTAAAAAAAAATTCTGCATAAGATGTTCAAACTTGGTTTTCGTAACGGTGAAAAATAAGAACCTTTCTAATTCACTAGCTCTTTTTTTTAAATTTCAGCAGGAAAGAACACTTTTGGTACTTTTCTCATCCTTATAAAAATAAGGTGATTGAATTCCAGTCATGCTCCTTGTTGAACGTGATAAATTTTAGCAACACTAGTAGCTAGGATGGTAGGAAAACACCTACTCAGTGCCTTCCCTAGAGGCACAGTGCTGAAGTATAGCAACATTGCTTACTGCATGTTCTAATTGAAATGGTATATATAATTTTGTAAACAGAGTAATATATGACTATGGGAAGCTAAATCACTACATAAATAAAAAGGAGGTTCGTGACCACAGCCTTGGGGCACAGCCTTAATTTTCCCTCACTATATACCTTTAATCATCTTTCAGTGTTCCTTAAAAACAACCCCTTTTTTTCCCCTAGTGCTAACTGCCTAAGGGTGACTGTTATATGCCAGTATACAGAAATTACTGCCATACAGTACCGTTGCTGCCACAGGTCGCACTGCAAAGAAAGATTCCTCTTAACAGTCACAGCAAGATGCACGTCTACATATTTGGTAAGAATTGCTAATTCTGTACACTGTGAAGATTTTTCATTGCCATTCAGGAACACTAGTGCCTCAACGTGTAACTAATTTCTTCAGAACAAGTGGTATCTTCAAGGCATAATTCACTACAATTATCTGATCATCTAAGCACCTTCCCCACAATACAAAATTCTGTGTAAACAGGGAAAGTAAAGGACAGCTGAGAGGAAGGACTTGGAATTGCCTGGGGACTAAAACCCTTACCATAACTGTGTACTAAATATGAGTTAAGTCATGTTACGTAAACGGAGAGCAGATTATGATAGCCAACAGAGGTATCAGCTCCACAGAAATCAAATATGCATCTTGTAACTGGGATTGCTTCTTGCATCCTGGCCCATACTATGGCTAGTGCACCTGCTTTCGTACCAACTTAAAGGAGGAATTTCTGTACTGCACCACAGAATCTCTTTCAATTAACAAATAAGATAATATTTGGAGAGCATTCAAAGAGATGTGCTCTGGTTTGGAAGGTGACCACTTAATGTAGATAGAGAATAAGCATTGCGTCTTCTTATCCGTAGGCCTAGGAGTCTGATTTGTTTTCCCCGTGCTTACAGGGTTTTGCATGATGGACAGTCTGCACGGGGAGAGGAACAGGTAATTGTAGCAAATATTCATCATGTCTTGAGGATAAACAAATGAGGGAAACTCTTCTGAAAGGGAGGGGAGGAGTAAACAATGCTCATGCAGCAACGGGAATCTCTGTGGCTTCTCCTAGTCAATGTCACACGTGGACCGGGAAGCGATAAAACCTCATACTCTTTCTGATGTACCCACTCCCTTTCAGCTCCTTGGACGCGTGCTGCAGGAATGCATCTTCCTCAGCAGGTGGGTGTGAAATGCTGCTAGGGAAAAGGGCATTTTGGCAGACAGGGGTGTGAAGGCTTTGCTGATGTGGGCTGCTCCTTAGGCAGGAAAGGTGTCTCTGTTCATTCGGGACAGTGAGACCAAGTGCTCGCAGCGCCCCTGGGCTACATGTCCGGTTTTGGCACAGCCTGGCACAAAGCAGCCACCAGCAGGATGCAGGTGTGCTGACCTCAGCGGCCAGAGCGAACAGCCATGACCTCATTTCCAAATCTGAAATTATCTGTTTGCTACAGAGAGAGCCAAAGTTGACAGAGCTCAAGGTTCTCCATCCTATTTTGGTGGACATGTATCTAGTATCAAGTACTGCAGTACCACTTTGTGCATGCCTCTATTTTTTATCACATTTTGTATGTTACACTTCGACATAGAATATTAGCGAGTAGGGTAACTGTGTGGAAGAGAGGTGGGATTTTCATGCATAACACATTATCTGTACATATTTATTATATTTTTTAATATATCTGCATATTCCCTTTGATATGAGGGAGGATGTAGTAAGGTACAGAGAAGAACACAGTAGTTTTCAAGGCAGCATCTTCAGGGAAAGATTTAAAACCAAACCAAAACTTCTACACATTTCCCTATGAAGATCAGGAAGTTCTCTGCTTCAAAGAGCACAAAATAGTCTACTTCCTCCTCAGTTCCTTTCATGTTGATTTTGTTTAAAAAAAACGTGAAGCCTCACCATAATATAAAGAAATCTCATTGTTTGCTCTCAGATATGAATAGGGTTGCTTATATTTGTTACTTTTTTAAATAGAACCTTCAGAAAACTGAAAAAATTGTGAAGGCTCTAGATAGCACTCTGTTCTGGTTAAGATAACCACTTACCATTATCAAAACATTTTCTTTAGCTTTATGGTAACTTGCAAATACCTTGTTAAGCAGTTCTTTTGATTCATTCACATATCAAAAATTTGGCTCCAAAACTAAAATTATACTTGATTCATATGTGGAAGGAATTAAGCTCAGTCCTGTGCTTAAAAGCTGAGGACAGACAGGTCTACCTGGCATTTTGTTCTTAGCTGTATTGTTTTGGAGACAGATGATGTTTAAGAACATCCAGGTATTTTCTGATGAACAAAATAACAAATGCAACTTAACTATAGGTGTAGCTCTATTCACACAGAAGAGGATAGGTACCTTGAGGAGTCGAAAGGCGGTTATCCAGCACGTCCTGCTTTGCTCATCTTCAGCACACAATAACCTCAGTTCCTTAGTTTCATTTCTCACTCTGTTGGGCTATAATGTGTTAGAAGGAAGTCAGCTACATTCAGCAGAAAACCAATAACACACTAAGTTTACTGCAGAGTAAAGGCAGGTACAGTATTAGTCTAAGAACTGGCCAGAAAGAGCTCACATCACCCTGAATTAAAGCTCATGAGAGTCTGAGCATGCTTTAAAAGAAATCACTTTCTCAGCTGGGTCCAGTAAGACAAATGTCAGTGCCTGCTGTGAAACACCCTGCAGTTCTGGCAGTTCATAGGAACAAGGTACTTGGGTCATGCTCAAACTAGAACCAAGGCATTTGAGGGTTTTTTTTAGAACTGTGAGAAGTTTTATGAGCCCTTATTTCAAGACAAAGAACCAGTTTCTGTAACTGAAGGTTACTGAAAGTCTGCTTCCATCAGTTCAGCATCTGTCCCGCAGCTGGTCTACTCTCTGAGGCAAACCCATGTTGTCTAGCTCTGAAATGGCTGCTAGGAAGGAGACTACTTCACTGCTGTCAATAAAATTAGCTCCCAGCCTTATTTTCTTCTCAGAAAATTACATGGAGCTTTGAAATACTTTCCAAACCTATCTATCAGCACAACAGTCTTTAAAATCCTCAAAGGCAACTCCTTATTCTTATTTCCATTTTCCAAGACAAATTTCTTTAAATAAATGCAAACCTCTGGCCCACAATAATAGTACAATTACACCTGACTGGAGCTTGACCCTTTGTTGCTCTATCGTTTTGGTGCTTGCTGTCCAGAGAAACTTTTCTATTCAATTAGAGTACTTGGAAAAAAAATTTCATCTGTGAGGTGAACCAAGGCCACCTCACAGGCACACCATTCTTCAGCACTGAGATGATCTTGCACAGAAATTTCCCAAGCCAAAGGAGCACCAGATAAAGTGATAAAAGTGTCACGTAAAACGATGGCAAGATTCACAGGACATGCCTGCCAAATGAAAGACGTTGCAGATCAAGTCCTCATGACAGAAATGCTTGCAGTGTTTTACATACAAATCCCATTTAGCTGGGGGTTGGGGGAACTCTGAGCTACCAACACCGTCTTGAACTTTGGAAGAACTTAATTAGAAGAATTACCTTTATACAAAATCCATACTCTGCAGGTGCATTGTACAACTTCTTGCCTGCTATCAATGAGAAGATATTGCTGTCTTCTAGGTCAGCCAACAATTGCAAATGTCTTGGCTCCTGGGGAAACAACGTGTTTTACCATAGGTAAGTGTAAGCTTTTGGAAGACCTTGTTGCAAGCTTTCCAGTCTCTCAAGACCAGCCTCCAACAGAGGGCACTGTACGAACACTGCGCTCCTCTCCCAGGCAGCCCAAGGAGGGCACCGCATGTCACCTTCTAAATATCAGCCTACTAACAGAAGGTGCTTTATACAAGAAGCTGACAAAATACTTATTCAAACACATCACATTAAAAATGGCATAGCCTATTACATTGCTCCTGAGAAATCTGAAAGTTTGATAATATAAAATATTGTTTAAGGTATCATTTAAACTAAATTCACGAACCATGTGCTTGGAGAGCATGATTTCTCTTGCTAACTTTGTTAGCACGACTGCAGTAGCCACAATTATGTTGTCCGGCTAGTTTGGTTTTATTATATAACAATGCTATATAGCTATTTTCATCCATTGAGAGCCCAGGGCTTGATTGTCATTTGATCATGACTTGCTTATCCTTGTCTATGTGATAAAAAAAGGGAACACTGTGTGCAGATATTTAAAAACCAGCAAAAAGTACCCACTGTACAAGCAGAAATTGCTTTCACATGCTAGTACTGTGCAACTTCTTTTTTAATCTTACCTTTGAAGTTCCTTTTGTAGAACAATAAAGTCCTGATCTCCTCAAACACACGTACAATTTCTTCCATGATTTCCTACCCAGCTCTTTCACATGCAAGAAACCTTGAATTTCAGGGCAGCTACTGGAGTTTAAAAAGTTCTGTTGGGAGAAGAAAATGTAAATGAGGATTGTGTCCTACAGATGGATCAGAAAATTGTTACTCTGTTTGCAAAACAGAGAAGCAAATGGCAAAACACTTTGCTGACTTGGGGCGCAGTTTCACATTATGCTTAAACTGACCTAGATGTTTAAACTGATTTACGACCAAAATGGATATGCCTGCTCCTCCCATTACATCTACCCAGCTAACTCCTCCTGCTGCTGGCATTTTCCTCTTCTCTGTGTCAATACTTGAATCTCCAACAGGCTAACCATTTCTCTGTATCCCCATTCTTCTTGCAGCTGGCCTGAAGGGACACAAAGTAAGCTTATTAATTCTTAAAGTAATACCTTGTCAAAAGGATTCTGGCAACTAGTCTAACTTGGAAACATTGGCCAAAATCTGCAACTTTATCCCAAAGTTTTAGAATGGGAACAGTGCATTTCAGGATTTCTCACATTAAAGTCTTATAAAGCATATGCACCTGTCCCAAGACAAGAGGCATGACAGACAACAGAATATTTAACTCAAAATGAAGAGTAGAGCAGTCAAATAAGTGTCAGCAATTATACTAGACTTCAAGATCCAGAAGTATTTAAGTTCCTGACATAATAAGACGGACCACATATGGGATCATTTGATTTACAATACATCAAAGGAAGGAAGTATTAACTATGGTTAGCGAATTGATGGATTGCTCCCTTACTACAATGGGCCAGATTTTTAAATGACAAGAGGGCTTGCTCTGTAAGTTAAATGCCAAACTAATAAATTCAACAGCAGGAAGAAAAATGCATAAACCTGGTTGGCCTAGATGCCTCTGCAATTCTTGAGAGTTGTGTTTTGGTGTTATTTGGTGGACAACACCCACAGGAAACAAAACCAAAAATCAGTGCCCTGTCTCAGAATTTTTAGTTGCATTAAAATCTAATTTTTTTTCCAGTCCTCCTCCCCATCTCATCGAACAGAATGGAAAAGAACAGTCAATTTTCCTGCTATTTGTACTACAAATCCACTTCTCAACTGTGAAAGGGGAAAGACCAAAAGTAAAACATATGTTCTCTCTGTCCAGCTAGATAAAACCAAAAGTAAACTAAGATGCAAACTTTTTTGCATATCTGAGCCAGGCTGACACTAAGGAAAAGAGATCCTGCTGGTTTTAATGCTATTGTTAAGACTAAAAATATGATATTGTCAGATGATATTTAATATTCTTCTCTATTTTGTGTATAATTAAAAACAGCACACTTGCTCCATGTTTGAGGTGGCCTCAGATGCAACACGCTTAATGACTACTAGACTGCAGGAAGTTTACCTTCAACAAATTACAACTGTCATTGAAATGATGAAAAATGGTTGTGCGTTTTTTAACAGGAAAAGGGCTATCTTAATATAAATGCTTTAAGGAAGATCGTTTTTTTATGGCTAAACAACGAACCAAAGAGAACGTACCCATCCTCTTTCCCCCACCCTCTCGCGCTGCTAACCCCTGTGACTTACGCTTCTCCAGGCCTGTGCCTAACTGGGCCTTCCCAGAAGCAAACTCTTGTATCTCCCAAGGTTGTAAGGTTTTCCTTTCCCTACTGCTTGAGTTACCCTAGGTTTGAAACTTTTCCATCTTCAAGAACATCTAGCTCTTTTAGGGAGTCCCGCTGCTCGTGTTAACAAGCAAAGCCAACTCTCTACTTACACTGCAGAGAAAGGGTCCAAGGTGTGAACACCTCTGTTCCCACCAGTTTGTGGCAACACCTGTTCACGCCAGTTTTGGTTCTCCACTGCAACCTCATTGCACACGACTTTCATTTTTAATTCCGAAAATAGGTTTGATGTTTGTTTCGTTTCCCAGCTGAGAGTGGATGCTAATGTTTTAAATCATTCTCAGTGAACCTGGAGCCAGTATTAATGGGTTTTGGTGTTACAGGACAAAATGAGTGCACTGGCTCAAAAGTCAGTGGAAACTTTTGTATATAAGCGAAGAGTCAGTGCATATTGCAAACATGCAAAATGACAGAAATCAAGCTAAAATCAGTTATTTGCACGTATATTTTCTTCATATTCACACCTTCTGCTTTATAATTTGCCTGTTATTCATGGTACTGTCTTCCAGGCATCACAGTCTTATATTTTTATTATATTGCTCTTTTAATAAACTGTGTTTTAATTTGGCTTCATGAGTTGAATGTCTCCCATTTGAGGAAAAAAAAACTAAAGCAAAAAAAGATTTAGGGTACAGGTTTTAGATTGGACTGCTTAAATTGAGAGGTTTAAGTGAATGAGTCACTGGTCAGAGGTAGCCCACCCTTCAGCACCATCCTTGGAGGCCAAACAACTGTGCTACCACCACAGTTCCTTCATGAGCAAGCAAGAAACTGCAAAGCAACATCAAACTTCAGTATAAACTCAGTGCACTTGCCACTGCCATGCAGATTACACAACTCTACCAACACATATGCATAAGGTACACATCCCTGTAATTTAACTTGGGGAGCTTTAAATGGGATAACTTTGCAAATACTACATACAATTTTCTGTAACTACTTGCACTTACTTCTCAGGGAATTATTCTCCTATATAAAAGAGCAGCTAGTTGGCTGAACCATGGGGAAGCTGGTCCTTATTGTTAATTCTCGCCAGGCACATAAAAAGCAAAACCTCTCACCATCTCAAGCCCATCTTCTAACGTACATTTACATTTTTACACTTTCTCCTATGCTACGATGTGAAGTATAGAAGAGTACTTCTGTTTTGCTTTTTATAAGGCGTATTTGTTTTTCTAGAAATATATCTGCTGAGACTGTTTTAGGAACAACAATATGTGGCCAAACCAGGTAGTTGAATATTAATGGAATAAATATGTATGAACATAGCTATGAATACTTTGTGTTTATAACTTACACCTCAACGCCACTGGGCAAGATCTTTGTCAGGTATTTTCAACATTAGTACCGTGTGCTACCTCACTACACTGGTCTCTCTTGACCAGCTATTTCCAGACCTTTGAATTCTCCCTTCCTTCCTCTCAACCTCTCCCCTCCAGCTCCAAAACTTCCTTTGTCCGTACGGGTAACTTACAGTACCTGCAAAAGTTGTGACTGTGGGATACTGCCATTTGTTTGCTGGCACCAGGCAACCATTTGCTCTGGAAAGAAATTCTAGACACAAAAAGAGAAGACAATTGGAAGTCACATTATATTTGAACACTTTTACATAGAACAAGTGGCATTTTATTCCAGTCATTAATTTTTTGAAACTACCACTCTTAAATCAGTTTGGAGATACCTTGACACACAAAGTAATACCGGGGGCTTTCAAGTGCAGTTCTTCCCTTCCTTCTGCTCACCAAATGCCCATGCAGACAGAATGTGCATTTTTAAAATATCTGATATGCAGCATTTTGTAAGTGCATTTTCCCATTGCTTCCTCTTCTGCTGAGGGCTTTTGGGGATCTCTAACAGCCTCTGCTTTCTGGAAAGGACAGGATGAATGGTCCTGCGGGTTGGATACGCAGTGACTCCTTGCTTATTGCACATTCTGCCACCAAATTTCTGGGCTTCCCTCCCCATCCAGAAAGGCTGTTCAGCAAACAAACTTGCCATGTGGAAGATGCAGAGCAGGAGGAATAACAAGTTTTCTCTACACTCACAGGGGTAAGCTGGATGCAAATGCATCAAAAGAAGTCTCAGGTGTGGATGCTGCAGGATCTACAGTACGTACACCTTTACCTTTGATAGCACTCTCTTTCTATTCAAAATACAGTTCTTGACCCTAAAACCTGCTCAGTCCCTCAGAACGCTCCAAATGAAGTGCCATTCACAGACCTTAATTATGAGAAAGAGCTCATGTGTTTGGCATCATCACTGTTGATGCTTTCATTTGGTTGTTCAACAGCCAGGTTATGCTCAGGGCTTGTAACCCTTCAATCTGTGAAGTGAGAAGCCCTTTGCAAAATCTATTTCTATGTGTTTCTATTTCAGGGTAACATAACAGAGCCCAGTGTTTTTTCTTGTGACGATAGGTCATTCCATGAAATGAAATAATAAAAACTGAACGAGAACACATGTGCAATAATTAGGCTCTGCCCTGCTTCACGTGCTAGATCTAAATATTCTCAAAGCAGACATCTACCTCCTTTCCCCCATCCCACAAAAACACAGAAGCAAATATTGTTTAACACACAAACAGGTGCTTCTACAGAGCTTTTAGATTTCAGGCATCTGGTACAATATCTCATTCATACTGAATCTTTGGATGACAAAGGTCAGACAGTTTTCTGACTGCTAAATCGATGACTTGACTTCAGATTTATTCCTCCAGTTTCCCTTTTCATTTGCCATGTTTTAAAATACCTATATAATTCGGTACACTGAATTTACTATACACAGCAATTATATTAAGTCATTCTTGAAGTTTTTAAACATTATTTGAAGCATGAAGACATGCAGAAATGCCTGAAATAAAACAATGACTGATTATAACAAGATGAACCACAACAAAAATGTTTCCAGTTTAGAACATCTGTCCCTCTTCAGGCAATATACATTTCAGTATTTAGGGCATAAAGAGAAGGGCTGAAGAGGAATCACCCTTCTGCCAGGTAAGTTGCACAATGAATTACGAAAGCTAACATTTACCAGTCTCTCGAGTAGAAACAGTGCCATATGGCAACAGCTAGTGCAACGGATAGGGAGCCTTCGCATTCTGGGTTTTACTCCCATGCTCTGTTATTAATTAAAGTATACCACATGAAACCAATGTGCTAGCTCCTATGATACCAAAATTTCTGTACAACACTCAGATGTTCATAGGTTATCAGATGGGAAGATCAACAGAAGTGAAAAATTACAGACACTCCATGTACAGAAATGTTTCACACAGTAAGTCAAGGCACAGCCTCTGAAATAGGCGCTAGCAGATGACAAATGTATGTGCAAGCACATGTGTGAGGATGCAGCAACTGTGCATTAGCGTCTATGAAGAAAGGAATGAATTTATCATCTGCACTAACTTCAGCAATGAGTTTTCATGTGACCTTATGTATCGTTTTTCTTCTGGCACCGCAAATGCCCGACTGACCCAAAATCTGTTCTTATCTAGACCCCCTCTGGATTATCCTTCTTCAGCTATTTAGAAGGGTCGCACCAGCTGACATCGGTTCATTTCAACAGACCGTTGCGACTTAATTGTTTAGATAAAATGTGAAAAATCATCCCCAAATAAGCAGTTACACTGCAAACAGTTTAAAATTACATCATTCAAAGGATCTTTCAAATCCAGGAATAAGTATAGCTATGACACACAACACTTTTCAAGCGTGGATATACATGAGGACATAGAGAGGGCGAGTTACTATGATCAGTAAAGAAGGCAGAGCACACTAGTAAAGCACAGCCATAGGTGATACACTGTTCAACATATATAATGATAAACTGGAAATTCCTTCTATGCAGTAAGTGCTTTAGGGGTTACCCAGAGGGTTTTTTTTTAATTCCTACTGTCAGAAATTAAAAGGTTTGGATACCGCACGCTATGCGATCAATTTGCTTCAAATCAAATAACTTTGACAATAATAAGTAAATTGCACTTCTGATTGTTTTTCTTAAACCAACAAAGATTTCCCTGTCTTGGTCACTCTCCAACGTAACAATAGCCATTTTGAAACAAGTATATTTGGTAACTTGAAAACACTTGAGGTTTTTAGGCTGGGAGGAGAGTACAAGGAATTTAAACATTGGTTAACATTTCTTTGGAAAGATTCTGTTTGTTGGTTGTTTTTTTTTTAAATAATGTTTAAGACATAACAGCGCCCAGCAATGCTACTGCAATCCATCCCTCTCTCTGTGGTATAAACAACTAAGTAATGAGACTCACCATGGGATTTTTGAAAAATTCGTATTTTGCGTAATTCTTCCTGAACAAAAATTTACTTTCACTTCCCATTGTGGACTCGACTTGAACTATGAGCTCATGATCTTCCAAGCACCTCTCTGTGGAAAAAGAACACGATGTTAACACACAGACAACCAGCAGAAACAGTGAGACCAACTTCCAAAGAACAAGAGTAAAACAATCCAGTGTAATTCTGTTACTTTTTAAGAAGTTAACAAAACATACCATAGCTTTCAAACTATATCGCCATGAGCCATTCAGAGGAACTAGGCCGTAAGTATTACAACATTTAATGTTACATGGCAGTGTTCTTCAAAGATTTCCTGCAACAGGGCTTCAGAAGCACAGACTTTTGAGAAAGAACATAAAATTTTTTGTGCGCAGTAGCTTAAATAATACACACGAACCTCTTCTTTTGGTGCTGGCTATATGCTGTGGAACTGGCAAGGTGGACAGATTTAAGGGGAAAAAAGTTGCAGAAAGGCCACTGTTAGGTCTTGAACTATCACAGAAATACAGTGTCCTATTTGATCACACTCTATAAAACCAGTTCATTTCAAGGTGAACTTCAGGCCTTTATTGTAGATGCTAGACAATGGGGTTTATTATGAAAGAGGTCACAGGATCTACTTTACAGGAATAGACAGAGACAAATGTTTTGTACACATGACAGGGCAATTTTCTGCTCTAGATTTGGTTACAAGGTAACTCCCCGTAACCACCACTTCCCCGGTCAAAAGAATGGCACATCAAAGCATGAACAGATAGCTTAACAAACCCAATTCACTGAAAGCAGTAACTCGAAAGAAGGCAACTGGGCTAAGTGTGCACTACTTAATGAACTCATTATCTTGGCAAATCTCCAAAAGTTTCTGAGAAAATATTTAGGTATTTTTCAAAAGTCTTAATAGTAATTTCATTCCTTATATAATAGGAAATAAAAAAAAAAATAGGTCAAACAAAAAATAACTTTCACAAAGTTCTATCCAAAATGCGTGTGACTTGCTGGCCAAAGAAGTTTGGAAGTCCCTTGCCCACTTCATGTTCCTGCCTCCTGCATTCCCACGGTTAGAAATGCCAGGCTGCCACCCAAGTTCTCCTGGGGTGCTTTCAGGATAGAAAGCAAGCAGTCATTGGTATCTCAAAAACTAACATGCTCTTGAATGTCACTTGAATTATTCAACTTAGCAGATTAATGTAAGTTCTTTGATTGAAAATTTAACCTCTCTCTGAATGATCCTGTTGTCTTTTTCACCTGCATTTAGATTGCCAGTCATCACCAGCTCATTGACGACTGCAGCATTCAGCACGCATTTGCAATGTCCAGCCTTGCTAGAGATTGTGTTTCAAGGGGTTAACATTGAAGATTTTCCATACGAAGCTGCTCTCAAATAAAGAGCTGCTGCTTAGTGCATTGGCCAAAACACCACCTTTAAGGGGTAGTTCTTCGACTACCGAACACAATACTGCTGTTGGTAGCAAGTTGATTAAGGACATTTTGCACCACCTGAGCATTCATCACCTAAACCTCCACATTATCTCCGGGCTTCACAGGTGAAGTTTCAGATATTGCTGCTGATCTATTGCTACTATCATGGTTTTAGGCAACTGGTTAAGTTAAATCTCCTCCACACTGTGATGAGGACAGTAGGCCTGAGGGTGGAGGGTCCTTCTGTTTTTTAAATTATGCTTCCTCCAAAAAACATTTAATTATGTTAGTATGAATCTTCATCACAGTATGAACCCTGAAAGACCACGTGTCCTGCTTCTGTCATCGCGCAAAGCTGCGGTCTTCGCTTTACTAACACACTGAAGATTGCTCGCCAAAGGGCAGGGACAAACCACATCCTGTTCATTCTGTCCTGAGGAAATGCAGTATAGATGAACATTTGTCAATTTGTTTTGCATTTTGATAGTCACTTCGTGTAAATATACCCAGTGACTGTTTCTTAGATGCTTTAGGCAACTGATCCATATGTATTTCTTTACTAAATCAAGACCCTTTTGAGATTCTGTGGTGACACTCCCACTGATTTAATGTTTACATTTTCATTTTGATGGTAAAAGCCATCTTGAAGAAAAGGTGAGGCATTTCATAGCATGTGCATGTAAAAAGGAAGCTAGTCATGTCAGTTTGCTACTACTTCATAGAAGTTGTACACTTGGGAAGTCCTTGGTAATTTGCACTCAATTAGTACAAATGGGATGAACTGCCACTTGACACACCAGCAACTCAACCTCAGCCCTGCTCTGAGCTTCCTGCTACAAAACTAGAAGCAGAGATGTCAGTCTGTTAAGTTCAATAGGTCAATCTGTCTTCAAGTGGCATTGCTGCTGAAGTGACCAGAAATGTCTCCTTTAAGTTTATCTGATAGGTTCAACTCAGTCTCCTCTACACACTTCCTAGAAAAACAAGACAGACTTTTTTTTTCCTCCCCCAAAAATGCCCTTTATTATTATCTAAACTTCTACAGAACTGTAGAAGTGATACAAGATGGGAAAAGGAGCTGGATTCCATCGTGAACAACTTGCAGGCATGGCTCAAATTTCTCAATTAAAGAATCACTACAAATGACAGGTGGACCGAAGTGTGAAACAGCCCGCCCTGTTTTTGTATTTTAGCAAGCGCTGTGTCTAACTGTTCCACTTTTAATTTGTTCAGATTAGGCAAATCAAATTCAATGCAAAAGTAAACAAGAAAATCTATATACAAAACTATGCATCAATTCTTTCTTCTAAGCCTACCTATATTTCAGAGCCCTACTACTTTTCTTTCCTGCTTCAACTATATTAGATAAGATGTACAGTCAATTCTGGAGCTGGAAAAATGAAGTTTATAGGGAGGGGTTCTTTCAGTGTCCAGGCACATACTATCATGACAGTCTGTCTTCATCATTATTATTATTTCTGTTAATGCCCAATACAGATATCTCAGTTCCCATCCTAAATTGATGATAGTTAAGCACGGAGTAGCACATAGGGAAATACCACATTTCGTGAACAGGTTAGGTATATTTCTAGTTGCAAATGAAATAATGGGACCAATTCAAGTTTCACAGACTGCTTAAATCTTGACCACAAATCTTTACCACACAGATACTAGTGGTACAGTGCAGCAGGAACCATTTCCACCTGTCAAATCTAAGCCAGTCTGGTGGTGAATTGTCACGCCATTGCCTCCAGTGAGAAGACAAATACTGTGTGCAGTCCAATACCTGTCTGAAGTTATTTGCAAGCACATGTGTTGTTTGGAATGCACTTGACTACGTGTGCAAAGTAAGCAGTCAGGTGAAAGTTCCTTAAAAACTGGGACCTATAAGATCACCACAATGACAAATATGCAGCTGCTTCCAAAATTTGCTCTTGTCCTCAGTCTGCCCAATGGTGAAAAGATGAATTGGTTCTGCAAACTGGGCTCTTTTGGAAAGTAATATTAGGCAAGACCAGAGGGAAAAAAAAAACGATAGTGAACTTAATGAAGGAAATTGCTTCTTTTGGTGGGCTTCAAGATTACCACCTACAGCACTAGGTCAGCAAGGATGTCTTGAGTAAGAAATAACGTCTTCTAGAAACACAGAATTCTCACCGCTCTTAAACCGTACTTCTTTCCATACTGCTAAGTATCTATTTGCCATTGTTTCGTACTTATACTAGCAATCTTATTTCTAGAGGGAAAAATATGGAACGTCAGACATATAATAATGATAATAACTGATAATAACTTCACCCAAGGTGTAGACAGATTACTACCTTGATCTGACAGTCCCTGTAATACAGGGAAGCATTTAAGCTACTGAGAAGCTAGAAATAAGCAGCTGTATAACAAAAAATTCAAACTGCAACGAAAACTGGGTGAACGCTTGAAAGTTGGTATTTAAAGTTTATTGAATACGTCACAGTGTATACTTTGGTCCCCAAACACAAGAAACCGGATGTTGCTGTCTCCTGTTAAATGAACTCTTGTATTCCCTTTTCTGTCCACACGCTTTCAAATATGTGAAATCTGTATCATTACATCTTTTTTGACGCTTTAAATCCTTTATTCTTTGTCTGTTCGCTTTACACCCTCAAAGGCTGCACTACTTGTCACACAGATCTACTGTGGCCTACAGAGGACAGCTCTGAAGCGGTCCTTGCAGAACAAAGTTTGGTGGCTGCTGAAGCCCCAACCTGCACATCCGGTTTCTCTGGGACAGGGGGGCCCGCTTTGTGCTTCAGTGTGAAACAGAGGTCCAAGGCAGGCAGGTCCCCATGTATATAAATGCAGCCTGATAAGTATCTTGCTCTTTTCCCATCATTGTTAATTACCAAGTTATTTGTGTGTAAACAGAAGCTTTTGATTTCCTAATCAGCCTCCTGCCCGATTCATTCAGAGATGTCACACACCAGAGTTTGACAGCACAATTAGTCACCATGGAAGCTATTGTGATGTCACAAACACTGAATTGTGGCATCATTGAATGAATCTGGCAGGAGAAGGATGTTGGTTACAAAGGAGAAGGCTTCTGTTTACACAATACCTTGGTAATCAGCAGTGATGGGAAAGAGAATATAGGAAAAGAGAGCCTGGTAGTTTAATGAGCATTGATAAAACTGAAAATTTGCAAAGGTTGTTAGGAGCGCGCATGTGGCATATTAAGCTATGGAGATAAAGATTCTGTAATACCTTAATTCTTCACCTCATCTACATCCTCAGAACTGAAAGTACATCACAGATATATATAAATGAGTGTTTCATGTTAATTTTTTCACATATTTCTATATTAGGAGAGATATCCAATAAAACCATTAAATAATCAGAATATCCTATGATTTTTTTTTTTTGAGTGCTATCCTGTAAAGCAGTGAATTTACCTGCATTTAACAGTATCAGTTTAGGGCATTACATTTCCAGCAAATTGTTTCCTTTTTTATTTGTAAGGGTTCTGAATTACATTCTTAGACATAAAAAACCTCTGTCAGCTACAGATAGCATTCACAATTCCAGTGCTGGTGATCACATCTTATGATTTGTCTTCCTCTATTTTCTCGAAAAAATTCCCCGAGAAGTGTATCGACTAATACTCCAAATGCTACACTTTCTAAAGCGTTACTGTATGCTACATAGAATTATAGATAGCGTATCTGAGCAATATGTGGCTGCAAGCTGCACAGCAGAACCCTGCAACTAATCAGTGCCACAAAATAACAGGAAAAGCAAGACTGAATAACATGAGATCCTTTCAGGTACTGTAATTAAACCAATTCACGGTGTTATTTAATTCCCCACAGTTCTTCCTCTTGCTGCCTTCTTGAAACTGTAACCATGACACCTTAATTTCAGTCAGGTGGAGGAGCTGCTGCCTGGAGAGCAGATGCCGCCGCTGGTCCAGAAATTGCCCATGGATTTGCGGGTGGTGCCACCATTTTTTCCCTGCCTGAAGTCAAGTTTAGCCACCCCCCTCCCCCACCTCAGCATGCCTAGCTTTCATAAGCATTACTGTAGGTATGCAAAGCTGAGTCTGTCCACCCAGGTCTCCCAGCTGGTGATGAGCTGAGCTGTTTCACAGGACCCATGCTCTAAGGATCAAGCTTCATTTGCCTAAGCTGTTTATTTGCAATAGCTTCAGACACAGCAAGGTAGCAACAGAGCGCTAGCATGAAGATTGGACAATTATTTTTCTTTTTTATAATAAAAAAACAGAGGGTGGGAAATAAGAGAAGGACTTAAAATGGCTTAAACGCTTAACACATCAAATTGCAATACACAAAAAGCACGTATGTGACTTCAGCTAATTGTACAAATAAAAGCAGTGGAAAGAAAACGTTCTGGCTGGAAGCACATTAATACGAATTACATATATTTTATGTTCCCAGGTAACCATGCCACCCCTTTGACCGTTCCCTACCTAATCCTAGGTGAGGGTGATGCTCCACTAGAGTCCAGCTGTTATCATCCACACAATGACTTTTGTAAACGAGCAGCTGACAGAGGTCCCTGGCTGTCATGTCTGCTAGAATCTCGACCACTTTGCTTGTTCCATCTTCACTAAAGACTTTTACATCCTGCAACATAAAGGGTACACTTACAGATCAACAGCTCTGAACATAGGCAAACCACACAGCTACCGTAGAAAAGCATCCTCTTGGCGTGACGGTTCCAAGCACCTTGGCAGCCAGGACAAATGACATGGATGATTCACTTTATAACACTTTCTCTTGATGCCCCCTTGCTCTGTTTCCCCTCCCCACCCCCCCAACACCTCCCTGCACTAAACAAAGATTCAGCAGGGTTAATATGACCACAATACACAGAAAAAGTGAGAGAGCAGGTTCTGTATAAAGCTGTGTAAGGTAAGCAAACGTGAAACAATATTGAGAGAGTACTTTGGCAACAGTGGGCAAGAGAAATTACATCCAGTGAAACACACACAATTTTCTTTGCGATCCCGTCGGAGGCCTCCGAACATTTACAGAGGAGCAGGCCAAGACCCTGAAGATTAAAAATGGCTCTCTTGTTCCCCACTAACTTTTGATTGTTTCGATTGGGAAAGTCCCACTTGCAGTTTGCCGGCGGATCAATTAGCTAGCACAGTCCACACATTTCTCTCCCTGCCCCGACTTCTCTTTTGATCCCAGCTTGAAAGTAGTTTGAAACCGAACGTGCATACGCTGCACATCCTAAATATTAATGGATATGCGAGAACAAGTCAGGAACCTTCTCCCCACCTCCTGAATTATACAGATGCTTTCCTCTTTGCATTGTTCTGCTCAAGCGAGAGACACTTGCCGCAAAATTATTTCTCCAGGAGAACGTGCAGGTCCAAGATTTAAATCAACTCGGCGTTTAAAAGGCTCCGCATCCTAGCGAGAGAAGGCGAATCTAACAAAAACCTGGAGGGTAATTTGATATGGAAAAATCTTACCTCAACGGCATGTAAAAGGCAGCAGTCGGAAGAACAAGATGGCATTTTAAATAGAGATTGCCTCTTGAGTTTGTTCTCTGCCTCCGCCGACCCTTTGTAGCCTACGGCTGGGCGCCCGGGGTGCCGGCGGTGTCAGTGGACGGCGGTACTGTACCTGTCACGTAGCCCCTGCTATGGGGACTGTTTCTGGGGAGGGAAAGAACTCTGCCAGAGCTCCACTCAAAGGGTTACACGCAATCTTTGCGGTAGTGAATCAAACCACACTGTGTAGACCAATCCTAGCCCTCCCTCCGACTGATGTAATCATTTCCCACACACTATCAGACTTCCAAATTATTCCCGCCCCCCCCCCCCCCCACCCCCCAAAGAAAAAGAAATTACAAAGGAAATTTGTTTTTATGACCACACACGGGTGTTTGAGACCCCTCGGGCAGCCCCGAAGTCGGGAGGCGGGGGGAGCCGGAGCCCCGCCGGCGGAGGCACGCGTGCTGCCCGGCCCCGGCGCCCAGCCCAGCACAGCCCGCCCGCGGCCCGGCCTGCCCGCGCCTCATCTCATCTGCCTCCAACTTAAGCACTTGAACTTCTCCTCCCGCCGCTCCCCGCCGGGCCGAGCCGAGCCGAGCCGAGCTGGCCCCGCCGCCGGCTCCGCTCCGGGCCCGGGACGCCCGGCCCCCGGCATGGGCGCTGCGGGCAGGGGGCGAGGGGGCGGCGGCAGCGCCGCACGCCCAGCGCCCTCCGCCTGCCTCCCTCCCTCCCCGTACAAATTCAAGCCCAGTGAGGGAGGAGTTAAAGCCTCAGCTAGCCCAAGTGACTCAAACCCGCGCGTTCAGGAAACGGCTTCATCTGACAAGCAGGAATGAGCCAGCTCTTTCAGAAGTCGGCTCTGGAGGAGAGAGGGGAGAGGAGAGGGAGACGGAGAGGGAGAGGAGAAAAGGGGGGCATCCCGGTTGCTGTCGCCCTGGGGAAGGTATGCGTGCTGTACAATGTTACAGCTGCACTCCCACTCCTGCCAAGACTTAACCAAGTCAGAGGCATCCTCACACACGCAGAAATTTGTTGAGAGGGGGGTTGGGGGGTGTTGTCCTGCTGGCGAGTCTATTTTCTGTTAGTAGCACCCATTTTACAGTACAGCAGCACATTATGTGGGCGCACAGGGTGAGCCGGGTGCCCAGGCACCCGCAGCAGCACCAGCCCACGCTGCCACAGCGCAGGGCACCTGCAGGACAGAGGGACACAAGTGGATGAACACCCCAGATACCCAGCAGCAATTACACTGGTTTGCAACGGGGGAGCGCAGCTCCCGCGTTCCCTCTCCGGACATGCGAGCACGCTGAAAAGCCAGTATTCAACCAGACAGAAAGTTGCTATTTCATTTGGTTTGGTTTTAGCGGGGAATGGGGAGGGACTAATACCCACTTGAATTTTTTTTCTTCTACTTTTTATCACAATAGATTGGACAGGAGTGACACAACCAAAAAAAGTGGTGGTGAAACAATTCCTTTCTACTTTCCGCTTACTCCATGCACGTAACTCCACTTTCTGTATTGAAACTAAACTATTTCGGATGGATTTCCTGCCTCAGGAACCAGCCTGGTGACATCATTCATTCATTCATTCATTAGTCACCGAGAAGCACAGCTCTGAGCTCTCTGCCTCAGCCTTCATGGGGGAGCCTGCACCAGCCATACACCAGCAGAATCGCCACTTTTGCAACACCCAGAGCACAAAACCCCCTCTTTTCCTTCCCTGGGGTTTTGCTGGGAACAAGGCAGTGATATAGGACAGGCTGCACCTGATCCTTGTCACTGCCAAGTCCCAGAAGAGTGGGAAAGCTGTGCTGCTGAGGGTGCCTCTCAAGTCCTCGCAGGTGGAAAAGAGAGCGCCATAAGACAACCACCATGCTTTTCCCTGCTCCCAAGCACAGAAAGACTTAATGGAGCATGGCCGCTGGAAGAAAGCTGCAGCTGTCTTTTATGCTCATTCATGCCATGCTCCCTCGGTATGAAGTGAAGGGGTCACGGGTACGTGTCCCACCCTTCCCCCTCCTTGCCCAGAGTTTGAGGCGATGCCAGCTACCCTGAAGTACAACAGCATCTCAAGGCAGGTACAGGAGACACGTCGGCTGCGGTTCAGTGTGCGGCTCTGCTGTAACACTGCGTTCCCTCCTCCTGGGAGCCAGGCCCTGCGGGCAGCGCCCGCTACTCCCACACCACAGCGACTATCGGGGCTACATTACAAACATGGGCATGTTCATTCGCAGGGCCGGTCAGCGGAGGGGGTTTTTAATGGTGCCTTTAAAGCCCAGGGACCGGAGTGCAGTGGGTGGACGGTGTGAACACAAAAGTGAGCAAGTTAACTTCACTGGCTATTAATAGTGCTGTGTTTGCTATCAAGGACAGCGCAAGGCCGTGTATCGCCACTGACATCGTGGATATAAAAGACTGAATCAGGAGAGGATGTCATGGCCTGAGCTGAACCCTGGCCTAGAGGACGGGAGAGAGACAGAAGTGAGGTGAAACCCTGTGCCTCTGCGGAGGCAAGAGGGCTACGGTCCTTAAGAGGCTTATGCGAAATGCAAGGGATTTTATGCCCCCACACTACACTGCAGAGCATGACGTATAACCACAAACACAAAACCAGCTCGACAACAAAGCTTCAGTTCAAACTTTCTGACAGCTTCTGTGACAAAAGACGCAGGTAACAATATTCCTGTATCACAGAGGGGACTTAATTTACAGTCAGTTGGTCAAATCCAACCCTCTCACATTTCCTATATTTTTTTTCTTCTTTTGTTTCAAGGAAGCATCTCCTACTTTAAGATATCAAGGGTTCCCTATTCAAACTTCTTCCAGCAGAAACACTGTTTCACTTGGAAAATTGATTTGAGGCTTATTATCTACAATGGAAAACAAAGCAGAATTCATTCTGAATACTCCAGTAACAAAAACACTTAGCCTGAAGACAGGTTCAGAAAGTTAGTCTGACATTTTGCCCTGCATCCCTCCGAGAAATGCAGTGAAATGCAACAGCAGACTGCCTGCAACAGTGATTTACAAAAGGCCCTAATTACGTCAGCAGCACAAGGCACCTTCTATTCAAAATTAAGGTTAAGAATGCTAAGCCAACCAGAGCACTATATTGGCTGAACATTCAGTGCTTTACAGTGCAAAGGAGCAGATAACAGACTGCACCATTGTTCTGGGAAGAATTCTTCCCCCAAGCTTTTTTTTTTTTTTTTTTTTTTTTTTTGGAAGACAGAAAGTCTTAAAAATTAAAAATTTAAAAGAACATTAATATTCATCACTTCAGTGGTTTCATATAATGGGTCGCGTATCTTGAGTGCTCTCATGGCTGTTTCATGTTCCAGCCTCAGTTCCTCAACCTCACTGCAGTATTTTGTGTGCATCAAGTAATGCAAACATTATTAAGAATGAGGACAAAAAAAACCCCAGTCATGTAATGGTCACATTACTTCTCCACTTTCCTATTTGCACTATTTTTTTCCTTTTTCCGCAAAAGAAAACCTACGACTAAATAAAATTATCATAAAAAATAATGCTTTTATATGACATTATCCTGAAAATCTTAGGCATCAAACGGACCCAAATTTGCATTCTACAATCTGAAATTAATCATGGTGTAACTTGTATCAGTACAAACCAACCTTTGTTATCCTGGATTATGACTCCAAACTAAGTATAAGGAGAGAGTATCAGTTATCAGAAGGCCCTCTGACTGAAATCTAATAGATAAAAGGTTTTAGTACAGTAGTTCTTCAAGAGTTTCCCTTTATAAAAGATGAAGATCAGAGACATCATAGAAACCTATTAAAATACACTGAAGAGTCATTACCAAAAGCTGCACAAACTGAAAATCAGTCCAGCAAGTTTTGACTTTCATCCCCTGATTGCACTCATCAAGATTGTTCCGACCTGAGAACCGTACCATCAGGGAGGTGAATAGAAAAGAAAGCTGAATTGAAATGGACATACCTTGTGCAAGCAGAAGGAGCAATTTATTGCAGAAGGCACGTATGTACCAGGCAGGTACACTGTTTTCACTGGAACCCTGTTTTGATGAGATCATTTTTCTGAAAGCTTTCTATACTCAAAAGCTCATGGGCTCACAAGAGCAGAGTCACAGTCACTGGAGGGATGGGGAAGTTTTCAGTTAGGATCAGTCACCTCAAAGCTTCTCAAGACTCAAGCTCTGCTTGCAGGTTACCCTTGAACTGCTATTTGCCTAGTTAAAGAGGTAACAAAAAGGAAGGTTTTGCTTCCTAAAGTTGCAAACCTTTGATAAAGAAACGCCTCTAAGCATGCTCTGTGCACCCCTGACAGGCAAGCAACTCAATCAACCACATCTACACACTGGAGCACCAGCCAGTCCTTATACTTACTTGCCCAGCAGCGTTAAGGCAGCTTTATAAGGCACGGAAATTTCAAGTGCTGCAATGAAATAAATATTTAGGTCAACCCTATGGCTCTTTTTGCCTCCTCTGTTGCACAGCTTGTGCAGGAAAAAAGCCCTTCAGACAAACAGCAGCAGTAACAGCAATATATTGCAGATAGGATCCCTTATATACAAGGCATCAGATAGTACTTCCTTATAAAAGAAAAACAACTGTGAGTTATTTGATCATTGCTTTTTTTCTCTACATGTAAACATAAAACCCTAGGAAATGCTGAGGTTAAGGTTCTCATAGCAACATTAACTCTCTCCTCTGGCACATACTATATTTAGGTACACATTTAAAAGCCTATGAACAACAAGGGAGAACAACTGTTGTAAGATCAAGACCTTAGTCTTTGACTTTCATATTCAGAACAGCAACCTTCAAAAAAAAAAAAAAGACTTAATTTGGCCATGTTACAAAACCCTGATTCTGTCCCTCTTTGCTGGGCTATTGAATTTTAAACTCATTTCCTTGACTTGAAGGGGAATCACAGTATCATCGTACGTTCAGTGGTCATCAAACACCAACACTGATGTCATGAACTCTGTAAGGGTCGTGCCAGCAAGACAGGTTTTGGGAATCACAGCGGCGTGGGCAGAGAAGGGCAGGGCAGGATTAGTGCTGGGTTCAAGTCAGCATCTATATTTGGAGGGTTAGCGCTTCTGAACCCGTCATGTACGAACGCCCAGGCCCATGTTCACCCCACGTAATTTCAGAGAGTTATATTCCTTCTGAAGCTAAGGGAGAGAGATGGGGTAACTTAAGATCTAAAGCACGTGACAAAGGCATTTGTGTCTCTCTGCTAGCTGCAGAGGGAATCTAGGCTCCTGACTCTGGACTTCAGCTGGATGCTGTAAGCGATATTGGCTGAATTCAGGCCATGGTGACTAATCAAGCAAACATGTCTCTCTGCACTACTGGCATAATTACACACTGCGATTGTTGACATTCGAGCTTAAAAAAAAATAAGCAAAGTGTGTGATGTTGCATATACACAAAGCACACTTAAAGGAACATATACAACGAGCACATTTGGGGTACTATTAAATTTTAAAACCCGAATACTGTAAAAACAAGCCAAAGCTTTTCCTCCTCTCATTCAAAACCACGTGTGAAAATGGTTATTTATTACAGAGACACTGGATGAAGTCTACACTCATTATCTGTTTCTATCTTCTCCAAACTTACAAGTACTAATGTCCTCTATATAGGCTTAGGCTTGTATAGCGACTGCATCGAAGCTTCTTCAAAAATCTCAGCTATGTACATACAAAGGTGTGAACTGTGCAATGTACTTGTACGGAAAGAATGTACAGAGCACGTTTTCAAGACATAACCACTGCCTGCATGAACAAAATACTTATTCCAGTGGGTGCTCACATAGTTAGAGGCTGAAGGTTTGGAAACTGTAAGTTGCTACCCTATAATTTCCATATTTTACAAATAAAAAGCAGAATGCCATTTTAAGTGATACATACCTACATACAGACAACATACTGATTTTGTGACAGTATCCCCAAAAGCTGTTTCCCTCTTTCCCACCTTGGTTTAATGCTGACATGTTCAGATAAATCATTTGACCCATTTGACATCTTCACATCTTCCCACTCGATTCCTTGTTTGCCTCTCATTTTTAGGTAAAAGAAAGGAGAAAGACTAGTTTTCAATCCTTTTAAGAGTAACACTAGGCCTGTATGAACTTTGCTGAAGCTTCAGGGTATTTGCAGGATGCTGGAGGAGAGAAAGCTTGGGAAGCAGTGTGGATAGGCTTTGACAGAGGACCATTCCACACCAGTGGGAAGGCAGCCCAGCAACTGCCAGCTCACCCAGTCTCCAAGTGGGGCTTCCAAGACTCTTCCTGTGGCCACAGCACTGACAGGTTACATTTTCTTCGTTGCCTGCATCCTCTCCCACCCAGCATTTCCCATTAGTTTTGGTTATAAGTCTGTAAATGAGCTCCCTTCTCTCCACACAGCTCCTCCCAACAGCAACTGCTTTTCATGCAAAAATCCTTTCTTGTTTCGAGATCCTTTATGTATGGAAAAAAAAGATACTTACAGGCGCTGTTACACTCTTTTGATTATGTAATGAAAGACATTAAGTGATGTTGCTGGCACTAACCTTTATCTTTCATATATTTTGTTGTGCAATTTATCCCTAGATAGTTTGCAATCTTCCACAGCTGTGCTTACAGAATGCAGTATTTATTGTCTGAATTTGCTCCAAGAGAAAGGTTTAGTAGAAAAGTTCTTGCAAACACAATTTAAGTTACTAACAACCCTAGAAAGGGTAATACAAAGAAAAACGATAATAATTTCTTGATTAAAATTCTTAAGTAACCAAGCTAGTTACTGAGTATTTTAAATTGTTTTCCCATTATAAATTACTCTGTAGAAAAAGAATTATTACCACATCTTCCTTGCTGCACAGGCTTTCAACCACAAGAACCACATTAATTTGAAGCTTGGCACACAGCACAACAAGGCTCCGAGCAGCTTCCCATAGGATTTAGAAAAATGGTGCAGGTCCTGAAGACTTGGTTAGCTCCTTGTTTCCCAGTAGGTCACTGTGACAACTGCAGCTGAGGCACTTGCCATCTTAGTGCCCAGGCCACCCTATGAGCCAGAAAGCCATTTCAGCACAGGGTTCGGCAACACACAATTGGCTTCTCGCTTTGGTTTACTATTGTCCAAGTGCAACTTCTGCATGGGTAGTCCTCAAAATTCCCCTTCCCTTGCACGCTTTTCTGAGGGGAAAGGAGCAGAGAGGTTGCAGAGCAGGAAACAGGAACACCATTAAAGGTTTCATATATAGCTAGATTCAGCTCCAGCCCTCCATTTGCACGCACTGGTCCAGCCATGTATTATTAGGAAACGGATCAGAGACGACTTTCAAAGATGCCTTTGGAAACTGAGAATTAGTATTCGAAAATATGTCCATTTCTAATGCATGGGAAAACCTTTGGGGCAGTGACTGTCTCTTATCTGATACAATGGGACCTTGGGATTTTGACTGTGGTTGATATAACAGAAATAAAATAAAACAACAACAGCCCAATAACCAGGGACAATGCCAAATAAGCTATATTTGGAACGTCCAGACATGATAAAACAAACACATTATTTTAAGAACCAGTAGTTATGAAATTTGTCTTGAACAACTGTAATCCAGTTTACCGAGTCTGGTATCAAAGGAATCTAAGCAAGCGTAAGATACAGAGCTGGACAGAAATCACAAACTTAGAATGCAATACAGAGGGAAGGCAAAGATAGACCCTCCTCCCACTCCTGTTTCTTCCTCCCTCCTCCCAGAAAAAATAATCAAAAGGAGTGAGAAAGCCAAGGATTTAAGGACTTGTGAGTTTGTTCCCTGGTGCTTGCAAGTGCAGAGCTCCTAAGGTTTTCTCTGCAGCCCTGAAGGCTAAAATAAATTTTAAAAAATTAATGAAAACAAGTTCTTAGCTGAAGCCCTAGCTCCTACATCTGACACATCTTACCAGAACTGACAACAGCAATGATGCACTAGGTTAAAAAAAAATCAATTATCTGTCTTTACAAGAGTCCCTTTATTCTCCTCTACCTCCCGATGAACCAACACTGACATCCCAGACCAGGCAGTTACACCAAAGCTGACAGGAGAGAGGGGGAAGCTGGAAACCAAAACAAAAAATGAAACTTTTTAAGAAAAACTCTATGAACTTAGTATATGTAGCTTGATCAGAGAAGAATCAAGTATGGTATATCACATGGAGACACAATACAGGGCTACAAACAACCAGACGTGTGAAAATATGAAGAGAGCAACTTAGGGCACTGAAAAAGGTAATGGAAGCTAATGGCAAAAAAGGCAAAACATGGAGAAAGCCTCCTAACGAAGACTGGCTGTAACCTCCAGGCACTCAAGGAATGATGACCATTTAACAATAGGAACCTGAAGTATAAACATGCTATGAAACTCACAGATTAACAGCCTCCATGTGCTCAAAATCCCAAAAGCTCAAGCACACCTTGGAAATGCAAATTTCCCGCACTCCGACAGCATCAGTCGCAACCCGCGACAGGTTTTCCCAATAGGGCTGAGTTCATACTGCTTTGACAATAAAAGAGGGGTGCTTTATAATGAGTGGGTGACAGGCTCAACTACAGCAGCATGGCAAAGCATCCCTAATGCCTAACCGTCGGCTGCCTCCTCGCTGTACAGTATTCAGCAATATTGCTTAACTTCCCGTCTCCCAAGCTACTGGCTCTGGAAGCCGGTGATTTCAAGCAGCGAGTATCGGCTAATTGTCGCTGCCTGCAACGTTCAGGGTGTTTTATGGGTCAGTTTGTCACACGCACACAATAAATGCTTTTAACAGAGCTACTCGCATTAGGAGAGTATTTCTGCGCAACTGTGTAAGCATCGATGGTGTGGCCAGAATTAACCCCCTGCAGATCTTAGCCCAGGAAAAGTTATGTCAGTGGGAGAGGAGGGTTCACGTTATCCTCTCCTCAATGCGCGTATAGTTCTCATTTTCAGCAATTGCTTTAATGGGAAATTGCTCCATAAAACTGCTCTGCTGTTTAATTTTTGGTAAATTTAGACATCAGAGGAAAACAATGGTTTTCCCCCAATTCTAGATTGATATATCAAAAGTTTCTGAGGCTGATGCAAAATCTGGGGTTATGTCATCACGACTAAGCCAGATATTCTCTCTCGAATGCAGCCAGCCCCATGCAAATCTCATCCCCTGCCAACCTCCTAAGAATTACTCATTTTCAGTGGAAAAAAGTGAGAAAAATACTGGAGAAAACCCAAACACAACTATACAAGAGATTTATTAGCATACAGCATCTAACCACCCTGCCCCAAAACACCTAGCGTACAGGTCCAACTTGTCAATAAATTTTTCACATCTCTCACTGCTTTGCTTCACTGCTGCACCCATCCATCCCTGCACGCTACGGCAGGACCAACGCATGAGTTTTAACTCCATGGCAAGCGCCTCTGACTTATCTACTCTGCGCTCCCTCTCCAGGGCTTGCTCCAGACCATTTTTGCATACCCCTTCCTCCTAGTAGGGGCACCACAAACAAAAAAACAAACACAAAAAAACCCACACAACCCAACCCTTTGCTTAGCTTACAGGGACAAATTCCCTGCTGCCATGGTTACCATTGCAACTTCTCTTGTGGAACTAGAAATAAAAAAAACACACAACCAACTTCCCTGAGAACAGACGGCTATATAATGTTAGCTCTCCCTCCCCTCACTCATCATTGTTAGACGCTAAATCAGCTACATCTGGCATATTTAATTTAGACTAAATAAAATGTCACTAATTAAAAAGATGCCGAACAAGCAATACATGACATTATAGAAACAGAGAGCTTAGTATCTGAACACAGCCTATTAGGAACTGAAAGGGTTCAACTAGCTTTTACCAAAAGCTGAGAAACAAAGGCAACTAAACGGTCCTCTATACAATCTTACTCACAACAATGTCCTCTAGAAGCTCTCCCCTATCGTCTAGGTGTACCGAGGTTTCCAAGCACTAATTCCTGAAGCCGCAGTGGCTCAAATGTGAAGTAGTTAGCTCACTATAGAGGGTATTATTTGGCTTGAAGTCTGCAGCCTTCATTCCAACTTTTAAAAAGAAGGTTACTCTGCTAAAGCTACAATGAATAAGGTGTTCAGCAGACATGTACGCAAGTTGCTTTAAAGGACCTGTGGCCACGTCACTGCCTTTGAACAGTAACAGCCTCTCCTCTCTCACGTTCTCCACACTGTTTTCAGCAGCCTAACTCGAAGCATGCACACTACTTCATCCTTCCTATCTTGCCACTCCTCTCCTTAGCCCATCCCTGGAGACTAACACTTCAGTTCTCTGCATCTCCCATTGCAGTTCACACTACAGAGACAGGAGCACTGCTTTCTATTGCTGACCAACACGGCTACCTGCTTGAAAGCAGCTCCTCTGACCTTCACATCAATATGCCCTCCCACCCCCAGGGGTGGGATTCACATCATACCCCCAGACCAGGCTTTCACCTTTGTGGGTACATCGCTATCAGTATTCCACTGACATTTATCAAACAGATTTCAATGCAAAGCTTCACTGAATCATATAAACCTCATTTCACAGCCCTTAAATGTTTTCCATCATCTTTTCTGCCAACTGGTGATCTTTTATTCTAAAGCTGTACTATCCCTTATGATTACTTGAATAAGCGTTTGAGTGATTTCATTTTTAGTACCTCCAAGGCTGAGGATTTCCCATGAGAACAGATCATCTTCTAAGTGCTCTGGTCCAGGTTCTCAGCATTTATAAATCAGACGACTGGTTCCTCTCTATTTTTGCTCATGTATGAAGTAGAACAGATATTTAGGTATGCTTTGATTGCCATTGCTTAAGTACAGTACTATTGACGGTCAAGTAAGATTCAAACATTCAACACAGAAATCCCTCCACAAAGTAAATTTTAACAGAATTCTTACAAGACGTTTAAGTGGACGACATTGATAATGCTGGCACACGCTAGGCAAGTAAAAACATTACTCTTCTTAGAAACTCAGCAGTTATAAATGCTGAATTTATCCTCATAATTCCAAACTTAACAGAAATGATATATTTCAAAATCATCATGCGTTTAACCTTTTTTTCCCTTATAAAAGTTTAAGAACAATCACAGGATCACAGAAGGGTTGAGGGTGGAAGGGACCTCTGGAGGTCATCTGGTCCATCCCGGTTGCTCAAGCAGGCCCACCTAGAGCCCATTGCCCGGGACAACATCCAGACACCTTTGGAGTAGCTCCAAGGATGGAGACTTCACAACCTGGGCAACCCATGCCAGCGCTCAGTCACCCTCACTGTTAAAAGAGTGTTGCCTGACATTCGAAGGGAACATCCTGTGTTTCAGTTTGTGCCTATTGCCTCTTGTCATGTCACTGGGCACCACTGAAAAGGGCTCTTTCCACGCTCCTTTCAGGTACTTATATACATTCATACAATGCCCCTGAGCTTTCTCTTCTCCAGGCTAAACAGACCCAGCTCTCTCAGCCTTTCTTCATAGGAGAAATGCTCCAGTCCTTTAATAATCTCTGTGGCCCTTTGTTGGATGCTCTCCAGTATGTCCGTGTCTCTCTTGTGCTGGGGAGCCCAGAACCAGATCCAGTACTCCCTCAACCTGCTGGCAATGCTTTGCCTGCTGCAGCCCCAGATATCATCAGCCTTCTTTGCATCAAGGACATATTGCTGGTTCGTGTTCAGCTTGGTGTCTGCCAGGACTCCCATGCCTTTTTCTGCCAAGCTGCTTTCCAGCTGGGTGGCCCCAGCGCATACTGGTGCCTGGGGTTGTTCCTCCCCAGGTGCAGGACTTTGTACTTGCCCTTGTTGAACTTCATGAGGTTTCTGGCAGCCTGTTTCTCTAGCCTGTAATCTTTTATACAAATAGTGCAGTTACATAAATACCATGATATTAACTAAAATAATAAAAAAAAAAATCTAGTGAAGTTTGGTCACAGTTTAGGAACCCTAAATGGGTCTGTTCCTAGGATCTTTCATCAGTTTTTTCCCAAGCCATGCCACAGTGGTTCAAAGGTCCCTTTAAGTTCAGCATTTCAGAAACACTTAAAAGTCCATTTGTCAAAGGCTGATGAACTTAACTATGCGAGTTCTAAATATGAGGTAGTGTGCTGAAACCAATGTCACAATAAAAAAAGTGCTTCCTGATATAGAACTAGATAACATAATGCTAGAGATTTGATGCCAAAGCTTGCATGAAAGAAAATGCTACTTCTACAGTCAGCATCTGCTTCAGATTATTTTATATGGAAGTCACTGCTGCTCCGAAGCTGTCAAGGTACACTCAGCTTCCAATTAAGCTATCTTATCTTTGAAGTTGATTGGAAGCAAAGCTTTCTCCTCCCTATATGCATCCCCCTAGAAACACGTAATGTGAGATAATTTCCAAATGTATTTATTCTGTGTTGTCCACCCAATTAAACATCTTGTGCAAATGCAATCAACGAGCCTTCTCTCTAATTGAAAAGTTTATGCAACGATTTTCATGAGACTCCCATTAAACATTTAGAATAATTAGCTGTATTAGAAAGACTTTTATATTCAAATAGCTCACATACCTAGTTTCTTTGTTTAGCATAGGAAACGAATATGAAAAAGATCCACAGAGGAAAAGACCAAATATTGGGTAAATCTTTTCTTTAAGACAACAGACACAGCCTAGAAACCAATTCTGCATGGTATTAAATTGGAAATCTTTTAACAGTGGCCTTACTACTGTAGCTGATCGTGGAGAAATCAACCATTTCCAAGATTCAGAAAGGCAATGACAAGGGAGTTGACTCTGTATTTTTATGTATTACAGATAACACATAACAGTCATTCCCTTCAAGTGTGCTCCCTTCTTCCCATTCCCCCTAAGTTGTTGGCAATAAGTTAAAGAAATGCACCATGCAAAGATACCAGTAACTTTATTTTCATTCTGGCACGAATGACATTTTTTTTTAAAGGATTTTGATGGCTCTGTATTTACATCATGGATCTTCTTTAAGAATTATGCTGAGAAAAATCTAGGTCATTGAAAACTTCTTAAACTGAACCACAGAGAAACTGAAAGAGAATGTAAAGGCACTGATGTCAGGTTTATTTTGCCTTTTCACAAGCTCATTTTTTTTCCAGATTGACTGTCAGAATGTAGATCAACCTTTCAATATCTTTCTTATTCTGAAGTTTCTGTTTCCATGAGTGAGTTAATTCCATTCCCATTCAAAATAAAACATTTTTTTTAAAATGTTGTGCACTTGGCAAGCAGCTATATAAGAACAACTTTAAGAAGACTAGGCTTAAAGGGCAGAAGTGCAACTTAGATCAACATATAACAGAAGATATGTAAACATCTCATTTCAGGATCCTGGGCAACATAATAATTTAATAGTCCCTTCTAGACAAAACTTTACTCTATAAATAAATATACATGAATGTAAACAGTGTTTTTCCTATTTCCATGCCCCTTCCAACAGTAGCTTGGTTTTGGTATGAATCTGAATACTGAGATATGCTTATTGCATCTTGCACTTATGTAAACTAGTAACATACATTCAAATTTCATTCTATAGATTTCAAATTACAACATCTACTTCTTCCATTCAATCACCACGTAGAATTTCTTAGGTTAAATACATAGTTGTATATGTCAAAACTAATTTATTTTGAAGCAAAAAGCGTCCATTAAAAACATATTGCATTAATAATAACTGGCCATAATACATTATTATTAGCTATTAATTGTTATTACTGCATTTCTAACTCTGTATCCAACACGAATCTGCTGACTTCAGCAAATGTCACTCTTTATTCATTCACGTAGAGACAATCCTACACGTGGGAAAAACTTTATTGCCTTCTCCAGCTTCACAAGGTTGTGTCCGTGGATGATGGTTTAGCATAACCACCATAAGGTTTCTCATTGGAGAAAAACCTATCTTGCAATTTTGTACGATGTAGAAAAGTGTCACAACATTTGCTTCTTCCTCAACTCCTCCATCTTGTTGCACAAGATTACACATGGCAAAAGTAAAAATTTTTGGCTAGCTGCATGATATTAACAAAAAATACTCTATACTGAAACTATTTTCAGTTCAACTGTTGCTCACACACCCTTCAGCATAACAGACACTGATCAGACCCACAGTGCAACTTGTAAGAAATAAGTGGTTTTGTGGATTTGTTGCCAGAGTTCTGCAGGTTCTTCTCTCAGTGCACCCAGCTGTACAGAAAACAACCCAAGTTTGCTTGGTTCACATCAACTGAGGCTTTGCCAAGCTATACACTCTATGAATTTCACTTTTTAAAGCGTAACAAAGCAGCTAGTGCATGAACTTACTCAAGCTATACCATGAAAACTGTGTTTAAAGAATAAGTGAAAAGGTGCATTGTGTTCTAGGTGTCATACAACACATTTCCCTTCCACGGACAGCACCATGTTAAGCCTAACGGCTTAACCTTCTCTGTAAAGACCATTATTTTCCATGTGTACAGACTGGATTAGATAAATTACCAGGTAGCTTCATTTTGGGGTTTAACATAGAAACCACCTTGAGATGACAAATTCAGCTTTTTAAAATAAAACATCAGAGAGATCCTATTGACTTTGAGTGTCCATTGCAAAGATAATTAATTTGGGGAAATTAACCCTCCTTCCTTCTTCATCAACCGACTTTTGTTGCATTTGGTTTCCTACTGAAAACAAGAGCAGAGGGCAGCTTTCCCTAGTACAAAATCAGCAGACAAATTAGATGTCATCTACTTTCTGAAATGGTGGTCCAATTCCACAACCCTCTACCTTAGAAACTCCTGCTATTACTCTCCCCTATGGACTTACTAGCTCTTGAAGAGTTATTGCCCCCCCACAGTTCCCTTTTGTTCCTCAAAAAAAAAAAATTCACAAGAATTGCCATCACTATAATGTATCAAGTTCCAATGGCTAAAAATCTCTGTCCATGAAAGTCTGTATTCCCTCCCCAAATCTACTGAAAATGGCTATCTCAGATGTCTGAATACTGCCTACTGAAGTTAAAACACTACGGAGACGCGTGGAAGAGCACTGACTTTAATTTGCACAAGAATGTGGTTAGAAACAGATCATTTTCACAGGCCCTTAACAGATAAACTCTAATGTTTCTTCCAGGAGGAGTAATTGATAAGGAGGTTGGCCATCCAGGTGAATGGTCAACAAAAATTTCCCACTTATAAAAAAGGCCAGATTTGGTCCTAATAAAACAGCTTGGCAACATAGACGAAAGAAAGGATCTTCTCCATCACAGTTCACTACCTAGTTAAAGGTTTGGTTTGCATTTCACCCAGACTACACAGAGGTGGTAGTCATTTCAGCTGTCACTAGCCACCTCAGTCAAAGCACATCTAGCTCTTCACTAGTCATTCAGGTTCCCACTGTGGTCAATGGAAAGACAAAGAGGCACTTCAGTGCAGTTTATCATCTTCTATAGTTTCGCTACCCTAAGATGGCATGAATGTACTGGAAAGGTACTCCGCTATCTCACCACTGACTGGAGATCCCCAGACAAGCAACCCAAATGAGAGATTAAATTTTTATATAACTGTAGTTCACAGAAATAATTCCCACCCAAAGGCTGTTTAAAGGTGATATTTCTTGACACTGTGAAAAACTACGGTAAGTGGTTGCCTAATATTACATATAATGATAAAGAGACCAGGGAATGTAAAAAAGTATTACCTAAGATTTGCTCGGTAGTAGTATTTGTTAGAAAGTTTTGTTTCAGTTTTACTACAGAATAAACTTAAAGGCAAACAGATACAATTCTGTAAATAAATTTTTGTCCCTGCATGAAGCAACCTAACTTTGGGCAGGGAGGAGCAGAGCACACGCAAAGGTCCCTTGGTCAGACATGAGGCTAATCAAGCAAAATGTGGAATACAACACCTTCCCAAAATAGCACTTGCTGTTATTAAGTTGTTTTTAACATGAAGCAAGCAGCTACCTGAAGAGGTCTGTGAGTAGTACAGTAAGAGACTGGGACTATCATGTCTACCTCAAATTAATCTGACAGCAGGGTCTGATAACCTAAGGGTGATTAAACCCAACTCTGTACCAGAGCTTAGGTGCAACTTGTACATTGAGTTCGAGCCAACCACTGATAGGAACATTCACGATACCAAGTCAGACACAAAAAGGTGAACGTTATCTTCAGCAAGAAATCCCAGTATTCTCCTCCAAAGTTAAAGATTTTCATCTCCACTTACTGCAAGCTGAGATTCGAGAAAGGGCTGCCTATAACTGGGAGAAACAACTACGCTAGATATGTTCATTAGTCTACATGCCACTTTCCAGCAGCAAAAAAATGCCACTACATAACAAATAATAAGAAAAGCATGGCCATTTCTACTGCTTGCCTGTTGTATGTAAAGACCTCCAAGTTTCTCTTGCATTAATACAAACCTTTTATAATTCCATATGCAATCAACATATGCAGGTACTTAATTCCAGATATTGGTAGTTCAGCTGCAGCATACAAACCTAACTTGCAACCACGTTATGTAAAATCAACTATGTCCTTCCCAAAATACTTTATTATTGTTGTAGCGAAAAAGGAGAATCGCTCAGCATAAAGGAATACTCTTCAACAACCTTTCAAAAGATCTGCTAAGTCACTGCAGGAAAACTGGCCTTGGGAAAGTTTTGCACCAACAGAAGTGGTTTTGTACATAAATAATGGAAAAAGTCCTTTCATATCAGGGTCAGAGTTCTGCACTGACACACAAGTCTAAGCAAAGCAATCTGAGCTAGTATCGACTCAGACTTTAAATACCTTCTCTTCAAATATTTCTAATGTATTTCTTGAACTCGGTGAGACCTTACTGGTTTGAAATTCTATTTAAATATTGTCACACAATTTAAGAGAAAAAAACATTTAGTTTTGACTTCCCTGCACTTACAGATTTCAAAATAGAGTAATGAAGCAGCCCACCAAGAAAAGCAACTAATTCCTCTACACTCCATCAGTCCTCATACTCAGATATTGCCTCTAAGTTGCACCTCCAGATACTTTGCAGTTATATGTTCAGAAAAGTCGTAATTGTTGTAGAGGTGAACTCAATTATGTAGAAAGCAGAGGTTGCTGCAAACTCATAAAGGAATGCAGTCACTGTGAATCATGTCTGGCACTACAAACGTTTTTTATATTAGTTTTGCTGGAATTTTATTAGGGTCTCCCCTTCCTTAATGGACGCTATTTGACTGTAGGGCAATTAGCACTTCTAAGATTCTGGCTTAGGGGAAAAAACAAGCCCTTTGCAGGTACATTGTCCTCAACCATTTTGCTAGACAAGAATCAGTTAACCACCACAGCTTTTACAGCTGCATGTTAGAGAAGGCTTGAGAAAGAGGCAAAGAGGAGAAACTGATGTGAGCATGTTTACAGTGCTGTAAAATTTATTTCACCATCTTCAGAACTACTAGATTATTTATTTATTTAAGGCATAAAAGTAACATATAGAAAGCTTTCTATAAAGTTCATTCAGCTCTTTCATTTTAATGGTTATACATCAACATAGCAGTCTTTCAACTTAGACCCGTTTGGACATCTGTTCGATGAACTGCTAGAGACACTCAAAGCCAGCATCTGCTGCACAAGCAATTTCCCTACCCACTGAAAGACTTCATCATGCCCTCGCCCTGTCTCACTTCTTGCAGAATTTCCTGCTGTAGTTTAAATCCTAAAGGTTTCTCCTATACAAAAGGTGACTTCTGGAGATTGCCCAAGTGCTATTCCATGCACATAAGAGATGGCAAGCAGCAATGAAACCTTACAGACAAAGCAGCTAATGCAACCTTGGGCAGAGCATTAAGTTAATTTCTTGTTAGCCAGATTGGCTTGAAGTTCCTCTGTATTGCTCGAAGTGTTGCAATTAAGTACTGCTCTAAGCTATGCTTAATTAGCCCGTAAGCAAATGCTCATTTGTAACTTGCATGCAGTGTAACGCAGAACTAAATGTTCACTGAGAGCAAAGGGAAATTACACTGAAGGTACATTCACACAAATATAGCTGGCTGCCTCCTGATTTTCCCTTCTTATTAATATCCTAGAAAATATTAAGAAATGTGTCATACTGCACAAATGGTTAGAAATATACATTCTCTATCTCTGGAGCTGAATGTGGTGTTCTCCCCCACCCCAGCTGATGAGCACTCGGTTCCCCTTGGAATGACAGGCTCTCTCTGCAGATGAAAGATTTGGGATTTGGATCACATTTTTCATTTGTACAGCCAAAAAAAACTAACCTCACCCCCAAAAAAACCCAAAAACCCCAACAGACTAGGATGCAAATCATGATGGATAAGTATGCTCAAAGATAAACAAAAAGCATAAACAAAACTTACACCAAATAGCATTTGAAACTTTGACTGGATCTACATTCAGGAGTAAAACCCAGCCTTGGCACCTCTCATGAAGCAGACAAAAGAGGAAATTAATAGTAGGTTCTCAAACATATTTAGGACCTTTTAATGCTACAAGTGGAATGATGTTTGCTTCAAGCATAGCAAGATTTTTCAGCCAGATGTCACTTGAGTCTGCCTATCAGAGGACGCTCATCTGACAAGGCTGTAACACAAGAGGCAAGGCTCAGTCTCACTTGGACAAGCTTTACAAAGCTTTGCCAGCTAGTTTGTTAAAGAAAAAAGTTCAAAGGTCAGCTGCGGAAAAAAAATTCCATACAACAAACCAGCACATAACGCAGAAAAATACTTTGAGAATATCAAATACAAGGTTTTATTTTCATGACTAGATGCTGTTATTCCTGTAACATCAGCTTTCAGTTCTTTGCCTAATGAAGGGGAGTGCGATCTTTATATATTTAATGTCTGTTACTTTTCAAGCTGCTCCATAAATCCATTACAAGGTGTATGACAGTACTGTGAGAAACCTTTTGATCTTCTCATATATATATATATATATTCATATGTGTATATACAAATTCACACACATATACTTAAACCACTTAAACATAACACTACTCTGGAGTTTGGGACAACTCAGTAAAGAACATTCATAAACAGAAGCACGACAGGTATTTTTCAATGCTAAAACTGTGTACCTGATACCTGACACTTACCAAAGATCCTGTCTATAGCTTGTTCTACATAACTAAGTACCTGGGGAATGTGAATTGCTGCAAACATCTGTAAAGCTATTTATAAGGTCAGGGAAATACTGTGGTTGGCTCGCTTTCAGTGGCTTTTAGTAAGCAACAGGGAAAATAAGTGTGACCAGCAACAGTATGACAAGCAAGTTACTTCAGAGTAATTAGCTGCTCTTAACAGTTTGCTGGCAAGGACCAGCTCAAAAATGACTCACAGAAGCCTGAGGGCAAATAGTGTGTAAAATTAAATCCTGGTGTTTTACTACCAGGACGCTGTTGTTTAGCTTAGAATACTCTTTTCCATAATGTTTTGCACCTCTTTTGTTTTTTAAGGTTTTTTTTAAACAATGTTTTTTCCTTAGGGGTGGCTTGTTCCTATTCTCGTTACCTATTCTGGCAAGGATAGTAGGGAAATGTGACTTTTAAAGGTGAACCTAAAAGGCGAGGGGAAGAACGTGTGCAAAGACACCCTATGGTGAGACAGCCAAACTTCCCGTGTGGCTGCAGGGCACAGATATTATTCCCAGCACTCACAGAATCATAGAATGGTTTGGGTTGGAAGGGACCTTAAAGATCATCTAGTTCCAACTCCCTGCCACAGGCAGGGACACCTTTCCACTAGACCAGGTTGCTCAAAGCCCCATCCAACCTGGCCTTGAACAGTGCCAGGGAGGGGGCATCCACAACTTCTCTGGGCAGCCTGTTCCAGTGTCTCACCACCCTCACAGGAAAGAACTTCTTCCTAATATCTAATCTAAATCTACTCTCAGTTTAAAACTGTTCCCCCTCGTCCTGTCACTACTTGCCCTTGTAAAAAATCCCTCTCCCGCTTTCCTGTAGGGCCCCTTCAGGTACTGGAAGGCTGCTGTAAGGTCTGCCCATAGCCTTCTCTTCTCCAGGCTGAACAGCCCCAACTCTCTCAGCTTGTCTTCATAGGAGAGGTGCTCCAGCCCTCTGATCATCTTCGCGGGCCTCTTCTGGACTCATTCCAACAGCTCCATGTCCTTCTTATGTTGGGGGCACCAGAGCTGAATGCCGTAGTCCAGGTGGGGTATCACAAGAGCAGATTAGAGGGGCAGAATCACCTCCCTCGACCTGCTGGCCATGCTGCTTTTGATGCAGCCCAGGATACGATTTGCCTTCTGGGCTGCAAGCGCACATTGACAGCTCATGTTGAGGTTCTCATCAACCATCCTCCAAGTCCTTCTCCTCAGGGCTGCTCTCAATCCATTCTCCGCCCAGCCTGTATTTGTGCTTGGGATTGCCTTGACCTACATGCAGGACCTTGCACTTGGTCTTGGTGAACTTCAGGTGGTTCGCACAATCCCATCTCTCAAGCTTGTCAAGGTCCCTCTGGACGGCATCCCTTCCCTCCAGCGTGTCGACCGCACCACACAGCTTGGTGTTGTTGGCAAACTTGCTGAGGGTGCACTCAATCCCACTATCCATATCGCCAACAAAGATGTTGAACAGCACCAGTCCCAATACCGATCCCTGAGGAACGCCAGTCATCACTGGTGTCCACTTGGACATTGAGCCATTCACCGCAAATTTTTTGAGTGCAACCATCCAGCCAACTCCTTATCCACTGAGTGGTCTATCCATCAAGTCCATGCCTCTCCAATTTAGAGACAAGGATGTCATGGGGGACAGTGTCAAATGCTTTGCACAAGGCCAGGCAGATGACATCAGCTACTCTTCCCTTATCCACGAGCACTGTAACCCCATCGTAGAAGGCCACCAAATTTGTCAGGCACAATTTGCCCTTAGTGAAACCATGTTGGCTGTCACAAACCACCTCCTTATTTCCCATGTTCCTTAGCATAGTTTCCAGGAGGATCTGCTCCATGATCTTGCCAGGCACAGAGGTGAGATTGACTGGCCTGTAGTTCCCCGGGTCTTCCTTTTTTCCCTTCTTGAAGGTAGGGGTTGTATTTTCCCTTTTCCAGTCAGTGGGAACTTCACCAGACTGCTACGACTTCTCACAAATGATGGATAGGGGCTTAGCAACTTCATCTGCCAGTTCCCTCAGGACCCATGGATGCACCTCATCAGGTCCCATAGACTTGTGCACCTCCAGGTTCTTCAGATGGTCTCAAACCTGATCTTCTCCTACAGTGGGCAGTTCTTCATCCTCCCAGTCCCTGCTTTTGCCTTCTGTGACTTGGGCGGTGTGGCTTGAGCACTTGCCACTGAAGACTGAGGGGAAAAAAGTCATTGAGTACCTCAGCCTTCTCCATACCCTGGGTAACCAGGTCTCCCATATCCTTCCAGAGAGGGCCCACACTTTCTCCCTTGTCTTTCTTTTATTGCCAACATACCTATAGAAGCTTTTCTTGTTGCCCTTGACATCCCTGGCCAGATTTAATTTTATCAGGGCTTTAGCTTTCCTAACCTGATCCCTGACTGCTCGGACAATTTCTCTGTATTCCCCCCAGGCTACCTGCCCTTGCTTCCACCCTCTCTAGGCTTCCTTTTTGTGTCTGAGTTTGTCCACGAGCTCCTTGTTCACCCATGCAGGCCTCCTGGCGTTTTTGCCTGCCTTCCTCTTTGTTGGGATGCATTGCTTCTGAGATTGGAAGAGGTGATCCTTGAATATTAACCAGATTTCTTGGGCCCCCCCTTTCCTCCAGGGCTTTATCCCATGGTACTCTACTAAGCAGGTCCCTGAAGAGGCCAAAGTCTGCTCTCCTGAAGTCCAGGGTAGTGAGCTTGCTGTATGTCCTCCTCACTGCCCTAAGGGTCTTGAACTCCACCATTTCATGGTCGTTGCAGCCAAGGCTGCTCTTGAGCTTCACATTCCCCACCAGCCCCTCCTTGTTGATGAGGACAAGGTCCAGCACAGCACTTCTCCTCATTGGCTCCTCTATCACTTGGAGAAGGAAGTCATCATCAACACATTCCAGGAATCTCCTGGATTGCCTATGCCCTGCTGTGTTGTCCCTCCAACAGATATCGGGGTGGTTGAAGTCTGCCATGAGGACCAGGGCTTGTGAATGTGAAGCTACTCCTATCTGTCCATAGAGGGCCTCATCTCCTCAGTGTTCCTGGTCGGTCTGCTCAATCTTCCTGGTTGGAAGCCTTCCTCAAAGCTGTTTCCTCACACAGGCCCCTGTGCAGCTGCTGAGCATGCTTCAGCAAGCCTGATGCCTCCTGCAATGGCATGGGCCATTCGACAAGCACGAGGCGCAGGTGGGGATGATGTTCCTAGATGGGTGGTACACACCATTGACACTAGGTGTGTGCGGCGTAAAGCAGTGTCCATTGAGAAAGGGTATAGTCTATATCTAATATCCCCAAAAAGCAGAGCAGTTCCTCACTCTGGCCTGACAAGAGATCTAGGCAGATAATAGGGGTGGCTGGAAAGGGATGCTTTAAAGTGGTACCTGTTTGGTGAGAAACAAAAGCATCTTTTAAAGGTGTCTCCCACTTTCACCTCTTTCCCCCATAAAAACCTGCAGAACAGTTTTTGCCTTGCTGTTAATGAAATTTCACTGGTAATAAGCTTGGTGAGACAAAGTTGCTTTACCCTCATTCCCCAGAAACATCCTGTGCTCAACATGGGATTTCGCATACAAACTCCCAGCTGATAGTCAATCCATTTTGCTTCTGAGTGCTATTCATTTCCCCCTCAGCAACAGAAGAAAAACCAAACACGGCCTGAAGCATAATGAAGATATTTCCAACTCTGTTGCTTCCTGAAATGCAGCAGGAGAAACTGGCTCCAGTAACCCTGGCAGCAGCAGGGTCTACCACTGGAGAGAATAAGCAAACCTAATGCCAACAGAGAAACATGACTTGTAGCTTTTATGAATCAGTGATGGCTTGCCTTTTAACAAATCCAGATTAAACTCGCTTTTCTGTAAATTTTGTAAATAATGTTCAGATTACAGACAGGCTGAAGCAAAGATTGAAGGTACTTACATCAATTAAACAAAATTAACTTTTTAGTACAGTAATTCTGCACTCTTAGGAGAAAGAATAATACAATAAGAATTTGATAGCAATAAGGAGACTATAAATCAAGAGAACAGAGAATTGAAACTCATCCCACAACGATTTATTAACTCAGTGGTATTCTTCTAATGCAAAAATGTTATTAAATTCCAACTAACATCCCCTCTGTTTAGGAAATGGAATAAAACCATATCTGTAAGCTCTGGAGCAATACATAAACATCCCATTACCACGCCAACGAACTTGCGACTTCATTCTTCCCCTGTGCGTCCACACACAAACACCGCCTAAGTGAAGACAGACATTTCAAACCCATTTCCACTTCAAATGTGGGCACAGTTCGCTGTCCAGGTAATTACAGCAAGCCCAAAGAAGCCTTTTTCCTGCTGTGCATGAACGGCATTACTCCTAATACTTATGCAACCACTGTGCTAATGGTTTGGAACTAAACACTGGCTTTGCCTACTGTCCCTAAAGTAGATGCCAGCAAGCACGCAAAAAATTGGGCATCTTCCCAGTCCTGCACTACATATGTCCACAGCATCCACCAAGGGATCACCTGCAGCTCAGCTGCAGGTGCCAGCGCAGCTCTGTAAGGGCTGCCTCAGCTCACCTCAGACTTTGGAAAGGACTGCACGGTCAACTCAGCTGTTGACCGCCGGCAACAACGTGGTGCCACGAGGTCATGTAGGATACACAGCAGAGGCTCTAACCCATGAGCTGGTGTTCTCTTGCATCTGTCCTATTGGGTAGCAGAGGTCCAAAAAGGTTTCTATCCAAAATGTCTAAAGTTGACCTGAACTCACACCTCGAGTCCAGGCAGCACAGAGGGCAGAGCTGAGACTCAGCATAGCTATTCCCATTATGTTGAGCGACTCCTTACAGCCTATCAGTATAAAGTTATGACATCTCCGTTTCATCTCAATCATTCACTTACGGTATAATTACAATCACTTAATATAGTTCTAGTTCTGTTTGTTGTTTGTGGTTTTTTTTTTTTTTAATTCCCTACTGCACTGACGTTTACATACAAACCCACTCCTGCCTGCCTCTCTAGGCACAGAAAGAATTAGAATTTCTCTCATGTTAAGTTTTCCCATTTTTCCCTGCACTCTCAGCCTGATGGCTTCTCAATTCTGTAAATTCCTGATCAAAGCACAGGACAGTCAAGTTATGTTCTCACTGTGCCATTAATACAGCAAGAGTAACGCTGTGCAACAAAAAAAATGTGCAAGGGCACGCGTAACTAAGATGCACATGCAAAAATCTAGTGTGAATACGCTAATGCACAGCTACTGCAGCTTATACTACAGACTGCTCAGTATTTACACAAGGTAGCCCTAAAGGTTAATTGCAATGGTGTTACTACTGTAAACCAGCTTTTTAAGACAACTGCAAGTGTTACTGTGTGGCTGAACTCTGGCAGGGCTGCCAGAACACGTGCAGCAGGGCAGATTTGGGTCAGACTGGTCCCATCCCACGAAGTATGCCAGACGATGTATCGGCCAGGTGATGTATCCCCCGGCGTGCTGCTGCTCATCCTGACCATGCAGCCCTCCTCCCAGCACATTCCTGCTCCTGGAGCATCGCTTACGCATAGGGAGCCAAAATGCTCCTGGGAGCAGGGCCAGGTTTGTGTCATTAAAAACAAAAAATACCAACAAATAACATACTTTGGAGTTTGAGCATGAGACGTCCTTAATATTTCCAGTAACTCATGTTGGGACTGTAACTACTGTTCTGGCACTTTCCAAAAGCAAGAACGAAAAGACTCATTTCTTTCTACCACTAAGCCTCTTGCTGTAACAGGCATGAGGAAGGAGAAACAGCAGCATTGACTCCGTGCTGATCCCAGTCCTCGACAGATGGTGAGGCTCCAGCTGAAGAGCCTGCAGACCCACCGACCACCCAGCACTAACAGCGCTGAGGACTGCCTGTCTTCAGTTTAGGCCAGCAGACTCGTTAGTCTTCAGTTATTTGTTATTCTCTTCTTCAATAATGAGCAAATGAGACTTTCAAAATCATGTGAACTCACCGCCCCGATTTCTTCAGGAGCAATGGGACAACGTGTTCGCATGATACAGGGGACAAGATGACAAGTAATGCAAGGTCTTTCCCACACTGCCCAGCAAATTTAACTAATTTAGTTCAGGAAAGTGTTACTTCTCCAAATGAGAGAGGTGCACCCAGGGAAGTGAAAGGCCTGTTTTCATACCGTTAGATCACAGCCCCACAGCAGAGGCCTGATCTTCCCCAATTTTTCCCAAACACAATCACAACTTTCTTCAAAAAAGGCATCCAAGTTAAACATGCTACAGAGCAATTATATATGGTTTATTTATTTAGCTTAAGAGCCTTGCTTCAAAGAAAGATCTGAGGAAAACAACATGATATATGATGGCAGATACCCATGAAAACTTGTATTTTATAGTTGGGCCAAAGGGAGTGCCTGGAACATGACCCAAGGAATTGTCCAGATTAATTCAGCTACAGGATTTGGCCTGCTGAGAGAAAGTAAAGTCCTGCTGACTCAACCTGATGTCAGTATTTATTTCCAAAATGTGTTGTTGCTAAAGGTTATTCAACTGTAGGATTAAGAACAAAATTTGCTATCACACAGGCAAAATCTCACTTAATAAAGTTTTCATTATACAGAAGTTTGTATTTTTATACAGCTTCTCTTTCAGAAATCAACATCTTTGTCTTCAAAAGAGACAAAAGTTTTATGAGAAGACAAAAAATGTGCATCATAACATGTAATTAAAACAATTAAAACTAAGAAGTCTGTTTACAGGAGTTCCCTTGAAGGGTAACTAAATCTGGGAAAAAAAAGAATGGCATTAATTCATACCCATTTGTGGATTTAATTTGCTAGAAAAGAGTAAATAATTTTGGTACATCAAACTGCTATTTGGAAGTTTGCCTGGACTGTATAGAGGGGGGATGTGAAAAATTTGCCCTATTTTTACAGTTGAAAGCTTCATTGACTCACACAAGATACTTTAGCCTAATATCCTGTGGCATTGCAGTGACCTACACGTAATTATTGCATGCTTTTTCCAAAATATTTGTACACAACCAGAAATTATAACCTAAGTTACCAACTAGTTCTTAGTTTATACCAGCAACACAAAGATGGACTTCAATTAGTGGTAACCTAGCTGTCTGATGTTTTTAGCAATCTTTTGGACAAATGTTTGGTCTTGGTTTCGTGTAATTTTCTGGTTTCCATTTTTCTAGACAAACGTATTTATCCTGTTAAGTAAATGATGTTTTAAAAACTTTCAGCTGCCCCTTCTTCCAGCCCACAATCACTGTCCCCCTCAGATGTGGGGTGATCTCGTGTTTGTAGGTGTGCATGCATTTTACGAACAAAGATGTGGGGAAAATGGAGAGGAAAAAATATCAAACGGTCTTGCAATGCCCCATGGTGTCTCCTAGGTAGTGTCCTTCCTGCTCCTGTCTTTACCTGCCCTTCCCAGCAGAGAAAGTAGGAGCGCTGACACGCTCACAGAGTTCTGCTGAAGTTTCTCCTGGCTCGCAGTCGGGCTCCATGGTTAGAGGTAGACGAGTGGTACTTACAGGACAGAGAGGCACAAGATGAAGAAGGAAATGCTTGGGCATGCACTGATCAGGTAGCTCCTTTCCCATCTGCCTCCTCCTGCCCAAGTTCATGAACAACACTGCTCTCGACTCAAGAACTTAAGAGCTTTTAGGCAGCTACCGCTTGAAGGGTCATACCTTCTCCAAACACAGGCCATCTGAGGTGTCTCGCTTACCACATCAGTAGCTGAAGTAGCTACTCACTCAGTAGCACAGCTAGTTGGTACTTTTCGCCCAGGTACTCACTAGCTGGTTGACTATGTTAGTTCAGTGGTGCTCATTTTTACAGAACCACATGCCATTCACTATAAACAGGTCGACATCTACCATTTCTCACTGTAAAACTTAGCTCAAAGTGGGCCGTTTCCACCTGCAGAACTGTAATAAAAGATCGTAGCGCTGAACTCCCCAGGAGCATGTATCTGTTTAATTACAAGTCATTTCTTAACCTCTACCGCCCAATGCGTTTGGTCACACAACCCTATTAGCACAGACCCTGCCACTGTGGAGGTTGCTCAGTGCAGGATAGCTTTCAAAATACAACCTAAAGGTTCAGAGTTACTTCTCTTATTCTAAGTCTTTTACTACTAAATTATGTGTCAGTTACTCAATCTGCCTATGTGCTTAAAAAAAAAGTATCTAAAAAATCTTTTAATTTAGGCTTTTTTCCTAAAGCAGAAAGATTATCCAGAGTCAAATAAAAAAAAAAAAGAAAGAAATCTGCAATGATTTCAATAAGCCTAATATTCCAGTTTTACCTCCCAGATTGATATATTGATGCTCCCATTAAATGACTACCCCATTTGCCTACATGTGTTTTCAGTTTTGTGCTAGTACAGACGAACCATTATTTCTCACTGTTCTCTGTCTTCTGGGGAGCAGCTGCGGGACGCTCCTGCAGCCATCAGCTTTTAAAAGCAGTATTCAGTGCCTGATTGGCAGCAGAGCTAGAGGTAGCATACTGCTTCCTGCTGTGGTGAAATCGGTACCCACTACCCAACAGATCTCAAAATATATTAAAAAAAAGAAATTATTCCTGGTATGTGCACTTTTTTGAGTAAGATAAAGAAAATGCTTCATCATCATGAGAAAACAAAAAAAAAATTCTACCACAAAAAATAAAGGTTTATTACAGTTATTTTTCATTGCTTTACTGCTTTTACACCTTTCTTTGCTGAGCCAAGAAAGAGCATGAAACAAATGCAGAGCAGTGCATAAGCAATGTTGCAAACTGCATGTTAAAAAAAGACGTGGCAACTGCATGAAAGAAATAAGGAAAAGGATCAGAAGCATCTTAACAAGAAACGTGTCTCAGGCTCCAGCTATGTGAATAAAATTTTGCATATAAGAAAAGACAGTATCAATTTTTTCAGCTGCAAATATAATTCAAGCTTTATGACCTGAAAGCTCCTTTACTCACTCTTTCATTCATTCACACACGTATCCTTTTCCCATAAGGAATAATATACCGGGAAAAAGTTTTAATTTAGTTAAACTTGAACAGAGCCGGAATTTCTTTATGCCCAGCAATATGACATGAGACTCTTCTGTGTTTAACACGACCAGATCGTTAAATTCCTTTTGCAGAACCACTACTGGGTTTTATCATTGCAGAGTTTTATTTTAAAATTATGAAAAAAAAAAGTTGTTCCATGAGGAATAATACTAACGACCATTCTGTTTCTTACAAAGTCACATCAGACATCCCAGCTTCCCAGTGACCCCCCCATTGTTTCACATGGTCAACAAACAAAAAACTCACTCCTTTCTGAAATCCCCTAAGAGTACACTAACCTGGGTCCCTCTCAAGTCCCCTAGATAGGAGATGACCAAAGGCAACATCTCCATGCCATGTGTGTGCCGTGATGCCCTGTGTCATTAGTGCTGCAGCACTGCTGGCTGGAACTGCTATTTGCCTATTTACCTGCAAATGCTCAAGAGGCACAAAGGGAATTACTTTTCAGTAACACCTCATATATCCCATGTAATCAGAATGGCTCACACCAATCTCCAATTTTAATCCTCGTTTATAATCTGCAAGCAGAGAACCTTAAACTAAGCATCACTATGTTTAACCTTCGTTTGCATTTGATGTTGTATTTGTATTTTTCTTAAAACACAGCTCATTTTCACTAACTGCCAGCCATTAAAACATGCTGTTGCAGTCCATAACTAAACTCATCACTCATTTTGTTAACCAGTAGTTTATATTGTATCTATGGACATTTAATTAAGCAAGAGCATGTCCTAAAATAATTTACTCAAATTCCCAAACTTTACATTTTTTTAATGGGATGAAGTTGGAAAGATGTATAATATTTCTTAAGTTACTCATTTTTTACTCATGATGTTTAGCAGACTCCATTGAAGGGAACCAGAACTGGATTAAACACAACTAACATCCTATGAGGAGGCTGAACAGACAGGTTATTTCGTTACTCAACAACACCTCATGAAGAAACTGAACCTACTCCCTTTTTTCCTTACTTTTGTCCATCAATGCTTTAAAACCAGAGGGTTTTTTTCAGTTATGTTCCTCTATTCCTTCATTAAAGACAGGAAAATAATTCATTACAGAGGAAAAGGACGTTTTCCTATCCTTCCCTCATCCTGAGCCAGTGTTTCTCATCTACCTCCCCAGTGTTTCTCATCTACCTCCGATCAGTCAATAAACTGAAATGAACAGTGTATCTGCATCTACAAAAGAAGCCACTATTGTCCAAAATGCTTTAGGTGGACGTCTCATACCCTAAAAGGTTTTACCACTATAATGGATTGTCTTTGATTAAAAACTTCAGCAGCAAGCATACCTAGGCAATATAAGTATTTACTTCATTTTAGGCTTTCAAAAGGCTTGTCAAAATTTTCCATTTTAATATTAGGTAGATTAATGTTTTTATTATAAAGTAAAATTTAGGAAAAAAAAATCTACTTTTATTCTGTCTTTATAGCCATCTTCTTAAATACATTAAAAGATTGTTTAAATTCATATTTGTGTGCTGTTAAACCACTAGTTTCTAAATTCCATTGAAAACTGACGCACAGATCATTTAGGGTTCTTAAGGCTTTACAAAGCGATCCTTAGGGTAGCTTCCTTAATTTTAGTAAAACATAAAAGCTAAAAGGCAAAGAATCCCTGAAACTGAGGAATATTTGGAAAGGTAAACGCAGGTTCATCAGCCACTTCAGTTTGTCTCAGAAAGACAGTTATGCTGCTGTCTTGTTGGCAAGTGCCAGGAGGCAGAACTGCCCCTTGTTTTGTCTCCTCAGAGTCAGCTTAGCAGTGCCTTGGCAAAACAGCTTATCTGCTTAGCTGGTACCCAGGTCTCTGATGAAGTCCTGCTTAAATTCCCAACTGGATGACTCAATTTTTTCCTAAGGCATTATCTGGTTATCTGTCTTGTACGTATAAGAAATACAGTAAACCCAATGAAGATGCACTGTGTCTTTCAAGAAAGCAGACAGCTGTTTACGCTGATATAAAGCAACACAGAAGATGTGAGGGTGTACACTAGGGTCTACTGCTTGTAGCTGAACTGTCCACCCAGACCCTTTTATCAGTCAGAGCAGATGTAGGAGCTACTTACAAACTGAGCAGTAATACAGACCATCATCTTATTTTTGGGTACTCAAGCACACAACTGTTCTAATCCAATAGTAAATAAGAGCAACCCATCTTTTCATCCTCATGCAAGTCAACACAGTTTACAAAATAAAGGTGTTTCAGCCCAGCTTTAAACATGCTCAAGGACTGATACAAAACAAGATGGTTGTTTCTCAGAGAGTGGAGTGGGATATGGAAGAAAAACTGTTTGCAGTGTCACCGAGGTTATCACTCTGGACCACGTGAGAGCTCAGTCTGTGCTATCTTCACTGACAAGAACCCAGAGAGATGCTCAACCAGCCTTCCGTGGGACAGTTCTCCCCTTAAGTCCCATTACAAAGAGCTATGCCTAGTTACAAGCTCTAAGAATGTTATTTTGCTTTTTGAGCAGCCTCATGAAAACCAGCAAAATAAAGCAGCACCATGTCCTTGAAAACCGACAGCTGTTCAGTGTCTTTATGACACCTAGAATATGCAGTATAACATGCACAGAACCTCCTTTAACTCTAAGCTAATTAACTTGACCTCTGAATTAGCAAGTCATTACCTTGGATAACAAAATCCAAAAGATATTAGGCATTACTGCTTCATTCACAACATGCACATATCTGAAAGAGACTTGCTTTGTTTTTATGCTTCATTCTTACAAACCTTTTAAAAAAGGTCTGAAGTCTGTTTGAAGACACTCTCTCAGCCAGTGCTGCCCTACTTGCAGACAAAGCCTACAAGTGTTTCTACTTATCTTGAAACTTTCTTTCTGCCTTCAAAATGAAATATTCCACTGCTGTTTGAATGCGAATGGATGACCCAAAACTTCATCCCGTACTCACATGCTTACTAGCAGGTTGACTCTGAGGTAAAGATCCAGGGGCCAGCACTGGAGAGCTTGCGGGGCTACAAAGTTCTGGGAAGGGATTCGGGATGGCCGGCAAAGATGATGTTCTGAATTGCTGTTCTTCTTCTTGAAGACGCCTATAAAAAAAGAAGCACTAAGCACTAAGAGGAGCAAAATGGCATCATTAGACCTGGATCTCCTGCCACACCATTTACGATAACGATACTAAAGAAAAGGAATCAAAACTACTCTTTTTCTAAGCAACTACTATACAGTTACAGCAACTGCAAGTACAAAGTAGATAACTGCATGTGAAAAATGACCAGTCAGGCATCTGTGCTTGTTTTGTTGCTTATAACTTGATTACCTGGGTGAATAACTAAGGTAACTCTGCACATAAAATAAGCAGAAATATCCGTCCGTACTCGTTGTTGTAAGCACTAGCTTACAAGCTTAAGCTCTGTGTGCCAGAAAGTCAGTTAAGCTCTTCCAAACCAACGTGAAAGAGGAGAACACAACTGCAGTCACTTGGAGCCAAATTCCATGTGGATCTGCAAACGAAGGTGACCCCTGTAAAGTCTAAGATGAGAGTGAAACCAATATTGTCACCTCATTACAATACCAGATTCCATCTCCAAGCAACTCTGCATTTCCTGTAGAAATGGAAATAGAGACTCAGCTTGGGCAATAAACTGCAATTACACCCTCCCACCTTATGCTAGTTGTACGGTTACCGCTCAGACAAGTTTGCATCTCCTGAGATACACCTCACGAGTCTACGTAGGGCCAACAGAGTTTCAAGTTCCAGTTTATTACACTGCCCACACCAACAAAATGAAAACTAAAGCCTACCAGTTGCCACAGAACAGCTTGGAGAGATCTAAGGCCTATTCATGACCACACAGATCGCTTTATGTTTCCCTACTGCCAGAGCATCACCACTGAAGACCTACTAGGGGCCTCCGCAGCAGGCTGGCCTGTGACGCCTTTGCAGAAGGCACCATCTAGTGGCAATCGTGGAAGTTTCCAGAGACAATCAACTAACTCCTGGATTTGAAATGCAAATCATTAAAAACTCAATTTGCTCTCATTTTTCCCCATGCCTTCAGCAAGCAGAGCCTTTTTAACTGAGATGCCTGGGAGACAACTGCTGGGTTTGCATCTGGCAGCGTGTCCCACGCTGGGCACGCTCGCTGTCTCTGCCTGTACCAGAACCCGGGGGCTGATAAAATAACTACTGGGAAATCTGCTCCGCAGGTAACTCTATCCTGCAATTTAGCTGCCTTGGTGTTCCACGAATGAGACTTACAGATTTGCGTTTTTGCTATAAATAGCAGGTTCCAACCATAACTATGAGCCATGCAAACAACTACTTGACCTGCTTGATTTTTTTTTGTGCTACCCACGTGTGTACTTCCCTACAGCACAGGGTAAAGGACGGTGTAAGATTTCTTCAGCCGAGCAGACTTGTCGTATCAGCAGCTGTGTAATAGTGCTCTGTATTGCAAGTTTTTGACTGACCTCCACTATAAGAAGTGGAACTACAGACTCGACACAATTAGAGAGGTGTGGTTTACTTAAAATGAAAATTCACTATGCTGTGCTTTGCTCTGCCTATACTGCTGCAGTGCATCATTTACTTCATGACTGATACACACATAAAACTGTGCTCTTAAGAGAATTACCACAGTCAACCACTCTGTTCTGACTACAAAAAGCACACAGTCAACCCCCTCTATGGGAAAGGGGTCTAGATAACCCTGAATAAAAGTTTTGTCATTATTTTCGTTAATGATAAACACACGATGTTCTTGTGTGTATGGAAGTACAGAGTTCAGAAAGGCAGAGTGTTCTCAAAAGAGAGTTGCTAAGTTTTGAAATGCCAAAATAGTTTAAATGAAGTGTTTTGATTGAGATACTTACAAAACATTGACAGTTATAGCACTCTAGAGAGTGCATTTTCTAGTACAGCCCTATTCAAGGTTAAATATGAAATACTTGTAAAAATGATTGCATCATTAACTGACTTAGTTGCATTGCAGTTACTGCATACTACCCATTCATATAGAAAAGCTACCTGTCTTAAGAATACCATTCCTATAGGAAATACATCAGCGTAAAGAATTAGTAGCAACCCCTTCCACGTGTGGGATTTTTCTTTTATTACCACTTCTCACTTCTTTTGGAGAAGATATTGTTAACTAGAAGGAAAAGAAAACTCCGAATCTCTCCGATTCAGGCAATTTACCTACTCATGCTGACACAGGAGCTCCTTTCCTCCTGCTGTCTGAAAAGAAGATTTTTAAGAACCTCAGCATCCCCTATAGACTCTCCCATCACCACCAAGAGTATTCCACTTGAAGCTTGAATTCAAGCCCCCATCCTAACAACAGGGAGACAACTTAAACACCTTTTTGTTTTTTGCAACAACTCATATAATGCACTCAACTGAAAGAGCTGAAAGTGCTCTAGGAAGAACAGTTAAATAACTATGACATGCTCCTTTTTTGTTTGTCTTGGACCCTTGAGGAAATCTCCACAGAGAGACATGTTTTTTGTATATCAAAACTAGCTGAATGCACCCTCATCTATCTACAATGATCTCATATGTTTTATAAAACCAAGAAGCTGTCAGTAGGCACCATACCTGAGAGAACAGTTTTTAACAGTTTGGAAATAAATCCAAATATGGACATCATTTCTGCAAATTGGTACCAATGAGATGCTTCTACACGTCTGCTACAGGTATATCAAACTGATTATAAAAAAGCAAAAATGTGACATTTTTGCATTTTACAAAATACATGGAAAATTTGTGTCCTTCACCTACCTGGTGCATCTCTTTTCCTATGCAAAAGGCCAGTCTAACACTACTAGGCTCCTACCGAAGTTTGTCTCCTACTTTTATATGTAATCCTTCTGAAGCTAGTTCAAGACAACTTGTCCCTTGTTCCTACCTGACTGCCATAATGCGCACTGGCTGAGACCGCTGCACCTTCTGCTTTGGAGACATAGGCTGCAGTGCACCAGATCCTGAGGATGGCAACTGACTGCGGTTGAGCTGACCGTTTTGAAGGAGCGGAGTGGTTTCCGACTGCATACTGCATGTGGAGTATAAACTTTCAAATGAGGAATTCATGTCATTTACCAAAGCTTCTAGGTCCACATCGTCATCTGAAAGACAAAATAAAAAGCAGTATAACACATCTGGAAGTCCCAGATAAAAGAAGTCTGGAAAGAGCAAAGACTAAGTTTCAGTAAACTTACCACATAATTTTATATTTATATTTTTACAGTGCAATTTTTTTATTGCAGAAAACATTTATTTATTCTAGAGCAGAAAAACACAGGTAATAAGAGCCAGCGATGGACACTTGTTTTGTCTTCCTTGGTGAAAAGCTACTGACACAGAATGAAATATTTCTACTGTATTATTTACTACATATATAAAAATCAAAATTTGGTGGGATTTTTAATAATGGCAATGCTAATGTGAAGCACCACTTCACTTACTGATAAATTGACATACATTTCAAAAGTGTTTCACTTACAAATACCTCAGTTCAGCTTGTCAATGTATCAAGTTCAGATTGCCAAACAGTATAATAAACACTACGAATGATCCAATAAATTAAAAGGAAAAAGAAAAACAAGACAGCATTGCAGAAGTCAATAGGTGGACAACACAATCATCTGCTGTACACGTCGTAAAACGATCATTATAGTTTGTTAAAAATCCTATCTGTATTTCTGCGTATTTTTGTGAAATGGTATTTTGAAGGGCAACGCAAGCTTTTAACCGCCACTCCAAGGACTTTTTTATAAAGATCTGTATCCTTGCTTTTGCTGTGTGACAGAGAGACCCCTGCCTTAAAGAGCTCAAAGCAAATCAACCATGGGCGTGGTGTGGGTGGTTGGAGGAACATCAGTCCCTAAAAAGTGCACCAACCTTTCTATATACGCCACCTTACCTCACAGTAAATAAGTGACTTGTGCTCCTTCGTTCCTCCTTAACGATCATAATTACTCTGCAAGACAACAAAACTCTGCAAGCCCTTTGCACTAACCACTCTCTGAACTCCTATTTCAGAGTATTGTAATTGCTCCCAAGCCACAAGTTACGTCACTCCCTATCAGGAGTTCAGTGGGCTGACGAACACCCACATCGATATCTGCTTCTGGTTACTGCACAGCCACTGCCTGAACAGCTACTTCAGACCAAACACAACTTTGTGCATCCAAAAACATGCCCTTATTTTCCAGCTGTATCAACTGGCCTGGTAAAATATACCATTGCTGCCTGCAAACCTTGTATCTCACAAAACTCTTCGTGACACGGATGGAAAGTAGAGCCAAACAATGGAGCGAGCAAACATTTACACAGCACTATGCAGCTAAAATACGCTTTTCACCCCAAATATTTTCTGATACCCATTCTTTTGCCATGTTCTCTAGGCAAATGAACCACCAGGAGCAGCTATTCAGCTTGTGACCAGTTACAGTACTTCATTTGAGACACCATAAACAATTTTGTACCAATATCACCTTTCTTGAGGATATAAACCAAAAGAGCACCACTCAATTTCTGCCCACCAACAACATATCTCAATAACTATAACGGGATACGAACACAGCATTTACATGGCAATTGTTTGGACACTGACGACCTCTGTTCTCTCTGTTGGATGAACCAAAGATCTGCTCAGAATTTAAATAGGTGCTGGTCATGTACCTACATCTGAGCTCTATTTAATGACTTCAACTACTATGTTCCTCACTGAAAGTCGGTAAGCCCTTTATTGAAGTAAAAGTCACTCAGCCTTCACTGAACGTGTACTCATAGGATTTCTAGGTTTGAACATATGTTAAAAAAACAAAAAACCCCTATCAACCCACAAACAAGTTTCTTCCTTTCATTTATTTATGGTTATTTCTCCTCAATCTCTGTACTTAACAGCTACTACCCTACTACTAAGACTCACCGTCACTAAGCTACACCATCTTCTCTATCTGTCAGCTAGTTCATGCATTTTCAATAATCCAGACTTTGCTTTGCTTGGACAAAGTCTACAATAATTTTCCTGCTATTTTTAGGGATCTTGAGACAGAGCTGCAATTGAAATTTCATTCCATTCTCCAGATTCGTATCCTATTTGGAGAGGATGTATCAAAAACACTTCTTGAGCAATCAAAAGGGAACCAGAGAAGTAGGAGTATAAAGAGGGAGAGGCCGAATTACAAGGCTTTTGAATTTTATCATTCATCTAAAGTACCAGAAGACTGAGCTGTAGGGTGTCAGATGGCTGTCAAGTAAAAGCTTAGCGGTTGGATGAAGGAGACATAAAAGATAGACCCTGGCCACAGAGTCAGGGAGTAAATTACAGCAACTAACAGCAATTGTTTAGCAGGGTGAAAAGCAGAAAGGGAAGAAAGTCAAGGCGTACATTCTGTGGCGTACATTCTGTGGAAGCCCGTATGGCTTGGTCCCTGAGGGTGCTAATTTATTAACAACTTAGACAAAGCTATTAGCGTGCAAGATCATTAAGTTTTCAGATGATTGTAACATGGGAGGAATGATTAAGAGTCAGCTCAAGCTATTCCTGAATAATCAAATAGTCACAAAGGTGCAATACAAAGTCTAATATGCACAAAATGAGGCACTTCATGCAAAATGCTAAGCAAACCAAGGACATAGTTTAACGCCTTGAATTACCATTAGCAGGCTTTTAACCGTATCAATTACACACCTAAATTCAATTTCCAACAGGACAGGCACTGTTGAGGTGCATATAGAGTTTTCCTAATAATATGTTGCACTGAACTCCAGAATCTGGTTTCACTCTTCCGTCAGCTCCTTTTCTTCACGGGTGCAGCACTGCTAATAATAGCCCTCAGTCTTGCTATAAAACTTCTGCAGGAGCACAGATCCTTAAGCTTTTCAAAGACAAAGCCTGTAATCTTGAATTTCATACAGTTTCGTCTCTATACAATAGCATTTACTACTAAATACCATTATGTTTTGGAGAGATTTCAGCATGTTGCAATAGGAAGCCTCACTGCTGTAGCCTACCTCGGAAGTGCCAGCAGATGTCTCAGGCTGCCAAGTAATTCAGTACGTTACTTGTGATGGCTTTCTACAGAGCTTAACTAAATAAAAATAAAATAAGTAATCCATGGGATTTCTAGGCCACTTTAACCATTTGCAGGTATACTGTTCAGAATGAAATTTCATATACAGTGAAATCCTTCAAAGTATCTTTCCATACCAACCAGTGAGACTCAGTCTCAATCAAGATCATCCCACCTGGGAAAAAAAAAAAAGCTGACAAACTGATTTTGAAGAGGCCTGATAGTTAACAGCAGAATTTGCATAAAATTGGGCTTTGAGCAACTATGGCATCATGCTGGTCCTCTAAATATGCGCACACAAATTTCACCACTGATCTGGAAGAATCACCTTTGCAGGTTATAGCAGGCAGAGCTGCAGGTAGCTGAGGAGCCTCCAGCTACCTTGCAGACATATGCTTCCAGGGATACTAAAGGCTGTTTTCCTTAATCTGCATTGAATTCTGCCGTACGATCAAGGAGTACGAAAAGTGGATATTCGAGGTGTGTTTTTTTCTCTCTCAATTGAGCTGCATAGAAGCTAGCTTATCACTTCCATGCACAAATATACAAGCAGCCTTTTGCTTTTGAAAGTCATTTTTAAAGGAAAAGACTGGCAAAACCTAGCTCTGACATACTTCTGGTGCGGGGGGGGTACTGGCAGTTTTGTAGACTTCTTATACTGTAAGAAAATACTTGGTACCTCTACCAGCAATGTTTCTTCCCAAACTAGAACCAAAGCGCACACACTGGCTGCTGTTTGAACTTCGTTTTGTTTCTTTGCCCACAATTTGTTAAACTTTGGCTTTGTTCACAAACCAGCTCCAATGGATGTTGCAAGTAAGATTTTTGGTAAAGTAAATCATGCTTTGAATTACAAGAAAAAAATTTAAAAGTTCAATTCAAGGAAAGAAGAAAACTTTGTTATAAAACTTATACTGAGCTATTGAGCTAAGCTATCATGTTCCATAAAAACAAAAGCATTTCGAATACCATTTGAACGTTTTTTAAACATACCACAGGAGGGATGATAACCCCTAAATTAGGCCTGAGCAAACTTTAATCTGTGCTTAACCCTGTCCCACTTGTCCTTCTGCTTCCAGTCCTTCTCCATCCCTTAGATCCTAATTTCTTTACTTAATTTGGTAGTTGGTGGCCTTGACATGTCAAGCTCAGCTAACAGGACTAAGCAGGATCCTGCTTACTCTGAAGCTGAAATAAGCCCTGCTCAGCTTCCTCTGTGCCAGCCTCCCAAAGAAAGCAGGTATTTCCACAGCTGTCAAGGGGCTCACTGCACTGCAGAAATTCTGTTTACTGAAAAAAAAAGTAGAACATGGAAAGGATCCCAGGTTTGGACTACAGACCAGGTTGCATTTCATGTCTCTAAATGGCAGCCCAGCAAACACACTTCCCTTTTACATACGGCCTGCAGTTCACAGGGAATACTATGAAAAGCATCACAGGACTTAAATGAGTTGTGATTTAAGAGGCTTTTAAAAACTGTACACATACATACATAATTTTCTTCTTGTTTGCTCATTTTAGAATTTAATTCTCCAACATCATCCTTCATACCAGTTCACAGAGAAGACTGATGTGAGTGCTACCAGGAATTCAGCAGAAGATTTATAAAAATGCTGTCCCACTTTTCTGTCGCCATGAAAGTCTGATACTATATGAAGCCTAACAGCGTGTATATAAACAAGTGTTTGATATTACAGTAAGGCAGCTGTTGATTGATCACCTATTCCTATTTGACAACCTAACTCTGGGAACCAGTTCCTCAAAATGAGTTTCAGTGCAGCACGTTCAAGATGCTGCTTGACAAAGCAAAGAAGCTAAGATACAACTAATGTAAGATTTCACTCAGGTTTTGCTCAGTAGAGGATGATATCGAAGTGGTTAGCAGGCACTACTGCACACATTAATTAGCCCTCAAGGAGACAGATGGAAACAGCAAAAGAAAAGGAACGTGGAATTGCATATACCCTAGCATCCTGCACTGATGATCCAGTGAAACACGATGTAAACTATAGGTAATGCAGGGAAAAGACATTTACATTAAAATGAACAGAAGGACTTAACCAGAATTTAAAAAGGAAAAAAAGACATTTAAAACATTATAGTATCCACCTCAACATCCTGTTTCTAATGTCCTAAAACCGCATATAAGTTATTCTGGTTCATATTGGTGATACAAGTATGTTTTGCAACATTTTTGATATTGTGGAAATCTCATGTTTTATGATCAGAAATACCACCCAGGTAAGGATTACCACAATGAGATGTGCATACGAACTCCTTGTGCAAAGGATCCCCTGAAAAACCTCCAGAATTCAGCATGTCCCTCCAGTGCAACGTCCAAATGCTGTTTTGATGGGATTTTTTCAGAAATTCCAACCCCTACAGGTTTTTGAAAATACACCAGTGCTGACTACACACAGTTGTAATGATGCACAAAAAGTCCATTCTAGATAACGCTCACACTCCTCTGTTCCCTTCTTCCTCTGAACTTTTAACTACATTTGCTATGTTTGCACAAATGTCTCGCCTCCCTCCATAACCTGTTTCAGCTTCCACTAATGCCACAGGCACCAGTTGCCTATTTGGACTTGCTTTTCTTGTACAGTGAAAGAGTTACCTACAGTCCTGCTATGGCTGCATGCATTTAGGACTTGGCAGCTACTACACCTCGGAGACACGCATGCAACAGAAGGTGGATGATACCAAGCAGGTTTCTTACAACATCCTTTAAAACCCTCCCAGTGACCACTACAGTGATGCTGCAGTTGAATGACACCCTCCAGTTTCTAATACCTGCTCCAGTTCTTGTAATCTCTCCTCTCCTACTTTATTACAAACTGCATACAGACAGTAGTTCTGCGCAAGAAACAAAAAGACAGTATGAAAAACATTTGCAAATCCTATGCTTTCACACTGTTCTCCAAGTCCGCTGCTGGACCCAATTATAAAAAAAAAATCAAGGTTGCCTTGGACATTAGAAGACTGGAGATTTTTTGTTACTTTACAGTGAAGGCTGAAGACACAAACCCAACTTTGTCTCCTACAGACATCACCAAGACCAGAATGTTTACAGTCTGAATTAAAATTGCCAAGCCTGAACCCCAAACCTCCAGAACTTCATGCACCCTAGGAGTCCCCTTATGGGACTCTGCACTGAAGAGTCCTTTCCTTTACCTTCTAACATTCATCAGCTTAAGTGAAATCCTCTACTTTGTACTGTAGCTATGGTTGCTGGCCTACAAAGTGTCACATCAGTGCGTGTGCAGCTTCCAAAATGCTAAATGGACCATACCTTGGAAAGAAGGGCAAGAAGAAGAGATGCTGGTCAGTAAAAGAGCATGAAATTGAGATAGGCAGCTATGCTCTTTGAGTGCACCGAAATGCCACACAGAGAAGTCAACAGGGAACTTGTAACTGCTCCAGTATCCTTCAGGTAATTTTTAAATCCCACATGCATCTATTCCCATTTCTGCCAGTAAGGCTGGGATGGCTAACACCAAATGTATGTGCATTAATTACAGGTGCTGGGGAGAATTCACTTTATACACACTTTTTTACTAAAGGTTCATGGTTGGACTCCAGAAACGTTCTTACAGGTTTCTCAAAATAGAAGACACAAACTAAATCGAACAAAATTAATGTTGCTAGGTAACTATAGGAATAAGCTACATATGAAAGGCATTAGTCAAAAAATCAAAGCGTTAACAAGTAACAGGAGCAACTGGCTATAGGTGCCCTACAGCAGGAAGGAATGAAGTTGTACCCTCAGCCTAGACCTTACCACATAAAACAAGTTTCAGGAATTCTGACAGAAAAAAAATGGAGCGTTAAAAAACTGAAAACTCAGTTCTTGTCCAGTTCACACACCTAAGGCTTGACAACGTAAAGATGATGAAAGCTAGGCATTTGGGGGGAGGGCGGTGGATAAGGAGGGTTTGTTTGTTGAATTCCAGAGACAATCTAAGGTAAAGCATGTCTCTGATGAAGATTTTAACCATTTTGCCCTTTGATGAGGCTGCAATTATTCACAGATGACATTCAGAAGCACCTCCCAGCATGCATGTTCCCATTTCTAACCCAAGAACCATAGACTCACGTTGGTCCTTTTGTGGAGTGGACAGATGTTGGTCGCCTCGACAGACAAATGCTGTGTGTGTGTGTGTGTATCACTGCTGAGCCCTCACTTGACTCTAAGGCACGCACAGGTGTTGAAGCACTAATGGCATTGCTATGAGTGAGGGGTTTGAAACCTGAGGAAAACGTCTAAAACATCTAGAATGCTAATTATGCATGTATGTATCAGCTTTATTACAACTATAAGAGATAAGATAAAATGTGTAAGTTACGGCCAGTCCCCTTTCCAGACCACCACATCCCATTTAGAGAACAAAAAGTTGGGATTCAGTCTTCCTGATACATTCCTAAAAGAAGCAACAGATCCAAGTTTGAACCCAAAGTCAAACAGGACACCAGCTGATGCTGTGTGACTGGACAGACAGGGGGACTGACCAGCTCCTGTTGGGTGAGCACACCACACACCTTGTCCAGCCATCGCTGATGGCAGAGCTCCTGATAGCAATCAGCAGCAACTGCCAGCCTTTCAATTCCTCTTTGCAGGACAGTGCTTGCAGAACCACTGCTGTACAGTAAATATCGAGTAAACAAATCCCTTAAAGCAGAATCTGAGGTTAAGCAGACTGCTGTCATTCCTGGATTGATTACAAAATCCAGTCAGAAGATTCATTTTCAAGAAACTGGTAACATCTGCAGCTTTCTTCTACTAACATTAGGTTCAGTGGGTTCCCTGTACCATTTTCTCATGTCACCTACATTTAGTTCATTATTTTAAGAAAAAGACTGAGAAAGACCTTAAAAGCTCTGGCAACACATCCCAAAAAGATGACTACAGAAAGACCGTCACTCATCCTTCAAGAGGACACATTTGGGGTAACACCTGGGCAGCGGCACAGCTCCTAGCCTGTGCAGCCCACACAAAACCAAACAGAAAATCCACTTAAGCTTTCCAGATAACAGGGAAAGCCGTGTTAACCTGCTGAGCCATTAAGGTACTTCCAAGCCAGAACTCAGGAAGCACAATGTTGGATGGCAATGGATAGACAAACTGAAATACTGTTTGCTGGCCACATGGCAAATGCTTGGCAGACTGCATCTTATATTAGACAGTCATATTTATGGGTGAATGGCTTTAAGAGGATATCCTGCATCAGTTAGAGCTGCAATTTGACACAGCAAAGGTCAGTTGCGTATTTACTAAGATTCCTTTTACATTAAGGAAACTGAATAAAAAGCTTTAAAATACTGTGTGTTTTCCTTATGCTTACATGAATGAAAATTATTATTTTTCAAAATTTATTCTACCATTTCCTATATACTCATTTCTACTCATAACGCTTCTCTGAAGTTTTACTTAGAAATCTTTTTCTTATTGCCTGTGTCAGAGAAAAAAATAAAATGAGAGTGCAAATCAAATACACACAAATAAAGCACACTAATAGACAAGTCAGACTTCAAAAAAAGTTAAAAATTCAGACAGATGAGAAGAGCTACCACGTGTCTCACAAGTCTAAAGCTATTAAAGGCAAAGTTAAAGACATAGTCAAAGCATGTATTCCTTTCCTTTAGGGAACCTGCGTTCTCCCTTCCTGATTAAACACCATAATACCCAGCCAAATAATCCCAGTTGAACAATCCTTACAAATCAATGTAAGTACCACTGCACGGTTTAGTCCCTCCTGCACTGCCAAGAAATCCCAAGCTTTACCCCCCTACAGGTAATGTGGTGCGTAACCTCCTAACGTGCTGCTGCGCAGCTCCGGCCAAAGCCCGTACCTCCCTGCCTGCTCCGGCACCGGCAGCTGCTCGGCGAGAGCATCAGGGAAGTCCCCGCCTGGCAGCCAGCAAACCCCAGGCTTCTTGCATCAGGGGGTTCATTTCAAAGCCACTCCTCGACAACTTAAATAAAGCTTTCAAGTGAAAAGGGGGTGGATTAACCCCAAAAGTCCATTAGCGTTTCTCTAGCGATGGGTCCTCAGAGCTGATGGTGAAACATAACTACTATTAAATCAGGCGTGTACATCATCACTTGATACCTGGGTTAACCTTTAATCCTACTAACTTTAAACCATGAGTTTTAAAATTTGCTTTGGAACAGGTTTATTGCTGGCTTAGAAAGCATATTTAAGAGGATGTAATACAAGTTCCAAAAGTTGCATACAGCAATTAATGAATCAGCTATTCCTCCGAGTTAATTAAAGATTGCATTTTCAGCACATAATAGTTACCTAGCTGTGACCCATGTACTTACAAAGCAGACACCAGGAATATTTCATATTTAAGGTACTTCTAGTCAGAATTTAGTTAACAGAACTAAAATCATATGAAAAAGTAAAATGCTTTAACACCAGAGTAATTTTGGCTGCTTTTACCAGTTGCTTTAATACTTTAGTATTAACTCCAATTATCATTTCAGTAAATTATCTACAAGAGACTAAAGTGAGGAAGAGATGTTTGGAATTGCAACAGTGCATCAGAAAGGCCCCTTAAGAGCCCTTGACTTGGGACTCTCAGACCTGGAACCTGACAAATAACAACAAGCAAGCTTGCCTACCTTAGCTTCGCTTCAGAGATGAAGGCAGCTGCCATCAGATGTCCTCTTATTGCCTTGGCAGCACGTCGATATAAGCTTTCCCTACATTTCTTTGCTCTACTAAAGGAACAACGTTTTGGGGCATGCATTTAATTTCATCTGCACACAGATACTTCGTCCTTGAGTCGGCTGTCTATTTTAGGCTCTCCTTTCACACAAGCCTAGCTGTCATGTCAGAAAATCAAGTAGTCCTTTTGGGTGAGGAACAAGGAGCTCTTCCCAGGCCCTGCCAGCAAAGACTGGATAATTTGTGGGGAATTACTGCTGTAACGAAGCGCGAACCTCTGCTGCGTGAGAAGGGAACGCCACAGCCCTGCCGCACGGATGCCCAGATGGCAGAGCATATTGCTGCAGTCGCATCCCAAATGGTGGTGTGGAGCCGCTGCTGAAGGCATCCCTACCCCACACCACCCATGCGGCAAACCAGTCATTTATAAGAGCTCTGTGATGCTTCCCTCTGCCATGACTATGCTGACCCCAAGAGCTCCCGTTAGCCAACTTTTTTTTTTTTTTTTAAAAAACAAACAAACAAACCTAAAAACAAACGAACCACCAAATAAGAACACCAAAATGAAACCTACCTGGAAAAAAAAAAAAGACAAACCATTGCAATCAATCACCCAAGACCAGAAACGATACAAAAGAAAACGTAATCTGAATTTACCATTCAAATCTTCAATAAAGAGCAAGGACGTCAGCCTAAATTTATCTGGGCCTAAGAAAAATGGAAATGTATTTAACTTTCTTCTAGACTCACCAAATCGAGCTGCCTTTTTTAAATCAGCTACTCAAAACACGGTCCTTCACCATTTAACATTCTGCAGGCAAGCTGCGTCAGTCAAAATTAATCAGGTCGGGTTCACCCAAAAGCGAACGCCACAGGTGTGCTACACACAAGATCCATCATGGCTTGACGTGAGCCAAAACCAACTGGCCAATTACGCCTGTTTTCCTTACGGGACCCACACGCTCCATTTTACAAGGTTTGGGTACTCAGGGTGCCCCGTGATTTTGGGAAGCCAGCCTGCTGCTCTTCTCCACCCGGTCGGTTTTCACCGGGCTGTGGGCAGGGACCCTGAAGCCCCTACCTATGCTTGCCTCCTCGCACGCCCACAAAACAACGCTGGAAGCAGGATGCCAGATATTTCCCCTAAGGGTACCCTGTTAACAGATCATCGCTTCTTAGGAGGCAATCTCCATGTCCTTCATCCCGCGTGACAAGGATGTCGTCGGTACACTCAAACGAGCTTGCAGGGCCCCGACACCCTGCGCTGCGCCTCCCAAAAGCACCCCCAACCACTCCTCTTAGGAAAGACGCCCCAAAAACCTGCGGGTGCAGGTTCAGTGTTTGCAAGAGGTTAGACAACCTGCTCACCTCGCTCCGCTCCACATCTGAAATACAGCCCAGAAAAGCAGCGAAGACTGGTTCCTCCACCAAAAATCACACCCACGTATTTATAGACCTAGAAGGCCTTAGACCTAGAAAGAGGCAAGGTGTGAACAGGACAGAGCTTAAGGCAGGCCAAAGTGTCGCTGTAAAGCCTTAATGCTCTGAATGACTTCTCTCGATGGCTTTTTAACAATGTCAGCAACTCCAGGTTAGCCACTGTGGTAGTAATACCCACTGGTGTCCCAGCAGCAAGCTTTCACTGCTTCATTTACCTGACTGAGCGACACTGCCTTAGCCTTGGGGGTGACCTGTATTCGAACTTTAGTATATTCCAGATTCACTCTCTGACACATATTTTTTCTACCTCGTCTCTAAAATTCATCATTATCTTCTGAAGAATATTTACAGTTATTCTTGAGGATAGAAGCTGCCTAACCATGGTCACTGGGCACATCATCCACTAGTCCTTGACTTGCAGACTTAGTAGTTAAGAAACCCGTCATCTGCAGCACTTTAGATTTCAGAGGGACTTGGAATATTTTACTGCGCCTGAGCTCTTCAGGATTTTTCAACCACTTAAGGACAAACCACAAAAAGAGTAATTCTCTTTTGCTGTTGAATAGCAGCAAGCTCATAGCTGAATTGCAAAGATAAATAAAAAATTAGCAGCCCCCATGAAGCCTTTTTAATATATATAAACTTACAAACATACAAGCTTATAAAAATTTACCAGTGCATGTATATGTAAACTTGCAAGCAATGTATACCAATTAGGAGCATTAACAAGATATATGGCCAGTTTAAGACATGTTCTTGCGCAGTTACAAATCCACTCAGACAGTGGTGCTGTAGCATACCATAACGTTGCACTGCTTCTAACCTCATGCTGTACATGTCACAAATTGCCCGCAATCTTGATTTGGACAGAAAGACTTAAATATTGCTACTGCAATCCTAATACCATTAATGAAATTACATACTAATTGCTTTGGTCAGTAACACCTTATATACTTTAACTACTTAAGCAGCTCCTTGCTCTTAAGAACTCCAAATTTAGCTACATCTCATGCTATATTTTGATTTCCTTATATTTAGCTGGTTTGTCCCATTTAAGTCTGTTCTTTCTAGCTGAAAATACAACTAGCTTGACAGAATCTTGTCCTTTTTAATAGGCACAAAGAGACTTAAATAAATTAACAAATTCAGATTCATCTTCCCCTTGAAGCTTCTTGGCTTTCAGAAAAGTGCCACAACCTTCTTCATCCTCAGTGCAAGAATGTCAGCTGCTTTGAACTCATGCATTTCTAAAGTATCCCCACATGACACAGCTTGCCACACTTAAGTGCTGTCATGAACCCCTTGCAGCACAGTGTTTACATAAAGGCAGAAATAAATACTGTACTGCTTATCACAGTCAGATAAGTTCAAAGACAGTGATGACTGAGGTTTATTGTTACAATGCTGCACTGTGGTGAAAAATTTGAGTGCAGAACTGACATCGAATTACAACAGTTGTTCTTCTACAGACTTGGCTCCCCCCTCTTACTATATGAGCTTAATACAAGCCTCAGCTTAGTATATCTGCTTTACAGACGACATAAGAAATCAGAGTTTCAGAAGTGTACCATTCGAGTTCATTTTGGGGCATTCTTAACACTGCAAGTTTTTTTTTTCAAAGCTACAGGCACCATACATAATGCAAGATTACAATATTATCTTTTGCTATTTTAAACCTCTTTACAAAATTCAAAATAATTTTCTTTGGAACAGCAACATACTTTCATTGATCTCCCTTAATCTTTTCTTAGATGAACATGAGGACCACCTGACTAGAAAAAGAAACAAACAAGCACAGAGTTTATTTCCTTATTTCACAAATCAGCTGCACCATAACATCAGAATATACAGTCATCTACAAATATGTAGAAGTTTTAGTAGTAAAAAAATAAATGAATGAAGGTTGTTTCTGTTTTCTGATGTGTCTATGCAACTATACATTCTTAACTCTAATCATAACATGGACGAAACCCCAACATATGGTTTGAGAACAGGAAAGACCTGCACTAAGAGCTTCTGCACCACATAAAGCACTAGCTTCAAAGTTTTCTTCATACGCAAAGTCCCCAGAGTGGACATCCCACATGGGCTTCCTTTCAACTTCCAGTGAACTAATTTTGAGAGTTCTCTCGCATCAAGTGAAGAGCAACACTTTTTGTACTCGATTCAAATGAATTTCAGATTTGTACCGTCTTCCTCTTTCACCACAGTGGATATCATTTCATTGAGAGCCACTTACTGCTCTTTTCTACCTTATTAACCTCTATAGTGTCCACTCTGTCAACAACACCCCTCAGTTCTGTCCTCATTAACTAGTCCCTCTGTTGGCCCCTCCAAAACTGAGGATGCACTAGACGACTCTTTTTTTCCACATGCTCTCAATAAAATGCATCTTGAAGTAATCAAGATGCCTGCATGCCATGCGAAGTATTTTGACCGATGTTTTTCAGGCAGACATTAACACATGAAAATCACTCACACTGCTTTTATCAGGTCAATGAATAAAGCAAGGTATGCTAAACAGCAGCATTTTTCCAGGATAACTGAATGTATAGATGAGGTCCTGTTACAAGTATAAAACACCATAAAGGGATCACAAACCTATCCTGATATTACTATACCCATAAAAGTTTTTGGGATAGATTAACCCTTAAGTTTCTTCCCAGCCTATTTAAAAGCCATTTAACCCGTAGCACCAGAAATTTCCACATCACAGAGCTGAAACCACCACATAGATAACTTAATAGTATGAAAGCGTTTCTTCCCTATCCTCTGTGTCAGATTTGTTGGCAGGGGGCTGAGTCTTCCTCTGTGTTTGTATGGCACAAACATAAGTAGTACTAATTTCAGGCTTGAACTGAGATGCACAGCATTCAATGTTAACCTCTTGAATTCTCTGCCCTCACTCTGCATAGGTCTGCACGTTTGCCTGAAATACAAGGAAAGGTTGCTCACAACCAGTTCAGTAGAAATGACTCCACATTTCAACTATTTTTTCCCTGTTAAAATATCTGTATTTCTAGCCCAGTACAAGTATCTAAGAATGCTTTTACTGCTGCATTTCATTTCACTTGTCAAACCAGAATAAACTTCCTTCGGATAAAGTGGGTTTTTTTGCTATTACAAGTACATTAGGAAATGTGCCAGCACAGCTGTACCACCAAACCCCTGGGAGACACCAGGCCATGGGGAACATAAATGGTCTGAGAACGGCCTACTTGACTTTGCCCTGAAAAAAGATGTCCTTTCATCAGCGCCGCAATCACCAAGTCCTCTTGCTCAAACATCCTTGCTCTAAGAAAGGAAGCTGTCACCCAAGCCATGCCTTCAACAAATTTCTGCCTGATACTTTCAATTTGCCTTGGAGCCAACAATCTGCCAGATTCATCTCTAAATTCGCTCTTCAGAAAGAGATCTCTGTTGTGTATTTCACCAGCCTAACACAGGAGGAGACATATCCTGGCCCAACAAGCTCAGCACTATTGCCATACAGAGAGAGCATCCAGAGGTTTTTTGTTTTGCTTTGTTTGGTCGGTTTCTTAAACAGAAGGTTTAGAGATACACAATGGGGGAAAGATATCACCACAAACTTAAATACTGTATTAGTAAACATCTCATCTCCTACAGTAATGAAAATTATTAATATCTGTCAATAGTTTCACTTCAGCTACATACTAAACCATCTTAAAGAAACTCCATGGCTTTTCACCATGCTTTATGCCTCAAGTGGTTTTCTACTGACCCCTTCCTTACTGTAAGAATTACGCACCTTCAATCAAAGCACATTTATAGTACTTAGAAGCTGCATTATCTTTCACAACATCCACATCATACACTGCATACAAACAAGTCAATGTACAGAAGGGCCACCCACCACGTCAAAGTAACAGCCTATGGTTTACCCTATATGTTAGGATACAATCTCACGTTCACATTTCAGTCTTGATTTCATCTCTTCAGAACTGGCTCTCAACTTAATACTGTGAACAAAGCAGGACTTCATCTTCAAGAATAGCATGCACACTACAAAGCAGATATCAGCCACCTACTTGACAGAAGTTTTGCAATAGCAATATCCTCATTTTGCTGACGGGGAAAACGTTGGTAGACAACTACAGTGATTTGTTTCATCCCGCATAACAGCTAATTTGTTGAATGAGTGCTTCTGACTCTTTGCCTGGCTCCGCAGAGCCCAATGGCCAACCTCAGCAAGTATTTCCCAACTCCTGCTGAGGGGGCATGGAGTGGAGAACCCATTGCTGCTTCTGCATGCTCATGTGAAGAGATGTACGCTTAGCAGCATCCTGCAACGATTTCTGTGGTCCAGTTTCATAAAAACCTCGGGTGAGTCCAATTATCCTGAGCAGCTTATAGCTGCCTGAAGTATAGATGGCTAACTAACAACACATAGGAGTCAAGCCTGCTGCTGCCATCATTAACCGCTATAGGTTGCAATCACTTGTTCATACATAAGCATAAGAGAGTCTGTGCAACCCTGCAGCGCAGACTTCGGAGGTTTGTTACTCCATGCAACTTCCAAAATGAATGAAAAAGGAACCATTTCCCCCACAAAGATCCTGCTATCAATAAAGTAGGCAGCTGGCCCGAGGTCACTCGTTGCCTTCAAATCTCCTTCTTTCAGTGAGGACTGGCTGTGCGTACAGGCAGCACACTCTGCAGAGATGCAGGGCTTACAGAAAGAACCAGCATGTTGCTGTAATCCAACCATGTACCATTTTACACTGTTCTTGCTATCTTAAGTCTGACTTCAGTCATGAACATTTAATCATTTTTTAAACACAGAAAATTACGTTGATACTTAAAACAACTTTGCCACTAAGAAAGCCTAGTTTCACACTCATCCAACACCACAGAAATTTATTAGCCAGGTATTTTTAGTGACATGCCATTTTTTCAGATATACCACAGTATATATTCTTCTTGACATAACTAAGTTAAGCTATACTTGCTGATACAGACCATGAGCACATTCCAGTGCAACTTGGTTGTCTCAACTAAAGGAAATATGTTCCCATGCTGGAAAAAAACTTTAAATCCACAGTCCTCAACTTCCCAGTCATCTGGCAGAACCGATCTCTTTTATAAACAGATTAGAAAAAGCATTTCTAAGAAAGATGATGTTTAAGCTATAACTTGAGTCGGGCATTTTCCTCTCAGCTGTAAGATGTGTTACATCTGTGTGTGACAATCCTGGTTTTCTAGTACGTAAACTCCCGAAAAGCGTTCTAATATGCAGAAAAGGATACTAAAACCTTAAACTAATTCTACACTTGTTCAGACTGCTTAACCTAAATTTGCTGTAATAGGGTCAGCCAACTTTTAAAATCCATTTGATTTTTAAGTACAAAGCCAACTTTTGTTTAGCATTTATAATTGTTCCTCTAATTAAGACCAGCTAACAACTGAAAAGGGAGGGCACCAAGTTGTTGAATCATGAGGAATCCTAAAGCAACAGAAGCCCTTGCTGGGAGAACTGCTGTGTCACAAATATTCCCCATTTCACTCTTGTGAACAAATCTTACCTTGCCCTCATTCTGTTTCTTACCCCTGGAAATGTTACAGATTTAGACATAGCTTGGTTGGTTTTTCTATTTACTTATTTTTATTTTTTAGAAGAGGACCAAAGTGAATTTCTGTTTTCATTCCTAAGATGATAAAAGCTCTGCTTAGAGGATGGAGCTCATAAAAAGGTAAATCAACTTATATTTTGCTCCACCTGAAGCACTACAAAGAAGAGACAGAAAGCAAAGATTAGGACACTTTTATCATTAGGACAAACAATCGAAGGAAACCAAGAGCTGTACTGCCTGTTCTCCACCCTCTCCCTACTTTGATAGAGAACAAAAATACAAACTTGAAGGTCAGGGGAAACCAAAAACCTAAAAATTAAATACATGTCTCAGAATTGTTTGCAGATGAGAGGGCTGCATTGTGTCAGCTATTAGAAATTATCTGCCATCACAAGAGAGATCAAAGGTGCACAGCTCATCAGTGACAGGACACAAATCAGTTCAGTGTGCTTCAAATGAGGGTGGGAATAACTCAGCGCTTTATCTGAAGGAGTTAAATGGACTTCATTCTGGAGGAAAAAAAAGAATTTAAGAATATATCTAGTCCCAAAACCACTAAATGTACTGGTGAACTAAGGCTGTTGAAAAGTTTCTTGTGAAGCTCAAGTCCAGCCAGTCTCAAGAATTCAGGGAGCAGTTTCTGGCATTACAACTGCTTCCACTTTGCCACACCACTGCTACCACACCCTTGGAAATAAGTTTCATAGGAAAGGGGGTCTGTTTTCCCCGTCACCTTCAGAAAGCAGACACATACAGTAGCACTGTGCTTTTGATACGGATTTCACCAAAGTAGACGGATTTAAAAAAGAAAATAGCCCCCCCTCATCAGCCACAGTAATTTCAAACATTACATGTATTGCAGACAAATGGCAATCAATTTCTGACCTATTTATAGGTGACACTCTTAAATGCCCAAACAAGCAGAATAGCTTTATTTCCCACTTGAACAGTCATGAAACCAGAATACTGCCCTAGAGCTTTCCATGTAATCAGATACTGCAAGGCAGTTCTGTCTCCATTAAAGCTGACTTTGCATATTGACATTGTACTTTTATCTCAAAAATTAGAGATACTTTCAAAAATATTCTTTTAAGAAGTATTTCATAACAGGCTGTATAGCTGCAGTGAGTATGGATTGCTTCCATCTCTAAATATACCCTTCCTCTTTACATGTCAAACTGCCTTTGAAATTTAGGATTTTATTTGGGTTAAGGTGTCAGAATTTGAAGCTAATATACTGATGCTGCAGAGACACTGTTTTTACTGAGCAACTGCCATTGTTACGGCATGATTAAAAACTAGGCTACATAATAAATCAACTTTCCTAGCTGGAAAGCTCATTAGTACTGAGACTATTTAAATGCCCACAGCCATGTTTTGACATTTGGCTGTAACACCTTCACTGAAAGGTTCCAAAGCTTCTTACATAAAGCCAAATACACCTAAAACATGCCCCCTAAGAGGGAAGAATATGCAGAAGCCAAGGACTTGCAGGAATATGGTGGAGTGGCACAGGCAAGAATTCAACTCAGCCATGTTAAAAATGTCACCCAGAAGCTATCAAAAGAGCCTTTGCTGATAGTATTAATTTCCATCCTTCCACTCTTCTAACATCTTAACAGTACAAATTTAGGCAGATTACAAAAGAAAACATAAAGGCAATAAAGTTATTCCAGAAAACCTATGAGCTCATCCCAAGATCTTACAGTTAACTTGTATTGATTAAATGAGAAGAGGGCATTTCAAATCACTAAGCTCAATTATGCACCATTAACTCAAATGGAAGAAATAAGCCACCTAGGACGCAGAAGACAACCTGAGACCACAGGCCTCCCCATACCTTTTGGACAGTAAACAAATAAATAATTATATAAAACAATTTAAAAAAACCCTGAAACCCATCGCACTCGGCTGCTTTAGCAATCTGCTTACAGAAAGGATGGGGATGATGCAAGTTGCTAAGTAAATACATTTACAGAGGAGAGAGTGCACTACCCATAGGATTTTTGACTTTTTTTGCTTACGAAAGACACGAGATAAGCGCACAAGAAGCGAGCCCCGCTCAGGTACCTGGGAGAAGCACCTCATCATGAGTAGATGTTGAGACACTAGTTTCCCTCTGGTATCTGAACTTCCCCAGGCATGCCATTTCCAACAGAAGCGTTGGACTCACAAGCTCAAACCCCAGCAATGAAAAGCCCAGACAACGTCATCTCCGTGAAGGACGTGCAGGCTGCTTTCCCCACCGGGAGCCTCTCACAGCCCACGCAAGGTGCTGCTCCTCCTCCCAAGCAGTCACCAGCGAGGCTGTTGCATCAGGCTGCAGGCAGCCCAGCGCCTGGCAAGCGGCCAGCCGCCCCGACACAACTGCAGTAGCAGCACCGGCACAGAAAGTATTTGTGCCACCGATGACATCACCTCGCTGAGCTGATTGATACACCTCTGGCGCAGGGTGCCAACAGTAAACAAATACGCGATGTGAACGTTTGCCTCCTGCTAACAGAGCAGACTCTTACAACAGACTAATACCTTCGTACACGCACCTCGCGGCACCCCATCCCCTCCCCGACTGCCCCTAAAGCACGCTGTTTCGCTCAGATGGTTCTGGTGTGATGGCTGCAGCACAGAAAGTCTTCCACAAGACGCCCAAGAGTGCACAGCCCCAGACAAGAAGAGAGGGCATCCCTACGCTACCTCTTGCGTTACCTAGCCAAGGGATGCAAAATGATGACTGCTCCAACAGTTAGTCTTGGCTCTGCTTCAGTGGCAGCAGGAAATGCACATCCCTTAAAGTACAAAAGGGAATTAAAAAGGACATTTGATTTTACAATTTATTTCACAGTGTCTCCCTCTCCCTACTTGATTTGTGGTGATTTTCACCACATCACTTTAGGCTTATACTAGTACTAAGCTAACTTGTTCTCCAATAGGTAACACATAAGGGGTGAGGGAGGTAAATGCCCTCTTGCTCTGAGAAGGATCTGGAAAGAAGCAATAGAATCACACCACCCAGATGCCCAATTTACACCTTCCCCTCCCAAAGCCTTAGACAAGAATTTAACAATAACAACAAGAAACGAGCTTCTAATGACCCTAAATTGAGACCTTGTGAATCTACTCTCCCCACCCCCATAACCAGAGAGACAGATCTTGAAAGAAAAGGTGGAGGAACACAATCCCAGCTCCACCTGCTCTCCCAATGTAACCACTCTGCTCCAGCAACCATCTCCCCTCCAATGTGGCAAGAAGTTCATTCCAAACCTGGTAATAACTTCACCATTCTTCCACAGGCCACAGAATAACATAGGCTTCAAATTTACTTTAACAGTCATGTAAATAAGGAAGATTAATTTTTAATACTGTAATACTTCCTGCTTTAGGCTTACTTTAAAATTCTTAATTTTTTCTAAATCTCCACTTGTAAAACTTCCAATGAATAAAGGCCCCAACGTCAATCATGTTATACCCTATACAAATAAGACAGAGGGCTCCTTCCCTCCACTGAATCCTACCTCAGAGAAATTTACCTGAAGGACACATTGAATCCTGAGAAACTATAAACAGGCTTAAAATCCCATGCTTGTCAACTATGAGATATTCAAGCCTTTTTAATTCATATCAGGTGGCTTCAGAGGAACACATTTAATTTTCATTATATCCAAAATCGAAGATTTGCAAGCTGATACTAAGAAGTTGATATATGAAAATAAAATTTAAAAAAAAAATTATAAAAATACAATAAAAACAAAAGAAAATTCATCAGTCACCTGAAAATATATTTCTCTGAACATGCAACATTTTAAATCATTTTTGATCTGTTTCTTCTCATTTCTCTGATTTCACTCAATCTTCATTAGCAGCCTTATTATATACAGAGTCTTCTTGCTAAACTCAACCAGTTGGTCTATTTTGTCTTCCTGTAGCTTGCTGCAAATCTCTGAAATTACCTGTACTAAACACCAACCTACTTTGTCTTATCTTTTCATCTTCTTTTTTTATTATTCTTTTTTTCCAGAGTCCTGTCAGCCCAAGGGTTTGGGAACTAATATAATGAGGGAAGTTAAACTTCTACAGAGCTATTATGGGTGTCCTCCTAGTAATTGTACTAAAAAGATTCATCACCAAGTACAATGGAAGCCTTCTGCAAAAGAAGACAAAGGTACTGTAATGAGCTAGGCAGGAAGCAGGGGCTCAGCTCTCTGGGTAGGGGTAGTCAGTGTAAATCTTTTTGGCACTAATGGTGTTTTTTTTTCTAAGGCTGGACAATGACAACAACATTTATACAAAGCACGAGAATTCATGAATGTCTGGCAGCTTTTGGTATTGTCTCTGCAATACAAACAAGACTATCTGTTTTTCACTCTACATTTTCAATTCAGTACCAGCTGGATTCTGCAACAACATGGGTTAGTTCTGATACACCAAATAACTGACTCATCCTACTGGGATCCCACGAGCACATCAGAAGTAGCACCAGCCATTACTAAACACGCTCCTCCTCAGCTACAGAACAAGTAACAAAATTGCCTCAACCTCGCATGCATATCCTGAGGCAGATACAAAAGAAAATATATTAAAAGCAAGCAACAATAGCAGTGGTGGTGAAAGAGAGTGCTGCACAAGATTCTCTGCACTACATCTTAGGCACCGTAATACTTCATCTAAGCGCATACTCATTCAAAAGCCTGTCTGTATTTACATGGGCTTCTGTTTTTTTTTTTGACCCAGGCAGTATGCTAGAACGGTAGTTTCCACCACCACTGACATTTATCATCTCTATAAAAGTTAATGTATCAGTTACCAGCCAGCAAGGTACAGGAGAGCACCTACCTCAAGTGCAGGCGTAAGCATGATGCAAGCTGGCAGCTGCTCTGGATCGCTCCAGTTTTGGTGGAAACAAGTTGTAAGTACATAAGGGCAGGAAACCTAATGCCAACTGATCCGCAACCACAGCATCCTCATCATTTCACTATAGGCAAGATTTCCTACCATGACCAACCAAGAAAGACCAAAGGAGGAGCTGGCTGTTGACAAAGGACAGTTGTTGGCTAAAACAACTCTTACACCACTGTTTTCTTTCCGCTGCCAAAGCCACCTGGCTATGGAGCCAGAGGTACCACAATATTCGTGTCAGCTCTGCCTGCAAACTGCTGTGACAAAAAGCATCAAGTCCAACAAGAGCCAAGAGCACCTCAGGAGAGGAAGGTCACATGCGAGTGCATTAATAAAAGGAATATAAATCTTTTATCACAGACCCATGGCAAAACACATTTGTATAGACATCGACAATCATCCCACAAGTACACACATAGAGCAAAAGTGCCAGAATTCCATGTCTAACACTTCCACTAAAAGTCAAGGTGACAGAATGCATCTTGCTTATGCCTGGCCTCAAAATCCTGAATAAGAAGTAGCTACACAACCTCAAAAAGTACACATCAAGTACCAATAAAAGGTACTGCCCATAAACTTCACAGCCGGGACTGGAGTTGGCAGTATTTGCTGCTTGCTAGAAAAACAAACAGAAAAATGAGCTCTGAAACACACCCCAACAAAGAAAAACCCAGAAGTACAGAGCAAGACGAGAAACAGCAGTGGTATGGCTGGCAGGTCAAACCTCCCTGAAGTCTGAGAGTAAACAAATTCAGTTGGGTTTACAGTTTTCTGTAGCATCGTGTATTTTGATATACTTCATATGTCAAGGCTACTCCTAGGCAGCACAGGGAAATCCATAGGCTAGACTTGTCTTGCTCTTGAGACACACTCAAGGATAACTTTGGTGGCACCGCACAGTGGTGCGCTCAGCCAGGAGGAACAGAGGCTGCAATGCTAGGGTGCTTGGGAAGAGAGGAGAACCAGCAGCATCCTTTGGGACAGGACAGGGAGAACAAGTGCTGAAGCCCAGCACCTCTAGAAAAGGCCTCACAATAGCATCTCCATGTGAATGCAAGTGTTTTGGCTAAAATCACCATTATGCTCCCCAGCTCTGCCTCTCACTGCTGGATGGGCTGCAAACACTGTAGGCTACACACTGCAAAGAACCTGTCATTGCAAAATATTAAGCATTTGTGAGTGCTAAATGTTTTGTAAAGTGAGACATGGCTGAGGAGACTACAGTTTCCTTCATCTTCACACTCCACTCCTGAAGAGAAACAAATTAGAAAAACAATACCTGTCCCATCCTAAGCATGCTCTCATTTCCTCTTTCTCTTGGTGTTTTTAAAGATGGTAAATAATTGTTTTGATTGTTTCTTCACCTCCTTCCGCAACTTTTCAGGAAATGCCACAGAGCTTAGACATTTTTCTTCTCCAAGCCTAGAGGCTTTACTACAGCTTCTGGAAGGACTGCTCGAGAAATAGCTGACTTGCTGTTTATTAAATGCCAAATCCTGGCTGGCTGTTGTTAACTTTCTGTAACTTTCAATAGGTAGCTGAAGCGTATCTGGTCCTTTACATCAGTGGATATTAGTATTGTTCAGTTGGATGAAGCTCACTCTTACCTATTGCATTTAATTTATGAAGTAGCTTTTGGGGAATAGAGGTAAGAAAACCTAGTTCCTGCTCTCTGCGTTTAGTACCTTTAAGAAATTTGCCCAACTAGCAGAATAATTGAGAAGTGCATACTAAATAATGGCTTAGATAAAAAATATTTATTGTTAAAGCGAATTTATCAGCATACCTACACATAAGCAGCTATTGAACTATTTCTAGGAAAAAATACTATTCCATCTGCCCTCAACTTTTTACATCTGTTTCATATGAAAACTGCCTATTTTAAAGACTCCTCGCTTTACAAAAAGTATTCTCTGCTCCCCAATCTTTACGAGATATTCTTTTAAAACAAAAAGCTGAACAGTTATAAAGCATCTGCTTGTGTAAAAAAAAAAAAAAAGAGTGATTCAGCAGGAAACATGTACTTGAAATACCCTTCACAAGAAAGAGCTTATTCACGCAGGGACTGTTGGCAGAGTTATCTCAGTCTCCACTTGAATGCTCTTTTTCCAGTTTGTGCTGAAGGGACTCAGATGCCTGGGAGGAAGCTAATTCACCATTTTTATAGGCCGCGGAAAACCGGGTCTGGTTCAGAATTGCAAGTGCTTGTACCAAAGCTCTCCCAGTGAAAAGCAAAGGGCTGTAAGTTAATGTTCAACAGAAACTGGCAAATCTGCTGTGCTCACTGAGCAATGTGGTCACGTATGAACTGGAAGTGTATACATAAAATAACTAAGTATGGTTGCTCAAAGTTCAGCTGCAGCATTTAAGGCACAGCACACTAAAGGGAAAAAGGCAGAGAGCACCTAACACATGAAATATTTCAGCCTACTCTAATCCTTCCACAATTTCCACAAACATTAAATATGGATCAAACCAGCTTTGTTGCAAGCCTGTCAGTTTTCCTTAAAAGTCTTGTGAAACACAGGAACAAAAGCTTTAGATCTGCTAGTTGTATAAGCTGAAATCAGCAAGTATCATCCTATATAAATGGAAGCAAAATTTGACATAGTCTGTTGCAAATATCTTTATCATCAGCGTAATCAAGACATACCACGAAACAGATTCATTTCTTAAATGCAAGCAGCAGTCCTGCAAGTTACTTCTGGATACAGGTTTACTCTAAGTTTTTCAAAGTCAGTGGCAGCAAAGCTTTAATAGAAAGTAACGGATAACACAGTTTAGCATAAGAGTAAAAAACCAAAGCAAACAGCTGCCACAGAACTTAAAAATCCACTTTATGTTAATGATCTTGTCTTCCTATTGTGTGACTAATAGGACTGCATGGGAGCTAGTCAGACCATGTCACAACTCCCTCTGAAGCTCTTCAATGTTATATTTTTTAATGTACTATTCATTAATCAGTTACTGGAATATATGGCAGCTGTTAAACTACTTGTACTTTCAGGTTCTTGGACAAGATTGTGTATTTCATATGCTATGAAAGAGTGTAGATGCTCACACTTGGACATAACAAGCACACAAGACATGACATAACATCACGCTTATGGTCCCTTCCATTTGCAAAAAGATACCGAAGCCGCAGGTATCAAGCCCAAAAGGCACGTTGCTTCCCTCCGACACTGCAAAAGGACAGTGCTACAGCCCAGCGCAGCACGAGAGGCCACCACTGCCTGGGCATCCCCGTTTCCGTCTTTAATCCTCACCACTTACGTAACAGCGTTTCATGGTCACGGGGGTAGGCAAGATTAATAATGTGCTAAATACCTACTTCAGCAGCAAAATCAGAAAGATTTTAGAAATACTGGATTTGATTCCTGTCAGTCAGCTGATGTCGGGGAAAAAAAACACACAATTTGGGGGTGCAAAAGTGATCTTTACTTCAGAAACTATTGGGAAAACATTAACAGGGTCCTTCTTTATAAACAGGCCTTCAACAGCCAGTACCTCTATGAAACGCATTCTCTTTGAAGATAGCTATTTCCTAAATTAATTTGGACCAGTTTGCGTATAGACATTTTTCTCAAAGTAGCTGAGACAGAGCTACACATCAGGTGACACTGCATGGATCCTTCCACAGTACTACAATATCAACAGAGAAAAAGGAAGATCTGAAAAGGAAGTACTACTCTACAAGGAAAATGTCAGGCTACAAAGTTAGCATTTTGCCATCCAAATGCAGTACTACCCATCTTTTCAATAAATGTTCAGACTTCATAAGCAGCAGCCACAGACACTTTAATGCATGAACTTTGACCACACAGGATGTGTTCCCCTAAAAAAAAAATCCCTCAATTAAAGTGGGATATTTACAAATAGCTTCTGAAGAAGTCACCGATATAGATCTGCTCCAGGATTTGCACATCCCAAGGTAGGTGAAATTAAGGTAACAGTACCGTTCTAATACAAAAGAAAAATGGAATTTATAAATTGTTTTATAAGCCTGCAAGCATGCCACAAGACACTGCCTGTGCTACTAGAAGTTTTAGATTGGGTAACATGGCAACCTGTTATCTTCTGTTTTCAATCGGAAGTAAAGCTTTAAAAAAGTGGAAGACTTCAGGGGTCGGGGGAGGGGAGTAAATTAAAATACAATCCTCATTACATTCTGGGACTTGTTGGTGAACCTTAAATAGTCTTGAGGATCTACAAGTCATGAAATTCCAGTCTTGCTGCCCTTGGCAAACAAAAGAAGCTGGATTTTTAAAGGAAGCTAAGCATGTCATATTTGGTAAATATTTTAAGTAATATGTTCATGATCTTTTTTTTGTTTCAATAGCCTTGTGTTGACTGCAGTACTATTAGCTGTTGCACTGAAGAAACAACATTTGAAGACGACCTTCAAGGACTTAGCTCCAAATTAAGCCATCACGAACCCTGAGGGTAAGGCAGTTCACTGGTTAAGACAGCATTCTCTATTATTAATTACTTCAAAGTCAAAAAAATAAAGCTGAGCTAAGAAGTCCCTGCTATAATAGTAACTGTCTTTTTTTAGGTATCTGAACAAACAGAAATTGGCAAAGAAAGACTTTTAAGATTTATTTACCACATCAAGTTCAGGACTTTCTTTCCCCAAATGAGCTGATTTCTGCTATGCAAAGCAAGTAAACATACGTTTTTCTTCTTTTCTTCTACTGCAAAAGTTGAGCCAGAGCCCTGGACCCTTCTTATAGCAATCAAAAGATTTTTTCAAATGTAACTTTAACATTACAAATGTTGAATTCAATTTCAGTACTTCTCTCCTGCCCCCTGCTAAAAACAGAATATACCTGCCACTCAGGCTAGCAATCACAGTTTGGGCTACAAGGCTTGACATGCACAAGTTCTTCGTCTTCTTCATCCATAGTTCATAGGACAGTCGTGACAAAAAATTATTTCTCAACTCTCCACCTCCAAACATCCAAAACTTCTTATATTTTTTTTTTTAAATGAGAAGGAGAAACGGCAACATGGAGGTAAAACTGTCTCTGCATATGCAGCACTTTGGCTTTCCCTTGAGAAGCCTGGATTCCCACCCACCATTCCTTACCTTGGTGATTCAGGGAGATGCGGTTAGATGGTTCTTGGAAACCCGGTTCCACCAGATCCCGCCGACCATGAGACGAAGTCTGATCTACATTGTCCTAAAAACAGAAGAGCAGAAAATCTTATCAAAAACAGGCATTCTGTACTCCCTGTAAGCTACACTGCACAGAGCCAAACCACTGATACAAAAAAGAAGTCCCTGCCATACCTCAGAAAGGAGAAATCAATGTTGGAGAAGCAGGGAGGAGAAAAAAAAAAAAATATAGGGGGACACTAGACTATCACGTTAATATAGCTGGCATGAATCCAGAATCAATAACTATGCTGTTGGCTCATATGTACATCAGTTTTGCATTTCAAACTGGGAAACAGTGATGTAAATGCACTTCCTAGTTTAAGAAAAGTTGCTTCTTGCATCAAATTATATGGAGGCTTGGGCTTTGTTTTGTTTAATTCCAAGTCTGTGGCTTAGGGTTTTGTAACTAATTAACTGGACTGAAACAGATTCAGTAGTGAACTACCAAACCTCAAGAGGAATCAGAAGTTCAGTTTAGATAAACATCCATGGCTCTGGATGCCAACCTGTATTTTTTTTTTTTCATACTAGAACTCTCACAAGATCAGGTTTCAAGAAGTTTTAACGCAGACTGATATTTGGCTAAGTCTAAAACACCACGGTTTCTCACAGAACTTGCCAAAAAAAGACGACTAGGAGAAGGCAGGAAAATTGAAATATAAACAAAAAAAATAAGAAAAGCAAGATAAGTCACACTGAGTTCTAGAAATATAAGAAGGAAATTTGGAGCAGGTACACAGTTTTGCAAAGATGGCATACCTTTGCATATACCAGTTAAGAGTGGGTATGGAAAAACAGAAGCAAGTGCGTAAAGTTAATGACATTAATATATCACTGCCCATAAACTGTGCCACAGTGATATACGTGACTGTATACACGTTCCTGCTGTGCCCAAAATGCAGGATAAATACACAATAGCATGACCCACATTTATGCCAAAACATAGGAACCACCTTCATGGCAAATGACGCTGTAATTACGGCAGAGCAATAACATGCACACAGTGAGCGTCAATTCAGCTATGTGCAACCATGAACTCTCAGCCCAGCGTTTCCAGTTTACAGAATATAAGCTAATGCCCAAAAATATAATGGAGGTAGTGTATGGGGTTAAGAACTGTATATAGTTATACAGGATATGAAATAAATTATATTATCTCTTCTTCAGAAAGATTGTCTCAAACAGCAGATACTTGAGCTTTGAGTCAAGTACTTGAGCACCGCTCTTGAGTGCCTTCACCATCAGTGATCAATTCAGGAGCCCACAGGCGTTTATAAGACAAGAACTGCCAACAGTGGTATGACTAAGGGAGGTTTTCACAAGTAAACAATATATGATAAGATATATATGGTATCTGTGCCAGGTACAACTGGAACCACTCAGCCTTCTGCCTCTGCATTGGCTGCTTCCCCTTATAGCTCTTTACATCCTTGTCATTGATTTTCGCAGCCCTGGCTGTGGTTTCATGAGCCACATCTAGGCAATCTCACAAGTTTTTGTAGTTGCTTCTTAGGAATCAAGAAAAAAAAACATCAGACCTCTTGTCAGCATGGCTATATTTGTTTTTACTTTCTTGAAACGTGGCAATATTTGTTAGCTTTTTCACTGGAGCTAACTGAATACGTGTTAGGAACAAGCAGCTCATGAGCTCCTGTCGCTGTCAAATACCTTGCAACCACAGGGTATCGCATCCTAACATTATCACCACTTTTGGAGCGTTAGTCGTTCTCACTGGATGTATCTCATTTTCTCTGGGCTACCACACAGCCAGCGCTGACCTGGCCCACAACATCTCAATTTTAAATTTCAGGCAGGAAATATGGGACTTGCAGCAAGAGAAGGCCACTGCAGGAAGCAGAAAGGACATACAAAACTAAGAGTTTGCTCCCCAGAAAGTTTAGCGTAATTCTTTCAAAGGCTCCAAGGACAACAGCGGGGAAGAGATGCTTATCTAGGAAGAGTTTCAGTCAAAACTTAAAGCTGAAGTCGATTGCTCTTCAGTTATTTCAAACCTAGTACAAAGGTTGAGAGGTGAACATTGCAGGCACACACAGAACAAAGCGGCAGAACATCCTTACTCCTAGCGCAGAGCTTTCCTTGTGCGTTTCCCCCCATGCAATTCACCACATATTTTTATCGGGTAGCTAAAACCCCACCGATGCAGTTTAGCAGTGTTAATTCTACTTCCCAGGAACGAGTCCAGACCTTTGACAAGTGGACGCAGTTGCTTATTGCCTCTCGGCTGGGAAGAACAACAGCACATCCCAACAGAAAGGAAAGGTGGAACAAGAAAACCAGTTATAAGCTATTTGTTACACACCTAGATGTGTTTTCAGTTGTCCCAAGACATTAAAGTCCCCAGTGGAAGCCAAGATTCATGCAGTACTATGTAGTAACAGAGGATGAGATGTGGCCAAGATGCATCTCTCTTTATCTTTGGGTTTCCCACAGCAGTAACACACAAACACTTAACTGAGAAGACCTTATTTCAGGCTTACAGCGGCAGCAAGCCCGTAACTATTCAACTGAAACAGATTTTATTTTTTAACTAGCAATTGACAATAATTTGCAGGAATAGGACTCATCTCTCTGGAATCACCTTACAGCTCTACCAAAAGATGGTGAGAACCACAGGCCTTATTCACAAAGCTTAAGCCAAAGTCATAGTAAGATATATCAAAGTTTGCAGACGCAGAGGTTTCAATGACTAATGGTTGCTGGTGCTGCCTTTACAAAGCTGATGCCCTGGCCTGTTTCATTAGATGCAAACCTGTGCTCAGAAAGTCTAGAGAGTTCTCCCGCAGCTTGAACAAAGCAGGGAGCCAAAGGTTTCCTACGGGCACCCAGGGCCAGTACAACCCAGGTGCTAAAATAAAGCGACAGACATGCATAAACAAAGCCACACCTGTTAAAGCAACGCGGGCAGCAGAGGAGAAAAAGTAAGGGCGGTGCAATTTAAAGAGCTCAGGGTAGTTTCACATGACCCTCCAGAATCTGTTTGCATCCGTTGTGCACAGACAAACAGTGGCACTTGGCCAGCTGCAGTAGAGATCAGACAGACACTGGAGCAAGGTTAAAAGAAGAAAGGAAAAAAAAAAAGTTATATAATTGCTCCGTGCCAGCGGCCTCCTTGCTGGGCTCCAGCCTGGGGCCGTGGCCGAGGCCCTCAGCAAGGTGGGCACCTGCTTCGGTCCATTGCCATCCCCCACTGCTGCTGAAACCAGGCTCCCAGTAAGTCATGTGTTTGCTCCATGTTCTAATCCCCAGTTCTCCTTCCTCTTCCAATAAATGCTCTCAATATGAAATTAAAGCATGTACTTAACTTACTGTACCATCCAGCTATTGTAGTATTTTTAGAAGCTAGCTGACCATTAGCCCTCGCTGACTTGTTTGCACGTACTATTTTCTCTGTCAGTCAGTGTCTGCGACCAAGGATGATTTAATCGAGTGCCTAGCAAGAGTGCTAGAAGGATCTGAAGCAGGGTTTATTTTTTTACAGAATCCTTTAAAGCATCAGCATTTCATATAAGCAAACACACCATCATTACAGGTTAGATTTCAGTGTCCTTTTGCAAACCTACACTGCACGATGTAAAATGCGACATGCTTGCATCACATTAAGAGCCAAAGTCCGCTCATAGGCAGCGTTATCTCTACGTATCAGTAACCAGGACAATCTGGATTTATTTTTCAAACTATAACCAAGCCTTTCAAGTTGCACTCCTTCAACTGTGACATACAATGTTTGCTGCTGTTTGTGCTAGCATGATAAGCATTTCAGTTATCAAAGAAAACATTAAATCTTCTGTTTTAATCAGAGAATCACACAGCCATATACTATAGCTGCTCTGCTGTCTGTACACATGCTCTTTAATCACTTCTTTGGCTCCAAGTGCTACTGTTCCCACCTCAGTTTAGCTCAGAAGAGTATTTATCAGTACAAGACAGCATTATTAGGCTGACTAGCCTGTTGCTACTACTCTATTGCTGCTTCTGTCATCCCAGTTCCTTCAGCAAAGGCTATCCAGTCAGTCATTTAGGATAATCTTACAGGTAAATAGGGCTTAGAGAAGGGAGGAAGCAGACCAGAAAGTACAAATAATAAAGTATCATCTATACTTCCCTTCTCCCTCTTGCTTTGCAAAGAAAAGGACCTGACATTAGCAGAGACAGAGTAGCTTTCTTTAGAGGCCTGGAAATCCCCTTTTACTGAAGGCTTCAACTTTTTCTAACTTCAGCAGCCACTGGAAGTTTGCGAGATGAAGGAAGGCTACAAGTGGCAGCACAGCTTCTCGGAAGCTCCTGGGAGCATGGCCAGATCGAGGACGTCCAGACCACCAAGACGACAGTCCCTGGGTTTTGGATTTACTGTATGTAGCTGTCTGCAAACCCACACAACCATGCCCCTGAACAAAAGGTTCAATTGAGCAAGAGTCACGCATACTCATGCCAGTAGTCCCACAGCGACAAATTAAGATCATGACATACTTCTGATGTTTGTACACTGTCCAGCACAACAGAAAGTCAAGTCAGATGTGCTGTCGGGTCCCACTGCGGTTTAGGAGGCTATTAAGGCAGATACGCCTCAGTTTGCACAGAGGCACTCCTGTCATGCCGGGGAGCTCGCTGCCTGCCTGGCGGTGCTGCTTCATCACACCAAGGTAGATGTCTCGAAACTATTCAAATGTAAAGAGAAAATTAGCCAGGTCATTACTTGAGCCATCTTAGCTTTACTCTGTTCAGGCAACTTGTATAAAGCAAAATGAGGCACCTTCTGCTAGCACCGACTGAGGAAACTATTGCAAAGTGTTCAAGTGCAAGTGGTTTCCAAAAAAAGCAGTTATTAAAATTCACCAGGGGCTGTGAAAGAGTGGACACAGCTTCAGGCTCCAAAAGCAGGAAGGGGATACTTTGAGAAATTACACTCTTTCTTTTTATCTGCAACTTGTTACTCTTAGACAGAGGATACAGAGGTAGATGAACACTCCTTTATCTGACCCAGTGCTGCCATTCTTAACATGCTTCTGGAGTTTCCTTAGGCAATAAACACATTAGGCAGCATTTCTTCTGGGAGCTGCTTCTTATGATTCTTCACTTCCCAAACAAAAAACTACTTGCATATATGTAAAGTAACTTTCTGCATTGTTTTCTAAGCTATGCTTCTTCATGCCATGATTTTTCAGCTTTGGTTTACTTAAAGCATCAAATGTACAAGGAGAAGAATAGACTCAATTATGGTAAGTGCTGAGTAGCCAGCTATTCATCTAAGCGAACTTTCCTATAGCTTACTGGTATCTGCAGCCATCCACAGGGTTTCTGTTCTGTCGCTCAATTTTACTCTCAGCCCTGTGAAGGCAAACACGTAGGCTATTACAGGAAGAAATCCACCTGACAGATCCAGACCAGTGTTCAAGCTCTAATCCAAACTCCACAGTCTAGATCAATTAGTAATGCATATGACGCTCCTTTCTTAAGAGACTTAAGTCACTGGGCTTCTTAGTAGCTAAATACAGCAGCATATTCCCCTAGCAGATAGCTGTTTGGTACAACATATTTTCAAGCCTGCTGACACCCTAGAGCTTGAGGAAATTTGTCCCAAGTACAGTCATGAGGGAAGAGCAAGGCTCCTGAGTTTGTCCAAAGTCACTGCTTTGCAAATGATTTCAAGTTTACTCAAACACAGTTTTTTACTGTCTTCTACCAGAGCTCCAATCACATCCTCCCTGGGCCAGTGCTTAACATGTCAGAGAAATAAATAAAAAACAGGCTTTGCACACTAGGCAAAAAACTTTGAAGTGCATTCTCAGACAACCCACATATTACAAAATTAAAGATCTGTAAACTAGGTTTCCTGCCTCTTAACTATAGTCATTTGACTAGGTAAGAGCCAAGTGAAAGGCTCAGTAAGTCAACAGAGTAACCGTGAACCTAGAATTTTAGCATTCCCATTGCTAAGAGAGCTTGTACAAACAAGGGCTTAAAATAAAGCCACTTAGCTTCGTCAAAAGTCGGGCTCTCTCTCCTGAAGGAGCAAAGCCACTAACTGCAGCAATCCTTCTGATTTTACTGTACTGGCTGTCAAGACTGAGAGCGATAACCCTAGAGACCAGGAATAAACAAACCCAGCTTGGGATTTCAGAAGTAGCAAAGGCAGCAGCACATTCTTCCCGACACACCACAGTACCTCCGTGCCGCAAATCACCGAAAACATGCGATAACCTGGCAGGGTGCACAGATCTATTGCTACCCACACATTCATACAACCCTCAGCAGACTTACCAGCCCACCACACAACATATACAATAGCTATGAGAAACACAACGTACCAGGAATTAGCAAAGAAAGAAGGAAAATGAGAGAGACTGACAGGCAAGACAGACCTGTGTCCGTCGTCTATGTCTCTGCAGTGGCAGGGAATTTGTTAAATGAATCACAGGAATTATATTACATCCCATGATACAGGGGAAGGCAGAAAGGCTTGCCAGTCTGACCTTGCAGGAACTTCTCTCCCGACCCCCATCTGGGTTTCAATAACCCACTGACCAGAAAGTCCTTCAAGTCAGCAAAAAATTGGGGGTTTGGACCCCGTTGTCAACACTGAAACCCTGCAGCGTGTGTGCCTCAAGCCAGTGAAGTGTTTCTTCTCCTACACCAAGAAGAAAAAGCTTTCTTAAATACATGGACTGATACAGTTCTACAATATACTGCTATAGCTGAGCCAGAAAGCTATTTTTCTGAAGGTGTTTCAGATTTATTTTAAGGAGCATTACCAGTTATGTGAGTTGTCACTACCTGCATTGCAACTGCTGCCAGGGCAGTACTGTTTCACACCAAAAACTACTGTTACCTACCAGCCAGCTTCTTCCTTTTTTTCAGAAAAAGTGGCTCTTTGCCCACCCCCCCACCCAGGAAATCAATCAATCCCATCGATCTAATCTGGCAAGAGCTGGACCATGATTAGCAACCTCCAACAGTATCTGGTAGCAGCAGTGTATTCATAAAAGGCTTTTCTCCAGTAAGGCAGGAGGGAGCATACCACATTTAGCTGACAGCTTCAGCAATGCACTTTTACAGCACGCATACACGCTGGCGTTACAGATTCAGCTTCTCTAGGCTGGTCTTTGCAAAACCGGCATTAGCGGGGTTTTTTTGACACTACTGAATCCAGAATTTGGCAAGAACTATGTCAAATTAGATTTCTCTCACTAGATGCAGTCCTCTCAGTATAAACTAACCACTTCTGCAAGAATTTATCTGTCTCCTAGTACTCTGCGCACAATATATTCCACAATGTGCACTTTTTGGACCAGACTGCCATTTATTATGGTAGAAGAAAATTCAATGCATCATGGTTGCTGTCTTTTAATCAGCTAGCAAGTAGGGAATCCAACTGACAGGCTTAGAAATGCTAAAAGCTTTGTTCTATTTTTAATGAGACTAAAACCACCATGGCTGTTAGAGACAGTTTACATAGTTTACAGCTAAAATAACGTCTTGAAATACAGAAAAGAAACAAATGCACAAGGTTCTCTGTGAAAGCAATCACTTCTTAGAGCTGTCTTCAGCTAGAAAGCACTTACAAAAATGAAGCAGATACTTTCTAATAAAATGTCTTTTTGCTTCTTTTTAAAAAACAAACTAGGTTCCTTTTCATTTCTAAAAAAACACCACTGAATAAATGTAGTTTATATTAGCAAATTCTTCACAGTAGAAAATTACATGCTTATATGGAAATTCTGTTTCTTCTGCTGGCACCCACAGATCCTGATAATGTATCTTTAGCTTGTACTTAATTGTAAGTCAGGCTTACCTCCAAAGCAAGTCATTCTCACTGGCAAGGGACTGCCACTGACAAAGCTACCAAAACCCTAATTTACTGCATCTTCCAAGCTCTTTGGTTTTGGTCAATACTGACTCCACCAATACAGTCCCTGAAAAATCTGTCTTCAGTGAGAGAAAACTGTATTTACCAATAGGAACTAAACAGAAAAATTGAGTTTTGTTACCCTGAGAAAGTATAAACTAAAGTAACATGTCATGTTCATCTTCTTTTTAAAGAGGCTTTTCAGTAAGATTTTGCATCATTCTCTTATCAAAGAACTGATATTTAATAGACTACACTACTTAAATTGAGTCAAAAGCACAGCAAGGCTCTAATGAACTTAGCGATCCATATGTGTTAACTGCTATACTGGATGGCACTCACACAATCTAAGGGAGTAATGCAACCCGTAATGATGTGTTGTTGCTCGTAAAACCTTTAGTCTAATTCAAGAGTCCTTACCAGGGTCACTTTCTATGTTTTGTCCAAGTTTCTGAAGTGCATCAGAAAGATGAGAAGAAATATAATGGGAATATTTGTACCCAGGTGCTGTGGAAAATTTCAGCATGTCACACACCTGCTAACACACCTGTCCAGTCTGAGAAAGCATCTTCAGAATTATTTTCTTTTAGCTTGCATTAAAAAAAGAAAATCTTCACATGTTCTTCTGGGGGAAGTTGTAACACACAGAAGAAAGGTACAGAATATTTGATCCTTTTCAACCCAGTGCCCTCTCTATGCTCAGACCTGTGAAATACAAGGTAGCTCATCTGTTCTACTTGGCATCAAACCTACTAGAGCTCCAGTTATAGCAGTGCTGCTGGCCAGCTGCTTCCAAGAACACTGGCTTTGGGAGTCAGGTTTTGGCAGCACCCTTGCACCAAGTGGACAGGAGATGTTCTGTGAACCGCCTTGGACAGTCTGTCCCAGAGCTGGCTAATGATGCCCTGCATTAACCTTGGAAGGCTCAATACTCAAAAGGATGACCTGCTGGACTCTGGGATCCAGCACCGCAGCAACACATTTGTGTGTCTCAGGCTGGGGGAGGGAGAAGAGAAGGGAAGATGTTACTTAGGTTGCAGGAACCACTATTTCCATATAAGTGCATTGTCTTTAAGAATAGATACTCAAATCTCTATGCTTTGGGCAGTGGCAACCACAGCCAGATAACTTAAATTACGTTTAAGCGTATGCACCCTTATAGCTAGGCAGCCCTGAAAACTCAAGACTGATGAAACTAACAAAGGAATGAAAGTAGCATGAAACACAGAGTAAAGGAATTTATCCCATCTGAATGTGGGTCTGCTTTCTTAAAGGCAATAGTGCTATCCCCCTTTTGTCTTCTTGATGGGTCAAGTTCAAACTGAGGGCCAACAGATGAAGGGCAGGTGAAGATGATTCTTCACAGCCCTCCACAGAGCTGATAAAATGATAAACCTCCCATGGGGAAAGAGCCACTGTGCTCAGACCATTAAAATTCAATGGATGCCAGCGAGCAAAGTAACTCTCAGATTGCTAATGAAATTGTTCTTCAGGTCTTCAAACTGAAAATCTGATTGATTTCAAATGCCATGTTGAACAACTTCATAGAAGACTACTTTGCTATCCCTTACTTGCTTCAACTATCAGTGTTACAGACCTGATCTCTCTACTTCCTAGTCAATTTGCTCAATTGCTGCAATTTAGGGCAGCTGTGCTGCTGTGCTTTATACCCCTCCCCTCCCTCCCTGAAGAGTCATCCTTGGCACTAGATAAGTAATTAACTAGGTCTAGAAATGGCTGTCCCATCTGATCAAACCTATGATCCTAATTATATTGACCACGCACCTTTCTGCTTAGATAAAGAACCATTTACCTGTAACATGGGGCAATCTGCCCCTGAACTAATTGCCCATCTCAGACAAGGATATTTTTAGTTCAGGTGAATTGTTTTCACTTAGATAAAGAACTAACTCTTTACACACATCCAGAACAGCTAGCCTTACCAAAAATAAGATATTTAAGAATCTCAGATATGGTATAAAGATTTATACACCTCAGTTGACAGCTCCATAACCTATTAAAAAAACCTCACAGAAATCACAGACACGTCTCTAAAGCACAGCAATCATGTCTTTTCATGACTAACAACCCAGCATTAGATCTTGTATTGGAACAGACTGTTGTGCTCTTCCCTAACCAAATGGCAGGGTTCCACTCTCTCAGAGCAAATCAGTAATGTCAATTTATGCAAAGAAAATGGAGTGTAAGAAATAGTCTACAATATATGGGTACTTAAAAAAATAGCTCTTTCGTACCGCTTACATTGCACTAATAGGTTACTTTGCAAGACCTCACAAAAAAAAAACCCCACCAACTATGACCCATAAAACAAGATGCCTGTATTTACGCATTTCTTTAATCATGTTTGAATCTCATTTCACCTTCAGTTTTAAGAAAGTCACATCACTGCACCTTTCACACTGACGTTCAAAACAGTTTTCCTAAAAAAAAAAAATAAACCCAGTGAAGCTCTATTAGACTTCATAAGTCACTGCCCCAAGTGTTAACAACAGTTGGACAATATTTCTAATACAAACTATGCTGCAGTGCTGCCTATGTACAAATTGTCAATTCACAACAGTCAGAAAGAAAGCAAAACAAAAATTAAGCTAAGACTAACAAGACAGGTCATCCTGGAGATTTCAGTGCACCAGGGTCTTATCCCCATTTGCCAAAATGAAAGAAACTTGCAGCATTTTCTACATCTTCAGAGCCCTTATCGGAATACAAAAAAGAAGTAACTAGTTTGACTATACTAAAATCCAATCAGCTCAAAGGTACTTTTTAGCCTGAGAACTTCTCTCAGTGCTCTGGATACTTTCCCTATCTCTATCTGATTTTCAAAAATCTAGGTACAATATGATATGTGCTTAATTGTTACACTTGTTCCAGTATTAATAAATATATATGTTTATATGTATCTATCATCTCAATGTAGAAGCTGCCATGTTTTCCCCTCCTCAAGGAACATGAGCTAATTGCAGGTAGCTCTACCAGTTCTCTTGCATCAAGAAGATGGCTTTCTCAGAAAATCTTTATTGACTTAACTTTCTCTGAAGGAAGAAAATTTGCAAAAGCTCAGCAATTTGCATTTAAATAGTAACAGATTACATGTAAAGTTGCAAGCTGTCCCAGGAAAACCCAATACAAAGAGTAAATCTTCAGTTTTTTCCACAAACTGGCACTCAGAAAAACAACCTGCTTGCTAAAAGCAAGCACGTCAATCACCTCTTCATGCTTGGAAGGTTTTGAGTTTGTTTTGTTTTATAACCAGTTGTTCACAGCATAAGTGTGTCCAGTGACCACTTATTTTGTACAGCTTCTCCCTGTTTGCTAATGCCTACTGGACACATCTAACAGAAGCTACCCACAGCACATCAGAACATACACTGCAACGCTTCAACGTGGTTAGCAGCAGCAGCAGCTGCTTTAATTCTGCACAAGTCCTCTGAATATTGGGTTAAGTCCTCAACATATCAAAGAGTTTTCATAACTACCAGAATGCTACTGGAGGAAGGTCTGGTGTGCCAAAAATTGCCAAGGTAGCACATGAGACCAAACAAGCAAACCACCCCAAACAAGACCTGCCCAGGTACAGGGTCTCCAAACGGGGTACCACAGAGATTGCAAAGCTGGTCAGCCAGAAGAAAAGTTCAATAAATCCCACAGTTATAATACTGCCATGTGCGTAACACTTGATCATGCTGGCTTTAGCAATGCTGAAACGCTACAGCTGCTAACCACAAGAACATTTCTGCAAATAGATTTCTGCTGTTCACTCTGAGGAAGATAGGATGCAATCAGATGAGCTGCTCTTCAATCAGTACCAAAGTGGCTTTAAAATACCTTTCTTTCTTTTCTCTTCCCTGAAACCAGTGCTGAAGATGAGGGGAGGAAAAATAAAAAAATATGCGACTTGTTTACTTTGCAGTTCAAGGGGCTAGCAGCTTGTACATGAGCAGCTACCACGCTTCAGCTGAGGTGATGATTAACTCCAGGGTTTAGGGTGGTAACTTTTATAGCATAATCAGTATTTATTATACTGCTTCCTCTAGTTTTGAGCTATTCTTTCTAACCCCAAAATTCAGATCTATGGAATAAAGGTAGTGGAAAAGATTCCTGCTGAGATTAAAGTCAAACCAGAGATTAAAAAAAAATAAAAAAAAAAAGGAATTGTGGGATGAGGAAGAAAAAAAACTTTGAACTAGGCTTCAGAAGCAAGCTGTGGGTGAGAGGAACAAGCCACCGTCTGGATACAGTTGAACTGAAGACCATTAAATCTAGCTAAAACATTGAAATTAACTGTTGCAAATTACCTGGGAGTTCACTAGCACACCACCACAATACTGACAGCATGCGTGTGATCTTGCATCCCAATAATGCATGTTATTGTATCAATATCTCTGTTACAGAACACACTAGTGGGATAACTGATGAGAAGTTTCTCATCTTGTGGGTTTGGGTTTATTTTAATCTTCAGGGTAAGTCACGCTCTAAAAGATATGCTGTCAGAAAACAATTTTTCCAACCTGCTCTCATCCAGTAGAGCAGTTACGGTTTGCAACTAAACCATCCAGCCAATTCATGTTCAACAGCCAGCAGTTTGTCATAATTTTGAGGACATAAAGGACTCCAGCAAAAACAAGATCTCAAGAGAGGCCTTTTCTAGAACATCTTTAGCACACTTGGTTAACCATTTGCTCATATCAGAAGATAAAAAAAATATTTATTCCATGCAGAAATTTCATCAGCATGCATGTAGGAAGGCATTCTTCCCATCAAACTTACAACACACCAGCTGATACCTCTGTATAGTCAGAAGTAGAGAAATGGACACTCTGAAGTCTTAATTCACCTTAGAGAAGGGGCCCTACAAGTGCCTCCACCTGCAAAAGGCTTAAGGTGACTACCTCAAATGCTGATGTTGATATTTGGTTTGAAAAATCACAGAATCACAGAATGTTAGGGATTGGAAGGGACCTCGAAAGATCATCTAGTCCAATCCCCCTGCCAGAGCAGGATTACTTAGATCATATCACGCAGGAACACGTCCAGACAGGTTTTGAATGTCTCCAGAGAAGGAGACTCCACAACCTCTCTGGGCAGCCTGTTCCAGTGTTCGGTTACCCTCACTGTAAAGAAGTTTTTCCTCATATTTAAGCGGAACCTCCTGTGTTCCAGCTTGCACCCATTGCCCCTTGTCCTGTCAAGGGATGTCACTGAGAAGAGCCTGGCTCCATCCTCATGACACTTGCCCTTTACATAGTTGTAAACATTAATGAGGTCACCCCTCAGTCTCCTCTTCTCCAAGCTAAAGAGATCCAGCTCCCTCAGCCTCTCCTCATAAGGGAGATGTTCCACCCCCTTAATCATCTTCGTGGCTCTGCGCTGGACTCTCTCTAGCAGTTCCCTGTCCTTCTTGAACTGAGGGGCCCAGAACTGGACACAATATTCCAGATGCAGCCTCACCAGGGCAGAGTAGAGGGGGAGGAGAACCTCTCTTGACCTGCTGACCACACCCCTTCTAATACACCCCAGGATGCCATTGGCCTTCTTGGCCACAAGGGCACATTGCTGGCTCATGGTCATCCTGCTGTCCACTAGGACCCCCAGGTCCCTTTCCCCTATGCTGCTCTCCAACAGGTCTGTCCCCAACTTGTACTCATACATGGGGTTGTTCTTGCCCAGATGTAGGACTCTACACTTGCCCTTGTTATATTTTATTAAATTTCTCCCCGCCCAACTCTCCAGCCTGTCTAGGTCTCTCTGAATGGCAGCACAGCCTTCTGGTGTGTCAGCCACTCCTCCCTGTTTGGTGTCATCAGTGAAGTTGCTGACAGTGCACTCTATTCCCTCATCCAAGTCATTACTGAATATATTGAATAGTACTGGTCCCAGTACCGACACTTGAGGGACTCCGCTAGATACAGGCCTCCAACTGGACTCTGTCCCATTGACCACCACTCTCTAGCTTCCTTCCTTCAGCCAGTTCACAATCCACCTCACTACCCGATATCCCAGACCACACTTCCTCAGTTTACCTGCAATTGTCATTAAATTCTGTCATTAATTTAAAAAGGAAAAAAAATTCACATAAACTGAGTGTGCATGTGTGGGCAGGTAAACATGCCATAAGTTGCCTTAATAAATAGGTATCTGGTACATTGAAGAGACTAACTGAAGTGATCTAATAAGTACAAATAACACACGAAACACTGAATAACATGTATGTAACATATGATCCTAGAGATACCTTCTGTAGAAATCTTTCCAACAGGTCATGACAAGGGGTCATGGTGGTGTGATCATGGCAACCACTCCTGGCTTGCCAAGGGCTTCCTGCTTCCCTGTTAGTCAAGGAAGGATGAGCCCAAGAGAGGGGCTCTGGAAGAAGAAGGATATGCAGAGGGAAAAACAGGACAAAAGCACACAGAAGGACTGTGCAGGACTAAAGGGCTTCACTCAACCAGGTGGCAGGAGACCCAGAGCCCACAGAGGCTGATTACGAAAGAGAGGCCACAGAGGTGGACTAGCCACAGATACAGTCACTGCCTCCTGACGTCATTGTTGCCAAGATGTCCTCCAGAAAGATGCAGTGATCTCCTTCCAGGATGACCAAAATGTCTTCTCCCAAGCTCCCTCAGCCACTACTCTCCATCGGCCTGCACACAACCACTCAAGGAAGTCCTGGGCAGCTCAGGTCCCTGCCAAGGGGAGTGGAGAAGACAGAAAACCCACAGGCAGGAAAGGGAGATGTTAGCCTTGCCAGGCTAGGCACAGTCTCTTTACAATCAACAAAACAGTTCATGCATTTCAAGGCTTGTGTCAGCCCTTACTTCCTGACCTGCACTGCCTCTTCACACTCCAGGCATGGGGGGTGGCACCTCTTCTGCAGTGGGCCCCCATTGGAGAGGAAAGGGGAACATCTGGCCAGGACTCCTAGTGCCTCGTGCCCATCCCCACCAAATGACTTGGAGCCAGGGGCACTTGAGACCAAAGGATAGCAGCACCACTCAGACCTAAGGGTGGAAGTTCACAAGACACTTAGTGAGGGGGAGCTTCCCCACGCTGCCCCAAGGGTGGCTCTGGGGAGATATGGCTGGCAGTAGGTCCTCAGAGAAGGCAGCATGGGAGACAGCCCACTTGGATGTAAACCTCAGGAGAAAGAGTAAACACCAGGGAAGACAGGAGGGTACCATGACAGAATACTAAGTACCAACAGCTTGGCTGGGAAGCCACAAAAAACAGAGTTAGGCTAGGAGATGCCTGGACTATTGGCTAGCACCCCTAGGTTCTCCTTTGCTTCTGTCACACTGGCAAGTCCCGCCTTTTCCACCTCAATGAGTGTTTCCATCTTGGAGAAGATGAAAGCTCAGAGTACCTGTCTTGCCTAGGCCAAATATGTCCATTTTTGCAGCCAGGTGCATGGGATGGGGAGAAACTGGAGACAATCAGCTAAATCACATTTCTAATCCACTCACAAGCAAACAGTGCAGTTCCAGCTGCAGCCAGCACGGAATGCTACAAAGATTTCTGGAGAGGGTTGAAGACAATTTCACATCACAAGTGATCTCTGAGCCAACTGGGGAAACACTCTGCTTGACTGATAAGCTAGCAAAGCCAACTCATGGACAGCGAAGAACCAGTCTGGGAAGTAGAGGTTGATGGCAGCCTGATGCCATGCTGAGATGAAGGTAACAAGAGTAAGGGAGCAAGACTACTAGCAGAATTACAGTCCTGGACTGTGGGAAAGTAGATTTTTGGCTTGCTCAAGGATCTGATTGCCAGGTTCCCATGGGAGACTGCTCTGAAGAACCAAGGGGCCGAGGACAACAAGCTGATCTCCCAGGACAGCCCCCTCAAAGCTCAAGAATGGTCCACTTTGGCATGTAGAAAGTCATATGGGAATGGCAGAAAGCCTGGGTGAATGGACAGGCAACTCCTGCCTCAGCTCAAATGCTGAAATGCAAAGAAGGTCAAAGCATGAAGAGGTTATACAGAAAGAATGTGGAGACACTACCCAAGCCAAAGAGCTGGAGCAAACAAAGGAGGCCAACAAAAAAACAAGGAATGCTTCTACAGGTAAGCAGGGCAAAAGGATAGCTAATATTAGTCTAGTTAGTGCTCAGTTGTGCATGGGACCCAGCAGCTAAGGACACAAAAGATCAATGATTTCTTTGCCTCTGTTTTTCCTAGTAAAGTTCATCCTCACATCTCATGGTTCTTTGAGCATAGCGTCAGTATCTGAGGGACTGAACCATTACTCACAGCAAAGGAAGGTTATGGCTCACACAAGCTAACTGGACCAAGTCCCTGGGACCAGATAGGATGTGTTAGAAGGTGCTAAGGAAGCTGGCCAATACCACTGCAATACTACTCCCTCTTATCTTCAAAAAGTAAGTCACTGATTAGAGGAGAATCCTGATGACTGCAGAGGCAAAAAATCACATTCATCTTCAAAACAGGCAAGGATGAGGATATAAGGAACCAGAAGCTGGTCAGCCTTGCCCAGTTTCTGGCAAAATTACAGAGCAAGTCCTCCTGGAAGTCATTGCCAGGCACATGAAGGACAAAAAAGCAATTGGTAAATCCATGCTGGCTATTCCAAAGAACAAGTCATACCTGACATTTCAGCTCACAGTTCTATATCATTTATATTATGGGTCTTATCTCTCAAAAAATCAACACGCTTACATAGATCATGGATGATTGTGCTGCCTTTTGATTTCCTCATACTGTTGCACATGCTAGGTTCCTCAAATACATAGTTAAAATTTTACAATGTTGGGCAATCTTATTGGATTTTAGAATATCTAATTATTTTCACTAGAAAAGTAGGCACTTCATTTGTACTCCCCACAGCCCAAAGCAATCTGCCTCAGATATAGCTGAAGACTGGAGAAAAGTTAACTGCAAACTTGACAAGGACCTACTGCAACAGCATAAAATTCATCAAAAATACTACTTTGCCTCCACTGAGGTATCAGTTCCACAAAAACCCACATGAGCTGAAATAATGGTCTGTCACTCTTCTACACTAATAGCTTCAAGAACTTCTTCAAGAAAGGTGCCAACACCACTTTGTCAGAAATCCCCTTCTGAACTGTGCAGAAGTATTCAGTATTCTGGGGAACTTGCCAGCATGACAGTATTTACTGTATGACTAATATGCATTAATGAAGCACAAATGGACAACTATTTACTTGTGCTAATAACTAAAGCGCTTTATTAGAGCTAAGGCCTCTAGCATGAAGGATTGCCAGGTTCTTCCACTTGCCAAAATTATGTCAAAAAATGGAGCCAGTGTGTAAGACATCAAGAGCTACAGCCAGTGTGTAGTAGAATCTTAAGTCATTGTTTAACATTCAGCTTGCAAAGGACAAGCATGCTCCAAAACCACTGGCCGTTTCCGAGGGCTTGTCTTTTCATTGTAGAGGCTAGAATTTCAAATATGCACACTGATCTTACCATTACACAAGCCAAAGCTATCTTAAAATAGCAGAAAAGCCTGAGAGCTTTGCTGGGCATTTGTGTTCTACCTTTGATTGCTTGTTTTTCTTTCAAAACCAGAAAGAAAAACACTGTATCTTAATGCCTCAGATTAAAATATCAATACTATCTAGCATAAAAAGCCATTAATACCAATAATCTGGCCCTTTCTACAGGAAGGATTCCTGAAAGCTGATCAATTTTGTAAAATTCCACCCTGAAAAAGCAAAGCCAACCCTTCAAGAACAAAATCCTTGCTCTATGCCACACTCTCCATCCCACACCTCCACGAAGGAAACGTACCCGCAACACTAAGAATTAAAGATACACCTGAAAAGTGGCAGAGTCTTGTGGGAACCTAGGGAGAACTTTTAAAAAGAATATTTCAGACTGCATTATATTAGAAACTGAAAGAAAAATTCTTAGAGGATGCAAAAGAAGCAGGTGAAGATCCTTTTCAGTCATAGCTAGCACTAGGTGGGCTTGATATATTCATCCCTAGCTTTACAAAGTAAGTGGCTTCATCCACCACTGAAGCCATGGTGAGTTTAGGCTATCTGTTCTTGTTTGAATAAGCAGCTTCAGCTCAGGACTCAGCTGCAGCTTAATAACTAGGTGGTCTGCAAGTGTAGAAACAAAACGATCCCTGCCATGAGACATAACATTAACAATAAAGTTTGGAAGCTGTACCCACTGTTTCTTTTTAGAAACAAAACAACTCTCCTCTGGGAGTTGATCATCCAAAGAACTTCAGGCAGAATCACAGGATTTTGGTTGTGGGGCTGTTGTTTAGGGTCGTCCTCCCCCTCCCCTTTTTTAACTTAAAAAAAGAAGAAATTGTAAATTCTTATGAAATACTGTCCTTCCTTTGATCAAACAGTCTCCCTTTAGACTGTGCAAGGCAAGAAAACCTACTGGGCCTAACTTTTAGCAAGGTCTGTATCTAGATATGTTTCTTGGAAGTACTTAAGTATAAAACATTGTATCTCTGGTCTTTTCCAAGGATAGAAAAGGCCCATCTGAGCCAACTGGCAAGGACACCAACACCAAGAATTATCTGAGCCACAGCACTTTCTTGAAAAGTGACAGCTCAAAATGCACAGCAATCTTATCTTCCTCTTACAAAAACAAACTAATCATCTCCAGTGGTTATTTACTCATATGAAGAGCACAGAACATCTGTAGAAGGAAGGTTCATTAAAAACACATATCCCCAAACTATCACCAACATAATTCCAGTTAACTATAACAAAGCCAATTTAAAAAAAAATACTTCTATGTCAGGGTTTCTATTCTCTTATATTTACAGAGACATTTGAAGTATGAAGCTGTCTTCAGACTTGTACATCACCTTCTCTCTTCCGTTAAGTGAGAGCTGTTACTAACATGAAAACACTCATACTGGTAGTTCTCCAAAATAACCAGCTGGTAAACAGCTTGTTAAATATTTACTCATTTGGAAAAGATCCCATTCATAAGAAAAACATACACAGGATTTAGTTTGGTGCTATAGTCTGTTAACGTGATTGTTACCATTACTTCAGAATGGTCTCATGAAGTTTTGTAAGAAAACACCAGAAAATGGCCTGTTTTTATCAACATGGGTGTTTTTACAATCTGGAAGTGGCATCTTAAAAGTGCACACAAGTCAGAACATAAAGAGATCCATCGCTTTTGACTTTCACGTGATCAGTGAATGACTGAGGTCGGAAGGGACATCTGGTCCACCCTCCTGCTCAATTAGGGCCACCTACAGCTGGTGGCCTGGGATGGTGTCCCAATGGCTTTGGAGTATCGCCAAGGATGGAGATTCCACCACCTCTCTGGGCAACCCGTGCCAGCGCTCAGTCACCCTCATGGTGAATGAGTGCTGCCCGACATTCAGAGGGAACCTCCTGTGATTCAGTTTGTGCCCATTGCCTCTGGTCCTGCCACTGGGCACCACTGAAAAGAACCTGGCTATTTTCTCTTTGCACCCTCTTTTCAGGTATTTATATACATTCATAAGATCCCCTCTCAGCCTTCTCTTAAGTAAAAAAGTAGTAAACTGTAGATTTAAACATGTATGAAAAGTAGAGCTAAAACAAGGGACAAATTTAAGAGACTACTTGTATATAATGACATAACAAGATTAAAAGAAAAGTTCAGTCTACTGTTCAAGCATGAGCATGAAACCATTAAAAGAAAGATGCAAAATTAAGCTTCTTGACTTGTAATTTCCTCACTTGATTTGCAACATCTACAGTGTTTCCTCACTGCTGTTGGCAGTAATGCAAGTAGTAAATGGTATGACTGACCATTAGAGTGCTTTGAGTCTTTTTTTTTTTGGTGGGTTGAAAAATCTTTATAATTGAAAAATGTGGACCTAGCCACTTGAAATTTCTTGCTCGTATTCACATTCAAAAAAGACTTCATGTTTTGCCAACCAGCTTCAGTGTAAATTAGAATACAAAAGTAGAAGTGCAAACAGTTAAGTACAGACTTTCAATTGGAACTGTAGAAGGGTAAACTGGTAGAGCAAAAAAAGTAATTGATAGGTGTTTCTTGTAAGAAGGGAAACTAATCAATGTGTAAAAGCTTAGTAAGAGATACAAATATCTGCCATTATTTTGCTTCAAAATCTCTGACATAATTCTACTTCATATACAATACTCTAATGACATGCAATAGTGGGGGCAAGTGCACTTCCAATGGTCTCCTTAAGAGGTAAGCACCACACTTTTATTTCAATGTTAGTGAAAACAACTGCTTTTGGGACAATTTTTTAAACAGATTTCTTTCCAAGAAAAATAGACAGAAATCCAGCTCCAGTTGCTCTTCACCAAAAACTACCAAGCAGCATCAACTCTATCTGTAAAAAACATTTGCAGTCTGCACTCAAGGAGACAGACTTCATAACTTCATATTGGAGGCAACATGTCTTGTAAAAACATTCACTCATGTTCTCCCTGCTTTGTACTTTATGTCTGCTTCAGTCCGTCAACCCTCTACACCACATACATTAAGAGCATTGTCAACAAAATATCTATTGACTGACACCATATTTCACAAATCTGATGACTTTCTGCATTGGCAGTAGCAGCATTTCAGCTTTATTTCTTCATACAATATGTAGAAGAATGATGCAATGCAATAATGCTTCTGATGTTTTTTCACTCAGCTATCCCCAAGGACTTTGAAAGCCTGCTTGTGTACTTTGGTCCTTCCATATTGCCCCATTAGCATGAAAAACCCAAACTCCGGGCCAAATTCCATACAAGCAGCATCTTTGCACATTTAAGCCTAATGAGAACAAATTAAGCTGCAGCTTTTCTGAATCTTAAAAATCATGTATTGGGTTTGTGTGGCAAGGTTTTGGTAGCAGGTGGGCTACAGGGGTGGCTTCTGTGAGAAGCTGCTAGAACCTACTCCTATGTCCGACAGAACCAATGCCAGCTGGCTCCAAGACCGACTCACCGCTGGCCAAGACCAAGCCTATCGGCGACAGTGGTAGTGCCTCTGGGATAACATACTTAAGAAGGAGGGGCGGGGGGGGAACTGCAGTGGAACCACAGCAGCAGAGAGAGGAGTAAGAAGATGTGAGAGAAACATCTGAAAACACCAAGGTCGGTGAAGAAGGAGGGGAAGGAGGTGCTCCAGGCACCAGAGCGGAGATTCCCTTGCAGTGTGTGGTGAAGATTCATGTGCCCCTGCAGCCCATGGAGGTCCATGGTGGAGCAGTTATCCATCTGCAGCCCTTGGTGGACCCCATGCCAGAGCAGGTGGATGCCTGAAGGAGGCTGTGACATTGTGGGAAGCCCACACTGAAGCAGGCTCCTGGAAGGACCTATGGACCCGTGAAGAGAGGAGCCCAGGCTGGAGCAGGTTTGCTGGCAGGACTTGTGACCCTGTGGGGGACCCACGCTGGAGCAGTTTGTGAAGAACTGCAGCCCATGGGAAGAACTCACACTGGAGAAGTTCATGGAGATCTGCCTCCTGTGGAAGGGACCCCACGCTGGAGCAGGGGAAGAGTGTGAGGAGTCCTCCCCCCGAGGAGGAAGGAGCGGCAGAGACGACATGTGATAAACTGACCGCAACCCCCATTCCCCATCCCCCTGAACTGCTCAGGGGAAGGAGGTAGAGAAATCTGGAGTAAAGTTAAGCCCAGGAAGAAAGGCGGGGTGAGGGGAAGGTGTTTTTAAAACTTGGTTTTATTTCTCATTACACTACTCTGATTTTGATTGGTAATAAATTAAATTAATTTCCCCGAGTCGAGTCTGTTTTGCCTCTGACAGTAATTGCTGAGTGATCTCCCTGTCCTTATGTCGATCCACGAGGCTTTTGTTGTATTTTCTCTCCCCTGTCCAGCTGAGAAGGGGAGTGACAGAGTAGCTTGGTGGGCACCTGGCAGCCAGCCAGCCAAGGTCAACCCACCACAAATTGTAAGAAAGATCTCCATAGTCTCAATAAATAACTGTCAATAGCTAAATGAACAAAGATTTTCAAACAGTGTCACGCAGACAATGAGGGCAAAAACATAGGTCTTGACAGCCCTTCCCACATAGGTTTTCAGTCCACTTGGACACAAATTCTGCAATTGATTTTTTTTTTTTTTCATTATGTGTTTTTTAGGACAACAGACATTTTATTCACACAAACATGGACAGCAGCATGTATACCTATATTAACACTGAGTATCAGACAGTTCAATTCCAAAGTGAGAGAGAGAAGACTAAGTCACATGAAAGGCATCTGGATTTCATAGGGATGAGGATTATGGCATCCGATGATGGCATCCACCAAGGTAACTGAATTAGAGATATAAGCACCTTCATTTTTTTTCTCTTAAAACAGAAACCCTCTCTCTAACCACCCAATCAAAGCAAACAACCCCTGAAAATGTGAAAAGCGTGTCTCCTGAAAACCTACACTCACTAAGATGAAGCACCCTAGGAAAACAAGTATAACCTCAACATGCCATGGACTTGGATCAGACTACCTCCAAAGGTGTCTTCTAACTTACTGTATCATTTTATGGAAAACAAGGATCAGATGTGCCATACTAAAACCTGGAGAACCTGTGCCTAGCTGTTCCTCCAGCTGAAAGGCAAAGAAACACAACTGTTGTAGTAACGGCAGTACATCATCTTCACATCCACAAATCTGACATCATTAAAGGAGGCTTTTATTACAGTAGCTAGCCTCTAACTGATTAATTCTCTTACGTATTTACTTCCCTACTCTTGAAGTGCACAAAGCTTCTCAAGTATGATGTGAAATATTCTGCTCTGTTATCCAGTCAAGAGAACTATTAGCAATCCTGAAATCCACAGCTCTGTACATGTAGGAGAAAGTAATTTCCATTTTCTCCCTATTTTGTGACCAAGCGCTTGTAATACATTTTATGCAAAGCTAGACGATGAGTATAATTTGAACAAAATTTCTTTCTCTAATAAGAATTCAGCTCTCTGAAAACAAACTCTATTAATTATTAATAAAGTCAAGCCTGCATCTTGTTATGAGAAAATAAACAGAAGGCAGAAAATAGAAGATGAACAGAACATTCCCACGTCCAGAATTTTAGCTTCAGAAACTGAGACAAAAACCCATCCTTTTGTTATTTATGTCACTGAGACTTGCACAATTCATGCATTAAAGGGTTAAAGAACTAAATCTTCCCCAAGAGTTCAAGTCACTGCACATAAATACTGTTGTGACTACAGATTGCAAAAGAACGGAAACACAGTAAATCATCCCATTTTTTCTGAGAAATTCTGGGACTATGTTCTGAATTTCCAGGAACAGAAGACAAACACTGCCAATTCTCACTGCCGGATTTTTACTGAAGAGTTCGAGAATTTGGAAAGGGCTCCTGAAAGTCACTAAAAGGTAGTATTGATTTTTTTCCACAAAGCTAGAGATTGTTTCTAGGAGAATGCACTCAGTGTGACTGGTTTATGCGCTAACTCCTGAGAAAGTTAAAAACACCAAAACAAAAAAACCACAAAAAACAAAAAAACAAACAAACAAAAAAAAACCACAAAAAAAACCCCAAAAAGCTCTTAAACAAGACCTGAAAGCTTCTGAAAGCAGTAAACATTGCAAACAAAGAGGCCAGTAAGAAAGTCAGAGATCTATACCTTGTCCATCTCCCCAGAAAATCCAGGTTCTCATTTCTGTTGCTGTCTGCTTTGAACGTAATCCTAAACTCCAATTCATTGATTTATTCTAAACACTGAAGTTACAGCATTAAGGTCCCAACCTTGCGGAACTCTGCAGGAATGTTCTCCATAGCCTTCCATTCACATTAAGTCAGAAAATGTACTGAAAAAAATAGAACATTTCTTCACACTAATCTGGAGCATATTTAGTTTAACCTTCTTTCAGCCCTTTACCAACACAATACTGGCACTGTAGCCAAATCCGAAAGACAAGTTGATGAAAGCTTCTAAGTCAGATTTAGTAGGGGTGGAAAAACAGATGTTCAGGGGTTTTTTTAATGCGAACTTCACTTCTGACAGAAGGCACGGTAGTTGTGAATAGGCTTCCAAAGGTAGTCTTTAAACCAGTTACAAGCACTTAGGATAGTTAACACACAGTAAGCTATGACCAAAAATAATTACCAGGGAGTCACTTTCCCACCACCTTAAGTCACTCATGTTGCTTTAACACTTCTAGTCTTGTTGACCGCCCCAGACTAAAGCAGATTATCTACAGGGTTTGTAAGAGCAAGGGGAAGTACCAAGGAAAATTCATATTCTTACTGCTTATGAACCACTACAGACACTATATTCATGAGGAAGTTTGACATCCAGTAAAGAATTTGCAGCTCAAAAGTGACTGCCTACAATGTCAAGATTCTCTTACATAGCTCTCCTCTCCCTCAGCTTTGTATCATGACTCAGATGATGCTCTACATGAATTGGAAGCATAATTTCACAGTGCATCAAAACTATGAAGTCCAAACACATCTATTCACATATTCTTTTAAAATCATAGATCCAAATATAGTAACAGATTTTCAAGATACCCGATTTCTCAAAGTCCATTCTATTTTTATAGCTGCAAAAGCAATCATAAAGGAACTGTTATGTTTTTCCTGTTATCGGGAAAAGCATTCAGCTACATTCAACTGACAATTTCATCATATACTAACATTAGTCTTTTAACTAATTTGAAGTTTCCTGATGGGGAAAATACTGTAAGTTGGCATATTACGAAACAGATGTATAAATCCTACAGAGGTTTGTTGGGGATTTTGTTGTTGGTTTTGTTTGGTTTTTTGCTTTTCTTTCAAATGAGTAGCATGACTGTAGTAATCACTACTAGTAATTGTTTTCTCTTGGGGAGAAAGAGAAAAAGGTTTCAATGTCATATGATACTCTGTTTAATTATTTGTGTATCTGCAGGGCCCAAAACCATAACTGAATCATTACAGTGGTAAGCACACTATGAAAACAAGAGAAAAAAGGGCAAAAACCAGGTCACGTCCAAAATAACAAATTTGCAGTTTCATAAAAAATACAAAGCATGCATTATGGCAACCACAACTGCCTGGAAAAACAAAATATGAGAACTTCTAAGTGCATTTTTGCCTAGCACCTTTGAATTGAGCTGAGGAGTTTTTTTAATATATTCTTTGTAATATGCCATATTGTGTGCTTAGATACAGCATAATGACTCGACAAACATAGGATCTAACGAAGTGTAAAAATCTCTGCCTTTGTTCCTATGAATATAGCATTCACCAAACATTGATACTTTTTGGTGCAAGGCATTTCACTGGTATCATAGCTTGCCTTTTTTTTTTTGAAACAAGTGCCTTCTCCCAAATATGAACTGGCTATTTTGAGGACAGATATCAAATCTTAATCAGTATACATTAGTGACCCAGTTTTTTCAGCAGCAGGTCATGAATACAGGATGGTAACAGAGGCTCTGTTCCCAAACATTAGCAAAACCCAGAGAACTGCCAGACAGCTATTAGCAGTTTGATGAAAAGTTTGAATGCACAATCAATCTCTGGCACACAGCAATATGATGCTACAAGCTGACTGGAACATGCAGTTTCATAACTTACTATCCGATAAGGAAGATGTAAAAAGGAGTCTGGGCAGCCAGCTAAAGCCATTTGTTTCTTCAAATTTTCTTCAAATTACATCTACTGCTTCACAGGACCTGCAGAGTACAAACAAACTGTCAGAAACCATACTGAAGACATTTCATCAACTTATTATTGAAAACAGTTGGAGGGGGAAGACAAGGAAGAGCAAGATGAGGTGACGAGGATTTGCATCAACTTGGGAGTAACAAATCTGCACATTTGTTGTCTGTAGCCTAGAAAACATGTTCAACCTGGTATTTCATTCAAAAGCCCAACATAACTATTCTCAGGCTAGATGACTCCTCCTTCACTTCCACAGTCCAGGCAAAGAACAAAACATCTCTTCACACCTAGACCCTAACCCTTTGAAGATCGGCCCTCACCAACTGAGGCTATGTTTTCAGTTGTGGAAAGAAAACACTGAAATCTGGGAGTTAAGATGACAGCCATTTATCATAGAACCGCTTAGGTTGGAAAAGACCCATAAGACCATAAAGATCACTATGCAGTGTTAGCCTTCAACACCTAGTTACACAACTACTTCTTCCCTTTACCCTTTCCATCTGCCTTCTCTCACGGCTTTATTCTCATGCAATATATCAAATAGGGTGTCCCATGCAAATCTGCATTCAAGTCTTGCATTTCCTCTTCTGTGTGATTATTAACAGCAACTTCCCCAGGTGAGTGGTCTTTCTTTTAAGCATCACTTCGGTGATCAAATCAAGCTTAAAAAGAAATCTACTGCAAACATATTTAGAGGTGCATATGGCTAAAGAACTAAAAATAACCGAAAAGAGTTAAGCCGATATCAAGAAAGGACTTTAACTGCTGGTTCATAAGAAAGGAAACAAAACTAAGCAAAAGCATGTAAATATATAAAGCACTATTTGCTGGTCCCAGCATTTCTCCCAACCAGTGGCAGTCAGCTGGAGACATCCCTGCAGTATAAGACAAGTGATGCCACCTCCGAGCAGATGAAAAAAGGATGAGTGGGGGAGAGCGAGCAGACTGCAAAGCAGAGCCAGAACTTTCACTCCTACCACAAGCAAGCTCTTCTCTTGTTCACTGTTAATTATCAATTATGTATTCAAAACAAAAGGCTGAGTTTTAAACAGGCTACCCACTGCTCTCCAGTAGGCATGAACTGTCACCAAACCAAAGCTCCCAGCAAAATTTATGGGACAGTTAAGTCATGGATAAGGGTAAAAGATATCTTGGGAAAACTGCTCCTGGAGGAGTTGCAGCTTATGGTCCACGTAAACCACGCACTCATTGAGGAAGCTTTATTTTATCTAGTTCCAGGATAAGTTTGCCTGAGGTATGGTAGCCACCTCCTCTATCATAAAGGCAGGCAAACTCCTGGGAGCTTCTTTCCAGGAAGGAGCTACCAGGCTTCTGCCGTTTTCCTGAGGTAGTAACTTCCTGGGGTCAATTCATACAGCCAATTACCTTGGAAGGGAACGGTTTTTGGCAACAGTAAGTTTGAAAATCTATTTAACCCAATATGCATAAATCAAGTTGTTTATTCTAGATACATATTTCCATAGCTTTTACCTAAGTTTTAAACCAAAATTTTACAGGATTCACACTGGATGGGGGAAGACCACCTCAAACATCTAACTCTGTAGGCACGATATCCAACTTGTGCTGTTGCTAATATTTAAACATATAAAGAGTGGTCTACAGCCATCTAACTCCCAACCCACACCTAAACGTTTGCAGTCCGTTTTTAACAGGGATCTGAAGATTTAATTTTCAGGGCAGGATTTGTCTCATTCACCCAGTTCTGGGAGAAGTAAGCACAGATTTATGGAAATCTCTCATCTTGGCTGGTGTATGAAAAAAAAAAAGCTGCTTTTCACTTTGGGGAGTAATTTTCTATAAGTATATCTAAAGTTAAATTAGGCAAGCCACTGGAGTAGATGTTTTGAAGTTGGTACAATGCATCAAGAACAAAGAGAACCATATTATCAGCCTGTAAACCCACAAATTAAAGAAAGTTTAGGTAAAGGGATAAGGGAAAAGAATTCAGTCTTGCATTGCAACAGTTTTATGTTTATTATCACTTCAGTATTTAGAGAACAGGAAGAGGCATGACTGCTGTAAATTTAAGTGTAAGTTATTTAGGACTGAATATCAAAATACTGGTCTTTCTCTCTATGTTTCAGCAAAAGGCACCGATTCACTTATAGCAAGACAGATTAAATATGTTCCTAAACAATACCAGACCAATTTGTCTACTCTGGGGCATGCTGCAGTTTATGCCACAGCCCCATTACGCCAATGGAAGATCATCAATTACCTCGAACAATAGTTGGAGTCAAGACTGCACAATTTATCAAGATCCATTTGCTTCACTACTACATGCTTGAGTATTCATTTGTTAACACCACAGAAACAGAGGAAAGCAATAATCTCTAGATGATATCATTCCTAGTCAGTCATACGTTAACACTGATTTAAGATCGCATCTCTTTTGTCTGTCTAAAAGCAGTTTATCAAAGTAGTCCTACCCCAGGAATACAAAAAGCCTTTGCTCACCTTTAAGATCTAAGGCCCTGTTGTACCACATCACCGAGTAATAAATTTTATAGGGACAGAACTGTACACCAATTCATGCGTTCAGCAGTAAAATTAGGATTTAAGAAAAATACATTAACTTCTTCTTTACTATTGTCTTTAAACATGATTTTTAGCATGTCAGTTCTCTTCAGAGACCGTAACTGCATACAGACTTCTGTGTTCTTCCCAGGCAAGTTAAACAGCACAAATCACAAAGAGACTGAAGTGCCAAGTTACCACCCTTTTCCTAAAATGCCTTAGAAGGTGGAGAGAAATGTTGAAGGGTTGTAAATAAAAAACAAGCTATGTAGTCAATCACTGTTACAAAACTCAGGACATCCAGTGGCGAGAACAACTGTTGTGCAGCATCGAGCCAGGCAGCCTGTGTACATTCAAAACCAAACAACTTCGTGTGCTTCCATTGGCTTAGGATGTCTTTCTCGGACAGAGCTCCTGAAAGAAGGACAGTCACAATAAACCAAGTTTCAAAGGTCATAAGATTCGGTCTTTGGATGATATTCTCTAGCCTAAAGAATAATCTATTGCGAGGCGTAGCTTTGATATCTCAGTCTCAGAAGTGTTAAACCAACTCACATCATCTAAACAAAGATCGATATTCATCCAACATGGAAAACGTTGCAGGTATGCATCCTGGAGATTACTGCTGCTCTGAATGAGTTGCTTCTAGTCACGACCAAATTACCCACCAAACCAGTAGATTAAGTTATCTATTAATGGCAAATTAAGCCTGTCACCAGGTATACTTTTTGATTTATCACTTGCTCCCTGCATATTCCCAGCAGAGGAAACTGTATCTCACTCAGCACTCTGGAAGTACAGACAGCCTACGCACCTACAGATACTGCGGTAGGAAGATGGCAGGGGTATGGTCACTCTGCCAATTCAGGAAGTTTTCCAGGTTCTACATGTGCCATCTGTCAGAGTCTTTAAATTCAAGAGAAAAATAATTTTTAAAATGCAATCACTTGCGGATTAGTTAGAAACAGGAGGAGGAAAAAAAAAAGAAAATATTTTAACCTGGCAGAGTTGCAAGACAAGCTCCAGAGTGCTTGAAAACTGGAGTTATACTCTTTTATGAAAGGTAACTTAACAAATTTGTTGAATACTATTCCCTTTCAAGTCCTAGGTATTTCATTATTTTTCTTCTGTAATGTTCTCCTTTCTGTAACTGAACTACTATGGAAGAGGGAGGGGAAAAAAGCTTCAATACAGCCTTAAATTTTGACCTACCTGAAGACGTTTCTCCAAGACCTCAGGTTTAACATATAGGTTAAAAATCTTTCCCTCTCTTTTACATATCTTTTACTTTCTCACTGTCACCACTTTATTTCTCCCCACACTATAGCTTGAGGCTTAGCAGACCAAACCTGGATTTTTATAAGAAATTAGAACAAAGTCTTAAAACAACTGAGTTCATACAATATTCTCCCCTAAGTCACCTTCAGGACTGTCTGGGTCAACTCTACCGGACTTGTAATTTAACATCTTGGAGAGCCAGGGAAAAGAAGACCCTCTCTTGTTGGTCCACACAAAGAGCAATCTTAAAGATCTCTTCAGATGGCTTCAAGATAAGGTAGTTAAATGGATGCATCTAGCAATCCTCTACACCAACACAGGGCATGAGGACACAAACACACTTTCTTACTAGTGTACTCCTATTGCCATAGTTACAATGGAAATAAGATTTGGATTTCAGCAGCATGAGGCATGCCAGCGAATCTTCTGTATTTGAAAGATCTGACAGCTAACAGTGTCCTCAGCTGCATTTAAAATGTGGGACCCAGATGTGCTTTTCCATGCAAGGACAAGATCCACACAACTTCTCACAAGAAGGAAGCCTGAACACATGGGCTGGAAAGGAAGTGCTGCCAGATCTCATACCTGGCTGGACCAAGGACTCGATGATCTTAAGGGTCTTTTCTAACCTAAATGATTCTATGATAAGGAGACTAGATCCTAAAGCACCCTTGGCAGCACATGCGTTTGCCACCAGATTCCATTATAGCTTTAGCAATCAGTACGTATAAGGACTTCTAAAGCAATTTCCCCTCTTTTGGTGGTGGTTTCAGGTATAGACTCTGTCAATTTACAAGACTGAGGATGCCCTCCACCCCCAAGGTGATCATTGGTCAGCAGAACTCAAAGGTTCATTACTGCAAGCTTGCAGACCAAAAGACTAACTTCAAACTAGTACTGGCAGTTTCCTGTGCAAGGAACAACAGAGGACTGGATTCATCCTTTTATTTTCCACTTCAAACACATGCTTGCTTCTCTCCCCAGCTCTGAATGCCTCTCCCCACACCCAAAGTCTCCAGTTTTCTCAAACTGAAAACCAACACTTGGGCAACTCTCCTTCAAATGAGTTATTTTGCCTGATGCTCCAAAACACCTCCCCAAATACTCCAACGGCAAAGGATTCAAAGAATTTCAATATTATCATTGACATTCTGATAACCTACTGAGACTAATATCAGATAATATTTAAGAATACTTGCAGATTTCCCAATTTCTTTCCATTTCCCTTGCACAAGTTGCCATGTGCACACATACGTACCCAAAAAGGCATTTGCAAGTCTATGACATAGAGCAACTGCCTGACTAGAGCAATACTTTGAATATACCTTTGAAAACAAAGCATTGTTCTAGTTGAAATATCAACTGAGTGTTGCACACTAAAATGAAAAGCACTGTTCAAAATATAAATCAATCAAAAGCACTTCAGTTACGTCCAAATACTCCCACGATTCTATACTAAAAAATCTGGTCTTATAAAAAAAAGGGAATGTAATTCTCTTTGCCATTCTTAATTGCAAAGCTGTTAGTCTAAATATTACACCTTGTAAAGGAAGCCATTTGCCATTGTAATTTTGCCAGAAAGTGAAGAATCTTGGCAACAGCAATTCAGGCTTTTGAAAGCCAAAACAGATACATACTTCAGAAGCAGCACAGAAGAGCTGATGCCATCCCACTTTAAGACTTGCCAAATAAAATTAAATAAAATATATACAGTTCAGCATTTTTTGGTTTCCTGAAGCTGCCTAAAATTCTGAAAAGGCTCCTCAAGACTCATAGCCTGTGAATTCATGCTCACCTCCTGACAGGGCAGCTTCACTGACAACAAGTATAAAAAGTCCTTGGAGAAAAACAGTTACTTTGCACCTTGCCCATCCAGTTAAGCATTTTACCCCTTGACCCTGAAGGAAGTATTCCAGTTTAAAAAATAAACTTATAATGAAGTTTGGAAATATTTTTGAAACTCTGCAGTTTCACTATCTCCCCTGATCACTCAAAATCCTCATCTGACTCAATAGTTAAATCCATAGCTTTGAAGCAGGAACTTTGACAACTAAACAGACTGTATCCAAGTCTAAACGAAATGTTAATTAGACAGAAACTGAAATAAAGAACTATGTAGCATACAGTGCACAATCCCATCAGCAAGCCATATGCAGAAGTAGGGCAGGCCCATAGATGCACAACTGGGACAAGAGATGCATAGTGAGGCAGCCCAAGGACAACTTCAGCTGAAAATGCCGTGACTAATGGTCTCTAATTTTGTATATATACTTCCTCACTACATTCTTCACTTCCAGAAAACTGAAAAATACTGCCTCTATCCTCTGTGTTGCCATTTTCTTTCCTCTCCCACTCCAACCCAAATCTAGTCTAGAATCCAAAATTTTGTAATTTTGGGAAGTCGTCTAAATAATTATTTATTTCTGTTATTTTAAGCTTTTATTATCCAACCTGAAGACAGAGAGTGAAATTATACAACAGTTAAGATTATTTAATAGCTTGTTACTGCCAAGAACAAGACAGACATCCCACTCTCTTCATCAGCCCTTGCTCTGCTTTCTTCCTTCACTTCCTCCCAGCAACATCATGGCACTCCCTCCTTCTCCCCCTTTTGTGCCATGTATGGTCCTTAATGAGTTCAGCTTGAAAAAAAAAAAAAACAAAAAACAAACAAACAAAGAAAAAAAGTAATTTTCTGTTGTGTTAATTAACTCATTTGTCTTGCTGGATTAGTTTTCTCCTAAGGAAGCAAGTGTATTGAACTTAGATCTGACAAGCAGCTCAGCTGGTACAATGTGAATGGCATGAGCATGAGCAAGAGGGGAAGGGAACAGGATCACCCCTTTCCAGTAGCAGCAAACCATTACATTGGCCAAGGCAACCTGTGAACTTTCATTTTCTTTGTTTACTGCTATTAGGAGCTGGCAAACCTTTCCTACTGCACGTCCATGAGAATTACTGCTTTCCAGGCATCTCACAGAAGATAAACATTTGGCTAAGTCTCCAAATAAAATATAAAGTTGTGTTCTCTACAAGGCATTTACTTTCCTCTTGGGGTACCGACTCAACTAGTCTGCTTTTGTTGCAATACTTACCAAGCATTGCTTTTTGCATTCAACACACTAAGAAGTCTCTACGCTTTCAACCTGCCACTGGTGTGAATGGCCCTTCCTCCTGCACAGAGGTGGGATTTGAAAGCTCTAGACCCCCAACCCAGAAGACTAAACTACACACAATACGTTTTTCTTCCTAACTCCTATATGAATAGAGCAAGTTCATCAGCCTCTGTACAATACAGTTTTGCTGAAGAAAGTCAGATCATTACAGATTCTGGCTGAAACCGCAGCTTAATCTACGTGCTTAGCCTGGAGAGATTTATCCAACTCACTGAACTTCCCTTTACTGAGGTGACAAGATGGTAGGATGCTTCACACAGCTTTAACTTTTACAGCCTCCTGACAACAAAAGTTCGGAAAGCAAATAATTGAAACATATATAGGCAAGTGTGACAGAGAGACTATCAAATCAGAGAGTAGCAACCTACACAACCTATACTCTGTTCCCTCATTTCTCTGCAACACTCCATTTTGGAGGAGAATCTTCTGGAGCATGCAGAAGCCTTTCCTCCCCTTCCGACTAATGCAAAAGACATATATAAAACAAGAAACAGAACAAAAGGCAATCTTTTATCACATGACCCAGTGATCAGTTTTTCAAACATTTTAAGTCTGTTTCATCCAAATGATCCATTCATCAATCATTAGTTATTCACAACCTATTTTTCTTTGCTTGGATGCTTTTTACAAGGAAGTTTCCTTCTCAGTAAGATTTATGCAGGGGGTTCAGTAAAGCTTCTCACCAAACCTGCTAGTTTTTGTAACACAGTACTGGCTACAGAGCGTTGACCATAAGATTGACCTCAAAACTAAACCCCACACTCGTGCATAGAAAGCTATAGGCAGATATCTATCAATACCATCCTCATTCCTCCCAAGGTCTCTCCTGACCTCCAAAGTTTTCAGGTGGGTCAAAAATCCTTTTCCTGGGTTTAAAAAATCATCACTGTGGAGCAAGGACATTAGACAGGTTTTCCATTTTGATGATTTACAAGACTTAATACTGAGAGTTAACACCGTAAGTGTACATGTGTCACCTGCTGTTCTCTTACTACAAGATTTTTTTGAAGAGTTATTAACTCGGATTATCAAAAGCTTTTATTTAGACAGCAATGTTCATGTTTTTAAAGCAAATCAACTGACAGAGGCTTTCACGGTTATCTATAATTTATGTTAGGGAATAAGCACTAGTTTATTTACATTGTCTAATACCATATAAACGGTTGAAGCTGGAGGGCAAGTTAAGACATTTCAATTCAAACAGCATGCTACTCACTAAGATGAGATACCGTAACAGGTACACTTAAGTGCACAGCTTATTCTCAAGATACCTCTTGTTTGCACAGTTAGAGCACTCAAAAGAAAGCCTTTCTGCTTAGCCTCTGAAAAAAAATTACATGCTGTGAGCAGAGACACATTCCCCAATATCAACAGTACGTTAATTCACCCTCCAAAGAATTTTGCAGTGACACATTCCCAAACGTGGTTTATTCTAAAGAATTCAACTGTTCAAACAATTAAGATAAAGACACCACAAATCAGGCGAAATGCAGCGAAGGAGTAAGTAAGTAATAGTAGTAAGAAGGTAAAATAAACAAGCAAACCCATTTTACCTCTCATGCACAGCAGGATAGGAGTCACCATAGTATAGCTGGTAAGCGATAACTCATTAAAGCCACGAGTAACATAACCATGTAAGCGAGCCCTGGACTACATCAATCCCAAGCAAGCAGATGACAGCCAACTCTGCTTCTAGCTGCAAAGAGTGCAAGGAGGGGATTACAGCAAATACTGCGTTGCTCTCGAGACAAACAGAAAATCTCGTCTTATTCAAGAGGGATATAGTAAAGAAGTACAAGAACTGCAGAGGATAACCCAAAGAAAACTAAAACAATACACACATCTTCGATGGACTGGAACATACAAATTGTGCCAATCCAGCTTGGACTACACAATTTGGAGACTGCACTTGCTCAACTCCTATGCAATGAAGCATCAGCAGTGCCAGAGTATACTCAATTGCAAAAAACTACTTGCAGTTTTAAGATACTGATGTCATAGATACCTCATGTGTATTTTAACACTGCCTTATTAACAAAAACCATCAATTTCTTCTTAGAGCAAAGATACCATTTTGTAATCTCAGATGCATTTGCTGGTATTATGCAACATGCAAGCTCCAAATCCATGGGTGGCTTACAGTTAGTAGCAGGCAATCAGTGCTGCAGCAGTGCCTGTTTGGCTTTCTGGACAAAAAAAAAATGTTACTGGTGCTCTATTCTTGAATACAGTCTGGAAATGTCAAATAAATAAATAATTTAAAAGGAGATAAACACAAAAGTCTTTCTTACCCCCTTATGCTTTTTAGCCCTTGAAAAACAGTTTCAAGCTGACATCTCAAAAGCAAGTACGTTGACCTACTTGCAAATATACCACCCTGGGACAAACAGGGCATAGCTTTTCCAACTAAGTGTAAACAAAACAGAAAATAAACTTAGAGAATAGGTTAATATTTTGTAGAAGAGTTAATGTGTTAATGTTCAACAGAAAGCTGAAGTCTGGCCAGCTGATCACATGTTCCATGTACATTAGTGTACATTTATTTATTGCTATTAACTTGCACCTGCAGAGAGAGGAAGAAAGAGAATATTCCTTCCTTTGGTCCTGAAGGTCACAAGGTGACCGAAATCCCAGCTTAATGAAAACTCTGGTGAGGTTGCAAGTGCCACAGCTTCCATCAACCCTTTCAAAACAATGTTGGAAAGCACAAGAGAGAAAACTGAAGTAATACCACCCAGGCTTCACAGACTATGTCAACTTAATTAGAATGGTATTTTGGCAGCACCCAAAGATTACATATCGAAGGCTGGGTAGCAGGCCAAATACTTGACTAGAATATTTTGCCAAGCCACCTACATGAAGAGCTACTTCCCTGTTCTTTCAGGGTTCCATAAAAGAAATCTGTTGTTCCAGGCCTTCTAAGACTATTTAACAGAGGCATGAAACAGTGAACATCACCAGCACCGAAGGTTAACTAGATATGCATTAAATGAGAAACATCCCTAGTTAACCTTCAGACTACAGAGCAGCTGCAGGGGAACATTTGTTCTTAAAGGGTGTAGGCTCCAGATGCAGCCAAAGTGCCTTTCATATATTCTTATGTATTTTAACCTACAAAACACCTGTACTCCAAGCCTGGAACCCACACACAGGTCCCATCTGCATTCTCCCACCCCCAAGGCTGTCCAGCTGGTATTGGCAGCAGTAGAAAGGAGGGAGAAGACAGCACGTAAGCGTCCTCATACACAACACCGTTTTATAGGCCTGCAGTATGTTGCCCACAGAAACAAACCAACATCGAGGCTGTGTGTGGAACTGACTACAACTCTATTACAGGGTACAGGGGAAATGTACGCCTCTGCACTGTCACATCAGTCAGTGAGGAGAAACAGGCACCCCTTACATGCAATTCATCTCATTCCAAGGCAGCTATCTAAAAGAGGTCAGAGAAAGCTGGGGTTTGGACTAGATGATCTCAAGAGGCCCCTTCCAACCTACAAGATTCAGTGAGCCTAACTCCATCACTGGAGGACCTGGTTCTCTCCACTGACTACAATGGGAATTAGAAAACTGGCTCAAATGTAGACATCCACAATCTACACACTCAAAAACAACTAGAGAAATGTACAGCACTGTAACTTCAAACTCTCAGCACCTCTGGACAAGACTGACAATCATGCTGGACCAGCCCCACAGTACCCCCAAACTCTTAGTCTCTGTACTGCAGAAGTCAATCCTGACAAAGCTTCAGCTTCTCCCACCAACTTTTAGGTTTTAAAATATACACTCTGTGTGTGTACATACACATATATTATACACACGCACTTACGTACATCTATGTGAACTCAGTAAGCAGATGAAGAGCTTCTTTAGCAGCAGTACAGAATGCAAAAGATAACCCCTTCAGCCAACATGGCAGAATTCAGTGTTGTGAATGCTCCACCTCACAAAAAATAAAAATAAAAAAAAAAAATCTCAGTTCTCTTTTCTGAATTTCATTTGCTGTTTGAGGCAGAGATTCTATTCATGCTTTGCTCTTCAAAGACTTTCTCCCCCCCCCTCAAAAATACACTGCAGTGTAATAGAACAGAAGATTTACCAAAAAAGCAGTATATAAGCTCTCTTGCAAAAGCCTCTCAATATCAGAAATTTGAAATTTCCAATTGCTACTCTTAATTGATGAAATAACAATTCAGAAGTTTCTTTTTTGTTCCTGGGTATTTTGATTTATAAAAGCACTCACTCATCATTAATACAATCAATTTGACAGATGCATCAGAAAGTCTCAGTTTTCACTTCAGCCCCACTAATTAGCAGTACTACTTTATTAAAACTCCGTTCTGCATGAAGAGATGGCTTCATGCAACTGCCTGCTTTATACAAATACTTACCACAGGCTTTCATGCTACTTTCTGTCATTGGAAGTGGGCAGATATTTCCCTCACCCAAGGCTCTGATGCTTACGGATCTCAGAGCTTGTAATGGTCCCCCCGCTTCAAATGGGCAGCAGTAACACACATTTTGCAACTGATGTCTGATACTCTATTCTCTTTATGGCATTGTTGGTCTTAGGTAAATCACACTATGTCTTGGAAACCATCACTTTGTTTTCTGCAACATCTTTGCCTATGCATCTTTTCTAGTCCGGTAAGTCATATAAGTCAATAGCCTAAAATAAGCAGCAGAATTTTCATGAGGACTCCTTTAACTAAATGAGAACCTCTTCATTATACAAAACCAGAAAGCTTCCCTCCAAAACACAAGACAGAACCAGAAGTTTATTGAAGCTGGATGCCTCTCAAGAGCCAGGTTTGAGAAGGCTACTTCACAGGGAAGAAGTGCTCTTCTCCATGGTGGGGGAACACTGCCATGGTTCCCAGAGACGCTCCCAGTTGTAAGCCTTCCCAGCGCTGTCTCCTAAACTACAGGCATACCCTCACTCTGTTCCTGCAACAGCACATTGCCCAATATGGCACTCTGGTCAGTCTCCATGGGGACACTCAGAACAGCAAAGCAAGCAGCAGGAATAACATGGATGTAATTTTTCCTACAACTGCAAGTAGCAGCACTGGCCAGAAAAGACCTTGCAGCTAAAGTAAAGAAATGTAGGGTAGCAGAAAACCACTGCCAACAGATGGGGAAGTAGAAATCTTGAGCAAACCAAGGAACAACACACTTGAATTTCTTCCATGGTCTGAGGGATAGAAAGATATGGCTGTTTCCTACCAGACTTTGATGACAGATCCCTAACAGTCTCTTGATACAGACCTCTGTCTAGCAGGTTAAGCCTTTTAAGGTTTAATGCCTCATGAGATATGTTTTTAAAGGCAAAGAAAGGCCGGAGAAAGAGCAGAATCACCCCACTTTTGCACCAAGTCAGAGCACAAACCGTCCCCTCTGTAGACACCACATGTACCAAGAGGGACCAGGCTCCAGCTCCCAGCACTTGAGCAGCACTGAAGTTTTCATTTTCTGGAAGGAAGGTACAACACGTCTGCAGAGCAAGTGATCAGCGAAGTTAAGAAATCGCCCTGTATAGTCAGACAAAATTAAGTAAATATGTGATTCCTACTTACTGGAAACCTTCTCCCTGGTATCCTGTGACAGGATGCATGAGAATGGTTCAAAGCTGCATCAGAGGGACTACATATTAGGAAACATTTCCTTTACCAAGAAGTGGTCAAATGCTGGAACAGGCTTCCTAGAGAGGTAGTTGCTGCCCCAAGCCTGTCAGTGTTTAAGAGGCATTTGGACAATGCCCTTAATACCATGCTTTAAACGTTGGTCAGCCCTGAGTGATCAGGCAGTTGGAATAGATGATCATTGTAGGTCCCTTTCAACTCAAAATATTATATTCCATTCATAGGAGAATATTCCTTTATACCAAAAATGGCTTTATCTGAATGAATGCTCCTGAAGTGAAGTTCAGGACATTCTCTTTAATTTGTAAATTTTTCCTGATATATTAGCAAAAGGTCCACATGCATTATAAGTCAGTTATTTCCAGTGCTGCCTCAACGCCTACTTCCAAAAATGTCCATCTCTGAACACTCAGGTGCTCTCCTGACATCAAATTTAAGGAGCTTATGGAAAAAAACAACAGTCAGTTGAGACACAGTAAATTATCCCTCAACAACCCTATTCTGTCTCAGAGCCAGAGTAAAAACAGTTAGAGTCAATGGCAGTTTAGGAAAACCAGTTTTATTTGACATTGAAACAGACTGGGAAGTTCGGGGGGTCAACTGCCATGCCTGAGGTGAAGGGCTGACTACATCCCATGTCCACCTTGGGAGCCACCTGACCACCACTGCCATGGCCAGGTTCACAGTGCCCCATATTTTATACAGATTCCCACTTCCCATCCTGCAACCTCCGTTTCAGCATGTAGCTCTTGGCCAAACCACTACTTGCACCGACCGCTGGTCATTCGCATTGGATGGCGAGGGACCGGTTAACAGTATGAATTTCACAAGCCCACAATTACAACACAGATATGAGCAAGTACTCTGTTGGCAATTAGAGCTCCAGCTTTATTTTATTTATTCTAGTATGAGAGCAGATGTTGCAGTTATACAAAGGTTTTCACAACCTTAATTATTGACCTTAATTGTTGTTAATCTTTCCCATGGAGACAGACAGACGCCACCCGTATTTTGTGAAGATAGTGTCCTGCAGGGTATGAGTAATAAAAGACAGTATTGTCTGCCTTCTCCCTCCTGTGTGAAATACAAGGGTATTGCGATTGGCTGGCAGCATGGAAGAAAAAGAACGAACAAATGACTCAGCTGTTTTGTTTTTTTTTCTTTTGGAGGATACATGTGCTACAGGATTGCGCCGTGACACCAAGATTTCTTTCCCCTCCCTTGGAGTGGGTGAAGCTTCCAAGTGCCAGCTAAGGAAGCGCCATATTTAGACTTCACGATGCCTGAAACAGCTGATACAGAGCACCCTGTCCACCTCATTGAGTATCGCTCAGACTGTAGTATTAAGCAGCAAAGTGTTGAGTTTCACAGGGCAGTATTAGGTTTCATAAACAAGTTCCCAGACTGGACAAGAAAGCAGCATTTCATGATGTGCTAGGAATATTGCAAAAGATACATGAGAGCTTCCCAGGTCTTTTCCTTTGCTAGTGGGAGGTTTGCCTGAGACTTTGTGCTTAGGCGTGGAAATTTTGTATTCATCTTTTTGCTGCAGAACTTGGAAGCTACATTTTCTAACCAAGGAGGACATTCCTCTGACTTTGTTCTGCCAAGTGTACTGGAAGATGTTAACTTGGTGTCCCAGTAACTTGAGAACAGGCAACACAGAGGAGGGACACTGAAGTTCAGAAGTGAAACACAGGATGTACTGATGCTGCAACAGGCACTCCTTATCACCTAAGGCAAAAGCCCCAGAAGTCAGGATAGTGAAGATCAGTTTCATGTTTACAGTTACCTTCAAACAAGTGCCCAGAGTGAACTTGGACATAAGGCTGAACCCAGAGACCAGACTGGAATGGCATCTACTATCAGTTCTAATGCAAAATACATTAAATCAAGTCTTTCCTCCCTCTTACCCCAAAACTCACCTTAGCTGCAAACACCTGCAAGCTTTCTTGACAGGAAGAAAACTTAAGGACCACTTTTGGTTTAGTTCCTTAAAAGATGTTATGTTTGTTCATTAAAAAAAAACAAAACAAAACAAAGTCAATCTCCAAAAGTTCACCACGCACCGTATTTTTTTATATATATACGCACACTAAGCAACTGTTGATAGACGACATTTTTAAGAGCAGCATAAAAAGACTGTAATAAGCTGCTAGAATGGAAAGAATTCAACCAAGATTTCTGAAGGAAAACATCAAACTGCCAAACTGTTAATTGCCATATATACCCTGTCACACTTAAATTGATTTGGACATAGCATGAAAGATGGAAGTCAAATCAGTTTTCACAAGCAAGTGCAAGGTAAATTCAGGGAACTGAAAAATCAGGAAGTGACTTCTCTACTGAAAGAATTAGTTAAAACTAGGTAACATGGACACGGATAATAAATAAGATGGCATGAGGAAGAGTCAGTACAGCTTTTGCAGAAGTTATGACTCAAACTTACCCAAGGTTTATGATACTGTATGGACAAAGACACATTTGGACATTATCCGTAACTAGGGACTCTTAAAAGGACCTGAGCTGCTGTAGTTTGCAGGAGTGGTTCCCCCCTTAAAACCCAGCTGAAGGATAAGAATTAAGGGTGGGAAAACACAGAGCATTTTTTCCATACAAGGAGTCTCAAGAATGACTGCAGCAGCCATTCTTTTCAACGTATCCATAAGCTCTCTGAAACCTGACAAACAGGGAGGTGACATGAAGTTTGCACGCAGTATGACGCGTTCAGTCTTCGGAGCTGGAGCTTCACGTAAAGCACAGTGGAACGATCTCATGATCACGAGCAAATGGGCAACCAAAAGGGCAACACTGATTTAATTTCCACAAACTCAAGCCAACGTGCAAAAAGAAAAATAACCCTGCCTGTGTGTTCCGCTGAAGTAAGTGTCAGGAGTCTCAAGTCTTGTTTGAAAGGATTGTCTTAGAGGAAAAGAAAAAAAAAAAACACAGGCAGACGATACCTCACAAGGAAATACAGTATTAAGAATCAAGGAATTGCCGCAAGCAAAGCAGAATCATGACAAGTCATTAAACCCAGAGCACACCCACTTCTTGAAAACTGTGGGCTGTTATGACACTGAAAGGGTAAAACAGAATTAGAAAGAGCACAGAGAAGAATTCCTAAAGTAGAAACTAACAGACCTGGATCACTCAGCATGGAAAAGAGGAAAGACAGCTGAGGGAGAAGAGGACAGACACCTAGTCAGTTATAGAGGACATGCACAAAGTGCCCGAGAATGACCACGCCCCCTCAAAGGAAAGGGGTAGGTTAGAGATCTGAAGTGGAAAGGAAACACAAAAAACATTTCTATGGGGTGATTGGATCTATTGAGGTATTAAAGTAATAATTTAGGCTAAGTACTGGAGAAAGCTCATCAAGGGATAGTGACTATAATAATGCAGATGCACACTCCAGAGAACTGCAGCACAGCTCACCATGAAGCAGCAGGGCCTAAAAGCCGAGGAAAACTCCTTGCAGGCTTTCTACCTAAGCAACTGCTACCAATGGCCCAGAGACACACAGAACTGTTCCTGGTTAACCTGTGGTCTGATCCACTACAGCTACGCTTATTGAGAGGAACAGCCATAACTATGGACAGCTCTTATACAGATTATTGCCCTTTTTCCCAGACGGAGCCCTGAACCAACTCCATTTTCAAACAGAGACACCGACAGCCGGAAAGGATTCTGAGGTCACCCAGGAGTCCCCAGGTGCAGGCACCGGCAGAAGGTGGGTTTCTGAGCCACCAGCTCCGCATTCAAGACATCGCTATTCCCAGCTGCCAGCCCCATGTCCCTCTGCTCCAGGTCACGTCCCGACTCAGGAGAGCAGGACAGAGGGCTACTTGCCCCTCAACTAGGCTCACTAGTGTAGGCCTTTCACATGAACTAAGTTTGCAATTCAAATTAACATCATGAATTTTTTTTTTTTTAATTTGTATTCCTGGCTGTGAATTGTGGGCACTAGACATTAACCTAACTGGGATGGTGAAGAAGAGCTGGAGGGACAGCCACATCACAGAGAGGTCCATAAGCACAGCCTCAGCACCGCCACTCGGCATCCTCCAGAAAATACTGCATCAATTTAACAGATTTGCACCTTTAACAATTTGGCACAGACCTAAAAACTACAGTTGCTAGGCATCCTCCCTGTAACATTTACTTTTAACAGCAAGTCCTCCAGGCTGCTATGCAGAAGGTAGAATCCATGTAGCTTGTGAGTTGACAAGCACATGCCTAAATATGCTGGCTCTCTACAACATAAAACATGAACTGCTTCACCAGGGTGCCTCTCCCACTATTTCCACAGGAATTTACGATATCCAGGATGCGATATGTTTCAGCACTGAATACAAAAGGTGCCATTTTGGTAATGGGTACCTAGGAAGTCTCTTTCTTTGCATTTCAGGCCGGGACAATAGCAAACCAAAATCTAAGATCTTAAAGAACATGAAGCTTCCTGCACAAATCTGATAAAGTCCTCCTGAAATCACAATGTAAGTTCAACCCCTACTGAAAGCTGCAAAGCGATCACAGCTGAACAAGGCCTTGAATTCCTCTTTTATCAGTTTTTTATTTTGAATAAGACAAAAAGCTACTTTCAAAATAGCATGAGAGTCACAACACCAAAAAGATTCTGGCTTTTTCATGTTCTCAAAATAGCATGCTAGAAAGACATCTACAAAAATAGAAGTTTTACGTGCATTTAGCTTTCATCTCAAGCATCAGCACAAGTCTATCCAACGCAGCATTTGCATAAAGCTATATAACACAACTCTGTCCTGATGAGCAGCAGAGAACTGGGACCAAATGCAGCTCATCACTTGAAAGCCCTCCAAAGACCAGAGGATTCAGGTGCTGGAGCATGCTTGCTCCTTCCCCACAGCCCCACATGCCCTGCGCACAGAGAAATTCAGATTCCTCTAACTTGTTTCACTGAAACCTGAGCAATCTAATAGAAGGTGGCAGCAAGCAGCATCACCAAAAATAAAACCATTAGAGAGAAACCACTGAAGTGTAAATTAATGCTTTGTTTCAGGTGCTTAAATGTGCAAGTTATTTGCACTGTACTTCTTTGACACAGGAAAGCAAGCAGCAGCAGCACATTTCAGGAACCGTACTCCCTTTTTCTCCATCCCCATTAGGCAACCCAGGGGAAGTGTGACCATCTTCAAACCAGCCCCTCGGCTCCTTGGCTGCCCAGATTCACCCTCGCTGCCCTTCCGCAGGGAGGACAAAGCTTGTTCGCTGTGACAGGGAAGGTACCATGCAGTATCGCTCGTCTCCCGCTCCCTGCCTTCTAGGAATTTCCCTGCCTTCTGGAGGATTAGGAGCTGTAATGCTATTAAACACTGCAATATTAAAATCTGAACTAAAGCAGACAAAGTCTGCCTTAAGAGGAGGATTTTTAAATTTTTTTTTTAACGTCTGGGAAAGCATCTAAGGAGCACAGTGAGGAAGGAGCATCAAAACTGGCAACTCCTCAAGCAAAACAGCCAAGCTTACTTGCGCATTGCAGCCTGCCTCCTACTTCAGATTACTGATTGCAGAGCAACAAGTTATTCTCTCCCTAATTGGGTCCCAGTCTAAAATAGTCCCGTTATTTTTAGTACAGTACTTAAGTATCTGAACAGTGCCCTGTACTGCCAAAGCTGGCATGAGTCCCTGGCCATACCAGGAATTCCGATATTAAACAAGAACATACACGCCACATATCCAGGCCGACTTTTGCTCTTCTGCATTGTCTTTAGTGGGTGGCTTTAAAGACTTTAAACACTAACAGCCAGCCAAAAATGGCACAGGCTCATACACTAATTCTGCATTTAAAGCCTCTCTACCAGATACTGTGCAAGAGGAGAATCAACCCAGCAAGGAAAGAGTGAGGGTTGCGATACCACTGATTAAAGAAAGAGACAGTCAGTTTGCTCTTAGCAGGGTAGGGCACGGATAGAAGATAAAAATGGGATTAGTTCACCTCCGTTTTTCTTGTTATGAGTCCATACAAGTTCTGGGGCACTGCAGGAGAGGGAGAAATCCAAAATGCATCCTGTAACTCATCCCTCTTCCGTCCCCTTCCACACTGCACATACACTATGGATAAATTTCAGCTAGTCAAGAAACAAAAGGCCTGTGTTAAATACGTTTACACACACACAGAAGGAGGATTATGTAAACTCTGTCTAACAAACAATATGCTGCTTCTGCAGAAGAAATGAGAGGTGATCACAGCAAGACTTGTGCATGTTTCCAAGTCAGTCTTCCCACCTTCCATCAAAGGGGTGACAACCATCCTGCAGCATGCTAATTCTGGAGTGCAGAGAGCAGAACAAAATCTGGAATAGCCACAGGTTGCTCCAACAAAGACTACCTGCCTCTCTGAGCTTACTGCTGCTTACCTTGCGCTTTCACCGTAAGCTCGTTTTTGTTAAACCAGGAAGACAAGTTCCCATGAGGAATTCACTCTGCCTTTTTATCAACTACTTTGCAGAAGGGAAGTCAACTCTATGAAAGAGCTTTCAAGACAAGATCCTAACCTGAAAGACGGCTGCCAGCCAACAAAAATTTGTTAGTCTCTATTACCACTAGACCATCTGTTCTTGAAACTGTACGTTCCTTTTCAGAAGGGTTCTTATTTTGTTAACAGTATTAGCATTGTTCGCTGTCTCTGCTCTGTAAACATCTCCTTATCCAACATGCTTCTAGATCTGGTGGTGACACAGGACCAAGCCTCTAAGCCTCTAGTTTATCATATGATTATCTAGCCATTTGGGGTTCATTGGCATATTTCAATACTTTCTATTTTAAACTATTCCAGTCTCAGACAGCAGCAGAAGCACCACATATAAAACCTTACAAGGCTTCTGAATTATGGCTGAGCTGATCAGAAGCACCAACGAAATGGTGTTCTCAAACCCAAACCTGACAAAACCAGCTGAGGTAAAGATTCAACCTTGTGGCATTTGCTTATTAACCATTTCAATGGGTTGATTCTGGATGAAAGAACTTGCCTTTGTATTTGAAGAGAGCTTACTGCCACTGACTCTTTGTTCTCTCTCCAGTTCTTACCTGGCTTCCAGTTAATTCTCAGACCCAAGATGTTTAAGTTTTGCTATTACCCATACATGACCAAAAGCAAACAACAGTTAGTTCTTCTCCCTTACTAGCTAAAGAGGTCAAGCAAAGTCCATTCATCTGCATTCCGCTAAAAGAGCAATAGCCTGAAGACAATTATTGCAGTATCAAAATAAGTGAAGGTGAAGCAAGATACATCAAAAATATCAAAAACTCATTCTATAATTCCACAGCAATAAAATAATGATTAAGGGAAAGGTCAGTCCACTCATCACTTTCTCAGGAAAGCTACATGTAACAAGGCCAAAAGAACAAAAAAAAAAAATACTAGTGATGATAGGACGGTGGGGGCAGGGGGTAAGAGGAAAGCACAGATCAGACACTACTTAGATGAATCAACTTTCAAATTAGTTGGTTTTCGTGACATTTGGTCATGAACATGTTGAACAGTTTGGGTTTTTCTTAAAGCTTGAAACCATTAGCAGTTATTTTTGAGAGTTGAGAGAGGAATAACAAGGTAACAGAGGCTGGAGAATGGCAAACAGTGACATCCTAAGGAAGTGGGAGGAGAAAGGAGTGGAAAAAACCTGAAGAATGATAGCTGTTGTTTATTTGCATGTGGATTGCCGTTAAACCCATCTGCTAGCACCAAGAAGAAAATAAGAGATGAAACTCAACAAAAACTGATTGTTCATGGATAAGCCAGGTCAAACCAACTCAACTTCCTACTAAAGCAGAATAATATATTTTACGAACAAAGAAGCAGTAGATACTGAATCTTGACATTAGCAAAACCATGTCAAAAGATTCAAACTGCATTCTTATGAAAAGTTAAGAAAACTTTGTCATACAGTTACCAAAGCAAACAGTCATCTAATGGCAGATTTAAAGCAACCAGACAACTGCACTGACTTACCATTTGCTTGGAGTCGAAAAAATGGAAAAACCCACAAAACAGCCTGACATACTGAATAACCTCTGAGAGATCTGCCCTGGTCCCACATTATTCTAATACTAATGATCTGGGGCCCCCAACATAAGAAGGACATGGAGCTGTTAGAGCGAGTCCAGAGGAGGGCCACGAAGACGATCAGAGGGCTGGAGCACCTGTCCTATGAGGACAGGCTGAGAGAGTTGGGGCTCTTCAGCCTGGAGAAGAGAAGGCTCCAAGGAGACCTTATAGCAGTCTTCCAGTACCTGAAGGGGGCCTACAGGAAAGCTGGAGAGGGACTTTTTAAAAGGGCAGGTAGTGATAGGACGAGGGGGAATGGTTTTAACCTGAAAGAGGGTAGATTTAGATTAGATATTAACCAAGAAATTCCTGTGAGGGTGTTGAGACACTGGAACAAGTTGTTCACAGAAGTTGTGGAAGCCCCCTCCCTGGAAGTGTTTAAGGCCAGGTTGGATGGGGCTTTGAGCAACCTGGTCTAGTGGAACGTGTCCCTGCCCATCTAGTTGGGGCTAGATGATCTTTAAGGTCCCTTCCAACCCAAACCATTCTATGATTCTATGATCTAGATAATGAAGGAGAAAATGACACTCATTAAACCTGGGGAAGTTGCTAACTTAAAGCTGCCAGCTTGCTGGAAGACTGAATTCAAAGAAAGTTTTAGAAACTGGAAAATTTTTTGTTGACAAAGAGGCAAATACCATACAGGAACATATAGAGGAACATATGTGAGAATTGTGAAGCAATGGTTCTGTTCTACTTGTGGCTGATAAAGCTTCCAGCACAACGCTGTATCCAATCTTCAGCAAATTTCAGAAAAGATCAACTGGAAAGAATCCAAGCAAAAGCAATAGGAACATCACAGAATTAGAAAAAAATGACATCTGGGAGGAAAAAAGAAAAAACAGAATAAACTGGAGCTCATCCAAAAGAAGAGAAAGTAAGGGTCATGATAATATCTTTAATATATTTGAAAGCCTGCTGCAAAGAAACAAGGAAGAGTCTGTTCTCCATGCCCACAACTTACAGAAGAAACAGAAAGGTCTAAAAAGCAAAGAAGAAGATTTAGGAAAACATTACTGGGTGGAGTGGCAGGGAGGGCGTGGTATGAGGGCACTGGGGAAAGAAGAAAAACACCAAGTCAAAATTGCTAAAAGGAAAAAAACCAATGAGTCAACAGACAGACTGGGGAGCATACGGAGTTTCCCCACCACTGTCACCAAACTGCTGTCAAAAAACACAACTATACTCCAGCTTTTCATTGACTAGCTGACCTCTCTAAAGACTCCTCTCCAGATCTAGGACTGTGCTAAAGAAAAATAAGCTTAACATAGATGCGTTGTTCCCTCTCTTTCTTATAAGGACCTTACCCAAAGTGAGAATACCAACAAGCTGCACACCAACTGTAACCTTCAGAGCCACAATGTCTTTAAAAAACAAACAAACAAAAAAAACAAACAAAAAACCCCCAAAACAACCCACTGCAAACCTCACGTGTCAAAATATCTTTTGAAAAAGTCTAACCCATGTATTTACCTCTGTTGATACAAGGATCCAACTATGTCCTAACGCTACAAACAAACCAGAACCCGACAACAGAGAGGAACATGGCCAACACCCTGCAGAGAGCAGCGCTGGCAGTTTTGCTCTCTAGTCTCACCCTGGAGGACAAATAGCAGAAAAACACTTTGACTCTCATGTCTTGAATATTTTTACCCACTTTGCCACAATCTATGAGCTGTAGATCAAAATCTCAAGGTTTCACTGGCTGTCAGGTTTTGAAGGGTACAAGGAATGGAGAACTTCTTCCAGAAGAACATGGAAGAGAATCATCTACATATGGTTACCCCAACACAATTAACTGAAGTCAGTACTGTAAGGTGCAACCCTATCATTCTGCAGCTTGGCATTAACAATTCCTCAGTAGCAAGCATCTCTGGAGGTTTGGGGAAAACAACCCCAAAACCTCAATTTTTATTTTTTTTATTTTTTTATTTTTTTTTTTTAGCTCATGGATTGTAAGCATTGAGCTGTACCCACCAGCATATTCAAAGCTATGTTTGCATTTGCTCTCACTATGTAAAACCTCTGGGAGTATTTACAGGAAACAAACTCTGATTATACATAACTGCAAGCATTATTATCTTATTCAGCCAGTTTTCTCTCTCCAGTTCTCCTCCCCACACGCGACAGTTTGGCCTCCACTATTTGCATCAACGGAAGTAGCTGGGAACAGGCATTTCGCACATCTCCCAAATCCACTACTCCTAGGCACAAGACTTATTTTGGCTTTCAACCATGCAAGTGGAAGATATTTAAGCACGCCACAGAGGCTTAAGGGAGGCTTGGAATTGCATTTGCTGTATATCATACAGCATCAAAAAGACAGTCATTTGCCATCTTTTCTCAAGTATCCCAGAGTGAGATGCTGATGCAGGGATAAATATTTATAAGGCTAGTTCACACAGTTTCCCTTAAATCTGACTAAATCTAACCCCCTTTGTTTTAATAAGCAGGAATTATATGTAAATATCACAGCAACAGCAAGGAGGATCTAAGAGTTAAGATCAGGTTTCTATGCACGGGAGGGTCCCGCTGTGGCTTTATGGGATTAGCACCAGTGCCTTTCCCTCACAATCCGGAGTGACTGTCCACATCCCACTTCACATCTTTACAACTGCAGATACTGGGATCTTGTATTAAGAAGCTGACAGTCAGCAAAGGCAAAGCACTGGTCACTCCTAAAGAGTGACAGGGCTGGGAACTGGAAAAGAAGGGAAAACAAAGTATTTTTTTCAAAAATAAAATCAGTAGGTGTAGACATTTTAAGTCAAGATAGTTGAGCGGGCATTGCTGTTTCATGGAGTTCAGACGTGCCACTGCTTGCTTTCAGAGCAGAAGCATTTTTTGCTCAGGTGCCTCACCGTGTAGGAAACCCTGGAAACCCCGGCTGTCCGAACGGCCACCAGACCACAGGACATGGCAAATAAACATCTACTCAGAAGTAACACTTGTGGCTTAGACAAGGACTGAAGTCAGGCCAAGTTTTAGACATGAATTAGCTACCTGTATCACAAGGGGATGTTTACTAGGTATTGTGGTATAAATACTCTGTTCTCTCACAATTTTTTTCTTCTTCCTAACACTTCCCTCCACCTTTGAAGAGGAAATAGTCATGTCCAAGAATTTAATTTCCACTTGCTGGGATGTGGAAGCAAATGCAGAGCAATACAGCCATCACATGGGCAAAACACGACCCCCAGAAACAGCAGGCTTTTCCATACAGACACCTGACAGCAGCTCCAAGAAAGTGTTAGCATTACTCTGAAAAAAAAAAAAAAAATCATATCAGTAATCATTTTCAGAGCCATGACCTAGCCATGCTGTGAGCTAAGACACTTCCTCCCATCTACACCCGAGGGGGGCAAGCAGCCTGCATTACCTTTTCTCTCCATCACACTAGAAATACCTACGTGACTATGGAAATCAATTTTATTCCTTTTCCTCTCACATTGCTGAGAAGTGGGTGCATTGGGAGGGAAAAAAAATTTTTTTTAAAAATCAAGTCGATTAAAACGTGGAGAGTTGCATCAATATTGTCCTGCTTTGTGCCTTCTTTTCTAGGCTTTCATCATGCCTCACAAAGTAGCTTTCCCTCTCCCCTCCCCTTCCACTGCTGCACAACACACATATAAGCAGAAAGGTCACTTAGAAAGTGTCAGTCAAATCCTCAAAAACAGACTGGAATGGTTTCTAATCTTTCTTTTACAGTAAGTATCACAATAAAAAAAAAACAACCATTTTTAGTTGGTGTTCATTTACGTCCAAAATCCAGGGTAAATCTACATTCTTAGTTAAATTTTAGGTCTTAGTCTGTATTCAGTTTTTCCTCCCTAACAATGGGATGGCTCAGTCCTCTCTTACAGGATGCAAAAGGGCAGGGAGGCTTCGCAGTGCTCCCTGGTGGAAGATGACATCGTAATTCAAAGCTTTATTGATTAGGTCAGTTTTAGGATATAGCTACTTTGGGCCGCCCTGCTTTGGTTTATACAAATCCAGTTCTCTCTGGATTGACCAGACCAATCTTTAGGGAGACTACAGCCATGCCGCAAAATCATCTTTGTTGATAAAAAAAAACCTATTTGCAATCCAGGCTGCACTAAGGCAACAAGGTTGTAAATAGACTCTTCTAATAAAAGTGGCAGAAAGTCATTAAGATTCATTTAAGCTACCTAGAGCATTCGGTTAATTTTAAACTGCCAATGGATTTCAGAGGCAGCATCTCGGGTGAAAGTCACTTTTGATACAATCCTTTCAGTCCACTGGTTTTCTAGGGACTTCGTTCGACACGGCTAGGGTGTCAGGTAGCACAAGCTAGCCCGTTAGAGCAGTACTTTTAAGAAGGATCCCAGAAGACCGTAGGAAGACATAACCTGAAGCCCTCTCCTCCAAGCACCTCAGCTCCACACACGGCCACAGCCCTGCAAAGCTCCCACGTCACCACCAAGCCCAACGACCCCCCAGCCCAGCCTGGAACTACGGCTCCCATTGCACACTCCGACACGAACCAGCCCTGCGCACATCATGTTGCTGAAAGGCTTCATCATAAGGTCCTGGGGGTACCGATGAAGTGTTCAACGCATGTGGGATGCGGCACAGAAACCCTGGGTGTTTTTAAGGAAGTGCAGAAGAGATATGCCCCACTCAGGTGCCATAAAGGGGCTATATAATACAGTAAATACAGTCAGAGTACACACTCCACTCACTAAACCAGTAAGTTTCAATTGAAACCACACCAACGATACCCTAATCCTGACCTGCAGAAGGACGTTTGTCACCCCAGCCATGAGAAGCAGCACATTCTTCCTTTCACCTTTTCCCTCATCTTGCCATGCCACGTAAATAGTGAGCTTTATATATGGATCAATTATAAGGCCTATACCAAACTCCAGCATTCCACTGAACTACGTCAAGGTCCAAAGATCCTTCACGAACAAGTCTTTAATATCCGTAAGATATTCCAGAAACTCTGTACCACAGACATTCTCTACCATGAAAACCTGCTTTAACTCGCAGTGTCAGTGCAGCACGTTAACACAGTGCAAAGCACAAGCAGCTAACTGGTCTTACTGCAAGATCATCTCTCTTTTGGCACACCTTTTCAAGGCGCTTCCTCTTCTACTTTACAATACTGGTGCTCACCTCTGACTCCAGCTCCCTGTACTTGTCACTGCTGGGGACTTTTTGCAGTCGTCACAACCCTGAGATGAATACACCCCACCCACCCCCGAGAGAGAAATGGGGTCTTTGGGTAGCCAGGAGAGGAGAAAGCATGGCTACAGGGCTGCTGGGAGCAGAAGATGATACTGCTGAAGAAGGAGGTGCAGGGAGGCAGCCCTGGCCTCAGGACAGGAGTAGAAGCAGAGAAAGCCACTTTGGGAACCTCTGCTCTTTCTGCATAGCGAGCCAGGATTTAGAAGAGTTTGCAAGCTCCCCACGCAAAGCACACGCTTCCTTGCTTGGCTTCAGAATTAAGAACTAGAATTGCAGAATTAGAGGATACTGGCAGGAAGAGGTGAACTAAGACCAGCTACTGGATGAAAGCATCGTTGCCCACACAGTGCAACGATTTACAGCTCAACCATAGGTTTAGGCAAAAATTCACTCTGACCACAAAGCTTGAACATAGATCCATACTCAAAACACTGACTTTAGACAAGCCACAGTTGCGCACAGGAAGAAAGCTTCAGTCCCCACACACTTTAAAAAAATAAGTAAATTTAAAACAAAAAAAAAAAGTCGTCCCACGGATGCTTCCCTGGCTAGATGAGTCTTCTCTGAATCATTGCCAAAGTCAGTACAGATACGACATGGCTGAAGTCAAGCATATAAGTTGGCAGGTATCCTGAGAAGAGGAAGAAACTTGGCATTTGTATGCAACCATGTTAGTATGCCCATAAAATTACTTCTAATTCATTACTTCCTTCACCTCAATAGCCCAAAAACCTAATACAGCTATGCAAAGCGACTGAAGCATTACAAGTAACGTTTCATATAAAACCTGAACTTTGTTCAGCAGCTGGTATAGAGTGCTTGAAGTAAAACACAGGGGATGGGAAGAACATTTAATACACATTTTGTCACTCTTCAAATGACTTTACAAAAGACAAACTGTTTTTAGACAGAGGCAGACCCCTGTAATGAAAGCTCAGAAAAGATCCCTTCCTCAGTCCATCCAAGAGTTCACATCTAATGGAGCTGGTACCCAGCCAGAAAGACTGAGCTAGTCAATTAGCTCAAACTTTTTTGTGTTAAAATTATGGAATAGGCCAACCAGAAATGTTTCTGAAGAGGAACGCCAGTCACTGCTGTGCAATCCAGAACCTGAGAACCCAAACTCCAGGTCTTCCCAAGCTCTGCTTCATAAAACGAAGGAAAGCCATGACATGTCACCTTGCCCCCAAAGTGATTCCACATTTACCACAGGCAAGAACAATAACCAAAATTACTAAAGAACTTACTTTGGTTTGCAGTTTGCAGCGTGGGGTGGTTTGGTTTTTTTTTTCAGGCTAAAGCATACTAGCTTTAGCAAGGCTGAGAAATTTGGAGCTCTATCGAAGGCAGCCCCTCAAGAGTCACAGGAGTTTATGAGCGAGATCTGCCCAACAGCCACCAAGACCATTTCCTAATAGATACACGAGCAGCCACCTCTAGGGCCTTTATTTGACTTTGGCTATAGAAACCCCTCTTGGTCAGATTGGATCGGCTGAACCAGCTCACGGGCAGCTCTGGGACTGTGAGACTGGGAACAGCTGAGACATTCCAGGAAAAAAAACATTTCAGCCACTAACTGGCCTGAAACAAGTATGTTTTACCACAACATTTCAGGGTAAGTAAACCAAATCTCCAGTGTTCCTCATAGCACTGTCATAAGTATGAACAGCTATTATTCTCAATATTTCTCATAACATAAATAATGATGCATTTATTACCAGTAACTTCCTCAGTTGCTCTAGTTTATGACAATCGTATAATAAGATGCAGCTACACATACCTTACATAATCTTCCAGGGGCAAAGCTTCTTCAACCTCTTCACACTGCAGATTTTTCACAACAGAAATTTGTATTTCTGCACTCTAAGAGGAAAAAGTGACTTGTATCACTGATGGCTGCACACTAGCTGTCTCCCTGAAACTCTACTGAAAGCTGCCAAATTCACCTGATAGGCTACTTCACATCACCTATAGAAATGTCATCTTTGCTCATCTGAATTTTAAATGAGAAAGACCTCGGGAACAAACCTTTTAAGGAAGAGTTGGACTGTTGGACATGAAGGATCCCAGAAGTTCTCAGAGACGAATACAAGAAAAACTAAGAGTCAGGCTGTTAAGAGCACAGGACTCCTTCATTCACTTCACTTTTCAAAACTGTCTGTTTTACAAACACCCATGAGAACTCCCAGGAGAACTGGTGGGAAGAAGAGTTCAACAAGTAAACCAGGATAAATTATACGTTTACCAAAATTAGCCAAGGCTAACACTAGCAAAGCATCTCGAAATGCCATTCTCCTACCAAAGACTGGATCAGCAGTACTATTTTCCAAAGGACACTGGCGGAAAGCAGGAGGAGGGAAGTTACCAGACCACAACTCAACCAAGTGTTGCAAGCGCCATCACACACCTGCACTCATCCTGTCATGCACAGCATCAGCTGCAACACTCTGCAATGCCCCTCTGACTTTCCATGTGTTAACAATGTAATCCACCTTTGCTAGCAAGGAACTCCACAGATATTTTTTCCTGACCTTTTTAGCATCAGCTCTAGAAGAAAACATGCATGCTGAATGCAAAACAAGCTTGAGCACACATCAGAGATGCCAGCAACCCAAACAGCATTTGCTCTGCACTCCTCCAGCTCCTCTCGTAGCCTCCTTGCTCAATTCTCCTGAAGCCTTTTAGAAAAAAAAAAAACACAATGCCTCTTCTGTAACCTTTCAAATGTTAAATGTCATAACTATGGGTAATGTTATAGTAGCCTACAAGTAAAGAATATCAAAAGCTATCAGTTCATGAAAATCATCTACAATCTGTGACATTCTATTTTGATCATTTCTAGAGCACAATGGGCTATTTTGATTGCTTTCCCCTTAGAGGGCCTTCATTAAGAACCATCATTTAAAAACAAAAACTAAAGCTGATGCCCAGCAGCCAGGGAGGAAACACAAAACAAACAAACAAACAAAAACAAAAAAAAAAGGAAACTCATCTTTCTGGACTTCAGAATTCCTGGAACGAAACATTTCATCACAGCAGAAAACAAAACAAAAAAAAAAAAGACTTAAAGTTGGTGAGCTCTTTCATTAAGTGTTAAAAATACATGCATTTCTGTGCCTAGATTATAGATGCTGATGGTAAATCTGCCTCTAGCATAAGATTTAGCAGCAAGTAGTACACTGTCCTCACAATTGTGCTGTACTGATACCTTTCTCTTGGAAATTGTTTTGTTTACTACACTCCTTGCTGTGACCAAGTACAGTAACTGGAACATCACAGCTCAAGCTGGACAGGAAAAACAAAAGCAACCTGACCCACTGAGAAAGCGTCTGCCAGCACTTGAGCCATTGTTCTGCACAATATCAAGGCTTGAATTCTGACATAATCCCCTGACATCTTGGGTGATGTCAGCACGAGCAGCTATTAGAATGAAGAATGATCACCCACAAGACATTAATTCGGGAAGAATCAATGGCCTTGCAATACATATTTCTCCCTTAACACTCTCCTAAATGGACTTTAATACATTTGAGCCAGAAGGGAAAGCAGGCCTTTTAAGAAAGGCTTTGGCACATGACAAAAATATCACAAGCTTCTGAATTTTTAGCTTTTCCAGCTCCTTGAAGTTTAATTCCACATTTGTGCTTTGGTATAATAAAAGCTCCTCATCCCTTTCCAAGGATGCTCAGAGCTTTAACAGTACACTAAGCAAGACCAACCTACAGATTTTACCTCCCTCCAGTCCTTCTCACCCCCTCTCCCGATCCCCATTTAAGGAGAGAGAACATTCTCCTATCTGAATCTGTACCTAGTAGTTTGGCAGAGATGAACATCACAGGAAAGAGGGAAAGAAGAAAGGGAAAAAAAACAAACCAACAAGGAATAAAATCACTTCCCCATTTTATTTCAGCTCTTGAATGCCTCTGGTCTGATCCTTTCCAATATATAACTATCTTGTTCTACTGTCTTCCATTAAAATCAAGACCTAGGAAAATTTTCTAACAGTATTTCCTTTCCTAAAGAATCTAAATCCCTGCTGCCAGTTAGTTTTGAAATCTAAAGCACTCTAAAAACATACGAAGCACGCATAGACACAGAGCCCAGTTGCAACTCCCTGACCAAGAATATGTTTAAGTATCAAACCGTTCTGTAGCAGGAGCATCTGCAGTGAAAGAAATTTGGGTGACATTTCAAGGATTCCCCTCCCCATGGTTTCAAAATCAAAATCAGCACCTGAAGATGACCTAGAAGTAAAGCTAACTGAAGAAAAAAGAGAGCTTCTGAAAACTTAAGTCTGTGCTACGAACCAACAAATGAGTTAGGACAGAGCTGCAGCCACTCGATCGAGTCACCAGAAAGGCAGAGTTTAGATCCCAGGCATTGAAAGACGTTTCCAAGGGTTCATCAAGTGCTAATCTCCATCATGAAAAGAGTCTATGGACTTGGGAGATTCTCCCTGCTTATTGATTTTCTCACCAGGGATGCATAATGGAAGAATGATACTGGATGGAATATTATCCATCCTTACTTATCCACAGCCTTCAGCGACCACAGGCTCGGCTTCACAGCAGCCGCTCGGTTTCTCCGATTTCTCTGTTGACACAAATTCTGCAGCAGTAAGCGTGAAGGGAGCGCAACCACCACACTCTGAAGTTTACTTCGTGAACAAACGTAGAAATCCCCACCACTGCTCAGCGTGAGAGCTCCTTCCCACTGGGCTATAGGTTTATTCCAACGGGATGGCATGGCATTTCCTCTATGGTTTGCCTGCCAGGAAAGTCATTTCCTATTTTTGTCCTGTTGAGAACTAGTAGAAGCTGGCATTGATGGTGGCTGGGAAGAATCAGAGGCTGGTTTTCTAGTGGTTTAACCAAACATGTGTTTACAATTACCCCATTCATCATGACCTGCCTGGGTAAAACTGCCTTTTTGGAATTTGCCCATGTTCCTTGGCTTTGGCCTCTGAAAAAAACTAAAACAGACTCGCTAAGGAATACATTGTTTGAATAGTACTACTGGAGCAACAGGACTGTCCAATAGTTAATATTGTAATCATTAATACAACTGTTGGGCATTAAGATCAACATAGCTGCTCAACTTGTTGCTGTTGGCCTAAGGATGACAGCTTAGCAGCAGGAGGGTAAGATAATGGGAAAATCTCTTGCAGTCTTCCCCTGGAGTCCAACAGAAGAATACAACAGAAACAGGACACTGTATTTCTTTCTCAGACACTCTATAGTATCACCCCGCAAGAAGAGAACGCAGAGAGTCATAGTGCTCCCAGTAAACTCGTCTAGGGCACTCATCACCTCTGCATCCAAGGACCACAACTATCACCATAGTCCCAAAGCTCTTCTCAGAAGTACACTGCGCAGTATAATTAACACTTGTGACTCCCCTCACCCTCTCCCCGATTCTCACTTCAGGAAAGAATAAGCAGACTCTGTTCTACCTTCATGTGGTAAAGGGGAAATTTCTCACTGCTAATCCTTTCTCCAAGAATTCATCAAACCATTCTAGCAACAAGCCTTATCCCATCATACCTGAACCAGCATAATCTCAAAGCCAGCAGTCTTGAAAGCCTCAAAGAGCTCCAAGAGACACACTTCACCTCTTTTCAGCTCCAGGAAGAGTTCGTTTCTCTCATTATCAACGAGGTAGACTTTCATGACACATGCCTAAATTATGCCAGATCAAGTCTAGCAATCTATAAGCTTGATACAACCTGTAATTTCACTTCATACCATACATCAGAGAACTATACATTTTCGTCTCTCCAAAGTCATCATTTGATACCCAAAGATGTAAAGACTTACCAAAAATGACTTGTCATAGGTTTCTGAAAGGCTTCAGGAAAGAAAAGGTCCCTCACACTAGTTTACAGTATTAGTCACATGCTGTATTATCCATGCTGCTGGAGAAGGTCTCCGACGCTGCTAGAAAGATCACCCACTTAGAACAACCAATCCTCATGATGGCCAGCTTTTGCTCTAGCCATTCAGGAGAGGTAATCTGCATCTCCCCATGGGTTAACTAATTGGAACACAATTAGCAGGTTTCGTTAAAAGCTCTCTTGGCTTATAAATGAGCATTAATGTTGGGTTTTGAAGAACTCACATGATTCATCCTGCCTATACTTTTGTTCAATCCACACTTGAGACTCTGGTCCTTTCCATTATGGATAGTTTGCCTGTAAAACCCCAAGCAGCCACAACAGCCACCGCCTTCTCCTAACAGAAAATGACTCACCCAGTGCTCAAAACCTCATGCTTTCGTGAGAGTGTCTTCCAACAAGTTTTCAAGTTCATTGGCAGCACTAGCTCCTCACCATTAAACAGAAATCGCTGGTCTTTTCTGTTACAGACACTAGGAAAGACAGAACCCTTCACAAGGGCGCTACTCTAAAGTAGGGCTTGAACTTGTAATGCCTTCAGTCCTGACAGCCACATCCATTTGCTCTGCACAAACTGATCCATCCGCGACTTATGAAAGACCCTAGAAAACGAAAGAGGAAATGATTTTTCAGGCAATAGATGCACATCAGTGTGAATGTGAAGATCTCTTAGAACGAGAGTTTCAGGATAACTTGGCACTGGTGGTGACTCACTTCATGAATCCTTCCATCTTCAGCGCTCCTATACACGTCGCGAGTCCACAAGCTGCTAGAAACCACAAACACCACCACTTTCAGAGAACATACCTATATAAAAACATAGTGCCTGTCTCACTTTCACATCAGGTTATCCACCGAAGAGACACTGGCCATGGGAACAGAGCATGCCAGCAAAGGGACTGTAGGTTATATCCAACCAGATCTCATAAAGTCAGACTATTCTGGTTGCTCCATCATTGAACAGATAAACAGTCTGTCTGTAGACAGGATGCTTCACCCTGATCAAGAGTTTTCTTTTGTGCTGCACTCATAGTGGAATCTGGCTTCCTTGGAATAGTCCTCCCCACATTCACAGTGCAACAGAGGAGCCATACTGAGCTAATGGGAGAACTGCTGTCCAAAAAGATCATCCAATTCAACAGATGGCATGAGAATAGGAAAGACCTGGCACGGGACGAGCTCAGAAGTGCACAGCTCAACAAGTATACAGAAAGAAAAGTCAATGAGGTGACATCTGTTTGCTTGATAATACTATGTTTCATAACAACCACTGGTTTGGGAGAAAGTGGTGGGAAGCAAGGCTACTTTGCCACATAGGTTGCAAAGTGCTCTCCTGACCAGCAGGCAGTGCAAGGGTGTCAAACCTGTAAATGAAGTTCAATGTTTATAAAAGGATTCCTTGGCAACCTCACTCCTCATAATTCCTAAAAAGATTGTGGAGTTTCACCTTTTAGGAAAAGGATCTTCATTCCTAGATTTCCCTAGGTGAAGAGTTGCAACTGGTATGTTTTGGACATGCTCAGGAACAGGTCCAGTTTCCAAGAAAAACAATTTTAACTTCTTAGCCTGCTTTCCTACAGAAGGAGGCTTATGCAATCACACTGTAGCCAAGCCAGTTGGCAAGTTTCATGCAAGCCTGACAGAGGCAGAGGTCTCAGGAGTTATCTTCCTAGTTTGTGAAAACACTGGGCCAGGTGGGTTCATGCAAGAAATGCGGTACTGTGAAATGGCATCAATACCCTCATAGAGAAGACAAATCCAAAGAAAAGCAGGCTTCCTTAGTCTTAGTTTGGACAGAAATGCTGGTTTAAAATGAGGAAAAGAACTAATAAAGTTCATATAGAGGTTTAGCATAAAAAGGCCGGCAGAAACTGGTAAGGTTTTTGCAACACAGTGTGTGCTGTCACCAGTGAAATTTCTACCTGAGCAAATACTTAAATACATGTTAAAAATTCGTACCACTGGTCATCAAAAGGCACTCCCCTTCATCTCTCCCCCAGTTTCCAGGTCTATGAAGAAGCACCGAGTGCATTTCCCCCCCAGGCACACACATACTTCCCAAGAAAAAGCTCAGCTGGTCTAAGGAAAAGTTTGGCCTAGAAATCTGGCCTCATTTAGCATTATCACCCTAAACCTCCACAACGGACGTGTACAGGGGCACGGCAGAAGGGCGAAGAGGAGCAACAGCATGGTTCCACCCAGCGTGACACTACCCAGGAGCCCCCCGGCTAGCCCGCTGCCACCGCTACGCACGCCCAGGAAAGCTGCCGGTGCCTCACAGTCTAGAGGGACATCTGCTACTTTGGTGCTGTCAGAAAACAAACTCCCAGCGCAACACTCCCATGCTGCTGGCAGAAGCGGCGCATGACCCAGCTATGCCTCTCCTCTGCCAGCTGGGAACTCCCCGCCTTGGAAGGATCCCTTCACCAGAGAGATCCAGATACTTTTCGCCCATTTACACCCCGAGCGCGGCTGAGAACGCGACCAAAGATTTCTAAAAAAACCTTTGCAACAATTCTTGCTGGATCCATTTAAGTGCTCGCAAGACAGAGGGCTGCAAATATTTGTTTTATTCACAGAGTGCATGGTATATGCTTAAGTAGAACTGAAATGCAGAGATCCGTTTGGCATTTAGGCAGTGCTTTTGGACTACGTAATAAAAAACACAGGAACACGCTACTGAAACCCAGGTGTGGCTGTATCTGAGGATGAAAGCCAACTCACACAGCGGTAAGGGAGGGGATATTTTGATTAACAAAACCAAGGAAAACCATGGAAGTACCACAAGATCTTTAATATGTAGCCAGGGCAAACAAGACCTACTTTAAGAACAAATAAAGTCCAAGTGAAGAAAATAAATCAGAGTACAACATGGTAAAATGATCACTGGAGGCAAGCGTCAGGGTCTGCTGCTCCGTCAGTTTACCGTTTGCAATGAGGCTACCAAACATTACTCTTCAGGCTTTGCTGTTTGCTCTATGTTGCGCTGAATTTTGAAGAGTTCAGCTTTAGAGGAAGAAAACCTGAACAGCCTTGATATTAGCATATAACTGTACAAAGCCGGAGGAATATGGCTCTGGAACAGCTCTCCCTCCTCCGCTCCCTTGTGAGGTAAATCCTCCAGAAAGACTAACACTGCAGGCAAAGAGCATCCTGCTGAGCCCCTGCACCCTTCCCCAGCCCCAAAGTGACCATGAAGCACAGCCAGAGCTGCCATTTAAACTTTCAAGCACATTTCCTTTTTCCATGCAGCTTTTCTAATCTCTGTGCATTTGTGGTGGGTTTTTTTTAACCTGTCCTCATAACTCACTCCTTTTAATCCCAGGATTAGCCTTGTTGCCCTTCTCCGTACCTTTTCTAGAGCTTTAAGTACGAGTCTCTAGATGCAGGAATAGATTGAGTTGAAGTGTTAATATGTCCTTGCTATACATCCTACAAAGTCTTTGCTAAAACGAGTAATTGCTCAGCACCTTTAGGAGGCAACATGATTTTAGCTGTCCCTTAGAAGCATAACTTAAGGCGGTAGCTACCCACATCCCTCCTATCCCCCTACTGCTTCCCCCCCAATGCCGAATTCATTCTTTAGCGAAGGGAAAAAGCAAACCACATTCTTCAGGGCTGTTTTAGAAAACCCAATCAATGCTGCTTTGACATACCAGCAACACATGTTCCCATTTCAACAAATGGGAACATTTCAGGCAGACCACCACTTCAGATGAAGTGGGGCTCCCGGCTGCTGAATCAGCACTTTCCATCCTGCTGGCAATACAGAGTCATGCGACGCTTCAAAGGAAAGCAGGGGAAAAGGGAGAAGGGGGGGAAGGCGCTGGCACTTAAGCAACAGAAGCGGGCAAGAGGATTTTGCAGTTCATCTACCAAACCAATTAACTGCGAACTGTTCTTATGAAGATGCCACAGTTTCAGCCCCAGCTCGCAGTACCACAGTGACACAATGAGAGAGCCATGCGTGCGCCGCCCTCCGCGGAGGGGAACCGAGGCAGGAGAAACCCAGCACTCACACTCCTACACCCCCGATTTCAGGTCTCCTGGGCTAACGCGGGGCTCTCCGGCAGGGCCGGCGGAGGCGGCGGGGCACGGAGCTGCTCTCCTCTCCCGCACACGGCTGCTCTCCTCCTCCCCTCTCCCGCACGCACACGGCTTCCCGGCTGCCGCCGCCGGTCCGCACAGCGGATGAGCAGGAAGGTGGCAGCACTCCGGCGTGGCATTTCTGCAAACTGCCCACCCGCCAGCCCTCCCGCAAACGCTAAACGGCGCGGGGGGGAAGCAGGGTGGAGGGGACACGGCGGAGTTTCGGCAGCACCCCTAGCAGTTGGCGGGGCAGGTCTTACCCACTTCCAGCGCGGGGCGACGGGGAAGCCCGGCTCCCGGCACCGCTGGGGAGAGGCACGAAGCAGGCGAGCGAACAAAACGCGGCAAGGAAGCCCCGAGCCGGGGGAAAGGGCCGCTCCCCCGAGCCCCGAGGCGAGCAGCCGCTGGCCGCCCCCCGCCCGGCCCTAGGGGCTCCCCGCCGGGCGGCGGGAGGTGCGCGGGGAGCGCTCCCCGCGGGCACGGGGGGCTCGCCGGCGGCCCCAGGAAAAGGAAGTTTGCCATCGTCGTCGTCCTCCTCCCACCGCCCGCCGCCACCGAGCAGCCGGCAAGCCGCCCCCTCCCACTGTGGCTCCCCAGGGGCAGCCGCCGCCCCCCCCTGCGCTCCCCGCATCGCCCTCCTGCCCCTTACCTGCTGGGCGGCCGGCCGGCCGGCACTCTCCCCGCCGGGCGCCGCGCACCCGCCAAGTTTCGGGCGGGCGCAGAGGGTCGGGGGAGCGGTCTTGCGCGGCGGCGAGGACGGGAAAGGGGGTCCTCGAGCGGCAGGGTGGAGGGGGCACGGGCGGGGAGGGCAAGCTGACGGAGCCACGCGCCTCAAAAACAAAAAAAAAAAATTTACAAAAATTTAAAAATAAAAAAATGCAATTAAAACAAAAAAAAAGGCAAAACACACCCAACGGGGACGTTCGCGCCTCCGCAAGGCGACCCCGGGCTGCGGGAGAGATCTGCGGAGAAAACTTCTGCCCGCCCGCGCCGCCGCCGGCTCCCGGTGCTAACGGCGCCCCGCCGCCGCCGTGCGCTCGCCCCGCGCCCAGCTGACTCCCGGCGGCGCCCCGCCCCGCCCCGCCCCGCCCCCGCCGCACGCAGCCGCAGCCCCGGCCCGCGCCCTGCCGCCGGCGCCCCGCCGAGGGCAGGGGGCGGCCGGGAGCCCTGGAGGTGGCCGGGCTGCGGAGCCCCCTCCGGGGGCAAGAGGGGCTGGGGGCGGCAGGTTAGGGGGCTGTTACGGGGGCTTCCCCCCCCCCCCAAGAAAAGCTCACCCGCAGGTAGCACCGGCGCACGCCTTTGCTGGGGGAGGGGGGCTGCTTTTTCTTTAAAATAAAGCCAACAGAGCAGCCGGGGGCATCTACACACGCGAGACATTCGTGCCTGGAGACTTTTCCTTTAACCTCATCTGCCCACCCTGTTCTCACACGTTTCTCCCTCAGAACTGCCTGGGGAAGGTGCCTCAGCCCTCCTCCTCCTCCTCCTCGGCGGGCGCCAGCAGCGAGGTGGGCTGTGCCGAGAGCTCCTCCGTATTGCAAAACACCCTCATCGCCCCGGGTCCCCACGCTGCCAGCAGCACCCTACAGCCTGCTGCTTCGAACTTGTGCACGGTGGGACCTTCGCTATTTCGCTCTGTGGATCGCCAGAGCTTTACCGTAGCTCCGAAAGAGCCTGTTTGCAAGTAGCTTGCGAATAATTTGGACTGCGAAAAAAAAGCTCTTTTAGAAGTGAAGCTGCACGCTTCCCTAAGAGCTACTCTTTTAAAGCACGTAGACTTCAACGCAAGCCGCTGCACCGCAGGAGGAGAGGAATATTGTGTTCGCCAGACGCAAAAAACACCTCTCGTAAGAAGGGGTCAGCACTATAAAAGGAAATCAAGGAGAAGTGGGAGAAATCTCTGGGCTTTTCCTCCTAAGACAGATGCGTGTACGCTGTTGGGAGCATTGCAGCTGAGCGCCCGAGCCGAATGTAGTTTGAAATGTAACATAATCCTTCCTTGCTCTTGCTCCTTCTTCCTCCGTGGCTCTTCTTTACTGTATGTAAAGGAATGTTTTTGTTATCAACCCGCCCTCTCCGTCCCCGCATTTCCAGCCCTGCTCTGATCTCACTCTGTTCTCACCACTCGCTCTCCCTGTTCGACTCCTCAAATAATCTCTCTGGTTTCCTCGTGTGTCACCTCAGTCTGTGTCAGAGGCACGTGCCGCTCTGCTGCCCGCTCGCTGCTCGCCCTCCTCATGCCACCAGGCCCCGGCCTCTCCCCAGGACCGCGCTTCCCTCGGCCATCTCCACTTGACACGGTGCTGAGCGCTGCTCTTCAGCCTGTCAGCACCACTAGTGCCTCTCCCATCCTGTCCCATCCCAGACCAGCCTGGCCCTTTGGGATCTTGCTCCATGCACCGCCACTTCTCAGCCCTTAGTTCACCCCTGTCTTCCCACGGCCGGGCTGGTCTACCCTGACTTTCTGTGAGCCATCGTTCACCCCTGATCATACATTTTGGGGGTCCAGCTTTGGAGGCTGGTACCTCACTGGAGGAGAAGCTGCCTCCTCTCTGCTGCTAGCAGAAGGCTACTGTCCAGGTTTCTATCTATCTAGTGAAAAGGTGAAGGTAGGTGGTGTCAGATTTCTGCTCAAGATTACTCCAGGGATAAGGAGGCACCTACTACCTCCCAGACCCTAGGACAGCATGGCCGGCATCACAACGCCACGTGCTTACATAAGAAACTTTCTGCACTTACAGGTTGTAGAATGATAGAACAGCCCAGCTTGGAAGGGACCTCCAAAGATCATCTGGTCCAACCTTTCATGGGAAAGGGAGCCTAGATGAGATTATCTGGCACCCTGTCCAATTGCATCTTGAAAATCTCCAGTGATGAGGACTCCACCACATCACTGGGGACATTGTTCCAGTGGATGATTGTTCTCACTGTAAAAAATTTCTTTCTTACATCGGAATGAAACATCTCCTGGTGCAACTTGTACCTGTTACCCCTTGTCTGCTCCTTGTGGCTCCTTTTGAAGAGAAAGCCTCCATCCTCTTTGTAGCTCTACCTGTATGATTTGACCAAGGTGTGACCATAGATGTCTGGTTCTTGCTGCTTTTGCAGAGCCCGCTGCTGCGGGCACAGCTGAGGGCTTCAACACATGCCTCTTCCACACACTGTTTAATGCTATTATTTGCCCTGGCACATTCTTTAGCTGCGCAATGAAGTGGTTATACTTTGTCATCCGTAGTATTTCCACCCTAGAATATCAATTTACAGCCCGGCATTGCACGGTGTCCTCAAAAAGCAAGAAGTGAAAGGAAAGAAGTTACGTAACTGGGCCGGCGCGGCAGAGCCAGCCAGCCACTGGCAGGATTGCACTCCAGGTATTCCTGCCTTCCAAAACATCCCCCTTCTGCCCCAAAAGTCCTGCTACCTCAACCTCAAAGGCACGTCACGCACTACATCTTAAAAACAGAGACCACCCTTACAACTGCAATGTGCTGCGTCCAACGCATAAGGGAGACTGGAGGGATAAAGCCCAGGTATTTTTGAACCATCACGCAGGCAGCTACCTGGCTGTCTTCCAGCATGCTCTTTCTTTAAGTGTGTTCACTCTTTCTCTATATAAGACTGCTGATCCATCAGTTAATCATCTTGAGTAAGTACCTAAAATTAACTTTTAAATTATTAATGCATGAGAACATATCCGTTTGCCATGTATATTATTTTAAAGGATTACAGTGTGTGTGTACACTGAGTGCCATTAACGTTACATTTTGAAGACAGTAAATTGACTTGTATGGAAATCAGAAGAGTTGATGGATTTCTCTACAAATGCCTTTGACAATGATAAAACGTTTCAATTGGATTATTATTAAGCATGTGTCTCTACTTAAATTTCTTTCTAATACATACAAAAATAAGAGACTGCACAAGTCTTAATAATATAATATTTTTCATTTTGTGGTGGGTAAAAAAAAAAAAAGATACACATGAATATTGAAAATACTGCTCTGACAAATAAAAACACTAGGAAAGATATGTTTAGTTTCCTAGGCTACAGCTGTGTCGTTCAAGACAAAACTGTACTGTCATAAAATTGTTTATCCAAAATAGCACCATTAAAACTGTTAAATGTAGAAGTAGCAATGCATCCCTTCAATGGCAGTGAAGGACATACTTACGATAGTCATCTTCTATTCCCTTCACTAACAAATCTCTGAAAAAGCCCTACAGTATGCTGTATCATGAAAATAACAGCCTAAAATGCCAATTATTTTCTCTAAGGAAAAAAATGTTGTCATTTTCTGCAAGAAAAACCACACAAGAAATAATGATGGCCATAACGTTCTACAACTGCGTAAACATTATTCCTACTCAAGAACAGTCCAAAAAGTAGAGGCAAACATCAGCGCAGAAGCCTCGGTGCCTTCAGGACTTCTGTGCAAGGGGATGGCGCCCAGAAGTTTGTCCCAACTCCCTCTTTTCTTCTTCTTTTCAGTAGTTAAGGTTCAGGTTAGAGAAGACTGATTCTACTGACCTCTGATGGAAGAACTAGTGAGACTCCGTGCCCGTGCTCAGGGGGTTCAAGGGTGCTGGGGGAGAAGAGGATGGGGGGTGCAGTCCCCTCTTAGCTGGAGAGGGTCTTGCTTCCCTGTGGCTACTGAGCTTTGGTACAACTGGACTCAGGCTGTCATTTTATTCTCCAAGGTACTACTCTCAAAATATCAGGAAAGCCTGGAAAATGCCCTCTTTGCCATTTTTGCTCCTCAGAAAACTTACATTAACGTAAGTTTCTCATGTGTTACGGCTTCAGAAACAAGTCTGAAATATAAGCAGAATATAGGCATTCTCTGTCTATTTAGCACTGCATTAAAGAATTGGGACCTAATAACAAATGTTGGTTAGAATTCAAGTACAGTGGACTTGGTTTGCTTTCCACTGAGACCTGAACTCTGCAGGATGACTTTCCTTTTTGGAACTTATCCAAAGGACGCAAAGCTCTACAATTCAGTTACCTCCAAGAGAGAAAAGGGTCGTTTTAAAGTTTTATTAAATTGACTAATGTAAACTGTCTACTAGATATGATGTTTTCTTGAGAAACATTCTTAGATTTCATATGTATTCAGAGAACGGGCATAATTTTCTTTTCTATTACATTGATTTAGGAAATGAAAATCTAATAGCAGAAGATCTGAAGAGGAGAGATCAGAATCTGGCCACTGCTTTCATTCTCAAAGGCACTTTCATGAAAGCACTATATGAAAGTCGGCACTGAGCATCATCTTCAACTGGTATGAATGCGCTGATAAAAGACTTCAGTGATCAAAAAAGGGTCAACATGATCATTATTGCCTAGTAGGTATATAGGCAAAAATGCTGACCAGCCTTTGAAGTGGTAATAAGTTTCTTTTGTCATGGACAAGGCTTTTCACCTTGAATAGACAGGAAGTCTGCTAATGCATTAGAATTTTAAGAAGGCTTAATCTGGAACAAAAATCAACTCAAAATTAATATTTCCGTTGCTTTTACTATAGTTGAAGGAAATGTTTCAAATATTTTTAAAAGCTATCCAGAAAAAAAAAATAAAATAAATATTTTTAATGTTAAGGTAGGGAGGAAAAACCATTCTCCTTCCTTTCTGTCTACATCCTTTTCCATTATACTTATTTTATCACTATATGGTGGAGATTGAAAGCTGAAAGGGGAAAGGAAAGCGCTAAGAAAGAAACTAAACATGTTTATAAAAATATTCACTAAATATAACTGTATGAGCTAAAGGATACAGATTGTATTTCAATATTCACCAAAAGACTGACATTTTCAAAACTTATGTTTTTTCCCCCAATATTTACTCAATTCTCTTTTTACCTGACCCAGCAGAAACTCTACCAAGTGCATTAATTTTAGAAGTTTAGATAGTTCATCTTTTGCCCAGTTGTTGTCAAGAGGATTGCTTAACATTATCTGAGTATAGAAAAGACTTTTTTTCTATAGTCTAGTCTCTAAAAGACTAGCAACAGAAAAAGAAGAGTTATGGCATGACCATAGCTGAATAAACTCACTGTGTTCATAGACTACATTGTGGAGATCTACTTTTTGTTGCTAGGTAAGTTATATCTCTATTTACAGCTTTTTCAAAAGGCTGAATAGTCAGGGACATTTTGTAATTTGAGATGGAGTCCTAAGCTCCAGTGAGAGAGATGTGCTCTTTCTGGGCTGTACAAAATAGAGCAGTCACACAAGGTGGTAGAGAGGAGAAGGGAATTTTAAGAAATACTGATGATCCGAACAGCAACAGCATTAAAAAGACTAATACATTCAGCCCATCCTTCTACAAAACACACATCTGTTCCCACTACTAGCCCCACAATTAACACATTGACTATTAATTCAACATTAATAACTATAAATTACTGTATTCTCTTAGTTCTGATAAAGTGAAAAAGAAAATGGGTACTTTTGGACATCAAAGATGTTAAGTGAAATTACATGTTAAAAGTATTTCGCTTTTTCCAAATCAAAGTCAGCAGCTTTCCAGATGCATAATAATTTTTCAACTAGGATGCCAGGTAACACTAGATGGGAAGAAAAATTCATAATTATACTGCACTAGGAGGAGATTCAGTTCAAGCTACACTATATATTCTCATTTTTGACATGAGAAATCGGGATTTGTTCAAAACGTAGCGCTTGTTCACAGCTTTGCCACAGAGGAGGAGAGAACGCAACAAGAACTGTGACTCAGAATGAAATCCAGCCATGCTACATTCAGTGGCAAAACTCTTAGGGAGCTTAGTGTGACTATGTTTTTATCTCAAGTCTTTTCTTGGTTCGGGGGCACGGGGCGGGGGGGGTGGGTAAAATAAAAATAAAGACAAAAAGAAAATCTTCAATGCCATAACTTGGCCTACATGCTGAAGCTTTTAGGAGCATATATTCACCACTGCTGTAGCAGGGTCTTCCAGCTTGTGCCATCCGAAAACCAGAAACATTATGTCAACGTAAACAAGAAGGGATTACATAGACGTAGATTTTACCAAGCTGAGAGAAGAGACACAGCAATCCAGCTGTTCTGGACCCAAACCAGATCTTCCCTCAGTTTGTGCTCTGAGCTGCGTGCAGATCCCAGCATCCTCTGAATTAAAATGTGCCTCTGTGCTGCACAGCCTTGCAAGGTGTCAGCGTGCCTTTTGTTGGCTTGTAGGGTAGGGATGCAGAGCTGAGGCATGCATTAGGCAGGTCCTCCCTGTGTGCTGTAGGCACCACTGGTCTCTACCACAGTCAGTTCATGTCTCATGCCACTCTCCACTGCAAGGCAATGTGAAGTTTTGAGAGCATTCCCGTATTGTTTCTTTAAATAAGCAAAATGCAGATGTCTAATAGCCAATTCAAGTCTGGACTGGACTTCTTGTATTTAGACTGCCATTTCCAAAGGAAGTCACATTTTGCTTTCCTGGTGCAGGAATTACCGAAAAAAAATCCCCAAACAAAAACAAACGCACACTGCATTAGCATCTAAATTAATCCCTTGTCATAAACTTGTAATCCCTTACAAACTTTCCCTAGCCAATTAAGCCAAACCTTTCTCGGAAATCACCTGGCAGGAGGAGATTCCCCTGCTTCATCCATATCAAACAGTGGGTAGGATGCTTACACAGACTGAGAACTTACGTTAAAATACATGTTGTGTCTGTGGTGATTTAAAATTATATTTTCTACAAGTCTTGTCTATTGATTTGACTATAGGAGAGGAGTAAGAAGTCATTGGCCTTTTTAAATGATTCCCTTTTGTATGGAAAAATATTTAAATCAGCCAAGGAGAGAGCATGAGAACAACCCCCAGGCTTAGCAGTTAGCACACACTCTGGGACAGGAGAACCCGGCTTTCACTCTTCAATGCCAGAAGGGTTTACTACGTACTGTTTTAACTGTTATGTACTGTTTTAACTCTTCCTGCTCTTCTCATTTAATGATGTAATGCAAAGCTATTTAAAAAAGACAGACTGAAAGAATGTCATGCCAGAATATCACCCAGCCTGGTGAGAGGATCAATTTCTTTGGAAGGGGATATCTCACTTCAAGCAAAGAAGAGATTTTAAACTATGTTTTCTCCACCTGGTATGGGTCATTTAATCTAATCATAAGAAGAAAATGGCCAGATCTGTCATATTTTCCCAATATCTGTAGTAGGCTGAATCTGGTAGGTGTGCTCAGAGAATGCCTCAGTTAGCAGAAGGCCACATTCCTCACTTGCAAATCCTGATGGGACTTGCACTTCAGATTGTCTGGGAAGAAGTAGGCATTTACTCTATCTTTATTACAGAGAAAAACTTGGAGGACAAATTGTTCCTCGTGATATACATCCATTGTTAAGGGAGCGATTTTTCAAAACAGAAAAAACTGCCCTGTAGTTGCTATCCTGACAAAATGTAGATCTCCTCTCCTCTCCTCTCAAACTGTGAAGGCTGTTCTTTGTCAAAGGACATCCTTTCTGTGATTGTCAGATGTACGCAAATAATCTGCATACATTCTTAGTGTGATTTGTATCATTCTTGAGAAGTAAATTTTTGGGGATTGCTCATTTGGCTATCAAAGAATTTAATTAAAGTTATTAAGGTCAAGTTGCCCCTACTTGTTTTCTTCTGATGCTTCACCGGATGTGAAGTAAAAGAACGAAGACATGGTACAACATAGTAGCCCAGACATTCATCTTCAGCAGCACTGTAGGTCCAAGAAGGATGGCAGGCAGTGAGAAGTCTGAGAGAGCCTCACAGGAGCTACCGTAGCAGCTGAGAGATCTACTGGTGCTCCTCAGGAAGTTCTCACCATCTATTGCTGGAAGTTTGAGGCAGGCAAGCTTGCCACCGATAGCCCAAGATTTAGGTATGATTTACTCTATTTTTCTAAACTTAGTAGCGTAAAGGTGCACTTCTGCCTAATACCATAAGCCATTTGGACCTCAAAAAGATTAGTGAAAGCAAACAGAAAATATCTTTGCAGAAAAGACTTTCAGGACAATTACACCTACCACGCAAGATCATTTCTTCCTCCTTGACCAAGCACATTTCTAACATACACTTCTTATGGTGATGTATAGGTGCCGCTGGATGACTAAAATGCCTCAGCAGGACCAGGGCTCCAACAAGGAGGCTCCCTTGAAGCAGGAAAGTGGCCTCTCTGTGAGCGCATGCCCACCACAAGGGCGCAGGTTCTTTTTCACGCAGCCCTTGTTCTAAGATGCCAGATGACATTTCTGGTCTTACATTGATCGCTTTGTAGGTTCTCCCTCCTCCCCCCAAAGATTTGGTGATCCTCTTACTTTGGTTATTGTTTGGGAAGCATTTGAACTGACCTTTATTTCACCCATGCCTCAGGGATGAGATCATTTAGAAAATGCCATATAAAAAAAAAAAAGACTTCATTCTGTGAACCACAATGGGGTGATGATACAGCAAGGATATTTACAGCAAATCAATGAATCTGTCTAATTACTATCCTCTAATTTAGAGGATTTGCTTCTACAGTGGGAGGCAGACTACTGGTGGATTGTTCCTCCCTCTTTAAGACCTAGAGCTACATATGTCATATTGTGAAAATGTGATACAAAATTGATTCTAAAAAATTGCCTTCAGATTACTCACCAGGAAGCAATTGGAGTCAGGCCAGGAGCAGATGGCAACTCAAAAGGCAATCCTCTTCCTCCTCGAGAAGTACTATTACTTTGTACTTCAGTAGCAGTATTGATCTGAGAAACCTGCTGCCTTTTACAAACAGTAACAAATGTAATTTTATAGTGCCCTGGTAGCACAGTGAGTAGTGTTTCTGTGTCTTAGCACGTGGGGGAACTTATGCATGTGGAAGTTAGGTTTACACCATTCCCATGCCCACAGTTTTCCAAGAGATCCCATTCTCTCTCTGAAGAAAAATCGTCATCTCTAAAATCCCAGCATTCTGCCACAAGCTTGGCACCCAAATATCAAGCATGTGAAGTTAAGGGATGCTAATTAGAGGCAAAGCCATTGGCAAAAAGAGACTTTCCCAAGTCACAGAAGAAAGTACATAGCAGGACCAGGACCCAGAATGGCTTAGTCCTGGGTTATGCTGTGTAGGCTCACCCCGTGAGCCCACGGGGAGTACCTGGCTTCTCCTGAAACTACTTGCCAACACAAAGCACCTCTTGGACAAGTGACGCACTTGGTTAAAGAGGAACTGAAATTCTGAAAGCAAATACCAGCTACGTGTTATACCCTGCAGCACAGCTGGATACAGGGAACCTGCTGAGATGGTGAAACTCTCCACAAATAGGCAGTCAGTATGCTTCCCTAGTCAGGACCAAGCAAACTCTTTGGTAATGAAAGAGACATTTTTACAATGGAAAAAGCAGGAAGATTTTCCTACTTCTTGCACTGATACAGTAACCAATACAGTCATGGTATTGAAATGTGAAGAATTTCAGCCCAAATGTTGGGGGGACGGTTAATTTGAGAGTGGGAGAAAGCTTGCATACTTCTCAAACCTTATTCTATACGTAGTGAGGTCAAAAGCAAAACCCTCAAGCATGAGCAACGTTGGGCACACAGCAAACAATTTTGCTGTAAATTACGGTGCATATCCGCAACGGCAGATCTTAAGTGGGTATAAACTCTCTATAGAAGTGGATCTAGAAAAACATGTATCAGCCAAACATTGTCTTCAGGAGTACGTTGTGTGAAACACATGGCAAGGTTTGCAAAGCTCACAATACCACTTAGGTAGATTTGGGAACTTTGGCATGAATGAAGTGGGGATTCACCTCACAAAGATTTTATTTCATGCTTAGGGAAGGGTGATTTCTCGGGGATTTTTGAAAGCTGACTCTTTCAAAACAGAAATCCTTTTAGAATGATCTTCACTATGTAGGTTAGCAAAGGAGACAAAGAAAGCTGAACCAGTGGCTAACCACATAGGAGGCAAAACATACAAGTTTCTGGAGAGGCAAATCCCTTTTTTCAACTAGCAGTTGAGAAAGTTGGTATGCAAAGAACAAATAACTTTACTTTAAAAAAAAAAAGGTGTTTTGCTTTATAGAATGTATTAAGGTATTAAATTGAATGTATTTCAATGCTGACACTCATACCCTGACAGGCTACTTTTCAAGAAAGCAGGCTGTATTATATACTAGGATGCAATTCTGGTCCCAGTGAGGTCAAAAGTGCAAGTTCAAGTCAGACTTGATTTTTTCATCTCTCAACTCTGAAACACATTTTGTATAGTTAAAATTCACTTTTTATTTTAATTGCTCACATACTAATATTTTAATTGTTCTTTATTTCTAGAAAACTGGAGTGAGATACATTTAGGTCTTTATATTTTTTCTCTACTTAAGACCTTCCCACACATCGAGGCACTGAGGTAGAGCACCTTTCTATTGCCATGTGCACTGTCCAAATGTTAAGATACAGAAAGAAATAGAAGGATTTCTCCAGGACAGTAAAACACTGCCTAATTCTAAGTCTGCAGAAAACAAGCAGTAACTGACCCTAAAATACTAGTACTGAACCTTGTGGTCAGATAGCCCTGATATTTGCAGTCGAAGGATCCTTTCATTCAGATGCGTAGAGCACTGGCTGGGGAACATGGCCCTCATGATAAGAAAATGCAGGCATCCGGTATCACATGATAATCATACATGGCTATATAATTTCAACATCATGTCATATGCATTCCTGCTGCATAACCAAGCATGAATATCTCTGGGAAACACCAGTACCTGTATCATATGATAGGACAGAGGCCAAAGGGCATGAAGGAAAGGGAAAAAGATGGAGTAGGCTGTGCCCTGGATAGACTGGTAAAAACACTTGATGTGGCCAGGATGGTACGGGATAGGCTCCATGCTCCAGGGATTGATTAAAAGCACAACATTTTTGAGTCACACCATGTCACAGCAAAGCAAGGATCACATTTAAAGACAAGGCTGCTGGTGCAGAACAGAGCTGATGTGGAACTGGAAGGCACAGTGAAACCCATTCTTTGACAGGCATGGGACTTTGTTCGTTGAACAGAGAGCATTCACATAGTCAGACACCCTTCCAGCCTGTATTATTTGCTACATCAGCATATTCAGTGTTACTTACACAAAGGAAGTTAGCAAATTGTGTTACATGACCAACAAAGTCCCAGTCTCCCTTTCTCCTTGAAAAATACAGAAGCCAGTAGAGTAGCCCAACATCCTAAGTCCCATTATTTGTATTACAACAGTTCCCAGGAACTCTGCACGACAGAAAGTCATTGTGCTGGTCAAGCAGTGGAAAACATTTCATTAGCTGATAGAGCTATTAGCTGATCTCCATCTTATTAGGTGCACCCCATCATTGAATACCCCATAATTGAACTTGACCTCGAATGCAATCATAAGAAGTCAAGCTGTTCTCACTTTCCCTAACAACACGAGGGTTTTGCAACATAGCCGCACTCCTGCAAACTCACTATGCAAACACTAGATTCTGCATTAAATAGAGCCTTGAATGTTTGACGGCACTGGTGTAGTTGTATCTATGCAATCTGCCCCTGCTGTATATGAGTCCTAAGGACCACTGATAACAACAGAACTGGCTGGGACAACTGGGGTAATCAGGCCACTAACCCTCTAATTGCAGGCAGTCATGGCAGGCAGAAACTCTGAATACCTGAGGACTCCTATCGCCTAATTCAGTCTTAAGAAATTCTCCTACTTAGCGTACAATCCCTTGCATGATCTTATCAAGCTAAATGGTAAAGCAATTTAAGTTACTTTTCTCCCCTCAGTTCCTCCCAATTAGAAAACTGTATCAGAATTGCACTCCTCAGGTAGTCTTCTAATTTCCAGCCTAAATATATTCACAACCAATCTTATTTCCTTCCTGCCACCATTTGTCTGTCTGGTCTATTTGTGACTCAGTCCTTATTTATGACTCACCAGTGTGAAAGATAAGATTTGTGGCTTAGCGAGTGGCCTAATTGCCCAAGCGATGATATATTAGAAACACTCAAAAGGAAACATGTGAGTGCCCTTCTTAAAGTCCAATTAAGGAAATATGTTTACATCTAAACATCTCTAAATAAAAATTTTAAAATCCATTTGACCTGGAGTTTCCTCAATAAATATTTATGCTATGTTTGCTAATTAATGCAGCAATTTTCTCCCTGGTCCTCTTGTTCAATATGTGTACGAACAACAAGTCAAGACAGTGTTGATTATACGATTACACTACCTTGCTCTGTTTCATTAGCCTCCCGTTGTGGGAGTGACCAGCTTTCACGATGTCCGTGCTAGACTATGGTTCAGATGAACTTGGTGGAGCCGAGGGTATGTGGGCGACTTGGCAGAACAGCTGGAACAAATGGCAAAAGTTATCTTTACTTGCCTCTCCAAGGGAGCATGTTCTGGCTTTGGTTCGTCAGCTCTGCCCCATAAAGGTCCAGCTGGAATTTCAGCTGCTTCTGGATGTTGGGATAACAGCAGTGGACAACAGCATTTTTTCAAAATGTGCTTAGATCTCAGTCCTGCAGCGCACTAATCATGCTGGGATTGAAGGCTTTGCAAGAGCAAAATTAAAAGGTCATAATAGCCTGTCTGGAGAAGGACATTTTAGTAGTAGTTATTCATTTCATTATTCTTGCAGGACAAGCTAGAGGCTTTAGCAACAGATGAGATCTCCATTGTCCTCAGCACGGTAAAAAGCCAGAACAAATGGCCAGTTCTTGCCCCAGCGAGGCTTACATTTGGTGGAGAAATAGAAAACATTTTCTTGGAAGATGCTATCTTGTTTCATGTCAGTCTATCAAATCCCAGTTTCAGCTTTGCTATCCACCATCTATTTCATGAAGGTTATTTCGGGCTCGATCCTCAGCTGGCACAAATCAAACATTGTGCTCATAAATCAGCCGAGCTATGCTGATTTATGCTTGCTGTGTCACTTCAGTGAAGACAATGAAGTTACGCCAACTGACATCAGCACAGGATCTGGCCCTCAGATGCTGTCAATGCCATTTAGTGCCACTCTTCTTTTCCGCTTCTTCCTTAGCGTGGAGAGATTATTCTGGCTGACTGCAACCAGGAGCCAAGCGCGACTCGGCTCCTGTTCCTGCACCCAGCCTCCTCCTCAGCTCATTAACTCCCAGAGGAATGGGGGGTGTGGGAAGGGAGAAGATCCGGCCCTTTAGAGGTGGTTCCATTTATAAATATTGACTTTAATGTTAATTTCATGTAGTTGCTTGTAAAAGTCTTTTAGGCTGAAGCAGAAGGCACACTGCAGATGGCAAGGATATTTTTCACAGTTTTTATGGTGGATAACAATATACTTGACATTTTGCTCATTAAATGTGAGCCCTGGTATGTGAGTAAACATGCTAGGCATCTGCGCTCTAAAATTACCAGTGTGAAAAGCAACAACTCAAATGTTTCAGTCAATAAATGTACAGCACAGAAGCAACATTCAGCTACTTTCTGAATGCTGTGTGCAAGGCGAGGACTGAGTTTGCAGTATGACATGGAACACTCTAGAACCAACAAGGAAAAAATAACATATTGCTTTACAGTCCATACTTTGCAGGGAGAGGAATGCATCCAAAAAATATCTAAAGTCAACATAAACACGTGGTAGACCATACCCAACAATTTGTGTTTCTAGAGGAAATAACATGTGCATAGTCAAGCCGCAAAACTACATCGGAAAGAAAGGCAGGTAACCAGAACGAGCTGAAAAGGTGGAAGAGGTGATCTACGGCGGGAAAGGCAGCTTGTGCTCAGGAAGAACAGTGGAACAGGACAAGAAGGAGCAGGACAGATTTGCGGTGCAATATGAATGGTTATGATGAGTGACCAATGAGCAGGAAATCAGAGAACAGATGGCACTGAACTGGTTCTTCTCCTTTCTACCATGGGAAGTTTTCTGCTCCCCATCTTTGGGTTTTGACACATTCTCAAAGAAATGAAAAAGAGAAGGGATGAAAAGCTCAGGTGGAAAGAAAAGCTGGAAGGGTAAGATAGCTGTAGGATCTTAAGTTAGTACATGCTTTTTACTTGTCTTTTAAACATTCTGGAGATATTACTTTGAGATGGCTGCAATTCTGAGCAGTAGTGAAATAAAACATACCTAGAGGAAAACAAAGTTTAGCTTAGGACATCTTGCGATGTTCACAAATCCGAGTTCTTCCAGAAACCAATACCATGCAGGCAAAGACAGCAAGTTCAAATTTAAGAAATAAAGGATATCTGGATTGATGTAAGAGGAAGACTTGTGTCTCGTAGTTTTATTCATGGATTTAGTATGAGTTTTTGCATATTTCTTCCTGAGAAGACGAGTTTGTTACTTAATTCTGTATGATGGTAATGGGTGTGAAGAAAGTGAGACTCACCATATGAAACAGTGATTTATTTTAACAAGACCAGAAGAATTAAGGTAATGCTAACTTTTTCGTTATCCTCCATCTCTCGCAGCAGTATTGGCCTGTACAACAATGTTTTTTTTGTTTCTCAATACACATAGATGTCCTCCCCTCTTCTCACTCTTTCATCTTCCCTCATGTTTCTCAATTAAGTCTACCTTCCCCTCAGTGTAAAAATTCCCATTTTCTTTGACAGTTACTGTAAAAGTCATGTATCTTTTCTCCATCTCCCCCCAAATAAAACTCCACGATATATATTATTACCTGCAGGGAATCAGCTCTTTGATATACCACATCATGATTTTAGAGACAATTATAAAATAAAAAGTTTTGAAAATCAAGCTGAAATGTGAATTCTGGTATAAATTTGGCTATACTACTCTTGACCATAGTAGAGGATTCTGCCAACTGAAGCAGTGGATAAAATCCTGTTAATATAAGTGGAAATGAGATAAGATCCCTAACTGACCAAACTAAGAGATTGGATGGATTTTACTCAAAAAAAAAAATATTCAAAATCTTTCTGTCCTTAGACCCCATCTAGTCATCCAGTCCTAAGAATCCTCATGCTCAAACCACATTCATGCATTTTTTTTCCCCTATACTTACAGAGCAATGAGAACTTGAACGAAAACAAAAAACAAACCAACTAAATCCTGGATTTGTTACAGAATAGCTTAAGCAAGTGGCAGTCTCACATATCCACACTTGACAAGATCCAAAGAATTACTGATATCCCAGAATGGGGTAGGTTAATTTGCATAATACATTGTACATCAGGACATCTTCCTGATAGTTGAGAGTTTGTCCCTAAAACATCTTCATCTCTCTTATTAATCTCTTCTTTCTCAGAGGTAAGCCCCAACTCTTTTATGTACAATACCAAAGCTAACAAGGATAACTAGCACACTGTAGTCATGAAGTGTCCAGAAATTACTGTGATAGCTAGGTATATAATTTATACTGAAGAAATCAAATATGTAGCAAGATCAGTCTGATCAAATTATTTCTGAAGGTTTAATATCAGATCTGATGGACCAATGGTCACTGTACCAGATTAGCCAGTGTTATAGATGTCTACGTCAAGGTGTACAAAGCCCTAGAATCTGATGTCACCTTTTTAAAAGGGGTATGGACAACAGTAATAAGGGAAAAAAGGATGAAGGGAGCAAACATGTAGTTAAGTTAAAACAGACCTCAACACCAAAACTGAGACCCCCTAAATAAATACATTAATTCAGTCATGCATTTTCCTATGATTCTGATGTTTCTTCATGCAGTAGTGTGAATTTGCAAGTAGTGTGAATTGAATCTCTGAAGATCCCACACAAAATCTATTGAAAGAAAATAGCTTTCCTTCCTTGTACCCATTAGCTTCAGGAACCATCAGGTAGGTTGCCCAAAAACCTAAATCAACATCTCATAGTTCAGGTATCACACAACCTTTGCCAATTCAAACATGCTGAGTTGGAATTAATATGGCTTCTGTTTTGTGTTACGTGTCCAGAACCAGGGAGCTGAAGCAAGAGAATTTGGGGAGTGAAGCAACACATCATTGGTCCCCTGTTTGTAAATATGCCTCTACTGCTCCACTGAGCAATCCCTGTGCCTGGAGCAGCTCTGGAAGGGAAGAGGTGTTATGGCCACTGTCTGAGGGAGGGTTTGATGTGAGGAAGAGTGACAGGATCTAGAATTTGCGTATGCTGTCCCATTTTCCTATAAATGCTCATAATCAGTTTATTGTGATGAATGACCTGTTCCACTCTTAAATGCTATCAGGCCATAAATCCTCATTCAGCAGGGAATTAATAAGTTCACATGTTCAATATTAATATATTCCTTAGCTGACACCAGGGCAGTCAGAGCATGAGACGTTTATTCCAGACAGACAGCAGTGAGATATTTCCAATTATTCCTAACAAGCAGACTTGACATTATGACATAGATTCTATAATTTAGAAGAAACCACGAGTAGTAATCTGTGGCGTCTGCCTCTGCATTCGTTTAAAAAGAAATCCTAGATGCTTATAAGGCAGAACTGCAGAGGTTTTGCTGATTATCAAAAAACCGGACACGCTACTAGCATGGCCTTTAAATGGTAAATATTACTCACATCCCTAAGATCCTGAGAAGCCTGAATAGCAACCATTTCAGTATCACGGTGTGGTGTGCTGTGACATAACAGCTAACCTGAATAAAGCAACTCCTCTGGTGATAATGCATTTCTAACTGAGAGCCCAGAGCCTTGCTCAAGTTGCCACGTTAACATATCACCAAATATCACGTCGATATGGAATTACCATTTACCATCCTGCAACCAAACCCAAGGTACTGCAGCAGCTTGACACAAGACAATGGACACATGTTGTGGCTTGGGATTTCTGGGGTCTGTTGTAATAATGTTGGAAGAGAGATAAAGTGCCCATCAGAAGTAAACAGTACAATCACTCAGGTATCAGCATCCATTCATGAACACGGGAAGTGTGTGTCCTTCGTCTGTACCAACACCACCCTTCTGAATTGGTAATGGGGAAAAGATGTCTTTGGAGTTTTGCCACACAAAACACATTCAGTGCTGGTTTTCAAAATGCCTTCTTTTTCTTACCTGTGATGATTTTCCATGGCTGCAGTCAGGTGAGGAGTATCAGCACACCATGAGCCCAGAGGAAGTGAACAACGAATGATTGGTGTATCTCTCTAGGATCAGCGGCATATCCATCTTACCATTGAATTGACTATGTGTAAGGACTCTCTCATACTAAATATGCATCAACTTGATGCGTTTTTGTAGGTAAGTACAGTCAGTATTTATCATGGGCATTAAGTTTCCTCTACCTGGAAGAAAAATGCTTTCAGAGTTTCTGGACAGAGTATCTGGAATTGCCAATTCTATGGCAGCATTTGGTCTTGTTAGAAAGTTGATCTAGCCTGCTACTTTCAGAGTTCCTGAAGAAAACAGTGCTGAGGATCTGGTGGCATGTAGCACCTGACCGACTGGGCCTTTGAACATAGCAGTGACAGTACTGGATCAGACCAAGGCCCATCAGCCCTGTGTCCTACCTGTGGAGATGGCCAGTATGTATATGGGAGAGCGTAGCAGCAGGTAAAACACAAAGTGGTATTTCCTTCAGCAGTGCTCTGTTCTCCAGGTTTTGTGCCTCAGGGATTCCCTGCATCAGAGTTATTTTCTTTAAATTTAATGTATTCACCAATTTGAATATTGGGCTTTTTGAACCCATGCAATTTTTTGGTCTTCAAGAAATTCTGTGATTAAACTGGGGAACTACTTATAAGTTGCATAACATAGTATCTCTGTCTATTTTAAACCTGTTACCTGCTATTCTTTTTTGATATCCTCTGGTTATTATACCAGAAAAGAAATCAGGCACCAACTGTCGTCTCCCCGTTAGTCATCTCTTTGAAAAAAGGTGGCTTTCGTGGGGTGGATCCTGAGACAGCTCTGCTGCATCCCTACCTCGTTCATGCCTTCCTGCACTGCTTGAAAGATTTTGCACCAGGCTGCCTGGGGTGAGAGAAGACTCTTATCTACCTCCACTTTTTCCTCACATCTACTTCTTAATTTCGCATGCTGGGAGGAGATAATCTTTCTAACCAGCCAGAGCCAGAGAAGATATCATGGGAAAAGAAAAGAGAACAGGAGGAAGAGAGTACATTTCAGAAAGCATGCCAGAAATGGGAAAATCTTAGCACAGACTCCCTCTTAGAGGCTTTCTGTATGGCAAAGGGAAGATGGAAGAAATGCAGCAGCTCCTTTTCCCGAACCCAGACTCACAGCTGTGGAAGAAGGCATTGCAAATACATCAGAGTTTATCAGCTCCCAACACGAACTCACTCTGCTGATGGGTTCCTAAAGAAGGAGTCTGGAATAGGTATCCAGGGAAAATGCCACAAGATCTGTGCCCTGCAGGGAAACACAGGACATCCAGGGATGAAAACAGGGACAAGAGTATCCACATGGATTTGCCTTGAGGTCTGCACTGCACAAGGACCTATGAATTAAAGAAGGATGTGGGTTAAGCCATATCTCCGAATGAATTTGCTGTCTTTATGGAAGTTACCATCACTCAGAGCAGAAAGGAGCCTTTCACTGCAGGACCTGCTAGGTCTACACTAACCTACTTCCATGCCAAAGCAAACATTATTCCCACAGGCCCCACCACGGTACGTGAGGAGTACAGTTTCAAACCTCCCCTGTGCCAACCACTTTGGGCACCGAATACAAGACTGCAGGCCAGCTTCTCAGCTGGTTCAGGCTGGCTCAGCTCCTTCAAAATCAGTGGAGCTCCACTGCCGCAGTCTAATTGGGGTTTTGGCCCAATATCCAGCCTTCAGCTCTTTAAGAAGGCAAGTTGTGGATGTGCTTACCCATTGCAGACATCCCTTTTTTTTTCCCCTTCTGTTCTACCCCCTTTCCCTCTCCTTGCTGCAGCCATCTCCCCCTTGTCCTCTCAGCTTCCAGAGCTCACATAGAGGTCATTGTTAGTTACACTTTACAGGGGGTGGAAAGCACTAAATCATGGGTTAGGAAAATAAAGCTCTTACCCTGCAGCAATCAGAGGCGAGCAATACTTTACCACTGAAACACAGCATGTGCAATGGTGCATTTTAACAGGATTCCAGGGCACAGAAATATTTGCAGCTCTCGGTCCTGAATTATACTCACATCCAATATCTCAGATTTTCATATTATTCAAACATAAAACTGTCACCATGTACATTTGGGGCTTAAATTATGTAGAGATGATATTTTATTGCGTAGAATTTGTTTCGCATCTCTGTGGAAACTTGGCAGCCACCCCACTGCCGAAGTCCAAAGGGGCAGTGACAATTTAGGAAAAAGCTGAGAAACAATCCAAGAAAACAAGCTACATATGCTTCGTTATCTAATTGCTTTTTTTAATATTGGAGGGAAAAAATCGTGCAAGGAAGCTTGATCAAATAGAAACTGACCTTGAGTAATTTCAACTATAGACCAAGCAACAGCATAGGATATTTTCACAGGAATTGACCTTCACTCTGATTAGGCTCCTGTTTGGGGTAGAGCTAACTCACGTACGGGGTTGCATAAGCTACCTGTAAGTGGTAGCACTTCAGCCGGGGGGAAAACAACTAGTTGTCACTCCTGTGCAGCTACAGAGTGGGTAAAGACAGGCAGGTGTGGTGGCCTGAGCTTTTGGTGAGCAGGGAAAGGGCTGTAGAAGCTTAGGACATGACTGGGCCTTCTCCTCCCATACTAGCTGCAGAGGTGTGTGCACCTGAATGTACAGTCACAATGTCCCTTAGCCCACTTGGGTTGGACGGAGAGGTGCTGGGGGCCAAGGTAAGGCGAGAGGTGGTGGAGGCGGGCCCTTTCAGACCTCTCCAGGTGGCACAGCAGCAGCCAGAAGAAGACATGAGCTCAAACACCTCTCCCTTGGCATGAAGGACAGGTAGGGAATGAATCATGACCCCCAGATATGACCCCACCTCACCTCCATGAACAGCACAGCTATTCTCCTGCACAGGGCAGAACCTGATTGGTGAAGGTGTTCTCAAGTCGTCCAGGGGGCAAGCTTGATGTCTGAGCCTGGGAGCTGTGTGCCAGACCACGTGGCTTTCACTTCTATATTTTATCTGAGCTGGCATATCATGCCCAGTGTGAAATTTGATGGGAAATGACTCTGCATGAAGTGCCTTGTGTTTTGCTTGTTGGGGTATGTGTGTGTCTGAAACTCTGGGAGGGGGGAAAGAATGAAATCATGCCTTAAAATTAAAAAAAAAACCAACCCAGGAATTTCATTATGACTGGACTTTGATAAAGTAAAAAAAAAGCAAACGAGACAAATAATGTATACACACCTCTCAACATTTCCTCCAGAGAAATAGAAAATTTTCTTAGCTGATGTTAATTTTCATGCTTCTGTGGGAGAAGTGAAAAAGGCATGCTGAAAGTGATATTTTTGAGATGCCACTAATAAAAATGCAGCATAAAAGTAGCACCTTAATTCTGTGTTCCTGCTGGAGAACACACTTTTTCGGCTCAGGTTCTTCCTGTCTCTGCCCTCTGTGCACACAGCTATCACCAAATCCGCACTCTGAATTTCTGAGGCTGGCACAGCTAGCCTTTATCAAGACCAATTTGTTTCCCAAACTACGCTTCATACAACCAAGTTGCGCTAGCTGGGATCCAGTTTCTTGCCCTCACTTCTAGTTTTGGGTAGACCCTACCACAGATAAGCAACTGTCTAGTTGGCATCCTCGTGGGCCATGAAGGGACAGGATACCTGATAGGCCAGATGCTAGAACCTGCCTAGAAACTCCGTATGTGCTGGTCCAGGGCACCCTCTGACTGGGGTGCTTGTTAGTCTTCGCTGGCAGAGGTTGTGTGTAACGGAAGCGCATCCTTGACAACTCTTCCCCTGTCCCCTCTCCTGTGCATTCAGGAGAAGCCATTTAGACAGGGCACTGCCTTGCCAGCAATTGTCCATGTCTTGCGTGGTGCTTATCTCAGTCAGTTCCTATTTTTGCATGTGTTATGTCTAGAGAAGGATAGGCAGGAAAGCATGCTCTGGGCAGTGAGGGTAAAGCACAAAGAAGGTAGCTGGTGGTAATGGATGCCTCCAAAATGCAGGCAGAGTTTTTTGAGCGTGCGCTTACCAAGCCTGCTTTATATGTTCTGTATAACTAGTTCTCTCTGAGGGCGAGTGCAGGCATTTCTCCTATTATCAGCTGCCCGTACTTCCCGCATTCGACCGTAGCCTCCTCAGATGCCACCTTTCTGAAGAACTTCTCTTCCCACAACTTCCCACCCTCCCAAGCATTCCTGCTTAGCACATCGTTGCTCCCCACAATTTCTATTTTGAGGGTGGAAGGCTCCTTGCTCACCCCCCCCCCCCACAACTTGTAGTTGGGGTTTTGAGGGGACAGGAGGGTACCTGAACTTCCCTCCATCTCTGCTGCGCCCCTGCAGAACCAGCACTGGGCACAGCAGATCCGCCTGCCCCCTGGTACTAACCCGCACCTTCTCCCTGGTGGAAAACTCTATTCTCATTGCAGAACAAGAGCGTTTCCACGTCTGCTGCTCTGTGCTTCCCTTGCTTCTCCCCAGAACGAGTGTAACTGTGGGGGAGGGAGGCACAGAAAAAGCACTCCCTTCCACATGGAGGATTTGCAGGCACTTCGTGCTTTTGTTATATAAAATTTTAAGAGTGGATTTGCAAATATTCAGCACTGATGTCACATCTACAAAGGTGGAAAGGCTCTGAAAGAAGAGCCCTGGGCTAAACATGTATCAGGGTAAGAGAGGAAGGGGGAAGGAACGTGTGTAAGTCTGTTAAGCATCCTGTGTTATCTTCCATTGGTATTTGTATGTAGAGCACATATATTTGTGAAGTGTAAAACCCTAGTAAAGGAATGGCCTCAGAAAGATGTCTCTAGATGCATATTTATTTTTTTAAAGAGAGTACATAGCTGTAAAACTCTCCAGCCAATTTTTTATTATTATTTTCTTAGACTGCCTGTGCATTTCTTTGCAAAACGAGCTAATAAAGCTAAGAAAACTGATGACACTGGTGCTTGGACAGCTATCAGAGGAAAAGAATCAAGTATTAGTGTAGGGAGAGAACTGAAACATTTCCAGAACTCCATTAACAGAATGAGAAGTGGTTTCAGAGAAGATGAGCTTCTATATTAGGAAAGCTTTACTTATTTCCTCTGAGATTCTGCCAGTCCCATGGGAGAAAGAAAAGGCATTGGTGGGGGTAGGAAAAGAAGAGCAGCAAAGAGGCAGGCATTGAGAGGATGATGTGGAGAAAAATACTGTGCCACTGTTTGTGCAGGATAAAAAGGGGATCCTGTCTGAGCATGAGAAAAGCTTTCTTGAAGTAGCACCTGCCACAGAGTTCTCCTGTGGCCTCCCGGGATTGGGACCAGATGGGAGACAACATTTTTCGTCCCTCGAGTCAGCGGTGCAGTCTGAGCACAGAGGGATTACACCACCCACCTACGCACACCCACACTGGGGTACAAGCACAGCAGCAGGGATGGGAAGCTGCAAAGAAAGCACACCCCCCCTCGCCTCAAAAGGGAGGCAGGATAGCAGAGCAATAAGAAGTTAGTGGAGAAGTGTCCTTTTAATGACTGAGCCATCACAGCAGGAACTGCTAGAAGCCAAAGTGACAGCAACAATTAAAGACAATAACAGCCAACATCTGTTGATAAGACATGCTGTTGCAAGTGAGATGTGTTTACAATAGCTGAAAGAGATTAGAAGAAAAATTCTATTCTTCCCCACTTACTCACTACATTTGACAGCTCTCTTGATATTTTAAATTTCAGTGTCTTTACTCTTTAGTTAGTCAGTTCTTTTTGTTTGTGCAAGTCCTATTTGTGATGGTGTGTAAAAGAAAACAAGATTTAGAAACACAGGCAAATATGATTGTAACCCTCTCTCCCCAAAAAGTGGACGGATTTGCAGGTGGCCATATTTCTAGTTCACTCTTTGGACGTATTTATGGCAGCCTGGTTTGCTGGGATTTTATGCCTCATTTACATGGGTGTAAGCCACCAGGCAAGCTACAATGGTAGCTTTGCAATCAACACATCAGTGCATGGGCCAAGGACAGGAAAGAAGTGAGATGCAATCAAAATACGATATGAAGTGTAGCAGCTCAGCATACAAAAAGCCTTCCCTTATGCTGCAAAACAGCACAGGCTCCTGCAAACCCAGAACAGACAATACCTCTATGGTCACCATGAGGGACTGGACATCCAATGGGGAACTCCTACAGCAGTTGGAACAGCAGGACCCAAGGATGAAACCGTTGTTGCCTGAAACCTATGAGGTCCCAGGCTTCTGATGAAGCATTTCCCACCCAGTCCTTACAATACCTCAGTTGAATACTTGTAATGGCCCTGCTTTTCAGCTACATGTTTTTACCTCCCAATTATAAGAATATTAATTAATTAGCTTTCCCATCTGCCTAGGAATGAGAACAAAGAAAAATGAGGGAGGATGCTGTGAGGGAATACAACTACAATAATAAAAGAATCGGTGGAAGGAAGGTGGAATTTAACATGTGGATTTAAGTCTGTCCTTGTTAAAGTCAATGAGGAGAAACGTACTGCTATAGACAGTAAAGGGGCCCACCAGAGTAAAGGCAGAACTACACATCAGACCATTGTAAAAGGGAAATTCTGAGTGAGTTTTTTGCTCAAATGGCTGCTTGAACACAGTACACATTTTTCAGTCCTGCTTTGGTACAGATGGGCTGGATTTGACATCTTCTGGAAAGAATCCATGTATATCTTCCTCTATTACGCAACTCCTGAGTGACCGTGAAGCTCTGGTCTGGTGTGGCCTCTGTGTTGCTCATCACTATATATCCTCATAATTTCTGAAATTCTTTACAGATGTCAACAACTCTAATGTCTTCCAGCCGTCAATGAGTTGCCCCCAGAACGAGAGGTTTCATTCTCCGCCCAAATCCGGAGCTGGACAGCATGACTTTAAACACTAGAGATGGAAGAGTCCCAGCTTTCCCAGGCTAGTTCACAGTTCAGTGGCAGACTACCCGAAAAAGCTAAACAGGGGAAATGGGAAACAGTTTCTTCCTTGTATGATGATTAATTCTTAGACCTTGCAGCCTGTGCTGCAGACTTTACATATTTGTATTGTGTTGTGGTTAAGTCCTCAAACAACCTCAGTAATTAGTCATCTAGATTCTGTAGCAATTTTTAGGAACTTCCTGCTGAAGGCTTTTAGGTGGAAAGCCTCTTTCATTTGTATCTGCTGGAAACTCTCCCTAACTTTCTCTACGAAATTTTACGTAAAAGAAAGACTTTGTTTCTTCTTATCTTTATAGGAGTTAGAAGGGCAAGCAAATTGCAGGTCTTTTTGCACATTATATAGGAGAGAGCAGGTCTGGGATATTCTGGTTCCAAACAGACATAATCACAAAGGCTTTCTTTCGACAGCTATTTATTTTTCTCCGCAGCTTACAAATAGCTAAAAGGAGTCCACGTACCAAAGCAATGGTCCAGCATGGAGAACAGACATAGCTAGGAGGATTTCCTCCCCTGTGTTACTAAAAGGCAGTTCAAATCTACCTGAGCAGAAAAGAAAATCTCCAGAATAGGAGATTCGACATGATACTAAAACTCTGAGCATAAAACCTTACCAGTCCCTCCAGACAAACTAAAGGAAAGTTCTTTTTCTTTATTCCTGATAACATACATTTATATCAGGTAATATCTCTCCACTGGATCATATCATCATGAGTAGGATAATCAGGGGTAAATGCAAGGCAGCGGAAGGAAAATCCAGGGAAAACCAAGCAGTGAGTTTTTCAGTCCTTCGTCTACCATTACACAACTGAACGCTACATACACTTAAAAGATACTTTAGTATTCAGCTCAAATAACAAGTCCCTATGCTTCTTGTATCCTTGCGCTTTTAAAGCTGCTGACCCTACTTTAATGAAAGTGCATAAGGAATTAATTCACTTTGGTGGAAGCAAGGCCAAACCCCCTGTAATTTACAGAAACAATCTAGGCTCCCTCGTGCTCAAGCACAATTGCTGAGCAGATAGCTGACCTCATTTCCCTAGGCAGTTTTCTGACAGATAGCAATGTACCCGTATGTTCCTCAAGCTTCTTTCATCAGTGTGTCTAGCAGTTTAATATTACATGGTGCAGCAGGTTCATTGGGAATGAAAGTGCAACCAACACATAGGTGAGCTCCTGTCCTATCACGTTAAACCAGGTTATAATGAATCACACATTTACAACCTAGTAAAACGCTCACACTGTCTACTTTATTTTAAAGCTTGTTTTGAGGCCTATATGCTTTGCATTGTCCCTTTAGGAGGAGTGAAAATTGATTGCTCTTTTTATTAGCCTTACAAAGCTGCTCTGACACCAGGTTCCTGGATGGGGACAGGCTGAGCAGCACTCAGCACGGCTGGGGTACAGTGATACAGAAATAACTTCAAAGTCTATTTTCCTTCCATCTCGGGGCCATTTCACACATGTCTTCACAATAATACTGTAGTGATCTACACTGGCAATTATCAGCTTTAACGGATGGTGGATTTCAGGTTTGTGGATATTGTCAGGAGGCAGGCAAACTTCGTGGTGCCCCGGATACACAGAGCATGTAAAATGAGCTAAATCATCACCATGCGTAGTTACCTCATTGCTGTCCAGCCTCCTTGTAAGAAATCAATAGGCCTAACTTTTGACAAGGTGCAATACATGCATCTGTTGCGACACATGCAAAAGTGCATGTGAAGTTGCCTGAAAGGACTAACAAGACAAAATATCCCACTGACTTGCAATGAAACTATTTTTACACTGCTTTGCACACAGATGAATAGAGACGTGGGGGAGAAGAGGTGGAATGATGGAGAGGCGAGCCAAAAGAAAAGTAGATTCGTTTGTGACCTGTGATCTAAAAGACTGAAATTTATTTTTATTTCAGGAACAAAAGGGTCACAAGTAGACTTCTTTGGTTACTCAAACCACACAGCATTGTATTAAATGTACTTAGGGCTTCTTCAGCATAATTTCTTAGTTGTTTTTCTTGAAGGTTGTTCGGAATTTCAGGACAGAAACCATTTTTCAAATCATGGATGGTAAAATACACAGTGAAAATTAGGAGGTTTTGAAATAATTCGCTTAAGAAGGAGTATTTAAATATTTTTTTCTTTCTGAATACTTTACTTAGAACAGGCATCATACTCATAATCAGGTGAGGTGATTATGAGTACCGAATCATCTCCATTGAATTCAACTGAATTAGACATCCTGCTGGCTGTATTCCTGTGCTTAGACATTTACAGGGTTGGGCTATTGCCTAGGGAATTTGCCTCATTAGGAAACTATATCGTATATAACTGTGACTATGAAGTAATTTATACAAACCGTGACTGGCTATTCTTCTACATTGCAGAACAAGAGAAATCCCACTTGTGCCAATTGTTATTTAACTTTGGTATTAGAACATTGGATGGGCAACAGAGAAAGGATGTGTCACATCAGTTACAACCATATCAATGACAAGGAATTGTTAAGCATTCCATATTTCATGGAGGGAAGCACTTCAGTCTAGAAACACTAGATTTATACGAGAGAGTGTCTCAGCACGTACTCCTCTTCATTTTATTCAGTGAAAGTGCCTCTAAGCAGATCAGGACATCTAAATGAAAGCATTAGTTATGCCAACAGAAGAAAGATGTGTGTATATATATGTGTGTATATATATATATATGGTTTAATATACACACACACATATATATCAATCATATTTTTTTAATTTAGCATTAATTTAAAATGCCTAGAGACATTTTCATTTCTTTTAAAAAAAACAAAACAAAGCACAAACCTTCATCTGAGTCCAAGACTGGAAATTGTACAACAATCCAATTTCTATCCAAGTCAGAACCTGGATGGTGTTGGTTTTTGCGGAGCTTTTATACTTGCATACGTGCAATATTTTATATAAACACATATTTTCCAAAAGAACCTATTTAAACTAGGTTGAACTAAATCACTCATAAACCAAATGACATTTTTTAAAATCAATGTAAGAACAACTTTGTTTTGTAGGCAAGCCCTTAAGAAGTGTCAAATGTGGGAAGCAGAGATTGTAGATGTATTTATCTGATAGTGTTAGCAGAGAGGTCTTCAACACTGCTATTAGTAAAGCAGTAATTTGTTGGCATGTCTAACTTTTGTAAGGGCTAAGTCTCTACTCAAAGCTAGCAATCCTCTGACTTGCCATCGGACAGAAAAATGAAGCATTATACATTTTAAACCTTGTTAAGATTCCCTTAGCCTCATATGTAGGCATAGATAAATAAGCATAACTACCACATACGTACCTTACTACCTGGCTTTTACATCCACCAAAAATGGATGTATCTGTTGCCCCAAAGAGCAAAAACCAGTTCCATTTAAATCTGCAGTTACCGGGTGCCAGCCTCATTGCCAACTGCCGGATAGGAAAGCTCGTTAATGAAAACAATACTAATACATAAATATTATGTAAATGCAACTATAATATACATACCACAATACTGACAGCAGATCTGCAAACGAACATGAAGAGATTTCTCTGTCAGTGTTATAAAACAAGATCACTGAACGAAAGACCACCATACGTCTGGGTTTGCCAGCTGTGCTATTGCGCATGCTTCTGGGGTTGTATAGCTCATGTATGATATTCTGGGCCTTTTGGGATGCAGCTCACTTGTATCCTGGTATCTGCACAGTGCATGGGCAGACATTACTGTTAGGGAAACGTACACATTTATATAATTGTGATTCTTCCTGTGGGCATTCAGTGCTGAGCTGTCAGAGGAGTTTTTGACACAGCAGGTGCAGAGATATGGGACTTTCTCCTGTAGGGCATCTGCTCAATGGGACTGCCAGTCAGTGGATTTCTCTCCTCCATGCACAGTCATATTGTGGCCAGCCGAGGAATGGACTTCTCCCAGCATTTACTCTCCGCTGCGTCTGAAATCCTGCATCTATACACTTTTTCATATTTAACAAGACTTGCCTTCCTCTGGATGCCTGCTATATGTGATAGAAGTGCTTTTCCCCTCCCCAGGCAGGAACTTCCCGACTAGACTTTTCTTTCCCATATTGTTTCATCAATCGTCTTCTCCTGGAGGAAAGCCAGGCATGATACCAAGGCCTTTGCTTTGGTGCAAAGAGACCTTCACCGAGCAGCACTTAGAAAGCCTCGACAGCAGGAGCAAGCTGCGATGTGGATTTTGTGCCTGATTCATAATTCTGCCTGTAAGATCCTGAGGTCATCTAATCTTCCCAGAGAAAGATAGGCTGTCAGTGAAAACATTTGAATTCCACCAGTTGAAAAAGGAGAAAGTCCATGACACATGCGCTCTAAACAGATTAAGGCATGGGGAGCTTTGCAGGGGAGATAAGCTGATGAGCAGTAACTTTATAAAGTAAGAAGGAATCTAGAAGCAGGAAAAGACCTAAATGTAGTGGCACAAATAAAAAATAAAGATTTGTTTTAAGGGTCGGATGGGTTGTAGAGAGCTGACCTTAAAAATCACATTATTTTGGGACTTAGGCTTTTGATTTTATAATTCACAGCATTAACATTTTTTGAACTAAAAAAATCCTAAATTATACAACTGTTTATCATTGCTAGGATTATACTCATGAATTTGCATTATGATGTGAATAAAACTAATGTTACTAATAACAATGCCAGCACTTCCACCATCTCATTTCATCTTGTTTAACATGAAGAGGAGCAAGAATGCTCTGAGCCTCTGCTTAGTTTCTCATGCACATCCTAACCACCTTCTAGATGTACCTTCTGCATATGGGGACTAATTGTCTGCTCTTCTCTGCTTATTTCCATGTAACTCTCACCTGCAACAGGCCCACTTGGAAGAAAAAAAACCAAATCAAACCCAGAAGCACAGTACTTGGTCTGCCCTCTTGCTTTTTTTTCACCCTTCCAGTCAGGCATGATTTTAACAGGTTCTATCTTGAGAAGTACTAAATCCAGAAACCAGTGTTTTACGCCATCTGGAAGCTTGATATCCTTGTTTTTCAAATGGCTTACAAAAATATATCTAATTCTAAATATTCACAAATTATGGGATGCTAAAACTCAGTTTGGAGCAGAACAAAACCTAATTGAACAAGCTAATCTATTGCAATGCACCGGGTGACGGGGGGAATCAACACAAAAGAGGTGTCTGAGACCTGCTGATGGACTGGAAGAGGGAAGATGTTTTTCCAGACAGAAACCCAACATGAAAATGTAGAAATGCTTATGTAGCACCTGGAAAGAGCAAGGAGAGCTGGGCAGGGTGTAAGGCTTGGGGCAGGCAGCAAGGGTGTTTTGCAGCAGTGCTTGGGAGCAGGCAGTGGTGTCTAGCAGAGTGGGGAAGCCAGCAAAGAGGCTCAAGGGGGGAGATGGTAGCATTTTTATTGTAAAATGCCAAACAGATTTAAATAGAGGAAGAGGTGAGAGCCATGGAGACTGGAAAGAGAGCTCAGTAATCATTCCAGAGGAAGAAAAGCAGGCACATGAAGCAGGCTTTTGGCCAACCTCTTGTTCACCTGAGAGAGCAGCAAGTGCAGGGGTTACAACGATGCCCTGCTGCTGCTCTGCAGCCAAGGGTAGAGAGTCCTTTGCCTTGGGTGCTAGGAAAGACTCCAGTACAAAAACCAGCTTCTCAAGCTTGGCACTGGGTTTAAAGCTTCAGTGCATATTTATCTTTTGTGTGTGTGTGTATATAGATGTGTAGATATATACACATACACACTTTTTGTTCTCTTTCTTTTCAGAGTTGCAGTAAAAATAATCAATGACATTGCCAGCTATCTTTGAACTTACTGCCTTCTCAAAGATATGCACCAGGGGTCCCACAGCACATCCACAACAGGTACAGGAGATGAAAGAAAGGCAAAAAAATATGCACAGTAGAAATAAATAAAAATAAAATTCAAGTAAAGGAAGGACTCGTGTTCTCTACCCTGTAATTCTTGGGTGTAATATAAAATCAAACTTCTGTTCCTGAATAAAAATATTTGCAATACAACTTTTGAAAAATAAATGAAAATAAGGACTATTAATGGTTACATAATGGACAAGGAAAAAAAATCCGGCTGCAATTGTGAGGAGTTTTCAAAAACTTGGTGAGAGAAGGGAATTTCCCACTGTCTGATGTCTTAGGGAGTCGTTGTGGAAGTGCAGGAGATTTGGATTGAGAACGTCTCTTGGTATTGCAACCAATTATGACTTTGAGCTAACCTAATCCAAAGCAAGCTGTATGCAGCCCTTTTGCAAAGTTTGGATCTGCTATACTAATTAAGAATTTTCAAAGAAATACATTAGACACACAGAGATTGAGGGAAAGGACCCTGACTTCTATGAATGGGCTAATCTTGCTCCCTGTGAAGGAAAGGGTTTTTTCCCACTGTTTCATCTGGAAGGAGAAATCTCCACCCTTACATCTGCAAAACACTTTCCAAACCTGACCAAATATTATTTTTAAAAATGAATCATTGATCCGTAAATGCATCCCCAGATGTTCACATTGAATTTGCAGTATTCAGCATGCTGAGCTTAATTGTCCATTCAAATTACCCTAACTGAGGAGTGCTCTGCTTAAGGGAGTTACCATATGCCAATATAAAACCTGTGTTAAGTGACTGGAGAATCAAGCCTACGCTGTTTTACTTTACATCGCTACGCATTGCTCTAATCTGAGGGAGAAATAATTGCAAACGTTTTAACTGTGAAAGAATAAGGAGTCATAAAACCTTCAATCATATTTTAATATGCAGTCACATTCCACTTTCATAAATAGGAATTGGAATAATTATAAAGACGTCATTTTTAATTGTCACTCATTGTTCAGTTGACTCCTTAAGTAGAACACACATTTAATTAATGCCTTAGATTTTAGCGTCAATTACCAATTTAGATGTTCTCCCATATTCATTCCATCTGCTACAAGTAAATACATTACCACTGCACAGTTATACACCCATATAGGAACCTGATTACAGATTTTCTTGCCTCCTCATGACCTATTTTGTACAGTGAGTGCAAAAATTTGCAAAACATAGGCACAAAAAAATAAGTTTTGGCTTGAAATTAGATCTTTTTTCTTATAAGCATAAGGAATTTGCTCAACTCACAGGTATTGGTTTAGCTAAGAATTATGTGTTGCACTTAATGAAGACGCAGAGCATGTTTAGGCTCTGAAATGTCAGTACAAACATCTCTTGACTACCCAGCACACAGAGTATAGGACATCGTTTTGTTATTTCATCACTTCAAGTCCTTTTTCAGCTCTCTTATGTTTTTGATAGCTGGCTTGATTAAAAGACATCGGGTGATTTAGATTTGGCCATGTTCTTCAGTAAATTGCACCAACAATTAATTGCATTCACTGTTAAACAGTTCGACAGATCAGCATCCTTATGTCATTTGCTATAAGGCAAAGTCTTCACAGTCATTCTTGTTGCTGACCTTTTCTAACTTTTCGGTGTCCTTTTTCTAGCATAAATCCTCAGACTTTCAGCTGCAGTCTTCGTATTGCCTCAGGTAGCCACAAGAATCTCTCTTCCCTGGTCCAGCTTGGTGTCCCCCAGCTCGCCCATCTATCTAAGGACTCTCATGTGCCTTCTTAAACAGCAGTTGGAGACCTGGTCAGGTTAGCTGTGTGCCACGACTCTAGTCTTTGTGCAGGTCACTATGTTCCTGAATACTGCCTCCATGCAATCTGCATCCTTTGTTCCTGCAATATACGGGGGCAATCCCTTGACAGGGGGAGCAGGCACTACTAACCAGCCTGCCTTACCCGGTGAGGAGCCTGATGCAGCACACAGGCACCATGCTCCAACCCCACAGGCAATGGTCATTACACTACTACTGGGAAATGCTTACAACAGCTCAAATGTGGAGAAAAAAAGAAGGCAAGGAAGGGAAGGAGAATGCACAAGTGACCCTAATTTGGTCAGGATCAAGAGAGAGGCAAGGGGAAGAGAGAAATATTCCAGGTAGAGAAGGATGGGCTGGATTGTGCTGATATTGCTCAGCAAATCTTGCTCCCCGAGGAGCATTTCAAAGAGGGACGCTGACCATTGACCTCTCTGCATTGGGGCCCTACTTCATGAAAAAGATCAGTTTTACCAACCCTCTATGTAGCAGAGCTTGGAAGCCTTTCACTTCCGATTCCTACTTTCTCACACCCCACTGAGAGCACCGTGCTGACCTCTGAGCATCGCCAGAACAGACTGGGGGGTACCCAAGGCGTTCAGCTCCCCGGGAATCTGCCTGAAGCTAGCCTGCCAACTTCTGCAAGCATTTGCTGGGCCATTTATTGCTTGTCCTGAAGTTTTTCAAGTATCCATGGGCTTTGGGTGCAATGGTCAGTACATTCTGGGAACATTTCTGCAGGAAGCAGGTAATGACGGTCTTTACCCCAGTGATTACAGGGTGTCAGGAGGGAAAGGAATGTGAGCCCGGATGGCTCCCTCAAGGTGCCAGAGGCACAATGGCAATTACCTCCGCAAAGACAACCACCAAATATTTGTGTTCGTTGTAGTTAGCTTTTCCTCTCCTCTCAGATGCAGTTTATTTCCTCTAGCAAAGAGTCTGAACAAGTGAAAATCCCACACTTACCCATGGTTGTCTGCTGAAGTGGCATCCTCCAAACTGATGATCTCTATTATGGACTTCCCAGCATCTGCCCATTGGGTGGAATGACCTGAAAATCGGGAAGAACAATGCGCCCCAGGATCCCAATCAGTGCGGCCACTTCCTAATTGCTGCCGTGCACAATGGCCTGCTGTGTTACCCATGCTAAGGGACTACCCTGGGAACACTGTCATCTTCCGAGTATTCATCTCGGTCTTTTAAGTCACCTTAAATAACTAAATAGTATGACTTAAGCATTTGCTCAATTGCCTTGCAATTTCCTACATTAAGACAGACTGAACATGTTGCAGAGATGATAATATCTAGTTCTTTAAAACAGGGGCTTAACTTACTTCATCAGTCATATAATTTTAAAAAATAGGACAGACTTGGACACTCATTTAAAAAGTGAATATCCAAAACATTAAAAATAAAAACCTATCAAGGTGACATTTTATAGTAATGATGCATTTAAAAATTTTTATAGGATTACAAGAATATTACAGGCTTGACATGATGGTCCTATAAATGATAGTACTGTGAAGAATAACTATGAGAGAATGCTGAAAATGGGCATGAACTATGGGTGTAAGCAGCGTACGGACTGATGAACTTTGTAACAATTGATTAAGTATTAATGGAACTAATTTAATAAACCTTTATAAATAACAAGTTCAGCCTTATTTGAAAACACAATTTCCTTTGGAAGATCTTTATGAGCAACTGAATACCACAGACCACAATTTAAGATGAACAGCTATGAAAATGCATGTCTCTTAAGAAATTCTGAAAGACCAGTACTCCTGAATATTTAGTTTCACCATTTTATGTTGACTTGTTCAAGTGCCAAAACTCATTCATTGAGGTTCAAGACACTTTTTCCCAAACAGCTATATATCTAATAGACAGAAATTAAATCACATTTCACACCCAATCCAAGCAAGGCCTTTGAACTAACCTGCCTCCACTGTGTTTAGGCTTTTCTATTAAGTAGTAGTGAAAAATATCCATTTCTTTCAGATTTCTCCATATCATTCATCAAAAATCTAAGCAACTCCCCTGGCCCCAAAACACAAGAATTTACAATAGAGCTAAATTGCAGAGGTGCCAGTTCTCATCAACCATTCACTTAGCAGCTGAAATGACATTTTTGTTTTGTTGTTCCTGTGGAATCAGTTCCTTCAGTTACTGAATGAACTGGACTTTTGTGTTCTTAGTACATATAAATGACAAACATAAAGCTTTTGTGGGAGATAGGGGACAGAGGAGCAGTAAGTAGGAAGCATCCACTGAGCATTATGTCAAGCTACTTTCTGCTTTTGGAGAGAGGAGAGGAGTTGCTGAAGGAAGAGAGCTGATCCTTAGGGTTAATGCTCCATTTTGGTCACTGACCGCACCCACCAAAAGTTCAGTATTGGGACAGACTAGCATTTAATGTGTATTTCTAACTTGCTAAAAACAGAACAAAACTTCCAAATAGACAGTCTGAAGTACAGGTACAGACAAAGGTGATGTTTCCCTATTGCCCTTGCATGAGTTTGATAGAGGACTTGTTCTGATGTCCACTTTTCCTTTTCCCACATCCGTCATAGACTTTTCCTCCCAAATTGTGCCTGCATTGTGATCAAGCTCTGTGTTCTCATCTAACTCCTTCTGGTAATTCCTGTAATGGGCAAGGTAGAAATGGCGCAGGAACAAAAGCTAGAGTCAGAAGGCAAGAGATACTACCCAAAACCCAGGAGCTGGGCATTTCTCCGCTGTTTCTGAGACTCATTATTCTTTCTGTCCACTACATTTATTGCCATGGTATTTAGGAATTTCAGCCCTGGGTTCCCATAATGAGCTATTTCTGTGAAGTGCTGTGAAAAGGCAGAACAAAGAGATGGTCCTCCCTTTAAGATCTTACTGTGGACGACAGCAGATGGTGATGAGCAGACAGAGGGGGAGTACAGGAAAACAACAAGACAACTGTGAAACTAATTAGGATTGTAAAACTCTGGACAAGTCTGGTCACAATAGGAATATTAGTGGTTTTGGAGGGTACATTATTTCAGCTTCAGAATCAATGAAGCAGCAATCAGAAGAAATCTACAGGCAATGTTTTATATGTCCTTGTTTCTGAGAAGGGAAAATCTAGTAGAAAATGCCTCAAGTCAGTATGGATGCAAACAAAATATGGAACCTCTATATAAAATCAACACTTTTCTTTCCCTCTTTTTGTTAGCCTTGCATTATTGGAAACGGTCAAAATGCAAAGTTTTATTCTATACTTAAGGACAGTTAACTATCGTTTTCATGTGTTCAGATGTCCTGCAGGGACCAAATGAATGCTCTGATATTCCTTTTTTCCTATGTGGTAATTGTGCTTTTTTTGTAAGGATGCTGCTCATACGTGATACCAATTTTTGCCACTCTTGAGCCCTCTTGCACTCAGAGTACTTGCTTCTGAAAATCAGTAATGCCCCTATGCTAATGATGCTTGATTTAAAAAACGAAATAGACACTGCTGTCTTTTGGTTTAGAAATTTCAAATTCTGCTTCTCTTCCCTGCATCGTTTTCTTTCTCCCCGAGACATCCACAGGCTGTCATTGTCTCTGCATTAGTCATGTCTCAGAGATGGCAGAATCAGCTGAGAATTTACAAATTGCTTTATATCTCTGGCTGTTTGGGCTTCAGATTCCTCCCCAGTTCTCCTACGTTCCATCTTCTGCTTGTGCCATCCGTCACTCGTGCTCCTTGCTGTTATCTTTGACCGAGAGCTGTTCGTTAGAAATATCCCTTCCTACGGCTTTCTTTGCATTCCTGACTCGATTCAAGTTATTAGTCTATATAAAGCAATGTGGCTCTTCTCTCTGATTTATCTCAGTAGGCCATGGAACCACGCTATTTGCCAAGTTATGACTCTCTGTGTATCGGGCGAAGGAATGTGTGGGTAGCATTTGTCTCAGCGAGGAGGGAGTCCAAGAGCCAGACATAAGGATATTATTAACATTGTGTCTTAGGTTAAAATATTACCGTGTCTCTTCAATGCACTAAAAAATGTTCCTGAAGATTTTACCTAATATTCTATGCTTCCACAACAAAAAAAAACCCACAACCCAAGCTCCAACTTCATTCTACAGTCCTCAGGTCAGTCACTGACATGCCAAACCAGCCGTGAAATAAGTGTGATTTCTAATGTAAAGTATTCACGGCGCACATCATGACATGCGTGTTTCCTTCCAGATGCTCCTTCCATTTGAGCTGGTGTTCCAGCCATGGTGAGCTGAAGTTTGGGTAATACAGTTGTGAAAGTAAAAAACTGCCAGGGGAGAGAGGGAAGGGGAACAAGAGGCAGGCAGTAATCTTCTTGCCTCTGTAGCATATGGTTTACATCTTTGCAGCCCTCTGCAAAGCCAGTGAGCACGAGTTAACTTTTTGTTTTATTTTATTTTATTTTAATTTAATTTTATTTTATTTTATTTGTTCTTTTAGTTCTAAGTACCAGGTAACTTTCTGTAGATCAAAGGAAGCATCAGAAAAAAAAAAAGTGGAACAGCATTAAATGTGTGTTACAAGTTTTGTCAGGTATATCTGCATTTACAGTAGTATACTACATAGGAATATCTTGTTATATGGATTTCAGTAATGCTGATATGTGTATCTAAGATATATATATAACATAAATATATTAAAATATAACATATAAGATATATACATATGTACACATGTGAATGTTTATATATGTATGTGTGTGTGTGTAAAATATTACTGACAGCATGGGGGGATTTATCTCAACAGCTTTGTCCACCAAAGTTTAGGCATCTAATCCAAAATTATTGTCTAAATTGCATCTATAGTCAATGAGGACCTTAGGATGGGACAACCTCCCCTACAGGCTACGCAAGACTAGATTCCTCTACTTTTAGACAGCTTGGTTCATGTGCAATTGGTACCATCTGATACATACAAATGAAATGTATAAAATGGACTGTTCCAGAGGAACATATATATTAATATACCTTCTCATATGGCGTCCTAACATTTTTATACAGGACCAGATCTTTTCAGATCAGCTGCTCTGATCAATATTGCACTGGGAACATCCTCACCAAAATTAGTGAAACTGTTAATGCAGTGAGGTGCTGCCTGGCATTTAGTTCAGAGCATTCACACAGAGCAAGGCTCTGTACAGAAGCTTTGTAGACATGCTGTAACCTGCATAATATGTATTGTAATCCTGTCATCCTTCAGTTCTGTTGAACACCTTTGTGCACAAGCAGGTTACTAGTCAGCATGAGAAAGTATGGCAGAACAGTCTTCAGGTGTCACTGGTTCACAGCAAAGACAGAAACAGGTTTCTTAAGTAAAGGGACGTCTGGGAAATGCTTTTGTGATACAGTCTATCATTACTGTAAAAAGAGAAGATGCTCAGGGTAGTGAGCCAGAGGTCTTTCATTAGACCTGAATATCGTCTCTTCAGTGAAGTGAATCAGACAGATGCTCCTATGTCCTCAGTTTTAACACCTTTGTGTTCTTCAGAAGCCACCCTGCATTTCTGTCAAAAAGATTGAAGGCAAATTAGATAATGAAACTTAGCTTGAGAGAGATACCGTTCTTCTTGCCATTTTCTCCAGCACTCTCAGTTTCCTGGTGAATGACTCGGTGTAAGCTAGTGTTGAGTTAGCCTACTCAGTATTCCTGAAAGTGTGCCTCCTGCTCTCACCTTGGTTGGCTTCAGCAGGAGCGAAGTAGACATTTTATCATGATTATCATGATTGGTATACATATACCAATGGCTTTTCTCCCACCTGTTTGTAGAAGTGTATTGTTTTGCAGTCAAAGAAAAGCTGAACAAAACTCTCCCACAACAGACTTTACAGGAAACTATTGGGAACTTCAACTTGCATTGTGTTTTAAATTACCTTTGGACACACCAGGATTGGTAGTAAATACAGCACTGTGTCCAATGGCCTTCCTTTTACATGGATATTTTTCATGTATATTTGCAACAGTCGTTGTAAATTTTCAGTAAACAGGAGCGAATATTGCTGTGGATTACTTCACGAATATTTTTGGTAAATGATTTTCTGGCCTTGAAGGACCTGAAGGGGGAAAGTTTTTAGTGATGACTAAAAGGAAGTGCTGTGCTCCTAATTTTTTCTTCAAGGGAGGTGGATTTTCCCCTCCCTTTTTACAAGATACTGTTTTTATGAGCAATTACTTGCCTTAGTGCTGCTTATAACACTATTGTATACAAAGCGTTACTGTCTGACCTCCTTATTAATTATGCTAAGCAGTACAGCTGCTTTCCACTAACTGATGAAATAAAACATAATAACTTGCTTGCCCGAGGACATCGGCTCTCTGAGTCAAAAAAAAAGGCAGAAGCAAAGTTTGACCTTCAATACAGTCTGAAGTTCAGATGCATGCCAGGGGTGTTGGAGATAGGACTCCCACACGTGCTCCGACACTGCTGACTCCAGCATCAGCGTGGATGTGCAGCACATCAGTAACTGGGGCTGGAGATGAAGCCCTTCTCTCTCCTTCACCAAACTGTAAAATAAGTGCGTGTAAAAGGAAGTAAAAATATGGTTCGAGCGTTAAAGACAGCTCCCATTAAGGTTGATAAGCTGCTTTATTCTGAACGCCGCTTCCCAGGCACTTGAGGAATTCGCAGAGGGAGCATACATTTATACGTGATACTCTACGGAAAAGAATTTCACCACAGCCTGAAGTAAGCATTTTTTTGAAGAATGGCTATGTAAAGCTAAAAAAGGCACCTCCATTGATGCCACCTGGCACTGCCCATTAATTAGAAAAGTATTCTCTTTTAATTAGGGACTAGCCCTGTCATGCCTTGTTGTATCAGTAGCACCACAGACACCCTTTATGTTCTTAATTTCCACTTTGGCCTCTACTACCCAATAATTTTAAATGATGTTAGTTTTCCACAGGGGTGCTAAGTGATTTCAAACCTTTGTGGACCTTATCGTTACTCTTCAGACACACGTCGCTAAATAAAATACTTCTCTGTAGCAGTAAGCTCAGCACTGGACATTACAGCTACAAGGACACATTACAAATCAGTGGGAAGATTTGCTTTCCATGTTTACATGTGAGGAACTTGAGACATGGAGGGAACTGTGTTACTCAAATTCATAACGATTGGAAACTGAGTGCCCAAGTTCTGCTTTTTGGTCTCTGAAAATGTGTTGCTGAAGAACATGCCTACTTCTGGTGGGAAATGGGGACAAGTCTTTCTTTCCCTATAACTTAAAACAAAAGAAAAAAAAGAAGAAATCCTTGTGGTCATCATGATTACCTGGGAGTATCCCATCACCTAGAAACAACTGCTCTGTTATTTTGGGTGTTTTATTCTGTCATCGTGGTGTCAGAGGTCTTCCAGCAGAGCGAGGGAAAGACCCTTCCTCGGTCTGTTTTCCAGATGCCTCTCAGACGAAGAGGACGATTTTCCTTTCTGGCCCTCTGCCACCCCGTTAGCTGGGCTGCAGCGAGCCATGTTTATAGTTCACATGGCTGAAGATAATCCTGACAATACATACAGTATGAGGAGAGTACAGCTGGACTGCTGGGAAAATAAAACATCGGAGGATGAAAAAGCAGAGGAGGTGGGGGTTTGGGAGCTCCGAGTTTTTTCCCCTTCAGCCAGGGCAATCAACACAATCATAAATTAAAAATTTATTCCAAGACAACACATAAGTTACTCCGAAGTCATCATCATCACAGGGCTCTTGTTCACAGAGTCCGCACACAGTTGGAGGGGAAAAAGCAAGTCTGTAAAGGGAATTGTTATTTTTATCAGTAGTTAGTCATTATTTGTGGTCTTTCCAGATAAGAAAGCAGAACATATTACAGTACTTATCACCGACATTATCTGCCATTAGACACAACTGAACTGGATTATTGCTTCTATTTTTTTATTTGTTTACATTTTTCAGCCACAGAGCAGTTACATAGAACTCAGCTCCATATTCTCCTTTTCTTGTTTTCTTAACTGTGTATAAATAACTTATCAAGCAACAGCTTTTTCAGAAATTCAAGAAGTTCATTTTTTACATGTGTGTGAGGCCTTTGTGGCGTTAAATGTGACACTGATCTTGTGCAGAAAGAAAATCCTTTAAAATTTGTCTATTCAAGTATAATATAACATTGATACATGCTCCTCATTAATACAGAATTGAACTTTATGATCTGAAACACTGTAGTATCCATTAATACTGGTTTTTAATAGCAGAATATAAATCCTATAAGGTACAGAATGTACTTGATGGGTTCTTGTTCTACTTTAAGGCCAAGTTCAATAAATAGTGTATAAATAACATATATTGGAAGAAAAGTAACTAAGATCATTGAAGCCAGCATTGCATATACTTCTGTGGCATTCTCTTTTCTCTGGACTGTACAACAGTCATGAAATCTTTCCTACTTTTGCCTGTAAATTTCATTTGTTGCAAAAATTTGCAAGCTGGTTTGGGTGAGTAGTATGTCTGCCCATAGTTACTTTGCAGGTCGTTTGCTCTGGTTATTTAATGACTTTATCATGCTGGGTTATACTGCATAATTGTAGCACCTGGACTAGATGACTGAAAAAGTTTAAGAGGATAACGTTCAAGAGCAATCAGGAAAAAAAAAAGCCAGTAAACCAACCACTTCTTACAATTTCAGATCAGATAAATATTTTAAAGGAACAAATACTGTGACCCTACAAACAGCTCAAGTAACAAAATCTGCTACCCTATAAGCAGCTGCAAGGTTATTTATTCCCACATACATTTGTAAATCTTCTCTTCATCATTCAGCCAGCTCCTGTGATAGTCCCAAACAGCATTCATCAGGCAGCTATAACTGTAAAAACCTCCTGAACATCTGTCCTGGAACTGACTCTGACAAGCCTCTGATCAGCTTCAAACATCAAGTATTGTCAACTCCACGCCCAAAATCTCTACAAAACATATCCTGCCTTGACAGTGGAATTCCCTCTTTCCCTCCAATTCCCACACACTGTTTAGTGTGGGACTATACCCAGGTATAAACTCTAGGAAGGCAAGAAACAGGGACTAGACAGTTACGTATTCCTTCTCATATTCCTTCCCTTTAAGGACTGTTACGACATATGGAAAACCTACTGCAGGCAGCTTTTGTCTTTCCAGAATTTACTCACCATAATTTTTCTTTTCCCCCTCAAGGTCTGTGTGGTAGATGCATAGTATGACAAAAGTCTGAATTTATTACAGCCTAATTCACATGAAAAATAGAACTAATATTAAATAAAGACCTGTATGAATTATTTCTAAAAGTGATGCCTTTTTAAAAATTTTTTTTAGGAAATAACATATAAGAGAGTGTATGAAGGTACTGTATAGGTAAGATTTTATTGCCAAGTATTTGGGGTAATTTGTCTTTTATTGACACGCTTATGAACTTACTTACAAATTTCAATTGAAGTGGCCAGGTGCTGGAGAGAGTCCAAAGAAGGGCAACGAAGCTGGTGAAGGGTCTGGAGAACAAGTCTGAGGAGGAGGAGCTGAAGGAACTGGGGTTGTTTAGCCTGGAGAAAAGGAGGCTGAGGGGACACCTTATCACTCTCTACAAATACCTGAAAGGAGGCTGTAGCGAGGAGGGTGTTAGTCTCTTCTTCCAGGTAACAAGCAATAGGACAAGAGGAAACGGTCTCAAGTTGCGCTGGGGAGGTTTAGGTTGGATATTAGGAAAAATTTCTTCACGGAAAGAGTTATCAAACAGTGGAACAGGCTGCCCACGGAAGTGGTGGAGTCACCATCCCTGGAGGTATTTAAAAGACAAGTAGATGTGGTGCTTAGGGACATGGTTTAGTGGTGGACTTGGCAGTGTTAGGTTAACGGTTGGACTCAATGATCTTGAAGGTCCTTTCCAACAAAAATGATTCTGTGATTCTGTGATTTCCCAGCTCAATTTTTACCATATTCCAGGTTGCACCATTTAGATACCACTGAAATGAGCAAAGCACATTAAGGATGGTTTAACCTGGCCCAGGCTATCTCCCCCTACTCTAGACTGAAATCTTTCTGGAATTGTTCGAGAAACATGAAGAAAGCCCAAAACTGAGTCTTCAGTGGTTTTGTGTCTTTTGTGTCTATTGGCATTAATTACTGATTTGGGTTCACAAAATTAACATAAACCACATATTTGCTTGGATATTTTAAATAAATTACTGCATAAAGGACTAAAACTGGGTGAAAAGGCAATGGCTGGCTTTTGAGCATAAAGTGGCTGTACCTAGGCAAGGGCTCACAAGCTAGACATGTGCAGGAGTTGTGACGGGAACCGAATTTGACCTTTCTATTTGTTCCGAGAAAATATTATTCATCTGTGACACCAAAAAACGTTGCCCGTGCCTCTTTGGTTTCAGCAAGGCTGGGAAACAGGAATAAAGCAGCGGTAGGACAAAAGCTATTGTTGCAGATTTCCCAGCTCAGCTAAATCCGGGGTCGACTGGAAAGCCCCCAAGAAAGCCTGCAGACTTCCAGCCTGATCTGGAGGCTTCTGGAGCCTCACCCCCAAGGAGCAGGGATGCGAGGGTCAGGCTTGGAAAGCGGCAGGAATAGCCTTTTCCGCGGTATTTCTGTACTGCCGCTTCCTGCCTGGGCTGAAGTGAGGAAGCGTAAAGTACGTGGCTTTTTTAAGCAAGGTTCCCAGAGGCCCAGTCTGGTGTACTCTGCTGAAAAGGTCAGGAGCCAGGCAGCAGAGCTAATGAGATTGCCTGGGATATAAGTCGCTGGTAGCCATGGCGTGCTGTCCCTTGTATAGCAAGCAGCGTTAAGTGGATAAAAGCGGGTGCCAGGGAGCGGCCGTCAGGGTGCTGGGCCTATTTCTGCACCGCTTATCTTGCGGCTGATGCAACCGGCTCCAGGTGCCGTCTGTGCCTTGGTTTCCTCTGCTCCACAAGAAGCACGCTGCAGAGGCGTTCTGCAGCCCCAGACAAATGCTTTGATATCTACTGGTAAAAAAGATACTTCAGAAGCGATAAGCATTACCACTTGTATAGTGCAGCACTGAAGGATGAAGGAGCACTCGGTACTGTTACCTCCACCAGAAGGATGCAGTTGCGTCCAAATCACGTCAGTCTGCAATTTTCGTATAAAATTCATGTTTTCATACCTCCTTTCTGTTTGTTGACATCCACACTACACTGTAATAAGATTTACCCAGAACATTACGACAGTAAAACTATTACAGTTCATTTCTATGGTGCTGCTGTTAATATTTAACAGACAATGAGACAGGTGTCTCGTTTTATGAGGCAATAATACTTTTCCTGACTGAATAAACTATGAATGCTGAAGGGCTGAATAGTTCTGCCCCTACGTGGGAACGCGATTATTACTAAGGGAAATAGGATGTCTATTGTGTTCACCAGTGTCCCAGTTTAGGAAAGGACAAAATCGCCCAAGCTTGCTGTATTCAGCTTCCAGCTTGTGTGTCTCAGAAACCATCCCGTAAGACTTTAGCTGCTTAGCACAGAAGCAAAGAGTGGCTATCAGATCTAGAGCAAGAATGAAATGGTGCTATTTACTCTTGTCTCAAAATTACTCTTCAAAATTTATCTTTCCTGAAACTACAGCAGGGAGAGCAAGAAAAGTGACATGCTTTCGTTTTGTTCAGTTCGAAGGAGGCTGCTGGACTGCAAGGTCAGACCATCATCTACGTCTGACACAAAGCAGTAGTGCTCCAGTGCTGGGACGTGATGGGTAAGAGTTTGCCTAATTGCATGGTAGAGTCAGAGCCTCCTGAAATGAAGCCAAGATGAGCATCTGTGCTAGAAATTCAACCCCATGATCAGGGTCTTCTTTGTTCTGCCTCTTGCAGAATCTGAGCTTTTATTTTAGGTTTTAACTAAAAGGCTTTTGCACTTGTTCTAGGATGTTGCAGATGGTCTAAGGAAATGGATAATCTTTGGACATCTCAGAGCTGAACATCTATGACGTGCAAATGCGAAGAAACTCAACGACACGTGTCCTGTGTGCTCATTTCTGTATCTGTCAGAACTATAAAAAAGAAAGCAATAATAATTTACGGTCATATCATCCTATGTCACATGTGAACATAAGACTCACAGAATGTCCTGCTTTGTGCTGTCTTACATTTCAGCCCGGACAGTATGTTATGCATGGGCAATGTTACCCTCTTGTTGCTGTCTCTCTGTGTCGGCTAGAGCTGATCAGCCTGACTTGTTATCCTCAGGTGCTAAGGTGTTTCAGTGTATGAGTCCCTCATGGAGGAACCTCATTAAAAGCCCTATTTGTGAAGTCGGTAGGAGCTTAAGGAAGCTGTACATCATCCAAGCAAACCCAGAGGTGCAGGAGGCCAGCCTTTTTTTTGTGGTCAGCCTTTCTATCATCAAATTGATCCCTATCTGCCCGTTACAATGCTGGTCTTGATGAGTCCAAGACTCTTAACCTTCCAGTGAAAAAAAACCAAATGAGTAGCCAAACCTCAGGAAGCTCACCTGGTCCTACCTAAAACAGGGTCTGCAGAAAGAGACAAGCTAGGTCTTTTGGGGACTAACCTAGTCACACTGGGAGGGGCAACGTGGCGGAGCACCGAATGGCGCTTTTATTAGAGGATAGTAAAGCAGTAGCAGCTCTGCCAGAATTTTCCTTCTCAGTGTAATTATCTTATTATTTTGAAGAATCCTTGTGGGTGGTTGCGGCAGGAAAGGAGGCAGCCAGGTCTCAGCACCTCAATGGGTGGCTGTTGTGCATGCAAAGGGGTGGCTGAGTTTGTACGCCCAGACCCCATCTGGGGCTGTCAGGGAAGAGGTGTCGTGCACTGGCGGGGTTATGAGACTGGAAGATAAGGCAGAAAGCGGACTGAGTAAATGAAAACAGGGATGAAATAAAATCCTCTGTGGAGTGCCAGCACGGATGGACCCTGGGGTTTTTGCTTAATGCCTTTCCCTAAATATTATTAAGTACCACAGTTCTGCCATTGCTTGAACGTATGCAGTGACTGTGTATAATTATTTCACATTTTCTAGTGGGCAAATTGAGGTACAGAAAGGGTGAAATCAAAGTTATTGACAATACCAAACAGAAGACAAAGTGCCATAGTCTTTGAGCAGCAGTGAACTGAACAATTCCTTTACAGCATGCAGTGCTAACATAGTCACTTGTACCCAGGAAAAATAGGCAGATGCTGCTGTTAATTTGAATGGCTCCATTTTTCCTGATCTATACTTGATTTCCAAATGTATAAATAACTCCACACATCACATCTCAAGTGACACAGCCCCTTGGTACATAGAATACTAGGATGTGAGGCTTCTCACTTAAAAATATTTTGAAATTTACTTTTGTGTTTAAAAGTCATGTTTTAAACAGACTGTGGATTTAAGCACATGCAGTGAAATTAAATTCTTCTCTCAGGATCCTCGGTTATGCTTAATGGTTCTTATGCCATTTGGAAATGGATGTTTGGTTTATTTTCTCAGGAAGTTTTTACTGGCTGCAAATTATACAGTCTAGGTGTGGGGGAAAAAAAGCGCAGTACTTTATGTGGTTAGACAATGGGTCTGGGAGAAGTCAGACGACAGGGCACATGTGAAAGGGGACACATCATTGACCACAGCCTTTAGATTTCAGGCAGTTCATAAACTGACTAATCATCCCTTCGATGGTCTCTATCCAGCACCTTTTGGCCATGTCTTTTTCTTCTGAGCAGCAAGGTACTGCCTGTGTCACCATTTTGCAACTTGCTCTGTCATTTTCTTTACTTTATAGGGAGGCAGTTTCCTGTGGTCTTGTCCATGTAACTCTCATCCCCATCTCTGAAAGGTGAACACTGAGTTTAGAGGAGCTATTACTTACTTTATTTCACTACTGGGAGGAGGAGGGAAGCCACTGTGTGATGTCTTCTCTTAAATTCCCTGACCTCATTTCTTTTGTTTCCTCTCTGAACAGAGTTATCTTCCACCCAAAATGAAAATTAAAAAGAATAACCACAAACCCCCAGCTCCAAGAATCACAGTAGTAAAGATAGGAGAATATACTCTGAGCAGCATCAGTTTATAATTAAATCATTTGTCTTTTACAAAGGGTGTCTAGACTATTCTTGTAGGATATATTTTTTTTTTTATAAGCTGTATTTTATGCAGATTTCCTTCCTGTTGGAGAACTGAGTATTAAAACACAGTCAGGCCCAGCAAATCATCTTCTTTTACTACCATTTTTATCTGATGCATTTGGGACTATGGCAGACTGCAGCATTCTTTCAGTTAGTGGTTAAGATCATCACTACACTCCAATGTTCTTCATAAATAACCACAGGATCTGCCTCTGCGAGGTGCTGAGAGTTTTAGCCCTTACCAGTATAAAATGGGAGTCTGGCAATCATCCCACCTCTTGGAATCAGAAGGACAGAAAGAGGTGAATATTGAGCTGTGGGCATGATTTCTTTCCTGCAGTTGAAATGTTCTTCAAGACACAAGGCAGTTCTTACCACATTCATAGTTCGAGCCATTTCCATTTGAAATCACTATTCACCCCTTTTTCATTTTTCCTAAGTTCCAGTGACTCGGCAGCTGAAGTCACTAGACCATCCACATTACAGGTTATGGGACACTCCAGTGGGCATTTTACATTACCTGGCACTTTGCCTGGCTGTAGCAGGGTGCCGCTCTCCCATTCTTCTCTCGGCTCTCGTAAGGACTAAGAGATAATTGCACAAACCTTCTCAGCCAACCTGACCCCAGAAGTCAGAGCCTCTGGGTGGTGTAATTCAGTGCAGCCCCATCAAAGCCACCCAGATAGACATGGGCAATGGTTTGGAGATAGCTCAATGCATCAGTGCTTTCTGCCCTCCAAAACTCTTTTATTCTGTCCACCTCAGCTCTTGCCTTGTCTTAACTTGTATCTATTGTCTCCTTGGCTTCTCAACTCACAAGTTATGAAAAACATTTTTCCGTGTTCTCTTTCCTTCTATAGCCAGCATTTCCTACTCATCTAAGTGCCTCGCATTCTCCACAGCTGGCCTCTAAGACAGTTGCAGCCACGGGTGCAGGGCTGGGTATATCGGCTATGGTCACAATTTATTTTTGGGATGCAGGACTATGCCCACATCTCAGCAGCTGTGAATGCTGGCATGTGCTGGGGACAGGAAAGGTTTACATTGCCTGGATTCCAGGGGACTGATTTAGAACCACTCGTTTTGAGGCAGTTGGGCAGATAAAACCCATGCCGACTCCCTCTGGAAAGCTACCATCTAAAACCAATATGGTCTCATCTTCAGCTTTTGGGCAGTGCCCTCAAGAAAACTAGCCTTTTCTTTGGGTCCTCTTCCCGTTGTACTCTCAGGGGGGCAGAGGACAAGGGGTGGGCGTTGGGGTTGTGTGCTTATCTGTCTTGCCGCGGTGGAGGACTTCCCTAATAATGCCAGTGATGTTGGGCCCACTTCTCCTATGAGCACATGGGCAATCAGAGCCATAGAGCTCAGCAGCCTCACGTGTTGACGGAGAGGTGATTTGCGGCTTGTTTTCCTTATGATCAGTGTCCCCAGATCACAGTGAGACAGGAGATGATTAATTTCTGACACTTTTTGGAATGGCAACTAGCCATAAAGCATTTTGCCCTAACCCAAACAAGATATGATGCAATGATTAGGGGAACAATTAAAACTCCAACCATCTTATTTGATGATCGTAGCAATGACAGCAACATCAGGAGAGTTCACCCTCTCTGGGCATGCATTTCTTAGTGACATAATGTATTTCAAACTTTAAAGCACCCTTGTGGTTGTGATAAATGAAACAATTCAATAAATTAAACATTGTTCAGAGAGAGAGATAGCTGGTGAGTGCCAGCTGATGGCTCATGTAAGAAAAGAGCAGTAGCGATCCTGAAGCTTTGCTTCATGCAAAGCTCTGCTTGTGGTTAGGCTTGCTCATGGTATAGCATGAGGTACCATAACCTGTCTAAGCTGCCTTGCAGGAATAATCTCCTTCTCATCTGCTTCTGGTTTGCCATGTGACAAGTGCAATCTCCCCTGCACAGCTGGTAACAAGACATGTACCAAGATGTCAGCTCATGAAAAATCTGTGTGGGACAGCATATATTTTAGAAATGCCTGATGCAAGTAAATTGCTGAAGCAACCCCTTTTTGCATAATGGTTTAATTAATGACTGCCATGTTATTGTGTTTTATATGATTCACTGTGCTTATCGGAAGACTCCTTTTCTGAGGCAGGGACTGTGCCTTCCCCTCACGGTTTGAACAGGTTTTTCCTCGCTGATGTAAGGAGCAGAGGAGGTCCCTTGCCTCTCTCCTGAGCAGGCGAAGTCCTGGACTCCAGCATCCAAGAACCGGACATGAGGTGGATTACAACCAAAATCACCTTTGTCCAGTTCTGGAGCCCATCAGCAAGAGACTGAGGGTGCCTGAAGAATTCAGATAGATGGAGTGGAAAGTAACCCCATGTAACACTGCTGCCCACCATAGATACTTTGGGCAAAAGGCGCATGGCCAGCTTGCTAGTACTGAGTGAAATTTCTGGAAACCACTGCGATCCTTAACATTTTTAAAGGCTGTTTGTGTCTTGAGCTTTTAAGCTGTGAGGGAATTGGACCATGCCTCTATCTAGACTGTAAATAATTTGCGTCAAGTGCTGTTTTCATCACTGTGCTTCAAACAACACTCAGCATATTGCTGGAACCAATGATATAAATAAATTATATAATATGTTTTTGGGTAACTTAAATAGCATGCTGAGCAGCCAGTAGTTGAAAGTTGAAAGGTGCCAAAGCCAAATTTGAAAATAGAAGGAGATAAAACATTAGATAATTCAATCATATTTATTATAGTTTTTCATTTTCCATAGCAGGCTGGTAATATAGAAAGATATTTGTGTTAAAATATCATTGTTCTACAGAACAGATGTTTTTATACTACTTTCTCAATTGTGTTTAATAACATATTATGTGACATGCTGTAGTCATAACACATTGTTAAAAAACTTCTGCAGATAAAACATTTACTTTTGATTAAACAAGTGTGTTGGGAGTTCAGTGTATCCCAGTGTAATTAAATGTTATTATTCAGTTATATGAATTGCACAATGGGCTACTTTAAGAAAATATGAAGAATATCTTTCTTTGTTGCTAAAACTTACAGTAAACAAATTCACTCTTAAAACAGTTTAGTGCTGAATATCCCATATTGTTGAAGTTCAAAACAAATCATATTTCCCTATTTAAGTAAAGTTTATTGACAGTGGCAAAGTGCTAGTTCTCAAAATACAGATTACAAAGTGAGGACCAAGATAAGCAAAGTCTTTGAACAAGTAGTAGATATATTGTGCTAGAGACCCCACTGGTATAAACAGATTTAAATTCATGGAGCTAGAGAAATGGATGATGAGGGTTTTTAATCCTTTCTTATTCAAGGATTCTTGCCTGAGCACAAATGAGAGGTAAGGTGCTCTGTACTATAAGGCTGCATGTACAAGATCAAAAAAAGAGAAGAGGGTAATAGCGAGATCAACTGGTTTCAAAGGAAATGATGCCAGTGGAGGAGAGTGGGAGAGAAGTGAACATGAAATTACCATGGATAAAGAAGGGAAGGCAATAGCTCTCTAGACAAAAGGTCATCAGTGGCTGGGAAAGGCACCACTTCTTTCTTACCATCGATTTTCAAACACATTGATGAAAATATCTCTGTATAGAAGAGATTGCAGAAGTCAGTCTCTGCTGCTTTTTGACAGGATACTGATTTTTGATGCATATGCTGTATATTTTGATTCTTGATATCTAGAAGACATTTGACTAAGTAGAGTGACGGGTAATGACCAAGATAGATTGTGCCTGGAAGAGATGAAGGAGAAATAGTGATCTCTGGGCAAAGCACAGCTTTAAGGTTATTAGGAACTGGCACACAAGCACAGCCCTCTGCATCGTGCCCATGGTAAAAGGGAAGATGTCGCTATTAAGGTTACCGGGTCAAGGTGTCCTTGATGTGGATTACTTGATCATTAGCTTCTTAGCACAAAGTTTGAACTTTAGTATGTATTACTTAACTGCATATCATATAACCTCAGTATCTGTAGTGTATCTGTGTGGTAGAGTATCCTTATCTGAATGATTAACATTAGATCATGAGTGCTAAAAAAAGGTGCAGGAAAGATAAAAACAGTGCCCTAATTAAGCAGCATCCCCTCAAACAGATTTACAGCTTCAAGGTGACTCCTCAGTCTGTGCTCATCAGCCCCACGGCAGGATTGTTTGCCAAAGATTAGAGGAGAGCAATTGAAAGACAGTGATCTGCTACAGGCCTGATTCCTGGAAGAGGGAAAAGAGGAAGCTGTCACTTGCAAAAGCTGGCATGCAGAGAGCCTGACCCCAAAGTGTAACTGGGCTCTCCAGAGAAGGGGCTATTTGAGTTATGCCTACCCAAAGCGTGAGCTGACTTCCAGGCACAGGTCCCACAGCATGTAAAGGGCAAGCGTCATGCTCAGGGGGCATGAAGGTATAGCCTAGAGATGGAAGTAAGGAGATCAGTAGCTCGTAACTGAGAAAGAAGTGAAGGGACCTGGGTACTTCTTGGAAAGGGTGCCCTCAGAGAGATGGGAGAGGTCTCAGGAGAAGCGAGATGAGTGACAGACAAGGTCAGGGGAACGTGAACTGCATCTACAGCTGATTCGAGGAACATAAGGTCACATTTATAGTATTTGCTGAGGAATGGTGAGGTTTTACTGTACATCCTGAGCAGTCTACCCTGTGCTGTTAGAAATCGTAAAGTAATTTCAATGCATGATAAGGGTGTAACTTGATACTCATCAAGTCTGAAATCTTGGTTGCTGCAAAGAGTCACACCCTTCTGCTTAGACGAACTGTTGAATAATAAAAGCCTTTGGACCTGGCATTCCACAAAATGTGAAATCAAGGTTAAATGTCAGTTCTTCAGTCCAAACAGTTGGGGCTGGTTCAGGTGAGGCGGTTGGTCACTGCAAGGGGGGAGGGCATGCCTCACAGAGCCAAATGTTTCTTCCCTATTTGTTGAACCAACTTCAAGGGTTTTCAGACAGACTGAAAGCTAAAAACTCCTAATTGGGTAGAAATGTCTTCTCCTCCCTATTTTGTTTACTTCACTCAAAAACCTTCAATTGCACTTTAAAATAGTTGACAACGTGTAACCTTAGGAAATCACATTGCCAGTGTTCGAACATATTTTGGGGCTTTGCTAATACGATATTAAAGTGTATGAGACACACTGGCTACCATTTGGTCTGAAGGAAACAACAGATGCCAGGTAAAATAAGAATCCAGTGCTGCCAGTTGCAGGGCCTGGAGGAAATACCAGAGATGTCAATGCAGTAGAGGACGGTGATAATTCTAGGCTATGTCTACACAGCTTGTCAAGAGCAAATAAGGAAAGTCTGGTGCACCCCCCTGACCCCATACTCTGCATTTGTGCCACCAACTCTACTATATTTCTCAGTCAGCCTGTTGGTATTCACAATGCATAAGAAACTGAGCTATAAATTGTGCTTGCTTCTAGGTGAAGCAACATCAGGAGTTCTGTAGAAAGAATTGCTTAGACGTGATTTGTGTCCACAAGGGCAGATGGGATAGATGGTGGTTGCCAAGGCAGTAAAATTTCATCCATCCTGTCTGCATGATAGTCACAAAACACCTTCCTCATGCCTTCCCTCACCCACCTGCCTGCATGCCCATCCATTCTCCCTTAGAGTCACATCTGAGCACAAGTGTCAGAGGGTTGTTGGTGGCCTGCAGTGTGCACCTGGACCACTCTAGATAGACAGTATTAAATGTACCCTCGGGATTCAGAGAACATCTCCAGAGGATTCTTTCTGGTGAAGCTTTGCATGGAGAAATTGAAGCTCAGGTCAGATTTCTCCCCTGGACCTGGTAGGGAGCAAGTTCCAGTGATGTCCTCCACCAGTGGGAAAGCATATACAAAAAGCTGTATGTGTTTTCCCCCATCTCTAGGATTTGCTAGTGGGTGGCACCTTTTAGATAACTGTCTAGCTGCTGAGCTTTTACACCTCTGTTGCATTTTAGGTTTTGGCATTTCCTCTTTACTTTTCTGCTAGCTACTTCTTGCAGAGGAGGGCTTTTACTTCTCCTTCCCCAGGGTTTCCTCACTGTCCTTTCTGCAAATTCTTAATTTCAAAAGTATTCTTCAAACACATTTTGTCACCTCCTGTACCTAAGTGAAGTTTAAATGTCCTCAGATGAAGGTCCTTACTATTTCTCAAGAGGTCAATGAAACACAAACTCCTGAAGTCTTAAATGTAAGATACACGTGAATACAAAAATTATGGGTGAACCGTTTCAGATGCTGGAACAGGAAGGCTGTTCAGAACTCCTGCTTTACAGAAAAAATAGCCAGAACTGGGGTAGCTATAGCAACGTGCGTATCACTACGTTTGAGGGAAATCTAGTCCTCATAACGGGCAATCCAATCAAGCAAACAAAGCAGATACTGAAGTAAATCTAATAAAGTTATTAAAATTAATTTAAGATTCATATAATGATATAAAAATCCTTTGCACACCATGCAACAATTTTAACTCTTCAGCCTCAGCAAATAGTCAGGCTTACCACATCACCAAACCATGTTCGAAACAAACTGTTTCTTAGGAACCAGCTCCAATTGTCAGTCTTATGCTTCATACACACACGCGCACACACATGCACCCACGTGCCATAGGCACATCGTATCTGCTACGTGCACGTGTATGTATTCTGTAACACTTTTTAAAAAGTCACGCTCCTCCTTAACCTCTGTCGTAACATTGGCAGTGAACATCCCGGGCCACACTGGTGCAGAATTCGTGTCCTTCTCCTGAAGGAGCAAAGGCCCTTGGGCTTGTGCTGAAGCCTTTCCGAGCACGGAGCTTCATCCAGGGATGAGCTTCTGACAAAACTGAAATGGAAGAAGGAAGTCTACAGAATGTGGAAAAAGGGACAGGCTACTTGGGAGGAATACAGGAAGGTTGTCAGAGTATGCAGGGAGGCGACAAGGATGGCCAAGGCCCTCTTGGAATTAAATCTGGCAAGGGACATCAAAGACAACAAGAAGGGCTTCTTCAAGTACATCAGCAGCAAAAGGAAGACTAGGGAAAACATGGGCCTGCTGCTGAATGAGGAGGGTGCCCTGGTGATGGAGGATACAGAGAAGGCGGAGTTACTGAATGCCGCCTTTGCCACAGTCTTTACTACTAAGCCCAGCCCTCAAAAATCCCAGACCCTGAAGGTACAAGAGAAAGTCTGGAGAAAGGAAGACTTTCCCTTGGTTGAGGAGGATCATGTTAGAGATCATTTAGACAAACTGGACACCCACAAATCTATGGCTCCTGACAGGATGCACCCACGAGTGTTGAGGGAACTGGCAGATGTTATTGCCCAGCCACTCTCTATCATCTTTGAAAGGTCATGGAGAACAGGAGAGGTACCTGAGGACTGGAGGAAGGCCAATATCACTCCAGTCTTTAAAAAGGGTAAGAAGGAGGACCCAGGCAACTACAGACCTGTCAGCCTCACCTCCATCCCTGGAAAGGTGATGGAGCAGCTCATTCTGGATGCCATCTCTAAGCATGTGGAGAAGGTCATCAGAAGTAGTCAACATGGATTCACCAAGGGGAAATCACGATTGACCAATCTGATAGCCTTCTATGATGACATCACTGGCTGGGTTGATGAGGGGAGAGCAGTGGATGTTATCTACCTTGACTTCAGCAAGGCTTTTGACACTGCCTCCCATAACATCCTCATAGGAAAGCTCAAGAAGTGTGGGTTAGATGAGTGCACAGTGAGCTGGATCGAGAGCTGGATGAACGACAGAGCCCAGAGGGTCGTGATCAGCGGTGCTCAGTCTACTTGGAGGCCTGTGGCTAGTGGTGTTCCCCAGGGGTCAATACTGGGCCTGGTCCTGTTTAACTTATTCATCAATGACCTGGATGAAGGAACAGAGTGTACCCTCAGGAAGTTTGCTGATGACACAAAACTGGGAGGGGTGGCCGATACACCAGAAGGCTGTGCTGCCATTCAGCGAGACCTGGACAGGCTGGAGAGTTGGGCGGAGAGGAACCTCATGAAGTTCAACAAAGTAAGTGTAGAGTCCTGCACCTTGGGAGGAATAACCCCATGCATCAGTACAGGTTGGGGGCTGATATACTGGAGAGCAGCTCTGCAGAGAAGGACCTGGGTGTTCTGGTGGACAACAAGTTCACCATGAGCCAGCAATGTGCCCTTGTGGCCAGGAAGGCCAATGGTATCCTGGGGTGCATTAGGAAGAGTGTGGCCAACAGGTCAAGGGAGGTTATCCTGCCCCTCTACACGGCCCTGGTAAGGCCACATCTGGAGTACTGTGCCCAGTTCTGGGCCCCCCAGTTCAAGAAAGATAAGGAATTACTGGAGAGAGTCCAGCAGAGGGCTACAAACATGATCAAAGGACCGGAGCACCTCTCTTACGAGGAGAGGCTGAGAGAGCTGGGTCTGTTCAGCTTGGAGAAGAGAAGACTCAGAGGGGATCTTATCAACACTTACAAATACCTTAGGGGTGGGTGTCAAGAGGAGGGGGCCAGACTCTTCTCAGTGGTGCCCAGTGACAGGACAAGGGGCAATGGGCACAAACTGAAACATGGGAAGTTCCATCTGAATATGAGGAGGAACTTCTTTACTTTGAGGGTGGCAGAGCACTGGAACAGGCTGCCCAGGGAGGCTGTGGAGTCTCCTTCTCTGGAGTTATTCAAAACCCACCTGGATGCAACCCGGTGCAACGTGCGCTAGGGGAACCTGCTTTGGCAGGGGGTTGGACTCAATGATCTCCAGAGGTCCCTTCCAACCCTTAACCATTCCGTGATTCTGTGATTCTATGAAGAGGCAGTACATGCTCGGGTTGGAGCTCCTCCTTTACAGTATCAATCGTCTTCATCATCAAACTCACAACCTCCCCTTCTCCCAGAGCCGGGGCCACGCTTCCCAGCAAGTGGAGGATAAGCAGCTGCTTTTGTCTGAAAAGAAGCGAACGATTCCTAAAAGCACAAATCTACATTTTATGATTTTGGCCCTTTTTCCGCACTGTTTCGCATTCTTGGAACTCCTTCCCTCTTTTATGATCCAAGCAGCCGCCCATTTTCATTTAAATCATTCCTTGAAACACACTTTCTCTGTGAAGCCTCCGGCTACAGATGACTGGATATGGCAGAAACAGTGTTTAAATTCAGAACAAGGGTTTTGTTCGAGCAAATTGTTTGGGGAATAGCCACTTTTTATACCACACCTGATATGCAACAGAGTATTAGCATGCAAACAAGGATTTATTATTCACTAGTCATTATTTCATTATTCTTCTGTTTAAAAGAGATCCAGTTGTCTAATCACGGCACCAAGGGAATAGAAATATATCACGTCATTTAGCATATCAATTACAGCCTTAAATGAGGATGAGCAAATAGTCATCGTGAGCGGTTTGCCAGTTTACGCATTCTCTAGTGAGGGAATGAGGTTCTTTCTGCAAACAGTAAACAAAAAAAACGAGCATTTTGGGGGTAATCTGCTTGCAATCAATAGTCTTTTTCCAACAAAACACTGTGACAGGGAAAAACTCATTTAAAAACATTTAAGGGGAAAAAAAGTATTTAATTGTGTCATTTTAAATCATCCCCTTTACTTGATTTGTGGATGGTGTTTTGTCTCTGTATGTTGTCTAAGTTATTTTGCAGTGCCATATGGGAAGAGTTTCTATTCACACTAATTGCCAATGCTACAATATTCCTAATAACTTTCAGCCAGCAGTGACAAGGCAGATTTTCTTGAGCTGCAGTGAAAAGCAGCGGCAGAGGAGGGAAGAGGCTCCAGGAAGCGTTTGGGACAGAACCTCTGTACCCTTTACGCACGCCTTCTCCTGTGTGCCTGTGCACGCTCGCACACGCAGGCACGTGTGTGCCTGGCAGCTCCGCTTGCTTCACCAGTGCCACCGAGAGCCGAGGCTCTCAGAAGAGGAGGAGTGGGCCAGGGAAACGACTGCCACAAGCCTTTTTGGTCCCGCGTGGGATTCCTGGCACAGAAAACCAGCAGTGGATTTACGTGCTACATGCAGCAGGCCAGATAACACAGTCATGGGAGGAATGCCCAGTTGTCTGTGTGGGCGCAGAGTCTCATCCCCGAGTACCATAAATTCCTCCTGCGATCCGCCAAAATTGTGTCAATTCAATCCAAGACATCATTGACCTCAATAATCATCTTGTCCCTTTGGTCTCAAGGCTCTACTATTTTTCATCTACTTTCTCACTATCTGGAGGCCCAGAAGAAAGGCTGGATCATGCTGACTTAACCTCTCCATCACGGACTCAGTGGATGGGAACAGCCATCCTTCCCTGAGAAGAACCCAGCTGAATAAAGTTAGCAGAACCATCTGACATCGAATAATCAGGTAAATGCTGATAAGTGCCCTGTGGTGACACAGAAACATTATGTAAAACAAACTACAGCCTCTTGCTAAACATTTGGGTTCACGGGTAAATACTCTGTGGCCACATGCTGTCCATTCATAAGGTGGCACCAGGAGGTCACCTTGCATGAGCGCAGCCATTCCTCTTTGTGTCCCCTTCCCACTGAGACCTCAGGAAACAGCTGCTGACTTTGGCCATGGCTGCTGTGCTAGGAGAGTGCTGTACCGCATTGGCCTGAATTGCAAAAAGTCATTAAAAGATCACGACTATCCCACCTTTCCAAACAGTAAATATGTGCGTGTGTGTGTGTGTGTGTGTGCGCTGTATTTGAAAAATAGGGCAGGTATGAAAAATACTATGGAAAAACTGAAAATCATATCCTCAGTACAGACTTAGGTGCTGGCTGCCTTTAGTGTAAGTACCTCTTTTCTAGTTTCTTTGCTATCTCAATCTAAACCCACCATGTTGTTCACTTTTTTCCCTCTGAGGAGACGAATGTTACCACCAGTTTTGCTTGTGCAGTATGAACGATATAGGTGTTCTATTGAGCATTGCCTTATTAGCACATCCTGCAAAATGATAATAACTGGTGGTGTAAAGTCCTTGCCTAACATTTACAAACACTTCCTCAGAAGAAACGCCAGGCACTCCAATGCATTTAATTTTAGGAAAGCAGCTGGTCCAAAACAGTGGAGGCTGTATTATTAGTCTCTCTCTCTGGGGCAGGACTGATCATGCTTTCCCATAGAGACTCCCAGCAGGCGCAGTTTAGGAGCAGCTTTGGTGTCATGCAGGAGTCTGGTTTTCACTGTACCAACAATTTGGCTCCCCAGTGAAGGGGAGACGACCAAGCTTGGTTTCAGCCGGCCGTGCCCTTCTCTGGTGGCAAGCTGAGCTTGAAGAAAGGGTTAGAGATACTCAGAAGGGTGAAGTGTTGCATTTCAGGAGGTGCTGGGGTGAGGGGAGACAGAAAAGTAATGCAATTGCTTTTGCTTCAAAATAAGATAAAGGCAGTAATGAGTCATTATAGGAAAAAACCTATTAATAGGAAGGACTGTGGTCTATGCATGCTGAAAGGCCAAAAATCCCATAGAGATGCCCTGCAGAACAGTACCAGAATAGTCATTGTTTTATACAGCTAGACCTAAGCTACAAAATCTCTGAGCCAAGCACACGTTCCTCAACCCAAGGGCAGCGAGGTGGTGCCACCTGACCCCCCCTTATTTACTGAGTATGGAGAAAGCATATGGAAAACCTCAGGATGGGGAAGCAGCACAGAATGTCTTTGTAGAGCGCCTGTGCCAGTAACATTGCCCTGCTTCCTGCTAGGAAGCAAGCCAGGGAGCAATGCTTCAGCAAGAGGAGCTCTGAAAGCCTTGATTCAATTTGTACCCAGCTCAGCTCCACGACTGTCTCTTAGCTGCTTCATATTACTTGCTTTTTGCAGCCCAGAAATTAAATGTTAACTCAGAGAACTGTATTAGTCTCTATTAGCAAGGAGCTGGAATCTAAATAGCTCGAACCTAGGCTTTCTGGTGTGTCAACTGAAGCAACGTGCATTTATCCAATCTATAAATCAGTTTGTCTGACAGACCAGCCAGAAGTAGGTGCCACAACAATACAATAGTCTAAGCACAGTGTTTATCTTGAAATTGTTTTATGACTTACATTAAAAAGCCCAAAACAAATAAATAAAATTATGACAAAACCTGGGAACTAATCTGGGAAGGCAAAAATACTAAAATAATTCAAAATTTATTTATTTTAAGATTTTCCCATCATTAGCAATTACAATAGCATATTGCAGGTTTTCAGCTGCTATTGTTGCGTTTCTGTAAGGTAAACTCCCTCTTAAATAGTTCTTATCTAGGAGAAGAAGCTGAATTTCTTCACTACAATACACCATACACAGAAAATGCCTGCCTGCCATCTAAACCCATTTCTCTTGTTGAGGCAGTGGCCAGCACTACATGCTCAGAGAAAAAAAAAGGGCAAGAAGTGCTAAAATGAGCAATTACTAAGGAACCTGCCCCTAGCAAAAGTTGCCTTCTATTCGCTGCACAGTTTATTGTTATTTATGATCTAAAGCATGGTGATTTATATCCCTTGTAATTAGTTATTCTACTCAGTGCAATGCTTGGTGTTTGTATTATTCATGGGCCTTTTAAAAATCTTATTTCTTTGCCGACCTCAATAATAGCAGCTGGGGCAGTAAGTTCCACTAGTTAATTATTGGTTGTGTATAGAGCACGTTCCTTGAAAGAACTGTATTTTACCTACATTTGCCTCCTCATCTGCTTGAGTTTCTCGCATTCCTGCACTCTGAGTATGGCTACTTCCTCTATAAAGTTCATTATTCTGCTTTAAATACATCTTCAAAAATCATTGCTCGTTTGTCTCCTGTGTCAGCTCTGAGCCTGTGCATCCCTTTGTGTGCAAACAGAGTCTTTGTGGGACTGTTTGTACCACCAATACTTTCTCCATCAGCTTTCCTCTGGCAGGTTTTTACCAAAGGTCTCAAGGTTGCAGAATTGCTTTTCCCTGGCAAAGTGGCCACTGGGCTGTTGGTAAACAGCAACAAAAATTCAGGAATTCTTCCTAAATTCTCTTCCTAATTAGGAAGCGAGCCCCTGTGCAGGGCTTTGGACCAGCCACGCTTGCATCCTCTGCCAGAGCTATCACGATGGGGAAATATAGTGTCCCTGAACAGATCCAGCCTGACAGTATGGACTGAAAATAGTGCTTCACTGGGGCTTGCCTCCTTCCCGTGTCCCTCACTGGAGCTGCTCCCGCTCCCTTCCCACTGCTTTCCCCCAGCTCTCCCACTGCCCGCTCAGGCCTGGGGTCCTGTCTGCTTCCCCCTCAAGGCACAACTGCCAGGGACACAGGGCTGGTGCTGCACAGATTTGGTGACAAAACTGCTTGTCCCTTCCCTGTCTCGTCTCTGTGTTTCCCCAGGGGAGCAAGGGGGGCTCACTCGGGGCTGATGCTCACCTTCCCAGTCCTGTCCCAGCCCAGCATCACTCCAGTCTTTCTCACCTTGCACAAAGGTTTAATTTCTCATTTAACTGTCCTGGGGGGTGGAAAATCTTCTTCCTACTTCATTTAGCCCCTGTGCCTGACCCCAAGCCCTCTCCCATGCCACATGTCCAGCCCCTGCCCATGCCTCCAACCTCCTTCTGATGCAGAAATGACTCACCTACCCCAGACCATCTTTCTGCTCTTCATGGACTTGAAGAAGGGGCAGTAGAGAAGAGCTGGGATTAAAACGAGACACAAACGCCACATAGTGCTGTGTTTCTTGTGTAGTGACTTTTTCCATTGGTGTTTGCAAACTGTGTGATCCCACCATGAGGAGTAAGTCTGGGCAGATGCTCCATGCAAGGGAACTCTGGCATGACCACCATTCCTCGTCCCTATGCACAGGCTACATCCAACACCAAGGCCCACTCAAAATCCTTTAGCACAAGAGTGCTGCAAAGAGCTCGACCATATGGTCATTTGGTTACTAAAGATGTGAGAAATGCCAGTGAAAGATGATGGGAACAAGATTTCCTGACTCCCATTGTGCTCCCTGGTGGCTTCTCTGTTAAAAGTCAACAAAAAGAAAGGGGTGCCCATCCCCATCCCATCCCACCCCCATCCCCAACCCCATCACGCAGTATGCCTGCCTGCAGTTACTACTGTCTCTACTTTGCTTCAGAAGCAGTGATTAAACAACCCATGAGTATATATTTGTGATGGTACACAGTAAATCAAATATCCATTGGGGCTAGACATGTCTGGTCTTCTAATTAGCTTGAAGTATTTGATGTTGACAGCTCAGCATCTTATAATGAGTTTTGCGCTGTGGGTTTGTGGGTTTTTTTTTTCTTTTTCTGCTCACAGCCCATCGCCTGGGTATAGTGATATCATTTGGAGCCCAATTTTCATTTTTGAAATGGTAGTTCTGAGTCATCCTGACTGCACTGAAAGGACTCCAAAACTAGAAATGAAACAGAGAAGCTAAAATACGTACTTTTAAAATAGCAGAGGTTTAAATTAAGCTCATTAATTTAGGAGAATAACCCAATGTACTTTTTGGTTACTTGGGCTGGTGAGATGAAATGTACCTCTCAATCTTATTTCAGAAGCTCAAGTATTTTCCTGATGTGATTGAATCATGCAAGAAATACCAGTATTCATCCAAAGTCACTGGAAGCCCCGCTCCAGCAATCCTGGGGAAGGTGGGACAGGAGGAGTCAGGGCACGTGGGTGAGAGGTGACCCAGATGCCAGGCCAGCCATGGGCAGGAGCAGAGATGTGGGTGACAGACCCCTGTGGCAGGCCCTGAGGCTCATACGGAGGGGGAGGACAGCAAGCTGAGGGTGCTGTGCAGGGGCACGGCACGTGTATTTGCATGTGCGTGTGCACACATGTGTGGCAGGAGTTGTGGATTTGCAAGGGAAGTTGTCCCTGGGTGCTGGAGGTCACCCAGGGGAAAGCGTTTTTCCTTGAATACTGGGGGGAGGAAAGTGGCAAAAGCCCCTGGCATGGGACAAGCCTGCCTTTCATTGCAGCTAAGTGCCAGAGACTCCAGGAAAAAGCCAGGAGGTTTTAGTGATGCATGGGGCAAGGATCTCTGCTGGCTTTGCTGGCAAGGATGGACCAAGGCAACTTGTTAGAGAAAGAGTGGACACAGGCTGCTGAGGTGGGGAATGGAGAAGTATGGGGGACACTGTCTGAAGGAGGTGGAAGAAAGGGTCAATATACCCTAGACCAAACTGTGGCACGGCTGTAAGAAGTGATGTGGTATCTGGAGGCAGGATGGAGTGACAGGAGAAGCAGCACATGGTTATCCAGCTCTTCCCTCATAGGGTCACATCTCCTAGGTTCAATCTATGTTGAAAATTGGTGTCAGGTTGGGGAAAGCCCTTTCTGGACCCTGTGATCTCCTGAGAGCCATGGGACCAACATGGCATCCCGCGGTGCTGACCCAGGCTGGAATGTGCACAGCAAGCCGCGGCAATCCTGGCTTCACTGCCCAGCTAGCTGGCCATGTCAGCACCTTATAGATATATATATCAGCTGGCCTTCAGGCACCTTATAGCTTGCTTGAACAAACACCTGACAGTCATCTGGGGTGCACCTGAGCTACTGTGGAGATGGGCACTAAGGCACCTGGAGTAGGGGATCAGCCTGAGACGATCAGTGGGACTGTGGGATAAAACAGATGACGTCCTTCCAAGCACAGTAATTGCAGGACCTGGGGAGGTGGTGGTGGGAGACCTGTGTCGTATCCCTGGCCCTCATGCAGTTGGGCACACTGGGCCTCCTATGGGCACTGCTGGTATCCGGGATGTCGCAGACAGTGACTGGCTGAGGATGGCGTAGAAGATGTAAGGTCACAGAGGTTTTAATTGATGATTATGTCCAGAATGTTTTGGTTGATACCATGGCTTGGTATCACAGGCGTAGAATGATCTGTTGGGGTCAAAGTGCTCGTCCACTTGCAGCCCAGGTTGTGGGCTTCCTCCCCAGACTTGGGTGTAAGCTCCTGACCAAAGTCTTTGTGGGAATATATATGGAGCACTTGTTCATGTCTCTGCCTCTTCCTCAAGCTCTCTTGAGAAATAATCCTGCTCTCTCTACCTTTCTAAACTACAGCTAGCTGTCGAGCTAACAGCGTATCCCCGTAAGGGGAGCCAGCAAGGCAGCTATGGACACTGGGGCTTCACAGGAGGCAGCGCTCCTTGTGCAGAGCTGCTTTGCAGAGTGATGGGCTGCTGCACTGCGTGGACAAGTTGGGTGAGAGAGCAAGCTGTCAGGGCTTTGCTGGAGTGACGCAAGAGCTTGTGGAAAAATCCCACCGTGCTCCAAGAAGTCCCGTGCTGTAACCAGTGTGTCCACAGATGGGACACGCTGAAGATCTGTTAAAAAGCCTGCCTCGCAGCTATGAGTTATAAAGAAGTGTAAAGAAGGATATCTAGAAAAAAGCCAGGAAAGCGCTGGTACTACAGTGCTGCAGGAAACCAGCAAGTCTGGGGGTACCACAGTTTTCCTTTTCCTGATACAATTCCTTGTTCAGTGTTAGAAGGAAAGGACACAAGCTATCTCACCAATCCCTCCACCTAGAAAGAGCTCATGCTTTAGCTTAGCCAGTATCATATGTATAACTGATGAAGTATATTAGAGAGAGAAGTTTGGGCTGTTGAGTTCAGGCCAGGACAGGAAGGCTACAAATGCTGACTCAGCAGGGGCTGCCTTCACTCTAGAAGGAGAGTATTTGTCCGCATCCAGCAACTGAGATGTCATCTCTGTTTCATACAGCAATCAAATCTGAAAATGCTCTACGGAGCAATTTTCCTCTACAAGTGGACTTCAATCATATTAACGCAGCTATGAGAAGTTTTTCCAGTATTCAGTGCAAGACAGAACCTGTACAGCATGGAGGGTGACAGCACCGAGCCTTTCCCCATCTAAGAAAATATCCAGAAATCTAAAAGAAATGCTGTACAATGTGAGCAAGCTTGACCTTTCTCCAGACAGCAGCAACAAATTATCAAGCTGAAAAAAAAAAAGAGAAGCAGTCGAAGGAAAGTGAGCTCTGGAAACTGAGTAATTTAACATCCTTTAATGTCTCCAGCCAAGCTTCATATCACTTGGAGCAGTAAGGAAAAAAAAAAAAAAAAAAAAAAGAGAAGGAAAAAAATCAAACCACCTTTAATTCCCATGTGGAGGTCACAGAGTTTATCATGTCCAAAGGCTTACAGCCTGGTGCGGGGGCTACAAAAACCAGCAGGGAGCATTCCCTCAGAAACTGGTACATCTTTTCCCCTTCTGTCAGGATTTTGCTTTTTTAGTCAGATAAAACCACTTATTATATTCAGTATACTTAGAAAAGAAAGAGAAATATGAGATTGTGCCTTTTATTCATCTCCTTTAAGGCCTTAAAGAGAACCATAACAAAAAATCCAGTCTACCTGCATGACCACTTCTCTCATCTTATAAAAGACAGGAAAGCTGTTTATGTATTTTCTTTAAACTTTAGCTCAGAAATTCAGGTTCTTTCTCTCTTTTTTTTTTTAATTCTTCCAGCTCAGATGTTCAGGCATGCCTCTTGCTGGGTTACTTGATGTGAGCACTGAGGACTTGGGGAAAGCCAGCCACCTGTGCTCTGTAGTGGGAGAGCCTGTGGAGTACCACTACCACTAGCAAAGCAGTCACACAGGTGAATCCAAATGTGGCCAGCAATTTGTTTATAGACACTGAACTCCCAGCATCTGAGAGAGAAGCTTTCTTAAAATATATATGACCTTGCTTCTTCAGCAAATGGTAGAAAAAGCTTCCAGTCCACTTCATTAGTCCTCTCAGCAGACATGAACAAGGCTATCATAAAACTACCTTACAGGTCAAAAAAATTAAGCAAACCTTTTAGGGCTTCTTCATGCACTTCTAGAATAATAACAGGAACAAAACCTGTCTTGAGCAGAAGTTTCTATCAATCACAGAGACATCAAAGCTTTTAAGCCTGGACTATTGTAATATAAGATGATCCTAAAAATTGCTCCAAAACAATAGCTTGTTAAGCAGGCAGGTACTTACCTGTAAGGCTCCACAGACTACAGAGCCCATTCCTACCACAATAGCTACCAGCTACTCTGCTGTGCAAATACGCTCTTCAGCCACCTGGCTGCAAGCGAGCTGAGATCTCAGCGTAAGGGAGAAAACACCCCTTCAGTCCTGCTGCAGCAGCCGCCTGCCATAGGGATAAGGTTTGAACTTGCAGAGGAGAGGCAGGGCCACACCTGGGAGCTCACGGTGGTTGAAGATGAAGTCAATGTTTAGCCCTTTTTTCAACTCACAAGTTTTGCAGCATTTCTCCAACATTTCAAAGGGTGGAAGAGATAGAAGCTGCTCATGAACACATGTTGACTAGGCTTAAATGAGGGAAGGACTGAAACAGCCTTTTGGCTGCTACTAAGGCTCCACACCTTAGTGCTAGAAAAGCGATGATCTGTGAATGGGTAACAGTAAGTGTGGCTTGCAGCAGCAGAGCTGGAAAGACCCTTTCCAGCTCTACATCCCCATGGGAAATTTTGTGTTAGGAAGCTCACAAGCTAATGGAAAACACAGGAAAAGGGAATGACAGCTCATAAACCATCCATATACAGCTGGAGCAAAGAGTTACACTCTCAGGGTAGCTGATTTGCGAGGCAAACTTGTCGCGCTGGGGTTTTAACTAATCAGCCTGTGGTAGAGTAGGAGAAGGGAGCCCTCAGGTCATGGAGAGTGCTCATGGTTATTCCTTCACTAACCCCCAGCTATTGGAACTGTGCTTAGAGGAGAACAAGTATGAGCAGGTCCTTGCTGTGCCCATTTGACTGTCTCCTGTCAAATGACCCCTTAGAACCATGATTACTCCAGAAGCTGGCCCAGATCCCAGCTGGCTCTAGGACTGCATGTGTAAAAAGGGCTTAAGTCCATCACCAGTGAATCCACTCGCTGAGGGACAGCAAGAGCGGCTCTGAGGCCACCTTGAAAGGCCTTGCCACGCTCCAGGAGGCACACTGCATGGGGCTACTTTTGGAAGGCGGCTCCCTGCCCTTGCTCTGTTTGTGGCTCCTCCTTCCCTTCGTAAGATTTGCTTCAGCATCAGAAAAATCCCTCTAGGAAGCCTGAGCCATCCAGGCAGCTGGAAAGACCTGCTGCCTCCAGGAGGAAGACAGCTAGGCTCATTCATTTGTTTTCCAGGAGGAGCCAGGGTTATCCTGGCAGCGGAGCTGGTTGCTTGCCAGGAAGGGCAGGGGAAGCTAGGGAGGGAGTTTCTAAGGAAAACCTCAGCCTTTGGCTTAAAATGCGTGGTGCAAGACCCAGGGATGAAGTTGGGCTGGGAGTCAAGATCTGAAGACAAGAAAATATTTATTGATGCCTGAGCAGTATTTGCAGAGGAGAGAGGAGAGCCATGAACTCTCACTGGCTATGGAGGGGAAGCCTGGAAGGGGTGAGGCACAGGGAAGCAACACACCACGCGGTTTCAGACGTTGCTAATCCTTCTGCATGAGCCTGGGAGCTGTGGGGACAGCAGGGTTTCAGCTGACATGGGGCTGGGTACAGGTTCTGGAGATTTTTCAGATGAGACTTTAATAGGTCAATCTTGCTTATCAGCACCTCTAAGAGCTCAGGGTTCAGATAAGCAGCACAGAAGATGCATATTTAAATAAAGGCAGAGAGGACTCTCATTTTTTCATCCATCAGTTACAGATTTCCTTTTTAACTTCCTTCAGGAGGTATGACTCCTGCTTGTGTGTGTGCGTGAGTGAGTGTGTACCACCTTCCCCATTCCATCTGGGTTGTGATTAATTTAGATATAAGGCATTCAATATAACTCATTCTACATATTTATTTCAATTTTTAGATACGTCATGTACAAAGGGTTGTTCAGGAACATGTCTGTCAACCTATCTTCTTTCAGCAGCTTAGAGAAGAGAGAGAAAGCAGTCAGAAAGAACATGTGGCATTTTGAATAGTCATAATTCTTCACTTTGTCCTCTATAGACTTTTTTTTTTCTTAAGCCTGCTAGTTTATCTTAAACCCATGGACTTGAAAAAACATATCATTAAAGGATTTTTGTTTCTTTTTTGCTTTCAGCAATAAAAAGATAATTGGACGGTCAAACAACCTATTACTCTCATGAATAAACTTCAGCGTGGGCCAGTGACTGCTCTGTGGTCAGCGGTCTGTTGACCACTGCGGTCTGGCTGTGCTGGCTGTGAGGAGACATGAAATTCTGAAAATCTCTGACCTCTTCCCCAAGCAGTGACACCATGAGCTCCACCCCAGCTGCCAAGGTCTGCTCTTGCCTCCAGCATCACAGCTGGAAATGGGGCTGCCTCCGAGATGGCGGGAGCGAAGCACGTCGTGCCACAGCTCAGCGCTGTGCCAGTGGGAACCTGGAGTAGCTTGACATGGTGGAAGGGACAAGCAACCTGCCCTAAAGACCACAACTAGCCCAAACTGGACTACTACTGAACGAGCTTACTTGAGTTAACATTGTGTTGCGGTTGCAGTAGGTAGTCCTTCACCACAGCCTAGTTAGATCCCCATAAAGGTCCTCTATCTCTGATCTCCTTTCTGCTTCCTGAAAGGTCCTATAAGGGGCATCACAGAAGAGGGAGAGCAGCTTTGAGCATCACAGAAAACTCAACTAGCTGGACAAAATTTACCGTGCCATAACTAGGGGCAAGGCATGGCACTTCTGCTAGTGTTACCCATTCTACATGCTTTAATCATGCACTTCTGCCAGCTATTCTGTGCCTAAGCTGTCACTGCTGAGAGTGGTCCTGGTATTGCCCAGTTTATTGTGGTCCAAGGTAACATTTTTATCCATTTTTAATCTCATACAAAGCTATGTGGTCTTTGGAAACCTTTTCTGTAAACTAGCTTCAGAGTTCAGCTGTCTGGGCCTATCTGGATTTATAGGGGACCTTTTTTTGGCTAAATGGTTATATAAAGATGACAGGAGAATGTATTGTACTTTGCCTGCCAAATTTTTGTCTTACTCTTTTTTGGAAGCTGCTTGTGATTGAGGTCCTGCTCCTGCTTGTGCTAAAGCTAATAAGATTTGTAGCATTTACTTAGATACTCCTGTGCCCAATGCATTTATATGAGCACTTGCTGAGATCTTCTGGCAGTAAAGACAACTTAGAACCTTTAATCAACAAAGTGCCTCACAAACATTACCCACAACATCTTTATGAATCAGCAAGCCACCATAAATATCTGCATTTTCAAATCCAGGGAAGCTAGCATAGATGGGTTAAATTAATTGCCACTTTATTATAATAGTGATACGTTAGGAGGATCACAACTGCTGCCCAAGGCGTGGACCTCCTCGGTGCTTAACAAACGCACAGCAGTTCAGATGCCTCCTCGTTCTCTGCCAGGTTTCTTTTGAAACAGATGGGACAGGGGAGGCCAGAAGAGGGGACATCCCGTACAAACAAGGGATCGGAAACCGGGGTATGCCAGAGCGAGGTGAGTTGCCCAGAGTCACAGAGGTAGTCTGTGAGGAGGCAAAAATCTAACCCAGGCTTGCTGGGTCTCAGAGCCATCCTCTCTTCCAAAGAGGGAGTCATGGCCAGAAACTGCTCAGAAACCAGGAGGTTTTAGCTCCCAGCCGCATACTGAGATTGTGAAATTTTGTTTCCTTTGGGTGAGTGTTCCTGTTTCCCAAAAATTGCCACATGAATTTTGGAAGTTGGACTGCTGCCCTTTCAGCAAAACACATCGAAACCTGGGAAAGAGCGGACAGAGGGGCTGAAGGCTCATTACTGTGGAACACTGTACCACAGGGGAGGTGCACCTCACCATGGTCTAAAACCACTGGATTTATAGCTCCCTTGAAAATCTCCAGCAAGTCTTTACCCTCTACGGGTCACCTACTTTCTCTTCAACATGAACCAGTTACATTTGTTCTGCTGATAAAGACTTTATCTTTCTTTTTTTTTCTTTGACCACGCTGGCCACCCCGACCTTGCAAAAATGAGATGAAATACCACACTGGGACCTAATGATTTAAATATGAGACTGCACATTTCATCTTGAAATTCAGATGATCTTATTAAAGTGTGGAGGGAGAGCAGACAGAAGTACAGCCTTTTGTGTTTGGTTGGGTACATGTATTATTTATGATGTAGAACGAATGACTGATTGCCTTGAATTTTGATATGTGAGGCAAATGAAGAAACATTACCTCTTTATATGCAATGCTACAGGAAAGCGGTTTCTTCAAGCCTCTGATGTGGGAAAAGCTGGATTACAGCACATTTCATATGTTTAAGCTGCAGCTGAAAGGTAAATAGGCAGAGCTGATTTAACAACGAGGACCTACAGTCATCTGTGGGGCAAATCCCATTATATTTAACAGTACAGTACCAGAGCTATATTTGCCCAGTATTTGCTGATTAAAACTTCATGTAACAGCAACGTGGTTACTGGCAGAGCAGTGACCTTCACCCCTGCAACTCGGCTTCAAGGGCCAGAGAGCTTTGCAGCTGAATAACAGACTCATGTCTGCAGAAGACTTCAGTCGTAAAAATCAAGCTACTGCTCTGACTTTGTGATTTTCTCATAATGGCCATCAGGACAGCAGGCGAATTAATCTCTTTTTCACACTGCCAAAACGACCTCTAAATTATTAAAGGTAAAGAGAGGAAAACTGTGCGTTTGTATATAGCAGGACAGGACTTCGGTCACCAACTTCCATACTCCATCAATCATACCATAAGTAATCACACTGTCAGCAGGTATTTAAAAATCATTTCCACCCTATTCTTCAAGTTACCTTTCTCAGCACATAAATGGAGACGCTGACTCCATTTTTTAGTGCAACTAGAGTCTGTGCGACAACATCCTTCCCTTCCCTCCCTTCCCACAGGACTCCCGACAGCAGGAGCAAAACTGTTTTCCAACCACTGCTATGCACAGTTCACTCCTTTTCCTGTTACATACATTGACCTACTGAGTGTTGTCTATCATCTTCCTTGTATGTTGATGTAGAGCATATAAAAAAGGACAGAGCACCCACACAGACAGACTCGCACATACGTGCTCTAGTGACATGAGTTTAAATATAACTAGAGTTTCCAAGGCTTTTTAAGGTGAAAAGCTTCGCATAACTGCTGACTACCCTTAAAAGTTGTATTTCTTCTCTTTTTGCCTAGCATATACTGTAAGCGATGACAACTGAATAGGCTATTCTCTAGCAGGATAATGGCTTTCTGCTTCCACACCGTGCTGAGGTGAATTGGAGATACCCATGTGTGAGCAACGGAAGGATGCTCATTTCCAAAGCAGTGACACGCTTCTGCTACCAAAGCTTTATTCTTCTCCTGTAAAATGAATTTAGGCAGATACCGTAAGAGTAACTCTTCCTCATTTTAATGTGTTACAAAATATTGACTCTCATTTTATCTGTCCGCTGCCTCTAGATACCAGCAAAAACACTGCCAGTCAATGCCAGGTACATGGATTATTTTACGGGCCAACAAAAGTAAATGAAAAGTACCCCTCTTCTTCCTCCAGGTTTTGATAGCCTGATCCAGTGGAATAACTAGTACCTCAATAATCTCATTGACTTTCTGCAGCTTTTTGGCACAGCGAGGCACTGGTCACCGTGAGGGCTTTTCTAGACAGAAGGTGTACCACTGTGAAGGCTTGGCCACACTCAGAATTGTTAACTATGCTGGTATACTAAAAATGGTATAATTTCCCTAGGGTAGAAACAGCTATACCAGTATAAAGATGCTTATTTATGCTGAAATTTCTACTTCTATATAAGAAGGTGAATAAGCTGTACTGGTATAAAGCATCTTTGTGCCAGTACATCAGTGTCCCCCAACTAGTGGTTATATTGGTTTATCTATTTCAGTAAAAAATATCACACCTCTAATGGAAACAGTCATACCAGTACAAAACACATGAGTGGATCAGGCCCGAGTAAAAACAAGACAGGCTCCTTTTTTTCCCCTCAGTACTATAAAATACACCTTAATAAGTAAACTGGCTGGATTTTTTGTGAGGACTGGCTTGGACTACTCAGTGCTCCCTGGCAAACGTGGGACAAATACTCAGTAGTCTGATGGGCAAGGAGGCTTCCCGGTGTGATGACAGTGCTCGCAGGGAATATTGTGCTTTAATCCTTCTTATTCTGGTTCTTCCCTTTTAAGCAGCAGTTAATACCCTGTGTGGAGATACTAGCATGGATGGGGGCCGAGCGAGGAGCCGTGCTCACTAGGGCTGGCCGAGGCTACCCTGACACAACGTCCCTTCTCCTGGACCCGCTGCCTTTGGGGCCGGTTTGGGTTTCCCTGCCTGGCTCCGCAGCACAGCTGGCAGGGATGAGGTGGGAGAGGACGGCACTGACAGTCATACCTACACCCCCCAGACAGACAACGGAGCTTCAGAAATCAGGCGGACCAAACCACATGGCAGAAGCTGTTCCCTTAAAAACAGAAAAAATGCAACCCTCATCATGCTGGAGACCGGTCTCATGATGTTGTGGGTCTGACTCATGATTCTTCATCTCCGATAATTCTGCCTCACACACTTAAAAATAAAATCTGCTCCTAGGCATAGGTCAGGCAAAGCTGGGATGCATTTCTTATAAAACCAGGTTTACACCTTCCATTTGATACTTCACTGTCAGACTCCAGGGCTGGACTGGTTTGCTGCTGTGGAGAACGACGTTAACCTGCTCTTGGGAGAAACCTTCCCTGAAAATTAACCTGTTCTTTCTAATGCCACATTTGATTATTGGTGACAATTTATTGTCCTGGGCATATGAGGCAAATGTGCATTTTTCCTATTTTTGGTAATGGTGGAAAACTTTCTTCTGGTTAAAGGAAAAGGTACATGAAGGGACCTGGCTGAAATTAATCTCGAAGTCTCATTCACATTGCACGCTCAGTATTGTAATGTGAGATCAGCATCCCAAGGAAAACAAGAAATCCTCACCTTTTGTTCCCAGTTTTGGGAACATGCAGCACGTTATTACCCTGGGTTGGGCTCTGTGCGGTTTGTTAGCGCCAGGAAAAACACTCTGGAAGTGAGGTGCTGCACCTTGCTGGAGACCACACAAACCTAAGAACAGCTCTTCTGATTCAATGCGAAAAAACAGAAAAAGGAGGAGTGGAAAAAAAAAAAGCACAAGCTGTCCCCAAGCCCTTTCTTTGCTTGTGCGATTACTGTGCTCACCAAGTTTTGACTCGTTTTAGAATCGGGATTAAAATCCCCAGTCTGCATTGTGAAAAGAAGGGCAAGTTGTGAGCCGGTGCTGATGTCAGGCTTTTCCTTGAGAACAGGAGTTCTCCTGTGCTGGGTCATTCGTTGGGAATGTTATTAGCCTGAAATAGTCGCCATCGCCTCCCAAGCGCCGTATGTAACACAAGATCTACTTTTTTCGCCGATCGCGCCCAGTGATTTAGAACGTGCCAATGATTTAAAACGCTCCGTGCTCCCTCCACCAGGAGCTGCCTGCCTGGGCTGCCGTCCTGTGTTTACACAGGGGCTAATAGAAAGATCCTTGTTAAAGAGCTCAGGCGCTGATGAAGCGGCAACATCAGGAACTTTTTCCTCTCGGGTCTTCCCTTGGGGATAGCGGGGAGTGCAGCTACAGGTGGGCAGGAAGCCGTAACGGAGATAGAAGCTAGTTAACAATCAGGGAACTTCTACCATGCAGAAAATCTGTTTTAAATTTAGCAGCTGTATCCCAGCTCCCTCTTGTATTATGTGTTTGTTGGAGATGTGTCTAGTTAGAGATACAAGTACCTAGGGATATTAGCTAATATTTCATACCTTATGCATTTGGGAGAATAAATAAAAACACAAGGATACATTAAGGTGTCTGGTATGAAAGCCAGCCGAACAGCTGCTTTTGAGGTGTGACAGTCAAAGGGAGGAGAAAGGAGAGTTTTTCCCTAGTCAAAAGGGCTGTAAATGGGAATGGCCAGTTCTTCCTCTCCCCACATCCCAGAGCAGTCTGGACATCCCTCAGAACTTCTGTGGCACCCCAGCGGCAGAGACAGCCTGTCTCTCTGACGCTTGAACTATACCATGAGAGGTTAAGTTTGTTTCTTATTTCATCCATACTTACTGTATTTAGTATATAGGCCAGGAAGCTGCATGACTTGGAGAACAGGGCCAAAGTATGACACAGGAGGCCTGAGCTCCAGTTTTGCCTCTGCCACTAACATCTTGGGTGACCTCAGGCAAGTCGACTGGCTGCTCCACTCCCACCCTCCTCCTCTTCTGACTTTTCTAGTTTGTAAAGGTCTTTGGGGCAGGGACGGTCACTCACGTTGTGTTTGCACAGTACCAAACACAGCAGGGCTCAGCAGCTCAATTAAGGCTTCTATTTACAAATATAAGTAAATAGTAATATAAATAGAAGTCATTCTGCCCACTCAGCATACTGCTGCAAAGGATTAACCCATTCTAGAAGTCCAATGTCTTCTTGACCACTTTGATGCTGGGACAAGATGAATAAAACATGCTACTCATTACTTTTAAAAAGCATTTGCATAAAATATATTGCTATATTTTACTACATTTTCCTGTTATGCAAGCCCACCTTTATGTGGTAAGATTTATTGCAAGCTAAGATTTATTGACTTATTTCAGCATGGAAATGACTATTAAGATTGACCTGTCAGCAGTTTTTAATTGCTCTTTGATCCTTCAGCCTTGAACATATTTGCATTTTCAACTCAGCATCTCTTGGCAACACTTGTAGAATATGGCACAAGCAGTAGCTGAGATGCCGAGTACTAAGGAAACCTGTGAGTTTCTCCATTTCTGGACCTGTTCTGGTGTTGAATTACCGCAGCTTTTCATTCTCACTTTATCCTTACAAGCGTGCTTTTGGGTGGCAATAAGATGGCTCTTTGTTTTCATTCCCTCATCTTTTAATCCCACTGAGCACAGAAGATGTAGAATCTCAAAGGAACAATTTTCAACCTGAAACCAAAACAAGATATATCTAAATCTGTCCATGTTCAGTGCTCCTGTTCACGTAAGCGCACAGGCTTCATGCACAGAGTAGGGGAATGGAACCTGTGGCCACTCCACAGGGAAATGTGTCTTAGCTTGCTCCCATATAAAGCAAAGGTCTCTGAGGATGGATGATTTCCATGGCGTTTATATGGAAAAACATTACACAACGTCCTTCTCTGTGGAGAAAACCAGCACTAATTGATACACGCAACCTAGTGCAAAACTGACTATTTGGAAAATAGGTAGGACGATCAGGACTATAAACGAGAATGAGGAAGGGGAACGGCCCTCTCCTGGAATGAAAGACCTGCTCCGATACCCAGTTCGAACCTGGAAAAATTCTAATAACAGATGCATAGGATAAAACTAGCAAGCTTTAACTTGCATAACTGGGCTTAGAAGAACACTTTGTACGAACACTGGCCCCAGCAGCAGTAAAGCAGTACTTTTATGTAACACAGAATTGTTGCTAAATTATTCATCAACACATAAAAATATAACTCTTTGCACTTCTGCAGCACTATCTGCGAATTGCCTCTGACAGTTCCTTCCATAAGCTGCAAAGTTTGGAAGTCAGGCTAATGAATGAGGGGACACGCACTGCGAGGGCAGCCAAACCACCGCTCCGTGCTCAGTGCCGGCTGGTCAGGGAATGTGCCGGCTACACCCACCACCAAGGCTGACTAAAGGACTGAGGGCTGGATTTTATCAGCAAAGGGTCTGCAGTGGGGATAGTTGAGTCTGGCCTTGAGCACGCTAACCGACCATATGGTTGTATTAGCAGGGATACTTGCAGCCTCAGGACCTCTTTGTTGACTTCCAAGATGAACATGAGCTGGCAATGTGCGCTTGCAGCCCAGAAGGCCAACTGTATCCTGGGCTGCATCAAAAGAAGCGTGGCCAGCGGGTCAAGGGAGGTGATTCTGCCCCTTTACTCTGCTCTCCTGAGACGCCACCTGAAGTACTGTGTCCAGTTCTGGGGCCCCCAACATAAGAAGGACATGGAACTGTTGGAACGAGTCCAGAGGAGGGCCACGAAGATGATCAGAGGGCTGGAGCACCTCTCCTATGAAGATAAGCTGAGAGAGTTGGGGCTCTTCAGCCTGGAGAAGAGAAGGCTCTGGGGACACCTTCTAGCAGCCTTCCAGTACCTGAAGGGGGCCTACAGGAAAGCGGGAGAGGGGCTTTTTACAAGGGCAAGTAGTGATAGGACGAGGGGGAATGGTTTTAAACTGAAAGAGGGTAGATTTAGATTAGATAGTAGGAAGAAATTCTTTACTGTGAGGGTAGTGAGACACTGGAACAGGTTGCCCAGAGAAGTTGTGGCTGCCCCCTCCCCGGCAGTGTTTAAGGCCAGGTTGGATGAGGCTTTGAGTAACGTGGTCTAGTGGAAAGGTGTCCCTGCCTGTGGCAGAGGGGTTGGGACTAGGTGGTCTTTAAGGTCCCTTCCAACCCAAACCATTCTATGATTCTATGATCCACACGTATCAGTGGTTTTGGTGGGCTTACTGCTGACTGAGGCGCCTCCTGTACCTCATTTGCACTACACGTTGCTTTGGGAGGGAGGGCTGTAGCTCTCTGGGGTTACATGTGCCTCACTCCTAGGTTTTGTCAGAGGGCAGACGCATCCATTTCCCTCCCCCTTTACCACTACCTCTGGTTTAAGAATGAAACTGTGCAGGCTACTGGCTCCCGGGATCTGGGTGCTGTAGTTGTGCAAAGGCTGAATCACGAATCACTCTCCACCTTGACTGCCATCCACCCAAAGAGCCTTTGCTCATCGCCATAGCGGAAGCACTCAGTTTGCCATGTCGAGTACTGGCTAAATCAAACTACATTTTGGTTTATTGCAAGGCAAAAAGGGAACAACCAATCCATCAGTGGTACCACCCAAACCAGAACCCGCAAGTTGTGACCCACTTCCCCGTGCCAAGCACTACGAGGGACAGATCCCAGCGCTTCTGACAGACAGAAACTCCTCTGTTGAATGCATGAAACCAGACAAAGGAAACCCATGCATATTTGTACTGAGTTTGCTTTGTTCCTCTTGCAGTAAACACAGGTTACAACGTAGAAGACAATGATGTTCCACAGTCCTGTTCTTTCAATAACGGTTCCTTTTTCAGCTCCTGAATTGCAAACTGGACCGTGGTGTTTGTGTATGAATAACGTCCTCTTTCATCTGATGTTCAACTGCAACAACACTATGCTTTGTTCAGGGGGAAACCTTTAGGGCTTCGAGGACAATAAAGACCTCAGAAAAGAGACATGGCATGTACATGTTCTTATCAGTCTAAGACAAAAAAGTAAAGAAGAAAAAAAGCAAAAGGAAAAGAAATTGGCTGAAGACGGCATTATCTGGTGCTGGATTTGACACTGCTTCCAGCAGTGACTGTGTATAGCTGTTGTGACCGTGTCAAAACTTAGTCCCTTTCTGAAAGTTCCTATTTGACAGGACAAAAAAAGCTACTGTTAAAAATGGTGAAGGATTGTGTGGTAAAGATGCTTTATTAACTATTCCTGACTTCCTGAAATGGTGAAGGAGACTCTGTGTGTGTGTGTGTGTGTGTCTGGGTGTGTGCACATGCTCCTGTACAGGTGGAGTGAGTGATGGGAGGGAACAGACCATGGAAGTGAGCTTGTTCTTAAATTCCTTACATGTGAAAAACATGCAATATTCCTGTTAAGTAGTTCTGATTTATCTTCTTAAAGAGTCTTCAATATTGCAACAAATCAGAAAAATGTTTAAACAAGAACAAAAAATTGGTAGACAAACACGTGTCACTTTTACATGTGGTGAAGCATCATGTAGGCTGTTAGTACTTAACCAAATCAGATTTCTTTAGCAAATACTTAATAATATTGAGTAACAATAACAAAAAAGTATCTTTTTGCTAGTAGAAAGGTTCATCCATCTTAGCATACTTTGATGAACAACTCTTGGAATTCAACTACACGGAAACTTTCTCCAGCCAAATGAAGACATCATCAATGAATCAAACTCCACACCCTACTCAGCAAAAAAAAATCAAAGCAGGTTGGAACAGGGTTTTACCAAATCCAGCTGAACATTACTGAAAAATTAGGAATTTCTTTTTTTCCATTTTGTCTTTAATAAAGGAACTCTGCCATTGCAAAGATCATTTTCTGCAAGCAGGGAAATGCAACCATTATGGCAGCTATGGCTATAGCAGGAGTACAGCATATTTTGTTGTGTGTGCTCAACAGCAACAAATGGAGTAAGAATAGGAATAGTCTCATAAATCTTAACAGCAGTCTCGGAGGCAAAGCACGTTGGTACACATAATGCACATACACACAAATAAATACTATAAATATGTAAAAGTTGCTAATTGGCTGTTGTAGAAGACAACTATCTTTCCTATCGCACAGACAAAGAACCAATTTATGAACATTTCATTCAGATAAACTGACTCAAATCAAGACTTGTGTAGATTTTTCCATTCGAATTAAACCACGTGCTTAATGCTAAGCAGCACCGAACAACAGAACTGCTTCTTTCTTTTCTGGAGAGGGAAAACGTCACAAATTATCTCGGGGTGCAATTTTCTATCGTTTCATAAATGCTTCTCTCGTTCCCTTCCTTTTTCCTACACACTGATGAAGTGCTAATTTGTTTGGCTGTGGTAAATGCAGCATAAATTGTGCAAATCACTTGTATGAGCCGAGGAAGTTGAATCCTGCCATGTTCAAAACTCTGCAGATTGATGTGCGTGTCAAAGGGTCTTTTGGTCCAATTCTTTGCATGACCAGCATTAGCAGGCTGTCTGTACAAGAAAAAAGAATCTATAACGAAGTCCCATAAGTCAAATATCTCATGCAGACAGCCAATATGATTTAAAATTAAATATCTAATCAGAGCGATTTAGTGCTGGCTTTATGGTTGATTAATACTCTGAGCTCAGTAAAAAAAAAAAATGTTAATAAAAACATGTATGAAAGGGGAGGGGAGACCTACAAATTTTATTTCAGACATGAGACTAGATTTCTCTAAGCCCTGAACATTGATTTATACCTGTACAAGGAATAAAGATACCAAATCCAAATTCTCCATTCAATTTTCTCAGTGATACCATTTTTCACCTCATTTCAATATCTTACTCAAAAAGACATATAAAGGACCAGATGAATCGGGCACATATCAGACTCTTTCCTCTGGCTGAACTGAGGTAAGAGTATGTGGGGAAAATCTAGGCTGAGAGATACACCGGGGAAAAGGGGAGCTCACTGTCCTTCTTTCAGTCCTTCAAAAAAGAAACCAGCATGCGCATTGCCCAGCTGCAAGTGCCATGAAAGGACATGTCAGAGACTAACCTAGGTGGCACAAAAACCTCTAGACACAGGCGCTGTGTCTGCACTAGCAAACAGGGTAGACCAATAACAGCAGATATATAGATCAAAATACTTGGTGCTGAGGACACGATGTTTTTACCAGACACATTTCAGGGTTTTTCTTTTAACTTAGGATGAGCTCCCATCTGGTTCCACGGACTGAATGCCAATTTGTGCTGGAGTGCGTCTCCTGAATTCGTTTTACCCAGTAGGAACCCAGTTCCCTAGTCCTGAAGCATGAAGGAAGAGGGGATGACGGGGTGAGGAACTTCAAAAGCACTTGCCTGATAGGCACTAAAACATTGACCCATGTTTACTTCCCAAATGAAGACTGCTAAAAGCATTAATAGAAAGTTATTACATGGAAGGTCATACCTATAACTAGACTTCATTAAAACCAGGTTTATATTAAAAGTTCCATTCATTTAGATTAAATTAAGCTGCTACTAGGAATTCAACAGCACCTGGATGACAATGTAACAGCATACACATCTCCCATCAACAAGAGAAGGCAGTGCACACCCAGTCTAGCTTCCTACTGTAGACAGCTGAACTCCCTCTCCATTTTTAGCCTGAGCTGTGACTGAGCCAGCGGGATTTTTTGTAATTTTTCTGCTGTCACAGTGAAGGTGACATCTCATCTTGCAGCTGTTCTTAATCTTATAGTTTTCTACCCATGGGAACTCAATACTCAGAAGTTTATCCATGAATAACTCTTTTATAAACTTTAGCTCTATGCAGTGTGAGCACCCAGACCCAGAACCCTCACATTGCAAAGCCTGGAGGGTCTTTTTAATCTCAAAATCCAGTTCTGGATCCCTTACATTGAAAAGTATGTACCCATACAAATTACTACACTAAAGAGGCGTTAGTAAGGAGGGACTACAGACCCAGGGCCTTCAGGCAACACTACGACCAAGAAGAAGAAGACCTGCATGCATCTTACAGCACCTGACCAAGGAAGCTGTATTCGCTGCTGGTGGGATCATCCACAGTGTTCAAGCTTATGAGTGACTGAATCCTCTCCTGTGATAGCATTTTTAACATGTTAATATTTCCCATCTAAAGCATACTGGGAAGACTTTTAAGGCAAAAGAGGGCTAACCAGTCAACAAAGGTGATCTTATTTATCCTAGAGTGTAACAGAGCACCTTAATTCTGAATATATTAGCTTCCCTAATGAGGAATTGGATCATTACCAGTACTGCATTATTATCGAAACGTATGTAACTGACATCTTGATTCTAGTTGGTGACTTCTACTGTGTTCCTAGATTATTAATTGTGAGCCCTTTCCTGGCTTGAGACATTTTATATTAGAGCTGAGTTACCAAACACATCATGCTGGTTTGCTTAAGTCCACCTCTAGTTCTAATTTCTTTCTGTAAATGAAAAACATTTGGCAAAAAGAGTCTTTCAAGCCATGTCAGGTTTTGATTTTGTTTTTATTTGTGGCACTAACAGACATCAATATTTTATAATACATAATATATAGTCACATTAAACGCAGATGGCTAAATATTCTTGTGCTTTCAACATTACATAGCCGTACATTTTAAATTTCAGCTCAAAAAAAAAAAAAGAATCTGCCACCACTCCGGTCTGTGATTATAAAAATGTAAATGTACAAACTTCCTCTTCTTCAGTTTCATTACAATATAGGAAATGTGAAAAAGCATTTTCATCTGTTCTTTTTAAGTTAATCAATTTAACGCAATATTTTCAAAATATGTACAACAACAACTACCAAAGTAGTTAACATTTGAAAAAGACACTGCTATAAATACAGGTGAGACAACATACAACAACTATACGAATTGGAAACAAAGGGCCAACTTATGCATGACTGAACAAGAGATGACAAAAGTCCTGGTTACTGATATAAACCAGCTTCACTTCATTTTGCAGTGCAGGAATGAATTCTAAATCTTGCACCTCCATGCAGTACTCTGAACCTTATTTATAACTTTCACAGTCTGTTGCAAAAAGAGATCCTTTAAGGTGTCTCAATATTTTTAAAGTGCCATGAACGTTACTAGGGTTCAGTATATCTCTGCGTATTAGCATTCTATACGTCATATCCCATAAGTAACTTTTCGATAGACACTGTCTCACATTCATTATTGATTGCCTGCTTTCTCAGAGCTCCACCAGAGACATAAAGTTCATCTAATTTTAAAAACCAATGACTCCAGCATATGACAATTTAGGTCCTTCGTAATGTACCATAACTTTTATCTTGTGATTGTTTTTTATAGATCTTTATTCTGGTTTTCACCCTGATCCTTACAACCCTTTTCCAAATCAAATAAGAAGCAAGTAAATAGTTTGAAATAGTTACATATTTTAACAACTTGAAATGAGTATTACTTTTCAGATAGCTAGCAAAGTCTTTTAATTTTGCCCATAAACACAATTAAGTATTAACACAGGACTGCAGTGTTTATATTCTTATTAATCTGCCAACAAGAATAGTTTATTGGCAACCTTAATATTCGGAGGTAAAACACAGTTCCTTGGCACAGAAGCTTTACAGCAGAGCAACATATTTTCCCCTTAGAACCATTATGCAGGAACACACAGAAAATTAACTACAACTTATTTTGGCTTGTAGGCAAGAGAATAAACTAAACTTCTTGATGTTTTTTTGCCACTTCAGACCTTGAATGATGATTATGGGTGCATACGGGGTTAGATTTCCCAATTACCTGTTCTTTATACATGATTCAAACGAGCACAGGGACCTATAACAAAGAAAAGCACATGATCATTCAGGAGATTTTTAAACTTCCAACTGCTGACATTGTTAACCAAACGTTCTCCTGTGGGGCTGTTTTCAAGCTTGGTCTCTTCATCAGCTCCTTGAGGCTACTTCAGGTTTATCTGCTTTTTTCTAGCTGTATCAGTTGGTCTAATGAAAGGTGTTATCCTTCCTTAAAAAACCCACACCTCATACATCCTTAGCTATTGTGGTTCCAATTACATGATTATGGGAACATAGGTGACATATTTTTCTGTGAACTTCCTTCATTTTGTGGAATGAACAGAAACACAGGCTGCGAGTACACAGTATCTGACAGTCAAAATCTGTTCAGTATCAGTTAGCTGTCAGTGGTCATAAAAATCAATTGATGAGTATTTTGCTTCCTGACTGAATGAAGGGAACTCCCAAAGGCTTTGACTCAGGAAAATACTTAAACAAATGCGTATCTTCCTTCCCAGTCCTCAGGTCGTCTAAGCATATGCTTAGTTTTAAATACGTATGCTATGGTGCTCTTCCAAAATCAAAGTTACTGAGCATTGATTCTATCAGCGAGATATACATTAAGGTCACCAGAAAAGCTAAACAGGAATAATGTATTTGATCAAGTCTAAACCTTCCACTTTGGCCTTAGTATCCATGGCAGAAGCTTTATTCTTAGGGAAAAAAATAGGTCACAGTACGAATTATTAGCAAGGTGAAGAGTTCAAATTAAATTTTATCTTTCAAATCAAATAGAGTAACAGCATGCAAATGACTGTCTCTCACTGTGCATGGGAACTAGAATCACTGTATAGGCTCATTTGACTACCTGTATATCAAGCTTAGCGAACCTTTTAGTGGGGCCTCCTGCCCCATTTCCAGCATACCAATGCCAACATCAATTGTGGCTTTGAGTCTGTAACCTCTGTCATTGCACCCACAGACACTGATGATATGAAACAGTATTTCTTCCTTCACAATTATGTATCTCTGATTATGTGAGAAGAATAGACCACTGCTTGACATAAAGGTATGGAACTAGGCCGTGCTTCGTAGAAGACACTCAATGTGCCACAATTCAGATCAATGCATTACTTGTTGGCAACTGACTTCAAATTATCCCAGTGTATACCAGGGACTCATTGTAATGGGTGCAGTAATTACCCTACCTGGCTCATTTGATTGCCAACAGAATGATACACTGCACGTACCCAGAGTTCATGTGACTAAATGCTGATGCTGAACACTGGCATAAACGCTTGTGGATACTGTGATGGAGCCAAATTCATTTTTAAAATCGCAGCAAGTAAACAGAAAAGGCTGCTCTAGATACAGCTCCAATCTTTCTTGGAAAACATGTGAAATCTGTACAATCTCTCTTGCACATACCATTAAAAAGTGGTCTAAAGAAATCATTTTACCATGAACAAAAGCCTGTTCTTCAGATATACAACTCGCCTTCCCCACCTTGTGCAGGCACATTCCCCTGCAATATTTCTACCAAATCCCTAGGTACAACTCTACCTAAGATGAGTAGATGGCATATAAGAAAAGGCAACTTTTATAGCTTCTCTTTGTTTGGTAAGATCTTCAATCCTGCATGGGCTTGTGCTGCAACTATACCTACAGCTAGACATCTAATGGGTTATTTGCATGTGTAGTTATGTTTTTTTTCCACAGATAATCATGGTAAATCCCAAGGCAAGTTACACAGACACAAAAATACACATGCAATGATACACAGAATTTCAGAAATCTAGCTAGGTTATTTTGCATTTTCTGAGAGAAATAAAGTTTAAAAACTAAACATAGAGATCTTAAGTACGTGAAATCATGACTAAAGTTGCTTCATACAATTTAAGGAAAACACTAGTTAACTTTTAACACCAGAAGCTCAAACGGTACAGCTCTATGACCTGAATGTTGATCACCAGAATTAGCCAAAATTTGGTCTCAGATCAGCTGTGTATTTCCTAGATCAACTGATTCTCCTTTGTACAGGAGGCAGACTGCACGGCTGGGAAGCAGGCTCCTCGCTAGTGAGGTACGTTCATTTCTCAAGTAGGTCAGCCATCCTGGTTGGTGGCTTTACTTGGTGCCATCTCTCTGACTTGCTGTTTTACTCTGGGTGTGTTAAACACCTGACAGGTTCCTCAACAGACCATTTTGAAAACTGAAGAAAATGGTTACTTCCTGCACATTGTCAGGTCTTTTCCAGTTTGGTAAGTTCAACCCTTTCCAGTAACACGTCTGCGTCTCTGTTCCCTTTGGGTAGGATCTGTAGTCTAACCACTTTCTGGCAGGTCTCCGTACTGCACTGCACTGGGGATGAACCATTTTACTGAGCAGGCCCAGCTGGGCTTGGCACCCACAAGAATTTTCCTTCGGGAGTCTGTGGACAGCAACAGTGTGCAATAAAACAGAAGCCGTTTCTTCAAAACAAAGTATGATTTATTTGCCAAAGCAGGCGCAGTACTCCAAGAAATGGCTTAAAGAACAGCCAGGAGGCCTGTGCGCCTGCTATCTTACCTATACTTGGCATTTCCCTCAAGTACCTATTTTTGCTCTGGTTTGTTTTGGGTGACCCAATTACAGCCTGTGTGGTGCAGACCCTGACTCCCAGCAAGGCAGGGTCAGCCTGCAGCAATTTCTCTCCTGCCTTCCTGCAGAGTGGATCTTTTAACCTTAAAGTTCATGACTTTAACAAACAGCTGTGTAATCAGGGGTGGAGTGGAGGAGTTGCCTTTTCACAGATATTAATAGAGCTCAAATGTTTGTTGGGATGCTCCTTATCTAGGCAATTGGTTAATTTTTATATTTCGTTCCCCTGACAGCCCCATTTGATCTGCTTCCATTGCAAATAACCCCTCATAAATAAGCACAAACTGAATCATACATAACTACGCAATGCAGATTCTTCCCAGTTCCCCACAATATTAGCTAAATGAATGACTTCACCATCAGAAGCCCTTGTTCCAGCTAACTTGGAGAAGACAATGGAAGAGAAACAGACACAACTACAGAACTGAACTACCTACTCTGCTGTCCAGTTGCAACCAAAATCTTGTAGAAAGCAAAGCCAAAAATGGCTCTGCGCTCACACCTCCAAATCATGACATCACAGATCTTTGGCAGAGGACGCAAAACAAAGAAAAAAGCTTGTTTCTGCCCGGGCACAAAACCACCTGCCAGCCACTGTCTACCAAAAACTCATTGTTCCTTGGAGACATGTTCTACAGCTGTAAAGGAAGAAAACCCTGACACGCAGCTATCATATATTCTCCTCTACCTATTCAACTTTTGCTGTCACAAGTTGCCCAGCTGCAGAGAAGGATCAGAATTCAGCTCTCATTTAACGCAGCAAGCTAGGAGAGATATTAATATGCACTGGATAGAACTCTCTGAGAACTCTGGCAACATTTTTACTTTTATCAGTGATCAAGGGCATGAGATCTCAGATGTCAGTGATATGATGTCTTTGGCATATACAAGACTTAGCTTGCATATCCAGTATCTGGAAGGACAACACAATAAAAAAAAAATCATACTCTATCTTGGACAAAATGCTGCTCTCTTTTATTTTCATAAAAGACCTACACAATAACAGATGTACTCTTCTGTCATTTCAATGTCAAAACTACCAAAAATTACTCTGTCTTGAAAATGAAAGAAGACAGGCACAGTATTTAGCAGAACGCATCAGTATATCGCAGAATACATCAGTATATCAAGCTTACTTTCATGATCTGCACCGGCTATCCAACTGTTTTGAAATAAATCCCCAAGGATATGATAAAGACTTGTTTTAATGAGTAGAGCTACAGGTCCCCTCAGAGACTTTGGCAAGAGTAATGTAGTTGGAAGAACAAAGAATTTGGAAAGATCTAGAAAACAACTGCATGAAGTATTCTTGAATGTCCAAATGCCCTTTTTTTCTCTAAATTGGTGAAGCAGGGAAATAAAGGCTTGATTTGGAGTACGATTTCTTCATAATTTGTAGTCTTAGAATCATACAATCACAGAATATCTCAAATTGGAAGGGACCCATAAGGATCATCGAGTCCAACTCCCCACTCCTCACAGGACTACCTAAAACTAAACCATATGACTAAGAGTGTTGTCCAGATGCTCCTTGAACTCTGACAGGCTTGGTGCCACGACCACTTCCCCGAGGAGCCTGTTCCAGTGACCAACTACCCTCTCAATGAAGAATCTTTTCCTAATGTCCAATGTGAACTTCCCCTGACGCAGCTTCATTCCATTTCCTTGTGTCCTACCACCGGTCACCAGAGAGACGAGATCAGCGCCTCCCCCTCTGCTGCCTCCCTTGAGGAAGGTGTAGCCTTCGATGAGGTCACCCCTCAGCCTTCGCTTGTCTAAGCTGAACAAGTCAAGTGACCTAAGCCACTCCTCATAATAGTATGCATAATATCGATGAAATTTTTCACATGCGAAATAACTGCACGTCCAGATTTCTGTTTGCACGCTGATGTAAAGTTCCCTGAAACACTGATTTGTTTGTGCCATTTGTATGATTCTGTGGAATTTCTCATTTATCAGAAACAAGATTTTTTTGGCTACTTTTTAATGTTAAAATTTGATCATATTTTTGACTTATTTTAAAGAGGACTAGTAAGCAAGGTTAAAGCCTATTTACACATTTGTTGTTGGCATCAGCTAAATCATGTGTTGGGAAAACTACATCTGCTTTTGTACATTTCCTAAAGTCCTTGGATCAAAGTCTATTCTTGGATACTGCAGAGTAATATTGGGATGACTCCACTAAGGCCAGTTGATCTCCTTCTCTTTACCAAGAAATGCAGTGTAACTTGAGGTTAGGAAAAACAAATTTTGATCAAAGAGGTAAGTGAACTTACTCCAAAGATGATACCTGGGCAACTGAGCATTTAGCCGTCTGGGAGTTGACTGACCCATAGCTGACCACAGAAGTGAAACACACATCAACCTCTTAATAAAGTTCAGACAGACATTAAAACGACCCCAGGATTTTACTGACAGCTCTTAGCACATGTGACCAAGGTGTAAGTGTTGGGAGTCAAGGTCTAGGACACGCTACTGAAACTAGGAGAGAATACTTACCTCTAAATTTGCTTCAGCGTCTCATCTGATCTTCCTTAGGTTCACCTTGTCTAAAGGACATCCTGTATTATCTCAGATTCACAAGAATGAAAAGGGCATGAAAATGCTTTCTGAAATGATACTCATGCTCTTGATGTTCTCTTTAAAAAAGTATTGACTATTCATACAGTTGCATACAAGCACAGGCATGTTTTAGTCTTAATAGTATGTTTTAATAGCTGTTCAAAGGTTTGAAATACCCTCCTGATCTTTGATTCAGTCAGAGAAAACAGTGCATCTACCTTCTTCTCATGGGAGAAAGAAATGTGTGGCTAGAACAGCTTACAAATGGCTCTCAGAGCACAGCAAGCCTAGGCTGTTTCATCCACAATAAAATATAAAAGTACATTTACCTTTTTTAACTTTGCTGCTCCAGCACCAGAGCGAATGGCCTCCATTAGGGCTTGCCTTGCCTCCCCAGGGTTACCTGTAGCCATGTCAGAGGATTTAGGAGCTGCTGCTGTCAGCTGAGGGGGAGGTGGTGGTGGTGGTGGTGGTGGCTGGGCGGGGGCAGGTGGGATACAAAGCTGTTCTTCCTGAGGGTCTCCTGCCTTCTGCAAGGACAGTTCTGCATTCCTAAAACTCTGCAGCTCTTCAGAGGCCAATGAGGAGATCTGCTCATGATGCAGTTGAAAGGAGGTAATTAATATCAAGCATAACTAAACTGTCATTATTTGACATTTGATGCACTTTCAGTACCCCAATTTCACTTTGCTTGAATGATGTAAAACACGTAGAACTTTTGTTTGCTCATGGGGTTGAACATCTGTTACTACTCACTCACATCACTCAGCTGGGCTGATTACCAGCATCAAGGATTTGGCATTGACTCTTTCTCAGAAATTCAATCTTTATTTACTGTGAGCTCCAGCATCCTGTAACTCCTCTTGGCATGTAAGGTAAGAGAGAGACTTGGACTTGGTATTCATTTGGAAACAACCACAAGGGTTTTGGAATCAGGAAGATATATTAAGGCTGCAGTAGCCACCCAGGAATCTCGTTACTTTTTGCAGTCTGGGCTGCACAGACATAATCTCAGACGATAGAGAGGCTCTTCTAGATCTGAGCTCTCAGATGTGGCTTCATTGAAGAAAATGCTATTAAACCTAAAGTTTCCAGCCATACTAAAAAAACAAATAAAATACAATAGGACCAGAGGGAACTACATGAAAGCACTGAGAAGAAAATCGATTGCTCTTCCAAGCATGTTTCTGTAGAATTTCTGAAACTAAAATTTCTTCACAAATTACCAGCTTGGAAACTCATCCTACTTTAAATGAATGCAGGGGGGAGGAGGCAATCTTTCAGACTAAACCAGCTTTTCCATTAACTGTCTCAAAAAATGTTTTTGCCGTTAACAACATTACTAGTAATAATCATGATAAATTGTTAGTAATTACAATGATTTCACGATTATTAGGAAATTCAGTATCATGAGCCAAATGGGAGGTTTTCAAGCAGATGCATTAGCATTCCTTTCTCAGAGAAACTGAGGCACAGAACTTCTCTAGTCAAAAATGAAAGGATTCATCTCCCATCAAATAATCCACGTTCAGAGAGCTCCTATGTTCTATTCCTTCACTCTACACACACACACAATATATGGGAACCATGTCATGTCATATAAAACATGAACATTTGAAATAACATGAAAGGGATAGCCCTTTCATCATAGCCCATCTGTATCTCGCTCTGTACACATACAAACATGGTGCTTTAACCAGCACAGGTGACACAGTGTGAAAAAGAAGCATGTGGTTTCTAGGCAACTTCCTTTAAAATGATGGCAAAAGCTTCTCTGCTGAAGGAAAGTATTCCAAAAAGTCTCTGATAATACACCACCACTTCATTGTCAGAGCCTCTTTTACAAAAATTTACATTTATTCCCGACGAATGCAGAATGCAGTTAAGTATGTGTGAAGGTGGATGCTGCCTGGTACGTCCTGCTCTCAGGCTCAGAGGAAGCTGTACCCTACCTGCAGCAAGGGCAGTAAGATATTTGAGGGACGAAGTAATTCCCTAACACAGGCAAGAGATTCTTTCTATCTATTGCCAGCTATCTGGATATGTGTTAATGGCCTGAGTCATTGCACGAGGGAAACGGGAACCTCCTTGCCAAATACACAACCTTGGCTGGATTAGTGAACTGAGTGAAAACTAAGGCTAGAACAATGCAGGTTTTGGCTATTAGGAATAAGAGATGCTTTAATGACTAGGTAAATCTTTCAGACAGAAGGAATCATCCTGCTGTGGTGAAAGCTGATGTTCCATCAACATCAATTACTTGCATACAACTTGCATGCACCAGATGAAGAGCACGCATGAAGAAGCCCTAGTGTGTTTTCAGGTAACTGGGATTGGATGCATACCGTAGGTAATGCACATATATTAATCTAACTGCATACTCCTAAAGTGCAAAAAAACCCCACCTAAATGTGAAAATGATGAACATTTGATGTCTTCTATGTACACTCCCTGTAATTTGTTTGGATTTCTATGTGCTTCTTTCTCAGCTAAAAGCACACCATTTGAAAGAGTGTTAGGGTTTATAGCAGAGGATAGGATCAGACCTGCTATGCTATCTGCGTAAGTCAGATCTGGTCTTGTGTCATATTATTTCCCCCTCAACTTTTCTCTTTGCAGCACAACGTTTAGTTTGTGGCATAGCTGGGTTTACTCAAAACACTCAGTACGAACAGACTGCACTTAAAAGACCACTTACCATCTTCACTTCTTACCTTTTTCAGCTTTGAGGTGCCACTGTGGCCTCTAATTGCTGCTAGTAGGGCTGAGCGCTCATTTTCTGGCTCAGCATATGATGGTTTTCTGTGATTGCCATTTAGTGCACTGTCTGAAACCTAGAATATGAAAAGAATAAACCTCACATTGTTATTAGATATTTACTCAGAGACAGTTTGGAAACACTATCAAAAATATTTTTGGCACTTGTACCAGAATGCAAGCTATGGAGGCTAATCAGTCTGTCTTCTTTCGGGCCTGATTTTACAACCCTTACTTACTCTGAATGGTGAGGACATGTGTAGGTAGTAATGCTGTACTTAGAGATGCAGTCTCATATCCCCTGAGCATGAAGTTAGTGGCAAACTACTATCACCTAGTAATACAAAATGCAGTTTTCTTTCATTGCAGGTCTTTACAAGTTTTCTCCATGCTGTGTGTTCCTGTTTTTACATAACACACTGAAACGCGGGTTTGGCTCTTAGGCTAACCTCAGTTACCTCTCCTTTATGCTGTATCTCTGCACCCTCTGCCTCTTCTAGCTAGTGCAGCAGTAATGGTGTTGCATAATGTACAGGATGTGCAGAATAAGCAGTGGCTTGGTCTGTATTTTGCCATTATAAATTTTTCAAATGCCTTGTGTACTCCAGCTCACCAGCAACTGTACCAGTTATAAAACCTCTGATGTCTGACAGGGTGAATACAGGGCTCTGCAGTCTGAACAGGCTAAGAAAAAAAGTCTCCACTTTACCTTTCTGAGTTTCTCCTTTCCCCCTCCTGTTTGAATGGCTTCCATTAGGGCACTATGCAGTGACGTGTCTTTTGGAATTGGTTTTTGGACAACAGGTTTGAACTTCTTCTTTGGTCCAAAGATATTGGTCTGCACGTTAACATCCAGTTCATTGATAGCATTAATATCCGAATCATCAGTTTTCTCCTCCTGTTCTGACTCTGCGTTTGCTGCTGCACCATTTAGCCCCGGTGAAGCTTTAAGCGAACTAACTTGTGCACCGTTAGCAGGAGGCCATTTAGTGACTCGCAAAGATGAGCTGAAAGAGGATCCCCCTTGGAGACCTCCCTGATCTGAAAGAGGATCTCCTCCTTGGAGATCAGGAGACTTGAGAGACGAGGCTGCATTAGTATGGGTCAAAGCCTCACACTTCTGGTCAAACAGCATCTTTTTCTCTGCTATGCTTTGTTTGCTGTTTAAACCGTGATCATCTTCTCCACTGTTGTTATCCTTTGAAGAGGATTTAGTAAGTGGGACACTGGCATTCTTTTTATAGAAACTAGCAGGAGTTGCTTGATATGGTGCCCTGATGTTAACTACTTTGTTTTCCACGCCAGAATTATCACCAGGTGTAAACCTGTGGGATGCTTTTTGACTGCAAGTAAAAATACTTGGAAGTGTTTCTCTTGTTTCTCCTGATTCTGTTTCCACAGGGCTGTATTTGGCCACAATAATACATCTTTTTGGTGAAACTTCTGCTTCGGTTTTAACCTCTCCTGCCCCTTGCTTATTTTCACCTTTCTCATGATATTCCATGGAGTCAGACTTAAAGGTAGTTACGCTGATGTGTCTTGCAATGGCAGAGGCAACATACTGACTTGAAGTTCTCCTATGTGGCTTTAAAAATGGAAGCTCCAGCTTGTCCTTATTAATGGTTGGGGTCACTAGTGGTGTTACCTGAGACCGTGTAACTGGAAGAGGTGGTTTGGTCCTTTCATTCTCAGACTGTCTTTCAGCTACCTGGGTAGTAACAGTTTGTGGTGCTACAGGTTTTGGAGCTGCAAGACAGACAGGTTTCTGTTCATGTTTTATAGTAAAGGGCTTAGAGTTTGTGGTGACTGCCGACTTTTTAGGAGGATGCTCAGCAGAGTCATCACTTTGCTTTTCCATAGAACTTGACCGCCAGAATGCCTTCACTTTCCCAAGACGCATTTCCTCACTTTCATCAGTAAAGGTACCTGGTACGTGCTTACTGACACCACTGTTTGGGTCTATAAGGTTGCCTAGTTCATCTATCTTAATGGCACCAGTGGAGAGTGAAACTCCTCTATCGAAATGTTTTACTTCAGGTTTGGGAGGGACAACTTTAAAGGTTGTCAAACCCATTTTAGGTTCGTAGTTTGCTCCTGAATTCTGGGCACGATGGCACCATGTGGGTGTTGATGGGACTTCCAGTACTTCAGGTTTTTTTGCTGGTGGCCATTTGATTTCTAACTCTGATTTACTTTTTTTCAGAGATCTTTCCCTGTTACTACATTCATTAAATGGATTTATCTTCTCTTTTGCTGTACTGATTTCATCTGTGGCCTTGGAGTGAGATGGAGTCAGCTTAGATTTACATTCCTCAGATTTCACACCATGTTGGTGGGGGTGGTCCAGTCTAAAGTTTTTTTCACTTCTTTTTTCGAAGGAGGATGTGAGAGATTCAAACATATCTCTCCTCTGTTCCACAGGTAAGCAACTGAATCTGTTTTCAGATGATTGCTGATATATTAGGTCCTTGGATATGCATACAGCTCCACCATCTGTGTGTCTCTTATCAAAGGAACCTGCATTGTTGTTTTTATTTGTAAAGTTTCCTGTATTAACAGAGTCAGCTGAGATATTTTGTGAAACCTTTGTCTCTGTCTCTTGTTTTCCAGCTGAGTTAGAGGTGCTAACTTCTGGAGCATCATCTATGACTGTTACTGGAACAGAAAGGGTAACATCTTGGGCAGCCTCAACTTTTCTTATGTGTGGGCTCAAGACTTCATTGATGTACCCAGAGTCAGAGTTACTTATACCATCCACTGCTGCAAAATACACATACAACATTACATATAGGCAGTATTTAGGCAATATGACTTTAAATTACACAAACAGCCAGTATAAGCTTAAGCGGATCAGATATTTTAGTTACACTAAAACTAACAGGAATATATTTATCCCTGTATTACAAAAAAGGAGAGATCTGGGTCCTTTTTATTGTCTGGTTGCTGATTAGGATCAGCCAAATATTCCTGCCGTCCTTCTGCTTCAGCCAGTGGGAAACATACAAATGCAGCTGAAAGCAGAATTTAATCTATTGTTCATACCTTATCTTTGACTAACTTCTCTCAGTGATAAACATTTCACCACATGACTCCAAAGGAGAAACATTTCTGAGAAACAGCAAGCAACTCCAAATTATGTTTCCCAGACCTGGTTAGTAATAACAGCCCAGCTGAAGGATTTCCTTGAGCAAGCAAACAAAGAAACAGTACTTGTATTTTTTCTCCATTCTTCTCACCCTTCATTACCAGTGATTCCAGAAGCCTCATTGTGCAAGAAGTTTAACTCTCCACTCAAATTTGCTGGTACAAATCAAGGGTTACTACACAGAAGCTAAGAAATTGCAGTGTTAGAGAACTCACAGAAATTAAATCAGAACCAAGTCCACTGCAGAAGTACTGAAATAAAGTTGGGAAGTTTTAAAAAAGTATTCAACATCGTTTGGTGACAAACCATTAATAGAGAAATATTTTTATTCACAGTAGGAAAAAGAGGAGCACAATATGACATTTCATCTCTTCCCACTGTTTCCTTTCACGCTTTTAAATTTTAAAATACATCTGCTAACTCAGAGGAGGCACTGGGTACAAAAATGTCCCCCCCTTCTCCACTTCATTATGATAAAATACAAAACAGAGGCATCGTTCATTAAAAACAGCTAACTTCACAACTGATTTAGCTTCACTGAAGTCAATGAAATTATACCAAATTCAGCCCACAAAATGTGTCCATAAACTGCTGTTTATCTCTTTTTGGTAGCAGACATTGAAATACAATGACAATCTGATAAGCAGCTTGAAAAATATTCAGTGTGAGTCTATCAGTAGTGGCTGCCTCAGAAGCAAAGGGAGAGCAGCCACTTTGGGTTGAACACATTCTGCCTTAGACCCGTGAGTTGTTCCCAGTGATCTTAGTGGGAAATGTACAGATGTCTCAAGAGTACAGTTTAACTTTGCATCTCCTGGCTATGCCTCTCTCTTTTGTACCCTAGAGTTAACACACTTGCCTACCTTCTAAATCTTCATCCAGGCCAGCCAAAGTCTGCTGGAGTTGTGCAGCAACGAATACATCCTCATTCTCACACTTAGCCGAAGTCACTTCTTCATCTCTCCTGCTAAATGAAAGAGGAGGAAAAGATTGGGTCTCCCCCTTTTTTCGCTTTGCACTGTTGCTCTGAAACACACTATCATTTCAGCCCCTTTGGTTCCACAGGGGTTCTGAAACTCATTCCCCAAAGCATGAAAAATATGCAGCCTTGGAGACACACACCACCACACTGACACATCCACATCTAGGCAGGGCCTCTGTGGTGCCTGAGCATACTCAGTGTGCTGGCAATCAAAAGATTAGGATTAATAAAGCCTGTCGCAAAGAAATGGTCTGGCTTCACTGTGAAGTATGCATTTCAGCTGGGCTGCAGAAAAGCTGTGTATGCCAAGGCAAACGTTTTGCATACCCATATAATTTTAAAGCAGACCACTAGCCATCCTGTGCACACACTGTGCCAATATATCTGCACCTTACTTAAATAAAAATTGCATGTCAATGAAAAATAAATACAGTCAAGTACTGTTAGACAATCACCCTGCATCCTGAGGGGAGGGAGGGGAGGAGGAAGGAGAAACTAATCCCTTGAGAGCTGTTTCTAATGAAACATATCGAGGGGCCTGATTTTGCCAGAAAATAATTCCGTGTTTTTTGATGAAGTTGTACAATCATCTAAACCAAATCTGAAATCAGAATGAGTGCCAAGTGTTGTCTTGGCTTATTAAAAGAAAAAAAGAAGATGATGAAACTAAGAAAAATCCTAACAAAAATTAACTAAAATTAAAAAAATACGGATGGCAACCTATTACACAACAGACCTTCTGTTCCTTAGGAAGAAAAATCTTGACCAGCAGAGCTTTTTTATCTAAACCATTGAAACTAGGATTTCACACTGGGCAATTCATTTTTTCCAGCTAACTTGTTCCTCACCTGAATTTAAGACATTGTTGTCTGTGACACTGTATCTAAGTTTTGCCCTTGTGATTAGCCTATTGAAAAAAATAATTTTCCATTCTAGCCACACCTAAACTAACTCTGGTCAGGTGAAGCAGACTTGTCCTTTTCAAGATCAAACCCTTAATATCACAGACACAGTAACAGATGACATTTTTTTGGTAGTTTACCGAACACTACCTGAAAAACACCATTTTTCTGCTGCCCTTTGAGATAATCTGAACAAAAAATCAGGAATGTTTCCTGACATTGATTTAAATTATGTCCAACAGCGTAGCTTCCTTTTTTGCTACTTTATTGTTTGATTTTTTCCTTGCCCATAACAGGAGCAACTGAGAGCACGTATTGAAGCATCAGGTATTTTATTTTACTTTATTTTATATTTATTTACTTATTTTGCATTCACCTTTCCTTTCTTTATGTCTTTTGTAGCGGTCCTGGAACCTAAACTGCCTTGCACTTATAAAGCTGAGTTCACGTATGTGGGATCAATGAAAATGGCCTCAAGTTGCTCCAGGGGAGGTTTAGATTAGATATCAGGAAAAATTTCTTCACTAAAAGGGTTATCAAACACTAGAACAGGCTGCCCAGGGAAGTGGTGGAGTCACCATCCCTGGAGGGATTTAAAAGACGTGTAGATGTGGTGCTTAGGGACATGGTTTAGTGGTGGACTTGGCAGTGCTACGTTAATGGTTGGACTCGATGATCTTAAAGGTCTTTTCCAACCAAAATGATTCTATGAAAACAGCAAAACACATCTGCAAGGAAGCCTTCCAAAACTTTTTTCAGATACACATCCTTTTCCTAAACAGGGATGAATTCAAGGTGGCAAAGCTACATATGTGCCTAAGTGGTTTCCTAAACTGGAATCTAAGACAGAAATCTGTATTGGTTGTTTAAATACAGAGGAAGAGACACAGTGCTCTGCAAATAGAATACAATTTCTTCCAACATTTGCCACTGACCCGAGCTTTGACAGGCCCTGAACATCCCCAGAAGCCAACGTGAACTGATGATGCTCAGGCCCAGCACCCACACTGCAATATTCATGGTAAACTGTGTTTTTCTCCTGCTGGATTAAGAGAAAGGTGGCACAAATCAGTCAAAGTCTCCAGCAGAGGCAACTGGTGCTGTGAGACTGCAATCCTACTGTACTCTGAAGCGTGCACACACACACACGCAAATCAATGAGACCACTCCTTTCAGCAATCTGACAAAAAGATTTAAGCTTAGTGCAGCATTTGGATTGGGATAGAAGTCTGGCAAAGAAAAAGCTCAACTTGAAGGTGGTAAAAAGAATGAACCGACTGAATTTCATACTGTATTTCCAGTGGAAAGTTTTCCAAAATTAATAAAAAATACTTGCTCTCCTCTGAGTGCATTTTAAACCAATTTATTTGCAAACTCAGAGAGAGCATTTTTTATGGGAGAATCATTCAAACTACACCAGGCTAAGCAACAGGTCTATCCAGTGTGGAAGGCAAATACTGCTTTCTTCTTTACAAAGCTGGTCTTGCAGGATCGTTGTCCACAGCTGGAAGCAAAGTACTGACACGCACTGAGACTCTTTCTCTAAGGTACTGTGAAGAAGTTGTTTCAAAAACCTTGGAAGAAAAATGCATAAACCCATATCAATCAGAGAATAAGACCTAATTTCATGAAGGCCATGCCAGCTTACCACCTTTTCAGTGCCTGATCGTATCTTTCTATCTACTGCCCAACTGTTCTACAATACAGACAAAATCTGTATTAGTAAGGTTGTCCATGCTGGGCTTTCTCCAGGAAACAATGGAAACTATTGGCTTGAGAATTTTATGGGTAATTTATCTAGAAAAATGTATTTGGGACCGGAACAGGGTTTCCTGGGCTCCAAACATGCAGTGAATCCATTGCACTGACCAGCTCTTTTCTCATGTCTATCAATGGCAATCTTTCAATGGCTCTTATAGCAAAATTGACGGGACACAACAGTCAGCAGAGCTCTCTTTCATTATCCTCTGTGCACTTATGCAGTGACTATACATAATTTGCGTCTCAATCTCAGCTTCTACCTCCTTATCTAGACAACTGGGATAATAATATCCAATTCACAGACTTTTTTTCTGAAGGAAAGAGAACAATGCAGTGAAAATGAAAGGATTCTTATTTGCTCTTACAGAGGGATCTTCAGAAAAAGCAGATCTTTTCTTTTGCATTTCCAAATTCCTAAAAGATCTATTGTTCAATTCATCTCCAAACTCACCTACAAAGCAAGCCAGAAGGTATAAATTAATCACAGGGCTCTTCTTAAAATTCTTAGCATCGGGAATTTAAAGTGTGATACTGTTTTGTTAGGTGAAGGTCTGGCAGTTTCCAGTAGCTCACAGGATTTATAAATATGCCTAAGACAACTCTTTCTCACAACAGTATTTGGGAAAGGAAAACAAAAGGAATTTTTTTTCATAGCCTTCTTCCCTTCTAATCTATATACGTTTCTTTTGTTGACAGCTCTGTTTTGGCCAGAATCCAAGAAAAATATGACTTATTCTGATACCATGTTTTATATTCTGAATAAACATTACCAGTGGTATTTTCTCACACACACTTTTTTTGACTTAGGGAAGAACTTGATAACCTTTACTCTGCCTTTCTGGTAAAACATGAGGCACTAAAAATACAGCACTGGTGAGCATTTAGTCCAAGCTCAAAACAGCAAATGTGCATGGGCCCTGGAAGCCTGCACACTTATTACTTATGTAGATTAGCAGAGGTTTGTGCAAGAGCACAGAATGGAGCAAACTGACTACTAAACTACTGCCTTTAGTGTTCCACTGAGCTCAGGCTACCACGCATAATTACTCCTTGGCAGTCATTTGTGCTGTTGGAGACAAAATGAAATTTACAGCAGCATTTCATCAAATTAGTGTCATGGGAGACGGATATTTATGAGCAAGTTTACATTCTAAGAAATAGAGGAAAATTCTCTGATAAACCTAGCTGGAAATGCTGCATTGAAAAGAAACCCAAACCGGTGGTAAGACAATGGATTTGCAATGACAGAAGCTGCCATTTTGTTATAGTTAGAGCAGCTTTACCTGGGGGTCTGCAAATGATAAAACTCACCCAAGTGTCTTTGAGCACTTCTCAGGAGTTCTGGTGAGCCTCACGTATGGTACCAGAGGTAGAGACCACAACTCCCACCATAATTGTTTAAATACAACACAGACTTACGTAAACTGCAGAGAAGGGACTGAGGAAGAGATTCAGTTATTTAAACTTGGTGCCAGTTGAAATACTGTAGGATATTCAAGACATCTGTCTGGAGCTGGTAGACATAATATGGAACATATGGGAGACCCATGTCCTGCTGGAGGGGCAGCAGGCAAGATGAAACGGCAGTAGATACCTCTCAGGTTAATTGAATGTGACCTGAAAGTCTCACTCGTTTTGCACCACGTTTGCTGTATCAAAAGACCTGAGAATACAGTTCCTGCAAATTTGTTACTAGCTGGGGAGGGAAAATAGAGCCATTGTAGATAACAGAGTCAAATCCAGACAGGCATACCGTGCAGTAGCACACGCAGGGAATCAGTGACCGCTATGAGGCAGTTCAGTGGACATGGAGAGCATTCAGCTTCTCACAGGTGTCTTAAGCAGTTAACAGGGACTGATCAATGTGGAAAGCTGCTACTACGGTTATTCCAGACTGGGCTTTGGAGTGCATGGGCTCCTTTCCCAGCTCTGATAGTCTTCTCAGTCTGGTACTGGGAAATTACTTCAACTCTTATGTGCGTATCCAAATTTCTCCTCTTCAAAATGAATCCACTATATTCTCCTCTTACATAAATGTTAGAAAGAGAAATACCTCGGTATATACCCAACGTAGAAGTAAGTGTTAAAGAGGAGACTGATGCTGAATGATTTTAAGTTGTAGAAAGTATGGCTGAAAGTGCATCCTTTTTCAATACAACCTTCTATTCAACCAGGCCAGAAAGATGACATTAAGTTAACTCAAGGTATTTATATATTTGTTTTTGTGATTGATGCAGCAAAATACTCTTCAAATGTGGAGTTAACTACTTTCCAGTTTAGCCAATAGTTTACAAAACCTTAGGGACCATTTTTCCATTCTTTATATTTCTAAGGCTACATGACTTTTTTATATTTCCTTTCGAGGAAGAAATGTAACAGCTGCAGGAAAGCAGCTAGTTAAGTGGTGGACTTTCTGGTCACCTAAACTATGACCTGACCAGTGAGATTCTCCTTTGCTGCTGCCTCCTGTGAACTTCAGCATAAAATTTTAATGTTTGAATGACCAAACCCTGTTAAAACGCCAAACTGTAGACTGAACAACCAACTTAGGATGGGTTAGGTAAGAAAGTCATCACTTGTCTTTGATGCAAGATTTCTGAACGTGGCAGGCAACTAGGAAAAGGAAAAAGCACATGGTCATATTCTGTTAAATGCCAGATAACCTTGCTTTTTATGTTCTTCAATGAGTAATAAAAGAAAAGCTGCACTTACTTTTTGAGAGCAAGGTTCAAGTATCACGTCTATTCCAAGTTTTTTAGTTTGTGTTCTATTTCTAGTTCTGTGGGACTGCATCAAACTTACAAAGGTCTTTAGACTGCATTTATATCTGTGCTGAATAAAAATAATCAGAGATTGAATTAAACTATTTTTCAATCCTAGAACACACAGGTCCAGTAGTGCCTTCAGATATAACACCACCCAATCAAAAATAAGAACTTGTAAATATAGACGAGGAGGAAAATTATGTAATTTCTCAGCAGCAGCTAGGTTTATGGTCCTCTTACAGTCCTCCATGGTTACTGGTCAAAAATCTAAATGGAAAGCAAATGAAAATGCTTTTGCTTATTATAATTTTGTTTTTTAATGCTAAAAATCTCTAAGCTCGTTACACACCAGGGTGATTTAAGCTTCCAAAAGTCCCCCAACATCTGTCAGTTTCAGGGTCCTGCTGCATAAGCAGCAGCTTGTAGTTGCTATACAGCTGGAAGGATGCCCCCGCTCCCTCCTCCTCGCATGGGCCTCTGGCAGCAGCTTCTCAACAGGAAAGCCCGCAGGCAGACAGCACTGCCAGAAATAGTGAGGAAAGTGGACTAGCATGATTTAAATCTTAATACAGCCACACCACCTGCGCCATATAACATCGCAAGTCAAAAGATGGCACGGTGAGGTTAAATAACTTCTCTTGGTTTACACAGAAAAACAAGAAACAGAGCAAAGACCAGAGCCTTTCTCTCCTGGAAGCTAGCACTACACCTTTACCAATCCAAGTTGCTTCCTAACATGTAAAATATTCTACAACTCCAAAGTATACAACATTTTTCCAGTGGATGAGTTTAACAGAAAGGGTAATCTGGATTCTTGCTCTATAACGACTGTGAGTATCTATTACTTAGCCATAATATCATTAGTATCTTCCCTCCATGAAGATGTGCCAGCAAAAAAGTGCATGAGAGTATCCAAATTTGAAGAGTTTTCTGTAACACGGGGAAAGGGAAAGCCAGAGATAAGGAAGGAAATTAGCAAAACTATGTAAGAAGCAGAGGCTTGCAAATCTGTCAGACATCTGGGTCTTAATTAAGTAATTTTTCATCCCTGAAGTTCTCCCTGTCACTTTAACCCTTTCTCTACTTTCCTCTCCCTTAAAACTACATTTCTGTTTTCAAAAAAGTAAAACACATGCCTACCCAGCTAAAATAAAACCTATCCTATAAATGACAGAATAAAACTTTCCCATATTTCTCAGAGATAGTTACAAGTGACATGTAATATATAGAACGTGTTTATGTACAAAGAGGTACATATAATACATATATACACTGCTATTTTTCATTACAGTTTTTCTCTTTCCTTCCTGCCTGCCTTCTGCCACTCACTATTGTTTTTTTATTTCCTCCAACCAGCTTCATCGCTGAATTCTCTCCAGCTATTGACTTCTCTTTCCCTCCTGTCCTTCCAAAGTGGGAATACAAAACCTTGTAACATTTGAATTTGAATTGGCTGAAAATTAAGCAGAATAAGTTCACCCACCCCTATCCTTCCAAGCTTTCGTTTTAAACTAACTCATCAAAACCCTAACAGTTTTGTAGCAAACAGCAAGTATTTCTCAGGTTGGTAACGAAGAGGACTCTTCTCCTTCTCTTCCCAATAGCTTCAACTACCCCAACCAGAGCCAAAGGTAACAAATTCTTCCGAGAAAGGGAGGAGATACGATTATCCCTGTCCAGACCCACAGCATCAACTGATCTCAGGAGGGTTCTGTCCCCCCACCCTCCATGCCCTCCACTAGCTGTACGTGAAAAAATATTCCTCTCTCATGGCTACTGAAACAGAAACCCAAGGGAGGGGAAAATCCTTTTCAGACCTCTGGAGGATATTTTATCTTTTTGTCCCAGACAAGTCTGTATTTATTTAGCTTTGTAACTGACAAGTTCCCTTTACATTTTAAAATACTTTCATTTAAAAAATATTTTAATACATTTAAAACCTTTTCAAAATACAAAAAAAAAAAGTTTTGGATTTCAAAGTGTTTTTCCTGCTCTCAGAGAGGCTGGTGGAACCACTCATTCTTTAAGACCCCTTTTAAACCCCTGATTTCAATTGCTTACAGCTTTGAGAAATTATACATCTTTGCTAGGTGGCAGTCCAAATGTGACAATTTGTATCATGCCCATGATCATTCTATTATTTTATTTCAGCCAAAACGATTAAATGTCTTCCAAGAACAGAATTTGGAGGAAAAGGAGAGCTGCATTCTGATACCTGAAATGCTATTTAATGCTTAGTCCTCTAAAAAAAGGGATCCTGTGTGGTCTAACTGGTCACTAGTATGCCTTGACTCTCCGCACATCAGCTCTCCTCTACAATAGGGTAATGCCACCTTTTCATCTCATGTGAGTACTGTGCAGAGAAATTAATTAAAGTCTGCATGGCACATGGATACTAGTGTGATGAGTAAGATAAAAAGAGCAAAAGGAAATTAAACAGTCCTGTCTCCAAAAGAGAATTTGAACTGAGAGTGAATGGTAGTATACCTGCTCTATTAATTGAGCTCTGAAACTTAGAAGGAAAATAAACTAAAACAGAGTATGATCACTATAACTAGAGACTTTATCATATTGCACAAAAGAGAGAGAGTTAAGGTTAAAGGAGGGACACTAAGGTTACACAGACAGACTTAATATTAATGTCACCTAATTCTGAGCGCGTGACCTAGCATCCCTAATAATATTATTCTAACGTAATTTTTAATGTGTAACTATTTATAATGCTCCAGACAGTAGGTGTGCATGATGCTTTACAGGCATGTAAAACTGACTGATCCCTGCCCCTAGGAGCTTGCGTGATGACACCATACAAGGGATGGGAAAGGAGGGGGTATGGGAGGACAGAGTTGCAACACTGTGAGATCATGAGATGTACTTACTGCTACATAAGCAACATTTCAGCTTCTCTGTGGTTTTCTTGTTACTCATTTAACACTATATATTAAAATTTGGTGAACAGATACATAACACAAAGGAATCAACTGTAAGGAAGGATATGAAGAAAGAGAACTATGTAGTACAGTGTTCAGTCAGCAGTTAATATTAAAACGTTCACAGCTAAACGTTGCACGTAGTCAATTATTTATATGGAGTTAGGCCTTGGTACCTCCAGCTGAGGTCTGGATTCTGCTCTACCAGTCACTGTACAAACATATTGTGAGATATGATAGCTGTGCTATGGTTTTTACCACAAAAAAAACAGTGTAAGTGGCTGAAGAAGATATCAGAGGCGGAGAGACAAAGATGGTTTAACAGGTTAGAGGCAAAGCCAAGGGTAGAACTAGTGTCCTGACATTTGATTTTATATTCTACATGCTAATTGATATGTGTATTTGGATTAAGATTGCTTGAACAAGACTCACAAAACAAAACAAAACAAAGCAAAACAAAAAAGAGTGCACTTGCAAGTTGGTCGCATGTACTGGAAAACAAAACCATGGAGGAAAGACCCCAGCTTGGAAAGCCTGTAATCTGGAAACCTTCTTTTATAAATTTCTGTTTCTGTGCTCTGGGAACTGAATGAGGCTTGAGCTCTGCTGTGGTTTTCATTCCTGTGCGTGCAAAGCCCGTGGTACGTGCCATTTCTGAGCTGGCCATACTATTATGCTGCTATGTGCAGACAAACCTATTGCATGTTGAAGACTGTACCCTTAAATGCTCACAACTTTCCTTGACTTCAGCAGCAGATGAGGTGCAGACCCTGCTGTGATATTCTAATGCTATCAGGCATTTCAGCTACACAGAGACCACCCAGGCCACCCAGTAAACAATTCCAGAAACTCTAAGAAAAATGAATTTAAAACTAAACATACACTTAACCAGAGTAAGCAACATGGCAAAATACTCTTGATCTCTTGGAGCACAGGCTAAGCCTCTGGACCAAACCTGGGGAAGAGCTGTGGACTTGATTCTGCTCTTTGCTGCAGTTCTCCACAGCGCACGTGCAAAATACCACTTTGGCTTTCTTTATAGCCCTTCACACTCCAAATACAATTTGCTTCCACTTTAAGGGTACTTTTCACAGCCCACAGAGTACAGAATGATTTTAGTATACAGCATTATAAATTCTCAGGAATTAGTTATTTCACTGAGTGAAAAGCCTGAGCTTTAGTCAGCTTTACAATTTAAAATGACAAGCTAAATATTTCCATTATTCTTATTAACCTTTTTTCCTCAAGTCTCAGCCAAATTAGTCACTAAATAAAATTTCTGGCTTCAGTGGAGCTCAGACTCGAGGAGGACTCCGATTCACTGCTATTAACCACTGCTACTTTACAGTAGCAACATGTTCTCCCAATTTCTTTGTTCTTATCTTCCTTTTAGAATTGAGTTAGATCTTGGTACATGGACTAGAAGAAGATAGAAAGGAATTAATAAACTCCATGTAAAATTTTCCTTTAAGTTTTGTAGCTTATGAAACATATTTAAAACTCTGTATAACTTGGTATCAATTATCCACATGAACTGCACTTTGACTTGTCTGGGAATTTAGGAGGCTGGTTTGGTACTGAAAGTAGCCCGTAGAACTACGTTCAATCTCAGAGCTCCCAACAGATTTTATTAGTGGGGTGGCAGCTGCTCTGACAGTGGAAGTTGAAACTGCTGTTCTCCAAATTTGTCTCTACTCAAAATTGTACTCAGAATTGATTTACGTCCCACTAAAACAAGAATTTAATACAAATAGGTTTAAAAAAACTATTTTTTTCCTTCCTTCTACACTTAGAAGTAGCTTTTGAAAACTTAGCAAGTTGACCTCAAAAGTATTTAGACAAGCACGATTTTCAAAGCTACATTTGTTTACAAACAGAGGTTAGGAGTGGAAATGGATTTACCTTCAAATATTACTTGCGCATTCAGAGCGTAAAAGTTTAAAAGATACTACTATCAGCATCGCTGCTGTGGCAATCTATGTGGTTGCTGACTTAAGATTAAAACAGATCACAAATGTTAAGTTTCTGCTATACCCTAAAGTTGATCTGAAGTAATTTTGCTGTCCCAGAACCTAAAAAATAAATAGAATTTATGAAAAATAACTGCACTCCCGAAACAATAATATTGTTGTACTGTCTCCTATTTCAGTCTAAACCCACTCTTTTAAAATTATGGACATATTAGATAAATACAGAATATTTAGCACAATAAAATTACAGAAAAGTTTAAGTTGGAAGCCTAGCCCAACCTCCTGCTCCAAGCAGGGCTAGTTTCAAAGTCAGACCAGGCTGCCCAAGGCTTTGCCTGGCTGAGTTCTGAGAACCTGAAGGCACGGAGATTCCTCGACCTCTCTGGGCAACCTCTTCCACTGCCTAACCGCTCCTGTTTTGAGGAATTTCCTCCTTACATTCAATTTTTATTTCCTTTACAGCAGCTGGTGACGGTTGGCTCTTGTCCTTTCACTGCGTACCCCTGAGAAGCCTCATGGTCCTCCTTTTGTTTAGGGAAAGGCTGTAACAGGTCCCTCCTTAACCACATTGCTTTTGCAAGGCGAACAACCCAGTTGCCTCCTCTCCCCCTCGCACCTCGTGTGCTCCAGTGCCCCAGCCCTCTCAGTGGCTCTCCTCTGGACCCCCTCCAGTTTGCCAATCTCTCTCTTGAACTGGAGGCCCAAGACTGGACAAGGCACAACAGCACCAGCCTCACAGGGGCTGAGCAGGGGGAGTAATCACCTCCCTGACTGCGACGGGCAGTACACCACACTACCCTTCCAGCTGCCACCCCTCCAGCTCAGAGAGACCCCTGAGCAGCAGTCCTGCCGGCCAGCTTATGAAAAGTCCCGTTGTCTCCTCTATGTGCACTCTTTCCAACTATTAAAAATCTTGTGTGTTTGTTTGGGAAAGGTAAATCTCAATGCAATGTACAGAATATATACCTTTGGCTGAAGTGAAAGATGCAGAAAATACTGACTTCCAAGAGGGAGTGTGTCACTTAATGACCTGTGGTCAATCTTTTATTTGACTAAAAAAACAGAAAAAGTCCAAAATATTTTCCACTGATTAGGACTGTTCTTACAGAGCTTTGCTTTTATATCCTTGCTCAACATTATGGTAACTTCTCTCCCCACCCCTCCTGCCCCAATGTGCGTGTGTGTTTTCCCAACCAGTTTAGACCCTGCATTCTGAGGAAAGCTGGGATTGCTTAGTTATCTTACAAGGCCCAGTCTCAGAATACTGAAATTAATGGGTTGCTTTTTTGGATCAGGTCTGGAATGTTAATCACAGTTACTATACTAGCCTATCTAATCCTCCAAATAGAGACTGCATCAGGACCTAAGAAACTGTAAAAGGAGAAATCACGAGAAAAATGTATTGTTGAGCAAGTATCTAAGCGAGGCTTGACCTTGTCCCCCTTGATATTGATGGGTAAAGAAAAGCCCTGAGATCATTCCAATAGGTTAAATACTGACTTTGGACTAATATATCCCTAATTTATCACCTACTGCATGATCCAAGATGAAGTTCTCCCTCAGAAATGTGTGGAAGGAAATAACTAGGTCATGATACATGCTCTTATGAAGGGGCTACAGATTAGCAGCTGAATGGAGCGAGACCAGAAAGCACAGACTTTGTGTCAACTGAGAATTCAGAGGAATTTCTGGCCCCTGTCCCATGACTCTGCAGCATCACACAGAGCGGATCCCTGTCAGTATTACCAGGCCACCCTCCTTGCTGGAGGCACAGCTTCCTATTTGGCCAGTTCGTATTTGCAAAGTCCTATAAATTTTGGGTTCCCTTTGCAGCCCTGCCACCAACTATGTGAGTTTTGGCAAACAAACACTGTCAGAGTCACTTGTGCTTGAAGGCAGTTTCTAGTTAAATTCCAGGTTCTCGTATTTTCTTGCAAAAACTGCAGGAAAATGTTTGTTTATGCAAAAAAAAAAAAAGAAAAAAAAAGGAAACATGCTGAAAAAAAAAACCCCAAGGTATAACGCCAGTGGAGGTTAGCATTAGGTGAACATACATATGCATGCACACACCTACAAACCAACCCCCAAATTTCACTGAATACAATCCTTTTCCACCTGGCTTTCAGTGGCTTGAATTCTTCCATTTTATGAATTTTCCATTTCATGACCTGCATGTCATTTTTCTAGATCAATATATAGTAACATTTTAAGCTCTTCGTATGCTATCAGAACTACAAATAAACCAAAACGTAACAAAATTATTTCAGACTTCTTGGAGAAACTAACTCCGAGGGCAGTGGTCTTTTGCAAGAAATGTAACTACAAGTTCAAACAGAAAAGTGACCTTTGCCTGTTGCTACAAGTATGTCACTGGAGGGGATTTGGCAGTGAGCTTTCCACTGGGAGGAGTCACTTGGCATTGGTACTGGTTTATGAAAGAGCAGAAGAGAGTAGAAGTTGGTTTTCTTAAATGACTCCCTACAAGGAGAAGATGCAAGATATTTTCCAAGAGCTAGTTGCAAATAAATTTTTACCTCTGTGGAGCACTGTCAGATCCCACGCTATTGCAGTATGCGTTCTTTACAGGGCACGTCTCTGTGCCATGCATCGCATCTGTCTCAGCTGCGTCCATGTAGCCATTGACCAGCTTGATGTCTCTCAACTTCATACTGTCATTTTGTGAATCCAAAGACACAATGTCAGATGGTGAGCTCACCACACCCGAGTCTTCTGTGGTGTCCTCAGATGCAAGACAGCTGCTTTCTGATGCTGTTTCTTCTGCCTCTGATAGCTCCAGAACCACGTCATCCACTACACAAACATTATCATGTGCAGGCAGCAGGCTCTCTAAATGAAATATAGCAAGGAAAGTTAGATGAAAGTCATCAGTACATAAATCAAACACAGAAAGCTATTCCTTTGTAATCGGAAAAAAACACATGAAGTACATTAGAAATAGTAGGATGGAGCTCAATATTGGTATATAGGATAAAGATGATTTGAAAAGTGACAAAAATTTTGTCCTTTTTTGCTTTTAGATAGGTGGTTTGCTATGCCTGTCCTGCGGAGTTGGGTTTTATAACTTTCATAGCAAACCAGTTTCCTTACTTCTACGAAGAAACAACTTTCCAGGGACAGTTTCTTGGGAAATTAGACCAAAGTTTAAATGATGTGGTGCAAGAAATCACTCCTGCTATTGCTTCTGACAACAAATTATTCCTCTTCCATGACGCCAAATAGATCATGACATTTCCAATAAGAAGTCTATACACAGGTAAAAATGGGCAGCATTTCCCAGTCAGGATACTGAATTGGTAAACTGCATCTACCGCTGGCCCCCTGGCTGTCACTTTATTTTACCACCCTTCAATTTCCTATGCATTACGTGGGAGAATGACAATCGTCTCTTTTCCAAAGCATACACAATCTACTAATAAGTGTACAGAAAAGTAGACACTACTATGCTTAAAGCACAAACTTTTCCAACATTTAGTCATTTATAAAGGAGATCAAGGGATATGCCCTTTGTATGTTTAACTCCAATAAAAGTTGCAAATTTTGAGAGAAGATTAGACACAGTACATTTTTTCATACTCTGTTTTAGCTTGGTTCCTATGAGCTACGTGGGTTTTGGTTTGATTTTTTTTTTTGTTCTTAAAACCACAATTTTGTTATTTCCCTTAAGAAATGTAGAACTCTAGACTCTATCCTGCAATTATGCCATTAAAGGGGAACATCCAACAAGGTGACTGAAATCAGAATCAAACACACTTCTTTTGATCAAAAGGAATCAATAAAGACTAATCTAAATGTTTAATTTGGAATAATAAGTGCGCTCCATTCTCTTCTTCAACGTCAGTAAGCAAAAGGAAGATTAAACAATCATTTATGGTCTGATCCTGCAGACACTTGTGGTGGATGTTAATTATGTAAGTCACAGGTCTACAAGAGGGACTAAGATTAAACATACACTTCCCTGTTTTCTAGGCTCAGAATCTACAACTTTTTGAAGCATACATGAAGCTACAGGTCAATAAAAATGATCAATGGAGAGAAATACTTTTGTATTATGTTGTATACACAAAAGTATTTTCTTTAAGTCAGAGAACTGAAAACAACTTTGTTAAAAAACGTCATAGAAATAATTTCGTAAGGGTGTAGCTTAGCAGTGAAGCTTTGAGTAAAACTAAAAAATAAAATCAAACCAACATTCTCCTTGACTGAGGTTACAAGATGCCATTAAGTACTGAAATTGATTTCTGACAGCAGAAGCAATAAAATTCAGAGGGTTACAAATCACGATTAAAGTTGTAAGTGCTGTCAAGCATTGATATTAATGATGGAAGATGATCCAAAGACTCTATTGTGACTTTGGAAGTAATGTTATTTGATTTCTTTGACCTTATTTTCTGTAACATTAGCTCTAGGTTCCAGACTTGATCCAAGAGATTGTTCCATCTAAAAATGGCAATTACAGAAACTAAGTATGTGTCACTGAAAGGATTAGAGTATGCTCATGACAGAACTGTAGTTAGGAAAACGCCAGCATCAAGGAGAAATATTAATAATTTGACATTAAACAACAAATAATAAAAATCCACAAAAATAGACAGTAAACAACAGGTAAGAGTATATCGCCTGCTTGGCTTTCAAACAAACAAAAAATCCCAGTAACAACCCACCACCAAAGCACTGGTAAAAGCTACAATACGTTAAAACCAGAACAAAGTAGGATAGCAAAGAAATCAATTTAAAGAGTGAAAGTTGAAGAGTGGAAGCACATGGGAAGATTTTGAAGTAATGCACAATGCAGTACACCCTGATGCAAAGAGACCTATATATAACAGAGGCCACATCTATTGTCACCAGGATGCCATAAATGACCTCCACCCTATAGCTGGCACAGCAATTTATAACAAAGTACTCACTTCTAGTTCCTGACACAAGGTTTGCCGGCTTTTCCTCCCTAGCTGTCTCTCTCATTTCCTCATCCTCTTCTTGCCTGCCTGCAACTATTTCCTGCATCTTTATGCTCATGGATTTAGATCCTTTTGGTCACACAGCCCTGCTCGCCTCCTGTAGTTAACAACACTCGGGCCTCTCCCTGATGTGATGGCTCCATGGCAGGATCTCCATACCCCAGCCCATTCTTCCCACATGTCGACAAACAAAATGAAACCCAATTCTATTATTATCAGGGTCCCCGTGCGAATCAATCCCTGTCTGTTTCATCTGGATCTCGGCAGCTGAATCATTCAATCCAGTGTAAGAACTTCCTCATTCAACAGCAGTTTTATCCTGAAGCATGGGATTACAGAAAGACATCTTTCTATTCAACAATTAAATTCTCTGTGCTCAAGCAAAACCAAAATGTCCTCCTCTTTCCAAGCCTATCAGTTTGCCAAAGCGATTCTCTAGTCTTTTATCTTCACCGAAAAGATCCATTGATTTTTAACATAGTTAACATGGCACTGAACAGAGCTGCTGGCTAAGGCAAACCATTCTGATTGTCACTACTACTCATCTGAACACGAAACCAAACACATAAAACACAACCGCTACAGTTCTGTGTCATGTTAACAACCTTGTTTCAGCTAAGAAACACCCCTGTTTTACAGCTGGGTCATCCTTGGATGGATTAAGTAAGAAACTGTTCTTCCTTCTACATGCCTGATTAAGTCTCCACTGGTGAAAACTGAAGATGGATGGGCATTACTGGGTAATGATACATGACATGAAAAAAGCCTACCTCAACTTTACTGAGTGGTCTTGACTCCAGGAGTCAGAAAATACCTTTTAAAACTTTTTAATTTTACACAGAGAATTGGATAACGCACAATAGCAGATGTGATTCTGCCTTGTGATTTTTACATATTTTTTCTCGGAGTGAGTGCACATGCAGAAAACCACCACACACTAAGCACAGTGTGATCACAACAATGGCAGCTACTGAGGTTATTTGTTGGTCAAATAAAGAAAAATCTCAACATTTGTTTCTCTCTTCTCTGTCACGACATTAATAAGATTTCAATATGGGCTCTGATCTTCAAGATCTCATGTAGACACATCCAGGTAAGACAGAATATTCAGCAACTACTTTAGGATTGGACACACAAATAACAATTGCCACAGATAATACTTTACTGAAACACTGCTGTACCTCAGAAGACTCTCTGCATTTCCAAATGAGGAACAACGCCAAGATCTGTTTTTCAGGAACATGCAACCCTGTCCACTGGCTTCAAGTGGGGTACGATATTGAAAGGGGCGCAGAACCCAGCCTGCGGTCTCCAAGTCATACTGAAATCTCTGTCGGACATCTCACCCACAGGTGAAACTGTAAAGTGTCCCTCGATGCCCTGCACTGCTGCTTACCTACGTCCTGCTCCAGGCTGCAGACTGTGCAAAGCCCAAGTGAGTGCCATACCAGGGATCTCCCCTGCTCACCAGCAGCAGTGCTGTCGCTGCACAACCAGATCAACCACAAGTGACAAAGGCTTTCTTGGGGGGGGGAACTGGGATGGTCTGTTTGCAAGAATGTTGCCTGTGATTATCAAGAGGGAAAGAGGAGAGTAGCTCATCAGTAAAGAATGTGAGCTTGTTTAACACAAAAGAGATCTTGTCGATTTAATCTCAATAGGCTGTAAGTAATTAGGAAAACACTGAACTTCGAGTTTAGAAGAATCGTATCTGCACTCATGCAGTTTGATATCGCATATATGTACACATTACTCATACAGAATGCCAATGATGGTGAGACAGATAAACTCCACCTGGTTTAATGCTAATCAGCATGTTCAGAAATGAAGATTTAGTTCAATAGGTGAAGACCACCACAGGTAAAATACTCACTTTGATTACTACTATGAAAATAACCACCACCGACTTCAAATGAGATCAGAAATCAGACCTAAGTGTTCAAAAGACTACCCGGACTTACAAAATCAGTCACCAAAGCCCACGCCATCGCTCCCTGTGAGTCCAATGGGCACAGGGCGTACCCAAGTCTTCTCAGACTATAGCTGTTCACTGAGTGCTGTGACCTTCCGCTTTTACAGCACTGCTGGTTGTTTACTGTCACATTCAATAAGGGCAGAAACAGTTTATCCAAAAGCATTTTTAAAGAGGTAACAGTTGCTTTAACCCCTACAGGGTGAATAATTTGAACTTCATAATGGTTTTAGAGATGCAGAGTTCCTCTAATTCCTCTGAGATCTTGCTAAGAGGTTGGCAATTATTTTCCCATTTCTTTCATCACTTGTTCCACTGCGAAAAAACTTTCTTTTCATGGACTAAAATTGCTTTGCTGTAGTTCAAATGGTCTATTACAATGAAGTTGTAAAAAATATTACAAACTTTGTGATGTTAAAGAATATTAATTCTTAAGATGATCCCCAAATTACAACATCATTATTTCACTGACAGTACTTAAAACTTCTACCAAGAAAAAGAAACACTGCTCTAATTATTTGTACTGGCAGTAAAAAATTAGACCATCACAAAATACCAGTATTAAAAAAGTGTACATTTTTTCATACACTTGGAAGAAGGCTGGTGGAAGAAATGAGAAAAGAAAACATTTATTATGGCAATGATTAACAGAGATTATGAAAATGGACAACACAGGATTAGCTGAAGAGTTTGCACACAGGTACAATGTGTTCTGGTTACATTTTACTCATTTTGCTTATCAATCAAAAACTTGTACATAGAGATAGGTGTTAAAAAACATTCTGTCAGCAGTTACAGCACAAGACAGAATGGGTGGACTTCTCTCTACTTATGGCAATTAAGACTGTTTTAATCCAATATGCTTATTAGCATATTTGAGCCTACATGCATTCTTTTTTTTTTTTCTTTAAATTAAAAGAAACAAAGAGAAAATAAATGATCACTGTTATACATTAACAATAACATGGGGGGAGTGGGGGAACAGATCGAGCTCCGAGGGACTCTTTCTCTCCCAATTCCTGTAACTGCCATGAAGAAACTGAAGGTGAGGCCAGGAATGCTGAGGTGAGGAATGATGCTCTGCAGCTCCAGCCCTCCTCCAAAATGAGGATGTAGAGCAGCTTAATGTTGGCTCAGCTCATTTAGGTCGTCGAATCACAGAATAATTTAATTTGGAAAAAACCTCTGGAGGTCACCTAGTTCAACATCCTTCTCAAAGCAAGGCTAACTTCCAGCTTAGACGAGGTTGCTCAGGACCTCGAGCAGCTGGGTTTTGAAAATCTCCAAGCATGGAAACTCCACAGCCTCCCTGGGAAATCACGAATCATTCCCTGGGCAATGTTTAATGCTTCTCCCCATAAAGAACATTTTTTAATGCCAAACTGAAATTTTTCTAGCTGCAACTTGTCACTGTTGCAGTCTTATCCTTTTGCAGTGAATCTCAGGGAAGAGTCTGGATCGCTCTTCCTTCTGATGCAAGACAGCATTCAAATTCTCCTTACCCTTCCCTTCTGCAGGCTGAACAAGCCCTGTTGCCTCAGCACCCTCCTGTACATCTCTGGATGCCTCCTGACAGCTGCCTTTGCTCTGGTTTGTCAGTATCTTGTTCCACTGAACTCAGAACTGAACACAATTTTGGACAATGGACACAGATGTGTCTTCATGGCAGCCATGTAAAGGGGAGTAATCATTTCCCTTGATCTGCTGGCTATGCTCTAGCTAGTACAACCCAGCCTGTGGTTAGTGCTTCATCACCGTAAGGGCACGTTGCTGACTCACGTAGTCCTGCATGTGACTCCCAGTTCTCACATAATGAGATATTTTCAGTTTCCTTCCTAGTCTTATGCCCCACGCTCATGTTTTCCAACAGGTTCTTTAATTGCAGTCATTCTTACTGCACAAAAGCTGCAAACAGAAGTAAATCCATTCCTTTACACACTAGCCAATAACACAAATTAAAGACTCATAGAGGACATGTCTCACCAGACATATAATCAGAAAGGTACATATGGAGTATTATTAGATACACCCTGTGAAACTTCAGCATTTCCACAGTCGATCCCAAGCTAATCACAGTTAACTTAGCTACCTAGATGTACTCTCCTATGGTTGAAAAATAAATGCAATGTGGACTGATTTAACCTGCCTTGCCAATTTGAGGTAGTTAAGCACTTCCCTTGAGGTTAAACCTGTCTGCTGTTAGTTGATATTGGAACACAAAGGTACTGTAACTTTTACAAAAGCTTTTTTGGCAATGGTGTTTCCTACACCAAAGGCAATACAAGACAGGATCAAGCCAGGGAGCGAGAACTGAAGCGTATTCCAGTCCCTGCATTGGTTTTTCCATGTATAAGCGACTGTGAAGGTTTGTGCACTAATGTTTGATTTTCCTTTCAAACCCATGCTGAAAATTATTGTGAAGTGTTTCTCTCAAAACAACATTAAGTAAGACTGTCTCTTGGCTCTTCAAAGACTCAGAGGAAACTACCACTTCAAGTAAATGTCTGCTACCCTCACCTTTATTTTTACCACCTGCCAAACAAGCAAACGAAGAAAAATTTCTGAACTAACACAATACAGATTTTCAGACAGGGGAAAATTAACATATTGGACTTTACTATCCCCATTTCTTTCCCACAATCCTTTCTTCAATGACTGAAAAAGCCTCTCCAACCTCTGCAAAGCCCATTTGACCTAGAATGCTGCTGCTATTGCTAAACTGCTTTTCATCCTCTCCTTTTTTGGCACTCTCTTGAACCTACTAGTTCCTTGCTTCTATAAAAGCCTTGTTTGGATGCTCTGACAACTCTACACCATAGCCAGTAACCAGTCTTCTTTATTTGAAAGGATCAGATGTCGCAAAAGCGACATGAAGAGCAAAATGCTCTTTGACAGGAAAAGGATCGTGTGTCAAAGTAGACCTTTTCTTGATTAACTGGAGAACATTGCCACTTGGCTTGGAGAAGGATAGATTTTAGAAAATGAGTCAGTAGTGTGAGTTAATTTCCGTTTATACACAATAAAGTATGATGGGGAGACTTTCACAACAGTTCCTGGTGTTCACTATCTGAGGTTAACAGCAATCTAGAACGACTCACAAAGTGCTTTCCTCGTTCTAGTTGGTTCTTCACTTAGGTGTGAGGAGAGGGGCACTGTGCCTAATCCGTGCAGCTCAAAAAGACTACGAAAAAGCAGACAATGTAGGTGAGAGGAGCAGGATAACATAGAAATATATTTAAGAGAATATAATAAATAGCTTCAGACTTGCACTTCATAAATCACCACATGTAACACTGGTAACATGCCATGATGGATAATGGGGCTCTTCGGAGGCCTTTGCGGGAAAGGAAAATCTAGATCCAAAACCAGACACTGCCTAATATAATGAGCCTGGTGAAGAAATAAACCACTCTCCACATTTTGCTGGGAATTATTAGTCTTAAGTGATAGATTTTGGCAATCCGCATCCTTTACGGTGCTGGTCGGCTTCCGTTCAAGCACACTGCAGAATCTAAACAAATGGACTGTGAAGGTGATTTTCATGAGCCACCTTAGAGAACACACTCTATAAAATTGCCTGAAAAGCGTATGTGGTTAACGATTAAAACCAGAAATGATTAGTGCATCTATGCAATAAACCAATGTTTTATTAGGTGATTTTTAAGACCACAGAAAAAAGGCCATTTGCTCTTTTCTTTTTAAACTTCACCATCTTTCCTCTTCATGCACTCTGTTCTATCAATTCATTCACTTCCTTAGTTTGTCTGTTAACAATTTCATAAAATCTCTACTACAGTTTCATATTTCTAGCATAATCCAGAAGAGAAAAACATAAAACACTTTTGCATTGTAATTATATTTTCCTTCCCCAGAGACTATCTGCCAGCAAACTCTGTAAAGAAGAGACAAAAAACGACCAACCCTAGGCCAAACACACACACACATACATACACACACACTTGTGGGATTCAAGAGCTCTGTCCACAGTACAGAGACACCATTCCACTCACAGTTGTCTATTTATTTCTGATTAAAAGTGATTTAGTTAAAAGTTAGGAAGTGTGGAAGAGAATCAGGTCAATCTGTTATAAGCTATTACTGAAACCATTAAGAATTACACGTATAAAAACCAGAAAAATTTGAGCAGTTGCTTTCTATTTATGGGGACAAAGTATACTTGCCTTGGGCATATAAGCACTTCTATTGAGAACTGCCACACAGATGAGAAAAAATACTTTTAGTACCTTCCTAATAATTCAGACTTACTGAGTAGCAATGGCAACAAATACTGCTTTTGCTAAATACCAAAAGCTAAGAGTGAACTCCAGGCTGGAGTGGTGGTTAACAAAGTGAGATTTCATCACTCTTGCAGATTTTTTTTCTTATCCATCCTCACAACACCTCAGTCCCTTCAGATCTGTGATGTTGCCCTTCAGTTCCCCCATCAGTGCATCCATCATTTTCCCTTACATCACCATCTCCCTTTGTATAGGATAGTATCTATAGTTATCATCTGAAGTCAGACAGAGCCCTGAGAAAATTAAATGCTTCATGCACAAACCACCTGTCTAACTTATGATTAGGATGGCACAAAGTAACTCAACTGAATTGGCCAAAACATGCTTCAGCCAAAGCACCAATAACGTAAATACCTTCACAGAAGAATTTCAGCAGCTAGCTCCAAGTATAGATATGAAAATATTTTCATACACCTCTGTGCTATAAAGACATAAAGCTCTACTCTGACCTCTTTTGATGTACATTAACTGACTCCTCTTGGACCTCCTGATCAATGGAATACTTGCTTCCCTCTCCAAAGTTCAAACAACAACAGGCTTTTCAATATACTTTGGCTGCTGGTTTACTTTGGCAATTATATTTCTAGAAATATTTTAACCTGGAAAAGCAAGCTGCTTTTCAGAATTTAGTTATTATTCATTTTACTGTACATTCACACTCCATCTCTCTGCTATCAAATTTCTCATAGCTATTAAGACGTCCAATGAAGTCAATAGAAGTACCTACCTGGAGAGATACTTCTTGGAGTACCTGAGCACTTCTCATCACTGAGACATTTTGCCTTCTGAAACTGCCTAGTGAAGAAAGAATTATTCTTGTAGAGAACAAAACTGAGGACTGGAGTATGCTAAGTATCTTCCTGAAGACCTTGTTCGATACCCTCCACAGGGGCATTGTACCATTTCCAGAGGACATTTCCTAGGCACCCTGAAAACCAGACACCTGTGCTGGGACGAGGGCAAATCTAGGGCAGTGAGGGCAGGATAGTGCATGCCAAGCACACTCAGCACCTAAAACACTGCCAGGCACCCTGGGGCTATGCTAGCAGTAAAGAGCCACAGACAGGCTGCAGAAGCCCATAAAGGCAATTAGCTGCATGGAAGGATGGCAAGAGACAGACTTATTCTCCAGTAGCACAGACATAGCCAAGAAATCCCTGCGTGGGGCAAGAATCAAATGCAGGGTATCATGAACTCTAGCTGTGAGGTTATCTTTTTCAGCAGTGCCCACTGAAGCTCTCCCTGGGAGCCCAGTAAGGAGGGGAATACTGGACAGGTGCAGAACAAGGTGCTCACAGAAGAGCTCTGCTGTCCTGCCACCACTTCTCTTTGACAGCAGATGGACTGATCAGATTATTTCAGACATAAGCAGAGATGGGAACACTTAAGTCAGAGCTGAATTTGGCCAGCTCTTTCATAGTCCTCTTGTGAAGTCAATTATCTCATCAATTGTGCTTTGCCCCGGGCTCTCCTTCCCTATTAACTTGAGATACCAGAAGGAAGAAATGCAAACATGCAAGAGTGGTAACTGGATGTTATGCTCTGCACTGATTTGCAGATAGTAAAATGTTCATGGCAGTGTCATCTCTGGTGCTACGGTGAACAGTAGCCTGATGCAAGAAATGGGTCATCATCTGAACACCCACTTGGAATATATTTTCCCCTTTCATATTTTGCGCTGTTAGTATCAGATCCTGCTTCCATTTCGGCCGTTGGGTTTTGCCACTGACTCCAAAGGGAGCAGGATCGGACTGCTCGCTGATTAAAATGCAAAGCTGCAGGTATCTCTTGCATGGGATGAATCCCCACAGGGAAAATTTGCCTGTGTTTTTATTCATGTGAAGCATTTTAAGTCTTTCATTTACACAGTTCATTCAATAATAACGTGCATGCTGTATAATGGGGTACCTGATTAAGCATGCTTAAGTGCTCTGCTGGAGCAGGGCCATTTCTAGAATCTGAATGTTCACTATGGTCATACCCTCAAAACAGACAAGCTAGTTTGGGGAATTTTTCACCTGAGTTAATGGGCTTAATTAGGATCAGCATAAAAGGTCATTTTTCCTACGGGAAATCTGGAAATGTCTTTGAGTTTCTTTCTTTTTAGCCTCAGTTCCTACAGAAAGTAGGTTGAGAAGGTCACACTGTTGTAGGTTTATACGTCTGTCTATGAAACCCTCCAGTAACTTTTAAACTGGCTGCCAACTTCTCCTGAATTAGTCAGGAAGGATAACACTCTGAAGCTCAGTTCCAAAAGTTTCATGAAGAAGTAGAAGGACATAGCAAGGAGACTTTCTTCGTATATGTGCTGACATAAAAGCTCATTCTCTATTCTCTACCAGTGACACCTGAGGGAAGGATGCTATGAACAATAGCAAAGCTTCAACCCAGAGTATGCTGGGTTTTAGATACCAGAGAACTGAGTCATTAATGCAGAACTCCAAAATAAATGTTTAAGGAATTACTTGATGGGGTCTGAGGGAGAAGGAAAAAAAAAAAAGAAGAAGGAAAAAAAAGGGGAAAAATTCCCAAATCCTAACATCCATTGTGGTTCTGAAAAACAAGAACGTGAAGCTTCTGGGATTTTCTCCTCCATCTATTTCTTTCCCTTTTCATCCATTATTATCTCTTTATTATCCCCTTTCTTTCCCCTTCCTATCCCTAACTAAAAAAGAACATAAAAGAAAAAAAAAGCACCTTTTCTTTTAAACTCCAAAGAATCAGTTAATGTTTTTTTTCCTAAAAACACCACACAAGGATTGTGTTCAGAAAATTTTTAAATTTTTTTAGCAGGTGTGACTGGCCACTGTTCCACTTTGTACAGTACAGTTTGTACACTAATGCTCAAACATTATCTTCGTACTCCCGATTGCTCATAATTTCAGCATGAGATTATAGAACTCTCCTCTCACCTTAGGGTGGCCCCTATCAGACCAGCACAGAATCAAGCTGGTGGTTTGTTATTACCCTTTACATTACAGCATGTAAGTTTAAAGACTTCTGTCACCATTGCTTTCAGTCTGCTAATTTTCTCAGAGACACTACTTCAACTCTGGAAAAACCGCAAGAAGTTTCCCTGTGCAAGGATTTTTTGTGTAAAAAAATGCAATCGATACATTGCCAAAGCCTTGTATTATGAACAGCGGCATGTATTTCATGTACTCTGAAAGTGAAGAAAAGCATTTTTAATGCAATCTGCGTCCTTTGTAAAAGCAAACTGAAGACAAATGATTTTATTTGAGGAACATCTGAATCCCATTGATTAGTTTGATGAATACAGAACAGGAAAGCTGCCAGGTACAGAGGAAGCTGGGCATGTCCACAAGGGAGTGGAGCAAACAAGCAAATTACAGTATATGCATGCCTTTTTTTTTTTTTTAACCAAATGTTTTCACTTGGAAAACTTGGACACTCAGACCTGTAAGTTTCTTTAACTGACTGTTCAGTTAATCAGCATATTGTTCTCATTTTCTGAAGGCAAGCAGAGAAGGCTTTTAAAAGTAAAAAACCATATTTTTAAATTACAAGTAATCAACAAAATGTTCACATACATTGTGTTGAATTGAAATAAGATTTCTTCTGGAAAAAAAAAAACACAACTTTTCTCTTTTTGGAGAGAAAGTAGGATAAGTTTTACCTGGCAAAAAATAATCGTGTCACTCCTGAGCACTGATTTAACATGTCTGAGAGACTGGCAGTACCCAAAAAGGGTTTCAGAATAAAACCAAAATACCAATGCATTCCTGCAATAGTCCCCAAAGTAGTTTCTACTTCCAGCAAGACCAGGAAGTGATACAGGCTCACCCTTCTACAGCCCTTAGCAGTCCACTGTGGGGCTTTCTGTATAGTAAGTCAAGTATAAGAGTCTGTTTAGCTTCCAAAATGCTCCATCTCTTATGAGTAAAACTCAAGTAAAGAAAGCTCTTAACTTGAACTTAAAGCCAGTAGATTAGTTTTTCTTATGGTCTTTATAATTCTCATATAATTCTTCATAATCCTTGTAATTTAACATTTATAAGAATTCTTAAATTCTTACATTCAAGTCTTTACTGTTACACCTATAGATGCACCTTATAAATAGAGCTGGTTGCAAGTTTTCACTTACCTAAGAAAAAAATGTTGAAAATGTTTCTCCATTAATTTTCATGTTTTTACAGATTGAAAAAATACTTCCTCCTTTAGTTTTTAACTTCTTGTCAAGTGAAAAAACTGAGGAAATAAACAACCATGGGAGAGGAAAGAAGAAAAATGCTAGCCTACATGCATTAAAAATCAGATATCAATAATAATTTTCATTAGATGCTTGAAGTGAAAAAAATTAGTTGTTTTGTTTGTTTGCTCTAACAAGTAAGTAGATACTCCCTCACCAGTCCTTCACTGTTTATGGGAGGTTACCATATATTTAGCAACTTTACTTTCACCTTTTAATCAGAATAGTCTTAAAAGAAAAAACAATATTTGTCAGTCATAGTGCTCCTTTCTCATTCTTTCCTTGGTCTTCTTTTGTTTTAGGTCGTTGTCCTCCATTACACCCCACCTTTGCTTATGGTACAGTAGGTTGGAAAGCAATTCTTTTATCCACGCCAAGAACCAATTATGGAATCCACAAAAGGAGCTGACAAAAGAGACTCTGTCTCTGCTCTCAGCCTTTTGCTCCCTCAGGCCCTAAAACCCAGAAGTGAATGTGCATGGCCAGAATTCTCAATTTCTTAAAAGAAACAGGCAGGCATTTTAGTCAGTGTTTACTGACTTAGAAGTGGTAATAGGAAAAGCTGAGTATGAGCATCTCTAAGGATGGACAAGCACTTTGGTATGGGTATTATCACCTACCTGGAACAGAGAATACAAAAAAATTTCAACAGTTTGTTTTCTGTAGCTCCCTGTGCATTGCCTGCATTTGAATCAGTAGGATCTTGCACGACAAATTTCAATGCCATTTCAAATACCAACCTTCCAGTTTGATTTGGCCCATACATAATGTGTAAATCAAGTATAACTTCAAATTCATACCCAGGATTAAAATTCTCACACACACACCCACCACGTGCATGTATCTGCTTGAAACAGATGTTTAGTCCAGCTTGTTACTGATAAAGCATGTCTCTACTTGTACAGGTGTGACGATTTCTTGATATTCCCCTGTTCAAGTACAACAGAGATGTACTTTAAGATGCCACTCAGTTAGTAAAGGTACAGCTCACAGAGTTAAACTGATCTTATTTTAACTAAGGAAGAGGAAAACAGGGAATTTGGTTTCACTTAGAATAAATATTCACAGTTTATCCACAGACCACTTGGATTGCAGTGCTGGGCTGCCAGGGAATTAGAAGAGAAATGTCTTTACATTTAGTCAGGATGGGAAATATGAAGCTAAGGTTTATTCCACAATCTATGAAATAGGTAAATAACCAGTTAAAAACCTAAATATCAGGCAGTGAGGCTAGAAAGACTATTTGATTCACTGGAGTCCAGTCCCATACTTAATGTAACCAGAAAATATTTTGTTATATTCAAAGCAATTGTGCTCCCTTACAGTAGGACTGACTTCTGGCTCCAAGCCTGCAAAATCACAGGTATTATTTCCAATACCATGACAGGCAGCAGAGTGAACATATAAGGGAATACAAAATACCTCCATTCCAACTGGTGTTACCTTTACCCAGGACTGAGTCCCCTTCTTCAGAACTTTCTCAAGGCTTGAGAAAATAAAGCAGATCTGGTGACTTAAATTTACAATTTTCTTATTAGAACCGAACAGGAAAAAAAAATTCTTTCCTGTTCAAGGAACATTCAAGGGATATAAAGGACTTGGTAGCTGATACCTATTCAGTACGTTACCAACTTCTAAAGTAGTTCATTCTTGCTACTGGGCTTGATCCTTTCAACAGTCATTTACCACTTGAAGTCAAAGCATCACAAAAGAATATGCAATAAACAAGGAACAAGGCAGCTGATTCTTGCATAGAAAAATACAAGAACACCTTTCCCCTTCTCCACCTCAGCAAAAATCAGCATTGTTTATTACGTGTAAGCTCTTCTGGATAAACAAAGAATTAATTATGTCGCTTTTTGTTCTATCAGCTTCTTACGAGTTGATTTCTCTGGTTATACACGTGCTACACAGAAGCCTATCGTCTGCACACTATACATGAGATAGCTGAACAAGAAGTGTGTAAACAGTGACAGCAAGTTTGTCTCACTGTCCTTGAGGGAGGAATTCATAGTTTTGCAATGACATTAGAACACAACATGGCTGTAATTTTGGAGGGATGGAATAAGTTACATTCTGTCTTCTAAAATAACATGTATTTTAGTATGGAAAGTTAAATGGTGCCTACTGCATGTACTAAATATATATTGAGAGTCATGGTAGTGACTGGAAGCCAAGTTTGGAAGACAGAACTGCTGTCTTACATACACACACACGGCCCAAGTCTCACAAAGAGGCACTTTTATACTGGGACGAACAATAAAGAGGGCTTAAAGTGGCTGTAAATATAAATGATGAGTGTATGAGAACCATGACCACAGAGTTTACTTTATAAATGCAGAATACAGGGACAGATGATGGGCATATGATAGATTGCATGCCCATATGTTTAATAAATAAATGCATCATAGGCCTTTGCAATTCATCATACAATTTGAACTGGATTATTTCTCTATTAATCACTCACCCTTTGCACTTATTTGAGCACTTTACATGCCATGGACAGCTTTAAATAGTTCCAGTTAAAAAAGAACAAAAAAGAGAAACATGTCCTTTTTCCATTCAATTATTTAGAATATTCTCTCCATATTTTACCTGCCCAGAACACATTTCAGTTCTGGACCAGCAGCACATTATCTAAAGATAAAAATGGAATGAGTTCAAAGTTTAGTATTCTACAGCCCTGTCACTGGAAAAGAAAAAAATCCAGCTGCTCAGTGAGAAAAACAACATTCATTTCAATCCTTAAAGATTTCAATCCTAAGGAAAAAAAAGAAAGCATTACATGTAGAAAAGACATTTAAGGACATTTTGAGAGTCTTTGAATCCTAGATTTTAGTTTCTGAATGACTGAATTGCTGGTAACGAAGTCATTTGTCTGTGAAAGAGGATGGATACTAAAACAATCTGCTCATGCTTTTAAAATGCTAAAACTCAAGCTGATAAACCTTTCTAGCAGAATACATCTTTTTATATTGGCACTAAACCTGACGTACACCTATGCACTTATTCTTAACCACATACACCAGCTATATGCAGTGATTTCCACACCTTGAACACAGCTGCCATAAATATACAGGCAACACCTGTGCAATATAATAGCCAACACAACATGCCACCACCCTTTGCAAGAATGCCTAGAGTAAAAATTTGAGCTTACGTCTGGAAGATGCCATCACAGTGGCATCATCTCCATACACAATTTTACCTTCATTTTCCTATTTGTGATGAAACTGTTTAAAAAAAAATCTAGAAAAAAAATATTTATTTTTCTTTTTAGTTGCTGAACAAAACAGCTCTGTAAACTAGGTTTAATTTTATGGCACTCTTAAAGAACTGAAAATCTTTGTATAAATGTGGTATCTATTAGCTTAAAATTCACTTTTAGCATTATTCTTACTTGCTACCTACTGCAGATACGTGACAACATCGGCTCCCTCTGGTGGTCAACATAAAAAAAAGTTTTATATGGCCATTCAGTAAAATCTGTGCACCAGGAAGCTTAATCTGTTTCTAATTCACTGGGTTTCATAGGGGTTGAGCACATTCATCATGTATCAGAACAGGTTTAATCATAAATTATACATCTGTCCTTATTTTCTAAGAGCACTGGATGTCACTGTGATTGGAGTCGTAATACTGGAAGAATTTGTTTTGACTTATAAGCTATCTATGCATTTACTTGTCCTCCTGAGAAAGCTCAATAATATTTTCCAGTTTAGGGTTTTTTTTTTTGTTTATTTGTTTTTCACTCCAGGTATCTTACCATGAAGGACAGTATTTCAGCAATGCTGTTTAGTAGTGCAGAAAAATCCTGAATACATTAAATGTGTTTCTTACTAACTCCGGTAAGAGCATTTTGGTGAAAAATTGTAGTATAGTAGTCAATTTGTTATCAACTTCTCCATGTCATTATCATTACACTTCTAATGTCTCCACGGTTAAAATAAAAGGAGTAAAACCAAGCCAATGTCCATTCATATCACTGTTAACCTAAGACTCCATCAAACTGACCTAAAATGACATTTCTTCCTCTCACTGAAAATGACAGAAAACTCCCATTCTCTTCCAGAATTCGAATCGAGGCGACATTAGAAATCCTGGGTTGAAGCCTGGAACAGGCAGGGATTCTCTGACTGTACCTTGGCACTGAGCTGGTGCTCATCAACCAAACTTCCAGCAAGTTCATGTTCCCATAATCATACTTTGCTTAAACACTTTACCCCCTTGCACACACGTTATTAATGAATTAACAGTTGTGAAACACAGTATCTATGCAATTCCACTGAATAGATTTGGATTTAATGAGTGTCACTGAAAGTTCTTTCCCACACTGTGTATAGTAATAGGAGGTTTTCAACATGTTAATATTATAGTATCATTTCTTATAATTAAGATGATTTCTTGTAAAGATGCAGCAATTTTGCTTCTTTTTTTTTTTTAAGTTCTTTCTAATACTTTATATATAGCTGGCCCTTACAAAATTGTAAGAAACAAAGGATATGACCTAGCATAAGCAAGGAAGTTTTTTTTAAATTCGGAAAGGCAGAGCTAGCTACCTTACACCAGTCATTACAATATTTTAAGGAGGAATTTCACAGAAAATGTTAGTTCCCACAAACATATTTTTAGAGGCAAATTTTGCATTTTAATAAAATAAAAGTAAATTAAGGATGAGTAACGAACTTTTTGAGTTTTCACCTAGAGGTTTTAAAAGTTTGAGCAGACCACCCGACAAGAGACAGCTTTTAACAGCAAACTTGTCAGCTATGTGGAGAGGGGTCATAGCTGTATTCCTTCAAAGCAAGGAAACTTTTTCATTGAAAATGTAGTTTTATTGAAAACTTGAGCCTTCTTCAAGCTAAACTGGTGACAATGAAAAGAACTGCTTTTAAAATATACCGTTGTACTATGTCGTACTCAATAAAAAAACCTTTGTTTCACCACTTCATTATTCTATTCCATTCCATATACTAGTCCAAACTCCATGGGGCATGTAACTCTGTGGAGTTACAAATAGGATGTAAATAAAGTAATGAGAATGGGTAAATTAGGTTCTTAATCTTCACATTGTGAACACCTACTAGTTTTTTTTTTTTAAGAGAAAACTTACAATTAAACCATTGTCCTGTCTTAAGAAGCTATTACAAAGTACCTGGCAGGGCAGAGTTCAATTCTACTCCACTTTTATTAGAAGACCTTTAGGGTATTAAGTATACTTTCTGAAGCATCACTTAAAACTTATTAACTACATGTCATATTTGTATTAAAAACTGTTAAAAACCTTTTAGTCATGTTTCACATTATCTGTAGGAATGCTCTGCTTGCTTATTCTCCTTTTTGTCTACCTGGAAAGGATTCAAGATGAACATGATTATTGGCTTGAGGGTAAAACAATAATTTTTCATCATTTAAATTAGAGTTATGTATTGCAACTCACTCATTTAAATAACATAAATATCTTAAATCACAGTACATGTGAGGTCAGAATAGTTCTGGGTGTGTGCATCATTGCAACTCATAAAACCTATGTTTATAGTTCAGAATGATTAAAAATACATGCCTTATGGGCCGTTCACATGAAGAACTTTCTTCAGTGCAAAGTTTTTGGTTAAGTACAGTCCTGATATTTTAATTATAACTCACTGACTATTCCTAGTACAACTGTAAAAAGGAGACTTATGGAACGAGATTTATCTTGAGCAAACAGTGTTTGCATCTTTTGTTACAGAAATAGAACACACACCTCGATTTCCACAGGATTTCTCCAGCAACGTGATAAAATTACTCATACTAAACATCAGGATGAAAGCAGAAGTAAAGCCTATGAATCAGTGAATTTCGTCTTGGTTCTTGGTATTCCTTTTAGGCCCCTTATAGATCCAACAGATCCTTCTGTTTCTTTTTTCCCCAGCAGCTTGATTGATAGCCAAGATACAGAAAGAATCTTGCACTTCAACTTGACTAGGCCAGGCCCAGTTCTAGTTTTGTTTCAAAGGAACAAAACACATGCAATGAAGGAAAAATAGAATATATTAGAGAATGTAAAATGTTATACCTAGGCTAACAGAAAAAAAAAACAAAAAATGTTTTTAGGAAGTTTTCCTTCAATCTTCAGACAGTAATGAAAGTAAGACAGCCTGTCCCAAAAACACACTCTTTGAAACACGAAATCAAATTAAACCATGGCTCAAAATAAAGAGAATATTTTGACAAAGAACAGACGAATGTACGGATAATCTTTCTGAGTCTGATATATAGATTTATATAACACAGCATTCAGTTCTGGAGCATACATCTCACAAATGAGTATGAACCACAGCCAAAAATAATCAATAGTAATTAAAAGAGAATGTGCGAGTTCAAAAAGAAAGGAAGCCAAAATCTCAGTCAGAAAAAAAAAGGTTCTTTTCCAGCAGGGGAGGAAGGAAGGCAACAGAAGAATCAGGGTAGCAGAGGCAACAGGAGGTTCAGAGGCATGAAGGTCATAGGAAGAGGTAAGGTCTGTCAGACGCGCTTGGTATATGAAGGGAATGATGCACAACAGTAAACTGTTGGGGGAAAAGAGTAAAAGGATAAAATTATAACTATTGTGTGGGTCAGACAGCAGAATGGCTAGCATGCTCAGTAACGTTAAAAGAATCAGACACCCAAAGGAGATGTAGGTGTGTGGGCACAGGCATTAAAATTTGGAATCCCACAGATGCTCTAGGACTAGCTCCCTGGGATCATGTATAAGCTAACTCAATCCCAACAGCACAACACCTACTGATACGCAGCATGTCTACGAATTCTGCTTTACTTGGCCTGAATTTTAATCCTCCAGAAGGTACAAGATAGATGATGTTGGAGATTCAACTTCATTCTTCAGCCTCAGATCAGGCTGGATGAGTAAGAGGAGTGATGGTGGTATAAGCCTCCTAAGTCATAGCTGCAAGACCTCTTGCTCTAAAGACCATCTCTAAGAAAGCAAAGGCTGGGTCACTTGACAGATGCCTTCTGAGGAAGTGCACTATGACAGGCCAGCAAAATTCCCTACTCAGTAGCCTCCAGTTCTCAATTAATTTAGAACCACATGTAAGAAAATGTAGTTTCCTCTCTGTGAGTTTCTCTACCTATTTTTGATTCAAGTTAACAAAGTACAACCCTTAGACACTATCCCTAATGACTGTGAAATACTAGATATATATCTAAGGTGACTGAAGAAATATGACCGAATTGCTTGTGAAACTGTCACAGCTTTTGTCAAGTAGCTTGTATTACCTGTTAATATACCAATGATATAATGAAAAACATTAAAAATTAGATAAGGGGACAAGGCTCCTTTATGTTCTCCTTGTTCCTTAAAATTAACCTGGTATTATCCATCAACTGGTAGTATACATGTCATCTACACAAAATAATGCTTATACCCACTCCTTCATCCCTTTCAAACTTTCTGGTTAAGTGATGATTGATTAGTCAAAAACAAAGACACGTTCAAATCATGATTTCACTTCTTTAAAGACAGAACACTTTCCAAAATTTAAAAATCAACCAGCTGCCAAGCCTTTACCCAGTGTGAACCCTGAGTTCACTAGTACTTTATTCAGTGTCAGAGTGAAGAATTTAACTTCAAGATCTCACTCTACAAGACGGTGAATTGTTTATTATATTCGAACAGCTTTTAATTTCTTACTGCATTTCTTCGTGATAGTTCATAACAAGCCAAATAAAGGGCTAATCATGGAGGTTCACAGGAATATTGCATTTATTCTAATGAGCTAGCTGAAAACATTTCAAGGCAGCATGTTGCTCGTCTAGGTGCAGCAATCTTTCAGTATGTGCATTCTTTACCTGAGGTAAGTAGCACAGAGCTTACTACTGACTCATTTATTGGGAACTTCACAAGCTATGTGACATAACCAAACGCCATGCAACAGAGGTGACAATCTCCATTTCTGCATTCCCAAAGTGCAGTCAATCTTAGAACCACATGCGCTGAACAATCTGGTTAGTAAGATAAGCAAGGAGAAAGGACCCCATAAACACACCATTTTAACATGCACACAACATTGCAGCTGAGGGTCTACCAGACCAAAAGTTAAGAGGAAAGGTCATGTAATGAGAATAAAAAGATTAAAGAGCAAAAGCTTTGAGGAACAACTGTACTCTTGTTTGTGGATGAGATTCTTACCATTAGAGTCAAAAAAGCCCAAGTATCTTACTAAAGGCTCTATTCATGAATAACTTACATGCCACGTAAGTTTGGAAAACTCTGTGAAGAGCGATTACCACCATCCTCTATGAAATGAAAATTCCTCAACATTCCCAGAGCACAATGGGACAACTCTGTGTTTGCTGGGAAAGAACAAGGGGTGAGGCACGGTGTCCCCCAGACAGTGGCAGATCGTAAGGAAGAATTTAAATTCCACACAATCACAGAGTTTTAATTTCTGAATGGGAATCTCATCTTGTGCTGACAGTCACCCACTCAGCAAAGGAAGACCACAATCCTCATCAGAGAAAGCTGTTTTGAGAGTGATTTCAGAACAAATATGCCTTTCATCAATAGCTGGCATCATAGCTTACCCTCCTTCCCACCTTGTTCTATGAGAAAACACATTTACTGAGGTTAGAGTTAGGAAGATTGAAAACTTTTTTCTTCTTTGAATCTACGGCCAAAGTCCTATTTGCACTGCTTGAGGCATTCTCAGGCAATAAAAAACATCATTGCAAAACTCTGTTCTTATACCACTCAATCACCACAGTATCTAAGCACATTTCAGAATGGCATTAGGCAATATAATTAGCATCTGTCATATGTGCTGCTTTCTCTCATGGGTACATCTACACACATTTCTTTTGTGTAAATCTATACACGTATCTTTACACGTTACTTCATTTACACGTAGAGCACAGCATAATTATAAAGCTAAACTTGTCCCTCTCCAACACTGATGCTCTAGAGTCTGAAATAAGTACCTATTAAGAATATTCTTTTGCTCTCAGTAAACTGAGGATAATAAAAGCTCATGTTATGTTTCCATGTACAAGCTTCATCAAATCCTTTTGGCTGGGATATTGTGTTTGTTTAAGTGCAAATGATCAGGCTGATAAAATCAGAGCTGCATTGATTAAAGGGTATTTGATCACCAAGATAGATCAAGAAAGCATTGCAAAGTAACAGTGGTAGAAACTCAAATGAAGCAGAAATATTAACGCAAAGAAGGCCACAACGGATTTTTAATAAAGAAAACATGGTAGGCAAGCTGATGGTATCTAGCAAAAAAAAAAAAAAAAAAAGACTTTAAGTATGATATGATTTCTGTGCATATGCTGGTAAAAATGAATCAGGGTTAATCCTCAGTAAGATTCAGGTTTTCTGTTAGTATGGATCTCCTCAATTTCCTTCTCTCCCCCCCAATAAAACTTCTCAATCTGTATTTCCTTAGCACAGATTTGAAAAAGAATGCTTTAGATTAAGCTCGTATCCAACAGCAAATACATCAACATAAATGTATCAGAGTAACTGCTACCTGCAGAATAATTTTGGTAAAGAAAATGTCCCAGAGAAAGATCTTTTGTCAAATCAGCAGCTAGTGGAGACATTTCTCTATCCCCTGGTTAGGAGACACCCTCCTAACCTTCAAAGGAAGTGTGTCCATGAGATTCCATAACGTGCAGAACTTTGCTGCCTTTACAGGATCTACATGGGTGTGCAGGGCAAGCCTACAGGGAACATAACTCATGATCAAAGACTTGGATTGAGTACAAAGATTTAAAGACAGTCAATGGATAAGCATGAAAAAGTAGCATGAAAACATGCTTTTCACAAATACACAAGGATGTGGAAAATATCGTATTTCTTTGTGTGATAACTGTTACGCCCCAAGGGGAAGCGCGGACAAAGGACTATCCAGAGATGGCAAGGAAGATGTACCCATTAGGACAGGAAGGCCTTTAACAATATACAGCTCCTGAAATGGTTTAATTTTCCTAAGGGAGACACCCTGTAGTTTTCAACCTAGACTGATACACCTATTGACTCTCAAAGAACTCATCTCTGCGGAGGCAGAAAAAATGTTAGTACAGAAAAACAAACATGGAGAATTAATACAAGACAACAGATTTTTGCTTCCAGCTGAAAAACAAAGTCACAAGGTTTTATGGTTGTTCTTAAATACTTTCATACAATGGCCAGGTATCATCCGCAAAACTGTCTCCAAACAAGTGTTTTGTTTACATTAATTAGTTACACTGCATTAGGCATTTTAAAAGACAACTGGCTGGAAAAAAGGGAAAAAACAGACATGTATATCTAGAGAGCAGAAAGGAAAGTCTGGAAAACCTACCCCCGAGAGAACCATCAAAAGAGTGGAAATGCAAATAAATATATTTTCAAACATACGTTTAGGTACCAGCTCTGTTGGTGCTGTCAGATCTGCTCCTCTGTAACAGACTGTTGGATCCACAATGTCTCTGTCACGAGGAGGGTAAGGTGGGGGTGGGGGGATCACTAATTGAGGTGGACCAGGAGTGGTGCCTCTAGGAGGCTTTTGTGGCACCTGCCGTCCATCACCTACAGGGGGATGGGATCAATTGACTAGTTACTTCATTGCAAGACAATGATAGCTCAGTTTATTGTTATTTTTTAAACACACATTGATTTTCCCTTATCCACATCCAAAGTCTCTCTGGATCTAATTCTCTTCTTATTTACCCCCAAATAGTTAAGGGAGAAGAAAAAGCTAGGTCTCTCTTAAACCAACAGCAGTGCGACCAGATGTACATGTACATGGTGGTTAAAATCACCAGTTCTGGCAGACATCAGGAAGGAGAAAAAAAAAGTTTAATTACAAAAAAAACCTGAAAAAGCTACGTAAGGATATGTGAAAAATGTGTTTTATTTTTACCTTCTTAGGTGTCAAACTGCCTGAATTTGTTGTTTGCTTGGATACTTTACATGACTATTTTCCTGACTCTTTGAGAGAAAGACGAAGATGCCTCAGGTCAGTATTTTGAAGTAGGTATCTTGACAAGTCTTTCTTTTCTGAGTAGGTTTTTTTATTATTTTGACATTGTGGAGAAGTAGATGATCAAGTCTTTTTTTGCAAAACAGTGTTTTAAGCTATCAAAGGAAATGCTTACAACTTTGGCTGGGGGCTTATTTCAATACTATGTGCAATAACTAAACAAATACATGCAGCTTTGCAGTATAATCTATTAACCATTTGCAATGTCAAAAAGCTGCTGCCAGTTTGTAGTGTACAGACCTAGAGCTGTAGGAAGTAGCACTGAGAGGGAGGAAAAAAGATTAAACCATTATGATTTTCTACTTAGGAGTCACTAGCTTCCAGAGATTCAAGACACAATTTAATGCTGGCAAACGTGCAGACCCTTTCTTACTGCTTTGAGAAAACTGGGCACAATATTTGGGGTCAGAATAAGTGATTCAGTATTGAACGCTGAAGTGAATTTACCCATTTGAGAATATTTTTGATAGGATATTTTGCTTTGATACTGTGGCTAACTTGGGAGATAGATAAGTAGCTTTAATACTTTTTCCATCATGCGGCTGCCTACTTCTTGCAGCACATTTTTCCCCTCACTACAGTCTTGCTTTTTTCACAGCTTTTCTCTCTTGCTTTCAGAGCCATCTGTGCTTTCTCACCGTTTTATTGCAAGGGCCCCGAAGAGAGGCTGTTTTACCAACCTTCCCTTGCTGTAACATTTTTTCTTGTTAATGAACACATTCATTCAAGAAAGTAGCAGAAAATGAAAAGCACTGAAGATAGGGCTACTGTGGGACGAGTTCTTTGTTGGTGTAAATTAGTAAGGCTCCATTAAAGTAAACGATACTACAGAATCCTACATCAGCAGCGTCTGGCCAGCAAGCACTTATGTACACACTACTGAACGGACTAGAAGTGGCTTTGCTCTGCTTTATTTCATCTGTAGTATTCCGAGCACTGATACAAAATAAAACGAACACTTACAAAAAGTTAAAGCATCAAATGCCATCAATAAGTGACCAGCCAAAGACAGACTGTGACATCTGCAATGGTTAAAAGTAAGCCAATTTGCTGAAAACTCCCATGTTATATGGAACAGTGACAATGTTCCCCTTAGAGGGTTTAAATAAGAGATGTCAATGGAGTTGAACATGTCACAGGATAATGGACTCCTGCTGCTACATAAATGCTGAGGCATTATATGTGAAGCATTTACTGAAAATAAATGTTGGAACAAAGCCAAGAGGTTTCTTTCTAAACTGTGAGGTATTTGTAATGTAAGCAATTATGTATGACAGGATGTCATATCTGTACGTCTTAAGCACTTTATGAAACATGAGGTCAACTGCATGAACTGAAGGGCACTGAGTGCATGATGGCACTTGAAGAATGATTCTCTTAATGTACTGAAAAATCAGTTCCAATATGTGGGGTTATTATCTCACATGTTTACCCATCATAAAATCACTTTGTTTGCTAAAAGCATAATCTTGGGGTCCTCACTTGGGCAAAGCTCCCACTGATCTCAATGAGCTAGCAGTCAGATAACAAGAGAGGTCTGGGAGAACATTTTTCAGTTCTCCTATATGAGAGTAAATGTGGTGTCACACACAGATGAAGGCTAGAGTTTCTTTTGTTGTCTCCATCTATGTTTGGCATTCCTTTGAGAGCACCAGTTCTTTTATTCTACTGATTAACTCAGCAGAGATTGATTTATAATAAAACTGAGGACTAAATTCAAAAGAAAAACTTCACTGAATATGGTCCGTTGATGTCAAACTGTTGGAGGACTACAGGGAAAAAAAAGTCTTCAGGCTTTAGGAACGTGAGGAGATACTGAAACAGCTTGACTGTACTTCAGTTCTGGCAGAACCACACGGCTTCAAATGCATTCAGTATTGCCTGGCCTATCTCCATTTACTAGCACTTCCATTTACTATTTCCATATTTCCTTTTACTAGCAAAACCACCATGACCTTAAAGGTGCAGAACAGACCCAGGGCCAGGGCTTTTGGATATCCAGCTTGTAACAAACATTCAAATCAGCTGATGAGTGTTATCTACCTTTTACTACCCTATGGTACTCTGAGTGCCATTAAAAAAGGAGATAATATACAAACAATTATTTCCAGACTTTCATTCTGCAGAGAAATGTGTTTTTTTCCCCTAGTTACAACAGTTTCCAGACTCACAGCATAACAGAATTAGGGAAACTTTGAACAGTGAGCACTGAAAGCACATGCACAGGACTACAGAGGAGAAAAGGACGCCTCTCACCCATTGTGCTCTTCCTCTTGTCTTCCCTCTCTTCTGTCCTGTTTGGCATTGCAGGAGTGGGTGGAGCAGAAGCAGTTGGTGGAAGAGGGGCACGCCTCTTCTTTTTCCGTAAATCGTTTAGGGATGCTGCTTGTGAAATCTAGCAAAGTTGAAAAATAGGCACAGTAAAGGATATGTTTTGTTGATGTTGTAAGTTGTCAGTAACAAAAAAAAAGTGATTGTCATATGACCTAATTTCTCAGCACAGTATATTTCTAATGAGCATTTATAGTGACAACAGGAGATTAAAAATACAGATCAGAACAGGTATAGAAATATCGTACTCAGAGAAGGAAAGAGACAAGGACTGCAGATGAATGTCACAGCAGAAATACCAGTCTGGTAAACATTTGATGTTTTTGGTAAAAGGGACCTAGAGTGCACAACACTCAGCAACACACAGTATGACACTACGTGTGTTGTTAAGCTTGAGCCGTAGCATGATCTTGTTTCTCCACACCTTAAATTATGGTTAAATACTCCCATAGCTATGTGTAGGGAATAAACTCTCTTGTTTCTTTGATCTTCCTCTCAAATTCTTGTTCAAGGACTTCTGAGAAAAGAATCAGAACTGAAAGTTTGCTTGCATAATGATATGAGATCATACTATACTCTATTTATGTCTACTGGAATACACGGACATACTTTTGAAGATCTGCAACACCTCAGCTTCCAATAATTGCAACATGCTGGTTGGTATGCCAAGACTTCATTACTGTTTATGCTGCTTTTAAAAATATGAAAAAATTTATTACAAGTAACTTGGGTTTCACTGGTTTGCAAAATATTTTCTGTAGCTTGTTGGAACTTATCTCTATTTCCTTTTTCTGGAAAAATAATAATAATAAAAACAAAAACACGCAGGAAAATCTGTTGAACTTTTATATTTGAAAGGTACTGACACCAATAGACAGAACCAGGCCTAGCTGAGGCAGAGGGTAATGGGAGCTGCCCACACATGGCATGCTGTTGGCACTCCTCAGTCTCCACATGCATCACTTCACTGCTCTGTCTGTCCTGATACTCCCCATAGCTGAAGATATCTAACATACAGAACTGCCTGGTGGTTTTCTAATATTTCAGAGGCCTAAATAGTAATAATCATCTTTACTTCAATCCAGAGAATTAATGAACCCTTAAAATACATTTGTTGTGGGAGATTTCATTGAACAAATAGTAACTTCACATTGCACAAAGCTACCATCAGAGTTCAGAGGAAGGCACTCGTTTATATGCACCCTTTCCCATGTTAAGTGAAAACTCTGAGAATAAATGAATTTTACAAAGAGTAGGACATGAATAGAGCCTCCCTCACTTAGCCTTCCTTTTTAAAGGCACTCAGGAGGGTCTTAGGTTATAAAACACAAACATTCAGTTCCCTCCTTTGAGGAGAACGCTTTAGCCACTGTGCCACATGACATTTGGACGCTCTCCACTCGTTCTTGGTGAACCTGTATCCTGCATATGGAGAAACTTAGTAGAACTGCACTGGACATAGAGCACGTTAACCAGGATGAGCTGCAGCTTTGTGGCAAACAGTTTCTGTAAGGTGGAGGGGACAGAGGGTGGGAAATAAAGGTGTCCTGGTCTTGCTTCTTACTACCATGGATTATTTCTGCGTTTTACTTTAAATATCCACTTGATAACAGTGCATGAATACAGCCAGCGAGGCCACTCTAGATAAAGTTAGGCATAGTAAACAGGCAAGAACGTTATTAGTATCTAGTGATTTTGCAGACTTCAATTTGGGTCACCAAACTTCACGGAATTTGAAAAATTAGACTTATACCCAGAAAAGAGCACCAGGCCAAACATTCAGGAATGGATACAGCAAAATTGTAGAGCTCCTTTGAAAACCTTTTGCCCGAAGTTATGGTGTTACTCCACATTAAGATGGAGAACCTCTCCTCATAAAGAAACTGCCTGCCAGTGGTTAGGAACTGACTGCAATTGACTGAAGCTGAATCCTATCCCCCTGCCATCCCAATTCTTATGGAACCAGAATGCCCAATATTGAGCTGAACACAGGAAACTCTGTTTAGTGAAACGGACTCATCAAGCTTTGGTTTACAGAACAGGAATTACATGGAGAACAGCTACCTAATGCTGCATTCTTCTCTGTGTCTATTTGGGGCAACTGGCAAATAGGCACTTGGAAAAAAAATCACATTCTTCTGCACTGCATTTTAAATAACTAAAGACATGTCAGCATTCAGTACTGTACCTTGATTCTTCAGGATACCACCTTACAAAAAAAGAGAAAATTATAAAACTGGGGACTTCGATTAATCTGACTACAAAGTCTCCAAAATTCAGTAGCTACGGAGAACTTGAATCATCTGTGAGACAGGCAGCACCTGAACTTCCCCAACACTACACAAGCACAAGCCATGACTTCTGAAATTATTTAATGGCATTTTGCAGCTTCCACATTCACTCCTGCCTCTCCAGACAGAAAGGTCATTTTACTTTAGGACAAAAAAATGGATGGACTGGTGATTTAAAAGATAAATCTACGAAATCTTGAGAACCAAGGCAGAAAGTAAGGAAATGGAATGACAGAGATCACCAATCACCCTTCCCCAAGTACCAGATGAGTGAAGGATGTTGGTTTGGTATACTTAAATTCCTCAAAGATACATTACTGCTTTACTAAGAAGAAAGGACCCTTGTCAGAAGCCAGCTTATCTCTTTCAGCTCTATGCATTCTTATTTAGTTGAATCTTCTGAGGAACACTGGGTAGGTGTATGGATGAACACGCTGCTACAGCTGAAGAAAAGGCTAGAAAATAGCTAATGCAGAACTGCAATAATGCAAGTGTGGTCAAATACACACACAAAAATGCTTTTATTATACTGTCAGCTAAGTACAGTATATTTCACAAACACCATAAAGAAGATGAAAAGCTTGTTTAAAGCCAGCCACACTACAATGTGTATGAGAAATGTCTAGTTCAAGAACAGGTCATAAAAACTGTTAAAAGTAGTTCTTTAATGCGAACTTTGGTAAACCTATGAGGCTAAACATAAATGGAAAAAAACAAAAGAACACTCTGTTTCTTTCTTGAAATTGTATATACCAAAACAATAGAACTCAAAAACAATTTGTTATGGCTGGCTGCTTCTTTTATAAAGAAATCAAGCCTTAACAACATTATCTGAAGTAATTTCCCATCCAAACTTTGTTACAGGAATCCCTCTCTGAGCATAACAGAATATTTCCTAGTCTTAGCACTCGTGCTTCACCTATGTAGAATTTTTAACTAGATGAAATTATTAGGTCAGCTTCTGTTACGCAATGAATACATAATTTTTAAAGATGTTAATACGTATACTCTGACTATAATTAATACTAGCAACTGAGCTAGAGATGAATAAAGTGAAACAAAAGGACCAAGTCTCACAAACAGTGTCACTTCTGTTCTCATATTGATGAGACCACTTATGATGCAAAAACCAATTTTCCATTAAATTCATGTCATGGCTCACATGCTGTTTGAAAAATACTTCCAATATTGCAGACAAAGTATCTGAGGAATGTGCTGAATGTGTTTTCCTTCTCTGAAAGCTCAACATCTTTATTAAAATTTGAGATAGGTAAGATTTGAGAATATATTTAGAGCACAACAACAACGTTATGGGGAGGTTACATGCCAAAATTGTGTGGAAAAGAATCACAGAATCACAGAACAGTTGGGGTTGGAAGGGACCTCTGGAGATCATCTAGTCCAACCCCCTGCCAAAGCAGGTTCCCTTAGAGCATGTCGCACAGGGTTGTGTCCAGGTGGGTTTTGAATATCTCCAGAGAAGGAGACTCCACCACCTCCTACAAGGAGGTTGTAATCCTACAAGGCTAATGCTTGAAAATTTCAATCATCAGTAGCATTTGACAGTCACCTTATTTGTAAAACATCTGTGGATACTGTAAGAGTGGATGTGTAAACTGAGTTTGAGTTTCCTCATGCATAAGAGTATAGTATTTTCTTTGGGTTAGGTTGCACTGAATATGAAATCATTAAAAACATTACTGGAGGCCTAAGCAAACAAAAGCCACCACCACCAAAAACTCACCAAGCATTCAAAAACAAGGAGGTTCACAGATAAATTTCCCTTGTGAGCTCCACTCCTTTGCCTTGCCTGTCCTCTACTTACAGATCAGACACTGGTTTTGTATTTATCAACCCTTCATAATTAATCTAACAGAAAAGTTTATCTATGTAAGTACTTGCTAAGTTATCTGGCAAACCTCACCTTTCTTTTATTCACAGACCAAACTAGGCCTAAATTTACTGCAGGTTTACTGCTCCCAAAACTGAACTTCCTTCTGTAAGCCAGAAACTATATCATTAATTTCTGCTCCTCTGTCCCTCCAGTATCCACCAACATTTGCAACCCGCTCGATGACCCTGACTACAAATCTCAGTTACCTGAATCACTACTTTGACCAAGAAGGAAATCTCACTCTACTGTCTCCAAAAACAGACTAAAGACTCTACAATAGCATACTCGGAGAGGCACACATACTCATGTCTGTTCTTGATTAAGGGAGTGGAACATCTCCCTTATGAGGAGAGGCTGAGGGAGCTGGGTCTCTTTAGCTTAGAGAAGAGGAGACTGAGGGGTGACCTCATTAATGTTTATAAATATGTAAAGGGCAAGTGTCATGAGGATGGAGCCAGGCTCTTCTCAGTGACATCCCTTGACAGGACAAGGGGCAATGGGTGCAAGCTGGAGCACAGGAGGTTCCACTTAAATTTGAGGAAAAACTTCTTTACTGTAAGGGTGACTGAACACTGGAACAGGCTGCCCAGAGAGGTTGTGGAGTCTCCTTCTCTGGAGACATTCAAAACCCGCCTGGACGCGTTCCTGTGTGATATGGTCTAGGCAATCCTGCCCCGGCAGGGGGATTGGACTAGATGATCTTTCGAGGTCCCTTCCAATCCCTGACATTCTGTGATTCTGTGATTCTGTGATTCTGTTAAGGACAGCCCACACACTCTTGCTGTAGATGGTAGAGAAAAAGGGACTGGGCTTAATGTAACCTTGGAAAGTGCACATAGGGCATCCTTGTTAAATAATGAAGTACTGTAATGTTGCAATTACTGCAGTTATATCTTGACTAGTGAAGAACCTAGCAACTACCAAGGTGTTCCAAAATGGTGATATGGCCAGGTAAAAATCTGTAAGCTAACACTAGAAGTCCAGCTGGATTCTGTGGGCTTGAGGGAAAAATGTAACTTCTAAACTGGATGCTGAAGGCCGCTGTGGTGCCTTCTGGCAACAACTGCCTTTCAAGCAACACCTTTTGCCCATGTATTGAACAGCTGAGGGGGATGTGATACTCTTCAAGGACTACTATGTTGGGACACAGAGACCAGGGGAACAAGCCATGCTTGCTTCCTTCTCCCAGGATTGATGTCTAGGGAGAAGAGTGGACACAGGAGAGACATGTACTTTCTGCAGGACTGATAAAGAGCTTGGAAAAAAGCTGAGTGATCTCAGCTCAGAAGCTCAACTAACAACACAAGTAGGGAAGAACAACTTAAAAATTGCCATGGAAAGACTTCCTTGGACTTGCACACTAGAAGTGAACAGCACCTTCTTGAGTTACCTGGAACAGGTTTTCCTTGAACAACTGCAGGTATCTGTGTTCTTGTACTGGGGAAAGTCTGGACGATTTGTAGACAGATCTAAACTGTGCCTTAACAGAAAACCCCTCAGTGGATCTAGTCAATATGTAACTGAGATGTTAAAAAAAAAAAGTGCACAGTGTTTCAAAATCCAAACCACTCTTCCCAATATTTTCATAAACATTACAAGAAACATTCGTCTTACGGCAACAGATTTTTCCTTTTACTCTCACTGCTATCATTTGCCACAGAAAAGGAAAAATGGAAACTTGAAAATCTAACAATTTTCCAGGTTTGCTATTTAACAAAATACTCTTTAAAGCAATTTTCTTCCTGCTCAAACATCGTAGCTACAGGTGATACACATATTCTATCAGCAATATGATTATGTCTGGAATAAGGATTGGTTTTAAGGGATGTCCCATGGTGGTTTAGCATATACAAATAAAAAATTGTATAGCATATGTTACAAATTGTGTGAACAAAGCTCATATAGTCTCTTGCTTCTTTCTCCTTTTTATGCAATGTTACACATCAGAAACTTCTATTTTTTTATAGAATGCTTGTATTGTTGCGACTTCTGTCTAATTTGTATACAAAATGTCTTGTCCGGGAAAACAGTGATTGTTTGTAGAAATTATTTTTAGAAATAAATAAAAAGCACTGGAAAAAGAACATGTGGATTCAATCATCACTGGCATGCCCTGACTACAAACTGGTTTCCATCATCCAACGCTGACTAGACATACACTCTGATTTAAGCAAGCCAGATTCTGATAGACCTGCTGGTGATGATATCGTGTGGGGTCAGAATGCCTATTGAATTACAAAAGTGTTTAAATACGATCCCCAGAAAAATTCTGAGCTAACTTGTAACTGAACAAATGACAGTATCGCCCCAAACTATGTGCGGGACCATCCCAACCCTCTTCCCTTCACAAAGAATTAAAAAAAAATCTTGAAATAATTAAGAGCCATTTTACAAGAATCTCTAGAAGTAAAAAGAAAAGACACATGTTTTATTAATCAGTTTTAAACTCTTGATATAACTATAACTGCACTGATGCTTCTACAGCATTGTATGAAAGACAAGTGGTAGGTTGGTATGTATGTTTGAGAGTTTTAAAAAATATTTTGCTATGATTTTGTACATAATTTAAAGCAGTTGAAAACAAAATACTTTGATCCAAGAGGAGACGTTCTAAGAAAATCAGAGAGATAAATGTTTCAGCTGCAGAATGGAGACGTAAATCTGTGCACTAAACTTGATGATATAAGAGCTATTCTATCCAGCTGATTCTGCATTTTCACAGGGCAACAGATGCTTCAACATGCCTAGCACTAGAAACCACAAGAAGTCCCAATTCAACATTAATGTCTCTTAAACAACATTTACTCATATGTCTAATATTCCCTGGATAGGTCATACATTATTAGGTTTTTCACTGGCATACACTGACAAAGGAAAATTCAGGGAGCTCTCAAAGCAGATGGGCGTATGAGCAATTCATGAGGCTGACCACTGTAAGTTACACTGTATTAAATTGTCTACTCAGTACTGAACTTCTCTACCTTGTCTCCTTACTGGGTAGTAATCTCATTTGATTAAAAACTGAATGTTTAATCCACGAGTACGTTACAAATGGCAGTCAAAGACAGCAGTCTGATGTTTCCCAATAACAAGTCCTTACGTTGCAGAATGCATCTGTGTGGGATATTTAAAATGCTTACTAGGATCTCATGCAATGCAACAACATATTGCAAAAACAACATACACAGAGATACTAAAAAATCTGGCACATGGAAACAGATTTAACAAGCATATTATTTGAAAAACTTGTCATTTTGATAAAACGCACAGAAATAACTACACTTTAGAAATTAGCAAGCAATTTCTGTACATCTTGATTTTTCAGTGCTGGATCTCACAAACCTGACAATAAAATGAACAATAATAAACTGAAAGGAAGCTTTTTAAATAAGCCATACGAATAAGCACGTTGTGACAGCAAGACTGACATTTGGACCGACTAGACCCAATAGCTCTTGTTACTCTGGACACGACACACTCGCATGGAACAAGTTTCGATGAGGAGACTCCCAAGCTACTGCAAACATGAGTTCAATGTAACACCAGCTAACTCTTCAAGCAGGACAGCCATGTTTGTGTGTTGACACAATGCCGCTCTCTATCAGGGTGTTTCCTCCTGACTTTGAAGCTCTGCGCCACGCTTCCCTGTACTGTGCTTGGCCCACGTGATGGCTGCACCCCAGCCACACTCATGCCCTCAGCTCCTGAGCTGCTCTGCTGCTTTGCTCTGGCATCCAGAGGGACCTTGACAGGCTTGACAGCTGGGCCTGTGCAAACCGCATGAAGTTCAACAACGCCAAGTGCAAGGTCCTGCATGTGGGTCAAGGCAATCCCAAGCACAAATACAGGCTGGGCAGAGAATGAATTGAGAGCAGCCCTGAGGAGAAGGACTTGGGGGTGATGGTTGATGAGAAGCTCAATGTGAGCCAGCAATGCGTGCTTGCAGCCCAGAAGGCCAATCGTATCCTGGGCTGCATCAAAAGCAGCATGGCCAGCAGGTCGAGGGAGGTGATTCTGCCCCTCTACTCTGCTCTCATGAGACCCCACCTGGAGTACTGCGTTCAGCTCTGGGGCCCCCAACATAAGAAGGACATGGAAGTGTTGGAACGAGTCCAGAGGAGGCCCACAAAGATGATCAGAGGGCTGGAGCACCTCTCCTATGAGGACAGGCTGAGAGAGTTGGGGCTCTTCATCCTGGAGAAGAGAAGGCTCCAGGGAGACCTCATAGCAGCCTTCCAGTACCTGAAGGGGACCTACAGGAAAGCGGGAGAGGGGCTTTTTACAAGGGCAAGTAGTGACAGGATGAGGGGGAATGGGTTTAAACTGAAAGAGGGTAGATTTAGATTGGATATTAGGAAGAAGTTCTTTCCCATGAGGGTGGTGAGACACTGGAAGAGGTTGCCCAGAGAAGTTGTGGATGCCCCCTCCTTGGCACTGTTCAAGGCCAGGTTGGATGGGGCTTTGAGCAACCTGGTCTAGTGGAAAGGTGTCCAACCAAGGGGGGTTGGAACTAGATGATCTTCAAGGTCCCTTCCAACCCAAACCATTCTATGATTTTGTGATTCTATGAAGTGGTCAGGCGCTGTGTGAAGTGGGAAGTCCGGCTTATCACTAGAGCGCAAACTGCGTTGCTCTTCTGAAAATACCCTTACCTTTAATATTTTAATCAGACGCCACAAAATATTGTATCATTTTGCCTACTTTCATGCTGCTTAATTTCAAATCAATTTTTTCTCATTATATCATTCTGGTATTAAACAGGGTTTTGTAATGAAATTTAGTATTCATTATCAAAAATCGAGCTGTGACTGCAAAAACATCTCAAGTTTTAATAAAAGACAAAAGGCTTAGCATTACTGGATTTTACAGAACTTGTGCTATTTTATTCATAAAATAAAGAAAACAAAAGCCAAGGGTGTCCTTGCTGACTGGCAACAGAAAGCTAAATCAGTTGACAGAAGAAAGCCACTACAAGGTGAAGGGGCAAGCTCATTTTTCCATCTGTTTTTATTGAACACACCCTTTGTGAAATATCATGGTCAAGGGCAGTTAAAAATTAATGTCATTCTAATCTTCTTTAAACAGTTAAACTTCTTCAGTTAAATGTGTCAGACAGGAAACTATCCATAAACAAATTTGAGATGTTAAATTACTAAGATAGCTGTGATTTCCTTGTTTTGCAAAATCTCATTACTAGCTGCAATATTATTTCCACTCAAGGAAGTTACTCTACAACACCAAATATTTTCACATGCGTTGAAACATGTAGACTACACAAGTCTGCGGATGTTTGCTTTGGCAGAGAATCGAACTTCCTCTGTTTCTCTGAATACAATGTAATCCTCCTCATTCCTGTCTTCATTTAGGGGGGAAAAACAACAAAACCCCCTCAAACACTTAAAAATCACATTTGAAATCCACCACAAACTGATTTGCTACTAAGATTCATTTCTCCTCTAGAGAAGCTAAACAAAAAAACCAAAAACTACCTCCAAATTTTCATTTCATATTTGTGCTTTTTAGTTAGAGCAATACAATTAATAGAACAAATTAACATTAATAAGAGTTTAAAATATATAGTAAGACTGCAGCTCAGTATTTCTTCTGACAACTCTGTCAATGAGATTGACACGATCAATGTCATCTCCTTGAGTCATTGCCTTTGGGAAAGGCACTGGCATAAGGACTTTATGCATCATCTTTTCTTTCTCAGTCTCACATCCAGAATCACAGGCTGGCTGATTGGTTGGTCTGCTTATCTGTGCCTAAAAATCTGAGAGATGTTGTGAGCCAACTGAAGATCTGCAAAACTTATTTTGCATCTTTGTCCAGCTTTCTGCCAAAAGGATTGTCTGTAGCCTAAAATCTGTTAGGCTAGAAAGTGGAATGCAATCACACAAACGTTTGACCAGGAATAAGGAGAACCATACCCTTTCTACTGCCACTAAGCGACATACCTGGCTGGAGCTTAAGTTTTCCTCTACACTTAAAAATTTTCTTCTGTAGAAATAGCCAAGTTGAATTTTTAGTGCTTAGCGCTAAGTCCTAGGCAATCACCTCAAAGTCTTCTCAGTTTAGAGAAAAGCATACCCAACTTACTTCCAGGGTTCACCCCCCTTATATCAGCCCTCTCCATCTGCAGGCATGCAGAATGCCTGGGAAACCTGGTCTGGGTGGTAAGTCAAGTGGTAGTTTCGTGCCATCCCTTCCCACTGTCCCCTGCAAATTTCCACTCAGTCTAGTTCCTTCCAGCACTTACGAAGGGCAGCCAGAAGCCCCTATTTCCACAATCTTCAGAAACCAAGAAGAGGGGGGAATAGCAAAGTGGTACTACAGTGTCAGTTAGATGTATTACTAGGGACTGCAGAATAACATGGCTCTACATCAAGCTACTCCCCACAAGTATAAGGTTTTTATCATCCAAAATTACAAATAGACTCTGCTGCAAACATGGCACTTTGCTTGCTATCCATGCCTGGAAGTGTCAGTGACATAGAGCTGAGCAGGACTCAGCGGTTGTCCGTTGAGCTATGATGTTCTGATTAAGGTGAGCAAACTGCAAACAAAATGAGCTGTCTATTTCTCCCAGTGACCTGCACCATCCATCCTCTAAAGAGGTGAAAAACTGAAGTGGTATGCAGTCAGAGGAACTGGATTTGCATTCCCCTCTCCCCACTTCTATTTCTTTTGGAATAAGACTGTGGATTAACTCAAATGAAACACAGCTTTACATAGCAGAGAAGAGTTTTTACTAGATTATACTTGTGCGTGATTTATTTTCTTCCTTTCTTATTTGGCGAAACAATGACCAGAATGCAATGCCATTAAGCCATTAAATTAAACCTGATTTGCACAGCATGCATTTACTTAGTTAATTTTTCTATTATATATATTTTCACCTTATTAATTTAGGATCTAAGAAAGGTGGAGTTACAAGCAAAATCTGAAAAGCAACACAAATCCAGTTTCTAAATTAAGCACGGTGTTAGGGTCATTTTTCATTGGTTACTGAATGCCACTTCTTCAGAAGCCTCTCTGCTTAAAATGATCTTTGCCTATTAACTTCCCCTAAATACCTTGCCCAACAAAGCCTAATAATTACTTGACACATACTTTCTCTTTAATGAGAGTTAAAGCTTATGATGACATCAGCCTGTCCTACTCATCTGCGACTTGCAAGACAGATGAAGTTTACTTACTAAATGTTGCAACCCTGCCAAAATTCAGGGCTGCACAGAACAGTATGTTCGGGTCCTGATGTCTTGCCAGTTTTCAATGAAGTGCTTGACAGAGACCACATGTGGTGGTCAAGTGATACTATCATGATCTCACCAGATGGCAAGTTGTGGTATTATTCCCAAGGCAGGTAGTATAGTCTGTTCAGAAACAGTTGGCAGGTGATCCATGAACTCACAGCCAGAAGCAACTGGATTATTGCAAAAGATCAAGAACACTATTGATGTTGGCGAAAAGACTATTCCAAGAATTTTTCTTGCACTTAATTCAAGGACTCAACTCTCAAGATGTATGTTTTCTCGCAAAAAAACCAGAGGTATCTGTTTTATTAACTGCTATCTTAAATCAGAAGCCCTCCTGTCAAACAAATCATCCATTCTTGCATGATTATTATCTGATGTACGTTAAATGCTAAAATAAAGACATTGCAAGCTCACCTTGCTTGGGTTCTTGTACACGTATTAAGGATCGCCAGGTCACTCTGATGTCAATTCAGAGATTGTATCTACACAGGTTAGAGGGCAGGACTGGACTGTTTGCAGAGAACAACAGGAAAGCAGGCCATGGAGGAATCTTACAGAATTTTGCAGATGACATTCTCCCACCCCTCTACAGTAACAGCCTCTCCAAGTTAAAGAGTGAAACACTCAGCACTTCACACAGTCCAGTCTTAAAGCAGGTAAGCAATTGAAATCAGCACTGAACTGACATTGCTGCTACTTCCTTGATGAAGTTGCAAAAAATAGCTATTTCTGAAAACGCAATAAAGCCACACAATGGACTCCTTTCATGCAGCAGCAGCTTTTTATCCCAACCTAAAGAAGCAATATTCTCCTTTCAGAAAAAGATGTAATTTTAAAGAAGACTCTGGTGCAAAGTCTATTAATTGACTGCGAACTTTATCTGAGTAAAGACAGATTCTCAGAGGGCCAGTGCAAAGGCAATCTTACTTCCCCTTGTTCTTCTGAGAGGCTGCACCTTCTGGCTAACATTAAAACCTCCACTGAATTTCTACACTAACATCCTCATTCATACTGGCCAAACTTCACAAAAAAATATAATCAACTGCACATAATCACTTCGTAACTGAGGAGGCTAAGATTGCTTTTAATTAACTCATCACACTGGGACACCTTACTCTATTTAAAACTACAAAAGAGTTGGAAAATAAGTATATTAATTAAAAATTGAAAAAAAAAAGGACACAAAACCTCCTTGAAAATAAGTTGGTTGCCTAAAAAAAAGTTGTCTCAAGTTATTAAAATACTTTTTGAAATTATGTTTTTAAAACGGGACACATGCTGCGAAGTAAACAAATGTGCAGCAACACAAAGCTGAGCTTCAGGATCTCCAAAGAGGACAGGTGGCAATTTGGACTGAAACTGTGGAATTTCTTTAGATGCACAGAGAAGAAAACTCTGTAATATTGTATTAAAATGTAACATACCCTTAACTGATATTCTTTGAAGATATTGAGAAAGTAGTCATTACAGTGCACGTATCATCTAGCTGTAGCCTTTGATAACTATTTTAAAAGAATTAACATGTTTAAGTCTGCATGTACCAGAATTAATTTTTAGAGCTGCTTTTCTCATAAAAAGAGGTACAAATTACTCCCTTTCACTAGCAGCTTTTTTTGAGCCTTCCTAAATTCGATGCTTTACATGACAGCAAGATAAGCCTTCAGCCATCATTGCACTTTTCTCTCTTTTCTTATAATGAGGCCTGCATCATTTATCCAAACTAGAGTGTACTTGTCTAGCTGAATTAAGCATCTAGACTGCACAGCAAACATTATCTGATGTTCTGTCGACTGGTTTCATGTCTGCCATCTGAGCCTTGTTTTGTCAGACACGAAAAGAACAAGTCTGGATACTTCTCGTTCAGCTAACTGAACGTCATGTTTAAAGCTCTTTAGGGAAAAATGAACAAATCACCTTCAAACTGGAAATTAATTGTTCTGTGTTCTAACCTATTAGTCCTTTACTGTGGTGTAGAGCATTTTAAGGACGACAGACTTCTTTCACTACTTGCTCTCGTTTCTACTAATTGGTTCTGGTACATCTTGATAATGGACTCTGCAATAGGATAGCACTAGCCAGGTTCAGCTCCAGCGGAAATATTAAATAGATAAAATTTTTCAAGTTTATGAGTGGTTATGAAGACCATCTTTTCTGTAACACTTAATGTATGTCATCACAGAATTTCACGTCTGTGAAGGGCAACAGTTTGTACATGGCTTTTTCAACACAAGCAATTAACTGAAAGTCATTAAGAAAAGCTTCACCCTTATATACTCTTCTTAAAGAAATACTGCATGATCCTTTGGGCAAAACTGGATAGATCTAGGAAAGCAGCACACTGTAAGAGATCAATTTGATTTGCCATCTCCTGAAAGGCAGAAATATCACCATTTGCTAAGCAAAACAATAGCCCCATCACTGCAGAAGACAGAAGTGTCCCAATCTAGAGAATATTTGGCATGGACCTGGATCTGATATTAATTTCAAACGGCATGGGATCAAGTCTTTCGTGCTGCCATTTATTTTGTTAGTGAAAGGCACATGTCCAGTGGAGTGCACTGGACACCACCCATACAGCTCCAGCTACCTGTAATCTGAGCTGCATACCTGCATCTCAATATTTTGAGATGCAGCTCAGGGGGGCTGCAGATATGACCCTCAGAGTCCTGTAGGCCTCTTTCATACTGCAGTTACAGTACTACATTGGAACACGTATACCAGGCAAGTTGCTTTAGGGTTCATGCTGGAAAATTCTTATTGCTCATTTGATTTACTGGCAAAACTTACGGCCTCATTCTGCAAGTGCAAAGTTTTGCACTTATGAGCACAAAACCAAGAGAGTGATGATTGGGAATAGCAATAAAAGACAGCTGTGTCTGTTTTTAACGAGAGACATGTTGCCTGGTTATCAAATTACCAGTGATAAGAAGACCTAGTGAAGTCATTGAGAATGCTGCCAGTGACTTTCCTGGAGTGGTATCAGATCATATGAGACTAATATTTAGGTATGAATCTCTTCAGTATTCTCCAAAAATAGCTGTACTGGGTTACATCAAGGGTTCTGCTCAGGCTTCTGTATCAGACTGTGGCAAGCACCTAGAGGACAGCAGAAGAAAAGGGAAGGTATGTTCAATACTACCTTCTCCCTAATATTTTTGCAGCCACCAATCATCTTGACGTTAGGGAATTCCTGGTGTGGTTTATACTTAAAAAATCGCAATGGATTTGTCATCCTTGCAGCATTTGTTCAGTCTCCTCTTGAGCCCATGTGAACTTTCAGTGCCCACATCAACCCTTGGCAAGGAGTTCCACAGATCTACTGCTTGCATGAAGAACCACAGTCTTTGGTTTTGTGTGGTTTTCCTGTTTCCTACTAGCTTCAAATGCTCTTGTAACGGCTAGTTGAACAGTCAAATCCCTACCCATAGTCTTCATGCCACTTTTTCAAGATGAAGAATCACAGTTTACTTAAGTCGAACAGCTGTCCCTGTATTAAGCTACTCCATGCCTTTGATCACCCGTGATGCCCTTTCATGAGTCTCTTCCCATTCCGTAATACCGTTCTGAAACAAGGGGAACACTACTGCAGTATTGAAGATGGAATAATAAAGCTCACAATATAGCGGTGTAATAAAGTTGCCTTTTTACCTTCTCCTCTCCTAAAATGCTCTGCACATCTGATTTCCTTTTGTGATTGCTGTTGAGCTTTGAGCTGACTTTTTTTAAAGAAGTACGTCTTACGATCCTAAGATCTTCCTAACCGGTTACTGCCAGCTGAGACACCAGTATTTTACACGTTATTAGGGAATTAGAGTGGTCTTTTCTCAAGTATATCACTTCACACTTACCTACACAGAATTTTACTTGCTTTCACCTGCAAGTGCTGCCAGCACTCAATCTCATAAGGTCTTTCAACAGTTGTTCTTCATACTCAGCCTTTGTCCTTACTATCTGGATAACTCAAGTACCAGCAACAAACTCTGTCACTTTACTGTTTTTTTCAGGTCACTTCTTAATACGGTGAACATGGATTCTCAAATCCTCCAGAGCTGTTGCAACATTCCACCACTAGATGAGTGGAGCATTTACTCCTAACCCACGCCTCCTCTTTTCTTTACTGTCAGTTATTTAAGAGTAAGACAACCTTCCTCCTTATGGAATGGAGACTTCGTTTCCTTAAGAAATCCCTGGTGAGGGACCTCAGTGGAAGCTTTGTGGAAACCCAGACAGACCGTACCAACCAGATCACACATATCCATCTATTTGCTGAGTGCGTCAAGAGCACTCTAACAGAGTTCTAAGGCAGGGTTTCTGTTTTACTAAAGCTGTATTTACCCTATTCATTATCTTCATAGAAATGCCAACTAATTTAATTCTCTATTTTATTTCTAGTATTTTTTCCAGTACATAAGCTACATTAGGAAGCTTACAGTTTTCTTGATTTCCCTCATACTTTCCAAACACCAACTCTACTTCCACCTTTTTTTCTCTGCATTTCTTTATGAAAATCCAAAGCGTGGCATTGGTAGCATTCAGCAATAGTATTCAGTAATATTTGCTCTATTTCTGTGCTCCACACAGTAGAAAGAGACTTAATACAGATACAGTTATTTTATACAATCTTTTCATTTCAGATAGCACTGCAGTCTACGGTGCATCATCTTGAGAATACTTTGAACAGCTACTGCTCAGACAAAGGAACTAGAGCACACTCCTTAGACAAAGGAACTAAAGTGCATTCCTCGTCTATGTTTTTGGACAAGGCTGGTGTTCATTATCTGCCTGTGTGGGCAGCCTTAACTTGTGAAAAATGTAAACCGAAGTTAAACTGGTTTCCCATCCTAGGAGAATAGTAGGCAATTCTCTGGCCAAAGAGTAAGTAAGTTTATGTCAGTGTGGCAAAATGAATTACTTTTATACGTCTATATGAGCAAAGGAAAAAGATCTCGTCTTATCCATAAAATCTCAACATCTATAGAAATGCATACATGATGTAAATAAGCTTCTAAAAAGAATGTCAGACAGAATGACTGGAATAAAAGCCCCAAAGAGAGAATGATACTAATGGAAAGTTTCATAATTACCATGCAGTATTTACAGCCTAGTACATCCCAAACAAGCAACTGCTACATAAATTTGATGTGAAATACAGAGAAATAGATACAATCTCCATTTGTAATAGGTTTATCTACTAATTATCTATCTATTTGTATTAACACACAGAGATACACTGAGCTACTCTTTGACCTTATCAAAATATTGCCTCATGCCAATTGTGTAAGAAGTTCCCAGCCTCTTGATCTGGCATCGTACAGCAGCACAGAGTGCACTCCAGCACCTAATATCCAAACTCTAATACAAAACCTAGGAAGAGAGCATGATTTAACAAGTTTTCTTAGTTTTCTTTCTCTACTACCCCTCTATCATCTCAAGAACTCTGGAAATTAGCATTAGGTTTATTCTTAAATGATGAGAGGACATCTCATACATTCTTGACTACCTGCCGACTTAAAAAAAAAAGCTTATAGAATAAGTATAATTTTATGCTTATTTTATGTAAGCATAAAATTCTTCTTTTATGCTTACACAACTTGGGCACCTGAACAGTATTCTGGAGAAAGAGCATCTTTAATGAAGATTCCATATCCCTGCTCTCATCACAAAAATGCTATTGACAGATATCACACATTGCCTGAGAGTTCTAACAAGTCTGCCACCAGAACTGGAGAAGATCACAGCTAACACTCATCACATCCTCGGTTAATGAACAAAGACAAAGCAACTCTTAAAAATAACATGCACTATTCGTATTCCAGGCCTTCTTCTTACACAAGAAGAAAACTAAACCAGAAAGGTGTACAAATCCAGTCATTAAAATCCTTTTACTCAACATTTTAAAAAACTTTAAAAGTCAGTCAAGTGTTCTCCCTCATCCTTCAGAATGAATCTTGCTTTCACATCCTCAGGGAACTTATAAAAACCCTGAGAAGTGACCCAGAAGATGCAGTATTTTGTACAAGTAAAAGACAGATTTTGAAAAACAGCTTTTTCCTACAGCAGAAACGGATTCACTGCATCCTTCCTCAGAACGTGAAAAAAGTATGTTATTCTCAAAGGAGACTTCTGGATGCTCCACAGAAAAAAAAAACACAAAGCAAAACAAAAATACATTCACAGAACACGTAAGGGAGAAAGGAAACGTGTCATAAGAGAAAGGTTGAGAAGACCTCACCCAGAAGACCTCTGAGTCAAAAGAAACCTCCCTTCCTCTCTGAAAGATGATAAAAAAAACCATGCACTCATATCTTGTTGACTTCTAGTAGACATTTCTGGCTTAGGTGTAACCTAGAAAGGGAGATAACTATTCTGAGTCCATCCACCCTTTTGCTGAATTCTGGTCTTCTTATTAAAACAGAATACAACTGTTAGATGGTCTTCACCGTGAACTGCTCATTGCCTTTTACCTTCTACAGAAAAAAGTATAAGGTAAAAGGGAAGAAAATACCTACAGCACACAAGGCTATTCTGCTGCAGTACGAAAAACAAACAACCCTTCCTCCAAGTATGACTATAATAATTTGTATAAAAGTAGGATCAACCAACAAGGTAAATCTAAAGCAATTTGAAACTCTTCCTCTCGGGACACAGGACTGATCACAGTGGAGTTTTCACAATAATGAATTACAGCAGATGCACAAAGGAAGAGGTAGACGACAGTAAGCTGGTAGGAGTATGGTGCTTATAGAGGTGACCACAGCGGATGTTAATAAAGCAGGTTTCAGACACCTGCCTACGATAAATCTCAGCTCTGTAGGTAACCACGGTACATGTTCTCATGCAGTTGTGATTTTTCTGTCCCTCAGCTTCCCTACAATTGCAGTGCCTGCTGGTATCATGCCTCTCCCATAAAATGATGCTTCTGATAGTCCAAGAAAATTTGTGAGGAGAAAAGGCTGATATCCACACAAACACAGGTTCTCCCTAAACACTCAGCTGTTTCTCATAAGGAAAGCCAACTGCAGGAGTACTGTTATTTGAAATACTAGATTTATCCAAAATACCCAGGGACAAAGCAGATTCAAGAAACTTTAATTTGCAGAGCACACCGAGCTCTACTGATGGCTCTTTGCTGACACAGCTGTGCATACTAGGAACATACCTTACTCTACACTGTTCTACAGAATCTGTATCCATATCCATTGCTTTAGGGCTTCATTTGCAGCCAAAGGGAAATATGTCATTTTGAAAACCTGAGGAGAACAGCAGTAACAGTATGATTTAATACCAATCAGGATTATCCTTGCAGTCAGCTAACCACAAATCTCTGGCATTAGATTATGAAGAGGTAAGGTGGAAGAGTGGTAATCTCTTTGTGCAAACATGCAAGAAAGATATCTATGCAAAAAAATCTGCTGTGCTGGGGGGACATTAGTGGAAGAAATGATTGCTTTGCTCAGATTTTTATATTAACAATCTCAATTTAAACTCCTTTTGCAACAGAAGGTGGCATAGTGAAGAATAATATGATATTAAAATCACAGTGGCCAGATGTTGAGCTGCTGAGCAACCAGACGTAGCTTCTGACATCTTAAAAGTTCAGAAAACATCAAGCTACAAACTCAGCTTCCTAATTATGGACAGCTGAGCTAACCATTTCTAAAAATCTTGGCCACTGTTTTAAAATACATTTTACTTCTAAGGAAGATAATGAGTCACATTTCCAAGTGACTTCCAAATCCATGCTTGTAGTGTATTCACATACACATGGGAAATTTGAGAACTGCAAATTCAGGGACTGACTGGAAATTTGGGTGAGTATATGGTTTAATAACATTTTGAACAAATTTATTATGTTAATTATGATCTCAATATAATTTTCTTCATACATTTCCTTCACTGCCTGTCCTTTATTTTTACTACTTGAACATTATTCTGTGGTTCTTGGTGGCAGAATGAATTCCAGGTTAAGTTTTCACTATACGCTGTGCTCATTTGCAATGTCATTTAAAGTTATTTCAGAGTTGCTTGCAGATGGGCACAAATTAAATGGCTTTCAGCAGGACATTTCACTGGAACATTTCTTCCTTTTGATACACCCTTAATATGCTCAATCAACCAGAGGGCATGTAAGGTCTCAGTCACAGGTGTATTCTATTTATATTGGTTTATATATAAAAGGACAGTGAAGAGTATGGTAACACAAATTCTCCTCTACGAAAGGCATTCTTACCAAAGGCATGAAAATGCTATTAAATGGCTAGGATGCCTAACCCAGTGTCCTGCCAGCTCCACGGCATTCCTATCGATAATTGCCAGCAGAATTATAACTCTTTCAAGTGCAATATGCACTGGAACAGGGGAACATAAGTCGCAGGAGGCTGCTATCTCCAAAAGGAGTACAGAAACACTTGAGAAGGAAAAAAAAACAGAAGAAGAAGAAAAACCCTATGTGGTGGTCAGTATTAGAACTCACCAATTAAGATAGCAAAAATAAGATTTCCTCTGCTTTTCCACATTTTTAATTTCCTTCCATTTAATAAAATGTACAGCAAATACTGAATGTATCTTCTCTATATAAACAAGAAATGTGGCAATTTTTTTGTGTAACCTTATTTTCTCCAGGAAAGATATTAAAGTCTCATTTATATTTGTTCATGTTAAAATGATTCTCTTAAATCTCAGCTTCTTCAGGCATAAATTGGTCAAAAATAAACTGGACGTAGGGAGAAAGAAACCTGCCAGCAATGATCTGAGTAAGCCTGTGACTCTCTTTGGATGCAATATTCCTTTTTATTCATGTGAGTAAGCAACTTCAATGAATAAGTTATTCTTGGTGAGAAAACATCAGCCTTGATAAAACACTGGCGGCAAGTAGTCTGCTTTAAAGGTATGGTCTTGACCAAGAATGGGGAGTCAACAGCTGTCCTCAGCAACTCAAGTTTGAGATCTAAAAGGAATATAAGAAGCAGGGCAAAACCCACAGTATGTCACGTATGTTAGTTTGTCTACAGCAACCTCCAAGAAACTACAAAAACATGGAAATAAACCTGAAAATTGTGTTGTTTTATAATGGAACCTTCTGAAAGTGTGAGGCCAATTCCTCATCTGCACTAAAAGCAACGATACAATTCTTATTCAATCCCACTGTCTTGCCATAAAACAACTAAGATTAAAACCTACGAAACAAATGTTAGAATATTGTATCTGTTACATCGCCCTATTCTTCTATTAAGTACAGGAATTTGACTGGCTAGTAACAAATCCCAGACGTGTCCTGTTACATCTACATATTATAGGAAAGTGCTTCTGTTCTGAAATGGCAGCAGCTTAAGTAGCACACGGCTCTTTTATCACAGTCTACAAGTTGCATTTCTGGCTTCTGGAGTTGACAATCAGAGCTATTATACTCATGGAGGCACTGAAAAGCACTTATTCTCATTCTGATGATGTCTCCAAAAAGCCTCATGATTTTATTCTGAATATACCACTCCATTTCATAGAAAAGGCTCTTACAGAAAGTCCCTGAGGTCTTCTCTATCATCCCCCCTCACTCCAGTTTCTGTATTTCCCCATATAGTGCTAAAAAAAACCAAAAAAAAGTAATTATTCCCATAAACTAATTCGCCAGTGCACAATACTGTTGACCTCCAAAAGACTCAAATACTCAATTCTACAGTTTCTTCCAAGAAATGACCCAAACACACTTCTGTTTCTTTAAAGAGAGGTCACTGAATAAGCCTCTGAGGAGATGCGTTTGATTCTGTCAGACTTCAGGTGTGGCTTTTCTCTGTGTTCTCTATCTACAATGGCATAATCATACAGGTTTTCTCTTATATATTTTGTCTATATGGTGCATGCTTTTTGGGGTGGGTACTCAGTTTACACTATGCCTACTATAAGGTGGTCCCAAATTCTGCTAGCACATCATCTACAGTGCTGTGACAGAGAATAGAGATTGTTTGCAAAGGGGGTTCAGTTTTTGCTCACCCCCTGCACTGTTCTCTACTCTCTGGATGGTGTGGGCTCCGTGTTGCAACTTAAGAAAGGAGAGGACCTTCTTGCTTCTAAAGCATCCAACCTTTGGATTCACACTGGAAATGTTACAATACCCTGGTCTTTTGAAGAATATTTTTTTCAAGTGACTTCTCATTATTCTAAATATCATCACTTGGAAGGTGTTTAAAGAAACAGGGGGGAAGTCTCCAGGGAAGAAATCTGTAGACTCCTTTCTTTGACTCTGCATTCCTTTGCAAAGTACTTAATGCATGTTCAGCACACTCTGAAACATTGCTCAATTGTGCTCTGAACAGAAATGAGTGTTTTCTAGAGGAGATTTAAAACAGTTACAGACGGAACACTGCCTTTAAATAGACATGAAAAAACAATGATGCTGCACTAAAAAGTAATTAAAGTTACTGCAAGGGCCTTACCCTCAAGGAGGTAAATTACTGTAAGCCCCACAGAAACAAAAGCTGCAACATGGTAAAATTATATTGCAGTAATTCACCTATTCAGAAAAGCAAGTGGAGAAAATCTAAATCTAAAGCATAAATTAAAACACTCCAGTCTTCATACACATGGAAATTTCTGATTGCAACCACGAGGCAGGGAGATGAGATATATATTCCTGAAGAATCACCTGCACTCTAAAGAAAACTGAATGCCCTGGAGCTTAACAATGGATTAAAAATAACGGGCTTAATGGGTTGGAAAGTCACACTACAGGTATTCATAACAGCTACAGTATTCTTTTTTCTACACAACTTTATGGAACCAGACAGTTGAAAAAGAAAAAACCTTCTCAAAGTTCAGAATACCACCTTTTTCACTTTCTATTAATGTGCTAGCTTCACTGGAAAATAAACTGTTCCCTTTTGCAGGATCTTCCTGTTAGTAACAGTTGCACGTAAATAAAGTTTTCTAAACAAACATCTTATCTTTTTATGGAAGGAAGTCCATTAATAAGGAATTGACGTCCTTCCCTGAAAAAACAGACCAGTGCTAATTCTTTCCCATAAACTAAAGAAATAAACTTACACCCTGAGACTTTTTACTCTATTTTCACAGCAAACTGGATAGTCCTGCACATAGATAAAAGAGAACTGTTTGGGTTTTCTTATAAACAATATCCCTGGTTGCTACCTTGCCACATAATACTGAATAATTAATCTCTTCCCTCGGTTTTTCTTTGCTTCATGGAACTTGTGCTTCATTTCAACTGTACTCCACGCGTTCTTGTTCGAACTACAGGGCAGCCTGTGAGCAACTTTCAGCCTGGGATCTTCAGAAGCACACCATAACTGTTTAATATTTTGACGTATGCAACCATTTTCAGAAAGATGTCCTATAACCAACAAATGCAGCCAGACTCTAGCAACTGTGCTCATATTCTGCTGTGCTCTTCATTGCCTTTGTGAGCAACAGAAGACATTTCTATTGCCCAAAATTAACTTCGCCATGGAAAATCTTCTGATGCAACCTTCATCTGTTTCCTTCTTCAAAATAGCTTTTCCTTTAGACTAAGAGAATTCGAAGTTGACACTGCACTGTATGCTACTTGCAATAATAAAATAATACTTTTCTCCCAATGGCTTCAGAAAGCCAGCACTTTAATCTATTTGCAACAATGCTGAAAATAGAAATGTTAACATGTTTAAAGAGAGTTTAGATTTTCAGTGGCTTTGTGCAACACAATTTAAAATCTCAGTGCCACACTGCACGGAGATAAGCCTAAGAGAATGGCAGAATAATATAGTCTATGATTCCTACACTTGTATAAACTTAAGAGTTATAATGCCATAGTATTTTTGTATGCAAAGATCTATTTATCTTAAACACATTAAGTGTTTAACTTTGGGGGTCACCTCATTAAGAAACCTCATCAAAATATTTACAGTAGGCATTTCAAAAGGAAATTTTAAAAAAGAAAGTGCACTAAACGTTGCAAGAAAATGTTGCTATAAATGAGTGCTATTTCAAAGGCACCTATTCCAGTTTTGAAAGATGAAACACCACTACGTTCCAGCAATCACCCTTTTAGATATCCTAAGAATAGGAAAATAAGATTCCACAATCCTTTACCAAGAGTGTGCATCAGCTTTGCTTACACAATGCTTCACTGAAGAAGGCACTTAACATATGTCTTTATGCAGATAAACAAAAGAGGCACAGCGAGTGAGACTGAGCACTAGATTCCTCCTCCTCCACTATACTGAACTCAGAGATTCCTTCCTGACTCCATTTTGCCCTAATACAGTTCGCTTTCCAAAGATCAGTCTTCTGTAGAGGTGACAAGCCCTAAGCAGAGAAGAGTCAGTCCACATCAGACAACCTTGAAGGTATTGGGTTTTTTCATTCTTATTTGGCATCCATATATAGCTTTACACACTGACTTTTATCGCTTACATTTAGAATGTAATACTTCTTGTTGATGGTGGAGCCAGAAGTCTTAATGTGCTTGCACATGTTTAGTAACATACATACCTGAATGTCACTATAAAACAAGAACCAATTTCCTTTTTCCCTTAACTCTATTATTTTCAAAGGAGTTAGGTCCCCAGAAAGGTTTCCCCCCATTTCTGTTTAATTCTTGATAACTGTATTGCGGAACAGTGACCTTTTTTAAAAAGCAAAAACAGAGGCACTGCTATTAAAAGGTCACAACTCAGGAAAGCAGAGCAGTCATCTTCTGGTATCCCACGGCAGCACTGGAAATAGGGATGTAGGCGACAGCCTGACAAGTATCTGGGCAAAAACAGCACGCTGAAGATTTTCGTCAGTCATTAGAACTGTCACGCCATTTCCAGGACTGCCCTGGCCAATAAGGATACCTAGTCACCTTATACAATTTCCAGATTTTCTGGCCTTACTCTTCTTCACCCTCCTTCTTTTAGCATAATGCCTCACCAAATTTTTCTGAATCTAGCAAGATTCTTGACATGGGAGAAAAGCTTGGGGCAATCTCAAGAAAGCTCAGTAAATATGTATAGAAAACTCAAGACTTTTGATAATTTTATTTTGTCAGATCAAGAGTTTTGGTGAGCTGTAGTTAATGGCTAGCCAAAATACCTGTGAACGACTTTAGCTCTGATGAATGAACAGATGCTAGCCAGCACATCAAGCAAAGAAGCCCATTCTGTGGTGTCACTGTTACCTGTGCTGCTGTCTTTTCCTGTCCACTCATCTCCATGTTCTGCAACGCAGGTGTCACAACTGGTGGAGGAGGTGCTCTGCGCTTTTTCACTTCTGGGTTTGCTGTCATCCCTGAGATGTTACCAAGAGACAGTGATGGACCCAGGCTACTGGAATGAGAATTCACCGAAGGGGAATTTGGTGCTGTGGAAAAACCCTGTAAATGGATTAACATCTTGGATTAACATCACTTTTTAAAACAATGGGAAAGAAAGAAGAAAAACAAGACACATCTGGTTACCGTTTAAACAATGATATGAATAATCATGTATGTTCCTCTGCCAAACTTGCTGAATTGCAAACTGTAACTTTTGGAAACTCCTAAAGGTCAACTGGAACAAAGCTTACAGGCAATATTAATAAGTCAGGAGGCACAACAAGCACCTACTGCAATTTAACAGTACTATTGATGGGAACACTAATGCTGCTTGCTATTTAAAATATAAGTTCCATCAAGACACATAATTACAGTTATCCAAATGCATTTGCAGTTGTATTTAAATCACAAGTAATACACATTTCTGAAAGGAAGATTTAATCTTAAATGAGAACACTGTATTAATCACATGCTGTCTGTGTCCCAGGCTTGTCTATTTTATTATCAGTCTGCTGATTTACCTGAGTCTTCTCTGTAGATTTATGCAAGAGAAACTCTGCTACCATCAAACTGGTTCCGATTTCCATGCACAATCAAGCATAATCATTTACAATCTACTGAAAACAACCATTTAACCTGGTCAAAAAGAGGTCCTACTGACAGGCACCACTCTGGATTTTGACAGGCCCAGACAAAAGGAGAAGCAGAAACTATTTCAATAATTCCTTAATGTTAAAAATTACTTCATTCTCATTGAAAACTTAATAAAACCAATGGAAAAATTTTCACTGATTTCAGATCAAGGCCTTAATATATTTCTATATTAATATACAAACAGAAATATATGCAGTCATATAGCAGTAAACCTACAAATAGGGAAGACTAGGAAACACGATTGCTTGAAAATGTACATTTTAAATTTAGCTTTCACACTTAAATTCAACATAATTAATTTCCTGAATCTGCCAATAAAGGTCTTGCAAAAACTTTTCCCTCAAAAACTGTGAGTCACCTTTTGCTATTTTTAATTGAGAAGTTTCCATATTAAATTGAAGATTTTACTTTTTAATTAAGTTATGAGACGGTCACTTCTTCTCAGAAATGGCTTCTATGAAATCACCACTGATACCAATCCACTGTGAGCTGGAGCAGGATACCTATTCTGGAAGCACAGACTGATGACCATGGTTGATAATGCTGTTTTTATCACAACAGAATATACTACCACACTTGCAAAACTCACCCATTGAGGACATAAAGCTCTCAGGCGGAATTTTGTCCAAGACCGCAGAATACACACTGGCAGAAACTAAAGGCCACCACAATCCCTTCACTTTCCAAATAAAAGGTAGTTCTTTGAACCTAAGCTCCCCAATCTGGAAAGTGCTGGAAAATGCTTTGCCTCAATTGTATGGCTGCCTCGTTGTTGTGATGGATATTTGGATTTCCGTAGGAGTGTAACTTGCAGTGGAATTTAACTCGTGACATGGCATGATAATTCCTTTCCACAAGTGCCAAGAGCAATCTTAGGTAAAAATTAAAACATGGACAGCAAGCTCAAAAAGACAAATCATTTAATTTTCGGACTGTTGAGGAAGCACTGATGAAGCATAAAGAGCTAAAAAATACAGCAATGCAAAAATATGTATGTAATGCAGGTTCCTGACTGCCTGGTAAAGTTTGATGTTCTATAGATTTCTGTGAAAGCAACTGAAAATGCTAAATGGAGATAGCAAACTGATTTGTGTCTTGTCCTGCATTTACTACCCATGTGATAACTATCACTGACTTGAAACTATCAACTTTTATGTTGCACGCTGCACAGCAGACTTAACCCTTGAAATCGTATATTTAGTACAAACAGGGGCATGCTACTGGTCTTCTCTGACTGAGTAGAGTTTTACTGAAGGATTAAAGCAGGATTTCCCACCTCTTTTCATTATGAACTGAACAGGATCAATAGCTTCTTCACCTTTCTAGCAGATCAAGAAAAAGGCTCGAAGTGGAAGGTGGGGTTTAAAAGATTAGGTGTAATCTTACAGAAATATACTCTTTTATTGGCCCTATATCTTTAGCAGTGGAAAAAAATAATGATCTCATCTGTAACCTACAAGTTTTAAGTAATTCTCAGTGCATATTGTACTTGGTTCTATCAAATAAAGTTTGTTTACTCCTAAGGAAATGTCAGAGTTCACAGGGTGAAATATAAAGTAGTCTCCTCTTTTCACATATTTATAAAATGACTGAACAAAAGAATTTTTAAGTGTATTCCATGGGTATGCTTTTGCAACTATTTTAATTCTTTGATTTTCCTTGCTGAATAACAAGGTTGAGAAGTTTTGTTAAGAGGTTTCAGATACATATAAACAATAAAAAACTCCTAAGACTTCCCTCCCAGCGTTACTAGTACAGAGTACCGATAAGAAGACAGGGTGTATCCAGTTTTAGATTAATATCCTATTCAATTCTACCTCAAGGTCTTGTGGCTAAAGAGCTCTCAGAATTCTTTTCGAGGCAACAGATGACTGTGAAGGAATATAGTGATGAAACAACTAAACATTTTAAAGCTGTTTTTGTTTAAAGCTTGATTTTCTAAACGATAGTACAGGAAAAAAATGTAATACATGACACTATAAATAGTTTCATAATAAAAACACTTTAATGAAAGAAAAAAATAAAAACCTTGTAATAAATCTGTTTGTTTTCTTTTCTAAGTCCAACCTTTATATCAAGTCCATTATTTACTGAGTGAGCATTTCAAGAATGCTCATGTTAAGACTCTTCCCCTAAAACAAAATCTCGCTATGGCTTCCAGGGGAATGGAATGAGGACAACTTCAAAGTAGTTTTGAAAGCCCCATCATTCAGCAAGGAGAGCTTTGTCTAACCGGAAGCAGACCTTCAAGCTCTCCCATGTGTAGAGTCCTTTTCATTAGCTTTAAGAGAAAAAAAAAACGTTGGACACAAACCACTGACACAAGTGTTTTTGGCATGACTCGTCTTTTGTTGTAAACCTGATCTGGAGAGGACAACGCCTTACACAGCTTTTATATTTTATATTGTGTTAGATGCAGTGCAAGCCTCTTCCAAATCAATGGATTTGGAGTACTGGTTTCAGGCAAGTTAGCAAAGCAACTATTAAGAGCATACAACATTCATTACGCAAACTTGCAGGGACCTGATATGTACATGCCATTTACCATCCCTCATTTCTTCTTGTTTTAATTTGTTATCAATGGATTGATTTCAGTGGAATTACCAAATTGCAGCAATGTAAGTGATAGTTTTCCAACTTGTAAAATCATAGTCTTGGTAGACCACTGGTGTTAGAGCACTTTGCTTGCAGTTCAAACAAAAATTAAGTAAGGCAGACTAGCAAGAGAAAAGAAATAGTTTCTTTTTTTTTTTCCTGAATTAAGCCAAAGCAAGCCCACCACGAACACAGATACACCAGCATAGGTCAGCAGACAAGTTAGACTCTATATGAGCAAGGGTCTTGAATATATACTGAATCACAACCATGGTTCACAACACGGACTAAAGTCCATTTCAATTCCATGAAGTAGATGTTGGAAGGAGGCAAGAATCAGCTGCAGAATCTACATATGGTGCCGTCAGGTTTCACAGATCCATTGTTTCATGTTACACTTGCCAGCTATTTTTTTCTGCTCTCATTAAACTTCTGAAACCTAAAGAACTTCCTTTTTTTTTAATGTACAAGATGTTTCTTTGGGGATAAGCAGTTTAATCTTTAGGATTTTTTCCTACTAGTTCTTCTAGTTGAAAATTAGCTTTCAAAGACTTTTTGGAAGGGCAAAGAGGAGCTGTTAAAAACACAGAAGTATGAAGGCTCAGAGTAACCTGGTGACTTAGGCACAGCAGTCCCATTTTCAAAGACATTGAGAAGTCAACTTTCCACAAGACTACCAAAGTCCATAGCCTGCTGAACTCAACACAAGCTGGATTAAGAGCCTAAAGCAGAGGCCAGTCTGTGTTCCAAGGTCATCAGCCTAGAATGCAATTATAAAACATCTTTTGCAAACTACTCCCTTTTCAAGGATGAACAGAAGCTCTGATATCTTATGGATACTTCTGAAAATTTTAATTTTAATATCAATAAAATAATGTAAGATTATCTATTAAAAATATAACTGTACTGCTGTGAGAATTCCATTTTACAAAAATAGATGCGTATAAAAATGGAAGTCAGCTTATGTTTCTTTTCAAAGATATCCCTCATATATACTCTCCTACCCAAAGCCCTGTTATTAGCATTTCCTTGATTTTCTGATGACACTAAGTGGCATTTAAAGGTCAGCAAGGAAGAGACTGCAGCTTGCCTGTGAGAGTGATCTGACTTCCCGTTCCCTGTCTACATCGGTCAATAAAAATTTTTCAAAATGTCAAGTTCTTTTCTTGTGAGGTTGCTACAGCCAGGCCTTTTCTTCCGCAGCTCTTTGCCAAAACTCACATATTTAAGCTCCCAGTCTTGTTATGCAATTTCCTTCTGAGAAATTTTTAAATCAAAGGTAATCAATTGAGCTGTTTTTAAGCACTCAAAGTACCAGATGTATCAGCAAAAAAGGGTTTTATTTTCTCCAAAACAGAGACAAAAAATAAGAGTAAAAGTATCATAAAGGAAATATTTTTTTTTGCAAGTGTACCATGGGTAAATACGAAAGGTAAGATTTAGAGCAGGCAGATAAATCCATCTACCCAGTGACAGCAAGAATATTAATGCCTGTTGGGCATTTAAACTCCATTAATGCAAACTCTTATTGATTTGCTGAATGACACCAGAACTGATTACAATTGGCCATTTAAAATGCCAGACAGGTTATGTCAGGCCTACTGCACAAATTAAAGTTGGAGGCTGCTTTTCTTGACATGATACTGAAATTCCTTATACTAGCACTAAATTTGACAACACCAAAACTGAATTAATCCAAGCTCCTGCTTCAAAACCAAAGCATAATACTGTGGTCATGAGACTGCTTAGAGACATAGTTTAAAAAACAAAACAAAACAAAACAAACCAAACCAAATTGTGACTACTCAGATTTTCCTTATTTTCCGTTTTAATCAGCACACTGAATACAGTTTGGTTTATGTACTCCCTGAAGCACTTGGGATTATGGTACTTGCATACAGTCAGCAGTCAGAAAGGAAAAGTTAACCTTTTCTTGCTCTGAACTAAAAAAAATAAATGCATTTTTATGCAATTTACTTTATGTTGCTTTATTATCTCATTGCCTTTTGCTATTGGTGAGAAATGATCTGGCCACCCATCACAATATTAAAAGAGAAGCAACTATTTCATTTCCACAGCAGTAACTCGTACAGGCAGTACCACATTGATTTTGTATGTCTGGCAAAGAGGCTTTCAAGGTCTTACTGTAAAAGTTTTCAGTTATACTTTGAAGTCTGTACAACTACAATTCTATCTTATGCTTGTATAAGTCTATTTTAGTATCTAGCTAGCAATTCCAGATCTTGTGGTCAGAACCCATTTGGTGGACACCAGAACTTACACAGTCAGAATTAGAAATGCCTGAGAATGTTCTCTCCTGTGCCCCTGACGTCCCTCACCGCGGCATCTACATCCCTCTCGTTTAGCACAGTTTGTTGATCAGAAAACCTAGCAATGCTAGGTGCAAGGAGGCCACCTCCTTTACAAAGTCATCTACTTTATCTCCCAGCACTACAGTAGCATGACCAGCCTGTTCCTGCAGAGTTTACTAAAACCTTCCTGTGATACAGGTCCACACCATCTGCAATTATGCTGTTTTATTGCTTAAGCTACCCTTATCATTAGAATTTTTTTTCCTTGTACCTTAACTATAATTTCCCTTCCTACAAGTTTAACTAGTTACTTCTTGTCCTCACTGAGGTACGGTCATGTGATGTAAAGTATCGCTCTGTCTCTACAGCTAGGAGCGCAACCTTGCTTTCCAGCTACAACTGATTTATGTTCACTTTGCACCTCCTATGGCGTCCAACCTCTTTCCCAACAGAAAAGCTGAAGAACAACCATCCAAGCAAGGGAACTGGAAAAGTGGAAGCCTCCAGGAGAAAAGTTTTCCGAAACAGGCCGAGAGGCTTAGATTCACTATGAATTTCTAAGTAAGAAACAAGTGCGGGTATTAACTCAAGCCCTGTGCACTACACTGAGGACAAAGAGGGTTCCCAACCAGAGAGAGTTTCCAAGAATCTTCTTTAGTTTTTGTTATACTTCTTGTGTGTGAAGCAATATTCAAAACTCATTTTTCACTTGAAAATCAGATGGATACTGAATGAAAATGGCAAAAATTGTGAAGTTGATTACTTTTTTTATGAACAGTCAAATATTTTACTTTGATGTTTAGGAATATGAACTTTTTACTCAAATCATTAATAGGTTAGAAAACATGGATTAGGAATACATGCATTCCAGTTAAACATGAACATGTCTGTTAATTCTTGGAAATATAAAGAATCAGATGCAGTCAAACCAAGCCTAACTGCTAATATCAATATCACCTACTACTACCACCTCCCTCAATGTTCAGCCAGTTTGAGATCACAGACTGAGTTCTCCAAAAGTGAATAAACTACCTTGGCGCATATAGAGCAGTGGAATACAGACCTATGAATTTAACAATGTATATATAATACTGAAGCAACTCAGAGATTGATGAATCATTCATACTTTTTCAAGATTTTATGATAGATGTGGTTCCTCAATGCTTTGAGAATAGAAGCTTTTGAATCACCTCTGGTCATTTAAAAGTCAATGTATTTCCTCTAAATAATTTCTCCCATTTCCATGTTTCACTCTTCAGATTTTCCAAAGTCACACTACTCTTCATGCTTAACAAAACCTTTGTCTATTACTGCTACCCAAAATCACTCATGTCCATCTGAGGAAGTGTTCCCGGTAGAACAAAGACGACAGTCATAGTATGAAGGGAAATGGATGCAATGATTTTTTTTTCCATCACAGCAATACATGCAGAAAAGGGAAGACGAGCTAACTTGATTTACATCTCCGTGCTTGTATCATCTCTTTTGTTTAAGTGACTGTGCTTCAAATAAATTCATGTTTTTTTAAAAAAGTAGCATGTCAACAGAATTAGCAAAAATAACCTCTCTTCACAGGAGAGGGTAGACACCACCTTTTCTGAATGGTGGGACAAAGGAAAAGAAGGCAGAGCCATGACAGAACAACTCAGGAGGTGGGAGCAGGCAGCAAGCTGCCTGCTGCTAATGAGAAGATGGAAGTGTATAAATCAGTGTTTGGAAGGCACACATAAATCATTTTTGTTCTCTCCTATCAATCTGGACACTGAAGTCATTGCAGTAACCAGCAAGCACATATCCTGTGGACCTCGTGAATCAGAACTGAGGAAACTTGTTAAAAAGAAGAGAAACATATCTTCTTAGATTCAGAGCTGTTAGCATTGACAAGTCAGCCTCAATTCAATGTAGTGAAAATACACTTGCTACAAATCCTTCCAATGCATAATTTGTTTAATTTCTGTCACTGTGTGTCCTGTGAAGGATGAAAAATTGTTTTGCTGAAATCTGAAGCTATTTAGCCACAAATGAAAGAAACTTAGGCTGCTAAACATTCCTTTCTAAACAAATGTGATCAGCAAAGCAAGTAGGTATATGTTCAAAAAAGCAAACTTCAGCTCATAACCACACAAGCCGATACATTTTCCACTTAATATTCCAGATAATATTCCACTTAAGATTCTGTCTTCCACCAGATTCTCAATATCCAGAAATACAGCTAAAAAGCTATAAAACATAAAATTATTAGAAGATATTTCAACATTGGTATAAATCCAATGACATCCATGAACAGCCACAAGCTTCAGCACATGCGCATTACACGTATCTTTGTAAGTGGATATACTAAAGTCACCATGTCTAAAAAAAAAAACAAAACATGTCCAGACCCTTAAAATGACACATTAAGGTGCCAGGCATCACAGAGAAATCACAGACATATATGCACAAGTTTCCAGAACATGCCAACTTTCTTCATGCCCTTGCGCTATGCACCTGATACCATCAGGCTAAAGGACAGCACACAAAGCATGTGCAACACAATCTGCAGTGAATTACAAAGTCAGGTTGAACCGCAGGTGACAGTCTGGGATGCTGGCAGATGCTTAGGGTAAGGTTTGTTTGCATTTCATACAAGTGTAAAATGATTTATCTTGACTTTCAGAACCATGTGGACAACTTTGTGTCTCATCTGCTAGAATGTTGTCTTCTTCGGTGTCCCCTCCCCCCCGGCTTCTTTTTTTAATATCAGTTTGGCAAAATATCAGAATCAATTTTTATACAAAATGCACCCTCTCAGAGCTGATTTACATCTTCCTAGTTAAACGGCTAAAAACTTATCTTCCACAAGTCCAACTCTCTTTGTCACAATGCAATGTCAAAATGTGTCAGTCTGTTAAAAAAAGACCGCATTTTGAAAACAGATTTTTCATAACCGTCAAAAATAAAAATATGTAAAGGCAATATGGGGAGAAAGATTAAATTAAAAATATTCCCAAAAGGGAATGGCTGACAAAAAATGGGCAGTCAGCAAATTCAGCTACTCACATCACTTATAATTTTTTGGAGAGCTAAGTGCATACATGCTAAGTAAGTGTATCATTACCTGATAGTGCAATAGATAGATGACAAAGAAAAAAACAGAAGAGCTAATCTACAAAGAAAAGGAAAGGGTTATCTATTTGAGATTAAAGTCTCATCAAATGGGGACAGAAGATGCGCTTTTAGTGAGAGACGTGCAGGGAGTTCAGTGAATTATAAAAGGAAATGGGAAAAAACGTGGAAAACACTACAAGTCCCTCTCGGTTATTTGTCCAAGCGGTACAAAAGCAGATGAGAAAGAAGTGGGAATAAACACAGGAAGAAGTGAGGAGAGAACAAAAACACAGTCGTCATGGCGAAAAATGAAGTGAATATGTTCACCAGATTTGATCAGAGAGGAAGTTCTTGCAGAAATTCAAAGATAAAAATCTGGAAAAGGAGAGGAGCAAAGCAAAAAGCAGAAGACTTGAGTGAATGTGACAATAGAATACTGGCTCATATTCTGGGGAAGAAACAATGAACTAAGGAGACTCTGCAGGACAGAAACCATATTCTGCAAGAAAACCCAATGATTACTCACATGTTAGCCCAGAAAGATGGTGATGTTAATGCTCACTCCTTAACATGAAGACAGAGGGGGAAAAGTCACATGAACAGAACTCAAACTGGTAAAGATTCAGTACTGAAAAGAAAGGGAATTAATATATAGATTTGTGAATGTGTAATAAATATTTCTGTGGTAGGGATTTAATGCATACAAAGACATGGAATGAGGCAGAACGGAAGAAAACAACCAAAGAAACATCTTAAAACCTACCAATAGAGGTGTAAAAGCCAGTGACAGACGCTAATGGAAAAATACATTTTAAAGAAACAAGAAGAAAGAATTACAGAGGAAAATTCACATGTACTCTAAAATTCAGTCCAATCCCAGTACATAAAGAAGATAGGAAAATATCAAGCCAGAAGGAAAACAAGAGAAGAACATTTGAAAAGAGGCCATTTACACTTGGCCTTCGAAGGCCATTAGCAGATCTAGTGAGAGCAATCTTGGAAGACTGAGGATGGAAAAAGCAAAATTTTTTTAAGTCTGGTTTATTATTTCACTTACACTTTTGCACTATGTGAAAACAGATTAGCTCAATCAAATAGTGTTGAACAACCAAGCCGAAAAACAAAATCTCTTTATTAATGGTCTGGCAACAGGCTTCAGGAAACAGGGAGTTCAAAAGGTCAAAGACCAACAACAGCAAAAAAGACATTTTCATAATTTCCACTGGTGTTAAGCATTCATCAATCATAAATAACCACAAAAAGGATCAGAGGTCTTGAGCTAAATGAATTCATCATTGCAATAGGAGTTTATTTTCTCTAGGCTTACTAATTCTTTTAAATCAATCAATGTGTTTGGTTCATGGAAGACAGGAGTTGTTATATTTGCGAAATATATGTCCTTCTGAAATTCAAAATATTTTGAAAAACTACTGAGAAGAACTGCTACTGCAATAAATTATTTTAACATACAGGAACTATCTAACCACTAGAGTTGATCATCTTCAATATATTTTCATTGTAGATATGCCAATTTATGCTGGAGGAGGAGACGGAAACTTCGCATAAAACATACAATTTTAAAAATATCCTCTCTAATGTCTGTATAGCCAATTTTTATGGGGACCAGAATTATGAATGGACTAGTTCCTGGCATGAGTTTTTTGGGTGTGTATTTGTTTGGTTTTGAAGAAATATTTCTAGTTTTTACTGAAAGTATTTTTATTCCAGTTAAATTAAGAAGTGTTTCTCCTGCATTTTAATGGAAGTGGTGTCCTTAGGCAAGTTTTCCAGAGACAAGAAACATTAATGATCAATTCTCATTATCTTTCAGTGACTGATGAAATTCTGACACATATGACTTTCGTTCTCTGAAAATCTCTACTTATTATAGCTGCTGATGAATGAAGAAAATCTGTACTGCAATTGAAAGCCAAATTTTCACCAAGATCTGCAGAACTTCTCTAAAGTCAAAGCAGTTGCTCTGATTTACTCAAGCTCAGGGAACTGACTTCTAGCTCCAGTACCTATAATCGAATTCCCACACAAATACTTTGTTAATTTAGAATGAAGTTGTGCAACTCCTTTTTCCTTTGAAGTCTATGGTAACTGTAGGTGTTTAGCTAGAGGGAGACAAATAAAATCATCCAAACTGTCAAAGCAAATTTTCAAAAAGGAAGCATTACACTTTTTAATGATAAAACACTGCCAAAAATACTACTGAAAAAACAACTGCAACCTCTGAAGATTTTAGAACTTATATTAGAAGAACAAATCAGCTTTTGAACTCTGAAATTAGTGCAAATCTTAACACAAATCCTAATTACAGAGTCACTAAGAGGATTGTAGCAACGCGAATCAGAAATCAACAGTCAGGAATTTTACTGTTTCAATTAGCTCTTTCAGATGTCTGGATGCGCACGTGTGTGTGTGTACATAACTTGTGTGTGTACATACATGTATCTACATACAAACACAAGTACGCATATAAACACAAAACTTATTACTTCCATTAGCTCTTTCAGGCATCTGTATGCACGTTTGTGCGTGTAGGTACACATACTTACACACACTGAGTACAGCAGTCTGAGTATGAAACCCTAAGGGGTGGCCTAAGTGAGCCCCCAAACTGTATCTACAGCTTCCATGCTGAGAATTTCTGCCAGCAAGTAATGGCACTGAAGCAGAACAGTCTTTTAAGGAGATATGACAGCTTGCTGCAGTAGACAAAACCAAAGAAACTCACACGCATCATGCTCATAGCTTGATGCTCAGGTACTGATGTCAGCCAACCATTTTGAATTGTAAGAATTCTAACAGCTGAATATTTGTCCCAGACCAACATCAGTGGTCAGGAGTACAGGGGTGAAGAGAAGGTTTAGAGGCAACACTCTCCTGCTGGACAATGTACAGAACACATCCAGGTGTCATACACATCCGTCTTCTGTTTCATAATACTACAGAAAGTAAGCTTGTCCCATCAAAGGAGACGAACAACTTTGATAGAAAATACATCTGCTTATACTCCTAAGAAGCCACAAGCAAATTCATTTCAGGATCTGAATCTTGCAAGAGCATGAAATTCAGATCTAAGCTTCCCCTCCATCCTGGAAGATTCTCCAAAGGCTATTCTCTTTGGAGAATAATCCATATCCTGAACATGCTGGCAAAAATCACGCAAGTTCAAGAACTGGGCAGGGAAGAACAGGTTAAGAATAAAGAAGCAGACTCCCCTTTGAATTTTATTAGGATTACATTCAAACCTTATTTCAAACATCCGTGGCCTTTTATTTTTTTCCTATTGTGAGCACTTATTATTATCCTTTTAACGCTGACTTTGTGTACGTCAGTCCACCTTCTAAATAAAAGTGAGGCGAGAATATAGGATACTGCAAAGTGACTGGAAGTTCAGCTGTACTGGAGCCCAAGCTACTTCAGCCTTTTCCCACTTCATATATATATTTTTTTATTTTCATATTTTATCTTCCTTTGCTGTATACTATAGCCAACTAAGTTTCTGCAAATCTAAAAATTCAGTGTCCTTATGACACCAGAGCTTGACTTGTGAATGTTTGTTATTCCTAAGAAACTAATTTTCCACTGTGTATCACCTTGTTTCCTTTGTGAATTTAGTGTGAAATACTAAATCACAGCTCTCTGATATATTTATTCCCGCTGACTGGAGTATTCCAATCTATTGCAGTGCACTCCCCACTGAGGAGCTATGGCAGAAATTTCAAGCTCAGTCTCAAATTTAACTGACACTGAAGCTAAAAACTGTGGAAATAATAGATACAACACATACCTACACTTGGACTTTCACTGGCACAATTACATCTTAAACAGGGCAAGCAGTGCTGAGAATTCTGTTTACTTCTCTGGGTATGCGCTGCTTTAGATAACAAAGAAAAACCTGCTCTCGCAACAAATTATTGGTCGGTGAAAGCCACTCCCTTCCTTTGCCACTGTTTGCAATTCATCTTCTACAAGACTTAACATGTTTACTTTGGGGTTTTCTCCTTCCCCAGTGAGAAAACGTTCTATAAATTAAGCAACTTCAAGGGGTTTATCTGTGTCAATTCTCCATCAAAAAGGAACGAAGGTCTTACATTTTCAAAGACGACAGTGAAAGTGTCAGAAGATCTTTGTCCATGCAAAAGAGAACCTAAAGTAGCACAAGAAAGAATGATTTTTAAGTGGCCTAGTATAGATAATGGCTAACAACTCATAAAGGACGTGGTCCAAAGCCAGTTGAAACCAGCAGGAATTTTTCCCACTGGCTCTAGTGAGCTCTGCATCAAGTCTCCGATGGTGACTCTAACTTTACAATGCCAAAAGACAGTAATGCTCTAAACTGTGCTGCCTCTGTCATTTCTCCAGGACATCTTTTTCTTCAGTATACTTTCAAACTCAATTAAAGTGACAACACCAGCACAGAAAGCATAGCTCTGATTTTTTAAACATAAAATTTGGCTCCAGGTATCCATACTTTAGCCTCTACTGCTAAAGAAATGAAGAAAGTAAAGCACCTCCAACAAAACACATGGGAATCCGATCACAACCAATAGGCAAGGAGTTGTTTTAAAAGCATGATCAAAACACAAGTTAAAAACCAAAATCCAAAAACCCCAATGCATGATCAAACACCCTGATGTATAGCCGAGTTGTGTAACCACTTGGCGAGGGTTTAAAAAAACAAAACGTAACTCCCCTCAGATGATGTTAAACAGCACATGAACACTTCTACAAAGCTAACAGACCCTACAGTGCTTTCACCCTTGGCATGATGCTTTCTTTTGATATAACATTCAGCCATAGGAAATTAAAAGTAGAACAATATATTAAGACAGTTCACAATCCAAAGCAAAAACGTTAAGTCTCAAAGCGCTGCTTTCCATAGAGGATGAAGTGGATTTTTTCTTAATTCAAACAGGTTGCGTAGAATATTTTCTCCCAAAACCCTTTTTATTTTTCCTTTTTTGAGGGGGGAAGGTATCAACAACTTTGGCAATGAAAGTTGTTTTTAATTAATTACTAGTTAATGACTTTGACTAACTCGTGCAATTGCCAGTATTTTTAGTTGATATTGTCTTTCTGACCTGTAACCCTTAAACTAGAACAAGGACCTTGTTTAACGTTTGTTAAATTTAGACAGTGCCGCTATCCACTATTACCTCCCTCCCACCACTGCTATGCTAATCTCCCATGCCAGCTGCTCAAATGTTTACATTTGAAGGGCTTTCTCTGTGCAGAAATGGTCTCTGCACAGTATCTCTCATCTGTATGTTTGCCAGAATCAAGGCAAGAAAAGCCTTGCTGCTGGAATTCTTGATTAATAAATAGTCTTAAATGTTTCTTCTTCCCCTCCCCCTTCTGCCAAATCCATTGCCATTAGGTTTTTACAAGGCAAACCTCCACAGTGCACTTTACTGGCCTGACTCTTGTCCTGTGCAAACAACACTAAATCAGAACAAGCTCCATTTAGAGTCAATGAAATCACATCTCTGTGCTGAAACTGGGAGAGATCAAAATCAAGATGCGTACCCGAGCATTTGCTGGGATGGAAAGAAGAAAATGTTGTAATCAGAGCAGGGGAGTGTGGGGGAACCAAACACTAACAATCATAAATCTACTGTTAATCTCTCCATCTCACTATGTCAGTATACTTCAGAGACTGCCTACACACCTCACGTCCTAGACATCGGTCGCACCTGGCTCTCTTACCAGGTCACCAAGGTACTGAACCAGCAAAGCACTAAACCAGGTGCTTGTAATGACATTGAAAAAGTCAGTGGGTCCAACTCCTACACCTACAGCTACTCACCTATTTAAAAACTCTGCAGGCCTATGTCTTGATATTTGCCTTGATCGGCTTTCTCTTCTGGCCTTCCAAGTTGCCCATTTATAAAACCAGAAACACTTTCCTTTGTTTCCCTGAGTATTTTGACACCTGATTAAAAGTGTAAATTATATAGAAAAAAATAGTTCAAGAAAATCGATCTGACTGAAGGTATTACTGCTTCATGCTGCTGTAAAAGTCTTTAAAAAGACTGACCGCTATTTGTCACACTCTTTCCCCTCTTCAGCTTCTGTCTCAAAATGCTGCTGAGAATTCAAATGAAATATTAAATACTAGAGAGTAAGAGACAAAGCAATGTCTGAAATTATTCGTAATGATTTCTACTAAGCTCAAAGGGGACGATCAGTATTGGAGCTGCACGTAAAAGACCAATAAAACCTAATTTACCAGTTGTTTATTAAAAAAGAAGAAAGAATGTGAAACAGCTACACAGACTACAGGCATTAGAAGGTCTCTTTTTGTAGTGATGAACAACTGAGCAGCACACACAGTACTTAGTGCTAGAAGGTCTTTGCTTCATACACGCAACTCTTCTTTGAGTTAAAGGGAGACGTGTAAGGCCCACTAAGCCTCATGTAGGTTTGACTTTCCATGAGAGAACTAAACCATAAAGTTCACTTAGGAAAACTTCCCCATCAAAGTAAAACACATTGTGTCCTGTCAGCAAATGTTGTTTTGCAAATCCTCCCTCACTTGCCATAAGATGTTATTGAGACATATGGTTTCACATGCTACCAAGCAGCTCAGTTTTGCCAACGAACAATAATGCACAGAACAAATACATGTGGAAATCATGAGATCATCTAATTAAAAGAAATGTTATTGTTTGCCACTACTTTTAATGAAATCGAGTCTTCACTGTCCACAGAAGAGGCTGGAAAAGAACCAAATCCTATTAGCGCTCATGCCTCAGAAATTGTTTGCAAAAGAAAAGAAATTATGCCTTAACCAGTGTTGAAAATCTTCACTGTATCTAAAATCTACATATGCTAATAGGTTATTTTAGACTAATATAATAAATCTATGGTTACATGTGATTCAGATTATGCCACTACAAAAACAAGTGTTACCGTCTGAAAAAAAAATTCTATTGTATATTAGAAATATGGAGTCGATGACATACAATTAGCCATTTCTGATTTCATCTGGTAAAGGGCATTGGCATAAATACACACTAATCCTTTCATTACAGTAGTTACATTTGGAAAGCTTCACAAGAAATATTTTGGATATCCATCATAAAATCAAACAGAAATGTGCTTTGCAGTGGAATTAATAATTCCCTGACTCATTCCCAGACCATCCCAAATTTAAACACAAAAAGCATTTTATGTACATAGAAATATGTGAAAGACTTTTTTAAGGAACTACATCTCTGCTTACCCAACTGTAGAAAAGCCTGATCCTGCGATAAACTTACTTTAAAGGTCGTATTTTCCACACCATCGCATGCTTGCCAGTTACACTAAGAACAATATGCTGAATAAATTATGACCGAATATGAGTTACAAGGCTATTATACACTATTAAGGGGCTCTGGTAATATTAAATACCAAGGAAGCAAAGCCTGAGCGGTTGAGATGTCACTAGAAAAATCTCAAATGGAATTTAAGTTTGTCTTTGGGTTTTTTTTTTAATGTCCTTTTATTAATGCAAATTAAAAGCCATTGGTCTTATTAGCTGCTGCTTTATTCTATTTTTTCCAGTGAGTTAACTTCAGAACTTTTCAGTGAAATCAGTAACAAAAGATGAATCAGACATAAAAGGATTTGGGTGGTTAAGGGTGTGTCACCAGGTCTTAATTAAACATCCAAGGGAGATATCTGAGCCAACTTACTCCAGACCGACTAGGTACATCCACAGTACAGAGAACGATGTCATGCAGCCCAGGTCTAGAAGCTGAATTGCCTCACACTAGCCTAACTTACTGTGTTCTTGTTAGCTTGGGCCTCCCTAACTCACACCACTTTGTGCTTTCCCTTCAATAAGCCTGACACATGCCCTTCTGATGTGCTTACTCCCATTTTGGTGCCTGAATTCTGCTTCAGGGCATGCTGAGCGTGAAAACTCCTGAGAAACTATGCTCCTAACCTCCTGCCTAAACTCCATCAGGATCCGTAACATTGGTAAATCTCTCCATCTTCATCAGCCAAGGGGTTTGATCCAATAGGTGCGCTTAGAGCGCAACTAAGAAACCTGGCTCCACAAAAAACATAACTGCTAGAAGAGGCAGCTATGGTATTTCTCTCCTGTCTTGTCCTCTCCCCTGTCCCAGGTTCAATGATTCAGTAAGGATATGGTAAATCCAGGTTCAAAACCTTCTGCTAGTTGAGAAAAAACAAACTTCTCCCTTTTGTGTAGCAGAATGAGATTATTCTCTGTTCAAGGACATGAACATAAATTTAGCTACAAAGAGACTGAGATTAGGGCACTCATTTGGGAAGGGAGCAACAGCCATTTGGCTCCTCCAGTTCTAGCTTCAGTGACTACTTATTTGCTGGATCTAACATCTGCTTAGCATAAAACATAGAAAAACATCTCTGGCGCTGGCACTGGAACCCAGAGCTGCCACCGCACTTAAGTTATTTCATTACTGGTCTGAATAGTTAAGCTTGCTCTTGTTCTCTCATTTCTGAGTCACTGAATTTTTCGGTATTTTTACAAAAGGACGCTTCCCACATCAAGAATACCTCACAGCTTTGTTCCAGGCATTCTCCAGCCCAGCAAGTATTTCGGTTTTCTTTGCGAAGGAGGACATAATTGTCTCAGTAATCGTCCTGAGAGAGATAGAAGATCGGCTGGTATCTCTAAAGGCAGAGAAGGGAACTGAACTTAGCTCTCTCCCATTTTGGCTAACAGTGGTAAGTGGTAAGCTTTTAGAGGAAAAACTTTAAATATCTAAATCTATCAGCTGACTCGAGGTTTAAATCCTGAGCAGCGGCAGGCAGCAGACACAGAAGATGGGCAGAGTTTAATGTGTAACTCCTGCTGTACAGATTTCAGTGGCTTCAAAAGCTGGGAAATCTGACTCTGGGATGCTTAGATCCAGTGTTCAACAGAAGCCCACACTGCCGGGTACTTAAAGCAGGCACTGCCAGGCATATTGTGCCCAGTTCCTTTTGTAGATACAGCCCTACTCAAGCCCTTTTGATTCGATTCGATCCATTTCTCTGTGCTCATCTCAGAATGTTTCTTGAGAATATTTCCTTCAAAACATCCTGCAAAAACCACTGCAAGAACTGAAGCTTTTGAGATGTCTTTTTAAAAGCAACAACTTGAATACAATGCGTTGTGATGATTTTACTCTGAACCATGCCAATTTTGTGCAAAAATGCAGGTTCTGGGAAACAATGACTATGTGATAATCTTTTTGTTTTTAATAAAACCTTCATGACTGCAAAAAAAAATGTTTAGAAATGTGACCTCTACAAACCTAACACTCAGAAGCCAAATGGAAGGAAGGGAAGTCCACCCTAAATTATTTGTTTTCAAATCTCATGATCTGAAGCCACTTTTGTGTGGTGAGGGCAAGAGCTGACAAGTGATTTTTGAATGCATGAAGTTGGCAATCCTGTGGTAGTGCAAGCTAAGCAGCACAGACAGAACAGGGGTCAGCCAACACGTCTCTTCACCAGATACTGTTTTTAATAGCTTGTAACTTTACCATGCTCTAACCATAGATGCTGAGACTTTCCATTCCAGGTGTCTGCCTCAGGCTATTTTTTTTTATTGAGCCAGAGCAGTTCAGCTGGTTCTGAGATTTTTTTTTTTTTTTTTTACACCAACTCCAAGGACCTTTTCTTTGAAGAGGTCTAGTAACACCACACTTTGGAGCAAGAACTTGAAGTCTGGTGGTAGGCAACCACTGTTTCAAGCTCTTTCCTTCCGCTATAACATACTGTAAGAAAAATCTAAAGATATTATATTACTTAAAAGTATCTATGATTCACATGAACAAAGACAGATAATATCCTGTAAGCGCACACCACAGAAGGAGGTGTGTACAGAGGCATCTCTTCAGCAGCCATAATCTGGCTGAAAGGCAACTCCACAGTCCACCTAATCTACCTCTCTGCTCCAAGACAGAATCAAGTACGTGTAGCTCATCCTCTAGACATTTTTTGAGGTTTTACAGATTAGGTGATGATAAGGACTTCACAGTCTCTTTAATAACCTGTCCCTTGTGAAACTTCCATGCAGTCACATTTTTTTCTCTCTAATATCTAAGTTAAATTTTCATGCTGTATATAAAGCATATAACTTCGTGTCCTGCCCTCAGTAGATAAAGAAAAAGAAAGTTGATCTTTGCTACCTGTTTGAATTCTCTAAATGCCTGTCACAAGCCAGTTGGCTCTGGCAAATCTTTCTTCTTACCAAGGAAAATTAACAATAAAATTATTTTTTTTCCAGAGAGTATCACAGCATATAAAAATAAAACTAACTCTACTGTGATGGTGAACCTTATCCTGAGATATCTGGTATTTAAGAAATCTATTTATTATCTAATCATGTAAACAGTTGCACAAATCAAAACATTTATAACTATACTGTATCTTCCCTAGTGTCGTCCTCTGGTATCTAACTCCTGGCTTCCAGGCACCCTGTAACAGAAGATTGGTTGGGACAGACCAGTCTGCTGTAGTTTGCTCCACACTCAGTTTGTTGAGTTTTACATTCTGCAAATAAAATCATACTAAGAAATTGTTTCAAGGCCAGATCACAATTTATGCCTTTGACAGTGCACATAGATAGCTCTAACTGTATAAAATGCAACAGAACTATCCCAGGATTTGACTCTGTGAGTACAAATAAACACATGTAGCCAACATCATCCTAAGCACTGACAGGAGACCAAGAAGCAAGAACATAAGAACAGGGATTTAAAGTGAGTGTAATTGTCAGACACAAGGAAATATTACAAGTAGATAGCTGTTAACTTCTATTTAGATGACATGGGCAGTATTCTCGTTCCTACTGCCCTGAACAGTACCTGGCCATGTGAGGTGAAATCCTTGACAGTAGACGGTATTAACTAATCACCTGGGACCTGACATGGTTGAAGAGAAATCACATTTCCAATCACTTTTGCATAACTGTACTTGATCTTTTTTCCAACCACTTCTGAACTGGGAAAGCATATCATGAATGGTATAACTCCTGCCATCAATGAGGGCATAAAAGTTAGAGTACATTATGAACAAACAAGGCCCTGAAAAAGTAAATAATAGATTTTTTTTTTAAAGCCTTTCTAGGGAAAATAGCTGTTCCCATCGTTTAAGAAGTGACTGCCAAGGTTACTAATGCACTAGAAGTCCTGATGACGTTTTTTCAAACATTACCACAGTATTTTTCTTCTGGAACATGATCTTGCAATTATACAGGTACTATGAAATAAAAAAAAAACATACACATATCCTAAGTGTATCTTATAACTGTTTGGAATCTAAAATTACATTGGTTTGCCCTGATAGTTTTGTTCACGAACATGTATAATAACAGGCATGACAGATTCATTAAGCAGGGAACTCCTGGACTATCTGCTTCATTTAGGTTCACTGATTCTGTTGTGAGTAACACCTATATTCAGACATACACTGAACACTAGACTTTTTAAAAACGGTCCTGATGAAAATCCTCTAACATTGCTCTGCTGAAGCCCTGTTTGAACTAAAGAAACCTTGTGTGATAAGACTTTGTGCTGAAGTTTCAAATCCTCTGGTAAGTGTCCCTGGCTGTACTTCTAAATATTTTTTCCCAAGCTGATTTATTACATAAACAAGTTCCACATCAGAGATACACATCGTTCAGCACTTGGGATGTGTTTTTTGACTCTTGATTTATGAAAACACGAAGGCCCCCAAAATAAAACGCGCTAATTTTAGCGCTCCCTTCCAGATATCGGGTTTCACCTTGATCAACTGTTTGCGGACAGCGACACCAAGCGGCAGGGATGAGGCAAACTCCCCTTTTTGCCCCAGCAGTTCTAAGCTCCAGCTCTGCCTGCCTGTCTGTGGCCCACAAAAAGCGGGAGCATGGTTAAAACTGTGCCGCAACTTCCAACTGCTTTATTTGTATGTTGTATTTATACACCGGAGTATTTCAATAGCATTTGATCTGTGAAAATTTAATCCGGCTATAAAGCTCATCTGCTTAGCACAAAACTGGAACAGATTAAGGGAAAAGATTTCTCCTTCATTTAAAATACACCATTAGATTTCAGATCCTTTACTGACTGTGGTATAATGAACTGCTGCACTCTGAGCATTATCATGGAGAATTCTTCTCTTATGGTTTTACACTCTCTCTCTAAGGTGTTAACAAATTCTTCTTTTTTCACCTTTATTTTTGCTGATACTGTGAACAAATGTCCTTTCACCTCAAGCATAAGTGTTGACTTTCCCATCTTGACTTTGAAAATCTGCTTCCTCATCAACAATCCAAAGTGTTTTTAGAAGCATTAATAATTCCAATAGTAATTAAATATGGCACTGAGAACAGTTTTTTTGTTAAAAAGCAAATATAACTTGTACTGGAATAAATACTAAGGATCTCTTATTCCTTACATCTTAATTTCTTACATCTTTATTCCATTCCTTCATATGGTCCAGTTTTCAGAAAAAACGCAATCAATACCCAGAATAGGATCATTACTTTTTCTACAATTCAGTGCACATCACCACCACATAATAGTGAGAAAACGATTTAAACTAAGCATACTGAAGATCATGCCCTTACCTCACTAGTACTTCATGAATTGCTCTGTATCCTTACAGGGAAGAAAAATTTTCCTGATCCACCCAGTGTATCTCCTGGCACTATGCTGAAGGCAATGGCAAACTATTTTCCTTTCAGAAATAAACTTGAAACGTTGTCTTTGATTCCCCTACAGCAATGCAAAATACTTTCAAGATGACCCAAAACAGTATCAGAAAGTAGACCTGAGGAATCGCAAAAGAGGAAGCCTCTATTGGTTGACATTTTGCCAAAAGTCCTATCTTAGCTCAATGAAACTTCTATATAATGAGCTCTAAATGTGTATTTCACATATATGGCTATGTAAGATACCACTTATTTTGGATAAGGATACTCAGTTCCACTCAAGTAAATAAGATGCTATCTTTTGAGCAAATGGAATAAAGAATTACTCAGAATGATCGAGTGTCTCAAAGTCTAGCCCATATGGAACTGCTAAGCAGAATTTTAAAAATTAGAAAGTTCTTTCATTGGCGTTTCCACTTGAATTTTATCTTAGGTCAAGATAAGTTATCTATGACAACTATCTATGCCAAGTTTATAGTATTTTAGAATTTTTCACCTAAGATGTCACAATTGTTGACCTTTTTCTTGAAGCCCATCTAGCTTGTTCAAACGCGGACCTTCTGCGCTGCCTAGTGGATCTATTAGACTTATTTTATACATCTTCTGCAAGCTTTAACAGAATAGTACCAAATTAAATGGAACTATGTCAATACATTCATTTAAGTATGTACTTATGTCTTAGCAGGATCAAGTACTCATACAAATACAGGTGTCAAGCCAAAAGTGAAAGATGTAAACACTGAACAATGGCTACATTGTTCTTGAAGATTAATCGCTCTTAAGAGGAAAAGGAAAAAAAAAATTAATCCCTGACATGTTCATGTAACTGAAAAAAAAGAAAACATTTTTTACTTCTTCAAGATCCTTCTGCTCCCTATCGCCTGTGCCTTTAGAAGACAGTTACATTCCCAAGATAGTTTTGAAAACTTTTTTCAGTCAATGCCAAAGGAAAGAAAAAAAAAAAACTTCATTTCTGATTTGCCCTACAAGATTCCCCATAAAAATAAAGAGAGTCCTCTGAGGAAAGCACCACACATCAGTGTAAAAGACAGTTCAGAGTATCTGAATTACCTTCATATCCTCACTTGGAATCCCTCCCCTTCCTCCTAGTACTTGGGTATCAAGATATTGAGATTAATGTATAATTGCAGTGAATACAAACCACAAGATTTTATTTTGGCAGAACTTGTGGTGGTTTTTCTATACTTTTACCTAGTATATTTCAATTACTCACATCACCCTCTACTAGGACTTTATATTAATAGAGCTCTCTTGCTAAAACATTAATCTTTACAGTGTTACCCGAATTTTTAGTGTCATAAGCAGCTTTCCTGTTTCATTACTCTTTCATTATGAAGTCTTCACAGATTTGCAGAGTTAGGTGTTTTTTAACCTCACAGCCAATCACTTCTCCATCTATTTCTCCCTTTTGACTTCTTTTATATTATCCTTTTTATCTGGAATTTCTTCTCTCACCCCTCCATTTCTTTCCCACAATTTCCTGTCACCCTTCTCTGTGGCTAGTGAGCTGTACATTTTGCAGAACAGCACTCCTTTTACAAATACCTGTTTGTGAAGGGGGTTTCAAGCTGAACATCACATTTCAGGCTTCTATCACTTTATCAACAGAGTCCTCTCCAGTTTTGAAAATATGGTGACAAAAAGCCAAGTAATTTAAAAAAGAAAAAAAAAAGACATGCCATTTATTATGATTACTAATCCACCAGAACAGCCTGACGAAAATATTTAGGATTCACACTTCCTAATTTGATACCTAAATCCTCATAATTTAGTAGTCTGTCAGGCACTCAAAAACCTTCCTAAATGTGGTTCACAGGGTTTCAGTACCCCAAAACCTACTGAAGTACCTACTTAATAAAAAAACCTTCCTGTTATTTTCAGTGTTTAAAACAAAAGTGCTCTCCACCCCCACGCTACTTAAGAAACAAATGGAATGCTGCCATGGTGCCGAAGACATGTAAAGCGATAAGAAGTGTGGTTTTATAAGAAAACCCCCCCTCTAAATGTCACTGGATAAGGCAAACATACTCTTGCATCACACAGTACTGTTACTGCCTTACAGTCACAACAAAAAACACTTCTTGCTCTCAGCTGCTTAGAATTTAATTTTGAAAGAAACTTTATTTATAATGAAGCTGGCAAGTTTTATTTGAAGACAGTGCATTGCATTTTAACTTCATCAAGATACACGAACCGTGCACTCACATAACTAAGCCTGCTAATAAGTAAGCTATTTCTACTTCTACTTGGCTAAGCATCAGGAATGGCAGTGGTTTCTGGTTATTCAGACTGCAGGATCTAAAAGAAATGCAACAGCATCTACAAGCCATGTTAGTACTTACATCCAAGCTTCCTTCACTTGTAGATGCAGAACTAAAAACATCGTCCTCACCACAATCTCTGTTCATCTTCAAGTGTTCCTCTGTCTGCAATACAAACAAGTATCCTACACAGCAGTAGCGAAGGAAACAAAACAGCAAAAACATGCCAAGGCAAAGCATCAAACCTCATCACGGAACCAAGACAAACTGTCTCAGTAGTGCTGGACCTAATTGCTGAGAAACTCTGAAGTAGTCTGCAAAATTCCTCTGATGTAGGCAAAGCCTAAGAAATTCATTAGCTGAAAGATTTAAGAACAAGGACATAAAGAAACAGAACAAATCTTGGGCAAGGAGAAAAACAGGTAGTAAGCAACTCCTGTAGCACCAGAGACCAGATTGCAAGTCTCTGCTATACCCAGAGACACAGGGGAACAAGCAGAGAGCTTCTTCCCTGCCACTTGTCAATGATGGGACTGTTTCTGTGCACTAGCATATACCCTACTTAAGCCTAGATCCCATGATTGTCTGCACAGGACCTCTGCTCTACTGGATTGCTTAGCGGTGCCAATTTGATCTGGATTTAGCCTCAGGCACATGACTACATTTCACATCAAAAAGATATGGAGTTGATGCCACCTTTATGTTCTTTATGCCAGCTGCAGGAGAACAGAGGGTAACTGATCCAGCATAAAATTAGAATGGAGAGAAGAAGATGATACCTGACCTGGCATTAAGCCTGCCAGTACAAAGTAACCAAAGAAACACTTTCAATACATTTGTATTAACCATGAGAATAGGACCCTGCTTTCGTTCCATTTTTAATATAGGAGAAAGTTTTTCTCAAAAAGTTAGATCTAGTGTATTGTCATACCACAATTATTGCTTTCAGTGAGCTAGCTGAGAAAGCAAGCATGTGTGTGGGCATGGAAATCTGAGCGCAGGGCCGCAGCACGCAGTGACACCTGATCCAGGACAGTTTGCAACACAGGCTAATACTCTTCTTCCCTTGCAAAAGAAATTGCCTTCCCCTTGTAAATGTCTGCAACTCTGCAGCCCGACTATTGTGCAAGACTTTGGATAATTCTTGCTATCAACTAATTCTAAAATAGAGGCTATGCATGACCACACACACACACACTCACTGCAAATCATAATGCAAACAAAGAAAAAAACAAAAAAACAAAACGAATAAGCAGAACTAACTTAAGTCTTGAGGAGGAGTAAAAATGTACGAATAACCATAAAGAGCAGAGTTTAGGAACTCTGGGCCTTTGATTCCAGTGCCCAAAAATCACAGCACATCCCATCATATAATCCCTTCATAAACCTAAAAAATCCTTTCTTAAAAGAACTTAATTAATTTGCCCTCATTCTGCTAAGGCTGTTCAGCAGTTTCACTGCTGTTTTGGCTAGAAATCTTCCACAATACCAAGCCAGATGTATTATGGCCAGTTAACACCTGCTTGCTCCCGTGTGCTGTGCTATTCTTCAGTTTTCAGTAATTCTTCCGTATATTTTGGTTCAAACTCCTGGAGGTTTGTATTGAAAAGGCAACAATGACTTCCTTGCTGGGCTAAACAAAGTGGTTGGTTTAGTTTCTTTTCCTACAGAGTATTTGCCATTTGAAAGTAGGAGTCCAAGAAAGAAACTACCAGGAAAAGTCAATTAACTTGTCAGAACTAGCAGCAAGAAAGACTTACACTTTTACTTCAGATTTAGAAGCTATTTCTCATACTTGTTTGTACAATTCCTACTTTTTCCCAGGTCAAATGCTATTTGTACCTTGTTAATTGATCCTCAATGTCCTTAGCATTATTAAAATTTGTATTTTAAAAACCCTCTGAGTATCACCTCCTATGTCTCTGGTTAAAAAGCATGAGGAAAAGAATAGAAAAAAAAAAAAAAGAGGAGTTTGCAATCTTGGGACACTCATCCCAAACTCAGGTGTGAGAAACCCACTGCAGTAACCACAGAATTGGGATGTTTCATAGGAACTTTTTCTACGGTTGCAAGCGTAAGTATTTTACCAGCTAAATCTGAGCTGCTTTAGCAATTAGAACTCTAGGAGCACACGCTTCATACCGAAGTTCAGGAAAATGGAATCAGATGACAAACCATAATGCAGAAACTGTGTGCTGTAATATATTTGGTTCTTCCAGAGGAACTACAGCCCCACAGCGTGCTTGAGAGGCTCAAGCTGAGCTCCCTTGCTGACTCGATTCTTACGGGCAGACACAGCATTATTGCTCCAGTTATGCGTTTGTTCCCTTCTAAATGCAAAATATTTTCTTACGGAGGATTAAACACTCTGAAAGTGACTGACTTCCTATCGCATAAAATACAGTTTCCATGTGTCCTTTATAAGACGTTAAAAATAGCTCAGCATCCATGACAGGTCAGATTTTTCAACACAGTAATTCCCAGTGTCCATAAAGGAAGCTATTGCCCACCGAAAACACTCCAAATTTGACCATAATCAAAAGGGCAGAGAACTACAAGATTTTGGAAAGCTTTCACTATTTTAAAAACATGACTGCAAAGACTGGAAGAGTAAGTGAAACACTGGTCCATTAACAAGCATATGTTTCTTAGTACCAGTTAATCAGACACATGTTTTATGATTTCACTGCAAAAGCCTTGGAGGGCTTTTTAAAATAAACAAAAGAAAATTCCCTTTCTACTCTGACATCTTGGGAATATTAAATACTTTATAATCAAAATCAGTTGACGCTGATATTTGTAGCAAAGGATGCAAAAAGTATTAAGTTAAAACACAGTATTTTTAATATATTCTTGAGCTAGAAAGCTTCTTTGTATTTAATTTCTGTGATGAATGACAAATTTTTCATAAAAGCATATCAAGAGAAGAAAATTACTTTATATGAAATTTCTTTTTTAAATTTTCCAACTCAAGATTAAAAACAAAGTTAAAAGGGCTTAACATGCCCCCCAGCAGATACTGATCCTCTAGTTTATTACTGCAAGTTATTTCTTCTACACCTGATTCATTGGTTTTACAGACTTGGAGATGACAATAGCATGACTGCACGGAGCTTCATAAAGACACAAATGCTTTAAAACAGATTAGCACCCATGCACAGAAGAGTTAATAAGACACTTCTACTTGATATCTTAATGTGTTCTGTATTACGTCAGTTCTTTCATAAATGCATTTTGCAATCTGAGCACTACTAGTAAGTGGACATAAGTGGCTCGAAACTACTGCCCTCTGTTAACATCTACCGAACACACAGCATTAAAAAAAAAAAAAAGAAAATTTAAATGGTCAATGTGCCTGACTCCTTCAATAAGCAGCTGAGATCTCCATCAGGCTGCACTGACTAAACACAGTTTATGCATCTTCTAACAGACTACTCCTTGGAAGGAAAAAAAAAGAAAGAAAGAAACAAAAAAAACCCAAGCAAATGCTACAACCCACAGACGTAATACATCTGCAAAGAAAATTCTCTTTAGTGAGGTAGTGCACTGCTGAACACTTACCTTGCTGCTTCTTCTATCAGCTTTAAACAATCCCAGAAGTCTTGTCTTTTCTTTTTCTATTGCATCATTGCTTATTGAAGCCTTTCGACTTGGTTCTGAAACAATTACAATGGAGTATTTTTTACATTTCTGAAATAAAGACCCAAAAGATCAGTATTTTAAAACACCCTGGATTAATGCTGTATTTTTATGAGCTGGAGATATTATGAACTGAATTATCTAAGTAACTGCCAGATCCTGCACTTTCTTTCTCGTCAAACTTTTACTTGTTCTGAGTTTATTCCAAATTCTAATGGAGGCAAATGCAATAATTTAATAAACTTCAGTAAGTTTTCGATCACAATTTAGTAATCCTTATTAAAAGGCAAAACATGAGCAAGTTGCTCGGTCTTCAGAAATGCTTGTTAGATGTCTCACTTCAAACTCATGGAGTACTGAATTACCTAAAAAAAGACTTTTCAAAAAGATGATGGTGAATATCTTTAACAATCCACAGGCCTGACTTAACACAGTGAAGTTAATGGAAGGACTCTCCATGTGGACTTGGATAAAGCTCCATGATGACGAAAGAGACCTTTCCCTTGGAAAAAAGGAAAGCCTAAATCTCCCTTCAATTTCCCCCATACAAGACAAGCTGGATGAGCAACATGATAAGGTCCTGCATTACAGAGAACAACCACTGGTTTGACATTCAATACACAGACTGTAAAGCTCTCGCTTTTTTTAATGGACAGTGCATAATGCTATAAAGATTCCTCCCTGTTTCCAGGCACATCAGAGTATCCCACTAGCACACGGAAAGTTCATTTACAACAGAAAGCAATTTTTCTCTGTACATTATTTGCTTTTTTTTTGTTTAGTAACAATTAAGAAGCAAATGCAAAATGACTTGTTTGTTGACACAAAATAAAGGTTTACGTCACAAAAAACCCCTCATCCCAGAACTCCTGTAAACTGATTTGCATTTCACACAAAGCACATGATTATTACATGGATCACTTTCTGTATCAACAACATCAGGTGTTAGAAGGTGTTAAGTACATACAATAGCTCAAAGCACAGCAGAAAGAGTAAAGATGATGAATCCAGAGCAAAACAGGGAGAAACTATCCTTAAGAAAGGCTGCAACTCCACTGCAAAAAAATACAGTAATAAATTAATATCTTCCTCAAATACTAAGCGCAGCCTATGCTCATTCACCAGCAACTGCTGTTCTTCTGCTCAGGAATGGGCTGCAACTAGATGTGGATCATAATTCGCTTACTCACATAGTCTTCAACTAAGAACAATAATGATGAAAGGCTAACATAAGCTATGTCAGTAACAGCTGATCATCAACATTATCATTAAACGTTGTATAATCCCAATAAATAGGGATTTTTAACACAGCATATCATCTCAAACCAACAAGGAATCTTTATAAATCTGTATCAATTTTTCTTAAATAAATACAGTAGATATTCTCTCTAGTATTGTGCTCTGTGTAAGAGGAAGCCACAGCAAGTAATGACAGAAGATTAGGGGGAAAAGTACCGGCATTAGGGAACCCAAGAGGCAATAGGCCATAAGGTAAGATTCGCTCAATGGCTGTCACCTACTGAAGGTGGACTTCCTTCCTTCCTGAAAATTTAAAGAAGTTATCCACAGTTTTATTTTAGTTATGTTGTGTTCACTAGTAATGCAAAGAAGTAAAGCCAGTTAGAAATCAACCATACCTTTCTTGAGGATAATTAATTTAAGCAATGTGTTATAACAGACTCAGTGGGGAAAAAGGATGTACTAAATACACGCATTTTCTGTTTAACAAGAACCCCACCTACCGCAGCAATTCAGAAGTCAGCATCCATTCAAGTTATCCAACGTGTATACATAGGTTTGATATTAAAATGTTTCATGGCATGTAAATTGAAATTACTGAAAGATCTCATAGATCTTTGCTAGTAGATAAATTTTGAACCCAAGAGACCTCCGGAATGTTAGTATTTCTGAAATTCAACTAGTCATGCCTCAGGTAACCTGAAAAGGCTTGGAATCTGTACAGAAACATACCATACCACAGAACAGTTAAATGACAGGACTTCTTAATTGCTAGTATTTTAATGGCAATTACTGAAGAAGCAGTATGCACAGAAGTGTGTTTGTTCTGACCAAATGTACAGACATGTAAGCAACACTTTGCAAAAGACAACACAGACCGAAAATAGCTTGTTTCTCTACAGCATTTTACATGACATTCTTAAAAATTAATCAACCAAACCCACATTACACCGTGTGAAGGGAAAGCCCGTTTTCCCTCTGTAGCATTGTACAGTACCTCTATAGTTCAGAGAAGGTTCAGACTGAGTTTTTGATGGAGGAACTGGAAAAGGCAGGCAATGAAACGACAAGAGAAGACATATTAAAGTTCTAATATTGCCTCGTAAGCCACCATATTCATTAATTACTCCTAACTTTTGTTTTCCTAAGCATTACAGAAAAAAATGTTGACCAACAACAGACATGCAGAGCTGTTACCACAGACAGCGTAGCTGTGTTTGTATTAATTCCCGATTCACTCGTGAAGCTGCTTCGACTGCTGAATCGAATTATGTAAGCAGGTGGCAGCAGAGCTTGTCTTTTAATAATCCTTCAGCACTTGGTATTTCTGTTTCAGAGAAGGACAGAATGACGAGCACAAAGTTTTTCTAGAACCTGCTCTTACAAGCGCAGCCTATGCTTTCAGCACTTCTGATGCCTTACTCATTAGTGGGAATGTGTTTTAAAAATCTGTCTGTTCTGACAACTGAACAGACTGGACATCTACTCAATGCACAATTCGTAGACCAACTGCTACCGAAACCAAAGGGATTATTCCTCTTGGAGATTACAGATGAGAACAGGGGAGGAAGGAACTTGCTGGAACAAAGGAAACCTTTTGTAAATTTCATGTGTATTTACTGGTCTTCTCATCAGACACCATGGTGCAGAGTAAAAGGAAGGTAGAAAAGGCTGAAAGACTCAGGATCAGAGGGATTTTATCATAATGAAAGGTATACTCTAAGGTTAAAAAAGAAGAAAATATAAAAAAAAATCTGATGCAGAGAGCAGCACACTATGAGATGTTATATCATTTGCTGCTCTAAACCCAGCCCTGAAGTAAAGTCTTGGTTTTGACTGTACAGGCTACAACTGGATTCGAGGACCAATACTGCACCAATATATACACCATCACTTCCATTTTAAAGGAAAAAAGAGTTTAAGGCAGGCTTAGGCTAATTACTTTGTAAGTTGTCCCTGAAGTATGCTGAATGAATCCTGTTAAATACTCTGCACGTTCAATATGTTGCTCCAAAATGGTTAGCTTAATTACAGTAAACATGTCTTAAAAAACCACACAAACAGGCAATTGAGCTATGACATGTTGTCAGCCACTTTTTTGAGCATCCTAACAATTCAAAGGAAAAGGAGACATTTAGTTTACTCAAAAAGTCTAAACTCATTGAAATTTGACTCACAAAGAGGCAGAACTGTCACTTACCGAAGGAGTTTGAAAGAAGAGACAGAACGTCAACATAAATAAATAAGTGTATAAATAAAAAATAAGCCTGCTGCTCAGCACCTGCAAGACTGACATTATCTAAACAATAAATAAGTACATTTACTGTGCTGGAAGTGATACCAATTGAGACAAACTGCAGGAGACAATTCTAATGAATATCACTTTCTGACCTCAAAGGAAGTAGTGCTTGTCAATGCGTATTTTTAAAGCAGGTATATTTTAAAGCACATCACGTAATTATACTAGTTGAACACACAGTCAGGCTGATAAAACTCAAGCCCAAGAAGCTGCCGCTACAGTATCATCTACGAGTAGAGAAAGTGAGGGTGAATAAACAAAAGAACAAAATTTTAAATACAAATACCTCTTAGCTCCTCTTCACTAAACCATCAATAACTTCGCTCTTTGGAAAAACCATCTCTGAACCTATCCACAGTCCGTTTCTCGTAAGCCCTAGGCTGTTGCCTCTGCCTCTCAGCTTTCGCAGCTGCCATGACTATAGCATGTCTCTTCTTCCTTTCTCTCCAACCACAGCACAGGTAGGTGACAGGCTCCCTGGATGGGGCTCCGGTGTTATGCACACCTGTGCCAACAGCAGCTCCAGGAGGTAGCAAAGCTCCTCCTTTTGCCCTGCCCCAGGCCAGCCTGTGCCCTGCCAGGGGCCAGCCCAGCCTGGTGTGGGGCCCAAGATCAGCCACGGACAGCTGGGCACGCTGCTGTCCTGCCTGCCGCTCTGGGCACGGCTCACTGAACAAACCCCCTCTGCTCTCCGGACTAGAGATGTCACTCTGCTGTTTCAGCCAGGCCCCAAAGGAACAAGAGCACAAATGCTATTAAGTTGCCCATAATATTGTTGGCACATCATCTAACCCTGCAGTGATTGCTTTCAGTCTCAGCTCACCTCTTTTTCTGTCCCAGGCATACAGCTCCTTTATCCCCAGCTCCTCCAAGGACTTGGTAAGCTCCAGCTCTTCCCCAGTGATGCCATCTCGCAGAAGAACAACGTGCTCTTGACTGACTTCACACTTCTCACAAATAGCTGGGATGATGCTGTGGAGAGGCACCTCTGGACTAACTCGAACCACAGCCTTCTGTGTTTTCAGGTAGTTCACTACCAGCCTCACAGATTTCTGCAGAAACAAACACAAACTCTCAGCCCTCCCTCCATGATGGCTACGCTCTCTTACAATGAGAAAGGTGTTGGGGACTTCCATATTGTCTTGACTCCCACACACATACTGTTGCAAAAAAAATTATTAAAAAAAAAAAAAAATCTTAGAACTCCCCTGTCACTAAGGAGACACTCACAAGAACAGGCGAGTAAGGAAAAGGAATCAGAGGCAGCCGTAATTTGTGAATGTTTACAATTAACACTCTGAAAGGCATGACAGTGTAATTAGCTATACCGACCCAGAATAATAAAAATTTCAGCAAACATATTTGGAAAATGGCTACTTCTGAATCTTCACAATACTGTGAAATACATTTATTAACCATGAGTCTTCTCCCATATTTTCAATGAAGATGGCAAACAAAATTCAACCAAAACCCTACCTACCTACGCACAATTCCACAACCCTCATTTCAGCCACTACTGCAAATTTCAATCACCCCGGTCTTCAATCAAGGGTCTTTATAAGAACAGATTTCCGTCTCTTCAACCACATGCAATACAACATTTTGCCTACAAGATGGACTCCAGATTGACACCTGTCAGTCTGCATGCAAATCAGTTAAGCTAGTAAAGCAGGTTATAGTCAATTTCAAGCCTGTTCCATTTGGTTTGAAGATGCAAAGATTGGAACAACCCCTTGAAATCATAGTAATGAAATGATGTTTCATGGCCCGATTGTAGCCCTACAGAGTACCGACCTCAGGGACCCTTGGCAGAGGTCGTTTCGTCTTCTCTTCAGGAACCTTCTCTTTCAGAAGTACCGTCTGCACGTCCAGTGCTCCTATCAAAGTGTTTGGTTTGTAACTCAGAGGTTGTTGAGTTCCTGAAGACTTCAATTCAAGACTGTGTTGGGATGGATTTAAGCGATACTGGCTGCATAAATCAACCAATAGATCCATCACAGCTTTACTGCAGGGAAGAAGACATTCACCGTTAGCATGAGAAAAAACAGTTGCCAAAAAATTTACCTCTGTTTTAATGTGGGAGAAAAGAAATACAAGCTGCGGATGTGTCACTAGTTAACCATCTTTGGGAGGGAACAGTGCTAATGCTTTGGAATGCTAAACAGGTCAGATAAAATGTTAGAAATTAAATATATGAGCACTTCAGTGTATACACACTGAATATATATATATATATGAGCTGGCAATTAACTATTCACTATGAGGCAGACAACAGTGCCAATAATAGCACTAACAAACATAAGCCAAGAGTGGACAAAGTGCATCTTATCTGCTAAATCCATACATTAAATTCTCCAATTCAAACCCTGTTCTTTAACATGAAGACAAGATATAAATAAATGATACACTCATGGTACAGTACACTTTACCTACATTTGAACAATCACATAATGCAACTCAAAATGGAGCATTTAAACCTGGAACAAAAGGTAGACGGGATTTTTTTTTCCAGCTTACAACTTTTGAGTTTTGCCCCATTCCTCACAATCCACTTGACACCAGCAGTACTTCCAAGTACAAGAGATCCATTCCATATTTATTTTGGGGAGGATATTAACTCAGTATAAAAACATCTGGTTTCAAGTATTTGCATTATCAAGAACTCTTTTTGCAGATGTGATTCTTAAATCACTAGGATAAGAGTCAGTCACTACCCCTCTCATATACCATGCCTCTGCATGGAGGTACCCCCTTTTGTGTCAAGAATTCAACATTCACTGGAGCTTGATACTGCCTGAAACAGCAGATATGAACTATGTTCATCCACACCACAGAAATTCTCCTCTACCAAGGTACTGAACGGTTCTTTTTTTTCAGCTTTCCTCCCTAAAATTCCATCCCAGATCAGAGAAAACAGGTTTATTAAAATTGGTTATGTTTCTGAAAAGTTTTAGTTTCATAAACTAGTATCTGTCATCAATACAACAACAGAAGTTGAAAAAAATCACCAGCTGTACCTTAAGCCTGTCACATACATGGGATATTTTTCTTCCAGTGGAAGTGAAAATAAGTGCATAGACAGCGTATTTGCCAAAGGAATTAGCATGTCTTCTAATGTGTAAACTGGAAAAACTGTATACAGGTTCAAAATGCAAGCAAATACCAAGAAAATAAAATCCTTCACAGGTTATTAGCTACCACCATTACATCTGTAGCTCGAACTGCCCTTCAGTTGCAAGCTGTCGGCATCTGGGAAACTACTCTGGGGGGGGCTGCCCATCTTCTTTCTATGTATATGTTGTAGGCCAACAACTGCTCAAGTAGTTGGTGACGAACCCTGGAGAGCTAATGGCAAAGCCAACGAGAATGCAAAATGACGATGATCCCTTATTAAGAGGCAAAAGACTAAAACACATGTAGGTGACAGGTCTTCCCACGCAAGAGATGAGAAAGGATCTTCTTTACAGTGACCTATTTCAAGTTTGACTGAGTTATGCGGCGTGAGCTGAAAAAGTGGCAAGCGTGGAAAATTTGAAATAGGTGATTGCACTGAAAAGAGAACATAGTGAGAAGATGATCACTGAAGATCAAACAAGGCAACAGATGTCATTAATACGTATAGGAAGCTTCAGAAAAATAGAGCACTGTGGTAACTGCTAACATAGAGAGCATCTAAATAAAAACGAATAGTATATAAACCTAAACTGTATCAGGTCATTTTATGATGACTTATTCTGGCACTGTCCCCAAGTTGCAAATGTCTGTATTTCACAACCATGTTTAATTCATATGCAACATGCCACAAACCAACAGAAACATTTACGCCTGCTAAGTCCAAACTATAGGAGAACACCACCTACACTGATATTTACATGAATATTCATTATGCTGTGCAGTAGTGAGCATTTTAAAAAGTGTCCGTCCGATACAGATCTCAGCTTGTCTGTTTACAGACATACCTCTTTTAAAGTGAAATTTGCATGTGTGTTTTTCCCTCTCAGCCTTATTATTATTGTTTCAGACAAAAGCAAATAACCTGGCAGAACCGCATGGTGTTCTACTTGCTAGATACTTCTATTTAAAATGGAACACTAATATATTTCTGTAGTGCATAATATTGTGATAATTCATTCAAATTTGGACCGTTATCTTATCTCATGTAAACCATTTCATTAAAAACACTTTTAAAAAAAGAACAGCACTTGAAAAAGGATTAAAAAATAGTTCATCAAAAGAACAGTTTATGATTCCATGAACCTTCCACTGAAATTATGAAATACGTCCAGCAGCAACAGTACCACAATTGCAAGAAGATTAGAATCCACACCAGTGATCTGAGAAAATAAGTTCACAGAATCATAGAACGGCTGGGGTTGGAAGGGACCTCTGGAGATCATCTAGTCCAACCCCCTGCCAAAGCAGGTACTCCTAGAGCACATTGCACAGGGTCGTGTCCAGGTGGATTTTGAATAACTCCAGAGAAGGAGACTCCACATCCTCCCTGGTCAGCCTGTTCCAGTGCTCTGTCACCCTCAAAGTAAAGAAGCTTTTCCTCATATTGAGATGGAACTTTCCATGTTTCAGTTTGTGCCCATTGCCCGTTGTCCTGTTGCTGGGCACCACCGAGAAGAGTCTGGTCCCATCCACTTGACACCTGCCCCTAAGGTATTTGTAAGTATTTATAATATCCCCTCTCAGTCTTCTCTTCTCCAGGCTAAACTGACCCAGCTCTCCCTGCCTTTCCTCATAAGAGAGATGCTCCAGTCCTCTGATCATCTTTGTAACCCTCCACTGGACTCTCTCCAGTAGTTCCTTGTCCTTTTTGAACTGGGGAGCCCAGAACTGGACACAGTACTCCAGGTGTGGCATCACTAGGGCAGCGTAGAGGGGGAGGATAACCTCCCTTGACCTGCTGGCCACACTCTTCCTAATGCACCCCAGGATACCATTGGCCTTCCTGGCCACAAGCGCACATTGCTGGCTCATGGTGAACTTGTTGTCCACCAGTACACACAGGTCCTTCTCTGCAGAGTTGCTCTCCAGTATATCAGCCCCCAACCTGCACCGGTGCATGGGGTTATTCCTCCCTAGGTGCAGGACTCTACACTTGCTTTTGTTGAATTTCGTTAGGTTCCTCTCTGCCCAGCTCTCCAGCCTCTCCAGGTCTCACTGAATGGCAGCACAGCCTTCTGGTGTGTCGGCCACTCCTCCCAGTTTTGTGTCATCAGCGAACTTGCTGAGGGTACACTCTGTTCCTTCATGCAGGTCATTGAGGAATAAGTTAAACAGGACCGGGCCCAGTACTGACCCCTGAGGAACACCGTTGTTAAGACAATCATGCAAGTTGAACAAATTTGTCCAGACAATGAACAATTTAAAAATCCAGCCAAATTTGAGGTTTCATCTTTTTGTTGATTACAGAGCAGGTGGGTGTTATAACACTTAAGGAAGTCTGCAACATCCCATCCCAAGCCATGCTGCTCAGAATACACAACTGTTCCACGAAAAGCATGGCCAGGCTTCATCTGTACCACTCAGAAGTACAAATTAAGCAGTATCTCTGAAGCTTTTGAAAAAACTTCAAAGTGAATAGTATGCTCTTCCCAAAATGCAAATTTGCAAAAGTAATTTCCACAAAACTTCAAACGGATTAAAAAAAAAAAAAAAATAAAAATCAAACAAAATTCAAAATTCACGTGTTTCCAGAGAAGTAAGAGAGCTGGGAAGTCCTTGCAATGAAGTTAGTTTTAAATTAGACTTCAATTTCACCAACTTGAAAAATTTTCCTTCTAAACCATAATACAGTTCAGCCTGATTTTAAATGTAACTCCATCTATGTGCCACACACAGAAGAGAGCCACTAAACACAGCAAGAGAATGGTACTGAGCCATCTACTGATCTAGACCAGCTTTTCTTTCTAACCTTGGGCTGAATACGGCTCTTGAAAGATGCAAAGAGTTACTCCCTCCTTTGCTTTCATTTCATTTCAGACATATCTGCACTTTATTTTAAGCTGCTTTTGAGACCTGGTAGCATACTCTGTTTTAAAATTCAGGCAGGTCTGATCATAAAGGACTAAATCGATAGCTGAAATGAACAAATTAAATGTCTCATGCCTTTCGAAGTACTCAGCTAAGAAACACATTACTTCCTTATTTGAATAAGATGTTGCTGAAGTTAGGGTGGAGAGAGCAAACACTACGTGACAGACACCAAACACTAATGACTGATAAGCAAATACTAGAACACAGAAATAAAACTGGAGGATGAACCCAGTTTAAGATTCAGACAAGATGGTCCAGACAACTATTCTTAGCAAAGGGGAGTACTTTGGCTCTGTCCTGATATTCTATTACTAAGCTGTTTGACATTTAACACCAATTCTGACAGCAAAGAATAACTATTTTGTCAGCAATATTTATCAGGCTGAAGTCCTGATGAAGTTTGAGTGTGTCAGATCACTTGTGTCCTGTTGTTCACCAGTAAAATGCAGCAAAGATGCCTATAGTTCAAGAGGCAGAAAATAACTGAGTTGTTTTGGGTGTGGCTTGGCCTAATCTCCTTGGGATCACACAGAGTAATCCGTTAACAAAACACAGCCTTGTACATCTAGGAAATAAATGTGTAGGATAAAATTGTACTCTATCAAATGAGATTGATCTTCCTATTCCCTTCTACTTTCATGCTATAAATGCCCATAGAAACAAATCTCAAACTGGAGGAAAGAATCTTCTTTTTTTAGGTCAATGACAAACACACGTTAAGAATCTAAAGTGATAATTGATTGGAAAACGAACACAGTAGTGTAGAGGGGGTGATCTGAAGTCTCTGACGCTTTCACTATCTGCATTTAAAACCAGAAAATAGCTTTAGTCATTATTATTTTCTCATGAAAAGATTGTTTTCCTACGCAACCAGAAATGCACACACTAAACAGCAAACCTCATCAAAATAAGTACGGGAAGCATGACAAACATATTCATAAATATTTTCTATTTCTTTTCTTACTTTGCTCATGTATATTTGGCTTATTTTCCATGACTGAGCAAGTCCAAAGAAGGAACATCAAGATGACACACAAGAAGAGGCAGAGGACTGGGTCTGTTGAGCCTTAAGATGAGAAGGGTGAAGGGAGACCTTGTTGCTATCTGTAAGTACCAACCAGTAGGGTTATAGAGCCAGACTCTTCTCGGTGGTGAACAGCAAGAGGGCAAGAGACAAGTGCCACCATAGGAAACTCCATTTAGGTACGAGGAAACGTTTTTTCACGACGAGGATGGTCAAGCCCTGGAACAGGGGTACATTAGAGGTTCAGAAACTTTCTCCCTGGAGGTATTCAAACGCCTGGAGACAGCCCTGAGCAACCTGCTCTTGTGAGACCTGCACTGAGCAGGGAGTTAGAGCAGGTGAGTTCCAGTGGCCCCTTCCAACATAAATTATTCTGTAAATTATTCTAGGCTTTAAAAAAAAAAAATTCTTACTACATTGAACTACTATATAGTTCTGACCTGACCCCTATTTAGTATTTAGTTAAGCTTATTTTTAAGCCTTTTGCTGTATATGCCCTGTTCATCATCATCTAACAATACCTCTTTCATGTTTTACCAACCTGAGCTGATTTCATACCTTCAGTCTTTCTTGAGACACCGTTCTGTATCACTTAAGTCTCTTTCACTGAGAATTACATGAGAATATTCTTTCTGTGATGACATTATTTTCATGCTCCATATAACGTGTACTCTGCACTGAGCTCTGTCCTCTGGTATTTGAAGAATGGGACTACAGCTTCAGTTAGTTTATTATTTGTTCTCGTATCCTGCTCTCTGTGCATCACATGTATGAGAGAATTTGTGTAACATGTAAGATAACAGCAGGAGCAACAACTGTCCAGTCTACTCTTCTGCGTATCAGTCATCCATGTGCTGACAACTCCAAACCAAACATCATTTAGCTTCAAACATCCCCATTTTTCTGCAATATATTTCAAATACTACTGACTTCTCAGGTTGCTGACACTAAATGTCTGCATCTGTGTTAATCAGGAAGTCCTCCTCAGCGTCACTTAGTGTGAGTGGAGACAGACGCATGATCCCTTTATTTATAGGTTACCCATTGAAAGCATTACCTGTGAGAATCACAAACAAAAAAAGTTTCTGGTAACTCTTGTGAGCTTTCCCACTCATTTTCTTTCTAAATGTCTAGCCATCGCCTCTGTCAGACCTGCTAACAGTTTGTGTAGATCTGCTGCAGATCTATATGCATAAAATGTGTAAGTGGCCAACGCTCTGCCTGTCCTTTCAGCCATCAGTTAGTGCTCATACAATAGTACAAATACAGATTAGTTGCGGGGATATTTTATAATCCTTTTCAGGGGGGAGAAGGCTGAAAGGGTTTTTCATGAAGACTTCTAGATGTTTTACAACAGTGTTCACAAGGATCAATTATTTCAAAAAAGAGAACTGTTTTTTAATACTATTCTACTGCTGCACACACTCCTGAAGGACTCAACTTTGTCCTAAAATCTGCATTACATATTTCCAAAATTTGTAATAAATTGTGTGGTACAAGATGGCAATAAACTCTTAAAAAGAGACTGTCAGCTTGAATTAACTTTTATAAATAAATCTACTTAAAAATTCCAGATTCCAAAAAAATATCTTTAAATAGCACATGCTGTCTTTTTTTCTCGAACTATCCTTCAAGAAAATTTAATAAGAATTTTCTGCCCTCTTGCTGATATTTATAGGAACTTTCTATATAGAGAACAAAGTAAAATTAACAACATGCTGCTTTGTTTACATACATGAACAAATTGAAAAAAGAGAATTTTGACTTTTAACTTGGTTCATTTATAATAACCTTAAGTGATACTAATTAACTACAGTAGTTGTATTTTCAAACATCCTCTAGTGTACTTCATTGCTCTGTGAACTGCTTTCCAGAAATCACAGACTCATTTTTCATTATGCTGATGCCCAGGGCAAGGTTTTGCAAATTTTTCTGCAACAGACAAGCTATTTCCCCAGGGCACCCAAAAGCAGATTTTGCAGAATGTAGTTTTAATGATGGCAACGAAAATACTGAAGATTTATAGCAGTATAAACAACAGCAGAATTTGTCTGAAATGTCCTTCCATCATATTACCATAGATAAAAAGAGTGAACAGAGAATTTATCACCTGCACTGGCTCCCATACTTGTTTCAAACTAAACCAAACACATTTTTTTTTAACCCAGTATCTTTATCATTAGATTTTTACCTCTGAGTATCACTGTACTTTGTAGCTGTCCAGTTCGCAATGTCAAAACAATGCAAAAAGATGAAAAAGCATGGGCTTTCACCCAAAACTAGGGACTTAAAACACTCCGTCCCCTAAAAATTTCAGATGCTCTTGACATTTTTTTTTGCATTCCACATCCCTAAAAAAGTAACCAGTGTTAATGTGCAGAAAATTTCGTCTTCCAGTGGTGAGAAACAACAGCAGCACATACAAGGTCTGTTCACAGACTGATGCCACTGTAATACGGGGCTCATTAGAGAGTATCCTTTTCTTATTTCATAACTTGTTAGGATGCTTTACTCCTCAGTTCCCATAATCTTCCAATTCCCAAGGCTGGCTATCAGTGCCTCACATTTGTCACTAACTCTCCACTCCAAGTGCTCAAGACAGCGCTGAGCAAGAACACCCACTACCTAAGTTAGGCACCGGTGATACTCAGTTTAACAGATTAGCACAAGCAGGAATTTAATTGCTGCTTAAATCTGGGTCCCAGACCTGTCATGCAGCCAGTGGGGAGAAGTAGGCACCTTCACAGAACAACAAAGAGAACATTCTGGTTGCTTAGAGTGCTTAATGTAGACAATGTAAATAACCCCACAGAAACTTCTAAGGTTTAATTTTTGACATTTAATAATTAAAATACTCAGTTTCAGTGTATGTGATAGCAATAGTAGTGATAATAAACACCCGTGCAAGAGACAATGTTTATTGTACAGAGATTTTCCATTTGCTCTCTGCTCCTGTAGCTTGCATGTTCTTCAAAAGGTCACATTAAAACACCACTCTGTAGTGCTCTTGTAGTGTTTGTTTTGGGGTTGGGGTTTTTTTTGAGGGAAAAGAAAATATTTTCTAACCATACGGCAATCATGTATCTTTCTATACAAAATGCTGTGTGAAGATTAGCCTCTTGTTAGCTCCCAGGTGGCTTGCATTTGCCAATGAAATACCAGCTTTCTTTGGGATCTAACAGCCAGTGAGTTTCATGTCCTGTCCTACTTTCCAGGCCTGTTCTCTTCTTTCTCTCATTAAGTCCCAATCTCCCCACAAAAACTCAATCACTAAATGTATAATTTGAGACAAGCACCACCTTCCTTTAAAACCTTCAACATGACTCTTGCTTTGTGGCTGACCCACACAAGTTGCACTAGTCTCCTGAGAGTGGCTAAGTAAACACTGATTTCTACAAGAAAAGTTGGGGGAAGAATGAAGTACCAGACACTACACGCTGCTGTACACATCCTCCTCAGCCATCAAAATACACTAATGGAGAAACAGTCAAAATAGACTAATATATCAGACCAAGAAGAGTAGTTTTACAGGAATGCAGAGTAACTACTGCAAAACCCAAATGTAAAATAAACACAGGCCCTGATTTATCAACAGGCATCTACATATCCTCCTCATCTGGCATTATTACTTTCCACAGTTTGTTGACCACTGCTGACCACACCATTGTTTGCTACAGTTTCACCATAGTATTGAACATATTTTTAAGAGTCTTCCAAATTCTTTCTTAAAGTAGTAAGTTTCCTTCCTTCAAAACACCTCTCACAGAGAGGACAAGGAGAAGGATGAGCTCCCATGGTGAAGAAAATTATCTCAAAACTGCCCTTCCAATACAATTTGCCTTTGATTATACCCAGTGACAAGGATAACCTCTCTTTCTTCCCGGGGGAAAAAAACAATACACTTTTATATAGAAAATACTTCCTAAATACCAGCAGATGCTTTGCTGTCTACACAAACACAATGTATTTGTGAAGGCAGGATCTCTGAATGTGATGCATCATTCATCTTCTGAGCTTGCTTCTCGGCATGACTCCAGACAGGCAGACTATCAGGATTGCTGTTTGCCAGCAGCGCCTTCTTCCACTGCACCAAAACCCCTCTGTATTATGAGATGTGATACAACCTAAGACTAGCCCAGTAGCACTACATGGAAGAGATGGATCCATACACATGCTAAGTGTGATCCATGAGGAAAACGGTGACACAATAGCTGCTAAATCTCTCCTGCCCCAGCAGAGAAGGTCCTTTATACACAGCTCTCAGGACCCTCTGGTACAATAGCTGCCTAAGATGCAGCGAGGAGCATGGCAGAGAAACCCCACCAACTCAGAAATGGAGATGTTAATATCAGCAAGTATCCCACGGAGGGCTCCAGAAAGAGGGAGCTAATCAAAGCCTTACCTTCCTTGCACTGTGCTCTTCTGCTCCACCCCGCTGGGTAAAATGACTGTGAAGTCCACTGATCTGTTTATCATGTTCTCCTTCATGCTCACAAAGTTCGGATCAGAAATTACAGCTGTCTCTGCAGGCGACTTCTGCTCACTGTGAATTCTACTTGCTGCAGAAGGTTGATTTGGTGGAGGAGGAGCACGAGCTTTCATTTTTCTCCTTGAGAAATAAAGGCAAGAAGAAAATTCAGAATTTCTCATGAGCAAAGTACAAACACATCAATAACAAAATATGTTATTTCAGCCATAATCTCAGATTGTTTTAAAAAGTTCCTCTAATGCAAGCCATTTTTCTTAATCATGAAACTTTTCAACTGAGTTGCATTTTATTTTTACCTCCTCTCTAAAAGTACACTAATTTTTTAATGATGCCCTCGCTCCTACGGTTTGCTTTCCATGCCCCAGGCGATGAATCAGTTCCATAATTAGGATATGAAATAATCATTATTCTGTCGAGTATGAAGCATGCTCCTACAAAGAGAGAAACAGAAATGCTGGGTCCAGTCCAGACTTGACTCAAGAAAGAGTTGTATTTATGTAAACGAATGCTTCCTCCAAGTCAGAATGGCAGGAGTGGAGGCAGGGTGAGGTTTTATTCAGCTATATTTGGGTTCCACAGTATTACTCTACTTGAAATACTGTCTCTTCCTCTGCTCTGAGTAAGTAGTATTAAATTTGGCTCATCGTACTTCATATGGAAGCACCATGAAAAGGTCAACCATGAATGATACCACTTCTTACCATGCAACACTAAGAGACTATATAGCTCTTTGAAAGCGCCCTGAAGAGAACTCATTCTTCAGTAGCAGTCTCCGCGCCACGTGTGACATACAGAAAAGCTGCATTAACTTGCACCAAACAAGCAGTGTACTTTACACAGATATAAACCCACCACAAACTCAAAGTTTACTTCATTGGCAAGCTGCCAGACAGATAAGCAACATATGTGTGCTGTACAATTTATGAATAGCTGGCCTCATACCAAACACATGCCTGAGAGGATTAATTTCGATGATTAATATCCCAGTGATCTCTTCTGACTAGATTTATGCCCAGTTTAAGTCAGATTTTAGTGTAACGCACGGAAAAAGCAGTAAAATATTTACTGAGAAATTATTACCCAGGCTGACTGCCTGCATTTTTTAATCTGCCTGTTTTTAGGGTGCAGGAAGAGATTATGATTCTGCACATAATTTTCACCCTGTGAAAAACATAAAAGGAGGTCCAGAAAATAAGAGTACAGAAAAAGCACTCTAACCCTTACAAGCCTGCAAAGCTTAGTGGTTGAATCAGCCAAGGGCAAAACTGTGTTCAGGTTAAAAAAAAAAAAAAAAACAAAAAAAAAACTGAACAGGATTAATACCAAACCAAACTCTTCTTTAATTAGAGACAATCTGTATTCTCACAGAGACAAAGACTAAACATACAGTTTGGATTACCAATGAAAGCTCCTGGCTGAGAAAAAATTAAGAGCTACATCACATCACCAAAAAAAGAGTTCAGAAACAATCCAAATCCTCTACGCTTAATCAGTATTTGCATTTGACCAACAATTTCTATTACATGTCTCAACTTGCAAAAAATCACTACACTGCCCTGAAAATGCACATTTCAGTAAGACCTCAGCAGGACGCTGTGAAATTAGTAGTGATGCATACTTCCTTTCATTTCCTGGGTGCATAACAAATAGCATTCTCTACAAATATGCAGGGAGAGCTCCTGCCATATTTACTAGCATACAGCAAATTCTCTTCCATGGGAAATTTTCCCTGAACATTCACTTTTTATCCTATATACACCCAATGAGTCATGCAGTCATCAGTCACTAATTTGCAGCTCCTACACTCCTCCCCATGGAGGTGATGATAAAAAGTTCAAGGCTTTATTGTTTGTCAAACTACCTTGAATTTCTATATGTCCAAGAATCAAACTCTTAAATTTATTTATTTGCCTATAGAAGAAAAAAAAAAGAAACTGGGATTCATCTTCTGCTCAGATCCCTTTCAGTTTGGCTACAGTTGTTATTTGTAAGCAGGTGGTGAGAGACATGGGAGTTTTGCATAAATCCAGATCATGCCAATGTAGCTTTACAATCATGCAGTGCAACATTTAAGGGCTGCAGATCAATTTACAAACGATGTAATTCTTGCCCTCCATAACATCAACTGCATCAATATAAGCAGCTACAGAGATTCACGTCAACTTGTTTCTTAAAACGAGCTTTTCGGGTTTGTTTTTAAAGCTTGTCCTACAATGCGGGGGACAATCTCCAATACAAAGTACCAAAGGGGGTGGGAAGAAAAGAAGCAAAGTGTCCTGAGCCTGGCAGAACTAATTTTTTTTAATTATGATTTACGTGGACTTGTAAATTCCAGATCTCACAGTGAACAGAGACAGAGGAAATAAAGCAATGGTAATAAAATAAAATAAACATGAAACTGAAACCAGCTGAAACTGAAGAGACTTGAAACTTCAGGGGAGAAGTGAAGAACAACTGAGTTTTGAAGGTGATGAAGGAGCTGGAAGTAAATTGGGAGTATGCTACATACGTGTTTGTTCCCTAGTAATAACACAGAGCTGCATCTGGTTTCTGAAGGAACAGATAAACAAGGTCAGACACCTTAATACCAATGTACAGCTCCGAAATGGGAGCGCGATTTTTATTTGGCCACTTTTTAAGTACTCTTTACAGCCAATTCTGCAGTTACCGACCTTGTACAACACTGCTTGGGGCAGAGGGGGTGTGTGTGTGTGTGTGTGTGTCAGGAAATCAGGCATCATGCCATCAAAAGCATCAGCTATACATTGACCAGCGATGTTCACTTTACCTCCGTAAAATACGTAACAATGTGTATTCTTTTTGGCATTACATGGTCAGGGCCTTTTAGCTACTACAATCCCCCTTTTCTCTTGTGCAGAAAGGACAGTGCAGGTCTGTTTCCTTCAGAGACATCAGAGAAAGGAAAAGGGAAAACATTCCCACTACAGTCTTGCTAACCTAGCAACAGTTCAGGTGACCTCATGTGAACTTTTCCACAATAGCGACTACACATTCTCCTGGAACACTGTGACTGCTTTAAATGCCTGGTTTTCGATATTTCCCAAATGACAGATTTCAAACTACTTCAGTGGAAGCAGATTCCTTTAAAGTTCACCTTTGTAGAGCAATACGTGGCACAGATTTGTATTTCCTAGCCAACTTTCTGAAACATGTCAGCAGTAGAAAGTAGCTCCATGAACTGCAGACGGAAATCCACAGCTCTAGCTCTACCTTGGATCTGCACAAGGAGCAGAATGCAGCTGCTCTCTGGAGCTGTGGGCTCCAGCAACTGCAGTCAGAAGGGGCCAAGAAGAGAGTCAGAAAAAAAGTCCAGCTTTCTCTGTCAGAGCTACGGTGGTTACAAAGGACAACACAAAAGCACACTGTAATAAAAGCCTTTTTGTTCCCTCACTAAAATAATGCACAGAGAAAGTGTGTGATTTAAAACCCTGTTTTAGGCACGGGTACTTTCCACGCTATAAACACAACATACTATAAAAAAGTTGCATACCATTCTTCAGGATGAGCTAAATTCAAACTAAGTTTTTCCACAAACATCTTTCACTGTGCTCAGTACCAAGACACTTGTTAAGCCCCCCTACCTGCTGTTACTCTGCGGATGAGGTTACAAGCAGAAACACTTCAAACCTATGATTCACTCACAGTAACATGAATGCTTTGATCCAGCCCTTGATAAGGAGACAGAGTGAAAACAAGCAGCTGATTCTAATACACAAACATACAGTGCCTTTTACCAAGGTTTGAGAGAGCTCATCTCACTTTACTGTAAGCTGGAAAAATGCACATAGCCATGAAATGATTTGGCAGAATAAGAATACATAAATAACCTACCAGCACTGTTCTCAGTAACAGCATCAGGCTTCCCAAAACGGAAAGGGAAAAAAAACCCAAGCAAACTGACCATCAAGGAACACGACCAGCATTTCTGTAGTACAGCACATAGAACAACGGCAACAGAAATTAAGAAAAGACTCACCAGATTAAGAACTTCAAGACAAGGTAACACAAGCCCTTTGGACCTACACTTTATTAATACGTAACTACCAAGCAGTAGGATGTGACCTGGACTTTACAATCCCATGTTGGAAAAACACGATCTCTGTTTCAAACAGAAGCAGTCCTGGGACTTCCACCCTCATGGCAACACTATGCAGAGATTGTCTTTCTTCAGATAAGGTCTAACATCAAAAAAAACCCCCCAAAAAAGTGATCCTACACATTTCCACCATGCTCATAAAACTCTGGAACCCTCTCTGCCCTGTAAGGCAAAGGCAACTTCACAGGTACTGGGCAGACTTCATCCCATGGACATCAGCAGAAGTTTTGCAAGAGCTCCATAATACACCAGTTTGTAGAATCTCGTCCTTTCTATGCCAATTCTTTCTCTAACCAGTCATTTAAAAAGAAAAAAAACCCACACCCACTAACAAAAAAAAAAAACAACCAAAACAAAACAAAAAAAAACCAAAAAAAACAACCAGCCCTCAATATAGCAGAATTATGGCAGCATTCATTTCTTATACAGTGAACAACTAGCACAGGACCTCCAATTCAGTCAAGCCAATTTGCAATCTTGTCAATACACAAGGCTGGAACAGTTGCAGAGGGTTTCTCCGTGACATTCATGTGCACCCCATCTCATAATTAGGAGGAACAAGCCAACATGAGAGTGCTCAGTGATGAGTGCAGTACGCAAGCGTGGTGGCCCTCGGGTGAAAAACAGGAGACAATGAAGTAAATGTTCTTGACTTTCAGGTGATGGCACTCCTACAGTCTTTTGAGGGGAAATCTATGCACATTGCTGTTTGAGAAAAAAAAGCAGATGAGTACCAGTCATGAGGCACGCCTCGTACTCCAAACTATCAAGACACAGACTACACGGTAGAAGTTGCTCCTGCTTAGTGATCTAACCCGCGAAGCAGATATCCTTCAGAGAACATTTCTCTTTCACTCTTCGTTGCTGATGGAAAAGCAAAAAAAAAAAACCAAACCAAAAAACCCAGATCACAGGCTGGAAAAAGCAACTCACTATAAAAGAATTAATAGCATGCCAAGTTTGCTCTTCTTAAGTAAAACCCTTTCAGCTTCTAGACACAGCAGCTCAGAAAAACTGTAACACAACACAAATGTGAAGGAAATAGAAACAGATTAGCACAAACATGAAGTCACGCCAATAATTTTGAAAATGTAAAACAGAAGTTAAAGAAATTCCACAGAGATGGAGAACAGAAACCAGGAGAGCATGATAATATCCGTAACTACTAAAGAGGCAGGAGTTCATCCAGACAGCTTTACATCGTAAACTAGAGCTCCATTCCACTTTGCCATCTATAACACTTAAATAACCAATTAAACTGAGCTTTTGGGTTATTCTTCATTTGGAGGGAGGGGGTGGAGAATAAGAAAAAATAAATCAATGAACATTCTACAGCTTACTTAGTCTATCACAGGCAAAATATACTGATTCATTACAAGTATGTGCAACGCAGGTAACTTACGCCTTTAAATCTCTCATACATAGTAAGTTACAGGTCTAAAATATATTACTTTTATAACAACTTATTTCCAGTATTACTTTACAACATTTCCTAACATTTATAATATTGCAAAAATATTACACTTGCTAAACAGCTGAAATCTTCAGCAGACACTAAGATATAAAGAACTGGATTACATCCATGTTGATATGGCTCAGGGAACCATTAGGGTTGCCTACTTTATTTTATTTTCATATTTTTAAGGGGTTTTTTTTAAACAGTCTTTACTCCGAATTCCCTGGCTATTATGGTATATAATTATTTTATGTTTTTCTCTTTTCAAATATTTATTTGAATTTCATATTACTTTTAAAAGATCATTTCATTTCTAAGGCAGGATCACACTGACAGACATGATGAAAATTATTCCCTTGTGGGCATGATAAAGTCACCCAAAATAGACAAGAAAAAATAATTTGTTTTTGGCAAAGAAATGAAAGTCATTTAATTATATTTTTGATCTTCCATTTGATTCTACTGATGAGAAACCCTACAGCTTTACGCATTTTAAAAATAAAGTTTTAATGCCAGAAGAAAAAAAAAAGACCAGAAGCAAACTGAATGAGAGCATTTGTAGAATAGGAAGCAGGGATGGAAGTGCATGACCATGCTTGTCCAGGGGTAAATCTAAAGAGAATAAACAAAAGTCAAGGTGAGATGATACAGTCTAATGGAAGCAGTTCCTAATGTTGTACCTCTAATTTCAAACCTTTCACAAACTTAACCAATAAATCATTAAAAGCATTGTGTTGCAGTTTCCCAGTCTCAAATGTACAAGTGAATAAACCCATTGTTATAAAATTTGCAACCAGGGACATCTCCCCAGATCTGACCCACTTCACGACAGGCTGAGATGCATCCCAACACACGGCAGAGACCTGGCCCTTCGCTGCTTGTGAAGCATTGCACAGCTGCCAAACAAGAGAAAACCATCTTCCATCTGGCTGGAACTCAGGCTCCTGCACTGCCACCACATACCTGAATTATCGAGAGCTCATCCTCTGGCAGGAACGCCAAATGATTTGTTAGCCTACAGCTGCTATCCTCAAATACACTTTTTTTATACATCACCCCCACTTTTGATTAAAAGGACATAATCTTTCAATAAAAGCCTAATCCTCCTTCCAGTCACTGAGGCGTTCCCTCAAGATCCAGTACAAAGCAGATCACATATTAGTTTCATGATACAGTCATTTTTTAGGACCAGAAGAAGCCATAAGCAACTAACCTGACTTCCTGTAGTGCACGGGCCATGCAATTCACCCCACTGCTACTTTAGAGAGCCCTCACTTAAATGGAAAGCAAGGACAGAGCTGTAAGTGGGGTGGGCTTTAACTGATCAAGGAGTAACACTGCAGCCTACAAATGCTTTTATACCTATTAACCAGAGTCACACTAGGGAGCCTAACAAATCTACCTGTATCAGTTCCCAAAACAAAATAAAACACAAGCTCTAGAGAAAATCTTTTAAGAAGCAGCCAAATCCCAGGATTGGGTAGGTGCCCACTGCAGTTAATGAAAAATGCCTGAATAAGCACTGCAAGGTCTGGCCTAATAGCTGTATCACAGGACTTTTGAGATATCACCCACACGTTCAGTGTGTGGCAAAGACCACACTATGAGCTGGTGCCATCACATGCAACTCCATCAGGCTGCACATCAGTAAAGAGGAATGAAATGGGAGAGCAGCTAACATTATATAATTATTTGCCTCCTCTGCTGAAACACATGCTAAAGAAAAACAGAAGCCTTTTGTGGTTAAAGGCAAGAAAGCACAGATGAGTTAATCTGTTATGGAACATTAAATACCTGCAATGTAAACTGGGGTACTATTGCATCTCTGAGTCATAGCATCATAGAATCATAGAACGGTTTCAGTTGGAAGGGACCTTAAAGACCACCTAGTTCCAACCTCCCCTGCCACAGGCAGGGACACCTTTCCACTAGTCCAGGTTGCTCAAAGCTTCGTCCAACCTGGCCTTAAACACTTCCAGGGAGGGGGCATCCACATCTTCTCTGGGCAACCTCTTCCAGTGTCTCACCACCTTCACAGTAAAGAATTTCTTCATAATAGCTAATCTAAATCTGCCCTCTTTCAGTTTAAAACCATTCCCCCTCGTCCTATCACTACTTGCCCTTGTAAAAAGTCCCTTTCCCGCTTTCCTGTAGGCCCCTTTCAAGTACTGGAAGGCTGCTAGAAGGTCTCCCCGGAGCCTTCTCTTCTCCAGGCTGAACAGCCCCAACTCTCTCAGCCTGTGTTCATAGGAGAGGTGCTCCAGCTCTCTCATCATCTTAGTGGCCCTCCTCTGGACTCGTTCCAACAGCTCCATGTCCTTCTTACGCTGGGAGCCCCAGAGCTGAACGCAGTACTCCAGGTGGGGTCTCACGAGAGCTGAGTAGAGGGGCAGAATCACCTCCCTCAATCTGCTGGCCACACTTTTGATGCAGCCCAGGATACGATTTGCCTTCTGGGCTGCAAGCACGTATTGCTGGCTCACGTTGAGCTTCTCATCAACCACCACCCTCAAGTCCTTCTCCTCAGGGCTGCTCTCAATCCATTCTCCGCCCAGCCTGTATTTGTGCTTGGGATTGCCCTGACCCACATGCAGGACCTTGCACTTGGCCTTGTTGAACTTCATGCGGTTTGCACAGGCCCAGCTGTCAAGCCTGTCAAGGTCCCTCTGGATGGCATCCCTTCCCTCCAGCGGGTCAACCACACTGCACAGCTCGGTGTAGTCGGCAGACTTGCTGCGGGTGCACTCAATCCCACTGTCCATGTCGAGTTCCATGTCGAGTCAGAGATACACCAATAGTTTTAACTCTTTAGCTTGGGAGATGTGGTCAAAACAAAACCCCACTAACAATTCATATTGAAGGTTGGCTTAACAAGCCTCACCTTCAAAAAAATTTGGTCTAGAAAAGCAGAAGTAGAAAAATAGCAAACTAGGTAGGAATGGTGAAACCTTGCTCTTTTCACAATGACACTTGCCAGAGAAGAAGACTCAGATGAACCAAAACGCTGATTAAGGCAATACACATTCAGGCTTTAGGATGCAAATATTTAGCCACCAGCATCTGAGCTAAAACTATCTGCCAGTTTCACACTGACCAAAATCAAAAGATTACACAGAATCACAGAATCACAGAATGTTAGGGATTGGAAGGGACCTCGAAAGATCATCTAGTCCAATCCCCCTGCCGGAGCAGGATTACCTAGATCATACCACACAGGAACGCGTCCAGGCGGGTTTTGAATGTCTCCAGAGAAGGAGACTCCACAACCTCTCTGGGCAGCCTGTTCCAATGTTCGGTCACCCTCACCGTAAAGAAGTTTTTCCTCATATTTATGTGGAACCTCCTGTGTTCCAGCTTGCACCCATTGCCCCTTGTCCTGTCAAGGGATGTCACTGAGAAGAGCCTGGCTCCATCCTCATGACACTTGCCCTTTACATATTTATAAACATTAATGAGGTCACCCCTCAGTCTCCTCTTCTCTAAGCTAAAGAGACCCAGCTCCCTCAGCCTCTCCTCATAAGGGAGATGTTCCACTCCCTTAATCATCTTCGTGGCTCTGCGCTGGACTCTCTCTAGCAGTTCCCTGTCCTTCTTGAACTGAGGGGCCCAGAACTGGACACAATATTTCAGATGCGGCCTCACCAGGGCAGAGTAGAGGGGGAGGAGAACCTCTCTCGACCTGCTAACCACACCCCTTCTAATACACCCCAGGATGCCATTGGCCTTCTTGGCCACAAGGGCACATTGCTGGCTCATGGCCATCCTGTTGTCCACTAGGACCCCCAGGTCCCTTTCCCCTACGCTGCTCTCCAACAGCTCTGCCCCCAACTTGTACTGGTACATGGGGTTATTCTTGCCCAGATGTAGGACTCTACACTTGCCCCTGTTATATTTCATTAAGTTTCTCCCCGCCCAACTCTCCAGCCTGTCTAGGTCTCTCTGAATGGCTGCGCAGCCTTCCGGCGCGTCAGCCACTCCTCCCAGTTTTGTGTCATCAGCGAACTTGCTGACAGTGCACTCTATTCCCTCATTCAAGTCATTAATGAATATATTGAATAGAACTGGTCCCAGTACCGACCCTTGAGGGACTCTGCTAGACACAGGCCTCCAACTGGACTCTGTCCCATTGACCACCACTCTCTGGCTTCTTTCCTTCAGCCAGTTCACAATCCACCTCACTATCTGATCATCCAGACCACACTTCCTCAGTTTAGCTGCGAGGATGCTGTGGGAGACCGTGTCAAACGCTTTACTGAAATCGAGATAGACCACATCCACAGCTTTACCATCATCTATCCACCTGGTTATGTCCTCATAAAAGGCTATCAAGTTGGTTATGCATGACTTCCCCTTGGTGAAGCCATGCTGAGTGCCCCTAATGATCCCCCTATCCTTGATGTGCCTAGAGACAGCACCAAGGACAAGTTGTTCCATCACCTTTGCGGGGATGGAGGTGAGGCTGACCGGTCTATAGTTACCCGGGTCCTCCTTCTTGCCCTTTTTGAAGACTGGAGTGACATTCGCTTTCCTCCAGTCCTCACATTCGCTTTCCTCCAGTCCTCAGGCACCTCTCCCGTTGCCCACGACTTAGCAAAGATGATGGAGCAATGACTTGCAGCAGAACCAGCAATGAATTAGTGCAAAGCATCCAGTGATTAGCCATGCAGTCTTATTCCCACTAGTATTTTTGACTTCTTCCTCCGTTATTCACACACATTGTTTTTTTCCCCACTTATCAAGTACTGTGCTATTAGTCTCATTCCATTCCAAGCAAACATAATAATAATAATAATAATAATAAAGAAAACACTAAGGGAAACATCACATTGTTCATCCTCATCTGAAATGTTATTCAGTTCCTTCACCTGTGACTAAATCAGGCTGCTTTGCATGGTATGCTTAAATAGAAAAAGAGAATGATGCTATTTTTACGTTACTGATGCTTAAGCACAATGGCACTGGTTAGCAAAAAAAAAAAAAAAAAGTGCCCCTGCTACCATCTGAAATGTACTTAAGAGAGACATCCAGAATACTGCCACTTATACTGTAAAATGCCCAAGCCCTGCTGCCAGGGCACTCTGTTCTGTCCTCAGTGCTCTCAAATCTTCACTGAGCTCTTTTAAGGATGCTCAGTTTAGCAGACAGGAGGCTACAACCATGCAGACAGCCACTGCACACTGAGTTCCCTGCAAATGGCAAATCCTGTGGCTGAACTGCAAAACCCACAAGGTTAAAATACCATTAACTGGTGAGACAATTAGTGCGATTTCTCAGCATTATTCATGAAATTATAGTCAGGTTCATGCTGGCTAACTGGATTCTTACTAACCATGCTCACCTGTGGGAAAACACTGGCATGAAAACAAAGCCAAGACTATTTCTAAGCAGGCTGGAATCACTGCTGACATTGCACCCTTTGCATGTTGTGGACAAACACACATCCTTTAAATGCACTCACTCTACTACCTGTCAGCTGTGTTTCTGGGAGGATGCTACAGCTCTCACCTCACTGTCTGTGCCTGGTGCCACAGCTCCACGCTGAGCTCTCTAGTAACACTCTTGGCTCTGGAAAGATAACTTATTAGTTGGAATAGGTTTTATTGATGTCCAATAATTACATCAGTCTTAATCATATTAATAGCAAACCATGAAAGCAATGAGAAGATAATTTGTTTCTAGAGGGGTCAATGACTAAAGATACGATTACACAAGCCTGAGGCTAGCTCAGATGCACTCACACTGTATGGTATGTCCCCTGAAGCAGTAAGTGCTGTACAGATTTCAGTGTGGTTGTCCTTTCTTAATCTCTTATCAACAACCACTTTCAATAAGGCTATTTAAATAAGTGAATATAAAAGTTTATTGCTTAGCAACACTGATTTATAAACTCTCCTTTGGTGAGTTGCACTGTCAATTATGATGCAACTTCAAGGTGCATTTGCACCTTGTGTTACTGAGCAAATGAATCCCAGACTGTGCTCTATTTTTGTGCCCATAGACTTTTTAACCTCACTACCACCTACAGAGAATCACTCTAGAGGCTTGAAGACTCTCTAGATTAAGGCTCTACTGCAGTGAAGTACTTTCTATATTTTCTGTTTACAAGGGACACAGAAGATGGAATAGTTTTGAAAGAATCAGAGAAAAACAACACATATAGCTAGTGAAATTCTGACGTGATTTACTGTGCTGGCTAATCCCTAGTTTTATAATACGCTTCCAAGCTAGTGGGCACTTCAGTGGAAAACTGCTGACATTACTATAGAATAATATTCCTACCCATACCTGTTTCAACTAGGAACAACCTTAAATGAGCATCCATCTGATGTGCAGATGGGGAAGAATTATGTTTAGAAAGATTACCTGCTTAAATAAGTACACCTATGGCAAACATTAACACACATAACTGTGAGCTGACAGATCATCATTGCTCATTTAATGAGAATGCTCTAGGAGTACCCTACCGAAGTTAATTTCACCCATTCACCCTTATACAAACAGATCCCACAAAAACAGGCGGGCAATGATAGTCGAGGGAGAATTTGCAGAGTTAAACCTATGTCGTTCCACCTACCTCCTTGACAAAGGTTTTAATTCATCTGTCTACAAATGGCTGCAAGATCATAGTTACTTCAGAAAACCTAAGAACCTAAGGTACCAAAGAGGGCACAGACAAGAAGTTACAGAGTGTGGATCAGAATAAAGAGGTATCTTGGCTCAGTTCCAGAGCACCCCTCAGATCCAAAAGGGCTTCCCAAAGCATTAGAAATACATCTTTCAAGGTGGAAATTAAATTAACCAATAGCAACTAACTCTATGTCTTTATAGGCTGCAGAAGGCATCTGTGCTTTTACTGAAACCTAGTTAACCTCTTAAGCTAGATGGTCCCAGGCAGGAGAGACACAAAGCACAGTAGGCAGGCCTACTGAAGCCATCAATATTTATCTTCCAGCAGCACTGAGCTCTCCTAAAAGGGGGAAGGCCTCTGAGTTTCCTCTCAAGTTTACTTGCCCTTGGGGAGGCACTCATGATATTGTCATGGCTGACCTTACATCACATTTCTTGGGGCAGGAAGGGGAAGGCTGCATCCAAGTCCAATGCCCACTGTTCCTACGTATTCAAAAGTCCAGAGCTGCTGACACACTGGAAGACAGACAAGGATACACAACTTACTTTGGACTGCCAATCTACAACACCAAAGACATGAATCTACCCCGTTTTCATTTACAGAAGAAGCCAGCACCAAAACAACAGGGCTGACAAGCTTCTCTTTAGAGCTACAAACAAATCCCCTAAAAGATCTAACAATGTATTTTTGTGAGATTCAGTTCACATTCACTTGCCAAAAAATAGAATCAGAGATGCCAGGACATTCCTTGCTCTCTTAATCATCTTCTTAATTGGTATTTATAATTCTGTCTTAATTAATACTCATCACTCAGTGAGAAATCATGTACATCAGTATCTTAAAAAAGGGTAATGAAGCAAATACGCAGTGTCAATGAGACAAAGAAATATCCAACTTCTACGCAACAGTCTTAACTGTTGTCAGACCCTGTATTTATGGGATGCCACAGGTGCTTTTATCAGGAAATTCCACTGCTTCAGGTGATTTTCTGTGTAGCCCTTCTTCTGCGTCTTGGTCACCACCTTCTTAGGTGACCAGCACCATTTTCCTGGTGCTGATTTGCTTAATAAAGTTTCTTATGAGAACCACATATATTTTGCTTTCACTTTTAAGATACTCTGTTCCTTCTAAGTGTCACAGGAATCAAGTACTTCTTAGTTTAAACTGAAATTAAAGTATTTTGATTTATTAAAAGCAAATCATAAACTTCATTGTAAAGTAATAAACCCTATTCCAACTCTACACTGGAGTTGAGACCTACATTAATATAAAAACAGAAAGTCTGATGAAAAAGAAAACTACAAATGTTAACACAGAAAAATACACTTACAACACCAAACAGCTGATTAGTAGGACTCTGATGTTGATTTATCAAGTAAAAACAGAAATGTGTTAATGATTTTTCAAATGTCAGCAAAACCATTTGTTTAGTTAGTTTCCATTTAAAATTCTGTTTAATGTATCCTGTAGGTACATGTGGTACTTAACGGATTTTAAAACTAACAAAACAAAAAGGATGTGGTATCAACTGAGCACTGAACAGCCTTATGCAGTGCAAACTAGAGCACACTATGAAAAAAATCTTGATAAATCAGGCATGTCAACACACCCAGACAGTATCAAATGAGAGAGGAAGCAGACAAATATCCTCCCTCTTTACCACACACATTCAAATCAGGAACGATTATTCTGGGCACTGTACTACTGTGTGGCACTGGCTCAGGACACAGGAGACAGACAAGAGTCTGGGCCACTATGGACTTCACAGAGAAAAACCAAGACCTTGCATCATCCCTGTCAGCAGACTGGAAGCCACAGGAATGGTGTTACATGTTATAAATGAGAAAACATTACCAAGAGAGCGAATGTATCTACCAGTTATGAGCTTTAAATGCTACTGGGAGATATCCCAATGCAAACATGCTTGAGGCTGCTCTCTAAGTACTGATGGAGCATCACAGCAGTGACAGCAAGATTGCATAGACATGCCTGAGCTAGCTGCAAACTCAGCCGAGCCTACAAAACCCACACAAGAAGCAGGGCATATTAGACTACCTGATAACATGAACTGCCATTGTTACACCAGAAACGGCAAAAAGCGCACATACCTCAACTGCAAGCACCAAAAAGCATGATAATTTAGAGCTGGTCTTCTAACTGAGAGAAAAGATTTCAGTCTCCTTGTCAAAAACAAAGAAACAGCAATACTAACGATGTCTGATTTCCTTCAGCTTCATTGTCTTGTCGGGACTGATTTTGATATCAAAAAATGTGAGAAGTCTCACTGAAGCTTTTCTCAGTTCTGGAGCACTTAATGACTGTCTTCAACTCTGGACCTTATCCTGCAGGTATCCTCTGAGTGGGGTTGTTACAAGGCCTCTCCTCTCTACTAGCCACCAACTTGCCAGACACTTATAAATAGCTATTATATTACACTTAGCTTTCCCTCTGTCAATTAAACTGAAATCAAAACAATGGCTGAAAAAAAAATTTTTTTCAAGAAAATATAGGCAAACAACATAATCAAATAAACTTCATCTTATATGAAAATCACATTGAAATCTGGCATTGCATGGCTACACAGGCTGTTGGCTGACTATGATGAAACAAGGGCGTCTGTCCCATCTGAAAGCTGCCACCTGGGAACACTGAATGAAAACAGAAGAGTTCGGAAGGGATTAACTACAGAGTTTCCTCCTCACAACCGATAAAAACCAAAACAAAGAAATCCTGGACTTGGTGAAGTCAATGGGAGTTAAGCCACTGACCTTGAAGAAAGCCAAGTTTTCAGCCTGGCAGAACCTCAGCAGAGCTCAGTTTCACCACTGTGTTGACAGCCCCGCTTGCTGCCTCCCTCAGCTTGAACACAACTTTCAAGCACCAGGACAAACCCAAGCACTGGCAGCACGGCACCTAGAGAAGCTTTCGGATGCTGAGAGCAACTGCATGGTACTGCCCCGGACATCCAACCAGCTGCTTTTTAGATCTGCAAAGGCACAGTTCCCTTATGTTCTTACTACATCTTATGGAAAACTGAAAGTATCAAATATAATTAATGTATCAAAAAAAGAAAAAAAAAAAGATTAAAAAAATCAATTAAAAAAAGAATGCAAGCCTATCTTCATGCATTACGACTTCGTATCATTTCCGATTCTAGAATCAGTCAGAAAGGTCAGGGAAATCTGAGGACGTAAGATGAAGTCGGAGGTGCCACACCACAACATCTTTGCTCACCTCCTCTGAAATAGGAAGGTCAGTGGCATAGTGATAATCGGTGAAATTACCAGCATACAGAGAGCACTCCCTGAGCCAGGGCCTAACAGTTGCTCACTTGACACATGCTGGCACCGTTCTTCCCAAAGAAAGATGAGGACACTCAACTGCCAGCAGATCTAGCATCCTCTCCAATGTTTATCGGACCTTCCTGGCCAGGAAAATCCTGAACGCAGCTTACAGAGCAAGGTTCCCCCAAACACTTCTCTGCTGAGCCCAGCACTAACTGCACCCAAACAAAACAGCAAGGCAGGAGAAACACAGTGTGAAATCTACCAAAACAAAAGTGAAAGGGACTCACTTTCCTAGCTGAGTCACGGATTTTCCACACTGAATACAGAAGTACAGATGGTGAAAAGGGAGCTGAAAGATTTAAAGATAGCATTTCAAGTTTCCAAAAATCATAGCTGGCACCTCAGCAAATAATAGAGAGTTCCAGTATTTCTGACAGATCCTTCAGAAAAAAATGCCCCCTTTTATTTTGGAACTAAACCAAAACTACATGCTTATTTTTCCCCACTTCCTGAAGCAAAAGTAATAACCTCCAGTATAAGATTTTGTTTATAATGTTGTTTGAGTGCCATGCTTGAAATACAGGCCATAGCAAAGGTGTGCATAAAAGCATTTTCCCTTCTCATGCTGCCTTTTACAGTACAAATTGCAGAAAAAAAATATTACTGGTTTATGCAAATAAAACACACTTTTTTCCCCCAAAATTCTGCCTTCAAAAGGTAGACTTCTCAAGAGGTCAGGTTAGTTAATTGCCATGTCATTACAAGAGCTCTATTTCAAGATTTTGGCAGCCCTCTTTATCTTACTACAACAGACCATGTAAAATCTTACACTCTGTGGGCTATCACAAGCTCAGGACATATCCCAGAACAGTACTGGTGTGTGGCTCATACAGTGACAGAACTAAACAAAAGCATTGGTAGCTTTCATTACCCAAAGCTAAATTTTGGTTCCCGTTTTTTACCAGCACCGAAAAAGAAAACTTCCTCCTCTGCAGGGTACCCGGTTAACTCAGGTGTGCCAGAGCACATGTGCCTAATCGCACGCCCATTTGCCTACGATGAATCATTAACCCAGTCCTGAAGCAGGAAGGTAAGCAGCTACCAGCCTTAGCCCCATGGACCATTCATCGGCCTGAGCTGCTGAATGAATGCTGAACCCAATGGAAAAGCAGGGACTGAACAAAACCAGACCAGGGTGGAGGAGTCGGGAGGAATTTTGACTAACACAGGCACTAGGACCACAAGGTTTCTTCCCACAGGCCACCACCCGCCGCTGAACCTTGTGTCCTAAGTCTAATTCTAGCCCTGAAGAAACGACAGCGATGCCATCCGAGTTACTCCCACGAGCTCACCCAGCTCCTGCCCTTCCGGAAGAACGCCGCTGAATGAGCATGAGCTACTCGCACCAGGGTGGGATGGGCACAATGTTTTGTTGCACTCAGGGAAACAAAAGCATCCCACACCCATGTCTGCTGCACACTGTAATTCAGAAAAGCACAGGCATGCTTCTCACCTTCACAGGACATACGGCATGTAAATGCTGCTTTCCTCTTACCCAAATGAAACCATGCATATGTATTTGATGTAGTAAGAATGTTGCCAGGATATATGCCATCGTTTCTGCTTCTGAGTCAGGAGTAATACATGAGAAGTAGGACTAAACACTAAAAAATCGCATTCGTTATTTAGATTCAGCTACTTCTGTGCAGCATTGCTTTATCTTCTATGCAATTTCTGATGCAATACTCCTCTACAGTACTTTGAAGAAAGAAATTATTAGAGACATCTACTGACACAAGCACGAGCAAAGCGGGCTGATCGCTCCTTGTTGTTCTATGGAAGGATGTCACCAAATGCTGCTGGCAAAGCAAAGATGCTTCCAACCCAGACTGCTGCCACCACAGGCCTCCTAGCAGGCTAAATTCAATCTCACAGCATCTGGGAACGGGATGAGTCAGTGAAGGATGGATGCGGCCAGGAAACTGCTAGACCAAACTTTTTTCCTCCCACCCTGATTGAGTAGGCTATCATATACCAAAAATACTACCACGTAATAATGGAAGACAGAAGAGATCTGTAACCATCTGTGTGTCATCACTGCCCACATTCAGAGCTAGGGAAAGAGACACCGGGGGCATTTACGCACCATGGAGTCATTTGTTGACTATACTGTCCATATCAAATCCTCACAAGGGCATGCACTGTTTTTGACAGAGCAGTTGATCTGCTAAGTCCATAAGCATAGTAAGAGAGTACACCGAAGCTTCCGCCTGGCCTGTGAGTGTCAAAAACTCTGTTCCCTGCTATCAAACGTCATGTATTCTTGGTGTTTTTAGTGAGGCAGCAAATGAATGCCTGGAAGCAGATGCCTCCTAACATAAGCCTGACAGAAGCAGCAACATAAAAAGTCTAACCCGACTGAATCAAACACATATATGCACGCACGCGCACACATACGGCGATTAGCAAAAATATTATTTGCAAGCAGTCCCGTTTTCCTCTCAATATCCAAAGACTTATTAATGCATCAGCCTTATTCCAATTATCCTGACCATGCTGCTGTTAAAAGCAAGCTATGCGTTATCACAGATGTCCTTGACCACAGTATTAGGTCCAGAGAGATGGGGTAGGAAGAAAAGCGTGAGAATTCAATTTCACCACTGCTTCTTCTCTCAAAGTAAATAATGAATTAAAAGTTTAATCTTTCATTGAATACCTGGCATGTTGATAGTCTCGGCAAATGACAACTAAATTAAACATATATGAACAGTGTCACGTAACAAGTCTAACTGCTTATTTTTAAACTTGGAAGAGTCTGAACAATTGAAAATATTTGAGTTGGGCTTACAAAGTTAATTCCACACATCCTTTTCAGGCACTCAGTCTGCATAGCCAGTAGTAGTAGATGGCACTGAAAAGAGAGAAGAAATCTGAAACAGACAAAAAAGGAAAAACTTCCTATACTCATGATATTACTGAGAAAATAGTATGTAGCATATTATTCTTTTTAATTTCTGCTGCAGAAAAGGGTAGGACAGGCTTAGGATGGCGAGAAACCTCTGTATATGATATTAATATTAAAGAATCAGTGCTAGCATGAAAAAGACACTTCGTAAAAAGAAAACAGCCTAACCTTAACCTCACTTAGCAGTCTCTCCCTTGAATCAGCAGACTGATACCCACGAGGAACTGGTGTCAAGTAGACAAGCAGTGTGCTTTTGCATTTTAATTATGCATATACATACAAAAAGAGAATTTCTGTCAATCCTTAAACATCTACACTGTTGAAAGAAGAAACAACTAATGTTAAGAGAAATCTTATTCTGGCTTCATTTGGTATTATTTAACAAGTAACTTCTATAGACAACTAATTCAACCACTTTGCAGTTTCTACTTCAGCCAGTCTGAAGAAAAGCCACAGACACACGCAGCCCGAACACGGCTACGTATCTCCAAGTATTTTTCTAGATATTTTCTCGATACAAATTGGGGTGTGGAGGGGAAGAGTATTTACAGGACACATACACAGGCCTGCACATCTAACTAGAAAGGTGAATCTTCCTCCCGTTGCTCGACCGACAGCAGCCACCTGGGTTCACGCCGGTCCCGCGGGCGAGGCACGGGCAGCGCAGGGGCTGGGTGCAGCCACTTCCCACCGCTGCCCCTTCCTCCTCCTCACCCGGCTCCTCTGGGCGCTGCAGTCCCTCCAGGGCGCTACCAGCTCAGCTGTGGCGCCTCCTGCGGCTCTGGCCCCACTGCTCCTTTGTCTCAGCTTTTTCTGCCCCCTTCTTACATGGGCTTTCCCAGAGGCACCACCATCGTGGCTGAGGGGCTCAGCTGTGCCCTGCGGTGGGGCTGCTGGAGCCGGCTGGAACCGGCTGTGTCTGGCGCGGGGCAGCCCCGGCTGCTCCTCACAGAGGCCGCCCCGCAGCCCCCGCCCCAATACCTTCCCAGCTATGCACTATACAGTTAATAATTAGCACCACTGGCTAAAATGAAGAAGCAGAGAAGCAGCTTCACTTTCCGTTTGGTTTCTCCAGTTAATGAACGTCTCCCAGAAGCCTGCAGCTGAGGTACAAGTACAGGCTGCGGGACAGTGAGGTCCCACCCATTTCTCTGCTGAAGGCAGATCCCTCCATAACCCAGACAGATCCCTCCACCTCTTCCAGCTCACTCAGTTTCTCCCTCTCTGGGAACACACATACTATAGCAGTGCTCAGACACTGTGGAAGTGGAGAGCTAAAGGAGATGAAGAGAGAAACAAGGTTTCCTGATGATGTGTCCAGTGATCTACCAAGAGGCCAACCTGCAGCACCTGAGCTGCCTGAGACACACAGGTATTTTAAGTGTCAGGCTGTGTACAAGAAGCCTTGTGCAAGACAATACAGACTCTGGCTACAGAAGAACACAAACCAACAGGGGCAGCTGAAGCCAACATCAGCAGATCCCACTAAAACCCAGGCTCATGCTGAGCCCAAGAAGGCTACGTAGGAAAAACAATGCAAAGCTCTTAGGGCCAGTTCATCTCTCCCTCGAGCCACCCAGGTCACCTTCACTCCTTGTCAAACACGGTATGTGCTTTATGAAACTACACAAGAAAACTATGAAGGCCAATGAGAAGCTTCACCTGTGGCACAGAGATGGCAGAGTTCCTTGTTCTAAGGCCACCACCGCAGGATGACACATTGCCTCAGGATTTTTGCAAAAGGACTTCAGCCTTACCTGTGTCCTGCAGCTTTGACCGGCAGTACCCTTACAGAGTCACTACCAACACAGTGCTGGGTTAACGGTTGGACTCGATGATCTTAAAGGTCCTTTCCAACCAAAACAATTCTATGATTCTATAACACAGAGTCTCCAATTATTTCAAGAAAAATGAAGTTACATTTAATTTTTGCCCTGATTTTTTCCGCTCCCTCAAATCTGGCACGCTAGTGATATAGAAATGTTTTATCCACAAGTGATCAGTTACAGAATCACAGAATCAACCAAGTTGGAAGACACCTCAGGGATCATCGAGTCCAACCGTTGCCCTGACACCACCATGTCAACTAGATCATGGCACTAAGTGCCATGTCCAGTCTTTTCTTAAACACATCCAGAGATGGTGACTCCACCACCTACCTGGGCAGCCCATTCCAATGTCTAATAACCCTTTCTGAAAAGAAATTCTTCCTAATGTCCAACCTGAACCTCCCCTGGCGAAGCTTGAGGCTGTGACCTCTTGTCCTATCGCTAGTTGCCCGGGAGAAGAGGCCGACTCCCACTTCACTACAACCTCCCTTCAGGTAGTTACGAATAGTTTCAGACAAAATTTTCTCAAACTTTGAAAGTCTACCATTCAAACAAGCTAGACCCCTTTAATTTAAACAAACTTAAAAAACTTTCATAAACATAGAAATAAAATAACCCAAGCACCCAGTCAAATCAAATACATCAGGAAGTAAGTGTATAAACGGCAGTTTCTTAAAGCCAACTCAGGGAATGCGACTTCAATGCTAAACACTGAAGCAAGGCAACTACATCTTCCTCTCACAGTAACACAGCACAGGGATGCAGCAACACATCTGGGTGGTGGCAGACAGGCTCTGCATACTGCCCAAACTACAAAACCCCATCCCTCTATTTTTACTTCAGGTTTTCAATTATCTTGCTACTGAATACATGCCAGTAAACCAAGGATTTCAACCGTTAAAATACTAACTCCTCGCACACGTTAAGTCAGCAGTCTTAAAAAGAAAGAGTCAAATTCTGATACTCCTACTAAACTCAGGATCTCCAAAAACACCACGTTGTTCTAAAAAAGCAACTCACGACATAGAGGTACCTGTCACTGTTAGTAAGGCACCTGTACCCCTGCAGCCGTCCTTCTGTTCACACCCTCGCAGCCTTTTCCTGAGTCAGAAGAGAGGCACAGTGGCTCGAACAGAGCTTTCTGAATTCAAGAGAGTTTCCTGATCATTTGCTGTGGCCACCTGTTGGTGAAATGGGTATGTAAAACCTCATCACAGAGTATGTATCTATTTAAATGACTCACATTTATAGCATTGCTTCTACTTTCAGAGCTTTAAAACCTGTTATGTTTCTCTTGGAAGGGAAGAAAAGGAGAGGGGAAAAAAAAAATATTTATTCATATTGATACTGAACACTTGTCTCTCGATGCTGCTAAGTATTTTTAAGGACTCGACAACTCGGTCAGGTGTTTGATTGCTGTTTCAAGTGAGCCGAGACGCAGGAGCAGTGCAGCCGAGGTGGTGCTCGGGGAGCTCCGCCACCCGCGAGACCACCGGCATCCAGGCCTCCCTCCAGCTGCACGTAACCTCCAGCTTCTGCAGGCTGGCAGCAGCTGCTCACGCCCTGCCTGCTCTTTTAAACACTGTTTTTAGCTACTACGTTCTTACTGTTCACGACGAAAAAGAAATACAAGAGCCAAAAAAGAAATCCCCTTTCCTTTGGCAAAACTGTGCTAATCACACCATCATTAGAGAACGAACTTACTCGAATCACTAAAGGCAAGCAGGCATCTCAGCTAACTATATTGGCCCCGGGGAAGGGGAGGAACAACAGTCTGGCAGATTTTGTAACAACCCTTACAAAAATAAAATTGATAAATGGTTAATTCCCTTGGTATGTGAATTGGCATAGTCCATTACATTAATAGAATAACCCTAACTTAACCAATGAAATAATCTGCTCTTGGCATCTCTTTAATACACATATCCTATTACGAAACTATTTCTAAGCAAAATGTGTGTGTGTCAAACTAACAGCGAATTGAGAGGTTTCATTTTTTTCATGTACAAAAATAAAATAATACTAAAATTATTAAAGGAAACTTCGCACAAGGCATGGAGATTTAAAACTGTTTCCAGTTGTCATTACACCAACGGAACTAAAAATGTGTAAGTGAATACGTATGAAATGTATTTATAGCATTTTATGATTACTTACAGAATGGGAAACGAGTGGTTTATTTTTTATGATCACGTCCTGATTGTACAGCAAACCCAAGATGCAATAACAGTAATGTTACCCTTCTAAAATCTAGCAGCCTGGGACAGAATAGTAGCACATGAATCATGTCTTTGGGATGGAAGGCATCAGGAGAAAGAGAAAGAATATGAAAGCTGTATTTGTACAAACTGTAAAAAGAGGAGAAATTAACTTGCAGGAACAAAGACAATAAAAATTAAAGAAAGACACATACAGAAAGAGAAGGAAGAGACAGACGTATGGCCTGCCAGATCAATCCTCTCTCGCCAACTGCTGGTAAGAAGGTATGCTTAAAAAGAACAGTGGAGCATAACAAAGCTGACAAACTGATAAAAGGACGAAAAAGCCTAAATCCAGCTAGGAAACAAGGAAGAGGAAATATGTCCCTTTTTTCTGAAAATGTTCATTATTTTACATTACACTTTACTACTGAACCACTCGCTCTCATCACACTTCTATTAATTAATTACCTGTGTCCTAATAAGGAGTAACATTTTACATTTTCAGCAAAATCTGTAGGCATTAATAACAGGTAGGCAAACTATCCCTTTTTCTAAGATGGAAATTGAAAAAACGAGTGGGGAACAAGGTGCCCCCTCTCTCCAAAAATTAACAGCAGGGCTGCTGGAAGGATTTGATGCATGAACTACTAGATTTTGCTGCTTTGCCTAGATAGGGGGATTAAGAGTCGGGGTTTTCTGAACCTAACCTCCCACAAATATTTTCATTAGCTAATACTAAGAAATCTGTCGTTTTGCAATTTGGCCCTCAGTTTAAACCAACTCACTTTTATGTTTTAAATTATTTTTTAAGAATGGAAGTGACACTCTGTACAGACTTAACCAAAGGCCATTTAGTGACATGCTTTCCAGCTGAAGAGTCTGCAGAGAAACCTAGTACTGCCAGACACCCAGTGTATCTGTTCTTTTTTTCAGTAATCTGCTGAAATCTAATCTTCAATATCACAAGTAAGCCATTGTGTGCAAAAAAAAAAAGACCACTGTCTACTCCTGTTGCATATACAGTAACTATTCTACAGTACCCCATTTTGGAACAAGAAAGAAAAGCGGAAGAAGTTTTTTACAGCCAATATAATGGGATTACACATCATGCGGCATATCCATTTCACGTTGCTGAGAACAAGAAATTGGTTAACTAAACAAGACTCTTCAAGCATATTTGACTTCCTGACTGTTCATTAGTATTTTAATGGAAAGTGCTCACCAAAAGAAAAATGCTTAATATTTCATCAATCAGACTTATTCTACAGTTAGATCCAGATCCTGAAGCAGTGGTTGTTCATTTTTCCTCACACCAACTTACTCCTCTCTGGTTTAATTCTTGACTAGATATCCTTCACTCACTTTCTGTTCTGTTCTAGATAGTGGGACATCCTGGCAGCACCAGTGGTTGAACTGAAGTCAATCAATCAGCATCATAATCATGATTTCTCATCATCTCTCCCTCTGATGCCAACTACTATCACAGAAAACTAACAGAATAGTCAACTTTGAACACGAGCTTCAAAGGAGAGGAAAAAGCCATGCACACTAATATGTTCTGCACTTAGGGATTCCCTAAAACAAACTGCTCTTTCCCACTCCATTGTTAGGTCTTGCATGTAACACAACTTTAAAAACTGCACTAGTAGAGAAGCTGAAAGATGGACTAAAATAAGGAAAGAGCTCTAACATCTGTCCAAGATTAGAAATAATGTTCTCACCAGCTACAGCAGTAGTGCAGATCAGTTTCTGATACACTCAAATGCAAAATTAATTTAGTCTGAGTCAGATCCGCAGCTTGAAAACTGAAGAACCCTGTTGGCATGTTGCAGTTTTAGTTCAAAAAGGCAGCAATTTTTTAATAGTAATAGCCAGACTTCTCTTAGCTATTGGATTGCAAGTTTACCAAGAAAGCACATAGCAGGTGAAGAACATGAAAGTCCCCAAGAACAACATATGCTAAAACAAGGATTCCCAGATCACAGTATGGATGAGCTATTACTGAGCGCCAAAAAGGAATCCCACTGAAGTACGTTTTTATTATATTTTATATCATTATAAATTTATTCTAGAAAAGCCACTGATATTCTGCTATAGGCAGAGCAACCTTGGTCCTATTAGTCTGATTTAATTCCTGGAAGTGAGCTCCACATTCCCTCCCATTACCAGTCTGGTCTCAGATTAAATACAGAACACTACCACTTTAGGAATGCTTCCGAAGTTTGTGTCTCTATATAAAGTTTATAGGCCCCAGCTGTCACAATCTCAAAGATAATCTGTACTACTTCTGTATTTTATGACCAAAATTTGACATTAAGAAAGGACAGTCAACTCAGTATCATACATTACTAAACAGCTGTCACACAAAACAAAACACATGTATTTTGTTTTCTCAAACTGAAGAAAACCATGCCTATAAAGTTAATGAAACGGTATTTGTTTATGTTGTCTCATAAGAAGATTTAACACCAAATAATAAAATGCCTAACTTTTCATAGCAGTGTCACCAAGAAATACTGGACAAAAATTATCCCCTCTGTTTCATGGTAGCGGATGGTCTCCAGTGCTAACTATCCGTGTGCTTTTACCTCTGGTCAAATTAAGACTGGCAAATGACACCTGTAAAGTCTCTGCTTTCAACTACCCTTTCCAGTCAAACGCAAACCCTGCGTACTTTGAGGATCTAAGACGTACAAAGCACGTGAGTTATTATTATAAGCAGCAGCTTGCTTTTAAATACCTCCCTTTGTGCCCTCAGCACTGTATTTCAGCATAAACCTACAAGCTGGCCTCTCTACCTACCTGCCTGCGAGGGTGACTCATACAATAAGCAGCATGAATCTGAAAGCTGAAAATCACAACTGAATTGTGGGTGAAAAAGCAGAAGGACAGGCTTCCTTACATGTTTCTTCAAATATAAAATCCAGACAATTATGTCACCTTTCTTTTATAAAATGACCCATATGAGGTCGTATATTTATGCCACTTTCTCTATAATAGTATTTTTATTTTCATGTGGATACAGTACACCATGTGATCTACCTGGGGAGAGTTTTGCCTGAAATCACTCCAAACAGCAGCTTAGTTCGAAGTGCTGAAGCATCAGCCTCCTTCATTCATCCTCCCAGGGCAATGAACGAGAAACCATTTCCTTAGTGGCACCAAAGCCCTGCTTTGTTTTTCTTGATCTTGGATTTATATTTGTAGCTGATCATGGATGAATCTTTGGTAGCTAAATCACAACAGCTCGTCTGTCTGCAGTCAGCAAGGATACGAAATGGAAATGACCGCCCCCCCCACCCCCCAAAAAAAAGAAAAAAGAAAGAAAAAAAAAGAAAAAAGGAATCCTCTCCCAGAGCCAAACCTCAGTTTACACAGCATGAAGCAATCTCTCCACAAGCTGGCTTCTCCTCTGGGCAGGTTTCATGGGATTGCGGTGCCACAGAAATGCACAGGATCTGCCTTGTTTATGCCCTGTTCCTTTCGATGCCTGCTCACACCCTCTGCTCTGAAGTGGGTTTATACGTGGCAACACCTGTGTTATCTTAGAAATGCTTTGGCCAAGAATAATCCTACACACCAGAGCAGACTCTTTTTACGCCTGTCTGCTAAGCACAGCGGGGCAGGTAACCCAGCCGAGTGGTCTGGAGTCGGCACCAATGGGTTGTCCTATAAAGCAATGGAGTCAGAGCAGTAACTTGTCAGGGTGTGATGTGCCAGAAACTCAGCTCAGCGAAAAAGCAGGATGGGGACTTCAGAGGTGTGGCCAGCAGGAGAAACATGAAGGACAAGGCAGACTTGAAAGGGTATGAAGTGTGTTGGGGGGAGCAGGGGAGGAGGAGAAATGCTTCATCATACTGGATCTGTTAGAACACGCAGTGAAAAGGGTACACCACTGAAACGCCTTTAAGGAGGGAACATCTGCAGAGGCTCCCATACCAATCAGAAGCTTACGACATCTTTTAATGAGCATTTCTTAATACCCTTCCTCCTCACCAAGGCCCATCAGGCCTCCTGGCTCTTTGTCCTATGCTGCGGAAACCCAAGCAGAACCCAAATAACTTAAAGAGGTCGCATAAAACCTCCATTTTTTTTTTACTCCAGTCTTCAACACCTCCATTCACACAAGTTAAAAAACCACAAGGATTTTGTCTGAATGATTAAACAGCATCTCCCAACAGCTGCATCTGTTGGAAAAATCCGCTCTGATTTCCAACAGCAAAACACCTCACCTTTGCTTATCTGTTACAGATGCCTAATGCATGGTCAGGGTCTAGGACAATACTATAATGAAAGGAATAAATAAAGGAAAAGACATGCAGTGTGAGAGACTGTTCCTCCTTTCTGATGACAGTGGCGCACTGAAATGAATTTGGCTCGTTACTGTTGTATTTTAATCGAGCCTTGCAGTCCCAAAACTGTGTAATAAAACTGCATCACCTGCACTGCAACCACAACAAGCAAGACGCAGGGCAGGAGCAGGAACGGGTTCTCTGTGCAGGACTTGGGTTCACGCAGTTAGGGCATCTGCTGTTGAGCCTGTGTTTGCAGAATTTACCTGTCCTAGTGACACGAACTGACTCCATTTCCAAATCTAGCCCTTGTGTAGCAATTTTAATTTGCAGAGAAGTTTTACAAAAATGTCTTAGGCCATACACCAAGGGAAAATATTTCCCACTGCAAGCTCAATGCAAAGGGTTTGTTGAAAAAAATGATTGGTATATACAATGTTTAGATGTACAAATAAAGCTTTCCAAGGGGCTGCTCTAACTTGTACCTGAGGTATTTTAGCTTCTACAGCAGCCCAAGAACTAGAATAAGGATAAAGGAGGCATCAAACCACACATTCACTATGATTTCTGTGCTGCTTCTCTCCCAAAAGATGCAGCACTGAAGCAGCCCTCGGGTCTTTACGTGAAACTCCACCGAGAGACTTTACTTCAATCAGCCACTTCCAAGGAGGAGTCTGTTTTAACCACAATTTCAAAGGATATAAAATTTGACATACACCTGGGTAAACAGTTTAATCCCAAATGCTGTTTAAGCTCATGCCTACGCGATCTTTAAAGGTCTGTTCTGCAGACTCCTTAACTGACCTCGCTGGCTCTTGTACACCACCCAAACTCAGGGCTGAAGACCAAAGCCTCAGACTGAAGAGCCAAACCTTCCAGACTAGCTCCCACAGTCCCCAAAGAGATGCTTAATTACGATAAATTATAAACATTTTCTCTGAATTAATAGTGCTTTTTTAAATGACTATATAATTTATATTAAAACGCTGTATTAAAGATTCACATCACTTAAAAAACAGTAACTACTGTCTCTCAAATCACCAATTTAGACTGAAATACTCCTGATTTACACCAATAAAAATGAAGAGACAGTGAAGCCTGCGGTTGGTTTCTTCCCTACACATGCAATGGACAGCACTCTACCGCAAAACTACATGGGTGTGATCCGGAGGTTTACAGATCACCCATGACGTTGATAGCACACATCATACATGAAATTAGGAAGCATTAGAAGATGACGCATGCTGGTACAAACAGGATGAAGTGAATTTGGCCAAATAGGAATTTTCTGATCCTGAATATCTAGTCCTGTTTATGAAGAAAACATAATTGTTCAAGAAGTGTTAAGGCACATTGGAGGCGTGCTGACTTCAGGAAAGTGCGCAGAATCAAATGAAATACTGTAATATAGACAGTCTCACGTGCAAAGACCATGCAGTGCATTCTCATATTTAGACCTGACATTAAACACTGGCAATGAAAAAAACAGTCACTACCCAAAAGCTTAAAAACTAACATGCCAGATACAAGACAGCAGATACTCACTGCTGCACCGATTCGTATTTGAATAATTACAGGATTTTATAGACAGTAATGCAAAGGCAGATTTTTGGTTTGGCTTAAAGCATGGAAGTGTACATATATACGAAAACTGCATGGAACTGCCATTTAGAAAAATACTGCAAGACGAAAGTATACAGAGCAAACTGGCTAACCTGTACAGCTGTACACAGAAACAGCCTGACTGCTCTCTGAGCGTTAGTGTCACCCTGAAGAATCTTCTTTGCTAGTGACAAAGGCTCACGGTAAACTGCTGTATGGGGGAGACGCTCACTTCTTTTAAAAAAGTATTACATGACATAAAACCAAACCAAAACAAACCCCTAACACCAAACTTGTAGCTGCTCTTGGCCTGGTGATCACAAACACTGCCTAACTCTCTTCCTTCTTCCCACCTACTTCACAACTGACAGCGGTCTCATCCAGCACATCAACTGTGCAGCAGAACATTTTGAATCCCCACTAGAATGGAGTGTACTGCTTGGAGGATTTACACCAAGTTACCCTGTTTTTTCCATTAATGCTAAATTACAGTCGTGTACAAAGATGCAATTCCTCGCCAAAAGGCAACCGAAGAATCACACTCCTTAATTTCCCTGTGAAAAAGCTACCAGAGAGTAACTTTTTCTTTCCCCTCCCAAAATAAAACCACCCCCATGCATGTACTTGGAACTGATTAACACTATAAGGTCTTCATACATATGCACTATTCTACCATAGACATTAACATGTTAATTAAAACTTGACAATGTTATGTGTGTATACACACACACACACAAAACCCAAGCAATATCTCCACCTTTTTCTGACCAGTTATATGAACTCAATATTTTTCCACACTTAGGCTTATATAAATAGCCACTACACAATCCAAAACTGGTTATGCTTTTTTTCTTCTTTGTCTTCTGTACTTCCACAGAAACCCACTGACTTAAGCTCGTTCCCTCTCTGTCACGCAGATGCTTAATTCTTCAGGGAAAAGGAGGGAAGATCTAGTTTAGTCGTCAAGCTGTTCAGCAGAAAAGGATTCTCAAATGAAAACAGTTGAAAGTTTGAAAGTTTGAAAGTTTTTGAAAGTTTGAAAGTTTGAAAGTTTGAAAGTTTGAAAGTTTGAAAGTTTGAAAGTTTGAAAGTTTGAAAGTTTGAAAGTTTGAAAGTTTGAAAGTTTGAAAGTTTCTTCTTCCTCTTCTCTCAAACAGGAAAGTCTTGAACTGGAGATCCAGCCTGTGTATCCCTCTCTGAAATAGCTGAGAGGCTTGTGACTAGACAGGGGCTACTGTCAGAATCATCTTTATGACCTGTGGAGCCTTTCCTGACATCTTAACTGAAAACTTCGCTGCCAGCCCCAAAGCCTTAACTTTCTCCTGACCTTCAGTCAGCTCCTGGCACTGGAATGGAAATACCAGAAGCAGACAGATGAACAGGATACAGCAACTTCACATGTTAAATCACTGCTATGTGGGTGTACAGACATGAGTTTGGAGAGGGTTCATTGCGGGGGGCAGGGGGGGGTTGGGTTTGGGTTTTGGTTTTTTTTTGTTTGTTTTTAAATCACAGCTGCTGTCTCAGAACACCATAAACTCACCTTGTTGAGTATAATCCTGCTGACAACTAGGCTATCACTAGTATAGTCACCCTAGTCAGCTGGAAGGCTTTTCTCCCCATCCACAAGAAAGCTTTTTTCCCTGATTAACAAAGAAATCACAAAAGCTTTTGGTGTACGCTAGGGACATCACATGCAGGTACCATTTTTCTATCTGTATCATTTTTGTACCTGTTTATATCAGAAAGTTGAATCATTTTCACCACATTGATAAGCTGAAAAAAAAAATACGTTCTTCAATGTGGGGAAATGGTGACTTGTAGATGCACACACTTACCTAATGATTGGCACAAGGAATAAAGAACTATATCAGTTTTCACCGTAAATTAAAGCCAGAGAGATACTCCTCATCATAGCTGAGTCCATAGTATTGCAGTAGGCAAAGGTGTGCTGTAGTTGGGGGTATTAAAGAGCAGCCTGCAGCGAGCTATACTCAACATTTGGATAGATTTCAACCACATATTAGCAAGAGACTTAGACAAATTAAAGTTTTGTCTCTCAAATAAATAGCACTTTTCTGACAGCTCTTTTATTTATTTTTTTTTCCCACTGATGTTTATTTATTTGGATTCTCCTGCTCGGCATACATCACCTATTAGTCATAATTATTCAGTCATGATTTAGGGTCTCATCCAGTCACGATCTGATCTATTTCTGACTGCAGTCAATGGTCGATACCTCTTAATGTTGAAGGTGGAAACAGAACATAACCCTGGGATTATTAATGATGCCCTTAGAATGTATTTGCTTTTCCACAGGTCTTTTAGTGGTTTTTACTTAACTCTGTAACTAAAATACTGCCAGCAATCTCCTTGCACTTGCAGTCATTTACCGATTTCATGCCTTAATAAAAAACGCCGCACAATAACAATTTATAAATGCAGCCTGTACGTTCAAAGAAAACAAGTTGCCAGTCGCTCCACAAATAAAAATCCTCCTGGCTCCACGGCTTTCCTTTGAGTCATGAGTAAAACTAGATGCTAGAAACTCTGAATAACCCACACACCCATGCTAACATGCGTCCAGAGAAGATCATTTCCCAGCAGACATTTGTGGACTCGTTACTAACGATCCAGCTGCTAATTTAGCATCTGCTCTTATTCTCGGGTTACCAGCAGGTCCCTCCCCACCCCACAACCCCGCTCTGAATGGGTCGTACTCACGCACGGCTTTGCTTCTTTAAAATACACTGGTATATTTAGCAACAGTAAGCGACTTTACACGATAAGGAGGGGGCATGGTTCAGATTAAGTAGGTAAATAAAACTCAATCAAATTAATCAAAAGCAGGCTTCACAAAACAAAAGGCTTTTTGATTTGATCATTTCAGGAAAGATTTGAGAGAAGCAAAAAAGCCCTGCACATTACAACTTAATCTAGGGAGGGGAAAAAGTATCATATTTTCCCCTCCCCTTTCCCTAGAAGGCAACCTGCTGCAGTTTATTTAAACCAGAATTTCTTCACTACGAAACCAAACCGTGAAAGACATATCATGCATTTTTGCTTTATAAAGTGAAAAATCTCATATTTTCACAAGCATATTTTTTTTCATAACTGGATTCAGACATTAAAACATTACTTTCAGCTTTGCTGGAAAACAAAACTGCCACCAGTAAAGTTCTGAACTTTCACTCAAGACTAAGTCAGTTTTGTAGATGAAAAAGTCCCTGCTCTTTGTATATTACATTTAATTTCACTACTAAAATTTAACTTCATGACTTACATAATGGTCTCATAAAGTTACACAATAGTCACTTGTTTTGATTAATAAGTTTTGAGACAGGGTGAAAAAAACCTAATGTACTGAAGTACTAAACCAATAAAACTCCATTTACTGAATATGTGCACACAAATTGAGCCACTTTGTGACAAAAACAATTTAGTGCAATGAAATATTAAATGCTATTTAAAAAGGAAAACATTTTTCACTGTAAAAAAATAAATGCATTATCACCTACTCAGTTCTCTCATTTAAGTGTTCACTGAAATACTGTTCTATTAAAATGCATTTATTTATGCAAACTGTAATATAGATGGCACATTATGAATTACAGACTGATTTAAGCACAGAGACATACTCAGACATAATAAATGAACTGATGCCAATATTTAGATCTGTAACTGGAGGTCATATGGCTTGTTATCAATTTTACGTAACTACAAAGGTGTGTATCAGAATACATTCATATTGTCTAAGCTTGAGAAGAGCTGGAATCAGACTAAGCGAGAAAAAATAATTATTCTATTCTTACCCAAATCCTACCTATAAGCCTAAATGTAAGGTTTTTAAGGGTTTCTTCTAACATGCTGGTTGTAAAATTTACAATAATGTAAAACTGTATGATTATTACTATACCTACACAAGTTAACTTGTTATTTCATGAATACATTTTTCTCCCCTTTTTTCTGCAGCACAGGAACCCATCATGAGGGAAGACAGCACAGAGAACTGAAAGGTGACAGAGAAAAAAAAAAAGACAAGTGGCTTGAGGAAAGTGATTTACATAGCTGTGCACCTCTAAACCTTTCCTTTATCATATGCCCAGCTGTGTCTTTACACGCACTCCCTGGATCTGCTGGGTTCAGGACTTTCTGGGCCAGTATCAGCAGTAAGGACACCATTAGAGGCATCAAAGCGCTGCTGAAGCCTACCTGGGGAGTCACAGCTCTGCCAAAGAGTTAGGGATTTGTGGATGAGACCTGGAAGGACCAAGGAGCACAAGACCGAGTGGAGTGAAGCCATGGCACAGCAAGCCATGGCACAGGCAGCTCCTTCCAACGCTTTTATAACACAGCCCCCGAGCAGCGATAACTTTACTCCAGATACAAACTCAAGTACGTGGTTCTCCTCTTCTGTCATGCCGTAAAATTAGAAACTTGCAAGAGAGAATTAAAAAAAAAAAAAAGGCCAGGAGGATAAACTTCACTACCAAGGGACAGTTTCATTTTTTCCAAGTGTTTTCTCCAAGTGAGCTCTATTTACTCTGAGCTCTCAGGGACATACATGTAATTTCAGATAATTTTAATAAAACCATGAAGACCCAAACTCCACCACCTGTGAAATCTGCAGGCACCATTGCCAAGCCACAGAAACACGCTGACCGTGTCTCAGAACCATGAGTGATACGAGCCAATACAGAATTTCAGGCAATTTTGAGTCTGCATCAGATGTCAACATGGCTGCACCCTACTGTGCAGCAATAAAAACAGATAGTCCTCATCTTCCACATGCATCTTGAGGAACACAAGCCACCTTCCAAATTTTGTTTCAACTCACAGTACCAACCCCCTAAATCAGGAAAGTTTCATTTGGGAACACTTAGTTTCGCCACGTACAGAAAATTTTATAATCTGTAACCGTGCATGGTCTGTCAGATCATTATCCTCATAAATCCATCTGCTACTTCAACATTTGCTCGATGGAAATAGATTGCAGAACAATTCTGGAAGGAATGGCACAGCTGTACAATGCAGCGGACATGCTGGCTCCAGAAGCAAGGTCCCATACAGTGGCATTTATTTTCAATATTACTCAACACACGTTGCCCAAAGCACAGCTTTTAATCTTCCATCTGCAACTCCATGTGAAATACAAACACATTAATTCAGAGATAGGCTGCAATTTTCAAAGAATCCTAAAATAGTCACACATTTGCTTTTAAATGCCGAAAGAGCCGATCAAACCAGTAGGATCAAAGAAAAATCTATTTCATTCTATGAGCAGTAAAACAGATCAGTGCCACGTGCTCATTCTCCCTTGTGCTACCCACTGGTACAAAGGCTTGCTACTGAGACTCTCTGCGTGCAAGGACTAAAGCTGTGCATGAAGAATCTATACCCTAAGCCTCCCTCGCACAGCTCCCAAGTAGTTGCACATGAACTACTCACCAACATCATGCAAAGCAGCTTCCAAAGCAGCTCCTGTGTGGACCTCTCTATGCCTATGTAATTTAATTATGAAGAATTGAGATATTTTCTGTGATAAGCACTATGGAACAAATCTCATGCACTTCAGAAGGCACAAACGGAACATGAAACCTCCAACTCACTCAGTTCCCCGGGTTTTATAAGAACGTTCATCTGGTTGCTAGAAGAAAAGACAATACTATTTTTACTCTCAACTGCATCACTATAGTACAATTGAATACCACTGAACTTACTGTTGTTCTTTCTATACACAGTGACGGTATCCTCGGCAAAAGGAAAAAGCAGCACAGAAAATTGAGAAAAGTCTCTCTAGGGAGTTTTACGGTTTTAACCTTAAATGATGCTTGGTGAAAGTAATTTAATGCAGGAAAACCCCTGTTGCTGATTTGGGGTTTTGTCTTCAAATAAACAATGCTTATGAAAGATTTATAAATATTTGAATACTGTTGCACAGGTATAGCCAGGTGCTAAACAGGGCATGAGGGGTTTCTTTGCAATCTGAGCTTCCACATTATGTTTTCCCAAGTAACTCTGTCTACATGTTCCTGGCCAAGCCAGGAAGGAAAATTCAGGCTCTGTGCTAGCGACATGTCTGCTCAGGGAAAAAAAAGCAACAGCACAGGCTAGATTATTTCTCCAAGATTAATCAAAAGGCTGAAATACAAAAGATAACCTATAAAAGAGAAGCAAGAGAAGGTATTTCCCCTTTTCAACTATTTGGGTCATTCACACGAAGGGTTGATCTGTAGCAGAGGCTGATATGCACGTCCTCTCTAACGATGGCAGAACAGAGCTCTGCCCCCAGTCATCCTACGTGGCCTCCTATTCAAATTTGGCACCTAAACTTTGCACACAGAGACTGCTTACGTGAAGACAGCTTAATATTTTATATATACAGCACAGAGTTGTTTGTCCTGTAACAATACAGGCAAGTGGGAATTTACATTAAAAAATAATGACTGAAAACTGTTCATACACACAGCACTTTTTTAAAAAGGTTAATCCCATCCCCCCCCAAAAAAAAAAATCAGCATTGCCAGTTTCTTTCCAGGTAAATTTAAGCTAAATTGTAAAATATGAAGTGGTTTAAGACCTTTTTTCCCCTGATCACTTCAATACTAAACTGAATTTTAAAATCCGAAATTATTCTCAGGTGGCAAATTAGTATATAAATAATTGGCAATGCACCGCAAGCCGTATTTCTTTCCAAGTAACTCCTTATGAAAATGAAGCAGCACGGGGAATTTACGGTGCTTTTCATGGCAAGAAACCCATGGTATCTGTATAAACAGGTTTTATACTTCAGGCAGTTTTATATTTGTAAAATATTTTCCAGTAGACCTGGATCTCGTTTTTAATAGGAAAAGGTATGGTATTTAACCACTTGAATGAAAAGAGATTTCATTCCAAAATAACTATGGCTAATTTTAGAATACACAATAATAAACAATAAACAATTATATAGATGAGCAGTATTCTTAAATAAGGCTGGCGTAATGGCATGACAAGTTGTGGGCTTTTCAAAAAAATATTACCACTATCTGGTCTTGCAAAAAGAACAAGTGAAAACAGTGACCTCCTTATCCTTAACCAGTATGAACAATACATTGTTAGCATCCAAGAGGTCTTTAGCTGTAAAATACTGGTGGAAAGATGGCACTTTGATGTTTACCATCATGTAAATAAAGAACAGCAACCACAGGTGGAGAATATAGGGGAACAGAGGCACTGAACTCACCTGTCTTTACCTAAACACGCAAACCCACCCCCTCCCCTTTTATAATACGATACTCAATTTTTGTTACTTCAACATAAAATATAAACCAGAACCCCAGTAAAGAGACAAAAGCAGTGTGCACCCACTGCAAAGCCCATGCTGGTCCCTCTCCCACCTGTTCAATGCAGGAGCAGACCCAGAGATCCCAGCTGGGGGATTGCTGGATTCCAGCAGCTTGGGATTTGCACACCTCAGTCCAGCAAGTGAAGCAGAGAAAAACCAAACTCCTCTGGCCCTTCAACTCTAATGCTGAATATTAAGGCAATGGCAGTGTAGCCAGGCCTGCTCTCCTCCATGCTAAACAGGTCATATAAATTCAATCTGCTTCAGAGCAGCTGACCGAAGCCCCATTTCCAATATCGCATTAAACAATTAACCACTGCTTTTGTGGCTCTTCATTCGCTGGCAAGTGCAAGCAGACTCTCCCTCTCTGTCCCAACAGAGTCCAATAAACCACAGGAACAGACAGACTCTGAGTCTGCCTGGCCCCTACTGATCATTTTGTACAATACTACACTAACAGCCTCAAAAAAACAAACAAACAAACAAAAAAAAATAAACCAAAAAAAAAAAAAGAAAAAAAAAAAGGAGGATGCTTCCAAGAAAAAACTAAACCCCTGGTTTGCCTTATATGAGGCTGGAGGAAAATAAAACTTAAAAAAAAAAAAAATGGAAAGAAACAACACAGCTAAGCCAGGAGAGGGAAGACCCTGTATTTTGATCCTGGCATCAAGTGCTAAAACCCACTGAGACACTGTTAATTAACTGCAAAATAGAACTACTAAAAGCAAAGAAATAAAACAACAGCTTGCATCCACTGATATCAAATTATTTCCAAAATTCACAATTTGTCTTCTTCAGAAAGAAGAATGATTATACTTTTGGTGAAGAAATGTTCTTTAGAAGAGTAACGTCTTCTGATACCTGTGAGGTTGAAAACTGGGTAAAATACTAGTTGCAGAATAACTAACTGCTCTTTCAGGAAGGTATTCTCTTGTTTCTTACAAATCCATGCAAGAGTTTGAAGGGGAATTTAAATAACTGTATTTGCTTAGAAGTTAGGAAGAAAAGCAACTTCACTCATCATGAAATAGTTTAACCATCAACATACAGTTCTAGGACTGTGCTTCGGTTGTCTCTTTCTAGATAGTTTTATGAAGTTGGTACAATCTACAAGACTTGAAATGCAGGGACAAAATAAGCCAATTAAATGTATTACTTAAAACTGCAGTACAACTTTTTATCCTCCTCCTAAACACAGTAATTCAGAAAATCCACAAATCTCTGAATTTAAGATAAAATACTGTTCCATAGTTACCCATGTAAAAGGTTGTCTTTTTTTCTTTCTTTTTTATTTTTAAGTTTGATCCTGGACTCTCCATCCATCACACACGGATACATCTGTGTTTGTCTCACAATGGAAAAGTTAGGTTTGATAAGAAGAAAGTAATTCTGCATTAACAGACTTGATCTGAAGATAGCAATCCTCGATTTACTAATGTAAGCATGGGAGCAAAAAAAATCTGCTGGTTTATAAAAGCCCTTATGGAGTCTGAGGATGATGTCCGGGCACACTCTGGTTTCTCCCCAGCATCCCCATGCCAGGCTGACCTTAGGCAAATCCACTATGACACACAGCCCAGTGCTGGAGGATCTGCAGCTTCCCTGGGTATAGGAAGGGTTCGGGACTTACTGAGGGCAGAAACTGGTCCCAGTTTGTCCCCCTCTGGACAAGGCACGACCCAAGGAATGAAGCTGCACAACCAACCTTAAGGAGTCATTAAAAAAAGACGGTAAAAAGACTGTAGTCTCAAAAAGCATCAGTTTATGCACATCTGATCTCGTAACATTATTTTAGCATGCGATGCTGCTCTGTGTTGCTATGAGATGACCAAGTGACTCTTCCGTTCAGCACAGAGAAGCAGAGGTAATTAAAAGCAAGCAAAATAAATAATTGTGTTAATTACAACACTGGCAGTTAGTAACATGATCTGACCTATCTGTAGCTGTATTTAATGAACTGGCAGGTCAGTCTTAGGAGCACCTGAAGGGGTCACAGTACCAAGATTTTAATCACAGCAGAAGTCAAAGGCTGGTCTCCCTCCCAATGAGAAAGCCCTGTCCTAGCAGGGACTGATCAGAGCATTTGTCAGAGCAACTACAAGCAACACCAGGAGCCCCGTTAGAGCAGAGAAAGCTGTGCTGACACTGAAACACAAGCTGTACCCCCAGAGAACCCTGGAGTAATTTACTTGGTACCCATGAAAGTGTAGGCTTGGTACCAAGTACTATGAGAAGTTACTGAAAACAAAAAAGAAAAGGGGAAAAAAAAAAGAAGCAATCTGGACTCCCACCAAGATATTCCCTCATCAACACCCAGAACCATTGCTGTGCCGTTCAGAAATTAAGCACTGCCACAGGAGGCGAGATCGAAGAAAAGCACAGAAATGTTTTTTTCTTCCAATTTGGCTGAAACTATTTATTGATTTTGGAGACTCCCCTTGTGGCCCCCTCAGACAAAAACAGAAGAGAAAAGACATGTCCCATACACAGTGAAATCAGACATGCTGTCCTTGATGCATTTACCTAGGTGGTTATTTTTGCTGCATATGCAAGATACTCACCTCAAACAAAAAAGAAAAATGCAGAAAGAAAAGCCATCTAAGCACAGCATTAAGAACAAAAATGAAATAACCTGCTTTATTATAAAATAACTTGGACCTTTTCTTATCTTTTTGGAACCTGCTAAAGCAGGAAAAAAAATAATGCTTATTATACCCCAAAATAATAAGCAACACAGAAAATACACAACAGAAATAAAAGATAGATTTGTATTTTAAAAGGTCTTGAACAGAATTCACTACTTTATTTTCTCTTACACTCGAAACCCGCTGCCACAGCTCCCATCAGACCTCTGGGGCAAGCACAGGAGAATGCCTACTGCGGGGTGTGTGGGGTGGGAAGGAAGAGACAAGCTTTTAAAACAAGTCATCTAGATAATCTAAAACAGAGCTCTTTGCAGCTTTCCTCTTGTGTCCCTGGAGAAGTCAGAGCCGATTCTGCACCTGGTGGATCTTACACACACTGCAGCACAAGGAGCTTCGTGCAGTCTTGGAGGACAAACTCCTCCTCACGTCATCAACACACCATCTCCTGACACCATATAACACAAGTACCACGGAGAAACCCAGCAGTTTCACCCAAAAAAAACCCAAACTGCCTTTTCAGAGGAAAGGGGACCAGCAGACTAACAGGAATGACCATCAGACCTGGGAGACAGTGGCAATGATCATCAACGGTGCTCAGGCCCTTGAATTTTGTTGTTCACTAGTCTATCTAAACCATCAAAAAATTATTAACAAAAAAGCAGTAAAGAGGTTTTATATAGTCTTCCTATGAATAGTAGCACATATGTTTATTAAACAATGTTTGAAAATTCAGAAAGCATCTCATCAACCATCATTGTTACCCATTTTAAATCTATATGTATTTGCATGGTCTTCAAAAAAGAAGGAAAAAAAAAGTCATTAATTCTCAATTACCAAAAACCAACAGAGCTCTACCCTTCTGGCTCAACTTCGCAATGAAACATCAGTAACAGTCTACCGGATCAGCATGCATTAATATAAATAAAACTCAACACACAGTGAAGGAAAACAGGTATGACAAACAGAGAATCGTACTTCTCGTTAGTCACCCTTGCTGAAAACATAAAGTGACACTTATCTGATTAAATACTTCTGGATTGGTACTTGCTGTTGAACCTTACAATATGGCTATATTTAGAACACTGATAACATAAAATGTAATTTTTTTCCTCAAGCTCCATGCCAGTGGTATGACTTTGCGTTTTATCTGTTTATTTTATTAAGTAAAGGAAGTTTTCACTGTCAGCACCACAAAACCAGCATGGCTCAAAAAGACCATATTCTCTTCTAGCCTTTGGGTCACTGCTAGAGCTTGCTATGGAAACATCGACTGCAACACAGCAGCTTCAGGAATAGTGAGGCTTGCACTTATTTGGCTTCTTGCTCCAAGAAAATGGGAGGACTCCAGGCTGCTGGGTGGTCCTGGCAATTCGGTGTAGTAAAAGCTATCGCAGGTTTAATCCTTAATCCTTCCTGAGCCAAGCAGGTGCTTGAATGTGGGTTTTCTGTAAGCGAGCTCCGTAATTACCTGGCTGCTTATGACTTACATGAGCGACTCTCCATCACACCTTCCTGACCCGTTCCTCTTTGCACATGGCACAGTAACACGGAGAGCGAGAGGCAGAGCAACTCACAGACCAACCTTATAACTTATGCACAGGTCAATCACCTTTAATAAAAATAAGACACTGCAGTACGCAGAACCGGACCCAAAAACTTGCACTTCTGCAAGTACCTCGGGCCCAGCCTACACCAAGTTCTCACTTAATTTGCACCTTTCCTACCTGCTTTAATGATACTCACCACCTTAAAAAAAAAAAAAGTATACCAGTGTTGTATCATTTTTTGACTACCAGAGGAAGCTTTGTAACTCACATTTCATCACTGAAACTGTCAGAGGAGACTGCCAACTCTCATCCATACAACAGATCGCAAGGAACACATAAAGCACAGCTTAGCACGCAAATATCAGGTTGGATTTACAGGGTCAGCAGTAAGAAATTAAATTTTTTGTCCCACAGACACTCTCAATCTGGAAGCTATAGTCACAACAAAGGAACATATACAGAAAAAACATTCTCAATCCATTTTCTTTCTCATTTCTCTGATTACGACTACTCTGCACAAATGCACAGCATCTTAGGCAGCTCGTTAGCTGGGGGATTAATAAAACTGAAAAGACGACGTTTCTGGTGCGAGGGGACTAAAGCAGGAGCGAGGTGCTGTGTGTCAGGGCCATCGCGGTGCGGCCGTGCCACGCAATCTTTGTGACTCACTCCATGGCATGGGTTAAGTCCCTGGCTCATCGCTGACACTCTCATGCTGAAACTATGACAACAATATACTATTCCCAGCATCACTTATTTAATGATAAGCAGCCTGGCTCGCTGGGCAACTAACAGCTCTGGAAACATTCTATACATTAAGAGGCTTAATACGTTAATAAGGGTTGTAATTTCCATTAACTGGAAATCCTCCTTTTAGAAGATCCTTAAATCACAATTTTAGCTGGAAACACAGATTTTAAGTCTTTTCCCATTCCCAAATTCTAATGCAGGAGCTGGCTTAAGCCAATGCAGAAAAATAAATTTCTAAAGACCCCTCAATCTCTCAGAACCATTAAAGTGTGAAAGCTGTCAATTTTCATGGAAATCGCAATGCCAGGGCAACACAAAAAGCTGCAGTATACAAAACACAGTCGTTGCCAGAAAATCAAGTGTTTGCTGATGCTAACAGAGTAGTAACTAAAGGCCAGACACAGGGGAATACTTGTTAAGGCACTGAATTGCTATTTAGGAGAAGGGAGTTACTTCCCTAACTCTGCCACAGGCCTCCGGGCTGCTTTCGGAGCAGGTCACGTAAATGTGTTCACATTTTTGCCTATATAAATAAAATGAAGTCTGCTACGTGTATTTCTTACATACCCAAAATAATAAGAAGCCTTCATAAATGCTTGTAAGATAATTCAAATCTCTGACAATAGGAGTCTTAAAAAATATTTACACCACCACAGATGTTTAAGAATACGTACATGTATTCAAGAAAACTCTCATTCCTTTGAAGGCAAAAAAAAAATGCTTCATTCTGGCCATAATCATGGTTGTACTGTGATCTGAATTACTCAGCAAAAAAGCAATATACCACTTCTCTAGCAAGATTAACTACACACAAAGTAGCCCTGTATTTACTGAATGGACTTCAAAATAAATATTTAAGAAGCTGTTTTTCCTTAATGGTCGGCATCATCTAAAAGTGCACCCATGAGAGTGCTCTAAATTGTAATTAAGCCCCCCTCTCCCTGCCTCTATCTAGTGCAGCATCCTGGAAATTCACTGTAACTGGTGCAGCTTGCCCAGATGGGGCGGTAAGTGAAATTTGTCCCATCAAAACATAGTGCTACCTCCTGCGGAGCAGTAAAGTGCTTTCATAAAGACAAGCAATCTGACTAAGATGTAAACTTACAGGAGCAAAACCTGCAGAAAAAAATGAAGCTGGAATTACAAGGGAAAGAAACGAAGAACAAACGAGACAGGTGACAGTAGGAACGAGAAGGCTCAATTTCATCTACCAATGGCAGGAGAGGAATAAAAGAGCAAGACGAAAAAATACAAAAGGTATCCATGGGAAAGAAAATAATGAGAGACAATTGGGAGACTGGGAGAGTGAAAACAAATCCTGAATATTCTAGACAGCCCAGAAATGGAAGAGACTTTAAAAAGCCCTCTATCTCATCCTTCTACTCTGGTACAAGACTAAGAGATTTCTGAAAGAAAGGAAAGAGAAAAAAGAAGGGAAAAGTAAGATAGGAGAAATGGGAAACTGGAAGTCAGAAAGAACAGCTGTCAGGACTGGATTGCATGGCGTTTATCTCACCATTTAGCTTATTCTTACAATTAGCTTGCTTATCTTCAGCAATCCTGAGATATTAGTCATGACTGAAAATACAAATGTCTTCCAGTATATCGGGTCAACAGTTATAGAGGTGGAAAACACAGTAGAAATTGCCTTGCTTCATTTTATGCAGTAGCAAGCACAATTCTTCTGTCACCGTTACCCGAGCTTTATTTAATGTGATATCTCCACTGACACAAAAAGGAATACTTTGGACCCAAACTACTTGTGAGAGGAGGATAGGGCTAATGCTGCCTGTGGTGCCAGAAAAACGTATTACAGAGAAGCTCCTTGTCTCAGGTGCGCACATAAGAAGCGCCACCTGAATTCTGCAGGAACGGTGCATGTACAAATGGGTACACAACATGAAGGATAACGCTAAAAGCACAAGTCTCAGTCTTCCAACTGGCCAAGACAGCAAACTTCAAAGCAGGTACCACGCTCCTACTCCACATTTCTAACTGCAGTCATCGCCCTTTGCCATCCAGTACTCTGCATGTTAACATTGAAATCTCATATAAATACAAAGCAGGGGAAACATATGCAAATTGCCCAGTTTTCCAATTTTGATAAAGATTAATTACATGGTTGTTTCTGTATACCCTAAATCTTGTACCATCTGAAGGTGAGATAGAGTAGGGCAGAAGTAGTGCTATGCGGACGTTCACGCAGATGTTCTGCAGACAACAGTTCCCTCCAGGCTTTTCAAGACAAGGTTTACAAATAATACACTAAACATAAGCATCATAAAGATTTTTCTTTTCTTTAAAGCTGGATGTGCAGTTTCACAAAGTAACCCACTTAAGTAGGCATAAAATAGTAGGAAGAGGTTTCAACAAGTTGAGATGCGCAACTTGCTCTGTACCTGGGGGGTTGGTTTCCTGCACTAGAGCATTACCGACGTTTTGCAGCCTTCATCTGACTTCCAGGGTCACTTCAATACAGCAGATAAGTCCCCCCAAAGTAGGTGTGCTAGCGTGTGCCTGGATTTGTTCGTACTATAAGGCCCTGTGAGATACGGAAGGAAGCTCGGGCACAGAAAATAAAGGTCCTACTTAAAGAAAGTACTCGCACATCTTGTTTAACATAGAGGCTTTCCCCACATTTGCCAAAAACTCCAGAGGAAGCTTTTCTGTGCTGAGACGTAAAGGCATGGAGAAAGACCCACGAACCGCTGGAAAGAGACGCTTTCAGTGACAGCGGAAGATGCTCTGCACTTTGCGAGGCTCCTAACAGAGCAGAACAGAACTGTTCCTGTAAGTCCTCATTTTAGGCGCGAGCCCACTACGCCACTTACAACCAATGTATGTCAATTATTGCACATTATGGTCAAAGAAGTCACCAATCAGATGTTTGAGACACCCAGGCAGAGGCCTAGCTCTGCTCTCCCTAATGAAGTAAGGGCAGATGCAGACAACAAGGCAGTAGGATTTAAACAAGTGTATTTCTCTCTTATAGCACCTTTTGTGTGATCACAGAAGAATAAATCCTAATTTCTGCTGCTGCTACTGATTGTCTTAAATTCACCTTCATGAGCTAAAATAAATGTTAATTAAATAAAGCATTGTGGACTGGGTAAAGCTTTACAAAACTCATGCCTAGCAATTAGTAATAATAAAATTCTCAGTGCTGACATCTACTTGAAACTGAGAAATGGGAAGAACTCTGCTACACCAACACAAACTGCATTTTTCCGTTGCCATTTAGAACAAAAAAAACCCCAAACATAACAGTTACCCTACTTTTAAATGTGCAATTCTCAAGCAGCTGTGCCATGAAAACACACGTAGGCAATTTATCTGTGGAAAGCACAGCGCAGAGCTGCTCTACCCTGCACATTGAATTTGTTCACTGCTTAACAAGGGAAACTTGTAACATTGCTGTTAATCATTTACATGGAGACAAAATAGCTTTGCCTAAATTTTGTTAAAAATTGTGGAGTTGGGGTCATTTTAACCTCTTGCTTTCATAATTGCAAGCTAACCCAATCAATAAGCTGGAAACGCATACAGCATTTCTTCTGCCATGAAAGGAAAGTATTTCTGCCACAGTGGCCTTAGCAGCCAGCGTTCCCAAGGCACGCTCCATAGATGCAGCTCACGTCTGGATTCGTACGGGAGCCAAGAAGGGCAGACGAAGCTGTCCTCTTGCCGCACATTCCTGGCCCTTGTGGATTTCCTCATTTGACTGAGTAAAACCTGATTAGGGACCAAACATCCACCAGGTTTCCAGTATGGATGTTAGCAACTCAGGGAATTATGAACCGTTGAGTGAAGCCCACTGCTAACAGCATGGACACATCCAGGCTGGGAACTTCCGACTTGCAAGAAAAGGCCACAAGCAGTATTTCAAGGCTGAAATCAGCTCAGATAAAACAGACAGGCAGTCCCCGTCGGGGCACACGACAGCGCTGCCATCAGCTTCCGCAGCAGTGGATTAGCACCCACACGCTTTGCTATACAATATCGCAAGCGCATCTTCACCTTACGACTGGATTCGCCTCCTTGAGCCGTGTCAGGAGCAATCCAACTGAAGTTAATGCAGTTACTGTAATTTCTGTTCATACACGTGGTACCTGAGTCTGGCCGCAGACAGGTTTACACACATGAAACTGGCTACATAGGATTCAGGACGTTTGTTCAGAAATGCCCTCAGACTCCAGTGCTCATCTCCAGGATGCACTAACGACATGCTTTCTTATTGAAAATTCAAACTCTTTAGTGAATCTTTGGATACTGAGCAATCAAGAAAAAATTCTAATCATCGCTACATCTGAGAAATGCTAGTTACTCTTCAAAGCACACATGCAACTGGCATCTTGGATCTCCTCTTTATCAGGATTTCAGAAAGCAGCTATACTATTACATAAACTAAACACAGAGAGGGGACGCACATTGTACCTACTGCTTTTCATAAAAGGTTAGCTTAAAAGGTCATGATCAAACAGGCTCATTTTTAACAGGAATTACACTTTTTATTTACAAAAAGAGCAGCAAGCTGTGTCATGCTCTGCAAGTCAAAGAAACATTGCACACATATGGTTTCCTTACTACAGCACTAGCAACGGCATCGTTTCTCCACCCATCGCTCCCTGTTCTGCCTTCTGAGTTAGGCACTACAAGACTTATCAAACACAGAAACTCGCGATATTAAACCTAACAAAACTACTGTAGCCCACTAGCATGTACTTTAAAGCTGTTTTCTACTTAGTTGAAAATGAATTTATGACATAAACATTAGAACTAAAAAAAAGCTGCTGAAGCAATCACAGTCTTTTTCAGTCCGTGCAGACAGTGTGAAGTAGAGCAGTAAATCGCAGCAAGCAGACAGCACAGCTCTTAAAACTTGCCCAGCTTCTACTCTGACAAAAGAGATCACTTAGGACTTCATCTCGCTGCTGCTCTCGCCATTTAATTAACGGACTAATAAATTCACCGCTGGCATATTCTGTATTTGTTTCTTCTCTTGAAAAACCCCAAACCCACCTGCGGTTTACACTAGGGCTGATTACTGTTTGGCATTACTACTGCGAGAGCGGTGCCTGTCACCAAAGGCAGGAGGCACTTGGAGCAGTGGCCGGCAGCTGCCCGGGGCCCGCCCGGCACCGCGGTCACCCACCAACCTCTGCCGATTTTCGGCATTTTTAGTTCGAGGTCGGCGGCGTTTCTCCTCCCTCTGCCGCGGCTCTGCGGTAGCGCTGAGGGACCCACGGCTGGGACGGTTGAATAAACCTTTCAAAGGCTTTCGGCAGCTGCGTACTGGCACACAGGCAGACGGGCACAGCAGCGAGAACCGCCGCCTGCGGCCGCGGGCTTCCCGGACCCGGCCGCCGGCCGGACCCGCCCCGAGACCCGCAGCGCCCCGGCTCCCCCGACCGCGGCGGCCCGGGATGGGAGCTGCAAGTGACGGCTTCCTGCCGCCCCGCCGGGCCGCAGCGCTCCTGGCCAGCCCAAAAAAGCCCCCTGGAAGAAATGAACCCCAAAACCAAACCCCGCTCTCCAACCTCTCCGGTCTTGCAGACGGCGGGGCAGGGAGGGCAGCAGGGTCGGGGCGCCCCTTCCGAAGGGAAAAGGCGAAGCAGATACCTTTCCCGCTCCTGACCCTTCCTCACCCCAGCTCACCCTGCCGTCCCCTGCCCCCGCCGCCCCGGCTGTGCCCCCTTTCCTTCGCCCGCCGCCCCCCGCAGCGCCCGGGGCGGGCTGCCCGCACCGCGGCGGGACACCGACACCTGCGTGCCGGCTCCGACCTCGGCGGCTCGCCGCCCCGAGAGAGGGAAGAAGGCAGGGAAGGCACCGAGGCCCACCAGCCAGCGCGGCTGCTGCCGCTGCCCGGAGCCGCTCCTGCCCGCGGAGGCCAGCGGCGGTCGGTCCGTCCCGGGTGGTGGCGAGTGGCTTACCCGCTGGGAGGCTTGCTGGCCCCGGGGCGCACGAGGGTCTCCATGGCGGGGCCCCCCTCACCCGCTTCTTTAGCGACGGGCCGGTCCGGACGCGGTCCCGCAGCGGCGAAGGTCGGCAGCCGCGGGGGGATCGAGAGGGAGGAAAGAGAGGAGAGTAGTGAGAGCCGGCCTCGCCCCCACCTCCCCCGCCCGGCCCCGCTCCCCGCCCCGCCGCCGGGCAGCACTGCCCCGGGGCGCCGCCACTCCCCAGCCCGGCCGCGGCTTGCGGGCGGGGATGCCCTGCCGAGGCGGCACACGGCGGCCCCTCGCCGCCCCCCGCCCGCCTTACCGGGCCGACAGGAAGCAACGCCACGCCGCGCCGCGGCACTGACAGCTCGGCTGCGCCCGCCGGGGAAGGGGCTGCCCAGCCGAGCCTCCGACTGGGCACGGCGGGGCGGGCTGCGCGGCTGGGCTGGCCGCTGCCCGCTCAGCGGCCCGGGAAGCCCGGGAGTGCGGGCGGGCGGGCGGGGGCGAGAGCGCTGCCAGCCCGTTTCCATGTGACCGGCCGGGACAAATGCAAACACGGCGGCTGCCCCGGCCGCGGCGGCGGAGACGAGGGGATGGGGAAACCCGGGGGAGAGAGAAGCGACGAACCCCACAGCCAGCACCAGCTCAGAAAACCCTCCTACACCTCTTTCGCCATAAACTTGGCAAAACCAAGAAGGCTTGCCAGGCGGCTGTCCGCCGGGGCTGAGCTCTTCCCGGGGAACGAAGGCTTTCCGTGAGCCTCACGCCCTGCCCAGCTCCTAACGTTGCACAGTAAGACTTGCTTCTTGTCACCTTTAGTCTTACAGATTTTTTTAATTTTCCTGGAGGCGGCGCAAACAACTCTTTTTAAAAATCAGTAGCAGCTTTGGTCAAGAGAGGGGCTGAAGGGCAGTGATTGGGCAGGCACGGCATGTCGGGCTTCTCCCGGGGTGTTTCAGCCCAGCGGTGCGAGCCCAGCACCAGGGAAGGCGGCGTGGGGCCCCCTGCACCCTCAGCCTCGCACTCCGGGCAAGGGTGGCACCCCAAGCAGCGTGAAGGGCCTGCCACCGGTACAGCCTTTGTGGCAATGCATGCAGCACTTTAAATCTTAACCCTCTCTGTTTGCTTCACCTTGTTTTCTCGGCCATGGTGGGAGGATGTGAAGATGGCAGACAGGTCAGGCCATGAGCCCACACAGGGACCAGGAGACAGGAGTGAGCAGGCTGAGTAAAGTGATGGTGAGAAACTCAGGCGAGGGCCTGGGAGGGGAAGGGAAAATGCTGCCTGACTTGCCTTTTCACCTGGCTGCCTTGGTGAGAGTCCCACAGGTTCTGGTTAATGGTCGCCCCTTTCCCCAAACCCTTCCCTCCCATCAGCCTTGAGCTCATATCTCTGCGTATTCTGCCCATCAGAAAGTATCTTGCCCAGCTTCATGACCAGCATAAATGCAATCGACTTCTCTGGCCCCGAAAGTGAGTGTTTCCTCCTCAGCGAGCAAGACTTGGCAAATCTGTGTCAGAAGCTGCACGCAAGTGATGGCATTGCTGTCTGCAAGAAACTCCCATCCCAGGCAGATCGTAAATATTTGGAAACCTTCACACATCGGATTAATTTGTGAGTAACAGAAAGGAAAAGGGCGCATTTGTCTTTGCTGTATGACACAAAGATTACCATAAACGCTCACCTTTGTCTTGTACCAAGGCTTTTGCATTATGATCAAAATACGTGTTTCTGTGCATTTACCCCAATGTATAACAGAACACTTATTGTAGTATAGGTATCCTTAATTTTGTCTCCTCTTGCTTTGACAACCTGAGGTCTCTCCTTAATTCCCATCTCCTCAGCAGAGAGTTTAGAATGCTGCTTTCCATTCTCTCCTCTCCATACCTGACCTACACAGACAGCCTAAGGGCAAGGGAGGCAGCTGGCTGTCCTGTGCCTAGGTAGAGAAACAAAAATATGAGTTTGCAGAAGCAAAACGTTTATCTCTTAATTTCCCTGTTACCATGGGTAGAATTTGACTGAGTCACCACAGTTCAGAAATTACCCAGGTCATCTGAGCCACATGCCCCGGTAATGAGCCACATGCATGTTCCTAATTTGCACCCTTATGAAAATAAATAGGCTGGCTTACATACATTATTTTGCAAGTGGATTGGTTCAGAGACCATGCTGTCAGTTACCATAGCTCCAGGAATGAATGGTGATCTATTAAATCACGGGAACTTTATTTCATAGCTCTGTTCATCATCTCTTCAGTCATTTTTCATCTCCCTGTTTTACTCCTAAATGTAAATTAACTCTTTTCTATCCTAGAATAGATGCTAAAGCTGCGCAGGCACAAAATCTCTACAGAACCCCCCAGACCTTTCCACGTCTGTGTCATTAGCAAACTACACCACTCCAGTTATTTCAAGGACCTGAACGAACTTCCCTTGCCTCAGCTGGAACTTCTGCTCTACTGTGAGATGCCCGAGCGGAGGTCTGCCCGGCCTGCATCCCACTCGCTTCTCCCTTTCCCACCCCTGCCTCTCGCACCTGCCGGCGTGCCCTGTGACACTCTCACTGCTACTGACGCTTTCCTTCTGCTCTGATTTCGTGAGGTAACCACCTCACTATATCTTCTCTATGCATCTATAGTCCTGCTGCTGTTCCAGTTTCTCTTACCCTCTCCTACTGCCTTCACCATTTCACGTTAGGTTATTCTCTAACAGCACTGTATACATGTTTTCTGTTTGACAGCATCTCTTCTAAGTCCTACAAAACACCATGCTGGGGGTATATAAAGGCTGTCATAACAGAGCACGAAACAACAAAATAGCATTTGCTTGTTATGTTCACTTCTTTTTATATAGCACAGCAAAAGAGCGAAAGCCTGTTGATCACCAAAATCATCATCTCGGTACATCTCCAGAGCGCTCGGAGCAGCAGCACCGACTGCCGACAGCCCCAGCCCTTCAGTCCAGTTTAGCTGATGGAAAAGCTGGGTGAAATGCACTCTGCAATAGGACACAGGAATCTGCCTTTCTCCAGGCTCCTTGGCACTGGGTCCGGCTCTCAAAAAAAGAGCAAAGGGGGCATTTCTGGTGTGCATTGTAATCCCCATGGTCGGGGTGCTAGCTTGTTTTTTAGGCAAATGGCATTACTTTGGAGAGGGGCTGCATGAGCATTTGCCAATCTCATAGAAATGTCCATGAGACTGAGTATGTTCAGTCCCCTGCAGGACTGGCTTTTTAACCCTTTCCTCTCTGTATAGCTTCATCTCCATTTAGGTGGCCTCCTCAATATATTTCCTAATATTAAGTTATTTAGATGACAAAATCCTTGGTGTAAAACTGTTTAGGCCTTTAAGAATAAAAAATGAATCACCAGTGCAATTTCACATTTCTTCTCTTATACAGTCTTCAAAACATTATTCCTATTTTTCCTCACCTTCACTGCTAGTAATATTACAGAATCAAACCTTTAAGGCTACATTCTTCTTCTGCTAAAACTGGCCTGTGGTGTTTCAGGAATTTGAGTTTATAGTACAAACTTAACTGAACATGTAAGGAATCTAGTAGTACAAGTCTAATGCCAAAGAATTTGTTTCTAGTGTAGCAAAAATAGGTTAAAATTAGCTCAGCACTAGCTAACATGCACCAGTTAACTGAGCCTTTTCTCTAGGCTAGCACATTTCTCTTCCTATGATTTAGGTGTTTGAGGACCATCCTAGAATTGCAAACCAGGTTTGAGCTTAAAAACCAAGGCAAAAATACTACAAACCTGAATTTACAGCTGGAAAAGACTGTGAATAGAAGTTAGTTAATGTGGTTAGGTTTAGTTAATAGCAAACACACATTTCTAACCACATAAATCTTTTTGCCATTCTAAGCAATCTAGAAATTGCAATTTAAGCATTAGTCCCTGAAAGAGAGTTGATTTACTGTACAATTGCAAAATTTCTGGCTATGTAATTACAGCGGTTGGAGCTGTGTAGCCCCAAGCTCACAAAATTCTTTTCTTTTGCTATCCACAGAAAAAAAAGAAGAAAGAAAAAGACGGGAAAATAGATTTTCAGGGCTTGCTAGACCATTCCTTTGAGTCCCAGAGCTACCCTTCTTAAGAAAGTTGTTTTGGGATTTAGCCCTACAGGTCCTATTGGTTTTATTAGGAACCTGAAATAACTGAGCAAATTATATTATATCAGTTTTAGAGGAACATGTCAAAATAATTAATAAGAACAATGAGTAGTTTTGAACAAATATCAAGTCACTCCCGGTCCATACGAGACTAACATAACATTATCAAATACCACTGAGGAGGCTGAATTTGCTTTAGAAAGGCACCGTGACTCGATGAGTGGAGCATTCAAGGGGGAATGAGGATATTGTGCTTGGCTCTGCCCAGAATCACATAGCAAATCACTGACAAGTTTCTGGTTCATCTGTTGTTTCTTACTTATCATCATGCCGAGGAGCTTCCTTTGTGACTCAGTGCCAGACTGCACTTGCACAGCATCTACAAGAGAGCAAAGACAGTTCCTGCCCTGGACAGCCTGGGGTTTTTGGAACAGAGATTTTACTTTTCTTCGTGGTTTTAGAGACCCAGTGTAAGATGTCTGGGATGTCAATCGAGGCTCCCAAGGAAAGAACCAAAAAAGATACTAATCATCCAAAAATATGACAAAGAAGCCATCTGAAAGAGCACGTGGATACGGATACAGGTTTATGTAGCTTCAGCTGAGAGAGTTTATATTATTTCTGAGCTATCAGGTAATTACCTCTTGTGTATGTAGAAATACTGAAGCTTGCCCTTTGTCTTATCACCTCTCAACCTGTTCTGTTTTGAAAGATAGATCCCTTCAGAGATTTTACCTTTTATCTCCCAAAACTTACCAAAGTCAGTGAAGAATTTGGAGGGTATTTGGCCTTAAGACACCTAGAAAAAGGAATTGGGAGTGTGATGGAGAAAGGTAGAGACTCTTTCCCAGCCTCAGCACCTCAAAGGCTGTTGAGGAAACCCTTGCTTGACCGTTCACTCCTGCCTTCAATCCTCAGTGTTGTCTGGAAAGAGGCGAGGTGGAGAGCGGGACAGCACATCATGGAAGATGAGCGGGCGCGTGATGCAGCACTGGCCCAACGCTGACGCTCAGGAGCCGCAGGGCAGATGGAGCACTGTCACACCAGGTAAAAATATTCTGGAAAGGGAGAGTGCTTTTGCCTTAGAGAGTATTTCAGAGCATGCATGCAGGGCAAGGAATGTAATGTATATGAACAGAGGTGGGGAAACGGTTCAAAACTGTGATGTGAATAGAATAAGAGGAATTTCCGTGAATGACACAGCCATCAGGAAATTAAAAACAGGTTATTTTAAATGTGGCTAAAAGTGGACATGGCAGACATCAGCATAACCCAGACTGAAGCTGATATGTCTCTATAATATGCTGACACAGTCTTGAATGTAAGAACTGTGGATTTTTGGGGATTTTGTTTTAAAAGTTGGGTATTGGTTACACGCTTATTCTTCCATTCTTCCTCTTTTATTTCCCCAACAGTTTTATAGTCTGTTTCTTTTCCCTAACATTTTGTTCTATGTATTTTGGACAAGTAGCCTTCTATTTCCTCTCTTTTCTACCATTCCTCTTATGGGATTTTTTTTTCAGGATTTGAAACCCCAGGCCTAGTCTGCAATTAAACTGACATTAATGAAAGGATATTTATCTGGACAGACTAACTGGCCTCACCCGCTGGGTCAGAGCTCGTGTTCTTGGGCTCAGCTGTGGTGAGACCCTTCCTAGGCAAGATGCTAATGTAAGATGCTTCCCAGAATCAGAGAGTTGCAAGAGTCATTCTCATCTAAGAACAGTGTCAGAGAAGACAATACTATTATCCAGCGAAAATATAAAATTAGTCTTTAAGACCAGGACTGCAAAAAACATTTGAGCAGTCTTGACTGGCTTACAAACTGAATTTGAATAAAAACATTAGCTAATTTCTGTAAATGCATCTTCATTGTACTGAGCTGGTCAATCCCACTCCGCTTCGCGGTCAGGGTGACCCAGCTACAGCCCTTCCTCACTGTGAGGTTTTTGCTCTTTGTTTGCTGTGCCAAGGAGAGTCTGGGGTTGTCAAAGCAGCATTTCAGAGAAGCGACTCACTGCCTCCCAAATGCTGATGCCACTGAAACTCCTTTCATCCTTACCTCTTCTGTGATGAGAACATGTTCTACTATGCTTAGAATTACCATCCATCTCTAAGCGTTTTTGTGGAAGAGAAATAGAGCTCTTGGACTGCTCAGCCCAGCAGAACTAGGAGAAAGGGAAACTTCTGTGTAAATAACTTTCTGCAGATCTGAAAACTGTTCATTTAGAAGTGGCGTGAAGTCATAGCAGAGCACTTTACTTTGGCATGACGCTTTTCCAGTCAATCGGGTACAGCCAGGCCAGGCTTTTGTAAAGCCAGGCACAACTGACAAGGGGACGGCAGAAGGGACGCTCCATGCATGGTCTAGTGCAGCAATGAAGAGAACAGAAAGCTCGCTCTCTCTGTAAGCCACGGACATGGCACGTTCCCAGTTTTCCTTATGCAGCACACTGCGTACACAACACCACGTGGCTCCACTGTTGCAACCAGCCTGCGCCTCTCCCGCGCATTGTACCCAGCTCTCCTCCCAGCACACACGGCTGGCACTGCAAATCATGGCAGCAAGGAGTGCCTGCCACCTTTGAAACGCTGGCTTTCATGTGGGGCTTCAGCTACTAACTGCTGAAGTCACTCTTGAGATAAGTTAGTCCCTGCGGTGACCAAATGCCCTTAGAAAACAATTCTCAACTGAGCTGTGTCTGTACTGAATACTCAATACCAGGGTTTCTATTTCAAGAAGGCTATTTCTATTTTCATGTATATAATACAGCCAAGCTATAATCAGAAGAATTATATCCACTCACAGCCCTCTCTATAAATATTTAACACGATCTGAGATAAGCTTTTTTAACAGCGTCCACAACTATATTTTAGCTCACAGATTAGGTTTAAAATTTCTACCACTTTTAAATAGATTTTTTCAGTACAGTCTTTCACTGAAATTTAGAAAGTTCCCATGGTTAGGAGGTAGTGGTATCTCAAGGTTTCATTTTCAAGTTTTGGATGGATAAAGAACAACATAAATTTTGTAGAATGTCATAGTTACTTACATAATTCTCATTTCACAATTGCATCATCTGATGCACCTTTCATTTAACGCACTTAATCCTGATTGACAGCAACATAAATGAGAACAGGACTTGGGTCTGTATTTAAATCAAAATTAGTATGCTATAGATAAAGACAAATACATATGTACTTATACAAAAATAGAAAAGTAGCAGGCTTGGTGCTGCTCCTATTTCTATTGAGTTGCTTAATTCGTGGTCGCCTTAGTTGAACAACACCTTAAAGCACACAAAATTTTACATGCATGTGAAAGCTCACTAATATTACACTTAACTTATATTCTTTGATTGTTTAGAAAAAATAAGACCCTTTGACATACCATCTCTAGAATTCTTCATAAACTGGACAGGGACTTGAACTGAACAGGACTGTGTGCTGTTAAATTACTACATGCACCCCCAAAGGACTACCTTTCATTCATTCTCACTCCAAATGTAGACCTCATGAACCTGCTGAGATCACTGAATTGTATGAATATGAGACTCATACCCCTGAAGGGTAGGGCATCAATGGATGCTATTGTCAGGAAATCATCTGAAGGCAGCAGACGAAGTCTGAAGACTGATATACATAAAGTCTTATATATAATTGAGACCCAGGTTACAAATGTGAGGAGGTAAATAATGAAATAACTTACCATAAGGAATTCTCTCTGGGAATATTTGTATTGACATGGAATCATGAATAATTTTTTTCTAGCCACCATGATGTCATGCCACAATCACTGGTGCAGAGGGTGTCTTCCCCACCACCTGCCCTTCTGAGACCCGCAAAGACCTTTTACCTCTCCCTTCCTACATTTCAGAAGCTTTACACCTTGATATCAATAAGCAACAAGACAGTAATAATTTTCTCTCTCTTTTCTAACATACCTTGAGACCAGTCCTGCTGCTTCTCTCTTTTTCCAGAAAATATGGGTTAGCTGGGTACGGCAAAGGAAGAGGAGCAGAGATCTTCCAAAGATGTCCTGTGATACTAATCCAGGAGAACTTGGGCTGAGATGAAGTACATGGTTGGTTCACCACAGTGTCATTGGACAGATGTGATCACGCAGGGACAAGACAGGGTAATGCTTCTCTCTTTAGAAAGGGTTGTGTTCACCTTCCTCACCCTGCTTCTGTGAGCAATTCGTAATTAGAAACAAGAAAAACTCTTCTTGAATTAACAAGGAAGAGATCGGATAAACTGGCCAGCAAAGGGGGGTGGAGGAAATATGGATTATCTGGAGAACATCACTAGCCTGATGCAAAGCCTACTGACATTAAAAAAAACTGGCTCCAACTGGTTTTTCAAGTCTTTCACATCACTTGCAAACATGGGCAGTAATGGCTAGGCATTTTACACCACCCTTCTTCTCTCATTTCCTCCCCTCTTCCTCTTGAACATGAGGTTAATTGCATCTTAATCCTATCTCTAGCCACTTGTACTGGTGCTACATGAACCTTCCCAGGAACCTGCTGTTTACTGGCCCTTAAAGGAGAACATGACGGTAAAAAGTCTCTCATGTGCTTTAAATGCCCTGTACCTGACATGAGGTGGTTGATGAACCTTTGGAACCTTTTTATTTCTATGTCTTTTCCTGGCTTGCCAGCTCTCCTCACCCCGCAATCTCAGTCTAGGGGAGGGGTATAGATTATGACATAATTAAAATGAAACAACACTCCCTTTCTTCAGGTGTGTCATCTGCAGGTATCCAAAAAATGCACAGCATAAATATCACCTCCGGTTCAGGGCATTAAGTAGCTCTTTACAGAATCACAGAATGTTAGGGATTGGAAGGGACCTCGAAAGATCATCTAGAGTTCCTTTGGAAAAATAAATATGGAGCACCTCTTAACTTATAAATAAAGAAAAGTAATTTCCTACTGTTGGCAGTAGCAGACTAGAATAACCAGATTACAAAGCTTCCTGTGAATTTGCTATGCGGGGTGGTGCGCTGCTGTGTCGCTTCAGGGACAGCCCAGAAAGCAAACTGTGATGCACAGGGCTGCCCTTGGTTCCTCCTCTGCCCCCATGGCAAGAGCTCTCCTCATAGCAGCTGGTGTCTGGCACAGCGCTGGGTGCCCAGCCTGTTGGCACAACTCCATTTTGCAGCAGAACGGGCGGCAAGCCAGAGCCCCACCTTTTCTCCACCTTCTCCTCTCTCAGCACAGATGGATCGCAAGGGAGGAAAACAATAGTCATGCAGAGACCCATCTTTTCACACAATGCAAGTGTCTATCACAGAAAGGCCTTACGAGCCACAAAGGGTCTAGAATATAGACCACAATCTCTGACGTAGACACGTGTCCGTAGAGATTTAAAGGAATACATTGGTGATGAAATATTAAAGAAACCCACAGATTTACATACAATTTTTTTCTTTTGCTGGAAGGTAACAAAAGATGGTGTAAATCCTCCTAAAATGCATTAGATATTAATGCCTGCGATAACTATGGAAGTGCTTTCACAGCACTGGCTGGTGTTTTAAATCTAAGTGTCACAGAAGCCACATTGACTGGAGGGTCTGACCTACGAGGAACGGCTGAGGGAGCTGGGGCTGTTTAGCCTGGAGAAGAGGAGGCTCAGAGGTGACCTTATTGCAGTCTACACCTACCTGAAGGGAGGTTGTAGTGAAGTGGGAGTCAGCCTCTTCTCCCGGGCAACTAGCGATAGGACAAGAGGGCATAGCCTCAAGCTTCGCCAGGGGAGGTTCAGGTTGGACATTAGGAAGAATTTCTTTTCAGAAAGGGTTATTAGACATTGGAATGGGCTGCCCAGGGAGGTGGTGGAGTCACCATCTCTGGATGTGTTTAAGAAAAGACTGGACATGGCACTTAGTGCCATGGTCTAGTTGACAGGGTGGTGTAGGGGCAGCGGTTGGACTCGATGATCCCTGAGGTCTCTTCCAACCTGGTTGATTCTGTGATTCTGTGATTCTGTGACTTCAGTGATCACTACTGAACCAAAACGCACATGGAAATCTGTGCAAACTTTCACTCAAAAAGTATTTTGAAACCTGTCTACAGCTTCCAAGGGAAAATGAAAAGCCAGAGAGTGACATTTTAATTGTTTATGTGTGCCTTGCGTATGACGTGCCATATGGCCCCAGTGGTGATGAAGCAAGAGCCTGCAGGTGTGCACAAGAGTAACCAGCTGTGGGTCTTGCAGCAATCTCTATGGCCTAAGTCATCACTTCTGTGAAGGTTTCTCAAGGTGCTCGGTGCGAGCAGCACTCTGCCTGTCCTCGTTCTTGCACATGCAGAAGATGATAGATAACCTCAGGTCCTCCTCGATGCGGGAGCATGGTGGGCTCCCAACTGCAGATGTTTGTGTGTGCCACAAACGGAAGGTTTCTGTGCCCTCCCCCACTGCAGCCTCGGCTTGCTGCTACCGAAACCCTTCTCTATCAGGTTGCCCAATCCCAGCCGAACTGTTGCCAAGCTCACAGTGTACCTTAAACAACAGGTAGGCCTCCAGTGCACGGTCACCCCAGTGCAGGTATAACCTTCCCCTTCTGTGGGATTTTAATGTCACAGCATAGGAGAATATTTGTGTAACTTGAGGTGTGGCATTTTTAACCCTTTGGAAAAGAACAACGTTTGCAAGGGCGTCACAGCAAATGTAGTTTACTTCCACAACACCTTGCTTCTCTATTTTCAGTTTTAAGGTGGTTCCTTAGAAAACAATAAAATGCAGTTCATTTATATGTTACAACTGCATTTCCAAACTGTGGTCTAATACAGATCTTGAAAATTACATTTGCTTTATGCATGCCTCATTCCTTCCTAATGAATGAATAAAGACTAAGCATGGCTAAAATTTTCAGATGGATGTAACATAGACTGTAAAACACATATATTTACACATACATATATAATTTTATTATTCTAGAGTTTTGTGTTCTTTGGCGTGGGTTTTTTTGCATACTGACTTACTTGGAAGCTCCAGATGCCTGTGGCTTCTCCTGAGACCCCACCTGGAGTACTGTGTTCAGCTCTGGGGCCTCCAGCACAAGACCTGTTGGAGTGGGTCCAGAGGGAGGCCACAAAGATGATCAGAGGGCTGGAGCACCTCTCCTATGAAGACAAGCTGAGAGAGTTGGGGCTCTTCAGCCTGCAGAAGAGAAGGCTCCGGGGAGACCTTGTTGCGGCCTTTCAGTACCTGAATGGGGCTTATGAGCAAGATGGGGACAGACTTTTTACCAGGGCCCGTAGTGATAAGCACAAGGGGTAACAGTACTAAACTACAAAGGGGTAGGTTTAGATTAGACGTAAGGAAGAAAATCTTTCCTGTGAGGGTGGTGAGACACTGGAACAGGTTGCCCAGAGAAGCTGTGGATGCCCCCTCACTGAAAGTGTTCAAGGCCAGGTTGGATGGGGCTTTGAGCAGCCTGGTCTAGTGGAAAGGTGTTCCTGCCCATGGCTGGAGGGTTGGACTAGATGGTCTTTAAAGGCCGTTTCCAACCCAAACCACTCTGTGATTCTTGAGTGCCCAAGTGAGGATTTGGGTATCTGTCTTAGTGCGCGCAAGTCAGAATATCAGATTCATCGTTGGCAAACTGAGGGCATTTGAGGTCAACTCATGACTGAACCCCAGGATTCAGATCCCTTATTCCTAAATGGAGGATTTTTAAGGGAAATAGAATAGAGTTCAACAGTGAAACCAACAAAATAGATAGGAATTCCTCCCTTGTTTAAATTTTATCACAGAAGCTCAAAATGAAATTGGTGGTTCTGCATTGGGCTGGTAAGCAACAGTATGATCAAAAACCAGGCTGTGGAAAACTCAGGGAGGGAAATTTTGATGAGCATGATTTCTTCAACAGTCTTGTGACAATGTGTAACAAGAAAATGGCCAATGAAAGACTTAATAACATCTCAGTTATTGGATTAAGGCTTGGAAAGGACTAATGATTGAGAAAGCGAAAAGAGAAATCATCAGGAAAACAAAACCAGAACAACAAAAATTCCCCAAGGTCTTATTGCAGAATTAGGCTTTAAAACATTCGTATCCAGCACCCCTCCACTGGGAGGCCTCTGTCACTGTGCCCCGGGGACATGGGGCCAATCGCCCCCATAAGCAGCTCTGAGAGGAGGGGTAAACTCCTTTCCCAAGGTGGTGAAGTGAGTAGGGTGTCACTACCTTCTGGAAAAGAGAACAGGCTGGTTTTATTTTAATCATGGTATCTGTGTTTGTAATGCCCAGCTATGCTCTAAGCAAAGCCGAACAGCTTTTACTTCTTACTTCAAATGGGAACGAAATGTGTGGGCAGGAAGGGGACGCTCCGGGGAGGCAGATGATGAAAGATCCTGCTAACACCATCATAAAAGCAAAGCTGCAGCAGGAAGCTGAAAGAACACCCTGGGTGAATTTGTTATCGGAGCTTCCAGTTTTAATGAGAGAGAGGTGCAAAAATAAGCAAGAGGATTTTGAATTCCTGAGCTCGTGGCTGCTTTGATGAGCTGAAGCGGCCAGGTTGAACCCAGTGCCAGTCAGAGGTTTCACCTGTCACGTCAAGGATTTCAGCCGCTTTTGAAGGACTTGTATTTTTGTCTCTTGTACGCCCAGGCACTCTATGTTTAAAAGAAATAAAGGAAAAACACCTAGACAGCAGAATGATCCTTAATTCAGTCCCTTTGAGTCCTGAACCTGATGGCTGGGCCCAAAAATCAAAGAACACCCTCCCCTCGACACCTCTGAACCCCAACAGCAGGGAAGCCCCACCAGAGAAGTGCTCTTTTGCCATCCAGTGGGGCGAGGGGGAGGCAAACAGAAAGCCCCAAGAGACGTGCCCTAAATATTTTGTTTGTACATTGTGTTATTACACTTGAGATGCATTGCTGAGAAACGGAGTTTACAAACTGGGGAAAAGTTTGCAGCTGGAACAATAACGTTTATAGCTTTGTAATTTATTTGTAGCTTTGTGAAATGTATCTAGGTAAATGGCTATCCCAGACTAAGGCAATAACTCATGTCCAGCAGCGGGTGCAAGGTTAGCACTTATGCTTAGCTAGCTTGGGGGCGGGTAATGAGATTTTGTGCTGCAGATTGTACAAACACAGGAGGCAGAAAAAACAATTTCCCTCCCTCCTGGAAGGTCTATGACCAGTTCCTCATTCAGTTAAGTTCAGCTGATGGCTGAGGGTAGTTCTCAACATTAAAGCACTGTAGGAGAAGCCCTGAAGCCTGTTAGCCAAGCTGCAGGAATCGCACACGTGGCTGTGCTGGGTCGGGAGCAGCCAGCCGGGATCCGAGGGGCTCTCGGGAGAGATGCCAGGGCCTGTGGAGAGGGAGCAGCTGGAGGCACAGCCACAGGGAGCTGAGCAGCTAGCAGAGCATCGCTTCACGTGGCAGTTTATCACCCAACAAAACTTAGCTTTCACTTACTGCAGATGATGGGAAAAGGTCTAGCCTAGAAATTACTTCCTCTAAGGAAAAGACTATGAACTGTTACAGTTAAAGAATAACTATAAAGGTCAGTTACTATCGCTCTGTTTATCTACCTGGTCAGATTTTTGTTCTTAGAAAAACAAAAAAAACCCCACTTTTTAAACTGTTTGATCCATGTTTGCCAACAGGAAAAATTAGCTAGTTCAGTATAATTTTCCCAGTTGTCTGGGTGTGGCCTCAAGTCACCACTTGCGGAGCAACTCCCTTCGATTTGAACCCAGACCTTGTTGCTGCCAGTCTCGTCCTGGCAGGAGGGTTACCTCTGAACAACAGGAGCAGTGTTTCGATGAAATGACTGCACTCTTCTTTTTCCAGAGGATCCCTGCTACCACTGGTGTGTAGGATGGAGGATACATAGTCTGAGGACATACTAAGGCAGCTTAGTCTATCATCTCACTAGTTAGAAAAGGAAGTGAACAAGGAGATTCTAGAAAGAAAAAAGGGCAATGTATTAAAATAACTAAATACCATCCCAGACTCCAGCAGACTCCTTGACTCTGAGAAATTATGAATAATGCTGGGTACATGGGATGAAACTTAATTTAGACTGCAGTTTCACAGTCACTTCAAGCTAATCTAAATTGGCAGTTTATGAAAGCAGGAGTCTCGCATGCCTGTCTGTCCCCAGAAAAGCTATGCCCTCTTTTTTTTTTTCCCTCTTTTTACTCACCCTTCAGACACAGAGCGGCTTTATTTGTCTCTGCCTGGCACGCAGTGGAGCAGGCAGATCACCCAGAGGGACAACCCTGCTTCTCCCAAGAATGCCTGCAGCCTCCCCATGCCCCCTTCCAGGTTACAGCCATCCTGATAACAACAGGGCAAAAAAAACATAAACAACAGAGAAGGGTTTTGCTAACCCAGATAAGTTTCCTGCTTTGGTTTGGGGTGGGGTTGGAGGGTGGTGCAGTGACATCTTCAAGCAGTGATGATGGTACAGCAACAAACCCCAAGTACTGTGAAACAGGGGAGCAGTTAAGACACTTGGACTTGAAATGCTTTGGAGTCAGCACTAATTCCAGCATTTGCTAGCTTAATGCTGTTTTATGTTATTGCTGTGTAACATATTAACTTCTAGAGGTCACAGCCCATCAGCCCTGATCCACTGGTGAGTTGTCCAAACACCGCTATCTATTGTAGCTTGGAGGAAAAAAAGGTGCTTTTTTCATATATACATTTTAAAATTGTTTGGCCTATTAAGATATCGACACCCTTCCATCCCTGTGTTTATATTCAGATACTATAATGGGACATCATTGGCCTCAATTAATGTTTTGGAATTGTTAATCTTACATTAGGGACCCCAAGCTGAACTCAGCAAATACAGGCAAAGTATGTGCCTATGTGCATACACCTAGTTCTGTTTTTCCTGAAGTTCATATGTATTTTCATGAGTGCAACTTCAATCTCACAGCTGAACATCTATGCTTGTTTAAGGTAATTGCACAAGACACAATACGACAAAAATGCAGCAGCCTTATTTAGGATACTTACAAACAAATTATTACAAATAAAGGAATGGTGAACAAAAAGTCCCCAGGATCTTTTCTGAGGTCATGTGCTCATTTCATAGGAAGCTGGCTTTCTCCTGCATGGGAAGAGTTGAGCAACTGTAAGTATAACTTGGGTGTAAATTTTATTGAGATCTGCTTTTCACTGCCAGAGGTACGCAAAGGGTTCTCATACAAACAAGCACTGTTTACAGATATCTTCTCAGTAGTGGCACTCTGTTGTTAAACATTAATTCTTAGGAATGTGTGTGCTGTGCAACCTTTTTACATGCTATTTGGATCTGTTAGTGGTTTGTAAGGACGCTTTTGGTAATTTAGGATCAAAGCATAGGTTTGGGAGAAAGTTTCCTACATAAAATATAGGAATACACACATTAAAGAGTAAACAATTTTTTATTTTTTATTTTTTTTTTTTAGTAAAAGTGCCCTGAAGTTTGTGTTACAACCATTGAATTATTAGAAGGAGAGCAAAAAAGACCTTGACAATTGGTCCCATCTGGTATATTTGCATTCTGCCAGTGGAGGAGGACAGACACACACGTGGTAAAAGCAAGCTGGCAAAAAAGGCTAGGGAAATAACAAAGATTTGGGATCATTTCTGGGGAGAGAAACAAGCAAGTGTATGATTTTTAATGCAATGTTCCTGTCGAGAGCAACATAGGTGAAAGGTCTCCACCTGTTGGTGGAGAGGAAGAAGGAAACTTCTTCATGGAGAACTAGAGAGAGTGAACACCCATGTTCGCCGGTGTCTCCCGGGGAGTGTGCAGCAACAGTTACATGTCCGCCGAGTTTTCTCTGTGTCTTAGGAGATGCGGAAGTGAATCAGAAACTCCCAAAGAGACTCAAGGAGGGAAAAAAAAGGAGTTACTTTCTTGCCATCAGGCAACCCTGCCTGGCCTACCGTTACAGCTTGAGGGATGCTCAGACAAATGTACTTCACTGTCCAAACCACACACAGAGTTTGGGAGGGTTTTTTTTGGGGTGGGGGTGATTTTGTGGTTTAGTCGAGGTCTGTTTCTTTGGAGTGCTTTCATAGAATCATAGAATGGTTTGGGTTGGAAGGGACTTTTAATGGTCATTAGTCCAACCTCCCTGCAGTGAGCAGGGACATCTTCAACTAGATCAGGTTTCTCAGAGCCCCTTCCAACCTGACCTTGAATGTTTCCAGGGATGGGGCATCTACCACCTCTCTGGGCAACCTGTTCCAGTGTTTCACCACCCTCATCGTAAAAACCATTGGCTGTGAAGCGAGCCCACCAGATCATCAGCAGGGTATCACATCCTCTAGCAACTGCGAGGACTTACTGCTTGTTATTTTACAGTATGTTCTTCTTTTTGCTTACCCCAGGTTGGTAACCACTAAGAAAAACTTCCAATTTGCAGAGTCTTTGGCTGTTTATCAGTTATCCCGGGTTGATCTGCTCAGTACGTAGAGGCTTCCAGGAAAAAAAGCTGGTCGAGTTATCTGTCAAGAAGTTTTACATCTGGTATCATTACTTCTTGGTGAAAGGTTTAGTTTGATGATCTGCTGGGACAGTGGGGGTACACTTAAGTCTTGTCTGTGGGAAAGCAAATCAGTGACCATGAGAAAAAACACACACACACAGAGTGCATAAATGACAACATGTGTTAAAACACTCATGTAAGGAGATTCAGACTGACCTTAGCAGGCAGAGGTATCTAGAATATGCACTTAGAGCGAGTATCTCCTTCAGTGCAGCGCAACACAGACAGCAGAAAGTTCAATGTAGTGTCCCGGAGTCAGAGTAGGTCCATATTTTTAGACCCTATAACTTCAGAGTGTGCCTGAACAACGGTGCCATTTCAGTATGTCTTTGAGAGCCTCATTCTCATTGGGGACATTTTTCAAAATGCCCATAGTAGGGAGAAATTGCCCACCTACATCTGAAGTCAGGGAAAATTCCTTCGGGTGTCCTGGTGACTCAGGAACAGCCGAGCTCTGCCAAACTGGAAGAAGTTCAGAGGGAGCACTGCCTATGATCAATTCATTATGTAAACCTCAGATAAGGGAGTGGCAAGAAACTTTCCTGCCACCAACCATGAAAAACAGTTAAGAGGAAACAAACCAGCCACTGCTTGGGCTTTTAACAATCTTCTACTCAATCTCAGTAGTGTAACGGCCCCAAAGGGCCTGGTAATAAATACAGAAGAAATCTAAACTAGAGATTAAGCTGCTGTGCTAAGCCATAATGTCATTTCTTCCAATATCTCCAGGCACAGACAGCAGCTGCAGTTAAGAAGATGATAGCCTTAGGAAATAACAGTACAAGAAAGCAGGAGAAAAGTAATTTTCTTTCCTCCCATTCTTTTTGAAGGATCTGTTGCTCAAGTTACAAAACTGCTATGAAATGTAATAATAAAAGACAACTCTGTGCAGCAAGGACCAATATAAGTTAAAAAAACTGTAACTGGATCTCAAGCAAGTCACACATAGGTTTCCATGAACTGATGAGTTTCTTTGGGTATCAAACCACTGGTCACACATGTAGGGTCCTACTGCCTCAGGGCTGGTAAAGCCTCTGAGCACAGGTCTCAGTAGAAACTAAATGCAAAACAAAACTTGAAGCTATATTTCACACTAAATCTGTCATAATTCAGTACTTGGTCTTGAGTACGTGGTGATGTAAATGGCTAGGACCTGTGCAACAGTTATTCTACATGCTGTGCAAGAAAATACTGTCAAAATCCAGGGGGGAGAAGAAAACTGCTTATGGTCATGGTTTAAGCACAGCTCTTGCAATGCTTCAGCATGTCCTGGAGAGTGCCTGGATGGAGGAATTAGCCAGATGCATTGATTTGTGTAAATGAGTTCACATTTGGGAAAACTCTATGGACTACATACCAAAAGGCTCCTAAGAATTTTGCAAAAGCCAGGAAGATGAGAAAGAGGAAACAATGCAACACCTGTCCTGATGAATGTGGAAAGAGAGGGCAAAGGAAAGAAAAAAATCCCACAAAATCACAAAAATGCCTAAGCAGGCGCCTTCATAAAACACTTACTTATGCTTCTGCTTTTGAAATAGTAGAGTCCAAAACTTCCTACAGATTTAGTGGAAACTTCTGGGATTCATCCAGAATTAAGCTATAGTTTTAAAGCTAATGAAACACAATTTGAGAACATCCTCAAAGTCTTAAACCTTCCGAGGAGAAACTTTAGCCTCTTTTAGGAATTAATAGGAGAAGAGGTTGGAGAGGAGCCATTTCTCCCTCTGAGATTGTAATTTTTCATGCCCAGAACAATCAAGTACATTTTGCTCCTTTTTCTCTACGGGCTGTGTTGCACAGAGCAATACACCCAGTGCTGGGCAGAAGAGCTTTCCAGGAAGGCTGTGCCCAATAGCTTCCCAAGAGGCCAGAGCGGCACTGCATAAAATCCAGGGTTATCCTGTTTAGCAACTCAGTAAAAGGACAATTAAAGCTTTTATAACCATTTGAGTAAAACTTAAACCTTCTGGGTGCCTCTTCTCTGGTATGACAATGCCTCTTAGTACTTGAATTCAAGTCTTTTTCTCACGTGTCTCATGAGATGCACATTTTGCTAAGCTGCATAAGAAGGCCCACTCTAAGCTAGAGCTGCTTGCACAGTGGCACTGGATGTTCATTCAGTGGCTGCACCGAGATAAATATATTGATCTCACTGCCCTAGCTCATCCTGAGGGAAAAGAAAGTTTGTGTGCAAACAGAACCTAAAGAGGATCAGCGAAAAATCTGAATAACCAGTGAAACATTTCTTCATGGACAAAATGTATTGCATGCATGAGAAATGAACCCCAAACTATTTCCCATATTATCATGGTACTTTTCCTTCATGTATGACAACACATCTTTGCAATTCTTTATCACCATCACATCAGGGGTCAAACGTGGCACTTAAAAATTGCAAAACATACTAAAGCTTCCTCATAAATCTCAATTAGGTAACAAAATACCTTAAAAAACAAATTCCTTAACCACGGTTCCTCTCCTCATTTTAAGGTGGAGTAAAAGAATATAAGACTCTCATATGCCCTAGAAGTAATTAATCTGGCAATGTCTTTATTCTGTCTTCACACTTCCCTCATAGCCAAGTTCAGGCCAGGACAACAGACAGGGCTTAGCCTGATGCAGAGGAATTCTCCAGCTAAGTGCCCTAAGTCAGATCTGAACAACAACCAAAAAAAAAAAGCCAAAAACTCAAAGACCCAAGCAAACAAAAACCACCAAGCGTACTAAAAAAAAAACAGGAAAAAAAACACCAAACCCCACAACTTTGTAAGGACAGCCAGATGAGCTCAGACTAAAAAACCACCCAGCCCACCCTCCTCCCTCTGACAGAGGCCACCAACAGTGAGCATCTGGGGAAGAGAGTAAGATCAGGACAAAAGTAAAATGATAATTTCAAGTGTTCAGCTAGATAATGTTTCATTTGTTTTTAATTGAAGTCTACAGTCTTTATAGTTGCATAATTTTTCTTAAAGTGAAGGAATAAGGAGAGAGGAGGAAGTTTAGCAACACCATAATTAACTACTTGGGATAAATCCTCCCATCAGATTCATGAGACGGATTTCAGATAAGCTGCTCAAATGAAGGATTATCTTGCTAGCAATGCGGAAATGTTGATCAGCTTGATATTTCCGCTCTGCAGACAAGAGTTCATGCTGGCTGCTCACTATTTTCTGCAAGGAGTTAAATCTCCACAAAGGTAGCAGGTCTGATCCAAAGGGGATATTGTTTTTAAAACCCCTGCACATGACTATCTTGTCTGTTTTCAGGCAGAAATGAGATCTAAATATAAATGCTGCTCAGCTACCCCATTTGAGAAGGGTTACCAGGCAGATGGATGCCCTGATGGTATGATGGATGGGATGAAGCACATTGCATATGTGCTAATATGGTGTCTTAACACAAACATTAGCACTTGAGAGCTTGACAGAGTACTCAAGCATTCTGGAAATATTAAGTTCAATTAAAAAAAAAAATCTCCTATGACTGATGACACCCTCAGCATATGTTTCATGGCATTTAAAGACAAATGGAACCCATCTAGCCAGTATATTCATATTTCAAGGAAAAAAAGGTCCTGTCCATTATCAGGAATACACCGAAAAAAGTATACAGAATTTAAACTGGAGCCTTCTCATGTACATAATGGTCTTGCATACACCAGTCTCATCTGGTGTCTGGGCAACAAATGCGACTGAACAACTGAGATACTTCCATTCCCAATGGAAAGGAGGGATAATGTTTTGTGGCATCTCATGCCTATCTCTTAGCCCACCTGCTTTTTACCATGCCTTTTTCAGCCCTTCTGCTTCATTCAGAAGTGGCAGGGATGGCTTGAACAAAATCCTAGTTTCAGTTTCAGGATCTAAAAGCAGTTTGCTGGATGGGTCTCAAGGGTCTCTATCTTCATTCTCTACACAGTAGAAAACTGTACACATACACTTCAGTTATTTATGTTTTTAACAAGAAAGAGAGGATCTAGAAGCATCTGGAAAAAAAAAGATAATACAAAAGAATTGCTATTACTGCACTCACAGAAGTAGTACCACTCTCTTCAGATTTTGTTACTTGAATATGGACTGCATATTTGACCAGAGTAGACATAAGAAATTCTATATCTCCAAGGAAATTGTTTTCATTTCCATTGTTTGACTATTGCAAACAGGTTACACATTTTGCCCACAGGCGAAATATAATGTTGTCCATGATGAGAAAAGAAAAGGTACTGTAGTCGTGGCACATGATTTCCTCATGTCTTAGGTGTCCATAAGATAAGTAGGAATGTTTTCCAACTGGCGTCAGGTTTCTTCAGAGAGGCAGCTGTTCATTTAAAGTACATTTTGTTAGCTGAATTTGTTTATGTTTTGTAGCAAGTAGAGTGAATCTGTTACAACATAAAAAAAGTGTTTGAAACTTGGAACCTAGCCCTCTCCCATACTTAGTCAGATAAAATCCCCCCCCAAAAAACCCCAAACAGAAATAATTTTTGCTGAATGCACGCCTAAGCAGATAAGCCTCACAGTAAGATTTCCAACAAGTACTCAGGAGACTTGGGTATCAAATTCCCACCAACTGAAAAAAATCCCCCTTTCTCTCCAAGAGCATTGAGATAAGATCGTGTGCAGACATCACATCACACTCGGCTCATGTCTGCACGTTTAGCTCTGAAGTGCTCATATCATTTCTGAAGATATTCATCCTTGGGCTCCCAGGCATATTAGTTGAGTCTGAGAGTCACGCTCTTGTGGCAATTGCCATTTCTCCCTCATTTTTTCTCTACGTAGGCAAGCATTTAAGGTACCACGACTGATCTCAAGAACATCAGCAGGGCACCTCACTAGTAAGTAAGGAGGATGCCCATACTGCCTAGACAAAATCACTTCAAGCCCTACAAAGCAAACCTAGCACTATCATCTCCACACAGGCAGCTGCTGCCTGTCAGGGAGAAACAGCTCCATGTGTTCACAGAGAACAAGACAGCTATCTTTTTTTTTTCTTTCTTTTTAGTTTTGCTAGTTCTGGTTTCAGAGCTGATAGAAGGTAGCCCCATTTCAAATATATCTGCAAACACCTTTGCATGGCTGTAAGGAGACCCATACTGGGGAAAACAGTCAAACAACATAAAAAATAAATCCAGTATCTCTGTTACATGCACACAGAAACAATGATTACATGTATGCTTCCAGGCATGCAATCACTTACTGATCGTGGAAGCCGAATGAACAGGTAAACTGTTGATCAACCCTCAGACAGCAGAGTCACTATATAAGATCATTTGCATTATCACCTTTAACCTCTTTGTCAGTAATTAATCCATGCACCTTGTTGATAACATGCACACTCATGGGTCTTCAACTTTCTTTACTGGATAATAAGAAAAACAGCAACATCTCAAACATACTTCCATCTTTCTTCTTACAGTCTTTCCAGCATGCATATGTAGTTACTGAAAAGGGGGAGCAGCTGTGCACAAAAGCCTGTGTGCATAAATCCCAAAGGCACCCTCTGGATTGCCCAAGCAATGCCATCAAGAATGGCCCTGCCTGCAGTAGTGGATCACAGCCCCTGTGACCCAAAGGACAATAGCCAAAAAGGATTTTCAGTAAGCACCCGATGGCAGAATAAAGCCCAGCGTATCACTTTCAGACGAAAGTTATTCCTTAAATAAAATGCTTTGCTCACAGGAAAAATTCTCATTTAAGGTTCACTACAGCTATAAAATACTGTTTTTGTTTTCCTATACTCACCGCTACTCTTTCAGACAGCCTGCAAGGCTCAGCTTTATAGCAGCCAAAGCACTGCATATAATCCCATTTTACCCCAATTCCTCCTACAGACAGCTCTTAATCTGTAAGGAAAAACATTCCTTTAGACGCATATGTGTAAGGTGAAATTTATGGTGGACATTCAGAATAATTTTAAACACAGTAGTCTGTAGCTCATTTAAAAGTCACTAGACTGTATAATATCCTTGCAAAAAGTCTTTCTTTCCACGGTTACTGCATAAGAGAGAGAAGGGAGGAGCAGAGGAAAGCGATGCCCTCAGTGACCTTGTCCTATAGCAGTGCTTGTGGCTTGACAGTGACTGCAGAGCTGATATTCGGTTGCATTGGTCTTTGCAGTAAATCTAGTTCAGGTTGTTCTTGTGAAATAAGTTGTACTTCCTGCAGGAAAGAGAAAATACCTGAAAAGTACAAATGCTCTGAAAGTAAGTCGTTTGCTGTAGGGTAGTTGCCGGTTATCTCGGTTATTCAATAGCAGATGGAGCTCTCAAAGACCTGATGCTAATTAATACTCTCAACTCTTACTGAAGTCAGTGGTATTATGGGGTTGTTACCTTCAGGCATTTAACTTCAGTAACTAAGTTCATTCTCTCTTTAGACATTGCCTCCAGGAAAAGGAATTGAGTTCAGAGCACTTCAGTTTCTTAATTTGTAGAGAAAGATAAATCCCTCTTTCTTCCTCCATTAAGTATAAAGGGAGATATCATTCTGATAGCTGAGAAAGTATACGTTAGACAGGGTGGAAACCTGCAGCAGGACCTCTTTGTAGTTGATAAATAAAATTTAGTCCAGATAATACTGATGTAGAGTGAAAACAGCAGAGAGAAGTTTTTGGCAAGTCACTTGCCTAAGACCAGCAAAGTCTTCTCTAATGTCCTTGGAATTTCAGTCATATCAAATGGCAAGGAAGATAGTCCAAATAAGATGCAAAATAAATGAAGGCCAAAAGATTTTTTTAGGGCATAAGAAAGGGAAGAAAGTTCATTCAAGTTTACAATTTGAATGTTGCAGTCCTTTAGCTCAGCTTCTCATCTTTCAACTCATTTCGTTCTTTGTTGCTATATTGTGCTTTTCCTTGGCAAAAGACTGTCTTTGTCAGCTTACCTGATTTGCAAATAAATCACATTTATAAACATGAAAATCATATTTGAAAAGACTTGAAAAGAATTGAAGCCGTTTATTAACCAATTCTGCTGTTTAGCAAACACCAGTTCTCTAATGAATTCAACAAGTGCTAATTCAAGGATGTTATTAGAAGTGATGGTATAAAAAGAGAATACCATAACATAAATTTGTACCTCTCCACAAAGTTATTAGGTTAGTGATGGATGTTAGGATACACAAACATTAGACCTATCCCATTAAGTACCTGTTCAAATAATACGGCAGAGGAAAGCTCTGTACAGCAACTGCTGAGAACGTAAGGAAAGAGGGGAAAAAAACAGAAAAATTAAACTTAAAAAGAACAGCTTCCTAATGCAAAGTCACTTAGGTAGAGCTTCTAGCCAAAAGATATTCGCTAACAATATCCCAGATACACATTTCAGGAAATGGCACCAAACCCCCAAAACTTTCTGTACTTTCAAGCCTATTCTTACAAACTAGAAATATTAAATACATACATAGGGCTTATTGTTACTCACACAATCAAGTGGATTAATTTCCAGCCAGCTGTCAGAACAAAATATATAGGAGATGGACACCTGTCCTACAGATCTGGAACCCTTGATTCTGAGGAACGATGGGCATATAATGTACATGCTACATGTTAATGCTGTTGAAATTTTACATATCATGTGTAAGAGATGAGATGGATGCTTCCAGTTGCGATGTTTTTCTGATAAACTGCAACACTTTGACAAAAATCTAAAGGGCATTAAAGAACTGACAGTATTTGAACAAAATTGTCACTCCAGTCCTTCTGCTCAGAATCAGAAGGGATTTAATTTCAATGCACATACCTGCAGATTGTTTGGACATTTGCAAGAGGATAGCAAACAGTTCCTTGGTCCTCAATACTTCTATCTTATTCAAATTCATATCTTGAAGATGTTCATGTTCTACATTAGTTGGAAACTTAAGCCTTTTCAACTTTGAAGGGAAAACCTCACAGAGGGACATATTTCACCACGCACTATTAACCAGCCCTTTGCTTAGGACTCTAGTGGTGATGTAGGCAACCTTGAATGTAAGCCCCATTCTGCCTTAATCAAGTGTACTTATTCACTCCCAAATCACTGGAGAATTTGTTTTTTTGATATTCTGACATTAGGTTTTGGCAGTCTCTCATGGCAGGTTTTGTTCATATAATTCATTCTATAGTCAAGATTCTCTTTCATTTATCAGAACCAGCACCTTTGCACAAAATTTCTTTCCCAGTTAACATTTTCCAACAGCAGCTGATTTCCAAACAGCTCAAGGATAAATGTTTTGGATAATATTGCTGTTCTCTGTAATATAGTTAACAGATTCCACAGCTAATGTGATTTATGTAATAAATGAAGTCAGCATGGTGCATCTTGCTTAAGTTATTTTCCACTAAACATTGTGTGAACAAAAATATTTGAAGTCAAACCCAGGGCGGAATTTACTAATAGCTCTATGATACCCAGATTTTCCTGAAACTTCACAATCTTTCCATTGCTTCCTTAGCATTCTTAAAGCATACTACTCTTCCTATTAACATTTTCAATTCACTTACTGTAAGAGTTTCCTTTGTAGAATTTCCATAAGTGTTAGAGATACTTACATGCTATATTATTTGTGCAGAATTTATATATCATTACTGTCAAGTGACAAGGAGTTTACAGATGCCCTAGGAAGTTCCTCCTCCTTCATATCCCTTTTGTTGATACTTCATATATAACTTTAGTTGCTAAATTAGTCTGGTGCTTATGTGGGGTTTTGTAGGGTATTTTTGTTTTGCTTTCAAAATAAAGCCCCTGTTTCCATCACAATGATTAAGGTTGTTAGTGGGCCAGATGCCTATATCTCTTTACCTACATTTGAGATGAAAAACATGGGGTTACACATTCAAAGTATCACCCTACTCAATGAATAACCAGTGTCCTCAAGGACCTCACTGAGCAGGTTTCTATTCGGAGTAAATGCAATTTATGTCTTGAATATTTATTTCCTACAGGAAAGTATTTAAACCACTGAGACCTGTTAGTCATCAGTATGAACAGAAAGTACATCCTAGCCAAAAACCAGCAAACCCAAGTTTCCTAACTATCTTCAGAGTCAGAATAAAAACTTGATACTGATTGCTGTCAAATGCAAAAAAAAAAAAAAAAGCTTGGATTCAAATATGTCCATTAAAGCTAAGGTATTTAAAATTCCGGTGTAGGATGTAATGATGAAGCTGTCGATCAGCCACAATGCAGAGATATCACCATCCGGTGCATTCAGGTTCATCTTTTAAAATGTGAAGTACCTCACTGTCTCTAATACATTTGGCTTACTGCAGTCTGTAGGAGCTTTAGCACTCCCTTTAGTTTCATACCAAAGAATGAAGCCAAAGAAATATACTATATAGAGTAAGTTACACTGCCTGTTTACTAATTACATGAACACACCTTCTTCTCACAGCAAGAGAACAACTCACAAGCAACACGCAGGAAACAATTGTTCCCACTTCCATTGCAAATCAATTCAACAGGAAGGAAGGCTTCATCTGGATCATGTTTTTATTTTCCACCAACAAGGCTCTTAGAAGAAAATCACACAAGTTCATTCCCCATTACTGTCAGTAAAGCACACTGGCATGAGGCATTCATACAGGTAACCGCAGATATTATGTTGTATCATGCTTTGCAAAAGCAGATGTGTATGAAATGATTTCTCTCCAGTTTCACAAGAACAGCAATCAGCTAGATTTCCAAAAGCCAAGGTCTTTACATTGATTTCACACTTTCCTCCCTCTCCTTGATCACAATGTAATTTAAAGCATACATAGTAGGACAAGCCATCCTCTTGCCGGGCAAGCTTTCAGTTTCCAATACAGGTATTTGCAAGTCAAAGCTTTTCAGAACAGGCTGCAGCAGTTTGAGTTTTCAAAGAGAAAAGGTCTAATACCACTGTAGGTGAAAGTGAGATTACTTCTCCGTCAATTTAGGATTCAATGTGAATTCTCTGCAGGACACTAGAACATTTAATAAAGCAAACGTTAGAAATTCAGCAACACTGAGGCAGTGCAGCATTTCCACACAGTTCAGAGAAGAGTCTATTCAAGGCCCAAGGTCTTCTAAAATTAGTCTGAAATTAATCAAAGGCTGAAACTGAGAGGCCTTGTTTCCTTGGAGAAGAAACACCTGTGCTGCTTGATTCTACCTGAAATAAATCCCAGTTTTGAGGCTGCTTAACCAACTATTTGTAGTACGTAGAATATACTGCTAAAATGGATGCATCTTAGTCAAAAAGGCAATGTGCATTGTTTGAGACCACATAAGAAAAACAATCCCGAAACCAAACAGCAGCACTTGCAAAGAAGTCTCTAAAGTTATCCCCCTCCATAAACGTACTCAGCAGCATAGCATACTTAACAGTGTCTTTAGACAGTCTGGCATAATAATCATAGGTAAAAATGACATTTGATGAGAAATATTTTTACAGAATAAGTAGGGAGACTGGCTGGTAAAAACATTAATTTCTCTTTTAAAAAGAACTGATTGTTGTTTGTGTGAAACAGGGAAAGCATGACTATAAAAAAACCCAAATTATACTCATCCAAGGTCAGCTCTGCAACAGTGTAAGATACAGTTTAGACATCATATTGCTATAAATTTCTCCGTTTATTTCTCACACAAGTTGGCACTGTTAAATTTTTTTTTTATGGTTCTGTAACTTGTCTTGATTTAGCTAGGGTTTATTCCTAGGAATGGTTTCATGTCAGTTCATGACATGAGGTTATCGGGTGTATGAAACGTGTAGCATACGTGCAAAAAAATCTTTTGCAATCATACAGGCAAAGTTTTAAGAGGAGGCTTTGCTTTGCTACTGCTGATACAGAAGTCACAGCTTCAAATCCAGGCTTAGTGGCAGGCCAGAAGTATGGGACCAAGCAGGCAGGGTTGTTCATTATCAGCTGTGCAGACCATGGTTGTGTGTAAGTATTTTCCCTGACATTTCAGTAGTCAAATCATTAGCTGGATACATGTCCTCCTCTGCTGCTTCCATTCAACATCAAAGATTGATTAATTAGGTGGCATTAATTGGGAACTGCAGTATGTGGAGCTGTACTTGTACTGACAGGAGGATAAGGAAGATGCAGGTGAGTATCAAAAGGCCAGAGGGCAAAGAGAAACTTCCCTATCGCACAGTAGCTGCTGCCCTGGATTGTCAAATGCAACAAGACCATGATTTACCTGATTTAGGATATTCATTTTTGCACCCACAGAAGAAAATAAGCTTGCTTCTGTTAACAGCTGAAATATTTATCTGGATAACATCTTGCTCTTCTTTTAATTCACTTTGAGTCAGTCCCTGAGCGGCATGTCGGGACAAAGAAGGGGAAAATGAATGTAGTGCACAGCTGCATATGTACCTCACAGGCTGCCAGCCAGCTCACAAAAAGCCTTTTGTCTACATGGGCTGTTTGAAGACGACAAATGCTGGTGGCCCAAAAGATTGCTACAGCGATGCCACTTACAGTCCAGAATCAGGTTCTGGTTGTTAACACCAAATCAGATTGAGGTTGTGCCAAGCATCGCTTCTTGTGCCAGGTCCTCAGTCGCATAGCAAATTTACCAAGGTTAGCAAAGTGTTATGGACCTTCCCCAGCTGAAGATGTGGGTTTTATTTAACTATATGGAATGTGTGCATAATATTAGATTGTGAGCAAGATGCCACAGCCATCTGGTGCATTGAATGCCTAAGGGCATGCGGATGACTCACGGAAACTTTGTTAAAACACAAGACATCTGCTTAAATATGTTTCCTGTCAGTCCTTTTGCACTGCTGGAAATAATGGGCTAGAGATTCTCTCCTACTCCACCACCCCTGGTGCCAAAGGACTGGAAAACTGCTGTAAGCCATGCTCTGGGATTCCCCTTTGAATGATGGGGGCTGCCGTTTGGCTGCGGGCAGTAAAGGACCCTCTCTCTCCCACAGCCCCGAGGAGAGGGCACAGCTGAGGGAGCAGGCAGGGAGCAGCTCTGCGGCACCCCGGCAGCCCCAGCAGCCACTGTGGTTCCTTCCTGCAGTGCTCCAGCCATGCTGAAACCCACACTGACTCCTCAGGGGCTATGAACTGCCGCAAAGCCATTTTTATTGCCTCCCCCTGCCTCCCAGGAGCTCAGTTCTCATCTTATGTCATCATACCTGCCATTGTGACATCACAGTTTTATGCACAGCAATAGTAGTGATGATGCCAATGACACTGTGATGTCACACTAAAATTATGAAGGAGATAATTTCCTATTAAAGGCACTGAATTTTCTTCAACAAGAAGACTGTAAACTAGACTAAGAAACACTTTCAAAAAAATAACAGTTTGTCAAAGCTTTTGATAAGATTTGATTCTGAAGATGCAGGTCTCATGACACAACCTGACTTCAAAGAAAGTGTTAGCATATAAGATACATAGATATTCACCACTGCACAATCATGCGATGAATAACAAAGCAAAGTCACTGGCTTGCCTGTAAGAGCTCTGCTTAAAACTGCATGTCATCATATTTATTTTCCCCGCTCCTTTTGAAGGGACAGACCTAATTGCGTTGCTTTGAGGACACAGCATTTCAGCTACAAATGAATGCTCGTAACTATTTCATGTTAAAAATAAACTTTAAAGCGAAGCACCAGATGCTGCCATGGAACATTCCTTGGAGCTTTCATGCGATGCTTGCATCTGTTCAGCTGAAGGAATGACTGTTGCAAAAAAACTAATGGCTTTTAAGTGGTGAGAAAAAAAGTAAAAAGGCAAAATACTGTAGAAGGCACTGGAAAAAAGTTAACAAGAAGTTCTGTAGTGGAATGATGGCACTCAGATAAAGTTGCTGAAACGTTAGCCTTACAGAAGCTCTAAGCAGATGTTGATATCCAGTGAAACACTAGGGAATGAGAAATCTGGTTTTATTTAAGTGCTTTCTTTAGTTGTGCTATTCCTTCCTACTGATTCATAGACAAAGGTATGCCACGGGACCTCTGTTCCTATTTTTTAATCTTCAGCTCACTGGCTTGTCATCTTAATAAACACATGCAATCTTCAAACTTAATATATCTAGAGTGAATATAGTGCTTCTCGCCAGTAAATCTTCATATGCTTTACAAGTCTTCTCAATTAACACTTTACCCAAGCTTTAGAACATGCTTATGCAACAGTACAGGTATTGAGAATTATGCCTGCTTTACAGAAGGCGAAAGGGAGCCAACAAAAATAGGATAATCACCCCAGGCCACAAGAAATACCAGTAAAAACGGGATCAAGCAACATGAATTCTTAGCTTTTTCTTTTTTTCAGACCAACACCGCATTTAGTTGCTATGTAATAGTTAGGTGTCCAAAATCACAAGATGTTCAACTCTTTAGTCACTGATACATAAGATAAGATGTGTGGAACACTTACCACATGTGCCCATCATGAGTTTCTCCATAAGGCAGAGGACAGCCCTACCCTCAGGTCTTACTGGCTCCAGACATGTTCTACCCGCCATCCCACCCCAAAGGAAGGTCTTTGCGCCTCATAAAACAATACAAAGGCTCACACTTTCCAACAGAACAGCCCTAGCACACAACTGGAGGAGGCAATTAGTGCATTTCCCAAACACAAGTGGCAGAGAAATAGAAAATTTTGCAATTTCAAGAGTGCGGTACTAGGAGTAAAATATATTATTTCCTGCAATTGAAGTAGAACCACAGAAGTAGCATATGAACTTTTAGCAAGATAGAAAAGGAAGGAAGAAATCCCAAACATGCTGCTGTTCTGCCCTTTTCATAATCAATCCTGCAATTTTACTTACCCTTCTCTTACGCACTGGGCAGACATGGTTTACACTGAACCAATTTTGACTACCTACAACATCCATAATTAAATGCCTCTGAAAAGCAGTCCCCAGTTTGTATTTTCTGAGCCAGCAGCTCTCAATTAAGGCAATTGATCTCAAATTAGGGTTTCATTTAATTTTAAACCACTGTGAGGTTTGTAAGCTTGCCAAGTATTGGTCCTAAAGATTTGTGCCTGGCAAAATGTGATTGAGTGTTCTATGGTCCTCCTTCAACATCAGCATCTGAAAAGAAACAAGTAAGAATTTACTTTTTTGTATTGCTTAATTGTTATGGTGACTAACACTGCCAGCAGAGGAGAATTCACATTCTCAAGCCAGCAGGAAAAGATGTTCAGGAGTTTTTGAGGGGGTGGTGGGTTTTTGTTTGTTTGATTTTTTTTAAATAGTATACACATACTAAATACTTTTTTTTCCTTCAGTTGTGAAGAAAACATCATGTAGTGAAGGCGATGACACTTGTAAAGCTCATTATCATATGGGATACTATTAGCTACCTTATAAGCAAAAGTAATGCTAAAAGCATTCAAAAATGCTAAAAGCACTTGACATTAAGTTTCTTCTGCCTCCACCAAATAAAAAAAAGGCTACATACTCTCGAACACTTCACCATTGCTATTCCACACTTAAAAATAAAAGCTCTTCACCTCAGCTGCAATAAGAAACGTCTGAGAGACTAAAACACCTCTGGGTCTCAGGAAATTTTTTTTGGCTGCATTTGTAAACAGTCACAAGCGCAGGGAAAAAACACTCTTGTCTCTTCAATATGCTCTTATGTAATTTGGCACAGGGCATAAGTAAATCAGCTGGTGAGCAGTGCCCGAACAAGACACTGAAACAGTAGCTTCAGTCTTTATATAATATCTTCCAGCCTTCTCTTTATAATTTAATACCTAGTCACAACCAGAGATAAATCTTTAATGGCACTATACAATTTGGTAGGGTAGAGAAGGAGTTTATTTCATCAAAAGATGTCATACCTAGAGTTTGAGGACAGCTTTTCATCCTGAGTTTTTATTGCCAACTATTCTGTTATTCATTGGCAGAATTTATTAAATTAGTGTTCTATTAACCCAACACATACTTTGAGAAAAACCTCACTGTAGTAGGTGCTCAGACTTCTGATCAACTCTCTCTTCAGGGTTGGATTTGTCATAAAAGTTAAACTAAGAAATAAATAGGGACAAATGCATGTTACCGAGCTCTTTGTCTCAAGGTGACTGATGAATCAGGAATGAAAAAATAACACTCTCACTTCTCAAGACAACTGTGGAATACTTCAACAGTGCTTCTTTTCCCTTACTTTACCGACATTTTTTCTTCTGGAACCAAATTTCTTGCCACCAGTAATTGGCAAGAAATTTTGGCCAACAATAGGAATTATTTTATTCTTTGCTCTTTCATGCACATTAGAATTTATTTTTTGTGAGAAAAGGGGACAATTCAGTCTTTTCCATTGTCACAAATTTTGTCCTAAGCCTTTTTTATAGCTTTACTAAAATAAGATAACCTTTTTGAGAATAGGTACTGCCTAGAAGCAGGCTGTTAACTGGAAGATTTTTGTTCCGACTTTATGCACAGAGTCCACTCATTAGACAGCCAGACAATTTGTTTTCAATAGAGCCTTTCATACATGGGCAGGAGCTCTATGTACTACAAGACTATTTCATCTGAAGGTAGGGATGAATTCATATGCTGTGCTCGAGTGTCTGGTTCAGTCAGAAAGTTCTCATTTTTCTGACTCTATATTCATGTAACAAGCAGAAGTAATCTTAAAAAAGTTTGCAGAGAGATAAATGTACCTATTACTATTTTCCCTGTATAACAGCTCTTACCACAGATGTTCAGCACAACACTTTATTTCATTTCTCCTAGATCCATTAGCATGGATTAAAAAAAGACAGCATAGTTTGGGCTAATAATAGCCTTTCTGCTTGTAATCTATTAAGTGCTCTTAAAAAGATGCCGCCTGAGTAAGAACAGTTTGTCCTTTTGCTGAGAAGTGTTCTTTACCTGAGAGGTGGCAGAAGTTACTAAGTAATTGTTATGGTACTCTGCCTTTGTATTCACTCACTTCTAACTGCTACCGTGGTGGGGGGTTAAGTTTTTCACCAAGTTAGTAGTAATACCTAACAGGAGCTATGTCAAGACTGCTAATGCACAGCTCATTCTTTCCATCACACTTTTATCAAGAGATTTAAATACTAATCAACTAATAGGAATCAGCTAGGTTCAGATAAGAGCACAGCACTTTTGAGATGGGAATATAATTTGAATATTTTTCCATTCAGCACCATTGTGTTAGCATACAGTACAAATTGTTCCCACTGTGTAAACATCAGGAGACGTTTAGTGAACATACAGCTGGAGTAACGGTGAAACCCACACTTCAACTTAAAAAAGATTATGCTCTCCAGGCACGTTTTTTTTTCCAATGCATACCTGATTCAACAGTAGTCAGGTAGTTACTAAAATGTAATGCTTAGTGAGAGACAGCTCCTCCACCCTTTTGGAAAAAGCTGGGGGCTACTGAAAAGCCAAGGCTGGAGGTGGAACAGAGTTTGTCATCTAGATCTCAGTCATCAAGGCTCTGGGCTTTTCTCAGAGGTGTTTTTTATCATGTTGTTCACAGCTGCTTTTTTACTTTGTTTATTCAGTGGACAATGATTCACTGTCTAGGTTTAAAAGCAATCGACAATTCCAGGGGATTTCTTGTTGAAAGAAAGGGCATCTCTACATTTAACCTGCCCAACTGGTTTAAACAAACTCTGTTTGGCTCTTGTAGATCCCACAAAGAGTCTTTGTTCCCCACCATTTTTTTTTTTCCATTTTACTTGCAGTTTGCAATTACTTCTTTTACTACATGTAAATAATTTAATTACTAGGAAACTGGTACAATTTCATATAGCTCAAAAGTTGTGATACCCCCCCACACAATGTTTACAAAGATGATACAAATTCTGATAAAAAAACATGACTATTTTCACCTGAGTCCCTCCTCTCAAGAATTGAAAAGCCATTGCTGCTTTTTGCAGTGTACTCTGGAGATAATGAACCTCAAGTACCAGGAAAAAGAATTTTTTAAATGTCAGCTTTTTATTGCTTATAGATTGATACATGTTCAATATCCTCTTTTATAGGAAATATTCCTCTTGATCCAAGAGAATCTGGTCAAGAGCCTCACCACTGCCAGCACTGAGGGAGTTCTCCAGGGGATTGCCCCTATGAGGCATGTATCAGAGCACTTGTGGTTTGGGTGTGCTGACAGCATCAGTGCAGGGTGGCACAGGATCTCTGTCATCCCAGAAGCAGTGGGCATCCCCCTACTCATCAGTGGGAGGCGGGGAGGCAGAGAAGAAGGGAACTACCCTTCAGTTGCCCTGGGATACCCAACTCTAATCTGAGAAAGGCTGAACAGCTCACACACTTTTCAGATAAATACTGGTTTTGCTGAAAATGTTGGAAAACTCCTGATTTCAAAAGGAGCATAATGGAAACATCAAGAGATGTATCTGTAGGAGGTCGGAGGAAGTCACTAAAATAATACCTTTAGTCAAGGAAAAGAATCAACCTATTTTCGTACACAGCAAAAAGATTTTTAAAGAAAATCAGTAAATTATGATTCTCATAAAAGGTTTAGTGAGGAGGAGAAATTAATCTACACTTTTGTTTTTAAATAAAAAGAACCCAGAATAATTTGCTTCTCAACACATTATGGCCTATAGTTTCAGCTGTTACTTTTTAAAAGGCCTTATGACTAGATTAAGCAAAACCAAAACTGACCTCAATGGAGAACTGAAGCCAGGGTCCTCATCTACAGATTTATAGAAAAGGGGAAGAACTGTAAAAGCCTGTAAGAAGCATAGAAAGCCAAGAATTCTTTTGAGAGCTAAGGTTACTTTTTGACAATTTTTGTTGAAAAAAAGTCAACCAAATGACCTTCAGGTAAAGCATAAGATTATCTTCTAAAAATCTTTGAAGAGAGTACGTCCCTTCAGCAAATGTGGAATTTAAATCATTTTTAAGGAAAAAGAGGTCTAAAGCAGTGTTTAAAGCAGAAAATTAGCTGAAATCTGGACCAATCTGGACTGCAAAAACACCTTTAATTATTTATTCATTTTTGTGCCAAGACTGCTCCCATGCTGGGAGTGTGAATAGAATGCACTGCTTATTTGGACTCTTTAACTAAAAAGACCCACTTGAATTAAAACATAATTGAATATTTCTCCCATTAGACATTTCTGTGAGTAGTTTCATCAGTTGCTACTGGGACTCCAAGTGGTTCTAAAGTGTAGGTAGGCAGTCTGTGAAGAAAATACTCGTTTTTAGGTGCACTGCTAATGGGGAAAGAGATTAATCTCTTCCAAAAAAGCTGTACTGCCCTGTAGTTTTTGGAATGGAGACTCAGAGGGCAAAGCCATCCAAATCCCAGCTCCTTGTACAGACTATGCAGGAGCGTTGCCCTCTCGTGGCTCTTGTTGCGCTGATGTCTATGAATCATATTAAAACTATATGAAATCATGACTAACATCTAAGAACAGGTCTTTAGCTTCAGTAGAAATAGCTTTGCTCGCATGGGGAAAACCGCATTGGTGTTTCAAGATGTCAATTTATTCAACAGTTGTTTTCAGAACTATGTGGATAATTTAAAATAAGTACATGAAACAAGAACAATATCTTCTGAATTTCTTCTTAGCAGATTTTTTACATGTTAAATATTTTTTAAACAAAAGTTATGTATATAATTATCCAGCAGATAATTCAGGAACCATACTTGTAATATAAGGTATTTTGAAAATGCACACAAGTACATGCTGGTTTTCCTATTCAGAGTAGCCAACTTTTTTTTTTTTTCACTCAAAATGCTGCATTTCTAAAATGAAGTCTTGCTTTCTGTGAACATTTTCCAATCACTGCTTAAAATTGAAAAGTTCCCAAGTAGATTCCTGCAAGTAATCTGATTTCCTGGGTGTTCGTTGAAAGGAAATAAATACAAACAGGGCTCAAGTACAAACAAAGCACATTTAAGTATTCAAATAAATATTTGTGGAAAGATGTGTTTATCAGGCTATGGTTCCCACCATCAATAAATGTTCAAGTCACATCATAAGACTTAAGGAAGAAGCATTTCTGCACCAACACATCCAAGTTCAGGTGTCCAAAGGCAGAACCTTCCTCACACCTAGATACTCAGAACAGTTTCTCTGTCTTCAAATGTTAAACTGCATTAAGTATGGGGCACTCCCTCCCCACCCAAGGAAAGAAAAAAACCCAAAAAATATTCCACAACCCCCCAAACCAGAGAACTACTTTTCTTGACCCTTGGAGGGAAGGTCCATTGGGCATACCAAAGACAGGGGTAGTGGCAAGGGATGGAGGAATCACCACTTACCCTGGCTGTCTGAAACACACTACCTTGCTCAGGCTACTGAGCAGCAGCAGCCCTGGAGGACTTCTCTGAGCAATTTTGAGACCCTATCTCACAACTGTGAAATGTGCTAAGTAATGTAGCTTTTTGCTTTAATTGGAACCCTGCTAATTTGGCCAATAGCATAAATCTTGGAGGGCTGTCAAAGGTAGTCTGCATTTTCTATCCAGGAGACACGTTTGTTATTATTAGTGCCTCACCTACATACATTACCATATTTCTTCTGAAGATTTCTTGCCAAGAAAAAACAAATAACTATAAAGCAAGATAGTACAATCCACACTGAAGCATGATGTTTCCCCATTTCCCTGCCTCTATATGTATGACTGCTGGTTTACAGAAAAACCCTGAACAGACAAGATGTAAAAAAAATTCAAGCCACACTCAAATATTTGAGTTTGTAAAATACATATTCCTAATATATGGTACCACTTCTTATGTACCTTCAGAAGTGCAGACTATTGTCCGTAGCAATGCACTGTGATGTTCTCATGTCCTGTGAAAACAAAGTAACACAAGTAACACTAAAGATGGGTTATTCAGTAGTATCCTGCATAAACAAGCCTGACTTGCCCACCTAATTCACCATCCACATACCTCTGCTGAGCTGGAAGTAAACCAGATTTTTGGTTTAATTTGGGTGATATTTCAGTCTCATCATGTCCGTACAATTTCATGCATGTCTTGTTCTTAGTTTTGCTTTTTATTCTGATCTGGATCACATCTTCCATACTGCTATGCAAACACCCACCTCCAGGTTATTCCAAACCCTCTTCACCCATTACATGCATAGACGTTTCAAGAGCAACTAATGATTTTGTCAATTTCCATATTTACTTAAACATCTAGATGCAGACAGTTTAACATTCCTAAGGTATTTTCTCATAGTACAGTTTTCCTAAGACTGTATCAATCTGGGATCAAAAATCAAGGCACCTCAAATAGAAAGTTTTCCTTTAAAAATCTCAACTGCTTTTTCAATTGCATTTGTTAGCTTCTCCTTCCAGTCACCATCCGATGATGTCACCATCATAAGAGTTACACTCATGGCTCTATGACTAGTATAATCTACAAGTCAGATTTTGTTGTTTTTCTTTCAAATTTGAAAGTTCTAATGAAATAAGATATTCCCTTGTTATTTCAGTAGATACTTACCTTAAGGCTCCAGACAAAGTTGTTCTAAGTAACAAGACTTACTGATGTGACAGTCTGTATTTATGATTTAATACTTGGTTATTTGAGCACTGTCAGAATAGAAGCTGGCTAGATAATGGGGAAAAAATAAGGAACAAAGTTAAACATGAAAAACCCTTTAGGCTGCAAACTGGGAGTCTGCCCAGATTGTTAACTCTCAGTGTCATTGCTGAATGGTTATGGAGCTGTCAATGTGAAGCTTTGTGACAGCTCATACAGGTATGCGCTGTCTTCCCTAAATTTCAATGGTGATGTCACATTTGTTGACAAGAATCATCCATCCGCATTTTCAGTGCCGATCCTTGCAGACAAATACCAGGCTAACACCACTGCTCAGCACAGCTGGCTCTCTGCAGGAGCAGCAGGGAGGGCCAGAGCAGGCAGGAACCCAAGGGAGGCCCGGTCTGCGGTGGGGATCTCCAGTGCTCTCAGCTCCTGACTGATAAAATCTGGAGTCCAATCTTATCAGAGCTCGGAGGTTCTCCTCAAACATATATCAAGGTAACTAGACTACAGTGATACCCCAAAGCAGCATTTTTTTCCCCTGTTTGTTTTTAAAGGATATTTGCCTTGATGTGTATTACAGGTCCTTTTCTGTCTTACTTTAATACATTTTTTCACAACTTGATTCTGAATTTCTTCCGTTTCCTCTTGCACTTTGCAGCCAACATGAAGTGGTATACGAGTTCACATAATCTTTTGTTTTCTCTGCTTATAACTCCAGATATCTAAAGACTTACTGGCAGCCAGCATGCTTTGACAAGGATATTGAAAACAAATTTCTGGTCTCTTCTGAAGCTACAAGATAATTAAAGTCTTATTTTCAAAGGAAATAAAGTATATAGCACAAATGCTCAATAGTTAACAGATTTTTTTTTAAACATCTGTTGATCAAGGTCAATAGAGAACATGCTCAAGACTTTTACATGTGTTTTAGCCTCTTTTTCTGTATCTGGTGGAGAGAAACAATGAAGAACCTGCTGTTTTTTTCCTCTTACTCCCCCAAAGACTCTCTGGCTGTATGTGTGACAACATCACCTGACCAGGACTGTCCTTCAAGTCAAGACTGATTAAACACCTTAAGTTAATCAAATGACAGACATCAGCAAGGACATAAAACAGTATTTGTCCTTCACACAATACCTTGCCCCAAGGCTTATGAAAGTACAATAGAAGCAAATTACAGCATACAGCAACTTATGACTGCTAATAAAGTTTGTTGACAAACACCTGCCCAATATATTATCTACCCATCTGCCTGGACAACACTCTTGTAAGCTTACAATTTTTTTCTGGGTGAAAGCTACACTTGCTTTTCCATAGCATATTTAATTCATCAGGTTAAAAAAAAACACTAGAAAACATTAAAAACTAATAATTCAAAACTAGGTTCATTTGACAGCCTGAAAGGCTATCTACCCAAGAGAGTTCTTTCATAGAAAAACAGCAATAAAAAACACAGAGACAGTCCAGGATGTCTTTCATACTGTGTCTTCTATACACAGTCTTCTGAGTCTTCTATATTCTGTGTATAGAAGTGGTGGAATAACAACTTCATTCACAACTAGCACAGGTATCTGGGTACCTGAAACTGGGTAACTGTTCTCACAGCATAGGACAACTAGAAGAGAAGAAGATCTAGTTAGCCAAGATGAAACACCAGGCTGTTGTCAGGCCTCAAGCTAACTTGTTTACTGTGCTGTATACATAGCACAGGCTTATGATGCCAACTGTACCCCAACATTGCTAGCTTGAGAAGCTTAAAAAAAAGTCATAAGCCGTTCCACCCCAAAACTCACACAAGGACTATTTTGACTTTCCGTAAGACTCAATGTAAAGTTTTGGTCTCTATTTGCCCAGGACTTTAATACTCATCTCTTAGTCCTCCTATCTGCAAAGACACTCTTCAGTCACATGTATCAAAAGTACTCCCTACCAAAAGACCCTCAAAACAAAGAAAACCAAACTTTTTTTTTTTTAAGCAATATGAACTGATGAGCTTACAGTTGAAGAGTGGCTCAAACGACGCCTCTCACTGTGTTGTGATCATCCTTGCTATTGTTTTTAAGTGCTAATGAAAAGTCCTTGGCTCGCTGTTTCCCTGCGGGACTATTTGTTATTTGGACACTCCAGAAAACGTGCCAAATACCTTCTGGTCTCACAGCTCCTTGTACTCTCTTGCTCTGTAATCACAGGGCTCATTAAGAGAAAGCAAAAGCATGAACCTTGTTAGAGATTCAGTTTTCAGAAAGTCACAAGGCTCCAGCACATCAGCATTTGGTTCAGGTGTGGATGACAGCAGCATCTGGACTTGCTGAATAATGAACTTCCATACATTCAATTCCACTAAAAACTTCACAATGACACTTCAGGGAGTGCTATGACAGCTGAGATATATAAATATATATTTATATATAAAAGTATTTTTTAAATATATACACACATGCACACATACACTGTTTCATCAATAAATAAATATCCCATCAATAAATACTGTTTCACTGTTTTTTAAATGTGGACAGCTTCTTCAATGAAGATATGCTACCTACAAGATGCAGCTTCACGAGGCAAAGGAAAAATGTTATGGTATAAAAACATTACCTATTCCAAACTGTCCTTTTAATTACAATTACTTATTGAATTCCAGCTCTAGGCTTAACACGAAGGGGCTGCATTACTAGCTAATGGACTATTATGGTACTCTACTTGCTAATTTAGTACTCTGAATCTCACCATAACCATTTACTTTGGCTCTGAAAATCTGAACTTGGATAAGAATGCATAGTCCTACATAACCTAATACAAAATTTTCAGAAAATGCTGCATAAAAAGTTCAGAGCAGCTGTTAGTGGACGCAGTTGGCAAGTGTCCCGTTTCTGGAATGGTAAAAAGCCGTTCCCTAAATGCATTTTGATCATGCTAGAAGAGATTTTATTTTGATTTTATGACAGTTTGTTCACCAGAAAGCCATATGTGCAGAAAATTAGAGTGCCTTCATTACAGGGTTACCCTAAGGACCACTTCCAGAAATAATACACCAAAATGTTTTCTGAGTATGGGACAGATTTCTTATTATGGTCCAAGCCTGGAACTCTGCAACAATACAAATAAATAGATGAAGTTAGTGCAAAAGAGTTACTGGTAAATGGTAAGACACAGTCAAAGTTTCACCATCAAATATCACTTGCTATTACCTGAAATAAAGACTGGCCTTGAAGACATGCACACCACAGACAGCTTATACAAATTCAAACATTAGCTTAGTTCTAAATTTAAATCTTAGACTTTTGGTTACCTGTACATCAGTTACCTAGACACACATACGGTCTCTTCTAGGAAGGCTGAGTGTGATAGTCAAGCCCAAAGATAGTGGAAAAAGGCTGGAATCAAGTGATAGTGGCTGTCCCCCAGCATTATGTCTGCCTTTCAGTGAAAAGGGAAGCAGTCATTTCTAACATATTTAAGGGCACAGGTACCATTCCAGTTGGGAAACCAAACAAAAAGGATCATACTGTGATAAACAAGATGGTGCACACAGAACTTCAAAGACCCAGGGCTGTTCTGTGAGGGTCTAGAGTAGCACTGGAGGGGAGACATTGTACTCTGGGAACACTTGCAAGGAAGTGGGATAACACGTTCAGTGAGACTGAACAATTTCCCCTCCATTACTGGTATTACATTAAAAAAGTAAACCTAAATGGACAAGTAGGTGCTTTGTTTATATGTCAAAATGAAATAGATGTTAAAAAGAATCTCTCTCTCATATTTCTCTTATCAATGATTTATCTCATGGCTTTTCTCACACATTCCCAAGTTGAGCTCATCCTTTTTTGCAAGGGCTTCTGACACAAAGCCTGGATCTGGTTGATCTCTTGGGTGAGATTCAGCCTGAGAAAAAGCATAGGAAGAATTCAGCCTTTAACCTTTGGCTTCCAGACCACTATGAAGAACAAAGACATCTTTTCACAGGGCAACAAAGTGATCAACCCTGCACCATCATGCTTTGGATTTCTGGAGGAGATGAATTTACAAGTTTCATCTCATGAAAGAAGCTCATTTTCACAGCTTTTTGCTTACTCTTATGTGTCATCAGGAATGAATGTGTGTGTAAACTGGGGGTGGGGGAAGCAATATCCTTTCCAGTGCTTCAGATACAACAGCCAGAACAGCAGATTTTTGATCCTTCCCTTTCAGGGAAGTTCCTCAGAACTAAAGCACCCAAAGCAAGTCCTTCCCCAGTACAAAGTATCCTGCCAAGACATTCCCACACTTTCTCCACTTCAGGTTTTGTCACCCTTTACCTAGGGGTCAGCTTGGACCAAAGCCTATCACATTGGAAAAAACAGAGCACATGTGGTTAGAGGAACAGAGTCTAATTTGACCCAGTCCCTTCATACCACGAAATGTTGCCCTGAAGGAAAAAAAACACAAAAGAATTTAAAAGTTTTGACAAATGAACTAGGTAGTTTAGAGATGCAGCAGATGTCTCAGAAGAGAATCTGAAGTCTTTTTATTCTGAAGTAAATTGCTCTGAGATTATTCCTTCCCTTTGTTATTTTTAGTCTACTGATGTAAGGTTGCCACATGATGAAACTGCAGTACCTTTTTTTTTGTTTTCTTTATTTGCATAGCACCAAGCCAATAGAGGTGACAGCAAAGTGAGTTTTGGCCAGTGACCTCCTCTTGAGAGGTGCTAATTAGGACACTGATCCTGAGACTTTCTGACAATGCAATTTTATGATGCTCCAAAACCTCTCAGTTCTGCCATTCTTGTAACCATTGCAATTCAAAAAAAAAAAAACAACAACAACACACACACGTCCAACCCAAAAACCCAAGAAAGTAGCAGTTGTCATTAAAAAACAATACAAGAAAGCACCTTTCACTGAAGTGTCCAAGTATATTCTGTAAAAGAAATTAATGAAGTTTGGTCAAACCAGGCCTGATCTCATAGACAATGAATACATAAAGTGACAAACCTGAATGACAGAAAAATATTAACTGCATTTTTTTTTTCCCTAGAGACTGGTAAAGCTTGTTATGTCTCACTTCTGATTAAGTTAGAAGAAACTAAAGCAACTACATAGTGGAACAAAAATATTCATCTGCCTGATATGCATAGGAATACTACCTAATTTTGGAGAGTACAGCTGCAAAATGAATTGGTAGCAGACCAGATGACATTTTTCAAGGCACAGCTAGTTTCACTCATTGTAACCCTGATGAGAAACTGGACTGTTCCCAAGCCAACTGACAGCCAGGGTTTGTGACACTTACGTGTCCCAATTTTTAAAGGATCACAAAAAGAATAGATGGTAAAATAGACAGCAGGTACCATCAGGCTACACTATTTTAAGATTATCACTGGTCACTTCCACTAACAGTAGAGAACATGCTAGTTGCACTAATGGCATTAAAAAGAGATTAAAAATAATTAAGGAATTGCAGTGTGTTGTGCCAAAAGAGGTAAGTGAAGTAACATGCTGTCATAAGGTATTATGAAAATGGCAGCTACTCAAAGTACATAAGAAATAAAGGTAATTTTTGAAACGTCTGTTGCTACCCTGAATCCCTGACAGACACCAGTAAATACTTCCCAAATTTTGTTGTTTGTCCAGGTACCAGAGCAGAAGAAAATGGGTAGGGGCTGTTTAATTTTATCCTAAATTGGATATTTGGGAGGTCTTAAGACAGTAACCAAAGAATACAAAAATACACTGAAACTCATGGAAGAAAGTTAGTGCTCACAAGAAGATTTGGTCAATTTTGGTTTTTTTAACTTTTTTTTTCCTAGGTGAGATAGCATCAGTTTTTTGACAGGGAATATTTTTTGTAAGGATTTATAATTCTGACCATGTTATGACATGGTTTCTTAGTAGGCTCCAACCCAAAGCAAAGCCATCCCCAAAATACCTGTCAGGGCAAATGCAGAAATAAGTTTGGCATTTACCTACGTCAATTGTAGTAGGATTTAAACCCATCCCTTCTGCATCTCTGTGAGTACCCTAATGACCAGAAGTATTAGCTATTTTTTTGTAAGAGAAATGAAGTCAAAAAGCAGAAGCAGGAATGCTCTGGATTCCAGCATCCAGGAGCAGGAATGCTCCAGAATGCTACTGGAGCAAAAACACTGACCTGACCTACATTGTAGCAGCTCATGTTTTTAAGCATTGGATGCCACTGTTTCAGTCATGATGTTTTAGCAACTATGATGTGGTTTTGTTATGATTTTCTCAGATTAGTGACAATTATGGAGGGTATTGAGGAAAGTCACTCCGCTAAATTTTATTTTCTTAGTAAAAAAAGGACTAATTTCACGGGAAATCAGTTCAAATCAATCAGGGTTGAACAAGATCTGAGGACTGGGACTTAAAAGCCCCTGTTTGAGAGAAAATCTTCAGTAGACAAAAACAGTATTATGCTGAAGGTAATGAAAAAAAAATTACTGATAAAATTTCATGGACAAGATCACTATTTGAGGCAAAATTTACATAATAAAGATCAATAACTGTCAAAACCCCTAATCCTAGGCAAAGACTTTCTGCCAACAGTTTCAGCTATACCAACTGGAGATTTGCCTCAATAGTCATTCCTTAACCGCAGTTTATTTCTCTGTTGCCAAATGTGAATACCATCCTAAGCTTTGGAGGTAGTTTGCACGTACCCCTCCATCCCAAATCTGAGCCCGAGTGAAAATCTAATTAGCTACTTCATGCATGCACTCCTGAGGAAAAAGAAGAAGCATCTGAGAAGACAGATCCTGAACCTCAGCAAATCTGAGTTCCTACCACAGGACACTCAAAACCAAGTACCAGAATGCAGCGGACCCTGAGTGGCTCCTGCTTCTTTTCTCCTCTTTGATTAAGTTTTGCCCAGGTGTTCAGAGCCTAAACCACTAGATCATTTATAGATTATAATCTCTCCTCAGAATTCACATTGCAAGAGTGAAACAAGTTGACTCAGTTTTCTGAAGCAGTTCTTCAAAGGCAAGTCTTAACCAAGCACCTGAATCTTTTTCCCCTCCAAGCCATGAGGATGCAAGAGGATTTGGTATCTGGATCCTGTCAAAGCTATTCTTGGCACTAAAAACATTCACTTCATCTGCAACCTCTCCATGGTTTAGCTTACTTCTTTGCATCAGATCGGGTTTAAACTGGAGCTTCTTGCAGGCCAGCTTCCAAATGAAAACTACCATAAGAAAAGCTGACTTGCTATCTTAGGGCAAACTGAGTGTTAAATAGCACTGGAAACAAATATTTGGGGCTATGATGTCTGTTCTGATTCAAGGTCATCACCTGACTGCCTTGCATGCCACAGACCAAAAGGAAACAGGATACAGCAATTGCTGTAAAGCAGGAACTTCAGACTTCAGCTCGAAGGGGAGAAAGTATGTAAACATCTTCTGGCATTTACTGTTCTTTATTGTGGAAAGGAACAGGACGGACATCTCACAGCATGTATGTGTGTACACAACAGATGTGCAGAATGTTAGCCCCTGGGCAGGGGGTAGCATCTATGTCCTATTGAAAAAGGATCTCTGTTTATTTTCTATTATAATTAATTAACTGTAAAGTACCGGTCAGCAGAGGAACATTATTTTCTTGTGTCAGACATTCCTGTCAGAGGGACCAGACAGAAGTAACTGGTGAGCAGGGACACAAGCCACTTATGAGCATAGGGTAGTCTCTGGGCCAAGCCCAAGAGGAGGTGGGATGGTATGTCTTGGCATGGTTGTGCCTCACCAGTGGAACAATCCTGCATGAAATTCACTGGATAAATGCCCATTTCATTCAAATACCAAAGGGAAGCACCTCTATTCTGACTATATTGGAAGCAGTATTTTCCCATACATGGCTCTCCAGCCATGTTGAGTCTTTAGAAAAGAACATATCCAAAAAGAAAAAAGTAAGAGGACAATCCAGTATTTTCCCTCTAACACCCCAAAGACATGGCACACCCAGAGCGGTTCTGTGCAAAGCAGGGAACCAAGCTTTGGCTCAGTACAGAGCTTTGGGAATCCCACTGCACCAGTCAGCACAAAGTCACCAAATCTCTCAGCCAGTGATCAAGTGTTGTAGCTTAGGGAGAATATACACCCAGCAAGCCCACATATCCAACCTCATCTCTCTCCAGTAACATGTCTAATTTGTGAGCTTATCACTGCTAATTTTCTAGCTCAGAAGGCTTCACAACCACTGTTTATACTGACATTGAAATAAACTTCCCCCAAAATCTTTACAGATTTGAAAGGAATGGACACAGATTCTCCACTCTGTTTAGGGGACTGAAGGGTAGAGGAGATTCTCTCAAGGGAGCATCTGGCATGCCTGTCCCTTCTGTTCCTTGGTTAGGATAATCACAACACAAGAAAAAATCCTTGCCCGACTTCCTGATGGGTCCTGTGATAATGGCATTCTTATTACTCAAATGGTGACAAAAGCTCTGAGATAACTGGGTGCTGAAGCCTTACCATTCCCAAACTGGACACCTCCTTAAGATCAGAAAAGTTAACCTAAAAACGAAACAAAGACTGCAGCCATGGTGACCTGAGCGCCAACACTTCTATCCATGCAGTATGACAATCAGTTGTTTCCCAAAATATAACTCATTGCAGCCAAGTGTCAAATATACTAGAGGCCAAGTTCATCCCAGATGTAGGCAGCTACATTAAACTTCCCGTACCAGCTCATTCAGAGCTGGCATGGGTATCTTGTAACATGGTGCTGCACAGGCCATATTCATACTCCTGCCAACGTCTGCTTGAAAGGGAAAATGCTTTAAATGGTGACAGTAAGTGAATAAAATAATATTGCATTTTAGGTGTTTTTCTAGCTGCTTTTTTTTTTTTTTCTTCACAGTACCTCACAGTCTTAATGTTTTTCAGATACAATAGCTTTTGCTGTAAAGTGCCAATAGGTGTTCATAGCAATTAAGTAACAACATTTACAGGTGTAGATCATTATGATAAGGATGAGCTATTGCTTTACCTACCCATTGCACATTATCAGAAAACCAAGCTGGGTTAGGCATGTTCAAAAGTTATTTAAAAAGGTAGTTGGAAGAAAGTATGAACCTATCTAATTAAAAATATCAATCCATTTATGTTTCAATGACTTAAAGAAAAATGAATTTAAAAGAAAAGGAACCATGCATGTCTTTAATAAAAATAAGACAAAAGCCAGAAGATGCCACAAGCAGTCACTTAAGCAAAGCTCAACAAGAAAAGAACTCATAAAAATCACACACAGCATCTCCAGTCAAACTCTAGGCAAAGATAACTCCTAGTCATTTCCCAAAGTCTTATATTTCTCTTATCAGGGTTATCAGACGTATCCAACAACTAATCATAAAGTTCAGGACCACAACGACAGCAAATCGCGTTAGACACACCGCAACCGGAGCGCTACCCATCAGTTGCTTTGGAGGGGAAAAAAAATCCCCAAAAAAGCTAAGTGTGCAGCACCCTCTAGTGACAGCCACCTCTCCCACACTTGGCTTCATCAAGTGTTGGTGCTATGGGCAGGGGGAAGGACTTAGGGCCAGGAAAAACCTTTCAAAAGTATGAGTGAAGCAGAAAGCGCCAGTGAAACACCAGGCATTGCACATCGGTTTGAACAAGAGACCAGGGAGAGGTGCCAGCTGACAGTTGCAAAAGAGGGGAAAAATCCAGCTCATCTGTCTACCCACCCAGAGCCTTTCTATAAAGTTTACTGAAAAACTAAATTGGAATTCAGTGCATGTACTCTGCTCAGAGACTTTCTCCTCTTTTCCTGGAAAATTAGGCTCAAGAAATCCTTGAAAATAAAGTTCTTAATAATTAGACCACCCGGCTGCTGTGAAGTCAGAGATTTTTAGTCTCAATTCAGTTTTTCAAAGTTTTGCCGTATTCAGTCAAATCACTTAAGAAAACACTAACATTATGCTTAAAATTTAAATTATAACTTATATTTATTTGTTCCTCTAGGAAAAATTTTCATAGAAATCAGTATGTCTTCATTTCCATATGTCACAGTTTAAGGGTGGGCCGACTATTAAACCAGTGGCAGACGCTCTCTACTAACCCTCCGCCCCCCCTCAACAAGGTGAAGGGAAAGGGAAAAGGGAGAAAGACTTACGGGTTGGAAAGTTAAAACAGTTTTAATAAACTATAATAATGAAAAAGAGTATAATAAGAATAATGCAAATAATTAAATATATACAAATATACACAGAACCAAGATCGAGCTCCCCTGATGTTGGTCACGTCCCCACCAGCACTGCAGGGCAGGCTCCGGGAAGGCCCAGGCTGGGCCCAGAGACAGACGGGAACTGGATTCAGGGATGCACGGATTGGGATCAGGGGCAGCAGGAAAACAGACAGAGTCCTCCTTGGGACACTGGCCATAGCAGAAGGGGGCGAGACCCTTGTGATCCCCCCGCTTTATACTGAGAATGACGTGTACAGGATGGAATACCTTCGTTGGTCAATTTTGGGTCACCTGCCCTGTCCGCTCCTCCCTGCAGTGTGACCCTCCTGCAGCTCTTCACTCGTAAGCAGTGAGGAATTTAGCAGTGACCTTGGTTTCTCTAAGACTAAGTACAGCAAGAGCCTTTCTACATAACTTCCCTACCGGTGTCTCAGTGATAACTACAAACTTCGAGCGTTATCAGTCCTAGAAGCAGACACTGTCTGCAAAACATGCAGTTAATTTCAGAAAGTGCAGTTACTTAGAAGAAGCTTACCTGAAAGTAAAAATCACTGAAAGGAAAATTGGTCTGTTTTAGTCCAAACCAGGACACCATATTTTTGACAAAAAAAGTTTCCCCTGGGAAAGCTCAGTATCAGGAACACCTATTATCTATTCCTAACGCATGTATTCCAAGATTGGTACCATGAGAGTAAAAAAACCACAGAAACACTTAAATTCACTCCAATTTAACATGGAAAAAGTTAAACATAAAAGATTAGTACTAGATTGAAAAAAAGTTGAGAACCAAACAGGTCTCTTAGGATGTAAACAGATACCTACACATTCTTCTAGCACTATCTGTTCACAGACACACACAATTTGCCAGGTAGCCTTACCTAAGTCTCAGGGCACCTTGACAGCACTGTGCAGGGCTGCACAGACATTGACACACACCTTCAATTAATTAATAGAACCAGGCTGCTTCCAAAAGTAATTTCTTTTAATCTCAAATACTTGAATGCATTTCAGTCTGAATAGGTAAGTGAAAAGCTTCCCAGAAGGCTAGTGCTTTCCTGACTAAATATTTCTGACTGCCTCTCTTGTGGAAGATGTTCCGAGGGTTACAGCAGTCAGCATTGCCTCTGCCCGTTTGTGCTATCTGATCATTATGCCCTTCAGTTAGGGCCTAATAGGTCACTGTATCATTTCCCAGCAAGGAACAAGACCCCATTAAATTCCATACACCTATAGTACTCCTATAGGGCAAGGTATCCCAAAAAAGTTCAAGTAAAATAAGAAAAACAGTTTTCAACTGAGTTGCCCCAGAGCTGGGTACAGAATTTACATCTGCTGACTTATTCACTGGGCTGCAGTGTTTTGAAGAAAATATTGCTTACTGTAAAATCTCACCGAAGTGATGTGCACTCACATGAGCCCAGAGAATGTTTAAACATTTAGAGAGACTACTCAGAAACCGCTAAATAAAGCATAATGAAGTAAATAAAGCACAAGGACTGTGCTTTCATAACCACCTTTCTCAAAAGTTTTGTTATTTTACTGTCAATCAAAGCGAGAAAGCTTCATGTTCTATCTTATCACTGAATTTCTTGCAGGGATACCTTTACAACTGCGATTTCACCCTGTTTTAATCATGTGATTTAAATGGTAGCTTTGAGAATATTCTTCACTAAATTTTGATGCTTCTGTCCTGGTTTTGTGGGGATAAAATTATATAATCACTCTTCTGTTACATTTTGTTTCAGTCTGTGGCCAGCTGTGGCATGGTGATCAAGGCCATTAGCAGTGAAAGCCAGGGCAGCTGACCCAGGCTGGCCCACAGGTGTATTCTGTAACATTAACGTCAGGTTCACTATAAATGAGAAAGCTGCTAGAGAGAGGGAATGCTTTTTGCTCTCCTCTCCTTCTCTGCTTGGTTTCTCAATGGTTACTATTCCTGGAGGGATTTGCCACCACTCTATGGGCTAAGTATAATTTTGTGTCTTTTGTATTAGTATTGATACTGGTTTTCTTATTTTATTAAATCTGTTTAAATTTCAACCCATGAGTATCCCTCCTTTTCCCAATTCATTTTCTTGGTCAGGGAGGGGACACTGGGTGACAGAACAACTGGTTATTGTGTAGCCCTGGGTGCAGGCTAAATGGAGACAGCTTCTCTTGCAAATAAACATACATCCTTCTGTCCCTAAGAGGCTTTTTTTTTTTTTTAAGTGTTTTTTTTTTTGCAGCTGTAAACTTTTGAAACAAAGCTAAAGTACAAAGATGCACATGGATGTAACAATTTAAATCAGTTGATTATTGTAGAAATACCATAAACACCTCAAAGATTTTTAAAACAGATAACAAATATATATACATTGTTACTCAAATCTCATGATCCTTTCCATTACATTTTGAAGCTACCATTGGCTTATGTGACCTAAAACTACAGAAACTAAGATTATTATTTCCATTCCTCAGATGTGAGCTACAGTACTATCTGGTTTTACATAAGTTTTGCTGAAATAGACATATTCATACATTACCATAAATCAATGAATGGATCTTGAGAGCTTAGGAGCACTTTAGCATTTGATTTGTAGTTTGGACTGCTCTTCTTTTGTGTTTCCCAGCAGCACAGCATTTGTGTCCATGCCCCAGTAGGATCTGTGTCTTCCCATCTTTAGAGTGCTGCTTTGACTTTCTGACCTTTAATTCTAAATGCAAAGTCATGGGTAAGATCTCTCAACTACGCTTACTCCAAAGCTTGTCAGGATTACCTTCAGTCAATGCTGGAGAGCTCTGCAGGAGTGATCAAAATTTAATCTAATTAAAAGCTGATCTGCTTGACCCTGTGCTCTAAAAATATCAAGCTGTTTATATAAATTGTTTTTTCTCTTTTACTTTTTTTTTAAATCCCCATGACTTTATAACACAGCCAATAAAAAAATACAAACCATTAGAAACATTTTTAAAAAAAAATGGTACAGGTAGTTATATTTCAGAATAATTAACAAAAGAAATGTCAAGAGCAACTGGAAGTGAAAAGAATGAAGAGGCAAATTAGTAAATGAACTCATTATATATACATGGCAATTTTTCACTAGAAAGAGCAAAGGCAACTACAAAACAGCAACTGATATTATATATCTCTGAGAGATTTTAGGGTTAGATTAAGCAAAAGCAGGTAGGAGGAATGCCACCCACAGAAGAGATCATGCAGGTAAATGGTATTGCTGTTAAGCTTTATTTTGTAGCATTTCCTAGCTAACTAACATTAGGTAACAGCCCCCTGAAATTCAGGCCCATAAAGTACTTGAGAACAAGGATGTAGCACTTTGTATAAGCTGGTTTCTCTGAACTACCGTGCTCTCTCATTTTTTTCCCATTAGATTTTTTTCCGTCCTTTCTATTCAGGTAGAACAAGCAGGTCTTCTAGCTGATCTTATATCTTTTCCAACGAAAAGAAAGTTAACAAAGAAGAGAGAGAAAACAGATTATTTTTTAAATCAATATTTTGTTTTACACAGAAGATCGAGAATTTTTTTTTACTGCCGAATGACTGCCTTTTCAATCAGTCCACACAGACTGTGACGTAGACCAGCTAATTTTTTTTTTTTTAGAACAAAAGAAGTTTCTCCGGAATATCCCATTTCTGAGAACTTGCTCACACTTTTTCAAGTGTACTGCAACTCATTTTTCCAGATTACTTGAGGGGTTTTCACTGTGTGCTGTGATACATAAACCACACAAACCCATATACTGACATTAAAAGGTCTCACTATCAAGTGCTGAGCAGCCTATATTACACTGTATTTTCCTTTTGCTTTTTAATCTACTTACAGTTCAATCATAGAATGGTTGGGGTTGGAAGGGACCTTAAAGATCATCTAGTTCCAACCTCCCTGCCATGGGCAGGGACATCTTTCCACTACACCAGGTTGCTCAGAGCCCCATCCAACCTGGCCTTGAACACTGCCAGGGAGGGCGCATCCACAGCTTCTCTGGGCAACATGTGCTAGTGTCTCACCACCCTCACAGGAAAGAATTTCTTCCTGATATCTAATCTAAATCTACCCTCTTTCAGTTTAAAACCATTCCCCTCATCCTATCACTACATGCCCTTGTAAAAAGCCCCTCTCCAGCTTTCCTATAGGCCCCCTTCAGGTACTGGAAGGCTGCTAGAAGGTCTCCCCGGAGCCTTCTCTTCTCCAGGCTGAAGAGCCCCAACTCTCTCACCTTGTCTTCATAGGAGAGGTGCTCCAGCCCCCTGATCATCTTTGTGGCCCTCCTCTGGACTCGCTCCACCAGGACCATGTCCTTCTTATGTTGGGGCCCCAGAGCTGAATGAAGTTGCGTGGTCTTTTTTCCAAACTCTGTATTCAGTATCAGAGGCTCTGTGATAACAAAGCTCCTCTTGACCCACGTTCAGCACAGCACAGAAGACAACAGAAACTCATTTGAGAAGCTTGTCATAGCTAGGGCTTTCACCTGAAAGCTCTTTATAGGTAGAGGCTACAGGGATCCATTTTGTAATCTCTTATTTCACAGAAATTGGATGAAATACAGCCATTAACTAAGTTAACAAGGATGTGCACAATACACAGCTAACATTTAGCAGCACCGCTTCTTGGGACACCCAAGTGGCACAAGCACATGACTTCAATGTAGGAATTCCTGTTCAGGCTTGAAGGTGGGGCAACAGTTTTGGCTTTGGCCAAGACAACAGTATCATTCACCTGAAGGAAGTGAAAAAGATTTCATGGTTCATATCCAATTTCCTTTACCCAAATCTTTTATTTTTCCCTCAGCGTAGATTCTTTCTACTAGAGTTTGAAAAGATAATTGTGGGCATCCTGAATGTCCAGTGAAACTTTCTCTTCTCAGTTGTAGTATTTGCTTACACTTCACCATGTCTGCATGTTTTCCGGTTATGCTGCTGCAGTGCACTGTATTTGAGGCTATGACTTACTACAACAATGAAAACATAATTTAAATGCATGAGCTATTGACTCATTTGTTAAACAATCTATCAACAAACAAACTTGCATCAATGCTTCATAATTCATATTGACTTGTGGTTGCCACTCAGAAAGAGCTTAGGATGTTGGTCATCTCAGCCAGAGCCAATTATGCTCATTAATAGCATTCACTTTAGATGTGTGTTTAAGGAAATATCTATTGCCGCTTGCTCCAACCAGCTGAGAACGTTCACAGATTTAAAGCAATACCACTTTAACTGCCAAAAACATTCCTTTCCTCATGTTGTAGATGTGTCATTCAGCAACTTAATATATTCCTCTCCAGCTTTCCCATTTTGCAGCAAACAAAAATCTTAGTGTTTGAGGACGAAAAATGAGCTTATTCATAAATATCTTCCTCATCACCAAATACTGAGTTATTAATATAACGTAAATAAAAAGCTGTCTGTAAAATATTTTTATTTATATTTTTAAGGCTGGGTTTTTTCAAACTATGTTGCTACAAGAGATTGTTCAGGTAAGGGCTGGTGTGTGTATGCATACAAACCCCAAAACTCCTGCAGTCTTTGCTGCCCAGAGGAATTCAGTTTTTGTCTGAAAAAGTGATGTTTTACATTAACACTGGAAAGAGGTAAAGTCAAAAAAGAAGTGATGGTGAATTACCTGACAATTACGGGTTTTGTGTCTTTCCAGAACATGCGCTGGTATTCTGTTTCGATCAATTTTCTTGCAAAAATAAATAGGCAAAGCATTGAATGTAGTAGTCTTTCTCTCATGGAAGTAAAGTCTGTATGAATAATGTACGCTAACTTGAAAACAGTATTGATACTGCTAGTGATCATCCTAATGTTATGTATGTTTGTCACATTTTAAAATGATATAGCAATTCTTTCTCAAATATTCCCATTTGAAGCAAGGAGACACTATACTGCAGAAAATATGGAGAATATTTTATTAATCATGAAGCCTCAGATAAGTAGTCTTGAACTGTATCTTTAGCTAGTTGACTATTTTCAGTGACAGCATTGCATGTCATAACTTCAGGAGAGAAGTCACTTCATGAAATTCATTAAATGCAGCCTGGGTTTAAGCAGTAGAAACTGGTGCTACGCCTTACTGATTCCAGGGCTTGACGTTTAGTTGCTATCTTTGTCACAGCACTAGTTCAAGCAGTTTCCAGTAGACAGCTGTGCAGATCAGGATCAGATGTTTGCTGAGCTGTGTTTTGTTAAAATAAACAGATGCATCTTCATATTTGTACCTTGGTGTTAGAGAAAAATGTGCACCAACAATATTGACTTCTGAATTATTAGTGTCCACTACACTGATATTTCCATGGTTTCATCCCTGGAGGAAATACATTCTCTCCTTGTGAAAACAAAGTTGTTCGTTGTGGAAACAGGAAAAGCAAGTCAGTTGGGAAACTCCTGAAATGTCATGAATTCTCTGGTAGTAACAAATTGGAGAACCAAAAATGCTACAGAAGCTGTCTTTCCTAAAACAGTTACACACATAAAATATTTTGAACTCCTCCAAAAGAGGCACAGTTAGGAACTTTGGTTTTGGGACATTTCCACATAACTCTAAATAAGCACCTAGCTCTTGAGGTACATACTCACGGAGTGACTGGACTGTGAATACACATTTGAGAGTTGGAGGGATGGGTTCCAGGTATTTGGCAGTTACTGTGGATCATACATGAACAGATATTGTGGAAGGGCCCCCAGCTCTTGCTGTTAGGTAATTGAACTCATCCCAGAAATGGGTTGTGTTAGTTATAAATGAGATTGGGGGAAGTTAAAAATGAGAGACGGGATCAATCAAACATTGTGTGTGAAGGCTTTCTCTGAGCTGGTTGTTCATGAAGAGGTAGGCGAAGAGGAGGGAACTGATGCTTTTCTTGCAAGGTCACAAATTCTGTCTTATTACTGTGGTGGGAGAGCACTCCTGTACCTGCCAAGCCAAACTGATTTTCTCTAAAAGCAGTGTTCACACCGCAATTCCCACCTTTATAGAACTAATACAGGTGAAAATGTAGCTACAGTTACGGAAATACTTACTTCCCTTTTTTGCTTAATGCTCTGTTTGCTCTTCACTCGTAGTTCTGCTTTATAGAATGCCATATGGCTTATTACCTGTAGTGACTGGATATTTGGAGTAATGATAACAGCAGTGACCTCTGGCATAAAACCAAATGTCTATTAAAAAGAGGAAAACCTTCAGCAGGAATAATTGCCCACTTGGAACAACTTACCACTGGATAAAAGACACTATAATAAGTCTCGTAGCAGCAGGTTTGGCATTGTTTTTGGAACATAAGGAACAGCTGGCACCTCAGTATAAAACAAGCCCTATCAGCATCTGTTGTCCAAAGCAATTACTCCACTGCATTTTTTTAAAGAAGAAAAATAAGAAGAGGGAGTCAGATGTCCTGGGAAAAACCTCAACAACGTCTGTTTTTATTTTCAGGCCTCTGTCTTGGGAGTTGTTATGAATCTCTAAGGAGATGCAACTATCGCTATGAGAGTGCCGCCAGAATCGCTGATGGGCTCAGCCTTGGCCAGCGGCAAGTCTGTCTCGGAGCTGGCTGGCATTGGCTCTGTCCAACGTGGGGGGGCAGCTCCTGGTGTCTTCTCACAGAAGCCACCCCTATAGCCCACCCCCCCACTCCACCTACAAAAACCTTGCCACGTAAATACAATTCAGTCTCCTCTTCCATTTAGCTATGAGAAAGGAGGAAAGGGGAAAGAAGAAGAGGGCAGTCAGCAAATCGTTTCTCTAGCCTGAGACATACCTGATCTTGGAGCTGTTATCTAACAATTTCTCTCTTCAGTGCTGTCCTGTTGTTTTCATCCATCTCTGTAAATAGCTATAGGAGATTTTAGTATCTTTTTAAAATTCCTTTGCTGATGAATTTGCAAAGATACATACTGATTGAACTGTGAGCTGCATTGCGGTAAGAACAGCTTTCCAGATATTTTGAGCCAAGTACTAGATGGCTGGCTCTTAGTGTCACAATACCTCAGATGTTAAATTTGCCCTTGAATAGTGGGAGAAAAAAAAAAAAGACACAGCTATTGTGACATTGCCACAGGTTTGAAGAAGTTGAAGGGAAGCTGAGAGTTACCTGCTGCAACCCATGGGGTGAAATGCTTTCCCTGCCTCTGAAGGGAAATCTATTTGCCCAAGCCAGCAGCAGCTATCAGGTGGTGGGAGCCAGTGGGGATTCGCCAAGGGCGAATCGTGCCAGGCCTGACCTAAGAGCTTCCTTGGCCAGTCCAGTGTGACAAGGGTAGAGCAGTGAATGTTGTTTTCTCTGTCTTTAGCAGTGTCCCACAGCATCCTAATAGCAAATGCGTGAGGCACGGGCAGGAGAAGGAGACTACAAGGTAGGAGGACCACTGACCTGTGATCAGCAGAACAAAGCCTACCCATGGGGCAGTTGCTGGTGGTGATGTGCCTCAGGTCGGTAGTGGGCCGGTCACCTATGCTGGTGTTGTCTGACAGTGGGCCTGGGAGGTGGTGTGACAGAGGCCACATTCCACAAGGTTCGAGGTAACTCCAATTTGGGTAAGGCAGGAAGGCTGACACACGAAGAACCACAGAAGCACAGAGGGTGGGCAAGACCCTTTGAGGTCTCTGGTCCAAACTCCTGCTCAGAGCAGCCCCGGCTGGGTCAGGTTGCTCAGGGCCTTGTTCTGTCATGTTTGGTTACCCTCAAGGACTCTGCAGCCTCTCCCTGGGCACCTGTTCCATGTCTGAGCACCCTCATGGTGAGAACTATTGTGATGACAACTTATCTAACTGGGATTTCCCCGTCTGCCAGCGTGGGCCTGGTGCCGCTTGTCCTTCTGCCGTGGAGCACCTCTGAGAAGAGTCAGGATTCATCTTCTCTACACCCTCCCAGTAGGCAGCTGTAGTCACCAATCAGGTCCACCCCTTGATGCTGACCAACGAATCATAGACTCATAGATTCATAGACTGGTTTGGGTTGGAAGGGACCTTTAAAGATCATCTAGTCCAACCCCCTCCTGCCGTGGGCAGGAGCATCTTTCACTAAATCCGGTAGCTCAAAGCCCCAGCGGACCTGACCTGGAATGTTTCCAGGTATGGGGCATCCACCACTTCTCTGGGCAACCTGATGTAGTGTCTCACAACCCTCGTGACCAGAAGCAGCTCCCTCAGCCTGCCCTCATGTGCCGTGTGCCCTGGCCCCTCACCATCTCGAAGGCCCTGGGCTGGGCCCACACCCCATGCACCAGTGTCCTTCCTGGACTGGTGAAACCAGGAAGGGACACAGGAGTCCAGATGCAGTTGCCAAAGTACCAAATAAGAGAGGAGGAAAGCATTTTTACTTTTATTCTTGGTTTATTGTGCTTAAAATTGTTTATTGCCTAATCTTGAAAAGAACTCCTAATGAAGCGGCTAGGAGATACAGAATCACAGAATCACAGAATCAACCAGGTTGGAAGAGACCTCAGGGATCATCGAGTCCAGCCGTTGCCCTGACACCACCATGTCAACTAGACCATGACACTAAGTGCCATGTCCAGTCTTTTCTTAAACACATCCAGAGAGGGTGACTCCACCACCTCCCTGGGCAGCCCATTCCAATGTCTAACGACCCTTTCTGAAAAGAAATTCTTCCTAATGTCCAACCTGAACCTCCCCTGGCGAAGCTTGAGGCTGTGTCCTCTTGTCCTATCGCTAGTTGCCTGGGAGAAGAGGCCGACTCCCACTTCACTACAACCTCCCTTCAGGTAGCTGTAGACGGCAATAAGGTCACCTCTGAGCCTCCTCTTCTGCAGGCTAAACAACCCCAGCTCCCTCAGCTGTTCCTCGTAGGTCAGACCCTCCAGACCCTTCACCAGCTTGGTCGCCCTCCTCTGGACTCGCTCCAACACCTCAACATCTTTCTTGAAGTGCGGGGCCCAGAACTGGACACAGTACTCAAGGTGCGGCCTCACCAGTGCCGAGTACAGAGGGACGATCACTTCTCTAGACCGGCTGGCTACACTATTCCTAATAGAGGCCAGGATGCCATTGGCCTTCTTGGCCACCTGGGCACACTGCTGGCTCATGTTTAGCTGGCTGTCGATCAGCACCCCCAGGTCTCTTTCCGCCGGGCCGCTTTCTAACCACTCTTCCCCCAGCCTGTAGCGCTGCATGGGGTTGTTGTGGCCGAAGTGTAAGACCCGGCACTTGTTCTTGTTGAACCTCATGCCGTTGGTCTCGGCCCATCTATCTAACCTGTCCAGATCCCTCTGTAGGGCCTTCCTACCCTCCAGCAGATCGACAGTCCCACCCAGCTTGGTGTCATCTGCAAATTTACTGAGGGTGCACTCCATCCCTACGTCTAGATCATCTATAAAGATATTGAACAGCACCGGCCCCAGAACTGAGCCCTGGGGAACACCACTAGTGACCGGCCGCCAGTTGGACTTTGCCCCATTCACCACCACTCTCTGGGCTCAGCCATCCAGCCAGTTTTTAACCCATCGAAGAGTCCACCCATCCAAGCCCCGGGCAGCCAGTTTGTCCAGGAGGATGCTGTGGGAGACAGTGTCGAATGCCTTACTGAAGTCTAGATAGACTACATCCACAGCCCTGCCCTCATCTGCTAAGCGGGTCACTTTGTCATAGAAGGAGACCAGGTTGGTCAAGCAGGACCTGCCTTTCATGAATCCATGTTGGCTGGCCCCGATGCCCCGATTGTCCTGCATGTGCTGTGTAATGTGCCGTGTAATACCTTAATGCTGAAGGCCAGCACTTCTTCCTGGCAGAACTGCAGTCTTCTGCTTCTCCAAGAAAACAGCTGTCTCTCTAACTTCTTTGCTTCATCTATTGCTATTCTTTGTGTACCACCACGGAGGGTTTGGCTGCACCTTCAACCACCAATTGGGCAGCCTTCTGATCTTCAGACTGAAGAAACCTCACCTCCAGGCCCCAGGGACCTCAGTAGCCCTCTGAGACCTCACCTCCAGGCCCCAGGGACCTCAGTAGCCCTCTGAGGGACGACTCCTGTCACCTTGGTGCAGCAGCCTGGTGGAAGCCAGGTCTTCCTATCCCCTTTTCTTGGGGCTCAGAACTGAAATATGGCACCCCTTCAGGAGAGGTGCAGGAGGGGCACAAGGATGGGAAAGAAGAGCTCACACCACCTGAGGCAATCAATAAAATAATTGCTGATTGCCAGGAGATGTTACAGACGAGCCCGCAGGATGGCCAGGCACGGTGGCTGGGCCTCCTGGCTAATGTCAGAGGTGGAGGCTGGGACGATGGTAGGGTGCTGACTGGGTGTTCCTGTGATGCTGCTGCCATGGCATCATGGATAGGAGCCCTGGCACAGTGTAGTGGCGCCAGGTGAGCCATGCTGGAGGTGGGTCCACTTTCATCAACTCTTCCTGACCTTCAGGTGGATCCACCTCCATGGGCTCCACACCATCAGCCACATGATCGATGGCCGTTGCTACCATGTGGCTGATGCTGCCCCGCCTCTGACGCTGTGGTTCTTGCAGCCACGTCTCTGCTGCCCCACGCAACGGCGGGCAGCCACCCACCTTGCTGCTCTGGGACCTCTTGCTACAATGCATTCTTGGCATTTGAGGGCCTCAAAGCTCAATGAACTGTGGGCCAGCTGCCAGGGTCCCTGCATTTATAGGGCCTGGAACAGAAGGCAGTGAGGTGGCTTGTGACATCAGGAGGCCACTGTGGTGGCGGATGTATGTGGCCAAATATGGCTGTTCTGGGAGCTGGGGGCAATGTGGCCTGAAAGATGCCCTAATGTGGAAGAAAGAGGTAGGTCAGGGGGGGCTGAGGGCCCCTTTCCTGGGATTGCCCCCCTGTGCCATTCTGCTGCACCTTGGGCACAGGGACCGCCCTCCACCTCCTCACATTTGCCCTGGGCTCCAGCCCCCTCCTCATCCTGTGTCTGGGGTCCCCTGGATGAGATGGTGGCAAGGGTGTTCCAGGAGGGTCGTGGGTCCTCAGTGACCCTCCACCGACCCGGCGCCCTGCAAGTGGCGCATCCCCCCATGCCCAGCAGTGGCTGCGAGGGGTCAAAGCATCCAGACATCCCGCAAGTAGGAAAGGGAGGCCCAGCCGGCCTGTGCACGGTCTGCCAGCACTCCATAAAAGAATTGCATATTGCCAAGTGCTGTGTGGATTCTTCTTCCCTGTTGCTGCCCCTGGAGTGTGGAGAGGTGCCATCTCTTCTGCACAGAGCCCTGAGGGACAGCGCAGGAGAGGGCCTGGCGTCCTTTGGGCTGCGGTGCTGGTGTGACGTGAGGAGCCTGTCGGAGGCCACCGAGGGAGGTCCTTGGGGCCTGGAGGTGGTAGGGTTTCTTTTCACTCTGAGGTGCACCCTTGCCCTATTATCTCGCTTAAGGACAAATCTTCTCACTGCTTTTTCTTTTTTTTCTTTTCCTTCTACTAATAAAGGGGAGATGTGTCCTGGGAAAGACCTTAATAGTGTGTGCACTCTTAACACCTTGGCTTGGGAGTTGTTATGAATTTCTAAGTAGATGCAACTACTCCCTCCCATTGCTCTGGGAGTACAGACTATGGGTCATGATTGCTGTTCACAAAATTTCCTCTGAAATAGGCATGCATTGATGTTTTCAGGGATGGCGTGGTGTACACCTGTCTTGCATGTTCTTTTGCAGTGGGCAGTTAATGAAACTCTGAGAGAACGCTGAGATGTGTGAGTGTAATGGACACAGACTTCCTTATCTCTTTCCTGAGCTCAGTTAATAAAACTTATATTAGATCATATAGCCTATATGCTGAAATAGGTATACTGCAGCTCCACACTTTCTTCGTTTCCTCACACCCATCTGGTTACACTGAACTGGTAGAGAAGCATCTCTGCAAAAAAAAAGAAGGACAAGTCTGCTAGGATTCCTCTTCTGCATCTTCCACAAGGTACAAATGCTTCATACAATTCCTAGGCAGAGACATACCCTGAGAACAGCTATTGGACCACATTTTAAACTGCTGGGTGATCCGATAGTTTGTTCTTATGGTCATCAGTACTATGTGACTGAGATGTTTTGCTTGTTTTGATAAAGCCAGGCTACTGATTTAAAAAAGAAAAATGTCATATTTGTTTATCTCCGAGACACAGCAACTGCAAAATGAGACTTCTTGTATTTACTCCTTATGTTAGGCAGACAATTTATTTTCAAGGTATGCCTCTGTGGAAATTATAGTTCAGGCAGGTTTGAGAGGAAAACTTGTTTTGGCAGAATTTTGGTTTACTTTGCAGTTTAAGTTCCAGATGACTTTGAGAATGTCAAGCTGTCATCCTAACTGCCAGTATTAATACCATCCCTTATTTATTTTTACTGATATGATAAATATTAATAGAATTTTGCATCTGCATTGTATTTTCCATTCATGAATTTCAAAGGCTTTAAAAATGGTTAAAAATTCTCTCTCTGACAGGTAAAGGATTTTAAGTACATTTTTTGTACCCTTGATTGTTCAAAGGCTAACTTAAATGCTTATTTGCAGAGTGTATTTCCATGTATTTCTTGAGTAACTCCCTGAATGCATGGAGTTGATTAGTATCCATATTCGTGGAAGTTAAATCATTTCATCTAGAGTCACCTAGTCAGGCAGAGAAGTCCAGATTACCAGGTATAACTACTGGATTCTGACTACCTCTTCAACAGGAAATGATTTACCCATTTGGAGTAACACTGGATTTGAAACCAAGAGATAAAACCAAGATTTCTTTGTGATAGAAAATGAAGAGAGATTTCTGAAGCCACTGGGTGTCACTGCTTGACTGCCTTTTGGTATATTAATAAATATACAAAGGTCTGAAAGGACTAAAAATAATCTGCAACAGCTCTGAGTATTGCTTCACTGGGAAAATACTTAATTGCTTGTTCAACAAACAGCATTTGTTATCAGTATCACAAGTTCCAAAAAACTTTCTACTTTGCTTGCAAAATGATATCTTTGAAATATCTAATTTATTTAGACTGGCTTATTTTTCTGCCAGCTTTTAAAATACGGAATATTATTTTGTAGTAAGTGATTAGGAGAGTTTCTGAATACAGTGCCATTTTGAGGCATGAGGAAAAGAAAAAAAGATGTTTATATTAACTGAAATAATTTGCACTTCCATGTTTTCAACCATCTTCAGATTATCAGCTTACTAGGGCACAAGGGTTTTGAGAAAAGGACAGAAGTTCTGAATAAAAACAAATGAAAATTGAAAAGGGTTGAAGATATGTGGTATTTACTGTTTCCATTTATAGACTCTCATTTTTAAGGTAGTGTGTACATAATTCAAAGACTGTTGCCAGAGAATGGGGGCTGATCCTGCAACCTGAAAGCAAAATTTGCCATTACCACGATAGTTTGCGTTAAGCTAGACTGTCATTATAGCTTCACTCAAATAGTCAATGGACTGACTGTACATAATATACATGATAGAAAGGACATACCAAGAAAAATGTTAGTCATCAATTTAAAGTGCTGTGCATCAATGCTTTATTACAGCATTGCTTCATGATTTTGGGGTATCTGAAGTCCCTGGAATGACAGGGCTCATTCGGAGAGCTTTAAACTAGATTCGAAGGGGGATGGGGTGGTAGCTGGGCTTGCACCACTGGGGCAACGCTCTAGTGTTGAGGTAGACCAGGAGGCCCCCCATCCCCCTGGGGTGAAATCAGGGGGTGAATCTGGGATGAAATCGGTGTGCCCAGCTCGCTCCCTGAAATGCCTGTACACCAATGCACGCAGCATGGGGAATAAACAGGAGGAGTTAGAAATCCGTGTTCGGTCGGGGGGCTATGATCTAGTGGCAATTACAGAGACTTGGTGGGACGCCTCGCATGACTGGAATGTGGTCATGGATGGCTATGTCCTGTTTAGGAAAGACAGGCCGCTAAGGAGAGGTGGTGGAGTTGCTCTTTATGTGAGTGAGCAGCTAGAATGTATTGAGTTCTGTCCAGAGGCGGATCAGGAGCGAGTTGAGAGTTTGTGGGTGCGAATTAAGGGGCAGGCTGGCAGGGGTGATACTGTTGTGGGTGTCTATTACAGGCCACCGGATCAGGATGAGGAGGGTGATGAGGCCTTCTACAGGCAGCTGAGAGCAGTCTCGCAATTACAGGGCCTGGTTGTTGTGGGGGATTTCAACTACCCTGATATTTGCTGGGAGGCCTACTCAGCCAGCCATCCCCAGTCCAGGAGGTTCCTCCAGTGTGTTGATGATAACTTTCTGATGCAAATGGTGGATGAGCCAACTAGGAGAGGAGCGCTGCTGGATCTGATCCTCACTAACAAGGAGGGTCTGGTTGAAGAGGTGAAGGTTGAGGGCAGCCTTGGTTGTAGTGACCATGAGATGGTAGAGTTCAGGATCTCATGTGGCAGGAACAGAATAGCTAGCAGAATCACAACCCTGAACTTCAGGAGGGCCAACTTTGGCCTTTTCAAGCAATTGCTAGGGGAAATCCCATGGGACAGGGTACTAGAAGGTAAGGGGGCCCAAGATAGTTGGTTAGCATTCAAGGACTGCTTCTTCCGAGCTCAAGATCAGAGCATCCCAACAGGTAGGAAGTCAAGGAAGGGTACCAGGAGACCTGCATGGTTAAACAGGGAACTGCTGGGCAAACTCAAGTGGAAGAAGAGGGTGTACAGATCGTGGAAGGAGGGGCTGGCCACTTGGGAGGAATATAAGTCTGTTGTCAGAGGATGTAGGGAGGCAACTAGGAAAGCTAAGGCCTCCATGGAATTAAACCTTGCAAGAGAGGTCAAGGACAACAGAAAGGGCTTCTTCAAATACATTGCAGGTAAAGCCAACACTAGAGGCAATGTAGGCCCACTGATGAATGAGGTGGGGGCCCTGGAGACAGAGGATAAAAAGAAGGCGGAGTTACTGAATGCCTTCTTTGCCTCTGTCTATACTGTTGGAGGCTGTCCTGAGGAGCCCCGGACCCCTGAGGCCTCAGAAGAAGTCAGGATAGAGGAGGAATCTGTCTTGGTTGATGAGGGCTGGGTCAGGGACCAATTAAGCAACCTGGACGTCCATAAATCCATGGGCCCTGATGGGATGCACCTGCGGGTGCTGAGGGAGCTGGCGGAAGTCATTGCTAGGCCACTCTCCATCATCTTTGCTAAGTCGTGGGCAACGGGAGAGGTGCCTGAGGACTGGAGGAAAGTGAATGTCACTCCAGTCTTCAAAAAGGGCAGGAAGGAGGACGCGGGTAACTATAGACCGGTCAGCCTCACCTCCATCCCTGGAAAGGTGATGGAACAACTTGTTCTTGGTGCTGTCTCTAGGCACATCAAGGATAGGGGGATCATTAGGGGCACTCAGCATGGCTTCACCAACGGGAAGTCTTGCTCAACCAACTTGATAGCCTTTTATGAGGATGTTACCCGGTGGATAGATGATGGTAAAGCTGTGGATGTGGTCTATCTTGATTTCAGTAAAGCGTTTGACACGGTCTCCCACAGCATCCTCGCAGCTAAACTGGGGAAGTGTGGTCTGGATGATCGGGTAGTGAGGTGGATTGTGAACTGGCTGAAGGAAAAAAGCCAGAGAGTAGTGGTCAGCGGGACAGAGTCCAGTTGGAGGTCTGTGTCTAGCGGAGTCCCGCAAGGGTCGGTTCTGGGACCAGTTCTATTCAATATATTCATTAATGACTTGGATGAGGGAGTAGAGTGCACTGTCAGCAAGTTCGCTGATGACACAAAACTGGGAGGAGTGGCTGATGTGCCGGAAGGCTGCGCAGCCATTCAGAGAGACCTGGACAGGCTGGAGAGTTGGGCGGGGAGAAATTTAATGAAATATAACAAGGGCAAGTGTAGAGTCCTGCATCTGGGCAAGAACAACCCCATGTACCAGTACAAGTTGGGGGCAGAGCTGTTGGAGACCAGCATAGGGGAAAGGGACCTGGGGGTCCTAGAGGACAACAGGATGACCATGAGCCAGCAGTGTGCCCTTGTGGCCAAGAAGGCCAATGGCATCCTGGGGTGTATTAGAAGGGGTGTGGTCAGCAGGTCGAGAGAGGTTCTCCTCCCCCTCTACTCTGCCCTGGTGAGGCCGCATCTGGAGTATTGTGTCCAGTTCTGGGCCCCTCAGTTCAAGAAGGACAGGGAACTGCTAGAGAGAGTCCAGCGCAGAGCCACGAAGATGATTAAGGGAGTGGAACATCTCCCTTATGAGGAGAGGCTGAGGGAGCTGGGTCTCTTTAGCTTAGAGAAGAGGAGACTGAGGGGTGACCTCATTAATGTTTATAAATATGTAAAGGGCAAGTGTCAAGAGGATGGAGCTAGGCTCTTCTCAGTGACATCCCTTGACAGGACAAGGGGCAATGGGTGCAAGCTGGAACACAGGAGGTTCCACTTAAATTTGAGGAAAAACTTCTTTACGGTGAGGGTGACTGAACACTGGAACAGGCTGCCCAGAGAGGTTGTGGAGTCTCCTTCTCTGGAGACATTCAAAACCTGCCTGGACGCGTTCCTGTGTGATATGGTCTAGGCAATCCTACCCCGGCAGGGGGATTGGACTAGATGATCTTTCGAGGTCCCTTCCAATCCCTAACATTCTGTGATTCTGTGATTCTGTGACAACCCTTGGTTGTTTATCTAATTTTCCCTACTTGAAACAGGGTAAACAAATCAGAAGTCTTCCTATTTGTAGGGGCTAGTATGAGCACAGTTGTCGTGATGGCTGAAACCAGGAGGAGCTGCCATCAGAACACAGGATTTAGTGTTTTGTCTCAGCACTCCTTAGTTTTCATTACTAAGTTGGAGACTCTTTCAAGCAGCCATGTTCTTGCTGTATTACTCTATTTAATTCAGAAGAATCAACCAGGGAAATTACATTTGGTATGACAATATATATCAAATGTTGGTACTGCAGTATATGTCCCTTTCCATAGTCTGTCCTTTCAGCTGGGGTCTGCTCCTAAAACAGTACCATGCACTAATATGTTCCTCACCTTATGCACTCTTTTACTCTATAAAAATGTTTCCATTCTACATATAAAACTACAAGTGTTGCTTCTTCCTCCCTTCCCATTCACCACCAGCCCTGCAAATTCTATCTGGCTCCTAAAAATAAAACAGACTGGTTATTTTCATTTCCCTAGACTGCTGCAATTTCGAAGGTTGCTTCATATCAAATAAAGCTTCACTTAGACCTTCCCAAATGCATTGATTTTATGCTAAGTGATGCTTACAGAGTTGTTGCAGTTCTTTCATAGTTTTGCACCAAAATACCAGACTAGATTCAGTATTTTTTGGACCCCGATTTGGTATTATTCCAGCAATTTGAAAAGTGGTAGGTCTGATATGGTACAAAAGCTGGCATGAATTTAAATATAGTTGGATAAAGATGATGATTCTCAGGTCCCAGGCCAAACTTATTTTTTAATTTTTTAATAATAGTCTATACATATGCAGAGGCCATTCTGTTACAGACAACATACGTGTACGTACCTGTGGCCCACATCACCCATTTCTAAGCCTTCTCCCATAATAACTTCATCTTTGGCCATGGAGTCAGCTAGCCATAGCTATACAATGCTTACACAGGAGTCAGTGTTAATGATCTCTCTGTGCTCCTTTTAAATGCATTACTATTGTTCCATGCCCTGGGTTACATGAAGGCTTTGTCACACAGGTTCACATCATGTCCCACCCCGTTCATGGAAGCTAAGGTGCCAGTAAAGTACATTTCACTTGAAAATCAATTTCGAAGTCAGCACATGACCTCACACTGGAATGTGGGGAAGAAACAGGCTTTAAAAGTGCACGCTCAGCTAATCGCAGCGGAGGTAAGTAAAAGCAATTGAATTGTTTGGGGGAGAAAGATTTATGAGGGGAATTTTAGCTGCAGCCTTAATTGGATAAGGGAAATCATTATGGGACAGCAGTGCTAACAGAGCAAGTATGATTGCTTACAAAGTAGCAGACCTGAACAATATGTGTCTTCCTCCTTATAACACGAAAAGCGTCATCCTTGTCTGAATTTAAAATTGGTCAGTCTGTCAGCTCAGAGTTCTAAATCTTTATTAACCCATTTTCCCTTCTAAGTTCAATTTCTGTAAGACATTTAAATACATGCCTACTTTTAAGCACAGAAGGGCTGCTGTTGAAGGCAATCTGAATTCCAAATTAGACATATATATTTTAGTACTCTGCCAAACAGGAGCTTTGAATAACAGTATCACAGAGTTGGATATTTTATTCTCTTTACATTGATTAATCTGAGATGAGTGTATGTCTCAAAGCTACTGCAGTGGCTGGTCCATTTGTCATAACAACTATTGACCATCCCGTTTCTTTTGGGATGGCAGCTTGGAATAATATGACATCAGGAAGAGTGATTTATTGTATCGTTTTTCTGATTTGTGGAAGCCACATTCAGGCCCAGGATTTGATAAAAGCTCTACTGCAGTGGTTCCTAGTATTTATGGTGCAATATATCCAGAAGGGTTACAGTTGCCATCATGTTGCCTAATGCATTTTTCCTTTTGACTTTGAAATATATTACCCTGCTTGATATAGATGGAAAGGCCTGACTTGGTGAAGGCTGCTGTACAATGCCATAGCTAATGGCATGTTGATAATTATTTATAAAAATCACTAAGGGAAATGCAGTGCTCAGGAAAAGTGAAGGCTTGAAATCCCTGCACGTGGAAGTCCTTTAGCCTTTTCCTTGGGACAGTCATTTCTGCAGCTATGGGATAAGGCAGAGTGAACTTTCTCCCACTGCCTCTCTACCATCCTTCGTCCCACACGTAGCCAGGGCACCTTTGCAAGCAAAAGGTTAGTTCTGTTTTTTCCACCTTTAATCCTTGACCTTTTGCTGAGACTGCAACCAATTAAAATCAATTGGGATTTTTTTTTTTTTTTTGTGAAAGCTGTCTGCAAAGCTGGAGACTGAAACCAGCAACTCTCCACATATAATAGAGGATACTACAAAGGGCTTGTAAGCAGGAAAATTTTCAAAGACTGATAGTCAACACATTTTTTAACTCCCTGGATACCAAGCAGCTTTAAGATAACTTTCCTTTCTCACATTCTATTTCAGCCCACGCTAGTAGACAATTTTTTCATCACTTGAAGTAGCATCACAAACAAAAGCATTCTCCCCATGGCTGGGGACAGGAGAAGCTCGCAGATCCCACGGAGAAGTCTATAAGGGCTTTGCAGAAATCCCATCCGAATGGCATGTGCACCTCTGTAAAACACAAGCCTGCGCCTGTGGTCCAGCCTGTCCTTACTGTCTCATTAACACTGCCATAATTACTTTCACAGTGAATACACATTTTCAGTGGTGGTTGCTTTTAAATTTGCTAATACAGAGATTCTATGAGACCAAGGCATATGAAATGCTGTAAAACCTGCTTGGTTTTGTCATGCAGGAAAGAAACAAATGGGGGCAACTCGGGAGCTTCTGTGTCCTGGAGGTCACTGACAGATTCAGAATGGCACCACTGAACGTGCAACTATGTGGAGTCACTGTACTCCTGCCAAAAATCCTGTGGTTCCTGGGAGTAGCTTTGGTGAGCTGCACTGTGGTCATGCCTGCTGGTACATGGGACTCAAACTTGACCTTCACAGAAAATTATTTTTGTGGGTGTCAGAGGGGCTCTATTTACTGCTTACAAGCTTTGGACAGGGATTTAACTTTTGACCTTCATGAAGCAGGTGGAAAAGGAAGGTGGCTGTAATCAACATAGCAAAAAGAGAGTGTGCAGCCAGCAAGATTAATCAATGGCGTATTTCTTTTTTATGTTCTGTTACAAATATGAGCTATGTACCTTTTCCCCAAGAAACATCAAACATGTTAAAAACAGTATTGGATTAGTACAGACTGCACTTCTGCACTCTGAAAAGGAAAACAATCCATTTCCCTCAAAATACCTTTTAAGGACTTTTATTCAACCATACACACACATTTGCAAAGGTCAACTTTCCATCTTTTAGCGTCTGTAATACAGTTAACTAATAGTTAGTTTATTTCACTAATCTAGTTTTTTTTTTCTTAGGTTTTGTTCAAGGATTTTTTTCCCCCTTTTAAGCATAATAGTCTTGAGTTCAAAATTAATTTTGTCTACTCATCCCAATAAAGATGTAAGGATCAGTCCTTTTGTTTTATTTTAACGAGCATTCAGATGATACTCCCTTTGTCTACTGCAGAAACCACAACCCCTCCAGATTTGCTTCTGAGAAGTGATGGTTTGAATTTGAATCATACATACTACCTGCTGTGCTTAGTGCATCTCCAAAGTTAATGACTGCTATTTTTGCACTGTGTGGAAAGAGTTGCAAAGTGATTTTAAATATTTAAAGACGCAGGAAGACAGCATATTACTTAATAAAATTATTATACCTACTAGAATATCTGCATTTTCATTACATCTGAAGGCTTCCAAATCTTGTTGCATTTTGTTCTTAAATAAAACAAGCTATTAACAGATAAACTTTTACTTGTAAGTCAAAATTATTAAGTTTTGGGCAACCTCTTCCCAAGCTAAGGTTATGCACTAGATAGGAAGACCTCTGAGCAGCAGGGAGGAAAGTAGGGAAAAGGTAAGTTACAAGACAAAAAATAACATTAAAAAACAATGTATGAGACAGAAGGAAATGAGAGAGAATAGGAAATGAGATGTATAAATTGGGGTGTAGTTATGTAATGAAAGGCTGAGTTTGCACTGGAGAGAAGACTGAGATCAGAAAGCAAAAGAAAACAGTAAGATCAAAGAGAAAGACGCTGAGTGAACATGAGAATGTGAGAATATGAGGCAGTGAAATAGGGAAGACAGATGATAGAAAAAGGAAACTTTAGCAGACAGCTAATAATGGAGAGTGAAAAGCAAAGTTACAAGTAAAACAACAAACCCAGAGAAAGAAATTGCCAAGCAGGAGAGACTAGTTCTGAGGGAGGAACAGTCTATTCATCCCTAGGAAAAGGACAACGTTTGCCACACTCTGATGGTGGTAGCAATGATAGAAGCTGCTGATAGGGAAGATGAGGGCAGGGATCACTTTTTTGTTTTGTTTTTAATATGGTATATGCCTGCTATAACCTCATGAAAAACAATTACTACCAGGTGATGACCTTTGTATTACTCTTTTCCATATTTCTAACCCCTTGTATTTTAGGTTAATATTATTCTCTTCCCAAGAAGCTTCAGGCGTTGATGTTTTAATTTAATAATTCTCCTTAGATTAAGCAATTGTGATTACCTTCTGCAGCAACCTGGTCTTAATCTAGCCCAGACCAACAGCCATTCTAATTAGAAGTTTCACTAATGGACTTTATTTCATAGACAGAGAAGAATCAGACAATCTAGACTGCTGAACTAAAGACACTGCCACTTTCCCTTACACTGAATGGGAGTCACCTTCAGTTATTTCAGTTTCTAGAGAAAGATCATCTCTGCACCCTGGAAGGCCCTTTTAAGTTCTGCTATTCCTGATACTTTCCATCAGCAAGAATCTCACTCTGGACTCCTGGCTTTGTAACTGACCCTAAGGAACCGCGGATGCTCCTTGGCTCTTTCTCTATTCTGCAGATCTTCTGTTCAGCACGACCATTTATTTACCTAAGTCCTTAAAGAGATTATATGCCATTTACGTACCTGTTCTCATCACATCGAGGAACAAAACTTACCTTCCAGACTCCACTAGGAGGATATCAGTCTACAACACTGAGACCACTTTAAAGTCAGTCAATGTAGTGAATGCTTTGGTAACAGCAGCTAAAATTTCCACTCACTGTTCCCTGCATAAACATCAGAATGTGCCACCTGAAGGACACAAATAAGTCACTGGCAGCCACCTTACACTGGGCACATATTCCTCATATGTCCAAGATGCTTTGTGCTGATCCACAGTGAAATGAATCCCAGAATGGGCATCTGGACTCAGCTGTTTCCATTTTTCTGCACCAGGCTTTAGACTAGAGCAGGTGGAAGAAACAGCTGGAAACCTTCTACAGTGTCTTTAATAATTCCATCAGACTCAGCTGCACAGACTCCCTCTGGCTGCTGAATTCCTTTCACTTGAAATTTATAGAAAGGATTAGCAGCTGCCAAATAAGCATAAGACAACTGCAACAGGTGATGAGCCTTTCATTTTTTGCAAGGAAATCCTAATCAGTCTATTCCTGAGATAAAGACTCACCACAATTCACTTCTAGTACTAGAACAAGACATGTGGATTATGTCCGAGATCTGCAATTACCTTCTAAGTGCTATTTAGAATTTGCAGAACATAAGTATGCTGAAACCTCTCCTTTCTAGTGTTGGTTTGCATATTTTAGTCCCTGCTTTGTTAACACTCTGTTGGAATATGCTAATACCTTGATTAACGAGCGTCAAGATTCTGCTACTGATAGTCTGCAGTTTGCTTGAAATCTCACAGGTGTGAAAGGCCAAGCTGAAGCTGAACTACGTCTCTTCACAGGACTTTAAATTGAGTGCCAGTAAAATTCTTCACTGGTTATAGAATTATATGAAGGATTTAGTTAAACGTGTTTTGTACCAACTGTAACTTTTTCTCGTGGAGCTTTTACTATTACTTTTACTAGATATTTATATTCCAGTTGAATTCAATGTCTCAGTGAGAATCAGGTCCTATAAAGAGCTAGTTCTAGCTTTTAAAGTCCAGGCAAAGATGTATAGTAAGAGGGGTGAAGGGGAATAGAGCTTTGCTCTCAAGTTGTTACTATCCCCTGGAGCAATGAATATGATTTTAAGCTGTCATACAGCAGAGGCTGCAAGGCTGTGCAGCTTCCCATTTGCCTCAGTGCTGCCGCTCTGTGCTCATAGCTGTTACTGGGCTTTGGCATACCATGGTGTAGTACAGGACCTCGTCAGAGAAAAAGAGGCTCCTATTTGTCTGTCAGGTACATCACTGTCAGCCTGGAGCAGCTACCATGGAAGTATGCGATAATCATAGAATGGTTTGGGTTGAAAGGGACCTTAAAGATCATCTAGTTCCAACCCCCCTGCCATGGGCAGGGACACCTTCCAGTAGACCAGGTTGTTCAGAGCCCCATCCAAACTGGCCTTGAACATTTCCAGGGAGAGGGCATCCACAGCTTCTCTGGGCAACCTGTTCCAGTGTCTCACCACCCTCACAGGAAAGAACTTCTTCCTAATATCTAATCTAAATCTACCCTCTTTCAGTTTAAAACCATTCCCCCTCATCCTATCACTACATGCCCTTGTAAAAAGTCCCTCTCCAGCTTTCGTGTAGGGCCCCTTCAGGTACTGGAAGGCTGCTATAATGTTGGTGTAACAGGAGGGTCAGGCCTGTGGTTTTCAATCATAATAAACTACTAGTTGAAGTGGGCATTTTGTAGTTTAGCCTTGCTGAAACTCAATCACAAATACATCAACTGCTGCTGTAACAACACTGACAGGACTTATAGGAAAGTTACTTCATCCTACTTTATATATATTTATGTCTGTACATATATGCACATATGTACAATTAATCTAAAAAATAGACTTCATGAGCATGGTTACTTACTAATAAGTATTTAATTGCTGCAGATATGGTATTTTTGCCTCTAATTGTAGGTGTAGTAAAAATGATTACCCTCTTTATTTACTGGGATGCTGACTGCACGTAGCACTGATTGATCTACAAAGCGGTTTATAAAGGACAGCAGATCTGCTCCTCTTAACCACTTGGCAAAGCAATTATACTAATTTTTTTTCTTGTTCAAAGCAGCAAATAAGAAAAAAGGGAACACAGAATTAGCATGGGCAGACATACACTGCGACAATATAGACAGGGAACAAGTGAAATACGCTTAAAAGCGGCGCAGTAATTCATTCTGCTGTCTGCCAGTATGAATATCCAAAGTCAAAATCAAAACCCTGCATTCTCTTTCCCTACTTCATGTCTTGATGTTGCAGAGCTTAATACTAGCATTTAAAGGTGCACCAGAGCGCAATTCTCTCCAGTTACTCAGAAAGTGCTTGCTCTTATAACAAGGTTTAATTGCTTATCCTAATCACATACTTCCGTCATGTATATTATGGCATTGTTGGAAAAATATGACAAATGTCACAGAGGAAGTTTCAGCTAAGCCTTCCCACTACTGTCTTTCAATTCCTTCTGCATCCCTTGCTGCTCCTCCCCCATCAAACACAATCATCAAGGCTCTCTGGGGTTTTCACACATTTCCTTCTCAGTCAGTTTTCTATGACAGAATATCTTTTCTGAGATGAAAATACTCAATGAATTCAGTGTAAGTTCACAAATGCTTTTAGAATATCTGAGCTGTATTTTCCAGAGAATTTACTATTAGTATGGAAACGTTTGCTAGGCTCTACTTGTCAAAATATAATATTCAAAGAATAATTTACATAACCATTGACATTCATATTTGAGGAACAACTGTTTCTCCTAGTAAATGTATTGGTCATAAACATGTATTTGAAAACAAAGCTGAAAGTTTTAGAGAACCTTTGGGTATCTAGACTATATTCATTTCAATGATATGAAAATCTCTTTGGTATGTAAGCATTTTCAACTTAGCACAACAGTGACGTCTGTTTACAACACTACTGCAGTTAAGATATTTGTGCTATCATTAATGTGTTATTCCTGTCCAACTGGCGGCCAGTCACTAGCGGTGTTCCCCAGGGCTCAGTTCTGGGGCCGGTGCTGTTCAATATCTTTATAGATGATCTAGACGTAGGGATGGAGTGCACCCTCAGTAAATTTGCAGATGACACCAAGCTGGGTGTGAGTGTCGATCTGCTGGTAGGTAGGAAGGCCCTACAGAGGGATCTGGACAGGTTAGATAGATGGGCCGAGACCAACGGCATGAGGTTCAACAAGAACAAGTGCCGGGTCTTACACTTCGGCCACAACAACCCCATGCAGTGCTACAGGCTGGGGGAAGAGTGGTTAGAGAGCGGCCCGGTGGAAAGAGACCTGGGGGTGCTGATCGACAGACGGCTAAACATGAGCCAGCAGTGTGCCCAGGTGGCCAAGAAGGCCAATGGCATCCTGGCCTCTACTAGGAATAGTGTAGCCAGCCGGTCTAGAGAAGTGATCGTCCCTCTGTACTCGGCACTGGTGAGGCCGCACCTTGAGTACTGTGTCCAGTTCTGGGCCCTGCACTTCAAGAAAGATGTTGAGGTGCTGGAGCGAGTCCAGAGGAGGGCGACCAAGCTGGTGAAGGGTCTGGAGGGTATGACCTATGAGGAATGACTGAGGGAGCTGGGGTTGTTTAGCCTGGAGAAGAGGAGGCTCAGAGGTGACCTTATTGCAGTCTGCAACTACCTGAAGGGAGGTTGTAGTGGAGTGGGAGTCAGCCTCTTCTCCCAGGCAACTAGTGATAGGACAAGAGGACACAGCCTCAAGCTTCGCCAGGGGAGGTTCAGGTTGGACATCAGGAAGCATTTCTTCTCAGAAAGGGTCGTTAGACATTGGAACGGGCTGCCCAGGGAGGTGGTGGAGTCACCATCTCTGAATGTGTTTAAGAAAAGACTGGACATGGCACTTAGTGCCATGGTCTAGTTGACATGGTGGTGTCAGGGCAACGGTTGGACTCGATGATCCTTGAGGTCTCTTCCAACCTGTTTGATTCTGTGATTCTGTGATTCCCGTTAGACTGTACTCTCAATACTGCCAAGAAATACCACAATGAAGTTAATGTTATCCACAAATTCTCTTGTGTTCTAATACTTTCAGGTGTATACTCAAATATAATGTGTAGAAACCAAAAAGCGGTAGTTTTCTTAAAACAAACTCCTAGTCTCTTTAATAAGCACTTACAGAATATCGAAGACAGAGAAACATGTACAATAGCGTAAAATACATTGTAGTGCAGATGCTGTATTATGGATGCTTTGCTTCCCCTTTGCTCTGGGCACATCCTCATCTGCTTGCAATCGTGTAACAACCTGATAGCAACTAAAGCTATTACTTAATGGAGAAATTCATATTGGGCAAACACACATATGAACTGTATAGATATTCTTGCTTGCCTCCTGGTCTTCTGTGTCACCTGCTGTGCTTTGGTATTGTGCTGCTGTTCAGCTAAATTTACACAGTTATCAGTGCAATCTTGGTGTATTTGGCAGTAGACCAAAGGTATGGAAAATGAACAAAGGCTTTTTGAAATAATGGACTAGGTCCTCAGTTCAGCTGCTTCGATTTATGCTAGCTGATGTCCTGTTCCAGTATCATCAGTGTCTTCAATCAGTCTTTATTGCTACAACTTTTGTCACAGCAACTAAATAAAAGCACTAGCCATATACTCACTGAAAAAGCACTGCACCTATGTGAGCCTCTGAACGCAGGCATCATAGAATCACAGAATGTTAGGGATTGGAAGGGACCTCGAAAGATGCATCTAGTCCAATCCCCCTGCCAGAGCAGGATTACCTAGACCATATCACACAGGAACGCGTCCAGGTGGGTTTTGAATGTCTCCAGAGAAGGAGACTCCACAACTTCTCTGGGCAGCCTGTTCCAGTGTTCGGTTACCCTCACCGTAAAGAAGTTTTTCCTCATATTTATGTGGAACCTCCTGTGTTCCAGCTTGCACCCATTGCCCCTTGTCCTGTCAAGGGATGTCACTGAGAAGAGCCTGGCTCCATCCTCATGACACTTGCCCTTTACATATTTATAAACATTAATGAGGTCACCCCTCAGTCTCCTCTTCTCTAAGCTAAAGAGACCCAGCTCCCTCAGCCTCTCCTCATAAGGGAGATGTTCCACTCCCTTAATCATCTTCGTGGCTCTGCGCTGGACTCTCTCTAGCAGTTCCCTGTCCTTCTTGAACTGAGGGGCCCAGAACTGGACACAATATTCCAGATGCGGCCTCACCAGGGCAGAGTAGAGGGGGAGGAGAACCTCTCTCGACCTGCTAACCACACCCCTTCTAATACACCCCAGGATGCCATTGGCCTTCTTGGCCACAAGGGCACACTGCTGGCTCATGGTCATCCTGCTGTCCTCTAGGACCCCCAGGTCCCTTTCCCCTACGCTGGTCTCCAACAGCTCTGTCCCCAACTTGTACTCATACATGGGGTTGTTCTTGCCCAGATGCAGGACTCTACACTTGCCCCTGTTATATTTCATTAAGTTTCTCCCCGCCCAACTCTCCAGCCTGTCTAGGTCCCTCTGAATGGCTGCGCAGCCTTCCAGTATGTCAGCCACTCCTCCCACTTTTGTGTCATCAGTGAACTTGCTGACAGTGCACTCTACTCCCTCATCCAAGTCATTAATGAATATATTGAATAGAACTGGTCCCAGTACCGAACCTTGAGGGACTTCGCTGGACACAGGCCTCCAACTGGACTCTGTCCAGTTGTCGTTCTATTAATGGTCCACAGTTGTCCAGAGTCGTTCTATTAATGGTTCACAGATAACCATCCAAAATTCAAAGTCTGTGCTTATTCTTAAAACAAAAAAAGAGAAATAAATACAATGTCTGTGGTACAGATTCTGAAAATAATGTCTTGGTACCATTAACATTTTGACATCAGGATGAATATTTTAAAGTGAACTTCTGAGCTCAGTCAAGTTTCAAAAACATTTGGATCTATCATTTATTTGAGGGTTGGTTTTCCTATCAGTGGCTAATTAGTGAAGATGGCTGTTTGTTAAAGGGTGCTCTTTCCTTGTGCATCCCTAAATCTAGGTTTTATTAATGTGAAGACCGTGACCCTTTGTGAAAAATTTCCCCTTGTGGGGATAGTTATGATGCCACAAACAAAAGGTGACATTTATAGGAGGTTCAGGTTAGAAGAAAATTTCTTCTGATACACAAGTGTTTGAGAGAGCAGATCCGTATAAAACAACAGAAGGCAGGCTAATGCAATGAGGCTATTGCCCTGAATATAGAGCTTGCTACCATTACCTATGAGTGGAAATGAAAATGGCAAGCAGTTCCTGCTCAAACAGTAAAAGAAGTGGTTAGCAGCTTTCACAGGGAGAATAAACAGCTGAAATGATTCTAGCTCATTTTTAGAACAACAAAGCTCTATTTGATGTAGAAAATAAATAAGATACCACCTTTTCACTTTCTTTGATCATTTAAGAGGATCAATCCTCTAATTTCAGATTGCGTATTTCAAGAGTATTACTAACAAGAGGAATAGAGTAAAACATATACAGACATACATCTATATTATCCTATGTATAGTATTTTAAAAGATAGCATTTTATTTTAAAGTAAATGAAAGGTCATGGAGAACAGGAGAGGTACCTGAGGACTGGAGGAAAGCCAATGTTACTCCAATCTTCAAAAAGGGCAAAAAGGAGGACCCAGGAAACTACAAGCTGGTCAGCCTCACCTCTGTCCTTGGAAAGGTGATGGAACAGCTCATTCTGGATGACATCTCTAAGCATGTAGAGGAAAAGAAGGTTATCAGTAGTCAACAGGGATTCACCAAGGGGAAATCACGCCTGACCAATGTGATGGCCGTCTATGAGGACATGACCAGCTGGGTAGATGAGGGGAGAGCAGTGGATATTGTTTACCTTGACTTCAGCAAGGCTTTGGACACTGTCTCCCGTAACATCCTCATAGGTAAGCTCAGGAAGTGTGGGTTAGATGAGTGCACAGTGAGGTGGATCGAGAACTGGCTGAATGGCAGAGCTCAGAGGGTTGTGATCAGCAGTGCTGAGTCTAGTTGGAGGTCCATAGCTAGTGGTGTTCCCCAGGGGTCAGTACTGGGTCCAGTCCTGTTTAACTTATTCATCAATGACCTGCATGAAAAGACAGAGTGTACCCTCAGCAAGTTTGCTGATGACACAAAACTGGGAGGAGTGGCCGACACACCAGAAGGCTGTGCTGTCATTCAGCGAGACCTGGAGAGGCTGGAGAGCTGGGCAGAGAGGAACCTAATGAAGTTCAACAAAGGCAAGTGTAGGGTCCTGCACCTAGGGAGGAATAACCCCATGCACCAGTACAGGCTGGGGTTGACCTGCTGGAAAGCAGCTCTGCGGAAAAGGACCTGGGAATTCTGGTGGACAAGAAGTTCACCGTGAGCCAGCAATGTGCCCTTGTGGCCAGGAAGGCCAATGGTATCCTGGGGTGAATTAGGAAGAGTGTGGCCAGCAGGTCAAGGGAAATTATCCTGCCCCTCTAAACGGCCCTGGTGAGGCCACACCTGGAGTACTGTGTCCAGTTCTGGGCCTCCCAGTTCAAGAAAGATAAGGAACTACTGGAGAGAGTCCAGTGGAGGGTTACAAACATGATTAGAGGACTGAAGCACCTCTCTTACAGGGAGAGGCTGGAAGAGCTGGGTCTGTTTAACCTGGAGAAGAGAAGACTGAGGTCTTACCAATACTTACAAATACCTTAGGGGCGGGTGTCAAGAGGATGGGACCAGATTCTTCTCAGTGGTGCCCAGCAACAGGACAAGAGGCAACGGGCACAAACTGAAACATGGCACGTTCCATCTGAATATGAGGAAAAACTTCTTTACTGGTGACAGAGCCCTGCAATAGGCTGTCTAGGAAGGCTGTGGAGTCTCCTTCTCTGGAGATATTCAAAACCGACCTGGACACAACCCTGTGCAACATGCTCTAGGTGAACCTGCTTTAGCAGGGGGTTGGACTACATGATCTCCAGAGGTCCCTTCCAACCCCAAACGTTCTGTGATTCTCTGATAGTATTTAAAACTATAGTAATCACGTAAATTTAATACACTTACGCACACAAATATATGCACATATGCATACATATGTAAGTAGTAATGTGAAGACAGCTGGGCTTGTAGAATAAGTACACAGCTTGTCTGTTGGATTTTTTTTTTCCTGTGACAATTCCTAGGTGTCCTGGTTTTGTGAGTATAAAATTTATAGAATCAAGTTTCTGTTACATTTTGCTTCAGTTTGTGGCCAACCATGGTAATCAAGGCCATTCATAGAATCATAGAATGTCCTGAGTTGGAAGGGACCCACAAGGATCATCGAGTCCATCTCCTGTCCCAACATAGGACAACCCCAGAATTCACACCATGCATCTGAGGGCATTGTCCAAATGCTTCTTGAATGCTGTCAGGCTTGGCGCCATGACTGCTTCCCTGGGGAGCCTGTTCCAGTGCTCCACCACCCTCTGGGTGAAGAACCTTTTCCTAATATCCAACCTAAACATCCCCTGGCATATCTTCCTGTCATTCCCTTGAGTTCTGTCACTGGTCACCAAGGTGAAGAGGTCAATGTCTACTCCTCCACTTCCCCTTGTGAGGAAGTTGTAGACTGCAATGAGGCCATCAGCAGTTAAATCCAGGGCAGCTGACTCAGGCTGGCCCACAGGTGTATTCTATAACATTAATGCCAGGTTCACTATAAAAGGGAAACCTTGCTGAGGAAGTGGGGGGCTTTTTTTCCTCTGCTTTTTTCCTCCTCTCCCTATTTCTCCTTCTTTTCAACAATTCCTGTTTCTGAAGTGGCTTGCCACCACTCTGTGGGCTAAGGATAATTTTGTGTGTTTTGTATTAGCATTGATATTGGTTTCCTTATTTTATTAAATCTGTTTAAATTTTAACCCTTGAGTCTCCTTCCTTTTCTCAATTCCCTTTCTCGGTTGGGGAAGGGACACTGGGTGAAAGAACAACTGCTTATTGTTTAGCCCTGGGTGCACACTAAATGAAGACACTAGGTTATAAACTTTGAAGTTATTGTGTGTGAAGCAATTAAGAGGATGGGAAGTTCAAAATAAGGAAGTAAAAAAGCATACTTTCAATTCTGTACTTAACAGTGTGGATGGGGTACAAGGATTTCTTGCATCATAGGCCTCTCTCTAGTAAAGGGAGTAAGCGTAGAATTATGCTATGTCACATACCAGTCCTTAACTGATGCTTCAGCCCCTTTGTGTACAGAACAATCCTCACCTACCAAGCTCTCTCAATCCATCTGCTCTTAGGCAATAGCTGAAGATTTATCTCTATGGTTTAGACCTTCGTAAGCGATGGGTAGTAGTGGGAGTACTGTTTTTAAGATACCTGACTTAAGCTAAAGGGAGAAGAGTTCAAGGAGAAATTGCCCAGCATACTCTTAAACCACTTTTTGAAAGGACCCCTAGCTGGCTAGCACTCTACAATGATAGTACTTACAAGTATTGCTTACTTTTAAAAATCTTTTATTGCTTTAATTTATAAAGCAGATGTTTCACACTCTTTCCCAGTGAAATGAACTCCCTCGGGTAGCTGGGATTCAAGGACCCTTTTGCCACTGTCCTACCGCTTCCAGGGAGTTCACCAGGCTGACTCCAATTGCCACGGGTCGCTTCTACCACATAAAGCTCTATGTTTACTAGTTCACTGATTCACCAGGTAAATGGAGGAGCTGCCTGCTGTGCCTGTTGGAGTAAAGTACTGGCTACACAGCACTGCCATCCTGTCCAGTCTCCTGATACAAGGATCACTGACCTGCAAGAATGGACACCTTCTTGTTACTAGGACTCTGAAATCACCTTCAACAAAAGTTGGATTAAGGTAAGTGGACAATAAAAAGTTGGCTACAAAATCCAAATATGGACATTACAGTTACAAAATACTTAGCTGAAACATACAGAGGACTGATGTTGCATCTAGTTGTGTCAAGACTTAATCCAGCAGGTCTCTCCCTCCTTTTCTAAAGAGGGCTTGTTCCTCATGTTCTGCAGAAAGTAATTGGATATTCCTGTTTTCTGACTATTGGCTGTTCTGTCTTTCTGCCATTACTAGTGTCCCTTTTGAAAGTCTCCATGCTTGACTGAATTATTAATAAGTCATGAGCCTATAGAGGGATAAATGCATTTTCTCAATTAGTGAAACAATGTTTGTCACAGTTTGAAGCCGGTACACACTTTGAGTTTACATTCCACATATATTGGTACTCCACACTTCACACATACACCTCAGCATGATAAATAAACACAGCTCATTGCTGACTCTTGACTCAGGCCAGCTTGACAGCAGTCACTTTGATGTGATAATAGATTTGTGGAGACTGACCTTCAGCCATGCCTTAAAGAACACCTTGACAAACCACACGCAGATACTGCAGCTGAAAAAAAAAAATGGATTTTAAAGCAGTGACAAAGAGATAAGCACAGATCTGTCAGGTCTTGTGGATTTGGCATGGTTACATGATTGACACTTGTGTTCTACTATCGTCTAGGAAAAATTGCTTCCCTATCTTTCTGCCCAGGTGCTGGGGTATCTGTGCACTGTCTTGTACCTGCCTACCAGAGTTATACATCCTTGCTCCTCAGTATGTGGCCAGACCACTTAATGAGATATAACAAAATGTGACTGTTGCGGATATCTTGTGTTTTGTGTCATGCTTTCCTGTCTCAGTGTTCAGCACTGAGGAACTTCTTTTGGTATGCCTTTCAACACATTTTCTCAAGGCCAATTTGAGCTATTTTTTATCATATCTCTATGAAAAAACCGACTTTGTGGTTCTACAATTAAATTGAAAAATATTTTTAAAACTTGGTTAGCATTACACAGAAAGAAATGTAGGAAATTACAATCTGTAAGAGCACAGTGAGTTAAGCAGAAAGATTTGTCTCCTTAGCCTGGAGGGTTAAGATACTTCAGCAACTATCAGCTTGAGCAAATATTTAATTTTTTTAATCTTTGAAATACAGGACAGCATCAGCAACACAACACAGAGTGTATCTCTGACCTCTTGCCCCGCTTGTCAACTAAGCATACTGGATAAGTGACTCTCATGAGAAATGAAGATTCAAAGAGCAAGGATTTACTAGGAGGTAGAGGAGCCTGTCATCTTTCCATTTGTGCTAGCTATGTCCCACAATGTCTTAACACCTGCTTAGCTTTGTAGCTGAATCCAGCCCTGGGTTTCAAGTGCTTTTTGGTAGAGGAAGGGATTTTCCCGGCGTGGGGCTATCTCCCATAATTTGGATGAGCGCTTTAATCTCTGAACAACTGGAATAAAGGGATTTCTTTCCTCAATTTGTCAAATCAGATTTCAAATTATGTTTTACCAAATGTGAGAATGGGAGAGATTGAAATCAAGCTGGAATTTTGGAGACTAAAATGTTTACAAGGGTAAAAATCTGGTCTATTTTGAACTGACACCTTGATAAAATTTGCTGTCATAAATTAGTGCCAACAGAAGGAAAGGGAAAAAGAAAAACATACTTGCCAAACTCCACAGTTTTTAACTAGTATCCACAAAATCAAATAAATTAGACAAAATGATGCTTTCTCTACAGTATAAATCTACGCAACTTTTCAGAGGTGTTACTTGGTTTCCAGATGACCAGACTGAAATAAAAGCCTCAGCTACATTTCTGCCATCTGCTGATCACACTGATCATTTTGACAGGTCTACAGTCCAACAAAGAAAAAATGTGGCTTCAATGGAAAAATAAGTTGGTAGTATTCTGGGGCAGACCCCAGCAGCGGACATCAGTCCAGTTTAATCAGTTGGCATAAAAAAATCTGTAACTCAAAGTGGAACTGAATTCAGAGCAAACACCTGCCTCTTTCTCCAGACTTTTCATAAGAGCTAAGCTACAAAATCTGCTGGTAGCTGGGAGTTCAAATGAAAGTTTTACTGATTCAAAGCTCAGGGGACTCTAGTCCCTTTCTTCACTACATCCAAAGTTACACATTATTTCCCTTAGATACAATTGTCTAAAACAGTAAGAAAGGGGAGATGCTATGGAATTATAACAATTTCTAATACACCCTACACAGCTCAGAATCTTCCCACAAACCAGTAAGCATGTGCATTATTAAAATAAATCCCAAACTACCAAACCTCTCTAATTGGCTGTTCCTCTCTCTCATCCACATCCCATGTAACCATGGAGACATGGATAACTCAGCTTCATGTCTCCTTCCCATCTCTATACTCCTTTCAACAACATGCCCCAGACCTCTTTCATCTCCTTCCCCCGATGAAAGCATGGCCCATTTCATTTTAAACAGGAGCCACTCCCTGTTAGCAGTGTGACACTGCGTTTATTAATACCTACAGCATCTAAGACACTTAGATGCTTAACTTCTCCAAATTTAGTGATTGCTAGGTGGCTAAATGGTCTGTGGATGAGTGCCCAAGTGCCCAATTAAGAAACTCATGAGCCTCTCATAATCTCAATAACCACCATTTTTACCTCACCCTTTTTGAAATATTTGTGCCCTTGAGTGGGGCTACCTTGTCACATTCAGTTAAGCTTTAAGGTCTATAGTAGGGCTTTGAAATCCATCTGAACAGCAGACCAGAGAATGGATGTTTACACATTCTCCCTGACTCTTGGTTTACAGAGAGAACTGAGGAGTTTATACAACCTCTTTTCACAAAGCAGCTTACTCCTTGCCATACATGTGGCCAGTAGGGAGTAGGGACTCTTGCTGAAGGAGTATTCTTCCATATAGCTGTCTCTTAGCTGACCTTACTCCCTTTTACATCAACCGGGGTCAATGCACATCTGTGCCCTTCTTTCACTGAGCTATGTTGAACTGCCCACCAGCAGCTGCAGACAGATTTTGGTTTTCTGTGTTTAGCTGTTATTCTTTTTTAGATTAAAACCTTGCAGAAAAAGAGAATTCTTTTCCACAAGGACTTACTAATTTTGAAAAGTTCTGAAAAGTTGTATTTGAGGACAAGTTCTCATGACAGTTATTACTGACAAAGTATTGAAAATACTCTGACAATAGCAAACCAAATCAAACACACCATTTTCTGAAAATACAGGCAAGAGATGTTCAAGCACACAAATGCTTATTCTGTTTATTTTTCCTGGCATTTCCTGGCATTTTACCTTTAAGGTAGTTGTGAGTATATTTGCCATAGACTGCATCTATATTAATCTTCCCTACATGATCATTTCAGTTCTGTGATCATAGTGAATTATGGACACACATCTCCGGAGCATTCAAAAAGAACCTCTTCTAGTATGATCTGTAACTACAAGGGTAACTAAAAGCTTTTCACACTGACTAGGTAGTTGCAAGTTGGAAATTTTCTTTATTGCAGTTTAGCTGAGATATGGAACAAAATATAAAATGCTATGGTAGACACCTCATTTATAAGTGTGTATATATATGTATATATGCCAAAATCTGTCGTCTTCACTTACATAAATTGATAGAAAATGAGTACAAATGCATGCACAGATACTGTTTTTCATTACAGCTACTAGTTGTTTTTTTTTTCTATTGGTACAAGTTAAGTATGAACACTTTAACATCTTATGAAAAAAGATAGTCATAATTTTACAACGTTGTTTATATTGTCTAGAGATTTTTGGGGAGGGCTTTTGATTGACCTTTATTCAGAACCCAATTGTCTCACACATGCACGCTAAAACTAAAACAGTGTAATGAAAACTACTCATGACTATACTTTATAAAATGAAGAAGTATGCACAAACTACTTCCCATCTTGTAATGTCTTAAATTTTGAGAACTGCTGATTTGCAGAACTAATCATGTGAGTAATACTATAATCTCTCATGGAGAGCAAATATAATAAAATAATGTTTTAACATAATTGAATCACCTTGAGTTTCACATCCAAATAAAATTCTTGAGTACAGGTCAAAGAGGTACAGTGAAAAGAGGTGAACCATAGGTTGGAGAAAAATGAACCAAAGGAGGCAGAAAAAAACAGAGTAAAATGATTATTAATTGCATCAAGCCTAATAAAGATAATTAATGATATGGACATTTACTATTCGCTTGTTGTACAAAATAAAGAAAAAAGTGATTCAAAAAGGGAAAAAAATTCACGGCTCCAGGTAGCAGTGAAATATTTTCTCAACAATCTGGTTAAGACATGCTTTCAGTTCTTTGAAACAAATTCTGTGAACTTCAGAGAGCACTACCCAGGGGCTACTGAGCTGAATCCCTGGGCTACAGAGCATGCTATGAAAATACAGCATTGGGATTAGTGGGAAAGGTGGAGGGCCTCCATGTCTCATTCAGCAGACTGTCAAAAATGCACAAGAGTACTGATGGAAAGGTATTAACACCATTCATGTTTTGTGGCCTGCTAAGGATTGAAATATTGGTTTACTGAGGCTTCTAATGGAGAATATTTTCTTTTGCAGCTTTCACAGAAGGACAAAAACCTGAATGGAAAAAGATACCTAACTCTTTTAGAGAGGTTGTGCTACTAAACTCTGAAATTTGACACAGCCTAAATAACCGAACATAGTTTCACTGACTTCTATGAACCTATATGAAACTTGCAGAAGATGAGGACCATGCATTTGCTAGTTGTTGGCAAAACAGCAGGAACAAAGCCAAAATATGTGTTTAAATTAAACTTTTAAAAAGGTCAAGATAGAGCTGCATATGTGATTACAATTAAAATCTGAAAGTAACGCCTTGCTTTCTCAGTAGAAAAACAAATGAAACCTGGCTTTATTAATTTGCTTCCTACTTGGTCTTTGAACTGGCCCTGACATGCAGAAGAGACACTATTTTACTCTACAGAGGCTCTCTAAATGGTGGTTCTAATGGGTTAGCAATTTAAAAGAATCAACTTGGTGAAAAATGTTTTCCAGAGCTAGCTAATTCCTTATGCTAGAGAATGAATATGGCCATACTGGTAGTAAATTATCTGAAAAGGGAGGCTGGCACTTTAAAAGTACAGAAATAGTGTCACCTTACATGGCACTTGATAATAATTTCTAGCCTACACGCATAACACATTATACAAGCTAAAGATAAATCTTGTTTTGTGAAATTTTCAGAGGGCTTTGATATTTGTCAGCCAAAAATTACTATTAAAATGAAAAAAATGAAAGAAAAGGAATCAGAATTTATCTAGTGCAATAGGCCTGAGGATTACAAATTAATCACACTTTCTCTCTGTAATCTAATTTGCAATTAGGTTTGCAAAGACTTCAAATTCTACGGTGCAGCTACATATAAAATTCTAACTACCTGATCAAGAGAGTGTTAACGCAGTGATTTTTTTTTGGGGGGTGCATTTTATTTTTGCAAATTGTTCTTTTTTTTTTAGGCTTCAAGGAAAATATTTCAAGATTTCTACTGGATGATTCTGGAGACAAGGTAGAAGCCTGCAAATTTAATTAGTTCTTTTCCTTTCCCATTGGTATTTTTGTGGATTGTGATGTGATCCTAAAGATGCCCAAGAAGGAACCTGTGGCACCTGACTGCTCTAGGGCAACAGGCGGTCATTTCTTGGCTCCAACTACAGGACATCTGCTTTGGTGGCAGAAATGGAGAAAATGAAATCTGTGCAGAGTAGCAACAGCACCTATGATGTATTATTGAAATAGTTTATACCAGGCCCTTGGTATGGAAATGGCCCATGGGAATGTTAATTAGCACAGCTACTCCGGAGCTTTAAGCTAGATGCTTTATATTAGATTGTTTTGTCCAGCTTAGTAAAGATTTGTAGGCTTTAAAATATTTGTATATTCTAACACTTTGCAATATACGTTAATCTTCTGAAAAACCCACCATCTCAAAACACAGTATTTGCAGAGGACCTTGAGGAGTCAACTCTTTCATTTAATTTACAGAAGCCTGAGAAAACTATAGCAAAATTATGTCATAATTAATACAGATACAGTTAAGTGAATCATGTAGTAACTTTTTGCTACTAGAAAAGCAACACAGAAGACAAATGATCTCAGCTGGATGCAGTACTTCTGGGTAACAATATTATAGAGTTTTTAATTTACAGATTATATTTTGGGTGATTAATATTGTCAAAAAGATAAACAATCTGCCTCAATATAAATATAGTTTTAGAAAATTGTACTTAAGGGTTTTACCCAGCAGTTGTATATCATTGTCAAATATAGCAAAAACTTAGTGACTAAAGGCACAAAGTTCTGCTATGGAGCAGCACAGTGCTGAATAATGCACAGTTTACTTGCAGCACATTATTATTTTTTATTTGCAAATTAAGCTTCTGCCTCTTCTGTGTTGTTGTGTTCCATGATCTTAAAGACAGAAATATACTGTCTCTTCTTTCCCCTTCATTGCTTCAACCTCCAGCTGCTCTGCTTTCAAATGACTGCCATGAGTATTATTTCCAGATGGGAGGAATCTGGGACTGTGCTACACTGATGTGCATTGGTATTGATTACTTATCTCCTCATTTGAGTCACTTTACCTCAGTATGGTCTCTCATTTTTCTCAGAGGTCTGAAGAATGTAATGAAAGCTGCTCCTCCCAATTTGTACCAGAGCCTATAATTTAGAAAAGCACTTTGACATGTTCTTAAGCGTTTTGGTGAGTAGGGCTAGGTCAGGCAGGAGAGTGACTGAGGCCAGGGAAGTTTCTTCTGCCGCAGTGGAGCAGCTAACCAGCTCTAAACTGTCCAGCCTCATAATGCCACGCTGGGAAGGGGAGGCTACAGTGAAAAGTCAATTCTCTTTATTCCATTTCACAAATGGAGATGTGAAGTATAGAGAAACTAAATCCCAGAGCCACAAAGCAATGTACACCTATTCCCACCGAAATCTGTGGGAGCTGGACACCTACGAACACTTCAGAGGATCTAGGCTCACTGACTTGCTGAGATTATTTTGAAAACCTGGGACAGAGCAGGGATCATAAATTTAGTACTGCTGGGTTGCTTTCAATCTTAATTTTTACTGTTTTGGGGGGGATTTTTGCTTTTGTCTATTAGCAGCTGGACAACAGCACAGCTTCTTAGTGTGGGATACTTTACCCCATTCACTTTGACTGAGAGCAAACAGCCCTTAGTTTCTCCACTTAGATGATTTTGGAGGATTTTATTTTTTTAATTTTCTTTAGTAACATCCCACTAAAAGCTCTGGGACAATAGTAATACTAATAAGAAAGAAGACTGATTTAAAGAAAAAAAAATCATAAAATGGAACTGCTGACTCATTTACATTCCTTAAAACCTACCTGACTACCAGCTTCTCTGCATAGTAACAGGCAGAAAAGTTGAACAACTTGAATCTGATTGAAGTAGTCTCCTCTCTGACCCTCTCTCCTCAGACTGTCAGCATTGCAGATTGAGTCTGCAAGTAACTTCTTTTTTATCCTGTCATCATCTGTGAATTATGTGCAGTCGTAACGTGCTCTGACAACATGCTTAAATGCTTTGTTAGCTTCAGGCCTGTAAGACCACAGGTGTAGCCGGTGACTAGAGGCACTGGGGATAGTGCAGGCTATTTCAATCCCAAGACAAAAGCAGCAGTAATTCTGTGCTGACTTGCCCTCTGTGTGCTGCCTTCAAGCTTACTAGTTCTCATCAGTCCCCAGCTATTTCTACTCATGTTCCAGGATATCTGCCGCCCAAATAACCTCCTCGTCAGCCCCTGGAGAAATTCAGCAAAGCCCTGACACATGTGACACATGAGTAAATGGCTTAACTCAAGGTAAGACTTTGAACCAAACAGTATTTCTGTATTTCATGAAAAATGGCAAACCTTTCCCTTTTTGTGCAGTCCAACATATGTAGCATTCTTAAAATACTTAAGAGTTTAGCTGAAAGTGACCTTGCAGGAAAGGTGAGTTAGCAGCACTGTGATTTAAAAAAAGATTTTTTTAATAGGATGACTGACAGTAGAATATGTGCAGATTTGCAATAAGTATCTGCCAGTTTAGGGGACACAATTTCAGCATTTACTGCTGTGTTTCTCTGGTGAGCGGCATTCTGGCAGCTGGGGACTGAAGAAGGAAAGACTTCCTTGCTTAGACTGCCACCATGAAACCCCATTCCTCCCTTTTTTGTGAACACGGAATCGACAGCCAGGATTGTACCCAGTGCACCTCATTGATTCTACTCTTTTGGAAGGGAGTTAGTCTAAAACAGATGACAAACATACCAGGGAGTATTCACTGAGATGCTGTCCAAATTTAAGTGTAATTTAATATAGGGAAATAACGAAGATTGCCCAATTTTGAGCAACTAGACTTGAAATGAGCTTCTTCCAGAGGTGATTCAGTGGAGAAAACAGATTTTGGTACTCTGTTGCTGCTAGGAAGAGTGTTTGTCTCTCCATTGAGTAATAAAGAAATTTTGGAGAGATGACCTTGCTAAGCTCAATGTGTCAACTGAATGGCTTAATTCATTCAACTTTCCCCTGCAGAACTATAGGTTACACCTTAAAGCAGTAGGATATTAATTACAACAGACCGATTATTTGTCTTTGCAAACTGTATGACTGATGATTACATAATATTGTTTTCTGCAGTAAACGATGTTACATATCATCCAGATTCTCATTTGCTTAGTTAGGCAGCTGAAAAAGTCCCTTTTCTGGATTCACTGCTGTGGGAATATAACAGAAGATTGGCAAGGAGGATTGTAAACACGCTCAAGTGACTTGCACCTGGGGTGTCGAAAAACACATATATCAAACTAGTAACTGTTGTTTAGTCTTGTGTGCTGGACAAGTAGAACATCTGCATTCAGACAACATAGGCCTGTGATAAGACTCAGGGGCACCTAATTGTTCATGCCTGAGATTCCTGCCCTGCTGTGAGAAAGATCAAAGCACAGTGGAAAACTACTGCCTGCAAGAAACCCCTAATATACAGGCGAAAGCAGCAGGCCCGGAATCTCTCGCTCTCTCTAGCAGGAACCGAGCTCCGTGGTGCCTGCATCCCCGCTTGCATGCCTTTGCCCTGGGTGCTGCTTTGGAGATCCCCCAGTTTGCGAGGCAATGGGAATAAATTTGCTCTTTGCATTTTATCTGTGGTCTTGTGGCTGTTCCTGCGACCTGCCTGTGTCGGCTCACACAACTGTAAATGGGATTAAGCTGATGGATTTTTGTTGCTTGCTTCCTGTTACATGCAGGAACAGTGACGTGAGCTGTTGCTCAGTTCTTCTAGAGAGAGCTCAGTTAATGAATGGCAAAATGGGCTCTCTAAAATCCAGCTGGTTTTAAATTTTCTCATCACAGAGAATGTCTTTAGGTCAAGGGATTCTGATCTCTTACAAGGACAGGTGTAGAGAACACACAGGTACATTAGTAATATTTGCCTTCACTTACAGATCATCATCTAAACCATAGATTTTGTCCAGTCATGAGCTGGGGGGAAAAGCACAGGTGAAGGACTGTCTCCTGTCAACCAGATGTTAATTCCTAGTCATGCATTCAAATAAAACCCTACCGTGTAAGGTGATTCCTCACATGTCCAAAATACGTGTATACGTGGCCACATAGCTCCCAGAGATGCCAGACCTGTGTCTGTATCATCTGGTCTTGTCTGTGCAAGGACATCAGAGACCACAAAATTGGTGTCAATGACTCCTGATGTCCTTGCAGCCAGACAGGACCATATCACATAGACTCAGTGTTAGCTCCTCTCATGTTTCCAAGTTACTCTGCTGGATTGCTCCCTGCCCAAACGTGTGATATTGAGGACCCTGGGGCCATGTGCTGTCAGCTAGGCTCTCACAGGCTCACTGCTGCTGAGTTTAAAGTGGCTATTAGTTCCAGGCAGGGTGGTATTTTCAGGGAAAGCAATATTGATAGATTTTCTCTCTGACATATCCTCCGACAATGTCTTAACATTTTAGGGACCAGCAGATGAGATGTTAAGCCTACACTTCTGGACAGGGTCAATGCAGTGGAAATAATGTATCTCTGTGAGCAGCCACATAGTGTATGGGTCTATGGTGCTAATGAGTTAGATTCTCTTCTTCAGTGCAAGCAGCCTCACAGCCTTCTGCTCAACAACATCTCTGAGGCCTGTATACTCTATAAGCCATTAAAGTTCACAGCACATCATACATTATTCCTACCATATACAAACCAAATCTGAAACTCCCATGCAAAATAAAAGCTTTATGAATAAAAAATGATTCTCAGCTCCATTATAGTTTGTGAATTATTGATAATGTTGGAAAACATTGCTGAGCAATTTTGACCTGTATCAAGTGCAAAAGGGGAACCATAGGTAAAGAGAGTTCTCAGGAAAATTCAAACACCTGATTTAGATACAGAGTTTGCTATACAAGCATCGGCCATAAAAAAAACCAACAGAACAAACCCAAAACATTTTTTTTTCCTTTGGAAGGGCTGCATTGCTCTAAAACATGTATTACCAAGAGGCACTATTCAATGTCCAACTTCAGTGTTGTGCAAGGTGCTTAAGAGAGGGTCTGATGGACAGATAGTTGAGAAAAAAATCAGAAACCCTAACAAAGGCCTTGAGTGCCAGTGCCAGTCAGTGCAGTGAAGAGACAAGAAATCTGACATGCGGCTGTGGAGGATCTATGACCACAAAAAAATGTTGTCATGTGTCATTCCCCAACTGAATGGATTTAAAGGCCAGTTAAGAGGGAGAAAGAGAAGAAAAAGCATTAAATATACTACAAAAGGAGGCAGAAAAAGCGTTTTTTGAGACACTGTTGCAGGTATGGTACCTTCAGCAGAGTCCTAGGCAACAGCTCTTTACTGGCTTCAGCTTCTAAATTCTGGTTTTTAACGTTTGATAGACAAGCTATAAATAGAGTCCAAGAATGTTTACAATACAGTGCAATATAGCAAATTCTTCCATAGTTCCTGTCAGAGCACTTGAACTTTTGCAAAGTTGTTTTTCCACAGACTACCATAGTCCCTCTCCTTACTTATCCCAGGGAAATTCTAAATCGGACTTCAGAGAAAAAAATTGGATGACAGCTACTGAAACTCTTACAAGGGGGGAGATATCAACACTCCCTCCCCACCCCCACCTCCCTGAGAACAAAAACCCCGAGGTAAGTCTGAACCATGAGCTATCTTAATGACATGGCTGGGAAAGTACCCTTTTGTTTTTCTAATACAGCTAAATTTTTAGAACTAGATTGTACAACTGAAAGCATATTTGCAAGCATCTAACTCTTATTTGTAAATTAGAGTGCACACATTTGTAAATTCAAATAGCCTTTGGGACCTGGGTACCTGCAAACACCTGATATTTTCATGAACATGAAATACAATGAGCTTGCAAACTGTGTGAAAGGAAGAGTTTAGTGGTACTCATCCAGTTGTGACACTGTGGCTCAGGCTGTTTACTAGTGACAGCTATGCCCGTAGCACAGCTCAGGAGCATAACAACCCACAACAAAGCACTGAGGCATAAAAAGCTGCTTCCCTCATATAGACGGGAGAAAAACAAACCATGTTTTCTGATCTGTATCTGGGGGATTTTGCCTTTGTAGCACTCACATTTCCAGTGCTAACTGAAACAGACTATTTTGATTTATTTCCTACTTGTCTTAGGAGACTTCTTCACTCTACAAAGATAGCCAAACCCGGAAAATTAGTTAGACTTTCTGAGCTGAGACAGGAAGAAAGATAAAGATTAAATTAACCTAAGTGAGGAGAAGGATCAGCCACTGTCTCTTTGTCACTGCTTGACATTTCTGAATAATGGGATGGGTAAGTAAATACCTATTTCTAGAATAATGGGATGAGTATTTTTCCATAGTGAAGCTCTGGAGAAAACAGTTGCCACTGAGTGGTTACAAGGAAGCCTCCTGCCAAGTTACCTATCTCAAGAACTGTATCTGCTCATCACCTACCTCAATAGAGCTTAGTTGCTCGATTGAGTCCCATTCTTAAATTATAACATTTACTCCATTTTGTTCTGAAGAAAACACACAAGCCCCTGCACAGGTAAACTGCAGTTCATCCATCTGATCTTTGGCCTGTTATCTTGCTGCTTTGGTTTCGCTTTCCGCTTATATGACAATACTGCCTTTACCAATACTGACTCCTGTGCTGAATTAAGCACTTTCTAGCTAGCAAACTCATAGTGAATAAAAATATTTGTCATATGCCAATTATATGTCTCATCATAAGAGCTGGCTGCCATCGTTCCCAAGCAGGCATATGTACACATCACAAACCTCAGTGCTGACACTTGGGTCTCAGGCTTGCAAGCATCTTTGCACTTATTTCTAAATATTCTCTCCACTGGGCCTCCAGATGCTTTTCCAGATGCCATGCAAGCTACAGTGCTAATAAGAACCCATCTTCCGTTATTCTCTTTTCTTCCCATCTCCTCTAAGCGTCTTCTTTTTGCTGTGGTTAGAACATGGACACTTGGCTGTCTTTGCTAGATGGCCACACATTCCTGGTTTTATCAGCCCTCAGACCATCTATCATAAGCAAATCCACCATCTCGTACATACGACCCTTGTCCAAGTATTCTGCTATCCTTTATGCCAGTTGCCTACTCCCTAGCATGCAAACACCACACTCATTCACATCATCTTACTTACTTCTCATAAGCTCACTCTCTGGGTACGGCCTCACTGCCTTTTTTTTCTTTTTTTTTTAAAAAAAAAGAAGAGATTGGGTAAGTGAGAAGCTCAGATGTTTGTGTCTCATTTCTACTTCTGTTTTCAGAGAAAAAGTTAAATATAACTGGTTAGTTCCCTTAGGTTACAGTTTTCCCCAAAATGGAACCACTTTTTAGATCTGTTCTTTCATATACATGTCCTTGCATTATACAATCCTGGTTCAGATGGAGTTCTTGCTCTATGACGTACAAATTCAAATTACCCGAGTGGTTTAAATCTTTAAAAGGTCTTTAGCTGTGAGAAAGGATTGTCGTCTCTTAAGTATTTTAAGTGTTCTAATAAATTAAAATCATCCTACTTTACACAGTCCCACTGTGGATGCCTTCCTGCATCAAGGGAAGATGCAGTTTTAAACACTTTCTGTAGTTTTACATTCCTCAGAATAGGCTGCAAAATATCAAGCTGCTGTTGACAACTCGCCAAAAAGTGTTTCTGGTTCCTTTTCCCTTCTTTCATTTTAGGGACTGGGAGACATTATTTACTTTTTGAGAGGTCCCTTGTCAACTTTCTTAAAGAGCTTGGAGTGAAAGCCATGAAATGCCTGGCTAGGAAGAAATACATTTATCAAGATCTAGCAGCTGGCTGTCTTGTAAGATGCTATGATCTGTTCCCAATTTATCGTTTGTGCTTAAGCATGACTTAAAGCTGAGCTGCTTTTAATTGGTTTTGGATCAGGCACTATTATTTATTCATTGCATCACAGGGGTGTTCAGGATCTCCAATTCTGGAACTTTATCCTGCTGTGTGAGAAGCCACACGCACAAACCAGAAAGTCTCTTTGTGATTGAAATTATCTATCACAGCACGACTGATTTTTCTAAGAGTTATCTGAAAATCTTAGCTATTATTTCCAAAGTCCTATGCAGAGTAATTTCAAGTTAAAATATATAACTAGTAGGAACTAAAAGTAACCCTGCCAATGTTCTAAAAGGAACAAACAGAATATTTTTCTCTGCATGACTGCCTACACAAACATACATATATGCTATGTAATTATATGTCATTCCAGGATCCACCTTACCATGTTTGCAACAATGGAGAGGTATTTACTTGCAAAATATATGGATATCTGCTGATTGAAGTGCTCCACCAGAGCTTGAGAAAGTTATTATTTTATTGTGTATGCTTTATGTTACAAACAAAGGGAAATGAAACAAACAAGGTAAGGGAAAAAAGGATCCCTGTCCACTAAGACCCTTGTGCTACTGTCTGAATTACAGGATCTTCCAGGTGACTACACCCTTTATGCAGTCAATAGATGGCGGGTCCTAATATACAGGGCTCCTTAATTAAATTAACATAGAGACATGATCTTCAAATTGTACATTGATACTTTATTACGATAGTACCCATATCCTGCAAAGAATAAACACTACACTGTGCTGTTTCCTTTGGCTATATATATAATACATACATATAATTTCATTCAGAAATTCTGGGTAAGATTTATCAGAATAAGTTGCTGTTCTTGTTTACATGGGCAATTTCCTTACTTTGCTTAACAGGTTTGAAAAACTTGTCTAGAGCCCAAAATGCCCTGTAATATAATTTCAGATCTGTCCAGGGAAACCTTTAATGAACTAGAAGTGTCAAGTATCACCATCTTTCATATAACAGTTTAATATTCAGAATGAATATTACAGGCAAATGGATTAGCTTTCCTTGATGTTTATGAAGTTGCTGTAAAAGCAGATGGATAATCACTATAGCAACTTAGCACATCAGGAGAGAGCCATTGAAAACCATTCTGTAATCAGGACCATGACCTTGACAGCTCTCACTTTCAATTGCCTAAGCAATATCTTTCATCTGTTGTAATCAGGCAAATTTGTGGCATGCTAGTAAACCTAGTTGGACTATCCCAAGACACTGTCTGTGTTGAAGTGAGCAAAACTCAGAAAGGTCATGCATCTTGATTTAAGATATTTTATTACATTTTCCCCTATGGCATCTCATATATTCTTGTGTTTCAAACTTAGTATACTGAAATAATAAAGTAGCAAGTGGATGTTATGTATCTCTGAAAGACACTGTCTTTCGAAACTTCTTCATAGACAAACTGAGCCAAACAGGCTAGATAAGCGAACCACAAGGTGGGCTGAAAACTGCCTGACCTACCAGGCTCAGAGGATTGTGACCAGTGGCATGACCTCCAGCTGGAGATTTGTCCATAATGGTGTACACCAGAGGCTGATGCTGAACGCCAGTGCTGTTTAACGGCATCACTGACTACCTGAATGGTGGGGCAGAATGCACCTTTGGCAGATTTGTAGATTACACGAAACTGTGAGCAGTGGCTGATAGTCTGCACAGGTGTGTTGCCATTCAGAGGGACACCAACAGTCTGCAGAAATGGACTGACAGAAGCCTCATGAAGTTCAACAAAAGAAAATTCCAAGTCCTGTAACTTGAGAGGAATAGCCTCATGCAACAGTACAGGCTCAGGCTGAGTGACTGAAAAGCAGCTCAGCAGAAGAGTAGGACCTGGGTGTTCTGGTGGACAGAAAGTTGAACATGAGCCAGCAATTCACCGTTGTGGTAAAGAAGTTCAATGGTATCCTGGCCTGTAATAGGAAAAGTGTAGGTCAAGGGAGGTGACTTTCCCCTTCTCAGCACTGGTGAGACAGATCTGGAGTCTAGGTCTAGTGCAAGGAAGATATGGATGAACTGGAGCAAGCTGGCAAAAGGCCACAAAGATGATTAAGGCATGTGTCATATGAGGAGAGGCTGAGAGAGCTGGGACCTGATGTGGAGAGAGTTAAAAAGAAGATGGATCCAGACTCTTCTCAGTGGTGCCCAGTGACAGGACAAGAGGCACAATAAGCACAAAATGAATTATGAAAATTCCACTTCAACATAACGAAAAAACCTAAACACTGTACCGTGTGGGTGGTTGAACACTGAAACAACCTGTTCTCCATTCTTTGAGACATTCAAAGCCCAATGGGACACGGCCCTGAGCAACCTGCTCTAGGTGACCCTACTCTGAGCAGAGGAGTTGGACTAGACAATCTCCAGAGGTACTGTCCAACCTCAGTGACTGATTCAGTGATAAGGCATTGTGATAGGACTCTTAACAGAAGGAGCTGATGTCTGATTTTCTTCAATTATTTTTCCCACCTGCAGTTATCCAGAGACCTTCACCTTTCATGCTGTAGGTTAGCCTAACATCAACACTGTATCCTGTCCTGCTGCTCCTTTCGTGGTAGGGATCACTATACAACTTCGTAATGTGAATAGAAATGGAAAAATCTGTATCATAACATTATCAGCAAGTAATTGTTGAAAGAAGAAAGGAAAAATAAGGAATGAGGTCCAGCACAACCTTCCAACAGCTGGTATCTGTATCCTCCCTCTCTGGAAAGCACTGTTTCCAGCTCCAAAGGGAGCAGATAAGTATGTTCTTCTTTGAACCTACAGGTTAGAGGGCATGAACTGTTCTACCTTTACCATAATAGGATTACCAGTGAGAAACCTGAGATGTCTCAGTGGCTTAGTTGAAGTACTCTACAGGACATTTGAGCATATGATGACCAGTTTCCATGGAAATCTTGAAGGATAATATTTTCTTAGAATTTCTGGTATTTATTAATATTCAGCTGAGGTGAAAGTATCACATGAACAGGCCTTAGGATGTTTCACAGATTAACCAGTGAGTCTTGAGTATGTATTTAGTGCTCAGATTTACTTACAAAGTGATGCACACTTGTCTCTGTCTTACACACAAACACAGGTACTGAAGATTCAAGGTAAGGAAAGTGGCTGACAGCAGAGAATGGCAATGCCTTACTCCAGTAAGATAATCAGCAAACAGAAGAAGCCTTTCTCCCTTCTTCTTCTGCTTGTGGTCCAAGCTGAAAACAAAAAGCTCCAGTGTACATTCAAACAACATTAAAAATTAATCACCTTGTCCTAATTTAATAAAATCCATATTAATGACATCTTGGATAAGGTTTTTGTTTTACACTCAGGCCAACAGTGATAGCCAATAAAACCCCTTACTAAAATCAGCAACAACAATTTCTTCACACCCCAGCTGCTCTTTGAATAAAGATAAAATTTCTAACCTGCTATTGAGTTGACCAATGGAGACTTCCCTGGCTGAAAGTAAAGATGCGCTGCTATCACTTGTGTGTACACAGGGTATGAAGTACCCTTCTTCCCCAGTAGAAAGAAGAGGCACGGCTTTTTTTCTTAAAACAAACCCTTATTTTTTTAATTCCCCATAGCTGGAAGTGAGAAGTATTCAGTTATGGCAGAATTTGTCATGCTGAGGGATGGAGCATAACTCATCCTAGAACAGTGGCAGTGTTTGATGCTACACCGTGAACCTCCCTGGGATTCCCTGGGGTTAATTTTGATCTGAAAAAGCCAAGAGGTTCCAAGATGCATTTATCACAGATATCAACCTGCGTGTATTCCTTCTGATTATGGCCAAACAAAAAATGGGTGGGAGAAATACCACCATTTAAACAGAATTTTGTGTCTGAGAAAATGATGTAATTAAAGCAGCAGCAGAGGAACAGGGCCTGTTTTTTGACATAATGAGAGACTCGGCTCCCTGAAGTAGCTGCACACTGTACACTGCATTGTCCAATCTTGCTCATTTGCCTAAAAGAGTGCAGAAAACACACACATAAGCAGTCACAGAATGCCTTATATCTGCAGCTTGTTTTATGTGCAGCAGACATGCATCTGAGCATCTTCCAATGGTGCTAACCTTAGAAATATTTGGGCTTGAAATAATGATTAAAAATGTGTAGCCAACATAGTGCTTTCAGGTCATTTTGTACAGACAAAAATAGTATACTTCATGTTTATTTTCGTCTTTTCCAGATCAAAAGAATGTTTGCTTTGTAGTTAAGCATGTGCAGCCTTCATAAGCATAACTAAATAAAAACCTGAGTTTTCAAGCTAGGTGTCAGGCTCCAGGCCATCCCCAAGACTGAGAGCTGCAGGACTTTGCTGCTGCCCTGAGAGAGCTGCCAGCTTGGGAACCAGCTCACTTCGTCTTCACCCAGGGCCACCAAATTCCCCCTCACAGAGACAGTCCCCTGGATGACAGAAAATCACCTGCTGGCAGTTCCACATCTGTGGTTCACCCTTCCACGCTTGGCAGTGAGATCAGGACAGCTCACACTACAGTGCCACCGACAGGAAAAATTTTCCTTCAAAAATATGTGATACCTACAGGTAGCAAAAACAGTCAGAGCTCTTAGCTATTTGGCTAGTATATATTACACTCATCGTACTACCTCTAGTAGACTATGGGGCTTCATGAATTGACACCTATTAGTAAATGTGGAACATGTCAACTTGAGCTCTGACTTTGATTTGAAATTCAATGATTACTGACATCTTTAAAAAGCAGGTCTCCAGAAGCACCCTGTAATTTTTTTGATGACCTCACTGACGACTGCATAGAGCCACATGTAATCCGCGGACGTAGACCTTTACAAAAACATTGTATTACTCTAACCTCTCCCTGTTGATTCTTGCTGTTCTCTTTTCACCCTATTATATGTACGATTGGAGCAGACTTACTGCCTTACAGATGAATATTAATGCTTACTTATTAACAAAGCTTGAAAATTTTATAACAATGGGAGTTTTATTAAAATAGCCTTTTGAAAGTATTAAGATGTAAAGATAATAATAAAAAAGTACACTCTTAAACAGCCACAACAATATATTCAGCACCTATAGAAACTTGTGACAAACACTGGAAGGTTTCTTTCCCTGTGTTGGTTTTGGATGGGATAGAGTTAATTTTCTTCATACCAGATAGTATGATGCTATGTTTTGGATTTGTGCTGACAACAGTGTTGATAACGTAGAGATGTTTTCATTACCGTTGAGCAGTGCTTACACAGAGTCAAGGCCTTTTCTGCTCCTCACACCACCCCACCAGCAAGTAGGCTGGGGGTGCACAAGGCATTGGGAGGGGACACAGCTGGGACAGCTGTCCCCAACTGACCAAGGGGACATTCCATACCATATGACATCATGCTCAGCATACAAAGTTGGGGGAAGAAGAAGGAAGAGGGGGATGTTCACAGTGATGGCGTTTGTCTTCCCAAGTCACCGTTACGTGTGATGGAGCCCTGCTTTCCTGGAGATGGCTGAACACCTGCCTGCCCATGGGAAGTAGTGAATGAATTCCTTGTTTTGCTTTGCTTGCATGCACAGCTTTTGCTTTATCTATTAAACTATTCATCTCAACCCACGAGTTTTCTCACTTTTACTCTTACAATTCTCTGCCCCATCCCACCAGGGGGGAGTGAGCAAGTGGCTGCGCGTGGGGTTAAACTACGACGTTCCCTTTTACTGCTTGGAAAATAACATTAAAAGGCTTAATTGGGTTTCTCAAGGTCACACATTTAAGTCACTGACAGAGCAGCGATTACAGGGTAGAAAAGCCAAGGCACTGAATGCTAGCAACCACAGGACTGGCACTACTGCCCTAGGTCTAAGCAGTGCCTGCCTACTCTTGGGATAAATATAGCAGGTTGTTTCTTCCCTTTTCCCCTGAAGAACGAAATGATTTGCAATTTCTGCTGTCTGCTGTGAATTTGGGTTGCTGGAGCTTCAGTGGCTGAAAATGAACCAACAGCAGGTGGCAGCAGTTTGTCACTCTTCCAGCTTCTGGGTTCAAAAGCAAGAATCTCTGCCCATGTAAATGGCTTTTTGCCTCCCGGATTTGTTCTGTATTTCTGCAGAAGAGAGTTTTGACTCTCCCGGAAGGGTTTTCTACTGGACTTCAAAGAAAATTTGGTATCAGGCGACTCCTGGTGATGCCAGGTATGCCCAGTGCCCAGCACTGAATACATACTGCTGGCATCATTGGAAGACTGCCTCCAAGGATGCAGAGAACAGTGATGTTCTAGGAGACTTGCGTACAATGAAGAAAAAAGGGGCAGATAATTTTCTGTCAGTCTCCTGAGTACTACAGGAATATCCTGAATTACATGTGATGATTAGAATGACTTATGCAGACTTCTAAAGCAAGACTATAAAGCACTTAAATATTCTCTATGAAATGAACCTATTAATTGTCGTGTTTAAGTACTGCATTTTGCTACATGAGAATATGCCAGTAATGTATTTTGTGTTTATTTCCAATTAACATGCATGGTTTCTTCCTTCTTAACTTGCATTTTATAACACAAGCAATGTCTCAAGGATATGTAAGCTAATTGTTTTGCACTGAAATGGCTGGGTTTTTAATCTGTTAGCTACAGTTATTGTTGTGTGCCAGGATGCTGTTAAAACCTCAGTAAACATTTTTAAGTACAAAAAGAATGATGATAGTTCAATGAGCACTAAGCTGTGGACTAATGGAATGATGCATGGTACAACGCAAGAACAAGGGGAAACGACAAAAGGAATTCCACATTTGCAAGCAAGCTGAGCTTTGTGAAATCTCTAAAGATAAATTCAGCAGGGTAAGGAGCGATTATGCACTTGCTGCAAGTTCTGCTTCTCAGTAGAACAAGCTGGTTTTAAGAACCCTAGTAAAGGCTCCTATTTTCATGTCCTTACTAGGGGGAAAAAGCAACAAAACTCTTTATATATATATACACGTTATGATGTGATGTAGAAAAGCAGTATAGGTAAAACTACACACTTTCTAGCTTCTATTCATTTATGATTTTTACAATTTAATCCACAGAATGCTTACAGCTCCACTCAGGAAAAAGGATTCTAGAAATGTAGATGTAAAATCAGTTTCTTCTCACATTTTGATAGTAAATAATGCCACCCTTTTGTGCTTAGTACAGAAAACATTTTATGAGGTAGATGCATCATTTAAACACAGCACTTTCCCATAGCCACCATGAACAACCGAATTGGGATGTACTTCTAAAACTACTTTTAATGAAAGGCAACATGTCTTGCCAAACAGGGAACCCCTCTCCCAGTAAACCAATATTCCATTCCTGTTTATTCCAGTGAATTCCAGCATGACTTTGCTCAGGTTGGTGCACATCTCTTGATTTCTCTTTTCACTGTCCATGGATGAGGACAGGGATTTGCACCTCCAGTTCAAAGTACTCAAACTGACAGAGAGCAAATGCTCTCCGATATGCAAGTAAAAATGAACTTGTGGTACAAAACAGAAACAGCCCACTGAAGGGTTAGATTTTGTTTTACTTTTTTTCCTGGAACATCAAGGGGTTGAAGGATGCAAACGTTTGTGTATTGCTATTCTGCTACTTTCTAATGCTAACAAGCATTGTCTGTGCTCTCCAAAAACTGCCCCATCAAGCCATTGTGCCAAGCTGTATCTTCAGTGTAGTCTGTGACAGCGGAACCTGAGATGTTGGAGCTACTTTCCAAATTCCAAACATCTGCGTTGTAAAGAGACTCTGCAGCTTTCCAGCAGCTCACGTCCAATGAAATCCAGCGAGATAGTGAGGCACCGCTTTCCCTTTCTTCTGACTTCCCTTGTGTCTCATGTATCTTAGGTGCTACAGGAGATAGGCTACTCCAATGGTGGAAATTTGAAGCCCTTTAAAAACATCTTTATAGATGTGAGTTTGCAGGCTGGCTCGTTGCATAGTATATGGAAAGGTGATACCATGAAGTTTCTGGTCCCTCATTTTAATTTGTTATTTAGGAGAAAAGAATGGAAAGGACTGGTCCAATTAGTCTGGTTGGACCTGAATTTGCATGCTGTATTTAGCAGTGTTTGTCCCAGACAAACATTTTCTTTAGCAGTTTGAACTCCATTTTTTACATTCTTGTGTCTCTAGAATACCTATTGAATGTTCCTCCCACTCAAAACCTACTAGTCAGCAAAATGTTAAAATTATTATATGCAGCTATATAAAATAACTGCCTTATTTCAGTCATCCACATGATATTCCTGACATGAGAGTCTAATAGCAGCTCTCGGAAGAAGAGTATGAGCAAGCAGTTGTAATGCAGTGCACATGGACTAGATCACAGTGTTACTAATACATCCATAACTGTACATATTAATGCCCATTAGCCATCAAGTTGCAAGATCTGACTTGTGTATCCCACTCACTTTACATCATTATATTGACACAATCAGATTGGCAGCTCAGACTAATTGAAACCAGAATTAAGAACTAGGGAATACCAACTTTCTCCCATTGTTTCTATCATCCTTATTTCCTTTACTACATTTCACACATGGCAAGAGTTGCTTTATTTCAGGTTTCTGGGCATTTTTGAAGCGCCAATATTATTACACACACACTCTAATGAGTATAGTGTAGAAAATCTTAGCAGGAGATGAGAATGGGTAGCTCCTGGGAAATGCTCTCTCTGCCAGCCAGGAGAGTCTTGATGGTTTGACTTCAGTCTCAGGGCAGGGAATTGTCTGAAGACTATCTTACAACTTCCCAATATTACGAGCTCTTGTGTCATATGAATTTGTGTCTTCCTAAGAGATTGTGCTTTTTCTTCAGGTCAGTGTAGGACTGGGAGAGCAGCTGTATTTCCTATTAAAACTTTGTCTCATAGGGTTGTGAAAAGTGACCTCCGAGCCTCTGCATATGACCCTTCAGTTCCCTGAACTACTGGTGGAGAAGATTACTTGGCATGTTTTCAGAAAACATTCATCTTTTTGGTAACCAGTGGAGAACTCCCATACATGCACGTGCTCCCTTTTTTTCTTGGTGGGGTATTGCCTACTTTTAGGAATGAGTTAATGTAGTCCCTATGGTGTTTGGCACAATCCAGCATCTACAGAGAGCAGAATTTGAGCTACCGAAGCTGCTGCTGTTTTGACACATACGCATTCCTCGTCCACTTTCTGTTTTAACTATTTATTTGGTATTAGTGAGGTTCAACCACTTTATCTGTGCTTCCATTTTTATGCAGACTTGCATTTGACAGGTGAAGAAGAAAGTACCAGCTGAGCTGAACGTGCTGTTTGTGACCCATGACGAAAGAGATCAGTAGCAACAGGCGTGTCAGGAGTAGATTTTAATAGATAGCTCACAAGCTGGTTATGGTTTTAACAGTTTTTAATGTTTGATTGAATCAGTCCAAACATTCTTTGCACAGCTCTGAATAAATAGGAGCAAAAGCAAGTTCATAGGCGTTAAAGCTATTTTTTTAACAGCCTGACTTTGAGGGAGAGATGCAGAGATCACAAGCAAACTCCAGGGCAACATTCCTTCCGAAGTCTGAAAGAATGACATTTTTCAGAAAGGAAGACAATTGGCAATTATTTACAGTTGCTTTGGGACACTTGTCTTGAACATAATGTGTCTCACTTAATTTGAATTAAGTACTGTTCTCCTCGCTATTATTAAAACTTAAATTTGCTTTAATTAGCCTTTATTGAAGAAACAATGCAAACATTAATGTTCTTGGGTGTTAGTGTCAGTATCTTTTTAATTACACTATGCAATACTTTGCTGAATTTGAGAAGAGGAAGTCCATTTTATTAAAGCTTGACTTGAAGCATATTAAACTGAGTGTGTGTGTTTACATTAAGCCCATAAGGATTTATGTCTGTTCTTCAACACTCATGTGGTTATGGCAAAACTAGATCCCAAACTGGATACTGAGCTGCGAGAGTTATTTCCTTGAAGTAGATTCTGAAAACACTGCAAACTGAATAATTGAAATAGTGATAAACCAAATAAACTTGCTCATGATAACTGGCAATTCAGGGAGACGCAATGTTCTCAGCAGCACAGGTCTTAGCTCCACCTGATCTCAGACAGAAGCTGCACTGGTGGGATGGGGGGAAAAAAAAAGAAGCCATTGCCAAAAGCAGACCTGGCACTTAAAAGCCAAGTGATGAAATGCCTTTAAAGTGCTGACATTTAAAGCAACCATACTCTCAGCTGAGAATTAGTTTATTCTGTACTCCTCTGACTTCCTCAGCCTTACTAGTCTATAACCCAGCTGTCATGCAGCTGACAACAGGCCCATTAACTCTGCCAAATGATGGCTTTCCTATTTTCAAACACAATGGACTCCTAAGTATTCAGCCTCTGCTATCAACAGCTGAGTGTCAACTTTCAGCAGCAGTTTTAAGCCACTCAGCTCAGTACCCAGTAATTTACTAGGTTAAATACATCACTATTTTTCACTGCACTCCTTACTCCTTCCCCCTAAACCCAGCCAAGAGTTTTTCACTGATGTTTTATGTGCATGTTGGTAAAGCATACCCTGTTGAGGGAAGTATTTCCACACATGTATGTTTAAGCCATACGAGAACTCCTCAAACCAAATTAGCACAAGTAACTGCCAGAATCAGGACCAATCCGTGGGAAGTGTACTTCAAAGCTTTCTGCCTCATACTTGGTTTAAATTCTCTCTTGTTTCCAACTGTATTCCAAAGCATTTGTACTGTGTTACTTTCCAGTGCATTGTGATATGCTTAACAGATTCTTACCTCTCTGGTTTGAAGGTGCATACACATTGCTGCTCTGAAGATGGAGCTAAAGATTTTTGCAAAGTTAGAAGGAACTAAACACAAATAAAAAGAACAGATAAGAAGTTTTTAGTTTTTTTTCCCTCTTGTAAAGAACTGATAAATAAGCCATGTTTTCCTGACTGCAGCTTATAGAGTTGGACATCTGTAGCTCATTAGTCATCTACAACTGCCATTCAAATCAATTAATTGAAAGAATTAGGTGCTTTCTAAAAGAGGGACAGAAGAAAAATAAAGTCACTTTTTTAACATTTCTTTTAAAAGTCTTTCTGACATTATTATCTGCTGAGCATAGACTAGCATATTGTTCCATATCTTTTATTTTTCCTTTTTCTCTCCTTTCTCCTTTGCATCATCTACCGCTTGGTTTGCACGTTAGAAATATCCAACAGTTTCATTCATACCCAAAGCTTTCATTTTTGAAAATGGATGTCTTAGCCCCCCGATTAATGAAAGGGCCCCTTGGATACGCTGTTTATCACAGTACAGTGGCCTAGCATTTGAGTACTACATATTCTACATGGCAGTTCCAGATCTGATCAAAATTATTTCAAATATTCTTTCCATGCTTAATGCTGTGACTGATGTTTTCCAGTATTTTAGGCCTCCTAAGAGTTTCCCTTTTGAAAGATTACTGCAAAGTATCTTGCTTATATTTGATCCATGAAATTCTCTCCAGGTTTAATCACTTTACAGACTGTTGGGACTCTGTGTTATTCTCTCTCTGCTGGATATCAGGAGAGGAAAACTTGGACAGTCTTCTGTAATAACAGTAGAATATGATGACGGATTTGAGTTTATATCAATGCAGCCAGAAACAACTCCACAGCCTGCTGGCACTACTGTCATGGCAAGGAAGACTGGACAAAATGAGAAGGAAAGAATTCAGTTTGCACAACTGACGATAAACTGAGCATTATCCTTTAGATAGCCTAACTCTGCAGTTGCACCTGATGTGCTTTTGTACACGTGTCTGTAAGTAAGCAATACCGCATTGAAAAACAGCCCAGCTATCCTGCTGCTACCACGTTGTGCCTTTATAGAGTAAGATAGAGTCCCATTCTATGACAAGGAATTAATTCCAGACATTATCTCTTTTGAATACTACAACTCCATCTACTTCTGCCAAAATCATGCAGTTCTTTTTAATGGTTCCCATTAGCAAAGGCTATAGCCTCCTGTTCCAGCCCAGGTCATGATAAAACTGTTGTCAAATCCTCTCATGCTCAAAGCTCCTAGGCATCAGAAGCAGAATAAAATGAAATTAAAGTATTTGATCACCTGACATGGGACCATTCAGTTCACAAGACGTACCCCCAGTCTGCCCATTAGGTTCTGTGAAGACTCGCTTAAGCTCATAACAAGGTTTTGCTATCAGGTTCTAAATAACCTTATAAACAACTATACTAAAATTAAATAGTGCTAATGATCATAAACTCCACAAAGAAAAAGAGAGTTGTAGCTTTGTAATATCTTTCAGACAGTATACTGAAAGCTCCATTACTCAGCACATGCTGCTGCACACCACAGTCAAAACATCCAAAACCAATGTCACATACAAATTAATCTAGCCTCTCCTAAAGTAACACAAGAAATAAAAAGTTAAAGACAATCCAAGAAAAAATAAATGTTTCTGGGATGCATGTTTGTGTAACATGGAAATATATGAAATTCTAAAAGTATTGTTCCTTCACATGTTCCTTCTCCACAAATCTTACCCGCCCCCAGTAGTTATTACTCTCCTGGTGCATCTTTCTGGCTTATTGACAAACTTGGGTGATTTGATGGTTCTAGTTGTGGGGAAATACACTCCAAAAAGCCTTCTTTCATTTCACTTGGTGTTAGATTTCCATAAAGATTTAGTTTCTTAATTACGTAATGTTTTTTGCCTGTATAAGGTTTTATTTCTTAACTCCTGCATGTGATGTGATGAAAAAAAAGTAGAGAAAGGGACAATCTTTGATCATGTGGAGTGATTACATGGAAGTCTTCTTACCTTTTATATCAAGTTTCTGGTTTCTGTATTTATCTCCCATAGGCTATTTCAAAACAAGAAGTTAGGCTACAGCTTACTTAGACTGAAGATAACAAGACCTTCTAATAACAAAATAGGAGGAAAAAAATAGAGAAAATGAAAAATAGCTTCAGAGAAGGATGGGATCTGAGTAACAAAAAATGGCCTGCCCCTTTATTATGTATAACTTGAAAGCTCTTATGTGAAAATGCAGCTCTCCATACACCTGCTGCTAATAATTACCTCAATTACCCTTAGTTACTTGACCCCAGGCATTTGTGGTCCCCACACTAGAAACCTCACTGTTAGGAGACAGGCCTTGAATGAAGGGTGCTTTGTTGATTGAAAGTTATGTGGGACAAAGATTAGTTTTAACTGTTTCTGTAAGCCCCAGCACAACACTGCAGATTGGTGTCTCTAGATGCTACTGTAACACAGAATATTAAATACTAATGAAAGTTATTGTTACATCATCTCTCATTGAAATATTTTGATTTTGACAAGGAGTACAGCTGGAGCAGTCCTGCATAAACTCAATGTAGGTAAGAACTAATTGAAAATAAAAAATTATTTTATCTGACTAGGAATTCCAAATTTTCAGTATGTTTGTCTTTCAGTCTCAGGACAAAGCTTAATATTCATTAGAAAAAAGTGGTCAGACAGTAACATGGTTAAGACAAACACATGGTTGTGGATTGAAATTTTCCTTCATAGGTGGGATAGTTTGGCAAGGAAGCTTATATCATATGGGAAAATTGGAACATGAAACATTGCCTATTAAACATTGCTAAAGTTCAAGTGGACTGGCTGAATAAATGATTTGATTAGGTCCTACAAGCAAACTGTTTCCATTCAGGAGAATCACCTAAAATCAAGATCTTTTTCCAGTCTGTCTTTGAGAAAAAACTAACAATTTTTGCAAATTTTCCCTGAAAAAAAGGAATTCTTTTTTCAAAAACCATATGTTCTATGAAATGTGTCTCATGGACATCTGCAAACTTGTAGTGTAGAAGATAAAACTAATTTCACCAAGTCCCAGAAACCACGGAAAACCAGGGAAAGGCGGCTTCCAATCCAGTGATGGACCCTTAACTTTTGCCTCACTGTCTGCAGTTAAATGAAAATTAAGTGCAATGCTGGCTGAAACTGTTTACAGTCAATGTTTGCGCAGCAGACTGCAAAAGTATTACACACTTCCTCTACTTATAAACACAAATGATCTTTATTGCCTAATGCAGGCATTGAAGTATTAAAGCTCTGCTTACTTTTTTTGAGAGATACTCTGAGATCTTCAAAGGAAATGTGTATTTTAGAATCAAAGCTCTTTCATTATGAATACTCCTACTTATACTTGACAGGATAATGAGACAACTATTAGGGGCTTCCAGATGATGAACATTAGTTCTTCCAAATACCAAGACTTCAGTTAACTTGTCGAACCTTTCCCTGTCTTCACTTTTGGTATTTCTTTCTTTTCTTTAAAGCAAAGCAGCATTTCTCAGTTTTACCTAATGCATCCTTGAAAAGAGAACAAAACCATAATTAATAGTCAGAAATAACATATCAGAATTCTCTGTCTGTTCTTCCTAAAAGCATATCCTTTAGTTTAGGTGAGCAGTTTAGAAAGACACTGTCGGTGTGCATCACGCTAGCTACGAGCCAAAGTGCTTTTCTACATTAAGGTCAAAGCTTTCCGCACCCTGCACGTTTGACTCTGCTTCTGCGAGATTCTTAGTTTGGAATAGGTGAAAAAGTGGTTTAGGCGTTTTTATTTAATGTTGGGTACCCAAAACAATGACCACTTTTGGCCATTTGGCCCTGCATGACTTGATTAAACTGCAACAGAAATATGTGGCTGCACCAGGTCCGCCTCCTTTCTAAGTCAGATGGAGAACTTGACAGGATCTTCAGCTGAATGAAGAAACCATCCCTACTAAACAGACACTGAGGGTGCTGTCTAGGACTTCATGTTCCCAAGATCCTAACTTTTGGCAGCTAGTAGGGATTTGGGCTAACTTTGATAATTAGGTCAAATCCATGCTAAACCTTGAGTGTTCAGGACTGCTTTACCTTTTCAAGCCTATCATTGCAATGAAAGGAATTCAAAATGTAGAACTGCAAATTCAGCTAAATCTTATATGCTCAGCCCTGAAAACCACACATGGCTGCTGGCTTTGGACTACCCAGAAAGAGCTACGGGAGCTCTTCCGACTGATGGTGGTTATAGTGTCCCTCTCCTGCTCACTGCTGTTTCTGTGATGGCTTCTAGAAAGAAATTCTAGTGACGTCAGAAGTTTAATAGTATTTTCTGCTTCCTAAATCTTTCTCCACTTGTTCTGAGGAATTATATTTGATCTGCAGATTCTCAGAGAATGAAATCGTGCCTGAAGTTATCAGCTTGTTTATTGAAAAATCATTTCTCAGCACATCTTTGACCAGTGGCAGATGGGAAAGCCACAAAATCACACTTGCCCAAATTGGTCTGCTCTCTGACAGACACTGTTGCATAAATATCCATAGTTTTCTTTGCAGAATATAGGGCTAAAGCCTTGCTTTACACGGTGTTTGTTAAAAAACTACACTTAAAAAGAGTTCTCAGGATTATGTTTTAAAAACAATTTAGATTTTTATTAATAGGGCTGAGCCCATCAACCAAAAAGACCTTTTTAACACCTTCACATAACAAAGATACTTTTATGAAAGGGGTTTCCCCACTTTCTGGGGCGAGTGGTAGGGAGCAGGGACAAGGAATATCAGGCTGAAGAGGCCTCATGACAAGTTTTAAGTTGCAATCCAATTCAAGAGGGCTGCAAGTAAGTACCACCTTTCTGGACTCAAGGTGGCCCAAATGGCTGCACTGTGAGACCTTCAGCTCCATGAGCTCCTTGGGGGAAGCAGAGATTTTCTACCAGTTGTGAAGGTCTGTGACCACTTAGGGTAACCAAATGTTGTGAACACTGAGATGCAGTTTAAACATCATTGGCAAGCTCTATTACAAAGTATGAAACAGAAGGATACTCATATGCTTAAGATGTCAAACACAAATACCATAAGGCTACCTTGGGATAAAGATTTTCATAGAGACTACTACCAGGAATATCTGGGTCTGAAAGAAGTCCAGTGTTATTCATAGTCTCCCAGAGATGAAACTCTTAAGTCCTGCAAACAGGTATTGGAAGCTAGTTGCCCTCATTATTTGTTAAAAATTAAATATAAATCCTTACTACTTCTTGACTTCATCTCCAAGCCGTTGCTGTGATTTTGCCTGTTAGAGGAAAGAATACCTCAGTGTCAGACTTGGAGCAATAAGGTGAAACCTCAGGTCACTCTGTTCTCTCTCCTGCCTGAGGAGCTTCCAACTCACTCACCTGAGTGCAGCAGCAGCAGCATCCAGCACCTTTCCTCCCAGCTCACAACCACTGAAAGGATTCATCTCGCTACTGTCCAATCACACTTTGCTCCTAACATCTCCAGTGCAAAAGTGTCGAGTGGCTCACCCAAATTTTGCAGAAATCCTTGTTCTTGACAGAAGCTCTCCCTTGAGACTGATTGTATTTCTTATTACCAGTTTGAACATATGTTTGTCAGACATGCTCCTCTTAACATCTGCAAGCAGGAAAAACTAATGTACAGAACTACTTCAGCCTTGAAACTACCACTGCACTGCAGTGCAAACAAATTTTATAATAAAATGCAGCCATCATCCCCTTGTATCTTTTTTAGCTTGGAGACTGAATGGTATTTTTATGGAATGTGGATCTTACAATGGTCAAAGGCTAATATTTTATAAATCACTCTTTTTTCACTGAACATTTCAGATTATTTTTCTAGGCTCAACTCACTCATATTTCTGCCTCTCACCCTAACTGCTCTATTTCCCATCTGAATAGGGGTCCTGACACATAATTTGCAAGGTGCTCCTCAGCTTTCAAGAGTGATGTGCTGCTGTTGTTGCCTCTATACCTGCCTGTTCATAGTGACTGTATAGCATTTTGGTTCTGTGGGGAGAACTACCTAAGTTGTACCATCCTAAGGTGAGTTGATAATTTTAGAAAATTCCAATGCTGAAAGTTTTAGACCAATTCAATACTATGGTTTTGATATTTACCCTTGAGTAGAGAGATGATAGCAAATAGAGAGAAAAGCAGTGGGTAACTATTATTGTGTTATTCGCAATCCTGAGAAACTTTTCAGAAATTTTACCAGCTCTTCATCATTTGCGAAATATTTTCTTTGGTAACCATGAGGTTCCCCCACATGCCTTGTCTGTTTTCTCCCAATTAGTTTTCCATGTTTTTCTATTCTGCTCCATGAGGAGACACTGTTCAGCAAGAAGCTGTCGTTAGTAAGGAAGCTGTGCATGTTTTACAGCGCACGTGTTCTCAGCAGCCTCCTCCCTAGACTTAGCAGCTGTCAATGACAGAGAGATCTGAAAGTTGCCTGTGCATGTGGGTACGATATAAAAGACTTCCTGTAAAGGGAACAAAATAAGAAAGAAAGCTGAATTTTCAGATGCTACTTTTAGATGAGATTCTGGTTGCAAGAACATATGCAGTCCATATAGTAATTAACTGTTCCAACACAGGAACCAGAACAATAGTGCAAAGGATGCTTCTGTTAAAATCAGCCAAAGGTTAAGAAGGCAATGATTAAGCATTGAGAATCAGAAATACTCTGCAGATAGGCTATATTCAAGACAGAATCATTTCTAGTTTCTTCTTTTGAGAGAATAAAAGCAGAGAGAAGTAAGTCAGAACTGCTGAGAATTACTTTGGCTTTGCTTTTAGAAAAATAAAAAGTAAATGCATGAAATTATAATAGCACACTACTATATAAAACAAATAAACTGATTTCTGCTCATCATTTGCTGAAGCACTTGCAAAAATATCTGCAGAGAAGTCTCAAAGTCTGGAAGACACAATTGAAAATGAGTGCATCCGTGATCTTTACACGTGGGAGACACCAGTAACATTTGACACACAGAAAGAAATTACAGTGCTCCTTTCTGGAAACGTTTCTCCTACAGTGACAGAGCTGACATTCTACAAAGAATAACTAAAAATTTCATTTATGCAGTAGAAAGAATGGGCCCCATATTGCAAATATCTCTGTTTTTCAGTTTAGCTATCATTTGTGGAAGTACTGACTTCTGTGAGGTACATTTTTACTTCCTGGCTGGTTTTGTTACCTCAGATTAAATGTCTCAGTTCCCTACAGGATAGAAAGGAAAATATTGAGGGTCAATTTCTGTAATTCCACTGGCTTTAACATCACCGTTTGAGTGAGTAAGAGCAGGACGAACGAGAACAAGAAGAGAATTCCATCCTGGAGATATTTTTGCTTAGGGAAATTAGAAAAAAATTAAATTAAGATTTTAGTTAAAATGAAAAGTATTTTATCTTTCCCATCCTACAGTATGTCACAGGTGCACGGGAGAGCTCTGTGTCACTACCTGTGACAGTCCCTTCACTGGTGGAAGCCGCCAGAGGCATTCTGAATAGATATTAATTGGGTTGTGTACACAAACCTAATTTTTGACTTTTACGTAAGTAAGCATTCAGAATTTGAGGAAGAGAGAGAGAGTGCTTTATGAAGTTACAACATTTGAATTTCTCCTGGTTATTATGTATTATCATTCTCTTTTGCTTATTGTTTTCACACTCCGTAACAATGGAAAGAGCTGTCATAGAAGAACTGTAGGAAACTAATTGGAAATCACTCAGAGTTTGATTAAGTATAATCTACTTTTTGACATTTTTGAAAGGAACAAATGCTTTCCTACAAAAGTAAAGTTGCTGAGTTTTATTTCATCAGAGTGTTTTCTTCTGAACATAAATGTTTCAATTCCCTTATTTTTATCTAGCATAAAGTCACAATAAACTTTGTATAATCTCTGAGCCACATCCACTGCTACATTATATCAATTTAATGCTGGTATAACTCAGTGAAATCAAAGAGAAAAGATCTACTAACTTAAGCATACAAAACTTGTTATACACTGCTAAATTAATCTTATAATATAGTCCCCATATATTTTGATTCTGATGCTTGAAAAAGATATTGTGTAAAGTGAATAAAGAAATTAATATAATTTGACATTATTTTATAGGTTCAAAGTATAAAAATTGCTAAATTCTGTGCTTATTTTTAATAGGTTCATATACTTGAAAAACATACATCTAAGAGACAAAACGCTAAGTGCCATTTGCAATACATATCCTAAAATATGAGCTAAATTTGTGTTATTTTATTGTGGTTAATTTAGACCCCGGTCTGAACTCCTTTCAGGGAGAGCTGATTCTATTTGCTCAAACTGGTTTTGGATGAAGTAGAAAGCATTCAAGCTACTGTAGTTAAAGAAAGGATAGGATGAGATACCTTGGTTCCAGTGAAGTTCTTTTTCCGCGTCAGAAGTGAATTCTTCCTTCGATTCTTATGGTCACATAACAACTATCTGGTCTATCTCGATTTCAGTAAGGCGTTTGACACGGTCTCCCACAGCATCCTCGCAGCTAAACTGAGGAAGTGTGGTCTGGATGATCGGGTAGCGAGGTGGATTGTGAACTGGCTGAAGGAAAGAAGCCAGAGAGTGGTGGTCAATGGAACAGAGTCCAGTTGGAGGCCTGCGTCTAGCGGAGTCCCTCAAGGGTCGGTACTGGGACCAGTTCTATTCAATATATTCATTAATGACTTGGATGAGGGAATCGAGTGCACTGTCAGCAAGTTCGCTAATGACACACAACTGGGAGGAGTGGCTGACACAACGGAAGGCTGCGCAGCCATTCAGAGAGACCTGGACAGGCTGGAGAGTTGGGCGGGGAGAAATTTAATGAAACATAACAATGGCAAGTGTAAAGTCCTGCATCTGGGCAAGAACAACCCCATGTACCAGTACAAGTTGGGGGCAGACCTGTTGGAGACCAGCGTAGGGGAAAGGGACCTGGGAGTCCTAGTGGACAACAGGATGAGCATGAGCCAGCAGTGTGCCCTTGTGGCCAAGAAGGCCAATGGCATCCTGGGGTGTATTAGAAGGGGTGTGGTTAGCAGGTCGAGAGAGGTTCTCCTCCCCCTCTACTCTGCCCTGGTGAGGCCGCATCTGGAGTATTGTGTCCAGTTCTGGGCCCCTCAGTTCAAGAAGGACAGGGAACTGCTAGAGAGAGTCCAGCGCAGAGCCACGAAGATGATTAAGGGGGTGGAACATCTCCCTTATGAGGAGAGGCTGAGGGAGCTGGGTCTCTTTAGCTTAGAGAAGAGGAGACTGAGGGGTGACCTCATTAATGTTTATAAATATGTCAAGGGCAAGTGTCATGAGGATGGAGCCAGGCTCTTCTCAGTGACATCCCTTGACAGGACAAAGGGCAATGGGTGCAAGTTGGAACACAGGAGGTTCCACTTAAATATGAGGAAAAACTTCTTTACGGTGAGGGTGACCGAACACTGGAACAGGCTGCCCAGAGAGGTTGTGGAGTCTCCTTCTCTGGAGACATTCAAAACCCGCCTGGACGCGTTCCTGTGTGATATGGTCTAGGCAATCCTGCTCCGGCAGGGGGATTGGACTAGATGATCTTTCGAGGTCCCTTCCAATCCCCAACATTCTGTGATTCTGTGATTCTGTGATTCTGTGATTCTGTGATTCTGTGAACTACAGTAATGTTAATAAATGCTTGGTTTTTCTCCAGCTAGCTTAATACTGTTTACTTTATGGTTGATCTATTTTTATCGAAGTCATGATGTAAACATCTGTGAATTGTGTGGTTTTGTATGTCCAACAGTTCTTGCTTTACCAGTCAACCACACATTCCTTTTTTTGGGTGTCCAAGGATGTCTAGATTGTAATTAATACTAGACTTGTCAAATTCTCAGACAGTATAAAATGTTGGCCTTTAACCCGTTTTTGACCTACAGATGTGTGCACTGACAGTGAATCTTTAAAATGCGTATAAGAAAGCATTTGTGAACTGATATGTTTCTATTTCTTAAGAGAAGTGGAAATTGATATTACTGGCATTTTTCAAACTCATTCAGCACAGGGCTGTGTTGCCTTATATTAAAGTCAATGCACTTAAAAGAAATGCGTGTGTGAGACATCATTTGCAAATGTGACTGATACTTTAAGAACGGATTTCTTTGATTTCTAACATACTCATAGGGAGAAAATCCATATGAACAAATTTGGACCTGGCTTAAAAAAGGAGAATTTCATTAAGGTTAGTATTTTCATTGTTAAAAACTGCAAATGTAGAAGGTAAAGACCAAAGAATAGTAGGTACAGTAAATATAAAAAGTCAAGTAGAAGACTAACAGATGAAACAGCTGACTAAGAAACTGGCCAGCCCACCTGGTGTTGCATATGCCTCATTTTTCAGGTGCTGCAATTAACCTGCTCACAGAAGTCTGCTTCTCAGATGGCGAATTGTTCCTAAAAAAGGGATAAAAGAAACAGAAGAAATATTTAAAATCAGAAGTCTTTCCTGGTTACAAAAACATCTGTGCCTGTGTCATCAATTTACCATCACTAGGCAGATAATACTCAAAATCTGAAACCTTGAAAAACAGCAGCTGCTCTGCCTGCTGATACGAGTTACTGAGGGAATAAGCAGGAGTGAAAGCCTATGTCATATCAGCTGCTCTGCAGCATCAGCTTGTATGCATGCTGTTAATACATACAATGAGCACAGTAACACTCATGGGGAAACAACAAATGAGGTACCAGTGGACCTACTCATGGTGTTTGGTGCTATTCAATATCAGTAAGGGTAGGAAAATCTACTTCTACCTTGAAAATAAAAAAGAAAAACCCCAGCTTAAACACCACAAGTTCCTTGCTTTGAAGTAGTTTCACACTTGACTTACCAGTCTAATGAACAGGATTTTTTTTTTCATTGAAATAGCGGCACAGTCTTGGTTTAGGAAGGTAGCTTCATTATGCAGTTAATATTTGATACATCATAAGCAAGCCTCTCTCTCACGTCACACATTTTTCAGAATATTACTGCATTTAGGCTACTTTCCTATGGGTAAACCTCAGGAAGACAGTGATTCTGAGAGTAAACAAATACAAGAATATTAGAAAGCAAGAGCTCTGAGGCTTACTGTTGTCTTTCCTAAACCAAACAATGTATCCAAATATGGGTACATCATACTTGTGACAAAATCTGTAATGTGAAAATGAAATTATACAAGAACAACACATCCTTGTTATAATCACAGAACACCATACATCAGGGGCATTTAATTTATATTGCCATAGCTTGTCAGGGATAAAAATGGTTCTGAGAACTCTCTTAAGAACTTATGGTAAAAATAAATAAATATCATGATCACTGAGTTATAAAAACAGGCCTATTTCTTCAGAATTATACAACAAAACACACATAGATTGTTACTTTCTTTGGAAAATAGTGATAGGGAATATAATACATAACCCTTCATGCTTGTTAAACCTGACAATTACTGTCACTGGCTCATATATGGATCTTCTCCTTTTGTCAGCCTTACGTTTTGCAGCTTTTTGATGCACTGCTCAGACAGAAACATTTTAATAAAGCCTTGGTATGTGTGTGTTGAATTTTAAGCGAAATTACTGTTCATGAGAAATGGATAGGGAGGGAACTCTTCCCTGACAGAGGACTGCCAGAGAAGATCAAATATCCAATATTTTATCTTCATCAGTGGCCTGTGCTCAAGGTTCTGACTATAAAGATGCTGCTTTAAAAAAGAAATTACTAAACATGCAGGTGCTTGGTTAGAAGAGGAGGAAAAGAGGAGTACTGCCCTCTCTTTCAGTCAGTACTTCTTGGTGTTGTAATTTTGCTACTTAAATTGTTCTCTCAGTCTGCAGCTAACAGTTTCTGGATGGCCTCTGCCTGCCATCATTTTATCCCAGTTGTTACTAGTCAGTCAGATAACTACATTAGGTGGGTAGTGGCTTTGTCATTTAAAGCTTTCATGACTCTCCTTGAATATTTTTCATTTCGCCCCACAAACCTCCCTCTCTCAAAAGGCAATAGGAGCATAGACACTAAAAAGTCTTGTGTGCAAGAATAAAGTCAGTGTTCCCTCGATAACACCAGCCCAGTGCTCTACATAGATAACGGTGGTTAGCCAAAATGCCATCATAGCTTCTATAACGTCTATCAGGGATCCTGCGCTTATGCTGCTGTTATACCACCTCCTACTAATGTTTTCACGCCATAGAATGTGTCTTGTTCTGCAATTACTGTAGAAGCAGCACAGTGATCAGCAACTGCTGTTGCTTCTGCTCTTCAGCGGTCCCTTGTCGCTCTAAGGCAACTCCTAGTGGCTAGAATATCTCCTGAGTGCCCTGAGCTACCAGCTGAGTTTCACAGCAAAAAGGAAAGCTCTCCTGTTTTGCATAGCAGGCAGAAAATGGGATATTCACACCCCATTCTGGCAATCCTCCTTTCTACTTCTTAGAGTCGTGATCTGGCAGCACCCTACCAGCTCCTTACTGATGATAAATCCCACCAGGGCACTTCTCAGTCCTGCAGCTACCATCGCTTTCCCAAGAGACGTCCTCTCCTCTCAGCTGTTGGCCATCTGTCAGCTAGCTGCAAGCAGTAACGTTGCCGCTCAAAGCTTAATGCCTGTGGGGTGAAACATACAATGCCATTGTGAGACTGTTCACAGTTTTGTCCAAAGATATTTTTCCCATTTAAGAATGGGAGATGTGCCCTTTCAGAAAGGTGCAAGCACTGCTTGCTTTTGTGGCTGGAGATTTTGAATGTACCAGTGGCCACTCAAGAGCTACAGACCACAAAAAAATGCTACCATTTGCTAGAGGCACTGTATAGGCTGACTTTGAAACAATTTAATGCAGTTATTTTACTGCAAATACTGCCTACCTGGTAGAATATAACTTTTCCTTAAAGACAAAATGAATACTTCAAGAAATGCATCATCTGTGCTTTAGTTTCCTGAATTGGCAGCTTTTGACTGTGCTCTGTAACATTAATTTAAAACAGTCTGTGAGGAGCTGCTTCACTTTAGGAAGCATTGGATTGCTCTCATCCTCCAAACAAATTCTGAGTTTTAATCTGCAGCTAAGCTCTCAGGTCACTCTCCTCTTAACTTTAGAGATCCCTTCTAATCCATTTTGAATTTTGAATTTCCATTGCCTAAGGTCTTGCTTCTCTGCCCAGAGAAATTCACCAATTTTCCTTGTGATTTTGAAGTCTGCCCTGAATATTAACAGTGGGTTTTATTGGGCTTGGATCTACACTGCTGTCACACTTTCATCACCAATAGCAATTAAGTTTTCATTTGCTCTATTGTCTTTTGCTGATGAAACAATAGGTTTCATATTCTGGCAAATCAGTATCACTTCTTTCTATACCCCAACAGTGTTAGAGTGTTCAGGAACTTTGTTCGTCTTCCCTTCCTGAATCAGCCTCTGAATGTGGTCATTAGCATGGGGAAATCTGACGGTTTCCATATTCTCCCTTGGGACAGCAGAATTGCAAATACTCATTGAAATGCATAATTGTGTTCTGAGTTTTTCTCCTGGTTTTTTTTTTTTTTTGCTCCTTGATCTTCAGCAGTCTGCAGCAATTCCGTCAGAGTAAGGACACACACAATCAGAAGAGCCTGCCTTGCTAGGAATCCAAAAGAGACTGCGTTCTTTAACAGCCAGCTTTCAATCTCCGTCATTTTTTTCTCCTGTTCAGTAGTACCGCTTACAAGCCCTGTTAATGATCCTGGAAAAATTGCCAGATTTTGCTACCCATTCATGGATGAGGCTTTGCTCCACTGAAACCTTTTTGTTAAATCAAATTTTTATTTGCTACAGAAGCTAAATCAGTCTGAATGTTGTGCTTTGTAACTGTTTCTTGTGTACACAGTTTGCTCTGAAGAAGCTCAACTGACTCTTAGAGGAAAAGCTCTAATTTCCATGCTTGTATAATGAATATATCTCATATTAATAATGATGTAAACATACGAAGTGACTACTAAACCCGTCATTTGACAGTGTAAAGTGGGTTAGTAGTGGTGTCTTTGCAGAAAGGTGGTTAAACCCCTATGCTCGCTCCTTTCTTACCTGTACTTAGACTGCTGAGTGATGCTGAATTTGACGTGGGTTTTATGATGTCAGTTTAGAAACTGAGCTGAGCTACTGGATTGATTTTAGTGGGTTAAAAACTATATAGCCATTAGCAGTCCCTATTATTCTGTTCTATCACCCTGTGGTCAACAGGAACTAGAAACAGAGGAGAAAAAAGTTGTAACTGAAAAACTCTTTTTCAGCTGGGCTCGTACTATAAACTTGTACGGGCTTCTAATACTGGCTGATGTGCCTGTAACACTAACATCTATCATGCCAAAATCTGAAATAAATCTAGTGAATTTAATGTCTGCTGGTTTTAGGGTATCCAGATGATACAGTGCTGGGCACACAACAGTGTTATATCAAACAGGTATTTGTCTAAATTCAGCTAAACTGATGCCTGACTTTCAGTTTCCCCCCACAAAGAAGACAGCAGTACGAACAGGTAAGATACTTGCCACCAGTCATCCATATCAGGATGTCCACTACTTTCCCTGTAGCAGACTATTCAGATTACTGAAAAGTATTTTAGCTGGATCAGACCCTTTTTTTAAGCAACACTTATATCTATGTGTGGCCACTGGTATTTGGCAGTCCTTCAACATGACTCGCAGTTGGGCAGAAATGTGAGGGTCCCATGGCATATGTGCTCACACTGTGAAACGGTAGATAGATCTTAACTGTGCCTGCACCGTGAAAAGCAAACAGGCTAGCGAGCAGTTAGCTATGGGAAGTAAAAAAGACATGACTTCACACTAAATATTAACTAATATGAATTAATGTTTCTACAAAAAGCTCTGCAGACAATGTGCTCTAAGTGGTGAGTCAGACAATTGGTTCACACTGTCTTTTTTTAAGAAACCCACTTTTCTCCATTAGTGGTATGTTCAAGGAACGAAAGTATGTAATTTGCTGGCTGCATTTCAGCAGTGCAAATACTGACCCGACACTGGTAAAAGTTTTCTTAAAATGCTTGTTACCACTCTCTTTTTATCTCACTTGGATGATCACTTTATTAAACAATGATTTCATCCTCACTTTCAAATACCTCACTCATGAAAGAAAGAGGGTGTTTTTATACTAAATTGAATGTCTTCAGGAGCCAGAATATAAAAGGTTTGAGGGTGGGGAGACACATAGCTGCTGGGTAATTCTCCCTAGCTGCTATCCACAGCTGACATTTTATTAGAGCCTTCAAGCCACTTGTGCAAAAAATCTGCAGTGGTTTGCCTGTGCTTGTGGCTGACTTTCAATCAGTCCTATAGGCTTTTATTCCTGAAGTGAATCAATACAGAGAGAGTTATTTTCAAAAGGCCCAAATCGTCTGTACTCTATTTGCATTTAGAACATTATTTCAGCTTCTTTCCCACAGAGCAAATATCACCAGCAGCAAGGCCACATCTTTTCATATCTATACAGGGAAAAGGACAGTTTAGCACTTTTGGCAAAGATATAAAGATATCATTGGCTTAACTATTTGAAGATTTTTTTTTTAATCTCCCTGAAAAAAATACAAAAGAAAGAAGATGGGACTCGTGCTGTTTGAATTTATGTAATGTTACCCATTTCAGAGCAGACTGCATGGTAACCCTTCAGAAGGACAGATTCTGTGAAACAACACAAGAAATACTTTGGCTTTCAAAAATTAACAGAACTCCCTTGCTATAAGCTCAAATAGCTCAATACAGAAACAGATAAATTAGCACAATGCCTGGCACCTAGGGTTTTTACCACTTCTAAGTACGTGGCTGTCTAGAGACTAGAGATGGTAGAAAAACATTTTTATTGAAACATTTGTCCAAATTTCAGAAATAATTTTAACGTGACTGCCCTTTTTTAATGACTGCTTATGCACTTAGGCATTATTAGCACAGACATGTATCTAACGTGGATTTTGAAACAGATGATAATCAGAAGATCACTTATGAACATGCTTTTTATTACATTGCTGAGAACCTGACCCCACATAAAAAAACCTGTAAGCAAATTTTACTGATTTTCATTGATAATGTAATCTGTGTGGATTATTTAGTGCATCAGACATAACTCACATAGTAATGTATAACATGTGAATAGCTGACAAAGCATAGACTTCATATAAGCAAATAAAAATCTTCAGATCATATTGTTTTTGTTATTAAATTGGATGATTTTTCTAAGTTGTCATCACAGCTTTTACTCTGATTACCACATTTTCAGTGGTATAAACGAGAACTGAATTGGGACAGCATTTTCTCTTATTTTGTGAGGATAGCTCTTAATGTGCTTTCTCAGTCCAAATAACATTGATTTGGATTAGTGAAGACTTAAGATGAATGAAAATGAGGTACAAGTAGGAAAAGAATTGTAGGATTCAGCACTTTATATTAATACGTAAAGTTCACTTGAAAATTCCATTACATGCAGTTTAGTAATTGTTTTAAATGAGGTGTTTTGAACTGAGGATGGAAACTACTTTTCATAGCCAGCATCATCTGAGCTTTCAGATTGCCACATCTATATCCCAGAATACCTTTTTTTAGATAAAGAAGTGACTACATCTGTGGTGCTGGAGTACTATAAGAGAGGTACAGCAGTCCTGTGCAGAAGTCACAGAAGTATGGGAATTAAGAAGGCTTGATCTGAGGGAGATCCCTCAGATCCATCCAGCAGCTAACGCCCACAGCAAGTGACAGTGACATTCTGGGAAGTGCTGGAATGGCACATAATAATTTTCTATTCAGTTTGAGCAACATACATGTTTATTTCTCCTAAGTCTGTTAAAGAAAGAAAAGTGCTGCAAGATTTAAGACCAACGGAACTGGGTTCCAGACAAGCCAGCATATATTTAGAATTGCCCAGTCCTGCATTTTAATCTGGTGACAGTTCATCTTATACTAGTGTTTGATTTTACACTAATTTTTAAGGTAGAAGTAATTCTCCTCGATTTAACTGCTGGCATTACAATGCTGGAGATTTCCCGTGTTAAGTTTAAATTCTACAATAGATCTTAAAGACAGAAGATAAGTGAAAGCGGTGGTGAAACTGTACACGTGTTCTGGCTGTGGCACTCAAAAGTGTTTACACTTTTATTGTAGATATAGCAATAGGAAGATCTAGAGAGGGATATCCACTAACCCTTGTTTATGCCTCCTTACATTGCACGGGCAAATAAGTATCTCAATTTTATAGTAGAAGTACTTAAAACTAAGGGAATAATTTAATCGTTACTGGATTAAGAATACAACACATAACACACTTCAGAACTCAGATTAGCTGCAAGCTAATTCTTCCAACACTTATTTTATTTGTGTATAATGCAAACAAAACCTGGATAAATGTTAGGAAAATTAAATTTCCTGTTAAAATTGTTGTGGTCTACTGGCTTTTCAGAATTGTAAGACTCACAATGGCAAATTAGCCCTCTGAATGGCTTCATTCTGAGAGTATAATTCATTTTCTTTCATGTGTGGAATGTATGACTTGCTTGAGCTTGTACTGAATATATATTTCTTAATCGGTTTAGTGTTGCCAAAACCTGGAAAATATACAGCAGCCTGAAGAGTCATGCAACAGAAATCTTCCTGCTCCATTTGCTTTATCAGACATATATCAATTATTTAGCAGGCAGAAGATGCAATATCATTTAGGGTTGTTGAATCTATGGAAAATTGCAGCTGACATTTCTGGAACAGACTGGTATTGCAAAAGCTTCCTGGTATTCATTTATCAAGGTGAGTTGCTCAATAACCTCCAAGTTAGCACAAAGAAGGCCACTTTGGACAAATGAGGTACCCCATTTCTGCCTGCCTGCCGAAAATGCGCCCTGAGACGTAAATCCTAGGGTGACATTCAGAAATCCATAAAAAGTATCAGATTAATTCTAAAAATAAAAGAATGCCATTGCTATAGTTATGGTTCTATGACATTTTACGGTATTTTAACAATAAACCTTTCACCTCCAAAATTTTAGCTTGAATCAGTTGAAGGCTAAGATGACTTCTGTTAATCTGAAGTGGTATAGTCAGCCTCTCTCACTTCAATGTGCATTTTTTATTTCACAGGGCAAAAGCCTGCTGTGATGTTCCCTGCAGTCTGAGAAAATTCTCTCACTTTCACTACGATGCACAAAATGCAAGGCAGGCCCAAACTTGGGGCAGTGGGCTCAGCTGCCCAGACGTTGTGAAAGTTATTCCAAAAACTCTCAGATTTTAGCTTTGTGAGGCTACGAGCACCCTCCTCTCCTACACTCCACACCCACTAAGCAGAGCGTAAGACGGCAAGTATCAGCAGTACAAGTTAAATGGGCACATCCTGCTCTCACCTAGTCTGATGCACACGGGAACTGCTTGCACTGGAAACGATAGAGGCTTTTTCACATTCAATACCTGAGAGCAGAATTTGTGCATATATTTTATATACCTGCAGTTACAGGGAGTGTTTACAGCTACAGGAAGAAATGTTTCAGCCTGTGAAAACCCAAGATTAATAATTCTGTTTGCTTGAGAACCCATCTGAGCACAGGGAGATGGCCAGAAACCAGAGCCTGTGCCAGGCTTCCGTCAACTGCACTGACTTTCAGAGGCAAAAGACAAGCATGAGCCAGCTAAAACCTTCCTTTGTGACTGAATTAGCCTCTAACAGCATTAAGACTAAGTATCCAAGGGGACCGAGTTTGGTGCTGTATGACTGAAGGTGAAGGCTATAGCAGAGTTTTGACCCACCTCATCTTAAGCAAAGTGGGGCCCTAATTCTGCATCTCTATTTGCACAGGTAAGGTTACCTGCCCCTGAGGAGCCCTGCTGAACACTACAGCTACGTTGTTGACTTACTTGGGTAAATAAATTGGGGTGTGGGAGGACTCCTGCAGTTTGGTGCAGTGCAGTGAAGAACATTTTGGGTTCCATTAACCAGCTCCCTCTCCAGCTGGTATAGCATGCCATGCCAACGCAGCAAGAGACACAGAAGAAATAACAATGGGCCTCACATGTTGGTCATTATGCTGGAAAGTCTATCAAATGGATGAGGTTCAAATGTGAGGGATATTATATCATGTTAGGCTCCATCTGGTCTAGAAGAAAGCTAACCACTTGCCTTGAAGAATTTAATAAAACTGTGCAGGGCTCACTTCTGCTGATATTGAAGCTAGCCCAAGCAGATGTAGAGCTATGCAGAGACTGTGCAGAGAAGCTCTGGTTGGCAGCCTTGGGACAAGATTTGGACAAACCAGTAAGGGCATAGTATGAGAAATCTGTTGCCATATGTTATAAACTGCAGGCTTGTATTGATATAAGTTGAAACTTTTGTTCAACTGTTGATACAGCAAAGAGTGTGTATTAAAATTATGGAATTAATGTGTGGTCATTTATAATATGACCATATGATTATAGTTTATCTTTCTTGGCAACTAAGTACTTTGAATACAAAAGTATTTTCTTGCCAGGCCAGATTCAGCATGCTGCTACTCACTTCTAAGTCCCTTTTTAAAAGTCAGGATGTGTTAAAAAGTGAGCATACTGAATTACTGCTGTGGCATATGCTTACACAGCGAAGGCCTATAGAGTATTTTCTGGGAATTGCCACAATACTATTTCAGCATTTGTGCTGTTTGAGGTCTGACACCAAGATGACTTTTTTTTTTTTTTTCTTGTGGCATTCTAGACCCAGCTAGCAATAACTGGTAATTGAGACAGTCTGGACTATCCCTATAGCAACTGTGCCCTACACACTTATTCCTTGATATAAAAAAATTTTATTTTCTACAACTAACTATTAATGCACTGCTACTTAGCTCAGTGGAGCAGTATAAATGCATGAGTTGATTCCAACAATTAGAATTTGAAATTGCAAGTTATTTAAGAAGGTCATGGAAATTGTGGGGGGTTTTTAAGTGTGTATATATATATACATACATAAGCACACGCTTACATAACCGCAAGTAAAATTTGTCTTACTACAATGTGTTGCATAAAGAAATGAAGGAGGGGAATAAATATATAGTCCTCTCCTCAAGCTCCCCCCAACCAAGCAGTAACAAAATCACCTTCCTGTTATAATAGCACAGTTGGATCCTAGCTAGGCTCCAGTAACATACGGAATAGCTCTGTTTTGCCACACTTGGAAGCAATATGCTTCAATAGCAAGGATGAGAGGTGTATAGCAGGTTACCACGAGGAAGCAGTGAGGGCACGGCTGCTGCTTAATGGAAGGCAAGTCAGGAGCTAAGGGGCACCTCAGATCCTACAGAGCATAGGCCTCACCAGCTTAGGCTTGTCCCACCCCTCCCAGCAAGGTCTGCAAGACAGACCTAGAAACAACAGCCAGATTGACCACAAACCTAGATTATATTAAAATATCACAGTGATAAAGCTGGTGGGAGATCAAACCTGGAAATCAAACCACAGGTCAAGGTTAGTTCCAGCAACCACCAGGCAGAGCTATAGGGACATGATGACATCAAAGCAGCAAGTCAATACCCAGGATCAAGGTGCTCCACAGCCATGCAGGGGCTGTGGCTGAGCCAGAACCCAGCAATCCCCTAATACAGCTCAGGCAAGAATGGAGGCTTCTTGGTGGAGGTTAAATAGAGATCCTGGGCCCGTGGGTGTGGGGGAGGCTTCAAGTGAGTCTGGTTGGGGCCATCTGGGCTTATTAGTGCCCCATAGCCCTGACTGGGCTATGTTAAGTGACTGGGCTATGACATGTTAAGCCTGCAAATATATGAGGTGCTGTGGAGGGGTGACTGCAAGGTAATCATAGATATGACTCTTTCTAATGTTCTAGGCCTTCAGGACAGTAGTAGCTTAGCAGGTACATGCTTCTGTTTCTGCTGTTACTAGGGTATGTACCTGCCCAACTCATGACACTTTTTTCAAATAATCATTCTGTAAAAAAAGAATTCCTAAGAGACTAGAGGATAATAATGATTATGTAGCCACCCTAATCTCTAAAACTGGAAATCTGGGGCTGTGCTTGTTTCTTTCCTTGTCTCTCTGAGTGTGAAAAGAACCACCTAAGGAGAAGCGAGGCCCAGCAGCCGGCGCTCAGGCCCGACCTGCTACGCCGTAGGCGCCCTGAGCACGGCCGGAGCCCCGGGGCGCTGACAGACCTTCCCTCCCTGCTTCCCGCACCTCACCTGGGGCCGCGCCGTCCCTGGAGCCTCTCACCGGAGCGGGGGGGTGAGCGGCGGCGCCCTGAGGCCTGCCCCGGCCCTTGCAGGCCCTGCCCGGCCCGACCTCAGCTCTGCCTGGGGCTGGCAGAGCGGCCCCGCGGGCAGGGAGGTGCCGGGGGCGCGGGCTGCCCCGTTGCGGGCTGGGGCGGCGGGAGGCGCCCGGCTGACCGGCCTGGCCCGGCCCGGCCCGGCCCTGCCTGGCGGGGGGTTGCTCCGGGCTGACGCTCCGGGTGTGACTTAAAAATAATGTTCTGCCTTTTGTTTCTGTTATCTTTTTTTTTTTTCTGATTTTTGTAGGGAAGTCCTTACAGTCTTTTATAGTGAATAACTTTACCTCATCGCTGCTTATTTTGAACGCTATTACTATCATATTACATAGTTGAAAACTTCTTATTTGGGAGCAGCAAAGATTAAGTGGTTCTATTAAAAAAAAAAAAAGTAATTTTTTTTAAAAAAAGTTTTCAGTGGAAAACCCAAAGCTGTTGCTCCAAATGGTCCAGAAAAAAAGAAACGCTGGACGTAAAATATCTCAACTTGCTAGATATTGTGAATGAAAAATTTACATATTTTTAATATATACGTGGGGTTTTTTGCAAGAAAACTGAAGCTCTCCCCATGTGTTATGAAATACTGGCTTTAATTCAGTGTTAACCTTCTCATTGTCTAAAGAAAAAAAAAAATGCCAAAACATGGATTCCTCCTTCAAAATAGTCGACCCCATTTTCTCCTTTTCAGTGCTTACCTATACCATATAATTGACATTTAATACTTATTTGTTTTTGTCCCACTAACCCTTTGGCAGGAGAGGATTTTCACAGAGCAGCGGGGTGGGATGAAAATGCTGTTGCTTTTCTTTTGGCAGAACGGTTTATGTTGGTCTGGTACCTTCAGCGACCACTTCCTGAGGAACCCTGTTCATAGGCACAACCTCACTCACCCTTCACTGACACTCTTGCCATTTGTCAGAACAGTGCTTGTGGCCTGCTAACGGGCTCTGTGCATGCTGGTGATCAAGAAGATCTTAAACCAAAATCCTGCATCTGGTGAATTCCAGAAGCAATTTTCACATCTGGATGATAGCTTGCTAATTTGCAAGAAAAAAAAAAAAAAGAGGGAGGGGGAACCAAACACAAAACACACTATAAAACCACCCAGCTGCAATGCAGACAAACTGTAGTTTAAGGAATCTATAATCGGAGGTGTAAAAAGTATGTGTTTCTCCATGAAACTGGTAAAAAGGTAATCTTAAAAATACTCTGGGAAGCAGATGTGGATGTGAAGGACGCAATGAATGCTGTATTGATGCCACTGTATTTTGTTCAATCAAATGCTTAACCCTCCTCCCTTCCCCACCAACTGTGGAATTACCAAGCAGATTTCTCATTAAACTTGGTAAGTCTTGGTAAATTTACTTCTCTGTCAGCTTCAAGTTTGCTGAAATATAACCTGAGGAATTATAAGTGTTTGGCAATCCAAAAATAGTAATAGTTTTCTTATATGTAATTGTAAACAACAACAGAAATACAGAAACTAAGAAATGCCGGTGCAATTTTGATTTCTTCTTACCTCATAGGCTTCCAGGTATTATTTTTTAAGTATCAGATCATACACTGCATCACCTGTTACAACACCTACTCCTTGTCATTTTCAAGGGAGAAGACCTCAACTCCATCAGGCTGGAGATCCTCATCTGGGGTTGAACTTCTCTTGTTAAGCTATGTAAGAACGAGGTAAGATTCAGAGCATGCAGGAGGGGATATATACAGATGAGTGTCCCAATGCAGAGGATGCCAAATTGAAAGAGGCTTCTGGTGCCACGCTGCCTGCTCCTAGCTGTGTTTTTTCTAACAGCCCTTTCACTCAAAGTGCATGACTCCCTCATGACCTCATGTGTAGCTATGCTTTTGGGATTGTGTGACAGGCTTCCCACATAGCCCAAAGACTAGAGATTAGTTTGCCTCATCAAAAACCACAGAGAGACTTTAAGTCTCTAAAGCAAGGGTTTTATTTGAATGCAAACTAAGATAAAACTGAAAATGCAGAAACACAGTTCTTTAGGGCAAGACAGTAAAATAAAAAGGAGTTTTAAACAAACTGCCTTCATAACTCCTGCTTCTATGTCAGGAGGTTTGCAGGATGGATCTTTTCTTTCGGACTTGTGATATGTCTGGCAATTTTTTCTAAAAGAATAAACACAACTCAGGTCTCCAGGAAATTCTCTTAATCACATCTAAGGTAGACCTGTGTTTCCTTGCTGCTCAGAAGCTTCTTGGTTGCTGCTGTTGCTGCAGGTGCCTGATCTGTTTGTCAAAAATTGGGTTTTGAGCCCTGTCCTTCTCCCACAAAGGCTTCTTGAGCTTTGTACGATCAGTTAAACTTGGAGGTGCAATCTTCTGTATTCCTTTTGACTAAAAATGCAGCAGTCTGTACAAAGCAGTTAGCTAATCTTCCTCACTGCCTGGGCACCCTTTTTTAACAAGGCTTAACTTGGTTGTTTTTTTTTTTTTAATACATAAAGAAAACCTGTCTGATTTGAAACTGTGGCTTAAATGATTCTGAGCAGAAAAAAGAAGGAAAAATCTGAAAAGTCTGCTGGAAACTGGCCTGTTCAGGTTTCATCTGAACAGGAATATACAATCTTTTAGTTTTTAACAAAAAAGTGATAAACTGTCACCATCAAATGTATTCATTTGGTCTTGTTGGCTAAGCAGACTGAATAAAAGTGGCATTTATCTTTAATGAGTAGGAGATGCACTTCAGTATTTGTATCAGCAAAGAGAAATTCTTCATTTAGAGTTGGTTTTCTCTGATGTTCTGCATTTTGTAACTTGTTTAGGGGAAACCCTTCTCCTTATTTGTTGTGTAAGTCCATGCTAATGTCATAACTAGCTGGTTGAATAAAACATACACAAATGCAGTAGTGTGCCTAGTTGCAAAGGGATGGTGACATTCCGCATTGTCCCTGTTAAATATGGAGTAGAACCAAAACAAGGCTTTTACCAGTGTTGTCTGTTACTTATGTACCATGCAGAGTCTCCAGTAGAAGATAGAGATTGACCCATACATACAAGAGTCACTTCTACTATGGCAAGTATGGCATTTATTCATAGCCATAGTAGAACAAAACCCAGTTTTGACATAGAAGCACAGCTATGATCATGGGTTGAAATTTCAAATATCCTCAGTGTATTCTCTGGAGGTGATTGCTTTGGGTTGTTGTTCTTAAATCTCAGGAGTTATTTCTTCCTGCTCCAAAGTGTTATGTCTTTCATGTCTGTCCCTGTCCCCTCCGCCCCGCCAAGGATGAAGCATGCCTTTTAGTCTATTAAAGATGAAATGCAAAACAAAAGAAAGAATTATAAAAGAAATAGGGAACTTTGATAATGCCTTTGATGTAAATAATGTTGCCTTTGACACTGATTTTGTGAGTCATTGTTTCAGGCAATATCCTGGCTCATCTTTTACAAGTAAATCCTCCTCTACTATTATTAACAATGTTTTTTTTTCCCACTGCAAAGTGTTTTGATACCAAAACATTCTGAATTATAACATCAAAACGTTTACAAAAGAAGTATATGTGAACATTGTTCTTCTATACCTGATCACACATATGGGATGCCTGGTGAGTGTATAAGTTAATGCTCCCGGCAATAGTGTTCTCATGCTCCTTTGTTTCACAAGCAGCAATGCTGAGCCAGTAACACTCTGAGAAATGCTATTTGCTTTGTTTTCTGCCATTTAATTTCCTGTAGTTGAGGCTATCATGAGAAGATCTTGCAAGCAAAATGATGCCCTGTAAACCATCAATTGGGAACTGCTACACTCATGTCTCACGATGTGTGTTTTTTTTTCTCCCAAATCCATTGTGTGTTTTGGATGGAAATGTTGATATCAGCTTTATTAGATGGAAGTAGAGGGGAAACAAACATTTGGAATACAGTGGTACAGTCTGCTTAGTGCAGTAACAAAATACAGATCTACTAGCCTTTTAAGAAGGTGACTCAGTAGTTATTTGCATTTATGTTGTCATTTTAAGGAACTTTTGAAATGTTCTAACAGCCAAAAATGTGCAAAGCCTGAATGCCTTTTGATTATTTGTATATATTTACAACTTCTCTCGTGCACTCTACTTTGAATCAAACACTGTCACTAGGCACCTCCAAAAAATGGTATGTGTGACTGTTGTCTCTGGGTGACAGTTACAGACAACAGTAAGGTAAATGTAAGATGGGTGTGACATAACAGGTAGCTGTTGTTCAGAAAGTCTGGGGCGAGTCTGACCAAACTTCCAAATTTGATAAAAAACATAAAGCTTGATCATTCCTTCACCTTAGTTAGAATTTATTTATGTTTCTTTGTGTGGTAGTCAACACGGAAAATACGCTACTTCAAATTAAGTATGCAATTAAGTTCTACAAGAAAACCAAATTTCAATTATACTTCAGAATTATTACAATATGTCCAGTGGATTTTTGAATTGAAAGCTGGTCTTAATTTGACTGTAATAACCTTTGTCCAAAAATGCTTAATATTTTTTTTTGTAATAAAAAGTGTGAAAAACGCATTTTTGAAGCATGAATGCTCAAAGCTGGAAGCAAATTTTTAATTACGTGCACTCTATAAAAGTTTACAAGTAGGGCTCTGGTGGCTAGTTTTGCAAATCACCTGCCTCTTAAATTGGTCAGGATCTTGAAACTTACAACTCAATATAAAAATGTTAGGCAAAAGTCTGATGTATACTTTGATCTGTGTTGGACTAATTAATATGCAAGTCAGATGATAGTTTCATTACTCCCATATGAATAAGCTGGATGACTGAGTAATGCAGCATGAATTTCAAACTGTGTATTACAAATGCATTTGAATAATTTGCAAATGATTGTGCGCTACTCAATTTCACTTGTAATTCTTTGGAAAAGTTGATATTACTTTATCATATCCTTTAGAACCTCCCATAAAGTAGGGCAAGCTAAGACTTGAAAATGCAGTAGCAGAAAAGATACCATACTGTGGGACTTCACTTTTGTGCCCCTAATGAATTTGTCTTACTAAAACTGGAAGTCAGGGATGATAGCAAACTGAGAGGCTGTGTTATGAGAAAATACTTATATGAGGTTAATCATCTGACTTGCTGTAGGAAATGTATCAAATGAGTGTGACAGCAAGTTGCAGAGTTGAGTTGGAATTCACTCCATAGGCAAGACAAGTTAGGATATGCAAGGTTTTAATTTGAGACATTATTTTTTCCCACTTCATCTCATCATGCTTTCAGGATGAAAAAAGCAGGAAAACTTCTGAGAGTCATGAAATAGCAATGCAAAATGCACGCAGATTTATCAGGAAAGGATAAATTTCCTCCAAAAAAAATGTACAGACCCATCCTTAAGTTTATTTTATATAATAAAATAGGAAAATATGTGTATTTCTTCAAAATAAATTTCCCCTTCCTTTGCTCTTGGCAATCTGGTGTTTGGAAGGGATGTGAGGTAGCATGCTCCAAGGGACACGCTGTTGCTTCTTCCCAGATTGCTGCTATTCTGCAAACATATTACCTGTCTGCTGGCCCTCACCCAAGTCCTGGGTCCGCTAGCATGACTTTGTGTTGCCTGTGACTGAAAGAAGGATGTAGCAGAGGTAAAGCAGGTAGAGAAGAGTGGCTAAATTGGTTAAGATCTTGGAACAGCTGTGTTTATGAGGAAAGGACAAGAGTGCTTGATTTAGAGTGGAGGGGCCATGTGGCTCAGGCTCAAAAACCATGAGGGCAGTGATGAATGCTGTTGACCAAATCCCACAGTATGACAACCAAGGGCCACTTGAGGAAACTAGCAGATCAGTTCAGGATGGATAAGAGAAAGTAGTGTCCTTGTCCAGTAGTAAGCTTTGGGAACTTCATGTGATGGGAGGATAAGGAGGCAGGTTGTATTGGCAGGCTGAAAAAAAAATAGGGATAGATATTCACATGCAGTAGGTTCCTAAACTGATGGGAGTAAGAAGGGAGGGTACCCTTTAACAAACCTTGCTTAAAAAACAAACAAAAACCAAACCCACACTGTGGGTGCTAGGAAAGCATGGAAGGGATAGACAACAGAGAGTGGGCAGGCTTGTGTGCTTTCAGTGAATAGCATCTGCTGTTGCCACTACTGGAGACCAAATACTGGGTAGGATGGACCATTGGCCTGATCCAGTAGGGCATTTCTAATGTTCTTTATCTTAAGTCTCCAGATTGTTCCAGTAAACAGGTGTATGTTAATGAATGCTTGTCCTTTACAGAAAGCTTTATTTTTCCTCTCTGTCCAAACCACTCTTTTTTTAATGCACACAAGAGACTGATTAGTGTAAGATGAATGCTGCCTTAACTTTCTTAAAGAAGGTTAAATTGTCTGGAAAAGACTTCATGTTTGAAATATTTCACAGTAGAGCCATAGAGAGAAAGTGTACTTTTTGTCTCTGAATCTCTGATTTTTAATTTTTTTTTTCTTTACTTGTCTCTTTTGGGATACATATCTCATGTTATACCTTTGTACTTTCCCCAGTATCTGGAGTCATCCAAATAACTTTTATCGTTTAAACACTGGCAGATCTGAATCATCATCTTCTGTACTATTTGGGACTTAATTCTTCTGGAATGAAAATTACAGGTTTGATAGATATGTCAAACAGGGAAAGACTAGGTATTCTTTCTACTTTGAATTCAAGCAGAGCAATTTCTACACATATATGGTTAGATGACCATAGTTGTCACATGGATACTCAAAAATGATGCCTTCTCTTGCCTTTTGTGTCTAATTTCAGATATCTCAAGAACATTTCTCTGCACAGAATATTAGAAAGTGATTAACAGCTCAATGTGCTTTCATCGCAAGGCTATTATTTTCAATGCTTTGCTTGCACAAAGCACAGGCAGCTGTGTCCTATTCTTCTGTGAAGCAGCAATGCAGTGTCTGGTCATTATACCATCCTAACGTGTTAAATTATACCAATATCATAAAGCAATAGCAATTTAAAAAAAATTAAACTGCTCAATTAAAAAAAATAAAACCCTTGACAACTCCCCAAACCTCTCAAAGGAAGCAACAGATGTTGAACTGAAACTTGGAGTCTTTTATAATTTGGTCAAACATTCATTTCTCAAATCCTATTTAAAATTTCAGCTTTTTGATCAAAAGAAGGAGAGGGAAGGGAAGCAGACCACTTCATATCCTACATCTTACTCTTCTTTTTCTTCCTAAATATTTCCAAGGCTGCAATTGTAGGAGGCCATACTGCACAGGGATCCAGAGTGACAACTAATTGACCTGGACAGTTATATTTCCCTATTTGGTAAGTTCATCCACACTGACTAAATTATGAGAAGGAGATGGGTTCCACTTTGACATGTGTCAGCTGGCTACCCCAGGAGGGAAATTCAAGTTTGAATGGGAAAGGATGGCTTGCAGTCAAGTTGTCTTTCATGTGCCCAGCAGTTCTGACCCCATCGTCCTGCCCTCTCTGCCAAGCCTCTGAGCTTTTGTCCTCAGCTTCCCTGCCATCCTGCCTAGAGCTCTTCTCCAAGTGATCTTTAACCTCCAGAGAAATTACCTGATCAGATAATGTGACTGGAATACCCAAATGTACTCAGAAATGACCTTAAACTTGCGCTTTTGGGAGCCAACTGCATGTGCTGTGTGCCTCCATGATGGAACAACATTATTGCATTTTCCTTTCTGGTGTGGAACAGGAAGGGATGGATGACTGCTGGAGGGGCTCATGCTTGTGCCTGTGGAGAGGGGGGCATAGTAGTCCTTTACCTCTGAACAATGAATGTAGTTGTGTTCTTCGGTGCCAAATACTGCTGAAAAGAATGCCCCAGGTCCTTGGCTGGTTGAAGCTGTTGCACCCATGTGAATGGAAATTCAGCTTCTGTCACAAGGAACTACCTGAAGAGTTACATAGAATCAGTACGATTAGGAACTTCCCAACCTAGTCCTTAGTTCATCTGGAAACCACTTCTTCACTTTTAACGTAACTAGGCAAGAAAGCCAAGCTGTCAGGGAAATAAAAGCTTGGAACAACAGCCAACTGCTGTCAGCTTATCAAGTAAAAAGGAAAAAAAATTAAGTAGTACAAGCACAGGCATGTGTGTGAGAGAGAATTCGTATTACTAATCCCAATACTGACAAGTAAACAATGATTTTCTTAAATTATTTTTTTTCCAATGAGTGTGGGTTACTCCTTAAAAATGACTGCATGCTCCTTTTTGATGAAGCTACTAAACTTATGCTGTGAAATTTATACAAACCTGTGTCAGATGCAAAATGTGTTACTAGTCATCTAATACAAATGGAGGAAAGTTGTTCTTTTGAAGAATGTTTCAATTAGGCTTTTTAATAATAAAACTTATCCAAAAAGTTGGCTATCTAAAAAGGTACTAGAAATGACAACATGTAATAATTAGGAATGTTGTTATTAGGCAAGGCAACTGAATTGCATGGTTTACATTACTAGCAGTCTTGCTATTTCACTCGGATTCAAGGAAATTGGAGTGGAAGTAAAGCCAGTAGCTAACTGTTCCCAGCAATACTGAAGAGCTGTAGTGTAAAGCAAGTAGAAAAGATTCTGGTAACTTCTCTGCAGGGTGCTGTATGAGAAAAAAGATGTTTTTGAATCTGCAGCATTAGTGAATATTGACATATAAATGAAGTATGTGCGCTATAATATTTATTTTAAAATAATTAAGGTCTTCTACAATAAGGACTACAATTGTGGCATGAATCTGAAATAGAAATAAATTTGAAACTCCGTGTTTTCATTATTAAGTATTGATAAATGCTAAAAGAGCAAAGAGAAGAAAATTTGTGAAAATTAGTTTCCTGAATCAATGTTTTGTATCATATATACTAATTCAGTGGAATGAAACACTTGCTATTTTTTTTTAAAGGACTTTAAAGGACCGCTTGAAACATCATGGACATGCAATAACCATTCCCTGCTTCTCCTATTGAGGAAAAGGATTATTAAAGAAAGTAAAGCAAATAAGATTATAGTCAGTAAGCAGAAGCCAAGTGTAACGTAGAACACTTGCAGACTTCAAGGTGATGAAAGTCAAGGCACCATCTTTTCAGTTGTGGTATCGGCTCACATTGAGTTGGACGATGCAGACCGGTACTTCTATTCCTTCATTCACTAATATGGTTTCTAATAGAGTCCCTCAGAAAGGACCAATGACACTGACACTGCTTCAGTACTTATTTAAAGGAATTGGCTTAACTGTATTCAAATTCAGGGTGCACATTGCTGAAAGAAAAATTTTGCTTATTTTCCAGCATTTAATGTAGGCTGTTCACATGGTTTTAATTGCTGTAAGAATATTAGAGCTCTGTTTCGTGGCTACTTGGAATTCTGAATTCCTCATGATACAAATTACAACAATTTACAGGTAGCCTTTAGTACAAACATTTAGCCATATTCCTCTTGTAATTACAATACGTTTGCAGGCTTAGGCTTTCTGGATTGATGTACTCTACCAGAGGACTGTTTCAGTGTAGCTGTTTTCTCTTTGTTTGCTTTGAGTACTAAGATTTTTAGATTACCTGAGGATTATGCCCTTTGAGGATCTACCAAGAAGGAGATTTTTTGCTATTGGAAAGAGTTGCTGTTATTTCCCTTCCATAGGAGCATCAACTTGTTACTCTTCCTCCCCAATCCCCCTGAGGATCTGTCTGGATTATCTTTTTAAGTGTCAAAACCGACCTAGTAGCCTAGAAGGACACTTACGCCTCTTAGTGACTTTTGCAACTCGGCACCTTACATAGGCAAAGAAACTTTTGTGGCTAGAAGGACAGCTCAGGATAATCCTATTTTTTTTGTTAGCAACTATTTATGAAAATAGATATTTTTGGATCACTCCAAGGGTGAAAAACAGTTTCTCACCTTAGCGAGCAGTGAAATGCGTTCCTTGAAATAGAAGTAGCATAGTGCTTGTACTGTTCTATAGACATCAAGGGACCATTCTCTGTGAAGTATCTCCATCGGAGAGTAAGATGCAAGAGTACAAAAATCTGATCCCAGACTGGGCAGGACACTTGTAATATGCAGTGTCTTACAAAAATGTGTACAGTCACTCTCTCATTAGTGCTGTGTTTGGGAGGGAACCCTAAGATTTCTCAACACTTTTTTGGCTTGATTTGTAAGTGCTTTTCAGCATACCTACCTACCACCTGAGTTTGTTTCATTAATGAATACTGGTCTTCATGGTGTTATTTTGGTTTGCAGGTTCATAATTCTGTGATCTGTGTAAGAACGCAGAATTACATTGCAAACCTTAGATGGACAGGAGCTTTGTTTCATCAAATCATGTTTAAATCTCATTTTTAAGATACGAAATAAATTTAGTTCACGGGTTTACTTTTAAACGCTTTGCTAAGGTTATTAAAGGCAGATGAGAAACAGGAGTTGGACAGTTTTTCCAAAGACTCTATTCTTGGGGAGGGAAAAATATTCTTTTGCAGTCATCTTGTCAGTCTGAGGTGCCTTTCAAACTATTGAGGAATACTTTGGAAATCATATGGACATTAGTACCTTTGTCCGTATCTGTAGATGTGATAGCTTTTACCTTCCTGTGAACAATTTAATATTGTAACTGCTCTCATAATGGAAGCTTCTCCAGTAGGATTCTGCTTCTGTGCTTAAAAGACAACTGTTGGGTGGTAAGGTGCTTCTGCCTAGGTTTTCCTTGAAGATGATAATTCTCAGATGGAGCAAGTGGAAGAAAATTTAATCACAATTGGTAATATGTGTTTCTGTGTGTTTGCAGATAATTTTCATGGGTTCTTAGGGAAGGACAAGTTAATCTTTAATACCTTTACCATATTGATGATCCCTGCTTACTTGCAGAGGGGCTGTCACAGCTGGTATCTCCTGGTAATTCACAGCTATTCATAAGTCTGATTAAGAAATCATGGTTTAGCCCAGGAAACCTGGAGAGAAACCCAGAGAGGAATTTTTTCAAAAACAGAAGGGTTCTTTCTGAATAAGCCTAACCATAAAGACTTGTGACAGCATGTTGTGTACATGGTTTGATGGGAGTGGCACATGGAGTATGATGACTGTGCCTAACGTGCCACTGTTCACCAGATGACTACTAGTAATTCACTGTTCCTAGTCAGGAGTGTGAATGTCAGTAATGTTGTTTGGAAAGCCAGACTCAGTGGTGGGCAAAGAGAACAATCATCAGCACCTGAAACTTTATTAGAGGGGTCTGACAACCAGAGTGGTACTTTCAAGTTTCAAACAAGATTCAGACCACATTTTGAGCTGCTGCAGCTGTCAGGCAAACAGTTCTAGTTCACCTAACTTAGGGCAGGTGGAGTCTGGAGCATGCAGCCTAGGGTGACACAAGATAACATCAGGATGAACATGTATTTTCTTTCATGGAACTATTAATCTCTTGTCTCCTACTTGCCACAGTCATATCATACACAGTTACAAGTGCTGTGTGACGCTCAGACCCTTTGCCATGTGGGGTGGGGAATGTTCTTTCCTCTTCTGGTAGTGATCAGAGGAGAGTGAGTGTGAAATGGATGGGGATTTTTAGAGGATTACAAGTGAAATGTGAGCATCAAAATGGTTGACTTGCCTGGAATAGAAAAAGAGGAAAGGTTGAAAAGAGCTTCTGGTCCTGACAGTCTTAAAGAAAGAGTGATCAGGCTGTAGATATACTCACTGGCAGGGGTGTTGCTGAGCCTCAGCGCTGTGAAATGCATAAAGGTGCCTGTGAGCAGACTGGCAAGCCTTACCCAGCAGGGTCATAAAATCATCAAGGGCAACAGAAGCATGGCTTCATGCAGTGCTCTCTGAGGCAAAAAAATAAGAAAAGGTGCCACATACAGGATTTATTGGCTTCTCCTTGGGATATGTGAGTGTCTGTCTTCAGGACGTGCCATCACAAAGCATTCAGAAAGGAAGCAGACTTGTGGGAAGCTCTTAAAAATCTTTGCTGTCCAGTGTGCAGCTGCATTACCCAGATGTATAAAACTCTGGCAGCTGATGGAGGAGATGAGTCATAGTGATGCACAAGAAATGGCAGAGCTCAAATACTGGTATATGAACAGCATTTCAGTATTTGTCCTTTGTGTATTCATTGCCCAGGAAAGTGAGGCAGGAACTGGACAGCACCAAAAAAATCTCATGCAGATGAATGGGGTACTGGCCAGATACATGCAGAGAAGTCATATAGTGGCCATGAATAGATATAAAATCTTGGTTGCCTCAAGCAACTCGGTGGATTTGGAAGAGGCCAGAACTCTCTGGTTACTTATCAGAGTGCCTTCTGCCTCCATGGCTTGAAATACAGTGCTGTTCTGCAGGCCAGATAACCGTGACTAGTGAGAGATTATGTCCACTTCTTGGTCTTGTGAGCAGATAAAGGTATCAAAGGTGAACATTGTGTGCATAACAGATTTTTCTTTATTATTAATTTTCTCCAGGGAAAAGAAAAAAAAAAGCTTTTAGGTTCTTTAGAACCATGGAGTTGTATAGCAGTATAATCTTTTGTTCCTTTCTTTGCCAGGATCATTTTATTTGATATTCAGGGCACAAGACTTTTTCATCAAGTATATTGGCATATTGATCAATGTCTGAAGTCAGGGAGCCCACTTTTACCTGTACAATGGGATGGCCCAGCAAAACAGATTCATACTGGAATCTGTATGTTTTTTTTTTTTGTTTGAATATGAACACATAGAAGATCTTAAAGGTCCTTTCCAACCAAAACGATTCTATGATTCAAAGCTTTAAAGCTACATTTGAATTATTTTTTTCACTCCCCTGCAATGTATATTACCCTTGACTCTGAATTCATGAAATACCTGGGTATCCTGGTACAACTGTGTATAGGGACTGTTACTTTACATAACAAATAAGGGTTTTTACCAATGACAAGTACACATTGGTCAAAAAAACCCAAGATCACTCAAGCATAATCCTAGCCAACAAGATTTTTAAAGTCCATGCTGTTTCAGAATGATGTTTTGACTGTCTTCCTGTATATATCATAATTTCACCTCAATCACGATAGAATGAATGTTTCACCTGATCTAGGATAATTCACTGAATAGAAAAGTACTCAATACTCCAGCTGAGACTTTGCCTGATGAAATGGTATAAAAACAAAGAAATAAAATAGAGAGCTCTAGTATCTTTTCCCAGGAAAATGTTGAAATAACTGTTATATTTCCTGTGTTCTGAGGTAGTCTGGAATTTTATCTGTTTGATGAACTAGAGAAAGCATTTCTAATCTTTGGCTACAAATTTGGATTGAAGTTACAGGCATGCACTAGAGACTGGAAGTTATTTGGTCCTCTATAAAACAAGAGCCTCTCTGTAGAGCTACATCATATCTAAAAAGGCTATTTTCCTTGTGCTTTCTCACCTAAAACCCTGTTTCCCTGTTTCCCACCTGCAGTCTTTCTGATCTGGAAATATCTGAAATAATTGTGAAAGCTATGTGTAACAAAATGCAAAGTTGCTGTTTCAACCAGGAGCTGCTTGCACTTCTAGACAGGGAGGGTTAAATGTGAGTCTTCCTGGCAGGGCACTATGCAGGATTGATTCGTTGAGGGATCTTGGGTGAATACTCTTCTGAGCGTGTAATTAGAGGAGTCCTGCTCTTGTTCCTCCCAAGTCCTAAGGACTGTTGAAGGGGCTGTTTCTGTCTTGTTCTCTCAGTGCGTTACAAGTGCACCCAAACTAGATCTTTCGAGGACTTACTGCTTGTTGTATTTGGCTCGTGTGTTCTCAACAGTACAGGCAAAACTAAATGTTGCCATCTCAAAAGATGAAGGGCTACAGGCATATAACTCCTGCCTTGGGAAGGGAAATGGTTGGGAAAAGGGATGGATGAGGAAGGGAGAAATAGGGAAAAGCCCTAATTTTTGTGCTTGCTCCCATCAAAGAAATGGGAGAGTGGGTGGTTAAAACTGTTGCTCTTGGAAGGGACAGTATCCTTTACCAACGCAACTTTCCAAATTGTGTCATAGTCAAGGCAAGGTATTTTGCCCCATTTGTCAGTGTGTAGTCCTCAACAGCTGCTATAGATATAGGAAAATTTTCTGTGTACACAAATATAGTTGATCTCTCTATGTAAAGCACTTTCGTTTCAGTAAATACAGATATTTCTACTACACAGGCACTCAATATGTAAAAGTGAGTCCTTACTAGCCATGCCATTTTGAAAATGGAGAGGCTGGAACGGACCTGGTTTCTAAGACAACAGCCAGTATCAGATGTAGCCTTCCAGGCAATACTACGCTCCCTTTTCATTCAAGTCTGAGAGTAATGTGCAAAGATTGGCTTTGTACCTATGTAAGACACAACGGTAAATGATCTAACTTGTTGCCAAAACACTGTTTAGGGAGATACTGCAAGAAATGACAATATTTCATCTGTTGTCTTAAGAATCTCCTTCTGTCAGCATTAAGAAAATTTTATTCAGTTATTAATTAGGACATTGAATACGGCTAAGTAACAGACAGAGAGAAGGTAAAACAAGCGACACTAACTAGGAATCCTTTTCACATTCTATGACTGCAACTGGTCATCCCTTTCTCTGAAAAACATGTTTAGCTGAATGTGCCTTTTTCACTCTGCTTTTTCTTATTTATTTTAAGCATGAATTAGTACAAAACTTAGTGAAATACATACCTTTTTTCCCCTCTGGTAGGTACTTGTGGGAGTCTGTTCATTGTCCCCTCTTTTTTTTGGCATTGTCTCAGAAACCGGTGCTCAGAACGCCATCTTCTGGGGTAAGGACTACCTGACCTTGATGACATTTTCTGAGGCAAGAAGTTAGTTGCTGACTAGGGGTGAGTGACGTCTCCACCCTGCAGCCCTCCACCCCCTCCGGAGAGACCCATCCGGTATATCGGGCAACAGCCTGGCCATGGGCCAATCCTATGGCGTGGGAACTCCCGCCCTTGGGCCTGTGAGTGGTGCGAACTGTGACTGGTGGCTCCACGTCACATGACTCTGCAAAAACTTCCCTATAAAAGAGGCCGTTTTGCCCCACCACGTGCGCGCCCACCCCCGACTGCCGAGAATCAATGGAGGACCCACGGGAATGCTGAGGGATCCAGGGTAGTGACTATCCTTTCCCTCTCAACTGATCTCTTTTCCTCTCTTCCTTTTACTTACTTCTCTCTCTCTCTCTCTCCCTTCCTTGCTCACTAAGTTGCCTCATTGTTGAACTTAATGAAGTCAAGGTTAAGTTTATTGATACCGTGCCTTGGTTCTGCTTTGTCCGAACTCAAGGATCACGAATCTATTTTATTTCTAGTCAGGATTTTGGGGGTGCTTTACCTGCAGGCAGGTGGAGCATACTGGGTGATTTATCAGGCGGTCCCACGTGGACTGACTGCAGTTGAATCAGGTGGGTCCCACGTGGACTGACTGCATTGAAGGGACGGGTCCCTCTCAGGACTGACTGCATTTAATTTCTAGATTTACCAATAAGGCGGGTCCCTCTCGGGACTGACTGCATTTAATTTCTAGGTTTACTAATAAGGCAGATACGAGCTTAATCCGGAGCCTGACAGTACTACTTCATGCAATTCTAAGCTACTAATTCTAAGATATTGCATTTCTTATTCTTGTCCATGTTCTTTTGGGAAACAGCTTACTGTTGCAGAAAAGCTTTCAATATGCTTCCTTTTAAACAGTCTTGTATTCTATAATTAGTGAGCTTGCCTAGCACTTCTTTTCTTTGCCTTTGAAGCACAGAGTTAACTAAAGTAAGGTCCTGGGCATCCCTTTTTTGGCAAATGTTGGAAAGTGTTGAATACTGAATACAATAAGAGTTTCTGCTTTTCTCCAGGAAAAAAGTTTGCCTTATTTAAATTCTACAGCAAGCTAAAGTAGACAAGAGGGCTTTCCACAATAAATTGATCTACATATAATTTCTAGAGGTCTTCACCCTGTGGAAAAGACTGAACTTACAGATTTTAATATTTCTGCATTTTGCTTGATATTCTTCCAACTACACCTGTTTCGAATCTCAGGTCTCACTGGTTCAAGCAATTACTGTGGATATTTTGCATATCTGTTTCAAAAGATTTTGGAAGAAATGCACAGCAACAAAATATTTTGAGAGCAAGGGCTTGTAAAGAAAACATGTTCCACAGCAAAGGTTATTTTTCCTTTTCAGAAGACATGATGGGGGTGTTTTTTGGAAAGGAATATGCCTCTCTAATTGAGTGTTTCATTTGAAGAAAAAGACTTAAACAAAACCAGGTGTAGAATATTTTCCTCTAACAGGTGAAATGCTTCATTGTCAGGTTTGACTGAAGTGATGACTGTAATAGGAACAATTTATTGTGTTGGATGGTTATCAGAATCCTTGATTTTTTCTTATTTAAGTGAAAAATCTTCATAAACCATATTCTGTTGAGCATGTGTGTATGTTTGTATCTGTATGGTGGGTGAAAGGGATGGTGGTTTTGGTAATGCAGTTTCCAAGCATCAGACTTGGTACAGAATGTGGGGAGATCTGCTGAGGTCACCATGAAGTTGTTGGTTGCCATTTATTAACACATAAATTCATAAATTAGATTTAATTTCTGAAATATCAAATGAATCATCTAGTTATGTGATTTAGCTCCTGGTGCAACAGTTTGTGAGGATATACTTGGATGGACTTGTGAATGAGCTTGTGTAGTAAAACATGCATTACAGAAGGAATATCTTTCCATGCATCTTTGAAGGCTTCTTGTAAGATTCAGAACAAGGAATATAATTCTTTATAAATTCTCATGGGTTGTCAACTCCGCTCACCACACACATGGTGCATAAAAGATTTTCTTTAATGAAACCTAGAATTTTGGTTAATTTTATTTGAAAATTATTCTGCAGTCTTATTGGTTTTATCCCGTTATCATCAGTCTTGCGTGACTATGAAAGAATATTACCCTAAAGTTTTGGGTGTCTTATATATTGTCAGTTGTGATACAGAACACAAAGGGCTGAGACCGTGCTGTGGGTTAGGAGGCTTAACAATAAATACAGAGCTGTTTTTGCATAATGTCTGTCCTGGTTTCATTGGGATTTGGTTTCAGTTTGTGGACAGCCATGGTGATCAATGCTCTCAGCAGTTAAATCCAGGGCAGCTGACCCTGTCTGGTCCCCAGGTGTATTCTATATCATTAACATCAAGTTCACTATAAAACAGAGGGTTTGCTAGAAAAAGGTGGGGTTCTTCCTGCTCTCCTTGCCTCTCCTCCTTCTTCATTTTCAACTATTGTGATTCCTGGAGCAACTTGCCAGTGCTCTGTAGATAAGTATAGTTTTGTCTCTTTTGTGTTGTTATTTATATTGTTTTCTTTATTTCATTAAATCTGTTTAACTTCAACTTACAAGTCTCTCTCCTTTTCCCAGTTTCCTTCCTCATTTGGAGAAGGGACATTCAGTGATAGAAAAACTGTTTATTGTTTAGCCCTGGGTGCAGGCTAAACAAGGACAATGTCAAAAATAGTGTAAAAACCCCCTTCCTGATGGGGTGCTAGCCTTGTCCTACTGAAGCCTTTGACAAAGGAGGGCTCTGATTAGATTTTGACTGGCATGATGTTACAGTTTTGCCTTAAATCCCATTTCCTTGTATGCTTGCAATCATAAAAGAATCTCAGCTTTCATTTGTAAAGAAAGTAAAACGGATTTTAGGGGAAAAATTTTAGGCCAGTTTTATGCGACTTCAGTACTCGTGAAAGACCTAGCAAATATGAAGTATCTGTATTTGTATCTGTCAGTTGACCATATGCAACACCAGGGGGCCCAGAGGCCAAGGAACAATGCAGTCAATGCATGTGCTGAAGATACTTGGAGGGCATGAGGTAGAGTCTAAATGCATCAGAATGAGACATAATATGTGAGGCTTGACAGATTAGATTCATCCTCTACTTGAAGCACAAGAAAATGTTCCCAACTTCTTGAGATCTAGTGATGTATCAGAGGGGAAAACTTCATCACCTGGTCTTCTTCCCCACCTCTTGTGTTCCCATGTAGTTCCATTTCTCCCATGTACTAGAAATTCAGAGGACCTTGTGTCTCATAACATCCAAACCCTAGGTATGGATGGAGAAGCAGTGGTACCCATCCATCTCACCACCAGCCAATTGTCTCAGAAGCCAGTCCTTGCTGGGAGAAGTGGGAACCTGTGATGCTCATTAAGAAGTTGTGTGAATCAGCAGACGAATGGATGCATATCAGTTTTCATTATATAAACTTCAGTGCAAATGATGTGGTACATTATTTTTGGGTCGTGTCCTTTTCCATGCTATGGCTTTGGTATTGAGTACTACGGTATTTGGATCTGTTTTAGTGGTATTACTAGTTGTAAGTACAGAAACAGTGAAGAAGCAAAGCAGTTACTTCCCTGCTGCTTCTGATGCAAGAAGCCAAATTAGTCAGCACCAGTATTTTGATTATGACTTATTTCCTGTTAGCAGATTGGGCATTTGGAATTTAAACTTTTTTGAGGACATTTGATACAACCTTCTCTGAGGAAGTTTTTGTGGTTGTTTTTACTGCTCGAGGCAGTATGCCTGCAAACAGAACTGCTCCCAGGTGCCTCAGCAGCACACTCAAGGGCTCTGTTGATGGCTTCGTTTCTGTGAGCACCAGCCACTTCGCTTCCTTTTGCCACATCCTAAGAACAGAATGTAACAGCAGAAGCGTATTACCCGAGTGGCGAGGACAGTTTGTTTGGTCCCAAAGTTTTGTACATTGGAAAACATTCCTTTAGTCTTCTAGTCAAGATTTAAATCAGAGCTAAAGTAAATGAAACAGATTTTTTTTAAAAGGGCTATTTCCCTAAAGAAGGTGTGTGCCCCGTATTACTGAAAGTATTATTATAATTATTCTACTGAGGATTTCTGCTTTATACTTGACGATTTCAGAACTCTTTCTGTAATATCACAGTAGCTCAAAACTAGGTATGATGAAATAGAAACTTTAGATGAAGTCTTGTGCTTATAAAGCAGAAAATACTGAGATTAATCCCTATTGTCCCACTTTAAAAATTAATGTCTTCAATATTGCACAAGTACATTTTAGAAAAGTGAACGTCTGACAGGTGTTGGCTTCTCTGAGGAGTCATCACGGTGATATGAAAATAATGAACTAAACAGCAATGATTAAACGGTCATTTTGATAAGACTCTAACCATTCCAGAGAAATAATGCCGTGTAAAGAAAAATTAGTTATATAAAACTGAATATAAGAAAGATGATATTAACATAACACTGAGGTACACCAATTAAAAATACAATCTTCATGTAAGAAAGTAAGAGCAATAAAACTGAAAATTCTGAACAGAGAGAAGTTTAATAAAAATAAAGACTGAGTGTCTGTTTAAGAAGAAAAATAGCATTTTCACAACAGTGGAGTTAGATTTCCCTATGATATGCTTTTCTGTCCTTACTTTTAGAAATACTTTGGGACAAGTATTAAAAAGAAGTACATTAAAAATATTTCAGTTTGAAAAACTGGTATTTTCTAGCAGATCTCCTGCTAAAAAAACAGCCTTATGGCTGGAGCTGCTTAGGACAATCATAATAAAATATATTTAAATTACAGTTGGCAAAATACTGTGATGAGGAATGGCAGATATTACAATTTGCTGTCCTTACTCAATTGTATCTAGTTATTTGTTCACCATTTTTCAAATTTTACCTATTTGTGATATGTTTTCCAACCAATTAGTGTGATTTAATGAAAATATACTGTGATTTTTCCCTCAGTAAGTCAATTTCCCCAAGAAATCTCACTGAAATGTGCAAATGACCTTTGGGCATAGATTAGATAAGAAAAATATATGCCAAATACCTATAAGAAGGTTTTGTAAAACTATGAGCCCATGGGAACAGAATTCTTTTGCAGCCTTCTAGCACTGTGATGCTTATTTCCCTTACACTTATTATCCTAAGTGCTATGTTAAAAGACGATTTTATGAAACTGGTTACATTCATTAATATTGTCAGAAAAAGATCTGTCAGCTTTAGCTATTGTTATACACAGCAAGTATGAGTCTACTTTTTGCTATAGTTGCTATACTAACTATAGTACAGTATAGTTAGTATACTTGTTACAATAGTATAGTTATACTATAACTACTAAATTATTCATCTTTTTTTAAAAAAATAAGTAGTAAGAGAAGTTTTTACTTGCATGTAACACTGCCAAGCATAATAGCAGCACTAAGTTGCTTCTATTCTGAAAAGAAGGGTAAAACAGAAGGGCATAATTTTGTATATTTTCACATATATTCTGTTGACCTGCAATGATGTTGTCTCTTGTTTTATGATTTTTAATGGAATGATTTTGCCCTACTAATGCTCACAGCATATTTCCATGAGAATCTGTATGAGATTTCATATTCCTCACAGTAGATTTCTAGGGTGCTTGCAAAAAGTTATCTAAAAAGGTAGTAAATGTCTCTGCTCTAAATCATTTATTCATTCATACAGTCCTCAGGAAAATCTGGCAGAACAGATAAGGCTTGAGTCTCCCAGCTATGCAAGTTGGACTCTGATGCGTCAGAAGTGAGAAGAAGCGTTCTTCTGCAGAGAAGACTCCCTTGACAACCGCCCTTCCTTCAACTCAGACGACTGTTCCAGGAGGATCAGTGAAAGACTAGTGATAGGCATGGACTGCAAAATATTAGCAAGATCTCTTGTCTGTTGTGGATATTGGTTTAACTCATGTTTTTTTCCACTGCCTTCATTTTTTGGAAGAATGACTTCAGTTTTCTCTGTGTTTGAGATGGGTGGGAGAGCTCTCAGCCAAGCTTCTTTGAACTCAAAGGCTGAATAAATTGTTTTCCTGCACAGTCTGGCACACTCGGATACAGAAATGGGAGAGCTCACCTGCCCTAGGTACCCAAAGATATCAGAGCTTAGTGATGTTATTGGAGGTCTCAGGAGGCTCCTTGTGTCCTTTTCTGTATAATTGCAGGCCTGACAGGTCTGTACCTTACAGGTTCTCCCTCTTGTTTGAGACATGACCGTTACCAAAGTAACACTATGTCAGCACAGATCCGTTTCTGAGTCCTTAGCACTTGTGAGCCTGGTTTTCCTCTCATTTTGACATATACAGTTCCATATGTCAAAGACGGGGGTGGGGTGTGTGTGTTGCAGATCATTTTCACTGCATAACGGAGAGGAGAATTAGACTTAATGGGAAGCTTTGGTGAGACAGATGTTCCATAGCTCATGGTGCACCTTCAAAGGCACGCTGCCTGAGAAATGTATCAAAATTAGTTGTGTCCTTTTGCATACTCTGTCAAATCCTAGCTATTTAATCTATCATCAGGCAGTTGCTCAGCTTGCCAAAGGACATCTTGAACTGAAGTCCAAAGAATGGAGCATATAATTGAATCACTACTGACCAGCTGTCACAACAGACTCCTCCTCCTCCAAACACTAATGAAAGGAAGCAAATGAGATGGCATGATTCGAACTTTTGTTCTGATGACATCCCATTGTTGTGCTCTGGCACTGAGCCAAGCAGAACTGAAGAGAAATCATTCTCCTCATTACATTTTCTGAGAGCTTATTAAAAGCACTTGTGTGCTGCTGATATTGCCACAAGAGCCGAGTGAAACTTCAGAGATGAAGCCAATATGCTGTTTGAGATAATAGTAATATATGCAAAACAGCAAGAAAAAAGATGCCATCCTAGAAGCCTGAAAAAAACACACAATTTTAGCACACCTGAAGAATCAGACAGATGTGACTGATGAGATATTTGTGATCAACTATATATTGGCCATTATTTTATGATATGGTATGTGACCTTTGTATTATTGTCTGTCTATAGAAACTAAGTGATTAATTAAATCACTACGTAGTCGTATTCTTTAGCTGGATACCCATATGGAATTAAATACCAGCCACAGCTTAGACCTGCTAGAGGATATAGATAGAATCCAAACCTACTGTCAGACCTCCTCAGTTACAGTCCCCTCCAGGTATGAGAGAATAAGCATCCTTCCTGGAATACCTTGTCACATCTATGTTGTTACTATATAATCCCATAGCCTCTGTAATGCAACCGGGCTAGCTGTTGTCATCCTTACACAAATGTCCTATAGGTACATAGAAATACTTTGATTTTTTTTTTTTCAAATGCAATTATACAACCAAGTAGAAAATATGACAGCATCATTTTAAAACAGGGGACATGAGGTGTAGGCATGTCTTCAGAAAGGCCAGGCTTTCTTTTCTAGCTCTGGGAAAGTCTTGCCCTGCTGGGAGAGGCTGCATGGCCTTGGAATAACTTAAGCCTTTGCAAGCCATAGCTCTGAAACAGGCTTGTGTGGGCAAATAGTGGCTCCTGGGGGAGAACTTATACTACTTTCAGACTTTGAGACATTTAAAACAAAAGAGGGAGAAGGGAAAGGAATGGAGAATAAAAAAAGAGGGATTTTTGTCAATTCATGTGGTACCTCTATCAATTTCTACCTTATTTTTAAAAGAATTGATTGAAAGTGATAACTTCAACACTACTAAAGCTGAATAAAGAAGAAAAAGAAAAAGATGGTAAACTGTGTGGCCATTGTTTCTGTTTTGTAGAAGGTTTTAAATGAGAAGTTATATCAAACTTTGATCTCAACAAAACAAAGAGCTCTTTCATAGCATTCAAGAAAAATGGTTTGAAAAATACATATAAGCACAGAAACACATCCTTTCTACTTAACATTTTTCTGGGACAGCATATTCTGAAGCAGGTCTGTTATTGAGTCTTCAGACAATGAAGGTAGATTGCTTTTAATGATTTATGTCAGTTGAATTAGAGATGATTTATTACCATTTTCTCTAAAACAACTGACTGTAGAATAAGAAAAGAATTCTCTTGCTTTGTTTCTTATCAGAGAGAATTGTCATGGTGTTGGATTCATGGTGCTCAGACCACCACAGTGTTTGTATAATTCCAGTCACTTCGATTTTTTTGTGTGGACTGTTGGAGTGGAATCAAATCAGCGCTTTTCTTGAGAAGGATGTATGCATGACGTTTAGCTGAACACAGCTGAAACACCTATGACATGCAAATGCAGACCAGAGCTATAAATGAACCTGTTTTATTTTGATCTGAATTTTGGCAGACCCAAGAACCCTATTCAAAAATTGCTATTAAATAATATTCAGTTAATGGGAAAATCCTTCACTCTTAAAAATGCAAAACAAAACAAAACAAAAAAACAATACCTGAGTTGTTCTAGAGTATAAAATACAGACACAAATGGCTTGATTCCGCCAGTCTGCAGATTATGCTGTTCCACTAAACCCCCGCTGCTTTTTTTTTTAAATCAGAATGGTGCTTACTGTTTGAGAAAATAATTGTAACAATCTTTATTTGTGAGGCAAGAATTCAATTTCTGCAGAAGAATTTAAATAGCAAGTAAGAATTGTTATCTTTCTTATATTTGATAAATGGAAAAAAAGATTTAGTTATTTTGAGGTGAGATTGCTTTCCAGAGAGGAGGACATTTATTACCTCAAGGACATATTTCAGAAAATCCCTATCCTTTATCCAGAGGTGATAGTTCTGTTCATCAGAGAAGGCGACAATTGGGAAAAGATTAATTATAATTTTGTGTGCTTGAGCGGGGGCTGCAGTTGGTTTGTTTCTGCAGAGGACATCAGTGGAACAGAGACTGTGTTCTGCAGAGAAGGAAGAGTTTATCCAGCGAGACTTCTCCCAACCTCTTTTCAATTCTCTGTTAAACTTCCTGTGCTCTTAATCCTCATTTGTTAATTCCTTAATAGACAAACATCCCATCTATTGGGTAGTCAGCCTGAAAATGAAATCACTTCCCCTCCCCGGCTCTAATCGTTTCAAGAGCAGCAGAATTAATGACTTTCTTTGGATTTGTGTCCTGTCCCCTGCTTCAACCCCAATAATCCCAGCCCCCTGTTGTGTCCTTCTTGAACCCTTCTCGGCATACCTACACCTCCCCTTGCCATACCTCCTACCATTTCTGTTATTATTTCTCCTCCTTCTCATCAAGTTGTCTTCCCCGGTCAGCTGAACTGTTGACCACTGGTCCTGTGCCTGAGTCTGCACTATGGGGGTCTTGCTGGGTGGTGCTCGCCTCCCGCCCTGCCTGCAGCAAGAGCGAGAATCGCAGAGCTCACCCCTTCCTTTCCTTTCGGGCACTAACTCAGTTCTCTGCCTTCTCTCAGTCATCCATTTCTCATCCTCAAGGCCTCTGCCTCAGTCACAGTTATTGAAATTGGCCAAGGGAGTAAAAAATAATAGACGAAAGCTGACAGATGGATAAATAGTCCCTGGTTAGCCAGGACAGCTGATAAATGATGGAAAGTGGCTTGGTGAGCACTGCTGCCAGCTCCCTCAGTACCCTTGCGTGGATCCCATCCAGCACCATAGACTTGTGTATGTCTGAGTGGTGTAGCAAGTTGCCATTATATAAACCCACCACTTCTTTAGAGGATCAGCCTAAAAATACAGAAAAAAACCCCTTTCTTAGTGGAAGGAATTCCGACATTTGTGTGTAGCATGAAATCAAACTGATATGTTTTCAAGACGTGAGTCAATAGAGCAGAGTTAGACTATCATACTGTCATTTTAAAGGGATGCTACCTGCATACACGGTCTTCTGCAGGTTAATAATAAGGTCTTTGAATTTAGACCTATTGACTTCATTATACCATGGCAGACATGCCTCAGGGCTTTCTAGAAGACAGCTTTTAGCTTCCCATGATACCTAGGAAAGTTGGAAGAGAAGTGTACTAACTCAGCACATAAATGATCCCCTTTTCTCCTAATTCCAAAGCCAGTGTTGCTTAGTTTTTGAGGTTGGCTATCCTCTGCATGACCTAAATCTGAGGAGAGGTTGCTGTCCCTTTCTGCTGAATAGCTTTTCTACAGTCAGATTCCCTGCCTTCAGCTCGTTTGATCTGTTAGCAGACATGAGTTTAGATTGCACAACCTATGTGCCTGCCCTGGTGTCCCTGAGGCTTGCTGCTCTTTGGTGTGTGACAGTGGGTTCTTGCCATGCAAACAGAGCGAACATGGCCCAGAACCAACAAGAGCCATCTTCTGGATTGAGTTTCTGCTGGGGATGAGCAGTGGTGAAGCTACCTCAGCAACCTTGCCACAGGCTGAGAAAGTAAAATAAATCAGGTGTCTAGTAATGAGGAAGGTTAGTTGTGGGAAGGGTAGCTAATCAAAGACACCTTCGTAAACAACAATTCTAAGAGAGATGAGGCAAGCTGAGTAACATCAGATGGACTGTTTCTGGACAAGCTGCTTGTGAGATCTCTGTGACGAGTGTTCATAGGGTAGATGTGCAAGGAAGGACCTTTTTCGTCCTCATAAAGCTATAAACTTGTGTGGCTTGATAGGATCAAAGAAAGAGTATGTTTTTTCAGTCTTCTCTCTTAGGAATGAAGGACTCTTAAGCCTGTTTCAAAACTAATAGTGAAGCTAACCACTCCTCCAGATGTACTTAAAAATGACCAAAAAAAATGGAGTTTATTCTGGAGTTCTAAATTACATAATTGATCTTTTCTTTGCAAATATTTTGTCAGTATAGTTTTAGTCAGGTTAATATTCACTAATTTTTTATTCTCTTTTGCTCGTGTTTTAATATTGTGAAGCTTAATTTTATACTGCAAAGATCTGTCATTGCAATATTATATGCTTATCTAAAACTTACTCTTTTTCTAGTTTGGATATTACAGAATTTAATAAGGTATTACAAAAACTGACTTCAGGATTTCAAGAAACTATTTCCTGTTTGAGAAAAAACAGTATGGTCTTATATTTATTTGGCACCTCTGAAAGTATTCAGAGTCATTCACACTACTCTGTTATAATTTATTTAAAGGCCAGACATTGAATTCTGGCCTAAAATTTCGCACACATAAGCTATTAAATATTCTCCCACTAAAAACTTCTCACTTCAGGTTCTTGGCCAGAAGCAAATTACATAAGCTTTTGCACAACAAAGAGAATTAACAGAAGACATTTACTATACAGGGTGGGATACTAATCATAGAGCAAATGAAAGAATTATATAAGGTCACCTGCTTCTTCTGGTATAAATTATCATTGCTCTGCTGTATATCCTTTAGATATAATGTTAGTGGCTTCATTTTCTTTTTTTTTTAAGTATATATTTTGTAATCTTTTCTTACTCTGAACAGATTATTTAACAGGCAGTGTTTCTTTATTATTTTATATGGCATTCAGAATATTGGGTGATTGGTTTATAAATAAAGGATAAAACTTTTGCTTGAAGAGAATAAAAAGAATGAGTCCTTTCTGACACTATCATATATTTATTCTGTTAATGAGGGTAATAGTAATATCACTACTATCCATTAAATCACCACTCTTCCTTTCCCTGTCTATAGTTCCATACTGTTTCCCATTACCATACTGTCAGAAAAAGTTCTGTGTAAAAACAGCTGGTAAAAGTGGAATACCTTGCATAGCTTCAATTGCAAGAGAGGGGTTAAAGTATGGTTGTGGAAGAGAGTCGTTGGGCCCTGCTTCTGATAAGTACAGGAACCTCATCGCCCTCTGTGAAGCTGCAAATGATGGATGCAGGCCACATTTGACCTTTCTCCACTGCCTCTGCGGCCTCCTCAGGAGTCCTGGGTCAGTGTTTACAGAAATTTACAGGTATCACAGATCCAAATATCTTAAAAGCCCTCTTGGTAGTGGAAGCATGACATAACTCTTCTCTGTATTGTAAACCTGGTCTACCAGTTCAGGAGAGCAGCTGCAGGTTCAGTGGAGGCTGGAGCAGGAGAAAGAGTCTGAAAGAGGATGGATGGGGTTCCAGAGAGGATCATCTGCTCTGAGCTGTCTAAGATGGGGTGCTGAAAGTGGAGATGGTTACTCCAGGCTCCCTTTCCAGACCAGTGGCAGGTGCTTCCGGACGATGTCCTCTCTCCTCTGAAAGCACGTATTTTTAGATATCTTACCACTGACTCTCAAGAGAGCCTGAAGTGACCAGCTCGGACTTGGTGTGAATGTTGAGAGATTGAAATGAGGACAAGTGAATCTCCCCCCCAGCACTGCATGCTCTTCTCCTTCACACTCACTTGGGAGTCAGCTGCTTCTAAGGTTTTGGATGGTCATTTCAGCATGCTCTGTAGTAAGCATAGCCTTTGGTCATTGTAGTGGCCATTATTCCTCTACAGGAATGTACAGGTAATGGCACTAGTGGGAAGGAAAAAGGACAGAGCCATGCTCTCTTTATTGGGAAGATGATGCTATAAAAGATTAAGCTGTGCTACTGCTCACAGTTTCATGGTATATATATATTTTTTTAACATTCCTCCTCATTAGAAGAACTTAATAATATAGTAAGTTAGAAATCTGGAATTTATGCAGGGGCAGAACCTCTTTTTTTTCTTTGTTCTCTAAGAACAAAGAATAATTCAGGACAGATGTAGGCTGCCACATCACAGGTAGAGTTTTGCCCTTGAATTTATGGAGTTATCTCTCCAGAAGTGGTGAGGACTGCCAGTAGCTGAAGTCTGCCAGCTGCTCTAGTCAGGGAAATTTCGCATCTGGGTTTGGATTTACCAGCCATTTCAAGCTGACCTGTTTCACTTTAAATTAAAAGAAAAAAAAAAGGGGGGGAGAAAAGAAAGGAAAAATGCTTGCAGTCTAACCTTGTGCCTTCTATGCACAAAGTACTATTTCAGATGGCTAGCCCTGATGTATCTGTGGAAAATGCATTTTTTGCTCCTTTGTGGCAGACCTCCAAAGCCTTGGTACAATCTTTTTGGTTATATAATCACCTAGATAACCTTAGATACATTAATAGCAAGAGCAGCCTTGAAGGGAAAACAACAGTATCTGTTGACAGCATCAACCTCTCCAAAAAAAAAAACAAACAAATTTTTCTAAAATGGTTGTACTTAGATGGATAGGAAAAGACAGCTTTGGGCTTCCATGTCGTTCTTCAGGTCTTTAGTGTCTGTTGCTTCTGGTGAAGGACTTTCTGGAAGAGTCAAGAGTGATTTAAAGTCCTCTCAAAAATCAAGGCTAGAATTATACCTGATGTGAGAATTTTTGTGTAGCTTTTCTAAACCACTGGATTTATGCAAACGTGTCACACCAAAGTGACAAGGATTGTATGGAAATTTTTCATGCTGTTTGATCCTTAGCAGGAGTTCTGAACTGTTAAAAGCTGAAGTTTTCAGTGCCTTCTAGAAGCAGCCTATATAAAGCTTTGGACCCCTGTATGGTCTTTCACCCAATGCTTTAATACATCTATATCTATAGCAAGTCCCTTGAAAAATCTTTATTCATCTTATGTGTAGGAAGGACTGGGGCATGAAGTGTGGATACACTGTTTTGTATGAGATCCAGACAGATTATTTCAGAAGACTTGATGGTGTTGACCACTCAAACTGCAGATGCATCTGGAGAGAGACCAAGCACTGCTTATAACCTTAAAGAGGATACTTGCAAATGTTTATTTTGCAACTGCTATTTGCAGATATTACAACTATTTTATCCATGTTTTCTAAATTCTTGGATGTAAGAATCCAAGAATTGTGGAGCTTTTGGCCAAACGGTTCCAGTTAAGAAATATGCATTAAATATCTTCCATGGTTATAGCTTATATTTCTCATCACCTTCAATCATTTAATTTATTTAATACTTTTTGCTATCACCTTCCTTTCTGCAGCATTCAGTGAAGTCTAATCTGACTGAAAGTCAGGAATAGCTAAATTACACAGAATCACAGAATCAACTAGGTTGGAAGAGACCTCTGGGATCATCGAGTCCAACCTTTGACCTAACACCACTGTGTCAGCTAGACCATGGCACTAAGTGCCACATCCAGTCTTGTCTTAAAAACCTTCAGGGCTGGTGACTCCACCACCTCCCTGGGTAGCCCATTCTAATGCCTAATAACCCTTTATGTGAAGAAATTTTTCGTAATGTCTAACCTGAACCCCCCCTGGCACAGCTTGAGGCTATGTCCTCTAGTCCTGTCGCTAGTTGCCTGGGAGAAGAGGCTGACCCCAACCCCGCTACAACCTCCTTTCATGTAGTTGTAGAGAGCAATAAGGTCTCCCCTCAGCCTCCTTTTCTCCAGTCTAAACAACCCCAGTTCCCTCAGCCACTCCTCATAGGACATACCCTCTAGACCCTTCACCAGCTTTGTTGCCCTCCTCTGGACTTGCTCCAGCACCTCAATGTCTTTCTTGAAGTGAGGGGTTTCAATATTGAATATGCCAGTTGCCTTTTATCTTTTAAGAAGGTAATCACTTCTCATGAAGAAATTATTATATATATTTTTTAAAGAGAAAAGGAAGGTATGACTACTGAGTTTACTACACCTCACATCAGCTTTAGCAGGAAATGCCAGTTACTAAGGCTTTATCTGAGAATATCACTCTGGTTTCCTATTTTTCAACATCTTGATATTTGTTGCAATGATGACTGTGAAGTGTGCTATTGATCTCCTTTAAAGTAAAAGTTGTTAAGATCAAAGGTACAAGTTGTGGATGCATCTCAGCACAGCTCTTTCTCTCATGTGTGCCCCACAGGGCCCCTTCACCAACTTCACATTTGCTGCTGTCAGAGAAGGAAAAGCACTACTGGCAGGGGGAAAATGGTGCAGGAAAAAAGAATGCACAGATTTACTCCTTGCTGCTGGAGCACCAAACTGACAACAGCAGCATCACTCCAGTTTCCAGGAAGGAACTGGGGAGGAGAGGAGAAACCAGCCAGTGCACACCAAATGGAAAGGGTCCAGGCAAAAAGGTCATAAAACCTGCACCTAATCATTTTAATTGTTATTCATTAGTCTGTAACCCATGCTCTTTGTCTACCATGAGTAATAGGAATGACTTGTGCAGCTTTTTCCCCTGGTCAGGGTTACATCCATTTTGGAGGTGGCATACATTTAAACTAAAACAATAAAATTATAACTTAAAGGAAATCTGGGTTTTATTGAGTGCCAAAAATACACGCACAACATTTTGCTGGTGAAAAATCATGCCGGGAAGTCTGAGGCTGCTTTAAGGCTTAGTTGAAGTTGACTTTGCATGGCATTGCTGCACAGGAAGATTATTTATTTCTGTGTTATGGTAGCTGGTGAGACACTGTATGTTACAACTGCATAGTGCTGTGCAGGAAGACACTGTGAGAGCCCAGACACAGTATGTACATTTAAGAAAATGAGGCACTAATATCCTATTAACGACAGATGATTATGAACAAATATATTCCCTGAGGCCACGAAGAAAGTCAAGAATGAAAATGAGCAATAATTCTCTAGTTTGTTATGGCTGCTTAAAAAGGGATCCCAAGAGGAATCTATCACTATTTCTTCATCAATGACTAAAGATACGGTTTTGTCATGGCCTTTGTGGTAAGAGCCAGAGATTTGTCATAACGTAAAGGATTAAAGTCATGTAAATAAAAATTCGTTTTCACACAAAAAAATGTGGTAATGGCATTGTCAGATACAAATATTCTGCTACAGCAACTGGTGGGTGATAACTTCAAACATATTTTCTGGGAGTTTCAATTAATTTTACATGATGTTCCGGGCTTGGCTTGTCAGAGATTGTAACTAAGTGCTTCCCACTTAACCATAGGTATCTTTGAAGATCCTAGTCAGAAAAAATGGTGTCAATATTACTGAAACACTTTGCATGTGGAGAATTAATGTATGAAGTAAAGAGGTTGAAAATAAGAGGGCAGATTACTTTTCTGAAGATCAATATAATCATCAGTATTTAAATAAGATAATGCCCTATTAATTAAAGTGGCCTTATAATATGAAATTCATCATTAGGCTACCTGCTTATAAGTAAAGATATCATGTAGTCTTACTAAACCTGACCAAGGTACACCTTGTGAATGAACTGTGACAGTGTGTACAGATGGCCTGAAATCCACTTACTACCCTCGGCTTAGAAAACTGAGTGTTTCTGAGTATCTCTGGGGAGGGAGTCACAAGGCCCAAATGTGATGATGAATAGTCGCCTCCTAAACAGCAGCATATAGGTGAAATGGCGTTTTTTTGTATAGGGCTTGGTTCTCCTCTCCTGTTCTTATAGTATAGCATTAAATGCAGCAATACCCCTTACGTTAAACTGCATTGCAGTTAATATACCAGACACTGTTTTCCTAAATGGAATGTGTTTGATGTGTAATTTAATACTAGCTGTTTTAGTTATTGTGGTCTTTATCATAACATAACCTATAAAATTGTATATAAGTATCAGTGATAGAATAGAAGAATATGAGCCAGTAATCTCATATTCAGTAGTAAGCGGGGTAAGATTTCTGCTATTATAGACAATTTCTCTATTATTATTTCCCTGAAATAATAATTACCTCTGATTTTAGCTATCTACTCTTCCTCTTTTACATTTGTTTTTATTTTCCTTTTGTATCTGTGCAAAGATAATTGAAACAAATTATATGCCTTTTGCTATGGTACATGAATTTGCCATACCATATCAATATTGTGATGTATGATTAAGTTAAGTCACTGGAAAAGGTAGTTTCTTCAGGTGAGGTCCCTTAAACTTTTACAATTTTGTTATTAATGACAAGAAATCAACAACTGCTGTAGTGATATAATGTCTTATATGTGATAGGGTGACCAGGGAGCATCACTCTGGATCACTGTTTTTTAACAGGTTGGTGTTTGCTACTGTGATGACTGACAACTGTCTTATTGATCTCCTTTAAGGTAAAAGTTGACTGGATGACTGAAAAATACAGGCCATATGTTATTACTTATCTGTTTCATGACCACCTGAAAATCATTTTCCCTGTGAATAGTCTGCTAGTGTTGCTGTAATACTGAATTTTCTGGAAGAAACAGGTAGTTTGTTGTTAAGAAGGTAGAAGTGCAGGCCATGGCAAGAGGAGAGATCTGCATCTTGGGCAAGTAGAGCGTTTGTATGTTTGACTTTGTAATTTACAACCTCTCCCAAAATGTGATGGAGAGCTGTTGTTAGGCAATGCATTACTGATGGCTCTCACTCAAAGAGCCTTAACCTTACAGTTACGGTGCAGAAAGACTTTTGGAGGCTGTTGAGAACGGTACCCAGTCTGTACTACGAAACGTGTGAGACAAGACCTGGCTTCCCTGTCAGATTTCAGCAGCTGTTCTCAATGAGTAGTGTGATTTAATGCATGGGTCAGAGGGATTCAGGCACAATTACACATTAGCTGCTTCTTCTGCCTTTCAGCGGTTTCACTGACTTGGAATTGTGGAAAGTTTGGAATAAAATGGCTATCATTTTACCTTTCTTCCAGAAAGTCATGGCTTTTTCTTCCATAGGATTTAGTAAGCTTCTCTGACTTTTTTTTTCCTCTTTTTTTTCCTTTTTTTTCCCTCTTCTTTAAAAAAGAGTGTCTTCCAGTCTCTGTAACAGTCCTATGTAATGTCATTCCATTTTGGTGTTATAAGACCAAGAAAGTAATCATCTCATGTATGTTGTCATTTCCAAAGTTGTTGACAACAAGTTTTGTCATTTCCAAAGCTGTTAAAATACACTTCCAGACAATATTTGACAGACAGTTTCCCCAAAATACAGAAATTTAAAAACGGGGGAAAAAAAAATAAAGGTACTGATATGTATTTTACAAATAATGTGTTATATTCGTTTATTTGATATTGTATGCATAAATAAATATGATAGAGCTGATAAGGAGAACTTGAATGGAGGCTTGTTCACAACCTCAAGTGTAGTGAATGCCTATAGCAAATAAGGACTAATCTTCCCAAAGAGAAAGCCTAGGCGTGATACAAGTAAAGCCCTTGTTGTTCCATGTAGTCACTTGAATTGAATTCAGTACCTTGCACGCAGATTGTAGATTTCCTTTAATAAAAGTCGTTATAATAAGAAGGGATTCCCTGCGATTGTGAACTTGACATAATGCCTTCAGAATTCTTGATATTTTCCATGTAGCTCCAAGAACAATGATTAGCTTTTCTCTGGACAACCCACACCATTTTTTTCTTACTATAATTGCCAACCTCGCTGATCTCCTTGGTTATAGTACCTTATTTTTCACAGCACAATCTGTCCAGTATAAAGTGAGTTACTTAATGACATTCTAGACTTCTTCAGTCTGACTGTCTTTCTGTGTCCCTCTGTGTAATTGTGTGTGAAGCGAGTTTTCCATTAAGTAGGCAGTGTCCTCATAACGTCTTAAGTAAAAAAAGACTTAGATTATTGTTTTTATTGTGGACAGTGAAATGAGTCAAAACTAATAGTATGGCAAGCTGAATCTGAAAGCCTACCAGTAATTATAGCTGCTTCTATTTGCTTTTCCTCATACAAATCTTTGGTAAAGCAGTGTGGCCTCTTTAATACTGTACTCAGAGTCAAGATATTCCTTTGCGTACCCAGGTCAACGTGTGGGGCAACTTTAGGAATTTACTTTTCTCTTTCTGAGCCTTTTTGTTCATCTGAAAAGCAAAGGTAACGATGCCTTCCTTTTCATAGTGCTTTGTGACCTGCTGATTGAAAGGACTATGCAAGAAGTAGGTATTATAATTACTGCTATTCTTCAAAGACTGTATTGTCTTAGTTTAACCAAAGCCGTGTCAGTAACTGCTAGTTTTACTATCCCACATTTTATATTTTATTGCCTTTATTTGGTCAATTAAATATTCTGGCACTTTCTTCTAATGTAGAATTCTGGCAAGTATATTTACTGTCTTAATAGAACAACTAAATGTAAGATTAAAATGCAGATCAGGTGAACCACCTGAAGAGAGCATGCTCACTTAATAAACTAGTTTATTGCTATAACACTGTAGTGTGGAAACAAATTTTTAAAGTCCATTGGCATACATAAAAGCATTAGCTCTGTGTTTAAAATAATTTTGAAACCTGTTTGGCAGAAGAGTTATGTTTGGAAGGTTAGGTGACCTGGGTGAAAACTGCTGGGTTTTATGATTGCCTATTTATTGCCACCTTCTTGTTTGTTTTATTACACTTCTGGATGTACTCATTATTGATATACATGGCTAACACATGCAGAATCCTCCTAGGGTCTTGAAATCAATGCATATGTTGCAATAGTTAGTTTCAAAAGTTTATAAGTAAAATGTAAAAAATATTTCCTCTGTGTATGTAACATTTGAGTTTATTGATCATTTGCTCATTATTTTTGAAGGGAGAGAATATAAATACAGCTCCCAATTTGTGTTTTCTCTCTTACAACTACTTTAATGTAAAGCAAAATGCATACAGTCCTGATGATGGTCTTCACATGGCTCTAAACTAAAGGTGATACTGTTTCATGGAGTTTTATAGTACTGTTCTCTAGAGAACTCCATGTATCAGTGAGGATATATGATCATTAAAGAATACGTTATATATGTATGTTTTTATATATGTAATCCACATGCAGTGTTTATACTGCAGTGGAAGGAAGGCAGACACCATCTGAAAGCAGGAGACGTAATTCTAGCGTAGGTACCATACCAGAGAGGCGACAGGCTGGTGAACGAGGTCAACAGGAATAAAACACAAAGGCAAATAGATACAAGGACCCCTATACGTTACTCTCAGTCAGGAGCCGACCGTGTCACCTTTTTGCTAATTTCTCATGTTGTACATCTTATGCAGAGATTTGTGATTCCAGATTTTGTAAACAAAACTCATAGCAAACTCTTGTGCCTTCAATTTAATTGTGCTAGGAGGAGAAAACAATTGTGAGTAACATCATGAGCCATTTCTGTTAGTCATGAATTTCTCTAATCTTCTTATTACAAGGAGAATACATTTTTCAGAAGTTTTCTGCCGGGCGCTGGTCCCTGGCCAGCCCTGGGAGGGGACAGCTATGGGTCCTGGGCCTCATGGGCAGGAGGAATCTTGAGTGGGAGTGGGCTGCGCGGGGGACTCCCCGCTTCCTTATGGCTGCTGCAAGCTCAGCCCTTGGTCTCAGCCTGCGCTGCTTGCCTGGCTGGGTGTCACAGGGCTACGACCCAGGGGTGAGTGCCTACCTGGTGGCCTTGTGTCCCCCCTGGCCCCTGCTCCCTTGCCTGAGGGCCAGCCCTGCTCCTCTGCTTCCTGATGTTTTCTAACCAAATGTTTTCTCAATGACTTCAGATGCAGTCAGCTGGATACCCTTCCCCAGTAGATATTCAGGACTTGATTAGATTGTGCAATTCCACAACATTTGACAAAGCTAAGAGTTTGAAAAGCTGGCCAAAGAGATAGCAGATCATGGGGAAGGCACTATCTGTTGGAAAGCAAATTTGAAAAGAAACATTGGGAATATTTTCAATTTACTTTAAAGAACTTAAAATGTTTAGTTAACCTGTTTTCCAAAAACCTCTCACTGCAAGCTTCTTTATAAGCTAATATTGTTAAGTCTGCACTGAAGAGATCTGTTACCAAACTCAGGCATCTTGTTTTGGATTCAGTGTCTTTGCAGTTGCAACAGGAGTAGTCAATAACATTGGATGATATTTTAAGTTATGAGAGATGCAGTCCCAGTAGGGAAGCATAAGTTTATGCCTTCTACTTCACCAGTTACATGAATTCAAGAGGCGGTGGGCACAAACTGAAACATGGGAGGTTCTCTCTGAACACTTTTTCATTGTGAGGGTGGCTGAGCACTGGCACAGGTTGTCCAGGGAGGTTGTGGGGTCTCCATCCTTGGAGATATTCAGAAGACATCCAGACATGGTTCTGGGCGGTCGGCTCTAGGTGGCCCTGCTTGAGCAGGAGGGTTGGACCAGATAACCTCTAGAGGTCCCTTCCAACCTCAGCCCTTCTGTGATCCTGTGAATTCCAGGACAACTCTGAAAAGGCTAGTAACTATTTATCACTCAGATAAGATCAGAAAATAAAGTGAGTTAAAATGCTTCCCATTTTATGAGGACTCAGTAGCAGACAAATTTCTCTCTCACACAGGAATAGAAAATAAAGTGAGTTAACTAGCTTTTCATTATCTGAAGTTGAAGGAAGGGTGGAGTGAACGAAAGAATAACATACCAAATGGGTAAAGGGTTCTCTCATCCATTTTCCTTTATGTCTTTATTCCTTAGGTCTAACCTAATATTTAATGCATAAAATGTTTTAAGAGACATGAAAATGTATGGTGGAAACCAGCGGTTTTTAAAGATAATCCAAGTTAGAAGCTACTGTAGGAGTTGTTCCTAAGTAAAATGTTTATAAATTTGAAAACTCCTCTCACAAGATTAAGCAGCACAAGTAACCTGTGTGGATCAATGGATCTACAGTGAGCATTTCTGCTCACTAAGATAAATGACGGATTCAGATATGTGGTTTAGGTACTTCTGTGTTAAAGTGCTAATCTTGGTTGGAACAGTTGTTGATGTGAGACAAATGAAATTAACAGATGTCTTCAGTGTTTTAATACATGAGATTATTTTCTAGAAAATGGTGATAAAAGGGATTATTTGCTTTCAGATGTGTCCACTGGGGAAACATGCGTAGTTTTGCATGCATCCACATTGTACGTGCAATGTTCTCAGCACATGTACTCATTTGGGCCTCTTGTACAAAAAAGCCCTTGGGATGCATACATGCAGTATATTCACACTTGTGCACATATAACCAGGATACTTCTAAAATCCTAAACTTAAGAATTTTGCCCTGAGATCGATGTGAAAAAGATGAGATATAATGACCGTATCTACACCCTGCTTTACATCCAGATGGTATCCTCACTACAGCTGTGTTGTCCAGTCCTTACAGTGCATTTGGAGTAGCTTGGAGAATACCTCAGTTCTTTTGTCAGGGAGAAATCTTGGGAGAAACAGAGCCTCCAGGCACACTCCCCTGCAGTGTGAACCATGTGCACCTTCGAGTGCCCTAAATTGGTCAATACTGCATGATCAACATCCCTTCTCCACCTCCAGTGCACTCTGAATCCCCATGCACATGCCCTGTTTAATAACCTCTGTGGCATATGCATTTATGATATATATATATCGGTGTTGACATGAGAAGGCAAGTGTGCTGGTAGCCCTCAGTTTGTAATCTGAGGAACAGACCTTTTCTTTGTTCCTACCGGTCAGCCAGCAGCCTGGCCTGGGACATCCCGTACCTGACTGTTGGTGTGATCACACTGGCAGGATCTCAGAGCATGTATCCAGCATCTCCAAGCCAGGACAATCGGCTGGTAGGCCAGTGAGACACAGCTGGTGTTTGGTGTGCTGCTGGGTCATGGTTTCTGAGGTGTAGCAGCTGGATGATCCCAGAGACCACATCCTGCTACCCGTGGCACCTCTCTGTGCCTGGATGCTCCAGCTCCTTTCACCCATCTCCAGCTCATAAGTGCTCAAGAGGACACAGGAGGTTCAGGAAGTTGTGTGCAGGAGTGACAACTGAGGTGTGATGTGGAGCACTCAAAGAATTTTGTCACATGGTGCGTCAGGGACTGGGGTTTAGGTGTCACATTCCAGGGGAACAAAGTCTGGAAATGGACAGGGTAGGGAGAAGGCAGTTTGGCCAGCAACAGTCAGGGGGACTTTGTAATGGTTTTGGTTCTTAATTGTCTTTTTTTTTTTTTTTTTTTTTTTTTTTAGGGGGAGAGGGGGATAGAAGTTCTTGAATTTTAGAAAAGAATAATTCACATAGATATTTTAGCCTTTTCCTGGGGAAGGATAGTCAATATTAAGACACTTTGCCACGTGAAGATAGGAAAAGATAGTTTAACCTGAAATTGATGGAGAGATTGCTGCTGATTTCTATTTATAACTGAGACTCATTTAAAGACCTGAGACATAGTTGAGGTACAGCCAATCTGTAATTATATTAATTAGAATAAAACCACTAACTCATTATTTATCATTTGATTCTTTCTTGTCGTTCACATACTTTCAGATCAGCTCAGAAATATAGGTAGGAACTGGGCCCAACAAGTACAATTTAATTACTATAATACATCTTTTTTGACGCACACAAAAGTAAAACAGTCAGCAGGCCATTATATTTCCTTTATTTGATAAAACTGCATGTAAATGACACAATGAAAAATGCTTGCAGGCAAATTCTTTAGGAGTCTGGCAAAGGATGTGAGATGATGCTCTCAGGTGCACATTTGGATGTCGTTAGCGAAAGGCACACATATGAAATGCACTGTATAAAAGTAGAGTTCCTTCCATTCCACTTTACTTGTGCTGTATTTTCCCCTGCATTCATAGAATACAGGTAGACAGTGTAGGCTGCCAAGGAGATTTATTTTTATATTAATAAGATATCATTAGGAACCTAATGCTTCTATACTCCAGTCTGCGAGTATATCAATTCTTTCAAAATTAATGATATTTACAGTTCTTTACTGAGTGATCATCTGGGCAATCTCTGGGGTTTTTTGGTAAAACTCACTAAGAAATACTGCTGTACATCTGCATTTTCCTACGTGACAATGGTAAGAGGAAAAAGTGCTTGATAAAGTGGCTGAAACTTAGCGAGGTGAAGGTAAAAAGAGCATTTGCACCTTCTCTTTTAGGTGTGTCTGGATTGAAACATGCTCTTGCAAGATGTAATCGAAACATAGCCTTTCAGAGAGATCTGGGCTGTCTATTACAGCAGACGTAACTGGTTTCTTTCCATTATAGAAACCAGGCAGAGAACATATCATGCAGGGAAACAGGCAGTATACACAGAACCTTTCGTTTCAGATGTCTTAAGCCCAAGGAGTAATTAGTTCTCAGGAACTGATTTTAATCACAGTCGAGGACAGCTATCCTGCTGCTCACATATATCCTCCTCTAAGCAACGTTGTCTCCACACAGAGCCTTGCAACTAAGCATACAGAGTCCCTTATGTCAAAGGAATATTTGACTGACTGCTAAAAAAATTGAATTCTTTGAATGTCGTATGTAGCTGTATGTTCTGCCAGTTCATGGAATTTAATTGTTTGTATTTGTTGAAAAACTAAGACTAAATTAAATAGAATTATTTATGTTTTAAAAATATTTTTATCTACCGTATGAAATAAAAATGAGCAACAGAGCACATTATGTTATATATGCCAAGAATTGTACCTGGGCTTTACCTTACAGAGGCTGAACTATGTGCCACTATCAAAGCATAACTCCAAGGAAGATCACTAGTGGGGACTTAGTCCAAGTAGCTTAAACCACCTACTTTACCCACTGGATTAATGAACATGCACATATCAACTTTTTAGTTTTCACTTTTTGCTCCCCTTCCCTCCCCCTAGGAAACATTAGGGTTTATTGCTAAATTGATGAACAGCTGCATATAAAGTTTAAACAAATCTAGTACATTTTTTCCCCAAATATGTATAGACGTACTATATACAAGGTTGAAAACAACCTAACATTTTTTTTTTTCAGGTTTCTAGATTTTATATTATGAATGAATCCTGCTTCTTCTAATTTTCAGAAGTTGTATTTAGTTCTTACTTTGTGATGAATTACTTTAAGATGGAAATGGAAATAAAAACATCAGTAAGCTACTATTTGAATAAAAATTAATGAAATATAATGATGAAGATGCAACAAAAAAAGAAGAGTTATTAGAAAGATTTAAAACTAGTAGAATTCAGCTTGTCATATCTGCCTCATAACTACCTTTTTAATGAAAAAAACATACTCTCAATTTCCAATTGTTTTTTAACTTTGAAGTATTTATTGACTGGAAATAAACTACCTAAGCTAGAAAAAAAATATAATGCATTCTGAACCTTCGAAAGTGGCTATAAGTTCCTTTCAGCAAATTCTGGTATTTTTTTAAAAAAAACCCTACTTTTGGTAGCCTTTCATTAAAATATAGGCAATATAGGTAGTAAGTGTGCAGTGCTTAAATGTCATTGTAAATTATCTTTGTAGCTTATACTGATATAGGGCTTGAGGTAAGTAATTATGATGTCAACTAATAATATAGTTATTATAATAACTATAATAATAAAACAATAAAAAAACCACAAGTAATTTAAAAATAATATGGCATTTGTTTTTTTTGGCGGGGAGGGGGGCAGTTTTAGTAAAGACCAGAGATCTGGAGTATATCTTCATTTTATTCTTGTTAGTTTCCATTATGTTATCCATTAAAGTTAGATAAATGATTTTAAATCAGAACTGTTCTGTTGTAAATATATCTAACAGCATTGTAACCACTAGGCTGTCTTTACATGCCATGACATGTGGCTCGTCTAAAGAAAGATGTCAGCAAACTTCCCCTCACAGGCTACACAAGAAGACATGAAATATTACTGATGCTGTTTGCATATAGATAACCTCCAAAGTACAGTCAGTTACTCAAAGCCTCCTTGTTGCTGGCACTTACATAAAGAACTCAATACTTATTTTTTTATTTGAGGATGTATTTTTAACCTGCAAATCTCTTTCCCAATCTCTCTATGCTGACATATAAGAACTTTTTTGAGATACGTATGGTTTTCATAGTCCATGAACTTTGACACTTATGTTTTAGCCAATGTATGATTTACAAAATACCCTTAAGCATGACTGTCCTCTCAAAGACCAGTAAGAGGTTACATACAAATTTTATTCAGACAGTTGTGATAATAAAAAAAATATAGGAAGGGTTTTTATTATAGCTGAAACATACAGTCATTTAAGTTTCAACTGAACAAGCTGAAATATTATGAACTATTTATTATTTCAGTTAAAAAAATACACAAGCTTTGCAATCCTTTACCTCCATTTTCAAGTCACTGTCTTTGCACATAAAAACCCTGATTTTTTCAGTGTTTGTTTTGTTGGCCCTTCAATCAAATATTTTAAAATCCATCTTTATTCTCTTTACAGGTTTTTAAAGGTAGGATGAGTATTTCCTACAAACGAATAGATAGTGACAGCTGCCAGTCCACAGGATGCCATGGTAAAGCAATCATGGAGGCACTGAATGCCTTCCTACAGTATGTTCACAGAATCACAGAATCACAGAATGTCAGGGATTGGAAGGGACCTCGAAAGATCATCTAGTCCAATCCCCCTGCCGGGGCAGGATTGCCTAGACCATATCACACAGGAACGCGTCCAGGCGGGTTTTGAATGTCTCCAGAGAAGGAGACTCCACAACCTCTCTGGGCAGCCTGTTCCAGTGTTCAGTCACCCTCACCGTAAAGAAGTTTTTCGTCAAATTTAAGTGGAACCTCCTGTGCTCCAGCTTGCACCCATTGCCCCTTGTCCTGTCAAGGGATGTCACTGAGAAGAGCCTGGCTCCATCCTCTTGACACTTGCCCTTGACATATTTATAAACATTAATGAGGTCACCCCTCAGTCTCCTCTTCTCTAAGCTAAAGAGACCCAGCTCCCTCAGCATCTCCTCATAAGGGAGATGTTCCACTCCCTTAATCATCTTCGTGGCTCTGCGCTGGACTCTCTCTAGCAGTTCCCTGTCCTTCTTGAACTGAGGGGCCCAGAACTGGACACAATACTCCAGATGCGGCCTCACCAGGGCAGAGTAGAGGGGTAGGAGAACCTCTCTCGACCTGCTGAACACACCCCTTCTAATACACCCCAGGATGCCATTGGCCTTCTTGGCCACAAGGGCACACTGCTGGCTCATGGTCATCCTGTTGTCCACTAGGACTCCCAGGTCCCTTTCCCCTACGCTGGTCTCCAACAGCTCTGCCCCCAACTTGTACTGGTACATGGGGTTGTTCTTGCCCAGATGCAGGACTCTGCACTTGCCCTTGTTATATTTCATTAAATTTCTCCCTGCCCAACTCTCCAGCCTGTCCAGGTCTCTCTGAATGGCTGCGCAGCCTTCCGGCATCTCAGCCACTCCTCCCAGTTTTGTGTCATCAGCGAACTTGTTGACAGCGCACTCTAATCCCTCATCCAAGTCATTAATGAATATATTGAATAGAACTGGTCCCAGAACCGACCCTTGCGGAACTCCGCTAGACACAGACCTCCAACTGGACTCTGTCCCACTGACCACTACTCTCTGGCTTCTTTCCTTCAGCCAGTTCACAATCCACCTCACTACCCGATCATCCAGACCACACTTCCTCAGTTTAGCTGCGAGGATGCTGTTGGAGACCGTGTCAAACGCTTTACTGAAATTGAGATAGACCACATCCACAGCTTTACCATCATCTATCCACCGGGTAACATCCTCATAAAAGGCTATCAAGTTGGTTGAGCAAGACTTCCCGTTGGTGAAGCCATGCTGAGTGCCCCTAATGATCCCCCTATCCTTGATGTGCCTAGAGACAGCACCAAGAACAAGTTGCTCCATCACCTTTCCAGGGATGGAGGTGAGGCTGACTGGTCTATAGTTACCCGGGTCCTCCTTCCTGCCCTTTTTGAAGACTGGAGTGACATTCGCTTTCCTCCAGTCCTCAGGCACCTCTCCCGTTGCCAACGACTTAGCAAAGATGATGGAGAGTGGCCTAGCAATGACTTCCGCCAGCTCTCTCAGCACCCGCGGGTGCATCCCATCAGGGCCCATGGATTTATGGACGTCCAGGTTGCTTAATTGGTCCCTGACCCAGCCCTCATCAACCAAGACAGATTCCTCCTCTATCCTGACTTCTTCTGAGGCCGCAGGGGTCCAGGGCTCCTCAGGACAGCCTCCAACAGTATAGACAGAGGCAAAGAAGGCATTCAGTAACTCCGCCTTCTTTTTATCCTCTGTCTCCAGGACCCCCACCTCATTCATCAGTGGGCCTACATTGCCTCTAGTGTTGGCTTTACCTGCAATGTATTTGAAGAAGCCCTTTCTGTTGTTCCCCACTGTGTGATTTGTACTAAGAAAATTTTAAGCAATGTTCACAATTCTTTGACGTAGACATCTGCAAAAGGGTTATGAAATGCTGAAGTGGCAAAGTAGTCTTTTATTTTAGTCATTGTATCTGTTTATCTAGTATATATTAAACAGATTGTGGTGCTTTGGCACAGGATGATTTCTCCTGGAGTTATTGTCTTCAGTTTGTCATTTGAACTATGTAATTTGTCAAGCTCTGACTCTGTTTTGTTGAAAGCCTTTTTTTTTCCCGAACCTCAGCAAGAGAACCACTACAATTATGACTTTCACTGTTTTTTTTTTTCAGTAGAGACCACTCCTACATCTCATTCCTCTGCAAATAAATACAATTGCAAGAACATTTGTTATTTGCTCACATGCCTGTCTCTTTATTCTGTGTTTTCTCTCTATTTTATGTTTTCTTATTTTGCCTCCCATTTTTCAGGGACAATATTGTTACCTAGAATAAGGGCAGTTTTAAATGACTGGAAATGGCTTGCTTTCTTCACTACAGTAGTTTATCAGTGCTCTGTGGAGACTGTAGAAGAAACCTGAGCCTGAAAACTACTCCATAGGCTTACATTTTATCTGTAGTTTATTCCTATACCTGACTGTAACAAGAACTATTGTGTAAATATTGAAAGATGTTGAAATGCCTTTAAAGACTCACAGAGGGTTATAAATAACTAGTGTGAAAAAAGATTATTTTGGTGGTTAGATGAGCAAGTTGCTTACTAAAGACTGTTCCAAAAACCAATTTCTATTGTTATTACCTATTCTGCCTTAATTTTCTACGCATGCCTTTGGGTGTTGGCCAAGCTACTGGGAGTTCCTTGTACCCAGTATAGACAGACAGCCAACCACACCTCCGCTTCTGCTGCTCCTTCTCAGTGCTTAGTGGACTTTGTTTCTATATTCCTGTAGAGGTACCCTAGCAATATAGATCCAATAAGTATGAAGTTCTTGGACAGGTTTTGTACACGTACATGTTTATCACCCTGTTTCTAGTTGAGCAGAGCTGTGTTGGGGAGCAGAGTCTTACAATACGTTCTTCTCTCTCTCATTCCTAAATGACGGCAATAAGGGGTGTGAAAACCGAACTCAGACTTCGGAGATTTCTATTAAGAAAGCCAGTATTAGCAGAGATATGACAAACCTAGTCTGATGATCCTTGGGCTGTTGACAGACTCCGCCACCATCACTGGCCCTGATGGTACCCCTTCAAGGAGGGCATGACCTGCCCTTGGGTCACCCTCATCTCGCAGCTTAGCCCCCACTGTGGAGTAGCCTGCTCACACTGCTTCCTGGCATGCTTAAGCAAAACCTAAAACAAACAAATGTTTAGCACTATGAAAGGTAAAAACTGCAGCCTTTAATTTCAAGGTATCTGAGGTAGAAACTAAAGTCAAGGTTTCCAGTGCCATGAGGTGCCTAAGGTCCATAGGACGACGCGTGTGAGCTTCTTTGGATTACTTTTGAGTGTCACTCGCTGGGGCTTTGAAAACTCACTTAAGATTGCAAGAAGTTGTATTTTCAGAACATTAAGAATTCACAGTCTGTGAGTATCTCCATAAAGTAAACAACTATTACCTTTATCTTAATAAAATAATATATCATCTTCTAAAACATGACTAGAGGAGGAAATGCCAAACTGCCATTTCTCTCCTTCCTGGGTCCTCTGGGTTAAAAAGTTTGTCAAGCAAGAGAAAGAGATCCAAGATCAATTCCTTTTGCTGCAGAATCTTCCTCCTTACCTGTTCAGAAACATAGGCTGTTTTGGAGGCATTTTCCATCTCACCTGTTGAAGTTACTGTACTTTGTTTTTGTTTCATTTAATGATAGGATTTAATGCAGGGATCTGGAGCTGCAAATTCTCTGTTCTTGATCATAAGGGCTGGAGAATGAGACCTGCTCCCAGCTGTGCACCAATTTCTCATCTTCACAGTGAAAATACTAAAAAGAATAGTGGAAGAGAGGGGTGCTGGGTGCTCACCAGGGAAGTACAAGGTGTTTGATCCCAATGAGTTGAAGAGAGAACCTGTTTTCCCCCAATGAGTTGAAGAGAGAACCTATTTCCCCTCACTTCTGGGGTGGGTGCCAAAAGCAGGGCATGCACCGCTATATTTTGAGAAACAGCAGCAGGTTCTCCTGTGCTGTATTTAGTCTTGAACATGTATTTTAGTCTTAGTCTGAAAACACTTACCAGGGCTTCTATGCACTAGAACATTTTAGTTAAAAAAAACACATATGATTTTAGATCTCAGTGAAGCTTGGATGCAGGACTGCACAATGGGCTATTCAACTCCAAGATGCATAGGAGCAAGTAAAGAGGAGGAATTTTAAGTGTGCAGGAACAATAAGGTTAAAAAGTGAAAACGTTCAAATTCTGCCTAGATTGTCTCAATATTTGTTTTTCAATGAAAGGGCTTCATTTTTAGTTTGAAGAAGGAATCAAATATCCCTTTTCACTGTGTGGATTTGGGAATAAAGTTAGTCTTGAACTTGATTGGCAGTGACAATACCCAATTGAAATTTTATGGATCACTGATAAATGCCAGCTTCAGCCTTTCCCAGAAGCTTGGGGAAATTAAACGGGCTGTCTGGAGCTCAGTAAGCTAGCTACCTTTTTCCACTTTCAGACATGAATCGATTGATTTGATGAAAAGTAATTTATTGGGGAGAAGGGCAACAGGATAATTTACAGTGCAATGAGATGATTTGCCATCCCTAAAATTGCTTTCCTGAAATCTAAAACTATATACAGTCCTCTTCTGGGCAAGGCTATTAGTGAGGCTGCTCTTTGCTTCCCACTTCTTCAGCCACAGCCTTCTCTCAGTTTGTGATTTTCTGGTCCCCGTCACATCTCCTGTCCTGCTCAACCTGGGCCAGATCCTGACAGCAGCTGGCTGTGCAGTTCAAGTCTCTTGGCCACTGCTCCCACAGGCAGTATGACTGTGCTTCATCCCACACTCGGCATGCTTATGCTGCTCTACCTCACCATCCCAGCTCTTAACTGCCCTGGATAAGCTTTGCAGCTGCCTCTTCAGCGAGTATTTCTGCTACATGAGCAAAAACCTGTACATAGTTCCTTGCTAACAAGCCACTCCTGAAGCAGTCTTTCTGGGTTTCTTTTCCTAGGTTCCCATTTTTTATACTTTGAGCAGTTGTCTGAGCCACACTTCAGCATTTTTCTTTGCCCCAGACTTGTGAAAAATCTTCACAGTTGTGAAATATCCTCCATTATATATCACAGCTCATTTATTAACAAAAATGCCTCTTTGAAACAACATTTATAAATGTTTTAGGCCTGCCCGTTTGTTCCTTTTTACAAATCTTTCTGTACATCAGATGTCAGCTGAATACCATTTATTTTCTCTGGGAGGAGCTTGCTCTTTTAAACCTTGAGTCACTGAACTTACATGTGTGGAGGAAGTGATGCTATTTTAAATCCTCCCTCAATTTTGGTGCTTGAACTGTTCACTGCAAATGGCTTTCACCTGCCTTCTTTTGTTTAGAAAATACCCAAGATTTCCAGCTTTTTACTACAGTTAAATTATCTTAACACAGTAGTTTTTATAGCTTGCTTTCAGTAGTTTCTTTTTATTATATTCAACTAGATTCAATGTTCTTAAACCCATTAATTAAACATATCTGTAAGGTTTTGTTTATTTTGAGATGAAGAATTAGAGAAAATTCTGAGGCTATTTCTGAACCAGTTCTCCCATATGTAGCGGAAAAAATACCTCAAAACTCTGCTACAGAAAACTCTGATATGTCCCTTAGGCAAGCAGTTCAGCTCCTTGAATTGTAACTGATAACACAAAATTCAGTACTGAGTTGCCGATTGCATTTTAAATTTTACTGTTTTATTGTGTTATATACAAAAAGTAATATTCCCTTCCCAGCCTAGATGAGAATATAACTGTTTTCAGAGCTTTTCAGTGGACAGAATTAATTTAGAAAGATTTCTCTCTCATTTCTTCTCTTATTTCTCTGCCTGTGTTTTTTCTTCCCCTGCCACTTCTATCTCAAGAGATGCCTTAAATTATATTCAGCCTGGGTAAGACAAATAAATGGGAAAAACAAAGAGCAACATAGTTTTCCTTAATGGAGATGAGCTGAAAATTTCCTTGGAAATTGTAGTCTGAGGGTTGAGTAAAGAGTAAATTGAAGTTGTGACAATTTCAGGGAACAATCAGCATATTCCATAGCTGAGATCAAAACATTGATACAGCAGTACACATCATCTTAAATAGGAATGGTTCCTTTCCTACTTTCGGAAACTAATTAACTCCACTGCATCATGACAAAAAAATAAAGCTAGATTTCTTTTCTGGTGCTGGAATAAAAACAGAACCTCAGATCAGGTCTTTCCTCTCTAATATTTACTTACACCCTCAAGGACAGGAGGAAGAGATGTAAACAAGTTCACTTTTCCCTTTCTCTGTATCTCTAATTTTCATAGAGAGACCTCTTTTTTTAGGGCAGTGACATTAACTGCTTGGCTGTGAGTATGTTTCCTCCACGTTGAATACTCTTTTTGTCTGTGGCAGTCCTGCAATACCAGATTCTGAATATCCTGGCTGTTTTGGAGGGAGAAAAGTTAACACTTCACCCTGTGTATTTGTAAACCACAAACAAATAGTATTTCCTATTCATAATTTAATACGTAGAATCTAACATGAAAGACTCAGAAGACCTTAGTGAGAGTGAGGCCTCCTTGGGACACTGGTAGGTACATGGAAAATCTGTTCTCAGAGGAGCTTCCAGAAAAGTAAATCAAGAAAGCAAACAAAAGAAAAGGGAGATTTGTTGTGACTTGCCCTAGTTTGCAGGGAAGGTCACTGAAAGAACTGGGAATAAAACACAACTATCTTGAGTCACAGGTTGCTATTCTTATAACTGGAAGTTAGTTTTTGTAGCTGCCTTAAAATACCATTTTTATTGTCAGTGAAACATGAGAGACAAAACATTCCACAGTAACAAAAGGCAGATTATCATACAAATGCTAGAAAGGTTCAACTAGATTTATGAAGGATTTGCCATGCAATATAACCAAATTCTTTGAAGGGAATTGTATGAATTGGAAGAAGGTTTATGTGTGAGGCAGTTGTATGTTTGTTGGGCTTTGACTCTTACATGAGGATAATTACAGGCTATCAATGGAAATGTATCTTGAAATATCTGACAAATAAAAGAATCTTTCAGGTTTTAATGGTGTTAATGAGTACATCTTGTATGTTAAGAACATGTCTTTAGGCTGCTGAAATTAACATCTGATCTGCTGAAGGGCCTAGAAGTTCTGGTTCAAAACAAGTTCAAAAATATTGGGTATATTGGAGAAGAGATTACTGAGAAAAGAAATGATTGGAAAAACCACTCTTGTAAGTTTTATTTTTGTTTCCTTCTGAAGCAGAAAAATCCACTTTTGCCTTGAGGGTAGGAATCTCTCCTGGTTGGTTGCCACTCAGGGTCTTGTATTCCCTTAATCTTATTAACTTTTAATTATTTATTTTGCTGTTATAAAAATAATTTAAATCTAAACAAAGTGTAATTGAATTATGATATAATCAACTGAAATCTCCGGGTAACTTCAGTGCTCCTTCTTTTCTCCCTACCTTGCCCCCACATTTCTAGTCATACTGTCAGTCCTATGAACTGATACTGGAGTGAACAGGATTAGTCTTCAGGTACTTTTCAGGAAACCAAGCTTTTAGAATATAATAGACATAAGTGATAAAATATTACTTTGGGTGAGGAAAGACAGAGACAATTGTAGAGCAGTTCAACTATTTGAATCAACTATACACATCTTAATATTTAACACAAAAGTTCTCCTAATTGGTCATGTTAATTGGTATATTGATAGATATACTGTCATATATGTTTACAGCAAATATACTAATATTCATGTTTTGATACAGTGAACATTGGAAAGAATGCCTCCCTCACTCCCACTAGGTTTTGATTAAGTCTAAGGCCAGGCCTTCAAAAATTATTAATGCCTGAATAGTTCTGTTGTTAAATTGCTGAGTTTTCTGATGTTGATTATGGGATTAGTCCCGCAGACAGCATACATAAGGAATGCTCCTTGAAACTAATGAGTCATTTCAGTCTGAATAATAATTTAAGTGAATTACCTTGAATTAGCTGAAACAGATGTGTTCCTGGTTTTGGCAAAATTAACCCATAAAAAAATAAAATAAGTCAATTACTGGTTGGCTAAATTGATCTATAAATTCCTCTCTAGAGTGATCTAACGAAAGCTCCGGGTGTGGGGTTGGGCTATATGTTTAGTAGCTAATTTGCATCTTAGCTGGTGTTTGCCTTGCTGCAGTGGAAGAATAATTGGAAATGTATGCACTGTATTAAATGTGTTGACTGAAGCTGTAAATTGGAGGAGATTGTGTTTGGTATATAAATCTGGAGAGCACTGCCAGGTTTGGTCATAAATATGTAACTTTCTGAATTCTATGACAGATAATAAGAAACATGTCAATGAGTGATGAAATGTAGGTTTCTAATTATTTTAACAACAATAAACTGCCGGTTTGGGATGTATTTATTACAAATGTTTCATCATTTCTGGTTGAAAGAATAGGATGGAGGGTGCATAACCAGAGGGGATTCCTGGATGAATAGCAAACTAATGTGTTCAAAATTCCAGTGGGAAAAGGAAGACTTATGTTTGTCTTTTGCAGTAGGACTTAATTCACTCTGTTGTTTTATTTCTACTGCTGTTTCAAAAGGAAGAAAGCTATTTTTTAATATTGCGATAGAAGGAATTTATGAACCTGGTCTGTCTGTGACACTGCAATAAAAACATTTGGAATTATAAAGAATTTTCTTTCTGATATGTTTTAAAACTGTATCAAAAGACTGAAAAGAGGTCAGGTTGTGTTTCAGGGAGGATTCAAGAAGGATAGTAGTCTCATTAACAAAGCCAGATCCTGACAGCTTTGTAATGAGACTGTCTAGTTTAACTTTCACGGGCTCTCTGGGAAATTATGGAGTTTTGATGTTGCAGAACACACAGCCAGCACTTAGAGGGGGAAAAGAGATTTATCTTAATGAAGACGGGCTATGTGTACACATGCCTATGTTAAGCTGTATTGCAATGTCTCATAAAAAGAATTTCTGACTTACTACTCACATTTAAGTTTGGTGCATTAAGGTGTAAGAGCTGCCTGCCGAGAGACACTTCCTGCTTGGGATGCTCTCCACAAGGTCGGGCCATTCTCTTCATACCATGTCTCTAAAATCCTGGGCTAGTTAAGTGTCCCAGTGTCCCAAATAAGCATACTTGATTCATAGGTTCATTGAGGGCTGGGAGCATGGGATCATGTTGAGTTTGCTCCTACAAAGGGAAACAACATGAGGGCTCTGTGCACTATACTGTTTTAATTCACATACTTGCAGAGGGTGGGGATAACCCAGGTTGTCATGGATTGCACGAGGATTATGAAATCTTTCCCAAAGTGTTTCTTTGGTGTTATAACAAACTACAGGTAGCAAATGAAGAGAGTGCTTTTTTATCTCAAGAGACTAGGGGAAGCATTATTACCTTACTTATGTTGTTACTACAGTAGGAGCATTGCTGTAGAGGAAAGGAAACCTGGCTGGCATACGAGAGAATTCATCAACATTTAGAAACCTGATTTAGATTAATTTTCAAGTCAGAAGCAACAACAACCAGACAAGATTTTGGCACCCTCTCTTTGTGCTTATGAAGGTGTTAGAGCCACATCTATCCTTACAGAGACTCATTTCAAATATGAATGCCTGATTTTATACTCAGGGCTAATAACATAAAATAACGATTTTTTTATATATGTACTGTAGGTAGATTAGGGTACGGCGACCGGAAAATCTCGGGCTGTAACGGAAGGTAGGCGTGGCGAAAGGAGCAGGATGTGTCATTATCGTGCGAGTTCGTACGGGACAAGACGACTATATAAGGCTGTTGCGCAGTTAAATAAACGCCATTTGTTGCATCCTCACATTGGTGTCAGTGCTCAATGGCCCTGGGGTGCGGATAGCCTCAGGCCAGCCAGCAACCGAACGGAGCTTGCTGCAGACAAGTGGCAACAATGTACCACACACAAGATTTGTGCCTTTCCTAGCAGTTCTAGCATACTGTTTTACCTGTAACTGTCTGTCTCTGTAAGCGAAGACTTGTGTTGAAGAACATGAATAATTATGTTTTATTGAGCAATTACTTACTATTGACATTTCATAGAAGGTCCCTGTGTCAAACATACTGATGAGATAGGAAGGGAATTGTGTAGGTGAAGACCAATGGAAAGCATGAAAATTATGCAGATCTCATGGAAATGTCCTTACTTTACATATAGCACACTACAGTGCTTTTTTTCAAATGTGCTGGTTTGGGTGATGCTGAGCTTCTATGCTGTTAACCTTTATTATGTCTGCTATTATGGTGACCTACATACTCCTATGAATAATTTTACCCAAGTGTAAATGTGCTTTGGAACATAGTCTTATGGCATATGGTATTAATTTTTTTCAGTTAAAATATATGCTAAAATAACTCAGGTTCTGAAGGCTCTGTAGAGATTTTTCTACCTAATTCTGTATTTTGACTGTAATTACATTCACATCAAAAGTAAGTAACCCTAAGTATTTTGATGCTAAATTTATTTTATCCCTGGTATACTTTTAAGGTTCCCCATTTTGGATGACACCTCCCTTTCAAGTGTCCATTCTTTAAAAAGTGTAGAATTGATGTGTGCCAAAATGAGATGTGCCTACAGTTCACTCAGAGTAGGGATTTCTGTACAGGAACAACACTTGTTAGTATCTCTAGTTCATGCAAAAAGAGCTAGAAATTCTGAATTACTCTTGAAAAAGAAAATACAAATAAGCTAAAAGCATGACACAGTCATGACAGTTGGCCCCTTTTCTTTCCCATGGTCTGCCTTGTAGAGGTGAATATCTGCCGCATTCAAAGGCGGATAAAATAAACACATAGAGACTATACAGATCGTAGAAGATTTACAATAGCACACCATCCTCATGCAGTTATTTCAATATGATATATACAGAGACAACGCTTTCACAGTTTTACTGATTACAAGTTCACATCTTACCTGCTGCTAGTTCTTTTATTCTTTGTTTGAAAATACACATAATTAAAATGTACTACACAAGCTATGAGAGCATGTTCATCTCCTATAGGAAAACAGGTAAATAATCTTTCTCTTATCTAGTAATTACATTGTAAACCAGATACCATTTCGATTTAAACTACCTAACAAAAAAAGAAACATTCTTTTTAAATTGCACGTTGCACCAGTTGAATATTACATTACAACAGACGAAAAGGAAACAGCAACATTTTCAAAGCTCAAGTGACTTTTTACTAACAATTGTCATGAAGAACAGCAAGGTTGTTATTCATAAATGAATCATTATTCACCAGCTGTACAGCACTAACCTTGATTGAGCAGGAACCAACAGAAAGAGGAAGCTCAGTAATGGTTCTCAGGCTAACCAAAAGGCTCATTAACCTTTGATTTTTTGGTGTTTGCTTCTCTTTCATTTCATTTGGAAATTCCTGCTGAGGGACAGGCAGATGTCTGCAGTGACTCAGCATGCATGGAGGAGCAGCTGATCCATCCAGAAGGTGAACAAAGTCCAACCTCAATTCTAAGCTGTCTATTTTCAGTAGAAGCAACTCATTTGAGAAAAAGGTGAATAGATATACTGATGACCTGGACTAAATGAAAAAAATGCAATTAAAGCTATGAAAAATTATTCTAAAGACAAGAGCTGCTTTCTGAAGCATCTGAAATTTATTACATGGTGTCCTTACATTATAAATGCTGTGGTGAATTTAATTTCTGTATTAGTTACTGAATTTTTTTTGAAAGCAATAAGGTTTCTATCATTCTGTGGATGATAAAAGATGTAGTATGCTTAGGTACATTTTTTTTTACTTTAGCAGCATCTCCTTTTTCCCCTTGAACCAAGATAGAAAATTATGAATTAAGGAAAATAATTTTGCAAGAAAGAAACCCAAAAGTATGCTTTATAAAAACTCTGTGGTGAAAAAATCTCTACTTGATTGATAGATACACAGCTGAAGGTCAGTGCCCTGAGAGCACTAATGGGCATTAATGGCCCTGAGCAGCCTCACCTGGGACCCCCACTCCACCCAAGAGACTGAGGGCCCCATTTCAGCTCCTTTTGGGGCACCTGCCTGGGCCTGACCTATATTATAGGTCCTGTGCCTTCATACTTACACATCTCAAAAATGAATAGTTTTGTCTCCACTCTGTATATTAATTCACTGAACTGTGAAACAACACAGTAAAGAGAGGGATAGGTTTTAAAGCAGAGTTAATCCAGGCTGAGCATAGCTACCTGCAGCTTATAGATTGTGGATAGATACAAAATTCACATAAGCTGAAATGCTGTAACACTTACCTATATGCTTTGAGGCATTTTAATTAAAGTATCTGGTCAAAATACCAACACCTCAGTATCTACAGTCAGATGTTATGTTCCTAAAGGAAAAGACTTAAATACTCTGAGTAAATGAAGGAAAGTAAATCTTGTTGAGATCATTAGAAATCCTGCAAGTATTCAGCTGTATTGGCAGTGCTGCGGAGGGAAAGGCCAACTTCTTCCCCTGAGAGCTGAGCAACTTCCTCTATCTCTAGGTAGTTAACTCTGGTTTTATATGAAACACCTCTGGCAGTGAAGGACAGGCGTTCATATTTAAAACATTAAGCAATGTGGATAAAGTCCTGGATTTCACCGTACAAGAATTTCCAGCAAAGGCTGTATTCAAAGAGAGCTTTCTGTAGGTTACCGTGCATCTCTGTAGGGATGGGATTTGATCTCAGTCTCTGTGTTGGGCTACTTTGGAGTAACTGGGCTAGGTGACTTTTCTGGGAGAGTGGGAAGCAGTTGTGTATGCTGTCAGAGAGCTTATTGAATGCTGGCGGGGAATGGGACAGAGACTTCAAAGATCTGGGAGATCAAGGTCTGAGGGGAGAGGGACAAACAGAACAAGCCAGCTCAGGGACTGGGAATAGATGAGGGACCCTCAGGGGTGATAAAACCAGAGGGACCTCGTGAGGTCTCGTTGTAAGTCTAGTCATTACTAGCAAGTACAGTGGATAGAGGGAAGACTTGCATATAAAACTTTACTATTGTTGTCTGTCTTAGTTACTTAGATTATTTTGTAAAGCTATTTATTCTAGCATAATCTAGTGGAATCTGGCTTTTATTTTTTTTTTTTTTTTTTTTTTAATTTGAAAACATTTTGATTGTTTCTGGGAACTTACCATAGGGGAAAAAAGGTCTAGTCAGATCTAGTTCAAAGCCCTTGTTGACTTGGTATCCTGCTGCAGAATAACTAGTGAAAAGCATAAAATGCATGGATTTTTCTGTAATATTTGCAAAGCATTGGAAAATGTGTATCATATTTTATCAACTTTCAGAAAGCTAGTTACGGCTAAGCTGAAAGAATATTACCCTTTAAATCCACACTAACTTGCTGTGCTTTTTGGAACAGTCCTAGTTCTCTTTAGCCCTGGCTAAAAGGGTGACTGGTGTATGTATATATTTAAACTTGTCTTGTTTCGTAGGCTATCTTATAGAATGGATAAACTACCAGCATTAATTCAAGGGTGAAACTAGAATTTGATTTATTAGTTTACTTCACTTAAAGGAAGAAGTAAATTTCTGTCCTTCCTCTGTAAACCTCTTCCACTGTAAATCTCCTAAATACTGATGTCTTATCTAGCAAACAGCTAGAAATTTGAAAAAAATAAGCTACTGTATTATTTTTCAAGGCCTTAAGTGTTACATGTCTTTATCTTCTAAATCCAGTAGAAGATATCCTTTTGATTAAGTTTGAATTTGGTAGCTTATTGTTATTAGCAGTAAGGGAAAAGTAATTAACACTTGAAAGCTGAGGACACCTGATGTGGAAATCATCTGTAGACAATAAATACAAAATGTGACAACTGTTTTCAAGTGAAATCAACTTTAAATGTCATCATTAAGTATGTCGTTGATCATTTTGTAGAACCATCTTACTAATGTGACTTATTTGGCCTGAGGGATTTAATTGAAAACGCATTTTGAAAGAATAATGTGGTGGGTCTTAGAGCTGAAAACCAATAAATGTGTTAACTGTTTAAGGAACTATGTATATTTAGTAGAAAGCTTCCACAGTTAAAACGGACTGGACGATCTTTAAGGGGTAATACAGAAGAATTCAGGGATGACAAGTATTGCAATACAGCAATGCAATAAATTTGGCCTGAGTTCTGACTTTTGGACAAACAAATTAGAACTAGTCTTTGGTGTGTTCAAGTGTTTTTGGTCTCTTTAAAAATGTTTGGGAACTGAGAGATGTTGTTTCTGTTTTTAAGAGCATGAGGATTAGTTTCTAGATGCTGCAAACTTCCTTTTCATGGATGCTTCCTTTTCATGGTGAATCCATGTGACCACATTTTACTTACGTAGCATTCCTATATCAACTTTGCACCAAAGCTTTGCCTCTTATGAAAATACTTTGGCTCTTACTGTGATTGCTTGTGCTTTACAGAAGCATATATTGATTGAATACTACATTTTGTAATCATTTTTCTGTAAGATAGTCAAATAATTGTTAGAATTGGATTATGCCAGTTTTGCTTCTCTTTATTTTAATGATACCAAAATGAGTCTTGTAGTTTACTCTAGATTCTATCCTTTGGAATATATATTCTGTCCTTTAGAAGCCTCTTCTTGGTTTTATTAGTCTAAACTCTGTGTGAGATGGTTTCTTTCTTAATGTCCGTTCAACCCTCCAGGATTTAAGAGACCTTTGTATGTAAGTGTTATGACTACCTTTAAACCCTGACTTTAGGTATTTAGGTGTTGAAGATGGCTGACTCCACTAAACTGTTGAGCATACAGCAGCTTTCACTGAACTATTTGGGTAATCAAATATTTGGAAAGATCAATCCACATGTTCTGCAACCTGTGAATATAAGTTTAAGAGGTTGAATTCTGAAAATCTTCGTAGTGCCTGGAAAGGTAGATATACATATGCATGAACATACATTGAAGGTTTTATTTTGGGGTAAAAGGAGCTTTTCTGAAAGCTACTGTAATGTGTTGTAGAATAGTGAGTGTTAAACAGTTAGGGGATAAAGATGGTCCTTGTCTGGGATGTGTGCAAAAGGATTCTTCCCCTCACGCCGTCTCTGTTCATATGTGCTTTTAAGCTTCAGTTACTGCAAATACTGTGTAAAGCTGCTTTGCGAGCAAACACGTTGCTGTGTACAAACAGAAGCAAGAAGAGGCAAATTTACTGGTAAATTCCATAAAACTTGGGGAGTATGTAAGAGGAAAAAGTAGACTGCCATTACAAATATGTGGTCTTTGAGATGGACGTTGGATGTTTGCAAACTATGTGAGATGTGGTCTATTTTAATGACTTTACTGAATCCCAAGCTGGTGCCGTTCCTGTCAGGACATCCATTCTGGCTGGAGCATTCAAAAAGAAATGCAGCTGGTCTACTTATCCCAAGGTCAGCCATGGTTTGTAAAACAAAATGATTTTTGACAAGATGGAACTTAATTTGGCCAATTGTTGTATAATAAAATTGTAAATTATGCAAATACATTTGGTGTATGACAGCTGTATTTGAAGGCTGCTTTTTTCACCTCCCTTGAGTTAATTGAGGAAATCTGGCAGCAAAAGGCCTCTCTTAGTGACATGTGTATCTAGTGGATGATCATACCTGGTGGTCTTGTACCTAAGAAAATCACTCAAGTTCACCAGAAATGCTCATTAAACAAGCTTAAATTGTTTTCATTGTCTGAAACTTGACTATTCCTGCTGGACTGTGATGAATGCTGCTCATTACTTAGATTAAGCTTTCAGCTTTGGGAAGAGTACTGCATTGTAAAATGTTTCGTTAGGCAAAGAGAAGGTAGTCATGTAGACAAATGGTAGAGTTTTAATCAATTAACTGGAAAAGTCTAGATGTACTACGTGCTGTCAGACTTGTAATAGTTTACAATTAATGCTGGGTGTGGAAGTGTTTTCATACGCACTGGGGAGAAAAAATTGTCCCTGAGTGTGTTCCCTGTTAGCTGAAAAAGATCCTAAAATTGCATGATGGACTCCTGTCCTCTTTGGGGCTGCTTTCTTTTCGAAAGCAAAGCAGCTGTCCTTGCCCATGTAGTTGCCCAAGTGGTGTTTCATTGGACATCAGGTAATACTGAGCCAGCCTGTGAGCTCTTAATGGGGCGATTAATATAAGAAATGGAGGCAATAACTTTAAATTTTATGATATGGAACAATACAGCATACAAGTTCCCTTTTATGTTGTGTAAATAAAAGAATAAATAACACAAAAGCCTACTTATAATTTCATACATACTACTAATACTGAATAATTACTCTATAACGGCATCTTTCTTTGCAGTTTTCATTTGTTATGCTTTAATTATGTTATGTTATGTTATGTTATGCCGGCTAAACATGAGCCAGCAGTGTGCCCAGGTGGCCAAGAAGGCCAATGGCATCCTGGCCACTATTAGGAATAGTGTAGCCAGCCGGTCTAGGGAAGTGATTGTCCCTCTGTACTTGGCACTGGTAAGGCCGCACCTTGAATACTGTGTCCAGTTCTGGGCCCCGCACTTCAAGAAAGATGTTGAGGTGTTGGAGCGAGTCCAGAGGAGGGCGACCAAGCTGGTGAAGGGTCTGGAGGGTCTGACCTACGAGGACCGGCTGAGGAAGCTGGGGTTGTTTAGCCTGCAGAAGAGGAGGCTCAGAGGTGACCTTATTGCAGTCTGCAACTACCTGAAGGGAGGTTGTAGCAGAGTGGGAGTTGGCCTCTTCTCCCGGGCAACTAGCAATAGGACAAGAGGACACAGCCTCAAGCTTCGCCAGGGGAGGTTCAGGTTGGACATTAGGAAGAATTTCTTTTCAGAAAGGGTTATTAGACATTGGAATGGGCTGCCCAGGGAGGTGGTGGAGTCACCATCTCTGGATGTGTTTAAGAAAAGATTGGACATGGCACTTAGTGCCATGGTCTAGTTGACATGGTGGTGTCAGGGCAATGGTTGGACTCGATGATCCCAGAGGTCTCTTCCAACCTGTTTGATTCTGTGATTCTGTGAATTGTTAGGAGTGCTTAGTGAGCTGACTCCAGAACTTGTAAGTATTATGCAGAAAGAAAACAATTAGGAAAACAGGAAGAAAAGCAGTGCTTTTGCTAAGAGATTTACTCTATACCATTTAAGTTACAATTGAAAGGCGAAAGAGAAAACAATGGAATAAAGTTGCAGGATTATTATACATGGCAGAAGGAAGAGGAATGGCAGAACAGCTTGTGCTGAGGCACAATGAGCAGAAAAAATTTTAGGAATCTGAATATCTCATGCTTAGGAAATGTGTTTTGGCCCGACAAGAGTCAGCAGATTAGAATAAGTGGCATTACAAGGTTGGTACAGTTGCGTGTATCTTTACTTCAAAATCAGAATGAAAACAATTCATTAAAGCAAACGCCTCATGGTGGAAGAGGGTATGTTCTTGGTTATCCATACATATTCAAGTTTGGTGTTTGTGTTTTGTTTTTTTTTTTTACCACTGATTTTTTTTTCTTAATAAAAATCCGGGAAAATTGTGAAGCTAATGCTACTATTGTAAGGGGTAGTTACATGTTCTTATGGGAAGATATTAGCACACAGATGCATTATTTTATGTGGTTATCTGGATCCTCAATCAGTGGAGTTTTGTGCAAGTGTAGTAATTTGTGTTGGTGGTTTCCAGCCTTATTAGTGTTCATTCTGAACAGAAACCTTGGCTCTTTTTTAACTCCCATTGCCTGATAATTCATCATAATTTGGCTCCGGATCACTTTGGCATAATGAACTAGAGTTATCTTTGTTGTACCTCTGCCGAAGTCAGTAGAGTAAGCATAGGGTAAGCTTGGTCAAGAATACTACCATACATTTAAAAATAAAGTAAGTCTTGCTATATTATTAAGCAACCAGAAAGCTAGAATAGGTTGTGGTGTTTTTCATAGCAACAAGATAAATGTAGTATTGTTTGAAAGTTTCAGCTGTATAAATACAGAGAATGTATCTGAGGAAATAGCAGCCCTTTGAAAGGAACGTAATTGTTTCTCAGGCATAGCAGCTTAATACTAGAGGAACTGCCTTTTTTGTTATATTTTAAAATTCAGATTAAAAACTCTTAAAGGATCATTTTGCACAGAACAAAGTGTGTTACACATCATTGTGTGCAGAGGCACAAATTTATTAAGTATGAATATGTGTAAAATAAAAATGGTAATTTTTTACAGGTACCACTTTCTTTAAAAATTGAATAGTCACCCATGTCTTTGAGATCTAGCCAATTATTGTACGGTTTCAGCAGGTGATGGAGATCCACCACAATCATACTAAACATTAGGTGTGACTCTGGAACCATGTACTAACTACAGTAAAACTGGATGTAGTTTTTATTTTTTATTTGCTCTGTAAACAGGATCCCCAGATTTAAAGACTAAATAAATCTTCTGCAAGCTAGATACAAGTCTACTAACCATAGATTAATAGCTTCCTCAAAACAGGAGGGTTGTCTGTAGTTGAATGTTGTACATATTTGTTCAGGTTTGTTTGACTTTCACTTTAGAACAAAATCTGGCTAGTTTGTATATATGAATGTTACATGATTTATCAAGCATCATGAATGACTACACAGCTTTGTGAATTATTGTGCCTCATCTGAGCTGGAGTAACTGTTCATGAATGTATCCTTAACTGCACTTACGGCTGCAGATACACTGTAAAGCACATTAGATGAAACCTTTCATTAGCATGATTGAGTAGTAATGGCTTAACAAGTTTCCTCCCTTCAGCTAACCTTTGCCATCCATTAGTTGAGTGCATGCTTTGCCTGTCAGATTGAGAGATAATGCAGTTTAGTTTCAGATTTGAGCTAAGTCATGTTATCTCCCATTTAGCTCTTACATTGAAGATTAAGCTAAATTGTGTTATCTCAAATTGAAGTGGGCTAAAAGCATGCAGGCAGATGGCTACTTCAGCTTGACAGTGTAACCCATTAAGATCATGATAACTTGCTTGTGTCTGAGCCAAGACTGCTCTATTAGTTCTGCTGCTGTTGCAAAAAAAAAAAAAAAAAAAGGCAAGTGGGATGTGGAATTGGAACAGCAGGTAGGACAGTGGCAGCAGTTTACAGGCAACTAGTATAACAGGGCTTTCAAGAAAAGGCTTCTTCCTCTGTACAGTGCGCCAAGGCGACTCTTTCCTTAAGGTTGTGTTCTTTGCACTTCAGAGAATATCTTTTTTTTTTTAAGGGAGAAGGGACGGGTATATGGGGCAGTTACAATAATAATGCTGCCTTTCTAGAGAACCCTGTCAAAGGAGAATATCAAAATGTAGTGTGTAGAACAGACGGTTTAAAAGCCTTGAAGGAATGGAACTGGAGAGTCTAGTAATGAACGAACTGGAGAAGAATGATAGTCTTTATTTAGCTGGATCTCAAGGCTGCCAATTTCTGTACCAGCAGAAAGCTTGAAATATGTGCACATACTTCCCTGAGCCTCAGGATACATTTTTATCATTCATAACCTTAGTACCTAGCCAAGAGTATTCTGCCAACGTTTGCTAGATTTGAAAGACCAACTCAAGGTGTTTCTCCTGTAATAAAGGAGCAATAAGAGTATCCTTAACCAGCTGACCTACCTGAAGCGGTTACTAGAAAGTGTGTCCTTTTGTCCAGTTTTCTCTATTTTTGACTCCTTTCTGCAAAAGAATAAAACAGATAATACCACAAACCAAAACTTTTCATTTCTGAAAATGTTACATGTTATCTTGAAGGCTAATTCAGGTGCTTCTTACTCTTTTGGCTCCTTGGCCATGCTGCATCTCCCATGAGATGCTGATTTCCTCTCAAGCTGAAGTTACACACAGATATTCCAGGTGAGAAGCCTAGCACAAATGAATGAAAATAGGATCACAGGTATCTTTGTGTCTTCAATGGCATCAGGGTTTTTTTTTGGTACCCTTGCATTTTTGTTTTTGACAGTCAGCTCTTTTGCGGCTGGAGTTTATGGTGAAAGAAAACTGAAGGCAAGTGGCATCTTTTAGAAGTCCCAGCTCAACTTTTATCATCTTCTTACCTGGTATTAGATGCATCATCTAATAGCTAGACAAGGGGTGAATGTGTCTCTAATCTTTGCCTATAATTGGGATCAGTGCTAACTTGGTAATGTTGAGTAAGTTGTTCGCTTTCTGACATTTGGAAAAATGACAAATCAAAACCCCATGACACTACCTTATTATTTTTATTTAATTAATATTAACCGAAGCAATTTGGAGTACTGGGATAAAAATTGGTTGAGTGACAAGTATTTCTTATAAACTTAATCAATTTCTGAAGGTAATGCTTCCTGTGGGTGGAATTAAAGAACTTTGAAATTGCCTTTTTTTTTACGAAATGTTGTTAGTGCAAATGAGAACAAGTTTCTACTTTCCATAAAAGCTGCTATGCAGGTATCATGCATGGAAAGTATGTGCCAAGGAGTGGAACATCTCCCTTATGAGGAGAGGCTGAGGGAGCTGGGTCTCTTTAGCTTGGAGAAGAGGAGACTGAGGGGTGACCTCATTAATGATTATAAATATGTAAAGGGCAAGTGTCATGAGGATGGAGCCAGGCTCTTCTCAGTGACATCCATTGACAGGACAGGTGCAAGCTGGAACACAGGAGGTTCCACATAAATATGAGGAAAAACTTCTTTACGGTGAGGGTACCTGAACACTGGAACAGGCTGCCCAGAGAGGTTGTGGAGTCTCCTTCTCTGGAGACATTCAAAACCCGCCTGGACGCGTTCCTGTGTGATATGATCTAGGTAATCCTGCTCTGGCAGGGGGATTGGACTAGATGATCTTTCAAGGTCCCTTCCAAACCCTAACATTCTGTGATTCTGTGATACAATTTGAAGAGGAGATGTGAGATAATGTGCGTTAGTAAATTTATAAATTCAAGTCATCTGTATGCTCCTGAGAGACACAAGGGTGGGATGAAAATAAATTTCTCTGCACAAAGTAGGCTTCCCCACAAATGATAGCACATGAACTATGGTAGTATCATGTGTTGTATTCCTTTCTTCAGTCCCTCTCCCTTTTGGTTCATAACAGCCAAGCTTTTGGGGATGTGATAGAGCACTTGCAAGTGCTTATAAACCTATGAGAAGGTCGATGACGTGTACAATGCTTTTAACGAACCTCCAAGGGAATTTCTTAGTGCTGTTTCTTTTGGAATTAATGATTTGCTTCATATAAAGGTAATGTGAAGGATGGTTGAAAGGGTGCTGTTCATTGTGATGTATTTGCCACTGGGGCTTATTTTAGTGTTTGAAATCTACATGGGATAGCGTTCAGGGCTGCTCATGCATTTGTTTCTGTTACGTGACTTCCAAAAACCATTTTGATGTTTTTGCTGGCAGAACCTTTGTGGATATTTCAGGCATTTTCATGATTTTTTTTTGACACTGCAATGTCTAAAGAAATCAATTTTATACTGAAGAAATACAGCAGTTTCAAAGGATTCTGAACTGGTCAATGTCAACCACAAGTGTACAATAACAGAGATCAATAATCCATTCAGCAACACTGAGAAACTAGTGAAGTGACTTCTGAAAACAAAAAGCAAGTACTATGAGAAATCCTAATCACTGTACAGATGCAAGGCCTTTAATTTAAAAATAAACAAGTAGCAATGAATAAACTGTTAATTGTAAGTATCCTGATTATCAATCAACTGATTCTATCCTCAGGGAAGAGGTAAAGGTATCTTTAGATGAGTAATTTCCTTTTACTCTTACCTGGGCCCTTTCTATCAAGCACATATAGAATCATAGAATGGTTTGGATTGGAAGGGACCTTAAAGATCATCTGGTTCCAACCCCTTGGCTATGGGCAGGGACACCTTTCCACTAGACCAGGTTGCTCAAAGCTTCGTCCAACCTGGCCTTGAACACTTCCGGGGAGGAGACATCCACAACTTCTCTGGGCAACCTGTTCCAGTGTCTCACCACCCTCACAGAAAAGCATTTCTTCCTAAAATCTAATCTAAATCTACCCTCTTTCAGTTTAAAACTGTTACCCCTCATCCTGTCACTACTTGTCCTTGTAAAAAGTCCCTCTCCAGCTTCTTTGTAGGCCCCCTTGAGGTACTGGAAGGCTTCTAGGAGGTCTCCCTGGAGCCTTCTCTTCTCCAGGCTGAACAGTCCTGACTCAGCCTGTCTTCATAGCAGAGGTGCTCCAGCCCTCTGGTCATCTTCGTGGCCCTCCTCCGGACTCACTCCGAGAGCTCCATGTCCTTCTTATGTTGGGGGCCCCAGAGCCGCAGTACTCCAAGTAGGGTCTCACAAGCGCAGAGTATAGGAGGAGAATCACGTCCCTCGAGCTGCTGGCCACGCTTTGTTTGATGCAGCCCAGGATATGGTTGGCTTTCTGGGCCGCAAGTGCACATTGCTGGCTCATGTTGAGCTTCTCATCAACTATCACCCACAAGTCCTTTTGCTCCGAGCTGCTCTCAATCCATTATATATATGTATTCTGTGACTTCTGCCACATCACGTATCAAAGAAGTAAAATCTTGTTTTGTGTTTCTTTTTCCCACGCAACATATATAGAGAAAAGATTATTGCTTTCCTGTTGAAAATGTTTGAAAAGGTAGAATGAATTACCTATTGTAGAGTACTCAAGGTAGAGCAAATGACTCATGTTGGGATCAGAGATGCAGATGTGGCATGGGGCCAACTTTTTCACCATTGTCATATTCCTTTCTTCCTAAACTAAACTTCAATTTTTATGAAATGGAAGCTGAAAATTCTCATGGGGTCTTTTACACCATGTTTTCTTCATGTGGTCTGCTAATCACCAGTTGTACCAAGAGCCTAACAACTATGTTAAATGGCTATTGGCTGCAAAACAGTGTCTTTGCTTTTAGGGTGTGTATGTGTGTGTACTTTTGTTGGAGATTATGTAATTGATAAATAAATACTCATTTTCAGATGTGATCTTGGTTATCAGTTTAAATTCTGAATAGATTCTTTGAAAAGGGAATAATTTAAATGGGAACAGGTGTCCAAGGAAGGAGGATAGTTCTGAACAATTTATTGGTGGTTTGAAGCCATGAATAATTCAGGACCTACATATCTTTAAATGACATGCAATGAACTAGATTGCTGCAAATTACATGAATATGAGAATGATGTAATATCACGTAAATTTGATATTCATCTACAAAGGTTTGTTGTTTGTCAAGCTGTTTGTGGGTTTGCAGCTGACCTTTAAAAACTTGAAGATGAATCAAACTAATAGCCTGAACAATGAAAGTCTTTCAATAAGTGAGCATAATAAATCTCCCCACTTTGAGAAGGAGGCAAGTATAATATATAAAACTAAAGACAAGCTTTAATAGACACACAGAACATAGGGAATTAATTCTGAATATAGAAAGATTAATTATAGCTATGGTGAGGTTGAGGGTTGAAGATGTATGGATGCATTTGAGGATTCAAGATTCCATACCCTCCTTTTAACTGTATCTTTGAGACAAGTCATCCTAAAAGTTATCTTTGTGAAGCACGGAACTTGGAACTTCAATCCTTGGTCATGATAATTACACTGCAGTGAAGGGAACCACTAATTTGTGTGGTTCTAGTTGAATCATGAGGGCGGGAAAATGAACTGATTAAAAAATAGCAATGCCAAAGTGGTAGGATGCTTGCTGTGGTTTGTAACCTTAGTAAGCCCACAACTCTTAGCATTTCCATTTGGCAGGGTGGAGTGGCATGATTTTAACTATCTATGCAATATTTATGACAATACAGCAAAAGGAATGTTATTCCTCTAAGGAGCAATAAGTATTAAAAAAAAATACCAAACCAAGCCGAAACATTAAGTAGGATTATTAGAAAATGAAAGATAATTAGCAACTTAGAAGGAGTCTTCCACTTTTAGTGCAAATCATAGAATCTATTCCTTTCTAGCTGCTAACTGAAGAACATGTACTGTCTGTGCTACTTACAAATGGTAATCTTTCCTGAACAAGTTGCTTTTTCTGTGAAGTTCAGGATTGACTGTGATGTCAAGAAAAAGTCAGAAGTAGCTGTGTATATGATTTTGTGTGCATGGAGAAACGAATGTGTTTAAAGTATTAACATGGAAAGTAAAATTTAGGCTTAACATCACATTGCTAGCTGATGCAATATCACACTTAATCCATCTGCATCTGAACCACAGGTTGCGTTTAGTGTTGTGCTTAGTTAAAATGATTGTGCTAAATCAAAACTCAATTTTCAGTGAGGTACATCCAGCCAAATACCATATATAATCACGTTTAAATTGGGACTATAAAACAAAGTTCTCATGAAATGTGAAGCTGAGCAGAAATAATTTGGCTCTGGCCTTCAGAAACTCTGGCTATGAGAGCTGAGCTGTTTGAGTATTTTGAGCAAACACCGGTCAGTGAAGTTCTCCCTCAGCATTACAGAGTGGTTTTATCCTGTTCAAAATTGAACAGGGTTTGGTAGTATTTATGAACTTAGTGTTTTTCAGGCTTACTGGGACACCAAATATAAAATGAAACCAACTGAGCATCTAGCAAAATGAGAGGATTTGTAGAGTGTAGGTGAAGCTCTGTAGCATGCATGACTGTGCCTGCCTCCCCCATGCATAATAGGGGGATGCATATATAATACCTATATTTGTGTGGTTTATTGTTGCTTAAATGGCTGTCAGATTATAACAAGTGCTAAATTTAATGCCTAGCTATAATATTGCAAAGGGGGTTTTCCTGTCACCACAGAGATTTTCTTATCACACAAGACATGTCGTTCAGTAACTGTAATGCTTTAATTTTAGACACTCTTTCATGCAATATGTGACTATATCAATCTTTTGGTAAAATGAAAATGAATGTGGTAAAGGGTTTGTTCACTTAAGATGGAAATTCCATAAAAAGGTACATGCTGTGCTTACATCTTGTATAGTACAAGCAGCTTAGGAAGGCAGTGTTATGTAGTAAACTATTACTCAGTGTGTATCACCTTGGAATGGTAAAACAGCATAAGATACTGAATGCACTGAACATAAACGCAAGGCACAACTTGTACTTTGTCTGAAGAGAATGGCAAAATAAGTAGTCATAACAATGAAATATTTGTATAAAAAAATTTTTTTGCCACCTAAATGTACAGGCTCTCCTCTGAAATCTGTTGTTCTTATCACTGTAGTAAGATTTGTGCTGGACAATGATGTTTTGGTGTAGCATTGTCTGTCTACAGTTGTGCCTGGATCTTAACCTAGCTTCCCTTTCCATCTTGCAGGGCTGTTCTATCAAAACTACTGAAGGGGCTAGAATGAGCGCAGCTATAGGCTGCTCAGGTTAGCCAAGCAGGCTGTCATGGCTTGCACAAGGTATGCAAGATACAGGACAAAGTTTCATACTAGCTATGCCATTAACTAGTGTTGGCCACAGTATCTGACTGATGCAGTGCCCATTCCAGAAGGTTTCCTAGGATTGTTCAAAAGACAGTGAGCATTTTGGGAAGTGAAAACTGTAGGAATGATGCTGACACAAGAGTGATATTTACTACACTGGCATTTGGCTTTACAGAAAGTAGGAAGTACTTCAGCTTTTCTGATGGAGCACAGGAATACTATTATAAATGGTCTGTGTATGGACGCAATGTATCTCGTGTACTCAAGAAACCACTGGGTCTTAGCATACTAAGTGTCTCCAGTGAAGACAATGTGGCTTTTAAAAAGAAAGCTTGCATAGTGTTCCAATGAGCTGAATTTTCAGTTATTTCTTTCCATTTGTAAACCAACACTGTCCATATTTTTTTCCCAACTATTGCTTCATCTTCATTTTAAAAACTTCAGTTCAAAACTTTGTGCTTTCATCACTTGTGTGCAACAACTTAATACCATGAGAAGATGGAAACACAATAAAAATTTGTACTTAACAGTAATTCAGCACAAGGTCACTGTGTTTTTTTCTTTTCTTGTTAAATTAGGCTTTAACAACCCTTTAGGAGGCTATGTGTGAATATTTTGTTGTAGAGGTTAAATGTTTCAGAAAAGATGATACTTCTGCCTTCATATCACAAAGTATTGGGTTGTTGTCTGAAATAACAAGAGAGAAATACGCTTATATATCAAACTTCTTCAAAGTCCTAACTAAATAGTATTATAAGTTTTGGAGAGCTTGTAACAGCAAGGAAATAGTGCCTTTAAAGTATGCTAATAACATTTGCTCTTGACTTTCAGATAAGTGACAATGTGCTTGTTTGGGAGAGCATCCTAAAATAGCCTCCCAGGGTAATACTAATGCTAATCAATCACTGTGTTACTGTCTTTCACATATAAATGGAAAGATGTCAGAGTGTTGTTGAGGTGCTAAAGGTGGAATAAGTGAAAGGGAAGGCTAGCACTTATTCAAATACCTACCTGGACCTGATCACATCTTAGTGACAGGCTATCTGGGACTTCTTGCTTCAGACATTATTAGCATTTCTGCAGATATCTGATTTAAATGGCTTCTGGTACTGTGGAACTTGGTGTCTAACTAGTATGAAGATCCACTGAAACTATGGAAAGGTGAGCTGTGGTGAAACACACAATAGTTTTGCTTTCCTACTATCTTGATATATCTTTTTTAACTCATGCCACATAGCTTAATACTGTTCTCTCAGTACTTTTAGCTAATTTTCTCAATTTTACTGAAAAGACAAAGGCTGGGGATGAAGGAAGAGGCTTTTATAGGATGAAAATCAAACTTCGTCATACTTGTCTATGTAACTTTTAGAAAAACTCCCCAAACCCTGCAGTGTTAGCAAAAATCATGAATGCAGAGTCTTAAACCTGAAGTTAGCAGGAGTCAGTGGTGGGAGAGCGCTAGAAGATGCTGATGGAGGTGCTGGAAGCAGCTGTACAGTGCATAGAGCTAGGCAGGAATGAGACCCATAGCTGTCCCAGTGGCATGTTCTGGCTTGGAAATGGAGAACAGCTGGGTGGCAGCCAGACTATCAAAGATCAGCTGAACCTCACTGTACCAAAGAAAGATGCCATCCCTCTAATTTTACATGTACATGAAGGTGATTTTGCCATCCTGGGTAGGCTCTAAACAATTGGACAGTCTTAAAGAGCTTATTTGAAACAAGTGGGCAAGATTTTAAGCTCTTTTCTAAGTATGGTAATTGTGTAATAAAAACAGATGACTAGGCAGAGAAATTTTTTTGGTCGTTTTGATTATTCCCCTACACCCAATTGCATCCGGGTTTCCCCTCTGCCCCCTCTCCCCCCATCTTTCCTACCATTTGTGTATGTGCGTCCTCAAAAGAATAGAAATACTCTGTCCTGTCAAACCCAAAATTCATGTGTTATCACACTGTCTGGCAGTGTGTGAGTTGTAGATGAGTGTGTGTGAGTGCTTATTTTGTGATCAGAATCAATAGTTTTCATTATTTCCATTATTTTATCTTACTAACATGGGATTCTGAGATATTTGCTATACTACATCCGGAATAACCTTCCAGAAGATTTAAATGCCTTCTATTCAGGACTTCTTTTGTTTTAAACTACTGTTGCTTCATCAGTAATCCCATTTCCACCATATTCTTTTGTATAATAGGTATAGAAATCACTTATTTAAAGACTATAAGGGTGCATAGTAACATTAGTAATTATCAAGGCAATGTTCCTAGCGACTAAAGAGATGAAAGAAAAGAGCAAATGCTTTTGAGTTGTTGGGGCTTTTCTTACTCTTAAATACATTTGTTTTTCTTGTGGCAGCCCACTGAGACTAAGAATTTAGGATTGCAGAAAAACAGTTAAACAAGTGTGTGCTTAAAGACAAGAAATGATACTTTGGCTCAGCCTTGCCTTCCAAGGTGAATGAATCCGTATTTTAGGAATTCAAACACCATATATAAGCAAGCATTCTCAGTGAACGATTTGGTCACAGTGCAAAGTTTCTTGATTAATATGCCAGTATGTGTGTTTCCATGAGTACTATGTAAATGCACAGCAAAAAATTGAATTCTGAATCCCGATTTAACCCATATAATGCATAAGGTTTCAATATGATTAAAAAAAGAAAACGCAGAGCCTTTCTGTAGCAGACCTGTGTTCCTAAAGTGTCATTTAATGTCTTTGAGGTACTGTAACCTCCTAGGAATAAACTTTCAATTCATGTTCTAATTTATTTCTGACAAAACAGTGCTTTTCAAAAAACTTCCTTCTGAGATTATAAAGGCTTCACTTCAAGTATATCCGTAGCCATACAGCCCTGTAAGAAGCATTTGAACTTTCAATGAATATCAGTTATTCTGGAAAGCAATCCACTGAGCTCCAGAAGGATACCACAGCTGGCTTGTATTAAAGGTGTGTTCAGGGCACATGGCTGTTCTGCTATGTTACTCTAATGTTACTGTTAACTTCCAAAGTAAATAATGTCTCTATCTTTCTCTTTGTATTCATCAGGGCATTGTGCTGTGTCTAGCTTAGAGAATTTGGTTTTACTACTTCCATTCATCTTCTACTTGTCATGCAATGTCTATTACAAGGGTAATTGATATAGTGTGAACTCAACTGAGTAAGATAGATAGAGTGACCATGCTTTGAAAAATGTGTATGATGTTACTTAATAAGAATAAATATGTCTAAAGAATGGTTTGTCACTCTGGATGACAGATGACATTTCTTGGTTGGTGCTATGAGGAAAATTACTACATCTGTGAGATATGAATGAATGGCCTCATTCATATCTCTGTTATCTACCAGCAGTCCTGGTTAACTGGAGAAGTTCCAGCTGACTGGAAATTAGAAAATGTAATGCCCATCTACAAGAAGGGTCGGAAGGATGATCCAGGGAACTATAGGCCTGTCAGCCTGACCTCGGTGCCAGGCAAGGTGATGGAACAGATCATCCTGAGTGCCATTACACAGCACATGCAGGACAAGCAGGACTTTGGGGCCAGCCAACATGGATTCATGAAAGGCAGGTCCTGTTTGACCAACCTGGTCTCCTTCTATGACCAAGTGACCCACTTAGTAGATGAGGGCAGGGCTGTGGATGTAGTCTATCTAGACTTCAGTAAGGCATTCGACACTGTCTCCCACAGCATCCTCCTAGACAAACTGGCTGCCCGGGGCTTGGATGGGTGAACTCTTCGATGGGTTAAAAACTGGCTGGATGGCCGAGCCCAGAGAGTGGTGGTGAACGGGGCAAAGTCCAACTGGCGGCCGGTCACTAGCGGTGTTCCCCAGGGCTCAGTTCTGGGGCCGGTGCTGTTCAATATCTTTATAGATGATCTAGATGTAGGGATTGAGTGCACCCTCGGCAAATTTGCAGATGACACCAAGCTGGGTGGGACTGTCGATCTGCTGGAGGGTAGGAAGGCCCTACAGAGGGATCTGGACAGGTTAGATAGATGGGCCGAGACCAACGGCATGAGGTTCAACAAGAACAAGTGCCGGGTCTTACCCTTTGGCCACAACAACCCCATGCAGCTCTACAGGCTGGGGGAAGAGTGGTTAGAAAGCGGCCCGGTGGAAAGAGACCTGGGGGTGCTGATCGACAGCCAGCTAAACATGAGCCAGCAGTGTGCCCAGGTGGCCAAGAAGGCCAATGGCATCCTGGCCTCTATTAGGAATAGTGTAGCCAGCCGGTCTAGGGAAGTGATCATCCCTCTGTACTCGGCACTGGTGAGGCCGCACCTTGAATATTGTGTCCAGTTCTGGGCCCCGCACTTCAAGAAAGATGTTGAGGTGTTGAAGAAAGTCCAGAGGAGGGTGACCAAGCTGGTGAAGGGTCTGGAGGGTCTGACCTACAAGGAACGGCTGAGGGAGCTGGGGTTGTTTAGCCTGGAGAAGAGGAGGCTCAGAGGTGACCTTATTGCCGTCTACAGCTACCTGAAGGGAGGTTGTAGTGAAGTGGGAGTCGGCCTCTTCTCCCAGGCTACTAGCGATAAGACAAGAGGACATAGCCCCAGGCTTCACCAGGGGAGGTTCAGGTTGGACATTAGGAAGCACTTCTTTTCAGAAAGGGTCATTAGACATGGGCTGCCCAGGGAGGTGGTGGAGTCACCATCTCTGAATGTGTTGAATATCCGATGGATCAGTCAAGTTTGTGGCTGGTGTAGTTACAGTGTTCTGTGCTGGGAGGCTTCCACTAAGCTGTTTATCCATTTGACTTAATTCAATTCCTATATTTCCTAATTTAGGAAAGAAAGCATTTCCATTTTATAGAAGAATATATTTTATAGTTGATTTACATTGCTCAATGGGCAGCAGGTTTTATTTTAATATAGATGTAATGCAGGATTGTGTGTATATCAAATTGCATCAGATCTTCATAAGACAGACTGTACTTTGAAAATTGTGTAGTCACACAAATTTGTTTACATAATATCACAGGTCTTCTAAATATTACACTGATATGCACTACAGTGTTTTCAGTAACTAACGTTGCTGCAAGGTTTGAAGTAGATACATAGTTTGAAATCCAAAGCATGTATTTCATCTTCTACTCCTAAAGTGTATTCAACTTCAAGTGTCTGCCTACTCACTTTTATTTCTTTTTTCTTTCTTTATTACTAATCCATGTTTTTGTAGCCACTCACTTGTTAAAAGGCATACATACAAACTGGGAATTTAAATCTTCATTTAATATTTCATCTCATTCCTAAAAGTTTTGATTTAAATTGCTCTGCTTAATAAGGTACAGTATTCTATTAGTATGGGACACAATTGATGGGGTTTTTACTGGTGAATATTTCTGTTCGTATAAGATTCTGCATGGTATGAATGAAACATCAGTCTTTTATGCTAAATCTCAGCTTCTTGCTTGGTATTCAGAGGTCTTTAAGCTATTTGGTAGATGGAGACTGAAATATGCATTTGATAACACTCTGTTTTCTTGAATTGGCCATGAGTTTCCACTTTCTTTTGCGGTGCTCAAGATAACGACAGTGAAGTCAAGTTATCACTAGAATTGCTGGGGACAAAGTTCCTGAGAAGAGGGTCTGGGAGTACTAAAATTCTTAAGTTTAATACAAATCGTAACATTGAGAGAAGCAAAGTCCTTATTTAAAATAAAGCCAAACAGAGACTCTTTTCCAGACTCCTTGGCAGGAAAGCACTATCAGAAAGCATTAGTCTTTCAACAACAGACAAAACTATAAGTTTGTATGTTTGTCTTGTTTATTTCTAACGGATTGTTGGAATACGCAGAATAGATATTGGATGTAAGGATATGTTGTGAGGAAGTACATAAGGATATAAATACCCAAAGTATGTGTCTCTTTAGCCCACACCCAGGGCTAACCAATAACCAGTTGTTCTATCACCCAATATCTGCTTCCCAACCAAGAAAGGGAATTGTGAAAAGGAGGGGAACTTGTGGGTTGAAATTTAAACAGATTTCATAAAATAAGAAAACCAATACTGATACTAATACAAAAGACAGAAAATTATACTCGGCTCATAGAGTGGTGGCAAGTATGTCCAGGGATAGTAACCATTGAGAAGAGAGGAGAGCAGAATAAAAAGGCCCCCCTATTCTCTGCAAGGTTTCCCTTTTATAGTGAACTTGATGTTAATGTTACAGCATACACCTGTGGGCCAGCCTGGATCAGCTGCCCTGGCTTTCACTGCTAATGGCCTTGATTACCATGCCACAGCTGGCCACAAACTGAAATAAAATGTAACAGAAAATTGATTCTATAAATTTTATCCCTGCAAAACCAGGACAGTATGCAATCTGAACAACAAGTCAGGAAGAACACATACTATTTTTCTTAAATGCTGTTATTTGACTTTGTAAAAACATTGAAGTTTTACAGTGATTTGAATTCTTATTTTTTGTAGCTGCTTTGAAACTTTTCTCCATGCTACGCCTTTTGCATACCAGTTTCTTAGCTGCTACTGTTACAGTTCTGAATATGTTCTGGACTTCTTGGTTTGGATGTTAAAGCTTACAGATTTTTATTTTTTTTTTTATTTTATTTTTAATTTATTTTTTAAATCCATGGATCTTGTCCATGACGTATATGAAGAAGCAGATCTGTGAGTAAAAAAAAAAGAAATCCACGTCCATATTTACAGTTGTAAAATAATGACTATGATTGTTGGGTTTTGTCTCAAAAAATGAAAAAAATAGACAAAAATATCAAGTTGTTAAAGGTATAAAAATACTGAGGTGGTACAGTGTGAGAGTAAGGAAGGGATGTTACCACTTGTGATAGCAACAGAATGTCTTGATTGGCAGAAGAGAGGTCTTTTTGGAGAGGAGCATATATTCCGTTCTTTAAAAGCTGCAGTGGCTCTTTAGACCTACAGGTGCCCAGCTGCTCAGCACCTCTAGGGGGCAAGTCTGAGGCATGGCAGAGAGCAGACACTGTGCCTTGTAGGTTATTACTCTCTGCTCACTGGAGCAGCTATTCCCGTAGAAGTATTGCAGCAAATTTTATCACAATATTCCTGTAAACATCCATGTGAATTTTACTAAGGAAAGCATCAGTCATGGGCTAGAAATAATTGAAACTCATAGGGAGTTTTGTCAAGCTATGAGGGAGGAGTTTTTTCTCTTGATGCTGTAATATTTTTCACTTTTTAAGAATGGACAAGCAGGGGAAGTTGTCATGAATGTGGTGAGATTCGTGCAGAGCTAGAGAGCTGGGAACAGCACTGCAGGAGAAAACATGCTTTACTTCAAAAGGGTCTTCTGCTGTAGGCAGCAGAGATTTGGGTAGTATTTGGGTATGCTGTTTTGATGACAAGCAGGAGAAACATACCCTTTCTAGATACAATTTCTGTTTAACTCTAGATTCTACAGAAAACTGAGTTCACTTAAAAAAAAAAAAATCACTGAGGTTTTTTTAAGCATGAGAGAGTCTTGTGCTCAATGACCTTGTAGCTACAAAGAAGTAATAAACTGTTTTGCCAAGGTTGTAAGCTCTGGTAAAAGGAGCCACCCGGTCGCCGGCCCTTGTACTCGTGGGTGACTTCAACTTGCCGGATGTCTGCTGGAAATACAACATGGCAGAGAGGAAGCAATCTAGGAGATTCCTCGAATGTGTGGAGGACAACTTCCTCGTGCAAGTGGTAAATGAGCCCACTAGAGGAGGGGCCCTGCTTGACCTGTTGTTTGTGAACAGAGAAGGACTAGTGGGAGATGTGAGGGTCGGTGGCCCTCTTGGGAGTAGCGACCACGAAATGTTAGAGTTTTCGATAGTGGGGGAAGTAAGGAGGGGCAAGAGTAGAACTTCTGCCTTAGATTTCCGGCGGGCTGACTTTAGCCTGTTTAAGAGGCTGGTGGACCGAGTCCCTTGGGAATCGGTCCTGAAGGGCAAAGGAGTCCAGGAAGGCTGGACATGCTTCAAAAGGGAATTGCTAAATATTCAGGAGCAGGCTGTCCCAGTCTGTAGGAAGACAAGCCGTCGGGGAAAAAGACCAGCCTGGTTAAACAGAGAACTTAGGCTAGAACTTAAGGAAAAAAAGAGAACCTACTTGCTCTGGAAGAAGGGTCGAGTAACTTGGGAGGTCTATAGGGACATGGCCAGGTCGTGTAGGGAGAAGATTAGAAGGGCCAAGGCTCAATTAGAGCTTGATTTGGCTGCTACAGTCAAAGATAACAAAAAAAGCTTTTACAAATACATCAACAGCAAAAGAAGGGTCAAGGAGAGCCTCCACCACTTGCTGAATGAGGAGGGTAGTGTAGTGTCAGGGGATGAGGAAAAGGCAGAGGTGCTCAATGCCTTCTTTGCCTCGGTCTTTAATGTCAAGACCGGTTGTCCTCAGGAGACTCGGCCCCCAGAGCCTGAAGTTAGGGACGTGGGGCTGTGTGAACCTCCCGTAATCCAGGAGGAGACGGTTAGTGACCTGCTGTGCCAGTTGGACACCCACAAGGCTATGGGCCCGGATGGGATTCACCCCAGAGTAATGAAGGAACTGGCAAACGAACTTGCCAAACCACTCTCTATTATCTACCAGCAGTCCTGGTTAACTGGAGAAGTTCTAGCTGACTGGAAATTAGCAAATGTAACGCCCATCTACAAGAAGGGTCGGAAGGATGATCCAGGGAACTATAGGCCTGTCAGCCTGACCTCGGTGCCAGGCAAGGTGATGGAACAGATCATCCTGAGTGCCATTACACGGCACATGCAGGACAATCGGGGCATTGGGGCCAGCCAACATGGATTCATGAAAGGCAGGTCCTGCTCGACCAACCTGGTCTCCTTCTATGACCAAGTGACCCACTTAGTAGATGAGGGCAGGGCTGTGGATGTAGTCTATCTAGACTTCAGTAAGGCATTCGACACTGTCTCCCACAGCATCCTCCTAGACAAACTGGCTGCCCGGGGCTTGGATGGGTGAACTCTTAAATGGGTTAAAAACTGGCTGGATGGCCGAGCCCAGAGAGTGGTGGTGAACAGGGCAAAGTCCAACTGGCGGCCGGTCACTAGCGGTGTTCCCCAGGGCTCAGTTCTGGGGCCGGTGCTGTTCAATATCTTTATAGATGATCTAGATGTAGGGATTGAGTGCACCCTCGGCAAATTTGCAGATGACACCAAGCTGGGTGGGACTGTCGATCTGCTGGAGGGTAGGAAGGCCCTACAGAGGGATCTGGACAGGTTAGACAGATGGACCGAGACCAACGGCATGAGGTTCAACAAGAACAAGTGCCGGGTCTTACCCTTTGGCCACAACAACCCCATGCAGCTCTACAGGCTGGGGGAAGAGTGGTTAGAAAGCGGCCCGGTGGAAAGAGACTTGGGGGTGCTGATCGACAGCCAGCTAAACATGAGCCAGCAGTGTGCCCAGGTGGCCAAGAAGGCCAATGGCATCCTGGCCACTATTAGGAATAGTGTAGCCAGCCGGTCTAGGGAAGTGATCATCCCTCTGTACTCGGCACAGGTGAGGCCGCACCTTGAGTACTGTGTCCAGTTCTGGGCCCCGCACTTCAAGAAAGATGTTGAGGTGTTGGAGCCAGTCCAGAGGAGGGTGACCAAGCTGGTGAAGGGTCTGGAGGGTCTGACCTACGAGGAACAGCTGAGGGAGCTGGGGTTGTTTAGCCTGGAGAAGAGGAGGCTCAGAGGTGACTTTATTGCAGTCTACAACTACCTGAAGGGAGGTTGTAGTGAAGTGGGAGTTGGGCTCTTCTCCCAGGCAGCTAGTGATAGGACAAGAGGACATAGCCTCAAGCTTCGCCAGGGGAGGTTCAGGTTGGACATTAGGAAGAATTTCTTTTCAGAAAGGGTTATTAGACATTGGAATGGGCTGCCCAGGGAGGTGGTGGAGTCACCATCTCTGAATGTGTTTAAGAAAAGACTGGACATGGCACTTAGTGCCATGGTCTAGTCGACAGGGTGGTGTCAGGGCAACGGTTGGACTCGATGATCCCAGAGGTCTCTTCCAACCTGGTCGATTCTGTGATTCTGTGATTCTGTGAGCTCTTAAGATGTGTATTGCTGTCTCTATTGCAAGCCTGCATTCAGCTGTCACCAAAATAGATAGCAAACTCGTTCTGAGCTATATGCTTGTCTAACTACTTTGGTTAGCCCCAAAGATGATACTACAACAACACTCTTGGAAAAGCTATTCCTGTGTTTAATTGTTCAGCTAATGGGTTTTCTTGGCTAACCTAGATTTCCCTTGTTCCAGTTTAAACTCAGGTTTTTCTTTCATTGTATTCCAGACTGGAAGAAGATGTCATTTGCGTTCCCTTGCAGAGATGTATTAAAGACTTACGTTTTTTTCAGGCTGTGATGTATATTCTCTTTCCTTACATAATATGCCCTGAAATCCTTTCAACAGTGTTGCTCCAGTGTTAAGCTCTCTCCAACTACTCTTTTTGTTTGAGAAGTGACACCTCAAACCAGATGTTACTGTTCTGGTAGCTTTGTTAATAACCTGGTAAGAGGGAAAGTGTAACAAGTGTTCTCTAGGCTGTATTTCACTTTGTGTATCCTGTCATGCTGATTGACTTCTTCAGTCATATGACACATTGCTTAGGTTTATCTTGGAATCCTACGTCAATCCCAAACAGAAAAAAACCCCAATATTAAATTACAGGTGAATGTTGCATTACGCTTTGGCACACTGTCCCACTCATTGAATGGACCTCCATGAGTGAAGCTTTGAGAAACCTTTTCTGAAGAGTTCAAGGGCACGTTTCAGTATTGCCTCCATTGGTTTGCAGGGAAGGAGAACCTGTTATCAGAAACACATCTTTAGAGCGTTATATATTTCTACCTGTTCACATTCCTGCACTGGTGATGTTGGAACCTTTGATCCTGAGGGGCTTTCACCTATCCAATTGTACTGAGTTATTGCAATCAAGACTAAAACTTCCTTGCACTTGCAATTTAGTAAACGCACAGAGTGGGTTTTTTTCCAGACACTTCAGCTTAAGATCCTTTTGCATTTTAGTCTTTTTTCGTTTTCCCGTATACTTTCAACCCTTAATGTCACTAATGAAAATACTAACTGCTGTTGAATGTAGGACAGACTCCTTCAGATCCATATGTGATGAATCATTGTGTTTTAAGTGTGCTATGGGTACATGCTCAGTGCATTTTACCAATCTGTTATGCATATTCCTTATGATAGCCTCATGAAGGACATACTGTCATAACTGAATTTTGAGCAGATCTCAAATTGTGACCACATCAAGAGTTTGCTAAGATGAAGACAAGACTTCAGTTGTTTCTCCTCTGTTCTAAAGAAATGTTGCTTGTTTTGTAGAAGGAAGCTCCACTGATCTAGAATGGCTGTTCTTCATAAAACCACATTCTCTACAGTTTTTAAAAAATTTTGTTCTTCTCCAAAGGCTTTAAATTATTTAAATATTTGCTTCCGTATTTTTTATGAATTGAATTTTATATGGCTGGTCTACAATATCTGCATTGCTCCTAAACCTTTCTTTTGAAAGGAGGAAATGTTTATTGGTTTTCATTCATCTGGATAGTTACTATCTCCCACCATGTTCACTAATTTTTATTGTGAATAACTTAGAGAATTTACTGAAACAATCTCAGCATATTCAACAATGGATTACATCTCACCTAAACAGCTTTAAAAACATCTAAAAGAACTCTCCAAGACACCCTTCTGCTATTTTAGCCAGCGGTCTTATACCTTTGTTTCTGGTGTTGAATTAGCTTTCTCATTGCAAGTTGCCTGTCTAATGAAGGGAGGCAGACGAATGCTAACCTTTGGCCTTCTCAGGGCTGCATGTTCTGCAGTAGTTTATACTCAACTAAAATGCTCAGCAGATTGGCGTAGAATTTACCTGAAATGGCTTTGGATTCAAAGTAGAAGGCCAATACTCAGGCAGTAGTAGGTTTTTAACACATTTTGCTTAAAGATGCATGCTCAGGGACGAAAGTTGTATTTGAGCTTTTGCTTCCTCCTTTCCTCCCAAGTGAGTTAATGAGGCAGTACCTGATGGAGCTGTAAACACTGAGTGTCTGTCAACTGAAAGAACATTACCTGCCGCTGACAGTGCTTAAATGCAACCCTGGCTGCTACCAAGGCTTGCTTTTCTGCAGGAGGGGAATGGTTTGTTGCAGGAGGGCAATGTGGTGTGAGAATTCATTCTGGGCTGCTGTCCTGACACTTAAGACAGATATTTGTACTGTATACTATTAATGTCTAACATCACTGACAGTGCATGTCTTGAGCTGTAATAGGAGAATAACAGGATATATAGAAAGTGTCCTTTGATGTCAGTACTATATAAAGACCTTCACTTTTTGATAAAGTAAATTTTCAGGCAAAAAAGTTAATACTGATTCCCTTCAACAAGTCCCAGAAGAACAGACAAATGGGTGCTCTGCTGATACACAAGTAATAACTTCTCAAAGTTATATATTTACAGCTGACTTGCTTTTTTTTTTTCCCATTGATAAAGAAGATTAAGCTGATTTTGGATTAATTCTCCCCACTGTATTCTCAAAATCATTTTGATAGTTACAAAAATGCTCAAGTACCTAAGATATTCTTGAAGGTGCTACTTACAAAGGATGCAGTTTGAGAGGGGAATCTGGATTTGAAATTGAAAAATGAAATCTACTTGTTAGCCAAGCGACAAACACAGAATGCAAACAGGAACCTGCATGTGATCCTGATCTTTACTACAGACAGCAATCTTAACTGCATTTCTGCATGGACCCATTATTCCCTGACAGAAAGTATTCAGTATACTCAGAGGAAAATCAGGCAACTGTTAATCCATCTGCAAACTGTAATGCTAGAAATCTTCTATCTCTTTCCATTTCAGTCATGCTTTTGAATGTCTCAGTCTGGATTTTCCAATGAGATATGTTTTGCTGTTCTTGGGGTCTGTGTTTTTACCTCAAGGAATAAAAAGTCAATCTGACAATGTACAAGCATTCACTTGGACCCATCTTAGTTTTAGATTCCTTGAGGAAAATACTTCTCCAGTTCTGCAGTGAAGTTTTAGCTTCCTAAAAGAAATACAGTTCTCAACACTTGCAGTTGTATTTAAAATATAAAATAATGAGATGCGTAATGTGGTTTCATGTGCTTTTTGTGTCTGTTTCCCCCTCCCCCTCGTGATTTGTAGGCTGCTTTGCATGTATAATTTGATATACTTTAAAGCAAACATTCTTCACTTGCTGATGACATGTCAGTCCTATAAAACTCTTCGATGCAAAACTATAATAGTAGTCTTTGCGTTGTTTCCAAATGACAGCTTTAAAACCTGTAATTTTAAACCACCTGCAGTTAGAGTAAATACCAGTCTCACAGTCTGATCTGCTGCTAGATTTTACTTTCATGTACATGTTTTGATGCACTTCTCTCTCTTTTTCCACAGAAGTGGCACAGGTTTCTGTAGTGACTTCCTACTTAATTGGCTTCACGACAATTAAATATCAAATATACGATTATGGCTTGTTGCTTTGTCTTTCCCTCTAGTATCTGCTTTTGCTGAGGTGCCAGGCACTCTTGAGCCAGGCTGACCCAAGAGAGAAGTAAATTTTGAATCACAGAATCACAGAATCACAGAATCACAGAATGTTAGGGATTGGAAGGGACCTCGAAAGATCATCTAGTCCAATCCCCCTGCCGGGGCAGGATTGCCTAGACCATATCACACAGGAACGCGTCCAGGCGGGTTTTGAATGTCTCCAGAGAAGGAGACTCCACAACCTCTCTGGGCAGCCTGTTCCAGTGTTCAGTCACCCTTACAGTAAAGAAGTTTTTCCTCAAATTTAAGTGGAACCTCCTGTGCTCCAGCTTGCACCCATTGCCCCTTGTCCTGTCAAGGGATGTCACTGAGAAGAGCCTGGCTCCATCCTCATGACACTTGCCCTTTACATATTTATAAACATTAATGAGGTCACCCCTCAGTCTCCTCTTCTCTAAGCTAAAGAGACCCAGCTCCCTCAGCCTCTCCTCATAAGGGAGATGTTCCACCCCCTTAATCATCTTCGTGGCTCTGCGCTGGACTCTCTCTAGCAGTTCCCTGTCCTTCTTGAACTGAGGGGCCCAGAACTGGACACAATATTCCAGATGCGGCCTCACCAGGGCAGAGTAGAGGGGGAGGAGAACCTCTCTCGACCTGCTGACCACACCCCTTCTAATACACCCCAGGATGCCATTGGCCTTCTTGGCCACAAGGGCACACTGCTGGCTCATGGTCATCCTGTTGTCCACTAGGACCCCCAGGTCCCTTTCCCCTACGCTGCTCTCCAACAGCTCTGTCCCCAACTTGTACTGGTACATGGGGTTGTTCTTGCCCATATGCAGGACTCTACACTTGCCCTTGTTATATTTCATTAAATTTCTCCCCGCCCAACTCTCCAGCCTGTCCAGGTCTCTCTGAATGGCTGCGCAGCCTTCCAGCATCTCAGCCACTCCTCCCAGTTTTGTGTCATCAGCGAACTTGCTGACAGCGCACTCTAATCCCTCATCCAAGTCATTAATGAATATATTGAATAGAACTGGTCCCAGAACCGACCCTTGCGGAACTCCGCTAGACACAGGCCTCCAGCTGGACTCTGTCCCACTGACCACTACTCTCTGGCTTCTTTCCTTCAGCCAGTTCACAATCCACCTCACTACCCGATCATCCAGACCACACTTCCTCAGTTTAGCTGCGAGGATGCTGTGGGAGACCGTGTCAAACGCTTTACTGAAATTGAGATAGACCACATCCACAGCTTTACCATCATCTATCCACCGGGTAACATCCTCATAAAAGGCTATCAAGTTGGTTGAGCAAGACTTCCCGTTGGTGAAGCCATGTTGACTGCCCCTAATGATCCCCCTATCCTTGATGTGCCTAGAGACAGCACCAAGAACAAGTTGCTCCATCACCTTTCCGGGGATGGAGGTGAGGCTGACCGGTCTATAGTTACCCGCGTCCTCCTTCCTGCCCTTTTTGAAGACTGGAGTGACATTCGCTTTCCTCCAGTCCTCAGGCACCTCTCCCGTTGCCCATGACTTAGCAAAGATGATGGAGAGTGGCCTAGCAATGACTTCCGCCAGCTCCCTCAGCACCCGCGGATGCATCCCATCAGGGCCCATGGATTTATGGACATCCAGGTTGCTTAATTGGTCCCTGACCCAGCCCTCATCAACCAAGACAGATTCCTCCTCTATCCTGACTTCTTCTGAGGCCGCAGGGGTCCAGGGCTCCTCAGGACAGCTTCCAACAGTATAGACAGAGGCAAAGAAGGCATTCAGTAACTCCGCCTTCTTTTTATCCTCTGTCTCCAGGACCCCCACCTCATTCATCAGTGGGCCTACATTGCCTCTAGTGTTGGCTTTACCTGCAATGTATTTGAAGAAGCCCTTTCTGTTGTCCTTGACCTCTCTTGCAAGGTTTAATTCCAAGGAGGCCTTAGCTTTCCTAGTTGCCTCCCTACATCCTCTGACAACAGACTTCAATCTAACTTGAATACAGGAGCTGAGGAGTTTTAACTGAAAAAAAAAATCAATCTGTATTAAGCAATGAAGAACTAATCTGTTGTTATTTATTTAGACCTTAAACAGCACCTATAACTTTTGAATGGGTTTATTTGGATCTGTGTATGCCAAATTGACAGATTTCCCTCCTGGAAACTTTATTTTCATATGAAGATGTAGGTATTATGAATTCAGCCCATAAATGTGTTATAGTCTGACGAAATAGTGACTGCTACAAGAAGACAGAAATCTGCCTCTTTTTGATGTCCCCTGTGCTTATGACTAAGTATGATCTGCTTTCCTACAGGTTAAAATTCTAGTATAAACCTTTATGTTACACTTCTTGTCAAGACAAGGAGGTGATGCTTTTGCGCCCTGAGATGATCTGCTGGGGCTGGTAATGGTCCTGATTCAGGCATCACCGATCAGAAGATGGAGAACACTTGCAGAAGAGGCTGTGAGACCAAGTTGGAGGAGGAGTGGGAGCTGCTGCAAGGAAAAGGATCTCTAAAGGAGGAAGTCAACTCTGGTGACTTTGCTCGCTAACATAACCTTGATTTTTAGACAGACCAGTGTTCAGTTCTCCCATGTTTTTCCCCCAGGTGCTCGATAGTGTAGCACTTAAACAATGTAACTCGCAGTCCTTAGCCCTCTTATTAAATGTGAGGAGTAACTATCTTCTTTGTGATGAAGTCTTACACACCCTTGTCCTAATGAAAAAAAAATAATTTGTATGCTGCTTCTAGAAATAGATGAAGGCAAAATTAAAATGTCTATCTAACCTAATCAGGTGCAATCTTGGATCAGACAGATGATAGTTGACCTGTGTAACTCTGCAGTCATGCCACCCTGTTCAGAGAAAGCTGGATTTGCCTCTGAAAAAAAACACCCCAAACCCAGAAACCAACAACACAAAAACCAACCCCCCAAAACCTAAAAAACCTGCCTCATTTCAAATAGACTGTAGTCTTCCTACTGCTCAAAAAACCCCGAGGGAAACAGCAGTATCTTTTGCGCAGTAAAATCAATCATTTTTGATTATAACAAGGATATTTTCCTGGAAAATGCTTTCTTTTAAATTTCACATTCATGAAATCCAGAGCAATTTTTCTTCAGAAAAAGACATGCTGCTCTGATGTTGAATTATATTTCAAGCTATATTATGTCTTGTGTACACTTGCTTGCAGACACATCTAGGTGTATTTATGATCGTCTATAACTAAAGGAAGTGCTAATCGTCTTTGCAAAAGCTAACAGTTATTTTTTAAGTAATCAAATAACTACGTCTTTGCTCATGCTCTTACTGAAAGTAGAGTTTTTGTTATTTTTATGCCTGTGCTTGGAGAAAATGCCTGCTTCCAGTTTATTTCTCTAGAGGACATTGGGGAAAGCTGTTTCTTTGTTTTTCTGTTAACAAAGTGGCAGGACCAACACCCAAGTTACAGAGGTACGAACAAAGTGAGGACTGTTAGCCCTGATTGCCAACTGTGTGGGCACTCCCCAGCCTGGGTCCCTGCAGCCCCAGGGGAGCGCTCCTGGGCTGCTCACCAGCTGCTGCCCAAAGGAAATCAGCAAAGTGATCCATACAGCGAGAGTGCAACCTGCCCAGCTTGCTGCAAAAATTTTAAGCAATTGCATAGAGTTAGATATTGCTTCATTAGCCTTCCGTTCTGACTTCATTGTCAAAGCCAGCAGGATGCAATGCATAGTCTTAGCATTTACTAAAAATAAGTAAAGTTCAATGAAAGCAAGTGGGTCATAAACCTGGAGAGGCTGATCCTTTGGTGGCTCTCCAGGTCCTTGTGGTATTTCTCGATGTTGTTAGGACCAACTTTCTTCTGTTTTCTCTTCTCCCATCCTCACCACTTGCTTTTTGTAGGTTCCTAATTGCTGTGTGCAATCAATTCTTTGTCCTGTCAGATGCTTTGACAAGTCTACCACACCGCCAGTCCGTTTCTAGCTCTTTCTGTGTTTTGACCAGTAAAGCAGGGCAAAGGAGCAGATGATTTTCTGTGATTTTCAAATTGACCTGCTCTGGTCTATGTTAATGCTGGCTTAGCCTACATACAGGTTGTACGTTCTTCTACTACAGTTTCTTATTTGGTAATTTGCCCTCATTATTTTGGAGCTTACATTAAGGCTCTAATCTGTATCTGTAAACATTCTTAAGTATCATAGCATAAATACATTTGGAACACATAAAAGGTCCAGTAGACAGCTAAGAGTGAAGCAAGATTCTCCCATCATAACCTTTCAGTATTCAGCAGTCTACTGTGATTTAAGTGCCTTCTGAGCCAGGGACTGCATCTGTACCTGCATGTAACTCCAGGTTCAAATTTAACTCCAGTTCTCTTGTACTGTTTTTCCAGATATGAATGAGCTTTGGATGCTGTGCCTTTCTGGCAATGAAATGATCTATAGGAAGTTTTGCTTTAAATTGGAAGTGAAATTATAGGAAGGTAGTTTGTTAGAAAGGGCAATCTGGTGGGCTGTGATCATTGTCCAAAACTTAAACCTGAAAATAGGAATGTTTCGTCCCCTTTTGTATTGAAATAGAAAAATACGAGCTTCTGTTCCTCTGTGTTTTGGGGTGGTTTTGTGTGTGTGTGTGTGTGTGGTGGTGGGGGGTTCGTTTGTTTTTCACTATGGCTAGTCTTTTTTTGAAGGAAGATATTTTCTGACTAAACTGCAGGGTGAAAGATTTTGTTCACAGTTCAAATGGCAGAGGTTGATGTTCATAAATATGCTGTATGGCATATACTGACAGCTTGATGCCATTTTCATGAGGTACTTTTCTGTATTAAGAACAAAGTTGTTTGAAATTAAATATTGAAACAAACTGGGCTATTAATTATTTAGTAATGATAAAGCAACTCTTCAAAGTCAGAAGGATAAGAGCTGTCTCTTCAAAGATTAAAAAGAATACTTTCTTGATGAGCATTGTAAGTTTAAAAGCTTAATAGGAATCAAGTAATTTTTAAGAACCTATTTAAAGAATCGGAATGAGAAGACTATATTTGCAAAACAAGGAAAGGTATGGATGCATTTGGTTCAGAATTTTAACTGTTAAAACCTGGTTGAAATAACAATGTTGAAGGAAAAAGGTTAAAACACTGGCCATAAAACCAGTGTATTACAACCCTGCTGTCAGTGTATCAGCGGCCAAATATCCATGCACTGGGAACACTGCTTCATTGCAAGAAGTACTGAACTAAAGAAATCCAAAGATTAGATTGAGTCATTGGCAACTAAATTCCTTTGTGGGACCTGTTGTCCCTTGGAAAAGTAGAATACAGAGGGTTAAGATTGCTTTTGGAACATATCACTCTTGTTCCTTTGTTTCTCTTATTTACCCTCGTATGTTTTCTGTTTTATCCCCTTTTGTGCACTATTTTGCTCTTGTTATTTTCATTATAGTTTATCCTTCTCATCTTTGCAGGCAACAAAGATCAGCAACAAAAAGATGATGAAAGGAAAGCTCCAAAAAAACAATCAGGTCATCCATAACTCTCTCTTGCATTTAAAGAGAGGTTCCTACATCAGACACATGGTGATTTTATGGTATCAATGAACATGAAGCCGTTTTCTTAGTGAGATAGTCTATGTGCAAATATATTTGATGGAGGTTGTATGTGAGAGTCTGTTGGCCTTGTGGTTTTTATCTGAAGTTATAGAAGATATAAAGTTCAGTATCTTAATTTCATAGTTTTATTTCATTTTGTGTGTGTGTGCATATAAATAAAAACACACCAAAAAGGTAGTGGCTATTTCAGGAGCAAGATATTTCTACACTTCGGACTTTGCTTTGTTTTCTGTAAACATAAAATAATTACATGGTGAATTTCCACTCACTCAGGAGAGAATACTTCTGAATATTGACTGCAACATATCTTGGAAAGGTTACAGTCATTTTGTGTAACTTATTATTATGTTGTTATGTTTAACCTGCCTGATTTTTGGTAACAATTCTTTTCATAAGGCTGTTATTAATTTAAATTGTTAGAAATTGATCCTGAATGTTCAAAAGTATGAAAGTGTGTGGTGGATGCAGGTATTGAAATATCAGTGATGAGTTTGCCTTGGGAAGATGCCATTCTTTCAGTTCCTCTCGTGTGCTTTAGATTTCCGGTCTTTGGCGGTGTTTTGTAACTTCAAAATGAAATCCAGTCTTTCTAGTTAAAATGGAATATTGAATGTTTGTCATGACTTTCTACCTACAAATAAGGAAAACTAGTGAGAATTGCTTCTCTGCATTTAATTGCACCTTGGAGGGTGATACCTGGGGTCCCCTGATATCATGGGGGAAATCCAAGGAGTAATGTGGAGTTGTTTTTGAGTGTGTAGCTGATGAAATGAAGTGGAAGGGGACAAGGCAAAAGAATGTGTGTGTGGAGCTGTATTTTTTGTTGTATTCTGGTGGGATTATTATGGTGTACTCTAAGTTTACTGTGCAACTAGGGTAATTATAAGACATGAGAAAATAATATATTAAGAGTAAATAATTGGGGTAGGCTATTTTAATGGGAGGACTATCAGAGGTACTGGGAATTATCCAGGTACCTCAAGTAACTTCAGGTGCTGGGCATCACTGTGGAGTTAAAAGCATCTTGTACCAGAAGGGTCATCTGGAAAGTGTAAGGAAAAGTTGAGCTTGCAACAGCTGGTAACAGAATAAATAAAAAATTAAAAAAAAAAAGGGGCGGGGGGAAGGGGGGCTTGTTAGCTGAATATGCTGACCTCTGCTTTCCTGAATAAGGAAAAAAATTTAAAAGGAATAAAAAAATAATGTTTCTGTCTGAAATGTGAAATGTTTGAGAGCTACTGAAAACTAATGAAGCCAGTTCTGAAATAAAATGTCAAAATGAAACATTATTTTTGAGATTTATTTTTTTCCCCTCATGTTTTCCTAGAACTGCAATTTTGGTGAGTGCAGTATTGCTCATGTCTTTCTTCTCTCTTATGCCTTCATAACTTCTCTGAAAGCTTGACACTTCCAGCTGGTCTGCAGACAACAACTGTACTTTAAAGTCCAAGCTGCATCAGTGGAAACTAGTAATTGGACCACCATATTTATTTGCAAATACTATATCGAGCATTCAGTCTGCATCTCATTAACCTGAAATGGTTCGTTGGGGTAGCACAGGGGCTGTCGGGTATCAGCACTGTTGCATGGACATGATGGAGAAAAGATGCAGGAGGAGGGTGGTGAGGTAAGAGAGATCCCACCTGTGGACAGAGAACTCTGGTACTGGGACTGTGACTGTGAGAACAAAAGTACTGGTTGACCTGCACATGTTCAAAAATGATTGAGCTGTTTTGGCAGTCAAGCCCCAGCCCTACCTTGTGTGCTAATTCTGGGTGATGTGGAATTGTGCTGCAGGTTGATACAGAAGGGTGCTTTTCTTCCACAGTAGCTTTTCAAAAGCATGTGGTAAACCACTTGTAAACCCACTGGAGCAAATTATAAGTGATGGCTGAAACTGAGTTTCTACCCATTAAATGCCCTGCAGGAATGCAAATACTGCTGTGAAATTGTGTCTCTTACAGCAGTTGCAGCAATGTTTTTATTTCTGAAAGGAAGGAGTGTGAACCCCAGCACATCTTTTTGCTTTCTTATTCACTGGTCTACCTGTTGATTAGCAAAACACAGTTTTGGGGTTGTGTCAAGATTAGGTTGGAGGGGGTGGGGGTTGATTGGTTGTTTTTTTTTATTTGGTTTTGGTTTGTTTTTTTTTTTTGTTGGGTTTGGGGCAGGTGGTGGTGTTTGGTGGTTGTTTTTTTGCTGTTGTTTGGAGGGGATTTGTTTTTTAAATTTCGGTAAAGCAGAGGTAAGGGCCAATCTACACTCTGCTCAGTTGGCCTGTTGATAACGTGGAGAATTTCAAATGGACTTAAGCAGATTTCGGACAAGTGAATCCCAAACTGATCCAGAAAGGCCCTGCTTGGCAGCTTGCTAGTCTCTGGGGCGGTGTTCCCCTCCCCAGGGCTCAGTTCTGGAGCTGGTGCTGTTCAATATCTTTATAGATGATCTAGACGTAGGGATTGAGTGCACCCTCAATAAATTTGCAGATGACACCAAGCTGGGTGGGAATGTCGATCTGCTGGAGGGTAGGAAGGCCCTGCAGGGGGATCTGGACAGGTTAGATAGATGGGCCGAGACCAACGGCATGAGGTTCAACAAGAACAAGTGCCGGGTCTTACACTTCGGCCACAACAACCCCATGCAGCTCTACAGGCTGGGGGAAGAGTGGTTAGAAAGTGGCCCAGCGGAAAGAGACTTGGGGGTGCTGATCGACAGCCAGCTAAACGTGAGCCAGCAGTGTGCCCAGGTGGCCAAGAAGGCCAATGGCATCTTGGCCTCTATTAGAAATAATGTAGCCAGCCGGTCTAGGGAAGTGATCGTCCCTCTGTACTTGGCACTGGTGAGGCCGCACCTTGAGTACTGTGTCCAGTTCTGGGCCCCGCACTTCAAGAAAGATGTTGAGATGTAGGAGCGAGTCCAGAGGAGGGCGACCAAGCTGGTGAAGGGTCTGGAGGGTCTGACCTACGAGGAACAGCTGAGGGAGCTGGGGTTGTTTAGCCTGCAGAAGAGGAGGCTCAGAGGTGACTTTATTGCAGTCTACAACTACCTGAAGGGAGGTTGTAGTGGAGTGGGAGTCGGCCTCTTCTCCCAGGCAGCTAGTGATAGGACAAGAGGACACAGCCTCAAGCTTCGCCAGGGGAGGTTCAGGTTGGACATTAGGAAGAATTTCTTTTCAGAAGGGGTTATTAGACATTGGAATGGGCTGCCCAGGGAGGTGGTGGAGTCACCATCTCTGAATGTGTTTAAGAAAAGACTGGACATGGCACTTAGTGCCATGGTCTAGTCGACAGGGTGGTGTCAGGGCAACGGTTGGACTCGATGATCCCTGAGGTCTCTTCCAACCTGACTGATTCTGTGATTCTGTGAAGCGACATGGTTTCAGTTTTTCATTTTTTGTCCCTAAGTTCTGATACTGAGCTGATTCACAGTCCTTGGGATAAGGACTGTGTGTACATGTACACATGTAAATTAGAAACTGATTCCCGACATCTCAGAAATCAAACTTTTCCACAGCAGGAAGAGATGAAAAAAAGTTCCTCGAGATAACTGGTTAGCTTGTAGAACAACAGAAGTGTAAAGACCACTTTTAGATGCCGGATGTATCTGCTAGAATTTAAACAGTTCCTTCTCAGGTTTCTTCACTACCCAAATTCTCTTCTGTTTTTTAACCAATATGGAGATAACCATTACAGTGGGAGGAAGGTTACATCCATTGCAGAGGTGTTGGGAAATACTGTTCCATAAAGACATGTTTTGGCAGCTACTTTTATGATGAACTGACATTCTTTTTTTCTGGCAGAGGGAGGGGTGTTAAACTGATCAAAACACTTCATTAATACTTTCTAAAAATACAGCAGCTTAGTAAAACAAGAGCCATCTCTCTGGGTAAATCCCTGGAAGTTTGAGTCTGCCATAGACTGATATGTTCTGTATATGCTACGGAATCAATCCTTTTTTATCCTGCCCTTTCTTCTGCAGAAAAAATGTGGGGATGCCAGGATGATGTAACCCTTAATGCTTCAAATCAACTTAAGAAGGATGTGGTTTTTTTTTTGTTTTTTTTTTTTGTTTTTTTTTTTTTAATCTCTTTGCAAACATGAGCAATTATATCTTTATCCATCTGACTGGGTTTGCTGTGAAATGGGAAGGTGTCGGGTTCCGGATTAAGGTCTGCCTTAAAAGTAAATCTAGAAATAAAATGCAGACAGCCCACGTGGGGCCTGCCTAATTAGTAAAAAGGAGTAAATCTAGAAATAAAATGCAGACAGCCTACGTGGGGCCCGCCTAATTAGTAAAAAAATTAAATCTAGAAAATAAATGCAGTCAATCCCTGAGAGGGACCCACCTGATTAGTAACTCCAGTGCAGCCCACGTAGGGCGTGCCTGGTTCAATGCAGTCAGCCCATGCGGGGCACGCCAAATTATAAATCACCCGGTATGCTTAACCTGCCTGCAGGTAAAGCACCCCCCCAAATCCTGACCCGAAATAAAATAGATTCGTGATCCTTGAGTTCGGACAAAGCACAACCGAGGCACAGTATCAATAAACTTAACTCTGACTTTATTAAGTCCAACAATGAGGCAACTCAGTGAGCAAGGAAGAGAGAGAGAGAGAGAGGAGTAAAAGAAAGAGAGGAAAAGAGAACAGTTGAGAGGGAAAGGATAGTCACCACCCTGGGATCCAGCGGCGTCCCGCGGGATCTTTTGTTGCTCCTCGGAAGATGGTGGTGGGGGCCCGCGTGGTCGGGCGATCTGTCCTGTTTTATAGAGTTTTTCGTCAGAGTCATGTGACATGGAGCCGCCAGTCAACAGTTCGCACCAATCACAGGTCCGAGGGCGGGACATGTCCGGTTCCTGCGCCGTAGGATTGGCCCATTGCCAGGCTGTCGCCGGATGTGTCTCTCCGGAGGAGGTGGGGGGCGTGAAGGGCAGAGACCTCCCTCTCAAGTCGGTGCCTACCTTCTTGCGTCATAAAACGTCGCCAAGGTCAGGCAGTCCGGTAACCCCACAAGATGGCGTCTGAGCACGTGGCATAGGATGGTGTTGGAGACAATACCGAAAGAAAAAAAAAGGGGGACACGGAACAGATCCCCACAGAAGGGAATGCAATACAGCTAATAAGGCACATGCCTTTAGAGGAAGGAAAAATAAGAGCCTTCTATGTCTTGTTGGTACCAATCTGCCAATTAAGTCTTAGTGACCCTTTTTTGCATTTCATATCTTGCCTCCATCTCTTGTTTTGTATATGCTGTGCAGCTGCGACTATAAGGTAATTGTCACCTTTTTGATGGTTTCTGAGGCTTAGCTTCAGGTTTAACTGCCATTACGTTATCTGTATGGCTCACTACACTTCCATCAGCCTTGTCTGCACTAAAGGTGTGTGACTGATGCAACTGAGCAGCATGGTAGGTGACAGAATGACAAGTGTTAACCGAGCAGCAGTGCAGTGATGGTTCCTCCTGTTCTGGAGCTGAGTAGAGTTGTGCTCATTCCTTCAGAGAGGGTATGGGCACAGACCTGTGCAGTGAGAATGTGGTCAGTGGCTTGTTTCTAGAGCTGTTTAACATCTGGAGCCAGAGTTAGCCATGAACTAAATGATCCATTTAGCTGTGGAGAAAGTACTACTTGATTTTATATTCTTTCTACTCTTTCCTCCTTTCTCTCATCTGTCCCACCTTCCCCTCAAACCCCTTTTGATATGGGATCCCTAAGTGCATGTTAGAGCCTTGTATCCATTCCCATTCTTCATCTGCCTTTGAGCCATGCCACTAAGCTGCTGCCTCCACACTGGCTGAGCTCCTGCAGGAGGCAGCATTGATTATTCAGGGCAGGCTATCTCTCTGCTTGCCTCTTTTGTATCTGGGGTGTAGGATGGAGAGGAGGACAGAGGGAGCGAAAGAAGCCCTGTGTTCAGTATCGCTGCAGGTATGGTTCAGATACAGTTGTCATGGCATACTGCAGATCTCAAATGTATTCTGTATAGCACACAGAATTTTTGAATGATACAGCTATAAATATCTGCTAAACTGTTATAAGATTGAAATCTGAGATATATAACTTGCCCAAACTGGATAAATGTTTTCCACAAGATGAGGAAACATGGAGTTTTCTACCATGAAGTCAAACCCTTGTTATGTTAAATCCCTGTTGAAAATACTTGGACTACTTTTTCTTTGTAATTCAGTTTAAAAATCTTACCTTTGGAAATTTAACTGAAATGTCCAAATGGCTACATTCAGCTAAGCCATAGGTGGCTTAAAATAAGGCCTTGAAAGGGAAACTATTTAGTAAGGCTGACTCAAGTAGCAAGATGTTACTGACTATGCTTTCTGCAAGTCTTGCACTCTGTGCTGTAGTTGCAATCAAAGCACATATAGTTACGTGCTTTGAAACAGAATGCAAGTGGAGTTAGTTCATATAGCCTCCCATAAGCTTTAACAAAAATAATACTTTATTTTTATAACTATTAATCAGGATGTATTTATAGACATCTCTATTCAGTATAAAATAATAAAAGTTTTTATATTTCTCTGACTCTGAAAACTGTTATCATTAACCATTTTTTGTTGTAAGTGTCATAGTGCATTGGAAGAAGTGGCTTTATTTTAAAATAGTGGTATAACTTTCTTTATCATATTAGCTTGTTATGATTATGAAATGCAAAAACGATGCAGCTGTCCACGTATCTTCAGAGAATCTAGCTCATTTATATATTTAATCAGTCTTAAGATATCATTTGCTTTTTCTGCAAGCATAATGCAATTTTTTACTGCTTATTCAGTCAGCACAGTTTTGGCACACTATAAAAGACATCCCCCTTATAGTGATTCATTTATTCAGAATAAAAGGAAACCATTATACAGGAAAAATAGTTTTCCAACATGCATCTTCCAAAATCCTTGCAAGAAATATGGACTTAATTCATCCACTTTACTAGCCTCCTCAGTCTTGCTTTAAACTTGGAATATGCTATACTTTGTGCTATCTTCATATGATATATTATTATCAGTAAAAACTGATAAAATTTATGGGCCTCATGAGAGCTACATGTGATTGATACATGTCTGATAGTTGACGGTTTCGAATATGGACTTCTTACGGACCTAGGAAGGCTCACAAATTTTTGAGAAAATTACTTCCTCTGTGGCACTTCCGCTCTTAAATTTTACATTTGTCTTTGAAGCACCTTTTAACCCCAAAATGCATGCTTCCTTTTTTGTGTTTTTTTTTTTTAATACCTCACAGGTGCCTGTACAATAAAGTACTTGGTTAGCCATTCACAATTAATTTTGTAAGCATAAAAATATGTTTGAGAGATGCGGTTTTTGCCCATGCAAACCAGAACCAAGTGTTGGACTTCCTTCAATTGCAAACCTTTAATTTCATGACATTAATTGGTGTATCTTAATGATGAATCTATCCCTTTATAAAACACAATATTAACATATTGCTGGATAGTAGAGAAAAGACTAATGGAACCTAAATGTTGTCGATGATAAATTTTTCAATGCAGGGAAATACGATAAGGTAATCGGTTTACTTTCATATATTCCCTCTTCTGTCATGTTCAGGAAGTAAAGAAGGAGGAGAACTTAATCTTATCATCTAGTGCATAAGGTAAATCAGGAATAAAACCAAGGTACTTGAGCAGAATGTTTAAAGAAGCTGCTGAAGGGTCTGGAGGGTATGACCTATGAGGAACGGCTGAGGGAGCTGGGGTTGTTTAGCCTGGAGAAGAGGAGGCTCAGAGGTGACTTTATTGCAGTCTACAACTACCTGAAGGGAGGTTGTAGTGAAGTGGGAGATGGCCTCTTCTCCCAGGCAACTAGCGATAGGACAAGAGGACACAGCCTCAAGCTTTGCCAGGGGAGGTTCAGGTTGGACATTAGGAACAATTTCTTTTCAGAAAGGGTCATTAGACATTGGAATGGGCTGCCCAGGGAGGTGGTGGAGTCACCATCTCTGAATGTGTTTAAGAAAAGACTGGACATGGCACTTAGTGTCATGGTCTAGTTGACATGGTGGTGTCAGGGCAATGGTTGGACTCGATGATCCCAGAGGTCTTTTCCAACCTGATTGATTCTGTGATTCTGTGATCCTGTAATGCCACTAACATTGATCTCACTTTTGACAGTATTACTTCTTATTGCTCAACACCCTGGGGCTTTGAAAAAATCCTCTAGTTTTTTTCTTCTTTCCTCTGCCATCTTCCCCTCTCACTCACACTATACTCCAGTTGATATTCCCCTAGAAACTAGTTGTGATGAGTTGCCCGTGGCCAGCAACTAAGCACCCACCCAACTGCTCACTCATTTCCCACCCCCAGCAGTACAGGAGCGAGGATAGGAAGAGAAAAAGCAAGAAAAATCATGGTAAAGATAAAGACAGTTTAATATGAGAAGGAAAGAGGAGAGAGGAAAAAAGAAATGATGCAAAGGCAATCATTCATCACCTCCCATAAGCAAACTGATGCCCAGCCAGTCTATGAGTAATGACTGGCTTGGAAGACAAAAGCCCTGATGTTTTTTCATTGCTAAGCAATGTTGCATGGTATGGAATATTCCTTTGGCCAAATGGGAAGGGTGGCAGAGAGAGAAAAAGAGAAAGCCTTGATGCTGTGCAAATACTGCTAAGCACTAGCCAAAACATTGGTGTGTCATCAAAACTGTTTTAGTCACAAATCTCAAACGTGGCACTCTATGGGCAGCTATGAAGAAGGTTAATTCCATCCTAGCCAGGCCCAGTACAAGAGTGCGATTAAAGAACAGATTCTTTTTAGTTTTAAATACATCTTTGTTCATCTTGTTCCTTTCCTTTTCACAAAAAAAATCTCGTTTTCTCTGCTTTGATAAGCTACCTGCAGTGCACTGCTGTCATTAAGGTTTCCACCATCCCTTCCACTCCAGTGAGAGAAGAATCACAGTACAAGCTCCTTTTCCACAGCAGCAGGTAGATAGTTTCACATGTTCTGATTATTTTTCTTGTAGGTACATGATCATCTTTTGCCCCTGTTGAAACACTGTGTAACTCAGCCATGTCTGATGGTTCTTTGACAGTCAAGAGGTTCATGGTAACAACCTAATTTTCCCACAGGGCATCTGTCAGTGCTAAGACAACCCTATGTTTTAAAGAGAAGGAATCCTAAAGTTAGAAAACCATTGAGTGAATGTGCAGCACTCTTGATAGTCAGTAATTATGAGGAAATACGGGGGAAATAGTAGGAAAATTTTATTTTAATCCCATGCAATGAGTGTAATTCTACCTGGGCTTATTTTACCTCACTCTCTGTTTGTTTGGTTTTTGTCTTTTCAATCCTGCAACTAATGTGAAGTTGCTTTAGAAACTATTGTCTTTTGTAGCACTAGATTTGAAATAATGCCTGTTAATTAAACTTCACCTGAGCCAATACAACTTTCTGCATACATGTAAAAGCAAGATACTCTATTGTGCAGAGAAGAAAACATCCAGACTTGCAAAAGTTTTTCTCATATCTGTTGATATTACTGGACATGCAAAGACCTGTGTGTTCGGTTTCTATCTTCTCACTTTGAGGGTATTTGCAAACTCTGTAAATAGCACAGAAGAGTAACCTGCAGGTCAAACAATAGTTCAGGCTTTTCAGAACAGAGTTAAGGCACCTGGTTCTGAGGAAAGTGTGAGTGCTTCCACCAATCACTTAAGTTATAGTAGCAGTATGGTACCAATAATATGGTCTTTCTCGCCCCTTCAACTTTCAGAATACTTTAGTTTATAGTATGGAACGAAATGATCAGACTACTGTTTGTGCTTTGCCAGTATTTTGGGTGGTTTGATTTGACAGTTGTGTTTATCAGCTCCAAAGGCAGGCATATTTTTAGCAGCTGAACTGCGTATTTTGATAATAATAGTACACTAGTTCCTCTTGATTTTTTTTTGTATTTCGTGAGATACTTTTATAATCAACTAGTCCATGTCTGTAAGTTTTGTATTCTAGTACAGAGTGTGAGGAAGTTTACAGGTTGTTATTATTCTTTTTTAATAGTAAGCAAATGAATCCATTAGGAAAGGTGGTCACATTTGGTCACAGCTAGCTGCATAAAATCTTAGTTATGTGTAACTGGATGGCTGTGATAGGAATTTGTAGACCTATTTATAGAGAAGTAAATTCTCATCCAAATTTTTATGGACTCCTGGGTCTGTAAATGCAGAGCTTGAAATAATGGCTGTGAAAAATCTCAGCTCCTTCATGGATGTCCCAAAAGTGTTCAGTGCTAAAGACTTCTGTATAGTTTATAGAGGGCAGTTTGAGTGTTGATAAAGTTTATTCATTTACATCTATAAGGATTAGATTAGGTTGCATAATTATTTTTTTATATAAAGCTTGTAAAGCCTTTAGACTTACAGAGAAGCCCTTGGCCTCATTAAGATGGTACATTGTGATGATGGTGACAGCTTTGCAGCAGGAGGAGGAAGCGTTGTCTGTATCCAGACAAGGGCTTCTTCCCTGAGGGATACGTGATGACAGGCAAAGTGATGTGAGGGATGCGACAGAGGCTGGAATGTGCATACTGTGGTTCAGGAGAACAAAGCTCTGTCTAAACCAAATAGCAGATTTCTGACAAAAAAAAAGATCCTTCAGGGAAGGATGTGGGAGCAAGACAGGTAGAGAGTAATCCTTCTCCTAACAAATACATCTAACTCCTGCCAACCTGCGTCTTTTGGTGGTAGCCCATTTGTGAGTGTATGTACCAGTGCAGTGAATGGTATTTGAGGGAAAGAGGCACAAATTATTTTCACAATGTAGTTTGCACTGGGGTAGCAGTTCTGTGTTGGGACTAAAAGCATGAAAGTAAAGTACTTGGGGTGCAGCCTATCCCACTCCCAAAATCACCGTTTTAGAGGTTTTGAGTGCACTTCAGAAGAGATTTGCACTGTATGGCTGCAGCTGTGTACCATTCCTGTTATATTTGCTGAGAAAAGGCTTTACTGTGTATTAATAAAATCCATGAATTTAAAAAGCAGTTAAGACAGGTCTTTAATTTGGAATTTAGCATAAGGAAAAAACTAAGGAAGTAAACGACTTCTATCTTTCCTTGCAACTGAAGCTTCTGTTGGTTGATGTGATCTGCAAGGAAACTACAGTGGTATTTGCACTGGCTAGATTCTTTTTCGTCTTACCTTGGCTACCTACATAACAGACTCCACACAAGAAAGTGTTTCTTCCCTTTTGGGGGCTTGGAAACTTTAGGAAAGCTCTAACTTTAGAGTTGCTGATTTATATGCTGTTTACTGTTATGTGTAGGATAGATAGATTTAAACTCCCACTTTCTTCTCCTATGGTGAATTTTGTGTATTCCTGTTGTAGAATAAGAGAAGGTGTTTAAGCATTTTCTAGATATGCTGCTCTATGGTTTCATTTTGCCCTTAGTTTCCAGGAAGAAACATTAAATGCAAATAATTTTTCTTTATTTGCAATAGGTCAAACTAATTTAGCTAAAGTTCACACCCATCTGCATAGAAAATTATTGTAAACACAATAAAATTCAAAGGTCATTTCTGTGACTGAAAGAGGATCAAAGGTGCTTTCTGTGCTATTTTAATCCACTTCAGAGAGTTGTAATGAGTTTAGCAAAGGGTGAAAGTCCAAGGCTTTTCCTTGCCATTGTCCTTTGTGTAACTCTATTAACTATTCACTGGTCTATCATTATAACATGTTCAATGGTGAATGAAGGAGAATCTGGCAAGGGGAACTTAGTTGGAGTATAAGACCTCCTGATGTATGCTGATTTTGTTGATATGTTTCATCAGTTGAACAGTAACAGCTTAAAAAGCAGAAGTCAATCTTACCCCTGATTGTGAAGCCTGAATACTTACAGCCCATTACAAAAGTAAATGCTGATCTCTAGAGTCAGATTGCAAAACCATTGTGCTTTACACAGTTTCAAAAATAATCTTGCATAACAGATCTGTACATGGGATCTTAAGGTGTTTCCTGGTGCTTAAGGAGGAATATGACTTGCTTGGTTTCTGTAAAATGGTAATATTGCCAGTTTTTTCTTTTACCTAACAGTCAGAATATTTGCTATGGAGCTGGTGTAGCCCAACTGGGCCCTTTTGAAGCAAGTTAAGTAGAGGTTATTAGGCCATGACACTACTCTTAGGCTAAAGAAGAGGCCTAATACATTTGGCTCACTACCTGCAGGTAATGGTCTCTTCAGAAATCATGGTTTGCAGTACAGATAATCAGAAAAACCTACCCAGGATTCACTGGTCAGCAGTTTGATAGTACCATAAATGTAGATGACTTGTTGATGTAATACATAATGTAATTTTTTTATCCTGAACTGATCAATTGCTCTCTAGTTATTGGGGATGTTGTTTAACTCTAGTTTCTATAATGTGAACTTGCAGTAACTTGTTATATTGCACAGTTAGCTATTTGCTGAAGAGCAAGGCCTTACAGAGAAATACTTAGGTTTATTTTTTCACTTTTTCATTTAGTTTGAGCTGACACAATGACCTCTGGTTCTGATTTCATTACTGCAGTATGTGCAGAGCTGCTGAGCTCTGGTAGCCGATCAGAGCCATGGAATGAGAGAGGGGAGTGGTATTGTGGTTATGAGCCTGGAAAGTTTTGCATCAATTCTCAGACCTTCCAATGTTCTGCTTAAGAAAAAAAAAAGTTTTGTATCATTTTGTTTGACTCTGCTACAGATACCATATACAGTCTTTCATCTCTTTTTCAGTGTGAACAAAATTATAGCTATGGACCTATAGAGATGCCAAGGTAACACTCATCCACCCCACAGAATAACCCCAAACCAAACCAAAACCAAACCAACCAAAAAACCACCAAAACACCCAACCAAACAGCAGCAATAACAAAACAAAACCCCAAACCTTGTCTGGAGTGAAAGGAAAAATACCTTTTAATTAAAGCCCTGAAACTTCTTCCAAGCTGATCTAACTCACTGATGAACCACTTTGACTACACAGTCATACGTAGATTAATAGGGAAATTTCATTCCTAATGTAGAAAGATTGCTTCAGCATGAAACTCTTCCAACTAGCAAAATGCCAGTCTGAAATTATCCCGTTCAGCTGATTAAGTCCATTGAAAAGAAACTAGCAATGTTTCCACAGAAAAACACAGACTCCATCAATAAACTTTCTAAGCTTTATGGTACTACCCAAAAGGGAATTACCCCCTGAGTGGATGAGGCTATTAATCTCCCTTTCTATTCCTTCACTTGGAGACCTCTGGCTGCAGTGAACAAAGCCCTTTAAAAGCAACAAAAAGGGTTGCTCCCTGATTGCTTCTACAGAAATTTATAGGATATTGTCCACACAAAGACATTTCCCAGTGGAATGTCTCTTTTCAGCATTGGCCTTTGGAAATTGCAAGAACCACAAAGCATGCACCTACATATGCCCTGTGCTGCTCTGTGAATGGAGTGTGTTAGTATTCTGCAAGAATGGGGTGTGAGATAATACATTATATTCTGATTATTATCCAAGCCAGATCCTGAAAGTATGAAATGAGGATGCTAGTAAATGTGACAGCTTAACAACAAAAGTATTTGATTTCATATTAATTTATCTCTTGTGGAGAACAGATATATTGTTTTTTAGACACATATGTATTCCTCAAAGAAAACCAATTCAAGTTGAAAGAAAGTTTCAATGCCAGGAAGAAGATCATTAGGTGTGATAAATGCATCTCTGAATGATCTTAGTGTGCCCGCTGAAGGGAAGAATTTCAGGGAAGACTGTCAGAAATTAGAAGTTTTCAGCTCTGAAAAGTTTCTTGTTGGTGATACTAGTGACAACCTACATGTCTCAGAGCTATCACTGAAAAAGTTGAAAATTATTTCCCCTGATGCTCTAGTCCTTTCTCTTGGGAAATAAAATGGGCAAGTGGATTCTGATGTGATTAGAAGTAAATGCTTAATTTAATTAACGTTAGCTCTGCAGACTTAATCCTGTGTAAGGTAGATAGATCAAACTTTACTGGAGTAGTTTGCATGTAGTATGTACTTGTCCTGTAGCTCAGTTTAAATTAGCAGGTTAAAGTTGCCTCTGAATTTTACCTGTGAAAAGGAAAGGACACTTAAAAGCAAGAGAAGTGAAGATACTCAAAGACTGTATTTTATATTTATTTATGTGTTCTTCCCTGGTGGACATTTAACTCTAGTTAGCTTTGTGGAGCCTGATATACCATAGGAGTATTCTGCGCTGTACTGCAGTGTGCTGGAAGAGAATATTCCATGCTAGTCTTCCAGATGTTTTCTGGATCACAGCTGGAGAAGGAAGTTCTCAGTTAACAGGTAGTGCTTCCTATCCCGTGGGTGCAATTTAACTTATCTGAGTTACATCAACGATGCCAAATGCAAAAATAAATAAACTGAATTACTTAAAGCAATGCACAAAATCTTAAAGTTGAATTGTTTTGCAATCTTTTCACTTGCAACTTATGAACAACTTCCAGTTATCAGTAATGTAGGGGCATACAGGAACATATGAGTTTTACAGTGCGTGGTGCAGTGTGTGCTGTGAGTGTCAGGAATCATCTGTCCCACACGCACTTTGTATGTGGACAGGCACATTTCCTCCAGGTGATGGGAAACCTCATTTTATTCCCAACGAATTGGTTTGGATTGGTTTGTATTCAAAGTGATCAACCTTCCAGTTTAAAATAGCAGTAACTTTCTGAAATACGTAGCAGACATAAATATATAGGAAGGCTTGTGTTAAATGAATTCAAGATAGCAGAAACTAGCCTTCAAATATTAGGATGTACTGTCAACTTTCTTGAATTGTTTCCTTCACACACATGATAAGTGCATGCAATAGGTTGTTCTCATTCTAAACAATATTACACTCATAACTCTTTCTGGAGTTGGAGTATTTCATTAAAGAGAAGTGTGTGGCTGCCTCCTGATGTGAACAACCTGCAGAAGGGAATGAGCACAACAGATGTGGCTAACAGTTACAGAATGCAATGGGTACTCACACAGAGGAGCAGAGGATTATTTAGTTTCCATCCCTGTGAGGTTTGCATGTAAAAAATCATGATTAATGCATTGAATGAGTCTTGAATCTTGGGTCCTGTCCCATGACTGTTTTAAGCTTCTAAGTCATTTCTGCAGCCTTGGGATTGACTCCTCTTAAATGTGAATTATCATTGCTTTCTTCAAAAAGCAAGATAAATATCACTTCTTTCACCTAATAAGGGTTGTAAAGCTTGTAAAGTTGCAGAAAAATGTTTCAGCCAGTGAAAATGGAAAGGAGAAAATAGCTAATCTTCAATCATCAGTATCGTAAGTATATAATTTCCTTGTACTGGAAGTTGAAATACAGCTTTTCTGCTAAATATTGCTGATCTTATGTTAGACTGAGATCATTGTTTTGGGTCTTTTGATGCACTTGTTAAGCTATTATGCATAGTTAGCTTTTTCCCCCTTCTCCTAAAGTTATAGGAAATTTGAAAGGCTTCTTTGATAATTATTAGGGCATGTTGGGAGGAAGGGTAGGCACAATCAGTGTAGTAGCAGATTTTTTATTTCACTTAGTGCATATAGGTGTAAAATGTGCAAAGTGAGCAATTTGTAGCAAAGAGAGAAGTAGCTTGTTATCTCTGCCGAGGAAATACAAAAGTAAGAGTGTTCATGTGTGGACACTGTTTATGCATGGCAGAGGTGGCCTGTGCACAGCGTGGTGTGCAGTGTGTCCTGAGAGTGCTGGGCTTGCCCGTCCTCGCACAGGCTATGTTGTGTGCTTAAGGCACACCAGATCTGCTATAGACTCAACCTGGCATGTGTCATGGTTGCTACTGAGATGTGTGGTGGATGAAATGGAGCTGCTGCACCTGAAAACTCTGGTAACCAAAGACTTCAGACTTTGACAGCATAGACAGAGCTTGCAAATGAAAGAAAACACCTAGGGAAAGCCTTGATGTCCAGGAGCTAATTTTGGAATAATCCTATAGCAAGTGGGATGTGCCCCAAAAGAGAAACTATGTGAGAGAAAGCAATTAAAACTGGAACTAATCAAACATAATGGCAGTTGGGGCAACAAGTAATAATTTGATATTTACAATCTGTACTGGTGTTGTAAACTCACCGGGGGGCTGATATGGAGCCCAAGTTATTTTCTGTAGCAGAGTCCAAGTAAAATGATGGTACTGATTGTAATTTGTAGGGCTGAGACTACTTTCCTGGGGGTATATGACCCTCTGCTATTGTCTTCTCTTCCTTGCTTCAACCTTAGAAAGTATCGCATGAAGTACCGCAGAGAGTGATTTACTCCCTTTCAGCTTTTTCCTAGGTGTCAAGACCACTGTCTCTGTCAGCATGGTAGAGAGAAGATGATGAAATTTAAACAGGCAGCTTAAAATTGACAGTTTTACTTGCATCTTTTTTCCGTTGTGTTTTCCATGCCAGCTATGGCTCTTTCCCTGCTGGATAAAGTCAGAGTAAAATATATTTAATAAGATGTGGTTTTTGAATATGTTTCTTAGTCTGAAGCTATTTTAATAGAGCATCCTCACTAATTTTGCGGAAGCTCTTTTTGTCGTTAGTGTTGTTCTTTGGAGGGATAGCCAACGGTAGTAATGGATTAAAAACAAATTTCTCAGTATAAATAACAATAAATTGAAATAGCTGATCTGGTAAATTCACTTGGAAAGTTAGGTTTTCCAAGTTCTTCTGACATGCAACTTCTTAAATAACCTCTTGATTTTAAAATGTTAATAGCTTTTATATAACTGAGTTTGAGATAAACAGATTTCTTCTCTTTTTAAAAAAAAGACTTTGGTCTTTAAGTTCTAATGTAGGCTGTTGATAGATTTTCTTCCTCTGGGACCATCATTTTAATAAACCTACTAATCTTATAGAACATAATTTAGAAAAGAGGAAAGTCTTTTGTGAATAACTGCATTGCTTGTTTCTCACTGTGTTTTGAAACTATATTGAGTTTATTTGCTTTTCCACTGGCTTTAATGAGACGGGTGTACGCTGAAAATTTCTCATGTCCCTAAAGTTCCACCTCATAATACATGTACAGAATGTGTAAGCGATTGTCACGCATTACTGACCAAACCAAGATTCAAATTGGATGGTTTTTTTTTTTTAAAAAAAAGAAGAGAAAATGAACTTATGACAGAAGAGCTCTGCCCATTACTTTTATTCTTCAGCAAACCGTTTCATTAAGAATATCTCCTGTTTGCGGTTCAGACTCGGAGTATCCCTGACCTAGTTGTTTGAAACGATACTGAATCAACAGACTAAATCGTTGGGGAGAAGAAAGCTAATTTAGTGTGAGAAAACCTTGAGAAAACTTTGAAAGATTTATGGAAATTTCTCCTCAAACTATCTTATCTTTGGCTTTATGAACTTAAAGCTAAAGTTAAAAAAAAAAAATCCCCAGAGTAGAAGTGAAATGCTGAGTGAGCACATGGGCTCTAGTAGTTCAGTGAAGGAAAGCAGAGGTAAAAAATTCTTTCTGCTATCATGTGTAAAGCAAGGAGTGAATGGTTAAAAAGGAAAGGAAACTTGTGGGGATGTACTTACTAAATATTTCACAGAGTAAATGACATATGAAAAAACGAATGCGAGGCCATTCAGGATTCATTTGCACAGACACATGCTGACAGTCATCTAGGTATGTTTTCAGATTTTAGTGAAGTTTTTTCTGCTGGGAAAAGATGTGTGAGAAACAGTAGGCAAAGTGAATGCAAGTTAATGTTAGCTATGGGCAGGGACGTTTTACATCACTTTGCCCTGTGTGCTAAGGAGCCGGTGTGATGGTGTTTCAAAAGTGATGTCTTCTGTTAGTAACCAAGAAAGCAAGCATTTAATTGGTTGATGTTTTGCAGTCAGTGAAAATCACCTGGATCTTCTATTTAAAATATCTAGTGGACAACACTCATGCTTCCTTTTCTTAGGAGAGTGGATAACTGAAGCACTGTGCTAAAACCTTCCGAGCAAGCCAGTGCTTGTGAAGACAGTTGTGTCTTCCAGCATCTGCTGCCACACTTAATTCCTTCAGTGGTCTTTCAGTGATCTTTCCTGGCAGGGGTGAAATAATTCAATGAAAATAGATTAATTTTATAGCGTTCAGTTTAACTATTTGTTTGTTCTTTGCTAAGTACAAGGTGGATGACTACATTTTAGCTTTAAAAATGATTAAAAATAGTATTTTGCATGAAGAGTTACTGCTGCATACTTGACATGAAAACTGAACAGCATGTGTCTTAAGTTGACCTCTATTTTCATGTAATAGAGACATGAATGAAAGGATTACATGACTTCTGTTTTATACACTATTTTAAAAATTTACTATTTCACTAAAGTTGTGATATGAAGTAATGATATCTAGTTATACACCAAATTATACAGTACCTCAACAAGCAATTGATGACATGGGCATATTAAAGCAGGCTGTACAAGAAGATACTGAAAGACAAGTAGATTATTGCAGGTTATTAAAAAAAATTGTTGATAAATGCATCTGGTGCCTGAGGGTAATTCATCAACAGTTTAATTGTTGTGTGGGCAGCATAGGTATATGGTTTTTGAGTTACATATTGGAAAATATTGACATCAGTAGTATCCAGAAGAGAAAAAGACTCATGGACTTAACCTTGAATGCTGAACTATCTTTATAAATTCTTATGCCATTTCTCTACTTGCCTATGCACTTCCTTCACCACTTAAGCCCTAAACTGAGCACATGTTTAGATCTTTCATGTGTGAGAGGGTGACAGAGATTTTTTTATTATGCCTTACTTCCCAAGTAAGGTGAGAGGGTCATCTATATGCCTGTGTCAAAACTCAAACCTGTGACTTCCTTCATTGCTTTGATGATTCCACACCTGTAAATTTGGCCTTCTAAATTTCTATTTGTGCTAATTGCTGTGAAATCCTAGCAATAATTTACATATTAAAATTACCTTACAATCTCACCTTGTACCACCTCATTGTCTGTCTTCTGTCCATTATGAAGTTAAAGAAATTTCCCATGGATCTATTCTGTGGTGATTTTGCTGCTTTAAAGCAAGTAGCAGGTCCTAGGAGAAGCCCAAGCCTTGAGCCACCTGAACTGCTTTTTTTTTTTTTTTTTTCATCAGGCAAGAAATAATGAAGTTATTTCTTCAACAAAGTGAAACATTGCTTGCTCCCACTGGTTTTCTGAATGGGCTTTGATTATCAAGTTCCCATCCTCCTTTCTCTCAGAAGTTGCTGCTCTCCTGCAAGACTTTTTCACCCCTTTTTCAGTCCCCTTTCTTACCTCTTGCTTGTTTTCCTTTCTTTGTGTGGCAACTGCTATGGCTTTGTCCTTCACCAATGACTGGAAGGACACATTTCCATATGCCAACAAAGATCATGACCTACTGTTGGTAAATTTTGCAGCAAGGATCCTGATCCTGATCCTGTGGTGCTAACTGTAGCATTCAGAGGAAGCAAGGAGGATGTTAAATCAATTGCAAAATGTACATGTGAGGACATTCATTGTAGTAATTCAGAGTTATTCTGATAAAATTTTATGTAAAGCTGAGTTGGAAATGGTTCCAGTTTTGGTGAAACACAAGGGGAGAGGGAAGGTGGCTTATTTTGGTAGTCAGGAAATGCGTCAAAGTCTCCTCCCTCAAATTTCAGTACGTTAAATATATTTCCAGGTGTCTAATCTCTCTCGCCCTCTCAAATACCAATGTGACTTTTAATTGTTGTACATCTTTGTGAATTCAGCTGTGTTATCCTGTGAGTACCTTTCTGTTTTTTTTCCAGGTTTTACTCATCCACAGCCTGTTCCAAACACAATTGGCAAGGCAGGAACTTTTTTAGTATTCAAATCTTTCCTGTAAACTGCCCTTTTATATAGGTATCTGAGAAAAATTAACTTTGACTCATCCTGGCTTGTACATATTTGGAGTATGTGGTTGGAATCTCTTTATACAATAAAAGCGTTCAGTGCTGTTATTTATTCTGGTCAATTATATTATCTCATCAATTTTTTTCTACATGCTGTTTATACTGGTGATAGGGAAGCAAAAAGTAAAACAATGTGTTTTAAACAAAGTCAGGGTGACTCAAAAGGAGAGGCTGCAAAGTCATGCCGATGTCACAGGCTAGTGTATGCCCAGCCTTATGGATTGTGGGTGGCAGTGCAGAAGACCTCACGTCAGTCTTTGGGAACAAACAGATCTGATGCTTTTAAATAGTCATGTGTGTTCCTGTGATTATTTATTTTGTTGGAACAGCAGTTTTTGACCAGAAATGGAGGATTAAAGTCAGGGTGTCCTGCTGTTGTAGAAAGAGAAGATACCTGTAGGTTATAGCTATTTGACTGAAGGAGAATATTTGTAAAATACAGCATCATTTGGATTGATCACCTCTCCAGGTTGTTATCCTGATGAATAGCAGGGACACTCAAACATTCACAGGAGAAGAAGGCAGAGAGGTCAGAGCTGAGGCACAGGATCTGGAGCTGGAAGTTCTATATTTAATTCTTGTCTGTGAAATAGCTCCACCGTGTCCATAAAGTGCTCACTTGCTTGTTGTGGCGTGTGTCCTAGAATGAAGAGACACCAGTAATAGCTGCTTTACAGGATTTATACAAAGCTAAATTTCTAGGTGTTTGCATCTGCCATCATGATAACAAGAAGCTCAGTGCAAGAATAACTAATCCTGCTGATACCTTGTGCAGAAAGGAGGAGCAATTAAACAAATCTAACTGCAATAACGTATCTGCAGTTACATCCCAGCTAAGAATTGTGACTTGAACTTCACATTTGTAAAGCTGTCTTTGTTTATAGTACTTGTTTCTGTGAGGCTGAGCACGTTGCTCTTGCTTTAATTGCTTAATAATTTGAAGGTGCTCATTTATTTGTATGATTGCCTTTCCTTCCTTCCTTGGTGTAATTGCAAGAATGTTGAGATATTATTCCTTTAAAGTGATCCTTGTCATACAGCATTAGCTTGTCTTTCTGTTGTTCAGGAAATACTCTTTTTTTAAGAGACTTTTTGAGACTTTAAAAGGCATGTTAAAGGTTGTGTTAACATACTAGGAACACGGTTTTTGACAGAAATTATCTAACACACCTGATATCTATGCCTCTGTTATCTGGAGTATGTTTTCATCAACCAACAACTGAATGCAGTGGAAATGCAGTGTGCTCTTATAGAAGACCAAAGCACTTATAGCCTCCTGAGCTCTGGGAAGAGAATGTCTTGATGATATACTACTTTTTTATTTCACAGTAATGCATAGACATGCTATGGAGTGGCCCTGAGTGTTCTTCCTCGTGTTTACCTACCTGTTTAGCACCCCGCTTTATAGTTCTTTACCTAACATCCTAAAAAGTTACTATGCTTATAAATCTTTCTTTTTGATCCTGAGCAGAAGTGATGAGAACAAACTGCTTTCTCCACGGTGACTTTAAATCTCCAGCGTTGCTATGCAGACTCTGTAATCTCTGCTCAGCCTTGTTTTACAGTTTGTAGCATATAGCTGATTTTTTTTTTTTTAGGGAAAATCTTAGACGTGCATGCATCTCTGAAGGTCATCAAATATGCTCTCATTTCCATGTTGCCAACAGAGGGAGGAATTTACCACATTTACACACACATACACATCTATGTATACAAACATATTTTTACACATTTTAGATGCAAAAACTTCTTATTGGTTTCTGCATCTAATTAGACAAAAATTAGATGAAGAAATCTTTGAGTAGTAAAACAAATGAAAGCTTTCTTTTACAGTTTATCCTATACAGGCTAGCTGCAGTAATCTAATCTCATTTACAATTTCTTCCTCTCCCCTTGCACCACCCTATGTTCACCTCTTCAATGAATCTCTGTAATCTTCATTTATACCATCTAATCCCCCAACTACCTTCCATGTCCTCTGTTTCCTTGCTACAGTATTTTGCGCTCTTTTCCTTACTAGCCTTCATGTGAGCTACTGACTCTGCAAGAGGCAGTAAGTGCTGTGGCTTTTCAAAGCAATATAGTTGCCGGCTGATCAATTGGTCTCTGCTGTCTTCAACCACAAAGGCTAGGTAGAATGAATCACATCATTGCTTTTCCTCCCTGTGGAAACCTTAAACTTAAATTTCCACTCCTTTTTTAAATTTGGTGGAAATTGCCAGTTTTTAATAATGGGGCTGACAACTGTGGTCATGCCAGTCTCACTTTTCAGCATGTTTATCTCAAAGTGAGTTAAGAAAAGGTCGAGAGAAGGGGGTCTAAGAAGGGGAGAAGACCTTTTCAATGACAAATATGAAAGTAGATTGTTTACGCTAAGATCTCCTTCCTCTTGCAGTCATTCTTTAGAGCTGCAAGGTGTTGATATACTACCCTAGTCATAAAGCATAGCCAGTACTTCCGATATATAGGAAACGTGTGTATTATATCCTTTTGGAGAATGGATGAAATATGTCTTATTCCTCCTTCAAGAGCAATAAAGCAGCTTGATGTGACCTTTTGGCTGCAAGAAATCTTACTATAACTCCCTTTGCATCTCATTAATACCAATACAGGGTTCACCAGGGAGGGGGCGGCTTAATTGTGACAATCCCTAAGTCTTGGATGCACTGACTCCACAGAAATTTCTTGGCTCTGAAAAACTAGATCGTTAAAACAAAACTATTATTTCTATGTGTCAATTTTGCTTAGGGAGAAAGAAACCAAATGTTGACATGCACTTAAGATATATTGTTTGTGGAAATACTAATTTGGAGATATTTGCTGGCAAAGAATATTTTCAGTGAATTTTTCTGCAAAATTTCCTGTGTACATAGAGGAAGAGTTTTGGCAATACCAGGTTTTCACTATTATTTAAGCATGCTCACTCTCTTGCTGCACTTTCCTGTGAGATCTATATTGAAAATTGGGTGGTTGGTTATTTTGCATTTGAGCATGTCCACAACTTTTATTGCTGCAAAGTAATTTTGCATTAAAAAAGCCTAAATTTATGAAGAATGTAATGTTTTCTCTTAATCACCTAGCAACCTTGTTTTCTATAAATATTCCGTTGATTCAGTGTGAATGGGGCTTGCTAAAACTGCAGAGGTGGTAAATCCCCTCAGAGTGCGAAGAACAACAAGCTCTTTTCTGTGCTGTTTGTATCAGAAAAATCTGTTTTTCAAAGTTCACATGAAGTCCTACTTAAAGTGCATCTGGATGAAGAAGTCTCTAGAAACATTTGCTTCATTACTTGGCTGTGACTTTCGAGTGCCTTTAGACCTTAGGACTTTGCTGATTCTAGCTGGGGTAATTTTGAGCCCACTCCTGGGGTTTTTTTGGACATCAAGTTTAGGAGTTTATAGCAGAACCGCCACCACCTTGTTTATCCAGGACAGGCATGTGTGATGAAGTAAGACAAAAAATATGTAAATCATCTACAGATTCCCTGTTACTTTATGTTTCTGAGTGAAGTGTGATAATTTAGTTAATGGAAATATTTTTGGCTTGCTTCCCAGAAAGCTTTTGCTGTCTGTTGGGAGTCACTGAGCCTAGAATTTTATTTAGTAAGTGGTCGCACACCTGGTGAGTGATGCAGGTACAGAACTGCAAAGTCTGAGCAGATAGGCAGCAATTCCGTATGTTTTCTGCAATGGGGTGGAAAACTGAATTTGAAGGGTGTAGACATACAGTATAGATGGGCAGAATATTTATTTAAAGCTCCTATACTCCCTATGTGGCTATTGGAGAGTATTGGCATTGCAGAGTAGGATTTAAAGCATCAGCTTGTTGAATACTGAGACGTATTACACTGCTACACTTTGGTATGCTGTTATACAGAACTAGTCAAAAAGGAAAATAATGAGATAGAAGAGCATTGTAATCCCCTGAAAGAGCCTCTGTAGTCCCTCAGACCTCAGCCTGGAGTTTTGAGATTCTTTTCTGCCAGCTCAAAAGCTACACGTCAGGCTTCTCAAAGGCCTGGGCTTTTTATTTAAGAGAAATAATAAGGTTTCATTCAGCTTTTTAAAAATGAAACTGGAGGAAATCAATGATATCGCTTTTTTGTACGGTAGCTTAATGGCTCAAGGTATGAGCCAAGGAATATCACGCCACGTAAATGCCATTTTGTGTCTCTTGCAGCACAAATTTTCAAAGTTATGAGGCAGAAGATATCAATGTCCTTAAATTTAAAGATGTAAAATACATTTGAAAATGAAAGTGAATTAAAAGATACTGGATAATATCATTTATTATTATTATATGGAAGGGAAAAAACCTGTCATGAAAATGGACTTAAACATCTGTATTTTCTCATTGCCCCTATGTTCTATTGATTTCTGCCTGAAATAGTTTCTTATTACACTTTTGCTCATCATAGTAAGCCAACTAAGTATTTTTAATCAATGCTCACTGAAAATAGCATAATATAAGTAATGTGAAGTTTTGTTCTTTGGGAGAATGGTGAAAGTTGTGCCGTGTTAGTGCAGTGCTGCAGTCGAGGTGCATGAACGCCATTGTCTCACTTTTCCTGTTGCCCAGGAGAGAACGTGCCTTGGAAATTAGGAGATAAAGCATCATTTCAGTTTAAGTGAAATCCCACAGAACATAATTAGTTAACTTTTATGATAGTTTATCAATGAAATAGATGTTTTCCTATTTATTATTTCCCCCAATTAAATTATTTTTGCAAGAATATTTGAAAATTATGTCTATCTGACTTTCAGATGTTATCAGCAACCCAATATTTAATGAAAGAGTATAACCAGAACTTGGTGTGCCTACATATAAAAATCTTATGACTTTTTCTTTTTGTAAAAATTCAACCATTCCTCTTCAGAACTAGAGATCAACTTTGTCTTCCCTTTGATAAGGCAGTACTGTTATTTGAGAGTAAACATAGCTACTTAGAAACAGGCTTTGTAAGTGCTGCATGAATGTGCTAGACCACTCATAAGTTCAGGTATTCAGAAAGAAAACAATTTGTGTAAAATTATTTTCTTTTATAAAACATTTCAAAGTGACTGAATATTTTCAAGATTTGACATTAACACTGGACTAGAGAAATAAAAGGATAGTTGGCAGGATAAAAATATTTGTGGTAAGGAGAAGCACCCTTAATCAGAAAATGGTGAACTGTGGTGATGCCCTCCTTCTAGCATGTCTTCATGCTGCAGTAGATATATTCAATATTATTAATGGTGTTAGAACTAAGCAAATGACTTTCAATAGGGGGATTAGTCCAATAAAATTCATCTTGGTTATCTGCCCTGGAATGGTCTATATACAGAAGAAGACTTCTGTAGCTGAAATGGTTTTTATTTTGTGCATCCATACTTTAGCATGTAGTGTGTTTGTTCATTTTCAGATAATATTTCCTACTGACAATTGAGCTGTATGATAAAGCTCTACGTTATGTGGAATTTTTCTGTTCTTCTACCATATGTAGGAACATTGAGTTTCTGATAACATACACAGCAGAATCCGGAGCTTACTCTCAGCTGCCTGCAAATTATATTGTAATAACACTGGATTGTAACCAGCCAAGATACTATCAAACCAGAGTTAACAGTGAATGATGCAGTAAAACTCAACGTACTGTAAGTAATCAAATCCCAAAGAAAAACATTTAGTACAGCTGTCCAGTGTGCCTGAAATATCTACTCAGTAGAACAATCAGTTTTAAGAGGATTTAAAGGCAACTATTAAAATTCTTCAATACCAACTGAATAGAACTTCCTGCAGGCAGGAAGGCAGGTGGCAACACCATCCAGTACCAGAGGGCTGGGTCAACTATGTCTCTCTTTTGACTTCATACATCTACAATTTTTTTGTCAAGTTTTGGTAGTCATATTCTTTCTTGCACAGTAACTGTATAAATGTGAATACTACTTTTATAAAGCATACTGGACTCTCTCAGAGACCCATTTAAAAGGGTGCAAGAGTTGCACCTCAGTTGAACACTACATAGAAATTTTTTTTTTCAATGAGAGCCTATCATTAAGCAGAAAGAGTGGAAGCATAAATCAGCTGGAAGGTAGAACTGTGATCTCAGTGAAAATCGGGGGGACACTACAGTGAAGAACGTGGCTGAAGAGAACATTGGGTCCACTTCCATTACATCAAAAATAACAAAAATACAAGTAAAGAAATCCAATAGCTCTTCGTAATGTCTTCTGAAGGAAATATAAAAACACATCATAAAGAAATAGTGTTGAGACTGCTAAAGAGAATTTTTAGTCAGGGCAAGAAAAGAGGGAATGCTTTTGCCTCTGTGAATTATTTTAATATAGGTGATTCAAAGAATAGGGGGAAACCCCAGGAACACTGAAGTTTTGTGGCTTTTTTATGTGGCTGTGGATTCTGCTTTCTAGGTATTACAAGAGTGCCTGTGAAGTGTTGAGAGAATGGTGTGTGAGAAACACTGTGAAGTACAAACATGTAAATGAAATTTGATCAGTGTATGATGTGAGCTTCATAAATTTTGAAAGCTTTAATAACCTTTTGGTCTGGAAAAATGTGGTGATTGCTCCATGGTAGCTTAATTTTCAATGTAAATCAGAAAAGAAAGTAACCCCCACTTTCCTCATATTAATACCACGCAGTTAGCTTCTAATGTCAAAGTAGGTATTCCCAAAGACAGGAAAAACTATTCAACTTCTACAGAATGGAAAAGTGTGATACGAGAGAGATTTCTCACTATTCTCTGTATACTCAAGCTCTGAAGAAAGCTGGTATTGTGCAGTTTGTTTTTACAGTCAGAAAAAAAAAAATCACAATTTAGGGTATTTGGAATTAATATTTTCTAGTCCCTTCTTGGCAGGGATCAAAGTTATTTGGAGTTCTGCAGATAAATATATAAAACATTTGATTATGCCTCACATTTGTTATTTCTAGAATAAACAGATAATTATTTTCTGGTGCACAAAGATCAACGTATAAATGAAAGAAAAATATTTATTTTCTGTAGTTCTGTCTTTTAGCATGTTTTATCGTAATACCGTATCTGTGTGATATCTAGCAGTGTCTGTAATGCACCTTGTAAACACATACTGGGCTGAAGCGTGTCTAGCACGGCACAGAGGCATGTTGCCATAGCAAGAGCTCCTATAGGCATGGTGCCCCAGGCATGCATGCTGCCTCCAGCCCTATATCTACAGAGAGAATTTCAGAGTAGGTCTAGATAATGTAAGCAAGAAAAATTCCTAAGATTCCTGGGGAAGTCAAGACAATGGATGCCAGACCAGTGTCGTTGTTGCTGCAGTGCTAGATGCAATATGGCCTTTCCAAAATTTTTGCTATCGTCATCCAGCGGTCAGAAACAGGTTTAAAGAGACGGTGGAGGTGTCAGGTTGGTTCCCTGAGGTCAGCTTGGTACCACTTCTGAAAGGTCTGAAGGCCCATGAGGTTTTGAAAGAGTGATTTAAAGAAAGGCAGAAGGCAGGTTATCTATCTATCTCAGATGCAAGTTGTGGGGTAACTAGTGCAATACGAGACTGTGTGGCCCTGGGAGATGGTGCTGTACACTCTTCAAAGGCAATTGCTGTTCCTGTGGGATGGTCTCCATATCAAGAGAGTTCAAGTGCCAGAGCATATTGTATTTTTTGTAAAAAATATGTGCCTATGGGGGAAGGAGGAAGCACAGTAAAAAAATTGTGAGGTAGGGAATAAAAATGGCTATGTGAAAAAAAAAAAGGGAGGAGGAAAGGTTTTTTTAAATAGCTTATACAACAATACTAGGAGTCTGTGTTATAAATGAGAGAAATAGTAATTTTCCATTTGTAATCAAAAATTTGATTTTCACGTTATCACAGTCTGGTTGGATGGCTAGCAGGACTAAAGGGCTCAAAAAAACCCAAACCTGTGTTAGTGTGCAGTGTTTTTAGGACATATTTTCTTCCAAAACCAAAAAAAAACATTACCACGTTCAAGGAACTGACAAGTCAGAAGCATAAACAATCTTTAATTGCTTATTGAAAAATGTCGTAACAGATAATATACAAGATGGATTATAATTTAGGGACTACTTTCAGGCCTCCAGTCTGCCTTATAATCACAGATTAAAATTGGGTGAGAGGAAAAAAAGCTATGTAACTACAGGGTTTCTCTTCAGGTGATAAAAGTTAGAAACTTCATACAGCTAATACCAAAACGTGCTTGACATTTTTAAGTGCTCTAAAGCACACTTTCTATTTCCATTTTGCATCTGATGTGGTATAAAGCTAGAGAGACCTGATCTTAGCAGATAAGGAGAAATTGATTTTCAGAACAGAGAATCACAGATAAGTAAGTAGAAATCATCAAGACACAACCTCAGATGACTTTGGTAAACAGAATAAAATCCAAACAAACAGTATATGTATTTGGAATTTCAAAGAGCTGCTCATCTAAAGTTGAAAACAATAGAGGACAATCACTTTGGACAGACTATTTAATGAGGAAAAAGTGTGAATAATGCTTCAAAAAAAAATATTTAAGAATGCTTTTTAGATATCCAAACTGTCTTGTAACTGCCAAAGAGGGCAAAGTAGTTGTAAAAGTTGTAATTATTTTTTTAATTGTAAACTGTTAACTGTCTAGCAAGAGTGCAGCCTTGTCAGAAGACAAGTGAAGCTAGATGTATATGAGAACTGTATATTGAATGAAATAAGGGTGATGCTCATGCTAAGTGCTATAAATCAGGAGTTAAGATCTGCAGAGAAAAAACTGAAGGAAACACAAGTATGTTGCACTCACTTTAATCAGTATTTCTCTTCTTGATTTTATTCCAGAAGGTGTAGAAGGGTTGAAAAAAAGCAGAGCTCTAGATCGTTAATATTGATATTCATCAGTGTGTGAAATACTAAGCAAATATTAGGCTTGAATGTAAATAGTTAAAAACAAGATGACAGGGCTGTTAGTCTAAAGTAGATCTTAGAAAAATGATGGAACAGTCATTAATAGAGTTACTCTGTTTTATGTAATAACATGAAGGAAATACCAGTCACAAACTGTGTGATGGGAAGAGCTGGGAAATTTCTGCAGTTGTGAATTCATATGCATAAACTACTTCTCTTGAGCTCTCTTAAAGCTTTCTACTTCTCTTACGCTACCAACTCTACTTTTGATAAAAATCTTATTCCTTCACTGTCCCCCCACCTTTTTTTTGTGATTGAGAAGAAACTGCTAAGGATAAGAAACACTGAATCACCAGAAGACTTCTGTGTTCCTCTGAGTATTTAGTAATTTGTAAAATCATTCCCAGCAACAGAAGAGTTCTGTTAGAGTAGTCGTGTTGCCAGCTTTTCCCAAAAGTAGTCTGTAGCTACTTGAGAGGTTATCTAACAAGAACAAAGAAATGGACTGGAGCAATTCTATGCTTTGCTTTTAGGAAGTCTATTTTGTAATGGTCTACCAGTTGTGCTCTTTACATAAGAGGAATAGGAAAAATACATAAGCTCCATTCAAAATATAGAATATTAAAATACTTGACTGAATGGATAAAAACCTTTGAGAGCAAGCTGAGACTTTTACCTATTACTGAAAGAGAAGCTAACGACAAAGATGGAGAAATTTTGGCCATTGGGAGAATGGTAAAGAGTGAAAAAGAAATGTGAACTAGATAATGTGGGGATTTGGGAAAACAGTAGTAGTTCTGCTGCAGCTGAATATGAAATTGGATAACTAGTAACAGACATTAATCCTTGGGTAGTAATTCCTATCCTGTACTCAGAGAAAGGGTGACTCTAGAAGAGACTTAATTCTCACTAGTTCCCAGTGCGACACAGGGATCAAAGAGAATAATCAGGTCTTTTGACATTCATCGGAGAACTTCCGACAGAGCAGTAAATTATATCTGGTGTTGTTTTAATGCCTGTTGGTTTTAATTGCAATTGTTTAGCTTGCTGATGGAGGACAGGGAGAGAAGAGTAGCAGCTCTATTTCTTTTTTTTAGTGGACATTACTTATCTGCTAGTATGTGCCCTAAAATCGTTTTACACTGATCCAATTTTTTTCTTTTTGACTATTAATTCTATTTGCCTTTCAGATATTTTAAAATTATCTTCTAGGAGTGATTTTCATTGAAACTTTCTGGGGAAGGACTATGGTCACTATTCAGCATAAAGTAAATGGAATGACTACAATGAAAGCAATATTTAATTCTTTTGTCACGTAATTCATGCTTAATGTTACGGAAGTTGCCATGGTGAACTCAGAATTGATTTGTTATGTTACATTTAGTGTTAATTTGCTTGCATCTCATTTCTGTTTTAAAGGCCTTATGTCTATGGCTTGTTGGAAAGACCAGTTGTAGCAGTAGTTTTGAGGTGTTGGAGATCTGCTGTTTGTAGTGATGGGTAAGTTTTAGCACAATTAATTTCAGGCCTCATGTAAATGAAGTCTTACAATTATTGCATCAATCCACAGTAGCTTTTAATTTTAAGAGACACAGCCAATTTGCTGTAGACTAGACCTGAAGTTTGATGAGTTAATTAGGCTTCCTAACCTGTTATCCTACCTTTCATAATTAATGCCATAATCATATTCATCTAAACCCAATTATACAGAAGTCACAGTGTGAATGTTTATTTTAAAAAAATGGAGCAAAACTTGGGCGCAGTAAGATGTCTGTACACTCCTCAGGGTGCAAGTTCTTCAACAACTGGTGCTGTAATTAAGAGGGGGATTCCATTTCTCTAGTAATTTGGGAAAATGCTTTTGCATTTATTAGAAATTCTGGGTTGTGTTGACCAAATAACTACAGCCTGTACTTAAAAGGTCTGTATATGCATACAAATATCTTAAGGGTGAGTGTCAAGAGGATGGGGACAGACTCTTCTCAGTGGTGCCCAGCGACAGGACAAGGGGCAATGGGCACAAACTGAAACACGGGAAGTTCCATCTGAATATGAGGAAAAACTTACTGACTTTGAGGGTGACAGAGCACTGGAACAGGCTGGCCAGGGAAGTTGTGGAGTCTCCTTCTCTGGAGATACTCAAAACCCATCTGGACACAACTCTGTGCAACGTGCTCTAAGTGAATCTACTTTAGCAGGGGGTTGGACTAGATCATCTCCAGAGGTCTCTTCCAACCCCAACCATTCTGTGAGTCTGTATTTATTTTGAAATTATGACCTATAAGAATATGGATTACTTTATAAATGAGCAATATATATGTATTTAAAACCAAGAAATTTCTGCTACATGCTGGATGTGACTCAGTGCCTGAGGTCTGCTTGTTGGTGCAGACTATGTTTGGGACTGGGATGTTTGAGCCTGCCTTAGTACTTCAGCCAAACATCTCATTCTGTAACGGCTGAAAAAGTAATGGCTGAAAATTTGAATAGATGCTATGGACAACTCAGTTTTCTTTTTTTTTTTCTTTTTTTTTTTAAATTGCATCTATCGATAAAGGGCTCAGCTTGAGGTTGAGCTTAAAGGTAGATATTTGAGAAATTATCTGCAAATTGGGAGAATTCTTAGTAACTGGGAGCCAATATGCAGTGCTCAAGGTTGCCTCTATATCCAACCTTCACGTCAGTAAATTCAAGACTGACCTGTGCTGACTGTGTTAGCTATTTGGATCATATATTTGCAGGTGAAGGAATCTGCACCAGAATTCCTTAATGTGCACTTTGAACTTTCAGCCTCTTGCCAGTGTCATTTGAGTTTTGCTTAGTTTCAGTTTCAAGCATGTCATATCATAAGACCACATTTTGACCAAGTTCTGAGCAATTCAGCATGGAAACTACATAATTTTATATAGTAAAACCAAGATGATTGTCCTCATGCTACTGTTGTTTAGTACTTATTTGACTAATTCAGCAAATAGCTGTGTAAATTGAGAGAAAATGTAGCTTTAGGGACTCAATAAGGTCATTATATGCACCAGTTCTTTCTGTCTTCTTTCTCCTGCCACCTACTTGCTGTTCTGAGTGAGGAACCATCTCAGATGGGACAGCAGTGTTTCACAGTTATTCAATGCTGCAGATGCTGCCCTGGGTTCCAGGAAGATGAGAGTGGGTTTCTGCCTTTTGTTGGTCGTTGGAGGAGTTCTGAAGCCTGAATCCAGGCTGCCTGTATTTCAAAGCCTATACACTACCTTTCATTAAGGTGAAATTAAGTAGCTTTTTTCTGAGCCTGCTCAGGTGTTAGCTATCTTTTAGAAATGATAAGTCTGTTTCTTTAGCATTGTTTAGATTTGGTTTATTTGAATAAAGAAGAAATCTGTTTTGAGCTTCCAGCAGAAGCTGTGCTAGGAGTTTCTTTCACAACTTAGGAAGGATTTCTATGTCTTGATTGTAAGTTCTTACTAAGAGAAAATATGGCATTTGGAGTGTAAAAATAGTCTGTTGGTTGGTAGATCCAAGAAGCAAATCCATGATGTTTGAAATTATTTCCGACTGTGCACACTCTTTCCAGTGCAGTGTAATAACTCTAATGTGTGTGTTCTCAGCACTTGAAATTTGTAAAATACTTGTGAGCTGGAATAACTCATGCATGAGGTACAACCCGGAGGCCGTTGAGAAAATGAGCTGTTCTATTGGTCTGTCAGAAAAAGAAGCTCTGGAGGAAGTAGAAGTGCACAATATGTGTGTCCATGTTTGGGGACTGTGCCTAATACTGACACAATAGCCCTTTGGTTTGTTTGCTTATGGTTAGAATGCTGGTCTTAAAGGGGTCAGCAGTTTTGTCATCGGGGATGACCTGTGACAGCATCACAAGGAAGAAGTAAGAGTAGTTAGGAGGTGACACTGAGGGTCATGGACCAATTCCCACTGCTGTGATTGGGTGGGTGGGATGAGAAATGACTTCATGAGAGCTCTGCAGGAGGGGATGAAATGTTTTTTGACAACTTAGCAATGTACGCGTCAATCTCCCAGGGCAATAAATCTGATAAAAATGGAAATTTATTATTGAGAGACATTAACAGGATTGGTTGTCTATTGGTTGTTGTTAGGTGTCTTGTAAATTAATATGTAATTTCTTCTAACTTGGATCTGTCAGTAAATTTGGAATCCCATAAGCACTGTGAGAAGTGAGTGGCCCATACTAATAACATTGGCCCAAATGAATCTTTCACTCTGACCTCTAGTATGCGCCTGTGCTCAAAAGAGTAATGGGTTATTTGGTATAGAAATTAGATCTAAACCTCATTGTCTCTTGAAATCATTGCCATTATCTCAAGGGAGAAAAGAAATCAAAATGTCAAAGGTAATAATTCATTAATAATTTACTGTTGTAAAACATTTTGCATGCCTGTAAACTTCTTCCCCACTTCTACAAACTGGATAAATACAAAAAGGAAAATTGTTGAATAATCTATTCCTTGAAATTAATATTAATTTAAGATGTTATCTTATCAAACAGTAAGTTCAGGTCCTTGTCCAGTTGTGATGGTCTATTCCTACAACCTTACTTTATCCTTTCAGCGTCTGCTGATTTTTCTGTATTTTGTACATAGCTTCTGCACTGCCACTGTTGGAATTTTTTGTGGTGTTTAACATTCAAAACCTGATTGCACATGAAAACTTTTTAATGCAATTTGGATGGTTACTTTGATAGCAGATATCTGGTTTTATTAATGAAAATAAAAGGGGAATGACTTATCTAAATTGCTTCTCTTTCATCACAGTTATGGAACAGTTTAAAAACTGTCAGAAAACTTACTGTAAGACTAGTCATGCTATATTTGCTTGGTAAAGTTGTTTTGTAGAAATATTGGGCAACTCTTCCTAGTCCTAAGAAAAGACTCCATCCTATTCCCTTTTTAGTTATTATCAAGCAGCTGTTTTTTTCTGAAGCTGCTGTGAGACTGAGAATGCATGCTTCATGAGGCATAAACATAGTTCCTTTACTGAACTTCTTCAAAAGTGTTATTAATGGAAATGGCTGCATCTGAGAGATGAAAACTGTAGGGTTTTCAAAGTCTGCCCCCTCTACCGCCAGGAAGGAAAATCTACCTGAATACTGAAATAAATGGTCGGCACCTGTGTATTCATTTATATTTAGAGTCTTTCAGTCTTTGAAAGACCATGAAGTGAGGTGGAATGAAAACAGCTAGAGTATATTTAGGAATATCAATAGATATTTGATATAAATTGGGATTGTTGCTGTGTCAGTAGCAACACAGAATATGTACGTATTTAATTTTTAGTGTTTAATGTTTCAAGGAAATAGAGTTTCACATCAGGAAGTGAGTATTTTCATATTTGGAGTTTTATTGTTTTCTTTTATTTTTATTGGTTTTCTCTCAATTTCTCTTACAGATTTTTTTTTTCCAGGCAAGGAAAAAGCAGAGATGTAGGCTGTGAAATTAAATGGAGTGGTGGGAAAGCTTTCTCAGATACAAACCTATGTATTTGTGCTATGTGAATATACTGAGATTACCTGTGGATGCAGGTGCATTAAAAATGATTGATTCATCTAAAATATCCATGGACCAGCTCTACATGGACCAAATTAGACTAGAAGTGCTGGATTCTTTTGTATAATATGTACAATTTGTTTAAACATTTATAGTGACCATTTTCTGGGGATTTCTGGATATCTGGCAGCCTTCTTGGACAGAGACTATTGTCTGGCAGCAACAGCACAGAAACATCTGATGTCCTCGTGAGAACTCTTAAATTCACCAAAAATGAGATTTCCAAGTGGGAAGTGTAATTGTGAAGTGAAGATGTTTGGGAACCTTAGAGAAATGAAAGCATTGAAAGAAAATTAAATTAATTTAAGCCAAAAACTATTTCATATCTTACTAGTAACAGATGCAATTGGAAGATACTTAAGCTCTCCATGGAACTCAAAATGAGGGATACAGCATTTTCAGTTTTGTATTTTAATCTCACTAAAATTTGGATTTGCCATTCAAAATAAACAGTTCTTTGGATTGCCCTTGCAGCTCTTTTACTAGACAAAATCATAAGGGTTGCTAGACTATTATCAACACAGTTACAATGAAGATAATTTCAGAACTGTACAATATTATGTTCTTTGCGGTGTTGCATTGCTCAGCTAATAATCCATAAATGTTAGAATATGTAACCCATCTTTTTTAGTTGCAAGTGCTTTACTTGTTTCCTGATCTTTAGAATTACCCTGGGACATAATCCTGAGAAAGGATAAGCTCTGGAGCTAAGCTGCAGCCCTCACTTGCAGTGCGGATCCCAGGACCCTCCAGTGAGCTTTGAGGACTGCTCCCTTGCAGGATGATCTGAGCTGCAGCTCTGGGTCGTTATTCACTCAGCCAGCTTCTCCTTCCCCATACAGCTAGCCTCCCCACTTAATGACCAGGAATTTATGTGCTGTAGCTGATACTCCCACATCAGCAAACTGAACACAGGTAGGGTGTTGAAGTTAGAAAGTGGTGTATCGCTGTCCCAGGCTCTCAATGTGCAGTCAGTGCTGTACGCTCTAGGAGCAGTAAGACTCTGAATGGATTCTTGGTAGATATATTTTACAAAGTCTTCAACTCATCTTTTCTCAATAGAGAGGGGAGAAGGGCTATCTTTGATACAGGAAAAGATCTAACTAGCCTTTCAGTTTAAGGTGATGTTACTGTACATGTAAGCCTAGCCAACAACAACGTTTGCTGTAGCTAGCACAAGGAGAATAGCCATGGACATATGGCAGGAGGTGTTACACTGAGCTCCGTGCAAGGCAAGGCTTGTGGTATTCTGAGACATCTTTGTTGCTGTCATTCCTAAGCTGAGAGAGGAAAAGCTTGCGTGAGTGCAGTTACCTGTGCTGCAGCCAAAATTTCCATTTCGGGCTCAATGTCTGTGAAGCCCTGGTCTGCTGTATGAAAAATAGGTATTTCCATTGACTCCTTTACCCCAAACTTTTCACCGTATTACTAGCAAATTTGGTTGAAACTTTTCATTCTGTACTCCAGAAAGATGTTTGACTTTTGTCAAATGTAAGCTTCAATAGAATCACTTTCAATACATTTTTGATTAAGAAAGTGGAAAAAAAAATAATATCAGATATTGCTTTTATGGAAAATATGTAGTTTTGAATGAAACTTGAGACACCTCAGTTGTTTTCAGTAAATCAGTTCTGCAATTTTCACATAGAAAACAGAACCCCAAATGAAGGAAGACACAGAGAAAAATGATAAAAATTTTAAAAAAGAAAAGAGGGGTTTTGTCTTTAACTTTTATTCCTCGTCTCCTCCTCTGGCCCTCAAGCTATTAAGAAAACTGCATTTCAATATGACACTAAAATTATAAATTCTTTTCAGTATTAGGTGGTCAAGCTAATTTTTAAGATTTTTTTTTCCTAAAAAAATGGTCCCTTTTAAAGAAAATATTCTTCTCTATGATCAATAGAGTTCTATTGAAGTATTTGAGAAATAATAATATTTCTTGAGATAGATAGAAACTTGAAATGATTGCAGAAAATAAATTTATTTTTAAGTTTAGCTAAACAGCAGATGTGTTATTCAGCTACTAGAGATACAAGTTGAACAAAGCATATGGATTGCCCAGTATAATAAAAAGTAGTTTGCTCAATCTGACTAATTTAAGCATAAAAATTTATAATGATCAATCTTGTGTAAAATAGACAGGGATAACTCAGCAATTTAATGTTAATTGAGTTATCATTCCAAAACCCATATTGATTTTTAAATTACATTTACAAAATGCCTGATAAGGTCCAAGACCTAATGAAATTGGATACATGGCATCTACTTTAAACTTACAGAAAGAGATTCCTGGTCATAATGCCAACTGGTCAGAAATTTCACAAAGCAGGCCAAACTTGTCTTCTAAACTTGCAAGCAGCCTAGCTCTTCTTTTTTTTTGTTGTGTTTTTTTTTTGTTTGTTTGTTTTTTGTCAACAGATGCGGGAAACAGAAAATTAGGCTAGGATTACTTGTGCTGAGGGAATCTGGCCTTGTAGGCTCCTAAACAACATAGGATTTTCAAAGGGTGAATGCTTAGTGTTGTCTTCTATTTTAACTTTTAAAGGGACCTGTTGGGGCACTGTCATCATGACATGCTTTTCACAATCTCACCCACAATTTTTCTCTGAGAAATTGAGCAGGCAGAGCATTGACTTGTCTGGGTGCTCTAGGTATGTGTCTTTGGATAGATTTGTCTTGTGATGAAAAATCTGCTGTTTGAGAAATGGCAAGGTGAATTGAGAATGACAAAGTAATGAGAAAAGGACTGAAGCCTATTGCCATCACAAATAATATAAATGTAAGTTTCTATCTGCCAGCCACCTCCCTTATAAAATAATAGCAGCTGTCAGGTAGGGAAGCTGCAAGAAATGATGATGATGTTTAAAAAAGCATTTCACTGCTATGTTTTCTCTCATGAGCAATGCTGATGTATGTAGTTCATGATGTTCACATGATAAACAGTGCACCCTCTTTATGAAATTTCTTGTATATCACACCCCCAGAAGTAGCAATGTATTGAAAGAAAAAAATAGCAATTGAGTGGGAACAATCAAGTTTTAGGTGTGCCATTGTAATTAATCAGTAAGACATGACAGACTGTACCAGTGATGCTTAATCACCTCTCAGGTGCTTGGTGAGGCATGATACAAACTAAAGCCTTCCAGCTCCTTCGAACGGAGCATTAATCATCAGTGCAGGGCAGTCTGCATGAAGCAGAAACGTTACAGAGCGGGTGCCTTGAAACTCTGACTTACTGGATGCCTTGGCCTCCATAACATGTGGGATAGGTCTAACCTGGACTCTGCAACTTGCTTGGTCCCACATCAGCATGAAGTCGTGGTGCCAACTCTACCTACTACTGCTTGGTAGTCTTTACCCCTGGAGCAGACCTTGCTCTCTCATCCCAGGGCTGGCTGAGAGCCCGGCAAAGCAGAACCCTCCCATCAGGCTGATGGGGAAATACTTCACCTGTTCAAATGACTGCTGTTACAGGGGCTTTTGCTTTCTTTAGTTTTTGGCTTTCTGTTGTAGTCTCCACAGAAGGGGCTGATGATCAGAGTGCAATAGACAATAACAGGGTCTGTGGAGGGCAGGAGCTCGCTGCTTCCATGTGGGCTTTTCTGTTGTTACTGACATGGAGTTCTCTGAAAATATTGCTTCTAATGACAGATATCTCCAGCCTTTTAAATAAATCTCATTTTTTCAGAACTTTCCTGAGGGCCCTTTCAAAATCAAGTTTAAAACAGAACTTCAGTAAGATTATGACAGATGGTGTAGAATGGGGAAAAAAGTGAAAGGCAAGAGGATAAAGTAAAATATTTAAGCAGACCTTTTACTTAGCAGTTCCAGAGTTCCGTAGCAAAAATCGCTGATAATCCCTTTATCCCCTTTACTTCTGCTTTGTAGGCAGGAGTTAAATTTAGAGTAGCCAACACAACTCACTCTAACGTGTTATTTGTCTGTCATGACTTCTTAGCTCCAGTGGAAATGCTCCCAGGTTCCCAACAATATGTGATGAAACTTTATTATATCTCTGTCCAAAGATGTCATTAAGTATCACTTAACAAAGTGCTATTGATTTTCAAGATGGAAAGATTTGGTAGGTTGAAGAGTCTGACATCAAAGATGTTCCCACCTAGAGAGGAACATTTAAAACAAAACAAACACAAACAACGCAGGAGCAACGTAAGAAGCAGGATACTAAATGAAGCTGTGTAGCTGTCTGCAAATGCAGATGGTGATTCTGAAATATCAGAGGTAGGTTTAAAACTCAATTTTCCAGTGTGCAAATAATGTCAAAGCTACAAGGCTCAATGACTTGGTTCAGTGATGCTCAGAGATGCATCCCTGTTCCTTGTCTTCACAGAAATCTTTTGAAGTTGGATACTGTGCAGATGATTTCTCCAGAGCAGAGAGACTCTCAAGACTGGCTCACTAGAATGGCAAATATTATAGGACTGTACTCATGCCAGATGAGTTATGTTGCTCTCCATCAGCCATCTTCTAAGTGTGCCAGTTAAGATTTAACTGAAAAAGAATTTATTGCTATTTTTCCGTTAGTGCTGGAAAAGATCCTGTATCACTAGAGCCAAGGAACATGCCAACAGGCTCTTCACGGGGGACCTTGTCAAAGGGAATGAATGTATTTTTGCTGGGCTAATGTTTATCCTTGGGGAGAACCTTACATCACAGCCCACAGAGAGTATTTCAGCCTTTGTCATTTCAGGGAAAAAGACAAATTTGGATCTTTGAGAGCAAAAATTAAAGATCATGTAAGCTGAGCCCCAGACATGCTTGCCTCTCTTCACTACCTTTCTGCTCGCATTGAATGAGTGGTGAGATCACTCCTATCAGAGTAGACCACACCTATCAGAGTAGACCACACCTATCAGAGTAGACACCAAGAGAGAAAACAACAGCCTCTCCTGCTTTTATGGAAACAGCAGCAAAGCACAGAAAATCTCTGAACTTCAAGGTTTAGCACAGAATGCCAGGGCTTCACTCTTGAACTCCAGTCAGTGAGGCAGAGACAGGAATTCAGCAGAGGTTAGATAGATGCTCTCTGAATTAGAACAGAACTGGGAAACGTTTCAGTCTATTAGAGAAGTGCTTTCATCTTTCAGTCAAGACAGGCTATTATTAAAATTAAAGAAGAGAGTTAATGTGTTGCCAGAGGATTTTAATAAATATTAAAAAAATGTGTGTGGATCTTCTGATTATTTTCACTTTTATTAATACTAGGTTTATTTTTAGCTAATTATGCCAGACCATTTCTATCTGGCTAGTTCCTTTAAGTGTCTTTGTCCAGCTCCTTTCCCCTTGCACATAATCAAAGCTATCTCATTTCTTACATTGAAACAGAATTGGAGGTGCTGCCAAAGAGATCCATCAATTCAGTCGTTGGAGGAGCTGAATCTGAACTTAGACTTTTGAAATTTGAGTGTGTTTGGAGATCAGATATTTGACTAACATCAATATAAGACATCATTTCCAGACATGTCAATCAGAAAGTCTTTTCTCTGCAAATCATATAATTTGAATACTGTTATAAATGACATCAGGCACACACAAAATCAAAACCAGAATAAAATTCATTCCTGTAAAAAAGCAGTGAGTTTCAGTCAACAGCGTTTACTTTGACTTTTTTTTTTTCAGTTACCTAAATTATGTTTTCTTGCTTAATGGTTTTATTTTTAACCTAATGTTGAATGTAAGAAATCAGTTATGTCTTGTTTCCTTACTTAAAAAAAAAATCCAAAATAGTTAAGATCATCCAGTTATTCCTCACATCTGTTTGACCTAACAATGTTTTACAAGGGAATAATATCTGCTCTGCTTAATTGGTGAGTCATATTCTGTGTTTATCACTATCTGCACACTTGAAATGCACAGTGACAGATTTTTGTCCCCAGAAGAGCTGAGGTTTGAGTACATGAACAAAAGCCTCTGAGCAACAGGCAACTGCACATATGTTAATTAATTTTTTAAAAAAGCCCCTCAGGTTGGTCTGGTAGAAAGTAACTGCAATGAGGCAATGACCCTGCCTCTAAAATCTAAAGCAGTTTTGCAACAGCAAGAATGAAAAAGCGGGGAGAGGAGTTTGAAAAGCAAATATTGTTAGGGAGAAAGAAAAAATGAATTTTTACTAAACTTGATAATGTAAATTCTGTTAATGCAATTTTATTCATTTATTTTAACTGAGAAATGCTATTTAATTTCACCTCCAATCTCTCTTTCCAATAATGTTTCTAATTCTGTGATTATAAGAGGGATACCTACCCTAGCAATGGTTTTTTGGATTAATTGACTCTGTCAGAAATGTCTGGACTCTTGTACTTCAAAAATTTAATTTGTGGTGCCCATTCATTTTCAGAGAATGGTAGAAGGCTGGGGAAATGTTTTCCCCTGTTGACAGGACACAGTGAGGCTATGTGATCCACCTGCTGTCAGGCGGTGAGTCACTGCAAGACCCAGAAATAGAGGCTATATGTCTCCAGATGCCTGGTTTCATAATCTAGATACTTGACCATAAGTTATCTTCTCTAGGACATTTCCTAAGAAGTGAAGTTGCTGCAGCCCCTGTTGATGCCAGTAATTTTTGTAGATGTTTGATTGGTCGATCCTTCGTTTAATGACCAGCTGGAATCACAAGAGAATTAGTAGTGACTCACTGATGAAGTGCAATTGATCCAGCCGCTTTATTTTGTTTCACTTAAACTTTTTATGCAAAGGAGATCACACCAGTAGCACTGTGTATGCTTCAAGGATGCCCTTCAGGAACCAGAAGCCAGCAGTGAATCTGAACAGTTGCATGTTATGTAAGGCTAAAGGAGGCCTGCCCTGAAAACGTAAATGCTGAACATGGGAAGGTTTAGATTCAGATTGACATGTGGCTGCTTTGACCTGTCTCTGTTTGCCATATCTTTATTTAGGCATCCAAAAGCTTTTCCTAATTCATTTGACATTAGCACTTTACAACAGGGCACGAGGAATGAGAGAAGGGTGCAGGCAAGAGTGAGACCCTTGCCTCTATCATGCATCAGACTCCCTGGAAATAGAGTGCACTCTTATTTCAGTCTTTACCATCATGATCTCTTGTCCTCTTATAGCACAGGAGTTTGGAGAAGAAAATTAAAATTTATCTTTTCTTAAAAAAAAAAAAAAAAGAAAAAAATGAGTCCTTAAAAATTTGTCCTGTGATTTCTTTTGATATGGATAGATCTTATCTGCACTGTTAATGTTGCAGACTTACACTACCACATATCTGTAATCTGTTTCAATATAATTTAGCTGTCTAATCTGCTGCTATGCCTGATTTCTTCTCAGATTAATGATAGTGCAAACCTGATATTTTTATCTTGAAATGCATATACAGAATGGAGGCTGGAGAACACCCTCCCATCACATGTAATGCAGTTTAATTTACTCAGTTGAAATGTGTTTGTGTGAAAGTGGGTGCTATTCTTTTCGGTTTTATTTCTTTCTGACTTGTCAGTGATGACAGCTGGAAAATGTCTTCCTGGTAGTTTTCTAAATCTTACACTAAGATGATATATTGAAATGGTGATTTCTGTCAGAATTACTTTAATCTTTTTAGGGCAGGGCAATATTCTTTGCTTTCATTCCTACCTCTTGTTTTGCTCCATAATTTGTGTCTTATCTTGTGGCCTAAATATAAAAGTAATGGACACTTCTGAAATAATAGTAGAAACAAGAATGTTTTCAGAATTGTAATGTTTGTTGTTTGCACAATATCTGTCTGAATTCTTCCTTTTCCTAAGTAGTCTTTCTGTTACTGTGAACTCAAAATAAACTTGTGAATTTAATTTGTGTTTTATTTATTTTTTCCTCTAAAGCTCTACATATGTGATTGAATCCTTGTAGCTAACTATGAATTTCCCCACATCCTGCTTACCTCATTCTTGGTTTACTTTTTGTTTTTTCTGATGGTAGGCAGCCACTGAGTGTCAGGCATATTTGTCTTCAGTGTTGCCACCCTCTTACCAGCTCGCTGGCCTCCACTTACCTTGTTTTTTTGCAATAGCTCTTGTACTCACCTTTATTTCTGTTTAAACAGCTCGTTATTTACTTGGTCTCTGGTCCTTCCATATATATAACCATGGATTTCTATGGTCATCAGTATTACAGTCCCTTCATCTACTTTGTTCAAAACCAGGTAAGAAGAGGGAGAGATGGAAAAACACTATTACCTAATCATATGTCTATTTTTTATCTGTTGTGCTATGGGAGACAGAGTATGATCTTGAAAACAAGTGAATGTGAAAACAAGTTGTTTTCACTTGTGAATATTTTTTGAATTAAATTTTGCAGGCATATAAACACTATTTGTATGGCTTGAAGCTCCTTGAAAACTGTTCTTCCTCATGCTAGGTTTTTATTTTATTTTATTATTTTTATATTTCAAAAATCTACAGTAGAATTTTTCTGTCCCTAATAGAATGATCTATCAATTTAATACTATACTGATTATGCACACTAAATGGAATGCAAGACACGTCAATCTCTCTTTTAGTCTGATTGCAATGGGAAGAAACGTTTTCATGAGAGAGTCGGTATTAATAGATGACAAGGTTATAATGCAGAGTTCAGTTATTTTTAACTTTTCTTTTAACAAGCTGCTCTACAGAGCACACAGAATGAAATCACAGAATCACAGAATCACAGAATGTTAGGGATTGGAAGGGACCTCGAAAGATCATCTAGTCCAATCCCCCTGCCGGAGCAGGACCACCTAGACTATATCACACAGGAACGCGTCCAGGCGGGTTTTGAATGTCTCCAGAGAAGGAGATTCCACAACCTCTCTGGGCAGCCTGTTCCAGTGTTCAGTCACCCTCACCGTAAAGAAGTTTTTCCTCATATTTATGTGGAACCTCCTGTGTTCCAGCTTGCACCCATCGCCCCTTGTCCTGTCAAGGGATGTCACTGAGAAGAGCCTGGCTCCATCCTCATGACACTTGCCCTTTACATATTTATAAACATTAATGAGGTCACCCCTCAGTCTCCTCTTCTCCAAGCTAAAGAGACCCAGCTCCCTCAGCCCCTCCTCATAAGGGAGATGTTCCACTCCCTTAATCATCTTCGTGGCTCTGCGCTGGACTCTCTCTAGCAGTTCCCTGTCCTTCTTGAACTGAGGTGCCCAGAACTGGACACAATATTCCAGATGCGGCCTCACCAGGGCAGAGTAGAGGGGGAGGAGAACCTCTCTTGACCTGCTAACCACACTCCTTCTAAATCATGACTAAAGAATAAAGACCAGAAATATCACGAACTCTCTGTGGAGACAGAAGCATATATTTTTGCCATCTTGAGAGAAAACCTGGATTTCATCCCTTAATTGGTGTGGCCAAGAAACCATCTAATAGCGCTGTCCCTTTTTTGGGAGGGGGGTAGGGGCGGGGTTGTTTTTTTTTGTTCCCTTCCTTTCATTGGGAACTGAGGATAAGTCATCCTCAGGAGGTGAAGAACTGAGATTTTTACATTAAAGTTAATGTCTAAACCACGTCAACCTCAAAGGTGAGGTGGGGGAATCCTTTGGCTCCCCACTGGCGCTCCCAGCCTGACCACCTCTGTCTGCCCGTGACTGGCATCACTGGAGGGAGCTCACACAACCCCAGAGACTGTGTGGAAGTGGGTGGCTTATTCTCTTGCTAGCATTAATAGAAGAGAGAATATTCTCTTTGTTTATAAGCCTGGTGCAGGGTTCTTTCATGTTTCTTCGCTTGCTTCTAATTTCAGTTGACAAAATTTCCTGTTGTATGGCATGGGGAAGAGTTTTACTTAGGGCACGGAAGCAGTGCCTACATCCCAGGGCCACACAAGTGATTATATTGCTTGTTAGTACACTATGTGGCTGTGAGGAGTGCAAGGATATGGGAGGACATGGTGCTGACAGAGTGGAAGGGGAGCAATGCTCTGTGTGTGCTAATCAAGGAAGCTGGAAATGCCTGCGCTCTGTTACTGGGGTCAGTATCTTGTCGTAACGATTGGGGAGTGATTGCTCTCATATTTCAGCATCTCTAGGAGTGACATTAGAGGTGAATTTGATGTCATAGACAAACTCCCTTCAAGTTAGTGCTCATGCAGAGGGAAATGTTTGGGGCTTGAATAAGTTTCTAGGTCTCCTAATATGAGACCTCTGCCAGAAGAAAAGCCTAGAGGTTCCTTCCAGTTCTACAAAGGTAAGAATTCATAATTGTTTTCCTTTTCTCATGGGGATATATGGATGACACCTCAGCACTGCTCCGTCCTTTTGGGTATGTGAAGGTCTGGTCATCAAATTCCAAGGTATTTTGACTCACACCTACTTCTATGCCCCTAATTCCCGTATTTAAAAGTGACTGTGACAGTGCTAGACTGGATAAGGAATTTAATTACAACTTTTAAATGTGCCTTTCCAGTAATGTAATTTTTGTCTCAAGCATTTATGGTGCTACTCTAAAATGCTACAATCTTTTGTAGTTCTTCTTAAAATGAATGTGTGCCAAAACAATACTTGTTTACATCCTTGGATGAAATCTTCAAAAGCATCTTGGCAATTATTTCAAAAGGAAGAGATGAATCTGAAGAGAGCTTTAATTTAATATTTAATTTCATTAAGGACCTTGGAGCACAAAGTAAGAGAGCATTATTTATAACACAAAGCTCCGAGTGCTCCTCAGTAGAGAGGAAGATCAGAATGTCATATAGCAGAATAGGGTCACCTAGAGGAGACAGTAATAGAAATATAGTGATATTCACTAGGGCAAAGTCCCAAGGTTGTGTTGTTCCTGGTATTAGTCTTTAAGGACAGAAATAACTGCGGGAGGAGAAAGACTTAAGAAGTATGGGGCAATAACAGAATGAATGAGAAACAAAATGATATGATAAAGAAAAAGGTAAGTATAATTTTAATATATATGAGGTGAGGAGTTTCTAGTTTAGTAGGCTGTAGTAAAGAAACTGGTGAGACTTCATCAGGAATTTTGGGTGTGTTGCTGTCACACGTTGCTCAGCTGGAGCTGGAAAGGACTTCTGGGATGATCTGAGGAATAGAGAGCTTCTGTTACGAAAGGAAATATTGGCTTTAAGTTACTGAAATGTAGGTACTAAAATGTGGTTTCGAAATAATGGAAAGTGGATAGTACCTAGGGTAAAGAACTACTTAAATGTCACAAAAATATTTATGGGACTTTTTAGATAGCTTTTGAGGGGAGCTAAGAACAAGAAAATAAAATGCATCACATTTTGAAGGTTTTGTCAACAGTGGTCCACCATGTCTGCTATTTTGTCTCTGATAGAAGTTGATATTCAGGGAAAACAAGTGAATCTTGTTGTTTTGTGGTCCATTCTCTGTACTATTCCACCACCCCCAATAATTGTTTGTAACAGCTATGGACTAGATATTAGAGATTCTTTCTAGTTCTTTGCCCTATGTTCCTATGAATTAAGAACCTAGGTATTCTTTTTTGAAAGTTATATGCATTTAAATCTAAGATTCAAAACTGTTTTGACATTTAAAGAGCTTCTTTGAATAATCTGAACATTTGCTATATAAACTAAACACATTTTTAATACTCTGAAAATCATATCTCAAGGCATCTGTCTTCTTTGTTGGCCTGAAGGTTTCTATGCTGGTTAGTGCTGGAGATACTCAAGTGGTAGATATATTAATTTGTAGGTCTGCTAGGTGTTTATAGGTGTGCCTCTGTGCTTGCTCGGAAACACACTGTTAAAAAAAGAACTGAGCAGCCTAGTTCATAATCCTGACCTGGGTAGGTCCAAAAGAATGAGAATCCTTCTCCAGCTGGAGGACACAGGCATTCTTCAGATATTTCATGTGCAAATAGGAACAGGCTCCTCAAAACATGAAGCTGATGGTTTCACATACACTGAAAGTGATCTGGGGATTAGGTCAACTCATCTCTTCTGCAATATCCTTTTGGTTAGAGTTCTCAGTCTGGCATTTGGAGACATGTTATATGCTCTCCTCTGTCTCAAAAGGACCAAATGGGAGAAAATAAGTAGTCTTCTGCTGAAGTGCTGAGAAAGGGCCAGACCCAGGATCAATCAGGAGATCTACCTCTCTGGTCTAGAGTGATGTTCTTCTTGTAATTGCTGCGAGGACCTTATAATCTTGTAGTGATTGATAGTTTCAATTTTAAAAGGTAACTGAATACTCTTTTCCTCCTTTGAGGAACAGTCAGAGTGGAAAGTCTGTATGTGTATGCTCTCAAGGGGAGAAGGGGAAGGGATGTGTATCACTGTTCCTGAGCACATGCTGTAAGTGCTGTTGATGGGAATGGAGGGACTTCTCTGTGCATGTGCTTTGAAATGGTGCCTTTGGCCAGCCTTGGAGAAATGTCCACATTCAGGTGCCTGTCCTCTGAAGTCATGTTTAAAAAGTGGTTTTAAACTGTTGATTTATGTAGAACTTCAAAAAGGGAAGTGTGAAATTTCAGACTCTGCCTCAAGGCTGTTACAGGTCTTTTATTTTTCCCCAGAAGGCAGTAAGTGATCAGTTGTTTCTTCAAGCCGGCCACTGAAAGTAAGAAGGCAAGTTATAACAATCTTCCATCATGTCCAGTAGAAAATGCTTTAAAAACCAAAATAATAAATGGTTAAATTCTCGTAAATTCATTTTAAGTTGCTGAAAATAAAGATAATTTTTTGGCAGTTGCATATTTGTCATCTTCAGAAACCTTTTTTTTTCTCTACACAGAGTGTGGGGCTAGTATAGCTTTATACGGTAATTCTCCACATTGTGACCCCACACTTTATACATCTATAGCTCCATTTGGTGAGCACACGCTTTGTAAGGCTATAGGCCCATACGGTGATGGTGCACCACTTAAGGTAGTGTCCAAGCACTGTGCATACGAAGGAGAGACGCATCACAGTGTGGGAGCAGGGGTGGGATGACTCATTAATAAGCCCAGATCGTGCTTCTGTGACTCAAATGTAAGAAAGGACAGTCTGCTTGGGGAACCTGGGATTCCTCGAGCCCACCAGCTGGTCCGAGTCTCTGGTCCAGAGAAGCAGTCCTGCCCTGCTTCCTGCCGGCTGGTCTAATAACCATGGCTATTTAAGTCTTTCTGTGCCCAGATATTAATTTCAGCCCCATATTACTGAATTTACTGGATGTACTGTCATCTAGACTCAGATAATTTTACTACTGGTTTGTATTTGTTACTCTGCTGTTATTATGTATCCTGAACCTACAACTTGACGGGGCTGCCTTAAGCGCCTTACACGGAGAAATTCAGAATATTTTGTACATCTAGCAGTGGCAGTAACACGCTCTACGGCACTGAATGGCTGTATTTTTTTCTGAAGGAAACAAATTATGACCTATATAATTTCATTTTTACTCTGTCAAAATTTGATTTCCCTTTTTGTTACTGATTGACTATTTTAAAATAACATCATCAAATCATATTTGTTTCACTAAAATCTTTGAGCAGCAACTTTACTGCAAAAATAGTTTGTGTTTTTTGTTAGGTTCGTTTACTATTTCTGTTCAAGCAGTATTTCAACTTCAGTTCAGACTGGAATCTCTGTAACAAGATAAAGAAAAACTATATTTTTCAATTTGTTGTTCTGGTCTAGTTTCTAGAAAAAATATGCAGTATTCAGTAGGAACTTAAGCAGATGTAACAGGGCTATGGTGGAAGCATCCTGCAAAAGGCCACAAATCTCTTCTGTGGTATAAAATGAACAAGTTGCTTGGCTACCAGATTCTTTTCTGGCTTTGAAATGTAGTCTTCTGACTCACATTAAATCTGTCTTGGGGTTAAGTCCTCAGCCAATATAAATGTCACAGATCTGTAACAGCCTCAGACAATATTAGAACTAAAACTGAAATTAGAAATCCACTAACTGAGGATTTTTCCTTCTTCTCTTCTTCCATTAGTGATTCATTTATCATTTGGTTTTTATTAAAGCTAGAGTTCTTTGTAATTTATTGTTGAAATACTCCTGTGGTAAAGCTAATTGTCCATTTGGTGCAAGAAACTTTTATTTTTAATGAGACTAATGAAAATAAAAGGAAAACAGTACAAGGAAAGCACTGACAATGTGGAGCAAGCCTGGCAGAAGGCCACCATATGATCGGGGGCTTTAGCACAGAACACATGAAGAAAGGCTGAGGGAACTGAATTTGTCAAGCCTTGAGGAAAGAAGACTAAAGGGGAATCTTACTGCTTTCTAAGTACTCACTCAGTGTAGGGAAGATGGAGCCAGACACTTCTTACGTGCATTTTGGTAGGACAGGAGGCAACGGACACAAGTTGAAATTTGGGAAGCTTCAATTAAGTAATAGGAATTATTTTTTTAAAACCATGAGTATGGTCAAAATCTGGAAAAGATTGCCCAGAGAGGTAGTGGAAACTCCCACCTTGGGTAGAAATTCCATCCCTGGAAATACTTAAAACTTGATTGGACGAGGTCCTGAGCATCCTGCTCTAAATTAGTGCTAACTTGAGAGGGGGTTGCATGAGAGGACTTCCAGAGATCCTTTCCAGAGGTCCTTGCCAGCCAAATTAATTATTTATCCCTCTGTTTCTACAAAGGAACCTTGCAGTGACAAGTGGAAGAATTTCTAACCTACTACCGCTTGTACTGTCATGAGAAAAATTACAAACTGTTGTTTGTTTGGAAAACAAGTTCTATTTCTTTATCAGTTTTTCCCCTCCAATAACTTCCCTTACATGCTGTACCAAAAGAAAACTGAAGCTCTGGAAATTTGATTATAGAGTGACTTCTGATAAGATTTCCATGATCTGAACTGTTAAACCTTCTTACAAGAACTTAACCCTAAACTTAATTGTCATAATGATATATAAAGTACTTGTGTGCTTACTGCTTTCGTTGGCTAAACTGAGGTATGTCTGTAACCCTAATTTAGAGTATATGTTTCATTAAGATTAGTTTTTACTCAAAATTGATGTGCTGCCTCTTTTTTTTTATGTTTGTTTGTGGTTTTTTTTTGTTTTTTTGTGATAGGATGAAGTTAGTGAAGAGCTATTAATAGTTATTTGTAACTGATTTTTTTAATAGACTACTGATCCATTCCCCAATTATGTTTTTTACTGAAGAGGGTTGATTTTATTTAAACTCCTGCCAACTAGGATAAAGGGAACCTATTGCTTAATTGATTAATGTCAAACCCAGCAAACTGGTAGCACTAAGGAAGTTAAACTGCAGCTCTACTTTTTGCAGGAGACATGTCTGTTAAGTAGTGAACAATGATGTATATAAAGGCCTCCAATTTTTTTTTAACAACTAATTTGCTAATCTGCTTATTTTCTCATAAAACAAAGAAGCAGTTTGTACCTTTTTAACTTTATAAACCATTTCTCTCCTCCTGTGAACCAGAATTGTTCACCAGAGAAATCCACAGCTTTTCAAAATTACTTTCTTTTTTTATCCAGTAAATGGAAGTCCTTTCCCAGGTGGAGAACTGTAGCTTGTTGTCTTGCCAGTTCGACTGAAAACTAAGACTTTTTATTATGTATGCCAGCTTTCTCATGTTTGTCTCCTCAGATAAAAACAACTTTTTATTTTCTCTTTCCTTGTTTAAAAGTGGAGCCTGGCCAACTCATGGCCATGAATTGCCATAAATATGAATCTCATGGGAAGTGGTTGTCCTTAATGAGGATTACTAACTTTGCTGTGAATTCAGTGATATCACGAGAGCTTTTTCTCACTAGTCGCATGTAGAGCAAGCAGAGAAATCCAGTAAGTACCACTGGGTATAGAAAGCTTTTGAAATTGCTGTCCTACTGTAGATGTGTGTCTTCCCTAGCTCTGCTCTGTATTTGTGGATAAAGTTGTGCAGGTGTTATATTCGAAGCCTGAGTATCTTACAGTTCTGTCTGCCTGTTGCCAGTAGTTTTCACTTTGAAGTCTCAGGCTTGTCAAAGATTTCTCAGTCTTTGGTCTTTCTATTCAATTGCCTCCCTTTCTACCTCTTCTTAATAAAAATATCTGCTCCAAATTTTAAAGGTATGACCTTTTTTTTTTCTCTAAATGCCAGTATATCAGAGGAATATAAAATTGATTTTTGCTCTTAGTGAAATATGACATTCTCCTCCTATTTATTTTTTTTTTCAGGCTGCTCTTCTGTGTAGATTTTTGTTCTGATTGGTTTGCTTGGCTTCTTTCCTATTCCTTGCAATGTTCCTGCTTGTTTTCCATAGTGTTTTTAAGGCCTTTGTTATTCCTCTTTGAATCTTTTCCAGTTCAGTTTTCCAATTCTACTTTCCAGTTCTTCCTACAAAGGTTACTTTTGACACCAGTTGCCTTGATTTAGTTAGTCAGAAGGGACAGAAAGTAGAATTAGTTCCTTAGCAGAGAAATATATATTTTTAGAGTTTTCTAAGGTTACTGTGTTTCGCATACTGAGTAGTGGATGTAACCTGACATTTTTGATAGCAGCACAACTGTTTTGTGAGGAGGAGTTTGTTGAACCAGTGTTTACTTGGTCCTAGTAGAAACAAAGCATGTTGCAGAAGCTGTCAGGAAACTGAAACAGTGTTAAAGAACTGCTTGTTTTTTTCCCTCACAAAAAACCCATTAGTGTGAACAGTCAAATACCGAAGGACTTTCAGAGAAGAAAGATAAAAATACACAGATTTTTCTTTATTCCCTTTTGTAGGGATGTGTATATGTGCCCTCACATCTACATTTAATTACATAGTATTGTGATACTGTCTAAAAATAGGGGACCTAGTTTTTCTACAAACATTAAGAAAGAAGAGGTTTTCAGTCTTAAATCTCAAAAAATTGACAATAAATTGACCAGAATAGGTTATTCCTAGAAGTAATGGAACTATGATGTATAACTTCATTTTTCAGAATTACTCTCCCTACTCTACCTACCATGTCATGCAAACTGGTTTAGCATTTACTGAAAGCAGATAATTTTTGGACTTAAAATCAGAGTTGTTCCTGGAGTTAGGAGTCTATGCAACTTCTGGAGTGGGGTTCAGGCAATGTAAACCTCTGTCGATTACTGCAGTGGGATTACTATAAAGTTTTAGGTTTCATGCTTACTGTACCATGAGAAGGTGGTCAAGAGTTTATACAGGAGTATGTTTACTTCAGAATTTTAGCTGAAGTGCATCTCTAAAAGCGTTAATCAGCTGTCTTGGAAGTGAGGTTGCATTCCCTCTCCCAAAATAATCTCCAGATTATTTTTGCCTGAGTCATCAGTGGGGAACAGGAGGGATAGGGATAGGTGCCTCTTGCTAGATGAAAAAAGATGGGTCACAATTTGCGTAGCAGAGATGTTCTGTCACCACAGGTTATAGACTTCTTGATTATGATGTCTTCATGAGGTTAAAGCTCATAAAGAGGTTTATAAGGATGTAAAGTTTGTGTTAATGCTGACTTACATGTGATCTGTAACTCATCTTTGACAATTTCTATAGACCACTTTTTTCTTCTCCCTTGTAGTATCATGCCCTTTTTCCTATGCAGAGTGCTTCCTTTATACTAGGAATAGGGCATTTATCCAAAGAAAAGACAGATTTCCATCATATGAGATGAAAATATGATAGTAGTCAAGCGTGTTTCAGTCGTTCCTGATAATCCTTCAAAAGATTTTATTTACCTTTAGTCATAAACTTCCTTATTGTGTTCCAAAAAAACCCATGATTAAAAAATCATGTCTCTCTTTAGTCACTGAGAGAAAAGTGACATGAGGACAAGGTAAACCCTGAAATATGCAGACTTTAAATAGCAGATAAAAGTTATAAAATGTTACAGGGTTTGTCAGTGACAGCATGGAATTTGTTTGAAATACTTTGGAGAAGAAGTTGAAGTTCATATATGCAAACATACTTGGATGAATGTCTATGATACCACATAAACTCCATGGCCTATACGCACTTTTTTATAATAGAGGCAACATTTCATTTGGGAAGGAATTATGGCTCCTAAAAATAAACGAATCACTGGCAAGCAGTTTCAGTGTAAATATATTTATAAGGAGCTTTGATTTGCCAGTGTTTTTATTGAAAGGTTAGTTTTTCTTGAATAGTAAATTTAATTTATGAAAGTGTTGTGACATACTATTTCCACACTGAGATACTCATCTTTTCCGGAAAATGCTTTGAAAAATAAATTGTGGAAAGATTTTTTTTTAATTGCATTTTTTTTGCACACATTGGGTTCTATCTATCTGAAAATTGGACTCCATAGCTGGACCATGTTTGCAATTCATAGTGACAAAAAATATTCTTATCTTGTCACATGTTTCTGTGCTCCTCTTACTCTCCTATCTTCTTGCCATAAAACTGCTTGGTGATGACTGAAGAGAAGTTTCTTCTTCACAGAAAAAAATTTTGCCCTAAGTCCAGCAGTTCTGGAAGTGAAACCTCTTTCTGGATACATTTAGAAAAGGTATTACTTTTTTTTAAAGCAAAACTATGTCTGTAGTTCAGCTGATGTTTGGGATCAGAAGACCACATTTGTTAGACAGTAATGAAACTGTGATATATCCTGAGCACAAGAGTAAGAGACCTCAACCTTACAAGGGCCAAACTGTGACTGTTTGAGTGTTAGAAAGAGGAGTGATAAAGGAAAGCTCCCTACAAGGGCCGCACTTGTCCCCTCTGCACTCTTCAAAGGGCAGTCCACAAGCCTGTTACACCTTGCCACTCTTGGAGCATGTATTTGTGCAGTATGTTTGTATATAGCGAGCATCCTGAGGCAACAGTGTCCCAGACATACATAGAGAGGAGTCGAATATATACCGATTGAGACAGAGGGCTCTGGCAAGCCCATGGGAGAGGAAATGTTAGCAATGCACCCTCTTTTGCTGGAAACATAGATTTTGCTGTGTGGGTGCCTTATCTTCTACAAAGAGACTGCATCCTTGAGCACCTGAAAGTGACTTCATCACGTAAGCCTGTTCTGTCCAGTCTAAGTCTAAAATGATCCACAGTTTAGCTCTGTGAAAGCAGAAATAGACACCACAGTTTTAAGAGAAAGATGAGGCACTGGCACTGCCAGAGGGAAAAATCACTGCTGATGCAACTTTAAAAGTTAAGCAGGGACACAAAAAGTTTGGGTCAACTGGCAAAGCTGACAAGGAGAGGGGTTAATCTATGTAGTTGTCTGGTGAGGATAAGTAATTTCAAAGTGGAACCCTCTTGCATGGTTTTGGGCAGGATGAGAGGTGTTCTCTCCTTCTCCCTAGTCCAAATGGTGGGAATGTGTGCGTCTCTTGAGAGGCAGGGTTGGCGCTTGGTGAGGCAGAGATCAGAATCTGGCTCTGGAGCTCTAATCAAATAACAAATAGGGCTTAATGCAGCTCAGCACGTGGGTGCACTATATACTTGGTTAGACTTCTTCAGTTTCAGCCCAAAGCAATGAAATTGGTCTCCAATTCAGCATCATATTTTAGTCCTTATTGTCTCTACAGTTTTATTCTAAAAGCAATTCTGATAGAAAACTTCCTTTGTCATCGACATCATATTTATTCTGCAGCTCCAAATTGTTCCAAGTGTGCTGCAGTGTAAATAGGAGTGGAACATGACCCTCAAATTATAGAGAACTATGTCGCCAAAGAATGGCAAGACTCAGCAATAGAATTAATAGATGTGATCACACTTTCAGAATGTGTGAACTTTTTTAAGGTTGAGTTTTGAATACAGACTTCAGAGGAAAAAACAGGGATCCAGGGGCTTAATCTTTATCCTTAGAAATCGAAAAACAATTTATAGAAACATATACAGCTGGATTGAAGACTATGCAGGGGGTAAAATAAACTGAGATTTTAACCAGCCCTGCTGCATGAATAACAAAGTCTACTACATTTTCTGTAATGCTAATTGCCATGAAAAGAGGATGAGAATCTAACTATAAAAATTAAAATTTCCTTCTATTTGAGAATATACAGAGATATGCAATGTCACCATCACATTGTTAGAACTGAATTTTTCATGCAACAACTGGAATTGTGGATTTTTTGTAACATTTTTGACTACTTTACTTGCTCATTTTACAACACAAGTAAAAGTTTTGAATATTTTGTGGAAGGACAGGCACTACTGTGGCTGAGATATTTGAAACTAGCACTATTATGCAAGGGCTGTAAAATAGGGGGATTTGTAAGAATTAGTTTCCTCTCTTTCCTTGGATATGTCTTACTGATCAGGTTATTGTGAAGAATAAATTTTTTGTCACTGCCTGAGGCTGCTTTCCAGGATTCCTCTGTGTGAGATCAGTAGATCAGTGCAACTAAAAGATAGTTTTATATTTCCTTAGGGCATCATGATAAATGCAACTGTTAGAAAGCAAACTGAACTTAAGAGCCAATGTCTCAATATATTCAGTTGTAGAAATGGGTGGCTAGTTTCTCTTCAAGTGCTTCTCCAAATGGACACTCATAGTGTGGTTATCTGAACTTGTAGACTTTTTATTCGACTTTGTTATGTGTACCTGGGCCCCGCACAGGCATAATGTACTCAGCAATTCCTCCCTGCTGTCCTAGACTCAAGACAGTGTCCATTTGATGTATTCTGCTTCTATAAACTTACTCATATTGAATATTTTGTTTCCTTATAACTTTTTGCATGAATGTTCTTAATTTTTTTCTTGATTCACAGGAGTTGGTTCACATAGGTAAAAAAAAAAGTCTTGTCAGATGCTTCCTGGAAACATTAGCCTTGCATGTAACCTAGAAATTTCCCTGAAGATCTGGGCTTGCTGCTTTTGCATTGTTTCTAACCAAACTGCTCAGCACTGGAAAATCTCAGGCAGATGCTAAAAGCTACCTCCCCACCAAAAAAAACCCAATCTACAGAGAAACCCACACCAACCAAACCTGGCTTCATTCTGCCCAGACAGAATTTCCAGGCAGATAAAGAGACATTGTCCAGGGAAGTTCAGGTGAGGGGTAGTTACGCATGCACCACTGAAAAAAGCACCCTGCGGCATCTGAGGAGATGGGGCCAGTTCTTGTCATCAGTCTGACATGCGGCTTTTGGGTTGGTCTTTTCCCTTCCCTGAGCCACCATTCCTGCTTTGGCCTTTCCCCATCATGTCTGGTTAGACTATAACTGTTTTCAACCCCAGAACTGAGCTTGTCTGCCTGGAAGAAAGGGGTCCTTGTCTCACTTAGGTCCCCAGCATGTCATTTCTGTGCTTCTTGCAGCATTTCCCTTTAGCCTTAAAAAAAAAAAAAGGACAAAAAAGGAATGGTTTTCTCTTCATTATCTGTAAATTATCAAACTGTTACATCATTTTTCATCAACCTCAAAGGTCTTTAAACAGAGACACAGTTCATGGTACCTTCCTGTTGATTTTTATTTAAATATCAGTGATTAATCTTGATTTCCTAAGGAATATAGAGAAATTGAAAACTATGGAATTGTGTGTCTGCTTTCAACCTGCTCCAGTGGTGTTTCGTTTGCTTCTTTAGGAAAGACAGAATGGTGACAGAGGAATTAAAGTATTATTACAAAGTACTATTGAAGTATAGTATGTAAAGTAGTATACTTTCTGATAGATGCTACTGTGTTTTCTGTTCACAAAAGAGGACTGGGCAATAAGTTGGAAGTGTACTTTCTTGTCCTGTCTTGGCTTTACTGGAACAAAGTGGAAAATCTGAAAATTTCCATAACATACAAACTTTGCTTTTATTCAAGCATTGTGATCAAAGTAGATGACAATGCATTTCTTCAGCAGTCTGCAAGTTGTACAGTCTACTCATCTTGGTGTCGTACTTGTTAAGGTTTTGAGGGAAATGTGAAATGTTTCATTATTATCTCTGATAAATCGTTACTAAACAAACTCATGTCCTTAGGTTTTCCAATGGATTCTGGTGCTGCAGAGATTGTTTTACTCTCTGGGAAGTGGGATCTGATCTCATGACAGGTAGGAGTGCTGCTTGCTTATATCCATCTGGCTTGGGAATACCTGGTGGGAATGGGAGCTCTCAGAGAGCTGACTTCAATACCACCATCCTGAAGACTGTGAGGAGGGAGGGTCGCCTGACCATACTGCTCTTGTGTTACAGAACACCTGGGGTATAAAATGGTTTGCTGGATCTTTGCTAGTGATGTGGCTGAGAGCCATGCTGTGGCAAGATTTATGAAACCAGTCCCTCGTGAACAAATGTTAAACACCAGCATCAGCCTTCCAAGCGGCATTGTCCTCCACTGGTGAGAAAATGCAATGTTCAATGTGGTACTAAGATCAATGATGTTAAGACATATGAAATTACAAGATTTTCCTGGAATATATGTAGCAATATAAACATTTTTAAGCATGACAGCCTTGACTTCATTTAAGACTTAAGAAATTGTATTGTAGCATTTTACACTATTTATTTGCAGAATAGTACTTTCTTTAATAACCTGCCAGGACTCTTCCAGAAGCAAAGCAGGACTAATAAAATGAGGGAGAGGATTAAGTAACTCAATGACTTCGTTAGCTTAAACATGCACTGTACTTGCAAGGGGAGATATGATGCCGGCTTGTTTTATATAGCTGACTTTGGTCATGCTGTTTCAGTTTTCTGTGAAGAACTTGGTTCTCAACCTCTTGTGCCAAAAATATTAAACATCAAGCAAAAATTGTGCTGTATTGTTATTTCCACGGTCTGGGGAGAAAAATTAGTGAACTGAGGTTTTCTCCATAACTCATTAAAGTCATGAGCAAAAGTTCATTGATAGGTATAGACTGATGAGTGTCACAGGTTGACTATAATTTCAGTCTTCTATCTGTTCTTTTTACTACGTGTGATCAAGCTTTCCTGTTTGCTTGCTTGTTAATTCATTCTTACACTTGCAGCTGTGGATTATCTATCTATCTATCTATCTATCTATCTATCTATCTATCTATCTATCTATCTTTCTGCTTCCTGATATGTTTGTGCATAGCTGTGAATAATTTGAAGGTTTCTTTAGTTCTTAGTATTTATCCACATTGGGGAAAACCCCACTAATGCACTTGGCATGATTCGTTCTTCATTTGTGATCTTCATCAGGTGTCAGATTTTGACCTAACTGTGGGAACAATTTTTTTTTTTGGAAGTAGAGAGAGTTGTTTTATACTTATATTGGTAATAGAACATATTAGAGACTTAATATTTATATAATATGCAAGAAGCCTTTCCAAACTTCTCTAAGAGCAGTTATAACTCTATGTGACTTTTCTTCCTGCTAGACAAACTCATCTCCTTGTTAATTAACATTTTAGAGTGAAAAATGTCCAGCATAAATTTCACAAAGTAATCTCTGATTAGACTTCATACAATAGAAAGAACTGCTTTTCCCCAAGGGCTGTGTAGTATTTTGGTGCACACAAATATGTAGCCTGCCCATAACCCTAGCAAAATTCAATTACTCAGAGAGGTGTAAACCACATTTTATGAAAGCAATAAGACATGACTCTTCATGACTTCTGTGGGAGACTGCTACACAATTTAGAAGTGTTTGCAGACCCACGCTGAAGGCTGAGTGGTCTTAACCAGCTGAGAAGCACAGTAATCTCCCAGAAGCATATTACCTAGAATATATCTTTGCTATTATTTTAAAATTGTTTTTGAAAGCAATGGATTGGAATCATCAGAATAGCAATAAATTTAGTCAAATCAATAATATAATTCTGATGATTTTTACATGGAATATTGATGCTGGCATTAACATTACTCACAACTCACTTGAGAAAGCTCCATTACAGTTAACAATTCTGTAGCTGTTTATTGGCTGTGTGATCTGTTACCTGAAGTTTCCACAAAAATCTCTCCAGTCATGAATATATGAAGTATTCTAAAGGTATCTTGTCTCTTAAATTAAAAAACAAACAACAAAACCACCTCCAATAATTATGGGTAAGCTTAAACTTAAAAAAACCCCTTGATTTGTGTCTGCCTTCCCTTATGTAGGTCAAATACTTATGAAATAATTTTAAGGCCTTGAAGAAGTTATTCTATTCTTACTTTAGCTGTGAGTGAAAAAGTCTTACTCTAATAAAAATCTTACTCTTCTGCTGCTCTGATGCATTTACGATGGGAAGGATAGCACTGAAGCAGATACTTTACTAGTGGCATCTACTGTCTAGAAAAAAAAAGAAAAAGGGAGATTTTAATTTTCATTCAGGTGAGCAGTGTCGAGATTTTCAACTCAGAATTATGGGATCATTCATGATTTACCTTCGTAAGAAGCCTTATAAATGAAAGCAGAATTTCCAGCAGGCCAATCAATCCAGCCTTTCCTGTCCCTCACACAACTTTATCCCTCACATATATATATATATATACACGCACCATGTGGCCAATCTGGGAGGAAGAATTTCTCTTGTTAGCACTGCAGTGGGATGGAGCTTCGTGCTAGTAATATAACTGCAAATATTTTGGTTGTATAAAATGTTTCTGTAATAATTGCCCTAATATTCATTCAGAACACGAAGTTTATCAGTTATAGTTATTAAAAGCCCTGAATTATAGACATATACATTCCAGCTTTGGCTGGAACTCAGGGAAAGAAAGGAGAGTTTATGACCTTTGGAAAAAGGGGCAGGTGACTCAGGAGGACTACAAAGATGTCATGAGGCTATGCAGGGAGAAAATTAGAAGGGTCAAAGCCCAACAAGAACTTAATCTGGCTACTGCTGTAAAAGACAATAAAAAATGTTTCTATAAATACATTAACAACCAAAGGAGGGCTAATGACAATCTCCATCCTTTATTGGATGTGGGGAGAAACATAGTGACAAAGGCCAAAGAAAAGGCTGAGGTGCTTAGTGCCTTCTTTGCCTCAGTCTTAATAGTAAGACCAGTTGTTCTCTGGGTACCCAGCCCCCTGAACTGGAAGACACGGACGGGAAGCAGAATGAAGCCCCCATATTCCAGGGGGAATTATGTAGTGAGCTGCTACACCACTTAGACACACACAAGTCTATGGGGCCGGATGGGATCCACCCAAGGGTACTGGGAGAGGTGGCAGAAGTGCTCACCAAGCCACTTTCCATCATTTATCAGCAGTCCTAGCTAAGCAGAGGGGTCGCAGGTGACTGGAAATTAGCAAATGTGACGGTACATCTACAACAAGGGATGGAAGGAGGATCTGGATAACTACAGGCCTGTCAGTCTGACCTTGATGCTGGGGAAGGTTATGGAGCAGATCATCTTGAGTGCCATCACGCGACACGAACAGGAGAACCAGGCGATCAGGCCCCGTCAGCATGGGTTTCTGAAAGGCAGGTCCTGCTTGACTAACCTGATCTCCTTCTATGACAAGATGACCGCTTTCTAGATAAGGGAAAGGCTGTGGATATTGTCCACCTAGATTTTAGTAAAGCCTTTGACACTGTTTCCCACAGCATTCTCCTGGAGAAACTGACTGCTCATGGCTTGGACGGGCGTACGCTTCTCTGGGTTAAAAACTGTCTGACTGGCCAGGACCAAAGAGTTGTGGTGAATGGAGTTAAATCCAGTTGGTGGCCGATCACAGGTGAGTGTACTGACCCCAGGGCTCAGTACTGGGGCCAGTTCTCTTTAATATCTTTATCAATGATCTGGACGAGGGGATTGAGTGCATCCTCAGTAAGTTTGCAGACAACACCAAGTTGGGCGGGAGTGTTGATCTGCTTGAGGGCAGAAAGGCTCTGCAGAGGGATCTGGACAGGCTGGATCGATGGGCTGAGACCAATTGTATGTGGTTCAACAAGGCCAAATGTCGGGTCCTGCACCTGAGGCCCAACATCCCCATGCCACACTACAGGCTTGGGGCAGAGTGTCTGGAAAGCTTCCCGGCGGAAAAGCTCTGGGGGTATTGATCAATGGCCAGCTGAGTATGAGCCAGTAGTGTGCCCAGGTGACCAAGAAGGCCAACAGCATCCTGGCTTGGGGCAGAGTGTCTGGAAAGCTTCCCGGCGGAAAAGCTCTGGGGGTATTGATCAATGGCCAGCTGAGTATGAGCCAGGAGTGTGCCCAGGTGGCCAAGAAGGCCAACAAACATCATCCTGGCTTGTATCAGAAACAGTGTGGCCAGCAGGACTAGGGAAGTGATCGTCCCCCTGTCCTCGGCACTGGTGAGGCCGCACCTCGAATACTGTGTTCAGTTTTGGGCCCCTCACTACAAGAAAGACATTGGGGTGCTGGAGAGAGTCCAAAGAGGGGCATCGAAGCTGGTGAAAGTTCTAGAGCACAAGTCTTATGAGGAGCAGCTGAGGAACTGGCGTTGTTTAGTCTGGAGAAAAGGAGGCTCAGGGGAGACCTTATTGCTCTTTACAACTACATGAAAGGAGGTTGTAGCGAGGTGGGTATTCGTCTGTTCTCCCAAGCAAGAAATGATAGGACAAGAGGAAATGGCCTCAAGTTGTGCCAGGGGAGGTTTAGATTGGATATTAGGAAAAATTTCTTTTCAGAAAGGGTTATCAAACATTGGAACAGGCTGCCCAGGAAAGTGGTTGAGTCACCATCCCTGGAAGTATTTAAAAGACGTGTAGATGTGGTGCTTAGGGACATGGCTTAGTGATGGACTTGGCAGTGCTAGGTTAATGGTTGGACTTGATGACCTTAAAGGTCTTTTCCAACCAAAACAATTCTATGATTCTATGATAATTTCACTCCCTCAAAAAAATCCCCTCCCCAAGTGTCATTAGATAATATAGATGTATTTATTGGTCTGTAATTTTAGTTCTTATTACTTTGTAAGGAACTCCATGGTGGCTGTGCCTGTCTGGTTGTAGTACAGTTGCTGCTCTCTGGATGTGGTATGTTCACTGCTGGAACAAAGTGGAGTTGTTACACTTCAAAGTAGAACCTAGGACCCCTGTGCTGAGTTTTATAGCAGCTAGGCTTCAGTATGTGGTGCACAAAGTGTATTTTAGTAAATAAATTGTCACTGTGTCTGAACATATAAAAAGTGTGATTTTATTTTTATCGAAGGAATAGTTTTATTTTCCACTTTCGATTCTTGAACAGGCATCAGAAAAGAACTGAACTGTAAAGAACCATGAAGAATGATTACAGCATCCTTAGCTGCATAAGGAGGAGTGTTGCCAGCAGGTGGAGAGAGGGAAACCTCACCCTCTGCTCAGCCCTGGGGAGGCCACACCTGGAGTGCTGGGTCTGGTTCTTGGCTCCTCAGCACAAAAATCGTATGGTCTGACTGAAGCAACTCCAGTGCAGGGCAACAAAGATGATACAGGGACAGGAGAATCTTTCTGTAGATGCTGAGAGAGGTTAGACTGTTTGGCCTGGAGAAGAGAAGGCTCAGATGGGTGATGTTATTGATGTGTATAAATACTTGATAGGAAGAAAAGAAGAGGGAGCCAGCTTCTCCTCAGTGGTGCCCAATTCCAGAATGAGAGGCAATGGACACAAACTAAAACCCATTAAATTCCATATGAACAAGATGGAACAAAACCACACTTTTTTCTTTTTTACTGTGAGGTGGCCAAATGCTGGAACAGGTTGCCCAGAGAGTTTGTGGCTTCTCCATACATGGAGATGTTGAAAACCTGACTGGACGTGGTTCTGGGCAACCTGGGCACTACTTGAGCAGGGTGTTTGGGCTGGAAGATTTCTAGAGGTCCATTCCAGCCTTAATGATTCTGTGGTTTGAAAGTGGAGACATTGAGCTCATAATATTGTTTTGGACTATGCTTGAACTTCCTAACTCCTTCCTAATATTTTTGTGGTATTATACTAGAGATCATAGGGACATTAGTATTTTGCTAATCCTTTAAAGGTCTGTGTGCAATTAGGGCAAAGGTAATACGCTCAGATCAAGAGCACAAGTCTTGATGTTAATGATTTGTTCTGTGTTTGCATTCTCGCACTTGCCAGTAGTTGTAATGATACATTTTCATCTTTAGGCATGGGATCCAAAAATGAACTTGTGCGTCTAGGAGCTTGTAGTTTTTTTTCAGCCATATCAGTTGGTGATAGGATTTCTTTCTTGCTAGAGAGAGGCCAGCGCAGAGCCACAAAGATGATTAAGGGGGTGGAACATCTCCCTTATGAGGAGAGGCTGAGGGAGCTGGGTCTCTTTAGCTTAGAGAAGAGGAGACTGAGGGGTGACCTCATTAATGTTTGTAAATATGTAAAGGGCAAGTGTCATGAGGATGGAGCCAGGCTCTTCTCAGTGACATCCCTTGACAGGACAAGGGGCAATGGGTGCAAGTTGGAACACAGGAGGTTCCACATAAATATGAGGAAAAACTTCTTTACGGTGAGGGCGACCGAACACTGGAACAGGCTGCCCAGAGAGGTTGTGGAGTCTCCTTCTCTGGAGACATTCAAAACCCGCCTGGACGCGTTCCTGTGTGATATGGTCTAGGTGGTCCTGCTCTGGCAGGGGGATTGGACTAGATGATCTTTCGAGGTCCCTTCCAATCCCTAACATTCTGTGATTCTGTGATTCTTCCTCTGGACTTTTCTTTCCTCATTTCCTTAGACTGTCACATTTGTGACAACACAAGAGCTCTATAATAACAACTATAATATCGAGAGTATGGAATATTTTATATAAGCTTGGAGGTTGGATGAATTTCAGTGAGTGTGTTGATGCTTCTTTTTGGTATTTAACTACAGTTTTTGCTTTAGTTGCCTCACACACTGAAGTTTTAACAGCAAAGGCAACACACAAGAAGTGTTGCTCATGGGCTCTGTGCCTTTATGAATTGAAGTTTCCTCTCCATTCAGCTGTCTAACCCACAGGTATTTTTCTGGCACTCCTAAACTTTTCTTCCCTTGCAAGTAGCCCTTCTGAGTCCCAAACATCTGCTCTCCACTTGGAGATGTAAATAACTGATAAACAGAATTTAAAACTAAACCAGTTAGCAGCTACATTATTTTAATCTATGTAAAATCTATGGTAAATCTGTCTTACTACTTCAGAAGAAGTTCAGTTCACTATATGCTATCATCTAGAGCATAAACCAAAAAATTAGTTGAAAAAGTCATATCCCTGAATAGGAAATAATTGCCAGTTTATGTAATTTGTATGTAAAGTGGTTGCTATTGTTTAAAAAAAAAAAACAACAGCATTTGACTCTTAGGAAACATAAGAGCTATAAGTAGGTAAGGAACATGGCTATTTTAACAGTTTTGTAGGATCTATCTTGCATTTCTGAGATTTGCTTTAGTAGTATGTCATCTATCATGTACTTCTAAAGGACAGTATCGATCAGAGTATGATTTCTTTTTGTATTTTTTTCTAGCATTGCAAAAGGTTGGAAATATAATTTTTCTTAACACAATGTCTTGACAGCTTTGAACACTGAGAGCTTGCTTTCAACAAAACAAATGTCTGAAACATCAGTTCTTATCTGATGTTTTAAATATTCACTCTTTGACTGGCATAGTTATAGCACCTTAGGACGTGGGAGCAACTTATGTTCCAACTTGTCAGGCATTAATGACTGAATATTTTGAATCTTCACTGTTAATGTTATTACTACTTTTAAACATGTCAGAGTAGATCCCAGACAGAGCTGTGGCTGTCTCATTCATCACAAACATATTGCAGCCACCACTTGGTGGAGGAGGTCTTGAGATATATCTGGCTTTATGTTATCTCTATACTCCCTCAGTTCTTTGAACCGTCTTGGGTCAGATGAGCTGGTATGAATGCAAGAACGGGGTTTCCACCAGCTGTGACTGCCTACTGATACTTTAAAATTGTTTCCTCTTGTAAGCTTTTCTGCAACTCTAAATTAAGACCAGAATGTGGCCGGGATTTTTCTCCCCACTTATTTAAAGAAAATTCTGTTATTTCCATTCTTCTTCTGTTTTTAAACAGAGCAAAACACTGAAATTCACAGGAAAATGAAATTTTAAATGGTTCTCAGTAAGACAGGATATTAATTTCTATATGCTAAAATAAAATAACAAACAAACCACATGCTTCCCTTTTTTTCACATTTTAAAAACTTAAAAAGTAAGTCAGACCCTGGGACATAAGAATAAGTGAGCTAATGCTGCATAAGGCCTCCTTTGGCTCTGCAGTCTAAGAAGATGGGAGCTCCAAATAATGTTTTTCTGCAGTCAGGAATTGTATAGGGTTCCCCTACTTTAGCAGTGGCTTGTTTCCATAAAGTTGCTAGATCTTGATAGCCATTGGGTCTCCCTGTTGCTTTTGTCAAATATGTTTGTAGTCATCAACTGTCTCAAAAGTTATTCAAGGATTTTCGTGAATGCAGAGAGGCAGCAGTGCTTTAGTATAATCACATTGGCATCATTTCCTCAGCAATCAAGCTCAAATCAATAAATGTTCTTTGTTTGGCAAGTCACTTCAGAATGGTAAATCAATAATTTCCTACAGGAAAACATCAACATTTTTCAGAGCTGAGGTACATTTTGCTTTTGATTATTTTGAGCAGAGTTGACTAAAAACTGATGAACCTTTTCCTTTCAAGACTGACAGATTTCATTTTCGTTTAAAAATTCTCAGTGACCCAATCTAGAGAACATTCAATTGGAGAGGACAGGGCAAAGTATAAGGACATAACATAGCTCACTTGTATCTTTAGAGAATAAAAGACACAGGAAGGAGTTAGCAGCTGGTACGTTTTGTGCGTTTAATCCAAGTTGGGGTACAAATCTTCAAGAATTCACTGTAGCTAACAGACTGACATTGTTGGGGGCAGAGTATGTGATTTGTTGTTCCTTTTCCCCACTCTTTTAAATACCATGTAGTCATCTGCATCTGTAAATTTCAAATGAACTTATATACTATTATAAATGTGGGAGGGAGATTCTCATCTGGTGGTATCTCTATGGGTTTTTTTGTTCAAACAAAGTTTTGCACCCAAGTTGTAATGAAATGAAATATTATGCTAAGTAGGATGTTCATAACTTCTAGTCGTACTTTTCTGATTGTTCCTGCAAACATAATTGTAAATTTTAATTTTCTATTGGTTTGTTTGTTTTTTAATTCTGTTCTGCTTGAAACCTGATACATTATGCTCAAGTTAGCATGTCATGTTTTATCTTTTTTTTTTAAAGGATTTATATTATGTAGAGAGAAATCTGCCAGCATTTTGTCTGTATTTTAAAAGGGGACAAAAAATGCAAAACTGTGCTTCCAGATAAGTTATCGAACAAAAGGGTGCTATCTTCTCCTTTTTCATTGTTCCAGCAGACTATGAACATGGTCAGCAGGCTAAGAACTGACCAACACAGTAAGAAGTAACCCATAAATACTGTAGAGCACTCTTGAGTTGCCCTGTTACCGTGAAATATAACTTAGGAAGGTTTAGTTGACATTTCTAACCTGCTAGTACTGTATAGTCTTAAAATGTGTATTTCTCTTATGACTTTGTGTGCCTGTCAGTTGTCATTGACAGCACACAAAAATGTGATCAGAACAAAGGTGTTAAGTGATTTAGTGCAGTTGTATTAGCTCTTACTCCTGTGAGTTTAATGTCCTGAACATTATCTTCCTCTTTTACCATCAGTATGAGAAAGAAAAAAAGAGTATTTCCAAAGCGACAGGATGTAAAAAAGAAAACACTGTCTTACAGTCTGACTTTGTACATTATCTGTGTGGTTCTCTAACTTCTTATACTTACAACTCTTTGATTCCTGTCATGTGGGATTAGGTAGGGAAAATGAACGATATACATACTGAAATTAGATTTACAGAAGCATTTGTGGTTTGGAATAGGCCTGCACATACCATTAGGAAGGGAGAAGGAGATGTAGGACATGGACAGTGATTGCAAGTAGATTGCAAGGACATGATTAGGACATAAATTATTTTTTCTGACTCTCTTTTGTTCTGTAAAGTCCTATTTTGTCAATTGTAAAAAATACGTGAGGAAGATTTTGAAATATCAAAATTGGCAGATGGTATGTTAAGGCTCATTGGAAAGAAGTCTTTTTAGCTGTTTCAATAAAAACTTTTTTAATAGCAAAAATGTTGGCAGATTACCCAGATATATAAGAAAACTCTTATTATCACTATTATTATTTTTCACCATGTTTTACATGCAGCTCTGTACTCTGTCCCTTGCCCTATCAACCCTCATTGTTCTCCACAGTTGTTCCTATAACTTCCTTGTCTTCACTCTTCTGAAAACACCACTGTTCAAATATTTGTCTTTCTCAGGTAGCCAAAAGAAATGCATTTCTTCTGTGTAAGTGGGAACAGGTGAGGTTACAGTTGAAGAAGGAAATACTATATCTCCGATTTGAGTGAAGATGTGTCCAAAGGCAGCTCATGGCATACTGCTTCCAAATCCCTGTTCAGACGTGTCTACATCTCACTCAAAATGAAATAAAAATAAATATTAATTTAGCTGATTGATTTCTAAAACCATCTGCATTTAACTTATGTTTAAAATAAATCAAAAAATCCTTCAAGATGAATATTAATAAATTTTTTTCTCAATGTTATGTAGTAAGTCTTTAGAAAGGGTTTTTAATTGCTTGTTTCTTTTAGGAAGTTTTTGAATTCTTGAAGTTTTACAATTCTTTTTTCGTTGGCCAAGAGCTATTTCAACTTTTTTTTTTAATCACAAAAAGGTATAATAAAGGCAAGGTATAATAAAATGAACATATACATTGAAAAAAAGCTTTTTTTTTTTCATTTTATTTAACAGCTTCTCTTCCATTGTAATATACTAGAAACGTACCTTTTACGTGTTAGCTGTAAAGTGTGAGCCCAATGACCATTAAAGTAAAAAGAGGACAAGGTACAATTATGTCATAAGCCAGTTTTAAGTAGTCTTTATAAAAGGATGAGGCTTTCTTTGTATAAGTAATTTAGTATTACAGACTATTTGCACATATTTAGGGGTGATTAATTTGGGTATGTTGGGGAATTAATACATGTAGTTTCTGCTATATAGTACTAACCTGTTAGGCATAAATGTGCTGTACTTCTACACTGCTGCTGTATGAAGAATGTGAACAAAAATAGGTGGAGGAGTTATTGCAAACTCCCTAGTGCTCCCACACAGCAAGGGAAATATCACACACTCGGGCACACTCTGATTTACAAAGGCTGAAGGTGATAATACGTCACACAGGTGAGGATCGTATTGTCTGAGCTGTGTGGTATCAGCTCTTCAAAGAGGGGAGGAAGTCGATTCTTGAAAGTTTAGGTGTTGCAGTCTATTGCTAAATGATCTGACTTGCTGCACACTGAAGGAGAATTAAGAATTGTCCAGTTCTTGGATAATTTTTTTCCTATCAAAACCAGCTAGAACCTGGGTAGCATGTTTTTGTTTCTTTGGTTGGTTGGTTGGTTTTAGCACTGAAGTTTTAAAGTGAGGCAGGGCTGTGAGTGATGCATTATCAGTGGAGATACTATGTCAGGAAAATGATGGTGCAATAGATGTGCATGTCAATTTGAATGGCTTAAGTAAAGAAGCATTGTATTAGGCTCAATGTCTGGAGTGTGATGTAATTTGTTCTCTTTACTAAAACTATTAGATATGTAAGTCTTTTTCTTTATATATTTCACAAATTTAAGGGGAAAAGTCCCAAACTTTCTTCATTATCTTTATCTCTATTTGACCTTCTCCAAAATCCCCCTATTATTACCTTTATGTTGGTTCTGTATCTTCTATATCAACTAATATCAGTAGGATTTTACAGATACAAGGGCATAATTTTTTCTTCTTTATATTTCTGCAAATTAAAAATACAATAAAATTATAAAGCTGGTGAGAGGGAAGAGTGTAACTGAATATCTAAAGTCTTTCCCAACAGTTTATAGCTGATATTAGCATGGTAAGAAGCCATTCACATGCATTTATCTCTTCATATGATACAAACAGCATTTCAGAAATTATTGTTTCTGTGTTGTTGCAGTCTGAAAGGATAGTGTTTATAAAGATGAAAAGGATTGTTTCAAATCCACGGTCTGTTCGGTCACATGGATATTCTTGGGGTGAGGGGTCTAATTTTATTGGTGTTTGATAGCAAAGAGCTTTTTGTCAGTTTAAAGCAGAGCGAGGATAATGGATAAAGCAAGCAGCATCCAAATTCTCTTAGTTTATGGCAAACTTCTGCAATAAGCTGTTTGCTGGAAGCTTGAGCTAACAAGTCATTGATGTACAATTTGATTTCCCATCTGTTTATACTCAGAAGCCATGCAATTCATTCAAGAATGAAAGTAAAAGGGGCACATATTAGGCAAGAATTATTTTTCCTTTTTGTTTTGTCAAATGACATAATGACAGCACTAGACTTCCCATACCTACTTGGATTGGAAAGCCATCATCCATGTTTGTTGAAGAAATTCTGTTTGCTTATGAAATTGTGTGCACATGTTCTTGTTTCTCAAAGCAGAGAGAGTGAGTGAGCTTTCTCATCCAGAAAGTCTTCCAATGTGCCACTACAGGAACTTAGCCCAGCAGCCTATAGGCTTCTTCAAATGCCCTCTGATCCATGCTCTTCTTATTTTGGCCTTGTTCCTTCTAATATTCACAGATAGCATCTTTGAGCCTGTGATGGCTATACACACCTCTTGCTAATAAGCTCTGCGCAGGTAGGGTCCTGGCATAGTAACTCTTGTTCACAACTGTCTCAGTTGTTCCTTTCTTCCTTGTGAGCTTAAGTGGACGTATCTGAGTTTAATTTGGTATGTGGATGAAGGCACATATGAATGTCCAGCATAATGGAATGATTAACTGGAAGAAATGACAATAATAATATATTCTGTATTACTTTTATGTATTTTATTCTAAGATGTTAGAACAGTGTGATCAGAGAGGAAAGGAAAAATAGGGTGTTCCCTACTCCTCCAAAGATGATATTAAAACAATACTCTTTGTTTAAAACCAAATTTATAAAAATTTGTTTGTATAGATTATAGTATATTATAAATCCATTACAATGCCTTAATGTGAAATACAAATATATTACTACATCTTGTTTATTTATCCCTTGGGAATTGCAGGCACAGTGGCATAAACCATTGCTTTGCCTTAATGTTGGATACTGATTGATGAAATACCTATATGTTGTACTGTGTGTGATCTAAGCTCTCAAACAATATTTGGTCTGATTTTCTGAGGGGAAGTTGTAGAAGAGGCCTCTGCTCATTTTTAGTAGATATCTCTTTCCAAGCAGCCAGCTATTTAAAATATATGACTTGCATAACTCTGTCAATATCTGTAGTTACCTTTCTGTAGCAAGTAACCTTTAAATTCACGCAACTGGAAATCATAGGCTCAAACTGAAAAGGCTGCTACTAGTATTACCCTTGCAGATTATCCAGATAAATTTTCTTTGCCAGATTCTTAACATTGTTGATCTGTGCAGTGAATTTTTTGACATCTCTCTCAAAAGAACATTGATGGTTCAGTTTGGAAACACATAAGGTGCTTCATTATCTTTTTAAGTACTTATCCTAATGTGTACATCTGCAGAGGTATGTTTTGCAGTGAAGAAAATAAAAGGGTCAGTAGTATTAACACATTGATTGTTTTTTCTTTACTGAACACAACAGATATCCCTGCAGTCCTGCCAGCTGAATGACAATCTGATTTTTTTAAAACAATAAACAAAAAACTAACTTGAAATGGAGCAGCCTTAAGATCAGAGAGTGTGGCCATGTAAGACTACAGAACGCATATCTCATCCAAGAAATGCTTGAATACATCTGTGAAACACAGGCCAATAAGGGCTGCTTGGACATTCAAGAATGTGTTACAGACTGATCATGTACTGGCTTAACAAACCATATAGATTGTGATCTTATATTGTTGTGTGAACTTCTGACAGCCATCCAGAGGCCCCTTCTGTCTGTTTGAATTGTTCAGTCTCTGAAGTTGCTCTGGACTCTGCAGAACACAACACTAAATGATTTTGTGCTTACAGCAGCTTTCTGAATCTCCCATCCTGCTGCTTTGTTCCTGCACAATTCTGTTCTCCCCATAAATCCTGCAGTAATATTCTCCTCCCAAAAGCCTTGCGCTCTTTTTAATCTGTATTCGGCAACATAGAATGGCAAGTGAATTCAGCATTATTTACGGCAACTTCTATAGACAGAAATCTAATTTTCTCATGACTTGAAGTACCATACAAACATGTTTACTTCAAATAAGGGGTAGCTCTGGAAAGCCATCTCGCAAGAGCCTAGGAAGTTATCAAGTTATATCAAGTTATTAAGACTCTCATTCGGATAAACTGCCTTTTAATAAAGGGTGTAAGGGAAGGAAGAGGAGATAGTTCTGATTGACTCATAGAGACTTTAAGTAGTGTGATACGGTATCTTGTTAATGTGAATGAGATACAGGTATAAATACAAAGTGATAAAAACGCACTGAAAGTGGCTTCTGTGCTGTTTATCTTTCTGCACGACGTGGCGTACAGTTAGGTTGTTTTGTGAGAAGCAAAACAAATGGAGCTTGGCATCCTGTCTTCCTTGTTCAAACTTTCCTAAAGAATAACCTAACCTCCTGCTCCTTTGTTGCACAAGAGATAAGACAGGCCTTAACATCCCTGCATACAAGGTGGCTGACTGTCTGTTGTGCTGTATGCTTCCTAATTAACTGGTTTACAGCTGTCAAAATGATTGTATAAGGGCTGAGTTTCTCCTAATCTGCATGTCTATTCACCACCCAGCTGCAAATTCCCATCGTAAATAATAATCTCTTAGTTTTCTGCCATTCTTTTAAATGTGTTTGATATTAGCAAGAGAGTTCAAAGGTGACTGGGAAGAGGTGAGTAGGAACAGATTGTATCGACCTTGAATCATTTCTCTTCCACATTTGTATAGTTTGACTTGAACAAGACCACTGTCTGCAAGAGGCATTAGACTGCAAAATTTCTCTTCAGCTGTGGTGAGACTATTACGCATTTTTAACATGGAACACCAGATATTTTTTCAGTAAATTTCTTTATACTATTCTGAAATATCACAAGAAGAAAGGTTTATTTTCCTGGCTATTATAGTGAAAAATGACTAGGGCTAAAAGTGGCTAGCGTTTAAAAGATGCGTGACTTTGTTTAAAAGGTAAGTCATGTCTCTGTATCAAAGAAATGCTTAATTTCTTCTTTGATTTCAAATGCTTGTGACACTGCCAAGCCTCAAGTGTTCAGACTGAAAATTTCCATGCTGAGTGTCTCTCTCAACATGATTTTTCAAATGATAGTTCATCATTCTGTGATTCCAGAGAAGATGATGCAGCAAAAAAATGTCTCAAGCCTGACTGGGAGAGAGGGGAAGCCAAAATTTTATGTTTTTAACAACTATAGAGCTTTGAAGCAAAAACTTCAAATCTGGCATCAGTGTGATCCTAAATAAGCAAACTATCAATAAACTGGCAGTTTTAAAAGAGAACGTTGCATTTTTCATAGAGAATATTTGCAATTAAGATATTTGAATTAAGATAATTTAGGACAATAAACTAAGAAATAAGATTTACTAAACATCACAAATAAAAACATTACTCATTTATATCCTGGCCTTGTTGGCAGTAAATACTGGCTTTCCCTTTATACTTTTTTTAGTCCACGGTGCAGTGCCATGTCTTCAGGGACCAATATCTATCAAGTTCATAACATTATTGATTATGAAATCAGTAAAAAATATTAAGTATTGTAAAACATACATGACTCTTACGCTGTCTTCCTCTAATCCAGGCAGACTAGCAATCTGCTCAAATTCACTACTGTTTGAAAAGCCAAGAAGAAAAAGTGTTTATGGTGAATTTATCAACACATTTATTTTGATGTTGCTGACATCCTCATGTTGTGAAAGCTAAAACCAGTCTTTGAGGAGTAAAAGAGAACATATTGCCAACGAAAATCAGGGAAAATTACAAAATCCTCCTTTGGTTGTGCCTACGTGCAATGTAAAAGCACCCTGACAGTCTCAGTCAGTCACACGCACTGTTTGTGCGCATGCATTCTCATGCATCATCGTTTTTATTGCAGTTATAATACAGGGTGCTGAGAACTTTATTTTTTGAAATACCATGATGTTAATTAATATGTTCGTGTTAAACTTTAGATGAAGCCCTTGCCTAGACAATGACATTCAGTGAAATCCTTCTTTTAGAGGACTGGAGAATGGGCATCTCTTGAAAAATTCCTGGGAACTTGACTGTGGATGTTCATTTTTATCATGTGGCTTTGAATCTGAGTATCTATTCAAATGATTTCTGACGAGGGCATATGAACATAGCCAGACAGACTTTGCCTCGGATCAGTTGAAAGGGTTCTTAGCTGTTTGCTTTTAAATGGAAATTAATATACATTCTCTATGACTATAATACAGAAATGTTTTTTTTTCCCCTGTATGCACTCAGCAGAAAAGTGGAAGGAATTTATTATAGACACCACACAAGTCTAGTACTTTAATATGGTACTACTCGAAAACCTAATTGCCTGAAATTCGCTGGATAAGTCTATGTCACGCAAGTGGGGAAAAAAAAAAAAAGCCCTTCAACTAACTCCCTCTGCATATGAAAGGAGAGCACATGTGTTCATGGAGGAAGGGAGAACACGTTGCTGTCACCATTTAAGGATCAAAATAGTAGTAATTAGGGATGGAAAATGATGTATTGTTGGTGTGTTATGGTTTTTGGCACGTAACCCCCTGCCTGTGTCACCCTCTGTGTACCATGTCCCCCCAGGGCTCAGCCGTCAGCGGTTCGGTGGGGCCAAGGCCCAGCCCCACACGGCCATGGCGGAGCTGGGAGGACGTCAGCCCTGCAAGAGCTCAGTTGGGGATGGCAGAGGAGGGGGTTGGCAGTAACCTGGGTAATTGAGAGGGAGAAAACAGGATGTGGGCAGGTGTCGATGGCAGAGGAGGAATCGGGCTGTGGGCAGGCAGCACTTCAGCCCTTGCCACCTGGCCGACAGCTGCCCAGCTGGCATGCAGTCTTCTGGTGCAGACCAGGGAGGTGCTGTGCCCTGCCTGCTCCTTGTGTTTCAACTGGCACATAACAGCCTTATACCAATTATTAACTGTAAATAACCGATTTCTACTGATAAGTGAGCATGTTCTAGTTGTCTCTTTGTGCAAGGGGCAGCAGGCCCTAGCAGAGTGGCCCAGGGAGGGTTATCTGTGCATGGGGTGGGGGGGGGTGGGGGAGAGTCAAACAGTGGCTGGTGCCTGGCAGGGTGTTGGGGGGTGACAGATGAGGCACAAGACTCCTTGTCCCCATTGGTGAGGGTTTTCTTACGGGGGTAAGGAAAAAAAATTAGGTTCAGTGTTATATAATCCTTGCTCAGATAGAAGTAATTTAAAATTTTGCAGGTCCCTTTAGCTCAGTAGGAACTATTGCTCAGATCATCACTTGTTGCTCATGGGCAAGCATCATGAAGAGCAGCTTCCTGTGAGGGGAGGGATGCTCTGTAATGATCAAGAATATCGGGGGTGGAAATGATGTGAAAAAACCCAGTTCCCCAGTTGACATGTTGCTAATTATTTATCATCAACCAAATTCTTACTGCAGAATCAGTCAAGGAATTATCCTACCCCACCATCAGCACATTCCTTGATTGGTTTAGTGTACAAATGAAAGTACTTCTGTTAATGGGTGTTTGATTTTTTTTAAATTAAATATTTGATATTAATTACAGCTCATATTCTTATGCCTATAAATTTTAAACACTGGGAAAGAGCAGAAAGAGTACTCGGGATCTCAAAGAGCAAAGGACAAACAGTGAATCATAAAGTAAGCACTAAAGAGGTAAAAAATTTGCACGAAAAGTTCAACTATTGTATCTGAATACACATATATCTCCCATTTCAAAAGCTGCCATAATGTTTCCCAAGAGCTATGATTCACACTGCCTTTCTTTTCAAGTTCCCTGTGGTCAGATCATATTCCCTAGGGCACCTCAGACTGCTGCATTTTGGTAAGGATACACTAAATTAAAATTAAATGGTATTGTCTGTGGTCCACATCAGCACAACAGCTGAATCAATATATTTGTGTTTTGGAACAATTATTGTTTTATTTGGGGCAACACTGAAAAGGCAAACTGTTATTCAAAAAGCAAACACTTCTCAGAAACTGTATTTGAATCAAGCATTTTATACATACACACATTTCATACCTGTGTTACAATATAAATAGTAGAAAATGTTTAATGATGGAAAAAAAAATGAATGAGGCATAAAAAGGTTTAATAATTCTTTCTGTGTAAAATTAATTTTGACCATTTATTTCAATGGATGTTCAGTTCAAGTTGATATTAAAAGAAGTATGAATCTATTTGCATAGAATTTTGACTCAGCTAATAAAGCTCATTTTGTTGCAGGTGAAAGTTAATGAGATTTGCTGTAGATTTTTGTATTAGTATCTGCCCAAATGGCCTGACATCCAATGTTAGTTCAAATAATTCTGAACATGTGTGGCATAATATGCCTTGCCTATGAATTTGAAATTTGTGTAGCATAGCATAGCTGTGCAATGAATGTGCTCTATGCATACGTCTTTTCATATATATATCTCTTGTGTAGAAGTCATTGAAAAGTCCTGCTTTTGTTTGCCTGTCTTACAGAGTTTTTTCAGAGGGCAGGCAATGCTTAAGATATTGGTTAGGGAAGGTGGATTGTATTAGTTATGGTATTGGATTTGTGCAAAGGATGTAAAAAATCACATTATGAAAACATCACTTCTTCAATCAAGCACATCTGGCCAAGCAGATTCTGGGAAATATTTATTGTAAAAAGCTATGATTGCATTCAAGCAAGTATTCAATGAAAGTAAAAATGTGAGATGCCTACGATCTACTACCTAAGGACTAACAAAAAATGAAAAAGTTAATGAAGGAGCTAATAATGTTTTAAGTAAAGAGACAATAGATACAGAAATTCCATTAAGTTTCCAGTAAATCAATACAATAATAGCAAAAAGGAGAAGAGAAAAACGAACAAACACTGTGAGGAAAAAAACAGAATATTTTTTTTTTGGATGCAAGCAAGGGTGCATAAGAATACCTCCTAGTAAGACATTATTAGAAAAGGAATGTAGCTGTGACATTCATGTCATGAGAAGGTCAGTTTAATGTGAAGAAATACCTAAAGATAAACCCAAGAATTCCTGCTTACTGTTTTTTCTTCCCTACACATAAGGATATTATACTAAGGATAGGAATCACAATCTGAATTTTACACATGGGCACGGAATGGAAAAAAGGTTTTATCTGTACTTGTATATTGTCCCTGAAAAGTTACAAATAGAAGAGAGCCAACTAGATTGCACTTGCCTGTCCATATTGATACACTGTTGTTTCCTACATCGCCTGCTCTATTTAATGTCTTCAGTTTGCTTTAGCTGACAATCTCAGATACAACATTATGTCTGTCTATGTATGTAGTGTATTCCAACTCATAAAACAGTCAAAATTAACTCCCTGTTGTCATAATACAACACAAAGCCTTATTCTTTATACTTTAGCCAGTATTACTACGCTTCCAGTTCTAGCTGAATGCTAGGATAATCTCTGGGATATTTAAAGAAAATGGAGCTCAGTACTTTCCTCCTTTTACTGGAGCTGAGTAAATAGCTTCCCTAGGGCCAGTCTGCTAGCAAATATATCAGCTTGCTTTCTTGCTTTGTTTGCTCTGATGCTCTTTAATCATTGGTCTTTGTAAACTGTCAGAACCAGGGAGTCACAAACCTTTGCAAATCAAACCATGTCAATAAAACTATTTGAAATTCGGAAGATAGAACCTCCCTACTTTCTTCTCTCCTGCAAAATACTTGGAGTTGCTCAGAACAATCAGAATTGTCATGATAATAATAGAATGGCTTTGGCTTGCAGAGATTAAAGTCAAGAGTGGAAGCTAGAAGGAGGAGAGGTTTAATTCTGTGGGTGTCTGTGATTAATTAGGTTTCTGATAGATTCAGTGATGTTACCATATAAACAGAAGTAAGCAGTAACTGTCCGCAGTTGTCATTACATGTGGTTTTAATGTACAATGCTTGTGCTAGTTTTTCCAGTGAAGGTCAGTAGGAAAGTTACTTCTGAATTTCTTGCAGCTAAAAGTTACTTAGAATGCATTTTAGAAAACTTTTCTTTTTCTCTTTCCCTGAACTAAAGGAAATTACAAAATTTTTACAGTACTGAATGGTGATGCCTTTGGAAGTGGTTTTAGAAATGACCAAGTTGGATAGGGGCTCCACTAAACTAAGCTGCATAGCAGTTAAAGCAAATCGATGGGTGGATGAGAAAATGGCAGTCTAATGTAATAACCTTTGTCACATCTGATGTAAATTGTCAATGGATTGTTACCCATATGTTTCTGTAAGTGTTTTAGTATAAGTACTAAAGCATAGTGTTAGTATATCTATTTCTTCTGACCCTAAATTTATGCTTTCCACCTACCTTTTATTTTAGAATTGCTCTGTTGCTGTTAGGTATGTAACATCTTCATGGAATTTGCATGCTTGAGTCTTAGTTTCTTCTTGCTGACTGTGTGTAAAAAGCCTTCCACGTTTTTCTACAGGGTTGTGATAACTGAAAGCTCCCGTCTGTCATATTCCTTCCTTCCTGTCCCCCATGCTGACAAAGGCATTTACATTAGAGAGGCTTCTTGAGGAGAACTATATTAGTGAAATTTTTTGACTGAAAATACAGTTCATGCTACTACAAGAGCTATTCTGCTGCGGTAAGTTCATAAATAACTTTTATTACAAATTCAACTTTCAGAGAATGTCATTTGCAAACACATCCTTCAGATCCTGCACACCATGTCAGTTCTAATGAGTCAGAAATAAGTTCACTCTGCATTGTAAGTGCATGATGTTTAGAGGCTCAAACTGACTCTTTTCTTGCTGCTTCTTTTGTTATAACAAATGCTAATGCCAGAGATTTATGCCAAAGAAGTAAGTAGACAAATCTCACTGTTGCAAAGGAGTTACCGGGGAATGTAATACTTTGGCATATTACTGTTAAATTTCAATATTGTGCATGCACAGCATGTGGTGCCAGGAGGAAAGGGAGTTGAAACCTCTATATGCAAATCTAAGTGCATCTTTTCAATATGAACTGCACCTCCTTGTTGAATATATCAGAAGCAGTACTTAAGATATTTTAGGCTTTTTTTTAGAATAACAAAACAAAACAACAAAACTGCTTGCTGTAAAATATAACGTAGATGTGATATGAATGGCACAACCTACCAATTATGGATCGAGTTACTACTTTTCTCAGTTGTCTAGGATAAAGAAGGTGAACTTTAAAAATATCAGAAGCAGCTGTTATGTTCTGTTCTTCCTCTTTCTAATTATCTGCTCAGATATCTGCATAGGCACAGGGAAGTTTAATTTTGCAATACTTAAAGAGCTTGCTTGGGATTCAGAAGTTTAGACACTGGATTAAATTCTTGGCTCACTTGCACTGTAACCTTGAACATATGCAAGACAGAGACACACACTGCTGTCTTTCACTTTCACAACCGCTACCCCAAACATATGGTCAGCTACCTGTTATCATGTGTTTACACAGTGGAGCTCTGAGCTTGATTGTGACCTGGCGTTACTATTGTTAAAAGAAGTGTGAATGGTTATTGGTGTCTGCTTCTGAGAAGTTACTGCATAAAGTTGCGCCACCAAGATATTTTCCTTACAGGCTGGTTAAATACTTATTTCAAGTCTTAATCCAGTTCAAGAGTCTGAAGCAACAGAAGGAAATAAGACTTATGCAAATGAACCAACTTAAAATTCTTCTATCCCAGCAGCAGTCATCTAGGTGGCTGCCTTACTGCTCCCTTTTGGGTTGCTAAGCGTCCCCACCCATGCCCTGCTTTGTCTGTCATGTTTCTTCTATCAGGTACAAAAGTTTATTCCTTTACTCATTGCAGTGTAATGTCTTCCTTTGGTTCTCAGCCTGGTAGATCTTCAGATCTTTATAAGGAGCTGACTAGATGATTCATTCCTCTTACTGTGTTTGGAAAGAAAGTGCTGACAGACAGGGACTGTGCATGACAACTCCCACCCCAGATCACTCAGTGGATCAGCTTTACAGATTTTGCTTTATAAAATAGAAGAGCCAGGGGTTGCTGATGTATTAGGAACCAACAGGGAAACACCTGTGAAATGCCTCAAAGGAATTGGGTTTTGTTCCTCTATAAAGGTGACAATTTTACCAATGCATGCACCATGGGTAACAAGCAGGAGGTGCTGGAAGCCACTGTGCAGCTAGAAAGCTATGCTCTCTGAAATGTGGTGGGACGAATCACACAACTCGAGCATTGCAATTGATAGCTATAAACTGTCCAGAGGACATGTCGAAACATGTAACACAGGGAGGTGATCATGAAATTACAGAGTTTCCAGTTCTTGGAGAAGTAAGGAGGGGGGTTAGCAGAACTGCCACCTTGGACTTCCAGAAGGCAGACTTTGGCCTGTTTAGGAGCCTGGTTGACAGAGTCCTTGGGAGGCAGTCCTGAAGGGCAAAGGGTTCCAGGAAGGCTGGACACTCTTCAATGAGAAAATCTTAAAGGCATGTGAGCAGGTTGTTCCCATGTACCAAAAGACGAGCTGACGGGGAAGAAGACTGACCTGGCTGAACAGAGAGATTTGGCTGGAAGTCAGGAAAAAAAGGAGAGTTTATGACCTTTGGAAGAAGGGGCAGGTGACTCGGGAAGACTAAAAAGATGTCATGAGGCTATGCAGGGAGAAAATTAGAAGGGTCAAAGCCCAACGAGAACTTAATCTGGCTACTGCTGTAAAAGACAATAAAAAATGTTTCTATAAATACATTAACAACCAAAGGAGGGCTAATGACAATCTCCATCCTTTATTGGATGTGGGGAGAAACATAGTGACAAAGGCCAAGGAAAAGGCTGAGGTACTTAATGCCTTCTTTGCCTCAGTCTTAATAGTAAGACCAGTTGTTCTCTGGGTACCCAGCCCCCTGAACTGGAAGACACGGACGGGGAGCAGAATGAAGCCCCCATATTCCAGGGGGAATTATGTAGTGAGCTGCTACACCACTTAGACACACACAAGTCTATGGGGCCGGATGGGATCCACCCAAGGGTACTGGGAGAGGTGGCAGAAGTGCTCACCAAGCCACTTTCCATCATTTATCAGCAGTCCTGGCTAACCAGGGAGTTCCCAGGTGACTGGAAATTAGCAAATGTGACGCCCATCTACAAGAAGGGCTGGAGGGAGGATCTGGGGAACTACAGGCCTGTCAGTCTGACCTTGGTGCTGGGGAAGGTTATGGAGCAGATCATCTTGAGTGCCATCACGCGACACGAACAGGAGAACCAGGCGATCAGGCCCCGTCAGCATGGGTTTCTGAAAGGCAGGTCCTGCTTGACTAACCTGATCTCCTTCTATGACAAGATGACCGCTTTCTAGATAAGGGAAAGGTTGTGGATATTGTCCACCTAGATTTTAGTAAAGCCTTTGACACTGTTTCCCACAGCATTCTCCTGGAGAAACTGACTGCTCATGGCTTGGACGGGTGTACGCTTCTCTGGGTTAAAAACTGTCTGACTGGCCAGGACCAAAGAGTTGTGGTGAATGGAGTTAAATCCAATTGGTGGCCAGTCACAGGTGGTGTTCCCCAGGGCTCAGTACTGGGGCCAGTTCTCTTTAATATCTTTGTCAATGATATCAATGCTAGGACGAGGGGATTGAGTGCATCCTCAGTAAGTTTGCAGACAACACCAAGTTGGGTGGGAGTGTTGATCTGCTTGAGGGTAGGAAGGGTCTGCAGAGGGATCTCGACAGGTTGGATCGATGGGCCGAGGCCAGTTGTATGTGGTCCAACAAGGCCAAATGTCGGGTCCTGCACCTGAGGCCCAACAATCCCATGCAATGCTACAGGCTTGGGGAAGAGTGTCTGGAAAGCTGCCTGGAGGAAAAGGACCTGGGCGTGGTGGTCAACAGCCAGCTGAATATGAGGTGGCAGTTTGCCCAGGTGACCAAGAAGGCCAACAGCATCCTAGCTTGTATCAGAAATAGTGTCAGGCCAGCAGGACTAGGGAAGTGATCGTCCCTTTGTACTCAGCACTGGTGAGGCCGCACCTCGAATACCATGTTCAGTTTTGGGCCCCTCACTACAAGAAAGACATTGAGGTGCTGGAGCACATCCAGAGAAGAGCAACGAAGCTGGTGATGGGTTTAGAGCACAAGTCTTATGAGAAGCGGCTGAGGGAACTGGGGTTGTTTAGTCTGGAGGAAAGGAGGCTGAGGGGAGACCTTATCGTTCTCTGCAACTACCTGAAAGGAAGTTGTAGAGAGGTGGGTGTCAGTCTCTTCTCCCAAGTAACAAATGATAGAATGAAAGGAAATGGCCTCAAGTTGTGCCAGGGAAGGTTTAGACTGGATATCAGGAAAATTTTCATCACCAAAAAGGTTATCAAACATTGGCACAGACTGCCCAGGGAAGTGATGGAGTACCCATCTCTGGAGGTATTTAAAAGATGTGTAGATGTGGTGCTTATGGACATGGTTTAGTGATGGACTTGGCATTGCTAGGTTAACAGTTGGACTCGATGATCTTAAAGGTCTTTTCCAACCTAAATGATTCTATAATTCTATGATTCTGTAGTTCTATGACTAGAGACAGCCAACTTGGCTTCACCAAGGGCAAATCCTGTCTGACTAATCTGGTGGCCTTCTATGATGGACTGACTGCATCAGTGGACAAAGACAGACCCACAGATGTTATCTACCTGGACTTCTGTAATGCCTTTGATATGATCCCCCACAACATTCTTACCACTAAATTGTAGAGATATGGCTTTGATGGATGGACTGTTAGATGGATAAAGGACTACCTGGATGGCTGCGTCCAAAGAGCTATAGTCAATGGCTTAACGTCCAAGTGGAAACCAGTAATGACTGACGTCCCTCAAGGGCCTGTACTGGGACGAATACTATTTAATATTTTCATCAATGATGTAGTGGGATTGAGTGCGCCCTTAGCAAGTTTGCAGGTGGCATCAAGCTGAGTGGTGCAATTGATTAATTAGAGGGAAAGGATGCTATTCAGAGGGACCTTGACAGGCTTGAGGAGCAGGCCCATGCAAACCTGATGAAGTTCAACAAGGCCAAAAGCCAGGTCCTGCACCTGGGCTGGGGAAATTCCCAATATCAATACAGACTGGAGGATGAATGGATTGAGAGCAGCCTTGCAGAGAAGGACTTAGGGGTATTGGTGGATGAAAAATTGGACGTGAGCTGGCAATGTGAACTTGCATCCCAGAAAGCCAGTCGTATCCTGGGCTGCATAAAAAGAAGCGTGGCCAGCAGGTCGAGGGAGGTGATTCTCCCCCTCTACTTTGCGCTGGTGAGATCCCACCTGGAGTACTGCATCCAGCTCAGGGGCCCACAGTACAAGAAAGACATGGACATTTTGGAGCAGGTCCAGAGGAGGGCCAAAAAAGGGTCAGAGGGCTGGAACACCTCTCCTATGATGAAAAGCTGAGAGACTTGGGGCTGTTCAGCCTGGAGAAGAAAAGGCTCAGGGGAGACCTTATTGTGACCTTTCAATATATAAAGGGGGCTTATAAGAAAGATGGAGAAAGACTTTTTACCAGAGCCTGTAGTAACAAGACAAGGGGCAATGGTTTTAAACTAAAAGAGAGTAAATTTAGACTGAACATAAAGAAGAAGTTTTTTACAATGAGGGTGGTGAAACACCAGAGCAGGTTGCCCAGAGAAGTGGTGGTTGCCCCATCCCTGGAAGTTTTCAAAGGCTGGGGCTTTGAGCAACCTGCTCTAGTGAAAGATGTCCCTGTCCATGGCAGGGGGGTTGGACTAGATGATCTTTGAAGGCCACTTCCAACCCAAACCACTCTATGAATCTATGGAATTCTTCAGTCCTTGAAAAAAAATTTTTTAACGGTTCTGAAATAAGATTTCAAGGGGGACAGTATAAGGGCTGAGATTACTCAACCAAACCGTGTGTTTGCTGAGACTTACTTAGAAAGCACAGTTGTCTATGGAATAGTGTATTCAAAAGAACTTAGTAATATAATTGGCCTCCCAATTCCACATGTTCATGAAAATCACATGGAAAATATGTATTTTGTTATATTTGGAAATATTTAGGTTTCATCAGCTCTGACCTATTCATTTATATTGATACACTTTAGCTTGAAAAATTTGCACATCATAAATTGCTTTGTTAATATTTTTTATTTGATAATGTATACTGCAAAGTTTATATTCTGAGTGGATCATGAAGGACTGTTGACTGCAGATAGCCAGAGATCAATAAAGTCAGTGTTGTCTCTGGTAGCAGAAAGAAATTATTTCATAACCTTATCTGGGTTTCTCAGTTCATTTTATTCTACCTCTATTTTTCTCCGAAGAAAGTGATACTGAAAAAGAAGTGCTTCCATAATAGTTTCTTAAGTCACTGTTGTGTCTCCAGTGTCATGCATTGAACAAAATACCTTTTCTGTAGGGGCTTTGCCACGTTTGAATATAGTGTAAACTGTCTTTTCGCCTTTTTTTTTTTCTTTAAAAAAACCCAGGAAGCCAAACAAATGAGCACATAAAACTTCCATGGAATTAGTCTGCAGATATAAAACCTGTGAAGTCTGGAAAAGTCAAATAACTTTATAGAGAAGTTTGTTTTCACCTTTTACTCTTTCATTTTAGAGTCTTTATATAGCCTTATCAGAGGCAGCAGAAGAATAATTAACCCTGCTGAATTATAAATAACAAACTAATAAGAAAAGTATATGTATTATTAAAACTGTTTTTTCCCACTGTCTTTTACACACCTTTAAATCCATTTCACCTTATAATTATACAATGCATATTTTCTCCTTGCAAATTTATCTAATCTCCAGTCTTACATCATGCTATAAATATTATAATTTGGACAAAGGAAGGGGGTGAAACTTGGGTTTTGAACAGAGGTCTAGTGCCAGAGCAATATCTTAATAGAACACAGAGATGAAATATTTAGTTACTGTCAATATTATAAGTATTAATAATTTATGCTAAATCAAGATGTAAATGTTCCAATGCTATAAAGAGAGGGAGAGCCAGATATGAAGATCTCATTCAGCCATGAGGGAATTTAGGGCTGAGGTAGCCAAAAGAACAGAACCACACCACTCAGTAACCTAAAATCTATTAATAATTTACAAAGTGAGATGAGTCTACCATGTGGATAGTGATTTCTGTTCTTGTGGAGTGACTACCAGGGGCAACTTATTGAAACCAATTATTGGAGACACACTTATTGAGAGTAAGTAAGTAAAGTTATATCCACATCCTATAGAACTAAGAAAGCATCTTGGATGGACCGTGGTTGGCATGTAAGCATGTAAGGAATCTGCTCTGTGATGGTTCCCCAGGCAGCCTGGCCTGCATTCTCAGATGTTCGGCACCATAGGGGCTTGGTGTGCTAACTCTGAGAGAACGGAGGGTGGAATGATGTGGAGATAACTGCAGCCAGGCTCTGTGCTAACAAGACAGGCATGGGAACTTAATGGTACCTCTTAGCAGGCAAATTACAAAGCTACTGTCAAATAAGAGATAATACTCCATTCCACCCAGAATGTTGGTCACTGAGCTAGCGACTGTGGTGAAATCGTGCCCTGTGGATGAACTTTGCTTATTATAATACCAAAACACACCTCCACCCCAAAAGCTACCTGCCTCCCTCTCCCCCTGAGCATGCACTCTGACTTTTTCTTAACCTATACCTTTAAAATCAAAGCGAGAGAATTTTAGCCCTCTTAAACGCAACACACCTTAAATGCAACAGTTCTACACACCAAGCCACACACACCAATACACACCCACAAATGCCTCCAACACAGGAACAGTGGTGACCAGCACCATGGCCTTGGGGAAAGAGGACAGTGGCTGCAGATGGTTGATGAATCTGACTCCTGGCTGGTGACCAGACCTTTATGCACAGTGGATCGGGCTCAGCCTTCTGCTTGCTGGTGGACACCTGCATTCCCAAGGGGCTGTTATTTTCACCAATCATTGCTTTCCAGCCTAGGTTGTTGGCATAAATGACCCATGGCCTTTTTGGTCACCTGAAGCAAATCTTCTTGGGTTTTGCCGTAACTAAAACCAATTAGCTGTTACTACCACCAGACATGCCATAAGCATGTAAAATTGTTCATCTGCAGGTCTTTATTTCTTTGCTATGCATTGTTAAATCATTAAACAAGGGAAGATACAATATGGAACTTTTGGGAACATTGCTTGTTTTGCCAGCACGTACCAGAAATCATCAAATGAATTAGACCTGGGCAGGTGTACTCAAGGTTTCACTTATCTGAGCATTGCTTTTGGGTAGGCGACATCTCATGACACTGTTCCACTGGGTGTCTTTTTCTTTCTTGACTTAAAAACTCTCCAATCCCCAAACTGAACGGCCTAGAAACCCTGAAATTTTTTATGAACTTTTTTCATATTTTGATCAGTTCCATGTAGGGTCTAAACAGTCATACAGAAACTTAAAGTTTTGGATGACGCAAAACCATACGTAACAACATGACTGTCCTGTTAGGAAAATGAATGATCTTCTGCATCTAACAACCTGCTCCTAACAAATTGGTAGAGACCTTAAAGTTACTGACACAAAGCTCTGCTCATCAAAAAAGGTGGGTGGTTTAAGCTACTAGAAGAGAGTTTCTGCTCCTATCTTCCACAGTCAGAAGAAACTTTGTTAGGTAACATGAGCTTTTTTTGGCAGAAATGTAGTGGTATGCTTTATAGACAGCTGCACATTTATAGGTTGAAACCCAGCTAAATGAGGACGCATGCCTTTTAAAATGCAACACATCTATTATTTTCTAGTTATCATTGAAAGTGCAACATTTCCCATAAAGAAAAAGATGAGGAAATAGCAATGAAGGTTGCACACTCTTTATGAGATAAAGGTAGCCAAACCCATTCTCTCCTTTAAGATTGCTTTATAGAGGTATACACACACACACACACACATACATATCCATATCCATAAAAGTTAAAATATGTGGAAATTTTCCAAATTTTTATGCTTATAAGTGTATTTTGTATTTTATCAATGACACAAGATGTGCAGAGGAAGAGGTGGTGTGCACATGATTCCATTTAAGGTGCTGACATGTTGATATCAAAATACCGGTTTTTTTTTCTGTATGGTGGAGACATCTGAACTTCCTTTAGAGTGCGTATAATTCCATTCCAAATAACTTCATCACAGTCAGCTGCTCTCTGTTTCATAGGGAAGGTCACCTTCTCATTTTTGTCCCCACCACTTTCTGTTGTGAGTATATATATGCATGCTATTTTCAAATGCTTAAACTGGGTGCACCCTGTCCCACTCTGGACTGTCAGTCACTTTTTAAATTGTTGGCCACCATAGAAAATAGCTGATATATTTGCTTTTGCAAATTCTTCTTTCAAAGGAGGAATTCTGGCAAGCTGGCTGAGATGGCCTTGGAGAATAATATTCCATAGTAGACTCCTTCTCATGTGGTCCTTTTACAAGAATAGTTCTAAAGCGATTTGCTTTTTGTCATTACTTGAAGCAAACACAGGGGTAAGTAATTGTACAAGGGGTACACATCCACTGTGCAGCAAACCCCAACAAACCTACACACAACTTCTCTGCATAGTTTTGGTAACCCAAGCTTATTTTAACCTTGAATTTTCCTCTTACCACAGGAAAAAAACTATGCTATCTTAAAATAACATTTCTTTTTACCTGAGAGATTTTAATTCATCGAGTTCTCTTACGAAACATGATTTTGTTTTAGAACGTTTCTCTATAGTAACATAATCTGAAAAGACTCAGGCTTTAAAGGCAAGAAATCAAAGTTTGTGTCCTTTCCAGGAGGAATCAAAGTTTGTTTCCTTTCCAGGAAAGGAAACAAAACTATATTTTCTTATAAATAGTCCTGGTGTTCACAGTCTGGAAGGTTGCTTGACACTAGGTTTAGTGTGAGAGAGGATCAGTCTGCATCTGAAAGGTGAGATACTGTTTTGTGTGTCCAAAGGTTCAGCTTGGGATCGGCAATCTGAATCAATAAGGATGGAGTGTGAGGGTGATGCAGACTTGTTTAGGCCTTTCTGAGACTGTTCTGGGGTTTGGAAGGAAAAAAAGAAATAAAAAAAAGTGCTCACACACACAGAAAAAAGAAAAAAAACATGGACAGCTGTAAATCTCCAGTATGAAGAAGTTGCATATAAAACGAAATACATGTTTTTGTGAAGTGATGAAAGGTATGGATTTGATAGAAACTTAGTATTTCATTTGTGTTGTTTCTAATTACTTTTTACTTTTGATGCATGCCTAGATGCTTGTGCAATGTTCAAAATACAGGCTGTTTCGGGCTAACTCAGTCTTTACTAACTCCATGGAAAAAGAGTCATTAGTTTCTTGGCTTGTCTGTTTGGTAACTTCTCCAGTAGATTGTTAATTTTATCCATCTAACGGAAATTACAAACAATAGGTCAAATTCAGTTCCATTATTACTAAATAGGAAGACTATATTCCCACGAAGACGGTGAATTTCTAGTTGCACTTTTATGCATATGTTTGATTTTCATTGTAGCAAATTACTCTTGCCAGAGCTGTTAGAAAAAGCAGAGCAGAGAGCCCTAATTAAAAGAGTAAAACAGAGAACTTCATTGCAGCCATGTCTAGACATGCTTGATAACAACATAAATATGTGAATGTGTCATGATTTAAAGCATTGTAAAATACAATAATGCTATTTATCATTCCCTTCCAGAATGAGAAATCCATTTTAATTAAATGTAGATTCTATTTTACTGGACTTCACTGGCTTTGATTCTTACTTCAATCACCATGTTTTATTTTGCAACCTGTGTCTTTTGAAGATTTTGTCCTTCAAGAGCACCACATTTATTATGGGAAGCATTTACAGAAAGTGACAAAGCTTTTTAATAAATGAACTGTTTTTAAAACTAGTGAAGTATAACAATTTTCAAAATGATGCTCAAGAAAATATAGATAAAAGGAATAAAAAGTATTCCTCTGGGCTCAGGTGTTGCTGAAGATGGTGCAATCACCTTGATATGCCCATGGCTTGTCTCTAGTACTTGATTACACAAGCTGTCATTAGCTGCCTCAGAACAACAGAATAACACCCTAAGAATAAAACTTTCTTGCAGTGGAGTATTGCAAAGCTTATTAAGTGTCATTTTTGGCTATTTCTGTCATCAAGATAGAGCATTTCCGTGACAATGGGCGAGGTTACAGGTACTTTCCCAGTTTAGGCCTAGGGTACACGTCCTAATGGTGCCCCTATACCCAGAACTTTGTATGCTGTGTCTCAAAATGAAGTAAACCCATTTTTAATATTTAAATATATATGATTGTTAGTCTATATGATTGCTGCAATACACTGAGACAAGGAGACCAAAGACAAACGCTTTTTGTTCTTAGCTGCCGAGCAGATGACAAATACACATTCAGTGCAGAATAGCTCAATGCCTTCCTAAAACACTAGACCTGTTAAGTAGAATAAGTCATCCTGTATGACTCCTGTAAATTAATCTTTTAAATTATTGCATTTTTATATAGTGTTTTCAAAATAATATACCCGTCATCACATAGCAGAACAGCTTCATTGCTGACTTAAGTTTGCAGGATATTATTATTAGTGTGCAAGGCAGAAGAATCTGTATGATAAAGGGCATGCTATATGTTCCGACCAAAAGGTAGGCTGGAATAATTTTGTATTGATACCTGAAGTGTGAGACTTACATTTCTTGCTAAATATAATAATCATTTAGCAAGTCAGTTAGTTAATACGGTAATAAAGCAGTATTAGTGTGATAATTTAAAGATTTGATTTTTAGTGTTAAAAGGTGAATGAGATCAACTTTACTTGGGTGTAATGGTTCACAGGAAAATTCCTTTCCTGGCTTTTAGTTCTTGCCTTTGTGTAAGTGTATTTAAATTCTGTAATGGCCATTCTATCGTGCATTCGTATCTTTTCACAGAAAAGTACTAAAAAAAACCAAACCCCAAACCTTTTCTAGAATATTTATTTAACTAGTACTCAAAAGAGACATCATAACACATGGGAAGATCATTGGTAGCTTTCTATAAGTATCAAGTATAGGAAAAATTTATGCTTAGTACACATCTTCTGACAGGAAGTGATATTTATTTTGCATTAAACAGGAGAAAATTTACATGACAGTATTCATAGTAGTATAAATATTTAGCTTCAAATTCTTCTGTTTAGATACATACAAACACACACATATATATATATACACATGCATACATATTTTGTAATCCATCTTCCACATTTCTTCTGCAGAACTAGTCTTCTATGGTTTATTCAAACTCAGTCTTTGACAGTTTCAGAGTTTAATACTCCTTCTACTTTTGCTTCCAATGCCACCAAAGAACATCTCTTTTAGCCTGAATACTGAACTGCCTTCCTGTTCTGATGTCACTAATAAAATGAATTTACTTAAGAATAACATCCCCCGATAGCCCCAGAGCTGTAACACCTCAGTTATTGGAAGCTTTTTTCCAGGACAGGGGATTCACTAGGCAACAGTTAGAGGACAAAAAATGTGTTACATGTAGCCATGTTTTAAAAGTAACATTTCTACCTTGCAGTTTTCAAGAACTCAATCTAAAAGTTGTCTGTTACATTGACTTAAAAATACTTTTCTTTCTTGTAAGTAGTGTGCACACATTCCTGTTTGTTACAAAAATTTTGCAGTACAATTAGGATTAATATGGATTTACCTAGTTAAGAGTCAATAGAAAGATTCCCAAGGATCTCAGCAGGCTTTAAGTCAAGGTTATAGTTACTTTACCTTATATTTCAGCCAAATTGAACAAATATCTCTCCTGATTCTTGGATGTGATGTATCAAGTACGAATTTATTACAGCGCTCTAAGATAATCTTTCTGGGGGGAAAAAAAAGAATCCCAAACCCCAAACTATTTTGTGTTGTTTCTAAAAAACTGCCTAAAGTTTTGTATAATTTTCTACCTGCTGTGACTTTTCTGTCCTTGGATGAGATTTCCCATAGAGGATTTAAAGCATATGGTACCAAGACTGGAGGCTTAGTAATAGCTAACAAAGTCTTTCCTTGATAATGAACGATAATCTGCAAGGCATTTCAGAAGCTTGTATTTGGCATCACAAACACATGTAAGTGAAATTCTGTTCTGTACAGTGACACTTTCAAAATACCTTGCTTGTTTAAACATACTATTGGGAGAAACAATCTGTTTTGCTAATGTCTTAAACTCTTCAAAACGAAGCTTCCTGGTTTCAGATTCATGGCGTTTTTTTAATGATACCTCTCTGTTGGGAAATGGGGAGTCTGTTCTGGTGCTTTGTTGCAGAGGTTGTTTGGGAAGAGCTGACAGGCAACCTACTTTTCTGTTCCCAGAAAGCATGTGAAAAAAAGAGACATACATTTTCATTAGTGCTAAATAGTAACAGTTTCAACATGGATTTTTTTCTTAATAACTGTGAACTAAAAACTTCTCAAAACACACAACCCTAGATTTTAAGGCTCTTGGTACTCTGTTGCATATGAAGACCCATGGAAAAGGATAAAGGTGCTCACAGAGAAAGAAAAATTCTAGTTTAAATAAAGGTATCACAGTGTGGTCCCAACAGTTTCTGATGGATTTTTCCCTTTATGAATTTATTAAATACTTGCAATTGAGTTTCTGTACTATTTCCCTGATTGAAGGAGAACTAGAGGGTGTGTTTGTGGCTGATTGCAGTTCCTGATGGATAGGGAGAACGACAGATTGCTATTAATATCAAGTAAACCCTTTTTAAGGAAATATGTCTGACAAATGCTGACTTTTCCTATAAAGAGAGTCTCTTGTTTATTGCAAGACTGATTTCTTTAAAACCAATACTGAGAAAAATAAAATATAATTTTTATACTTGCATTATCTTTTATATAACCTCTTCCAAAAACTTCATTTAATACGATGGAGTGGGCACCTTGTGATCCAGAGATGACAGAAGAGAAAGGTATAAGCATAGTATATTTTGACTATAAAGAAAGAATGTTTTAAAAGAAGAGGCACAATGGTTAGGAAATATAAGAGTCCCCTAGTCTGTGCTGTTTAAAACATAATAAGGATATCGACTTCTACTGTAGACTTGCATGCTTTTCTCACCAGAGGAGTCTGATTATTTAATCAACTTTACATAGCAGGGCAAGGGAGGAAAAAAAAAGGCATTTTTCAGAGATGTAAGAGTGAGCTGGAGACTTGTATATGTTGCTTGCATGTGATTATATGCGCTATTCGTATATAATTCAAAATATTCAGAGAAACTCGGAGTCAGTCCTTCTTCAGCCCTCTATCCCAATACCCCTGCCAGAAAGAAGAGCAAAACCAAGATGGTTCCTAGTCAGGGGATTTACTAAGTCAACATGAATTTTCAAGTAATGTTAAGTTCATTTGTCTGTTTTTTGAGCAACTGAAATTCATGTTTCCAATCTTATTTCTATAGCTACTAAGCTAAATGCTGTTTGATATACAGCTGAGACGCTTGTGTATTTTACTCTAGAAGTTATTTTTAGCCTCACTAAAACCATGATAAGAATCTCAATAAAAGCTCATAAATATGTGAGACCACACATATTTGGAGGAAAACTGAAAACTCAAGCAAGTTGAGTGGACAAGGAGAGGCTGGGGTGAGGCAACCCTCTGGCACTGGGTGCATTGGGGCCACTCCATACCTTCAGCTTTACCTCAAGGTTAGAGATCTGGTCATAGATCAATGGATTGTGCACAGGGTGATCTGGACACCTGTGTGGTTGCAATTACATGTTGAACTCCTGCGTGCTGGGTGAAGGTTTGTGGTTGAGCAACATCATAGTGAGGGCACCTTTTCCCTGTGTGAGAAGAAGGGAGTTCAGTTTCAATAGGACTGTGTGTTTTTTAAACCAGTAAGGGGCAAATAGGGATAGGAAATTATATGGAAACATTCTTATTGCATGCATAAATGCTGAGAAGTTCAGGAAAAAACGCAGGAATCTCCAGATGTCAGGATGGCTTTATCTGCCATATAATGATAAAAAACAGGAGGACCCACTGCCAAATATCTGGACAGAAATACAGCCTCATTTAAATATGTCAGCAGGTATTTGTGAATATGGGATGTACATGTTCTGATGAGAAATGTAGATAACAGGTGGCAGTATGTCCAGGAATGATATCAAACCATCTGGATCCCGGTCTGTCTAGTGCCAGTGCTTAAATCTGAGAGTCGCTTACTGGTTCTGGTAAAGGGCCCCCAGAGACCCCATCTTTGGATTAAAGAGTGCTGGACATCTAGTGAAAGTGCATTTGTTTTTGTACTGCTTGCAGGTATAAAAGCTCAGGGGACACATGTTTCTGTGCTCTAACTTCCAGGAAAAGTCTTGCTGGAGCAAAAAAGCATAGGGTATATAAATCAGATGTGCTTCTTCCTCTCACTCCTTTTCCCACTGGCTCAGATAATGCTGAGAGGAACAATTTTATAACTGCTTTAATTTCAGGTGCCTTGAGTACTTCTCAGAAGTATTTATAACAAAATAAAAGGTAATATTTTGTTAGGAATACATTTAAGATCTAGAACTCAAGTGACCCACATGAATGTCAAGTCCATAATCGGTTAGAAAGATCTTCCTAAAAACTGCTGGTTCATTCTGACCTTTAGGTGCCTTTGTGGGGTCAAAGGTTCCAAAAAATGAAATGCTTGTTTAACTGCCTTTACATCTTGAGCACAGTTTGGTAACCAGTGTGATTGTTGCAGACCTGAGATTCGTGATGTTAGTCTACTTCTCATCTGTCTAATGATATGACTTGTGTTTGTGGGTGTGTGGTGGGGTATGCTGCCAGCTAAACGTAACCCAAAGTTAACTTTCTGTCATGCAATAGTCCGTCCATGGGAATCTGATCCTCTGCTTTGAAAGCTGATGTTTTGACAGAGCTGTGCCTGTGAAATACTTTCTTCAGAAAGTTTCTTGTGATGCCCACATGGGTAGTGGTAGCACATAGCTCTTAACCTTGAGTGCTTCCTATTTGCCGTAGTAAATTCCAGTAAGGGCATTTTGGCTTATATCAGGTTGGTGTAATGTTCACTCAAAGGGCTGAAGGCAGTGAGTGTTTGCAATCAATTACAAGTCAAAGTTTTTTCTTGATCGTGGTCAGAAGGAAAAATGTTTAGACTGTAAAATAAGCTACTTCATTGTCAAGGTAGATAATACATTTTGATGACTCTGCATTTCTGTAGTGATTTTTTTCCCCGTCATGATCTCTTTCCTCTCAGTTCCTCTATGTAAATTTAATTGCTACTGCTGGTCTTGTTTATAAGCTGTCAAGGCAGTCTTGCCCCCATCGGTCATGCTGAATGAATTACGTGACCCCTGCTATTTCTAAAGAGTAATTAAACATATACAGGAGATATATACATTTAAATACAGAAATCTTCTGTATTTCTTCTTGATCAACTCTAATTTGGTTTCATTTTGTAGAGAGGAAATGATGCTTTAAACAGATCTCAAAATTCGCTTTGAAATATTGAGAACTAGTGAGTTGATATTAACCTTTTTATTGTGAGAAAATGTGACCTGCTCAGAGGTGTCCCCAGAGTAGACAATAAAAGATGGTGACATCAGACCTGAATGACAGTGAAATGTTTTGCTCTCTCATTATAAATGCTATGGGATAGTAGAGTGGTCACCTCAGTTATCAGATCCTGATAATAATTAGTCTTTCAGATGACTCTCCTTCTCTGGAGTCTCCTTCTGTGGAGACATTCAAAACCCGCCTGGACGCGTTCCTGTGTGATATGGTCTAGGCAATCCTGCTCCAGCAGGGGGATTGGACTAGATGATCTTTGAGGTCCCTTCCAATCCCTAACATTCTGTGATTCTGTGATTCTGTGATTCTGTGATTCTGTGACTCAGGACTCTGAGTTGATGGCTCTTTGGTACCTTACGCTGTTCAGAAGAAACTAGGGACTTTTAGACCAAATGGATCCAAACGAAAATGGATGTTCACAAAGGTATAGTGTAGATATTTAGTTTTATACAAGACATCTGGGAAAGATCCAGGTGAAAATGGAAATCTAATAATTTAAGTGGCTGATTGCCATTTACCAGGAAAACAAAAAAACAACCAAACCAAACCAAACAAACCCACCCACCCATGCCCCTCCCAAAAAAACAGTAAAGAGGAAAGAAAAGAAGTTCTCTTCCTCCAAATGTGGTGTTCTTTCACAGTAGATCAGCTGGTTTTCTTCAAGTCGCCTGAATCTATAAAATTAAACTACAATTCTTGCTTGCTGGTCAGCGGGGAATTAAACATATACCATTGTATTTTTTTCTCTCATATTTCCACTCTTTCATTTCCAGTCCTGGTGTGATCCAAGGTTTTCCGGGTCTAGTTCAACCTGGAGATGGTCCTGTTTCTACCTTGTCTTTTGAAGATGTGGACTAGAGGTAAAAATATTTCTGTATTTCTGGTTTGCTAGAGCAGAACTGATCAACAAAGTATGTTGGTGGCATCCTTTTGTCATATGGCTGAAGACTCCATGGGATTGGGGGGAGGGGATGAGGAAGGAGAGGAAATGATAATATGTAATGGATAGTCAATTCATTTAAATGAGTAATAGTCATAGTATTATGAATGAAAATAAGTAAGAAAATAAGGGAATTTGCCTTTTATGTCATCTACTGGTTTTATAAGAAAACAGATATAGAGTTAAAACTATGCATTAATTTGATAACACTAGAGGGAAAGACTGATCTGACAGGCAAAAAAAAAAAAGTAGTATTATTCTTCCTGCAAAATATCACAAAATAACCTATTGCTCTTTGACTAATCATCCATTTGGGAACATTAGCCCGGAGTTTTGCTGTTAAACATAATTGGCTGTCTTTTATCTCTCGTGTTTGGATAACATGTGTTTTTATTGACGTTAAATGATCCCTGGGGGATGCTGAGTACCTAAATTATTAGTGCTCATGAAAATAAATAGTGAGAATAAACATTTCCATTCAAGTATTGCTGTTCTGCTCGCTCTTGGATATTTTTTTAAGGATAAGATGTGATCCTTTGCTTTTAATTCTATAGCATGTGTGTCTCATAAATCCAAACTTAAAAAAGATATGTGGTGGTTTGTTTTTTTTAAGTGAAAACTTGTTTGCCCCTTAGCATTCTGTGAATATACTGAATAAACCTTTCCTTGGAAGAGGTTTGTTGGGTTTTTTTTAATCCTTCCTGAAATGTGAGGGCAAGGGGTAGGTGCCTTAACAGCTGAGAGGTGAGGGAGACATTCCATTAATGATGAAGTCTGCATCCCACAGATGTGTATATATACACACCATTCATGTTCAGACTGCTTACGCAATGTTTTGCAAGACTGTGTTTCTGAGTAAACTTTACACGCATGAATACATGTTTTATCTTTGGGAATCCTGGAGAGAAATAGGCAGTCTTAAGAAGAAAGAACAAATACGTACAGAATGGGACTATCTTTTTTTTAACCAATCAAAGACTTTTGCATTTTTTTCACTTTATTATATTTTACTGAATGCTGAATAAATGCATAAAGAAGTGATCTTAAAACTATGGAAACTCATAGTTACTCAATTCTGTATAAATATATGTATATGCATTTTATAAACACACATACTTATACTAACTTTATATAAATAGTGTTGTTGAAAAAAGACAAATATGTCCTTTCTAGATTTTGATATATACCTTCTAGTAATACATTTTATAATAACATAACAGAAAACTCTATTTCTGAATAAATGCAGTTCATTAGCAAAAAGTAAAATGAATTGAAATGCTAAGTGCCTAATCTATAAATAAAATCTTAAAGGCCTCATCAGAACACTTGTATTTAATAAAAGAAGGTGGAAAAGAGAAGTTTTAATTAAACACGCCATGAGATGATATGAAATGATCCATTGTAGACTTGTAAGTATTAACTCTTGATAAATGGGGCTCAGAGATCAAAAGTTCAAAAGGGCTATTTTTCCTTTTTTTTTTTTTTTTGTTCAGAGAAGAACTGTGTTATGATAAATATAGGGTAGAGTGTCAGCTCCATTTCCAAGACTGCTCTGATGTTCTTGTCTGACCTTGGCTGATGCATAGCTTATATGCTCCTGAGATTCACTTCTGAAAAAAGAGATGGAAGATTCTGTTTTTCTAATTTCCTGGAGCAATTTGAAGCTATATTTCAGCTATATGATGCATTTGGAGAATTTCAGCTATGCAGACCTATTATAATATTGTTGACCAAAGCTGAAAAGAAGAAATTGAAATGAAAGTATGACAAAAGATAAATGGCAGGTAAAGGGAAAAAAATAAAGGAAATAATGGAAAGATGGAAGACAAGAAATTACAAATGAAAGAAAGAGAAAAAATAAATCTGACATATGGGATAGAAAATAGTATGTCATTGATTATTTTAGTTTGTTTGTATTAATTTCTGTTTCTCAAGTACACTTAAGAGTCAACTTAAAAAAGTTAGCATTTTGGAACTTTTTTTAAAGCAACTTAGGGATTTTTTTCAGCTGGTTGTGGTCTTGTAAGGTCTATGAGGAAGGCCAGAACTGCTATGTTTCCATTTTGAGCTACGGCTGCTGAGCTTGCTGCTGTTGCTGATTCTGAGTTCTCCATAGGGATTTCTCTCCCTACCCTGCTGGAGCCCTTTAACAGCATCTGCTGCCAGGATCTTTGCCTCAAAGGTGGGATCACTGCAGTGTTAGTGAAAAACAGTCGAAAGAAGATGAAGGTAGATTTCCTGCAATTTCTTGATGCAGAAATCTCACTTTGCCTGGCGATACCTTTGTAAGTACCACCTGACATGCTGCTCATGTTTAATATGTCTCATGTGATTTGTGCTTGAACAATCTCCACATTATGTGTTACACTTTTGTAAGATTTTTGGGGAAACAGCAAAACATTAAAATAATATTGAAAGAAATATGCTGTTGCTGAAGTATATCCCTCAATGATGCCAGTATTTCTTCTCATTCGGGGAGGCCTGTGGGGATTGTGGTGTCCCAGTGACAAGAATGACAGAATTTATTGATTTCTTTAATACACAATTGTTTGTTGCTTCCTGGACTTCATTCATGTGTGAATGAGTTTACAATGCTTTCTGCAGACAAAAGCCATATCAGAAGCCATTGGCAAAGGACCAATTCCAGTGACTTTGGTTTACATTATGAGCTTCTTGGAGACCCAGGAAAGTCAATGAAATATTAGCAAAATGCAGTTGGGGTAGAGTTATGGATGAACATAATTGTGTCGTGAGCTCTGCTACTCAGAATGTTAATAAGTGGCATATTTTCCTTTATTGGAAATCTGCACCTCAGCTGTTACAATGAAGGGTATAATACAAGCATGAGTTATGAGTTAATCTAAAGGGAGGTACCCTGTGGACGTGTATGTATTCTCAGTAGATGAAGCAAAAAAAGAATCTGTTATGTTTGCTAACTGGTAGGTTATATTCAGGTTAATTTCTCATTAGTATAAGTGTTTGAATTCAATATAAAGACATCTTAACTCTTTGTGGTGTCATTAGAGAAAGAAGTCAAATTCATTTTATTTCTCACTCCTAAAAATGCAAGACCAACTTATCTTTAAAAAAAACCCAAACATGAAAAATCATTTTATTCTACAAAAAAGACCATTTCAAATTACTTGTGATATGTGGTAAAGTTGATGATACCTCTAGGTGTTTCAGAAAATAATTTTATGGTGGATTTAATACTAACCTTCTGAAAAATGCATGCAAAGGTAACTCCACAGTCCCCACACTCATCACTTTCACTGGAAACTTCCTAAGTGGAAGAATCTAGGCTTTCCCCTTCCTCCAGAATGACTATGCCCCTGTGTTTCTTCTGATATTATGGCAAAGCACAGGGCAGAAAAAGCAGCTAGAGACACTTTAGAAAAAGAAAAAATAATCTTTTGATGTCAAACAGAAGTATGCACGCAAAATCCAGTTTTGTTAGAAATCATATGCAGGCAAAATTGAGCTTAACTGTCTTGCTGCTACCATACATTATACTTGCTAATCAATAATATCATCAGTGAATTTAAATCTCCCTACTTACAGGGAAGCACTTTGTCATGATAAATTTTATTTAAGTCACACATTTTACTTCTGTCCTGATGTTTGCCTCTTTCCTTGATGGACCTCCCTTTTGTCTCCCCCTTTGTCTCCCTCCTTGTTTCCCTCATGCCAGCCTTCTCTCTTGCTGTTAGTCTGAATGAGCTTCTGCTCACATTTGGGGTTTAAAGTCTGAAGAAAAGGAATTGCTGTGTAGAAATCTGTGAGAGGTGGCAGATGTGACATTATCCTTCTTTGTGTGTCTTCAGTGGCTGTTATTGAGCAGTTTCTGCTAGGTCCAGCTTGGCTTCACCAGGAAATGTGTCAGAGCCCTGAGCCCATTAGCAGGCTCCAGCAGGCATTTAGGGGCGAGGATCTTGCCTGGCTCCCCTCCTGGCTCACCATGCTGTGCTTGGCAGCAGTAGGTAGGGGGAAGGAAATCAGCAGCACAGATTTTTGTTCTAAGAAACAGCATACTTCTCAAGGAAGTATGTATCTGTTTCCTTCCAAGACTTAGTATCCAGACATTTAGCTTAGAAAGGTGATTGTTCCTCAATGTTTCACACCTCAAAATAGTCATTTGCTTTACCTATTAAACTCTTTGTATGAGGTCTAGATAAAGATCTCTTGTAAATAAAGAGCATAACAACTTTGCATTGACTGTGGTAGCTGGATGGCATATTGATCTGAACGGATTACTTGAAGTTTTGGGGTTAGATTCATGAGCGCTTTGGTATAAACTGGGATGGCAAAGGTATCGGCAGACTCATGAAACAGTCCCTGAATTGCAACTTACAGACAGAGAGCTTAATGCAAACAAGCCCTGTGGTTTTTTTTGGTAGTGTGAACTGGTGATTCATATTTGGTCAGGCTGTTTCTGGAACAGGACTGGAAATTTCCCGATGAGCTACAAGGCAAATAGCTACAGTAGTAACATCATGAGTCAACAAGTATAGTGGGTATAGCTCCATAGTACTGGGATAAATAACCCAGCACACTAAGGAAACACACTAAGGCTGAGTTTTCATTTATGCATTTATCTTCTTGACAGTGTATTGTACATTTGTTTTTGGGTTTTGGTCAACACCTGTGGTGTCCAGTCTGTTAGTTTTCTCGGGTGAGTAACAGCCTTTCCTTTTCTTCTTGGTCAAACTCTGAAAGATTGCCAGGTTACTGAAATAATTCTCCTGAGGGAAAAAAAACAAATCTTGTTTCTACTTTGCTAATATGCTAGAAAGTAGCAGTGTGTTCTTCAAAGCCAACAGGGTCTGCTTCACTCAGTGTCTGAGTTCTAACTTGTCAACATTATTTAATTCAAGTTGTTTGCTTAACAACTGAGAGGTTCTAGATATCTCTTTTTTCTTAAAGATCATTTTGAGGGTACAACTTTTCTCTATCATCTTCCATATCCAGCCAACCTTTATAATGTTATTTATCAAATACATAGTAAAGTATGTCAAATAAAATGCAATCAACCTACTCATTCTTTCTGTTCTATTAATTTCTGAGGCAGCCTGGATGGACATGGGTTTCTTGAGACATCGCTGCTTTTGCTGTTAGTCAGTCTGCTTGTTCTGACCATGCCATGCCTCAGCTCAGCTGACTCAGCCTGCTGTGAATTTTGCCCATTGAAAGAGATAATTAGGCAAAATAGTTTAATCTCCATCCCTTTTGGGAACTGCAGTGACTCTTAGTAGTTTCCTGAATAGACAGCACTTGCAAAGCAACAAAAACCCCTTTTAATTTGGTTTTAAGAAAACATTATTAATACCTATCTGGGAATGGAGAGTTATTAGAGAATGTGTGATTTGTCATTTGGATTGCAGCTGCTTTGTTGGTGTAAAACTCTCTTCACAGACCTGTAATTGCATGACCTTAAGTATGCCTAACTTAATTATAATTTTAAACAAGTTAATTAGATTATTTGATGAATTATGATATGGAGAGAACTTGGCACAGCATTCAAGATGAATGGAAGCGAGCCTTCACCTTTACTTCTGTCAGTATGTTCTACATTTTCTGGCAATGCTTCCTTACAATACAAGTATGAAAAAGTCTTGTTAAATCTCTGTGAAGAAGTTTTAAATTCCTCCAGTTTATGGGGTCATAAACAAAAAGCCTACTCTCTGTTTAAGTTTTCTGATTAAACCTTCAGTATCACTTGAGTTACACTTGTGCCAGCATATGTGATATCCTACATGAACAAAATTAATGCAGTTTAGCTGCTTACCTTGTATGCGTGCTGAATCTAAAAGCAGGCATTAATGCTTACTCATCAAGTGCAGACGTTTTTGTAGGGATTTCTATAAGGTCTGATCTCTCTGCATAGTGGGGTGCTCAGTTGATATGCTATATAGTGATATAATTTTGCAAAATGGAAAAGAGCAAAAATATCGGGAAAAAGTACAAATTCAATTGAAGGAGCACAGAAAGAAGGATTTATCACATATTTTTTTAACTTTTTCCTGAGGTGAATTGCAAATTTGGCTAGGAAAAGGCAGGCTGCAATAATGCAGCTGTTAAGGCATCGAGCTTATTTTAATCTTCAAATCTGTTTTTGTAAGTAGGCCACATGAAAAAAAGATGCGTAACCGAATAAGGATTAATAGGACCTGATAATCTGAATGAAAACTTAATTACACATTAAATATTCAATTACAGGACATATTCTTTACATTGGTAAAACTGGAAGTACATCTGTATGCTCTAACGATGAAGATCACACATCTATATTACCTAGTCTGAGAGACCATTGGACATCAGCTATTTCCTTTCCATGTGCTGTTAGCCATGATAGTAGCTCAAATTAACCTATTTTATCCCTGTAAAGTGATTATTTTGCAAGACCTGGACAGTGGTGTGGATCAAAACATCCATACCTTTTTCAAAAGAAATGGCAGTGGGGAAAAATTACACGTCGATGAGTTTGAGGCACTGGGACCTGGGAACATAGTTCTTGGTGGTTAAAGTGATAGAGGTGGTGTTATTGCTTTTATGTATTAGGATCAGGAGACATATAAACTAAATTGCACAAGAATATTTACTCTAATATTTTTAGTAGTTCAGGCCCATAGTAATAAAATATTGACTTCTTGACACTTTCAGTTCAAGACAGTGACAGAAGCCCCGTAACAGAAGTTAATTAGCTGAAAAGTGTATTTTTCCCCTGTCCTGTGTGGGTAGTCATCTGAAAAGGGCTATAAACACTCATACACATTTGTGTAATCCAATTCTGTTTCTCCTAGGGCCCGAACCACTGAATTAAAAAAGAATCTTTCCACTGACTTTAGCTGTGGATGGGTTTGTTGCATAGCAAAGTACTCTCAGGAAACAGCATCTACTGATATAAACAGTTATTTTCACTGGTGTCTTTTTTACTTAATAACTTTAAAATAGTGTTCAACCTAGGCTTATTTTCGAAGCTGCAGTAGTTGTACATATGCAATGGAGAGATGGGTGTACATGTGAACCGCAAGAACTTTGTGGGGATTTGCAGTATGCATTTCTTCTTTCTTAAGATTTGCTATTGGAAAATTAAGACTGTTCACAGGAGAAAACCCATACTGAAAGAAAAATGTCACTATTTTCTTTTATCTTTCCAATTACATTTATATCTTTTCAGATGGTGGTGTAAGTAGTCTGCAGTTTTGAAAAAGGACTGTGGAACATATAGTACATTGGAAACCAAATAATAAATATGAACTGATTTTTTTTAGTTGCTTGAAGCTACACATTATTAGTTTTCAAAACGTAATCACCTTTTCTTCTCTGCTGCAGAATCAATGTTCAGCTATCATCTTTATAGATGAAAAGGCTGGGATAGTTTCTCCTCTTAGTAATTGCAAGCACATACTTTTGAATCAATAGTATTTTAATTTAAGCATACATAATGTTAAATCTTGGTAACATACTTAATGGAAGTCTTTTTATTAATATTTATTTCTGTCATTGGAAGAAGAGGGAAAATGTGCTTTCTGTTAATATGCTTGGAATTAATACTGTCTTTGATGGTAAGCATCTGACTCAAAATATGACCTTCCCTATAACAAGGAGTCCAGATTCTTATTTAAGTGTCCTCTGATGTATTTTGACATAGGAAAAGTACTTTTATTTCTGGGCTGTGCTGTCCTTGAAATTCAAGGAAATTCAAGCCTCAAGTTTGTAAACAAATCTTTCCATTTTACATAGATTGAGTCTTAGCTAGACCTTGCGTTGGTGGTTATCGAGAAGTAACCTCTCTGTGTTCTGCAATGGAGTTTTTCCTGGGCTGTTATGAATTAATCTGTGGTACTCATGGGCACAAGATCACATTAAAATCAAGAACATAGCAGGATTTCATAAAAAGGAGAAAGACAGTGAAACTACTTGGAATACCATTAATGAAGTGCCAAGCCTGGAAAAAAGACTGCTTTGAAAGGGCGTGACTCTTCAAATATTAAACTTAAGCTACTGGGATTTCTGTATTGGCGGATGAATCCTTACCATTCAGTGAAAATTTGTTTTCAATGTTCCTCCTGAATCTGAGGCTTCTGGTACCATCTGAATGTTTGAGCCAGAACACTGTAAAAAGTACAGTGACTGATTCCATATCCTGCTGTAACAGGGATGCTATAATTCCATTGCCATCTCCTGGAAGTATTCTTTGATGTCTTCTCAGTCCAGGCTGTCTAGGACCATGAAACAATTACAGTCAGCAACCTGAAACAAGGCATCCATGATGTGCAGCCTTTTAAGAGAGCTAGTTTTCTCTGTGTGAGCAAAGTGTTTCATGTTAACTCTGTAGACTTGATCTTACAGATCGACTTAAGTGAAAAATCAAAATGAACCTTGAGAAGGAGGATGTAGGAGTGAACAATATGTGCTCAGGAGAAGCACAAGCTTGTTTTCAACTATCAAACTACTTTCTTTACAGCTATTGACAATGGCTCTCCACGTACTGCTGAATATTTTCTCCATGTTGCTGCTTTCGTTTTCTGTGTTATACTTAATAGGCTTTGAGCTTACTTGCCCTTTTGGGGCATTAAGGGGTATAGGCAGCCTCAATCTCTTTCTCATTATCTCATGCCGAAAGGATTAGGAGGCCAGAGATTTACTCAGTAAGCCTATGTGTCTGGCTCATTCTTCACTTCGTGTGAGGGTTTTTTTTTCGTTGATTCTTTTCTGGATGCTCAAACCAGGTAGTACACTTACTCGAGATCTAAGGGTCTAAGGAAGACAGTTGCCTCCCAGCAAACTTGTCAATGTTTTTGAATGTGGACTGTTAGAATCAAGCTATGCTACTACAATATTCAAAAATGTTTATGAGTTTAAAGAAAACTGGAGCCTTGTTGATTGGAGTATATTTCTCCATGTATTATTGTTAAATTCAGTGTTGCAAATATGCAAATACAGGAGCTGTCTTAGACCTAGACTGCATAAGATAACATCTATGTAAATAAGTATGTTTATGATTACAGGTCTTAGATGGACTGACAGCTCATCAACATAAAGACTAATGATAGGATGTCTGAATATTGTAAAACATGTCGATGAATATGCATTTGAGTTCTGAAATCAATTCATTGCAGCCATGTTTGTGCTTCTTCTGCATTTGGCTTTTGCACATACTTAAATGATTGTTTTCCTGTCTGAGAAGCAGATTTTAAAATTACCCACATATGTATTTATAGAAACTGTCTTATAAATTGGCACACTTGAATATGCATACCAGAAATGTCTGTGTACTCATTCAGTACACTGAAGAGTACTTCAGTGAAGTCTTAAGATGCATCTGTTCAACCATACCTATGAAAAGAAACATTGACTTTTGGAGAAAAATGGTCTTGGAGGTATAAAAGTAAACAAACAAACAAAGCCTTTAAAATGGTAAACAGTTACACAACAAAAACATATTCTAAGAAACTGCTACGGATATTCTGGGAGCAAAAAAAGATAATCAAGGTTGTCTGGTAAATTCTTCTTAGACCTCAAGACAACATTTCTGTAACTTTTCTAACAAATTTTAGCAACAATATGTTGTACTCATAATGATCAAATCCTATTACAGCAGTAATATACAGTATTTCTCACAAGATACTTCTATGCACACCAAGAATATATTTTGGAGACACAAAAGTTAAGGTTACTTGAATAGCCTAAGTTGTAAGCTCTATCAGCTACAAATACCCAGAGCAGGTCTTCAGATGGAAAGTCAAGTAAAATCAAATGTGTGCTGTATTGAATACTGTAATCTCCCTGAAGTCATCAGATATATTTTGCAGAGAAGTTCCTTCTAATATTGAAACTATTAAATAGTCTTAAAGCTAGTGGATAAAACTGTGCAGTATCAGTCATTTAAATAAAAATACCATGAGTAGAAATTGTGTTCAGAATTTCACATTAAACAGGGAGTCCTATTAGAGTGGAAAATTTAAAATAAAGACAATGGGTAGAATAACACCTGGTATAAATATGTTGAATAAAACAGGATGCACTGAATAATTTTGGCTGATTGTTTGGAAGTGTTTGGAGAGGTGTGATAATAGCACTAAACCACAGCACTGGAGGAAATATCTGCATTACCTTCATCTCATGAGTGACAACTATACAGTCATATTCTGTCACTTTTAAATGAAATGCTGGCTTCTGTGAACAAGCATGAAAAATAATCTCATAATTGCAACAGAGACAATTTCTTCCTTCAACATTTGGTTTTTTAATTTCTTGTCATTCTCTTCTAGGAAATATAAAATACACTCAAAGAGAGTCAGGGGAGAAGAATGAAACAATAAAAATACAGTATAAAAACCCGAATTGTGCATTTTAAAACAATTCTTTATAGTAGGTGCATTTATGCCACACAGATTAGTGAGTGAAGTATTATGACAAGAAATATAGATTATTTTTCTGGTTTCCTGGATGTTTTTTCATGTAGATTCAATAGCATTCTATGTAAAAGTTTGTTCCCTCATATAGCTTTGTTTCTTAATACTTTGACAAAAAGCCCAGAGCCTTGATTGTGTAGTTTAAAGGAGAGTTAATTTGAAATTGATGTATAATAAAATATTCCCAGTATGTGTATATGCTCTGTATATTTTATATTAAAAAAACATATAATTTTATATACAACAATAATATTGTATAATTTTATAAACATTGAGGGAAGTGACATATAAGTTGGGTGAAAAGCAGAAAAGGAGAAGGAAAAAAATGCCCCACAGAAAAGTGAAAATACAAAAACTTCTTCTTGAAAGTAAAGTTTTTTCCCTTCCTAGACAAAAGTGCTTTAAGAGGAGATGGTGCAACTCTTTTCAGAATGCCAAGTCAAAGGGAAAAAAATCAGAGAGAGGAGAGAGGGAAATGATAGATCCAGGTGCAGAATTTAGTCCAAATATAACTTAATTTTTTAAAATTGCAGCAACAAACTTATACAAACCTAAGTTGGGACCTTCAAGTTTTCTAGTAATTTATCTTGCCTGTGCTCTTGACTCTCCTGTTTCATTCTGTTGTCCTGTATTTAGGTTTATAGTACCACAAATAGCCTAGCCTAATATAGCTTATCTGTATCAAAGTTACTTTAGCACTCCAAATAACTCTTCAAACATCAACAAATAATCATCTTCCTAAAATTCTAATGAGAAACTATTGTCTCTTTTTTCCTTCAGTTTCATTTAGGTACTGTAATTATCCTATTTGTTCTTGTCATGCATACTCCGCTCTTCTGCTTTTCTTCTACTTTAGTACAAGCTGAGAGTCATTGTCACTGTAGTTGCAGAATTAGACGTAGTGATGTATCAATCAATACATAGTAATACTTTATATATCTTCAAGATTTAAAAAATTCTGAATGGTTGAGTCACCATCCCTGGGAGTATTTAAAAGACATGTAGATGTGGTGCTTAGGGATATGATTTAGTGGTGGACGTGGCAGTGCTAGGTTAACGGTTGGACTAGATGATCTTAAAGGTCCTTTCCAACCAAAATTATTCTATGATTCTATGATTTTCTCAGCAGCAGAAGAAAGATCTTTCAATTTACAGAGTGAAATATATAGAAATACATACAAGAAAATGGATGAAAACCAAAGAAATACTAGGAGGGTAAAATCCCATTGCAAATCCTAGTTTTAAATAGAGTGAAGGGATATCTTGGAAATGTGCATAATATTTAATTATACCTTATAAGAATTTGGTGTAACTTGTATACTTGTAACACAAGAATAGTTTCAATTCCTGTGGCCAAGAAACATCACTCTGGGTTGAGGAGCAGTCTTAAACAAGGTGGAGGAATTATTTTATACTGCAGATTCATTGTGGATTAAAAATCTTAAAATATTAAGAGTTGCTAAAAGATAGAAACTAGAATAACAATAAAATCTTCTGATTTTTATAATAAAGTGAACAAATATTACCAGTCAGGTGTCATAAGGATCTGGACTCAAAGCTTACATTTTCAAAATCTTTCTAACTAGTCTCGTGAACAAGGATCTAACAAGGAAAGGTGCTCTGCTGGATTTTCGTCCAAACCAGCTTGGGTTAGCAAGGAGCTCCTAATTGAACTCAGATGTGACAAGGAAGTATATAAAAGGTGGAAGCAGGATCAAGTGACCCAGGAGGAGTATAGAGCTGTCTGATCTTGCAGGAATATGGCTGGGAAAGTGGAGGGCGATTTACAGTGTCTGAATAAGGATACCATTACTGAACTAGAGGCAAAGTCTGGAATGAAGACCACTTTTTCAATTGCTCTTTTTGAAAAAGTAGCATAAATGAAAGACAGTTAAAAACTATAAAAAGGCTGGTGCAACTTAGAGCTAAGATGAGATTTGCATTTATGGCAAAATTGGGTTTCCTGTTTTAATGAAGTTTAATTTAAAATGAAGATATTTTAGCAAATTTCAGTAGTAAACTCATCCAAATTTGGCAGAACTTGCAAGGCATCCAATGGTGTGGGTGAATTTTGCGTTACTGACATCAGAAAAAAAATAGTTTTTTCAAAATTAACAAAGAAAATAATATTGTGAAAACCATAGCAGTACATATGCAACACTTACATCATGTGTGCCTGGGACAAAGATCCCCTAAATATTAAATGCAATTAAATATTTATGAATGTGTTCATGAGCAACACAGTGTCACTAAGCACTAATCTGTGCTTATTTTTTTCTTTATTTCTAAAAATTGAGAACATGTTTTTTTTCTATATTCACCATCGGGAGGTGGGAGGTGGGGGTGAAGCGAGCCTTGCAGCACTGCATGTTTTTAAAGAACAATTCTGTGACATTATTTCTATACAGCTTGGAAGCAGAAGTCAATTATTTTTTCAACTTAAAATATACAGCTTGACAACAGGGGCTTGCAACTGTTCTGCAAGTACAATAGTTTAACATGAAGCAGATAGGAATAACATCAAAATGATTATCTTTCTTCGCTGTTTAGTACATTTTGTTTTGAAAAATTATGATCAGTTTCCAATGTGTCAGAAATTCTCATATAACTGCTTCTATATCTAGTTTTTCAAATTGAAGTTCATCTAGTATGCACTGTTGCTCTACCTTTAAATCTTACCCTGGTCACTTAACAAAGCGACAAATTATGGCCTGCTCCCTCCTTAGTCTAAAGAAGGAATTTCAATTCTAATACTTTATTCAGGCTGAATTGGAGCAGGAGGTTGTGCAAAATGTTTTTAAGCCATCATTTTGTCTAATGTTACAAAACAGCACAATTATTTATTGCAAGTAACCAAAATAATTTGGAGCAGCCTCAAAACGCTGTTCTGAAAAATTCAGTTATTTGTGCATTGTGAAATACTACATGTCCTGCTCCAGGGAGTGAAATACTGTAACCACAGATGTGATTCAGTAGTGAAGAGTTCTTCTATATCCTGTTCATTGGAACTAAGATGCTATAAACTAAAATGGCTGCCTCTGTGTGTGAGGAAACACTTAATGTCTATTTTACTCTTATGTTACTGATTTTGTAACATAGGGGTGTTGTTGCGTTTTATGAAAATACCAGCTGTGCATCAAGTTGTTTTTTGTAGAGGTTTGGTTAAGTGAGAAGGGGTACGATCTTGTGCCACTGAGCAGTCTGAGAAACCCAGGCTTTGAGCTATGCAAGAGTTTAGTCCAGAGCTCTGAGTATGTAAATCCATAGACCAATCACAAGTGCGATCGGGGCGCGTGATTAGCATGTACTCAGGTTACCGCCTATATATTCGTGGCATGCTTTGCGAATAAACGAGAAGCTTCCATACTCACATTGAGATTGTGTCGTTTACTCCGGACCCTGTCACCCAGCACCTGCGAGCGCGCCCCCCCCCCCCGGTTTTTCCCCTTACTTCAACTGGTAGCAGAGGATGGTTCCCTTCGGCGTGCTCTCTCCGAGACTGCGGTAAGCAGCGAAAAGGAGGTGTTGGGAAAAAGATGGCTGGGAGAGGTGCTGTTCAGGTCCAAAAAGGGGCAGAGCAGACACTGGAAGAGTTGGCCACTCAGCTCCCAGAGTTCAGGTGCTGTTCGGGTCCAAAAAAGGACAGAGCAGACACTGGTTGGTGCTGTTCGGGTCCAAAAAAGGACAGAGCAGACACTGGAAAAAGGGCAGCCATGGAGACAGAGGCTGCAGCCGCGTTACTCGCAGGTATCCTCTCTAAGAGAGGGAGCAAAACAGCAGAGAAACAGCTAATTAAGCTGATAAAGTTGGGCCAGCGCTGGGGACATTTTAAAGACACAGCGCTTGTATTTTCTGTGGAGGAATGGAGAGAAATGGGAGACATTATGTGGGAAAAGACTGTTGAGAGGGACCCCGAGGAAAAAGAAATTAAGGAGGTGCGTGGACTCTGGCAAAACGTGACAGAGACTTTAAAAACTATGAGGGCAGAAAGAGAGGTTGCCCGCGCGGCTGCTGAGATGCGGCCGGCGCCGCCGGAGTCAGCGCCCCCCACTAAAAAAGAAAAAAACTCGGGTTCTGGCTCGTTTCTTCGGGTTACCGGCAGTTAAGGGCATGTCGGCGCCGATAAAACCATCCATAGCTGAAGTCCGTACGGCGGTAGAAGCGGCGGACTCCCGGGAGCGAGATGGTTGAGATGTTAAATGGTGGAAGAGTACTGTGGATGTGAATGTGGGAAGTAATTTTAATCATGTGTAATTGGTCACAGGGCCTAAATTGCAGTAATTAACTTTTTGCTGATTTATTTAACAATGCTTTGTTGCTTTGTATGCAGTAACATTTGGGTGTAAAGATTGTGTGCATATCCAACAGGGAGCCACAGTATTTAAATTGACCAACCTAATGTTACAACTGCTTTGAGGTGGCCTATGACTGAAGAGCGACTGCAGATTACTAAGGGACTGGTAGAGGAACAGTTAAAAGCAGGACATATCAAACCCTCAGTTAGTCCTTGGAATACACCCATTTTTGTCATCCCTAAGAAAAGTGGAAAGTGGAGATTATTACATGATTTACGGAAAATTAATGAGCAAATGCAAGCAGTGGGAGCATTGCAGCCAGGTATTCCGTCACCTAACATGTTACCAGCAGGATGGCACATATTGATTGTAGACTTGAAGGACTGTTTTTTCACCATATCTTTACATCCCCAGGACACCATGAGGTTTGCCTTTTCTATTCCTGTTATCAACAAAGCGGAACCAGCTCAGAGGTATGAATGGGTAGTTCTACCGCAGGGCATGAAAAATTCACCTACGTTGTGTCAGCTCTATGTGGCATGGGCACTGAAACCATTGCGCCAGCTATGGCCACAGACTATCATCTATCATTATATGGATGATATTTTATTGTGCCAGGCCGATCCTTTTTCAGAAGAAAGTGTCCACAAACTAGCAACAACGTTGTTGGAGAAAGGTCTCGTGATTGCACCAGAAAAGATTCAACAAACTGATCCCTGGAAATACTTAGGATGGACAATTTCGGATGCTCAAATCCGACCTCAAAAGGTGGAGCTACATACAGATTTGAAGAACCTGAAGGATGTACAAACACTTCTCGGAGATATTCAGTGGGTCCGTAACTGTGTCGGTATCTCGAATACCGAGATCGCCCCCCTCACTGAACTGCTGCGACGATCACACCCTGCTGACACCATACAGCTGTCTGAGACTCAACAAAGCGTGTTGCGGTCAATCATCGTCAGACTACAAACTGCATGGTCATCGCGACGCATTCGTGAACTACCTGTGTCTCTGCTTGTAATTAACAGTGAAAATATGGTTTGTGGTGTCATTTGTCAGTGGCAAAACAAAAAGGGGGAACTCCCCCAGGGCTACAACCAATGCCACTACAAATGCCACGATAAAGATGAAGCTTTTTGGGTGTTGGAATGGGTATTCCTTAGTGTACAACAGAAGACAAGCATACAGACTAGACCAGAAGCCATAGGGGAACTAGTGAGAAAGGGTAGATCTAGGATTATAGAATTAACGGGACTGGATCCAGCGCATATTAGTATTCCTGTTAATGCTGTAGACCTAGAATGGTGGTTCCGCAATTCTCGACCCATTCAGGAGGCGTTCTTGGGGTACGAAGGAAGAGTCCATTCACAGCAACCGAAAGGCAAATTATGGCAGATATTACAGAAAAAACAATGGATAGAAAAATCTAAAGTACAGAAAACACCAATAGTGGAAGCGTTAACAGTCTATACAGATGCCGGAAAGAAACAGCACAAAGCGGTGTGCGTGTGGCAGGAAAAAGGGGATTGGGTACACCACATGCTGCATGGTCAGACCGATGATACCTTACAGACTCTGGAACTATCTGCCGTAGGCTGGGCCTTGACAAATTGGCTGTATGGGGCTATAAATATAGTCACAGATTCTACGTACCTAGCAGGTGTCATCCCACGCTTGGAGGAGGCATTGCTCCGAAACACACAAAATCCCCGCTTGGGCAGTTATTCTTGCAATTATGGTCTATTATGCGACAACGCAGTGCGCCTTGTTGCATAATACATGTGCGGAGTCATCAAAGGGATCTTGGTTTGGGGAAGGGCAATCAGGTGGCAGACTCTCTGGTTAGTCCTGCTTGCCATATTCCTCCTTTAGACAAATTTCAACAAGCTAGACAAAGTCATGAGCATTTCCATCAAAATGCAAAAGGAACACAGAGACAATTTGGAATAACAGAAAATGAGGCAAAATCTATTGTTCAAACATGTCCGAGGTGTGGGGATCAGGGACCAGGCATTGGTATTGGTGTAAACCCGAAGGGTTTGGCAGCACTTGAGCTATGGCAGATGGATGTAACACATATTCCGGAGTTTGGGAGACAAAAATATGTACATGTCACAGTAGATACTTTCTCGAAGTTAATCTGGGCATCTGCAATGTCCGGAGAAAAGGCGCAACAGGTTTGTAAACATTTGTTGGCGTGTTTTGCCGTTATGGGGGTGCCAGAACAGATCAAAACAGATAATGGGCCAGCATACACCAGCCAAAAGTTTCGTGTATTTCTAACACGCTGGGGAGTGAAACATGTTACTGGTATACCACACTCCCCGACAGGTCAGGGGATCATTGAACGTACCCATAGAACCTTAAAGGAATATTTGAGGAGACAGAAGGAGGTAGATACTGATCCAACATCGCGGTTGCATAAAGTGTTGTTTACTTTGAATTTTCTGTGTTTAACAGGGGACCGAGAAGAACCACCGGTTGTTGTACATCACCAGCAGTTGAAATTTAATAATAACACAATTATAACTCAGTTACAGGTGATTTATCGGGAACCTGCTACAGGGGAGTGGAAAGGACCGGTGCCAGTGATCCTTAGTGGACGGGGATATATGTGCGTGGCCACCGACCAGGGACCGCTTTGGGTGCCGAGCCGATCAGTAAAACCGCACCTCCCTGAGAAATTGGATGGGTGATGGAACTGGTAAAAATGGTTCTTACGGGAGTTTTTGTGATTGCAATTATCTTGTTAGTGTTACCATGTTTGTGTTCTTGTTTGCAGGAAGCTTTAATGAAACTTGCAAATCAGGCCTGGCTTGTTCACAAACAAGAAGGGGGAATTGTAGAGGTTTGGTTAAGTGAGAAGGGGCACGATCTTGTGCCACTGAGCAGTCTGAGAAACCCAGGCTTTGAGCTATGCAAGAATTAAGTCCAGAGCTCTGAGTATGTAAATCCATAGACCAATCACCAGTGCGATCGGGGCGCGTGATTAGCATGTACTCAGGTTACCGCCTATATATTCGTGGCATGCTTTGCGAATAAACGAGAAGCTTCCATACTCACATTGAGATTGTGTCGTTTACTCCGGACCCCGTCACCCAGCACCTGCGAGCGCGCCCCGCCCCGTTTTTCCCCGTACTTCAGTTTTTTATCAAAATTAGCGTAATACCTGAGTTCACTTGGTGGATTGAATCCCTTGTCACAGTACAAGAGGTAGCTGAAACAAAACTTTCATTTGAGGACACATGGAAAACAAACTGTTGTTCCAAAGCTCTTTGCAGTTGAAAGATGCATGCAGGAATGCACAAGTAATGCTATCTCTGCAATTCAAACTCTGCTGTCACTTTTTTCCTTTTAGATTTTTGTGCTTTCAAGTGCAATTGGCTAGTAGCGAATCTACTGCCTTCCTCTTGCAGGAAGGATGTTCAAGTGCTTCTAAGGGGTAGAACAGAAGCAACAATTTACAAGAAGCTTCAACTACAGTATAAATCTGAGCTGATTTTCCTCCTCTTTCTTGTGATTTAATGATCTCTATGTTACTGCCCTTTGAAGAGCTTAAGGATCAAGCAGATATTTTAGTAACTTCAGGAAAATATTTTATACAGGGGTTGATCATGCTAGCTTTAGCACTGTACTCCCGATAGGGGTTGGAGCTTGGATCTGCATAAAAAAGGTAACATATCTTCCTCTTTGTCAGTACTCCAATTCTTAGTAATTCCACTAATTACTTCATGACTTAAAATTCACTATCAAGTATATATGTAAAAATTTATTGTCACGTACTAGAATCTTGTATGCATCACAATCTTCAAAGGTGAGATGGATATATTAAATATTTTAAAGATGTTTTATAAATGATACATTTCTATATTAAAATTTATGTTCTATGTGTAGACCATATTTGAAGAGATTAATTAGGTTTTAATGATTTTTTTTTGTCTAATTTATTGATCAGAATATAGGTATGATTTAGTAGAAGTAAACGCTCTATATCAATCCTAAACAGAATTATGTTATCTTACGCAATCAACTAGTGCCACTTTTTTTGTATAGCAAGTTTTCTTGCAACTCTCTCTTTTACTGCTGATGCATGATAGCTGTGTGGAGTTCTGTTTTGTAACCTAAGTAGCCTGCCTGTTCTTACTAGAGTTTTATGAGCTACTACATCATACAAAAAGTTCACCACAAAATTAATGCCCCAGTTCCACCAGAAACTTTGCACATCTGGGAAAACTAGAGAATATTGGAAAAGCTGTGAAGTAGAAAATCATTCACATTCAGGGGCTGAGTTCTGCTATGCATTCATGCAGTGACTATCTCACTGCCAGTAAGTCATTTCCCATTTAAAGACAGACTGATAAATTCTGTTACACTGTTCTGATAAGAAAAAGAGCTAATACAGCTGGTGTACCTGGCCTGTTTAGTGCTGGTTTGGAGCACAGGTAACTTCAACCTTAATGACTTAAGAAGATACACAGTGTTAAAGGTTGATACTCTATCTCTCTGAACTAACAAAAATACCATAGCTGCAGTTTTCTTTATCTTTCTTGCTTAGAAATTAAATAAATTTAAACAAAAACTGTCTGAGAATTATTTTTAAGTGTTGTTGCAAATCTAAGTCTTGTTATAAATCATTGTTTGTTACAAGTCGTTATAAGTCACTGTTCCAAATGTATGCCAAAAGCACACTTCTAATTGTCACTTGAATTTGAAGTAAATATACCTGGATTTGTTCCCATTGCCTGGACTGGCTGTTCATTTCAAGGAAACTGGCATGGCTCTCAGTGTTCTTTAACCAGCTGACTGTTTATCCAACTAATCAGACAAGTTGTACAGGTCCACCGAGCCAGGTACTACTTGGTCCTACTTTAGGTTATCCAGCTAGCTTTAAGGTAGCTCATGAGTGGCAGCAAAGAGAATATAAATATACTTACATATACACAACTGTCACTTTGTCCTAAATGTTGCATCTAACTAAAGATTTCCACATAGCTTTCTCCTAGGTTATTTAGTTCCTTTTTGTATCTGAGAAGTAAATCTGCCACTGTTAACTTGTTCTGCCCCAATATAGAAATTTGCTTTGTTGATAGCAAAAACTCACAAAATCTCTTCAACAGTTCATCATATTAATTAAATTGGTCTTTTCTTTCACTTCTGGAATGCTATATTAACAGAATTACAGATTCTATTGCATCTAGAAAATCCATTTACATCCATCTGTCTTATCTCTTCATCAACTATCTATAAAGTTGTGTTTTTTTCCTCTTCTGCACCACTTAAATGCTTTAAGCAGCTTCCATTGTTTCTTTTTAACCTTCAAACTGCACTGCTTCTACTCTTCGGGTGGTTTTTAAATTTGAAATCGTATGATTCTATTTCATAACAGTAATGAACTTCCTAAATGAGCTATTGAAGTGGGATACAGAGGAGTGGTTCTGTGCCCTGACCTTTGAGATGAGGTTGAGAAGTCTGTTCTCAAGGCTGCCAGGTGCTGCAAAAGCCTGAGCACAGGGCAGTATTTATCAATGAGGTAATAGGTTATGCAAGTGGAGGGATCCAAGCAATGAAGTAAAATGATCAGAAATTTAGTGGAGAGAAAAGACTGTGTGAGGCAAATAGCTTAGTAGGATATTTGGGTCAATCAAAATTTGTAGTGCTCTAATTTTGAAGTACTCCATTTCATAATGAGATGACATGACCTGATACTGAGAGAACTGGCCAATCTATTCCAGTGTAAATGACTTTATCATGTTTCTTTTCATTGCAAGACAGCATTACATGCTGACATCCAATGCATTGTTCTTTCCTATTTCATCATGGCTTGCTGAGATATAAATAATTTTTTATTGCTGTGCCCACAGGCTATTTACTCTTTCATCATGTTGTTATTAAACTTCAGTCTTGTTTCTTGTATGTTAGCTGTCACCAGGTCATATGTTTATTTGAAAGAAACTTATAAAATGAGCTGAACAGTGGTTCTTCAGAAAACTGATAATGTTTTGCACTTTGGGGTGTCAGGCTTATTGCCAAGTAAATTGTGGTTTGAAAGGGAGTTACCAAAACCAGTTTAGATTAAGGGTAGATAATTTATAGTCCACTGGCCAGTTCAAAGCCTACATTTTTTATGGGCTATAGTCTATTATATTTTGGTAATATTACTGGACAAAACTAAAGTGTATGTTAATGTATGCCACATCTAAGTGTTTGAAAACACTCAGTTCTTAACAAGGCTAATTTAACATTCAAAAACTTGACTGTCAAATGAAAATGCATCATCACTACTGATTCAGATGAGGGAATAACCCCCACCTTTTTGGCCTTCTTAACTTGAGACTTCCAAAAATTCTTGTCTATTGCAAGTTGGACGTCACATTCAGGGAGGGAGGTTCAGGTAGGACGTTAGGAAGAATTTCTTCTCAGAAAGGGTCATTAGACATTGGAACGGGCTGCTCAGGGAGGTGGTGGAGTCACCATCTCTGGACGTGTTTAAGAAAAGACTGGACATGGCACTTAGTGCCATTGTCTAGTTGACGTGGTGGTGTCAGGGCAATGGTTGGATTCGATGATCCCAGAGGTCTCTTCCAACTTGATTGATTCTGTAATTCTGTGATTCCTAGACTATTTTCTTTTACAGCTTGTTTTGATTGGGAGTGGAGGAGTAACTGAATTCTCTAGAGACAAATGTCTTGATCCCTGTCCATAATTTTTTTTTTTCTCGTCTTTGTGTATATGTGTCTAGAGGTGGTCTGTCCAAACCTCTGGAGCCAACACATCTTGAAGTCTTCAACCACATGGTCGCACTGAAAAAGTGCTAATTTAAAATACTTCTGTTACTCATGATTGATGTTATCTACAGGCATCGAAAACAGAGGATAAGGTTTCACATTACAGCTAAACCAAGCTACAGTATGACTTGTTGCTGCCTCTGGCCAGTCCCACTTTTCCTCTTACTGTTCTGTTACTCCTGCTTCACCCTTCAGAAAACAAAACAATCAGAAAACTAACTGCTTTGGTTAAATCTCCTCACAAATGTCAAAACTGACATCAAGTGCAAGAACTGGAATCTAATGGCAGTAAGCCTTAGACTGGCACAACTGTAACATCAAGACTTGCCCTGGGCAACCCTTGGAGGACCCTGCCATGATTGACCTGATGTGACTTAAGAGAGAAAAGAAAGGAGATTTAAAGTTTTTCTTCCATAGGCAAATAACAGAATCACAGAATGTTAGGGATTGGAAGGGACCTCGAAAGATCATCTAGTCCAATCCCCCTGCCGGCGCAGGACTGCCTAGACCATATCACACAGGAACGCGTCCAGGTGGGTTTTGAATGTCTCCAGAGAAGGAGACTCCACAACCTCTCTGGGCAGCCTGTTCCAGTGTTCAATTACCCTCACTGTAAAGAAGTTTTTTCTCATATTTATGTGGAACCTCCTGTGTTCCAGCTTGCACCCATTGCCCCTTGTCCTGTCAAGGGATGTCACTGAGAAGAGCCTGGCTCCATCCTCATGACACTTGCCCTTTACATATTTATAAACATTAATGAGGTCACCCCTCAGTCTCCTCTTCTCCAAGCTAAAGAGACCCAGCTCCCTCAGCCTCTCCTCATAAGGGAGATGTTCCACCCCCTTAATCATCTTCGTGGCTCTGTGCTGGACTCTCTCCAGCAGTTCCCTGTCCTTCTTGAACTGAGGGTCCCAGAACTGGACACAATATTCCAGATGCAGCCTCACCAGGGCAGAGTAGAGGGGGAGGAGAACCTCTCTTGACATGCTAACCACACCCCTTCTAATACACCCCAGGATGCCATTGGCCTTCTTGGCCACAAGGGCACACTTCTGGCTCATGGTCATCCTGCTGTCCGCTAGGACCCCCAGCTCCCTTTCCCCTACGCTGCTCTCCAACAGGTCTGTCCCCAACTTATACTCATACATGGGGTTGTTCTTGCCCAGATGCAGGACTCTACACTTGCCCTTGTTATATTTCATTAAATTTCTCCCCGCCCAACTCTCCAGTCTGAGAGTTCAAACATAAAGTCCAAGACTATTAATCTATTTCTTTTTGTGTGTTATATCATTACATGAGAATTAGTACTTGGGAGGATTAACACAAGCACTTAGTTATGTTCCTGATACATAAATAAAAGCAGGCCCAATGTTTTAAGACTACTGAGTATCAGAGTTTATGCTCACATTCTTAGAACTGGCTATTGAATAGAAACTGGATGAAAGCAAGAAAAAGGCTACTACCACTATCCTGTCAACATAGTAACACTTAATTTGTACAAGGAACATAAAACACAAAGAATTACTTAAAAGCTAATTACTTATTTTAACCCTGAGTTGATGATGAAGTCTGTCTGAAACCAAATGACTCATTTGCCATTTAATTCGTCAATGAAGAAAGTGAGGATGATGTTTTATAGGGCAAAAAAAAGATAAATATACCTGAAGTGTTTGATCCAGGAAGAAATCTCAAGCTGGAATAGAGAAGACAAATAGATGCATCTTAATTGCTGAAACTGTATTAACAAGCTTTACCAGCAGTTTATGAGACTGAGAAATTTAAGCATTTTGCTTTGTATTAACTTCCCATATTGTACAAGCTTATGTAGAATACAGACTGGTTTTATTATTTCAACTTAATTTGTGCTATCACCAGTGCACAGTTAAAAAATAAGGCTTCAGTTTGTCTCTTTCTTTAAGAATTATAATCTCAGGCAAGGAAAAGGTAAAGGAATAGATATGAACCCTATTGCAAGGAAAAAATCCCAACCCTGCTTTATTTGTGTAGTTTAATTCAAATTAGGATTGAAGCAAGCTATGAGTTAATTAACAGCTGGTAATTAACTGACATTCAGTGAACAATGCATTCAGTATCAGTAATACAACAAATAAATCACAATACTAGACACTTAAAACTGTTACAACAACAAGTTTCTTAACATCATTATAGAACTAAACCCCAAAAGCTCTACCTTCCCCTCCCCCCATTCTGCAGGTATGGGTTGCAGGCCCCCGTCCCCTCTTCAGGGAGGATGAGTGCCCCATATACCCCGATTCCCATGCCACTGTAGTCTTTCCAACCCGGCTTCAGCCCCTGCTGCTCCCCAGACTCTGCCAACAAACACAGACAACAGTGAGAAAGGCCCCACAGATCCAGGCACCACAGGTTGGGAGTCCTGCATGCTGCCCCAGGCTGCCACCACCCAGCTGGATGTGGGACCCTTGGGGAGGCTCCTTTGTACCTGTTGTGGGATTGCACTGTGATGAGGAAACATCTGGCAGTGCCCAACCAGACCCTGGCTGCGGCCACTGCCACTACAAGGTCTCTTCCCACCGCCACAAATTTTCATGTCTCATTTATACTTCTCTTCATGCTGACTTATTCTCTCAAAAGCCTCTTGGTAGTTCTCTCGTTGTTCTTAAATCTGGCTGACAGCCCTGTTCCTCTCAGACATGATCAGTTTGGTGTTGATTACCTCTTGAACAGTTTTGGCTTTTGAGTTTTGCACCCTGTGTACGTTTACCCTCCTATCCCAATATCAGTTATCATCCAGGCCATTTTGCCAAGAGTGGCATATGTGGGCTCCCCTACTGATCCCCATTTTATGGATGGGAGAATCAAGGCACAAAGAAGGTTATCTGGGGACATATAATGTCTGCAAGTGAGGGTAGATTTCAGACTCCTAGTCTAGCACTGAGTATGCCAGCTGAAACAGAGATGTTGGGGCCAAAGAGACTTTGGAGAGTGGAAAAGGAATTTAATTGCCTTGTTACCCAGCTAGGGAGTTGGACTGTAATAGGGAAAGCAATGTAGCCAAGCAAAACCACCATGGGAGACAAACAACCCTGCTGTGTTCCCCACAGGATGCTGAAGTGATGCTCCTCTCAGCTTGGCATCTGCTGGCCAGTCTGATGGAAAATTTTGGCTTGTGTCTTGGTAACAGCAATATGAGGAGACAGTTTCACCCTCTCTTTTCTCATATTGTAAAGCTTCCAAGCAAAGTCTGTCATAAGACTTATGGAGCCCACTCCAGCACCAATATTGCTGTGCCTTACTGCTGAGACCTCACTGACTTCAGTGGGAATGAGCTATCTCAATAGTTTTAGCAGATCTGGGTATGGGAGATCGCCTGCTACAAATCACGGATTAGACTCACTGTCTAGACCTGTTTAGAAGGCTCCTATGCAACACAAAAGGATTTTTTTTTACCATTGCTATAGAACTTAATGTTTGGAGTTCCTTAACAATATATGAGAGGAGTAAGTAGCCTACTTTGACAGATCTGAGCCATTTTATAGTTATACTGCATATCTATATATGACAGACACTTATTGACCGTCAAAGTCTTATGAGATTTTTTCCTTTTCCTTTTACCTCAAAAATACAGTACTATTTTCTTCCATCTGTTTACAACAAAGTTTTTCTCCATTTCCTCATCAGGTCAGTTCAGCCTTGGAACTTTTTTGTTTAAGTGAAGATTGTCTATTAAAAAAAGAAGCAAAAACATAGCCAAATGAACAGGTGAAGCAGGTAATACTTTGTAGGTTGCCCCACTAGTAGCCTTTTTCTCATGAAGGAAAAGCCTAAGGGTGTGATTAGTTAGATTTCATCTCTTTATTTTTTGTCTGTTAGGAATGCCATTACAGGAACTTGTCAGTGCGTAATGTGCTACCATGGTTGCTTCACCTGTTCAGCCGGAATTGGTTAAGCTGTTCATTTACTCTGTTGAAGTGCAAACTGTACAAGAGTAGGAAACGTTATGTTTAGAAACGCTCGTGCCTCTGGAATCAGAAAGTTTCACCATACTCAGCAAAATCAATCTAATTATTTAGTCTAAAAAATTACCTTCATGTGCAGGGGCTATTATGATTGAAAAACTATTTCTTCTTTTTAAGAAATTGCCTTCCATTAGAGCTGTATGTTGCCTAGAGAAAGGGTAAAATGACAGGTGTATTTGCTTTTTGGATATAAGCAGCTATGCAAGGCAGCACTGATCTTACAATGTGATGCATCAATGCATGTGATTTGGGAATATTAACAGGAAGAATATTTGTGTTCGTAACACCACCTAAAGAACAATTTTGTGTAGATAACTTCAGCAGAACAGAAGTTTTTAGTATCTTAAACCAAATCTAAATCAGAGTTCTAGTTGGTATCCTCGTATCTACAAAGCCAATTTTAGGACTTCTTCAGGCTAGTTTACCCCTACTCTCAAGCTGTTAGAATGTTGACTTTCTAATGAGAGCTGGAAGTGGATGGGATTAATTTTTTTATGTTTGTATAAAGTTTACAGTTTACAAGTACATGAGTTATAAGCTTTGAGTGTGTGAAGGGTTATACCAGAACAGCCTTGGTTTGACAAACTCCCTGGATCATTTCCTTCCCAACAGCCAAACAGTATTTTTCCAACAGCAGTCTGGTTGTTAGGCTGTGCATTCACTTTTATTAGTCTTGTTTACTACCCACTTCTACCCAAGAGGTAGTGGTGAAGAGAAGAGTCGGCCTCTTCTCCCAGGCAACTAGCGATAGGACAAGAGGACACAGCCTCAAGCTTCACCAGGGGAGGTTCAGGTTGGACATTAGGAAGTATTTCTTCTCAGAAAGGGTCATTAGACATTGGAACAGGCTGCTCAGGGAGGTGGTGGAGTCACCATCTCTGGATGTGTTTAAGAAAAGACTGGACATGGCACTTAGTGCCATTGTCTAGTTGACACAGTGATGTTAGGTCAAAGGTTGGACTCGATGATCCCAGAGGTCTCTTCCAACCTGATTGATTCTGTGATTCTGTGATTCTGTGATTCTGTGAGGCATGGGCAAAGGGGTGAGGCATGGGCAGAAGAAGACTACAAGGTGAGAGGACCACTGCATTGTGATCAGCAGAACAAAGCCCACCCACGGGGCAGCTTCTGGTGGTGATCAGTGGTGGGCTGGTGACCCATGCTGGTGTTGTCTGAAGTAACGGCCTGGGTGGTGGTGGGACAGAGACCACCTTCCACAAGGCTCTGGGTGACTCCAATTTGGGTAAGAGAGGAAGGCTGACACCCAAAGAACCACAGAAGCACAGAGGTTGGGCAAGACCCTTGGAGGTCTCTGGTCCAAGCTCCCGCTCAGAGCAGCCCCAGCTTAGTCAGGTTGCTCAGGGCCTTGTTCTGTCATGTGTGGATACCCTCAAGGACAGAGACTCTGCAGCCTCCCTGGGCACCTGTTCCATATCTGAGCACCCTCATCGTGACAGCTATAGTGGTGACAACTTACCTAATTGGAATTTCCCCATCTGCCAGTGTGGGCCTGGTGCTGCTCATCCTTCTGCCATGGAGCACCTCTGAGAAGTCAGGATTCATCTTCTCTACACCCTTCCAGTAGGCAGCTGTAGTCATCAATCAGGTCCACCCCTTGATGCTGACCAAAGAATCATAGACTCCTAGACTCATAGAATGGCTTGGGCAGGAACATCTTTCACTAGAGAAGGTTGCTCAAAGCCCCAGCCAACCTGACCTTAAATACTTCCAGGGAAGGGGCATCCACCATTTCTCTGGGCAGCCTGCTCCTGTGTCTCACCACCCTCATGACTAGAGGCAGCTTCCTCAGTCTGACCTTGTGTGCTGTGTGTGCCGGCCCCTCACCATCTCGAAGGCCCTGGGCTGGGCCCACACCCCACACCCCAGTGTCCTTCCTGGACTGGTGATACCAGGAAGGGACACAGGAGTCCAGATGCAGTTGCTAAAGTACCAAAAAAGAGAGGAGGAACACATCTTCACTGTTTTATTTTTTTTGTTTTATTGTGTTTAAAATTGTTTATTGCCTAATCTTCAACAGAACTCCTAATGAAGCAGCTAGGAGGGACTTTAATGCTGAAGGCCAGCACTTCTTCCTGGCGGAACTGCAGTCTTCTGCTTCTCCAAGAAAACAGCTGTCTCTCTAACTTCTTTGCTTCATCTGTTGCTATTCTTTGTGTACCACCATGGAGGGTCTGGCTGCATCTTCAACCACCCGTCGGGCAGCCTTCTACTCCTCAGACTAAAGAAACCTACCTCCAGGCCCCAGGGACCTCAGTGGCCCTCTGAGGGATGACTCCTGTCGCCTAGATGCAGCAGCCCAGTGGAAGCCAGGTCTTCTCATCCCCTTTTCTTGGGGCTGAGAACAGAGGAGATGGCACCCTTTCAGGAGGGGTGAGGGAGGGGAAGGGGTAGGGGATGGGAAAGAACGGTTCACACCGCCTGTGGCAATCAACAAAATAGTTGCTGATTGCCAGGAGGTGTTACAGGTGAGCCTACAGGATGGCCAGGCGCGGAGGCTGGGCCTCCCAGCTAACGCCAGGGGTGGAGGCTGGGCCAATGGCAGGGTGCTGGCTGAGCGCTCCTGTGACACCGCTGCCATGGCATCATGGAGGGAAGCCCTGGCATGATGTAGTGGTGCCAGGTGAGCCATGCTGGAGGTGGGTCCACTTCCAACATTTCTTCTTGACCTTCAGATGGATTCACCTCTATGGGCTCCACACCATCAGCCACATGAGCAATGTCTATGCGGCTGACGGTGCACCCCCTCTGACAATGCCCCCTCTTCTTTCGTGGTTCCTGCAACAGTACAGGATGACAATCACTTCCCTAGTCCTGCTGGCCACACTATTTCTGATACACGCCAGGATGCTATTGGCCTTCTTGGCCAGCTGGGCACAATGCTGGCTCATATTCAGCTGGCTATTGATCAACACCCCCAGGTCCTTTTCTGCTGGACAGCTTTCCAGCCACTCGTCCCCAAGCCTGTAGTGCTGCATAGGATTATTGTGACCCAAGTGCAGGACCCAACACTTGGCCTTGTTGAATCTCATACAATTGGCCTCGGCCCATCAGTCCAGCCTGTCCTGATCCCTCTGTAGAGGTTTTGTACTAGATCATTGATAAAGGTATTGAACAGAACTGGCCCCAATACTGAGCCCTGGGGAACACCATTTGTGACCGGCCGCCAACTGGATTTAACTCCGTTCACCACAACTCTTTGGACTCATCCACCCAGACAGTTTTTTACCCAGCGAAGCATGTGCCCATCCAAGCCACAAGCAGTCCGTTTCTCCAGGAGAATGCTGTGGGAAATTGTGTCAAAGGCTTTATTAAAGTCTAGGTAGACAACATCCACAGCCTTTCCCTCATCCAGTAAGCAGGTCACCTTGTCGTAGAAGGTGTGGGAATATAACGGAAGATTGGCGAGGAGGATTGTAAACACGCTCAAGTGACTTGCACCTGGGGTGTCGAAAAACACATATATCATACTGTTGTTTAGTCTTGTGTGCTGGACAAGTAGAACATCTGCATTCAGATAACATAGGCCTGTGATTAGACTCAGGGGCACCTAATTGTTGATGCCTGAGATTCCTGCCCTGCTGTGAGAAGATCAAAGCACAGTGGAAAACTGCCGCCTGCAAGAAACCCCTAATATACAGGTGAAAGCAGCAGGCCCAGAATCACTCACTCTAGCAGGAACCGAGCTCCGCGGTGCCTGTGTCCCCGCTTGTGTGCCTTTGCCCTGGGTGCTGCTTCGGAGATCCCCCGGTTTGCGAGGCAATGGGAATAAATTTGCTCTTTGCATTTTATCTGTGGTCTTGTGGCTGTTCCTGCGTCCTGCCTGTGTCGGCTCACACAGAAGGAGACCAGGTTAGTCAAGCAGGACCTGCCTTTCATAAACCTGTGCTGACTGGGCCTGATAGCCTGGTTGTCCTGTACATGCCAAGTGATGGCACTCAAGATGGTCTGCTCCATAACCTTCCCTGGCACTGAGGTCAGACTGACAGGCCTGTAGTTATCCAGATCCTCCTTCCATCCCTTGTTGTAGATGGGTATCACATTTGCTAACCTCCAGTGAAATTGGACCTCCCTGGTTAGCCAGGACTGATGATGAATGATTGACTGGCAATGCATGTGGCCAAATATGGCTGTTTTGGGAGGCGGGGTCCTGTGGCCTGAAAGATGCCCTACTGTGAGAGAAGGAGGAAGGTCAGGGGAGCTGAGGGCCCTTTTCCTGGGGATCGCTCCCCTGGGCCATTCTGCTACCCCTTGGGCACAGGGACCACCCTCCACCTCCCCTGGTGTGTCCTGGGCTCCAGCCCCCTCCTCATCCCATGTCAGGGGTCCCCTGGATGTGGTGGTGACAACAGTGTTCCAGGAGGGTCGGGGGTCCTCAGTGACCCCTCCGTTGACCTGTCTCCCTGTAAGTGACGGAGCCCACCCCACAGTCAGAAGTGGCTGAGAGGGGGCAAAGCATCCAGACACTTCTAAAATTAAGTAGTGGTAGAAAGTAAACTTGAGAAAGAGGGTTTAGAGGTTTTTTTTTTTTGCTTGAAGATATGCTGACTAAGTATCAGATTTATGAGTTAAATGAGAACTTGGCAGAATTTCAGTTGCAAAATGATAGAGAATGGAAGGTTTATCCTGAGACTGTGCAAAACCTCAGCCTGTAAGTTACAATCGTAGAACTAGGTTCCATAGATCTCCCATCTCGCAGTTATTTTGCATATGGAATTTACAAATGAATCTAGGAAACAAGAAACTTAAGGGAGCCTTTAAGTATTCCTCTATTCATTACATGAAACAGCAGAAATGATTCAGGTCACATGAGCTAGTTATATTTGCCCCCTGCAAAGTGGGAGAGTTTTGCTTCATATGCATTAGATAACTTTAGTTTGGGGCTGTTGCCAAACAAGATGTATGGATGGAAGTCAGAGTACTTGAAAATACAGGTTTGCATTAATGGCACAAATGCATATTTAAATTAAAACAAAACATCTCAGCTTGCATTTCAGTCTGCCTAATTATCCTTTACAATTTCTTCCAAGGCTTGTATGCTTTGAAGTGTTCTAGCTGTGTGTGTAACAATCTTGTCATTAAAGACATTTAGTAGAGCCATCAATTGCAGTAAGTTTCAGCTATTTCTTTTCCCTTGCTCAAGATGATATGAATTTCTCAACCTGTTTCTATTTTGGTTTCTGTACACGGATTTTAAGGATAATAATGGTAATATGGGTGGAGACCTGAATTTATTCTCCTGTCCTGAAACTTTTTGAATAACGATTCTGGATCTAGAAACTTTTCTTCTATTCATAGTCTTCTAAAACCTAATAGTAAGCCTTTGTATATTATATACCATGAGGCATAGCAAGTATGAGACATGCTTTCAAAATATAAGATATTTAGCTTACTATGAGATTTATGTATTTAAAAAAAAAGATTGAGAATTGGGAATTGTCATCTCCTTAGACTTTCAGGGACAGTTTCAGGGAAGTATCTCATATCTCCGTAATACTTACCTTTAAAGAAATTTCGTACCTGTGCCAATCTTTTATTTGCATCAAAATAGTAACTTAATTACTTCCTTGTGTTTATATATAACTGAAAATAAATTGAATTATTAGCAGTGGCTTTATTTAACCATTGTAATTTATAGGCAGAAATTAGCTAACAGCTCACTTTAACTGGATCTACTGTTATCAAATTCATTTAATTAAATTTGCTGGACCAGAATGTAGGTTTAACCCAAGTTTGCATTTACACTTTGAAAGGTGAATGTATCGGGCGATTTTTGAGACTTGTTCTTTCTAGGTTTGGCAGCGTGTCAATATAGCAGAGCAACCTTTTTCTGTCCCATGTTACAATTAGAAGGGGCTTAAAAATGTTGGGTTATTTAAAGTGCTTTTATTCTTAGGTCACTATAGGTTGTTTTTATTATGAATTTTCCACGCCCCACACTTAAATGTACAGAGGTCTTGATTTCATTAGTATTTATTTGACATTTCACACATTGCTTATGGACAACTCAAACAATGAAACAAATCCCTCTGCCATTTTAAAGTAGGTATAATATACCTGAAAATTAGCAGTAATCCACTTTCCCAGAGATATTTAAAGACAATGGAAATTAATAGTGAAAGATTGTCTAAAATATTTGCTGATGTGTTCCTGAATTTCTCTCTTCTCCCAAGATCATCCATTGAACTGAGCGGACAGCTTGTCAACACAGTAATTAACTAAAGAAAATAGAGCAGTAGACAAACACAAATATCTGTGCAACTTGAAAGGTACTTGAAAGGCATTTATCAGGTGCATTTAAATGATTAGCAACATAAGACAATAAATTCTCATTTGTAGTGAACTGATGGGTGAGAGATTGTGGAGACTTGCTGAGAGTTTCCACAGGTGGATCAAGTAATTCCAGCTTCTGTGGCTCACAATGTTGGTCTCAGAGGTACCAAAGTACTGCTTAACTCTTGGAAAGTACCTTATGGAAGTGTCAAAAAGACAATGCAGGGAGACACTTAACCACTGACAACATCTTTGTTATTCTACAAGAGCATATCCTGGGACCATTCAGCACAGAGATTGTTTGCTGTCAGGCTATTCTGTGGGGATGATGGCACACGTTTAGAGAGTGTGCATCAAGGTGCCTTTACATTTAAGTCTAGTTCTGAGAAGAGATCTAGTTCTGCCTTCAGAAGATTGTGCAGATGTATCTAGACAGAATCAAGGATGTATATCAATTTTTTCCACACCATGTAAGGCTTCTCAGTGCATAACCCTATAAACCTACTGCTAATTAATTGGAAAATAACATAGACTAGTTGCCTGTGTTACGGTTTGTGTTCATAAGTGTTTGTTGACTGCTTTGTGTTCATCTGACAATACAAAGCAGCTTTAATCTGGTGCAACAGTTTTGAACAGTGCCTACCCCAATGAGGTTCCATTTCACTTTGGTTTCCTGGATACTTCTGCAAGAGACAAGATCTCTCAATAGCTGACTGTGCCAAGTGCTTTGTACTGGACTGATGAACTGTCTCTGAAATTTAAAATAAACACAGAAATAACAGTTGATTTTATAAATCTTCATATCACATGGGTTATCATATGGGTTGCTTGTTGTTTTCTGGTTTTGACATTTTGTACAATTTCTAATAACAGAAGGAATTCCCAGCTGGAGAGTTTAGAAATAACAATGAAACTGCGAACTCATCTCAATGACTGAAAGGTAAAAAGAAAATTGTAAGGATGTTATCTCATACTTTAAACATTCAACCTAAGAAATTCAGAGATAAGGCTACCCCGAAAAACTTGTAATAACCAGAGGGAAAAAAGTATGAAACCAATGCAGAAGGTAGCCTTAGCAAATTTAAGATAACCTTATCTCTTTCCCTCAGTGGCAACACAAAGAAGAGGAAAGAGAAAGAAGCAGAAATTAGAAAAAATGATTTCTGTATGTAGCTGTGGGCAAAACCCAATAGCTGTGTTCTAATTATAAACACATAAGGATTTCAGTTTAAGTATATTTATGTGTCTATGACCTGTTATGAAAAAAAAGTAAGAAAGGGAAGCCAGAAAGAATCTGAGGTGTGAGTTCTTAAAATAATGAGGATTGAGGTGACTGCATGAACAGAAAAACTCTCCAAAACATGTTTTGCTGCAGCATCCTACCAAACTAGAGAATTCTTGTTGCCTTTGGAACAAGAATTAAATCAGGGTCTGCTCCAAATTGGAGAAAGTTGCAGAGAATTGACAGAAAGTTTCAGATCGAGGTCCTCTAATAGTATCATAAATAGGAGCTAGTAAAGTCAGTGACTTCAGGATTACTTTGGCTGAAGAAGTCAGTTGAGATCCTATAGTTAAAATTACTTGAATAGATGTCAAATAGCAACATCTACAGCAAAATTCTTGTTACCTGTAACAGCTGTACTAATTCCTTCAGATTGTTTCAGTATACAAAAGAATATGAAAAAAATGTTGTGTAAAAGACTGACTTCAGAAGGATAAAACATTCTCCTTCAGGATTCAGGTTGAGAATTCCACTAGAAGTATATCTTCTGCTGGATTTTGAAAGCAGGTTTCACACTTTAGAAATAAACTGGAGAGAAAATAATAAGGCACCTACAGATGGTAAGTATCAATACCTGGTCATGAGGCCACAAAGGACCTGATATCCTGTATGTACCTGCATAAAAAAGGCAGCAAAAGCTCTTTGTTTTTCAGTGTCTTCCAGCTTTATATTCTGAGGGAATGGAAGTCATTCCAAGGAAATTCTAGCTTTTGGAGGCAAATAATATGCTTTCTTTGTGTAAGTTTTAATGATCCTCTGTGTCAGCTTTTTGTTGAAGGAATATGGACCTTCCTGTTTTTTTTCACAGACCTTGACTTCCCTTGTTTCTGGGGTGGTGAAATTATGGACATTTCTCTAGTATTCTTAAAGCTTACAGAAATATGTTTCATTGATGAACACTGTCATCAGGGGTAGCAGTATGAATCATAATGTGTGAGCCAATGGGAGAAGTTCCTTTTGTATGAAAAAAACTCTTATTTCATAACCCAGAATGGTATAACCGTTCTAACTCTGAGCGTTGTGCTCAAAATTGAGACTTCAGATTAAGCTTAATTTTTTCTTTTTTTTTTTTTTTTTTTTTTCAGCCTCCACTGCAAATTATGCAGTGGATTAAAAAATGACTATTATGCAAACTTCGAGTTCTCAAAACTTATGAGCCAGGTCATGAAAATGATCTTATTAAAATTCAGAAGGTTCACATGGTCTACAATTAAAAAAGACAAAGAGAAAAACTTCCCACTTTCTGGTTTGTTTGCTTTTTCTCAAACCAATTTAAGAGATTACACCTTTCCTACTTGAACAAGTGGCTGTTTTTAGCTCAGCAGGTGCTTTTGTGAATTTACCAGTCTTTCACTATGGTGAAAGCCACCTTGCCCTAGCCTAGAAGATCAGGCTAGGAAGAAGGACCATTATTTAGACAGTCTTCCCCAAGTGTATAAAGCTTCTTAACGTTTGTCAGTCTTTCAAGTGTCCCATCAATTCTGTAGTTCTTTATACTTGCTTTTCTAAAATCTATCCAAAATACAGAACACTTCCAAGATTCTTATACTCTTGTTCAATTTTTGGTTATCCAGGTGTACCCTCAGTAAATTTGCAGATGACACCAAGCTGGGTGGGAGTGTCAATCTGCTGGAGGGTAGGAAGGACCTACAGAGGGATCTGGACAGGTTAGATAGATGGGCCGAGACCAACGGCATGAGGTTCAACAAGAACAAGTGCCGGGTCTTACACTTGGGCCACAACAACCCCATGCAGCGCTACAGGCTGGGGGAAGAGTGGTTAGAAAGCGGCCCGGTGGAAAGAGACCTGGGGGTGCTGATCGACAGCCAGCTAAACATGAGCCAGCATTGTGCCCAGGTGGCCAAGAAGGCAAATGGCATCTTGGCCTCTATTAGAAATAATGTAGCCAGCCGGTCTAGGGAAGTGATCGTCCCTCTGTACTTGGCACTGGTGAGGCCGCACCTTGAGTACTGTGTCCAGTTCTGGGCCCCGCACTTCAAGAAAGATGTTGAGGTGTTGGAGCGAGTCTAGAGGAGGGCGACCAAGCTGGTGAAAGGTCTGGAGGGTCTGACCTACAAGGTACGGCTGAGGGAGCTGGGGTTGTTTAGCCTGGAGAAGGGGAGGCTCAGAGGTGACCTTATTGCAGTCTACAACTACCTGAAGGGAGGTTGTAGTGAAGTGGGAGTCGGCCTCTTCTCCTAGGCAACTAGCGATAGGACAAGAGGACACAGCCTCAAGCTTCACCAGGGGAGGTTCAGGTTGGACATTAGGAAGAATTTCTTTTCAGAAAGGGTCATTAGACATTGGAATGGGCTGCTCAGGGAGGTGGTGGAGTCACCATCTCTGGATGTGTTTAAGAAAAGACTGGACATGGCACTTAGTGCCATGGTCTAGTTGACAGGGTGGTGTCAGGGCAACGGTTGGATTCGATGATCCCGGAGGTCTCTTCCAACCTGATTGATTCTGTGATTCTGTGATTCTGTGATGCTGAAAAACAGACTGAGCAAGTTGCCTAAGGTATCTTAGGGAAAAAAATATCATGCATGCAGTTCCCAAAGTTAAAATTTTTGCTGTAATGTGTGAATATTATAAATAAACCTTCTTTCTCATCCCCCACCTTGTGATACCCATCTTCCCCCATTCCCAGTTTTCAGCCTGGACTGATAAGCAGAACTGAGGTCACCACATCCCTATGGAGTGTCTTGTGAGTGTCTACCTCCCTTGGATTTCACTGCTCTTAACAGAAATACCACATGATTTGACTGAAATCTTGAAAGAACACAACTTAACTGAAGGTCCTTTATGACTGTGCTCTCTGGTGTGATTTCAGTGTAAAGTAGCTGCAAATCCAGCAAGAGCCTTCAGCAGCTCCCTTGTGATGCATAAAAATGGTAAAAAGTAATCAATCAATGAGCATGGTCAGAAGAACTATAGCTTGAAAAGATACTCAGTGGTTACTTTATGCATTTAGAGTTTGTAGAAATGTGATATAATTTCTCTATATATTTCTACTGAAGATTTTAACCAAGAAAGATTACTGGAAATTTTAGAGAAACAGTATGACAAAATAGAAATGCCATCTCGTCAGTTTTAGGTAAATGGCCTGACTAGAACGGTCCCCAAATCTCAAGAAATATTAACTTGGAAAGTGCAAAGTTCAGTTTCAACAATTCTAAGTTATAGGAATGCAGTTCTGGAAGTCAAATGCCTTTGAAAATCAGCTTGGTCTAATTTGGAGTCCCAAACCCTAAGGTAGCTCAACAATTATGTAATACTGTATAAAACATATATAAATATAACTCAAACAGCAATTTGGAATTGAGTGATAGTCATAGTACCTGTGTGATGCGCACTCAATTGTCATATCTCTTAGCATAGGTTTTGTAATAGGTCTCCATACAGTTCATACCTTGAACTTTTCACTTTTGGGCATGATAAATAATACTGCAAATACTTTGATATATTTTAAATGCAAATACTAATACTCTTTAATTAGGATATGTTTGGTTGGGGTTTTTTTGCTTATTCCATGCAAGGTTTCAAATGTGAAAATTGGAGGTATTATGCTATGGTATATAAATAATCTGATAAATCATTATAAATTATAATCCTTTAGAAATTATTCATTCCAAAATTCTAATTAAAAAACTGACTCAAAAATGTTACCAGCTGTTCCATTTTGAAAACATCTTGGGTATTTAGACTTCTAATTCAGCTTATGGTATTTAAACTGTTTCAGGTTTTTTTGAAAACTTTTCCCATTTCCCATCCTTCAAAAATGTATAATACATCAAGTTAAAATGAGAAAGCACAGTCAAAATAGGAGCAATTTTTGTGTAAAAGTTGTAATGATTTTAAGGATTTTTAATTGCTTTTAGAGCTATCAGCTGATTCAATAAGGCAACTTTCTCAGGTTATTGTGGTAGAAGGGGTCACAAAGCAAATACTGAACAGAGGAAGAAGTGTTGCTTTTCAAATTACTACGTGGAGAGAAAGGATAAGAGTGAGAAAACATTTGGTGAGAGAAACTGATTAAACAAAATATGCTTTTTTGGCTTATCTTCAATGACAAACAACTTTCTGAAATGCAGACTAGCAAATAAGATATATTTGAATGTATTATTTGCTTCTAACAGTTTTCCCACTTCAATTTACGTACCGTATGTTAAGTCACAGTCATAGTTTACTTGAGACAATATGCTATTAATAGAATTAAAATGTAATACAATAATTTCTGAGCTTGCTCATTGTCTCCAGAGCTATCAGTAGAGTTACTAACTTGAGAGGCCATATACTCTTCTACTAGTTTGGACTCTTCATAGAATTTAAACTGTGGATATTTTTAAAATTTCTGGGTAGTATGTAAATGTTGTTACTAAATATTTTCCCCATTATTTTCTTTAACAAAACTCTGAGAGTCTCTGTAGGGTAGTCCTTTCACGGACACAGTGGGATACTTAAATCCCTTTAAATTTTCATGATTAAAAAGTCTTGTAAGATGCTTGAATTTGGGAAGTCCTAGCTAACCTATAAAGCTTAACAAGAAAAAAAATGTGGGGAAAAGGAGAGATTAGCATTTATTTTCATTTTTTTTTGTAAGGGGGAAGGGATCAAAGAGGTGACGTTTAAAACATTTCTACCAGTCCTCATGTCTTAACCGTAGTTTGTAAAATGGAGAAAAAACCCAGCCTTTTACATAGCATACGCATTAAGTACAAAAATAGGTAAAGTACATCCCCCCAAGAAAAAATTTTGTACTGTTTTTCAGCTGACCCTCTTTTTACCATTATGAGCAATTTTGTTCTTGTAAGATTAAGGAAAAGCTCTTTAAAAGCCTAGATAGGAGAGTTACCATTAGGTAACAAAGAAATTATCATATTAGGATCAATGCAAAGCATCGATTGGAGTATTAACATTTTCTTTTTTGCCATCTAATAGGAGTCTTGAGAACCATTAAGAAAAAAAAAAAAGATAGGTGGACTTTTAAGAAACATTTCAGTAGCTGTCAGTTGTTGTACCTCCAAACAGGCATTCAACAGAAATAACTGTCTGTGTAAAATGAGCAGTAGTTTTGTGTAGATACAGTCAGTCATAAGTGACAATGAACACTCTTACTCCTTGACTCCACTTGGTTTCAGATTTAATAGTTGTTTAGATTAGATCTAAGATTTTATTCACAACTGCATACTGCTGAAGAAGAAATCTGAATGCCTGGATGATTTTAGAAATTGAAGATGAGGGGGGAAAGCAAAAAAAAAAAGCAGCACCAGGAAATCTGAGACCAAATCTTCAGAGAGATGAAGGCAAGAAGGAAGTTTTTATGAAGAGCCATGCTGAATTTTATGGAGAATTTTCTGAGGTGTAGAAATAGTAAGTAATTTTGTGAAGTTCAGGAAAAAAAGGAAAACATCTTGGTTCAGGCTGGACATTAGGAAGAATTTCTTCTCAGAAAGGGTCATTAGACATTGGAATGGGCTGCCCAGGGAGGTGGTGGAGTCACCATCTCTGGATGTATTTAAAAAAAGACTGGACATGGCACTTAGTGCCATGGTCTAGTTGACATGGTGGTGTCAGGGCAATGGTTGGACTCGATGATCCCAGAGGTCTCTTCCAACCTGATTGATTCTGTGATTCTGTGATCTTCCTCTTTGAAGTGTCTCCTGATGACATGCAGTTGTATGTATATTTATTCTGAAGGAACAGGACTTTACACAGAAGCTGTTAAGTGAGTTTGCCATTATATTACAGAAATAAATCAATGAAAAATCTCATGGGCAATCCCCTCAAGCAATTTTTGACCACAGAAGTGAAAAAGTTACAACTGAGACCAAAAAACAACCAAGTCTGAAGTTTAAGAGTGTGTGACTTGTTTTGTAATGTTGACCACTGGACAGTAAAGCTTGGGAGCTCCTCTTCAAAAGAGAAGATTGTTTTCCATCTTCCTGATTTGCTTTTATATCTACTATTACAGCTGTTGGTAAAATGACTTAAAAATCACTTACAGGTTATTATGGGATCCTCATTCCCCCTCTTTGTCTTCTAATTAAAGTTTTTATGAAATCTTTTTGCTGCTATTTTTCATAGTCTTATACAAAACACAAAAAAGCCTAATAATAAACCAAAGTCAGCAATACACAATTCAGCCTGTGTGAAGCACCTACAGTGATTACATCAGTTAAAATAACTCTTCAGGGTAGATATAGTATTTCACTGTTAAGTTGGACTATATGGTCTCAAGAGGTCCCTTCCAACCTAAACAATTCTGTTATTCTGTGATTCATGCTTACTGGACTCAGTTTTCAAGCTGTTTTTTGTTTTGTTTTGTTCCCCATCCCCACTGTCCTTCCCCAAACCATGCCTGACTCAGATGGTCAAAATTTATTCCTTCTTTTTTGGAAAAAAGCGGAAAAAAAAGTGAGTTTAGGTAAACCTGGCAAATGCCATAACTCAAGATTATAGCCCCAACTATCATTGTAAATTCGTTTTTAGGAGTTTTCACAGCTATTGCTGACTGAGGAGAAATATGATTCAACCATCATTATGCAGAGTATATTTTAACCATATTGGACCTCAAGAACATTTGTATCACAGTTGTGTACAAATCGCTTATTTTGCAAAATGTGTTGCAAAACACTAATGAATATGTTTTGAGATATTTGCATGAATTACTAGAGCTAAACTCATCTTATTAATTAGCACAGTCCATTTTGTGATGTACTATCGCTGCTTCTCTCACTGTTTGTTTTTAATTATCAGTCAGTTTGCAAGCATTAGTTATTTTTTTATTCGATGACTAAGGGTTTAGCTGAAATCTTTTGTCTTTTTCATAGGTAATAAGAAATAGAATTTGGCTTCTGGACCTGAAATACAAAATAATCAATATGTATGTAATATTATGTTTATTAACTGTTAGGGCTTATGACAGTGGAAGTTCAACGTCAACATTGCCAGTTTAATTTTTTGGCCTTTGCATTTGGTTATATTTTTATGTCTCCAAGTTAAGATGCTTGAAATGTTCCAAAACATTAGAAATCCTAAGGAGAAAAGGTGTTTTCCCCTAGCAGGATATCCTTGTGGCATTCATTGTATACAGTACATTTCATGCCTCATTTCCCAAAATAAGTCCGTGCATACCTTCATCAATAACATATGCAAAACGTTTTTAGAGAATATTATTCAGTTATGTACTCTGCCCAAAGCTGTTTATGTTGTTTTTTTTTTTTCTTATTGTGGAATTTGAAGAAAAAGAAGTAGATGAAAGTAGCCCAGTAAATATTTATTATCTTTTTTGACAGCTGTCTGTCTCTGCACAAGGGATCCCTAATGTACCGTCAAACTTAAAAATAGCTTCACAGGCTATGATACTTTAAATTGGAAAACCTTTTTGCTATTTTTTCCCTTAATGCCAGATAAATAGCAATTAGGTTGAGCTGAATACAAATAGGATTCTGCTTGGAGCTGTCATCAGAAAAATCAATATTTGATTTGATGAAGTTGTTAGCCAGCCTAGTAATCTGAAAATATCAGGAAAGTCCATGTTTCACTTTTCATTCCTATCCTTCAGTTACGACCAAATATTTTATCCTTGTCATTTCCTTTTTGGATAGAAACAGTGATCACAAAAGCTCCATGAGCCCTTTCAGGCTAAAGGACAACAGGATATAGACCAGAGCAAAACAGTGAGTCCTGTCTCTGAGGGTACTGTCTCTACTCACTTCACACTTGTCAATAATTCTGAAATTGAAGCTATGCAATCCTATTGTTACAATGACTTTCACTCAGTAAACTTCTGCACTTAATTGGATGAAAAATATCCCGTGTGTAGGGCCAGTAATCCTCTAACTAGGTAATCAGGGAAAAGTAAAAATAAAGAAAAAAATCAAGAATGTTACTTCTGTAAGTTTTCCCTGTGTAAAATCCTTCACTGTGAAATCACATGTTGTATCATGTCTATTACTCCCTACCACTTAGCATTAAAAAGCATAAACTGATGATACATTATCTACAAACTCTTCTCCTGAGCTGAATATGTATACAAATTTAGATCATAAGCATATCTTCTGAGGAAAAAAAGAATAGTTTTCAGTTAATGTTGTGCATTTTTAGTGTCGTATCTATTATGTGAAGAATTAGTGTAAGACAATCATACTCATTTGACATAGATCATCAAATAACTATTCAAACATTAGTACTTAACCCAGTTGTAAATGGTAAGTACATAAAGTGAGACAGAACATGAGAGAAGTCACAAAATGGCTTTAATTTCCTCTTCCCTTTACATTTCAAAATTTTCCTTAATTAGAATTTTCTGTTCAGTATGCATAGATGAAAACAACAAACTATGTATTACCAAAATGCTCAAAATGCCCATCACCAGTTTCCAGTTCTCCTGAATTACTTCTGTCTGGTGTATCCACATTTATTAAGCACCACAGTTTAAGCTGGAAGAGCTCATCAGAAATGTGTGTTCTCAGAGAGATTAGCAAAACTGAGAGTGTATGGAAAGGGGGCATAGTGTTTAATAATGCAGTCCCACAGTCCTTTTGACTCTCTGTGGGAGGTGCTTATGGAAGTAGCCAAAACAAGTCTCTGCAGCTCCAGATGATTTTTTTCCCCCTTTTGAATAATTTTTGACAGTTAGCAAAAAGGTGTCATCTCTGCTTGCAGGGGATACATAACATTTAGTGGATATAGAGCCTAAGGTAGGAAGAGCTGCTGCTCTGCTTTATTTCCATTGCAAATGTCATATAACAGCATGGAAATGTCACATCAGACACTCTAACTCTCTTTCAGATCCATTCTGTTCCTCAATGTAAGCGTTATCTCTCTATTTCTGTTTTGGAAATCTTAGTGTTTAGAAACTGAGGATCAGCTACTCAGTTTGGGGTAAATTATCAGGGCTCCTGGAGTTAGGGCAACTTATGCCAGCTGAGGTCTGCCATGAAGAACATAGAAAAGGAATATGACAAATAAGCTTTGTAAGGAGACTTTTATTTGACTTTTATCATAGCAAAACATTAGTAATTCACATTACGGTTGTCTGTGACACTTCCACTCAAGAAGGCATTTGATATTTCAGATACAATTTATGTCTAACGTAAGGCAAAAAGTTGCATAACAAAAGTACTAAAAGATATTTCCTTCTGAGCAGTGGTATCCTCTTCTCTACAGCCCTTACAAACATGGGAGATAATTGCATGGAGGGATTTGGTACCATATGTTTCTTATCTTTGTTGATATTTTTCCCCTTAGAAAATAAAACAGAGGAAAAAAGGTGATGATAGAAATACCTTATAGAAGCTTGTGAGATTCCTTTTGGGAAATCAAACTGTACAATGTGTATTCTGTGGTTCTGTGGGGATAGGGAGGAGCTGGTTATATTATCTAAAACTGAGTCTGAGAACAAGATGACGTGAGATGGAAAGAAAAGAAATGGAAGGGAATTTATTTTCCTTCCCAGGGAGGCAAGATTAAAACTGGTGTCTAAGGTATCTTCTTTAAATTCTGTTTCTCTGTGATTTTGTGATAAAGGCTGGTACAAGAAGGAAGAATGCGTAACTGAAAAACTTCACTCATTCTGGGGACTTGAGCCACCAAATGGTCATTTCCACTGCTCACATCTGAGTTTGAATACAAGCAAGGGTATTTAATATGTCCTTCTGAAAGTGTTAGGCCATTTTGTCTTAGGAAAAACAAATGGACTAACCAGATCTTGTTTATAGTGATAGAGCAGTGTGTGTTTGGGAGCTCATTCTTTTCACTGCTATTCCTGTCTGTAGTACTGTAAAACACAGTTGTAGATACCTGAAGCTTAATTCTAATCTCAGACATGCAGGTATGCCAAAATGCAAGCAGCTGGTTGAAAAATCCTCCTTGGCCCATGCAGTCACTAATTTTTGGTGCTCACGTATACGTGATCAGAATAGAGCTCTCAAACCGTCAAGTCTGCAGCATCTGCAGAAACAGATTCTGAGGCTAGGAAAAACACATATGTTATATTTCAGAAGTACTATCTGAAAGATTATTCATATTGTATGTGATAGCTTTTTAGGTAAATTCAAGTGGCAAGCTACGTAAATTAACATTCATGTTGGAGGACTGGATTTCAACTTGCCGAATGAAACTAATAGAATCAATGACATTTATTGGTTTGCATGAATTTTTGCAAGATTAGGCCTTAGTCATCAAAATTCTACATGAGCTTTTGCTTACTCTTTCTGCAGCAGCTGGAATACATACATTGCTAGGTAGGGGAATCTTAATTTCATTTAATTAGGGCAGTTATTCTGACATTTAATCTTTTGAGAAATAGGCAATTTTTACTGTGTGTGGGGAACAAATACTAGGAAGTAGTTAAATACTCGCATAACTTCATTATAAAGCCTGCTAGCTAGAGCTGAGTAGTGTCTAAATTATTGATGCCTTATTTAAATTACTTAGCCCTCAAGAAAAATACACTGTTATTTGGTAATTAATTGAATATTCCTTCTGAGTGACAGCCCTGGTGATGTACTTTCTCAGTTTATTCATTAAAAAAATGGCCATTTGTTTGCTTCCTTTTCTTGGAAAAAGTAGAGACCACAGAGAATGAAGAGAGAGCACATAGAAAGAACCATCTTTAAAGGACAATATGAGCAAATTAAAGAGTAACTGATCATGTATTTGTAGGTCTCTAAATAACTGACAAACCAATAGTTGCTTTGTCTCACTCCCTGGTGCTAGTCAACGTTCTCTCCATTTTATAAGTTTGTGCAAACTGTGATGACTTTCTATTGTTTTGCCGATGTCATTACTCTGATAAAATAAGGAGTAGGGCAAAAAGAATGCAGAAGTATTTTTATAGAAAAAACTACAGCTTATCTGTCTGTACCTGTTTCAGGAATGTGTTGCAACTGGAAAAGAGGAACATGTTACAAATTCATTCACTGGAAAACCCTAATTAGGAAAAAGCTGAGCTTTTTTCTCTGTGTGTATCAAAATCCTGTAAGAACCTAGTACTGGATGAGAGAGGCAGAGCTGTGCTCCCATTATCTGTCCCTGTGCATGGCTTATTAGTTACTTGCCTAACTTTAAGCACTTACTCGGTGTCACTAATTTAATCATCTTTGATAACTGATGCAACAAGAAATACTTTGATGATATCTCTACTGTATATTTCAAATCACCAAACCATTACCTTTTCTTATTTTATTTTTTTTATTTTTTAATTGTATATTGAGGAGGATTATTCTCCTAATAAGAACTTCCCTTAAACACCTTAAGTAAGGTGACATGAATTTTGATCTTTGAATCAATCTGATGTTGTTTTTTATATATACCTATATATCTACACATCTACATATCTATATCTATATATATCTTTGAAAGATATTGTAGAACAGGAGAACTCTTTCCCATTCCACATGATGAAGAATCTTTAAATAGATCAGTTTTCCTGGTGCAGTTCAAGCTTCAAAATGCCCATTATTACAAAGGGCCCCAAAACACAGCATGTTTAATGCATAGATTTAGGAACATTGTTAATTAAAAATCCCCACTGTATGTTATAGGCAAATGTATTTAGGGAGATAGTTAAGAATCAAACCCATTAGAAGCTGAGAGTGGAAATAGATAAAGCATATAATTCAGTATATGGTCACTTTCATATCCTTAGTGACGTGATGTTTGCTTTTCAGTTGCTTTAGAGAAATGCAAATGTGTTGGAAAACCAAATGTTTCAGGGCTGCTTAGGGTATATAAAAGCTTCCTGTTTATGAAACAGAAAATGGCAGGCTCCCTTGAGGAAAGATCTGGACATTTGTCCAGATTCTCTTTCCCTTCTAACACCTAGCATTAATTAATGTTGACTGGGGAAAAAAAAAGCTACAGTACACAAAAAATATGCGTGTTTTAAGTCCTGGAAAGGTAAAGCAAAGTCCATTACACATGTACAAGTAATACAAATAAAATACAAAAAGTACAGAAATAGAAACAATGTACAAAAGTATAAATAATGCAAATGAGGAATGAGTGTGGTCATTTCAGGAGACACAAGCAAGTCATAATCATAAAAAAACCCCCTCTGTTAAACTGAGAAGTGGCTGTAGGCCAAATAGTTTTAGGGCAAGTTTTAACTGTGAAAACCTTTATAGATATCAGTAAATGGCCTTTGGTGCTGGAAAACATCCAGCCTAGGTTTGAATCAAAGCTGAAATAAATGAATTACAAATGAAAAGCTAAGTTATGAAAACATCATTGCTACTGTAAATTCAAGAATGCTGAAGTCAGAAGTGTCAGAATTAATGTGGTCATGCAATCGTTTGGATTTACCTTTATTATAAAGATTGTGAACGTATGTTGCCATTGACAACAACCTTTTACAAAATCTTGCTGTATGTAGCCATCTCTTGCTTCATACAGTACGTGCTCCAGCTAATAAAATAATAGCTTTATCAAGGTATCATCATGAGTGTCATCTAAAGTATCATGCAGTGTGATGGATATTTCAGCAGTAGTAAACACCTACACTTGCCTATACAAAGGTGCAGTGAGGAATCCTGCAGCCCCGGAAAGCCGCAAACTCAAATGAGTGCTATTTCTTCTGCTTGTTCCCTTTACCTTCAGTCTGGGTTCACCAACAAGTTGTGATTTATTGCTTCCAGTCAGTCATTAGTCCCAGTCCTGTCCCTTTCCAGTCCCTCCCAATACACCATCCAATCCATTCAAGCGCCAGTCCAGTGAACGATAGCTCAGTAGAGAATGACATGTGCCTTTCCCTGAAACAGTCAAATTTCCCCGATTCTAGTCTTTCTGCTTAAAACTCAGTACCCTCTAACAGGACTTCTTTTTTAGTGCCTGTTCTTCCAGGCACTTAATCTCATCTGACTTTCCATTGATCTTTGAGCTTCAGTATTCCTTGTCTCTTAAACTGGCTTTTCCATTCCTGACTGTCTGCAACAAGGTTATTATCCAGTCTGTTTATACTATGATTTCCCAGTCAAGCCCAGTTCTTCCTCTGTTCTTTCTCATCTTTTTTTTTTTTTTTTTTTTTCAGAGTTGCAGTTCTCTGCTGCAAGCTAGTTACTGGTTCAAGCCTAGGCAGTTTAGATCTTCCTTTTCTGATTTCTAATCCTGGATGTCCAGTGTCCTCACATCAGCATCTTTTTCTGTTTTAGACTCTCAGTTATAATCTAGTCTCCTAACCTTCTGTCTTTTCCATCTTTATTGAAATACAGCCTTTTTAGACAGATTTTAAATCTTACAAGTAAGACTGAAATGATTACAGGGAAGCTAATTGATGCCAGTTGAGAATCTTGGCATATTATGGGGAAATTGCTAGTGATATCTACTGTGAAGGTTTCTTGACACTTCCACCTATTAGACCCTCTTTTCAGTGGTTTATAACTTTGCAACACTTTACAGTTAGAGATGAAATTTTCCATCCCGCATGTCTGCCTCAGGCTGTACTTAGCTAGTTTCACTCAGAACAATGCAGTTGTTTCCAGGAACAAGACTGTGGAAAATGCAGCAGTTGTTCATGTGGAAAAAACAGATGTTAAGGAGACAATTAATTTTCATCAAGCCTTCACCTGCTGTTGTTATGACCACCACAGGAAAATCCACAAGGAAATTAATTATACTTTTTTTAGAGAAGGTTATGCACTAGCTGTGGCAGAGGTCCTATGTGAAAACGAGTGTGATCAGGTAATTAAAAGCTTCCTCGTAGGGCAGATGCACAGGGCAGAATTAGGGCTGCACCAGCAACTGTAGTCTACCCATAATTTTCTGAGTTTGTCTTCATGTCTTAATGCTATTTTAGGATCATGGCATGTCTGCTGTGTGAAGCAGTATCACAGAATCACAGAATGTTAGGGATTGGAAGGGACCTCGAAAGATCATCTAGTCCAATCCCCCTGCCGGAGCAGGATTGCCTAGACCATATCACACAGGAACGCGTCCAGGCGGGTTTTGAATGTCTCCAGAGAAGGAGATTCCACAACCTCTCTGGGCAGCCTGTTCCAGTGTTCAGTCACCCTCACCGTAAAGAAGTTTTTCCTCAAATTTAAGTGGAACCTCCTGTGTTCCAGCTTGCACCCATTGCCCCTTGTCCTGTCAAGGGATGTCACTGAGAAGAGCCTGGCTCCATCCTCTTGACACTTGCCCTTTACATATTTATAAACATTAATGAGGTCACCCCTCAGTCTCCTCTTCTCTAAGCTAAAGAGACCCAGCTCCCTCAGCCTCTCCTCATAAGGGAGATGTTCCACTCCCTTAATCATCTTCGTGGCTCTGCGCTGGACTCTCTCTAGCAGTTCCCTGTCCTTCTTGAACTGAGGGGCCCAGAACTGGACACAATACTCCAGATGCGGCCTCACCAGGGCAGAGTAGAGGGGGAGGAGAACCTCTCTCGACCTGCTAACCACACCCCTTCTAATACACCCCAGGATGCCATTGGCCTTCTTGGCCACAAGGGCACACTGCTGGCTCATGGTCATCCTGTTGTCCACTAGGACCCCCAGGTCCCTTTCCCCTACGCTGCTCTCCAACAGGTCTGCAGTAGGTTTAGCAAAAATATCTGCATAATATTTGTCCTCTACATTCCCTAATTCATATAATTTCATTTATCACCTCTGTCCTAATAGAGCAGTGACAGAAACTAGAATCAGGTAGGAAATTTTCCGGTTTTGTATTTAAGAATACTCATTTTACCTTTTACCTTTAAAATAACCTTTAATGCTAGGTGCTCTTTTAAATTATATCAACTGAGAGTGTTTTACCCTCCATATTCTTATTATCTGTGTTATTAAAATATGATTTCTTCCCTGAAATAGCATGTATGATGCAGTTATGGACCATAGATAAAAAAAACTCTCTTTCAGTTCGTTATGAATAGATCAGTCTTATTTTGCATTGATCTTTCACTGTGGTGAAAGCATTGACAATAATGCTGACTTTTGACTTGTACAAAGGTGTGATTAGATGCTGACTTGAATGTATGCAATACTTAAACATTATATACTGCTTGAATTAATAGGTTCCCTTTTAAAAATGAGCACAGTTCTTCATAAGCACATTAATATTCACCAATACCACCTAAAACTTCAATTTCATGATTACATGGACATTCACATAAGGCTGTATCAATTAGCTTCATCATTGAGCTGGAGCTCTTTAGTGTTATAGCCTGACTTTTTTTGACTTACGTTTCTAACAGTGTTCACTGTTTTAAAATGTATCATAACACGGATGCATGTAGGTTTATCAGACATTAAATGGAATTATGCACCTAAGTCCTATTAAAACTCAGAAAGAGATAAGTAGCTAATTCTCTGGCAATTTTAAAGACTTGGTGATAGCTTTTACATAAGCCATGTAATTTGCTTGTGTAATTTGCCTGTATTTATACATATGGGGGCTATATTAGAAAATCGTAAAATCATAGAATGGTTTGGGTTGGAAGGGACCTTAAAGATCACCTAGTTCCAACCCCCCTTCCATGGTCAGGGACACCTACCACTAGACCAGGTTCCTCAAAGCCCCATCCAATCTGGCCTTGAACAGTTCCAGGGAAGGGGCATCCAGAACTTCTCTATGCTCTGTGTAAATACATAAATACATGTTCTACTTTGTGAATATATCTTATATAGGAATATTTTAGTTGTGTGTGTATATATATTATATATTAATATATAAAATTAATATAACTGCATGATATATGTTATTACATATGTAGAAGCAAACATTAAACAGACAATATGGTTTTGTTGTATCTCTAGTTTACATGGGAGATAGTAGGACACAGAAATATGCCCTGCAAATGCACTGCTGTTTGAGGTGGTTCTTTGTTTACTGTGGGCCTGTCCAGACACTGGTGTTGAAAGTTCCCGTGTGTGAGAACAGCAGTTCCCATTGGACTTATGTAATTCCATCAACCTTAGAGCAAGTTTTAGAAGCCTGACAACATTTTATGGATAATGTTAGAAGCATTAAACATTACCAATGGTACTGCTCCGGGAGAAAACGAGAATTCCCAATGCCATGGGATCATGTGCTCCAGCTTTATGGTACCTGCGGTTGAGCTTCTGGTGCCTGTTTAGCAACAGATAATTATTTTTTCGTAAAACATACATAAAACAATACCAACTCTTTGATGTTATATCCTTTCTCAAATTAAAATCAATAGTATATTTAAGCTGCACTGTGAACTTTTCATCTTGCATATATACCCTGCTGCATATGATCCGTAAAGATGTCTGCTGAGCTTAGACACTGATGCCAGCAGTGCTCTCAGGCTGCTTACAGAAAAGTACTTACAGTATTAGGAAGGATGCATTTAAATTCAGTGTGAAGCCCCGGACGATGTTCCTCCTGGAGATCAGCAGGCCTTTAGGTCACTATGAATTACAGTCTTTAAGAACTGGAACAGTGGTAGCCAAAACCCATGTGTTAAAGCCAGTCATGTAGCACAGAATGAGCTGTCAGCATCTTCTTAGTGAGACAGATCATACACAAAGGGCAGTGTGCATATGAAATAAAGGGCAAGAGAAAAGGTACGGTAAACAAGTATCCAACAGGCAAAGTGAGAAAGTCTCTGCCTCACCAACAGATAGAGTTCAGCCATAGAGGGCAGAGCTCTCTCTTGAATGTAACAAGAGGCTGAGTAACAAAAGGAAAAACACAACTTCTCAGACTCATCTGAGTTTTAAAAATAATTTTATTGGACATTTTAATTGCTTTCTAGGAAGAAGGTAAGACTTCGTAAAGCATATTCATAGAACTTTCTAGTTTTACAAGATTCATATCTGAACGCAGGTTCTAGAAATAATAGCAGTCCCGTCAGGGAATGGGAGCTGTGTCACACGGTCTGTGACTTGTCCAAAAATAAAATCAATGCAAATAAGAGAGATGACTAATTAGCACTTGCACAATAATTTGCAAAAATAGCTGTTCCTAATCATAATCTTATGACAAACTTCAGAGTTAAGAGAGTAGTTTTAAAAGTCATTGACTAAATTCAGATAATGAAAATGTACATTAAATGATCTTATAAGCTGTTCACAGACATTCCATGAATAGAAACAGAATTTTAAATTAGATCAGTAAATGATGTGTTGTAAACTATTTGTTCAACTGTATTTATTATTCATCCAGTAAGGCTCAGTAATAAAATTGTTATTTTTTTTTCTTTTTTAATTTAGGAAGACTATTTTATTATCTTAACCATGCCTTATAGAAATTTTAATTATTTTAAAAATAATGTGATTAAAATTTTTCTGGAAAAAATTGTAAAACCAATAAATCAACCTTTCTGCTATTTTTACCATACACACCAACATGATTTATTTGATTTGAAAGTAACATGTAAGATAATTTTCAAAGTTTGAGTAATAATAATAATAGAATCTAATTATTCAATTACTGCTCATGGGCAGCATCCAGGTTTAAATCCTAAGGATTTTTATTGCCGTGCAAATTTGTTCCTTGGTCACTCATTATTGTTTTTTGGAATTGTTTTCAGATGTTTCTCTTGTGGTTTGTTCCTGTTTTCTAGGTGATAGTAATCAGTGTAATTGTTATCCAGCCTGGACTCCAGGCATTTGTTAGGCTTCCTAATGGCAGATTTTGGCATTCAAATGAAACTCAGTTTTGTGTGCTAGAATTGGCCTGTGTGGAAATCATTATAAACCTTAGACATTTGGACTAAATACCAGAGTTCATTGTCAATTGTATCAGGAGTACTAGTGGACGATCTGTTAGAGTGGAAAGTCTGAGGAATGTAGGTCAGCTCTTGAGCTTGAACTGGAATCTGGTTTTGGCAGTCCTACAGTTTTCAATCATACTGCTGAATGCCTCTGCTCATCAGGCTAATTTTATTACTTATCTAGTAGTCCATATCATTACAATGTTTTACGAGCTAATACCTTTTTTTCTGGTTTTATTAGGTCAAATACAGGCACACCACTTTGCAGATTTTTTAAAAATTAACTTTTTGATGGGTTGTAAAGGTCGAGAATAAATCAAAAAAAGCCACTGTTATTATCTTTCCCACTTGATATGGCATACATTACTTTCAAAAGTATTACTGCTTTTCTCAGAATAGATGTTTTAACATCATCACCTTTTCAAATTCCTCCTTTGAATCCCATTACAATCTGAGCAATGTTAATTCTGTCACCATCCAGAAATATTGCATCTTTCTCAGACAGTTGCAGAAGATGCATAAATTGCTTCTTCAGAATAAACAGTCACTGTCCTAGACCTCCATTAAAGAGGACAGACGAGACTTGTGTTTGTGTTATATAGATCGGGTTTTTTACAGCCATTGAATGAACCTTCATGGAAGAACTTGCAAAACCAGGATTAGTAGGTCTGTCCATGAGTGTGATATGTGACTCCCATCTAAGACCCACCTGAGGAGAAAGTAGAAGAAAATGCCTGTGGGTTCAGTTTTTGTTGTGGGGTGTTAGAGGGGTGTGTGTGTGTGTTTCTGAAAGATAAGTGCAGCAATTTCCAAAGTCTGCTTCATGTCAACAGCCTGCTAGTGGGGTTTTAACAGGGGTTTGCCTACACCTATTAAATATGCTGAACCTCTTTCAATCCCAACGTAGGGTTTTTTTTTTTTTTTAAGAAATGGATGTTTTTTCAATAGTGTTTGTATTTTGACATATTTGAGATAAATTAATCCAGTACTTCCTTGATAAACCATGAAATTCGGTTAATATATGTTATGCAAGAGGGTGTGTTCCTACGTTCATTGTAAAGTAAAGAGAAAAGGGGAAAAGGAGTATCAGGGTAGAGGTATACAATCTAGAAATCTGCAGAAGAAGTTGTTTCATGGTTCGCTACATTCATAATTATTGTTAATGTAGGTATTCTTTGTTTATTCATAGATATATTTGGTCTGGTTTTTGAAACTTGTTTTGCTCTTGGCTTAGAAGTATTTCATGATAATTCATAGAGTAACTTAATGTAGCACAAAAATATTTCCATTTATACATTGTAACTTCTGTGGCTTTCAGTTTTGTTGAATATTCCTATAATCTTGCACTTCAGAAATGTGGAAGGAAAGTGCCTAATTTATCTTCAGTATACTATAATTTATTTTATATATATTCATCAAGTCTTGTCTTCTAAATTTACAGTGCAGATCTTTTCATTTCTGTCATATGGAAGTTCTTTCATGTCCCTAATCATTTTTATGCCTGCATCTGAATCCATTTAGTTTCTTGCCTTTTTAATATTTTCTGTTGAAATAAATTATGCTTTTATTAATGCTTAGATTATGCAAAATTCTCACCAGGCTCTAACTTATAAGCTATCATGTATTGCTATTTTCACAATTTTCTCTGGAGACTTATAAGAACACTGTATTTCTTCTTTGTCAGCTCTTTGTCCTTTTTTGTTGTAGTTCTTTCTTATTACTAGTCTTACTCTGAATTTGGAAATTGGAGAACAAAGGCCCTGGAAAACTTGAAAAGCTCTTTAGTTTTAAATATGTTGCACATGAATGCTTCATATAGAATCCTACAATATGTTCTCATGGCTCTTCTTTTAATCAGATGCTAATTTAATCCTATATGAGTACAGGAGCTGATTGTTGTGACTTATGCTCATATATTTTCAGGTGTTAACCAGTTGTGGTTTTTTTTTGCTAACCTGTTTTACTATTAATTGGGCATCTCTTTGGGTTACTACCTTTGGAAATTTATTCTTGAAATGAAATACCTCTGACATACAAAAATTACATTATCTATTTGAGAAATCTCCAGAGTCCACGGACCGCTCCCATCTATATGGAAGTCAGTGGAGTAAAAATCTCAAAGAGTGGAATTTATGTTAGTTGGCTAAATGACGTGGAAAGCAGCCAAATGGAAAAGCAAGCCAAGAAACCCACCACAAGAGAAATAAAACCAAAAGAAAATGTGAATATTCAGATGTGTAGAAGGCATTAAAAACCATGACAAGGAAGCTGGTAACTAAGTGGAATGAACTGGTTTGTGAGAAAAGGTTTTGAAAAAGACTTGTGGAAAGTGATAGGTGGAGAGGCCAAACAATGAAGTAGCTGAAGAAAAAAATTCAGAGACCTTGGCAACTGCTGGTGAGCACTGAAATCCATAACTGATGAGCTCTACTGCAAAAGAACTTAAAAATCCATGCACACGTTTTCTGTCTTCTAGCCCACATCAATTAAGCTTACTTGTAACTGATGTTTTTTTTTTTATATAAACAATGTTTAAAAAAGAAAAAGAAGGAGGGGAAGGATCTCAACATGAGAGAACAACCATACCAGATATTCTGTCTGTTGCTGTACAATTCACTGCATACAACTGCTTTCTGGCAGTTTCTTCTTTCATCAGCATGAGCATTTCCTTGCCAGCAGAAACTGTGATTGGTTTCTAGTGTTGTGAGCAAAAATTTAAAAGAAAAAGAAACTTTATAAATTATTGTAATTGAAAAAAAAAGATTAGTCACTGAGAACTGATTGAGCTGGAATAGCAGAATTAGATGTTGGAAATCACCTTTTTAGAAACATGAGGGGGAAAAAGTAATTAAATGTCACAAATCTGTCTCATGCCTTTTGCCCTCAGTAAACATTGCTCCTATTGAAAGCTCCTGACAGATATAGGTATACAAGATGATTCTTTGCTTTTAATATAGCCAGGCTTTTCTGGATGGACTTGTGTAAGCTTTGATGGAAGATGGCTGTTATACATCACAACACTAAATACAAGGTATTTAGTGCTTCTGGTCTTCTTGCCAAATTTCCTTGTTAGAAATCTGACAAACAGCATTTGTATTCATCGTTAATTCTGTGAAACCAGTAGTTTCCTGAGTGTGTGGAATAAAAAAAAAAAAAGTCCTAAGATGTCACCAGTTGCCATATCAGGATGTATATACTTCAGTCACTCATGTATCTATTCTTTTGTTACTCTAATTGTTACTGTACCTAGGAATTTCAAACGTAGTTCAGGACCATCTCATTACAGTAGACAAAACAAAAAGACTCTTCTCCAAATAGATCATGGTTTAATACAAGAAAGAAGGCATAGTTCTATAAATATCTATCACTTGCATACACCAGGCAGATCTGCCAAAGGAAGTAATTGCACATGTTCCCTGCTCCCAGCCATTAGTTTCTGCTTCTGTGCTACCCTGTCCTTTTGGCTGGCTGGTGTTAGTATTTGAATGGTTGCACAGTGAGATGAATCAAGGAACTGGTTTAGTTGAAAGGTAACCTAGTGTCACGGTTTAAAGCTGGGCTGGCGATTAAACCTGCGGCAGATGCCCTCTGTTATCCCCCTCCCTCCCCCCAGAGGGAAAGGGAAAGGGAAAAGGGAGAGAGACTTCTGGGTTGGAAAATTAAAACAGTTTTAATAAACTATAATAATGAAAAAAAAAGTATAATAATAATAATAAAAATAATCAAATATATACAAATATATATACAAAACCAAGATTGAGCTCCCCTGAAGTCAGCCACGTCACCACCGGCACTGCAGGGCAGGCTCCGGGAAGGCCCAGCCTGGGCCTAGCGATGGTCGAGAGCTGGATTCAGGAACGCACGGATCGGGATCGGGGGCAGCAGGAAAACAGACGGAGTCCTCCCTGGACACCGGCCATAGCAGAAAGAGAGCGAGACCCTCGTGATCCCCCCACTTTATACCGAGAATGACGTGTATGGGATGGAATACCCTCGTTGGTCAATTTTGGGTCACCTGCCCTGTCTGCTCCCCACTGCAGCTGCGACCCCCCTTCGGCTCTTCACTCGTAAGCAATGAGGAATTCAGCAGTGACCTTGGTTTCTCTCAAGAATAAGTACAGCAAGAGCCTTTCTGCACAACATCCCTACCGGTGCCTCAGTGATAACTACAAACTTCGAGCGTTATCAGTCCTGGAAGCAGACACTGTCTGCAAAAACATGCAGTTAGTTTCAGAAAATGCAGTTACTTAAAGGAGACTTAGCTGAAAGTAAAAATCACTGAAAGGAAAATCGGCCTGGTTTAGGCCAAACCAGGACATTCCACCCCTTATTCCATACCATTCACGTCATACTCAGATCACCACTAACTTTTCATTTTAAAATATATACAGATAACATTAGTTTATGATTCATCTCTATACAAAAAAAAAAAAAAAAAAAAAAAAGTTCATTTAGTTCAGGATTGTGGGTTTCCATCTGGCTAGGAGTCTCCCAGGGTAGGAGAGATGATATGAGCTTTGTCACAGTTCGTGCCCACGGGTTGCAGGTTAAAGATGTCAGTCTCGAGGAGGTTACTGGACGCCACTTGCAGCTAGCTCCGGTCTCATCACCACTGCTTCAACCTGAAAGACACTTATGAACACTGTTAGTATTATGCAGCAATTAACATCATGCAGTTCAGAATTAAGTATTCTCACCCAAGATCAGATCACCTTCAGGGACACATCGGACTCCACCATCCTGCAGCATCACCCACCAAGTACATCCAGGTCCTTGAGCAAAAGCAATCCCATGAATGGGTTTACCTTTGCCCGTAGCAGGAAGAACCCAGACAGTTTTTCCCAACAGATTCCTTTCATGCACCACAGGGACTTTATCCCCTTCTACTGTATGTAAAAGGTCTGACTGAGCAGGGCCAGCTCGATTGATAGATCCTCTGGTGTTAACTAGCCAGGTAGCTTGTGCCAAATGCTTATCCCAGTTTTTAAAGGTTCCACCCCCCATTGCTTTTAGGGTAGTTTTTAACAGCCCATTATACCGTTCAACTTTCCCAGAGGCTGGTGCATGATAGGGGATGTGATATACCCATTCGATGCCATGCTCTTTGGCCCAGTTATCTATGAGACTGTTTTTGAAATGAGTACCATTATCCGACTCAATTCTCTCTGGTGTGCCGTGTCGCCACAAGATTTGCTTTTCGAGGCCCAGGATAGTGTTCCGGGCAGTGGCATGGGGCACAGAGTATGTTTCCAGCCATCCGGTGGTCGCCTCCACCATGGTAAGTACATAACGTTTACCCTGGCGGGTCTGAGGGAGTGTGATGTAGTCAATTTGCCAGGCCTCCCCATATTTATATTTCAACCACCGCCCCCCATACCACAAAGGTTTTAACCGTTTGGCTTGCTTAATTGCGGCGCATGTTTCACAATCATGGATAACCTGTGCAATAGAGTCCATAGTTAAGTCCACCCCTCGGTCACGAGCCCATCTGTATGTTGCATCTCTCCCTTGATGACCTGAAGTGTCATGAGCCCACCGAGCTAAAAATAGTTCACCTTTATGTTCCCAGTCCAAATCTATTTGGAACACTTTAGCAGCCTGATCTGCTTGTTGGTTGTTTCGATGTTCCTCAGTTGCCCGACTTTTAGGTACGTGAGCATCTACATGACGTACCTTCACGACTAGTTTCTCTAGCCGAGCAGCAATATCTTGCCACAGTTCAGCAGCCCAAATAGGTTTACCTTTACGCTGCCAGTTGCTTCGCTTCCACTGCTTTAACCACCCCCACAAGGCATTTGCCACCATCCATGAGTCAGTATAAAGATACAGCCTTGGCCACCTTTCTCGTTCAGCAATGTCTAAAGCCAGCTGGATGGCTTTTACCTCTGCAAATTGACTTGATTCACCTTGTCCTTCTGTGGCTTCTGTGACTCGTCGTATGGGACTCCATACAGCAGCTTTCCACTTCCGATGCTTTCCTACAAGACGGCAGGATCCATCGGTGAACAGGGCATACTGCTTCTCATCCTCTGGTAGTTCATTATATGGTGGGGCTTCTTCAGCACGTGTCACCTCCTTTTCTGGTGGCATTCCGAAGTCTTTGCCTTCTGGCCAGTCCATGATCACTTCTAAGATTCCTGGGCGATTAGGGTTTCCTATTCGAGCCCTCTGTGTAATTAATGCAATCCATTTACTCCATGTAGCATCAGTTGCATGATGAGTAGTAGGAACCTTACCCTTGAACATCCAGCCTAGTACTGGTAATCGGGGTGCCAGGAGAAGCTGTGCTTCAGTACCGATTACCTCTGAGGCAGCTCTAACTCCTTCGTATGCTGCCAGTATCTCTTTTTCAGTTGGGGTGTAATTGGCCTCAGAGCCCTTGTATCCTCGACTCCAAAATCCTAGGGGTCGACCTCGAGTCTCCCCTGGCACTTTCTGCCAGAGGCTCCAGGTAGGACCATTGTCCCCAGCTGAGGTGTAGAGCACATTTTTAACATCTTGTCCCATACGGACTGGTCCAAGGGCTACTGCATGCACAATTTCTTGTTTAATCTGTTCAAAAGCCTGTTGTTGTTCAGGGCCCCACTGAAAATCATTTTTCTTTCTGGTCACCTGATAAAGAGGGCGTACAATCTGGCTGTAATCTGGAATATGCATTCTCCAGAAACCCACAACGCCTAAGAAGGCTTGTGTTTCCTTTTTGTTAGTTGGTAGGGACATAGCTGTTATTTTGTTGATCACCTCTATCGGGATCTGGCGACGCCCATCTTGCCATTTAATCCCTAAAAACTGGATCTCCCGGGCAGGCCCCTTGACCTTGCCTCTTTTTATGGCAAAACCAGCTTGCAGAAGAATTTGAATTATTTTCTCCCCTTTGTCAAAAACTTCTGCTGCTGTATCACCCCATACAATGATGTCATCAATATATTGCAAATGTTCTGGAGCTCCACCCTCTTCTAGTGCAGTCTGAATCAGTCCGTGGCAAATAGTAGGACTGTGTTTCCACCCCTGGGGCAGTCGATTCCAGGTGTACTGGATACCTCTCCAGGTAAAAGCAAACTGTGGCCTGCACTTTGGTGCCAAGGGAATAGAGAAAAATGCATTAGCAATGTCTATAGTGGCGTACCACTTGGCTGCCTTTGACTCCAGTTCGTATTGAAGTTCTAGCATGTCTGGCACGGCAGCACTCAACGGTGGCGTAACTTCATTTAGGCCACGATAGTCCACAGTTAATCTCCATTCTCCATTAGACTTTTGCACTGGCCATATAGGACTATTAAAGGGTGAGCGAGTCTTGCTAATCACTCCTTGATTTTCTAATTGTCTAATCAGTTTATGAATGGGGATCAGGGAGTCTCGATTGGTGCGATATTGTCGTCGGTGCACCGTGGCAGTAGCAATTGGCACCTGTTGTTCTTCAACTTTCAGCAACCCCACAACAGAAGGATCCTCTGAGAGGCCAGGCAAGGTAGACAGCTGTTTAATGTCCTCAGTCTCTACAGCTGCTACACCAAAGGCCCATCTATATCCTTTTGGGTCCTTAAAATACCCTTTCTTAAGGTAGTCTATGCCAAGGATGCACGGAGCATCTGGACCAGTCACAATGGGGTGCTTTTTCCATTCATTTTCAGTTAGGCTCACTTCGGCCTCCAATACAGATAACTCTTGAGATCCCCCTGTTATTCCCGAGATACTGACAGATTCTGTCCCTTTATGATTCGATGGCATGAGGGTACACTGTGCACCAGTGTCTACCAGGGCTCGATACTTTTGTGGTTCTAATGTGCCAGGCCATCGAATCCACACAGTCCAATAAATCCGGTTATCCCTCTCCTCCTCCTGGCTAGAGGCAGGGCCCCTCTAATTAAAGATTGGATTCGTGCTGCTCACGGGGATTGGACCTTCATTTCCTCTATTCACTCTTGGAAAAAAAGGATTTGAGGCCCATCTACCCTGACTGGGGTCCTGCTCATTGGTAACTGGAGCAGCCATCCTCCTAGAAAAATTCTCTCTGGTATTTCTGTTAGCTTGCAACTCACGTACTCGTGCCTGTAGGGTACTGGTAGGTTGTCCATGCCATCTGTTCATGTCCTCCCCATAATCACGCAGGGTAAACCACAGGATACCTCGTGACGTGTTCCGTTTCCTTTGAGCCGGTCCAGTAGGAGGGCGTTGCCTCCTAAAGGCTGCAACACGGGCCTGTGTAGGTAGAGAGTCAAGTTTATTCTCGATCCTGGACAGTTTGTCTGACAGTTGTTTCAATGAGTCTTTGTTTTCCTTAGTCAGTTTTTCCACAGCCGAGACACGGGCCTGCAGTGGGGAAGAAATACTATCTTCATACTGTCGCATATAGTTAGCCATTTCGCCCACACTAGGTCGTGCCATAGCATCTTCTCCCCAGACTAATATTGACAATGTAGGGGCATGTGTTGGTGGAGCACTCTTCACAACCTTCCGGAACATGGATCGGTTGCATTCCACTTCATCAGGACTTACAGGATCTACAATGTCCTGAGGGTGTTTATAAATGATCTCTTGCACAGCTAGTTCTCTAAGGTAGTTAATACCTTTTTCTATAGTGGTCCATTTGCTTAGGTGGCTCATAACATCATCTTTATAGGGATACCTGCTCTTTACAGCTGACAAGAGTCGCCTCCAGAGACTGATACTGTTCGACCTTCTTGGAAGCATCTTATCAATACCACCATCTCTGGACAGGGATCCCAACTGTCTGGCTTCTCTACCATCCAGTTCTATGCTATCTGCCCCATTATCCCAGCATCGGAGCAACCAGGTAATTATTGGCTCACCGTCATAACGACTAAAATCTTTTCTTATATTTCGCAGTTCTTTCAGGGATAAGGAGTGGTAGGTTATCTCTACTTCCGAGTCCGAGTCCTCCTGTGATTGTTCTGCTTTAGAAGGACCTTTCTTGTCCTTCTTGTGTAATGGGCCTTCTTTAAAAAGACGATCAAGGAAACCCCCCTCTGTGTCAGGCCCTGACTCTGACTGAGAAGGGCCCTCACCTGGGTCCCGTGCTGGCTCTGCCTTAGAAGCCTCTGAGTCATCATCCTTCACTTTACTAGTTGATTTCTTTCGGTGTTTTCTCCTGGTTACAGGGGCAGCATGATACCTCCTGCTGTTGCTGCACCGACATCTAATCACATAGCACACCAGTAACACATACAGGACACCCAAAAATAACAACATGCCCTGTTCGAATTTTTCAGGAATCAGCTTGGCAAAAAAGGAGCAGATACTATCAAAATCAGTTAAAAGACGCCCGGTGTGCGCAGCTACGGATTCGCGATTAAAGCTGCCCATCATTGTATCATAGAGATAAGAGATCGGAATAATGACTGCCCAGTTTATCACGACATAAATCAGTATCACAACCCATACCGAAACGACACATTTTGACCAGCACGCCCTGTTAAACCACACGTAAGCACTAACACACAGCGCATACGGCAAGTAAGGTATCATTACACATAACTGTAAAACAAGCTTTATAAAGAGAAGAGGTAACACAAGGCTCACAAATGACATTACCATCTTAGCTATCTGTTTTAATTTCCAACCCCTCGTAAATCTCAAAGGAAGAAATCTGATACTCTCTTGGCTGAGCTCTCCGGGTCTCCTCCCACTGGAGCTGGGATTCGACTTATCAGAGCAACCTGTCGGAGCTTCTCTCGAGCCCCACGTTGGGCGCCAATAAATCTGTCACGGTTTAAAGCTGGGCTGGCGATTAAACCTGCGGCAGATGCCCTCTGTTATCCCCCCCCCTCCCCCCAGAGGGAAAGGGAAAGGGAAAAGGGAGAGAGACTTCTGGGTTGGAAAATTAAAACAGTTTTAATAAACTATAATAATGAAAAAAAAAGTATAATAATAATAATAAAAATAATCAAATATATACAAATATATATACAAAACCAAGATTGAGCTCCCCTGAAGTCAGCCACGTCACCACCGGCACTGCAGGGCAGGCTCCGGGAAGGCCCAGCCTGGGCCTAGCGATGGTCGAGAGCTGGATTCAGGAACGCACGGATCGGGATCGGGGGCAGCAGGAAAACAGACGGAGTCCTCCCTGGACACCGGCCATAGCAGAAAGAGAGCGAGACCCTCGTGATCCCCCCACTTTATACCGAGAATGACGTGTATGGGATGGAATACCCTCGTTGGTCAATTTTGGGTCACCTGCCCTGTCTGCTCCCCACTGCAGCTGCGACCCCCCTTCGGCTCTTCACTCGTAAGCAATGAGGAATTCAGCAGTGACCTTGGTTTCTCTCAAGAATAAGTACAGCAAGAGCCTTTCTGCACAACATCCCTACCGGTGCCTCAGTGATAACTACAAACTTCGAGCGTTATCAGTCCTGGAAGCAGACACTGTCTGCAAAAACATGCAGTTAGTTTCAGAAAATGCAGTTACTTAAAGGAGACTTAGCTGAAAGTAAAAATCACTGAAAGGAAAATCGGCCTGGTTTAGGCCAAACCAGGACACCTAGCAGGAGGAAAATGTTTGAAGTTCAGTGACCAGTTCTGTTTATTCACCATGGGAAGTAAAATCAAATTAATCATAGAAAGGTGCAACTACACTTATTCCCAGCATGTTTCATGAACTTGTTCTTAAAGATCCTAAGATGACGCTATTGATGTTTTTAAAAATAAACTATTCCATTTCTTACTAATTTTGCTATTAGTTTTTTGTATGTCTGATTTAAATTTCTTTGCTACATGAGGGGTAACAGTTTTAAACTGAAAGAGGGTAGATTTAGATTAGATAGTAGGAAGAAATTCTTTCCTGTGGAGGTGGTGAGACACTGGCACATGTTGCCCAGAGAAGTTGTGGATACCCCCTCCCTGGAAGTGTTCAAGGCCAGGTTGGATGGGGCTTTGAGCAACCTGGTCTAGTGGAAAAGTGTCCCTGCCTGTGGCAGGGGGGTTTGGAACTAGATGATCTTTAAGGTCCCTTCCAACCCAAACCATTCTATGATTTTATGATTATTAACTTTTTATTCTTGTCATATTTGCTATGAAAGTGGATAACAGATGATTCCATTTCTCCTCCTTTCATGTCTCTAGTATTTGAAGACTTGTATTTGCTCTCCTCTCTCGCTTTCCAAGTCTAAGCAGTCCAAATTTTTTGTAGCTTTCATTTTGCCTATTTTTTTCTAGCTTCTGAGTACTCTTCTTACAGTTCTCTGCTAAACACTTTTATTGAAAAAAAAAGTCCAAAGCTATGTGATTCCAGCTGAGAACACACTGATTTTGAGGAAAAGGTCAATAACATCAGAGAGCAGAACAGGAAACCTTGTTTAATTTAATCACTAGAGAGTAATCCTTTCGTTCTTTTGTGAAAACCTTTTGTCTCGCTGTAAAGTGTTATCTATTCCTTTCTTCCACTTCTTTGAATCTTTGATAGGACAATAATCATTCTCAGTTGCCTTATATAATATATCATACTTTGTATTTAAAATCAAGCCAAATTCAATTTATAAAACTGCATTGCATTCAAGGTTTGTTGAGTTTTGGAGGGCTAATTTGGCAGAAGATAAACCCCCTTGTGTTCCAGCCTGTCCTCAGATATTAGAGGGGCTGGGGGCGGCTGAGCTTAGTCTCTGAGTGATGCCCCATTTGACACCTTGGATTTTGGCAGAAATAGGCCAAAATCGGCACTATCAGTCTGTCTGTGTTCAACAGCTAACATGTTGAACTAACACAGGTCCAGATGCACTCATAGTGCGGGGCCCAGTCACGGTTGATGAACTAACATGGTTCCAGATCATGCCATACATCTGGGCGTGTCCACCAAAATAAAAACCTCATGACCAGTTCTCCAATTAAGGCAATTCATTTGAGCAACAGATACAGATTCTTTTAGATTGCCGGTGAGGAATACACTGTCTGCAAAGCACGCTTAAGTACCTATGAACTTGATTTCTAAGTTTCCTGGGGAAGCACCTGGTATAACCAAGTGTACAAATCTTACCCAAAGGCGTCCCTAAGGGTGGGAAAGAGAGGTTTAGCCCGTCGACTGATCCCAGAAGTCTGTAGTGATGTCTCCCTGACTTCTTAGCGATGGTATCTTCCCTACCTTGCCCCTTTCTTAAGAGCTTTTTTTATACTCTTTTTCTATGTTTAGGTGGAGCTTGAGTGACTCTAGTCATACATACCTTTATTTTTGATTGGTGTAAAATTCTCTCACTTCGATTTAAAGGTATAGGCTAAGAAAAATTCAGAGCACATTCTCAGGTGTTAGAGGGAGGCGGGTAGCTCTTGGGATGGAGATGTGTTTTGGTATTATGATGAGATTATGATGAGCAAAGTTCATCCACAGGACATGATTTCGCCATGCTCGCTGGCTCAGTGACCAGCATTCTGGGTGGAACATGGTATAATTTCTTGCTGGACAATGGCTATGTGATTTGTCAGCTACAAGGTTCTACGGAGTTCTCGTACCTGCTTCGTTAACAGAGCCTGGCCACGGTTATTTCCACACCGTTCCACCCTCCATTTTCTCAGAGTTGGCATGCCAAGCTCCTTTGGTGTGCAAACATCTAAGAATGCAGGTCAGGTTGCCTGGGGTACTGTTACAGTACGTGCCGACCACGTGCCACCCTAGATGCTTTCTTAGTTCTGTAAACTGTGGGTATAACTTTACTCTCAAGAAGGGTGCCTCCAATAGTTTTGATAAATTCCCCCCCGATAGTTAATTCCACAGTACTCATGCTGGAAAATTCTCAGCTCCAAAATATGGATCCCAGTCTGTCTCTTTTAGTTATACGAAAATATATGATATAGTAAATGCTTATTTCAAAGAGAAGTTGAAATAGAAGATAGTTCAAGAGCCATCATTGTTTTGTTGGCAATATTATCAGTGTACAGCACAGGAACCAGTTAGAAAAAAATTTTTACAGTTTATTTTCCATTTTACCTCTCTTTTGTACCCATTTGTTTTCCATTATGCTATAAAATGGTGTTAACACAGCATAAAACTCTTAATGCAGCATGAAATGCTATTATGAAATACAATGCCTGAGATTCTGGAAACAAAATTATAAAAACCAAACATCCCCTGTATGCCTGCTTTAAATTCAGTCATGAAATAATTATAATCTGAAATTTTTGTCAAGATATTTCTTATAACCATTCCCATAGTATACTTTTTGCAGTCAAAACCAAATAAGCCAAGATAAAAGTCACTTTGAGTAGTTTCACTAGTGATTTTTTTCTCTTTATGTATTTTTCAAAACATTATTTTAAGTACAGGTACTTCAAGTGGTAGGATTGAAATGGAAAACACGTGTCCTTTATATCTAAAGATGCTTGAATAGATTATTATTAGCTTTTTCTTGAATTTTGTAAGGATTTCATGTTAACTAGGTGGAAGTTTTCTCTGGATTGCCAGAAAGCCTAACTTTCTCATATTCAAAAAACTAACTGGAATTACAGAACCTCCGCTGGAGATCGCACAAGTATGCAGTGGTATGAAATATCAAGCATTGGGCAGTCCCCTGTATTTCATAGAAAAGATTCACTAAGGAAAGTCTGTGTTTCGGAAAGAAATTCTGTTGTCAGCATTTAAACTGTTTTGGAATCTGTGTAGTCACAGATGTGTTCCAAAACTTGTTGTTTGTTTTTTGTTGGGGTCCGCACGAGGAAGGAACTGCAGCACACCAATATGGTGCTCTAGTAGCTTCTTTATTTTGGTTAACACACACTTTTATAACCTACATACTCTCTTATGTAACGGTTACACACTAAGCTATTGGCTACAAGTATTGTCCATAATCTGGCTGCGTGCCACCTCTACTGTTCTAATTGGATATTTACTATAAACTTAAGCAAGCCACATCCCTATGCTTTCTTGCTATCTCATGCTGTTACATAACAGTGTACTGGTATGTTCTCTCTATAACTTTCCCACGGTCCAGGCCCCTACAGTTTTTTTTTTTTAAAAAAAAAGTTGGCATAGATACCTGCACAATAGCATTCACTGTAGTATCTAAGCACTGTGCAGGACCCAAGATGCCCAAAAATATGAGAACAAAAGTCTATTCTGAAAGCTTGTGCAATGCAGTTTGGGAAGTAGGAATTTGTCTCTGCAAATTCCCAACCATATTATTTTAAGAAATTGTTTCAAAGTCTTAACTTGAGATGTCTGCTTTAATAGAGTTTGCAGAGATCTTTGAAATACCGAGTGTATTTACAGAAAGACGGCCCTGGGAAATGGTGCATTAATCTAAGAAGCAGCGATCTCCTTATAGTCAGGGAAGCCCTGGACACAATGTGAGCAGTGAGCCAACTGCTGTGTAAATGCAAACTCAGAGGCGCATGAATGATGTGTGAATTGAACTCACCATGAATTTGATGTTAAATCCACTGTGTAAATATAGTAAGTATGGTACACTGGATTTGCTAATTGCCTGTTATCTCTTCAGTTTAATTAGCTGATCACCTATGTAATTTCAAAATTTCAAAATAACAACAGAATATAAACTGGCAATATCTGATTCAGGAAAAATGATAGCAAGTATCTAGTTATAACTCCTGAAGAAAATCTCCTTAGTGACAAAGCTGAAAGCTTTTTTATTTTAAAAAAAAGCCATAGACACTAGTGATGTCTTTCTAGCTGAGGCTCAGAATCAGTGTTCAGTCCAATTGTTAAGGGCAAGTGAACTGCATATTCTGAGTTCCCCAGTCTTTGTGATCCTCTTCTCGTTGCTCTCCAGACTCAGCTTTTAATTTTTTTGTTTTAGGGTGACTATTGCATTTCCTGACATGTTACAATTTTCTCCTGACCCCTCTGTTATTTCCAAATGGCTTTGTACATGGCCTCCTCTCCCTCTGTGGCAAATCTCAGGGGGATCTTGCTCACAAACATGAACGCAACTTCCATGCCTGTGATGATCTGTTTCCCATTATGCCACCCTCGACTTTATTACTGGAAGCTACAGCACCAACCTGCTATTTGCACCTCAAATGCCCATAAAACTTTGATGTTTTTCCTCCACAAATCCCATTTCACTTGTCATGATGAAAAAACTCAATATAAAAATTCGTATTAGTGCAGCACTAGACTAAGTACAATCTCTGCTTGTGAAAATGATCAGTATTGCTTTGCTCTTTCCTTCTCCACTTCCATATTTCTGTATAGAGATCTGTTGTCTCAAGTGGACTGTATATATCTCTTCTTATGTGTAGGTATGTTTATGCACAGCACAGCTATGACAAATAGTGATTGCTGCATATTCTGGAATAGTGCATGCCATGTGTGCTGGCACAGCCCACAAGACTGATTTTTTATTTTGATCCTCATCTAGAAAGGCTTCGTTAAAGAACGAGGCTATTATTTTTAAAAGGCTTAGTCACTAAGGAGTGTTTGTATGTTGAATGGATTAATTTATTTTTGGATCAGTCACAGTGCAGGAATGAATAGAAATATCCCGTGTCACTATTGCAGCTAAATATTTTGTAAAGTCAAACCACAACCTGGGGGTGTTAGAGCGAATAATAAATAATGCATCTGCTTCACCTGAAATAGCATATTGTATACAATTTTGATGACTTGTCCAGTACTTGATAATACAGAAAGCAAAGATTGTGAATATTTGGTAATGTTAAGTATGGAAAAATCCAAATAGTTATTCAGTTACTAACAAATGTAAAAGACTTGATGACATATTGTTTTTTCTCTGGATCATTCTTAAGAAAAAAGCAGTTGGAAATTGATATTCAAACTTATGAAATGCCTAAAACAATTTATGAAATCATTTTTGCATTTATTCATTTTAAATAAGGAGCAATGTATCATGGAAGCGTTAACTGTATAGTACAATATTAGAAGATTCTATCCAGTGGAAGGAGAATAATTAACCTAATTCAGATAACTAATCTAAATACATCTGAATATAACACATCTAATTAATGTACGAGATAGGACAAATTGCATTCTTCTACATTCATGAAAAATATATGCAAAAAGTATGTCTGTTCTAGTTGTTTCAGTCTTTACAAAGGGATTAATCTTGTGGCACAAGTTGTTGCAATAGGAATAATGTATCTGTGTGTATGTCTGACAAACTCTTCTGTTTGTCTCAGAGACTAATATTGTAACTGCTCCTATCCTTTTTTTCTCCCCCACCCCCCACTCCCCCGCAAAGTAAAACTAAAATTTGTGGTTTTCTGGTACAAATTTAGTGGACAATTGAAAAAGATGAAAAATTTGGATGGTAAAGACTGTTGTTTATTCTCCCAAGAAAGGTATGATTTACCTAAGTTTGAAATGGGCTGAAGCATCTGACTTCTAAAGTAGACCTAATACCCTGCTCAATTTGCATTCTTGTTAAGCCTGATTAGAAGCAGAGGGTGTTAAAAATCATGAATAGAAGTTTGACCTTATTTAGGTCAACAGCACTGAATTCAATGAAACACAGATTTGTCTAGAATATAGAATGTTATATTAAAGAAGAGCCCAATGAGATTGTTTAGTAGATGACAAAGGACCATTATCCACCAAGACCTCCACGATGCATTTACAAAGTAATATGCAGGAATGAACACTTATATAATAGAATTATTTTAGATCAATGTAGATCCAGACCCCATTTTGTCAGGGTTTCAACAAGGCTCTGGTCTGTGAGGTCAGATTCAGTTCACATATCTAAGGGTCTGCATGAAAGTGGATTAGAATTCCAGGACCATGGGATTTCTAGATTTCTAGGTCATTACAGTCACGAGTATGAGTAACTATTTATTTGAGTTTGACCACGTAGTTGTCATCGTTCTTCCTAAAATACTCTCATGAACTTTTTCTCTTCAATAACTGTTCCAGCAGTGAGCAATGCGCTCTGAGTGAATCAAGAATGTTAAATTTGATCTCCATGTCTTTTCTGTACAGTATCAGACTGAAGCCCTTAGGCTGGAGGAGGGGGAACTGAAGAGAGAAAATGGGCTAACTTTGAGTGCCCTGATAAAAATACTGAACTTCCCAGCCATATTTTTCCATACCTGGTTTAACACTGCAATAGTCCAGTATGTGTGATTTTCATCTTTCATCTGAAAAGTTAGTTACTGAGGCTCCAGAGACAGAAAAATTTTTTAATTAACCTCTCTGACTGGACATGTGATATCTAGGCAGCTATAACTCACAGCATTTGAAACAAGCTACATTTTGAAGAAGGTTAAGGAGACACTCCCATGTGGTAAGGTATTGAAACAGCATATTGCTTTACTTTTAATCTTTCCTCCTTGATTTATGATGTGGATACTTTGTCTCCCAGGAGATATCAGATACCACAGATTTTCAGCTGTGAGTGTAGGTGCCCCCTGCTACTTCTGTTTGATTTTAATACTAACCGCGCTGCCACGGGTGCTGGCAATAATTCTTAAGTTCACTGCTTCATTTTTATTTCACTTCTTTGTGTTACCTAACCTACCTTTTAACATCTGACAGTCTGAGCAAAGTCCTGATGCTGGGTAGCACAGACACCCCTTCTAGCCTCATTGACTTTGATGGGAATACAGAATCACAGAATAAAATACATTCATTGTCTCTACCAGAAACTGCTACTAAACTAGCGTGAGAGTGCACTCTGCTTCCCTCAGAGCTTCACTCTGAGGCTGAAAGCAGGGTTCATACCTTCTCTTACAGAAACAAAATAAAAGGGGAACTTTTAGTCTTCAAAAAAATTCATTCTCTTACAAAATTTCATATACCTATGATTAAAAAAGGTTCCTTTGATGCTGTTCTGCTTTCCCAACTACGTTCTTTGAAACATCCAGAACAATGACTTTAGGCTAAGAAGTTGATAGGACAGAGAATAGTACATTATCTAAGATGGATTTTGATACTTTACAAACAAAAAAAAATTTCATTAACCTGACAGAGAGAAAATAAACACCGAGTATCATAAAAAGTCATCTTTTGGGTCGCTGCATGCTACAGAACTTGAACAGGGTTTTCAGGTTATGTAGCAAAGACATTTGTCAAATGGTCAATTTTGCGTGAGTTCACAGAGATTGACACAGTATTATAGGGCATATTTAAAAGACAGAGAGTTCACAAATAGAATTTCAAAGCACAACCAGTAGAAAACACTTTTATGAACAGTTTCAAAGATTATCATAGGCTCAGTAGCCTTTTTTTTTTGTGAAAAAGTGAAACAGAGATGGATATTAATATAAATTGAATCTTCAATTTCTCTTAGTATCCCAAATGAACAAACTGTAAACCACATGTAGATGAACATACTAAACACCTGGATCTTCAAAACACTTGGCTTTCATGTGAAATTAAAGATATCTTAGGTAACCCCTTACATTGTTCACTTACTTTTTCATATTTTCAAATGAGAAGAGATCTACCATCAAGCCTGTGATTCAAATGAAATCACTCATCATGTAATAATTTCTTCTCCTCACATTATGCTGACAGATACCAGGTTTGGCGTGTGTAGCATTTTACTGTGTTTGTGTAAAAAAAAATCAAAACCAAATAATATTACTAATGTTCACTAATTCACCAGACTCAACTGGGACACTGTATCTTTTTCTGGTTTTATGAAAGGCCCTAAATTAAGTGCTGGGTATATCTACTCTCCATTGCTCGTGACTAGCTTGTTGCATGCAGTTTTCAACAATAACCCGTTCGGCGAAGGTGGCACAGAGGCATCCCCAGCCTCTGGGCCAAGAGAGCACAAACACCAATATGAGGATGCTGCAAATGGCGTTTATTTAGAGTGATACATTGCTTTATATACCCTAGAGATCTGTGTACTGCCCACCAGTAATTCTCCACTGGTTCGAGTCTTATTGCAACACTTATTCTGAGCAAGCTTGCTATTTCCTTATTGCTAAGCCGCAGACAATAACATGTTTACTCCGATGGTGTGGACTTAAGTGGTCAGCAGTTTTATTGCTGCATTGGCATTTTCGGTCCCTATTCTTTCCGTACACCTCGTGATCTTCCGATCACCGATCCCTACATCTCCCCCTCCCCATGCCAAAACAAGTTCCTTTGCCACTCGAAGGATTAAGCCTTGCCCTATAGCGTGCTTATCTGGTACCCTTTATTGCCTACAGTCCTGACGTGGCTTCTTCCAGAGCTTGCTCATATGTCAGTGTGTGTTTTTCCTTTCCTTTTGGTAAAAGCCTTTGTACCTCGTCCTTAACCTCTTGATTCTCGTCTTCCTCCATCCTTGTAGGATTTTCTTGTACAACCAATACTTGCGACGTCATCTGACTTAAGGCCTTCCTAACGCAGGAGAGCAAGCAGGAGAAAACTGTTAATGCTATAACGACTATGATAATAACAAAGAACAAACTTTTGAGTAAGGTCTTAATCCATCCGGTTAGTCCAAACCACTCGATAAGACCCTCCAGGCCAAAGAAACCCGTATCTTCCCTAAGCTTTTGTTTCACTCAGCAACGGCCGCCGTTCCTCATCTTTTTTGGCACCCCGCCGCTTTACCAGACTCTCTGTACTGTCATGACTCCTCACGTCTGAAGGTCGAGGCTGGTGCTGTTTCGGCTTCCCCCACAGGTATTCCTGCAAAACATAAAGCTCGGACAGCGTACATATTATTTCGGGTTAGGATTTTGTTTTAAATCAGGGCGCAAACAGCGTGTAGGACCCACTGTATAACATCATCTCGTTTGATGGCGGCATACCCCCTCCCGTGATGTAGCAGCTCCCAACCTGTTTCCCACTCCGCTGTCCCAGGGAACCGAGCCTTGACTGGGGGGCCCACTTCTGGCACCCCTGGACCCCAATGTCGCTTAATTGGGGCACGCTCTTGGTCTCCCCGGGTAAAATGATTTAAAGAATAAAGAGGGCGATGTAAAATGTGAGATTGGTAGTTGACAGGAATTACGTCTGGGAATCCTTCCCCCTCCCCAAGAATCTTAATTCTGTGGTTTTGTTTCTCATTTAAACCTGGTTCCCTGTGTCTCGCAGAGCCCAGTCAGAGAATCCCTGTTACAATATTTATAGGTAAATCCTTCCATTTTATAAAAACCTGATATATCGCAAAAATTCAAGTGTCTGCAATGAGTCCTCAGTAAATTCCTGAGAATTTACAATGTTTCCATTGTCCATCCTTTTGTCAGGTAATAACTGCTGAATGTGATCGCTTTCCTGCATCAGTAAGAACAGTTAGTCCAGTCATAGGTATCTCTGATCTGATAGGTTTTTTCTTCCCAATCCTGTTTGCAAATAAACTGTAGCTTTTTATCTTTTGGCAAATGTGTTAACAATTGTCCTTTTATGTACTTTGATAAGCAATTGTGTTATTGCTTCCACTCTGGTACAGTGTTGTTTTAGGATGAAAAACCAAGGAGTACACTCGAGTATTGCCTTCTGTAATAAACCCAGGCAAATTTGTATGATTCCTTACATATAAAACATAAAACAATGCAGTTCAGATTTGAATTTCTTGCCACAGAGCTCGCAGCAATTCAAAAACACACTGGTTACATGTCTCTATCCAATTGTTTTATAATGCCAGCTACATATGCTGAATCAGTAACCAAATTAAAGGGAATGGGAAAATTCTGAAATATTTTTAATACAGTTCGTAATTTTACCACCTGAGGTGAACCCTTTTCTTGTACTACCATAGATTCCCACTTGCCATCAGAATACCAGACAAGGCCCGCCTTGCCTCTGTTCCCAGATCCATCCGTAAAAATGGTAGTCCCATCCACAGGAGTGTCTGCGCACCACACTCCTGTGGCAACTGGAAGTTCCACACTCAATTTTATAACAGGATGGGAGGGCAAGTGGTAAACAACCTGTCCCGAGAAATTCTCCATAGCTGTTTGCAAAGCAAAGCTATTATCCATACACCACTCAAAATATTGAGCTGCAAAATAGGAACGGTTAGTGATGCAGGGATCTCTGGCCACAAGCTCCCGACATCGCATCCGTCCTTTGGTGAATAATCTGTGCCAATAGCTCTGCAATCATGCCATTCCAATATATGTAACGAATTTGATTACTCTGAATTCCATTGATCAATTATTGCATACGGAATTTGCCTATCAAACAAAGTGATAATTTGTATTTCCTGATTCAAATCAATATGATGTACAAATTTGGAATGTAGTCTGCTTTCTATTTTTGTAATCAGTTGCTGTACCTCTGAAGTAGTGTGTCGTGGTGCTGTTAAATTTGTGTCCCCTGCTAACAACTGGAATAGAGACTGCAATTGTGACAACGTAAGCCCCAAGTACGGCCGCAGCCATAACTTGAGCCTTATGTTCCACAGTACCCACTTTTGCACATGCCTTTATCATAGCATTCAAATCTGTTTTTCCAGGTAAAGCTTCAATGATCTTTTGACAATCAGCATTAGCATTATCCCTGTTTGCCACAGGTCCAAGGCTTGGCAGCCGCACAGGTTAACCCCATGTGGAAACACCAGTCCTGTGCTCCCTGCGGTTTGGGCTGCGAGTTAACTGCATAGGTCTGGAACTGGTTGTGTCATCATACGATTTACGATTCCCCCCCCTGCGTTTTTTTCTCCAGTTTCCCTGTATTCTGCAGCTGGTTGTTATCAGCTGACCTTGAGCATTATACTGAGACTTGTACAGCTTCACAAAATGTCCTAGCGTCCTACAGCAATGACACATCAAAACAGAGTTATCTCTCCCACTCAGCTTCAACTTCTTAAGGCAGTTTTTCTTAAAGTGACCTTCCTGTTCGTATGTATAATAACGATGAACTACCTTAATTGTCGCCGCAAAAGTTTTCGCTAAATGTTCCATCTGCAATGTGGTGGTTCCTACTTTCTCACATGCATCTATTAGCTCAGTTAAGGTGGCATTACTATTTGTCATCCCTGCAACAACTTTTCTGCAGTCCTCACCTGTGTTGTCTTTCGCTAATTATAGTGGTAATGCTTCTTTTACAGTTTTCCAATCTAACAGTTGCCAAATATTTCTTCCCTCAGGACCCGCACCCACAATCACCGGATATGCCCGTGGAATCACAACTCCTTCTAATAACACATCTCGAATGACCCCTTTGCAGTTTTCCATTTCACTCCTCCCTCACCTCCCACATTACCAGATGGAAGCAAACCTCCCCCCCCGCCCTGATCTAAAGGTGGAGTAGGGAGTTGTAAAGGAGGTTGAGGTGGCCTTAATACTTGTCTCGAACACAGAGGGGGGTTTTGGGGGAGACATAGTCACGTGTCCCGAGGCGTTGGCTGAACGATGCTGCTGCAATTCCGTCTTTAATTCTTCCAGTCGTCTACCAAGCTCTGTAACGTCAATTTCGTGTCCATTTCGTGATGGTAACGGTCCTTTAAGTCCTTGTGACTCTGGTACTGCGGACTCTGTAAATGGCGAATCCGGTAAAGGTGGGTATAAAGCATGTAGAGATCAATGAGAGGGAGGGGGTTTCGGAGGGGGTTTCTGCCAAGTCTCCTGTTCAGCGTCTGAATCAATTAGTTCAAATCGAGTTCGTGTTTTAGGGCGCACTCCCGGTTCTGATGGATCTGTATCTATTTTTCTCACTCCCCGCTCCTCAGCTTTTTTCGGAGCCGTCCGTACCCACGGTGATCTGACAACTAGGATAACCAGGACCTTTAAACCACTCAGTGAGCACTCGGTGGCTATTACTCTCCAGTCCGTTAATGGTATTTCCTTCGGTTTGCCCTGGTTCCCCTTTTCCTTCTCCATTTTGGACAGCATCGTTCTCTGCCGCCGCATTTCCTGTTTCAATGCGGTTAGCAGTGCACTCATTTCCTGCATTGCCTTATTTGGGCTGTTACTAAGCCTTGTCTCTGCCCCTTTTATCTTCTGCATTTGCTGTGTCAGTCCTTGTAAGGAGTCAGAATCCTCCGAATCGGAGGATTCAGAGGCGTCTGACTCCCTCTCCACTTCCGGGAGGGGACTTAGTTTGGGCGCGGCACCTCTTTGCCCAGCGCCATCTTGCACCAGAGATGATCTAGGTGCGGTCACATCAGGGGCGCACTCCTCCTCGTCTTCTGTTAGTTCCCTCCTACGTAAAAGTGCTCCCGGTATCCAAGCTAATGCATCATCCAGTACCAAATGATTTTTATACTCGTCATTTTGGCCCCGCTTAGGTTCCTTCTCCAAAGGACCACCACGCTCCTCCTCACTTCCTATAGTTTCCTTCCTAACTCTCTCTAATTCTGACCAGGGATAACCAGGGGGTGCTGATGGTGAAACAGACGGAGGAGAAGGAACAAGCTTAGGTGGTTTTAGCAGGTCTCTTTTCTTAGGCACTACAGGATAGGCTTGTTTTCGCGTTCCCAAGTTCTCATCATCAGACGTTTCAGTATCAACACCGTTATTATCACCCTTATTATCACCCGATTTGTTCTCCGTTGCCTCCTCATTCTCCTTTCCCTCCCCCAGATCCATCCCCTCTTGCTGAGCCGCCACACTACAGAACAGAGCCTCCCGTGCCGCCTTCCATGTCTCCTTTTCTTCCCGAGCTCTACGTAAGAGTCGGGTGATATCTCCCCACACCTTTAAATCCTTTGAATTTTTTGAGTGCATAGCATACTCCGCTAGAGCGGAGGTGCACTGATCCCAGCCCTCGGGGAATAAAACATCCCCGGGGCAGCTAATCGCTCCCTCTTTCAGGAGCCGCTCGATGCAGTTTTTAACTGCTGACGTTTTCACAGAAACACCCCATTCGCGAGCACACGTCTGTACGACCTTAATTATCGCGTCCATGCTCCGGAGCCGTCGACCGCCTGCGGTCCGCCACCTTCGAGTATCACGTCGGGGTCACCACTTGTTGCATGCAGTTTTCAACAATAACCCGTTCGGCGAAGGTGGCACAGAGGCATCCCCAGCCTCTGGGCCAAGAGAGCACAAACACCAATATGAGGATGCTGCAAATGGCGTTTATTTAGAGTGATACATTGCTTTGTATACCCTAGAGATCTGTGTACCGCCCACCAGTAATTCTCCACTGGTTCGAGTCTTATTGCAACACTTATTCTGAGCAAGCTTGCTATTTCCTTATTGCTAAGCCGCAGACAATAACATGTTTACTCCGATGGTGTGGACTTAAGTGGTCAGCAGTTTTATTGCTGCATTGGCATTTTCGGTCCCTATTCTTTCCGTACACCTCGTGATCTTCCGATCGCCGATCCCTACACTAGCTCTCTCTGCTTGGAGGAGGAAGAGGCATTATGAAATTTGTTGACAGTAATGCTTCTTTTCTACAGGGAGCAGTTTCTGGAAATATGTGCTGAAGTGGACAAATTCAGTTCAGTTAAAGAATTAAAAATGAATTAAAATAAAATAATATCTTTATAGATGATCTAGACGTAGGGATTGAATACACCCTCAGTAAATTTGCAGATGACACCAAGCTGGGTGGGAGTGTCGATCTGCTGGAGGGTAGGAAGGACCTACAGAGGGATCTGGACAGGTTAGATAGATGGGCCGAGACCAACGGCATGAGGTTCAACAAGAACAAGTGCCGGGTCTTACACTTCGGCCACAACAACCCCATGCAGCGCTACAGGCTGGGGGAAGAGTGGTTAGAGAGTGGCCCGGTGGAAAGAGACCTGGGGGTGCTGATCGACAGCCAGCTAAACATGAGCCAGCAGCGTGCCCAGGTGGCCAAGAAGGCCAATGGCATCCTGGTCTCTATTAAGAATAGTGTAGCCCACTGGCCTAGGGAAGTGATCGTCCCTCTGTACTTGGCACTGGTGAGGCCGCACCTTGAGTACTGTGTCCAGTTCTGGGCCCCGCACTTCAAGAAAGATGTTGAGGTGTTGGAGCGAGTCTAGAGGAGGGCGACCAACCTGGTGAAGGGTCTGGAGGGTCTGACCTATGAGGAATGGCTGAGGGAGTTGGGGTTGTTTAACCTGGAGAAGAGGAGGCTCAGAGGTGACCTTACTGCAGTCTACAACTACCTGAAGGGAGGTTGTAGTGAAGTGGGAGCTGGCCTCTTCTCCCGGGCAGCTAAAGATAGGACAAGAGGACACAGCCTCAAGCTTCGCCAGGGGAGGTTCAGGTTGGACATTAGGAAGAATTTCTTTTCAGAAAGGGTTATTAGACATTGGAATGGGCTGCCCAGGGAGGTGGTGGAGTCACCATCTCTGGATGTGTTGAAGAAAAGACTGGACATGGCACTTAGTGCCATGGCCTAGTTGACATGGTGGTGTCAGGGCAATGGTTGGACTCGATGATCCCAGAGATCTCTTCCAAACTGATTGATTCTGTGATTCTGTGAAAAAGATCTCTATAAACAATCCATAACGCTTTGGATACTACTTATTAAAAGAGAAAGGGGATAGTGGATTATAATTAATAAACAGAAGAGTAACTTTATTCATAAATACCTGTAGCCCAGATGTGCAAGAAGAGAAAATTCAAGTGATGCAACAGGCCTAACTTGTATTGACATGTTTGGAAACCATCTTGAGGTTTTCTTCAGTCATTTCCGTGGATTCCTTAGGAACTGCTCTCAAATTATCAATATGAAATTTGTCTCTTTCAGGAACTATGAGTTTTTTCTATTCAGCTAACTAGATGTTACAGAGCTTTATTCTCTCATACACTTTCCTTGGGCTTCTGTCCCCAAACCGTATTTCTAAAGGGATTTCAGTCAAACTCACCATGCCCCCAGGCAACCCAGATGATCGACGTGGCTTTTTGGGTGTAGGGTGGGCTCTAGAAAAGTCTATGCCTCGTGGAGCAGGAGTGAAAAGGTGGTATCCCAGCCCCACTGCCTGGCCAATCTGGTGTCTACGAAGTGCTGGCAGATAAGCCTAGCACCTACCTTCCACCAGTTCTTTTATGTCCATGCTGCGAGGCCAGAAAATTCTGGCCTGGAGCTAATGCTTCTTTTGAGCCAGTACTGTTTTGGAGTACGTCTGTAGTTGCTGTTTCTGATAGACTAAAAACAATTCACACCGTTGCACAACCTTGAGTCACAAGCCAGAGAGTATGATGCAGGTCTCCGCATGCCAAGAGGAGAAAAAGCAATTTTAAGGGTGACTCCTTAAGTGGATAAGGTCACTAAAAGGTGCAGTCCTTTGGCACTGGGAGAAAAAAAATCCTTCCTAAGTGGCAGGGTTCTGATGTATTTTTAAGCAAGGTGTTGAAAAGCGTGCGATCTGGGAAATGCTGTATTTTAGAAGTGATAAAAAAATCTTTTAATGTAGGAGAAAAGATGTGTGAATTAATTAGACAAAGCTGAAATACTCAGAAGCAGAACAGAGAAAGTATGACTGGTTTATGTAGAATACTGATTGCATGTTACCAAAACTGTAGAGGAACAGATCTATTTTTCTAGTTTATCTTTTTTATTTTTTCTGTGATATTGACCAGATTTTCAAAATACAGGGTTAGGTTTAAAAGTGTTCAAAACCTATGAGGAAGACTTCATTTTCAAAAACTCAAGTTTACATTTAGGTACTAATGCAAATGTCCTTTTTCTTTATGTTTATAATTTTTGTTATAATCTAGTCATGTACTTGCAGTTACTGCGTTGTCTTGGAATGACCTGAAAAGACAGCACGTGATTTTCAATAGCTTTTCTTGCCTTAACAGCTTATGTCAAACTTCATTGTACTGAAATTCTCTTCCTGAAGGTGTAGGCTTTTTGCGAATATAATTTCATTAACTTCTTAACACTTGATGTTTTCATCCTTTTGTTTTTAGTATTTATTTTTCTCTTTCAAGGTGTACACACATTCTCATTATAGTAAGACTATTTCACTACATTCTTATTACTGAAAACTGCTGGATGTCCATGACTGATGCGCAGGGAGCAGATTGCATATTTACAAAGGCATTAAAGCTGAGCAGTCTGTACTGCACTTAATATTGTTCCTTACCAGTGAGTTAATAATAACTGTTATGAAACACAAGGCAATCCTTTGTTCAGCACTGACACTGATAAATATGGTTTTCAGTTGTTCTGGTCATTTCCTCATTTGGTCTCTACTCCTTAGGGAAGAAACAGTTAAAATTATTGCCAGCCTTTCCTTCTGATGATATTGGCTCATTGTTTGTTTGCCACAACCATTTAGTCAGGATGGAACTACTGGGAAAAATAACCTTCCTGAAAATGCAAAGTACTGCCAGCTTTGAAGAGAAATGGCACACAATGGATATTTGCTGTTTAGTGTTTGCATTTCCAGGGTCTTTCAGAAAGGACAATTTTTTCTTCTGCTGTTCATATGGATGGCATATTTGCTGGATGTGAACCACAATGTTATCAAACATGTCTAATGCAGCCAGGGACATTCAAAAATCTGATGAATCCATGACCTGATTCTACAAGGTGTCTGCATGAAATAATTTCAAAGCCCACTGATATTAAATAGGGGTAGAGTTGACTGTGTTTTTGACAGGGTCATTCAGCATTGTAGGTTGCTCTAATAGTATTATTTTAACATGGGCACAGAACCTTCAATATCCATCCAGTGTGTTTCAAACTTTCTTTGTTATTTTCCATTAATTACCCACTTGCTACAGAAAACAGCTGGAGATATCTTCAAACCAGTAATTTTAAATAAGGTCTCTTTAGATGTTCAAATAAAATATACCTGCTGGCACACTTTGGAAATAAGAACCATCAGAACAAGTGAGATATCTAGTTGGGTTTTTTCATTGTTAAAGTAGAAGTAGCAATTGGCACCTATTGACTGACTAATAATAAATAATTAAAAAATCACAGATTTTTTTTTTTTTACTTTTGTAAAGAAATTCCTTTTAGGAATAAATTAATAATCTTAGCTTGTATCCTGATATATTCTCTTCTAAAGAAGTATTTTACCTACTTTTGCAGTGAGTTACTGTTATGTGTTCCAACACTGTGAAAAGGAAAGAACTAAAGCGGAGTGATGCCAAAATTTTATTATGAGTCTCAGGTCACTTGGTAGTCTTCTTTAAGTATCAGTCCCTGGAGTTCCTAGCTAGAAGAAGACTAGTTTTACTATCAAAAAAAAAAAAAAATCAATTATTTTTGGTGGAGAAAAGCTGGAAAATATGATGCCTACAGGCCCAAAGAACAGATAGCAAATCAAAAACATACACAAGGATATAAAAATATAGAAATTGATCAGTCTACACTTTTACACCACATCAAAGTGTTTTGGGGGCCTGTCTTGCAGTGTTTTGAGCTGAAAATCCATGGCAAATACCATAGGAATTACATGTGATGACCCTGTTCTTTTTTTTTTATTTTTTTCTCCAGAAATTTTGTGTCAATTTGTTTTAAACTAATTAGGCCTTTAACAAATCAACATTATGAAGTGGTAACTTACTGAGGAGTTTAAAGGGCAAAATGAAATAACTTTATTTAAGAAATAAAAGCAACCAACTTTCATGTTGCTGACAAATTATTGTTGAACCAGCATATTCCATGGACTGGTCAAGATACTCTTTCATTTTGCTGTCTCATTCACAGTATTGGAAGACCACAGTCTCTGAGGTACAACAGACTCCCTTCTGTTCTGTGATCCTCCTCCATACCACCTGGTATTTCCTCCGGTATGTAGTTGTTCGCTGCTTCAACAACAAAAGAATGACCCCTTCTCTGCCACAGAATTTTCTTCATCCAGGAGGTAATCTACTTGCCTTCCAAGGTCCAGAAAGTATCCAAACATCTTCAGCGTTCTGAAACTCAGCTGTGATAAATGTCACATAGCACCAAAGTATGACCTGTAGGCCTCTGGGCATCCAAAAGACTGCAATAGCTGGTCAACAGGATTTTCAGTAAGGTTTTCAGTAAAAACTTGCTAATAAAAGATCATAGATATTATGAAGGTATTTTTTTTCCAAAACATTTAAGAATCTTAACAAGTTTAAACTTAATTTCTTAGGGATCTCCATGCTAAATAATACCATTTGGGGGAGATGTTTCACTGCATCTCTGCAAGTCTTGCAGCTTCTCTTGGTCCTATCTATGAGCATAGCAACAGAAGCAAAAGGGGAGATCAGAAGCCTGTCTGTGACAAAAGGCAACAATTAAGCTGACAAACTAGTAGAAAAGAATAGATTAGTTCTAGAAAAGAATAAACAGAAAGAAAAAAAAACAGATTCGCCCAATCACGAGAATGTGCAACTTATCTGGGCACTTCAAAATTTCTGGGAGACTTGTATGTCTTCTGGAGCTGACTGAGCAGGGAAGATGCCACTACCAAGGAGATCTAGCTTTTCTAGAGAGCATAGATCGAAGGAAAGGCAGAAAACTAATCTAGGAAAATGGATTAAGAACTGAAAAATACTTTCCCATCTCTCCAGTTTCCCCAGTGGTATAACCTTGGGTAAATAAATCAAGTCTTAGTTTCAGGGCAGGATTTCAATATATGTTCATAGACTATGAAATATTGCATAGTCTATGCATAGTCTCTTGCATCATCCCTGATTACCACAGTGTGATGTGGGAAGCTCCGTTTCAGAGTAGTTATGTCTTTTGCTCTTGCTTCTCTGTCTGAAATTTCACAAACAGAAAAAAATCTTTCTTGATTATGCTCCTAAATTTGCTCTCACTCCAGCACTGTCTGGTATCTATACTCTCCACCATCAAATATTTATGGATAGTTGTTGTATCCCTTCTCAGCATTCCTTTTACTAGGCCAAAAATTTTCCTTTAGCCTTTTCTTGCAAGATATGACTTTCATTTCCTCTGATGATCTATGTAAATCTCTCTATTTTTTTTCTTGAATTTTGTGCCATTATTATTATTATTATTAGACTCATCATTGAGGTAGGATTTTTTTTCTGTATGATATGCCAGTCTCTTCTAAAATAGATAGTTCAGTACAAACTTTTTATTAAAAAAGGGTTTTTAAAATCATATATTTGATCAGTCTCATTATTTAAAATGGTAACTTTACTGAAAATCTCATTTAGTCACAGAATTTTCTTTGAAGGTTAGTGGTTGTTAGCAGTCCTTTAGTAATTTCTAATCTTTCTGTCTTTTCCAACTCTACTAGTTTTCCATGTGACAGTACCAATCTCACACTGAAGTCCAATTAGATGAGATTGCTTGTATTTCTCTTATTTAGGAAATTTAGCTGCCAGGTCATTTTTGCTAAGACCTTTAATGTCTAACCCCATTTTCTTTAACTTCCATATCTGTAGTTGCTCTTTATATAAAATTTTGTTATAATGTCTTGCACATTATTGAGCTTATATCAACAGTTCTGAACATTTGAATCAAATAATTCACTTCTGAATTATGAGTTGTTTTTTTTTAAGTTGTTTTTAATATGTGCTACAGTTACTATTCACTAGATTTCAAAAACAAAACCAAGACTCTCTTGTCTTAAAAATCTTTGTATGGATGCTTGCAGTGACAGGTTTACGGTTGGACTTGATGATCTTAAGGGTTTTTTCCAACCTAAGTGACTCTGATTCTGTAGTGATTTTGTGTGTCAGGTATGGAACAACTTGTGGAGGGAGATTATTGGTCCCGACCAATTTGGGGTCATTGATTTATTCGAGTTTTCCTTCTAGTTTCATTGTGGTGGATTCTGCTCTCCTGTTGTCCTTAAGTTCATCTTCTCTTTGTCCCTAGCTCAACAGTGGCTTCATTGTGAAAATCTTTATATATTGATTTGGTTTTGGAGCCACAGTAATTTTATTTTTAATCTCTGTTCAGAACCTTCTTCACAGTAATCTTACTTTTTAAAATTATTTTTTTCTTCTGTATACCTGAAGAATCTTAAGTTGCTTGTTTTAATATCCTTTCCCAGGTCTGACTAACTTGCCTCTTACCTTTCTATTTCTTGATTCCTAAAACATAATTTTTCTTGCTAATCAAGTTCATTGTTTTTTTTTTTTTCTGCCTACATATAAATCCTTCCTGAGAGAACTATTGATTCAGTTAGGCCCTTTTTCAGAATGTTTTTTATCCTCTTTTTCATATCATTTCCCCTGTGTAGATTGCTGACAATTTTAGTATCTTGGACTTGAAGGAATTCCAGTGGTGACAGACAAATCAAAATAAAAAGCTAGTTGACTTTACTCTTCAGATGTTCTTTTCCCGTAATAGCTACAAGTAAAAGTTTGAAATTAAATTTAATATGAAAGGCAAAGACAGTTCTTCCACAGAATATTATTTTTTATATTTTGGCATACAAATTTATAAGCTGCTAATGTTAAGTTCAAAATTTTCAGTTGCACCTGTTTCACATAACAAGAAAAAAAACCCCTTGATTGCCTGTTATTGTCATGGGGGGGCAGAGGCTGCATGTACTTTTGAACTGTTAAATATTTCATTATAAATTTGATAGTTTTCACCGCAGTTAAATACCCTGAACTGTCATATGTCTCTACTGAGGCAGTTGTCAGCAAGAGATAATTCTCTGGCCGTGGTAGAGAGGAATCATTAAGCTAAACATCACGTCCTTTAAATGACTAAAAGTGAACCTGACTAGGTCCAAATGGAGATATGGCCAATTTTTTGGCCACAGGGAAGGTTAAAGGTGGAGTAACACCACCTTTTCTTGACGAGGACATAAAGGGACAAAGAATGAAGAAACTTCAGCTGTTCTATGGAGACATGCATAAATTCTCTTTACTTTGTGGATTATCTTGATGGAAGGATACAGAAATGGCAGGTATCTTGGAATATTCTCATTCCTCACCAGTGTGAACAGGCAATATGTTGTTCTGTTTTACTGGGTCTACTAAGCTTTTTGTTGTTTTGGATGTTGAAAAAATAATGGTCTCTTTGAAATTATTAAGTAGCTCAACCTATAATAGAGCAAGAATGTTTCTGTTTAAAAGTGAAATCAGAGTTAAGTTCATGAGCTTGTGCTGGCAGAAACATCTTCTGTAGATGTTACTCATTGGCCCATTGGACATATTCGTCCTTTTTTCTCTATGACTGCAATTAGAAAGTTTATAAATCTACAGGTTTTTCCTTTTTTTTTCCCCATGATTTCAGAGAAAAAAGTTGTTAATGAACAAACTTCCAACTTGCAAAAATGCTGATGGTCTAAACTCAAATGCAGTCCGATGTGTCTTCCTGTCTAAATCTGCAAAGCAGCTGTAGAAGTAACTTGGCTGGGGTGAAGCCTGCTGAGTATTTACATGATTACGTAAAGCATTTTAAATCAAAATTTACAAGCAATCAGAAGACTTAAAAAAAATGCAGTTAAGAAGTACAGCATAACATCCTTCTCCAATTTCCCCTCATTAACTACTTCATTTTTATGCATTCTGAACAGTTCCTGATCTTAAGTCAAAATGTGTCCATGATCATATCCAAAGTGAACTCTCTCACAGTCTACATAATACTTTGCTAGATTAATTGCTCAGTTTGTATGACTCAGGAACATCTTCCAATCAAAGCAGTTTTAGAAATAATATTATTTTGGTTTTACCATGATTAATTCAAATAAGTTTAAGTGAAATGCATATCCTTTGCTTTTCCCTGTAAATGTTGAAGGGTATTGAATCCATAGTTTTATTTCAGTCTTAAAGTAAAACATTTTGCATAAATATTAATAAATTTGCATAAATTATTTGTCCACGACAATCTGACAAGCAATTTGAAAAGAATCATAAATGATGACAATCAGTTTCATAATTGCAATTTATGTTAATAACCTCTCCATGGCTTTAACTCTTTTCTGCATTATGGGCAAATTTAAATGTTGTACTCACACAGTAGTAATGTTTTTATTGTCTTAGTTTAATCAAAAGTAGACACTTTAATGGAATAAAATAGATACAAAATGATTATTTTGAAAATTAAAAGTTCATAATTTCCAACCTTATGAAATTGCAAATGCCTACAAATAACTCGAGCTATCCTGCTGGATTCTTGCTAAGCTTATAGAAGACTAGGTATGTAATATTCTTTCTTTTTAGTTTCCTGTTTGTAGATTTGTTGATATTTTTGTAGATAATTTTGTGTAGGATTTCTTGGGAGTGTTTAAGCTTGTATATTTTCTTCTACGCAGTTTGAAGTTATAAGCACAAATTTCCTCTTTTAACAGGAAAATGGTGAATAATGAAAATATCCTTGAATCTTAATTTTAAACCAGATTTTGTTTCCCTTAAATCATACCAAACAGAACAGACTACGAATCTGTGGTTACAGTGGTCGTCTGTCATGGTGCTATCCCAGAAGCTGAGGGTTATAGTGCATCAGGACAGGACATCTTTCTGTTCGGTTCAGTGAATATTGAAGTGGGACTCATGAGACTGCAATAAAAGGGATTGTTCTGTTAATAGTTTAAACAAAGGGAATAAATGTGAAATAGGAATATGTGGTATCAGATTTTACAAATTATTCGGAATCTAGAATTTATTGCATGACAGGTCATTAAGTGATTATTTGAGCCTGATTAACAGATTTCTACTCTTACTGAAATCACTGGGATATTTTTTATTTTACCTTAGAAGAAATAAATTAGGTTCTTGATGCTTAATTACCATTTACTAGTGATTTAATATGTTACAAAAAATTCTTTGATCTATACCATATTGCAATTATAAAATGCCCCATAGGGAAACCCATAGTTCATCAGAACAAAAAAGAGGAATCATGGAGAATTCCCAAGTACATGGATACAAAGGTAAAATTTAGTTTTGCCAAATCTCCCTCTTCCCATGTGATGCCTCTGTGTACCTTAGAGCTTTCCATATAAACTTGGAAATCAGGAAAAAAAAAGCTGGTGGCAGAACTGTGAAAGTACAGTAGAAATTACCTGTAGTTCAACTGTTTATTTTAAAGACTGTCTTCTATTTAAGGTGAACTTAGATAGTAACCAGACCAGTCAGCCTTGGAGAAGAACTGTTATTATTGATTCATTTTCTGAGAAAAGGAAATTTTAACTGTATGATAGGTAAGTAGCAATGTTTCTAGTGAAAGCTAATTTGAAAATAAGCTGTATGAACATGTCCTGAACGATCAACAACAAACCCAGCTTCTTTTTTCCAAGCAGATAGTGTCATCCATTGAAAACTCGGAAAACCCTGCAAAAGAGGTTTGGGCGTCTGCCACTGTTTCTTTGACTTTGAAGTAATCATTGTCAAAGTTAAATCTTAGCTCACTGAATATGTTGCAACTTTACCAAGTCTGCATGTAGTCAAAAACATTAATGACAATAAGAGAAGCTCAAAGTCCGGGTATAATTTCCAGAGCTTTTATTTCATTCTGGGCTTTTTTTTTTTAATATATATGTAGTCTTAACACAAACGTGGATGAGCAAATTATGTTACTGTGCAATAAAATCTATGAACTTCAAGATTTAAAAAGGCCTGTATTAAAAATATTTTTGAGCCTTTTACCAAGTGTATTGGAGTAGGTGACAAGGTTTGGCAGTAGGGGGGCTATGGGGCTGGCCTCTGTGGGAAGATGGCAGGAGCTGCCCCATGCTGGATACAGACAGTTCCAGCCATCTCTGCAACAGACCCACTACAGGAGATAGCTGAGCCCATCAGCCACAGCTGGGGCACCTCTGGGAAAATGTATGTAAGAAAGGGCAGAAAACAGCACACAGGTGGAGGAGAAGGGAAAAAAAGAGTGAGAAACAGCAGAGGGAACATCAAAGTCAGAGGAGGAGAGTTTCTCCATGTCAGAGAAGATATTCCCCTGCACCATGCCAAGCTTTTAGCATTATTGTTTTTTCCTGGCACTTTATTAAGAGGTCTTCCTAATTATAGGTTTATAAAATAAGCTCAACTGAAACAACAATTCAATAGGATTCTTGTTCTGGAATTAAGCATACCCATATATAGTTAATATTTGAATATATAACTTGTAGAACATTAAGCCCTTAGGCCTAAAGGATAAAGTGATTTAACTGTTGTCAGTCTTCATGCATCTGTGTTTTCTTTGCTTCAGTCAGAGTTGCAATGTTCTTTGAACACAGATGTTGTCATAATTTTTTCCATAATTTATCACAGGGACACATGGCACTATAGAAATTTTAGGTAAATATAGCAAAAAGATTATGTAATGTCCTGCTTGAAACTAATAGCACAATTTAAGGAAATTGTCTAAATCAGTATTTCTAAATTTCAGTATGAGTTTTTTCCTTATAGTAGCTATTGGCTTGGATTTGGGTTTTTTTTTTTGAAAAATGCCCTTATGACAGGATGCAATATCAGTTCATAAAAAGTTATTCTTAAATCTCCTTTGAAAGCACTTATAACTCCAGCTTCCTCTCAGTCTCAGTTGATTTTCAAAATTGGTGATATTCATTTATTATTCATTTGATATTGTTATTTAAGAATAAAATGGTGAATTTTCAAGAAATACATTTAAGAAAATGCAATTGAAATACTCTTCTACTATAAAATACTCATGTCTTTTATTCCATAGAACACTTTCCTATATACTTTTTGAGTAATATTTGTATGCTTCACTGCTTTTCCTTCCATCCTTACTTTTCCTCTCTACCTCATGTAAATGAATTAGAGGATTCTGGGATACTTGGAAACCAGAACTCTGTCAAAAATAATTCCTTCTTCATTAAGATAAAGCTGGGAGTCTGCCACAGCACTGCCAGAGATAGAGATTTCAATTTTCTGGTAGGCTGAAGCGTAAAAGAGAGGAAAATAAAATGCATTCTAGAATTCACCTTTTCTTTTCAACTGAATTAATTATAATATACTGTATCTGTTGTGCTGTGAATGCTACTCTAAAGAAGTCAAAGTGAGACTGCTAAATCTTGTCTGGCTTTGAAGATCTTGGCAGTTGGTTTTCTATATGTTCCTATTAATCAATTTGAATCCTCTGTGAGACTGAAAGGATGCTGGATGTTGCCGCCTTATTTAGCTTATTTGCTACTAAGAACCTGTGATGCATTCAGGTTACTTACCATTTGGTATAGTAAAGTTAATATATTGCTAAGTAACTGAAGAATTGCCTCCTTGTCACTTGCATTGATTGCCCAACTGCAATACAGAGTTATAGGAAAGAGTCTGCATCATTAGTCAACCCAAACTGCAATAGTTGAAACAGAGACATTTGGCGTTTGTAAGCTGAAGTTAAGTAGAGATTTTAGACTGTAGCTTTTTGACCCTGTACTTTTTCAAAAGTACATTTATTTGGTGAAAGCAATAAAGTTCACAATTATAATGATCTGATTAAATTATAACACTACTCAGCTAAGAGTTTACATTATGAACTTACTTCAGGGAATGACTGACTCTTAGAGAAGACTAGTGTGCAGCAGAATTTGACTACATTAAGCCTAAGATCTGCTTTCCCTCTGTGTACATCTAGGATACTTCCACCAGTCCAACAGATCTGGATTTACAAAGAGAAAACTGAAATTTGCAAGAAATTATTTTCAAGTCACTCCTCATTTACTCTCTGTTTTCCTGAATCTTTGTCGAGCAAACAACTATTACTAACTTTGCACATATAAACAGCTACACTATTAATGATGGGAATACTTGAAATTCATAAAGCTAGTCAGTTACAGTCTTCCACTGTGTAATATTATCTAAAATATAAGCAGAATATTACATGGAATGGAAAATTAAAATAATAAATGTTGTTATATATGTATTTTAATTATTATCTGAAACAATTCATAGTTTTGCATTTTTTATTGTTGCAACTGAAAAATATTTATGTAGAATAAATACTTGGTGTCTCTAATACAAAATTTATATTAGTATGAAAGCCAGCATGGATCATAGGAAGCCACTTCCAGACAAGTTACAGACAAAATAATTTCTAGGTTATGTATACACAGATACTCTCTTACTGACCTATATTACCTGTGTTGGGAACTGGGAGGGGTGTGAGTCTACTGAAAAAACATTTTCAGAAATTAATGTATTTTCTTGTTCATCATTAAATTTGTTTAATAGATTTTACATCATATGATTCACAGAATCACAGAATCAGTCAGGTTGGAAGAGACCTCTGGGATCATCGAGTCCAACCATTGCCCTGACACCACCACATCAACTAGACCATGTCCAGTCTTTTCTTAAACACATTCAGAGACGGTGACTCCACCACCTCCCTGGGCAGCCCATTCCAATGTCTAATAACCCTTTCTGAGAAGAAATTCTTCCTAATGTCTAATCTGAACCTCCCCTGGCGAAGCTTGAGGCTGTGTCCTCTTGTCCTATCGCTAGTTGCCCGGGAGAAGAGGCCAACTCCCACTTCACTACAACCTCCCTTCAGGTAGTTGTAGACTGCAGTAAGGTCACCTCTGAGCCTCCTCTTCTCCAGGCTAAACAACCCCAGCTCCCTCAGCTGTTCCTCAGAGGTCAGACCCTCCAGACCCTTCACCAGGTTGGTCGCCCTCCTCTAGACTCGGCTCCAACACCTCAACATCTTTCTTGAAGTGCGGGGCCCAGAACTGAACACAGGATTCAAGATGCGGCCTCACCAGTGCCGAGTACAGAGGGACGATCACTTCTCTAGACCGGCTAGCTACACTATTCCTAATAGAGGCCAAGATGCCATTGGCCTTCTTGGCCACCTGGGCACACTGCTGGTTCATGTTTAGCTGGCCGTCGATCAGCACCCCCAGGTCTCTTTCCACCGGGCCACTCTCTAACCACTCTTCCCCCAGCCTGTAGCGCTGCATGGGGCTGTTGTATTGGATCCACCAATACTTACTTCATGTGAAGGTACAAGTTGTATAACTGCACACACAAAATAGGATGTGTAACACACACAGTACTTTCTTTCAGACATTTTGGTCTCAGTGTGTATAGCATTTATCTCCTAACCTTTAGAGAGAGGAATAGCAAAGCTGCCTATCAGCTTGTTTTCAGTATGGTATGTTTTGTCTTTAGCTACACTGAGGTACTGAAATTGTGTTAGTACAAGACAAATAAATTTTACTTTGTCTATGGATTGCAGTTTTTTTATCTCATATTTATGGATTCAGTCTTCTAGTTATGCACAGGAGAAAGCATACATACAAGTGTAGAATATGTATATTTCCTGACTGAATCAGGATTAAATGTTTCACAGAATCACAGAATGTCAGGGATTGGAAGGGACCTCGAAAGATCATCTAGTCCAATCCCCCTGCCAGAGCAGGATTACCTAGATCATATCACACAGGAACGCTTCCAGGCGGGTTTTGAATGTCTCCAGAGAAGGAGACTCCACAACCTCTCTGGGCAGCCTGTTCCAGTGTTCAGTCACCCTCACTGTAAAGAAGTTTTTCCTCATATTTATGTGGAACCTCCTGTGTTCCAGCTTACACCCATTGCCCCTTGTCCTGTCAAGGGATGTCACTGAGAAGAGCCTGTCTCCATCCTCTTGACACTTGCCCTTTACATATTTATAAACATTAATGAGGTCACCCCTCAGTCTCCTCTTCTCCAAGCTAAAGAGACCCAGCTCCCTCAGTCTCTCCTCATAAGGGAGATGTTCCACTCCCTTAATCATCTTCGTGGCTCTGCGCTGGACTCTCTCTAGCAGTTCCCTGTCCTTCTTGAACTGAGGGTCCCAGAACTGGACACAATACTCCAGATGCGGCCTCACCAGGGCAGAGTAGAGGGGGAGGGGAACCTCTCTCGACCTGCTGACCACACCCCTTCTAATACACCCCAGGATGCCATTGGCCTTCTTGGCCACAAGGGCACACTGCTGGCTCATGGTCATCCTGTTGTCCACTAGGACCCCCAGGTCCCTTTCCCCTACGCTGGTCTCCAACAGCTCTGTCCCCAATTTGTACTGGTACATGGGGTTGTTCTTGCCCAGATGCAGGACTCTACACTTGCCCTTGTTATATTTCATTAAATTTCTCCCCGCCCAACTCTCCAGCCTGTCCAGGTCTCTCTGAATGGCTGCGCAGCCTTCCGGCATCTCAGCCACTCCTCCCAGTTTTGTGTCATCAGCGAACTTGCTGACAGCGCACTCTAATCCCTCATCCAAGTCATTAATGAATATATTGAATAGAACTGGTCCCAGAACCGACCCTTGAGGGACTCCGCTAGAGACAGACTTCCAACTGGACTCTGTCCCACTGACCACTACTCTCTGGCTTCTTTCCTTCAGCCAGTTCACAATCCACCTCACTACCCGATCATCCAGACCACACTTCCCCAGTTTAGCTGCGAGGATGCTGTGGGAGACCGTGTCAAACGCTTTAAAATGTTTGGTCATATCGAGTCAAGAAAATCTTTCCATAAAGTTAAATGTATGTTGTGTAAGGCTGCTGGTTTTGTGGGTATCTTCATGCATTTGTAGGGAAAAGAGACGGAATGACTAATCGTGAAATCATGGAACCTTTAAACAAAGGGAACAATTACATTAGTCTAGACAGGGAATTTACTTGGCTTCCCTATTCCAATAAATCACTGCTCTATAACGCTTAGTGCAATGGATGAGATCACACAGGCAATACTGCATTCAAAGCTGTGAGTTTGCCTAGCACAAACTTATAGATTACAGAGTTTGATTTATGACAGAGTATTAACAGTGAGAAAAAGTGGAGAACTATCTGAAAATATCGAAAGAGGATCTTCATTTTGTGTTGAGAAGAATTATTCAAAGTAAAAAAGGATACAAAAAGCACAAAATAAAATTAAGAAAAAAGAAAACAAAGAAGGGGAAAGACATTACAACCTTCACTAGAGAAAGTAGTGGTAGTCTCCCTTCTCAAGGCTTTTAAAACTATACAGGGTACAAAGTTCTAGAAAAGTGCCAGCTCAATAATGGAAAGAAAATGGACTTATCTGGTTGGGTTTTTTTCCCCTTAAAATTGTATTAGTAATTTTTTAAAATTATTTTTTAATATGACAGAACAGTACTACATTAGATGCACAGGGCAGATGTACTCTGCTCAATTTACCGTTTCTCTCACTTAATACTTTCTCTCTTATTTCATAACATTAATGCTTCTTCAATTAAAAAAATGCCAGATTTAAATAAAAAGAACAAGTAAAATATGTCAAAATTTAAAAGACTCTTTTGAGTAACCAGAGTTAGAAGGGTCTGGAAGTTTTTTAAGCTAAAATCCAGACTTCATCTCACAGGCTAATTCTAGCGTCCTTTGGGCTGAATGTCCACTGCTGATTGGAGCACTAGATATGCTCCTGAACTCTTGCTTCTAGTACAGTGTCATCTGTATGGAATACAGTTCATACTCTCTAAGTTCTCTGTGCCAAGTAAACCAAGGCACAATAAATGGGGACTCACATAAAAAGCACAGTCGTGATCTGAACTAAAATCCCAACTAAAAGCTTATGTTGTCAGGAGCCCAGATACCTTTAAGCCTTTCCTAGCTTTGTTTGAGATCTGAGATTTCTCAAGTGCTACACATAGCTCTCATTTGTAGACAATCATCAATGAAAAGTGCCTTTCAAGCTTGTTTTTTCAGTTCCCTTATACTCTAAATAAATATGCAAACTTTCATTTAGCATTTCTTAATTTATGAGATTGGGCTTCATACTTAGGACAGAAGGAAAGAGCTTTTGAGGAAAAACAAAGTATGGGAGCAACATAGGAGAAAGTGAAGAGAGAAACAAAGAGGATGTGTTAGATTATGGATTGTAAAATTAAAATCTAAATTCTAATTCTGAATTTTGACACAGTCTTAGATACACTGACATTCTTCAACATATGTTTGTCCTAACTATGGTCAATTGCAGCAGCAGCACCTTATAGTTTAGATGTCCTGGTGATTTCTGCTTTATCCCCTGTGGCTTGTCCCATGTTCAAGTGAGGGTTTTAGCAGGGTGATCATGTTTTAACTATATGCAGTATAGAACAGTCAAAACGGTTTGACATTAGAAATAAATAGCTAGAGAACTTAGAAAAATAAAGCCTAAACTCTGTTCCTTTTATAAATATGGCAAAATGAGTGAACTTTGATCAAGAAAAATCTTACCCCACTTTTCACTAGACTTTCTGATTAGGAAATATAGTGTACAGTGAGGTTGGTTTTACAAGAAAAACACTGCTAGTTTTCAATGTAAGAGTTTCTGAGTTGAACTAATAGTTTTGCTATGCTGACTAGAATGTGTTTCCAAATTTGGTTGATTGCGTAATGACTGGGAAATTATTTTCTTGGTGAGTAACTTTTTCTCTGTCTGCCTCTCTAGAAATTCAACAAGGCGCCAAGATTCCATCTTCTCAATGCTCCAACTTTTATCTAAACATTTTTTTTAAATATTCTTGAATTGTGAAAGGTCTTACAACCAGTAAATGATCATCAGTCCATGATAACTAGTAACTCATAAATATATATATATATATATGAAAATAGAAATTTAAAACCATGAGACTAAGTCAATTTTAAGACAGAGCTCTGGGACATATTTGTATAGTATGGAAGGAGCTTCTTACTACAGTTAAAATAGGACAATTTCACTCAGGCTGACGTACTTCTTGATCTCAGTTCCTGTATTTTATCATAGATAGTAAGCACAAAACAAATTAATTCAAGCTGGAGAACCAAACGGTATTTTGAGATCTGCAGAATACTTTGTGTCTGTCTTGTTCAGTTTAAGCATGTTGTCTGAGAAAAAGGAGAACAAAAAAGGGCTGAAATGTCACTCCTTCTCACAGCTGCTGCTATAGGATATGACATTCCTTCCTATGTGAAATAGAATAATATTGAATGGATGACTGAGACAGAGTGACTGAAACCACTTGGATGAGACAACATGCAATTCACCTTCATTAAATAGTACCCAGGGGAAATGAGCTGGAGAGTTAGGTTAAGTAGTATGGTTTGGCATCTCTCCAATGACTGGGGCAAAAACACAACTGGGAAAGGATAAATAGTGTGTAGATCCTCTGATTTGCCCCACCTGATGGCAGCAAGTTATGCAAAACTGATACAGTGCCTTGCTTCTCAACAGCCGAGTTCTGCTCTGAGAGTGAAATACTCTGCAAATACTAAGATAGATAGGCAGGGAAAAGTAAAAGAAAGAGAAAAAGGTTTTGATTTGTCCTATTGTCTGGGAAGAATTGCTGCATCCACTTTTTCATAAACTTTTTCTGCTACCATTTGGTGTATTTTAAAAGATCAGATGATGTGCAGAAACATCATTGGAAAGAAATCAGACAATACAGCAAGTCTATGTTGTGCAAAGTGTTTGCCTGTGATTTTCACATGTATGTGTGCTGAGAATGACAGTTCTTTTCCAAAGGCTTTCTTCCTCTGAAGAGACTTCAGATAGACTTTACAGTTCCCTTCACATACTGTATTTTTTTTTACACAAGTTATGTACTGTTTTATTCTGCGACTGAAATATCTAAGAACAGTAGAAGTCATAGAATCATAGAATGGTTTGGGTTGGAAGGGACCTTCAAAGATCATCTAGTCCAACCCCCCTGCTATGGGGCAGATGAAATGAAAAGAAACCCTGATGAAAAAACGGAGGTAAAAATGATTGTTTCCTTTTAGTCAGAGAAAACTGTGGGCAAAGAAGATTTTGAGGGAAGTTTAATTACGCATGTTATGTATATTAGGGACAGAATGTACATGTATATGACAAAAATATTATATATTATGTAAATATTATGTCTAGATATCTATGTCTGGGTACAAAGGACAGAAAATAGAAGAATTTTTCCATTTTTCTGATAAAGCTTGTTTCCTCTACTTCCACATGAGCTAACAAATACCTTGCTATTTTTCAAAAGCAATGAAGAGAAAATGTTAGCATTTTGATCTAAGAAACAAAGCCAAGTATTTGCTATATTTTGAACTGATACCTAGCAGAACATGATACACAGTACTTACAGCGGGTCCAGGGCTCCGTCTGTACAAAGCACAGGAGATCCAGAGCACATTTGAGCTACTGCTAACCCCACTTGAGGTACTACTTTCAAGATATAACATCAGTTCCATCCAACATATAAATTAAAGCTTCTGTGTCAAATGCTACTGACCTTCCCCTCTTAACATGAGAACTGTTTAAATTAGAAAGTAAGGAGCTATATCCTATCATTCCTTCAACCTGCCATAGATCACAGATTGCCTGGCATTTGAGAGAGACCGCAAGACAACAGAGATTTTTTTTTAAACTTATGGAGGCTCCTTGTTAAAATATTGGCAGTGTGTGATTGCTCAAAGGAAGATTATACAGCAGAAAAAGGTATCTAGGTTCATGTATAGAAGCATTCTGAAAGCTGTCACAGCAATTTTGACAGGAAGAAAGGTTTCTTTGTTGTTCACTTTTGAAGTACAATAGCATTTTCATCTCTTTGGATACATGCTTCTGTTTATATTTTGAACTAAATGCACCAGTGATCTACATTTCCTCATTAAGATCCAACACTTAAGAATTACTGAGAAAGTATTAACAATAAGCCTCCATATGGAAGTATAAATAATGCACGCGTCGTGTGTTTTGTTCCATTTCTTAGGGAATATAAACTTGGCAACAATCAAGGTGAGTGTCACCATTAATTATAGTTAAAATGCTGAGGTAGAGAGACTTTTCCTGACAAAGCAATGCACATAGCCAAACTTTAAAAGAAGTTTTTAAAGGAACTGAATGGAAATTGAAATTATAACACTTATGTAGTTAGTTATGTAGTTACTGAACACTCAATCAGACATAAAAACAGAGTTGCTACAAACACTAGAGATAATTTTTACATGGCATGATACTTTTGCAGGATTCAAAAAGGCATCATGCATTTAAAAATCATGAGTGCTATCACTTCCAGAATACTTGCTGGAAATATTTGTTCACTATTATGACTCTGTCCTCACTCTCCATGCTTAGCCAGCCAGATTTTGCTAGAAGATGCCAAGTGTTTAAAAGAAGCTCAGAACATTTAAAAATACTTTCAGACTGTATACTAGGACATTCTACAGTGCTGTGTAACTCTGCTCCAGTTGTGAAGTCTTAATTCAGCACTCAAAAAATTGCCAAAGTTCTTTTCTTCTCTTTGTTTTTTCTTGTTTTTTGTTCTTCGTTTTTTTTTTCTTTTTTTTTTTTCCCAAATGTGCATACAACTTTGCTGAGTTTGTGTAGAAGTTGCCAGGCACTTCCCAGTCATGTAATATTTGGTCCCTGGACCATAATATAATTTTAGAATAATTGTTCCAGGCAGTCTATATCTGACCATTTTCCCCTCTCTGCAAGTAGGTTATGTAACTGTGCTGTGGTTACTGAAGTGTTTTGTGCAACTAAAAGATAAGGGATTTTTTTTTTCTTAGTCTGTTCTGTACTACTGAAGTGTTTTTGTCACCAAGCAGATGCCTCATTGTTATGGGAACTACGCTACCAAAGCCCACAAAGACATTAAGCACATCTGTGTGCATCTTTAGTCTGGATGCTCAAAGTAGATATGAAGCCGTTAGCAATCCCAATAGCTGATTAGGACATTCATTACAGCCCTCCCCCACCCTGTCTTAACTGATGAAACACATTGTTTGATTGTTTAATGCAGAGCCAAAGAGTCCAAAGCCTTGGACATAAGTAAAACCTAATCCTGAAAGTGCCATAGGAATATAAGACAAACACTCAGGTAGGCAGATAAAATCATCACAGGATTCATGCGGAGCTTGTACATCAACAATCCCACAGCCATCAGAGTCCAAGCAGATGGTTGTCATTTTTTTTTAGCTCCAGAAAGAAGTAAACGTGAAAAAATGGAATATTTTCTTTTTTTTTAAAAAAATCTTTTATTCTACAAACTCATACTACTTAAAGGACGTAAAGCCCTTCTGAGAGTTTTGATTTTCTTTCTTTAACCCAAAGTCTTTCGAACATTGTCATAATTTTGAAGACTAGAAGGGACTGTAGTTTAGTAATACTGGCTCAGTAGTATCCAAGTGGTAGTCTGAGGGCTTGGTGGCCAGGAACAATAAATTTCATGCTCTTAGATAGTTACTGCATCCTGAGGAAAATAAATTTGATTGTGAAGAATTAGTATGAACTAAGTGCATGATTTAATTGATTGTAATTTTTAAGTCTCATCAGTACAGCTAGAGGATAGGAAGTGTGACCTCCACAGCTGCTCTTCTAATTTTCTGTATTGTATGATTCTATGATTTCTCTTGCAACCACAAGACTTCACTGATGTGAAGCAGAATGATATTGAGTATTCAATGAATATTCCTTGTTTCAGCTGCTTCTGCATTTTAGTAAGTAGAGGATAATATTATAGGACCTAATTCAATCCAAATGAGCTCAGAGGAGCCCCTGATACAACAGAGCATCTCCTGCTCTTAAGCTACTATTGGAGACAGAGAAAAGGAAATATATGTGAAAGTCCACAATTAACAATAGTTCTTTCTTTTGCTTTTCTCATCTGTGCCAGAATTAAAATGGTAAGAACCCCTTGGGAGCAGTACAGTAGGTGCAGGTGACTGGAAATCCCTGACAAACATTCTGGGCAGGGAGTGGAAAAGGAGCCGAGAGATCAGGTTTCCAAATCTGTGTTCTTGGGACACCCTTTCATGGAAGAGCATTTCCAACTGGGGTACTTGAATGGGGCTTTGCTAGTGTTTTCAGAAAAGTAAAGCAGAAAATAAACAAAAAACAGGAGACATAACTGCTGCAAAACCCTTACTTTTTCTTGATACTTGACTTTGTTTAGACATTGGGTCAGCTTCTCTGATCTGCCAGGAGTACGTGTGTGGTGTTGAATGTTTACATGGCACCATGTCCTTACAGTGATTGGAGGCAGCAGGCAGATACAGTAACTACCTCAGTGAGGGATTCAACCATTGGTTTGCATAAGATATCTTCTCTCTGGAGAGTGGTGAAGGGGATTGATCATGAAGAGGATGACTGGGAGAAGGGGCACCATTTTTTTCCTCCCTAGACTCTACAGAGGAATGACCTTACAGACACTGTTTTATTGGAGCAGTGCAGATGTGGGTTTGTTTTCCTTGTAATATCAGCCCTCAAGCAGAAGTTGAGTGGGGGGAGCATTTAAGCTAGGGAGTTTGGACATTTCTGGCTTAGATGCAATATGTTGTGATGGTATTTAACCCAGGCATTGCCAAATATTCAGCTAAATGATGTTACACTAATGCCTGTAAAAGTGGTGGCAGTATGGCTCCGCAGATCTATTTGTTTTTAAAACAGATCAATTTTTAAAAAGTCTGTTTTGTTTGTTCTGTTTGTTCTTTTAGTTATTTCTTTGCTTTCACTAGTAACTAATATTGCATCCTTAACAGTTCAGTCTGTTCCTAAAGTATTATAAGCCTTCATGTATTTACAGGTGACTTTTATAGGAACTAGCACAAAGTTAGTTTCAATTTTATCAAGGGACACTTCAAAACTCCCTGTGATGGTTTTCTGGATTCAGTTATAAGAGAATTAGACAGTTTATAGGGCTTGTATTTTCTAATTATGCAAGATGATCATATACTTTATTATTTTACAATTCCTAAATATGTATCTGAAGGCATTCCTAATCATATATTAGCTTTAAAATTTTTTGGTAACATTGAGCTTTGGAAAGTTTCAACATGATTTTAAAGTGAGTTTTCTAGTGCCTATCATGAGCTTGCCTTTAATGTTAGCAATCCCTGGCCAGCTGTCAGCCTCAAAAACGTATGTTGGAAAAACAAGCTGTGGAAAAGCAACTGTATGGAACCACAGGGAGAGGACAGTAGTTTGTCCATTTCCTGAGGTTTGTGTTAAGAAGGCAAAAGTAATGCCTATTATTGCTCTATAATAAGTGAAAAGACCTACAGGCATTGTTATCACTAGAATGGTTTGCAGAAAACATCAAACTGATTATTCCGGATAATTTTTAGTAATTGCTGAGTAACCTCTATTGCTCTAGTCAGAGCCAAAAGCTCTGGACCTTGCTTGTTCAGAGCTTATTGGTAAAGTCATAGTTGTAAACTAGTTCTCTTTCATTCTTTGTTCCACTTTGCTCGAAGAGCTGTTCAATGCCTTCAGAGCAGAACATAAAGTGATATTCTGTTGAACTTGAACCTCAAAGCTGATGCAGTGATTATATGGAAGCTAGCACAGGGAGATGAGAACAGATGATTTTGATAGTCAAAGGAGCACTGAAATTCTCTGCACAGTTTTTGTTTGGTTTGTTTGATTTTTCAGGTTTTTTTCTTAAGCGTTGATTTTTTTCATACTATGTGTTTTGTTTCTTTGCTGCAATCCAAGCAGAGGATGATGAAAAAAATATGCAGCTGAGGAATTTACTCATGCCTTCTATAAAATAAAAGTTTGCCAAAACCAGTAACAAATCATGATGCACTCCTGTATCATTTTAACCATTCAGACAAGATCTTTGAACACATCCTTTTTGCTTTTCCTCCTTTGTTCAACAGAAATGACCACTTGAAGTATTTCCATTACTAAAATCAAGCAGTGACACTAAGATTATGCACTGTATTTAAAGTTTTCATACTCACTTTGATGTACTGAGGAGCTCAGAACTATGTAAAGTAGCCAGGGACAAGAGGGACTGACAAAAGTAGCCTCTGGCCTGGCTATTCATTATTAAAATTCAGAGCTAGTAGACACTGTTTTTCTATAAGATAGCTTTGAATCAGAGTAAAAGCATCTTCCTGAAAAATCCTTTTTGAACAGAAAGCTCAGTGTCTTTTTCTCCATTTTTCCAGTCAATTATTTCCTTTATCAAGACTCTTGAAATATCAAAGGATCATTGTATAGAAAAAAATTTAAAAACTGTGATTTCAGATAAGACTGAAAGCACATCTTCAGATCGTTGCTTAAATAAAAGTTCCTTTGTGCTATGATCAAAAGTTTTGTGCACTCATCATATGAAACACCCTAATCAGAGAGCTTGTGTTGTCAAGTATTTTACAGTCACATCTATATAATATTTTTGGTGGAAAATATGTTAGATATTTTTAAAGCTAGAAACACTTTAAAGTATTTTACAGTATCTTTTCTGTGTGATTTGCAGATTTCTTACTTAATGATGGTTTTGTTAAGATAAGACAGAATTTTAAACAGCCATCTTTTTATCTACAAGATTGAAGGCTCCAGATAGAAAAGCTTTAACGTTGTGAAGTTGCGTGGACTACAAAAGTCGTGTAACAATCATTTATTGCATGACTTCGGCATATTGTATTACTATGTTTCCTTGTTTTTAATTTTTAATTTCAACTGTTAATATATTTTTATATTGTCATCTATAGAAGAAGGAAGTACAGTATGATCAAGATATTTTGCAGAAGAAACTGTATTGTGAAATTGTCTGTTGTATGACTGATACCCTAAATTCATTGTTTTATGGGAACCAATCTATATCATACTGAACTACAAGTTATTATTCACCTCTACTCTTATGTAATGGTTTAAATGTGCTTGCTAACTAAGGATAAAACCACCGTGGCGTGAAAGCAATTAATAACAGAATGTCAGAGGATGGGCATTTTGTTCTAGCACGAATGAAGTACAGGGATTTCTCCTCATAGTTAACATTATGTGCATAAGTAAGTTCTTTAGACTGCCTCTTTTTTTTTTTTCCATTTGTAACTGAGAACTTAAGTATCACACCGTGTGGCAAAAGTCTTTCTCCAGGCGTTATGAAGCACCAACTTAGTTACTAAAGGGAAGTCCAGAAAGTATTCTCATGAGGAAAGAAATTTAGACTGGTACTTCCTTTTGACTTTAGAAGGCTACCTGCTAGAAAAACTACATGCTAAACATCTTCTTCAGATGAAGGAAGATTATGTATTTCTTCTCTGACTCTCAAGTCTGACTTCTATATATTTTCCCCTTTCTGAGGGCACCCAAATCCTCCATAGCACCTCAAACTTCACAAGAGCCCTCTGCACCTGAAAAAAGGGCTTTTTACCCCTAAAGTCTTCCTCATTCTCCCAGGATTTAATGTTGTCAGTGGTAAGTATTGTCTATACTACAACACAGCCTTAGCTTGTAGGTTGTAAAATATGTTTGGCTATAAAGTGAAGGAAGGTATTCAGACCTTGTTTGAAACAGATATATGTGCTGCAAGCACCACAGCTCAGAATAGTAAGGAAGATAATAATTTGCTACTCTATTCAGGAACATTATAACTTTACGTACAGATTTTTCAGCTTAAATGCATGTTTTAGATTCCTAATATCACAAGCATTTATTCCATCTGTTCTTACAGAACTAGCTGATCTTTTTCAGTTGAGCTGCAGCATTTCTATCTATTAATTGCAGCATTTGATTGCAAAAAGCTTCCTGTACTGTGGAAAATATCTGCAGTATGCCAGTCACAGCATATCTCGCTGTGTAGCACAATATGCTTTCAAAATGTTAATAAAAAATGTGCATTCATCACTATCTTGTCAAAACAATTAAGCCACTTACCCAGAAATCCCATTTAGCTAAATATGCTGTGGTAATAGCTAATATGCAGTCAATGCAAGTCATCAATCCTCCATCATCATCCAGTCCTATCTTCTAGTCAGAGGTCTTCATCTATATCCATTATCAAAAATGAAAATTTCTTAAACAGAGGACAGAGGTATGGTACTAACAATTCCAGGCTGGAATTTTGTTCATAATAATTTTATGAACCAAAAATATTTTGCTGTTCTTTGACATTATGCAGCTAGATCTAGGTAGAAAGCTGTTTTGACAATACTTGCAAATGTTACAGAATATAATAAAGATGTTTAAATATTTAATTTATATAACTGATTATGGAAGGAAAAAATTAATAACTTACATTATGGAACCAAGCATTAATTTTTAATAGACCTATGATCAAAATAAGGCCAATGAATAACAAACCTTTGAATAGGAGTCTTCAGAGAAGGAATCCACTCATTTTGCTTAGAAAAAGTTCAAACAATGTCATTCAGTTTGGCAAAGAAACAGTTCTGTACACTCCTGAGTAATGCTTTTAGGCTTGATAGAATCCACCTAAAAGCAGGAGATACTTTGATGGTAGTAATTATGATTTATCCAGTTATGGTTTAGGGTTTTTTTTAATTAACATACATCTAAGGTATTTAGATTGTCAAATAAAAAATGCTGATACGTACAAGGCAGATATTTCTGTCCAAGACTGTGTCTTTGTAAAAATTAAGAAAATATATTTAAGGTTCTAGTAAAGAACTACTGAAAGGACTATACAAAATGCAGTGTGATCTTAGTCCGGTTTTTAGAGAGCAGAACTAAGACACCACCATACCTGAGGCTGTCTGCAGAGAAACAACATGTACCTTGGAAATATACTGTTGATGTATAGTAGGTGAGGTTATTAATAGCAATGCAGAAGTTTAACACAGAACATGTAAGACTTCAGATGGGTAGCAACTTTTTTTTTCATCCTTGTAATGAAATGACATTCTTCCCAGCATTTTTGTGTAATTATTACACTGAGTAGTTTCTTTGAAGTCAGTCAGATGCATAGCTTGAATTCACTTGTATTTTTTATTTTGGGGGCTCTTTGCATGTGTAGTATCATGGAGCAGTTAAATAGCAAGACTGATCTACTATCTACCATGTAAATCAGGGAGTTTGAATGGCTCACACACACTGTGCTACCAAAAGGAAGACATCAGCCCCACCATGACAGCTAGGCTGAGTAAGACAGAAAGACATGCAAAACTTTCCCATTTCAGTAAGGGAAAAATTGCTTTCCAAATTTTTCAGCTCATATTCAGCCTCGTTATCCATTACTTTTGTTCCCTTTTCTTTTTCCATTCATTAAAATGGTTTGCATGGTATTTCTGATAATTGTGGCATTGGGCAAGGGAATATATGTGGGTTTCCAGTACTGATGTCTGTAGAAATAAATGAAGACCAAATAATATTGCCTCTGTCTGCATTCTTTATACATGTCTCTCTCTTTTTTTTTCTGATCCTACAGCTCTGAATACGAATAATCCTTTTTTTTTCCTGGGATTACTCTCATTGATTTCCATTCAAAATTAAAGCAGATAATTTTAAGGGCTCTCACAGCAAATGTTAAGGCTCTTACCACCATGAAACATGAATTGCAAAGGCAGGAGCTTTATCAGTCCTTGTTATACTGTAGGCTTTATTTTAGTAATACTGAACTTTGTTTTTTGAGTGAAAATAGTTTATTTTAACCTCTCCCTATACTTTTATTATCTTGATTGACCGAATCTGCTATTTTTCCTTTTGATTGTACAAATATTTAGAGGGCTTTCATCCATACCTGTATGATATTACTGGTGGGGAAAGACACAAGAACTTGAACAGCACAATGAAACTATGGAGTTGACATGGAGAGGGGTGGAAGAAGAACCCATATGAGGGAAAGAAACTTTCACAGCAGAAGGTTACTAGATGGACATAATTGCCAGCTCATTCTTGCCTAGCACTTAGACATAACCACCTCTGGTATTTTGGAGTCAAATGGTAAAAATGGTGAGGGATCTGACCTAGTATCTCATCATATTTTATTATAAGAAATTTTACTAATATACCAGTTTAGTTCACTTTAACTGATTAAACTTAATTTATCTTCTTTTGAAACCTGAGTGTTGAACTCAATGTCTTGCTTATTAATAGTAATCTGAAAATTCTCTGAGATCAAGATGAATTTCTATAATTAGATTAAGGTGTTGCTTTTTACTTGGTGACTCACTCAGAAGGAAAAACAAAGTTTTGAGTGTTTTAAGGAAGTAACAAACCAAACACATAAGGAGAAAATTTAGTCACAGAAAGAAAAAAATTATCAAGTAAAAAAAATGCATGACTGGCTCAAAACCTGAAAGCTGCGTTGAAGGATGAATAAGTGCTGCTATATTAAACAGATAATCAATGCTAAAAATTGTACACCTCTGATTACTGAACTGTGATGATTCAAACTCATTAAGAAATGCAAGAGGAATGACCTGTGCACAACCCATTTTATTTATGCAAATCTATTGTCCCCAGATCCAAAGAATAATTCAAAGGTAAAATTTAAGCATAGAGAAGGTGATATCTGTAGGTTCATTCCACACCTATTTCCATATAATTATGTGTGAAGATCTCATATGGTTTGATCTTCCAAAATTCTCTCTCATATAAAAACCTAGGAAAAAAATATTGGAGGAATTTATTTTGACCATCACAGGTGTGTTCTTTTGGCACTCATTAGTCATACTGCAGAAGCAGTTCATAAATGTACTATAGTTAGGACTGCAAATGACAAACATTTCTGGGGAAAAAGTAAGTAATGATGACATAGTCACATCAGGAGGAATTAAAGTACTTCAAAATCAATAAATTTACTTAGGGCTTGTATTTATACATGGACATGGTTCAGCCATGTGTTTCTATGTTTTTGTGAAGATTCCCACTGAAACCAATAGAACTGTTTATTTGGTGTGCAATTGGCACATACTTCAGTGCTTCAATAAAGTAAATCTTATGATAGGCTAGCAGAGAGCTGAAGTTTCTCAATTAGGAACTAGGAGAATTTTAAATAGAAAAATTAGTTTAACATGCTTAGGCCAACTGAAATATTGAAGCAAGAAGGTGTTGAACATGTCATGTTGAAGAAGAGCAAAAGGTAAACTAGAAAAAGTTGAAAAATCTTAATTCAACTGTTTTGAAGTGAAAAGTTTTTTCATTTTGAAATAAGGCTTTGCTTTAAAATAATATATATTTAATAAAGGTAAGGTTAATATATCTCCCTCCACCAAAAGTCTGAAAATGTTGTTTGATTTTCAACTGTGGTTTGACCAATCAACTACAAAATAAATTATGCCTGTAGCTCTTCTCAGTTCCACACTGGTTCATTCAATTCTTGGAAAGATTGGATCAATAAAAATAATATTAAAAATAAAAAATAACTGAAATATTTGGCAAGACGCATTTTTATGCCTGAAGTCTATTTAAAATCTTATGGTAAAAATATTAACGCTTTAAATGAGACTGTCACGTTACAATTTTTAAAGAAACATTATATAGAAATTTGTCATTATTTGAAAGAAAATCTCTTCGTATAATAGCAATATTTTTAATGTACTTGAAAAAAGGATGAGAGAGGACTGCCTGGGCCTTCAAAGTAAATATAAACTGCCGCTGAAAGCCTTGATTATGCAGAAAGGCAAGTGTTCAGTAAGTTTTGCACATGGGCACTGCTTTTGAATTTATAAGGACTACTCAAATACATGAAGTTATACTCATATCTAATTGTTATGCTGTCAGGTGGACTCTAGCATTATACAGGAGATCACTTAATAAGATACAACAGCTTAAACAACATGCAGAATGGGGGGGGAATATTAACCCACCCTAATTATACTATAACTTTAGTAGGTGTTCCATTCAGAAAAGTAATTTTCAATTTGAAAGTGACCCTTTAAAAATGTCAAAAAAATAGAGCTTTTTGTATTTTCTATTTTTAATATGAAACTCAGGACCTCCTCTACTTGTATGCCAAATCTTGATTAAGAGTCTGTCTCGTTTATGAAGGTGAATAACATCAGAATCAACTTAAACATACCAATGGGTGTTATATATCATTGTCTTAGTACATCAGCTTTCTACCTCTTGGGAAATATTTTGTTTCTGCTACTGTCCCGAAAACTTAAGAAATTTAAGAATACTGTGACATGAAGGAAGAAGGTAAAGTCTACCAACTCATGTACTCTTTTAATTAAGGGTACTTTCAGCTTGTGTTTAATTTTATCTTTTTTTTAAAAAAAAAAGTGTATCTAATTCATTTTTAATTAAAATGAGAAATCATATCTCACTAACATTTCAGGGGTTTACCTTAACAAAGAGCTTGTAGTTAGAAACGATTAAAAACTAATGAATTTGCATGAACCTAATAAAAGACATTAGGATGATAAGAAATGCCCACCAGTGGTCAGATTATTGCTAAGATATGCACAATAACTTTCATAAGAAAGAAATCTGAGGGGTGGAAAAAAAAGAAAAATCTGTTTTGAAGCTTTGATAATCCAAAATGCAATCCAACAGTGAACAACCTTCAGGTGAAATTTTAACACTTTGAAGCTATGACTATATTGACAAAGTAGTTTAGACTGGTAGGAACAGAGCTCTAGAACAAAGCAGTGGTGCTGAGAAGCTGATATTCACACTGTAGGTATTTCAGGTATTTAGTTTTACTTCTCAGTAGCTTTAATCTTGTCATATGGACTAAATGTCCTTTTGCAGTTGGAGAGCAGTTTCTAGTTTAGTTTCATATGAAAGTCATCTAGTTCAGGTGCCTTGAGATCATTTTAACAAGCAAACTGAGTAATAAGAGATAGCTTGGGCACTCATTCCTGATCCTGACTAAGCCCATAATGCAGATGAACCCTAGGGTGGTGTCAACATGGTGTTCCAACTCTGAGAGGTGATGCAATTCTGGCGTGAATCCCCTGATCAACCTGGCTTAATGAATCTTGTTCATTTGGTTTGAGGAGTTCTTTTGGTTCATGCCAGTTGGAGTCCTTTTGAAGGGAACTAAACTAGAAGCCTATCACCAGATATGCTCTAAGTGTGCTACATCTGCCCAAAGGAGACATTAGAGTCTGAACCAATTTGACATTTGGACAGTGTTTCATTGTTTGGACAAAATTTCAACAAAGACACAAGACTAAAACTATCTCAAAATAGAAGTGTAGATACTATAGATATATAACCTTCAGCATTTACCTTCTTCTGTACACAGATGGTCTCCTTTTATGTCAATTTATTAACGTAGACACAATTTAATGCATAATGTGTGCATTATGTTTAATTTTATCTTTTTTTATATATAGATAAAGATAAAATTATTATAACTATGAATGATAATAGTGATTAACTCTTGAAAGAGTTTATGGTTTATTTTTTGTTACCAGAAATAGTCTCATCCTAAATTGGGATTACCCCAAAGCCTTTTGAAGATTTTTTTATAGTATCCTGAGGAGGTGGGACAGGAAGAGAGAGATTTGTCACCGAAGAGAAGTCAATAGCTAGGAGTTTGGGTACTTACCTGGTAGTGAAACAAGCCCATTGTTCTGTGAGGTTACAGCTGGGATTCAGTAGGAGACGTTTAGGTGTTAGTGCTGGAAGTTTAAGTTTTAGGAGAAGTGTTAGATGGAAATTTCTTGATGTCTATTAGAGTCACCAAGTTCCCCCTACTTATGCTTTTTTAGTGTTTTCTTTATATTGTATTGCTCCCACTGAGCTCCAGGGATATGACAGTACAGAACAGCTTAACTCTCGTTTCATTTAAGCTAAGTGTGGTGGTTCAGACACCCCTCCCCGCCCCCCACCACCAGGCCCCGTTATAATATCAGGACCAGTCAACATTAATCAGGGAACAGTGAATGGTCTGAGTCAATCAGGCACTCTCTGATCCTGCTTGCTGGTGCAGTAAGTTGAGGTAACCTGGCACATCCCCGTCCTAGGCACAAGCACAGTGAGTTAGTACGATTAGGCAACCCCTAACTGCATGAGTAACTCCTGTTGCCTGGGAAACGGACAAAAATAATGAGCTGGGATGACTGGACGCTCCCCAACCGTACCTGACTCCTGTTGACTGAGAAATGTACCAAAACTCCTCCTGCACTGGACCATCTTCCGCTCTAAACGGTGCCAAGATTGCCTGACAAAAATTATGGCCATCTCGAAAAAAAAGGTACTAAGTCAATCATCTTGTGATCTTATAAATACTGATCCTAAGTGAGGCCCTTTGAGCTCTGTGGGATCGCAGAAGACTGTGACCCTGCGTCTTGCCCTGAGTTGTGGTGCCTCTCAGGGCTGCTTTTGCGATGTCCAGGCTTGACTTGTGAGATAATTTAGACTGTCTGCTGATAGATGATGATGAAGGGAAAGAGTGAGTAGTTCACTATTACCGTTTTTTTTTTAATATAGTGAGTAATTCACTATATTTCGATTTTGTGAGACTTTCAAAGATTATTGGATCCCAAATTTTATGATCTGCAGAAAAGGAAATATCTCAAACATAGGTTAACCCCTATATCTATCTCTATTTCTATCTCTATCTGTTTCTATATCACTCTGTGCATGCGTATATATACGCAATTTGATTTAAGTAGCTTTTTGAATCTTTAACTGAATCACTGTATCATTTATAATAGATTGTTGATTATTGATTAAGTATTGTTAGAAAATCATATAATCTAATCCTGTGATACGCCATAATAGTGTTAGACCTTAAATTGCTGCTATTCCCAAGTTGCACAAAGCATTTAACACAATATCAAATCAAATACACTGAAACCTTGTATCCAGCTCCTTTAGACATAAACTGTTGACCGAGTCTGGGAGTAGGATTAGATCCAGCTGCTCCTAGACTCCTCTGTGAGAAGGAGTTTAGAAAGAAAGGGGGTCCTTTCTGAACTGCATGACTCAACGGGAGGATCTTCCTTATCCGTCTCCCTTTTCCTTCTACCCCTGCACACTCCCAATCTCTGTATAAACCATTCTAACTCAGTTCTGCCCCAACTGTTCCTTTGTAGTAAGTGATAGAGTGAACTTTGCCATTCAAACTTTGTTAAGTCACTTTTTACAAATTCTCATTAAAACCACTTTTGCTAATATCTTTGGCAGTGATTCTTTAAAAGACCTAAAAACTTAACCACTCTCCCCTGCGACTCTAGGGTAACTCAATTCAGTTTTTAGCTTGTCTCTGAACAAAATCTTCTACTTTGATAATTTTTCATTTCTTCTCTGCTCAGATCATAGATATTTTATTATCAGTGGATAAAAGAGAACAGCTGCTCAGCTGGAAATGTGGAAGACAGAGAAACTTGGAAGCTACGGAGTTTTGCCTTAGAAATAAAAAGGTCACAACAAGAAGAAACTATTGTGTGTCTGTCTCTGACTTGCCTCAACTTCTACACAGACCAAGAATTCAGTGTGTACCCTTTAGAGATAGGAAAGGAAGTTATTTAAAATACTTCCTATGGATAGCTTACAACATCGTATAGTAAAACCTTTGGAATAGTGTTCTCTGCATTATGCCTGTACATTTCATTAGTGGATTAAGTATCACATGCAACGATTGTACCAGGTGAAATCCTACTGTTGATAATATATGGTGACTTTTATTTATACATGAGGAAAGAAGCCCTTGGAATGCTGAAGATCATTTCAAGACTGGAAATAAATAATCAGTACATATCCAAAAAAGGAGCTGGGATGTTTCAGTTTTCAGGCCAATGTTCCAACTGCAAGTTGTTAGTAGGTTTATGCTGATATGTTACCCATCTCTTCAGAAATAACAGTAGTCAGTATACGTAGAAATGTTAAGTGTTTTTGCCATAGTACTGAAAAGTACACTGCAATATATCAGGGCTTTCACCTTTTACAAGCATAACGTGCATCATTTGTGCAAGTGAACTTTTATTTTCTGAGGTGCATTTGACATAAATGACCTAAACTATAATGTTCATTTCTAGAGGCTCAGGTGGGTTGGCTTTTACCTTCTTAATGAATATATACTTTGCTATAGACGGTGAAACCTTAGCCAGACTATTTCTGGTTTATCTGAATATTTCGTATAAAAATTCAGATTAAGTTTTGAGTCTCGACATTACTGCTAAAAGCATTTTGTTTTAGCAACTTTTTAGGCTGACTGATACAGAGAAAGTAGGGGGAAATAAATAGAAAGACACACAGGAAGAAACAATGCGAAAACTAATGCTCTAAAATGATCTCTGATAGTTGGTGACAACTATCTTCCCACACTTGCCTTCTTATTTTGGGCAAATATAGTGAAATTTCTTCTACAATGCCTTTACCTGAAAAGACTACTGCAAAATCATGCTGAAAGAAATTTCCTTGGTATTTTCCCAGTGGCCTTCATGAGTATTGTAAATATGTATATTGGATAACAAAAAAAAAAGATATATTAATCTTGGACCTCAGTTCAATCTGTTAGTGTAACTTGGGGCTTTGCACATGTGCCAGAAATATTACAGCAATTGACAATTACGTCTGTGTAATGACCTAGATAGTGACAGGTGGATCGCATCAGTAGGTTCACCAGCTAAAGCAGATGTTCCCTGTCAACTTACCACTTATTAGAAAAATTTATATCTACGTAGGTTTGGAGCTTTCAAACTAATGATACTATAGGTATATGCTGGTAAATCTGATCGCATTACGGTTATAGTATCCCTGGATATTACAGTGACTAACAATTACACAGTGTTGGCCAGTATTGTGATTTTCTCTAAGTTTGAGAAGAAATTTCCTTAGTGAATAGGATTCTTTTTTCTTTTCTTTTTTTTTTTTTTTTGAATTAAAATGTTGAAATGCTTTTCTTCTAAGGTAAAAATTAAAATAAACAATGAAAGGTTTTTTTAAATTAGATCTCCAGGTGAGAACAGGCTCCTGTTATTTTACCCAGAAATCTTACCCTGCTTATAGTGAATTAGTAGAATGTCTATCCCTGCACAAGGAAACCTTTTCCTTTGACAAAAACAAATAAAAATATTTCCCTACTATTTTGTAGGTCTTGAGAATTACAGCATGCTTAGACAGAGAACAGCAGTTGCAGGAAGCAGACATTCCTATTTTGGCCTATGGTCGAGACACCAGAAAGCAGTGGGAGTCAAAAAGAAAGGTTTCCGGATCACAGACTTTCCTGATGTAACATGGCAGCCGCTCGCAGAGCCCCTTCTATCCTGCAGATGGCTGAGGCAGCTGTCCCCACCGACAGCAGCCGGGTCCCAGCTCTGATCTCTTCCCTGCTGTGGAGGACTACACCACCACAGGCAGTTCTGCTAGCTTCATATAAAGACATCTGTTTTTTGCTGGCACATTAATTCTTGCACACTGGTCTCATGGAAAGTTGCATCAATGGCTATTTTACAAACCTGCTTTCTGGACTGTTAGCAGAAAATAAAAGGAATTTACCATCCAAAGTTATTGATGGTAATAGCCTTTTTCTAAAAGCAAAAATACTCATCTTGCTGCATACATAGATGCTTGTCTATTTGGTTAATGTCCGTTATGTGATCTGCAGCCTCTGTTTTTCTTCATGTTTTTGAAACAGAAAGAAATTACTATCGCTTTTTTTTTTTAAACGGAAAAGCAGTGATAACTTTCACTGATACAGAAGCGCTTACAGGTATTTATTTTGTATGTGTATATGTGACTGAAATAAAACTGGTAATTTTCTTGATCTGGAGTATATGAAATTATAAACATATTGTTAGGTACATAGGCTGGCACTCTAGAGCATTATAAGAAAACAGCAGATGTTAAATTATCATAGACCCAGAGAGATTATGTCCCTAGGAAGTTTATACAGATAAATCTACAGGGCTCCATAATAAATTAAGCTCATTTAACACATATAAAATATTCAATAATATGTTCTTTAGTTCTTACAGCAACTGACATTGAAGATATAATAACATTAAAAGTGAAATCAGTGGTTTCTATAATTCCAAAGATTATTGTCAAGAGGGAAAAAAAGCTCTCTGTCTTTACATAACACTGGCAAGAGCAAGCAGATAGAAAAAAAATCAGTCAGTCTCCATCTTCCATTTTGAGTTCTACAGAAGCTTGTGCTTCTAAGAGCATCCCAGCTGCAGCCTTTGCAAAGGCAGAGCTGTCAGAACTCTGCAAAGGTCAGTGAAAGCAACTGCCAAAGTGTGCAACCCAGCCACCTGAAGATAATGGCTCTGTGGCATTGTGTCACATTCTACGAGCTGAGACTAGATTTTATATACCAAAAGAAAATGCACAAACAGTGTACATGACAAAATCAATAGCAATAGTTTCCAAGTTTTGAGTAATCTTGAGTAATCCAGGAGACTGATTTTGATTTGCTTTCTCAATTTTTCAGGGCATGTTCCTGTCCTCCCTACCCTGGCTCCTCAGCAACAGCTTTGTTCCAACAATTATTCAGGGACCTGTTACTCTTCTCCAAAAGGCCTGGCCTAATTACACATAAGTCCAGATGCCTCTCTCCATTCCTTCCAGATGATGAAAGTGACCATGTTGTAAACATTGTTTAGAGGAGTTGAAATACCTGTGTGTTAGCTAGTAGGTGAGTGACATCACTTTAAGGTTGGATCACAGGAAGGGTGCACTGATTGGTTCACAAGCAAGTTAGCATGGTTTTCTGGCATATCCTTACTGTTGAGTAACTTCAAATGAGTAAGAGCTCCTTTAAAGTACATAAGGACTTAAGGGATGAAAAAGTTTCATAGATCAGGATTTAGCTGTATCCACCATGATAAGGTGGTTCACTATTGATTTGGTACTTGGTTGTTGACCACAGAAGGCAAGGAAGAGCCATGGTGACCACCATCCAGGAGCTCTGGATATTTTAACAGAAATGCTTGGATGCTTATATGATAATAATCCCCTAGTGACTGGGGATTATTTTGTTTCATGTCATCCTCGTAACAGAGTTTTTTGAGATGGTGCAAGGCTGACCAGAAGAGACAACAATTTATTGTCTGTCTAGCAGATTTACTGCCTTTTTTAAATGCTGAAAGACTTTATTGCATCTGGCCATGAACTTAGTGACAACCTTTAAAATAGGAACAGCTACTCCTTTGAAAAATTAGATTTGGTCAGCTGAAATTCATAAATTTATTTTCCCCTCACTTAGATCTTCAAGACAAAATAATTCCTTCCGAACCACCCATGGCTCCTCTTACTTTATTTCTTACTGAGTTTCTCTGTTGTGGCTTGGGAGTCGTCTTGCTTACAGGACTTCAAGATACCAGTATGTAAAGCAACTGGGTTACAGCTGAGCCCACTGGTGGGATTTGCAGTGATTTGATGAAGCAGTTTTTTGATAGGGACAGATCACAGTGTTCATATAATGGTGGATAGGCATCCAATGTCTGTCTGTCTTAAATAGGAAAAAAATCTCTTTAGAAAAATTTTTGTAAACACACAGGGATTTTGTGTCTAATAACTTTATCAAGAACATACACAGGAAGCTCAGCTGGGAGACAGAAAACATTTATGAATGAAAAGGAGAAAATACATTGGGAATGAACTGACAAATTTTCAGGTACGTAAGCTGAATTGGGATCTATAAAATCCCTATGAACCTGGAGCTCCTGGTTTACTCACTATGGTTCCTAACTGAACATTTGGTTTCCCTGACTCTTTTAAGATGGCACTACTGTAAGTAAGCACACTGGATTCAATTTACCCCAATTACCATTTATTGATGACAAAGTTGTAGCCTACCTTAAAAACAATGATTATCATGTACATGTTTTCTTTTCACGTCCTGGCAGACCCTAGCTCTTGTACATCTACCAAATAGTAAATCTTGGCCCAAGAAAATACACACAGAAATCAACCCTGGACTTTTATAAAACTAATATAGCTGCTTTAAAGCCAATTTTGTAGCACAAGAATATGAGAGGTGGGTTTTTGTATGTGTAAAAATTGGAAGAGACAAGAGAGGATTTACTGTTTAACACTAGCTCTGTCCCCTATTGAAATACAAAGGAGAAAATCTGGAATGAGAAAAACTGTATTTTATGCAAAAAAAAAAGTAGTGTAGCACTTATGCTGCAATTTTTTCCTGATGTCTGTTTGCACTTTATCCTAGCTTGCATTTATTCCTTTCCTAAATTGGCCAAGGTAGGCCATCCTTCTTGACAACCCCTTCATCCTCAGAAGGACCTGATGCTGAAATGTGCGAAGAGCATTTCTCTTCAGAGCTCAGCACACAGTGGATTAAATTGTAAAGGCATCCCTCCCAGGTGCATGACCTTCAGCAGGAGCGGCGGCTGCCAAGCAGAACTCAATATGTAGCAGCTCATTTACCAAGGGCTGGGGCATAACTCCTATATGCGCATTGGCAGAATGATAGGAGAGGCTCACCTCAGGAGCTGGAAGGCTTGTGAAAGATGATGAGAAAGGAAGAAGGCCAGCACCTGTGAGACAGCAGTTCTAGAATATGTGAAAACTGGAAGGGAACTACTCAGAAGCAGAAGTCTTAGAATTTTAATCAAATCAGAGTTTTACTAGGTAAAATTTGTGAATGTTGAGTGTCCTGTTACTGGGGGAGACAAGCGTTGTTTTATGTAGTCTCTCTATGATTATCTTTCAAAAGCCAGGTTATCACCTCTCTTGGTGAGTTCTTTTAATATAAATTATATATCACACGTAAATGTATATGTATATTAATTAAATATGTCTCCAGGATGGCTTTTGACAAATAAGTCTCCTCATAGCTTGAGGAATACAAACAAAATTAGAGAAGTCAGTTACTCTTAATTTTATTTTCATCCCCAGGGGCCTATTCTGGTAGTTTGTATGGTCAGTTTTGAAACAGGGTCTTTGCCAGGGAGAAAACAGTTTGTGGCCTTGAAGTGAATATGATCCTTTTAACCTTTTTTTTTTTGTCTTTGACTGTTGATGTTTCTTGTCTTTTTTCTTTTTTTTTTTTAACCCTATAATCTTAGTGCACTCAATTGTTTTTTAACAGTGCTTTATTTTGAGCATCTGTGTATTGTGAAGATGATTTATTCATGTCCAAGTTATTTTCCTTCTGAAAATGTCAAAAACATTGTAGGCACTTCAGGCTTAGTGTGTTCACTGTACTACAAATAGAATCTTATTCCAGCTATAATTATTACAAGCTGGGTGTTTTTCCTCCTCCTAATTTATGTAAAAGCACAGAAGAAAAGACAGGCTGGTTTTATAAAGACATAGGATGCTGCATGGTTTAACTACATGTGAATATGCTTCCTTTTTCTTGCACGTGCATAATACACAGGATCTATCATGGAATACTGAATTCCTGTATACTTATTTGACCTTAGTTCCCCATCCTTTAAAAATATTTAACTTTTGAAGTAATGTTGTGAAGCTAAGGATGCTTTGACATTAAGTTGAAGAGTTGCTCCTAAATCTAAGAGTCCCTCCTAAATCTTGAAATAGGTTGTGCAGTGGGAGGGAAGATCTTTACTCAGTGTGTGCTTCAAGCAGCTCATGCTATTAAGCAAATCACTGTTTTAAGGGACTTTCTTACCTTCCTTTTAACTTGTGGACAGTTTTATAACATGCTGAGTTTTTCTTATTTATCCCACAGAGAAGCCAGTTCTACCTGCCATGACTTTTAGGGGCATTTTGTCTCTTTTCCCTCAAAGGTAGGTACAACAAAAAGAAAATGTGAAGAGTTTATGAGTATCATAATTGTACAGTGAACATCCATTCATTTTTTTTTATTTCGGCATCTCTTTCCAGTTATATGATTCTTGTTAAAGTGGACAGCTGGTGCCTGTCCCTAACGCACCCATCCCCACCTTTTCTTATTTTGATTTTTCTTCTACATGTAAAAGGAGGGAAATGGAAGGAAGGGCATAAAAAAGACTACACTTTGTGTGCTGCTAATCAATATATTCAATGGGCTAAGACAAGATTCTGCCCATATAAAAATAATTTTGTGGAAGCAGGCTCCGATCCTCCATTTGTACTGGTTTTCTACTGGCAAACTGAATTTTTCCACCTTCCATTTCGTATTGGAGGGCACTCTGTGGTTGTTTGGAAACAACTGAAGAAATTTTCCTCTCAATTTTTTTCTGTCAATTTGTGTGTGAATCACCCAGGTAATCTAAAAAGCAAAATTAAAGGGGAGCAAATGAGAATATTTCATCTAAAGTTGAAAGGCAGAAGGTAAAGAGATTTCAGCCATATTCTGTTTTGAAAAGATTTTTAATGTTTTCTTTAGGGCTACGATAATTAAAGGCTATTACATGGCAAAGCACTGTAGGCTGCTGGTCTGAGAAAGTTAGAGAGACCATGCCATTATCTAGATAAATATGTAGGATAGATTATCCAGGTCAACACTGACTGACAGCCATAATGGGATTACTGGCAATGGCAACAGCCCAGGCTGTGAGCTGCTGCTGTACATAATATGGATTTTCTGTTTGTGAGCATGCATTCTATCCACTTCTAGATTGTAGTTATCTGAACTATAAAATTCTTTGAGGTCTTCTGTGTGAAGTCCTGAAAAAATGTGAAATACTATTATTTCAGCAATGCCTGATGATTTTCTTCTCTAGGGTACTAACCATAGGGCTTTCCCAACTGTATGTGGATTTGTGTATTTAAAAGCATGGCATTTTTTAGATCAATTCAGGAGAGCATCCTGTAATTAAAAAAAATGTTATAGGGGATAACAGTTAGTGAGAAAATGTAGAAAATTAGTTGACATTTCCAATTATAAGATCCCATTTTCAGTTTAGTTAATAATTTGTTAGGTTTTAAATATTTATATTTTTTCTGGCAACATATCTCACAGAATCACAGAATCAACTAGGTTGGAAGAGACCTCTGGGATCATCGAGTCCAACCTTTGACCTAACACCACTGTGTCAACTAGACCATGGCACTAAGAAGTGTCACATCTAGTCGTGGTAAATACTTTTAAAAATATCTGTGAATATAATTTCATTGTTTCTCTCAAGAAGGTTAGAGAAAAGTGTTGTCTTGCTAACATGAAAGAGAAATCTAATGTTTTTAGGTCCCTAAGTCTCTTGACAACCTCCCATCCTGTGAAGCAGGGAATTGAAATATGTCAAAGAAGGAGTGGAGCAATCAAGTTAGTGAAATGCCTTCAACTGGCATCAAAGTTTGCCCCAATTCAGTTAGGCTATAAGACTTTGAAAAATCTTATTTTGTAAATATTCCCTGCAGACTTTGGAAGAGTTAAACAACTATGTCCTCTAATTAGATACTGCATCTTCAGCCAGCACATCTCAGCCAGGGCACTTAGGGCACTCCCTGTGTGGCCACCTTCATGGCTTTCTGTTATTATCAAACTACTCTTGAAGCTGATAGCAGGAATGCATGCATCATCTCCTGTTGGCACGCACCGAGGCTGGAAACCTACTGTCGTTATCTGTTACTCTGTGCTCAGGCACTTCAGGTCAGTGGTTATACAGGCCTGTTGAGTTGTCATTAGTCACAGTGTTGGCAATTCTTTGCTCCATACTTCTTAAAAGAGTAACATCTAGACTTAGGACATTGTACAAAGAAAAGCTACATGAAGAAGTGTTAACTCTGACAAATCAAATGCATAAAATGAGGAAATGTTATTAAAAATAAAATCAAGACTGAGTTTGCCTGGATAACCTTAAGTTGCCCCTCGCACATGAATCCTTTATGATGCAATTTTAATCATGTACTTTCAAACTGTCATTTCATAAGATTTCTGTTTCTTTCAGCGTATATAATAAATAATGCTTGGAGATGAATTGTAGTGATATAAAAAATGAGACAAAAATCTGTCATTCCTATATCTCGTTTACTGCAGTCATTAGATAGTACTTAGTGAATGTGCACCTGCAGGAAGATAACCAAATTAAGGTACATACACTTATACATTGTAAATTATGTTCTGTTTTAAGCTGGAAAATAGAAGGTACTATTAGCTGTTATTTATGCACAAAACTCTCCTTATTAGAAACTGACAAGTTATAATTTTGGCATATAGATCCAAGAATTGACACAGCTGAATGATCCTTGAAGGTTTTATTTTATTTTTCTTAAGTCAGCTTCTTCATTAATTATTAAAGAAAATTAAAGTTATGCCCACTGGGAAAGAGATTATGATTATGTGAACAAGCATTAAATCCAGATTGTTTATGGATCAGCACTTAGGCACCTGTCTACTGTCTAGTATGTTGCAAGTTTGGTCTCCTTTGCACTAAAAGTAACTGATGGGAAAAGAAATGACTGCTAGAAATGAGGTGCAATTTTTAAACTGGAACATTAAAAAGACTATTGGGGAAAGTACCTGTCAGTATGGGAATTCTTAGCTCAGAGATCATTTGCAAAGCCAATGTTGCATGCCTAGAAGTTAGGAAAATTAGGCCCATTTTGCTGTAAATGTGTAAGGTTGCACCAATTAAAATCAGAACCATACCATTGTGACTATAAAGGTAATATATCACACGGAAAGCAGTATATACACTTAGGGCCACCTGAACCATACAACCTGTATTTAAACTGGAACCAACCAATACTGAAGGGAATAGTCAGTGCATAGCCACTACACATGGAAACATGCATTTCTTAACAATCCTAGTGAAAAGTGAGAGAAGAACAGAAAAGGAAATAAACTACAGTATGACATAAGGTTTGAAAAAGGTTAGTGGACGCAGTGATCACTGTACTGATTCAGCGAAGCATGATGTGCTCTTAATGTGTAATGAATAATTTTACAAGAAGAACAATTTGTTAAAAGTCAAGTGGAGATGTTTTTTGACCATCCTAATTTCCTGAATCAAGTGGGTATGTGATACTGAAAATTTGGACTGTAACAGTAACATTTTTTAAACTTTTAAAAACATTTTTGAAAATAGTAAGCTGTGGCACCTAAACATTAATTGAAGCTAAGCTAAACTAAAAACGAGATTAAAAACTGCAATAAAATGTCTTCTAAAATACAGTTGAGTGAAAATCTGAATAGGACTGTATTTGTCATCTGTGTTTGTGCAGAAACATTAGAAACTCTGAAGTTCCAGGAAACAATGTTAAAATAAATAAATTTTAGAATGATACTTTGTGACCTTGCATGGCAAATATTTCTACACTGCACCGATTTGAATCTTTTGAAAAACACAGATTTTCATGATGTTTCTATTTTGCCAAAGGAAGTGGTAATTAAAGAATGTGGAACAATTAAATAACTTACTTAAAAATTTACTCCTATGAGATGGGAAAAGAAAGCTTGAACCCAACAGAAAGCAGAGAAGACACAATGTATTCTTAGATTTACTGCATCTTTCTGAGGGCATTATTATTTCAAATACACTCAAAGAGAAAATATAAAATTGTGATGTGGTGTTTTATGAACATGTATTTAAAAAAAAAAAACAAAGTGATACTTTTTAATTCAAAATCAGTTCCATAGATGATGTGGAACTACTACGTTTTTCTTGCAGGCCTCATTTCTTCAGCACCCTCAGTTTCACCCTAATCTAAAATGGTATGAACAGGTTATTTTGCTGACATTTTGACAGAAAACAATGAAGAGTTCCCAGCAGAGTACATGGACGCTGGGAGTTTTGGAGTAGCTTCTGGAAACGTGTGTGACAGTGATGAATGGGCTGATTAGATATCCCTAGACTTTTTGTAATCTCTGGTCCAACAGTTTCACTTGTTCTAGCTTCTACTTTAAACATTTATTTTCCAGGATAAAATGCCTGATGTACACGTAAGTTGGTAGTAAGAGGTAAATAAACCAAAAAAATGCTCTAAATAAAAGTCTTGTGCTCTAGAAAATGAGAAAGACCTTTACTAAAAGTTAAGATTGAGGGCTGCGAATGAAAACTCATTTGCACAAACTGAGAAGGGAAAACACACTTGTTCTGAGCTTGGCATCCCAGAGAAGGGAATAGCTCTGGGCTGACAGCAGAAGAATGGAGTGTAGCTACTTAAGAATTATTGCATCTTGGAATTAGGCATAATTTGGGGCACCACAGAGCTTTTACAAGAAAGTACAGAAAATCTATCCTGGATCTACTATGAGGAAAAACTTCTTTACAGTGAGGGTAACTGAACACTGGAACAGGCTGCCCAGAGAGGTTATGGAGTCTCCTTCGCTGGAGATATTCAAAACCTGCCTGGACGCGTTCCTGTGTGATATGATTTAGGTAATCCTGCTCCGGCAGGGGGATTGGACTAGATGATCTTTTGAGGTCCCTTTCAATCCCTAACATTCTATGATTCTCTGATATTACTCTCATATGGGTTCAACCAGTTTGCAAAGATGCATAAAAAACCTTGAGCAACATCTCAGTTAGTGGTATCTGTTGCTGCACTGTAGGCACCCAAACTCCTTTCACATGTATGCAAATCTGTTTGTATGTGTGTGTATGTATACAAAGAATATAGGAGAATTAGATTCTTTTGAATGAAATAGATAGTAGACCCTCAGTCTCCCTTTGCTAAATGCACCATTAAGAACTGCCAAAGTGATAAATATAGATCTGTTCTTCAAAAAACAGATAATTGAGCTTTCAGGAGAGTAGTCCATTTCCATCCTGAATATAAGATCATGCACTCACCTCAATAATTAGGTGACTTGGCAGAGCTGTCCCAAAATATGGGAAGGTACTAATTTTGTTTTACCTAGAAGTTAGTTCTTAGAGCACCTTCTGTCTTATGGGGTGTGAACAATCATCCAGGATGGAGCTGCAGTTCCCATGTTATGCACTATTCCATGTCTGGTAAGGAGCTATCCCTTAACACCTATTCTGAATGTCTGCCATCTATAAGGTGCCACCTGAAGTATAATAATAGCCATTGGTTCAAGCAAAAAGTGCAAGTGCATGAGTGTGATGATATAATAATATTATACAGAGACTATAACATTCACAACAAGTATTATCTTAAAGAATTTCTTGATAGCTTGGAAACATTTAGATTTTAAGAAAATGTGTTTTTCTTCTGTTTTGAGAAACCATAAGAAAATTGGGAAGAAACATTTCTGTGTAAACTTTGACAAATAAACTTTTTCAAACTTTTCAAAACTGGGAGAAAGAAGGGGAAGAAATTTCAGTCGACATTTTAAAGAACTCTGTGCAGTGATTTTAGAAGTATATGCATAAGATGCCAAAAAATCTCCTTCTTAGAGATGCAGACATCTTAGAGGCATTTGTTTTGTCTCAGGAACATTATACTGCAAAAGACCACAGGCCAAACTAAGTGAGAATTTCAGTTAAGTGAAAACACAAGACATACATAGGTCTCCAAGAAGGAAAGTGAGATTCAGCAGAGTTAAGACTACGAAATAAGAAGGCAGTGTCAGTGCCTGCACTTCAGAAATATCAGCAACTTCTCAGATGCTTCTGAAAATGAAGAAAGCAAAAATAAAGAAGGAGGTTACTGTGAGAAAACAGGAGGCTACAGTGAGACAAGATGCCTTATAACTGGCTCTCAATACTGTCTACATGCATGCACATCTAGAACCATTTGTGGTATTGAACTGCAAGATATTTAACTAGTAAACTGCAAGTTATGAAGATGAAAAAAGTATCTATTTTTAATGGACATATTTAGACTTAAAAATTGAATTTGTTTTGTTCACATTTTAATGACAAAAATTGTAGAAAAGCATAAAAAGAAAAGCATAAGAAAGGAATGGATAGTAATCCTACCAGAGTATTCAGATTATTAAAATACTCATATAGGAATACAGAAATTCATTTTAGCCATCTAAGCAAGCTTATATGAAGGAAAGTGAGTGTTTTGTAAAGTTCAACAGCATGTTGCATTTTGAACACATATAATAAAAATTTTTGAACACATATAATAAAAACTCTTTCTTTCCTGAAAAACGATAAACAAGAATTAAGAAATGCAGTATTTATAAAGCTTCCTTCAACTAGAAAACAGAAAGCACACAAAAAAAACCCTCTTAAATTTACTTTTAAGAGGTTTTGTTACAATAGTAAGTGTTGACTTCTAAGGGTGTTTCCAGGAAGGAGAAGTTATTTTCAGAAGTACAGAGAGTAGTTTAATTCAGGTAGGTCCCTTGAGGTGAGATGATTTACTCACCAAACGATCTAGGCTGGAAATTTTAGAAGAATGAATCCTCACTATATTTGTAGTATAATCTGATTCTGGGACAAAAATGCCATGTTGTGTTTGCAAGTGACAGTGCCTAAAGTGAGTAGTGCTCCACTTCACAGCATCTCCTAGAATCCTCACAGCATAGCATCAGAGGGCTGCAGTTCAGTTACGTCCCTATAGTTACTAAAATTTTAGTTTTTTCACGCTGTTAGCCTTTTTGGTGATTATGCGGAAATTTATATATAGAACCTTGAGACTGGAATGTCCTTTCTGTTCATAAATATAATATAACTCTCTAATGACCACTCATCCTCTGCTTCACAGTCCCTGCTTGTGTTCTGGATCAAGACTCTGGCATTTTGCTTCAGCTTTTGGGTGGAAATTCAAGTTGGTTCTGCTTGGGTTGACACTTTGCTAATATTTATTTTTAGGGATATCACAGAATCACAGACTCACAGAATGTTAGGGATTGGAAGGGACCTCGAAAGATCATCTAGTCCAATCCCCCTGCCGGGGCAGGATTACCTAGACCATATCACACAGGAACTCGTCCAGGTGGGTTTTGAATGTCTCCAGAGAAGGAGACTCCACAACCTCTCTGGGCAGCCTGTTCCAGTGTTCAGTCACCCTCACCGTAAAGAAGTTTTTCCTCAAATTTAAGTGGAACCTCCTGTGTTCCAGCTTGCACCCATTGCCCCTTGTCCTGTCAGTGGATGTCACTGAGAAGAGCCTGGCTCCATCCTCATGACACTTGCCCTTTACATATTTATAAACATTAATGAGGTCACCCCTCAGTCTCCTCTTCTCTAAGCTAAAGAGACCCAGCTCCCTCAGCCTCTCCTCATAAGGGAGATGTTCCACTCCCTTAATCATCTTCGTGGCTCTGCGCTGGACTCTCTCTAGCAGTTCCCTGTCCTTCTTGAACTGAGGGGCCCAGAACTGGACACAATATTCCAGATGCGGCCTCACCAGGGCAGAGTAGAGGGGGAGGAGAACCTCTCTTGACCTGCTGACCACACCCCTTCTAATACACCCCAGGATGCCATTGGCCTTCTTGGCCACAAGGGCACACTGCTGGCTCATGGTCATCCTGTTGTCCACTAGGACCCCCAGGTCCCTTTCCCCTATGCTGGTCTCCAACCGCTCTGCCCCCAATTTGTACTGGTACGTGGGGTTGTTCTTGCCCAAATGCAGGACTCTACACTTGCCCTTGTTATATTTCATTAAATTTCTCCCTGCCCAACTCTCCAGCCTGTCCAGGTCCCTCTGAATGGCTGCGCAGCCTTCTGATGTGTCAGCCATAGCTGACATATCACATATGTTTAAGTCATATTTAAGAGAACAAGAAGTTTAAGGAATTTTTTTTATTGGACATTACATGGAATTTATCTATTCAAATTGTTATTGGTTATACCGAACTCTACTTTCTTAGTCTCCTTTGCAGATGATCCTGAACATGCCTGGATAGCCTTGACAGGTTGCAGACTAATGAGGCAGACAACATGCTTTCCAGAACATTGCTAACTCATGCTTCACAATCATCTCTTCAGCAGTGCAAAGATTTACAAGAAAGCACCACAGATTTGGATACTGCCTATGCAAGCTTTACATGCAATGGCCAATTTCTGTCCTCCCAACAATAAATTTGATCTGTCACATGTGTAATTACACTGTAAAAGTTAAAACATCGATGATGGAAGAAATAGCTAAGGGGTTGCTCTTCAGCCTTAAGAGACTTGGAGTAGAAAGAATAGAAGTATCCAGATTGCTGTTGAATTTCTCTCTAACATTTAATGACTGGTACAAGCAGAAGCAAAGGATTTATTTTCTTATGTATAACAACAAGCAAATAATGTTATAAGTATTCAAACTAGTTTTCATTCATCCATAGAAAACCAAATTACTTGCCATTGTAAGATTAGAAAATTGTGTTACAAATAAAATGTTCACACTAAACTATCCACTTCATAAAAATTGACTTTCGACAGATTTTTTTTCTTTCTTAAAGAACAGTCACTCTGGGTTATAAAATGTAACTCCTTGATATTTTTTAAAAATAATAATGACCTCATCTGATTTAACGTGAGGCAGAGTCTACCATTAGATCCTGATCTAGTTGGGAATAAAGCAAACCTTCACAGCGGCTTTACTAGGCTGGGAATCTAAACCACTCGATACAACAACAGGCAAAGTTTATGATGGTCTTTTTTTTTCTTTCTCACATTTATCAACTGCCTGATACCTATATGTAATATTTAAATGTTGTCGTGGTTAAGATACCAGGTTTCACATAAACTTACCATATCATGTTTAGGCTCTCCATTTAATGATTATAAAGATGTCTTCATAAAGTTTTTTTTGTTAAAGACATTTTATCAGTTTCACAGACTAATTTTAATCTGAAAAGTTTATTTTCCATGCATTTTCTCTAGTACCATCTGTTAAATCATCCTACTTGTATTACAATTATTTTTTGCGTTGCAGCAGTAAGGACAAATCTTGCCTGAAATACTGAAATTGGAGAAGCTTTACTGTAATTTTTTTTCTTTATGCATACACTGAAACACACATTTTTGTCTGTGCTGGCTTCAGTCTTTTTCAATACAAGATATTGCTCAGAATTTTGATTTACAGTCTATTATTAATAATATCAAGTGAGCTTGTTTATCAATCTCTTTATACTTCTACTTCTGCCATCAGCAATGTTACCTGAGATACTGTAAGCAAGTCAAATTTAATTCACTTCTGATCTCTGTGGGTACAATCTCTGGCCAAGATAATTTTCTTTCTGGCAGAGGGAAGTGTCTACAGCTATTACAAGGTTGGTTAACCTGTATAATGTGTAGTAGAAATGAGAAACTTTTCTGTATCCAGCTGGTTATTAATAAGGAACAAATCCTCTTATGCTGTCAGCAAGACTTTGCTAGGATCAAAGTCAAATTGGTGACTGACCATCTGTCTCTGTGCATATGTATCTCACATAGTTCATGCCTTACCCATCAGAACTCGCCTTGGCTCAGAATAGTTAACCACGTCAATCCAATCTGACCTAGCCAAAACCACCAAGACTTTTACTGTTGTCCTCAATGTAGTCAGGAGCTCTGTTGGTCCCATTTTCAAATAGTAGTTTCTGTTACCTTGGATCACTCAGTTAATTTTTATTTTGAGTATGTAAAAAATTATATTTATTCAGGTTTGTAAGATGCTGTCACAACTTTGCCATATAAAATTTACGTTTTACATTATGCAGTGAGGCTTGTTTTCAAGCTGTTGACTAACAGTGCGTTGTATACCATTAGAACAGTTTTCCACGTGTGGCTTCACTTGACTATAGAAAAGATTTTATTCAGATGGAGGTTTTAAACAGTTGCTTTGAAGTATGGAATAAAAAATGGAACCCTTTTAGAGAGATAAATAGGTGCTTTATTTGCTTACAGCTTTGGTTCAATAGCTTCTACATGCATGATAGAAGAAGCAGAAATATGTCAGGCTCTCAGTAATGCTTGTGCAATTCAACCGAGAAGTTTGCTTTCTTTGGTTTTACAACCACAGTATCAACTGGTTTACACTGTATGACCTCTGCAAACTTCAATGACCTTAAGTCAGGAAATCAGCTTCTTACCAGTTTTATCCCACCTAGTCAAGGAAATAATTCATTTTTCTTAATGAAAGTAAAAGTAAAGAGAATTATGGATAAGAGCAGTAGGGGGTTTTATGTTTAATATGTTGAATGACAAACAGCTATAAGTAAATAGACTCAGAATAGCGAGACTGATTTTGTATGTCAATTAAAGCTGGAACTACTATGCTTGGATACTAGTTTTCTCAATCAACTTCTCACTATTTATAAAATATGAATAAGGTAATGTTACATCCTTACATCCTAAAATACTCCATACAAATTAAGCAGAATTATAAATTAGTAAATATCAGTGCTATTTCCCCCTTTTTCTTAAAGATAAAGTTGGTTTAAAGCATATGATACAGAAGCTGCAGAAAAGAGGCAAGATGGAATCTGTTCTCCCTGCCCACAGTAGACAACAGCAGTTATAATGGGCTTAAATTCTGTGAGGCGTACTCAGATTGAATATTAAAAAGCACTTTATTATGGTAAAGATACTGAAGCAGTAGAATAGATTGCTTGAGTTCACCAGCATGGGTGATCTTTGAGAAAAGGCTAGACAGATTTCTAGCCTGCCAGAATCAACTAGGTAAGAATGCACCCAAACTATCAATTCTCTGAAAATGTCAACATTTAGAACTGCACCCAGATACAAATGTCAAGTATCTGGGTGTTGGGGAAAGGGGGTGTGTGTCTGGATAATGAGGGTTTCTTCCTCCATTTTAGAGAAAAAGAACAAAATTGATTTCTGACCCTCTTCTAGAATCAGACTTCCCTTAAAAATACATCTCTGAGTATATAAAAATCTATATGTCATTAAGCAATTAAAGTTTAAAGGAGACTCAGAGGCAGGCTAAAAAAAAAAGAAAAGGCTTTTGTTGCAGGTCTTGATCCACCTACTCTATAGGCAAGTTAACAACCTCATTGTACCTTTAAAGTTGACTGAGTTCTTGGTAAGATGACAGAAGAGCGGGCAGCCTCAGGGAATGGAAAATATGACTCCGTTTGGAAGAGTTGTTCTCTGTGAGAAAAAATGGGTGCTGCTGCTGACCATACTCTTTCTGATTTGTAACTAGTTGAGAATTTTGGTCTCAGGGCTGTCAGAATGCTACCTCTAAGCAGAACTAAATTCCTTCAGAAGTTATAAGGACAAAAAGTCAGCATAGATGAAAATAGTTTTTTTACTCTATGAAGAAAAAAAAAGATTAATTCAACATAGACTTTTGCATGTTTCTTTTATCTCAAAGGCAGATCAAATGTTAGTTAATTTTATGATAACGTAGACAAGACACCAACATTTACATTCACAGTTAATCAGAAACTGTTTGACCTTGTGCCATCTTCCATACATTGGAGGAGAGGGTTCAGAAAGACATTACTTGAAGGAGTTGGCACTAATAAAGATCATTCACTGCACAGTCTAGCATGCGGCATGCTAGCTGTCAACAGAACAGTATGACAGCATTCAGATCAAACAAGTAATCCAATTAATGAAGCATATCTCAGGAACTTGTTGAGAAGGTAAGCGAGTGAGTGATATGGGTACTTTGTCATGGATTAATAGAATATTAATCAAGGCAAGGTACATTTTCATATATCAGTGACAGAAGGATTAGGCAGCATGGGAGTGTTAAAGCTTCAAGTAGCTTTCAGAATGCAGGGTCTAGTTTCTTTGCTTTTGTTTGAAGTAAAATAAATAAATCCAAATATCCTACCATCAATGCTTATCATTTTCAATGGTTCCCTCAGGTACTTTTTGGAAACTTGGTTAAAGAGCATCACAAATCTTCTGTGAAAAGTTTCCAAAGGAACACCCGCACTATGTAGTTTTAAGCAAATTGAACCTGTGCAATCTAAGCCAGTTTCATTCTGTCTTCATATTTTAGCCTCTTCAGGGATGGACTATGAAATACTTTTCTGTGTTTTCTAAACAGTGGTGTTAACTTGCTGAGCCTTGATAAACAGTTGATGAGCCCATAGTCTGTTGTTTTTGTGGTGGTTGAAACATCTCAAGAAAATAATGATAACTGGTTTTAAAAATTGTGAAAATAACTTTGATAATAAAGCACTTTTTAAGCCAAAAATATTGTTAAATATACTAAGGTTATTGTAGTTCATGGGAGCTATCTAGATAATTTTAAAAAGTCATATAAAAAGTTATTGCCACTATATTAATTGTGTTTTTCACCTATTCATTCCCTAAAATGTTACATTAGAAATCTATAATAACACGTGCAGTCTCATAGACTGTTTTGGTTTTTTTTTGACTGATTGATAAACACAGTGAAGTGGAAATTCCAGGAGCAGTGGAACTTCCAACAATGAGGAGAAATGCATTCACTGAAAACACTATAATTTTGTATGCGATTAACATACTTTCAAGAGAAGTGATTAGTATTTCTAGGGCCCAGACTGTGTTTGGTCAGATGGGATATAGGATTCTTTTTACACACTGGAGCTTCCCACTCAAGCACTTGGTGCAGAACCTAAAGTTAGGACAGGGAAGTAGCATGATATTTGCAGGCAGCATCAAGGAAATAGTGAAGATATGGATATAGTGTCATCTGTTACTTCCAGAAACGGATGCAGGCTATCAGTCAGAGGTGTCCAACAAAAGAAAATAAAGTAGACTTCCTTAATCTTAGAAAGCATACTGCGTGCATGATGAATTCCTACTCCTTCTTAAATATGTGCCTGAGGAAGAGGATATTCTTGATATCACTAAAATGTGTTGCTTTTCTTTTTTTTTTTCAGAACAGGAAAAACACTAGACCAAGACATGTCATAAAAATTTCCCCAATGAACACCTCTCTTGGATTTATTGTTTGCTTATTTGCTGTATCTTTAAAAATGGAACTTGTGATGTACCCATCAAATTGTAATGAACAAGGACAGCAAATCTAATGTGAACTTTCAGGTCAGTGGTATCCTTTGTAACATCTTCTCTATCACAGAATCACAGAAAGTTAGGGATTGGAAGGGACCTTGAAAGATCATCTAGTCCAATCCCCTTGCTGGAGCAGGATTACCTAGATCATGTCGCACAGGAACGTGTCCAGGCAGGTTTTGAATGTCTCCAGAGAAGGAGACTCCACAACCTCTCTGGGCAGCCTGTTCCAGTGTTCAGTTACTCTCACCATAAAGAAGTTTTTCCTCATATTTAAGTGGAACCTCCTGTGTTTGAGCTTGCACCCGCTGACCCTTGTCCTGTCAAGGGATGTCACTGAGAAGAGCCTGGCTCCATCCTCATGACACTTGCTCTTTACATATTTATAAACATTAATGAGGTCACCCCTCAGTCTCCTCTTCTCTAAGCTAAAGAGACCCAGCTCCCTCAGCCTCTCCTCATAAGGGAGATGTTCCACTCCCTTAATCATCTTCGTGGCTCTGTGCTGGACTCTCTCCAGCAGTTCCCTGTCCTTCTTGAACTGAGGGGCCCAGAACTGGACACAATATTCCACATGCGGCCTCACCAGGGCAGAGTAGAGGGGGAGGAGAACCTCTCTTGACCTGCTAACCACACCCCTTCTAATACACGCCAGGATGCCATTGGCCTTCTTGGCCACAAGGGCACATTGCTGGCTCATGGTCATCCTGCTGTCCACTAGGACCCCCAGGTCCCGTTCCCCTACATTGCACTCCAACAGCTCTGTCCCCAACTTATACTGGTACTATGTTCATATTTCTTCTTTTTCTCCATGTCTCCATTTTGTCAGGCTTCTGCAAATCTTTTCCCATTTACTCTCCCTCTTGATTCAGCTCCCTGAAGCAAGCTTCAGCTTCAGTTTCTGCTATAGATATCCACTGGGAGATTTCCCTGTGCTAAATATTGGAGTTGCAACTGATGTCTAATGTACGTGTCCAATGTATATGGACAAAAATTAATACATATCAAGCTAAGGTTCAACGTCTGGGAAGATTAGCCAAAGGTTCTTAAGGAACTTTTTGTACAGATCTCTGAAAAACCTGACTTATCATCGTGGACTGTCCTATAGCCTTCTTTGCTTGCATTTTGAACCATTTTACTATGCACCTGTTTCTTCCTGAATATGTTTTGCGGCTGGAAAATGAAAAAAAATTCTTTTATACTATTTTTGTAATTGATAAACTGATAAGTGTGAAGTTTGCAGGACACCGGGATAACTTGTAATGGCAAAATACACAATCAAATGGAATTGCTCTGAACTACTTAAGAGAGGGCATAAGAAAATTCAGTGTAATCATATTGTGGAATATACAGGTTGGTCAAAATAGAACTACTTTGTAAAACACGGTGGAGATTTCTTAGGGGCAGAAAATCCAGAAAAACATTCCAACACATCCTGTTTCAACTTTTCAGTTTTTTTCCACTTCAAAGTTGTTTATTTTAAAGTGGTATGATATTAAATAAAACTGAAACAAAAGGCCAAAAAATACATTTTTTGAAGAAAAATATTTTTAAGGTGTTCTGTTATTAGGAAATTTCAGTTAGTTTTTATACTTCATAAAAAACTTTATTTCAGGTTTCTCTATCTCTTTCATGAAATAGAGAGTCTGTCCAAACTGCTTAGTATTTTAATATTACTCACAATAATTCTTGAAGAGACTCAGAGCATTTTTATGGGATTTCTGAGAAAAGGATTTTGAGCACGGTAACTGGAATTTGACACTAATCAGGGCTCCTGGCAGCTGTCTAGATCCAGCTAACATGAATTCCCTTAGCAATATTGGTGGGCCTTGTGTTGACAGCTGGTTAGATACCAACAACCTTTTCCAGGTTAATTCAATTTAATCTCATCAATATTGTTACCTGCCATTAAAATTAGCTTTTGCCACCATCATTTGTTATACTAGTTATAACACTTTTAGGACTGCTTTATACTTGTATTCACAGTGACACTTTCCTTTTCATTTTATTTCTTTGGATGAAATAGATCTAGATGAAGAAGTAAATTACGATCTGTATAGCTTATGAAGAAAAAGTTATGCTGCCTTGTGACTGAACCAAGTAGACCTTCATAACAGCTTAATGATAAAACTGAGAAACCAAGCAGCAGCATGGAAATAAAAGCTGATGTATGGTTGTCTATTAAGGTTACTACTAAAAATGCTACAAAAATATGAGAGAATTTCCTAGAAAACTGTAAGCTATAATATGAATACCTTTGAAGGATAACCTGACTTAAAAAATACTAATAAAGTACCTGGCCTGATGGGCAGATTTAAGAATTACCACTGAAATAGAAAGAAATTGAAAAAGCAAACAAATTTAGAAGAAAATGGCCTAGAACTATATGTGGGTTCTTACCATTTTATTTATTATTCTACTGCATTTTGTTTTGCATCCTATTTTCCATTCTTTCAGTTTTCCTGTTGCAAACTGCCTGTAAAGAACTGGCAAGTATTCTGTTACATACAAGCATTGCCCTGACAATTTACCCACCTTATTTGCACTTTGTTTGCAATCTGGGGTTTCTCTCCTTTGTCTTAGGCACAGAATGCTCCCTCTTCTGCTGTGTTTTTCTGTAACTGGGCCAATGTCAGTGCTGCTCAGATGCCTCGCCAGGATTCGTGTTCAGTCCAATCCAGTGACTGACAAACTCTCATGCAGATCCTGCAGCTGCATATACTTATGTCACCCTAAATTTTGGGAGCTTTAAAGAAAATAGAATAGCTCTGCTGGTCACATGGAGAGGGCTTGTTTGGTTTTGATTAAGTGCAGAATGAGTAAGCAGGCAGCACTGAAGGAAAATAGATGCCTATCAGGTGAAACAGTGGATGGCTCAAAGGGTTATAAGGGAGGGCCATTATAGATGTTATTTGAGTTAAATTTGAATGTTTCCAGTAATCCTGATTTCAACGTCCCAGATCCTAAAGTCAGTTTCAGGTGTAACATGCATATACAGTGGTCATTAAATGGGACAGATACAGAATTGCTTATGGAGAAGGGAGGAAGGATCCAAAATATGCCATTATTTATTTTTATCACAGGATGTTAGTATGGATTTCTATGGAAATGTCAGAAATTGTTCTTGGAGAAGGTCTTAGGAAGAAACATGTCAGTCCTTTGGCTCCCTACTAATCACATCTGTGAGCACAGAGAAACTAAGCTAATCATACAGATCACCCTGACTAATACTTTGGCTTTTTTTCTCTGTGACTACATACATGGCAGACTAATAACGTTCAACATCAGCTGTCAGAAAACTCCTGGGGAAATGTTGCTTATGTGCCAAGAAGAAGGTATTGTATATGTTATTGCTGATGATTGCTGCCATTGCAAAATGTGCAAACTGGCCGCTCTTCAGCACCTGTGACAACTTCTGTCAGTTGAAAAGTACAGTGTATCCTGGAAAGACCAAAATCCTCTAAAAAAGAAGTAGGTGACATTCTTCATCGAAAAGATCTGGCTGTGTTTTTGAAGGTATTCCCATTAAGTCGTCTTCTCAGCCAACAAAAATCCTACAGATTCTTTTGGTAGATTTAAAATCTGTCTTCCTTTGGATTCAGGGAGAGGAAAGGCATAGGTATATTACTCCTGCAAGACAGACAGAGTTAAGTTCTTCGGAGAGAGGAATTGAGATAGGCTATCTGTAGAGATATTCTTATTTCCTATATTTTAATAAAATTCTATACACAGTCCTGAAGTAATATGACTATGTGGCTCTACCTGCATTGTATTCTGGGACACAGATTTGGTCCAGAAGGATGCTTTTAAGAGTGTACATGTTGATAATAACAGAAGAAACATTCTGCCCATTGTGATACCTATCGATCTCTTTATCTTCTGGCTGTTCAGTGTTAAAGTCAGTATGGCAGTTTCCCTGAGCCATGCATTTGGTCTTGACTCTAGTGTAGCTCTAAGAGATCATATAACTTTTTTTTGCTACTGATCGCCGAGCAAAACCAAATGAGATTTTGTTCTTCATAACCTGTACGAACCTTAGATTGTGAACAGTGTTTCTGCATCCTTCCTGTCAGTCTGATCTCACTTCTTCAGTGGTGATTGTTTGATGTATTTAAAGGATTGCTTCCCCAGTGGAGGAAAAGAGAACATAATCATGTTGCCCAAGTGTAGAGGGAAACATGGTAGGCACACTGCCCAGTTTGATGCTAATAGCATCAGCTTTTAGGGTTGCAGGTAGAGGGTCTAGGAAGGGAGGGAATTACAGGGGGAAGAGAACAAAAAGCAAGAGGGGCAGGCTGAGTTATTTGTCCATAGAGATGTGTGCTTATTTGGCTATAGACATTATGACTTTGAGCACCCTAAGTGGTTCTGATGGACTACAAAGACATTGGCAAACAGGTCTGACAGATTAGATGTAACAGGAGCCAGGACTATGCTGCCTAGTACTCTCTTTTGTCCTCATTTCCATTTCAGTATTTATTTCTTAATAGAAAAGATCAGATATTATTTTCATGGTAACATTATATTATAGTAACTTTATTATAATTATTATTATTATATATATTTATTGCATATTACCTCATGGTAACATTATATTACATAATTATATGTCACAGTAACATCCTGAGCACGAAAAATAAAGTGCCCAGAATTCAAATAATTTGCTGGAGCAACCTCACATTTTCTAAATTGATTCTGAGAGATATTTACCTTATACTTTCAAGAAGTAAAATATTTTGGATCTCAAAATGTTAGAATTGCTATACGATGCTCGTGACGGGGGCTGGGGGTGGCAGGGGAATGGAATCTCTTATAGCAGGAAAGGAACTGGTAATGCTTGTACTTGACCCCGGGTTTTAAAACTTTAGCACTTAAATAAAGCTGAAACTCTCTGAACACAACACTGGTGTGAAAGAAGCTCAGAGGACATCGGAAGAAACTCTTTGACAGTGTATTGTAGATAAACTCATTTGTCATAGTATGGATGGGATGTTTGTATGTTATAGTTGCAATTGTCTTCCTTCTTCAAGGAAATGGCTTTGAAGAAGGCATTTAATGATGTTTTGCAGTCATCCATTGTGGCTGTGGAAAGAACAGCTACAGTCTTTAAGCATCATAATTCATGAAAATGTAGAAGACTATTGTATTGCTTGAAATCACTGTTTGTCCCTATCCATTGGTCACAGAAAAAAAAAAAAAAGTAACAAGAAAGACAACATTATGTCCTTATACATAGCTCAGGAATTTAATTTCTAAATTATTTTTTGCATGTTGTTTTGTATCCATTGTAAGGACAGTATTGCCCTGTACTTTTCTTATGCATATGTTTTGTCTTTTCTCTCATAGCTTTCTCAGAAAGCTTTAAAAGAAGCAGCAACTCTGTGAGACGTAGCATTAGCTGGAGCTTTTTGCTGCAGTCTGCGTTCACACAGGTAATTTGTTGAGTCCAATGACAGTCGAGTTTGTGTTGCATGGGCTGGGCCCTGGGCTGTTCTGAAGAATTGGTGCTCTTTCCGATCCTTGTCTTGCATTATAATCTGCTGTTTGGTGAAATATGATGCAGAAGGAGGAGCAGACTGCTGCCTTAATCAGTATAATTCTCTTCACAAATTATCTGATCCAGGTTCTGTTGAAATGAATAGAAATATTTCAAAGATAATTAGATCAATGTTTTATTTTCTAGAATTTTCCTACAGCTTTGCTGATGCTGTCAGATTTAATAGCACAACCTCTCTTTCTATAATAGATAAGAGAGAAATGTCATTTTTCTATTCCCGCTGGAACTAAGTGGGGTCTTATCTACATTACTAAACAGGGATCTTCGTGACCTTTGAGTGAACTCTAATGGAAATTATTTGTGTGACTTAGATTTTCTAATATTTTTCAATGAGGAAAAATTAGACTGATTTTGACCTATTATCAAAATACAGGCTGTTGCCATGTTCACCAGTTATCTATTTTATTATTGCTTTAAATTAATGATGGTTTAATTTTGTCCATGATAATGTATACCATCATTTTAAGAATATTTCCTATAACTTTTAACAACTCCATTTAATAGTGTATCAAAGCTGGGATTTTGAGGGCTGATCTTTGGTCTAGAAAGTAAAAAATTCCACAGTTCTCTCCTGAAGGCAAAAGTTTTCATTTTTTTTCACCCCTTTTTTTGCCCCTGTAATCTGTGATGGTGCTTTGCCAGCTCTGCCACTTCCCTTATACACTGAGATAAAATTTACCACTCAGTTTCACAGAAAAACCTCACCCAATTTAGAAACCAACCCATTTTCCTATCACTTTAAAGAAATTGTCAGGCTCATAGTGGTACAACAGAGAGGTCAGAGGCAATCAGGCAGCAGTGCACAGCACACAGCTAGCAGGAGAAGTGGAAGCACACAACGTCAAACCCCTTGAGTAGGAGACGTGACAGGAAGTGACCTGAAAACTTCACCGATCATTGCCAGCTACCCTATGGATCAGCGGCTTTCAGCCTGTGATACAGAGACTCCAGGGAGTTACCACTACTTTTAAATGACTTACAAAGTTGACCAAAAGAAATAATTTAATGTGTGCTATACAGCAACCTGCATAAAATGAACTTACTAAACCTAACTCTCATAGATTATAGAATATCGTCAGAACCTGTGAATCACAGAAATGATCCCTACATAATAGATTATACATAATAATTTACATGCTGAAGACTACAGCAGGTATCTGAAGTGAGGAACCTTTTTTCCCTAATTTCATATAGTATAAACTTCAGTTCAGGTGACATCACAGTTGCAGTATGAGTTGCTATTTTATGAAGGATTTTAGTGGATAATCTCTCAGAATCTGTTATTTGATTTTGATTTTTTCAGTCCTGCATATAGTGTAATGCAGATCCTAAACTGAGGTTTGAGCTCTTAAAACTCTTTAAACTTGAATTGCAGCATACAATGTGTCATTTGGAAGATGTGACAATATATTCAATAGTAGGCAGCAGGTGGTGTTAAAAATGTGGTCTTTGCTTTTGAGGGATGAAGATAAAACAGATATATGAAGTTGACAGGTGGTGATTATGTCTAGGAAACCACAGAGGTCTAGGGATTTTGCTAATTTTGGCAAACGGTTCATAGCAGGTAATTTATCTAAAAACTCTACCTCTTTTTGTTTGTTAGTATCCCAATTCCCTAAGCTTATTCTTGAACAAAAATGCTCAAGTGTTAGCTAAACCCACCAAATAATTAAACAATTAAGGTCTTATCCAAAGCCTTCTGTAGTCCATAAAAACAATACCATTATTTTAGTATGTCTTGAATATTCTGTAATTGCCAGCATAACTCTTTATCTCTGTATAGTCCTATTTTAAGTCAATGAGTCTCATGGTACACATACATCTTTCAATACTGAGAAAGAAGGAGTTCAGAAACAGACTCCAGCTAAATCATTCTGCAAATAATTGTCTCTAAGAGACATCTGAGCATTTTTTCCCCTTGTGGTGCTCAGCAGTCACAATTTTAGCTAGACCTGAAAGTCATATAGTATGTGTTTATTCCCCGACTGAAGGGGCCTAAAAGTCCAAATGTTCATATTCGCAAATTCAAAATTGACATCTGTGGTTGTTCTCTGTGATACACTTAATGTTTGCTGTGTCTGCAAGTAATCCTTCCAGTAACCTCAATCCTTATATAGAGAAAAAGGAAAACGAACAAAAAAGCAGCATAAACACAATCTAAACCAAATGGAGTAGGAATTTCTGTTAAAATGTGTCAACAGAATTTGCTCACCTTTAAAAAGATTTTTTTTCATCTTCATTACTGTTCACAATCACGATTGAAAACATGCAGAAACAATATAAACCCTGTAGAAACAATATAAAAAGCATTCATTCTTCATCTAGTTTTAGACTTTACTCTTTCACTAGCTTTCGTATTTTGCTAGCTTCAAGAATACAGGTACGTAGAAGTAGCTTGTACAAAATTAAGCCCATTAAACAATTCTTAGAGAAGTGAGAAACCATTTTGATGGTCTCATGTATTTGTTCACAGATAATTTTAGGAGAAGGATCTGTGGTCAGATCTTCAGAGGTGTCTAATGATGTCAGAAGAAGTTCTGCAGGGCTATGTAGAACTGGCCTGATTTTCATCCGGTTAAGGCAATTTCCTGCTAGATGATTTTGAAACTCTCCCTAGGTATCTCTCTGTATATTACTACCTAGAATGCTGCTCATTGGCTCCCATCCCTGAAGCTATTGTGTACCAGCAGGCAGAAGATGAGGGCTCCTGGAGCAGACCTCAATGAGATTTGCCACAGCTGTACGTAAGAGAAAGGCTGTTTTAAGCCATCTGTGATCTGTGGGTCATACTGCAATAGTGGCTGATGGTAAAACAGAGCTGTGGCTTTGTCACCCAGACTGGACTTACCCGAATCAGCATCATGTGTTAAGAGACTGTGTCTGATTTCATCTGGCAGGTTGTTATCAGTGACTTCAACTGTGTCCAACTGTGCTGAAACCTTTTCTGCCCTTCAGGAACTGTTTTTGCAAGGTTAAAAGCAAAATAATACATTTAATGCATTTCATTTCAGCACTTTCTGTTGAGCTTTTCTAACTCTTATGTTTAAATGAATAAATAAAAAGGAAATTATAGGATTTGGGATGATCTGCCAGGCAGTGTTTCCTTAGAATAATGTGATTTTGCAGACTCATTTTCTATAATGGAATGTTTGTCTTCCTACCATTATCTATAAAACAAATCTTTCACAAATTTTCTACAAATTTACAACACAAGCCTGTACTCATATGCAGTGTAAATTGCTGTAAAATCAGGTAATATGTGCTAAGTACATATCTTCAACTTGTATAAAATCTAAGCTTATGGTATGTACTTATCTAAGACATATAGTTTCTCAAATACTGTATTCGATTCTTCAGGGGGGGGGAGATGATAGTTCTTTTGGGCAGGTGTTTTATATATATTAATTCTAAAATTAATTGCTGTTGAAGTAAGTGGTAAACATTAAACCTCAGCCATGCTGTGGTCTCTGTGTTTGATGTGTATGCTAATTTTACTGGAAAAAATATATGGAATGAATTTTTCTCTTTAGGACTCACTGTACTAAATGTAAATTTTTACTGTACAAAATTGAGCCTCTGAAGTGTAAATTCAAAGGATATTACCCTGGCTTTGAGAAATCTTAGCCTGGCCTAATGGGTAGGATTCTCATTAGCAGCTCCATTCATGTCTGTGTACATATTAATTGTGTAGTCTTAGTTCTGTACATGGTGCCTTTTCTTTCTGTCAGAATGTCCAAACCTAGGAGTCCAAAATTAATTTTCTTGTCTCAGACAACAATATTAATATTTTAATTCAAATGCCCATTTTTGATTAGTCATTTCTAACTATGCTGCCTCGTAAGGAGTGATGTGCATGTTCACATGGGATTCCAGAATGAGACTCTCTAGGCACATGAGTCTTTCTGCATCATTTCATTTTTGGCAGACTTTAATGTGATGGCCATACAGGTTGTTTGTGAAGTGCCCGGTGTGTACCCTATGCGTATCCTCAGCTTTCTCACAGTGAAGCCTGAGATTTTTTCCCACAACAAGTTATCTTGGGCAATAGCTGGGCACCCAACTGTTGGTACTCTATTGGACATGATATTTAGGAAATGACCACTTCACGCAGTGACAACCAGGTGACTTTAAGAGCTCTTACATCAGACATTTAGAAATTGAGGCTTTAGTCCTTTTGGCTTTAATCATTAATACTGCTATGCCAAAATGTTCCATAACAGAATGAGTTACCGAATCAAGGAGGTTTATTAATATCCGTGTTTATCCACGGTGATAGTTCTATCACTTACTATAACATCATAATTCTTCCCTGGAAGGTATAAATATTTTCAGGTTACATTATCAGTACAGCCTATTGATTTAGGTCTTTGTCTGGGCTTCTTAATGGAAAACCCATAGAAACAGCGGTTCCTCTTTATTTCTTCTTTACTGTTCATTATCTCAGGATCGAATGGCGATACATGACATAATATTTTCTAAGGTGTTTCTTGTAAGGCATCGTAATGCGTTTTTCACAAATAGGTAGAAAGCAGCAGTAAAGGGACAAAGTGAAAGATATCTAAAGGGGCAACAATTGGTATTTGCTTTTGGCAAAAGAGGAGAGCAGCATGTAAACTGATCGATTAAACAGAAAGAAAAGGCAGTAAGATTTAGAAGCAATGTAAGTACAACTAAATACTCTTGTAGATTAGTTGCAATATGTCAAATTGGAAGGACAAGATAGTCAGTGGTATACAGTGACCAGACGTAAGTTTTGAAAATGGTATCTCTGTTTTGATTTAAGTCACAACCTCCTTTCCTGCTCTTAGTCCGCTGTTTGTGTGGATAGTGTCTTCCAGAGGGCTGCAACCTTATCTTTTTTTTACCTTGTCTCTAAATCCTTCCAATAAAATATTGCATCCTAAAGGGATAAAGGTGTGGAAAGTATTTAATATTGGTCATAAGCAAAGGGAAACTCACTGTTTTATCTATTAAATCAAAATAATTAAACTGAGTTGAGTAGGGAAAGGACATGAAACTGCCTACTGTTGTTGGGAGTCGCAAATGACTCAACATCAGAGGAGAAAGTCATTATAGAACAAACCAGATTGTGAAGGATAAGGAAGGAACTTTGAAACACATTTTGAGATATTTGTAGGTATCAGAAATGCAGGATATTTTGGCATGGATCTGACTCTACCTTCTGCTCGAGAAAGAAGCAAGAGTATTCAGAATGTGGTTTTGGGTACTCAAAAGCATGGGTAAAGCACAAGTAAATATTTTTGCAGAGGACAGAATAAGACAAAGAAAAGTACCTTTTGACAATGACCCAGGTGTCACAGTAGGTAAACTTACAGGAAAGGGAGATGTGAATGCAGAAAGCAGCTGAAAAAACAAGAACACAGTTATCCTTCAGACCTGAGAATATTACAATTAAAGCTCAGTCAATAGAGATAAGAATACTTGAAAAGCTGGGTCATTCTTACTAACCAAATTTTCATAATTTTCTATAGTAAAAAAAACTCTCTTCAAGTGTGATTTTGTTTTCTATATCCTTAAGTAGTCAGAACTTTTATTTCCCTTTTCACTTGTACTTTTAAAATTTGCTCTTTAAAATTAGTTCATCACTATCTGCCATGATCTAACAATCTCAGTACATCAGGCAATTTTTTAATAATACCTCTTATCAAGTACATACTTGCTATTAATTCTCAATTGTGCACAAAATTTGTTAAATTTTCAGGTAGTAAACAATACTTTTTTCAAGTATTTTGTACATTTGTGAACATTTTTTCCTGCTACTTCAGAACATCAAGTTAAAAACTTATTTATGAAATGGAAAAATCTAAATATATTCCAAGTCAATTAAAACATTACTGTTTAGTAGTTTTAAAATATTATTTTTAAATCTTAACTATTTCTAATCTGTGTAAACAAGTTTTAGAAATATGTTTTATTTTGTAAATAAATACAATTTAAATATCCTTGAGCCTTTCTTGTATTTTCCCTAGTGAGAAGAGAGGGAGAGGGAGATGGAGAGGAAGACGGAGGAGAGGAGAAGAGAGGAGAGGAGAAGAGTAGAGGAGAAGAGAAGAGGAGAAGAGAGAAGAGAGGAACGAAAAGACTTCAAATACTTTGTTGTTATGTCAGGAAGAAAATGCCATATTTACTGGATCACTAGTTTGTTCAATTGCAATAAGTTTTACATTCCCTGATGTTAACTTTCCTAAGTGCTCTGTAATGAATTATATCAGAAAGGCCACTTTTGCATTCAGATGTTCTGCTCATTCTGTGGCACTTATAACTCTCTTTGTTGGTTTGTCTAAAATTGCTTTCTCAGCTCTCTTTAGTATCAAATTGCAATTTGTTTGAAACACTGGTTGATAAGAAAAGATGATTATGGGACATCAGGAAAGAAAGGAGAGTCATTTAACACTGACTTTTTTTTCTTCAGCCTGAATTGTCACAAAAAATCTGTGCTTTTGAATGTTCCATATAAGAAAACTGGAGTAAAAGGACTTTTTTTTAGAGTACTTTATATGTTGTAAACACAAATAGACTTCCAAAATGTTAAATACACTTGTTCCTTTCTGTATACACAATATTTCCTATGAATTGTTCCTCCAAACCCCTTCCTGAAAAAAACCCTGACAACTTTATGCAGATATGGCCTCATTTAATATAAAATGTCTGGCTTGTAGCCTAATGCAGTGTACAGAGAAATGGTAATCAAGTTGAATAATCATTTTTCAGACCTCAAGGTTAAAAAGAAATATTTCATCTGACCATATTTCATTTTTTAAATCTGCATTGAATATAAAACACATTTCAGCACTGCCGCACACATCCATGATTTTGCCATCCCCAAAGTTTAATTATTTTTATGGCACACTGATACATTCTGCGCCCACTGTTTCTTACATTGCTTCTGGTGGATAGCCCACTTCTTACAACTTGTATTATGGTGCTTTTAAAGATCATTTCATTTATGTGTTTTCTCCCTGAAGTCCTGTGCACAATTCTGGTTAAAAATTTTGAATTAAAAACTTCCATGAAAGAAATGCTTCTATTCTTACAGAAATAAACTATTTACGTACATAATGTGCCTTAAGAATAATATTAGACCCATTGACATCAAAGAAAGGTAAATGTCTCGCAAGAATTTTGTCTGAACTAAGGATGTGATCATGGAGTAGTCAAAGACCTTAATGACTTTTAGTTGAGATGCGTAATTAAAATTTACCTACATATAATGGATCTTTACCTTTTTAACTTACTCCAAACCTTCCTTTCTTCAGGTACCTGACAGTTTGGAGTAGATGAAACAAGAACACCTATTTTCTCCCCATCTCTGTTGTATATGTAGATTTGGAAATATAAGAGAGAACTATCAGAATCGGAATATGATCCAAATACTTTCAGGAAGTTTAGGGCCAGTAGATATCTTTACAAAAAAAAGCAGTGGCTTTTTTTTGCGGGTGAAGGAAAGGGGGTTATGCTTGGAAATACTATTGGCCTCAGTTTGTTATTTTAAAGTAAATAATGAGAAGATAAGCAGTTTCAAAATTACTTCTTTTATTCACAGATATTAATTTCAATTAATTTTTGAAATGTCTTTCCAAACTGCAGTCTGAGAAAGCAAAACATAATGCTTATGGAAGGTTGTTTATTTCAACTTTCTTTGCAGGGAGTGTGTAAACGCTTCATGGGTCCTGACTTCCTAGTGAGCATTATTCCATTGTGACTGACAGCAGGAACGGCAGTAATAGAAATAGCTTTTAAAAAAAGGTTTAAGACAAAAACAATGTCAGGGTACAGATACAAACTAGTATTTGGGGACTGAATAGACAGGATTTCCTTTGATCCCTTAGAGTCTGAAGTTCATGTCCCTTTCTGTACACACTTATCATTGTTCCAAGTATAACAACAATTACATGTTAAGTTTTTGAGCTTTTAGTATGGACAATGTATTTAGAAAGCATTTCTGAGCATGTGTGTATTATCTGAAATATATTTCTTTCTGGAGGACGTTTCAGTATAATGTCGTTTGTTGCTAGACATGTCACATATGCTCTTGTAAGATAAAGGAAACAAGAATTAATTAACATCTAAATGATGCGTATTTTTTAATGCTAATTATGCTTAATTAAGGTATGAATATTTTATCATACATCACCCACTAGTTTCAACAATCTGTCTTTTTATATTTTATTGATCTATCTATATATATAAAAATATTCTCCAGATGGTTTAAAAAAAGTTATAGTTTTACAGTTAGATCATTTCCGTGGTATACTATGAGGAACACTGCAGCTGTTCACGGAACTATTAACTACATCAGCTGCATTTTTTGTCTGTTACATTTTCTGGGCCTTTTAAACATTCTCTTTTTTAATTATTATTTTTTATTTTTCATTTTGCTGTGTTTTCAAGGCAAACAAATAAAGCTTTTGGACAGATAGGTCAGATTCTAGAAGAGAGCCAGAATTAATGGAGAAAAAGCCAATGAACATTGGGGCAGGCCTCTGATAACCATATGTAAAGGACAATATTGTCAATACTTAGTAACATTGGCTGCAAAAAAAACCAAGACAGAGAAAAGGGCTTTTCCACCAGCCGTCAGCTTTCAGTTCCTTCCTTTATTCAGACTCCCCTGCACCCAGGTACTTTTGTTCAGAGCTATACCTGGCTGCTTGCATTTATGGGTCTTTTATAGTGTTTGATCTATTGAGCACAAATGGTTTGGTCTTTGCTTCCCAAACACCTTTAATAAAAAAAAAAAAAACACCACAACAATGAAAACCCTAAACCAACTGTCTTCTTTTTTCCTATGTACCCTTTTTGAAATGGAAGTGCAGAATGTGTTAACAGAATTACGTGTACTTGCATTCAATACATCCAAATGTAGTCATTGCTTGCAAAGGAGATGTCCATGCAAGAAATTTTTTAAATGTGGGACTGATTTTCCTCTCCATTAACACTACAATGACTCGCCACTTGTCACATCACATAAATAAGATAAATTTAATGTCCTTTGAAAGAATGGTCTAAATTATCTGAAATACATACCTATATATTGCAGCAAAGACCCAAGACCTCTCTTTCTTACTAAGGATGATATACAATTTTTGTTTGTCTTAAAAGAAACAACCCTAAAAAAGAAAATAATTTTATGGTAATATGATAACTTGAATGATTTTCATGGTAAAGCATCAGAAAGAATTGGTTTCATTTTGATTCTATCACAATACTAATTTCTTGATATGATTAGATTAGATTAAATATACTTTTATATGCTACATAATCTTGTAAAAGTGAGAGTGGTTTCTTGTATGAAAATGTAGCAAGGGTCTCTTAATTTTTGCCTACAGAATTGTTCACATCACCAATTAAAATCTCATCTTTTTCAAGGCAGAGGTCTGAAGACCAAACCCCACTGTGACATGTTCCTGCAGGACAATTTGTTACCAGTCAGTGACAATTGTTTCAGCCAGCTTTTTGATAGAGGGAAGAAATAACAATCTTTCTTATGTGTTCTTTGGTCTTGTCAGATCACTTTCAGGTCCTTGCCTCCAGCAGAAATAGTACATCTCTGCCCTTTAAAATGGTAACTACTATCCTGCAGTGATCTTCCTTGCATCTGGTGCTATTTTCAATCTATTTACATTATCTGGATGACATAATTTTCCATGTTCAAGCTGTGAGACCACTGTTGTACTCTTGATTTATTGTATTCCATAGTTTTAACTGTTAGAAGTTTTCAGAGTTATGTTTAACAAGACTAAAAGAAACACGCAAAGGCAGACTGTACATGCTTTCTTTTCGAAACAAAAATATTTCTGTTTCTGGCTAAATAAATATTTTATTTCGGTTATTTGTTTCTTTGAGGGAGGAAAAGCTGAAAAAGTTCTTTCACAAGTTAAACACCCTTAATGAAAATATATTGCTGATATCTTAATTTTTCATGCAAAAGCAATCCTTATCAATTATGATTTAAAAAAGTTAAAAAAATAGAACTCTTGTCCCATCTGGAGCTTAGTAGAAATTGCAGTCTTATGAACCACACCTTCCATTTTGGACATCCAATAAAGAGACTTAAGTACTAGGAATTACTTTTTTTTTCCCCCACACTGCTTTATAAGGCTGAGCAAATGATCACTCTGTCCTTTTAAACACTGATCCCTTGTAATGTAGAAGGAAAAAGCAGTTATTGCAACTCTAGAAATGAGACAAATATTACTAAAGCAAATACTGTGCAGTATTTTAATAATTTTCATACATTTGCATATAGAATTTAGAAATGGGCCATAAACTTTTCTATTTACATAAAAATATTTCATATCTATACATTTCTGGGATAAGTATATTCTACTAAGTTCTCATAGGCTGCAGTGTGCTGTTAGGAACTACTGTATAACTAAGAGGTTTAAATATGTGTTGTGTACAAATTAGATGATGAAATAGGAAAAAAAATAGCATTAAGGGAATGAATAATTATGTTCTGAGTTGGAGGAAGAATATCAAAAAAGCATTTTAAACATTGATGGACAAGAAGTTTTGGTGAAAATAATCTAACTCTACTATAGAGTTTGTGATATCAATGCAATCATACAATTTATTACACTAATTTCTTCTCAGTAAATTCTGTACAAAGGCAGACAGGTAATTTGTGGCATGAGTAGTTTTGGGAGGAACTAGGTGCTGACTTAGTGGGATTAACCACAGTTATAAATTTTTAAAGAAAATGTTGGCTGCTCTTCATTCTTGCTATCTGTCTTCTTTCTTGCACACATAGTGCATATGAGAGATAATAATGTTGTAAAACATAGTTTATAACACAAAGGGAAGCATGTATGGCGTCAGCCAAGTTTTATAGTGTATGACAATATAGACATTGATTGGGTTGTCTCAGCCTCTGCTTTATAAAGAAATTTTTTTTTACCCATCCCATTTCAGAAAAACATGTAATGAATGTGATGTTGGTGACATAAAACGTGTTCTCATTTCAACAGGCAGAATTCATTTGTTGAAAGTAAGCATGTTGTGGAGAAATAAGATATAAAACTTACAAATATGTAATATATGTCATTCCAGGTTGTAGATCTGCTGGGGATTTGTGAAATGTCACTGCTTTTCCATCTTCATAGCCGGGTCTAAGTTAATGACAAACTGGTCTTCTTCCCACAGGAATGTTATGGCTCCGGATGTATAAAAGATGGAAAAACCTGCCCACATTCACTGATGGTATTTTCCCTTTTTTACAGCAATGTGTGTATGCTTTTTGAAACTGTTAACAGTGTTATAACTGCTTCATGCATTTGTAGTTAAACTGTTAGAGTCAACTTGGAAAACTGAAGAAAATGAAAGACAGTGCAAAGTAGTTCACCTAGAATCTCAGGAGACTTCGGTGAGAAAAAACAAGATTGTGGCTTTCGGTGTGAAATTACACAGTATTCTTAGATGGGAGTAGAAGGGGATTTGGTCCCCTGGCTAACATGGTGACCTTTTGAGAGAAAAAAATCTGAAATTTAAAAAAAAAAGAAAAATGGGTAGAGGAGTTAAAGCTGTGCATACTGTGAACATGTCTAATTGTCTTATGTTTGATAAATTTTCCATTTAGAAGAGTAAGCAGGCATTTATATTTTATTCTACAGATTAACCACTTCAGGGCACTCAGGCCATATGAGTTCTCTTTCTCTCTTTCTGTTTTAGCATTTTAAAACAAGGGGCTGGGGGGGTGGGAAGAGTGGGGAAAGAGTAGGGAAAGGCAGGAAATACAGAATAAGGGTCCTGTGGCAGAAGTATTGGAAGACAGGTGTTATCAAAGGCCTGCATACATGGCCTGGGATATTCTGTCATTTGCCTGAGATATTTTGTCTGGGATATTTCAAAAGGTGATGTGGATCAACCCTAACCATGGTTATGGGCATTGCACAAAGAACAGTCATGTTATCGCCCCTAGCCCTGGATTTGGCTGTGGTGATAAATAGTAATAGGACTATCACTAAGGAACCATGGTGGGGTGATACTGCAGTAACCACAGGATGAGTTGATATCACTGGCGTGCATTTAAAGGGTTGTATTTGGGCTTGTGTTGCACACCTTTAAGATGTTCTGTGCAGAATAAGAGGAGTCTGTTCCTTGCTCATAACTAGAGATTTTTAGTGAAAGTAGATCACTACAGAGATTCCTTGGAAAAATCTGTCCTGTACAAGATAATATGAGAATGAGGAAACATAATAGTTAATGAGAGACAACTGTAAAAACTAAGAGAAAATAATGAACCTGAATTGAAATGCCATAAAATACTTGATTTACACATATCTTCACTTGGAACCTGGTTTCATGTAGATCCCAGTTGTTCCATCAGAAACAAAGGAAGGTTTCAAAATTTGCACATATTTCATTCAGTTAGAGCCAATTAGATAAGCAAAAGAAGTCTTAATCTTAGCATAATTTGCATAACATTTCATTTGTAGTTTATTGCTGTTTGTTCTTGAATATAGTTAAGCCACAAAAGCAGTGTGATTTCGTGAGAACAAAGCTTTCAGGAAATCAGAATTATTTATTGCAATGAAAAGATCTTTGAATGATCTTTCACAAAACTAAGGGCTGGAACTGTTCCCTTAAAAAGAAAATCTAGAAGAGGGGAAGTTTAAAAGGTAGAAAAAATAATTAGTGACTTGTCTTGCGCTTAGTGGGACTCAGAAAAATTTAAAGGTAAGAAATACCTAGGACTTCGGGAGAAGAGTATGTAGGGAATCAAGAAAAGGTAAGAGAAGAGGGGGAAGAGTCAAGGAGGAAAGAAACAGATATTCTGTGGCCTAATTACTTTTAACACTGATGATTCCAACCATCATCTAAGGATTCCAAGCAACTACTTTAACAGTTAAAAAATGTTAGACTGTTTCATATTAATTTCTACAAATATATCATGTTAAGTTAAAGACCTTAAAGAAAATGAACCTTGGTTTTGATATTTGATTTATAAAAAGTGCTACAGACTTCTAACTGAGCAAAGACAAGGACTCTGAGAAATTATTTTTTCAAAATATGTGCTGGCTAGTGTTTCTGTTGTTTTTCTTTTTTTTTTTTAATTTCTTGATCTTCCAAAGTCAAATGAGATGGTAGTAATTATTAACCCGAGATTTTTTGTGATTTTAATCTGCATAGTAAAAGAAATAGCAGCCTTTAATTTTGTATAAAGTTAATCCTACTTGGAACTATCCCAAGAAGTCTAGAGTTGTAGAGTTCTTTGCAATAAAATTTGGACAGCTCAGAGTCTCAGATCTTTTTTATTAAGAACTTTTATGTAGAGAAGCAAAAAAAAAAACCCAAAACACAACAAATTAATAAATTGGTAATGAGACAGATTTTTTTTTTTTTTTTAACTTCTGCTTCCACGATTGACGTTGAGTTTCTTCACCAGAGTAATTTTTCAGTAATGATTTCCTTTTTGGTTATAATTTGCTCTAGGAGGAAGCTCTTCTTTTGACATGGAAAGAGAAATAAAACATAATCCATACCATTGGATTAGTTGTATGGCTCTGCCTCTGCCTTGGTCTCACACAGGTTTTGTTCTATTTATCTTAACAGAAGACTAGAATAATATCACAATTATAATTATTACTCAGTGGGTGAAACATGACATTCTTATTTCAGAGGCATAGCTAAAAGTTATCTGATAATTGAGTTGTTTTTTTGGGAAAGTGTAGGCTGCTCTTGTAATTACTAGCAAACTATATTTTTGCTTAGTAATTGTTTAATTTTTTAAAAAGAAACATTTTAAAATATTCTGGAAAGTCATATGATCACATTATGATAGTTCTGTGGCAATACAGGAGATATTTTTTCCCCTTTTTGCAGGTTAGAAATCTAACACACCATTATGCTTGTTAGGTTAGAAATTTGACATGCCATTGTGCTACAGCAGAAGATTTCCCTGTTTCTATGAAATGGCATATGATGAACTGCTATCACCCTATACTGTACAGCTAGAACATTGTTTTTAAAGTCAGTTACCAACTCCCTGATGTATTTATTTACAATTTTGGAGACAAAAGCAGATTCTTTTTGAAAATAATTTATCTGGAAGAGCTGGAGTGTCTTAGGAATGAATGAAAATGTTTAGGTTGTTGGAAGAACCATTTCATAACATTTGATTCTTATTTTCATCAATGATGACATACAATACTGTAAAGCTAAATATTTACATATACAGACATTTCAAGGTGGAGATTAGTTAAGATGCTGGCAGGTTCCTCTATCTATGACTTTTAGATCAAAGATCTTTCTTTGACTTTTAGGTCAAATACAGTGTCTAATATACTGTGACTGTGTAGTCCTTTAAGTTTATGAAATACAAATCATTCATGGTAACACAACTATAAACAGTGAATGTTTTGTCCTAAAAGGATGTGCAAGAACATCTTGAAAAGGCACCACCATTGAGCAATTAAATTGTTTATAGTGAAGCAATTTTCACAAGTAATGTACGTTTATTTCAGTCAGAGTATTTGTGTCTGCCTATAACATTCAGCTCCCATTGAAATGGGCAAAAATTGAAAGGTTTTGATATGGGAAGAGGTGAGAGAGAAGCTAAACGTAGCAGAAATTTTGCAAAAAAAACCTCTGAAACTATAGAATTCTGATTTCTTTCCCCTGTGATGGTGTGTTTGGAATTAAATTATTGACTGTTCCAGCTGTACTATGAAAGTCCCGTTTGCTTTGCTTGATGTTGCAGCTTGTTGAGTTTATATGATAAATGGAAAACAATATAGCAGAATATCTTGTATGGATGTTACAAGATCTGGTCCTCTTCGTATCATAGATATATCTTATATGGACATTGGCAACTCTTGCATGGTCCACAAAGTTGCAGAACTCCCAGCAAATAGAGTCCACATGAAGAAGTTTCTGAAAATTCAGAAAGCATTAGCAAAGTTGTTTCTCTTTGTCCTTCATCTGTTCTGGTATATCTGGTCAGCTCCTCGTGTTTGCATCTCCACTCATGTAAAACAACACCTTGATAGATAATTTGGCTAATATTTCAAAGTGTTAAATACTCTTTAACTCTTGTAGAGTCTTTCTCTCCATTTCATTGACTAAGCAAATTCCACAAAAAATCTTCCTTACAGCCACAATACTAATTGGTGCGTTGCAGCTGCCTGGCAGAAAAGCACCTGGGGGTGTTGGTTAATAGCTGGCTGAATATGAGCCAGCAGTGTGCCCAGGTGGCCAAGAAGGCCAACAGCATCCTGGCTTTATCAGAAATAGTGTGGCCAGTAGGACTAGGGAAGTGATCATCCCCCTGTACTCAGCACTGGTGAGGCTGCAGCTTGAATACTGTGTTCAGTTTTGGGCCCCTCACTACAAGAAAGACATTGATCTACTGGAGCACATACAGAGAAGAGCAACAAAGCTGGTCATGGGTTTAGAGCACAAGTCTTATGAGGAGCGGCTGAGGGAACTGGGGTTGTTTAGTCTGGAAAAAACGAGGCTGAGGGGAGACCTTATCGCTCTCGACAACTACCTGAAAGGAGGTTGTAGCGAGGTGGGTTTCAGTCTCTTCTCCCAAGTAACAAGCGATAGGACAAGAGGAGATGGCCTCAAGTTGTGCCAGGAGAGGTTTAGATTGCATATTAGGAAAAATTTCTTCACCTAAAGGGTTGTCAAGCATTGAAACAGGCTGCCCAGGGAAGTGGTTGAGTCACCATCCCTGGAATTATTTAAAAGTTGAGTAGATGTGGTGCTTAGGGACACGGTTTAGTGGTGGACTTGGCAGTGCTAGGTTAACAGTGGGACTTGATGACCTTAAATGTCTTTTCCAACCAAAACGATTCTACGATTCTATGAAAATTTAATTTTTCTTTAATGAAGGTCTGCTTTTCATGGTTACAGAGAAACCTTCATGCTTACAAATCTCAAAAAACTGTGAGGGCAAAGAATACTCTTTGTTCACATGTGGTTTTATCCTAAGGTTTCTAACTCAGTCTTATAATACTTTTTTCCACTTTTTTCCCCTTCTGATTCATAATTTTTTGCTTGAGCCGTACTAGAAATCATAATCAAAATCATTGCTGAGTGTGATAAAAATGACCTTTATTGTATCTATGAAAGTGTGAGATGAAGCAGGAAAATTCATGTTGTCATAAAGTTTCAATTTTAGATCAGGAGTCCTAGGAAACTTATCTGTAAAAAACACTGTGTAGAAACCCATGAAAGACATCTTCTTTTTATAGACATGTTGAAAGGCGAGAGAAAAAGAGTGTATGCTCTTGCAGCTCAGTAATTGACACTGTTTCACTTGAGCAGGAAACAAATATGACAGAGCCAGTGATGTTTATGTCTTAACCACTCGTCCAATTTCTCCACCTTGAATAGAAAAAAAATTGTCTCTAAACAGAATGAAGGAATAAAAAAGGAAAAATGCAAGAAATACAGAAATGGGATTTTACACTAACTATAACTGATGAAGCCATTTATCATAATTTTGCATCTCACTTGGTCATGAAGAATGGGTTAATGTATCACAGAATGGATGACAAGTTTACCAGTTTGATGCACAAACACACACAGGCTGCAGTAATTTGCTCTACAAAGGACCTCAGAGTGTTGAATAATGACTTTTCTTCTGCTTCTTGGTTTTATTTTCAGTTTCTTTTACACAGAAACATAAATGTCTGCTGAGTTCTTACAGAAGTGACTTGGTTATGTGGAAATGTTGGTCCCCAAAGTTTATTTAAACTTGATAGTGTTCTTTATTTACTACTTGTCTAAAATACCAGCTGGTATTGTAAAATGGTATAAATTCTTCTTTTTCTAACAACAACAAAAAAAAGCTTCTCTTCTTTCTTTTCTTTTTCCCTTTTTTTCCCCCCTTGTTTCTTCTTCTTTCTCTTCCCTCTTCTTTTCCTTTTCTTTTCCTTTTATTTTCCTTATAAACATAACCTATTTAGAGGTCTACCACTAGTCCTTTCACTGCTATAACAGCCTATGGTAATCAGGAAAGAGTTCACTGCAGCTCATTTCCCCTGAACTGTGAGTAAGGTGTATAATTCCTGGCTGTAAGTGTGTTTTGAGAGCCAGTGAACAACTAAATACCTTTAATTGCTGACAGCAGCACAGTTCGTCAAAGAGATCTAGTTGAAGTATTTATTTGCCTCTGACATTAGTTAATATAAGAACTTTTTACTTCCTTAGAGCCTTTCCACAGCTCCCTTATGACCACAATTTGAGAAATAGTTGAGATGATAGTTCTCTCACAAATCTTAACTTCAGAAACATTTGTGTGGGAACTGTAAGTATAGAAGTATATGTACTCTGCTAATGCATGCAGATCTACATGGACTGAGTAAAGGGAACTATTTTGGCTGGCAGATCCAGATGGCTTGCAGAGATAAAGCTCTTTTTTTTTTTTTTTTTTTTTTTCCCCCGAGAACAGAGGCAGAGTGAGTCAGGACTAATGGATATTAGACTTCAGACATAATGCTGTATCTTGTAACAGAATGTCTTGACATTTTTAGAGCAGAGTTTCTGATCAGGAAGCACAGTCTGGCAGTGAAGTGTGCACACATCCCCAGATAGGGTGCAAAGCACCTTTTACCTGCGAGTTTTGTGCTGTGATGAAGTACTAATTGGTTCTCACTGAAGTACAGATTAATCTGACTCCGCTACCCTCCTCCAGTGGACTCTAACCTAACCTGAAGAGATTCAAGAGCTCAGAAAGAAATGAAAGCAGAGGAACGTGTATTAGAGTTTCATTAGTTTCTCTTTGCTAGTAGCTTTCCTTTATGTTTTAAGTTTGGGGACAGCTGCAGAAAGATCTTCTTAGAGTATATTTGTGTGCTTTTCGACATATTCCCTTAAAGACATGTGATCCAGTTTTGTAGGGACAAAGAACCTGTAAACAGAAGCTTACTGAATTGCAGTTAAAGGCTATGTGTGTGTTCCTTTCCATATAATGTTTGAATGTGAAGAAAGTACTCTCACCTCTTTAGTCAAAATTTGAGGAAGCAAAAGCAGTTGATTGTAACCCAGTCTACTACTCTGTTGATTTGGAGCTAATGCAAGCATTGCTATGCTATACTGTGCGCAGCCTTTCATTGAAAAAGCAACAAATAGGCCAACTCTTTCTTTCATCCTTCTTCATTTTACATTTTGAAATGATACATCTTGAATTTTAAACTTTATTGTTCAATGGATTCCTTTTAATCCCAGTGGCAATGGCCTGATTGGACATTTTATGACAGTTTAGGGAATGTTTTATGGTATGACTACTAGTAATGTGAATAATATTATTTTTTCTTTGTTAGCTACTAATATTATTTACTAATATTATTAAACTTTTTTTTCCTTTTTCTTCTGTCTGTACACCTCACAATATCTTCAGTTCTGTTTATTAAAAAGTGGTATTTTTATAAAGATATTTCACAGCAAGAATGTTTATATGATGTTGTTTGGGAGCATCATGCACCTCCAGGACTGAACTGGATATATTACAGGAATAAAACTTGCTGTGAAATTTTTACTCTTTCCAGGGCAATTGGGAAATAGCACCAGAAGTAATGTTCGTTTCAGGGCTGGATGCGTTTTTTTCTTATAATGATTCTAGCAGTCTGACCCTGACTGTGCACTGTCATGTCAGCAATGAAAAATAATGGAATCACAAAAGGTGAGAACTTAGGTACTTAGGCAGTCCTTGTCATTTTAGCTACATTGGTTCATGTATCTCTAATGTAAATGTTTCAAATATAATTTGCTATCTGTTCCTGAAGAGAGACAAAAGTTGATGATTATACAGGAAACAGTGCCAAGAACTGTCAGGTAAGGGAGGGAAAAAAACCAAACAATCCTCCTCTGAGTTAAAAAAAAGAATCTACACCACAAATGAAACCTATTTCTCATGATAGTCAATGCTGACATTTAAAGCTTGCGTTGCTCTTGAATGAATACACCACACATCATGGCTTGTGAAAAGCAGGCAATGTAGCATTTTATTAACTTTCTGTGACCCATCATTTCTTGATTTCAGTACACAAAGGTATAATGAAATATACCAAGTGGACTAGAGAAGACAAAGCTTTGAAAGACAAATTGGAAAAGAAAGAACTTATAACTACAGTGGTATTAGAAGTCCTTTGCAGCAAAGGAAAGAAGTGAGCAAAAAAAAGTGTGGGAGATGAAGATCTTAAAGAAATTCCTGATGTCAGAAAGAAAGAGCCACGCAAAGGGAGTATAACTAGAACTGCTCTCTGCACTACTTCTGCAGCAGCCTTTTGCTTACTGGCTTATGGTGCTCATTAGGCTACACCACGTGGTCATAATCTTAGCTGTTGTGGGTAAGAGTCCTCTCAAAGAGCTGAATTCAGAGTCTTTACAAGTCGATACAAAGATTAACTAATGTTCATTTCTGTTTGAGTATTCAGGCTGGATGTGGAAGAGTTCCATTGTCTGATGAGGTTTATGAAGTTTGAGGACATCAAAATGTAGCATTGCTTCATCTAATGAACTGAATAGAAGGCTAGAAAGAAGAAGGCAGGGAAGAAATGCTTTTTTCCCCCCTAATCCTGATACAGACTTCCCCACTGTGGCACAGAGCAAATAATTTAGCATGTGTCAAGTAATGTTTATGGTATTACTTTCTTGTTTAATTCACAGGGCTTTTATGAACACTAATCAAATAGGTTTTTTAAATGCTTTGGTCGAATACAGTTCTTTATGAAAGAAAATAATGTATTATTCATTACTTTTCTGCATCTGGCCTTCTCAGTGGGTGTAAAAGCATCTGTCTTATGTCACAGATGGCCTCTGGTGACACAGAAAGGGACAGGCGAAGGGACAGTCAGTCAGATCTCTTTTTTTTTTTATAGATAGATGTTTATTGTTCCAGATTCTTACAATGAGTTTTCCTCTGTGGCCTTGAGGAAAGTGCTTGGCATCTTTTCTTTCTAGGGATCCTCCAACTGCCATACGTATGACCCTGGTGCTTGAATCATGGCAGAGAAAGGTCAAACTCAAATACTCTCAACCCTTCTCAGAGCCAGCTCATGCCTCACTTGTGACTGTATTTCGTCTTGGGTTTTCAAAATTTCTGCTTGTATAATGAGTCCAAATGTTTTGAAGAAATCAGGATTTGAAATCTAATAGTCATTTTTCAAAGTAACTGATTTTCTATCGAATACCTACACAAAGTTTGCTGGATTTTCAATGGCTCTATCAGCAACCCGCAACTCCTGCTGAGAGTTGTTGAAAATCTGCCCACACCATTAAGGTACCTGAATGGGATCTCTAGTATCTTGAAATGCTAGAATTAAAGACTATAAGAAAGATGCATCATTCCTTACAGAGTACTGTGCTACTCCCTTGGTGTTTTGGAATAATAATATTAAGAGCTGCTGCAGAACCCAGCCATGTAAAAGCTGTGGCTTCAGCATTAATCGTGGTTAAACAAAGAATTTTAGTGTAAACCATTGAGAATTGTCTTCAGTAAATTACACTCAGGAGCTATATATCTCTTTAGCTCTCCCTGGCCGCTGGCAGCCAACTTACTTGCCATCTGCTACTTTCCACGGATGAGGGCTGCTCTCAGTTTCTAGGAAGCTAAATAAGGCTTTTTGTTAAATTGTCTGTAAACTGCAGAAGACGTCTTCTTAAATGGCTGCACAGGGGCTCTGCTAAAGCATGTTCAAAGTTTGGTAAAGAATAGACAGAAAGTCCAGAAGGTTAGTATTGTTAGCCATCCTTAAATTTGAATATTTACGTGTAATGAATGAAGAAAAATAACTGTCCAAGTTTCATAAGCACAGTAATTCAGTCATGCACACAGTCACTTGTTGGTGTTCAGGTTAATAATTTCACTTTCTAAGTGTTTAGAGTTTCAATGAATTAAGATGGAACTAGGGAACTGAAAAGCACCATGGCCTTGCCAAACCACCCAAGCATAAGACTTTTTTTCAGTGTATCAGACTATTATTACACATGACTCAGAAGTATCTCCACCTTAGGTCTCAATCTTGACACAGGTTCATAGAAAAGGTTTTTTTAGCTTAAAAATAAGGACAACTAAGAAGAACTGTTGCTATGTTATAGCTTGATTCATCTTTGCTTCCATGTTATTCTCTTCTGTTTTCCATCACATGTTCTTATAAAGCCCTTATTTCTTATGCTTTCTTCCTTTTCCTTGAAAGCATTGCAAAGTTTTCTTTCTCTTTCTTTCTTTTTCTTTCCTTCTTTCCTTCTTTCTTTCTTTCTTTTTCTTTCTTTCATTCTTTCTTTCTTTTCTTTCTTTCTTTCTTTCATTCTTTCTTTCTTTCCTCTGCCACTTCTGACAACTGTATTTCTTTTTAACACACATCATATATTTTTCCATAACAGTCCCACAGGCTGGCAACAAGGTAAGAAACTTATTTGGAGAAACACTGGACAGCTCAGTCTTTGATTAGTGATGCTGAGCTGAGGCACTCTTAATAGAAGTCAGCCTGAATCCAACAGTAGTATAATCTGCTTCCCAGGGCAAAAAGTCCTTAGATGTATAGACTTATCTAAATGTGAATTTTATGTGCTTTTGATGGAAGGAAATTGAGTAATGTTAATCAAATAATACACATCTGACAATCATCAATCTGTTATCAGATATTCCCCTTCCAAATTTTTGTAAAGTATTATGAACCATTAACAAATATGTGAAAAATTATGAGATCTGCAAAAATTTATGAAATGAGTTCATATTGATTTAAAAATAATTATTTAAATTGTTTCCTAATTTCCAGCTTTAATGCAAGCTCAGATGTTGCCTGAGGTATATTTAAGACTGGATGCCTACCTCAGAAAACTTTTGAATTATTGTTTGACAAAATTATCTGGTGTTTAAAAAATTTTCAACAGAGTGAAACCTCTGGAAATACATAGCAATTTAAATCAAATTTCATGCTAATTTGGAGAAACACACTTATACACATTTCTTTCTCTATGTTTCTTTCTATTTCTGGAGGCCATGTTCCCTTGTAGATATGTTTGAAGAAAATGAGAAGTTAAGCTTTGCTTTAGAAGAAAAAAATGTGTAAGCCCAGAGATGAATATGCAAAAATTGTTGGTTTTTTTTTCCTGTCTAACCAAGAAATTATTTTATTTCATGTCTATATATGAAAACAGTAAACTTTCAAGTATGTCACATGACTAGTCTTGGGAATTATCCTTCTCCCACGGACCAAGATGGGGAGCTTTCCTTCCACAGTCTCTGTTAGATGTGAAAATTACTGAATTACATGCATATGTTGGCTGAACTGCAGTAAAAGTAAGAGCTTGACAAATTAACTTTCCATCCTTACCCATTTCAGCATGTGTATAACTTTGCTCACATGAGTAATTCCATTCTTTGCATCCCCAGGACTCCATTGGATATTTTTTTATATTTCCTGCATGAAGAAACACTGTCAGCTACTTTGCATTTCCGCTAAAATCTGTCATGAAAATCTATTCTGTTTGAAGGTTGCTAGTAGAACTTGTACAAAATTCTGGACTCTCAAAAAATGAATAGCATAAATACCCACAAAATGATTTATGCCATCTTAAGCTCCCATGACATTGACCAATAAGCCACATAAAGGCATACAAAAATGATTTATGTCTCTTAAATTCCCCCCGGTAAGAGAATAAGAAGGAAAAATGGAAAATTCGGGCACTTCCCCTTGAGTATAAATGTTCACTAGAGCAGGAAGGAACATGGTCAACTTTGAAAATGTTTCGGTTTTAAATTGGTGAAAGAATTTCTTTTTCACTTTCTTACAGACACACATTTTTCTAAGTCTAAGTCTTTAAGTTACCTCTGGTAAACAGTTATGCACTCCCATAGCTATCAAAAACATCAGTGAATGTTTGCAGGTAAAAGAAAGTAAATGTATATTAACCATTCACAGAACTTATAATTTCCTACTCAGCTTCATCTAAAACACAGCAATAACCTTTCTTGAAGAAATATTTGTGCAGTCTTACATTTCTGAAATTGTCTCAAAGGTACTCACAATTTAGAAGTGAATATAACAAATTTGGGACTCTGTCCAGCATTTCATTATGTTTTAATCTACTGTCACATTAGAGTACAATAGTCAAAAATAAAGCTAAAAATAGAGCTAAGAATTTAAATACAGCCCTTTAGGAATTGAAACAATACTTTAAATTATTTTTAGCTGTTTTATCAGCTTGTTACTATTCCTGCAATTCAATGAATAATCTTTCTGCATGCTGCTAACATTTTTTACTGAATTTTCCTTTTTTTTTTTTTATCACAGGTTTTGATACTTTTGCATTTTGCATTTCCAGAGGGATACTAGCAAGAGGTTTCCCCTTCTAAATCCTTGTGCATGTTCATGAAGAGAGTCTAACCTGTCAGTTATCATCAAAAGGGAGGCCTTCATAAACAATGTCATCTATTTTGATAATTCAAAAGTAGGTCCTTTGGAATACAGGCAATAATGCTCCTGAACTGGGGCTGAGATTTTACCTTTGTATCCTGCTTCACACATCATTCAATTGAAAGTCAAAGCACTGACATAGAGCAACGTCAGGTCCCAGGTCCTCATACCTCAGGGGACCTTACTGAAACTTGTGGTCTAAATCAGGGTATGAATTAAATCTCGCTAGGGCTTCAGTGTTACATTACGTATACAGAAGTAGATGAGAATCAAGCTGTGTATCTACATTTGCCTGAACTTTGAAGTAAGTCTCATCTAGGATGAGATACTGTCTGCATCCTAGTCATCCATTTTTTACCTCTAAGACTTGTTTGTTCCAAAATGTGGTATCCAAAGAATGGTGATTATTCTAGAAGTTTTGTATCTGCATCCAAGTCTCAGCTCTGTAATTTAGGCTCATTCTCAGAATTAATGTTTTTAAAAAATATCTTTAACTATCATTTGGGGAAATTCAAGTGTAGTTTCAGATACAGCTGAAAACTCATGCAAGCTTCTCAACGATCAGAGATCAAAGAGTCAGTCTTAAAGGCCAGCACTTTTTACTTGGATATTTAGACTCCTATGTACGGTTCTTGATTTCAGTAGAGTTATGCAAATGAGTGCCAAATGCAGATCTGGCATTCACTCTTTCCTTTAATCAGTATTTCTAACAGATGATCTGTTAACAGAATATTATTAAACATTAGTCTTTTCAAGTACTCATTACCTTTCTACCAGAAAGAGAACTTTTCATAGCACAATGAATAATATACCTGCTTTTAGCAGTAATTGCTTTGGTGCTGTGTGCATATGAGAATGAGGTGTACCAGCCTGCCAGAATATAAATGGGGTGAGACGCACGAGGCACCTGCTATATTGTGGAGTTGTAATTAATAACCAGGAAACTATTGCTGAGCATTAGGTTGGACAAGGTGAGCACTAAACTAGGTCCATGACAGACAGCAGACAACCACTGAAACAAATTCTTAGCAAGACTGCCATTGAAAATATATCTGAAATGGAAATAGTCTGTATTGTTTGATTAACCTAATTTTTACAGATTATAAATGACTTTAAATTAGTTTGCCAGTTTAGGTAAACTAAAAATGTCAGGCACCTTAACAGCAAGTAAAACTAAATATCACCCCAGATCTGACTAATGGATTGTGTCCTGAGATTATTTTTTTTTCTTCCCCTAGAAGTATTCTACAAGTTACTAGTAACTACTTTAGGCAGGTTACAGAACAAGATGGATGAATTGCCAGGGTTAGTCTGGAAAAACCTATATAGTAATCAGTCCCTCTTCATTCTCAACACCAGCTGTCCTGCTTTTTATCTTAGATATTTAAGAAAAAAAAAATCTGCCTACATTTTGAGAAAATGTAAATCATACAATTTTTATTTATTTTTTTTTTAATTATAAGAATATTGAATTGTTAAGTTTTTCAAGTAGGTGTGAACTACTTCAGTAACTACTCACTAATAGATATACAGCATTCAGCTATTTCATACACCTTCAGCATGTATTATATGTTAAATCTATGTCAGTGAGTTTATGTTGTTTCTACAATCATCTTAATCTATGCAAATGTGATCCAGCAGATTTTAGCTTAAAACTGTTGATTTGCCTGCTTGCGAGAAAAAATTCCAATTCCGCTATCAAAATGAAAGTGGATTTAGCAATTTTTTCAGTATTAGAAACTGAGTATTCTCATCCTATACTGTGCAAAATGTTTTATAAAAGTAGTTAGTGAATAAATATATTAGGCTATCCAATAAGCTTTATAACATGATTATTAGAAGTATTAGTATTGAAAAGCAGAAACTATGTATTTCATTCATATAGTGAATGAAAATAATTCTCATAAAACATGCAACGACTGTCTGAAATTCATGGCCACAGATTACACTACAGGGTTACAAATTGTAACTAAAGATGACCAGTTATGTTTAGAATATGTCATTAAATGTTCTTCAAAAGCAAGGAGCTCTGTAAAGGAATCAAAACTTCATGTTTTAGAGCATGGATCATTGTCTGGCTTTAGTGACTAGGAAGGAACTTGCCACTGAGCTGTTCCAGGTTATTTCCTGTGAAATAGCCAGTGTTCATTTTCAGGTGCAGTTCCTGTACAAAATGAATCTTTAGCTGACAATATGCATTAAATACCAATAGCTTTAGTCTTAAAAACACGGAATATGGGAGGGACATTTGGAGTTAGAGTCCAGTCTCCTTGGTTTTGTTGGCAACCTGTGTATATGATTTCCTTCATAACTTTATTATTTAGATAATAATTCTCATCCTCCTGTATTTAAATCTTGAAATCTCTTGACATCTGAGCAAGATAGATACATGCACCAGTAAGAGGAGGACCATGTAGGGTCGCATTGGAGGTCATCTAGAGCTGTATTCACTATAAGCCTCAGCCAACCAGTTGCCTGATAGCTGTTAGCAATTAGCAAATACTGCCAGAAAAAAAGTCCTGTAATTACCTTCTGTTTCACTCAGTGTTTATACTCACAAACTGGTAACCAAGCAGCCCTCAAACATGGCACAATTCCCTGCTGTGAGACATCACAACCCGTTAATGCCTCACATTGCTTTGCATGTATTGCATCAGCAGTGTTATATAGCCAATTGTCCCTACTGTATACTTTAAATACTGGTCTGTCCTCCGGCTTTTTCACAAGCAAGTTGAAGGTGAAATGCATGGGTTTATTCCAGTAATGGCTATGCAGTGGGTGAAGTTAAGTGAGCCTGTTTTAGACTGCCTAACAGCTTGGTGCTACACCCGAGTATCCCACCATTGCCTCTCCTCTCCCAGTTATATCCTCCACCACTATCTTCCCATTGGCTTAACCACATTAACTCACTAGCCTACCAAAAAAAAAAATTAATAAATTGTTTTTCAAGTTCCAGTGGGCTGGGAGGCTTTATCAGCCTGTAGATGGATGTGATGATTGGTGACACGTAACATCTACAGAAAACAGAGTTGAAATCACTGGCCAAGTGGTGGAGGAAGTCTAAAGAAAATGTGGGGAACTGCTCCTGAATTGTTAGATTTGCTCAGCAGCTTCCCACAATTTCACCCTGAGAGGAGGCAGCCTCAAATTTCTGCTGTGCTATGTGACATAGAAAAAAATATTCAGGGAGGTCTGGGTGAGAGTACTTGCTACCCTTTGACTATACACATAATGGGGCTGAAAACCAGCATCTGTCTCAAAATGGTGAATATACCTCTCTGTAGTGACGAAATATTGTAGCAACCGTTAGTCTACCTTGCTAATCAGATGACATTAGAAGAGTATTTTTCTCTGTTGCATAGAAAAAAGGAAAATATGCTTAGAAAAAAAAATCCAGCCTTCACAGGATCTTTTTTTTTATCTGAAATTTCAGAAATTTACATGAAATGCACACAATTTTTAGACAAATTTAAATATATTTCCTCACTAATTTCCTCTCACCTGCTTTTCTTTGCTATTAAGAGAATACTTTGAGGTTGAAATTAGATTCCTTTTGATTTGGTTCCTTAGAAAAAAGATTATTTCCTGTTTAGTTAAAGTTCTACATTTGGAGCCCATGACATTATGCAATTTTGTAGACAATAAATAGCATAAGTAGTTTGCTCAGTTAGGAACTCCTCTGCTTTTACGTGCTTTTCTTTCCACTGTCTTTAGGGGGATCCTCAATTCCTCCCTTGGGTATTTCACTTACATGCCTAACATTAGATAAGATACAGGTAGACCTTTGTATTCAACCTGTGCTTTGACTACCAATTAAGGTTATTAAGATTATATCTGCGAGATACACCTGTCACATTTCCCTTGACTACATCCTCTGGCAATCATTGAAACCAGTTTTATTAAAGCTGTGTTCATATATACAAATACCCATGGATAAATTGGCTTGAACACACTTACAGTATCATCTTTATAATCTTGCTGTTATGAAGTGTAGAAGAGCAATTAAACTCTGTTGTGGACTGAAATGTACATCTCAGCTTGAAAGGGAATTTATTTAGTTTTACAATACAAGTAAAATGCAGATTTTGGAAACAAAAGATAGAAAAGTAAGCCACAGTCCATCTTCCTGGGCATATAAAAAAGCATGAAGAAGATGTAAAACATTTAAATCTTCCATTATGTTGACAGAGCCTGGATATAACCTCAGCAAACAACAGAAGACAAAACCAGATATCCAGTAGTTAACTAGAGTCAAAGGTATTTTCTGATATTCATTAGATCCTTACATAGTTCTTGTATCTTCTGCTTGGTCCTTTGAGTTGAATCAGGCCTGGAGGTATGTTCTTATGGTCACTAAACTGTACAGATAGGAAGTTAGGGACCTCAAAAAGGAAGCCACATCAAGCAACTACTACACGATGAACAAAAAGAAGTACTGAAAACAGGGATATGTATTAAATGCCAACTTCTTTTCCAGATTTATGGACCTCTTGGTGTTCATGTCCGTGAACACTCTTTGGAACTAATTTACTGAACTTTTTCAAAACATATAGGTAAATAAAATGAGGAAATATGGAATAAAGCAACATTAGCATATGATGTTGCCTTCCTGACCATTTTATGCAGGAGCACAGTATGAATCCTCTGCCCAGCCTGAAGTACTTCCAGTGCATTTCTTCCAGCAATGAACTCTTGTAAACCAGATGAATGAAGTTGTTCTCCTCTGCACAAAATAGTTAAATATTCATTGAGCCCAAAAGAGCAAGAGTCTGCAGTGCACTGAGTCTGGGCACTGCCTTAGGAAGGGAAAAGCTCCTAGATTCAGGGATTACATAAATTGTTGGTCTGTCATTATTAAGTGAATGTCGCAGTTCTTGGGCTAGTCAATTGTGGTCATGTTTACTTGATCCCTCTGACTTGTTAATATTTAAGTCTTCCATAAAATATTGTGACACTGCCACACTCTTCCCCTTGATTCTTTCTCCTAAGTAGCCCATAGGCTGCTGGGTAGGCCATTCTCCTGGACTGTTAGGCTCTTGCGTCTCCTAGGTATCTGCTTCCCACCATCAAACACTTTATAATTAGCCTAGGGTTACTAGATCAGCTACCCAGAAAATTGCATTTTATGCCATCTTTGGGCTGATGAAATCAAAATTCTGTGTTTCTCTCTTAAAAATGTCCTAACCACAAACCTATAGCTAAATAAGTGTAGGAATATTTCTCACTTTTGCTGATGAAGTTTGCCACTGTACTGAAAGGAGCAGTACATTGCATCATGCTGAAAAAGCATAGGATAAGGAAAAGATGTTTTATTTTGGTTTTGGGCACAAAATCGGGGGTAGTTAGGTACTCAACACCGAGGTTTTGGTTTCAGTTTATTGTAGAATCATAGAGTCATAGAATAGTTTGGGTTGGAAGGGACTTTTAAAGGTTGTCTAGTCCAACCCCCCTGCAATGAGTAGGGACATCTTCAACTAGATTAGGTTGCTTAGAGCCCAGTCCAACCCGACCTTGAATGTTTCCAGGGATGGGGCACCTACCACCTCTCTGGGCAACTTGTTCCAGTGTTTCACCACCTTCACTGTAAAAAATTTCTTCCTTATGTCTAGTCTAAATCTACCCTCTTTTAGTTTACCCCTTGGCCTATTGCAACAGACCCTGCTAAAAACTTTGTCCCCATCTTTCTCATAAGCCCCTTTTGAGTACTGAAAGGCTGCAAAAAGGTCTCCGTGGAGCCTCCTCTTCTCCAGGCTGAACAACCCCAACTCTCTCAGCCTTTCTTCGTAGAAGAGATGCTCCATCACTGCCATCCCTCTGATCATTTTGTGGCCCTCCTCTGGACCCACTCCAACAGTTCCCTGTCTTTTCATTCTCTTATTAAAAGAATACTTTGAGGTTGAAATTAGATTCCTTATCATTGAGTATAGCTTAAACAGAAGATAGTAAATCTTTACTAATTCCTTTACTATTTAGATTTTATGACCATTCGTCATCAAAAACTCCTCTGGTGCTAATGTTTTTGTGATGAATGTATCCATGGAAATCTGATAGTAACTTAGCATTCAGAAATGTCCAGTTATTTTTTTGTCATGATTAGGTTCTTTTTATTTTAGAAATGCAGACCACAAAAAGGAAAGCTGAAAGGTAAGGATGAATCTAGATGAGAAAAAAGACGAGCAGAAGCTAGTTAAGAAGAAATTATAATAATTGCATCGAACAGAATCTAATTAAGAGAGCAAGTAAAGATGCTGTTCATTGAATCATGTGTTGATAATGTAATAACAATATTCTTGTGATATGTAGCCTTGTTACTTCATGAAATCTGGAGTTCACAGAACCTGTTTAAGCCAGTGCAATATTAGCTGAGTCCACTATTTAATTAATTGTTTCATAATAAATGGACCCCTTGTTTACAGTAATATTTTAATTCTAATTTATCTTCACAATCTAAAAAATGTTTAATTGCTTTAATGATATTAGCTGTCTCAGCCTTTATTACAACACTGGACATAATTACCCTCTTTTAAGGTAATTTATAGACCTCATTAACACTCTTGCCTCTCTGCTGTGATTAAAAATCTCCTAAGAATTGAAATCTCCCTGAACAGTAAGAGAATTATTGTGATTTATTGTTCGCCATTGCTGCAATGAGCACAAAGCTGATTTATCATGGCTGATCCCTGCTGAGGTGACTAGAATTGGACTGCGGAAGGGGAAGGCAGGAGCTCCTGGTGAAGTTTACTCCTTTCTGTTACAGAGCTGCAGTTTAATAAGGGTTCTGTAATTTGCTTCCACAGAAGCATGAAGAAATCAGATTATTTCTGCCTAGAAACTGTGTTATTCCTACACAGGTAGCCAGCCCATCAGAGCATGTGCTTCTCCCCTGTCATGGCAGTCATGGTGGGGAGGTCTCATAGCCCCTTGGGAAATACAGGCAAGCATTGAATGGGAGACCTTGTTCCCCATGGGGCATCCACTGCTTTCCATACTTCACAGAATTTAGCTCTGCATAATAATGAACTCAAAGATTAATTACTCATAAGTAACTTAAATTGAATCTTTAGCTGTTCAGACAAATAAATGCTATTCAGCTATATTTTTAATATGATATTGCATTGATCTTCTTTATGAAAAATAAGTGTTTGATGTAGTTCTCTGGAGCTATTTATGAGACTAATAATTTAAAAATTGTTTTTGAGCACATGGTTGTCTGGTTTTCCTCATTCTTACTACAAATATGCATATATTTACTCTGCAAAGCAATATACATTGCAAATGAATTATCCAATGGAAAACAGAATTCCAAAGAGGGTAAAAATTAAGATTTTATGATTGCTGATGAAGTACTAGTTTGTTGTTGATTAAACTGTCAACCAATTTGTAGTGAGTTCCTATTTTTATGGAACTGATAGTTTTAATGCAATGTAAATACTGATGTGGTAGAGCATTGCATATCTGTGCATTCCATAAATATTTCTAAATAAAACAAGCTTCCAGGTAAGACAAGAGTAGTTCTGGTTCCATTCCATTAAAACTGTACCAACCCCGTTAAACTAATTCTATATTATTTTAATAGGTTTATAAGAAGTTTAGATGTATTCTAAATGGTATTATAAGAGTAATTCCTCTTCATTATACTTAGTGGAAACTATATTAATGTAATAATCTTTCATCACAAAGTTGAAGAACTGTATGAAGAGTAAGCATCAAAAGCATCACTGAGTTGGTCAAATTTACAGGTACTGCAATGTATATGAAGTTCTGGGATATGCACTATGTACAGTAAGGGAAAAAATAATATGTAGATCTACATATTCAGTTAAAAAAATAAGGAAAACAGAAAGTCCTCCACACAAACTGTAATTGTGTTAATGAAATTCTAGAATACTATTTATTGAAATGCCTCATTACTTACTGTTTCAAAAGTGCAGTCTATATACACTGAGATACTGTATACATACTTATGTACTAAATAAATATCTTAGACACTGTAAAATGTAGTTTACTTCTCCATACTTTTAAGGAAAGAAAAATAACTGCAGGTGTTTTGTACTTTCGTCCTTTAATGATCACCCTAAGTCTGTGAGATTTTCGGATCAGTGAAACATTTTGGAGGACAGAGTTTAAACTTAATAGCTGCTAGCGACTGAAAAGAGTTTTATGAAAAATTCAGTAGTTCAGTTGTTAAGTATTGACTTTTGTTGTGATATAAAATATTATTATTTATTGATTTTCCTTTTCCCTCTAAACTTTTCTCCTTATTTTCCTGTATTTGGAAGTTACTATTTACACCTCAAGTATATGTATATATATAATAATTTTTAAGGGCAATAGCATATGCACATGAAGTCAGAGGTCTAGGACTCCATTTATTGATGATACCAGATGGGTGAGATAGTGCTTCAGTAAAAAGATTAAAGTCAGTAAAGGATTTGTGTGACTAGGTAGGGTGACAGCATCAGAGGCTAAGCTCTCTTTAGCAGTATGGCAGGAGAATATCCCAGATGGCAGAGGTTTACATGATGGATTTTATAAAGCTTTTGCTTAAGGAACAAGTGAAGGGGAATATGGGAAAAGAATTGGAAGACAGGTGTACGCCTACTTAAAATGACCTCTGGTACTTAATGGCAGTAATTTTACGAATTCCAAATCTGGCCTGGTTAGTAGCATGAATCACATAAGTGAGCCACAACTTAACTGGATTCGTGTACAAACCAGCTCCAGAAGAGGTATTCATCACAGTCTTATTTATAACAACAGACATCTTTTCCTCATGCATGATTAGTATTTATTCCCCATGAAGTTTTCTCAATTTACTGAGGTAATTTCTGTTACATTTATACATACATTTTCTATTTCATCGGGTGAAACTCTTTTAATACCATGAAAGATGCTTCCTTTTCATGTTATTAAAAGTATAGTGTTTGCTGAATGATTAAATACTCGCTTTGTGACATCTTTTATCTTTTGCTATAGATATTGATATCAATCTATATCTATATATAATATTTGTGACATTAGAGAGAACAGTTTAATGCGTACGGAAATTTTTTTAATGAAATAAACATGCTTAAAGTAAAAGGAGGAACAAAGGTATGAATTACGTAAACCAGGATGGTGTGGGAGAAGACTGTAATAACTATTCTGATCATCACAATCTAATCTTTCCAAAAGATGACAATTCAAGTACTCAATACACTGATGACTGTTTCTCCCAGTAGAATTATAATTAATTATTTGCTTTACAACAATACATAGGCAATGCACAAACCTACTGTTAGAGCTGTATTCTGCCCTGAAGAGTTTGCAATCTGAAGAGGATAAATACTGGGAACAGAAAGCATATTCTCGTATTACAGGGAGGAACTGAAATAGTGTTTCCTTGATATAGCTAAGCTCACTAATGTCAGTGCAGAAATCAGAAACTGCAATGTGTTTTCCCAGATTCTCTTTCAGATGTTCTAAACACAGAAAATACCTTTATTCTTTATTCACAGTCCAGACTAACAATTTCAGGCTCAGGATTCTTCTTGTCAACCACTAAATCCTAATTCCTTTCTTAAACCTCTATGGATAAATGGTGCTGCTGAACAGTCTCGGTTTCTCCTGAAGTTAACAGAAATAATGGCATTCAGCCCAACAGAAAACTCATTAAGTGTAACATTCTCAATCTAATTTCAAAAGACCTTTAGAAGGTACACGTATTCTAGAAAAGATGTCACACCTTTGGACGATTACTCAAGTTCTGCCTGCTGCCTGATGAAATCCTACCTATTTTTGGTCCTCAATGCAATGCCCAGAATGTGATTTACTGGAAAGACAAGTCATTTAGGAAAGGAGATAAAAGACAGACAGATAATTAAAGATTTTTGCAACATTTTTACAAAGACTATTATCCAGATTTACTGGAAAGACAAGTCATTTAGGAAAGGAGATAAAAGAGAGACAGATAATTAAAGATTTTTGCAACATTTATACAAAGACTTTTCACTGGGATCAGCATATTTTCTCTAGGTTTAGATTAATCTAAGAAAATCAAACTATTCCAATGTAGCTGATATCTATATGAACTCATCTCTTGATCCTAATTCTGATATTGGGCTCACATTCTCTACTTTATCTTAAGACATTCAACACTGTCATCAGCTGAAATTTATAAATTCTTTAAAGGTCATTTTAAACCAACAGAAAAGAAATGGTAAAAAATGAAAAAAAGACATGACTTTGAGCATCTTTAAAATACTTAGCTTTAGCAGACAGAAGATCATGTCAAGACATGGTCAGAAGCCAGTTTCCAAGAGGAATACTTTTGTGAAAAGCTCTGCTGCATTCTTTTTTTTGCTGTTGGCTTTGTCAGACTACTTCAAACTACCTCAGGTTAACGCAAGAATATTAAGCATATCATATTATTGTAAACTTCACCTAATACTTCAAATCTGTGTTTAATTTGTCTTCTAAGTAGCCAGACTTACATCAAACAAGTAGATGTTAATATATGCATAAATGCTATCAGCACTGGGTAGAAGGAAAGAAAAGGAGCAGGGGCAACACAGTACATTATCTCCCAAGGAGGGTAGTGCTTACTGATATTTTTTTTTTTCGGTCAAGACTGCTTTTCAATTTTTTTTTTTTAAAGGGCATTCTTTAGTTGAAAAGCTTACTTTCTCTAGATTTGTGTTGGCAAAAGAACTGAATACACAATAGCACACAAAAATACAGTTCTGATGAAAGATTTTTTGTGTCACATCAGCATCTGAGTAGAAAGTATCCTTCCATTAAAAGTTCTAGTACACTTTTGAATAAGAATGAACTCATACAACCTGCATACTTCAAAATGCACAAAGTTATATATACATAAAAAAAAGAGTGATTTAATTAGAGAAATGGTAAATGAACAGCCTTATTCTGGCCATTCTCAAAAGTATATAGTCTTACAACTACCTGTTTCAGTTTTCAGAGTGGGTGTTTTTTATTTGCAACACGATGAGCACTTTTTAACTGCTGTATGTTCCTGCCAGAAGCAGTGCAGTTGCTTTGAGTAGCAGTTTACATGGGAAGCACAGCTTTAGAAACTGTCACCATTCTCTCGTCTCTTTGCTTATTGTTTTTGCAGCCTTTGTACAAGCACTCAGCTTGAAGCCTACATTTCAACATGCATTGACAAGTTTGGGATCTTATTTTTTCTGCTGCAACAGAAAAAGAAATGAAAATCCTTCTTGCAGCATGAATTTTTCATTGTTTCATTACACAGACATTTGTTTGCTTGTAGACTTATACACGGATATACAGACTTATATATGCAAACTATGTTCTTTTTGTCAGTGAGTGGATAGTAAATTGCAATGCCATTAGTGTTACTGAATAGTCCATTCAATTTCATTCCTGCTCTACCTTTCAAATTCCTTGTCAGGTATGCTTAGGAGTGTGTCCTATTCCGTGCAATGTTTTATAGCTGTCATGAACTTATTCTGACTTTTTTACATTATTGAGGGAATTAATTGGAACATCTATGGGTCTCTGATGAGGCACAACCACTTCTGAGTGATGTGTGGAGATGAAATTCTCATTATAGAAAAATGCCCTATAATACACCTGAGCAAAAATAAACTGATGCATAGTTCTACAACAGAAATTGACAGTCTCTGTTGATTTCAATGAGCTTTGAATCACATGCAAAGATAAAATCTACAGCATAATTGCAAGTAGAGTTAGGACTTCATCAAATGTGCCACTGCTATTGCTGTGACTTGTGGGCATGCCCTGATATCATAATATATCTATGGGAAGGAGTGAAAAAGAAAGACATTTAAAGTGGGAAGAAATCTAATGTAGGAAGAAAACTAGAAAGAATAACAAAATACTGTGAGGGTTTCCTGCTGCTAACTTTGAGTCTTGAAAGAGAAGGTGATACCAGACGGTTCAATTTAGCAACAGTTTAGCAAGAGCAGGCCTCAGAGTAGGCTCTAAAGGCCTGCTCTGTGTTACCTTCACACAGAACAAACTTTCCTGTCAATAATTTTCCTTTTAGCTAGAATAATAACAATAGGTTCTGAAGCAAACTACATGTTTTGTAGATAGGGTTTGTTTATGGGATTGATAACAAGGTTCTAGTAAATAATGTTTCATGCTGTTTATGCTTAGTTCCAGAAAAACAAAGGTCTCTGCTAATTATATAAGGCCAAAAGACAAAACAAAACTGTAGAGAACAACTTTGTGATGTCTAAATTAACTTGATTCGTAAACTCTTGTGTCAGAGAAGAGATAAGTTCAAAATGATGTCTTCTTCTTGAGAACACATGTACTTGTAAACAAGAAGGCCTCGACCACGCTTGTGCAGAAGCACGATTAAAGGGGGATTGCGACCCCCAGACACCACCCAAGACCCCTTCCCCAATTTAGTACGCATGCGTAAAGACATTACGTAATGCATTACATAACATGTTATGTATAAGGTGTTTTTTTGGAATGGGTGGGCTTTTCTTGGAATTACGTTTATAAGGAGCAAGCTTTTGTTCCTAGGTGTGCATGCTAGGAGGAGAGATCCCCCATGCACCCAGCGCTGCAATAAACCCATGTCAGCTTTCTAAACTATCATTTGGTTTGGAGAGTTTTCTTGGTTACTATTTTCCGGTAACAAAGGGACCAGGAATACAAATAATAGTTCTGCGACATGACTGGTCTGACAGTATATGAAATATCTAAGCTCTTATTTGCCGCTATACATGCTGACAGATGGGAACATTTGCTAATACAAACAGTGAAGGCATGGGTATGATACTGCTTCAGATGGCTTAAGAATAGATGCAGCCTAGTTAGTTTCTTTGCTGTAAAAAATTAAATGGTTTTTAGGAACCAATCTGTTAGATAACTCTCTGTGGACTGAAATTTACATGAGTTCCATGAACAAGAAAAGAACAAGGGTCAGAGAGACCCAAAGTAAATTACAAGGTAGGGAAGACTGCTGAATGTACTATTCATGGAAGTGTTCTTCATGGTGGAAGACTATTCAAAGGTGAGAATAAAGGGCCTTCTGAGGTGAGTCAAGGCTGATGCTCTGGAAGGGAGGAGGCCACCATGTGGTGAGTATGACTACAGTGAGCTTGAGCTGCCGGATAAAGCCCGTCTCTTACAGGTGAAACCACAAGATTTTGTGACAATTTTTTTTTTTTAAAATAGTATTACAGATAATAATCACCAACATTTGAAAAAAGAACCGGAAGTCCTTGCAGAACAAATGGACTTTTAGGTTTGTGCAGCTGCCACTTAAGAAACAATAAGTAAATCTCAGCAGGCACAGAAGTGAGGGCTGGTTGCCAAGCTGAGCTGCAGGATGTTGATCTGGATGGTAGAATTAAGGCCGATTCCTAAGCTCCTTTTGTTCATCTTACCTCTTTAGTTTTCACTTACTGAGTTTAGCAGATATTTCCCATTTTTTCTTCACTAGCATTACTCCACGTGCTGTCATTTCTCTGTAACAAGCTACAGCCTGTCAGGTGGGAACTTCTGGGAACTTCAAGTGATGGGCATGAGATGGCAGGGACAATTAGTTACAACTGGGCTTGGAAGGAGAGGTTATAGAAGTCTATGCCCAGGCACTAGTTTGTCAGGTATTTTTGATCATTCTTTACCATTTCTGTGATTGCATCTGATATGCTTAACCCTGCCTTGCCATTGCCCTTTCATGAAGAATATCTCTTTTTCAGCTACAAACCCTGATCTCTGGCCTCAGGTCCTATTTTATACTCCTGGTGCTGCCCCCAGAGCAGTGATAGCACTCTGCTCTGACCTCAAGTCAAATACTTCATTGCTTGATTGAGTTTGTGATCCTTCTACAACTGATTAATTCATGTACCATGTTGATTTGGTGATGAAAAAAATTTTACACAAGACTTTTTTTCTGGATTTTTGCTTTTTTGTTCTCCCAGTTTTCTTTTGGAATATTACTGTAAAGTTACACATTGACTTTAACAGCCACCACTGTGAAATCTACTGATGTTCTTTTTCTTGACATAGACAGGGTGTAAACAATGAAATAATTGTCATCACTAAAATCAATATATATGAAGGAATGGGAAAGTGGAAATATCTTATGGTCAGAATTCAGAATATTTTCTCTTATTTTTTTCTTGAAATGAGTATTATAACGTCTTATAACTTTGGCATAAAAGAACAAGACCATGAAGGCAACTTTGAAAACATCATTGCAAGTGGGTATAAAGATGCTGTCCTTAGTTTGCTGATGGTGTGAAATAAAAGATAACTCAAATTTATTTTGTTAAGTTGTTGGTTTGAAAACTTAATGATGACAAACTAAATGCCAGTGGGACTACTGATTGCACTAATGACTGTTGTAGTAGAAACATCCATCAATGACAATTATTCTACCAGCTGCTTCCCATTCTTCCCAAGCATCAGAATCCCCACCTATCTCTTATTTAGATATCAGTAACTCCACCTTTTGTCTGACAGTTCTGTGACAAAGAACATAGCCTAGTGATGACTATTAGCTTTGTGTCACCATAGGTTTATTTCAAGAGAAAACATAATCTGACAACATGTAAATGTGTATAAAGTTGATTGAAATTAATTGTCTCTCTTTTAATACAATAGAGTGTGGATCAGGTCCAAGGAAAGTATACTTAGAAATTGGGATGCATATTCTGCACATTACTAGTATGAAAACGTCTCTATGTCTATTCTTTTTTCTGCCCAGCTCTTCAACTTGAATTAAAAAAGAACTTTTAAAATATATTTACTTTTCTACCTTCCTGTCCGTAACTCAAATAAATGTTGAACATTGATTTGGATGTCAAAGATCAAAGACTCACATTATACATAAGCAGAATCCAAATACTTTGAGAAAGGCCAGAGATTTTTCCTCAGTGCAGAAAAAAACATAGCACTCTCACATATACATTTGCAAATTTTACATATAATATTCTTGACATCCTTTCTGTTGCTGTGAGATATCACTATAAAAGGATTATTCATTTTATTCTCTCTGTCAATTTTGCTGTTGCTCCAATAAATTCAAATAGTAGAAATCTGCTACATTCTCTATGCAAACATGAATGTTTTCTTTGCTGTCAGGGAAACCTTGGAGCTGGATACATTCACAAGCCTAATCTCACTATAAAAAGTCTACCTTTTTATGCTTTTCATTAATCCTAAAGCCTTTAGAAACAACCCTGTGCAAATACATGGTGCGCACCTTCAGAAAGAGAAGACGACAATATATGGCAGAACAATAACATCATTTATGTCATGTGACATTTTTACCAATTAATTATTCATGCAGTTTTAAAAAAGCAGAATGAATAACTTCATAATTATTCCTAATTTGGCATACTTTTAATATATTATTCTGTAATAAGTTACCACTTGTTTAATAATTTAATGGTTTGCTATGTTATTTAGGTGTTAGCCACCTTAATTACAGTAAAATACAAGCAATCTACTCAAGAGATGAAGTTAGTAGCAGAAGAAGTGCAGACACTTAAAATGGTAAATAATCATTAGAACGCTCACTTATGAAGAAGTAATACGGGTATGATGAGCAGGAGAAGTGTGAGGAGCTTAGTCTAATGGATAACATTATGTTATAGTCTAACACCTAAGAGCTTGGAACTTAATTACTCATCTCAGATTAGATGTCTGATTTTGCTTTGCAGGAGGTGATGCTGAGAAAATCATAATTATCTGATGTCACATTTTTTTGTCTGCCTGAGGAGACTGAGGAGGACATAAGTCTGTGGGCTCATCATGAATGGTAGAAGAGCTTGAGATCAGCCTTCAAGGACTGAAGCTGCCTGTGGGTCAGGGTCTGCAGGGTCTGCTGGTGGCTTTCAGCTCGCCGCACTGGCATGCTTGCATAGGCCTGTTAAGGGATGTTAGGAACACGGCCACCTCCTCCAGTCTACATACAAGACTCACATAAAACACAAGCATGAACAGCCACATCCTCCTTCTCTTTGGCTGGGAGAGACAGGTCACTAGTGCAGGCACATACACAACACTCCCCATGTTCATGAACGCACAAGCTGTGACCTGCAGTCATGCTCCAGTCATTGGCACTGAGCCCCTCACTCGCCTCACTCCCATCGCTCCCTCTCAGTAGCTGGTTTTCAGGGCACACACCATTCTGACCCCAGTGGCTGGAAGTTAAAGACCCCACTTGCCCCAGTCGCTGTCACTGAGACCCCACTCCCTCCAGCAGCTGACACCACAGGCCAAAGGCGCCCACACCCCCACTCTGACTCCAGTAGTTGCCACCAGTTTTCACTGACACACATACAGGTCTCACCAGTAGCTGGCACTGAGTCCTTGCAGCACACATGCATACTGGATAGAGGGTGAGATTATGCAGAGAGATTGTTAAGAACAGAGTTAATAAGATGATAGAACAGTCTGCAGTGACCAGACGCAGGACTCAGCCAGACAAGTGTATTCATTGGTGTAGTTTTACACATGACAGTCCCCTTTTATATCCTTTCCTGTCTTCCTCTGTCTTTGTTCCTCCCTGCTCCCCCTTCCCCTTCCCCTTCTTCTTCAGAGAGGGTTTGTACAGCTCCATCCATTCACCCACCCCTCCCAGCCCTGGACTCCCCTGGTTTACAGTCTTATCTGTTGCAAAGTCCAGGTTGATCTTCTTGGAAGTGATGCCTTCCTTGACAGCCCATCAATTAGAGTGACTGGCGAGGCTTGTTTCTTGTCGTTGTCTCCATGTCTGTTTTGTCAGGTCTGTGTCTCTGTGTATTTTGTTTCTGGTTTCGCCCTTTTCCCCTTAGTTTCCCAATTGACATGTTCCCCGATCAGATAACCTCTCTGCTCAGTCAGGGCCTTGGGGAAAAATTGGGTAGTACTGTCCCATGGAAAAGTGCATTCCTAAATCTCTTTTTAAATATACTTCAGTTTAAATATACTTGTGTTCGAAATACTTGTATTTAAAAAGAATTGAATCACTTTTGTTTTAAAAAAACGTGACAAAATTTTTTTTTAAAAACACAAGTGATTGAAAATCCATGAATACCTTCAAGACTATGATCATAACTTACTAATTGCAAAATCAGTTACTGATTTTCAGTAAGATTCTTTACACAGTAACTTTGCTAGTAAAGCTCAAATTAGTGTTTTCTGAAGCAGTATAAAAACCATAGCTGTATTTTAACATAATGTCCTGGTTTGGACTAAAACAGAACCAATTTTCCTGTCAATGTTTTTTCCTTTTAGCTAAGTCTCTTCTCAGTAACTGCACTTTCTGAAACAAACTACATGTTTTAAAGACAGCATCTACTTCTAGGACTGATAACGCTCGAAGCTTGTAGTTATTACTGAGGTACCTGTGGGAAAGGTATGCAGAAAGGCTCTTGCTGTACTTATTCCTATAGAAACCAAGGTCACTGTTAAATTCCTCACTAATTACGAGTGAAGAGCCACAGGAGGGTCACACCTCCAGGGAGGAGTGGTCAGGACAGGTGACCCAAAATTAACCAACGAAGGTATTCCATCCCATACCCGTCATTCTCAGTATAAAGCGGAGGGATCGCGAGGGTCTCGCCCCCTTCTGCTATCACAGAATCACACAGAATCACAGAATGTTAGGGATTGGAAGGGACCTCGAAAGATCATCTAGTCCAATCCCCCTGCTGGAGCAGGATTACCTAGACCATATCACACAGGAACGCGTCCAGGCGGGTTTTGAATGTCTCCAGAGAAGGAGACTCCACAACCTCTCTGGGCAGCCTGTTCCAGTGTTCGGTTACCCTCACTGTAAAGAAGTTTTTCCTCATATTTATGTGGAACCTCCTGTGTTCCAGCTTGTACCCGTTGCCCCTTGTCCTGTCAAGGGATGTCACTGAGAAGAGCCTGGCTCCATCCTCATGACACTTGCTCTTTACATAATTATAAACATTAATGAGGTCACCCCTCAGTCTCCTCTTCTCTAAGCTAAAGAGACCCAGCTCCCTCAGCCTCTCCTCATAAGGGAGATGTTCCACTCCCTTAATCATCTTCGTGGCTCTGCGCTGGACTCTCTCTAGCAGTTCCCTGTCCTTCTTGAACTGAGGGGCCCAGAACTGCACACAATATTCCAGATGCAGCCTCACCAGGGCAGAGTAGAGGGGGAGGAGAACCTCTCTCGACCTGCTGACCACACCCCTTCTAATACACCCCAGGATGCCATTGGCCTTCTTGGCCACAAGGGCACATTGCTGGCTCATGGTCATTCTGCTATCCACTAGGACTCCCAGGTCCCTTTCCCCTACACTGCACTCCAACAGATCTGTCCCCAACTTATACTCATACACGGGGTTGTTTTTGCCCAGATGCAGGACTCTGCACTTGCCCTTGTTATATTTCATTAAATTTCTCCCCGTCCATCTCTCCAGCCTGTCTAGGTCTCTCTGAATGGCAGCACAGCCTTCTGGTGTGTCAGTGGCCGGTGTCTGAAGAGGACTCTGTCCGTTTTTTTGCTGCCCCTGATCCCGATCTGTGCATCCCTGAATCCAGTTCCCATCTGTCACTGGGCCCATCCTGGGCCTTCCCGGGACTGCCCTGCAGTGCCGGTGGTGATGTGACTGACACTGCAGGAGCTCGATCTTGGTTTTGTATGTATTTGTATATATTTAATTATTACCATTATTATGATTATACTCTTTTTCATTGTTATAGTTTATTAAAACTGTTTTAACTTTCCAACCCGTTAAGTCTGTCTCCCTTTTTTCTTTTCCTTCCTCTTCTAGGGAGGAGAGAGGGTTAATAGAGAACATCTGCCACTGGTTTAATAGCCAGCCCAGCTTTAAATTGTGACACATGAAGAGAGTCTTCTAACTCACAGAAAAGTGTGTCAGCATTAAGGACACTGTCTAAATAGTTCTGTTTCACAGCCATTCATTAGGACTTTGTATTTTACTCCAGCTTAACACAAATTTTATTCATCATAGTTCTGTACAGATACACAGGTTAGTGTTAAGGTGCTGTGTTTTTCTCTGCTGTCTCACAGGGATTTTCTCTACTGTTGAACATTTTGTTCTGTTACTTCGGCTATATATATGCAAGAAGTTTATTACTTGTTCCATTCTACTGCTTTTATCACTTTTTTCTTTGACTCAAGGCATTCAGAGATTTCAGTAACAGTTTTCAGTGATAAGATTTAGGAACGTCATGCTTTCACAGTGCACTGTGTTTAAATATTGAGTTTCGGAGCTACTGATCTGTAAGGGTTATTTCAAAAGCAAACCTAACAGCTTCAAAAAATGTTTTGTATTTTTTCCTGATTAATTTTTAAATAATCCTTCATGAGAGTTACGTTGACTATGTCTAGAATCAGCCACTCTATTTCAGCTTAGTATACACTTGGTTTATGGAGTAAAGAAATAATTTGGCTGAGGACATTTAGGCCTTTGTCTTACTCAAAAGCTATATCCCTCTTCCTCATGAAAAATGGTAACTGAGTCGCACCACTGCTTCCACTGCAACCCTGACATTGCAGCTTCTTAAGCCTTTCTTTACTGGAAAAAGAGAAAAAAGAAGAACAAGATTAATTGTTCTTCTTCAGAACTGTTTGAAACTCATAATTACATTTTCCACTCAACAGTTCAGAACTTACTTTCATACCAAGTCAGAATAAAATTACATATTTGGAATTTCCTAGTGAAAATTATTTCAGACTAGAATGCTTTACAGATTTCTTATTCAGATATATATTTTCTTTTAAAATAAGCTATGTTTTAATTTTTGTATTTTGATTATATTTAAAAGATTTTCTATCACACTAGTCATAACATATAAAGTAGCAATGATGTTTGCATGGCACACTGTGAGATCATATGAGGTGTTGACAACATTTATATGGCACCATACAATTTATCACAGCATAATCTGTTATTCAACATATCCTGTTAATAAGTTTTACATAGGCTTATTTTCACAGAATCACAGAATCAACCAGTTTGGAAGAGACCTCAGGGATCATCGAGTCCAGCCGTTGCCCTGACACCACCCTGTCAACTAGACCATGGCACTAAGTGCCATGTCTAGTCTTTTCTTAAACACATCCAGAGATGGTGACTCCACCACCTCCCTGGGCAGCCCATTCCAATGTCTAATAACTCCTTCTGAAAAGAAATTCTTCCTAATGTCCAACCTGAACCTCCCCTGGTGAAGCTTGAGGCTGTGTCCTCTTGTCCTATCGCTAGTTGCCTGGGAGAAGAGACCAACTCCCACTTCACTACAACCTCCCTTCAGGTAGTTGTAGACTGCAATAACGACACCTCTGAGCCTCCTCTTCTCCAGGCTAAACAACCCCAGCTCCCTCAGCTGTTCCTCATAGGTCAGACCCTCCAGACCCTTCACCAGCTTGGTCGCCCTCCTCTAGACTCGCTCCAACACCTCAACATCTTTCTTGAAGTGCGGGGCCCAGAACTGGACACAGTATTCAAGGTGCGGCCTCACCAGTGCCGAGTACAGAGGGACGATCACTTCTCTAGACCGGCTAGCTACACTATTCCTAATAAAGGCCAGGATGCCATTGGCCTTCTTGGCCACCTGGGCACGCTGCTGGCTCATGTTTAGCTGGCTGTCGATCAGCACCCCCAGGTCTCTTTCCACCGTGCCGCTTTCTAGCCACTCTTCCCCCAGCCTGTAGAGCTACATGGGGTTGTTGTGGCCAAAGGGTAAGACCCGGCACTTGTTCTTGTTGAACCTCATGCCGTTGGTCTCGGCCCATCTATCTAACCTGTCCAGATCCCTCTGTAGGGCCTTCCTACCCTCCAGCAGATCGACACTCCCACCCAGCTTGGTGTCATCTGCAAATTTACTGAGGGTGCACTCAATCCCTACATCTAGATCATCTATAAAGATATTGAACAGCACCGGCCCCAGAACTGAGCCCTGGGGAACACCGCTAGTGACCGGCTGCCAGTTGGACTTTGCCCCATTCACCACCACTCTCTGGGCTCGGCCATCCAGCCAGTTTTTAACCCATTTAAGAATCCACCCATCCAAGCCCCAGGCAGCCAGTTTGTCTAGGAGGATGCTGTGGGAGACAGTGTCGAATGCCTTACTGAAGTCTAGATAGACTACATCCACAGCCCTGCCCTCATCTACTAAGCGGGTCACTTGGTCATAGAAGGAGACCAGGTTGGTCAAGTAGGACCTGCCTTTCATGAATCCGTGTTGGCTGGCCCCAATGCCCCGATTGTCCTGCATGTGCCGTGTAATGGCACTCAGGATGATCTGTTCCATTACCTTGCCTGGCACCGAGGTCAGGCTGACAGGCCTATAGTTCCCTGGATCGTCCTTCCGACCCTTCTTGTAGAAGGGCGTTATGTTTTCTAATTTCCAGTCAGCTGGAACTTCTCCAGTTAACCAGGACTGCTGGTAGATAATAGAGAGTGGTTTGGCAAGTTCACTTGCCAGTTCCTTCATTACTCTGAGGTGAATCCCATCCGGGCCCATAGCCTTGTGGGTGTCCAACTGGCACAGCAGGTCACTAACCGTCTCCTCCTGGATTATGGGAGGTTCACACAGCCCCCCGTCCCTAATTTCAGGCTCTGGGGGCCGAGTCTCCTGAGGACAACCGGTCTTGACATTAAAGACTGAGGCAAAGAAGGCATTGAGCACCTCTGCCTTTTCCTCATCCCCTGACACTATACTACCCTACTCATTCAGCAAGTGGTGGAGTCTCTCCTTGACCCTCCTTTTGCTGTTGATGTATTTGTAAAAGCTTTTTTTGTTATCTTTGACCATAGCATTTTGTAAGCATTTACTTAAGAAAGGCTGGGGTTTACCTGAGAAAACCAGCTGGATGTGGATATATTTAATCTGGATTTAAAGAATTATCTGGGCAGTGAGGTCCTGGTAAAACCTGAAAAAAAAAACATTTTGAAGCCTTTTAAGATGGAGTTTGATAAGTTTCTGAAAGAAATCTTATTGCTTATAGATCAAAGACCTCAACTGAATGACTCCAAGGTGCCTCTGCTTGATCTTATTTAACCAGTAACTTAATTTGAAAGAATATCTGCCCTTGCTTGTCACATTGCCATTCCAGTGCATCACCAAAAAGTCTTGCCTTCAACAACTGATACATACTGATTCAAGGATATATTTGATGCTTGTATATCATTTATGGATATTTGATATGTACTGCAGTAAAGTAGTAACTTAATTTGTACATACTGTTGCTAAAACAAATGGAACTGGTATCAGGAGAAGTTCTTTTTCTCACAGATAAGAGTAGTAGATTCTGTCTTCCTATAGATGTAAGAAAACTGACAGAAATAACAGCATTCCTCTACCAAGTTATTTAATGACTGTATCACCTTATTTACAGCTTAAAGTATATTTCTATCCATTTATTGAGATGGTTGTAAAATGTTTAACTGTATTGTTTGGATGCGAGAACCATTCTGAAAGGCTCACAGTAACAGAAAGCAGACTCAAATACATCTAAAAAAGTCTGAAATACACACATTAACAAATGGCAAAAATTAGGAGACAGGTCTGGTTCTTTACTCGCGGAATTCTTTTGCCGTAATTATTTTTCAAAGACATGGGTGAAGCCAGATATATTTTGGATGCTGCTGGCTATGCCTGGACTGTCTAGGAAGGAGCCCCTCAAGAGGGTATGTGCTTGCTTTTCAAACAGCAGCTGCAGGATGGGACCCAGGATGTCCCTCCTAGGACACTGCCTCCAGAATATGCAGGGCACAGCATGCCTGATAGGTCAGGCTGCTGTCAAACACGCTTACACAGACCGTCCACAGGCTGCTTCTGAGGCATCTGCATGTAACAAAGATGGGAGAAGAATGAGCCATTAACACAATTGCAACTGCTTGAGATCACCCCTTTAGAATGCTATATCCACATTGCTCTGATTGGGGAAATTGGCATTAGGCTCACATTTTTATTATAAATAAAGTTCAGTTATATTCTAGTGAAGAAAACTGAATAGTTGATGTAGTCTACTCAAATTTAGTAGAAAATCTCAGAATAAGAGATTTATCTGAGAATGAAGATATAATTAAAAGTGACAGAGACCTTTAGGAAGATTTGAGAAAAGAGCAAACAACATAAAAATAAATAGCTGCAAAGGGTAATACCTTTCACCTTGACAAAAACAAATCACACATCAGAAGATTAGGCTGTTTTCTTAGTTTCATCTGGGAGAACTTGTTCTGTCAGGCTTATGTACTTTCTGTTCATTAGCTAGGTTGTGGTCTTGGTCCTCTAGTTGTCCCCATTATACCTGTTACTTCATATCCAAGCTTTGCTCCAAGTATGAACCAAATAGTTTCAAGGCAGAGAAACTCAGGCTAGTCCAGAGAATTTTCTTTGATGTAAGTTCCAAACACAGTATGACTGTGATCTATGCTGGATTTGGATCCTTTTGCTTGTTGCAGTTCTCCAAAAATATCTGAACAGGGGTAATTTGTGACAATTCACCTTGTGTTTTTAAGCACCTTGATCATTCCTGCAATGGGGGCAGGATGAGGAAACCACTGTACCTGTCTCACATGAAGCTAGTCCCATTTTTGAAATATAGACCTTCGAAACTGTAAAACTCCATACTGTGCAACTCATTATTGCAGCTTACTTTCAGAATACAGTTGAGGGAACCCTGAGTGCATTGAATCAACAGAGCATATAATGCACATGCATTTAAATTAAATAGATTATTTTCAAGGTAAATGACCTTTAATGATTGTAGTATATGCTAAAACTACTCCTTGCAGGACAAAGCCTCCAACAAGGCTCTTGTTATTTTGAATTTACACGTACTGATTCTCCCTGTTATGGCTTCTTTTTCCTTCCCTGGATTTTTTATGGCTAGAGAATATGTTTTACAAAAACTAGTAAGTGCGGGGAACTACTTAATATCAAGCAGTAAGAACTGGAAATCCAAGAGCAGAAGTTTTATTTGCCTTTACAGGACCTAGAACAATTAAATCTGGACTGCTTGGTATTCCTGTTTCTCCCTGGAACTGGTAAATATCACCCTGAATTTTAGTGATCTTTCAAAAAATGGAAGAGAAATCTTTTCACCAATAGAAAATAATCTGCTGAAGAATTTGCACTCACCCAGGAGGTATCAGACAAAGTTGGAAGAGGTGCTTAAACCTAGCTGTTTCTTCTATATATCAACTTAATTTTGCCACTCTTCTATTAAAGTATGGACTAGTACCTCCAGTATACCTGCCTGTTTTTGTCTTACAAGACAGAGCAAAAGATGTCCATGAATTGTAATGGGATATAATCATGAATTAAACATGAATACGAAAAGGTTTTTCTGTTAATTTTCACTAGAAGAAATTTAAAATCTTAGGGAACTTCTTTAGCAAAAAAAAAATAGACTTCAGGCACTCTGAGGATCAGTCTGGATTTTTGCATATGGAACTATACTCTAATGATTACATTTATTCACTGAAAGAAACAACTGGTTAATTAATCATTGTTATGAATCTAATTCTGTGTTCGAAAAATGATATAATAGAGGTAGTATTGTACCCATGGAGGTATAAAAAATGAAGAGATTTACGGTTTGTAGGGAGAAGGGATATATTTTTCTTTTCACATGAATAGTATAGCCTAACAAAAAATGTCACTTTTGGGCATAGGCTCTTTTTAGCATCTGAAACAGCATAATTTGCCTCAGACTGAGGCAGCAGTGCAGGATGAACTCAGATGGATGGTTCACAGTGCTATCCAATTATATCTGGGTAATTCTTTACTCATAACATGTTCTATAGTCTCATAGGGACAGGTATATTCTTTAGAAAGCATGCTGGAAGGATTTTTAGTATTTCAGGCTTAACAGGAACCAACAGGTCTGGATTTGTGTTAGGTAAACCCATAGGTCCTTCCTAGCCAAACCAAGAATGAGGACTGGCTCACTGCAGGTGGAAGTTTTAGCTTTATTCTCCTGTCTGAAATATAACAGAAGAGTAAAAGCTAGTTGTGTGAAAGAGATTTGTTTTATTCCTAATCAGTAATGTAGGAAAAGACCTTTGGCAAGGCAACAGGTATACATGTTCAGTTTCCCTGCTGCACTTCTTCACTCCTTCAGAAGTTCCATTCTTAAATGCAGTAGGCTAAACATTTTTATTAATATATGCAAAATCACAGACACAGCTGATCTTCAGTATGCAGAAAATGCTACACAAAACATCTGCGACAAGTAAGAAACAAACTGTTGGGTCACTGACTAGAAATTCATTGTCAGATTGCACTGTTTTTACTTGTCTGCGCAGATCAACTGCAAGGGGATGTGTCCTCTAGTTTTGTATTTAATGGGTAGTTCTGCACTCCAGTATACTTTTTAGAAAATAAAATGCAATTTCTAAGCCTCATTTAAAGACATTGTATCTTTTTCTGAATTACTTTGCTCCTCATTGCTGATTAAATATCTCTGTTTTGTCTGATTCTTTCAGTAATGTTCATATTCAACGCTCATGACATCGTCATTGCTTTCATGATAATGAAGCACATTGTCACCAGAACTGCTCTGCCAAATAGCCCTAATTGTCCTAAATGCTAGAGCTGGGACAATAGCAAGTAAGGATCAGCAGCTGAGTGGGAAAAGTAATTTCTAAGTCTACAAAACTGTGATAGTGAAAGAAGAACAGAGACTGTGAAACAATTTAAGGGAATATGAGTAGGCCTTCTGATAGCTTCACAAATTTAAAATACCAAAGACTTATTTTTGGGCAGTTCTTCTTATGCCCAGTTGACAGAGGCCTCCTAGGATTGCTGTGTCAGCAGCATGTCCCAAGGACGTATGGATATCCTGGTGCTAAACTATATTCCTGAGAGCTCAGTGTTATTCATGTAACAAGTGGACAAATATTCCACCAGTGTGCTACAGCTTCTCCACATCACATGGTGCCACACTGCATGAGGGGAGAACCTGCCTCTGTACTGATGAATGGTGGTCCATTCTCAGCTCCTGTTCCATTCTGGCTGGTTTTGGAAGATGTTTGCATGTTGCAAAACCTTTTCTTTTCCTCTTAATTGCAGGCTTCTGTAATAAACTGAATTGATTTATTTCCCTTTTAGGATTTTGTATTACCTGCCTTTTATCTCTGTAAAATATTTGAGGCTGTTAGCATTGAAATAAAACCCCATCACTGCTTTTGTTTGCTTTAAGTAATATGATCACTTTCTGTTGTTGAAGTAAATTAATGGTACTGTCAGCTACATTTGATTAGAGTCTAATGTAAATATGTACCTATAGGAATTGTTTAGACTTTCTTCTTCAATGAACTTCACCAAGTTCATTGTGGATGGTATAATTGTTGTGATTTTCTGTAACAGTAGTTAGAATGCAAAGGTTCACACTCACAAATATAATTTAGAATACGGAATGACTATTAGAAGAAAAGATGAAAAATTGACTAGCAGTACATGAAATGTTAATACTAGTTACATTTATTAAGCTGCTTTTTGCTCAGCAGAAACACCTCCACAGACAGTGTTACAAACTTACCCATCTCTTCTTATTGTGAACAATTTCTCTACTAACAATTACAGCAGCCCTAGACAATCTAAACCTTCCAGAATTATGAAAATTTTAAAACAGTTTTTGTTGCTAGTCAACTAGAAATGTGAGTTCTTTTTATGGATATGTTTCAGATGTTTCCCTCCTGCACATCTTTGGGATAACTCTCATGTGTCATATATTGCATGGAACTCTACAAATCACTTTGCATTGCTTGGTGTGATAAAGGGAAAGGTGATATAAGGGCTGTAGCTTTAAGTGGTGGATTCCAGTGGAAGGTGATGGTCAATATATATGAGATGCCAGTTCTGATCTGAGAAGTAAATGGTATTTATAGAGATAAAGCATCAAAATTCAAATGGGCACGCACTTAAACCATCTTAAACTTAACTCTCAGCATTTAAATTTTCAAGGAAATTTAAGTCTGATTAATTAGACAGAATCTTGAAAGGCATGGAAAATGGGATGTTAATTTATCTGGGAGACTGTTTATTAAACATTCTTTGTTTTTATTTGGACAAAAAATCATTCAGAGTAGGGAACAGTTTTGCAGGAGGAATGTGTGATAGAAAAAGTTAACATATTTTGAAGATGGAACTTGGTCAGTTTATGAAAATGATTGTACAACATAGTCACTGTTAACAGTAGGGTATGAGGCTTGATAACCTTCCTAATTCTATGCTAATTCTGGCCTGAGTCTTTAATAAATGAAATGGGATACCTCCACAAATTCCTGCCTTCTGTTCCTCTGCTACAGTCATGGGAGCACGTGTTTTCAGTGGGACACTTTGGTTTCTCTCTCGTCACTCATTAATGTCTGATAACAATAACAAGAAAGATACAGGGCTATGCATGTCTGGGAATCATGTGCTTCTATCCTTTTGTACATTCAAGACTGTCTTTGAGACGGGAGCCAGGCATGTTCAGACTCCTATCGAACTAACTGATGCTGCAAAATGGTTGAATATAGCCCCTACATTCACATTTGGACTGTGTTCGGTGTCTCTATTAAAATCCAAATTTTGTCTCCCATTTCTTCCTATAGTTCTTTAATCTCTGTAGTCTCCATTATTCTGGAACATAAAAGAAACCTAATGTTATTTGGACTTCTCATTATTTCACATTCCTCTGGGGTAACATGAGCCTGTCAGCTCAGTGCCAGGAACCTTCAATTCCTTTAGTAGTAGGAATCCTTGTACTCTAAGTACAGCACATCAGCACTGGCGTTATATCTGATGAAGGAATTTTGAAAGGTAATGGTTAACCTATTTCATTTTCCTCTTGCAAGCTCTAAACTTAGAAAACATAAAGGTAACACTGCATCTAAATATAACTTCATAAAGACATTTGAGATATTTGGATTAAAACTGCAAGTTGAAAGTGGCATTGCAGTACGTCTTAGGAAACTATAATATGATATTGCTGATTAATGGATACAAATGGCTTTGTTTTGATTCTGCTTTAGTCAACAGACTAAATTTAAGTAGGATGAATGCAACTTATTAATATTAAGTAACTAATAACTGTTCAGAACCAATACGAAAAGTAAGATTCTCATTTTCACTCCCAAATTTGTTTATTTTAAACTATTACTACTTTTAAACTACAACCTCTTTGTGCTATCTAGGGAGGCTAGGTTAGACAGAACCTGCAGAAGAAAGGCACGGCTGTTCTTCAAGGATCTATTGCATGCCATAGCATATCTACGACATACTGACATGATTTTTATTTTGACACTGATTCTGCAGGAGCAGGCAGGACTCTTGGACTTGCTGTCTAGAGTCAGAGGTGGCATTTGAAGCTGGGGCTCCAGCACTATCATAGACTCATAGACTCTTGGAATGGTTTGGTTGGGAAGGAACCTTTAAAGTTCATCTAGTCCAACCTCCCTGCTGTCAGCAGGGACATCTTTCACTAGATTGGATTGTTCAAAGCCCAATCCAGTCTGACCTTGAACACCACAGATTAGTTTGTAAAAGCCACGGTACTGAATCCAACCTACACACAGACTTGTTAGTCTAATGCATACCCTTGGATGTCTGTACCTCTGATGAGATCAGAGAGTGATAATTTAAAGTGTCCTTTCTGAGATGACTGATTGACACTTGAGGTTCATCAGTATTAAGTCCCATCCTCTTTTGTAAAATTGAAGCTGCTTTGTTTGAATAAATTACTCAAATAAATAAATCATATTACTCCAAATATGCGAGGCACTATCCCAAGGGAACATTAATCAATGCAAACTGTTTTCACTTTCTAGTAAAATGTAAAATTTTAAGGATATGATACGTCGTAGTCCTTCCCAAACCAAAACTAATATTATGCCTGTAATAAATTAGTAAGGCCACTGGCAATATTTCTTCAATATATTATGAAAGATGAGGCTTTATGATCAAATACATTCCTGACCAATTTATTTCATCACTTACAACCTAATTATTTCATTAGGACATTTTGTCCCTCCTCAGAATGAAACAGGTGATTTAATATACTGTATAAAACTACTGTGTTTCTCAAAAAGTTAATCAAACTATTGTCAGTTGATGTCTGAACTAGTGCCCTGCAATTAATATATGGGGTGTTCAAAATATCAGTTAGAAATTACTCTCCTTGATAAACGCCTTTAATTTAAATACATTTACTGGAACTTTATGAAGGAGTAGTCTGCAGCTTAAAGACTTAATCCTTTTAATTTCCATTTTTAAATATTCAAAACTACAACAGAACAAGCTACACATTGCTGATTTTCATGAAGATATAAATTAAATGCTCTGAATCCTTGAGTACTCTGGTAATGTCCAAGAATTCAATATTTATCACAGGCAATCAGGTTTTTGTCTTAAGTACCCAAGTCTGCCCAGATGAGTTGGGAAGCCAAAACATTAATATAGTTCAAAAAAACCACGACATTTACTTCCAGAATTAATTAGTTAATTATTTTATCTTTAGCCTTCTTTGAATCTTGCTTACTGGGATGATAGATTAAAGATTAAATAAATTAGAATAATTGATAATAAATTGACAGATTAAATGGAAATATTTGGCATTTCAAAAAAGCTAAATTGTATTTAGAGTGACCTGTCACCTGTATCTATATCTTTAATACTGTTCTAAGAAGCCTTGCAATACGTAATTTTGTGTTAAGTGATTTGAGTTTTTTCTTTGTGTTTATATCTTGCTTTTGGAAAATTTCTATTCTGTATACAATTTTGCATGATGTGATGTTATGCAGATATTCTTGCCAAACATAGACATTCCAGGAAAAAAAAAAAAAAAAAGCAAAGCTAAATCTAAACCTATTAAAGATGTTGTGAGACCTGCTGAGCCTAGCAGACTCCAGGACCTGGGGATTCCCCCCTTCCCACCACACGAACTCACAGACACCACCAACATGGCCAGCCACACAGGCTGCCACAGACTGAGCAACACCTTTAGCAGCACCCAGCTATAACACTGCCAAAGCTCTTACAGACAGCCTCATGCTGTTGTTCTTCTCCTGCTGATTCGAATTGAACTTCATTAGTGAAAACACACATGACCTCACTCTCTAGATTCACACGCACATCCACATTCACAGATCCCTTGAACATTAGCATGGTCCCTACGTCCATCTAATATCCATGCCCAGACCTGAACTCCCTTACTCAGCCACTGGCTCAGACCTTGAGTCTTTCCAGGTGGAGGTCTCCTGCCTAAGGGCTTGCCCACCTTGAAGTTTGCTAGTGAATTACACATATACACAGAATTAACAGCTCTCTAGTTGCTGGTACTTAGACCTCTCACACATACACGTGCATACTATCCTCTCTCCCAGCACTAGAGTTACAGTACCTCTGACCCACAGCTTCTTCTCCTATTGCTGGCACTTAGACCCCCACACACCCTGGTTTCTCCTGTTGCTACCTATGGGACCTGCGGTTCACAGTTTCTCCTCTAGTTGGTAGCACTTAGACTTTTCAACACGTGTACAAACACACCTCCTGTCCCTCCAGCTGCTGACAACTAGACCTAGGGGCATTGTGACACATCACTGATTCCCCAATAGCTGGAATTTAGATTTTGGAGCAAACATACATAACCATAAGATGGACATTACACAGTAAAAACAGATAAATGTAGGATTTAATAATAAGATAGGATAGACTGCAGTGATCAGGCACAAGGCTCAGTCAGACAAGTGTACTGACTGTCAGCCTGTTAACATATAAACAGCCCTTTCCATCCACGCCCCTTTTGATTCTCTTATGCTTTTCCCTCCCCAGTGCAGTCTGACCATTCCCCTTGCCCGCCTTGGGCTCTTCCCCTAAACATCCTATAGGAAGTTCTACATAATCCCACAAGACCCTTCTGAAATCCTACAATAAGTTTCACACAGTCTCAGAAGTCCCCTCAAATACCCCATAAAACTCACGACAATCATGTTTCCTCCTTTTTATCACTTGCAAGTTTCATGTTGACTGTCTTCAAGGCTATGCCTGATTATTTCCTTTAATCGTCCTTCAATCAGTGCCAAAAGAGTTGTGGTCTTTGTTAATGTCTCTGTTATCACCTGCTTGTTAATGTTTGTGTGTCTGTGTGTTTATCACTTTCCTTGTTATTTTTTATTTCTTTTATACTGACTAGTGCTTAACCAAACACCTTAATGAACTAGATGCTGTCACATGCCACATACCCTCATCTATAAATGTTAGACCTACAGAGGGATTTAGACAAAACTTAGGGAGTTATTTCCCAGTTTGGGTGCCCAGTTCAAAATTCACAGTCTGCTATTGGAGACATGTCAAATCTTTTGCTGCCTATGATTTTGTCACTCAAACAAGTATCTTCTGAATGCATGAAATGGATTGAGGCTAACTTAGAAATAAGTCACATTAGAAGTTTTATTGACTGAAGTTCAGTTCTTCCACAGTCACAAGCATATCTTGGTGCCCAAGATGCCAGTGTGCTGAGTTCTACTTAATATTTCTTAGTACTCATTTCCTTCCCCTCCAATATAAGTGTACTAAGCAGATGAACCACATTTTCTTTTTCTCACTCATGAGTTAATATTTAGACAGGCTACACAAAACACATCAGGAGGTGCTGAGAGGATTGTACCAAGACTACCCCTGAGCCTGGTGATGGGGACACTCACTGGGGAGAGAAACGTTCCATTTGATTGAAAAGAAATTTTTGTTAAGCTCCATAGAGGTTTTCCTTTTGTAATAATTTCGGTTTTGAAGTACGCATATTGTTTCAAAACAAAGTGAAAGTATTTCATTTAAGACCAGTAAAGTAACACATGACTAGCAGAATCACAACGCTAGCAGAATCACAACCCTGAACTTCAGGAGGGCCAACTTTGGCCTTTTCAAGCAATTGCTAGGGGAAATCCCATGGGACAGGGTACTAGAAGGTAAGGGGGCCCAAGATAGTTGGTTAGCGTTCAAGGACTGCTTCTTCCGAGCTCAAGATCAGAGCATCCCAACAGGCAGGAAGTCAAGGAAGGGTACCAGGAGACCTGCATGGTTAAACAGGGAACTGCTGGGCAAACTCAAGTGGAAGAAGAGGGTGTACAGATCGTGGAAGGAGGGGCTGGCCACTTGGGAGGAATATAAGTCTGTTGTCAGAGGATGTAGGGAGGCAACTAGGAAAGCTAAGGCCTCCTTGGAATTAAACCTTGCAAGAGAGGTCAAGGACAACAGAAAGGGCTTCTTCAAATACATTGCAGGTAAAGCCAACACTAGAGGCAATGTAGGCCCACTGATGAATGAGGTGGGGGTCCTGGAGACAGAGGATAAAAAGAAGGCGGAGTTACTGAATGCCTTCTTTGCCTCTGTCTATACTGTTGGAGGCTGTCCTGAGGAGCCCTGGACCCCTGAGGCCTCAGAAGAAGTCAGGATAGAGGAGGAATCTGTCTTGGTTGATGAGGGCTGGGTCAGGGACCAATTAAGCAACCTGGATGTCCATAAATCCATGGGCCCTGATGGGATGCACCCGCGGGTGCTGAGGGAGCTGGCGGAAGTCATTGCTAGGCCACTCTCCGTCATCTTTGCTAAGTCATGGGCAACGGGAGAGATGCCTGAGGACTGGAGGAAAGCAAATGTCACTCCGGTCTTCAAAAAGGGCAGGAAGGAGGACCCGGGTAACTATAGACCAGTCAGCCTCACCTCCATCCCTGGAAAGGTGATGGAGCAACTTGTTCTTGGTGCTGTCTCTAGGCACATCAAGGATAGGGGGATCATTAGGGGCACTCAGCATGGCTTCACCAACGGGAAGTCTTGCTCAACCAACTTGATAGCCTTTTATGAGGATGTTACCTGGTGGATAGATGATGGTAAAGCTGTGGATGTGGTCTATCTCGATTTCAGTAAAGCGTTTGACACGGTCTCCCACAGCATCCTCGCAGCTAAACTGGGGAAGTGTGGTCTGGATGATCGGGTAGTGAGGTGGATTGTAAACTGGCTGAAGGAAAGAAGCCAGAGAGTAGTGGTCAGCGGGACAGAGTCCAGTTGGAGGTCTGTGTCTAGCGGAGTTCCGCAAGGGTCGGTTCTGGGACCAGTTCTATTCAATATATTCATTAATGACTTGGATGAGGGAATAGAGTGCACTGTCAGCAAGTTCGCTGATGACACAAAACTGGGAGGAGTGGCTGAGATGCCGGAAGGCTGCGCAGCCATTCAGAGAGACCTGGACAGGCTGGAGAGTTGGGCGGGGAGAAATTTAATGAAATATAACAAGGGCAAGTGCAGAGTCCTGCATCTGGGCAAGAACAACCCCATGTACCAGTACAAGTTGGGGACAGAGCTGTTGGAGACCAGCGTAGGGGAAAGGGACCTGGGGGTCCTAGTGGACAACAGGATGACCATGAGCCAGCAGTGTGCCCTTGTGGCCAAGAAGGCCAATGGCATCCTGGGGTGTATTAGAAGGGGTGTGGTTAGCAGGTCGAGAGAGGTTCTCCTCCCCCTCTACTCTGCCCTGGTGAGGCTGCATCTGGAATATTGTGTCCAGTTCTGGGCCCCTCAGTTCAAGAAGGACAGGGAACTGCTAGAGAGAGTCCAGCACAGAGCCACGAAGATGATTAAGGGAGTGGAACATCTCCCTTATGAGGAGAGGCTGAGGGAGCTGGGTCTCTTTAGCTTAGAGAAGAGGAGACTGAGGGGTGACCTCATTAATGTTTATAAATATGTAAAGGGCAAGTGTCAAGAGGATGGAGCCAGGCTCTTCTCAGTGACATCCCTTGACAGGACAAGGGGCAATGGGTGCAAGCTGGAGCACAGGAGGTTCCACTTAAATTTGAGGAAAAACTTCTTTACTGTAAGGGTGACTGAACACTGGAACAGGCTTCCCAGAGAGGTTGTGGAGTCTCCTTCTCTGGAGACATTCAAAACCCGCCTGGACGCGTTCCTGTGTGATATGGTCTAGGCAATCCTGCCCCGGCAGGGGGATTGGACTAGATGATCTTTCGAGGTCCCTTCCAATCCCTAACATTCTGTGATTCTGTGATTCTGTGATTTAGAAACCCTTTATTTTTAACCAAAGGTTGCTTATTGAATTACATTCCAATTCAGCATCATCGTATTTTTTCTTTTTTACTGAAGTTCATTATTAGTTATGCTGTGAAAAAAAGCAGCAAGAGTAAAAAGCGTAAAAATGCTTTGATTTTTCAGATTTCCAGTTAAGTTTACAATACAGGTAAGTGGTCATTTTTCAGCTGTAAACTAAGTGCACCTCTTCACTGAGATTATAAATCTAGGACTTCACATCAAACATTTTAGTGTACCTTGGAATAGACTGAAGACGTATTTGTAGTGCGTAACTCTGCTAATGGATGTCTTTACATACACAGGCTTAATGACTCTGACAAATGAGCTTTGAAGAATCATGTAAGGCCACTTAAGAGGTTACCATTCTGCCCCCAGCTGTCTGCCAAATACTCTGCTAATTACTACCACCCCCAAATATAGTAGAGTAAGAAGTAAAGTGAGCTGATTCTTTACCCCTAATAAAACTCCATCAGCTGAGTTTTACACTAAGCTCTGTGGCATATGAAGCATGGCTACAAGCTAGCACCACTTTTTTGTGCAGCATTTGGAAGGTAATTTCTCACCTAAGGCATGAATCTTCAGGGCAGTGCTACGCAGTATTAACTGCCTGATGTTGTTCAGTTGCATAGTTTCAGTCTTTTCCAAATTATAGCACAGTGGCAGAAGAAACACTGTTTTCTACCTTGTTTGATCTAAACAAAGTAAAAAAATATTGTGAAAAGTTTTGGTTGTTTTCTTTTTCTTATCATATATGCATGCCTTTTTTTTCCCCCCTGCTGTTTTATTTTCCATTATATACCTAGTTTTTAGAACCCCAGTTAACCAAGGTGTTTAAACACGTGCTTAAATCTTAGTGGGTGGACTCAGATCCTTCTGGCTAAATGATTTTCTGATGTCGGTCCCTTGTGCTTTCAGCCCATTTCCTGAGATAAGCATTTTGTGTCTGACATACACTCTTCTAGTGTTTAGATGAGTTTAGTGCTCATTCCTCCTGAAGCTTCTTGATTTGAAATAGTGAAATTCTTTTATATTAGTGATGCTGGAATTGCACTTGCTGCAGGAGATTTCCTACATGTACATACAGACTGGGGAATGAGAGGCTGGAGAGCAGCCCCTCTGAAAGGGATCTGGGGGTTCTGGTCGATGGCAAGTTGAACATGAGCCAACAGTGTGCCCTGGCAGTCAAGAGGGCCAACCTTGTCCTCGGGTGCATCAAACATAGTATTGCTAGCCGGTCGAGGGAGGTGATTGTCCTGCTCTACTCTGCACTGGTCTGGCCTCACCTTGAGTACTGTGTGCAATTTTGGGCGCCACAGTGTAAAAAGGATATGAAGATACCAGAGAGTGTCCAGAAGAGAGCCACAAAGATGGTGAAGGGTTTAGAGGGGATGCAGTACGAGGAGTGGCTGAAGTCACTGAGTCTTTTCAGCTTGGAGAAGAGAAGACTGAGGGGAGACCTCATTGCAGTCTACAACTTCCTCACAAGGTGAAGTGAAGGAGTAGGCGTTGACCTCTTCACCCTGGTGACCAGTGACAGAACTTGAGGGAATGGTAAGAAGATACGCCAGGAGAGGTTTGGGTTGGATATTAGGAAAAGGTTCTTCACCCAGAGGGTGGTGGAGCACTGGAACAGGCTCCCCAGGGAAGCAGTCATGGCGCCAAGCCTGACAGCATTCAAGAAGCATTTGGACAATGCCCTCAGACACATGGTGTGAATTCTGGGGTTGTTCTATGCTGGGACAGGAGTTGGACTCGATGATCCTTGTGGGTCCTTTACAACTCAGGACATTCTATGATTCTATGATTCTATACTCAGACTGAAAACATTTTGGAGATGTAAGTTGTTGTTCATTTTGAAGATGTGCAGTTCCTAATGTCCTATCTTTGTATCAGTTGGGCTTCTTGGTGGTACTGTATTGCACACAAAAATGATGGTTGTCATACTGCTAGTATTGGTAACAACAATGTTATCTGTAGGGCCTCAGCTGATATCAACAGCCATACTACAATTCTATTTTGAATGGAAAATATAACAAGACCAGACTGAGTGTGGCATTTAATTTTTCATCCACAGAGCAAGATGATGTCTCTGAAAGTGGATATTATATTCAGTAAAATATATTCCTGAGGAATATGATGATAATGAGTAGATTTTAAATGAAAAAGGACTGCACAATATTATTAATGGCATTCTGTCTATAGATAGGCTAGTGCCTCCGTCCAAAGAAGTACTAGAATTTTTAGCTTTGTCTGTGAACTTTATCTAGTGAGTAGAGACAAATAGGACCTGTATAGCACTTTAAAGTTATGCCAATATTAAAACCAAATAGATCAGCTATATGTATGCAGAATTTAAAAAAAAATCAAGGAGTAAGACAAGCATCACATTTAGTGGATGGTAGGTCGAAGAGGAGAAAAATCTTGTTTTCCAAAAAGTAATGATCTTTCAACTTTATTAATACATAGCCTTATACTTACAAAGAAGGACAATTACTTCTAGGCCAGGTCCTCTGCTGGTATGAGTTGCAAAATTTCATAGAATCGTAGGATCATAGATTCTATTTGTCTGAATTCTCTTAAAACATCAGGTCTACATTACAGCACCTGGGGAACTGGGCCATAGCTTTACTATTACAAATCTATGAGTAAATAAAGATAAATAATAATAAATGCATAGTTCATCCATGAAAAAAACAGTTGTGAGTCTGATGTTATTAAAATCAACATGATTTTTGCCAAGTATTTCTGAGAATTTCTTACCCTTTGCTGCAGCAAAGTTCCATGGTTTTAAACTGTTCTTTGATGTCCAGTTTTTACCTCTGACAAATTTATGGAAGTACAAAGCAGAAGAATAGTAGGCTCTTATCACATGACTTATCAATCTGAGAAGCTGACTTCCCCTTAGAAGTTAACAAAAAAAAAAGAGAGAGGTTCAAACAAAACCTATGTGTAGACTCAAAACAAATTTAGCCCTTTCTCTTTCAGTCAGAACAAAGAACAGTTAAGTTTCAAGAGGTCTATAGAGCAGAAAAGTGGTTGTAATGGTGTTAGTTAATTTAAAAAAGGTGGACTCCAGGTGAAGATAAGATCATTCTGCCTGGCGGAAAAGGACGTGGAGGTGTTGATCGATAGCTGGCTGAATATGAGCCAGCAGTGTGCCCAGGTGGCCAAGAAGGCCAACAGCATCCTGGCTTGTATCAGAAATAGTGTGGCCAGCAGGGTAAGGGAAGTGATCGTCCCTTTGTACTCAGCACTGGTGAGGCCACACTTTGAATACTATGTTCCATTTTGGGCCCCTCACTACAAGAAAGACATTGAGGTGCTGGAGTGAGTCCAAAGAAGGGCAACAAAGCTGGTGAAGAGTCTAGAGCACAAGTCTTATGAGGAGCAGCTGAGGGAACTGGGGTTGTTTAGCCTGGAGAAAAGGAGGCTCAGGAGAGACCTTATTGCTCTCTACAACTACCTGAAAGGAGGTTGTAGCAAGGTGGGTGTTAGTCTCTTCTCCCAGGTAACAAGAATAGAACGAGAGGAAATGGCCTCAAGTTGTGTCAGGGAAGGTTTAGGTTGGATATTAGGAAAAATTTCTTCACCTAAAGGATTGTCAGGCATCTTAACAGGCTGCCTGGGGAAGTGGTGGAGTCACCATCCCTGGAGGTATTTAAAAGATGTGTAGATGTGGTGCCTAGGGACATGGTTTAGTGGTAGACTTGGCAGTGCTAGGTTGTCCTGTTTTCGCTGGGATAGAGCCATAGAGTCAATTTTGTTTCATTTTGGTTTAGTTCATGGCCAGCCATGGTATGCAGCTTTCCATGGTGATCAAGGCCGTTAGGAGTTTCAAGTTATCCAGGTGCTTAAGCTACGAGGAGCGAAAGCCAGGGCAGCTGACCCAGGCTGGACCACAGATGTATTTTGTGCCATATATGTCACATTCACTATAAATTGGAAAGTTTGCTGGGGATGGTTCTCTCTTCTCTCTCGCTCTCTTCCGTTTTATCAATGGTTGCCATCCCTGGAGGGTCTCACCACCACTCTATGTGCTGAGTATAACTTTGACTATTTTGTATTAGTATTGATATTGGTTTTCTTATTTTATTATATCTGTTTCAGTTTCAGCCTACGAGTCTCCTTCCTTTTCCCAATTCCCTTTCTCAGCTGGGGAGGGGTCACTGGGTGATAGAATAACTAGTTATTGTTTAGCCCTGGATGTGGGCTAAATGCAGACATAGGTTAACATTTGGACTTGATGATCTTAAAGGTCCTTTCCAACCAAAACAATTCTATGATTCTTAAAAACAAAGAAGTTGCTGCTTTCTTTAATTTATAGGTTATTGGGTTCTGCTATGGAAAACAATCCTGAAAAATTTAAATTAGTATAGTTCGGCTTGTTCTCAAGTCTATTCAATACTGGGTAAATACTATGCTTTGTATGTGAAAAGGGCAGGAAATTATTAGAGGTAGCTGAACATTTTTTAATAAGCTGTCTCTGAAAGTCTTATTTTTCAATCAATCAGCAATATTGACTGTAACTTCTTTCTTTTTTAATAACTGCTTTCTAAATAAATTTTTGCTCACAAACCTGCAGATCCATTCTGATTAACACAGAAAAAAATACCCTGAAAAACTGCCAGACTTCAGTATCTGTTACACTTGATGCTGAAACAACCTTATCAACCTGTTTCTGAACATTTTGAACCTCACTGGTAGATGTTCTACAGAGTTAAGTCTCACTATTCTCTACTGCAAAGCTGATGTTGTTATTAAAGATATGACATTATACACTTCTGTCAAGGATCCTGCACTAATTTATGGTAAGTTAAATATTCTGTTTCTGTTATGGAAACTAACATGTAATTATGTCTTCTGAAAAGCCTAGTTGGTTTCTGTTCTTATATCTCTAGAACATTATTGCTAAAGGCCAATGTATAAGCAATCTAACTTAATTTATATCCTTCCAAGACTGAAATGAGAGGATACTGACAGAATTTTTTGCTGCTGATGCTTATCATGTACCTCTTTAATCAATTAAATTAAAACTTTCAGTTCTGAGGGCTGTAAAGCAGTTTCTTTCCAAGCACTACTTTTTTCTCTTGGGGCTTTAGCTCTCTGCCAAGATGATGCTGAATGTAGATGATATATCTTGCTGCCACAACATAGGGGAAAGAGCTTTATATACACTCAGAGGGAGTTCACTTAAAAAGATGCAGACTATATGATTTGTATATTGGTCTCATTTTAGTACTCTTTTTTTGGCACATCATTGTGTCATGGTATGTCAGCTGGAGTTGCTCCTAATCAGTATGAATAACAGTGGTAGAATAAGTAATGATAGAGGTACCTCTTCCTTTTTTTTTTTTTCCCTAAGAAAAACTCATGACAAAAACTATTCAAATATTTTCTGATTAGCCTCCAAAACGAGTTGAAGAAAAAAGCTATAAAACTGCAAAATGCTAGTGTAGTTCTGTTTCAGTATTTTTGAGCATTACTTTCTAGATGTTACATGAATTGTGGTTTCTAAAGAAGAACTGTAATTCCTATTCCCTCCAATTGTGATGTGTGAAAATGAGTTTATGCTTTCATAGTTCATAATCATCCCTCTGAGAGGGACTGTCAAGGACCAGATCTGAAATGCTACACTAGCATACAAGTTAACACACTACAGGAAAAAAATAGATCTGTGCTCAAGTGAGAGGGTGATGGAAGGATTGCAGAAGCCAGTGCATGAAGTGTTTAACACAATATATCGGCATGAATAAAAGTCTGACACTCCAAAATATGTAGCTCTGGCAGGTGTTTCAAGAGCACTACACTACAGCGAAAAAACAGGGAAGAGACCCAGTTGTGAGTCTTTTTGAAATAAATGAGAGGGAAGCAGTGAAGCAAGGCAAATCCTCCACATCCCTCTTCTAGCCTCCAGGCTACAAATGTCCCAGAGGCCCAGATGTCAGTACATGAAAAGTAACATTGAACTTAAGAAAGATCCAACTGATACAAAGAAGTTTCACAAAATAGTAAATGTTATGGTTCATATTGAGACATGCATTGAGTTTGCCTTGAGAAACAATGAATCAGCTTTCAGCCTTTTGTTTAACAGGAGTGAGGAAGAGATTCCACTAGCAATATAAAACTTTGTCTAGAAAGATAAAAATGGGAGATTGAAAAGATTTTGGGATCTGACAATTCCTTTTCTGTTTGGTTATATATGAGCATTGTGAGTTGATACGTGAAAAAAGAGTAGTTCAAAGCTTTCAGTTACAATAGGTGAGGTTTATTCCAGTGTGTTTTAGACAACTAAAAAGCAGATTAGATCTACAGTAAAAGAACCATCTGAGTCCTCTACATAGTCAGTGCTGAGAGAAAGAGACCCTTTTTGAAGTCAATCCACTTAATACCAAAATAAGGGCATACAATACATAGAATAAATCATCATTACTATAGAAACTCTCTTTTGACTGTAGTGACAGACTGGCTGATTAGCTTGGACTAGATAGTTATCTTTTAGAGGGTTAAATTTAGATGACAAGATTTATACAGTAAGTTTCACTACTTAGAAATATGAGGCAATGTTCCATTAAGAAGACTACTAGCAAAACCACATTGGCCCCTGGAATTACTTCCTCTAGTGTATAAATGAGAAGAAGCATTATCAGGGTTAAAATATTAAACTCTTAAACTCTGGCCAAGGCCAACATCAAAGCCTACAAATGAGCTCTCTTAAATGCTTTGTATAAGCCCTTTATTTTTGAAACCTAAGTCATTCCCCTTAAAGTAATTGGATGTGACCCTTTAGTAACTCATAGGAATTGTACTTTGGGTCTCTGAGTTTCCTATTCTCTTTTACAGTCTGACGTTCAGGATTTGTACATATCTCTTTTTTCTGACCTTCTTACTTGCTCACCACAAGTTTTTCACAAGCACCCTGTGATACACTTGCTGTTTGTCGCTGTTAGTAAAAACAAATTCATGAAGATAACTTGTTTCAAACCAATACCATTATTCTGCTTCATTTGTCATTCTGAAACAGTTTGTTTTTGAGAGCTAGCTAAAACATTTCATAGGTTCCCTGCAAAAACAGAAGTCAGATAAGGAATTATAAATTAAGTTTTTATTAAATGATCCTAGCATTTATCTCTAGGAAAGAGCTAATACAATAATTATGGTTTATGCTTATATAGACCAATGTTTCTTGTTCTTTTGAAGCACTGGATCAAAATTCCTGACCATGGACACTTGTATGCCAACAAGTGTGAAGATACTTCTTCATCCTTATTAACAGTCTGAAAAAAGGACTGTATTCTACTGAAATATTAAATAAATATTAAAGAAAAAGGTTGACAGAGAGAACAGTTGGATGGATATAAATAGAGCTTTAGTTAGCACTCCATGCACAGTGTCTGTATGTATACGCTGTTTCAGATTTTTCTGCAAGATTACAAGAGTAAAAATGTTGCAATAACAAACAATTAATAGAATAATAATAATAAGATCAGTCAAGAATATGAAAATTCTGGTAAAGCATACCAGACTTTTGCCAATAAGAAAGTCATACAGTGCTATTCCCCTGCTGACACAGGAAATGTCAGCACATTTTCAGCATCTAGATCTCTGAAAGCAAAAATATTTTTATTCTGAACACACTGATGAACTCCTAGTTGTACCCATCCTTTTACTCTTAATTGGGCTACTTTTCCCTAATATCCAGATCATTCTCAAACTTTATAATCAGTAATTGACTTAAATGCAAAAGGCAAATACGTTTGATAAGGGGAGGGGTACTGGATATCAAACTAGATGATTTTCAGCATACACTCCTAAGCTGATTTATCAGTTGTTTTCCTCAAATAATAAATAAAGTGTTATATCCCTGTTGCTGAAAAGCAACAGACTAAGTCTTGGGGGAACATAAAGGAAGTAACTGATCGCAAATTAATTAATCTCTGCTTTCTGTCACGTTTGCAGCACTGGCTGAACCCATTATGAAGATCAGACTCCTAAATATCTGAAAGTTAATTTGCCAAAAATTTATTTTCTTTTTCCATTGATAAGTCTGGCTTAAGCTTTCTTTTTTTTTTTTTTTTTTAATATCTAGAAAATGCTTACTATTGGCAGAATTATTTCTGGAAATAGCAGACGTGAGAGAAATATTATAGAATATTCTTGAAAAGTAAATGTTTATGTGCTCACATCCTCTGTTCCTGCTCTTCCCCTCCTTCTATCTAAAGAATTTAACCTAGTCTATACATTTAAAAAGCATGAGTATTAACTTCAGTGACCTGAATTTATTTATTCACTAAGTTCATTTAGCAAATTCTATTTCCCTCAATAAAATAGCTGTATTACCCAAACCAGTGCCCTTATTGTGAGAACTACTCTGCTGTTTGAATATCTACACCTATCATGACAATATCTTGTGCACAATATGGTTCTGTTTAACTGATTAAATATTTCTAGTGAGCCAAAATTATGATTCATTCTATTTTTCAAGGCCAAGTTACTAGGTACTTGCTAACATTCAGTGGTTACTTTTAAATATCAACCTGTAGCTATGAAAAATACTCCTGTAACATTTGGTTTAATTCACTAGACAAGTAATTTACTACTGGTAACACCAGTTTTGCTATACAGTCAGAAGCTCACTTAAAGTTGCTAAACGAAAAGTTGCAGAATGATACATTAAATATCCAGTTTAATGTAAACCTGAAGAGTGGATGGAAAGTGTGGGTGGAATTGGTGTCAAACCTGAAAAATTCACTTTTAGAAAGGACTGTTTACTTGATCTGGCTTGACAAAGATGTGAATAGATGCTATTTCAAATCAAAATTACTTTTAAGAAATAGACATCTCATTACTCAATTATTGTTACTTTTAATTCAGTCTCAAAATTTAGCAGCTATACCCCTCTTCTGGTGTCATGAGATAAGTGAGGAAAACATTTTTTGCTTGCTTGAGCTGTCCAGATGCACCTGAAGTCTATGCATTAGCAGATTATATGAGGATTGCCTGCTATTTAAACTATAAATTGGTGTCATCATAAATATTTTCCGAGTATTCTATATATTACCCACCTTCTTCTACAATAAATAGTCTTAGGCAATCCTTCATTACCAAGACAAAATAGAATAAAAATCTTTAAACTAATTTTTACTGAGAGAGGGGATTTGGGGTGGTTTTTTTTTTTTTTGTTTGGTTGTTTTTTGTTGTTTTTTTGTTTACTTAACACCGTGTAACAATTACATGTAATAGCCACATAATAGTTAATCAGAAGCAATCATTTTAGGATCTTCTTCCAGCATATTTCAGTCTGACAGCTTTACAAATTAACTACAGTTATGTTAGGATAATAGTGGTTTTTTCTTCTTCACAAAAGCATGGAAATTTACAGTTGAAGCTGATAGCTCTTCTTTGTTATGCCACTGCATTTGTATCTAAGGGTGATGTGATACATTAAGTACTCATTTCATCCAACTTTTGAGCTCAGCTGATGATTAGTCATGAAAAGTGGAATGGACGTTTGGGTGGGGCATTGTCTAGGATGCAGATGACATGGATGACTTTCAGGACTTAGAGACAGACTATACATCTTAGGGAAGGACGTTTTACTACTTTGTAGAGTGTTTCCCCTCCTCCTTCTGCTTAGGTTCTCAGCTTCAGTGACTGCTCCTCAATCCAGAGATAAGCATAATATAGCCTGTTTTCAAAGGGAGTGAATGAGATGCTAAGAAAGTAATACATGGTAATAATGACATCATCTATAATAGCATCAGTAGTTATACACACTAAGAAGAGAGATCATTAGTCAAATTTGGTTATCCATAACACAACAATGGAATTAAAGCTGAATTTATTTGGTTTTGGACTGTTGAAATAGTATTTGAGCCAATTTCCAGTGAAACGTCAAATTTGGAAAAAGCTAAATCTGATTTATTGCTCCTAATGATGGTGTGTGGCTTAAAAGTCTTTAAAGATGTTTTTTTCTTTGCACTTTACATTGTTCTTTTAAGGGTATCTAGTACTGTATTTTAGTAACATGACTCTTCTCAGGCTTTGAGAAAATCAGATCTGCAATTTTCCTGAGGCCTAGTCCTGAGAGATAACACCACTCTATCAAAAATGAAAGAAGGTAAAGCGAAATTAGAATGAAGCTCATTCACAACCCAAGGTGGTAAAAGATAAAAGAAATCCTCAAGGCTTTACTGCCTTTTTTTAAGAGAAAAAAAAAGACATAATTAGAAAATAGTGATATACACAAATTTCATGAAGAGGCATTTGGTCTTCTGAAATACAGGCATGAAGCCAGTAAATAACCAAAGATATGACACTTCAAGTGGTCACAGTCTAATTTTCACTCACATTTTGGTGCTTGTTGAAGCAGCCTAATTTATATCCATGTTTCTGACCTAGTCAGGGGTAAGTCAGAGGTAAAAGCCTTTGAAGGCCTTCAAAGTAGGTTTGTGTGTGCTTAACTTTTGATGCCTAAACACTTTTATTATCTTGTCCTTCCAGAAAACACCATATACCAACTAAATTTCCTTTTCCTAGAATGCACACAGCAACCTGACATTGTGCAATGCCTTGGTGTCTATCTCACATTAGGATCCAGAAAGAAGATACCTTCAAGGTTAGCAACTTCAGTTTAGTCTGCTAAAGGTCACCTGAGCAAGCCTAACTCTACCTTTTTCTTTGTCATAACCAAATAATTAATCATTTATCTGGGATGTTAACTTTCTTGATCTGATTAGATTTTAACCCACCTTCTTCTTATGCTACTGTAATAAATACTTATTATTTCTACAGTATATTACCAGATAAAGGACAGGGTTTGAGAAGTGTGGTTCATAAAAGACGTTGACTTAGTAGGACTATAATGCTTACAAATTCCAGACATAACTTGAACAACTCAGTTTCCTAGCAGAAAATTGCATGCTATGAAGAATTTATTCCCTTTCATCAGAATAATATTTTATGCTTTAGCAATACGTAAGCAAGCAAATATACCTTAATTGGTTTGATGAAATAAGTTTTCTCTGTACAACTTTGACTTTGCAGGATAAATGTTTGCTAGGAAGGTGAAAGAGGAAAGAGTTTGGTCCAGCACTGATTAGGATATTCACCTTGGAGGTAGGTAGTCAAGCTTCAGTTCCTGTTGCAAAAAATATTCATGCACTTTCACAAGCCAGAACACCTTCAGTAAAAACAACTAAGACTGCTCTCAGATCTGCTCTTCAGAGATGCAAGAAATCCTATCAAATCTCTTGAAGGAGATGTTTGAGCATAGGGTCTATACTTTAAAGCACAATGGGAAGGATTGAACAGGTCCTATTGATTTTTAAATGAACTAATTTTTCCCAGCAGTGCATTTTGTGACAAAGAACAGGACTGGTTCAGGACTCTCCTAAGAGACAAGTTATGTGTCTTTGAACCTGGGCAATGCAAAGCTCAGATTTGAATATCTAGTTCTTTTTAAGGCAGCTATACGCTTTGCCATTTTTTTCTAGGATGCAGAAGGTTGTTCGTTTGTTTGGAATTCCAGCAAACTGCTGTGGACTGTACGGGGATCCTAGACAGTACTTTGGATTGCAAATTTCACTAAATGATAAATTTGCTTAGGTTGGAGTCTGTGAAGATGAGACTGTGCCTTCCATCTGAAACTAATATTTAACTTCTTTGGCAGAATGGCCAGTACAAAAAGTACAGTTACAAAATAAATGAAATCATGCACTTGTACAAAATTGATGCTGTTACGAGTTAAAAACCATGAGTCTTTCTCTCTCTGAAAGACTGCTGAGGTGTTTTCACAGGCCACTGGAACGAACACTTTGTAACAAAAATCATAAGTGAAGACAGACACACCTGTTTCAACAGCCAAATGTCTACTAGAAGGAGGCTGAAAGGCAGGTATTAATTTGGGATGATGTGCTGGGTTAAGTTTGACTGGCTACCAGCTGCCCACCCAGTTGCTCTCTCACTCCCCCTCCTCAACACAACAGGGGGAGGAAATAGGATGAAAAAACTTGTGGGTTGAGATAAAGACACAGAGATTGATTGCCAGTTACCATCATGGGCAAAACATGCTTGACTTGAAGAAAATTAATTTAATTTTTTGTCAATTAAAATAGACTTGGGTAGTGAGAAACAAAAATGAAAAGATTAAAACATCACCTTCCTTGTGCATTTCCCATGCTCAGTTTCATTCCTTCACTGCCAGTTCCTCTCCTCTCCCCCTGCCCTGAGCAGTGCAGGCGGGTGGGAGTTGTGGTCAGTCCATAACAGCCCCTCTCTGTTGCTCCTTCCTCCTCACATTTTTTGACCTTGCTTAAATACACTTTCCCAGAGGTACTACCGGCTTGGCTGATGGGCTCAGCTTTGTCCTGCAGTGGGTCAATTGCAGAGATGGCTGGAATCGGCTGTCCCTGGCAGAGGGCAGCTCCTGACAGCTTCTGACAGAGGCATCTCCTGCAGCCCACCCATGCTGTCACCTGGGCACCTGCACCTCACAGATGCAAATAATTAAGCTGAAAGACCCTGGCATAACATGAGTGAAGCAAGAGCTTAAATCAGCCTCTTACAGATGACCATGATGCCTGATGGATTCCTGGGCCTTGTGGGTTTGGGGACACACAGCTACCTGTCATGGACCTTTAGAAGATGCTTTTTCTTTAAACTTTCTCTTTTTCTGTTTTTCTATGAACTATCCTTTTTGTACTTACATAACACAGTGAATATGGAGGGATGATACATCTGACAGGGAAATACGAAGTCTCTGACATTAATAGTATTCTTCATTTCAAGATTAAGAGTGGGAAAGCTGTCTTGGCTGGCTTAATTAATTCTCCCAATTCACAGGGCAAATGAAGTGCTTAAATCCTATTTAAAAGTCTGTAATGCATGGGGATGTAACCAAAGGAGGTGAAAGGAAAATGTGATTCTTCTGGGATTTCTGTGATCTTTTTATAAACTGGCTTGGATCATTATTTTTAATCTTTCCTTGGAATGTCTAGGTTTTGGGGCATTGTGATGAGAGTGCACATCCTCAGTCTATTTGGCTAAATTTATATTACTTGTTTATTACCTATGCTGTCTGAGCATCAGTTACTTCCTTGGGATTCTAATTGGAAAAATAGTATACTTTAAAATGCGATTTGTTAATGATGTCTAATGTTTTAAAGAAGAAACAATCAATACAAAGTCCACGTTCAGTTTGGAAATTTTGCTTCCAAAAGCAAAAATGCAATTCTCTTTCAGTGTCAACACTATTTCTTCCTTTACTAAATGATATTGTCTTATGCTAGTGAGCAAAAAGCAATTTTCTGATATGTTTTAGACCCCGTTTATTTCAGAAACCCAGACAAAAGAACTGACGGGAGTTGTGTGTGTGGTGGTGGTTTCAAGAATTTGATAACTGATGGGGTAATGTGCAATAATGGTAATAACTATTGAAATGGGATTGAAATTGAATTGAAAATAATTCCTTTTATTTGTGCTACACCTCCCAGTCACTGACAGAGGTGTAAGTGGCGAACTGCCTCAGTGGAGCTCTGTGGAAGCTTTGGGCAGTGAGGACTGTGCTATGGCATTCTGTGTTGCACCTTTGCAATTTCTTTAAGATCTACATCATTTTATCACCTTTCAAGTTAAGTAGGACATTACTAATTCAAGCTCAGTGTCCCTTCAGAAACATTATGAGACAAATCTTCATTTAGTGTAATTTGGCATAGCATCCTGGTATAACACTATTGGTTTTCTGCAGCTAAATTAACTGATTTACCAAAACCATTGAGGAAAAATGGCCACTGTATTACCAACAGATAGCGTTCAGCTAATACTCTCTCTCTGTTAGGGTGCTGATTCTTGAAAGCCTAACATTTATCTGTGGTAACATAAAGGTAGTGACCTTTTTGTTAAAGAAAACGTGAGATTGTTGCAGCCTGGTACAGTACAACTGATTGCAAGTCACAGGTATTTCCATACCAATGAGACATCAATAGATCACTGATTTTTAGTCTAAGGGCTCCAGGACATACTTCCAGACTTGACATTTTATCTGACTGTTTGAACAAAGAAAGCAATATTTGGCTGTCACAGATACCTGAACCAGTATGGTACACCTGGGAGCTGTATGTGGGCACTGGGTCCCCTGGTTAACTTCTTCCAGGAAATATAAGAGGAAAAAAATTACAAAAAATCTCAACCAAATAGTTTACTTTCACTTGTAATTTTCCAAACGTTAACTGACCTTTGAAAATAACAAAGACCTGAGATGCCCAAGATTGCGTATACCACAACAGAGGAGATGCTCGCACTTAACAGTGTAATTTTTGTCACAGAATCACAGAATCAACCAGGTTGGAAGAGACCTCAGGGATCATCAAGTCCAACCGTTGCCCTGACACCACCCTGTCAACTAGACCATGGCACTAAGTGCCATGTCCAGTCTTTTTTTAAACACATCCAGAGATGGTGACTCCACCACCTCCCCGGACAGCCCATTCCAATGTCTAATGACCCTTTCTGTAAAGAAATTCTTCCTAATGTTCAACCTGAACCTCCCCTGGCAAAGCTTGAGGCTATGTCCTCTTGTCCTATCGCTAGTTGCCCGGGAGAAGAGGCCAACTCCCACTTCACTACAACCTCCCTTCAGGTAGTTGTAGACTGCATTGTCTCTCCGATATGTCATGTCTGTAAAAGAGAAGTTCCTGTTCCCAATGCTGTTGTCATGCCTGTCCCATGTGCAAGCCCTTGGGTAGAGAAAACTCTGTTCCCCAGGGTTAGCAGCTGCTGCTGGGCCAATCAAAGTCAATGGGATCTCCATGGTGGCTCAGTGACAATCCTTCAATGAGGTGTCAAGCCCCTGCTCTAGACAAGGTAGCTGTCTGACATACAGGACTACAGGCTGCCCCCAGGCAAGTATAGGCATTTATGTAATACAAAATGTAAGCAAAATGGATAGCTACAGCTATCTCCTGCTCTTGTCACAACTATAGCTGTACAAGGTTCCTACACTAGGGCCTGAGTAGCTCCCATAGGAAGTGAGTAATGACAGCTTTTGCTACTAAGATGTATAGGTAGGGTTAAAAATTACCTTGCTAATACTGAGATAGGTACATTTATCTTATAAATGCACACATGTAATTTTGTATATAATGGTGCTGGGTTTTTGTTTATGCCTATGTGTAAACATATGTTTTTCAAAAATTTTCATATTTTCTCAAAGAAAGAAGGTCAATTTGTTCCATTAGGAGACATGACTTTATCTAATTTCTTCTGGCTTTGTCTTTTGGAGGAAAAGTCCAGAAACTTTGTATGTATGTGTGTGCATGCATGCGTGTGTGTTTTAGCTCCTTTAAGCTAGTTCAAAGCAGGGGGGGAAAGAGAATTTTGCTAAGCTCCAAGAAGGCAAGATTATAAGTGTTCTACCTGTTTTGAAAGATAGCTTATAAATAAATTAGTACCTTCTACTTATAAGGAACATTTCTTTAAAATGTTGCTTAATTAAAAAATCCCAGAATTTTCATGTTTGTGTATTTACTCCCTTGAATCATATTATGAAGCAGACACTGAATATTACAGTAAAGTAAGCTTTTCAGAATCTACATTTGTTAATTTGCAGTGCTAATTTTGAGGATCAGGGTGACTGCAGCTTAACAGAGGTGATGCTGTAGCCATGTTGCTGTAGCCAGGTTCCCTATCTACCATTGAAAATGGAAGACCTCTCTCAGTGCAGGTCTCAAGGGAGATGCTTGGCATGACACTGTCAGTGAGTGCTTAGGGACTCCCTAGTGCATGCATCATTGATTTAAAAGACAGTTATAGCTCCTCTGGAATCATTTGGTCTATCCCCATAAATACACTCTTAGGGACACTAATGCATGCATTACTGGAACAATAGTGTGTAATAGCTGTTCGTTCAGTTTTACATTGCTGATACTGTGGTTGAAGGTGCCATTTGATCTTTAGAGAAAGGTAGTTAGAGGATTATTTTACAGTTCCAGGATACAAAGTAGTAGTAGCCTCATTTTTGCAAAGGTTAAACTGTACTGGCTTAAATCCTGAAAAACTTTAGTGACAAAATCCCAGTGAAAATGAGATAAATGGACTGGGTTGTGGCAATTTGCTTTGATTGAAGGAATTGTCTTTTGTGCCCCTCCCTCTTCAGATTGTTGAAGGGCTTTTTCTGAGTTCATCCTGTCCTTTGTCCATGTTCTCAGCCAATAATTCTCTCTCTGTTTGTGTCCACATATAATTTGTTTTATTGGGTTTTATTTTTTTGCTATGGACTATATACTTTTATTTTAGCAATAGTAAAGGCGCCAGATTGCTGTTTGAGAATTACATTAACCAAATTTTGAAGTGTAATATGCCATGAAGAACTTAGCTGTAGGAAATCAGTGTTGTTTTAGGAAGAAAACAAATGAAGTCTCAATTCTTATTGTAAATAATAGAAGCTAGTGCAGAAGAAGTGTGAGGACAGGTGTCCAACATTCACCTCTACAAGAGATGGGGAGCTTAGGTAACATTTATGGTCTTTATATCAATAGAAAAGTAAAAACAAAACTTAATAATGAGCTCTTATTTGGGCAGACCAAGGATACCTGCATCCAATGCTAGAGAGAGTTGATCTCAAACTTCCCTCCCCTTCATGTCTTCTCCTAGTCCCCTTCTTGTCACATTACATTGGTTACAATACATAATGTTATAATAATGTTTTGAAAAAGAGTTTACTTCTATAACGTAGAAAAAGAAAGTAAAGACATGCCTTAAAACTCTATGTTGTCCAATTACACAAATAATTTTTTCCCTGACTATCTGTATTAGGAATAAATGTCCAGATGGTGTGTATATTTAAATGATTATTGTTCCATTAACCACTGGAAAAAAACACTAATAAATACAGAAGAAAACCAAAGCAAATTATTTTTTTACCACCTAAACACATGGCTACTTGAAAAAAAAAACAAACAAAACCGCATACCTTCCTTAAGCGCCCTGAACAAGAAAGCATTTTTTTAGCAGTTTCACCCTGTGGACATAATAGGTGTAACTGCAGTGAGTTGTAATTAAATGAAAGAAAAAGGTTTTGCCTATACATCTCTGCAGTTCCACAGACTGAAGGATTTGTCCTCTGTTGATTTGGTATAAGAACAAAGTCGGACTGATTAGGTTACAAAGGGAAAACCTTATTCATTTATGCCAGGCAAACACTGTCATATAACCAAGATGTCCTTTAGTCCTTGGTATTCACATCACGTCAAGAAGAAATTGTACTGACACTTTGTAATTTGCTTTATAGCAATGCATAATCAACCTTTGAAAGTTTGGTTGGCTTTGCAGAAGAAAAATTAAGAGGGTGTAATACAGGCTATTAAAATTAGAGCAGGACAGAGAATAAGAACTTCTTTGCTGTCTCAGCGTTCTGATGGGTCTGAGATTAAATTAATGAGGAAAAGAAGTTAAGATTTCTTCTTAAGATTAGTTGTGCTTTAACAGCAGCATCCATATTACTAAGCTTTCTTTCCCCCCAAAATAGACCAGTCTCACCCAAACAGATTGCTGCGAAAGTCTACGGCCAGGGCTAACTGCTGCACCTTGCATGGAAGTTGTTTGGAACCATGCCAGTTGGGCAAGCCAAAAATCATGTCATGGACCCTTTTGTCAGTTCCTCAGCACTGTTGTTAATCTCACCAGTGTAGACACATACTACGTGTGCAAACAAATAGCCCAGTTGTCTCTGAATTAATGAGACATGATGCTTCCATACGATCAACAGCAGGAGTTTTTGCCCATGTATAGTGTCATTGCCAGGGTCAGTGCAGGAAGGAAAAAAGCATCCCGTGAGGTGTGCTGGGCTGATTTCACAGGAGATCTGTCACTAACAGGAATTAACATGTGCAGCAGGGCACTATATCACACCAAGATTTCTGCTCAGACTTTTCCCGAAGAAGTAGTTTTCATGAAGGCAGAAAGGTAATACTATATAAATTCAGAGAATTGATTTAGTGCTTTCTAATTTAGCTAGTGTAGCATTTGCCTGCTTTTAATTACCCAGACTGGAAACTAAGTAGGGGAATCAGCTGCCTTTTCTATTTATCATGGTAGTGTCATTGTGAAATAGCACCTGTTATTGGCTTAAGATAAAAAAAGAAATATGATGTGTTGTTTTGAAATTTTTTACTTAAAAATGTTACAGCTAGAAAAGCTTGTTTGCAACAGCTTTCTATGGGGTCTTTAATGAAGTTATTGATGTCACAAAGATATTTCCATATTTGTAAGATCAGATGTCTAAATGAATCTTCTGTTTAATTTTTGTGGAGACCAAATCAAGTAAATAAAAAAGAAAATAAATGTGTAAATAAATGCAGGGAGGAGAACATTAAATTATGAAAAAATAAAACCTTTAAGATTTTTCTAACCTAGGGTTCACCTGCCAGAAATCACATTGACACTAATTACATTACTGATTCAAAATAATGAGATGGATGCTAAATCATCATTAACAAAGTTATGATAATTAATTTCCGAGATGTTGAGAATAATAAGCATTCTTGCCACCCTCATTATACTTGGAGTCCCTGAAAACAGAATCAGAGGAGAAAAAACAGTTCATTAAAAGAAATGCAAAGTAATAGTGTTGCTCTAATCTAGGTTTAACTTTCTAATTAGATTTTTAAAGTCTTCACTGTAATGCAATACTTTTCAGGCATAGGTAGGTGATATTTCCCTGAAAAGCAAAAGTCTTTGTAAGTAATATAAGCATTATTACAGCAGTGGGACAACAAAAGTACCATAGCTGTCTACTAGAGCAAAATAATGAGATTTCAGTGTCACTTCAAGGTTATTTAGGCATCGTTGATTTATAATACTGCATTTTTTTTCCATAAATATGCCATTTTCAGCAGATTTTTAAGAGTCTGTATACACTTTCTTAAGGCACTATGCATCTAAAAGCAAAACAGACCATTTTTTTTGCTTTATACAATGTGATTTGCTAACAAGAAAGAACAAATTTAACCCTACTGAATCCAGTTCTGCTGATATTATATAAATAAATGTCTCAGTGATGTCTAAATGGCTCTTTCCATGCTATGATAAGCCAGCCACTATTATAAAAATAAACATATTAGACATAAAGTCAAATCTTTGTTGAAGTTTTAGGTATACTTTCAGCTCCTATAGTTTTCATAAGAAGTCATGAACCAGAAGGAAGAAAAGTTGACTGCTATATCGTATTAACTATGTATTTGAAGACAAAAATCAGGAACAGAAAAATAATGTAATCATTTAAAAAAATGTTATCTTTTAGAACAGTTAAAAAAGAATGGCATTTTTTTCCTTCTGTCAGCAGCTTCCAAATATCATTACCATGTAAAGAAAGACATACAATAAAATACAGTGACCTGAGAAAATATTTTAGGTTGAGTTAGTTTTGATATTTTCTATTAAAATGGGAAGGACTATAAGATGCCAAACTATTGACAGAGACATTTTGGCATCAGATTTCCTGCGTAAAAAAGTGTAACTGTTGAAGTCCACAGATCAATCCTCTTTTGCATCACTCAAAAGTCTGGATATTGTTTCTATGCTAAACATTTGGGGTTTGATCTTAATGAGAACATATATATTTTTGAATTTTGTGAATTTTGTATGCTTGAATTGCTCTGGGCCAGTTTAGACATGGCAGTAGGTATTTATTAATGTCCTGTTTTTGAAAAGTAATGGTTGATGGCTGATACCACTGCTTCTGGTAGCCATATTTGGTATTTTCAAGAAGTCTAGTTTTTCAGTACTTCAAGTAGTTTTTAATACCTGAACATCTAGAAGCTGCAGTACTCAGCACTATTAACAACTTTTCATGTATAAGTCTACATAGAGGTAGCCAGCATTTGCTGATGAAGTGGTATAAAGAAGAGAATCAGAGCTTGTTTGGGTCTTTTACTACAAATATCACAGGTCCAATTATAAGTTTACTTAACCTTCTCATTCTGAACATTGGGTTATCTTTCTTTTGACAAAAGCGTATCTGATTCTAACGAGTTCAGGTTTTTGCTGTCATTATTCATGATCTGTGTTGCCTGTTGATATTCCCATTGAAGAAGATTGTCTTCGTTGCATCTGAATTTAGAATATTGAACACCAACTTCTTCCACTATATATTATGAAGTGAAAAATCATTCTTACATTAACCTAAGGTGGAGTGACCATGCATGGAAATATAATCCTCAATTTTGTTCTGCAAAACTCCATTCTTCCAAGTAGTTCTGCTGGAGAGGTGTCTTCTGTAAGCCTAATTTCATTTTTTCTGGGCTGTCGGATGTAATGGTTTAATTTCTTTCACATTCACATCCATTCTGCTTTCTAACTTTCTTACTCTATTTATTTAAACTACCAGTGTTTTGAGTTTCCACACAAAAAAAATTCAACATATCCCATACTCTCTCCAAATGCAAGCTGAACTCAACCATAGGAGACCTCTCAATCTTTGCAAAATACTAGTACTAATTATATCCCGCTGCTTCATGCTGGGCACACTGTAAATGAGGACATCTGTCAGAAGCAAGCAAATTTCTGTGTACATTTGTGTTTCTTTTATTATATTAATGAAAAATATATAATTAGTTTCAGTACAATCCATACCTATGGATTTTGTGAACGTTGGGTCTACTTCGAGTTTGGGTTTATTTGCCTTTCGCGTAAACTTCAGAATATCCCTGGGGAGGAAAGAAACATAGACTATATAGAAATTGAATTTATGAAGTGATCCTCGAGAGGTATTTAACCCAAGCATCATGCTATCATACTGTATATAACTTTTATTAGGCTGCAGGAATTTAAAGTTTAATAAATGTACCAGATTACTAGGTCAGAGCTTTTTTGAATGACATCATAATTAGAGAGAAAGCAGCAAACAGTTGCAATGGATATGTTATCTGTCTTCTCTTTTAGACTTGTGGAATATCCACCAGATTGTAATTTTTCGGATTTAAGATAAGGTTTACCTCAAGTAAAATGTGACTGATGATAGATTTTCTTTCCTGGCTGTTCAAAAAAGTTAAAAACAGTGACAAGGGAAGAAAAAGGAATGGGACAGATGAGATGATGTAAATATCTCAGGGGAGTAATTTATACCATACAGTAATTTAAACTAATAATTAATTGATTTTTTGGTAATTGATATATAGTAATTTTACCATGGTATTTACCACATAAGTTTAATAGTAAAGTAATTTCAGCCACTTGTGTTGCGATTCACCCTCTGAGAAACCTTTGTCTCTTAAAGTCGTGCTCTCTATACATAGTAGAAAAAAAGTTAAGGAATTCAAAGTGAGATTCAAAACAATCACCTGAAGGAATCGGGATGCTTAGACCTATCCAGAAAAAATCTTTATTTGAAATAAATGGAGACACAAATTGCTAGCCAAGGGATATTCCTAAGGAAATCTTTTTGTTGTTTTGTCACAGAGAATCTAGGTAGGTTAGGGTATGTATCAATACCATCTCTACACACATCTATTCTTTTTAAATATTCTTGTCTCCAAGGGAATTTTTGTATTTTTTTCACGTGACATTCTCCACGTGAGGATATAGGAAACCCAGGATCAGGTGCCACTGGGGTATGGTAGGACAGCCAAGCCCCTACTAGTAGAGTATAATGGCCAAGTGGCTGTCACCTAACAATCGTGTTATCCAGAAGCTAGGTCTTTACGAGAAACAAATTAAAACATTATTGATTCAGAATGAACAAATTCAGAAGTGTAGTGGTTTTGGCAGTCTCTTTGGAGAGGGAAAGTCTAAGAGGGACAAACATGTTGGCCTGCTCTGAAATAATCCTTAAATCCAGGAAAAGAATCTCAGAGATCCTACATTGTCCATGAGTGCTCTAGTCACAAGACTGTTCTACAAAGTACGTTGTTATCATTTTTTTTTCTGAAATTTTGAGATTTTATTCACCCTGACATATATTATGTGCTGTCTAAGAACAAACACAAAGTTAATCTACAGAGGAATTTAGGCAGAGAAATATCTATGGAGACCCATCCACATGCCAGCTGCCAAGACTGAATCAGAGGGAGAAATACAGATCCCTGAATCAGAAGTGAAGCACCCAAGTTTTGAGTTAAGATGCTGAAATAGAGAGGGGTCTGTAGGGGCCTGGACCGTGGGAAAGTTATAGAGAGAACATACCAGTACACTGTTATGTAACAGCATGAGATAGCAAGAAAGCATAGGGATGTGGCTTGCTTAAGTTTATAGTAAGTATCCAATTAGAACAGTAGAGGTGGCCCACAGCCAGATTATGGACAATACTTGTAGCCAATAGCTTAGTGTGTGACCGTTACATAAGAGAGTACGTAGGTTATAAAAGTGTGTGTTAACCAAAATAAAGGAGCTACTAGAGCACCATATTGGTGTGCTGTAGTTCTTTCCTCGCGCAGACCCCAACATTATGGTGACCCCGACGTGATCGTTGCATCGGAGAAGGAGGACCAGACGAAAGACGCGAGGGTGACTGCTGTGCCGGCGGAGGAAAGCCGGGCCGTCCGAGAGAGGCAGGGAAGCCGTCCGAGAGAGACGAGGAAGCTGTCCGAGAGAGGCAGGAGGCCATCCGAGAGAGACGGGGAAGCCGTCCGAGAGGCGGGGAAGCTGTCCGAGAGAGGCAGGAGGCTGTCCGAGAGAGACGGGGAAGCCGTCCGAGAGAGGCGGGGAAGCTGTCCGAGAGAGGCAGGAGGCTGTCCGAGAGAGACGGGGAAGCCGTCCGAGAGAGGTAGGAAAGCTGTCCGAGAGAGATGGGGAATCCGTCCGAGAGAGGCGGGGAAGTCGTCCGAGAGAGACGGGAATCCGTTCGAGAGAGACGGGGAATTGTAGGTCTACGTGATTAACGGCAGGATGGAGGGTGCAGTATCTGCACTGGAAAAGGCAGAGGTGAAATGTAATCTGCAGATAGCCGCACAAACTGAGATTAAGATAAAAAGCAAAGAAGTAGAAACTTTGCTGGAATGGAGTCAGTGAAGAGGTTTCCTAAAAACCACCGATCAGTTGTTTTCTGCAGCTTGCTGGGACGATCTAGGGCAAGAACTTTTGAAATTAATCACGGTGGGAGTTAAAAAGGCTAGAAAGCTAGTTAAATCTTGGAAGAAAGTGAGGGATATGCTGGAGGCTATGTCCTCTGAGGCGAAAGTGCGATCCGCTCTCAAAAAAGCACTAATACCAGAAGAAAAAGAGCAGTTACCGGCGTACCCTATAGAGGCAGCCCCTCCCTACGAGAACTTTCCGATACGCGCCCCCCCTCCCCCCGCCGGTTCGGCGCCCTCCACCGCCCCCCCCTTCCCCCTCCGCTGGCTCGGTGCCAGCTGTTTACCCTGCGATTGAGGAAGAGTTTTGGGGTGGAGAATCAACAGCCCCGTTAGCCCCGTTAATGCCTTATGCAGTGGGGCCGGAGGTGACATCTGGGGTCTCGGTACCCCCTCCGGAGGCTGACGGAGGCAAACAGCCACCGGTGAATCCTGAAACTGTACCCCTCCCCATGGAAGTAGAAACAAATCAGTCAGACGCCGCTGCCGAAGCGGACAGTAACGTGCCTTTGCGAGAGTTGCTGCAGCGACAAGAACAGCAAATGCAGGAACTATTGAAAAGAATGGAGAGGCTAGATGGAGGAGCTAGTGAAACATCGTGGCAACTCGCTTACAATGAAGCCTCGCAGGCGATATCTGGCGGGTTAGAGGCTCTCGGACAGGCTATCGAGAAGCAGGAAGCTCCTCCAGCAGAACCGGAACTTACTCCGGCAGAGCTAAAGCACAAAGAGGAAACAATCAGGAAGTGGACACCTGCCGGATTGTAAATACCTCCTACTTCAGTATCCACAAGACCTGGGAGAAGAAAGTGATGCACGGGGCTTGGACAAAGAATTCAGAGCCCCTGCTAAATCACTCTGGTGGATGCTTTGATAACAAAGACACCTTCCTTCAGAATCCCCACAGGCAAAATTAACAGAGGCTCGACAATCTCATCAAGTTTTTCACCAATCTGCAGCAGCATTGCGATCGCAATTCCAATTGACAAAGACTGATGCAAGGGCGATTATACCTTCTTGCCCCGATTGTGCTAGAATACCTGTGTTACAGATTGCGGGAGCAAATCCCAGGGGACTCCAACCCAGACAGATTTGGCAAACAGACATCACCGAATATGCTGCCTTTGGCCGACTCAAATATATCCATGTATCCATTGACACCTGCTCCGGTCACATGTGGGCTACAGCCCTGACCTCCATGACAGCTAAGGCTGTTAAAAAACATCTGTTGCAAGCTATTGCAGTAATGGGCCAGCCAGAACAAATTAAGACTGATAATGGTCCTGCCTATCGATCTGAATTGCTTGCAGAATTTATGCAGAAATGGGGTATTACACATGTATGCGGTATTCTATATAATTTTACAGGGCAGGCAATTGTGGAACGTGCGCATCACACATTAAAAGAGCATTTAGAAATTATTCGAAAACAGGGGGAGATGGGACCACAGGATGCATTACATAAAACATTGTTTGTATTAAATTGGCTAAACCCTAAGCAGAACTCGCAAACACCACCTGCCGTAGCTCACGGGCAGGGAAATCAAAAAGACTTCAGTAATACAAACGGACCAGTAAGGGTATTTATCCCAGAATCAGGCACTTGGGAAGGGCCAAAGCAATTAATAACCTGGGGCAGAGGGTATGCTTGTGTCTCCACAGGAAATAACTGCCAATGGGTTCCGGCCAAATGGGTGAAGCCGTGGCTAGATGAACCAGCTGACGCTACAGGACCAGACACTCTAACACCAGAGGCCTTGAGGAGGTGTGATCACCGCCTTGCACGTATCATCTGGCCGTGACTCCAGAATCTGAATCCAGAACAGAAGATGCGGGAACATCATGGGTTTTTTGGACGAACTGGTTGGGTGGTCTGGGAATGGGAGGGTGGATAGCCAGCCTAGTGAAAGGCTTGGCGCAAGTATTGCTATTCATTTTGTACTGGTATTCTGTACTATAAAAGGTTTTGCAGGGAATGATATCAAAACCCATTGCCATTTATATTAAGAAAGAAAGGGGGAGATGTAGGGGCCTGGACCGTGGGAAAGTTATAGAGAGAACATACCAGTACACTGTTATGTAACAGCATGAGATAGCAAGAAAGCATAGGGATGTGGCTTGCTTAAGTTTATAGTAAGTATCCAATTAGAACAGTAGAGGTGGCCCACAGCCAGATTATGGACAATACTTGTAGCCAATAGCTTAGTGTGTGACCGTTACATAAGAGAGTACGTAGGTTATAAAAGTGTGTGTTAACCAAAATAAAGGAGCTACTAGAGCACCATATTGGTGTGCTGTAGTTCTTTCCTCGCGCGGACCCCAACAGGGGTCTAAACCAAAACTGTGGGTTTGAGGGTGTTTGAAAGGCAACCCTGGAGGAGGACCTGAATGTTGAAGGTAAAGCCAGCCTTTACATTGAACTATGCTAAACTTTTGTCATTAAGCATTCAATTGAATGGTATTGTACTGAGGGTACTGTATTAATTAATGATATTCTTTTTTTTTTTCCTCAGGTTAAATAAAAATGCTGCTTGTACTTCTCTGCTAATTAATCTGTACCCAAGAGACATGATCTATTTTAATTGCTTTCCAGAACACAATGTTTGTTTTTCTTTGCCATACACTTAAAAAGAAGCCTTTCTACTTTTGTCTCTCTCTTAGGGCACATACACAAAAAGATAATGCATCTCTACAAATTATTTGGCAGCTGGTGTTAGAATATAGTAAGTCCATTAAATTAAGAAACAGCTCATCAATATATTTTTTTTCTAAATTATACTATAAAAAGAAGAGTAACAGTTCGTGAAGCAAGGGTTTTGCTCACAAACAATTAAGGGCTATGAGAATGGTGGTAGTCTGTGTTCAAGGCCTTAACTGCACACAGACAAATGGTTCACTTTAGTTCTTCTTCACAACAGGATGTCATTGTTACAGGATAAATGTGCCCAGGGTAAAACATACTGAATCTCAGCAGACTGATTTGTGAAGACATAAAGCTACCTTAGACCCAGTGGAAATTTGACAGATTATTCAGGGCAAGCTGGAGCAGACAGCAGGCAGTGGGTTTGAGCAAAAAAATATGAGGGGTTTTCCACTGGAGATGTAGAATTTGTTTCCCTAATGATACAATTCTGACATCTGCGGTGCTTTTGTGCTGTCATGCATCTGAAACAACACTGTACCAGAAGACTGTCAAGTTTCCCCCCACAAAAAGAGAGAAATACAGACTAAAAAATAAAAATAAAATAATTAAAATTGATATAAATTAATTTAAAATACGTTTAATCACAATATAATTAGACTATAGTTAGGAAAATAATGTTTGCTGTGGGAATATAACGGAAGATTGGCGAGGATGATTGTAAACACGCTCAAGTGACTTGCACCTCAGGTGTCGAAAAAACACATATATCAAACTAGTAACTGTTGTTTAGTCTTGTGTGCTGGACAAGTAGAACATCTGCATTCAGATAACATAGGCCTGTGATAAGACTCAGGGGCACCTAATTGTTCATGCCTGAGATTCCTGCCCTGCTGTGAGAAGATAAAGCACAGTGGAAAACTGCCGCCTGCAGGAAACCCCTAATATACAGGCGAAAACAGCAGGCCTGGAACCACTCACTCTCTCTCTAGCAGGAACCGAGCTCCGCGGTGCCTGCGTCCCCGCTTGCGTGCCTTTGCCCTGGGTGCTGCTTCGGAGATCTCCTGGTTTGCGAGGTAATGGGAATAAATTTGCTCTTTGCATTTTATCCGTGGTCTTGTGGCTGTTCCTGCGTCCTGCCTGTGTCGGCTCACACATTTGCACACACAGGTAAGCTCGTTAAAATACTTAGACGTTGACAGAATTAGAAATCACGTGTTTCCTGAAATGTTTAAGGTTTCAGCTTTCAAAAAATGTCTGTACCTTAAATGATATTACTTGGTTTTGTTGATTTTAAGTTGAGCAGCTATAGACCTTGTTGAGAAAGGTCTGTAATTCATATAGTTCTTCCCAAAAATATAAAAAAAATGTCGGTAACTTGAAAAAATACATGAAAACAATACTAATTGAATGTATATCCAGAACACTTCAGGACTGTACACTTCAGGGTTTTCTGATCTGTAGTTTTGTTTTAACCCATTATGAAGATACTGTCATAATCTGTCATTGTCCTCCCTCCCTGCCCACCATGTAAACTCTTTTCAAATTTCAAATGTATGGACACTTCAACTGCCTTTGCTAAGGCCTTGTTTTACGATGTCTGGCTGTAATTACAATGAAGGAATCACACAATAGATTTCTAACAATATCTAATTTCATTAAATTTCTGGTGAACAAATAGCATAAATCTCTAATTTTGGTATTCTGTGAGAAAAAAAAAGAAAAGGTGGGTGGGTGGAGCATATCTGATTCCAGGCAGCTTACACTATATAGCTCTTAGATCACTGCCTTGTGCTTTTAATGTTTCATAGTTGGTATTGTCGCAAAATACTCCATGTGGAAATGATGTCATATAACAATAACATCAGAAAGTAGTGAAGGATACTGCGCACATAGTATATTTATATTACTAAAGCTCTTATCTGTTTTTGTACTGCAGAAAGATGAAAACAAAAAGCTGAACAAAGGAAACTCTAACACATCCATTTTTGTAACCAGGCAGTTTGAAGGGATTATTCGAGGCATCTCCAAAAGTAAAATTAAAGGCTGATGTATCAATGCAGCAAGCAGGTTTTGGCTATGAACCGATGTATGTCTGAGAAGAAAGACAAACAAATAATTTTGCATGGGCAAAGCAAGGGCCTTACCTGAAACTTCTACCAAAGTACAGAACCCTCAATAAATTTGAGCACAAAAAGCTACAAACCTTCTATATACATATGTAAGTTTTACTTTCTTATCATATAGTTTTTAAGAATATCTGAAAGGTAATTAACAGAATTTGATAACTCTATTTTTCCTCCTCTGATCAACTAGAAGAGATGCATCTCCACATCAGTGACAACCAAACCCTTAAACTGGTGTACTTTGAGGCACAGATATAATTAACCTGACATATGGAAAAAAAAGAAAAAAAACGAAATGCATAACAATTTTAGCCCCAGTTTCTTATGGGCTTGTAATTTTCCACCATTCTCTTTTCCCTTTTTAGAAATGAATTATAGATGCTTAGATAAGAGAAAAGCTAACAGTCTTCTTTTGTTATAACGTTCTTGTTGGCAGAAGGAAGAACCAAAGAAGTTGGCTTGGATTGTGCACAATTTCAAATAATGAGACGTTGAAAGAATTAGTGCAAATAATTCAAATCTAGTCTCCATGAGCTTCTTGTCCCAGGTTTATTTCACCTCTCCCAGTATCCTTCTTTCCTTTATCATGTACAAGTGCTATGGCACTGTGTTTTAGTTGGTGCCTTTAGTTGTTAGCTCTAGTAAGTATTTGTAAAATTATTCATTTATCTTTATCAGCTTAGTGTCACTGATGTTCATGATAACTCACAAGGAAATGAAGAATGTGTGCTGAATTTTCAGGGTAAAAACCCAGAAGTTTTTGCAACCAATTTTTAGAAATTAATGTTATGAAAAGTAACACTTAAATTCTAGATTGGAAAAGTATTTTTATATATGTTAAGTTCTTTCAAATTTCATGGGAGATGTTTTATTCAGCTTGGACTAGTCTTTCTATACTCTGGCAACATAGAATAGTTTCCTATTGCATGGAAGTGATTGCATGTAATATACACTTACTTAACATGTTTTTTCTTGTATATTGCTCTATCAAGAACTCCATCACAAAGATGACTGATTCTCCATGTTGTGTCACTTCCTTCTGCCTCTACTATAAGCCTGTATGCTACATTGTCAGTATCTGAATAGTATAAAAAAATATTCTGTTTCCCTTATTTTCCATTGTACTGTCTAATTTCTAGTGACTCTTGGATGATCTGTGGCCCCTCGCTCCCTACCTTCATGAGTTTCATCATGCAAAGCAGCAGTAGGGAATGCAGCAGTAAGGAAGGGCTCTCTGTAACAGTTGCTGGAATCTACCTTCCAACTAAATATCTCAGTGGTAAACAGGTAAACTGAGACATATGTTTGCAATTTGCCAGCCTTTAGGGGCATTTTCAGACATATATTTCTACTTTACTGAGGTCACTTGGCTTGTTCAGCTTGGAGAAGAGAAGGCTGAGGGGTGACCTCATCGCAGCTTACATCTTCCTCAAGGGGGGCAGCAGAGAGGGAGGTGCTGACCTCCTCTCTCTGGTGATAGGTGATAGAACACAAAGAGATGGAATGAAGCTATGTCAGAGGAAGTTCAGATTGGACATTAGGAAAAGGTTCTTCACTGTGAGGATGGTTGATCGCTGGAACAGGTTTCCCAGGGAAGTGGTCATGGTACCAAGCCTCTCAGAGTTCAAGGAGCTCTGGACAACACTCTTAGTCATATGACTTAGTGTTAGATAGTCCTGCTAGGAGCAGGAAGTTGGTCTCAATGATCTTTATGGGTCCCTTCCAACTTGAGATATTCTAGGATTCCATTAAAATTGTTCCTAACATGTTTAGACTCATAATTCAAACCAAGTCCTGTTTTGGAATAAAATTTTGAAGATATATGCATATAATGGTAAGTAACCTCACTTGTATGAGTCCTGACCTTTTCAGGAGCATAGTTGATTTAATACAAGTATTTCACTGGCTAGGAAAAAAAAGAAAAACAGAGTAGCTAATTAGTATCCTATTTGGAGGACCTGAGACCTTCTAACTTTGTGGAGAATTTAGCTCGTACAGTCCAACACAGGGGCTACATTCCCAAATTCTACTGTGACCAAAATGTTACTGTGCTTTACTTTCTACTATCTATTTTCAGAGTAAAGCCTTTGAAATAATTTCTTTGCTACAAAGAACTGGACAGTAAGTACTTCTCAATGAAACCAGTCGTAAGATTCATGTGTTCAAAAGAATTTCAGGCAGAGAAAAATCCCAGGTATGGGAAACTTCACCAAAGTTATGAACATCTAGGAAATTAGTTTTATAACAAAATCAGAAATTAAATTGTGAAAATGGGAAGCTGGTTATATTCCTACCTACAAAAAGTCAAAAGCTAGAAATGGTATACAATGGAACACAAAATTCTCAATGAAATTTTTAATTTATTTTTAATGAAACAGATTTTGTGGCAACAAAATACCAGCAAATTACTCACACTATGGAGGAACAAGCAAAGAGAGTGCACAGAGCTCCTCTCTCCTTCTCAAACTGCCTCCTACATGTCTTGAGGTATAAGGAAGATGAAATACTTTGACACTATCTGTCTGAACTGGACAGTGCTAGTACATAATCACTGTTCTATACCATGAAGAGTACTAAATCTTTCAGACACATAGTATTTTTCTCAGTGTTTGGAGACAATGAAACTCAGGACTACTGGCAATGTGTAGTTAGATCAAGCTCTGTATGTGCTCATTTGAATATAAAATGGGATTTGTATTTGTCTGAGTACTTGACTGCTATGAACAGAAAACAGAGTTGGCTATCCTCCTCCTAGTGACTGCTTTCTCCTGCCCCTCAGGAGATGTACAGTATGTGTGCTAGTCATGTATTCATTACATTAAGAGGCCTGTGGCACATTTGCAGGGAAATGAGAAGTCCTGTCTGTGTGAGGATTCCTACTACACCCTGAGTTTCTCTTTCTAAGAAGCCAAGGAGCGGAGGCAGCAAGGGACTAGCTTTGGGAGCAGATATTACCTTCATATTCACACTTGGTCTAAGTACTACCTTGGAGCTTAATGTTGGAAGTAGTCTTCTTTGACAGAGCTTTATTTACAGTAAGAATTCGTGACAAGCTGACTGGACAGGGAAATTGTGTCCCAAGAGTGCACCAGACTGACTTCAGGTTAGAAATAAGCCCTTGACTAACTTCTTGTGCTGACCTCTTCCTTTGCTTACTAGCTTAAAGGAAGATTTCCTCTCAGCTCTGCACAGTTTTACTCACCTTCTGTATATTGCTCACTAGCACTGCTGAATTAACAAAAGGGACATTATTAGCACAAAGTGTAGGATGACACACTTGAAAATTAGTAGCAAAGAACAAAATACTGAAAATGAGCTTCAGAATCATGGAGCTGAAAAATTTTCTACTTTGACCACGAGGAAAACCTAGTCTTTTGGAGCAAAACAGACATCTTAGGAAAAAAAAATAAAACCCACAAAAGCAAAAAACCCACCTCACTCAATAAGCAGACAACTCAGAACATGTTTCACCAGGAAGTTCCTGGATTAAGAGTGCTTCATAAATCTAATATGGAAAGCACTGCTGCATAAGAACACTATAGATCTTTCTCCAGGTTCCCTTTATTAACATGAAAGGAAGACCCTTGGACAAAAGGCATATGCTGATGATTCACAGGTTTCTGGGAATAGCAGGGGACTGTTATCACTGATAAGAATCAATTTTTGAGGCAGAGAGACAGAACTGTCCACAGTTAATCATGAATTAATACTGTAATGCAGTTCCTAGATGAGGCTCTGTATCATTTGACTGCCTCTGCAACATAACTGAGGCACTGGTATATCCAAAGCAAGCTTCATTTACAACATATCAGACAACTATCAATCAGTGATGGATAGCTGTTTCAGTAGTTTCACAGTGCAAAGACAAACAACAGAGCCTCGTGTATATTAATCCCCTCAGAAAAAGCAATGCTGGCATCAGAAGATGGCACTATCATCAGAAGAAAGGACAGCAAATCCATCAGATGGTTGTAGTGAAGTCAAATTAATAGGGGAGAAAAGAGAAGACCTGATAGGTGAAGTATGGAATGGGGAAAAAATGAGATAGATCTCTAATGGTATCAAAAATATCAAGAGTTAATATTGATTTACTGTCAAATTATGTACATATTGCTTGCAGTGCTTTGTACTTAAATGTGTATTTCTGAAGCTAAACCATGTTACAAATAAGCACATATTTTTGAAACACACCATGGGTGTCACCCTGCTTCTAGTGCAGTCAAAAAGATTATATTGAATGGCCTCACACGAACATGACAGTGTCTCATTTATTTACGTGCAATAATGATAGAAACCTAAAATTAAACTAGCAGGAGATAAATTCAAACCAAGCAAAATAAAACAGTTATTCTCTCTATACGTAGGTAAGGCAAAGAACTGCTTCCTGCAGGACATTGTGGGTGCTACATGTTTTCAAGACTTCAAAAAGCAGCTGAACAAATTTGCTGAAGAGAATCCATGGCAGACCTCTAATTACAAGAACTTGATCTGTGATTTAAGAATTCTTTGAACTGCCGATGGATGAAACCCAGGATGCTGTTGAGGACAAGTATTGCTACCTACCTGCTTGGTTCCTAATGTCTTCTGCAAGTTTCTGCTATTTGCTATCATCAAAGAATGGATACTATGTTTGATGGGCCTTTCATCTCATGTAATGAAGCTGGTTTTAAGTTCCTCTATAGCACAAGTGGTACCTTTGAAAACATACCAATACCCTAAGGCACTATCAATGAAGTCTGTAGAAGACAAAAACACATTCCAACTTGTAATATGGACAGGGATATATGAAGTAATTCTCTAAGGACTTTCCATAGTTAAGACCATAGCAGTTTGCCCAACAAATTAACTGTTTTAATATTGATTATACTTGCAACAGCATCAAGACCCTGCTTGCTAATAATATAACTAAGGAATATGGTATCATACAGTTAACTGTGGAATGCAATAAAGGACAAGAGAAAATCTGGTGGTAAATGTCTGTCAGAGACAAAAAGAATAAAGTCTTTCCAGGGCAGAGATTATAATTCTACAGAGAATATTTTAATAGTGCTTCCCAGGTGATTATGATAGCAGAGCCTATGTTTTTTTGCCAGTGACGGGCCAAGAGAGATTCACTTTTTCCTCTTTTTTTCCTCTGCTATAAAGGAAGGAAGTCTTCCTTTAAAAAAAGTCAGTGCTGATTGATTTTCTGGTGATGCTTGGTGCTTGGATTGCCCAAAGTAGGTACTACCTAGGAGGTAGTAGCAAACCGACTACAGCACAGAGTAAGTTACTGTGCCTGCAACCAAAGAAACACTTGCTATGCTAGTTGTTTCTACCAAGAGGGACTCATACTGTTATAGCAGATCTACCACAGTGTGAATATCTGCATTTACTCTTTCCTCATACTTTGGTAATTGCTATTGTATGTCTGATAAATCTTGTACAAGCTGTGAGACTTTGAACTGAGAAACTAGTAGAGTTATAAGAATATACCTAACTGGAATTAATTCTCTAGCTAACTCTGTGTTGCTCTGTGACCAGTCATGCATTCTAACCAGATGGCTGCCAGAGCCATATGTCATATCATTTGCATTCATTTTCCTTAATTGATCATAATATTAACTTACAAGTACCTGCTGTAGGTGATGCTAAGGGTAGAGTGCCCTGTAACATAAGTATTGCCCTTCATTGTTGTCCAAGAGGACATGTGGCCTAGAATCACTTCCCTTGGCTTGGTGTCCCAGGAAATCTCTGCATATTGTTTTAAAATGGCAGTTTTTAACCCTTTCATTTGAATGGAAATTCAAGTGGAAAACAGAACTGCATCCTTCACTTATCTTTGAAAGGTTAATGATCAAGACAACTAGTAGTGCTTATGTCATACCTTTCATTTCAAAGCCTTCAGGACAGTACCAGAATTCGAGCTCAGGACTCCACTGTTTTTCTAGAATAATAGCACCATGTAAGGTATATAGGGTTTCACATACTCCCTTGTATCTATACAGTATTTGGTCATTTGATTTGTATTTCTGAGAGGTAGTTTCTTTCTCATGCTTATTCTTCTGCTTCTTAGCATCACATTCACCAACAGACTTGCTCACAGCAGTTCTGCATCTTTCAAAACATAAATTGAAAAGATGTAACTGTATCTGATCAATTTTATTGGCTGTATGTAATTAAGGAGAAGTCCTTTCAGACTGTTCAAAATGTCCTTAATAATATGAAGCTCACTACTATTTTTACATCAGTTTTTCAGCACTATGAATGCACCAAAACACTTAACACGGATACTGTAGGGATGATGTTATCTCTTAGGATTTTGGTAACTGAAAAGCATATTCTGGGTGGGCTACATCGATCTTCCATGTCCTCCTATCAAAGGAATCATTCTGTGACTGTTTTTTTCCAATGAGGCATCCCCTAGCTGTCTATCAGCATGACTAGGTCTATAGTGTAAGGAATGAAAGCAAAATGGTATTAAAGAAGTTCTTATAATAATCCCTTGTATCTCTGTGCATTGTCTTTATGAATCCATAATCTAACCATAATGATTTCAGGTAGTAATTAAGCCACGTATATTGATTTGCTAAACATTCCATCTGAATTAAGCTTCTTTTTAATATTTGTTAATGTACTTTAAGAGAAAAATTGAAGCTATTTCTGACACGAGGCAAATCACGTATGTGATAACACATCAGCAAAATAGCACAACTAGGAAGGCTAGAGTGAGATATAAGAGGATATGGAAGATGGGACTGCTTCTGAAGTTTGCTTGTATATATGGAATACAGACTGGGCTTTTTGTTTGACACATTATAAATACAACACTTGGAATATTCTGTCATGGTATTTGGTTTGTATCCATTCATAATGAAAAATGGAAATGCAAATAAAATAAAAAAAGAAATCAAGCTGCATATTCTGCTGTCCTGTGAGAAAGGTGAACATGACTTCTACATTTATTTTATTATGGATACAAACAAATGAGCAAATGAATTCTTTGAGTCTTAGAAGTGCTACAGATGATATTCTAATTCCTTAGACACATAATATAGTTTTATACACGACAGAAGGTAAATAATGAGTGTCCATACTGGCTCTGCACAATTAATCTTGCTGTTCAAATTAAAAGTAGTTCCAGAATCTGCACATCACTCAGCCATTTGATTACAAAAGATAGAAAAGAATATATTTGTATAGAGATGGATATAGAATACTAAACCTATGAAGCATAACAGACAGTCCAGTGAGGTCATATTTGTCATATGTGGCTTAAGGTTCTTGTCCTGTGAGGTGAAAGATGTTACAGCAGGAGAGGAGGTACAGTTATGGATAAAGCATTAGGAGAACACATAACATGGGCAAAAAAGTAACTACGGAATTATTTTACACTGTGGGAAACATTGTAATGGAGATGATGGCTGTATTACAGCTCTGAACTTGCCTTGGGGGAAAGATGTCTAGCAAAAAATCGATGTGATTAAGGAATGATCTGCCAAAATCTTGTTTGGTCCTTAGGAAGGAAAAGGCCTTTTCTACATTAGACAAAATGTGCAGATATGGATCTACATAGTAAATTATTTGCTTAGTAAACAAGAAGTAGTAATCTACTCTGTGTCTACATTTAGCCCGCACCCATGGCTAAACAATAACAGTTTTTCTCTCACACGATGTCCCTTCCCCAACTGAGGAAGGAAATTGGGAAAAGGAAGGAGACTCATGGGTTAAAGTTGAACAGATTTAATAAAATAAATAAACTAATATCAATGATAACACAAAACACACAAAATTATACTTAGCTATAGAGTTGCAGCAAGTTGCTTCAGGAATAGTAATAACTGAGAATGAGAGAAAAGAAGAGCAAAAAGAAGCCCACTTCTCCCCCACCAAGCCCTCCTTTTTGTAGTGAACTTGATGTTAATGATATAGAATACACCTGTGGGCCAGCCTGGATCAGCTGCCCTGGGTTTAGCTGCTAATGGCCCTGATCACTATGAATGGCCACAAACTGAAACAAAATCTAACAGAAACCATGACACTCTGCAGGTTAATGTATTATTCTGTGTCATGTCTTCAACTGTTATTTACATGTCAGAAATATTCTCACCCTGTAGTGTATAATTAGTAGAATCAAAATGTAATAAAAACCCCAACCAAAACTCCCACAACTACAGGATTTGCATATTTAATTGAAGCATACATATTTAGTGGGACAATGATTTGATCAGTGGCAGGAGGAAATTAATATTATACTCAGGATATGTAATGTCACCATGACTTTAACTGAGAGTCTTTAAAGAAAAGTTGTGGCTGTATGAACACCGGTAGTTCACCTCCTGAGTGCTTTAGTTCTAGAAAGAAACTACTGCTCAAAGACTTTCTTTAGAAAGCATGACTTCATAAACTGCTTTCTTTAATATCTAATTTAGAATACCTGTCTTTCCGTGAAGGTAAATGTCTAAGATCCTAGACATTTTTATACTATATACTAATTACAATATACTGAGTGAAATTTGATGCTCTTTCTTACATTTGTGGGGCTGAGGAATTACATGGGACCATGTTGCAACCCAACACCTTAAGGAGACTTAGGGAGATGTTGATGTGCTTCTTCAGCCTTTCTACCTTTGCCAATAGGCTGTAAGGGAGTGATGGGTTGCCCTGAGCACCTTCCTAGTGTGAAAAGTACGGGGGTTGGCACTCTTGGGCTTGCCAAGAGTTGCTAGGGCACTTAATCTAGATGAAGACTATTCACATGGCTATAAAGAAGAAACTTAATTTTCTCTGTTCAACTCTTCTACTGAAAAAAAATTTCTTCAGAGCTATTTTCATTCAGCATATGTTGCATGAGTTTAGAAATAATAATGCCTGGTAAGACTGAGTTTTCAAGCTTTGTGGCAACAATTATAATTAAAAATATAAACAAGTATTCATCTGAAATTCACTGTGAGAGAGAGAGAGGCTCAGTTCCAAATCAGGGTTTGAATTTGCCTGAAATGGCCAAACATACAGTCTGAGATGTATGAAGTTTTTTTTCCCCTATGAACTGTGTTTAAATATTTAAATTGAATACTAGCCGGAATTCAATCTTCAGTGTGGTTTTACTTTGATGGAACACCTGTACACACAGTAAATGCAAAATGATTGACACACCAGAAAAAAACTCTGCTTATGGTTCTTTTTTTTTGTAGTAATATTTTGTAGCATTTTGGGGGTATTTTGTAGCAACAGCTATTTTTTGCAGTCCTTTCTTACCTTTTTTTTATACTGCGTGTCTAAGCTTTAGTAAAATTTTCCTTGCATGTGTACAACATGAAACTTCCTTAAAGTATGACTGAAACAATTCTCAGAGCTTCATGACAGAGGTGGGGAAGGCAAGGTTATAATGACTGTGTGCGTGTGCATTCTTGATAGATACTTGATCATTATTTAGACTGACCTACAGTTCCCAAAAGCCAGCAATCTCAGTTTACTGATCGGAAAATTCCAAATAGTCATACTTGTCACCCAAGTATTTGTGTTTAGATTTATATATTTATATGTAAGCATGTATTTTAAAAATATTTACAAATTTTTAATATAAATGTATATATTCGAGCCCCTGAGAGCACATATGCATGTATATACATTTGTATACAAGCATGTGCTGTAAAAAAGAGCTGCAAGTATGTCATGACTCACATTTCACTTCAGCTCTACTCAGGTTTAAAATACTGTTAAAATTGGTTTTGATTCTCTCTTCTTAGTGCCATTCCTGACTGGTGCTGCGACAGAGCAGAGAAAGTCAGAGAAGTGTAAGGGATAAATGTTCCTGAACTGTTGAAATCTCAGGAAATGTGTGCATTAAGTTTTTGGTGACGTTTTTTGTATTAACTGGTTATCACCACTCAACAGAAGTTCCAGTTGTACTGACTTTTACATCAACTCTGAGCAGTGCTCATTCATGACTTCATAATTATCTTCCTTATTCTCTCTTCATAACTTAAGTAAAGAGTCAGTTCATAAAGGGCAAATAATGAGCTAAAATCAGCTTAGCTTTTAAGGTGCTACTGCTTACTGGAAATTACAACCCAAGTCAGGCACCTAGATAGATGCATCATGTGGAAAGCATGGGAAAAAAGCATCATATCCATTGGAAAGGAGAAAAAAAAATGACCCAACTATAGACATTAGTTATGAATAGCTGTTCAAATGAATGTTTAAAATTCCTATATCACATGAAACATTTTCAAAATGAGATATAGATATAGATCTAGCATTTGACACTGTCCTGCATGACATCCTTGTCTCTAAGTTGGAGAGTCATGGCGTTGCGGATGGAAAACTCAGTGGATAAGGAATTGGCTGGATGGTTGCACTCAGAGAGTTGCAGTCAACAGCTCAATGTCCAAGTGGACACCAGTGACGAAGGGCATTCCTCAGAGGTCGTTACTGGGACCAGCGCTGTTTAACATCTTTGTTGGCAACATAGACAATGGGATTGAGTGCACTCTCAGCAAATTTGCTGAAGAAACCAAGTTGTGTGGTGCAGTCAGCATGCTGGAGGGAAAGGATGCCATCCAGAGGGACCTTGGCAGGCTTGATAAGTGGTCCTGTGCGAACCGCATGAAGTTCAAGGCCAAGCGCAAGGTCCTGCACGTGGGTCAGGGTAATCCCAAGCACAAATACAGGCTGGGTGAAGAAGGACTTGCAGGTGATGGTTGATGAGAAGCTCAACATGAGCCAGCAATGTGCCCTTGCAGCCCAGAAGGCCAGCTGCATCCTGGGATGCATCAAAAGAAATGTGACCAGCAGATTGAGAGAGGTTATTCTTCCCCTCTACTCTGCTTTTCTGAGACCCCAACTGGAGTACTGCATTCAGCTCTGGGGCCCCCAACATAAGAAAGCCGTAGACCTGTTCAAGTGAGTTTAGAGGATGATCAGAAGGCTGGAGAGCCTCTCCTATGAAGACAGGCTGAGAGAGTTGGGGTTGTTCAGCCTGGAGAAGAGAAGGTTCCAAAGAGACCTTCTAGAAGCCTTCCAGTACCTGAAGGGGTTCTGCAGGAAAGCTGGAAAGGGACGTTTTATAAGGGCATGTAGTGGTAGGATGAGGGGTAATGGTTTTAAACTGAAAGAGGGTAGATTTAGATTAGATATCAGGAAGAAATTCTCTGTCGTGAGTGTGGTGAGACACTGGAACAGGTTGCCCAGAGAAGTTGTGGATGCCCCCTCCCTGGGAGAGTTCAAGACCAGGATGGATGGGGCTTTGAGCAACCTGACCTAGTGGAAGGTGTCTCTACCCATGGCAGCGGGGTTGGAACAAAATGATCTTTAAGGTCCCTTCCAGCTCAAACCATTCTATGATTCTATCTGTCCAAACAGCTTTGTGGATAGGCTGGTGGGTTTTCAGGTTTCCTCTGATAAAACATAAGATTCCCAAATCCCAGAAAAATGCTATAGAGTGTTGTCTGGTGGGGAAAAAAAAGCATGACAATGGTCATCATGACTTCCTCTGTGCTCTGGCTGTGTCTCCTGTGGCTGCTGACAGCATCTCTAAGGACTGTTGTGGTGGAGGAAGACCTACCCTATGACTTGAGGTTTTAGAATGGAACATTTGTTGAGTTGCTGATCACCATTATGTAGTAGAAAGTTGCGAACATGCTCAGGAAGAAAAAATTTAAATCATTATGTGCTTTATGGTAAAAAAAAGCTAATAGACACCCAGTGAGATGACTACATAGCAAGCTTAAAACAAATAAAAGGAAATACTTTTTCACACAAAAGTCATAACCATAGGTGACCAAAATTTAAACAGGGGCAAAAATTGATTTTGCAATATAAGTTAATAAATGTGGATTTAATTCAAGTCCAAATACAAATTCGATCACAAGAAATCCTTATTGCTTTGGATTGTTGGAAGTGGTAGCAGCAGGTATATCAGGAAAAAAAGTATATTCTTAATCTTATGTCCTTTTATGTTCACGTATGAACTTATGATCCGTGAGAATAACTAAGCTGTGACAATAAAGTTCATTAAACTTTCTTGCAACACAGTGTATTTTTTGTGTGACACTGGTCCAGTTTAATATTAGGTCATAGGATAAAAGGCTTGTCTCCATACACACAAAGGAGCACTGAGGCACAACAGCAAGCAGGGAAACTCAGGCAAAGGTTCCCAAGGTTGCCCTAGGGGAGCCATCAGCCCCTTGTCAGGGATGGCACCCATCGCTGTGAGTCAACGGAAGTGGCTTTCTGCAGCAACTTTCAGATTGAGGGAGGTCACAGCCTGGGGGTACAGGATTTACTATAGGGTGCATTTTTGGGATTATACAAGACATTATGGGATGTTTAGGGGAGGAACTAAAGGTGGGAAAAGGGAGGGAGGGATGAGGATGGTTTGTGGGGAAAGAAGGGTGTGAAAACAGAGAGGTAAAATGATAAAAGGAGCTGGTTGTATGTAAGCAGGTTGCTTGATGGTACACTTGCTTGGCCATGCCCTGCACCTGATCAGAGCTGTCCATCCTGTCTTATTGTTAAATTCCATTTCTAGCTATGCCCTGGGTGATGGACTCTCTACCCTATGTGCATGTGTGTGTACAGGGGTTTGAGTGCCAGAAACTGGGATTATACCATGGTCATAGAGACCTGTATCTGTTGTGCCAGCGCTGGGCTGAGTGGCCCTGACAGGAGGAGTGACCATGTGTTTTTGGGGCCACATGCCTGTGGTGCTAGCAACTAAAGAGATTGGTGTGTGTCTGTATTGTGTGGCTACTTGTCAGTGGGAGACCACAAGTGAATATCAGGCAGAACTAGCCAGTGAGTGGCTTGGAAGACAGGTGTCAGAGTGACAATTAATCTGGGATGGATTCTGGACAGACCAGAGGGTCTGCATGTTGGCTGCTGGAAGTACCAGGAGGTCCAAGCCTGAGAGACCTGTTTTCATGTGTGTGTCCATGTGTGAAGCAGCTGAAGGTGAGAGGATCAAAGAGTCAATTACTCAGTAGACCGAGTGTCTAAGGTCAGTTAGCAGAGTATCTGCATTATATATATGCATATTTCCCACTAATGGATCCTCATCATGATCAGCCAGAGAGGGGACCAGGATGATGCTGTTGGTGCTGTTCACATTAGCACACGTGCTGAGAGTTTCTGTGTTGATCATGTTGGCCATGCTCATCCGTGCTGTTTATGTGTGTTTGTGTATGAGTGCCTATTGGGAATACCTGCTCAGTTCTACTGCTGGCTGGACCTTGGGGCATGAGGTTGTGGCAGCCTTGCCTTTATGAGGTTACCAGATTCAGCAACTCCTAACACTTAATATTTCATGGAAGCCTCGGGGAAAATAAAAATATGTAACTATGCTGTGTTCTACTTACTGTATCAAATCCGAGGGAAAATGGCAGAGTTCCTGTCATGTTTGTATCTGTGCAATCAAAAGTGACCAAAACCTTTGACACCATTGCACTTTATATTGTATTAGATTTCTTCTACCTGAACATCATTTTCAGGTTTATTTGATATCAGTAAAGGCAAACTGATCTTGTGTGTGCCTGTTTAATACACAACTCAGTGAGATGGAAGCAGAAAGTATGACAGGTCAGGTGTGTAACTTTCCAGTGTTTCAAATGACAGCAAGCTGGATGCAGGCTATTATGTTTGGCTACCTGGACTGTACCAGATGAACTCTGAGAAATAGGCTTGCAGATGTGACCATCTGTTCCCCCATCCACCCCTCAAGCTCAAACGTGCAGGTTCGGCTGATAGTTGAGTCTGTAGGGACAAAGACATCTCAGTTCCTCAACTCTCTGGTAGCAACTGGTATGCAGAAGTCCTGGCATTCCTGAACAAAGGGTAAGGACACTCCAGGATGCCAACTGAAGAAGCAAAAGTCAGCATAAAAATTCAAGTATGTCTCACACGAACAGCAAGGGGTTTGATGGAATTATGGTCCAAGCCATCCCCATCTAGTCATGTAAAAACCACATATATGAGTAAGCATTCAGAGAACTCATATCACATGTAGTTGGACTACACGTATGCAGGCGCCCCAAGTGAGACACGATGTCCGTGTCATGATGGTGACGAATAGAGAATACTTAGGAACTCAGTGAGTAAGTTGTTATGGCCATAAGACAGTGGAAGATTGTCAAGTTTACTAATATTTACTAATTAGGTACATAATAACTAGTTAACTTAGGCAGAATTGTGTGGTGGTCTGCGTACTTAACTAAAGGATCCAAAAGAACCATTAGACAAGATTAAAAAAAATGATTGTAAACCAACTTAGTTTTAAAGAGGACATCAGAGTCCCACCTCAAGGTTAAGATGAATGAGCAGTAGAAGTGTCATCCAGCACCAAGGGACAAATGTATAACATACAGAAGACAGGCTGCTTTATCCACACAGTCTTCTGCTCCTTCCCAAATGTTAATGTTAGCTGGAGGACTGGTTCTCACTTTTGAAAATCTTAATGAGCTAATTCCCCATGAGAGAGGAAGGGAGGGCATTTATTTTAATTAAATATCCTATACAATGAAACTATAAGATCATAAGCAACCAGATGCTCTGTTCACTCCGATTAATGATGCTTGGGGATTTCTGATATGCAGAAAGGACCTTGAATAGATCATACTTAATTATATACTTACATTGCTCATAGTGAGCAAGAATGAAGAGAGTGGTCCAGAGACATGAATAGTTACTGAGAGTACCGTGTGTCCTTCTACTGTTTATTAATAAGAAAGAGAGAGAATGACAATGTTCCTGGAAGTTCATTGACTATAGCCATCAATATGACGTTTAAAGATTATGGCAAGTGTTGAGAAATTATTCTTATTTTCAATGAGCTGTTTCTCATTTCCTCCATAATCTCCAAAAGCAATAAGTTTACCTTGATAAAAAAGAAGCAAAACACGTTAGAATATGTGTATCCATAATTAATTGTGAAATATGCTTAAGAGAACAACTCTGTGAAATACATTTTGTTAGTCATTACAACTCTAAGAAGTAATATCTATATACTACAATCCCGGACAGCCTTCTGTAATACCTCCAGATAATTTTGTCTCAATTGTGAATTTTACTTATCAGAGGGATTTAGTGATGCACAGTCTAATGATTGACTTCATGTCTATTATGCTTCCTGGGACCTTCATTTATTTTTTCAGGGTAAGGATGAAGTGTCCTCCAGATATTCTGTGGCACAGCCATCATTTGTGCATGAGCATTTTTTCAACTATCCAGAAAAGCAGATAGAGGCTCTGTATTCAAGACCATCATCGATTGTATTCCTTGATATTTGGTGATCAGAATCAGCTACTCACTCATTAACAATCGAAGGTCTTCACAATGAAATGCATATTGACATTTTGGGGAAATGATAGCAGAAAGAATAAAAAAGGTAGAACAATATTAACATGTAAAATTTTTACAACCCCTTGCCAAGTAGTCATTAGAGAACACTGAAGAATGCTGGCTGGCAAGATGCAGCTCACTCATATTGTCTGATACATGTGAGACAAAAATATGTTAGGCCAAATCTCTTTGTCTGAAGGCATCATCAGCCTATATCGATATAGATTTAGTATACTGTTTTTCTTGATCTGAGGAAAGTAAAATTACAATTCAAAGAGATTAGAACTATTTTATTGTCACAACAGTTTTCACAACTATTATCAACTAAAGCCTGGAGTTCTATCTAGTAGAACAGCTTAATACTGTTGTAATTTTCTGTATCCAGCATTTTGATTTATTATTTACTATTTATTAATTATTATTCATTATTTAATATTTAATATTTCTTTATTTCTTTCTTAAGTTGAGTAGTACCCTACTAAAAAAATGGGCCTGTATATATTTGACTGTAATCAAGATTAATAATACTTCTTAAGAAAATTTCATTTAGAATCTGGTAATTTCAAAGACATTTTTGGTTTGCGGATCATTCTATAAATCTCATATTTCATTTCCCTCAGAGTAATACTTTGCTTTCTCTTGTTGTTTTGAAAGACTTGAATGAGGAAAACATAATGCGTATTTCTCAATTTCTATATTCATTGCCCAATCCCAAACAGCAGCACTTCAAAGGAATTTTAAGTGTAATTTTTTGAAGATCTTTATTATTTTGGAAGGAGGGTTTTTTCTTGTCTTTATAAAATCCATTCTATTGAAAATAAATTCTGTAACATTTCCCATGTTTTCAGTAAAAGTCTGAAATACATAACCCTTACAATCAGCTTTCTACAAGTGGTTATATTAAGTATCAGCTTTCTTCAAAAAAGAAAACTTGTTGGTAGAGCTTTTCGTAATCAAACAAATCTTTGGTGAAGCAACGGCTTGAATGATGTTCAAACTCCATGACTGCTTTGACTTTATTGCTACAATCTATAATGAAGAAAATATATTTAACTGAGACAACACCATTCATCTGTTTTTTACTGTTCAACGAGATGTATTTGAGGAAAATGCCCAGTTTGGTGTATAGTTATTTGTGATATGCTTCTAGAGATTTTTCTGGGTTTTATTATTTTCTGAACTTTATTAAAAGTATGACAATTTTGTTATCTCTAATTAAGCCAGATTGTTAAGAGGTTAGGGTTTTTTTTTCGCTGTTCTATATACTGATGATACATTATTGAGACATTCCCTTTCTGAGAACACCTCTCTGATTTCTAAGATATAAACAGGTTCAAGTTTGGTTGCTGAGTAGTTGCTAGAGATTATTTGCTTTATAAGAATGATAGCATACTATAATATAATTTGAAAATAAATGTACCCTAATTCAAAGCATTATAGCTGCAGAAAAACTGTGAAGATTTCCAGTTCATACATAACTTCTATAGACAGTTTTCTTTGAAATGTCAGTTGTGTGTCAGAAATTAATATAGAACATTTAGCAATATTATAAAAAGTGTATGAAGAAAAGGGGAAGTCGAGGGCGCGGCTCTTGGGTGCTGGGCGACGGTCCCAGAGTAACGACACAATCCCAATATGAGTATGGAAGTTCTCCTTTTAATGATTATACGTACAGGATATATATAGACTCTAAGCAGAGAGCACGCTGATCACGCACCAAAGCCCGCGTTTCCATTGGTAAAGCCTTGCTGTCCACGCGTACTAGTAGCATATATGATTGGTCTATAATTTTAGATACACAGAGTGATGAGCACCCCCTCCCCTTTTCCTGTTTCTCTTATCTGTTTGTTACAACTGCCAAGTCCTTGTTTTGTTGCATCTTTGCAGTGTTCAAGGAGAGTCCAAGGTGACTCGCTCCGGGCCTAACTCTTGCTCAGAGCCTGGATTGCTCAGACTGCTCAGAAGCATGAAATCATGCCCCCTCTCACTTAACCAAGCCTCCACAAGTGTATATTATTTGTTCAATGAAAAATAGATATTCAGTGCTTTTTGCATTTCTATCCAAATGTTTTGGATTGCAACACTTTTTGATAGGAATACCAGGCAGACAAGGTGTGAAAACAACTGATAACAAAGTGGGCTGAAGTCCACTTCGAATGTCCACCAAGAAAGAAGAGGAAAAAAAAGAGGAGGGAAGGGTTTATGCTCTACGTTTCTTTCTGTTGTAAGCTGTGTTTAGAAAGACATGGTATTAGCATTATCATCTGGGAGAATGGGCTGTGCTACTCCTGGCGCTTCACAGGACACTTTCTTTGAGAACAGGATGAGAAAAAAATGCTTATCTCTGTCTTCTTCCACTATTTTCAAACAGGGAGCTACAGATCTCACGCTTAATTCACTACATGCATGTGTGTGAATGTTACAGAGAGTGAATGATACAAAGATGGCCTTGAGAACAAGAGAGAGATGGAGTTTTGACTGGTAGCATATGTGTACCTGTAACACCCACAGAGCACAGTAGCCAGACATCTTTTGGACCTACAGCTTTTCATAGCCTTCTGAATAACTCCACAGCAGCCCATGCTACAATGTTCAAGTGATAATGAAAACATGACCTAACTGTATTGCTTAAGAATGGATTTTTTTTCTTGGATATTTATATTTTTTTCTATCTTTACAAATGACATGTAAGATTCATGCTAAGTATGGAATAAGGAAGACAGTTAATACTGAAGATTTCACATAATATTACTGAAGTCCAGTTTTGTCACTTCTTTCTATTTATTTTTTTTTAAACAGAGCATATATCAATTTAAGAGCTTATTTTTTGGAAATAATGCAATAGATTTGATGAAAGTTTACTGTTTTGAAATAATCTGGATTCATATCCATGGTTTATGGAGAAACGAGTAAATATTAAAGATATTGCACTAACATAAAATAAAAAAGAACTCAGGTCCTAAACATTTTCTCAGATTTTTTTTTGTGTGTGTGTGTGTGTTCAGTTTTGATAATGTTATTCTACTTTTTGATTATTAGGTGGGGTTTGTTTTTAGATAATCGTGGATTAATTAGTCTCCCTTTCTTCTCATACCCTTGCTGTTCCTAAACTATAGTAATAATTCATCTCTGAGATAGCTGGGTCTTTTGGTTCTTAGTACTGCTACAGAGCTTGCAGACACTTTGGAAGAATGTCTCTCCACTTAATTTGCTCAGTGAGAATGTGATTTAAGGCTGATAAAGTTAATTCTTCAATCACTTATAACTGAAAGGTCATTCAATTAATACCACATTATACCTGTTAACTCTCAGTATAAAACTGACATCATTACCTGACATGCAAATTGAAGGATAGATATTATAAGCATCTCCTCTGTTCAGTTAGAAGCACACACATGGCTAGATTATCAGTTTTCACTGCTCTTGCAGATCTCCACATTTCAATGACTAGAACAACGAAATGAGCAGAGACTACAACATCACTACTTGCTGCTCATGTCTGCCGTGTTCTTCTCTTTTAAAAGGTAAAGGCAAGAATGGCACCTTTTTATTAATAATTTTTCTGCTATCTATGAAAAGACATACCTTATTGCTTAGGAATTGTATTCTCAAGGGTATTAATGTTAGTTAGGCATCTCAGTATCATTAGAAAGTTATTCCCAATCCAAAAACATATTTTGCAGCCCTTTCTGCAGACTGAAAACAGAGGGAAGCTTTACTTTAAACTTAAAAGTAAAAATGGCATCAGCTAGATTGTTTTCTATGAGCCCATCTGTTAGCCTTGTTCACTCTTAGTGAAGGAAAGGACCACAGTAGTTATTTAATAATACCTACTTAACAGTATTTATTCTTGATATAATTTTATAGCAATGCTATATCCTCTTTCATTTACCTATTAATATGTAATTCTAAGGTTTATGCTTATTAGCTTCTTACTAATGATAAACCAAACCACACAAAGACTGCTAGGTCAAACTTACAATAATTTCAGTATGAATTGTCTGTAGACAAGGAATACAGCCTGCTCCCAGAAATACAAAAGAGTAGTTTCACTCACAAATAACCTTATGAAGTTCAAAGAAGATAATTTTATGAATGCTGATACTCAACTGTGTTCTCATATGGTTGGATACTAGATTAGGAGCACAGCTAGGACCAAATCTTTTATAGTTCATAGTGTTTAATTTAGCATCTCATAAAGTATTTGGATTTTTAGCTATTTCTCATTGGTTTAGTCAAAGAAGGGTCCTCTTGGGAAAAAATAAATCATTAAATAGCAAGTCCTAATTCTCTGGGGTTTTTTCCTTAAATACATTCTTCAGGTTTTTTTCCTAGCACATTTCACTACCAGTTTTGTACAGCTATATGTCGAAACTTCAATTAATAAAACAAGTCCCGTAGAGTGAATACATTTGTATTAAGCTTGCATTTGGCTCTGTCTTGAAGAATAAATGTTCTGTTGGGATAGCTCTACTTTTGAATCCTCAAAGATGAGAGAGAAATCATTGTGGTATTTGGAGTTTGTGCTGTTGTGCTGTGTTAAACCAGAGACATTTTAACTGAGTCCCCACTACTGTGGAGAGAACATTTTGTGTATTTTCTTTTCCAGAATACCCAATGTATTTCTTCTTGATAACTGTCCTTTAATTTTTACTTGTAGTTTACTTCTCACAGCGGTGGGGTAGTGAAAGGCAAATACATATAATTCTCTAAATATTGCTCCCATCTGTTTTATTGTTGTTCATAAAGCAGTCAGACATTATCTCTGTCCTAAAATGCTTGGTTATTACAATAGCATATTTTGGGGTTTGTATTATATAATCCATTGACTTCTGCTAATTTGACTTTTTTGTCATTTCTATTTTTTGAAAACTGCAAAAAAAAAAGAAATAAACAAAAAAAAATATAGTCGCTATTTTCCAGTTGGTTTGTGCTTGTTTGTTTTTCAGAGGCAAAGACAGTAAAAGGGACAAAACACTGGAATCATGCTCCCAGATAGCCTTACTTTTTATTAATCATCTGCTGCATTTGCCACTTTATAACATTTGTGTCCACTTATGTATTGGGCTGCACTGAATATTCAGTCTTTCTGTTTATAAGAATGTGCATTGTCTTGATTATCATCTATATTCATTTTGCATGGTTCTTTTGGCTTTTTACACTGAGTTTGGGGGTTTTCTGCCTTGTTTTTACTGTTTATCATCTTTCTCTATTTCTCATTCACTGTAGATGTTCTTTCATTCTCCCATTGTATCCTTTCTTCCCTCCCCTACTTGTTCATAAGTTCATTGCCATCTATCCTTGGGTGCAGGGTTCAGATTTTGGGGGCTCTGATGCTCTTCCTCCTAGCTGAGAAATTTCTCTCTGTTCTTTTTTGAATTAGATATTCAAGAGTGACAGGACAGTAAGGTGGAAGACTCTTGCAGGAAGAAGTTCCACCTTTGTGAGTGGAGCAGGGCTTTTCAAATACACTTGACATTGAGAGGTTGGGACCTGCTGGTTCCCAAGGAAAACTGATGTTTCTTGATGGTTCTTCCAGCACACTTATTTATCTTTTTCCATTATTTTAATGCAATTATAAACTTCCAGGATTGTTTGATATCATAAGTAGAAATATAAAACAAAATTATTTTTTATGCAGGAGGTTCCACACAAATATGAGGAAAAACTTCTTTACAGTGAGGGTAACTGAACACAGAAACAGGCTGCCCAGAGAGGTTGTGGAGTCTCCTTCTCTGGAGACATTCAAAACCCGCCTGGACGTGTTCCTGTGTGACATGATCTAGGTAATCCTGCTCCAGCAGGGGGATTGGACTAGATGATCTTTCGAGGTCCCTTCCAATCCCTAACATTCTGTGATTCTGTGATTCTGTGATTTTACCAAAATTCCAGTCTGGCTGGCACAACTAAAAGTATTGGAAGTTTTTCAAGGAACTTATTATCAAGAGGATGCAGTTCATTTTTGAATGCCTTTTAACACAAACAAATGACAGCTTCAAAGCCCTTTGAATAATATTATATTTGAATCTAAGCCCAGATTTTGTCTATTCCAGTTGACACACCACTTTAAGCTCTAACTAGTACTGATTTTTTCCATTTCAAAGTTTTGGATGAAGTGGTTACTGAAGTTAAGATCTAAGAAGAGTCTTCAGCTCTGTGTTGCAGTCCTCAGTTTTTTGGAATCTGGTTCACAGCCCTTAGTAAGTTCCTAAATAAATAAATCCTAAATCAGTGAAGACACAGGTATACCAGAGTGAGATCTGCACAAATGTGCATACTGAATCCCATGGGGATGGTAACTTCTCACTTTTATTCAGTCATTCAGTTGGTAGAGCCTTCAGGATGTAGGAAATGGCAGTTTAACTCCTTTTGCTTCCTGAAGAGATTCACAACTCACCTTTCCAAGACTCCCAATCTTGGGCTAAAATACTTGAGCAACAATAGTAACAGGCACTAGAATATATGTACAGTGCTCCTTTCTCCCAGGCCTCTCTGTGTTATTCCCATTGGATACCTTCAGAATTGCTGATTCGGCTATAACAGAAGTAAGGAAAGGTTATATTCAAAAAGTTCTGCTCAGTGCTGCAGTTGCACACACATTTGAATCAGGACCAAGGCATCTTAATATCAGAAGACTGGATTAAAAATGATAAGGTTTTAACAAGACTACTGGGTTTCATTTATTTGCCTTTGATTTTCCACCTTCAAATTTCATCATTTTGAAGTTGTCTTTGCAGTCAGGAAGATGGAAATCTACCTCTCAAAAAAATAAGTTCTGACATTTTCTGATGGTGAAAAGATTTTAGAAACTGACTTTTTAAGAGGCAAAAAAAAAAAATCCTAAACTGAATCAAATACCATGAGAGAAGTGATAAAAATCTCAAACCTGACTGCAGTGTTAGTTTGTTATTTCAAGATCAGGGAATATCTCTGGAATCAGAATGAGGGTCTCCCTTTTACAGCCATTCCTTTAGGATTTGGAGATATTACATTCATTTTATAATATTTGGTGAATGTCCTGTAATGAATACCTTTGAATGGAATCTTTTTGATAATCTGCATTAAACATTATTACATTATATACAATTATTGCCATATTTCTTTTCAATTATAATTTGAAGCTCTTCCTGAGACTTCAGTAAAAAAAGCTAATTTATTTTTTGAAATATTTCCATAAATCCAATTTTCTTTAGTAGAACAGTAATCTGCAAGTGTAACTAAACCTTTTAAATATGGTCCTTTAAATACACACATTTGTCTATATTTTTTTTCTTTTCCGTAAGGTGCAGTTTTTCTACTTGCCATAATATATGGTGATTTTCCTCAAGTGAGAAATTTTTACTTCTTTATAGACCCATAATTTCTTTGTTCCCTTCTAAAATTATTTTATAGCCTGTAGTCTGTCTTGCCTGCCTAAAGTGAAAGTTACCTCACCTGGCTTTTGCTGTCCAAAATTTAAGCTTTAGTCTTTATTAGTGAAATGCAACCCTCTTGTTAAGATACGTCTGAAAAAGAATGGAAAGTATGTTTCCCTCTCTTGATTTATTTCAGAGAATATAGATAACTATCTTAGGTTAGAGGCCTAACTTTTAAAAAAGTGTAATTTGGTGAGATGAATCCCTTCTCAAGTATAATGGTAACTTTTGTGCACTTATTTAAAATACAGGCCCATTTAAAGTTCTTTCAATACCTGTACCCATTATTCGCAAAATAAGTAATTTCAGTCAGTTCTGTCAAACCCTTTTACAGATTTTAAAGAAAATTATACAGGAATGATATAGTTTCTAGGCTGAACATTTTAAATATACCATGCTATGAACACTATCTGTCAAGTGCTAAAGTCCACATTCGAAAACACTGGTGGTCACAGAAGTTTGGTTTAGGACATGTACTTTTCACTCTTTTATCTATGTGTCATATATTTATGTATGTAAATGACAAGGAGAGCAGGAGACAGTTTGGGCCCATCTTTGTTTGATTAAAATAAATTAATGTTGTACTGATCTGCCTCTGATCTATTGTCAGAAAAGTAACTAGAGGTGTGAAATAGGCAGTTCCAACAGTTTCACTGTTGCCCACTTGTTGTCATGATCAGCTCTGGGTGTGAGAAGAGTTTTGTGTGTGCTTTTGCAGGACTCAGACTGGTTCTTTCCTGAGATTTCTGCCAAACTGACCAATTATTATTAGCCAACTGAAATACAAATACTTTACATGTCAGGGTAGCTTGAGCTTAGCTCTCCACAATAATTGCAGAATAAGAATCCTACCTCTTAAAGTTATTAAGAATATATTGTAATGGTTATAAAACTGATTAGTTACACATTTCTGGGAGACACTACTGGGAGTCAGCCATTTCAGTTAGTGCTGGAAATAAAAGCAATAAACACTAAGTTAGCTCTGTGAGTTCCTTTCAGTACAATAAGTCAGCTTAGTCTTGATCATTAGTGAGCAGGTTAACTTAAAGCAGAAGATGATGCACTTGATAATGAATGTAATTAATGAAGGATAAATCATCTGAAAATCTTTGTATGGTGCTTGCTTACATATGTATTGTTACATACCTGAAAATGAAAAGAAAATAAGACTGTGATACTAAATCTTTCATATGCACTTTTTTTTTTCCTAAATTGGAACTTTTCTGTTCAGGCTTGTTTGCCTTGTTCGCTTCATTTAAAGAGGTAAGTCTACCATCCTACCTTATTATATTTATGTCTTTTAAAGGAAGCTTAGCTAATGAAAACAGAGTTCTCTGCTTGAGATCATGCATGCAGTATTCTGTTCTTGTCATACTGCTAAGACATGTCCTCCTCTGAGAGTCTTGTAGCTTGCTAACATTTAGATCAGTGGTGCTGTAAGAAGGCTGTAACTCAGGCTTCCACCTCGGTTCTAGAATGCTTATTCCTACTGACTCAATAACCATCTCATATTCCTTTTGAGCTACTGTGCTTTTTTTTCTTTCTTGTTTGTGCTTTGACACTTTTCACAATATTTTCTGACAAGCTAGTAGAGAGAATAACTTCTCTGGGGCAGAACAGAGTCAGGATACTTCTTTTGGATCCTGATTCTTTTAGTCTGCTTTGTATGAGAAATATGACTTTCAGGATTGATAGTCACCTGTCATCTTCTTAACAACAAAATAATGATTTTGCATTCCTGCAAATTAGTGCATGTATTAATTTGCCAGGATAACAAAGTGAGAGCAAGAATTTGCATGAGCTGAAGAACAAATTAAACACATTCCCTATGGGCTCCTGTCTTGGGTTTCATTGGCATTGATGCCATGTGAGGGACCCAAATGGTGAATAGATGTCGCTTATTTTTCCCCCTTTATTTCTCACCTTTCCTATCGCTCAGTTTCCTCCACCTTTGTTCAATAAAGTGGCTTGTTTGACAGCATTTGGTCTCATTTGTGCCTTAATCTTGCCTCTTGGGATTGCAACGAACCTTCTCAGAGCCCAGACTCAAACCTAGGCTCTGACACGCTAATGATATCGTAGTTGGCAGTTGTAGATTTTTGTGTTAGGTCATATGTAAGTTTTCTTTCCCTTGTGAATTGTCTGACATATGAACGTTTTCATCCATCTTCTTTTACAAAGCTTGTAGAAACTTTATTGTCTCTGATGCTTCTATCCGGCTGCCAGATTTAGTTGAAATGCACCAACAGGTTAACATGTTATTAAGACAATGACTCAAGATTTCACATATATGTAGGATGATAACATGAATTTTGCTTTCATAAGAAATCACGCTAAAATTGTCTCACATTGCTATATAAATTTAAAAATGAAATTAAATTTTAAAAAGAAAACTAAAACAGTGATATGTTTAATAAAAATAGATTAACAATTAAAGTATCCAGTTTTCAGATTAAAAACTGGACTTTAATTTGGACACTTTTTAATTTTATCTAAATAAGATTTCTTAATTAAAAAGGGTTTCCACTTTTTGCCTAGGTACAATCTACCTATTATGATATTCAGAAATACCTCTTAGGAATTTTCTAAGAGAAACAGAAAAATCACTTTTCCAGATTTTTACATAAAAATGATAGCTTGCTATACCGCTTGTCTTGCAAAAGCTAAGTTCACAGAAGTAGACAGCATTGTGAGTTACATTTATTTTGCATATTTTGGAACTATTATGTCAAAGGAGTGGTCAAGTGTGCAGGTGTAGATTATTATAACCACAAGACACTTGCTTTATGAATAGTCTAATTAGTAGAGCTGTAGAAAAAAACAGCACATTACAATGATCATAATGCAAAAATATGATGTTTAAAACAGCATGAAACTGGCATTTCTAATGGTAAAATCATCCAGGAATAATAAAAAACTATTTTCCCCTCCCCTCTGATTTTCAAAAGCAGTATTTTATACAAAGTACCATAGCTGACTTTCCAAAGACAGTATATATTTAAGTTTCAGTGGAATTCCAGAGGTTTTTCCTTGTTTTGTGATTAAAAGTTGTTGTTGAAGCATTTTCAAAATATTGTAATTAATTTAATTTGTCTACATGAATAGACTAGGTAGTGCAGCCAATTAAGACCCAGTACTTTGACCCTAGGGCTTCAGTCTGAAACATCATTTAGACAGGAACTAATGCAATTATCTTTATCTGAATGCTCTGAAGGAGAGAGGAAGCAAATGCTAATTTGGTCTCTTTACATGGGCAAAGAGACACTTCTCTACACATAATCAAAGTGGAAACATTTTCAATAATATATGCAGCCTAATTAAAAGTTCAGTTAAAACAACTATAAGGATCTTTACAGGAACTTTATGAAAGATTATTTTTGCAGATGAAGTTCAGGACTCTCACAGAAATGTTATAAAATTATAACATTTATATATAAATCCATTTTATCTTTCAAGTTCTTTTCTTGCAGCTGTTCAGTCTTGCTGCTTTTCTTTTGAAAAATGATTGTGAAGGGCTACAAAGATGATCAGAGGACTGGAGCATCTCTCTTATGAGGAGAGGCTGAGAGAGATGGGTCTGTTCAGCTTGGAGAAGAGAAGACTGAGAGGGGATCTTATCAACACTTACAAATACCTTAGGGGTGGGTGTCAAGAGGAGGGGGCCAGACTCTTCTCAGTGGTGCCCAGTGACAGGACAAGGGGCAATGAGCACAAGCTGAAACATGGGAAGTTCCATCTGAATATGAGGAGGAAATTCTTTACTTTGAGGGTGACAGAACACTGGAACAGGCTGCCCAGGGAGGCTGTGGAATCTCCTTCTCTAGAGATAATTCAAAACCCACCTGGATGTGACCCTGTGCAACATGCTCTAGGTGAACCTGCTTTGGTAGGGCGTTGGACCAGATGATCTCCAGAGGTCCCTTCCAACCCTTGACCATTCTGTGATTCTGTGATTCTGTGATTCTGTGATTCTGTGAAAGGAACATTATCTCCTTTTATATCGTATCACTTCTTTTAGCATGGCTGTTTCTAGACTACCATCTGAAGAGTTTTTTAGGCGTTTTTTTAGGCCTATGAAAATACTCTACACTGGCACTAGGTTACAACTTCATTTTTTCTTCCTTTAATATTGACTAACAGACTGTACAAATCAAACATATTTTTCCATGATTCTTGGACTGAGCCTTAAAACATGTTATCTTAGATAAGTCTATGAAACGTTAACCTGAGGTACTGTTCTGGATTTTCAGGATTATTTTAGGTACTCATTTGTTTTAAATCATAGTGGGGAATTAACTCTATACATGATAGCTCCAACATCAGGGAAGGAAAGCAAAGTTTGCTTGTTTTGTACTGACCCTAGCTGTCAGATTCCACAATTTAATACTCAGGATCACATCAGAAGTATATAATGTCCTTTAAAACTATTGAAATAGGCTGAATTCTCTGAAGGCATGTTTAGTTAAAGGCAGAAAACCCATGGAAATAAGCGTGAGAAATATACGAATATTCATCCTTCTCCACTCAGTTTTAGTTCCTGTACTACTTTTGTAGGAGCTATATTGACCAACAAATGGTTGAGAACAAATTTGCTTCGTCAGAAGCACCTCTTAGCTCAGAAGCAAAGTGAAAAATAGTATATTCAAATGTTTTGCTGTTCTGTCAGTCTAAGACTTTGGGAATAATCTTATACATTTTATTGCAATTTTTATACCAACCAATTTAGGAAATAGACTACACCACTAACCTTTTTTCTTGAATATGAAGAGGAGATTACTTTGGGGGATAGTAGGAGGAGTGGTAATTATTACTGGTTTTCCATCAAACGAGAAAAGATTAAGGGGGCTTTACTGTGCTTTGGGTTACCTCTGGATGCCAACTTGGGAACACAGGCCAAGATACTTTTCTTTCACTGTTGTTTTTGCAGTGGATTCTACTTTCACTGCCTGCACCAGTCTGTTTGAGCAGAAAGAAACTGCAAAATTTGACTTTAACAGTTCCACTTGCAGAAAGCTCAGTTTAAGACATCCTAGTATTGAGACTGTAGCTAAGGATGTCATCTCTTCTTTCCTGAACTGTCTTCATTCTGTTCACTTCCTTTGAGTGGTCTGATAAACTGAAGACATCTAGGAAAGTCAGAGATCGGACTCAGCCCTCTTCACAGCTTTACTTTCTGCAGTGTTTCTTATTCAGCTTCTTTCCCCTCACATGCCCTGCCTGATGCTTTTTCAGATAGAATTAATCTTTTTGGCTAAATACAGAGCTGCTAAAAATGTCATGGTGTAGTGCTGCCAAATAAATTACACAAGTTCGTGGTGACAAGAAACGGAAGAGATCATGCTGTCAGTCCCATGGCCAATTTTATTGCACCTTCATTGGCCTAGACGAGTGTCTACTAGTAACACTTTTTTCTTTCCTTATGTAAACTTAAAAGACTGTTCAGGTCAGATAGTCCCTTTAAAGTCGGAACAGATTCTGCTGCTCTGGGGAAGCCTTTTGAAATCTTTGACCCAAAGGCATCTTCCTGAACAGCATTTCAGACTTCTCACATCAGAATTTCTTTACCAGACTTTCTACGCTGTGGTCACAACCACTTTATTACTTGGTGTGTGAGAAAGTACAAACACAAAGTCTGAACTCTCACTGTCATATCTACTTTGGTTTTTGAATGATGTTTTGGACAACTTAATCATGATAAGGAGTTTTTTTTCCCAGTTTGGCATGTCCAACATCATTTAAGATATTAATGGCATTATTTATATCTAAAAATATCAAGATGCTTTCACTTCACCTGAGATAAAGTGCATGGTTTAGTCCTTTTTATCCAGATGAGAAAATTAAAGCATAAAGAGAACTTATATGAGTTTTTGGTCAGCAGAAAATCTAGTGGCGTAGCTATAAACAGAATTAAAGACGTCCCCCTTTTCAGCAGAATATCTTCTGTTAGGAAAATATCCATTTCATACTTTATATTATGTTTTCTTTCTTATTATTTTCCCATTTTAATATACTTGTTCCATTTGTCACTTTGCCCATAGTCTGGGCTTTCCATATAAACTTTTTTTCTGCAATTATTTTTCTGTTCCTTCCATCGTTTTCTACTACTTCTTTTTATCTTGTTTTGTTCCCTCATAAATCTGTAAACATGCTCATATTCACTTTTGTTCACTCTTTCTGCTCTCGAGCCTAAAATGTCTTAATTATTTTGTTGGCACGTTGATATACCTCCAAGAGGAGGAGCTGGAGATGCTTTCAGTATATCGTATACTATGAGAGCATCAGCTGCCAGTTTCAGAGTGTATCTTGCAAAACAGAATCCCAGAAGAGTATGACGAAGAGCAACAGCTAATTCGGGGACCAAACACAAGCTCACTAACGAATTGGTCTACTAAGCACTACTGAAAATTTGGTGTTTCTGAGAAAACTGTTAAAGACAGCTATGAACAGTTTCAACGTAAAATAGAGCAAGAGACCTATGGCATTTAAGTGCTTCTGCAGTTACATGGCAATTCAGCAGGGGTCCTTTGGGATCACAGCTTTAGATGTGTGCATATATTCTAAGTAAACATAAGAACACAGTCACAAAGTGTTCCAGAATTTAAATACGCATTGAAAAGTTAAGTCTGAAAAAGCCTAGAACAGTTCTAGATTCCTTATTATTGTGCTACATTTACAGTCATCTAAGCAATTACGTAGAAATAATGATCTTTTTTTGATGAACAGCTTAGGGTCTCAGTCCAAACACAAACACTGGCTTTCACAGGCAAGAACCTTTCCTGGCACAAGGAGAGACTAAATACTAGGTGCTAAGATCATGTTAATCAGAATGATCTAATTAAAATCAATAAAGATTGGCTATTTTATACCAGTTTAAGATTTTTTTGCTTATCCAATTTATTGTTATTGTTATTATTGTTATTATTACTTCTATGTAAAATACACAAAACCATTTATAGGCTATTTCAATGGCTCTTCATTTCAGGACTTTAAGGCTTTGAGTTTACAGACTTTTTACATAATTTTCCAGTGGCAATCTCCTTCTGGGAATTTCCTATTCACAAGTTATTATTTAACATAAAAGAATTTTCTCTTGGCTACCTTTTAGGATCTTTTACAAGCAGTCTACAGATTCATTAGATTCTGACTACAGGTTAAAAATAGAAGCTATAGTCATAAGGCTACGCTGACAAAATACTTTTCGGTGTGTTAAAATAACTAGTTACAGATATGCAATAAGAAGCAATAAAATTTAAAATGGTGTCTGTCTGAGGTGTAATTCATGGACACAGTCAGTCTTAGTTTCCAGATTTTTTTCTGTGTCTATACAGATTATTGTCCACCCTCAGTTCTTATAAGAGTGGGTTTCTAGGGATTGTTAGTTTGTTTGTTTATTTGGGCTTTTTTTTTGCATTAGATGAAGGCTCAGATTTGGCGGCCAGATGTTATTTTTGTCAAGAAAGCCCCTGTGCTGTGTGGAATACTATACCATAATGGTACACAGATTATGTTGAAAGATACTGATCTGACTGACTTTATTGTAGATGGCAAAAGAATTGGACTGATTTTTAAAGGAAGCTGTTAGTGAACAGGAATTTCCAGTGGTGTCCTATCACAAGAATGGATGTAGATGATCTGACTATACTGTGGCTAGACATTTATCAGGCTTGACTATAATGCAGGTTTGGGGACACACAAGTTCCTCTGACCATCTGATCTCACAGCTGAAAATATGAGGGTGTGTGATGTGAAGATCCCAGTCTTACAGCACACAAGCTGTAGCAGGTTCTTCTGGGCATTTTTACTTAGTAAAAGAGTCTGTTAAGAATACATGGTATATGGAGTTTCTGGACCCTCAATAGTAAATTCACATTACCTGTTTTCTCTTTAGGTCACCTTCGAATTAGCAGTGGGGTCTCTGAATATCATCCCTTGGAAAAGGGATGCCCACTGCTTAATGGCTTTGTTATATGTACAGTTGGTAGGCTTCAAGGGAGTATTAGTTCTCTGCAAATAGTAGCATAATGCCAAGAAGAGATAAAACCACCCTATGTCCTGGGGAGAAAGCAATTGCAGAGACCAATCTTGGAACAGAAACGTAGGATTATCAATCAGAGTGATCCTTGTACAGGGTCAAGTTGTTGTCTCAGGCAGAGCAACACAAGCACATGCAAATCTTTCTATGGAGGACATGGGGTTCAGCCACAGCCAAAGAATCAGAATCAGGCCCATTAACTGTATTTCTTAGAAAAAATATCTATTCCGATAAAACTTCTAAGAATTAGAGGTTTGTTGCTGATAATAGAGAAGGGTGGTTGTGTGTGGGAAATATGCTTTATTTTGTAGATCTCAAGAGAAGAAAGTTTTTTAATGTAGCTTCAGATGGAAAATTAAAGCCAGATGCAGTTCCCTATGTTGACATGAACGTCTGAGCAAAAGTAGGAGAAAGGGACATTTAGTATTTGTGTTTTTCTGATCTCCTGCTTTAGGATGTAGCGGGAATCATCTCTGGCAGAATTATCATACTGTTGTTATACATTTTTACTTTTAAACATGGCAGGCTCATTAAACTTGACGTGTTGTCTATGCATTTATTGAACACCAGGTCTTACAAAAATAAAATAAAATTTGCCATTAACAAAGGAAATGCTTTAAGTCATAAAATATCATGTAGATCTGAACACTTATCATCTTTCTCTTGGATTCTCATTAACAGAGCTGCTAGCACTTTATGGTGGAGACTTTAAGTATGAAAGACCTAACATATTTTCAGTGCTGGCTTAAAACAAGATTATTTAAATAGATTTGGGCATGGAGACAGTACTGCTTCATTCTTTCCAGTTATGCAGATCAGGATTTAAAAATGCATCCTCCTGAAAGTATTTAACATTATCTTTTCCTGCTAACTCTTGTAGTTTTTCTTTTCTCATATAATTTTAATTTTCTGAGGAAAGAGTTAAATCATCATTCTGTTAGACAAAGGAAACTTCACGACAAGGTGACAGTGACAGTTCTTAGGAATTACTTGAAAGTCTGCTCAATTTTAATGCCCTAATGAAACTTTTTGTGAAAGAGCGAACTTACTTACTTGCCATGTTCTAGAGGAATTTCTGTTATTTGTGCTGAGCATACCACTATTGATGTTTCTTTAACTCCTCACCACAAGAAAGAGACACTGGTCTTTCTGAATGTCCTCCTGGTTGAGTACCCAGCCATGAGAATTCACAATGAAATAGGATAGTTACCTGTTGGTGGAAAACTATGGAAAATGTTTGGTCTTGGTGTTGACAGGCTTGTTGATGGATAGAATGTATTTTTGCCTGGTGGAAATATATATGTGGATAGTCATGCCTAACAAAAATAGCTTCACTTCTCTGAGGCAGAATTGCACCATTTGCCTTTCTTGAAAAAGATTAGTACAGTAAGATATATTACAGCTGTTTTTTCTAAAAAAGCCACACCATTACACCTATGATAGAAATGTTGTGCATTAATTCTTCCACAGACACACAGCTCGCATTCAAATCTGTCCCTGAAGAAGCAGGGTGACTAACACATTTGTAGATGTTTACAAACAAATGACAACTGTCAGATTAGAAAACCCCACAAACCTGGAGTACAAGTGTCAACAGAATTGTGAACTTGTGTTTCAGACACTTAGGTGTCTATATGTATACTTCGTCTGTTAGACATCACACAGGCATGCTATCTTTAGCACAGAAGAACTGTTGTTTATCATGAAGCTGGAAGAGCTGGGTGTGTGGCTTCCCCGGGGTAGAGCAGGAAGAGAGAGGAAATGTTGCCCAGCACCTGAGATTCTGCAATGCTGAAACAAATCCTGCTGCTGCTGTACGGGATTGTAAGGCTGGATTAGTTTTCAGCTGCTTCCTGGATCAGGTGCTGGGACTAGAGTAGAAAACCGTTACTGTTTCCACACTTTTCTCAGGTATGCTGAGCATCATTCAAGAGTATGTGGAGAGTAGGGCTGCAGTGCTAGCTGAAAATCATAGTGTCTTATTTGACTTCACTCATGAGGACAGGACAGCAAAACAGAACAACAAAACAAGCTACCAGGATGTTATAGAATAGATGTGGAAATTTTGCAGACTCATTGCTGGTCACACAAGACCTACAAAAAGATCAGACGATTATATGCATAGAGCCAGATTTTCAGTCTGCCAGCCACTAGCAGTCTGACTGAAGCCGGAATTAAGGGTGCCCAATATCCTTGCAAATTTATTGCAGCTGTTTCTAGTTTGATATGCAAATATGAAGGCACTGAATACTGTGAGCATTTGGGCCTATAATTTAATGAGTCCTTCTTCCAGGAATCTTGTAGACCTGGAAACTCTTCTTTATATCATTTCTGAATGTGCCCTCAAGAAAATTTCTAATCCTGCTAATGCCATTGTGAAAAGTGATTATATCACATCAAATGCACATTAAATAAGCAGATGAGATTTTTGTATAATGTGTAAAAAACTGCTTAGTTATGGACTTAAAACCTTGTATTCTACCAAAGATCACATGCTACTCTATGAATCATTTACACTTGTTTTTCTTGAACGGAGGGTGGGAAGCACTATATCATGTACTATACAAGTGCAGTGACCTCAGAAGAGAACTTTCATATCCAGTTAGACTTCTAAAATGTGTTATTTAAGTGTGAGTCACTTTCATTGTCATTCATTCTCTACAAGCCAACCTGGGAAAGACTAGGGACTCTATTTATCATAAATGTCAGGTGCACTTGCTAAGTATAAATCAAGCTACAATTTAATCTCAAAGCTAAAACCAAGAATTGAAATCAGGGGAGATTTTAAGTTCAAGACTTTACGAAGGTCATGCGCAAGGCTTGAATAAGCAGATGCAGACATATACAGAGGGCACTTTTCATCAACTGAATGAGACAATTATGAGGATGTCTTCAGCCATTGAATATAAATCAGAAAAAAAGAAAGCTGTATGTACCGGTAGGATTTTCAACATCAGGATCATTAACTTAATGCTACTCTTCATAGGATATTGTACTGCCCAAAATAGTCTCCCTCTTAGTCTTGCCCTAGACTGATGCTTTCTTTGGCAATTCTGCTTGTCTTATATTGAATATGATTAATACTAAATAACACCATTTTCTCTAAAATTTTACAAGGTGCCACATTTAGGCAAATGTAAAATTTCATCTCACCATTGTCATCATTGTTCTGCTTTCTTAAGGAGGGAATGTATTCTGGTTAATCTTTATAATCATAATTTTTGCTCATACTGGAAACCTCGTGATAGCTGTCTGCCATGCAAAATAGCAGCTGGGATTCTTACCTCCCATGATCCCTATGGGATCTTTTATTCCACCTAAAAGGAATTCCTGTCCTAGACTGAGACCTGTGTGTGTTTTCAGAGCTCTTCTAATTAATATTGGGTAGTATCTGGACTGTTAAATTCTACTGTCAAATTGATATGAGTTGCTTTCTTTAAAGTCATCAAAAAATCTACAGAATCACAGAATCAACCAGGTTGGAAGAGACCTCAGGGATCATCGAGTCCAACCGTTGCCCTTACACCACCCTGTCAACTAGACCATGGCACTAAGTGCCATGTCCAGTCTTTTCTTAAACACATCCAGAGAGGGTGACTCCACCACCTCCCTGGGCAGCCCATTCCAATGTCTAATAACCCTTTCTGAGAAGAAATTCTTCCTAATGTTCAACCTGAACCTCCGCTGGCGAAGCTTGAGGCTGTGTCCTCTTGTCCTATCGCTAGTTGCCCGGGCGAAGAGGCCAACTCCCACTTCACTACAACCTCCCTTCAGGTAGTTGTAGACTGCAATAAGGTCACCTCGGAGCCTCCTCTTCTCCAGGCTAAACAACCCCAGCTCCCTCAGACGTTCCTCGTAGGTCAGACCCTCCAGACCCTTCACCAGCTTGGTCGCCCTCCTCTGGACTCGCTCCAACACCTCAACATCTTTCTTGAAGTATGCATATTTACACGAGTATGCATATGAAGCATGCAAAGACTTTATCAAGACTACAGTGGCAATGAAACAAAAACTAACTGTTTTTTGAAAATAATTATGGAAGTTAATCGTCATTTTATAATCCATCACCTACTGCGTGTACTCCTCATGCATGTCCCAGAAGAATAATATGGAGATGTAAAATAAATTGCATTCTAAAGTTTGTTTTTTTTTAAAAAATGTGTAATGTAGTCTTTTTCAGCAGATGGTTAGTTCTAGTCCCTTTCATGTTCATACTTTGTTAAGTTTGTAAAAGACCCAGCTGTCAACTGATAATATTTCATTGCTGAATCTATCATGTGTGATATAATTGCTCATTATATTCTTTGGAATACAGTTAAAGAACTATCAATACAATTATTTCTATCAACACGATTATTTCTAGTTACAAACAAATTAAAAAGAAATAGTAATTTTTAATATCTATAGCTCTCAGCTGACATTTAATTATTTTAAAAGTCTGCTTTTTGTGATAGATTTTTCTCTTTTATCGGGCCTTGATTTTAAAAAGCATTGTATTCAAGAATGACATTGAGAAATATCTTCTGTTTAAAGCATATTGTTAAGTCTGAAGCACCCATTTTCCTGTATCTGGACCTTAGGTGAAGCATCACAGTCTGAATTTCTGCATGAGTATTTTTTTTTAAGACTCGTACTCTAGAGTCAAAGATGTCTAGTTGTAACACACAGTGTAATGCTGACCCACGAAGCATTACTGGTTGCCATCAGAAAGATAATGAATCACTGAATGCTAACTCTCTTTTTTCAAAGCTTCTGAATCATTTTAAAGGGCAACCAGAATGTAGTAAATATTTTCTTCACAAAACAATATTACTATTTTCAGTAAAAGGTATGGTACATTACATTGCATATGATGACTATGGAAGTCATTGCTAATGTTTTCTGGAATTATATGGGTGAAGGATCTTGTCCACAATCCTAATACAATTGTCATGGTCTGTTACCAATCATATCTCTGGGGTTTTTTTTAGAGAGTGCAGTAAAAGAAGTGCTGCATTTCCTAAATAGCTCTGTAGTAATTATGTATATACGGGAATTTTAACCATAAACTCACAAACAAAAAGTTTCTCCATTTAATTTCTGAAATTATAAGTAAGTTACATTATTTTGCTTCTGCTGATGTCATGTTGGACACATGACATGTCATCTGGGATGACACTGTTGTCCCAAAAACACTGAACTCATGTCTTAAGATGAGTAGGGGCATGATTCAACTTCCGTCAAAGCTCTTTTGAGTCTCCTCCACTGAGCACACTTGAAAAAGGCTTTCTGCCTGGGATTCAAATGTGACACTGAATTCAAGACTTATGTGTATTAGATATTCCTTGTTTTATCTGCTTCTGAAATTAATAGGATCTGTCAATCAATCAGCTCTGCAATTTCAAAGATGTTTCAATATACTTTCAAAGAAAAAAGGACATGCACTTCTGAATCTGGCTCCTTTGTGAGCTTCATTTTTCCTGACAATAAAAATTCATAACCTTTAGGATTTCTCTTTATGCAAGGCTCTTTAGGGTCAAAAGACCTTACACTTTTGTTACTAGTAGAAAGCAAATAGGCTAACGTTGATGTTAAACGCTAATATCAATGGAGCCAATTAAGATTAAGTGATCTAGTAAAAGACTTCTGTCCCTTAGGGAACCATATTTAGGGATTTTGAAAGAATATCCAGTATCTTTCCTCATCCTCGATATTAACAGAAAATGAAGGCTAATATGATCTCATAAAAGTATCAAGCATATCAACTGGTCCCCTTCAGGTTAGCTAATCAAAAATTGGAACTCTGTGCCAAATGCTCAAAGTATTTATTGCAAAACTCATGTCTTGTATTGCCACTTTTCCATTACACTGTGAATTTGTTCAGAAAAAGCAACCCAACATAGTTAATGAGGGACACTTCCTGTTCATTGACTCTTGCTTTAAACAGTTATCTGCAAATTTCCATCCAACTTTTCAAAATTTGTGCCTTGTTTTTAATGGGTCAAAGCACTGTGATCCTCTCTAGACAACATCAAATGTTAATATTACATTACTTTTAATGTTACATTACTTTTCCTCAGTAGTCCTACAGCATTAACTTTCATGTCAGTCATAATATCATAGATTCTTCCAAAACATGGACAACAGGAAAATATGTTGCACCATACTGCAAGAACAATCTTTTATTTTATCTTTTATTATTAACTGAAAAATTTCAGTTTACTTTGTATTTCTCCAATCTATTTATTACCTTGTTTTACCTTCAGATTGTCAGACCTATAGGACTAGATTAATTTAGACCTTTTTATGTGAGTATAAAACTTAACACAAAGAGTTCATAAGCCTCAATAATCCATAAACCATGCTTGCATAATGAATTTTTGGTACTATTTCTTCTGCTAATAATGCTAAGGGATAAAATCATATATGTTATGATGAATGTTCAGAAAACAGTACAGCTTTGTTAACAGTACTTACTGTAGTTGTGAGATTCTGAATAAACACAACCTGAGTACCTCTTCAGGGCATCACAGTGGGCTATATAAACTCATGAATAAATCATTATCTAACATCAAAGTGAGATAAAGGAATAGAACATTTTCTATGGGCCATGTAGGAATTTGCAAGTCTTCTCCCAAAGAGAATGGACTCTTATTCATATTGCAATAGTGGATATTTCTTCCTGTGCATGTGAGGCTAAGATGTCAGCACAAGTAAATGGAAAATAATTTTCTAGAATTATTTCTGGCTTCTTAATGGCTCAATGAATATCAGAAGTACATCACAACAACAAAGGAAAATCAAGCAGGAAAACGTAACTAAAATTCTGCTGGAGTGGACCTTGGATTGGAGGGGATAAATTCTTCCATTTCTCTCTTCCAGAAAAAAACAATGACCTTCTCAATGTCAGATTAAAGGAAGGCAAGAACACAGAAGCAAAGTACAGGGTAATTTAATAGGATTATTGTTCATAGGATTTCTGTATACAAAAATATAGCCCTTATATGGTTACTGATCTATGTGATTTTCCTGAAAAAGAAAATTTATTTTAGAAGGTTCTTTTGCACTGACTGCCCCTGTCGCCCTAACTTAAAAAAAAAAAAAAAAAAAAAAATATCTTCAAATCAACTTCCTTTTGAACATCGAAAGTAACCTCTACAAAAAAATATGTTGAGTTGGGGATCTGACAGCTATTTTAGTTCTCAGTTTTTTCCAAAGGTCAAAGCCCATGATGTGCATGTAATTACATGAAAATGTAAGCAATTGGTGATTATAATTGTGTATGCAAATAGGTATTTTGAATATGCAAACATACAGATGCCTTTAAGCAGTTGAGATAGAAACAGTTTTTTAATTATTATATCAGGTAGTTTGTCAGGACTTAATAGATGGGAAGAACCCTATTTTACTATTTGTGCAAGATGGGAACCTACCTAGAGTCACAGCTGCCGTATGCTATGCATTGAATTTATCTCACTGTAGCATAACATTGTGAACTTTTGCCCTTTTGATTAATTATTCTTAAAGAAAGAGTACTCTCAGTGAGAACCATGACCTAAGTTTTTCCCATATATGTTCCCCAATATATGTATATATATGAATATAGCTATAAATAGAATACTAAAGGTAAAAATTGGCAAGTAAAATATTACCTTTGGTGGTCTTTGATGCAAAGAAGAGAAAAATATGATTCATTTCAGCTTACTTTTCTTATTTTTTAGTGCCTGTAATTTTACATGTACAAATATAGTAAAAATTAAATTACGTATCTCTCATGTTCACACCAGTTGATCTCAGTCATGACCATTCACGCTGAAAGAATGACCAGAATATATAAAAGTCTTTGGTACAAAAATATCTGGGTTACCAACATAGACCAGAATGCTAAACCAGAATGAATCACAACCTTGTACTTGTGTAAGCCAGTCACTATGCCAGTATATGCAGAAAATTTTGAACCTGGGTTTGTGAAATTCTCACTGAGTGACAGTGGAAAAGCAGCAAATGTTATAATACAGCTAATGAAATCATTATGGAAATTATATTTGAATGTCTCAAAAGCATCATTAAGTCATCTATGAAAGAGTAGACATTTTTAATATTGGAGTTTGAAATTCAGTCTTTATTAATATACCCAAACCTCAAGAAAAACTGCTATAATATATTCCAACCAGACGCTCTGTTAAAGGAGTATTTTACTTCTCATTGAGAAGCAATCTCAGGGAAATCTGGAGCCATCAACTTTGCTTCTCTCGCAGCTGGTAAGCCCATTCCAAGGTACATTAAAGGCCTTCTGTAAAGGCTTCTATCATAGGATGCACCATACATACCACAAGATGTTATATTTAACGGGAGGGGAAGAGAGAAGTTCCTTAAGAGTGTCAAGTGCCATCTATTCTTCAAGAATGGAAGGTACTGAAAGAATATGAGCACAGGAACAATCTCCAGATATTAACATAAATAAGAGAGGGTATCTGTTGAAATAGGGGTAAGGATAGAGAAACTGGGGTGGTAGACAAATGTATACCAGGACTGTTGCTAATTGGCAGAGGTCTCTAGTACTCCTTAGAGATTGATTTGACTGTGGTAAAGATACTACTTATCATGTGTCCATAGTTTTCTTAATACTACTTATGAGTGCTGACAGTGCATACAGAAATTTTGAGAAATATAATAAAATCACAAAGGGAGAAAACCCCCAAATTTGGTCATTCAAGGGCTGTACTTAGCAGTCTTACCTTGTCAGGAAGGACAAAGTCCTGAATCCTGCAAAGTGTCCCATGAGCCTAAACTGAGAAACAACTGCCAGAGTCACAGCAGACAGCCTAATGAGAAGGGAGCCCAAGGTAAAGGGAAAGAAGAACTGAGAATGGCAGTGTGTGCCTGAAACCCTACAAAACCTTGGCTACAGACTTTCTTCTGGCTGCATGCCTATCTCCTTCCTAATTCTGAGCTGTGTATGTAAGCTTTCTTTTAAAGTCAAAGCTGGGGCTAATCTTTTCTTTTAGAAGACCATAACTGAATAAGGCATTCTTCTGATCCTATGACCTTGTGGTCTGACCACTGTGAGGGCAAATTCAAACCTTTGCCTTACAGCAGAGAGTACTGGCTAAAAACCTCCAGTATGTACCGTTCTTATTCCTCCTTTATGGCGCAAGATTTTCTACACAAAGAATAAAAGGGAAATATTGACTGCCTACTGAAGTATATGGTTAATAAGACTAGTATCTAGGATAAGGCAATGTAAAATATCTCTCCTATAATGTTAAAAATATTAGAAAAAATAGCTGAAATAAGCTGAGATAAGCATTAAAACTGAAATCTATTTTTTAAGCCAGTGGCATAACTATGGAACTACAGAAACTTGAGATAAAATATTGCTACTATGAGGTCAGAGATACTCCATCCAAGGAAGGGCTAGAACCAGAATTTGAGGCATTTGAGAGTATTTAAAGCAAAAAAAAGAGTTATATGTCAGGTTTGATGAAAGCTGAGTAGGCTTTTTGAGGACCAGAGTCTTGGACTACAAGCTAGGTGAAGTAAGCGTATCAGTCTTTTTGTGGCAATCATCCCAGCTGCAGTAAGCTTTGAAGTGTATTTAAGCATATTGTTATTTCAGGCTTAAAGTTCAGGTGCTTCCAACATTCTTTTTAATAGTAAAAGGACTGAAGGCATTAGTAATTTTAAAAGCAAATAAGCAAAAACAAGAACAAAACAGAGAGCTAGATTAATGAAGAAGGCTCAACAATTTCTGACCCTTTCTTAGACATTTACCTTGCGCAAGACTTTTCCTATAGTTGTTTTGCAGTTATGTCATTATGCTAATGCTTTTCACATGTGCCTATAAACAGTTGGTGAGACTGGAACTCGCGTGCTTACAAATCAGAGAACCTAAATAAAACTGACCCTAAGAACCATGACAGAGCTGAATTTGCACTTGATTTGGTGATGTCATATGGAAACACACAAGACACAAGAGGAGACGCATAATGAATATGCTTGTAACAAGCATGGGGAAATAGAAATGCAACTTGACAAGTGTAACACTTCCACTGGCAGCTGAGACTGAGGAATGACTTTGACTCATCTTCCTGGCTAACGAGGAGACGAAATCTCACAGAAATCCAGCAAATTTTATCAAAATTTTATCTGCACCTGAACTGTCGGCATCATATTAACTGGGTACTACTATAGTACAAATCAGAAACAATAGTCACAATTAAGCTGTCTTTACATATGCTATAAGGCTACACTATGCCATAATCTTTTTCACAGTTTTTTGGGGGGGGGGGGTTATTTTAACATCAGAGAGCATAATAATACACAGAAAAGTGAATACTAGCCAGAGAAGAAACAAATAAGAATGCATCACCGAACAATTCTGGACATATATGCAGACGTGTTTTGCCAACAGATGGGAACAGCACAAAGGGCACAGACACCAGGTTCAAAAGATGAGCTTACTTTTACTTTAGTTTAAAGCGGAAATAGAATAGTAAGGGAAATAATACAGCAGGAACAAAACAAAGCAAGGTAATGCACCTAATCATTACTACATAGAATTAAGCTTAGTGATTAAGAAAGATTCATCACCAACTGCCTTAATACTTTACCATCATCCAGATCTGTACATCAGCTGGGGAGACCCTGTTACAGCAAGGATTTGGAGAGCCTTTCCCGGCAATTGGGAGGTCCTATGCAGTGCGTCCACTCATAGGTGAGGTCTCCAAAGTTGCTGTAAGAGGGTCCAGCTTTTATACTATTGAATAAACAAGCTTATATAACTTCAAATACGGAAAGTCTGGTTTCACTCCATTAGGTGCCACCCAAAGCTTGGCCAGGGCTTAAAGAGGAACTAAGGGAGTGTTTTTATCTGTTTGGCTCTGACTACATGTTCCCAGACAAGGCTGAACACCTGGTTTCCCAGCCTTGACAGCCTGCCTCTAAACAAGGAAAAATAGATACATTCTCATAACACGGATACATTCTCATGACTTTTCACTTTCACTAAGGATTATATTTTACCTAAGCTACACCTTTCATTAATAATCATGCATATTTCACTAATAATCAGATACTAATATTATATAATGTGTGGTTGGAGGTTCATCTAGAGGTTAATTTTAGTTTGGGGCCTATTGCTCAAGCCTCAGCAATTCAAGATGAAAATGGAGAACTGATGAAAATGGAGAACTATAGAAAAAGAAACTCACAGTAGAAGGACATTAAAAAACCTTGTATACAACAAGGCATGGCAAGAGCATTAGATTTTATCATTTTGGCTTCTAAATATACTGTTGAGGGAGTCCATTTGAAAGAGAAAAATGTTCCGTTTCTGAAGCTCTGCAGGTCTGTACAAGGTGACAGTTTCAATTTGAACAGATCTGACTAACTATATTTGAGCTGCAGCTGATGTATTTGAAACATTCTAAAATTCTCTATATTTATTTTTGGAATTAGTTATAGAATACATTAGAGCATTCTAGAAGTTTTTTCAAAAACTTAATTCTAAATTCTAAAAAGTTAATTTAAGTTATTTGGGAAAGTTTAGAGGGTGTAATGGAAAACACAGGGAGAGTGGAAACTGGCTGTCTTCATAGAAAATGTAATTTACAATGTTTAGAAAGCAGTGAAGGGATCAAATCAAAGATACAAATAAACAAAAATAAAGAAGTAAATAAAAATTTAAAAAGAATACAAATGAAAAGTGAAAGCAAACAAAAATATGAAAGCTAATCAGAGACAAAATAAGTTTGAATATACAGAATTAGAAGATAATTTATTACTACAAGCAAAGATGTTTTATTGCTTTTCAAAGCTTGTGTGATACTTTCTACCCATCTGCTTATAACTGACACATCGACACATCATCACATCCCTCATTCCCAAAACTGCATTCTAGAGAAAAAAAAAAATATGCTAATTTCCTTTAAAAGGCTTAACGTGGTGGGAAGAAACTCCCTTTGGAGATCATCTTGCATTTGGGAAAGAATGCCATGTTGTGTTAAATTGTGTGTGTTTTAGAAAACACATTTGTGTTGACTCATTTACGTGACAAGCATTGCTAGAGGCTGGCGTTGCTCTGACTTTGTAACTATCCAACCTAATTACCTAATTAATTAAAAATAAAAACTTCCAGAACCCACAGACTTTGAATCTAATGACTGGCAAGGGAAAGCAACATCAAGTAAGTTATGGATAACATGCTGTTTAACCACATGTAGACCTAGCTGAACAATACCTGACAAAATACAACAAGATCATTCAAACGTAAACGTCAAAACCTGACCACTGAAGGGGTTACTACAGTGGCTGTAGTTTCTACAGCACAGCTGTTTGCATTTACCTGCTAATGCATGCAGTTGTATCTGAATGTCCCCTAATTCAATTTTACTGAATAACCAGTTTGGAGAAGCCTCTTAAGCCTGCTACATTATCTTCTAGTTTGTGTGCTTGTATTTCTTTCTTACAGTAATTAAAGTGTAAGTGAAGGGGAGGTAGCTGGAGTTGAAGAGAATGTGGGATTTTGTATATGCTTTTAGATGTAACCTGAACTTGGAATGTAACCAGGGTACAGCTCTTCCTCCTAGAATCTGGTAAAATTTTTCTGATGCAGCATCATAAGTATAAGGGTTATGATCTTGATAGATGTATCTAAGCATGTGTATCTAACATTATGCATTATAAAGATGAAAATTTTGAAACTACACATAACAGCTCTGTCCATGTGTATGACTACTGAGAAGTAAACCAGAAGAACTTCTTCAGTGAAATCTGAAGCATTTGCATGAACATTTTTACTGTGAAAGGGATACTTTTCCTGTAGTCTATACAAGGTATATTCTAGAAGAAAAAAAAAAAAGAAAAATTTTTTTTTTTTTTTGCTATTCATGTCAATCATTACCAGGATCTGCTCTTAAATCTCAATTTCAATTTGCAAATTATTAAGTGCCATCACATTGAAGGGGGTAGATATGAGTTAAATGAAGTTGGCTTTAAATTATTTTTTCATAGACACTAATGCTCTGAGGTAAAAGTTTTTACATTTTCAAAAAATGTTTAAATAGAAGTTAATAGTGCTGCAGCTAATCTTTTTTTAACTTAAGAAGTGTATTTTTTGTTAAGTGTTATCATCTAAAAGGCACTATCAGGACAAATTATTTCACGGGATTTTTTTTCTTTCATTCTTTTTTTGAAGATAACAGCGAGCTAAATAGTTTGACAATAAATTCATGTGTTTGAGATGAGAAAGTTATTAACCTCTCTGAGAGAGAATTAGAATTTACTTAACAAAGACTTATCAGCTTTTCAGACTAAAACAGACATTTGATTTTCAGACATTTGTACAAAACTTATCAACTCATCACGTAACACGATGTTTCTCAGGAAGGTAATTGCTCAGAAATTTCTAAAATATTTATGTTCATTGAAAGAGAGGTTGTTGACAATATTTATTCTTACTAGGATTTGTTCTCGTTACCATTTTGCATTTCATATTAGAAATATTACAGAAGCACAAGGATGCTGGTGACTAAATTGCTGGAAAATATTTTGGTTTAATCCATAGTATCTAACACTTTTTTGTAACTTGAGTGGAAAATTAGCACTTTTTTTCCTATTCTACTTAAAAAAATACATTTTCTTTCTCTTTTCTCATTTATTGCTCACTCCTCTCTATCTTAATATTGTCTCAATCTTGTAAGTGGTTCTTGCTGAGTTTATTAAGCTTCTGTCCAAATATAGAGTTACGTTTTGACGAATTTGCTTTATAGGATTACGTTTATATACAATATACTCTATGTATTCTATATAATCTGCTTATAGAAGATATCTTAGCACTACAAATTAAAGTCAAATTGTTAAATAGTTCTTCATCAAGGTAAAAAAGAAAAACACAAGATTCTCACATACAAGAATATAATTGTAGAGATATCTTTCTCAGTATGTCAGCTTCTCTCAACAGTATTTTCAGCATATCAGGTCACTAATGACCTGAATCTCAGCCTTGTGTATTAATTATATTCTGGAAGGCCATGTATTCAAGGAACACTCTGTCTCTGTAAGGTTTTGTAGGAGGAAAACCTAGATACACAGAGAGGACTTGATCTAACCTTGAAACTTGCTTACATTGTCAGTAACTCCCACAGGCATTCAGAGGGGAACACTATCAAATAAAGTAGCATTGAAACTTTTCAAGCAATATTTTTTTTTATAACTCTCATACAACTGTTCTGAGCCTCTAATATCATGTCTTCAAGTAATCTTCATGCTGCCTGATAATATGTTGCCTTTTTGGTTGCCTCTTCAGTTTCTCTTTAATATGAGTTTTCAGTTTAATAAAATTTCCCTTTCATAAATTAGACACATTTTATACTTTATATAGAAGAAAATATTATATTAGAAAGTCATAATGATAACTCGTTGAGCAAAAATATCCAGATCCAAAAGTACATACTTTGTTGATTTGGTACTCCTGGCTTTTTTCCTCTGAGTTAGTTATCTAGGTTAATATAGAGAACTAGTTTTCCATAATTTTTTTTCTAGGCAGATGAATATCCTCCCCTCATATCAGAGATCAGTGACATTTCTGGAAGGTTAAATCCCGAGGTCTTTCAAAGCACCAGACAGATGTTTAAAGTTAAAGAAATTCCTTATGTCTAAACCTTGATCTACTCAGATTCTTTAATTAAATTTGGGGACATTCTCTTTAGAGACCTTGCTAAGAAAAGGTCAGGAGAGGGAGACCTGCCCCATGCATTTTTAGCAGACTATTAAACAGTATAGAGTGTTAGAGACAGTTTCCTGTGCTGTGATATTCTCACTGAATAAAAACTGTAAATACACCAGATATCTCAGGAAGGATGTCAATTGCTTAGTTTAATCTCCTTGCAAAGGAAATTAAAAAACAGGGATTTTCAAGAGAGAAGGATAATTACAGTGCTGTTATGACTAAAGTCTTCCATACTGTGCAAAACAGAAGGTTCAAATTCTCTAGCAAGACTAATTCCTTCTGCACTTCTTTAATATAGTTAGTTGAAAATTTTCAGAAGTGTGATTTAAACTAAAAAGTAACTTTTTATTAATAAAACATAACTGAAAAATTGCCAAATTCTTAACAATAAGGCAAAGGCTTTAATGGTTAAGAATGGGACATTCATAAGACAGTTATTTGTTGTAAAATAACTAAAACCTGAATATTCACTTTTAGTTGTCCTGTCTAGCCTTCAGGTGAACCAGCTCCTGTCCCAAACTTCTTAAAGGTATATTTACCTGCTCTCTTCTGAAGTGGAAAAGACACAGTTCATCTTATTTTAAGCTTTTAAGATTGTGGTTACAATCATCATGAAACAAGAAACAGCAATTGTGACAAACTTGTTAGCACATGAAGAAGAAATGCATAGTCCCACCCATTTCTGTCAGAATCACAGAATCAACCAGGTTGGAAGAGACCTCAGGGATCATCGAGTCCAACCGTTGCCCTTACACCACCCTGTCGACTAGACCATGGCACTAAGTGCCATGTCCAGTCTTTTCTTAAACACATCCAGAGATGGTGACTCCACCACCTCCCTGGGCAGCCCATTCCAATGTCTAATAACCCTTTCTGAAAAGAAATTCTTCCTGATGTCCAACCTGAACCTCCGCTGGCGAAGCTTGAGGCTGTGTCCTCTTGTCCTATCGCTAGTTGCCCGGGAGAAGAGGCCAACTCCCACTTCACTACAACCTCCCTTCAGGTAGTTGTAGACTGAATTAAAACAGGAATGTATTAAGATACAGTTGATTCCTTTTGTGGTCATTTATACCCACAAAAAGCAATTTTTTTTTTTAAAAAAAGCTTATGCAGCAAAGGATTTTATTGTGATAGTGTTTTACAGATACTGAGAGGAGTAAAGTGATTGCACAGCTACAAAAGGACAAGGAGGCTCTGAAATTTTCTCATAACATGGTTTCCTTGACATTGTACTCTCTCCTGCATATCCATTATTGACCATCAGTATCTTCAGGCTGGACTAGATTGCAGTTTTTAAATGACCTGGCACAGCTATTCTTAGGTACTTCTGCCAATAAACTGTAAGGAAAAATAGACAAGACAGAACAAACTTCAGAAGCTCCTGTTAATCCATTTAAAACTTCTACTTCATTTGCCACAAACAAAGAATGGGTAAAGCATTATATCTTCAAAGCATGGTAGTAGGAATCTGACGGGGGCTACATGACAGTTATGTCAATTACCCAGTTTGCATTACTCACCAGTCTTTCAGTTTTTGCTGCCTTTCCTTGATCTAAGACCGCAGCCAAGATTGACTTGAGTTGATTTCTGAGCAGACGCAATGTGAAGTACAAGCCGCCTGCTGATATGCTGCAGCCATCTCAGTTCCTATGAGCTGAAATCTCAGTTCTCAGCTGACTTGGTCAATAACTCACGAAGGAAATTCATTATGATGTGCCAAGCATAGACTGCAAATGTGATTATATGTCCACATGCGAAGAACAAAAAAATTTTGTCAGTTAAGGAAGCCTGCTAATTCTAAACAGAGTGTTATTCAGATCATACTTTTCAGAAAACTGAAATGTAAAATTTGAAATTTTACTTTTTCTGAATACTGAGGCTTTATAATTTTTAGAATATTTATTTATTAAAGATTCTAATTCAGTACAGTAAGTTTTTAAGTTTGTTTTAAGGGTCTGCTAGTCTTATCTAGCCTTAAAGGGGATTTTAGACATCCTTCGAGCTTTTAGAAGGAAAAAAGAAATCATACATTTCTGTATTTATATGGTCTTAATTATCACATTAAATCAATGCCTTGCCTTCTTTAATAGAGTTAGCCTATAACTCTTCTCAAAATCCAGAAAATTACATCTTTTTTTTTACTAATAGGGTAATGTACGTATATATGTGACTTGCCTTAAGTCACACAAGAAAGCTGTCACTGAACAGTTAACTGTATTTGACCAGGCAACCTCAGGCAAGCACAGGAAACATTTCCTTCTGCCTCTGAAGGAAAAAAAAAAAAAAATGGGCATTTTCACAGCATATTTTAATCTAAAAATATCTAATGTTATTATTGTGACTCATATGAGACATTCTCTTAATAAATGGCTAAGGATCATGATGCTGAAGAACTGTTAATTAATCTGAAAAAGTCAAAATATGAGTTCTGACAATTTGTCTTCAGCTTTCATATAAAGTTAAACCAGTGTATATGATACATGGAGGTGAATGCAGAGGGCAGACTGCAACACCAAGAAGTTCATTTAGAAGTGAGATTCTATACTCAGATTTTTTCTTTGAACTGGTATTAGTTGTAGACCTACACTATGAAAATAATGAACAAGTAGAGAAGTGAAGGGTTACGCAGTATGTAATTACTACATTAACAGGCTCTGACTTTAAGTACAACAGTAAGAAATTCGGAGTTAATTGCTGGGAGCTGTATTACAGATTCCTAGTACCACATGCTCAAAACTTATGAAATATTCCCCCTTGGGTTTAAAACTTAAAAATACATGCTTACACATGGGCTGGTGAGAAAACTTCTTTCCTGGTTGTTGTTGGCAAAATGGGATTACTGGGGTATTTTTTACAAGGTAAGATTTTTTGTCATGCTAAGCTATGTATAGACAAATTTAAATTATTCCTACCTTTTCCTCTTTAAATAAAAAAAAAAAAAACAAAGAATTGAAACAAAAAGTATTAACCTTTGAATATTTAGAGATACTGCTGAAATTATGATTCACAGGAGATATAGTTTTGTGATCTATGTTACCAATGTGAAAACTCTTCAGATGTCAACTCACATATTCTGTAATGTTGCAAAAAAATGACAGTTCTGATTTCAGAGCTCCACAACATTCAAAATATGAATACAACACGTAAACAGACAATTGACTCACCACTGGGAAAAGAAGGCAGAAATAAAAAGAAGTCAGATTGGTACAACTCCCCCAGGCAGAAATAAAAAGAAGTCAGATTGGTACAACTCCCTTAGCTCAACCCTCTCTTTAGCAGATTCTCACTACAGACAGATACTGAAAATTACTTCAGTTCTATACATAATAGAAAATCAAAGGTCACAAATCAAAAGAAGAAAATACAAGTCACAACATGCAATGGAAGCCATGAAATGAATGACAGTGCAATTAACATGACAGAGAGAAGATGGAAACTTGTCAGAAATTGCTGCATGGCTGCTCAGATTTGATAGGAGTGTGGAATTGATTTCTTCACACTATCTATTAGAAAAATATTTCAATCACAAAGTGAGGGAATGAAATATGAGTGTGTATGCACTTATCCATGTGCATGTATGTGTGTGTATGAGTCCTTGTATGAAGGCTGATAACAGAGGAAAAAGCTCAGCAAAGATGTTAGATCATGCAGACGACAAAAAATGTTCCACTGTTGAGATCATAAAAAGCAAGAATTGCAGGAATGCAGTAATGAGGACTTTGGACTGGCTTTTGGCTGTTGGAAAATGATTTTTAATGGGATTATAAAGAAGTTAGATAACTATTCCAGAATCAACAGGATAAAAGGGTCTTTGGACATCGGGAAATTTAGCTGGAGAGAGACGTATCAGTAACAATTCACTCTCAGACTTCAGTGAAGAAACTAGGCCTAATAGAACCCGTAAGCATGGAGATAGGAAACACAATGCTTTTGCGTGTGCTGTGAATCTGACTGAAGGTGCTAGCTACTCTGCTGAAAAACTCTCTTGCAAAATAAATTAAGTTGCTCCACTTTCCATTGTGAAAAGTGCTGTTTCTAGCTCTCAGAAAGTGTCTACTGGAAGCCTTTGGGGAAACACAGCAAAAACCTTTAACTGAGCAACTGCAGACATTTGTTAGAAAATTTCTACTGAAGTTCCATCAGGTTGAACACATGCATTAAAAGAAAGAGGAAAAAAATTTTCGAAGAACCCATCAGTGCGAACTGCTACCTTGGACTTCCAGAGGACAGATTTTGGCCTGTTTAGGAACGTGGTTGACAGAGTCCCTTGGGAGGCAGTCCTGAAGGGCAAAGGAGTCCAGGAAGGCTGGACCATCTTCAAGAAAGAAATCTTAAAGGTGCAGGAGCAGGCCATCCCCATGTACTGAAAGACGAGCCGTCAGGGAAGAAGACTGACCTGGCTGAACAGAGAGATTTGGCTGGAAGTCAGGAAAAAAAGGAGAGTTTATTACCTTTGGAAGAAGGGGCAGGTGACTCAGGAAGACTACAAAGATATCGTGAGGCTATGCAGGGAGAAAATTAGAAAGGCCAAAGCCCAACTAGAACTTAATCTGGCTACTGATGTAAAAGACAATTAAAAATGTTCCTATAAATACATTAGCAACAAAAGGACCGCTAAGGAGAATCTCCATTCTTTATTGGATGCGGGGGGAAACACAGTGACAAAGGCTGAGGAAAAAGCTGAGGTGCTTAATGCCCTCTTTGCCTCAGTCTTTAGTAGTAAGACGAGTTGTTCTCTGGGTACCCAGCCCCCTGAGCTGGAAGTCAGCGATGGGGAGCAGAATGAAACCCCCATAATCCAAGGGGAAATGGTTAGCAAACTTCTACGCCATATAGAGACACACAAGTCTATGGGGCTGAAAGGGATCCACCCAAGGGCGTTGAGAGAGCTGGTGGAAGCGCTCACCAAGCCACTTTTCATCATTTGTTGTTCAACATTTCATCAGCAGTCCTGTCTAACTGGGGAGGTCCCAGGTGACTGGAAATTAGCAAATGCGACACCCTTCTACAAGAAGGGAAGGAAGGAGGATCCGGGGGACTATAGGCCTATCAGTCTGACCTTGGTTCCAGGGAAAGTTATGGATCAGATCATCCTGAGTGCCATCATGGGGCACATACAGGACAACCAGGTGATCAGGCCCAGTCAGCATGGGTTTCTGAAAGGCAGGTCCTGCTTGACTAACCTGGTCTCCTTCTATGACAACATGACCTGCTTACTGGATGAGGGAAAGGCTTGGATGTTGTCTATTTAGACTTTAGTAAAGCCTTTGACATTTTCCCACAGCATTCTCCTGAAGAAACTCATTGCTCACGGCTTGGACGGGCATACACTTTGGTGGGTAAAAAACTGTCTGTATTTTCGGGTCCAAAGAGTTGTGGTGAATGTAGTTAAATCCAGTTGGTGGCCTGTCACAAGTGGTCTGTGTTCCTCAGGTCTCAGTATTGGGGCCAGTTCTCTTTAATATCTTTATCAATGATCTGGATGAGAGGATTGAGTGCATGCTCAACAAGTTTGCAGACAACACCAAGTTGGGTGGGAGTGTTGATCTTCTTGAGGGTAGGAAAGCTCTGCAGAGGGATCTGGACAGGTTGGATCTATGGGCTGAGGCCAACTGTATGAGGTTCAACAAGGCTGAGTGTCAGGTCCTGCACTTGGGTCACAACAATCCCATGCAGCGCTACAGGCTTGGGGAAGAGTGGCTGGAAATATGCCTGGAGGAAAAGGACCTGGGGGTGTTGATCGATGGCTAGCTGAATATGAGCTAGCAGTGTGCCCAGGTGGCCAAGGCGGCAAACAGCATCCTGGCTTATATCAGAACTAGTGTGGCCAGCAGGATTAAGGAAGTGATCGTCCCTTTGTACTCGGCACTGGTGAGGCCGCACCTCGAATACTGTGTGCAGTTTTGGGCCCCTCACTACAAGAAAGACATTGAGGTGCTGGAGCAAGTCCAAAGAAGGACAATGAAGGGCCTAGAGCACAAGTCTTATAAGGAGCGGCTGAGGGATCTGGGGTTGTTTAGTCTGGAGAAAAGGAGGCTGAGGGGAGACCTTATCCCTCTCTACAACTACCTGAAAGGAGGTTGTAGTGAGGTGGGTGTTGGCCTGTTCTCCCAAGTTACAAGTGTTAAGATGAGAGGAAATGGCCTCAAGTTGCACCAGGGGAGGTTTAGATTGGATATTAGGAAAAATTTCTTCACCTAAAGGCTTATCAAATATTTGAACACGCTGCCCAGGGAAATGGTGGATTCACCATCCCTGGAGGTATTTAAAAGATGTGTAGATGTGGTGCTTAGGGACATGGTTTAATGGTGGACTTGGCAGTGCTAGGTTAATGGTTGGACTTGATGATCTTAAAGGTCCTTTCCAACCAAATGATTCTATGGACTTCTACAGCCTTTAATTTCTGTCAGTTCAGAGAGAGTTTGTAAAGGCAAAGTTCACTGGAGTAAAACTCACTCTCTCATTATCCAACTTAGAGAGGAATGAATGACTATTTCACATTGTGACTAGCTACAATAGTGACTGTCGTCAGCAAGAATCTGCTTCTTCTGACCGTCTAATCTGTACCAGGCTGACTGTAAAACAGAAGGCAACATACTCTTGGAGAGTGTCTGGTCACTGAAAGAAAATGACTACTCATTAGATTAGAAAATACTGACCCCACTAGTTCTTTACTGAATCCGCTGCTTAATGGTCTGATTTGAAGAAGAAGGAAAAAGAGAGAGAAATGAATGTATGATTTAATATGTATTTCTAATTTTAAACTTGGGGCAAGGAGGTTCACTACTTTCCTGTAAAAACTGAAGGCATATATATCTTCCAGATTTCAAATCTACCCTAATTTAGAGTTAGGAATAATAAGGATTGGAAACAGATGACAGCTAATGTCATATAGATGCCATCAGAGCTCCATTTTGTCCTGAAGACAGGGTGCTTATGATGACAATATTTTCTTAAAAGATCCCAAATATAACTAAATTGATGTGATTAAGCAGCTTATTTTTATTTAAGAAGAAACGAAAACCAGAAAGAATCAAGACCTTCCTCTCATTAAGATACAAAGATAATGGTCAGGTATCAGCAATTTTTTTTAAAATTTGACTCAGTACTGCCTTAACACCAGCTTGTTTTTCCCATGCTCACTTTCAATTAGTTGTGGTTTTGGTTTTGCCTCGGGGTTTTTTGTGTTTTTTTTTTAATGTAGCAGAAAATCCACGTTACGCAGTGCTGTGAATTATTATATTCAGAATGTATAGTTTAGCTCCACCTAAATGGCACCAGGAAGCCAGTAAGGAGCTACTGAACTTCTTGCTTACACTTTCTGAAGCAGGTGACATGCTCCCAGTCTCTTGCTGCACTTGCTCATTTTAAATTTTGCAGAAAACACACTTTTGCACTAAAAGGAATTTCAACAGAACACACTAATGCATTTGCTGCTGGTTTAGAGCTGTGTTTGCTAATATTTTTCTAGCATTTTTTGAGATCTAGACTTCATGAGGTGCTGGGCTAACATTCCTTCTAACAGGATTGTCAGAATCCAAGTAACCACCATAAGCAATTAAATGTACATAAGAAGGGCTGAATGATTACAGTAACTGTGATGTCTTAATATCGCCCTGAAGAGTTCTCTAATTTGTTGACAAAAACCTATAAATCCCACATAATTATAACTATTAGATACAACAATTGAGATTAAAGTATGTTATTAATAACCATTTAAAATATAGCCTATTTTAAATATTTTAATTAATTTAATGGAAAGATATAATTGCCTGCATAATTTACTCTTAAAATCCTTTGAGGTGAAGGACTGACTGAGACGCATGTTGCATATCCTAAAGAATCCTTTTGTAATTCATTTGAATTCATAAGTGATTTAATGGATTCACCACTAAATGCTCAGAAACAGTAAAGTGTAAGCCATAAGTAAATGTCTTGATGGGAAATAATTTTTTAATAGAAATTGAATACTTGTGTCAGAAGAGATTTTAAATTTTACCATGAAGGGGGGAGGGGGGAATTTGGTTTTGTTTTGATTTGGTTTTATTGTCTTTGTAATATATGGGACAGTTACAAAAACAACATAAAAAAATGACCTGTATTAGGGCTATAACCAGCATTATTATACATTAGAGGTTTCATGATTGAAATAAGAACAGAAAATTGCAGACATTATCAAAAACAACTTACAGAAACCTTAAATCCAAGTAAGGCTACATTGCAAAATACTCCTCCTTCAAAATTTGAAACAATTAGATATCTGTTTCCCTAAGATTAAGCAAAATGCAAATTTGCAGGTGTAAGGTCAACTACATTGCATTTTCTCAATTCAAAAAAGTAAGGCAAAAATCTTTTCCAGATCTATATTATGTCACTCATCAGTCATAGAGTTGACATATAAAACTATTCAAGCTATCATTCCCTCTATACCTAAGAGATATCCCAGGGGTTGTCCATCTTTTTCTCTCAAGAGAACCCTATTGGCATAATCAGGTTTCCTTTAGCTTTGCTGAGACAAGCTGGGGGGTGAAGGTGTGCCAGCATATAAAGTGAGATGCAGAAGCACAATTTGCTTCAGCCATTTGTTTGTCTCACACTTTCATCAGGTGCAATTTTCAGTTGCTTTTTCTATATGGAATGTAAAAATGCTAGATTTAAAACTATTTTGCTATGGATTATGAAGAATGAGGCATAAAATATGATGATTGTCCCTCATTAAGGCCAGAGGTGGTATTATTTTGTTCTGTGCTTGCAATGCAAAAATCATATGATAAAACTGACAAATCAATAGAGGTAATGCAAATAGAATGTCACAGTAATGCATATCTGACAATTGTCTGACATGTTACTGAAATTATCCTTCAAGTTTGATGTTTATGTAGCGACTAACAATTATAGGATTCCCTTGTGAATTCCGTTGTGATTCCCTTCCCATCTCAGATCATGTTAGAGCAGAGAAAGAATTAATTACCTGGCTTTGGAGAGTATTGTGGTTCCTGCATTTCTTGGTATTACAAAAGAAGATGTACATCTCACATGCTGAATGTTTGAATTTCCTGAGTAGACTTCATTGTGCTTTGTAGGTGGTTTCTGCCCTGAGTTTTGAAGGCTAAATTTTACTCTGCATTAGGTCTTAGTGATGATCCAAGACAAAGAAGCTGGCTTACCTAGCTTATAAACTCGTAAGTGTAATAAATTTGCTCCAGCAATGCATAAAACAGTAGATGCTCTTCCTGCACCACAGTTGCACAACAAATAAGAGTGAAACACTGTGTGAACCACAATCTTCTGACACTTTAGTGGAAAAGGAATAAAAATTATATACAAGTCACTTCCGTAATTTGAAAAATATATAGTTACAAAACATTGCTTACAGATGTAAATCTCTGCTGTTTCATCACACTCAGAGATAACTACTTCAAAATGAACAAGTGCAGGAGGAACATTGTCACCTCTTGTTTTCATCATTAACAAAAAAAATTCATGGAGCCTTGCAGATCTTCTCATATCTGTCTAAGATATATCAATCACTCAAATCGCTCCGGATTTTTGGATCATCTGCTATCTAAAATGGGGTCAGAATTGACCTGAATATCAGGTACATTCATTCTGACTCTTGGCAGAGTGTCACAAACATGCTCCCAAGTGAATGCTCTTCCTCTGAACAGTTTTTACAGGTCAAATGTGTGGCAAGTTCATGTGGCATGCGTGAAAGTGTGGTGTGGTGTGAAGATTAGATAGGATTGCACTGCAGTGGTGTTCAGCCTTTGGGATGGAAGCCTCCAGCTGACACTGAGTTGATAAACGGTGGCCTCAAGGCCAGCTGTGCTTAAAATGTGTAGATTTTATTATCAATTGTAACTGTGCTTTCTGAGTTAAGACTTGGATTTTTTCAGCTGAAATCCTGCATTCACATCAAGACCGTTGTTATGATCAGAAGTGGGGAACATCATCTTTCCAACTACCTCCCATTTTTCCTCTAGAGGTCATTAAAATTGTAAACTTTGATCAGACATCTCTTCTCTTATGCAGTTGCTCATCTACCGCTTCAATGGATGCACCAGAGAGACTACGTCTTGCTTTTTGTCAACTGCCATGTTGCATAGCAGGACTGACAGGCAGAACTGGACACCCTTCCTTTTTCTTATCTACCAGACCTTGACAGCCATTCCCACGACGGCTTCTCTTTCTAGAGGAGAGAAGAATGTCTAAGCAGCAATAATCAGCCTTTGCTCTTAGTTTAAAGGATGCAGAGAATATCTCTAACTTGTAAAATATCCATGTTCCCCAAGTGACTACAGACTTGTAGCACTAGCACCTTGTAGGACCCTTACAGGGTTTTAGGGTAACAGATGCGGGACACCACTCTGTGCCTTTTGAGGAATTCTCCATCACAAAGACTGTGTACCCTGCTCTCTCCAAGTCTTTTATCTTCCATATGTGCTTTTGCAATTTTTTTTAAGGAAATATTTGGCTTCCAAGCTGTAAAAGTTTTATATAACTAGCATATAATGAGTTCAGGAGCTCTTTGGGCAATAATGTGTGCGGGAAAGACTGAATTCAGGTAAATAAAGTGCATACCCCATCTCCTGGTCTAGTGTTTTGACCATCTAGCCTGAAGAAGTCCTGTCATCTCACAGGCTGTAATAAAGTTTGTCTCCTTTTAGCCCACACCCAGGGCTAAACAATAAGCAGTTGTTCTATCACCCAATGTTCCTCCCTTGACCAAGGAAGGGAATTGGGAAAAGGAGGGAGACTAGGGGGTTGAATTTAAACAGATTTAATAAAATAAAGAAACCAATATCAATGCTAATACAAAACACACAATATTATACTTAGCCCACAGAGTTGTGGCAAGTCACTCCAGGAATAGCAATAGAATGGTGGGAGGGGAGCAAAAAGAACCCCCACCGCACCAAGTTTTCCCTTTTATAGTGAACGTGACATTAATGTTATAGAATACACCTGTGGGCCAGCCTGGGTCAGCTGCCCTGGATTTAACTACTAAGGGCCTTGATCACCATGGCTGGCCACAAACTGAAACAAAAATCTAACAGAAGCTTAATTCTATAAATTTTATCCCCACAAAACCAGGACATGGTGGTGGACAGTAATTTGGTCTAAGGATTAGACAAGGGATGAAACCTCTATCACTGAAGAATATAAGCAATCAGAATTTTTTTTTATCAGACTTACATGTGGGTTGTTTTTGATCAAAAAAACTAACTGAAAAATCCCTTGCATTTTATTTAAATAGAAACTTCTGGGAAGAAACTGCTGGCTAAAAGAAAAGTCACATAACTTCTTATATTAAATTTAAATGTCTGGTTTTGAACTTTTCATAATACAACAGCTTTTAGGGAGGTGAGGCTAACATAACTTTTCAAATAAAAAATCCTAGTAATTATCCTCGATAATTAATAAGTTAAGAAATAAAGCTTTCAGTTTTATTGAAAAAAAACCCTCAAATATTTTGAGTAGCTGGAATTTTTCGAAAGGACAAAAGTCACATTTGTTTATTTCTCAACAACTTAAATGACAATGTGATATCCCTTTTTCTGTTCTTCCAGAGTTCCTTAAGACTATGTTTTGAGCCGAGTATAGAAGAGAGATTAAAAATCAGTAACACCATTTTAAAATACAGATTAACATTGATATATGAGTAGCAGAATTTTCCCAAGGAGAATTTCATTCCAAAGTTTACCCTTAAGCTGAGCTTGGTGTTCATTAGAGCTTGATATCGGAAACCTCCAGAGAAAACTCAGACCCAGAATTGTGGATATGTATGGCAATTAACAGTAAATTGTTTTAAAAAATTGACAAAGTGAATACCAGACATTTTAAAAAAAATTGCCCTTTGAGACTTTGTGTTAATAAAAGCCCAAAGCTCAAGGTAATATTTGAAGTTAGCAGAATTATGCCAACAGAAAGCAATGCTTTGTTTTTACTAAAATTTTTTGTTATATAAGAACATTGTATAAAGAAAGTGAAATGCTTCATATTTCCTTATCTATCAAGCTATCTTTATTTCACTAGGCTTTAGCTAATTGGAAGTAATTAGAGGTTCTCAAGTTCCCCTGCGTATTATTTGGATGTTTCTGAGTAGTTCATTATTTCATGTAAGTGAATACTGTGTCTACACTGCACTTTCATTTTCCAATGCAAACTAATGAGAAGCAGTAGAAAATCAATGCTTTAGAGGGATAAGTGGTAAATGAAGAAAACAGACCAATGCTTCTGCTTTTTTCTTTTTTTTTTTTTTCTAGAAGAAGCTCCAATCTGTGAGCTAATGCATTACAAAACCTGAAAGCAGCCTCACGTATTATAACTTGTCTTAGAACTAACAGCATCTTCTTTTACCCACTGGGCCCAAATCATAGGTTTAGTCTCAGGCAGAAACAGATGTCATCTCTTTCACAGACTGTAACTGTAATCAAGGTTTTATCAGAGATGTTTTAGGTTCTTTATATTGTAAATGAGCTTCTTAATCCATTAGGCTGATTATGCAAAGCATAATCCAGGGCCAGCCTTTCAAAGTTCATTTTATAAATGGAACACAGCTATCTCACATTTAAAGATTTCTGAAAAATGATTGCCAATTCCACACATTTGGGTGCATCTCTGATGGGAAATGTAAATGGAGTTGATAATGATTGCAGGATGTCGGGAAACTGCATGAGGCCTTTTATTAACTTTGATAAGTTATACTACATGCAGATGGGCCAGTGTGCTAACTTCATCCTTTTTTAGCCTTGGAAAAAAATAAGAAGCTGTTTGAGGCAAGACACATGGATGGATTTTTCCTTAAAGAAAAACAAACACAACCCTGAAATCAACAAAAAAACCTCCCCCCAGGCTTTCATTTGTGGTATTTTCAGACTTTCTCACTATGAAGATAGCTTTCAGAGCAGTGATGATTACAATAATACTTAATATAAAGAATTAAGATGCAATTAACAAAACTCTGTGCTTTAAATCTATATTAAAAAAAATTAATAAGTGTGAAATATGTTTGCTTTAAGGGGAAAACTCCTTCTGAATTACTTCGAGGACATACTGTACCACTCTTCCTTTTTCCCATCATCCATGAAACACAGTACACTACATACAGACCACAGATCCACAGGCAGGGTGAGAGTATTTGGAAACAATAAAAATCCTTTGTGCAACACCATGAGCATAGCATTCTATTCTTTTTGCATGAAGAAGATGCTTTGAGTTTGAATAGTATTCTAATGACCTTTAGAGCAACTTGGAATCACTTTTTGATTAACTAGAAAGTGCTGCTTAAGTTTCTCCTTCTACCATTGTATTTCAAATATGTGATACAAAATTAAGGATGAGAGAATTAAAAGAGAATAAGATGTTCTGTGAAGGTAACACAATTTGAAAAGATTTGATAAACAAATACACACAGCTAAATAAAGTTTTGCTGTTATTCAGCTACCATTTCTCAGTTTTTGTTGTTTCTAGCCAGCTAACATAATAGTAATTAAAAAAATACCCAGGTAAATTCACTGTTTAAATAAATATCATGAATTTAAAGGAAATTGTAGTTATGTATGGGGTTCCCACGGGACAATGGTGGGAATGAGCTACTGAACGAGCTATGTCCAGGCATGTCCAGGGGGTGGTAATAGGGTGGTGATGAACTAGCCAATCATAATACAGAACAAGGGCCTTAGCTATGAGACCAACAAGATATGGGGGAAGTTGAGGACCTTGGCTATGAGAAAAATAACATATGGGGAATCTGAAAAATAAGAAAGAATGCAGCACCTGCAAGATATAACTTTTTAGCATAAGCCAATCAGAACTAATATAGAGGCATGTGAACAAAGCATACTAACCAATCATAATAGAAATGACATGTACACAGAGTGTGCACAAAAATAGAATAGTATAAATGTACCCTCAATAGAATAGTATAAATGTACCCTCAGATGCGTAAATAAACGAGATCTGCTTAATGATCATATTGGTCTGCATGCAGTGTCTCCGTGCCCTCTCGCGAACACTGACAGTTATGAAACACATTTTTGCTTGAAAACACTGATCAACGGCCATGGACTTTATGGTACTAGGTCTTAAAAAGACTGTTGAGACCATAAGTAAAGTATTGATAATAGTAACTGTATTGTTATGTATTCTCCTTGTGAGAACAAATATGACAATGGTGTATAACACTGGCCTACAAAACCTGGAAAGTAAAGGAAGAAAAAGTTTCTGAAAGTGAATGTCAAGAATAAGAGCATGAAATAATGATCTAAACTGTTAGAAGAATGAAAAATGTTAATCTAGATGTTATTTTCCAAACAGGAATTACTTCCACTCTCTAAATTATAGACATACCAAAAAAAAACCTCCAACCCAACAACTTTTTTTATTCCACATCTATTTATCTTTAGCAAAGATATTAGAAAATTACTTTTTAAAAGGCCAACAATTATGTAATCATGACAAAGAGTTCTCTGTACTAATTTCATGTATTTCTACACTCATGCTCAAAACCAGACACATACAAATACACACACATACATATATACATGTAGATATGTATATATGTATTAACCAGTTTCAAGGAAATTTCCTTGGTAAGGAAATTAACATTGCACACCAAGAAACCAAAGAAGTGTATTTTCTATGGTATATCTATGGATACTTTTGTTTACCATACGTTCAATACATTGACCTGCAATGATGAGTCACATCTCAAGGTTATATCTCTGCTAGAGTAATGAAAGTAAAAATCAAATTCATTACCTTGATTAAAGTCTAGTTAAATCAAAGCTTTTTTTTTTTTTTTTTTTTTTTTAAGGACTCCTCTTTTAGAGAATAATTAAAGCTAGGATCATCTACAACCATATAAAAAAAAAGGTCTGTATTACTCACTTGGCTGAAGAGGCAGATTTTTATGTGTATTTGAATGTAAACAGGGTTTAAAGCTTCAGGCTGAAATAGAGGAGAGGGGGGAGAAAGACACCATAGCTATATAAAATCTTTTACAGTTTGGAATTGTTAAGTTTTTCATTAACCATCTTCCACTGTATCCCAAGCAAAAAATAATAAATAGTACAGGAAATTCAGGATATTCTTTAAATTTTTCTTTGATCATTCTTGTGAAAAGAAATGTAGCAGGTCATCCTTTTAGATTAAAAAAATACAATTGGATAAATTTTGCTAGATCTCACATCTTTCCAAAACACTAGGCCAGATCATGCTTATTTTTCTATTCACATATACAAACAGATCTTACTCCAGAATGAACAGCAGTATTGTCCTCTTGTTTATATCACTTTCTTATCCTTTTTCCATTCTTCCAATCTGCACGTGAAAAAGAGTGAAGATCTGACCTGGACCACAGGAGAGCTGACAGCTTTTTGGGTCCTACAGAAATGATTACACCCACAATGCAGACATGTATTATTATTATTATTGTTGTTATTGTTAGCTCATCATTCATCATTATAGTCTTTGCTGTGGTTATTATTACTTCTATTTTAGTCAGAATCAATCTATGCTTTGCTATTATTTGTTGAAGGTCTGTCCTTGTAAGTTCATCAGACCTGGCTGTTATGAAGTAGAATTATGCAGGCGTTATGTGTGTTTACTTGTGCTTATAGGTTTGGACTCGGTTGATAGTCTGGACTCCTGAAGAGAAAGAGATTGGCTCTGTTATCCATAGCAGCTGCTTTTCTTTCTCTCTTCCTTTCCATCACTCCATGTACAACTTATGCTGAACTGACAGACTGACGGGAGAAACTGCAAACATGTCCACAATCCCTCTTACTGCACTTTAAAAGCATGGAAAAAAAAGAAGCATCTCAGGAATATGAGGTCATAAGGTTATTTTAGCTTGTTGTTGGCTTGTAGTGTGGAAGTAAGGTTCTGTGGAGCCTTATGGATTAAATTTTTGTTACACGATTGCTCTCTATAGATACTTCCAGTCCTACATTCCCAAGACAGGCAGCAAAAACCAACACAGTTAAAAATGTGCTGACAGATTAAAGATAAGTAATAACCTCTTTTTCATCCACTTCTAATTCTGGTACTGAATGTAAGTAAGAGTAGACAACATGAGGGTTTCAAGGATGAAGCAATGTTCTGCCTTTGTGACCAAATACCTCTTTTTGTGATGTTTCCAGCAATACAAGAGGTTAAGATTTTCAAAATTAACTCTCTCCTAAATGGGAAATAAAACACAGCAACGTACTCAAAAGTGTCTCTGGTACTGCTTCTTTCATTTCATTTGTATGCATTACATTCATGTGGCTGGAAGACCTTCATCACTTTTCTGAAATGCTTTTTTTTCCTCAAAAAGACCTCTTCAGCAGCCTTAGATGCATGATCAGTGTAAGACGAGGCAGTCCTACATCTTTCTCTCTTTCTTTCCCCCCATGAAGCTCCTCCTCTTTCCAGACCATTTTTAACAGTATCCAGTTGAGTCTTTGCAAGTGCAAAAGCACATCAATGACTTGCTATACTTTCTGGTTTTCCTGTATGTTGAGCTAGTTTGCCAGCCCTCCAGCTACAGGACCTTCATATTTTGTCTGGAAGAAAAATTTTGGAGATGAGCTACAGGACATACATACAAACCCTGCCCTTGACTCCTCTTCCTATTGCTAGCTGTGAGTCCTTTAGCTCTACATTAAAGACGATTTTTTTGTCTGTAATAGTGCACATATTCCTAGTGAAGTGATTAAGTCCCGTCATATATTCCTGAGGTCATTGACATCAGGGAATTTGTGACAGCAGATAATTTGGTTCACTATCTGCATGGGATGATTTATAAATAAGACAATGCTCAGCAAGAACATGACTGTCAGGCTCCAACTAGGAAAGAACTTAGCTACAAACCTATATACTAATATCTTGTGTCACCTCATATCCCACAGGAAATCCAGAGACAAGAGTTAGATAGTGTGAATGCAGTCAGCATATGTCCTTGTAGACTCAAGGCTACAGAACATTCCCTGGCACATTACGTTTAAAGGTGCTTGTATGTATAATTATTGTTAGAGCTTAGGGTCTAAGATCAGAGCTCTGAGGCAGGACATACCTGTTTTCAGGCTTTCCAAGCTCTCCATCAAAGATCTGGAAAACAGCAAAGGCTTTCTGGCCTTCTGAGCTCCCTGTCACAAAAGGAAATACAGAAAAATTAAATCTTTTTTTTTCCTGAAATATCTTTTCAAGCAAAATATTCTATTATTTCTCCTATTCAGGAACTTCTCAAATTCTGCATTACATTCCAAAATAGGTCTTTTTTTTCCCCAAAAACATTAGCTCAAATGAGTCTGTATAGCTTATTATTGCACATGTAAATATAATAGGGCTGGGGATTTTGTCTTTGCATTTTTATTTCTTTTCTTTATCTCTCTTTATCTTTCCTTCTGTGTTCCAAGAGATATACATCTATTTCTACATAACCAAATTCAGTTTTCAATGGGAAATAATAAGGCATATTTCACTGTGAAGTTATAATACTATTAATTATTCTTCACTGATCACATCTGTATTTCTATATGTTGGTGGCTTGTCATTATACCCATGGGTGGTGCCACCCAGAATCGTTACAGCAAGTGTCAGAGCATCATTTCCATTCCACTGCTCCCCCCTTTTGTCCGTTAAATAAAATTCAAATATTTGCCAATATTTCTTTAATTCAGTAAGATTTATGTAAGACTTCAGCGCTGGTGACTGAACAAAGTACTGCAGCTGTTCAAATTTCCACTGTAAATGGAAGTTCAACTCAATGAGATAAAGATGGATTCTATTATCTTGCTTGCACATAATGCTGTAGCAGTTTTACAGTGTTCATCACACTGGCCTTTTCAGCAATTTCTCAGTACAAGCCGCTATTAAGATGGTAGGTAAATGCTGGTTTGGAAAATTACGTAGACCATCTGCAAAGTTTAAGTCGTAACACACCAGGGGTTAGAAAAAACATACCATGAGGGGACAACAAACAAGCAAGAGAAAACATCAACTAGTGATCCTCAGTAGTTACTCCTGGCCAGGTGTTGGCAGCAGGTACCTGCTCAGGGGCAGCCATGGGGCCGGGGCTTGATGGCTGGGAGGGAGCTGGGTGGGAGCGGGCTGCAATGACCTCCCTCAGGGTCTCCCCCTCTGCTTGGAGCTACTCTAAGCTCAGTCCTTGGTCCTGGCCAGCACCGCTTGCCTGGCTCAATGTCACAGGGCTGTGGTCTGGGGGTAAACTCATCATATTATCCTTAAGAAATAATAAAGTCATGAAAGAATGAGCAGCATTAAAAAAAATGTATTGGACTCTTTTTTCTTTTAATTCTTCAAGCAGCATCATATTTCTCAGTATTTGCTCTTATTAAGGTGTTAACATGTCCCAAAAAGTGCAGTAAATTTACCAAAAGTCAGGAAACAGAAGATAAAGGTTTTTCCTCCATTTATTCACATTCATGTTAATAAATTTTCACTTATTTATTGCATTGCAGATATATAGTTTCAAGGGGAATTCCAGAAGTCACCCAGTCCACCCCTCCTTGTCCTAGCAGATGGGTAATTACATTCTGGGTTGTTTTAATCTGGTTTATAAGCCACCAGAGAGACAGGTTCTGTAGTCCTCCTAGACAGCCTAACCCAATGCTTCATTTTCCTTACCTTGGTTTTGTTTTGCTGACCTTCTATTCAGGATATTAACACACTAAATATTCTAGGATATGAATATTCTAAATTCTCCTACTGTCCCACCATACTTCTATTAAACTGGACTTTTAATTTTAGTGTCCTACCCCAACGCAAGTCCTTTACTTTTCTTCATCTTTTCCACCATAAATGGTTTTTACCATTTTGTTTTTGTGGTACTTATTTAGCTAGGCTAAACCAGGCCAAGTCTTCAACTATTCCCCACTGATCTCTCATTTTAAACCTCCTAGTATTATTCTCCTTCACTTTCTTTATAAGGTGTTTACTTTTTACAGAAAACTTAATGTCCTAAACTGGATGCATTACTCAAGACTGCCTCAGCATGTAGCAGATAGCTACTCACTGTAGACAAGAATAATTGTTTTTTGATGTTTTATCCTTCTCTCCTCTCTGAGGTTTAGTCATCCAGCTCTAGGCTGCAAAAGTATGCCCCTTTTCTTTCTGGTTTCACAACAAATTTTTGCCAGGTTTAGAGTAGGAACAATCATTTTGTTTGCATATATGTTTTTTTGGTATACTGCATAAAACCAGGGGAAACCCTATTTTAGCCATGTATGTTGGAATTTATGCTGGCAGAGGTGTCGCAGCACCTAATCTGGCATTTTGGATGCTCTCTTCATGGAAGTGCAGAGTTACAGCCTCTGTGAAAACTTTCTGAAGCAAGTCCCAGAGCCTGCATCTCTCCTGAGAGATTTAAGAGTAGCAGACATGTCAGAGTATTTGAAACCTCACAAAAAAAGGTAAAATATACAAATGTGATTCTAAACCAGGATATCTTGGCAAGAAAAAAACAACAAACTTCTCAAAAAAATGTAATTGAATAGTACCAAATTGATCTTTGAAACATCTGACTTTTTCACTTATCCTAGATTCCTTCTTCTCTGAATTCAGCTGAGTTTATGACATGATGTCTCAGGTGAACGGGGTTGGATGCACCAGTTGCACCAGTAAGTACATATCCTCTAGAGGATAGTGCAATATGGCACAGGCCAGGCTGCAATATTAAAACTGTAGGAAGAGTCAGATTGAGAAGCCCTAACGTGCATGACTGTGCATGACTTCTGTATTTTTCAGAGATATCCTCTTCACAGATACACAGCAAATATTCAGGGAAACCACACTTTCTGTATTTTTTTTTATTTTTTAATTTGTCAAGGAAATCTACAGAAATATTATTTAATGCATTACAGAAAACATATGGATTTCTCACAAAAAAAGCATTGAAAAAAATAGTTGTGGATACTCAAATGATTTGAGTATAATGCTGACTGGAGAAGCAGATACTCTTATCTGCAGAATTTGAAATACACCTTGATGATATGGCTTTTCTCACACTGGTAGAAACCTTTTTTTCCCCTCTTTATTTCTCTCCTATCACCCATAACTTGCAGTATAATCTTTATTAGCTGAATTGGTATTTAGAACGTAGCACTGGCATCAGCAAAAATTGAGATTTCCTCATTTTCAGCTCTTGAGCTTTAGACAGTTTCTTTGCCCAAATGCCACACAGCAGAATTATGAATCAGAAACCCATGGTCTCTAAATATGATTCCAGTGGGAGGCAGAGACTAGTTCACTCTGATATTTCAAAGGCACTGCTGACTAGAACTGATTGAATTTTATACAACATACTCATTATTCAGCGTACGTTCTGGGTTTCATCAAACTGTATACTCAGTAAATTTTTGGCACTCTTTAGTCAACTCTATCATTTGTAGAAGAATATTCAATCAATAACTCTTTCAGTGATTAATGATTAAAATTATCTGTGAGCTACTTTTAAAAGTAATATACCTGCATGTTCAGTAACTATAGAGCTCTGTTAGACTGCTTAGAACAACTCCACCTCTTTGGTTACAAAGAGATATTACAAAATATCAAGAAGGGATGTTTAGCAGACCTTCTGGGAGACCCTAGTAATATAGATTTAATGTGTATAGTAAGCTGCTTAACCAGAACCAGAGGGATCACTATTAAAACCGAAGTCCTAGCTGCCAAAAGCCTGAAAGCACAGCTTGTGGGAATCACTGCAGCAGAATGGATAGCAAATTGTGACTGGTGGAATCACTGTACATATATTTTGCTGCACAAAGTTCTGGAGAGGAAGAACCAAGTCTGTATCTGGCAACAAGTACTTCTAAGTACGCAGTGATCTAGCCATAGCTTTGAATCGCTTAGGGAAAACAAACACACACACACACACTTCTATAGGACTTGGCACTTCTGTCTAAGAGTGCAGAGAAAAAGAGGACTTGCTTAGTCTTAACAGAACTCAGCTCTGTGTTTCCCTTACGATTCCGACAATAAAAATTAGAAAGTCAGATGAGACATGAAAGATGGAAATGAATTTAGCAAGCTGACCTGCTTCCATCACAAAGGAAAAAGGGACAAGAGCACATTCAATTTCTCTGGCTGACAAGAGGATTAAATATCCAGCAGGAACAAGTGAGGGAAGAAACTGCTGCCTGATCAAAGGAATCATCTGCCAACACATTAATTTCTGAGGGGACTGCAGAGCAGGAGGGGGAAAACAAGTTTCTAACAGTGACCAGAGCTATCACTTTGCATTTCTAGATTCACACCTGGGAAAGGATTTGGAAACAATTCATCTGGTGTGGGCAGATAAGCAGTTTGTCCCTAAGAAAATAAAAATGCAACTAAGTCTAGAATAAGGTACTGAACAAATTGTTTTTGTTTTTTTTTTCTTCTACTGCAGATAGCAAACTGAGTCTCCATTTTAAATCAGGAAAAATATTACATAAGATTTTTAGTACCATTTACTGGGATCTACCTGTTTTAAATCAGCTACATAAAGGAATCTTAAAGATAGTTATGCCAGTTTTAAGGAGGCTTTGATTACATACTTAAACAGGCAGAAAAATATGGCTCCTTTACCTTTGCAACCATACACACAGATTACTTCCCTAAAAGCATGAACTGTACTAAAATGTGTGCTCAGTTATCTCCATATCATGGTCCAAATGCTCTGACATTTAAAATGATGTAAATTCCTCTGGCATTACCCAAGGTAACTGTCAGGCACTACAAAACTAGTTTCAGACATCAAAAAAATTCAGGCAGGTGATGGTGATATTCCTTGGTGGAGATGATGGTAAGTTAAGGAATGGGGGCCGGTTTGTCCATGATGGCTAATGTGAATATTGCTGAAATTCAGGAAGGGAGGCTCGGACTAGAAGCACTGCTGGGCTCCACAGGAGCTCTGGGGAACAAAGCAGAAGATGTTCTTCTCTGATCTTCTCAACACAATTACAGACTCTACATCTTGGTATCTGTGCTGTCAGGGATCTTGGTTTTCTTTGTCAGATTATGTTTTCCTGTCCATGTTCTTGGTTTCCATCTCATGACTTGATGAAGGTTCCCCAATTATTTTTAAAGCTGATTAATTATTTGATCATGAAGCATATCTTGAAAAATACTTTATACCTTGAATAGGAAATTACTAAGTTTCAGTATCATCGGAGGGACTTTCAAAAATACTGCCAAACTTAAAAGCATATTGTCTTTGTTTAGCCTACACCCAGGGCTAAACAATAAGCAGTTGTTCTATCACCCAATGTTCCTCCCTTGACCAAGGAAGGGAATTGGGAAAAGGAGGGAGACTTAGGGGTTAAATTTAAACAGATTTAGTAAAATAAAGGAACCAATATCAATGCTAATACAAAACACATAATATTATACTTAGCCCACAGAGTTGTGGCAAGTCACTCCAGTAATAGCTATAGATGGGGAGCAAAAAAAAAAAAACAAAAACACAAACACACCCCTGCCTCAGCAAGTTTTCCCTTTTATGGTGAACCGACGTTAATGTTATAACATACACCTGTGGGCCAGCCTGGGTCAACTGCCTTGGCTTCAGTGCTAATGGCCTTGATCACCATACCACAACTGGCCACAAACTGAAACAAAATCTAACAAACAGAAAAGTGATTCTGTAAATTTTATCCCCATGAAACCAGGACACATAGAAATAAATTTAACTTATAAGCAAGTTAAACTTTAGGCCACTAAATTATCTGTCTTAAAAATTTTGTTTGTTCTTTTATTAAAGTCTCAAACTGGGCTATCTCTGTGTTGAAACAACTTTCATATAGTATTAAAAAATATTCACATTTCCAAAGACAATATGCAACATCATAATTAAAAATGAAGTTAGTTATAATTTGGTAATATCCTTATGTCTGCCTCTCAATATACATATACTTCTGTGTATGCACACATATTATAAACATTATAACTCTAATCTCGTCCAACAAAAGATGCTTCACAAGCTTTAAGATAAACATGTGAATAAGCTCACTGAAACTTGTGCTTCAAGAATTAAAAAAATATGATTACCCTGTAGATAATTTACATGCTAAAGACTACTTTCAGAGCTACAAAGTCCACGAGCATCACTGTTGGCAGTCTACTGTTGTGTAAAAGAAAGCTCTGCAAGTTCTCAAGTTACTACTTGCCACCTGAACCCAGATGTTCAGATCAGAAAGGAAGACGGCCAAGCTCTAGGGCACTTACAGTGTGCTTACCCTTCTTCCTAGCAAATGGAGTGACAACATTTTGTGAGGTTTTAGTACTTTTTTATCGCTGCTGTTGTCATTTTTGGAAGAGGGAAAGAAGGCATGGAAGAAGAAACATGGTTTTAGCTAATAAAACTAGGCTTGAAGAAACACCTAGAAAAAAAAAATATTTAGAATTGTACAGTTATCCCCTGCCTGTAAACCTCACTTACCTTCTCAACCCTTCTCAGGTTTCCTTTTCCTTTTGCAATTACAACATATCCTAATTCTTTGAAACAGTTCACAGGCAGTAAGGAATCTTAGAGGCTTATTGACATATCACAAACATTCATACTCCACAGACAGCGTCTTCTCTGAATAGGAATGGACTGCAGGCATTGTTTTTTTCCCTCTTGTGGTGGGTTGTCCCTGGCTGGATGCCAGGTGCCCACCGAAGCCACTCTACCACTCCTCTCTTCAGCTGGACGGGAAAGAAAATATAACGAAAGGCTCCTGAGTTGAGATAAGGGCAGGGAGAGATCATTCACCAATTCCTGTCACAGGCAAAACCAGACTTGACTTGGGGAAATTAGTTTAATTTATTACCAATCAAAATCAGAGTAGGATAATGAGAAATAAGAACTAAATCTTAAAACAACTTACCCCCACCCCTTCCTTCTTCTTTCCGGGCTCAACTTCACTCCCAATTTTTCTCTACCTCCTCCCCTCCAGCAGAGCTGAGGAACAGGAAATAGGGGTTGTGGTCAGTTGTCACTGCTGCTCCTTCCTCCTCCTTGAATTAGGATACCCACCAGGATATTGCACATGATTAAGCTGGAATCTAATGCAAGGTAAGGTCAGGTAGAGATTAAAGAGTCTCAGCCCTGCCAATAGCCTACGTGTTAGTGCTGAGTTTACTCGGCTCTCACTGACTGAAAACCCTCACTATTTCACTTAGAATAAGGCTGTGCCTATGAGTTATCTTGCCTCATGGTAATCCAGTCCAAGTGGCCATCAGTCAGTCTTCTTATGCTGACAGTTGTGGAAGAATAAATAAGAACCTTGAGACACAGTTTAGCCCACAAACTACATGTGATGTTGAGGCCACATTAATGATTAGATCCAAGCTTGGTATTCTTTGTCAAAATCTGATTAATTTTTAATCACCTTTTTCCTAAACATTAGGAACAAAAATCTTCTCCAAAGTAGTCTGAACCTATCTCCATATGTAGCTATACGCTGAACACACTAAATTGTAGATACGCTTATAATAAACTTCTAAAATTCAGTAAATTATATTAAGCTAGTAATCCATGGGGTCAGAATAGGGAAACAGCGCAGAGAGAATTGCCTAGCTGAAGAACGGCAAACACATGCACACTTGTGTAACCACTGTTCTTTGTAACAAAAATTACTTCTGAATTATATAATTGTTTATATGGCAAAAAACTTGGTTTAGCGAACAGGGGAAATGGACAGTTAACAGAAACTCAGGGGAAAAATCTCTTTAATGAAGCATATGGGAGAACATCATTATTTTTTGTATCTTGCCTCTCTCTTCCCTTGAATACTTAGGAGTATTAACAGCCATCTAGTTCATCACAGTTAAAAGAGTACAACAGTTCTCTTTGTTGCAGTGATTGAATTTTTTTCATTTTTTTCAATTTTCTTGTCTTTGCGATCTATTTCAGGCTGTATTTGCGTCTGTTTCACATTGCAAATATCACTGCTGCATTTGGCATCACAATGAAAACCAAGGGTACAGACTAAATCCTGGGAAGATACTAAACAGGTCAGGAATACTGACAAAATGGGAAAGCCAGATTTAATGTTCTCTAGTGGTTTACAAGTGTTTAGAGAATTTACCCAACTTCCTGCCCCAATGTTGTCAGCAGCTCTCATGATCAGGAGCACTTACCGGAAGCCAGTAGAACATGCTGGATGAATATTTGCTTTTCACCATAGGAGAGGGCCACCTGTTTGGAAGAAACACTGAGAAGAGGAAGCAGGACACGGTTCCAGCAAATCATTCTTGACTGCTTAGATGCACTTGACCACAGTAATGATGAAGGATGGACAATCCTATCTGAAAAGCTCTTGAAATCAAGGGATTCTTAGATGAGATTTCTATTCCGTTCTGGTCTGTGTCAAGCATTTGCCACTGTAAGGTGCTCATTTTAGAAATAAGTATCTGGATGATGTAAATGCAATGTCTCATGGCACCGTCTCTTTTTTTCCCCCTTCTCCCGATGGAAAATTGAATTGTGGCATTTTTTTAGTCCTATTCTTTATTAAAATATCAAGACATATGAAATTGTGGATTAGGTACAAATATACAAGGTATAAACCAAATAGTACAGTAAGTCCAAAATGTGGGGATTAGATGAGGTATATGCTAACACACACTTCATAGTTATGAACATCATGTCTGAAAATACCTTCAGTATGAAGCTACATCTATACCACTATGACCAATATGGTTACTAGCCTTGAGCAAAGAGTGTGAGAAGATTCAGGAAGGGTTTACAACCTATGTCTGTTAGCATTCTCAGTGCATTTCACATTAAGATTTTTTTGTGGCTTGTAAGTTTTCAGCTGGTACCCCACTCATGATAATCTATTCATCTGTCTAGAAGGAGTTTGAACAAGGGGATAGGCACATTCAAATTAGTGTCTTATGAATATGAATCACTGGTATAATATGTGTTTCTATTAGAAAAAATGAGGTCAAAGAAATAGAACTTCATGTAAAAACAGAGGTAGCCTCCTTGTACTAAATTTCTAGTCTCCTAGAAAGCACAAATTCATGAATAAGTTACATTCAGAAGAAACTAGCACTAAATTGTCCAATGTTTTTAAAGCTTGGTTGAAATCAAAGGTGTAGTTTGAGGGGTATTTCTTAGTTTGGATGATTTGTTTCACCATGTTTGACAGATTTGTCATGTACAGATGAAAAGAAACTACAGTAGAGAATTGCAGAAGTTTTGCTTGTAATAATACAATATCTACTAGAGTCCTCTATAAATAATCCACTATTGTTTAAAGCACTCCTTTAAGTTAAAAGTAGCGTTTTGCAAAACACTCAATACAAGGGTTGGTCTTTATTTGTACAATTAGCTTGCTAATTAACATCTTCAAGCGTCATTTCTCAAGTATCCCATTAGTGGGCAAATGGTCTTTTATTTACCATTTACTGACCATAAACTTGAAGAACTCCTTAACATTTGTTGAAGGGTCCTGAGGAATTCATATTGAGTTGGAATTTTTTTAAACTCTGCTGATTAGATATTTAATTTGCTCTGATTTTGTAGATCTTTGAGTCCTCAGCAGTTTGTTTATAATTTTTAAAGGCCTTCTGCTTTTCACATAGGTCTTTATGACATAATCATATTGGCATCTGTTGCCTTTACCTGCATTTAGAATTACTTACATTTAATTTGCCATTTTTTTCCAAATGTTTCTTGGATATTTTTAAAATTTTCCTGGGGGGAGGGGAGTGGATTTTGTTTTGGAGTGTGTTTTGTAGATATTGAAGAAAAATAAATCTTGTATTCAAATAATCCTATTGCCATTTATATTCCCCAAGAATCAGATTATATAAGGTCAAAGCATTTGTGTATTTTTTTCTCTTAGTACTTATTCTGTTTCCTTTGTTTGTATAACTCAACACAATTGAATTCCACACAACATGGAGTAAAACAAAGTGGCTTAAGTAATAGGCTTTCCAAAGACATATGATGATGTCTGCAGTTTCAACACAGTATATCTACACAGAGACTGACAGAAAAGCTATATCAGAGGAATTTCTCATTTCTCCTCTTAAAGGAACAGTGTTTTTGTTATTTAACTGACAAGAGATGCATCATATCCCCCCTGTAAATATAGGTTGTTTGGAGTAGTTATCACTGATGTTCCTGCTCAGCAACTGCATTAGGATGTTTGTGTGCTTGCTTGTTTCATGCTAAGTTCCACACCTGGAACTTTACTTTTGTAGTTGCATTCACAGTATCATCTTGTGATTTTTCCTGGGTTGGCTGTAATTGTGTTGGGATCTCAAGCCAGCCTTGCCTGATATATTATGAACAAGGTGCATTCAGTTTTATTCCTGAGCTTTACAGCAACCTTTCCATTTCCTCTTTCTATGCTTCCATGAGAGCATAGGAATTGTGCTCATCTGTTGCACTGTGTTACTGTGTTACACTGAATGACAGCAAACATAGTCTTTAGAATCAGTTATACACCTTCTTTTAGAACTGATCTACTCTTCACATACAACTCTTTTACCCCACTGGTTTCTGGTAGTCCAGGGACCAACTGTTTCCACAGGCTTTCTGTACTTTTTTAGTCCTGTTCACAGAATGTTGTTCTACTGGCTAAATGCTTGGCAAATGTTTTAATATCACAGACATCTGTTCATCTGAATAATTTTTTTTTTGTATTTTGTCCTTCTGTGAAATGGTGCAAAAGAAACTGCTATAGGAATTTCTCTTCTGGGATTCTGTATTACTTTCACAGCAGACGTTTGTAATTTTGCAATCTTGCACTGCAGACTTGCCAGTGCAGAAGGCAGTAGGTTGTCAAGAATGTTCTCTAAGGAGCTGTGATCCGTTCCAGCTTGTACTTGGCATACAAGCAACGTGCATACTCTACCCATGACATTTCTTCAACAGTGTAGAATAAACCTTTTTTTCTCAGTTTAATTTTATTTCAATGCTGTCATTGATTTTGAGGTCAGTGGATTTCCTTCCTGCAACAATTCTTGTGTTGTTTTGTTGTCATTTGATTTTGAGGTTACAGTTCCTGTTTGGGGGGAGAGTTTTATCCAAATTGATGCTAAACTTTTTTTCTTCTGTTTCTTCAGCTCTTATAAACACCATATAATTTGTCTAATCTCAATATTAAACTCCCTGGTTAAATCACTTCTGACATGGATTCTAATGCTTTTTGAGAAAAGGCTTTAAGTTGCTTGGATGTTTCACTTCATTCAGGTCAAATCTGATGCCTTCTGTTTCTAGCAGGTGATCTGTGGGACTTGCTCAACACAAACTTTCATTCTGTTGTCATGCAGTCTTTGTATGGGTTGCTGGTGAATATACCATCAGTTTTCTATCATTTCACCAATGCTGTTTAATGCAAGAAAGACCCTAGTGACAATTTCAGTACCTGTTAGTTAATATTATGGTACTTCCCCCTTGTTTTTTGGACTCTCTTGTGCATAAGCTATACAAAGGACCAGTCATTTTCCCATGCAGAATTTGAGCTGGCAATATTCAGACTGAGCATCCAGTACATAAATACACTGCCTGCCAAAAGGTAAATTGGGTTAACTGCGTTATTGCTTGCATCTCATGAGTTGACACATATATGGATCAGCTGCTGTCTTTCTTTTTCACTACATCAGTTAATCCATGTCAGTTGCCTCTTTTCAGTTATGCCACACATGCTACTTTGGACATTGTTCTTAAGTACAATCATTGTGGTATATTCACTGCTGTCTCTGTAATTGCACACACACCCATTTTGCAATGTTCTGATAGGCATCCTACATCTTCAAAGAGAACAGGAATTTGTTTCCAAAACTTCTCTGATGTGAGACATCCTTTTGGGGATCTGGCACATAGTCTGTCTGTGCTTCAGTTCCCCTACCAGAAAGCAATAATAATGATGATCACTTTCTGATGCTTTTTGGGGGTCTAAGTCAATTTAGACTGAAAACTCTTTCAGTATAAAAAATGCCTATCTCTGTGGATATTGCATACACTGTATAATGACAATCTAGTCTTCCCACTAGCATTTATAACATTTTGCAAAGAGTACAGAAATTATTTCCTAATTTACTTCAGATGCATAATAGAGGATTGGTATAAAAAACCTACTGGGATAATTGAAAAAAAGAAAAAAAAAGACTGATTTATTTATCTTATATTATAGATTTTTTTTAAATAGTCTCTTAAATCATATGATGAGGTACAAGCTGGTTCACCTTTATGTTTTCAGTGCAGAAAAATAGACATGATATTTTAACACAACCTCTGAGTGGAGGTGCCATGTCTGTGAAACCTTCCCCTTCAAAGTAATTTTTCTGTGGTCTAAGAGCTACACTGCTTTTAGCAGAAAGCTTTATTTGTTAACATAATGACATCTCTTATTACATATAATTTTAATAGAGCTTTTATAGTACTTTTTGGAGGGAACATAATACTCTCTGTGTGACTGAGAAAACACTCCTCTTGGAACCTATGATCACAAATTTCAGTCTACACGAAGCATTTTTTCAATGAAGTTTTCCCTCAGATTCTGTTTTATATATTGTCAGATGTTCAAGCATGTGGTCAGCAGTAAGGATAAAATGTGTTTATTTGTCTACCTATGCTTGAAAATAGGAGGTTGAAACTCTATGTGAAAAATTTTTGTGCCTCTGATAGTGTCAGTAATGAGTTGCTTGAAGGACAGAGATATTTTCAACCATTTGTTTTTAGCTTTCAAATGCTGAGTATGTTAGCTGAGCATATTTGGCAGATAATTGTTTTTTTTTCTGTGAACCAAATCATTCAACATAATGGCTAACTCACTTTCAAGCATTCAAGTGAGTGCAAAGAAGAAACAGAAGAAAAAAAACATTAATTCTTTTCTTTCATGCAATAAAGCTATAACAAAACTAATAAGCATGAGATGACAGAGTAAACCAAAGAATGTAATTCACATGAGCAAGAATATGTATTTGCTTGTGTAATATTAGGAAGGCAGAAAGGGGGAGATCAAGTAAACCATATTTGTGCAAACCAATTGAAAACCTAATGATCATTTTCTGTGTCTTGCAGAGAGATAGAAATGAAGGGAAGAATGAACTTCATTTAAAACTGCAGCCGTGAGTAATGTACTGGTGTTAATACAGGAGAGAGTTTGTGGGATTGTTTTTTTTTCCCTTGGATTTTATTTTTCCTTAAGGAATTTCCTTGGGTTGTTTCTCCAGCACTGCTGTCGATCAGTTCAAGATGACTGCTACAGAAAAGGGAAACTGTCTCCCCTTTTTTGTGTCTCTCATATCAGGAGATTGAATAGCTGGCAATAGATCTGAGTGAATGGCGATAATGTTATTTTCATTTGTGAATTTTCCTGCAGTATCTGTACAGTTTTCATTTTGCTCCACTTCGTTCATTATATGGCATTGCATTCATGCATTGATAACACCTCCTGAAGCCTTTTATTCTCAAGTGATTAAAGGCTGTTGGCTTTGCTCAGAGGCAGAGCAACTGACATATCCTGTATTGGACCATTCAGATGGTAGAAAAAGATAGTATTTTCTGCTCGTATTGGAAAGAGTACTTTAGACAAATTGAGTTTAAATATGCACAGCTGAGAACAAAAATAAGTAGAGAAACAGAAAATATGCTTTCATAAAAGAATTCAAAGCAGTTGAACAGCCTTTCACTAATTCAGTGGAAAAACACTCATTTCCACTTACTTATATTGTTTCATACTTTCTTTATAGCATTCTCTACCAGTATTCATATGTGCAAAGCATATTTTTCCTAATGAATCAGGTCCTTAAGCAGGTAAAGGATATATATTAGCTTCCTGTATGCAACAATTTTTTTCTTCAGTATATTAGGTGTATGCATTCCCATTTTTAATGTAAGGTATATAAGTGTCAAATAAATTTTACAGCCTAATGCAGCCTAAAATGTGTCAAGATTACACTAATGTATTCATCCTTGAACTGTTTGCTTGCAAAGAATAATAAATCTTGTTTATTTAATTTCTTTGTATCACTAACCACTTAGAAATGACTACTCAAGTACACAGCATAGTTTCACTGTACTAGAAGTTTTGAAGTGCTGCCATTAACAGTAAGTAAACAGAGCAACCGAATATATTTCCCCCTTTTTTAAGATATTCTTGAGTATTACATTCTGATTAGTGAGATAATAATCTCAATATTTCTTGAAATTTTCCCTCGTTATGGTAAATCTCATGACTGCTGACATTTGTGTGGAAATTTGGAAATGAACGTTTGTATTTGTCAACAGCAGAATGTGCAAATCTTGAAAGTTCCTTGCTGGGAGATCTAAAAAAAATGAGGACCTTACATACTATTGCCCTAAGGAATTACAACAGATAAGCCCATGTCCTAGCAATGTGTCTTCTTTCCTGTCAATGACAATTCAAAGGGTAGTCTAAATGCAGTATCATAAAACTGTCCAAATATTTTCTGTTCTGTAGATGCAATCAGGTTTCTAATAATTACTGGTAAAATGTAAACTGGCTAAACATGGAAGTTTTTATCTTTCCACATTTTCAGAAGTGTTTATTTGATATGTGAGGGTATTGAGAAATTTCTTTATATAATGGTGGTGAATAGTAAAGAAGAGATTATTTTTCTCTTTTTTTTTAGTGATATTGTCTTAAATTGAAGGTCTGCGATACAATAATCAGAGACACTATGAAAGTCTTCACTGACCTTATCTGCTTCACTGGGCCTGATTCAAAACCTCCTAACAGTCTTGCCAGTCATGTGCAGCACTCCTCAGGAATCATGAAACAAGTCCTTATAATTATTCTTATACTGCTATGATGGTTACAATAAAGGTATTCTATTTTCTTGTTGGAATGTCAGTTCTTCAGAAAGTAGCCAGACACTTTACCAGGTTTAGGAAGTAATCATAGTTTGGTTTGTATTCATGGTTTTAGAAGGGTAAAATAACATAAGCTTATGTATTTCATAAATTATATTAAGTGGAGTGCCAAGAAGAATTAGAGAATTAGAAAGTTTCTAATTTCTTTCACCTAATAAGAAGCTTCTCTTAATTGTGATAATTCATTGCAACTTCCATTTATCTGTTGGAGAGCAGTGCAGGGGAAAGGGACCTGAGGGTCCTAGTGGACAGCAGGATGACCATGAGCCAGCAATGTGCCCTTGTAGCTAAGAAGGCCAGTGGCATCCTGGGGTGTATTAGAAGGGGTGTGGTTAGTAGGTCAAGAGAGGTTCTTCTCCCCCTCTACTCTGCCCCGGTGAGGCTGCATCTGGAATATTGTGTCCAGTTATGGACCCCTCAGTTCAAGAAAGACAGGGAACCGCTAGAGAGAGTCCAGCGCAGAGCCATGAAGATGATTAAGGGAGTGAAACGTCTCCCTTATGAAGAGAGGTAACCGAACACTGGAACAGGCTGCCCAGAGAGGTTGTGGAGTTTCCTTCTCTGGAGACATTCAAAACCCTCCTGGACGTGTTTCTGTGTGATATGATCTAGGTAATCCTGCTCTGTCAGGGGGATCAGACTAGATAATCTTTCGAGGTCCCTTCCAATCCCTAACATTCTGTGATTCTGTGATTCTGTGATTTGTATTGCAGATTTTAGTTTTGATCCACACATCTCTCTATTAAGGGACAGTTCCATTCTGGAAAATGTTTACAACAAGATGCTTACTGTTTTAATATTAATACATGTTTCCTTTCAGTTTTTATTTTTGAGATGTGCCTCTTCTGGATATAGTTTCAAATAGTATACTAAATCGTGTCAATAATGAGTTAATTTATGTACAACATACAGTTGACTCAATTCACACAAGTATTTTCTGTGCAGAGTCACACAAAGCAGTTTCACAAGGATTTGTGGCTTGCATATTCAACTTCCTACTCAGTAAAGGTGTTTTTTGTTTGTTTCCGTAAATCTCTGTATTAAATCTCTTACCAACTGATTTGCATGAGCACTTTACTGCCTCACTGTCCATGATTACATTTATTTTGGTGAACAAGGCAAAAATGGGCCATAAACCTTCCGTCGCTCCTGTTAACTTAGAGCATCTGCTTTAGTAATAAGCACCTGGCTGGGTAACTTTGACATCTGGGAATCTTTCAGTTGATGTACTTGCCCTTACTGAGCATGCCAGCAGAGATGATGAAAACATTATTAGATCTATTTCACAGTCTTCTTTTTGTAGTCCTGTGTACCTTTGCTAAAGTTGTAGCCTGCTGGTGTGACTTATATGCGTGTCTTTTCTTACTTAGACACTTACAACTTTTATTTTGTAGCACATGCCAAAAAACAATATATATCTCTGATGCTCTCATGAAAAATTATAAAGAATATATTTGCTAGTGATATGTAGGTTTCAAGAAGCCAGAGTACGAGGAGAGGTTGACAGGCAGCTGAACAGCAGCTCTCTTTAAATATGTATTATGCTCCTGAAAAGTGTGATTACCAAAAATGTTTGTAGCACCATACTGACAAGTTTCACTTCAAGGACTACATCCCTTTAATGTAAAAAGTAGAGTGGAAGCTCGTGGTTTTCAATCAAAACTGTATCACAAGTTTAGGGACAGATTCAGATAATTAAGATCTTTGTCTAGAAAGCGTGCAGGAAAGAAACAGAGGAATTAATAAGGCTTTGTCCCTTGTCAGGACAGTTTTTTTTGCATAATATCACCTCTCAGTTCTCAGCAAACATTTGCAAGCCAGTCTGAAAAGATGTAAGCAGCCAAGCAGTATTATAGCTGTCACCTCTGAGAACTTTTATTTCCCTGAGAAAAAGACCTTTTTCTCTACCTAGTTTTGAATTGATGAAGTGAACAGGTATGTAATCTTTGATTCCAGCTACAGTTGAAGTTTGTGTGTGTACGTATTTGTGTGTGTGCATGTGTAGGGAATGGGTGAGTTATGTATGCTCCCACATATAAGTCTTTGCATGTTTATGTAGAAGCATACAATGCCAACTTCTGCATTGAAACAAGTCAATACACAGTATTTTGGTTTGGAATGTTCAGGCAGAATACACTTTCTCCATGATTCATTTTTAATAATTTTTTGCATCCTCTAGTTAGTTTCTCTTTTCTGACCATTGCCTCAAGCCATAGGATTCAGCATTCAGACTGATGTGCTCTGAGCCTAATGCCAACATCATCTTTGTTCATTCTGTGAAAATTAAAGTTCTTGCTGTACAATTAACTCAAGTTTGCCATGATTTTACTGCTTGTCTTACAAGTTAGTGTCCAAGCATTTGCAAACAAGATACCAATGAAATGTAAAATGCAATCTCTTTTTCTTAAATATCATCCCATTGTACATATTTTGTTGTTGTCACCTTGCCTCTTCCATTAGATGGCTTATCTCAGGGAATATTAATCCACCAGCTATTTCTTAAAGGTTATGAAGTGAATTTAATGCACGGAAAAGTTGCGATGAAATGAACACCTCTGGGAGTGAATCCAAGACTTCTTTCTGACTTTGGAGATGTTTATATCAGCTGTTCCTAAAATTAAATATAAAAGCAGTGGGATTGCGGGGACGGGGGGAGGGGGGAGAGTCTTGCTTTCTCTTTTATAGTTTTTAAAGCTCTCTCTACCTGAGACTTTCATATCTTGGGTTCTATATACGGATCTATTACATAAAAGGTCTTCTGACACGTTTTTTAGGAAATTACTATCATCTTTATGGGCGGAATCCAACTGATTAAGTATGCTCAAGGGAGATATTGGAGGATAGATTGTACATTCTAATGGACTTATTTTTGAAGATGAACATTAAAGTAAGCATTCACTGTGTCTATTATCTAAAAGCTGTCTAAAAGTTAAGTATTGGAGGTGTCTCATTGTCTGACAAACTGCTGAAGTCAGTACAGAAAAACAGGCCTTCCAGAGTGGCACTTCCTCTCATCCTCAAGGAAGTCTTCAAGCAGAAGCACAGAGTCACCCACTAGAGATTTATTTTTTCTCTGTTGACTCAAGACAACAGAAGTAGACTAGATGATGAAGTTTTTAGCTTAGAGGAGATGAATTTCATCCCCTCAGCACTCATGTATGACACATAAGTATTTGGTTCTAAATTTTTGATCATGGCACGATTTGTAATGTTCTCACCTTGGCTTTTGCCTGAGAAGTGGACATTTACACCTTTAAGTTGATAATAGACTTGATGATCATAAAGGTCTTTTCCAACCAAAATGATTCTATGATTCTGTGAACATACTCTATATCCAAATCCAAGCCAAAAAACCCACACACCCCCAAACCCCACCTGAATGATTATTATAAATTCCAGTAATTTAATGATACTAAATAAAAATGCCAAATTCAATTAAAGAGAGAAATAAAGTTGGTCTGGAATCAAAGAGTCCACAAAAAAGGCAGAAACAAGGAAATTCATGAATCATTTCACACACAAACACAGACATACGGACACAGACACGCACACAGAACTATTGTCTTATTCAAGGGAAGTAAATACCAATATATTAACCTGGGACTAAACTATTTTACAGACATGGAGATTAATTTTTTGCCAGGCTAACCTAACATATTTCATGCACAGTACAAATTCATAGCAGTTATAACAACTATTATGACACAATAAATACAAGATATTTTTTGCAAACCATGAAAGAGAAGCAAATTCTTTTGGAGAGATTATGGCTTATCACGTGGTCAACTAACAGAGTTGAACAAGTACAGACTCATGAAATATCCCTTTAATTAAAGGTATTAATTCACCCAGAAAACAGCTTTCACATTCCTTAATCATCATGGCTACCACAGCAATATTATCAATATAATTTTAAACCCTTTTAAAATCCTTTATTCTGTACATCACTAGTATGTTCCACTTAGCCTGCATATTTCTCTTCATGCATTACCAAATGTGTCAATACTATACTTATACATAATGTACAATATATATTGTAACTGATTAATTCAAGAAGAAAATCCTATCCTAGTGACATTTTGAACTCTACTGAACAAAGATCATGCTAATCACACAAAAATCAACCACAATATACAGTGAGTTTCATCCTAAAATACAGATTGATAATTTGAGAACAACCAGTTTTCTGGATATTATAAGCAGTAACATTAGAATTCTATTTTCATCTTTATTTTTTACTATTATCTCCAGCAAAAATAAAAGAAAATGTAGATCAATCTGAAGAAGTCAGAAGAGAGATATCATGGCAGTCTAACAATCAAATTATCCTTGTAAGAGGCACTGCAAGATGTGATCAGTGATGATTCTGTGATACAGATTCACAACTCACTTGAACTGCTCAGTTAGAACTTCTACATATCCCACTAAAGTACGTTTGGGATTTCTCCTTTACTGTAGATAGCTGGTCTCTCCTAATGAAGACAATCTTAATTCTGAATGATCTCTTTCTTGGGGGTGTAAGGAAGAAAATAGTTAGTCATCAATAGCAGGAGAAATGGATCATGCACTTCTTTTTCAGTATATAATTATTGAGAAATATAGCTGCAGGCTAGAACTTACACCCAAGTCTTCTTAGCAATGCCTTTATTTTGCAGAAATGTTTGCTAAAACTCTCAAATAAATTAAGAGTTCTATACAACAAAATTCAAGTAGATACATCAATGCACAAGTGATTAAATAAATTTAAACCAGCAGTATTATTTTTAAGATTCCCCTACCCTATCAAGCTCATTTAAAGTTAAAATTAACAAAACATGTTGATCTGATGAATCTCATTGAAAGTGTGTACTAGTGAGAGATACTCCGACTCTTTGAGACAGAATCAGAAAGGGAAAATGGAAAAAGTAAAATACTGGAAACAGCATGAGGATTCAAAGGTATGAGGCAAAAGGTAAAGTCTTTTTTTTCAGTATGCATCTTCATATGCATATGGATAGTTGTGGATAAAGAAATCCCTGTAGACTTTATCCACACCCTGTTTTATTGACTGATTGATGTATTTTATACATATCTAACATTTTTTTCATACGGAAGGAAATGCTTAAAACACAACCCAGAAGACAAGCAAAAGAAGGAAAACAAAACCAAAAGCAAAACATCACGAACTGTATAGATATCCTATCAATAAATTACTAAAATGAAGATATTTTTCAGCAGGTACATTGTGTGTCTCTTGCAAATAACTGTTTGAAAAGAAGCTGAGCACGAAAATTATGAACATCCATTGATAACAGTTTACCTTCTGTGTGTTTCTAGCTGCTGTTACTTTGCCCCTACACGCAACACTTTGTGCTGAAATACTCTCCCTGAAATACTTCAGATGCCATGAAATAGCCACCTACTTAACTAGGAGCTATGTGGCACAATGAATGGTACTCAAAATTTTCAAAGTGGTCTTCTCACTTTTTTTCTTGAAGTTAATTATTATATTTGTATTACTTAATATATTCCTGTATACATCTTTCTCAGATTTCCTTTGTGGCACAGACTGAAAGAAAAGTCAGTAACTGCCAGGTATAAACTACCAGTACTGAGCAGCTATCATTGGTAGTGTGTGTGTGTGTGATGTGTTAGAGAGTATTTGACCATTATTCATACAAAGCCAAACAGTAGAATACAAATCAATTCTTGCTACATTTCATAGCCTATATCTTGGCATAATGGCTTCTGCTCCAATCAATATTTCCAATTGTACTGGGCTCCTATAGGTGACATTAAAGTGAATGTGTATTATTTTGGAATATAACAGTATTGACCAAACAATTATCTTGTGAAAACAGTGGATCATTGCGGCCACTTTCCTCATTAAATGACTAATTCAGCATTTGAAACATGACCCTACTGCAATGTCATGCCACAAATGGCCTTCATACTTTCTATGAATCTTTTTCATAGAACCACTTTTGCTTTCATATCTGAAACAAAAATATGGAGTTTGTAAATTACAGTTATATTGACAACTTAAAAGTTTTACTTACATTTTCAATTTATTTACTTCTTAAATTACTTACTAATTTTATGCCAAAATTACTTTTTGAGCTGCACCTTCTTAAATTTGGTTTTATTCCAGAGTCAGATCACTGGAGGAAGCTTTGGGAGAAATTCTGCTGATCTATTCTTAAGTTTTCAGAGCATCAAGATGTGGCTTATCTGAATTATTAACTCAGGTTTCAGGATAAATCTTTTCACAGATGCATATCTTAACCTTTCACTCTCATCCTTTTTCTTTGCAAAGCTGAAAAACTAATACATTTTTGAATTTACTGAAGTCAATAGGAGGTACAAATGTTTGACTCATCTGAAATGCAGGCTTTCCAAATGCTGAAATAACAGTTTTAGGATCCTAAAGTAACCTTTCCTCCCTGGCAACTTTTACTGTGTAGACAGAGGCTCAACAAGTAGGAGATTCACAATTTAACACTATAAAGCAACTGGGTTTTTGGCTAATACACACAGAAGTTAGCTAGGACTGATCAGCTACCAACTGAAGCATAAATATTCTCACTCCATCTCAACCCAAAAAGTCTTTGATGGTCAGAGAGTCCTCAGGGGGACAGAAAGGGTGACTTCTGTTGTGCCTTGCAGTTCACTGATCCTGTGTTGTTGACTTGCAGTCTTCTGATTTTTTGTTTTTTTCATGTCAATATTTTTCCTCCTGAATCCTCAGCTGCTGCCTATGACAGTCTCAACAATTACATTTATGTGCTACTACTTTTCACATCTTAATAAAAGTTGGCTAAGTAAAACTGCCAAGTTTACCCAGCTTAGGTGCACTAAACCAGGACTTAGATCACAGAAACATCAGGCTGAAGATCCAATAACTTTTACAACCTCAAGCTGGTTTGAAGATAACAATCTAAATATCCATCCCAGCTATATGCTTAAATTAATTGGTTGGGGTGGGGGGGAGGGAGAGGGAGGAGCAAAGTAGGTGCCTATAAGAAGAAGTCTAGTTGCCATTGGGGGCTTCTGGTTTCCAAGTGCCTTTCCAGAAGCCTGCAGTATTCCCAGATATCATGTCTGCCATTCCCTACAGGGATATCCCAGCTTCCCTATGCACTGGACATCTGCCTTTAAGCATGTGAGTCAGTCACTGTATAACCACACAAAGTGTAATAATGTAGATTAACAATTTTTCAGGTTTATTTGTTGGGGTTTTTTTAACTTATTTTAAACAATTTATTTCTTTCTTTATAAATATGTATTTCAAAATCTAAATTTATTTTCATAAATCAACACATGAAATATTCTGGATTAGCCACTTGTGGAAAATCCAAACAAGGTATCTATTTACCACACTCCTAGAAATGTTTTCTGCATTTATAAAGTAGGAGTGAGGGGCTGATATATTTTCTCAGTCTGGCCACTGACAACATGACTAGCTTGAGAAAGAATGCAGAAAGTCAGAGTCTGTCATGTTTACCTCAAGTAATGTCACTGACCTCAGTCAAAGTTAGAGGCTGCTATCTGTCAAGGAGCAAGAAGCCTCCAATATATCTTTTTCTAGAGGTTGAGACTCTTTGTAAATGAGGAGATTCTCTTTCCAAAGTGAGACAAAATGTTACGTACCACTCTAGCAATCAGAATTTCACCTTGCCCAGAGCTTTAGAGGACATTGCAACCACCAGACACTGCAAGATAGATTGTAAGAAGCCCCAAATCTAATGATGGTGAACAATGAAGTGCAAACAGGTAGTTAGGCAACATAAAGTCCTGTAATGCTGAATAGAAGTATAAGGATGTGAACAAGATTAACACTGTAAACAGCAGGAAACCCATGGGATAGGACAGTGGGCCCATGAATAACCAGCGCAGAAAATTAACTTTCTGTGAAATCATAGTGATGTATTGATAACTGGGTGAGCAAATCTACTAGGGAAAAATCCTTCTGATGATATCAAATCTTTCTTTTTTAATTGTTGGTTGTTTTTTTTTTCATTTGGGCTTTTTGTTGGTGTGGGCTTTTTTTTGTCTCAGAGGCTAGAAAAGGGTATGGTATGACAACTTAACTGAATAGTGACCATGTGTGGGAATCTGGCCCTTCCTTTTTAGCATTGTCTCAGAAATCGTAAACCACGTGCTCGGGTGACATCTTATGGCGGCTGCCTGGAATGCCTGAGCCTGGCAACGTGGGATGGCGCAATAAGCTAGGCGCCCGCCCTCCACCCGCCTCCGGATGCGTGTCTCCGGTGACAGCCTGGCAAGGGACCAATCCTACGGCGCAGGAACCGGACATGTCCCGCCTTCGGACCTGTGATTGGTGCGAACTGTTGACTGACGGCTCCCAGTCACATGACTCTGCCGAAAAACTCTATAAAAGAGGCTGGATCACTTCAACACGTGGGACCCTCACCGCCATCTTCCAAGTAGGAAGCAGGACACCGCTGGATCTCAGGGTGGTGAATATTTTCTTTTTCTTTCTCTTTCAACTGTTTTCTCTGTTTCTTTCTTTCTTTTATCTCTCTCTCTTTCTTTTCCTTGAATATTGAGTTGCCTCAGTGTTGGACCTAATAAAGTCAGAGCCAAATGTGTTGATACCGTGCCTCGGTTGTGCTTTGTCTGAACTCAAGGATCACGAATCTTTAATATTTCGGGTCAGGATTTTTTGGGGGTGCTTTACCTGCAGGCAGGTTAAGCATACCGGGTGTTCGCATTGAACCAGGCACGCCGCACGTGGGCTGCACTGGAATTATTTATATTTTTGGCGGGCCCTGCGCGCGGGCTGTCTGCATTGAACCAGGCACGCCGCACGTGGGCTGCACTGGAATTACTAATTAGGCGGGTCTCTCTCTCTCTCTCTCTCTCTCTCTCGGGGAGCAGGGGACGGGGATTGTCTGCATTTTATTTCTAGATTTGCTCCTTTTTGACTAATTAGGCGGGTCTCTCTCTCTCCCTCTCTCTCTCTGGGGGGGGGGCGGACGGGGGGCGGCTGTCTGCATTTTATTTCTAGATTTGCTTTAGAGGCGGACCTTAAATCCGGAACCCGACACCATGAAGAAGAAATAATTAATTGCTGGAATTTGGAAAAATAAATCCTGTAAATAAAAGGCAAAACTATTGCTTGAGAAGAATCCATACCTTTCACTACCAGGATCAGAACTTACTTTATTCACCTATCTTAGCCAAGATTTATTAGCAAAAGGATCTGTGCTTGGTCTTGGAACCAAAAAGTGCTAGAGTGGAGTCTGAGTTGGACTTGTCCAGTGGTTCAGGTGTTTGCCTGAGAAGTGAAACCCGCTTTGTCATACCTTGTGTTATGTTGAGAAACCCTTCTCCAGTTCTTTCTTTAGAAAATTTCCCAGTGTTAGAGAGGAACTATGGAATGCCAAGTCACTGCTCTGGCTTGAGAGGGCAGGTTGCTGAAAAAAAGATCTGCTTTCAACTAGACAGAGCAAAGTTTTGAAATTAGATCTCTAACATCATCTTTCTAGTCAGCAAACCACTGAGGAAGACAGGAACAGATTTCCCACTAGGGTGCTCTACAGGAGGTAGAAGTCTTCAGACTTTCCGTGAACACTGTCTGGTCCTGCACATTATGTATCTTGTGACACTTGTGCACATCTGGACTGAAATTGCACCTGCTTTCATTGTAACCTCTTCTCCGTTCCAAAATTAAGTAAAGCATTGTTGCTTCTTGATGTATTGAAAAAGGATATTTCAAGACAAAAAAGTTTTAATTCTACTGCACCAGAAAAGGACATATTTAAACCTCAGGTTTGTCACAAAATAAAACTACATTCTCCAGCCTGCTCTGATGGTAATAGGTGCTATATGCGTATGCTGATAGATAGGCACAGCCATGTCTTATATGATCCTCACAAATAAGCAAAGGGCAGTGTATGCCTACACAATTCCTATGGAAAAGACATTCATAATGTCTTTTCACACATCAACAGTGGTACAAGATTCCTGAGAAATACTGATTTTGTTATTTTTCAGGCTACAGTGTCCAACCTCAAACATTCCTCAAAAGGATGAACTAAATCTGAGTCATGAATAAAGGCAGGATGTTTATACATCCCAGGCAAGATGGTAACAAAAGATAGTATTATTGCAAAACGAAATACTGTTTTCCCTTGAATTTTCAGTAAGCTTCAAAACCTTCTTGGTACTCTGAAGATCTGAATCTAGTAGCTCTGAAGTTTAGTCAGTTTCTTGTAGTTAGTTTAACATGGTGGTTGAAATATATTGCTGGATATCATGGACAGACACTAGGCAAAGTATATTACACAAATTGAGACAAAAAGGAATGAAAGATGATAATTTACTGGTTCCTTGTTTTTTGAACTTCTCTTCCTCTAGGAACTCTATCAGTGATAAACCAGATGCTAACCCTGTTATGTAACAGTGACACACACTGTCATGCACATCATTTGTTTTCTTACAATCTCTATGTAATCATATTAAGCATCATAAGCATGCCAGTGACACCAATTGACTGAGAGAAAGTGGAAGAGGAGAGCAGGGATGAAATAAACAAATTTATGAATACTAAATTCCTAAACACAGATAACATTAGAAGTTTAAAGAAACATTTTCATGCTTCCAGGTAGAAATAAGTATTTGAAGACTTGCATGAAAAATCAAGCTTTCTGATTAAATGTTGCTGACAATGGGAATGCACACCATCTCACACCAAGGAACATTTGAATCAAATATCCTAGCTTTTCAATTATCAGAGACAGAGAAAGGTTATAAAATCACTATGTATGTCATTATATATGTGCTTGTGTGCACATATATATGTCTGCAAAATAATTTTTACACCATCATGTACAAAATGCTTTCTTTTAGTAGCTGACTTAGTCACTAAGGATAAAAACATTGATCATATTTTAAATGAGACTATTTTAATTATTTATATAGTTGTGTTTGCTTAGTATTTCTAAACTCTTATTTCTTCATCCCCATAATAGATAATGACTTTAGTTCTATTAAGACACTTCCCACAGAATATTTCCAAACACTGGAAAAATGAAATAGATAATAGAAATAATATTGTGACTTTGAAATATTATTTAAATAGACAATTATTTTGATAATTAATTAATGATTTTCTTATATAACTATACATGTACAAATATATAGAAGTATATCTATATTTACATATAGGTATACATGCACATAAATATAAACACATATCTATGTAAATATGTTTTTGTTTCTTTTTTTTTTAAATCCACTTTTGTCTTAATGAAGTTTTGAAGATAAAGGAAGAGTTGCCTTCTTTATGCCTGTGCAATCTATGTCTTGACAATTCTCAGCCTTCATCAATTATTTTCCATCCATGTGCTAGTGGTTTCACGTGGTGTGATTGCTGGGATATGATGCGGTCTGTTTCTTGCCAATGAAAAATAGAAGTGCCTGACACGTATGTTGTTATTTCTTGTACCTATAAATGGCCTCATGTCTTTCAGTGGTTTAGAAAGCTAGAGAGGGCAACTTGGTGTTGTGGGACTCTGCAGACTGAAATAATAGGAAATAAAACAAGAGATTGAATGTGATTAAATCCAACATCACTGATGTCAGCGTGTACTTCTGGCTACCACAATGCCAATACTTTGTCGGGCACATTAAATACTGTGGGGATCCTGGACTGTAGCAGTGGGTAGGACAATGTGGTGATAACCCTGTATTAGTTTCTCATAGTTTTTGATGTATCCATGTAATCTATCCAAGTCATCTATTCTGTAATCTTTTACTAATCCAGGAATACCTGTGTACATTTATATGCACAGATGCTACGATGCTGCACAGCAGGGAGACAGGTAGCTTAGCTAATCAGTCAGTCATAGAAAAAAGATACTTATGTTCCAGAAAGCATAAGAACTGTTCCCCTGATGGGTGGTAGATTTAGCTGAAATACAAATATAAAGAGAAGAGTCTGAGGCTGTATTTCCTTCCTGATATGCTACAGGGTCTTTGACAAGGTACTGCATAAATCCGAAATGAGTAAATAATGCTCAAATTACAAGTATTCATTAACAACAGAAAAAAAGCCAACGGTCAGAGATTTACTACAATACTTTTAAAAAGTATTGTGAACTAATGACTTTCTAGTCCTTTCTGTGAATAGAACTGCTATTTCTAAGATACACCAGTCTTCCCTGAAATGGATGTAAATGATGTATAGGTGAATGAGCTTAGCATGGCTGGACAGGTCATGCCTCAGTTGGCTGCTGCTGCTGCTTCTGTCTCTGGCATGACCGAAGCTGAGTCTGAGCAGTCTCATTCAGCTTATCCAATTGTGTAGCTGACATTGTTGCTTCATCATCTTCAAGAAACGACTTTGTAGAAGTGTATTACTTTTTCAGACACTTTCCAAGGAGAGTTTTGGACTAAAAAAAGTGTTCATCTATCTTTGGTATATGTGGTATCACAAAAATAAATGGCTACAGAAAATTAAGGTTTAATCTTGAAATTACACTTTCTGTGCCTTCTACTGGTGAAACTACAAGCTGTAGTTTTGGGTAGATTAATTCATTGACAAATGAGGTTGGTGCTGCCACTATAGAGTTTCTTCTAAAAGATTCTCACCTTGGGAAGCACCTGACAATTACAGTGCATATATAGTAACCAGCCATTCCAAGACTGCTTTTGCTTGTTATCTAGCCACTACATGAACAGAGAGCACTCAGAAAAAAAATATATTTTCATCGGATACCTTATTTATTAATTCTGCAGCTACTGTGAAACACAACACAATAAAAGAGAATCCTAGTGTACAACCCATGCTGACTCCCCACTATCCACATGCATTTTCATTTAGAAGAAAAAAAGACATTTTTACTTCAGTTTCAATACAATAGGCACAATTGTATTAATTTTGCAAAAAGCTTGAACTTTGCTGCCCCTCAAAATTTCTGAAATCTCATAGACTCTTTAATTCTGTTTCTTAGCATTTTTGTTTCCATACATGTTAGTGTTGGGGATTGGCTGCATGACAAAGGTCATGGCTCATTGGAACAACTGTACGAGCAGAGCAGATTCTGAGGCAAGCAAGACTAGGCCTCAGGCCCTGGCCGAAACTGCAATTCATGCTGATGATAGCAGAACGGCAAGGATACTGAGACCTTGACAGGGATCGTAAACAACTAACTAAAGGGGGAGTGAGAGCCGTGAGAATGAGAAAGAAGCACAGCTGGCTAACCGCAAGTAGGAGGGATATGCAAAAGTAACTTGTAGAGCTTCAGCCAATCAATAGTTGACTAGTAGGCATAATTAAAATCCACTGTATAAATAGATGCTGTCTGGGCTAATAAAGTGACGCATGCTTTATCACTCATAATGAGTTGTCTGCGTGTTGTTCCTCCGCTACTCACATGTTAGATATATAGTAGCAGCCTGTGCTCCATCTTGAGATTGGGAGATTTCCTATAAAATGTCATTTAGGACTCTCTGTGGTTTGATTCCATCGTGCTTCACAGATTTGATTTCTGCTTATTGTCAAAGTTCATTTCTGCACAGGTTAATACTTTGGCTGTAGGTAGATTCAGCCTAGTGCTGTGCAAAGTCATGCATCTTGCTTTTTTTTTCCCAATGCCATTTCCTCTGGCTGAAAATTAAAGAGAGTTTTGGTGAAAGAAAATGATGTCCAGCCATCCCGGGCATAGCTGGCAGCGGGGCTTCTTGTGGGGGTGGAGGCAGGGGCTGCCCTCAGCTGGTCACAGCAGGTTCCAGCCGGCTCCACCACAGGGAGAGCCAACACACTATGTCCCACAGCCAGCCCTGCGCAGTCCTGGCTTTGCTCTGTCCCTGGTCAGGCATTGCCTCTTGTGCTGCCTTTCTTTCCAGCTTCTCTGCTGCCCATAGCCATTGCTGCCTTTCTTAAATATGCTTTGGCAGAGGTGCCACGTGCTCCCCTGGGTGATTCAGCTTTGGGGTGTGGTGGATCTGCTTTGTCCATTGTGGAGCCAGCTGAAACCACCTGTGACTGGCAGTGCCTGGTCTCCTCCTACACAGGCCACCCTGCAGCCCGTTGCTACCAAAACCCTTCCAATTACGCCTAGTGCGCAAGCTTACAAACACAAAATTGCATCCATAATGCAGGGACAGATCATGTTCCACTTTGCCTCTGTCCCTGGAGAAGCCTGGAAAGACTGAATTACCCCGCCGGATTGGGAAGTTTCACCTGGAGCAACTACTGAGAGAAGAGCCAAGGTGCGTCTCATGTCCCTGCCTCTCCTCTGTGTGCCTAAAGTCCTGGAAGGATAGGAGCTTCTCCCTGGAAAGCTGTTTGGAGGATCCAATTCTGGAGCTACTTGTGATTCTTCAAACACATCCAGAGAGCAGTCACTGACATGGCTGTGCAAAAACAGTGAGAAAGCTTGTCCTTAAAACTAGTCAGCAGAGCAATGGCAAAGCAAGGGCTGTGGGGAGAAAGAGTGTGAAACAGAATCATCCTTTCTGTGGTTCAACAAACTGCTTCTTTGTTGTGCTGCCCAAAGTTGGGCAGCTATTCGCCTCTGCTCTTCTGGGTCCTTCTTCTTCTAAGTGTCCTTGATGTCAGAGGGTCAGATGTTCAGTGAGATGTGAGCTCATTGCATTAGGAGGCTCCTCTGATGTCAGCCCATATACATGACCTAACGTAGCTGGGTGGGGAGCAGGGGGGCTATGAGTTCGGAAGAAGGAGGAGGGGCAGCGTGCTCAGGGCCCCTTTCCTTGCATTGTTCCCCCATGCCATTTTGCTTGCCAGAGAGAAAGGCTGCCCCTTGGGCACAGTGACTGCCCTCTGCCTCCCCTCATGCATCCTGGGCTCAAGCCCCATCCTCAACCCAAGCATCCTTTGCCAGGCTTGTGCCAGGCATTCACTGCCTGTCTGGTGCTCACTGTGTGGGGAACACACTGCGTGCACAGCCTGCCCTGCATACTTCCACAAGGGCCAGGCTGAGGGCAAGAATCACTTGCTTAGAACTGCCCATGCTGCTCCAGCACCGCACAGGCTGAGCTTCTGCTCCAGCACTGCTGGGTGCACTGTGCACTCCTTTTGCCTCGCTTCCACCAGGACTCCCAGGGCCTTTTCTGCAGAATTGTTCCTCGGCCAGTCCTGCCCCAGTCTACAAGCCTGGCCACATCGCACAACTTGTGCACCATCCTGCATGTCCTTCTGTTATGCTTGGAGAGGTTTCTGTCAGCCCGTTTCTCCAGCTGGTGGATGCATGGCCCCCTGAGTGGCCACCCTCCCCTCCAGGGTGGCCACTGGAGTTACTGGAGTTACCCACAACATTGTGGAAGGTGCCTTCTGTCCCATTGCCACCCAGGCCCTTACTTCAGATATTCACCAGCGTCAGCCCCAGCATTGTCCCTGAGGTGCACCACCAGCAACTGTCCCACGGGTGGGCTTTGTCCCACTGATCACAAGGCAGTGGTCCTCTCACCTTGTAGTCCCCTTCTTCTGTCCATGCCTCACCCATTTCTTATTAGGATACTGTGGGAGACTGTGTCACGGGACATGCTAAAGTTGAGATAAATGACATTCACTGCTCTCCCCTTGCTACAATGGTCCAGTCTTCTTTTCCTCCTCACAAGGTCTCAGGTGGGGCCTGGCACAAGTCTCCCTTGGCCAGTCCCCACTAGCTGCCCCACCTAATATGTGCTGCTGGCAGTTTGCCTCCCTTTTGACTTGGTCAAATCAGTGACCTTTCAAAGGAGAGGAGAGCATTTTACCTCATAGGTTACAGCAGGTAACTCTTGTGTTGCCTTCAAATTCTTCAAAACTGTTGCAATGTCAAAGTTACACAAATGAAGCCAGGCCCTTGTCTTGCCTCTCCCTTGGGGCTTAGTACAGAAGAAATGATGCTTCATGCTTTAGGGCAGGGAAGTGGAAGACAGGCAAGAAGGGTTCAGACAATCTTTTTTTATAGGGTTTATGTGGCAAGATTTTGGTAGTGGGGGGCATCAGGGATGGCTTGTGTGAGAAGACACCAGGAGCTGCCCCCATGTCTGACAGAACCAGTTTCAGATGGCTCCAAGACAAACCCACTGCTGTCCAAAGCTGAGCCAATTAGTGATGCTGGTGGTGCCTCTGTGACAGCATATTAAACAGAGTGTAAAAATGCTATGTAGCAGCTGTGAGAGAGGAGTGAGAAAATGAGAGAGACAACTATGTGGACACCAAGGCCAGTGAAGGTTCTGGCTCATCTTTTGGGGAGTCCACCTCCATGGGTTCCTCTTGTTGACCTGCCACAGCAGCCCAATTGATTCCAGGCCCTCCCCTCCTCAGTCCTTTAGGTCATGTTCAAGGAGAGATAGCACCTATTCTGCTCAAGCAGCAGGAGGAGGAGGGGGATGGGAGAGACGGTCGCACACAGCCATTAAAACGGAACAATTCTTTTATTTATTTTTGGGAGATCTGCAGGCTGTCTGTACCTCTCTTTCCCACCTTTGGGATGTCTGTATACTTTGCCCTCTGTCACGGTTTAAAGCTGGACCGGCTATTAAACCTCCGGCAGATGCTCTCTGTTATCCCCCGCCTTCCCCCCAGAGGGAAAGGGAAAAGGGAGAGAGACTTCTGGGTTGGAAAGTTAAAACAGTTTTAATAAACTATAATAATGAAAAAGAGTATAATAACAATAATAGAAATAATCATATATATACAAATATATATACAAAACCAAGATTGAGATCCCCTGAAGTCAGTCACGTCACCACCGGCACTGCAGGGCAGGCTCCGGGAAGGCCCAGCCTGGGCCTAGCGACGGTCGAGAGCTGGATTCAGGGATGCACGGATCGGGATCGGGGGCAGCAGGAAAACAGACGGAGTCCTCCTTGGACACCGGCCATAGCAGAAAGAGAGCGAGACCCTCGTGATCCCCCCGCTTTATATCGAGAATGACGTGTATGGGATGGAATACCCTCGTTGGTCACTTTTGGGTCACCTGCCCTGTCCGCTCTCCCCTGCAGCTGCGACCCCCCTTTGTCTCTTCACTCGTAAGCAGTGAGGAATTCAGCAGTGACCTTGGTTTCTCTCAAGAATAAGTACAGCAAGAGCCTTTCTGCACAACATCCCTACCGGTGCCTCAGTGATAACTACAAACTTCGAGCATTATCAGTCCTGGAAGCAGACACTGTCTACAAAAACATGCAGTTAGTTTCAGAAAGTGCAGTTACTTAGAGGAGACTTAGCTGAAAGGAAAAATCACTGAAAGGTGTCCTGGTTTGGCCCAAACCAGGCCAATTAGTCTTAGAGAAACCAAGGTCACTGCTAAATTCCTCACTGCTTACGAGTGAAGAGCCGAAGGGGGTCGCACCTGCAGGGAGGAGCAGATGGGGCAGGTGGCCCAGAATTGACCAAGGTATTCCATCCCATACACGTCATTCTCACTTTCCTATTTATCACTAACCCACTGCCTCCTGGAGGTGGGGCCCAGGAGGGAGGGGCCCTCCTGTCTCCCACTGATTGGTACCAGCTTTGCCAATTCTCCAGTTAAAAGCCTGCAGGTGTGATGGCAGGGGGAGCTACTGCATTTTCCCCTCTGCTTGTGCTGGGGGGAGCAACTCTGCCTGAGGAGGATTTCCAAGCTCTCAGTCTTGGTTTTGTATATATTTGTATATATTTGTATATATTTGTATATATTTGTATATATTTGATTATTTCTATTATTATTGTTATTATACTCTTTTTCATTATTATAGTTTATTAAAACTTTTAACTTTCCAACCCATAAGTCTCTCTCCCTTTTCCCTTTCCCTTAGAGTGGGGGAGAGGGTTAACAGAGAGCATCTGCCACCTGGTTAATAGCCGGTCCAGCTTTAAACCGTGACAAAGGAAAATCGGCCTGGTTTAGGCCAAACCAGGACACTCTCTCTCAGCTACTGTCAGGGGCTGCACCACTTGTAGGAAACTGGGCAGCTGAGGGGCACCTGAGAGTCCCAGCCCTCTGTAATTTCATTGCCACCATCTTGTTCAAGGGAGCCCATGCACGATGGTGTAGTGCCATGTCAGTGGTGTTGGAGGTGAGTCCCATTACACTGGTTCTTCTTGATCTTGTGGTGGATCCACTTCTATGGGGTCCATGCCATTGTTTGGTTGTTCCACTTCCGTTGTCTCCATTTCCTTGTTTATGTGAGCACTGGCAGTGACTTGCATGCTGAAGATGGTGTCTCAGCTGTCTCTCTTCTGAAACTGCTGCCTTTTCCTGCTAAGAGGAGTGTCTGTGTTGTTTACCCCCTCTCAGTTTCCTATTGGCAGGGAGCTGAGCCACTTACATGGAGACAGGCATAGTTTATGGTAATTGAGGACCCCTGGGATACCATCACTGCCTTTTCATGAAGGAGACCCCAGGCATGGTGCCATCTTTGCTGGAGGCAGGTCTACCTCCATTGATTCTGACTCATCTTTTGGAGGGTCCACCTGCATGGTTTCAATCTCCTTATTTGAAGGGTTCTCTTCCATGAGCTCCACCTTATCCTTTGCACAAGCACCAGTGATGACTTGCATGCCAAATATTTTTTTTCCCTAATGTCTCTCTTCTTAATCAGCTTTCTCTTCCAACCAAGCTGAACCATTCGGTGCATTCTTCAGGGGACCAGCTTTTTGGCATGCTACACAAAGGATGACAGTCACTTATTTATGGTTTTGTGGCATCAGGAAGCCACTGTGGTGGTAGTCCATTGAGGAAGTAGACGTAGTTTATGAATGCAGTGATCTCTGGATATTGTTTTACTATTTATAGTTAAAAAAAATGTGAAAGGGATGATATTGGGGTGCAAGCAACCTTAATGAGCTGTTAGAGATACTATCACTAATGTGGCCATAGACTGCTAATAATAAACAAACAGTTGTTTCCATAGTTGCATTCCTCTAGAACTTTTAGTACATCTTGTACCTTACTGCTCATCTTTACCAAAAGCTCTTCAGACATGATAAGGAGTTCAGTCTTCGGGGTTCTCAAAGTTTTCTCTAAAGTATCAAGTCCTGAGAAGCAGGTTTGAAGACATAGGCAAAGAAATACTCTTCAATGTATTTCCATGTTTAATTAATGCCCTTATTGGAATCAAGTGCCCCATTTCTAGTTGAATGTGTCTGGCCTTAATTTTCAGTCTCAGAAACTGTAAGAGAGTATTGCATGAGAAACTCTGAGAGTACTTTTCTGTCTACTGTGGAACTCAAAATGTGCTTTGTTCTTGTTTTCCTTAAATTTTCTCTCAGAAAGAAAGAAAACGTCTACAACAAAGCAGAATCATAGAATCATAGAATCAAAGAATCATAGAAGATCCTGAGTTGTAAAGGACCCAACAAGGATCATCGAGTCCAACTCCTGTCCCAACATAGAACAACCCCAGAATTCACACCATGTGTCTGAGGGCATTGTCCAAATGCTTCTTGAATGCTGTCAGGCTTGGCGCCATGACTGCTTCCCTGGGGAGCCTGTTCCAGTACTCCACCACCCTCTGGGTGAAGAACCTTTTCCTAATATCCAACATAAACCTCCCCTGGCATATCTTCCTGCCATTCCCTCGAGTTCTGTCACTGGTCACCAGGGTGAAGAGGTCAACGCCTACTCCTTCACTTCACCTTGCGAGGAAGTTGTAGACCGCAATGAGGTCTCCCCTCAGTCTTCTCTTCTCCAGGCTGAACAGACCCAGTGACTTCAGCCACTCCTCGTACTGCATCCCCTCTAAATCCTTCACCATCTTTGTGGCTCTCTTCTGGACACTCTCTAGTATCTTCATATCCTTTTTATGCTGTGACACCCAAAACTGCACACAATGCTCAAGGTGAGGCTCCACCAGTGCAGAGTAGAGTGGGACAATCACCTCCCTCAACTGGCTAGTAATACTATGCTTGATGCACCCCAGGACATGGTTGGCCCTGTTGGCTGCCAGGGCACACTGTTGGCTCATGTTCAACTTGCCGTTGACCAGAACCCCCAGATCCTTTTCCTCAGGGCTGCTCTCTAGCCTCTCGTTCCCCAGTCTGTATGTACATCTAGGATTGCCATGTCCCAGGTGCAAAATCCAGCACTTTCCCTTGTTAAACTTCATGTGGTTGGTGATCGCCCACCTTTCTAATTTATCTAGGTCTCTCTGCAGGGCCTCACTGCCCTCGGGAGTGTCAACAGCTCCTCCCAATTTTGTATGTATATTAAGTAGTAGTATGAGTCATTTGAAACTATGAAAAACTTTGCTACGTCTATTGTTTACACTTGCTCAGGATTATTCTTTGGCCACTTGTTCCCACCTACTACTTTTCTCTCCTTCCAGGCATGCATACATTCTTCCCACCTCCTCAGTAGTGTTCATTGTACTGCAGGCAGAGAGGATTACACGTTATTTCTAATCACTGGGCATATACTGCAATCCCACACAGAAATCAATCTTTGTCAGTGTTGAGGTCCAGCAGTTCATTAACCAGTGTCTCATTTTTCAAGGTTCAGAATTTAGCAGAACTGAACATCAGATTTGAACAGTATTCACAGGCCTGCAGATCTGTGGGCACCCCAGACCGGAGTGTTCGGCTACTTGCTGCATTTCGAGACATGGTCCTACAAGTGGTAGGTAAGAGAGAAGCAGTGCAGTCCTCCTCCTCTGAAGCCAAAGGCAAAACTCCCATTGACTTCACAGACATGATCTTTCCCTTTGTGAGAGAGTGACAGATTATCCTACAGCAATACATCCTTCTTTGTCAGATAACAAAAACTTTGGAGGTCTCAGATCAAATAAAAGAACAAGAACATTGCACAGAAAAATTTCCCAGTCAGAGGGGTTGGTGAATCTATATTGCATGGCTGTTTTTTCTTCCATACTGTTTCATGTCACGCAAAACTGGTCACTCGTCATTCCATGTTACACACAGAATAGGGAAAGGAATCTTTTCAGATGGCTACAAACCTCACTCATCTCTCAGTAAATGTTCTTTCTTAACTGAAAAATGAAGCCTGTAGTAGTGGATAAGCCAGTGTTTAAAAGTTGTTGTTGTTGTAAGTCATTGTCATTGAAGCCCAACTTTCTTCTTTATAGGGAAGCACTCTCCATGAACGATTTGTAATTCAGTGCTGAGGAGGCTCAAATGCACAACTGCCTCACCTAATTCGCTAGCACAAGGTAGAAGAGGGGAAAACAAAACAGAAAAATATTTTAAAATCAGTGACAGTGTAAAAAAAAAAAGTATTTATTTGGGAGAAGAGGAGCACTGTGGTCCAATTATTTACTGAATTTTTTTATCTTTGGAGTAGTGCTGACAGTTAAATTTGTATTGTCTGTATAATGAAGATCAAAGAAAATGAAGATCTAAATCGGGGTAGCTCTAATAAAGTTAATCGTTCTGACCCAGTTATAATTGTAACATGTTTATCTTTCAATTTTAAACTGATTTCACCATATTTTACTATTTTAATTATACAAGATAAGCTTTGTCTTCTTAGTCTAACTACACAATGATTCAGAACCCAAGTATTAGATATTCCCCTATGCTCTAATACATTTTATTGATTTATTGCATATCATCCTGCTGAAGTCAAATATTTATCCCCAAATACCATTTTAAAATTTCAAAAGTCTAATTTTAGGAGAAATTTCATTCCTCTGATTCAGTTTTTCAGGACTGTGTGACTGTATAGTCACAAATTCACAAACTTTTATTCCAGGAGAAATCGTAAGATTATCTGATCTGGTATCACTTGTATCATCAAGCCAAACAAACAATTTGAAGAGTACTTTTCAGAAAGACATCTAGTCTAGTGCAGTGCATTTTCCACTGATAATGTTGTATAAACAATATAATCAAGTTATCTCTTTATCTCCATTTGGGATATATTAACTATCTTCAGTTTTTAACATTTTTCTTTGTAAGGCATTCTGTCCAACGTTCAGTTCACAGCTGTGCCTTTTCTCTGTAGTGTCTCCAAATATTCAATCTTGTGTTTAAAAGGGAGACAGCAAAACTAAAGCCAGGTTTTCCAGATGGCTTTCGCCAGTGCTGTGTAACATTATAGAGAGATTCTTTCTACTAAGTTTATGTATTCACAGATAAACTGTAAAGTGACTGAATGACTGTGCAGGGACCTATCTTTCAGAATCAGTGGCAAGCCCACGTGCCCCATCAAAGGTTAAGCAGGGTGATCTGACTGCCATTTTCCCAAAACCAAGAAGAGCTTTGCCTTTGTGAGTTGCAAGGGTGCAAGCTTCTCCTTATATCTCAGATTGTCAGAGTGACTCCCGTACAGTGTATCTCACTGGGCAAAATGTTAGATACAGTTGTTCACAGTGACCAGGGCTGATATTTTCACAAAACCAATATAATTCTGTGTACGTTTGAAGCTAGGAGACATAGATATTCATAAAAGTAGTATCCTGTCCTGGTGAGATTTATCTGTTCCTGCCATTAGAGTTTGGGAAGACAGGCTGAAAGCTCTATCTTTAAGAAAGCAAGGTAGGCTGATACCCCATATGAAGTGTAGAAACTGAGTGGAAATTAGCTCTAGTTGTGAACTTGAGACCTGACTGGTTCTAGGTGGCACCTAGACTCCTGTTAAGGGCATGCCGTATGTTTTCCCATTTGGGCTGTAGGTATGCAGAAACACATCTGGGAGCCTCCATGCAGTCTAGTCTGCACGTATAGACATAGTTTATTAAAAGTCAGTCCTTCTCAGGATGTTCGCTGCTGTAGTCTGATATTCTATCAGAATGGCCTGCTCTGTTTGGTTTTACATTTCTTTTGGAATTGTCTCTATAATGCATTTTTGTATGAACTGAATATCCTTAAAGAAATAGTTCAAATTATATTCTCCTCCTGCATTGTCCCTATTATTATTATCTTTCTGCTAAACCTTATGTAATCCACAACATTCATCAGGAGATAGATATTTGAGAAACAGATGCCTAAATGTAGTTTCCTAAATATTCATCATGATTCCAATCAAGTTTGTTGATATTAAAGTGTTCTAGGGACAGAGAAATGTTTACTGAACACAAATGTACACACATACATACACAAGCAGATATGCACACTTCAGTTTATATATGCATTTACATTTATATTATTTATGTTGATGAGTCAGAGGGTAAAATATTATATTTAGGTATGCTATATTTAATATTTAATGAGAAAGAAAATCATTAATGATAGCAACATTGTACATAATTCTACCTATACCCAATTTAGTGAGAAAAAATTCCTAGCATCTTTGATGAGCATTCTATGCAAGAATTCTTCTTTCAGAATAGTGTTTGCATTCTGACAAGTAGTAAGTGATTCCAGATCAGAACTCCAAATTATAGCAGAATCAAAAATATTGTCAATTTTTTGCAATCCTCTTAAAGATATATCACTCATGACAGGCAGGAGGACTTCTATAAAGTATTAACTGCCTAGTAAACTAAAAAGAAGGTCAACTAAAGGACCAGTTAATTAAATTTTTCACTTTATTCCTAGAAAACATATTGTGATGTTGTCAACCGTATCAGCAGGGTCCGACTTCCGAAGATGAGACACATAACACTGGTGCAATGGGGATTGCTGAGTTCAATTAGCATTTGGATATTATTTTTCAAGCAACTCCAGAGGCAACAGCCCCTGCACATGAGAGGCAAAAACCTTTTATAAACTCAATTAATGAAAGTAAAAATCCTTTATGGAAATACAACAGTCAAAGCAGAAACAATGCTATTGCTAAGGTACAATTAAATATTCTAAAAGAGAGTACAGATGCCTTATCAGAATAACAGCAGAGAGATTATTAACTCCCCTAGGTATACAGGGAAAAGTAATGAGGCAGGGCTAGGGCCAGCGAAGTATAAAGAAAAAAGCTAGGAATCTCCATAAAGCACCCATCCAGTGGTTAGAAAAATCAACAAATTCAGAGGTAGGGCGTCAGGAGCTATAATGTGTACATTAACATTACTCACAGCGATGCACATGAATCTGATTGACTGTTTTCTGTGGTAATAATTGAGTGGCTATCTCACATCCTCTTTCACAGTTTGACAGGACCTGACCCAGATTGTAGGGCAGAAAAGGAAAAAGTTCTGCTGGCTTTAGCTGGGGAAGCAGACAGAGTTCTGTTAGGGTTAAACTCAACAATAGCAGCAGTTTTCCCATGTTTTTTAGACTATGCTGAAGCCACACTTAGCATAATTCCTGCTATGAAGGTCTGCATGCATATGCTATGAGACAGAGTTCAGATCTAAGTTCTGAACCAGGTTGGGTAACCCTCAGCCCATGTCCCAATATATGTTTCAAATATTTAAAAATAGATGCAATCTCTCTTTTTTATTTCTCTCCTTACCTGTAAGAAAGAGAGCTTAATTGATTCATAGGATTATTGTTTCTTTAATGGTTCTCCTCATCTCTTTCACAAAACTTTACTCAGGTAAATCTAAAGTGGAATAGAAACTATTATGTGCTAAAGCAATGAAAGGTGTGTTTACTCTTACAGCAGGAAATAACATTACAAAAAGTAGTGTGAGATCCCAAACGAAGTGAAAGTGATAATTATTTTAAACAAAACTGTTTTCAGTCACTCATACATACTCTGTTCTAGATTTCACTTGCTTGTTCTCCCATACTCACAAGTATCAATATATGTATGTGTAAGTGATCAGGCCATGATTATTTGCACCTTATATAGAGGATGAAGGATGCCAGTTACAGATACTGTCTCTGTAGTCTGTATTTTGAATATGACCCATCATGGTATGTGTCTTCACTATGCACAACTATGTCTCTGGGCTCTTCTTGATTGGTAATGATCAACTGTTATTTGTATAGGTCATTCCTACCCTTCAGGAGTCAACAGTTACTATTCTTTGATCTCTTGCCTCAGAAACTTGGTTATTTTACCCTTCATAAACACTAGGCAAGGTTACAGCCCATTATCTTTTTTTCCTTGTTCTAGGTATTTTTGTGACTAGAGTGTACCTTTCTGTTGCAATGACAGGAAGAGAAGCAGCACATACAATATGTGTCACCTTGTTATCACAGCCTGGGTTTTCTGCTGATGAGTTGTCTACACTGTGGCTTTGTTGTTGCTCGGGCCTTTTGATCTTGATATGAGCAATGCATTTTCAATGTTTACCAATTTTATTGCTGTCAGTTTTGTCCTTGGTAGTTAATTTTAATCCTTCTTTAAAATCCTTGCCCTATTGTTTCTCAGGTACTTTCACCCATACTTATTTCCATTCATATTTTATACCAACCTTAATATTTACATTACAGCTCTCTAAATTGTTTCTTGTGGGAGCAAATTCATAATCTAGGTTTGGCCAAAATCGCTATCCAGGAACAATCTGAATGTCAAGCTTAAACAGCCAGCAAATAGCATAATTATACTGTCAATGTAAAAATGTATTTTGTAGTTTCAATTCATATTGTTAGCCAAGATTCGCTGCAGTGATAATTTTGAGAGGGCATAATTCTATGGATCACTGTGATCCAGACAAGCCTGCTTGTCAACAGCTCTTGATCTATCTCTGACTACAGCTGACAAGAGTCTGAGATGCTCTTGTGTAGTTTTAACGTGAAAGAGACATTTATTCCCAATGTGTCCTGCAACTTGTAAGGGCCACGTGTTCTTTCTGTGCCTTAGCAGAATGAACGCAGGTGACTTCAATTAGGTTCTCCTTTGTTTGCCAATTTGCTTATGATAGTACATTTATGAAGGTACACTATGAAGTAAAACTCTGAGAGAAAAAGTATTTTTTTTTTTAATCAAGTGCTCTGATGCAAAGATGTATGTACCTAATGCAAAGTAATCACAATGTTATTTCAAATATCACATCAGAAATGAATTGTACTCTGACCTTTTCTAAATCTCGTGCAAAATAAAAGATATCTTGAAAAAAGTGCTTATATGTTCCATCTGAAAGCATTGCTTACTCTCTAAAATTTGTTTTAAAAACATTGTTATGAGAACTGGCACATTTAACTATAAATAAAGGAAAGTGTAAATGAAACAGCTCTGTCTGTCAAGCAAAAAGGACCAATTTTACCTCCTTTTTTTCCAGTGTTATTTGAATAAAACACAGGTATGATATGTGTGACTTTTAACCAAAAATTTTGTATCACTCTCTAAAAAGGTATATGAATAAACTGAAAGTTGGAAAAGCTTCTTGCAGATTCATATGAATGAGATTAGCTAGGGTGCAGTAAATTATACCTAAATGAAGCAGTCTCTTCAAATCAATACCTTTTTCCTCTTTCTGTTCAAATGGATGTATCTATGTTCCTTTTGTATGTGTGTGTGTGTGTGTGTGCACATGTGTACAACCATGACATTTTGCTGTTTTGGAGGAGGAAAGATAGGGCTCTATAGATTCAGGAGCAGTTGGATAAATATTTCTTTTTCTGAATGCAACATCTGAATTAATCCTTCTGCAACCTCTTCAAAAACTGGCTACCTGTTGACTTAACTGAACATCAATATTTGTAGTACATGCTTCATACTGTGTCAAGTAAGTCACCAAGGCACTCAGTGCAAGTTTTGCTGTCCACACATCTGTTGTTTGCCATAGCAAGTTTGACATTAACACATCCGGGAGTCCTCAGTGGAGCTATGTAGCAGATTGCGCCATACTGAGAGCAGAAAGGAATGTCAGGTGATTGGCAGATCCCTAACACCTTTCTCAAAAGCTAGACTCTATTAGGGAGGGTAAAAGTTCCTTAAGGGTTTCCAGTTTAGGAGCTGATTCTAATCATAATTACAGGAATTTCACACAGATATAACTCCCCTTTGGTCTGAAGTAATGACTCATCATGGTGCATGCTGAAAGAAACAGAGCTCAGAGAGTCATCTGATTGTGGCAGCACAGTTATGAAGGGGTAAGTTTGAAGGAAGTTGTGCGTACTAAGCCAGATCAGAAATAAATGTTGTCAAAGAAAAACTAGGGAAAGCTGGAACAGGCTTCTGTCATTTTGGACTGATTGAGGTATATTTAGCCTCAGCACTTGCTGAGAACACAGCATTCTTGTTTAAGTTCAGCAGGTAACATTGATAACATTGTAGAAACATATATCAAAGAGACAGAAGTTAATTCCTCTTATACAAGACTTGTATCCGTAGTATTGCCATGTGGTAAAGTTGTAGTGTGTCTTGTTAATAGAGGAATATTAAAATAATTCTGATTCAATCTCTGTTTAAAATGAAATAAAGTTTCTTTTTTTTTATCAGTTACTTCTTCTAAACTCTTTTCTAAACATTTCTCAGAAACTGGATAAGAAAAACTTACAGCAAACACCCTTGTTGATTTTCATCTGGCCAAACTGCTATGACCTTTACTCTTGTTTTCTTATACCTCGGCACCATCTGCAGCCATGTGTACGTTAATCTTGACAGAATAAGATATTACTCTAAAACTGGGAAAAAGAATACTTTAGGCATGATTTCAGATTTTGCTACCATAATTTTCTGCTTGGGAATCATTTCCTCTTGCAATCTGGAATTACTTTTAAATAACATGAAGTTAAGGGTGAAACCAAGAAATTTTCCTTGATTCCTAGATCTGAGAGCATAGCTTGGCTACATCATGACTTCATGTCAGGATGAGACCCAGGTAGTTACCCTGCCCTGTATCCATAAAAAGGAAGGGGTTTTGCATCCTCTGAATTGTTCTGCCCTGTCGATGGAGGCATGCTTTCACAAATTTCTATAATGGTTGCACAGACTGGAGGAATTTTGTAGGCAGATCGCACAGTATCAGTGTAATATTAATATTCTAATTTATGAGTATTTGTGATAAAACAATTCATGAGGTCTTTGGACCCCAACACTCGTATTGAAGTCTGCTCAAGGCTCACAAAAGGGTCTGTGAGTCTGGAGCTAGTGTGGAAACCTCCAGCAGAGGTTTCCTGGTGCATCCTTGTAGAGGGGTTTTTGGAGGAGAATGGTCATGTAATGAGCCAGAAGTATGAGAGTATGGAGTGAGGGCCTAGCTGCGTGACAAGAGTCATGTAGCTAGTGTCAACAAGCTGACCTTGGAGAGAAGAGATGAGGAAAAACAGCAGTTGAGCAAACAAGAATTGAGGGAGTAGCCGAGGGGAGCCGAACACGGAGGAAAAGAAACAAGAACTGAAGGAGCCAACTAAGAAAGGACCAGTGGCAGAGTAGTAACCAATAAACGCATCAAAGAAGAGTATGCTTGAAGTGTGGACAGTAATATTAACCAATAGCAATGCACATGCTTACAGCCAGGGAAAGTACAAATGTATAAAAGGGACAGCTTATGCTTAATAAAGCGTCTTCACTTTGATTCACATTGGATTGTGTGGAGGCGTGTTTCTTCTCCTCACATCATCAAGCAGTAATTTCACTCTCCACTTTGATTCTGATCATGATGTCATAGTCCAAAACTGAAATACTAGATGAAGAATTTTCTCTTCACAGAAGGATACATATCTGTTGCCCTAAGGAAACACTGCTGGGTCATTCTGCTTTTTGTTTTGGTAATATTGTCTCTCTTGCTAATAAATAAATAAATACAAAGTGCCTAAAATATCCCTTCACATGAGAAGCTTCCTTGATGTCTTGTGGTTGTTTCTTTTTTTTGATTTATAATTTGGAAAATAGATTGATCCTCCCTTAAAGCAGCACGACTACATCCAGCTGAGAAAAAGGAGGATTTAAAAATTATGAAAGCAGAAAAACTACACATCTGCTGGAATGTGACCTGATTCACATATTCCTTGTAATTAATGACAAGCTGTAAGTAGAGTTTTAGAAACCATTTGCAGAATAGTAAAAAGAAAATGTGTAATTTATATTAGCATTCCAGATATGGTATGCTACAATGTGATATATAGTATTGATAGGTAAGACTGAGAATTAGTGCTAAAATGGTAGAATAATGATTCTGTGAGGCTAATAGCCAGTTTTGAAGGCTCAGAAAGTTACCTCTGCTTTTACTAATGATTTACAAATTTCCCATCATTCTTTGTAATACAAAGATATTTGCATATTCCAGAAAAAGTATCAAAAGTGCTCTACCTGCACCAAGAACTTCCCAGATATGGGGCAGGGTGCTGGGATGCCTATGTGCCTCTATATTTAATACACACAAAACTTTCCTCCAGTGATAGGAAGTGGAAGCATTGCTTACAAAGATGTTATGACATCAGTTTGAAAATAGGTCCAGGAAGGATGCTGTGAAAGTGCATCCAGTGTATACACACACTGTTCATGGAAACTTTTTAATGCCTTTCCTGGTCAGACAGAGCCAGAGGGGGGTACTTGATTTTTGAAGTTACAGGATCTACCACAGCAGCCTGCATGTGAGGATTTACTCAGGTCCCTCCAGCTCCAGCCAGCTTTATTTTGCCAAAATTAGAACTAAGATGCCATGATTTGATCTCAAGTGCCATATAACATTGCAGTGATAGGAAGGCATTATGGAGGGTTCAGATGGGGGCCAGGTAAGATGTTAAAGTGGTAATTATATTTTTTTCCTTCCTTTCTTCCCATTGGAGAAACTTGTTTTCTTTTAAATCTACCTTCTGAGGTCTGGATCTTGCTTGCTCTGGCCCCTGTGAATACTTTTACGTGTTTGATTCCTTCCATTTTGGGTTATTGCTCATGTGCCTCATATTGCAGACTTGAGATTTATTCTTTCCTGAGAAAATCTTTGCATATTGTATCTTAGACTCAAAATGCTAATAAATAATGTCACAAAACACCTGAGGGAAAAATCCCTCAAATTCTTCCAAAGCAAAATCATCATGAATCACTTCAATTATTATTTTAAATAAGTGCTTTAAGCACTCTAGAATAAACAGTAGCAATAGGTATCCCTCAGATTAAGTTCCTGGCCTATAGCTCAAGTATTCCATAAATTCAAAACACTGCTGCAAAAATGAAATGAAGGAATGCTTTGAAAATATCTAAGTAATGCCTCTGGTAAGGTGCAGTCCTAGTCTGAAAAGTCATGAATTCTTATTGACAGAGATAATAAACATATCAAGACATCAACAGATTGGCAGAAAAAATTAAGGCTGGCACTTGAGCGTGATATTCCTAGATATCTTTTAATCTATATCTCTTTATCAGGAATGGTAGAGAAGGGAAATAGGGATGTTATTTTTAGCATCAAATTTAGTTATTATGTTTAATTGCAATAGTGTAATGTGATTGAATTTACACATATATCTGTATACATGAATATTTATGTCAGAAGGTGCAAAAGTGTCCCGTGTGTGGGCATCTATTATATGCATACATCACACACTGTACAGTGGGAACATTAGTCATATTGACTTAAATAATAATGTGTTATAATTGATTCGTTTCATTTATTCATACTTTCATCCATGTTTTTAATAAGACTTCGTAACACTATGTTGCAATGAGATGTTAGACTGAGGAGCAATGGCAAAGATTATCATATGTTAGAAAGTTCCCACTCCGATCAGGATCACTAACCAAGCCATAACCAAGAGCTAATTGTCTTCAGTGTGGATTTAAATGCAAAGACAATAGAGGAAAGATGAAATTAGACTTTTAAGGTATCCAGTCAAATTCTATTACATAATTTTTCAGCCACCGAGCGCCCAATTCAGAAAGGTTCTGAAGGCAAGACTTTAAAGTTTTTAGATACTTTGAAACAACGACCTTTAAAAATCCTTATCAATCTAGTCTTAAGTACTTGCCTTCTGACCTAAGTAAGAGACACAACTACCCAGCATCAGATGCACACATGGTTTAACAGGCATGCAGGCATGTTAAAAAAAAATTTCTTAATCATGCAGAGGTGAAAATAAGAAAGATGATGCAGTGGGTTATAGCATTAACTTGCAATTCAGAAAAGCTGTGTTCCAGTCTGTCTTTTGTCATACATTTCCTTAAGGACTAGAGCCATAACACCACCTAAATCGAAGTTCTTAACATTTACATGCCTGGTCCGCAGACTAGAAAGCACTGTAATATCTATAGATTCCTTTTATATCACTTTAAAATTTCAGGAACAGTCCTATGATGGTTCTTGCATGTAATAATGAAATTAAAGAGAAAAATTTAAGGTTCTTGTTCATTCCCTTCTATACTGGGCAATAGTGCTGTTTCAAGAAAGATAAAAAGTAGCCCTTCCCTACATAATTTATAAACCACAAGGGAGAAATATCTCACATGAAAAGCTAATAGAGCTATCTCAGTTTTTTGTACTCCAATCACAAGTCATCCAACCAAAGATTAACCTCCCCCTTCTAAGTAGTCACACCTCACACTCCTTTATCTTGAATTTAATATTGGCCCTGAGAAGAGGATATACATATGGCTTGGGAAGGGAATTTTTGTTGAAGAAGCATATAAACTCTAGCTTATATGAAGCAAAAGCAATAGAAGGATGCAGAGCTTCCTGGGTGAGAGTGCTTCTAAGTGTACACTAGTGTCCAGGGAATTTAGGACAGACCAAGACATGTCTGGGAAACTTAGCTGTCTATAAATCAGCTAGACAAAGTTGTGGAGTAAGGTGGATCTCTTGAAAACAGATGTCATTAATTGTAGACTTCCCTTTAAAGTGCTGGTTGCTTTCTGACTCAGTATGAAAGAAGACATGACTAAGCAAGTGTGATCATTTAAAAATTTAAATATAAGAGGGTTTTTTTTCTTACTGTTCTTTATCCTTTGCTTTTTGCAAGCGTACTAACAGAATGAAAAAGATATGCTAAATTCAGGTTTTAATTTATGTGGTAAAGATACACTTCCTGACATGAGCTTTGCACTTTCATTTTCTTTCAAACAAGTGAGTCTCTCTAAACTGGAGTGACATTTATAAAAAAGTCAATACAGCATGAAACAGAATTTGCAGTTTCCCAACCGAGAATTCATGAAACAGCACAGCTGGGATTCTGTCTCAGCAAGGCCATCGGGTTTTCATTCCATAAGAACACTGAAATCCTTGCTAATTTCCTTCCTTATGTCTCCTTTATAAATTAGAAAGTACTTCTAATTATGGTAGTCAATAAGCATGAATATTTCTTGTAAAGTGATTACCTCTAAAATCTTGGGAGTTTTTCTTCCCTCTTATTTTTTTTTTAAGATAATTAAAATGAAGCTGCTACAATATTGCTCAGAATTCTGGGTACCTTCACTATTCACTCCCATGTACTCAGGGGAAAGCTGAGAGACAGTGTCATCTGATCTGGCTTTGCCTCAGGAGAAAAGTCCACGATTACATTCCCCCTCAAAAAGTGCTAAAATTAAGGCTTAGAAGTCATCCTCTTATCTTTCAGCAACCAATTAATGTGAAATACTTGGGAATGATGATTATGGGAATAATGTGCATGTTCTTCCCATCCAAGTGTTCTGCCTTGCCTAACCAGTTTGCTCTGAACATTTTTATGCCACAGCACTCTGCTCTTCCTTTCGGTGTTTATCATTAATTACCTGTTGAACTCTATATAATTTCAGTGTAATTTTCTAAGGGTCTTTTCTCATCTTCCACCCATGGGAAAACAGAATCCTGTAACATGTTGATAAGACACACAACGTAAGTGATTAAAATCCTGTGAAGAAGCATAAAATGTACTTCAAATGTAAAAGTTCAAAATACAGAAGGGAAATTGAATGTAATTTCATTGTCTAAATGTTTTGGATGGCTGTATTAATTTTTTAAAGTGCTCAGGTAAAACCCGTAAGTGTGACCTGTTAATTAAAGATTGATCTTAGAATACGCAGAACACTTACCCTTTCTTTGAACTTTCTCACAAATAAAGATGAAACTCTGAATTTCAGAGTAAACCAAACACAGGATAGATAACGCTGATTGTTTATTGCTCTTTGTTCTGGCAGGTACAAGCAAGCACTGAGTACTTATTGCTTCTTATCTCTTTATACCCTTTGAATGTTTGTGGAACAGTTAAGTCAATGTGGAAAGGGGAATAAGTTTTTTAGAGTGTTGCTGTGGAGTAATCATATAATATTCTTTAATACAATTGGGTACCATGTTTATTAGCAATCGTTTACCTGTGACTGCTGTCTTCTAGTACTTCTGTAGTGACAAATGGTTTATTCATTGTTTCTAAAAGCCTTATTTTTCCATTTTACTTTCTTATCTTCAGTGAGTAAAGGTGGCAGAGTAAGATCCTTGGAAACTATAGAATTTCACTACTAGTATCTTTTGAAGATGAAATATCTACTAAATACATTTAAATTATCCCAACTAATTTTTTTATGCTTTGCCATTCCTACCCTGAAGTGAAAATGGAGTTTGTTTTTTTTTTACCAAGCAGGAACTGACGTTCTATGAAAATGAAAAGCAATGGTAAGAATAAGTTTCACCAGAAACTGGGTAACACATAACGACATTAATAGAGGGCCACACACTGCCACTCTCTCCATATGAACTGTTTTTTCCATGGCAAAATACCTCCCATCCACCCATAAAACTTCTTTCTCTACTTACACTGTACCTAATTCTGTTTTAATTCATTCACTTTGGAAGTGACGTAACTGCCCTCTGGAATAGGTCATTCTGCTGAGTGTCAGGCTGATTATGAAATTACAGTCAGTCCCTCCCTGACTGTTCTGCATTGTGCTGCTTTGCATTTCATTCAGCCTGCCCAGGTGCCTGCCCCTGCAGCTTCACAGTCATCTTGATTACATGACACTTTAAATGCTGTAACAGGCAGGTTCCCTCTATGATTCCAGTTGTAACAAACCACATATTCATGTCAAAATAGCCATATTTAGTCCCATTTGTAGGATATAAACTTCCCCTCTCAGCATGTTTAGCTCAGCTGTTCTAATTGTGTTACTTGCTTTCTTTTTTTCCTCTTAACTTTTTTCTCCCCCTTTGTGAAAGCTGAGACCTATTCTTATATCTCCAGGAGCTGGATCTTTAGATTAGAGGTCAAGCAACACAAGACTCATGATATAAATACAAGGGTGAGAAACATGAGAGAATTCAGGACTGTATGTGGTTCAGTTATTGAAGCAAAGTAAAATCCTGTCCACCTCAAGGTATTGAAGTAAATCTGCAAAATGATGCATTTATATGCATCAAGCATTTATATGCATTTATATGCATCAAGCATTTATATGAAGGTGTTGAATTTTACTGAATTTTTATCTTTCTGTTTTTACACTTTTGTATCTTCAGTATAGACGACTGCTTTTTCTGTTACAACTGGAAGTAATGCTTGATCGTTTTTGAATATTTACATCCATTCAAGCACAATCAAGATGTTTTTCTTTTCTCTCCCTCTCTCTCTCTTTTTTGGTTTTCAGGTTAGACTTACAAGGATTTATTTTTTCCACGACATCTTAACTTTCATATTCTGAAGATAGCAATGAGACGAGCAGAGATTTTCTGAAAACTCAAGATGGACTTCAATGGAGACAATCATCTACTTGGATGCCAAAAAAGTATATTTTTTAATTCCAGTTGTACCACATTTAAAAAAATGTGTATTTGCTCTGTTTTTTCTTTATTCTTAATTTGTTTCTAAGAACCTTTCTGGCCCCATAGATCTACAGAGATGCCAAGAAGACTTCTTTTTCTTCTTAAGTATATACAGAAGACAAAGCATGAACATTAAGAAATTTTGAAAGATGATTATATTTTTAAAATGTTTTTTTCAGCTTGTCAACAATAGAATGAAGATGCTTTGGCAGTCATCATTCTGAGGGATGATTTACTGAATTATACTCTTTAATTGAAAGACAAGATAGGGAGACAGAGCTAAAATTAAAATCACAGATCGCCAAAGTTCTAAGGCAATGACCTTTTTGTGGTTAGGACAGCTATAAGTTGATTAGTGTTCTTAAGGATAATCAGAGGCATGATAACATGAAGTTCTGCAGTATCAGTGGTTAGCATCACTTGCCACACTAATTTTACTCGTCCATAAAATTTTAATGATTTTGAAAGTATAAAAACTGAAGATCTGTTTTCTGGTAAGAATTTTAAAATGTTCTAATGGCAGTTAGATGTCTAACGTACTTTGAAAGCCAACAGCAGTAAGATAGTAAGATACTCAGCTGCCTTTTCTTAAAAAAAAAAAAAAGAAATTCACTTCTCTTTTCACACAATTAACCAAACTAAAAAATCAAGATCCAAGAGAGTAAGAAAGGAATGGAGAGTGAAACAGAATGAGAAATGTCTGCCTGTTCGCTCTTTCATTCTATCTTTTTATACAGGAGTTACATATGAAATACAAAAATCTAATGAGATTGCGGCAGTTTCATTAAGAGGAGGATAAGAATGGAAGAAGACTACAACCTTAGCACAAGAAATATTAAACAGTACTGACTTGTCCATGGATTTTTCATCTTCTATATGCAAAAATGGGGAAAAAATAATCTCAAAACCAGTTTAATCAGGGAGAAAAAAATATTTGAGGAGTCAGGAAAAGTTGCATGCTCTTTCATTCTGGCCTTGAATTGTTTCATAAGCATGAAAAATTATTTCCACAAAGATAAAAGTGCACAGTTTCCTTTTCCAGTGCCCAAGACCCATGCATCAGCTACTCTGTAGAATAATTCGTATTGGCTAAACTAGAATCTGAAGAACCAGGACTGTGAGCTAAAGAATAGTGATAATGATTTTAGCACTCCTGTTGTTTCCTTACTGGCAAAGTTTGCAAGTTATAAATGTACCCATATTATCAGTATTCTCAATATGAAGCATATTTATGACAGGGGGAAAAAAACCCAATCTGTTCAGATATTTCTAAGCAAATGCTTCAATTAATTATCAACCTATTTTTAATCATTGCCATTTTACTGATTATTTGTCAAGGTCTGTTTTAGTTTTGTTTGTTTGTTTGTTTGTTTGTTTATTTTGTTTAAGACATACCTGAAATAATTGTTACCTACTATGCTAATTGAGCTTGGTGTTCATTATTTAACCAATAAAGTAGTCTTCTGTGAGAAGGCAGTTTGCTCCAGCTCTGTAAAATCTTAGCTCCTATTGAGTCATTACCCTAGGGAATTCTAATCTGCAATGAAGGAAAATGAGATAGAAAAGAGAAGAAGGGGTGAATCTTGACTTTAGACACCAGATGCTTACAGTTCAGTTTCTCACTTTTTTTTTAATTTCATTTTTATTCATTATGTGAGCTAAGTAATACTGATAATTAACAAAACCCGTAACTGACTTCTTATCATACATAGTAATCTTGTTGTGACTTCCTGAAGATAATTCTGTTACCAATGACTTTTCCTATGGTTATATTGTGGGCACGTCTAAACAAACTTCTTCACCTTAAATGGATTGAACTGCAAATGAACCAATTAATTTCTGAGAAATAAGCTAGTAAATGTAATTTAAAATAAAATGAAAATTAAATTTGAGCTTTGGAACTTATAGCCTTTTATTTTATTGATCTGTATTCTGCAGATAAATCACATCCTTGAATTTTTCTGGTGGAAAAAAAGAAAACCCCAAAACCAGCCACTTAAAATTCTGAACAGATATATCTGTGGAATGTAAACCAAAACCAAAACCAAAACAGCAATAAATAAATAAAATGCAACTGAAAACGCCTTTATGGTGCTATTATCCAAGACACAACAATTGAAAAATGTGTTTATTAAAACCCAGAATATGAAAGGATCATTTTTATATACAACTTTTGGGTTGTAGTAATTAAAAATTTTATTACTTTACCACTAGTGAAAGGATAGGGAAAATAGTTACTGCTGTCAGTGCTTCTGTGTATAGCTCTGCACATTCTATAATGTTCTGACAGCTCTCACACTACTTTTTTTGTGTCTAACAAAAATCAAGCAATGTACCTTAGCTGATACTAAACTCCTGTGACAATAATACAAATCAGTGAGGTGCATAGGTGTCTGAAGTACAGTATAAAATGAAAATGCTGCATGTTGAGGACACTAAAAAAGCTGCTTTCGTTCAGTTCTATTCCTGCTACCTTTTAGAAACATGTTATTCTCAAATCTCTGTGCATCCAGAAGTATGACCTCAACAACAATAATGTTTTGTATTTGTACTTTATACTATTTGAAGTGTTTTCCTGCATTAAGTGATGTCTTTTAAATATAGAAACCATGGAATAATAAATTATTCATCTCTCCTTTGTTTTCCACTTGTACTTCTTAAACAGATCCCAGCGTACTAGGGCTTTTCTCAGCACTGACTGTAAGTTATCATATAGACACCATAATACAGATAGTAGATGTCTAATTTTAGCGAACATAAACATTTAATATTTAGAAGAATATAAATATTTTCTCAGATGTTTAGCCTACAAATATTAGAAACAGCAACAAACTTATCATTGCTGTCTTCATGGACCTATTGCTGGACATAGTATCACTGATCTTTCTTCAGAATTAATACAATGCTATTGAAAAATTATTTTAGCCTGCAGCAACTTTCTACCTTGAATTAAGGATTTTCAACCACTGATGATGTTTCTGCATGAATTATCATTTTATTTTAGCCATGTAATTTTATTATATACGATCATTATCAATGTCACACACTGTTTACTCCTATGAAAGACATATCTTTCCAGCAAGGTGGCATTTTAATATATTTTTCATCACCTTCCAATCTCTAAATGACAGTAACTCTCTTGCATTTAGCAAAAGAGAAGATGGATTTGTTCCTGGTCCTCAAGCATTTATTTCTGCATGCTGGTGTCTTCCAAATTGTACTCTTGAAAACAGGAAGAAGAATAGAGCAGCAATCAACCTGAAAAGCACATACAATCAGTTGAACTGTCTGAACCCAGATCTAAAATGAAGGGCTCAGACCCATTTCTTTAGGAAATGTGTCATTTTGTCTTGGAGTTGAAGCAACACATATAAAGCATATTTTATATGAACACTTATCAATGCAAACTGCATTCTGTGTCCAAAGCATTGGCTGTTTTACCTACATGAAAAAGCTTTGTTTTCCATTTGACAAAAACAATAAGAATTTTGGACAGGAAACTGAAAAGATAAGAGTTGGCCATACCAGTAACAGTGCTGCTCATAGCTGAAGCACACCTAAGTTACTAAGGTGACCACTCTTACAGACTCATGCTGAACTCATCAGTAATCAGGAGTTTAACTACCAAAGTCTCTAGAAGGTGGATCTTCATCTTGGCTAGAATGTAAAATTTTCATGAAGCTTCTCCTTGTTCACAGACTTTTCCCCAGAACTATCCAGAACCATATGGTTAAAGTATAAAAATTCTTATAATATAACAAATTAGATCAATATTAGAAGAAACATGTTAAAGAAGCTAATTCATACACCTGCACCGTTGTGTGATAACCTCCACATCAGTGATATACAGTAAGAACTTTCAGGATGGATTCCAATACATGAATCCCTGTGATATATTGTTATAATGATGTGGGTGGAATATCAAAATGTACTCACAGACTTCTGCACGGAGTATGATGGCATATGTATTTCAGCTCTTACATGCTCTGGTTCTTACAGCTTGCTTAGAGAAGCCCTCTTGCATATTTTTAGTGAAATGGGATTCTCCAGACTGAAATGGGCATGAAGACAAGATATGAAAGTTTAAAAGTCTGTTTTCTACCCTAAGTCGAAAATTAACCTAAAGTGATGGAGAGCTGCAGGACTATATGTACCTGCCACAGTAGGAGCCAGCTGATCCTTCTCTACTGCATGGAAAACCAAAAGCAGTTTAGACCTGTCAGTGCAGGCAGACTGGAAAAGCATCAAACCTCAGGTGTTCAAATGTGATAATGCTAGAGATCACAAAACTCACATCCTCAGTTGTTATGAAACACACTATTTTTATCCCTTGAGAGAGGCCCGGCATGGCTGCTGACACCCTGCCCCCTGACACCCTGCCCCCTGACACCCTGCCCCCTGACCAACATTCAGGCAGGATGCTGCCCACCTTGTCTGTATATGGTATGATTCTCTCATATGACACTATCATAGGTGGAGTCAAGTGACAACACACCTCTTACCAACATTCAAAAAGGCATTTGCATGATTGGCTGTTGCTGCCTGATGACCCAGACACCAAGTGTCCCTGGCAGCCCGCTGGAGCCATAGCGTCTCTTAGGATCCTGTGTTTGCTTTAGATGATTAGGTGAGCCACTGTATGAGCGTGTTGTTGCTCATCTTTCTTTCTACATCAGCAAAGCTTTGTTTTATAATGTGATGTCAGGCTTCGTTACTGTTCAGACCACAGTTGCTCAGTCTGGTAAAAACACACCAGCATATACCATGAGGACTTCCAGTATCTTTGCATCCTTCTGTACCATTGCTGCTACAGTCACAAATGTGTTTAAATGAACAATGTGTACAAGTTAAAAAAAAATTGAATTCAAAATGCAGAAAGAGATTGTCAGTGAACTAAGTGGAAAGTTGCTGCAACAGATGTGTTGAATTTGTCAAAGCTGTTTTGTGGAATTTGTTTTGCAGTGGACTCTGCCAGGAGTTAAGGCATAAAGAGCACAGGAGTTTCATGGGTCAAAGGAAAATAGTTCTTGTAGAGGAAAAACTCACAGTAAAGAAGCTAAGAAAAATGACTGGATTCTTTAAAGATATCACAGAATTTCTTTTTTCTTGTCAGATGAAATCTCTTGCTGTCCAAATTACTGCCTTATTTACTTCCAGACATACACTGAGAAATCAGTGTTTGGTTTCCTTTTGTTAAGTAGATAGCATGTATTAAAAAGAGATCGCGTTTGAAAATTACTTAGTAAACGCTAGAAAATTGGCCACTGCGATATCATGGCACAAAAAACAGCAACAGTAGTTTTTAAACCCTCTTTTGTAATTCAGGAATATCTACAGTAGCTTGTCACACAGAAATTCAGCTTTGAAGGATAGAAGCTACTTTGGGACATTTTTCAGGCTGGATGTAATTACATTTTTATGAATTCATATTTCCTTGACAGGAAGATTTAGATGTATTTGATTTGTGGCTGGGATATACACTTTAGTGTAAATTCATGGGATATTAGGAAGCAGGTTGAGAGACAAACCTCACAAAAAAAGATCAGTCAAAGCAAACAGATGAAAAAAAGGGAAGAGTAAGAAAAGATCATGCAAGAAACTTGATTACTTGGAGAGAGAATTCATTCTCTTGCTAACTCTGTATGATCCTATACAACAGTGCTTTGGGAAAGTAAGGAGTTAATTCCATTTGATATTGAATTTTGTCCTGTCTTTCCTTTGAGACATAGTATAGCGCGGAGATAGGCTATTCATTCATGTATCTGAGTTTTTCAGCTTTGGGCTATCTGGACAAACCACGAGAGATTGAGAAGAAATCACTCTTACTTAATGGTACAGAATGTCTGGCAATAACTAGGATACCAAATTCATAGAGCAAGTGGTGCAAAAAAATTGAAATAAAGTATTGGTTTTGGTTCACTGGTGAAGCTACACATTAAAATTACCTTGGACCCAATTATTTTGGGGTCAGACTGAAACAACATTGAAGCTTTACCACCAGAACAAAAAATTGAAAGAAATTCACTCTTGATCATATAAAATATGACTAAACCAAAAGATTTTGATTAATTTTCAAGGAGCCTTTTATTTTCAGATAAACAAAAAAAAGCAAAATTAATTATGCTAAATCTAAATTTAGTTAACTAAATAATAAAACTAAATAATAACTGAACAAAATAAAATACAAATAATAAGACAAAATAATAACCAACTTATGTTAGTTACGCAAATACAATTTAACTTACTTCCATTTCTTCCCAGGATTATCTTGATTGAAATAATCTTACTAATTAAACACAAATTCATAAGCAGTCTTTGTTACTCCAAAATGCATTTTATAGTCAAAATGTGTCACCTGATAATTGTTATTCACTCTTCAAAAAAACATTTTCAAAATGTACCTATCCTGCTTTGCATAAAATTAATTCCAAGATCAAGCAGGTGGCAACTTGTAATTACTACTCCTGATTCTATAAAATTTGCATATATCCAAATTTCTTGATCAACTAATCTGTTCTTCTTTTCAGACCATGTTCGTGTCCTCTGTTTCTTTTGACATTTGGGTGATAGGCTTCCTGAGGTATGCTTGTTCAGTGCTTAACACAACCTGGCCTTTCCTGGCAGAAGAGTCTACTCACAAATTCTGCTCATGACTATTTAGAAGATAAATAATGGTAACAATAACTGTGGCCATGTACTGGGCAGCAAAGGATTCTTTGTGGTTTAAAATCCTTTCTTTTCATGAATGGAAAAGGGTAACTTGCTGCAATCATGTAACAGCTTTATGTAAAAGGAGCTTTTGGACCTTTGGTTTCATTCATGAAAGTTTCTTTTTTTTTGAAACTAGTGCCCTCTGCCTGTCTATCCATCTTCAATTACTTTATTGTCAATTATGGGCACAGTAGAAGTAAACACCATGAGCAGGAAGTTGATGCAGACAGACAGCATTTTAAATGTCCTGTTGGAAGGACAGAAACATAATAAAATCCTGAATGCTGATTGAAAATCTTAACAATGAAGAGGAAAGCCTAGAAGATCAAAAGAAGTAGTTTGGATTTATACTTTTTACCATTTTAATATAAGAGTAATTCCTGCCCTTGCAGGAGTAGGAGTTTACAGACACAATGATAACTGTTGAAGCAATTCCATGAGAAAACAAATATTTCATTGGAGATCCTAAAAGTTATTCAAAATGCTTGCTTTTATTACTAGGAAGAATGTTGTGCTGGACATATGGGTTAAAAATCCCTAATGCTGAAAATGATCCTACACACTAGACAACTGTGGAAGGGAGGGAGAAGGGACCTTAACTTGACATCGTATCATTTTTGAATAGTAATAGTTTTTGTGATGATTGCCAAGCTGGGATTCACTTGAAACTCATCAGCATTTTTATAATGTCTTATTAACCTTGTTTGCTGAGACTGTGTGACTGTCTAAATTAGATTTGATGGTAGAAATTTCTTTGGGGACTGTAGATGTTTTTGGATATGTACATTTACTGGAGTTTAATGGAAATAATGAATATTCTCTTCCTATGAACAACATCCTCAGATGATCAGTGCTAAAAATGAATTACTTTTAGCATAATGGAGCTCCTAGAGAATGTCAGGAAAATGTGTCCTTTCCAAGAATTTCCATGTTTTATGGCTCCCAGTACAAATATAAATCTCCTTGAGAACGCGATAATCTGACACTCCTGGTACTAACAGGTTTCTGACTCTTGGAAACTGAGGATTTTTGGTTTTGTTGTTAATGATCAGTTCAGGTTTGGCTCTCATTAGAGATACAGTTTAATGACTGAGGAATGTAAATTCTTATTTAATCTGTGTGTCATTGCATAGCATTACAATTTTATCATATATCAGCTGTAGAACTCAGAATGTATCTTAAGATTTCACAGCAATAAACCAACAAAAGATAAAACTACCATAATTTATATCTGAAAAGTAACATCTCATCGAGCATCAGTTTCCACAGGAAAATTACATGATAGAATGGAAGTATACCCCTTATTTTTGATGGGTGTATCTTGTGACAATACTTAAAGCGCATGATTCACTACAATGTCATCACAGTAGTGTCTTCTTTTTTTTTCCCAGATAATTAAAAATATCTGACATGTATTTTTTTCTAGAAGAGGACTTCAATCCTTTTGTCATTGATTCTTCGTGTGATTACTTCACTGTAACACCAAGATATATTTTTAAATGGGGGGAGAGGGGAGGAGTTTCTTGAAAAAAGATCATCTTCTTCCCATAATGCATTTTTGAAAAAAGGTTACCTTGGAAAATATGGACATATTTTTTTTCTAACCAAAATACTATCTTTTTCATTTTTAACACATTGGATAGCTTATCACTGTCTGTAGTTGTTGCTAAAAATTCAGCAGACATTAACCACTGGAATTTGGAGAACGTACCTGGGGACACTATTTGTGAGGGATATTGTTGACAAAAGGGACTAATTACAATCACTAATAGATATATGGAATTCTGACACAGAATTGTGTAAATATGCCTAGACAAGATTTTCCAGCAAAACTCAATTCACAGACTTTTTCATCTCTTCAAATTTTCTGTGCAAAATTGCATTGGCACTGAGTCCCAGCCACGGCCAGTGAGCATTCACTAGAGTTGATTTAGGAGGATTGTAAAGGTAACATTTAGACCCTGCTGCATCTCTCCTGCAATCCTGGGCCATCTGGCAGCTCTTACCCATGCTCATTGCCAGTGACACAAATATGTTGTTAAAAATCCAGGGATCACAGGGTCTTAAGTGAGCCCGTGTCTTCCCCTGTTCTGGGGTCTGTATTATGCAGAAACAAGTGTTTTTAATACATTCTTATGGCACAGGTTTTCTTAGACGGTCACTGAGGAACTTTGCGTTTTTACTTTTCTGTCGTCCACTCCTGCAAAGAATGTTTGCTTGCAGAGGAGGAGCTAAGCTATAATTTAATTCTATTTATCAGTTAATATCACTTTATTTTCTTCCATTTCTAGAAAAGCATCAAAATTACAGCTTAGGCTTCCCTTATTCTCTACCGAGTATTGCATCTAGATTTGACAGCCAGTCCTCAAAGGCAGGTAACCATACCAGTCCAACAAAACACCACCACTAAAATGCAGCTCTCTAGTAATGCTTACTGAAGTATTGGTGAAGTATAGAATATGAATGATCAATTCCGCATACTTGATATGAAGGAAAGGGGCACTTGTGCTGCTCAGTGGGGCTTGTTAAAAAGTCTTACATATTCAATCTAGAGACAGCCCCACATGTGCTATCAGATATTGTCAACTTTGATGCTTCTGCATAGCTAAATTTAGTGAACCCTGAACAAGTTTAACTAGATTTCCCACAGGTTTCTCATTTTATTTTTTTTAAAATTTGAAAATACAACCATTCACTGGACTATATATCAAGGTACATCTTTGCTAATCTGCTCATTTCATAGACCACATATTCCCAGATCTGGACAAAATGTGTTTTCGTATCTAATCTGTGAATCATCCATCAGGGTATATATTTTTTTTCAGATGAAAATTAATATTCTTTGGAAACATAGTATCGTACTTAAACTCATTTGATTATTTTCAGCCTACAGAATAGCAACAAATGATTTATCCTGAGATCCTAAAATAGGTCTATGAAATCAGTCAGTTTGATTTTTTTTTTCCAAATTTGTAGTACCAGCAGAAGACCTCACAATACTAATATCACCACAAATGTTTCTAAAATTGTAGATGGGGTAGATAAGACTGAAAATACTCTCCCCACTCAGGTTATTATCAATGCATCCAATTTGTTAGCAGCCAGCTGGCCAAACAACAGTCATGAAGAATCTATAAAATTTACATTACACGGTGGCAATGTGTAGATGATGTATAGATTATGTTTGATATCTGCATTTAGGTGTATATCCCCATTGCTGGACCTGAGTGTCTGCTGTGGCTGCATCTTTTTTCGTATCACTATGAGTCCTCAGTATACAGAAACATTTGTGCTAACCCAAAAGAAAGCATAAATGGAGGGAAGTCAAAGCTGTGTCTATTTATCTATGTTACCATAGCTTCTACAGGATCCTATTGTTCTCGCTACTGTACAAACATACAGTATGAAAACAGTCCTTGCCCCAAAGAGATGGCAATTGGATACTTCCCTGTCATACAAGTAAAAAATAACAGCTCATGTTAAAGAACTAACATATGCTCTACATGGGTGAAGCAAAACTTAAAAAAAGAGAGCAAAGTACTGTTGGAAAAAATTGTTCAGGGAAAGCAAATAGCTGTCCAGCTCACTCACTCCACTGACTACATTATATGGTGTTAAAAAAAGTAATTTTGCAGTTGAGAATAGGAGGTTTTAAACACCCTCTGCTGTGATGCCACCAGGTAGTACTGAACTCCGTTATCTTAGAAATGAAGTATCAAGTCACTTCAGAGAGCGAAGCTGTGCAATGAAATTATTTCATTCCCTGCTACTGATGTCAATGAGCATATAGAAAATACAGCGATCAGTTTGAGGTCCTTTGATGTTTCAGAATTAGAGACATTGACTCTACTTCTCAGTAATAATCCTTACTTGTGTATTATTTTCCTTTTATTTCTTTCATCCCATTATTTTGCCTATTAGTCTCATTAAAACTAAAAATAAACTTACTTTTCAGATTCATATGCATTTTAAAAAGCGATTCTTCAGTGGTAAGAACAACACCTCTGAGGATAAGTTCAACAAAATCACAGTGTTCTCTTTCAGCTGAGAACTGTAGAATACAATAATATTTGTTTCTAAGATGTTACAGTGCTATGAATTTTGTGCATGGAGACAGCTTTAACATATCTGAAAAATGGGATGGAATAAAACACACATATGTTAGTTTGTGTCTATATGCAGTGTAAATCTAGATTTTCATTCCAATGTTTTACTGAGGAGATCTTATTTTCTCCCATATGTTTTTTATATTTCCTGTATCTTCTTTTTTGATTAAATCTATCTCTGATGACAGTATATTCATTACAGACTAGGCTTTTGTTGTCCTATTATTACATGACACCTAGGAATAACAAGTGGTCAATTATCTTTTACCTAGCACCATCAGAAAGGAAATTCAATTTACCTGCATCTTCTGTCATCACAGTACAAAGGACATTTCCTAACCTCAGTGACACTCTAATTAGCATGATGGTGGAAAGCAGTATTTTCCATCATTAGGTAGTTTAGGGGCATGTAAATAATGATTTTCTATTATAGTTTGAATAGGTTAGATAATATTCTTCTCATGACCTACTGAAGTAGACAATCTCTATCTTTCACAAGCTTGAAACCTATAGCTGAATGTGCACTAGGACAGGCACGTTTGTCCATGTCATTTCAAGATAATTTTATGTAAAATGGTTTAATTTAGAATATCAGAATATAGATATCCAATACAGAATATCTCATGTTTCATATCTGGAGAAAGTAATGATATGGAGAATCCATTAACCAAACAGATTGTTCCTGGCTTTATTTTGTGGTATCCTATTGTTTATGTTTCTTTTTAATTGTCAAAAGTATTTACACCCTGTGATAAGTCCTTTGCAATATACATTCAATCTCATTCAAAATGTATAAAAGAGAAAATAAATTACATTTTGACTTGTTGGGCTTTAGACAACCTTTATCACTTCAGTACAGGGCAAACAGACTCTTAGAGCTGCTTTGCAGACAAGAGACAAAAGAAGAGAGTCTGAGACAGAGAATGAGAGATGGGAAAACCAACTCAAAAGGTGGGTCAGTACACAGCCAGCACTGGTGGAGTCAGTAGTTGTTGTTTCTTATATAGCTTCATTGCTTTCTCTTGCATTAAAGAGCAGTCCTTTGTTGCGACAGAATATATAGAGCCATATATTGTTAGGAAATTAGAGATGGTTCTGATAGACATGCTTAAAAGACTGACAGATCACTTCAGTTTCAAACTTCAAAACCTCTTTACTGTATCAATATTCAGTAAGAACAGACCTTGACAGTCACTATCAATCATTATCACTACATACACAAAAAAATTAGTCCTTAACAAATCTATCCTAAATTAGCAGTGAGTATACAGTGTCACAAAACTGACACCTTTCTAGTTAGCATTGGTGTGTATGGTCCGCAACAGTCCTTAGTTGATGAGATCAAGGTTATCAGACTTAAGAGCTCATGAAATAGGGAAGCCAGGACTTAAGTGGGCTGTGACCTTTCTTTTCCTGTACTCATTTATTGTTGATGTTTTATGCTGCTATGAACTTTCCCCAAAAGAAAAGGGGGTAGTCTCACCTGCTCTTGGCGCCTTATTTCTGATATCAGGACTTCTGGCTTCTCTTATGTTACAGGATTATTATTGTCCCATCAGACATTTTTCCCATTTGTTTTGCAGAATGCTTTTGATTTTACCAGACATTTTTCCTGTCTTCTCCCCATCCTTCATTCTTATCTTGGAGATTTTACTACTTCCACATGTTTTTCTGCACCTGTTTTTTGTAACTATGCCACTAGTCTCTATCTGCCAAATTGTGGCTAGGGCTATTAATTATATATTTAAGCTTATCCATGTTACAAAATGCTAGTAATGGCATTTCAATGTTACAAATTCCTCACGCGGTCTTGTTGGCTTTACTGGTTTAGTGTGCTTATTATATCTTGCTTCAAGGCAAACAGTATGCTAAGCTTGCTTCTACTTTTTAGGTACAACAGGCCTCTGTTTTCTCTACAGTTCCACATACCTTCAGCAGAGAGGGTGTGCTTGTCTATTCAGCACAGACAAAATTTACTTCCCAAACGGAGTCATGGAAAAATAAGTTGGAATAAAAAACAGCTACACAGTTACAAGAAAACATCATTCTATACAATTTTCATGCAAGGCTTGTATGGCTGGTGCTGTCATTTAAACAATGACTAGGTTAGGTGATATTTAATAACTACATTAGGCCCAGGTAAACGTCTAACTATATTTGATTTTTTTAAAAAAATCACAGAAAAAACAGTGTTTAATGGAGGGATAGGCATTCTGATAATAAGTCATGTTAAACTTTTCATGAAGGACATAAATGATTAAATATTGCCGTTCTGAAAGATTTCAGTCTGCCAGTTTTTGCATCCCTTTCACCTCAGGTAATGATTAATAGTGTCTGAAACCATATGGAAACCCCTTTTCACTGACTGTCAAAAATACATATATGAAAGATACGTTCTATGAAGCTCTGTTACTGCTCTGAATCAGCTGTTAGATTGGCTGATTCCTGAAGGCCTGCCCTCCTTTCTATCATATATTTTTTTGTCCCAGATTCAGAGTTTTGCACATAAATGCACCAATCATACCAGTAGACACATGAGACAGCTATAAAACTTCATGTCCACCCCATGATGTCGCCACCAGGAAATGTGATATTGTATTGGCATTGGTTGGCTCTGACAACACTGAAAAATCCATGTTGAAGTCAAGAATTTAAATATGATTTTGTTAATAAATAAGCAACTGCCAAAAGTGTTTTTGCCTCTGATGATAGTTTTTCTAAGCCATCCTTTTAGACACTAGCAAAACAATGTACTGTTGTGCTATCTTGTAAGGATGAAGCAGAGAAAGGGAAGATAAGAAAGGAGAAAAAATCAAACCTGGAAAATCTCAAGTTCCTGTGGAGTCCTGCTCAACCAACATGGAAATGTGTGCAGCCAGTCCAAACCCAGGCTGTGGAAGCTACCCAGAAACATAATCAGTCTGCATCACACCATTATAAATAAATGGTCAGCAGTACTCCAGTTTTGTTCTTATGTCTTTTCTTGATGATATGCAGAAGCATTATTTCTATTTAAAAAATGGGAAACTGAGGCATGAGATCATTTCAGTGATTTGCACACAAGCACATCAAAAGCTCAGAATTAAACAGGGAACTGAGTCCAGAGCTCTAACTCTCCAGTCCAGAGCTCTTAGGAGCTTACAGTGGACCCATTTGCTCATTTGACCATTACTCCTACTGTAATTATATTTTTCAGTTGCATTAAAAAAACCCCACAAGAATGGCACAAGATTAACAGTGACCATAATGGACACACAGACAAGAATAAGAACAGCACAAATATATTTCCTCCCGAGTGTCTGCTCAGCCACCAACCATTTTCTGCTCAGTTTCTGTTCAGGATTTCTTGATCCAGTTGTGGCCTGCCTGATTAGTAATCCACAGCATATATCTCTCCCATGTACTTGCCCAAGCTAATTTAAAATTCTTTTTTTTTTTCTCCTCTAGCATCATCTCTAGTTTTCTGAATTCAGCAACTGTTTTTTGTGGATCTATTTTCTCAAGCTCCAAGATACCTGAGAGAGAATATTATTGGAGTCTGAGTTGTTTTTCCCTCTAACTTCTAATGTTCTTTTATTTCCCATCTGTTGAGCATAAGCAGATAAAAAAATATCAGTTAAAGATGAAAACAAAAACCCTAAACACATAATGGCCTTCAAAACTAATTTGAAACTACAAGGGTGGAGGCTGATCTGCATCTGATATATGCTGATGAAGGTCCTCAGAAAGAAATGAAACTGTGAAAATTTAAGAGTAGCTGAGGTTTTGACTCTATACCTATAGATAGTTAATAAATTCCCTTGTCCTGTGTTGCTTTTTTCAGCATCATCCCAGCTGCCAGATAAATGGCCAGCAGTCTGGCTGAACAAGAAATTAAGCTTCATTAAGAGGAATGTATGTATTTTTCCTCTGTCTTGGTGAAAACTAGTTCATAATAACTATGGGATCTCTGAGCAGCTCTTAGAGCTCTTTAGCATTCTCATTTTGCTAGCTGTTGAATTTAAATCATGTCTTTTTAAATAATTGTATGAGTTATGTTTAGAAAGAATTCTAAGGATATAACACATGACAATTTTATCGTTGAATAAAGACAGAGGATAAAAAGAAGGCAGAGTTACTGAATGCCTTCTTTGCCTCTGTCTATACTGTTGGAGGCTGTCCTGAGGAGCCCCGGACCCCTGAGGCCTCAGAAGAAATCAGGATAGAGGAGGAGTCTGTCTTGGTTGATGAGGGCTGGGTCAGGGACTAATTAAGCAACCTGGACATCCATAAATCCATGGGCCCTGATGGGATGCATCCACAGGTGCTGAGGGAGCTGGCGGAAGTCATTGCTAGGTCACTCTCCATCATCTTTGCTAAGTCGTGGGCAACGGGAGAGGTGCCTGAGGACTGGAGGAAAGTGAATGTTACTCCAGTCTTCAAAAAGGGCAAGAAGGAGGACCCAGGTAACTATAGACTGGTCAGCCTCACCTCCATCCCCGGAAAGGTGATGGAACAACTTGTGCTTGGTGCTGTCTCTAGGCACATCAAGGATAGGGGGATCATTAAGGGCACTCAGCATGGCTTCACCAAGGGGAAGTCATGCTTAACCAACTTGATAGCCTTTTATGAGGACGTAACCCAGTGGATAGATGATGGTAAAGCTGTGGATGTGGTCTATCTCGATTTCAGTAAAGCGTTTGACACGGTCTCCCACAGCATCCTCGCAGCTAAACTGAGGAAGTGTGGTCTGGATGATCGGGTAGTGAGGTGGATTGTGAACTGGCTGAAGGAAAGAAGCCAGAGAGTGGTGGTCAATGGGACAGAGTCCAGTTGGAGGTCTGTGTCTAGCGGAGTCCCTCAAGGGTCAGTACTGGGACCAGTTCTATTCAATATATTCATTAATGACTTGGATGAGGGAATCGAGTGCGCTGTCAGCAAGTTCGCTGATGACATAAAACTGGGAGGAGTGGCTGACACACCGGAAGGCTGCGCAGCCATTCAGAGAGACCTAGACAGGCTGGAGAGTTGGGCGGGGAGAAATTTAATGAAATATAACAAGGGCAAGTGTAGAGTCCTGCATCTGGGCAAGAACAACCCCATGTACCAGTACAAGTTGGGGGCAGACCTGCTGGAGACCAGCGTAGGGGAAAGGGACCTGGGGATCCTAGTGGACAACAGGATGACCATGAGCCAGCAGTGTGCCCTTGTGGCCAAGAAGGCCAATGGCATCCTGGGGTGTATTAGAAGGGGTGTGGTTAGTAGGTCAAGAGAGGTTCTCCTCCCCCTCTACTCTGCCCTGGTGAGGCCGCATCTGGAATATTGTGTCCAGTTCTGGGCCCCTCAGTTCAAGAAGGACAGGGAACTGCTAGAGAGAGTCCAGCGCAGAGTCACGAAGATGATTAAGGGAGTGGAACATCTCCCTTATGAGGAGAGGCTGAGGGAGCTGGGTCTCTTTAGCTTAGAGAAGAGGAGACTGAGGGGTGACCTCTTTAATGTTTATAAATATGTAAAGGGCAAGTGTCATGAGGATGGAGCCAGTCTCTTCTGAGTGACATCCCTTGACAGGACAAGGGGCAATGGGTGCAAGCTGGAACACAGGAGGTTCCGCATAAATATGAGGAAAAACTTCTTTACGGTGAGGGTGACCGAACACTGGAACAGGCTGCCCAGAGAGGTTGTGGAGTCTCCTTCTCTGGAGACATTCAAAACCCGCCTGGACGCGTTCCTGTGTGATATGGTCTAGGTAATCCTGCTCCGGCAGGGGGATTGGACTAGATGAACGTTCAAGGTCCCTTCCAATCCCTAACATTCTGTGATTCTGTGATTCTGTGATTCTGTGAAATGCCAATTTTTATTGATCTTGTTTTTAAAAATAAATTGTTTTATATTTCACTTCTGTTCTCCTGTGAATTGTGATTTAGCCTTCACTTAACACTTTAGATGAGAGGTAGCTTCCACCTACAATGAGAAGTTTTGATTAATTTCATCAGGCAGTTTATCACTAAAAATCAAACTGCAGCCTAATAAATAAACTGTGGAGTCTGCAGAAACCAATATAATATTTTTATGCACTAAGAATGCTGAGAAAGATCTGTAAACCAGGTATTTTCAAGGGAAAAACTCATGACAGAATCCAAATCTGACATCTTGCCATCCTGCAGACAAACAAATGAAAAAACAGAGAAACCCAGATGAAATAGGATTCATCTCACCTGGTGACCCTCTAACAGCTAGGCATCCAGTGTTCATCCTTTCTCAGTGGATATTGCAGATGCTTCCAGAAAACCTGTCAGAAAAATTTAGCCTTCAGACAGGTGTCTAAAATTAGAGCCGAGTTGATTTCTGGAGTTTTTAGCTCTCTCTGGCTAAAAAGGAGTCTTCATGACTAAAACAGATAGTCTAATTTTTAAGTTGCTCAAGTGAGATACGATGTGTTGCACAGTTTTGTTCAGTTGTTGTGGGCTAGCATGGGAAAAGTGACAGAGCTGGTATGCTAGGCAAAGGCTTTCACTTCCACAGGTTAGTGAAAATACAGCCAAAGTCCTGGAGAAGGGAAAACAGAATGAGGTGACATGTTTTACAGATGATGCAAAGTTATGTTGCAAGTAGCAGAGATGAGGATAATGTCTGAAGAATTGCAGAAGAACCTTACAAGACTGTAACTTCAGCAGGGAAATGGCGGATGAAACTCACAGTAGGTGAATGTCAAGAAATGAATATAGGGAAAGAAAGTAACCCTGGATTTGTGCAGAAAATGGTGGATCTTGAAGTGGCAATTGCCATTCTGGAGTGATACCTTGGTGTTACCGCAGTCTGCTGCATGAAAACATCTGCTATAGTGCTTAGCAGACGTGAAAAACAAGCATCTCAAATATTAGGAAGTATTAGGAAGCAAACAGAAAATAAGACAGAATGATTATCTACTGAATAAATCCACAACAAACCAACAAACATACTCCTTTGATACTCTGTGTCTATAGTCCCATGATCTGGAAGAAAGGATATACCACGAATGGGAAAGATTCAGAGGACCAGAAGGATGATGAAAGGCTTAGAATTGCTTCTATGTGAGGAACAATTGAATAAGAAAGGACTGTTTAACCTGGAAAAAAAAAAATCACACCCTTGTCCTGTTCCAGATACAAGAGAATTATGAGGCCTTGATGGACAGTCGGCAATGGCGGCAGCGGCAGCGGCGGCAGTGGCGGCGGCAGCGGCGGCGGCAGGAGCGGCGGCAGGGACTGAGGCTAGTGCGGGGAGAGATCGGGCCGTAGCGGGCGAGCGGTTTCCATGCGGTTTCCATGCTCCGGGCACTCCCGAGCAGCAGCCCGAGACCCGCCTGGACCCGGAAGTTTCCGGCTACGAATCAGGAGACGAGGGGGTGTAGCACCACCCCCTGTGATCGGGTGATAAAGAGCCTCTGGGTGGGCAGGGACTAGTCCCTGCCCAGAGGGGAGAGGAAGAGTCAGCAGTGACTGTGTGAGTAAGCAGTGACTGTGTGTGTCCCGGGGCGGGGGAGGGCACAGACCCAGGGGCGTGGCAGTTTGCGCAGCAGTTCTCGCAGGCAGGGCGGCGAGCAGGGTAGGCGGGCAGGCAGATATGGTTTCCACTCGGCGGGGCCCTAAGTCCCTTGCGGGTGCCAGAAAAAACATGACAACCCAAACAGACCTGCCGCGGAAGCATGCGGAGGTGCAGGTGGCAGGCTGCAGGGAGTGCCAGAGCCTGGCCCTGGCACTCGAGGGTAACGGAGACCTCACCTGTGTGAGGTGCGAACAGGTCGACGACCTGATCTCCTTGGTGGCCCAGCTCAAGGAGGAGGTGGAAAGGTTAAGGAGTACAAGAGCATCCCAGAAAGAGGATGGTGGGCAGTGCTGTTCCCTGCCTGTCCTGGGGAAAACGGATGGGCCTAATGCTCCCCGGGTAGTGGAGGATCCTCTTCCTCCTCCACAAGGAGCAGGAGGAGACCTAGGGGATGGGGGGGAATGGAGGCAGGTCCATGCTCGGGGTGGCAGGCGAATCCCATCCTGACCTTCCTCCTCTCCCCACGTCCCCCTGCAGAAGAGGTATGATGTGCTGGAGCCTGAGCGTCTTCCTGAGTGTCGGGAAGACACGAATCTAGGTGAAAGACCCTCTACGGGACTCCATAAACAGAAACAACCAAGTAAGAGGGTTGTAACCAGCTCCAAAAAGGAGAAAAGAAAAGTAATTGTTATAGGCGACTCCCTGCTAAGGGGAACGGAGGGCCCCATATGCAGGCCAGACCCGACTCACAGGGAAGTCTGCTGCCTCCCTGGGGCTCGGGTAAAGGATGTTGCCAGGAGGATTCCTCAACTGGTGAGGCCCTCTGACTACTACCCACTATTAGTATTCCAGGTGGGTAGGGATGAGATTGAAGAGAGAAGTCCCAGGGCAATCAAAAGGGACTTCAGGGCCCTGGGGCGTTTGGTAAAGGGAGTAGGTGCGCAGGTGATATTCTCTTCAATTCCCTTGGTATTTGGTGAAAATAGGAAAAAGACTACGAAAGTACAACAGATTAATATGTGGCTAAGAGACTGGTGCCGTAGGTGGGATTTTGGGTTTGTTGACCACGGGGCGGCTTTCATGACACCGGGCCTGCTTATGCCGGATGGGAAACAGCTGAGTCAGAAGGGGAAAAGAGTTATGGCCCAGAAGTTGGCAGGGCTGGTTAAAAGGTCTTTAAACTAGGTTCGATGGGGGAGGGGGATAAGACCAGGGCAGCCACAAATAAACCTAGGGGTGACAGGCCTGCTTCGGGGCAAGGCCGCTAGCCCAGCTGAAGTGCGTTTACACCAATGCACGCAGTATGGGCAACAAACAGGAAGAGCTAGAAGCCACTGTACAGCAGGAAGGTTATGATGTGGTTGGCCTCACAGAAACGTGGTGGGATGACTCTCATGACTGGAGTAAACTATGGATGGCTATAAGCTCTTTAAGAGGGACAGGCGAAGCAGGAGAGGCGGTGGGGTAGTGCTATATGTTAGGGAGTGCTTGGACTGTGTTGAAATTGAGGAAGATGGTGAGGATGACAAGGTTGAATGTTTATGGGTGAAGATCAGGGGGAAGGTCGGCAGGGCGGACATTATGGTGGGAGTCTGTTATAGACCACCCAACCAGGATGAGCAGGCGGACGAGGCGTTTTACAAGCGGCTGTCAGAAGCTGCCCGGTCGCCGGCCCTTGTACTCGTCGGCGACTTCAACTTGCTGGATGTCTGCTGGAAATACAACATGGCAGAGAGGAAGCAATCTAGGAGGTTCCTAGAATGTGTGGAGGACAACTTCCTCATGCAAGTGGTAAATGAGCCCACTAGAGGAGGGGCCCTGCTTGACCTGTTGTTTGTGAACAGAGAAGGACTAGTGGGAGATGTGAGGGTTGGTGGCCGTCTTGGGAGTAGCAACCATGAAATGTTAGAGTTTTCGATAGTGGGGGAAGTAAGGAGGGGCAAGAGTAGAACTTCTGCCTTAGATTTCCGGCGGGCTGACTTTAGCCTGTTTAAGAGGCTGGTGGACCGAGTCCCTTGGGAATCGGTCCTGGAGGGCAAAGGAGTCCAGGAAGGCTGGACATGCTTCAAAAGGGAATTGTTAAATATTCAGGAGCAGGCTGTCCCAGTCTGTAGGAAGGCAAGCCGTTGGGGAAAAAGACTGGCCTGGTTAAACAGAGAACTTAGACTAGAACTTAAGGAAAAAAAGAGAGCCTACTTGCTCTGGAAGAAGGGTCGTGTAACTTGGGAGGTCTATAGGGACGTGGCCAGGTCGTGTAGGGAGAAGATTAGAAGGGCCAAAGCTCAATTAGAGCTCGATTTGGCTGCTACAGTCAAAGACAACAAAAAAAGCTTTTACAAATACATCAACAGCAAAAGGAGGGTCAAGGAGAGCCTCCACCACTTGCTGAATGAGGAGGGTAGTGTAGTGTCAGGGGATGAGGAAAAGGCAGAGGTGCTCAATGCCTTCTTTGCCTCGGTCTTTAATGTCAAGACCGGTTGTCCTCAGGAGACTCGGCCCCCAGAGCCTGAAGTTAGGGACGTGGGGCTGTGTGAACCTCCCGTAATCCAGGAGGAGACGGTTAGTGACCTGCTGTGCCAGTTGGACACCCACAAGGCTATGGGCCCGGATGGGATTCACCCCAGAGTAATGAAGGAACTGGCAAATGAACTTGCCAAACCACTCTCAATTATCTACCGGCAGTCCTGGTTAACTGGAGAAGTTCCAGCTGACTGGAAATTAGCAAACGTAACGCCCATCTACAAGAAGGGTCGAAAGGACGATCCAGGGAACTATAGGCCTGTCAGCCTGAGTTTGGTGCCAGGCAAGGTGATGGAACAGATCATCCTGAGTGCCATTACACGGCACATGCAGGACAATCGGGGCATTGGGGCCAGCCAACATGGATTCATGAAAGGCAGGTCCTGCTCGACCAACCTGGTCTCCTTCTATGACCAAGTGACCCGCTTAGTAGATGAGGGCAGGGCTGTGGATGTAGTCTATCTAGACTTCAGTAAGGCATTCGACACTGTCTCCCACAGCATCCTCCTAGACAAACAGGCTGCCCGGGGCTTGAATGGGCAGACTCTTAAATGGGTTAAAAACTGTCTGGTTGGCCGAGCCCAGAGAGTGGTGGTGAATGGGGCAAAGTCCAGCTGGCGGCCAGTCACTAGCGGTGTTCCCCAGGGCTCAGTTCTGGGGCCGGTGCTGTTCAATATCTTTATAGATGATCTAGACGTAGGGATTGAGTGCACCCTCAGTAAATTTGCAGATGACACTAAGCTGGGTGGCAGTGTCGATCTGCTGGAGGGTAGGAAGGCCCTACAGAGGGATCTGGACAGGTTAGATAGATGGACCGAGACCAACGGCATGAGGTTCAACAAGAACAAGTGACGGGTCTTACACTTCGGCCACAACAACCCCATGCAGCTCTACAGGCTGGGGGAAGAGTGGTTAGAAAGCGGCCCGGTGGAAAGAGACCTGGGGGTGCTGATCGACAGCCGGCTAAACATGAGCCAGCAGTGTGCCCAGGTGGCCAAGAAGGCCAATGGCTTCCTGGCCTCTATTAAGAATAATGTAGCCAGCCGGTCTAGGGAAGTGATGGTCCCTCTCTACTCGGCACTGGTGAGGCCGCATCTTGAGTACTGTGTTCAGTTCTGGGCCCCGCACTTCAAGAAAGATGTTGAGGTGTTGGAGCGAGTCCAGAGGAGGGCAACCAAGCTGGTGAAGGGTCTGGAGGGTATGACCTACGAGGAAAGGCTGAGGGAGCTGGGGTTGTTTAGCCTGGAGAAGAGGAGGCTCCGAGGTGACCTTATTGCAGTCTACAACTACCTGAAGGGAGGTTGTAGTGAAGTGGGAGTTGGCCTCTTCTCCCGGGCAACTAGCGATAGGACAACAGGGCACAGCCCCAAGCTTCGCCAGGGGAGGTTCAGGTTGGACATCAGGAAGAATTTCTTTTCAGAAAGGGTTATTAGACATTGGAATGGGCTGCCCAGGGAGGTGGTGGAGTCACCATCTCTGGATGTGTTTAAGAAAAGACTGGACATGGCACTTAGTGCCATGGTCTAGTTGACAGGGTGGTGTAAGGGCAACGGTTGGACTCGATGATCCCTGAGGTCTCTTCCAACCTGGTTGATTCTGTGATTCTGTGATTCGGTGACATTAGTCAGCTGTCAAAACCTAGCAGTGAAGCTGATGATTAGCCCAAGACTATCACTATCAATTTATAACATTAGACTTTCTTTTTTTCAAGCAAATTCAAACACAGTAAGAGCTTACTTTCTAAAATAAGAAGTAGCTATTCATAGTCATATTTCATTGAGTGAAATACTGATAGGAAAGCTGAGGACATATCAACAGAAACAGTACTATTTCTTCCCTTTTTCCCTTCTGCAGAGTTAAAATGAGCATATCGACTATATGGAAAGTCAGGCAGACACAAGGTGAGCTTATGTAAGTGTCTGTAACATTACGTATTTATTAAAACAACATTGTGTTGTAATAGCTTAGGTTTAAAGAACTTAGCAAATGCCTTAATACGACCCTGAAGAGATCAGCTCTCTTACAAAGATTTTTTAGCTTGTGCATAATCATGAAAACAGAACTTACTGGTACTTATCTGAAACTAAGAACAGCACAACTAAGACAGGTATAAAATGGTGACAAAAATGACACTGGATTGTTCAAACAACATTTTAATAGGAGATAAATAAAGAAATGAGGCAGTTGCTGTTTTCCTTAGTGCAGTAGTAACCATAGAAACCAAACCCAGGGGTTATTTTCATTCACAAACCATTTTTTTTTTCAGCAAAGCAAGGAATTCTCTGAACAAATTAATGGGTTTGATCCTGCAAAGTGCAGCTGCAGATCAGTTTGTGCTTGCTCCAAATGCAGTAAGCAGGGCAACTGCCAGCATTGCATAACTATCCAACAGCCCCTGGAGGGGAAAAAAAGGGAAGGAAAGGAGTCTCCAGGTTACCAGTGTAAGACCAGAGGTCTGAAGGAGGCTGCCTAAGGCATGGAGGTCAGGGACAGATGACACCCTGGGGGTAGTGGAGCTGCCCAGCTCCAGGTTGGGTGCTGGGCAAGATCCTAGCCCTGATGAGGATGGCCCTGACTTGCAGCTCACAGCGGTGTTATGGGAGCTGGTGACTGCCACACACCAAAAACATACACTACCTTCAGGCACAGTGGAGGCGAGTGGTCATGGTCACCACTGTCAAAGGCAGAGCTCATGTAAGGCTGTCACTCAGAGAAAGGAGGTCATGCTTTCCCAAACAGCAGGGATTTCTAGACCACAATCCCTCATGGAGCTGGAAGAAAATGACCCTATTACTGCCAAGTGAAAATTTTTCTTCCCCAAGGAGGAAAACTTCCTAGATCTTCAGTCTGGCAGGGAAGTGAGAGTGTAGTAAGTTACTGAGTCATGAGGCACACTGAATGTCAGCCTTCCCCACCAGAAGAAGCACTTACATCTTAACATAAAAGAAAAAAATAAGTAAAGAGACAAGAAGCAGGGGTGCAATGTATTTCTGTACTTTGAACTCTTGTTACTGAAGTATCATTATGGAGTCAAAGAATGAAAGGCAGCCAGAAAATCATGTAGTCTGGCATTTAAAAGCTGAAGATCACACTGAGGTAAATGGACGAAAATGCCTTATTTTAATCTATGCCATCTTCCTTTGTTTTTGCACTCTTTGTGACTAAGAAGGAAGCAATATGTTAGGGGAATAAAGTATGAGTGTCTGGAAATCATCACTCATTTACTATTATCAAAATAGAAAACATTATCCTTCATAATTTGAAAAGCTATTTTTTTTCTTCTTGTTGAGAAAAGGGAATGAGGAAATGTAAAAAAAAAGTATTCTCACTCTATTTCCTCTTCCTCTTGGCCAACTTGGCAGAACATGAAAAACAGAATAAGGTTGAGTTGGGTTGGTTGCAAAGAAAGAAGTAATCTCACCCCATCTTTCAATAAAAAAAAAGCCCAGAACTTTGTCTAGAAAGTGCTGACCTGTTCTTATCTAAAGATTGCGCAGCACAGAGGATGACCTGAAGTGCTCTGAAGTGCTGAAATACAGAGCTGTTTTATAATAATTTATTCACAGTGTAGGAAAAATATTATTGCAATTAAACACTAGATTAGAAACCAAGAAATCTGAACAAATATTTGTGTTTGGAATTTATTTTTAATATTTCCTTGGGAAAAACAGCTCAAAGTTTATGAGCTTCAGTTTGACATTTATAAAAGGAGGGTAATGTTTTTTCTCATTATGCTTTTAAACAAAATAAGTGTTATGGTTTGTCATGACCATATGTGGGCTGTGTACCCTAATGGAGCTTTATGTTCTGTAGTGCATATACTAAACAATACGTTTTAAAACATCATGCTGAATGGCAACTTTTCTTTGTTCCATTAGCTGAAATTAAATATTCATGTGTCTCCATATGAAGTCATGAAGTGTCAAAATAAATTTCAGGAGAATAAAGCCAATGTAAATCATAGTCCAGTGTACTAAAATTGTCATCATTCTTATCACTTGCTTGTTCACCTGCCAGTTCCAAGAACTAGGATTGGCTGGGATATCAATAGGATAATGAGATATTACCATTTATTCAACCATATATTGGTAATGCTGATTACCAGAAAGGTCAGAATTACCAGGAAATCTAGAAATCACTAAAAACATGAGTTATTTAAAGTGATCTTCCATGCCACATAAACATGTAATTTAATCCTTATTGCATACTGACCGAGTTCCTTTTGCCTTTTTAATACAATCCTACATGTGTCAAAATACATCACATATATCATAGAATCATAGAATGGGTTGGGTTGGAAGGGACCTTAAAGATTATCTAGTTCCAACCCCTCTGCCATGTGCAGGAACACCTTTCACTAGACTAGGTTGCTCAAAGCCCCATCCAATCTGTCCTTGAACACTTCCAAGGAGGGGGCATCCATAACTTCTCTGGGCAACCTGTTCCAGTGTCTCACCACCCTCACAAGAAAGAATTTCTTCCTAATATCTAATCTAAATCTACCCTCTTTCAGTTTAAAACCATTACCCCTCATCCTATCACTACATGCCCTTGTAAAAGTCCCTCTTCGATTTTCCTGTAGGCCCCCTTCAGGTACTGGAAAGCTGCTATGAGGTCTCCCGGAGTCTTCTCTTCTGGCTGAAGAGCCCCAACTCTCTCAGCCTGTCTTCATAGGAGAGGTGCTCCAGCCCTCTGATCATCTTCGTGGCCCTCCGCCAGACTCTCTCCACCATATGGAAAGTAAGTTCTCATCACAATATATGAAAATATATAATCTCCAATGTATGGAAAGTAAATTCTCATCACAGATTCATGAGAATACCAGCACATTTTATGCCTATGCCTAAAGTTGAAGCTTAGACAGAAAATATATAGCAAACTGTGGGTTTGGCTGTGAACTTTGATCATGTGGTTCTTTAGTTAGAATTACTTTGAGTTGGCTATGAATTTGGTTAAATTATGCAGTGCCAACTAATTTTAGCATTGTAGAAATCCATTAATTAGCTGAAAATCTCCTCTTATGAAACATAAATCCTCCTCCTATTCTGTTTTATTTTGTGAATAAAACATTGTTCCATCCATTTCTTTTCGATGCCTTGAAAGATGTAAAGCTGTACGTTAGATCATAAAATATATTGATGAGTTTTTTCCTAAAATCTACAATCCACATCATTATTGATTGAGGAATTAACTGATTCTTTCATTACATTCCTGTAAGATTATATTCAGAATTACAATCTGGTATCCAACAATTTATTCCATCCTTTTTGGATATTTGAAAAATTTTACTTTCAATAAGCCACTGAATGTCACTTCTTGATAATTGCTAATTTGATGACTGAATATATTCTAATATTAAGGCATTCTATGCATATAATATTATGGGGTTTTTAAATAAATACAGAGTTTGCATACAATTTTATAAATTATTTAACAGACATTTAGGCTACTTAATGTAATAGAAAAGGTAGCAAGTTATAATAACATGCTTTGAAACCTTATGAAGTTACACTTTACTCTCAGGAACAAAGAAAATTTTTGTTCTGTATCTATTTATGAACTGATCATGCTTTGTCTTTTTATCAGATCCATTTTACTGATAGCGATGCACACATAATTTATTAGCAATGATTGGCAATTAATCTATTTTTTCTTTGAAAACTGTTGTTAAATTGCATTGAAATGACTTCTTTAAACCAAAAAACCTACAAATCCACACATCGAATACTTGCGATTAAATATTTAGAGGAAGTGTTTAGTGGAAAGGAATAGTTTGGTAGTCATAACACTCTGTAGTATTAATGGACGGAAAATGGAACCAAATATATTATAATCCCAAGGATATCTAGAAAAATGAGATCCAGACATTTAAGGCAGTCAAAAACCCAAGCACACATCAGTCCTTTCCTATGCAGATTTGATGGAAAACACCACTACCTATCCAAGACAGTCTGTGACTATGGCTTGACATGGTGATAAATCTGTATTTAGGGTACTCGATAGCATATAGAAAGGTTCAACATTCACATGACACAGAGGATGGAATCCATCCAAACTCTTTACATCTTCAGATTCAGTCAAAACTTTTTGAGAGGGTAACCTTGACCCTTACCATCTCCATGTGTCTGTCTGACTCCATAAGTGATCAGATATTACTTGCCACCCTGCAGGCACATAAACAAGCTGAATTGTATGTGTTCTGGCTAACCTAACAGATATGTAATGTTTACCCCTATCAGATCCAGGTTTAGTATATGCTTCAGCAGGGTCTTGTACCCCACAGATCTGATATGAACAATTGGGCAATCAGAGAGAAACAGAGTGTAATAACGTGCTTCCGTAACCCTAGCTAAGCTAGTCTAGCTCCAGTGAAGACAGCTACCTCCAAGGTAATATGAGAGGGACATAGGATGGTATGACAGCAGAGTAAGTGAGATAAAACATACAGATATATAACTCAAGTGGCTTATGTCCAGTGTAATGTTAGAATATAACCTTTGTCATATACCCTGACGGGACAGCTCAAACCTAGAATGCCACTTAAGTCATGATAGGATTTTTTTTTTGATGGATGCAGCTGAATTTGAGAAAAACTCAATTAAATTCTGAATGAAATAAAAAGTTTTATTTAAATATATTAAAATTCTACATCTTATTTTTAATGCCAAACTTAAATGCAGAACAGCAGACTGTTTCAGTTTATAAAATACACAGTGCTGTCTCTCTTGAGGTCATCGGCAAAATGCCAACAGACTTCAGGAGAACCAAGACGTCATCCATACTGTCCCATAGTTTACCTCTTAGCTTTGTGCATAGCTGAAACCTTTAAGGGTAAAATCTTGACTTAAGAAATTTAATGGCAAAACTCCCATAACCATGAATAAATATAAGATTTAATCCTAAAAGTTCAAGCAGAAAATGCTGGATGATGCATCAGTGAATGTCAGATTAAATCCGGTTTTGGGCAAATGTGTTATTATTGGGGAATATAGGCAAGTGAAGGCTATTAGGAAAAAAAACCACAACACACAAACTTTTAATTAATTAACAGACACTTATATATCAGATTAGTAGTAAAGGTATTTGAATGTTCTTTTTCCCTAGAATAGCACAGTTTTCATAACAGCGTACTTTCACCTCTCCTGTAACCAATAGTTCTCTATCCAGCTGTGGGAGGAAAGATGTACTTAGAACGGTCTAGACAGTACATTTTTATAAGAGCATAACATTACAAATTAATGTCTATCTGCCTCTCATGAGATTTCTATTTGGAAGAGAGCTACTGAGCAGGTCTCTCATCATCATATAGCTATATCAGCCAATGCTTTCTCCTGCAGGGAGTGGCTGACGTGTTTCCCATTTAACATGTAAAAAAAAATCAGCTGAGAAACAGGTGAATAATTTAGTTCATACTGCCAAAGCAAATAGGTAAATTGAACATTGAAGAAGGCCTGTGATATGGGAGAGGTAACTCTGATCAGATTGGTGGTATAAGTCCTGCTCCTGCAGCAATTGTGGCAAAATGCTCATTATTTTTAAAAAGGTGAAAATTTCACATCAATTTCTATCAACAAAGCAGTGCTAGAATATAGTTCACAGAATCACAGAATCACAGAATCACAGAATGTTAGGGATTGGAAGGGACCTCGAAAGATCATCTAGTCCAATCCCCCTGCCGGGGCAGGATTGCCTAGACCATATCACACAGGAACGCGTCCAGGCGGGTTTTGAATGTCTCCAGAGAAGGAGACTCCACAACCTCTCTGGGCAGCCTGTTCCAGTGTTCAGTCACCCTCACCGTAAAGAAGTTTTTCCTCATATTTATGTGGAACCTCCTGTGTTCCAGCTTGCACCCATTGCCCCTTGTCCTGTCAAGGGATGTCACTGAGAAGAGCCTGGCGCCATCCTCTTGACACTTGCCCTTTACATATTTATAAACATTAATGAGGTCACCCCTCAGTCTCCTCTTCTCCAAGCTAAAGAGACCCAGCTCCCTCAGCCTCTCCTCATAAGGGAGATGTTCCACTCCCTTAATCATCTTCGTGGCTCTGCGCTGGACTCTCTCTAGCAGTTCCCTGTCCTTCTTGAACTGAGGGGCCCAGAACTGGACACAATACTCCAGATGCGGCCTCACCAGGGCAGAGTAGAGGGGGAGGAGAACCTCTCTCGACCTGCTGACCACACCCCTTCTAATACACCCCAGGATGCCATTGGCCTTCTTGGCCACAAGGGCACACTGCTGGCTCATGGTCATCCTGTTGTCCACTAGGACCCCCAGGTCCCTTTCCCCTACGCTGCTCTCCAACAGCTCTGCCCCCAACTTGTACTGGTACATGGGGTTGTTCTTGCCCAGATGCAGGACTCTACACTTGCCCTTGTTATATTTCATTAAATTTCTCCCCGCCCAACTCTCCAGCCTGTCCAGGTCCCTCTGAATGGCTGCGCAGCCTTCCGGCGCGTCAGCCACTCCTCCCAGTTTTGTGTCATCAGCGAACTTGCTGACAGCGCACTCTAATCCCTCATCCAAGTCATTAATGAATATATTGAATAGAACTGGTCCCAGTACCGACCCTTGAGGGACTCCGCTAGACACTGACCTCCAACTGGACTCTGTCCCATTGACCACCACTCTCTGGCTTCTTTCCTTCAGCCAGTTCACAATCCACCTCACTACCCGATCATCCAGACCACACTTCCTCAGTTTAGCTGCGAGGATGCTGTGGGAGACCGTGTCAAACGCTTTACTGAAATCGAGATAGACCACATCCACAGCTTTACCATCATCTATCCACTGGGTTATGTCCTCGTAAAAGGCTGTCAAGTTGGATGAGCATGACTTGCCGTTGGTGAAGCCATGCTGAGTGCCCCTAATGATCCCCCTATCCTTGATGTGCCTAGAGACAGCACCAAGCACAAGTTGTTCCATCACCTTTCCGGGGATGGAGGTGAGGCTGACCGGTCTATAGTTACCCGGGTCATCCTTCCTGCCCTTTTTGAAGACTGGAGTGACATTCGCTTTTCTCCAGTCCTCAGGCACCTCTCCCGTTGCCCACGACTTAGCAAAGATGATGGAGAGTGGCCTAGCAATGACTTCCGCCAGCTCCCTCAGCACCCGCAGGTGCATCCCATCAGGGCCCATGGATTTGTGGACGTCCAGGTTGCTTAATTGGTCCCTGACCCAGCCCTCATCAACCAAGACAGATTCCTCCTCTATCCTGACTTCTTCTGAGGCCTCAGGGGTCCGGGGCTCCTCAGGACAGCCTCCAACAGTATAGACAGAGGCAAAGAAGGCATTCAGTAACTCCGCCTTCTTTTTATCCTCTGTCTCCAGGACCCCCACCTCATTCATCAGTGGGCCTACATTGCCTCTAGTGTTGGCTTTACCTGCAATGTATTTGAAGAAGCCCTTTCTGTTGTCCTTGACCTCTCTTGCAAGGTTTAATTCCAAGGAGGCCTTAGCTTTCCTAGTTGCCTCCCTACATCCTCTGACAACAGACTTATATTCCTCCCAAGTGGCCAGCCCCTCCTTCCACGATCTGTACACCCTCTTCTTCCACTTGAGTTTGCCCAGCAGTTCCCTGTTCAACCATGCAGGTCTCCTGCTACCCTTCCTTGACTTCCTACCTGTTGGGATGCTCTGATCTTGAGCTCGGAAGAAGCAGTCCTTGAACGCTAACCAACTATCTTGGGCCCCCTTACCTTCTAGTACCCTGTCCCATGGGATTTCCCCTAGCAATTGCTTGAAAAGGCCAAAGTTGGCCCTCCTGAAGTTCAGGGTTTTGATTCTGCTAGCTATTCTGTTCCTGCCACATGAGATCCTGAACTCTACCATCTCATGGTCACTACAACCAAGGCTGCCCTCAACCTTCACCTCTTCAACCAGACCCTCCTTGTTAGTGAGGATTCTCTCTTTAAAAGTTAGTTAGTTCTCTCTTTAAAAGTAACCCAAGGGAATTAGACACAAATAGAACCTGGACCTTGCACCAGATCTGCTAAATTCACATGAACTCTGAAGGAAGGGCCAGTGTTCTGATCATGAGCATATATTTGCTGTAAGGAGGATGGAATATTTTTGGCTTTGAACAACCTTGTAAAAGAGTTAAGCAAATATATATACTTTCAGAAGCATCTTGTTTGCTTGACTTTTCATTGCATCTGCAGTTAACTAGGGTTGTCTTGCACTGTCAGTTCAGAACATATTTCACTCTGTAATGTCTTCAGTATTATCTTTGACTTTAACTCAGTTTTTCTAATATAGTGCATGCTATAGGTGGTAAGCTAACAGATAATTTTTTCATGGGCTACACACTTAGATTTGTAGTTGGTATTATTTAAGCTTATTACTTTTGGTGAATGCTGTGCATTCCAGCAGATTTTAGTAGGATTTTTTTTGTTGCTCTGTTTGTCCTTTCTCCAATTATTTTTGATAACTTGCATTACTGACACAGGAATAAATGATACAAATTCTGACTCCTACATTTGTGATATTAAAATAATTATTTTTCTCTTGCTTTGTGCTTCCTTGTTTCCACTTCAGTATGGAACTATAGCTTGTCTTAGTTTCCAAGCAGACATTTAAGGAAATACTGTTATTTATAATGTTTAAACTGCAGTCAGATAAGTAGAGCCCCATATTACTTAAGCCAAATGTTTAATTAGAGCATAAAACACTGGAAAAAAAGAATTAAATCTTTTATGCTGGTTCTGAAAAACATAGAATTGAATGTATCACTTGTTATCTAATATGATAAGATATCCCCTAGTGGTATTAAACTTTGTAACCTTACAACCTACGTTACTTATAAAACAGATGTTTAAAATTCTTGATGCACACAAGTGTATGTAGAGTCACACCATTTTAAATCTAATTAGCGTTTAATAAGCCATTGGAAATGTTGTCATTCAGCTCTTACGAATTCATCCTCATCTCTAAACACATGCTGATATTTTGACACAGTAATTATTCTGAAACAAAAAAGAGGTCTGAGTTAGTCTGAATTAACATAAACTGCTCCCATGATTATTTTATGTGCTTCCAGCAGAGAGGTGTTAGTAGTCTCCTCATGGCTTGATATGAAAAACTCTGTAACAGAAGGATAGAAAATTGTTCTGCATGATGGTCAGCATTCATCAATAAAACACAATTAATACAGATCAGAACAGAAGAACAAACTATGGAGCTTTCAGAATGACAGTACGAACTACGGTGATGTACCTTCTTTGTTACCAAATTACATGCAAACTGAGCCTGGAATCTTGTAATAAACCTGCATTCTTTCCAGCTCACACACTGGCAATTAAGACTCTGTGCTGGAAATAATTGACGATTCTGTCAGTGATGCATGTGTCAGAAGGGAATCCAGTCACTTTCCCAGAGCTGAACTGGCTATATGCTAGTAGGAATAGTAGTAAATACATATATTCATACACAGAGACACATATACATGGACACACACACACTTACAAACATTTATATATATATATGCATGTGTATTTATATATTTATATAAAAACATACATGTATTATCACACTAAAAAAAAGTTGGAATACAACTGATATGCACAAGTGAGTTTAGTTTTTGGAATGGTTAGTTGCAAGCAGAACACAAAACTTATACAACAGCCCTGTTCCCACCATAGACTTGGAAAGTGCAAGGACTTCACAGTCCTGCTTTCACAGTCCTGCTTTCCTCTCAATCAGCAAGGGGTATTGGATAGAAAGGAGGGCAGTAAACTTAAGAATCTCAATACTCACCAGCAAACAGTAAAAACAATAATTTTCAATATCTACTGCATTGACATTGGCAACCTGGATGGAAACATTTTCTCTTTTTTTTTTTTTTTTGTAATATTGTATAAATGCACATAATGTTTTTAGTATCAAAATTTTCAAGAGTGCAGCTCCTGATTCACAGAGCTGATTGGGAGATTCAGATGAGAAAGAAATGTCAAATTTAAAATATAAAAACAAGAACTTGCAGTACAAAAAATATAATTTTCGTTTTTTTTTTTCGTTTCACTTGAGGCTTCCTTGCAATGGCATGATTCTAGAAAAAGGTAAGGAATCAACAGAAATGTGATTTGATGCCTCATTTTGAATAAAAAATGAAGCCTTCTCCAAAATCATGGGCAAACAGCATAAGAATAATTTATCTACTCATGGCAGATGACTTTAGCAGCTCATAGGAACATCAAATAATTATGAGACTGAGAAAAATATCTGTGACTAACAAAGTACTTATATGTATTTTCAATCAAATTTTCTTTTTCTTTAGTTAAAAACTCATTACTATCTAAATAACTGCATAGTAGTTTGTCCTCTTCCATTGCCTTCTCAATAAGGTGGAATGCAGGATAAAAGGAGTAGGAGCAACAAAAGTAAACCCCCATATCAAAAGATCAGAAAGGGATGGTAAGAGACTGGATTTGCAGACTCAAAGGAGGCCTAGATATAGAGAACATACAAACACTAGAAAATAAGGAGCTTATCCAAACTGCATTGAATAGTGAGTAATGAGTGACAGACAGATTCAACCAGGACATGACTACAGCTGCCAGTACTTGATTTTCTCATCGCTCTTGAATGATCTTACAAACCAATCTAGCTGATAATAAGATTTTGGAAGATAAGTAATGCTAAAATGTCCAGCTGCTGTAGTCTATGAACTGGTAGAGATCCTAGAAAATGTGTCAGACCCTGTATTTAACTTTTTTCCAGTGTAGTTTCAATTAGTATCACCTAAATGGAATTGTATTTGCCAAGTAACTCACTTTTCAGCCAAGAATGTTCACCAGAAAATGGAATCCCTTTGGATTTGCAAGTGATAATACAAAAGGAGCTTATAGCAGAAACAGGATTGAGGCAATACTGAAACAAGAACTGCTTAACCTTTTGGTTAACACATACCAGCCCTGAACATCAAAAACTATGAGCAGATTCTCCCACACTTGTTTGGAATCAGAGCACTACCATGGAAACCCTGACCAGTAAAGGACCAAGAGCTCTGATTTTGAACTACCAGTGTATTTGCTTAACTTCATATGCAGGCCAGGCCTTGCAGATGATTACTATGAAAGGGAGCCAAAAACGATCACATGGTTGACCCAGGAGTCCCTTTCTACACTGGTTTTTTTTTACACTTTTATTGAAGACATAACTACTGATTTCACCACTTCACTGGATTAAAACCTCACCTAGCTGACCACTGTGTAAGCTCAAGTGGTAACAGAAACAGTAAATACAGTTCATGAATAAAAGGCACATATTATATAGGTCATATTCCTCTTTCTCAGTTAGAGGTCTTTAGTGGTCTCTTCTGAAAAGCTAAGTTACTGAAATATACTGCCTTTCTTTCTCTCCTCTTCCCTCATTTTTTGAAATAAAATGTTATTGTATCAGGAAACAGATGTGAAGTGTTAAAAAGGTAAACATTTTTAAAATATTTGGCAGTAGACAAAGAAGTTTATAGTTTTTACTTCTGCTTTGAAGCATGTTTAAACATCTAGAAATTTGCAGAGAATCAAAGTGATACTTGAGTAGACCAAGGAGGTGAGAAGATAAAGAGAACGGAGAACTCACTTTGAAGTGAATGGTTCAAATCTACCTGTATCAGTCCTAAGCAGGAGTTACTGAAGCTCATTGACATCTGTGAAATGAGCAATAACTTCATTTCATTTCCCAGCAGACCAAAATAATAATTTTCAGCCAAAAAAAGAAAAAAGTAATCAGTTTATAGAACCATCTTAAACTCTACAGCAGGTTTTTGTATAGTGTTGGCATCCTGTGCAATGCCAAGTTTAAGCTATTGGCCTGAGCCAAAATAAAGTGAAAGAGAAAGTTGATTACTTAATCTGCCTTAGGGCTTCTGACAAGATTAGTTGGTGAAGGTCATGTGTCTGTTATCTGGGATTGCACTATCCTGTAATTATCTCTAAATTAAGATTAAAGCCTACAATAGAACATCTTTTATGATCAATGAAATTTATTTTAAATACATGTAAATATCAGCATCTGTTTTCATTACGATTGTCATTACATTCACTCATTCATGGCAGCACTGCTCATAAACATAATTATTTTATCATGTTCCATTCTGTTTCAAGTGAATGCTCACAGTAGCCCTGTACCATGCAATGCTGGAAGGAAACTGGCTTTCTAGTTGCATCTGTTGCTGAACCAAACAAGCTGCTGAGCTCTTCATTCAGTAGATACTAATTATTGGGAACTCCATGTGAAAAAAGATTATTTCTCACTATGTACTGTGAACAGGAATTGTAACCATAAAAGTGCTTTGTTTATGTAAATGCTAATAGAAATCCTGCTATAGCATTTGGAGTTACCTTAGACCTTCATTCAAATTCAGAGTTGGTGTAGAGGAGAGAACCTTAGTAAGAAGTGTATCAACCCTTCTGAATCAACTCTTTGCAGAAAAACAGTGAGAGATTACTCAGGCAAATATGATTTTGCATGTCTTTACAGTGAAGTATGGCATCAGAGGGTAGTTTAGTCATGGCATTCCTCAAGGCTCAGTCCTGAAAATAATCTGATTTAGTATTTTCTTCAAAGAGAGATGTACAAAAAGATAAGAGCATTGATGACATTTTTGATATTAAAAGATTTGAGGAACATTATCCATAAAGTGAAGAATCAGGATATTTTACGGATTAACTAGATGACTGTGATGGTTTTAATAGCAGGAACAGGATAAACTTTGTCAGGTCAAAGTTCAATATCATGAGCCTGAAGGCTAATAAAAATAATTTCTAGTGCAATTGGGGGACTTGCAGCTAGGAGTAGCAGCAAAGAAAGCTTTGTATATACTAACTGATCAGAGGATGTCTCTGATTCCCACAGTAATCCACCAACAGAAAGATATAACCCTATAATACACCAAGAGGGACTTTTCCAATAAGAAAATAAATTAAGGAAATGATTGTGCCATTGTATGAATTACTGGCATTTTTGCATCTTAAGTACTCTCTGCAATTCTCATAATTCCTATAGAAAGAATTCAAAATTAAACAAATACATTATAGCTTACAGAAAAGACTGAAGAACCTGTCAGTAGATTATGCCTGTACTCCACTTACTGGATTTAGCCAGCCTAGTAAAACAAAACCTAACTTTTCTTATTTAACAGTATATCAGGATTAAAGAGTCAAAGTGGAAAAATGCATTTCATCTGGAGAAAAGATAACAGAAAGAACACTGCTCAACAACGATTCTACATGCACACGTATAGGCCAAAAAAATGAAGGTGGAAAATGTTACAGCTGTCCTAAATGTTCAGCAGAATGCTCCTGTCTGAAGAATGACATCTGATATACCTTTACAACAGAATTAGTAGTGGCAAAACCCCTTAACGACTTGTAAGATGGAAGCTGATCTGCTTATGAAAAGGAGAATTAAATGGCAGGGCTCCATGTGAAAGCAAGGACTTGTATTCAGTGACCTTTAAGGTCTCTTCCAGTGCCACATTCCTATAAATCATAAGTCCTCTAATCCTGTAAAATTCGTGCACACAGTGGGTAGTGTCTGTGGAAGCATACAAAGCTGCTTATGTGATAGAGGAGGCCACAGTCAGAAAATGAAGCCCTAAGTTAGGATTTCGTTGAAAAACTCTGTTAACAATATCAAGCATTAACCTCTTAACAATCTTCTTTTATGAGGTGCATCCGCTATCTGAACAATATATACGCCTTCATCCATTACATTCACCTGCTCACTTTTCTTTCTGCAGATAAGCAGAATTGTCAGTGAGGTTATAGAACATTTTAAGCTTCTTGAACTGGTAATTGTCTGCATCCCTTCAGGGATCTTTTCTAAAGCTCTGGCCTTGACAGTTTGAAAGGTGCACAGTGTATTGAGATTTGATAAGCATTTTAAAAGTGAACATTGATCCGATATTTTAAGCAGTTGTCCCATTTATCTAGAATGACCTACATGTACCTCTGGATTGATGGATGGCATGTCGTGACTGCTAATTGATTTGGGGAAAAAATTACTCCTTAAAAGAAATTAAAGATAATTAATAAAAATAATTATTATGTATGTATTGCATGGGTTCCCAGTGTATTGCTAATTGAAAAAGAAGTTAATCTTATGGAAGAAACTTTTCCTCAGCATTTCATTGGCTTTGAACTCTTAAACTGCACAATACATAGAATGATTAACAGCATGCTTCTGTTGGCTAGAGAAAGAGGAGACACTTCTGCAGTTCAGTCCCAGAATGTATAGTTCATAAGTGGGATTCCCTACCTGTCCCCTCACACTCAATTTTATTCTGTAATTAATCTACTGCTTAATTAACAGAGCTAAACAAATAATTCTCAATGAATAATTTATTTGATGAATTTAGACTTTTTTTTCCTTTTCACAAATTGTATCAGAAGACACTAGGAAATTTTTCAAGATGTATTTTTTTTTAGCTAACATTTACAGACATCTTTAGTAAATCTTGGTTTGTGGTTAATATTATTTAAGTTCATATTATAAGTTTTTATAATTTAAGTATCTGCTTTAGCCAGACTATTAATTATTAATACATAAGTCACCATGTTGTACATAGCTAAAACCAACCGCCTGGTAAATTTGGTTTTTTATACCTAGCTGTAATATTCACAGTTCTTAATACAAAATGTCCTGACTAGATCACAAATTCAAAGAGCAGAAGCAAAATATTAAATAACAATCACAATAACTTACCAAAAATTCTGAATATTTAATAATAAATTTGAAATTTAAACAGAAAAAAACCTTTGTGACTCACTGGAATAGTAACATAAATTAACTGCACATGTACTTGATTATTCTTGGAAAGCAGACGTGGGATCATCAACATGACAGAAAGGAAACTTCTTTGCTCTTTAAGTTGGTCAGGAATCTGAAGATTTTTTTACACTTGAACTCAATAATGCATATTATTGCCGCATCCAAAATCCACTGAAGTGTTTGGAGAAACCTCGACGGATTTCAGTGTTGGTTGGATCACAATATTATTAGAAAATGCCACCTTCCTGATTTAGAGGCAGTGTAATGACATATTCTCACCATACTGACCTCAATAATAGTCAACAGAGTACATGACTGTGCTTTGATCCTATATTTATGATTCAATCTTCTTACTTCCTGCCTAAATTGTGGCTGAAAACTCACCCTCTTTCCAAGTGGTGAGTCAGTTCACCCGTGTTCAGGACAGCATGGGAGCCTGTTTTATGCCTGAAGATGTTGTTGAGGCATGCCCAGACATGCACCCAGAGACAGTTCTTGCCTCCCGTTTAGAGTTCACTGTGTGAACCCAGACTAGACCCAAAAGTGGTCATTACTGATGCTCACCCTGTTACGCAACAGCCCAGCCAACCATCTGCAGCACTTTGTTACCTGGAGGAAAGACGACTCTATTTCTGCAGTGAACACCTACCTGCTCACAGAGTTACAGTGAGGAAGTGGATTCCTCTGTTCTTTTGAGGGTGGAAGAGTGGGAGATCCCTGGGCCCAGAAAGAGCAGGGAAAAATGAGTCTGATTCAAGTCTAACAGGAAGACATTCAAGTAGAAGGGAGTGATGAAGCCTTAGGTTTTCGGCTTTGGTTCTGGAAGAGTTTATTTTTTTTTGTTAAATGTTTTCCAGTATACCTATACACCCAGGGGAGACGGCTTGAAGCTCCAGGCCACTTGATTCCTGACTAAGTGCACTTAGTCCAAAGCTGCACCACATGTTCAGCAGGAGAGGTCAAGATTATCTGGCCTCTGAACTATTATGAGAGAAACCATAAATTTGTCCTACAGCAAGGTGGGTGAGAAACCAAGAAGTGGAAATGCTTGACATTTCTCTCTTGTTCACAGTATTCTTAGGGAAAGATGTTGGGAATACATTGCCCTCTGAAGGCATCCAGGTCATACATTCAATGAAAAAAGGGAATGTGGTCTGGATATCACTGTGCGAGGATGTTTAGTGCTTTCTCTTGATTGTGAAGGGAACCTTTGATCCATATTCGATCCACTCAGTTGACAAGGCATGCAGCTATGGCAACGGTAAGTTCTCTGGCTGAGCGCTAGATCGAGGTGTACAGGGGGGTTCCCAGAGCCAAGAAAACTTGAGGAAAAGCAGAGAGCCCTGCCAGGAACCAGTAGCTCTCACGAGAGAGGCTGACACGGCTTGGACATTGCCAGGAGCAACTGTGGGAAATTTAAATGGCCCCAGGGAGCGCTGCAAACAGGGCATGCAAACAGGGATTGAGAGGGTGCACAGAGAAGCCACTGCAGTTTGCTCCACAGTTCGCGTGAGAAGGGCCATGCACCCAGCTTGTAGGCCCATAGCCCAGGGAAGTGCTCTACATCTCTACTAGGATGGTGGGCACACACTTCAGAGTCAAAACCAGGGTTTCCACAGAGAAAGCTCCTGAGATATTTGTTGCTTTCACCAGAGAGAACTGGTAAGGAAGGAGACTTCAGTACAGATGGTAGGTTGCAACGAGTGCCCAGACCCTTCTGGAGAAAAGGTAAGTACCTGCAAAAAATGTGCATGGGTTGATGATCTGTTGCATTAAGAGGACAAGCTGCAGGAAACAGTTAAAAGGTTGTGTAGTATTAGAGGGGCTGAGATGGAGATACATAAGTAGTTTCAGAACCACTCTCCTGTGGTGGACACCACAGAGAATAAGGTAACTTGAACCCTGGTGACCCACAAAAGAAGAACTCTTCTTCAGACCCCACCCTCCAGCATTACAACCAAAAACAGATCTGAAGCTTTAACAGCTGTAGACACCCACAAACAAGGTCTGCAAGGAGAAACTGTACCAGCAGCACAGAGTGGATGCCACAAAAATAAATTACAATTGCTTGTAGTGAGTGACTCTCTGTTAAGGGACACTGAGGTGCCCATCTACTGGCCTGATAGGGAGTCATAAGAGGTATGCTGCCTTATGGGACCTAAGGTTGAGATGTTGTAGAGAGGGTGCCACAACTTGTCAAGAGCACAGACTACTGTCCATTGATACTCTTTCATGTGGGCACAAATGACACCACAAGGCAGAACCTGGGCAGAGTCAAGGAAGACTACAAAGCCCTGGGGGTGCAAGTGAAAAGTATTGGTGCCCAAGTCACCTTTTCTTCCATTTTACTAGTTAGAGGAAAGGGTGTAGTCAGAAATAGATGTATAATGCAGATAAGCAAGGGAACGTTTGGCAGCAGGCTGGCCAACTTGGTGAGGCAGGCTTTAAAATGAAGGACTCTGGGCAGGGTCCAAAGTGACAATGCTCATGCTATTGCAACCAACTGGGGAATAAGCCAGGCCAACCTGAGCAGTGACAAACGTTCCTTAGCTGCCTCCCAAGATGGGAACCACTTCAAGTGTATTTATACCAATGCACACAACCTGGGAAACAAACAGGAAGAACTGGAGCTGCACACCCGGTCAGAAAGTTATGGTATCATAGGAGTGTCTTTGTTTAGCCAGCTCCCGTGCCTAAACAATAACAGTTTTTCTCTCACCCAATGTCCCTTCCCCAACCAAGGAAGGAAACTTGGAAAAAGAGGGAGACTCATGGGTTAAAATTGAACAGATTTAATAAAATAAAGAAATCAGTATCAACAATAACACAAAATACACAAAAGTATACTTAGCTACAGAGTTCCAGCAGGTTGTTCCAGGAATACTGATCAATGGCAATGGAAGAAGAGGGAAGGGGCAAAGAAAGCAAAAACAACCCCACCTCTCCCCAGTAAGCCTTCCCTTTTATAGTGAACTTGATCTTAATGATATAGGATACACCTGTGAGCCAGCCTGGGTCAGCTGCGTTGCATTTAACTGCTAAGGGCCTTGATCACCATGGCTGGCCACAAACTGAAACAAAATCCCAATGAAACCAGGACAAGAAGTAATTAAAACGTGGTGGGACAACTCACATGACAGGAGGGTCGTGATGGATGACCATAGGCTGTTTCGTAAAGACAGGTAGGGAAGAAGAGGAAGAGGAGTCATGCTCTATGTTAAGGAGAACCTTGAATGTGTAGAAGTCAACTACGGCGATTGTGGAAGCTGTATCAAATGTCTCTGGGTCAAGATCAGAGGGGTCATCTCCAAGGAGGATCTTAAAGTAGCATTTGCTACCCACCTCCAAACCAAGACGATAAGGCCAACGAAGCAACACTGGGTCACTTAAGCAAGCTTCGGGTCAACAGAACTCGGTTCTTACGGGTGACTTTAACTACTCAGACTTTTGTTAGAAGAACAATACAGCAGCTCGCATGTCATCCATCAAGTTCCTGGAATGCGTAGAGAACTGCTTCCTCATACAAATGTTGGGTGTACCAACCAGGAATGAGGCACTGCTAGAATTGCTATTCACAAACCAAGAAAACCTGCTTTGTATATCTTGGTTAGTGATAGCCTTGGCTGCAGTGATCACAACAGTGCGGAGTCTGAGATCCTGCTGAGCATGCTGAAGATTAGTACTAAGAAAAGTACCTAATTAGTACTAAGAAAAAGGTTTCAGATTTTAGAAGAGCAAGCTTCATCTCGCTCAGAGATCTGTTGGGAGGGATTCTGTGGGAAGATCCATGGAGGATAGAGGAGCTAGCAAGTGCTGGGAGTTTTTCAAGAATGCTCTCCTGGAAGCACAAAAACAGTTCATCCCCTTTAAAGGTAATGGAAGTAGGTGGAGCAAGAGACACTCTTGGCTTAACTGTGAGCTTCTGAGTCTGCTCAAAACCAAAAGAGAAGCATACAAGGGATGGAAAAGTGGACGAATACCCATTGAGAACTTCGAGGGCATTGCCAGGGTGTGCAGAGATGCACTTAGAAAGACAAAAGCTCAGCTTGAATTGAAGTTGGCCAGAGATATCAAAAACTACAAGAAAGGGTTCTTCAGGTACATAAACAACAAGCAGAAACAGAAGGAAAATATTCAGTAGGCATGGAGCAGATATGCTAACTTAGAAATACGTGTGTCGTCTGATTTTTTCAAGAAAAAATCATGCTGTAATCTGAGTTTTCTGTATCATAATTATTTTTCTCTTAGTCATCTTATGACTTACCATTTTTGATTGGAGATGGAAATTATATGAGATATGAGTCACAAGATTTTCTGTCCTATAGTATTTGTCAGATCTTTCAGCTGCAAAGGTCTTGCCCCAGAAAAAAATTCAATCTTTTGAATCTGTAACTGTTGATTGCTAATTATACAGCTCCTGTGATAGAACTACATATGTTTAGGTTTGCCTGTCAGAAGTTATTTCCTTGCAGAAGGAGAGATACTTGTTAATTTGTCTGCTCCAGATAGCTACCAAATGTCCAGTGTTCCAGGAGGAGGACCACCATGTACATGTAGAACAACTTAAAAGCCTGTGTTGCAGGAACCTGATGTTTCAATATACTTTACTCACCACATTGTGCTGTAAGCCAAATGTATCAGAAAGCATGATCAACCATACTGTATCTCTTTCTTCATCGCTACATCTCCAACTCCAGCAATGTTCTATGTACAAGTTCCCCAGGACTATTTGTTAATTCTTTATCCATTAACATGTCTGAAATCTAGAGGCACCAAAGCTTTTGCTGATAGTTTTTCCTGTGCATTCTGTCATGAGGTCATGCACCGATAGGATTATTCCTCTTTCTCTGGGAAGAGGCCTTCTTTCCATTTGTATCTGTTCTAGGTGCTATGAGCCAAGCCTGAGTTTATACTCCAAGTAGCTTCTAACAAAGGGATCAGTATACCTGAAGGTTCATTATGTAATCCCTTAAACATAGCTACACCTGCTACGTCCTCCTGCTTCAAGTGAAAGGCTGTGAATCTTTTTCACTTACCTAAGGCATTCCTCCTCATGCCTAGAAGCAGCGTTGTCAGCAGCTAAATGATTAATTATCCCTCAAGCATGACTGAGATTCACACAGTAATGTTACCTGCAGGGTCCAAACCAGTATGCCTTCTTACAGCTTGGACTCTCTTGAGCTTGGCTTCCCGTGTGACAAATGATAGTGCTGTTTTATCCAACAGCTCTGTGGTGTGAGAACTCTCTAACAGGAGGGAATACAATTCACTTCTTTCTACTTTAGCTATTCTTCCACCTTACTGAGGAATATACTCCCTGCCAGTCTATGTGCAAGCATAGGGAGTCCTCTTAGTCCTGTCACGTGTTCATGGATTAAAATATCTTTAAAATGATCGTTAAAATGTAGTAGGGTAAAATTTCCTTAAGAAGAAGACTTGATCTCACATCTGTTACTGCAGGGCAGACATGTTAACTATCAGGCTACTTAGGAAATGGTCTATTTTCTACTCTGTATATAGGGAGAATGGAGTGGGGCAGGCATTGAGATTGAAGAGTGTAGGATGAGGAAAACTCCTGTGTGGTAAGGGCTTTTTTTTTGCAACCTAAAGTAATGCTCCTATGCTCTTGAACTTGTTTTGCATATCCCTCAATCTAGCTTCCCCTGTAGGCATTTACCTGCCTCTCTCTTCAGTTTGTTGATCCTGTTTTACACCTGTAAATCTTCCCCTCTGTTATGCAGAGAACCACAATGCAGACCCAAAGGCTAGGCTTGAAGCTTGATGTTTTACAGATGCAGTGTTCTGTATTGAACTCCTCAGCTTTTGGTGGAACTAGTCCAGTGGCTTTGTTTTGTGTCTGTATAATTAGTCCACAGCAGTTGTTCAGCACAGTATTTTCCCAGTACTGGGATTTCACACTACATTAGAAATGCACTTTGCAGTAGATGGCAAGTAGCAGGGAGTCCTAAATGTGTATACCCAGTTGAAGCTCACCTCCTAGATCATTCAAAGGCTCTCCCAGGACACTTAGATGCCACCACAGGAATACTGCGCTCGCTTCTTCATCTCAGAACCCTAATGTGTGATATTTTGCATATTGCCTTGCACAGTGTCTTAAAAGGCTTGCAGTCATTTCCTACATCTGACATATAGCCACAAGCCACAGTAGCAACTAGAAAAAGAAACTAATAAAGAATGAGAAAAGGGGACAGAAAGAGAAAGAATTTGAAATCTAACCGAAAAAAAATAGATACATTTAAGTATTTTTGCCAAGAAAGAGTCCTGCAAATTTAATAAGAAAATCTTACTAGACTTCCGAATTGTTGAGATTCTTTGGAAGTTACATGTAAAGCCAAGTTTATGGACACTAATTTAAAATGTGGATGTAAATGTAGGAGAGACTAATGACATGTTGATTAATACTTATTGCATTAATGTGTTTTTAGGTATCCCTTTGTGCTGGTTTTGGCTGGGATAGACTTAATTTTCTTCATAGTAGCTAGTATGAGGCTATGGCTTTTATTTGTGTTGAAACCAGTGTTGATAATGCAGAGATGTTTTTGTTACTGCTCAAGGCTTTTTCTGCTTCTCACACCACCCCACCGGTGAGTAGGCTGGGGGTGCACAAGAAGTTGGGAGGGGTCACAGCTGGGACAGCTGACCCCAACTGACCAACGAAATATTCCATACCATATTACATCATGCTCAGTGTATAATGGTCAGGTCTGGGAGAAGAAGAAGGAAGGGGGGAATGTTCAGAGTGATGGTGTTTGTCTTCCCAAGTAACTGTTACGCGTGATGGAGCCCTGCTTTCCTGGAGATGGCTGAACACCTACCTGCCAATGGGAAGTAGTGAATTAATTCCTTATTTTGTTTTGCTTGCATGTGCAGCTTTTGCTTTACTCATTAAACTGCCTTTATCTCAACGCACAAGTTTTCTCACTTTTACTCTTCTGAATCTCTCCTCCACTCCACCAGGGGTAGGTGAGCGAGCAGCTGTGTGACGCTTAGTTGCTGGCTAGGGTTAAACCACGACAACCTTTCTGAAAGAAAAATAAATATGTAGAAACAAGTATTTTCCTCTCAATAAAATTTTTAAAAAAAGAAAATAAGAACTCAGTTAAAGAAAATAAAAGTGATGGAACGTTACTGGTACAGTTTTTATATTCAAAAGCATTTAAAGTGTAAATTCTTTACAGCAGGCAGTAGCCCTGAGACACTTAGAACTACATTTTTTGAGACATGCACGTAGTATAAGGATTGTCAGAAGACAAGCATGAAGTAGAGGTCTTTTTCCTGATTCCAATTAAAGAATAGACTCTTCTGTAAACCTTCTATGAAAGAAGAAAATAAGGACAATTTTGTGGTGAGCACTTTTTAAAAAAATACATATTTTTGTGTTTTGGGCTGGAAATCAATGTACTCTTGCTTTTCCTTGAAGAGATATTACTAATCAAAAAGAGCATGGTTACCCAGTGATGCTATTTTGTGTATCATTTGCACAAGTAAAAATGGAGGTGTGCACAGTAATACATTTTATAGTAATCTTAAAACTAGTATTTTCAACTAGGTCTCATTACAGAACACTTATACAAATTGCAATTTGTTTTATCTTCTGAACATTTTCATTGTCCTCCAGACCTGATTTCTCTGTGTTTTGAAACAATCATGGAGTTCTATCCAACAAGTGTACTATATTTTATTTGTACTCCGCTTCTGGCTCAAGATGTACCTACCCACTAAAATTCTTACTGTTGAAAAGAGAGATAAGGGGAATGGGTGGGGCTGAAATTATCCGTGCAGTACTTGGAAGTTCCAGGATTTCAGCCATTGCCTCCTGAATCCTCATCTTTATGGTACACTGCTATTCTGTCCCACAGAATTGTCGTCCAGTGGTGGTGACACTCAGACTGGGGAAAGCTAGGGTAGCAGATAAAAATCAACGTAATGGAGGATGTGATGGAAGTTAGGTATATCATTGATGTTTTTAATGGCAGGCATGGATAACAGGGTGAAAAGTGTTCCCAAGGGAGTCCAGAAAGATGATCCACATGATGGTCTTAACTCTGCAACCTATGCTTAGCAGTAGGAACGGAGAAGTAAGGGAAGCTGGAGACAGCACTAGCTAGGTCAATGCTTTGTTTGATCTTTGTTGTAGAATTGGTGAGCCTTCACACCCTGCTTGTGCAGTGGACTAGAGCAGCTCCTGAAACCTAGAGACCTTGACTGAGAAAATCTCCTAGATAGAGCTCTGGGTTTGGATAACATGGTGTGTTAGTAAAGAAAATGGATTTTCATACATGTTCCCACTGACTTCATTAATAATTGTTTTACTTCCCTTGGCAAGGCACGTTGCGTTGGTTTTACCTTGTTGCCATGAAACTCTTAAGTTAAATTCAACTAAATTTAATTATCAGCCCACAAAATTTGATTAATCATGTAATGCCATCATTTGACCTTAACCTAGGAAGAGCAAGAGGGAAAGAAAGTCAATTTCTTTCATCTGGCTTTCCAAATCAAGAACTGTCTGCTTAAAAATCTTCCAAAAAGGGTGACTGAGTAGCCTTGTTTTAATACACTACATATGTACTATATTGTATTTGTTATAAAGTTCAAGGCTGACTCTTTCATTTGGAATCATCTGGACCACAGGTCACGTTGTACTGATGGTAGTGTTATTTTTTTCTTTAGTATTTCTATTCTGAGATATTTTCTTGCAGGTGTGACAAGGCCTCTAATACACAACAATGCTATAATATGGCTCAAAAAAAAATTGGTGATGTACTTTTATACCTAAAGATTGACATTCACCTGCATCTCAGTTTGCATTCTTCAGGAAAACCCACTAAAATATATGAGGCTTCAGAATCTATTCACTATCTCCCTATTAACAGCAGAAACAGCACTAGACAATTTTGTGACTATATTCAACTACCATATCTGACAGAATCAAAAGAAGTTTGAAAATCCAGAGTTTATACCTCTCATATAGTAGACTCCAACCTGCAAAGAGCAGTAGCTACTGTCTGGAGGATTCCTTGCCTTTTGATTTAAAGCAAAATGTTTTAAGTTTCTATGTTTTAGAAACACATTGACAGCTTGTGAAAGCATTGAAAATTTGGCTTGGAGAGGTACACTGGAATCATGCTCATAGTAGTTTGCAACTTTTTCCTTCAGCAAGTTCATCCATAAACTCTACCTACTGTTCAGTTATGTGGGCACTGGGGGTCTTGAAAGGCTATGTATGTAAATATTGGTGAGACAATTAGCCAGATACCTTAAATGTAAGTTCTTGTTTTGAAAATGTGTAAAAGTTTAAGCAATGTGTTATATGAAATCCAGTGAGAAACTGGTGACGAAAGGGAATAGTTCTCTTGGAGTTCTTTTAAAAGAAAATAAATAGTCCTCTTAATTATCACGGAAAGGATCTAGAGAACTGGAAAGGACTTGGTAGAAACCTTCTATTCATAAGGAACGGTATCTCATATAGTATTAGTTGGATTATGTCCATTTTGAGAGACAGAAGCTGTGTTAAAAGATCCCGGAATATGAAAAAGTCTGTTAGATATTTTCATCCTGGTAGGATTTCATGTTGAAAATCTGATAACCTTTCTTAGTTATTTACGTGACACAAAAACATAAATGCCTCCTATTCTACTTGGCAAATTTCTCAAAATATGTTACATTTCTACTTGAGTAAACCATATGGTATATCAGAAAACAAAGTTTTGTGGTATAGGTTTTATTTAGCTTGTAGAATGAGTTTTTTAACTGACAAAAGCCATAACATTGTACTCTGGTGATAAGTAATGAAGATGGGGCAACAGGTAGAGGAGGGTTCCACTGTAGCTGCTGCTGGCAACAGTAAATTTTCTTAGTTTAAAGTAGGCTGCCAAACTTAATTTATTGGGGCTTAATATAACCAGTTAAATAGGCACATTAGCAAGGAAAGCAAAGGCTTTCAAGGTCCTAGGTCCAAAGAAAGTCCTCTGGATATGATGAATATAACTGACTTTGTTCACTTACAGAATTGATTTTAATATACTTCCCCCATCACCCTTCTGAGCTACTTATTTGGATTGTGCTATATGATTCACATTGAGCTGTAGTGCATTTACTGGACCCAGGTCCTTGAAGTCCTTGCTGTCCCTATGATGTCACACTGTCTTCATTTCACCTGCCTCTGCTACATATCTGGGATCAACTCATTCCCTATGCTGAGAAAGCTCCATAAGTTTCATCCTCAGTGCTTTGCACTGTCTCTTCTCCACAGGCTGCCTCCAGGATTGGATGCCCTGGGAGGCTGATGGTGTTGAGCCTCCCGAGATGGAGATCTAAGGCAATTCAAAGAGACCAAAGCTTTGCCTCTGGCCTGTTTTCTGGCCATTGCTGGTCTTCAGACAGTGTCTTTTAAAAACGTAGGGAGGTAAATAAGAGGGTACGGGCCTCTCCATGTCTGCATACAACAGCTAGGAAAGTGATGGGAGCACAGCCACACCTTTCCTGCCCATAAAGAGCAATCAAATTTCCATCCTTTCATGAAAGTAACTGGGAAAGGCTTAGTTTCAGATGCCTATTTCAGTCTTAAGAATTCCTGCCACAGAAATAAATTGGGAGCAATTCTTCTCACATCATTCTGTCCAAATGCTGCCCTCAGTTTGCTATGACTTAGTGCTGCTACTCTCAATGTACCCTGAAAGTGGGTAGAATACAATACTCCTTTTTCTTCTCATGGTAATTTGCAATAACACCACTTTCTAGGCTGGGGTGCTGGCCATCCAATTTACATTTTGTTTCTCAGCATATCGATAACAGCTATTTGCTGAGTCTCGGAAAGAGTACATGTTTTTCTAAGAAACTACAACCAGAGCAGCAGTGTGAATGTCAAACAGATGTAGTAGATCTTTGTTTAAAACTCCCACCAGAAATCTTAGGAATCTTAAACTATTTGGGTTATTAATTTACTTAAAGGGTTTGTCCTAATCCTGGATCAACAAATATTTCTGTCTTGCAGGAAATACTCACAGCAGGATAATTGTTTTCAACCCTTGAATTTTAATTAATCTTAACTTGTATGCAAAATATATCACTATTTTATTGCATAAAAAATATGTATTTTGAAAGTATTGTTGTTCCAATTCAAGCTATTGATGAGTAGAAGAGAGTGTTCTTAAAGGACCTATTTACTATTGGTGCATTTAGGGCAAATTTTTTCTTTTTCATGGATACACCAAAAATGTTTTGTTCACTGGGTTTTAGAGCATTTATAAATAATGACATAAGATGGAAATGACTTAAAAGGAGCAGGTGCTCAAACTTTTAAAACTATAAGAATGGATACACACATAGATCTTGCTTGTAAAAAGGGATTCTGGGAGTTATAAAACTAGAGCTCTGTAAGCTTGGGACTACCTGCTCCTGTATCAAGTTCAGCAAACTGACAGGGAATGTGCCAAACTTGTCAAGTGCACTATGCCTCAAAGGCAGTTAAAAAGTATATTTTAATTGCTTGCAAGAGTATGTGGGGTTTTGAATACATAGGAAAGCAACTATTCTTACTATACTGAAAAATGACACCAAAAATGCATGCTGTCTCTCCTTACTGCACTCTTGCTTGCTTGCTCGCTCGCTCTTCTGCAGACACACACACAAGAATGTAAATATCATATTTTCATAGGAAAAGATAGAATCGTAGAATCATATAATCATTTTGGTTGGAAAGGACCTTTAAGATAATCAAGTCCAACCATTAATGTATCACTGCCAAGTCCATCACTAAACCATGTCCCTAAGTACCACATCTACATGTCTTTTAAATACCTCCAGGGATGGTGACTCCACCACTTCCCTGGGCAGCCTGTTCCAATCTTTGATAACCTTTTTGTGAAGAAATTTTTCCTTATATGCCATCTAAACCTCCCCTGGCACAACTTGAGGCTGTTTCCTCTTGTCCTTTTGTTACTTGTGAGAAGAGACCAACACCTACCTTGCTACAACCTCCTTTCAGGTAGTTGTAGAGAGCAATAAGGTCTCCCCTCAGCCTCCTTTTCTCCAGACTAAACAACCCTAGTTCCCTTAGCCATTCCTCATAGGACATACCCTCTAGACCCTTCACCAGCTTTGTTACCCTTCTTTGGAATTGCTCCAGCACTTCAATGTATTTCTTGTATTGAGAGGCCCAAAACTGAACACAGTATTCAAGACGTGGCCTCAACACTGCCGAGGACAGGGGAACGATCACTTCCCTAGTCCTGCTGGCCACACTGTTTCTGATACAAGCCAGGATCTATTGGCCTTCTTGGTCACCTGGGCACACTACTGCCTCATATTCAGCCAGCTATCAATCAAATGCTACGAAAGGGAACATATATTAAAATGTTGAAAGCATATTGGAGCCATCTTAGAAATTTGCAGATTATTAATTTTTTTTACAAATTATTATGTGCTGGAAATTCACATTCATTTAAATATTTGAGTCAAAGATTCAAATGCTTGCCATTCCTTGGCTTATACGTGTTGCATTTAAGAGGGCTAATTTGGCAGAAGATAAACCCCCTTGCGTTCCAGCTTGTCCTTGGATATTAGGGGGGCTGGTGCAGCTGAGCTTAGCCTCTGAGTGATGCCCAATTTGATACTTTAAATTTTGGCTGAAGGCCAAAGTCGGCACAATCAGTTCGGCTGTGTTCAACAACTAATATGTTGAACTAACACAGGCCTGGATGCATTAATAGTGCAGAGCCCAGTCACGGTCGATGAACTAACACAGTTCCAGATCATGCCATACATCTGGGCATGCCCACTGTCCTGGTTTGGCCCAAACCAGGCCAATTAGTCTTAGAGAAACCAAGGTCACTGCTAAATTCCTCACTGCTTACGAGTGAAGAGCCAAAGGGGGGTCGTAGCTGCAGGGGGGAGCAGACAGGGCAGGTGACCCAAGATTGACCAACGAGATATTCCATCCCACACACGTCATTCTCACTTTCCTATTTATCACTAACCCACTGCCTCCTGGAGGTGGGGCCCAGGAGGGAGGGGCCCTCCTGTCTCCCACTGATTGGTACCAGCTTTGCCAATTTTCCAGTTAAAAGCCTGCAGGTGTGATGGCAGGGAGAGCTATTGCATTTTGCCCTCTGCCCGTGCTGGGTGGAGCTACTGCCTTTTCCCCCTCTGCCTGTGCTGGGGGAAGGTACTGCCTTTTCCCCTCTGCCTGTGCTGGGGGGAGCAACTTTGCCTGAGGAGGATTTCCAAGCTCTTGATCTTGGTTTTGTACATATTTGTATATATTTGGTTATTTCTATTATTATTGTTATTATATTCTTTTTCATTATTATAGTTTATTAAAACTGTTTTAACTTTCCAACCCATAAGTCTCTCTCCCTTTTCCCTTTCCCTTTCCCTTGTGGGGGGGGGGAGGGAGAGGGTTAACAGAGAGCATCTGCCACCTGGTTAATAGCTGGCACAGCTTTAAACCGTGACAGATTTATTGGTGCCCAACATGGGGCTCAAGAGAAGCTCCAGCAGGTTGCTCTGATAAGTTGAATCCTGGCTCTGGTGGGAGGAGACCTGGAGAGCTCAGCTGAGAGAATATCAGATTTCTTCCTTTGAGATTTACAAGGGGTTGGAAAGTTAAAACAGATAGTGAAGATGGTGATGTCATTTTTGAATGCTGTGTTATCTCATCTTTTTATAGAGTTTCTTTCACAGTTGAGTATTGCAATGATGCCTTACCTGCCGTGGGCACTGTGTTATTGCTTGCTTCTTATGAATGTTTACATGCAGTTTAGCAGTGGGCGCTGGTCGAAATGTATTGTTTTAGTATGGGGTTTGATACTGATTTATGCTGTGATAAACTGGGCAGTTAATATTCCGATCTGTTATCTCTATGACACAATGATGGGCAGCTTTAATCGCGAATCAGTAGCAGCAACTTCATCTGCACGCTCCAGGCGTGCTTTAGCTGATTCTGTTAATGATTACACTTCCAGTTTTACTTTGGGAAATAGTACCTTCTCCTTTTCTGCCAAGCTGATTCCACTAGATTTTGCGAAATTAGGATGGTGCTGTCTAGGTGGCATGTTTTTATTTTTGGTTGTCCTGAATGTGTTTCTGATGTGGGATAAGATTAAATATCGGTGCAGGGACAGTTGTAGGTGTTATGCAGCCACCTCAGATCCTACAGTGTGTACTGCCGCTACAGCCACTAAACCCACTGAAACCTTGGCAGCCTGTACCACAGCTGCTACACCCCCCAAGATGGCCACTGTAGCTACTCAGACTCTCAGCACTCCCAAGACAGCCACTGCATCTACTCAGACTCCAGCATCTATCGAATCTCTACCAATTGCTCCTGTAACCAGGAAGAAATACCAAAAGAAATCAGCTCGTGAAGAGAAGGATGATGACTCAGAGCCTTCTAAGGCAGAGCCATCATATGACCCAGGTGAGGGCCCTTCTCAGGCAGAGTTAGGGCCTGACACAGATGGGGGTTTCCTCGATCGTCCTTTTAAAGCAGACCCATCACAGAAGAAAGGTCCTTCTAAAGCAGAACTATCACAAGAGGAGGACTCGGACGTAGAGATAACCTACCACTCCTTATCCCTGAAGGACCTGAGAAATATAAGGAAAGACTTCAGCCGTTATGACGGTGAACCTATTATTACCTGGCTGCTCCGATGCTGGGATAATGGGGCAGACAGCATGCAATTGGATGGCAGAGAAGCCAGACAGTTGGGATCCCTGTCCAGAGATGGTGGTATTGATAAGGCGCTTGCAAGAAAGTCAAACACTATCAGTCTCTGGAGGCGACTCTTGTCAGCTGTAAAGAGCAGGTATCCCTATAAAGATGATGTTATGAGTCACCTAAGCAAATGGACCACTATAGAAAAAGGTATTAACTACCTTAGAGAACTGGCTGTGCAAGAGATCATTTATAGACACCCACAGGACATTGTAGATCCTGTAGATCCTGATGAAGTGGAATGCAACCGATCCATGTTCCGGAAGGTTGTGAAGAATGCTCCACCGACACATACCCATACATTGTCAATATTAGTATGGGGAGAAGATGCTATGGCACGATCTAGTGTGGGCGAAATGGCTAACTGTATGCGACAGTATGAAGATAGTATTTCTTCCCCACTGCAGGCACGCATCTCGGCTGTGGAAAAACTGACTAAGGAGAACAAGGAGTCATTTAAACAACTGTCAGACAAACTGTCCATGATCGAGAATAAACTTGACTCTCTACCTACACAGGCGCGCGTTGCAGCTGTTAAGAGAAAACGTTCTCCTACAGGACCAGCTCAAAGGAAAAGGAACACATCACGAGGTATCCTGTGGTTTGCCCTGCGTGGTTATGGGGAGGACATGAGCAGATGGCATGGACAACCTACCAGTACCCTACAGGCACGAGTACGTGAGTTGCAAGCTAAAAGAAATACCAGAGAGAATTTTTCTAGGAGGATGGCTGCTCCAGTTACCAGTGAGCAGGACCCCAGTCAGGGTAGATGGGCCTCAAATTCCTTTTTCCCAAGTGTGAATAGGAGAAATGAAGGTCCAGTCCCTGTGAGCAGCACGAATCCATTTCTTAATTAGGGGGGCCCTGCCTCCAGCCAGGTGGAGGAGAGGGACAACCGGATTTATTGGACTGTGTGGATTCGATGGCCTGGCACATTAAAACCACAAAGGTATCGAGCCCTGGTAGACACTGGTGCACAGTGCACCCTAATGCCATCGGATCATAAAGGGGCAGAACCTATCAGTATTTCAGGAGTAACAGGAGGATCTCAAGTGTTATCTGTATTGGAGGCCGAAGTGAGCCTAACTAAAAATGAATGGAAAAAGCACCCCATTGTGACTGGCCCAGATGCTCCGTGCATCCTTGGCATAGACCACCTCAAGAGAGGGTATTTTAAGGACCCAAAAGGGTATAGATGGGCCTTTGGTATAGCAGCTGTAGAGACTGAGGACATTAAACAGCTGTCTACCTTGCCTGGCCTCTCAGAAGATCCTTCTGTTGTGGGGTTGCTGAAGGTTGAAGAACAACAGGTGCCAATTGCTACTGCCACGGTGCACCGACGACAATATCGCACCAATCGAGACTCCCTGATCCCCATTCATAAACTGATTAGACAATTAGAAAATCAAGGAGTGATTGGCAAGACTCGCTCACCCTTTAATAGTCCTATATGGCCAGTGCGAAAGTCTGATGGAGAATGGAGATTAACTGTGGACTATCGTGGCCTAAATGAAGTTACGCCACCGCTGAGTGCTGCTGTGCCAGACATGCTAGAACTTCAATACGAACTGGAGTCAAAGGCAGCCAAGTGGTATGCCACCATAGACATTGCTAATGCATTTTTCTCTATTCCTTTGGCACCAAAGTGCAGGCTGCAGTTTGCTTTTACCTGGAGAGGTATCCAGTACACCTGGAATCGACTGCCCCAGGGGTGGAAACACAGTCCTACTATTTGCCATGGACTGATCCAGACTGCACTAGAAAAGGGTGGAGCTCCAGAACATTTGCAATACATTGATGACATCATTGTGTGGGGTGATACAACAGCAGAAGTTTTTGACAAAGGAGAGAAAATAATCCAAATTCTTCTGAAAGCTGGTTTTGCCATAAAAAGGGGCAAGGTCAAGGGACCTGCCCGGGAGATCCAGTTTTTAGGGATTAAATGGCAAGATGGGCGTTGCCAGATCCCGATAGAGGTGATCAACAAAATAACAGCCATGTCCCCACCAACTAACAAAAAGGAAACACAAGCCTTCTTAGGCGTTGTGGGTTTCTGGAGAATGCATATTCCAGATTACAGCCAGATTGTACGCCCTCTTTATCAAGTGACCAGAAAGAAGAATGATTTTCAGTGGGGCCCTGAACAACGACAGGCCTTTGAACAGATTAAACAAGAGATTGTGCATGCAGTAGCCCTTGGACCAGTCCGTATGGGACAAGATGTTAAAAATGTGCTCTACACCTCAGCTGGGGACAATGGTCCTACCTGGAGCCTCTGGCAGAAAGTGCCAGGGGAGACTCGAGGTCGACCCCTAGGATTTTGGAGTCGAGGATACAAGGGCTCCGAGGCCAATTACACTCCAACTGAAAAAGAGATACTGGCAGCGTATGAAGGAGTTAGAGCTGCTTCAGAGGTAATTGGTACTGAAGCACAACTTCTCCTAGTACCTCGATTACCAGTACTAGGCTGGATGTTCAAGGGTAAGGTTCCCACTACCCATCATGCAACTGATGCGACGTGGAGTAAATGGATTGCATTAATTACACAGAGGGCTCGAATAGGAAACCCTAATCGCCCAGGAATCTTAGAAGTGATCATGGACTGGCCAGAAGGCAAAGACTTCGGAATGCCACCAGAAAAGGAGGTGACACGTGCTGAAGAAGCCCCACCATATAATGAACTACCAGAGGATGAGAAGCAGTATGCCCTGTTCACCGATGGATCCTGCCGTCTTGTAGGAAAGCATCGGAAGTGGAAAGCTGCTGTATGGAGTCCCATACGACGAGTCACAGAAGCCACAGAAGGACAAGGTGAATCAAGTCAATTTGCAGAGGTAAAAGCCATCCAGCTGGCTTTAGACATTGCTAAACGAGAAAAGTGGCCAAGGCTGTATCTTTATACTGACTCATGGATGGTGGCAAATGCCTTGTGGGGGTGGTTAAAGCAGTGGAAGCGAAGCAACTGGCAGCGCAAAGGGAAACCTATTTGGGCTGCTGAATTGTGGCAAGATATTGCTGCTCAGCTAGAGGAACTAGTCGTGAAGGTACGTCATGTAGATGCTCACGTACCTAAAAGTCTGGCAACTGAGGAACATCGAAACAACCAACAAGCGGATCAAGCTGCTAAAGTGTTCCAAATAGATTTGGACTGGGAACATAAAGGTGAACTATTTTTAGCTCGGTGGGCTCATGACACTTCAGGTCATCAAGGGAGAGACGCAACATACAGATGGGCTCGTGACCGAGGGGTGGACTTAACCATGGACTCTGTTGCACAGGTTATCCATGATTGTGAAACATGCGCCGCAATTAAGCAAGCCAAACGGTTAAAACCTCTGTGGTATGGGGGGCGGTGGTTGAAATATAAATATGGGGAGGCCTGGCAAATTGACTACATCACACTCCCTCAAACCCGCCAGGGTAAACGCTATGTGCTTACCATGGTGGAGGCGACCACCGGATGGTTGGAAACATACCTGTGCCCCATGCCACTGCCCGGAACACTATTCTGGGCCTTGAAAAGCAAATCTTGTGGCGACACGGCACGCCAGAGAGAATTGAGTCGGACAATGGGACTCATTTCAAAAACAGTCTCATAGACAACTGGGCCAAAGAGCATGGCATTGAATGGGTATATCACATCCCCTATCATGCACCAGCCTCTGGGAAAATTGAACGGTATAATGGGCTGTTAAAAACTACCCTGAAAGCAATGGGGGGTGGAACCTTTAAAAACTGGGATAAGCATCTGGCACAAGCTACCTGGTTAGTTAACACCAGGGGATCTATCAATCGAGCTGGCCCTGCTCAGTCAGACCTTCTACATACAGTAGAAGGAGATAAAGTCCCGGTGGTGCATGAAAGGAATCTATTGGGAAAAACTGTCTGGATTCTTCCTGTAACGGGCAAAGGTAAACCCATTTGTGGGATTGCTTTTGCTCAGGGACCTGGATGTACTTGGTGGGTGATGTTGCAAGATGGTGAAGTCCGATGTGTCCCTGAAGGTGATCTGATTCTGGGTGAGACTAATTAATTCTGAACTGTATGTTGTTACTGCATAAGTGTCTTTTAGGTTAAGACAGTGGTGATGAGACCGGAGCTAGCTTCATCAAGTGGCGTCCAGTAACCTCCTCGAGTCTGACATCTTTAACCTGCAACCCGTGGGCACGAACCATGACAAAAGAGAGACTGCTAGCCAGAAAGACTGCTGAGAGACTGCTAACCAGATGGAAACCCACAATCCTGAACCAAATGAACTTGATGGACTTTTTGCATAAAGATGAATCATAAACTAGTGATATGTATATCTATATTTGAAAATGAAAAGGTAGTGGTGATCTGAGTATGACATGAATGGTATGGAATAAGGGGTGGAATGTCCTGGTTTGGCCCAAACCAGGCCAATTAGTCTTAGAGAAACCAAGGTCACTGCTAAATTCCTCACTGCTTACGAGTGAAGAGCCAAAGGGGGGGTCGCAGCTGCAGGGGGGAGCAGACAGGGCAGGTGACCCAAGATTGACCAACGAGATATTCCATCCCACACACGTCATTCTCACTTTCCTATTTATCACTAACCCACTGCCTCCTGGAGGTGGGGCCCAGGAGGGAGGGGCCCTCCTGTCTCCCACTGATTGGTACCAGCTTTGCCAATTTTCCAGTTAAAAGCCTGCAGGTGTGATGGCAGGGAGAGCTATTGCATTTTGCCCTCTGCCCGTGCTGGGTGGAGCTACTGCCTTTTCCCCTCTGCCTGTGCTGGGGGAAGGTACTGCCTTTTCCCCTCTGCCTGTGCTGGGGGGAGCAACTTTGCCTGAGGAGGATTTCCAAGCTCTTGATCTTGGTTTTGTACATATTTGTATATATTTGGTTATTTCTATTATTATTGTTATTATATTCTTTTTCATTATTATAGTTTATTAAAACTGTTTTAACTTTCCAACCCATAAGTCTCTCTCCCTTTTCCCTTTCCCTTTCCCTTGTGGGGGGGGAGGAGGGAGAGGGTTAACAGAGAGCATCTGCCACCTGGTTAATAGCTGGCCCAGCTTTAAACCGTGACACCCACCAAAATAAAATCCTCACAACCAGATCCACAGTTACAGTAATTTATTCAAGCAACAGATACAGATTCTTTTAGATTGTCGGTGATGAATACATTGTCTGCAAAGCACGCTTAGGTACCAATGAACATACATATGTTGCAAGATTACTATATAGCTCTACTAATACAATTACAAATACAAGCTCGATTTTGAAGTTTCCTGGGGAAGCAACTGGTGTACAAGTCTTACCCAAAAGGCATCCCTATGGGTGGGGAAGAGAGGTTCAGCTCATTGACTGATCCCAGAAGTCCGTAGTGATGTCTCCCTGACTTTTTAGCGATGGTATCTTCCCCCTCTTGCCTCTTTCTTAAAGGCATTTTATACTATTTTCTACGTTTAGGTGGAGCTTGAGTGACTCTAGTCATACATACCTTTATTTTTGGTTGGTACAAAATTCTCTCCCTTCAATTTAAAAGGTATAAATTAAGAAAAATTCAGAGAGCATGCTCAGGGGGAGAGGGAGGTGGATAGCTTTTTGGGATGGAGGTGTGTTTAGATATTATAATGAGATTATAATGAGCAAAGTTCATCCATAGGACATGATTTTGCCACAGTTCTAGGTGTAACAGGGTATTATATCTTATTTGACAGTAGCTATGTGATTTATCAGCTACGAGGTACCATCTAGTTCATGTACCCGCCTCGTTTACACAGAGCCTGGCCGCGGTTATCTCCACACTGTTCCACCCTCTGTTCTCTCAGAGTTAGCACACCAAGCTCCCTTGGTGCTGAACATCTACGAATGCAGACCTGGGGTGTTGCCTGGGGAACCATCACAAAGGAGATTCCTCACATGACGACCACGTATCACCCTAGATGTTTTCTTAATTCTATAGGATGTGGGTATAACTTTACTCTCAATAAGTGTGCCTCCAATAATTAGTTCCAATGAGCTGCCCCCACTAACTGCTCCACAACATGGTAAGAGATGGGTCTGCCAGCTCTAGTCTAGAACCTACCACCCTGGTGGAAGGGCATCAGAGTATCACCTGCACACATGACACTACAGTGGCAAACCCTTACATTCTTGCAGATGGGGATAAATAGATGGCTGACACTGAGTGATATGGGTCCCCAATGTTCCAGCTCTGCAAAGGTCACCTACCAGGAGACAGTGAATATTTTCTCTCTTTAGTCACAGACCTTATGAACCCAGTGCTAGGTGGGTTTGAATATTTATAATAGCTAGGAATGAATGCATATACCTGTGGTTGTACTTATTTTTTGTATGGAGACAAAGAAGCCTAACCTTGTAATTTAAATCTGTAAGTTAACTTGTTTGAACATAACACCAGCACAAAGAAATTATTTGCTAAAACTTCCCATATTCAACAGTTGCATACAAAAGTCAGCTACCTTGGATGTGGATTTCTCAGCATTTCCATGAAAATTTGAAAACTAGAATCTAAATTAATCCCTCAAGAAATGAATCCATTTAGTATTAAAATTCAAGTGGGCATTTTGTTACTCTTAGTTTGCTCAAAAATTACATCAGAGAAAAAAAATATGAAAATATTAACCCATTTTAGACATACCTCAGCAACAGCTTTTCACTACTTCAGTAGTAACATGTGAAGTAACGTGGTAGAGTATTACCATTTCTAGATGGATTACTAAAAGTGCTTCTCAAAGAGTAATTGAATCTACTCAGGAAGAGTTCTTCCAGAGTTTGCAAGAGGTTGTTGAGAATTGTTTCTAAAAAAAAAGCTGCATGAATTCATAAGTCCTTTATGATTTAAGTCTGTCAGGACCTGGAGCTATCATGTGGGCAAAAAATGTACTTTTCAGGCAGTGGAGCACCAAGAGGAAGTGAATTAGAGAGAAACAAAGAGTTTTGGGACTTTGAAGGTCAATGGTTACTTGTGTCTGGATGCATCGTGTTGATAAAACTAATTCACTCAGCATTTCGTATAGGTTTGCTCTGCTTTGAGCCTGGAAAAAATCCTTATCTTGGCCAAAATATGAAAATTCCTTGCTGGAAAACACCAGGGTACTCCATGAAAGTCAATGAGTTTTGCCTCAAACTTCATTTGTACCATCTTTCACCACAGATAATTTCATTGGGTATAGGAAGAAGAATCAGCAGATGTTACAAATTTTTATTGTGCAGCTATAGGCAATATAATGAAACACAGAAGTTGCCTACTACAGATGCATATTGTTGATGTAATGTGCCACCTGAAAAGTCAGCTCTCGACAGATGTATCTTGAATAATACTTTTCCCAGGTGCCATGCCAACGATTTTTCTGATAATAATTCACTGTATAATGTAAATGAACTATTGATTAGAATAGTGGCATACAGAAATAACATATAAATATCTGTAAACTTGCTCTTTCCCTAATTTCCTTTCCTCATTAGTGCAGAAATATTTTTCACATTGCTGTCATTGCTAGAAGCTATTTCTTATAATACAGCAGCTCTCACCAGAAATTAGAGCTGCAGAAACTTTGCATGTTGCTCAGTTGCTTGGAAATTTGTATGATTTTCTCTCCAGAAAATGACTTTGTAAGGTTGTTAGAAAACAACCAGTGCTTGAAGAATATAATTGGAGTATCACATGAATGTTCCATGAAAATCAAAATATCTCATTTTATTGGGTATGATTATAGAAGGATCAAAACCTGTGATAAAATACTGTGATAAAACTGGAAAAGGTCATTGGAAATATGAAAGCAGAAATTATTTACTTATGACAGATATTACACTTGAAGAGCTTGTTTGTTTCTGTCTGCTTGTAAAAATATACATTTGTAGACTCAGTTACAAGAAATTTTACTGAAACTTTTTTTAAAACAGGTTCGTCTGTTTACATGTATGTGATATGTTATACTTTTGCAAGGTTTTAGAATGGTGTGCCTTATGGATGATCTTGTAATACATCATTCTGTAATATATGAAAGTGGAAAAACAACTTTATAAGATTAGGACCTATAACAAATATCAAATCACAGCTTTAATTCAACATTAATGTTTCAAATAAGTCACTGAAAAGTCAAAATGGGAGTATAGATTGAGCCGTAAAATAAGGGTTGTGATCAAATTTACTTCAGGAAATTAACTGTTTGTTGTGGTTTTAACCTGGCTGGCAGACAAACACCACGCAGCCACTCACTCACCTTCCCCCAACCCAGGGGATGAGGGAGAGAATAGAAGGGGTAAAGGTAGGGAGACTCGTAGGTTGAGATAAAAACAATTTAATCTATGAAATAAAATAAAATTAAAATAATAATGATAATAATAAAAATAGTAGAATTTAAAAACAAGTGATGCATAATGCAATTGCTCACTGCCCGCCAACCAAGGCCCAGCCCGTTCCTGGCTGACAATCCCAGAGGAGAGAGATCCTGAAACTGCAATCCCAGAAAAGAGAGAAAGCTTCCTGGTCAAGCCTTATCTATATACTGAGCATGACGTAGCATAATATGGAATATTGTGTGTACTCACACACTAACAAAGCACAGAAGTTGAAAAGTCCTCGATTTCTTGGCAACAACTAAAAACATCAGTGTATTATCAACATTCTTCTCATACCAAGTCCTATACTAAATCCAAAACACAATACTATTCTAGCTACTAAAAATAAAATCAGCTCTATCCCATCTGAAACCAGGAAGCTAGTGTATTCCTTAACATACTTCTCAAAAACACTTATTTAAAAGAAAATAGAACAACATCCTTTCTGGTTAAAACAAGTTACGGAAACATGGAAAGCCCTCTTTCCCCACCAAAGCAAATTATCCTTGGGGCATCTAAGATTTTGAATTCCTTGTATATCTGTGAAATCAGTAACCTACAGCTCATTCTTGGCCCCAGTGAAAGTAACGAGAGTTTGTCATCCTGGATGGTGTGATCCTAGAAGTAAGGCCAGGATTTCTTTCTCATCATATGCACTATTTTTTGAAGCAGCTGAATATATATCCTCTGAGTATTCACTCTTACACAAAAAAAGAATGTTTTAGTGACACTGAAAGCAAAATAGCAATGAAGCAGATTAAAAAGCTATCAAGCAAGTCATTTAACTGTGATACATTTTGTAAAAATTAACATTAAAATCCATCAGTGCTGTTATCTGTAAACTCCTTTAGTTATAGTTTCACTATTCTAATTTTCCTTGTACAGCCCTTTAGACTGTTTAAACAAGGATAATATATGTTCTTTTCTTAATATGGAAGGATACAGAAACACAAGTTGAATTGTCAATTACTCTTCTGAAATAGACCTACTGGAAATTATTTTGTAATTCTGTAGCTCACAGGGACATCTCTTAAGGATTTTCCCTGCTCTTTGAACCTACTGAAACTTTGAGCCAGTGAGGATTTGCATCCTATAGGGGGCTGATTTTTTAGTAATTGAAGTACAAAATGTCTGAAACATCCATGCTCTGCATCTTAAGCAAAAAACTATTTATCCTGTATCATTATTTTTTAAGCAAATTGTTCGCCTATCAAAGCATAGGTAGAAGAGGCAAGAAGTAACAGCACAAAAGCATTAGAAAGCAGGAGAAATTAAATTTAAAGTGCTAAGAAATTACTAGAGAGAAGTGTGTTCTACTAGAAAACGTTTCTTTTGCTCTGTGGGCTATTCTACCTTCCTTGGTCCTAACTGAAGAATAGTTAACATTTCTTTAACTACTTCTATATCACTTATTGACGTTTTCTGTGTATTGTCATAGAACTACCGCTGCACGTGTATCGGTTTGTCTGCACATTCAGATGCAGAGGTTACTTTTGCAGGCTGTAATTTTCATCTCCAAAATTTATGCTTTTACTGCATCTTTAGTTGAATACTGTGAGTTTACATTTCAAATGACCTGAATGATAGCATGTTTACATTTTTCAGGTATCAGTTTATTCTCACAAGAACAATCAGTACCTGGGCCTTAGGCATTTTGAAAATATGCTCATTGAAACCTACAGTTGGGATTTCAAGGAAAAATAAATGTCTTAAGAGCACAATCTCCACTCATATTCTGTAGGCCTATGTTCCCAGTTGCCTATGTTTTTCATAAATCCACACATCAAATTTTCAATGTAATAAAATGTAATAAATGTAATAAAAAGCAGTACAACACTTGGGAAAAAAGCATGAATAAACGATGTGTTTTTTTGAACTTGTTTTGTTTATATTTTATCAGGTTTCAAACACACCCGTTTATCTGTGTTTCTAACACATCTCATCACAACACTTAATTCAATGTCATTAAAATAAAAGGACTAGTCTGAATTAAGTATATTCATTGACATCACATTTCAGATTTTTTTTGCCACAAATGAAGTCCCAAACCTATATCAAGTTCTTCTTGTCAACTTCTATAAAGTCCATTCTTTTCACACATTAACTAACTCCAGAGACACACAACATAGTTTTATGCATCTGAGAAGGAAGGTCATGTTCTTGCTCCAAATTTGCTATAGCTCCCATTACAACAAACTTTTCCAGGCATTTTTTTCTGAAATTTAAAGCATCTGTTTACATGAATGTTGTATTTAGAAAGGTCTTCTGAAATCAGTAAACCTTGTGTGAATTTATCCTCTGCTAAAGTACAGTCTCTAAACAAACTGCTTCTGAAGTACAATCATTTCTTTAGACTACTAAGAATGATAAAAAAAGGGAAGAGTCAAAACCTAATAGATTAAAGGGAAAGTACCTATGTCATCATCTGAAGAAGGGTTTCTTGTTTCCTGTTGTGATGACAAGTTTAAATGATAATTATTGTATAGGTGGAAGCTAACTTTTTAAGGTTGGACTAAATGGATAATCTTTCATAAAATTTTGTCGATGTTAATATAAAAATTTATTCTTTTCTGTTTTGTCCTCTCAATCTTAAAACCTTCTTATCTTTTTTGTGTATTGGATGTTGCCTCAACTCCAAAGAGCTTTTCTTTTTGTCAGTGTAAATGTCTTGTTCTTTTTTAAAGTGAAAAAACAAGGCTTTTCTTTGAGAAAATAATGACTTGCAAGAGAGAGAGCAAATATTGATAGGGGTAGGCCTGTTGCACAGGGAAAAGTCAAGACCTCATATGTCATTGAGAGAGATGAATGAAAAGCGTTGTGTTTGGTGAAATTCTGAAGTTCATTGATTACGGATGAGGAAATGTTATCCATACTAATTCTAAATCTGCCATGGGATCAGGTTGTTGACAAAGCGTGGAAGGAACTGAGAGTAAAACTGACACTAAACACAGTGTCTTCAGAAGATGGAAAGGAGAAAACATTTTTTCTGAAGTTTCATTGTAGTTATGTAACAATCATTGACTTATTCCACCATTTGGTACAGCACTTTGGAAGTGAGGAATAAAAAGCATAAGTTGCTAACTCTTAGAGAGATGGTAACCTCCAGTGAACATTTAATGGACTGTTGTGTGAAAGGTTTCACCCTTTTATTACATGGCATTAAATGAGCAAAAATAAACCTTTGCATAAAATGTCTATTCTGTCCTTCAGAATGTTATCAGTTCTAACAATTTTCCTCATTTTAAGTGAGGGAATAAACCAAATTAATATGTTCCCTAAAAAAAAAAGAATAATTTTTACAAGCACACAACTTCAACGTGATTACTTTGACATAAAAATATGCCAGAAGTGCCTTTTTGTGTTGATTATTTGTAATGCTATTTTCAAGCCAAACAAAAAGCACTTCTGTTATAGGCCTGTTTTTCCTAAAAATAGTTCCATTGAGATTAAAGTAAGGGCCCATTCAAACAAAAAAACATGTGCACATGTTTATGATGCTGAAATGGAGCCCCTTCTCTCATCCTGATTCTATGTTCTACAAGAATATTTAATCTGCTTAATGTGTCCTGTTTAGCTTATAATAAGGTTGGCAAACTTTCATGAAACCAACCCTACTTTTCATTGTTGTTGTCTATTCAACACTGTTGTGACTAGAACCCTGGTTCTGAAGCTTGTTCAATTTCTGTGGGCTAGCACAGTTTTAAAAATGGTTTAGATGTATATGTCTAAGTGTGGGTCTGTAAAGAATCTTACTGAAGGTCTCATATATGATTCAAGAAGTATTTAAGCTTTGTCTTCATAAGCCAGTAACAGGGCTTTCACCTCCATCTTAATTATAAAAGCTTCTCAAGTTCTGGGAAATTTTTGAACTTCCAAATTCTGTCATATGAGTGACATTCAACCACTCAAGCCTGTTTACAGAGCTCAGATACATGTATCTTCTTTTTATTTCAAAGCAATAGTGAACAATTAAATCTGATCTCTTATCTTACATGTGATTTGAGATAATCTGATAAGTTTTAAGCATCCCAGGTGATACACCTTTCATGTTTCTGGGTATCCACTTCTTCTGCTCTGTGAACAACTTAATTTGCAATGCTTGGGTACATAATTTTATAGGGCTTGCATGAGGAACATATGCCTTTCTGGGTTTCCATTTTGACCCTGATACTCTAATTTGCGTACATTTCTGAAGTGGGAGCAGACTTCCACAGGAAAGCTGCCTCCAGCTGAAGCCTTTTTCTCTTTCATCTCATCCCATTGTTTCTGTATGCCAGCAATTAAAACCTCTTGAGGTAATGTGCTCTTAAATCTTAGGGCTTGTCCATAGCAATAAATATTTTTACTACACTAAAGGGACTCTTTCTACTTCTCAAGATGGTGCCAAAGGTCCATTAGCCAAGAACATTTTTTAGACTTCTTGGGGAGGGCAAGAGGGTAACTTTTAATATTGATGTCTGTCTTTTCATTTTCCAATGTCTACAGAATTACTATTTTTGAATACAGTCGGAGTGCTCCAAGTTTTTTCCTATGAAATCTCTGGTAGGAATGCAATAAACTATAAGATATGCTCCTATAGAGCTTTTTCTATCAGGTACCAGATTTTCCTCATCTGTAATACTGCATAAAGTTGATTTTGCAGATTCCCTGATTTTCCACTGCATATCTCATGGGTTTACAGGCTCTTTAGTTTTATATACTGCACCTATAACACTATTAACCCTCAAGAACACTCGGGAAATAAGTTGTGAAAGATATATAACAAAGTGTAAGTGGGAAAAGAAGAGTTCAGTATTTCAGTTTTATCCTGATATATTAAAAGCATCTTTCTTTGTACTGTAGGAAAGGTCTATTCAGTTTAAATGAATACCTACTATGTTACATCTACTTAATTTTTGAATTTCATTTATTTTAGTGAGGAATCTCGCTTTTTATTATCTTAACTTTTGAAGTTAAGAGTTACTGATCTACAAAATTTTGGCATAAATACCCTCATTAAACTGGAACAGAAAGGATCCAAGTGTTATTAAGTAAGATCACTGGTTCAACATGCATTAGTTTCAAGGCTTACATGTAATATGTGTTTGAATGTGATTCCTCCACCTTCTCATTACCTTTAAAATGGCTCTTTCATTATGGGTGCTAAGATTTAGAAGGATATATTGTAGCTTAACATTTAATAAATCATTTTAAAATGTTAGTTCAAACACATAATGAGATAATACCAGATACCATAACAAACATCCAACCAACAACTAAGTTCCTTAATCACCAGAAATGGACCAAGAGAATATTGAAGTTCTGAATCTGGATTTGAATACATCGTGAAAAACTGACAGGCTTCATGGTAATTTTCTTGAACAATACTCCTTTCACTTCTTCCATGGATTGTGCCATGGCACCCATGGAATATTCCCTGACAGATCATCCTATCTTGGAGACTGGAATTGTTTTGGGACCTTTACCTAAGAACAGACTTTAACCTGATACCTAGTGTGCTTTCAAGATAAGTGGAGTGTGTGTTTTAAAATCCCTCAGGTAGTGGAAGGAATTGGAGCCCAGGCTGTCCATCTATTACTTGAATATCTTGCAGTTAGTCTGTTGGATAAAAGGGTGCAATGACAACAGTCTCTGAAAAAAATACCTCCTCTGCTTTCCCAGATTCAGTATCTAACTTCAGACGCTAGTAAAGGACTCAGGACTCAACGCTTAAAAGAGATAGACACTTCATGACATCCTGGAATACGATAGCATTCTGGAATAAGATACCTGATCCCTGAAGTGAAGTTGGCCAGTATTTCTTATTGGCAACCAGAGACAACTTTCACTCAAATCCTCTTCCTGTGAATTCCATTCTCTTTCTCTCCTCCAGTTCTATAGGAAGTACAGATACCTGATTTGATTTTTTTAGACTCAGCTACCAGGGCTCAAAGGCCTATAAATTGCTTATCTCAGCACTTAAATCTTTCTATGAATTCCAAGATGAATGATTCGACCTTAATAGACACTTGAGGTGGAGACAGAACCAGGCCACAGAACATCCCCCTCAGCCTCCACTCTACAATGTGAAAAAAACCCCAAAACATTAGCAAGAGTTAGTATAACATTTACAACTCATTTTCACTAAAGGCAACATAGCTCCTCATTAGTAAGCAAAAATCATCCTTTGTCTATAACATATCGACTTCTCTGAAAGATACCACAAGTGGCAGCTCAGAGCAGAAAAATCCTCTATATCTTAAGCAAGAGGCCTAAACGCATCCTGTTTCATCCCTTTGAAAAAGCACCACATGCTGCACTCAGCCTTCAGTGTTCTTACATGTCATACAACTGTCAGGAGACTCAGTGTTATATTCAGGGGTTATCGCTACAATACATAGTCACCAAAGAAAATGTTTTGAGAGTTACAAAAGAGAGGTAAAAAAGGCAATGACTTTTGATATCTACACCTGACTGTTCAAGTTCTGCAGGCTCTATGTCTAAAAAATGTGGATTTATGCAAAGTCAGTCACATGCCATACTTTATCTTTAGTAACAGAAGTGAGGGTTTTTTTGTTGTTTTTGTTTTTCCCAGCACAGAGGAAATGTAGACTGCAGTAAAGCATTTTTCTGTACTACACTGAGTAAATTATTACTTAGAGTAGAGAAATGTCAGTTGTTTCCGGAGTTATAAAAAGGATAAAAGCTTGGCTGCAGGAGATCGGTAGTGATATTACTCATGATGCAGTTCATCCTAGTTAAAGTTTTCATTGATGGCCTTGTACAAAAAAAATAGGAGTGTTCTTTCTCTGATGTTAGAAGGTATCATCAGTACAGAGAGAGATATATACAGTAAGAACTGGGTGATTTGAAAGCTGGAAAACTGTCCCACCATCTTGATTCTGTGTGGAAGGACATGCATTTACAGATTAATAACAATATTATTTTGCTATAAATCGTAAGATTAGAAGTTGGAAATAATAGAAGAAAGAGATCTGTGTATAACAGCTGATCTTAATATTGAGAGAGAGAGAAGTCTGCATTCCAGAATGGGAAGAAAGAAAAATGAAGGGTGACTTTGACAGAAGGGATTAAAAAAAAGAATATAATGGCTATAAAGAAGTCTACACTGCAAATCAGAAAAAAGTTTCTAATCATCACAACAGTGAGAGTTTAGAAAATCTTTCCAGTAGTGTTTGTGCAAGCAAAAGATGGTCCTGATGCTATTTATGAGAAGAATTTTATGATTGGTTGACTATGATTAAAATCTTTCTAGCCTATACTTTTTGTCCAGCCTTATGGAATCTGGAATCTGCTGGCAAAAATACAGTTTAAGAGGTAAAAGTTATACTGTCAAAAGTCACCTTCTCAAAAATGGTTTGTTTTATTTCCACAGGCAATATGAATTATAAAATACTTATTTGGCAGGAAAGATCAAGGTAAGTAGGAATTTCTTTGCCAAAACAAAGTGCTACAGTACTAGTATTCAGTGCGTTGTCTACCAAAGGGTATGGCCTGTGTACCCATGTTGGGTTGCAATTTCTAGGTAGGTGGAAAGAATTCTGGTATCCAGTTAAAAGAGAGAAAGATAGTTTCTCAATGACGGGTTCAGAAATCCTAAATGGGCTTAATTTAGATTATATTTTAGTTCTATGGGCTTTCCAAGGTCCCATTATCGAAGACATTTAGCATAAAGTTCTGAGGGAATTAAACATTATATGACAAATCTGTTCATTATGTGCCTTGATAATCCTTTACAGAGGTCAGGTTTCAAAGGAGTAGCATTAAATAGATCAGATAATTTTAAGCCAATTTTCAAGGTATTTATTTTCCATTGGAACTTAATTTTCCTGAACTGCTCTGATATCACAAGAATTCATATTCAAGTGACATTTCTAGATCTATTTCTTTCCTGATGCCAATTACATATTTGAAAGGCCCGAACTCCATTTTAGTGTATGTGGTTTTCTGCATCTGAGTAACTTATTTGATTTAACCTGAGTTGTTACAGATTTATTCTGGAGGAGGAGAAAAGTGCTGTGTCCAATATACTAGTTTGCTTTCTGTGCTTAGAGTTGGAGTGCCATTTTAAGCAGACAATAAATAGAGTTTATGTATATTTTTTTCCTGGCTCAAGGGTCCGTAAAGGACCTGCAATTCTAGTCTGAGCTCTGTTTTTTCTTGGTCAAAAATTATTTTCTCATGTGTGAATCAAATTGAACTTGTATTTAATTCTGGGTTGCAACAAATTCCCTCTAATGTTGACAACATCTTTTGTTCACACTTAGACAGATAAAAAACGAGGGGAATTCCACTTAAGCAAATGCAGTTCTGTGGTACCTCTCCCATAGCAACAAGAGGTGAACATGTTTTGACTGGAGATCAGACTGATTACTATCATCAGTTGCAATTACACTTTAGTTCAGACAAAACTGATTAAATGCAATCAGCAATTGATATGGAGGGGTCCTTAGGTCCATAAAATTTTCATTAAGAATCTCATTCACTTTGGGTTTTCAGTCACCCACATGTAACTATCTAGTGCTATTTGTGACACCTGAGGGTATTTCACCAGGAATCCAACCTGTGGTTAGGATTCCCAAGGATATGATGTCATATCTGCAGCTCGTCATGAATGTTTCAGATCTCCTTGTTATCTTAAAAAAAAGTAGATATCAATGTGTGGGAAACAGCATCAGGCCATGTATTTGTATCTGGTGACATCAGGTAAGAAAAAATGCCAAAGGAAAACCTGCCCTGGACAGAACACAATAATGCAGCAAAAATCAGCTGCAGCTTAGAAAGCATTTCATATTTTTATTAAAACTGTGAGGGGTGGGAAATAGCTACCGTTAGACTCGAAGAAGATTTAAAATAGTCATTTAAGATACATAGATGGAGATGGACTGCAGATAGTATGGGTAATAGCACTGTGCAGAAATTCTTTTTAATCATTTTCATAGCTAATATATTCTCTATTCAAGTAATAGAGTATATACTGGACCTGAGTTTGCTTTCTGCTGTGATGGCATGCAGTAACCAACTCTGTTTAAGTAATTTTGGGTTCTACGAGCATAAAACTGATGTAAATATATAATCAGGACCATTTCATCCTCTGGCAGTAAACCAAATATGCGTTTGGATTTTCTTGTGAAAATTCCAGTAAGACTATTATTAAGAGAAAAAAAAAAGAAAAAAGGAAAAAACAACCCCACCCCCACACATAATGAGCTACAGAGAAAAATCAAAACCCCTTGACACCTTCTCATCCTCCCTCTGTTCAGTCTATTTTCAGACATAAAACCTCAACTGTAAATTCATTGCTTGTTTTAGTCAGTTGACTGTATTCTTACATTCCTGAGTTAATGCTCCAGTAGTCAAGATGCTTAAAGACTTTTGAGATGTTAGATACCTTACACCAAAAAGGGAACATGCAAAACAACCAAGCAACAAAGATAAAAGTAAAAATAAATAATCAGATTTAGTCTTAAATGTATCTCATAAGGAAAAGTCTAGGTAGATCACTGCCATATAGCTAAAATCCACAGAGTAGCTGTTTTTTGTCTCTTAGGAAACTGTCAGGAGTTTCCTTTTTCATTTCTGTTGGTATCAGAACTTTTCAGAACTAACCAGAACTATATTTAGGTATAAAACCGTGTCTTTATGCTATTAAAAATCAAAGTATCTCTCAGTTATTGTATTGCAGCAGCACTGTACTATGCACTGCCAAAACACAGTGGGATACAAACCTTACCTCTAAACACCTCTCAGGCTAAGCGGGCAAGAAAAAGGCAAAGTGTAAAAAGAGAAACAACCCAGGAAAGGTAAGTGATATGCCCACGAGTCTGGACTGTGGCAGCCACTTTGAACAAAATCCCAAGTGTCCTTGAGGATCCCTGAGACTGTGGGACCTGCTCTGGCTCCCTCCTCTGCTCATGCAGATCAGCAGATCAGCTGGGCAACATCCACCAGAACAGCGGGTGCCTTCCAGCAGCTGCGGCTGCTGCCAACAATTCACAGTTCTTCCACGCTTCCTTATATTTTTTTCCCTGAATGCTGAGTTCCTTCTCTTAATGTTTCTGTTTCGTACAGCCATTTCCATGCTAGGAGAAACTTAATGCTTCTGTTAGGAGCAATGAGAAGGACAGAAGATCCCAAGACTCCAGACTGTCCCAGCAGTGACTTGCTCAGTAGTGCAATATTTTAATTTGACCTCCACACTTCCATTTTCTTATAGGAAACATCTGTTTCCAAATCCATGTTGTAAATCCATACTCATATAGGAAGCCAGTCCCACTCCTCCAGTGTTTGCTGGCTTAAGTTAGTTGAGAAAGAATTGGGCTCATATGAGCACATGGGCTGGGTTTCTAGCAGTACGTAGCTGTCTTTATGCTTGGCAATCTCAGGAGGAGGTTGCCATCAGACTGTCTTCATTTTTAGTAGATTACCTCTTCTCTCAGTAGAAAGCGACAGCACTTTTATTAGGGCTTCATCACCAGGATTGGGAACTCTGTAAGCAGGACTAAATGTGATTTACGAATACACAGCATTTCCTGGCTAATACACTAATACATGCAATAGATGCTTGCGACTGAAGTGCATGGGCTAAGCATTAGCATGCTCATCACTCCTGATGCAGACACCTGATGAGACTGTGAGTCAGGCAGTCACAGGCAATGAGGTATCAGTCATGTTGAGCTTTCTCAGGAGCTGAATCTAATCTCACCTAGTTGAGTCTTTCAATTCTGTTTATTTTTTTCTCATTTTCAAATGAATTTTCATGTCAGTGTTTTTCTCTCCAGACCCCAAGTTACTATTACCACCTCAACTACTTCATTTCAGTTCCTGCTTTTACATTTCTGATCTTGCATGGCTTTCATTTACAAACTCTTGCAGGTCAACACTGCTCTTCAGAAAAGCTAAATGAAGGTCACATACCTGTGCCACACAAAACTGGGCTGTGCGTCACACCCAGGGATTACATAGCAAACTGCCAGCATTCTTACTTTCAGTGGCTGTAAGCAAGATTCATCCCATCTACCTTAAACCAAGTAAAGTCAAAGGTAGAGGAGAAGGGCACCCTCCTGAAATTAATTCATCCTGCCTTAGGACAGTTATCCAAGGGAAGTGGGATGAATCACACCCAGATGTTCCTTTGTCACTCCACTGATTGCAAAAGGAGTCTAAGTTACTAGTTTTGGCCAAAAGTCTACATGTCAGGGGGCTGGGGGGAAGGGTGTTGGGCATGTTTATCACCCTACATGATCAAAAAGATGTTGTCATGATACAGAAATGGAATTCCAGAAAACTGCAAATAGCTGCATTACTACCTGTGATAATTTGAAAGGGATCCATTTATAAAAGCTTTTATATGAAATTACCAAGAAGCTAGCTTTCAATTTATTCTGAATACTTTTTTTTTTTTTTTTTGCCTTTCTCTCATGCCTACATATCTGCTTTTTTAAAAGACTTTTCAAAAGATGCAATCAAATATTTTGCTTAATCTATACTCATTTCCCTGGTGGAAAAGGACCTGAGGGTGTTGATCAATAGCCGGCTGAATATGAGCCAGCAGTGTGCCCAGGTGGCCAGGAAGACCAATAGCATCCTGGCTTGTATCAGGAATAGTGTGGCCGTCAGGACTAGGGAAGTGATTGTCCCCCTGTACTCGACACTGTTGAGGCTGCACCTTGAATACTCTGTTCAGTTTTGGGCCTCTCACTACAAGAAAGACTTTGAGGTGCTGGAGCAAGTCCAAAGAAGGGCAACGAAGGTGGTGAAGGGTCTAGAGCACAAGTCTTATGAGGAGCAGCTGAGGGAACCGGGGTTTGTTCATTCTAGAGAAAAGGAGGCTGAGGGGAGACCTTATCGCTTTCTACGGCTACCTGAAAGGAGGCTGTACAATGCGGGCGTTGGTCTCTTCTCCCAAGTACCAAATGATAAGACAAGAGGAAATGGCCTCAAGTTGTGCCAGGAGAGGTTTAGATTGCATATAAGGAAAAATTTCTTCACTGAAAGGGCTGTCAAACATTGGAACAGGCTGCCCAGGGAAGTGGTTGGGTCACCATCCCTGGAGGTGTTTAAAAGACTTGTAGATGTGGTGCTTAGGGATATGGTTTAGTGATGGACTTGGCAGTGTTAGGTTAACGGTTGGACTTGATTATCTTAAAGGTCCTTTCCAACCAAAATGATTCTATGATTTATACAAGGTTTAGGAAAGCACAGGCCTATAATTTTTTTGTGAATACAAAAGTGGATGACAAAAAGAGAATGACACAAGAAGAATTAAATCAACAGGCTGAAAAGTGTTTGGACGCCACCTCATTTACTCCAAAAAGCTAATTGAATCGAAACAACCTCTACAAAAGAACATTTATGAAGTTGTTCAGTAGATTTTTTTTCAAATCAAGGATTAATTTTGTGAACTGGATTAGAAAGGCTCCTTTGTAAATAGATGTCATTTACTTCTTAGAATTGGATTTGTTTGCAGGCGATGGCTAATTAAAAGTAAAGAATGGCTCTTTGCACTGTAGGCCAAAGAAATATAATTTCCTTTAATCCGTATTCAAAACCAAATTACTGATGACAACAGTGCACAGAGTTAAACCACTATACGATAGTGCTGCAATATGCCCTGTCCTGTAGAGAGCTGAGTTCAAGATCAAATAGGGATTTCGCTTTGTAGACTGATGGAGGCTGGGAGACTGTTGAGATCTAATGAAAACATTTTCCTCTGGGAGGTTTCTGTTCATGTGCAGATGTCTGACACCCACTGTGAGTTAATTCAGAGTGGCGTGAAGCAGTAGCTTCACATACACAGAGACTTTCTGCTGCTTGGTGAGCACTGGTGGTGGAGCATTGTAAAGGAGGTATCACACCACTACATTATGGGATATAACAAAAGCTTTTTTAAGAAGGATTATAGTTGCATATTACTGTGATCTAAAGAAAAAAAAAGAAGAAATACATGGAAAGCATTTAGACATGGGAAAAATCCCCATTTAGTACTATAATATACATTTCTCATGCTTCTAAGATGTGGAAAGGAACTGTAATGTTGAGACGTGGCAATCTGTAAATACGGTTTCCATAGAAACAATGCTGAAAGTTTACTCAAAGGAAACAGTCTTACCAAAGCTGCTTGTCTTGTAATGTGGTATAGTAAGCTATTCTCAGCATCTGTTCAATAAGTGTCCTCAAAGGAGATAACCAGGTTTGAAAAGTTAAGTTTTGATCTAATGGAATTGCCTAACTCCGCATCACAACCCTAAAATACCAGTAGTCTAAGCTACATCTATGTTATGAGGGTTTGCACTACTGGTAAAATTAATAGAGCACTAATATAGCATTAGAGCTGACCTAACACACTGTTCAATGTCTTTGATCCTGTTTGCCACTGTGAAATCCTATTGACTCTATTCAGTCAAAATGAGAAGGATTAAAAAGTGTTAATTAACTTATGCTACTGAACTTACACACCTGACAAAAAAAAATACTTCTAACATACTAGAAGCATTTGTGAAGATTTTATGGGAGTTATAAATTATACAGGTCTCATAACAGAAGGCAGCTGTATAGATATGTGACTTCTCATTTTCCTATCCAGCCCTTTTCTTCTCCTCAAACATGGCACTGCTGCCACCATCCCTGAACAGACAATGACAAAGCATATGCAAGGGCAAGGATGAATGCCAGTGTCCCAGCACCTGGTTAACACACTCTTACAAGTGGCAACTATACCTGGCAATAGCAAACAGATAAACTGCCTGTTTATTTCCGTATTCTAGGCTGCTTACTTCCTCTGTTTTAGACAAGTCAGACATTGATTAGGATCTCTTAGCTCTCTGTTCTCCCTGATCCTTCCCGTTCTCCAGTATTCCCCATTTACTTCTCAACTCTTCACTCCCTGTACAGCAGAATCAACCCCAGCCTTTCCAAAACAGTTGTTTCAAGTACTATATTCAAATGGGCTAAAAAGACGTAGTCCTTTGTTCTGACTTTGCCTGCCTGCTTTCATTTGCTTCTCTAAAACAATTCAGCATTAAAAAAGAAACCTGGCCTGCCCATCAAAAGGATTGCTCTGCATGATCTTAGTTTGCAGCTCAAAAACATCTCAAGAAAGAGCAGAGTCCCGGGCAACTCCATACTTCTTCACTTTCTGCACACAAGACATTTCAGCCACTCACACCACACCCCCCCCCCAGCCCTTTCTTCTTTTCTTCCCACACGTCTCAAGTACACTTGTGCTATCCTCTGGCAGGCAGACCAGGCTGGGAATGGTGGTTGGGGTGGGAAGCAAAGTCTCAGAACAGACCATTTATGTTGCAAAACAAAGAACTCTTGAATCCAGTGAACATAAGCTCAATTATATATTTTTCAGATTTTTAAAATTCTATAAAATTGCTTCAAAGTTTTTGCCTTCACAAATCTCACCTCTGCATGGCAAGTGGTATGGTTAAATCCTCTTATGACATTTACCTGAGAAATTGGTTAAGGTTTGAATAGGAAAATTTCTAATCGAAGCTAATTGGCCTAATCTGACAGAGGATAAAAAGAAGGCAGAGTTACTGAATGCCTTCTTTGCCTCTGTCTATACTGTTGGAGGTTGTCCTGAGGAGCCCCGGACCCCTGAGGCCTCAGAAGAAATCAGGATAGAGGAGGAATCTGTCTTGGTTGATGAGGGCTGGGTCAGGGACCAATTAAGCAACCTGGACGTCCATAAATCCATGGGCCCTGATGGGATGCACCCGTGGGTGCTGAGGGAGCTGGCGGAAGTCATTGCTAGGCCACTCTCCATCATCTTTGCTAAGTCGTGGGCAACGGGAGAGGTGCCTGAGGACTGGAGGAAAGCGAATGTCACTCCAGTCTTCAAAAAGGGCAAGAAGGAGGACCCGGGTAACTATAGACCGGTCAGCCTTACCTCCATCCCCGGAAAGGTGATGGAGCAACTTGTTCCTGGTGCTGTCTCTAGGCACATCAAGAATAGGGGGATCATTAGGGGCACTCAGCATGGCTTCACCAACGGGAAGTCATGCTCAACCAACTTGACAGCCTTTTACGAGGACATAACCCAGTGCATAGATGATGGTAAAGCTGTGGATGTGGTCTATCTCAATTTCAGTAAAGCGTTTGACACGGTCTCCCACAGCATCCTCGCAGCTAAACTGGGGAAGTGTGGTCTGGATGACCGGGTAGTGAGGTGGATTGTGAACTGGCTGAAGGAAAGAAGCCAGAGAGTAGTGGTTAGTGGGACAGAGTCCAGTTGGAGGCCTGTGTCTAGCGGAGTCCCTCAAGGGTCAGTACTGGGACCAGTTCTATTCAATATATTCATTAATGACTTGGATGAGGGATTAGAGTGCGCTGTCAGCAAGTTCGCTGATGACACAAAACTGGGAGGAGTGGCTGACGTGCCGGAAGGCTGCGCAGCCATTCAGAGAGACCTGGACAGGCTGGAGAGTTGGGCGGGGAGAAATTTAATGAAATATAACAAGGGCAAGTGTAGAGTCCTGCATCTGGGCAAGAACAACACCATGTACCAGTACAAGTTGGGGGCAGAGCTGTTGGAGAGCAACGTAGGGGAAAGGGACCTGGGGGTCCTAGTGGACAACAGGATGACCATGAGCCAGCAATGTGCCCTTGTGGCCAAGAAGGCCAATGGCATCCTGGCGTGTATTAGAAGGGGTGTGGTCAGCAGGTCGAGAGAGGTTCTCCTCCCCCTCTACTCTGCCCTGGTGAGGTCGCATCTGGAGTATTGTGTCCAGTTCTGGGCCCCTCAGTTCAAGAAGGACAGGGAACTGCTAGAGAGAGTCCAGCGCAGAGCCACGAAGATGATTAAGGGAGTGGAACATCTCCCTTATGAGGAGAGGCTGAGGGAGCTGGGTCTCTTTAGCTTGGAGAAGAGGAGACTGAGGGGTGACCTCATTAATGTTTATAAATATGTAAAGGGCAAGTGTCATGAGGATGGAGCCAGGCTCTTCTCAGTGACATCCCTTGACAGGACAAGGGGCAATGGGTGCAAGCTGGAACACAGGAGGTTCCACATAAATATGAGGAAAAACTTCTTTACGGTGAGGGTGACTGAACACTGGAACAGGCTGCCCAGAGAGGTTGTGGAGTCTCCTTCTCTGGAGACATTCAAAACCCGCCTGGACGCGTTCCTGTGTGATATGGTCTAGGCAATCCTGCCCCGGCAGGGGGATTGGACTAGATGATCTTTCGAGGTCCCTTCCAATCCCTGACATTCTGTGATTCTGTGATTCTGTGATTCTGTAATTTGCTGGCTGTGACCCACCTATTACTACTAATGACAACACCTCTTGCCAAACAGGTGAAAAATGTTTGGTCTTTGTATCTTCCTTTTCACCTGTTTCCAGAGTTCACTCAATAATAGGGAACTTATATCTCTTTTTTTCAGAGTTTGAGTTTTGCTGCAGATCTGCCCCAACTTTTATGGTATACCTTTATTTCTAAAGCAGCTAAACTGGGAGTTGACACAGTAGGTTCCAACTTAGCTCTTTAAATAAAAATTAAATTTTAGAGTAACCCAGTTGCCTGAGGCTAATGTGCACAACAGCTAAGCAGGAGACTGGAGCAGACTCCTGGGCTTTAGATGATTTTGCTATAAAAAGTTTCTGGCTATTACAGTGAAAAATGCTTAGAAAAAATGGAAGATTATTTTTGTATCTCTTCTTTCCATAAGGCTCACAAGAAACACAACCTGAGAGCCACATTATATAGTAGGTAAATTTTTATTTCTCCTATGTTTCCTTGAAGAACTGAATTCCCTTTCAAGCCTTAATTTCATACCTTTGGTTTATATGCTATATTTTTCATCCCCAGAATTGCTATGTACTTGAAGCTGCAAGAGTCTTTTAAAAAAACTTGAGATTTGTCAACTGCTTCTTGGCAAACACCCACTTAGTTTTCAGGAGACCAAGCTTCAGTTCCCAGTTCTGTTGCTGGTCTGTTGATCAACACACTTCACCTCTTTCTGTGCCCTGATTCCACAGTTGTGAAATGAAGATGGTCACTCTGAACGTCAATTGTAGAAGCGTCTGAGACAACAGAAGGTAAGTATGTTTATTATGATTAGCATATCTTAATATTTGATTAGATATAGCTTTGGCCTGGATAAAAGACTACTTCAAGCATAAGGTATCTCTCCTCAAAAGGGAGGATGCACTTTTTTCTTATGTTTTGTCTTGTGATTTAAAGACCCAACTGGACACAAAGAATGGTCTGGTGTGCACTGACCAAACCAAACCAAAAAACATTAAGCCCCTCAGCTAAGATATATTTTGTTAATTTCTTCTTTTTCAGTATTGTAAAAGTCTTGTAAAATCTGATTCACAATACCATGCCATGGTAGGTTGTCTGGAAGAGTGAGGAAAAAATGAGAGATATCACAGAATCACAGAATCTACTATGTTGGAAGAAACCTCTTTGATCATCGAGTCCAACCTTTGATCTAACACCACTGTGTCAACTAGACCATAGCATTAAGTGCCGCATCTAGTCTTTTCTTAAACACCTTCAGGGATGGTGACTCCACCACCTCCCTGGGTAGCCCATTCCAATGCCTAATAACCCTTTCTGTGAGGAAACTTTTCCTAATGTCTAACCTGAACCTTCCCTGGCACAGCTTGAGGCTACGTCCTCTAGTCCTGTTGCTAGTTGCCTAGGAGAAGAGGCCGACCCCCACCCTGTTACGACCTCCTTTCAGATAGTTGTAGAGAGTAATAAGGTCTCCTCTCAGCCTTCTTTTCTCCAGGCTAAATAATCCCAGTTCCCTCAGCCACTCCTCATAGGACATACCCTCCAGACCCTTCACCAGCTTTGCTGCCCTTCTCTGGACTTGCTCCAACACCTCAATGTGTTTCTTGAAGTGAGGAGCCCAGAACTGGACACAGTACTTGAGGTGTGGCCTCACCAGTGCCAAGTACAGGGGGACAATTACTTCCCTGGTTCTGCTGGCAACACTATTCCTGATACAAGCCAGGATGCTGTTGACCTTCTTGGCCAACTGGGCACACTGCTGGCTCATGTTCAGCCAGCTGTCCACCAATACCCCCAGGTCCTTTTCTACGGGGCCACTTTCCAACCACTCTTCCCCCAGCCTGTAGTGCTGTATGGGGTGGTTATGGCCAAAGTGTAGGACCTGGCACTTGGCCATCTTGAATTTCATACCATTGGTTTCGGCCCATCTATCTAACCTGTCCGGATCCCTCTGCAGAGCCTTCCTACCCTCAGGCAGAAGGTATATAAAATTTATATAAATTTATATAAATTTTGTAAATATCTCAGCTGAAAGCCAGATTTTTCCAGTTTCTATTGAGAAAAGGCACAATCATACCATGATCAAGGTCCTGGGTTCTCACATAGGGACACTCAACTTTCTGAGAATTAATGGTTTTATCTTGTGTCGTGGTTCAACCCCAGCCGGCAACTAAGCACCACACAGACGCTTGCTCACTCCACCCTGGTGGGATGGAGGAGAGATTCAGAAGGGTGAAAGTGAGAAAACTTGCTGGTTTAATAGATAAAGCAAAAGTTGTGCACGGAAACAAAGCAAAACAAGGAATTCATTCACTGCTTCCCATGGGTACGCAGGTATTCAGCCATGTCCAGGAAAGCAGGGCTCCATCACACGTAACAGTTACTTGGGAAGACAAATGCCATCACTCTGAATGTCCCCCTCTTCGTTCTTCTTCCCCTAGCTTTTATTTTCTGATCATGATGTCATATGGTATGGAATATCCCTTTGGTCAGTTGGTGTAGAGGCTTGGTTAAGTGAGAAGGGGCACGATCTTGTGCCACTGAGCAGTCTGAGCAACCCAGGCTTTGAGCTACGCAAGAGTTAAGTCCAGAGCTCTGAGTATGTAAATCCATAGACCAATCACCAGTGCAATCGGGATGCGTGATTAGCATGTACTCAGGTTACCGCCTATATATTCGCGGCGTGCTTTGCGAATAAACGAGAAACTTCCATACTCACATTGAGATTTTGTCGTTTACTCCGGACCGTCTCCCAGCACCTGCGAGCGCGCCCCTCCGTTTTTTCCCCTTACTTCAAGTTGGGGTCAGCTGTCCCAGCTGTGTCCTTTTCCAACGTCTTGTGCACCCCCAGCTTAGTCACTGGTGGGGTGGTGTGAGAAGCAGAAAAGGCGTTGACTCTGTGCAAGCACTGCTCAGCAGTGACTAAAATATCCCTGTATTATCAACACTGTTTTCAGCACAAAACTAAAACATAGCCCCATACTAGCTACTATGAAGAAAATTAACTCTATCCCAGCCAAAACCAGCACATCTTGAAAGTCTGTCTTTCCTGCATTTAAAATGCAAATAGGACCCTGAAAATAAGAACCAAACTTCAACTAAAGCAATACTCTGCAAAACACAAAAAAGCAACAGCTCTGAGATATCCAAGCTTCCTTACTCCTCTCAGCAGAAGGCTAATTTGGGAAAATACATCTGTTGATTCAAGTTTGTTGCTGGTCACCATGGCATTGCTTCTCATCACCAGAGACTGCATATGTCCTTAGCTATTTATCATTCCCCTCGAGACACCAAAAAGAGTACAAATGGTTCTTACCTAAAATAAATAAATAAGCATTTTCTCTATGCCCTGGCATATTCAGCAGTGCAAAAATATAACAATTCAACCAAATACTGGAAATGCGAACAGTTCCCTTTGGTGCTAGGTAACTGAGAAAAAAAATATTAATAATAGTAAGCTTCCTCCTTTTGGATAGAAAGACAAAAGGGATATAATAAGCAGTCTAAATGAGAGTCTTAGGTTGCTTTTTATGTTGAAGTAATGATTGCCCTGCAACCACACATGGAGCCTGGAACAAAACAGTTAAGTGTCTATTATCCGTTTTTTGCAAATTTCTTACCTATGTCATGTAAGCAGACTTAGTCAAGATCCAAAACTCTGATGTTGATGAGATCTTAAAAATGTTTTCACTTCAGAATTTTCTCTCACCAGCTTTGTCTGCATTCCCTGACAACCTCTTGTAAGACAGTTCTGGACCTGGCTAAGATACATCAGCAGTATCCAGTATGGTGTTAGCTCTCTATCCTTAACATGAACAAGACGTTATGACCAGTTACAGAGGGCAGTCATCTGGTCTGCTGGTACGAACTCTGCTAAGGTCAGATTGGACGTGGCTCTGAGAAACCTGGTCTAGCTGAAGATGTCCCTGCTCAATGCAGAGGGGTTGGACTAGATGACCTTTAGAGGTCCCTTCCAAGACAAACTATTCTATGATTCTATGTCTGAGTGAGAATTCGCTAGAGCCAATGTTCCTGTACACTGCCAGTGTATTTTACCTGAAGTTTTCAGACTCAAGCCTTCAACCATATTAGGTCCTACATTAAAAGAATATTGTTATTGAAATCAATGAGATTAAAAAAAGCATCAAGCAAACCATGGAATTAAATATCATGCTGTGCTGGGGAAAAAGTGGCTGATTGGAATATGCCGTAAAATGTTTTTTCTACATATCCTTAGCCATGAAATTTTTTATACTATTACACGAATTGTAAGAAAGGACAGTTAACACATCAAGTACCAATTACTTACTTTCTCTCGATGAGGATCTGCTTGCTCTGATGTAATTTGGTTTTCTCAAGTTACAAGCAAGTTTTCACCAGGCCAAGGAGTTTCTTTGAAAAAGAAATCTCATTATAGCTGTACCTTTGGATATCTGGATGGTGTTTTATCACAATCAGTTTAGTAGTGAAAATGTATATAGGACACTCATGATAAAGGAAATGGAATTAAAAGAAAGAAAGAATGATTGCTTGCAACTACAACCTCTGCATGACCTTGAAAATGGAAGATCACAAAGGATCTCAATATATGATGCAACATAGAAATGATTTAAAATGCTCTTAAAAGAAACAGCTGTGGCAAGATGAGATGAAAACACATAATTGACACCAGATGTCCCTCTCAGACAGTGATGAAAGAGTAATTACAGAGGGAGAGATAGCATCCTGCAGAGAGCAGATGAGCTTTACCAGCAGCTCTACAAGAATGCATAGAGACTAACATGACAAGTTTCGCTACCTCTTATGACATAAAAAGAGATGTGAAGAAAAAATCTTACCTTATGCACTCAAAAATAAGATAAAGTCATGAAGCCTTTAAGAGGAAAAATACCTGGGACAGATGGCATCACTAGTAATATCATAACAGTTGGAGGGAACCCAGTAACCCAGCCAGAAAAGCTAATCAACTTGAACTACAGTGAAAGAAGAGTCAAAGGACTTGAATTATACTATAATCACTCTTCTGCATTGTAAAAATGCCAACGGTGCTAAGAGACATACAGCCTTCTTATAGACTTCCAGCCATTTCTTATCTTGTTGAGCACATTAACTGAGAATTGACTTTTGTAACAGGTACAATTCAACTATCTCAAAACAGATAAGAATACTTTATAAAGAGTGTTTCATGTTGATGTGGTAAACTACTAAAACCACATCACTTAATGAGATAGACAATGACTCTCTGACAGAGTGTATCTGCATGCCTAAGTAATGATATAGCAATATGTGAAAAATAAATTCCCCCAAATCAAACCCTAACAAAATGACACAGGGGTCTACGTACACTCCCTAGGGAGAGGATGAGAGGGATCATGAACTATATGTGACAGATGTTAGTTGGAGTGCTTAAAGCTCTGTTGGGGAAGCAATTACATTACAGTGAGGAAGGTGGCTTAAAATCTACACAGAGGAGAAAATTATGAGCAAAAAGTAACCTCTGAACACACCTACACATCTCTTCTGAATAAACGTTAATATTGATAGGAATTTTTTTAATCTATAATTGACAACCATTTTTCCAAATTTACATCTAATAAGTTTTTTTTGGAATTTTTGAAGTTATTTTAGATAAAATGTTCAGAACCTATCTGATTAGATTTGTTCAGTACCTGAACTTAAATTGAGTCTTAATTGCTTGTCATTTGACAATATGCATCTTTAATAAACTGTTCTGTATTTCAGAGCTGCTGAACAATACTGCTCCCTCAATTATATGTCTATATCTTGTATTACTTTTTGGATACTGAGGAAACCATCTGTTAAATGACCTTTTACTTTATGATATTTTTTTTCTAATTTGATTCTAGTTTGCTAATGCTCTATTAGTCCAACAAATAGAATTAGTCTTGAAGAACATTTTCATGACAAAGGTGCTCTTCTATTTCCTGGACAATGTTTTGCCTAATTTTTTCTAATCGGCTAATGTAGGTTGGAACACAAAAAGGTGAAAGCATGCTAGAGTTTTTTTGTTACACTGTCAAAATACTTCCTGAGGAACTCTAATTAAATAGTTCTTTGTTAACACTGTACTTCTAAGGTACTCTAATTATTTTATAAGAATATTCATTGTTGGGACAGGGAGTGAAGAATTTAAATGAAACTTCTGGTTAACTTCCTAACAGGTTAGAAATATGGGAACTTTCCCCTGATGGGACAGTGGAAACATTATCAAATGACTTGAAGGAATGATTCAGTCATTACTAAGATTGCGTTTATGATTTAATAAAAAAATGTTGGATTCAGAAACAAATCTTCATTGGCTGAAGAAAGCCTTATCAGTACAGATAGTATCTTTGTTGATAAATCAAGGCATAATTATATCTGTTAAATGAGCTTTGGATCAGAGCCATGGTGAAGTACATCGGCTCTTATTATCTCTTTTAAAAAGCACTGGTAAAATCATTTGGATGTCAGTCTAACGATTATGCTTTCTTGAACATTTGTACTGATATGTGCAAAAAGGCGTTTATGCAATCAAGAAAAGCTCTATAGTATTGGTGTTTTTACGGTTTCCAGCAGTGGAATTTTCAGAGGGAAAATTAAAAACCTATAAAAAATATTTGCAATGAGGGCATGAATGTTTCACATAGGGAGCTCATGCTCTTCAAATTGGTCTAGGCATGAATTTTAAATAAACAGGTTTCCACTCTTGAATAGCACCCTTGAGTGTACCCCATCAAGACAACTGGCAGTCCAAACAAAGAACATTATCAAACACATGTGAAATAGTAATTATGCAACTATCATTAGTCAAATCAGCAGCTGTTAGGAGAAAACTCTTAAGTGACAGATGGAAACATTCTTTTTCTTTTCCTTCCTCTGTTTCCATTTCCCTCCCTCTCTCTGCCTAGATGAGACCTTTTTAAAACTGGAACTGCCTTGGAAAGTAGGGTAGTAAAAATAAAGATGAAAAATTTTCTCTTAACTTGTGTTCAGCAATGCTTTGAGAATTTGTCCAAAATAGATAAATAATGAACAACATTGCCCTCTGATGGAGTCTGTTTTGCTCTGTCAAGAGTAAATATGCACGAAATAATTAAATTTCTGGTTTTGTGGAGAGAAAGACAAAATTAATTAAAGTAGAGTCAAGCTGAATGTTTTGGAACAACTTTATCTGATTTTGTGAAAGGGACTAAAGTCTTCCTGAAGTAAAAAATCTCTTCTTAGATGACTGCCTACCTAGGTTACAATGCATATTTCTTGTTAAGCATGTAACTTATTCGTTCGTAAAGTATTGATGATTTCAGTGGGACCAGTTACATTTAAGCACACATTTAACCTTTTTGTCAGACCAGGACCTCATAATAATATCAATTTTCTGTTAGTTACCAAAATAGAAGGGAGAAATTGTGAGATATGACTAAATCAGTGCCAGAAAATCATAACAAATTTAATGTAAACCATTGCAAAATGTGTTGTCTCCAAAAGGACTGAAATAGAAATATCAAAATAGATTTTCAAATGCTGTCCTTGGTATATTCTTGATCCATCAGAACTGTAAACTGTCATATTTCCAAGAATCCAAAGGAAAAGTTCAAAACAGCTGAAGGTTTTTATAATATGTTCTCCTTTTTCCGAACTCAGTAATCTGCACATGGACTCCAAAGGATTTTGAAAATTTGGCTATATCAAAACTAAAACTCAAACTGTTAATTATCATAACTGATTCCCAGTTCTTGAACTTGAGTTCCCCCATTACAAAAATCAGTATCAACAGTGGCTTCCAGTATAAACTATACTACTAAGTTTCTGTCTTTCTCCCCTATACCCATATCTGTGTACCCACTCATAAAATAGGGACATAAAAATGAGAAATGTATTAATTTGCTTTTCTATTATTCACATGGTCTTAAAGCTACAGTTACAAAAAGGAGTAAATGATGCTCAGCAGAAATATTAAGTAGGTAAGTAAATAGTACTTAGATGAAAACTATACAACTGGAAGTTTTACTTTTGGTTCAGAGGATACACCTTTTACGTGCAACACACTGAGACAGAATAGGTCGATCAACCTAGTTTATCTCTGAAGTCAGCGTTGCCATTTCCAGTATTCATAGAATCATAGAATACCAGGTTGGAAGGGACCTCAAGCATCATTTGATTGAACCTTTGTTGGCAAAAGCATGGTTTAGACAAGATGGCCCAGGACCCTGTCCAGCCAAATCTTAAAAGTGTCCAATGTTAGGGAATCCACTGCTTCTCTGGGGACATTATTCCAATGGCAGATTGTTCTCATTGTGAAAAATTGTCCTCTTGTGTCTAATAGGAATCCCCCCAAGAGTAACTGGTACCTATTATCCCCCATCTTTTCCATGTCACTCCTTGCAAAAAAGAGAGTCTCTATCTTCTTTTTAGCCACTCTTTAAGTACGGGAACATGGTGATAAGGTCTCCCCTAAGCCTTTTTTTCTTAAGACTGAACAAACCCTGTTCTCTCAGCCTTTCCTCATATAGCAGGCTTTCCAGTCCTTTGATCATCTTTGTGGCCCTTCTCTGGACCCTCTCCAGCTTGTCCACATCTTTTTTTGTATAGCAGGGACCAAAACTAAACACAGTATTCCAAGTGTGGCCTGACAAGCACTGAGCAGAGTAGGATAATGACTTCTTTATCTCTGCTGGTGATGCTTTTGTGGATGCAACCCAACATCCTGTTGTCTTTCTTTGCCGCAGCAGCACACTGTTCACTCGTATTGAGCTTGTTGTGCACTAGGACCCCCAGCCCCCTTTCCACAGACCTGCTCCGTAGCTGGGTAGATCCCAGCCTGTGCTGCACTCCTGGATTATGTTTTCCCAGGTACAAGACCTTACATTTGTCTTTGTTGAACTTTATAAGGTTCTCGCTACCCTACTCTTCCAGACTATCCAGGTCTCCCTGCAGGGTAGCTCTCCCTTCTGAAGTGTCCACTTCCCCACTCAGTTTGGTATCACCGGTAAACTTCAATCAGGGTACACTTGATCCCATTGTCCAGATCACTTATGAAGGTATTAAACAGCATTGGGCCCAATATTGATCCTTGGGGGACCCCACTTGTGACAGGTTGTTGGTTTGAAAAGGAGCTATTTGCCACCATCCTCTGGGTGTGGCCTGTCAGCCAGTTCCCCACTCATCACACAGACCACTTGTCTAGACCATAACGCATCAGTTCCTCTAGGAGGAGGCTGTGGGAAACCGTATCAAAAGCCTTGGAGAAATCCAGGCAGACAATGTCCACAGCTCACCCCACATCAACCAAGCAGGTTAATTTTTCATAGAGGGCAATCAGGTTTGCCACACACAGTTTGCCCTTAGTTAATCTGTGCTGGCTTTTCCCAATCACGTGCTTCATTTGACTCATGATAGCTCCCAGGAGGATTCGTTCCATAACTTTCCCAGGGACTGAAGTAAGATGGATGGACCTATAATTTCCTGGATCCTCCTTTAAGCCCTTCTTGTAGATGAGGGTGATGACATTACTAAACCTGACTAAGTGAATGAAGTCAAAAGTGTAATTCCAGCCTCACTGAAGTCCAGAGCAAAATTTTGATTGATTTCAGTAGGTAAGTACTTCTTCACACCACTCAGCAAGCGTGGCTTGTTATCTGTGTGTGTGTGAGCAATCAATGTTTAAGAGGTTCCAAGCAAATCCCTTTTTTAAGCCTTTTCCCCTTTTTTAAAAATTCTTTTTAATATCCAACACATCTTGCAGTCCAAAAACAACAAGGTCAAAACTGTATCAGAAGATACAATGAAATATGTCTCTTGTTAGTATCATACATATTTGGAAAAGTTTTGAGCCACACAGAGAAGAGATGAATTGCATGAGAAAGAAAGATGAAATAATAAATTCAGTTCTCTGTGCTGGTGAGCTGTGGAAATGTCTGAAAACAGTACCAGGTTCAAGGGGCTCACTATGTATTTTCATATTGTTTTGTTCAAGTTTATTATATATATCCTTCTTCTAAAAAGATTTTTATGATAATAATTCTTTGCATAAAAACTCATCATAAAATCTCTATACAGCTGAGTTCTTTATGTGTCCTGTGGGTAGACACTAACAAATGAATAAATACCAATTTATATATGGTGAATATGGAAGAGAAAATTTAATTTGGCTGTTTCCTCTGTGTAGTATGATGGAAATAATAACTGTATATTTATTTTTCACATTTACCTTCCCCACAAAAAAGCACAGGTGTGCTTACAGGCAGAGGCATTACTAACAATAACACAAATCAGAAACTCTTTTTCTTTCCTTTTCAACATTTACATATATTTAAGACTTTCATACATTGATAGATAATTGATTTTTAGCTATTTTTAAACATACTCTTTCTGATCTGTTCTTAACATGTTTTGTGGAATAGTAACATGAACATCTGTTTATTCCGATTTTAAAATATCCACAGCATGCAATGGTTTCAGATTGTGATAACTGTTTTCTAATGCATCTTTTATGTTACTTGCTGATGTCTGGAAGCTGTATCTTTTTTTAGGATCAGAAATCATCTAATGGACTGAAATCAAGAGCTGGCACTACTTTAGATATATAAATTTAATGATGAATCAGTTAATTTAAAAAATAATCTTAATAGGCTATTCTTTGAGACAAGAAAAGATAAGTAAATTACTCAATTTGGGTCATAAAAAAGGAATATATTCCTTTTTAAATGATAATTGCTGTCTCATATGTTTATAGATAGATAAATATGCCAGTAGCAAAGTAAATATGTTTTCTAAGATGTCCCTGAATATTTTATCAAATAATGTTTCAGGAAACATAACTGATCTCTGTATTACTGCAGTATGCCAGTGTCTATTCTATTTCTTAATTAATGTTCACAAACTAATGAAGGAGGAGTAGACTAATTGCATGGCTTGCCTGAATATTTGGTTGATTTGATTCATGGCTGTCGGGAGAGGTGGTTTTATTGATCTTTTTCATAATTTCAGCCTCAAAGAACTTACCAAGACTGCGTAAGATCTCAGAGTGTCAGGACAGAAACTACAGCTGACATAATAATCTATCTTCTGCCCTCATTTACCTACACAAATTTTCAAGTAGCTTGAGAAAAACATTAAGACGTTGTTATCATTTTGATTTGTATTATTTCTGTTAGTTTCTTAGTTAACTAGCTAGAAATTCAGCATGATTTAATTATTAGTTTATTTCCACACATTATTTGTTATATATTTAAGTATAAAACAGCAGTAAGCATCTCCATGAAGATGTAGGTGTCTTTTCAGTGAATCAGCTCAATATTTCATTTCTCCTTTATAAGATTATATTACAAATTTTTTATATCTGCACTTTCACAAATTTATTTTGGAGTCAAGTCAGCTATCTTATACAGCTAGAGCTCTTTATGCGAGATTTTTATTTAGTTCCTTTGATAACTGAGGCGTAGAATATCTAGTAAACCTAACACATGATGGGCGGTTTAGGTCATGGTCTTATTGCAAAAAATACTCTTTGAATCATTTTTGACAGTTTTATAAGCCTTCTTATATCAAAGACATCAACAAAGCATGCCTTATTAACTGAGAGAATATCTAATTGCCCTTCAGGTATAAGCCTCAAAGAATTCAAATGTTTCCTTCCTGCAATGACATGAAGATTCTTGTCTTTCTAACAAGTGTTGCTCCAAAAGCAGATGATTCATACCTTTTCAACAGCTGTCTGAGAGGTAACGTATATCTCATTTTAAAAAATATAATTAACTTTCCCTATTAAGAAGGAAAACTGGGAAGAAACCTGACAATCATTCACCAGCTGAAAAAGAAAGGCTGAAGTGCAGTCCAGAATGGGCCTTGGGGATGTATTTGTCCTGTCAAGTGTAGTGTGCAAGCCTAGCTTTGGAAGGCAAGTCCAAGTCTCACCCTCCTGTGGGGACAGGACAAAATGGTTGCAGACTAGTATAGAGTATGAGCATCATTGCTTCCAAGGAACCTTGGAAAATTTGTTTATCAAGGACAAGTTTTGAGTAGGCATGTTCACAGTGTTACATTGCAACTGTAAATGGTAGTAACTTACTCCTGATGTAATGCAAAGTATGCTTGCAGTGGGACATAGGCAGATGAGAGAAAAAAGAAAGGAAGTCACCTTTACTTATGTTACTTTTCTGAGTGGTCCTTTTTTTTTTCCCAAACATGTGGGTCAAATGTCAATTTGCAGCATTTTTACAGAGGGCATTGAGAGTTCTTGCCTGATGAAATGATGTGGCAAGGAAATCTGTCTGCGTGGGATTGAATGACTAAATGGTATGGCATGTGAGTGTAAAGGAGGAGACATTGCATGACTGCTGTGCATCAGATATATCTGGTAACAGTCACAGGAGAGAATCAATACAGAAAAACAAAAGACTACATTTGTCCCATAAGCGCTATTTCTGGCCACCTCGGCTTCCCCCTTTCCATTGCTTTTCTTGCTCCATCCTAGTCCAGAAACTATTAGCAAATGAATCATATTATTATAGTTATCCCCAGGGATTCCCAGAGTTTCAAAGTTACCACATTTTATGTGCCAAGACCAGTCTTCAGTTTGTACCCAGGCCTCAAAAATTTAGGTTCACTTTTAAACGGTTTAAATGAAGAATACACTCCCCCTAAACATTTGAAAGACCATTGTAGTTAGAAAATGAAATAGCAAGTTGTCTCAGTAGTGATTGTGGACTGTGTTCTTTCTTAAGAATAAGAAGAAATGTAGCATAATATAATGCAATATAATATACTATAAATATAAGTGGTCTGGGGAAATTGATAAGAAGATACTATCAGTTTAATCAGGCATTTTTGAAACGGTTTGAAATATAGGAAAAATGATAGAGTCTCACTGATTTTTAACAAAATACACACTAGCATAAACCCAAAGGAATAGCTGGTAAGCAGCTGTAACTTTCTAAATGCAACGAAAAACCTCATATTGCTGTAAGTTAAAGTGAATTGCATAGAAATAGTAAATAGTGACAGTAGTAATTACTGAATTTCTATATTCATAGAAAACTGGGACTTCATAAATATCAGTGTCCTAAACCATATACAGTGTATGCTAGTTTTCAGTAACTATAAATTCAGTGATTATGTCCATTATTTACCTATATTTGTCAGTAAAAATAAACAGAAAAGTTGCAAACATTTATTAGAATAGAAAATCTATGGTGAAAAATCTACCATTTACTTATAGTGAAGGAGTTGAACTGATTATACTGCACATTTTGCTCCTTCAGACAGCAGCCCAATTCTTTTTGTATCTTGTATTCAAGACAGAAAGATAACAGAAAGGATTTTTGCCTTTAGTGAGACTATATGCACCAAATCCCTCAATTCTTTTCACAGCTCAGGGTGGTATAATTGAAATGAAGCTTTATACATAAAAACAGAGTTTAAACATTAGCATTTTCACTGGAAGCAAAAAAGATTCAAGTTTGGTTCAAAAGAGAAGTCCTCTTAGTATTACTGAATAAATATAAGAAAAGATCTGAGAGTTATTTTATACAAAAGTAAGTGAAATAAAACAGAATGCTAAAACTGTGGGAAACAAAACACAGTAGGTTAACATGTGATGCAGGGCAAAAGATTGCCATTTATGTAAGTTATCTATTGTTTCTTTTTTATTTGTAGAATTTGTTTACTGTGATTAATGTAATATAAGGCTTGAAGGCCTTTCTGAACTTTTTAAAAAAATGAGACAGGAAGCTATGGCCATCAATAGCTATTTCATAATTAATGGGAATAAGTTTTACACTGAATTTTGACTGGATGGAAGATCTGTCTTCCTCCATGCTTTCCAAAAACATCCCACCTAACTCAAGCAACTAGATATCCATGTGGTGTGCTGAGGAGGCAGCCAAAGCCTGCCTTGCAATGGGCTGTTTTGCTAGGATTGAAAATGTTGACCTTCCAGTTTGGAGACTTGGCTCAAGTGGAAGATGTTACCAAAAATATTACAGTTTTGAGTGGTCGAAATGTGGAGGGATGACACTTGGTGCTGATGACATCTTTGAGACAATTGCCTCTGTAAGGAAGGCTCTGGGCCTGGAAATGTATAACTGGGGTTTGTCCTTTTCACAGTAATAGAGGCTAACTTCTTATCTAGACAAGCCTGGAGAAAGTGTCAGTCTACAGCTGGTAAGCAAATTATTTCTTTAAAATTATTTATTTTTGCTATCAATAAGTATTCCTTTAAAGAATTAATCCATTTTGTTCATACTTCAAGAAGATGATCATCTGCCAGAAAATAAACCTGCTGCCTCACCAGGGAAGTGAGGAAAGAATTTATGGTGTCCAGATTACACAAAAGGTATGAACATGAAGGCAGCTTGTGGCTCTTGTAAAACACGAAGTGAAACTTGGGAAGGAAATGCAAATTGAAGGCTAGTAGAGTTAAAGGATAATACTATTAAAACAGATATGTTTAGTACTTGAATGTTTTTTTAAAGATTTGATTAGTGTAAATATTTTATATCTGTGAAGAATATGGTTGTAGTGTCTTACTACCCAAAGGAAAGACTTACAGATGTAATAAACATTATATCCCAAGACAATTTTCTGTTAAGCACTATGGAAACACACTGTAGAAAATCAAAAGCAGTAGCTCTTCACAGATTGCTTTGCTTTAACTCTGGTTATGAAGTACTCATCAAATCTATGAAAAGAGGAATGCCATGGAAAGCATTCCTTTCCTCCATAGATGACTGCAAATCTATTCAGTTTTAATGACAGAGAGAAGTGAGATGAGCAATTTTACACCAACAGTGAATGCCGGCTTGACATAATCACAAGGTTTTGCTTCAGGCTAAAAAACAACATGCAAGTGAGGAATGCTTTTTCATTAAATGCCCCTGTCTTTTACCAACATGATTCAAGCTAGAAAAATGAAGATTGGTGGTGAGAACAGAGGACTAGTATCAATCTGAACACCGATTTTTCTATCACCTTCTCTTTCTGATACTCACTTCCATGTTTCCAGCTATTAAGCAGTGTCCAATTTGCACTGTCATCCTGACTTCAACATTTTAACTTGTTTAGTGCATAGAATGGAGGTCTAGAGCTGTATTAGATTTGATGGAGGAAACAGGTGCTTCTGAGTGACTCTAGTTTTAGCTCCATCACGAGAAACATGGAAAACAGAGATGTTCTCTTAATTCAATGGCTAAATTTGTATATTTTCAATCTGAGGACATATTTCATGGAATATACACACAACAAACACCTACTGGGTTTGGACTGGCTGATGAAAAGGTAGGGAAGATAGAGGAAGTCGAGTTTGATCCTTTAGGTGCTTCACAAACACTTGGTACATCTAATTCATAATAAATAAACACAACATAAGTGGGAAACTGCTATTCTGCATTTAATTAGAAAACTGTGCTTTACAGTGTTAGCTTAATGAAAAATATGAGACAAAATATTGATCAGCTAGCAGGTAAATGCTCTGACCCTGTAACGAGCACAGTGCAGCTTTAAGCCTGGTATCTTAAAAACTTCAGGAATATCTGCAGATCAGCTTTCAATGACTAATTCAAAGTGAAGGCGGTCAATTGTCTCTGTATATATATTGAAATGTATTCAGATGAAAAATTCATCTGAGAGATCGGATCTCTGATCCGATCAGATTTTAATCTGATCGGATCAGATAAGCAAGAAACTAACTCTGAGGAATACTGTATTCTTTGTGAATTATTCATTCAAACATGGTCAATATGAAATAGTGTTGCAACAGCCGTTGTGCCAATATCACACAAGTCACTGAAGAAATATTGTACTTAAGATGGGTAAGGGCAACTGAACATAGGTCATATTTGATTTTGGTTTTGACTGTTTACAGTTACTGAAAAAAGCAGGTATTGACCAAAGCTAGCTAGTTCAAGTAAATTTTAGCAAAAGAAACACATTTTATTTTATATTTACCTGAAAAAATGTTTTGTGTTTCTTCTGTAATTGTTGAATTGTATCTTGTTATTGAACTGAGTTAGAAATACCAAAAATGAGGTAGAATGCTGGAAAAGGATTTAGCAAAAGAATTACATTTTTACTTATTCTCCTCTAGGAAATTATGCATGGTATGAATTTGCTAGAGAAACTTGCATAAACCTTCTTGTAGAGATTAAACTTCCCTGTAGTTTCCACCACACTAAGTGTAACTACATTTTATGATGATAATAATATGTCTAACGTCAGAGCAGATCAGACTGGGATTCTTTATCACTCATATGACATCCTATACTTTCCAGAAGAGTTACTTTTCATAACCAATATGTCATCCACTCTCCCTAATTTGTTTGGAGGAGATATCTTTCCACCATTAAAATGCAATTCCCTACATGACTGAGAATCTCCATTTTCAAGTAAACCAGATGGAGCTTGTTCTGCCGCCTATGAGTCTCTGTCTCCACATCTATATTAACGTTCAAAGCTTACGTGATGTTCATAATATAATTTGAATGTCTGCATTAATCCTGCTAGCTTTCTAATGACACGAGAAAGCAGTATTACTCCTAGTTTTCAGTGCTGAAACTGAAAGCTTTCCATCTCATAAGGCCCCATAGCAAGCCAAGATCAGAAATCAGTAAAATATTGTTTCCAGTCTACTGCCACTCCTTCAGATGTAACAGCATCCAGACCTATAGATGCCATAGAGCTGACAGAAGCAATTAGGAGCTCTGAAAGTAGTCATTCTTTCTTTGATCCAGTGTAGCTCTTGAAAGCTGCTTTTTTGGATAATTCAAATTTATATGAAAACACACAAATCTGTCTTGGACGTGTACGCACGTTCTCCAAAGCTTTAAAGTCTCACAAGAGACTGATTGAGCAGCTCCCCAACTAGACAATCTGATGGAGAAAATTTCACCTTAGTGCAGAGCTCAGTCTCAGGTTTGGCTAGGTCCAGGAGCTCTGCATAAAAACATTTAATGGACCAGCAACCAATGATATGAGCAGGGGCTTACTTCCGGTCATGGTGGAACTAAGGAAATTTGAGATGTTCATTACTTTACAATGCCAAAGTATTGATTTGCAGCTAATGTCAACAGAGGATATTTAAATATAGTAATTTATTTTGCTTTACTTTAGTTCTCATGTTTACAAGGAATGGTTAAATTATATCAGATGAAAATAGATATTAGATTATTAACCTATCAAGTGTTTTGTTCTTTGTGTGGCGTTCTTTCTGTCCTCTTTTTCTTACACATGCTCAGAAGATAAAATATTTCAAGTTCTCAAAAATCTATTTCTTTTTCGACTTCCTGAGTTGCTGGAATTTTCTCTTCATTTTTATTATTGTAGCAAGCAACATGCATAGTTTTTAAAAGATCTCTAATAATATATTTTTAATCTATAAAGAACATGACCTTGACTGACAGTGGCAGGTTTGATATTCACTATCCAAGCTGAGTTCTGACATGGTTATACTTAAACTTAAGAGGATTTTCTCAGTCTTCCTTTTCTTTAGCTCTATACTTTCTTCCTGGTGTCTGTAATTATATCTAGTTGACTCAAATTTACTATGAAGTTGTTTTATTTTATCCACAGTAGTTGTAAGAAAGGGCTGAAGATTATTTAAGGCTGAGCATGCTACATAAAGTGTAAGTAGAAAGCACAGGAATGGTTTAATCACATAAATATGGAACTAGAGTTTGTGTGTGGCATTGGTACAGGGATTGTGTGTTCAAAGGCACATCTGTTTCTTTCTACTTTACTGGACAATTGAACTAAATACATCCTCTCTCCCTACAAATCTACGGTTACAAAGACATTGAAAAGATCGCATCATTAAGAATGACATGTTTAATTCCATTAACATCCAAATAGCAGAAAGCTGCTTCTGCAACGTCAAGATATGTTTAGACATTCTTCTATATTTACACATATCTGCTGAGCTCTGTTAAACTCACCTCCTTTCGACGATGAGTGCCGCTTACTAACAGCATGCAGCAAGTATGTTTTCATGAGAGTCTCTCAGTATGAGTACCATATATAGTTCTGAATGAGAATCAGTAAAGGGCTTTAGACTTTCTGAAGGATCTGACATAACTTAAGACTGTAGATCTACAGTTTCAAGATGCAAAGGATATTCAGCCCAAAGCCAGGGCATTCAACACTGAAAAAAATGTTCCTGTGTAACTGGATGACACTTCCCAGTCTCTGAGTTGATCCAATCTCAATTAAAACTTCCAGCTTTCTGCAATGCACACTCTGTTACGAATAAAATTAATATTAGTCTCACTTTACACAGAAGGAAATCTCATAGCATTAGTTTCTGAAAAGTCCACTTCCAAGGTCAGTATTTATGGAGTAAAGACGAAGCAGGAAAGTGAAAAAAGGAAAAATCACTTATTTTTCTGATGTAGTAGGAATGGAAGCAACAGCAAGGAAAGGACAAGTATGACATTAAAATCTCTGCAGAAAGATAAGGGGCCATAAATGATCTTCAGGCAAGTCCTTCCTGGCAACCCTCTGTGGGTAAACTGAGTCAAAAGAGAACAGTAGACATTGTGATACAGGATACTTACCATTACAGCTCAGCTTGATCAAATACAAAGTTAGTCTATGCTTAGAAGAGGGATGATGCGGTTTCATGAGTGTATATAGAAGAGTAAGGCTGATCCTGAGAGTATCCTGTAAGCTAAGTGCATGGACTTAATCCAGCATACAGTGACATGAAATTTCGGTTTCATTTCCTGTCTAAATCAGTGCTACGAAGTTTTCCATGAATGGAGCAAATTATCTAGTTGAGAAGAGGTCCATAAATCATATTGCTTTTGTGTTGAGTTTGCTTCTACTGAAAATTGACAGGATCTTTTTACTCATACCTACAGTGAAAGACCTTAGAAGTCATCAATGTACTGCTAAGCTTCAGGGCAGAGTTGAAAATGTTTCAGCAATGATGTCATGTGTCACATAGTATTAATGTAGCATAAAGTAGGTAATAATTACCTATGATACATTTAAAAAAAAATGTGATTCTCTCAGCCTCAGCTTGTGAGGTGAACATGATACTAAATACGTCAGATTTTCAAAGTTGAGTACGCATAGATTAATCTACAACAACTGTGAGATGAGCATATACTCATTACCTCTCTCTTATGGATGGGAACAAAAAAAAGCCCTCACAGTCAGAAAAGTTAGACATGTATTTGCAAGAGGATGAAGACCTCCAGAAGGCCTGATCACAGAATCACAGGGTCATGGACAAAAATCCCATGATTGCCACAGTTTTTAGTTTTGTCATCAGAAATTAAAAACTATGGCACACATCCAGGTACTGCAAGCTATTTGTGATATGCTTTGTATACAGAACAAACACTCTACACACAGAAAAAAATAAAAAAAAACGCCACAACTCACACATAACTTTACATCATTGGTTACATTTCATCAACTTGTTTAGAGGTCATAATGCACCTTCCTCACATTAGTTCATTAATTGTTTGTGGGGTTTTTAAGTTTTCAACTCTTGCATATGTTATCAAACCTCTATAACTTGCATGCAAACGCAGTTCCTCTCCTGATACTTTGTAATTCTCTTCTCTTTTCTCCTGTAGGCTTTTCTGTACGAAAAAAAGTGAATAATCTATTTTCTAAATATACTCTGGAATTTACACTAACATTACATCACAGCCTTCTATTTGGATTTAGTCACCCAACAAAATGTACAAAGAAAGTGGGACACCATGTGTTGTCAGTTAAAAAAAAAGAACAAAAGAAAGACAAGAAAATGGTTAGTAAATAAAAAAACATTGCAGATGTTATGCCTTGAAAATGTCTGCATCAATTGCTTAACTACCCCATATAGATACCACTGTTGTTGGCTGATGCAAAAAAACTCTCAGAAAATTGTTCAATATTGCAAGAGTGACAAGAGAAAAAAATGCCCATTAATATACTCTCTGGACTGTAAATTGGACATAGAAATTCAAATACATTCTCAGAAATAGGGGAAGAGCGGTTGAAAATGTTCTAGATATTTTCTGTCTGTGATGGCTTATGCCCTTTTTGCTAACCTGTCTTGCCCTAGTGCTTAATTCTGTTCTACCTCAATTTGCAACATATAAACTTGCAGAAAATAAATATACCAAGGTCATGATCTCTGGAGGGCTCTCTGTTGACTAGATGACTGTGATGCTTTAGGAATACTAATGCCGTTTCCTCCCTCAACCCCATTTTTTCTTTCACTCAGTTCTTCCTTTACCTCTTTACCAACAGTTGGTGTTGAAAGTTCATAAAACTGCAGGACTGCCAGTGCAGACATTGAAAACTATGATCTAGACAGCTATCTTAAAAGCATATAATAAAGGAATTAAATTTGGGTTCCTTTTAGTTGACCTCTGGTGTTTAGATTTTCAGGATAGACCTGGGATACTTTTTTATTTACAGAAAGTGGTACTTGAGAAAATGACTTTGTACAGTATTTATGCATTAATTGCATTGTAACTTTCAGCTCTTTTTTTGTGTAAATCCTTCTGATGTTGTTATTAGAATGGGTGAGTTGAACTGTTTCACTGAAATATTTGTGTGAAAATCCCATTAAAACATGCCCAGTCATCTTCAACACAGCCAGAGCTTCCATAGCTGTCCTGGTGTTATTGAGCTGCAAGACCACATCCCCAAAGACAGTTAGAGAAGCTCCCAGGTACTTTCACACATATTCACCCATGCAGAACTAGAGTGAGTCTGAAGCAGGTGTGGAAAGGCAATTCTAGGTTACAACCTGTCTTTCCTTAGACAAAGTACAGGAGACTTCCTTCTGTCCTAGTCATTCACAGATCCTACCCCACAGGCGACCTGAGTGCCATTCTTTATGCTTCTTGCAAGTGACCGATCTACTGCACTGGAAAAATCCTGTCGATGACTCTGTATATATGATCTGATTAAGAATATGAAGCTCATTAAAATGAGAGAGACATCACAGATGCATGTAGGAGAATTAGAAAACACAAATAATAGATACATTCTCCTCACTGTGATTTAATTCTCTCATTTTCCTCTTCACACAGTACATTGCTTTTCATTTTTTTTCTTTGTCTTTTTAGAGCACATTTGAAAAGCAAGAATGAGACATTCTTCCAGTGATTAACTGGTAACCAGATAGAATTACCAATAAAAGTTTTTTAAAATATCTTCTGATTTCATACATCTCTGTTCTTGAGATCCAATTTAATGTTCCTTAAAAGACCATGTTTTCACAATCTTGAACACTTCTTCTCATAGAGAAGCCTTAATATGGCTATTGGATCCCCTCAAGGTGCTTTTATTTGTGCATGAGAAAAAGACAGTGTCCAAAATCAAAGAGAGAGCAAAGACTAAGCTGTGACTCCAGAGTTGCAGTGTGATTGCTGCTTCTGTCTGCCCAAGTAAAGAAGGACGCAGTGACAGTCATTTTTCTAACACAATATTTTTCTTCCTGTGCATCTCTTTCAGATGTGTTTGCTACTTCAGATGTAGAATCTGTTTGCACTCACAATTCTATTGACTTCATTTCAGGTGAATTCATGATCTGTTGTTGAGTGATTTTCGCAGCTACATATCTGCTAACAATACCCCTCCCTGATTTGCTGTGGAGGAATGTACACCAGGCTAGATATAATCTGTATTACACTAAGCTGAAGTCAGACTTCAGTAAATATTACTGTACACTGTGCAGTAATTTAAATTGTGGATGATTCCTGCAACCATTTTTTCTTATAAGAGGTATATTTCTTATAATTGCATCTGTCAGTAATTTACAGTTCTGCACCAATAAATACTTAGATATTCTGAAACAAGAGGAGTAATATTTGCAATTTATGAGCAACCATGCATTTCAGAACAAAAAGCTAAGGGTTAAGGGACCAGATTATGAATCTTTTTCTAATGCTGCAAAGTACTTATTTCTGGAAGAGAATAGGTCTTCTCAACTGAGTAGATACAAACAGGGGTAGAAGCTCTGTTGTTTAAGTAATGTCAGTCTGCCCCTGCAATTTTAAAGGTTTTTATACAGCTAATGAAGGCTAGCAAGTCATGATTTGACAGAAGTCTTTTGCTCTGCAGCTGACACTAACTTGCCAAAAGGCACTTGATTAATTATAGCATTGTAAGATAATGCATTGTGAGCCCATACCAGGCAAATTACACTTCACGGAGCACTGACAGTGCGTCTCTCTTCCACCTATGTAATTTATGCTAAGTGCAACAGTCACTGGAAACACACAGACCCTGAAAATTAAAGCTGCAAAATAACAAACACAAAGCAAACTAGATTGCATGCTTGAAATCACAGAATCACAGAATCACAGAATCAACCAGGTTGGAAGAGACCTCAGGGATCATCGAGTCCAACCGTTGCCCTTACACCACCATGTCAACTAGACCATGGCACTAAGTGCCATGTCCAGTCTTTTCTTAAACACATCCAGAGATGGTGACTCCACCACCTCCCTGGGCAGCCCGTTCCAATGTCTAATAACCCTTTCTGAAAAGAAATTCTTCCTGATGTCCAACCTGAACCTCCGCTGGCGAAGCTTGAGGCTATGTCCTCTTGTCCTATCGCTAGTTGCCTGGGAGAAGAGGCCAACTCCCACTTCACTACAACCTCCCTTCAGGTAGTTGTAGACTGCAATAAGGTCACCTCGGAGCCTCCTCTTCTCCAGGCTAAACAACCCCAGCTCCCTCAGCCTTTCCTCGTAGGTCATACCCTCCAGACCCTTCACCAGCTTGGTCGCCTTCCTCTGGACTCGCTCCAACACCTCAACATCTTTCTTGAAGTGCGGGGCCCAGAACTGAACACAGTACTCAAGATGCGGCCTCACCAGTGCCGAGTACAGAGGGACCATCACTTCCCTAGACCGGCTGGCTACACTATTCCTAATAGAGGCCAGGATGCCATTTGCCTTCTTGGCCACCTGGGCACACTGCTGGCTCATGTTTAGTGGGCTGTCAATCAGCACCCCCAGGTCTCTTTCCACCGGGCCTCTTTCTAACCACTCTTCCCCCAGCCTGTAGAGCTGCATGGGGTTGTTGTGGCTGAAGTGTAAGACCTGGCACTTGTTCTTGTTGAACCTCATGCCCTTGGTCTCGGCCCATCTATCTAACCTGTCCAAATCATTTCTCATGGTCTGTAATTATAATCACACATAAAACCTCCAGGCTAGACCACAGCTAGAAGAAATAACATACCATGAAAAATCCAGTACAAAACATCATTACCTGTCAGCTAGACTAAAACATACTTTAGCCTATCTGATTGCCATTTTTTCCGTCCTCATATATTTGACAAAGACACAACAGTTCATACCTTGCAGCAGTCCCTCTATGTTGTGATCTATGATATGTCTGCACTAGTTTCCAAAACCCTTCTACTGATAGGCTTCCACTTTTTAAATATTATGGAATGGTAACTGCTGTACGTTCATAGGTAAGTACATAAGAAGTTTCTGTAATTCAACATTTAAAAAAACCCAGGAAAGATATTGTTATAACATCTTGCCATCATCTATTTTTCTAGCAAGCTACATGTGTATATTCCATGGGTTTTTCTTAACTGATGTAACAGTGTTGGCAAAGTTTGTCATTAAACCCTCACCTCAGACATTTTTAATGTTTTGGAGAACTTCAGTTAATGAGGCTGAAATTCCTTATATTGTTTTCCCCGCGTAATTTCAACACATATGGTTCAAAATGAAAATGCATAAATAAAAGAAGTAATCCAGTATTTAAAGCTACGCATGATTTCCTGGAATTGTCGTGGTCTGGCAGCTGAAATTTGTCACAGGCATAAACCTCACTGAATAATAATTCACAGTCTTGTTTTAGGACGAAAATGGTTTTGTGAAGGTCTGGGGATCTGAGAACTGTGGTCTATGCGTACATATGATAATAGCTTTTGACTGTGCTTTAAGTGAAAATGACTGGCTTAGAAGAAGCGTTAGCCTAGAGTACAACTGGAGAGACAGCTAGTGAGAAATTTTCAGATCATTGAATGTAAAAAGTATTCCTTTTTAGATGTTAGATGTGTATTTGGAACAAGTGTGGATGTCTTTTTTTTTGCAGAACTATATGGCAAAGTTTACTTTTAGACTAGTTTTATCAAGTTGCATGTAAAATTGCCAATGTGGCCATGTACTGGTCTCACCCACAAGAAGAAATTATTTACTTTTTATTCTTTAAAAGCTGGAGGAATTCAAGATCTGATAATAAGATATTTCTGTGGTTATGTGACTAGGTCATGCAAGAGCATGATACTCAAGATGTTGCTAAAAGGTATTACCAAACTTCAGCTCATATACTCCTTTCTCCATGTTTTTCTCATTTCCATCAGTTCAGGGACTGATTGAATTGCGTTTTGAAAGTAGGAAGACAATGTTTGGAGGAACAGGATGTCTGGTAGGAGACTCAGCTACCATCTTCTTCATATACACACATATAAAGTAGAGAAATTATGGTGAAATCAAATACTAAAAAAAAAAAGTCAAATAACCTGTGCACAGTGTCAAAGCAGCAGGGTGTTTGCTGTTTCCTCCTACTGGCTAATATGTGAAAAATATACAAATACCTTCTGGATGGTGTAACAAAGGTATAAATTACATATAACAAATATATTATGTTACACATAGCAAATATATTATGAATCCTGAGGGTAATGGCCATCCTTTTTTTTTTGCTCTTCCCCATTGTTTTTTCAAAGCACGGACTTTGTCTTCTGTTTCTCAACTTCTGCAGGTTCTTTGGGGCATAAAAGCCCGTCTCCTTCCGCAAGCCAGATGCTCACATCAACCTCACCTTCACTCCATGTCAAGTTAGCACACAATTATGCACCATCCTTCTGCAAACTCTTTTCGTCAGGTAAGAAATGTTGTTCTGGAGCTCTGAAAGGGATCCAGATCTCAGAGCTGGGGACCAGGGACATGCTGCAGCCGCACACGCAGTGCAGTGTGGCTTTACTTTATTGCTGTTCTAAGAGCCCAGCAGAAAGTCCATTTAAGCACTGAAAAGGAATAAAAAAGGGTTATTTACCTAGGGACCTCAGCACGACTGCAAAAATTTAAAAGGCTGAAGGTGCACTTTGATACCCATCATTAACCTGATTTTAAAAAAAAAAGTAAAAATACTCATAGGTTATGTATATTATATGATTTTTGAGTGATAGCTGGCCACTTAGAGTTCATGCCTATGTGGGGGAAAACCTGTCAATATTTCATCTCACCTGTTGATCTCATACACATATGCATCTATACACACAAACACACATCACTAATATCCTATTCTCTTTGAGAAATAAAATATAATTGGGCAGTATAACTAAAATGTTTCCACTTAACTATTTTTAATAAAAATTAAAAACAATCAAGCAAACTGAAATATCCCAAGAAATTACACATCAGCATGAGGATACTTTACCAATGCATCCTATGCCTATTACACCCATTGACAGCAAAAGAGCTGAGATGATAAACTTCACATTTATTACAAGCTTTTTTCATGTGTTCAGGAGTTTGTTTCTGGCTTATCACAAATCATGATAGTAAGCTAATACATGAACATTTCAAGTTTTTTTTCTTAAATATTTGTTGAATCTTGTTGAAAAGCAAACTTTATAAAATGAATAAATTTAAGCACAAGAACTCATTATGAATTGCACAATGGCAATTATACCTGACATACTAACTCTATTTTCCATGCTGCTTCTTTGAAATATGGTCAATAGATTCTGTAATTAAAAGCTTTCAAATAAGAGTTCAAGTTTTTATCTGTTGCTTCAGACTTTGAATAAGAAAAAATATGAGATAAAAGGATCTGTCAGTGTTATTTTCCTGTGCTTCTGTAAATTTGCTTTATAGAAACTACAATATAGTCTTGTTTGAGTAGGGCAGCTCACTTTTATATAAGTAAACAGAATTCTATTATGTCAGTTTTTGTATTTCATCTAGGATAACTTTTCTTCCATCTAACAAATTCCATTTGGATTTTTTGTTTTCTCAGGAGATCAGAGATTGTTTAAACAGACTTTCTTTGTTTTTGCCCTTTGCTTTTAGTTCTCTTGCTTTAAATCTACACAAACATTGTGTCTTATTCTTTGGTATCCTTGTAGTCTTTAGCCCTTTGTTCATTTATTCAGATAATTGTTTTATTCTGTTTGTATATGTCATCAATACTTTTCACTTGTTCTTCATGTAGCAAGTATACTTATGATTTCATAGTCCATGCCTTGTTAATTTGTAGACATACAATAACTTCTCACAGTCATATGAATATATGCACATATAGATCTCAGTCTTTTGCATTCATTCCAATACCTTCTGGGAAGCCCTCTTTGCCACCTACTCCCTTCTGCCTAATACTGTGCAATTGCGCACAAAATAATTCCGCCAATTCCATAATTCCTTGGATGAGTGTATATCCCATATCTATACTTACCTGGACTTTTTAATTTTACATGCTGTGCAGTTGAGGTTAAAAAATATCTATAACATTCCAAGCCCATTGAAGCAGATGTGTTTTCAGCTGGGGAAGAAATAGGTAGACCCTTTTTTTATAGTAATGAGTACAAGGGGACTTGTATCTGGCCAGTCTTGAGATGGATCTGCCCCACATTTGTCCATGAAACAAGCAAACCTAAAGACCGTCAAAAGGCTTCCTTTCTCTAAAGGTCTGTTTGATATGAGGACAAACTAATAGAACAAACAATTTCTTCACTGGAGAAAACTTTGCTGCTTCTAACAAAACAGAGCAAAGAAAAGACTTAAAAATCCCGCTCCTTACTTACTATACACATGTAAGGATCTGAGTAATTTCTTCTGCCTTGCTGTCTAGAACAGTCATTCTCAATCTCTTCCTTGCTTAAATGACCTCTTCTGGGTGCCACCAAAGTTTAATCCTTAGCATGACCTCTAAGGCTTGTTTGCAGATCTCTTTCTGGAATTAGGAAAGCCTTCCGTTCTTTCCAGAAGTTTTCTAGCAGTTGTGTGATGCTTGCAAATTCTCTTTCTGACAACCCAAAGTTCTTAGAGTGGTACATGCTTCCTAAGTACAACTTTCCAAGGAGGGGCATTTTTTCCCCTCCTGCTTCTGCCTGACCCAAAGTGTGACAGCTGTGACAGCTGCAGGTCATGTGATCCTCGGCACTGATCCTGTGGGACCATCAGAAGGAACCCCACAGATGTGTGTGATGTAGGGTCCTCTGTTCTGATGGCTTTGTTCTACGTATTTTCACTGCTTTCTAATGTAGACATAGCCACATAGCAATATACAGTGTTACTTAACAAATGGTAAATAAGCAAGTTAATACTGTTATGCCATCATCATACTGAACAGAAGAGGGAAAACCATTTTCTCTTAATACTACTGTGTTTTCACCCACAGTCTCTCTCTGGTCTGTCTGTTTATTCTAGCTTGTTTTCTTTCAGCTTCAAGAAACTTTTGCAGTTCTTATGTCTTTTGTATGCGTTAACTATAATAAATTGCACTTTAAATCTGTATGGTAAGCCAAAATGACTTTAGCACTGTTAGATGTTTATTTTTTCCTCTGGCTTTGAAAAGGGGCCTAGTCCTGGAGATACAGTGGAATTATCAGATCCTTGAGCTGCGGATGTGTTTTGTAGAGGAACTTTCTCCAGAGGCCTTGTCTCCTCTCTCTCAGACTATGGCATCTTTTAAAATGGCACTGTATGGTAGATCAGCTGTGTCAATCAAAGTTGACCCTTCACTCCAAGGATGGTGAGTGATTCCTCTAAACTGCTTATAAAGAACTTTGTTTACAAGTTAAGAGTCCCAGGATGCTTCTGTATCATTACAATTTGCAGAACACATTTTCTAATCCAATATTAGGAAAGAAATACAGTGTTAGAGGTGTCTTAGTCACACATCCCTTGAAAGCGTAATTTCAATTGAATTCATAAGGTTAGCACGTGTCTTCTCACCTATGTATCCATTTACTTCTAGGCAAAGTTTATTCTAGAGACAGACAGAGAGGTTGTCACTCAACAGATATGATTTGTGATTCTTGTCTGTTCAGAATTATCCATTTGTATTCCTCTCTCCACATTCTTATTTGCAGCATGGATCACAAGTAATATGATTGAAGTATTTGCATGTCCTGTAAAATTAAAAGATGAAAAGCTATTGAAAAAAGATATTTTCTTGCAAAATATCAGGATCTCAATCTTTAGAAAGCCTGAAAATAATCTGAAAAAATACTTTACAAGAAATAATTGACTTGCTGAATTTTGTACAGTTGTGGAGATAAATGCAAAACTAGATTATGTTCAATAATACACATTATTCACTGAGTACTTCACAAAACATTTTTTACTTCAGAGAATATTCAAACAAAATTGCAGTCATTAGTACTGTGTGTGCAATTAAGACTGCTTAAATATATATCATGCATGTTATGAAAAATGTGTATTGCATTTTATTGCAATATTCCCAGTTCACAAACTTGATTGGCTAATGTAAGAGATACATAATCCAGACGGAGATGTAGAGCTACCTAATCTTTGGGATGGATCAAATTGACAATTTTACAATTCAACATAAAAAGTGAAATTATCATTGAAGCAATATTTGTGCATGCTCGTTGCTACTCTTGAATAAATCAACACCAGCTGAAAGTTCATGGGAAGAAAAGAGAATACTGACAATTCAAAATTTTTTCAAGTTGGAAATTAAAATAAAATATCTTGCAATTCATTTCTCCTGATATGCCTGTATGTAATATTTATTACATTTCCTACACAAGTGGGTGAGCTGAAACAAAGATCTCTTTTTCAGGGTCACACAGAAATCCTTAGCACTGCTGGGAAGAGAAATTCTGGCTTTCTCTTGTTTCTAACTAGAAGCAATGAAGAAATGTGCTAAGTGAAAAAGCACATATGTCTATTAAAGAATAGATTAAGTATTGGATTATCAAAACTACTAAGGACTTCATGGGTAAATTAGCTAAAAGTATTTGTAGCACAGGTATTACAAAGTTTGCAAACAAAGCTTGACTGCGGAGTCCCACAAAGTGTCCATTCCTTCTGTAGAGGTGCAAAGCTGTGACATCTTACATGTCATGTTATTAGAAGAATTAACATGGTTAATCCACAACAAAGCTGATCTTTGTGTGGGTAATGAAGGTCTAACAGTGCTTCAGACTTCTTATAAATTATTTTTTTCTGGAGTACTGCATGCCTACATTTGTGTTATTGAAGAGTTAAATAAAAATGCATGTTTGAAAAATTCATCTTTCACTGAGCCAAGTCACCATCCTAAACCAGTTGCTCCCCATGAATCTCATGCAAATATAGCGAGCATACAGAACATGCTTTGTTTTATTACCAGTCTTATCCATTTCTTTATCATGCACTAAGTCAGTGTTAGGAACTATTTTAAAAACATTGTGCTATAGCCAGAGCTTGCATTTAGATGTGTCAGTGCCCAGAGTGCATTACCTGACTGGCAAAACCCTTACTTCCTAATGAAGGTTTTTCCCTTAAATCATAGAATCATAGAATGTTTTGTGTTGGAAGGGACCTTAAAGATCATCTAGTTGCAATGCCCCTGCCGTGGGCAGGGACACCTTTCCACTAGACCAGGTTGCTCAAAGCCTCATCCAATCTGGCCTTAAACACTTCCAAGGAGGGGGCATCCACAACTACTCTGGGCAACCTGTTCCAGTGTCTCACTACCCTCACAGGAAAGAATTTCTTTCTAAGATCTAATCTAAATCTACCCTCTTTCAGTTTAAAACCATTCCCCCTCATCCTGTCACTTCTTGTCCTTGTAAAAACCCCCTCTCCCGCTTTTCTGTAGGCCCCCTTCAGATACTGGAAGGCTGCTATGAGGTCTCCCTGGAGCCTTCTCTTTTCCAGGCTGAACAGCTCCAGGAGACGTGCTCCAGCCCTCTCATCATCTTCGTGACCCTCCTCTGGACTCACTCCAACAGTTCCATGTCCTTCTTATGTTGGGGGCCCCAGAGCTGAATGCAATACTCCAGGTGGGGTCTCACAAGAGCAGAGTAAAGGGGCAGAACCACCTCCCTCAACCTGCTGGCCATGCTTCTTTTAATGCAGCCCAGGATACAACTGGCCTTCTGGGCTGCAAGTGTACGTTGCTGGCTCATGTTGAGCTTCTCATCAACCATCACTGCCAAGTCCTTCTCCTCAGGGCTGCTCTCAATCCATTCTCCACCCAGCCTGTATTTGTGCTTGGGATTGCCTCGACCCACATGCAAGACCCTGCACTTGGCCTTAGTGAACTTCATGCAGTTCCCACAGGCCCAGCTCTCAAGCCTGTCAAGGTCCCTCTGGATGGCATCTCTTCCCTCCAGTATGTCGACCACACCACACAGCTTGGTGTCATCGACAAACTTGCTGATGGCACACTCAATCCCACTGTCCATGTCGCCGACAAAGATGTTAAACAGGACCAGTCCCAATACCGACCCCTGAGGAATGCCACTCGTCACTGGTGTCCACTTGGACATCGAACCATTGACCATCGCTCTTTGAGTGCGACCATCCAGCCAACTCTTTATCCACTGAGTTGTCCATCCGTCAAGTCCATGTCTAGACTTGTTGCTAGTTCCCAGAATGGTTAAAGGTTGGAAGGGACCTCTGGAGATCATCTAGTCCAAGCCCCTGCCAAAGCACATTCCTGGGAGAAGAGGCCGACCCCCACCCTGTTACGACCTCCTTTTCGGTAGTTGTAGAGAGCAATAAGGTCTCCCTTCAACCTCCTTTTCTTCAGGCTAAACAATCCCAGTTCCCCCAGCCGCTCGTCATAGGACATACCCTCCAGACCCTTCACTAGCTTTGTTGCCCTTCTCTGGACTTGCTTCAGCACCTTAATGTCTTTCTTGAAGTGAGGAGCCCAGAACTGGCACAGTACTTGAGGTGTGGCCTCACCAGTGCCGAGTACAGGGGAACAATTACTTCCCTGGTTCTGCTGGCCACACTATCCCTGATACAAGCCAGGATGCTGTTTGCCTTCTTGGCTGCCTGTGCTGGTGATGCATCTGGATTCCCTGTACTGGGAAAAATCATCTGTCTATAAGTCGAGCCAAAAAAAGTCATCATTTGGGAGAGGGGAAGGAGGCTACAAACAGTAAAAATGCCATGGAGAGAGGTGGTACAGTGTTTAACCTATAGAACAGAGATACCTTGTCTTTGAAATTTCAGCAGCAATTCTCAATCTCAGTCAGGTTTGTGTTATCTCACAAACTACCACTACAAAGAGGGGGATATTTTATTGAATCTCTTAGGGAAAAAACCAAAAACACTATGGAATTATTGGATATTCTTTTTGCTTTCTTTAGCCTTTCGTGTTATAGCTGGGTTACAGAGCTCATTGTATACATTACTCTCTTGGTGTAAAAGCCTGGAATGCAGAGTATTTCCTGCACCTCAGTCTCCATAGGACGAAAACAACACACTCCCGTTGTGGGTATGAGCCATAAAATGCTGCTTTAATATGTGCCTGTGCTGGATGAACTGGAGACCACATTGCCCTTTTATGACAGGGCCCACTTTAGCAGATAAATGATGACATGAAGCCTCCTCTCTGCTACCGAAGTCATTTCCATTGCCCAGACTGCATAAATGTGACTCTGACAGTGTCAGACTCTCCAGCACATTCATGGTATGCAAGCCCAGAGTTAGAAATTTAGGCTAAAGCATTCACCTTTAGATAAAGAGACATACACTTCTTTCCCTTCTCCAGTGAACATTTCTATAATTAGTATAAAGGGGAACACTTGCAATTGTAATGATAAAACTACAGTATCATCTTTGCAAACAAAGAGGTGGTCTAGCTAACGATATATCAGTCTGTGCTGATAATGTCTGTTCCTTTATTAAGGTAAGGTGGTCACTTGTTATATGTTTTAAATGGAGTTTTTCTTTAACATCTCCAGGGGAGAGTGCATGGCTGCAGTTCAGGCAAGAATGGTTGCACTGAAATGAATGAGTTTTGTCACTAACTTCAAGTAAACTATTGTTTCATCCTCCCTGTTTGATTTGATTCATTGCAGTGTGGAATATTACCTAGACCATCTTTATGCTCATATGAAAAACTTCTCATCTTAAACTCTGCCTTTCCATTTAAGGGGGTTGACACATATACTGCAATGACCACAGAAGTCCTTAGCCAATGTGATGAGGTAGCAGGTGGACGGAAGATCTGACCAAAACCAACAAGAAAATGAACACAAAACACTCTACAAAGTTCATTTAGTTTAAAATCTATTCCTGAGTTGCAAAAGTGCAAGTACTTGCCTGGCTTTAACAACCGAGTATTTCTGAACTCGTTATGTAAAAAAAGCATCAAACTGCATCTTAAAGTTTTATGATATCTGAGTTATTAAATGCTTGAAAAATGTACTTTATAATGAAAGCACCACCACAGTTCAGCCTTCAGTCACATACGTACTGCTGCTGTAATATCTATCAAATTACTGAAAATTGTGGTGGTCTGATTTTCTTAGTATTGTGAAATAGAAGCAATCTGCAAATTTATTTCCAACAGCACCTGTGCTCTTGATGTTTCATCTCTTCATTATGCATGAAATGTTAGGCTGGAAAATACTAGGACAATATATTTATTAGTCTTTTAATTATATTTTGTGAAGGTGTTTGGTATCAAGAGGGGAGCAAAGCCTTTTTCCACTGTCAGCATCTGTAAGTGTAACAAGGCTTTTAGAATTTCCACTGTAATATATGCCAAAAGGACCATAAAGAGAAGAGTTGTCATGCAGTTTTGCATTCATCATTACTTCCTTGCTTCTCTTTCTAGTTCTCTTCCTTGTGTCTGATTCCAAAGAGTAAAAATGTGCTAATGTACTGACACTTGACTAAAAAAAAAATATTATCTAGAAAAATCAGCCTGGAAATCTATAAACATTATTGATTATAGAAGATATCCATAATAACTCTTCTATGTCCTCAATGCTTGGAAGGCAATATGTGTGTTCTCACATATAATAAAGCCTTTTATTATGCTAATTTATGCCTGTCACGGTTTAAAGCTGGGCTGGCTATTAACCAGGTGGCAGATGCTCTCTGTTAACCCTCTCCCCCCGCTAAGGGAAAGGGAAAGGGAAAAGGGAGAGAGACTTATAGGTTGGAAAGTTAAAAGAGTTTTAATAAACTATAGTAATGAAAAAAAGTATAATAGTAATAATAGAAATAATCAAATATATACAAATATACACAAGACCAAGATCGAGAGCTTGGAAATCCTCCTCAGGCAGAGTTGCTCCCCCCAGCACAAGCAGAGGGGAAAATGCAGTAGCTCCCCCCAGCACGGGCAGAGGGGAAAATGCAGTAGCTCTCCCCAGCACGGGCAGAGGGGAAAATGCAGTAGCTCCACCCAGCACGGGCAGAGGGCAAAATGCAATAGCTCCCCTGCCATCACACCTGCAGGCTTTTAACTGGAGAATTGGCAAAGCTGGTACCAATCAGTGGGAGACAGGAGGGCCCCTCCCTCCTGGGCCCCACCTCCAGGAGGCAGTGGGTTAGTGATAAGCAGGAAAGTGAGAATGACATGTATGGGATGGAATACCTTGCCAGTCAATCCTGGGTCACCTGCCCCGTCCACTCCTCCCTGCAGGTACAACCCCCTTCGGCTCTTCACTCGTAAGCAGTGAGGAATTTAGCAGTGACCTTGGTTTCTCTAAGACTAATTGGCCTGGTTTGGGCCAAACCAGGACAATGCCTCCATTTCATCATTTGGACATGTTTTCCTTCTTTTTTTTCCATTTTGTCTGTTGTGGTTTTTTTTTCTAAGTTCCTTTCTTTACATTTTTAACTTTTTTTGAACGTGAAATGGGGAGACAGGATTATTCTTTTGAGTTTATGCAAATAGAAAAGGTGTGCTGACAAAATGCTGGTAACACTAAGCTACCAGAAGTTATACAGGTTATTTTGGTGGTGAAACCAAAGAGTTAAAGAAAATCGGATACATGTCATAAGATAGCAAGGGTTCTTTAAGAATACCAAAGGATTTAAGAGCACAAATTGTTTAAAAAACTTTATTCTCAAAAATTATTTTCAATAATCAGTGTGTTAATGCATGAAAAGGAGATCATACAAAATTAGGCCAAGATACAGCTGCAATGCTAATAATAGCATGCCTGGCCAACACTGCTGTGATCTAGGTAGCTGTATCCTGCTCTACGGCCCTCAGCCCTCCCACAGTCTTGTAGACCAGGCAGTGCACCATAGGATAAGGAAAAGCTGAATAAAGACCCCACTCAAAGGCAGAAGTAACCAAAAAAGGGATGCTAGCACTTCATCAGCTTTAACTGTACGTTTTTGCCTTGGGCTGGCTTCTGTTTCTTATCTGCTCCCTTCATACTCTCTTCCTTACTGTTATACTATTCTCTCTCTTGTCCTCTTCATCTACTTCCCTACAATATCTGTCTCTCTACCGCTCCCAGTCCTTCCCTTCCTCCTCAGTGACACACTCTAATTAAACTCTTCTCCCTTCACCAAGAGTTTGGGAAGTGCTCCCAAAAAGGCAGCAACTCTTCACTAACATTGTCTTCCTCCTGTCTACTTTGATAGCAAGATGTGTGAGACACCAGTTATGCATTACTTAGTGTGTACATTGACTACCACAGGGGAGGTGTTGTCATAATAAACCTGGTTAATACCTCTGCAGCAGCAATAAATTGGCTCTTTGCTACTAAAATATATATGAGGGACAGAAAAGCTGAACAGGTGGCTGAGGAGATATACTGGAAAATGTAATGAGGAGAGGCTATCCTGGAAGGAAAAAAAAACACTGCCCGCAAAAAAAGCCAAACCCCAAACAAAATGCCAAAAGCATTACAGAATTGAGATTGTTATCATTTCCTTTTTGTTACATCATATTTGATGAGCCTTTATAGTCAGGACTGATTACAGAAGATTCAGAAACCTAAATGAAAAAAAGGAAAAGAAAAAAATGAACTTGGCCTCAAGTTACTTCTGAATTGTTTCTGCTTTGACTAGGTATGTATTCTTGCATTAAACCACCTGTGTTTACACAGACCTTCTTGAAAATCACCCTATTCATTTAATCTCCAGGACAAACAGAATAATTTTTTCTTGTATGTTACGAGTATTTATAAAACCATGAAAAAACTTATATTTTCTTTTTGTTTGAGAAGTATTTTTTCTTTCTACTGAGTTAAATTCATTAAAAAAACTTGCATTCCATAAGGGCATTAATTTTTATTGAATCCAGTTTTAAATTCTGTGTATAAGAAAACTACTTTAGAAGACCATAAGGCTTGTCTTAATTATAGTGCTTTGCCTAGAATGGTAGAAAATATATTTTTTATTTCAATAGATTAATTTTTTTTTTTAAAAAAAAGACTTTTAAAATATTTTGCAAACAATATCATGGAAATAGAAGAGACACAAAATGTATAATGGAAGCATTATAGATAGATAGTATTGTGGTTTCTGTTAAGACCATGAAGGGTTTTGCTTCCAGAAAACATCAGGTTAATTCAGGTTAATTCAAGGCGTTATTGATAGGAAACAGGAAAATGGGGATACTTACATTACCATATGTTCATGAAAATTTTAGCCAGTAGATTTTGGCTTTTAGTTGCAGCATAAGGAGCAATTCTCCCCTTCCATCCCCAGTTCATTCATTTCTTCTTCATTTTCTTAGTGAAACACAGAGTTATGAAGTGGTTATTAGCAGTGAGGCAACAGCAAGTGACTACCTCTATTCCAGGCTTTAGTGACTTGAATTGTTGATTAGCAGTGTTTGGACATCTCCTATTAAAAAGTAATAATTTCAGATTCTTTTCCACTTTGATTTGTCCTCATGTTCTAGTTACTTTTCTCTAATATGTGCCAGAGAAACACTTTTTCTCTTTCTCTAAGATGTTTTGCCATCTCATTGATTTCTGCCTTTGATATTAAAGCTACTGTACTAGACTACAGTGCTACAACATAGAGCCAGGTTTTACAGGGTGAACACTTTGTGTGGTCAAGAACCTATCCTCAGTGCAAAACTGGAAGAATCAGTCTCATATCTGAAGTTGTAATTTTTTCCAAACTCCAGTAAGTTATCTTAGAAAACTAAAGCATAGGGTATTGAGCAAAACTTATTTCACATTTCCTTACTGAACAATGCAAAAGGAACAGTAAGTTTTATTCTAACTTCTGAGACCCCACTGGTAACAGAGCTATTACGCAGAGCTATCTAGAAGTCATTTACAGACCTCACAGGGTGTCTATCCACTGCCTTAATTTCAGATCTGGATCTTGCTCTATCAGTTTGTGCTTCTTGATCTTCTGATAAACTCAATACAAAGAAAGTTTTGCACAAAGAATAAGTTGTAACATATTTACATGAAGTTCAACAAAAGCAAGTGTAGGGTCCTGCACCTAGGGAGGAATAACCCCATGCACCAGTACAGGTTAGGGACTGACCTGCTGGAAAGCAGCTCTGTGGAGAAGAACCTGGGAGTTCTGGTGGACAAGTTCACCATGAGCCAACAATGTGCCCTCGTGGCCAAGAAGGCCAATGGTATCCTGGGTACATTAGGAAGAGTGGGGCCAGCAGATTAACGGAGGTTATCCTCCCCCTCTACACTGCCCTAGTGAGGCCACACCTGGAGTACTGTGTCCAGTTCTGGGCCCCCCAGTTCAAGAAAGGTAAGGAACTACTGGAGAGAGTCCAGCGGAGGGCTACAAAGAAGATTAGAGGACTAGAGCATCTCTCTTACGAGGAAAGGCTGAGAGTACTGTGTCTGTTTAGCTTGGAGAAGACCGAGGGGGGATCTTATCGATACTTACAAATACCTTAGGGGCAGATGTCAAGAGGATAGGGCCAGACTCTTTTCAGTGGTGCCCAGCAACAGGACAAAGGGCAATGGGCACAAGCTGAAACATAGGAAGTTCCATCTCAATATGAGAAAAAGCTTCTCTACTTTGAGGGTGACAGAGCACTGGAACAGGCTGCCCAGGGTGCTTGTGGAGTCTCCTTCTCTAGAACTATTCAAAACTTGCCTGGACGTGACACTGTGCAACATGGTCTAGGTGAACCTGCTTTAGCAGGGGGTTGGACTAGGTAATCTCCAGAGGTCCCTTCTAACCCTTAACCATTCTGTGATTCTGTGATATTTTTGGGAATGGTTGCTCTTTCTAGAGTTTGTGTTTTGGGGAGCTTAGGGAAAATTACTGTTATTACATTATGTTATTTACAGATTGTGAGGTTAAAATTTGACTGAAAAATTAACTAGTATTTGGATGTCTTTAATATGGTTGTAGGTATTTTTCTTACATGATCTGTCCGAGTACAGGTCTTTGAGTTTTAACAAGAGAACCAAATGTATCCACATAAAAATCCTCTGCACACCTGAAAAATCTCTCTTTGTGGGATGTCTTTTTTCCACAAAAAATATTCTTTCCCCTTTTTAAACTAACTGCTATGAAGAACAAACGTTACACATTGTTTTGTTCGGTCTTCTCTTAACAGTAATCATACGATGAATATTACAGTGTTGTTATTTGTATTACGTTGGATCTTAATAGCCAATTCAAAAAGGTTTATTTCAATTCAGAATAGCTCATCGTTCTTCTTCAAAGAGCTTACAAAGTAAAAAAGCTGAAGTAAAAAGGGAGGAATTAGTACAACCAGCCAGGATGTGTCTATTTGCAAACAGGTTCACAATGATTTTAATGGTACAGAATGCATCCATCAAAGTATTTAACAGATACAAGGGGACACAGAACCAGAAAACAGCAACTCAGACACACACGTGGCTGTGGTTAAAGCTGTAAGGGGAAAGAGTAAATTAATTAGTCTTGGTTTCTTTTGTAACAAAACAGTAAAAAATAGTTTTATCCTGAGCCAGTTTTTTGAGACAAGTGATTTATACATAGACACGTAGAGAAACACATTTCTAGTTTGTTTAAGTGAACAGATGGAATTTCTTTCTCTTTTTCTTTCTCCTTATTTTACCCATCTCATAAGTCCCTAGGTGAGTACATTTAGAAGGATTCTAGACTTTCTGTTTTTAGGTAGTGGAGTCAAATTAATTTTCAAGTACACACCTATGTATACATAAATTCCCTTTTCCATTGAAAATACTGATTGAACCGTTATCTGAATAAAGTAAGCAAGACTTAGTTTCTGTGTGTATCTATCTCCAAACAGAGTTATGTACTATGACTGAATACTTGAGGGAGCTGCTATAACCTTGCTAAAGATGACACTTGTTAGTTGGGAAATAATAACACCATAATTTATTTTAGTGCTCTGGTAAAGCATTTGGCCCTGGCTGCAGGTGGAGGATCTTGTGGAAGTTCTGTGACAGAAATCCTTCTGTTCTGGGCTGCTGTAGGGCTACATGTATATATAGGGATGTGCCTGTGCCTCCTCAATTTGTGCATATACCTTATGCTACTCATGCCTGGCTCTCCCCAGCCATACAACAGCACTGTTGGTTGCCTGTCTGACACAGAGGTCACATTCACACCACTCGAGTCCAGGCTTCAAATTTAGGAGGTGCTTTTGCTAATCTACCCCATTTTTTCCACTGACTACAACATGCATCTATGCAAATTTTAGGAGTCAAAACTAACAATGTATTTCCCTTACTAAACTTTCTACCTTTTAAACAAGGCTGCTTTCGTTAGCATTTGTAGGAACATGACTCTCAAGCCCAACAAAGAGCTTTTTGTTGCTTTCTCTTGCTCACTTCTTTAGTGGTAGCAGATTTTTCTTCTGAATTTTTGACCAAACCTAGAATTTCCAATAACAGAGCAAGGGGAAGACAGAGCCAGATGATGGTAAGTTAATAAAATTATTCAACTTCTACAAAATACTGTTTATTGGATGCATAGAGACGTCCTCTTAATTTTTCTGCCATTGTTACAATGGTAATCTTAAAACTCCAGCCAGACAGCAGTAGATAGTTGAAAGCATAAATAAAAAAATAACATTTTAAAGTTGTTTACCAGATGAAAGGTGTAATTTTTATTCTAAGTCTTGTTCTTCTCAAACAAAAAATAGTATTAAACTTACTTTTTTATTTTGTGTGGTTACTTCACTGATCAATCTTTTTCAAATGTGCTGGTTCTTTATGAAAACACATTTTTACCCAGCAAACATAGTTACATGCCACAAAGTATAATAAGCAGGGTTAGGAATATTTTTTTTCATTTTGTTCTTTTCAAGGAATTGGTTTCCTGTTTTTTTTTCTCCTTCTGTAATATGTAATTGTGAAAGTAATTTTAATAATTCATGTATGCTTTCCTCTCTGAAGCTCAGATATTAAAAAGACGTAGAAGAACTGTGATTTATGCATAGTGACAGTGCAAGAACTGATGCACTGTCTAGTCTATGGAAACATTAAAATCTTTTTTCTAATTTTAAGTCAATACAATTAATGCAAGACTTAAATTGCCATGATAAATCAGAAGATGACACAGGACTAAAACATATTCTCTTCAAGAGTGATACTTCAGAACAACTTTCCCTAAAGCACACTTAATGTTAAAAATGACCATTTCTCAATTAAGCTGACATCAGATTATAAAGGTTCATTATGCATAACAGGGATTTTTTTTCAAATCCTGCATAAGTGGAAAAGAAACCTTTGAAGAATAATTTACACATTAAAACAAAGGACTTAAGGAGATTGCCTGATGTTAATTAGAAAAAGAACCATCAATTATAAGACCAAAAATAGTTTTAGGAGAGGAAACTATAAATCAGTATTTCAGTGGAGTTAGAATATTCCAGAATCCCCAAACTTCATTTACCTTTTGTAGTGATACTTACCAAGAACCTATAGACTCAAAGCTGAAACAAAAATTATTTGTTTGGATACAGCTATTATTAATTTATACAATAAGCAATAAGTTCAGTGCAAAGTTATAGAGCTCTGTTAGGAAAAAGAGAAAACTCTAGACATTATATCAAAACCCCATGTTTCTCTCCATCTTTCTTGTATGTACTGCTATAATTTTTAGTCAACATCATACATCATGATTAACAAGTTTACACTGGAAATATTAAAAACCTCTCACTTTGCTTACTTACTAATTTTAATGAAAATATAAGAATTTGTACTAACTAAAACCATTTCCAATTAGCATACAAGAATTTTGGGAATATAACTCCTCATGCAAAGTACCCAAGATTTTTGTTTTATTATATATAAACAGTTCAACACACCACTGTGACATATAGACTGTCCAGAGTTTTCCCAACTTTTTGCTCCTATTTCAATTGCTTCTAAGCAATATGCGTAACAGCAGCATTGTCTTGCTTCCTGTGTTTTTTGATGTTGTCTGTCTCTTGTAACACCCTGAAAGGTTTTTGGGCAAGGCTGGGGGAAAGATTTATTTGGTTTTGGTTTTGTATTCCAAATTTTAACATTACAGTGATGCTGTGAACATGAAGCTCTTGCTTGCTATGCCACCTCCCACAGCTTGTTGTGCTCATCGTGCTTTCTGTAAGGGGAAACTTTGACTGATAGATTGATCTGACCCATTACGAAAACAGATAATCTTAAGGTATATGGGTTTTCAGTTTGTTCATACATTTTTTAGTTGTCTTATGCCAATAGGGAATTGTAAAAAAACCAGACTTTACAATTTATAATTTAGATTTTGTCATTTGGGAAAGTTGTTGAGTTTTCATTTTTCTTCCTTCCCCCGTCCCAGGACTACAATTTGGTAAGTCTATATTTCCCAGTGGATAGATAAATAGATAGTTACCATCCATCATTGTTACAGTGCAGTATCAATGTCAGCCAGAAACATTATGAAGTGGCAAATATTTGTCTTAACTGCAAGGAAAGTATCAGTCTTAGCCTGATGTTTGCCAGAATTCAGATTATTACATTCCCAGATATTTTTTAAAACATATTTTCAGAGAGGGATCTTTAAAAAAAAATTATTTCTTTTTTTACTTGTTTCTGTGAACTGTGGATTAGACAGCCATCAACAAAGAGTGTTTGATTAATCACTATAATTTTACCAAGAAGGATTAAATGATTTATGTTATTTCCTAAAACCAATAAAGTTAAGTTTAATCAGATTAGCCTAATGCTCTCACCAAACACTATTATCTTTCTACTAGTGGCGTGTATTATTTTCAGAATTGCAGGCTACTGCAATACAACATTTCATTTAGCTTTTAAAATGAAACTCATATCTGTGATTACATAATTCCATTTTGGCATTGTACAACACAATAGTATTTGAAGTGATGTAAGCTCTGAAAGACAAGCCTATATATGTGATCTTCTGGAGAGATCCAGAAATAACCTAATACCTATATATATTTTGGCAGGCTTTTTTAATATATCTGACACCTGGTGGGGAGGAGGTCACAACCTGAATGGATTGCTGTGGTTCATCTAGGCTTTAAAGATGTTTAAGCATATTTCCCACACAAATTTGGTTTCTCCAGAGTATGTATGGGCGAGAAGCACACAGTTATGATGCAAGACCTTGAATGCTGCATATAAGAGTATGCCCCTCACTGGCACACTTGCTGAGTCTGTCTTTGCCCCCAGAAGTTTTATGACCAGGGGAAGTGGTCCAGTGCTAAATTTGCTTAAAAACCCCTGCAGTTTAGAAGAGCATACAGAGATGCAGCAAGCAGTTTTAGAGCCCCAAGTGACTTCTCAGCCTCCCCTTCCTTTGCAGCTGCCTTTGAAGCACCAGAGGGAAGATCTGGGGAGCGAGGGGTGGCATGGGAGTGCCCAGCTGTGCAGTCATGGATTTATTCATCCAGGGATCATATCTGAAGCCTTGGATGGGGAAAGGAAAGCCTGGGAGGTGACAGAGGTTACTTCTACTGAATGCTTAATTTTCCCTATGTTGATAGCAGCAGAGACCAGAGAGCTTCTTTGCCTCCAGAGTGGCCCTGAAGTCAACAGCTTGCATTACTCCTCTTATATCCATGTCTGCCCTGTAACATTTTACTACTATCTATGTCTATTCCTGCCTTGGGGAATTGTAGTCATTAATGGACCTTCAAGGAATAATTACGTCTAGCTGTCTCATACGCTGAGTGAGTGAATGTAACTGCCTCAGTCGTTGTAAGGAAAAAAAAAACACAACAAAAAAAAGCCCCAGACAGATTGTCTTAATGTTTTAAATAATGGATTTTAAAAAAAAATAAAAAAGAAAAAAAATTATCTCTACCAGAGCCTTTCTGTGAGGATTGGAAATAGGACTCCTCAGAACGTTTTGCCTGCTGCATTCTCAGTCAAGGCACATTCATGTACTCGAGAACAGCAAGATTCAACATACTCGGCAATCCTCAGCACTGAACACTTTCTTGGTTCCCTGCCCAACATGCTGGGTCTGTGGATCCCTTTTGGAGGTTGTTCATTTCCCCAGACACAATGTGCCCGGACACATTGCACAAATCTCTGGGCTCCCAGGACATGGAGCAGCAATGCAATACGTAAGGATTGTGGCACTTCATGGTTAAGTCTTTCAGCATGGAAAAATAACTTGTCCCTCTAGCAGTCCTACTATATTGAATCCCAAGCTACAGGCTCTTGGCCTTGATGAGTGGGTTAAAAATTACATGCTGACACTATCCTCTGCTTTCAGATTCTTTTTGAGCTTACTGATTGAGGGTACATAGTGAGGTTCAACTGTTGCTTTCCATCACTTTGATACAAGGCAGCCAATGGCAACAAGCAAAACACGAGCTTGGTCTTGAACTACAAGTAAGGGTGGGATTTTTTTTCAGGCATTTTTTTTTCGTAGGGTTTTTCGTTAAAACACTCATTAGGGAGACAGATGAACAAAGCTGATTCTGCTTTGGTCTTGAGAGTTTGTTTTCTTTCTGTTCCCAGGCAGCTTAGAAACACAGTGGAACCTTATTATCCTGGACATCACGAACATGAGTCTCAGGTACCTGAAATTTCTTCTAACCAGCTGCTGTCTCTACTGCACCTGCTGCTGTTTGCTGATTGCAGTAATTGTCATGTTTAGTATATATACTTTAAAGTATTTTTTTAAATGTTCTGTTAAAATCCTCATTTTGTTAAAAAAAATGTAAAGCAATCACAAGCTATTTTTGAGGAATATATACCTGTATTAGGAGTTACCTCACCAGGGCTATGTAAACTATGACATGGTACAACACAGCTGCAATAAGGGATGAACATTGTGAGTAGTTGTGGGGTGCCCACCTTGTCCACAAAGCCTCAGTACCAGCAGATGGTAAGACAGGAACAGGATCATAACATCTGCATGTGACTGGAGAAACAAAACTGTCTGATATATGGGGATGTATGCCTCAAAACTGACAATGCTGAAGAGGAAGACAGCCGTCAACAGGATTAAACAGCTACAAGGGAACTACCAAGGTGAATGGGTCTGGACCCACAGATACTCTGGGTGTGGGTATGTGTGGGTGTGCACAGCTCTGAGTATGCCTATGGCATTAGGGTTGTTGGGAATTAGCTACAGCAGATGTTTAGAAATTTGTAAGGGATTACTAATGGTTTGTAAGTGCTCTGTAACATAGTTTGTGTGTTGTATTGTTGCAGATACTGATCTTGAAAGTGTTGTGCACTGATTGTGTGTCAATTATGTGCAGCCAATAATTCAAGAAACTGCTTTCACAGCACCACAGGATCGCAGAACGGTTGAGGTTGGAAGAAACCTCTGGAGGTCACCTGGGCGAACCCCTCACTCAGGCACAGCCACCTACAGCAGTTTGCCCAGGACCATGTCCAGATGGTTTTTGAATATCTTCAAGGATGGAGATTTCATGCCTCTCTGGGCAACCTGTGCCAGTGCTCCATCACCCTCACAGTGAAAAAATGTTTCCTGATGTTCAGAGGCAACATCCCGTGTTTCAGTTTGTGCCCATTGCCTCTTGTACTGTCACTGGGCACCACTGAAAAAAGCCTGCCTCTGTCTTCCATGCACCCTCCCTTAAGGTACATTGATGAGATCCCTCCCTAAGCCTTCTTTTCTCCAGTCTGAACAGTCCCAGCTCTTTCAGTTTTTCCTCACATGTGAGATGCTCCAGTCCCTTAATCGTCCTAGTGGCCCTTTGTTGGACTCTCCTCAGTATGTCCATATCTCTTGTACTGAGGAGCCCAGAACTAGTCACAGTACTCCAGATGTGGTCTCACAAGTGCTGAGTACAGGGGCAGGATCACTTCCATCAATCTGCTGGCAACCCCCACGTAATTCAGCCCAGGATACTGTTAGCCTTTTTTACTGCAAGGATCCATTGCTGGCTCATGTTCAGTTTGGATGTCCACCAACTTGACATTCCTGCAAAGCTGTTTTCCAGACAGTCAGCCCCAACATATACTGGTGCATGAGGTTACTCGCCCCCAGGTGTGGGACTTGACACTTCTCATTGTTCAACTGCATGAGGTTCCTGTCAACCCATTTCTCCAGCCTGTTGAGGTCCCTCTGGATGGCCGCATGACCCTCATGTATCATGTCATCTTCCAATTTTGTGTAACCTGCAAATTTGCTGAGGGTACTCTCTGAACCATCATCCAGGTCATTAATGAAGATGTAGAATAGTATTGGACCCAGTACAGACCCCTGGGGCACACTGCTATTTACTGGCCTCCAACTAGACTTTGTGCCACTGATCGTCACCCTCTGGGTCTGGCTGTTCAGACAGTTTTCAATTACCCTCACTGTTTGCTCATCCAGCCCATACTTCATCAGCTTCTCTATGAGGATGTTATTAGAGACAGTGTGAAATGCCTTACTGAAGTCCAAGAAAACAGTACCCAGTGCTCTCCCCTCATCTACCAGGCCAGTTATTTTTTTCATAAAAGGTTATCCAGGTTATCTGAGATTCAACAAGGCTAAGTGTCGGGTCCTGCAGCTGGGTCACAACACCACCATGCAATGCCACAGGCTTGGGGAAGAGTGGCTGGAAAGTTGCCTGGTGAAAAAGGACCTGGTGATGTTGATCGATGACTGGCCAAATACGAGCCAGCAGTGTGCCCAGGTGACCAAGAAGGCCAACAGCATCCTGGCTTGTATCAGAAATAGTGTGGCCAGCAGGACTAGGGAATTGATCGTCCCCTTGTACTTGGCACTGGTGAGGCTGCACCTTGAATACTGTGTTCAATTTTGGGCCTCTCAATACAAGAAAGACGTTGAGCTGATGGAGCGTGTCCAAAGAAGGGCAACGAAGCTGGTGAAGGTCTAGAGCACAAGTCTTATGAGGATCGGCTGAGGGAACTGGGGTTGTTTAGCCCGGAGAAAAGGAGGCTGAGGGGAGACCTTATCGCTCTCTACAACTATTGAAAGGAGGTTGTAGTGAGGTGGGTGTCAGTCTCTTTTGCCGAGTAACAAATGATAGGACAAGAGGAAATGGCCTAAATTTGCACCAGGGGAGATTTAGACTGGATATAAGGAAAAATTTCTTCACCAAAAGGGTTGTCAGGCATTGGAACAGGTTGCCCAGGGAAGTGCTTGAGTCATCATCCCTGGAAGTATTTAAAAGACATGTAGATGTGGTGTTTAAGGACATGGTTTATTGGTGGACTTGGTAGTATTAGGTTAACAGTTGGACTCATTGATCCTTTTCCAACCTAAATGATTCTATGATCAAGTTGGCCAAGCATGGTTTCCCTTTGGTGAAGCCATGACGACTGCTCCTTATCATCTTCTTGTCCTTCATGTGCCTGGAAATAGATTCCAGGATTAGCTGCTCTATCACCTACCCAGGTATCAAGGTGAGGCTGACTGGCATGTAATTCCCTGGGTCCTCCTTCTTACCCTTCTTGAAGACAGGAGTGACATTTGCCTTCCTCCAGTCCTCAGGCACAGCTCCCCGTTGCCATGATGCTTCAAAGATTATTGAGAGTGGCCTCACGATGACATCAGTTCTCCCTGAGAACTTGTGAGTACATCCCATCAGGGCCCATGAACTTAAGTATGTCTAATATCCTCAAGTCCAGTTTGCCTGTTTGATTTAAACCATAAGAACTTAGCAGATTTTCCCTGCAGCACATAGTTTCTTGTGCATTTATAACTATAACTTGCTGTACAATTATTTACTTATTTTTCTGACCACTGTTTTAAGTCAGTGTTAACATAGAATGGAAGATACCATAGTTCTTTTCCCGAAACCATTGAAAAATTCTGTTTGTTTGTTAAAGAGATTGACATTTAAAAGAAAAGTACATAGGGATGTCTTTTAAAAATGTAATTCAATATTATATAGGCACATCCAGGCTTCTATCTTAGTTAATCTGTTAAGTTATTTCAATGTGAACTTGTTTGTTCCAGGAAGTGCATATACTACCATGTTAATTAAATAAAGAAATAAAATTATTTGAGTTCAGCCCCTAGACTACAGAGGAAAAAAACCACCAACCCATACCACAATGTGATTTCACATTATAGGTTTCCAACACAATTTTAGAAATGCACATAATTTTGAATGTAATATTCAGTAAATTGTATCAGTAAGTACTAAGCAGCATGAATGTTCTCTAAATAATTTGAATTTTGTTGCCATTAATGTCAAGAAATAATGATTTCTTTCGCATTTTGTCTATGGTTGTTGACAAGATGTGTCCTGTTAATACTCTATAAATCGAGTGAAACTGATTGATAGTGAGCAGTGTTCATCTATATGAACACAGTCACAGTTAGTTACAGTTAATAATTAGGGAAGTGTTAAACATTAATATTTTGTCCTTTTGAAATATATCTTTAAATTAGTTTTGGGTTTGTTTTTTGTGTGTGTGTGCTTGTTCCATGTCTCCACATGTGCTGTTCACATCCCTAGCAAGCTAAGCAGACAGCACTCGCATTCAGTTATTTTCCTGCTAACCATGTTTCTTTATATGCAGAAACACTAGGTGAAATCTCAACCATGGAAACAATTGGAAATAGAGGCTGCAACTTTGTTAATTAATAAGAATAAATCACCCAGAAATCCCTAGTAGAGTTACACCAGTATTGATTTTTCAGTATAAGAGTGAAGAGTTTTAAGGTCCCCAACAGGTCCCTCCTAAATCACTAATATCATCTGCCAGAATCGCAACATTGGAACATAAATCTCCTAGATAAGCCCTGTGCATGTCAAGAACAAGACAGAAAAAGGCCACCCAGCATATTGCAATAATGTCTTCCAGAGAAAGTTTCTTCCAAAACCCAGCACAGTGATCCATTGAACTCCTTATGATGATCCAATATGCCTGATTTAAAAAGGAGCTGAAAGACAGACCCAGGAATGAATGTCCCCTCCTAAGAAGCTGCATACATTTATCCTGCATCTTACAGGAACAGGTATCAGTCATAGAAATCAACACTTATTTCCTCTCCCCACCCTTAGTCTATGGTATGGATGCATCCATGGGTGCTGAGAAATCTTGGGTCTCACCCATAAATAACATCATTAGGCAGAGAAAGACAGCAGAAGCCCCAGACAGTGCAAGCTAAACCTTTTCTGTCTTCATTTCCTCTTTCCGATATATATTTCCAAGGTCTCTGCATTCAGTGAAGTTCCTCCTAAGCTGTCTAACCAAGCGTTTTTCTTGGGATGTTTTTCAGCAAATTTGCAGATGACACCAAGCTGGGTGGGAGTGTCGATCTACTGGAGGGTAAGAAGGCCCTACAGAGGGATTTGGACAGGTTAGATAGATGGACCGAGACCAAGGGCATGAGGTTCAACAAGAACAAGTGCCGGGTCTTACACTTTGGCCACAACAACCCCATGCAGCTCTACAGGCTGGGGGAAGAGTGGTTAGAAAGAGGCCCGGTGGAAAGAGACCTGGGGGTGCTGATTGACAGCCGGCTAAACATGAGCCAGCAGTGTGCCCAGGTGGCCAAGAAGGCAAATGGCATCCTGGCCTCTATTAGGAATAGTGTAGCCAGCCGGTCTAGGGAAGTGATCGTCCCTCTGTACTCGGCACTGGTGAGGCCGCATCTTGAGTACTGTGTTCAGTTCTGGGCCCCGCACTTCAAGAAAGATGTTGAGGTGTTGGAGCGAGTCCAGAGGAGGGCGACCAAGCTGGTGAAGGGTCTGGAGGGTCTGACCTATGAGGAACGGCTGAGAGAGCTGGGGTTGTTTAGCCTGGAGAAGAGGAGGCTCCGAGGTGACCTTATTGCAGTCTACAACTACCTGAAGGGAGGTTGTAGTGAAGTAGGAGTCGGCCTCTTCTCCCAGGCAACTAGCGATAGGACAAGAGAACACAGCCTCAAGCTTCGCCAGCGGAGGTTCAGGTTGGACATCAGGAAGAATTTCTTTTCAGAAAGGGTTATTAGACATTGGAATGGGCTGCCCAGGGAGGTGGTAGAGTCACCATCTCTGGATGTGTTTAAGAAAAGACTGGACATGGCACTTAGCTGACATGGTGGTGTCAGGGCAACAGCTGGACTCGATGATCCCTGAGGTCTCTTCCAACCTGATTGATTCTGTGTGATTCTGTGATTCTGTGATTCTACTGTTTTTAGAAGATGTGAGGAGCAAATCCTTATTCTTGTGATATCTGTATCTTAAGAATAATGAAAATAGTCCTAGGGGAGACCTGCTTTAAGTTTATGTTATTTTCTTAATGATACCACTGTATTACAAAATATTGCATATTCATTTTATGATGAACTTTGAGCTCTTACAACCACTATAGTAGGGTGCTGAGGACTCTCTAATGCTTTAGTATTCTTCCATATGTTCAATTTTTGATGATTTTGCTGGTTTGCTTCATAAAAGAAATAAAAGAAGATCAGATTTCTTCTCTCTGTTGACTTCCCTGCCCCTTCTGGAAGAGGAAGCATTTCAGGAAGGGACCCATAAGCTTCTTGAGGTTGCAATAACTACTCACTGGAGTTCTAATATAAGTTGTAGAAGTAATATAAGTTAGAAAAGCCTTAAGCTGTTCTGATACTACATTTGTAATGGTAAAACACAAACTGAAAATGCACAATATGTCGTGTTACTCTAAGGAAACTGAGTTGTCAAATTTATGAGCTACTAAATATCTTTCTGAGTAGCATCCGGAAATCTTGGAAGACTCTTCTTTTGCAAAAAGCAAGAGAATGTACAGAAGAAATACAATTTGCTCAGAGATGCAATACACATGCCTTTTCCTTTTCATATCAGGATATTGAGAAAGTTTTCATTTTCAATTAAGTCGTCTGAGAAAGACAAAGTATATGTTCCCACTCTACAGGACAGGTATATGAAAACCCACCTATTTTTACGTATAATTTGGCTTACAAATACGAAGGTCATTCTTTTGTTTTAATTACCTGCTTGGTTACTTCCAGCCACCAGGGAAATAAGTTAAATCTGCTTATCTCACACTTCTGGTTTACATTTTTTCTCAAAAACAATATATTATCTTTTCTAGGGATTTATGTTCTTTTCATACTGTCACGGTTTAAAGCTGGGCCTGCTATTAAACCTGTGGCAGATGCTCTCTGTTAACCCTCCCCCCCCCACCCCAAAGGGAAAGGGAAAGGGAAAAGGGAGAGAGGCTTTCGGGTTGGAAAGTTAAAACAGTTTTAATAAACTATAATAATGAAAAAAAAAAGTATAATAACAATAATAGAAATAATCAAATATATACAAATATATATACAAAACCGAGATTGAGCTCCCCTGAAGTCAGCCACATCACCACCGGCACTGCAGGGCAGGCTCCGGGAAGGCCCAGGCTGGGCCTAGCGACGGTCGAGAGCTGGATTCAGGGATGCACGGATCGGGATTGGGGGCAGCAGGAAAACAGACGGAGTCCTCCTTGGACACCGGCCATAGCAGAAAGAGAACGAGACCCCCATGATCCCCCCGCTTTATACTGAGAATGACGTGTATGTGATGGAATACCCTCGTTCATCAATTTTGGATCACCTGCCCTGTCCGCTCCCCTCTGCAGCTGCGACCCCCCTTTGTCTCTTCACTCGTAAGCAGTGAGGAATTCAGCAGTGACCTTGGTTTCTCTAAGAACAAGTACAGCAAGAGCCTTTCTGCACAACATCCCTACCGGTGCCTCAGTGATAACTACAAACTTCGAGCGTTATCAGTCCTGGAAGCAGACACTGTCTGAAAAAAACATGCAGTTACTTTCAGAAAGTGCAGTTACTTAGAGGAGACTTAGCTGAAAGTAAAAATCACTGAAAGGAAAATCGGCTTGGTTTAGGCCAAACCAGGACACATACAGATCAGTTTTTATGTTGCACACCTGACTTTTGAATAATCATGTAGATAGAATAGCAAAGTAAAACAACAGTAACGAAACACAAACCAAAACCTCTTCATGTAAGTGGTACTCCAAAGAGGAACTGTAATCTTGGAAATCAGAAAAATTCTCTCTCCCCCTAAATTTAATTCAGAGAGCTTGACACTTTATTCCACAAAGAATATATTTTTTTTATAACACAGTGGATCTGATGAATTATCAGTACTCACACACAAAAAGACTGACACAATAAAGCAGAGCTGAAGTGATATCTAGGGCATCAACATTTCTTACAGGTGAGTACTAAAAATTATCAATCTTAGTACTGCATTCATCACTTTGCTACATGTAACATTTAAGAAACTCAGAGCTGATTTTGTGTGTTTGTTTCTAAAGTAAAGTAAGTAAATAAAGATAGAAGACTCTGGAGGTTATTCTGTGCCATATGATTCATTATGTTCCACTTGGCTGTGGAATCCCTGGAAATAATTACAAGATATTTCAGAATATGAGTTTATGCTCGTAAAATCTCTGACATAGTTCAGGGATTAATCAGACTTACTTAAAGAATGAGGCTTTATTCTTTTGGAAATCAAGAAAATCAAGATATATGCCCATGACACAAGGAAAATCCTTTACTCCCCTAAGTCTTGCTAAGTGGTTTCAAATGTATCTGTTTGCCTTTGAAGCTGAATATAGACAATGTGAAATTTTGTTTCCCTTGTATTGCAGGAGACAAAATATCTCCCTGAAGCTATGGATCCACTTACGGACTGTTTTAAAAGCTATGGGTTCCCCATTTCATGTGGTAGTCCTGACATTTTTTCCAAGAGCACAGACATTGTGCATTCTTCCTGCTTTACATCTGTTTTGCAATCTGTTCTGCACTTCTGATTCCCTCTCTTCTCCGGCCTTTAATATGTATCTCTTCTGGCACTTGTGTGCTGCCCATGTAACTGGCTTCGTTAGTCTCTCAGAGCATCATTTCACCCATTCCAGCTTAGCAGTCCTCTATCCTACTGCATATCCCAGTAAGGATTCTTATTCATTTCCCAAAATGTGAATTTTATATGCTTACCTTGGCAATATAAGATAACTTGCAAAGGAGAGAAAAATCCTACTTTCTTATTGCAGAGTAAATGCAGTTCTCTCTCTTGTGCAGATTAACCTACAGGGAAGAAACTATCTTCTTTCCAGTTAAACTATCACCCAGGGTAGTTACAAACTGCTGGATCAAGTATTTCAAGGTTCCTCGCTCTCCCGGTTCAACAAAATGGTCCTACATTATTCATGTTTTCTTAATAACTACATTGGGACCTTTCCATTTACTAAGTGCTATTTTTTTACGTTTTCACATTTACTTAAGGTTTCCACAACATATACTGTTAGTAATGTGGATATATGGTAACTTAGTTTCTTTAGAATTGATATTTAACAGACATAAACTGTAAACTCATAACCTTAGTGAGGGAAGAATGCAGTAATTGCATTTAAAACTTAATATATTTATTTCTTTATAAACTGATTCTCAGGTAAATATTGCCTTCTAGTGCCTTGATTCACTTAATTGAAACAAGGATTTTTAATATAAATTAAGCTTTCCCAACTCATTGCATTAATAAGTTTTGCAGGAATTTCTGCTTTGCATTAATTCATTCTCTCTGAGTTAATCTCTTTCTCCCCAAACATGCTCTAGAACATTACTATTTTTCCTCCAGCTTTCCCTTCCCTGTTTTCAGTTGTATAGTATGTAATCAGGAATGAGATCTAAGGATATACCATACTATTTCTTTTAACCTCCTTAAGCAAAATAATTAAATCACTGATTGTAATTGCAGTTTGGAATTAAATTTTGGATAATTTGTCTCGTATCCTTTACTGGATTGCTTTCAGTCCAAGCTACAACTTGTAAGTGAATTGCACCTCGATACATAATTAGAACTAGATCAATAGTACAGGAAATTAATTTCTCTAACCTACTTCTCAAGATAAGGGAAAGAAAAAAATAATGTCTTTTACTCAGGTACTGAAGTAGAGAAGCTACAGCATAAACTTTCAAAGTGGCTGTAGCAATTTCCAGGGTCAAATAGGTTGAGATTTTTTTATGATGTATGGCAAAATGTGCTAGAAATCAATGATGGAGGTTTGCTATTGGTCAAAGGGTAGATTAAAATCATTCTCAATGAGGAACAGATAATTGCCGTTTATTATGTGGTTAGACAAAGTACAGAAGATGACACAATTATCTCCGATTAGAGGTTATGTGTTAAATAATAATAACTACAAGTAATCTAATTTTAGTCTGACTGTTATCCATCAACAATTTTTTTTTCGATTGATAAACCAGAGAGAACTTTGCCCATTCTTACCGCCCAGAAGAGCTACTTCATTGTTTCTCACTCATCTTTGAAGGGCATTAATCATTAAAAGATTGTTACAACAAGCTTTTTGTAATTAGAAAGTTTCTTCAAGCAATATATCTTCAGAGTTTTCTTGAATGTTTTCTGAATTTCACTGATACAGAGCACTAATATTTTTAAGTGTATCTGACAAAACAATTACCAAAGAAAATAAATGAAATATAATAAACCCCTAATTATTAAAAAAAGAAAAGAAAGATTACTTTTCAGATGTTTCCAGAAGTTTTTTTCAGGAGTCTGCACCACCTATAGCTCAGGTTACCCACAATTTCCACTCCACCTGATTTCAGCACTATGCCATTTCTTACTTTGTAAGAGATCTGGAACTGTTTCCCTATTGAATGAGATAAATGTAGCTATCTTACTTGTTCTTAAGAAGCAGTGTTCTTGAGGATGCTTTGTATTAGTTCTTGTAATCCAGATTCACAATTGAAGCAGTAGACCTACCATTATGATTAGTCTTTCCTGGCAAAAAAAAGGTTTTCTGTCCTACAGCTTTCATAGTATAGTAAGTAGAACCCCATAGACTAAGACACCATCATTTTTAGGGCGATACCTCTTATCGCACATAATGTGGGTGTACAACACGATACACGTTAGTACAGTAAGTCCTACATACATATTTTCAAAAGCCACAGCATTTACCTGATTAAAATGTATTAAAACTCCAGTGTTATGTGAATGTGTTGATTGCTTTGTTTGTTATAGGGAGTTATAACCTAACTATCTTATTCTTCTTACTTGAGAAATTAGAGAAATATACAAAGCTAACATTAAAATAATTATAAATAAAATTACAGAAAATAACTATATAAGATTGTAATGGAACTTAGTACAATGTAGAAATCAAATGAGATCTAAGTTAAAATATTGTTGCATATTTTTGGTATATTACATTACTTAATTCTAACACAAAGTACTCCAATCAACAGAATACTTCTATGATATAAACAGATTTTTTTCATGCTAAATCTTTTCCTACACAACCTGTACATAGGACATGCAACACTTTATCAAGATAAATATTGAAGTCTAGTTAAAGTATTTTGCATAATCGTGTAAAAATGACAAGATATTTAGAGCAGTGTTATTGTTTAGGAAGGCTAAAACAGAATGCTTTCTGAGCCCAGTGGCCACAGATGGACGCACACTTGTCTCTCCCTTGTTTATTACCAGGTCATGGAATGGGAGTGAGGCCAGAGTGGACACAAAGGAACCTGCTGCATCCAGTGCTAACAAAATGGTTTGCCAGCGTCTTCAGCCCAGGCTGCACATCAGGCAGTGATTGTGCATACAGCTGATTGATGATTGTGGCATCCAGCCTATCTGTCCAATTCATCACTGTGCAGTCAACCATCCAAACATAGATTTGATTGCGAAACTCCTGACCTTGAGGGTGCTGATTAAGGACAATGGATGGCCCATAGTTTTGCCAGGGAAAGCTGCATGGCATACGACCTTAGTGGGCAAGCACTATTTGCCACACTTGATACCACAGATCTGCAAAAGTTGCCCCACTGGACTCACTCCTGGGGAATGGAGAATCTCGGATGCTGTAACCATTACAGCCAACAACCATGTCCCTTAAGAGCTTGCAAAAGGAGAATATAGGTGGTGGCTGGCAGAAACCTACCAGAGAACATCAAATGAACATGTAAATCCCATCGCATGAAGCTAGAAAGACTACCTTGAGCAGAAGCTCCCACAACGTAGTCAGTGTTGGTGACATGGGTGAGACATGGACAAGCAGACTGGCAGGCAGCCTCACTGAACTCCAACATGATCTTACCAGCTGTAGACTTACAGATCCAGACTGGTTGCCGTTGGACTAGCATGCGTGAAAGACAGATAGCAAGGCCCCAGAAGGTAATAACAACCCACCAGGATCAGCTTGCAGCAACTCTGGGTAGTTTTGTGCTAGCTCCCGTCAGACAGCTACAAAGGTGTCCCTTCGAATGCTGAAGCACACTCTGCTTATCATTGCATTTATGTGACACTCTGTGGTACTAGCAGTGCCTAAACATCTCTTAAATCTCAAATCTTTTTTCTGTGATGAGAAGTGATTTTGCAGACAAGGTTGGGGGTCTCTGTCTCATCCACCACTGTTGGTCTGGACTGTATATGAGAGTTTGGATCTCCACTGTAGTTTCCAACATTTCCTGATTAAGGAAACAGAGCTTCTCTCATGTAAGGGAAGGCTAAGAGAGCTGAGACTGTTTATCCTAGTGTCAGAGTCCAATACTCTCCAACCAGGCTGTTTTAGATATTTCACAAATTTAGGATGTGATGTTTAATATCAAATTTATTTATCTGAAGATTGTTAATGTTACACAGGACTTCTGATTTAACAGAGTGATACAATGAAATCACAATACAAATGTAAATTACACTTAGAAAATGATAGCAATTGCAATACACAGTTCAATCACAATACCAATGTGATTCTCATTACCAGTCTTATGATATGCTCACCGTCACTATGCTGGGTGTCCCTGGTTGCTGGGAAGGAATATGTGGGCTGAAGCCAGCTCAGACCTGTTGCTCACTTTGAAATTTTTTGTTAGCTGTTTAGTTTTTATACTCTATGTTGGGCTGAAACACATATACACTTTCCCTCATGCTGGTCTAGCTAACTCAGAGAGACCTTCATACTCCTTTACTAAACTCAGGGAGAAATATTTACACCACCAGCTGATCCACTCAACTGCCATAGCTGTTTATCTAAAAGAAAGGCTATCCTCCAGTCCCCTTTGTGTTGAGAAAAAGTCAGCTGCTTTGCAACAGCTGTGGTCAGTCACACCCTACATTATTTCCTGGGCTTCATGGGCTCATTGTCCTTGCCCATCTCCTCTGAGCTTTCTTTCATTTAGGGGTTTATTGGTCGTACCTAGAGAAAAGGACTCAGGGGGATCTTATGAATATGTATAAATACCTGAAGGGAGGGTGGAAAGAAGATGGAGCCAGGCTCTTTACAGTGGTGCTCAGTGACAAGACTAAAGGCAATGGTCTTGAACCAGAAACACAGGAGGCTCTGTCTGAACATCAGGAAACACTTTTTCACTGTGATTGTGGCTGAGCACAGGCACAAGTTGCCCAGATAGGTTGAGGAGTCTCCATCTTCAGAGATATTCAACAGCTATCGAAGCGTGGTCCTGGGCAACCTGCTCTAGGAGGTCGTGCTTGAGCAAGGGGTTCAACCAGGTGACCTCCAGAGGTTCCTTCCAACCTCAACCATTCTGTAATTCTGATTCCTCTGCAACACTATGTTACAGAAACAGGTACTTGACCGTGCAAGACTGAACTTCTGAGGAATGATGAGACTATTGGTCCTAGCCTGAAGGAAGAGATCTCCATCTTCAGGGCTCATAAGGCATTAAAGACTTTCTGGCAGAAGCACAAAGAGCAGGACTGGGAATCTGAGCATCCTGTGTTACACCTACATAAGTCACAGGCAGCATGGTGTGGCAGAGATTGATCATCAGAGATTGCCCATGTCTGTGTTGACTGCTGGTAGTGATGCAGTGTGATGATGTCTCGTGTGCAGCAGATGAGAGGGTTATAGGAGGAGTCAGAGAAGCATGTGGGCTAGTGGGCTTTTGAAAAATAACATGCTAATTCTGGAATAAGGCCCCTATGTTTTGCTGGTTAACATGTTTTCTTGTGTGAATATAGATTCTACTGTATCAGAAGACCTCAGGCACAGAGGCTGTTTCCTGACACATTTAGCTTATTGGCATGGATGTTGGCTTTCAGTCTATTCCTTTGCAATCACAACTAGCTGTTCAGACAGCTTCATAACCAGACTTTCATAATTTCAGTGCAGATTCATAATGTCATAACTTCAAACACTGGAAAGTTAAGTGTCTACTCTAAGGTGTCATCTAGTCACAATCCTCTTCAGTCAATGAGCAAGCAAGCTCTCCAAAAGGTAAGTTACCTCACCGTTTTCAGAGCTCTATCTAAAATCAGGTAAATTTCTCACCACTGATGATAAAAAGAGCCCCAATGACCGGCTTAGATTAAACATTAAGCTTCAGAGGCTTTTAGGCAATTTAGGCAAGATAAATCTCACCCTTAGGATCAGAAAACCTTCCCTCCACCCGCTACAGTCACAGAAAAAAACCTCTTTTCACCAACAAACTTAAAAACCTTTAGAACAAAAGAAAAAACACATTAAAATATCATAAATATGTCACTGGAAGAGAGAAGAGGCGATCAGACACAGACAATCTTATAAATCTTAGAAAAGCAGAGAATGTGTCTGGTGAACATGTCCACATGTTCCTAAGTCATAGAAATTGTACTGAATAACCCAGCTGATGCTCTGCTTTTTCCAGATTCTTTAGTTCTTCCAGCTGAGAAACAAGTGTTTCCCCTGTTAATGACAGTGCTAAGACTGGTTTCCTAGAAACTTCACCTTTCAGTCCATTCTTTCATTAGTCCACTGTTGTATTTCTGACTATCTATCTAGACAATTTCCCTTTTTAATGTCTTGTTTTGTGATTTCCCTTTGTGTCCAGGAGAAGACAGTTTTTCTCCAAGCATTCTTTAAATATGAATTATCTTCTCAGTGTTGCTTACTCAGATTTGTGAACTATTTTGACTGTAGGTCGTATCTACTATTTTGTAGCCTTGTAGTGCATTCTATTATAACATTTTCTTGCTAAAAATATTATACTGAGTGTGAAGACACAGTAGCTGAATTCAAAACATTTCGTATAAGAATATGGCTGCCACATTTTTCTTCCATATATATATATCCAGTGTGGGAAATATAATATATGTGCTTAACTTGAGCCTCTAGTTGGTTCATTGGATAACTTTTGTGCTTGAAACAAAGCACACTTGCACATATTTGTATTTGCAGAAGTAGGATTCAACTGTATGGAAGAAACTCCTGTAAACTTAATGTTAAAACATGTAATAACTCTACAGTCCAATTTATTTCTCTAAATAATTATAATAAAATTCTGAAAATAATACCTGCCTCAAAAAAAAAAACAAAAAACTTCAACCAAAACTACCAACCTTGGGACAAGACTAATCTTAGATGTATCTGTATAAGGATCACAATAACAACAAGTATTAGTAAAGGGTCTAGGGCACAAGTCTTAGGAGCACAAGTCTTATGAGGAGTGGCTGAGGGAACTGGGGTTGTTTAGTCTGGAGAAAACGAGGCTGAGGGGAGACCTTTTCACTCTCTACAACTACCTGAAAGGAGGTTGTAGTGAGGCGGGTGTTGGTCTCTTCCCCCAAGTAACAAGTGATAGGACAAGTGAAAACAGCCTCAAGTTGTTCCAGGGGAGGTTTAGATTGCATATCAGGAAAAATTTCTTCACTGAAAGGGTTATCAAGCATTGGAACAGGCTGCCCAGGGAAATGGTGGAGTCACCATCCCTGGAGGGATTTAAAAGACGTGTAGATGTGGTGCTTAGGGACATGGTTTAGTGGTGGACTTGGCAGTTCTAGGTTAAGCGAGTTGGACTTGATGATCTTAAAGGTCTTTTTCAATCAAAACAATTCTATGGTTCTGTGATTCTATGAAATAAATCCATAAAGTTTATTTTACTTTTGGATACTAGGTATATCCAAAGTGGAAGATATGGCTAGTATCTTTGATCTCTCTCTGACAGAGGCAAAATGTTGTAAACACAACTAAATGTGGAAAGTATACCTCTCAAGATGACCAATTTTTACTTTTACCAAATTAAGGTTTTATATTAGCAAGCAGTAACTCTTAATGTAAACAACAATTAAAACAATAGCTTTAATACTATGATAGTACAGGGAAGCTTCAGTGACATGACATGGTGTATGATGGATACAAACATCATTGTGTTATTTTTGATCATGTAACTTTGTCAAAGACAGTTTATAAATCTGTAATCGTCTGCAACATTAATATTACTGTCAGGAAAACATAGGTTTCAAATCCTGTATACAGAAATCCATCACAAACTTTAGACACAACTTAAATCATCCTTTCACACTGACGTTGCTATTATATGAGTACAATAACATATGCTATTGTTCCTAAGAGAGACTTTAACAGCTGAGAGGGCCATACTGTCAAGCTCACAAAAGATCTCTCTTCTTCAACTACGTTTTTGACATTTACACCAATGTATTTTATATTCTCTTCCAAGTAAGTAAAACTGTTTTAAAAGGGTAATTTCCCATTATTTTAAAATATTTTTTTTCATTCAAATTTTATTTCTTATTTTCAAATGTCACTTGCCTATCTCAGCTTTCAGAGGTCTTTCCTGTCTTGTCTCTATAGAAATACAAATTGCAGTTCTGGAAAGAAAGAAAGTAAAAAATACCCCTCCCCCCCAATCTCTCCCCACCCCACCTCCCCCGCCCAAAAGAAGAGCTATTTTAAAATAAAGTATTTTTAGCATAATCTTATTTTGTCTGTCTCTGTTTAGGGGAGGTTTTGGGAACATTAGTTCTCAGCAGTACTTAACCAGAGCTCTCTCTCACAGCTACTGTCTATCTGTTTGAACTTTTTATGACTGAATATGGAGAAACAGAAAAAGTTTACCCATCAAAGCTCAGTTCAAAACATCACATCCATGTATTCCCAAACTCGTATAGTCAGTATAAAGTTACAGAACCCCATTGTGTGGGTGAGGGGAAGAGAAGAAAAAAAGTAGGAAAAGCTAGTAGCAGCAGGTTTTATACTTAGTTCCGAAAGTTAAAATTGAACCACTTTTACGGCCTCCCTTCATATTTTAGTATAAGATGTGTTTTTCAGTATGTGATGTAAAGTACTGTCTGTTGAAATTTAAGCTCCTTATTACTATCCTTTCTAAAGCACTCAGTGAAAAAACATTATTCTAGTCAAAGTCTCTCTTGAGGATTTCAGCGAGATGTTACGAATCTCCGTTTCCAAAAATAGTCTGAGGCATTGTTCCTTAATCTAAGAAAACTGTAAAGATTGTTTGATGGGTGGGAATAGTTGCATTTTTACCACTAACATCACAGCAGAGACTTATTTTGTCATAGGAGTATATTGGAATGATTGAAGTTTCACAGCTGTAATGTTTATGTGCTTCTCCAAAGACCCCACATCTCTTGAGACTCTTAAAGCTTCTTGGAAGTCACAGTGGCAAGAGGACACCTCACTTTACATTCAGAGACTCAGGCTACATCCTTGATCTTTTTCTCTGCCTTTCTTCTTTCTTTCATTCTCATTTCCTCTCCTAGGAGCAATTCTTGCTTGAAGAATGATCTGGTAGAGAATAAGCCAAGTGGCTTGCAAAAGCTGTCATGCTCAAAACCAACATCTTAAATACAGAAAACAGGAAAGCTATTCCCTAATTGCTCCAATATTGCAGAGAAAAAGAAATCCACAAAAAAAACAAACAAACAAACAAACAAAGAGATTTGTGACTAAATGAGAAGAGAGTATCTCAAATTATTTTTCAGACAGGTTTCTTGGAGGACTAGCAAAGTATTTTGAGGTTCTCGCAGGAAGAACATTGCCCTCTTGCAAGGACATCTATACTTTAACTGTCAAAGTAGTTCAAAACCTCAGTCCTCTTATCTGACCCGTCTCTATTGCAGATATCTGAATAGTAGTATTAACCAAATATCACCTTTCCATTTTCATCACGTCTGACATATCTCCACCCTGCCCTCCTCTTGCCTCTCAGTCTTGATCTTAGCTATTTACAGCTTTTAAGATGGATTGCTGCAGTAGACCCAGGAATAGGTCTGACTCTGCAGAAAAAAAGGTAAGAAAACTGCCACATTAGAATTAAGAGTTCCATGACGGTATGTCACTCTCCTTTTTCAAGTTTTATACAGGCTTCACAGGTAATTGCAGAAAGCCTTTTTCCTCTGCAAAGAAAGCTTTTGTACAGACCAGTTAGTGTTAAACCCTTCAAAATAATGAGGGCATTATCATACTATTACTGCTGAAATATAACTCATTTAAATTTAGAAAATCTGTTTACAGCAAAAAACATAATCACAGAAAGCTTTCACAGTGCTGAAAGGAAGGATTTGGTAATAACCCTACATCACTCACAAGGCTGAAACAGGCTTGATGCTGAGCATGTAGATAATATATTGCAAGCCTCTATCCCATTTAAGAAGATTCAGTGTTTTCAGACAGCAACAAGCAGGTAAGCATTTTCTTAGAGAAAAGAATAAAAAGTCTCAGAAGAAAGAGTTTATTTACTTTCCTCTGTCCCTCACCCTCTTACCCCCAAATCCATGTGTGAATATGCGTGTGTGAACACATACATACACACACAAAAGATCACTTTATTGTATGTCCTACCACCATACAATATAGTACAGCTGATGATATACATTAGGTGAAAGCCCTCTTAAATCTCTACTTGAGCCTGGAAGTGATTAATATGATCCATTACTTTGCACATAAAAATACTTAGCAAACCAGTTATCTCTCTTTTACAGCTATGGAGAACCATTTACAATTCCCATCTCCCCAGCTGCAATAGCATCTGTAAAAAGCAATGTATCTTTGAGATCATGGGATATGAATCTTTTTGTGATAAGAAACTCTACAGCTTACAGGACACTGTGAGTGTAATACATTTTTTGTGTCTTAAAAAATCTTTTTTCCTTTTTAAAATAAAAATAAGTTTTCATGCTTACAAAAGATTCAGAATGAGAATATCAGCAAACTCTTTATTATTAGAAATTCCTTTCTTTGTCTGCACCAGAGAGATGGTGCAAGCAATGTAATTTAAGCTTCCTTAAATTCATCCACCAAGGTTACTTGAGGATCTGGTTTATCTTGATTTCAGTAAAACATTTGACACAGTCTCCCACAGCATCCTCGCAGCTAAACTGAGGAAGTGTGGTCTGGATGACCGGGTAGTGAAGTGTATTGTGAACTGGCTGAAGGAAAGAAGCCAGAGAGTGGTGGTCAATGGGACAGAGTCCAGTTGGAGGCCTGTGTCTAGCGGAGTCCCTCAAGGGTCGGTACTGGGACCAGTTCTATTCAATATATTCATTACTGAATTGGATGAGGGAATAGAGTGCGCTGTCAGCAAGTTCGCTGATGACACAAAACTGGGAGGAGTGGCTGACGCGCCGGAAGGCTGTGCTGCCATTCAGAGAGACCTAGACAGGCTGGAGAGTTGGGCGGGGAGAAATTTAATGAAATATAACAAGGGCAAGTGTAGAGTCCTGCATCTGGGCAAAAACAACACCATGTACCAGTATAAGTTGGGGACAGAGCTGTTGGAGAGCAGCGTAGGGGAAAGGGACCTGAGGGTCCTAGTGGACAACAGGATGACCATGAGCCAGCAGTGTGCCCTTGTGGCCAAGAAGGCCAATGGCATCCTGGGGTGTATTAGAAGGGGTGTGGTTAGTAGGTCAAGAGAGGTTCTCCTCCCCCTCTACTCTGCCCTGGTGAGGCCGCATCTGGAGTATTGTGTCCAGTTCTGGGCCCCTCAGTTCAAGAAGGACAGGGAACTGCTAGAGAGAGTCCAGCGCAGAGCCACGAAGATGATTAAGGGAGTGGAACATCTCCCTTATGAGGAGAGGCTGAGGGAGCTGGGTCTCTTTAGCTTAGAGAAGAGGAGACTGAGGGGTGACCTCATTAATGTTTATAAATATGTAAAGGGCAAGTGTCATGAGGATGGAGCCAGGCTCTTCTCAGTGACATCCCTTGACAGGACAAGGGGCAATGGGTGCAAGCTGGAACACAGGAGGTTCCACATAAATATGAGGAAAAACTTCTTTACGGTGAGGGTGACTGAACACTGGAACAGGCTGCCCAGAGAGGTTGTGGAGTCTCCTTCTCTGGAGACATTCAAAACCCGCCTGGATGCGTTCCTGTGTGACATGATCCAGGTAATCCTGCTCCGGCAGGGGGATTGGACTAGATGATCTTTCGAGGTCCCTTCCAATCCCTAACATTCTGTTATTCTGTGATTCTTTGATCTTCAGTGGATCAACATACAGAAGTTTATAGTGCTCATCTGAAGAGATTACTTGTAAAAAGAAGAGAAAATTCAGCTTGAGACCTATTTAGCCTATTGTAGAAGTCAGGAGACAAAATTATTTTGTGCTCTACATGGTTTTATTTTGCAAAAACAGTGACCACCAGAAGAAATAGAAACTCAGGTGAGACTTTGCAGTGTAACATTTAAGATACTCAAGTATTTTCTGTTCTCAATATATAGGAACCTTTTCTCTATTTCAAGTACCAACTTAATTTTTTTGTAGATGACTATCTATTAAGGCTTTCACGAGAAGATCTTGCTGTCATCCTTTTCAGGATGTGTAAATGAAAAACTCATGGGCAGAGGGAAGGCTTTAAGCAGCGTGCTACAACATTATAGACAAAGGAAAGGTGCTAGCTGGCAGTTTACTAGTCGTTTAACAGGATCTGTTAAAGAAATGCATCTGCTACTGTTTGCCTAAAGCTTAGAGGCATGTCCTTTAGGACTGAGTTGGTTCTTGCTGTAATGAAAGCAGTATTTCAGCTTGCCTCAATTTCCAAAGGACTTATGTGTCTTTCCTTTACGGGCAAAGCATTGCTAATCAACAAAATCTCTTCCCTGTGTTAGTGCTGAGAGCTATCTTTCAGTTTCTGTCTGCCCTTGATGACAGATAGCAGTTGGCTGAGTTGAAACGCACAATTATCTGCTTTGTTGCATTCCTTGTGTTCACTATATTTGCTGATTATATTAAATTTTGTAGCACTATTCACTGTGGAAAATATGAAAACAGAAGTCAGACAGGATCTTCTTGTAAAGTTTCATAGCTGGTTGACTACTTGGACCTTGATCTTAATAACAAAACAAAACAAAAACTTGTATAGTTTAATTTTAATCAATTAAACTAATAGACTAAATTAATCTTTTATTGCATTCATGTGTTCATTTTAATTTTTTTAAAACTAGACTATAGGGCTGTTTTAACATCAATATCACCTTGTGCATTGTAAAGTCACCAGTAAAGTCAAGCTAGGTTCTTCCAACATAGGCATGTGTGAAACATGTTGACAAGATTTACCCAACAAGAAGATGATCTAAGTATGATGTTACCCAGTAGAATGCACTTGTAACCAAAGGACACAATTGTCAAATGTGAAGGAAGTTAGATAGTTTGGGGTGGGGGAACAAAATGTTTGAGGGGTTTTATTGGATAAAGATGTAATTAATAAAAAGTAGTAAAATAATTAATAAAAGAAGTGATTAATAAAAAAAAGATATCCATGACACTTCTTGTTGCTCTCGCTTCTGTTGAACTCAGAGGATTATGAACACTTCAAGAGTTAGAACCCTACAGGACTCTAGCAGTAAATAGGAGTAATCTTTTATCTTGCTGCTTTTACTGTACAAATAGAAGGTATTTCCTAGAATATCTATCTTCATTATTTGTCATATGACTTTTGTAAAGGATGAACTTTAATAAAACACAGATATTTAATGGGTATATCTGTTAACATGTGACACCCAAAGCTCCCACTCTGGCTGCATAATAAGGAATGGTTAGATGCTGCTCATTCAGGCAATGAAAGGGAGATGAATGGTTTGTAGTAAATAACCCAACTCTTCTTTCCTTTTATGGCAGATATTCTTAACAAGCAAATTCAGTCACTGCTGACCCTGATGCCTCCTGCAAGGAGATGAAGCCACAGATTTCTTCACCTGTCTCTTCTTCTGATGTCTCCTGTTAGTTACAGATGCTCTGTTTCACCCACGTATCCTGTCTGCCCATCTAATCAAATTGCCAGTAGAGGCAGCACAGACCCTATAGCTCTTTAGCTTCCAGAAATATTTAACCTGGACCTCTTGGGGCTCAAAAAACTTCCAATGATGTTTATGTCACTGGACAAGATAATCCTCAGAAAATCTGTGGCCTGTTCTGCTGGATTATCCACTATTATCTCCCTTATTAATATTGAAAAAGGTATCTAATCAGGTAAGGGCCACCAAAAAGATGCAAGCAAGTGGTGATATAACAAGACTTGATGTCTTTGCTGGGGATTTTTTATTGTACTCCTTTGAGGCAATTTAAACCCACATTTCTGCTTAAATATATATACATGTAAAAATTAATGAACAATGCATCGGACAGAGTATACAAGGAGTCTGCAAAGATACATCAAAAAACAATTCCTTGTATATAGTTACATCAGCGCCAATCATGTCAGCATCAGCATGGAGAGCCTTGATGAGGTGTTGGTTCATCGCCCAGTCACAGTTTGAATTTCCTCTTCAACTTTAATATGCACTAAATATTCTTTCTTTTACTTTGGGATTTTTTAATTTACCAGAAACATTTCTCTCTGCTTAGATTACAGTTCCAATACTGTAATGTATTCTCTTGGGATCTAAGACACATCTTCATGAAAAAGGAAGAAAAAATGCAAATTATTCTCCTGCCTCCCTCCACACAGCCCCCAGTAACATGCTCAAGGTAAGACTACCTGGCACCCAAACTAAGTGATGTGTGGCGATGGGCCATCTGCAATCCTCCCTAGTGTCTGCTGATTCTTGAGAGTTTCAAATGTTTGCTGAATATGACTCCTTCACATCAGTCTGCAAAACTTCCTAGCCTGTAATAAAATAAAGACCTTGCTAGCCAGAAGAAGCTACTTCATGATGCAGTGCTCATCACCTGAAACCAAGAGATGGGTCAAATATGTTAAGGCTTCATTAAACCTAAGCCAGGAACTCAGCTGAAATCATGATTGTAAATTTTAAAACATCCTTGGTACAAAGCAGTTTATTGTCATGATTCTGTAAAGCAAAACTGAGTATTGGCTGGCAAAGTATGTCTATATGCCATGTTTCTCTGCTGTTCTTGATGCAGTTTTCTGTCCTTAGACGTGCCTCCATGCTCGAGTGAGTTCTTTTCCTCTGCCTGCCTGACTGACCAACAAGACAAATATGTTCCATATGTCTTCTTCTGAAAAAACTCATTCCAACTCAGAAAATTCTTGACTAGTTTAAATTAATAGCTGAAAAGTTTTAATTTAAACAAGCACTCACACAAGTACTCACACATATATATGTTTATATACATGGATCTCTATACAGGGGCATGATACTATTAAAAAGACAAGGGTTTTTTTTGTCACATACAGTATTACTGAATTGCTATCTAATATTTGAGGACTAAAAATTGAGAACAATCATGTCCGATTGTAGCATATAATTACTTTTTAGTAACTGCAAACTTCACTACCCAAAACTTACTTCTAAACACAACTGTCTCTTGAGGTTACCAATGAAGGCATGGCATATAGAAATAATCAATCCTGTGCCATATCCTGAGCATATTATGCTCTCAGGAGTTTATCTACGAGTAGGTGTGTTCCAGAAAGTTTAGTATACTGGTTAGAGCTGTAGCATTATCAAAATCAGAATGCTAAAATATGACCCCTTTTGACAGTTTAATGTACTGTTAAGATTCCTTGGTAAATATATGAAAGAATTTCTGCAGTTTTAGAGATTTAGATACTAAATTGTCTTCCTTGTTAATCTTCCTCAAGTGTCAGTTGTTATGGCTACATGATCTCCTGACATTCTTTTGTATTGTATGAGAGACTCATGGTACGTGATAAGCCAGTGGTAAAAATTTGCATATTGTTTTTGGGGAGACAAAAGTTTATTTAAACAAGGTCAGTTTGCACGGTGACTCCACTCAGAAACTGCAGTGGAATATTGTTCAGTAAGGTTTTGAATTTGGATTTTTAGAAATAAAGATTGTGAACCGATGTTTTGTAAAATGGAGTCATAGTGAGTCATAAACCTAAATTAGTCTGACACCTCTTTCAATTTATTTCCTGCATTCAGAGAATCTCAGCAATGGTCTGGACAACATGGTTCAATTAAGAAAATATCTGAAGATTATTGGACAGCGGCGGCAGCAGCGAAAGCGGCGGCAGCAGCGAAAGCGGCAGCAGCGACTTGAGGTTAGTGCGGGGGCGAGGGCGACATCGGGCTTAACCGGGCGGTTTTTCGTACTCTGGGCCCCCCCGAGCCCCCCGCGAGCATCAGCCCCGAGCTGCTTCCCCCTGACCCCGGACCCGGACCCGGAGGTTCCCGGCAACGAATCAGGAGAGGAGGGGGTGTAGCCGGAGGCACCGCGGAGGCACCACGGGCGATTTAAGCGATTTAAACGCTCCACCCCCTGTTATCGGGTGATAAAAAGTCTCCTGGAGGGCAGGGACCGGTCCCTGGCCAGAGGGGAGAGGGAGACTCAGCAGTGGCTGTGTGAGTCAGCAGTGACTGGGTGAGTCCCAGGGCAGGAGAGGCTCCTCCAGGGCAGGAGAGGCTGCAGTCGTTTGCAGCTCGTTGGGGAGGGCGCTGACTCCCTCCCAGTGCACAAGGCAAGGAAGGTGCCAAGGAGCTGTGACCCAGGGGTGGCACCAACAGGTATTTCCCAGCTCAGTGAAAGAACAATGATATCTACCTGGTGGAAGAAGACCAAAATGGATGTGGGAACCCAGACAGAGCTCCCACGGAAGGAGGCGATGGTGCAGGTTACGGGCTGCAGGGAATGCTACAGCGTCTCTGTGGTGTCAGGGGGCTGTGTGCGCTGTGAGCAAGTAGATGATCTGCTCGGCCCAGTGGCACAGCTGCAAAGCCAGGTTGAAAGGCTTCAAGCCGAAGTAGAAAGGCTTAGGAGCATTCGGGAGGCTGAAATGGAGATAGACTGGTGGAGCCAGGCTCTGCCCTCCCTGCAACAAAAATGGGAGCACCTGCCGGAGAGCTCCCAGGATCGAGGGACCCCTGTACTCTGCCCCTCTCAGGTGGAAAACAATAACCTAGAGGAGAGGAGTGAGTGGAGGCAAGTCTATGGCTGTGGCAAAAGGCGAGTGCTCTCCTTGCCTACTTTGCCTCCACAGGTGCCTCTGAGCAATAGATATGAAGCCCTAATGGAATACAGCCGGTCCAATGGGGATGTGGTGGAGAGGCAACCTATATCAGAGGTCCTACCACAGTCAGAAAAACCTGACAGGCGTATAGCTACCTCCTCCACAAGGAAGAAGAGAAGAGTCTTAGTGGTTGGAGACTCCTTCCTAAAGGGATCTGAGGGCCCAATATGCAGAGCTGACCCCCATCACAGGGAGGTCTGCAGCCTGCCTGGAGCCCGAATCAGGGATATCACCAGGCAACTCCCCAACCTGGTGAAGGCCACAGACTACTACCCCCTGCTGATCTTCCAGACAGGTGGGGAAGAAGCTGCATCCCGTAGTCTGAAGGGGATGAAGAAAGACTACAAGGCCCTAGGAAGGTTGGTGAAAGAGTCTGGGGCACAAGTTGTTTTCTCCTCCCTCCTTCCATTTTCAGGTGATGACGTGGGATGGAATAGTAGGATTCTCTCTATTAACGCCTGGCTACGAGACTGGTGCTACAGGCAGGGCTTTGGGTTCTTTGATAATGGCTGGTTTTATAAGACACCAGGCGTGACAGTGATACATGGGAAAGGTTTATGTCGTAGGGGCAAAAGGGTTCTGGGACAGGAATTAGCAGGACTCATTCGGAGAGCTTTAAACTAGATTCGAAGGGGGATGGGGTAGTAGCTGGGCTTGCACCACTGGGGCAACACTCTAGTGTTGAGGTAGACCAGGAGGCCTCCCATCCCCCTGGGGTGAAATTGGTGTGCCCAGCTCGCTCCCTGAAATGCCTGTACACCAATGCACGCAGCATGGGGAATAAACAGGAGGAGTTGGAAATCCGTGTTCGGTTGGGGGGCTATGATCTAGTGGCAATTACAGAGACTTGGTGGGATGCCTCGCATGACTGGAATGTGGTCATGGATAGCTATGTCCTGTTCAGGAAAGACAGGCCGCTAAGGAGAGGTGGTGGAGTTGCTCTTTATGTGAGTGAGCAGCTAGAATGTATTGAGTTCTGTCCAGGGGCGGATCAGGAGCGAGTTGAGAGTTTGTGGGTGCGAATTAAGGGTCAGGCTGGCAGGGGTGATACTGTTGTGGGTGTCTATTACAGGCCACCGGATCAGGATGAGGACGGTGATGAGGCCTTCTACAGGCAGCTGAGAGCAGTCTCGCAATTACAGGGCCTGGTTGTTGTGGGGGATTTCAACTACCCTGATATTTGCTGGGAGGCCTACTCAGCCAGCCATCCTCAGTCCAGGAGGTTCCTCCAGTGCGTTGATGATAACTTTCTGATGCAAATGGTGGATGAGCCAACTAGGAGAGGAGCGCTGCTGGATCTGATCCTCACTAACCAGGAGGGTCTGGTTGAAGAGGTGAAGGTTGAGGGCAGCCTTGGTTGTAGTGACCATGAGATGGTAGAGTTCAGGATCTCATGTGGCAGGAACAGAATAGCTAGCAGAATCGCAACCCTGAACTTCAGGAGGGCCAACTTTGGCCTTTTTAAGCAATTGCTAGGGGAAATCCCATGGGACAGGGTACTAGAAGGTAAGGGGGCCCAAGATAGTTGGTTAGCATTCAAGGACTGCTTCTTCCGAGCTCAAGATCAGAGCATCCCAACAGGTAGGAAGTCAAGGAAGGGTAGCAGGAGACCTGCATGGTTGAACAGGGAACTGCTGGGCAAACTCAAGTGGAAGAAGAGGGTGTACAGATCGTGGAAGGAGGGGCTGTCCACTTGGGAGGAATATAAGTCTGTTGTCAGAGGATGTAGGGAGGCAACTAGGAAAGCTAAGGCCTCCTTGGAATTAAACCTTGCAAGAGAGGTCAAGGACAACAGAAAGGGCTTCTTCAAATACATTGCAGGTAAAGCCAACACTAGAGGCAATGTAGGCCCACTGATGAATGAGGTGGGGGTCCTGGAGACAGAGGATAAGAAGAAGGCGGAGTTACTGAATGCCGCCTTTGCCTCTGTCTATACTGTTGGAGGCTGTCCTGAGGAGCCCCGGACCCCTGAGGCCTCAGAAGAAATCAGGATAGAGGAGGAATCTGTCTTGGTTGATGAGGGCTGGGTCAGGGACCAATTAAGCAACCTGGACGTCCATAAATCCATGGGCCCTGATGGGATGCACCCGCGGGTGCTGAGGGAGCTGGCGGAAGTCATTGCTAGGCCACTCTCCATCATCTTTGCTAAGTCGTGGGCAACAGGAGAGGTGCCTGAGGACTGGAGGAAAGCGAATGTCACTCCAGTCTTCAAAAAGGGCAAGAAGGAGGACCTAGGGAACTATAGACCGGTCAGCCTCACCTCCATCCCCGGAAAGGTGATGGAGCAACTTGTTCTTGGTGCTGTCTCTAGGCACATCAAGGATAGGGGGATCATTAGGGGCACTCAGCATGGCTTCACCAACGGGAAGTCATGCTTAACCAACTTGATAGCCTTTTATGAGGATGTTACCCGGTGGATAGATGATGGTAAAGCTGTGGATGTGGTCTATCTCGATTTCAGTAAAGCGTTTGACACGGTCTCCCACAGCATCCTCGCAGCTAAACTGGGGAGGTGTGGTCTGGATGATCGGGTAGTGAGGTGGATTGTGAACTGGCTGAAGGAAAGAAGCCAGAGAGTAGTGGTCAGTGGGACAGAGTCCAGTTGGAGGTCTGTGTCTAGCGGAGTCCCTCAAGGGTCGGTTCTGGGACCCGTTCTATTCAATATATTCATTAATGACTTGGATGAGGGATTAGAGTGTGCTGTCAGCAAGTTCGCTGATGACACAAAACTGGGAGGAGTGGCTGACGTGCCGGAAGGCTGCGCAGCCATTCAGAGAGACCTAGACAGGCTGGAGAGTTGGGCGGGGAGAAATTTAATGAAATATAACAAGGGCAAGTGTAGAGTCCTGCATCTGGGCAAGAACAACCCCATGTACCAGTACAGGTTGGGGGCAGAGCTGTTGGAGAGCAGCGTAGGGGAAAGGGACCTGAGGGTCCTAGTGGACAACAGGATGACCATGAGCCAGCAGTGTGCCCTTGTGGCCAAGAAGGCCAATGGCATCCTGGGGTGTATTAGAAGGGGTGTGGTCAGCAGGTCGAGAGAGGTTCTCCTCCCCCTCTACTCTGCCCTGGTGAGGCCGCATCTGGAATATTGTGTCCAGTTCTGGGCCCCTCAGTTCAAGAAGGACAGGGAACTGCTAGAGAGAGTCCAGCGCAGAGCCACAAAGATGATTAAGGGAGTGGAACATCTCCCTTATGAGGAGAGGCTGAGGGAGCTGGGTCTCTTTAGCTTGGAGAAGAGGAGACTGAGGGGTGACCTCATTAATGTTTATAAATATGTAAAGGGCAAGTGTCATGAGGATGGAGCCAGGCTCTTCTCAGTGACATCCTTTGACAGGACAAGGGGCAATGGGTGCAAGCTGGAACACAGGAGGTTCCACATAAATATGAGGAAAAACTTCTTTACAGTGAGGGTGACTGAACACTGGAACAGGCTGCCCAGAGAGGTTGTGGAGTCTCCTTCTCTGGAGACATTCAAAACCTGCCTGGACGTGTTCCTGTGTGATATGGTCTAGGCAATCCTGCCCCGGCAGGGGAATTGGACTAGATGATCTTTCGAGGTCCCTTCCAATCCCTAACATTCTGTGATTCTCTGATTCCGTGATTCTGTGATTACATGTCTTGTTTTTAACAGTTTTTCAAGAAAAGAACATTTCATTACACAAAAAGCTAGGGAAACCTTCAGTCTCCATAGAAGCTGGAGCTTGTCACTTACATCAATCTTCTAGGTTCTGTGTTTCATCCTTTGAGCAAGTCTCTTTCACAGCATTCTTAAGGAATAGTCTTCAAGTTGCCATTAATTCAGACAACATCCTTCACCTTCACTCTTTGCTGCTGGTATGAGGAACGTTAAAGGCAGAGGTTAGGAAAAGACAAGAAAAACAAATGTAAGAAATATATGAGAAATATATTATTGCAACTGCTCCTGTGACACTTCTAGGCACCAAATGCATGCCATGACAGTTCGTATAATGAATGGGCATTTTGACCTCAGCTGCTAACACTTTTATATCATTTGCTTATTTCAACATCTGTTGTCAGGGAGCTGAACACAGGAGTACCTACCCCTTTTGGTAAAAAAAACATCTCCAAAGGCAAGAGGATGTTCCTCTTTAGATGCAAAAGTAGACAGATGCTCTCTGTTTATGAGTAACATGACACCAGAGTGAGTAGAGATGCCTTAACCACTCAGCTGGTTCCAAGTAGGGATAGCTGTGACCACACCATGAAGAGGGAACTATATAATTATATGGTCTCTTTGTTAAATAGAAGTGTTTCCTAAGGTTATTAATGAGGGAAAGGCAGTTCCATTAGCAAATTCAGCTATATTTCAAGTGGAGAATACTAAATTGAAGACCTCTTTTTAACTGCAAGGTATTGCAGTGAAAGCCCAGAGGATTTTAATTCCTATCTAATGCTTTTGTCAGTTAGGCATTTCAATTTATAAATCCCTTCTTCAACTATATGTTATAGACATGCTATAGGAAGAAATTATTGTTGTGCAATATTTGCAATGAAGAAAAAATATAAGTAGCATAACTGTTTGATAAAAAACATCGTCTCTTTATATTTATTGCTGTTATGTGTTTTATTAGATTTTTTAATGTGATGTATTGCTTTAAATGAAGTACATAAAGCATAGATTTCCCGAACTATGAGGAATAAAAAACTTTCCTTGCTCAACATTGCTTCCAGCCACCACTTTACCTTAAAAGCTCTCTATTTTTTTTCCTCATGAGGTCATAGTAGAGCACATGCTTCTCTGATTGATGCTGGTGCTGCCTTCTTCATTGTGTCTGGGATGGGTCTGTTCTCTGGCATGTGCAACTGCCTTGGAGACTACCAAACCCTTCGTATCTGCATCCACCCTCTGAGACAAGTCCTGACGAATAGAGAGCTCACAATTCTAGTCCTGCCTTCTACAGGGCTTGGTTTTGGCCAAGGTTTTCTTCTGTTTGAAATACCTGTATTTCATAAGGACGTTTAACTCAACTCCTATTCACAAATGACCTGTAACTCCCACCATTTCCAGCCAGGTTTCACTTCACTCCTGACAGTGTATTTAGGAGTAAGCCAACTCTGCACAGTAGATCTTCCTCACAAGAACTTGGCAGGCCATGCTGATTGCAAAAGAAACCCTAAAAGTTCTCCAAATAATCAGGAAGAAGGCTGTGAAGAAGGATAAGGATCTAGCATGAGGTTCTGGGCTTCCCTCTGAACTGTCTTTTATTCCTACCACCAGCAATTGACATACGTTGTTGTAAAACATTTTGTGTCTTCCGTAGAAAGGTATCAGTAATTAGTTATGGAAAAATTTGTAAGGATACTTTATCAGATTTGCTGTGCACAACAGGCCTATGTGATTGATATTGATATATTTTTGTTATCTTTTATACTCAGTACAAATATTCCTCTCTTGTAAGTTTACTTGATTCAAGCTCCGAGAAATTCCACCACCTGAAGACGTATTCCCAGATGACCCTAGAGAGCTAGTACCTGGTTATCTAAAAGGTTAAGAAACGCTTTACTCTGATATGAAAGAATGAAAAGCACCCAACGGCACCCTGGTTTGTGTCAGAAATAGTGTGGCCAGCAGGACTAAGGAATTAATCATTCCCTGTACTCGGCACTGGTGAGGCTGCACCTCGAATACTGTGTGCAGTTTTGGGCCCCTCACTACAAGAAAGACATTGAGGTGCTGGAACAAGTCCAAAGAAGGGCAACAAAGGTGGTGAAGGGTCTAGAGCACAAGTCTTATGAGGAGCGGCTGGGGGAACTGGGGTTGTTTAGTCTGGAGAAAAGGAGGCTGAGGGGAGACCTTATTGCTGTCTACAACCACATGAAAGGAGGTTGAAGCAAGCTGAGTGTCAGTCTCTTCTCCCAGTTAACAAGTGATAGGACAAGAGGAAATGGCCTCAATTTGCACCAGGGGAGATTTAGATTGGATATTTGGAAAAATTTCTTCATGGAAAGGGTTATTGAATGTTGGAACAGGCTGCCCAGGGAAGTGGTTGAGTCAACATCCCTGGAGGTATTTAAAAGACATGTAGATGTGGTGCTTAGGGTCATGGTTTAGTGATGGACTTGGCAGTGCTAGGTTAATGGTTGGACTCGGTGATCTTAAAGGTCCTTTCCAACCAAAATGATTCTATGATTCTATGATTTTTTTCTACTTCCACTAAATCAAAGTGATTTTGAGGGGAATATGTAAACACAAGGAAATTCAAGTACAAATGCAAATAAAAAACCCAACAGGTTTTCCAGAATCAATTTATAGATGCATCGTGGAAAGAAAAATAACATTCAATTCCTTTAATCAATATATGGATATTTTTAAAATACATGCGTCTTACAAGTCAATATGTATATAAAAATGTGTAAAAGCTGTAACTTTGCTACATGTGATGACATGTTTTAAATGTTATTTTCCTACCTAAAAATCGTACTTTCTCCTCTGAGCTATGGCTGCACTTATTCCAGATGAATACTATATAAGCAAGTTTATTTCCTGTGTTGCTAAAAGCTTTTTGTCTTACAGCTTTTTTTTTGTCTATGACATATTGTAGATTATCTCTTTTTCCTTAGTCAGTGAGAAAACTTTCCATTCTGATAGACAACAAAGTTCAGGAAGAATAACTGCTCTTTTTATCCATTTTTTACTATTATATCTTCCCGAAGTATTCCCTGCTGTCAGCAATTCGTTTTCAGTCCTCTCAGTCTGTTGTTGACATTTCCATAATATTAATTATCCATGGATTTTTCCAATAGCATCGACAAGAGTCACATGTTAAATTGTGTAAATGCTGGGTGAACATACTCAGTCATATCAGGCTGCTGAATCATAATTGGTGATGCTGTAATATTCCACAAAAGTTTTTACATTTGGGAATTGCATAACATAATGATTCTGAAACTACTTATTGAGGAAGAGAAAAGGAACATGTTATTTACCACTGATTAAGGCTGTCTACCTTGAATTGCCATATTCAAATTCTTCAAACAGGATTATATTGTTTAACAAAACCCAATATTGAACTGTATAATCAACTCTGAAAATAAGCAAAATGATACTCCTAATTTTAAAAGTACAGTACAGTAGCTATGTGTTATTTCATGTTTATAATTGTTACTGAAAGTGTTTCCCATTTTTCCATAGATAGTGTATTTTGAAGTATAGTTTTAAAAGAGATAGTGAGCATATTTACTCTTCTTGACATATCATAGAATCATAGAATCACAGAATGTTAGGGGTTGGAAGGGACCTCTGGAGATTGTCAAGTCCAAACCCCCTGCCAGAGCGGGACCAGTCTAGGGCAGGTTACATAGGAACGCATCCAGCGGGTCTTGAAAGTCTCCAGAGAAGGAGACTCCACAACCTGTCTGGGGAGCCTGTTCCAGTGCTCTGTAACCCTTACAGTAAAGAAATTCTTCCTCATGTTGAGGTTGAACTTACTGTGCTCTAGCTTGCATCCATTGCCCCTTGTCCTATCGCAGGGCACAAGTGAAAAGAGGTTGCACCTTTCCTCTTGACACCCAGCCCTCATATATTTATACACATTAATCAGATCCCCTCTCAGTCTTCTCCAGACTAAAAAGCCCCAGGTCTCTCAACCTTTCCTCATAAGGCAGGTGTTCCAGTCCCTTAATCATCCTCGTAGCCCTCCGTTGGACTCTCTCCAGTAGATCTCTGTCCCTCTTGAACTGGGGAGCCCAGAACTGAACGCAATACTCCAGGTGAGGTTTCACCAGGGTAGAGTAGAGGGGGAGGAGGACCTCCCTTGAACTGCTGGACACGCTCTTCTTAATGCAACCCAGGATAACATTGGCCCTCTTGGCCACAAGGGCACATTGCTGTCCCATGGATAACTTGTCCACAAGGACTCCAAGGTCCTTCTCCATGGAGCTGCTCTGTAGCAGATCGCCTCCTAACCTGTACTGGTGCATTTTATTACTCCTTCCCAGGTGCAGGACCCTGTGCTTATTCTTGTTGAACCTCATTATGTTCCTCTTTGCCCAGCTCTCCAGTCTGTCCAAATCATGCTGAATGGCCGCACAGCCTTCAGATGTATCAGCCAAACCTCCCAGCTTCGTATCATCAGCAAACTTGCTGAGAAGACACTCTGTCCCTTCATCAAGGTTGTTGATGAAGATGTTGAACAGGACTGGACCCAGCACTGATCCTTGGGGGACTCCACTAGTTACAGGTCTCCAGCTGGACTTGGCACTATTGATTACCACTCTTTGGGCTCTATTGTGTAGCCAGTTCTTAATTCATCTCACTGTCTGTTCTTCTACCTCACACTTCCTGAGTTTGCTCACGAGGATGACATGGGAAACTGTGTCAAACGCCTTGCTAAGGTGAAGGTGGATTACATCCACTGGTCTCCCTGCATCTACCCATTCAGTCACGACATCATAGAATGCTATCAGGTTAGTCAAGCAAGTTTTCCCCTTGGTAAATCCATGCTGACTACTCCTGATAACCTTCTTCTCTTCCATGTGCTTAGAGATGACCTCCAGAATGAGCCGCTCCATCATTTTTCCAGGGATGGAGGTGAGACTGACTGGTCTGTAGTTTGCTGGATCTTCCTTCTTGCCTTTTTTGAAGACCGGAGTGACATTGGCTTTCCTCCAGTCCTCAGGCACCTCTCCTGTTTGCCACAATCTTGCAAAAATGATGGAGAGCGGTAGAGTAACATCATCAGCCAGTTCTTTCAGCACTCTTGGGTGTATCTCATCGGGGCCCATGGACTTGTGTGTATTCAATTTCCATAACTGATCACTAACCCAGTCTTCACTGACTAGTGGAGAGTCTTCCCTCCTACAGGCTTCCTCTCCAACATCCAGGGTCTGAAGATCACAAGGGCTGGTCTTAGGATTAAAGACGGAAGCAAAGAAGGTATTCAGCAACTCTGCCACACTGCAGAATAGAGTGTGTTTGTGCTAAAAGGCAGAAAAAGCCCAAATCCCTGGATAATCCATCACACATACAGAAAAATAAGGACCATAATGTTGTGAGTGAGAGAATAATATTCCATTCGCTGTGTTCCCTTGAGCCTTGGCATGTTTGTGCTGCTCCTGGTAAAACTGGGAACCAGAGTGGAGAAAGGATTAGTAAATGTCAGAGATGTTTCAATTGCAAAGGATGTAAAACTGTTTCTGTGGTAGGACCTAGCTAGGGCTTGCTTCCCCCCATCCTTTTTCTTTAGTAGGGGTGGATCACAGAATCACAGAATGTCAGGGATTGGAAGGGACCTCGAAAGATCATCTAGTCCAATCCCCCTGCCGGAGCAGGATTGCCTAGACCATATCACACAGGAACGTGTCCAGGCGGGTTTTGAATGTCTCCAGAGAAGGAGACTCCACAACCTCTCTGGGCAGCCTGTTCCAGTGTTCAGTCACCCTCACCGTAAAGAAGTTTTTCCTCATATTTAAGTGGAACCTCCTGTGTTCCAGCTTGCACCCATTGCCCCTTGTCCTGTCAAGGGATGTCACTCAGAAGAGCCTGGCTCCATCCTCATGACACTTGCCCTTTACATATTTATAAACATTAATGAGGTCACCCCTCAGTCTCCTCTTCTCTAAGCTAAAGAGACCCAGCTCCCTCAGCCTCTCCTCATAAGGGAGATGTTCCACTCCCTTAATCATCTTTGTGGCTCTGCGCTGGACTCTCTCTAGCAGTTCCCTGTCCTTCTTGAACTGAGGGGCCCAGAACTGGACACAATATTCCAGATGCGGCCTCACCAGGGCAGAGTAGAGGGGGAGGAGAACCTCTCTCGACCTGCTGACCACACCCCTTCTAATACACCCCAGGATGCCATTGGCCTTCTTGGCCACAAGGGCACACTGCTGGCTCATGGTCATCCTGTTGTCCACTAGGACCCTCAGGTCCCTTTCCCCTACGTTGCTCTCCAACAGCTCTGCCCCCAACTTGTACTGGTACATGGGGTTGTTCTTGCCCAGATGCAGGACTCTACACTTGCCCTTGTTATATTTCATTAAATTTCTCCCCGCCCAACTCTCCAGCCTGTCCAGGTCTCTCTGAATGGCTGCGCAGCCTTCCGGCACGTCAGCCACTCCTCCCAGTTTTGTGTCATCAGCGAACTTGCTGACAGCGCACTCTAATCCCTCATCCAAGTCATTAATGAATATATTGAATAGAACGGGTCCCAGAACCGACCCTTGAGGGACTCCGCTAGACACAGACCTCCAACTGGACTCTGTCCCACTGACCACCACTCTCTGGCTTCTTTCCTTCAGCCAGTTCACAATCCACCTCACTACCTGATCATCCAGACCACACCTCCCCAGTTTAGCTGCGAGGATGCTGTGGGAGACCGTGTCAAACGCTTTACTGAAATCGAGATAGACCACATCCACAGCTTTACCATCATCTATCCACCGGGTAACATCCTCATAAAAAGCTATCAAGTTGGTTAAGCATGACTTCCCGTTGGTGAAGCCATGCTGAGTGCCCCTAATGATCCCCCTATCCTTGATGTGCCTAGAGACAGCACCAAGAACAAGTTGCTCCATCACCTTTCCGGGGATGGAGGTGAGGCTGACCGGTCTATAGTTCCCCAGGTCATCCTTCTTGCCCTTTTTGAAGACTGGAGTGACATTCGCTTTCCTCCAGTCCTCAGGCACCTCTCCCGTTGCCCACGACTTAGCAAAGATGATGGAGAGTGGCCTAGCAATGACTTCCGCCAGCTCCCTCAGCACCCGCGGGTGCATCCCGTCAGGGCCCATGGATTTATGGACGTCCAGGTTGCTTAATTGGTCCCTGACCCAGCCCTCATCTACCAAGACAGATCCTCCTCTATCCTGACTTCTTCTGAGGCCTCAGGGGTTTTAGCTTAACTCAATAATGCCTTGCAGTTCTGATTTCTCTAGCAGCAGTCATAAAGGTTTCAAGATATAAAAGTGGTACTCCAGCATGGTCCATTGTCCAAATTGAAGTACACCCACCCTGAAAAGATTTTAGACCATGCTTTCAGTGATTGCTTATTTCTGTTCAAGAACACAGTCAGTCATAGAGCAGGAAGAAGTCTTACTGATTGAATGAGCTTGTGAATTTGAAAGTTAGCAGGGTCTGAACAAAAAAGCCTTATGAGATTCTGCAGAATTATTATTAGGATACAAAAATTCTGGTGCCTGTAGTGTGAGTTTGAGTGATTGAAAATTGGGTTCATGAGAACAATTAGTGTTGTAAATAGACCTTTCTTCCTGTTTTGTACAGAGAGTATTCATTTGTTATATGTCTCTCAGATTGATTAAAGGTGTCTTGTGGGAGATGGTTTTGTTCTTTGGTTTCCTGTACTGTGAATAACAGGCCAAAGATACAGACTTGTTACTTTTTCTTCAAGACCAAGGACTCAGAAAAAGGACAAAAATTGCATATCTCATGATGTTTTGGTTTATTTTCAGTCTTTTGATTCACATGCAACTTCTCTGATTTATGACATATGGATCTGGTATCAAGCCTATTCCTCTGCTAATCCTTCTTTCTTGTTTTAAAGTACTGTTGTAATAAAACTAAACCAAATTATTTCTATGGTATAAAATATTTCTGAATTATTTTGCCTACAGAAGTGAGAAATCAGTCTGACCTTTGAATGCTAGAAGTTTTATGTCAGTTGTCTACAGTGAGGTTTTGTTCCTATATAAACAAGGGACATAAGAGGTTGAAAACCAATTCCGTGTAATGTACAGGGTGTGTTCATGTTGTTTATGGTGCTGTGACTGAAAATTTTTGATGGAATTGTTACTCAGGAGGTCTAGTTTTTGCAAAAATAGCTTTGGGCTGCTGTTTCTGTTGATTTCCTTGGCTGTGTAAGATTAAACAAATAAAAAGCGCACAGTGGAATAATCAGAGTATTCATTAGTATTTTGATCTCTGCATTTTCTCTTAAAAGCAATATTCAGAATTTGGCATTCTTACCATTTCTTATTGCTTCTTCCTCAAACAAACAAGCTCATTGATGCACGAGAGAGCACTTATATGAAGTAGAGAATAGTTGGGTAAAGATGACAGAATGTTACTCAGAGGTTGTTTTTTTTTCCCTCAACTTACTCCTCTCAGAATGCTTCATACAACTATTCACATCCCATTATGGACATTCCAAAAAATGGGAAAACTGGGACAAGAGAAGTCAAAAGGGTAATATTTTAAAACATGGTTGCCTAAAGTAATGAATGGTGACTACATATATTTTTGTACAAAACCAAACACAAGTTCCTGGTAAGCTAGTTCTCTGCAATCTACTACTGTATTTATTTTTTTTTGTAGCAAAGACAAAACAACAATACAGTGAAATCTGCATATGAAAGAGATTGTAAAGTTGTGTTTTTTTTTTCTTTTACAAAAATAATATTTAGAACATCCTCAAGTTTTCTAGTCTGCTAGTATATGCCTTTCTTTTGTGGTTCTCTCACTATTAACTGAGATAGAAGGTATTTCCCCTCATGTTCCTACTATTTCTTAAAGTAGGTCTCCACAACCAAGCTGGAAAAAGAGAATTCAGGCATAGATCCATCTTAATCACTCTGTCACGACTACAGATCTTGATCAGTTAGGGCCTAAGCCATGGGAAATAGGTGTACTGACATTCAGAGAGACCTGGACAGGCAAGAGAAAGGGGCAGAGGGGAATGTCCTGAAGTTTGGTAAAGGGAACAGCAAAGTTTGCATCTGCAGAGGAGTAACCCCAGGTACTAGTGTGTGCTGGGGGTCAAGCATCTGGAAAGCAGCTTTGCAGAGAAGGAGCTGAGGATCCTGGTGAACAATTTGAGCATGAGTCTGAAATGTGCCCTTGCCACAAAGAAGTCCAACAGCATCCTGAACTCCATTAGGAAGAGCATTGCCAGCAGGTCAAGAATGGTGTTCCTTCCTGTCCTCCTCACTGCTGGTGAGACACATCAGGAGTGTTAGGTCCTGTTCCAGGCTCCCCAGTACAGGAAAGATATGGACTTACTTGAGCAAGTCCAGCAAAAGACAACAAAGATGACAAGGGACTGGACTACCTTTCAGATGAGGAAAGGTTGAGAGGTGGGATGCTTCGACCTGGAGAAGTCTCACGGTGGATCTTATCAATGTGTATAAATAGCTATCAGAAGGAATAAAGACAAGGCAGCCAGACTCTTCTCTGATCACTGACAGAACAAGAGGCAATGGGCACAAATTAGCCCATGTGAAATTCAATCTAAACACAACATAAAACATTTTTTTACTGTGAGGGTAGTCAAACATTGGAACAGATTGTCTGGAGAGATTGTGAAGTCTCCCATTTGACAATATTCAAAACACAACAGAGAAATATATTCAGACAAATTATTTTGTTGAATAATTATAGGTTAGTACATTTGAAAGAAATAGCAATAGATTCATACATTGTTCTTGGACAGAACCTGGAAGATTATTTCTATCTAATAATCAGAAAATGACCACAAAACAGTACTTCCTTGTTCCCATACATTCCTGACAAGAATCACAATGAGACTACATGAAACTTTTTCTTCCTCTGTCCTTCTTTGATGCAGTGTGATGTGCTCTGATGAGCTTCAAATGTTTGCAAATACATAGCTCTGCAGAAAATTAAAAATAAAAACCAAAAAAACCCCCATACCACAACTTTTCTTCACTTTTTTTTTTAACCTCTTTGCTAAGGGGATAAAACACAACTTTGCCCTTTCACCTTTTATTGATACATTATTTGCACAGCTTTACTGTTTCTACCTATGCAACCATGACCTTCCCAAAGTGTGTGATGATTACAGCAATTAATTCTATAATCAGACTCCATTGATTTGGCAGAAGAAAAGGATGGATAAATTACCAACATAAAAAAAAATAAAGGTTCATCTGCATTTGTTGTTAATATCACCTACAAAATTCCTTGTGTGTCTAGAGATTTCACTGAATGTCAGGTATCCTGAGTGACTGCAAAATAGTTTCATAGAGGAAATGGTCAATGCTCTCTGACCTTGGCTGTGTCAAATATTGAAACAAGTGTACATTAGTAATAATAATTGTCTACTCGTTTCACCTTGTCAAATGTCACTTGAATTATTACTCTGATCCTCAAAGTAAAGAATTTTAACTTGATGTTTCCTAGGGGAAAAAAATTATCTATTCTTTGTTCGGCCTCCACAAATAGAAGTATGGCATTTGTCTTTTCGTTTGTAACATTAAGTCTGTCTGATCTGGGTGATAAAAAGCAGAGATTATCTATTCCTGTCTGTCATTTTTGGCAAACTTGTGAACTTTTCATAAAAACAGAAAGATAAATCTCAGGAGCTATTATTGTCTTTGTCTTAATCTTTCTAATGGATCAGTGTAATTTTTGGTATGCTCTAGTAGGTCAGGGAGGTCATCACTGTAGGAGAACAGCCTTGCCTTCTTACTGAATGCTAAACACTGGTCTCCCACACAAATCCAGATAAAGACTTTGCACAGGGGATTAAGCTACTGGCAAAGCAGAGGAATCCTGTGGATCAACCCAGCTATTGCTAACAGACTTCTCTGACATTTAACAGTCCCTTCAAGGTGGGCATTGAGGCCAATTGATCCATATAGCTTTTGGAGAGCACTCCTGATCCTGATTCTAAAATTATTGCATGTGAATTTATAAATGCTTAATTAACAGAAGTGACATGCAAACACAAAAACTGAAACATCTCACCATCATACTGCCTGCTGTTTCTGATCAGTATAGACCGGAGAATGTAATGATACTGGTGCATACAGTTAAAAAATTCACTGCTGACAACAACAGATATGATGGTATAGGAAATATCCATTATTTAAGAATTAGCTGTGTAATCTGTGATAAAGTTTTTTCCTTTTTTCAAATGAGAAAAAAAAAAAGAAAATAAGAGATTTCTCTAGAAGCAGCTAACAATTGATTTATGTATAGCAAAGAACCATTATATAAACGGGAGAGAAAAATGTCTTTCCTGTCCTTAATGGGTACACTGCTAGGGTAATGCTTAATTCTAAATCAAAATACGTTTCCAATATTAGTGATCAGAGAAAGGTCCAAAACAAAATCCTGAAGAATTTAAATTTCCAGGAGCTTCTTGTTTAGGCAGGAAGAATACGGTACATGGCACAATTCCCTTTCCTGTCACAATAATAAATATTTCAACCTAAATGCATATAAAATGTAGAGGTAGAAGAAAGACAGACAGAAATGGTGGAATATTTATGAAGACAGCTATAAAGGAAAACTGATTATTTTGAAGAAAAAGGAAAGGAACAAAATGCAAAATTAAAATTCTGGCATGTTGCAACTAACTGGTCTGAGCAGCTGTCAATTCTGTCATTTCTATCCCTCTTTTTTTTTTTTTCCTTTTTCTTTTTTTCCCCCCAGTGTCTCAGCTTTTTTCCCCTTCATCCTCCAAACTCTTTTCTCCTTCTCACAAAGCCTTTTCTTTGCATTTCTTCATAACAACAAATCTTCCACCCTCTTCGTTCCATATGCATGTCATTCTGTCTAAGGAAAATCTCTCTCAGATGGATTTAATGTTAGAGTTTATAAACATTAAATGGAGGAATAGGAAGATATTTTAGCCTGACCTTCAGACCAAATTTGGTCACACTGCTGCCTGACTCAATAAGTGTTAATCAGTTTCGCCAGTGTTGAAATTTAAGATCTTGTGTAAAGGATTAACTTTTCAGCTGCTTTAAAAGGAAAAAAGAATATATTCATGTTGGCAATGAATACTCTTTTTTTAATTTGTTACAAGTCCACAAGGGCTTGAATGGAAAAAGCCAATATTGTGGGCTTTTACACTATTTACAGTATATAGTGTTCGTCTACACTACTAAATAGAAAAATCATAATTAAGCAAGAAATGTTAAAATGATTTTCTGTTCACTTGCAAATATTTATTAGATACATACACACTGTCACCTTAAGGAAATGATAAACAGGCAAACAGAGTACTTTTAGCTCTAAACTTTCAAGCATACAGCCGAACATTTCCACAATTACCTAAATAGTGCATGTTATTTATACGATTCCTACATCTATACAGAAGCACAGTCTGTATAACTAGAGTCTGCATGCTCATAGTTTGTTTGAGCATTGTTTGATGGATGAATATGACAGATAAGCTGCTTATTGAAATGGATTCTAAAAATATAAAAATAGTTCTTCAGGCATAATTGTATACAAACAAACAAAAAGAACCACCACTACCACTTATCTCAAGGGTCCACTACAATTAGGAAAAAAAATTCACCTCATGGTGATTTCCAGACTACATTTTCTTCACTGTGTAATGCATACATATTCAAAGAGTTAGAGGAAGTGACAACTGTCTTGAAGATTTCTATGCAGGTAGGATTTTATGCTAAGAACAGAAATGGTGTCTTCTAGGTCTGAAGCCATGGAAATTGCAATACTGGGAATATATTCAAGGACTAAAAGTGATTTCAGTTCCCTGGGATAGAATAATAATTAAAACCTTTTGTATAATACAGACACACACACAAACATATCCCCCATGTAAGTCAAATATGTTGGCTTATCTATCTTTTCATGTTATTGTATACATTTATTATTTCAAGAAAGTCCAAATCAGTCCAGTCTCTTGACTTTGATTATAATGACATCTCCTATTTACAGTCATAAATTAAGTGAACTTTTTTTTCTTTTTGAAACAATCAGCTGGAGGGTCATATTATTGTGAAAAGTACTAGGAAAATGAACCAATGTTCTTCTTGTATTTATTATTTTTTCCTCATATTTTCCTATTCTACAGTATACTTTTCAAGAAATCAACTTCATCTTTACTTCTAGAAAGTGTCAAAAGAATAAAAGAATTCCATTGTTTAGTTTAACAATCTAGTCCATTTCCTCAAGATTTTTAGGTATGAAGACTGAAAATCAAAAATTGATTTGTCTTAAAAATCAACTGCCGAAGAAAAATATTTCAAGATTATTATCAAATAACTGGGGAGAAGGTTGCAGAAATTATTTTTTCTCAAAATAAAAGAAGTTCATTCATAACATTTCTATTTTTCTTTATATTTACTAATTTCATGTAAAACCCTCCATGTAGGAGGTTGTCCTCTGAGACGTAATTGTTAAATCCGCTTTTTCAGAATACTAAGTTCAAAAGTCAACGATGAGGTATGCAGTGATAGCAAGTTTACCTCTCTCAATGTAGTATGGTTAATGCTTTACCCTTCTTGTTTCTGACTGCTGCCTACCTGGCAAATATCAGAAGGAATTATTGGCCCAACTTGAAGAACAGGAAGGTATTTGGTGCCATTGACTGAAGTACACCAGAAGGAATAAAGGACTGAAATGGATACCCTAATTACAATGTCTTAATTCCTTCAATTGCAGGTTACCTCTTCGACGTACTGATTCTAAGTCATGAACGATGCAACGGTATCAGCTATGTAACTGCTGGAATTTTTATCTATTTCTTTCTCCTTGTGGGGTTTTATCTGTAATTAAAGTATGTTTTCGAAGACAGGAATAGTGCTCATGTCTAGTTTTGCAGCAATGTACTCAGTATATGGGAAAAAAACAACTTGTATTAATCATGCCAAATTTCAAGTATATATTATATTTAAAATATTAAATAAAAATATGATTGTGAAATTTCAAGCAGAAAGTGAAAAATCAAAGTCTGTAAAATAAAAATGGATTCACAATTTTCAGTAATACTGTTTTGTTACTGGTGGATTCAGATATTTCATCTGGAGGCAGAACTGTGACTAAACATGGATATTAAAACCGAAGAGAAGTAGAAGGATCTTTTTGCATCTTTACATCTAAAGTGATGGGCAAACACAGAGAAGCCTTGTACTCTTAAGTGCAATGAACATCCCTTTAAAACCTAGTAACCCTGTGGGGCTGAAAGGCTGAGGATTGAATAACTCATTGATCTGTCCCTTTGCACTGTCCGGCAGGGTAATTTTTCTTCTCCTTTTTACTGACACATGTGCTGCATATCTAGAAAGAGCTGCCATACCAGAATACATTTTCCAGGGATAAGTTTCTCCAGGAAAATCCCTTTCTCTATTCTCACTACCTGTTTTCTGCCTCTTGTGCAGCCAGTAGGTGAAAAAGCCTGCTGTAGTCCTTTGTGTTGTGTTGAGGATGAATCTCCTGATTAAGAAACTATGTACAAAAAAAAAGTCTGAAGTTGAGATTTTCTAAACTCTGCTACCTAGCATACATATCATCTGTCAGTTTTCCCTTTTCCTTCAGAAAATGAGGGGGGGGGGCAGAGTGGGGAGCAATGGGAACAGCTTTTCAAAAGTTCATATAATCAAAAAATCATCAAAGAGTACATCTATAATGTGGTCACAGCATGAATGGATTTTTTAAACACAAATTAATGGTAACTGAAACGCAGCCAAAGCAGAAGAAACAGTGTTGTTTGTAGTTTGCCTTGACCATATTTGCCTTGGTGAGGTAGGCTTTAAACTGAAGGACTCGGGTGGTGTCCAGAGCGGTAATGCTCATGCAGTCGCTTCCAATGGGGGAATAAGCCAGGCCAAACAGAACTGCAAGAAATGTTCCTTAGCTGCCTCCCAAGATGAGAATCAGAAGGCCAACCACCTCAAGGGTATGTATAGATAAGGTGGATCCTCTTGCGCCTCTCCTGGGAAACTTGCATGCTTGGCTACCTCTCTGAAATGTCTGTACACCAACACATGCAGCATGGGGAATAAACAGGAAAAACTGGAGATCTATGTGTGATTGCAGGGCAGTGATCTCATTGCAATTACTGACACATGGTGGGATAGCTCACATGACTGGAATGCTGTCATGGATGGTTACGTACTTTTTAGGAAGCACAGACTAGCAAGGCGAGGAGGTGGAGTTGCCCTTTATGAGAGAGAGCAACTGGAATGTATTGAGCTTTGCCTAGGGGTGGATGAAGAACAAGTTGAGACCTTATGGGTAAGAATTAAGAGTCAGGCTAATATGGGTGACACTGTGGTGGGTGTTTACTACAGGCCACCTGATCAGGAAGAGGAAGTCGATGAAGCCTTCTGCAGACAGCTGGAAGTACCCTAATGATCACAGGCCCTGGTTCTCATAGGAGACTTCAACCACCCTTATATCTGCTGGACAGACAATACAGCTAGGCACCCACAGTCCAGGAGGATCCCGCAGAGCATTGATGATAACATTTTGATACAGGTGGTGGAGAAGCCAACACGAAGAGGTGTGCTGTTGGACCTTGTACTAACAAACAAAGAAGGACTGGTTGGAGATGTGAAGACTGGGGGCAGCCTTGGCTGCAGTGACCATGAGATGGTGGAGTTCAGGATCCTGTGTGGAAGAAGCAGGGCAATAAGTAGGATGACAGCCCTGGACTTCAGGAGAGCTAACTTTGGCCTCTTCATGGACCTTACTTAGGGGTATCCCGTGGGTTAGGGCTCTAGAAGGTAGGGGCGTCCATGAGAGCTGGTCAATATTCAAGCATCACTTCCTCCAAACTCAAGATTGGTGCATCTCTATGAGTAAGAAATCAAGCAAAGTGGGCAGGAGACCTGCATGGATGAGCAAGGAGCTTCTGGGAAAAATCAAATGGAAGAATGAAACTTACACAATGTGGAAAAAGGGACAGGCCCCTTGGAGGGAATATAGAAAGGTTGTCAGAGTACGCAGGGATGCGACAAGGAATGCTAAGGCCCACTTGGAATTAAATCTGACAAGGGACATCAAAGAGAACAAGAAGGGCTTCTTCAAGTACATCAGCAGCAAAAAGAGGACTAGGGACAATGTGGGCCTGCTGCTGAATGAGGTGGGTGCCCTGGTGACGGAGGATACAGAGAAGGTGGAGTTACTGAATGCCTTCTTTGCCACAGTCTTTACTACTAAGGCCAGCCCTCAAGAATCCCAGACCTTAGAGGTACGAGAGAAAGTCTGGAGAAAAGAAGACTTTCCCTTGGTTGAGGAGGATCAAGTTAGAGATCATTTAGACAAACTGGATACCCACAAATCTATGGGGCCAAATGGTATGCACCCACGAGTGCTGAGGGAACTGACAGATGTTATTGCCAAGTCACTCTCCATCATCTTTGAAAGGTCGTGGAGAACAAGAGAGGCACCTGAGGACTGGAGGAAGGCCAATGTCACTCCAGTCTTCAAAAAGGACAAGAAGAAGGACCCAGGAAACTACAGGCCAGTCAGCCTCACTGCCACACCTGGCAGTGTTTAAGGCCAGATTGGATGAGGCTTTGAGCAACCTGGTCTAGTGGAAAGGTGTCCCTGCCTGTGTCAGGAGGGTTGGAACTAGATGATATTTAAGTTCCCTTCCAACTGAAACCATTCTATGATTCTTTGGGTCTGTGATCCATGCCTAGAAAGGTGAAGGAACAGCTCATTCTGGATGCCATCTCTAAGCATGTGGAGGAAAAGAAGTTTATCAGGAGTAGTCAACATGGATTCACCAAGGCGAAATCACGCTTGACTAATCTGATGGCCTTCTGTGATGATATGACTGACTGGGTAGATGAGGGGAGAGCAGTGGATGTTGTCTACCTTGACTTCACCAAGGCTTTTGACATGGTCTCCCATAACATCCTCATAGGAAAGCTCAGGAAGTGGGGGGTAGATGAGTATACAGTGAGGTGGATTGAGAGCTGGCTGAATGGCAGAGCTCAGAGGGTTGTGATCAGTGGTGCTGAGTCTGGTTGGAGGCCTGTAGCTAGCGGTGTTCCCCAGGGGTCAGTACTGGGTCCAGTCCTGTTTAACTTATTCATCAATGACCTGGACGAAGGGACTGAGTGTACGCTCAGCAAGTTTGCTGATGACACAAAACTGGGAGGAGTGGCGGATATATCAGAAGTTTGTGCTGCCATTCAGCGAGACATGGACAGGATAGAGAGTTGGGCGGAGAGGAACCTTATGAAATTCAACAAAGGCAAGTGTAGGGTCTTGCACCTAGAGAAGAATAACCCCATGCACCGGTACAGGTTAGGGGCTGACGTGCTGGAAAGCAGCTCTGTGGAGAAAGACCTGGGAGTCCTGGTAGACAAGAAGTTCACCATGAGCCAGCAATGTGCCCTCGTGGCCAAGAAGGCCAACGGTATCCTGGGGTGCATTAGGAAGAGTGTGGCCGTCAGGTCAAGGGAGGTTATCCTCCCCCTCTACACTGCCCTAGTGAGGCCACACCTGGAGTACTGTGTGCAATTCTGGGCCCCCCAGTTCAAGAAAGGTAAGGAACTACTGGAGAGAGTCCAACGGAGGGCTACAAAGATGATCTCGCATCTCTCAAAGATGAGCATCTCTCTTATGAGGAAAGGCTGAGGGAGCTGGGTCTGTGAAGTCTGGAGAAGAGAAGACTGAGAGGGGATCTTATCAACCCTTACAAATACCTTAGGGGTGGGTGTCAAGAGGGTGGGGCCAGACTCTTCTCAGTGGTGCCCAGCAACAGGACAAGGGTCAATGAGCATAAACTGAAACTTGTGAAGTTCCATCTTGATATGAGAAAAAGCTTCTTTACTTTGAGGGTGACAGAGCACTTGAGTGGGCTGCCCAGGGAGGTTGTGGAGTCTCCTTCTCTAGAGATATTCAAAACCCGCCTGGATGCGTGTCCTGGTTTGGACTAGGACGGACTTTTCAGTTAAGTTTCCTTTAAGTGACTTTACTTCCTGAAGTGGACTACATGGCCTGTTGCTGTGGGAACTAGGGTCCCTGTTGGGTCTCTTTGTTCCACAGAGGAAGGGGCTGTAGGGTGCCGCACCTGCAGGGATGGGCGGACAGGACAGGTGTCCCGAACTGACCGGCGGGGTATTCCATCCCACCCACGTCATCCTCAGTATAAAGCTGAGGGACCACGAGGGTCGTGTTCTCTTCCCCTATGGCCAACATCCTGGGGAGGACCCTGCCTGTGCTCCTGCCCTCGCTCCTGAACCTGGTTCCCGCCTGCTGCTGCGTGTGCTCCAGGACTGCCCAGCGCCTGCCCTGCAGCGTCAGCGGTGATGTGGTCATCGTCGGGGGGAGCTCTGTAGCAGTTTTGTATACAGTTCATTATTTATTATACTCTTTCTGTTCCATGTTAGTGTTTATTAAAACACTTTTAACTTTCCAACCTGTAAGTCTCTCTCCCTTTTCTCTTTTCCTTTCCCCTCTGGGGAAGGAGAAAGTTAACAGAGAGCGTCTGCTGTCCATTTAACCGCCCACCTAGCCTTAAACAGCAACAACGCAACCCTGTGCAACGTGCTCTAGGTGAACCTGCTTTGACAGGGCGTTAGACTAAATGACCTCCCGAGCTCCCTTCCAACCCTAGCCATTCTGCGATTCTGTGTGCTTCTATGATATTCCGTCCCTGTCATTTTTCATCAGTCAAAAATAAGTGAATTGGAAATGTTTTAATAATATGAAATACCCAATGTGTATACTGCTGAAAAATAAACAAGTCTTTGTTTTCATACCCAGGAAAGCAAAATTAAATCAAACAATGTCAAACCAGATTTGACTCATCTAATCCTTCCCCAAGTAAGCAACTTTCGGCCTCTAACTTTCTCAGTGGACTGAGTATATTTGTGTTGACTGAGTTGAAGGAAATCCAAAGGAGCTGCAATTTTCCTTCTTCCTGTTCTCCTTGACTTTTTATATCTGAAATGCTTGTCTTTGCAGTGGAACAGCAAATAGACAGAGGAAGACCTCATAGTGATTGCAGTACCAATTTCATAGTTCAACATTTTTGTGAAAACTGCACTCGTGCTTTAGTCACAAACTCAGAACTAAAATCAGAATTATAATGGATTCCTAAAATACAGTGTCATCACTTCAGTTTACCACCTCTCTGTTTCCTCTTTGAAACTCTCCACAAATCACTTCACTCTTCACCTTTGACTCTGCTCCTAAAAGTAGCTGCCGATCTTTAAGATGTAAAAATATTTTATGTAAGGTGTTTCTTCAAAAGTATCTTCTGCTAAAAAAGTCTTTTTGCTGCAAATCACATTTGAGTTCAGACTGTTGTTGCTGTTCAGAACTACTGCCAGATAGCTTCATCTCTCTATACTTCACTGATAAAACTTAAAATGCAGACAACAATACTTTTCCTCATTCAGACAACTGTCATGAGGATCCACGCGTTTAAGCTTGGGAATTGTTGCACTAAATTCGTTTGGGTTTATTTTGAAGTGTGAAATAGCTGAGAGAATAGGATGCAGGTGAAAGACAGAGGGAATGAGAATCTAAGTTCCTTACATTTTGCTAAAATGAAAATGAAAAACATAGAACAGCTGGAATTGGGTTTATACTTAGGTCAGACTCTACAAAAATGCAGCCCTATTTCTGGACATGGAAAACTACCATGTAACTATGTAAAGCAATAGTTCTCATATTTAAACTTTTCAAAAAAGAAACACATATCAGCCATACTTCCCTATGTTTCCAGGTGTGCAGCTGAATTGAGCATGGCACAATACCAAAAATATTAAAGGTAACAAAAATATAAATGGCTACTTTAAATGAAAAGACTGCTCTTTCTCATTTCTTTTCAAAGGAGTCTTATTTCAGTCTTGCTCTTGCTCCATCACAAGGTTCAGATCACGCTGAACTGTACAGTCTTTTGTGATCTTGCTGGGCTCATCCTTTCAACTAGGACTGCTCTTCTGGCTATAGTTACCTTGAGTTTTAATTTTAAAAACAGCTGCCATCAGGAAGGTTGCAAATATCTGCTTTAATGTGACAATTACAGAATTCACTTCTAGCAGAAATTTCTTCTAAGTTTGTTTTCTTGCTGTCTCTGTATATCTTTTATTTTGCGTGAGTTAAAAACAACAACAGAAACAAAGAGGCCAGTGTGCTTAGTTCTCCTCTTCACCTTCTCTGAATCTCCCTTGCAAAGTAGTTCTACATTTGCAGCACGCTTTCTGTTCTTATTATTTCACATCTTTCTGATGCTGGAAGGTAAGCATGGCTTATAGTTTGCACTCATTCTATGATGAAAAAAAAAGGAAGAAAAATAATATATTTTAAGCCTCTATTATTAACTGGTAATTATTAATTGTAAACTAATGAAAACTAGAGCAAAATTGCAATAAAATGGCAAACATCTGCTGTACAGATCTGACTCTCACTTGGTGTCATGGTTAAAGCCTTGTCCCAACCATTCAACAGAAATTAAATTAAGGATAATGCTAGTGAATATAATGATGATATCCAAAATTTGAATTAAAAAATCCCTGAAATGGAAATGCTACTAAAATAACATTTTGTGTCTTGCTTTACTCAGAGAATGATCTAATTTGTAAGGTAACGCAGGAGTGTCTTTTTACTACACTTCTGTATAAGATTGGATTGTAATATGTGACATACCCTTTCCTAAAAATCAGCCACTTAACAGTACTTCTGATACATTAGTTTTTATTCACGGTCAAGATACTTTGTGCTGAAAAATGTCAACTGACTCATCATTAGGATTTTTAAGAACATCCACACAGAAGAATTAATATCAGATCTACCAACTTAGTCATGTGACTATCTAGCGATGTTTTTCCAGAATCCTCATATTTTTTTTATTTTTTATTTATTTAAAATTTATATTTATATTGTATAAATATATATTAAAACATATATTTATAATTTTTATTTTATTAAAAAATAGTGTATTAATATGAAATCCTAAGGAAATTGAACATCACCAATATGGCACAAAGAGTTTAGCATACTCAACAGTAAATACTACCATCCAAGGATTTGTGCAGAGCTTCTTTGAATGTAAAACGAAGAGTCATACTTAATTTCAACATTAGCAGAGGCAGGAAAACTATTCACTGACATCAGGATTTTCATGATAGTGGAGGTATTTTGGAGTTGCGTTGATGATTTTCAATGTTGACAAAGAAGAAAATTAGTTAAGGTTATTTATTTCCATCACAGTCTTTTGCTCAGGTAGTATCACTGCACTTCAAGATTGCAATGTATGTAGAAAAGAGAAAAATCCAGTAGATTCAATTCAAATAGGTTCAATAATACATGACACATTATTCCTCCAACACAAGGATCTTAAAGAGTTTTGCAAATGTGATGATTGTTTCTTTAACTTAACACATGCCTAGATCCTTCAAAGGCTAACAGAAAATCCAGTGAAGAAAGTTAATCACATGATCACTTACACTTACCTTCTGTTTCAGCCACCACCTCTTTCTAGATAGGAGTGCTGATGAACTTTTTTATATTTGAGATAGAGCCTCACGGATAATTTGCATACAATAAAGTATAAATTGGTAGCAATAGTCTCAATGTACCCCTCCCACAAAAAGATATCCTGCGTGATTACATTTACAAAAAGGAAGAAAAAAACAAACCAAACATTTTCTCAAATCTATCTACAAACACTTTTTCATCTCAAACCTGGAAACATTGCAGGTATAGAAATGATGTGTAGTAAGTTAGTTAAATGTAAATAGTCATTATATGGCACCATGCCAGGACAGACGGTCATTATCCCAGAGAACTTCTATCCACATAACCCTTTGTTCACTAACTGCCCTTTGTATTAGCATGCCAATACAACGTTATTTCTGCCTTGTGCTCCCCTCTCAATGGAAGACTGGCAAGTTTGGTGAACATGATTAAGTACAGGAAAAGAAAAACCACACCAAAGCTAGGAATGCAGTCCCCTTGGTCTCTTCCATTTTTGTGAGTGGTTTTGACCTGTAGTATATCTTTCATAGCCAGTTAGACATTCTGAAAACTAGAAAGTAAATAAAGAGTTATATAGATTTCGTTAACTCCAGGTATATTGGTTTTCCATTCTTTCTTGGAAATAACCTGGCCTCACTAGGGTCAACCAGATTTTCATGCAGGTTATTTAGTTTATGAAGATGGAGGACAGGTCTTATTTATCACATATGCATTTATAGAATATGCACGTTTACATACATGTATGTATAGACTTCTCCAGTTTTATAGCCAGCAAAGGTCTCAAAGATGCTTAAATTCGAACACAAAAGTATTCTTGTTGATTTCAGAAATGCTACTGGTTTACAAAAAGAATGTGCCATACAGACACAGCTATCTAATATAAATATTTCTTCTTTATTATTTTCCTCTGCGGTCAATGACTTCCTATCAAATAGTATTTGTCTGCACAGTATTATCAAGTATGATGAAATTACTCTTCAAAGTTGAACCGTTGTTCAAGATTATTTCTCTTTTCCTTACACTTCAGTGCTTTCAACAGCTTTACTGATGGAGGAAGCAAAAAACACAACAGCAGAGCAACCACCCTAGTATTCAGCTGAATAACAATCTGAAAAAGCTTAATAGCCTGGATATTAATTTTCTTAAATACAACTAGATCACGTTTCTTTTTCCTCTAAACTAACCAGCAAAAAGCCACTTAGAACTCAGCTGGAACGAAATAGGAGTGTTTGAAAGATGAAAAAAACACAACAAACCAAAGTAAACCAGGCCAGTTAATTTTCAAATAGCTCACCCTTTTTACCTTTTCACTGATGAAAGCAACCTAAATTAATTTAAAATAATTAATTTAATTCTGGTAGATGGCAAGTTGAACATGAACCAACAGTGTGCCCTGGCAGCCAACAGGGCCAACCATGTCCTGGGGTGCATCAAGCATAGTATTGCTAGCCAGTCGAGGGAGGTGATTGTCCCACTCTACTCTGCACTGGTGGAGCTTCACCTTGAGTACTGTGTGCAGTTTTGGACGCCACAGCATAAAAAGGATATGAAGATACTAGAGAGTGTCCAGAAGAGAGCCACAAAGATGGTGAAGGGTTTAGAGGGGAAGCCGTATGAGGAGTGGCTGAAGTCACTGGGTCTGTTCAGCCTGGAGAAGAGGAGGCTGAGAGGAGACCTCATTGCAGTCTACAACTTCCTCACAAGGTGAAGTGGAGGAGTAGGCATTGACTTCTTCACCCTGGCGACCAGTGACAGAACTCGAGGGAATGGCAGGAAGATATGCCAGGGGAGGTTTATGTTGGATATTAGGAAAAGGTTCTTCACCCAGAGGGTGGTGGAACACTGGAACAGGCTCCCCAGGGAAGCAGTCATGGCGCCACGCCTGACAGCATTCAAGAAGCATTTGGACAATGCCCTCAGATGCATGGTGTGAATTCTGAGGTTGTCTTATGTTCAACAGGAGTTGAACTTGATGATCCTTGTGGGTCCCTTCCAACTCAGGACATTCTATGATTCTATGATTCTATGTTTTCCTTTGATAATGAAATAAAGTCTCCTTCTTTTTTTCAAAACAGTTGTGGATACCAGGACACATTATGCCCTGTTTCCCTCAAGAAAATAAAATAGAGAAAAAATAAAGACATTAAAAAAAATTCTTAAATTCTTGCTGCCTAAGTTGCAGTTGAAAGTCTTGTGTTTTCATAGAAAATACTACCACAATAATAATTGAAAAAATAATGGGGCACCAAAACAGGCACTTATTTGTGTGATTATCCATTCAATACCTACAAATGTCTGTGCTTCTGAATACGTACAGATGTAACTCACTTATCAGTGTGTTTTAATTTCCCCACTCCTCCACTCGATATTAGGACAGCTGTCAATTTGAGAGATTTGATCTTTAGCCCAAGCTGCAGTGATCCATGCTTAGGCTAAGTAAGTAGTCATCACACAAATCTCAATACCAAGATCAACCTGTGTGCTTGTCAGTCTTGCGGGTGCAAATTAGGAGGTTTTGAAAATGTAAATGTATATGTGAAGCCACAAGGCACTATATATCTCCCACCCTTCTTGTAGATATCTCAGGATCTCCTATTTCAGTGTTATTTTCAGTATTTCACCCCTATTTGAGCAGTGTTTCATAGTAACTCTTTCTCAAGATATGAATTGTAATTTTCTAGAGTCTTAAAGCAATATTCCCTTTTTCCACCTCTGTGTTAGCTCAAAAGTCTTAGAAGTATTGGTTTGTTGCTAAAATGTGTCATATGTTTCTGCTCAATATGTAGACTTCTTTGTGTTAGAGATCTGTTGTGAACTACTTCATTCCATTTCTTTCTTCTTCCTTTATATATAGTGGGTTTTGTGTTATTATATTGTTATTAGCTATCTACTTTGATAGCTCCATAAGAGGTCTCTTAAATCTTGATTGTCTAAGGATATGTATAACTTCGCTTACAAACTTCCCATACTTGTTCTCTGTTTTTGTCATTTCAACTATAATTGGAATTTTTTCCTCAAGAAGTTTTAAATCCTTTCTATTCTCAGACCACTTGTTTATTCTGAGCATTAACTCCATTTTATATCACCTCTCTCAGTAAGCTCACATATACTGACATACTATAGAATTTGTTAAGTAAATAGGGCATTTTCACTTTATCCTTGAATGCTTTAATTAATTTGCATTAGTGGTATTATTAGACCGAGGAGAAAAAGTAACTCTTTACCTGCTATGAATCCAATGCAATGGCTGAGTTTCCTCTGGAGGCCAATACTCTCCTTTGAACTGAGAGCTTGTGGACAAGACAGAGGCACAGATGATTAGTGTTTCTGACCACTGCTCTAATGAGGAATCCCTTAAGTTCATTTTCAAGACCTGCACTATCTATATCCTTGGATTTAGTCTGCAGTAAAACTTAGCTGTGCATATATCTGAGAACTGCCTGGAGAATTAGTCTCCATTAACGTAAAAAGATAACGACAAAAAAACTTCGTCAAGATTTAGCCAGGGTTACTAGAAGAGGTACACCTTGAGGTAGAAAAACTTGTTGTACCATCAGAAAACAAGCTGAACAATGTTTAATTTACATTATTGTAAGTTTACAGCACTGAAGCTGTTGCTACGTATTTGTCCTACTGCACTAGAAAATGGCTTTCAGCCACCTGTTTCATGTACATAGACAGAACAGAGAGAGAAAGCAAGTTGCAGCAATAATTTGTTTTATTTCTGGAAATCTCATGTTATGATCTTTTCCCCTTACTAACTAGGCTTCCAGAATCACATCCAGACTATGCTGGCTGACTGAAGAAGACAGAGTGAAGCAATCATTAAGCAATCTGAAGACATCAGCTGGAAAGGTGACACATGAGGAGCTCTATATTTGGATTTATACTCAACAAACAAGGTATTTGCTGCTTTTGTCCTGAAGAAAGTTGTCATGCTGCCAAGCATGCCTGTCATTGATTGTCATTTTAGAAAGAAACATAATATTAGCCTCCATGTGTGTAAAGCCATGAGATCACATTCAGATGGCTGAGGAGCATTTGCTATATTATATATAGAGAACTCCTGTTTGAACCTCAGAAGATCGCTTGTATTTTATATCACTCTGCATACAGATAAGCACAGCTTGAAAGAATTAATGTGCCCCAAACATCTACAACCCTCTAAAATCACTTATCGGCTCAGAGAGATGATATTTAGCTACCTGCCAGAAGTTTTCATGCTTGTGTACAAACTCTGAATAAAACTTCATACTGAAACACATGGAATAAGATTCCTGTTCGTGAGGCCAACTTAATTTTAACTTGATCCAAGTGGAAAAAACTGTCAGCTTCAATAGCTTTCAATCAACTTAACATTGTTGTAAATACAAGTAAGAGGCTTTATGAAAAAATATCGTGAGGAAATGAAGTGTGTACTGTTTCAACAGTTGCGAACCATGGGAAGGGCGACCACTTCTAACCCTGCAGATTGACAAGAGGTGCAAGTGATTGTAGGCCTGTGATAATGGGGTCACAGAGAGATGGATTAACATTAACTATCCTTGGATCAACCTCTAATATAAAAGAGAGAACAAGGAGACTGTGGAGAAGTCAACTACTCCAACATGTAAAATTCTGATAAAATATTAAGAAAAAACTTTCTTAATGATGGTGTTCAAACACTGTGGAAGGTTGTCGAGAGTTGTTATGGAATCTATGTCCTTAGAGATATTCAGAACTCAACTGAACATGGTCCTCAGAAAGATGATCTTAACTGACCACACTTGGTGCTGGAGCAGACAACATCCATCATTTCCTCCCAACATAAACTACTCTATAACCTCTCTGAATCATGTGAGACTAACATTTTTTTTCCCAATATATCTCAAAAAATAGCCTATTTTAGGAAAAATCTTATCACTATAATTCAGTTTGGTCTAAGTTCCTGCATGGTGTCTTTTGAAAAAGAAAATGTACTAATGGCTTATTTATAAGACATTGCAAACAAACTATTATAGTGAAATGTGGAAAGGACATTTAAATGTGAAGGATCTAGAGGGTATGTCATATGAGGAGTGGCTGAGGGAACTGGGATTGTTTATCCTGCAGAAAAGAAGGCTTAGGGAAGACCTTATGGCTCTCTACAACTACCTGAAAGGAGGTTGTAGCAGGGTGGGGGTCAGCCTCTTCTCCTAGGCAACTAGCAACAGGACTAGAGGACATAGCCTCAAGCTGTGCCATAGGAGGTTCAGGTTAGACATTAGGAAAAATTTCTTCACAGAAAGGGTTATTAGGCATTGGAACAGGCTGCCCAGGGAGGTGGTGGAGTCACCATCCCTGAAGGTGTTTAAGAAAAGACTGGATGTGGCACTTAGTACCATGGTCTAGTTGACACAGTGGTGTTAGGTCAAAGGTTGGACTCTATGATCCCAGAAGTCTCTTCCAACCTAGTTGATTCTGTGATCCTGTGAAATATTCATTAAGTGCAATAAAATATTCAAAGAGTATGATTTCTATTTTTTTAGCTTGCTTCTTCCACTCATGAACAGTATATAAGCTGTGTCAATTTTGGGGCACATAGCTGTAAATTGGGACAGACACTCTAGGGAGTATAGAGACCATGCTGTATGAGTATCTCAGCTGCTTGGAGCTATTTATTTTTTTTGTTTGAGTTTTCCACCTTCATTGACTGAGAAAAATTACATAGGAAACTGCCCACTGGATGCAAGTAAGGAACTTCAAGAAACACTTTCACAGCTTTTACAATCAAAATGCACCTTTAGGATCATCTAGTCAGCTTAATTGCCTGTTATATGCTGCATCACCTTACCTAGCAATTTCTGTATGAAGGTCATAATTGTTTAAAGCTGTAGTTCATGAAATAGTCTTTAAAAAATCTATAGTATGTTCTAGGGCAATTGTTCCAGTGGTTAATTGTCCTGTCTGCCAAAAATCTCCACTTTATGTCTATTTATATGGTATCTTACTTCCATTTCCAACCTGTCAATGTCACAGAGCGTTTTCTCTAAAGAGTCATCTATCATCAGAAAATTTTCCCAGTATATCTCTGGGGGCCATGGGCAAACTAGCTATTATAATAAAATTATTACGTGCAAAAAAAAGCAGTTGGGCTCCTTTGTTCTCTCATTCTCACACACGTTTCCCTGTAATATTTGGCATCTTGTCTGCAGAGAGGATACTGACAACAGCATTACAATAACTGTCTTATATATAGGTAGTACAGTTCTACTGCTCTGACTTGGTATTCCTCTGTTGGTTCAACATGCTTGGAACTCATACTCATTTTTCATTACATCAAAGCAGGTAACTATCTATGTCTGCAAGTATGGCATTGTATTTACATCTTCTCAAGTGTTAAAACTCTTGTTGAAGTAAGCTTATCTAATTAAATATCTCAAGCTACCTCAGAAACTGATCTCTTTCAGTTACAGTTCCACCATTTTTAGCAGCCACAATCCCCTGTTTTCTTCTAGAATACTGAGAAAGACATAAAATGCAAACAATACATTTCTAAGTGAAATTCCACTGAAATACTAAATTAGATGTGATCCATCAGTGCTTTGTAGTACTACCTCCAATAGAGGCTATACTGATAAGCCAAATAGTTTACAGAAGTATGAGTATTTCACCAATGTGATTGTCTTCATCCAAACTTTCCACTTCAATGCATAATATGAAATTTGTGTAATAAGACTTGCAATCCTTTATGTCTGATACTGGTTCTGCTACCATCGTTCAATTCATTACCAACTCCAAATCATTTTAGGTATTCAGTGCACAAGTTAGGATCTAAATCTTGCATTATAGCCTGCTTGGTATCATTCCCATGCCCAAACACTTGAGGCTCCTAAAGTTCATGGACAAGATTTTTATGCTAACTTCCTGAGACACTTAGAATTCTCCTGCTGGGCATACTCGGAAAAATACCAGACTTAACAGTAGTGAGCCACTAAGTCACTATCACACGTCTAAGCCTCTCGAGTATTCTCACAATGTTCATTCTTTTTATACCACAGGGATTTGATGCTGTCAGCATGTACTAAGAATGGCTACCAGGTTTGCCATTAGGAGTATTCAGTAGCAACTATTCTCTTGAAAACAAAAAGAGAGGTGGTGAGAGAGCCAGTCATATCATTCCAGCCCTATCTATTAATTTAACAGTTAGCAAGTACAACTGTAAAACTGTATCTAGAATATGCATATCTATACTGCTAAAACAAAGTTCAGGGAGTGAATTCTAGGGCTGAATTTTTGATTATCCACACTGAAAGACTGTATCATATCCTGGCTCTCTCTAAGGGCTCTCCACTAACTTCTTCCAAGACAAATCCCATGTATGATTTGAAGGAATTCTGCTCAGGGAACAATTCAGCATAGACAGTATGGATGACTGAACACTTTTTTTCTATCTGACTTGTCCTCTAGTAACACTGCAGCACACCTTGTAACTTCCCTTGCCCCCTCCACTTCATGTCATCCTTGGCAAATGGAAGAGGGATTGAATATATATCATATCTTAGAAGCGTATCTACGATGTGCTGCCAACCCTGTAAAAATTAATTAGTACTAGACAATCAGTTCTCTCTACAATCAAACACTTTCCATCACATCAAAGGAGCAGCAAAGATAATTTACTTTTGAATAGTACCCTAGTAAATCATGCAACAAGTCACTACTCCTTCAGAACATACTGCAATGACAATCAACATAGCAACTTGCACAGACCTCCCCTCCAATCAATAATCAGTAATGTTGATGCCATAAATGGCCACAAAGGGGTGTATGATCCTCCCTGGATCCATTTGAGGACACATAAGCTGCTGCACAGAAACACTTTCTTCCATGCACTGCTGGAATCAAAGATGTACCCTTAGGAGTGGATTTTGATTGTCTCACATGGCAAATGCCCATGACACATCCTCCCCACAAACTCCCTAATGCCTCTAATGTCCTGAACTTTCAGCATCAGCTCCACTCACATGGCTGCCCTTGGTAACAGCTCCCTGCCTTGCACATCTTAGCTGCTTGGCCCCTTGCAAATGAATGGAGTTCAGGTCACAGGTGGGATCATCTTCAATGCTTTTCTGCAGCTTTAAATTTGTAGTAAGACACTGGCTTTCATGACCATCTAGTGAACACCCACTCAGTGTTGGACACCCCATGTGCAATACTTCAGATGGCTATGCTTCAGCAGAAGCAGCATGTAACTATGGCAAATAAGTGTGATGACCACAGTGACCTTCTTACAGTATGTAGTGTCCACACTGACCCATTTTCAGACTCAAAAGTACAGTGCTGCCAAGCTAAGCCTGTCTTTAGACCTGGACCTGCCCTCAGGGTACTGTCAGCCCTTAACATTTTGGAGACATTCACCAAAATGTGCCCAGAGCACACAGAATTATCTTTGCAGAAGCAGAGCTGATGGCCCGCGCTGTGCTGAGCAGTGCAAGGCTAGATGCAGGCAAGTCCATGCCAATCTGTTTACAGTTATAAGGACTTGACCATTTTCTGTTCCACCATAAATGCCTGTATTTGTTGCTTACAGGACAAACAAAACAGAGTTTACTCAATAAATAGAAAAGGAGGAGGCAAGAAAGTCAGTTCTCTCTCATTCCTGGAACACCTCCGGTATCATAGTACCTCTTTAGGTATTACCAGCTCCTCTGTGACTCTGTGACTGGCTATGCCTTGAGCACTGCCCCTGACATGATAAGGAAGAGAATTACTCATTTGTGTACCATGTAACAGTTCTTTTTTTGCCCTTTCCCCCATGAACCAGACGTGTCAGTTTACATATTTTTACTTTCTATTTCCCTACAATAAATAGGGATTTGGCTGGATACTGACTAGTCAATGCTGATGATGCTGATGTCTGGGCTGGTCCTCAGACACCCAGATGCAAACCACAAGGCTTCATGGCCCACACAAAATGTGAGTTTTCTCAAAATGGTCACATGATTTTCATCCAGAGCAGTAAGATGCATCTGTTTCAGTCTAGAGTGCCACTAGCAATGTGAGGTGTTATCACTCACCATGCAAGGTGATATCCACCCTTAGGAGAAGATAACTTGCTTCAGTAGAACAGCAAACAGGTTCAAAGATTCTATCAGATGTGGTGCCAGAGACATCCATGAATCATTCCTCGTTATCTACTAGGACTTCCTGGATGATCTGATCTGGTATATTTACCTTTATAGAGCGAGCCATCATGTGGGATCCAGTAAGGAGATGTGAATACCATCAAAGGCATCAAAGTGGTTGACGACTCTACACTGAAAAGCAGCCCTCATTGACTTGGAAAACATTGATGATCTAACTCACTCATGAATAGACAGTGATCTCACCAGTTTTTACAACAATCACGAAAGTGCTGACCTCAAAGTGATTCCACACTAACCAATAAAAGTCAGGCCTAACAAAGTTCCAGAGTACAGTGAAAACCTCTCTTCCTGAAGTCTGAACTGCATGGAGAGTGCTAGTCCCTTGCAGGGGACATCAAAGTTGGCCATCTCACCTAAAACCACCGCTGTTTGTCTCTGATGCATGACACTGTGTTTGGTCTACAGGGTTGTGATCTCCTGTGCTCAAAATCTCCCTTCTATTGTTAAAAGTCTGAAGTTGATTCAAATAAGACAGCTTTTCAACCAATGCCAGTGTCCTTAACCACTGCTTTGGTAGTAATCCTGCCAACATCCTGCAGTTCCTGGGAGAAGTCCACCCTCCACCTGCTCTGTTGTACACTGTAGGGAGTGGCCTGCCCGGCTCCACTAAAGGAGGTCTATGAGCAGGCCAGACGTAACATCAAAAGCTGTGACTGTCATGAATATTAGCAGCAAATGTAGAGGTGACAAAAATTACAGAAGTACCAGCACTAACCTGCCACAAGAGGAACTAAATGGGGAATGCCAAGGCAGTATCTTCTTTGTGGATCACGACTGTCCTCTACATGGTGCATGAAAGCTGCACATGATGCATTCTTGTGCCCACATACATACAAAGCCGATGTGATATTCACTGAGCCACAAATACAGCCAGTCTATTTTTGAGCAAAAGAAGGTAAAAAAGATCTTGTGGATGTGAGTTCAAGCCAAACATTGGGCCTTGGGAGCCAGGCATCCTTTTTTGAGCCTTTTTTTATTGAGCAGTATAGGCCTAGTCAAAGCTTCCTTTGCTGGAAACGGTCAACAAATGCATCGTTACATAAGGGATAAACCTTTATAATTACTGTAGAAATTACTCTGAGGTCAAGTTGCTCATCTGATCTTTGCATAAAATAATGACAGGCCCATTGGGCAATTAAAAGAGAGAAAATGACACAAAATGGTATCTTAATGGTTAGGACATTCACCAAAAGGGAGGGGACCCTTAATCCAAGCTTCTTTCCAGAAGTTATTTGTAACTTTTACACAAAACTGTCGTTACATGAAACAAGTACACTGTTTGGGAAGTAGTCATATATCGCTTCCTGACTCTTATTGTAGTCAATTCTTCTCCAAGCATGATTTAAAAATGAAACTCCTCTTTTCAAAGTCCTAACAAATATGTCAAAATATACCCCAAATTCTACAGGCACTATTTTAGTGAAATTTGACGTATTTTATGGTGGTGTTGTGTAGAACCTTGATGTGCCAGAGGATTTAAGACATGTTGCTGAGATAAACAGTTCCTATAGGCTGATTTTAGGCAGCTAATCATTTAGCCTTAAGGATTTTCTAATTTTTATTCTGAGGTGACTGACCTGTGGTTTTGCTTTAAATAGAGAGCATAGTTGCTTTATTCAGAGCTACCAGAATCATGATGTGACCCAGGTGTCTGCTCACTTCATGGATAGAGACCTATATCCATTTCCTTGATATTGCTGGATATCAACATTATTAGCTGGTAGGTATTATACTTTTTTCAACACTGACACATCAGCTTTTCCTTTTCTGTTATCTTTTTAAATACCAAATTAGAATATTTATGTATATTTCTATTTTTGTCTACATTTTGCTTAGTCATGTTAGCACTTTTAGCTAGTATGAGATTTTACTGTTGCAGATTTTACATTTCATTTGTTCTGAGTAAATTTATAAAATTTCATCTTAATATGCTTAACTCTAAATAGCACAGGCTCTGGTGCTACTACAAGGTTCCTAAGCAGTTTTCTGTTTCTGGATTTTTTGTTCTCTTCTGTTTGCTTCTCTGTTTTCTGTGTGTTGTATGTTGGAGTTTTGAAAAATTATTTTTATTGACATTTTCACATCTCCTTTTAACTGAGGTGATTTTTTTACTGAAGTAGTCTTTCATGACCATAGAATTGTGGGAGGTTTTGACATTTTGTAAAGTATTCTTAAATAATTCCCAATCATAATTCATGTATTTATGTTTCAGTATTTCCTCCCACTTGATTTTGCCCATAACTGTTTTCAACTATGTGAAATTGCCCTTTTCAAAGAATCAGGTCTATGTTTTAACTGGACAGGATATTGCTTTGATAGTCTGATCTCAATCTGTTTTCTCCAAAAATTTTCCTTTAGCAGAGATTGAAGTTGTAGAAAGTGAGGAAGCAGTCTTTAGAAAGATGTAATCTGTAATATTTCATATGCTGTGATCACAGTGCAAGTCAGTTCTTAGGGGCATGTTCTTTCAGTCAACACAGAACTACATTACATGCAATCGTTAGTTAACTATTTGTTTGGGATAACTATATTGGCATAGGCATAGATTTTGAATATGTAAACAAAGTATACAGTTTGGAGGCACTTTTATTTAATTTCTAACTCATACAGTTGATTAATGAGCTTTAATTAGGAAATACTGAACACCTTTCATTGACTCTATGAAACAATAACTTTTTTTTTTTTAAATCTTCCATGCCCTGAGATTTTAGAGAGAGCCTAGGAAGTGGGAAATCTGTGTGCATGACAAACTTCAAATAACTTATTCATGCAAATATTTAAATTTAATTTGCCTAAGGTGCTTTCTGCTTTAAAATCTCAACTTATAACTCTGTCTATAGAGTCTAAATAAGAAATAATTAGAGTATCTGACCTCTTTACCTCCTTTCACCTCATGCTCTTTTGATTCTTGAATAGGGTTAATGCAGGTCTGAACCCTTCTGGCAAAAACAAAATGGAAATCCTACTCTTACTCAGTTTCTGGGGACACATGATGGGAGACCCTGTACCCTACCTGGCCCTGCAGCTCAAGATAAACCATTAACACACAGCTGATTAACAGAAGACTGAAAGATTTTGTGTTACTTTTCTGGTCCTTTCAGGAGATAGGTAGCACTAGTCTTAGTGCTTAACCATCCTCCCTCACCCTTTCATAAGCAAGGTGCACCAGTGGCACAACCCTGATGTAGTGACTTTCAGGTCACAAGCAGGTCCTTGGGGTCCTGTGAACCACTGTAAGTCTCAGTCTGGTAGGGGAGATGGAAAAGGGGCAGACTGTAGAAGAAAAATATCAGACAGGGCCCATTAGGCAGGTGGAAGATGCAGGGTGGTTTCTGCCATGCTTCGCATCAACACGCCTGTCATCATCCTGAACACAGTCTGCTGTATGCTTGGTTGCAGCGGGGAAGCGTGCAAATTTCTGCATCAGCAGGTACTCCTGGAAGGTGGTAGTCTAGAGAGAAGAAGATGGCAAAGTGACTGAGGCAAGGTCCAGGCTTGTGGGACAGTTTGATTGTGCAGCAGCCACAGTTTGATTGTGCAGCAGCCAGAGGATGGCAAAGTGACTGAGGCAAGGTCCAGGCTTGTGGGACAGTTTGATTGTGCAGCAGCCACAGTTTGATTGTGCAGCAGCCACAGCACAGAGCAGATGCATAACAAACATAAATGAAACCCTGCAGCACTGCACATGGCATGAGGAGTACTTACCAGAAACTGGTAAACCATCCTAGTAAGACCTCCTAGAAGATAATCCACAAAGGAATGGGTCTACCCTACTACACTATGTTCAAAGCAGAGGCTTATGACACATACAGATTATGAGTAAGCTAATAAGGATACTAATAATATTAGCTGTCCTTCAACTCAGATATAAACATGTTAGAATAATATAAACAACAACAACACATAAATAATGCTCTGATGGAATAGGCAAACACAACGTGCAAGCATTCCTCACAAGTATGTGAGGCGTATGATCAGCAACAGGGAAAACATTTCAGTAGCTGCATGCAGGAGGCATGGCAAAACATTAACAGTGACCTAAGTAATGGAATATACAAGGTAAGGAACAAAGGAGCTCAAGCGACTGCAAATACACGACATCCTGTCAAACACACATGAATAACTGGCAAAATCAAAACAAAAATAAGCAGCTCTGAAAGTACATGAGAGTCTCCTTAAAGAAGAAAGGCAAGCGACATAATACCAGGCATGAATGAATAAAACTGGGGAAGAAAGAAGCCAAGCCTGTTTCTGACTTTCCTCATTGAAGACCAGTACTGCCTGATCACCTTTACCTCAGCAGCAAAGACCATCACAGACCACAGCTGTCAGTGCTAACTATAAAGCATCAGCTCTCTGGTGCTGTGCATTCAGACCTAATGCAGGGTATAACTATTAAGGACTAATGGTTTTGTATATGTAGTTATAAGTAGTGATAATAACTAAGAACTAACCATTAGCATGAAGGTGCTGTTAATGAATGTCAGCCTAGTAAAGTTTTGTTTTAAATTTTGAAGATTTCTTAATTCACCAGGCTTCTAAACACTCCCATCTCAGTGATATCTAATTTCCTAGCTGAGATACACATGCATTTGTAAATATATATTAAATACCAACAGCTCCCACTTTTCTAAATTAAAATGTGCCTTTGAGAATCAGGCGTTGTGAGGGGGATGGCTAACAACAATTCACAGTGCAGGAAAACATCCAGAAGTTCTCAAGGGTTAAAAGATTTACTTGCTCTTTCTTTTAAAGATTACTCTGATAGTGACAGAACCTCTATGTTTGCTCATCCCAGGCTGAGTCTCTCTACGCTGTGGCAAGAGAAAGGCAAAGAGAGGTGCCAGGGTACCCTTTCTTGAGGGTATGCCTTCCTTTGAGGGCATGCTGCAGCAGATAAAGAAGGCAGTTTAGGAAGATGAGGACAACAAAATCCGTAACAACCCAGGCACTTGTCCAGAATAAGTGCTTAGGGTTACTGGGTGTGGAAGCAGCAATATCTACATCTGGAGGACCATGCAGCTGAGCTGCCACAGTGGCAATGGTGCTATAGGTGGCACACAAGCACAAGACAGACAGTCCTATTGACAGGTCCTTGGGCCTCCTCCTCTGTGATGTTCATTTCTGTGGAGGACCTAGCTGTCCCACTGTCTCTGCATATGGATCATCAAGGACAATTTTGGTGTCAAAGGGCCTGTGACCAACAGCCTTTTTGCCTTTTTTCCTCCATTTCAATGACTGAACAAGTCTAACCTTCCTCCACCAACCACCACCCATAAGGGACAAATGACTTGGCACGCTGAGACTTGTCAGCTATTTAGGCAGGACCTTGAAGGAAGTGAAAACAAGATATTGATATCTTTTAGAGGTGGAATGAGGGGGAGAGAAAATGAGAACTGAATGAAATCAAACATTTCATTTTCATACAGAATATCTTAATTGATTTGTATTTAACTTTATTACAACCCAGTTGTATCTCCATGTAAAGTGCTGGATGCATACTTTGTTCACAGGCCTCCTCCAGCAAGGAGGGGATGGCATCCTGGACACAGGCAATTTCACAGGTGCTCTGGCAGCTGGAAGAGGATGAGTGGAGGTGTGGGGAGGGAACAGGGCACACAGTCACAGACAGTTGTTGCCAGTATTGTTCTTTTGAGGCTCTTCCACACCAGCTGAAAACCTGATACAAAGCTACTTATACTGTCAAAAAAACCCACATTTGCAGTTAAAACCTTTTTTTTTCTTCTCTAAACCAGTAAGAGATGTACAGGCATGGGTAAATGTACCTGATTAAGCCTGCACAGCGCATACACAAGTATTGGTCATGCTGACATAGGTTGGTTTATAGAGCAGATTTGCTCACATCATCTAATCTCAACTTTATAGAATTATTTAAATTAAGCATGTGGTCTAAATGCAAACAGGCCTTAAGCGCTATGCATTGCAAGCTGTTGTTTTGTCATCTACTAATTATATTCGTTTATACCTAACAAATAAAATGAGGTTATTCCAAGACTTGCTATCACAACTCATTTTCACATTGTAAAGATAGATAATTTCACAGAATTTGAACATTTCTAATTATTCAGAAGCTGAATACCAGAAGATTTATCCTAATTAAATATATGTCAGTGGAAATGAATTAACTTACAACTCAAAATTATATGTTGGATTATGAACTACATTTAAAATAAAGGTTTTCAAATTGGGTTAGATTTGTGTCTGAACATGCAAACAACTTGGGCATGACAATTTCAAACAGAAGAAACTTTTTTTTAAATATACAAGTGGAAAAGTTACCCATTACATTTCCCAGTGTGTACAAAAAGAAAGAGGCTTGTGAATATTGTTATGCATTGATGTTGTCTGAAGATACATCTAGATTAAGATAGGATGCCTTTGAAGTCTTCGACAATAACAAAGTTTATAGAGTTGGAAGAAATGTGTATTATTTTTATGTATTTTGGTATCACTGATTCTTGTATGTTCCCCACTAAACCTTAAAAGTGTTTTTGTGGGTTTCCTCATATTTCTCCATATTCTTATATGAGGAATAAGCAACTTACTTTTCCAAAACTTCACTACACACATATACATAAAAGACTGTTTTTCTTTTCTATGTTGTTCTTTTCTATGCTCTTTTCTAAAAATCACAAGTCTTTTCAAAAGATGAACAAAATATATATTCCAGAGATATATGAGTAGGATGTTTGATATGAACAATACCAAACAAAAAAAACCCATCCATCACATGGAAATCAGAATTATGTCTCTAGTAGAGGTTTGGAAGAAAAAAAGAAGCAAGGAAAAGTGACTAGTACAGGCATGGTCTGATAACTGTTGCGGATGGATCCCATATACTTTGGATTGTGGCTTTACTGCTACCTCCAGTGAAGTGCGGAGTAATTCCACTTTTATTACAGTAAAAAGAAACATCATTTTAAATTGGGGGCCAACCTCCTGAAAAGACCTCAACCCAGCCTCTCAAAGTAGGTGTGCACTGTGTTTGTGTTTTATTGATTCGCAAACAGAAAGCAGCCACTGGTGTAAGAAGACGGCCACTGATGACTAATATAAGCCATAATTACTCTATAATCTCCATGAAACTAAGGTAGAAATAAAGCTTACAATTTTATGCACAAATTATAGAAAAAAGGTGAGACTAGTTCAAGGCCAATGAAAATATGATTTTTTGAAAACTAAGCTGTAGTAGGAACAAAACAATCTGTTTCCAGTAGTTCTCACAGTAAGCAGACTACATATTCTGTTTTTAAGGAGAAAGTGAGCCCCGCACAGAATGCTGAAAGAAAGCTGAAAAAAAAAAAATCAAACAGCAAAGACAGAAGAGCTTCAGAAAATAATTATTTTTGTGATTAATGTTTTAAAAAGGGAATGATGAAAGCCATTCCATAGATCAAATGTACTCCTAATAACACCTGGAAAGTTCTTTTGAAGAGCTCTACCTCTGATTGTTCTTAACACCACCAACAAGTAGCTCTTCTCTAATTTGTACCTGTCTTTCAGTCAGTCACACATAATACTGGATACCTACCAAAAATATCAGAAAGACTGAATTAATTCTTGATCCCTTGAGAGCTGACTCAGATAAAATGCTAGAGACACAAGCAATGATGAGGCATGGGGTCCCTTTCGATTTAAACTATTTTTTTTAGTTGTTCTTTGTGCCTTAATGTTTATATTGCACAATATTTTCTTGACACACTCCACAGCCAAAACTCAGTCAATAACTTTTACAACAGAGAAAGAAGGAGTTTTTTAATATTTCATGCAAAGGCAGGAAAATAAACTCTTTTTCCCCTATCTTCTCACTTATAGTCATTGACAGCCTAACATGCTGTCATTGCCACCCATGGAGATGTCTGAAAAATTCTTAATAGGAACCTCCATACTAACTCTGATGAATGAAAAAATTCATGTAGCTTTCTGCAAGAACTTGCATGATTCAAAACTTGCTTCTTTGTGACTGAGCCCACTTGATATAAATATGTTTCCTCACTTCTCCAACCTTATTTTCCCTTGCACCATAGTGCATAGCTGACCAGCAAGCATAGCCTTTCCTTTTGCATATTGCTGATCGCAAGGAATAAAGTTATAGCACTCTACAAGCTTATACAGTGATATTGCCAAATATTCATGCAATTAAGAAACTTAGGAGACTTCATATTTACAGAAATGCTTGTCGATGACTCCAACAGTGTTACTGTTGCCTAGTTAGAAATGCAACAGAAGAAGGAAAGAACAGTAACTTGTTTTGTTGCTAAAAGGTAGTCATCCATAGTAGATAGTTAATAGCAAAAAGATTATAATCATATTAACTTCATGTATTATGCTTGAGGGGTTCATCTTCACCTTCTATGGTAGGAGTGTAAAACTAATTTAGACGATATATACAAAAAACTGACGAAGGGTACCAACTGCATCTCTTTAATCCCACATTTCAAGAATAGATACAGTCTTTCATTGCTCTTATATCTTCTAAATTCTTGGTGGTTTCCTGGTGAAGAAATATTGCAACATGCAGCTTTAGGCACCAGTTTAGGCACCAAAATCAGACACTGAGTGTAACTCATTAGGTGCTCTGTGGAGTCGGTGGAAGGAGAATGGGTCCTCAGAAAACAGTTCAGAGCAGACACCTGACTGTGGTGCTTATTTGTCCTCTGGAGGAAAATCTCTCCTTCTCTCCCTTTCCCTTTTTATCATAACAGCAGTATGACATATTGACAAAAGTACTTTAAGACAGGCAATATGAAATTTTCTCATAATATCTTATTTTAAGGTTTTTTTTCCCTATAATTCTTTGCTTCTCCTCCCTACTATTCTGAATGACACCTCTTTTAACCCTTGTGTGAAAAAAAATTAAATGCAGCTGTACGTAGGTATTAAACAACTTAATGCCGCTTACCTGTATTAAGTTACCCAGTTATTTGTATATTCCTTTTACTCAAATTCCTAGAAGTAATTTCTAGCCCTCCCATTCCTAATTACAAGCATGTTATGCAATTTACATAATGAAAATGTGAATACATTAAGTGTTCCCAAGGAAAAAGAATGAGAAAGAGAGGAAAAAGCGGAGAGAGAGGGGAAGAGGGAGAGGGAGGCAGAGAGAGAGGGGGGAGGCGAGAGAGAGAGAGAGAGGGAGATGGCTGGTGATATGATGCAGCTGAACACTAGATGTTGGAGTCTATTTTACAAGAAGCAGAACATCAGACATATATCCTGGAAGCTTTCCAGTTGCCCAGAAGCCACAGATCCTAATTTCTACATTCAGGCATCAGCATGTTCACTTCACCTCTATCATGGTCTGATTACTTAGTTGGAAAATATTATAGTGTTAACAACTTTTCTTCAGTCGGTACACAGTAAAATTTACATACTGCATTTGTAGTGTCTGGCAAGGATAACTTTGTACCATGTTGTGTGACAGTTGTCTTTGTTACTCTCATCCGTGGTTGTTTCTGACCTAGCAGGTAAGCAGCAGCATTTCTGTAGGGTAGGAGTGTACAATGTAAGGAAGAAGGCTTTCAAAATTGATGGGGTTTGAATTTTCACATGTAAGTTATATGTTTGAATGGCCTGGTTCTTTGGCATGCAAGCTGAATTTGTGTAAGTAGGCCTGTTTTTTAGGGAGTAGATACTCATAATCTTTTTTGCAATTCTTTTTTAATATAAAAAAATACAGATATGTTTCAAGTAAACCATTTCAAAACTAAGACTCAAAACAATCATTTTAAAAAATGCAGTCCAGGTTGTATAAGGAATACTCATTTGAAAGGAGAATTACTTTTTTTTTCTTTCATAGTTATCATAACTAAAACATAAACCCATTTCAGAAAAAAAAAAAAAGATGGGGGTAGCAAATAAGACTATGTATTAAGAACTTTTTGAAGCTAACCAGAATGGCCAAGAGTCCAAAGAATTTTCCTGGAGCTGATTTAGTCCATGGAATTTGCTATGCAGAATAAGAACACCTGCAGAAGGGAAATATCTTTGAGGTTCGGGGAATCTAAATAACTATTGTACTCTAACTCATTTTGAGTAAACTTGCTACAAGCTCCAAAAATGGCCTGAGAAGGTAGGATATCTCCCTAGATTTCTACAGACTATATTCACTCAGACAACTTCCACTGAAGGCCTAGGCTCTCTTTTATCTTGAGAGAGTCAAATAAACTTAACACATAAAATGGTATGTAGAAAAAGTGATATTGTGTATCATGTATAAAAAATATATAATCCCAGTTCTAAGTCAGTGGGGTTTGACAAAATTCATGAATATGCTTATTTTTATTAGCATTTCTGAGGGGAAATGGAACTTTCTTCCTTCAAAGATATCATTATCACATTTGAGCAAAATTACAGTTTTGAATGAGAGCTATATTTACAACCTACAGAAACTTCTGTCATTTACAACCTCCCAGAAGTGTATAGGCATGAGTGGTTTGATACCAACCCTTCATATATAGGTAATAATTTAGCATTTAATTTTCTGCATTCCACAGTTCATGCTCAGGAACAGATATCTTTCTCTATTCTTAATGCTAAACTGTGAGCTAACATCAATAATGGCATTTCATGCCATTCTTTTATTTCTCTTATGAAGACTTTTGATAACAGAAGGGCAAGAGGAGATTTATTCTCTCAGCCAGCTTTTAAAACATATTTAAAACAACAATTTAGATTCTCTGAAGACACCAAACCATTAATGAATTCAATCCATTTCTTGGTGGGAAGGTATAAAGGTCAATTTAAAATATATAATGAATTTCTTCAGGTAAGTGAGGGAAGTCAAACTCAAGTTTCTAGGCAATTACAGACAATCAAAGATCCCCACCCTAGGTTCTAGAAGAGCAATGAAGATAAAGTGTTCTGTAAAACGTGCCATCAGAGCTTTCGTGTTAGAAGAATGATCATGAGGCTCTTCTTTAGCCACAGAAACCAGCCAGAGAAATACAACAGAAGACTTTGTCCCAGGCTTCTGCATGATATGTTGCTCTTGCTATACACAAGATCTCTGACCCACGGTCAGAAACCACAGGGTTAATGGATATATATCATAATGAACCCTAGTCTGTGCAACTTTTAGTTAGCATTTTGAGGATGGTAATTATAATAATAATCTGTAAAACTTGTGTCTGGACCTTAGAAAAATCACAGTTTAAGGCAATTTGTATTCAAGAGTCCAAAGTAAAAAAAAACAAAACACAAGTCCGTCACTATTAAGTTTCTTTCAATGCCGTACAGCTCCCAGCCCTAACAACTTGGAGGGACTATTCACTTGGAGGAACTATTTAATGAGATAACAGCAAGTTATTTTGGATGAGATTTTTATTTATATTCTAGAAAATATAGATCAATTACTGCTTCCCTGTCCAAGTTATTTCTTCTTTCCTATCTTGGAATGTCATTGTCCAATAAAGCCATCATGGCAAATTCTTGTCACCTGCTAGAAGCTCCTCTGGTATCTCTCCCTCCTGGCAATAGCTTGTGTAACCACTTGACTTTTTAGGTTCAATCCTGTGATACTGTGCTTTCCATGAGTTCTTGCACAGAAGTGTCAAACATGCCGCTTGCCCTCCATTGTTCTCCCACTCACCAGCCCTGGCCTGTCTGGAAGGACAATTGCAAACTTCTAGACAGCTGTGGGACCTCCACTGCTGCCATAGTTCTGCTTTTCTCAGACAGAGGTTACACTGAGCAGCACATACTGTACTGAGTTTCCCTGGCCTGCAAGATTCATGCCTGCTCCCTCTGCTTCTCTAGGGGTATTTCTTCAACTTGGCATTAAGTTCCCAGCTCCTAGAGCCTTGATGATGTTCTCTCCTTTGTCTCCCTGCACCTTTCAGGGCATAAAGACTCATCTGGGTCTTTCATTCCTTGCTTAAGGATCCTACAGATTTCAGGTTAAAAAAAAAGGAAGTCTACCTTTATGATTCACTTAAATGTTATCTCATCTGCCTCCGATCTCCTACAACCCAAAGGGGAAGGGTACTACTGGTGATATACAGTAACATTTCTGACATGCCTCCTTCTGCCCTTTTCCCTTAACTAGGGAAAGCAATATATTAACCCCTGGCTGCAGTGTTTAAGTACATCACTTGAGCATCAATCTGTTGGATAAGTTCTTTAAATGTGTTAAAGAGCTCATTTTAGCAAACTGAAATTGTTCCATGGCATTGTCTTTATCTCTGCCTCTGGTACTGATAAGACTGTTCTCTTGACATAGGAATCCTGTTGGAAACACAAGTGCATTTATCTCCCCTGTCAAAAAATTGCATTGAAAATATGGATCTAATTTATCTGGTTTTATGGTTATTATTCATCTGGAAAAAAGAAAATTAAAAATAAGGGGGAAAAAAAGGCAATTAAAAGGAAGAAGATAAAAAAGCTTTACAAAAGAACAGACTTCAAAGCCTTCATGTTTACTGAAATCCTTGTTGTCCTATTGCTTAGTCAATAAAGATAATTGGCTAGAAAATCTGCACTCCCAGTCATTTTCCCATCTTTCTCTTCAAACTCTTATTGATTAAACTCTTAGAGAATGGAATTTTGTGTTCACTCACTTTCCAAAACTTTGTGACCAACATGAAGTCTTGCTTGAGATCAGCATCTCATTTTTCAATTTGTATGAAAAGGCTGAGAGATAGGATATACTGACAATCAGTCAACTGCAAATTGTAACTAGATTCAGGCACTTGGAATGAAACTCTTTGATGGCAAATGACTTTAGGAATCATATGAGTTCAAGGTTAAATAAAATGATTACAAAAGAGCTTTTAATTCTGATAGAAGCAGCTTACTTCATGTAACTTTTATCTAAAAAAAATGTACAATTGAAATCACCCCCAGGAACAGCTAACAAAAAGATGTTTAGTTTTTCTTTGCATGTTACGTCCATTCTTCCTGTGTCATGATTTTTAATCAAGAAAATGGTTAGTGCAGCATAACCTAAGAGAAAGGGAAGATCATGATAGAATTTTCCCCTGCAATTTTTGTAGCAATGCAAGTTGACATAGGAAGTTTTTAAGTTGATGAAGCTATTTTTTTTTTCTACAAACTCAGGGGGTTTTATCTAATTTGGAACACATTTCATAAGACAAACTTTACTACATTAATTTATAACACAATTTTAAGCTCGTTCATAATTATTTATAAAGAATCAGAACTTCAAAAGAAGTGGAGACTTGCACAAAAGTCTGGGGAATCCTCAGTATAACTCATTAAAAGAACTGAGAGCCACTAGCTAATGACTGTTTCAAAACCATAATTTGAAAACAACAGTAGTAATATTCCAAGTGCAAATGCAGTCAATTAGACAAAAATATGTTCAGTTATTAAAAAGAAAAAAGCATTTATCTAATGAAACACTGTTTAATATTTAAATAAGTTACCCTGGTTCTGCTTACCACATCTGCTAGTGCGAAATGTCTTACATTTGTTCTTGACTTTCATATTAGTAGTTGTATTAAAAATAATTTTTTGAAAAAATTGAATGAACAGTTTCTAAATACCATTAGTTGACAATTAATAATAAAAATGCATTACTTTCATAACTGTTTAACTTGTTTTTTTCCTCCTCTACCCTTATTTTGAGATGTTTATGGTTTAATTATATTCAAAGTCCCAAAGGCATCCACTTAAAAGAAGAAAAGAACTACATCATTTTAGACCAAAAACTGTCAGACAAAAGCACACAGTTTTATTTTCCATAAGATATTCCTGAGAATTTGTGGCACAGAGGTGTTCGTTTTGAAATTAGAAAGCAATACAGCAATCCTGCCTCTGTTTCTAGGCTCTGTTGTGTTTTCTTCTTTATCATGTACAGTCAAATTGCTTGAGCCTTTCCATGAATCTCATTGTTTGCCTCCTCATAACTCAGCAGTGTTGTTTTGCTTCTGGTGAGTCTACTCACGTCTTTGTCTTGCCCTGTAAATGCTGGGCCTGAAGGTGCTCCCTCACAGTCACTTATGAAGGTGTCATTTCCCTGACTCAAGCCCTGGCAATCTGCAAGAATTTGCAAGAAAGAGGAGGACCAGTGTACAGAGAGTGTGCCTCAGGCAGGAAGCCCTTCTCTATATGTCCTCTGGGTGCATTCAGGACCATATACAAAGTCTGTTTTAGATTGTTATTTGTTTATATCAAGGGCCCAAGTTTTCCGTCAGGGATATAGGAAGTGATCGAGACGACTTTGATAACGGTACAAGGAAAAAGGCAGATAAAACATATGCTTTCACAGAGGGTTCTTCCTCCCAGCTGTGAACTGTAATATACATTAGTGGAAGCACTTTAATTTAATTGTGTGATCATTTTATACAGAGTCCTTAAGTGAAATTTTAGCCTCATTTAAGTTTTCTTTTACATTTCAATGACTACAGAAGACAAGCAATTTGACCTATTATATTTTGTTGTGACTTTAAGATGTAATGTGTACAGCTCAGTAGCCAAAAAAAAAATTGTAGTGTTTTGTGATTATCTCCAGACAGACCTATTCAGATCCATAAAATAAAAATATGTTTTAATTAAGAAAAAGCATCAAGTATAGGGTGTCTTTTTGACAAATTTTTTGTTCATGTTGAGGCTGTATGACTTAGTATGACTTGGGCATAGTGTTGTTAAATATTTTCAATTTACTATAGATATGCTTTTATATCTTACATAATATTTATGTGCATATTCCAAAAAAGGGGAAGAGATAAACATTAAATTCTCTTGTTGTGTAATACTTAAACAGCAACAAAATAAATTTGGATTTTTTTAACTTGCCCACAGTTATTTTCATCTTGACATAGGCAAAGTATATATTTGTGTTATTTTACATTCCTGTCCTTACTGAAAACACACTTAGCCAATCTTTCCACTTCAGCAACTAACCATTTTTAATATTATTTATGAATTGTACCACTAAATAATTTCAAGAAGTGTGTCTGCTCTAAATGCATCTAATGGGTTATTTGAGATGAAACATTGGCTGAGCTATGGTACAGGCCCTTCAACTTTCTCTGTACAGTTACATAAATTCCTTTGTAGATGTAAGATTTGGCATGACACTAAAAGGTGCTCTTAAAAATATCTTTACAATATCTTTTCTGTCCAAGATTTGGAATGAAGCTGATTATATCTAAGCCCGAGAAATTAATGGAAGAGTATGGAGCGTCAGGTGTACTAGGGATAAAAAGCTCTGGCACTGGCTCAATAGTTAGCAATGAGTTGAACTATGCAGGATAACAGATATGTTCAACTGGTCTGGATAACCACCATTTGACATCTTCTTTATTGAGTCTTAGTGGAGCTGCATTCCTTAGTAATGTTCCAAAAATTGTTAGACATCAGCAGCAAGGAGAAACAACAGCAGCCTCCCAAAAGAAAACATCACATGGGTGCAATTATAAGACTTGCAAAAAATTGGCCTATTTATGAGACAATGTATATCAGCAAGGTTCATCTAAGGTCAAAGGAGGGATAGCCACAAACGCTAAAGGAAGAACAGAGGTTACAGCTGATGAGAAATGCCATCACTACCATGCCGCTGGGAAAAGAAAATGAGCAATAGTATAAGATTTTCAATTGAGGAATTGTTCCTTTTTCTGGTTGTACTGTATCTAGCATACTGCTGGCAACTACTGAAATACGAATAAGAAAAAACTCCTGCCTATGTCAAGAAGCTGGATTCATATTGAAAAAAACAATTGCTTCCCCAGGTCAGATAAGACAGCAGATCATGCAGCTGAATAGACAGTAACCTTAAGAACAATTTTGTACCTGAGAATCTTGGTTTATTTAAAATAAAACAAATACTCAACCGCCTGTAACCCTAGTTTTAGAGAAAATTTTACAAATACGAATCAATTTACACTAAAGATTGAAAAGCAGAAAGGCAAATATAACCAAGCTGTAAAAAAAATTACTCTCATTTTGTTAACAAACTCCTCTGTTCTTTAGGGGATCTGGCTCACAAATGCTGAATACTTGGGGCTATGTTATATGTCAACCAAAGTTTTCATATAGGTACTGAAAATGATGTTTCCTGGCCTATGAAAGAATTTCAATCATTTCTACACCAAGACAGGATCAGTTCTCTCACGAATTAAAACCCCAAGATCCCTTCTCTAAAATAGACTGGAACAGTATTAAAAACAATAACTAGAAGAAAAAATTTAGGTGAATTAATAGCATTTACTTATGTTTACTTAAACCTCAGGTTTTGGTGCAGGTCCCGTAACGCATTAGGAAGTTACGGCTATTAATCAGGATCTATATGCTGTCTAACCAGTGCAAAGGAGCCTGTGTTAGGGAATAATCTGCTTCAGTTTTTTCTGCACACCCACCTAAACATCCTTTTACTCTGCCAAAATTGGGCCTTTGTCATTCAGCACTATGGTCTTGCCACGTCCTGAAGAGCTATGAGCTCTCTGGTGACTGCTTGCTTCTCCCATTGGCCGAAAGCCATGGATGCCTCTCGCAGAGCAGCTGCAGAAGGGCTTCCTGCTGCTGTGGAACCTTCGGGCCATGGGGACACCCAAGGCTTCATTGTCTTCTATGGCTAGAGTCACCATGCTCCTCTGTCACTTCATTTCTGGTTACAGGCTGATGAACTTTCCTCCCTGGAGTCAGGCTGTGGTGTCTCCTCTTCCTTCCGTACTTATGAGCATGGCTGCTGACATCCCCAGCTGAGAGTCTCACCCAGGGATCTTCAATGGCCACTTGCTCTTCATGTGAAAAGTAACCTAAAAAGACCTGTGCAACAAAGAAAAAGCCATTGATTTCTAGGTCAATTCTCTTATTGACATTAGAATACAGCACGACAGGTATTTGGGTATTTTTAATGGAGCAGAGTGAAACAACAAAGATGAATCAAACACAAGCAGCCTCTGCAAATTTTCAAGAACAAACTCAAGTTTATTCCATAAGGCTGCAATGGTAATTATAAATACGGAGCTGCCTAAACCATAATGGAAGATATTGTCAGGCCCCTGAGGGCACTGCAGGCCCTACTGTCCCTGCCCTTCTCTCCTAAGGCTCCCTCACCCTGCCCAGGGCCCAGGACCCATTTCAGCCCCCCGGAGCCATCAGTCCCTGCCCCAGCAACCACACAGCAGGACCAGTCTCCAGCTCCCTGCAGCCGTCCCATGCCTGGCCATGGCCCCCCAAGCCAGGACCACCCATTGGACCATGTCCAACAAGAGATGGTGCAGAAGGCCTGTCCAAGCTCTTACAACAAAACATTTCAGTTAATTTTGGATTTGGCTTAGAGCAAGCATCAGAAAGTGACATCTGAAGACTTCAGGGTTCTAGTCTGGTCATTGCCATTACTTATTCTTGAAAAGGGCTAATACTTTTGGCCTTTTTTACTTGATCACATCAACTTAGGACGATATTACAACTGAATATTTTAAATTGCTTGACCAGATTATATTTTGCCTTATTTTTTTATCAAAAATATGAAACTTTTGAGTGACAGTGGGGGAAGGAAGAGAGATAAAGAGAAAGCAAGAAAGAGAAGGGGGAAGAAGAAAAGGAAGAAGGAAGGAAGGGAAAATTAAAGGAAGGAAGGAAGGGAGGAGGGAAGATAAAAATATACGAATTCCAGCAGAAGTTAAATAAAAGGTGACTTGGCAGTCAAACATAATGTAATACACTCAGTCATTTTGGCACATAATATTTGGGTTGCTTGACCATTGTTATCTGTTTATTTCTACCTTGTCAAGACTGAGAGCAAGAACAGTCGTTTGTATTTGTATAGTACTGAGTGCAACTGAACCTGAATTCCAGGTGCTTGTGAAAACAAACCAGTTATAGAAAAGGATGGCTGAGGTACAGAGGTGAATTTTGTAAACTTCATATTAAGTTTACTGTAATAAGCTGTAGCAATTGTCATTTATGCACCTATCAAGAGGAATAGAAAAGACAATTAGAAACTGTCCATTATATTTTTATCAGTGCTCTTGGCTAGTGTCATATAGACCTACAAAAAGTTAAAAGACTGAGTATTTGATCAAGATTACCACAATGTAATTACAGAATGAAGAAACTGTGACTTTAAGAACTGAAAAATCAAAAAAACACACATTTCTGAGAAACAATAGAAACCAGAGTGAAATATAGCAAAGGAACAAAAGATTTGAACTTGGCTAATATCCATGTAATGTACATCTTGCAATGTCCACTAAGTATAAATATTCTATGACAAGTACATTCTGTAGGAATTCCAATAGATGATTAAAAAATGCTACATTATGCATGGCTTATTTGCAAACCAGAGCCAAGACAATATTTTAAAAAGTAAAGCAACCCTTTGACAATCGCTTATCATTCAAACCAAGTTATGAATACATATAATTGTTTTACTTGTAAAAGTGTAACAAATCAATTTTATCATGTAAAACAAAAATGAAGTAATACACAGCTGCTATGAATAAACACAGAAATCCATATCATTCCAGATTTTTAAAAACCTAGTTAATTCTAGGATGTTGGATCTAAAAGTATTTGTTGAATAAAAATCTGTCACCTTTCAGATCCTATATTAGTGCTCAGACAACACAAGGCTAGTTTAAATGTTTTAGGGAAAAATCTAATAGATATTCCACTAGGCTCAGTGCTTCTGCTAAATTTACTAAACAGATGTGCATTTTGTATGAAGAGGTTTCATGGTTAATAGTATAAATACGTTTTCCCTATGTTACAGATTCTTTTCTCTGCTTTCTAAACTTCTGTTGAGACCTGTGGACAACTTTCAACATTTAAAACCACTCCTAATCACCCTTTTCCACGTAAGCCAAAGCATTTAGCAATTAGCAGGGTGAAGCAGGTTGAGAATACTCTGGTCAATGGTACATCATGAATCCAACTTGAGTTGTAAGAAGGGGTAAAATACAACACAGGTATTTGACAACTGGCTAGACGTAGTGAATGCTGTCAGTTCCTCACTAAGTGCCCATACGATGACTTGTAAATAGCAGGTAAACATTTTCCTGGTAATTCTTTCTGCTTCTGAAATCTGAAGAGACAAGGTGGACATGTGTGCAAAATTCCTTGGCTACAAAGGAAGACCTGCACCTGTACCAAAATTTCCCAAGTGGTAGAGGTGTTACCTTGGGGTCTTTCCTGGCTTGTGCAGTACACTTCTCATGCCTGCTGTTTTAGTAATAAAACAAAACTCCAGTCTCAGCTCTCCTTTACCCACGTCTACTGCATGTTCTGACTGGATTAGGATGTTGTACTTTCAGCATGAAACACATATAAACCTTGCCAACAACTTCAGTATATCTATGTTTGTCATGGTCTTGTTATGCCAGTAAAAATGAATGTTCATTTCACATCGTGTTAGTGCTGTCAGGACAGGGGAAAATAAAAAAAAAAAAGAAAGGGAAATGTAATGATTTCCATACTATTCTAACAAACCTTGCAACCACAGCTTTTTTCCTGAGTTCCACTGATGTGTCTTGATGAGACTTGACAGTCTGGAAAAAGACTTCCTTGTCAATGTCACCATCCTGCATACAAAATTTATATACCTCTTTCTGTATGGGTACCTATTTCTGCTTGAGGATTTATTTTTCTTCTATTACAATCAATGGCCTAAATTCTTCAGGTTTCCTCCTTGCTTTTCCTCTCCCTGTATATGTCTAGCCCTGTGCCTAGCTTAATTTCCAGGTGAATCAGTCAACATTGAAACCTCTATCTTTCTCTTCTGCCAACAGGTCTTGAATCTTCTAGCAGTGGCACAGATATTGCCTCAAGTTGCTTCTGCTCTGCTGTTCCCACTCTGCCAGCAAATACTAAGTCACAGATGTAAGTTTTCTGCATCAGTGTATGTTGCCCATTTCAGCATTGGGCTTCTCTGCTTAAATGCTATACAGGCAATTGAGCAGCCCTTGGGCCTGGATGTTGTTGAAGTACTCTTAAAACTTATACAATACATTAATAATCAAAAAGTCAGCAGGCTAAACATCAATCTGTTGCTGCATTTTGTGAGCTGTGCCCCTGGACTATAGGTCTGAAACATTAATACAGCTGAATGAAACAAATATCTTACAGAACACAACTGTGAGTCAATTTGCAATTTACTGAAGCTGCCTTTGGGTAGGACAGGTGGATAAGCATCCTAAATCCCCTGTGCTCTTTTTCAGGCCACAGTTCCAACTAGGAGACTTACAGCCCCTCAGATGGTAACACCCTGAATGGACAGTGACCATTCACTTAGCCAAGTTGCTCATTATTTTTTTGTGTGCTATTTCCTCTACACTTGATGCTGATTTTTGTTTCTGTACAGAAAATGGAGGTTTTTAATGCTTTGTGAATAAACTAAAGATATGTTTAAAAAACTTGCTAATAAACATATTGCATCTTGTGTCCTATCGAAGACACTTGTCTGGTTCCCAATGTCAAACTGGCTAGGGAAGTGGCTACAGATTAGCAGACATCTGTCTTGAGGGCAGTAATTTTTGCTTACCCTCTTCATCCTGAGTGGCTCTGCTTGCCCTTTATTCCCACCACCATTTGAAGATAAATGTCCATTCCTCTGCATCTGGCAGAGCAGGTGATAAATATATAGAGGTCTCTGAAGATACAGTATTTTATTAAAATTGCAGTGTGTGTGTATATACATAACAGAGACATATGTATATCATATGGTTACACATATGAAAGCAAAGAGCTCTTTTACCCAGGCTGTTATTTTGTGAAGTAGTTCTTGATCTTCATTGTAGTTTTTAATCTGTGTCTGTAATTGTATAACACTAGTTCCTAGCACTAGCCCTCTCATATCCAAATTTTTTATTGCCTTTCTACTAGTCCTGTTCTGAACTCATGTTTCAAACACACTCACATTTTACTATCACTGCTGTGTGAAAGCTGAAAGCAATCAGAAAATTGTGGAGAGAACCAGCCCACTACATGACCTCATTTCAGGAACAATTTCTCCTTAACAGCAACTGCATAGGGATTTTTTTTCTCTGGCAGTGAAAGCATTTGTACACTCTCCCTGATCCAAATCCTGCTTTTACAGGGCTTGTTTACATGGTGGCACTGAAGACACGATCTGCCTTCATTAATGCCTCCCTGGCTGTGCAACTTCAGGGCACAGGAGCGAGGAAGCAGCCCGTGTCTGACAGGACGCAGTGTCTGTGAGCCACAAGCTGTTCATCCACCTCTGTATCTCCATTAAATAACTATTGCTTCCACACCATCATGTGCTGTGAATCTTGTTTCTTCTTAACCCCCATCTGTGACCCCACAGGTATAACTGCCACCGTGCAACTCCAAGGGAGAAAGAAAAATCTTTCTTTCAAGGAAAAATAATAAATACAATCATGTTGGCCCAGATGCTTTAAACCAGAAATTCTGAGCCTTGTTTGAAGTCAGCGCTGTCTGCGGCTACATTGTGGCGTGACCTAATTGTATATAAAAACTTATTTGTTTGTGAAATAAAATAATTAAAGAAAAATAATTAAATAAAATAGTTTTTACTGCTTTTATTTATTTATTTCTTTTCCTCACCTTCTACCACGTCTCCATGGTTTAATGGCACCTGCATATGACCATCCTGACAAGCTGTCATCTCACCTTAATGTGTAAAACCTCCAATCACTTCTAGCTATTGCCCGCCAAAGAAGAAATGCGAGTAACAGTACATTATGAGCAAATGAGAGCAGGAAAATAAAAAACAAAACAGCAGAAGTGAAAAGACCTAGGAAATCTAACATAAGTGGCAAAGATTGCTTGTACAAGAAATTTGGGCAATATTGTTAGAGTCTATTTTAAAATCTTCAACAATTATTTCATTAATTTTTTCAGTCTTGTGTCTTAAAATTGTCAGGTTTATACATGTCCTACAGTTTATTGTAAAAGTTGATATTTTTTCTTATATTTTGACATTTTTCCTCCATAAGGCAGAGCTAATACAGTTATCTCTTAATGAGGCTTTCAGTCCCCAAACAGTCTGAAATTGTACAGCATACCTTGAATGAGCCTTCATTTTCCAGTAAAAAGTTTTTAATCAATGCATCAATTAGGGCAATGAATTCACAATTCCTCAGCAGGCTCAGAAAGGTTTTTCATCTTGAATTAATAGAGCAGACCAAAAAAAAAAAAAGAGAATTAAGAAAAATGAAAAGTAACACATTTAAATGTAGTAAGTTGTCACAGCAAAAGGAAAAAGTTATGAAAAGACATCTTTAAATATTATTATCAAACTTAAGCTATTTATTTTAAACAATTTTTTTTTTTCCCAAGTGCAAAAGGAAAGTAAAAAACACTTCTTTCTCTTTTGGAAAGTAGTATTGAATTGCTAGCTTTATTTCTGTGTAACCTGATATAGAAAATGAAAGCCAATTGCTTTTCTCATCTCAAACCTGGACAAATCTCTATTAATGCAATAAACCTTCATTTTAAAAGATTAAAATGTTTGAATACAAAAAGTAAAATAATGAAGGTGTGTATAAATGTAACAAGTGAGATCTTTCTTGTTGCATATGCTATTATACGTATTCTGTCATTGAGAAAGGACTGCAGAGAGAGAAAAAAACCCCCATACATTTCCTTTTCTTTCATTTTTTTCTTTATTATTTCTTGACATTCAAAATGAAGAATCATTAAACAAAGATGGGCCTTTCTTCATTGCAGATATCAATACTTTCTCACAGTTAAGTGTTTTATTTCAGCTCTCCAGGTATCCTCCAAATGCACAAATCCACAGTATATATTAAAAACAAGTAAAGTCCCTAAGACAAAATGTAAAAATTTGTAACCTTCTGAAATACCCTTAACTGAAAAGAGAATAATAGGAGAAGCTTAGGCTAAGAAACCTGTGGAAACATCATGGGAGAAGACTTTCGAATGTTATTTCGTTCAATTTACTGAGGTTATCAAGTTGATTTTCGCATCCTGTATTAAACTTCTGACAGTATTGCAACAAACATTGCAATTGAAGGAAAATAAGGTTTACAGCTTTTGATTTATCCTCCCATATCAAAAGAACTTGCTATAACTAGTAAGAAGAATTGGACTGTTTCAAACACATTTTAAATGATTTGCATTTTCTTTCTCCTGATATTTTAACATTCCCTCTACTGAATTTCAAAAGGAATCATTCTGAGCACTAGTTAATTGCAATGCTTTGGTTGCAGAATAATTCCCCTTTTAAAGTGACATTTTTGTTGCAAATAAAATACTGTTAAAATCCCTTTCTCCCCAAAGAGGTGCACCATTCTAAACTTCTTGAATGTTTATTTATTTAAGCATAATTTTCACAGGGACTGAGTGATTGCTGTCCGAATAACCTCTGAGACCCCAGAATCTTATGGGACAATAATGACATATTTCATAAACAACTAATGGCAACCCCAGGACCACAAACCAGGCAGGACAGTGAGTCCCAAATAAAGCAGAGCCTTCGTCATGTACTGAATAGTAGTGTATCTAAATGGGATCTAAAAAAGGGGTTGTCAGAATCCACCTATAAATTAGTATGATTAATGTGCAATTAAATATGATAAATATGATTGTTCTCTCACATTAAATACTTTGTGTAATTTCTCAAACTGACTGTGAAGAAGGGTTCAATGAGCACTACATAATACACAGACATTTGAAAATGAAAAAAATAAAAATTTAAGTGGACACAAGAGTTCCTCAGGAAATCCCATGTGAAAAAAAATCAACTCCCAATGCCACACATGAAAGTAAATACACAGAACTGATGCTCTAGAAAGAAGCAGTTCCAGTTGTGACATACTGTTTTGATATCTATAGCAACCACAAAATAACCTTTCCACGTTTGTCCAAGCGCCTGGAAACACAATATATCTGAAGATGGTTTGACAGATCATGATGATAGTGTCTACATATTCACAGGGTAAGAACTGCCACTACAGTATTTCATGATAATAATGGTTTTGAAACTATGCACACAAATATTCATGCCATCAGAAGCTGCTGAGATTGCTTCAGCTTTGGTGATGGTGATGATGGAGCACAGAGTGTGGGATATGGCAGCTTCTCACAGAGTTCTGCAGCTCAAACCTGCCACTCAGGTCTGTCCCTCACCACAAGTTGCAGATTTACCTTTTCCTCATTTGCAGGGCTGTTGTACTGCTTGAACATGAAGAAAATAAGAACATACCAGTGAGAAATGTTGCAGGCATTTCTGGAGGATTTCAGCTCATGGTTATTGTCCACCCTTTACACAATATAGAGCAATTAATATAGCCAGTTGAGACATGTTAACAAAGATCCTTTAATAAGGTTCCTGATGTCTGCACAGCTCTGGGAATACATTAGCCATAAAAATAGAATGACCTATCAATCTTACAGCTGCTCCAATTCAAGGCTACTGACTTTGAGCTGAGAACAGTTTCTCTCTTAAAAGTTATTATCTCATACAGTGGTTGGCCCATGAAACCTAGTGTCATTCTTAACATAGCACAGAGATACTTCCTTGTTTTGGGGTGTGTCAGTAACCAGTGAGAAAACTTTCTGCAATATGTATAACTGCCAGTGTTCAAGAGGCCATCCTTTGTTCTTAAATTATTTCTTCCCTTCAGTGTTCATTTTTCTTGAACTTACAGTGTTTTGAGCTTAGTTATTCATTCAGTAAAATCAATCTACTTTACTGCTGCTGACTGAGTTCAAAATAGTTGCAATTACTTTTTTTTTTATATAATGGTTATCTAAAGGTATCTCTTTCATAAAAAGGGAATTGTGATATTCATCATTAGACGAAGCACACTCTTTCAACCCCAGCCCTTACTGCACCATGCACAACTAGATAAGAAACGCTCATTTCTCTCACAAGGGCCGCTCAGCAGAAGCCACCTTTTGAGTCTGTTAGGGCAGTGAAGATGTACATAACAACTTCAGGACTGAGAACCCCAGGGACAAAATATTAGCTCCTCCTTGAGAGAAGGTAATAATTTTGAGAAATATGTGTGACATGATTTGCCTGTTGCTTTCTCATGTCTGGACAGAGTTTACTAGTTGCCAGTACTTGTGCTGGTGTGGAACACAATCAAGGATTCCCATGAGGTAAGGCTCAAGTCTGTGAGTCTTAAGTCTGACTCAAGATCTTGTAACTTACTTGAATGCAAGTGCATTTTGTTTGCCTGTCAAATGACAAGACAGAAAAGTGACTGAAATGCTTGCTTGTGGGGAGTACCTTCAGTCCACCTGAGTCCTAATCTGCCCTGTGCCTAGAGCTGCTGTACAATGGGCCTGTTGCATGGGAAAGGGATTCAATATGGGCTGTGCTGGTGACAGAGCACTGCAGTAACATCCCAGTTGCACAGGGGAGGTATAATCATGGAGAGGGAAAGCTGGGGTGAAGCAGGACAGCACTGAGTCCCAGTCATGATGGTCCTCTGCAAAAGGAGTCTCTGCTGAAGTTCTTGGCTGGACATGTGTCACTGGATTTTAGCCCTTTCAGTCACTTGAAATTGAAGAGACAATAAACTAGCTTGGATATCTAGCATTAGCTACTTAGGGGAACACTTTATATTTATGCATTTTACCTATATCTAATATCTGTTATTATTCTCAGTGATGTAAGTAAAAGAGGAAATAGGAAAATCTTGCATGGGCACATGACTTCCACTTACTGTTTTTTCCTATATAATATGTAATTTAAGCTTTTTTATAGGTATCTACAGCTCAAAAGAACACCAGCCACCATACAATATATATATATCATATCACACTGCAAAATTCAGTGAAACATTTCTAGCAGCCAGAAGATAATCTGGTTTTGTCCTTTTGTACAAATAAACTAAAAATCAATATGTCAAATTCCAGTGGAAGATGTACTGGGGAAAGAAGCCAATGGCTGCAGTTTCCCAGTTCTCTGCTCTTTGGAATTCAACATGCCATAATAGCTGGAGTTTAGCTGAAACATATGAACTTCAGGGGTACCAAGTTTTCCCAAGGACTGACGGCAGTAATTGTTGTTACCTGATTGAATTACAGGCATTGTTTCAAACTCTGCAAAACAATAATGCCAAAAGAAAACAAGTCTGAATACCACTTTTTGTGCCAGAAGAATTACATAATGAGATAAACATTGGTAATTGTGTTTAGTTCAATAACACTTTTAATTATAGTTGAGATCTCCTTTAAAGTGTATGGATTTTACTGACGTAAAGTAAACAGCTGAAAGCCAAATGAAGGCAGTCTCATAGATTTCTACTGTCTAATTAAAATACAGAAACATTGCTTAACCAATTCAGGCATTTAGAGGGAAAGAAAAAAAAAGAAGCTGTTTGCATGTTTGATACACATTTTAATTATTGCAAGATCTCAAGTAATAGAGTGTGTTTTACATCAAAACAAAATATCTGTAGTCTGGGAATTTAACCTCTCTTTCTTTTTAAGCAGGGCAAACGAGTCAAGAACAGTCTACAATATTTGTATATATAAACACAGATTAGCAAAGAAGTCCCATCACATCCCTTGTGGCCCTGGTTCAGCAATATACTAATGCATATTCCTAAACTTTAATCATGTCAGCAGTCCTACTAAACTGTAAAAAATCTACTTATACATATTTTCTGTTGAATTAAGGTTTGATTTCTGACAACCAAATTGCTGAAGGGAGGCAGAATTCTCATAATCTCATTCTGGGTGTGAAATTTCATATGGCTGCTTTGCCATGGTGAAGAGACTGCAGCAATCCGCATGCAGAAATATCAGGTCTGGCACCATACACAATTTATGTATCAAACAGGGATTCAAAATGACAAATTGCTTATAAAAATATTATCAGCCTTTTACAAAAAGGGGAAAAGTAATATCCAAGGTATTCATTTGCATCATGAATATTCACAAAAACACATTTTAATTTCAAACCAACAAGTAATGCTTGTTTTTAGCAGGCCAGAAAACATTTAATTCATGATATCATATGATTTGTCTCACCGGTCACCATTATGTGCCAGTAACAAAGAATACCAAGTGTACAGAGAGAATTACGCATGATCAACCTCCTCTGGCTCTTCCTAAACTGGTAATTTAAACAGTGTCCTGGTTATTAGAAAGACAATTGTCTATAAATTTAAATGGTTAGAAAAATCCCTATGCCTAGTTTGATGCAACTGAACGCTCCAGAACAATTCCCAGTCACATGTCAAAGAATATTTCCATTTAGCAATTTAGCTAATGCTGTATGTACTTGAATGCCTCCTCTGGCCCAGTCCCCCAGCAATAAGCCAACAGTCTCATGCCCATATTCTCCCTTCATCACTTTCCAGGCTATGGCTTGTACTACCTGATGTCATGGTAATAAACAGGGCATTATTGTGGGCTGCAGAGGCCTCTTGATTTGACAATAGGGTGAGCTATAGCACATTTGCAGAAGGAAGCAACCAAGAGCTCCTCCTCATAACCTGAAAGAGACTTCGATGGGAGCTAGGGCGATTTGGGCGATCATAAATTCAGCCTAACTAAAATGACAGTACATATAGAGCTTATAAAATGGGAAAACTTATAAAAAGGCAAAGCCTTATAAAAACGCTTTTGCTCTGATTCTGTTCTAAACATCCACACAAGTCAGTTCTCACTATCTCCCAATTTTCAAGGCTGTAGATGAGCCATTAACTTTGCATGTTTTGGTCAGTGTCTGCTCCCTAAGCCTTTTATATTCTCAGTGTGGTGGTCTGTTATGGATGCCTTCAGGTCAGTTGCTTTCAGTTACCAGTCTTTCTGAAAGGGTTTTGTGTAATGAATTGCTCTTTGTCTATCACGTCTTTGTCCTTTCCAGGATGCCTTCAGTGGCTGTAGCCTGAATCTGTCTTCTTGAATCAATATTTGTCCTAGCTCTGTCTAAATTTCATCATTGTATTCTTTTCAGTGGAGCTTCAATGTGGGAATGGAAGCCCTTGCTATAGGTAATGATGACCATGGTGCCTCTGCAGCTAAAAATGCAATCTTTTTCCCTCTACTGCTTTGCACATAATTGCACATAGACTGCTGTTCGATTTCATAGATATGGTCAAGGATGGGCAGGAATGATCACAGGATCAAACTGCATTGCAGCTTCTTTTGCTGCAATGCAAACTACAGAAGAATGAATTCCACATGTTTTCATTATTGCTGGTTACAATGTCAAATACAGACAGTCATATTTAAGAATAATGTTAGGATTGTTCAAAGGGCGAGTTATAAAGAGATACCGGTTCCACACTGGCTTCACAGGGGAGCTATTAATCAGCAGTATCACACTGAGAAATGTAAAAACAACTTGGGGGATGGAAAATAAATGAGTAGTGAAAAAGGAATAAACCTCAGGGAAACTGAAGCTGTATTAGAAGAAACTGGGATTCCCAGTGAAACAGAAGACATTTATGATTTATTGGGCAAACTGTTGAAGGGCTAATCCAAACACAGGACTGGGACTGAGTGTTCAAGGTGCCTCTACAAACAGAAAAAGATCTTTATCTCAGGAAAGAGAAACAGCAAAAAGATAAACTGCTGTAACCAGATGTCTCAGACCATTTAGACACCTATCAACTTCAGAAGTAACCAGGGACCTAAAATCTAGATCAATTATTCTGTCAGTAACTACTCAATAATCCCCCTACCAGCTTCTCAAGCTGCCTTTATACTTCTCAGGGTTCCTCCAACCAGTCTGCTGTCAGAAGGGTACAGTCAAGGGTGGAGTCAATATTCACCTGTCAAACATTTTAAGAATTGTAATTCTGAAGACATTACCAAAATACGTTTCAGTGATTAGCAGTGATCCATGGTTAGTAATCCTAAAGTAATTAGTAATCCTATATGTGATTATTGTAGCCAGTAAAACCAGATTTCGGAACAGAACACAGGCCAAATACCTGAGGATGAAGAATTCTAATTCTGTACTTTTTCATAGGAAAGAATCTGTTTTGTTTTAAATTGGAGGAGGCGCTTTGGCATTGTATTTCAAATTAAAAAAAAACCTCAGTGAACCTTATTATCAATCAAAAAAACTAAATAAATATTTCAAGAACTCCATGTTTGCTTTAGCTGTTTTCAGGAAACATAAGTAGTTTGGAGCAACTAATCTGACACATGAAAGGCTTATACTCACATTCAGTTCTCCTCAGGATTGTACATCTTCATCTACAACAGAGGAAAATTTGATCTCTGGACTCTCATTTTGTCTCATTCTATGTGACATAAAAATACTGAAGATACGCCTGCTGCAGGGTTTCTTAAAATAAACAAAAATGTCATAATAATCTGCCCTCCTTAAAAGTGAAGCCAGACTTCATTACTCCTGTAATCCAAACTGGTATATTCCATTGCTTTCTCTTCAAGGACTGTATTTTTCTTTGGCAATTTCCTGTGCCCAGCCCAGGAAAGTGCAATGAAAACTTCAGAAAAAGGCTTTGTAATGCCAAAACAATAATGTGAATGTAGAAGTTAGAAAATACAAGAATGAAGTATCATGCATGCCAATGTGAGGAAAAGAAAGTCCAGCCAGGCTGCTTCCCATGTTTGCTAAATCTTTCTGGTTCATGATTCCACTGCTGATGTAAAAAAATAGTGTTCAGATCTTCAAACTTAAATCTGAGTACTACTAAGCAACTGGTGAAATGTCTTGGAAGAAAAACTCACTTGTTTTTTAAAGGAGGTAAAAAAATAGTATGAGTATTTCAGGAAAACCTGTCATCCATCTCAGACCTCAGTGGAAGAACAATTAGAAGAATTATAGAACATACATAGAAGAGCCTCTTAGGGACTTTCTGTATTCAGTGTGCATTTTAGGTTTTTGTCCTTCTCCTTGACAGAAGGAAAAATATAATTTTAAATTCTAGCAATAAACAGGAAACCTTGAAATACTGTGAAAGCTATTCATCTGCAGGAGGGAGAGTCCTAGAAGAATCCTGCTGTGTTGAGATAATTAGGCCATTAATCAACTCCCTGGATAGGGCGAAGCTAACATTCATAAATCCCTAATGCTGGTTCTCACTTCTTTTTGCTTTAACGCTAGTAAAGCCGTATCATGGCCATGCTTGTACCCTCTCCCCCCACTCAGCTGCCACCTACAGCATCAAAGTACCTACAGTACAAAGACTGATGGGCATCAAAGGTTAAGCAATTGCAAGCCCTGTGAAAGACACATTGAGGCTTGGAGCCTGAAGAATGGCTGAGTGCATGGCTCAGCTCCGGCAAACTGTGCCAGGGCTCATGATTTATTGTTGTTTCCTGCTCTGTTAGTGCTCCATGTCTAACCTAGCAGCTTTGTCTGGAACTAGCTCGATTCAAATCCCTCTGCTGTCACCAGCTGCCCCATACTTTTCAGGTCTGGGTCTTGGCAGAGAAGAAACAATCTGGTTCCAAGCGGCAGTGAAGCAGGTATCCTGCTCTCGCCATGCTCACTCTCTAATGGGGACACGCTGTGCTCAACCCATAGACAGCTCCTTTCAGGAAGAGTAATTAAGGATCATTGCCCTCCACCTTTGCCTATTAGTCCCAACAGATTATTTATCTTATGGACCATACTGCCTCCCATAACTTTATTCTTTGTGCAGCCTGTGCTGGTTTCACCTTGTGCCTCATCTCCAGTGTTGCAAGCTGCAGACCTAAAATTCAAGTTTTTTGTGTTATGAACATATCCTCATCCACAACTGGATGGCTAAAGACATGTCTCTGATACTGTTTTCCGGTGTCTGCTTTGAGTTGCAGGCTAATATGCCAGGTGAATGTAGTTAGGAGAAAGAAAAAGAGGGAAATTTGAGCTGAGGGATTAATCTCTAGACAGAAGAAAGTGCAGCTGGTCATCTCAGCCTGGAGATTTCCTGGGGAAGAGGTGCAACGCACTGCTTTTCTCACCAAAGACGTCAATGTACTTATTGACAGAGTCACAGGTGATTAAAGAATAAGATCATGTGTCACTGAGCTCACTGCCAACTGTAAAAGAAGAAAAAGGGTCTTACACTAATACAGTCCCGTTGAGCAGTGCCCTGTGAGGCATGGAGGGTGGTACCATACTGAAAAAAATCACTTGTATAGGGGAGGTGTGCATTGAAACCTGGGAACAAGAAACTGAAAAGGAAGAGGAAAGTCAGTGTCTGAATAAGAGGTAAAAACCCCAAGCCACAGTGTGACATAGGGAATGATGTGATGAAGGGGGGTGGCTGTTGAAGGTTGTGAAGGGAGTAAGCAGAGACAAAGTGGTAGCAACAGTGACTATCTATGAGGAAAAGAGCTCTTGACATTCCAAAAATTATCTTGTAGCTCCTGAAAAGAGGGTGCCTGTCTTCCCTACAATAGAGAGCCCTGAAATCTACAAACTGTCTCAAGACTGCTCAGACCTTACTGGTCTATGAGGACACCAGACTGGCAACCCTGGGAGGCAAAAGGGTAGTAGCAGCCATGGAACAGGTGATAGATGGGGGAGCAACAGTGTCCTCTGTCCTTTACCTGCCATGTGTTGATGACAAAGAGCATTAGGTCCCAGAAGAGGGCTTGGAGGTGATCTTCCTCATCTGAAAGGTTTTCACCCACTGCTGGTCACTGTGCCACAGATGCAGTGCAGTCTCCAGCAGTCACTGCTCATCTTACAGGCCCAGAGTGTCAGCCATCTGTGGGAGAAGCAGTAGCGGCAGCTGATTTTTCTCATAGTCATCCTGGGTCTGGTTCAGGAGCACAAGGTTATATACATTCTCACTCAGGTAGTGGAGCCAAAGGCTTTAGTCTGCTTTCTTCTTGTAGCTTCATATACTCTAAATTCAGCAGACAGGGCTGTAAGGAAGCAGCATTAGGATGTCTTAGTGGTATGACCATCAGGAATTGTGTTGGTATAGAACTGCAAGGTACAGCACTTGCTTCGGGCAGAGGAAAGGTGGTCTCAACATAGTGTCCAGGTTGTTTTATATTCCTATCAAGGAATATAGGAACTGCTGTTCCTATACTATCTAGTAACTTTTTGTAGTTTTCTCATTTGCCTCTATTTGTCTAGGATAAAATTCTTGCCAGGAGCCCCACGACTGTGAAGTAGTCACAACAATGTCATGACACCCTTCCCAACCCTTAGCTTCCTTCTCTGGAAGGGTCATGGGTCAGAGAAGAACCTGTCCCTGTCCATTGTGCTCTGGTGTACCAGTGTTGACATGACCGTGTTGCAAATAAGCTAGGTCCCCAGCCCCACTCGGAGCCCAGGGTATGGCAGGACTTAGGGTATGACAGGCCTTTTTCTCCCTGACATCTCAGGGAGTGCTGCACACTCATGTGGAAACGTGAAGTCATCTGATGTGTCCTAAGACACCTAAGTGGTGCTAGTGAGAAAGGTAGGCAAAAAAGGGGGGTTGCACTCTTTCCAAGAGAAGTCTAAAGACTGGAGTGTTTCCCAAACCTTTTGACAGTGCAATCCACTCTCAATACAATATGTCAAAAGTCTGTAGTTTGCTCAACTGTTTCAGTATAATCACCTGAATTCATAATAGATCAGTTCTTCTAGGGCAAGGGAGTGAAAGCCCACTACTATATACTGTCTATTCTGAAGGAAATTAAACACTGCCAGCCGCTGAAGTTAGCTAGCAGTTCCCTGGATAGAATAAATATCTGCAGTCAGTATTTAATATTTTTCTCATTCTCTACTCCTGGGAAAAAAAGATCTTCCACAGACTTCAGGAACTGAACTGCTGCTGACTGTTGCTGTCTAACAGTTGGTAATCCCCTTTGAGTTCTTTTACAGGCCACAGTTTGAGAAAAATTCATCTATAGGACCTAACTAGAGGCTGCCATACAGCAGTTAATGACAGGGGAAGAGGGAACATTTAAGTGCACTTCATTTAACTTAGCTGAAGGCTCAAATGGAATGGATAATCACATAATACCTAGGCTGAATAGCAGCACTTATTACAAACTCTAGTCAAAACAGGATTTCCAAAGACTTTGTTTCTAAAGATGGATGAAAGTTTTGAATAATACAGAGAGAAATGGTGACAATAAACAGTCTTGGAGTTTTCCGTTTTCTTGGCATAAGACACAGAAACTAAATTGGTACCTTCTCAGCTCTTATTTTTGTGACTAATGCTACACTATTTCCCACTTGTCAGATCACAGTTAAAAGGAATGCAAGCAGTGAAATAAAAACAAAAACGTTCTGCGTATCTTTCCCTCCCCAGAAGACTGAAAACCTAATCACATTACCATCAAAGTGATACAGAAGCATCATGATTATCCAAATAAGAGATTGTGATTCCTTCCATATTTATGATGGACATCTACTTTCTGAAATCTGCTGGGAAATTTTCTTATTGCTAATAAGTCTTTCAGTTTTCAAAGCTCTGCCAACCTTGAAATATCTAATTTATCTTATTTCCATAACTAAATCCCTTTTCTTGAGAAAATGGACTTTGTGATATAAGCTCTACCAGTTACTAAGGTACAGTATGCAGTAGAGTACATGACGGGAATGTGTGAAACTTACCCACAACCACTTTCTCTAAGGCATTAGTGAGCTTTTAAAATAGGATTGCCAAGGAGTTGTCTGATAAAGCTCATTGGTTTAATATGTACTTTTATTTCATAAGGACCACCTCAGACTGGGGGCACAGGTTTGTTTTGTAGCTCTGATGTCAAACTGCCTAATTACAAACATTCTAGTTAATGTTAGGTTCATTTACTTAACAGTTAATAGGTCACTACTTCTTAAGTTTTGAGATAAGCACTGCTTAAACACTTTGCTTAAAACATTGGGCAGACTTGCAAGTTGGTAAATTCCAAGACAAATCTCCTGTTGGAGGCCAATTGTACTTTTTTTTTCCCTGTTGTTAATTTGAGCTTTGCTCTGAAACCCACTGATGTTGCAGACTTAGAATTTTTTTTCTAATTACAGAACTAAAGTTAATCATGAGTAATTTATACCTACCTTTACTAAAGGATAAACTCTTTATTCACCTATTTGTACTCCAGAGCAAAAATATCTCTTCTGCATTTTCTAATTTGTGGTTACACAGGATAAGCCCTATTAATTTCTCATCATAAGTTAGAGGTTACACTTCTCCACTCATTTCAGCTGTTCTTGAGTAGAACTGTTTCAGGTTGATTTACTTACTCTTGAAGGTAGGATGAATACATCTTAATCAGTATATCATCATCAGTGTTTCCTACAAGTACATGTAAGTCCTTTTTTTTTTTTCCTGGAAACTCTACATTTGCTTTTTTTCACATCTCAAAGACACCTTATAATTATCCCTGATACAGATAACACAAACGTTTTCTCAAACCTTTCCAAAATAAAAAATTTTTAGTTTACAGCCCCTGCCTGTGTCTTTTCCCTGTTTACTTATACAGGAGTGACAAACATGGAAGCAGGACTGAAGGACAGTTGCAACCATATCTATCACTGCACATTCAGCTCCTCTATTTACAATGACTTAAAACTTTGTATTGCCATCTATTAAACTATTTACTGGTTTTGAAAAGGCTTTTAGCAATAACAGTTAGGGAGGTAGACACATAGAAACCAATTAGAATCTTGCGGGGCCTTGTTAATGGTTTTGCTTTTCTAATAACAAACATGAATATAACAGAAAAAGCATTTAACAGTTTGCTTTAAGTATGATATAGATGATTCATGCTAACGAACTAACAAAAGCCATTAAATTTTTAAAGTATTAATTTGTTAGTCTGAAATGTGTGTATAAAGGTATTTTCAGCACATATTGTGACAAGACAACAGTAACATCATGCTGTGCCAGCACGGAACATTTGCATATACATGCAAATATAAGCTTTCCGATAATGCATTGATACCCTGATGCTCCACTAACTCTGAAGTGATACATGTGCAATGTTAGCCAATGCATTAAAGTATCTCCATTACACATTATGGGAAAAGTGAGTATCACATATTTCAGGTTACTCTGGAGATAAAAAAGCTGTGTCTTTACATATACCCAGCTCCAAATAGAATGCCTCCACATGCAAAGGGAATCCATAGAGTGGAGTGTGACCTTCAGGAGGCAGGACACAGACTTCTGAGAGCATGGATGCAGCCCAATTCCATCCTCCATGCTACACCTTGTTCAGCAAGCTGAGGAAAGAGCGGCTCTGGAAATGAAAGCCCAAACACTTGTCAGGCACCTGGGGAAGAAATTGTTTCTTGGTAATGAAAGGGTGAAAAAGAAAGACTTTCTGGGGCTAGGAGGCAGAACAATGCGAGGGAAAGTGAGGAAAACTTTCCCCAATAATAAGCCTGTTCTGCCTGAAAATTAGCCACATCTTTCTGGTCTGGTATAATTAGGCTGGTGAGTAAGGGCAGGAGGTCTTGTAAGTAATCCCTGACTGTAGGCATGGGGTCAACGCCAGCAGATTGGACAGCTAGGAAGTATCACCCACTAGCTGTCTGTGCTGGCCTATCTACTTTATGGGCATAGTATGCAGTGGCTGCAATTTTTATTTCCCTGTTTGTAAGTGCTGTTCCAAACATTATAACACAGTTGCAGTGACTCTATCACTTATAGATGTTAGCAAAAATTTCAAAGGCTGTTTGTTTTGGAACAAAGATATGTTTATTTTCCAGGTTTAGTGATAGCAAAGTTATTTGTCTGTTTAATAATACTTTGTATTTCTACATTTCAGAAATGTCACAATGTTGGGTTTAGAAGTTGAGCAATCAAATAATAAAACTAGTTTCTACTAGACTGTACTGTGAAGGTTTTTGCAAATGAGATAAGGAGGGGATGGGGGAAAGTTTGTTTGTATGAGACATGTCTGCAATTTGCCTTAATTTACACCTTTGACAACTTTAGTTAAGCCTTGAGAATCTCATCTTTATGACAACAGTAATGCATGTTCAGTTAATTCTTCATGATACCATCAACAGAGTATGCAAATACTACAGGCAGTTCCCTGGGTTTTTCAGGTTGTATTGATAGGAAGCAAATATTCAGGGAGTTTTCCTCAGCTTATAGTTACTGGTCTGCTTGCATATATTTTATTAAATATTTATAAGTTTAGCTACTGATGTACATTAAATATTTGAGGTAAACATGTATCCACTGCAGAAAGAGTAGGAAGGCACCTAGCAGAGCGAGTTTTAGCTGCCTTTTTTTTTTCTTGCAACTATGAGTTATAAACAAAGCTGTTGGGTTTTTTTACATGGTTTAACATTACAGTGAGGTGACCTTCCTGAAGTTGTGAAAATTTGGTCTTTGTATCATTTACTGCTCATTTCCAGATCTGTCTGTTATTAGAGGTCCCTTCCCTCATTACATCTCTTAAGGCATGGCACTAAGAAAGAGAAACAATGCACCTCCACCTCTCCCTTCTTCTTCAGTTTTCAATGGCTGAGAAGAGGGGAATAGGACTAGAGACCATTCAAAGAAAATATGTTTGCCTTCCTGGTCTGCTCACTTACAGACTTTATATGCCTCTGCTAATGCTTGGAATTTGTGATATCTAACGTATTGTATATGTAGCTGTCTGCTGCATAGGTATTGAAAAGTTGCATTCTCCTCTGTCACAGTGGTTGTCCCGTCATTAGTGGTTTTGATAACTACTCAGGGTATGCCTGCAACAATAAGTAAATGTAACTGCATCTGATGTGATGTGCAACTTAGAAACTGGTGCTTTCTCTTTTAGAACTTTCTCAGAATTGTTCCGTGCAGAGTTTATTTTACTCTGCATAAATACTCTTTGGTTACCTTGAAGTTTTTCTGCCACTTGAAGAAACATACTAGACACGAAGTTACCAGTGGTCTTTGCTGAATTAATTAACAAAAGTTTGTCTCTCAGTGGTTTGTTATACCTTCATTAGCCTAGTGGATGGCTGAGCAGGAACCTCTGCTGAAAATAACATAATACCACCCACACAACAGTCGTCTTGATGTAAGTGCGTGCTAGTCAACAACAATCAGCAGCTCTCAAATGGCCTGGAAAAACTGACTACACGTATCTCTCCCTGCTACCAGATGATGAGCACAGCAGGATGGCTGGAACTTGCATGTGTGAAGAGCAGGTGACATCAGGCACCCTCGCTGTGAGCCTGGGCATAACACAGCTCATCTCACACTTCTACAACCCCAGTGACAATGATCCTCAGCAGCACAGCTCAGCCCAGTCTTCGGGATGGGTTCAGTTGTCAGTACTTTACAGCACTGTTACAACAAAAGGTGTTCTATGTGATCAAGGTGACAGTGAAAGACATAGACAAGGACAGTAGAAACTGTTGCTAATGATCACGTATTATACACAGGTATAGCAAAATATCATAATCTGTAAGTGTTTTGGTATTTTGCATTGGTGATAAATATGCCTGCTTACCGATTTACACAAAAAAATCCATTGAAAAATCCCTTGGCTAGATGCTCTTCTCTTTTGTTGGGGAGGAAGGATCTTGACAGATATTCCTTCCCTCTTTCTGCTCTGGAGGGGGCCATTGTCGTTGATAGTGTTGATGCTATGCTGTTGACCTGGTAATTCACTTTATCTTCTATATACGCATAGCTAACACATGACAAGACTTATCAAGATAAGTGTATTTGGCAAGACAGTGAAACCATCTTAGCTTCAGGTCACTTTCCTAGCTTCATATCAAAATTTCATAGAAATCCTATAAATCAGCAAAAGATACTTTACGTCCAGCAAAATTAAAGTTTAAAAGTTTATGCTACAAATCAACAAGGGGTCTATGTAATTAGCCTGTGCAGAGGTGTGAGCTTGTTTTAGGTTTGTACACAATTTTCACAATGTTACATCTATTTAGTGAAATTAGTGAGGATGTCATCATAAATATGTTACACAGATTCTGTGCAGAAGCAGTAAGAGTTTTCTTCTGCATTGCTTTCTATGCAGAATGCAAGGAGTTGTTGGTATTTGTAACACCAACCTACATGATTGACACTCATTTCTGGACTATACAAGTTTCATGGAGCCTCTGTACTACCCCAAGACAGAAGAAATGGTTGATTACTGCTTAATTGGTATCCTAGTGTAGTATTCTCCTGAATAGAAGTAGTTGGGACCCTCAGAAGGATCCACACTAGGCCAAAACAGTGCCATCATTCCACTTTACAAATGTAAAGGGTGAAAAGAACCAGCATGATACAGTACAAATAGTACAGATCACAGGTGCCCCAGAGGCTGAAACAATTTCAGCTTGTAGGTACTCTCCTTTTATCATTTTAAAAGGCAGCCATCCACTTAGATGGTAGTTGCAGATGACCTCTGTGTCTTTCTTCTTCATTTGGGGAAGCTAGCAGACAAGAGCAGAGTGTTAAGCCATGGTAACAAGGGGGAGACAATGTATGGGAAGCGAGGAATCTGTCCTTGTCAGCCTGGCACCATCACTATTATCATGGGTCTCTGTACCTCTAGTGGAAGAGAGTCTATAACACAACAGATTAATACCTGAGTCTGGATAGGGATGTAGGCATAATTCCACATCAACAGGTTCTCCTGGCTTCTAGTTACCAAAGAGAAGAGCTCAAAGTGTCCTAGAAGTGGTAAAGTGATGCCAAATGCAAGCAAATCCTCAGTTGTGAATGAGCTGGATGTCACGGAGCAGAGTCATGACAAAGGGGCAGGATGCTGCTTGTTTGAGGCTCGTATCTCTACCGATGGAGAGATCAGAGGAAGCAGAAGGTTGTCAGCTCATCTTTAAGCAGTGCTGGATAAAAATGCACATGAAGAGCTAATCACTACCCTAGTGCTGCTAAGTCATGGAGGTGAGGGTCTAAGTAGCACATCCTCATTTCAAACAGTGGGCTTGAAATGGGAATAGTAGGTTATAAATGAATACGTAAACTGTGTGGCAATAGGTCAGCAAAAGGGGCTAACTGCTCTCTCAGATGCGCAGGGAGAAAATGCGAAGTGCTTGCTAATAAAATGATTAGCTGCAACCCTAGCCATACTGAGAGGAAGGATCTCAGAAATATTATTGAACCACTATAAGGGACATATTTGACTAATGGTTGAGCTTTCTAGTAAAACCTACATTTCTTTAAGAGGGAAATGCATCTGGAGCTTATGGTATCCTGGGTGCTGAGGCTGCTAGCAGAAGATAATGGAGGGAGGACAAATTGCTGCTTAAGTATTTGTTCTTAATGAGCCTAGTCTGGGTAGAAAGTTCACTTCCTCACAGGGTGAAAAGGCAGAATGAAATTGCCTTGATGTCACTGGACTTGATAGCACATAATGTCAGACACAGTCCCTGAATGTGCAGTGAGATGACCAAATGGACATTCCCCCTCCATCCATCCTTAAGCAGATAACACTTGGCTGAACCATCCACATGACCTGAGGTGTCTGGGGCTTATCCCTCCAGCATGGGGTATACAGCATTTCTCAGGAATCACAGGGGGACTCAGACCTGTTAAGAGATCTGATTCCTATGGAAGGAAGAGGTTGCTAGCATCCCTCATATTGTCAGGTTTCCAGTGTGGGTGTCATGAGTTCAGCCAATAAAGCTAGCAACGGGTTCAGTAAATCTCCCTTGATGGTCCATGAAACCTTGAATGACAAAAGAGCAGGAGCACTTTTAGTAAATACAGTGAAAACTCAGAAGAGAAGAATGCAAAACCTGCAAATGGCTCCAGACGGCTGTAGGTGAGATGGAGGCTTGTGTGACTCAGTGCTCCTTGGGGGTACTGTTTGGAAGAGGGAGGACTGACAGTCTCAGAGGCCTCAACTACAAGCTTGCCAGCAGTAGGTTTCTACACCCCAAAGTGGTTAGCTAATGATTGGCAGAAGTCAGCGTAGCTGCACAAAACAAGGTTGCAGAACATAATTATTGCGGTCCTCATGGCAGGCTCAGGTGCCTGGAACATGATGAGCTGACGACACTGGGAGAGCATCAGCTTTTGGCAGAGAGCTCTGGATGTCAGTGCTCCACTTCAGAAAAATTTGTGCTTACAGCTGTTTATAGCCAGCCCATATGACAGAGTGGTCCTACAGGACCGTGTTGTCTCTGCAGTCCAGAACAGTATATTTGCCTGCTGTTTTACATCTCAGCACAGCTGGAGAAGGTGACACCTTGCAGAAGTTGAAGTTCTGGTGAACAGAAGTCTCTGTGAACACTTCAGCATTGCTTCAGCTTGAAACCTATGCATAGTGAATGCATGGTCTCTCCTGACAGACAGTATTTAACACTGAATTAGCAGACTGCATTCAGTAAAGGAATTCAGAAACAAGGAGCTTGTTTCAACTGGAAAAAAATAAACATTCACAATGGAGATCGTCATTTCTCTTTCCAGACATCTTTGTTTATTAATTATTCATCTCAATTAAAAAAAATGTATTAGTTTGGGGAGGCATGGAAGGGTTGCTTATTATGCTGTTAATAACTTCTTTATTAAACTAGTATTTTATTGGGTTTAAAGTTGCATTTCTCAAAAGGCAACCCCTGTAATCACAGAAGTACACTCATCAGTTCCCCAGAGCACTTAATGAACAACACATGATTAAAGACAGGGGAATACTTTACAAGACTCAAGGACTGTGAGTACACCGGGACCTCTACAGGCTAAACCTCTGATCTGAATGTAGTGTGTACACGCGTGTGTTTTTGTAGAAAAGGAATTGTTACACACTCACTATACCCATCCTGCCACGCAAACAAAGTTTTGGTTGTAAGTCAGTGAGTGGTGTGGTTCTGTTCTAGTGGCCACCACACCCAATATCCCTGTGATATGGCTGTCAATCTGTCAATTGTGACAATGGCAGAATTTTAGAAGTATGGTTTCTACCATAAAATGAAATTTATTGAATTTCTCAGATAACTATAATTCTTATTTGAAATGAGCTTTTTCATCTTAACACCAGTCCTATTCACAGAAGAAGTACATTTACTGAGAGAAACCCACATTGAATATGCAGCTGGGTGTACAGCTACTATGTGTCTCTTTGCCTTCAGGAGTAAAAATTTTTTCCTGACAAATTTGCACAGTACGAAAGAAGCTGATTGCTGAGAACTGTACAGAGATGTTAAGATGAGCAGTTTAACCAGTCTCACTATTTGAAAAAGGTAATCTAAATAGTGATTTATGGTCTTTAAACAGGGGCAAATAATGCATTTTCTGCAAGGCAGTCACACCTTACTTTTCATGCAGGTCTTGCAGCACAAAGGATTGTAGAACTAAGATCGTTTAGTCCCTAATGAGACACCAAATTCCAAGTGTTTCCAAGTGCTTTGTTCCTTATAAAAAAATAAAACTTACAGATGCAGCAAACAATATTTGCTAATCATGCACAAACATAGCTGGCCAGATAGATGTATATTGCTACTGTCTTGTGTCTGGCCAATTCTCAAACACAGATCTTAAAAACTGTACTTAAAAGACACACATTGTCAAGTGATACTAATTTCTTATTAAACAGTGGAGCTAGCTAATTCTAAAGCCCAGAGAAACCAAAAGGATTACTTTTTTGCTTATTACACTTATTAGCTCTCAAGTAAGACCAGTGTTATGTAAGAGATGAGAACAAAAATCCATCCATCCTTGAGAGGAGTTGTTCAGAACCCTTTCTTAGCCAGTTCAGATGAGGACACTTCTCCTACTGTTATTCTGTCCTGGGTACGAGGGCTGATGACCATATGAAGATTTTCTAAAAGTTATCTGAAGGTCTCTCTAGAAGGTTGGTGTCTACCTGCTCTCCTTGAATACACCTGTAACCCATTTCCTTTCTATTTAGGTAAAACAAATTGCATGTAAAAACTATATTTCCTGCATGCACCAGTTTGCTTTTCCTGCCTGATGTTAACCAATCAAAGCAGAGCACAAGAAATCAAATTGTACGCAAAGAATGAAACAGAGGTAGAAATTCATTTATGGATGACACAAAGTACCACATAGCCAAGGAAGAAAGCTCATCTGAGTCAAGTCCTTAAGAAGACCTCACCCATACAATTACTTGTGGAGTGTCAGGATGCATACTCAGACTGCATGATCACACAGCTCAGCACGAATGACAGATAGCAGAGCTCACGCATGTAAGAGAAGAATATCAGATAAGCATGAGTCATGGATCACAACTTCTTGTTTCCTGAACAAATTGTACTCCTCTTGCACAAAAGTATCCTGTCTTTGAAACGGTCTCACATGCAAAAAAAAAAAAATAGTGGCCATTGAGTATGAAGATGTTGAACAGGTTCTGGCACGAGAGAACTTGGCATTTCTGGAAAATTGAATTGCTATCTGGTTTTCCTGAACTGGTCATGGCCGTTGCTTAGCTGAGGGTTCCAGTGGGAATAAACCCTGTACCACTAACAGGGAATTCAACTGGTTACAAGAGGTACCATGAGAACGATATATTTTAAAGCATGCCACCACATAAGCTCTTCAGACTTTAGCCACAGCACTGACAGCAAGCCAACAGGAGGACCTAGAGACCTAGAGCAGATTCAGGTGGGCAACAATCAAAGCAGTGTTAGAACAAGCTAGAAAGTCAGATGAAGATGTAGATAGTACAGTTGTATTTTAAAAGTCTTGATCAGATATTCTGCCTTGGCAGGGATGTGTTAATGGAGCCAAAAAAGCAGCCCAGGAAGCAGAGAAAGTGTATCTGCACTGGAAAAAAATTCCCCTTTTTCCTCCATAAAGTATATTTCACTTGTTCCACAGACAAACTGTGTTTCTTTTGTATACCTGCAAATAATTCTACTTGCAATTTATCTTAGTAACAGAAAAGTAACAAAATTAGTGAAAATGTGGAAGATAACCACATTGGCTATATCAGCAAGTAAATCAATGAATCTGTCTTCTGAGATATTTCCATTTTGTAATGGTTCTCAGGAATCACTCAGTAATTGCTCTGACATATAAAAGCTAAGATGACTTCCCCTGCTCCAGAAATGCCACTATATGGTAGCACTATGTGCTAGTATAAATAAGCTTAAGAGATAGAGATAAATATCATCATAGTCTAATCCCTTCTCAGACAACTTTGAGATAAAATAATTTTGAGGTTAGGTTTGTCACAATGGTTTTGTGACTTGAACAACATTTTTGTTCAAATTTGTACCATCAAATGCAACACAAAATGTGGTTATCATTCAAACTTTCTTCTGCCAGAATAATCTAAGAAAAGCTTGTTAAATTAAAATTTGTGATGTTTGTCTTTAATGTGGGATAAGGGTAACTTGTTTTACTCAACAATCATTTTGCATAACCTGTTCAATGAGTCTTTCCATACATGTATTACAAAAAAGTACACATAAAGTATGTAAAGTACACACAAATAAAAGCTATTTTGAATACTTTGATGTGGAAATACCGCACTTATAATAATACAAAAAACCTTTGTGAATTGAGATTTCTCATTCATTTTACAGCATTTCTCTTTTGGCCTGTTCTTTTGCTTATTCTGCAAGAGGTGATTGTGGGATTCTGAAATAATCAATGTAATTCAAAATAGGCAAAAATCTAAAACTGATTATGCATGTTTGGTAATAGAAAATATATTAGTTTCACAATGCTACATACACTACAGCAGAAGCAGTGTATTTGGTATTCTTCAGTTCCAGCATACATTATAAAAAAGGAAAACAGATATAGATTACACTGACAGCTTTGATTATGATGAAGCCTTAGTGTGAGGGAGTCCCACTGAAATTAATAGGAGTTGTAGATGTTTGCTAAGTATAGCTCTAACAGCAGCACATAAAGGTCAGAGATTAAAGGGGAAAATATGATGCAAAATGAATGAAGAATAAAGAGAAAACAGCAGTTTAAAAATTATGCTCTGGGCATTTGAAATAGAGCATCCAAAGCAAGATGTTTAAAGTTTTAAAGAAAAAGGTACCTTTATAAAAAGCTACTGATTTTGGTTATAAGTTTGAAGTAAAAGTGTCCTCCACTTTAATGGGAAATAAGCACATTTGCCATCTCCATAACTAAAAGAAAGGGAGAAAAGTCAATTTCTATTTAAGGAAACATTCCGTAAAATCAAGTGGCAATAATTATCACTCAGATTATCCACTAACCGTTAGGTTGACCCAAAACCAGATAAGAATCACAGCTTTAATTGATGGTCCAGGTATAAATGTGTTAAATTTAAGCATTCAGTTTTAACATGGTACATACGTTCAGGCTGAATTTAGTCCATGAAGAGTAGTAGCCACAAGAAAATGAATTTCTATAGAATGCTGGAAATAATTACTATGAATCTCCAAACGTCTCTCTTTCAACATCGTATTAGAAGATGCATAGTACTTGAGGGAATTTTCCCAGCTTACCTAAAAGCAGCTTTGTTTTTTTATTTTCAGCTTGAGTAAAAGCAGCTATTTCCTCTGGAATTGTAAATTATATATACTTCTTACCATATCAGTTTTATCACGGAAAAAAACAAACTATAAAACTATGAAGTCATAGTGCAGGTAGAACACAGGATACTGTCGTCTATTCTACTAAATCGAAAGTGACAATAACCTTGTGGCCACTTTGAAAGTTAACATAGCCAACAGGCAAACTCAGAATAAGGACACAGGCATCTTTGTGTAAGAGAATAGTAGCTATAATTAGAATTGTATCAATAGTTTCTGCTGCAAAAGAAACCTCTCACCTGTTATACTTCTCAGATTCCTTGGGCTTATTATCTTTTCCTTTGGAAAAGAGGATCTTCTCATCTATCTCTAGAGGACATATAATGTAACATACAATTGCATAAAATTACACCCAGTATCACTTTATCCATGATAGATGTTTTAAGCAAACATATAGCAAAGCACAAGTGATGGTCCAGTGCCTAATTTCAGTACAAGGAAGTACCATGAAGCTCAAAATTTAAATGCCACCCCCTACACACTACGGGTAGCATCCTTACTCAATGACATATGAGTCTTTTTTAATCAGGACTATGACAGGAACCAGGAAGCTCATAGTCCTGTTATGTGACTCAGAAGTGCACAGATGTTTTCAGAGCGGAAAGCTAAAATTAGGACCATTTACTTCATTAGGCAGTATCATCATGTAATGAGTAGAGGATCTCTTTATTCTCGAAAAAGTAAGAGAACTCACTGCCCAGCTGCCTTGCTTTACCCTCCATCCCTTTGGGCAATTCTGAATAGACTGAAGTAAGCAGCTGAACATCTTATTTAAGAAAAAAAATAAATCAGTGGATGCTTTTGACGACAAAACAGGGTTAAATCGGTATACAGCAAAAAAAATTATTGATATTAATCTCTATTCCTAATTCCTCTCTTTCTCTGAGAAAGGCAACCAATGCTCACACAATTTTGATATGAAGAGTACTATTAGAAAGTCCAGTCTTCCCCATTTGAGCATTCTTTCATCAGCATTAGAGGAAATGTTTCTCTCCTTTGACTATAAAAGGCATAGGCAAGTAGCCAGAGAAACAATTTTTGATCTATTTTTGTTGTTTTCATAAAGTGCAGGTTGCTCAAAAGACATCCCCAAACAACCCCAGTCACATCCAACCTTATCTTCTTCCAAATTAACATCCCACAGCTGTTTAATCTTTCTCCATTGCCCCCAGTTTTGCTGATATTATTTAATATTTACTGTATGGTTGCCCCACTATTTTCTGTGTTGGTCAGCAATTTCATTGAGTACTCCTCTTTTGTTATCTATAATGTTTCTCATTTCTCCTGTTTCTTATTCTGTTGATTTGTTAGTATAGCCACACATCAGCATTGGTCATCTGAATGCATACCCTAAAAGATACTTTAACTATCAGCAATTTGCACTGAAACTGACAAGTACATGCCTTGTGCTGCTTCCATTCTTGAGGTGAGGTTTCCATTTTCCTAAGTGGAAACTAAAATTGCAGTAGCAATTTGGATGAGACCTAAACTAGTTTTCTCACAGAAATATCTATCTCAAAAAATCCACTGCCTGCCTTGAGCTGACCTGCATCTCTGGCTTCAGTGGACACAAGCTGAATTTCTTTCAGAAGAAAGTGATGGGGAAGCCCTAGTTCAAAGGTCTTTCAACTCCACCAGCAATGCCACACATCTGTGTATCGGCCACATCACTAGAAGCCACACAGTGATAGCAGTGCTTTGAAATGACCATGAAGAAGAGGTTCAGTGATTGGGAGACCACTACCAGCTAGCTAGCTGGTACTAGCTACCAGTCACCACATCTCAGCCTTCAGAGAGCTCATGCTGGTGAAGAGAACTGCAATCACTGCTATCTCTAACTCTAATAAGACAATGATGTGTGAACAAGTCCACAAGACACAAGGTAGAGGTTTGCATACCATCTACTAGATTCTCCACCCATGGTTAGTCAATCTTATTCATATCCACATACAGAGCAAAATCAGAAGGACCCATTGCAACTCAGTGTAGTGTAGCTGTACTTATAGAGCTACACTGAACAGAAAGTTGTCAACCTTGCATTCAACAGTGTTATCTTTTTCACCTAACCTCTGCACTGAGTGGTCAAGGTGTGCACCTTTATCATTTCCATGAGCTGAACTCTACTATCATAGGTAGCAAAACAAAGAGTATGGAGCTCATTTGGCCAGAACCTTGAACACTTCCTAAGGTGGCCTTCTTACCTCACGGTACAGTGGGTCTACCATCCTGCATGATGAAGCAAATCAAAGGGCAGCTTTCCTGTCTCCTAATAAAAAATACATATATAGCACGATGTCTGTGTCTGGTGAGGTCTCAAGTGTGGCATGGCAGACACAAAGGCTGAAGGCCATCTGGAGTAGTGACAGCCCCACAGTCCAAAAGTGGCATAATATTATCTTTACTAGTAAACAGAAATATTCCTTGAAATGTGAACCGGGCCTGGGAATTATAGGGGGAAAGTACTAGCTGGAGTGGAACAAGTCTTGCCAGAGAAAGAGCTTGCTAGAATATTCATGTTCTATTACTAAGAAATGTTCCTGGTCATGCTTAATTTACTAGAATAGATACAGCCTCAAAGGGTGCTTTAATAATTAAGCTTGTTTCCCTCCAGTAATTTCCCTTCCATGATTTCCTTTCAGTACAATCCAAACTTGGATGGCAGGATGACAGTAGAAAGCATGATCTCAGTAAAGCAAAAGCAAAGGAAAGGAAGAGCTTTCATAGGAAAATAAGAAAGTGGTACAGGCTTGTCTGAGCATAGAACTGTGGGAGTTTATTAAGGTACGATCAATGTAATAGCAAGATAATATGTGGAAAAGTTGTGGTCAGGCAACTTTCAAAATACCTGACAGAGGCACAAAGATCTCACCAGAAACTGTTTTTGACCATGGTTTGCTTCAATTAGTGTTAACATACTGCTAGGGCAGACAGTTACATCCTGTATGAGGTTTTGCTCTAAGCAGGAGATACCACCATCAGTAATGCTCACCACAACCCAGTTCTAAAGGCTAGCTTTATCTTCTCCAAGTCTTCTTCTGACATAACATGTTATCTCTTAAAAGTGTTTTCAAATAACTGCGCAAAGCATGGGTCGACCATGTAGTAAATAAACTCAGTTACAGGACAACCTTGAGAAATCAGTGACTTTCATTATGCTGCACAAAGAGCTGTAGCAACATGAACAAAACATTCAGGAAAGTGAAAAGAGGAAACAATACACTTTCCTGAACTGTCTACTGTGAAACAAAAAAAGGATTCAGAGTTCTGCAGCAGCTGCCGCATTTCATAGAAGCAATGCTTTACTTCCAATTGAAAGACAATGCTCTACTCTTGCACATCCCTGTATTCCTAGAAGAATAAAACCACATTTCACTAAGGACAGTTATTGAGACTGAGGTATTGCTTTCTGTTTTTCTTGTAAAACACAATTTTGCATTTGCAAGTGCTTGATCACTTTACAAAGCCGTGATCTTGAACAGTAACATTGCCAATAATTCTGCTTCTGGACAAAATGTTTTGTCAGTTGCAGTAATCGAGCTGTGGCCCGTTTCAAGAAGTCCCTATTTGTTCTTATCAGTGATGGAAGCAATGATCTGGGTGATGAAAAGGAAATAATAGTAATAGCTAGAAACTGACAGAAATCTTGGAATTCTACTAACTATACTTTCACATGTAATTTCTGAACTGGTCAAAGCAAGTGAAAGAGGCAGAACTATAAACCATTTTATTATATTCAGTGGAGGATTGTTAAAAAAAAAAAAAGTAAAAAAATCTATTCTCTCTAAGGTAAATCAAATAAAATCACGCAGCTGATCTTAGTTGTGGTTGTCACTTAGCAGGTCAAAGTTGCTAGCAAACAGTCAGTTGCACTGACCGAAGTATTTGTGAGTGATGAATATGACCTTATTGGAAAGAAAATAAAAAGTTCAAGGACAATCTCTCTAAGGTGATGAATTTTTTTTTCAATTTTACAGTCTCTGCATTTCAAGAAAGCTTCAATAAGCACATTATGTAGGTGTTGTGAAAACAAAGCATGAAATCTTCCCACAAAATGCCAAGTATTTTCCTGAGTCAATTTGCAAATTCCATGATGTATAGCATTTATAAAAAAGTTCTGCTTCATAAGCATAAAATTTACACTAAAAATGTTGCCTGAGAAGTGGAAATTAGAAGTTTCAATCAAGTCTAGAACTAATTCAAATTTACAAGCAGTTTTATGTGATTGTCATCAAATGAGACTACTGCAGGGTCTTGTTTAGATCAAAGCACCCTTAAATGCTTACCCAGCTGCAAAACCAGTCTCAGTGCAAGTCACATTCAGAATATGGCAAAAATATTTCACCTGGATTCTAATATTTGCATGAATATTAGTTTGATCTTGATTGTTGCAGGGAAACGACTCATTTTTTTTTGCCAAGAGGACTAAGATGGCTGCATTTTAAAATCATATTTCACAGTCCAAACTTTAAGGTAAGGTGCTTTTTTTTTGTCACAAAGGAGTGATTCTGATTTTTTTTGTCACCCTGATAAGTTTCCCAGTTGAAAAGATGTTCCAGGTGGCAACAATTCCATACACTGAACATTAATCAGATCTGAGAAGCAGTATTTTAGTCACACTAAACATGTCATATACATATAAGATTTTTGTTTTTCTCCCCATCAGATCTTCAAAGTGAACAGAACTCCTGCATCATATAATCAACAATATGTGATCAGTTATCAGAACGGACCAGTAACTTTCAGTGTTTTTCCCATAATACTGCTAAATGCGATGCTCAGAGTTCACTTTCAATGCAATTTCCAACAGACTAGTCAGGATTTTCTTCTTAAGTTTTCAGGTAAAATTCTTAATACATTTCTCAAACCAGACAAGTTGCTGATAGTCAAAATGCCCTAAACGTGATGTCTGCTCAATTCCTCTACTGCCAAGTGTCCCAATTTATTCTTGACAAAAAGGTATGCCAACATTTTTTGCAAAGGTTACTAAATGCGACAGTACATGTAGCATAACCACATTTCCAGAATTTGTGCTTTAATCAGTGTCTCTCCAGAATCTGACAGAACTAGAACAGTATTCTCTGCAATTAACATACTCTGTGCTTCCTTCCTGTCAACATACAATACCTGACAAACGGAGAGGAGCCCTCTTTGCTAGCACAGCTGCTCTGAATAAGGCATGGAGAACATGGAGCCTGTTACTGCCCTTGTCTTGCCCATCCTGTTAGGGACTGAACTGTAGAGTAAAGACCTGCCAGATGTCATCAGCGTTACTTGTGCGCCCCAAGCAAAAAAAAAAAAAAGAGGATGTGGAGGACGGTTTTAAGATGCAGAACATAACTTTGTCCATAAAGAACTTTCCATCTCAAAACTAAGTGAAATCATTTCAGCTTGATGCAAAATAACAGAAAACAGTTATTTTTATTTCTTAGGCTGTCTGGCAACAGGCATTAACTAAAATTAAGACCAGTTTGGGCAACGTGATAACCACTTACACCAATACTTAACTAGAATTTTAAAATTATTCATGCCCAGTCACTCACAAGTTTCATTTTTCTTGCATTTGACTTTGAAAAATATTCTTTTCACATGATTTTGTCTAAAGTGCACTTTTCTGTTACCTAAAAACAATTAATTTACTTGTATTTAAATAAGCAATAGCTAAATATGTAACCAGCAGGTTTTTTCAAGGTTTTATCTGTAAACAGTGCACAGCAGGTTTTCTAGTTCTCTTATTTAAAAAAAATTCTTTTCTTATAACTAGAAAGAGATTACAAAAATAATTTCCATTTCATCTGAATTGTTTGATTACAAGCAGGTCTTTTCATTATCTTTTCAAAGTGTTTCAACCACTTTAAGTTGAGACCACAGTATAATTTCTCATATAAATGTACGGAAAAACTCTTTTAACAAAATATACTTGAAAGAATTAAGAAAACAAAGTTCTTTATTAATCTTACTCTCCTTAACTGAAATATAATAAGTAAGTATAAAAATAAATTTTAATTCTTTTTAAATTTACAAACTTTTCCATTTTTAATTCCTGCATCCTCCAAGGATTTTAATGGCCAGTATATATCAGTGATCTCAGAAGAATGTAAACATAACCAAATGTATGTTTAGTGCTCTTCCAGCTTAGATATATTCATTTTAAAATCCAAAGAATTGGAAGTTTTTATATAATAGCTCTGTAAAGAAGTAGTAATGAATGTTTAATTTACTTAGAAATACTGGTGTACAAAAATACCAGTGATTAGATCATGTCGTTTAAATTTCAGTTATTAACTGTGGTGTTTCCTGTAGTTGTATACATAAACAAAATTCGGATCCAGCTATACAATCCAGCAAAACACCATTTTGAAATCTTCCGTCTACTCAGCAGCCACACAATCCTGAAGAAGACTAGAATCTAATGTTAACTTCAATGTATTCTTAATGCCGTAAGTTTGTCCATGTTTGCCAAGACTAATGTATTGAAATCGCTTCTGAGCTGCTCAGCTTTCATTTCAGACCATATTCACCAGTGCCGCACAAAAGGCTTGACCTGGTGTTTCCCAAAACTTGTTCCAAGAAGGGCAATCTGTCTGACACCACAATCTGTCTACATCTTCCTGCAGGAACTGATCTGGACTCAATGCTGATTCATACTAGTAGATAATACAAACTCCTCTCTTCCCAAAGTGTTCTTCATATTCTCACATGAATAAAAACAGAGAGAATGGTATGCATATTTTCTTTCATTGAATTTACTTTTCTCTCTTCCATATTGTTTATCATTTGCTGCTTTTAAGAAAGAATGGTTTTAACCATCTCTTCACTCATGCAAACCTTCAGGTCTTTCTGTTCACTTTTTATTCTCAGTTTAGGGATTTTTATATTACAATAACACTTTCTAGGCCAGAAATCTTGCCTACTTATCAACCACTGCTGCAGCAGTTCATACACCTGTGCATACCCAAGTTTTCTCCATGATAGTCTACAAACAATTCTTAAATAACTCAAAAATTAGAATAAAAATATAGAGTTTCCAACATTTCCTCCTTGTAATTGCCAAAACTGCTGGTTTTTTACCTGCTGATGCTGCCAATTCACACATCTTGAAGAGATTAATTTACTGTTTCTTATAAAGTTTGCTTCTCTTCTTTGAAAAGCACTTTTAGCCCTCAGGAAAAAGAAATCTGTTGTGTAAGTTGAAAATCTTTATTCCAAGTTAATGATAATCATAACATTATAAAAGAAATTATAATCTGAAGCAATGCTATCTACGCCGGGGAGGGGCAGAGTTTATATGCCTATGCAATTGAAGTAATGGGAGACTGATCAACGGACTAAACTGTTTATCACAGACAAAAGTAAATGCAAAAAAACTGTTCAATATTATAGAGTAATAATGTGCAGAAGAGGGTAAATACATCCCTAATTAAACAAGCTAACAGATGAAGCATAAGCACATGTGTAAATATGGATAAAATAACTAGCTACCTGAGATAAATTATGCAGATTATAGATGCCAGTCAAAAAACCCAACACACTATTAAAGATTATTAAAGATATTATAGATGCTAGTCAAAAAACCCAATACACTATTAAAAAAACCCAGCGATTACATATATAGAGAAAATAAAGGGGTAGCTTAAACTCAAAAAATGTTAAAACTTATCACATCCTTAGTTTTGCCTTAAGCAGTGTTGATAAGACAATGTGCTTATTTAGATAAAACTAAAATATGTGTTTCAAACTTACTTTTTTGCTGTATTTATCAATCTAGGAAACAAAGTAAAGAGCTAAGTTAAACAAAGATGACCAAAACTAACACTCTGTGCTGTCCAGCTGTCCAGTCCATGACTGTCCTGGCAGTTACCGCAGCAGTTACCAGGTTCTCCAACAATATGGACTAATTGGCATAGCAAGTAGAAAAAAAGAGAGCTACGGGATCTTCATAGTCCAAAAGAAGTTGCTTCAATGAACCTTTTTCCTTGTAAGCCACATTCATCATTCAGATGATTCTGGATGCTTATTGTTTAGTCTCCTTAATTGTGTAGTTTTCTGGAAGTTTTATGTAACTGAAAAGGAAAAACAAAGCTTTTGGCTCACAAAAGCAAGACTCTGCCGCAGTCTCCACCCTCCAGTATCCCAACCAAAACCAGATATGAAGCTTTAACAGCTATAGATACCCACGAGCAAGATCCACAAGGTGTAACTGTACCAGCAGCAGACAGTGGATACCGTAAAAAGAAACAACAAGTGCTCGTAGTGGGTGACTCTCTGTTGAGGGGCACTGAGGTGCTCATCTGCTGACCTGACAGAGAGTCATGAGAGGTATGCTGCCTTCCAGGCGCTAAGGTGCGAGATATTGCTGAGAGGGTGCCACAACTTGTTAAGAGATCGGACTACTATCCTCTGCTTCTCTTTCATGTGGGCATGAATGACACCAGGAGCCAGAACCTGGGTAAGATCAAGGAAGACTACAAAGCCCTGGGGGTGCAAGTGAAGAATATTGGTGCCCAAGTTATCTTCTCCTCCATTTTACTAGTCAGAGGAAAGGGAGCAACCATAAATAGACGTATAATGGAAATCAACTCTTGGCTTCGCGGTTGGTGCTGTCGTGAGGGTTTTGGCTTTTATGACAATGGGACACTCTTTGACAACTATAACCTGTTAGGGAGGGATGGAATCCACCTGTCTAAAAGAGGCAAGGGAATCTTTGGCAGCAGGCTGGCCAACTTGGTGAGGTGGGCTTTAAACTGAAGGACTTAGGGGGAGGGGTCCAGAGCGGTAATGCTCATGCCATTGCCTCTATTGGAGGAATAAGCCAGGCCAATCAGAGCAGGGAGAAAGGTTCCTTAGCTGCCTTCCAAGATAGGAATAAGAAGGCCAACTGCCTCAAGGGTATGTATAGATATCACGGATCCTCTTGCGCCTCTCCTGGGAAACCTGCATGCTTGGCTACTTCTCTGAAATGCTTGTATACCAATGCATGCAGCATGGGGAATAAACAGGAAGAACTGGATATCTATGTGAGGTCGCAGGGTCACTCACCAAGCTGGGTGGGAGTGTCGATCTGCTGGAGGGTAGGAAGGTCCTACAGAGGGATCTGGACAGGTCAGATAGATGGGCCGAGACCAACGGCATGAGGTTCAACAAGAACAAGTGCCGGGTCTTGCACTTCGGCCACAACAACCCCATGCAGTGCTACAGGCTGGGGGAAGAGTGGTTAGAAAGCGGCCCGGTGGAAAGAGACCTGGGGGTGCTGATCGACAGCCGGCTAAACATGAGGCAGCAGTGTGCCCAGGTGGCCAAGAAGGCAAATGGCATCCTGGCCTCTATTAGGAATAGTGTAGCCAGCCAATCTAGAGAAGTGATCATCCCTCTGTACTTGGCACTGGTGAGGCCGCACCTTGAACACTGTGTCCAGTTCTGGGCCCCGCACTTCAAGAAAGATGTTGAGGTGTTGAAGCGAGTCCAGAGGAGGGCGACCAAGCTGGTGAAGGGTTTGGAGGGTCTGACCTATGAGGAACGGCTGAGGGAGCTGGGGTTGTTTAGCCTGGAGAAGAGAAGGCTCCGAGGTGACCTTATTGCAGTCTACAACTACTTGAAGGGAGGTTGTAGTGAAGTGGGAGTCGGCCTCTTCTCCCAGGCAACTAGCAATAGGACAAGAGAACACAGCCTCAAGCTTCGCCAGCGGAGGTTCAGGTTGGACATCAGGAAGAATTTCTTTTCAGAAAGGGTTATTAGACATTGGAATGGGCTGCCCAGGGAGGTGGTAGAGTCACCATCTCTGGATGTGTTTAAGAAAAGACTGGACATGGCACTTAGTTGACATGGTGGTGCCAAGGCAATGGTTGGACTTGATGATCCCAGAGGTCTCTTCCAACCTGATTGATTCTGTGATTCTGTGATTCTGTCATGATTTCATTGCAATTACAGAGACATGGTGGGATAGCTCTCATGACTGGAATGCTGTCATGGATGTCTAGGTACTTTTTAGGAAGGACAGGTCAGCAAGGCGAGGAAGTGGAGTTGCCCTTTATGTGAGAGAGCAACTGGAATGTATCGAGCTGAGCCTAGGGAAGGATGAAGAACGAGTAGAGAGCCTATGGGTAAGAAAAAAGGGGCAGGCTAACATGGGTGACACTGTGGTGGGTGTTTACTACAGGCCACCTGATCAGGAAGAGGAAGTAGATGAGGCCTTCTACAGACAGCTGGAAGTAGCCTCGCGATCGCAGACCCTAGTTCTCATGGGAGACTTCAATCACCCCGATATCTACTGGAACGACAACACAGCTAGGCACCCACAGTCCAGGAGGTTCCTACAGAGCATTGACGATACCTTTCTGACACAGGTGGTGGAGGAGCCAATTTGGAGAGGTGTTCTGCTAGACCTTGTGTTAACAAATAACGAAGGTCTGGTTGGAGATGTGAAAGTTAGGGGTAGCCTGGGTTGTAGCGACCATGAGATGGTGGAGTTCAGGATTCTGTGTGGAGGAAGCAGGGCAGTAAGTAGGACCACAACCCTGGACTTCAGGAGAGCTGACTTTGGCCTCTTCAAGGACCTCTTGGGGGTATACCATGGGTTAGGGCTCTAGAAGGTAGGGGGGTCCATGAGAGCTGGTCAATATTCAAACATCTCTTCCTCCAAGCTCAAGATTGGTGCATCTCTATGAGTAAGAAATCAAGCAAAGGGGGTAGGAGACCTGCATGGATGAGCAAAGAGCTTCTGACAGAACTGAAATGGAAGAAGGAAGTCTACAGGATGTGGAAAAAGGGACAGGCCACGTGGGAGGACTACAGGAAGGTTGTCAGAATATGCAGGAGGCGACAAGGAAGGCCATGGCCCGCTTGGAATTAAATCTGACAAGGGACATCAAAGAGAACAAGAAGGGCTTCTTCAAGTACATCAGCAGCCAAAGGAAGACTAGGGAAAATGTGGGCCCGCTGCTGAATGAGGAGAGTGCCCTCGTGACGGAGGATGAAGAGAAGGTGGAGTTACTGAATGCCTTCTTTGTCACAGTCTTTACTACTAAGGCCAGCCCTCAAGAATCCCAGACCCTGGAGGTACAAGAGAAAGTCTGGAGAGAGGAAGACTTTCCTGTGGTTCAGGAGGATCAAGTTAGAGATCATTTAGACAATCTGTACACCCACAATTCTATGGGGCCAAATGGGATGCACCCACGAGTGTTGAGGGAACTGGCAGATGTTATTGCCCAGCCACTCTCTATCGTCTTTGAAAGGTCATGGAGAGCAGGAGAGGTTCCTGAGGACTGGAGGAAGGCCAGCGTCACTCCAGTCTTTAAAAATAGTAAGAAGGAGGACTCAGGCAACTACAGACCGGTCAGCCTCACCTCCATCCCTGGAAAGGTGATGGAGCAGCTCATTCTGGATGCCATCTCTAAGCATGTGGAGAAGGTCATCAGAAGTAGTCAACACAGATTCACCAAGGGGAAATCATGCTTGACCAATCTGATAACCTTCTATGAAGACATGACTGGCTGGATTGATGAGGGGAGAGCAGTGGATGTTATCTACCTTGACTTCAGCAAGGCTTTTTACACTGTCTCCCATAACATCCTCATAGGAAAGCTCAAGAAGTGTGGCTTAGATGAGTGCACAGTGAGGTGGATCGAGAACTGGCTGAATGACAGAGCCCAGAGGGTTGTGATCAGTGGTGCTCAGTCTTCTTGGAGGCCTGTGGCTAGTGGTGTTCCCTAGGGGTCAATACTGGGCCCGGTCCTGTTTAATTTATTCATCAATGACCTGGACGAAGGAACAGAGTGTACCCTCAGCAAATTTGCTGATGACACAAAACTGGGAGGGGTGGCGGATACACCAGAAGGCTGTGCTGCCATTCAGTGAGACATGGACAGGCTAGAGAGCTGGGTGGAGAGGAACCTCATGAAGTTCAACAAAGGCAAGTGTAGAGTCCTGCACCTAGAGAGGAATAACCCCATGCACCGGTACAGGTTGGGGGCTGATCTACTGGAGAGCAGCTCTGCAGAGAATGACCTGGTGTCGGGTTCCGGATTTAAGGTCCGCCTCTAAAGCAAATCTAGAAATAAAATGCAGACAGCCGCCCCCTGTCCGCCCCCCCCCGAGAGAGAGAGAGGGAGAGAGAGAGACCCGCCTAATTAGTCAAAAAAGGAGCAAATCTAGAAATAAAATGCAGACAATCCCCGTCCCCTGCTCCCCGAGAGAGAGAGAGAGAGAGACCCGCCTAATTAGTAATTCCAGTGCAGCCCACGTGCGGCGTGCCTGGTTCAATGCAGACAGCCCGCGCGCAGGGCCCGCCAAAAATATAAATAATTCCAGTGCAGCCCACGTGCGGTGTGCCTGGTTCAATGCGAACACCCGGTATGCTTAACCTGCCTGCAGGTAAAGCACCCCCAAAAAATCCTGACCCGAAATATTAAAGATTCGTGATCCTTGAGTTCAGACAAAGCACAACCGAGGCACGGTATCAACAAACTTGGCTCTGACTTTATTAGGTCCAACACTGAGGCAACTCAATATTCAAGGAAAAGAAAGAGAGAGAGATAAAAGAAAGAAAGAAACAGAGAAAACAGTTGAAAGAGAAAGAAAAAGAAAATATTCACCACCCTGAGATCCAGCGGTGTCCTGCTTCCTACTTGGAAGATGGCGGTGAGGGTCCCACGTGTTGAAGTGATCCAGCCTCTTTTATAGTTTTTCGGCAGAGTCATGTGACTGGGAGCCGTCAGTCAACAGTTCGCACCAATCACAGGTCCGAAGGCGGGACATGTCCGGTTCCTGCGCCGCAGGATTGGCCCCTTGCCAGGCTGTCACCGGAGACACGCATCCGGAGGCGGGTGGAGGGCGGGCGCCTAGTTTATTGCGCCATCTTACGTTGCCAGGCTCAGGCATTCCAGGCAGCCGCCATAAGATGTCGCCCGAGCACGTGGTTTACGATTTCTGAGACAATGCTAAAAAGGAAGAGCCAGATTCCCACACCACCCCGTGGCTCAGAAATCATCAACATATAGTCAGTAGTTCGATTCCAGGGGGTGTAGAAAAGTTCGATTCCAGGGGGTGTAGAAAAGTTCGATTCCAGGGGGTGTAGAAAAGTTAGGACAGAAAAAGATAACAGGTTAAAAGAAGGAAAAGGGAAGAGACAAGGAAATGTAGAAAGGTAAGGATAGAAAGAGATAATAGGTTTTGAAGAAAGACAAGGGAAGAGTAAAGCATACAAGGAAATAAAGATAAGTCCAATGACTTGTGATTGGTATCATTCTAATAAACAGAATGAGTCACCTCTTCTTCTTTACAGAAGTCTAACAACAACAATATCATCAACAATGATAAATAGCTTTTGATAAAGTTATAGTGCAACTATAACATGTAAACAAAATGAGAAAAAGTTATACAGTGTAAACACATTTCCATTATCATCAATTTTCAGGAAACAATTACAGTCATTTAACTTTGGCACAAACTCCTTCTTCTGTTAGCAGGTAATCGAGAACCAGCCAATCTTGATTGGCTCTCGAGCACCGCTGATTGGTTCATTGGTGTTTCAGGTTGCGGGTCCATAATACTCAATAATTTGTTGGGGATCATATAATTTGATTCCCAGTTCTTAGCTGCCAATTTTTCAAAAGTATGAAGCATATCATCCCAATATACCATACCCCAGCCCAATTTTTTGGTAGTATTTTGAATGCATGGTGCCCGCAAAACCAATAATGACCTTTCAGGGTTCGCATCCCATTTGCAAAGGACTTGGCCATGATCTGGCAGGGCGGTAGTCCTTTGACTCAGATGGTTCCCAGGTCAAAGGGGTTCCCTGTCACACCACAGTTAATGCAATTAATTTAATTCCATCCCCATTTGCATTACCATGCTCCTACTCATTGTTTCCAAACACAATTTGTACCTAATATTTCCCCAAAGTGAGTATAATCAGTGGGGGACCAGAAAATCTTCTCCCACCAGGGACTGATTGTAGCACCCTCCCTTTTGGGTGTAACTAATACAATAGTGACCAGGAGCAGGGTGTTGCATAGGCCAAGATGAGGGTGATTCTTTTCACAATCCACTCATGAGCAAGAGAAATGGAGATCCACAATCAACTTTCAGACCAAATGGTCCGCCACACACCCAACAATTAATAAGCTTAAAAGCTTGAGTAACCAATTTTCCCAACAACAAGAACTCATTTTCCCCATGTTAAACCTGAGAACAAGGAAGCAAGGTTCTCGCCGGGTAGGCTTTGAACAGTATAGGCGAGACAACATACAACTGCCCAAAACAATTTGTCAATAGTGACAAAGGTACATTGCAAAAATTATTAAGGCTATACAATTTAAAACTATACATTCAATCAAAACTTCCATTAAATGTTGCTTTCTTCTTCTGCTTCTCTGAACTTCTATCTTCCGACCTGCAAAGGAACAGAAAAAGAAACTTCTCGGTCCTATTAGTGGAAGGACCGGGTGAGGTTTTGGTTAACCATTGTCTGGTGGAATAAGCTGGGGTCTTGGGAGTAAGCAAAACCATTCTTTTAAGGCTTGGGTTATGCTTTCCCCAGCGACAGGCCAGCCCCGAGCCCGAGCCTTACAGTAAAGATCCTTGGCTCCCATATGTCCTTGTCTGATATGCAGCCACTCCAATAATCTCTCCCAATTTTCCATTACTGGTTCATTTTGTAAGGGAGCTGGACGAGACAATTCACCTGCTCCACCATTCCATCGACCAGCCAGACCATCAACGCCCTGATGAGAGGCCACCCAGGCTATGGCAAAATTCCCTCGTTTGGCAATTCTTAAAATGTCCTGCCACTTTTCCTTTTGCCATACCGGTATCTGGTTGACTTCCCACCCATTTTTCTCCCAGAAAGGAAGCCACTCGGTGCACTCCTTGGAGACAGTGAGAGAGTCAGTGTAGATGTAGACAGGAGAAGAAGATTGAGCCTCATGTTGGAAAACACTCCAAACAGCAATTAATTCACCCACTTGTGCACTACCTTCACCTTCTGTTATGATTTTCTCATCAGTCTGGGCTTGTAAAGCAGCAGCTCGATACTTCCACACTTTTGCCTCACGTTTGGCTGAGGCATCAGTGAGCCCGGTATTTGGTAATTGCTTGGAAAATGGAAGCACTACTTGTATGACAGGAGGTGGGAGGTTATTCTCATGATCTGGAGAGAATTCCTCCTGTATAGCTAATTTTTTAGGTGTGCCTTCTGATACGTTAAAGATGCTACAATAATGTTCAATTTGTGCATGCCATTTCTGTACAGAAGCTCGTTGTGCCACCCCGTCAGGGGGAGGGGTCCCTGCTATTTCCTTAAAGGGGCCTCTGAGAATGATTTGTTGCTGACGAATGGTGTGCTCAGCCACTAGTAGTGCTAAGCTTACCACAAATAATTCTATTATCCACAACACTCTCCTTCGAGATGTACTATCTCTCTTTAAATTTATCAGGTTTGGGCGAGAGGGCCTCGCTAGAGGACACTTTGCCTCCATACGCCTCACATTTTTAGGTCCTGATTTCACTGGACCATATTTCCACCCATAGTTAATCAATTCTTGAGCTACTTCCCCCCACGTCCACACTTTTTGTCCTGGGGTACGGCGATCCGGGGTTAAAACTCCAGTTAAAGCAGCTGTCACCCGTGCACTCTGAGGGGTATTTCTGATAGTACCTTGCAATTGAATTCCTAAGGGTTTCAATGAATCAGGCAAACCTCTAACCAGGGGAGTCATCCTCTCCGGATCTACCGGTATCATCATTGGGGATTCCTGCCTAAGCTTCAATTCCCGATCATACATCATTTGCAAACAAGCCGCCTTGTGCACATTCTCCACAAGCTGATCCACCGAGCCTGTAAGCGCAAGAGGATCTCCCCTCTCCAAGGGATTCAAACCTCCAGCCCAATAAGCTGCTCGCTGAGTGAGAGACCAAGGGGCTCTATTATCACCAGTAGTCAAAAACACTCCAGGTCCCCAATATCCCTCAGCTTCTCTTTCACTCAACAGAATCTGATCACCACCAGTCAACGACACTCTCCACACATACTCTGTCTCAGACTCCTTTGGACTGCGTGAAAAATCCCTTTTCAACTTAGCCAATTCAGTTGCTGTGTATGGCACCTCCTTAGTAACCATTTTAGGATTATGGTCCTCACTATCCTCATAAGCATATTCGACCTTAACCAGCGGTCGAAGGGGTTGCGTAGGACCCTGCGGTAAATCACATCGTGTCCCCGCTTCCTCTGGTTCCCCCTTGCGGTACAAACCATCCCCTTTGTGATCATCACCAGGGGACGGGGCTGCATCAGCTGCCTGTGCACGACTCCGTCGCCCTCTGCAGTCACAAGCACGTAAGTTCTCCACAAAAGCCTCCTCCAAACACCTTACGTTCTCCCGCTCATTCTCTACTTCATCCTGCAGAGTTTTAACCCTTTCCTCCAATTCACAGTTTCTTTCCTCTAAAGTTACCAACCGATCTTGCAACAACCGCACCAAAAGCTCTTTTGCCTGCGGCGTCTGTGCCGAGTCCTCCAACTCCTGCTCTTGCGTTACATCAAATGCACTCAGAATTGTACCCATCCTCTCTAGGTTATTGATACCTTCCGAAAACTCAAGGATCCTGCCGACTACGCCAATTTATAAATGTTGGGTTCCGGATTTAAGGTCCGCCTCTAAAGCAAATCTAGAAATAAAATGCAGACAGCCGCCCCCTGTCCGCCCCCCCCCGAGAGAGAGAGAGGGAGAGAGAGAGACCCGCCTAATTAGTCAAAAAAGGAGCAAATCTAGAAATAAAATGCAGACAATCCCCGTCCCCTGCTCCCCGAGAGAGAGAGAGAGAGAGACCCGCCTAATTAGTAATTCCAGTGCAGCCCACGTGCGGCGTGCCTGGTTCAATGCAGACAGCCCGCGCGCAGGGCCCGCCAAAAATATAAATAATTCCAGTGCAGCCCACGTGCGGCGTGCCTGGTTCAATGCGAACACCCGGTATGCTTAACCTGCCTGCAGGTAAAGCACCCCCAAAAAATCCTGACCCGAAATATTAAAGATTCGTGATCCTTGAGTTCAGACAAAGCACAACCGAGGCACGGTATCAACAAACTTGGCTCTGACTTTATTAGGTCCAACACTGAGGCAACTCAATATTCAAGGAAAAGAAAGAGAGAGAGATAAAAGAAAGAAAGAAACAGAGAAAACAGTTGAAAGAGAAAGAAAAAGAAAATGTTCACCACCCTGAGATCCAGCGGTGTCCTGCTTCCTACTTGGAAGATGGCGGTGAGGGTCCCACGTGTTGAAGTGATCCAGCCCCTTTTATAGAGTTTTTTGGCAGAGTCATGTGACTGGGAGCCGTCAGTCAACAGTTCGCACCAATCACAGGTCCGAAGGCGGGACATGTCCGGTTCCTGCTCCGCAGGATTGGCCCCTTGCCAGGCTGTCACCGGAGACACGCATCCGGAGGCGGGTGGAGGGCGGGCGCCTAGCTTATTGCGCCATCTTACGTTGCCAGGCTCAGGCATTCCAGGCAGCCGCCATAAGATGTCGCCCGAGCACGTGGTTTACGATTTCTGAGACAATGCTAAAAAGGAAGGGCCAGATTCCCACACCTGGGTGTTCTGGTGGACAAGTTCACCATGAGCCAGCAATGTGCCCTTGTGGCCAGGAAGGCCAATGGTATCCTGGGGTGCATTAGGAAGAGTGTGGCCAACAGGTCAAGGGAGGTTATCCTGCCCCTCTACACGGCCCTGGTGAGGCCACATCTGGAGTACTGTGCCCAGTTCTGGGCCCCCCAGTTCAAGAAAGATAAGGAATTACTGGAGAGTACAGCGAAGGGCTACAAAGATGATCAAAGGACTGGAGCACCTCTCTTACGAGGAGAGTCTGAGGGAGCTGGGTCTGTTCAACTTGGAGAAGAGAAGACTGAGAGGGGATCTTATCAACACTTACAAATACCGTAGGGGTGGGTGTCAAGAGGAGGGGACCAGACTGTTATCAGTGGTGCCCAGTGACAGGACAAGGGGCAATGGGCACAAGCTGAAACATGGGAAGTTCCATCTGAATATGAGGAGGAACTTCTTTACTTTGAGGGTGACAGAGCACTGGAACAGTCTGCCCAGGGAGGATGTGAAGTCTCCTTCTCTGGAGATATTCAAAACCTGCCTGGACACAACCCTGTGCGACATGCTCTAGGTGAACCTGCTTTGTCAGGGGTTTGGACTAGATGATCTCCAGAGGTCCCTTCCAACCGTTAACCATTCTGTGATTCCCTGAACTGAAAACAGCTGGAAATAAGGAATGCATACTGGAAAACAATGAATAAGGGAATAAAATATTTGGAAGAATGCCTACATCTTGTTAAGTACGTCTCCAAGAACATAGGAATGATTAAAAGTTATTTACATGAAGTGTTCTTAACTCCCAAATTTCTCAATCTGTGCATTAATTCACTGTGTCTAGAGGCATTGACTTGGCTTGCATTTGCAGTTACTGAATGTTGGTTGTATGGCCTGGTTTATGTTTTGAGGTAAATTAACATGGAAGATCCTTGCTTAGAAGGATTAATATAAAACTGTTTTGTACATGTCTATTAAGTTAACTTTTTCCTGACACTTATTTATATAGGACATTACAAATTTTCAATGAATTAATGATAAGACAATACACAGGCTTAATGAAATCATGTCAATACTGCATCTTTATTGGAGGCAAAAGATAGCTTTGGGATTTTGATGTCAGGTGAAAAGAAGGAAGCTGGAACTGTCAACATGAATCTGTTGTACCTGCTTGAAATTTATATTTTGAAGCAGAACAAGTACTGTAAACAGAAAAATGTTCAAGCTGGTGAAGAAAGTTAAGAAAAAAAAAATAGATGCAAACAGGGATGTCGGAGAAGGAGGGAGAGGAACACCAAATAATGTGACACGCTAAGTTCTATTTGTTAAGTGGACCACATGAGGGCTTGTGGGGAAAGCTGCTCATCCACTCACACTCACGTGCATACACAGCATCATCTGAGCCATCAAATGACTTCTGCCCTGGTTCCTGCTCGCTTGAGATAGTAGAGTAGAGCTGGGGGGACACAATGCTGCTCTGAACCCCGGGCAGTGGTCTAGTCCAGCAGGTAACGTTCCACCTCGGGCACTGTGTCCAAGCCGTGGCAGACAGCCTTGTGGCAATGTTCTGATCTTGATGAAATCACAACACACCATTTCAGGTATTATTCTTCTACCAGTTGTTGATCTCTGGCTGGTGTCAAGGCTCATTGCACTCATTTGTGTTTGTAAACTTGAAGCAAGCAAATTATTTCCAAGGACATATCTCTATAATCTCTATAAATGGCATGTAGAATTTAAGTCTTCTGCTATTCTAAGTGGGAGCTAGAACAACAAGCAGAGCTGGTGAAATCGGCCTAGCAGGTCGAGGGAGGTGATTCTGCCCCTTTACTCCGCTCTCGTGAGACCCTACCTAGAGTACTGCATCCAGCTCTGGGGCCCCCACATAGGAAGGACATGGAGCTGTTGGAGCAAGTCCAGAGGAGGGCCACGAAGATGATGAGAGGGCTGGAGCACCTCTCTTATGAAGATAAACTGAGAGAGTTGGGGCTGTTCAGCCTGGAGAAGAGAAGGCTCCGGGGGGACCTTATAGCAGCCTTTCAGTACTTGAAGGGGACCTACAGAAAAGTGGGACAGGGACTTTGTACAAGGGCATGTAGTGACAGGATGAGGGGGAACAGTTTTAAACTGAAAGAGGGTAGATTTAGATTAATATTAGGAAGAAATTTTTTACTGTGAGGGTAGTGAGACACTGGAGCAGGTTACCCAGAGAAGTTGTGGATGCCCCCTCCCTGGCAGTGTTTAAGGCCAGGTTGGATGAGGCTTTGAGCAACCTGGTCTAGTGGAAAGGTGTCCCTGCCCATGGCAGGGGAGTTGGAACTAGGTGATCTTTAAGGTCCCTTCCAACTGAAACCATTCTATGATTCTATGAAATACGGCAAACTAGAAATCAATACTCAGGTCAGAGAGTCCAGACATATGAGGGAAAATGGAAAAATCTTATGAGGCAGCAGGGCAGTCTCTTTGGGAACGATACCCATATTTGTAATAAATTTAGTGTGTTACATATTGATACTTGATAAGCCAGTTTATGCTGTTCTCAAACTGAAGCACCAAGTAAAAGAAGTGTGAAAAGTCACGTTGTATCTACTGTCACCTGAAAGTAGGAAGAGCTTTTGAAATTAATGGGGGATCTATCTCACTGAGGCTGGAGGGTAATTCATGCAAAAGCAACACACTTCCTCTTTAGGCCAATAAAGCACATGGTAATCAACAGCCATAACAAAAAAAAAGTACTTGAAATTCACTTGTTACCAAAATAATCTAAGGAGTTTGGAAATAAAGTCACCTTAGTGATAAGTGCCTTTCAAAACTGGAGTTCAAATTCATACCATAATTTTTATTACTATGCAGTGATTTAGGCTTTCTGTTTGTAAATAGAACTTAAGGCAGAATTTTAGTTTGGAAGAAAACTAAAGGTAACAGTCTTGTTCTATATTACACCTACCTACTCTCATTTTAAATTTGTGCTGATCTTTCTGAACTGAGCACATACTGGACTCATTTTAGAATAATAGCAATATAGAAGTCTAGTCTCTGACAACTACCATAGCAAAAGGAAATAACAGCAGGAGAAACACAGAAGAACCTCGAATTAATTTTGAATTTCCTGTGTGTGTGTGTTTTCCTCCTGGAAGTAAGAAGTATCTAAGGTATTTATGATTGAAACGTGATTAGGTGATAGTGTAGATTGCTGACATAGATCCTGAAATAATTTTCAATTGACCATTACAAAATCACTTCTGAAAGCTTTCTATTTACTTTGATTCCAGGCCTCTTACTGCAAATTGTTCACACCAGGTACAAATTCATAGTACATTTTAAGTGCTGATGTGAATAGGACTTGAAAAGTCTCATCAGTGTTTTCCATGTGGGGAACATCTGTGACATGATCATAGGAAACTTTGCTGTAGCTTAGATAGTATATAGGTTTTGAAGGGAAATTATATTCCAAAAAGAGCAGAATTTCAGCATTTCTTCTAAAGAAAACTAATTATCACATAGCTGTCAAACTGTTTAAAAATACTTAATTCAGAAGCTTCAAAGAGAATATTTAGTACCTTCAGGGTAAATATTATCATAAGTATCACTAGATACTAAAATTCAATGGCTTCACCTCAATACTTAAGAAAAATAAAATCATTTATTAAATGAACAATATAAAACATGATAAAATACTATGAAGAACACAAAAGTTAAATAAACACTGAAGTCTGTGCATTTGAGGAAATGAAAGTTTTATAATTTTATTCACTCTGTAGCATTTAAGCATATTTTTCATTCTTTCCCCGCTTGTAAAGACATATCTAACTACTGAACATATTTCTGATAAATGAGGCTTGTATGAAAATTTTATATGTAACATTAAAGATTTAAATTAAAATAATTTTAACAGACTATTCGGATGTATTAATTCTTGTATCATGACTGAAATGACATTGCAAAATATATGCTGTTCTCTTTTTATTTTTTTAATTGGTACTCTAGGTACAATTAGGGCTTCCTTTTGTTGTTTTACATTCAGTATTAAATATTGTGTCAAGAACATTTTTTCATATATTTACATGACACTCATCTACAGATGGGGACGATTTAGTAAAATTGGCTTTTACAAAACGTTATTGTCACTAAAAAACTCTTCCACCTGAAGTGTGTTTAGGCTGGTAATAGTAGGATTTCTTACATTTTTCAGCATGATACCGATTAACAGTGTTTGTTATCTGTGTCCTTGCCTTTCAGCCTTGATAATATCATATTGTGCCAGTGGATTTTTTTCTTTTTTTTTCTTTGCAAAAATAGAAATTCTCTGAAATGCAAACTCTGCTTATTTCTTGATCTCATCTTTACAGCTCTTGATACAGCTTTACCTTTTTTCTTCACTGCATGTGTTAACTTCATGCGTTTTCCATGTCTAAATTTGTGAAATCAAATCCTTTAGTCAACTGTTAAGGCATCTATCTATTTCTGCCACTTCACTAATATGTTTTTATTGATATGTGAAATACTACTGATAGAAATACAACCAGTGGAGTGATGACATTTTTCTTCCCAAGTAACCGTCACATGTGATGGAACTCTGCTTTCCTGGAGATGGCTGAATACTCAGCTGCCAATGGGAAGTAGTGAATGAAATCCTTGTTTTGCTTTGCTTACATGTGCGGCTTTTGCTTTATCTATTAAACTGTCTTTATCTCAACCCACGAGTTTTCTCACTTTTACTCTTCTGATTCTCTCCCCCATCCCATCGGGGGGGAGTGAGCAAGTGGCTGTGTGGTGCTTAGTTGCCAGCTGGGGTTAAACCACAATTTCATACTATTTGTTAGAGCCCTGAGGGCACTAATATGCCTTCGTTGCCCTGACCAGCCTCACCTGGAACCATCACCCACTCCCTCTGCCCATCATGCCAATGGCTCCGTTTAAGTTCACACCGGCCCTCAGTTCTACTGTGGATAGAGTCATTTCCTGGTGGTCTTGATTGGATTTGAGTTACTTCTTTACCTGATGAACACTGTAAAAAAACCTGAAAGTAATGTTTTGGTTTTTTTTTTTTTGGAGGGGGAGGTATTTTTGTAGGATGTGAAAGAGAGTAATTGAAATCAAAGGGTTTTGGAGGAAAAAAAACAATTTTATCTTTTTGATTAAACTTTTAGCTTAATAACTTGTAACTTTTTTCTTCTACTCTGGTTCTAGTGTATTGTTCTGAAGACTTTCTGTTTGAAGTTGCTAGATGGAAGCACCTTTCTTTAGTGATTGTCTCTAAAAACCTTCCTTCCGAACTTAAAACAAATGAACAAAACATCACAGCAACTCTGCTTTTCTTACCTTCTAAAATGCCACTAGACTTGGTTAACAATATAAAAATTATTAGCTCATCTCTGTTCTATAATTCTATGAGAGTTTATAGTTGGATCTGTCAGCTGTAGCCAAGTGATGCAGCTGGAAGAAATAGACTTTGTACAACTCCATATTAACTTATATGGCTTTTGAAGAGTAGGATACTTGGAAGCAATAGATAGCGAATGTTCTTGGTGAGTCCTGAATCTGACTAAAATAGTTTTAACTTTAAAGGATTCCCTTTAAAAAATTAGTGTAGCGGAACACTTAGTGGCATGTATGGATGCATGAGGCAGCATGGGCGTGATGACAGAAATCAAGCTTTCTATTGGAATAGCACTAACGAGCTATTCTGAGCAGTGCAACCCAAGGGAAAAGGAACAACTATGCTTTTACCTATGCTCTGCCTACCACTGTCTTCAAAGTCACTTTCTTTTTAAGGAGCCCATAGGGTCAGCAGGGAGTGTATTTTCTTGTCTGGTTACTTTGCGGCTGACTGATGGATCACAGCGTTGCAATTTACGTGTGACTAATGGGCCTGTTTAATGGGCGTTTGTCCTCCTACTATCTGTAAACTGTATTTAAATGCTGATAGCTAATGGTAAGCTTTAAACCAAAGTGCTTAAATATAACATTGCATGCACAGTATTCCAAGTAATAGCTCATGTTGTTTCTTTCCTTAAATGTCTGTGCATTGTGGTTATATTGTATGAGTTTGTATGGTATATATCCAGTCACTAGTTTTCACCCCCAAATAGTTACTGGTCATAAGACTGACTAAATGTCAGTGATGAATGACACATTTATTCCACTCAAATGTTTGTACCAGGTAAGTCTTGCATCATATTTAGGGGGTTTTGTTAGGGGTGTTTGATGGCAGGAGTGCACATATATGGAAAAGAGAGCGGAAGAACTGAGGTAAGGAGGGTTGTCACTGGCTGGCTCATTAGTCTAACACAGTCAGCCTGGTCTCTGTGGCCAGCCCTGGTTCTTCACCAACAGGAAGGGCTTTTCCTGTTGTGTGCTCAAGGCGATTGCAGATGATTGCAACATCCTTACTGCCATTGATGCCAGGTGCTCTATGGCACTGTGAGGAGCCCATGTGTCCTGTAATTCCCAGCCTGGCTGTGACTAACAAGAATCCTCTTTGCATTTGGTGTAGAGCCTAATAAGATCAGCCACCTCTTTCCCTTGATGATCCTGCTCACTTCCTGCCAAGTTGTCTCATTAAGCCATTCTTGGCAACTTCTTTCTCCCAGAAATATAACCCCCAAGAAAGTGTAACTTTTTCTTTAGTAGCAGCTTTCACAAAGCTGCCAGCTTTTGTGACTCTAGGCTGACTCAAAAGTTGTAGCTGTCAAAGGGTAACAGCTGTGAACATAGATTCAAGAAAGTGATGGTGGAAAATCTAATGATACTCTCCTTGTAGTCAAGTTGAGGTTTGGTTAGCACAGGCAGCTGGCTGCATTGAGTCAGTCCACCTTGAGGGAGGAGGAACGGTCAACAATAATCTATATTCTCCTTTGCTAAAGTGTACCTTTATGCCTTGTATGAAATAAATTTTTGCTATTGCTCTGAGCAATTTGAACGACACTATATTTCTTTCCATGCTACACTTGTGATACGGGAAAACAGGCCAAGAGTTAAAAACGTCTTGGGATGAGAAGGCAGGCAGGGAGACATAACAACAGGCCCGAAGTTCTGCTAACAAGCTAAAATGTATAGATGAGAGGAACTGCTGGTACACAAACGGGTTAGAACTGGTCTTGCGGTTTAGAAGCTCAGCCAACTCAGCATTCTAGGACAAAGGTGGAGAGTACACAGTGAAGAAGGCTACGGGCCTTCATCCTGAAGCCCCCCATAGATGACCACCAGATAACAATGTGCAAGCGCCAGAAGGAGACTTACGATAATGAGTTCCTGGAAATAATTACCATAGTCACACCTATTCCCAGAACTAATTGAAATAACCCAGCCCATATTAATGAATATGCATATTTTGTGTAATAAATGGATGCTTACTTTGTGGTCTGGTGTGTAAGTTTGGAGGAGAGATCCCCCTTGCATCCAGCACTGTAATAAACATACCTGCTTTATAACTCTTTAATGAGTTATAGAGTTTGATTCTGCGTTTCACTTGCATAACAGCAAGTAATAAAGGAAAACAGTAGATATTTATCCTTAATATTAAAGTTCACTGACAAGGTATCTTTTGTTGTGACACAAAGTATTAATGTTTTATTTGAGACTCTATGTAGAAATTAACTTTCACTGTTGAGCTGTGACACTGTTGTCTTGAAGTAATCTTGGCTTTGTCCAACTCTGAATGAAAAAACGTCTTCATGCAGGAATCTTAACCTTTTTCTGGTAGCACAAAGTATTTAGAAATAAGAAGGTAAACCAGTGGCTGAATTTGGTAACTCTGCAATGACTGTATCTTGCCTTTGAAGCACTGCCGCAGACTTAGTTGTCAGTGGTTTTCACTATTTCAGCCTATTGTGTTTGCGCGTGAGAGAGAAGCCTACGTATTTCAGAGCATCCTAGTGAAGGCTGCATGCAGCAACATTGAACAACCAAAGAAATCTTATCTGCCTATGGCAGAATTCTTCAACCAGTTTTGCTTAAAGGAATAAAACTGAGGTAGTGGTGGGGAAGTACACAAAGACCAAAATTATTTTTAATATTTTAATTGGTTTGCTTAAATACAGTAGGCTGAAAAAAACGTCAATGGACTTTTGTTATACAATGGTATGAAGGTCTGACTATAACTACAAACCTGTTAAGTTTTATATGGCATATTAGTATGGTAGGTGGTTTTAAGTTTGGGAATAAGAAATTATGCCTCTTTTTTCTGTTCAACCCCAGTGAAAGATGGCTGAAACAATGTCACAGTGATTCAGTGGCAGTGAGTATTGCTCTTTTTAACATTCATGAAGGAAAAAGCTGGGCTTCCACACAAGTAGAGCCAGCAGTGAAAGAAATGCATTTGAAAACAGGTTCTATAAGATATATTTTAGTCCTAAATCTTTGAAAACAAACATTCTGTAAATACTGATTCACAGAACAGGATGACTTCATGTCCTCAAGTTTTAAGTGTAGTGGACTTGTGTATCACTAAGAAATTATCTGTAGCAAGTGGTTACTTGATCCTGAACAAACATAATTGTAGGTGAAAATCTTGTAATCTGCCTATCAATGAAGCTGCTTTTCTGCTTGCTGCAGATAGTCTTGACCTTGGGTACTTGATAGATGAAGCAATGAAAAGTAAGATGGTAAGAATAGCTGTACTGGTTTAGATAAAAAGCGTGTGTAATCTAGTGTACAGTCTCTAGTAGTGATCATAGATAGACACCTAAGGAAGAAGAACAGGGCAAGCAAATATAACACTTCAAATTAAACACATTATTAGCCTTCACTTATTTTCATCTCATGGAGTTCCTGAGTCTGATGTAGTTTGTTAATGCAATAACTTGCCATGGATTTCTCTGCAGAGTACTTTGCCAGTCTCTGAAGGCATGTGACTTTCTAGCCACATGTGTAAACAAAAGTGTCCTTTTGATGAGGATTTCCATAGGTGTCTTGGCAGCTGTGCAAGGAATCACTTCCATTTCTTTTAAGACAGACTAGTTCTTTCTGCCTTCATTTTTTGAGCCCTCATTTTACTTTTGCAAGAGACAGTGAACAGTGACAGAGAAGTAGGATTCCTGTCCACTCTTCCTACCACTCATATTTCATCTACCATCTGAATCACTTCTTTCCAAGCTTGTAGAGTCATTGCCTACTCAAGACACTTGGAGCTACAAGGGCAAAGTATTACAGTCTTTGCTGCCCACAGCTCCCACCAGCAACCGTGGCTCTGGCAGGACACCTATGCCTGAGGAAGTGTCTGTTCCACATTCAGAGAACTATGCACAGGGTATACATACGGCAGTTTCCTGCATGAAATAACTGACTATGTCTGAAACAACATAAACATGAAATTCAATAATACAGAAGGATTAAAAGCAATCAAAAGACCCACCACCCAAAATTCTCATTCTTTTTTTCCTCGGTCCTGTGAAGTTTTGAGAAAAATTCTTTGGATACATTTTTCCTCTCCTGGTTATTATAACATTGCAACAAATCTGCTTCATTCTTCAGTCCTTCTCCATTCACAACTCCAGCAGCTCTTCGCCTTTGTTTATCTTTCAGCTTTATACTGTGATTTAGTAGTTTATCTGCTGGCTTGTTATCGGTAAATTCTTCTTCTGTCACCCCTGTACCACTAAGGGCCACATAACGGCAATCTGTTATTGTGTTTTTTCTAGTCGGCATTGAATGGAGAACTTCCTACCCATCTGGTGGGCAGGGTGGATGAGGTTGCAATCACAGCACTTGCATATGCTGTCTCTATACTGTTGCTGTCCAGATTGTGGTTGCTTTCTATGGTGCTCTGGTCATTGTGTTATTCTTTGGTAACCAACTACTAGAATACTCGCTGATGCACAATTAAATTGAGCATCCTCATTTTTCACTTGATTACGGCCCAGTGGATTATAAATGATCTATGAAGAAGCACACTAACTATAACAAAGAGTTCTTGAGGGGGAATTGTCAATCTCCATCTCTGATACAGGCCTACCCAACCGAGGAACAGCAGTTTGCTATTCCAGACCATGTCTACCTTTGATTGCTGCTCCTATACTCTGATCAGTCAGATCCTTCTTGTGAGCTAGGGAGCTCATAACCACACTGGTGACCATGGCAGGATGAGGGTGGGCCACAAGGTTACTTCTGTTCTTGGACTGTTCTTAATACAAGTCATCCCCATCACCTGCCATGTTTGGACTGGGCTGTATGACCTGGCATGGATGTTACCGAGGACTGCAATGACAGTGATACACCACCATTGGCATGTGCTAGCACAAACCTGGACAGTAACATAGCTTGCCTATTATGTGAAAGTAATTTCCATCTGTTCCATGATTCAAAATACTGTTAAAGATACTGCAGTTTCCTGTTTTTATCCAATACATAACATTTCTCAATCTCTGCTTAGGGAGAAAGTAGGAGGATTTATAGTGGTGGGGACTTTCTTAGGCACAAGAGATTCTTCGTAATGACTGGAGGCCTGGAGCTGAATCCAGGAAAGAGTTTTCCTTGATAGACATTCCCAAAATCACTAGAATTGAGAAAGGAATGGTATATTGCTTTTTTTCATGGCATAATTGTCTGGAATAAAGCCAGTTGTTCTTGTTGAAGAAGGCTAAGGAGTTTGGGACTTGCATTAAATCTGTTGCCACTGGAAATTGCTGTCATGTACACAGAGAGAAATCCTGCAGAGCTGGGAAAAAAACACAATGCTTTTCCATTAACAAGAGTTGAAACACTTTCTGTATGACCTCACTAATAGTGAGTCCTCTGGAGAGTGCAGTCATAATTTTAATTAATTAAAACTAGGTTTCTTGATCCTTAAGATAAATTCTACTGCTTCTCCAACATTTTGAAAATTCAGTTGTTTTTCAAGAATCGAGTGAGGTTGAATGATATCCATCATTAATTAAATAAACCCCACCATCTTCTTTTTAGTTCAGGACCCAACTTCTCTGATTTTTTTTTATATAACTTTATAGTTAACCTAATATAAAATACTTTTGATTGTGAACAGTTTCTATTTGGGAGAATTATTATTGTAGTTCATATTCAGAAGACTCAATGCTCTATGCTTTTGCTCCCTACTGTTTTCAGTTTTCTTTATGTACCATTCTCAGCTGGCTAGTTTAGTGCCTAATATTATTATTCCAGATATGTTCTCTGCCTCCTTGAAATTATTTGAAGACCTTAAAACCCAAGCTCAAATTCAGTTTAGCTTAATGAGATAGTCTGAAAACTGGCTGCTCATGAATAGATCTGACCCTCCTGCCTTGAGGATAGTGACAACAGTCAGCGACATGAAGGAAAGCCAGGGGCTGGTTATTACTTCATCTATCTGTTTTTGATTTAACAAAAGTCTGCCAGAGACCAAATTCAAATCTTTGTTGTAACATGGTACCTGCTTAAAACAGAAGGATTCTGCCACTTGTGTACCCCAGCAATCCTGGGAGACTGTGAATTGCTAGCAGAGCACGCTGGGAGTAAAAGGCTTGCTTTTATAGCTCTCTGGAGCAGGACAGGTGGATGGCAGGATCTGGTTATTCCTCCTTACGTTGTCTTTAGTCTAGAAAGGTCTTTTAAAGCACTAGAGAGCTAGAACTGGGAAAGCACATATCGCATTCAGTTTTCTACTGATACTTAACAGTGCTTATTCTACGTTAGGTTAGCTAGGCTTTGTTGTTAGACATTTTGCCTCCTGTCTGAGTGAAAAGAGTCTACCTCTTCTATGAAAAAATTCAGTGTTCTTCCTATTCTGAAAATGGCTTCCATTTTCACTGATGTCTTTTGATGTACCTGCAGGAACATAAGGGCTAAACAATCAGACTGAATGCTGGTCTCCCTTTTTTTAAGCAGGGAAGTATTTAGCTGAGAAAACTTGAGCAGTGCTCCCAAATTATCAAAGAGCAAAACTCTTCAGCTGTCTGACACTGCCAACTGTCGTACATTTTGGAAGAGTCTTTTGCATGTTCTTCGCTCATCTGTTAAGGAAAGTTGTCTTGCTGTTTATGTATTAAGATTGGTTATGTTCGTTGCCTGATGCAACGTACCATAAGGCATGAGCTTTAAAATAGTACTGCTTAGGGACCAAAAGATATTTGGTTGCAGCAGCATGGAAATTTGTATATTATTTTACTCTTCCTTTTGGCCAGTGTTTTCTAATGAAAAAATCTTATGTATAATGACAAACAAGCATCTGATTTCTCTTGGGGAAAAACCACTTTGAGTAGAGCAGCACTTATGTAATAGTGCACTGGAAAGCATTTGTCTTACAAATAAAATCCAAATGAACACATACACATTCATCATCAGAGATATGTAAAACATAGTCTGGCAATGCTTCAGAAAACAAGCAAGACTAAAAAATGATTAGCTCTTTTTTTTTTTTTTTTTTCACAGTAGGATTAGCTATGTAAACAAATGCTGTATTGTTTGGAGCTTCTGTTGTTATGTAATCAGGTTTATTGATGAAGAACCCTATAGGTGAAGGAATCTTAAAGAACAGAAATGTCTATTAATCCTCTGGGATAGTTTTTCACTTTCAGTTGGATCTTGTGCAATGTACAAGAAATGGCAAAGATGGACTGAAATTTTCTCCTGATACAAAACTGTAATTGTAGAATCAAAACATCTTAATGCATATACACTCTTACAAATGGTCCAAAAAATCTGGAAATTATGTGAGCTAAGCAAAACTTGTCTGTTTGCAAGCTAATAAGCACTTAGCATGAAACAACGGAATGAATTGTCTAGTGGTTTCTGTTTAACAGAACTGTGAGAGAACTTAGGTTCACTGTTTCATTTCTTTCCCTAAGTGATCTTGAACCTAATTCCAGGCATTTAAAGTGAACTTTGTGTCCACTTTACTTAGGGTACATTGCTGAAACAAGAAATAAAGTTTACATAATTTTGATTAAAATAGTTTCAATAGACAGTTACTGTATGATAAGCTTTCTGGTGAAAATCCTTAATTTAAGAGTATTTTTCTTCCAGTGTGTTCTTCTATATTCAGTAATTCTTATAATCTGTTTTCTCAAAAGTTACCTCATCGGGAAAATTTTCCCTTACAAAGACTTGGCAAACTTTTTTAGAATTTACTGCCTTCAAAAGGCTGTTTAAAAATATGCTATGAAGAAACTGAAGTTAAAGGAAAATATGTAAAACTTTCTGACTTTTGCTAATGGCTCTTCTGTATTTCTTGCAATGGGAATCTTCACCATGTGGGTCTGTATAGTTAAAGTTAGGGACAACATAAGATATCTACTTCTTGCCATTGCTCTGTGCAACTGTAATGGTTTCTTGCTTTTGTTTTATACCAGAAACACTGAATACGTAGGGAAAAATATTACCTGATTATAAATTTAAACACTTAGGCATTGTTTCTTTTCATGGGAGTGGAAAGAATTAAAATTAGAGAAACTTTCACAATATGCTACTTAAATGCTGTTGCAAAAAACCTGTATGCTTGTTATTTTCCTTTTTTTTTTTTTTACGCTTTAATTGCTACAGATTTCTCATGTTAAAAATCAGGAAAGAATGAAATAGCTAGAAATGTTTTTACAGTATTAATTTTTTATGAAATATTACATTGGTAGGAGGACAAATTTCACTTAACTAGTCTTGATGTCACAGTCCTATCGTTATCTCCAGGCCATGGGAGAGAGTGTCAACATCTGTTCTGTCAAGCAGGTTAAAGAAGTAACATTTTTGAAAGAATGCACCAACTTGCTGTAAATTCTCCCATCTTAATAGACTCAAGTAGATGGGAAGATGTGTATAACCTGTTTAAAAATTTGACAATAATTATTCCAGCCAATTGCAGGTGAACTTTAAAATTCTTATCTTTACCTGTTCACAGTTGTCCAAGGGCTGATCTTATGAATCTGAAATGATACCAGATTTTTGGGTATCATATGTACCACACAATATTTTTTTGCAAGTAAATTTTTATCAAGAGCACTGAATGCCATTTTGACAGGTCACTACACTGACAAATTTATATTTTCTTCAGTAGCACCATTTCTTTTCCTGCATTTGAATAGTTATTGCTTTTGAGAAAATGTGCCTTTGGAACAGCGTTAGACTAAAAAATGATATGTGAAGGCAGCTTATGGCCACCTGCTGTCAGGCATCATTACACTAACTACAGCTTCTCATTTCCTGTCACGATCACTTGCATCTGTTTTCTTATCATTTTGGAAACTGAGATTGCTCTGCATGATGAAATATACAGTAATCTGGTCAGCTCTGCCCCACATGGTCCAGTTTGTTACAACAAACTGACAACAAAATGGGGAACTGTAAAAGCTTATTTTTAAATTTCTTACTTGGAAAAGACTTTCCTTTCATGCTTTTCCACCTCACCTTTAGTCTCACTTTACAATATTGAGGAGCATTTATGTGCATTTTCAGTCTTTGACACATCATTCCTTGAATGAGAGGAAGATGGGGAATATAGTCTAACCTGAGAACCACTTGATGCTACTCTCAATTCCTGGGAGTAAACATGTTTGTGTCTACACTATAAATATTCTTGCATGGATTGGAGCAGAACGATGGTCTAGAGGAGCTATTGTTGAGCCTTCTCCTATGCCAGAGGTGGGGAAGTTTTCTTGCAAACTCAGTGTAGACTGGCCTTGAATAATACTCTCTGCTATGACCAATAAAATAAATGAAGCTGCTCAACAAAGCTCTATTTCCACGAGCTGCTGTCTCCCAAAGAAGGCTCATGCTCTCATTTATCTGTCTTATAGAAATGATGTAAACACATTGGTGCCCATGGGAAAATCTATGCCCAAAGAGCTTGCAAATGCTCTTCTGTTGTTGTTGTTTGCAGCAATACTGAAAAACTATACCTTCAATTCAGAACACTGCCTCTAATTCCCTCCAAGCTTGACATACACGTGTAAGCACAACTCTTCTCAACAGAATGTGCTCCTTTTTAAGAGTCTCATTTACCCAATATCAGAAGAAAAGCAGTGATATGAAAGACAAGACAGAGTCAACAAGAGGCAGATATACTACTAGTACTAATAGAAGATGAAGAGAAGTTCAAACAATAGAATTGCCTATAATGGCATTTTGTCCACTGTTAACAGTATTTACAATTTTCTGTGGGCTAGCAGTTGCTAGCTTGCTAAAACTTTCTAAAAATCAGGTAAATATATTATATCTTAGAGTGTTATGCAAAAAGAATCTCCAAAACTTTGATCTGTTATATTACTGGCACAGTTTAAGTGAAAACAAATTTACCCTGAAGATTAGATTTAATTTGATTTCATTGAAATAATAATTTCTTTATCCTTACTGCTTATTGTAGTTGTTTTATGCTATTTGTTTTATTGCAGCAGCATATAAACTTTTGGTCTTCCTAAAGAGGTAAAAACCAATTCTGCTACACATCTTTATAGGGCTAAACCATCTATTGGTAGACAGGGGCAAAATGACTAGCAGTTGCTAGAGCATTAACTGGAATGCTAGACTATCTTTCGAATGCTCTGCTTATTTGTCTTTGCTTAACTCTATTACTTGGAGTCTTGTAGTGTTTAGAAGCGCTACTCGTGGATCTAAGCCCTATTACAACAGCAGCAGCTGAGCAAACATCAGAATAAAGAGCATATTTCTGCCTTGTACAGTCTCTAACTACAAAAACATTAGTGTCTGAATGTGAAAACACACATTGCATTGCCATACATGAAATAATGAATACTAATACAATATATTAGTACAATAAACTCTGTTATCATCAGGATGTTGAATGAGATGAACTTCAGTGGTACGTCCTACGCTAAATTATTCTATATCTTAGAAAAGACTGTGTTCCTTTGTGGCTCCAGTAAGGGCTTATTCTTAATAAAGGTAGATATTAATGGCTCCATTATGTTACCTAAACATTGTTATATCTAAATTGCAACCAAGGCTCAAGGGCAGAGTGCCGGATCAAATACAAGCAATAAATATATTTTCCTTTAGTATTAAAATTATCTTACATATGTAGCATCTGTGTTGCAGGATGTCAGACTGAACAGTTCTACACTCCCATGTAATGTGCCAGGGCAACTAGATTGTTTTCTCAGTGTGTATGAACTTACATATAGAGTTGGAAGAAAACATTGCTATTGATATCAGTTATGTGCAATCTTCATGGGTTTGGGTTTTGCAGTTCTATACATGGTATAATTATCTAACCTCTGCAATATTCTTGGGAAATGCTAAAATAGAAAGATTCCCTCTTTCCTTATCTTTCAAATATGTGGTTTCTTTCAACTGATTAGTCCTGTCTTAGTCTCAACACTCCTCAGGATATGCCTTTCTAATAATGTAACTAATAGCTTCACCAGCACAGCTGTCTCATGAATACATCCTTGTTATGTCCTAAAACCAATTTCTTGGCAAGTTGCACTCCAGATTAACTAATCAAAGTGGCAATGCATTTTAAACATTCTTACATACAAAGGGCATAGACTAGGCTAGAATCAAACTTATTATTTGGTCTTGTGCACTGGGCTTTCAGTGCTGTAGGCTCAAGAGTTATTCATTTTGTGTCCAGCTTTCTGGGTGTTCTTTATCTCATTATGGATACAGATTTTTTCATGCAAGCCAGTTCCTGCTTTCTAGGCCAAGGACAGTTCAATTCTTTTTTTCATATAGAAAAGCAAGTTTTTGCATTTTCCTTCAAATATAGATGTATCCTAGTCTTCATTATGAAGTGCTGGGCTTCTGTTTCAGAGATATGAAGTAGCAGGAGACAAAGAACCAGACTGATACAGATGAAGTAGACTTGCATGTGATGGCCATTCAGGGCTGGGGAGCATTACACCAGGGGAAGCTGCTGGTTCTCTCCTTCTATAGCATAAAACTGGTGGAGTGCTGATCCCACAGTTGTGGTTACAAGGGTGTCTTTGCTACAGGTAACCACATCTGTCTGCCTTGTCACCACAGTGAAACATCCTTGTTTCTCTGACCAGTGGGAGTGATGTCTTCTCCTATGTTCATATCTTCCCTCCAGTTACTACTATATGTCCATGAATATGACCTGTGTATACTCTTGTAAGCGATGTCATTCCAACCTTGACTGACACTGAAATGCTTAAAATTGTCTCATGCTCTGACTCTGAATCCTCCTGACTTTCAGAAGGATTTGTCAACTACTAGATCTAATCCCTACTAGTAGGGATTTAATCTACCAATATCTCTAAGATTTACTGCTGTTCTTGATTCAATGAGCTTAAAAGGGGAAACTCCATCAATATCCTACATAGGATGCCCTACAGCAGATGCAAAATTCATTCATGCTAGCTTTCTTTAAAGTTAGTAGCTGTTATATCTTGAAAATTGCTCTTTTTGACTTATTACAGAGTACTCCGCTCTTCTCAATCTGTTTTGTTATTGTTGCTCAAAGGGTAACTTTCATGTCATGTCACTTGATCTTCTTGTGTTAGGAAAGGACATAAAAATGGTGGGAACTCTGAGTAGTTATTTATAATTCTTTTTCCTGTTTAAAATATTGCTTTAGAAACTTGATTCCAGTTTTTCTACATCTTCATGGAAATCATTTATTCTCATATTCTGCTTTCTTTCACAGCCATCTCTTGATTGTTCTCTCTTTATTCATCTGCATAGTCTATCTCTCCTTCCCTTCCTCACTCAAGCAATTTAATTGTTTTGTGTTAGAGATCCTAATTCCACTCTTTAGTACATGTCTGTTTCCAGGTCAATCATTCTGTTCCCAGTTTCTTCAATGTCTGCCCTAGTCATCTGGTTAGACAGAGTACCTTTAATAAGGTACTTCTCTTCTTTGTGTTCAGTTTTTTACCCACAGAGTTTACCTGGTACAGGAGATTAATTTTTAGGCAACTGAAAGGAATCTACTTGCACATTCTTCTCATAACCAAATAAGATTACTTTAATGACAATAATTTACCTTATTTTTATTGTTGCTTCTGAAGTGCTCATTTATCAGGCAAATACTCCAGGGGATAATAATGAGTCTAGGATAGGCAATACAGATTATGCTAATGATCTTGAAGCTCTAATGGCTAGAGTTGCCATTTTAATCTTAACAGATGCTCTTTCTTCCTTATCCCTTTCTGCACTTCTTCCCCCCCCCAATATCCTTGTCAAAAAGGAATCTTAGAGCAGTGCCTTCCAGTTGAAAGAAGCTGTTTAGTCTAATTTGTCAAAAGGTGTATTTATTACAATGTTAGGAAAGTTTTCTAACACTTTATGAAATTCAAGCCATATTCTTTTATGTTACTGAAGGATTCAGATCACTTTAATTGAGGAGTTCTCAGACTAAGTGGCTGTAACTTCCCTTTTATCCTTCTACTGCTTAGAAGGGCTTGGAAGAAGGAATCTGTTTTTGAATCATTGCTCTTCACTGCCAGGAACATCAGAAAACATAAAACTGTCAGTCCATGTAACCTAAAACTCAGTTCACTGAAATGCATACACAAGTCAACTAAATACAAAATTTTTATAGACATAATTCTTTCCCAAAGCAACTGCACATGCAAAACTAAAATCAGTGGGAAAGGTTAAGGCTATAACTTCACTGAAAGTAAAATGACTTTTATAAAAATAAAGCAAGCATGTTTAGTTTAATGTATTATAGGAAACCTATTAACTCCTTAAATTCAAACACAGGGTTTCACAGAAGTAACTGAGGTGTTGAAGTCATCATTGCTCAGTTAATATTTGTGGCCCACATGTCCATTTGGTTAAGAACTATTTAAGTTCATATGAGCTCAGTTATAACAGAGTAAAATAGCTGTCTGTAATTCCTATGTCATATCACATTGCTCAGGAGATGCGAAAGTTAAAAAATCTTACAACTCAAATAATATCTTTGTTTATTATACATTGATAATATCCAGCAAAGCAACTTTTGCTCAAGGAAGATTTTGTGTAAGTACCTGGTGAGTGGTGAGCAATGTCATCTCACTTGTAGAAAATGGAAATGTTTCTGTGGATCTATAAAATGGTATGTATACCTTAGACAAAACATACTACAGACATGGGTTGGAAAATTTAACTTGTTCTAACCTTTTCTAAAACACAGAAATAATGTATGATTATTATTGTCAAATATTCACACAAAGATCTAATGAGTTCAGTAAGAGCTACACATTATAAAAACTCATTTATCTTTTGTCAATTTAACTCTGTTTTCTACAAAATCAGAGCAGAAAATGAGAACTGAACTTGGGCACTTCAGAAAAACTGTGTGTGGCTGTGTTGGAGGGAGAGGTCTGCATTCAGAGCTAACAGGAGTGGAGGGTGAACTGAGGAGATGTGATAACAAAAGTAGAGCTGTACTAGCAACTGTCTGAAAAGGTAATTGTCAGTATCTGTGGGAGCTATTTACAGTATTAATGTCTATTCTCCCTATTTCATAGGTTGTGACAGCTTGAAAAAATCTGATGTTATAGAAGAGAATTTTTTTAACTCCAGTTATTCTGACTATATCAATAAAGCTTTGTTTTTTCCAAGTCAAAGTCCTGGCCTTCCAAAGAGAGGTTCACCTATGGTATACCAGTAAGACACTCTTTTACCCAGTCGCTCTTACACTGGATCCCTAATTTCTGCTAGGCAGGTTTGTTGTCTTCTCTGTGAGGCTTTCAGATGAAGTCATCAAGTTTAAGAAAGAGCTGCAAGAACTAGTGATCTTGTCTTCGGCCCCAAGAACTCGACAGGTCCAAATTTAAAATTGTCTCCTACCATCCTGTTATCTGTTCATTAGTAGTACAGGACCTCCTTCTCTGCCTAAACATACAAACACTTCCATAAAGAAAGCCAACATACAGCTTTCATTAAGCACTGAACATAATGAGTCATGAAATCAAACGAGCTAACTAAGCATAAAGTACTGTATATTTAAGTGTGGAACTGCTTTATAAAATGGATGGTTTGTGATGTCCATGGTTTGTGAACCACAGTAGTGCCAGCCGAGACAATCATGCCTTTCTACTCGATCAAATTTCTGATCATCTATTGTAATTTCAGACAATACAAATTGCTTTGAGGAACAGTTACAAAAGAGTAACTGATTAGTCAGATTGATTCTAAGTGATCAGCTACTCTACTTCAAGATAGCTTAATCTTCTTCAAACTTGACAAATGACTGCTCAGCATGGCTACTTATTAAGAATTAAAATATCTTCATGGCTATAAATAATTATTAAAGCTTGTGAAATAAAAAGCTTTAATTTGTCCTAGGGTTTAAAGTTCAACCTTGTTATCCTCTTAAAACTATCAAGATGGGAGACATATGTTATTGCTTTCCAGCCATTTCTGCTAGGGAAATTCTTTCAAGAATTCATCAGTTTACTCTTTAATAAATAGTACTAGCATTGAGATATTGGAATAAAGCATTCAGCGAGTGCAGTTTTTCAGAGGTGTCTTGCTATGGCTGAATAGCATTGTGATGAGTACTCTTTGGAAGCTGATTAAATTTCAAAAATAAGTAAATTTAATCTTTCATCTGAAAACCATTAAGATTTTTCTGTAAGACAGCGGTTACATGTTGATATACACAAATGTTAAAATTAGCATGAAATGAAAATATTTTAAATTCATGGGATGAGCCTATAAACACTTTTATTTTTATTACATTTTAAAGACACAAACCAAGAAACTGGAATTTGTAGTCAGATAATCCATGAATCAAGAGGCACTGTTATTAATTCCCTATGGTTTCTCCCCTATTATACACCTGTTCTTGTGCTGCACCAATATAGTATGCTCACTGCAGCCATTTGTTATGCGTGAAGCAGGCAGTATTGCACAGTATTTCTTGCTCTATTGTCTGTTTTTGAAGTGAATTGCAGCCTCTCCTACAGAAGCAGCAGACACAAATGAGCTGAGTTAGATGTGGCTGCAGACTTAGAGAGGCAAAGCATGTTTTGGAGATGTATTGATAACATTCAGTCATGAAAATGTTCATACATTTAATGAAGTCATTAATGCATGTGGATAACAATGTTTTGCAAGTATGTCCCCATTCTCAATGTGACAAACTGGAACCACAGGAAGAACGATTAGAGTATTTGCTGTTGAGTGTTTCTTTCATATTTTTATATTCAGTTTTATATACTACACAAGTCAGTAAGAAACGTTATAGGAAGCCATTAATGATTTTGTTGAAGTTAGTTGTTTTTTTCATTACACCTCGTTGACATTCCACTCTTATTCTCTCTGCTGGAGAAAATCTGCTGGTTTGTCACTGTTCATAATAAGTTTAGTCTGCAGAAACTTCTTTGATATTATAGGTTTCATGCTATTTTGTCTGACAACTTCTGTTTATAGAACACTCTGGATATTCCTCATTGTCAGTCATCAAGTAAGTGTAGCCGTACTGTATCTCTTGATGTTTTCTTTTGACCTAATGGTGTATCACAGCCTTAACTTTACACTTCACTGCTTGCTTATCTCTTACCATCACTTTATTGGATCAGTTACACTAGTTTCTTTCTCACTTCTGCTGTTTTCTTTCAGTATGAAGGATTTTGGTTTTTTAAGAACTCATTCAAACCTGTGAATTATATCTATGCATAAATGTGTATGCTGTGTAGTAACAGATTAGCAAACAGATGACAACTGGCTTTATACAGAACTAGGTGAGCTTAAAAAGCAATCTGTCAAATGCCAGCATGATTGTATGGTCCAAATTTTGAGATAGTGGTCTGAAGATTAGTATGTTAGAAGCTGTTCTCTGTCCTGCCATGTCCCATTTTCAGCATGTCACAATCAAGGATGCTATGACTCTTTCCTCTCAGAAGCCTGAGGAACACGAAATTGTATGAATGATTGCAGGAAGTAATCTGCTAGCAAGATAAGAATACTGAAAAGAAAACTGGGGGTTCATTTACAGGTGATAGGGAACTGATTGATAAGCTAGTACACTGGCTTCAGTCAGCGGTTTACATTAGCAAAGTGTCATGTCCTTAGCTAGAAGATACATCAAAATATCCTCTCAGAAAAATTATTCCTGAACATCTGAAAACATGAAATCTAGGCTTCCTGTCATTTGCCTTTAAACGTATAGCAGTAGGAACGGGACAATCTTCTAGTGATCCTGGATTGTGCTTTGTCAAAAAGCAAAAGGTGAACTGAAAAAAATGCAGCGTGCACTAACCTTCCAATAAGTGTTTCAGAAATTCCAACTCCACGTGTCAATCCACAAACCAGATGATCTAGTGGCCATGTAAATAAAACTAGACTCTAGCCTATCTTTTGTCTGTGTATATATAAAAACAAACACTAGCCGGAATCCAATAGGCAAATATTAATCTCTAATAACATGCTTGATTTTCTTATTGCTCTTGCATATTTCTGCCAGTCCTACACTGTCTCACAGACCTCATTGCCTGTAAATGGCAGTTGAAATTCAAGCAACAGAAAGTGGATATTTGCCTGTGTTTGAATTTGTTCATCCCATTTTTTTTAAATGCAGTACAACTGTCCAAGCTTTGAATTGATTATTTTAACACCCATGTGCTTTCAAAATTGATATAAATGAGATGTTAGTGGAAAACTTAGTCATCAGATGATAATTCCTCCATTTAAGAGACATACATAAATAAGACAATGACTATTGAGAATTACAGTGAAGGTGTCTACATCTGTAACTCCTATTGCATATTAAAAAAAAATCTACCTGTGTTTTTACTGCATTTTTCTGTTTATTCTGAAATAAACATTCATACTTAAAAATTAGAGTTTGTACTTGTTAATTTGAAAAGTTTATTACACAGCAAGACCGTAAGTGTTGACACAAATTTCTAGTCATGATAGCTGAGCAAATCCACAACACTGAGCTTAAGACGAGAAAACTGTTCATTAGGCACATACTGTCCTGAATGGTGCTGATACCGGACCCAAATCCTTCCGAGATTTTGCAGTAAAAAACACAATCCTCTTTGGAAGAGGAACAATTACCTTTCTGCAGTTGCTTTCTCCAGGAATTGATTGATTCTTGACTTGTTTCAGAATTGAGATAGTTCTTCATTTGGGACCTCTTGATCCTTGGATGGAGCTACTACTCTATCATCACAGGTGTTACAGGTGATACCTATGCTGCACTAGGTAAAAACCCAAAGAGCCTTGCATATAAACCACAAAATATTCATATTGGCAGATGTTTAAAAAAAAAACAAAACAAGAAAAAAGTATTTTATACTTGGAACAGACAGAAATGTTGTGAATTTCTAAGATCATGTAACACACATCCTGGTAGCTTCTCACATTGTTTTATAATAATTGTTGTTCATGCCATGATGCTTATTCAGAAGAGATTTGTTCTTGTGCATAACAGTAATAACAAACTAATATCTAAGTTACAACTGACTTGTTGGATATTTTTACATATGCGCTGATCAATGGAACATGGCCTTGGAGTCGCCACTTAAAATCTCTCACTGCAAAGCTAAATCTGCAGGGTTACAGATCCAGACCCTGACACTGAGCTGTGAGGCATCTTCTTTTGTTGTTGCATTCATTTTGAAGAGGCCTATTGCTGATGCTATCACTTCCTTCACTCTGCAGCACAAGTTGGAGGATCACCTTAAGATTAGAAGTGATTTTTTTTTTTTATCACGTAGGCTGGTCAGGAATTGATCTGTTTTTTTCACTATTCAAATTATTTGTTCTTCATATTTCTTAAGTCTTTGTTTTTTTTCCCACACATTCTAAATTCTTTTTGAGCTTTGTTTTTCTGAAAATTAATCAAAAGCTAATGTGAAGATAATTGCTTTGAAATCTAGGTCTGTCATCTGTTGAATTCCACTTGCAACATTCAAAACCAGCAACAAGCTCTGTGCATTTTGTAGCATGTTTATTTTCTCTGTTTCTTTAATATCACATCTTCAATTTCATTCCTTATATTTTGCAATTAATGTTCTAAAAAAATGAATATTTCTACATTTCAGCTTCAAGTATATGAAACCTTATTCCCGATGTTATTCTACATTAAACAGTTTCCAAGATCATTATTCATTAATAACCCAATCCTAACTATAAAAAAAATTTACTCTTACACTAAAATATTTGAGAATATTAACTACAATATAGGTAACAAATCTATCATAATAGCATTGTTTTTAACATTAGCATGAAGTTGCTAACACATTAAATATAAGCATTTTATGTATATATATAAACTCATTTAAATTTGATTCTTGATTATGAACTTCCAAAACTATGAAAATAAGTTAAATAGTCAAGCTGTCATTATAGTAGAACATTACTTACTAAAAATTTGTAACTCATAACTCCATACGCTGAAGTGTGGGTGTTGTTACCCAAAAGCAGTATGTTTTTCCCCACCACAGCCTCCCTCTCTGATAAACTGATGCCAGCTCTTTTCACCCATTGTGTATCTCTCACCTCCACCCCATCCTGGAGGGGCAGGTCAAATGCAGCACTGCAGAAAGTGTGCATCTGGTACCCTGTGGCTGCCCACTTACACTGTTTGCAGCCAAATGCCCTTTCGGCCTCTTTTCCCTGACTGATTTCCAGAGTTTTTCAGAAGTGCGTGCATGATCCTGGGCCATTCATCTGTCATTTAATCCCTAATGAATATTTTTATCACAGAATCACAGAATCAACCACGTTGCAAGAGACCTCTAGGATCATCGAGTCCAACCGTTATCCTGACACCACCCTGTCAACTAGACCTTGGCACTAAGTGCCATGTCCAGTCTTTTCTTAAACACATCCAGAGATGGTGACTCCACCACCTCCCTGGGCAGCCCATTCCAATGTCTAATAACCCTTTCTGAAAAGAAATGCTTCCTAATGTCCAACCTGAACCTCCCCTGGCCAAGCTTGAGGCTGTGTCCTCTTGTCCTATCTAGTTGCCAGGGAGAAGAGGCTGACTCCCACTTCACTACAACCTCCCTTCAGGTAGTTGTAGACTGCAATAAGGTCACCTCGGAGCCTCCTCTTCTCCAGGCTAAACAACCCCAGCTCCCTCAGCCGGTCCTCGTAGGTCAGACCCTCCAGACCCTTCACCAGCTTGGTCGCCCTCCTCTGGACTCGCTCCAACACCTCAACATCTTTCTTGAAGTGCGGGGCCCAGAACTGGACACAGTACTCAAGGTGCGGCCTCACCAGTGCCGAGTACAGAGGGACGATCACTTCCCTAGATCGGCTGACTACACTATTCCTAATAGAGGCCAGGATGCCATTTGCCTTCTTGGCCACCTGGGCACACTGCTGGCTCATGTTTAGCTGGCTGTCGATCAGCACCCCCAGGTCTCTTTCCACCGGGCCGCTTTCTAACCACTCTTCCCCCAGCCTGTAGCACTGCATGGGGTTATTGTGGCCCAAGTGTAAGACCCGGCACTTGTTCTTGTTGAACCTCATGCCGTTGGTCTCGACCCATCTATCTAACCTGTCCAGATCCCTCTGTAGGACCTTCCTACCCTCCAGCAGATCGACACTCCCACATAGCTTGGTGTCATCTGCATATTTACTGAGGGTGCACTCAATCCCTACGTCTAGATCATCTATAAAGATATTGAACAGCACTGGCCCCAGAACTGAGCCCTGGGGAACACCACTAGTGACTGGCCGCCAGTTGGGCTTTGCTCCGTTCACCACCACTCTCTGGGCTCGGCCATCCAGCCGGTTTTTAACCCATTGAAGAGTCCACCCATCCAAGCCCCGGGCAGCCTGTTTGTCTAGGAGGATGCTGTGGGAGACAGTGTCGAATGCCTTACTGAAGTCTAGATAGACTACATCCACAGTTCTGCCCTCATCTACGAAGCCGGATGTGGGATATCTTCATTTTCTTATATGTGGGATAGCTTCAGTTTCTTAGATGCTTCCTCATTTATAACTTTCTTTAAAATACAGCTTTATTTCCTCAAATATATTGTGCTCTGAAATACTTTCTTAATAATCATGGCAAATTCTTCCTTAATTTCACCTCATTGTTTCTGCATAGTTTTTTTCTACCATGCTAAATAAAATCCCTCTGATCTCGCTGTTTAGAAGCATTAAATATTTGTTGAATAGAATCAATGAACACCTTCCTTTTCTCTTTTACAGTAATTTATATACCTCTTAAATACACGTCATAAATCAGCCCCTCTGGGATCTTATAATTTGGTGGTTCTGTGAGTTCCTTTTGTTACATTTATTTCCTTCTTGTAACAAAATGTTTAGAATGGAAAGATGTGTTCATTTGTCACTGACAGAGTCAGAGAGAAGACTGTTACCTCTGCAGTAGAGAGTGATTCCTTTCATTTTTACACACCAAAATTTTAATTGTTTTTTGTTTTGGTATTAGATGTTAATGGATGGTAAATTAAATATATGTTAAAAAACATAGTCTTATGTCTCCGACACTTATCCTAATCAATGAGATACAACAGTAGTACTGCAATACTAGTAGTTTCACTGCAGTACCAGCAGTAATTAACCAGCAAGAATTTTAATAAGGCATAGAGCATTTTAACAGCAATTCCTTCCTTCCTTCCTGTCCTGGTTTGGCCTAAACCAGGCCAATTTTCCTTTCAGTGATTTTTACTTTCAGCTAAGTCTCCTCTAAGTAACTGCATTTTCTGAAAGTAACTGCATGTTTTGCAGACAGTGTCTGCTTCTAGGACTGATAACACTCGAAGTTTGTAGTTATCACTGAGGCATTGACAGGGATGTTATGCAGAAAGGCTCTTGCTGTACTTAGTCTTAGAGAAACCAAGGTCACTGCTAAATTCCTCACTGCTTACGAGTGAAGAGCCGAAGGGGGGTCGCACCTGCAGGGAGGAGCGGACAGGGCAGGTGACCCAAAATTGACCAACAAAGGTATTCCATCCCATACACGTCATTCTCAGTATAAAGCAGGGGGATCACGAGGGTCTCGCCCCTTCCTGCTGCGCCCTTCCCTTGCTTCTTCTGCTGGTTTTGGGTGTTTCTGCTGTTTCGGGCTGCTTCTGCGGCTTGAGCCTTTGGCCAGTGTCCAAGGAGGACTCCGTCTGTTTTCCTGCTGCCCCCGATCCCGATCTGTGCATCCCTGAATCCAGCTCTCGACCGTCGCTGGGCCCAGCCTGGGCCTTCCCGGAGCCTGCCCTGCAGTGCCAGTGGTGACGTGGCCGACATCGGAGGAGCTCAATTTTGGTTTTGTATATATTTGTATATATTTGATTATTCCAATATTATTATTATACTCTTTTTCATTATTATAGTTTATTAAAAATGTTTTAACTTTCCAACTCAGAAGTCTCTCTCCCTTTTCCCTTTCCCTTTCCCTTCGGGTGTGGGGGGGAGGGTTAACAGCGAGCATCTGCTACAGGTTTAATAGCCGGCCCAGCTTTAAGCCGTGACACTTCCCCCATTGCCAAATCAAAATCTGATTCCCCATCAACACTACCCATGACTGTAAATATTTTTTAGATCTCTTTGGATAATCAAAATCTCATAGACAAGTAAATCTTATAATGCATTAACGGATAATAAATAGCAAAAATAGCACTTATCACCTGCTAATTAATTTTGTCAAACTATCAAAAAAAAAGTCGCAAGCATTGAAAACTCATCGTTTAACTGTATGTTTTGAATTAATGAAGACAACTTTAACCAAGCCTCTCTTCTTGTCAGTAGTTGTGAATATGGATATCCATCCATATTTAGTTTCCCAGGGTATTTTCAGTAATATTTTTGGAGAAGTGATCAAGTTGATTCTGTTGCCTGTATAGGTTAAATTTGTCCTTGCAAATAGACAGTTGGTTTTCACACATGGGATTTTGATTATGATCCTTGTCTTGACTGTGTAATGATTAAAATGCAAAAATATGTCACAAGGCTTTCCCATGTTGGAAAGAATGTCTCGATGTAACTGAAAATTCAGTTTATTCTTCAGTAGAAAATGTGATTTAAGGTTACAGTCTGATTTCTTGACGGAGTTCCAATCAAGATCGTTGCTTGTAGTGAATGTGGTTGTATTAGGCAAGGATGTTCATTTCAAACCTAGTGTTGTACACAGATCAAAAGAAGAGTATTTTGTCAAGATGTGGATTTCTTGTTTGATCTACCTAATTCCTTTATCCAGCCTCATTCCTGACTTGTTTGTATTTAATTTCCTTTCTTTTTAAATCTTCTCTTTTCCTTTCTCATTTTGCTTTTTCTCCTGTAGTCTTTGGCCCTTCATACTCTTTTAAGACCTCTTCTTTCAGCTCAGGAATTTCACCTTTCCTAAAGGATTTGAAATAAGAAGTAGATGTCCCGTGTTCACAATTCTAACACAATTACAGATCTGCCAAACCAAACCTGTGAATTTAGATTGTAACGTTTTCTTCCTAGACACCATTCATTATATTGTTTTTCTTTTAGATGTAAAGATAGGGACAAAATAACTAAATGGCTTTGCTGTTAAATTTCTTCTTCAGGTAAATCATCAAGTATTTCTGATGCTGCATAGAACCGCAAGACAAAATATGCAATAGCTTTGTGAGATATGAAGTAAATTTTTAGTCTTTTACAGAACCTTGTATGACTTTTTTTTAGAAAGAAAAAAGGTAACAATAATCAGAAATGTTAGGTACAGTTTCAGTAACTAAAACCCTTTCTATTTGACTGCCTGTCACAAGAACCAAATAAGTGGCTTCATTGCTTAGACTTTTCAGAAGTGACGTTCTGGCAAACTCAGTGCTCCACAGGCTCTTCCTCCGCTTCCTCATAGGAACTACTACTGAATTTTCTACCTCTGTAAACTGTGGTCTGCTCCTATTGCTTACTTCAAAAACATTACTTTGTTTAGTCTGTGTGGGTCCGTAGTATAGATCTGGGCAAATACTGTATTGTAACCTTGTTTGTATGTCAAGAGTTCACTTTCTTCACATGTGCTCACAAGTGGACCATTGCCTTATCTGCTCTATGTTGGTTATACTCACATTGCCAATGCATCTGTCTGGGGCAGTAGCCCGTTGTAGCTAGGCTCACTGTCTGGCTTGTATGTATGCTCATGGCGAGAGTAGACTGGAAAGGTCTTGCAGGAGAGGGAAGCTGCAGTTCACCAGCCTTAGTGTTTTCTCACTTGCACTCTTATTGTGACAAATTTGCCACACTTACTGTTTGTTTTCTTTCCATTGTCCCTCCTCTCTGCTTTTTGGCATCACACTGATATGTCCATGGGTCTCTGCTGTCCTCCAGAAGGAGGCCAGGTGAGACATAACACACAGTCAATATCATGCCAAACAGGAGAGTAGTGCCTCCAGAGACTACAAGTGGAGTATCAAACTGTATTGCCAGTCCCGGCTGACAGCATCTGCCTGGTGAACTGCCTTGACTGCTGATCATGATGCAATCTCCATGGTAGATTTGGGGCCTGGGAGAACCCATATTCACAGGCTAGGACCAGGCTGTGCCATGCACCTTGGATGAACAGTTGTGAGTGCCAATGCTTTGTCATATAGAGAACATCCCCAGTGTGCCAACCATAGCTAGACTCCAACAACTGGCATAGGCTAATTGCAGCTTTAGGAGGGTGGCAGTATGAAGTTTGGTTAGAAGTGAGGGTCTCTCTGAGGACTGGGTGGAGGTCAATGGACAAGATACAGAACCTGCTCCCTCTGGGACAGCATGGGAGTCAGGGCATAGAGTGTATGAGACAGGTAGGCTTTATGGTATCTGCTGCACCAGCTATGAAAGTTATATCTTGTCCCATGTGATGAATAGGGAGAACCAGACTTTCAGGGGAGAATTAACATCTGTTAGCTGCCACCTGGTGCCATTTGTCCATAGGCGGAGATCCAAATAACAGCATCACTAACTCTTACCACTGCATCAGCTGTGAAAGTCAGGGGCAGTTGCGTCCTGTCTAGGACACCCAGTATTGTGCAGGCAGCTGATGAAGCAAGAGCTTGACCAAGAGGAAGCAATGAGGCAAAGATGAAGGCTGGGTGGCTATTTCTTCTCCCTGTCCCCTGCCCAGGTAGAAGAGCAAGCTTAGTGATTCATGGATAACCACAAGCTTCATAGCGCACTCTTGTCAAAAGATCGTATACAGTTTATCATAATAGGGCCACACGTCCTGGTCCTCCATGGCATCTAAATCCTGGCAGGCAACCTTCATTTTATTAATGGTCATATGATACGAGAGACAAAGCTCTCCTGTTTCCCATTCACCCATCCCATCCACCATGGGTGAACAGAGGCAGAACTACTCCTACACCTGTAGTGTTCCCCATATTTCTAAAACTTTTAGGAAGGGACTGGAGAGACTGTCCTTTGCCCAGAGACCATCTAAAATAAAAAGAGCTCTTTGTAACTAGTGAGATTGGTCCTTCTTAATTAGTCATATGTGTGTGGCAACTGAAAAGTCCCTGAGCTGTCATTCTCTTGAACTGTTCCAAGGTTTCATTTCAGAGAAAGGTAATTGGACTGCTCTGAGATCAATGTGGGAGTTGACCTAACATGTACAGGCTGTGAGTATCCAGGGGATCTGTTCATGGAGCTGATCCTTGTTGTTATTTTATTTAGCAATGTTTGCAGCCATAAATCATCATATTTTACTTACAGTAAATCATTCATTTTGGTTGTCTCTTTTCACTAAGATATTAAATAGCCTGCTGAGCCTTTTGTATCAGATTCACTTTGGATTATGATTATTGCACAAGAGTATGAAAGAATGTCTTATACCAGAAGTTGTAATATTAGCTTGGCATGTTGGCATTTCTGATGTCACACTCTTTCAAGTTCATTCAGCTACTGCTTATGAAAACACGAGTATTAAGAGTGCAAATTAGATGCAAAATTAAGTATATTTTTTGCTGAAAAGGACTTCATGTCAGTACTGGAGTTGTGAATATCTTGTATTGAAGTGGAGGTTTATTTTTTTCCTGCTAGATATGGTCCACAGAGGTGTATAATTGGTTCAATCTCTTGTCATCACAGATTGATTATAGAATCATGTTTTGAGAACTGCCAAAAACATTCTAGAATTCCTTATTCCTGCACTATGTGTGATATCTCCCCAAGATAATTTGTTTAGTATAGAGATTACTTGTTCTTTAAGTATGGAATCAGTTGCCAGTCTGAGGATATTGTTTACTTTCGGAATTAAGGATATTGTTTTGTGAATTTACAGGTATAAATAACATATTTTTCATCTTTTTTGATGCTACTTTTTAGAAGTATTTTTAAAGTTTGTTCTCTAGACAGGAGTTGTTTCTATTTTACACATCTGTGTTCTCTACAGTGATCTTAAAGGAACTTTTCATAACCTTTAAGCATACTGAGAAACTTTCTTATGTCCATTCTTGTGAACTCATTCCAGCAATCTGTCCTGATCTAGAAAAATAGTTGTCAATTTTAATGTGGAGCAAATCCTGTTTATATTTTTATGGTTATGTATTGGGTTTGTGTGGTAAGGCTTGGGGCGGGGGGGGGCTGGGGGGGTGGGGGGAAAGCTACAGGTGTGGCTTCTGTGAGAAGCTGCTAGAAGTTTCCCCATGTCTGATAAAGGCAATGCCAGCCGTCTCCAAGATGGACCTGCTGCTGAGCCCATCAGCGACAGTGGTAGCGCCTCTGTAATAAAATATCTCTGAAGTGGGGTTAAATTGCTGGGAAAAAACAACAGTGGAAATAGGAGTGAGAATATGTGAGAGCAACAACTTTGCAGACACCCAGGTCAGTGAAGGAGGGGGAGGAGGTTCTCCAGGCACCAGAGCAGAGATTCCCCCGCAGCCCACAGTGAAGACCATGATGAGGCAGGCTGTGCCCCTGAAGCCCACGGAGGTTAACGGTGGAGCAGATATCCACCTGCAGCCCATGGAAGACCGCACGCTGGAGGAGATGAATGTGCCTGAAGGAAGCTGTGACCCTGTGGGAAGCCCGTGTTGGAGCAGGCTCCTGGTAGGACCCATAGACCCATTGAGAGAGGAGCTCAGGCTGGAGCAGTCTGTTCCTGAAGGACTGCACCCCATGGAAAGGATGCACACTGGAGCAGTTCATGAAGAACTGCAGCTCATGGGAAGGACTCATGGAGAAGTTCATGGAGGACTGTCTCCCATGGGAGGGACCCCATGCTGAAGCAGGGGAAGAGAGTGAGGAGTCCTCCCCCTGAGGAGGAAGGAGTGGCAGAGACAATATGTGATGAACTGACCGCAACCCCCATTCCCTCTTCCCCTGTGCCACTCAGTGGGAGGAGGTAGAGAAATTGGGAGTGAAGTTGAGCCCAGGAAGAAGGAAGAGGTGGGGGAAAGATTTTTTAAGATTTAGTTTTTATTTCTCATTACCCTACTCTGATTTGATTGCCAATAAATTAAACTAATTTCTCTGAGTCAAGTCTGTTTTGCCTGTGACAGTAATTGGTGAAAGATCTCTCCCTGTCCTTATTTCAGCCCATGAACCTTTCATTTTATTTTCTCTCCCCTGTCCAGCTTAGGAGGGGAGTGATAGAGCAGCTTGGTGAGCACCTGGCGTCCAGTCAGGGTCAACCCACCACAGGTTAACAAGACTGTTTAATATCAACTGAATTATGGGTAGATATTCAGAGTCCAGACATGCTGAGAATCACTCTTTGAATTCCAGTATACTTGCTTATGCCTTGTCAAGAGTCTCTAGTCCAGACCAAACTGTCAGCATATATAACAGTTGAGAGTTATCCAAATGGACTGTAGGAAAAAATACTGGTCAGACTGCAGAACTGTAAATAGTGGATGTATAGCTAAATTAAATATGGAATTAATGGAAGAATAATCTGACTTTTATTTATCTGTGTGAATGATGTTACTCTAAGTATCTCTGGTGGTGTCACACACTTGTAGCTCCTCATCCTTCTGGGCAATGTAGTGATAAAACTGAGCGTGCAATTCTTCTGATTGGGACCATGGTTCCTGGAAGACTGATGGTTATTTGAAGGGGCAGGCAGCTAGCACAACACCATAGCTGTATCTCAATAAAAAAAAAAAAACAATGCGTCTCACTCAGGTGCATGACATTACATCATCTTCACCAGTGCAATGTATCTCCTGCCAATTCACAGTTCAGCTGTGTTTCAGAAGGAGGTTACTGTCAACCCAGACTGGTGGAGGTACTGACTTGCACACTGAGAGATGGTAGCATGTGCAGGTCTTGTCTGGAGCAGGTTGATGTCACCATCCTCCTGTGCTGAGGCAGTCCCTGGTGATTTGGGCTCACTGGTGAACCTCAGGAAAATTATTTTTGACCTTATGGGGCAGGAATAAACCAAGCAGCAGGAATAGGAGTAAGGCAACAAGAGCTTGCAAGATCCTCTCCAGTCTGCTTGCTTTTCCATCTGTGATGCCACCCTGTGTTCTGACTCAGCTCTCTCTTTGACTAAGCAACTGTTCATGCCCTATCGATGTTCCTCTACTTATCCTTATACTACACTAGACATATGCCTCATTCTTAGTGCCCTATGGTCCCTTTGTACAGCTAACTGTATAAGATAATAAAAAAATAATCCAACCTCCCCAAATACTTCACTCTTTTTCTATTCCCTGTTCCTAACCCCAAAATAAGGCTAAACATGCCTGTGGTTGACATTTTTATATCAATGGGCAAGCACCATTTTCACCCAGGAGACTTCATTCCACCTGCACCTTTTCAATGATGTGATTCAACCCAGCTAAATGTGGACAGGATTGGCATTGCTCATACAAAGATGGGGCTGCACATACTGTGTCTGCATGTGATTCATTAGAAGAGAAAGATAGATGCAGTTGAAATTGTAGCAGGAGCATAGATGCCTAAAATCTGGTACTGAATCACTTTTGGAGCCACTGGGATCCTACAGCAGCAATAGTCAATGACGTTGGGCACAGAATTAACCCTAAATCCACCATTTTTTTCTCTACTTGTGGTCTCAGTTTAGGTTGAAGTATACTCTTTCTGATATGACTTATTAACCTTGTAGCATCTTCATGTTTTCTAAACATATAAGAGATCAGGTTGTAAGTAATAGGTATTTCTAAAACCTCAGCATTACAGAACCAGCAGTTTCTCTTCTCTGTCAGAACTGGAATAACAGGTACAGTGCCCTGTGTCAGCTTGTATTCCTTGAAAGCTTGGGAGCTCCTTGGAAGATTAGACAGTCTATCTACTTTAGGGTCCCCTGGGGATATTGCATTTTCGTCTGCTCCTGGAGCTCACCACCTATTCATTTTCATCATGTTTTCCTCCTTTTGCCTTAGAGTTTCTGAAAATGTGCCGTTCTCAGCAGTTTTTTTAATATTGTTCCATGTAATGGCATTCCGTGTTCTCATCCTTCAATTCATTGCATATACCTTCTCCAGAGGGAGCTAGCACTAGATAGACCCTGTTGTAGCAGGGAAGCAAGCTTAATTTTATTTTTTTTTTTTTATACAGCTGCTGATATTTCATATGTGTTTCTCTGTGGGCTTAATTTTTCCTTCCATTTGGCCCTGAAAAAAGTAGTTGGCCCACCCATTGGATTTAATGATATCTGTGATTGCTTGTAAGCAAAGACTCTCCTGGTGGCAGTCATTAGCACTATCAGTGTGACAGGCTGTCATCCCCCATGTAGGTGTCAGTGTGTCTTACTGCAATCCAGAACGGTTGCGTTCTGAACCCACCATACAGTCTTGCTCAGCGGGACCAGATTTCACAGCAAGAGCCTTGAAATATTCTAGCGACCTTAATTTATTCAAATTCTCATCTTCACTTTCATCCCCTCTTTAAATTTTAATTCCTAGCTGGAAATACTACTGGTAAGTAAATATTAGCAAATTTTATTTTTAGCTGAGATGTTCTGACAAGATGCTGGATTTCATATCTTTGCTGTGCTCAGTGGAGTCAATCACATGAGCTACAGAATTTGTAATGATACTTACAAACCAGCTTAGAATTTTATTTGCAATGGCTCTACCAAAAATGAAAGAGTTTGTAACTCACTAGGTTTTAGCTTTCACTTCATGAGATCTCAGCTGTTGTGTTGTTTTCCATACAGACAGAAGACCAGTCCACTTCCCTCTACACCTTGGGTACAAGTTGGTCACTGGCTCTGACTTTACCTCTACTCTCTGACTGTCTGAAATGGTAAAAAGAACATACGCGGTGCCCTATTTTACGCCTTGGGGGAAAAGCTGAAGATAGTAGAGGGATATCCCAGCAGAACAAAGGACAAAGCACAAGTCAGCCCGTCTTTTTCATTAAATGAAATTAGACGAAATGAAAAGAAATGAAATGAAACAAAACTAAATTAAACGAAACTGTACTTTAGGACTCACAAGGTTTTTAGCTAAGGAGTTCTGATACCTAGTAAACAACATGGGAGATGGCTAAACTTTCTATAAGATCAGGGAAGGCACCTACTGTTCACTTGGATCATGTTTTTAGTTTTATGCTTAAGCACTAATGTTGCATACTTAATGATTATAAGGGAAAAATAGTAATATTTTTTATAGTAGAAGGGGGCCCTGACTGCATTAAATAATGGAATGTGTAACCACCTTCTTTGCTTGTCATTTATTTGTTGGCAGCCACCTTGATTTGATCAGCATATAATACAAGAAAGTCGTACTCCAGACCTTATAATTGGACTAAATACGTGAAACTATATATATATTTATCTGTATCTTATATGGAATAAACCAATATTATTTTGCTGGTGAAGTATGTATCTGGGAAAAATATATGTTATCTAGAAAAATAAAATGAGATAAAACCTCATTTGTGTACAGATTACAGGAAGAATTTTCACAGTGTTAAAAGTGGCTGTTGTTTGTTGCACACAGCACTCTATAGTAACTGAAAATGTATCTAAAAGGCAGAATTGGTAGAAGATGTGAGATCTTGTTTAAGGAACTTGCTTGTGTTCGCTATAAACTATTTTGGAAAAGTTCCCAGAAATAAAATGCATATCATAGCTATCCTATTTTTTTAATCTTTTAACTAGTTCAAACACATGCCTGGTGTCACAAACTTTTATTTCCTGAAATCCTTCTATTGTAAGCATTACCTTAAATAGAATTCTGCAGTCATTTAGAAACACATTTTCATAGAATCATAGAATCGTAGAATGGTTTGGGTTGGAAGGGACCTTAAAGACCACCTAGTTCCAACCTCCCTGCCACAGGCAGGGACACTTTTCCTCTAGACCAGGTTGCTCAAAGCCTCATCCAACCTGGCCTTAAACACAGCCAGGGAGGGGACATCCACAACTTCTCTGGGTAACCTGTGCCAGTGTCTCACCACCCTCACAGGAAAGAATTTCTTCCTAAGATCTAATCTAAATCTACCCTCTTTCAGTTTAAAACCATTCCCCCTCTTCCTGTCATTACTTGCCCTTGTAAAAAGCCCCTCTCCTGCTTTCCTGTAAGCCCCCTTCAGATACTGGAAGGCTGCTATGAGGTCTCCTTGGAGCCTTCTCTTCTCCAGGCTGAACAGCCCCAACTCTCTCAGCTTGTCTTCACAGGACAGGTGCTCCAGCCCTCTCATCATCTTCGTGGCCCTCCTCTGGACTTGCTCCAACATCTCCATGTCCTTCTCATGTTGGGGGCCCCAGAGCTGAATGCAATACTCCAGGTGGGGTCTCACGAGAGCGGAGTAAAGGGGCAGAATCACCTCCCTCGACCTGCTGGCCACACTTCTTTTGATGCAGATTTCATTCAAGCTAGCTTCACTTTTGTGTCTTTCTCATGACTTTCGTACTTGCTGGCATTACTACAATCTAGTGAAAATCTGAACTTTTTCCCCCTGACTGAAGTTCTGACAATGGGTCTAATCCTACTTAGAATCTAATTGCTATCACAGTCCTTGCTTACAGGGGAAATTTTGCTTCTGGCTACTCAATATCCTTGCTCTTTTGCAGTTTTAAAATAACTGTCTTATGTGTGGTGTTAGATGTGTGTGGTTCTGATCGGGTGATATATTTACCAGTAATAACACTTTTATTGTTCCATGAAGAATTTATAATAGTATTTCTTTCAAAAAGAAACACTTTTATTTTTCTGAAATCCTCGTATTGTCTGACAATTTCCATGCAGTTGATTCTGAAAGGCAGAGACAATAGCAGTGCATGCTTCATAATTTTTAGCTGTAACTAAATCATCATGGCTGAGAAAAGTAATGAAATTTGTTCCTTTCATGGTCATCTGTGAATGCTCTCAATTTCCCTGTGAGGATATAATACTTCCTTGGAATATTAATACCCGGCTGATTTCTGCCATGCAATTTTGGATTCAGATCCCTGAAGTAACTTGTTAAGACAGCTAAGAAAATCCTATAAAGGTGATAGTACCATAAGTAAACTTGAGGAAGCAAAAATTTTTTCCCACTTGTTTTTTTCCTGCATTGTTCAAGTGTTTGGAGAAAATAACTGATTTCTTTTCCTGGGCGTCAGGAACCTTTTCAGTCTGTGACCTTTCTGCATCTCTCTCTCTTCTCACAGATGTGGCACCAATGCTTCTCGCAGGATTCTGTGAAGGAAACAGTGCTTTGTCAGTGAATTAACACGACTGTTTACAAGCTCCATAACTATTCTGCATGTTAAACTTAATGAAGATTTAGCAAATACCACAGGGATCACTTGATGGATTATTGTGCTAAGCAGTAAACAGCATTTGACATGCTTTCAGGCAAAAAAGTAGATATATTTCTTTTCCCATCACAGCTGCAAATTCACCATGGCAACACTAATCACCTCCACAGGTTAACGTTGCTTTACCAGAGCTGTCCCCACAGTCCAACTACTATTCAGGCAGATTATTTGCCAAGTCAGAGATCCAGTCTTTGCACTATGTCTTGTTGCTGTTGGTGACATAGATATGCAGTACTGCTACCATGCTTATAGTCCTCAGAAGAGCAAGGCAATTCATACTGTCAGTCTTTTCACATTGTATTTTTGTAATTTTTTAATGACTTTTTGTAATTTCTTGATCCTTAGTCCTCTGAGATTTTACTGCCTACAGTACAGTTACTACCCCCTGTACATTGAGGAGTATATGGGAGTATGTACTGACCTGATATAGCTTTTGTTCTCTGTTGTAACACCTCCAGGGATGGGTTTATGTGTGCTTTACTCCTTATTATTTTTATGATCATTGCATATTGTGTTTATATTTCTGGTTTTTTTGTTCCTTCCTTATGTTTCCTGGTAGGAATGAATCTTTTAATTGAATAGGAGAAATTATTCTCCCTAGCTCAAGTAGGAATCTTTCAGGAGGCCGCCCTTTTCTGGGAGAAAGGCTGTGCTGGTGATAGATAGGTTGTTGCAGCTCTTATGGCTCTGTCATTCTGGCCTACCATCACTGTAACATGTGATTTTGCTCCCTCCACATGGGAAACCTCACAGTGCTCAGCTTGGAGAATGACTCCTCTTTATCCTCCACCTCTCTTCTGTTTGCTTTGACACAGAAGACTCTGCTCCAGAGGTGGTGTGGGAAGGTAAAAGGATAAATCGTTAATATTTCCCTATCTTCTGCTTAACCTCTTGCTTCCTGTTTTTTTCACTGCACTTATATAATTTTAGACAAAATTCCTGCTCCAGAGTTCCCTAGTCACATTCTTCTATACCTAATTCCTTACAATATGTGCTTTTTCTGTATTCAAAATACATATTTTCCTGTTGATTTTTCATAATGAATTAATTCCCATAGAGACAAATTACAATGGCAATGAAATTTTTCTCGGTGGGAATTTTGATATCAGAAGATCCATCATTTCATACTGGGGGATGGGTTAAGAGAAAGTGATTAATGTTTAAAAAGAACTGAATAGAATCTGAGTCCATGTGAAGCTACTGGAAAGCATTGAAATTTGCCCAATCTGTATGCTTTTATATCCAATGTTTTAGAATAGTGCTTTAAAATACAAAAGCTTTCTTGCATGTGGTCATCTTTTTCTGTGTGTATCTCAAAGTACTTCAAACATTATTTTACAGTTTAAAAGTAATTTTTTTGTTTGCTTGTTTGGTTGGTTGGTTGGGTTGTTTTGTTTTGATTCACAGAGATCTTCTTGCAAGTCTGTTTCTTGAACTGCTAGGAATTCAGCCATCATATTAAGAAGAGATTCCTTCACATCCTTATCTCATATGTTTTAACTTTCACATGGTATCCATTGCCAACAAAGTGAGAGCTGTCTTTTTTTTTCTCTACAAATAACAAAAGTACAAAACCAGTAATGTAATCTATATAGAGGGATATATATGCATGTGCATATAAAAACAACTGGTTTATTTCACCAAATAAGGAACTTTTGTTTTCTATGGATATGACCTTTAGAAGTTAAATACCTGAACAAGTTTATTTTACCTGTATCTTTTGCAGAATGTCCAAAAGTTTTGATTGAACTAATTTTAAAGAAAATATTGGTTAAATGCTATAGTTTGATGACCCATAAAATATAGGGTTTAGGTTATAAAACCTCCTACGTATGACAGAATAATATTTTGAGGCTGGAGGATTACAAGCTTGTCTTGATCTCTCTTTAGCTTTGTAAGACTTCTAACAGCTAAGATGTTATATGTCAATATTGGTGCACTTGTTTTTGTGGATCTTATCTCATGTGAGGATGATAACGATGTAATTCTGGTATGGTTAATTCTGAGTCTCACCACTATAAAATCAGAATCAGGCTCATTTTTTGATCTTGGACAATCTTTCTTAAGCATTTATCACAAACCCACTTTTTTCCTTGTGTGGTGTTTCCACCTTTGCTCTGGCATAAACTAATGTGTATATTACATGGTTGTCTATTCTTAAATATTATTAATAGCTGTTTATCAACTGTTAAGAGCTGCATGCTGAGCCGTAAATAAAAGCCTGGTGCATTATTATTGCTGTAAAGAAATAAGCAGCTGGAAGTCATAAACTAAATGCTTTTGCAGAAAAATAACTGCTTACTGGTTTGTTGTATATTACTACAAAAAGCTCCATGTAGCTTTATTCATTTGAAGATAAAAACCTCATTCTGAGAAACTCTAAGATTCTGTAGATACAAATGATCTCTCTATCTGGAAAGTTATTTCCAAGTGCTACTTCATATTACATTCTAGTAAATGGTTTTGTGGCAACTAGGGCTAGTTTGTCCTTGGATGCTCAGTGATTTGGTGGTAAAGTCTCTCCTTATTACTTTGGTCAGCAGAATGAAGGCTGGCACTTCATAGAAGTGTGATATTTCCTGTGAGCAAAAGAGTAGAGTAATGCAAGACATGGAAAAGAGCTAAAGGTCATCTACTATCTCCTTTTCTGGCTGGCAACAGTAATACTCTGGACATGCAGGTGCAACGTGAGAAAGAAAGTGTCGGCTGTGCACCATCCAGAAGTGTGAAATAATCTGTTTCCTTTTTTTCAGGCAAGTGGAGGAAAGATATGCTCTTCTCACAGCTACCAAAGTCTTTGGTATCTCCTTGTCGGCATGTGGAGAAAGATGGTACTTTTCTATTTTATATCCTGGACTGCCTACTAGAAAAGTCTAACCTACAGTTAACTTGATATTTATTTCTCAAGGAGATATTTGTTCTGGTTTTGAGATTGGATTAATAGTGTCAGAATAAGAATGTGGGAAAGAAGGCTTTTTTTGCATTTCTCTTCTGTGGTAGCTCCTCAAGACTGACGTTCAACAGAATTGGACATGCAGCATAAGACATGCCCCTCAGGGCATGTGAAACCTCACGAGGATTAAAAAAAATAAGTTGGAGTTGCACTGTTGGGTATTGTAAGTGAATTCAGAAAATAATTTCAGTAAAGGGTTTCTGTGATTTATTTCCTTGTGTTTCTAAGAAGCCTTCAGCCTCAATGTTTAGATCAGATGTTATGCCATAAAGTTAATCAAAACCATATCTCAATTCACAGTCATTTCAATATTAAGTGATTGCTTTTTAAACAAACTTCTTCAGTGTTCTCCCCACCACTCCCCCAAAAAGATGCTGTTATTTCACTCACATCTCATATAACATATACCATTCATCACTGCACTCCTAACAGGCGTTTCCATGAGCCATGTCCAGCACCCCACGTTAGTGGTATTTGGAGTGTTCTGCACCAGTTTGCCTTGCTCTCACGTGTTCCCCTGTAATCTGGTATAGCCCAGTGCTGGCAACAGGCCATGGGGTTCATACTGAGTTTGCAAGGGCTCAGGAATGAAGGTTGCCAAGTCTGCTCTGCCTGAACATTTCTCTGAACTCCCTGCAGCTTTGGTTTACTTGGTTTCACTGTAACAGTAATTTTCTAATTGGCCAGGTGCTTATGGCTGATTTGTTTCACTGTTGCTTACCTTTGAATGGTACTGCCATGGTTTTGTGACTCTAACATAGTGACGCAATACAAAGAAGTACAGTCCTGGTGTCATGACGGAGGCCTTGAAGAGGGTGCAGAGGTTACCACACAGGAGAGCTCACACTTGGGATGGTAGGATTGGCACTGGACACCACACAAGTATAAAAAATGGCAAATGGTCAGCTTAAAGAAACACAGACCTCGACAAAACTGGTTTGGGGGCATTCACAAGGAGACCAAAGTAATAGTAATAGAACCTGACATATGTGAAAAACACTATATAAACTGAATTTAGATGTAACATGGAGCTGCAGGTCAATGAGAAGAGAACAAGGTGTAAAAACATAAATCTTGTTAGCAAATGGAACCCAAGTGGATCCTAGAGTGGGGAAGAAATCATGAGCATGAACATGACATTCCTCCCAGTGGAGGACTCCAGGTGTTGTCAACTCAGCATGACACCACTGCCAACACCAGAATTAAACCACTAACCTTAGTACACAGGAGACAAGAAACTAAGTATGGATATTGCAATTTTAACTGTGTTATTATATTATAGTATATTATATATTATTAAATTATTATCATTGTCATCATTATGATTATTATTAAAAATAACCTTTTTCTGCACGGACATTTTCTTTCTCTTTCTGTAATAATTAGATTCTTGGATTAAACAGCTATGGTTCCTGCCACTGAGGCAGATCCATTCCTTGGTCTGTGATGCAGCACAAGTTTCATGGCTGGGCAGCTGGATGTCACGAGGGAGGGCATGGAAATTCTTGGTCAGATATCTATTCTTTAACACATCATCTGGCTTGGTGAGATGTGGTAGACTTTTCATGGCACAAGAGTTAATCCAGAGACTTGGTATGGAGCATCAGATTTATGCTATGTATATAAGGCAGTACAAAAGAAATGAAGCAAACTGTTCTGAACTTAGGCCAGATTAAGGCACTTATGTCCAGTTCGATCTCACTCAAATTCATGAGAGGTCAAAACTAAGCTGATAATCCATTCTCAAACGTCATCCTTCTGCTCTATATGTTTTGTAATGATTACCACCCTACTTGTATTATTTTACTCTCTAGCACGGAAAATCAGATTTGTTTCAATCTTATTTAGCAGCACATAAAATTTATTTTTTTTTAATTTTTAAAAGAAATATTTCTTATGTCGTAAAATCAATCTGGGATAAAATGACGACTTCTGAACTCCAATCTCTGTTTCAACACTGTCAGTGGTGCCAAGAATAGATGAGAACACTACTACTAATAAAAAAATTTTCCTTGCTATTTCTTTTAGCATCCTGCTAAACCTGATGTGACTGTGATTGATTGAAACAATGCCAAGTAATCTGCAGCTTTTTCTAAAGCAAAAATATGAAAACCTAATATATTGTTGGGCAAAAAATAAAACTTAAAGAAAAATAAATCTGCAGCAATGGATGAACACTGACTAAATGCTAAAAAATAAATTAAAAGAAAAGAAAAAGAAAAGATGGTATAATTAAGACAAAAGGGAATGAAACTTCCCTCTGTGCTCCAGAGGTTCCCTCTGTGATCCAGCATGTGTAAGTTCCCTGAATGCCTACAGAATCTGTTGACTTTGAAATTTCCTCCTGGGTGTAAGGTCAAGACAAATGTATAACAATAAAAGTCGGATTAGGTAGAGCCTTGTTTAGGGAACTCAGGGCTGATTTTTGGTTGTGGTCTTATAGATTTTAATGATACTCACAGTCAGTAACACTAATAAAAATGCTTCCCATAATTAAGAAGTACAGTTGGGATGTACCTTGTCAACCCTCATCATTTTTTTCCCAAGGAAACTAAGTACAGATGATATAAAACACATGAGACAGTAAAAGGGCATGCAGTTTATCAGTCTCTCTTTGTCCCTGGAACAGACGTGTCATCATGTTTTATTTTAATGTTAAAACCTTTCTACTATGGTCCCCAGCTTCTCTCTCCCTGCTGAAATGAATAAATTCACTACCAAGACAGTCATACCTACTGATCCTGAAGAGCAGTTCATAAGGAAATGAAATCATAAATTAAATAATTTGTAATATAGAAAGAATATCAATCTTGATAATACCAGTGATCTCATGTTTCTCTCTAAAATGAGGCAAATATCAGATAGATGATCCAGGTCACATCTGACCTTGTTGAAAAAAGTGTTCTTCAAATTCTAAAAAATATTAGTAAACTCATATTACAATAGTTAAGTATCTAAATGGTGACACACCATAACTATAAATAAATCAGTTCTCAATCTTGGATAAATGTTTTTATAGTGTTTAAACAGCACTCAGTACTTACTACTTATAATTGCACAACCTCTTATACTTATGAAAACCTAACAAAATATACTGCATTTACATGAGTTTTCAATAACAAAATATTGGATAAACCTTTTGTTGCTAATAATCTAAGCAAATGCAGAAAAGAATGAGGAGTGAGTAGGTTAATACTGAGGTTCCAATTTTTGATGTTCATGCCATTAGTAGTACACCAATTGCTTACAAAAGACGTCAAGCATGCTGTGCAGCATAAAAGACTTGCTGCTTGTCTTGCTACCCGAAACCTCTATCAATCACCCATACTGACACTTAGCAAGAACAAAAACAAGAACAATAAAAGCCAAACAGATTCGGGATCTTTTATTTTAATAAAATAGTAATATGCCGGTGTACAGAATAGAATATTGTGACCTTTATGGTTTACAAAAAAAAAAATATCACTCTTCTTGCTCTTACTAATTTTTTAAATGGAGAAATTAGTATGTAACTGCAAGATTTAAAGTATGGCCAGATTATCAAAAATGGCAAAGTGCTGACACAGAATATTGTATTACTTAGCACTAAGAAACAGATGACCAAGAAATGCTAAGAATCAATCAGAGTGAAATGCTTTGTTTGACAAGCCAACACAAAAGTCTCTCTCTCTAGTGAAATATAACACAAAAATTTCCAGGATGCAATATAGTAAATAATAAAGGGTTAAAGCATATAAAAGCAAAAACTATTCATTCTTATAAGTGTGAGAAAGCTTCCAAAGCAAAAAATGGTGAGTTGAAAATTTTCAAAGGAAAGAAACTCTGAACAATCAGTACAATTTTTAGAAAGGCTCAGACACTTCTGCAGATATTGTGAACATTCACCATCACATTCAATAAGTTAATGGAAAATTTCCATATTCATCACATTGCTGGGTACAAACTTGTTGATCTGGTGTTTTTCATAATCTAGTGAGGTAAGTGCTTGTATTACAGTCCTTCAGTACGTATTGTGCACACTATTTCTTAGTCTGCAAGAGCTTCTTACAAATTGTTTTTCTTTCTAACAGCCATGTGCATTGCATCTGTGTCATCATCATGAGCCTCTCACAAGCACCATCCCAGATGGTTTAAAGAGAAGCAATTTCAAATGACACTTTTCTAACTGGAGGTCAGGTTGAAAACAACACAACTCATTGAGAGAACTTCTCTGACTGTTCATTGTTCTTTGCACCTTTTTTTTTCATTCCTCTTACTCCATTGAAGTTCTGACCAGCTTCAGATGGCTACAGCCATCTAGAACTGTAATGAAGAGTCTCTAAAGTAGGATTAAAAATATAGAGCAGTTATTTTCTGGCTTGTCTACACATAAGATACCTAGGGTTTAGGTGATTGCTAAGTTTGTAGTTAGCATTCGCACCCTTTCAGTCTTTTATCAGGATGACAATAGAGTATTTGTTAGCTAGGCAGGTATGAGCCAGGAAAAGAAGAGTTAGCCTCCACTGCCCCAAGGAACAGACCTGTAGCATCAGTAAATTGTCGGCATCCACTGAATCCAGTGGTATCAACAAGCTTGTATACTCTTTTTTTTTTTCCCCATGTCAGATTTTGTACTTTTCCACACTGGTGCTTTTCTTTTTTGAATCTGAGTTACAAGCACTCTCCATCTTCATGGTTCTACATCTGCCTGTAACTCTACAGTCATAACTTGCAGTGCTCTACTCTGCAGGCTTTCTCACAGCTCTTTCCCACAATTTATGAGTTTCTTTCGCAGCCTGAGCCAAGGGCACACACTTGTGCCACATCAGATCTTGGCCACTGATCTTTGGAGCATGAACAGCTGAGCCCTGAGGGGAAAGTGAGAAAGAGTGTTATGGTCATAGAGGGTGAGCTCAATCCTACTTAACCTTAAATATGTAAATATTAGACATCAAAGTCTGAGCTAACTGCCCTACGTTGCCTTTATAGTCAGTGGACTGAAATACCTGTTGTAAGAAGGTGAGTCATCCACAAAAATAGCATCTAAAATAAATCGAATAGCTCTGTATGTACCCACTTCTCTCAATTAACAATGTGTTGAGTGATTAGTTTAAATCTAGGTATCTCCCTTTTAAATAATTGAACTAAAGCAGTTGTAGTCCAGTGTTGTCTTTATGGAAATGGGCTAAAGTTGTCCACCCAAACTATATGCAGATTGTTGTTCCACTTGCATGACCCAATGCCTCTTTCACAGTGCCTCAATTTAGCAGTAGTCATTACTAGCTCTTTTTATTTTATGTTACTGTTCAAAGATGAAGAAAACATTTTGTTTCAAGCTTATTTAGCTATTAAAAGTATAACAGAAAGCAGGAGGGAAATTGCGTTCTATGTGTCAGAAGCTGCTTCACCTGTCTTTGTTTATAAAATCACACCTATGTTACATTTCCATGGAGTAAAACTCTAGATATGAAAGCACCTGAGAACAAGAAATAATCATGGCTTGACTTTGAAATTCCAGGTTAGATTCCTGTTGTTGCAATTAGAAAGAAACTTAAAAGAAATGCATGAATTGAAAGATATCAGAAAAAGTATATGTTTCCTAATGTTGTACAGCCCTTACCGACAGAACAGATACTAGTGTTTTAGTGACAATGAAAAAGGAATAATGAAAAACATTAGCTCTTTGTTTTATATCTTAGCATGCCTGTTTGACACTGTGCAAAGAGAATACCTCTCCCTTAATATTAAGGATTAACAATAACAAGGATTCAAGAGAAATTAATACAAAAAGTATTCTTAATCCATTAGTATTGTTCTTTTATGTCAGGGACACAAGTTTTGTGTCAAAGCTTTCCTTGGAAATCCTTTCTCTTTTGCTCTTAGTTCCAGTGTTGCATGAAAGCATACCAGCCAGGCTAGCTTTACTTTCATCCCTACTTGAAAAATCATAGTAGTTTATCTGTTTCAGGTTTGTTTGCAAAAATATAAGAAGCACTACCCTGTCAACATACTGACTCATCTTCTTTGTATCAAATTTCCATGTGCTAGTGTTTCCTTACGAAACCATTGGTGGAATTCCTTTGAAAGTGCTTGTGCACATGAACATTTTGAAAATGTAAATCTAATGTGGTATGTTTGCATGAAGCTGGTAAAAATAATTATCATAAAATCATATAACAGTTTGGATTGGAAGGGACCTTAAAGACTATCTAGTTCCAACCCTCCTGCCACAGGCAGGGACACCTTTCCTCTAGACCAGGTTGCTCAAAGCCTCATCCAACCTGGCCTTAAACACTGCCGGGGGGGGTGGGTGGGGGGCATCTACAACTTCTCTGGGTAACCCATTCCAGTGTCTCGCCACCCTCACATAAGAGAATTTTTTCCTGATATCTAATCTAAATCTACCCTCTTTCAGTTTAAAACCATTCCCCCTCGTCCTGTCACTACTTGCCCTTGTAAAAAGTCCCTCTCCCGCTTTCCTGTAGGCCTCCTTCAGGTACTGGAAGGCTGCTAGAAGGACCCCCTGGGGTCTTCTCTTCTCCAGGCTGAATGATCCCAACTGTCTCAGCCTGTCTTCATAAGAGAGGTGCTCCAGCCCTCTGATCATCTTCGTGGCCCTCCTTTGCACTTCCTTCAACATCTCCATGTCCTTCTTATGTTAGGGGCCCCAGAGCTGGATGCAGTACTCCAGGTGGGGTCTCACAAGAGCAGAGTAGAGTAGAGTAGAGGGGCAGAATCACCTCCCTCAACCTGCTGGTCATGCCTCTTTTGATGCAGCCCAGGATATGGTTGGCTTTCTGGGCTGCAAGTGCACATTGCTTGACATGTTGAGCTTCTCATCAACCATCACCCCCAAGTCCTTCTCCTTAGGGCTGCTCTTAATCCATTCTCTGCCCAGCCTGTGTTTGTGCTTGGGATTGCCCCGACCCACATGCAGGACCTTGCACTTGGCCTTGTTGAACTTCGTGCAGTTTGCACGGGCCCAGCTCTCAAGCTTGTCAAGGTCCCTCTGGATGGCATCCCTTCCCTCCAGCATGTCGACCCCACCGCATAGCTTGGTGTCGTTGGCAAACTTGCTGATGGCACACTCAATCCCACTGTCCATGTCGCCGACAAAGATGCTGAACAGTGCCAGTCACAATAATGACTCCTGAGGAACACCACTCGTCACTGGTGTCCACTTGGACATCTAGCCGTTGACCATAACTCTTTGAGTGTGACCATCCAGCCAGTTCTTTATCCACCGAATAGTCCATCCATCAAGTCCATGTCTCTCCAATTTAGAGACAAGGATGTCATGTGGGACAGTGTTGAATGCTTTTCATAAGACCAGGTAGATGATATCAGTTGCTCTTCCCTTACCCACCAGTGCTGTAACCCTATTGCAGAAGGCCACCACTTCTCAAAAACGATGGATAGCGTCTTAGCAACTTCATCTGCCCATTCCCTCAGGACCTGCAGATGCTTCTCACAAGGTCCCATGGACTTGTGCACCTTCAGGTTCCTTAGATGGTCTCAAACCTGATCTTCTCCTACAGTGGGCGGTTCTTCATCCTCCCAGTCCCTCCTGCCTCTGCCTTCCGTGACTTGAGTGGTGTGGCTAGAGTACTTGCCAGTGAAGATGGAGGCAAAAAAGTCATTGAGTACCTCAGACTTCTCCATATCTTGGGTAACAAGGTCTCCCATTTCCTTCTGGAGAGGGCCCACATTTCCCCTAGTCTTCCTTTTATCACCAATGTACCTATAGAAGCTCTTCTTCTTACCCTTGACTTCCCTGGCCAGTTTTAATTTGATCAGGGCTTTAGCTTTCTGAACCTGGTCCCTGGCTGCTCAGACAATTTCTCTGTATTCCTCCCAGGCTACCTGCCCTTGCTTTCACCCTCTTTAGGCTTCCTTTTTGTGTCTGAGTTTGTCCAGGAGCTCCTTGTTCACCCATGCAGGCCTCCTGGCGTTTTTGCCTGCCTTCCTCTTTGTTGGGATGCATTGTTCCTGAGACTGGAAGAGGTGATCCTTGAATATTAACCAGATTTCTTGGGCCCCTCTTCCCTCTAGGGCTTTATCCCATGGTACTCTACCAAGCAGGTCCCTGAATAGGCCAAAGTCTGCTCTCCTGAAGTCCAGGGCAGTGAGCTTGCCGTGCACCCTCCCTACTGCCCTAAGGATCTTGAACTCAGAATCACAGAATCAATCACAGAATAAATCAATCAGGTTGGAAGAGACCTCTGGGATCATCGAGTCCAACCATTGCCCTGACACCACCATGTCAACTAGACCATGGCACTAAGTGCCATGTCCAGTCTTTTCTTAAACACATCCAGAAATGGTGACTCCACCACCTCCCTAGGCAGCCCATTCCAATGTCTAATGACCCTTTCTGAAAAGAAATTCTTCCATGGTCACTGCAGCCAATGCTGCCCTGCAGCTTCACATTCCCCACCAGCCCCTCTTTGTTGATGAGAACAAGGTCCAATATAGCACCTCTCCTTGTTTATCAAGGTTTACATTTACAATATATAGTGATACTGCTGTACTATGAATATCGACTGATCCTTCACAGTTTTCCTCAGCTGTGTAGGTAAGAACTCCACAGCCACTAATGTAATTCCCCTATAAAAAATACTCATGCAGCAACTTGCTAATGTAGGTCCTGTGTTTCTGTATGACTTTTGTCCTTCAGCATTTGATCTGATAAAATTTTCCTAGCAGATGTAAGCAGAACACATTATAGGTAACATTTTTCTTACTGTTTTCATGTGTGACTTAATACTACGTACTAATGTTGACTTCAGCAGCTTGATTAATTGTTCCATACATACAAATAAAGCATTTTTCATATTTTTAATTCACAAAGATGGAACAAGCATAATGTGCTAAACAGAAAATTTGCTTACCACATTTATACCACAGTTGTGTTGCTTTATAATTGGATGCATATGTACACACAATATGAATGTAAAGAAGGGAGAAAAAACACCTCATTATTATGAGGTTTGTTGAGTTTTACATTCATATTATATATTTCAGTATGGTTTTCTTACTGTAATTCTGTAAGGTACTTAAATGCTAAATGTTTCAATACTTACATACACCCCTTTGAGGACGAAAGCTCAGGTCTGACTTTTCTGTCTCCTTGGGGAAAGCTAATCTGATTAGCTATGCAAGCACATTTATTATGTTTAAATTTATCTTCATAAGTTAAAATGTATCAGATTTTCCTAGTGTGTTATGGTGATCTTTCAGCTGCAATTGGATTTTGAAGTATTTAAGTTCTGTGTATGTGCATTTAGACCAGCAATATTTATTCAAATACTTTGCTTCCAAATTTCTATTCAGTAATTGTTAGACGTCTCTTGCCATAAACACATATACATATATGCTTTTTTTCCTTTGTATGATTTTCATACACGTAGCATAATGTAATTTCTATAACTCCACACGGCACAAACAGCTTTCAAATTGCAAAGGAAAATCAGAAATATAAAGCATGTGAGTACAGAATGGAAAGCCCAAGAAGTCCTTAAGTGAACTCAAAGTTTTATGCTGTCCTTCTGAACTGCTGTGCATTTACCATTGTAAACTTTACAGAAGAATTTAAATGTGGATACCCAGATAGAGAATGTACATTTCTCGCTGTTTAAGACTGGGCGGGCTGTGAAGTGGAAAACAGACGCTCTCTATTAACATCCTCCTTCCCCAGAGGGGAAAAAGAAAAGAGAAAAGGTAGAGAGACTTACGGGTCAGAAAGTTAAAATAGTTTTAATAAAAAATAACAAGGAAAAAGAGTGTAATAAATAGCGAACTATATACAATACTGCTACTGAACTCCCCCTCACCCCACCCTGATGATGATGACATCACCGCTGATGCTGCAGGGCAGGCACTGGGCAGTCCTGAACCAAACGTGGCAGCAGGCAGGAACCGGATTCAGGAACGACAGCAGGAGCACAGCCAGGGTCCTCCCAGGATGGCAGTCATAGGGGAAGAGAGTGCGACACTCATGGTCCCTCAGCTTTAAACTGAGTATCATGTGTGGGGGATGGAATACCCCATTGGTCAGGTTTGGGTCACCTGTCCTGTCCACTCCTCCCTGCAGGTGCAACGCTTTTACAGTCTTTTCCTTTGTGGAACAAAGACACCCAACAGGGACCCTGGTTTCCATGGCAACAAGCGTGTGTGGTCAACTTGAAAAAGTAGTCACTTAAAAGAAACTTAACTGAAAAGTCTGTCCTAGTCTAAACCAGGACAACATCAAAAGTTCATTCTGGTCCTAAAGATATTACCAGTGGAATCGGAGTCATCATTTCAAACGTAGAGAATTCTGCTGGAATCTATGCCTTCAAAAATAGCCTGGCGTTTTTAAGTACATCTCTATTGTACTTTCAAAATGCATGACTGATTGATTTATAAATCAAAATGAATTTGCTCAGGAAATGGTGGAGAGAGGGGGAAGCATAGCATGTATATCAGAACCATTTTGATACTGAATCTTAATTTTTAACCTGTTAATTGAATAATTCTGCGGCCAAAACAAGACCTGCTGTAGTTCCCTTGTTTTGCAGTCTCTCAAGAATACAGACTGGAACAAAGCAATAAACTCCTGGAGCTTGAAAGTGAAATGTTAAAAAAACTTGTTGTGAGGTTGGGAGGCTGGAAAAAGTTATTGCAATTTTCAGTGAGGTGAGTGTTTCCAATACTGCTATAACTATCTATAAAGAGAAGCCTTTGCCCTTAGATACCAGGAAGTACAGTAGCCATGTAAAAAGGACACAGAGGAAGAAAGAATTCACCATGGTATCTGACAAGCTGTTCTTGCCTTTCCTAGTAGAGAGAAATAGTTTCCTCTCCAATACTACCATGGATGAACATAGAGGCCAGGCACTTGCAGTGCTCCAAAAGAGTCAGTATACCACTGAGTTACTTACATAGGAGCTCAGCTGCTTTGTTAAAATATTCAGCATTTGTATTCCATGTTATCTTAGAGAATTTGTGCCCAGTGCTGGGTGCAACAACTTTTGGAAAATTATTAACATATTTTGGATATAGGGTTTTGCTTTGAAAGTAAAAGGGAACTACATTAAGCATAAAACCAAAATGGTGACAAGTACAAACACAATGCTAACTTCTACCTAGTAATCATCTCTACTCCGTAGAAATCCAGAGAAAGATTCCTCATCAAATTAGCCCCAGTCTTTTGAGTATCTTACTTACCGTTTCATTAATGTACCTGATGCTGTTATACTTGTTTATAGAAAATATATATACATAGATATATTCGTGTATGTATCACCTTTGCACATACTGGTGTCCAAGGTCCACTTGATACATAAATATTAAGACTGATTTGAATCAGTTACAGAGAAACTTATTTTAGGTTCTAAGATTGCTTTCTCAGTGTGGTGCGAGTTCCATGTCACAGGGAGGATATCTCTTTTTTTTATTGTTTTATTATCCATAGTAAAATATATACTGCACATTTTAATTATATTGATCTCAGAGTAATTAATCTCACTGGAACAAAAAGAGTGTAGATGCACCAAGACAATGATTGTTCTTTTTGTACAGTCATAAGTGTTAGAAGTGCCATGAGTTCATTCTCTAATGAACCTGGTTCAATTAATATTGCCACTTCCATTGAAATAAGAGGCAGGAGTTATGAGTGCACTAAATATTAGAAATTTTATTCAGGGCCTCTGGATTTTCCTTGCAATTGCTCGGACTCAACTCATTAGATTCTGTCCAAAACTCATCAGGTGGCTATTATTGCATCTTAAATTTAAAACATTTAAACACACTTATGAATATAAGGTCATTTAGAATGGGACAAGAGAGCGCTTTAAAGAAAGCTCTATATCAGAGAGATTATGTGGTTGACACAATGGTAGGGTTTTCTATAAGTCAACACATATTCCACTGGGAGGAAATATTATGTAAATGGCACAGTGGCTCCCGACTCCTGGTCTCCAAAGACATTAACCAAACTTCTCTGTAACTTCTGTTTACCATGTAAATTCCTTGTGAAAAGGTCTGGTTAGAAAATACTCTTCACAGGCAGAATATTTTAATCTAGTTTGTGCTCATCGTTCCTATCAATCAGCTCATTGTAGAGCTTAGGAAACCAATTTTCAGAGAAAAAAAAAAAAAAGAGCTTTTGAGGTATATTGTAGACTTACTTTCAAAATGTCACGATTTTGAAAGACTATCTTGTCACCCAAATGTGTTCCATACTAAAATATGTAGCTGAAGGTGACCAAAATGCTTAAGTTCAAAGGGAGTCTTATTACTGTCATCACCCTGTGTTGCTATTGCAATGCACACAAAAGTCCTAGTAATCCACTAAGAATTGTCCTCAGATACACCCAACCAACAACGACTGGTCTTTTCTATAACACTACACAAGTACTCTAGAAATTATTATCATTTGTCGGATGGTCTTTACAAATCCCAGACCCTTTTAATAAGCCTCTGCACCCAGTTTCACATATCAAAAAAGAGTCTGTCTGTGCTTAATCAGTCTCTGCTATAACACCATCTAGTTAACTGCCATTCAGGCTTTTAGCTGAAGCTGTAGATGCCATCATCCTGAAATTGGGTCTGGCACCAGTGGTTTAAGTTGATCCACCTAAACCCACTTCTTTCAGTTTCTTGTGCAATGACTGTAGAGAGGCAAGTGAATTAAGCAGTCATCTAACTCAATTTAGGGATAGATGGAAAGTGGGAAATTCAGACTTGCTAGGCTGCACATTCAATTAACCAGCCAGCAGGTGAGTGAGAGGTACCAAAGGAATTAAAGCCTCAGGACACTAGGCATCTTCAAGGCAACATACAGTCAGAGACAGATACTCATTTTCCCCAAAGCAGGCACAGAGGTCTGATGCTTGAGTCACTTGTAGAGAACCAGCATCAAGGCCACTGGTAAAGGCTTTCCCCATTGAAAGCAAATCCTTTTCTCTAGAAATGCACATTGACCCTGGTGTCTGAGAATGCTTCTGCATATGCCTAGCCTAGACAAATCACTGTCTCAGCTCATCTCTGCATTTAAACACGAGGAAGAGCTCAGACAGAAAGCTCACATCTTCACAGTGTAAGAACAATGGTTCCTGGGCAGGGACAGGGTGATGAAGCTCCACGCTGAGTCAGCATGGGCAACAGCATCACTGAATGCAGGCTTAGGTGCATACACGTGGTCATCCCAGATGATGTTTTGGGAAACTTCAAAGTTGTGTTGTGTCTTCTATAACTATACTTTCAACCTGATAAAGCATTTTATGCTCCTCCTTCCTTCTCACTGAAACAAAGCCATCCTGGGTGGTGGCACCCTGACCTGAGCATCTTACTGGCTACAGGTACCTTGGCAACCTGCTCATGCAGAAATATATGAGAGTTTCTAGCCACTTCTGAAGAAAATCAGACCCATTGCTAAGAGAATTATTTGTTAAGATGCTGGCTCATTCCACTCTAACAAGCAGTACAGAGGATAGTAAGACTCTCCCCATTGTCCCCCACACCCATCTTGACACTTCCAAAACTCTTCAACAGGGACATTATTACCGTTGACTACAAAACAGTTTTAGTCTTCCCTTTCATTGCTACCACAGGTGTTTGTTTATTCCTAGATCCTTCCTCCCACTGGGAGCTTCAGTGTTCAGAGGGACACATTCAGAAACCCCTGCCCAGCTGAGGACAGGAACCCCACAGACATTCAGCTTTCTAGGAGCTGCTAACATAACAGCATATATAGAGAGAAGACGAGACCTCCACTCTTCCCACATTCATGCTAATGTAAAACTCAGAGACAAAAAAATAAAATTGATCTTTTTTTTTCTTCACACATCTCCACTCTTGCTAGGCTCTTTCCCAGCTTCTCTGTTTCTCTAAGCTTCAAATTTGGGTATGGTGCCAGCCACATAATTGGTAGTTAACAGAGAGATACACCTGATACAAAGGTACACCTCCTATTAAGGTTTCATTTAGTGCCATCCCCACAATGCAATTTAATCTTAGTTAGCATGAATATAAGCACCTTGAGATTCATGTAGGATGCCAGTGCTTGGTAAGCCAAATAAAACCATAGATTGCACAGCACCTGCATAGAAGTTAACACTTCTGCACTACACGTCTTTCAAAGATGCCACCATAGGCTCCAAGTAGCACTTATCTTTAACACAAACTTAGCATACACACAGGAAGCTCATGGGGCCAGAAGACACTTTCACAGGTTGGTTCCATCATGTTTCCTATGCATTTTTCTTGGTGAGCTTAAGAGCTCACCTATTTAGAGAAGCTGGTGCCGTTTTCTTTTCCTTTACCATCTCTGGCCTCTCAAAGCTAAAGCTTTGTGGGTTTTCCCATGAATTTCCTGCGAATTTTAATATCATTTCCCTCTCTAGGCACCATCATATATTTTACTGTAAATTTTAGATATGAGCAGAATATTGTGGTCATAACAGGTTGGAGGTGGTCAATATTGCCATTGTCAAGAGAAACAAAACAGAGTAAGAGTGTTATCTCAGGTAAGTGAGATTCCTATCTCTCTGCCAGTGGAAGACAATGATATCTAATCAGGATGCTCTTGCAGAGTAGATTTGTGATAAAAGAGACTGAAATAACTCTTAAAAAGACTTAACATGCAACTCAAATGCAAACCAAAATTTAAAACACCTGCATTTTGTTTCTGGATATAATTAACATTTTATTATAGTAAAGGAAAAAAAAAAGCAGCTGTAGGGATATTTCTCAGTATGTAAATTATACAGATCAGGGTCTAAAAAACCTGACTCCTTCATGCTTCACAACAAGATTTTCCTGAATATTTTACTTTCTTAGCTCTTTATTCCTTTGCCTCTCACCATAGAGTAATATCACAACCAAGGAAAAAAAAGTATTCCTTGAGCTAATCAATCAACAAAAAGGACTTAACATGTACTTTTTTATTTGCAAAACTTCTCTAGCAAAAGTGTTTAACAGTTGGAATTTTTTACTCCATTCTGAATATTCAGACTAGAAAAAGTTTTAAGCATATTAGAGTTAAGATACTCAAGTATTAAAAAAAGTGCTCGTTCACTCTAACTAATAGCATAGGTTTACTAGAATTGTATGAGTTCTGTTTGAACTTTTACCTAAGCGATTTTTACTGCATTAATTTAATGTCTGCAGCTTTTCTAATTAAAATGTAATAACTATCAACATTACTTCATTTACACACAAAAATATTGATTGTAAACACTAGACATCAACTTAGGATGCTAGGATTGTTTTCCTTCCCTGCAGCCCTGTGTATCTGGATTATCTTCTGTGTTTGATTTTCATGTCCTTCTTCCACAGTTAAATTTACTCAAAATTGCCTTCAGAGTATGCCATACATTTTTCACATAGGTTTGTTCTTTGATTCGTACCAGTACATTTCACAGATTTGGGGTATATTAGTACTGCATGAATTTTCAGTTGCATGCCTTCTAGTGTAAATATTTACCTACGTGATAGCTCTATTCATAGATTTTTAAAGAATGGCAGGATACAAAATAATTATGCATGCTAGCATAGTGGTTATGTTTTATGTAATAGCTTAGACCATGAAGTTTTTTATCATCGTAGATAGATTATAAATTATTATATATGTTTTAGATATGGCAGAATAGTTTACCTTTTTTTGCTGAGAAAGTAAGAAATGCAAGGTTAGTTTCACGTAAAAAGTAGAAAGTGAATAAAAATTGTGGGAAATAGAGCAGAAAAAGTTTTTGTTTTTTTTTTTTACCTAGTTGTGGGGCTTTTAATCCTTGATGCAAGTTTATAAGACCATTTTCATACACAATTTGGAAAACTTTGGAAAATATAAAAGTACTGAGCATTAATGTACCATGGTAAGGCACAATGTTATCTGGGAGCTTTGGAATGGATGTAATTGATTACTGTCTGTATTACGCCTAGTTAGAGATGAAATTTCTGTATATGTTTAGTAATAAGTTGGCAATAAACTTATAAAGGCAGAAATGAAATACACTTCATATAAACCCAAATATTTAGTAATTCAAATGTATTATTTCCTACATTGAGGAAACAGAATTACAATAGTATTTGATTTATAAGCACTACAATATTCTAAATTGTCTGAAAACAATTACAGGCACATACGAAGCAGTTAAAGAAGATTTATGAAGTTAGAAATAAACTTTAATCTAGAATTGAAGACTTACAAATTAATTATATGGTCTTGTTTAAAGTGTATATTTAATTATAGTCTTCTGGTTTAATTTTAGGGACTTCTTAAAAAGTTTATTTTCTTATTTTAAAAATAAAAGGTTTGAATGGATCTTGGTATAAAATGGTTAGTATTTATGTTATAAGTACATCCACCTATTAGTGAGTTTGTCCAATGTTTTCCAGTATAAGAATCTGTTGATCAGAATTTTCAACTTATGTATTTACCTCAGCATGGATCTTTCTAGTACATTTCCATAAAATATTTCTGTCATCTCAAAGATTAAAACTCAGGGAACTTTTTTTCTTTACTTATTAAAATAAAATAAATATAATAGTAGCTTCACAATTGGAATAGGGACTTGAGAGTAAAAAGACACCTGACATCTGTGTTGGGACTTGAGCCACTCACGCTTCCCACAAAAAACACACATTCATGCTTCCCACTAAAAAAAAGAAGAAAAATATGACATTTTGAAAACTGAAAAAAAAAACCAGTTTTATTGGAGTGAATGGGTATTCCGCACACCTGAGAACTGAAATGTGTATTTTATTCCCTACAACACGGAAAATTGAAAAATTTTTTTTGATAACTCACTTAAACTAAATTACGAGCTGTGCAACCAGTCTTTTGTTTACTTTACATCAGGTTTTTAATAATCAAGTTTTATTTCTAATTTAAACTTTTCGTGCTCAAGTTCTCACAACAGAGGTGACACACTGCATGAGTGACAGGTGCTTTGCATAGAAGAGAGATAATTTTTCCCTTTCCCGCACCATCCAAAAAAACCCAAACCAAAACAAAAAAAAAAAAGAAACAACAAACCAAGAACAAATTGTGCAAATTTACTCATGCCTTTGCATGGATAATTTAGTGAGACACACAAAGAAGTATTTGATTTTCCCATATTTAGTGTTTCTTGAGTGAGATGTGTAAAAGTTTAATGCCACCACTGAACATAGCCAATAAAATTTGTAATAGTCTTCTTTTTTAAAAAATAATGTTAACTTTAGCAAAGCCAGTGAAATGAAGGAATGTTTGTGATAGTCTATGCTTCCTTCACTCCATTTTCTGAAGCCTCTCCCTCAAGTGTTATTTTCTCAGGAAAGATTATCTGTCTCCATTTTTATTTTAAACATTTATTTCATTATTAAATTGAGTTCACTCACCCACCCAAACCACAGAAACTATACACTGTAATATCTGAATGAATTTTGAAATTTAAATATCCAGCATGAAAGACAGATATTTAATGAGTAAATAAATATTTAAAAAGCTCACCAAAACTATATAAAATGAATGTAACAAATGCATTATAGAAAATTGTAATGGATCTCTGAGAAAAAATACAGTCTAAATTCACTAAGTTATTCACTGTAAAATATCACGGCTTTTCTCTTAAAAAGAACAGAGGGTTATCTTTTTTTAGAGATACTGAAGTATGCCCTCCAGTAAAGTTCTTGGTTAAATGTATTCAGCTGTTGAAAATTTTGACAGTAGAAAATCAACTACACAACCATACTAGATAAAATTACAATATTGTATAAATTCACATTCAGTTTTAAATATTCATGTTCTAGCAAGTTTTGAAACTACTAGACGTATTTTGGGCTTGGAAATGTGGTTTTCCTCTAAATACTAAATTGATTGTCATATAGTGGATGCTTACTAATGAGTAAGAATAATCCCTCAAGGGTTTTCCTCAGAGGGTTATTGCCGTAGAATTATGAGAGTCACATATTCAATCTTACGGTTTTTTAGTCATTCACCTACCTGCAAGACTATAAATCAGAAATTCTGTGCAACAGTCCATCAGTCAATTTTTAAGCATTTGTGCCATGTCTTTGTCCTGAAGAGAGAAGACGGTCAATTTGACTTTGAAATGCAGGCTAATTCAATCTCCAGTCTTGAGTATAATTAATTATTTAGAATTCCACTTCAAATATCAGAAGAACTGTCAATTTAGCATTTGATTTAGACCTCGGTGTATATAAGCATATTTTTCTACACTTAAACTAATGCTATGTTCCTAATACTTATGATCTCATACTATATCAAATATTTATGCTGGCACTGGGCAGGAGCATCCAAGAGTATGTCACAAGCTATGAAATTAGTTTAAATGGTGATTTTAAAACATTGCTTGCACATCATACTGCATCTATGTGAATTTTTACTGCAGTGAGCATGAAAAGCATGAAAAAGGAAAAGGTCAAGTCACACTAAACACTGGAAGTTCAGTACCACAGCAAGTCTTCCAAAAGGCCCTGTGGAAGAGGGAGCTGACAGTGTACAAACCTGCACTGTCTATGCAGCTGTTATGGAGCTGTACAGTCTGAACCCACAGCTGTATTTTTAATTTATTTGCAACTGGCAACCTTTGTTCATACTGATTTTAGAAATCCATGGTGAAGTAAGATTAATCCAGTCCAGTTACCCAGTTAAATTACATGACAGTTAAGAGGAAACTGAGATATTTTTCTTTTGCTGTTGATAAATATTTTAAATCTCACTGAAGGAGAGCATCATAAAATCATTAATGATCTTAAGCAATTAATGAGCAATTAACTGTTAACAATAACCTTCTAACATTGAGCTACTGGGAAAACTCTTTGACAGCAGTTATAATTAATTTTCACTATTCCTCAGCATTTAGAGATTAAGTGCACAGTGTGTATTTGGAAGACAGCAACTGGAGGATTTGGGGGGACATTCCTTAACAGAGCAGTTTAGGCTGTTGCTGTATTTTTTTCTAGGGAAATTATTCTGTCAAATGCTGGCAAAAAATTATGTAACTAGTCAGTGAATCTAATGACCTAAGAAAGCTGTACTTACTGAAATTTAAGAGGAAGTCTCATCTCTAGGCTTTTCATAACTTCTAAGTTGAGAAAATGCTGACTTTATAACAGCAAAGACCCTATTTCATTTGCCAAGAAAATATATTAAGTACTGTACACAGAAACTATATTGAAATATAATGGATCAATTCCCAAATGACAGTAATAAAAATGTAAATAAAGAGATGCTAAGTGTCCTTGAAATACATCTGAATATTTAGAGCAGAGACATGAGTGTGCTTAAATTTATTTCTTTAAATGCCATCACTAGACTGAAGAGAGGAAAATACCAAATGAGATATGAATGTAGTAAAGAAATTCTTACAAGGGAAATAATGGACCTATGGGAGGTTGCTTATGACATGGATAGCTTTGTGTGTTTGTTTAACAGAGAAGAGTTAGTTAGCAGGAATTATCTACAATGAGAGTACCTACAAGAGATTAATTTCTGGAAAAGTCAAAAGAAGGCTCTCCCGTGAGAGACTGGAAATAGTAAAAGGCAAGCATTGGCTGTTGCCTTTGTTCCTCCAGATCATTTCTGAGCTATTAAAGAGTTTTGACTATTGAATCAGCAAGAAGATCAGTCATCTGTAGCAATAGTAGAAACAATAAACCAGCTATGACAGGTACAACAACTATTTCAGTATTTTAACTGCTCTGATGACAGCTTGCATGCAATACATCTGCCAAACTATTGAGCAATCAGACATTGGTTCAAGTTTCAAGAATAATTTTAGAAAACTAAATGTAAAAAGAGCATTTACATACATACATACATATTTATATACACACACAATCTTGCTCACTGTATTAAAAATTGACATAGATGTGGCATTTGAGCAGGCGAGGCTCTCAAATTTCCAGTTAAACTGTCTTCGTAGTTGTCATATACATTTTTTCATGCTCCTGCCTTATGTGACCATAACTATTTGGGGTTTTATATGTATATGTGTGTGTGTGTGTATGTATATATACGCACACAAATGCACGCACACACATATGCATGCACACATAAGACTGTATGTATAGATTTCCTATAAAGGATCTGTGTATGTATGTGTGTACATATGTATTTTTATGTATAGTTATATATTAAAATATATATTATCTTGATAAAATTATGTAATTATTTTTATAAGGTATTTTAAACAAATGCCATTATTTGAGGTATTAAAGTTCCAAAGTCTATCTAAGTGAGGTTATTGGCCTCATTGGTGTGTATATAGCTATTTACTCTGTACTATGCAAAACAACATGTATTTTATCTGTAACCTGAGGGTTTACTCACAGTTTTATAGAAGGTAGGAAGACCAAGAGTGTCTTTGAATTCTTTTCTTGTACCTATTAAAGCCTGGAAAAATTCTATTACAACTTAGTCTTATTATGTAGTAAAAATGATAGGCTTTTAGAAAGACCTGTTAAAGATCTGTATTGCTGCTGATATCCCTAGCAAGGGTTCTTATGGTAAATATTAATATTCTACTTGAGCACAAAACAGGTAATCTGTTCACTTAAAAAAAAAAAGTAATTAAAACTTTGCAGAAAATTTGATTGGATCAGCTGCTATTGAAGAGTGTATCTCCTTTAGCTATGCTGAATTTGAAGAATCGAAAGGAAAACCAAAAGTACTGATTAAATGACTTATTTTCTTCTGTGAGGACTGCAATATCCAGTGTACTTTACTATGCTCCTACCATTTGCTATTCTATCCTGGATAAATGATACTGATGATTTCCTATTCAATATATTAGCCAAAATATTGAGAAGTTGACTTTGGCTCAACTTTCAAGAACAAATTGTAAAAATCTACGAGTAAAAAGGTTTTTACAGGTCACCTAGTGATGACTTGACAAGTCACTACATGACTTATAGCTAAAAATATTTATAGGTTAATAAGGTCACAATGCATGCTAGGATTAAGGGGCTAGAAGATTACTGTGTCTTCAGACTTGACACAGATCTGATTCAGAGTATGGCAGATATGAACATGACATTCCTCTTGTGACAGCTGGAGAAGAACACAACATTCCCCTGTGACAGATGGAGAAGAAGCAGTTGTAACAAGCCCTAAAGTCTGGTCTCCCAGACCTGCTCTGCTGATCGCCACTCATTCCACCTTTATTTGGGCTTGGATTTCTCTTACACCTCATTTGTCTGAGCACTTTCACTGCTGCTCTGCAACTTGAAGTGGAGTATGCATGTGCCTTGGGTAGTCAGATGCCTATAACATCATCATTTTGCCTGTGAAATGCACAGTTCTAGAGAGAAACACATAAACCCAGTCATGATGCAAAAACATAATTACAACCATTTGCTGGAATAATCCAGCCAAAATACTACAAGGTATCATCTGAAATATTCCATAAAATAGCAATTGGTAAATTTCCTTATATTTCAACTATCAGTTTAATTCTGGAGTTTCATTAATGTCACAGTTTAAAGCTGGACTGGCTATTAAACCTGCGGCAGATGCTCTCTGTTATCCCCTCCCTTCCCCCCAGAGGGAAAGGGAAAGGGAAAAGGGAGAGAGACTTCTGGGTTGGAAAATTAAAACAGTTTTAATAAACTATAATAATGAAAAAAGAGTATAATAACAATAATAGAAATAATCAAATATATACAAATATATATACAAAACCAAGATTGAGCTCCCCTGAAGTCAGCCACGTCACCACCGGCACTGCAGGGCAGGCTCCGGGAAGGTCCAGCCTGGGCTTAGCGATGGTCGAGAGCTGGATTCAGGAACGCACGGATCGGGATCAGGGGCAGCAGGAAAACAGACGGAGTCCTCCTTGGACACCGGCCATAGCAGAAAGAGAGCGAGACCCTCGTGATCCCCCCGCTTTATACTGAGAATCACGTGTATGGGATGGAATACCCTTGTTGGTCACTTTTGGGTCACCTGCCCTGTCCGCTCCCCCCTTCAGCTGCAACCCCCCTTCGGCTCTTCACTCGTAAGCAGTGAGGAATTTAGCAGTGACCTTGGTTTCTCTCAAGAATAAGTACAGCAAGAGCCTTTCTGCACAACATCCCTACCGGTGCCTCAGTGATAACTACAAACTTCGAGCGTTATCAGTCCTGGAAGCAGACACTGTCTGCAAAAACATGCAGTTAGTTTCAGAAAGTGCAGTTACTTAGAGGAGACTTAGCTGAAAGTAAAAATCACTGAAAGGAAAATCGGCTTGGTTTAGGCCATACCAGGACAATTAATCATCGAAGTCAGTGTGTATAAAATTTTCCAGGATGATTTTATCCTTAAATGCAGTATCATTTCAAACTTTAAAAAAATTAAAAGGATGATTTCTGTCTGCAGTAACCAAAATAGTTGAAGGGTATTGTGGCTACAAGGCATTTAGCATAGATTTATCTTTTAACCTAGATTTAGTATAACTGTCTTTAAAACGGACTGAGTGAACCAGGAACTTTTCTTGAACAACTTTAATATAAATTAAAATTCTATTAGATCAATATACAATCAAAGCAGAAGGAAGGACTGCAAAATGTCGTGGTATTTCTTGACTTATGACTGTTGGTTTTTTTCCTAGCAATGATGACATCCTTTGAAATGTTTGTAATCTCTGGATTTCTCTCAGCTGGGCTGCATATGTAGCATGAATACTGTCTTTTCATTGAAATCTATATTTTCAGTTGTTTATTACAGGATCCATATGGCACTGGCTGGGCTAATTTGTTTCCATAAAGTTGTTGTTTTTCTAGTTTTATATATGTCAGTTCATATGCAGAAGGCACTCAAAGCTTCTCAGATTTTATTGTTAAACATTTTGACAAATTGTCTTTTATCAATATTCTGTTTACATTGTAGATATAAATCCTGCAGAAAGGGTGTTTTAATCGATTACATTCTACTTTTCTCTAATGGAAGCTGAACACTTTTTGTAAAGCTTCTCTTGATTTTCTTTTCTCCTGTAATTTTGTTGAATATAGATTCAGATGGGTATTGTTCTCTCTTTGTGTGTAGATTTGTATTATCCACATGCTATAGATCTTTTTTTTTCTTTTTACAGATGTCTGAAACTATAATTCTTAAAAAGATACATGTAAAACATGAAAAACGAACCTGGGTGTTTCACCAGACCTAAGAAGCATTACTTGTTTTTTCTGTGTCAACAGAAAAGTTCAACAGAAGACTTCAGTCAAGCAGGCAAGCTCATCACAACGCACAACCTACTTTCTTTATCCTGAGTACTCATGCAGAGGATTTTGAATAGGAGGGGACCTCACAACAATATTGCACTTGGGGTACAGTGTAATGCTTGTCTGATGTTTTACCTTGTAGCCTTTTGTTTCACTAGAACGAAAAATTTCCTACAGGTTAATGTTTGCTATATATTTTAGGCAGTGAAGGAACCTATAAAGGTGTTCAATTTCTGTTGCTGTTGTCTAGTGAAGCAAGAAAAATCAGCTTCTCATGCTTGCTAGTGGGAGTAGAGACCAAGGATGGGACAGTGCGCTGCCTCCACAGCATCCCCCCTAAGGTTAGACTGGCACAATTATCCAGGTGGAGACTGGGCAATAACCAGATAGTCTCCCAAACCATCTTCTCCCTTGTAGGATGTTTTTGGAGGCAGCACAAAATGATGTTCTAGTCCTCAGTCTGGGTTCATTCGTTTTAGTTTTTGCACTGATTTTGCTCCATGTGGTCTCTTTTCTAAGCATTGTGGAAAAAATCCTCTGGAATACTCCACAAAGTTCATTAATTGGATACCATAAGGTTAGGATTCTTACTAAATCTATTGCTATTGCTACTATTAATTTTTAGTGTTCCATAACTGTTTATTGCTGTAGTGGAAATTTTTTCACATATGTTTTCAGCCAGGAAGAGTATTAGGTTTCCAATTATTTGCTGATTAAAGGAAATTCTTTCCAAAATAAGGCAGCTGCAGGGCTCAGCCTTTCAGAAACATCTCTGTGAAAATCTCTGGGTCAATTTACAACACATGTATATCCTTAAAGAAACATTTCTCTTTGTTGCATTTTCTGTTTATAACAGCAAGAGATGCAAGACTTTCTCAAATTCAAAGGTGGTTCCATTTCTCATTCTGTAATTTTGGAGTTTCAAAATTTAGATATCAGCTGAAATTTAAAAAATCTGTTCAGCAAAATAAAAACACAATTCTTCAGACTATTTTATGTGTTAAATCACTAAAAAGTGTTGTGGTTTAACACCAGCTGGCAACTAAACGCCTCACAGCTGCTTGCTTACTCTCCCGCAGTGGGATGGGGGAGAGAACCAGAAGGGTAAAAGTGAGAAAACTCGTGGGTTGAGATAAAGACAGTCTGATGAGTAAAACAAAAGCTGCATGTGCAAGCAAAGCAAAAGAAGGAATTAATTCACTACTTCCCACCAACAGGCAGGTGTTCAGCCATCTCCAGGAAAGCAGGGCTCCATCATGCGTAACAGTTACTTAGGAAGACAAACACCATCACTTCAAACGTCCCCCCCTTCTTTCTTCTTCCCCCATCTTTATATGCTGAGCATGACATCATATGGTATGGAATATCCCTTTGGTCAGTTGGGGTCAGCTGTCCCAGCTGTGTCCCCTCCCAGCTCCTTGTGCATCCCCAGCCTGCCTGCTGGTGGTTGTCATGAGCACCAGAAAAGGCCTTGACCCTGTGCAAACACTGCTCAGAAATAATGAAAACATGCCTGTATTATCAACATTGGTTTCAGCAAAAATCCAAAACATAGCCTCATACTAGCTACTATGAAGAAAATTAACTCTATCCCAGCTAAAACCAACACAAAGAGTTATTATAATTTTGAAGCTTACATCACCTTTCTTTGATACCATCCACCTTTCTGGTATATTGTAGCATCATTGTAAAGCCATCACATTAAAAATTGAAAAATTGGGGATAGTCTGCTACAATAAAAAACAAGGTTTGACTGAAACATTATTTTTATTAACTGTCTTGGTCAGAAATAAAGGTATATGTATAAAATATCAAACTGCATGATCTAAAAAGCTCTCAGTTCTGAAACAAACAGAAAATTAAACACAGAATAAGCAGATTATTAAAGATAGTATTTAGTCCTAAACATTTTAATTGCAAATGCTGTTTCTATAGTTCATTCAGAGAAGTGCAGTGACAAGAGCTAACTCATGAGCTTCAATGCAAACTTTTACTAGTTTGTGTGCCCTAATCTAAAGAACAAGAAACTAACTGAGGGAATTGGTAAATAATGTTATTTAATTATTGTGTGTTTTGTCTTTCTCCTGGTCTTTCTTGCTTTTTCACCTTGATGTATCATGGTAGTCCATGTTGAAACAACCAAATAGATACATTAAAAAAAAGTGCATTTGTCAGAAATAAAGATCCAATACATTGACCTGGTTTTCATATAGCATTAATTAATGGCCTACCTGAGTATATATTGGATAGAAACATTTGGAAATTAGAGGTCACTGACTCAGGTGTTGCTGTGAGGATGTCATGTTGTTAGAGAATTTCTAGTCTGCATAGGAAAAATGAGTACAACTGAACACTAGATTTCTGAAAAAGTATTTCCAGATGTTACATAAAGTCACAAGTGTCTGTTTTCTAAGTGGTATGTAAAAATTAAGTAAAAATTTATGAGTTTTTTTCAGTAAATAAGTTAGATGATTGGTAGCTTGTCTTGGTTTGGACTAAACCAGACCAATTCTCCTTTCAGTGATTTTTACTTTCAGCTAAGGTGCTTCTGAGTAACTGCAGTTTCTGAAACTAACTGCATGTTTTGCAGACAGTGTCTGCTTCCAGGACTGATGACGCTCAAAGTTTGTAGTTATTACTGAGGCACCGATAGGGATGTTATGCAGAAAGGCTCTTGCTGTACTTATTCTTAGAGAAACCAAGGTCACTGCTAAATTCCTCACTGCTTACGAGTGAAGAGCCACAGGAGGGTCGCACCTGCAGGGAGGAGTGGACAGGGCAGGTGACCCAAAATTGACCAACGAAGGTATTCCATCCCATACACGTGATTCTCAGTATAAAGCGGGGGGATCACAAGGGTCTCACTTGTTATGCTATGGCCAGCATCCCAAGAGGACTCTGTCTGTTTTCCTGCTGCCCCCGATCCCGATCTGTGCATCCCTGAATCCGGTTCCTGTCCGTTGCTGGGCCCAGCCTGGGCCTTCCTGGAGCCTGCTCTGCAGTGCTGGTGGTGACGTGACCGACATTGGGGGAGCCTGATTTTGGTTTTGTATATATTTGTATATATTTAATTATTTGCATTATTATTATTGTTATACTCTTTTTCATTATTATAGTTTATTAAAACTGTTTTAACTTTCCAGCACATAAGTCTCTCTCCCTATTCTCTTTCCCATCCCCTTCTGTGGGGGTGGGGGGGAGGAGGGTTAATAGAGAGCATCTGCCACCAGGCTTAATAGCCGGCCCAGCCTGAAACTGTGACACAGCTGGATCATATACAATGAGTTTCTGATAGTTTAGGCAGAAAGCTTTACAAACCAGGACAGATATATGGTTCATGGTTGATGTGAGGATGTCTGAAAATGGACTTAATTTCTACATTTTATACACTATTTTTTTTAATAATTTATTTTCTATGTGAGAGTCATGTTCTGAAAAGTCACACTTATGTGCACATGCAGCCTCCACCTAAATCCTGAACTTACAATTAACAGGGTGTTGGAGACTTTCTGGGCTGTTAATACACTCTTGTTCACTTTCTGTTTTGTTGGATTGGAGTAACTGTCTAGAGTTTAAGGAAAATGAGAATTTACACAAAGCTTTACCTGTCTGCAAGGAAAAATAATTTTATATGAATATGGAGGTCAGTGGAAAATTATTAATTTTATGCTCCAGTTACTTTTATTATTCAAATATAATACCCGTGCCACTGCAGCTATATACAAAGGAAACAAAGTGCATATCCATTTTTCTTCCAAAGCTGTTTGACTTTTTTTTTTAACCTCAATCTGTGTTTTACATATAAATTAAAATTCAGTTCTCTTGTTATCCATAGTTTAGGTTCTTTCACTCATGCAATACTATGCATGGCACTTTTCACTGCAAGGCTTAGGTAGACATTTCAGAGACCTGTATTTATCACTCACTGTTCACATGCACATTGCATGCTTAAGCATGAGAGGTTTAGAATAAAGAGCCTAAAATAATACATGTTACCCAAAAGGAAGAGAAGACCACTCCCTTCAGAGCAAAGATGTGGGTGGAGGATCTGGGAAGGGATAACCTGTGAGTACCCACAGTTTGTACTGGCTTTGTGCTGAGACATACATCCTATGCTAACATGCATCCCTTCATGGGACAACGTTAAGAGAGTTTCCCCTGGTGTCATGACTGCTGTGGAGAGTGGCCAGGAAAGTGGACAACATTCTTGAGAAAAGGCAACATGAGAGGAGGAGATCTACACCCAGGGTACTGACTCCCATGCAATGAGGTAGGGCTGAACCTAGCCTGGAGATTAAAAGAGACAATCGTTAGGCTGGGAGAGAAACACAGGAGAGGCTTGTTTTAAAATGAACAAAATTAAGCAGAAAGTTTTGTAATGTTATTTCTTGGTGTTCATTGCTGTCACATGATTATCCAGACTCCAGAGATGTTTTGATTCATAACCAAAAGGAGCCAAAAGCCTAGCTATAGACAACCTTATTAAAATCATAAATGGGCAAAAATGTACCACCTGATAACATGTATCCTACCTGCAAACTCTTTTATCTTTGAGAAGCTTGCTCTTTGTGGACTGAGAGAGCAACTCATCTGCAAACTAAATATGTTTAATAAAAGGTTTCCACTGTAAATACCACACTTACCACAAGATAAAAGTATTTCAGGTTATTAGTTAATCTGCTTCTTTTTTGGCAGAAAATTATTTCAGTTGTTAATGAGTAGTAAATATTCAAAACAACTCAGTATTAGAATATAATAAAGTTACATGGTAATCTTCAAAAAAATGTGAAACAAAGTCAAAATGCAGAAGGTTAAAACCATTAGTGTAGTCTGTATGTTTAATTTCTATGACAGATTTAGTGAGTACAAAACAGCTATTTAACCTAACCCTTTTGATAATCAGTTTCTGACAAAGTGGCTGTAAAGTTGACCTTTAAAAATACGTACCAATTACTAGGTTTCTCAGTTTATCTTGGTGATACTCAGAAGCCACCGTTTGTCCATCTTTCTTCTTCTGCCAGGACTCCATCCTCTTCTTTTTTGTTTCAGAATTTTCTCTTTCTGCTTATTCCCTTTTCCTGGGAAAGACCAAATGACTTAAAAACATATTTACAAGGATGTCAGTTCATCAATGCTCTAGTTATACGTGTTAAATATCAACCTCACAGTTAAAGTACATTGGAGTTTTAAGAATGTCTTAAAAAAATAGGATTTAAGCTTGTGCTTTAAAAAGCACTTAAGTGCTTCGCAGTATAAGAAGGCTTTTCTATATCAGGGTTGTAGGGATCAATCTGAAGTTAAATCTTTCCTTCTTTCACATAAAGGTATTGTGAAACATAATTCCAATATGCCTTGGCCACCTTCATGCACCTGCCAGCTGACCCAAATTCATAACACTGCAATTGAGAGCGCCATTATACAAGACCCTGCTTCCAGAGAAGTGGAAAACGCCACTTTTCTCGTATTTCTCTGACTTTAATTTGGATATATTTACTTGAAGTTACTATGAATTTATTTGTCCTTGCAGTATGAAAGAATAAGGAGGATTTGGTCTTTAATCTATAACAAAACTGCTTCTACAGCATAAAATTCTTTGCAGGATTACAAAGGTTTTAACCAGCTACCGTGCATAATAATATCACTCTTCACATTCCTGACCATTTACTTTAGTGACAGTCAACACATCCATTGCTGTGACAACCTGCCACTGATTTAAAAAATGTAGCAACACAATGCAGTATACTTAATAGCTATCTTAAACAGGCACCTGCGTCTACAAATCAGCTGAAAAAAAATCTGCTGCACAAATACATCTTGAACCACACTCGCCAAACTTAAACTATCTTGAACTGACAGGAGGAGTAACTTCCAAATGCCAAAAGAGCCCATGCTATCTATCAGTCGTGGAAAGTTCAACCTCAATGGACAAAGGCAAGACTTCAGCTATTTTTACTGCAGTGATGGACTATAGGGTCAGAGCAATCCTTCATCTAACAAGTTCCTTATTCTACTAGGATGTTTCCATTCTTTGTAAGCTTGTACTCAGAGATTAGACACCAAATATGGAGCAAGAACTGTCAGAGTGAAGTCAAAAACCACTCCTCATTGCTTGACAATATTCTCTAAAGATTAAAAAGTGCACTCATTTGTTCTGTATTTCATGTGGCTTATTACCGCCTTCATCTCCTCCTGGTAGAGTCAAATTTGTGAAGGACACACATTTACTTGTCCTTTGCTTTTGCTATGGCCAATCTGTTGCTTTTGTACTTTACATTATCGCGTATGCTGGATTTCATAGCCTCTTTCAGGGAACAGTGCCATATTGTGCTAGATAATGCAGAAACAAAAAATATAAGGAAGAGTTTGCAAGTTAAGACTTTGATTTTACCATTTCTCTTGCAAGTCTAACTCTTTCACAAAGAGGAACAAGTTATAAAATGTGAAGGTGTCAAGTAGAATATGATGTATAAATGACAAAAGCAAGACAAACAAAAGCAACTAAAGTAATGGGATGAACAAAAGTAAGAGAATTATACTATCAGAAAGTAAAGAGTTTAATAGGAGAGCAGAGTTCCCCACTTGCCCAATTAATCCCAGATCTAATTTTCCAGTCCTGTGTCTCAATTTTTTTTTCACAGAACGAGGAAGAAAATTGTTATATATTCAAGAAATCTCCTCTACAAAATGAACAATCAAACAATTTCAAGGGTTTTGCCTTTTTTTAAAAAAAGTTTAGAAGATCATGCTGTGAGATTGTTCTCTTAGAATCAAAAATGTATTTGCTCTGTAACCTGTACAAAGCTGAATCACACTCCTGGAGATCGGCCAAACTACCTGAAAATAATTTGAACAACCAATGATCCATGTTGTGTGACCTTTACCTCCTCACTCTGCCTGCTTTTGTTCATGGCTTGCATTTTTTCTTTGGATAGTTGCTGCTTGAATAAGGAAGTATGACTAATTGTTTAAAAATATTTTGAACATCTTTTGAAGCACTCCATTATGGCAAGTTACATCAATGCTGCAATGCTTCACTTTGTCTACTTCCTTATTATGTTAATGACAGGTGAACTGAATGGACTATGTGCTCAATGCAATATGAAGGGTACTTGATGCACAGCTCCTGTTAATAATAATTTTAAAAAGTGTGGCTAATTTCCTGTACTATGATAATATTAATATATTGCAGTTTTCTTACTTCTTTGCAAACATTATCTGTTAATCCACACAAGAGCCTTGGGAGGCAACTTTACCTTCCTATACTACTGAAAACCTGCAAGTCCAGATTTTTGTGTCTAATAAATCTGGCCTGATTTGGAAAGGTTTTTCACCACAAAGGAGTGTCTGTCAGTAGAAGTGAATTATTATCTCTATACTCAGGTTGTTTTATTGGAATCCCCAAGTATGGATTTAGAAGCATAAATACGTGCACTGTGGAGAAGGAAGGGAAAAGAAGCAGCCCAAATGTCTGAGTATAAATATTTGGATTCCCTCCATCCCCAGGTTCTACTTAGCCCTCTGAGCTCCATATATTTCCAACTTAATGCTTAAAAATCTTTCCTTCATTATGAGGGAAAACTGAGTGTGAAAAATAGTCACTCTTTTTTTTCCTGATGTTAGTATCCATGTCGAGTGGGCAAGTATCCAAAACCTAAAAAATGCATCTGTCCATTTTTCAGAAATGGTTAGAGATTGTCATTGCTTTGATAGATAATTGTTTTGATCTTAATAGGCGGAAAGAAAGATGAAAAAAATGGGGAAGCTCTGTGTGAAGAGTGAAATCGTTGCCTGTGAAACCCAGACCAGTGAAACACAGCAGAACGTTACAGCTTCTGTTTACCACCCACCACTGCATTGTCAGCACTCCTGAAACAACTCAACATATTTTCCATAAGGGTTTTCACACTCATAGCACAAACATTCTTAAAGGAAATTAAACTGCATGTGGAGGCTATTCTCAGAAGCAAGCAGTGATTTTTTAACAAAATGAGGCATTGTAGAAGGTCCCATCTTAAACTGGTGAGCACCTGTTCTGTGCAAACCAGGTTGGGCATCAAACAGGAAAGCATACAGCAGCAAAGGAATGTACGAAGAGCCATAAGGGATCATGGCAAAGATATAGAATTACCAGTTCTTGAAAATCTTAGCCTAATTGATATTTTATTAGTATTCATAGTAATACCAATACAATATAAAATATGTTTTTTCTGCCACTGAATAATGTTATGAAATGCATATAAAATTAACAATCTGTCTCAGACTGCCTGATCTTTTTTGGATTGGACTGTGCAGGTATTGGTTGTAGTCACATTTTCAGGTCCTTATTAATTGAAGTGGTAAAGAAAGGACATAGTTAAACAGTTGCAGGTTGCCCAGTTGAAGAATTTTCAGAGCATCTCCCAGATGAGCAGATGGTTCTGGGCCACTGCAGTCAAAAACTGAACTCTTTTTAATTTGTTTTAAGCACTCTTTACTTCTCCACTGAGTTTCTGAAAACCTTCGATCTGTTCTCTCGTGGATGAGATACAACATCTTTGCTTTTAACTCATTGATTGCATCAGGACTTGTACCTTATGTCCAGAGTGAAGGAAGTGATAGGTCTGCAGGATTTTAAGAAACCTGTTTTGTAGGAAGTTGGTGTACAGAAGGATATGTGGTTTTTATATTTTTGATGTTATATTTGCCTATCTTTTGTTAAATCTAAGCTGTAAATTCCACAAGTACAAGATCCAACTTGAAACAGTGATTATAAAGCCTCCAGTTAGTTTTTTCCAAGTAATAGCAACTAAATATTCCAGTGTCAGCTGTCAAATATATGAAAGTGAATTGAATTCATCTGGAAATCTTTGAGGGATGTGCATTGAACACCATCAGGGAGAGGACAGATTTATTAGGCTGAGAGTATAGGTTCTTCATCAGTATTATGTAATATTCAACAAAAATCTAAGCCCAGATCTCCCAAATGCAACTTTCTGAGAGCTCTCACTGGTTTCATCAGTCTGGACCACCTCCCCAGCCAGGTACAAAGGGTGAGGAATTTATATCCCAGTGATATTTCAGGATGACAGAAAAACAGGGAAGGAAATTTCAAAAATAGACCAGAAAGCACCTCTGCTTTGATAAAAGATCTCATTAGACACCACCACCAGCATGGATGCAGCATGTGGCAGGGTGGGGCCATTTCAATCTAGTGAAAGAGATGTGCAAAAGGAAATCAATTACAGAAGATGATGTGAGACAATGGTATTGGGTCTGGGGAGTTGTTGGTAAGGACAAATACCCATAATTTAGTTTCTCACTACCTGGTTGTATCTGATGGGTATAAGCTGGTAAACCAGTAAGGACAGAGCTGATGTGCAGAAAAGTCAGGGATACAAAACAACGTGATTAATAAAAGTGGGTCCAAAGTTTTACCACATTAGGCATAAAACAGTGCACTTCAAAGGGGAATTTGCCTTTCTTGCCTTCTTCCTGCAGCCCTTTGCACCCAGCAGATGAGCATGGGCGATGATGTTCTTAGTGGAAGTGGTCCAGCAGATTCCTCCCACCCGTCCAAATCCATACTGGCTCTTTGTGTGAGACACTCAGGCTGATACTGATTTTAGCAGCAGTATGTGGATGTCAGAAAACTGGAGAGAGGAAGCTCCTGGTACGAGCAAGATGGGGCTGTTAATGTCAGATGATGGGAACAATCATGCTTGGTAGAGAGGGAATAGTAATCAGACAACTGATTAAGGAGAGAAATAATTATGGAGAAAACTGATTAAGGGAAAGGAAGCCAGCACTCATCAAGGGTAGCGTGAGAGACAAGTTGCTACAAGATGCCTAAATTGCCAAAAGAAATGTGGGTGTAATTGTCTCCTCTAGCTTCAATAAATGATGATAGGACAAAGTGCAGCACAGAGTGGGTGTTTGGGAAAACTGAAAGCTGAGCAAGAGAAAAAAGCAAAGGGGCAAAGGATGGCAGAGAGCTCTCTGAGGCACAGCAGTAATAGGCTGTGAGCAGCAGGTAAGGCTGGACATGGAGACAAACAGCAACGAACAGACAAAAGGGAGCAAATTGGAGGATGGAGGAAATGTCTCATCCCAATGCAGAAGAAATGAGAGTGTCCAGCTGAAAGAGCTGGAAATTCTTCTTGAAGGATTAAGGGGTTGGAGAAAGGAAGGTGTTTGGTTTAGACAAAGTGTAGTTGCTAACTGCAAAGGTCTGTGGAGGCTCCTTGCAGCCTCATAAGTAGTTTCCAAATGAAAAGTTGTTCTAAAGAAAAATAATTTTTAATGAATGTGGTGATAAATGAAAAACTATACTTTTGCAATGTCTTCCTTTTAGCTTCAACTTTATTCCCTAGATAAATACACAGGGATTCTGTTGTATGGAGCGCTGTCTCACTGTTAGTCAGACAAAGAAATGTATTTACTCTTCTAATAATGTATTTTTACAGTATTTTCCCATGATGGGGGGGAAAACACTCTCTTTATTGTCATAGAAGTCCTGTGAAAATTGGCGCCAGTCTGCTACTCATTACTTTGCCTTCTTTTTTTCCTCTTCTGCATAGCATGTCTCTAAGTAATGCTATTCCTCCTTTAGAGCTCCTTATATAGTATCACTCAACTCATGAAGATCAGAGTATATTTGTCTCCCCCATGTACCATCATGCCAAACTGTTGGAGACTGCTGTAATGCTTGCAGACTTACAGCTAAATTGCAGCAAATACCAATGAGATTTCATATTAGGTTGTCCTAAAGACCAAATGTGTTTATCATGATCAACATATTAATATGGAAAAATAAAGGACTGATAATAATTTATTATTTATTACAACATTTTGTCAAATTTTACATTACGCTTTCTTTTTCTAAATGTGAATTTTTTATAGGGTTTTTATTGGGTTTAATATGCTCGGATGGTTATAATATTGGTTGTTTATAATAGTATAATATTATAACCATCTCAGTTTATTTTGATGTGCAATATTTTGAGGAATATTAACCAAGCTCATAATGGTGGAGCACTTCAAAATGAACAATATAGAAACCAAGCAAGTATTCAACAGTATTTTTTTTCACAGTTGATACTGTAATTCAAAGACCATATTCTTCGCTCTCTTCCATTGATATAAATCAGGAATGGCTTATTTTAAGTCCATATATTTTTTAAATATATATACATTGAATATTTATTATAATACACATACAGGTCTTACCTTTATTCTCCATTAATTTTTACTGCATAGTGATGTGCTATTATTTTGCTAAGATCTACTGTAGTCATGTCTTATAGTGAAAAATACTGCACAAAGTTTGGAAATACCTCAGATTTAGTTGAATTAATGAGAATTATTCTTTTGATTTTTGTGAATTCAGGAAAGCACTGTCTTTTTTTTTTCTCTCATTTTTGTATTACATACTATGCAAGATAACCACAGAAAACCTCCTGTTTGGAGTGGGAGGGGGAAAGTCTGTTATTAGAGTGTACAACTATAAAATGAGACACCTCCCTCTCCAGCTCATGTCTGTGATTTTGAATGTCATATCACCTATCTGAGCTACTCCATTCCCCCCATTCTTCCTGCCAAACCTCTTCACTCTGTGGAACATAGATTCAAGTTATAGTGTTTTGCACTGGGCCCTGGATAATATGGCTCCTTGTCCTGGTTTGGCCTAAACCAGGCCGATTTTCCTTTCAGTGATTTTTACTTTCAGCTAAGTCTCCTCTAAGTAACTGCATTTTCTGAAACTAACTGCATGTTTTTGCAGACAGTGTCTGCTTCCAGGACTGATAACGCTCGAAGTTTGTAGTTATCACTGAGGCACCGGTAGGGATGTTGTGCAGAAAGGCTCTTGCTGTACTTATTCTTGAGAGAAACCAAGGTCACTGCTGAATTCCTCATTGCTTACGAGTGAAGAGCCGAAGGGGGGTCGCAGCTGCAGAGGGGAGCGGACAGGGCAGGTGACCCAAAATTGACCAACAAGGGTATTCCATCCCATACACGTCATTCTCGGTATAAAGTGGGGGGATCACGAGGGTCTCGCTCTCTTTCTGCTATGGCCGGTGTCCAGGGAGGACTCCGTCTGTTTTCCTGCTGCCCCCGATCCCGATCCGTGCGTTCCTGAATCCAGCTCTCGACCATCGCTAGGCCCAGGCTGGGCCTTCCCGGAGCCTGCCCTGCAGTGCCGGTGGTGACGTGGCTGACTTCAGGGGAGCTCAATCTTGGTTTTGTATATATATTTGTATATATTTGATTATTTCTATTATTATTATTATACTTTTTTTTTCATTATTATAGTTTATTAAAACTGTTTTAATTTTCCAACCCAGAAGTCTCTCTCCCTTTTCCCTTTCCCTTTCCCTCTGGGGGGAGGGGGGGGGATAACAGAGGGCATCTGCCGCAGGTTTAATCGCCAGCCCAACTTTAAACCGTGACAGATTTATTGGCGCCCAACGTGGGGCTCGAGAGAAGCTCCGACAGGTTGCTCTGATAAGTCGAATCCCAGCTCCAGTGGGAGGAGACCCGGAGAGCTCAGCCAAGAGAGTATCAGATTTCTTCCTTTGAGATTTACGAGGGGTTGGAAACTAAAACAGATAGCTAAGATGATAATGTCATTTGTGAGCCTTGTGTTACCTCTTCTCTTTATAAAGCTTGTTTTACAGTTATGTGTAATGATACCTTACTTGCCGTATGCGCTGTGTGTTAGTGCTTACATGTGGTTTAACAGGGCGTGCTGGTCAAAATGTGTCATTTCGGTATGGGTTGTGATACTGATTTATGTCGTGATAAACTGGGCAGTCATTATTCCGATCTCTTATCTCTATGATACAATGATGGGCAGCTTTAATCGCGAATCCGTAGCTGCGCACACCGGGCGTCTTTTAACTGATTTTGATAGTATCTGCTCCTTTTTTGCCAAGCTGATTCCTGAAAAATTCGAACAGGGCATGTTGTTATTTTTGGGTGTCCTGTATGTGTTACTGGTGTGCTATGTGATTAGATGTCGGTGCAGCAACAGCGGGAGGTATTATGCTGCCCCTGTAACCAGGAGAAAACACCGAAAGAAATCAGCTAGTAAAGTGAAGGATGATGACTCAGAGGCTTCTAAGGCAGAGCCAGCACGGGACCCAGGTGAGGGCCCTTCTCAGTCAGAGTCAGGGCCTGACACAGAGGGGGGTTTCCTTGATTGTCTTTTTAAAGAAGGCCCATTACACAAGAAGGACAAGAAAGGTCCTTCTAAAGCAGAACAATCACAGGAGGACTCGGACTCGGAAGTAGAGATAACCTACCACTCCTTATCCCTGAAAGAACTGCGAAATATAAGAAAAGATTTTAGTCGTTATGACGGTGAGCCAATAATTACCTGGTTGCTCCAATGCTGGGATAATGGGGCAGATAGCATAGAACTGGATGGTAGAGAAGCCAGACAGTTGGGATCCCTGTCCAGAGATGGTGGTATTGATAAGATGCTTCCAAGAAGGTCGAACAGTATCAGTCTCTGGAGGCGACTCTTGTCAGCTGTAAAGAGCAGGTATCCCTATAAAGATGATGTTATGAGCCACCTAAGCAAATGGACCACTATAGAAAAAGGTATTAACTACCTTAGAGAACTAGCTGTGCAAGAGATCATTTATAAACACCCTCAGGACATTGTAGATCCTGTAAATCCTGATGAAGTGGAATGCAACCGATCCATGTTCCGGAAGGTTGTGAAGAGTGCTCCACCAACACATGCCCATACATTGTCAATATTAGTCTGGGGAGAAGATGCTATGGCACGACCTAGTGTGGGCGAAATGGCTAACTATATGCGACAGTATGAAGATAGTATTTCTTCCCCACTGCAGGCCCGTGTCTCGGCTGTGGAAAAACTGACTAAGGAGAACAAGGAATCATTGAAACAACTGTCAGACAAACTGTCCAGGATCGAGAATAAACTTGACTCTCTACCTACACAGGCCCGCGTTGCAGCCTTTAGGAGGCAACGCCCTCCTACTGGACCGGCTCAAAGGAAACGGAACACGTCACGAGGTATCCTGTGGTTTACCCTGCGTGATTATGGGGAGGACATGAACAGATGGCATGGACAACCTACCAGTACCCTACAGGCACGAGTACGTGAGTTGCAAGCTAACAGAAATACCAGAGAGAATTTTTCTAGGAGGATGGCTGCTCCAGTTACCAATGAGCAGGACCCCAGTCAGGGTAGATGGGCCTCAAATCCTTTTTTTCCAAGAGTGAATAGGGAAAATGAAGGTCCAATCCCCGTGAGCTGCACGAACCCAATCTTTAATTAGAGGGGCCCTGCCTCTAGCCAGGAGGAGGAGAGGGATAACCGGATTTATTGGACTGTGTGGATTCGATGGCCTGGCACATTAGAACCACAAAAGTATCGAGCCCTGGTAGACACTGGTGCACAGTGCACCCTCATGCCATCGAATCATAAAGGGACAGAATCTGTCAGTATCTCGGGAATAACAGGGGGATCTCAAGAGTTATCTGTATTGGAGGCCGAAGTGAGCCTAGCTGAAAATGAATGGAAAAAGCACCCCATTGTGACTGGTCCAGATGCTCCGTGCATCCTTGGCATAGACTACCTCAAGAGAGGGTATTTCAAGGACCCAAAAGGATATAGATGGGCCTTTGGTGTAGCAGCTGTAGAGACTGAGGACATTAAACAGCTGTCTACCTTGCCTGGCCTCTCAGAAGATCCTTCTGTTGTGGGGTTGCTGAAAGTTGAAGAACAACAGGTGCCAATTGCTACTGCCACGGTGCACCGACGACAATATCGCACCAATCGAGACTCCCTGATCCCCATTCATAAACTGATTAGACAATTAGAAAATCAAGGAGTGATTGGCAAGACTCGCTCACCCTTTAACAGTCCTATATGGCCAGTGCAAAAGTCTAATGGAGAATGGAGATTAACTGTGGACTATCGTGGCCTAAATGAAGTTACGCCACCGTTGAGTGCTGCCGTGCCAGACATGCTAGAACTTCAATACGAACTGGAGTCAAAGGCAGCCAAGTGGTACGCCACTATAGACATTGCTAATGCATTTTTCTCTATTCCCTTGGCACCAAAGTGCAGGCCACAGTTTGCTTTTACCTGGAGAGGTATCCAGTACACCTGGAAACGACTGCCCCAGGGGTGGAAACACAGTCCTACTATTTGCCACGGACTGATCCAGACTGCACTAGAAGAGGGTGGAGCTCCAGAACATTTGCAATATATTGATGACATCATTGTATGGGGTGATACAGCAGCAGAAGTTTTTGACAAAAGGGAGAAAATCATCCAAATTCTTCTGCAAGCAGGTTTTACCATAAAAAGAGGCAAGGTCAAGGGGCCTGCCCGGGAGATTACAAGCCGTGGGACTCAGTACAGGGCAGAACTGAGTCTTTAATTAGCATTTATCTGTAATAATCAATATGCACATGTATACAAGTAGTATAAATTTGTATAAGTATATGTTTTCTGTGCATTTTGGGACCACAGATGTATCTAGCTTCCTCATCTACTGTTGTAAAAGTGTGATCCACTATGCTCGCAGACAGTGGATTGGAGAGTGACAAGATAAACATGACATACAAGTTGCTTGTATTGAGTAAAACACAATATATTTCCATCGAAAGGATAAAAGGCAAAATGACAGTGCAGAAGCAACTAATGAAAATAATTAAGGAAAATAAGAATTGGGGACTGGTTGAGAGAGACTTTTTTTTTTTTTTTAAGATGCTGTGAAGAAACCATTTGAGGATGGAATATTTAGCAGTGCATTCACGAAGAAAAAGCCATAACAGCAAAAGGAAAAGAGCAAACAAGATGGAACAGAAGTTATGTTTAGGGATTTGTATAGACAGTTATGCTAACAAAGACTGTAATAGAAATTCTGTTGTATTGAGTAACAAAATAAACAACTGTATGTAATGTATGGGCAGATTTTCCATAACATTTTGCATCTTTGAGATCTGATTTTTAAAGGAGTTAAAACTGCTTATTACATTCCTCATTGTATGCAAAGCAAGTTCTGGGTGGTTCAAGTTTTTGGCTTACACGTCACATCAAGCACAGTAGATAATTCCTCTTCAACTTCTGTCTTTGCCTTTGTGCCACGACAGCTGCATCTATGCAGCCAGTCTGTATCCCTAAAGAGCATTTAGTACATACAACTAGAAAGGCTGGACCACATTGCTTCCATTTATATGTGGTTAAAGTAGGAGCTATTTGAAATGGAGCTCTTTTGGAAACCTGTTGTGTTGTTTTTACATCCAAAGACACTTAATATAGAGAATATATCTCTGAGATTTGCATCTGTTGGGGACACCACGCCGAAGCATGGTTTATGAGGGAGATGATCAATGTGGTAGAACTTGAAAGTGAGAAATGGCCTGTGTAAAAACATAGGCCAAAAAGATGAATAGACGAGTCTTAAAATACCACCAAGAGTATCTGGCTTACTTGAAGAGTTTTGGCTTGCTTTCTGGAATTCAGGAATGGACTAATTGTGTATGGGGCTGTGTGCGCTGTGAGCAGGTAGATGATCTGCTCGGCCGAGCGGCACAGCAGCAAAGCCAGGTGGAAAGGCTTCAAGCCGAAGTAGAAAGGCTTAGGAGCATTCGGGAGGCTGAAATGGTGATAGACTGGTGGAGCCAGGCTCTGCCTTCCCTGCAACAAAAATGGGAGCACCTGCCGGAGAGCTCCCAGGATCGAGGGACCCCTGTACTCTGCCCCTCTCAGGTGGAAAACAATAACCTAGAGGAAAGGAGTGAGTGGAGGCAAGTCTATGGCTGTGGCAAAAGGCGAGTGCCCTCCTTGCCTACCTTGCCTCCACAGGTGCCTCTGAGCAATAGATATGAAGCCCTAGTGGAATACAGCCAGTCCAATGGGGATGTGGTGGAGAGGCAACCTATATCAGAGGTCCCACCACAGTCAGAAAAACCTGACGGGCTACCTCCTCCACAAGGAAGAAGAGAAGAGTCTTAGTGGTTGGAGACTCCTTCCTAAAGGGATCTGAGGGCCCAATATGCAGAGCTGACCCCCATCACAGGGAGGTCTGCAGTCTGCCTGGTGCCCGAATCAGGGATATCACCAGGAAACTCCCCAACCTGGTGAAGGCCACAGACTACTACCCCCTGCTGATCTTCCAGACAGGTGGGGAAGAAGCTGCATCCCGTAGTCTGAGGGGGATAAAGAAAGACTATAAGGCCCTAGGAAGGTTGGTGAAAGAGTCTGGGGCACAAGTTGTTTTCTCCTCCCTCCTTCCATTTTCAGGTGATGACGTGGGATGGAATAGTAGGATTGTCTCTATAAATGCCTGGCTACGAGACTGGTGCTACAGGCAGGGCTTTGGGTTCTTTGATAATGGCTGGTTTTATAAGACACCAGGCGTGACCGTAATACATGGGAAAGGTTTATGTCGTAGGGGCAAAAGGGTTCTGGGACAGGAATTAGCAGGGCTCATTCGGAGAGCTTTAAACTAGATTCGAAGGGGGATGGGGTAGTAGCTGGGCTTGCACCACTGGGGCAACGCTCTAGTGTTGAGGTAGACCAGGAGGCCTCCCATCCCCCTGGGGTGAAATCGGTGCGCTCAGCTCACTCCCTGAAATGCCTGTACACCAATGCACGCAGCATGGGGAATAAACAGGAGGAGTTGGAAATCCGTGTTCGGTTGGGGGGCTATGATCTAGTGGCAATTACAGAGACTTGGTGGGACGCCTTGCATGACTGGAATGTGGTCATGGATGGCTATGTCCTGTTCAGGAAAGACAGGCCACTAAGGAGAGGTGGTGGAGTTGCTCTTTACGTGAGTGAGCAGCTAGAATGTATTGAGTTCTGTCCAGGGGCGGATCAGGAGCGAGTTGAGAGTTTGTGGGTGCGAATTAAGGGGCAGGCTGGCAGGGGTGATACTGTTGTGGGTGTCTATTACAGGCCACCGGATCAGGAAGAGGAGGGTGATGAGGCCTTCTACAGGCAGCTGAGAGCAGTCTCTCAATTACAGGGCCTGGTTGTCATGGGGGATTTCAACTACCCTGATATTTGCTGGGAGGCCTACTCAGCCAGCCATCCTCAGTCCAGGAGGTTCCTCCAGTGCATTGATGATAACTTTCTGATGCAAATGGTGGATGAGCCAACTAGGAGAGGAGCGCTGCTGGATCTGATCCTCACTAACCAGGAGGGTCTGGTTGAAGAGGTGAAGGTTGAGGGCAGCCTTGGTTGTAATGACCATGAGATGGTAGAGTTCAGGATCTCATGTGGCAGGAACAGAATAGCTAGCAGAATCACAACCCTGGACTTCAGGAGGGCCAACTTTGGCCTTTTCAAGCAATTGCTAGGGGAAATCCCATGGGACAGGGTACTAGAAGGTAAGGGGGCCTAAGATAGTTGGTTAGCATTCAAGGACTGCTTCTTCCGAGCTCAAGATCAGAGCATCCCAACAGGTAGGAAGTCAAGGAAGGGTACCAGGAGACCTGCATGGTTAAACAGAGAACTGCTGGGCAAACTCAAGTGGAAGAAGAGGGTGTACAGATCATGGAAGGAGGAATATAAGTCTGTTGTCAGAGGTTGTAGGGAGGCAACTAGGAAAGCTAAGGCCTCCTTGGAATTAAACCTTGCAAGAGAGGTCAAGGACAACAGAAAGGGCTTCTTCAAATACACTGCAGGTAAAGCCAACACTAGAGGCAATGTAGGCCCATTGATGAATGAGGTGGGGGCCCTGGAGACAGAGGATAAAAAGAAGGTGGAGTTACTGAATGCCTTCTTTGCCTCTGTCTATACTGCTGGAGGCTGTCCTGAGGAGCCCCGGACCTCTGAGGCCCCAGAAGAAGTCAGGATAGAGGAGGAATCTGTCTTGGTTGATGAGGGCTGGGTCAGGGACCAATTAAGCAATCTGGACATCCATAAATCCATGGGCCCTGATGGGATGCACCCGCGGGTGCTGAGGGAGCTGGCGGAAGTCATTGCTAGGCCACTCTCCATCATCTTTGCTAAGTCGTGGGCAACGGGAGAGGTGCCTGAGGACTGGAGGAAAGCAAATGTCACTCCAGTCTTCAAAAAGGGCAAGAAGGATGACCCGGGTAACTATAGACCGGTCAGCCTCACCTCTATCCCCGGAAAGGTGATGGAACAACTTGTTCTTGGTGCTGTCTCTAGGCACATCAAGGATAGGGGGATCATTAGGGGCAGTCAGCATGGCTTCACCAACGGGAAGTCATGCTCAACCAACTTGATAGCCTTTTATGACGATGTAACCTGGTGGATAGATGATGGTAAAGCTGTGGATGTGGTCTATCTCGATTTCAGTAAAGCGTTTGACACAGTCTCCCACAGCATCCTCGCAGCTAAACCGAGGAAGTGTGGTCTGGATGATCGGGTAGTGAGGTGGATTGTGAACTGGCTGAAGGAAAGAAGCCAGAGAGTGGTGGTCAATGGGACAGAGTCCAGTTGGAGGTCTGTGTCTAGCGGAGTCCCTCAAGGGTCGGTACTGGGACCAGTTCTATTCAGTATATTCATTAATGACTTGGATGAGGGAATAGAGTGCACTGTCAGCAAGTTCGCTGATGACACAAAACTGGGAGGAGTGGCTGACACACCGGAAGGCTGTGCTGCCATTCAGAGAGACATAGACAGGCTGGAGAGTTGGGCGGGGAGAAATTTAATGAAATATAACAAGGGCAAGTGTAGAGTCCTGCATCTGGGCAAGAACAACCCCATGTACCAGTACAAGTTGGGGGCAGAGCTGTTGGAGAGCAGCGTAGGGGAAAGGGACCTGGGGGTCCTAGTGGACAGCAGGATGACCATGAGCCAGCAGTGTGCCCTTGTGGCCAAGAAGGCCAATGGCATCCTGGGGTGTATTAGAAGGGGTGTGGTTAGCAGGTCGAGAGAGGTTCTCCTCCCCCTCTACTCTGCCCTGGTGAGGCCGCATCTGGAATATTGTGTCCAGTTCTGGGCCCCTCAGTTCAAGAAGGACAGGGAACTGCTAGAGAGATTCCAGCGCAGAGCCACGAAAATGATTAAGGGAGTGGAACATCTCCCTTATGAGGAGAGGCCAAGGGAGCTGGGTCTCTTTAGCTTAGAGAAGAGGAGACTGAGGGGTGACCTCATTAATGTTTATAAATATGTAAAGGGCAAGTGTCATGAGGATGGAGCCAGGCTCTTCTGAGTGACATCCCTTGACAGGACAAGGGACAATGGGTGCAAGCTGGAACACAGGAGGTTCCACATAAATATGAGGAAAAACTTCTTTACGGTGAGGGTGACCGAACACTGGAACAGGCTGCCCAGAGAGGTTGTGGAGTCTCCTTCTCTGGAGACATTCAAAACCCGCCTGGACGCGTTCCTGTGTGATATGGTCTAGGCAATCCTGCTCCGGCAGGGGGATTGGACTAGATGATCTTTCGAGGTCCCTTCCAATCCCTAACATTCTGTGATTCTGTGTTCTGTGATTCTGTATCATGTGCAAAAGATTGCCCTGTACAGGACAAATGGAAGGCATTGCTAATTTTAAGACTAAATCGATATATCAGTTTATCATGTTGTATAGTAATGTATTCTTTGCTGACAGAAAATTCTTCTTTGATAGAAACTTATCAAGACAGAATAATTTGCAGTTTAAACAAAAATACGTGTGTTGCACAGACAACTGCTTGTTCTATTCTATCAAAACAAAAATTTCACTGAAACTTATGTAAACTTTGACTCATCTACTGTTTTTTCCTATCAGTTATGGAGATTATTATAAAAAATTGGCAATATATATTTAATTCATTAAATAAAATTAAGAAAATCTTACTTAGAATTTCTTCATTATCATTGCATAGAGAGGGTAAGTTTGGCTAAACAGTTTGTTCTTTGTATAACTTTTGGCCAACGCCAAGTGAAATCCTCCAATGTATGTATTTGATTTCTCTGTCAGATAGAAGCAAATATGCTTATTATTTATAATAACTCTGTGTTTCTTTAAGGCTGTCATGTCAGTCTGGATGTACAGTTGGCCATAGATAGCACAGCTTTCACTCAGCATGTCACTTCTTACCTTGCCAAGCATGAAAATTGCAAGTAATGATACTTGCAAAATGAAATATTGCCTGACAGAAACCTGCCTTCTAGACTGTAGAATCCTAGTATAAAGCCACCTTGACAAAAAGTGTATCACTCTTAGGACCCTTCAAATTATTGGAGTGATGCAGCTTTATTATCAGACATTGTTCAGTTCGTCATAAACATCTCACTGCCACTGCACCTTATGTGTGAAAAGGGCTATATAAAAGCATACTATATTCTAATCTAATTCACACAATGGCTTTCTTGGTAATTAAGGTCCAAGTACTGTGAAATTTCTAGGGATTTTCTATTACCCATATGAATCAAATGATTTAGAATGGCTAGATTAAAATAGTTGGTGTCACTGCTTAAGAAGAGAAGTGCAAAGGGATCTTTAAAAAGGAAGAAATAAGACTGATTTAGAGGCTCAATTTATTACGGAGTGACCACCCCAAACTGATCTGAAAAAAATAAATGGAAAGAAGATCTTTATAACTTTTCAGCTGATGGCAGTATGTCTTTTAAAACCAGCATTAAAAGCCTGTTCAGTGGCCATAAATATAAGCCAGGAGAATACAGTTTGCAATAAAATGCTTAGTGTTGTTGCACAGAGACTGGAATTTGACAATGATGCTTTAGATTTTTGGAGGGAAACTGTTCACTCCATTCCTTACTGCATATTCTGTACCCAATAATATTCATGGATGTTTCTATACAGGACCTGGACAGAATAATATTCATAGCAGTGACCTGAAGGCCAAAATCCACCCCCCTCCTCACCAGCCATACTACCTAGCTGCATAAACTCCTCACAGAGACCAAGAAAACTCTTTGCCTGGCATACTGTGGGAAGGGAGGAGAAGCCTTAGCTCCTACCTGTTAAGGCCTTTAGGACATAAATGTATACCGTATGGCTGACTCACATGCAGCAAAGTTCTCATTTGAGGAGTCTAAAATCTGTAATATTATTCAGAAATAAATGCATGAGACATCGTACTTCAGCCTAAGACTGGTCCCCAGAGCTAGCAAGCACCTCTTGAAAAACTGCAAGACAATAGATTATACAGTTTTGTCATTTATGGCATTGCCATCAGTATCTTTAACAGATTGGGGCAAAAGCTGAAACAGGGAGAAACTTTGGAGTCACTATCTCTGTCTGAAAGCATGGTGTTGAGAACGTGACCCATAATAAGGCTTTAGATAAGTAGACCAAAGCCAGGATTCTAGATCTAAGGACATTGGGTGGACAATGGTGAAATCCTAAAGGAGGCCTGCTACTAGATCAAGAGTAACAATTCCCACCTGGGAAAAAAAGAACTGCTTTTGTCTTAGAGAGGAAACACTTGTTCTCAGCAGGGAAGCATAAGACAGCCCACAATCCCATACATAGCCCAGTGGATGGGGAAATTCTATCATCATTCTATATCAGCCTCTGGCAGTGCAACTCTAGAAAGCCTCCATTCACCAGACTGGGTATGTCCACACATTAGACTTTCTCTTCTTACATGAAGTTCATGAGTTTAAAATGGGATAACACTTTGCTGATTGGTATCACAGACTAACAGCTCAACTAGCTCAATCCCAACAGTGTGCAGCTCACCACAGACATTTCCATCCAGGAGCAGGTGTTAGAGGATGCAGCAGACAAAAAGTAATTTCCTTCCTGGTCTTCCTGGCAAGCAGAACCTCTCCATCCAGTGAAGCAGACCGCTGTTTTTATGGTAAAAGAGACATTCCCTCAAATGCTTTAATAAATTATATATTGTTGCTTATTTCTCCTGGATAAACTATGTAGAGGAAGATATAAAAGACTGGAGTTACTAGCCAGGTCACTTGATAGTACAACAAGAGACTATGTCTATGTTCCAAGCTGTGCCAGGTTACTGCTGTCAAGCAAAAAAAAAAAAGAGAAGGGGGGAGAAAAAGAAAATAAAAAGAAAAAAAGAAAAAGGAAATTAAACCCCAGCTTTTGAGCATAAATCCCACTAAAGTGAGCAGAAAAAAATATTTTGGGGAAGATGTGCTCTACTTCAGTATTTCTTTATTTTTTGTGTACAGACATCTGTGTTGGTGTGTCAATTGTTTCATGATATCAGTGCAAAATGATACTGGTCAATAAGCTCTTTTGAGCTAAAGAGTAACTAGTCAAAATAGGTCTTGTATATGTTTATTTTACCATTCCTTTGATGTTAGATTTGTGGAAAAAGTCCATGACCCTGTATCAGATGATGACTGCTATGGACAACAGAACCCACCAGCAGCAGGACTGAAGTATGAGGCATGAAGCAGTCACCACAACAGCTGTATTTTGTTGCTAGTTACTATGGGACTGAGGTGCTTTCATCGTGTCACTGTTTTCGTGGAAGTTTTAAAATGAGTTGAACTTTCCAAAGGATATTTACATGAAGGACATTGGCCTTTATCCTTTGCATCCTTTCTGATTAGGTCAGAATATTGCTGTGGTTAGAAACAGGCCAAGAGTCTTAAATAACACTGACTCTTCCACATATCTGGTCAACGAAAGATGAATGTTGCTTCCTTGATATCATATTAATTTGGTAATCTGGATTTATTGATTTAATCTTAACTGCAATTTCTGCTCATGTTTATTATTTCAGTCTTTTTTGAATCAGAACAGGTGGAGAACAAGCTCTCAGAATTCTTGTCCCATACTGCTCTCTGATGAATTGTATATACAATGATCACCACAACAGATTTCAGGTAAGAGATCTGCATGCCTCTTAGCTCTGCTTCTAAATTAATGTCTGTCTTTCACAATCACAGCATCACAGAATGGTTGGGGTTGGAAGGGACCTCTGGAGATCATCTTGTTCAACAACCCCGCTCATGCAAGGTCATCTAGAGCAGACTGCCCAGGACCATATCTGGATGGCTTTTGAATATCTCCAAGGTGAGAGACTCCACAACCTCCTTGGGCAACCTGTGTCAGTGCTTGGTCACCCTCACAGTAAAAAAGTGCTTCCTGATACCAGTTTGTGCCCATTGCCTCTGGTCCTGTCACTGGGCACCACTGAAAAATAGCCTGGCTCTGTCCTCCATACACCCTCTCTTCAGGTATTCATATACACTGATAAGATCCCCCTGATCCTTCTCTTCTCCAGGCTGAACAGTCCCATCTCTCTCAGCATTTCCTTGTAGGAGAGGTGCTCCAATTCCTTGTCTCGGTGGCCCTTTGCTGGACTCTCTCCACTATGTACATGTCTCTCTTGCATTGAAGAGCCCAGAACTAGTCACAGTACTCCAGATGTGGTGTCACCAGTGCTGAACAGAGGTGAAGGATCACCTCCCTCGAGCTGCTGGCAGCACTCTTCTTAATGCAGCCCTGGATACTATTGGCCTTTTTGCTGCAAGAGCATGCTGCTGGCTTATGTTCAATTTGGGTGTCCGCCAGGACCAGAGGTCTTTTTCTGATTAATGTGTATAAATACATGAGGGCTGGGTGTCAAGAGGAAAGGGGTAACCTCTTTTCACTTGTGCCCTGCGATAGGACAAGGGGCAATGGATGCAAGCTAGAGCACAGGAAGTTCTACCTCAACATGAGGAAGAACTTCTTTACTGTAAGGGTTACAGAGCACTGGAATGGGCTCCCCAGAGAGGTTGTGGAGTCTCCTTCTCTGGAGACTTTCAAGACTTGTCTGGATGCGTTTCTGTGTAACCTGCCCTAGATTGGTCCTGCTCTGGCAGGGGGGTTGGACTCGATGATCTCCAGAGGTCCCTTCCAAAACCCTAACATTCTATGATTCTATGATTCAAGTAGGTGATGCAGTTGCAGTTGAGACTGGATCCCTTAACTATCTCTGCTTCATTCAAATTGTTGTTATCCTTGCTGTTGCCTATTACTCTTGCATTGTCTTTGCAGTATTATCAGATTCTCTGGTAAATGAATCCTTTAATAAACTAAAAAACTGGAGCTTTTAGTTTTAGATCCAATGATTGTGTCACTTTGAAGTTGGAGAGATATGTTTTTTTAAAAAAAAAATATTTTTATTTTTGTTTTTAAACTCTGAGTTAAATGTCCTTTCCCTGATATTTAGAGAACACACAGCCTTCTTATATCCAGCTCGTTCTCAAAAATGAATGTCACTTCTGTTAAGACAGATACATTTTCATACAAAGGAACTACTCCCCTGGGCTCATGTGCAGACCACTATATTTCTGTGCCTCTTAAAAACTATTTATATGATACTTCTAACCATGAAAGGCAAACTGAGTTGACTCCTGTATTAAATGTGTGTTACTTTTACCCTTCTTAATGCCTGTGTGTTCTTACCCATGGCAGTTCCTATGCTGCAAGCTTAATGGAGCATGGGCTATACTTTCAGTAATGTTTGATAAGGACTTGGCTTTTTGTGGCCACTATGGTAATAAATAAATGAATTGCTAAAGTGAGTCACAGATTCTTCCTCTATTCTCTGCTGTGCCTTTTCATCTTCAGTCTCCAAGTAAATCATAAAGCTCTTATTTGTGCATCTTCCCTGGACATTTCTTCAAAGACTCAGTGAGGTGTTCATTTATGTTGACTTACACTAGATAAAGGGGCAGAAGGCTTCTCACCCTCTCTCATGAAGAACCTCTCCTCCGTGAAAGAGCAGAGGTCAAAATTACACTGTCAGGTGGAGTCATCACACTGCCTTTCTGTACCTTCTCCATAAGCAGAACATGCCCTAGTGGAACTGTACACAACTTGACCTACTTCCCAGTCTCTCTTTTTCTTCAGAGCAGCTTCTTATCATTTGGAAACAGATTGAAAAAGAAAAATTATACAGCTTCAGTTACTTGCATTGGGGTACTGACAGACCAAGCAACCTTGACCAAACTTATGTGGAAGTATATATTACAACCTCCCTATCCACTTCTCCTCTCCTGTGACAGCCAACAAAGCCCAGTCAGTCAGAAGAAGAAAAGCTGGCTGAACCCTCAGCCCTTTCAACACAAAGTGAGATGTTGTAGAATAAAAGTACCAACATAATAGTTTAAAATAAATGGCCAATCTTTGCCCTGAGCCAGCTAAGACCCCATCAGACCTTCTCATCTGTCAGTGCTACTGTTGGAAACAGCAGTCTTCAGCAGAGTAGAGAGTCAAGATGGTGAACCTCTCACTCAATCTTGTCTGTCCTGCCTTTTGGTTAGTTTAAGTAGCTGGTGGCAGGATGATTACGTCCCTACCTCATCTGCCCAAAGTCCAAGGTCCCAACTCAACTAAGAATCCGTCGCTCTTCTCTTCACACTTGTGTATTCTCATCCTAACGCACTTCTATCAGCCTAAAATCTAACGGGTGTCACAAAAGGAGGAATTTATTGGTGTCCCTTTTGAGAAGTACTAACTCCTCTTTCTATTTAGCTAGGATGAATAATAGATAATGAGGAAGCACAGTCACCACTAGAGAGAGCTCTGATATTAGAATTATTACCAAGCCCTATTTTATCCAAGGTCCTAACCACAGAGTTCAGGGGCAGTTGCTTGAATGGATGGCGTGTCAAAAAGGGAAGAGCAATACAAAAAGAAGGAAATTCAGTGTGTTAGGGAGGATTTTAAACTTAATGTTATTAGACTGTGATTGGTCTACAGAAAGGGGAGACAGTATTTTTCTAGTTTGGACTTTTCCACCTTAATTTAGCAGGTTTTTGACACTCCAGTTGCAATACTTATTGCTGCTCAGCTGCTCTGCTTCACGGTTTACGACTTGATATTGCTTTCAGGAGAATATAGAATGAAAATAGAATACTGGAATTTGGGGGAAAAAAGTGATTTATGAATCATGCCATTCGTTGGTGGTTTATACTTCAGTAAAAGTTCATGCAATTTTCAGAAGTAACTCAGTATATCTATGTATTTTGACTATTTAAATGGGAAGTAACTATGAGCAGCGAAAGTATCTGTATTCTTCTTTCATGAACACCAGAAAATAAACATACCTGAGATACCAACACTGTCCAATAATGTTTGTGCCTTTTTTATCATAGTTCAATGCATTTTTACTGAATGGGAGATATGAATCATGTAAAGACAGAGACTGGCAATGCTTGAATAAGTAAGGACAGGTAGGCAATTCCATTGTTTTTATAAATACTGCAGGAAAGGTACCACAAAGGCAATTTGGTGAATATTCTTCTAATAGTCTGCTAAATGTGATCTCTCTTTGTCATTGCAGCACAATGTAGGGATAGGGCCAACATTACAATCAGTGTGAACCATGTGAGTAAAACAGGGATCAAATATCCTGTGCCAAAGCTGACAGAATAGAAGCCAGTGTCCAAAACTTTTATTTCAGAGCCATATGCAGTCTCCATTCATTCCACGTGTTTCTGAAGAATGTAGTCCCTCAGCTTGGGATCGATAACCCCCCAAGTAGGAAATATGATTATAGCTTCAGAATGTCTTGACTTTTGTTCCTTCTTATTTAGTTGGGACTTCTTTTTGTGAAAGATCCCTGATCTTCTTCATAAACTTCCTTCTGTGGGAGACTGAGAACAAACACTACCCTTCCACTTCCAGCATAACGGGACAGTTGCTTTAGTTTCCTTTCAAGATAGCTAGATGTTCCTCCATCCTCATCTGTAGCAGTCACCTACAAGTACAGGCAGCCTGTCCATCATGTTTTTCAATCCCAGCCAAATGTAATGTTTGTTAAATAAAACGGTTTGTAATATCTGCAGAAGAACTTTTAACAGATCACAAACTTGGGCCATATCAGAATATTTCTGTTTTCACCTTTTGGAGGTGTGTGTGAGGGTTGAATATGTCTTTCTATTCATCCTCAGAACTGTTGTCTTTGTTGATGGTCTCTCCATTTTAGTGGAGAACTTGATACTGAAGTTTTTCACTTATGTGCAAACATTGCGTAACTTCAGACCCCCACAGGTCTAAAGAAGAAAGTGTCAGACCTTGTCCCTTGGAGAATTTCCACCAGAGACATCAACAGCATTTCTATTAACAAACCCAGTGGTGAACGTTACCAGTGTCTATCCTGATTCTTACTGGAAAATGTAAGCTCATTTTGGATTTTAGACATTGTTTATTTGGATAAATAAACGGCTGGCAGAGTTCAGGACAAGTCCACAAGGCACCATGGTCCTATACATTTTTCTTAAATTCAGAGATGACAAAATTTTAGCCTAACTGACAACATATATGAGGTGCTTTGAGACTGGAAAATGCAAATGAAGAATTGGAATTACCTGAAGTAGAAAAGAAGTTACAAAAGTTTCTAATACAAGAAGAGATGGCTGAGATAAACATGAACAATTAGCGTAGACATTTAAAAATACAACCAAAAAAAGTTAAGAAGCAAATATGTTACAAAAGACAGGGACATAGAATGCAAGACCTGTAAATGTTTTTGATTTAAGAAGATAAAGAAAATACAGAGTCTTTTAATTATGAGAGAGAGTTAATACAATTCAGAGATGGATTTTTTTGTTGGGTGGAGGTTTTCTAATATTTGATTAGGACCCTAGAAAATACATCAGGCAAAGCATGGGTTATGATCATTTAAGCAAGACAGGATCTAGTGAAAGTTATGATAGAATGCTTAAAGAAAAAGCTGAAGTAACATCTGAAAGATTATCTTTAATATATGATGAAAGATCAGGGTTGGATCTGATCTTTTCCAGCACTTTTTCCACAGTGCTGGAAAAAATAAAATTAGTAATCCTCTTTAAAAACATAAAGCAGAGAAATGAAAATAAAGACTGGTCAGTGTAAATTTAAAACACATCACTGGAGAGGAAATTACTAACTAATGCAGTTATGAGCACCTAGAAAATAACAGGATGATGAGAAGCAGCCCAAGTGTTTTTTTCAGGAACAAATTGCATCAAACCAATCTCTTTGCCTCACTTAGCTGACAAAAGGGAAACAATGGACATCACATATCTTGGCTATAATATCGCTTTTGATGTGCAAGACATTGTCAACCCCTACATCCTGAAGGAAGGTAGGACAGATTAGACCGTCATGAGGTAAGTGCACAAATAGTAGGATGATGCCCAGCTTTGCAAACAACTCAGAAAGATCATTGTGAAGAAAAGGGAAAACAGTGGGAAAGATGTCAGCAGTGTATCTGAACTACTCTTTCAGCCTCGAACACCCTCTCATTTTACCCATAGAAATATTGGAAGCTTGAAATAATTAAGTCTGTTTACTCCCTAAAGAAGAAGGCAGAACATGTGTGTGTATGAGAAGAGGGAAGAGATGACATAGGTCAGTCCTCCAGCTGATCAAAGGCTGGCACAAAGTGGACAGAGGGCTGACCAGCAGGCAGGAGGAGCAGCAGGCTGCAGGGACCATAGCTTTCCTTCCCAAGCTGCTTGGACTCTGCTTGCAGTTCATTTGAGTGCAATGGCAATGACTGTTTCGGCTGTGTTCTCCTACCTAAAGATTTCCATGAAGCCTGCCCTTAGACATAAGTGTACAGCACAGAGAGGGAAAAATGTGTAGTGCCTTGGAAATTAAAAGTGAAAGAAGCACTTTTTAAAAATTAGCACGGTGTATCTATCTAAAAAGCAACAGTTTCACAGCTGTAACCATTACCTCTTTATAGCATCTTTTATAAACAGGTTCTTAAAATGCTCACAGGTTTCTCTTTGGTAAAAAATGCAAAACAAACCTGAGGTTTGAACGAGCTCACTTGAAGTCAATAATATTATCCTGATTTACCCCAGTTGAACACCTGTACCAGGATTGTACATATAGGAATATAACAGTATTCATTAAAATCAAACATATAACACAGCTAAGCTACTCTGAGCAAAAAATTAATGTCTCTAAAGAGGTTTTAGTATTGTCTAGTGAACAGCAGTGGTTTCAAATATAGCTATTGTCATGTATTTTACCTGCTCTACAATCCTCATTTATGTAGACTGCCTTTCATACAAAAAATGCCCGGAACTGATATTTGGAAGTAAAGATTAAAGTGTTCATTTTTTCACACTGCTGGCATTTTTGTCAGATCTGTGACGTTGTCTTGATTTACACCCACGAAGAATAGGGCCACAAAAAAAGTTATGTTAGAATTACATTAAATTATAGTTAAAGAAAAGAAGGAAAACTTAAGCAGTAAAATGTTATATCAAAAATTTCTTCTCAAGGGAGGTTTGGAAAGAGACAGACAGTGAGGCAAAGGAGTACCAGAAGGAGTGTGTGTGTTCTAGAACCTGAAATCTCTCACAACATCAGCAAAGCTAAGTCTGAATATATCAAGACTTTATCTCCACACATTCAAAAGCAGCAGTCAGTGTCCTGAAAGGATTGAATGCACTGTGTATACTTCCAGTACACACGAGGAAACTCGGAGGAGTCTTATGAAAGAGGGAAGAAAAGGCAAGTGCTGAATCCTGCGGGGAACAGGGAAACCAGAGCCATTTTTGCCTCTGGAAGAGGCTCACGCTCTTAGACTAGACTAAACTAGAATTGACTGTTTCAGTTGGAAGGGATCTACAATGATCACCTAGTCCAACTGCCTGACCAATTCAGGGCTGACCAAGTTAAAACATGTTATTAAGGGCATTGTCCAAATGCCAAGCACTCACAGGTTTGGGGCATTGAACACCTCTCTAGGAAGCCTGTTCTCTTGATTTGGGTTCCTGTGAAAGGCTTGCAGATTTTCTCATCAGCAGAATACTGAGAAGTGAGAAATTCATGGACACCACAGTGGAAGGTTGGAAGGTGCACATGCAATTTAAGGCTGGAAACTCATGACTGTTTCTGTCATGTGTCAGATGCAAACATTGCATTTTGATGATCAGAGGACTGGAGCATCTCTCTTATGAGGAAACGATGAGAGAGCTGGGTCTGTTCAGCTTGGAGAAGAGAAGACTGAGAGGGGATCTTATCAACACTTACAAATACGTTAGGGGTGGTTGTCAAGAGGAAGGCACCAGACTCTTCTCAGTGGTGCCCAGTGACAGGACAAGGGGCAATGGGCACAAGCTGAAACATGGGAAGTTCCATCTCAATATGAGGAGGAACTTCTTTACTTTGAGGGTGACAGAGCACTGGAACAGGCTGCCCAGGGAGGTTGTGGAGTCTCCTTCTCTGGAGATATTCAAAACCCGCCTGGACGCGACCCTGTGCAACATGTTCTAGGTGAATCTGCTTTGGCAGGGGATTGGACTAGATGATCTCCAGAGGTCCCTTCCAACCCTTAATCATTCTGTGATTCTGTGGTTCTGTGATTGATCAAAAATAAATGCAGTCAGGGAGGCTGGGATAAGGATAGAGCCACAAAGCACCGGTTTCACAGCTGTAACCATTACCTCTTTATGGCATCTTTTATAAACAGGTTCTTAAAATACACATGGGTTTCTAACATCCTCATAGGAAAGCCCACAAAGTGTGGGTTAGATGAGTGGACAGTGAGGTGGATTGAGAACTGGTTGAATGGCAGAGCTCAGAAGGTTGTGATCAACAGCGATGAGTCTGGTTGGAGGCCCGTAGCTTGTGGTGTTCCCCAGGGGTCAGTACTGGGTCCAGTCTCGTTTAACTTTATTCATCAGTGGCCTGGACAAAGGGACAGAGTGTACCCTCAGCAAGTTTCCTGATGACACAAAACTGGGAGGAGTGGCGGATACACCAGAAGGCTGTGCTGTCATCCAGCGAGACCTGGACAGGCTAAAGAGTTGGGCGGAGAGGAAGTTAATGAAGTTAAATAAAGGTAAGTGTAGGGTACTGCACCTAGGGAGGAATAACCCCACGCAACTGTACAGGTTGAGGGTTGACCTGCTGGAAAGCAGCTCTGCGGAGAAGGACCTGTGAGTCCTGGTGGACAAGTTCACCATGAGCCAACAATGTGCCCTCGTGGCCAAGAAGGCCAATGGTATCCTGGGGTGCATTAGGAAGGGTGTGGCCAACAGGTCAAGGGAGGTTATCCTCTCCCTCTACACTGCCCTAGCGAGGCCACACCTGGAGTACTGTGTGCAGTTCTGGGCCTCCCAGTTCAAGAAAGACAAGGAACTACTGGAGAGAGTCCAGCAGAAGGCTACAAAGATGATCAGAGGACTGGAGCATCTCTCTCACAAGAAGAAGCTGGGAGAGCTGGGTCTGTTTAATCTGGAGAAGATTGAGGGGGGATCTTATCAGTACCTACAAATACCTTAGGGGCAGGTGTCAAGAGGATGGGGCCAGACTCTTCTCAGTGGTGCCCAGCGACAGGACAAGGGGCAATGGGCACAAACTGAAACATGGGAAGTTTTATCTGAATATGAGGAGGAAATTCTTTACTTTGAGGGTGACAGAGCACTGGAACAGTCTGCCCAGGGAGGTTGTGGAGTCTCCTCCTCTGGAGATATTCAAAACCCACCTGGACATGACCCTGTTCAACATGCTCTAGGTGAACCTGATATGGCAGGGGGTTGGACTAGGTAATCTCCGGCATCCGATCCAACCCTTACCATTCTGTGATTCTGTGTTTCTCTTTGGTAAAAAATGCAAAACAAAACTGAAATTTAAATAAGCTCACTTGACACAGGGGAAGAAGAGCAACAGCAACATGCAGATCTGTAGGACTAAGGCATTTCTGCTTAAAAGAAAATTCTTAGAGAGGACTAATGCCCAAGTTATGGCAATATACTAGGGTCAAACATGAGGATTAGTTACTTCTTAATTGAGTGGATGAGGAAGAAATTTTTGATGATTTGAACATTTATGGGACATTATAAAGATGGAAGACTTAATTGCATGTGAATTTCTTAACCTAGACACAAACTTGTAATTGTATAAACATTTGCTTAAAGTTAACATTTGGTGTATATTTGAGCAAATCTTATTGGCAGGCCTAGTCTTTACTTTCAGTTTAAAACAAATTTGTATCCTTTCGAGCATAAGAACAAATGTGTTATTAAGAAGAGCTTCATCTGTATAACTGCATGTGTACTCAGTTGTCATTTACCCACGCAGAGGTGGGCACGCAGGAATATCAAACAAAAACAGAAATTAGTTCTGTAGCAGGCATTACAAATTGATTGTGTGTTTTCTTGATATCGGGTGTCATTTAGAGGTGTATTTAACAGCATGATAATGTCAGCTTTTCAAGTTTCAGTAGCAACTAATACTGTAAGTTTACAGAATAATCTTTAAAAATTCAGAATCAGATGGTAAAGAAGAAGAGAGAATGTGTTACAGTTAATGTACATTCTATTTAACCCAACCTCAAGACATAAGAAGGCAGGCTTTTTAATATTTGAGTCTAGTAAGTCTACCAAGTGCTAAATATTTAGGACTGGCCCATAAGAAAGCTAGATATGAAAAAGTAGAGGCTGAAAACAGAAGGATGTGAAGTTTCATAAATCAGTTGATTTGGAACTGAGAATAAATCATGAAACAGGAGGTAAGAGATATAAAAATAGCATCAATTAGTAGGAAAGAAGGTATCAGACAATAGCTGGCTAGTTCTGAAGGCAGCTGATGGTACTGTCAAACACCATCTATCATGAAAGCAAGGAATGCAGACATTTACTAACGTAAGTTCAAGGCAACACAACCTTTGGTGGTACAAAATGCTGAAATTTTGGAGACCTGAGCTAACAGAAAAAAGTACCAGCTGTAGAACAGGTGAAAACTGTGGACAAGTTCAGAAGAAAAGTCAAATATTTCATGTTTTCTGTAACATGAGCCAGATTTGGAAATTCTCCAGCAATTCAGAAGATATGAAAAAATTTTCACAATAACTTCACTATTGCAGTCAATCCTTGTTCTGTCAGATATATTGAAGGAAAATGACAGAAAATAAAATATTTCATCTTCATATGCTTTATTTAGAATGTAAAATTCAGCTCTTTGCTGTAGTTCTTTCTTTCCCAGTCCTTCTGGATTTCTTTTTTTCAAAATCAACAGTCAAAAATCTGAAACAAAGTACATACTGTGGTGACATTTTACTTTCCCAAAGCAATTCAAAGCAGAAGAATCTGGTTTCTAACAAACTCAGAGTGGCTTTGCCAGTGCTCACTGTATTTCACCTTTTTTTAAAACATTCTATTGACAGTTTTTACTTAAACTTAGGCAACAAGAATGGTAAGGTACCTTGACTACTGATTGAGACACCATTATTTTAAGGTCTGATTTATGATCAGTCTGCTTTTTTAATCTATTTTTAAGGTCTAATTTATGATCAATATGCTTTTTTGATCCTTATTACTATACAGCCTGATTGTATTCCTTGTATTTGTCCTCTCAACAGAACGGAGGGACAATTATTACATTGAATTCATACAGCATGCTGAACCTTGTTAGTGCTCTACCCACCAGACTAACCTATCTATTTCAGTCACTTCTTCCTCTTTGGTCTCCACCTAGGATAACAGTTTTCTCTGTCACACACTTGTGAAGAAAAAAGAGAGGGAAAGAAAAGAACAGATTTATTGTCTCTCTTCAGGTTCACTAATGTCTCTCCTTTAGCAGCAATGCCAGGAAGTTGTAAACATATATAAAGCCTTTTAGTTTAAGTACAGTCTCTTAATTAAAAGTATTCTCTCTCTTAAATATAGCACTCTCAGTTTAAATCTAGTAACATTTTGCCCTGGTGGCAGGTATCCAGATCCATCGTTATACTGCAAGATGATTCAGTGCCTTTCTAGCCCCACAAGACTCTTTACTTTATCAAAAGCATGGCAGAGGATTAGACAGGAAGTAAAATGATGAGGGAATAATTGAAACACAGGAGCTAAACGTACCAAAAACAAGAAAGCTGACTCGATTAGTAAGTCAGAACTGCTGACTGAGGGAAACCTCAATACCAAATAGCCTGGTGTTACCTAAGGGAGTTGTGCAAAAATGGCTGATTGGCAGAGAGGCAGAAAAAAAGAAAAATTGATTCTGTCTCAAGGAGAGGCCATGAAGGATACAAATTTTCTCTAAAGACAGTATTGGGCATTGCTTGTTGTAGTCTTAGCAGGCACCATTTTTTTTCTCTTTACTTAAGACCTTGTACTATTAATCATTAAAACTAAATGAACTAAACACAAAAGTAATAACTGTGTGAAATTTTGCCAAAATGAATGCTAACACACACCCCTTTTTTTTTCTTTAGTGCTGATTTAGTTTTATTTTTGAACAATAGTAATATGATAAAAATAAGAATGACAGTCCCATTGATACTGGAAAATATTTTTCCCATCTTAAATGCACATTAAATTTTTCCCAAGCTACCTCAGGAGATTGATAATACGATGTGCAGTCTGTCACTGTACAGCATTTGGATCAGATCAGTAGTGTCTGAAAGCCAGTCAGCCCTTTGAAGTGCTAAATTACTGGACTGAGTTCTGTCCTTGATGAAGGGAAACAGCATCACCACTCATGTTACTTGGTCTGAAACTGAATCAAAGAGAGAATGAGCTTTGGGAACTCTACAGAAGCTCCTAACTAGTCTCTCCCATTTGGAATGATCTCTGAAGATTGTGCAAAAACCTTGTAAAGACAATTCTGTGATTACTGTACATGCCAAGTCTGCTGTAAGGATGTGCAGAAGAATCCTTATATTCAGATTACCAACCTACTATTTCTCCTGAAAGATGAACTCCTTTCTATTAAAATACTTTTCTAATAGACACAAGTTGTTAATCTTCTAAACTAATACAAAGTCCAGAGAAAACAGACCAGTGTATTTGCTTCTCAGGGTAGGTAAGTGACATAATTCTGGATAAATTATCTCTTGGTACCTTTAAAACATAAGGAGAAACTTTGGAAACATGGGAGAACAGAGCATTGAAAGCTTTAGGCACTAGGATATGTGAGAATATTTTCAATACACACACTTTTATAAAGTATCCAAACTATTAACATTCTTCTTAGGGATTTGGTAGTGATATTCTCAGACTAGAGAAGAAGACATGAGGGGCAAGATATGTTTTATTCCATAAAGGAAACTGTTGTTGGATCCAAATTTGCCAAGGAAATAAGCAACAGCAGTGGTAGCAAATGAAACACATGAATGAGATGACAAAACGCAACAAGAAAAAAATTCAGCTGTGTTGGACATCCTTAGCTATCAGCTTGGCTTTACACTGAGCTGAATTCAGAAACAGTAAGTCTCCCATTTCCAAATTACAACATTTGATTGCATTTTAAAAGCATGCTTCTACCACCTGTTCTCACACTGATGAGCACCTGCATGATTTCCATTTTACCAAGGCAGCTATCAGTATTGCAAAGCACATCACAGTGTGAGCAGTGGTGGCATTAATGAATATCAATAGTGGGTGGACTGACGATCCAGCACTAGCATGCCTGCCACTTTTGGTAATCAGGATTCAATTCCTTGCTCTGCCACCAGCTTCTACAGCATTAGCAAAGTCACATAAGTTAAATCTGTTTGGAGGATGTAGATAGATGTGAGTTCAGTCTCACAAAGTTTAAACTGAGCACTCTGGAAGCTCTTGAGCAGCAGTAGTTAAGAGCTGCTAAACTAATATCCATTACCTTTCACGAATCGTGTACCATGCCACATTAGAGCAGCCATTTGGCTTCTGTTCCAGAACTGGCTCATATCCTAGTGTATGATGGCACAGTGAGCTCAAGTTATAGACTCCCAGTAATCTCATACTATTCCAATTTTTGAGGTAGTGTATTTTGAGAAGTGATTTCTCTTCATTTAAAACATGGTAACTCACCATAACTCACCATCTGTGTGCTTCTGCATTTTGGCAAAGCCAAACAGTGGGAGTCAGGTGAAATTTCCCTTAAGTCATGCTGTATTATTTATCATTGTGACAGCTAATAAACCACTTTGAATGGTGGGATTACACAGGTGGTTTCTGGGAGTCATCTGAAAGCCTCCAATGCCCTTTGGAAACATTAATCTTGACTGTTGCTTCACTTCAGCCTAATCCACACTGCCTTGTCCAGTACATACCCCCTTTTTTCTGTGAGGAAGCTAAGGACATGTGGCTCTGTAGCCCTTCCCTTTCATTTAGACTGAGGTTATATCACCTCTCCAAAGCCTTGCAATGACTGAACCTTGAAAGCAAGTTTATGGGATTCTCCTCCCTCATGAAAACATTTTAAGCAGATATAAGGTACACCAAATATACAGGCAATAGTTTATTATTGTAAGCCTTTTTTAGTGGTTTGTTTGGATTTTTTTCAGATAATGATTGTAGGAAAATATAAAGAATTTTCTTTCCAGTATTTTCCATTGAAATAAAAGAAAGTAACAGAAACTATATAGTTGTGCTTTTGTGAGGAATAGCCTTATATCTAACTTTAACCTGTTAAAATTGCATATTTATCCTAATTCTCTATAATGCTCAACTGGACAAAAACAATATGAATTTTCAAGCCAGGTGGAAACATGTCTTTTGAGCTGTGTCATATAACAAAAGTAATTCTTTATCATCAGACTTTTTTCCTTTTACCTCTTTCCTCAAAATAGCAATTTTTTTATTTAATGACATATTTGGTGAATTTTTGCCTTTAATGTAATCTTTCTCTAAAAAGATTTTTTTAAAAAAATATTTTTTTCTCTGTCTCTATCACACTCCTCTTATGTGTGGTAAACATACTTACACTTAGAAGATTAAATCGTAGCAAAGATATTTTTCTAACACATATGACTGAACAACATAAGATATACCTACATGGCACCTGCAGAGATGTATTAGGGAAACATGTAAATGCTATCATGTATCAGGCTGTTCTTTTTTCCACTTATTTTTCCATTATAAAAGGAAAGCAATAGGAACAGTATGAGGTACTTGGACAGAGACTACCAGATTCGCTGCCATGGAGTCAAGCATGAATTAACACTAGAATTGTACTAATTATTTATGTAAATAATCACCATTATGAATTCAACTCTGTCTTTATACATTTCCTAGTTATTCATAATAATTCACATGTTAGTGTGAAGATTTTTAAGCATCTGAACTGCTTGTGAACTTTTAAGGTTGACCATATGTTACATGTGATAAGGCACAGTTTCCCTAAACCAGATGACACTTGTTTCCCTTGACTGGATGCCTGAGCTATGTAAGTATGGAAATAATGATTAGTTACAAATGGAAAAGAAGCACTTTTGCTTTGCGCCTCATAATTCTCATTTAGTGAAAACTTTATGTACATGTTTATATCCACTGAGCTTGATGGGTAAACAGCACAAAATTTGTGAATATAAGCACATTCACAAGATCTGTGCATGAAAGCATACAGCATAGATTCCTTCCCTTTTTTTTCCTTTTCTTTTTTTCCTTTTCCTCCTTTCCCTTTCCCTTTCCCTTTCCCTTTCCCTTTCCCTTTCCTTTTCCTTTTCCTTTTCCTTTTCCTTTTCCTTTCCTGTAGCATCAACCCATTGATGATGGTGTAGAGATCTAAATGTGTTAAGAATTGAGAAATCTCTTGGGACAGCAGCACCTTGTATAGGAAGGACAGTTGCACCCTATGGAGGTAGGCTGCTAACAGTGGGGGAAAGCCAGCAGGGGCAAAGATTTATGCAACTTGTAAAGCAGACATAATTAGTTTTCAGTGAACATGTGAAAAGGCCAGCAAGGAGACAAAAAGCACATTATCAATAAATAAGGAAGGCAAATTGGAACACCTACAGTGCCATCTTAGCTGTTTGTGCAGAGGGAGGACAAAGCTTTGAACAGATTCTGGATCTGGTCGCAACCTTGCACTAGGTCTAGTCCCAGTGGTTTTACTAGGAAAGTCACTCTATAATATCAGATACAGTTCAACTAGGTTTACCGTTGTAGGGGGAAAGAATAAGTTGAACAAATCCAGCATGCAGATATGCAATTGAAACACATAAATATGAGAATAAAATACATAATAATAATACATTATTAAATATGTAAAAATACATAATAAATACATAAATATGAGAAATATATAAAAATGAGAAAGATAGTAAAAAAACCCCAGAAAACAACAAAAAAAAAGCTGAAGATATAAATCCAAAAAGGAAGAAAACTGGAGTTTAAAAATACTGTATTAGAAGACTAGCTAAAACTAAACAAAAAAAAAAAAAAAAAAAGAAAGCAAAACCATCCGGATAAAAACCTGTCATTGCTCAGTAAAAAAGTTAAAGAGGCTATCATACAGAAGATGCTGGCATTTAAAAATTGGAAACCTTTCTCAAATGAGGAGAACAGAAAAATCCATAATAGACAGCAGGTCAAATAGAAGCAGGAAATTAAAGGAGCTAAAAAAGATTTTGAGGAGCATCTTGCAAAGGATGCTCAAACTGATAATGAAAAGTTATTAAAATACATCAAAATCAGCCAGCTAAGGAATTGGTGGATTGTTTGATGATAAGAGGTGTAAAAGGGGAACTCATGAGTGATAAGACCATAGTGGAAATATTGCTTTTGTTTTTACTGCATGTACAAGATGATAGGGAGAATCCCACACCTTGTATATTCTTTGTACCAAATAGATTAGAGGACCTAGAAGAACCTGAAATAAGTAGACAGGAAGCATTGTACCAAATAGATCCAATAGTCAATAGGGCACAAAGAGAAGATTTGATTGACCTATGAGTTCTGAAGCAACCCAGATATGAAATTGCAGAACAGCTGGCTGATCTTTGAAACCCACCCGTGCAAACCCCCCCAGTGCCAGAAGACTAGCGTATCTACAGAAAAGGTTCTAAAGGCAACCGCACAAACTACAGATCATTTAGTCTGACTTCCATCCTTCGTAAGATGGTACAGGCTGTATTAAAATCACTAAGCATTTGGATAAATCACAGTGTTTTGGGAAAGAGTCAGCAGGCCTCTGTGAAAGGAAATGTTGCTCCACTAACCTGTCAGAATTTGGGAAGATGTCAACAAGCACATGGATTAAAGGGATCCATGGACACAATTTCTTTGGATTTTTAAAACATTTTTGATAAATTTCCACATTAAATGTTATTACAGATTGGAGGAAAGGTTCTTTTACGGACTAAAATCTTGCAGAGGTAGGCCTAGATCTTGCTTTTCAGGATGGCAGAAAATCAGCAGTGTCATTCCTTAGGGATGCTTGGGCCAAGGAGTTGTAATGTGGTGCAATTGATGTGTGTGCACATAGAGGGATCCAGGAAACACTCTGAGAACACTCCTGTGCCATGAAGCATTTTCCAGTAGAAGTCCCTGGTGGACCACAGAAATCAGCTCAGGGTTAAACTGACTCACTGGGGCTCCTCACTCTCTGCTGGCTGTAAGACATCTTACTACTCTGTCTCTGAAAATAGAGTGGAGTGCAAGCTAATAAAAAAGTCTCCATGGCATGAGTTAGAAGTGGATGGGCTAGATACTATAGCACTGTCCTGGTCTGGACTAAAACAGAACCAGTTTTCCTTTCAGTGATTTTTCTTTCAGCTAAGTCTCTTCTAAGCGACTGCACTTTCTGAAACTAACTGCATGTTTTGCAGACAGTGTCTGCTTCCAGGACTGATAACGCTCGAAGTTTGTAGTTATCACTGAGGCACCAGTAGGGATGTTATGCAGAAAGGCTCTTGCTGTACTTATTCTTAGAGAAACCAAGGTCACTGCTAAATTCCTCACTAATTATGAGTGAAGAGCTGCAGGAGGGTCTCCCCTGCAGGGAGGAGCGGAGAGGGCAGGTGACCCAAAATTGACCAAAGAAAGTAAGTATCCATCCCATACATGTGATTCTCAATATAAAGCGGGGGGATCACGAGGGTCTCACTTGTTATGCTATGGCCAGCATCCCAAGAGGACTCTGTCCATTTTCCTGCTGCCCCTGATCCCGATCCATGCATCCCTGAATCCAGCTCTCGACCGTCACTGGGCCCAGCCTGGGCCTTCCTGGAGCCTGCTCTGCAGTGCCGGTGGTGACGTGACTGACATCAGTGGAGCTCGATCTTGGTTTTGTATATATATTTGTATATATTTAATTATTTGCATTATTATTATTATACTCTTTTTCATTATTATAGTTTATTAAAACTGTTTTAACTTTCCAGCCCAGAAGTCTCTCTCCCTTTTCTCTTTCCCTTCCCCTTCTGGGTGTGGGGGAGAAGGGTTAATAGAGAGCGTCTGCCACCAGCTTAATAGCCGGCCCAGCCTTAAACTGTGACAAGCACCCACCAGAAATGCTGGATGCAGACCACTGGGGAGGCTTTCACGGTGGAGGCTGTGAAAGAACTCCCCAAGTTTAGGGGTGAGCAAGGGATAGGATCTACCCTCCTTCAAGGCTTGCTTAAAGTGAAAGGGTGCTGAAGATTCAAGGCACCCTTTAGCTCTTGGGAAAAACAGTGCAGAAAATGGTGTGCAGGCCACCCTAAGTGTGTGTTCTCTACAAATACTATTTTCCCTTGGCACTATTACAGACGGACTGCAGGACGGGTCCTTAGTCTCACCCAGTAAAGAATTCCTTATGTTTTTATATAAACAATGAAAAATGCCCATAAAACAGTGTTTCTCCCTTGGAAAAGCTTAAAGTTTCAGCACCCAGTTATTTCTAGAGGAGAAGACAATAAAAATATATTCAAGAAGATTTGTTAATTGGGATTAAAATACAGCTGTTTTACATCTCTCCTGAAATTTCAGGAGCCCATGTGAACAGTTGATTTTAATGTCTAACTCCTTCTGATACTGTATTCCTGTAGCCTTGTCTGTCATTTCTGTGCTCTAGTCCTGCAGGGGTGAGTTTTATATTTTAGCATATTTTTGAATCCAGGACAAGTCAGCGTGAGATATTAATGGCTTTTCCAATGGGAGATTCTCTTTCTGTTGTAAACTATGAGGTGACCTGGTGGTGAAATGCTCACCTTAGTGTGCAGGCTAAGACTAAGAGCAAACAGGGTCCATGCAGTCGAATCACCTTGTGTAGTTGGAGCTCAGTTGTGACCTTCTGGGTTGGAAAAGGGTGCGTGGATGAGGAGTGAGGCATGGGAGAGGAATAGCACAGCTCATGAGCTCTGCTGTCAAATCCCCATTTCCTTCCACACAGGGAAGCCCAAGATCCTGAAAGTAGAAGACTTCATGGTGAGTTGGTTCCCTGATTCCTGGCTCTGCAGAGACTGAAACCACCCACTGCTGTCTGTGGCCCTGACATGCACTACAGGGCTTGGACTTGAGAGCCCTGTGTTAGGAGACTGAATTATTAACCTTTGACTGAAAATGGATCTCTTTCATGGGATATATGGGCTTTTCTTCCTCCAGGGACCTCCTAAGTTAACCTTCCCTCCTTGCCTTCCCCCTGAATTGTTCATATTTCCCTTGGAGCAGGTGCTTCAATTAGGACTGAAGCAGTGCTCCTTTGACCTCTTCCTAGAAAGGGTAGCTTTATTTCCATCACCACTTTTCCCATTTCACTCTGAAGAGTGATTAGTTTTTCCTGTGGGTGGCAGTCTAGGTGTCTAAATAATAATATTTTTTTCTTCAGTTTCTCTACTTTTTGCAGTAACTGTTAGAGCATTAGCTGTTGAAGATTGTACAGGATACCTGAGCAAGACAAATCAAGTATCTTAGTGTCGTAACTCTGCTTATATGCCAAATATATAGTCTCTCAGCAACAGACTTTTCTGATCAGGTTGGTGCCTGCATATCCCCTGTAGCTGCAGAGCTTAACACAAAGCCTCCATAATGAGCAGGGAAAATAAAATAAATAAATAAACAACTGTGAGTAGACCTTGGTAAAGAGAGTTGATTCAAGGCCACAAGATGCCATCTTTTTTTACCTCTCTTTCCCCCTAAACTGGCATGGGATCAGGGGCACAGCTTCTTACATATAAATGAATTCTAAATATGTAATTCATCCTTAGCTTCTATATTAACTAAAATCAGAGCTGGCATTGTTAATTTGTCTGAACAGCTGGACAAAATAAGGTTAGAATTTTTCCATATTTCAAAAATCACTAGGGGAGCTTGTTAGAAGAACCACTGTAGCGGAAAAAAACCCCAAAGTAATAAACAAAGTGGGTATTATGAGAGAGGAATCTATAGATCAATATGTTTTGTGCAGAGCCTGAGACAGTGATCTGCAGTGCTTCTTTCATGTATATATTTTAGATAGAACTTATTAACTTACAGATTTTTAAAAATGTGTATTATGATTTTATTTCTTTAACTATAATGATCTGAGAAGTCACCAGGCACAGACTAGCCCAGTCCTTCTCACATTTTGGGGAGAGGCTGCCTATTGTTGCAATTTCCTAAAAGACTGGATAATGATGACAGAAACATTTTTTTTTTCCTGAATTACACGTCAATAACAAAACAGACTTGTGATTGAAGTACTGGATAAGAATCTAGATTATCTACATTCAGTTCCTGGTTTTGCCACAATCTTTCTAGACCATTATGGGCAGGTACTTTGTGTGGAATTCAGGTCACTTCCTTTTTCCCACCTGTAAGACAGATATCAAGGCTCTATCTGCTATCACTGGAAATGAAAGTGCTTTCAGAAGGCAGCTCCTCCTTTCCTAACATGCCTAGCTTCTGGATGGCTAAAATTAAAGAGATACTCTTCAGATCTCTGTTCCTAAGGGGAAGAGAAATGTAGAAGAATATTAAAAGCTGGGCAGTCTGGAGTATTTTGTACACAGGTGAATATTCAGTACTTGCTACTAGCCTGGCTAGAGAGACTGTCTCCAGGTTGGCCCCAAGACATCAGCATGGAAAACTTGCTTAGTTTAAAGATACTCTCACGCTTGCATGTCAAGTGCAATGTAGATCCCAACACTGGCTTCCAGTGGGAAGAGAGCACAAACGTTCCCTCTGTGCCTGGCAATATCCCCATTGGAGGGCATGCAGCTGTGCCTTCCCCCATGGGATACCAGTTGGCTTGGACTGTCAAGTAGACTCCTCTCACTTGCTGGTAGTCAGCATTTCTGAGAGCAATCTCTGAGGAAAACTAAATTGTTTTGGATGGAACTCAATTCAGAAGGGAAGCAAGAGACCCCAAGAGCATCTTTTTCATCCAGCCACACCTTGAACTTTCCCCAGCATTATACGCATGAGATCACAAAAAGGTGACTCCACAAGTAAAAGAGAAATGCAACTCAGCTTAAAGCTATTCCCTGTTGTGGGTGTCTTTAGACTAATTTAAATTATCAGCGTCTTCTCTGATGCTTTAATTTAGTTAGGATGGTAATGATTTTCTTTCAAAATACTAACTTCTTTCCAAAATCAAAGGACGGTCACATCTAGCTGCCCATTTTCTCAGCTAGACTTATCCTGCCCAACTGGATGGAGTTTTCTGCTTTTTCTCAGATAAGGCATGTGATTACTTGGTAAAATTGAAATATGGTTTGTGTAATTTAATTTATGATTATAGACTTTCATAACTACACAAATTTAACATCTCACATATAATAAAGACTGTTTCCTCATGATACCCTTATGAAATACCCCGTATTATGGGTACAGAATGCAGGTATAAGGGGTTTGCCTAGAGGTGATATTCTAAGAAGCATAAGCCTGACTTTCTTATATGGAAAACTGACCAAACCCAAGCTTATTGCATTGGGGTGGCAACAAGTCCAACTTCATAAACCTTTTTGAGAGAAAGAGTGTATTACATTTAGCTCAGCCCTGCACTAATGCAGTCATAGAGCTTTTAGTCAGCTCAAAATGCTCAGAGGTAAAATTGCACTTCTATTTTAGGTGGAATCATAGGATGAGAGAATAATTCAGGTTGGAAGGGACTTTGGGAGGTCTTTGGTCCAATTACCTGCTGAAAGTGCTGGAGTGAGCTATGAGATCAGAGTAGGTTGCTCAGGGCTTTATCCTGCCGAGTCTTGAAAACCTCAAAGGCTTGACACTAACAGCTTATCTGGGCAACATGTTCCAGTGCCTGACAGTCTTCACGGTGAATAAGATTTTCTTCATATAAAGTCAAAACCTCTCTTTTCCCAGTTTGTGTCCATTGTCTCTTGTCCTCCTGCCATTCACTGCTGTGAAGAGCCTGGCTCAGACTTCTAGATAACTTCCTTGTAGGTACTTACATTTCAACTTAATATTAATTTGTAAAGTTGCTAATATATATTGCAAATTATGCAAAAGTGCTGGTACTAATTGAAATATTACTGTTGCACTTACACAAATTTCTTGGTCAAAATCATGCATCAAGTGTATGAAAAACAGAAATGGAAACAGTATGTCTTGATTTCCAGTTGTGTGCCTTAGCTATTAATTTTACTACATTGGCAATAGCTGGTACTGTAGTGTTGTATACAGTTCACTGTTCCTTTTCAGAGACTATCCCAACATGGAATCTCCGTTAGGAGATTTTACTTTCTGTACATTTTTCTTTCTCTCTCAATTTCCTCTTTTTTTTTGTTTCTTTTCTGTTTTTATACCATTTTGAAAGCTCCTAATTTCTGCCTCTTTCTTAAATAGTTTTTCAGGAACAAATTGTATAACTCCCTCTCTTTTTATATTATTTGATTTCTCTGTTCTCTGCCTTAGGATGCCATTTTAAATTTTAACCCAGTATGCCCATTCCTTCGTTATGACCACTTTTTTTTAAAAAAAATATTGCCTTGATCTGTGTTATAATATATACCCATTTTCTCCTCTTCTCTCATATTTTAGTAATGACGGATTATAAGCGTGAATCTCAATTTATTTTTTTCATTTTCCACTTGAAGGTGAGAGACGTATCTTTGTTTTATTACCTTTAGAAAATGAATTCTTCTCAGTGGTAACATTTTAACTTAGGTCTAGTTTAAAACTCAGTGTTGAAATGAGCAGTGCAGATCATATTACACAATGTCCCTGTTATAAAAATTTCAGTAACACATTTATGTAAACATTTTTAAGAATGATTATGACTGAAAGAATTAAATAAAATTTGTCTTGTTCTTTTATATAAATAAACTGTTTAGCCTAGAGAAGAGAAGGCTCAGGGGGGATCTTATCAAGTTATACAAATACCTGAAAAAAGAGTGTGAAAAAGACAGAGCCAGGCTATTTTCAGTGGTGCTCAGAGACAGGACCAGAGGCAATGGGCACAAACTGAAATACAAGAGGTTTCCTCTGAACATCAGAAAACACTTTTTCAGTGTGAGGGTGACCAAGCACTGGCACAGGCTGCCCAGGGAGGTTGTGGAGTCTCCATCCTTGGAGATATTCAAAAGCCGTCTGGACATGGTTCTGGGCAACCTACTCTAGGTGGCACTTCTTGAGCAGGGTGGTTGGACTGGTGACCTCCAGAGGTCCCTTCCAACCTCAACCATTGGGAGGGGCAGGGTGGGGGGGAAAACTAATGGTAAGTGTTTAAGAATATCAGTCAGATAGTAATGTCTATGTGTCAAACTTTGGTCCTTTATATGTATTTCCTCAAATTTCTGAAAGTGTTGTCATTTCTTGGTATTTCTAACTGTCAGAAAAATTTGTTGATAACTATTGAATAAAAATGCCAATGAAGTTAGATTATGTTTTAATTGTGATTTTCTGGAATTTCTAAACAGTGAAATTACTTCACTTACTATTACCCAGTGGAATTGCTGAATGTCATGTGTGTAGCCCTTAAATTATTGGTACAGAAGACTTACAACTTGCGCAGATGGAATTACAGCTATGTGTGGATAACACACATAGAAAAGGAGGGTTATGAAACATAGTCCTCCTTTGGTACAGATTTTTAACATGAGTCCTTTCCCTTCTAGTTTATTGGAATACTTATTTTCTAAAAGACTGATATTTTTAAGGAGGTATGGACAAGAATTGTCTGAGACGGTGATATACATGAAGAGTTTTTACCAGTCTTTGATTCCTAACACTTTGCTAGCCTGTTTTCTTACCTATAAGTTTATTACGATAGCATGTACCTTTGTTTATCTTTGTTTATACGAGGAACACACAGGCATGTGGGATTTTCTGTACAATGTGTGTACATACACATGTGGCCATGCTGTCCTCTTAAATCAAACAGTACATCAGTCACACCTGCTACTGTATCCCTTTCCAGACCCTCCATTTATCTCCAGAGGGCAGAGAAGTGTCTGAAGAGCTGGTCATCCAGAATCCTTCAGATTAAGAGTTATGAAAAGATATTTCTGTAATCCATATAAACTGTGCATTTTTGAATATTGTATCTTTTTAACTGTATATTTCAGTGTAACAAAAACAATCCATAAATAACATTCATTTAAAATCTTTTTCCTATTAAAAATATACTTATTTTGAGGTTTATAAAATCATGGTTTATTCCTTATGCTTCTGTCTGGATTGGCTTCAATAAAAACACAGTTAACAAAGAATATCATCCTGTCAACAACAGGTAACACTAAAAGACAATCATTTCAGTTATGAATCTCATCATGTGACTATAAAAGTTAAAATCTCAAAACAAATATGTCTCACTAGTTATTCATAAAATCATTGAAAATATGGTATTCTCAAATAATTTGTAATCTCCTGCACAAAGACGCTTCTATTGAAGATATTTTCTTGTATATTAGCAGTATAAACTATAATGGAATTTTAAACACTGATGTTTTCATAGCTGTTAGCTAATTTTCTTTGGAAAGATTTTATCAATGAACAAAGATCCCTACCATCAGAAATTTACCTGCAGTTTCTTATGTGAGTATCATCACCATAATATGAAAGCACTAAACACTGTGGTGGTTTTCATCATTGTGATATTCCTTCCTAGGAAAGGAAGATGATTATCTCCTTGCTACTGCTGAAAAACAGACCTGAACTAAGGTTGCAATTCAGTGTGCTAACCATGGGCACTTAGTGGGATTTGAAGAGTCCCAGGGTATCTGACACTTCTGCCTGTGGCTGGACAGTGAGATGCAGGAGCTACAGGAGACAAGCAAAGTAGCAGCTGGAGCCCAGGTAGGATACTGCAGGTGATCTAAACATCACTAGACACCTATGTCTGGGTAAATGAATTGAGTCCTAAATACGACTCAGTACTGCAGAAGCAGTTAAATGAAACCATATCACAATCCTGCCTCTAGCCAATAGGTTGTCCCTTCCTGAAACTTATATCTTTATAGATAATTCTGCCATTGTATGTAGTCTTGCTGAAGTCCCGGTTTTTAGGATGATTGACATGATGTACTAAACTAAGGAGGAAAGTACAGCTAAAGAGTATGGTGGAAAAATTTCTTTCCATTTTCTGCAGGATTTGGAAGCATAGGGGTTAACTCTATCGTTACGTGAAAAATCTCAGCTTTCAAGATCCCCACGCAAATACTTCTGCATAAATACATATTTGCACAAGGGTTTGGAACACTATCTCTTTCATCAAATATTATTCTCCTGAATATCACAGAAAGCAAACAAAAGGGATTGTGAATACTTGCCAGAGCAGATTTACTACATGTAGCTGAACAAGTATAGTGAATACAGGTTTTTTTGCAGTAATCTTGCAGATGTTGAGCTTTTCAGGGTAACTAGGTGACTCTTTGATAGACATCTCTCACTCTCCCTCTCCTTTAAAAAGCTCCAACACAGCTGTCTCCCTACCTCTCCATCCAAGTTGCCTTTCAAAGCCAAACAATACATGTACAGAGTAATAACAGAACACTTCTTGCCATTCGTAAAGGATGTGATCAGGATACACGTCTCAAAAGTGGCATATGTGTCCCAAGAATGGGACACACTGTCTAATACATGAACCCCACAAATGAGAGACAGCCAATTCAGAAACTTCAATTCTCAATGAATCTAAGCACAGGGCAGCCTGCTCCAAAGAGATCTTCCACAGATCTCCTTAGCTTCTGTATTCATGTTTTCAGCTTGCATCTCTTGTCAGGTAGTGAACCTGTTACATCAGCACTAACTTTGATCTGCATAGTACATATTTTTTCTTCAGAGCAGCCATTTCTCCTTACATTTTATTCAAAAGGACTGGAAATATTCAGAAATATTGAAAAACATATCAATGCTAGTTTGTTTCATGGGATTTTTTTCTGTCTTTTTTTTTTTTCCTCCTGTGTTTTGTCTTGAGCAGAAAAACCTCAATTTCCTTAAGTTTCACTTTGAAATTATCCCTGTTCTAGTGTATGCATATTCCTAAAATACCAGATTTCCCTTCTGGGGTAAACGATGTGTTCATGGACATCTCAAAAATAAATCCTTAGCAAGCAGGGAGAACTCAGTAATCTTTTTAATACACGGACTCCAGGAGATGTGCAAAAAGTTCTCTTACAGAAATGTACTTCACCTGTAGGCCATTGGGATAATATTCTCTGTTTTGTGTTGTATCATTTTGGGTGTGATAACATTGATGCAGAATGTAAAACTGTTTCTTCTCTTATCTTTGCAGAGAAGTCCAGGGCAACATTAAATACTAAATGTGACTCAAGTGTTTCCTGAAACCACATTTCATCAGTATTGTGATTTTAAAGTCCCGTGGCAGTGATATTTGAGATGTCCTGACCAAGAATTCCCAAATACATTTCAGACTTGCATGAATGATCACAAGCCTTTGAAGATATTTTCATTTGACTTCTGGTCTATATTTGGCAGGTTTAAAAATAACTCTAATAGCGATGAGAGTGAGCTTTCCCTAATTATGCTTTCAGAACAATCCAACGTATTCCACTGTCAATCAGTTGCTCATTTAAACCTGGTGGTAAACCTTTTCCTAATATTGCCCATAATAATTAGTGCACTTCCACAGAGAGACATTTTTACTGTTTTTAGCAGAGCTTTGAAATACATACATATAAAATCTAGAAAAATGCTGTAGAAAATTTATTGGGGTTTTACAATCCAAAGTAAAAGATGCTTAGTGCAGATGCTTGACAAAGGACCCATTAAACAAGTCGATCATATATCTGTGTCAGAGCTGCTGAAAGTCCTAAGTGAATATATGTATTCATATATATTCCTGCTAGGGATGTATCAGAAAGAATTGATCCACCGTGATTCACTTATCCACCTCTAAAGTGGCTGGAACAAAAAATGGTTCTTTTAGTGTCAGATATTTTGGATTGTTTTTTTATGTATGATATTGTCACTCAGGTCAGAAACCTACACCTTGGTGGACTGTCTACTTAAGCCAGCCATCTTCCAGGTTAATGTCTAATAGCTAGGACTGTAGCAGGCTGGTCTATCCCAGTAAATGCCACCCAAACGAAAGACATGCCAGCCCTATTTCACAGAAGCGGGTATAACAAGCAGATTAAGTATTCTCCAGGCCTAGTCTAGTACTGCAAAGTATTGGGTTTGATGTCTGAGTCAGCAGAGGTAGAGAAGCAAACAACAAGTGGCATGAAAGAAGATTTTAAGGGTCAGGGAGCTTTGGCAGTCACATCAATTTGATTGCTTATTCCACTAGGATGAAAGATTTTTACTTTTTCTTGTAATTCCTATTGAGAGAAAAACAAATCCTGTTATCAGGACTCAGGACTGACCTGTTGGAGTGTGATAATTGTATAGGCTATCAAATAAACACCTTAATCTAAAAAGAATAGTGTGGTGGAGGACAAGACATCTAAAGGCAGTGAGATTTCAGGATAGGTAAAGAGGGCTCAAGGGAGATATTGAAAGAAAGTGGATATATAATTGGAAGGAAAAAACACATGGAAAGTAATTTGGGAGTAAGGGGGTATTTGAATACTACAAAGGAAGGGCATAGATAGAGCAGATAGATGACAGTATTTGGACCTGTAATGTCTTCATCAGTGACAGAGATAGTGAGATTGAGTGCAACCTCAGCAAGTTTGCACACTACACAAAGCTGAGTGGTACAGTTGACATGCCTGAGGGGTGGGATGTCATCCAGAAGGACCTTGACAAGCTTGAGAATTGGGCCTGTGTGAACCTCATGAGGTTCAACAAGGCCAAGTACAAGGTCCTGCACCTGGATTGGGGCAATCCCTGCTGTCAATACAGGCTGGGGGATGAAGGGATTGAGAACAGCCCTGTGGACAAGGACTTGTGGGTGTTGGTTGATGAGAAGCTGGACATGAGCCGGCAGTGTGCGCTCGCATCCAAGAAGGCAAACTGTATCCCAGGCTGCATCAAAAGAAACGTGACCAGCAGGTCAAGGGAGGTGATTCTTCCCCTCTACTCTACTCTCATGAGACCCCACCTGGAGTACTGTGTCCAGCTCTGGGCCCCCCAATACAAGAAGGACATGAACCTGTTGGAGCGAATCCAGAGAAGGGCCATGAAGATGATCGGGGGCTGGAGCACCTCTCTTATGAAGACAGGCTGAGAGAGTTGGGGTTGTTCAGCCTGAAGAAGAGAAGGTTCCAGGAAGACCTTACTGCAGCCTTTCAGTACTTAAAAGGAGCCTAAAAGAAAAATGGGGACAAACTTTTTAACAGGGTATGTTACGATAGGACAAGAGGTAATGGTTTTAAACTAAAAGAGGATAGATTTAGATTAGATGTAGCTAAGAAATTTTTTACAATGAGGGTGAAACACTGGAACAGGTTGCCCAGAGAGGTGGTAGATGCCCCATCCCTGGAAACATTCAAGGTCAGGTTGGACGGGGCTCTGAGCAACCTGATCTAGTCGAAGATGTCCCTGTTCACTCCAAGGGGGTTGGACTAGATGACCTTTAAAGTTCCCTTCCAACCCAAACCATTCTATGATTCTATGACTGAAGGCAAAAGGGGCAAACTGGTGGTGGAGGGAAATGAAAGAATCTGAGGAATTGCTTGTGTTCCTCCTGATAAAACAATAGTGCAATGTAAGGAGAGATGCATATATGAGAGGGGTTTTGGCTTGTTTTTTTTTAGAAATTATTTATTGTTCACAAAGACAACCACAAAATGTCTCTTTTAGAACCTATGCTCAGTGCTAACCGTGTTCTCAAAGCAAACCCTGTAAAGGTCCTAATAAAGTGAGCTAATGCAATGACAAAAAGATGGGAATGTGACAGGATAATTTTAACATTGCTCTTACAAGGTAATTATCTTTGAAGCCTCTGCTTTTTTTCTCATTGTATATTGAAAAGGTATACTATAATCACTAGTGTGTTTTTAGGGATTTTTAAATGAAAAATCTCTTAAACAATCATCAAGTGACTGTGAGTTACCACAGATGCTTTTCTATTCCTTTCATGACAATGCTCTATAGCATTGTCCCAAAACGTATAAGTCTAAGGACTCTTTGTTTTGGAAATATGACAGCCAAGCCTAGTGTTTCAAGTATTATTTTAGAGCAACAATAAATGAATACGGATTTAAGAAATAAAGAAATTAATAGCCCAGGGGAACTCAAAAGAAGTCTATATGCTCTATGAACATATTCCTCATCCAGTCACATATATGCCTTTTTTCTTAATCACCACAAAACATTCACACACCTTTTCCTATTTGTACTTTTTTTCTTTAGATATTGTAGGATTTGGTATTTAATATATTTATCTTGTTTTCTGTTCTTAAAAGCAGTGAGAAGAAATATCTATAGCATAATGCTATTCCAAATGACAAATTTCATATTTTGACACCAGTGGAATTTGTTAAACTATTAAGTCCACAAGGCTCCGTACAGTTCGAGTTGAAGAAAAACAGCTATTGAGTTTTTAATTAAGACAGCAAGAGAGAAATCTGAGGTGAATAAGTTATATCATCAATAAATCCATGGTGATGAAATTATTCTGTCATGTTTGTGCTTGACAATGGGCTTAACAGAAAGGGACAGACTCTTCCAGATGTGGGGTGGAATTCACTTTCTGTAACACAAGTGCCATAGAGGTTTAAGTAAAAGCCATTCTTCCTTGGATTCCTTTGATATTTGAAAAGAAAGGAAGATCTCCACATGATGCTTTATTATAGAAATCTACCCTGTAATGAGATGACCTGCCCTTCACCTCCACTGACTATACAACAAACCTAAACCTAAACCTAAACCTAATCTCAGACTTAGATGTCTAATGTAAGGTCAGATAAATTTGCCCCAGACATTACTGAGCAGAAAAGTGTAACTTCTGCAGCATAGATAGGGAAAGTAATGGTGAATGACAAAAACATGAACTCAGGCTCAAGCTAATTTGAAATTAATCTCCAAGGTCATAGAAAGATATATGAATTGAATTTCTACTGGTCAGGTTGCAAACCAAGTGTTTTAAGCTTTAAGTGGCCATCTGTCTTTTCACAAAAGTAGAAGGCTATTTATTATTCCCATAAATATTTTTTTTAATAAATGCAAAAATTGCGATAAACCCTGTTTGGGAGACAATAACTATATTCAGGTATGTAAAAGCTGTTAAGAGAATAATAATTCCAAAGAGGAATTATTCTCTGGGAGGTGAGAAAGGGTTTGTCAGTCATGGTAGGTGTTGATTCTGGTATGGGAAATGATGTCATGAGATAAAGAAAGGGAAAGGGTTTGCCTACATCAGACTCTTGACTTTTACTATGCTGTTAGTGCATACATGCTGGCACATGCAGTCAGTATGGCTGTATCAGCATCCGAGAATGAATGCACACTTACAAACATGGGCAAACACATGCTAAAGGGAGGCATGCAAAATGCACAGAGACATTTATCCTCACTCTGAGGCAAAATAAACACCACAGAAGAAGCAAAGCTAACAATGACAGTCAGCTTAATTCCTGTATTTAATTTACTTTTGCTTTAAACCTTTTTCTAAGTAACAGTATTTTCTTTAATTGTTCAAAAACATGGCTTGGCCTAATTGCGTTTTTATTTCTAAGCAATAAGTAGACATTTAAACATAGTCTTTGACCTACTTAGAGGTGCTTAACAATTATGAAAGCACAAAACCTTGACTTTTAAAGGACATATGCAAGCATCCTTTTCTCTTTGTTAAATAAAAGTTATAGGACAGCAGACTTCCAAGAGACATATCTAAGAGTTATAAGCAATATTCTCTTCGAATATCTAGTGTTTATCTTCTGCAAATAGGCAATTTAAGAGTTGTATTAAACCACAAAGATTGTGTTTGGGCCATTTACAATTACTAATTTACAAATCAGTAGCATGTCAGTAATTTCAAATTTCTGTGAGTATCATGTGCCTAGAATCCCAGCTTTTAAGTAAAAATTTTCTACTGCAAATGCACCTTTAAAAGTCACATTTGTTGAATAAAACCACATTCTTAACTCTGTTTTGGAAAGGCTGGAATAAATGAAGACAGAAAGACTAACGATTGCTATTCAGCTGGCCTGTACAAAAACCAAAATGATAATTCAACGAGAAGATTGATTAAAAAGGACAGGAATTAACAACTCCTAGTTCCTGTACTTCAGTCCTATTCTGATATTACTGAAATTATTGAGTCATGCAATCATGGTTTTTAGTGAGGATGTAAATTAAATATTTGTTCTCAGAGAAGGACTGGTTTTGTTGTAAAAACTCTGGGAAGCTTCAGAAATAGGCTGCATGACAAATCGCTCTGGAAACTCCAATCTGAAAACATAAGCTCTTTAGCAGTGTTTTAGGCAAGCTTACAAGAAATCAGTGAGGTTTCCAAAAACTCTACTCTGTCTACACTTAGCATAAATTGGTGAAATGGATCTAAAAAATGACACGGATTTCCTCAAATTAACACTTTCTGACAAAAACCAACTCAATTTTTAAAATCCTCAACTAGTTGGCAAGCCAGACCTCGTGTCTTCCTTTGCTGTTTCCCCAGTCTCAGACAGGTTGATGCATTGTATATAAGTTTGTCAAAATTTTATCCTGTAGCCACACAATTAAAAAAAGAAAAAAAAAGGTGATTCCCAGTTAACGTGGTAATGTTTACAGAAACTAATTTCTTCGTGCTTTTTGTTAATACACCATATACTGTCTGCATCTGTCTGATTAAGTTCACACAGATGAAGATACAGCCATGGTGAAAGGAGTGTGGAAGAACAGAACAATATTTCATTTATTCTGAGAGCAAATAATTTTTTTATCTTTCACCAGAAGCCAGCCTATTGAGACTCACTTCTCATTACAAATATGTCCCTAGGACTTATGGATTGTTATTTTCATTGCTACTAATTATTAATGGAGAATAATGGCCAATGGTTAGTCTCAGTCAATGGCTCAGTTCACCAAATGAGGTTCATGCTGCACAGAGTGAACAAAGGTGGCAAAATCAAGCCAAGGTAACCACAAGGGCAAAAAGGAAGCTACGTCTCTGAATTTCCTTGATCTATGAGTGGTTTAAATCAGACTTTTTTTTTTTTTAAAACATATTTTTAGAAAGGACCCTAGACTTCTGTGGCAGACTACTATAAGTTTTTCCTGGAAGCATGGACAAGAGCTATTGCTTAATAAAATTAGAACCATTTTTGCACATATTGAAACCACAGTGACAACAGAATTTCTGAAAATACAAGTTTTGTATTATTAACCAGCTTTATGATCCAGGCTTTTCACCATGGAAACCCAAAATTTTCAATGCTTCTGTCCTGTGTTAAATTAACCAAACTTACTCCTGTTACTTAGTTAAAAAATTAAGTTCAAAACAGTAGCTAGTTTAGATTTTTCAATTCCTATCATATCATATACTTCAGATCACATTTCAAATAGGTAAGATTTTATACATTCAGTTACCAGATGAGGAGGAAAAAAATACACAGTAACTGAATTTGTTAAGCTAGGCAGCAATGCCTGTTTTCAATACTTTGAAAGGAGACTGGAAGCCATTGATAGGGGTTAATATGATCATGGCAATTAGTGATTCTGAAGTCTTTTGTCACGTTTTAAAGCTGAGCCCATTATTAAATCAGTGGCAGATGCTCTCTATTAACTCTCCCACACACACCCAGAGGGGAAGGGGCAAAGGGAGAGAGACTTACGGGTTGGAAAGTTAAAACAGTTTTAATAAACTATAATAATGAAAAAGAGTACAATAATAATAATAGAAATAACCAAATATATACAAATTTATGCAAAACCAAGATCGAGCTCCCCCGATGTCAGCCACGTCACCACCGGCACTGCAGGGCAGGATCTAGGAAGGCCCAGGCTGGGCCCAGCGACGGTCGAGAGCTGGATTCAGGAATGCACGGATCGGGATCGGGGGCAACAGGAAAATGGACAGAGTCCTCTTCGGACACCAGCCATACCAGAAGAGGCCAGAAGGCAAGAAGAAGGGCCGAGAAGAAGGGAGAGAAGGCCCTTGTGATCCCCACCCCCCCACTTTATACTGAGAATGACGTGTATGGGATGGAATACCTTCGTTGGTCAATTTTGGGTCACCTGCCCTGTCCACTCCTCCCTGGAGATGCGACCCCCCTGTGGCTCTTCATTCGTAATCAGTGAGGAATTTAGCAGTGACCTTGGTTTCTCTAGGAATAAGTACAGCAAGGGCCTTTCTGCATAAGATCCTTACTGGTGCCTCAGTGATAACTATAAACTTTGAGTGTATCAGTCCTGGAAGCAGACACTGTCTGCAAAACATGCAGTTAGTTTCAGAAAGTGCAGTTACTTAGAAGAGACTTAGCTGAAAGTAAAAATCACTGAAAGGAAAACTGGTTCTGTTTTAGTCCAAACCAGGACATCTCTAAATTGTGGGATATCCAATCTGAGATATTTCAGAAGTTATCAACTTTTAAACAGAGTCTGATCAGCATTTTCTGAAATCTGACTATTTACTGTGCTTTGAGGTGGGAGCTATAAAACATAATTCCTTGTGAAAATCTTGGCCAGAGGTTTTTGCACACCAAAGGATAGATTCCTAGAAATGGGAGATCATGTGGCTCTGACCTCTGAGATGGACAAAACTACACATTTTTAGAAGACCATTTGGCACAAAATTAATCAAATAGTGGCTTTTTCCCCTTTGGAAAAGGAAAGAAATTAAGCAGAGATGAGGATCATACAGCCCATTGTATCTCTTATTTTTATTGTGGGAGACCAGTACAATGACCTGGGTGATGAATTAGGAAAATATGATTTCAGGAACAGGAAGGCAGATTAACTAGGCAAGTACACATACTGTTCTCTGTGGACAGCAAATTAGATTCATCACAACTTTTCCCAAGGGAGCAACTAGTAAGAGCTCTGCTACAGGAGGAAGCATACTGTCCTATCCTACATGGTTTTGGTTGTTTTTTTTCCTCCACCAATAGGTTCTGCTTTGCTTATTCATCAACAACTTAACTTTAGACTAATATGATAGCACAGAATAAGCTGAAATATTCCTTTCTTTGGTATCCCAGACCAGCTTGAGGTCAAGGAATATGTATTTTATTATAACGATCAACATAATTTTAAGATCAGGATTGCATGGGAAATAGGAAGATCACATAACACTCCGTAATTTTATTTGTTCTTATTTTTGCTAGTGTCAGTTAATAAGCTTGAGCATAAACTAAATCAAAACCCATGAGTATATTTAGGTCGTGTGCAACAGATAAAGTTATGTTTTTTTTCTCTTTCCTTATGTTTATCTCTGAAAACCATTAATCCAGTTCAGGAGAACCAAGAGCAGAGAGAAAAAGAAGTTTAAATCTGAGATTAAACTGTGTGTGGAGTGACTTCTTTATATACCTGTGATTGTCTGCTTTCAATGCAATTTGTTCTCTTGTTTCTTTTTGCATAAAAAATTAAAATCCTTGAAAAAAATGATTTTATATATCCTTCGATTACACCTCATGGGATTTGGTTTGGTTTCTTATGTATCTTTTTTGCTCAGGAGGCCATTCTGATGTGCGGTGCAGCCAGGGACTTCTGAGGGGGAGCTGAATTTCGTTATTGTGAGAGAAGACAGGAAGCATCTGACCAGAAATTTGGGGCTGTCAGATCACTGTGGCACTATATTACTGCATTTTGGATCTTAGCTTAAGGTCCATGGGCAAAGCCAAATATTTAGCCAGCCTTTGTATACCTACATATCTTCTAAGAGAAGACATTACCTGTTGTTCCTTAAATGCTTAGATTTCTGCGGTGATACTTGATACTTAGAAACTAATTATGTGTGCCAAAATTGTACCTTGCAAGTATGGTAGCTTGAACTGTGGTCGTACGTGAATAGACGGACAGCCTGTTATAATGGCTGGGAAGAAAGCAGCTAACTTTTGAGAGTTTTAAAGGGCTTGATTCTTCAGTTAAGCAGCATTTTGTAGATGAAGTGAATTGATTGCTCATTACTGTATCACATATTGCGTATAGCTTCGGATTCACTGCATTTCATTTATACAATTATATGTTACGTGGATATCTTACTCCACACCTCTTTCTCATTTTTTTCCCCTTCAAACGTAACAGCATCAGTTGCAAGAATATTCTATGCACTTTGCCTTGTGAAAGACTGACAGCACAGTTTTCTGTTCAAGGGAAACATCGATTTGATGGTTAAAGGTTTGACAGCAAGTATTTATGAGTGATATTGCATGATCCCCTAATTTTTGAAAGGGTGCATGTGATGATGAGGAATGCTCACAGCTATTGCAAGAGCTTTGCTAAGCAGAACAACATCTGGTACTACATCTGCTTGAAAAAAATGGACACAGGATCAATTGAGTGGTCACAACTCCCCTTTTTATTTCAAGGGTTATATTTGAACAATTACATAGTACTGAGACATTAAGAAAACCAGAGGCATGATTTTCCATCAGTAGTCTGAAATGACTGAGTGACAATTCTAAATTATTTAAGGAAGACAGTCATAGAAAAGTAAATTCATAGGTGCTATACAGCAATGTGTAAGCAAAAAATTCCCAAAGGGCTCTGTGGAGTCCGGGACTGATTTTTCTTATTTTTTTTTTAATCAACAAATCAGAAGATTTGAAAACCACTGAGCTAAGGTAGATAAGAGGCTGGAACACAAGTAACTGATTGAGTAGGGGAGATTTAATAATAACTTGTGAAAGTGCAGGAAATAATTGTGACCTTAGAAAAGAAAATGCAGACTCTAGGGTTTGCTCATTTAGATAATGATAATAATAATGTAACTATACTTTATACCAGCCAAAAATCTGTGAGGTATCTAATACAATTCTTAGCATGATAAATTGGAAGTTACTCACTCTCAGTTTAGATCAGGGCAAACAGTTAAAAACAAACTCTCAGAAAAAAACTTATACCTCTGGCTGAATAAATGGGACATTGTATCTTTCCCAGAAGGTATTATTGTCTATTAGATGTCTGTTTACTCATGATACCCTATATAGAGGTAGCTCTTGATATGGGAACACTGGATGTGTCTTCATTTGAACTTTAAGGATGCATTTCAGTGCCAGGGATATCTCCAGAGAAACTGTCAGAAGGCCAGATTTTCAGTGTAGCTTAAATCAGTGTAGTTCATGAAATCAGCAGAGCTGCACTGATTTATACCATCAAAGGATCCTGTTCTTCGCTTAGAAACAATTTAGAGTACTGGCATATATTTCACTGTGTTTGAGGTCTGTGTGTGTATTTTTTACTCTTACTTTTGCCTATTTATGAAATCGGTCTTTGCATGGCAGATAATTTTTTTCACTGCTCTCTTCGGAAAATAAAGCTGTTCTCAAATGAGTAATTTCATTGTGACATAAAAGCCACAATTTCTTATTTCATCAAATGATTCCACAGCTACATTGTACTTTATAATGTCCGATGTCTTTATAGAGAAAGTAAGACATGGCTTAGTCATATGGAAGCTTTTCACAGATTACTTACTTGTTTATAGAAGACTGAATGGTGATTCAACACATTGTAATCTTCTTTGAGTCAGCTACGAACACATGCCTCTTAAGGGTGCTAAGAGACACCATATGGTGGGCATTTGTCTTTCTTAAGGGAAACCAAGGTTCAGCTCCACTTGGATGAAGGTGGGCTGTACAGTAATAGTACAGTAATACAGTCATTTCCTGTCATGGTCTTGGCAGGTTCTGGATTAGGTAGTCATGGGGCTACACATTTCTTACTACCTACCCACCACGTACAAGTACACACAAAATCCATCCTTGAGTCACAATTTTTTCAAATTACTTAAAAAAAACAGTACAGCCATTGTAAGGGTTAGAGGTATTAATCTTGATTTCCTGAAGAAATTCCAACTGAGATAATCAAGAATTTCATTGCAGTTCCAGCTAGATGAGATTTATTTTCATCTCTAAAACCATGATGACAGGTGCTGCTAAGCAGATGGGAGGGGTCTTCTCTAAGGCTTAGATATATCCCAAGGTAGAATATCATAAGCTGTTCGTTCAATAATGGTGTCAACTTAAGCAATCTTAATATTTTCTTCTTCCCACTTGTTCATATCATCATGCTCCCTACTCAGTTATGCTGGTAGATGTTCCAGACTGGAAACCACATCTGGTTTAAAAATAAGACACTATTTTTCTATTACGGTTATTTTTCATCTCTGTTGCTTACTAACTCAGGTTCAGTATGTGATTCATGAAAATTTATAGCTCTGCACATGAAGGGATAATGTGGAAACAGGGCAGAGAAGTGAATTCCAAAGCTGCTTAAACAGTGTTTAAAAAAAAAGTGCTTGTGGTACTACATCTATAGTGGCAGTGCAGAGACTTTCAGGCATAATTTTTCTATTAAGATTCAGGCTTTCAGTCAGTTATGCAAATATGTTTAAAGGAGTAGTGTTGTTGCAGCTATAATGCAGCTATGGTACATGATCTCCCCTTTGAAACTAGAAAGATGTCTTAAGTAACCAAAAGTATGCTAGAATTTTCTAGCAACATCAAGTGGTCTAACAAAAGATATTCCCTGTGATCTTGCCTCAAATAACACCAGACTTTGATAGTGCCACAGCTTTCAGTAAGACTGCTGATGATAGTAGTAAAGATCTGTATCTGTGTTAATGATTACAGAATTGGTACTGTAGTTCACAAAACATTTCTTTCTGAAAATACATATATAAGAGATTTTAGACATCTTGTTATTCAGAACAGGCATAGACAAATTTCAAGTAGACAAATCTTTTCCTTGGAAATATCTCTGGTAATGAGGAATAATTTAAGGAAAAAGCAAAATCCACAAACTAGCCTGTATTATGGTTTTTGATTTTAATTTTTTTTTCCAGAGGATGTCTCCAATGGCTTCTTAATATTTCTCATATAGTCAACTTATTTTCGCTCCTTGCAATCTGTGACCTCCTGTTATAAAGTATTTTATTTACAGACCACCCTGGTTCCTTTCTCAGCTGAATACTGTCACAGGCAAATATTTTCATAATAAATTTACATGTACATACAGCAGCAGCAAACATCCACCTGCATTTTTTTCATGCAAGCCTTAGCCTGTATTCTTGCAGTCTATGCCTAAAATAAGTTATTTAATTTAAAATCAAGCAATAAAGTTTTCTCTCTTGGCCTTTGATAATTAGAATGCCAAAGCCAAATAAAGAATGACACCTTACATTACTTACTGCTAATCATACTTTACAATACAACTAGGGAGAAATGATATTTCTACAGTTTTTATTACATGGCATTGTCATACACTACTGTAACTCTCTTGTGTTACAAAAAGCAATAATAAAAGTCAAACTTGGTAATTGCAGTCTTGGTATAGAAACTCCACAAGAAATACTTTATTTCCTCTCTCTTGTAGTTGGTAAAAGTGATTGCATAGCAAATGACACAGCTGCTCTTAATGGCTAACTGGACATGGCTTCATTAGAGATATTGTAAAATTAACATATCTTAAACTGTCCCCTCTTCTTGGCAGAGATACAGAATTTGCAAATGTACTAAGTAAGGCTTCTCAAATCCTTCACAGCATTGTGGTCTCATTCCCAGAAGAACTATCTATCTCCAGGAGACTCTACAAAGGCAAAGCAAATCCACCTATCTCCAGGAGACTCTACAAAGGCAAAGCAAATCCACCTATCTCCAGGAAACTCTACAAAGGCAAAGCAAATCCACCCATCAAGGGATATAGTGTGCCTTGTTTGGTGGATCTGCTGTGGCTACCATTTTGTTAACTGAACCCCTGTTCCTATTTTTTAAAGCTGTGTATTTACACTACAAACATTTGCAAAATAAATCCATATTTGAGATGGATCAAAAATTGCTTTCTGTGGTGGCCGGCCTGTCTCCCTGTTCCCATTTCATTAGTGCTGCCCTCACAGTTAAAGTTTTACTTCTGACCACAACACATGGTTCACCATTGCCTACAGAAAAAAAAACAGAAGTCCTGGTCCTGCAAATTTGGTCTGGTCAGCCTGGCTCTGCAGCTGGTGAGCTGCTAAGATGTCAAGGAGCTATTTCATATATTGCCTAAAGAAAGCAGGGTGGCATATTTTGCTGATCCTGCTATATGTTTATTCTCAAGAATCAAGGACTGCAAAAAGACATAGGTTTGAAGTTCTTCTGTTAGGAAGTCATAAAGCACAACAATTAACATTTACCACACTCTATATTCTCTTCATTCTGCAAAATGTCCAATCTTTATTCAGTTGTCACACAGAAGGTACATTGGTGAACGTGGCAGCTCTTGTCAGGATGTGGCAAATCAAAGCTAGATTGTAATAAACAGTTACATTAGTTTCATCTATAAGGTCCTATCTCTAGACCTTAAGCACTGCCCTAAAAAATCAAGAGAGCTCCTCTTTTTTTCTTTTTTTTCCATAGCATCATCTCTGATTATATTGCTTTATTTGCTGTGTACAGTTATTTTTGGAAAGAGATAACTTGTTTTGGAAAAGAATCCTGCTGATGTGACATTATTTGGCAGATGAGTAGCTTTCCCCATTCCCCACTCTCCTTAGACTGATTACAGAAAAATGTCAGAATAATACACATGTCCATTTTTCCCATTGCATTTGATCAACTGTAATGTTTTTGCACAAATCTTATTTAGATACTGATTCTTACACCAGACTAAAACCTCACGTAGGCACCAGCAGTAAAGGTAGTGACCAGCCCATGCTATCACCACTTATACATTGTGTAGAAATTATAACATCTCAATCTGTGATAAGAACAAGTCCATATACTGACAGTCCTGAATGAGGCTAATGTTTGAAATAACACACAGTAGAGCAAGGTCATGAGACAAGCCGCTTCTACCGAAGAAATTATAGCTATCACTTAAGATATCTTTGGCCTCGGGTCTTCTAACTCCTGGACTGTTTTACTTGTTCATGTTGAAGTGGTATATATGGACTTTTCAGTAACTGAGATGTTTTATACAGGAGCCTTACATGAAGCATCTATATTCACCACACTTTCTTTCCTAGATTGCGACTTTGGATGATAAACCCTGTTGGCAAAGGTGAACAGAAATGGAGCTATTACGGTGGCATCTCTTAAACTATCAGGAGTCATGAGGTCAGAAGTACGCTCTTTTCAGGGTGGTAGGAAGGTATCAACTCACCTTCCAGTTGCAACGGAAACCTAATATCTGGTGGTTTTGGTTTTTTTTTTTCCCATCCACATAAGGTTATTTTGGGTTAATTCAGGCTCTTGGTGTATTCAGTAGCTGACAAAGATGAACCTACAGTTCTGAAGAAGCTGCTCAACTTTCACCAGATCAATGCAGTAAGCACTTACTGTCCTATGTTATTTCCAGCATTCCTGAGAAGGACAAAGTGTGATTTATACTTTTCTGCTTATAGTTCCCAAATCAGTCATGTAACTGAATAAATCTCCCTCTTTTTTCTCTAATTCTCTCTCTTTTTGTTTTATTTCTTTCCTTTTTTTTTTTCAGTCTTCCTAACTAGTTGATAAACCCCGAGTTTTGAAGATTTTTCTAAATCTGCAGCATGGTTTGCAGAGCTAGGTTTTTTTTTTTGCTTTAATTTTTGAATGACTCTTGCTATTTCACTACTACCAAGACCTACATTAGTCAGTCTTTTACCATCTGCATTGTACACAGACACACGTTCCAAGTGAAAAATTGTCAAACAAATTGCAGTGTACAGGAGTCAGGCCTTTGTCTTGATGATATATAGTCATATCCCTAGCAGCATATCCTTAACAAAGTTTTGTAACTACATCGTGCAAGCCAGTTCCTCATTAAAGATCATTGGCCTAATTACAATGACAAGTACTATTAACATTTTGGTAATGGCTGATTTTTGGTACCGTCATTTCATTACTACCATAGAGTTAGCCCAGTGTAATGACCACAACTTTCTATATTATTGCCATATCTTTTTCATATCCTTTCACCTGGAAGACCTAACTATACTGAGTGTCTTTTTTCAACCTGAAAGGAGGGCTTTCACTTGGATAAATCGTCTCAGTCCTTATGGAATTTCTTTTTAGACAGAGCTATTCATGAATTACTATACTAAAAAAGTGATTAACTGCTTTACTTAGGTTAAAATGAGTGCTTGCATGACCTTTATTCATTAATAAGATGAAGATTTGCTAAAGAAAAAACACAAAATGTTAACAGTGCCTACTCAAAACAGCCTAGACTTTAAGAAGGTAAGGACAGATAAGGTAAGCCTCCTCAGAAAGCCACAGCAGGAGCTTCTAACTAACAAAGTTCTTCTATGTGTTGCTTGGTTTATTTTAAAAAGGATTATTTCTGCGTTTTCACTCCTTATGAGACAGAGAAAAATGTCTTGGTAGAATGAAATAAATAGGTTGTTTCTGATGGAAGTAGCGTGGGAAGACGTCAAGGTTCGAATCTTAGTTCCTTGATTCATATAAGCCTATGTGTAACATAAAGCATATCAGTTCTGTTCTTCCATGACTCCTAGCTGCACTCATGACCTTCAAGCTGATTGTCTCCTTTTGTTCAAGGATCCAGGCACAACATACAATTTCCATGCTAGGGAGAGATTACAACTATGACACTGGTCTGCAGAGTTACCCTACTGTTTTGCATTTGTGTTAGCTTCAAACTGTATTGATAAAGCCCCAGAGACTGGTGACTAACTAAAAGTTTGAGACATCACAGGATTTCCAGTTCACGATTTTTCTTTTAGCTTTTAGCTAAACAATGCCATCCATGTCCAACAAGAACAAGAGGCTTTGAGATCCAATGCATTGATTTTCCATCCAAGTACCCAGCCTGACTAAATTTTCATTGGGCGTCTTCCTTTATTCTCTTTTTCTACGTACAACCCATTAGATGAAAGAATTATCCATACTTGTATCATTTAATGAAAATGCATGACTATCAAGAAAGCTCTGAGAGACTATTAATACATAAGACTTTAACAAAATACTGCTTCCTGCCTTGCTTCTTTCCATTCTTTTATTGTTTTTAATTAATGCATTTTAATGTTCCTGGGGAACAGTGATCAATAGCACCTGGAGAGTAGTAAGGAAAGAAAATGAAACCAACCTTCAGAATAACATTTCTTGACTTTCCCCTCAAAAAGTACATATTATTTCCCACATCATGAGTGCATGTACTAGGTTTTGAAGGTCACAGCAACATACTATGAAAAAAAAAATGTAGGGAGGGAACTTTAAGCACTGTCTTTGCTTTCTGTTTGGCTTCACTAAGCTAGTCTGCTGGATGGAAGCAAGCAGAACTGACTACTTACCTGAGGATACTAAACAGCTAAAAATCTCTTTGAAAATTGTCAGTGCTAATTTTATGTTTATTTCTGGTGATTTTTTTCAATTTGAACTCCATTTATATGGAATTTTCAGAAGAATTGAAATTTTCATTTCCAACACTGCAATCCATGTGAACTACCCACAATAAGTAGTAAATTAGAGAATCCCGAAACAAAACAAAATTAATAAATGGATACTTTAGATGTTTTAAAATTACTAGGAAGAGTGAATGTAGCTGCTTTTCTTTTTATTATTGACTCTATCTTGTCTGCTCAGTTCTGTGATGGATACCTTTATAAATGTCACACTTCAACAGCATTATTCTAGATGCCTAGTATTTATCCTGAGCTATTTCTGCCTCAGGTTTTCTTTGAGGTAAAGGAAGTTTGGCATTTTAAGCAAACTGGAGCTAGATCCTGTCATGGTAAAAAAGAGTCCAGGATAGAGAAGCATTTTTGCACACAACAATTCAACATTTCTTACTGGATTCTGTGATGGGTAATTTTCCTGAGGAAGCTGTTTGCAGTTTATCTTGTGTTACCAAATAAAAAAGGATGTGAGGTGAGCACTGGGAAGCAAGATAGCCTTGTGCCTTGATGTGGCTGGGGCAGCAGGTCAGGGAAATTCTGGAAAAGAGCAAGAGGGTACTTGTCCCTTGTGAGCCCATGTGCATGTGTATCTAGGGAAAGTTCCTGCAGTGCCTGCAGGACCACTCAGGAGGAGCAGGCATGGCAAGCAGGGAATCATCCTCTGTGTAGAGGGGAGAGGGAGGGTGTTGGGAGGCGCAGCTAGCTGGTGCACAGCCAAATTTCATAGATGAGGCAAAGAAAGTTATTCTAGCTTGCAACAGGAACCTCTACGTCCCTGTCGAGCCTTGAAACTTGCTAAGTTGAGTGCAAGGTCACAGCAAAAAGATGCAGAAGATAGAGGAAGGACTGGTTGTCTTGGATTTTAAGCTGTGACTAGGAAAAAAAAGAGAAAGAAAGAGAGAAAGAAAGAAAGAGAGAAAGAAAGAGAGAGAGAAGAGAGAAAGAGAGAGAGAGAAAGAAAGAGAGAAAGAAAGAAAGATAGCAAGACAGAAAGAGAGAGAGAAAAAGAAAGAAAGAAAGAAAGAAAGAAAGAAAGAAAGAAAGAAAGAAAGAAAGAAAGAAAGAAACTGTTGTACACTCACTTTAAGAACAAAGTCCAAATGCATCAGCCTTCAAGACCTCACTAACTCCAACACATGGTCTTTCTTCCGCGGTATTTCTTCCTGAGAGCCTGTCTCATTGGCTAAGTTAGTAGAGAAGAGTCTCAAAGAGAAAAGCCCCCAAAACACTGAACTTTTCTCATTTCATGACACCAGCGTGCTGGTGTGGGTGCAAAAATAGACAAAAAAACCAAGAAGATGGTCTTAATGCTCACTTCATAGGAAGCCCCAACATGAACATCTGAAAAAAAGCCCCATACTTTCCAGAAATTTTTCGTGCAGGGTATTGTGTTCTTCCTCTATAAAACCCTTGAACTAAAGCAGGAATTTTCTTTTTTCTTCATAAACAAATATACGTAAATGCCTGGGAATTCCTCATGTCTTGGCTCTTTTTTTCAGGGCACTTGAAGAGATTGTGTGGGCTCTCTCCAGGGAGTCTGTCCTGAAGATGTACAAACACAGCCAGTATTGTCATTCTGCCTCTTTTCATCCTGTTATTGTGAGTCTGAAAACATATGGTGTTTTTCTTAAAGCTTCAGCTACCAGAGTAATGACTGTTAGCTGTTTACTTAGGTTATTTTGTATTGGCCATGGAGATTTTAATATCAAAGCAGTTTGCAGGCCTTAATATGTGTGAGGCAGAAACCCATCAAATCCTGATTTTGCAAGTGAAGAACCAAAGCCATGGAAAGATTAAGAAGTGTAAGATCACACAGGAAATCTACTGCATGTACCCAGGTTTTTCCAAGCCCTTTAGGCTAGTGCCCAAATCACTGATTCATATTTTATTCAGCTTTCATGTAAGATTAACAAGCAAACAGAATTCTACGGTATTTTGAACATGTAAAAATGACTGAAAAGGTTATATCTAAAATCTTAGGGTTCTAAAGAGAAGTAAGAACAAAAATTGTTTCTGCTTTACAGCATTTAAACAAATCTCATTCCCTTTAGGACTTGAAGGTGGTAATTCTGTTATTTCCTCCATCACGAGAAAAAGATGAGTTTTAAAAGAACACTTGTCACAATATTCCTTCTGGCATCCCCTTATGATAGAAGACCTCTTGTACTTCATGACCAGAGTATGATATTATGCAACCGACTATGGCTATATGTCTTATTAAAAGCATAATAACCAGCTTGTAACATGTTCAATGCTCAGCAGGCCTGTAGAAAGAACTGACAGATTTTGAAGTGACTGACAAGGACATAATAAGACCATTTCTGTTCTGATTCACGAGAACCTGACCTTTCAAAATTCTTCCTGCATGAGGACACTGACCTACCAATACAGTCAATACCCCCTTATATGTAAAAATACTCAATCTCAGCAAAGAAAACAACCTCCTGAGTATATAAAGAAATATTCCTTTTAAGAAAGGTGATAAAGTACCTAACTTAACAACCATCTTTTAACCCTCTTTCTTCAGAAGAAAGAAAGTGTCATGCCCAGACTAGATTTACAGTACCCCTTCCCACATAAAAGGCGTAAGTATCAGGAACTCCCCTTTGACATTTTTCCTTGCCTTGAGGGATACAGGGAGAAGAGAGCTGCTCAAGAGCTTGCCCAGATTTCAGGGGCAGAGTTGAAAGAATGATACAGGAACCAGTGATCCAAAATGCAATAAACTCAATACAGGCTCTCCATTTGCTTCCTTTTCCCATTATCTTTGCAGACCCTGTCCGAAGCCAGCAGAAGTGTTACTTTTGCCCTTTCAGTCCAAGGTCAGACAGGGTATGGAAGCATCCTAATTCCAGACTAAGGAACTGAGACCATTTGGAAATCCAGCTGTTTGCTGACACAGAAGGTCCGTGTTACTTGCCTAAGATTTACAACTGTTTATTATTCATTCTTTTCTGCTTTTTTACTGAAACACTTTATCTTTGGCAACCTTGGCCCTAACTCACTTGACTGCACAATGAGAAGGCACATTTCTTAAAGTAGATAAAATATATTTTACTTGGTCTTTTTTTGTCAGAGCTGTGTTATGCTGCTGTCCATCAAGAGCTTAATAGCTGTAAGAAATGTATTCTGCATCTTCATTCTCCATTCAAGGGTCCCTTAACAAGGTATTTTAGCTGTCCTGGTCTGTAACCTCACTTAAGAAGTCAATTTTAGGCTTCTCTTCCATTCAAACCATTCTGACAAACGGTAGCTGCTGAGCAATTTAGATCTCTTACAGCATACTCTATCATCTAATCATTCTAACATTGACATTGCTGAGAACCACTTAGGTCCTCTGCAGTCTTGTAGAGGTTTGGTTGAGTGAGAAGGGGCACGATCCTGTGTCAGTCACTGAGCAGTCTGAGCAACCCAGGCTTTGAGCAAGGGTTAAGCCCAGAGCTAGCGACCTTGCACTCCCCTTGCACGGAGCAGAACAAAGAACCTCGTGGTGCCTGCTTCAGCGGGAAGCGAAACTACATCCGGGAGGGGAGGGGGCGGTCACGGCTCTGAATATGTAAACCTATGGACCAATCACAAGTGCGATCGGGGCGCGCGATTAACATATGCATAGTCTATATAACTACTGCTTTCTTTGTTAATAAACGAGAAGCTTCCATACTCACATTGAGATCAAGTAGCTTACTCCGGACCGATCCCCAGCACCTGCGAGCGCGCCTCCCCCGCTTTTCCCCGTACTACAACTGGTAGCAGAGGATGGTTCCCTTCGGCGTGCTCTCTCCGAGACTGCGGTAAGCAGCGAAAAGGAGGTGTTGGGAAAAAGACGGCTGGGAGCGGTGATGTTCGGGTCAAATAGGGCAGAACAGACACTGGAAGGGTTGGCCACCCAGCTCCCAGAGTTCAGGTGCTGTTCAGGTTCATGAAAGGGCAGAGCAGACACTGGAAAAAGGGCAGCCATGGAAATAGAGGCTGCAGTCATGCTGCTTGCAGATATCCTCTCTAAGAGAGGGAGCAAGACAGTGGAGAAACAGCTAATTAAGCTGATAAAGTTGGGCCAGCGCTGGGGACATTTTAAAGACACAGCGCTTGTATTTTCTGTGGAGGAATGGAAAGAAGTGGGAGACATTATGTGGGAAAAGACTGTTGAGAGGGACCCCGAGGAAGAAGAAATTAAGGAGGTGCGTGAACTCTGGCAAAACGTGATAGAGACTTTAAAAAATATGAGGGCAGAAGGAGAGGTCGCCCGCGCGGCTGCTGAGATGCGGCCGGCGCCGCCGGAGCCCAACCCCCCCGCTAAAACAGAGAAACCTGGGGTTCTGGCTCGTTTCTTCGGGTTACCGGCGGTTAAGAGCATGTCGGCAAACATAAAGCCATCCGTGGCTGAGGTCCGTACGGCGGTAGAAGCGGCGAGCTCCCGGGAGAAATGGCGCGGTAAGAATTTAGAGGAGGAGGCTGCGAACAAAGAACCACGTGGCGCTCCTAGGACCGCGTGGCAAGGCGAGCGGAAACAGGAGGGGGAGGGGTGGTCAGCCCCTCCGGATGCTGCGCGGCTGGCTGGCGGAGAGGCGGGCGGGCTCATCCCCTCTGCGCCGCTGGAGTACCCGCCCCTTCCGCCCTCGCCCTGTCAATCAAGATCCACACCACCTGACCGTGGGAACCTGGAAACGGATGTCACGAGTCTCCTGCAACAGGTTTTGCGGGAATTGCAGGATTTAAAGGTACAGCGACCCGAATTAAGAGCATCCGCTCCTGGATTACAAAACAAAGACAACTCCAGGGATGCTCCGCTTCCACCTGCACCTAGGGCACCGAGGTGGAGTGGGGTGATTCGTGATGCCATATTAGAAGGACACTGGAGTACAGCAGCAAATCTAGGAGGAGTAGGAGCTTTTCCAGTGCTACAACAGAATGGAGTAGCTACTTGGGAACCACATGATTGGAAAATTCTCCAACAAGCAAAAGCTGCAGTTACCCAGTATGGAGTAAAATCAGATGCTACAAGGAATATAGTCTCCTGGATTTTTTCTGCGGATCTTTTATGCCCGCATGACTCCCAAAATTTAATGAAACTGTTGCTGACACCTACTCAGTTCCTGTTGTGGGGTTCAGAATGGGCACAACGAGCAGCCAATGAAGCTGCACGGAGAATGAACGATCCAAATGATCCTTTACATGGAGTTACTATGGATATTCTCACAGGCCAAGGAGCTTATTCTACGGTGCAAGCACAGTTACAGTTACCAGCAGTAGTACTACAAAAATCTGCACAGCTTGCATTTGAAGCATTCCAAGCCTTGCCTGGCTCCGCGATCCCGTCATTCGGATCGGTGGTCCAAGGAGCTACGGAAAAATATGAGAACTTTATTAATAGACTATGGGAAGCCGTAATGAATCATCCTGATCTTGATGAAGATAACAGGCAGCAGATGTTAAAGATCCTGGCTTTTGATAACGCAAACAGACAAACTAAACAGTTGCTCGCTAGCTTACCTAAAGGTGCAGGAGTGGAAGAAATGGTGAAGCGAGTCGAACGTGCTGATATGCAGAGAGCTAACAATACCGTTGCTGCTGCTGTGCAAAGTGCTGTTAAGGAGGTGGTTCAACCTTTGGCAGCGCTGGTACAACAAAAAGGGACACGACGACCAACGCGAGCGGGACAATCCTTTCAAGTAAATTGCTATCGATGTGGAGAGAACGGACATGTCAGAAAAGATTACCGAGCTGCTGTCTGGTGTGATACCTGCCAGAGGAATAATCATTCAACTAAGGCTTGTCAGGGAAACTTCCAAAGGAGCGCGGAGAGGGGCCGCGTGAGGAAACAAGTCAACCCATCATACGAACCAAAGGTTTTTTACAACAGCACCAACCAGCAACCCGAGGAAGCCTGGGGTTCGACGTGGAAATTACAGTAGATGTCACCTTGCGAAGTCAAGAAGTACAGAAGGTCCCTACTAATGTACAGGGTCCGCTAAGCGGGGATTTCGATCCCATGGGAGGACTTCTGTTAGGACGATCTTCTGCTGGTATAAAAGGACTTATAATACTTCCAGGAATCATAGATGCAGACTGTACCGGGATCGTATATATTATGATGTATACGCTTAATCCACCTATGTTTGTGCCAAAAGGTAGTCGAGTTGGACAAATAATCCCCCTTTCTGCCTATCAACAAGGTGCTAATACGACTACCTACCGTGGAGACCGTGGATTTGGCTCCACAGGACCAGCGGTATGTTTTACCACGAGAATGGACAACAGACCAAATATGTCAATCACAATGTCTCAGAACAACACTCATATAAAGGTACAGGCCTTGTTGGATACAGGTGCCGACGTCACCATTGTCAGTCGACGCGTCTGGCCAAGTAACTGGACACTAGAAACACCTGATTCACACATTGCTGGCGTTGGCGGGAATTCTATGACAGCTGTTAGTCATCACCCTGTGACCTTACACTTTCCAGAGGGACAGCGTGTAACTTTGAAAGTTTATGTCTTGTCCTTGCCTGGGGTTTTGGAAGCACTCATAGGGCGAGATGTTTTAAGTCAGATTGGTGCGGTTCTTACAACCACCCATTTTTGATAATGGCCGCTGGAGAGCAGTCGCCCAATCCACCCTTAACTTGGTTATCAGATGAGCCTGTGTGGGTTGACCAGTGGCCTATGACTGAAGAGCGACTGCAGATTACTAAGGGACTGGTGGAGGAACAGTTAAAAGCAGGACATATCAAACCCTTAGTTAGTCCTTGGAATACACCCATTTTTGTCATCCCTAAGAAAAGTAGAAAGTGGAGATTATTACATGATTTACGGAAAATTAATGAGCAAATGCAAGCAATGGGAGCATTGCAACCAGGTATTCCATCACCTAACATGTTACCAGCAGGATGGCATATATTGATTGTAGACTTGAAGGACTGTTTTTTCACCATACCTTTACATCCTCAGGACACCATGAGGTTTGCCTTTTCTGTTCCTGTTATCAACAAAGCGGAACCAGCTCAAAGGTATGAATGGGTAGTTCTACCGCAGGGCATGAAAAATTCACCTACGTTATGTCAGCTTTATGTGGCATGGGCACTGAAACCATTGCGCCAGCTATGGCCACAGACTATCATCTATCATTATATGGATGATATTTTGTTATGTCAGGCCGATCCTTTTTCAGAAGAAAGTCTCCACAAACTAACAACAACATTGGCGGAGAAAGGTCTCGTGATTGCACCAGAAAAGATTCAACGAACTGATCCCTGGAAATACTTAGGATGGACAATTTCGGATGCTCAAATCCGGCCTCAAAAGGTGGAGCTACATACAGATTTGAAGAACCTGAGGGATGTACAAACACTTCTCGGAGATATTCAGTGGGTCCGTAACTGTGTCGGTATCTCGAACACCGAGATTGCCCCCTCACCGAACTGCTGTGACGATCACACCCTGCTGACACCATACAGCTGTCTGAGACTCAACAAAGTGCGTTGTGGTCAATCATCGCCAAATTACAAACTGCATGGTCATCGCGACGCATTCGTGAACTACCTGTGTCTCTGCTTGTAATTAACAGTGAAAATATGGTTTGTGGTGTCATTTGTCAGTGGCAAAACAAAAAGGGGGAACTCCCCCAGGGCTACAACCAATGCCACTACAAATGCCACGATAAAGATGAAGCTTTTTGGGTGTTGGAATAACAGAAAATGAGGTAAAATCTATTGTTCAAGCATGTCCGAGGTGTGGGGCTCAGGGACCAGGCATTGGTATTGGTGTAAACCCGAAGGGCTTGGCAGCACTTGAACTATGGCAGATGGATGTAATACATATTCCAGAGTTTGGGAGACAAAAATATGTACATGTCACAGTAGATACCTTCTCGAGGTTAATCTGGGCATCTGCAATGTCCGGAGAAAAGGCGCAACAGGTTTGTAAACATTTGTTGGCGTGTTTTGCCTTTATGGGGGTGCCAGAACAAATCAAAACAGATAATGGGCCAGCATACACCAGCCAAAAGTTTCGTGTATTTTTAACACGCTGGGGAGTGAAACATGTTACTGGTATACCACACTCCCCGACAGGTCAAGGGATCATCGAACGCACCCATAGAACCATAAAGGAATATTTAAGGAGACAGAAGGAGGTAGATACTGATCCAACATCACGGTTGCATAAAGTGTTGTTTACTTTGAATTTTCTGTGTTTAACAGGGGACCGAGAAGAACCACCGGTTGTTGTACATCACCAGCAGTTGAAATTTAATAACAACACCATTATACCTCAGTTACAGGTGATTTATTGGGAACCTGCTACAGGGGAGTGGAAAGGACCGGTGCCAGTGATCCTTAGTGGCCGGGGATATATGTGCGTGGCCACCGACCAGGGACCACTTTGGGTGCCGAGCCGATCAGTAAAACCACACCTCCCCGAGAAATCGGATGGGTGATGGAACTGGTAAAAATGGTTCTTACAGGAGTTCTTGTGATTGCAGTTATCTTGTTAATGTTACCATGTTTATTTTCTTGTTTGCAGAAAGCGTTAATGAAACTTGTGAATCAGGCCTGGCTGGCTCACAAACAAGAAGGGGGAATTGTAGAGGTTTGGTTGAGTGAGAAGGGGCACGATCCTGTGTCAGTCACTGAGCAGTCTGAGCAACCCAGGCTTTGAGCAAGGGTTAAGCCCAGAGCTAGCTACCTTGCACTCCCCTTGCACGGAGCAGAACAAAGAACCTCGTGGTGCCTGCTTCGGCGGGAAGCGAAACTACATCCGGGAGGGGAGGGGGCGGTCACGGCTCTGAATATGTAAACCTATGGACCAATCACAAGTGCGATCGGGGCGCGCGATTAACATATGCATAGTCTATATAACTACTGCTTTCTTTGTTAATAAACGAGAAGCTTCCATACTCACATTGAGATCAAGTAGCTTACTCCGGACCGATCCCCAGCACCTGCGAGCGCGCCTCCCCCGGTTTTCCCCGTACTACACAGTCTGAGGAGGAAAGACCCGCCGCATCAGGAGAGATGCTGGAGCCCAGTAAGGCAGCCCAGTGTGCTCCTCGTATAAAGACCAGTACTACAATGAAAAAGCGATGGGTGACAGTGTTAGGTGACTCTCTACTGCGGGGCACAGAGGCACCCATCTGCCGACCTGATGCGCTCTCTAGAGAGGTGTGCTGCCTACTGGGGGCTTACATCAGGGACGTCACGCAGAGACTTCCGAGCCTAGTACAGCCCTCAGACTATTACCCACTGCTGCTGTTTCATGTGGGCACCAGTGATACAACTAAGAGCAATCTGAGACGTATCAAGAAGGACTACAGAGCCCTGGGAGCAGTGGTAAAGGACTCTGGGGACCAGGAAGTTTTCTCATCGATCCTTCCAGTCAAAGGGAAGGGGACTAAAAGGGACAGTCACATTAGGCAAATCAACACATGGCTACAGGACTGGTGCCACAGCCAGGGGTTTGGCTACTTAGACCACGGGAATCCTTTTGAGAAACCCAGTCTTCTGGCAGCTGATGGGGTCCATCTATCACAGAAGGGGAAGATCATCTTGAATCATAGGCTGGCCAAGCTGGTAAAGAGGGCTTTAAACTACATTTGCTGGGGAAGGGGAACGTCAGTCCACTCCAATTCAGCCTGTCTGATGCCAGAGCCAGTAATAGGTGCCTAGAGACTGGAGAAGGATGGCAGGTGGGCAGGAGAGTGCCAGAAGAGCTGCGGAAAGGAATTTCAGGCAGCAAGGCAGCTTCGTTGGGGGCCCAACTGAAATGCCCCTATGCAAACACACGGAGCATGGGGAACAAACAAGAGGAGCTAGAGACGTGCGCATACCTGCGAGGCTATGACCTTATTGGCATCACAGAGACATGGTGGGATGACTCTAATGACTGGAGCGTTGGAATGGAGGGATACAGGCTTTTTAGGAAGGACAGGCAGGGGAGACGAGGAGGGGGTGTTGCGCTCTATGTCAATGATCAGTTTGAGTGCATAGAGCTCTGTCTGGGGATGGAGGAGGAGCTGACAGAGAGTTTATGGGTCAGGATTAAAGGGCGGGCAGGGACGGAAGACATTATAGTGGGCGTCTGCTACAGGCCACCTGACCAGGAAGACCAAGTGAATGAGGCCTTCTACAGACAGATAGATGTAGCCTCACGTTCACAAGCCCTTGTCCTCATGGTGGACTTCAGCCACCCTGATATCTGTTGGAAGGACAACACAGCTGGGCACAAGCAATCCAGGAGGTTCCTGGAATGTGTAGATGACAACTTCCTTCTCCAAGTGATAATGGAGCCGACAAGGAGAGGTGCCATGCTGGACCTTGTTCTCACCAACAAGGAGGGACTGGTGGGGGACATGAAGCTCAAGGGCAGCCTTGGCTGCAGAGACCATGAAATGGTGGAGTTCAAGATCCATAGGGCAGCAAGGAGGGCGCTCAGCCAGCTCACCACCCTGGATTTCAGGAGAGCAGACTTTGACCTCTTCAGGGACCTGCTTGGGAAAGTTCCTTGGGATAAAGCCCTGGAGGGAAGAGGGGCCCAAGAAAGCTGGTTAGTATTCAAGGACCACCTCCTCCAGGCTCAGGAGCAATGCATCCCGACAAAGAGGAAGGCAGGCAAAAACACCAGGAGGCCTGCATGGGTGAACAAGGAGCTCCTGGATAAACTCAGGCAAAAAAAGGAAGCCTACAGAGGGTGGAAGCAAGGGCAGGTAGCCTGGGAGGAATACAGGGAAATTGTCCGAGCAACCAGGGACCAGGTTAGGAAAGCTAAAGCCCTGGTAGAATTAAATCTGGCCAGGGATGTCAAGGACAACAAGAAATGCTTCTATAGGTATGTCAGTGATAAAAGGAAGACTAGGGAAAATGTGGGCCCTCTCCAGAGGAAATGGGAGACCTGGTTACCCAAGATATGGAGAAGTCTGAGGTACTCAATGACTTTTTTGCCTTCGTCTTCACCGGCAAGTTCTCTAGCCTTACCACCCAAGTCGCAGAAGGCAGAGGCAGGGACTGGAAGGATGAAGAACCGCCCACTGTAGGAGAAGATCAGGTTCGAGACCGTCTAAGGAACATGAAGGTGCACAAGTCCATGGGACCTGATGAGGTGCATCCATGGGTCCTGAGGCAACTCGCAGATCATTTTTGGTGCTATCCATCCATGATGGCGCTATCCATCATTTTTGAGAAGTCATGGCAGTCTGGTGAAGTTCCCACTGACTGGAAAAGATGAAACATAACCCCCATCTTCAAGAAGGGGAAAAAGGAAGACCTGGGGAACTACAGGCCAGTCAGTCTCACTTCTGTGCCTGGCAAGATCATGGAGCAGATCCTCTTGGAAACTATACTGAGGCACACAGAAATCAAGGAGGTGATTAGTGACAGCCAACATGGTTTCACTAAGGGCAAATCATACCTGACAAATTTGGTGGCCTTCTATGATGGGGTTACAGCACTGGTGGATAGGGGAAGAGCGACTGATGTCATCTACCTGGACTTGTGCAAAGCATTTGACACTGTCCTGCATGATATCCTTGTCTCCAAATTGGAGAGACATGGACTTGATGGATGGACCACTCAGTGGATAAAGAATTGGCTGGATGGTCGCACTCAAAGAGTTACGGTCAATGGCTCAATGTCCAAGTGGACACCAGTGACAAGTGGCGTTCCTCGGGGGTCGGTATTGGGACTGGTCCTGTTTAACATCTTTGTCGGCGACAAGGACGGTGGGATTGAATGTGCCATCAGCAAGTTTGCCGACGACACCAAGCTGTGTGGTGCAGTCGACATGCTGGAGGGAAGGGATGCCATCCAGAGGAACCTTGACAGGCTTGAGAGCTGGGCCTGTGCAAACTGCATGAAGTTCACCAAGGCCAAGTGCAAGGTCCTGCATGTGGGTCAGGGCAGTCCCAAGCACGAGTAGCTCAACATGAGCTGGCAGTGTGCGTTTGCAGCCCAGAAGGCCAACCGTATCCTGGGCTGCATCAAAAGAAGCGTGGCCAGCAGGTCAGGGGAGGTGATTCTGCCCCTTTACTCTGCTCTCATGAGACTCCACCTGGAGTACTACATGCAGCTCTGGGGCCCCCAACATGAGAAGGACATGGAGCTGTTGGACCGAGTCCAGAGGAGGGCCACGAAGATGATGAGAGGGCTGGAGCACCTCTCTTATGAAGACAGGCTGAGACAGCTGGGATCATTCAGCCTGGAGAAGAGAAGACCCCAGGGAGACCTCATAGCAGCCTTCCAGTATCTGAAGGGGGCTTACAGGAAAGCGGGAGAGGGGCTTTTTTCAAGGACAGGTAGTGACAGGATGAAGGGGAATGGTTTTAAACTGAAAGAGGGTAGATTTAGATTAGATTTTAGGAAGAAATTCTTTCCTGTGAAGGTGGTGAGACACTGGCACAGGTTGCCCAGAGAAGTTGTGGATGCCCCCTCCCTGGCAGTGTTTAAGGCCAGGTTGGATGAGTCTTTGAACAACCTGGTCTAGAGGAAAGGTGTTCCTGCCTGTGGCAGGGGGTTTGGAACTAGATGATCTTTAAGGTCCCTTCCAACCCAAACCGTTCGATGATTCTATGATTTTATGAAATCCTGAAGGAGGGGTTTTCTTTTCACCGAGATGAAGTTGCAGCACTTTATGTCTTTGTTTTTCACCCTTTTCTTTTTCCTCTTTGTTCAAAGAAAAGATCCTGGCTACCTATAACTAATAGCCAATATACTAATGAAAGCAGAATACTTATTACAGTGGCGATGGAAGAAAACAGGAATCTGGTGCCAGAAGTCTTTGAGCTGGGACAGATCTTTCTTGCTGCTGTAACATGGATGCATATCAAACCATGAACTGGCTTTTAAAAAGGTGCTTAATTTTGGCTGAAAGTGAATTACTCATAAAATGAAAAGAAATGGAAGATCACAGTAAATTATGTGAGTCCTTCTAAAGTCTGTGTTACTTTTTTAGTATGGGAGTAAAAACACTGAGAAAATCTCTAGCACTGGTAGTAAAACCTTCCAACATAACAACAGCCTTACTTACTGTGACATTAGAGGAAGGAAAATACTGTGGCTCTCCCATGCCAAATCATGAAACTTCTGAATACTATGAGCAGTTCAAAGTTTCTCAGTTATGTTAGTGTCACTGTGCATTCACAGCAGATTCAAACTCCTCAGAAGTACTGTGTTTCTTGAAAATGTATAGTATAGTTACCTTTGATAAGCATAGGGTGTAAGCACTGGAGGAGATTACGTTTTTTTACACACATAAATAAATAAGTACAAAGACTTACGTAAACTAGACATTAAAAAGTAAATCCAAAGCAGATTTGACTTTGCAAGTTTATTTATATTGCTGCCTCTGGAATTTATTTCTTCCTTCTTCCTATGTAGAAAACTAAGGTTAACCACAGACCTCAAGACCTGGACTGTTTTCCTGTGATGGGGAGAAAGGCTCATGCACACTCCAGTTTCACCCCAGTACAGGCTGGAGAGCAATCAGAGTCTGCCTAGGTCCTGGAGTATAGAGGGACACACAAGCTTAATAGATTAATACTTCCAAGAGCAGATATCTTGTGCGATGTATGCATAATTAATTCTTACCTCATACAAAATAGTTCTATCAAACTTTGTTCAATCTTTCCAAACTGTTAATCCTCATTGTACTTCTCACACAGTTGCATTTCAGCTGTAAAGAATATTACATAACATGTTTCACTGGGAGAAAAATCAGCTTTGTAATGCAAAAGTCACTATAACTCCTGTTAACAGTAGTTTTCTGTTTTAAAACTAGGAAGGGACTAGCTTCCAAAGGTATCTAATCTGTCCCTTTTCACTTCCTTTTGTCAAAACAGCCATTTTTAAGAAAAAGAGAATTACTGTTAGTTTTATTTTTTCCCCTGTTCTTTGACTTGATATAAATTTGCATAATGCTATTCATTATAATTTTCATTTTGACTTTCTAACCTATGTGGCCAGGTTCATCAGCTGTTATGTCACTGTGAGAGTAGATCAATCATTTAAGCCAATTTTGTCTGTCATACTAATTGTTGACAAAGATTAATTGCCTTAAATTGGAATAATATTGGCAAGTTCTGACAGAAGTCACATCTCCCCTTTCCATCCCAGATCCACCTTCAGTGCAGCTTGTGGTCTGAGATAATGAATGCTGTGTGCATTTTTACCCTAAAAATTTGAAAATTGAGAAATATTTTTCATATGCTTCTTACATAGACTAACAACTGCAATCCCCTACAATACGTCAAAACCCTATAGCCCAGATGATATTCTCTCTCCTGTAAAAACCTGTGGAAAAATCACATAATACATTATGGCTCAGAAAAACATTACTGTAACGTACAATAACATCCCAGAAGGAATGATTTTTCTGTTCCATCTGCTGGTGAATTGGGAAAGCCCTGCTTGAAACAGCTTTATGTCTACATGACATCTATTTATCATTCCTTTTACGATACAGAAGAGCTCTTATAAATAGTTCTGCTTGGATTTTGTGGGTAGCAAAAAGTTTATTTCTAAGCAGCTAAATTTTTACTTAAATTTCATATGTGTTTCCTGTTTCCTTGGTGACTTCACTGGAGAGACACTGAGAAAGTTTAGGACCAGGTGCCTGCGAAGGAGATCTATCACAGAGTATATATATAAATTTCCCTGGGACTGTCTACATTTTTGCAAGATCCAGCTTGGTGACAGTACCTCACTGATCCATGACGTAAGTAGCTTGGTATGTGGGAGAAATGGTGTTACACAGGGGAAGTTACCCAAGGAAGAGTGTCACTGCTTGCAAGCTGGGAAAAGTCTTCAGTAGATTAAGAGAGAAAAGACTGAGTGGAAGATCTTGAACCCTCTATAGGGCTTTCAGACCTTTTAGAGATCTCAGATCCAATCTAGGGAATTCCTCTGACTTCTTCAGCTGAGTTCCCACAACACTTCAAGCTGATCCTAGTTCCCTGTAAGCAGTACCCACAGCTCACACAGTTGAGGTCGGGTTGAAACAGCTGTATGTAAAGTGGTGAAAATCACTTGGAACTTCCTTTCTCTGAGAAATCTCTACTTTGCATTCAGAATTAGCACTCTTTTTACTTTTTTTTTTTTTTTTTTTGAGGGAGGAGGGTTGAAAAGAAATTCTGACTTTTGAACAACTTCTGAACGGCCTCCTTGAAGAAAAGTTACGGTTTTGTTTTACTAAAGAGATGAAAAAAGAAAACAGCAGTAGATTTAAAACTTGGTGTCAGAGAGAAGTCTGGAGCCAGACTAGGAGAAGGTAGCAATTCCAGTAAAACAGTGGGTGATACACACCATACTTGAATCCAGTGGAAACCATTAGAATAGTGTCTTTATGAATTAAATGCACTGAGATGGACATTACCACTGTTATGATTTAACCCCAGTCAGCAACTAAGCCCCACACAGCTGCTCACTCACTCCCTCACCAATGGGATAGGGGAGAGAACCGGAAGGGTAAAAGTGAGAAAACTCATGGGTTGAGATAAAGACAGTTTAATAGGTAAAGCAAAAGCTGCATGTGCAAGCAAAGCAAAACACGGAATTCATTCACTACTTCCCATGGGCAGGTAAGTGTTCAGCCATCTCCAGGAAAGCAGGGTTCCATCACATGTAACAGTGACTTGGGAAGGCAAAAAACATCACTCCAAACGTCTCCCCCCTTCCTTCTTCTTCCCCCATCTTTATATGCTGAGCATGAAGTCATATGGTATGGAATATCCCTTTGGTCAGTTGGGGTCAGCTGTCCCAGCTGTGTCCCCGCCCAGCTTCTTGTGCACCCCCAGCCTACTCGCTACTGGGGTGGTGTGAGCAGCAGAAAGGGCCTTGACTCTGTGCAAGCACTGCTCAGTGATAATGAAAACATGTCTGTATTATCAACACTGTTTTCAGCACAAATCCAAAACATAGCCCCATACTAGCTACTATGAGGAAAATCAACTCTACGCCAGCCAAAACCAGCACAACTACAAAGTAGGGGAGTTTAACTTGCAGAATCTTCCTTTTACCCCTTGCTTTCAACTTAGAAAACAGCTTTTTCACTGTATTTAGAGGATTCACAACCTATCAAGCCTGATGGATGTCTCCTTGTCTCCAGCTAAGAGACAGGTGGTATTTGTTTAAAAGGTGGCATAGTTCCAAAATATGCCTATTGTAAGAGCTGCTGATCTCTGGCAGGAGAGAGTGTGAAACTTAATTAACTACGGATGCCTCTTCCCAATATTTATTCCTACAACTGAGTTCTGTGATGAGTTTAGTATTATTCATAAAGCTGAGTGAAAGTAGGAACTCTTCCATATGGCAAATTTTTATATCTAAAAGTGGTAGGTGAAAGCATTTTTCACTTTTTTCATAAAGAAAATAATTTGAAGAATTTTCAGAATGAAGTGTCAGAATTTTGCATTGCGACTACTCTTACAAATACCATACATCATAACAGTCAGAAATATAGAAATAAAGAAAAGTAAACTTAAATGAAAAAGAGAGGTTCATTTCCCTAAAATAATTCCAATGACATTGATAAAATCCCATGACACATATTATATATCTGCTGGGAAATTTTGACTGCATTTAAGTGTTTGTGAAAAATCAGACTGGCTGTGACATCACACACTGTAAACTCCTCCAGTATTAAGTGCCTCAAGCTTGTCCAACACCACAGTGTGAATACAGTATGAAACATTGATATTGCAACATAATATATACATTCTCTTTCAGATACTTTTTGCTCTAATTTTAATAGAAGTTGTAATGATCTTCTGAATAGGAAAATGTGATTACTTCAAGGTGGTAGGGAGTCAATGGCATATTTCAGTGAAAAGAGTGTCACATGTTCTATGTGCTTCTCATTGAAGAATTTCTTTTTCTCTTTAAATCATGAATGGTTGTGTGATAACATGACAAATACAGTACACAATGTATTTCACTACAATCTTATTTTAACTTCTACTTTAGCATAAAAGTATTATTAAACTGTTGTGACAATTATAGAGTCCAAAATGCAACGTCTTTTTAGGATTTTAAATAGGTAAGTGCATGTGAAAAAATTATGCTGGAGTAGTGGTAGGAAACTTTAAATTCCTAAGAGTGAAATGTCTAAGTCTTAGCTAGTCATAGAAATGAGTGACCTTCTCTTACCGGAAAAAAAAAATGCACACGTTTACCTACCTAGGGAATACTTCTAATGTAATCTAATTCTTATTCTGCAATAAAATGGATCACTACAGTGTGTCTGTTTCTCTTCTCTGATTGTAAAACAAGTCTGAAAAGACTAGTTCAGGCTTAAGCAGCTAACTTTTAAATTCCTAGTGAGGATAGATGTATCTTACATATCAATATATATTCAAAATATTTCTCTTCAAATAACATAGGTTTTAAATTATCAATTTTTTTAACTTTGATTTTTTTCTCAAAGCAGGAAAATAAATTCTACTGAGAATTTTTACCTTCAGTCACTGTTGAGAAATCCATACAATTTTTTCAATTTATTTAGAGAATACTTGAATAGGAAAAGTTTTTTCCTCCCTCTTATACAGTTTTTTAAAGTAGCCCATTGAGTATAAATTAGACTTAAATAAAGTAAAATTAAAAATTACATACAAGTTTGATAACAAAATAGGCTGTTTAATTTCATATTAGATGTTGGATGTAAAAAAAGTAATTTCTGAACAAATAAGAATGGGAATGATTTCAAATTTAATCGAGGTAATTATATCTGCATCAAGGAAGTCAGATTTTGACTCTTAGCTAGACTTATATATGTCATCATAACTATTTTTTTTCTGAATTTATCAATTTAAAAAATACAGGGATAGGAAGGCAAGTATATGGACATTGATGATGGTTAAATTAAAGCTAATTCCATATATTTTATAAAAGATAGCTTTTGCAGAACTAAATATTTTTTAATTGATATTTCTCTTTGTAAACTTTTATTTTGACTTGGGAAGGAGTGAAGAATAAACCTCAGATAAATAAGAAAATGAAAATAATCTGCAGATATTCTTCACCAACCTGTCAACTGTTCACAAGCCACGTTTTTCACAGTTCTTATTGCACATGCATTTATAGCACGAGCTGAGCCTTTCCAAAGGCGTGAGCTGCTAAAAGTGCCTCATTGAAAAGAGAGCATAAAAGCCTAGGAAAAACACCTTGCCGGTATAAATTACTTTTCAGTTATACAAATCTCCTTAAGAAACATAACAAAAAAGGGTTGTGCAGACAGCCATAAAGAAATTGTTACCTATGCTTCACAGAACACTTAATTTTCACTTGTATTATTAATTATAATGTTTTGCAGTTCTCCAGTGCTTTCCATCTGAGAGCTGGAAATCACTTTGCAATTAAGAATGAATTACTGAAGGTAAGAAAATCATGTTGCTCTAGAAATGCCAGATCAGTAACATTATACCTGGACATTTTCTAGGATTGTTTTCTGAAGACAGTAGTAGGCCAAGAACCATGAGCAAATAGTAGATTAAAAGTTTAATAGTTTTTGTTGTTTTTTTTTTATCTTCCTAGTTGACCTTAATCGTGATCTTCTGTTTTAAAGAATGATATAAAAAGTTTACTTTCAGACTGTGAAAGGAGGGAAACTATGATTTTTAGAAAAACCTGCTGTGACAGCAGACTTTGAAAAAAATAGCTTGTGCAAGTGAAAACTTGACTGCACAACTGACTGTAACAAGTGATGAAAAAAAATCAGCAAGTTAAAAAATGCTAAATAATTTCTCTGACACCTAAGTCAATAGAGCTTAGTTATCAGACTCTGAAAAGGCTATCAGCTCCACACAGTAGAAAATATAACCACAGGGTTAGTTTTATGAAGGCAGCTAGAAACAGAAGTCACACAGTAATAACAGACAGAAGGCTGGGTTGTCATTGGCTTTGCTATTAGTGATGACTAAAGACTAGAGGGAACACAACTGGATCTTGATGTCTAAAGTTTCCACCAGGGGGAGGTCATATAAGGGAAATGTCCATACATACACATACTTGTGAACATGTGCACATCTATATACATAAGCTCTGATGCACCTATATATGTAGTGTTCAAATTAAGAAGCAAAATAGCAGATGCTGGAGTATTTCACTGGTTCCTGTGTTGCACAGTGCCATGGCACAATATTCTGTAGCAAACACTACATATAATTTGTTGGTGCCCTCCCATACATGCACAATTCATAAGCTTAGCCAACTGTGTGAAATGGGTGGAGGTTGTATTACCATGGGCTGGTATAAAGCCTGCTACTATAGAAAGTATCTGTTTTTTGTAAATTACCTTTACAAATAATATTTGCTTCTATTTGTTATAATAAATTACATTTGCTAACAGTAGTGATAAATAGACTTACAGATAATGAAGTTTAATATTGACTATTGAAGTTACTGCTATGCACTTCATAAGTTCAAAGAAATCACTGGATTTCTCAGATCAGCCGTCTGCAGAGTGCACATGGAGTTTTATATTTTCTTACTGTGTTTCAGGACTGACAACAAATCTGGTTTTCTATATATAACTTCTGATAACAATTTATCATGCAATGGTATTTTAAGCAATCTTCTGGGATTTACAGGAAAGCACATCTTTTTTACTCCATTATAAAAGCACTGTGTTATGTAAACTCCCATTTGTATTCTCTTCTTCTGTGCTGTATTTTTTTTTTAATTTCTACCACCGGTTCATATTTTGCAAGAAAACTATTGTAGCAGTCTTACAAAAATAAATGGTCACTTAGGCTTAGGGAATATTATATTTTTCTTCTATATATGTTTGTGTGCATGCATGTGTGTGTATATGCATGTGTGAACATGCCAAGATTGTCTAGCTGCAAATCCCAATTTACACATCTCATGACTTGTTTAGTGACTCTAAATATCTTTCCTGTTTAGTAGTGGCTTTCTGATAAGTTTGCTTGACATCTTTCATTATAAATGATTTTGAAGAATCTTTTGAGAAGTTCTGACATCTCTAATGTTTGCCATCGGATTCTGAAATTGGATGTGGAAAAAGCCCAGGGGTTTGAGAAATGTCTTTTCTTTTCCTCTGCCATTCTGCTCAGATGTGGTTGCGATATAATCAGCTGAAAGCCAAGATTTCTTTTTTTGTATCTTGTTTCCTTAGGAAAGATGTAGCAAACTGACCAAGACAATAATTGAACACGAACATCCTAATATATGGGCTGGGCTGGTGCCAATGCCTTGGCAACAGCAACAATGGCAATGATGAACTAGAAATACATCAGTGGCTGAGGAAGAGATATAAGAAGAGGGAAGCCTGAGAGGCTCTGATCAGCCTTTCAGTTCTAATTCATAACTTTAAACATGGCGTGGGGGGAAGTATTGGGACCAAATACAAGGAGGGAAATACAAGTGGGAAAACGTGGTCTATTCCTAGTTACTCATTTGAGCCCTAAGTCCATTGGTGCCTCTTCTCCATCCTCCCCTTCACCCCCACTACACACTCTACCTTACACACCACCAATAGCAAAGTGCAGATGATAATAGACATAATCAGTTCTGTAAATTAAGAGGTAAAAAGAATGATCTTCACTTTGATGTTGTTCAGGCATGATCTTTTATCAGACAACACAGCATAATTGAGGCTGGAAGGGACCTCTGAAGGTCCTTTGGTTCAATCCCCTGCTTAGGGCAGGTCTGACTTCAAAATGTAAATCAGGTTGCTCACAACCTCATCCAAGTCAAGATCTGAATATCTCCAAAGTTGAAGACCCAATTTATGTATATTTGGTTTTAACCATTCCCCCTAAAGAAAGTCATTAATTCAACTCTTTAAATGCTCTATAATAAAAGGCTAAGTTGGAAAAGATAATAATTAGATAGCAAAGTCAAGCACGGAAAAATAAGGAACTGACATATTTAGAGTTTTCTGCAAAACTGTAATTCTGTCACTCTGAGTATCAGGAAACAGCTTTCAGTTACCTGATCACATGTTCTTCTTAGATCTACCACTTTCACTCTGCCTTCTAAGCTCATTTGATGTATAAGACGGGTACACAAAGAGGCAAAAATAATACTACATAGACACATTTTTTCTGGTATTTTCTCATTCTAGAGGAAAATGTAATGACTTTTGCAGTTCAAGTTAATTTATTTTTTTTATAATATTTGTACTTAATAAGCAATAATCAAATATGGAAGCATTCACTCGTTGCTCATTCTACAAAAATATGTGTGTGAGGCCTTTTCAATGAATTAAAAATGTACTTGTTTTTTACCCTCTTTATTTCTACTGCTCACATTCCAGATATAGCTATATATACACACATAAATACAATATGTATGATGTTGTGTGTGTTTACGGTAAAGACAAACATCAGAATTATCTTACAAAAATAAAGAAAAATACTCTGTAAATATATATATTAAATATATTAGCAGAAATGAACATCAGATGAATCACTGAACACAGTATCAAATAATCTGGTATTAAGAACACTGTTTTATTTACCTACATCATGCAGAAAAAGTCCTCTCCTACTTGAAGGAATAGCTAGCTACTAGTCAAACACCAGGAGATCCTAAATACAACTAGGAACAGTTGTTTTCTTCTGTTTGCCCCACCATTTTGACTCAGATACATAATGGACCTATTTTAATCCAGTGCTTTCATTCCAAGAATAATACTCCTGTTTTTGTCATCTTTTTTTCTACTAGACTCTTGCCATTGCTGACCAATAAGGTTTGCTGTAATTTTTTTTTCTCCTAGCCTATAGACCTCTTAGGAGCTTGTTCTTTACTCTTGAGTGTGCTTTTTCTCCAGCTACCCCATTTCTAACTCTCTGCATTAGTTTTTCCTCAGTTCTAAGGACTGCCTTTATCATTATTGGCTGTGTGAACCTATATCAAAGGGTCAGCAACTGAAAAGAATTATTTTCTTCTTCCTTGAAAATAAATCAATTTCAAAGCATCTCCTACCCAGCTGGCAATTACAGTAACAACTACCTCTAACTGTCTCTAAATTCTGTAATCTGTGATATGTTTAATGGTTGCAGAATAAAAACAAACAAAACATACCAACCATGCGTTCAGATAAAGACTCTGAATTTGAGAACATGAGCAATTTGAATAGGTGATAAATCCATCTGGGTGTCAAACATGTCCGTTAGATGCATTAAGAGCCATAAAACCAGCTGTCAAAATCTAATAGAAATATTGTCACCCTTGCAAATACCAGAAAGATACATAACATATATCTTGTACTAGTGCTATTTAATCTATACTGTGCTCCAAATTGTTATCTTTACAATAGTTTGAGTTGTTAGAAAGTCTCCTAAATTATGAGCAAATAACTGAAATTAAATTAGCTGACTCAGTTCCTTTTCTGCTCATAAATTAAACATAATGATGTAGCTTGCTTTTTTTTATATTTCTTCCTACTGACCACATGCCATTGTTGTCCATTAAATTTAGCACACATTTTTCTTTCTCAGTGGTACCCTTTACTTCTGTTCAACAGGAGCACATGAATTATTTGTGACTCACTCTTTAGGCTGTGGAATGTACATATTGATGTTAATAGTCTGCAAAGGAAGAGGCATCCATTTTTGCGGAGGAGAAAGGTCTGGAGGAACTGCTTGGGCTTCTCTCACTGGCAGCATGGTCAGGAAAGTTTCCAATGAAGCAGGGTGTTGATTTACCAGATGGATTACTTAGTACCTATTCTACCCCTTCCACTATATGTTCACTGAGGGCAGATCTCCATGTCCCATAGTGCAAGAGATGTCACGCTGCTGGGCTACTCCTGCATCCCCTCTGTATCCAGATCTGTCACATATGGGGAATTTTAAAACTTTGCCTGTTTCTTTTTGCTCAAGCAGGGCATGTTGCTTTCCTTTGGATCCTGAGATCATGAGAACTGTATTTCCGTATGACAGTCAGAGATCAAAAAGTGCTTGGGGCTTTTGTGGCTGAGGAAGTAAAGAATGCTGTACCATACCTTCAGCGAATAATACTTTTAGAGTTATCCAGCTTCACAAGCAATACAGTACTTTTTCATATCTGATAGCTCTAGGGAATATAATTCACCCTATATACCACACACTATTAAATATATGCATCAAGTGAGTGTGCATTCTGATATGTCCATATCCCACAGATATGATATGTCTACATTGCATTACCTTTACCATTCACCAGAGCTGTTAATTGGATGTGTTTCTGGGGTGCTATTTATGCAAAAGAAAGTCACCTACCCTGGTTTTGGTACCTAGGTGATAATCTTAGGTAATAAGTGCTTAAGTGGTACATACACTGACACATGGTTGTATTGCTGCATTTGGAGTCTTGTTCTTTCATGGGCTGAGCAGTTAAGTAACTCAGATTCATTAGTAAAATATTGGCACCAAAACCAGATACTCCTACACAACAGATATATCAGCTGCTTCAGTTCTTACTATCTCCATCAACATTACTGCTCACCACCCTTCCCAGAATTTCTCATTCCTGATGGCACAGTCAGATCTTTGCATGCTTGAATAGCATATCGTAAACCCCTGAATGTCTGCTGTCCCAAAGAACAGTCTTCTTTTAAGGAAATATTTTCAGTGCTTAACATCTCAGATCTCCCCCAAGATCTATACTTGCGAATATTGTGTGTTTTGCTTCATGATTTTACATTTCAAGAATAAACCAATTTTCTGATTTCTTTGTTGTATAAGCTTGGAGGTGGTGAATGTAGAATACATCAAAATCATTTGATTCTACCAGTATACATTAATGTCAAAACATGTTTGTGTTTAACATACCTGTCAGAGGCTAAACAACTTTCTTATTGAATTCACAAACACAAGCTCATCTCCAAAGACTATTTAAAATAAATGGCAATGATTTTATCAGAACTATCTAAATTTAAAGATTCTTCAAGAATCAAAAATGAACTTGCTTGGGTTTGTTTAAAGCTGAATTTCATCTCTTGTTAAACACTGATGAAGCTGAAAGCATAATAGTCTTTCTGCTTATTTTACAGATGTTCAGTGAAAATTCTAGCACAAGAAAAAGAAACAAATACAGTCAGAGGTATTGTGTCATAACTATTAACTAGACTAGAAATTAATGAGCTAAATATCTTACTTATAAAGTTATTGAGCAAACGAAAGAATGCCAGCAAATTAATTTCACATTTAGCCAAGCATGAAAGAGGTGTATATTCACCTTGAAAATGCAGTAAGAGGGCAGTATGAAAACATGCTGAATAGGGCAAACAGTTCTCTCGCTTCCCTCTTCATATAGCAGTCACCATTGTTCATGCCATTCGGTTCTGCAAATACACAGTAATCAAGACAATGATTTGAAGAATTCCTCTCAAACAACTGAATTAAATGTTGGGGTTTTTTTATTTGCATAGGCGTAACCCATATTTTCCTTCCATAGACATCTCAGGTTTTCCTGTGAACTGCTAAAGATCATAACTAACTCTTAATGAAATTCTTTGCTGTTTACAGACTGATTGTCTGCAGTACCTCAATATTTCTACATTTCAAGCCAAAATATCTTGAAACAAAATGTTCCTGAGAAGGTGAGTGGTTATCAACTTGGATAGCTTGCACTGAGCTTTTCACCACTGCAGCAATTGTGCAATCAAACCTGTGAGGGTAAAGCTGGCTTAGCTATATCTTCCTGAGTTGCTGTTGTCTTTGAGTTTTTCACTGGCATAAGCCAAATCAGGATGCACCTCCATTTTGGAAAAAAAACATAGTTTGATTCTCAGCACTAGACTTCTGACAAAATAGATTAAAACTTTGTTAAAGCTATGTACTATTCATCATTTATAGCTTGGTTTCTTTTCAGTAGTTTTGCTGTGTTTTAAATAATGTAATAGTTAAAAATATGAATAGGTTAAAGAGCATAAGAGGGAAAATCTTCACATGGATAAGTATTTATGGGTAAATAAAAGACAAGAAATAAAAGTCAGGAGTAAATTGTCAGTTCTTGCAGTAGAAAGAAATCACAAATGAAGTTCTTAAGGGACCTTGATGGGAACTCATGTTTTTCAACGTATTGATAAATAAGCTGGAAAGTAAGTAACATGGTGACAAAGGCTGCAGCCTGATTGTAAGGAATTGCAGAAGGACCTCATGAGTCTGTAAAAAATAGGTGTTAAAATTCAATGTAAATAAATGTAAAGTGATACACGTAGAAAAAAATAATTCTGACTTCACATATAAAGCGATGGTTTATTGAGTTTACCATTACTCTGCAGGAGTGAGTTTACCTCTCATAACCCTGTTGACAGCAGGGATTATGACTGATTGGATAGCAAGTGCCTTGAAAATGTCTGTTTAATGCTTGGTAGTTGTTAGAAAAGTGAATGAAATGCCAAAATTATTAGAAAAAAATAATAGAGAGCAAACCAGAAAGCATTAATATGCCACTGGTATAAATCCATGGTTAGCTCGCATATTGAAATGTTGCATTCAGTACTTCTGCTCCCATTTCAAAAAGGGTGTAGAGAATTGGAAACATTTAGAAGAGGGCAGCCAGGACGATTGAAGATATGCTGTGGCTTCTATGTGAAGAATGAGTATGTTGGGACACTGAAGTTTGGGTTAGTGACACCTGAGAAGAGTTATGACAATGATCCATAGGATTTTGTGTGGCATGGTGAGGCTGAAGAGAGATCAATGATTCAAAATGTTGAGAGCACCACATGAAGGTAGGAGAAACCATGTTCAAAACAGAATGAGGTTCTTCATGCAAAGGCTGAATTGTAGAGCTGCCAGCTGAAGTATGTTACAAAAGTTTAAGGTTTATATGGAGTAAATGGGAAGAGTTCATGTCAGAAAAACATATTTCTTCTTACAAAGTCCCTGAGCTGAAAACAGCTAAAACCAAGGAAGGTATTCATTTGCCAATTCCTATACTTGCATCCAATTTTTCCTTTGTTCAAAATAGTATGCCTAGTTAGATGGCCTTAGGTCTGACCAGATACATAACAGTGTTTTAAGGCATGGAAAAAGAGTCTGAGTCATGTCTCTGAATCAGCTGTAAGGGACTCACAGGCTAGCATCTGACTTACTCTTTCCTTTTTCCCCTCTAACTAGTGAAGTTCAAGCTAGTAATTTTTAAGATAGATTTGTTTAGCCTCAGCAATTAAAAATGCCCCTTTTATTTTACAAAAGCGGTATTTTACTGTAACACCTCAGGTTTTGCCCAGGCCTATTGGATGCCTCTGAGCAATGAGCTCTCTTCAGAAAGGGTGTTGTTTTCTGCATGCTATAGAGAATTGCTTTGTCAGATTTGGCACCTGCCCACCTGACCCATTTCTGCATGGCAAGGGACTTTCCCCACCTCCCCACATTCCCTAAATATGTCCTTGGTAAGCTGTGTCTCCTTTGTTTAGCTTTGATCCTTCCAAGGGAATAGTGAACTTACTCTTTTCACCCACGTATGTTTTGTTCCTAGTACTTTAGTTTCAATAGAAAAAGAGAATGAATAAACATGGCTAGACTTATAACTTGATATTTGAGGCACTGTCTAGAGACAAAGGTTAACAATACCATATACAGTTTTAGCTTAATCTTGACAATTTATTACCTCTCTTACTGCTTAACACCTCTCACCTGCAGTCCCAATAAAAGCCACCAATTAGGGATGCAGTGTTCACAGTAACCCTTTTTCTCACAGGATTACCCTCAGCGCTGGATGCTGTTGATGATTCTCTTTCCACACGTTAAATTTCTTGGAGTTAGATTTTGGGGTTAAAATAGTAAAGGTTTTGGAAAGCTCTCTATAGAACTAGTTGTCTCATGTGCTTAACAGTGATCCCCTCTCTGCCAGGGAAGTGAACTAGAGAACTACAGAAATGACATTGGGAATTACCCCTGAGGCTTGGGCACCTTGCGCAGGGATGCAATTTGCTGAAGTCTTCCCTGCCAAAGGACTCCTGAGGCATTCAGGTTTTATATAAGCATTGCTTATACATAGACTCACTTCAGCTCATGATTATGTGAGGGTGGTGAGACACTGGAACAGGTTGCCCAGAGAAGATGTGGATGCCCCCTCCCTGGAAGTGTTCAAGGCCGGGTTGGATGGGGCTCTGAACAACCTGGTCTAGTGGGAGGTGTCCCTGCCCATGGCAGAGTGGTTGGAACTAGATGACATTTAAGGTCCCTTCCAACCCAAACCATTGTATTATTCTATGATTCTGATGTGTTGTTAGCTCTATACGGATGCCACCTAGTAGTAATGGGATATTGCTATTAATACTGAGTTTGATCAATCTGGACACATTTATGGAAAGAAGCATAACCCCAAACCATTATTAGGAGGCAATGTAACAATGTATCACATAAAGTCAGGGAACTTTATAATTCGAAACCTGGTTGCTCTGCTTGTTTGAAAACATACATCTCTCTAGCCAGGAGGGAAGACAATGCATATTACAAATTTGCAAATTCTTTTTCCTGAGCAGAACAGGACCTCATGCTGGCCAAACTCATGAGAGGAAGCTCTTATTCTCTCTCCTTGAAGTGAGCATAGCAATGGTTTTCCAGTGTCTTAAAAGCAGAACACAAATGAATAAACTAGACTGAGGAAACTCATTAAACGGCAAAAACATTGATTTACTGCTTTAGACAAATTAAAGGGTATGGTTGTTGTATCCTTGTCATTTGAGTCTTTTCCTCCTAGTACACTTTGTAGTTGAGCAGCTTTAAGCAGTTTCTGAGGCTGAATCTGTCGCACACAGGCAGCCCCAAGGGGCTCTCCTTCCCTGTGCCACAAAGGCCGGCCGCAGGCTGCCAGCCTCCATGAGTCTTTGCATTTTCCCTCTAAGCTCCTTTTTGGCTCTGCCTCGACCTAAAGGCTGCCACATCTGACACACCTGCAGCTCTCAGAGACAGAGCAACCTCCTTTTTCCAGAGGTTTCGAATGTGAAACAGAGAGGAGGTTGTATGCAGGCAAACTTCCTTTCTGGTGCTCTGCCACAGCCTTTATAAAAAATAAATAAATACAGTGTGTTTATGGTAAAACATAAACACTGAGACAGTTTTAGTGTCTGTCACACTCAAAAAGACCCATAAATCAGAAAAGCGAGGAAGGAAAATTTGATATAGATTTTGGAACTGATAGTATAGGACATTTTATTTTCAAGGGGTGTCAAAGACCTTAAACTATTTTAATAGCAGCTGTTGACATTTTACTCTGTTTTTTCTGCACATGGTTAAAAAGCGTATATGGTTAAAATGAGAGGAACTGGAACTATGGATCATAGGCTAGTACGACTACATCTGTGGTTAAAAAAAGTAAAAGAATAAATAAGACAGAACATGATTGTACCACCAACAGACAAAAAGAACTATTTGTAATAACATGATTCCATGTAGCTCTGTGCCCTAGTGAGAAACTTAGTGCTTCAACAATAATGTTTATATATGAATTTTGCCTACTTATTGTTGAGTTCATTGGCACAATATTATACAGGTTTTTCAAGGCTACTAAGCTGTGTTACATATGCTATTCACAGGCATTTCAACATTGGAAGAAGAACAATTATATACATCGACTTTTGACAGAAAAAAGTCTTAAGGCTTTATAGGAGCTATCATAACCTATGGATTTACAACGTACTTGGGGTTTGTTTAACCAGCAGATCTTTGACTCTCACCTCCTCTATTACTGACATACTAGAGACACATTACAATCTGTCATACACGTGTTGGCATTTTAACTGTGTTTATTTCTTTATTGAGACTCTTGTATAGGTTATTTCTTGACCTGCTTATATAGGTGCAATAATATAGGAGCCATCACAATCTATATACCATAAGCTTATGGGGTGCTCCTTGATAGGGGGATAAAAGGCTTTTTAATTTAATGTCTTTATGGTGCATTATATTAAGCTCTACTTCTATACTTCATTGAGTCTGATTCCTATCTCAGTTACACAGATGAACCTGAGGAGTAATCCCGCTAAATATAGTGGAATTACTGGGTATTTATGTCGATGGAAGAAAACAGAATTCTGTTCCTACTTTGCAGATCATTGACACTAAGGAACGTAATGACTTCTGTAGTGCTGTAACATTCTGTCATGTCAGTGAAATTACTATTTATGGTGCATTAAGAACAGTTTTCTTCCAGAATAAGCAGAGGATAAAAGTAGGGGGCGTACACGGTGATACACTTTTCTAGATGAAACGACTGAGCTATTTTCCTTCATGAGACATTCAGAAAAGTAGTAATGTACATTTCATCAAAATACAAATATTTCACCTTTCCTCTCCCATACTCTAAAAGGAAGCTGTTTTAACATAGATTTTTTAGCTTGCATTTCCGAGGAGCAATTAACTGCCTGAAGAGTTTAATACAAACTAATCTTATGCTTTTACATATATGTTTTTAAATACTCCTCTGGCTCCTGAGGTGTGAAAACAGCTTATCTGTAATAGCTCCATAAGGCTGTGACACTGACCAGTAACCACTACATTTTCACTATTCTTATCTATTTCCATTAACATTTTAGTCTGAATCATGGAAGCCTCAGTTTTCCAGGACCTATTTTAGAGCTTCCTTTAAGAGTATGAAAATATCCCAACAGGTTCAACAAGGCTCTCAGAATCCCTGAAAACCAGTTCTAAAAGTTCAGAAATTGAGATTTTGTAAATGGTGACTGATTTTGAAAAGTTTATTAAAAAAAGTCTATATTTCCCATGTTAGGTTACATTATTCCTAAGTAGTAGCAGAGACAGGAAATTCTAGTGAATTTATTGTGCTACCTACTTCTATCACCTCAAAACCCACTTCACTTTAATATAACGACAATTGTAGCCATTCTGCTTCAGATTCTGCTCAAGAAAAAAATGCAGCATCTACCATCATAACCCAACTGTACATGGTCCAATGTAAGAGGTAGTTAGTGGAAAGTTATGTGACAATGACACCAAACCTATAATGAAATGAGCTCCTCAGGTAGTGTAAATCATCTTGATTTATGCTGTTCAAGTGGAGACAGACAAATTTACATCAGTTGAGAATCTGGCCTTTATCTTTTTGTGTCCTTTTTATTTCTTTTTCTCCCACTATTATTATTTCAACTCCTACATCTTCACTTTTTACCTTTACGACAATAGTGTGAACTAAATTGTGATGAGCAATGCACAGTTCCTGTCCAAGCAGTCTTTCCTTTTGATTTGTGGTCACATTTTCTTCTGAACATTCGTCCAAGATTTTTGACAGTAAGGTCAGGTCAAAAGTTGAGGAAAGAGTATTTTGACTTATATAGCTTAATGAATTGAGGTCAATTTTCTATTTGGAATAACCCGTAGAATAATAATTTTCTCTTTCAAGCTTAGGTTTCTCCTTTCTATCACAAAAGCACCTAACTACTCTGTTTTAATCAATATAATATGCTTTTTCTCATTGATAAATGAGCTCAGTAATGTTGTAATTCTTCCAACACTGAACTAATATGCAACTCCTTCATTATGCTAGGCATACAGAGAACACACTAAATGCATTAGTAATCATAGCCAGGAAAAAGAAATCTCATGTCAGATTTTGGGCTACATGATCTATGAAAGCATGGAAAAGTTGACAAGGAAAAAAAGTTCTTGTTATAGATTGATTTTGATTGATAAATCCTATGGTATATCTTCCCTCGAAGATCTGCGTAAATCAGTTCAGAATGTATATTTTAGTGTCAGGATTTAGAAAAGAAAAGTTAACAACCGTAAACAATTGGTTGCAACTGTGATGATGTGTCCTACTGATCTGGTGAATAAGGATTCCTCTTCGGTAGCTTTTCTGGTCAGAAATGATCTTATTCTCAGAAAGGTAACCTAATTTAGGTAATCTAAAACCCATAAACAATACTGTTTTAAAGATTAGAGTATGTACTCTAGTAATGTTCTCCAGGTTAACAATTTCTGCTTTATGAGAATATTGAGCAAGAGAAGACATTGCTTTGTGACAGGGGAAAAGATCCTTTCTGAGCTGAAGGAAGAGGAAAGAAAAAGCTTGACTTTATGTTCATGAGGGCAGGAAAAATGTTGTCAGTAGCAGGAAAAAAGAAGGAGCTCTGTCCTGAGACTGGGAAAGGAGTTTGTTTGCGCACCTTCCCCTAATATTAGCCTGTAACTTACAGCAATCCTCAGACATAACTGATGAAAAAGTCTTGCAAAAATGTAGTGGTCCAATTTTTTATAGAATGAAAAGTTGCAGAAGTCAAAGATGTGGTTCCCTATGTATACAGCTTTCCTCTGGCACTTATTACACCATGCAGTATCAAGATGATATTGCTGTAAGCTTTTAGCTATGCTAGACATTCATTAGCTGTGGTCTCCACAGCATGGAGGTAATAGCTCAAAATGGAAGATGGGCCATGAGTATGTGCTTGTAATGTCTCATTGGCTGTTTCACTGTAACATTTCATTGGTTATAATAATATTTTCTCCACAAATGAAGATCTTGTATGACAAGCTAGGAAAGAAAATGTTTTCAGTCTGATTTCTTTCATTATAGTAATGTAAAGAATTGACCAACAGCAACTCTGGAATATTAAGAGCCACCTTCCACAAGAGCATCTGGGAGCCTCCAATATAAATTCATAGTAGATGCCCATTTGAAATTTATGCTGATAGCAGATTCAAACATGCTCACCACATATATCCTTCAATTAAAAGCTAAAACTATTGATGGAAAGCAAACTGTCTCTGTACATTTCTTACCCAGTCCTGGTTTTAGCAGAACTTTAAGACAAATCCTCAGATAAATTTTATGTATCAGTTCATATTTCTGTATTCACTAATGACATCTGTTGGTAGCAATTGTCAACCTCATCAATGAAGACAAACAAAAAAGAACCCACCAGGATGAGCAGATTTGTCGGATGTGGAAATGGGATACACTGTATAAGGTGGAATCTCAAAATGTCCCTTGAAAATGTAATTGCATTGGAGAGCATTTCTGCTCAACCAGAACATACATATAGTTGAATGTGAGGATCAAATGCAAATCCTTTTGAAGTGAATTTGAATCTTCAGACTGAGTTGAGTTTTGGTCACCTTATTGTTGGATGAAATAAGGGAAACAAAGGATACAAAAAGATGTGAAAACCATACATTAGGCGCAAGGGGTGAAATTCTGGACTTATCTATAGTCAGCGGGTATTCTGCTGTGTTCTTCAATGTGGTATGATATAAGTAGCAAGTATTTACCCAAGTTTAGCAGCAGTTATTAAGATCTTTAGTAAAAACATGAAAAATATGTGGAATGTAGTCACTTGAGAGGTGACTTGATTAATACATTTTTTTTTTAGTGTAAAACCTATTGTCTGACATCAAGTGGAATTGACCAGAATGCTTGCATGCTTTGCATACCAATGTTTTTTTAATAAACTAATAGAACATTAATATACAGCCTAATTATGATTGACCTGGAAGCAAACTGAATTTTGAATTAAAAACAAAAACTAAAAATCAGACTTCCTTCTTCAGACTCAGCTTCAGCCACAGAAGTAAATTTCACTCTTTAATGAACTGGGTTTTAGGGAGCAGAACAGATAATGTTATCTATGGTATTTCATAAGAACATGTGAGGGGATTTTTTAAAAATGTAGGAGCTTCTACAGAAATTAGTCTATTGGAATTGGAAACAAGAGTGACCCAGGTAAAAGCAGAATTTTTTCTGCTTTTATCTGGGTCCAACATACAAGCTGTACTCTTGCTTTGGCATTGAACCAAGACAATATTGTTCTGATTGTACTGTGCATGTCAAAATTTCAAATGAAGAAGAAAAGAGGACAGAAGACTTGGCTCAGACTATTGCTTGCTAGAAAAGGTTATAGAAATAAACAGACAAAACAAATTAAGACAATCCTTGTTTAAAGACTAGACACATTTGTTAAAAGTACATCAGCATAATGGGGAATGCAATCATCATGTCACTTTGGAGATCTGTTTCTTCTGTAACTCCTAGAAATGATTTCTACATAACGGTCTCCTTCCCTGCCTCCTTCCTCACAATCCAAACCACTACCTTTGAGTCAGCTGCCTCTGACAAAGAAGTGTGAAAAGTGAGTCTGCAGCCTTTAGCAGTAATGGCTACAGAAGTGAATCAATGTCAAAATGTACCATTTTTACATATATTTATAAAAATATAAAAATGTTGCTCTACTCCCTCCTTTTTCCCCTCTGAGACCCAAGATGTGGGCTTATTATGATATATTTTACGGAGAGTTTTCCTTGATACGCTATCTTTTTAGTAATTTACAACTCTTCTACCACAAAGTAAATTACTCTGCTCTGAGATGCCAAAGCTCAAGAATCAAAGCTGAAAAAAAAAATTTGTTTATAAATAAGCACGAAAGTTAGCATTCAACTTTATTAAGAAGAGGGTGATCTGCATGTTTGTGTTTGTACATGTCTAATTAGTTTACATAACTGTTTCAAAAATGTCCAATTCACAGCTGCTAATAGAACTTCAGCTATCAAGAGCAAACATCTGAAAATATGTTTTGTCTTCCAAGATGCACAAACATAATCTATGCATGTGACAATTAATTTGGGCTCTGTATCAGACATTTCACAGATTGGAAGGGCAAGACTCAGGATGGAGGAAAACAAACCAAACGACCCAAAAAAAATCCAACCAAATTTAAGCCTAAGGCTTCTTCATAGTGGTTTTGAATGAACTTAAAACAAAGTATGAAAACTAAAAAGAAAAAATAAGAGATAAAACCTCAGTCTATTAATTCCTACAACAAATAATATCCCTAAAGGAGGGTGTTTTTTCTCCTCAACATGGGAGAAAAATAACTTTCTTTGTTCTTAATTGTGAGTAAGGATAAGCAGCACACAGAAGACATTATATATAATCTTTAGAGCCATGCTACCTATGAAATGAGCTAGGTTTTTTTCTGGTAGCATGAAAGTCAGGAAGGGAAGTTTTACAAATAACACCTGCCTCGGTGGTTCTGTTGTGTTTGTACTGTTCTAAAACACATAGTCATATGTAACTGTCTTCTTGTGTTATATTAAGAAAAATTTGAAAAAATGGCACCAGCTGTGCTTCTTGCAGGAGTCTAAATAATTCTTTACAGAAAAATAATTCTTTATAGAGGTTTCCAAGCAAAGGTACAGGCAAGAATACTCTATTTCTCCTGGTTATTGTAACCAGGCTCCTGGTTATTTTCAGTGAATTTCACTGTGGCAGATGATCAGAGACAAAAGAGGACAAAGTCAGTTTTCTTGATAGCTTACCTTAGAGTTTAGGTTTGCCTTTAATAGTAACTGTATGAAGTAACTTGTCTAATAGTTTTAAACTCCTTCTGCCAACAGTCTCTCCTTAAGTCTAGCTGACATAATTTCTTACTTGTCCTAACTCATGGCAGTCAAGATCTTATACTCTGATATTAGCAATGACAAAATTCCACCAGGTGTTTTCTGTACATCATATCAATCTTTCTAGTGTGTAATTCAAATTTCTACTGCAAAGCTCTTCTGTTCTGAATGGACTTTTTCTATGAAAGGAAATATTTAAGGCTCTTTCATTTTATGGAATCTGTCCTGGTGTTCATCTCATCTTCTACAACGGCAACATTCAATCATTTTGTGGATTGTCTGATCAGTCTGCAGGCCATGATACGAATACCTACCACTTCTGACTATTTCAATTAGTCGATTGTGATATATGTAGCATTTCACAGACTTAGTTATGGTTGGAGGATGTGGGAATATGGTGGAGAGCCTTGTCTTTCACAGAGGAAATAAAAAACGTAAGAAATTATTCCCGTAGGCAGCTAATACCCTGCAGATGCATGTGTTTTGTTGCCTTTTCTCAGCAGTCAAGTGTTTCTCCCAAGGAACTTGGAAAAAGCCCAGCTAAAGTTTTCTAAAAGTGCATGAATCACATAAACTTGCAAAAAAGCTAATGGCATGATGTAGTGTGGCCACGTCTCATCTCCCACACCTACCTTTCTTCCCGATGGGCACCGCAGCCAGACGCTTTTGCTGCACCCAGAATTGGACAATGTGCTCAGTGGCTCCTCAGTTGGCACTTACACAGTGTAGTGAAGAGAAGGATCCTCCTGGGATTAACAGAAACTCGTAAACTCACTGTATGTGTAGCAGAACAAATGGAAGGTAAGTTTGCTATAGTACCAGTCCTTTGTGCAAGCGTGGATACTGCAGTACCAGCAACAGCAACATAAAAAAAAAAAGCAGGTTTACATCATCTCATTCCTCACACACCGAACAAAGTACACTTAACACAAAATCGGGGCTTCCTTCACAGGTCCTCAGTTCAAACACACCTGAGAATGGGATTTTCTTTCCCTTGAAACATTTCAAATACATTGGGCCAGAATGCTGCTTAGCCCTGAATACAAATCAAGTCTGAATATGAAGTGAAATGGCAGTTTATGGCTCTACAAAACCCGTTTGCTCTCAAGGCAAATAATAATAATAATAATAAAAAAGGTGTAAGTTATACAAATCTAAAGTATGCACTCCCAGAAACAACCAACAGAACACGATGGGGTCGGAGGCCCTTGGTGTAGAGAAATATAGTATGTCAAAATGGCTGTTAAATATTACCAGTGAGTCAAAACCACTAAAAGATACAGACTCTGCTACAAACCCATAGCTCAACAAGACTTTGTTGCTTTATTTTTCTTAAAAAATAAGTGACAATAGATAGGGAGAGTTTTTTGTTTTGTTTTGTTTTAAATATTATTTAATTTTATTTTATCTAAAGGAATTTTTGTCATTTCTGAACAGGAATAAAAATGGTTTTGTGTGGAATTTTCATAAAATAAAATTCTAAAGAAAGAAAAAAGGCTAGTGTTTTTTGGTTTACTAAACTTTTTCACTGTCTTCAAACTGAAAAAAAAAAAAACAAGTCAGAGAACTTACAGATCGGTTATCACAAAACTTGCTTTACTGCAGCAAATAAAACACGCTATTGCATAAAGCCATTTCAAAATGAAACCTAAGAATTATTTTCAATCTGAAAATGTACAAACTGGATGGTTTCATTATTACTAAAGCACTTTGTGACATGCGTCTGTCGCATTCAAACTTCAACTTCAGGGGACTATATTCATTTGTTTTGTTAAAACATGAAGGATTCTACACTTTGCCACATGCATGGAGTGATGTGTCTTCTGAACAATGTTCCAGTGCAAAGACCATGATCCAAGAGACTCGATCTCTATGGTTATTTGCTTATTAATGTTATTAGAGATGACTGTTAACCACTAGTGATCACAAACTGTGGGGCTACAGCCCCCTTTGGCACCAGCAGACACATGGACTAGAGCAATAATAAACAACTATTTGTGTGATGAAATGTTGTGTCACAGTGTCTCAATATTGAACCCATGTAGCTACGTGAACAGTAAAAGCTTTGGAGTGTGTTTACCATGCTTTTCCACTTCTATGAAATTGCAACAAATTAATATTTTCAGTCTTAACCTTACATTATTTCTACATAAACCTCAGAAAAAAAAATTTTCAAATCATTTTTCTCCTAATAAGACTTGTGTTACATAAGAGATTTCCTTTGTTAAGATATATAATGAATTATGTTATAAAGATGTAATAGCAAGACAAGAACTTGTTCAGTTTGTTCAGGCACAACCTGCATGTAATCTTCTTATTTCTAGATTACCTTTACCTGATAAAAATCATGATATCGAGCCTCTTTTCTTGACTGTTAGAGGTAAATGTTTCTAAAGTAATAGCTGAGTTGAAGAAATAAAATTACCTCAGAGTCCATAAAGGAAAATTCTACATCTAACAGGCGGTTTTCTAGAAACTCAAATTTAATTTACCTAGTGCAAAAATGGAATGACCATAATGATATGAATTGTTAGATCCATCTTCACTGTTTATAAACTGCGTTTCAGCCAGCAATAAACTGCTGATGACAGAATGAGACATACGATTTTCAGAACTACATTTTTACCTTTTCTCAAAGTTTATACCTTAGCACATAAACACAGGAACACATTTTTATCATCTCTAGATATATGAAAATATGCAACCTTTCAAGTGTCTCTTTAGGCTAAACTCAGCTCTCATGCAATACATGACAGTAAACTTTACGTGACTTACTGTATGGCTTCTCATGGGAAAGTGTTTTTCTTTTTAAAAAAACTTCAGTGTTTCATTTTAAGTGCCTCGAGGAAAGTGATGCAGTAATCAAAGTGTGGTAACAGTGACTTTTCTCTCAAGATTTGCCAAAGAAAAAAAAAAAGTAAGATTTTGTAGTAGCTGAATTAGAATGTTGGGTTTGGACACTGCAAAAATAATAATGGCCTAGCCTGTGTCAGGTGAGAAGCAGACTGAATAACAGATGTAATAAGTCAGAAAAATATCTTGCAGGTTGCACTTGTGATGATAACAGATTGCAATGAAACTTTCTCATATATATGGAAGACTTCTGTAAAATTCAGATAACTTAAGACCAAGTTAGTCTGTACTCACAGAAAAGAGTATTCCTGAGTGAGGTTGGTGAGCAAACCATGTAGCAGTGTATATCATACTCGACTCTCTTGTCTTGTGCTTCTGTTTGCTTGTGGCTGCTGCCTTTTTCCAGTCATAGAGCTTTCTGTATCTGCAGGGAAAATTCAACTGGACTGCACTGGCAACAAGCCCAGAGAGGCAGAGGTTAATTGCCCTAATTATAAGTGGAAATCCAAGTGGGGACATTTACATATTGAGGCCAATAAGAACTGATAGATAAAAATACGGGTCTCTTCTCCTGGGAGAAGAAAATGAGTGGGACAGGATTTTTATCTTGCAGAGTTTTGAAGTGCTAGGAGAAGAGATTGATAAGGTTGTAGGCAAAGTGGGGAGAATAGACTACTGTTCAAGTGCTGTTTCTACTTACTTGGAATTGGATTTTTATTCACATCATAATCCTGGTGTTTTGTTTTGTTTGGGTTTTTTTTTAATATTTTGAGCACAGTTCTTAAGGAAATACTGTTTTGAAGTTGTTTCTCTGCATTGTATACTAAATGTCTTGGTTATCTCTGATCTCTCACTTTCTGCTCTGGGTTTATGGCTCTGCAGCTGAATCCAGCAGCTCTGGAGAACTCCTTCGAAGTCTGGTGTACTGGTCAAAATAGCAAGTGTTTCTTTTCAGAGAGCTTGGATATTTAGTGTCATTTGGGCACCAAAGCTGTCCTGATTTCATTAACACACTTTTCTTTCCTACTGGTTAATTTCTTTCAGGGTATCCATAGCAATGAGAAGGGTATGACTAATAGAACATCAGCCAGCCAGTGGGTACAGCTCTTTTAAGTATGAAATGTTCTGACTATGAGATTAACAGCTGTAGGCAGGAATATGTAGTATAACAAACATCTTCTTGATTGGTAGAATTAGACTAAAAGTCCAAGTTTTCTGTATTTCACTTTTTTTTTAAAGGGGGGGACTAGGATACTGCATGTCATAATTAAATTGAAGTGAGAATATCCTTTTTCAACATGGACCCAAGTCAAGTAATTCTAATATCTGAATTGCACTGGAGTCTAAATATACAATAGTGAATTTTTGTTCATGCTGTGTCAAAAGATCTGTCATAATACTTTATACTCATTTTTAGTGTTATACTGTTTAAAAAAGTCAGTTAAATGGTCTGATTTTTTGAAAAACAGCTGAGAACACTTGGGAAAGACGGTGTGGTAGGGTAGGCAGGAGAAGCAGCAGAGGGAGACTTGCAGAAAAGTTCTGGGAGACTGAATTTTGAGCAGAAAATCTGAAAGACTGTTGAGAGAAGCAGAGAACAGAGGTACAGTCAAACCTCAGAGGAGACAGAAGACCTAGAAGGGTTCATGCAGAATCTGCTGCAAACCAGAAAGCTGTTGAGTTGAGTGAAAACAAGCCTCAAAATGAAAATTTGTTTTGCAGAGGCACAACAGAAGACAGGCATAGCAATACACACTTTAAGCCTTTCTTCATCTCTATCTTTCATAGTTATTTTGACTATGACTGTTTAGACATAGTCTGTCTAAGCAGTTAATTTCATAAGGATAAGGCTTTAATCCTTAAGGTCCACCTTAAAATACTGGTATACTTGGAATTCCTTTACAGAAAGTATGAAGCATGATCTGTGATATGCCATGAAAAAAATCGAGCTTCCTTTGCTTACAGTGTCTTTAGATTCAAAATATGTGGATTTCAGAGTGGATTTTGCTATGTTTTCATGATAGTGTCAAACTACCTTTCCCTGACTTTACTCGGGTTTCTCTTGCATGGCTTTTTCAATATCTCTGTTGTTCAACCTGCAACTCCACTCACCAGTCTAAGGCAGGATTTCTAGTCTTTAAAAACAAGGTTACCACCTTAAATTATTTTCATACCCATCACTTCCCCTTGTATTGAGAGTTAAGACACATGCCCAAGACATTCTGATGATCTCAGCACAGGCATCCATCTTCTGCAAAACTCTTGTTACTCTGGTTTCGCTCTTCAGAATACCTACTAGCATTATGGGTTTGACTGTCTGATCAAGTGTGCAGAGAGCAGCACAATTTACATGAAAAGTCACAAGATTGTGGAGGCGAGCGATGGACAAACTCCAATTATAGAACCTTTGAATCAATAACTCCTCCTCCCACCCTTGTTCCCCCCAAATTTAATAACAAATATTTTTCTACTAATGTGAATTAATTGGCTATGCATTTCTAACCCATCTAGATAGATATGTAAGGTAGGAGACCTCTTGAAAACTAGTTCTGCATAATCTACAGGTATCTGATCTCATAGTTTGTATCATATTCCCTTACCAAGGAAAAATCCAAAGAGATTGTTGTTGCTCTCAAGATGCAGTAATTTTGCCTCATGTAGCTATATATGGTCGGGGGTGCGTAAAATGCCCCTACTTTCAATCCAGCCTGAGGGTTCGAATTTAAGCTTAATAAAGCTTTATTTTAGCCTTTTGTTATGTAGAGATTTATAGTTACAGAATCAGCCCTAATTTGCTTTTTACTTTTGCTCTGGTGGCGTTCTGCAATACAAGAAGCAGCAGCACTGATGTCTGGTGGTCTTAAAGTAACTCTTTGTGTGGCTAGAAGTTGGCCTGACCATGAGGGAACTGCCCTGCGCACTAGACAGGATGCTTTGGATTCATTGTAACAGGAAATTGCCTTACTTGGTGTAATGCAATTGAAACGAAGTTTGTCCATCTCTGCTTTAAACTCTGAGGAAGCAATGATTGTTAGTGAAAAGTGCTTGTCCTTTGAGTGGAATATGCTATCTGTAATTCTGAAGCTTGGTAGTTCTATGCACTGGATTTGGCAAAGCATACACAATGAACAAGGCTGATAGCTAAAATATGCCTCAGTAAGCAGTATTCTCTATTCTTTTTTTATGTAAGCTGTGGTTTGTGTATGATCTACTTTTTCACTGACCTTCATCTATTGCTCGTCTTCTTAAAACATAATCTGTTTTCACCAGGCTCTATGCATTTCTCTATGCATGGCCAGAAATGAATACATTATAGATGCAAGGACTTCACAGATACCAGATGATATCTTTATCTTTCATTTCTCCTAATACTTTTTTCTTGCTGATGATAGCAATGTCAAAACCCCAATGTAAATTGGATGAAGGATTTTTTTTCACTGCTTTTTTCTTTGGTTATTGTTGTTGAAAAGCTTGTACCGGTTCATGTCATTTGGCAAAGTGCTATATATTTAGTTCAGTATATGTGCATGCACAGGCCCAGGATGGCTTCAAAATATAAAAATCACTGCAACAAAAATAAAAAATATCACTGATCTCCATGGAATTTTGCTTTTTCCTCTCTTAACAGGCAATTCCAAACCAGTATGTTCAGAGGCAGAGTTGATACTTTTGCAGACTTTTACTGAAAGTTCATTGAAAAGCTACAGAAAGGCTTTTGGTTTTGGTTGCTGGCAGACCACTTGTTCAGTGTTTCTCTTTTAGCTAATCTGATATCCATCTTTTACATGTTGTGTCAAAAGCACCCTTTAAAAGCAATGCTTCTGTCACTTCCTATTCTTCATTTCAGCATTCAAAGGCCGGATAAATGTTACACGGTATAATGGACTTGTCATTTATTAGCATTTAATGTGAAAGATGTGTATATCCTATACAGTTTACAGTCAGATACCTTAGGAGAAAAGTAAAGTATTGCTCACTAAAGAAAAAGACCTAATTTTTATCAAATTCATAACCTACTACATCAGATATATTTGTGCAAAAATTATACCTTGTGTCACCTACTGAATTGGATTTGTCAGGTGCTGAACTAAGTCAGGTATATCATCCACAATGTCACATACTTCATTCTTAGTAGCAAATAAATCACTTATTAAATTGAATGTATCTCTAGTTTAAGACAACTCATAATAAACTGATTGTATTTCCATTCACATTTGGCTGGATATGGATTTGACTGTGTTTGTTAAAGATGTACATCCCTGATAAATGAAATGCTTGATATGCATCTGACAACATTTGTTGAAATATCCATGCTGATAACAGGACCGATTATATGAGCAGCTGAATTGCATGCATCAACTTACTACAGCAATCACATCTGACACATTCACTTTCTAACAGACACCAATCATGTGAATGGGGTGAAATCACTGTCATGAAAAGTTTAGGTCAGCAACAGTTCTACAAGAACTATTATAGCTGACCATGTGGCTTCAGACATACTACAGTTTGTCATGGGGTTCAGGCATGCACAGAAGATTCATCACCGTGAGAAAAGAAGACAGTGCAGGAGATGATAGTGTGTTGTTTTTCATATGTGAAGAAGATCTTGCTTGCTTTTGTGTGGATCTTTGATAAAAAACTCCTCCAGTTCTGTTGAGCCTCTCTCTACCTTAAATTTTACTGCTTCCTCTATGATTGTGTTTCTTCCCATCGGTTCACGTAATGCTCAAAGTCTCAAGGTATGGGAATAGTTAGAAATATAGCATCCAGTCTCGGCAGTTACGAGCTGGGCCAGGGAATGTTTCCAACCTTGTTGCTCTGGTTGGCCATCTGCATTTTAAGTAATCTGAGAAAGTGACATGCATTGGAAATGGCTGTGGTTTATTTTAAAGAAAGCTTGCAGTACAGGAGGGAAAAAAAATCTGCTATCAGAAACGAGTGCTTCCTCCCTAGGAAAAAAATAACGAAGAGATTAATTATGTCTTTCCCTGAGGAATTGGAATGGCATTTCCTCTGCTGCAGAACTGTGGGTGAGCTCTGCCCAGAGCAGAAATATTGTTGAAAAACAAGTTCACGTGGAGGCGTACAGGCAGGGAGGGATAGTAGCTTTCTAGATGAATGCGATTAGGATGACAGGAGGCTTATGAATAAAAGCTGTGGTAAATGAAGAAGAAAAGCTAAGGTGATTATTGGTATGGAGTGATAGGCATGGGGTAGCCTTTATCAGATGTCAGCAACACGTTGTGCTTCCAGGGTGAATATCTATATAAAACATTTTAGAAATTATAATGTTAATTAATATTTTCTTAAAGAAACAACAAACCTTCCCATTATCTCTGCTTAACACAGGACATACAACACAAGAGTTGTATGTGAGATGTATACTGAATAAAGATACTCTTACTTCCCACCCTGGACATACAGCAGTTCAGCTATTACTGCAAATCTTGGAGATTATTGTCCTCTTTTATCCATCTCTAAGAATGGCAGGCTGCAAGATGAATAACTCAGCTGTACATGGGCTGTATCAACTCACCCATACCTGCTTTTCTCCTATTTATCTTCCACAGTTCTACAGCAGCTTAAGAAATTCCAATTAGCATGTGGCAGCACTACACACACCTGGAAGCACAGGCCTGCAAGTTCTAGTCCTCCTGGGTATTTAATGGAGACAGTTCAATATATTGATAGTTCAGATCCTTTTGGAACGGTGGCACAACTCAACAATTAAGGTGTTACTGATATGTTTTTCACAAGCATCATAGGCCTTTATTTTCGGACTTTTGTTTCATTTTATTTATTTCTACTGTATAAAAGACAAAGAAAAAAAAACTCTATATTGTGCTATAACGTCTCCTTCATTCACCCTGATGTCCCACTGTTTTACCATCTATCCTTTTCTTTTATCTGCAGACCTTCAGCCATGTTTCATTCCCCATGCCTGTGTAACTGGATGTGGTAAATTATTAGACTTCTTGATGAGGTGTCAAAATACTATTGAAATTGAAGAATATTTCTTCTGAATTCACTTCAAACTTTTTCATATGGAAAATAAATGAATATTTTTCTACGAGGCATTCAGTATAAACTTTACTTCATACTCCTTGCAAAAAAAACCAATTGGCATTGCTATTTCATTATTATTTTTCTCAAATGAAAAGCTACTTATAGAGGGGTAGAAAGAGTCCTGAATCTTCAGCAGAGGTATTTGAAGATTATCCTAACATTTTCCATAATTTTCAATAATTCCACTGCTAAAAATTGGACTCCATGTCTCAAAAGGAAATGAAGAGTATTCTTATTCTGGTTTGTAACATTCTTCTGCATTTTTAAATTTTTTTTAAGGAATAGTTGTTTTTGCCTTAAATCACCTTCTGCTGAAATCATTGATGCTTTAAAATGGTGCTAATGGAATTTTGTGTTTCTTTTTAACAGAGACCCTGCAAGCTGTGACTGCTGTCCCATCTTCATCAGGGATTTTCTTCTGTTCTTGAGAAGTCTCACACAATAAAGATTGTCAAACTCAAATTCTGATGAGTTTGTAAATAGCTTGTCACCAATGTGGATTACACACACACAAACAGCTCTAATTTCACTATCTGTAATGTTTATGATGCATATAGCAGTCTACAAGCTCCTGCTACCCTTATTCTGCATATTTTGCCATTACCACAAATTAAAAAGAAGTAAGTGAGGCTTTTATCGTTATAAGGGATTGCTGGCTCTGACTCCGGAGCTGCCATTGCACCTTTTAGGTCAGTGGATAGGAATGTGTTTTACAGACATTCATTCAGGGCCAAAAGGCATTTCTACTGTCAAGGACAAAAGACTGCACTTGATGGTATATCTCATCCAGCACTAGATGATACTTTGCATTGTCCCTCCAGAGCTATGATACCATGCACGTGAGCAATTAGTTCCTATTTGAAATTAATCTCTTTTCTCACTGCTTTGGTACCTGCATGTATTTTTCATGAGATACACAGGAGTTTTCCTCGCAGTACTACTCTCCTACACAAGGTATCTCTACAAATAGAATAGGATGTTCTACCCTGATCTGAATTTTTCCCCAAATCCTACAAATGAAGGTCTGGCTAATCATCACACAGAGGTGGAAGAAGATTGAGGACAAGATAAGCAAAATTTCAAAGTCAGTATTTATATTATAACTGCAGCTTCTATGAATATCAAATGGATATATGCCAGTTACTGTGTGTATATTCACAGAGACTGGACTGTGCAGATAAACTTTCTCATATATGCACAGTATTAAGTATATAGGCTTATAAAAAAATGGATACATACAAAGCCTTTGAAGTTTGATTTACTACGTTCTTTTTAAAATTGACATAAATGTTATGACTATAAAATATCAAATTTTCCTTTCATTTTTTCTTAAATATGAAAACTTAGATATTTTGTCAGCAAAAGAATATCTTTAGAAGAACATTTATAAGCTATTTAGATTATGGATTAATTCTATGTTACCATTTTTAATCTCTGGTGGATTTTGTCTTTCAAAGTAACTATTTTTTTAATGATTCATTATCCAATATGTACTCATGTAACCATCTACTGGAAAGAGTGTAAGTAAGACATTCTCTTTACAGACCTGTGTTGTGCTCCTGACATTGGCGGCACGTCAAAGGAAAAACAGAGCAGGGACTTTTTGACCTGCATTCTCTAAGAAAGGAGATGTAAACTAAAAATCAATATTTCTCTAAAGGAAAAAGGTAAAAATAATAGGTAAAAAAAGCTAAAGGCCTGGCCATATTCTCAGCTAAACTACATAACTAAACAATTTCCAATTTAAAACCATTGGGAGGGATACTTTTAGAGGTGATTAAAAGTTCAGGGAAAGGTTTGTTTCTTTTTTCTTCCCATTCAGTCCAAAGTTGGCATATTTGCTCTAGCTTTAGGTTGACCTTTAGAAATTCTACAGGTAAATATAGAGTTCCTGTGGAAATGGTTAGCCTCTTGAGGAAATTCCTCAGACATATCTCCCTTTTGTAACATACCTTTGGGGTAGCTGTCAATCCTAGAAACAACTTCTGTGTATAATTACTGAGCATTTGCCAAAATGTAATGAGGAATGTAAATGTCTGTTACAGAAAGCTCAGAGTTTGAAGATGTCCCCCCAGATCCTTGTATAAAAAATGGTGACAAGCAAGCTCTGGCCAGGTTCACTGATGTGAAATTATAATATGACCATATCTTCATTTACTAATATTTATTGTTTGTTTGCAATGTATAAAAAATAAAATTGTTATGATGGTAATAACGAGAGGCTAAAGGAAAGGTGCAGAATGTGCCCTGATCTTACAGTTAGCGCGCTTCTGCTGTTAGTGGTCCTGAAATTCAGAGGAATAGTGCTTGGTCATATACCTCCAGACTGAAGGTATATAGGCCATCTTTCACTTAAGTTCTGTTACTGAAGCATTTCTGCTCTTTGTGGAGTGTGTAGTAGGCTAGGTTTGTGCAGAGCTGGTTATATAGGAAGAAACAACAGGATCATCACAAGGAATATCGCATATAACGTTTCACAGCATAACCTAAACAGCTCATCAGTAATGTGGAATTGTGTTTTTAGTGCCTTAGGGTGCTAGGCAAACAGATGCAGAAATGATATTGGTTTTAAATGGACCAGATATCTGTCTTTGGACCAAGACCTGATAGAATGATTGAAGGCTTAACAGTACATTGCTGAAATTGTCCAGGTAATTCAGATGTTGAAGAACTAGCTCAACACTTTTGGGCACTGAGTTCAGAACAAGTAATAAAGGTATAGCTGTATTGTCTGTATTTGAATTTTACACCTAAAGCAAGAAGTGAGAGATGAACTCCCTCTGATGTTCTCACTACAGCTGAGAGGATAGCTTGCAATGTGTATGCCTGACAAATTTTACTTTTTTATGTTTAAGGTATTTCCACACACAGGTGGATATTCTCTTGAATATGCTGGCTATTCACAATTACATCCTTTCTGTTCAGACATTTGATATTTAAAATCCAAACTTTGGAAGTTGGTGGGCCACAAAAAGGTGGAGTTTTTATATGTGTCTTATCTCCTCCACTTCCCTTCCTTTCTAAGTAACATTTGTGTCATTTCAGTTACATTTCAGCCTCCGTAAAGGAAAACCACACTTTGACAGGGAAAAGGAAGTGTTTCCTGAGCTCATATCACTAGTGTGTTCACAAGGACTATTTCAATGTCTTCTCAGTCTTCTGCAGGATTCCACATTGCAGTTAAACTAGAATGTTTATAGTATATGGCTAGGCTGCCTGTTCAAGAAGGATTCTGTATTTTGCTAGAGCAGTCCCAGACTAATACGAATAATCAGGAATACTAAGTTATTGGGTGATGTTCAAATACGTTTTTTAAAAATAAGTTAATTAAATTACTTCATAGAATTTTCAAAGGAATATGAAATCAACCCTGAGAGGCTTATAATTTGATTCTGAATAGAATTAAGTCTTAATCAAAGCAAGCAATATACAAAATTCAATTTATCAGATTACGTTTTTGCAGCGTGGGTTGGGTGCATGTTTTCCTTTTTCTGGATGTCAGTGATGAAAAAAAAATTTATTAGTTGATTAGCTGTGATATCGTCCTCCTTTACATGAATAAGATTTGCCCTCTTCCTTTGATCCATGCCTTTCATAAGAAAAAAAATGCATCTGTACCCCCCAGCTAAGTTTCTAAAGTGTTCTAAGCAAAGGTCAGAAGTTGACCTCCAAAATTTAAGTAGAATAAGAACAAACATGAGTATACAGAAAACTTGTTATGAGTGACAAGGAACTGAAATGACTGTTTTTCTGAATACCCAAAAGTAGATTTTTTTTCCTTAAGTATTTACATATAATGCCTTTTTCATATTAAAAAAGATAGACTTTGTAGTGTTGTTGAAATATCAATCCCTAAGATATCCAGATTCAACATGTCTAACTCATAAATCCAGAGTATGGTAAGTGCAGGACGGCTGCTAGATTTATTCATGTTAATGTCCTTAAAAAATTAAAAAAAAAAAAAAAAAGAGAGAGAAGAGGGAAAGAATTATAAGATTTGGAAGGAATGGAAATTGTCTTCTACATAAGAAGATGGACAAAAAAATCCCAGGACATGATGAATATTAAATCAAAACTTGAAGAAAATATCTAAACGTTTGGGGACTTAATTGAAAGAGAGTAAAAAAGAGGTGCTATTACACTATCATCTGGATAATTTATGAGATAGATGCTTAGCCTCCAGATGTAAGAAGTCATTGGTCTGAGAATCATGATGAATGAATTCGGATAAACTAAAACATTGTTTTCAGGTGATGAAATCTGTACTGATTAAAAAAAAAAAGGAAAAAAAATCATCAAGGAAAAGTACAGAAAAGGACAATGAAGATGATCTGAGGTAGAAAACAACTAAGCAAAATAAGATTGCAAAGACTGAGTCAGCTTTTCAGGAAAAGATGGATAATATGACGTGCTAAATAAAAACATAAGCGGTGTCAAGAAATCTAATCATAGATTTCTTTTTCTACTATAACTGGGTAAGGGAACACAGTGAAATTATCCTTTGTCTCATTTAAAGCAACCAACAAACCCAGTGTTTTTTGGGCAATGCATGTTTAACTTGTAAAATATCTTATTTTTTGAGATGTGCAACTAAAAACATAAATAAGTTCAAAGGGGTATTATACAATCCACAGGACCAGCATAGACTTACTCCACAGGAGAGTCCATATATAACCTCTAAATTAGAACTCTCCAAATTAGCTGTAGTATGGAAAAGAGTAGCATTAAATTGCTATGTGGTACCGTTATCTTCAGTGCATCTATTAGTCTTTCTTAGAAAGAGAATATTTGGTTAGATAGCACTTTGCTGGGATTCTGATGATTTGAACAAGAGTAATAAAGAATATTCTTGACAACAAAAATGAAACTAAATAGTATATTCCTCTTCCCAAACTGCTGTGAATAGTGGTTTGTGTTTCGTTAATGTAGTAAGAAAGGTGGGAAAAACTTATAAACATAAAAACATTTATTTTATGAGTGGACACAGGTTACTATAAGCAGTTTTTCCACAAACATTTGTAAGCCTGTAGTAACACATCCAATTGTATGAAGATAAACAATATTGCATTTATATTCTTATCCAATATTATGAAGCATTAAAAGAGACAAAACAGTTTCTCTAATCAAGTATCCAAATAGCTACTATAAGTTGCGTTACTCCTAAAAAGTAAAAAGAAAAACATGTGCTCAGTAATATAGTGAATCGTGATAACTCTTATGACATGGTAGAATAACATTTAATTAAAAAAAAGTATCGAGCATAATTCATCACTTAGATTTAATTACTTACACCAGGGAAAGTGTTGTTAAATATATATGTATTTTACAGCTCTTTTGAGTGGGTATAAAATGGTACTCCCTGCTAAAAAGGAAGACAATCGTGTTCATCTCCACAGCTCAGTTCAGTGAGAATTTTGTCATTGGCTTTAACAGTGACACTGACCTTAACAGACCTACAGGATTAGGTCCAAGATTCTCTATCTGTATGTAATGCAGATATCTTCTGGGTAGCTAATGGCTTCTGCCTTGGCCTAGACAGAGTCCAAGAGAAAAGGATGGTAGGTAGCTATGTCCCATACTGACTAAATCCCCACATCCAAACAGTTGCTGACTCATCCCCCGTCTCTTCTGAACAGAATGTCAGTCTGTTTTGGTAAAAAAATTTCAGAAGATAAAGCTGGTAGGAAACACCACGTAGCCATCCTGTGCCACAGGCGCCACTACGTTTCCTTATCTCAGGGGTGGGGACCAACCTTCAGTGCAGTGGCAAAATTAAAATGAACTATCGGGACTAGTGATTGTGCTGGTTTGGGCTAGTACAGACTTTTCAGCTAAGATTCTTTTAAGTGACTGTACTTTCTGAAGTTGACTACATGTGCTTGTTGCTGTGGAAACTAGGGTCCCCGTTGGGTCTCTTTGTTCCACAAAGGAAAGGACTGTAGAAATGTTGCACCTTCAGGGAGGAGCAGACAGGACAGGTGACCCAAACCTGACCAACGGGGTATTCCATCCCATGCACGTCATACTCAGTTTAAAGCTGAGGTACCACAAGGGTCGCACTCTCTTCCCCCATGGCCGACATCCCGGAAGGACCCTGCCTGCGCTCTTGCTTTTGCTCTTGAATCTGGTTCCTGCCTGCTGCGGCATGTGCTCCAGGACTGCCCAGCGCCTGCCCTACAGTGTCAGCGGTGACATCATTGTCACTGGGGGGAGCTCAGTAGTGGTTTTGTATATAGTTCATTACTTATACTCTTTCTTTTCCTTGTTATTGTTTATTAACCTGTTTTAACATTCCGACCCGTAAGCCTCTCTCCCTTTTCTTTTTTCCTTTCCCCTCTGGGGAAGGAAAGGGCTAATAGCGTCTGTCGTCCGCTTAACTGCCCTCCCAGCCTTAAACAGTGACTGTGGTGTTGCCCCCTCTTCATGTAAGGTGGCTGTTCCCACCCGCGATTAGTCCTGTCCAGCTGCCCTGAAACGTGCAGCATCCCATAGCTGTTCAGCCTCTTCTTGATGCTGACATTGTCCCTTCCTGGCTGGGTAGGTGCCTGCTTACTCTTGAGTTTTTTATGGAGACAAAGCGGAATTGTTGCCATGTGTATTTCGTTAGAACTGACACTTTCAGTAATGAATTTTTCCAAATACTGCAGCTTAAAATAATCTGCTAAGCAGGTTTATGACGAGGAAGCAAAAAAATCTTTAGGACTCATACATTATTTTCAAACCATCTAACACTTCTAACAGTAATAATGATTTCTTTAAAAAAAAGAAAAAAGAAACACAAACCTATATCTTAGTGGCTTTATGAAGATAGTCTTGCTTCTTGTTAACGCTATGAATTCACTAAAGGGAGCCTTCCGAAATTTCACAGAATCACAGAATCACAGAATCACAGAATGTTAGGGATTGGAAGGGACCTCGAAAGATCATCTAGTCCAATCCCCCTGCCGGGGCAGGATTGCCTAGACCATATCACACAGGAATGCGTCCAGACGGGTTTTGAATGTCTCCAGAGAAGGAGACTCCACAACCTCTCTGGGCAGCCTGTTCCAGTGTTCAGTCACCCTTACAGTAAAGAAGTTTTTCCTCAAATTTAAGTGGAACCTCCTGTGCTCCAGCTTGCACCCATTGCCCCTTGTCCTGTCAAGGGATGTCACTGAGAAGAGCCTGGCTCCATCCTCATGACACTTGCCCTTTACATATTTATAAACATTAATGAGGTCACCCCTCAGTCTCCTCTTCTCTAAGCTAAAGAGACCCAGCTCCCTCAGCCTCTCCTCATAAGGGAGATGTTCCACCCCCTTAATCATCTTCGTGGCTCTGCGCTGGACTCTCTCTAGCAGTTCCCTGTCCTTCTTGAACTGAGGGGCCCAGAACTGGACACAATATTCCACATGCGGCCTCACCAGGGCAGAGTAGAGGGGGAGGAGAACCTCTCTCGACCTGCTGACCACACCCCTTCTAATACACCCCAGGATGCCATTGGCCTTCTTGGCCACAAGGGCACACTGCTGGCTCATGGTCATCCTGTTGTCCACTAGGACCCCCACGTCCCTTTCCCCTACGCTGCTCTCCAACAGGTCTGTCCCCAACTTGTACTGGTACATGGGGTTGTTCTTGCCCAGATGCAGGACTCTACACTTGCCCTTGTTATATTTCATTAAATTTCTCCCCGCCCAACTCTCCAGCCTGTCCAGGTCTCTCTGAATGGCTGCGCAGCCTTCCGGCACGTCAGCCACTCCTCCCAGTTTTGTGTCATCAGCGAACTTGCTGACAGCGCACTCTAATCCCTCATCCAAGTCATTAATGAATATATTGAATAGAACTGGTCCCAGAACCGACCCTTGCGGAACTCCGCTAGACACAGACCTCCAACTGGACTCTGTCCCGCTGACCACTACTCTCTGGCTTCTTTCCTTCAGCCAGTTCACAATCCACCTCACTACCCGATCATCCAGACCACACTTCCTCAGTTTAGCTGCGAGGATGCTGTGGGAGACAGTGTCAAACGCTTTACTGAAATCGAGATAGACCACATCCACAGCTTTACCATCATCTATCCACCGGGTAACATCCTCATAAAAGGCTATCAAGTTGGTTGAGCAAGACTTCCCGTTGGTGAAGCCATGTTGACTGCCCCTAATGATCCCCCTATCCTTGATGTGCCTAGAGACAGCACCAAGAACAAGTTGCTCCATCACCTTTCCGGGGATGGAGGTGAGGCTGACCGGTCTATAGTTACCCGGGTCATCCTTCTTGCCCTTTTTCAAGACTGGAGTGACATTAGCTTTCCTCCAGTCCTCAGGCACCTCTCCTGTTGCCCATGACTTAGCAAAGATGATGGAGAGTGGCCTAGCAATGACTTCCGCCAGCTCCCTCAGCACCCGCGGATGCATCCCATCAGGGCCCATGGATTTATGGACATCCAGGTTGCTTAATTGGTCCCTGACCCAGCCCTCATCAACCAAGACAGATTCCTCCTCTATCCTGACTTCTTCTGAGGCCGCAGGGGTCCAGGGCTCCTCAGGACAGCTTCCAACAGTATAGACAGAGGCAAAGAAGGCATTCAGCAACTCCGCCTTCTTTTTATCCTCTGTCTCCAGGACCCCCACCTCATTCATCAATGGGCCTACATTGCCTCTAGTGTTGGCTTTACCTGCAATGTATTTGAAGAAGCCCTTTCTGTTGTCCTTGACCTCTCTTGCAAGGTTTAATTCCAAGGAGGCCTTAGCTTTCCTAGTTGCCTCCCTACATCCTCTGACAACAGACTTATATTCCTCCCAAGTGGCCAGCCCCTCCTTCCACGATCTGTACACCCTCTTCTTCCACTTGAGTTTGGCCAGCAGTTCCCTGTTCAACCATGCAGGTCTCTTGGTCCCCTTCCTTGACTTCCTACCTGTTGGGATGCTCTGATCTTGAGCTCGGAAGAAGCAGTCCTTGAACGCTAACCAACTATCTTGGGCCCCCTTACCTTCTAGTACCCTGTCCCATGGGATTTCCCCTAGCAATTGCCTGAAAAGGCCAAAGTTGGCCCTCCTGAAGTTCAGGGTTGCGATTCTGCTAGCTATTCTGTTCCTGCCACATGAGATCCTGAACTCTACCATCTCATGGTCACTACAACCAAGGCTGCCCTCAACCTTCACCTCTTCCACCAGACCCTCCTTGTTAGTGAGGATCAGATCCAGCAGCGCTCCTCTCCTAGTTGGCTCATCCACCATTTGCATCAGAAAGTTATCATCAATGCACTGGAGGAACCTCCTGGACTGGGGATGGCTGGCTGAGTAGGCCTCCCAGCAAATATCAGGGTAGTTGAAATCCCCCACAACAACCAGGCCCTGTAATTGCGAGACTGCTCTCAGCTGCCTGTAGAAGGCCTCATCACCCTCCTCATCCTGATCCGGTGGCCTGTAATAGACACCCACAACAGTATCACCCCTGCCAGCCTGCCCCTTAATTCGCACCCACAAACTCTCAACTCGCTCCTGATCTGCCTCTGGACAGAACTCAATACATTCTAGCTGCTCACTCACATAAAGAGCAACTCCACCACCTCTCCTTAGCGGCCTGTCTTTCCTGAACAGGACATAGCCATCCATGACCACATTCCAGTCATGCGAGGCGTCCCACCAAGTCTCTGTAATTGCCACTAGATCATAGCCCCCCAACCGAACACGGATTTCTAACTCCTCCTGTTTATTCCCCATGCTGCGTGCATTGGTGTACAGGCATTTCAGGGAGCGAGCTGGGCACACCGATTTCATCCCAGATTCACCCCCTGATTTCACCCCAGGGGGATGGGGGGCCTCCTGGTCTACCTCAACACTAGAGCATTGCCCCAGTGGTGCAAGCCCAGCTACCACCCCATCCCCCTTCGAATCTAGTTTAAAGCTCTCCGAATGAGCCCTGCTAATTCCTGTCCCAGAACCCTTTTGCCCCTACGACATAAACCTTTCCCATGTATCACTGTCACGCCTGGTGTCTTATAAAACCAGCCATTATCAAAGAACCCAAAGCCCTGCCTGTAGCACCAGTCTCGTAGCCAGGCATTAATAGAGAGAATCCTACTATTCCATCCCACGTCATCACCTGAAAATGGAAGGAGGGAGGAGAAAACAACTTGTGCCCCAGACTCTTTCACCAACCTTCCTAGGGCCTTGTAGTCTTTCTTCATCCCCCTCAGACTATGGGATGCAGCTTCTTCCCCACCTGTCTGGAAGATCAGCAGGGGGTAGTAGTCTGTGGCCCTCACCAGGTTGGGGAGTTGCCTGGTGATATCCCTGATTCGGGCTCCAGGCAGGCTGCAGACCTCCCTGTGATGGGGGTCAGCTCTGCATATTGGGCCCTCAGATCCCTTTAGGAAGGAGTCTCCAACCACTAAAACTCTTCTCTTCTTCCTTGTGGAGGAGGTAGCTATACGCCTGTCAGGTTTTTCTGACTGTGGTGGGACCTCTGATATAGGTTGCCTCTCCACCACATCCCCATTGGACCGGCTGTATTCCACTAGGGCTTCATATCTATTGCTCAGAGGCACCTGTGGAGGCAAGTTAGGCAAGGAGGGCTCTCGCCTTTTGCCACATCTTTTGCCACATTTGAGACATCATCTTCTGGCAAATTATAATTAGCACTGTATTATTTACAACATGTGATTAGATACCTAGAGATTTTTCAAAGTAGCATAAAAAGTTGCAATGAAGGTGATAATGATTCTTTTAGAAAGATATTCCTTTGTTCTTTTTAGCATCCTCGTAAATGTTTAAAGAATATAAATTAGGCTTCCAAGCCAATTAATTTGTCTGTTTCTCATCTCCAGTGATGTATTTCAATTATACTTTCATGTCTCTAATCTTCAGAATGGAAGATAGCATGCACTGATCATGGAAAACAAAACCTGTATAAGTCTGAAAGGATAATGGAACAAATTCCAGTTTTTTTGCCTTAGGCTCATTCCATATAATTTTGTAAATATGGAAAAAATGGTTTAAGTCTTAATGAGTTATAATTTGGTGAGGTATGCAAAGCTCATAATTTGGGTGAAAAGTGTATTTTGGTTCATCTTAAATGTTACACACAAAATTTACTCCATGAAGTAAAAACAATATATGATCCATTTTGTAGTACAATACACAGGCTTAATTAATTTGTGGTCTAGAATATGTGCTGAATAATAAAAATCATTTTCTTGTTTTACAAATTCATTTACTCCTCACTGTTCAATCCTTCATCTAGTTTTGATCTTCCAGTATGCCTAATATTTAAGGCATGTGATTACAGAATGTTTTTGAATCACTGAACCTTAAAATGGAGCTTGGGTGCATGAGAATGTTGATTATTTATTACAAGTAAACTCCCAAGCTAACTATTGCTAAGACTTTTTCCGATCATGTAAAATTGGCAGGCAGTAGTAATAACTATTTCTAACTGTATTGGGCTAAGATGTTGCTTGCTACCTGGTCTCTCTCAAAGGAATTTTCTAAGGGAAAGTGTGTTGCTTTGAGCTATATTTAGTTATTTACTTACCAGTTTTAAAAAAGAAGGAAAGGAAAGGAAAGGAAAGGAAAGGAAAGGAAAGGAAAGGAAAGGAAAGGAAAGGAAAGGAAAGGAAAGGAAAGGAAAGGAAAGGAAAGGAAAGGAAAGGAAAGGAAAGGAAAGGAAAGGAAAGGAAAGGAAAGGAAAGGAATTGATAGTAACACAGATAAATGATTATACAAACATCTATTAAGGAGTAGTATTCTAGATCCATCCTGTAAATATCTACTTGATGCTCAAAAGTTTTCCATCTCATCTATCCTTTTCAGCTCTCTTCCTGAGCATTACATATTTTCATTTAATGTTCTGTGAATTATTTCCTTTTGCTGCAGATATCTGCACACACAATTGCATTCATCAGCACAGAAGTCACATTAAGTCATAAATTGAGTAGAAGAGGAAACATTTGTATTTATGTTTTGCATTTCAGCACTTCATGTGCACAAAAGTGCCCTTTCAAAGCATATATGTAGTCCATCTCCTCCCTACTTTGCAGCCTTTTAACATCAGCGTAGGAAAGAAGTGTCAGTATAACTAAATCTGACCTGACCTGTGTAGCCCTGTTGGGTTTTCTCATAGCTATTGATTGACTTGATGCCCTGATGATCAGTCCTGTTGGTGTAATGTCTTTGCTGTGCATATTTGCTCTTCTTATATTTTAATTCAAGGGAGGCCATGCCAGTAGGCATTTGCTGCCAATTAATCAGCCTACTTACCAGTTTATGAGCAACTTGCTCGTAAATGAACAGGGGAAATCCCTATATTCCAAGTTTGTTGAGGGGATGAAACCTAAACTGAACTCTAAGTACACATTTTGCCTGCTGTATTTTGTGTTTAGTTCTCTGCAGTGTGGATGACTTCATTGCTGCCTCTGTTGCTACAGCACAGCCATTCCCACTATGAGAAACAGCTATCGTGTAGCTCTGGGACATGGATCTAGGCTTTTTAGCGCTCCAGTCACTCCTCACCATCAAGCTGAAATTCATGTTTCTTCCCCTCTGCTTGTATCCTGGAAGGCTGGGGAAGGATGTGGAGAGAAGTGGAGCCAGTGCTGTGCAATTTCTGATGCTGGAGCTGGGTACCCCAATGAAAGGGTAGCTTATTTATAGATTTATTAACTCATAACTTCCTCCCTGCATCTTTCAGAGATTCATTGCTTCGAATCCTTGCCAAGACAACAAACTCCATTCTTTTATTTTGGTCTAATGACCATGAGGTTGTGTTGCAGGAAGCTCATGGGAGAGTGAATCCTATTCAGGAGTAGGATTCATTGGAACTAAATTTGCAGGACAAGGGCATAGCAAATAAGAGAAAAGCAAATAGGAAAAAAAGAAAGCAAAATCAGACCTACATTTATAGGTTTCATGTGGAAAAAAATATTTAATTAGCATATGTTGTCAGGTCTTCTATAGATTCAATTACTCATTCTGTAAATATGATAGTGATGTGGAAAAGGTCATTGTTCTGGGCCCTTCAGTTCAAGAAGGACAGGGAACTGCTAGAGAGAGTCCAGCGCAGAGCCACGAAGATGATTATGGGAGTGGAACATCTCCCTTATGAGGAGAGGCTGAGGGAGCTGGGTCTCTTTAGCTTGGAGGAGACTGAGGGGTGACCTCATTAATGTTTATAAATATGTAAAGGGCAAGTGTCATGAGGATGGAGCCAGGCTCTTCTCAGTGACATCCCTTGACAGGACAAGGGGCAATGGGTGCAAGCTGGAACACAGGAGGTTCCACATAAATATGAAGAAAAACTTCTTTACAGTGAGGGTAACTGAACACTGGAACAGACTGCCCAAAGAGGTTGTGGAGTCTCCTTCTCTGGAGACATTCAAAACCCGCCTGGATGCGTACCTGTGTGACATGATCTAAGTAATCCTGCTCCGGCAGGGGGATTGGACTAGACGATCTTTCGAGGTCCCTTCCAATCCCTAACATTCTGTGATTCTGTGATTCTGTGATTGTTAAGAAATGGTACAATAAGCAGGTCTCTTGTTTTGTATCCTCATAAAAAAAATGAAGCTTCAGTCAGTGGAGAGCCTAGAAAAATTGTTAGCTAAAATTAGGGAACATAACCTATATTTATGTTCCAAATAGGGTGGCTTTCCCCGCCCCCCCCCCCCCCCCCCCGCCATTAAAATCATAGCGTTTGTGCCGTTCTGCCTGGACATTATGCTTCTGTAGGCATGATTTAAACAGACTGAGATCTCTGGGCAAATGTTTAAGCAAAATTTTCATATATCTTTTTTTAGGAACTTTTCTATAATGTTTTGAGAGTGAAACTAAACTTGATTTTTAAAAAATGCATCCTGTGCAAAAGCTGTTAGAATTTTTTAAATTTTAAACAAATTCAGAATACCTCTGTGATTTCTACAATGACTTTTTATGATGAAGAAAAAAATAATAATAATCTTCCCCAACATCCCTGTCAAGTTAAACTACAATAAATGTTTTAGTCCAAGTCTAATTTATGGTTTGAAAATATCTATTACATATAAATCAGATGTGAATATCTTCTTCCAGGCAGATGAAATAATTAATCATCTGCGGGCTCAAAATTCAGGCTATGTCATTAGCTTATGATTGAATTTTGACTGAGTACAAGTCCTATGGTCTCATCTAGCTCACATTAAAAGATGATTAGAAAAGGTCTCTCATGCAAATACCATGTTTATGATTTCAAAATGAGGTTTTTTGAAAATAATAATTACTGCATTATTAAGATCTGCTTTAACAAACATTTCATCTGTTAAACTTGTTTCTTTTATTGTTTTCTATTTATATTTGGAAATTTATATTCACTAAACATTCAACTTTGAGCACATATTTAACTCTTTGAGCACATATTTAACTCTTAATGAAGTTAATGGGGCTATCCATATGTTTAAAATTAAGTACTTCAAGTACTTTGCTAAATTGGAGGTTTAAAGGGATGGTAAAGGTCACAATTCATAGGAGGCACTTGTATGTTTAGAACATTTTAAAAGTACATTAATTTTGCCTTTTCTAATTACAGTTTAAACAACAGCATAAGGTTAATCTTTATATAAAATTCAAAACTTTGGATTGGCAACGAGAACTCACAGGAAAGTTGTTTGTCTATCAGAGAGGAGTGCATGTGATTGGCTTAGATCTATTCCTTAGACTCTAATTTTTATGCCTGACTGCTTCTTAAATTGTTCTGGCAAAGTAAAATTTGTGTCAAACAGGTTTCTCTAAATAAGTTGCCAAAGAGGGCAAAAAGAATTACCATCAAGCCAAGAGTGTGTGTCATTAAGCTGTGCAAGGTTGTGGCTTCATGTTTTGCCTTTCCACTGCAACAGTTATAATTTAACATGTGTATGCCTCTTCCACTCCAAACCTCAAACATTCTTCTCTGTCCCTCTGCAGAGAGGTTTTTGTCCCATTGGTTTAAGTACCTTTGGTGATACTTAAACCTCATTTTATGAAATTATCTGCTTTTTACAAAGTCTTTATGAATTTTTTTTGTTTCATTTTATACCGGTTAACTATGCTGCAGTTTATAGTATATCCATATGCTATTGAACTGGCTGAAGCAAGGCAGCTATGCTGTACTGAGGAGAGTGGGAGGAAGCCAGAAGAGCTGGAATGAATGAAGAGTGCACATGCACATAGAACAGGGAGTCCCTCACCCAAGAAAGAGTTAGAAATGGAGTTTAATGAGATGACATGACAGATTATGCTGATCTTGTGTATGGCATGGGTGGACAAGCATGGGAGGAGTTGGGACAGGGTATTATTTGGGCTCCCTCTCCTACTATTGTCTTTCTGCGCTCCTCCGTGGGTGTGCAGATGAGCTTTTATTACATAGCCTAACAGAAATGATACAGTTTGGGTGTTGGCTTCTCCTTTCCACCAGTTTCTTTCCAATGTAGTGGCTCAGGCAGTGCTGCTGGAAATGATCCTGTATTTGAGCGAGACCAAAAGACTCAATCATTTTCCTTTAAACAACACTGCCATGGAAATAAATGGTGTGGGTTTGCAGAGGTCTATGTCTTTTTATGACAGCTTAAATAACACTTTTATTTAAAAATATATTTCATTTAGTCTCCTCTCAGATGTTTTGATTTGTAACTAATATTTCCTTTGAAAACATAATTAAAATGGTTTCATGTAGAACCCAGGAAAATGGAGTAGACTTGAAATATGAATTATTTGCTCCTTTTTTCTCCCTAAATCTAAAATTTTATGTTTGAGTATTTTGATAGTCAGTCTGTCAGGAGGCTTGTTTATTATTCATATGTATATATTGAGAAAACACTAAGAATGGCAGAGACAGAGAAACTTGTAGTGGTATTCAGAGGGAGAGCTTCTACTGACACACATGGACTATTAATCAGATGTTTTCTTAGCTGGGAAAAAAAATAAGGTATCCAGCATTTATAGACTGGAGAGAGCAAAAAAATAAACACAAAACATGTTAGCATTAAGAAAAATTACACATTGGGGCAAGTATATTCTCTGTTCCTGGAAATGTTTGTTGGGACTGGATGACTTTCTAGAGTTATGACCCCGTTTGACCACAAGCAGTTGACTGTATGCCAGCATGAAGAGTTAAAAGTACTATGGCTTGGATTTTACAGAGTGTCAAAGAGTATAATGATATGCTATAAAAAAAGGCTATTCTGTTTAGCAGAAGTTATTATATGTTCTGTTTTGCAATATTCATAATGGCTTTTTATTGTTTTTAATAAATATAAAAATGAAATCAGTGTTAAATATGATGAGTCCTGTTTTTATTGGTTAAATGCAGTAGCTCACCTTTTATAGTCTATGCGGGACTGATTATTACAGATGCATTCAAATTCTATTTCTTCCTTGGCATGTCTTTATAGATCATGCATCTATCAACTTCAGGTAACAAATTTATAATTCCAGTTGCTTCTTGGTTTGGCTGAGTGTCAGTTTGTGTGGTTTTCCATCCGTTCTCTTTTTTTTTTCTTAAAGACGTGGCAGCCATGGAATAATGGTGTTGGAACAGGCAATGTGGAAAAGCAGGAAGAGCAAAAGCATTTGAACAGGCTCAAGGCAGTAGGCTGTTGGAGTTGGGTATCTTCTGTACCTCCTGTCAAGGCTGAGATGAGAAGGATGAGACTCACACAGCTGCTCAGGGACAAGGCACAGCAGCTTGACTACCAAGCTAAGAGTGAAACTGTGTCTTCTATACAGCACTGAGGATCGTTTATTTATATTTGGTAGCTGTTTTAGCATCAAAAGTTGGGTAACTTCACCAAACTGTGTATGCATTTTGGCCCTGAGGGGAAACAGGACTTTACCTGTACTGTTGTATCCAGTGCTTATAAGTGGCAAGCTCTAAGCCACTCATTTGTTTTCCATGTTATCCTCTTGAAATGTAGGGAGCCTTGCTGCTTTACTGGATTTGGGATTTGACCCTGGGTACCTGGCAACTGCAAGTTTTTTAGAGACTGATCTGAGGGCCCTAAGTTCCTCAGTCACCTCTCTTCAGAAAAGAAAAAAAAATAAGCTGACAAAAAGACCGAAGAGATGATCTGTATACTCATTCTCTTGAATCCTGTAGCATATTACTAATGCTCTTTATCTATATGCACGATTTGCACGGGTATGACACTCCACATGGAAATGGTGCTGATCATAACATTGTAACATTAATTGCTGCAGTGAACTTACAGGAAGTGAAATCCTGTCTTCCTTGAAATGAATTAGTAGAGACATCATCTTTGTCATGCTTTGTCATGTCTATGGTCATTTGCCATAAAGTCTGTTGGATTTGCATACTGAAAATGTCAGGGTTTCTTGCCAAGTAAAGTTATTAGGTGGTGAAAGTCATATTTTTATAGGAACATTAGCAATAAGATTAAGCTACTTATTGACACTGAGCTGTCAAAGGAATTCTTTTGCTAACTGTGTTTGGTGGACTGATGCAGCTGAATCTTAGGTAGCCAAAATGATGTTTGGAAGTCAATGTCTAGATTTAGGCTGAGAGTCTATGACATCTCTCTGCAGTTTGTCTTCATTTTCATGGTAAGAGATGCATTGCCTTATGGAGAAAAATTAGGAAAAATAAACCAAATCAAAAAGCCTTGCAAAGAAAGTGTTATTTTTCCTTGTAATATAACTGTGGGCCACTCTTTCTTTTTACTCTACTAATTCCAATATTAGTCTCTTGCACCTATTTACTCTCGTGCCAGATAGCAAGGAAGAAAGGGGATGTTTCAGCACAACAAACTAGTACTTTGTCTGCTCAGCCTCCCTGTTTTGACCTGTGCTCTTGCACACTGGTGAGAGAAACACAAATAAAAACAAACATCCTCCGTGATACTTTATTAACCTGAAACAGAATCTGAATAACAGCCTGGTGGGTGCAGCATCTCATGCACCTGTATCCTATCTAACATAGCTGTGAATATTTACACTACAAAACTATACTGAATCTCATTAACCTTTTAATCTTGCTGGTATCTTATGATAGTAAGTTCTAGATGTTAATTAAGTTGTATTAAAAAAAATTAGCATAGCTGTATGAATTCTATTCCTTTTTTTATTCATTTATGCCAGATTACCTTGAATAGGAGCAGCAGAAAGTTCAAAATAAGTAAGTTAAGTCCTCAGAGTACCCTTTTCCTCCCACTTCTTCACTCCCCAGGAACAATGTCAATTTGAGTGTAAAACAGTCAGGAAACTGGTGTAACTGCATCGTTTGCCTTGTCTCTATAGCTTTGTTTATAACTGTGTCTGGCTATTTTCTCTGCTTGACCCAAACAAATGAGCTCTTGGCACGACGACTGCTGACTTTGCTGGCAACTTAAAGCCATTAAGTAGCAAACACTCCACAGTTTCTTCACATTATGAAATACAGAACAGGAGGTGGCTTTCCTCCTCAGTAGTATTGTTCCCTCTTTGGGGTCTGCTGCTGAAACTCCCACATGGTATATTTGCTGCTGTGATCCTTATAAAAATAATATTTCTAATAGTGCATTTACTTAAATGTTCCATGAAGCTTTACAGACTTGGAATAAACTTAATTACTGAGTAGAAGAGTGTTTAAGTGCTGCTGGTATCTCATGTTTAAAATGTGTTTATTTTATTTTGTATTGCTACAGAAATGCCTTACTAAAGATTTCATAATATCTTTACTGAGGTAATACGCAGAATTCACCTGGAGTTTTGCCACTCATTTCAATGCCTGAGGTAATGTATAAATACAATTACATCCCTAATTTAGTGGAATCTGTTATCTTTGAAGACAGAAGAGTTCCAGATTTTAGTCGCTGCATTTATAGATACATATACACGTAACCAAATAACTATAAGATAAATAGTCTATTAGTCTGCATCTGTGCAGATGTTACCACTGGATGCATTTTCAGAGTTTTAGAGGTTTTATTGAACATTTATTTTAATGGGATAATCAAAATTATGGAAGTCAGCTGGAAGCTTGACTGTATTGCATAGTATATATTCGGTGCTAAATGAAGTTCTGCTATGTAGAGAAATCCTGTAAGGATAACATTACTGGTTAAAATTTTCTTCTGATTAGTGCCACAGTCTCATACTATCAGACTCTCATGTAGCATGTATATGATTTGGCATTCCTTTTGTATGAAGGTGCTGGTTGTCAACACACTCACAGGATCTTATTTACATACATGTATAAAATTATTGTTATTTTTGATGAAGTTCTACAGCATTTGGTATTTCTTTTTGTTCAAAAAAATGCACTGTATTTGAATTTGAGGCAATACAGAAATCATATCGACAATTAAATGCAATAATAAAGGAATAAGGAAGGTAAAATTTGCATTAATCATCTAAAGATTAGAAATCTAGTATTTTTTGTGAATTGTGTTACGTATCTAGGCTAAAAACAAACTCAGCAAAACAGGTAAGTCCATTGATGAGGCAATAAAGTGCAATCTGAACATGCTGTTTGTCTTACTGTTAGTAGTATGTTAAGTACAATACATTGAAATTTGAAAATTAACATTTTAAAAGGTGTCATTTCTTTCAACCTGCTTGTGGTCTTTATTTTAAGCTCTTAAAGAGATATTGTTCTGTCCTGGTTTGGACTGGAACAGACTTTTCAGCTAAGTTTCCTTTAAGTGACTTTACTTCCTGAAGTTGACCACGCAAGCCTGTTGCCATGAGAATTAGGGTCCCTGTTGGGTCTCTTCGTTCCACAGAGGAAGGGACTGTAAAAGTGTCGCACCTGAGGGGAGGAGCGGACAGGATAGGTGACCCAAACCTGACCAACAGAGTATTCCATCCCATGCACATGATACTCAGTTAAAAGCTAGGGGACCACGAGGGTCGCACTCTCTTCCCCTATGGCCGACATCCTGGGAGGACCCTGCCCGTGCTCCTTCTGTCACTCCTGAATCCAGTTCTCACCTGCTGCCGCACCTGGTTCAAGACTGCCCAGCGCCTGCCCTGCAGCGTCAGCAGTGACGTGGTCGTCATCAGGGGGAGCTCAGTAGCGGTTTTGTATATAGTTCGTTATTTATTATACCCTTTCTTTTCCCTGTTACTGTTTATTAAAACTGTTTTAACTTTCCAACCCATAAGTTTCTCTCTCCCTTTTCTCTTTTTCCTTTTCCCCTTTGGGGAAGGAGAAGGTTAACAGAGAGCGTCTGCTGTCTATTCAACCACCCGTCCAGCCTTAAACAATAACATGTTCCTTTATTATTTCACTAGTATCCACTTAAATGCTCCAGCTGGAAGTTGGAACAATTAAGCTTGGTGGTATAAAGACAGAAAATTAGATATTTCTGCCTCAAGCAGCATACAGTTGAAAAGCTCACTTAAATAACATTGTGAATACTGAGATATCAAATGGTAAGGGCAAAACTCCATCTTTAAGGAAGTTGATGGTAAAGATTGTGTTGTCTTTAGTCAAGTTGGAATTCCTTTCTAAATATCCTTGAATAAAAAATTTACAAAATGAGTCAAGAGAATAAAGTAAGATAAAGGCAAGAAAGCTAAGTGAGAAGAGAAAGATGTTATAAACCCAGTCTTGAAAAAATCTTGAATGGGAAGCATGAACTTCAGTATATTTGGCTCTGCAAATGATAAAAGTATTTCAGGTCTTTTCCTGGAAGCTGTGCTATAATGAAATAAGCCCATGACTCCCTCTACTTCTGAACATCTGAGAAAATAAAAGAACAGAAAACATAAAAACATCAAGGCTGAGGAACTTCAGGAGCTTATCGTTTGAAACCAAAACACTGCTAAGACAGAGTTATCTGCTACTGTAAATAAAAAACTTCAGTTAACTGTACAAATACCTTCAGTAATGGGATGAAAGTAGAAATAAAAAGCATGAATCACTGATTGTGACATGTACCATGGGCAAATAACTTATGTTCCTTTAAGAGCTAACTTTTTTCCAAAGAATCAGATGTAGCAGAAATCTCACACTTCTGTTTCATTGGTGTTTCTGGATGAGCCTCGGGTTTTTTTAACAGAAAAAGGGATTCCAGCCATGCTTTGTGCATATGGGACAGTAAACATAGCCTGAGGTAAGGTTTTATTCTTTTCACAATATTTTTATTGCAATGATGCTTTAGGATGCACCAGCTTTCCCCTGTAAATACCTCTTTTGCTTTTGCTTCTTCAGTCACCCTCACCCCACTCTAGGGCTCAGTCATCCTGAGAGATTAATGTGTGCACATCCCAGGAAGACTGGGATAATGTGAATCTCCTCCATCTATATGATAAAGTACTAAGGCCCTCACAGCCATCAGCAGTGGGAAAAGGCTGCAGGAGTTGAAAGAATTGAAAACTCCAAGTCTGGAAATTATTGCAGGTTTTTTTTTTCTTTTTTTTACAATCAGCATATCAGTTACTAAGCTTCACTTTGAGTGGGTAGGTGGTCTAAGTATTGCCTCTGTCAGTCTCAAGTACTGCTCTGTACCATTGCAAATGAAGCGCTGATCATCTGGGGCCTGCTTTAACACCAGGTTCAGTGACAGCTAACGTTATTAAAGAGAATACTCACCCATAAGTTGAAAACTGCTGCTTTAATGTGTCAAGCAATATTTTTTTTGGTTTGTGTTGTCTGTCAGACTTGCTGCTTCTCCTGGAGCTAGGTCAAAGTTTGCATCTGAACACATATACTGATAACCCTGTGAGTTACACAGTACAGATCCTGCCAGGTCTCGCTAATAGCAAGTCTTATCTGTTTTACAGTTCTCTTCGTCTCCTTTGTTACTGTCTTCTTTATACATACTCAATATTAGTATCTAAAGATGCTAAGTGACACTTAACAAAAAGGCTCTTCTATAAATGATCAGACTTGTCTGCTGCAGCATGGGGCACCAGCACATTTTAAAGTGTAAAGGTTTATGTAAATTCATTGCATGAACATCTAACAGAAATGCTATTTTCAAAGACGTAAGATAATAGGTTCTCTTTGTTTTTAAGAACATATCTGTAAGACGTGCATTGCTAGTCACATTAAATACTAACCGCAGCTTTGAACTTATAATTTAGGAATATCCTTGGGCCATATGTCATTATTTTACAAAATGCATATGCAAAAAGTTAGAACTTAAGTGCAAGATAATGTTTGCCCTCCATTTGGCTGCTTGATTGCCCAGACTAGCTAGAATCAAGTCACAGGGAAGTGTCTTAGTGTGAGGATTTAGCAATGGCTGATTTCTTTGAACACAGGCAACTCAATGCATTCTAACGTGCATTAGATGGATGTACGTGTTATATGGGTAAATGACAAGGTAGCTGAAGATGGTGGAGGTATGACACTCAGTCAAGCAGACACCTTTGTGCTCTGGATGCTATCCTCAAACTACATTTAAAACAACAGCAAGGTAGTATGTTTTTTTGCAGTGAAATTTGTTAATGTGACTACTAGATGTGTCAAGGTCCAAGGGGGTATGATCTGTCATTTCTACTGCCTTGCCTTCTAGACACTTGTGCCAGAGAGACCATCAAGATATACTGGCTGTAGTGTGCATCATCTTCTCATAGCTGTAATGCTCTGAATCGCTGTGACCATATGTTTTCCTTCTGGTCTGACACAGGTCACAGCTGTGAAAACACAATTTGAATTTCTAACAGTTTTCATGTTATGCATGTTGTTAGAAATGAGAGAAATGCCTTGAAATATCAGTGTTCAGGATATCCATTGACGATTCTGATGCACTGGTTATCCTCGTGCCATTCGTTACGCATGAACTCTATTTATCACCTGTTAGTTAAATATAATATTAATCTGTCTTAGAGTTCTCCAGTAGTCACCCAAGAAACTGTATTATCCCATTCTCTCCTCTGCTGCTGTGCGACATGAGTGTTGTCTTCAACGAGATGACAAAAAAATGGTAGAACAAGAAGTTATTTATTGTAAACCCACTGGAATCAATTTTGAAAACTGAGGCATGAATCTTACTTGCTGTTTATTTAGCTTTGAGTGTTCTGGAAGAAAAGAGGGCATAAATATTATGTTAAAGATTCATAATAAAATATTTGGTTACTGCTCTTACTGCTTTTGACAGGGTTAGTCACTGCTGATTCTCAGTCTACAGGTGAGAGTGACTGAAATAGTCTGAATTTTAAAAGAATAGCTTCTAATTCGTAGAACATCTTCCACTCCTCCTAAATGTGTTCTGTCTTTCTTTCATTTTATCTATGACAGTGTTCAGTGTTAAGCTCAATCTAAACTAATTTCACCAAAGAAATGCTCTACAAGCAGCTTTCTTCTCCAAAACTTCCCACAGGCATGTTGAGGTTGTAGTCATCCGTCGTAGATGACAGCTTCTGCATTATGTTCTTCTCTTTGATTGAAAACTAGTAGAGCCCTTGAATTGCAAAGGACTTGGTAAGTGGAATCCTGTCAGAAGGAATATTCTGTCTGGCAGCAGATATTTGAAGTAAGTCCAGTATGAGCTGAGAGAGTTCAACTTTCTGGTATTCTCAAGCACAACACCAGAAAATTATTATTTTTTTTCTCCTCTACAACTCATAGGTCTTGCATACCATCCTACTTTATAAAGGAATACACTGGTATAAAGTAATTTGATGTTTTTACTGCTCTAGAGCTGTTTGTGTGGAACTTGGTTTCTACAGCATCTTTTCCACTCTAACAATGCTTAGATAGCACTATTTTAAAGAAACTAGTAAAATAACATGGCACAGCTGCAACAATGAAATGCTTCTCTAACGTGTTCAGAATATTTTCTACATCTTTTATTTTACCTCTTTTCTTAATCTCTGAGTGGAATAAAATGCTGGATATTTAATGGCAGAAGATTATAAAGCTTGGCCACAAGTTTACTGCTGCAGGACGGCACTATAAGGAAATGTGCCTTGCATTGAGTAGTGAATGCAATCACGTAATGTTGCTTCACAGATCAAAAAGGAAGCGGAAAATTAATGTTAACCACCCCCCTTTTTTTTTTTCCTCCAAATGATGGACTTGTTATTCCTTGAGGAGTGGTAATATTTGGATGCTGTAAGGAGGGAACCCATAGTTCATCAAATATTTTCAAATAAAAAAGCCCCTGTTTTCCTTCTCTTAGCACTGTTTTCAAGTGAGGTCATGTCTGCTGGAAAGATGCTCTCTAAGATTTAGAGATGATGGCTGTTAAAAGCTGTAAAAACCACTGTCCCAAGTACAGACGTGTATTTTTGCAGGGTACTCAAAAATTAAGATTAGTTATTTGTACCCTGGATGAATGGCTCTCTCCTGCCTAGTTTCCATGGATGTGATGTATCTGAGTTACTTCTCAACGCTACTCTCTGGAACAGTTTTCCCAAGATCCTTTTCAGCCTGGAAGCTCACTCTGGGCTTTAACAATTAAGCTGGGTTCTTTTCACCTGACACCTTGGCAGCAGTAACAAAGGTTTTCTGGGCACTTTACACCCTGACCTACCACTGTGCAACTTCACTTCCAAGCATGCATGTCATTACAACCTTGATTTGAAGACAATGAGGTTTCACAGGTATAGCTGAAGGCCAGATCTGCCCTCCAGACTTTTCCTTCCTGATGATGATGATGTGAGAAACGTAAAAAAAAATGTAGTTAGATTGCCCAGGGTCCTGACATTTTTCAGATGGGCTTTCAGGAAGCTATTTGAGGCACAGTGACTATAAAAACACCCAGTGCCATCATAAAAAAGCCTTTCTGTTTTTCAACGAAGGAATTTGCTTTAAGCACTCTGCCTGCAAGTCTAGTGGGTGATCCCTGCTTTGTGAACAAACCATTGCTATGCTCTCACTTTGTGCTTCCCATCTCTATGGTAACAGACAGAGAAAAAAAAAGTTAAACATCTAGATAATAGCTAACCAGGAGAAACTGGGTGGAATAATGATCACTTGCTTGCAGGCAGGGGAAAATTCTCTGCTAAGTGGACATAAAGGGTAATGCTGACCAAGATGGTAGGTGAGAGATGCCTCTTCATCTGTGGCTCTGGCCTTTGATGCCTCTGTATAAATTTTGACTCTCAAACTTTGCTAATTGAGTTCCTAATAAACTTAACTATATCCCTTGAGTTCCTGTTATACTTTTCTTGAAAGGTTAAGGTCAAATCCTGGGAGGCAGTTCAGGCAACATCTGAGGGATTTTCTCCAAAAAGTTGCCTCCAGTGACAATCCCTCATGACTTTAGGGCTATCTCACAAATCCAAGGATTTCTGCAGTGGTCTTGGTATTCATCTGCTGCTAGCCTGTTTCCTGAACGCTGACTGCTCCTCATTACACTGTCTTCCACGGCACACAAGGGCAATGAGGCTGCCACAGGGAGGGAGAGAAATGTGGAAACAAGATGTCCGTAGAAGGGGCAGGTTACTTGACTTTTCTGAGCAGTGAGTTTGTCAAAAGTAGGCTTGCAAAAAAGGCGACACTATAAAAATTGGATTCAGTAAAATGGTGGGTTTTGAAATTAACCATTTCATTTTGGAAATACTAAATTAAATTTTTTCAAAAAAACACATTTAACTTTTGTTTGATAAGAAAAACATTTATGGTAATTCCTTTTTTTCTTTATACTGGTTTTGATTTTACATGAAACAATATAACTTGGTACTTTATGGTGGTGATTTTAAAAAAAAAAGTTAGTTTCTGAGCAAAAATATCAATTCTAATATTTTTGCACCTCGTCTTTAGGGATGGAGAGAGAGGATCCAGTGTATAGGGTCCAATAAAGAAGAAAGTGATGTGAAGATACAAAGAAATGCAAGTGTGAAGAAAGGAGAAGCAAACACTGTCCTGATAAGAGTGATGTGACGAGAGCCCTAAATGTGGTCACTATAGGTTACCATTCATGTTCATGACTGACAGTCAAGGTTAACTCAGCAGCTATTAGGATTTTCTGGTGAATATAGATGATGCTGAAGTAATGTTGTTTACTGAGAGTCTGACAGATTTCAAGGATAAACTATAAAGTGCCACTGATGAAGTCAAATGACAGGGACACCACAATTTCCTTGTCTTTATTTTTTTTCTAATGCATCGTGATCTGCAGAGTAATATTGATGTTACAGTAGCTCCTAAAATAGATGCCATTATGTTCATTAGATGCTTCACATCTGGTTATCACAACCAGCAACTGTCGTAAGAAGAAGGGGGAATGTCATTTTAATCTTTTCTGGGTTTTCTTGATTAGATATCTCAGACTTCATAAGCACTTATTTAATTCATATTAGCATTTAACAGTCAAACGCCCTCAATGGTGAAAAATTTCCCTAGAGGCACCATAGAAATTAATGGTTATTCTGTGACAGATCTTCTCTCTGACAAGGACTTAGATATTGAAATTCTAATTTATTTATTATGCAGGAAGATGACATTTTATCCCTCCAGCCATTTGACAGGAAGACACTATAATTATGCCTTTTCCCAGGTTCCCATTTTCCCTTCTGTACGTTTATGTGAGATTATAAGAGTTCAGACTCCTGTTCCCAAACAGGTTCACCCTTACAGCAGCACACTTGCTGTAATCAATGCAAATGCAGTGACTGGTTCTTTCTAGACCATTTCTTCAAACTGAAATTTCTTTACCTTCACAGGCAGTTATGGGGATGACAGATGGCAATGTGTTTGTTAGAAAAAGTGGAGGTGACTTTAATGCACTCTCTGTACATCTCTATGCTTGCTCTGTTATTAAGCTCTGATTTGTTCTGAGAGAGAGCACAAAAGGCAGCCACTGTATCAGAACACTATCCTGCAAAACAGGATTTGTGGAAATATTACATGTAGTTGTGGTTTGTTTGAGTAATTGTCTCTAAGATGACTATTATTAATATATTGCAGACAGAAACTGAGGACAAGGAAACACAACCAGAGCAAATTTCTGGCGGTAACACTGTATAAGAAGCAATTCATTTGTGCCATAGAATAATATCGCGAAGATTTTTGATAATGCTGTTAGTGGCTTATAATGTGAGTGGTGTGTCACATGCTCAGAAAGGGCTGTGCAGCCGTATCTGTTCCTAAAGGCAGCTAGCTGCAAACCACATCTAATATTCTGACATTAACTGGCAATGTCAGTCTTATACATCAGCTTGGCACACTGGAGCTGTCATGCATGACTTACCAGCATTTCTGAAAACAACACTAAGATCCAAGTAAGAATTTGGAAGAAGGCTGGAAAGAAATGGCTGGACTTTAAAAATGTGAATTTTGGAGGGGTCTGGGTAAGCACCAGGAAGGTACAGCACAAGCATGTGGATGCCAGGCTAATTTCCCAGCTGCCTCCCAGCCCGCACGCACAGCCTGCAGCGAGCGTGGAGGATGTTGGCAGGGAGTCCTCTTTTTAGAGAGGACGGGTAGCCCTTTGCTCCCCTAGAGGAGAGGGGGATCATGCTCTCCCTCAGGTCTCCCTGCTTTCTCATGGTATTCCCACAGTGGCAGCGGGCAAAAGGGACTCCTTTCCCATCACGCTTAACTGAGAACCAATCACCCCCTGATTCACCAGACGGGGCAGCCCCTGAACCCCCTCTGCTAATGGACTCCCCCCAGCAACTGCAGCAAAGACACAGCGAGGAAGATGAGTGGTGCTTTGGGCGAAGGGTGTACAGGTAGAGTAGCCTGCAGTGTGACAGCCAGGCCCTTTTTCGGGGGTGCCTTGGCCTTTTAGTTAAAAATGTGAATAGTCACAGCCACCTTCCTTCTAGCCTGGGGCGTGAACTTGGGGGTATCTTACAGCATAGGGTGATAGGGCCTCTCAGATGAACCAGAAAGTACTTGTAGTCCTATTTCTCACAGCCCAGCGTGGGAGAAATAGATTTCTTGAGCTTCTTGTGTCAGGGAATTGCATTTCAGTGGTCTCTAGGGATCCTCCGGTGACATTCCTAGCTTGTGCTTGTCTTCGGGGGCCAGTAGCGCACCATGTATTCTGGGTCAACTTTGATCTAGAATGAGTTTTGTTTTCTTTTATAAGGAGATAGATATTTTTGAAGATGACAAGTGGAGAAGCTTAAGTAAAAGGCCTGTTTTCTATGAGAGAAAAACAAATACGGCAGTGGGGAAAAAAATTAAATTGTTGTATAAAAGACTCAGTTCTGCTTTCCTTACAAACTCCTGCCTTCTGATAATGTTAATAGGAGTTTTGAATATGGAAAGGACAGGGGTTCTGTAGCTACAAGTTTATATCTACAAGGACCCAAATAGCAAGAATTTGTTGCTGTGTAGCAAATAATAAAAAATTAGACTATACTGCTCTGATATGAAAGATAAGCTGTGATTAAAAGAGAATACTTTATCTCTTCATACTCTAAGAACCCTGAAATGTGAAGTTACATGTTAGTGGGGAAAAAAAATCAACAAAAAAAAAGACAAATTGCTGTTGCTATACTTTGTTATTTTGAAATGAACAACATCATGATTCTCTTGTTTGTTCAACATGACATTTTATAGTTTCTCAATGTTTTAGGATAAGTACTGATAAACTGCAGAACAGAGTATCTCAGAAACGTATTACTGATGCCCGTATGTACTACAACTGCCAAGATTTTTGTTATGTGTGTCCATTCTCTCTTTATTTAATCTTTTTTTTGTCTGTTATACACAACATATATAATCTGGAACAACTCATAATCTTAAAAAGGTACTGTAGATGAACACATCTGAGTAGCTCTTTTTCAGGAGCCTTTGTGATATGAAAAGCGCTGACCACCTAAGGCAAATGCAAATAATTGTGTTCTGGCTGGAAATTAATAACCTGATCCTCAGCCTTCTGAGTCTTTGGAAATGACTCTGCTGCCGATGATAACATGTGGTTTTTTTTGTTTTTTTTTTTTTTTATTATTCACTGGTTGCAAATAGAAGAGGTTTGTTGACTGGGCTTTTCTCAATGCTAAAATTGTGCATAGACTTATTTCCTGTTAGTGAAACAGAACAGATCCATGTGGTTTTAAACTAGCATGTATGTATATGATGGGTAGGACCATTTTTTACGATTCTAGAACTGCCAAAAAGGTGTGACTGGATAAAAGGAGAAATCTACACATAGGTACTACAAATACTTACTCGTGTGATTTAACATCTGTTCTTTCTAAGGTGTGCACACTCCTTAAGCAAATAAAAACAAACATTAAGCCTTATTTAGATATAGTTATGGGTTTTTTTCAGCCATTATGATTTATTAAAGTCTTATTTTAAATATATTTTTTTGTGCAATAAGTATGGAATATGAAATACAGTAAAGCAACAAAACCACTGAGGTACATGAAATTTTATGCGATTTTGAGTTTATGTGAGCAGAGATCTAGCACTTCTGAGAACTATTTGGGGAGAAATAATTTAATATTTCATAATTGGGAAAAATAATTTAATATTTTAATAATTCAATAATATTTTCAGTGGCACCTCCTTGATTCAAGTGCTCTGAAACCATTTCTAAACATAGCTTAATATTTTGTTGCAGGATAACATTAACAGCAACTGAGTGCCAAAGTGTATCATTTAAAATATAGTGCTATGTACTAAAAGAAGAGACTTTTTAAAGCCGTTAAAAAAAAAATCAGAAACGTTCCTCTGGGCTCAAATTATACTAACTGTCTTTTAAATTCAGGTAAATACTAAGTCTCACAAAAGACACAAATAGAGACAAAACCTATTTCTATATTTGCAATCTAATTAACTAACTAACTTAGAAAGGACATGCAGGAGAACCCTGGTGGCAAACAGCTTGGAAACCACAGTGAAATAGTAATTTTTTTAACTTTGCCATTTTAATTGCAGTTGTCTCCAAATTGGTTGCAGTTGTCTCCAACTTGGTTGCCCATGTATGACTAAGAGATTCAACAATGAAGAACAGATGAATTTTTAAAAGAACTTTTAACTAAGTTTAAAAAGCCCAAATATCTATCAATGTCTGATCAGGAATGAGATTGCTCTTCAAATAATAAGAACAGTATTTTCTAACAATTATGGCAAAATTTAACCAGGTTTCCAGGAAAATTATTTTCCAAGTGTGTTTGTTTCCACAGTTTATGCAGTGTTGAGCTTCTATACAGGTTTTTTTGGATGTGGAGCTCAGCAAACAATGTGTAGTAAAAAGTCATTAATATTTTGTTGTATTTGCAAGCCAGAAAACCAAAGCCATGTAGGCTGCCACTTTATATGTGTGTGTTTGCAAGTACATGCATGTATGCCTGTGACTTTGTGTGTGTGACAGTTACAATACCCCACTTTTGTGTGTTTCTGTCAGAAGTAGATTTCCTGCACAAGACTTCTGCCATGTTTGAAAGCTTGTCATGCCACAGATCAGTGAAAGTAAGAATAAACATTGCTTTAAACATATTGCTAGGAGAGAGGGAGAAAAAAATATTCTTGTTGGTCAAGTCCGCACAGAAGTTTTATTGCAGTGCAGAAACATGTATTCTCCAGGCTTCAGCTAAGTGTCCTTAGTAACTCTACTTTTTTCAAATTTTTAAGCCTACAGTTACATTTAGTGTGTGTGTATTACTACTATAAAGTCCCTGAAAATATCATTTGCCCTTCTCACTCATGAAGTAAATCTTTTTTATAAGAAACAGTGTGTATGCTAGGAGTTTTTCTTATTTTTGTGTGTGTTATCTGATGTGAACTCATTAGCATATGCTGATATCCTACTGTTAACAAGAGAATTGTGTAATACAGAAAGTATTATATACATATCAATTAATAAAAAAAGTTAACTTAGAAATTTCTGCATTGGAGTTATGCCTAACTCTTCCATACAAGAACGACAGGTCCCTGGTGCTCACGTTTCAAATTGGGTATCATTTTAGAAAAACGTATAGGCAGTAAGTGGTCTGTGTCAGGAAATGCTTTCTTGTCAGTCAGACAAGTGTGACTCAGGTTCATTTCTGACTCTAGGCACACGGCAAACTAATTTGTTTTCTTGAGGACCTTTTCTTTCTGGTGTGAGGATATTTCTCTACTCTTATCTGAGACACTTCAGTTTAATTTGCCTAAGGTTAGAGAAATCCATCTGCTTTCATGGCTCTTTAAAAATACAAATAATCTAATTCGCTCCATAGCAAAATTTTGCTCTTCTTGTTGTATTATACGCATGCACATTTTCCTGGCCTAATAGTTGCAACCTCATCCCTTCACTGCTCAAATATGCCTTGAATATTTGGCACTTAATGACTACAATATCTTCTGCACTCCCTTCCCCATTCCCTTTAATCCCACACAATATTTTTCACTGTAGAATTATCTGGATCCCTTTTCCCACTGCATAAGTCTTATATTTATAGTAATTTATATTTTTTAGTCCACAAAGCAAAGGCAAAGACCTCTGCAGTGCAAAGTTAAGTTTGCTTAGCAGCTTAGAACAGGAAATACAAATAGTACATTTTAGCAGAAAATATAATGAAAACATATACATGCACATACAAAAATGTTGAAACAATTTTATTGTTAGGTGTATAACTGCTCTTTAGATGCTTCCTCACTTGCCTGTGAAAATATGCTCTGGATTACACATATATAAACTATGTATATTTAAATAGCACTTCTTTGAGATTGGTATGCTTTGCAATTAAAAACTACTTCAAATCCACGTGCATGTCCCTACTTCAGAACCACCTTGTGACAGTGTTTTATTGAAGGACTATTTTTATTCTCTTTCTTCCTCTGTCTCTTTAAAAATAAAACAACACAACTGTAAGCTTTAACTTCTGTAGCATTTCAAGGGCAGCGTATATTGATTTGTTTTTTCTAGTACTTAATTTATTAACACTTAATAGCAGTGTTTACTAAATATTCCGCTTTCCATGGTGTCTATTTTCAGCTCTTTTCTTGTTTTAGATAAAAACTATTCTGAAGTCTTCAGAGGAAATTGATCAAGTGTATTCTTGTTAACTGTACCTTTAGCAACAAATCATGTAGCATAGAGGGAGAACAGTAAGAAACAGGACTTTCACTGACAGCGGTAACAGTGCTCCCTCTTAACAGTATTCCCATCGTTTAGAGAGAACCCCTTTCTCGGGGAGCTATTGAAAGCAGCAAAACCAGCTACCTGCCTTCAATACTCTAAATCAAATGGATGCTTTTAACAAGATTGACTCTGAATATAGGGCTTTGCTGATTCAGTTAAAGCTCTGAAAGAAAGATTTGTCACTAATTTGCTTGATTTTAGACTCACACACAAAAAAAAGTTATGCTATGAGCATCCTCAGACTGTATCATTGATGGAGAACATACCTTCTTCGCTAACTACAGATGTACAATCCCTGACACTTCCAAAATCTCTCACTCCTCAGCAGAAGGATAATTTTAGAAAAAAAAATAGTGTTCAATACAGAAGCTGAGCTATGTTTAAGCAACACCAAGGAAGGGAAGTAGTCTGTTATTCAAAAATGTATGGGAAGGTTGGAGCTTCTCTGCTCCCAAATGTAGCACATCAGTTTTATCACTGCCTTGCAACAACACAGCTTTCCAGCTTCTGGTCGGTTTCATCACCAGCCTGTTCCCAGTACTGACAGAAAACCTTCACATGAAATAGGAGAAAAGCCTCTATTGCTTCTAGCCAGAAACTAAGCTTCCAAGAATGCTAGCTCTAGCTTAAATTTGTATGCACACACACATCCGTTTCTGGGTGCAGGAGGACTGACAGAAGCAGAAGTCCCAAGAAGCAGGAGGCTGTGCCTGTGAGTCACTTTTATGTGTAGCCCAAGGAGAATCAAATGAACTTGAACTAAAAAGATCAATTACTAGTTCTAACGTTACTGTAATTAGGTAGGTGTTAATAACAAGGAGATAGAGAGGTATTCTATAAATGGATATATGTGCATGTGTGTGTGCATTTTTTTATTATTCTGTAACCCTTGACAGAGGTTGAAATGAAGTAAAGGATTGTCTGTTTTAAGGGTAACTACAGAGTTAATCTTGAAGTGATAAAGAAACCACAGCCGTGACTGCCTCTCATGCACGTGTGGGCACAGAAAGGATTGTCACAAAGCTTATTGCAGCAGACCTTCAAAATCTCTGAGCACAGCCCCTCTTTTTCTTGCCTGGGTTACACAAAGGACTGGAAGTAATTTGTTTCTCCTGAGATCAGGCTGGTCTGTGACTGCAGATGGGGGAGGAAGTCTATATTTGATTAGACCATCCTCATCTCATAAAAATCATTAGGCTTTTGATGAAATCATCCCAACTTCTCTCTTCTTCAAGAAGCAAAATTAATTAATTGGCTTCAATCAGAGCTTTGAAATGCATTGAGATTGGTAAGAAGAAACACTGGACCACTGAACCCTTCACACTTTCCAGACCTGACTTCTAGCTAACATAAATCAGAGCAGTCCTGTTGTCAGAACTGTGCCAATTTACCCAGACTCATGGTATTTTCACTTTGTTGTTTTTCTTTTATATCTATTTTTGGCAGCTGGATTTGCTCTCCTATTGTTGTAGGCATCTCTGATGCCACGTCGTGTATTCTTACCCCAGCTTTACTGAAATACCCCCCATAGTTAACACACAGTACGGAGGAGCGGTTCACATTTCTATCATGCTTTGCTTCTAACAACGCGATCTGGTTACATTCAAGAGGCTATGTGGGCTCCCTCTGGTGGCTAATTGACCTTAATCATCTCAGAGCCGCTTTTCCAGAGAACCTGTCATAGTGAATGAAGACATAACTGGCTGAGAAAGATGGGGATACTTGAATTAAAAATGGTCTGCTTTTTTTTTTTTTTTTTAATCATAAGACTAACTCAGTCATCACTTGCTCTACAGTGCTGGCAACTGGGAGCCCTTCTTGGTGGGCTGGAAATCCTCTTGCAATCCCACACTATATCATGTGATAACAAGAAAAACTTCAGAAACGGATAAAGTGATGATAAAGTCACATTTACCTCTTTTCCTTTCCCTGTAAGCCAAATTCTCCTAGTTACCTTAGAACAGGCCATAAGGAAACACATCAATAATCATCAAATTACTCTGGGTTTACCTTGATGTGACCACAAGGAGAATTTGTCCCTAGAGAGAGCAAGAGAGATTAAATAAGTGAAGACATAGGCACAATCACACACACTAAACATAATCTTCTAATTTCTTAAATATTTGGGTATGAAACTAACACTGTGTAAATATCTTCTGTACATTTATATACAAAACATACAAATATAAGGATGATCTTGTTGTAACATATTAACTGCTGTTTTTAAGCATGGATAAAATGATTCCAGAAAAAGCATAACAACATCAGGTTCAATACAGCCATTGGCATGCCTAATGCTTTTCTAGCTTCCCACTTATTTAGTTATTTTTCCACTGACATAGGATTTTTTACCTAGCTGATTTTTTCTTTCTCTGACTTGGCAGCTTTTGCTCAGCTCTAGGACTTAGTGCTGTATTTTTAGAACAGCTATTTTCTTACAGAAGAAGTAGGCACTTGAAAGGCCTGCTGCATTTCAACACAAAACTTTGGTGGCAGGGTCAGCAGGCAAGATGAAGTCTATGACCTTCAAAGTCAACCTGCAACACAAGGTACGCTGTGGAAATGCAAGAGGTCAGAGTTTGTACATGGAAAATCAGAGGCAGTGTAGCCAGGGAGCTGGTGATTTTATCATGATGAACTTAGATCCTGGTGCTGGTTAAGATTAAAGAAGTTTAAGAGCTGCTCTGACTTGAGTCAGAGGGTGACAGTTTTCAGGGATTTAGCTGAAGATCAATAAATGGCAGAACAATGAGGACACCCTGTATCTGTTCCTGCTGTCTGCATGGGAGTATGAAGACATGCAAGTGAGGGCTTGGTGCCTTCTTGATGCTGGCTTAAAGTTTCTCTGCTGTGATTTCACAAGGCAAATATTGTGCTCCCTCCCTTTGTATTGCCTGTTCCTAAAACATGTGAGAGCTGCCATTCCCTTGGTTTGGCCAAAGTGTCTGTCTTTACTACCTGGAGACACAGTGCTGTGTATGGGTGGCTGTCTCTGGTGTGCTCTCCCACCTTCTAGTTGCTCAGGGATTTCTGACCTAGGTTGCATCAGGGCTGCTCTTAGCATCCACTAATGACCTAGTCTTCATGAATTTAGCACTGTTCTTGTTTTTAATCTCCTGATCTGGCTAGCCATCACCATATCCCATTGCAAAGAGTTCCACAGCTTAGTTGTGCTTTTTCCAAATGTACTTTCTTTAGTTTCATACAAAAATTAAATAATACAAAGCGAGGGAACCAGCTGTTATACATGTTCACAGAATCAAATGCATTCTTCTATGGATAAACCACTACGTAAATCATAGATTTAAATTCACTCTTTCAGGTAAATTACGCATATTATTAAATGTTGATGAGTTTATAACAGATAATCAGATAGCCCTCTAGTACCAAGTTGTAATTTTTAAAATGAAAAAAAACAGGTGCTTTAATTCTCTGAAGTAATTCTGTGGAAAACAATGCTATGAAATAGCATATGAGGAAGAAAATAGAATGCACGCTGTACTTTGTACTGCTCCGTGTCTCCAGTCAGTATTTATAAAAAGGCAGCAACAGCTTTTACTGCACCTTAAAAAACTTAGATCTCCACATCTGTGGATCCTTTTTCCTCTTTGACTCTCAAAGAAGTTGTGAGATTATTTTGTTAAATGCGTAATATTTTTCTACCTTTATGGACAGGCTTGAATTTATTGGGAGAGTAGAAAGGGCACCAAAGCAAACAGAGATTTATTTTCCCACCTAAATCTATTAAGAAATTCTTCTGTTTCTCTGTTGCAATACCAAGAACTACTGAATCTGTGCTGTTGTGCTAGTTTCCCTACAGCTTTAGAAATGTATGTTGGAAGCCATGGAAAAAGTAGCACCAGAGATCAAGCAGTTTTCTCCTGTTTTACCCTTCACTGTGAGCCTCTCTACTTGTTACATCATCATGGAGAAAGGAAGGGAGAAAGAGAACGACAGATCCTTACTCCCTACTTATGCTCACACTGGAATCACAACCATGCCAGGCTGCAAAAAGAAAATATTAAGGGTTCTTGGTGGCTTTTATTTTTTTCCCTAAAGTTTAAAAGTCACACATTGTGGCAGCCCTGGGAATTGAGTCTGTGTCTTCCACCCACATATCTTCTGTTTTAATCAGAAGAATTTATTTTGCTTCCTCTGGGCTCTGTTTGCTAGATTTAAATAATACATGAAAATTTACATGAAATCTCAGTGAGACCAGTCTTCTAATATAATAAAAAATTGAACCTGTTTTCCATATGTCTCTTTAGTAGATGTTTTGGATGTCTAGTAGATGTCTAGTCTCTCACTGTAAATGCTTGAATTGCAAGTAGAAGTCATGTACTGTTACCTATCAGGCAAGCTGCTCACCTCTTTTGTTTTTGTTCATAGAATCAACCAATCAATCAGGTTGGAAGAGACCTCTGGGATCATCGAGTCCAACCATTGTTCAGATATTTAAGCTCCAAGACAGCTGAGCGTGCCAGGTTTAAAGACAAGCAGCTGCCTAAGTGGTCTGCTGACTCAGACCTTGGTGGTATTCAAGGATTACCCAAAGTGTTTCCAAATAATCATCCTAGGTCTGACAGCTTGTGACTCTACTAGGCACAGAAATGGGAACCCAGTCTGCCAGTTTTGGTTGCTCAGTGGCCAGACTCCAGATTCATTACAAGACCACCATCCTTCTACTTTTCTCCTTCTCCTTGGACAGACACATGTGATCAGAAGTTTTCTGGTGGGAAGATAACATTGCTCTTAATCTTATTCTAACTAACAATTTTATTTATAAAGTGCATTCCTGGCAAGTCATAACTGAAGCTGTGCAGTTAAAATAAGATGCAATGGAAAGTAGTTCAGACTGATCAGGTAGCTTTGAATGCAAAAGTACCTCAGAAAGATAGCGCATAGTCAAAATCCCACTTAAATACAAGTCAGGAACCTCTGAAAGGTCCAAGAGAGAAGAAAGGAATAGCTTGGAAGCACTGAGGACTGAGGCCAATGATTAGACAATTTTACGTCAGAAATAGTAAGACATGAGGCCAATTATGCAGCAAGGCTGTAGGACCTGCACACACAGAGAAGGAGCATTCCAATATGCACCTTGCTGTTTTGCCAATAATGCTAACAGTAATTAAAATTTTAAAAAAACTGAAAAAGTTCAGTTTCTGTTTTGCTTCCTGTTGAATTGAGTGTAGCAAGGATTTTACCTTTTAGACTGTTGACCTGAACATGTGTTTAGTAAGGTTATGATACCTGTTATCTGTGGTCATGCAAATGTAGTTATTGGTGATGCACAAAGCACTTTCTGCCAATGTTAGCTCCAAATCAAGGACAATTTGGTAGTTTGTATACACAAACATGCCTGTGAATACCCCAGGATTCAGGCTGAATTATTGGTGTAGTGTTGGTGTCAATGTGGATTTTTCATAGCAAACATTATTGAAATTAATGTAAATGTCACAGTACAAACTTAAATTAGAGCAGTTTCAACTAAAAACATAACTAAAAATGTATTTCAAAGAGTATCAGTGGTTTATATCAATTCATGGGTCTTTCACAAAATAAACTGATGAAATACAGGTGTTGTAAAAAATCAGAAATTATTACCTTTACTTTAAACTGCAGTTTTAATTGATTTCCAATGTTGCTTTTTTTTTTTTTTTTCAGCCACACCATCTGATAGGAAAATAGATACTTACCTGAACTAAATCAACAGGTGAATTCCTGTGTATCCATTTTTAAGATATCTAAATAGACATACACAGGGTATTCAGCATTCAAAGGCAGTTCATGCTCTCTGTTACTGCATACATGCATGAAATTCAAGATCTCCACATATTCCCTTCAACTTTGCCATGAACTAGTTGGTCCCATTACAAGCCTTTTAACACCAGTTGTGAGAAGACTTCGAGATGTCACTTTTTAAAAGTAGGCCTTTTCTTTTGGTGCTTTCTCATTCAGAGCTCATGTAGATGTCAGGTCTTCAAGACAGGATTTTAAAGCAAAATCACATTGAAAGAGGGAGCCTTACTTATGCAAAATCTGTGTCCATCTGAGACAGGAGAACTGTCTTTATGTTCAAATTTGAAGCAAAATGATATAAAGCTGTCTGAGCACAACAGTAAGATGTCTCACTAGAATTGCCAATCAGTAGGTAAGTTATTGGGCAAGATGGCCCATGCTATGCTACCATGCTCTACCTCACACTCAGCAGAACTTGAGGAAACGGTGCCTTTTCAGATCAGTGGTAGAAAATAAGCAAATATTTGGCAGAAACCTTGACATAAAAGCCTGGTCGCAATTATCTCTGATTTAATTTTTATTTTAATGTTTTAAATGCTGTTATCTTGATAACATGTAAATAAATATGTCCCTCATTCTTCTCTGGAAAAAGATGTGTTTTCTCTTCAAGTCAATATCTATATGAAATAAGATTTGGGCCTGTGAACCCCTTTTTGAATGGATGACCATTACAGTACTCAGAGATCAGTAGCCTGAATATGCATAAAGAGATCAGAATATCTTTTACATCTCATTATTTGAGCCTTCCTGCCATTAGCATGTGCATTGCCTTCTTATCCACTTTCTCAATGTTTTGAGTTTATGAAGCCACACTTTGAATACTTTTCTTTACATTTTTTTTTTCAAACAGAGATCAGATTTCATATTCACATAGGCATGTGTTACTTGACATAAAATATGTGGAGGTTTTTTCCAGGTTCATAGTTTTCAGATTTTTCATTATACACTGACTAAATAGTCACTTTGATTTTTCCTTTCCAGAAAGAAAATTATGGTAGTTATATGAAATATATACTTTAACATGACCAGTAGAGTCATAGATAGACTCTTGCGAATACAGGCAGAGACTAAGAAGTGGTCATCTTCTTCCTTTCACATGTGCATTAGGTGAGCTGCATTGCTACCTAACTTCACACAGTGGCCAACTGTTCTGGTTACTCAACCTTAAAACTGACTCTTGATTAAAACCACTTTCATTTTCATTTATTTTCAGGAGCGTGCTTAAAAACTGTATCTGTTTTTAACAGTAAAGAAAAATGGCTAATGCAGTTTGTTAGCTGAGGACTTATCTGACAGTGCCCGACATACGACACTTCTGCAATCATCCAAGCAAGTTGTTGCTGGAAAGGATACTGATCTGGAAAACATTTTTCTTTTAAGCTGCAAATTATCTAGATTCATAACAATAGATATCCTGTTTTATGTACAAAGTAGAACCACGTTATTTCTGAAGAAGAAATGATCTTGAGAAGATCACAGCATTGCTTGAAACCATGCCTTCTGTTTCAAGGGATAGACAATGTTAGACAGGCCAGCCTTGATCAGTGACGGTGTGAAACAAGTGCATAAAAGATTATGGAAACCTCTTCTCTTCAGTCTCTTTTGGAGGTGAACATTGACAGCCTGTGATCTAGCCATGAAAAACTTCATGATGGAAGTCACAGCTGTTCATGTTTTTGTTTAAAGCTTCCCATTGGACACAGTTGTGGACAAATGTCACAAAGTATTAACAGTGATGGGGAACAGAAGCAGGTTTTGCCTTCTTGGTTGTAGGGTTCAACCTTAAAAAAAGTCTTGAAAAAAAATCTCGAAACCCAGAAATCCAACAAAAAAATCCTCTAAATTTTCCTTTTAATACATCTCGTGATTTCTAACTCAACACCAGAGCCACAGGGAGAGAATCAGCCCCCAATGGCATACTGACATTTGCAGGGAGAGAGAAAGGAGAGTACTACTCAAGGAAACTTATTTAGCATGATTTGGAAGGTTGCTAATCAAGAAGAGAACAGGATTTTTGTCTATTCCTTGACCATTTATTTACTGAGTATTAGAAGTAGGATGTAATAGCTTTTAAGTCTCTGCATGTTATTCCCTCCCACACTGATAAATGATGTGACATTTGGAGCTGATGCTGAGTCTTTCATAATATAGCAGACCTTTGAGTTCTTGGGGCAGTGTTCTTCCAAGACTCTCTTTGATTATCTTCCTATCACTGTCTAAGTTGACAGAGCTGCAAACGTTATTGCTAGTCATAAAATTATCCAACCACAATGTCTGTCTACATGACCTGCAGTGGTTGTGAATGCCACAAATTGATTATGCACTGTGTAAAGAAGACTTATCTTTTCATTCCTTTTAACTTTATTGCCCTTAATTTAATTAACTGCTGCCATATGCTGTGGGTTAAATAGAGAGGCTAATATGTTCCTATTGTATAGCTTCAAATTCAGAGCATCTCTGACAAGTCTCCTTTTGCTCCTAACCTTTTCAGGCAAAAAGAGGGCTGGCTATTTAGTCCTTTTCTGTATGTATTTAATATTTTTCTTATTTCTTCCTCACTCTTTCTTCCATCCCCTTCCCCTTCCTGCTTACTCTTCTCATTTCCTGGCTAGACTATTCTTCTATCTATAGCCTGTTTTCTCTCTGATATGTAAACATATGAGCTATACCCAATAAAAATTAGAGACCTAGGTTCAAATGCATCCTTAATGATACAGCCTGATTATTTATTAGTGGTGTTCAGAATTGTTTCCATATGAGGGTCAGTAATAATCCTTGAAATGTTCTTGTTTGTAATAACAGCATTTTTAAGCACAAAAGAGGCAGTAAGGTCTTATGCATGTCTCATGGCCAAACTGACAAACAACGGCAGTGTGGGAGTTACAATTACATTTGATGAATAGGAGAAAAACAGTGAAACCCCACAATCATACTCATTGGTTGATCTGTCCCCATTCAACCAGACTACTGAATATGGTTATGTCTATATGTGTAAGTTGAAAAAAATGAATAAGCTGCCATTTCTCCAAGGTTAGGATATCAGGTGCCCTGTGGCAATGAGCTTCATATCACCTTGTGAATGGAAGATGTCACCAAGGACAGGACTGAAGAGCCCTGTTTAACAGTACGGATGCAGGAAACTGCTCCTAAGACCTTTCTTCTGCCTAAGTGTACCTCTTCTATACCCGCTGTGCCAGACTGTAACAGTTTATAGTATACCTCCTGAAAGCCTGTACCTTCAGTACCACTGTCCTTGAGGTACGCTTTTACTGGGAGGTGCTCTATAAAAGCTAAAATACAGATTTTCTGTAAAGACATCTTATCACTTCAGTATCTGCAGTACTCCCACAGTGTTTTCTATTCTCAGGACCTGTGCGGAGGCAATGTTATCCATTCATCACAGATATACAAAGTCTTGAAGCGATCTGCTTTACCTCAATATTTCTTAACATCAGAACATTGCAGCTGCCAACTTACTGGCATTGTGGTTTTCTTTACTGTATAAAGTGTGCTTTAGTAGTGAGCAGAACAGAGTGCATTAGCACATACTTTGCGGCTTTTTCTGTGATTATAGAGAAGCTAAGACTTTATTACTGCATATTGTTTATCAACAAATTTTTCCTCTGCAGTCCGAAACAAGTCACTCCTGACTCAGGGGGAAGAGTGCCACCTACCGTATCTCTAAAACCGTTTCTCCAGCAGAGAGTGGCATCTTAAAGAACCTACAGAACTGACCTAGTTCAAATATGTATTAGCCTCTAAAGCATATAAAATCTCAGCACAGGGTGATATATGCATAGGCTGTTTAGCAGCTAAAAATAGGTTAAATGTTCAGTTAAGTGCAGCAGGATAAACGAGGTGGTCTGACAGAAATTTCTCACCAAGAAAATCCAACTGAAGGATCCTCGCCATTTATGTCAGGAAAAACAGAGGACTCGCAATATGTCACCAGGTAATTGGAAATGCTTTTTCATCCCAGTTTTAAAAGTATGTTTCCATTAAAACAGAATTAACAACACCAGATATATATATGTAAGAGTGGTTAATGATGTCTTTCTGGGTGGAATTGCATGTGCAGTCAGTATAAAATCAGTATAGAATGCTATTGAAATAAAGGAGTGCGATGCAATGTGAAACCTGATTCAGTCATCGTGGCTGGCATGATCAAGAGTATGTGTGGCTATGTTTAGATGTATTGGCATAGCTGAACAGTGCTAATTCCATTGGATTCACTGGTAGTGGCAGATTCCTTATTCTGTTACATGGCGCCACCTCTACTCAGACTCCAGTACAATGGAGCTGCATTAACTACCTGCTTGTTCTGAAGGTGCAAATTTCAGATATGAACCCTGAACACGAATTAGCTGGCCTCTAGGAAAGTCCTCTCAAAAGCTTTCAGATAAGAAGACTCTAAGATCCTTGCTGAATCCAGCCATTCTGAGAATAATCAAAAGAATGAACAATACATCTTCAGATTTCAATTCCCTGTGTTGTCCATTTGGATGCTGGGCATACAAAAATGCCTTCAAGGTAAGGATTGCTATTACCAAGCTAACAGGCCCCAGTGTACATCCTGTTCAGGGAATGCTGCAAAATTTTAAGTAATAGAAGTTCAAAATCAAAGTTATTATCCCATCATTATCCAGACTATAATGTTCCCTTGCTAACAATAAGCCAAGATATTTTAAAAGACTCTGCCTAGAGTAATATAAACAGGACACTTTTTATGGGTATATAAAAGTGAAATCCACAGAAAGCAGTTAAAAAGCAACAGTAATATACACTTGAATCATGCTCTGTCTTTCATAATAATTTAAGAAGTTTATTTCAAAGGTAGTTTGTGAAACTAAGAAGTAACAATGAGACCTCTCAGTGAAATTTAAGTTGCACATACTGTATTTTTCATGTAAACTGTTAGAAATTCAAATCACAAAAGAACGTTCCTAGTGATATACAAAATATGCAAATTATGGATCAGATGCTTGTCTGATTTTACTGGATGAGAGTTTTATCCTGTCCATCTTTTTACAGACTGGCATTACCCACTAGCCCTGCCCCTGCTTCTCAGAGTTCATTGTGCTGTTGGAAAATACATGTGGTACGTCTATACGTAAAGTAGCTATGCAAGCGATTTCTGGAGGTTCAAGGCTATTCACTTTTTTTTATTAACAAAGTATTTAGTTTGATGATGACATAGATTTTGACAGTTACTAAGGTAGGGGCAGTTCAGTTTGGCATGAGAAATGCATATTAGGATGGCTGGTAACAGATGACAAAGGATTGCTTAATTTTCAGGGAACTATTTAAATGAACGATTTGGCCCTCAAGCCTGACAGAAGCATGGTTAAGGGAGGAAAAAATCAATTATTAATAATAATCTCAATCATGCTAAGAGAAATAGCAACAGAAACATGATCCAAAAAGTGCTGCGTAGGTAGAAAGTAAACTGAAAGGAGGAATGCAGTATGTGTCTTGATACATGGAATTGCATCCCAACTACATTGTGGAGGTAGCAGCATGGTAAATTGCATTCATCATGTGGTATTGATTGCTTCTTCTGTCCTCTGTTCACTAATTCATCTCAGCCATGACCACTTTCAACATTTCAAAACCTAGATCAACTTTCCAGGTCCACGCAGAGAGGTAATATTAGCAGTAAAAACAAAACCAACACCCCAAACCTCAATTTCCTTTCAGTTAAGATGTCAAGACTTGTGGGCTCAGCACTATTTTGATCTCTGAGGAAAGTGCATAATGGAGAAGAGAAAGTTAGATGCCTTGGTAAAAGCAGTAGTAAAGGCAAAGAGTGTTTCCCTGAATTTGAAAGAAAGGAAATTAAGGCTGTTTAGCCAGAGTTTAGAGAAATAAAGGTTGTTTGGTCTGTCCTTCAGACAAGTGATGTATTGGACAAGAAATGCATTTCTCAGATTCTATGGCTTTTTATCTCTTTTGATCTCAAAATTGTCCAATAACGCTGTAGGAGGCTGTAACTGCCATCCTCAGCCAACCAGCCTGCATTGCAAAAGCTAAACTGCACCTCTCCTTACTCATTGTGGATTCTGGAAACAAGTCTTCAGGCTGTATTTCACAGACCTCTCTTCCCAGCAGCTGAGCTGACTTCCGTACCATACATGGCTTGTCATACTGGAACCAGAGGTAGGTGTTTAGTGCTTGAACTTCTAAATTATTTTGTTGGAACTACTGAAACACAGTTGATGGAACCTTATGCTTCTGTGGTCTAACTTTCATCTTCTGCATAGGCAGGGACAAACTCTTCCCACTGGTACAAATCTGTGCCTTGCCACTCCAAAGCCTGTTCTGAGCTCGGTGTCTCAGGCCAGAGGAGTTTGCTGCATAGACAAACTTTTTGGTGGCAAAGATGCTTGTGCCTCTCCACGACCCATGAGCAGGGCAGGAAAAATGCCTTAATTGTTCAGGTCAGGGCAAGGATTATGGAGTGAGCTGGTACCAACTCAGCACTTCAGTTTGCTACTTGGATTAAGAAGATAGTGAATTAAGTAAGTTTTCTAGATCTAGCTTCATGTATCAATATTCTTATCTTCAAAACATATATATTGTTTCTGTTGAACTTGACTTACTTTCAAATGGGATTCAACTGAATCAGTACAGTGAGCCCCAAGGAGAGTCCCCTGGCTCCAGTTGACAGGCAGGAAAAGCTTTGTTGTTTGGCTGCACATATAGGAAGGACCACTCCTGCTCTGTGCACACCATCTGTAAGCAGCAGTAGCAGCAAGCATGACTTTCCAGACCTCTAGAGTATTTGAAGAAGGACAGTAAGGTCATTTTCCAGCCTCCTTAGCAGTCTCCTATCTTAGCAGTCTCCTATCCTGGACAGTTATCCACTTGCCTATGTCAAGAATCAGATTTACTTGCTCTGTAATCTGCCTGTGATCTGAGTAATCTGCCTCTTGCTTGGCAAAGTATTTAAAATATGGAGCTAGTACTGAATGTCTGAGCTCTGTTTTCATGACTTTATGGGACTAATTAGGTTGTTAAAGGTAAGCATGTGGCTTAATGCTTTGCTGGAGCAGGGCCATAACACTCAATAGATTGCAAAATAATTTAAAAATAAAATTAAAAGAAATTTAATCCATACAAAATGTGACTAAATACATCCTAACACTAGAAATGGACCCAGATCAAAATACTGTCTCTGAATATCTTTCAGAGGTGTTTGAAAGGGTGGATGCAAATTAATCTGGAAAGAACAGTAGTAGTTACAAACTCAGGAAATTTGCATGTATGTAATCTGAAGCAGAAGGGCAGGTCAGCATAAACAGAATTCAGGAGAGGTCTTTGAATTAAGGATTTTAAACACACAGATCAACTTCCCATCCATGTGAAAGCAACTCATATAACATGTTTACAACTTCCAAACCTTATTTATTCCATGTTTGCAACTCCCACTTATATCCAGGTATTTCTTTTGGATATTTGAAATGGGGAAAAATGTATTTACATTACAAAGGGAAGTCTATTACATCTCCTTAACACTATATATCCTTTTCTTAGTAAAGGAGTAAATATTGTTTCAAGTCATTTTAAACTATGAAGTTCTGATACTGGTGAGCTTTGAACACCAAACAACTCTGACCTGGAATATGAGTTTTCTGTGGAACTGAACTTCTTTCCCTTTGGCATATGAGGCTGCCACACTTTCACCTGAGGAAAGGACTGTATTTTTTTTATTGCTGCAATTTAGCAATATTTTTATAGCTAAAATTATATTTTTGAACTCTAATTCTCAGATAAGATACGTAATTTAGTCCATGCAGCAGATTGATCTCTCTGCTTCAAGAAATTACGCATAGCATAAGTATCCAGCATGATTTGATTTTATTCCAAAACAAAAAAGAGAAATCGTTGCAATCCTGCCCTCCTTCCTTGCTGTCCCACTCCAATGACAATTTACAGTCAGGTCTTAATTATTCCAGTTACTTAATTCCCTACAGGAATTAAATAATACAATGGAAAAAGGAAGTTTAGAAGCAAAGTTATTTGTTGGAATTAGGCAGATATCTAGACCTCTTACGTTGGCTTTCCTAAATCTTATGCCAGCTGCCATTAAGAATCAAATGAAGAGAACAGGCCAAGAACTTAGCATAACCTAAAAAGCCAAATAAAATTGTAAGTGAAAAGGAAATGGAACTGCTATAAAACACATATTAAGTAGATGTACTTTGGCAGCCCCAAGGGTCTACTTCCCCCAACAAGCACACTCCCAGAAGCCAACAACAGGAAACCACAAACAAACAAAATGAAGCAAAACCCAAGCCCACAACTTCCCACAGATGGCAAGTTAGCTGTTATATTGAAATGTGCTGTTTCTACAAACTGCAGGCACCACAGAATAAGACGACCATAAAATCACAGCAACATAACATTTATGCAGTTTTACAATTATAAATAACCTTAGCAAGTTAGTTTGTTTCATTCGGTGTTGTAGCAATGTAATCAGTCAATAGGAGAAAAGTTACACAGATTTATTCAGACAAAGGAGACAGAGGACAATCCAGCTCTGATGAGACTTCAAATGTTTTTTTATGCTACCTTATATAACACAATTAATATTCAGGAAAAACTAAGAGAAGTACAAAAAGATGTTTCCTGATATAGATATATTTTAAAAAGAAACAAACTTTGAAAGCTTAAGTAAAACTAAGGGCACATTTATTACAGTAATTAAATATTAATTTGTGGTAAGTGTATTATATGCAAGCACAAATACTGAAGAGAAGAACAAAACACCTTAAAAAAAAATCTTTATGTTGCAATCTTAGGGCAACAGCAGAAAAACTTCCATCTTATTCCATCTGCTCTGGAGCTTTCTCATCTAAGGTAGGAGACTTAGTAACCTCTGTAGACTGTTTTCAAGGTGGTCTACCAAGAAATGACCCTGTGCTATCATGTTCTGTCCTTGACATTTGCAAGTCAAGACCATTATCCTTGACTTTCCCCAATCTAAAGAAAGCTAAATAGCAATGTATTTCTACCTGATATATATTTAAGACACCCAGTATAGGAATTTTATCTGTTTGTCCTAAATAGCCCTATTTGTTAGCCTGTCTGGAGTGTTTTTTTTCCCCAAGAAAGACGACATCTTGGTAGGATGAGGAGTTGGCAGGATAGAAACTGAATGTTAGCACTAATAATTATCATTGAAAGGTGTTACTTCGATGACAGCTTTCTACTTTCGCAGAGGAAAAATCAACTCTGACCAGCTGTTCCATTCTGAAACATGGCCCTCATATTTCCACTTATATTTGGATGCTGGAGCATGTGAACTGAAAGCCAGTCTCAGTTCTACCAAAGAAGACACAGATAGTTCCAAAAAACCTTTCAGCAAAGAGGAACATATGTGGATATTTTCAACTTGACTGAAAATAATTATTATTTTCTTGATAAAAATGTGGTAAAAGGTAAAAATTGTAGAAATCTTTTTTTTTTTTAATTCTCCTCATATAGAACTAACAGTAGGACAGTGACTCTATGGAACACCTCTCTATATTCTTACTGTCCACCTTACTCAAAGGAAAACACTTTCTGGACACTTCATTTTAGCTCATGTTAATGTTCTTGAATAATTCGGACTGGTGTCAACAACTTTGACTCTCTGTTCTGTTTGCAACACTGTAATAAAGACACTGATATTTTCACCGGAGTGTAGAATTACCACATGTACCCTTTGCCTATTTTCATAGTACACTTTTGAAAGGGAGGTAGTACATAAGCCAAAAGATATGCTTTTGTTCCTTCTATGGGGTTACAGTACCCATAATTGTAAGTTACAAAATTATAAGTGAACACACATTTCAGGAAGTTCCGAGAGTACCTTTGAAAAAATGTATGCGCCTTACATGTTCATTTAATATAATGACACTAGGATTCTCAGACAGAAATATGTGTTCAGTTTTTATATATTCCCAGTTGGGAGGGGAATATGCATAACTAATGCAATTAAATAGAAGAGGGCAAATTACATGTGTATATGCACTTTTAATTGTGTATTTTTATTAGCAATATATAACATTTTATTTGTGTGTCTAAACACATACATTGATAATAATAAATTTGAATAAAGCTCAAGAGGGGAAAAAAGGATTTTTATAATAACTTTCCACAGGAATTGTGCTCCTAAATTGCCTTGACCCAGATCATTTAGGTGGGTAAACTTGCACTGAATTAAATGACATCCATTTTAGTTGAAGCTTGATGGTTTAGATGCTTTTGAAAAAAAACAGAAAGACCACCTCCACCTGTACTGTTCACTTGAATGGACATAAATGTGATACTCTTACATTTCATGCTCTTAGCCCACTTCAAAGCTGGCTGTATTTGTAATGTTACGCACAAAAAAATCAAATCAGTTGTGTCTTTTAAATATATTTTTAAAGACATAGATCTTACATGGATGCCCCACTAAAACATACAGATGCTTTAATGAGAGAAAGCAATATGTTGTTTAGTAAATTTTCTGTACCCTTTCCTAGCCGTTTTTGACAGGCTGAATTATTATCAATCAGAAGTGAGGAAACCTGAAAATGTTGAGTACTTCATGATTTTGCAGTGGATTGACAAATTTGGTATTCCAGCAACAACATGGACAGCCAGTGAAGAGGAGTGCGAAGGAGAAATATGGAGTTTGATGCACCCACATTTTTTCTGCCCCTTATCGCTGTTAATTCTAACCGGCTAATTAAAATAAAATCTGTAGATTTCTAAAGCAGAAAGTCACTAGAAGTGGGCATCTAATTTCTTTAGGCTGCTTGTAGAAGTCCACCTTAATTTTTCTTTGTCCGGTCAGAATTGCTAGATAAAATAAAAGTTCAGGATCACCAAGCTCAATGTTTTTTCCATTTATAAATAGCCTTTCATGTCTTTTGGATATTAATTTTCTTAGGGCAGTTTCTACTTATTTCCTGCTGCTTCTTACTAATGGATGCAGATCTTATTTCTGTGAAAAAAAGATAAATGGCTCTGGCCAAGGGCATTGGACTCTGGTCCTTAGCAGATTTTGGTCTGTTGCCCAGGACTGGAAATTGATTACCCAACCAGTGTGGAAAACATTCCCAATTAATACAGTGCATAAAGTTTCACTGCAACAATAAGATCCACTGCAAATTCACTAATACACTTTAGAAATATCTTGTTACTTCGAGGGAAGCAACTACTTCTGTCATTATCTTCTATTAACATATTTGGTTTTAGTATAAAAAAATATTAGCAACTTAAAATCTTCTGAAAAATATCAGAAATGAAGGCCAAGTGTATATTAATTTCCCTGACATGGAAGCTGTGAGGATGTTTCATCCCTCCAGGGAAAAAAAATAAACAAAAAACACATGCCAGAAAATCCTGTTAATTCATTACTTAAGGAATGTGAATCACTCTAGGAAAGCTGGACAAATAATTAAAACAAAAAAAGAGAAACCTGCCTGTCAGTATTTGGGTAAATACCGTCATGTGGCTCAAAAAGTTCTTTAGGCAGCACTACATTTCAGGAGGTGCTTTTTCCCAAATCTGTGTCTGCGATTAGACTTGTGGTATTACTCTGATACCAAGGATTGCTGTTCAAACTGAGTAGCAATGTCATCTCCAGGTTGCCTCATATGCTGAAAATCCTTGTTGATTCCAGTGAGAGAGCTGGAAGGATAGCCTGCTAGCACAATAAAGTGATCTCTGCCTTGCCATTTAGTCATTTTTGTTATGCTGAAGCTTGACATATCCAGATTCTTTCCAGCTCAATTTGATGTTTTTGTTTGCATCTCTGTTTCTTAACTATATGACTCTATTTTGATAAAGACTAGCTGTGCTTCCTTAATACTAACGAAGAAAAATTAGCATACTTGAGACATTATGGAAATATCAGCTACATAAATAAGAGGAATGAAAGATTAGAAATGTAGTTACTGCACTATCTATCTGAAATTATTTTTTTTTCATTTTAAATTTTAATAATGAAGATTATTAAGAAAACTAGACAGCTCTGCTCAGTGGGTAAACTCAGAATATTACTAGTAATATTTTAGCTGGGTATTTCATTGCAGCAAAGACCTTCTAAAACAATTAACACATGTTCTAAGGTCTTTATCACCATATCTATTCTGTTGCACTTTTACATTGAGAAACAAAATTGATTCTGGACTTCATCCAGTCTAATTTTTCAGTAAATGGCAAACCTTATGTGTCTTTGAGCTCCAGTGAAAAGTGTCTGAATAGGAAGCAATGCAAGTCATCACTAAGACAAACATTGCCAATGCTCTTCATATGTTCCAAGAGATAAGATGTTGCTGTTCTGCTTTCTGTTTTATGGACAGATTTCTGTTAGATTTTGAGTAAAAGGAAGTTATTTTTTTAGTATTTTTTTCTTCTTCTGAAAACTTAAAGGACACTAAAATCTCTGCTGATATTCCTGTATTTATAAGTTTCAACTTCATTGAACAGTGCAAACAAACTCCTGCATATCTGATTCTATCAATCAGTGCTAAAGACTATTAGTGCAGTAGCTAGCCCATTACTCCCGCTTCCTTTTTATTTATTTGTTTGTTTCTAAAAACCACACTGAAATGTGGTATACAAAGCTTTACAACCAAAGGAATTTTTAATAAATAATCCATTCCTAAAATGCATGAACTATTCAAAAACAAAATGTCAGGGGGGAGGGGGGAGTCGATTTTCTAGTGCTAAACCTATTTAAACAGTATTTTTGCATGGTAGTTAAGACAAAAGATAGTGGATCAGTTTTGCTTTTCTCTGTTAGGAAGATTATATTCAATACTCACTGTATTTGTAATTGACAAGGTGCTTTTGTGACAGTTGTTGGTCTCTGTACAGGGATATCTTCCTACACAAAACAAAAAGGAACAAATACTGTAGACTATAATAACCATCTTATGATATGTCACTGTATTTTACAGTTAAGCAATTTTCTAATGTGTATAAGATTTTTCTGATTTTGGCATGTAATTTGCATTAAAATAAAATGGGGATTTAAGCACCTATGTGTTTTTAGTTTGGATAATCATGGTAATGTTATGCACTTCTTTGTACACTACACAAATGTTTAGGTTTTTTATGTTTCAAAGTGATTTCTCCCATGCTAAATTTAAGCACATACTGAAATCTTAGTATGTTTAAGCCCCAGGTAAGCTATCCACTTTTCAAATGCTCTGAGGACTCTTTGTGTTAATTTAAGGAAGATGTAGGTATAACACACTTTGAGAAATACCTAAGTCTCATCATTATCTCTTCTATCTAATTACTGTTCCAAACAGATTAAACTAGCGTATAAACTATGATAATGAAAATAATAAAAATAATAATTAAAAAACCTCCCTATGTTAATAAAAAAAATCTTTTTTTTTGTCAGGGGAGAATAAAATCAGATCACAAGAGACTCCATCAATAGTGAAAGTGGAACGGGGAGAACTGAAAAGATAGATGATCACACAAGCCCACATACAATAATTTAGCAGGAATGTGAGTGTTGACCATCAAATGAAGTGTGCAGTGAGGTGAAAGTCCTCGTTTCTGATTTAGTGGATTTGCGTATTCCAAGACTAAGAGCAGCTGCAGGTGGATAAATTACTTTTAAGAGTAGCAATAGTATGAATCATTCTCAGGAAGCAGTATGCTTCAACTGGCCTTCTTATGGCATGCAAGTTCAAGGTCTTAGCTTTATACCCAAAGCAGCATTGTAAGGCTGCCATTCCTCTACATTGTAATAATTGGATCCTGGCTTCCTGGTGCTCTCCAAGTTAAATGTTTGTTGACTCCTTTTTCTAAAGAAAGGAAGAAATTGGTGTTCATTGGTGTTACATTATCTGAAAATAAAATATGTTTAATTTGTTTATTATGTGAGGGTATCATACTTGCTGTATTTGGCTATCTTGATACCAGAATTTTGGGTGCTAACTCTGTTCTGAAGGGGATTGTGAATAGCTATGCTGTCAAAAAATCATTTCTTTAATTAGTCACTGACATCTAGGTAAGTTTGAAAGTTTACTATATAGAAAATCATGTCTAAATGTGAGTTATCCTTAAAACCCTAATCTCATTCAGTAATATGTAAAAATCATTTTTTATCATTTTGTAATATTTTCAAATAAATGCATCTCAACTACTGTGAAAGGTGCTCTGAGGTAGCCCATTGGACTTTGCATTGTGATAGAGTTAGGTTGTACATGAGCATCATCTTTTGTCTGTGGGTGTAGTGGACAGAAGTCTACCACCTTCAAGCTCATCCTGCACTGTCGCTGACACATCCTTTTGATGAGTGATGCTTTACGGGTTTTGCTGGATGAGCTGCTCCTGTGATCACTTTCTAATCTATTTCAAACAAAAAGTGCCAGGTTAGCAAAGATCACCTTTGAGACTGTTTAAATTAGCCTGGCTTGTTTAGTCTGGAATGAAGCAATCACTTGAAAATACTTGAAAGGACAGTAATTTTTGAGAAGCAGGCAGATACAAACAACTGAGAATGGGAGGGCGATGACAGCTATTTATCTGATACTGTTTCAACTGGAAGTCAGTGTGTGTCTCCAGCTTCAGATTATACAGAATATATAAGTAAGTTGGTCTGTTACTAAGGTTCTTGATTTCTCTGTCTTTGGGAGTTTTAGAAACTAATAGGTGCAGTTAGCAAAGACAGATGATCTGAGTAGACTCTGAAATTTCGTTAAATCAAAGATGTGAAAGGTATCTGGACCTTGTATCCCAAACAGACATAGAAGAAAACTTATGGGAACACCTCCAGTCAGGACTGGATAAATAATCATTTCACAGAGGGTATCAGGAGTAAACAAAGTGCTTGTGTGGAATCTAATAGAGAATTTGCCATCAAAGAAAGCTCTTTCACAGAATGCAGAAACTTTATGGATAAGGTGAGAATTGGCAAAAGTGAAGTTGAGATAGACAGATAGTGTAAACTAAAGCTAACAACCAAAGGTACAGTAAAAAAAGAGCAAGGAATAGCAATCCAAGTAGGACTCAAAACTAAAGGGGTGCTCCTTAGGTTTCAGTACAAATGGTGATGCTGAACACGGGGGCAAATGTGCAGTGATGGATGGGAAGGATGAAACTGCAATGTGGAAAAACTGTGGAAGCATAACTCAGAAAATTAACATTTCTGAAATCAGGGTAAATTTCAATCATCACCTACAATTTTGGAAGAACTCTGGTACATGAAATCTAGTTTACAAACATTTTAGGCCAGTCACACACAAAGAGAAAATGGTGTGTGTTGTATTTCTATTTAAGAAAGAGTTATGATGTATAAGTGGAAACAATCAAAACAAAACAGGAGAAGAAAGGTTAAAGGAAAACAACTGATATATTTCAATAACTTTAGTGAAGCTATTAAATACAGACATCCCCTGTGCATCAGGGAATTCCTGACTCACAAATCTTGGGAGGTTTTGGTAACCACCTATGGAAGTATCACTGTTTCTGTGTCTTAATTTTATGCTCTTTCCCAAACACCTGCTTTTGATGGCTGTCGGTGAGAAGGTCATGAGCTAGACAGGCTTTGGGTCAGACTCTTTACAAGTGTTCTTTTATTCTGTTGGAAAGTAAGAAAAAGTCTCTATAAAAGCTACGTTGGAACAGACTAATCACCTATTTTTCCCTGATGAGATAGCAGATTTCCTAGTTACAAGATCTAATGGACCTGGATTTCATAGCTCTTTTAATATTCTAAAGTAAATGGGGACGTTAAGGAAAAAGTGAAGGGGAAATGGCCATGGATAAGATTCAGATCATCTCAGGCAGGAGCATCTCATGCATGGATAGAAGAGACCATCAAGGACGGGTCTGGAAGGTAATTTTGTTTAATATGATGACTGGCAAGCTTGGCACGTATATAGGACTAGGCCAGTGAAATTTGATGACAGTAAAGTAGGAAGCTTTATTGCTACAGAGGAAGATTGGAATATTCTGCAAGTAGTCTGACCCTGAGAACTGGAGTCACAGCTCTGGGATGAAATGTAATAATGCAGAAATCAAGGCTGCTCACTTGAGAACTAACAAGAATTTATGCTCTGAATTGGGAGTTCATCAGATGGAAATGACAGAGGATAAAGATTCGGGTGCATCCATCAATCACTATGAGCTGCAGAAGGCAACTGTGTGTTTTGGAGGCCCTCAGTCACAGGAAATAATTCTACTAGAAACAGGGAAATATGGGTGTTATTATGCAAGGCATTAGTAGAGCATTGCCTGGAAACACAATGTTCAGTTCTCATCACCCCTGCTCAAGAGAGATGAGCACAAAATGAAGCAGGTATGCAAAAAATGTAAACTAAAAGTGAATACTTTAAAAAAAGAAACAATCCCTTACCATCAGTGATGTTAAATTCTAGATCTACTTTCTAACAAAAAAAAAAACAAACTAGATAATGTAAGGTAGAACTCAATCTCTAATTAAGAAAATTTTAGGACTTGGTTACCTGTGATGTCAAGAGCCTTGAGTCAATTGCTCAAGGAGTCTGATCTGCAGTTGTGTTTCTATGTTAGCAGATATGTTGTGGCTGGAGTAGTCAAACAACTGACTTGAGATTAGAATGGGACAATGTTAGCTCTCTGGAAACCTCAAATCCTTTCGTAACACCTGACTAAAGCTTTTCTGTTAATAACTGCCATTTCTTGGCTTAAATGGTTTAAATTGAACTGTTCCTCCCAATTTTTTTGAAAACATAGATAACCTTTTGCTGAGTCTTTGGAAGAAAATGGACAGGAAAGCAGTGAGTGGTCCTTCTCTGCTAATTTGCAGTGAGAGAAGGCTAGAGAGCAAGCAGCTAACTTGCACCAGCAAAGTATTTTTGTTCATACTTCAATACTACAGTAAGTAACAAGGGAAGATTGTGCAGCCCTGTTCCCACAAGAGTTGTGAAATGACACAGATGTGGTCTTGAGACCTCATCACATATTTTTGTACACACAGAATCACAGAATCACAGAATGTTAGGGATTGGAAGGGACCTCAAAAGATCATCTAGTCCAATCCCCCTGCCGGGGCAGGATTGCCTAGACCATATCACACAGGAATGCGTCCAGGCCGGTTTTGAATGTCTCCAGAGTAGGACACTCCACAACCTCTCTGGGCAGCCTGTTCCAGTGTTCAGTCACCCTCACCGTAAAGAAGTTTTTCCTCAAATTTAAGTGGAACCTCCTGTGTTCCAGCTTGCACCCATTGCCCCTTGTCCTGTCAAGGGATGTCACTGAGAAGAGCCTGGCTCCATCCTCATGACACTTGCCCTTTACATATTTATAAACATTAATGAGGTCACCCCTCAGTCTCCTCTTCTCCAAGCTAAAGAGACCCAGCTCCCTCAGCCTCTCCTCATAAGGGAGATGTTCCACTCCCTTAATCATCTTCGTGGCTCTGCGCTGGAATCTCTCTAGCAGTTCCCTGTCCTTCTTGAACTGAGGGGCCCAGAACTGGACACAATATTCCACATGCGGCCTCACCAGGGCAGAGTAGAGGGGGAGGAGAACCTCTCTCGACCTGCTGACCACACCCCTTCTAATACACCCCAGGATGCCATTGGCCTTCTTGGCCACAAGGGCACACTGCTGGCTCATGGTCATCCTGTTGTCCACTAGGACCCCCACGTCCCTTTCCCCTACACTGGTCTCCAACAGGTCTGTCCCCAACTTGTACTGGTACATGGGGTTGTTCTTGCCCAGATGCAGGACTCTACACTTGCCCTTGTTATATTTCATTAAATTTCTCCCCGCCCAACTCTCCAGCCTGTCCAGATCTCTCTGAATGGCTGCGCAGCCTTCCGGCGCGTCAGCCACTCCTCCCAGTTTTGTGTCATCAGCGAACTTGCTGACAGCGCACTCTAATCCCTCATCCAAGTCATTAATGAATATATTGAATAGTACTGGTCCCAGTACCGACCCTTGAGGGACTCCGCTAGACACAGGCCTCCAACTGGACTCTGTCCCATTGACCACCACTCTCTGGCTTCTTTCCTTCAGCCAGTTCACAATCCACCTCACTACCCGATCATCCAGACCACACTTCCTCAGTTTAGCTGCAAGGATGCTATGGGATGCTATGGTCTATAGTTACCCGGGTCATCCTTCTTGCCCTTTTTCAAGACTGGAGTGACATTCACTTTCCTCCAGTCCTCAGGCACCTCTCCCGTTGCCCACGACTTAGCAAAGATGTTGGAGAGTGGCCTAGCAATGACTTCCGCCAGCTCCCTCAGCACCCGCGGGTGCATCCCATCAGGGCCCATGGATTTATGGACGTCCAGATTGCTTAATTGGTCCCTGACCCAGCCCTCATCAACCAAGACAGATTCCTCCTCTATCCTGATTTCTTCTGGGGCCTCAGGGGTCCGGGGCTCCTCAGGACAGCCTCCAGCAGTATAGACAGAGGCAAAGAAGGCATTCAGTAACTCCACCTTCTTTTTATCCTCTGTCTCCAGGGCCCCCACCTCATTCTTCAGTGGGCCTACATTGCCTCTAGTGTTGGCTTTACCTGCAATGTATTTGAAGAAGCCCTTTCTGTTGTCCTTGACCTCTCTTGCAAGGTTTAATTCCAAGGAGGCCTTAGCTTTCCTAGTTGCCTCCCTACATCCTCTGACAACAGACTTATATTCCTCCCAAGTGGCCAGCCCCTCCTTCCACGATCTGTACACCCTCTTCTTCCACTTGAGTTTGCCCAGCAGTTCCCTGTTTAACCATGCAGGTCTCCTGGTACCCTTCCTTGACTTCCTACGTGCTGGGATGCTCTGATCTTGAGCTCGGAAGAAGCAGTCCTTGAATGCTAACCAACTATCTTGGGCCCCCTTACCTTCTAGTACCCTGTCCCATGGGATTTTCCCTAGCAATTGCTTGAAAAGGCCAAAGTTGGTCCTCCTGAAGTCCAGGGTTGTGATTCTGCTAGCTATTCTGTTCCTGCCACATGAGATCCTGAACTCTACCATCTCATGGTCACTACAGCCAAGGCTGCCCTCAACCTTCACCTCTTCAACCAGACCCTCCTTGTCAGTGAGGATCAGATCCAGCAGCGCTCCTCTCCTAGTTGGCTCATCCACCATTTGCATCAGAAAGTTATCATCAATGCACTGGAGGAACCTCCTGGACTGGGGATGGCTGGCTGAGTAGGCCTCCCAGCAAATTCCCAAAAAATTCGTAGGATGAGTAAATTCATAAAAAAACTGTGGATAATTCATGAGCAGGAAAAATGTGCATAAACTGGTTGAATAAGTTATCTCCTAGAAATATGTCCTACTCATATAAACACAGTGCAATAAAGTATCTTTTAACTGAGGAATAAGTACTGTATACTACCAGTGATTTTGATACTAAATTCTATCTTTATCTCAAACTTCCAAGGTTGTGCAATTAAAAAGGGTCAGACCTAGCTGAAATGCAACATTAATACCTACAGCATTTTAATAGACTATAAATCTGTTTTGTTGTATGAATCAGATCTTTAAGCAAGGACTTTTAATTATTGTTTATTCCGAGGAACTAAGGAGAATGATAGTTTTGCTGCCTATTGATGAAGCTTTAACAGTGATACAGTACAGCATCATTAGTGAACAGATTTAAATTCAGAAGTATTCTGTGTTGCCTCACTTGTTTGTTATTAAGGTTAGCAGTAAATGGGAGACAGAAAGCAAGCTTTTGACTCAAGAAAGATAACTTACAACTATCACCAGGGCTTTGCAACAATTGACTGACTGATATTTACTGAAGTCCTTTATTTATCCAAAGTACAGGTGGAAGTTTCTTCATCCCAGTCACAAGGGCTGTGTATTTGAACAAATGGGTGTTCTCTGGAGCAGTACTGCCTTTGAAGCTCTCGTATAACATTGCATAGAGGATCCAGCATTTTAAAGAATTATGTTAGCTAATCCTTTCAGGGAGGCTTTAGGCATGCTAAAAAGTTGAATGAATGGCTATTACATTTTGCATAATTGTCAAGTTTCCTAATTTTCTGTTGAAAATAAGAGGAAAAGAGGACCTGAGTAGGACCTGATTCCTTTGAACCCATGTGACTCGAGAACCCATATCTCAATTTTTAAAGCAACTTAGATATCTAAGTTCATTTAAAAATTGTAGACAAATGACACATTCATAGTCTAAGGGGGCTGAGAGGGGGCTTTTTTTTTTTAATTCCAAATAAATTAAGGTTATTTCTAGCACAAAAGGGTTCCAGGTTTTGTTTCCATTCCCAGTCTTAGCAGTATTTCTGGGTTTTCGTTACTGAAGCATTAATGCCTAAGACATTTGAACATCAGGGACCACAGCTTAGGTCTGTCCCTGTTTCATCTAAACCACCCAGACACAAGCCTAGAGATCTTCTGTACTATTTTCTTTTGGGCTCTTTCTATGTGAGCATTTAAAAGTTACAGCTGAAATCAACTGAAGATGGAAATTTCAGTATAATCAGTGGTGGAGCTGTACAAGAAGCCTCTGCTCCTAACTTGGAAACCTGGACGAAGTAGAGGGTCTTTGGTCACTTAAATGCATTCAAAAATGTGACATATAGAAGGCTGAGCTGCCTGAAAGTTGCCAGAGCTGACATTCCAAAGACATTTTAGCATACTTGAGAATGTTAACTCCCGGTTTTAAAATATCGGTAAGGTTTGAGCCTCTAGGGATCTCAGCTTTGCTGCTGTTGATAAGTTTGAAAGGAAGCTAGCAATACAAATAGTGAAGACTCCAGATACAGGAAGATAGATCAGCCTCTCATTGACCTTTCTGAAGTTACTCACAAAAGACCATATTCTTTTTCTATTGAAATCAATGCATTTTTTTGGCATTGATTGGAGTGGGAACATGTTTGAGCCCAAAGGTGCTAATTAGTGCTTATTGGGATAATGATTTTGATGTGGACACAAAAGCAGCTTTTCTGTGCTTTGCAATGTTAATGAATCTGAAAAGCAAGGAGAGTGCAATAGGAATAAATTCAGAATAAGACTGTCTCTGCTGTGAATAGATTCTTCTCATTTTATTTTTTCTTCTGATTTGTGACAGCTGTATTCTGAACTTTGTTTAACTGTGCTAGCAAAGGGCCACAGTACACACATCCTTTCTAGAGACAGCTGCAGTATCTTCTCTCCTGAGAAGTAATGACAAAGATCATTATGCTGTATGAATTTGACAGTTAATGATGATAACTTACTTAGGCTTCCTGAAGTACAGCAGGAAACTCTAACATCTGTAGCATCAAGTCCCAGCTATCAACTGAAACTCCAGTTTTAATTCTAGGCTATAGAAACTCTGGCAATACAGAAACATCTTTGATTTGGATTTTGGTGCCAGTGCCTTTCAGTGCCTTCTAACCCTTTTCTTGGCCAGGATCACACCGGCACAAAATAAATAATGCAGGAAGGGAGGAGGGAACTGAAGCTTATGTGCCTATGTAGCTTCACAGAGTGATTAATACTGCTGTGACGCAGGGTAGTATATAGGTATCTGATAAAACACCAGGACCCGAATGGGTCTTCTCTCAGTCCTGTATGAGACACAAAGAACCATGAAAGAGCATGAAGTCTGTATTCCACATGGTAGCAGGATAACAGCACACTAGGTGCAGGTTGTGGAAGAGTTTTCTCCTTAAAATCCCATTATGGATAATGCATGAAGAGGAGAATGGAGACTAATGGAGAAACAGAAAGTCATCAGTAATTATGTGGTTAGCATTTTCACCTTAAGAGTGCTGAAAGTATCCATAGAAAATTTCTGAGATGAGGCAAGAGAGTCTGTATCAATTCCTATCTGCGTCCAGGGACCAGGTCATGTGTGGAGCACATGGGGCAGCCCCACTGAGACAGTGGCTTTCTATATGAGTACAGGGAGCTGAAGTTGGTGTATCTGTTCTAGCCATTGCCATAATGAGAAAACCTGGCAATTTTTTATTTACTGTCAGCTTTCACAGTTGTATTTTTAACAGTTGGACCTCATGCTGTTGAAATGATATGCAGGACTGCATTCAAGCCTCAGTTATACTTTTGTAACCCCACTGAATTCAGGTAGTAACTCAGGACAGAGTCTAGAGCAATATGGCTTTGTCAAATGCAATCTCACAGAGAGCTTTATTTCTAAATTGATTTTTTAGTTAGTAAAGTGAAATAAATGTCCAGTAAATTTCTCAGAAAACTATTCCCTTTGAAGAGTAAATTAAACATTTATAATAGATTAAACAAACAACACTAGCAAGAAAAACAGCAGATAATGTCAGAGACATGCCAAAGAAGATAAAACCCTCTATTTGGTCTTAATATTTTTGAAACAATCTGTGTCAGTCAATGTGTCTTAATGTGCTGTTGTGTTATCTCAATGGCTTTGGCACTGTATCTCTGCTACTATTACTGTTTTGCTCTCAGGCATTTGCTTATACAAAATATAACTGAACTGAACATAATAGAGCTGAATCAGAGTTAGCAAGTCTCCACCCATTTTAGAAATATTGGAAGCTGTGATGTTAGCCAGGTGTCCCGTTATTTTTCTTTACACTACAGTGATAAGAGCTGTTCCTGGAAGCTTTAGTTAACATAACATTGAGAAGTATATGCTTTTTTTTTCTGTCTACATTAGGAATGGCATCATTTTTAGTGTATTTATATTATTTAAAAGTATTTCTCTCAAGGGTAAGAACAGACCATGATTTAATTCCTACTATTTATTCCTTTTATTATTCCAGTGACCAGTATTAACATCCATGATGGAATAGGTTCTAGGCAAGGAAATGCTATCAGGAAAACTGTCCTGTGCTGCTTACATTTTTTGTTCAGAATCACTTCACTTCCTTGAATGCTGCATAGTGGCTTTTGCTTTCTTGATGGCTTGTTCTCCCACTGAAGACCAAAGGATTAAGAAATGCATGTCCTATTAGTATTACTGGAAGCTGCGTGTTTAAATCTTCCTAGGAATCAATGCAAGAAAAAAATATCTAATTAAAGTTAATCTATGTTGCTAGAATACCATCACTCCAAATATTAATTAAGTTTTGAGGCTGAGGAACAACGTGCAACTCATCAAGTAAAACATCCAGTTTAATACTGAAGGAGCCTAGGTTGCAGAGTTCCTATTGATCTCAGTAGAATGCAGGGCTCAGCCTTGTGGAAAATGCTTAAAGCCTTCCAGGGGAAGTCCCTAAATTAACTTACTAATCTCTCTTATAAAGATAGAGTCAAGGCTGCATTTGTTTGGTAAGAGCTAGATACAGATTCTTCTCCAAAATGTGAATATTCTCATAAACACAACATATAAATAATATTAGGAATAAATCTGAGTACTTTCTTGGTGTGAAGAGAAGAAAGTGTAAAGAGCCAGATAGATAACAGATAGAGCTTGGTAAATAATATTACAGAGACAGTAACAAAAGGAAGCTCTGTGAGTCATGAAAAGCAACAGTCTGTTTCAATAGCAGATTCTAAGGGTATTGTTGTAACAGGGTACTGATGGTTTGGAGCCTTTCAGCCAGTTATAAACACAGTGCCTACAAGGTGCTGTGAGTCAAAAAGCTCTTTTGCTTTCTCATGTTGGGCAACCACATGTGAAAAACACATGAGATTAGCCCAAATCACTTGACCTGGCTATGTTGCTTGCAAAATTCTGCAAGAATGATACACCTCGTTCACCCCTTCTTCTCCTGAGCCCAGGTGCCTGCTGCAGAGGGTAGAGCAGGGCACACATACTCTCCACGCAACAAAAACCTACCTCAGACCAGAATATTCATCTGTTACTACTATTGTTCACATGAAGAGTGCTAATTAATTCAGTTGACCTACTTATGTGAATAATTGTTCGCATGTTGTCAATGAAGGCTAAACAATTTAGACTTTAATTCACCACGTCTGATCAATAGCCACAAGTATACCTGGATCATCTGGCTAATTAAACAAGTTACTTTTGCTAGCATAAACAGGCTGTATGGAAAAAAATGCAATATGTTGAGGCTGGAACACTGCAGATAGTTTGTCAGAAATTTTGGGGAGTTTTTTCAGTCTGCTAAGAAATTTTTTCTCTGAGAGCCCCATCTAGCCTGCCTGCCTTCCTTCCTTCTTTCCTTCCTTCCTTCCTTCCTTCCTTCCATTCTTTCTTTCAGAATTCACAGCTGGTAGGTGTAGAAAGTGTTTACAAAGAAGAAATACCAGGATGTCTAGTTATTTTCTTCAGAAAGTCTAACTGTTCCAATGGTTTTGGTTGAGTGGCCTTTTAGGCATATACTTTTGTATTTCTTATTTTCTGTGTTAAGTTGTGCTTTTACTAAGTATTGAGCTCACTTAAATTAAGGTAGATGGATCTTTTGAATTTTAAAGGCATGTTTTAGCAATGCATTAGACACTGGCTGTGTTTTTGGTGTTGTTAATTGGATTCTGTCAGTAAAGCAAAGACAAAAGCAATCCACCAGTTCACAAATTCATAATCTAATATGATCATTCAGTGAAGGATTCTGCTTATTTATAAATTAATGTAATCTTAACCTGATATAACAGAGGTACCATCATGCCTGAGGGTAACAGAAGAACCATTTCACATCTTTCTGATCTTTTTAGTTTTCTCACTTGCATTTATTTTGAAGAAAATTATTTCACCAATCTCAGGTCAGCATGAGGATACATGGTTTCTTTTTTACTAATAAAGTAATCACAAATTTGTTTAAATCATGTTTTACATTGTTATAACAGCAAATCTGGGTTTTCTGATTAATTTTATTGTGTATTAATTTATATTTAATAAAGGAGAGTTCAACTTGTTTTTGTCATAAAGAAGCGTTTGTAAGATGAATAAAAGTAACCTTAAATTATATGATTGTTTATAAAGCGGAAAAGATAACTTCCAAATAATACTATGACATTGACAAGCTAGGGCCTCAAAAAGGTGGTCAAAATTAGAATTTGTACTGAGATAGACATATAAGATAGATCCAATAAATCACTTTTTAGCATTATCTTCTTCTCTCCTTGATTAAAAAGGGAGAGTTCAAGTTACCTGAAATAGGTTCAAGAACATAAATTTAAGATATCTAAGTTGTGCTAGATTAAACCTACTTAAATGTTTGATGTATTTCTTTCCTAGATGGTGTAGCTAAAACCCTTCCTTGCCTTGTCTTAGCTTCTGTAACAAAACTGTTTTGAATTCTAAGTCTCTCTTAGGGGCTAAGTTTCCTTCCGTTCACTTGACTAAGTAAAAATGCCAGTTGTTTGAGACAGATTTGCTCTGTGGAACATAGATGGAAAGGAACTATTTGCTTTCTCAGTTCCACCTGCTGCTACTGCTGGCAACCTGGGCATACAATCCGTTTTCCAAACTGATCAAGCTTAAAACTAGTTCATTTTTTTCCCCACACTATTCCTATTGGAAAGCTACTCCAACATGTTGTTTTTCTGATGGCTGAAACCTCCCAATTTTCATCATAAATGCTTTCATGGCTGGTTTATTCCCATTGGTCTTTTTGCCAACACTATCTTTTGCACAAATAGCTGGTTTGTCTTAACATGGTTCTTCTCCTTGCTTTTAGGTCATAGCATAAGACCTTGCATTTTCACAGAATCACAGAATCACAGAATCACAGAATGTTAGGGATTGGAAGGGACCTCGAAAGATCATCTAGTCCAATCCCCCTGCCGGAGCAGGATTGCCTAGACCATATCACACAGGAACGCGTCCAGGCCGGTTTTGAATGTCTCCAGAGAAGGAGACTCCACAACCTCTCTGGGCAGCCTGTTCCAGTGTTCGGTCACCCTCACCATAAAGAAGTTTTTCCTCATATTTAAGTGGAACCTCCTGTGTTCCAGCTTGCACCCATTGCCCCTTGTCCTGTCAAGGGATGTCACTGAGAAGAGCCTGGCTCCATCCTCATGACAATTGCCCTTTACATATTTATAAACATTAATGAGGTCACCCCTCAGTCTCCTCTTCTCCAAGCTAAAGAGACCCAGCTCCCTCAGCCTCTCCTCATAAGGGAGATGTTCCACTCCCTTAATCATCTTCGTGGCTCTGCGCTGGACTCTCTCTAGCAGTTCCCTGTCCTTCTTGAACTGAGGGGCCCAGAACTGGACACAATATTCCACATGCGGCCTCACCAGGGCAGAGTAGAGGGGGAGGAGAACCTCTCTCGACCTGCTGACCACACCCCTTCTAATACACCCCAGGATTCCATTGGCCTTCCATTTTGCCTTCTTGAAATCCAATCCATTTTTCTGAGGACATTACTCCTCATAACCCTTACCTTTCTCTTTGCTATTCCAGTGTCTTTATTCAGCTCTTCAATAGATTTGAATCTCCTTTTCACAGGTCACTAAACAGAAGCTAGCTAAATTCAGAATGTATTCACTTTGTTTCACTTTCTTTACTATCAGAAATATCCTGACCCTAATTCATCTTCAGGAAGAGCAGTAGATGACCGCCTGGAGTCTTTGTCAGACATTTAGGAAATTCTGCAGTGAAAGTGCTCCATCAATTTTCCATTCAATTAGACATAGACAAGAAACATTCCGTTTTCCCCAAAGCTCAATCCTTTTTGAATGATTCAGTAATAAACAGTAGATTATCTCAGCTGGGCATCGCTTGTGGTAAATGGGAGAAATCTAAGTGGCAGAACCAGATTCAGAGGAGTTTTGCTGAGGAGTGTAAGGAAAGGCACAAAGCTTTTAAGGATTTGGCTAGGTCATCTATCTTTACATACCAAAGGGACCACACAGTTCCCATATGTCTGGTCAGTGTGACCATGAGTGTTTTCCTTATCAAGATACTGGGGAAATATTTTGTCTTTGTATTTCCCCTTCACATCCTCAAAACAATTACAGAATTTAAAGTAGGGTCTGCATACAGTATATGCTAGACCAATGCTGTCTATTAATACCATGTGTCAGTAATAATTGACCCTTGATTCCTATGGTCTTGCATACTCTTATGATGTATTGAAGGAGTCAGTCTTACATATGTGATTTGCTAAACTGAACACAGCCTTGGATGATACTTGAATAAGGAGTTAGCTGTGGTATAATAGAAGTACGAGTTGCCATTTGGTTTGGTAAAGGGATGCAGGGAAAACATGCTCTCCAGGCTTGCTAGAAGACCATAGGGGAGAAAGCGAAATAAAAAGTGGAGAGCACCCTGATACCTCTATGTGTCTCTATTAATGTTTTGCGTGCTTATGCAGAGTTCATGAAGAAGAAAAGACAAAAGAGGGTGAGCCTGCCAGTTTGAGTTGTGTTCTTGATAATAAGGTAAAGACAATCAATTTAAATACAATAATTTATGATCATATGGTCAGCTCAGATTTTGTTTTATTTGTGGCCATTCTATTGTCAGAAGACCATTATTTTCTGTCAAACTGGCACTAAATTTCATGGGCATATGGAAGGTAATTTAATTTCACCTTTTCCAAATGTTTTGCAGAAATTTAAGATTGATTTAGCTTGGGATTTGGGGATTTGGGGGATTGCTTGTTTGTTTGTTTACTTCTGAGAGGTGCTTTTTGGCTTCAGCATCAGTATTTGAACAGTATGGACAGAAACTGAAATCAAGATGGTAGCATCTATTCCATTGAGAAAAGGTGGCAAGCACTTTATCCACCTCTGTTCATTGATTAGGATTCTGAAAGGCTGATTGATAAAACCATGTATGTGGTAATGAGGCTGTTAGCTAGAGTGAATTTTTTGAGATGAAGACTTATTCTAGCTTAAAAGTTGATGATTCATGTTTTGAACATGGAAGCACATGGGATCTGAATGATGTGGGTACCATGTCTTGCGTTACTATTTCAGCTCTACATTGTTGTTACTTTTTTTTTGTGCATTGTGGTAAAGCAGAAGACAATTTAAAAAGTTTCTAAATGGGCATTTTATGGCAAATAAATGGATGTCCAGTTTTAACTCATTTTGGCAAAGCCTAAGCAGGTCTTTTCTCTTCTTTACAAACATTTAGGTTCTACTAGGCGATAATTCACTGAAACTAATTCCTGCTCACACCTATGTTGAAACTGATGGTGTGCTGACAAACAATTTGTGTGAGTTTGCTTCTGTGTCTCTGACACTGCAAAAGCACCTTGTTGCAGTTTAGATTTTGTAAATAATGTGGAAGCCACTATAAATTTTCATCTAACAAATGCCTTTTTTTCCACAAATATTTAATTTAGTGCTCCAAGTCAGGACAATAAAAAGTACAGAGCCAAGGCTGTTTGAAAAGATGCAAAGACACAATCCCAGATAAATACTAGGTAATAGGACAATTGATATTTCAGAACAGAGGATAGAGATTTCACCCTTTCTCCTCTCCTTTTAATTTTGTTCTACAGATGGCAAAATTGCCCAAGAAATGTCACTGCACAAATAGAAAAGGCCAAAACTGTGAGTAATTTTTTAAAAGTGTTGTTCAGTATTTGCCAAGGACAGCATAAGTTAGGGTGAATGGTTCAAATCATCTGTGATTAAAGATCAACCATACAATTGGAATAAGAGAAAAGAAAAAAAAAAGAAAAAAAAAAGAGGTGTTTAAGTGATTCCAAGGTAGTCTGGAATGGCACAGCCATTGAATTAAATTCAGAGAGTGAGACTGGCTACAGTTCTGAAAGCTGAAATAGAGTGAAAGAAGTGAAGTGAAAAATAAATTGTGTAAGTCTTGCTTAGCCTTTCTGCATAAAGCGAAAATTCTTCTATGTCCAAGATGGCCTATCTCATAACACTGAGTGCACAAAGCAGTCACAGAAATGAGAACTGAGTTACAGCTCAGAGCAGTAAACAACTGAATGACTGAAAGACGAGAAATGCTCAGACTCTGAGAAAGCTTTGCTAGCTGCTGTGTGGGATTAGAGAATTTTAATTAAATCTATATTGGACAATGCTCTTGAGGCTAATCATTATTCAACAGTGTCAGCAAAGTCCAATCAGATTTAGAAAGGTTAAAGCTTCCAACATGAAAATTCTTGCCTGTATGTTAGATTTGGAGTCCAATGATGTGAACAATATGGTGTGTGTCAAATGAGGATTGACAGAAGTGCATCAGCATTAGGAAATGCATAGTGTTGAAAGAGGCAGTGGTAGAAGGAACAGAGAGTTCATTTTCTTCAGGGATTCTGTGTACAATATTTTGCCTGTTATTATTTGAGTAGATAATTTTTTTCAGAAAGCTATGTAATGTAGAGCTATCTGTGTACCTGAAGAGGTGGAGGAAGGAAAAGGTGTATCTCATGATGGAAATATCAACTGGCTGATGTTAGAAACCAACACAGGGAAATAACAAGTGTTAAACACAGATCGATTAATAACTTAACATTTCATAATAGATTTGTCATTCATTTTGGTCAGCAAAACAGTGGACTATATTCATGCATCAAGTAAAACAGTTTAAAAAGTATCATCTGTGTTATTAAATCAAGTCACTACTTGGGAAATCATGGTAAGTATCTGGTAAATGCTGGGAATAATAGCTAAATACCTCAAAGAAAAATGCATATTGCATATTATTGGTGCTCATTTGGGTAAAACAAAAAAAAAAAGGAAATAGCTAAAAACTAAGCTGAGAAAGTCTGCATGAATGTCAACGAGATGAAATATTTCATTTTGACCATTTGGTCTATATCAAATAGGCCTACTGAGCTCATTACAAGATAAAGAATGAGCTCCTTTTATCACATACTGAAATTCCGACCTTAAAGTAACCCTTGAGAACAGTATTCTCTTTTACCCATAAGGGAAAAAGAAATTGAAAGGATATGCTATGCTTAGTATGGCCAGACATCTTTACCACCACATGACAAATTTTTAAGATCTGAGAGTCACACATTTTTGAATTTTAGTTTATATTGATTGATGTAGAAGCACATCAGTGTTTGATAATGTAAAAGTTTCAGAGTTTGTGAAAGAGTTATTCTTTTGAAGGGTCTGAGAACCATTTACATTTGACTTGATAAGATCAGAAAAAATGTGGGCAAGACACAGCCATAAAATCTTGGAGGTACTGCAGAGGATTAGTCATTAACATGTATTATAAAGGCATTTTCTTTGAAACACCAAAATAGAGTCATAGGCTGGATACAGAAAGGCCAGTTAACTGTTTCCGCTGTTTATTTTACTTTAAATTTTGCCTTTGCTTTCATAAAGACCCTGTTCTTCCTGCCCAGTGCACAAGATCTTTTAAGTGATGTGTTTTTCAGTTTTTTATTCAAAACATTCTCTTTTCTACAAATTGGAACCAGAGCTGCTACATCACTACTATTAGCAATATTCAAGTTTAACAAATATTCCAAATAGTATGACTGAAGTTTACTCAGTCAACAGTTATTTCTCTATGAATCTGTTTGCTGCTGCATACTTATTTCACCACTAAAGATCATCAGAGAAATGAATTATTTTAATATGTGTGGAACTGTCAAAATAGTGACATTAGGATAACCTTTACAAGTGATTTCTACTTCTTTAAGTGCCTGCCAATTGCTGTTCCACTAATTGCTGACCATTCTCTAATGGGAATTTACAAATTATGCAATGCCCTCATTCCTCTGCTTGTCATAATTCTGATCTTATCACCATAATGAGCATTTTAGGGTTTTAAACTATGAAATAGGAATACCCAGAAATAACATGGACTAGCTGGTATCTAGTAACAATAAATATGTGCATCTCCATTTCTTCTTGTATTAGAATCATGTCCCTAAGATTTCACACATGCCTAAAATTCAATGTGCACAGAAGTGTTTGTTGTTCTGACATCTAAAGTAGGAAAATTTCTGATAGTAAAATAAGCCACCTGCTAATGAATTCATGTAATTAAAACCCCTGTACATGAAGATCATTTATTCCTGCAGTAAAGAGAGTTGTGCTGTTCCTAATACTGTGCTGAATACAGTTAAATAATTTGAATGGTGGCGCTAAGTCATTTAGAATATGATCCATAATGTTAAGTAGTTTTTGAAGTTACTTTTAGTAAAACATCAGGTGCAATTAAAAGTCAAAGCATGTCTATCTTCCCTGACTGATGAGAGCCATTTGAACAGAAAAAAAGACCTTAGTGTAGCTATTGCAGAAGGTACTGTTGTACATAGAATTATTTTGAGATTAACTGGCGGAAGTGTGATGGTGTCATAGCACAGTTTGTAATCTGAAAAATACTAACATTGTTCTAATTGGAAAATGTCTAATCTTTCCAAACTTCTCCAGTTTGCAGTGAAGATCCTCGGTTCTGTTTGTGAAAGGTAAGAGAAGTGTAGAGGAAGCACCCAACGTGGAAAATCATTTTGGCTGCAGCAGTCAGTGGTATTTCTGCATCTAGTGAATAATATAGGCACCCTGTAAGATTTTATAGAAAAGGCCACAGCATATAGGCCTTTAAAAATATCACTAGATACCTATCTTCATATCAAGGCCACTGAAAATATTTTTAAATCTGGACCTATTTCTTTATCTAGAAATAAAGATTGAGTAGTATTAAATCTAAAGACTACTTATTAATAAGAAGTGGAACCTCAGTGACCTCAGTGATTCTTGTAAATATTTTAACTCCAGATGGATAAGAAGTACATTTCTAAAAATTTACTTCTTAATCTCTGCATTAACTTTAATCTCCAGAAGGCATTTTCAGACTTTGCTACATACAGCTTTCAATAAAATATGATCATTTCTTCCAGCACGTCCCCTTAGACTATATGGCCTCATCTAAACTAGAGATGAGCATAGCAACAGACTAGGGACAGGTGGCAAAAGGGTATTCTGTCCATACAAGATATCCATTTCAATCACAAAAGCATTGACTGCACAGAGCACCACGTCCATACAACACGATCTGTGTGATGTTAATTATCCTTTCATGCTTGGCAGAGTTTTCTAGTTCAGATCCATAATGTCTGTGGTTTATAGCATCTGTTTTCTTCCATTCGTGATTTTAGTTATGCATCTGAGGCAGAAGAGGTATAAGATTTTCAAAAGCTGTAATCTTCTACTAGATACTGCCACTGAGAGTCCTATGACTATGACAACCCTCCAATACAAGATTTAGCTATGTTTTAGTATTCTCAAATTGCTACTTCTTTTTTACAGTAAAGTTCTAAATCAGTGTGTTTCTTATAGTGATGCACTGTGCTTACAAGACATCTTCAGCTTACATTTTAAGTAGTTATCTCACTATCATTTGGGCCAAAAAAACAAAATAGGTGGGGTTTGTTTGTGTTTTGTTTTTTTTTTCCCAAGCTGCTGATCACATGCATCTTCCCTTTTCTGTTTCATTCAAATTCTGCATGTTTTTCACCTCTTAAAACATTCAAATGGATTTGAATGTCTTTCTTCGGCCATCAGAAGTAGCAGCATACAGAAGGAGGGTAAGTGCACATCCCAGTGGCTTTCCCTGTTCTCTTAACATGGAAGACTGATGACGAGAAACCCAGAAGGAATTCCCTTAGAGATAATAGAGCAGCAATAAGAGGAGGGGCTTCAAAATGTCCAAAAAACCCATTAGATCAGCCTTCAGCAGTGCCCCTCAGCAGTCAGACAGACCTAATATTGCAAATTATTACTCTGGGTATCATAATATACATTCATGTTCCAAATTAAGATATAAAAACTTTAATACTACAGTTACATTTTAAAGCAAAGAATCTGTCCCTGTTTCTTCAATGTTAAACTCACCTTTCCAAAGTTCCTTTGGGTCCTAAGAGTGAGTGCTTTGTTATAACTCAAAGAGAATATGGGGAGGTCAGGTCAGCATTTTGAGGTACCCACGGGGAAGAAAATGGCATTAGGGTTGGAGTTTCTTTGTGCTCTTTGCCAAGAGTCACATGATGTTGATGCTGATGTAGACGGCATCTTCCTCCTCAGCCTTAGGTCTGCTTTAGTTGATTTTTATACATTCTGTTAACTTGGTCTGCCTACATGCTCTCTCTCTTCACTAGTTTCCAGTTACTCAGTTTATTTATTCTGTTTGCTATCTCTAAAAGCATGCTTTTCCCTGAACAATTCCAAGTTGTACTCGTGTAGTGACCTTTGACTATTATGATTTGTGTTTCCAATACAGGATCTTCAGTATCACCATGTGTCTGTACTCTTCCACACTACATTTTATTCTAGAGTCATTCAATGTACAGAGTAAACACTTGTTACTGCTATAAATTAAAGCTAAACTAACATAAATTTAGACAATAGTTGTTGGGGTCCGTGCAAGGAAGGAACTACAGCACACCAATATGGTGCTCTAGTAGCTTCTTTATTTTGGTTAACACACACTTTTATAACCTACACACTCTCTTACGTAACGGTCACACACTAAGCTATTGGCTACAAGTATTGTCCATAATCTGGCTGTGTGCCACCTCTACTGTTCTAATTGGATACTTACTATAAACTTAAGCAAGCCACATCCCTATGCTTTCTTGCTATCTCATGCTGTTACATAACAGTGTACTGGTATGTTCTCTCTATAACTTTCCCACGGTCCAGGCCCCTACAATAGTTATCTGATTGCTAGATGAATTGCTATCACAGCTAACAGGAGAAGCCTAGACAAGTCCAGAGACCCTGCAATTGTCAGACCAACACAAAATTTGTGGTCTTCAAGAAATAATAGCAAAATTATATTTTACTGGGCTACAGTTTGCCTGCTTCAGCTGTTTCTGGACCCTGTCATATTCTCCAAGGTTTTACACCAGAGTTTCAACCTTCCTTTTCACATTGGGAACCAATTGTACTGGGAAGCAAAGCAGCTTTAGTAAGAGATCTGGGTGGTACCACATACTGTATTTTTAGGATATTTGTTTATTCAGAAGACCTGGAATCAAAGGTAGGCACACCATAATCTGTACTAATTGCATTTGAAAAAAATGGGAGAATTCTAGCATAGCATCATCACCTTCCATAGCCCAAAACCATAATCCATACCCACACAGATGAATGTGCACACCTGTGATTTCGTTGATGTGTCTAGTACTTGGTGCAGTTACAGCCTTCACAGTTAGAAGCTGTCCTGATGTCAATTACATGATAATATAAAGTGCATGTTATTTTCAGACGTGTGGTGGGGTACAGTGACTTTTTTGCTCGGATTGAACCATAGTTGACGGAAGGAGTATAAGCATCTCCTCAGCATTTTCCAGTTGTTTACTTGGTATCTCCTTTTCAGCAGTGCAGCCCTAATGAGTCCTATAGTTACGACACCTAAAGAATACCAAGTATTTTACACAGAACATAGGTGCTGCACCTGAGAGTGTGAATCCCAGAAAGAAGCAAGGCATTGTGATGCTGAGCCTAAGTTTCCCATGTAAATCTAGCTCAATAGAAACAGTTTTCTGGAAAAGACCTATACAATGTACTAGGGATTAAACAAATTTTATTAGGAAGATAAAGCTAGAAGGTAGAGGTAGCATCTTTTATTAGTCCATCGAAGAAGCTCTTGTGAAGGCACAATTTTATAGTACTTATTCTAGAAACCCACAGGAGGTCACCTGAAAGCATCCTATCTAAAAAGTGCTATTGGCTGGCCTAGAAATTATCCATATAGAAGTTATCATGATATCACTATGAAGTAAATCATAGGATTTACTCCAAACTGTGACAGCATAAGCAATATTTAATAATTCTGTATCTGAAAGAACTCAGCATCACCAGTAATATTTTCATTTAATTTGATTTAATCACACTGTAAAGAAGATATAATTATAAACATTTTGAAAAAAGGGAAACATTTGGTGAACAGCGAAGTGCTCTTCAGTTATTAAGCTTCTTTTCACACACTATGTCCATATGAAGTAAGATAATGACCAAAGTTACCAGCATTAAAATACTACAGTGCAAAAGACAGTGACGTTAATAATTTTATTAATTCATTTCTGTGTCTGTTTAATTATAATGGACACATTAATGCTGAAACTTAATAACAGTTATGATGATAGTGCAATCACAAAAATAATTTTCTGTGATACTTCTATTTGTAAATACAGGAAGTCTGAGAGCAAAGTTTCCTTTCCTTTCCCTTTCTTGACCATAGATGTTGGGTGAGATTAAGTTTTTGTTGCTGACCTGCAGCAAGCTGAACAGAACAGTCTTTAAGTAGAACAACCCCCAGCCCATACCCCACACCCCAGGGGTAGCATTTGGTCTGCACTGTCCATTATATGCCTGAGAGGAATAATCAAACCCCACAGGTTCAAGAGAAATCACAGCCAGAAACAACTGGAGAAGTGTGGAAAATAAGAGGGGAACATTTTCTGAAGAAGAGTGGGAAACCATACACAAATGAAGAAGAGTAAGTAGAGATTGAAAAGTAACAGGAAGAGGGAATTAGAGGAGATAAATGGGAAGAGTTTGAGAGGAGTAGCATAATGCTAAGATATTAGACTGCATGAGCAGTAAGTCCACTGACATTTTGAATTAAGACCAATTCAGTTATTTTATATTTTTCTGAAATGTCAAGGTGCACCCTAATTGATAAAGTCAATTTGCAAAAATAATTAATGGCTGCAAGTACTACTGTCTTTATTATGGACATATCTGCTGTGCTACTTTTTTTTCTCATTTCAAAGAGGAGACTGCTTAGTTCCTTACTGAATTTGGGGGTAAGACTTAATAACAGGAAAAAAAAAAGTGTATGTCATGGCAATCCTGCCTATGCTAAAGGATTTACCCCTGCTTTTTCTATTATACACAGAGTCTGAGCCTCTATTGTACCTGAGTTTAAGATGCTGCATCCTGACCTTTTAGAAGAGACAGCTTCTGAGTCAATGGACTGCATAATGTCAAAGCTCAGGCGTGGTCTCCATTGCCAATCTTTCCACAGACTTTGAAATCAAGGGCCACTACCTCTTGCTGTACTGCAGTTTCAAACAAGTTTTTATTCTGGAAAAAAACAAGGTATTCATTAATGACTGTATCAACAGTATTATTGACAGAAAACCAAAAGCAAATTCTGAGCATGGCTTTTACAAAATAGATTAACTGTAAAGGACAGGATGAGACAGGCAAATAGATTGTGCCATTCTCAGAATAACTCCCTCATGGCCAATGGAGTAAGACCAAGTTTGCCTTTGTCCCATTGGACTAAAAAATAAATTGTGGAAATAAGTCCTTTTCTTCAAAACTAGAGATCTTTTACTATTATTCTTGTTTAGGACAGGAGACTGAATTGTGCAGTAGAATCTCTGAGGTTCTTGTTTAAGAACTTTAAGAAGTCTGATTTTGGCTCTAGATAAAATATATAGAACAAAATGGACCATGAATTGTTGTCCTGGTTTGGACTAGCGTGGACTTTTCAGTTAAGTTTCCTTTATGTGACTTTACTTCCTGAAGAGGACTACATGGCCTGTTGGCGCAGGAGCTAGGGTCCCTGTTGGGTTTCTTTGTTCCACAGAGGAAGGGGCCATAGAGTGATGCACCTATGGGGAGGAGTGGACAGGACAGGTGACCCAAACTGACCAACGGGGTATTCCATCCCACCCACATCATCCTCAATATAAAGCTGAGGGACCACGAGGGTCGTGCTCTCTTCCCCTATGGCCGACATCCTGGGAGGACTCTGCCTGCGCTCCTTCTGTCACTCCTGAATCTGGTTCCTGCCTGCTGCCGCATGTGCTCCAGGACTGCCCAGGGCCTGCCCTACAGCGTCAGCGGTGACATCACCGTCACTGGGGGGAGCTCAGTAGTGGTTTTGTATATAGTTCATTATTCATCATACTTTCTTTTCCATGTTACTATTTATTAAAACTGTTTTAACTTTCTGACCCATAAATCTCTCTCCTTTTTCTCTTTTTCTTTCCCCTCTGGGGAAGGAGAAGGTTAACAGAGAGCGTCTGCTGTCTGCTCAACCGCCGGCCCAGCCTTAAACGGCGAGAATGGCGTATGTAAAATAACTTCTGTGCTTTAGAATTTAATACAAATTTCTATCCTGTTTAATACATCATAAAAATTTAGTAGCTTAAATATGCTCAGCCACGTATTCCTTTAAAATGTACTGGTATAAATCTTCTCTATCTTCACTGGTATCCAGGTGGTGTCATTGTAATTTCTGTTTAAGTTGGAGACACCTGATGCCAACTGCTTTCAAATTATAAAAATTAGTTTTTAAACTTCTCTCTGAATGCTGCATGAGATCTTGTATATTGCAACAAATGTAGCTGAGATGGGTCAGTAGATCTTGACTGTATTTATATTCGTTGTCTGTGTAGGCCTGGAAACTGAGAAAAAATCAGTGAGGGAACATTCAAATTTAAAGAGAGTATCTATGCCTGAGCATACTTGAGTGATAGTTATTGTGAGATTGAGATGAGTTGAATTACATTCATCTTACTGTGACTCTAGTTCCACTGGAATAATGGTGGAAGAGGAATTTTAAAGATGAAAAGAGAGGTTAGCATCTGAGCTATGCAAAAATAAAGACATCTTATGCTAAATAAATTGAACATATCTCATGGGACTGTTGATCATACTGGCCTCATTAAATAAACATTGTGTCTTGTTCTGCTTTGTGAAATTCTCCTGTTCTTCCTGTGAAAGAGCACTATACCCCTAATGTACTGCTGAGGAATGCAAGGCAGATATCATCAGGAGGGATCATCTAGATTGAAAGAATATTCAAACAGTGAAATATCTACCTTGGATTATATCCTAATTGGTTATTACATTAGTTTAAATTTATTTCACTCTCATATTACCTTATTTGAGTCATTAGAGACTAATGAAAGCTAAGGTCAATTAGTTAAATCCTTGTTATGTTCCGTCTAACAGTCATCTGTGAACCACACTGTATAAGAAATAGACACTGATGCATTTCCTAATTAATAAAATAATACTTTGGGAGGAGGGAGGGAAGGGAGATGCCTTTTCAGATTTCCTGTAATTCTTCATAATTCAAAAAGCTTGTATGTTTTCTTATGAATTTGTAACTGAGAATCCATTATCTCATGTGCAGGTATATTCAGTATAGTGCATTCAAGTTTCCTTTTTTTCAAAAACTATATAAGATTTTATTTATAGAGGTAAACAGTGGCAAAGAGCTATTGCAAGATATCCTCTTGTGAACTGACAAAAGAGATCCCCTCTGTCAATCTCATTCATGACATTCTCCTGCTCTGTATGATTCAGGTCCTACACTTGCCCTCTCCAGACCATTTATAAGTTTGTCCTTTCTAAATTTGAACTTGGGCAAACTACATTTGACCTTCATACCTGGATTCCCTGACTACGAAATCTCGTAAGTAATAGTACCTATCTCAAAAAGGGGCCTCTGAAGAGATGGAAGAGGTATAAAAAATATAACACTTTTTAAATATTTGATATTACAGAAAGCATCCTCATTCCAAGATGCTCCAACAGTCAGTCAGTATGTGCTGGAAATCCAGTTCCCCTTTTAAGGCAAGTATTACTCCCAGACGCTTCTGGCTGACCTTCCTGTCCTCTGCAGAGATGTATGTTGTGGTGAACATATATTGGGTTTTCCCTCTTCAACAACAAAAGCTCTGGCATAAATCCAGCCCTTTACATAATGAGAGCAAAGAATTACTTGCTCTTTATCCTTCTGTTCTTAATGCTGTAAGATAGCTAACTGCAAACAAAAGTGCTTAAAGACTAGGCACTTGATTAAGCCATAATTTAAATGCCTTTCAAGGATGCAACCGGAGTCTGAACACAGCTCAAACTCTGAGGATGGCTGCCTGGCATCTGTGGGGCAGAAGAAAAGCAAACTATGTGCAACAAAGGTATGTAGCAGGGTGCTTGACTCAGCTACCTGCCAAGAAATCTTTGAAGGCATTATGCCACTGCTGAAATACTTTTAATGGTGGGTATTTTTAACTTTTATTGTTGAGAACTCATCTGTCCCACTGAGTTTCATTTCTTTTGTGACACTGATCCTCTTTAAAACTGTGAATAATGAAAGCACAATTTTCTTTGTGCTCACAAAATATTAAAAGTTCAAGAGCATAAATAAGTTTTCCATAAAATCTAAGCAGAAATATCTTTCCGTTGAGTATTTTGTTTACATTTTTGACAACAGGAAGTAAATTTTCAGTGCATGGATTGAGATTTTATGGAATATTCAACTCTCATTAACTTTAAAAAGAGTGTTATAACTTGTCATTCATGTACCATATGAAAGCTGATTCTTGGGTGTGATCCCTGAGTACCTACTCTTTCAGAATTTTAACAAAGTATCCAGTATCTGTGTCACTATTGGCAATACAATAATGTTTATTAAAAAAAAATATCACATGCATTGAAGAATACAGCTGCGGATAAGCGAGTGAGTGCCTGTTTTGTTGAAAACTGCCAGGACACTGCTGATAAACGTGCAGAGCCACATAGTTATTGGCATTCTCATATGGAAAAGTATTTTTGCTTTAATACAACAAAATGAAAAATAGTCATTGTTCATCATCCCTTATTTAGAGCTCTTCTTCTCCTTTTTGTATATAATTTGGCAATGCCAGCACATGGCAATATTACCTGCTAAGAAATAGAGATAATTTAAAATTCACAGGCAAGAAGTTTTGTGGAAGGAGCACTGCTCTTGGACACCAGAAATGTGGGATCTGTCCCCTTTTCTACTGGTGTCCCACAATGTAATGTTGGACAGCGGCGGCAGCAGCGACAGCGACTTGAGGTTAGTGCAGGGGTGAGGGCGACATCGGGCTGTAAGCGGGCGGTTTTCGTACTCTTGGCCCCCCCGGAGCAGCAGTCCCGAGCTGCTTCCCCCCCTCCCCGGACCGGGAGGTTCCCGGCAACGAAACAGGAGAGGAGGGGGCATAGCCAGAGGCACCACGGCGATTTAAATGCACCACCCCCTGTTGATTGGGGGTGGTGATTGATTGGGTGATAAAAAGCCTCCTGGAGGACAGGGACTAGTCCCTGCTCAGGGGATAGAGGGAGAGTCAGCAGTGACTGGGTGAGTCAGCAGTGACTGGGTGTGTCCCAGGGCAGGAGAGGCCGCAGCAGTTTGCAGCTTGTTGGGGAGGGCGCTGACTCCCTCCCAGTGCACAAGGCGAGGAAGGCGCCAAGGAGCTGTGAACCAGGGGTGTCACCAACAGGTATTTCCCAGCTCAGTGAAAGAACAATGGTATCTACCCGGCGGAAGAAGACCAAAATGGATGTGGGAACCCAGACAGAGCTCCCACGGAAAGAGGCGATGGTGCAGGTTGCCGGCTGCAGGGAATGCTACAGCGTCTCTGTGGTGTCAGGGGGCTGTGTGCGCTGTGAGCAGGTAGATGATCCGCTCGGCCGAGCGGCACAGCTGCAAAGCCAGGTTGAAAGGCTTCAAGCCAAAGTAGAAAGGCTTAGGAGCATTCGGGAGGCTGAAATGGAGATAGACTGGTGGAGCCAGGCTCTGCCTTCCCTGCAACAAAAATGGGAGCACCTGCCGGAGAGCTCCCAGGATCGAGGGACCCCTGTACTCTGCCCTTCTCAGGTGGAAAACAATAACCTAGAGGAGAATAGTGAGTGGAGGCAAGTCTATGACCATGGCAAAAGGTGAGTGCCCTCCTTGCCTACTTTGCCTCCACAGGTGCCTCTGAGAAATAGATATGAAGCCCTAGTGGAATACAGCCGGTCCAATGGGGATGTGGTGGAGAGGCAACCTATATCAGAGGTCCCACCACAGTCAGAAAAACCTGACAGGCGTATAGCTATCTCCTCCACAAGGAAGAAGAGAAGAGTTTTAGTGGTTGGAGACTCCTTCCTAAAGGGATCTGAGGGCCCAATATGCAGAGCTGACCCCCAACACAGGGAGGTCTGCAGTCTGCCTGGAGCCCGAATCAGGGATATCACCAGGCAACTCCCCAACCTGGTGAAGGCCACAGACTACTACCCCCTGCTGATCTTCCAGACAGGTGGGGAAGAAGCTGCATCCCGTAGTCTGAGGGGGATGAAGAAAGACTACAAGGCCCTAGGAAGGTTGGTGAAAGAGTCTGGGGCGCAAGTTGTTTTCTCTTCCCTCCTTCCATTTTCAGGTGATGACGTGGGATGGAATAGTAGGATTCTCTCTATTAACGCCTGGCTACGAGACTGGTGCTACAGACAGGGCTTTGGGTTCTTTGATAATGGCTGGTTTTATAAGACACCAGGCGTGACAGTGATACATGGGAAAGGTTTATGTAGTAGGGGCAAAAGGGTTCTGGGACAGGAATTAGCAGGGCTCATTCGGAAAGCTTTAAAATAGATTTGAAGGGGGATGGGGTAGTAGCTGGGCTTGCACCACTGGGGCAATGCTCTAGTGTTGAGGAATATCCGGAGGCCCCCCATACCCCTGGGGTGAAATCGGTGCGCTCAGCTCGCTCCCTGAAATGCCTGTACACCAGTGCGCGCAGCATGGGGAATAAACAGGAGGAGTTGGAAATCCGTGTTCGGTCGGGGGGCTATGATCTAGTGGCAATCACAGAGACATGGTGGGATGCCTCGCATGACTGGAATGTGGTCATGGATGGCTATGTCCTGTTCAGGAAAGACAGGCCACTAAGGAGAGGTGGTGGAGTTGCTCTTTATGTGAGTGAGCAGCTAGAATGTATTGAGTTCTGTCCAGGGGCAGATCAGGAGCGAGTTGAGAGTTTGTGGGTGCGAATTAAGGGGCAGGCTGGCAGGGGTGATACTGTTGTGGGTGTCTATTACAGGCCACCGGATCAGGATGAGGAGGGTGATGAGGCCTTCTACAGGCAGCTGAGAGCAGTCTTGCAATTACAGGCCTGGTTGTCATGGGGGATTTCAACTACCCTGATATTTGCTGGAAGGCCTACTCAGCCAGCCATCCTCAGTCCGGGAGGTTCCTCCAGTGCATTGATGATAACTTTCTGATGCAAATGGTGGATGAGCCAACTAGGAGAGGAGCGCTGCTGGATCTTATCCTCACTAACCAGGAGGGTCTGGTTGAAGCGGTGAAGGTTGAGGGCAGCCTTGGTTGTAGTGACCATGAGATGGTAGAGTTCAGGATCTCATGTGGCAGGAACAGAATAGCTAGCAGAATCACAACCCTGGACTTCAGGAGGACCAACTTTGGCCTTTTCAAGCAATTGCTAGGGGAAATCCCATGGGACAGGGTACTAGAAGGTAAGGGGGCTCAAGATAGTTGGTTAGCATTCAAGGACTGCTTCTTCCGAGCTCAAGATCAGAGCATCCCAGCAGGTAGGAAGTCAAGGAAGGGTACCAGGAGACCTGCATGGTTAAACAGGGAACTGCTGGGCAAACTCAAGTGGAAGAAGAGGGTGTACAGATCGTGGAAGGAGGGGCTGGCCACTTGGGAGGAATATAAGTCTGTTTTCAGAGGATGTAGGGAGGCAACTAGGAAAGCTAAGGCCTCCTTGGAATTAAACCTTGCAAGAGAGGTCAAGGACAACAGAAAGGGCTTCTTCAAATACATTGCAGGTAAAGCCAACACTAGAGGCAATGTAGGCCCACTGATGAATGAGGTGGGGGCCCTGGAGACAGAGGATAAAAAGAAGGTGGAGTTACTGAATGCCTTCTTTGCCTCTGTCTATACTGCTGGAGGCTGTCCTGAGGAGCCCCGGACCCCTGAGGCCCCAGAAGAAATCAGGATAGAGGAGGAATCTGTCTTGGTAGATGAGGGCTGGGTCAGGGACCAATTAAGCAATCTGGACATCCATAAATCCATGGGCCCTGATGGGATGCACCCGCGGGTGCTGAGGGAGCTGGTGGAAGTCATTGCTAGGCCACTCTCCATCATCTTTACTAAGTCACGGGCAACGGGAGAGGTGCCTGAGGACTGGAGGAAAGCGAATGTCACTCCAGTCTTCAAAAAGGGCAAGAAGGATGACCCGGGTAACTATAGACCGGTCAGCCTCACCTCCATCCCCGGAAAGGTGATGGAACAACTTGTCCTTGGTGCTGTCTCTAGGCACATCAAGGATAGGGGGATCATTAGGGGCACTCAGCATGGCTTCACCAAGGGGAAGTCATGCTCAACCAACTTGATAGCCTTTTATGAGGACGTAACCCAGTGGATAGGTGATGGTAAAGCTGTGGATGTGGTCTATCTCGATTTCAGTAAAGCGTTTGACACAGTCTCCCATAGCATCCTTGCAGCTAAACTGAGGAAGTGTGGTCTGGATGATCGGGTAGTGAGGTGGATTGTGAACTGGCTGAAGGAAAGAAGCCAGAGAGTGGTGGTCAATGGGACAGAGTCCAGTTGGAGGCCTGTGTCTAGCGGAGTCCCTCAAGGGTCGGTACTGGGACCAGTACTATTCAATATATTCATTAATGACTTGGATGAGGGATTAGAGTGTGCTGTCAGCAAGTTCGCTGATGACACAAAACTGGGAGGAGTGGCTGACGCGCCGGAAGGCTGCGCAGCCATTCAGAGAGATCTGGACAGGCTGGAGAGTTGGGCGGGGAGAAATTTAATGAAATATAACAAGGGCAAGTGTAGAGTCCTGCATCTGGGCAAGAACAACCCCATGTACCAGTACAAGTTGGGGACAGACCTGTTGGAGACCAGTGTAGGGGAAAGGGACGTGGGGGTCCTAGTGGACAACAGGATGACCATGAGCCAGCAGTGTGCCCTTGTGGCCAAGAAGGCCAATGGCATCCTGGGGTGTATTAGAAGGGGTGTGGTTAACAGGTGGAGAGAGGTTCTCCTCCCCCTCTACTCTGCCCTGGTGAGGCCGCATGTGGAATATTGTGTCCAGTTCTGGGCCCCTCAGTTCAAGAAGGACAGGGAACTGCTAGAGAGATTCCAGCGCAGAGCCACGAAGATGATTAAGGGAGTGGAACATCTCCCTTATGAGGAGAGGCTGAGGGAGCTGGGTCTCTTTAGCTTGGAGAAGAGGAGACTGAGGGGTGACCTCATTAATGTTTATAAATATGTAAAGGGCAAGTGTCATGAGGATGGAGCCAGGCTCTTCTCAGTGACATCCCTTGACAGGACAAGGGGCAATGGGTGCAAGCTGGAACACAGGAGGTTCCACATAAATATGAGGAAAAACTTCTTTACGGTGAGGGTGACCAAACACTGGAACAGGCTGCCCAGAGAGGTTGTGGAGTCTCCTTCTCTGGAGACATTTAAAACCCGTCTGGACGCATTCCTGTGTGATATGGTCTAGGCAATCCTGCTCCGGCAGGGGGATTGGACTAGATGATCTTTCGAGGTCCCTTCCAATCCCTAAAATTCTGTGATTCTGTGATTCTGTGATTCTGTGATTCTGTGATTCTGTGATTCTGTGATTCTGTGATTCTGTGATTCTGTGAAATATTCAAAATGGTTTTTGTGGGAGTTATATGCTTCACTATCTTTCCTCCCTGTCGTCACTCCTCCACCTTTCCTGTATCCCCTTTTGTAAACTGTGGCACTGATCTCCCTGTAAGGAATTTTAAGATCAATTAGTAATAATCTATGTTTAAGAACTACCATCGTTAATAAGATTAACAGTATGATTGCATTGAACAAGAAATGAGCTAAAACAAAGTAGCATTATCACAAGAAGGTAGCTGTTTTCCGTCCACTCTGTAATACCAGAGGCAGCGCTGAGATGCATCATTACATAAAGCAGTGGGCATACTTACTCCAGGCTTTTTCAACGTCCACATTCTATGTCTGAATTTATCCCTATCAATGGAGTTACACTGATATTAAACAAAAATGTATTCAGTGGTGCATCTTTATAGATTCAAGAGCTATAGAAAGGAGATTTGGCACCAGAAAATTATATAGAAACTTCAGTTTTAGATATTTACACCTGCAGTTTAAAAGAGATGCAATACTGCCAAACAATCAGAGCTCAACAGGATAGTTGAATGATCAAGGAAACTGCAAGAAGCTAAACCAGCTTAAGTTATGTCATGTTTTGTACAATCTCATTAGTTTACATACACAAACTATAGGTCCCTTTCAGAAGCCTTTGCAAGGCATAAGGAATAATATTTCTAGGAATGGCAGAAAGTTTGTTTAATTAGGTTTGAAAGGTTTGATTGTATAATGGGATACACATCACAGTAGACTAAACTAAATGTTGGGGAATCTGATTTAATGTTTATTGTTCTTTTTTTTACCTCTTCCCTCACCTGGCTGTGTTTAAATTACGACGTTATCACTACATTAACCTCAGTATCAAATATCTGAAAAAAACCTCAACATTTACATGTTTATAGATTTTAAATACAAGTCAAGGAAAGGAAATTACAACGTTAAAGGAAGACTGAAAAGTCAAGATGCCATGGTGTGATATCAGATATTGCACTGAATCAGCCTGTCTTTTATTCCATTGCTTAAAAAAGAAAGAATAAAACCCCACAGGTTAGAATGGCTTGTAAACCATTAACTCTTTATGAAGAAGTACTGTCAAGTCAAAACTGTGACAAGAAAACTTCTAAAACAGGCTGCTTTTGGTTGTCATAGTACAGGATAGCTGCTAAGGATTATTTTACAAGGGAAAGAAATTTTAGAGAAATCTTAACATCTTCACAGAACATTGCTTTAATGCAATAGCAGACTCAGCTCTGCAAAGTGCAAAGCGTTTCCTTCTTCTGAGCTTCTGAGGACTTTCAGATGCTGTGGCATATAATGGGACTTAAGGTGGTTGACACTAAATGGCTTGAAACCAGGCCTTAACTTTGTGATTAACTCCCAGATTTTTACTGTGAATGTGCAAATGGCTGGGCCTCCATATATCCCACCCAGCAGAAGAACCAGACTTCAGGAGGAGTGTAATTGCCTCTAGCCTTATTTAGACAGTAGAGAGTTAAGCACTACTGGAAATTAGGTCAGAGTTGCAGTGGCCTGAATTTCCTCTGGCAGTGTCCCTTTTCTTTCCACAGCTCATGCAGGGAACCTGGGGCTTCAGTGTTCTCAAGCTCAGTGCCTGAAGTCAGAAGGGATAACTGTAGATTATTTGTCTTGAAGTGGACTGATTTTTCACCAGTGTAGAGAGGGGAGCTCAGTTTGCAAACACCTAGGAGGAGCAAAAAGCTCTTTCACTGTTAGCTACTGTTGATTATGTAAACAAGCCACCTCTTCTCAGAGCAACGTAGGTTAGAGCATTAAACAATCTCATGCTCCATGTAACAACTTCCTTTCTCACCTCTAGGCAAAGTTAGTGTTGATTACGCATTTTCTAGAAGTGCTTATTTTGAGGCTGATGGATATTATACTGCTGATAATGACAAGGCGCCTATATCACTCTAAGGTGCTGCTGGTGATGGCAGTACTTCTGGGTATGTCACAAGGGGCACCTTGTGAAGAGACAACCAGCCATCTAAGGGAGTCTTATCCTTTCATCACTGTCAGGTTACGCTTGAATTTATACAGGAGCCACTCAGTACGTTACACACATTAATGCACATCCCAAGTGTCTCTGTTCTGCTCACAGGTATAAAGAACTCCCACAGCTAATTAGCAATTTACAGTCATCTGTACATTTATTTTCAGACGAGAGTGAGAGGGAAAAAATATGTCTACACTTGAAGTTGCATCATTGATGACAAAACTTGATTTGATTTTGTGGCTATTAAATTAAATACAAAGTGTCAGATTGTCAGTTCTGGTGACTGAAGTTGCCTTCAAAGGATAATAAAGTGGAGAGGTCACTACCACAGTCTTTCTCCAATATGGAAAAGTTGTTTTTACACATGCAGACACCCACATGCTTACTTAAGCACTATGTGTTGTGGAGGGATTGATTATCCAGTTTGTCCTCCTGCTTAGTTCAGAGTCTCTTGATGAGACAGCAGTGAAATTGCTACCAACTTACTGTGTAGGGGTGGTGATAATGGGTATGATTCCCTCTCACATTATAATCACAGGCTTATATGATATACTCCTCAGACACATGAAACGAATGACAACCGTGAAGAAAATATCTTCAACTATCAACAACTGTAAGCCAACAGAGCCCCGGATAATTTTTAAATATTTTTTTGGTCATAGTTTCATATAGCTTTGCATAGTTACAAAATAAACAACTCTTATCAGTTGTTTGTAAACTCCAAAGACTAGGTCTCCCCTTCACTTACCACATTTCAGGACCTTCAGAAGTGTTATCCTTGATTTACATTAAATGCATGTGAAACCATGATCGTAATTCTCAATTCTGAATTTCTGTTCTTAACATTTCTGTCAGAAATCAGCTTTTCCCTCTTAATTCTGTTATGTTCTATTCTCTTTTACTTCTCTTCCTTTGTGTCTCTTAGCAAGCCCCTTGACTGTTTTTATATAGTTTCTATATTTACCAGCCTTGCTATATTCAAAATATACTTTTGACTATGAGGACTATTGGCTTTTGAATTTAAGATGCAGAAAGATAAAGAGTTACAGCTGTGGTCAGAAAAGTATTCCTGTTCACTCTTTTTTTTTATGCTTGTCTATACCTTCAGGAGAGGGAATAAAAGCAAAAAGAACATGTAGCTTAAGTGGGAGTTCATCAGACAGGACTTACGATTTCCTAAACAGGTTTACACAGTTTTCTGTGACAAAGTCCATCCTGTAGTAACACTTGTTGCTTTTTTTATCCAAACTGAGACTAATGCATTAGCCTCACCATCTGATTTTAAACATCTAAATTTCAAGTATCTAAATTTTGTGGCCCAGTTAAGAAAGTAGTTTTGCTGTAATTCCTGTATAATCAATGACTGGTAAGAAGGACAAGCAGCTAAAAAAAAGAAATATATTTTAACTGAAGCAAGTTAGAAAGGGAGAGATGATCCAGAGAATCTGGATTTGTGCCTCTGCACTAACTTAAATGAGTTAAGTAAAAAAAAAAAAAAGTCTTACTAAGAAAGACAAGACCATTCTGCATTCTCCAAATCTTTAGTTATTGAAAATAAAATAAATTTAATACAGTTAAAGAATTTCTTTACAGAATTCTTTCATAAAATAGAACTAACATAAGTATATAAAAGGTCACAGAAAAAAAGATAAATATGGAAAATAAAATCTTCATATTTTTTAACGCTCATTCAGAACAACAGCAGTTTTCTGGACTGTACTTTCTTATCAGCTATTGCCTTTTATCCCAAAGAACTGAGGTGATATACACTTTAAGAAAACATCTACTGAACACACCTAATCATGCAGTTGAGGTCAGTTCCCCCTGTTCCCTGCAATACAGCAGACTAAATGTCACCCAGGTTTAGGCATGACAATTAAAAGCTTATTCTTATGCCCTGAGGAAAAAATCTCACTCTCCAAAAATTTTTGATCTGTTGGATTTCTAGTGAGAGAGACTTAAAATTAATATTTCCAGATTAAGTATTTTTTTAAAGATTAGTCTTTTCCCACTAATGTTGATTGTAAAATTTCTACCAATTCAGTAGAAGCAGAGATAAAATAATGCTGAACATATTTAATTTGAGGTTTCTACAAGTAAACTCCTGAGAAGAGCTGAGTTGGCAGAAGAAAACATTAGTTATTTTGTGAGAATTTCATCTTGAAATAAAACTTTTAATTCAGTTTCAAGCAACTTCCATGTTCTTTAAAAGAGCAAGCTTTTTTTTTATTCTAAAACAAAAATATTTTAAAAGTTTAAGCAAGACTATGGGAGCTTTTAAAGACTTTTTTCTGAAAACAAACAACTTGGTGAATCAGGTACAAGTTGTTTTAGTGGGACTGAACTTCAATTGCTTTAAAAAAAAATTCTGAAGAAAGTTCAAGTTGTCATATCTAAAAAAATATTACTTACATTTCCAGAATAAGATTATAAATCTGAGGTTTTCAGCCTATCATATAATCATTTTAGAAGACAAAACAATAAAATGCTAGAACTCCAGACTCATTCTCTTAGGAAAAGAAGATATACACTTTGTTTAAAAATAGATGTACTTTCTCTAGGGGAAAAAAAAAGATGCTTATTCATCAATTTTACATGTGTTACAACTTTTATTACCAGAAGCTACCCGTAATCTACAGATGAAAATGTGAAAGAGGCATCTTGCATAGTCTCTGAACTCAATGATCCGTTAAATAAGTGCTTTTAATTTCTTGACAGAGGGAGAGAATATAAACTTTGACAATGTGTTTCGATCTCAAACCCAGCATATTGCTGACCTGCTTCAGAAACACAGGGGTGGTCACCCAGAAAGCTGGCTCACCCAAAGTGTCAGCCTGGGGGCAAGCTGCTCTCCAGCTCACTGCAGCTACTTGCTGAGAAGAGAGCAGCAGCTCTGCACCCACCTGTCATCCCAACAAGCAGCCTGCATGGAAATGCAAAGAAAGCCGGAGCATCTATTCATCCCTGAACGTGATTATCATAACCAGACTGCAGTCTGATGCAGTGAGAACATAGGTATGAGGTGGGAAATATTCCAGTTCTCTGTGATAATTTCTGTTTTATTTTTATGAAATTCAGAACACGTGAGTAACAGAAAAATGTTTGCTTCTCATCCAAAAGCTGTGTTTCAGAGGAGTGCTTCTCAATGGGAAAAAGTCCAGTATTTGTTTGTGTGGCAGCTTGACAGGAAGTACCCACAGCCTAGTTTTGCAAATCCTGCTAAAAGCCACTTGGTAGAATATTAATCTGTTTCAAAATGTGAAATCTTGTACTAAATTACGCAGAAAATTATTCTGGTTCAAATGGCATTTCTGTAAAATACCTGTCTTATCAGCTAAATGCAAACTTAAGTTCCATGGAACTTAAGCAGCTCCTTACCAGTAGGAACATCGTTGGACATGTTGCGAGAAATTGTTTTGTTTTAAACATGCAGTTTTATGCTTCAGGTATCAGGCACGAAGATTACTCATGGCTGCTTATTCCCTTCCATTTAGCCCCAGTCAGAGCAGGATATTAGCAGGAGATTAGCAAGCAGACAGACGAGGAAGACTTTAATTCAGTATTGTCCTATCTATTTTGCAGGAGTCTCCTGTAAATCCCCACTGTCTCACATTGCACAGGGGAAAGCAGTGAAGCATAAATGCTGCCAAAAGAAAGGAAAAGTGTAAGAAACAGCATGAGATCTTCCCAGCTCTGCCAGTATATTACAGCTATACATCTTTGTTCACTTTCCGACAGAAGTGCTGGTGCTTCCTCTGAAAACACTGGCTGGGACATGGACACTTGAGTGGGAGGGAGGTTTCAAGGACAGAATGAGTCAGCCCTGCAAGCCAGCTGCAGATGTTTTATTTCAGTGCATAGTGCCTTCTCGGCACTCAGTAAGACAGTGCCTGTCTTACTAGATAGAAAGCTTACATGGGAGAGAAAAATTCCTGTGAAACTCTGCTCCAGAAGATCTAAGTCATAAGCTTCTGAAAATCATGCTTGGGCATTTGTTAGGAGAAAAGAGAGGAAAGTGATGAAGGAAATGGCAATGGAGACACCAAATCAGGTCTGAGAAGGCGTGATCTGGGGATACAGAGGAGCAGAAGGAGAATATGACAGCACTTCAACTGTGAAGGAAAAGGAAAAGAAATCAAAAATCGGTTGTGGAGAATAACAGAGAAGCTTATAATTGCTATAGCATTTTCCTTTTCTGAACATTAGAGCGAATGCTTGGATCTGTTTTCCTCCACTGTCAAAAACCACTGCAAAATACATTAGCAAGGTATAATTTGCATAGCGTATAGCAAAGTATGGGAATCATGTATGCCTACACATACAAACAAGTGCAGACAGCTATATGTTGTTGGTGCTTTTGTGTGAAGCCAGGTTTAATGCAGGAGCTGTAAAGTCACAGGATATATTACCTATAGGATAACAACGTACTTAGGGTGACTTGGCTTCTAGGTTGGGTCAGGCTGATGTGCAGAGCCTGAGAGCACAACTGTCTGTCTTATTTATCTAGGTAAGGCATTGGTGTGAGTGAGACCTGAGGGACCACACTGTGGTCTAGCAGAGTACTGCATTACCTCTCTTTCCACTCTCTTTTCCACAGAGAAGCATATCCAAGAGATAGCTTGCAAGTACTTCAGCTCAAGTGGCAGAAGCCTGTGTATTTCACTTGGAAAATAAAAAGGGTCACAGGAAATGTCCGTTTGCTTTGGGGAAAAAAAAATCTGTCAGACAGTCTAATGAAAAAATTGACATTTTCTGCATAGAGAAAATACAGAAGAAATAAGTTTTCCAATTTGTTCCAGGATAAATCACGTTGTTAATCAATATGGGAGACAATGTGCATCCACATACTGGATTTTTTAGTTATTATTTTGTTTGTTAAAAAAAAAAAAGAAAAACCCTAGGCCATTGTATTAAGCTAGAAGTACTGCTTTGCTAAATGAAAGGTAAGATTGCACAGCCAGCTGCTCAGAGTAAGGAAAAGCTGTGATGAAGATTACCAGTGCTCCCTTTGTACATGTGCATTGGAATTAATTACATAATCATAGAGCATTTTTTCACAAAACTTCTGCCTTACTCAGTGCACAGCATAAATGGAGCTCACTGAATGAGTAACTTCAATATTTCAAATATGGGGAGCTTTCAGTATTCAAGTGATTGATTCTAAATACTTAAAAAATGGTTTGGTTTGCATACAAATTGATCCTGAATTAGGCAATGGTCATGTCTATGATGAAAACACTTCAGTTAAATGACACATAGAGAAAGCTTAATTGATACTTTATGGATTCTCAGCAGATGTCTGCATTCAAATGGAATTACTGTAAAAGAATTTGCGAGAAAGATGTACGTACTGTATCTGAATAAATAATTTGCATTTGCTAAAATGAAGTTATATGCAGTAGGATGTGCTGGATATATCAGCAAGCTATAAACATGTCTTTATTCTTGTCTCTCTTCTTCGTATCATGCATTAACATGGATCCAGACTGGGACTGATTCTTTGTACATTATACCAGCTTCATGCTGATGCAACTCTCTTAATTTCAGTCTTTTACTGCCTAAGTGCCTATTATAGTGGTAAAACCCAGTCTATACACATATATACTGTATTTAATACCCTAACATTTCTTTTTATAGAAAGAATAAAACCGTATGAGAATTTCATAGGGCTAACAACTTGACTTCTAAGTTAAAAGTGGGGCATAGCTGAAACAAATGGGTTTGTATTGCCCTGGGGGAAAGCAGGGGCAGAAAGCAGAAAAAAAAAAAAAAAAAAAAAGCAGAAGAGTAAAATTTCACATGTGGGTTCTAAGAAGATTGTGACTTCCAGTTCATTTTACCCCTCTTCCAGTCTCTGTTTAAGTGAGCATGCATTTACTGTATGTCCTTGCAATATACTCTGTCTTTGTAACCCTATTCTCTTGCTGTACTAAAGCCCTCATGAGGCTATGAAGAACATTATGCAGAAAAGTAAATGCAGATTGGATATCAGTGTGCGAAATAGAATGCTGCCAATGCTTTTTATCCTTTCTGAAATTTGATCCAAATGCTGTGACTAGGTTACTGTTGTTAAGATTAATGAGTAAATTATTTTCCCACAAGAAACCACTGCTTTTCTCCACTTAATTACCAGATGTTAAGAAAAGAACAAGTAGTTATTCTTCTGTGTACTCATCTGTGCCCTTTAGCTAATTACAGGCAAATTCAAAGTGATTTCACGTAGCTTTTGCTGTGATGTTGCAGGATTCTTAAGGTTAACAATGATCTGTATCTATACCATAGCTTGGCATGATGTCATACACAGACTATCATTATGTTAGCTATGTATTCCCCTTCAAAGAGGTGCTTTGTCAAACAGGTAGAATCTGTAATGCTTTAAAGAGTCACTTGCTCCCTGCTTCTTTTACGTGCATGGCTGGGAACAGAAGAGAGAGACAAAGTCCCAGACAGTGTAATAGAGACTGTAACTCAGTTCCCCTTCATACTGAGTGTAAATCTATAATTTTCAAGGTTTTACAAAGATAAGCATTTTATGAGGAAGAACTGGAAAGGTTCAAGGGCATGCATTGGGGAACATCAAAACTTCTAATTTGTACTGGAAAAAGGGGAATCCTTTATGTCATTTCTGCACTGCTAGAGCAGCACAAAGGAGTCATGACAGGCTTAAGTATCCTGTTCACTTTGTGGAGATATAAAGGATTCACCAAGCTGAAGACAAGGGAGAGTTGGACTATTGACATTTTAAAGGGAGATTAGTTTCATCCATTGAGATATGGAAAGGGGAGCCTCAAGACACTCAGCTGATTAATTTCTTGGGGTTTTGAGTAAACTTTCACTTTCAGTTTCAGGTTGTCATCTATCCTATAGTCTCTGTTATCTGAGCAATGTATTTGAAGCTAGTACTTTGTGTTTGATAGGTTTCCACCTCCAGACTGGCAGAGACAGTATCAGTAGGTTAAAGTCTTTGAATTGAGTTAGTGAGAAAGTGCTCCTACTAATGTACAGTAGAACACACTCCTACACTTTTATTCATACTTCCTGTTGTGAATCCAAACCCCAAATTATGATTTCATAAAGGACTGTGAATAACTAGAGCTGCAATTCTTGCATAAACTACTGTTGTCAGGTTTAGCAGATAGAAAAGAACTGTGGTAAACACTGTGTAAGTAAGTCACTGCAATGTTCATTTCAATATGTATTTACGAAAACATCACAAAAAGCGTTAAATTCCATGCAGGCATTAGTAATTTTAATTTTTATTTTACTTTATTATTTAGTATTATGATTGCAAATATTTTTTGAAGTTAATACTGTAAGTATGCTATTGCAGTTGTTACTGTTTTTGCAGCTGTGATTAGCACTACGTATAGTAGTAGGTCCTCATGTTTCATAGTTTTCTCCTTCAGCCTTCCTACATTTATTCATAACTGTGTCAGCAATATTAAAATCTTATGATTTAGGTTTATTTATTCGTAATGATCAACTATGCTTATGTTTACAGTGACAAGTCATGTTACCTGCTAGGTTCGGATAACAGTTGGTGCTGAGAACACAACATCCATACCATGTGAGCTTTGGCACTTAGCTTTGGACTAGTCTGTTTCCATGGATGGGATTGCTAGCAGAAGTGAGCATGCTCCAGGGGCAAAAATTTCATCCAAAATTAATCTTGATGCATGCTCCAATGTCTTTCCATGATATGAACCAATATGGAATAAATTGTGATGATCAAAGGAAAACTTTAAACACTGTCTATTTTATAAGAGAATGCGAAGTCAATAAAAACTGTCACTGTCACTACTTTATGAAGTTATACAAGGCGGCGAAAGACAGTATGATTTCCATGAAAAGAGCAGAAATCACCCAGCTGTAAATCTTTCACCTGCAATTAAAATTGATCAGAAATTCAAAGGTTCTTTCTGTCAATCTTTTTATTTTTGCATGTGTTTGAAAAAATTGAGAAAAATTTTGTTCTTGGGGATTTCCTAGTTTCTCTGTTGAAAAACAATAGCAACAACAGTAAACAAATAAAAATTGATAGCTTGTCAATTTGAAAATCAACAAATTTTGGATGATACATTGATAAGCAACACAATTTTTTTTCAAGAAAACAATTTTTCATTTTATTTTTGTCCTTTTTAAATAAAAGCACATATATAGATTCACAAGCATTGTCCATAACTCCCTTAAGAAGTGTTTTGTTACTTCATGCAAGACTAGGGCTTTGGTTCAAATTGCTGTAAATTCACTCTGGAAATGGATATATTGGAACTGGGGACTCCCACAGCCTCTTTGAATTCACAAGCTAGTGAAAAGAATGAATTTCCCCTCAACTTGTAAATGACACACAAATTTCCTTAGTACTTTTCCCAGTAAATGAAGTGTTCCCAATACTTGAAAATTTCAGTATAGTTTCTTCTTTTTCAATAATCATCTGGTACTATCTGTTAAATTTGATCCAAATTTGCCGACCGGTTTACCTGATGTAAAGTGGGTTTTTATTTCTTTTTGCAAATAAATCATTCAAGAATCTGTTCACAGACATGTCAGATAAAGGTTTTCCCTTTGCTTCTTCAACTGTTTTTTACTGAATTACTGTCAGTTGTATTCCAGAAGGATATATTGCCTCCCACTGAGACAAGGCCCCCTCATAGTATGCACACAGAGTGAGATATGGTCCCTGGCTTGTATAGTTTATTAATTAGCCAGATAAATGATGGGAGGTGGGAACTTGTCTAAGGTGATAATGGAGGTCATTCGTGGTGACAGCACCTGAAACCTTTACTCATTACACTGAACTCCAGTGTCACACTGATGGACCTCCTAACAGTGTTTAAAATGCATAGTGGTTTGAGCTGGGGAAACAGAAATTAAATACGTTACTTGAATGCAACTTCCCCTGCCAGTCTTTCTCAGTCTTTTTTGCTTTTTGATCAGAAAAAATATCCTTTAAGACTTACATAGCAGACATTTCTTTCTGTTCCTTCAAGTAATTCCTTTATGTTTTTCCTGTTCTGTCAAAACATATAGAAATAAGCTAGGTCATTCTTCCAGCCTGTTATATGCATGCACTTTGAAATAGCAGATAAAGTCAAAGGGTTAAGAAACAATTCCAGCATCTTCTTAACGGGACTAGAATTGCTGGCAGGCAATGAGGCTTTATTATTTGTATTTAATGGGAATTAACCCATTCTTGTAGTGTGTCACTACTACACAGACTTCCTAAGCTTTGTCAGACTCTAATGTTTAATGAAGTGTTCTCTTTCACAATTTTTTTCCTCAGTCTGAAGAAATACTGTAATCATTACTAACTCTGTAAACTGATATGCCTGCCACCAAATGTGTTCTTGATATCTCACATACACGTTTACTGAAGCTTTAAAAGCTGACTTTATATAACTGTCTTTCTCAGACTAGGCATAAAAAATATAGACACATTTTCCCTCTTGCTTAATTATTATTTTGTAAAAAATCATCAAATATGCTTCTTTCTGTCAGTCTACATGGCTACTGCAGAAGGAGATTAAAAAATTATGACTTTCTATTCATACTATTCCTTGTGAAAAAGAAACCTTTCACAGACTGTATTCTATGGTAAAATGGATTATCATAAAACATGACATCATGCTTTGCTGGGAAAATATGTCATCTGTTTTGTTTTAACCTCATTGTGGAGCAATTGTCACAAGCATTTTCCATATGAATTTTTTCCTTATCCCATTTGACTGAGAAAAAGTGTCAATGCAAGGGTATCTAAATAAAGCAGAACAGATATTTCTGTAGCTATTCCTATTCCTGTCAATGGAGTTTAACATCAGGTTGATACAGAGAGGAAAGTGATATGTGTATTGCTTTCCAGGGACTGTAAGATTGCAAAGCCACATATGCCAAACTCCTAAACATCTTACCTGCTGGGTATATGCTGATTCCTGTGAACTTTCCCTAAAATACTAAAAAAAATGAATAAAATATATCAATCCAGAAATCTTAGGGCAACATTCTCAGTACTGTGAAGAATCCTGTCCTTCACCTAGCAAAGCAATATTTCTGCTTAATATAGCAGCATCTCTACAGTGAGGGTTAGATTCTGCTGCCCTTTGTCTTAGGAGAGCAAGGAGAGCAGAAAGTTATGATGGGATTACAAATAATAAAATTAATAAAACCACATTTTTTAGTTTGTAAAATGGGCTTGAACTGAAAATTCCCAGAATTACAAAAAAAAGTAAAAGGAAAATACTCTTGACCAAAGCAATAATTATGCCCTGAGATTTATCATATTTCTATTTATCTTCTACTCACTATGCACATTCGGACTCTTGTAAAACACTACACTGTCTAAACACATCGCTGCCAGGTTATTGAAATTAAGTTGTCTGGTTTGGAGAAAAATGATTTCTTAGTTTACAGGTCACCTTGTTCTGTCTGTCTAAATGAGACAGAGATCCAGATATACAGTCTAACACAGACAGTGACATTTACTCTATAGCTAAACTTGTTAAATGAGTTCATAGAAGCATGAATGATATCGTTTGTGGGAAGCAGAATGTGCTTCCATCTTCTGCTGTCTTGTCATTCCTGAATTCTGGATTTCCTGTTTAGTTTTGGGGGTCACTCTGTAGATTTCCATCTAAAGGGTGAATAGTATCTGCTGTGTGGAAAGGAAGTCTGATGTTTTGCTTTAGTTTTTTTTTCTTTTCTGTTCCTTTTTCTTTTCTTTTTTTTTTCCTTGACAGTTATAAACTGAGGTAATTATAGTTCACTGTTCAGACATAAAACATGGTTTCATTTCAAGTCTTAAATAGTATTTGGACTGCAAGATTCCTTTATATGTAGGCATTGAGTGACTCATTCAAAACTGAATAGATTTTTAAATAAAACTAGAAATTTATGTTGTGACAGTGTCATCAATAGAAAATCAGTCCAAAAAATAATTTGTGCCATAGAAAGGGTTTTACCTATCCAAAAAATGAATTCATTTCCTTAGTGTTTTCAAATGCCAGTAAAGGTTGGATTTAGTTCAAAAAGTTGTTAAATGACTCAGAGATTTCTTTAAAAAATCCTATTTTTTTTTATTTCTACACCGATTTTCCCAAAGAATTCACTATAATTTTGAAAGAATTGTCTTGTTTTTATGGGCACTGTTGTTTTGCTTGATTTCCACTTGCTCTGCTACGAGGTTTCAGTCCTTGTGACATCAGAACCAACAGCCAGGTGAGCTATTTAGCTCTAAAGTCACTTATGACGGCAGAGGGTAACTAATCAGCAGAAATGGATTATCTCCCTAGAAACAACAGTTCAACCTTCATGGAAATGTCCAGGGAGCTAGTGACAGAGAAACAAGCAAAACAGAATTATCTCTGAGTTAACGGCATTTGAGCAGGTAGCAGTGGAGAACAGAATGACTCCAGCATACCCAGGAAGGAAGCCCGGAGCATAGAAAACATACAGCTCTTCTCAGAAACTCAGACATGGAGGTTTTGTCTTCTGCCTTCCAGGACAGCATCCCACAGAGCATGACGTTACGCCCAGCCCTTCAAGCCTCATTCAAAACACTCAAAACCTTATGTTCACATTGCCTAACTGAAGAACTAAGGCACTGAAAGAGTTAACCAGGATAGCCAACCACAGTGACAAATTTCTTTCCCGTAGAAGAAAGAAACTTTCTACAGTAGGGATTTTTCCTTTGTGAGGGAGTGCGAAGGCCTTCTGAAAGAAATAAGGACTTTTGCAGCTTATTTTCTGCTTTATGTGCAAGGCACGTTTCCTTGATTTTACCTTCTCTGATATCATACACGTGGGGGGGTGTAGGTGTGTGTACACATCATGTTCAAATTAAAATCCAGCATGGACTCTACACTGGATAGGAGTAAGAAAAAAGTTCATCATATCTCTTCATACAGCACTGGAAAGCGTTCAGATACTACAATAAAAAATGCAGTGAAAGAATCAGAATAGGACATAAAAGGTTCTCAGACAACTTTACCACCTGACGACTGCTTGCTCTGAATGACCCCAAAACACAATGTATTCTGAAGCATGTGGGAAAAGAACAGCGGACTGTATTGGCACTTAAGTGGGAGAAGGCTGCATCATGCGAAGTGTTACACAGCCTGTGTTTTAGTTCTTTTTATAGAGCAAGAACAAAGAACAATGGCTCTGGCTCCAGCTCCTATGTCTTAATAGACAGCAGCTCATGGGTTTCCTGCAAAAGGGTTAAGTGTTGTTGTTTGGCCCTCAGTTTCAAAGACAGAAATGACCATCTTTCAGTAGTAGATTTTTCTATGCTAAGGAAAGAGCAGTCGGCTGAAGGGAGAAAAGCAACGGTAAATAAAAGAGGGAAATAACAGCTGCAATACAATCTTCCTCTTAGCTGAGCATTTAGTTTGATGTGGGTTTTCTTTTTTTTTTCAGTTTTAATTCTGAGAGGGTTTTCTATGGAAGTTTGTTTTCAAAAGAAGGTATTATTCCACTACCATACACATTTTGATATATTAGCCACTGAGCTTTTGAAGGATTCTAGCAGCACCTTACGAAAAAAAAATGTTGGCAATTGTTCATGGAAAATATCTGACAGTAAGGTCAAGTGAGACACAGAGGAAGTGACATTCGTTGATTAAGCTCTTGCTACAGCATTAAGCAAGTTGGCCAAGAAAAGTATACTGCATTTAAGGATTTAGTCATATTTTCTGTGGTGATAGTGTACTTTTATGTGTGTTAAAGAATAGAAATGAATTTTAATGGTTATCAGGCACTTAGGCTATCTTATATGAAACCAGATTTGGCAACTCCTCCTGCAGCTGTTGCAAACAAGTCCAGCCAATCATCAGTACTTGTGTGCTTCATTCATCCCTCTGTAAGAGAAATAGAGAGGCAATAGACTCAGAACATTTGGAGATTCAGTTTTAACAAAGTAGATGATTTTCTTTGCAGAGCCAAGTCTTTTAGTTTGTTGTTGTTAGGTTTTTATAATAATTTCACCAGCGGAACTGGATTGAGATTGCTGCCTTCACTACTACAGAAAGCAAAACAGAACTATTTTCCAAGCTTCTAACAACGTCTGAACTTCACGGTCTTCTAAAGGAGAAAAAGTGTGTGCGCAGACCATATTGATTTCTGCAACCAAAGATATCAAAACCACACCTGTACATATTTGTCCCATGCTGTCTGGTGGCATGTTGTTAACTCCAAGTGCCACATCAGGTAACAGTAGTATTATATACTATATAGTAGTATATAACTACTACTTTCCACCAGTATGCCAGCACTTGATGGGGTACTCTAAAATATTATAATAGCTAACAATATTAGTAATAGTTAAAGTAATGATGATAGATCCTTTTCCTCATGGAAAAGCAACTTTTTCAAAATGGGATTCAATTTACTATACATGTGGTAAAATCCAGTATTTCAGGTCTGCTTCTTGAATGCCTTCATTGAATTGTTAGCTGTGTCTATATGAAGCATGTGTTCTTTAGTTGCTACTGCTGACAAGGCAAGTTTCAGGAGATGTTAATTTTGCATACTTATTGACCCTTACCACTCAGGAGAAGTCAGAAGTGCCTATGTCAAAGACTATAATCTGATTCAACTAGTAACAATTAATTCGTCATCTGCATAATAGGCCTGCCTAGTCATCTGCATAGTACTTCAAGGTATGTGGTCTCCTGATAATTCCTCTTCATTGTAGTTATTCAGGCAAATGTAATCAAATACTTAAATATTTCCAAAGCTAACCTTTAATCTATTGCCAAAACACATTTAGTGTAAACTGAAATCTGAAAGAAAGTCTTTAAAACTACCAGAATGTCAATATGATCTATTGTCTTTTGATTATTTTGCCAAAAATGTCTTGTTTGTTGATGTTGTTTTTGGGGAAAGTGGGAAGCTGTTTGTTTTGTTTTGTTTTGTTTTTTTTTCCTGGAAAATTGGGCCAAAGACCATATACATGTTTATCAGGTCCTGGGTATTTGATTGGACAAGTTGATTGACGTTTCTTTTCCTCATGGAAAACACTACCCAGGCTTGAACGATCTGATGTCCTTTATGCATTCTGCTTCCTTCGTAGAAACCCTGGTCAAGTTTTCAAAACAAGATGGAATAGAATATGCTGCAACATATTTGCAATAAGTTCGTAGTAGCTTTTAGTTCATTTTCCCTTCTAGTCATACAGTTTCTGTTCTCTATCATAGCTGCAAGCATTAGTTCCTGCATTTCACCAATAAGAGGTTCTAAATTCCATATAACAATGTCATAGAATGCTTTCTCATCCCTTTTTCAGAATTCACAGATGACTTATAGGGGATGGGGAAGGATTTTTTAGTAAGAGAACATCATTTACAACTACATGGAGTAGCAGTGCTGCACCAGGCACCACTGGTTGCTTGATTTTGGAGTGAAATGATGTCTTACAGAATACAGATAGCCATGAGCTTCAAGTAAATTCTTCCAGCCTCAGTGGTTTTGTATTTCTGCATGTTTTTTTACCTGAAGCAGTGACTTTGACATTTTTGTAATTTATCATTTTTATCGTTGAAAGATTGCATGCAGCAGTGATACTTGAATGTTTCCTCTTCACTTCAGATCACAAAATAAACCGTACAAATAAGGAAGTCTAAGCATTTTGAAATACTTGGGTTATTTGCTATGGTACACAAACGAAAACATGAAGGCATACTGAGGTGCACAAGAAAAGCTGTAAAAATAGAAATAGTCCATAAACAATAAAACATAACTAAATTCTGCCTTTTTTCCATCTGAGTCCTTTCTTGTTGCCCTAGTGCTATTTGTTTGACCTAGACAAGAGACATCTGCCACCTCTGAAGAATCCAGAGGACATTAGCTCTGCCCAGGCTATGCTATACTGACTGACCTACTTGGTCTTACCTTCAAGTTCTAGTTAAGGTCTGCATTTCTGCTCTGTCTTTTGTGTGAGTGATACACATTTGTTCTCCTCCCTTTCCCCAGTCATCGGTCTGCAACTTGCAGTGAACGCTCTGCTCCTGTGCTGCTATGACACCATGACACTTATCACTCTCTTGCTTGTTTCCAGTAATATGCCAAAGATAGGAGATTAATAAGTATGTCAAAATAAAGCTCTAATACCCTATATCCATGCTGTCCTAGTGTCCCATTTGTTCATCATTATGTTTCCACTTACTCCCAAAATAGCAAAGATCTTGGACACTTGCTATCTGACAAAGGCAATGGACAATATAAAGGTACAATTCTGAGCAGTCTGCCCAAGCTTTTACATGCTGACTGACAATTGTTTTGTTACTGTAAGCTAACATAAAATGTTAATGTTATGATGCCCCCAGTGCCATCTTGCTGCTTTTTATTGCACTTGCTCTGCTGCCCTCCCTGCAATATCCGTGCTTCAGAAAGCTCCCAGGACTTGCATTTCCTTCACTGGAGAAAGACCATGTCTCTAAATGATTATTATATCTCTCTAAATGCATTACTATATTTCTGATAAGGTCATCATTTGCACTGAGTTGGTAAGCCAACTTGCAGGGTTGACCCTGCAGCTGTCATAACCTAGCATAACTGATGAAATTAACTGTATTATATTGAGTTACCTTGTGGAGTAATTAATGAGTAGAGTGTGTTAATGGCTCTTCTCATATTCTCATATTCATATCTCTTATAAAGATGCTACATAATGACAGCCTTCTCTACTTGCTTTTCAGCAAATTTTTGATTTGTTTTTTCAGTTTTTTTCTGTGTGAGAACGACTTGCTAGCCTGGGCCTCCATCTTTGTACTTAAGCTCACAAAGTCTCACCTACTGCTTTGGAATGTACATGTGTCATACAGGTTTAGACATAAATCATCCATATTTGTGGGAAATTATAGGCCCTGTCTTTGAGGTTGAGATCCAACTCTCCCTGGTTTTTATTTTGACTTAAGAAAAAGTAAAATGCTTGCTGTAAGAGGAAAGGGAACAGACAGAGGTATGTTGCAGCCCTTTTGTTAAAAAAAAAAAAAAGCGAGATTTAATTATCAGGAAATCCAAGTGTCTTTATGTTCTTAGCAGAAGATCTCAAAGACAGGATTTCTGCAAAAGGAGAAGCAGCATTCCTTTTACTTTTTGGCTAACTTTTAGGTCTAATTGAGATACTTCAGATCTGGAGACAAATGGAAGAGTGATGTCTGAAGCCACTAAGGGCTATACTGCTCAAAAACGGGCCAAGAAAAGCTGCGTGCCTTAGTAAGACATTAAAGACCTTTTAAAATTAGAATGTTATTTAACATTGGAGACAAATTTCTGACGGGAAGAGTGAGCTCTTTAAGAAGCCTCTCTGAAAATGAGGTTCTACGCAATGTAGTAGAAACAGAGGCCTGTTTTCCCCTTCTTTTCCTTTTGACTAAAATTAAGGTGCCTTCAAATGTGAAAAGCTTCTCTTGCATCACTTCCCAACAAAAGGTTGAATCCTTTTTCTGTCTCCAGCCTGGGCATCACTATGCAGAGAAAAGCCCTTGACTGTGAAGAAAATCTCATATGCTAAGAACTGTAAAATTGCTCAGCACTACCAAGATTTCCTGGTGGCATCAGTGGCCACCCGCGGCCACCAGCAGCCATGCTAAAGTGACCGATCTTCCCATTATGCTGCTCCTGAAAGGCTCCTGGCCTTTCTGAGAGCTCAGGACTGCCAAAAATCTGGCAGGGGAGGGAAGCTTACAGCAAGGGCCACAGGCAGAACAGGTTACTGGTTTAGTGTGGGGAAAGTGTCAGAATATAGCAGGTTTTATAAAAGAGTTTAAATGTGAAATAGAAACTGGGATAATAAAAGGCTTAATTTGAGGTTAGCAATGAGTCCAAACAGCAATTTGAATTTGTTTTGACTAGATTTGTCAGTACCTGCAACTGTGAATACTTTTTTTTCTTCATCTTTCAATAGTCAGGTAATTCTTGCCATATATTTCATTAAGCATTCATGTACTTCACATTTATTTTTTCCTGTAGGCAACTTGTTTTGGCTTCAGTTGGTTTGGTTGTTTCACTGACAGGAGCAGCAGCAGTGTTTTCAGGTATCCCTTGAACAAAACCTGTCACTATAAAAAAAAAGAGAATTAGTATCATTTCTATATCTCACATCTAGTTCCCATCCCTTTTAGACATTGCTAAGCAGTCTCTCCCAGTGATGAAGTACCTTTGCAATTTATTAACATGCTTCTATAATGTAAATTTCTTTTTATCTGGGAAAGCTAAAGACTATATCGAATGAAAAAATCTTTGAAAAGCCTTCTCAGGAAATCTCTGCCTACAAAGTATTCATACCACTTTTCTTGTTGTGAAATGCCTTACTCTGAGTTGACGGCTACAGTATTAGTACTAGGAGACAGGACACAAGGGTTTCTGACAATTTTGATATTTTTTCATCTTATTTTTTTTTCATTTTAGTAGAGAAAGCACAAGGTCAGATTTTCAGAATTTAGTTTGAGTTTACTACTATGCCTTCCAGCTTGAAAGTAAGAGAAATTAGGACAACAGAAAAGATGATTCAGAATCTTCCTTTAAGGTATTTAAGATAAGAACTGTGTTTAACAGTGGGTTTATACAGTACATAACACAATAGAGATAATTAATTGAGACCTCCAGGTGCTATTTTGTTATAAACATTCATTTACTTAGAAAACTAATTTAGTCTCTTTCACGGACTCTGGATGCCTCCTGTACAGACATGTGGAGTATAATGAGAATATTGATCCATCACTTCCTAAATGTTGCACTATGCTATAGTTTTAGGGAAAGATGTATAGGGTTTTCTAGTGCATTTTTAGTACAGAAGGAAATTTCCTTCCTCAGCAATGTTTGTCTCTCTCCTACATGCATTTAAGTTTTAAATATCATTTAAGTTTTCTTATAGATTCCCTAGTATCTCGTTTTCCTAGCCTTCAATGTGTATGCCTGGTGGACACAGGTGTGACAATGACATGTATTATAAACAAAGAAGAGGGAAGCATCCTGTTTGAATTTCCTGCAGTGTAACTCTTGAGTAAACTCATAGAAGCTGTTCTGTTTATATAGGTGAGAGAGGGAAATAACAGTCTGAAAATACTGTGATAATGGAAAAGCTAAAGCCAAAAGATTAGTTAGAACAAAATTAAAAAAAAATATATATATATTGCATATAGCACACAACATAGGCTATACCTACATTGTCAAGTAACATAGGCCAGTATGAGCAGATGTGGAGGGCAAGAGAGTTGGTGCTGGGGATCTGATTCCTGCACTATGCGTCTTTCAGGACATTTTTCCTCCAGACTAGCTCTGGACTGTTTGCATGGACTGAATGCCCACTTGCAGCTGGAGTGTATATGTTTTGTTGCTAAAGACCATATTCCAGTTGAGCTTCATACAAAAGGAATCCAGTTCATGTGCTCTGAGACCAGTCTGTAATGCAAACCAAAAGATATCATGGGGACCAGATGGAGTTTTTCTTAGATCAACAGATGATCCAAATTAAAACCCTAAGGTATGTGTGCCTAGGCAGGTATATCAGACCTGAATGCATTCGACTTAATATGCAAGTTGCAGTGTTAATTATTATATTAGTATTATTGTATGGGGTTTATGTGGCAAGGGTTTGGTACCAGAGGGGCTGTAGGGATGACCTCTGTGGGAGAAGGTTACAGGCTGCCCTGTGGCAGACACAGCCAGGTCCAGCTGGCTCCACAATGGACTGAATTTAAATTGGCAATAAATTAAATAATTTTTCCACAAATTGAGTCTGTTTTGACCACGATGGTAATTGGTAAGTGATTTCCTGTCTTTATCTGGACCCGTGAGCTTTCTTATTCTTTTTTCTCCCGCTATCCCACTGAGAAGGGGGAGTGAGTGAGCAGCTGGGCGTGCATTTGACTGTTTGTGGAGGCTAACCCACCACAACTATCTCTATTATTTCTGTCTCATCCACAGTGGGAAAAATGCAAGGCGGGGGGTGGGGGTGGTGGGCAGGGAGGAAGAAGAAATAAAAGGTAGACAGTTCTCTGTTATGAAGGTCTTATATTTCAAGAGAGTGAAGGTAAGCTAAGGATGTGATATCCAAAAGAATGATCACCTTAGCCAGTAGACAGTCACGGTGGAAGTGTGTTTTACTCTGACATTTCAAACCTGAAGTTACAAACAGGCCGCTTGACAGCCAGGAAGGAAACCTATTGACATAGCTATGTAATCACATTAGCTTAGTTATGAAGTACTGCATTGTGTTACCCTTTTACTCTGGAGTGAGGAAGCTGGTTCCCTTGGCAGGTACTCTTGATTCAGTCTTCTCAGTAGTATAGAGGTAACTGGTACCTTAATAGATTGTTTCTTCTCCAAAGATACACCTGCAGCCGTGCAGTCCTACTAAATGCCACTGTCCTCACATCTCCTTCTCCACTTCTCAGCTACTTCATCCTCTGCCACTTTTAGGAACCAGGCCTTTCATTTCTCAGGGACCACTCTAGTTTTATAGGAGCTGGACAGCTACATTGGGCACCAAAGACACCACAGTTCTCATTAAAAATCTTGAGGGTAAGAAAGAAGTATCTTCCAGGGCTTGGTCAAGATCAAGATTGGGAGAACACAGGTGTTCACTCTTTAAGAGTTTCTCACTTTAACTTTCTTTACTTTTTTTACTTTAAGAGCCAGACCTATCCCACCCCATATGTGTTCCAGCTGTCTTTATTTGATGAGACAGCAAGGAAGACCTTGATCCCTGAGAGATGTCATTAGGGGTGAGAGAAACACAGCTGAGCATTGGAGCCTGAGAGTCAGGTCTTGAAGACAGCATCTAATTTGTGCCCCAAGGATGGTGCAGGAGGGCTGGATAGAAAATCCATACTGGAATACTGTTCTGAAGATGGTATTCAAAAACCTGTGTCTTTATGAGCCTTCAAGCCAGACTTTTTCCATGGATCAAGAACAGAGATTAAGAGATTTCAGTGACTGTTAGTGAGAGATTTCTAGTGAAGGCCCACAAAGCTGCCAGGTGGTCAGGATCACTTAGAATCACTTCAGCACCCTCTTCGCTTCTCCAAGAAGCTCTGTCAGAAATGCAGCAACCCTCAGACCAAGCACACTGAACAAATGACAGTATATTTGATGTTCTCTGTATAAGAAGAGCACATAACTGATTGCCTCCTTCTGTTTCTGTGACATTGACAGTGGCTTTCCTCTCTCCAAGCTGGTGCCTTGCCAGTGGTGGAGCTAGATCAGACTGCAGAGGTCAGTCCCTTCTCACTGCCAATAGAAGACTCTGTCTATAATCTGGTCATATAGGGCAATTTCCTAAAGGCTTTTCACTGGTTTAAGAAGGATTTCTCCCACCCAGGGACACTACAGTGGTTCTTGATGGCAAAAAGAGAGAAAGAGACAAGAGAGCTCCAACTCCCGGTGTGTCAGACCTGAACACAGAAGCAACTGGGTGCTCTAAAATGACTGTCATGGACCTGCTCCACATTTCTGCAAATGTTACGTTTCCCGAGCAGTGTATTTTGTGTAGATGCTAATAGGCTGAGGCAGGCAAGGCTCCTGGGACAAATCAGATTGGAACATATATCTGCTAGGAGACCCTTTCAGGCAGCTAGAGGACATGGATTGTAAGATATTTAGAGGAGTCAGGTTGTTCCAACTGAAGCACAGGGGAGGCACAGCTACTGAGAGCCAGAGACAGGCTAAGGCAATGCAGATGCAACTGCCTCAAGCTGCTTAGCTGGCAAAGATGGAGCTGAACTTGGCACTGCTGCAGAAGTAGCGGTATAGAATTGGCCTACAGTGCTCTAGGGAGCTTCTGCAATTGAACTGAATGGGAATGGTGGGTGAGATTTAAGCAGATTTTTCTATTTTATTACTTCTCTAGAGAACGCTCCATCATCCCTGCCAGAGCTGGTTTATCCCTGTGTTTCACAGCAATACGCGAGCAAAGAAAATGCTGCTGATCACAGCACTTGGCAAGTAAATTTTAAATACTTCCTAGGGAATAAAATCCCCAGGTCCTTTTAGGATGTATTCACTTGCATTTAAAGATGTCTTAAGTTAAACATGGTGCTACAAAAGTTGGAGGAACAAATTGCAAACAGTTTCAGAGAATGCATATAGTCTAAGCTTGTTTACCAAACAAAATGTCCTCACTCTTGGTTACAAGTATGAGAAACAAGTATGTTTTAAATGGGTACACAAGCAAACAGATTCTATAGTCCCTGAGACACTTGTCTGGAACATAGATTTTATTGAATGGACCAAGGGAAAATTTTTTTGTAGGAATCTCTCTCTCACAGATGGTTTGGCACAGCAAGCTGGCAGCATGCATCTGGGCTCCCAGACACCATCCATCCCCAGGAATCCCAGACATCTCTGTATAGCATCTGGCTTCCAAAACAGTCCCTGTCCCTTTTTTTCCCTGACAACAGGAATCTCAAGACAGGCCTCAATTATTGTCTACAGTTTGTTCCTTCCTAGATGAAGATAAGACCCAAAGCAAACAGAATTTAATCTGGGAATTCACTTGATCCCCTGCAGAAAGTTTTCCTCCAATCCCTTCCCTAGCCTTGCCCTCTTGCTCTTTGTGTGTTTGCAGGCTGGTGCATCCTGCTTCTCTGTGTCCTACAGCCTGGTGTCTGTTCATCTAGGGTGGGGATCAGGAGATATTCAAGGATCTTAACTGTAGGCGCCTTAATGATCCAGAGAAGTTGACTAGGAAATGACCTGAACTCCCCTGTAGTCAGAAAGAGATGTTCCCATGGAGAACAATTCAGGTCACTTTGGTTAGATTCTTGCTCTGAATTACCCTCTGGAGGAGCCCGTCTATCTCCATTAATTGCACAGGAAATCTAGGAAGCCTATCGTGCTAATATAAGTGCTGAAGTTAGGTGCCTGAAGTTAGACAATATGAAAATCTCCCTTCGACCTATGAGCTTCTGGAATCTCATGTTCCACTGCTGTAAATATATAAGGCTTCTATTATTAGAGGAGAAAAATCAGGAAGAATTTTCAGTCCTTTTTATTGCACTTGACTTTAAAACAAAGTCACTAAACAGACTCACTTTTTTTAACGTGCATTGCTGAAAGAAAAAGAATGGGTAACTTTCCTACCTGCTCATGCTAATATGCACAATCACTACTACTAATGAGGGCATCACAGCTTCATTCCTGTCATTGTCTTTCATTTTCCCATGTGTCTGAGCTCTGTCATATCTATTATTTATTAACACAGAAAGGCCTTAGAATGCAATTTCCTCATCTATTTGTTTCTTTCCTAATTGCACACTATTTAATACTCAAAGAAACTCACCAATAGTTGGCTTGATTTTCCTCAGTTGCATAGATGCATGTTTAGATTTAGTCATTGTTTTTATTTTTATTTTTTGTTTTTATTTATGTGAACTTTGTGCACTATTTCTTTCCACTTTTAACCTATTAGCTGTTTATATCCTCTCTTTCTTTAGTATGCATTTAATCTCAGGCTTGACTTTTAGCTTCAACATTTTGAAAAGAAGAGAAGCATGAACATTAGATGTTAGAAACAATAACTTCCAAATAAAGGGTTATATTTGTTGTAGAGGTGAATGTAAAACAGACTTTTGGTTCAGTAAAAAAATGTTGAGACTTTGAAATAATCTTCCTTGAATCAGGGTGAAAAACATTTTTTTAATTTAAAAAAATCTGATTGCAAACATTAAATGTGAATCATTTAAGGTTAGTCAAACTGTATTTTGTCTTTTTCATTATTTTTGGCCCATTAATTTTGAAAATGAAAAATTATCTCAAAACTAACCACAACAATAAAAAATTAAAAACAGAAATCAAGCAAAAATATTTATTTTCAAAATGGTGGTGTATGGGACTTTCTCAATATTTAAAAATATTTTCCATTGGTGATTTAATTCTAACTAGTAGCATATAAGTTGACTAAATTTTCTGCAAGATTTTGGTTTCAGTGAAGGATCATTACGGCTTTCCAAGAAGATCTACTTGTTCTTTTTTCAGACAAGTTTTCTCCTGTTCAACATCTGGGAACATACAATGTTTTCATGTGTTAATATGACCAATTTTAAAATTAGGTTTATGTGCTAACACATTCATTAGGTCGTTTGTCTAGTGTACTACAGAGAAGCAGGAAGCCTGCTCCAATTTTCAGTGTTTGCCAGGAGCTTTTGCACTGTTTCTTCAGTGTAAGGCCAGTGTGCTCAATATTCATGATTCGACAATCACCTGCTCCATTAGGTAGGCTCATTCTCATTTACCACCTAGTTTTCTTCCAAAGGAAACTGAGGACAGTGCATACTTTGATACAGAACAAAGATGAGGGAGTACATTCCATGAAACAGTGCTGTGGAAGGATCTGTCCTAGGCTGAAATGACAGTTTGGTTGTAGACGAGGCTAGCAGATGGCTCAAAAAAAAAAAGATTAGATTGTCCTGAGGCTGCAAAGGGTATTGCAAAAGAATAAGTAAAATGTGGTAGTGACTTTAAAGTTGTCATCTATCAACTGGCATCACCAACACAGCAGCCTCTGGTATTCATAGTGAAATCTGGACTTCAGTGTCTTGGTGAGTGGCTTTCATAGTTGTAAATAGATAGGAATGATTAAAAAAAAATCAGAATTTTAGACATAAAACCACTGTATAACATTTCACTGTGCAAAGCAGTTGAGATGTTGAACCTCAGTGCCTTAAATAAAATACTTTGTAACTCATCCACTCCTGACATATTCACTGAAGTAGCTTTTTGGTAAAAGCATTTGTCAGTATTTCAATAAGCTGCATAATTCAGTTCAGTAAGTTGAATACAAAGGATAGGAACATTCAAAGTAGTGAGGCTTTCTTTCTCCTCAAAAAATGATATATTATGGTTGGTTAAAAAAAACAAAAAAACAAAATCAAAACCAAAACCAAAAAATAGCATTTCTGAACCTTCATCTTCTCATTTTAGTTAGATAAATCCTGAGAAAGAGGGAAGGAAAAACTATTTCAGGGTCAGGATGGAAAGATGGCATTTGTACTTTCATGTAGTCTTTTCTTCTGACTTGTGTAATAATTTTTGGACTTTTTCCTTTTTTCAGCAGTAGTCCTTTTTCAATGGTCAGTCTGCGGAATAACCTTCTCTGTTGCCCTGCTCCCATTCCCATTCTAGCAGAACTGGGCAAAAACTTTGGCATTTAAAATGTTAATTAAAAATGCTAATTTCAACAAAAAAAATATATATATTTTACCTATAGAAAAAATAAAAATAAAAATAATAGCTTTGTGATTCTTTTTAAGGCAGAATCTTAAAATGGTGTTTTCAATTTCTTTTCTTTCTTTTTATTGATAGTTAAGTTTCTGGGGATTTTTATGCTACTTCCTTACTTATATAACAGGTATAGTAAAAAGTGAGAAATACAACTGAAATGATTTTTTTTCTTGGAAAAAGGAAGTTGATGGATGATAATATTGTTTGATGCTGCAGGAAAAATTGCTAGTATTCTGGTAAAGCCCCCAGTGCTAGAACTTTAAACTGGAACTTTGTCTTCAGTGGTCTCTGTATAATTAACAGAATTATACCCAGTATGTAATGCTAAGGCATTAACAAATAAATAAAAAAATTGAGCTTGCCATGATTTATAGAATTTAAAAAAATTACGGTTTCATCCTTCTCCCTGGTCTTTGGTCTGAAAGATGAGGGGCCTCTTTTGCTTTTCTTTGTCTAAACTGGCTCTTAAGGCTGAAAATGGATCATCTAGCAACAACTCTCATGTCTTTACAGATACATTAATAATAGGACTGGCACATCACATTGATGCCTCATCCACCCATGGATGATGCCTCATCCATCATCACGTTTTTCTCCAAAGATGGTAAATGAGCCAGTAGCATTTAAGGGACACTGTCTAGGAAAGCTTTGCACAGTATCCTTTGTACTCAGCGAGATTTGTGACCTTGATTTCAATGACCTTTGGGTCAGGATGGATCTTTTAGCTTTAGAGTTAGTAGAACAATGTATTTGGGAAACGCAGCCTCTTCTAGCTTATGGACTGTTTGGGATTTTTGGAATGCAAATTTTATACAAATAATGTAACTTTTATACAAATGTATCTTAACCTCAGAAGAATATAAGGAATTAGTGAATGAGGGATGTTTGAGCAGATTCAGGACTGACAGGGATTTTCAGTCCTTCCTGTGAAATTGTAGTCACTGAATGTCATACATAGGCCAAAATGCTGGGCATTTTTTAACACTAAAACTTGTTTCTAAGATGCTAATATTGGGTGGCCTTGCTAGGACTAGTGTACTCATCCTGGGTCATCACCCCACAACTATAGATTTGCATGGAAGTCTTTTTGTATGATTCCATATGACTAGCTGGATTGGTATACACTGCTGCTATGATAATGCATTGGCATGTTAATAGAAAATCTGAGAATATTGTGATGTTTCACCTGCAGGTAGGAAAGGTGACTGTTACAATGGTGTGAGAAGAGCAAAATCAACCAATCTGTTACCATAAATACACAATGAAAACAGAGTTTCTCTATAAGTGTAGTGTCTCCTTACAAAAGACTGTAGGGTAAAAATATCAGTGTTATTTTGTGTTCTTATTTCTGCCCTCAGAAAGTCCTCTGCCCTCATTTTTAAGGAACTGGAAACTGAGGGCTTTACATAAGGATCTGAAAATGCAGTTTAGACTCCAACCTTTTAAAAATTTTATTTCAAAGGCAAACCACCTTTTTTTAAGTGGACAGAACACAGATAAAATTCCATCAATTAGTGGGAAATTAGATTTCTTGTTTAATATTTTACAAAAATATAGCATAAATGGGAATTTTTAGTAGAATAAAAAAACGTATATTTTGCTACGTAATAGTGCTTATAGCAAATTTATTTGCACAAAATTTTTTTTTAAAGGAAGTAAAGAAAACCTATGGATTTGCTGTGATAGAAAAGGAAAAATATTAGCAATGCCTAAATACCTGATCCTTCAGGAATAATCTCAGGAAAATTAATTAAAGGAAATTAAGTAGATCATGAACAGTGTATCTGCAATTGACTTTTATCTGTACATTATTTAAAGAAAATAAACATCAATTATCAATCAATGAAAAAGTCAATTTTACCTTTTTCTATCATATCTGCTGATCTGAGTCTTAGGAAGAGAAAAATAATGTTCTTTATTACATTAAAAAATCATCCCGTTGGAAGATCTGTTGAAGAACATAGACATAGAAGCCATATGCCCAGATGACCTAAACTGAAGTCATAAGGCCAAATGTATTTAAATGAGCTGAGGGTATGGTCTTGGCCTATGTTCTGTGTTACCATACAACCCACAAAATGAGGAAATGAGAATACAGTTCATGTAAGATATCTCATTTCTTTTTATGATACAAAGATTTGGTAGCAGCATAAGTAATATTTTGAGATATCAAGTAGGAAACCATGATCTCATTTACATTCAGGAAACGTAATTGAAAGTTAAGTTACAGGAATGTATAGACTAAAGAATATAACACTAACAATCCTTTACCTATATGGTTGCTTTCTCCAGTCCATGAAGACAGATTTGTTTTGTTTATAGTGGCTAGAAATAGTCATAGAATCATAGAAAGGTTTGGGTTGGAAGGGACCTTAAAGATCATCTAGTTCCAACCCCCCTGCCACGGGCAAGGACACCTTCCACTAGACCAGGTTGCTCAAAGCCCCGTTCATCCTGGCCTTGAACACTTACAGGGAGGGGGCATCCACAACTTCTCTGGGTAACCTGTTCCAGTGTCTCACCACCCTCTCAGGAAATAATTTCTTCCTAATACCCAATCTAAATCTACCCTCTTTCAGTTTATAACTCTTACCCCTTGTCCTATCACTACATACCCTTGTAAAAAGTCCCTCTCCAGCTTTCTTGTGGGTCCCGTTCAGGTACTAGAAGACTGTTATAAGGTCTCCCTGGAGCCTTCTCCAGGCTGAACAGGAGAGGTGCTCCAGCTCTCTAATCATCTTCATGTCCCTCCTCAGGACTTGCTCCAACGTGTCCATGTCTTTCTTATATTGGGGACCCCAGAGACAAATGGAGTACTCCAGATGGGCTCTCACAAGAGCTGAGCAGAGGGTCAGAATCCCCTCCCTCGACCTGCTGGTCATGCTTCTTTTTATGTAGCCCAGGATACAGTTGGCTTTCTGGCCTGCAAGCACACATTGCCGGCTCATGTTGAGTTTCTCTCAACCACCACCACTGCCAAATGCTTCTCCTTAGGGCTGCTCTCAATCCACTTTCTCCTCAGCTTGTATTTGTGCTTGGGATTGCCCTGACCCCTGTGCAGGACCTTGAACGTGGCCTTGTTGAGCTTCGTGCTGTTTGCACAGGCCCACCTCTTAAGCCCGTCAAGGTCCCTCTGGATGGGATCCCTTCCCTCCAGTGTGTCGACTGCACCACACCACAAAGCTATGTGTTGTTGGCAAACTTGCTGAGTGCGCACTCTATCCCACTGTCCATGTCACTGACAAAGATGTTAAAGAGCACCAGTCCCAATATTGATCACTGAGGAACGCCACTGGAGAATGGATACTGGTCAATGGAGAATAACATTCACAAAAATGAAATTTCCTCTGATGAAAGTGGTTGAACCTCCTCCAACAGCATCTATCTTCTGCACACGTGATATTGGGGTATGGCTAGGAAAGGGACAAGAACACTCTGAGAATGTGGAAATCCCAAGACATGGCTTAGGATCTACTTATTATTTAAATTCACTCCTTACTTAAAAGTTCTGCTGCAGTCTGAAAAGCTATGTCAATGAAGAAACAAAGAAACAGATATACAGAATACCCCCAGGTGTTGCAGTACCTGCCTTCTTTCTAACTCAAACTTCAGCAGTTTACAAGTTTTCATTAGCTGTGTAACTAATAATAACAAAATAACTCAGTACTGTGAACTTTTCTAAAGGCTGTGGTGGGATTCATTAAACCCAGGGGAACGTCTTTTACCCATTACACCTCTGTGATTTGCTGGCTCCATCTATTTCAGACAGCATTGAAAAGTCTAACAATACATATAAACCAGAACTAATATTGTTTAGGCATTAAAGTTACTGCACAAAGAGTGATCATTATATTTGACGTGTAATTTAGCTTTTGGTTATTCTTCTACAAGGATTTCTTGAGCCCCTGGAGGTTCATAATGCTCCAATAAATGTATCTTTTCGTTTTGTTAAGAAAATATACTGATGAATGCTCTGATGGAAAAATGTGTGCCTTGTGTCTTGTTAGCCCCGGGATGTCTTGAAGAAGGTATCTATCTCAATGGACCTGTTCCTGGGAGACAGATATAATTAACAACTGAATATATAAATCAACCAATAAGCTCACTACTGTAACGAATAACTTAATTTCTTGTGTTATTTTTGAGATTTTTTTTCAAAATGCTAATTTTTATAATCCCTTTGAATGATAGCTTCAGGCGTGATATGCACGAAAACTCTTTTTTACTTTTTTTAATGAGGTTACGGGCCCAATCCAATTCCCAATGCACCCCTTCAGAGTGTTGCTTTGGCAACCTTACACAGAAAGTTTATTTAATAAATTAAATACTACTCAGCGAGTAATCTGTCAGATACACCTACAACAAACCCAAAGTCATTGCATCTTCTTCTTACCTTCTTTGCGGTCATATTCTCTCAATTCTTCTAGCTCTACTCTCCTTTGCAGACAGATATGAACTTAATCTGCCTGCACTCTGAACCGGATGGACACAAACTTGGTCTGAGATGAAAAGCATCATTTATAAAGCTCAAGTGACAGTTGGAGTGGCTCACATCCTATCAGCTTACAGTTCGGGCAGCTGCCAGCTCACATCTGTGTGCAGAAGGACACCCTGAATCCCAAATTTATATAACATATGTTTCTTTTTCATTGAAATTATTCTTGAAAGCTCCTGTCTTCCATTTGGAAGTTTTCTACTCGTCTCTTGTTTTCCAGCTATCCCTGTGTATCTGGCCATGTAACACTGAAAACACTCTAAGAGAAGCTTGGAAAAACTTGGAGTAACTGCAGAGTCAGGTAAATGGCATCAGTGTGCAACTGGTATGAGGAAAAGGGAACCCTATTTTCAAATAGTATCACAGTATCTTACATTTTACTTGCAAAATTTTGGCATAGGCAAGTGAATAATTCTGATAAAGTTCAAAATCAGATATTTTCCATCTAACATTGACTATTTTCTCAAAAAATCTATTGAGTTTTCTATTGTGTGTGGTTTTAATCTCAAACCAAGACTGAGGCTTCTGGCAGGCCTGTGTGTCATAGCTTATTCAACGTTCTTTCCAGGAGACATTCCAGGTGATTTTTAAGTGCCTTATACAATACCCAAAAACCTCATTTCTTCTTTGCTGTCAAGAATTTCACCCAAAGACCTAGAGGAAAAAACTCAGAATTACAATTTAGGTGGGTCAGGGTCATGGGAGTTTTTAAAACCTTATTTGATGTAGTTCTCACACCTCATTAGAATACAGAAAAAATGGTACTTGATGAAACATCAGATGCCAGGAAAAATAAAATTTATGTAGTCTGGAGGATTTAGATCATGACAATGTTTACTGAAACTTATTATTTGGAAATAAGATAGTTTTAATTATTTGTTAAGTTGCTGCTGTTGCTGTTAGGCCCAAATGTATATAAAGCATTCATCCAGCAGTATGACTAAAGAGACAATTTTTTGAAGTATATTATATTATTTTCTTGTGGCCTCATGACCATCTGGTATTTTGATGTTTCCTAACATAAGAAATAATAATGAAAATTGTAATAATAAAGAAAATAATTGGTATATCTTTCCAGGATATAAAAATATACAATCACTGACATTACTAATGATTTGTACCACCTAAAATAACAACATTTAACATTCAGTTTTAGAGGTATCTCATCAATGACAACACCTGTGGAAGGAAAAAGCAAAAGGGTGGGTTAGGAAGAAGGCAATGAAAATATCACAGGGTACATATATGTGACTATTCTCAAGTCCGTTGAGCCACAGTCTCTTTTAACAAATATTGACCAGCTAACTTTTCCTGTAAGTGACTCAATTAGTTGCATCTCAATGACTAAACATAGATAAAACTCAGAGGAACTGTCACCTTGCTGTGCTAAGAAAAATCACCATGGTCAAATAACACTTGACACATAAGAAGAGCCACACTTGGTCTCTCCCTTCCTTTCAGAGAAGAAAGGAGCAGGTCTCAGGATTTGGCCTTGATCTCATCACACTCTAAACATATTTGTTAATTTTCAGTCTCATCAAAGTCTAAACATATTTGTTTAGTTTTGAAGAAAAAAATTGATGTTTTTTTAACAGCTGAGTCAAATGAAAAACGAACCATGCATTCTCGGTAATAAGCATGTTTCAAATTATTTTAACAGACTTCATATGCCTCTTCATACAAAAGACAATCTGAGATACTCAGACGAGTAAATGAATGATATCTACAGTTTGTCCAGAGAATTAATATGATTGAGGAAAAAAATTGTGTTTAGTAAATATATATTTATAGGATAATAGATGTCTCTAGTAAATAATATATGATATGTTAATATAATTAATTTCCATAATTCATTTCTAAATCAGCTAAATATGTATTTAACAAACAAACCTCTGAAAAGAGCTTAATCACCCATAGGCAAAAGGAAGATTAAAATTGAAACAACAGGATACATTATGTCTTGTTGTCAAAACAAAACAAAATAAATCCAATTTATAATCTTCCTTATTAAAGGAACTGTCGTTTTATGCCTGCATGGAAAGAATGAAAAAATCCTTAGTCTCATGGAATGTCAAAGGCTGAGAATCTGAATCATTATTTTCAAGTAAGATGTAAAGAAGACATGAAGAGGAACATGGCCCCTAGTATCAAACAATGAAGCATCCGAGATAAGTACCAAGCAGGACCACCTGGAATTAGTCCCTTTCTGTCACAGGCTACCCAAGCAAATCTATGTGTAGAACCATGCAGTATAAAGATGGAAATATTCACTACTTTATTAATGGTTTATCATTAATTCATTAAATTAATTTGTAAAACAAAGTATCGATTGTTATACAGAAATTGAGCCAAACTGCTTTCTCGCAGAGCAAGAAACATTATTTTTTCTTTTTTGGGAAGTAAAATCAGATCACTAAAAGCAAGGATTTCTCTGGGGGGAGGAATCTCTTCTAGGAATATCATTTACATTTGTAAAGTTGGCTAGAAGACATACTAAGTCACCCTACAAAAAGTATACTCCTTCTTAAATGTAATTTTAGGATGGAGCAGTTTGGAATGAAAATTTTATTAAATAAGCAAAATTAAGACTAGGGAAGAGGAAAGTCTGTAATTTTAAAACATTAACATTTTATTACAGCATTAAGTATTTCCTCTTGGATTGCCAAAAATACGACTGTCTTTAATCACTAATACTCTTTGGATTACTTATTGCTCTATTTACTGATTATTGTACTAACTTTGTGTATATAGACAAAAGTATTATGTGACATGACAGGGAGGGACATTGGCGAAGAGAGTCGGAAATGAAAAACAGCAGGCCAGTTAATACAGTTATTCAAAAGGCAAAGGACTGGGCATTCTACAGGCATGTGGACGGAGAATGAGCAGATGAATGCTAGTTGTAAAAGAGTGGCAGTGAAATAGCTCTAGATGAATACACACGCTGTTTCAGCCTTCCAAGAGTTGATGGTAGATAAGACAGGTATCTAAGATCAATGAAAGACAAGGGAGTTGGACAACTGAAGATCAGCAGAGCCCAGACAGGGAGAAATGCGTTATAAAATCTTTGAAGAAAGAAATGAAAAACTCTCCTTTGGAAAAGAATTTCTGCATCACCTAAAGGTGTTTTAGCCTTTTTATTTTTTATTTTTTCCTACTGTCCTTTCACAGACTTATAAGTTTGAAATGCCTTCTAATAACCTCCCCTAAAAAGCTACTAATTACATTGTAAGCCAACAGTCAATGTGTCCTGGAGGGCCAAAATAGCAGCTACCCTGTAGTAACTTACAGCACCGAGTAATCATAGTTTAAGCCAACATTCACTCCTGCTTACGCAGAACCTAACAAGCCCAGATATAAACCAGACCTGTGTGTCATCTACTCTTGCTGTCCAATTAATAATCCTAACAAGATGGTCTTCCTGTTTGTAGATGCTAGCCATGTTAGCCCATACGTTAGTATTCAGGACACCGTTCCTCTCAGGCTGAAATATGCTGCGTGCAGATGGCAGCCAAAAGTGGTGTGTGTGGTTTCAGCTCCAGGGCTGGGGATGGTGGCTGTTGTTCTGCCAGGGATCGAGTAGATTGTCTGTGGAACAGACACCATTGTGAAGAAAAAGCTTCTCACATTTTAAAGCTAGTCTGTGGACTTCAGTAAAGTTAGAGTAGGATTTAACCTTGTGCTGCTATTCTCTGGGATGGGGTGTATTTCTCCCTAATGTGCTGGTCAGACTTAAGACATGGTCAGAGGAAAGCCACTGAGCAAATGATAAATCAATGATGAATCTTGTTACTGACCTGTTTTCTATCAACCTGGATGAAACATGTATGTATGCTCCCAGTTTTAAAGATGGTCAAGTAGCTGATTTCTACTCCTGCTATTCAGTATCTGTGGCAACCTCTGTTAGTGACAGAGGGCTGGTAAAGCCACAAGTAAATTTGCGAACATGTCACTTCAAATAATTTTTGACATTCCTGTGATATATTTAGGGAAAAGAAAAATACTTTACACTCTTTCTTCAAATCCTTCCCTAAAACTCTTCCTACTTATCTTCTGGATGCCTAAGAAACAGTCAGTACCAGCTGCATGTGACTGTTGACAGTCTCTGGACCTGCCTGGCTATAGTGTTAATACGTGAACACCATTGCACGTATCTGTGATTAAAGTTCTCTGGCACCCATGTCTGCCTTGTCTCTGCACTGCCTAGTTTGCATTAAGCGGTAGCAACAGGCAGCAAGCATGCTGTCAAGCATTGCTACTGGTTGTGGCGATTAAAATGACCATCCCAGTGCCGCCTCACCTGTACTGGGTGCCCAAGGGGCCCTGGGCTACAAAGGGGAATGGATTGTACTGTATGCGTTTCAGAGGTGTCTTGGCCCATAGATATCCATGCCATGGGGAACAGGCATGTTATGAACAGAGTTTGGGAAGCTGATGTCTTTTCAACAGCCAGTGCAGTTGAACTGGTCTGAATTATGCCTGTGACAGCTTTCTGTGTTTACACAGTGTCAAGAGAAACAGATCTTGGTCTTCAGCTGGGGCTCCTCAGATTGAGAGAAACAACAAAAAAACGCATAAAATAATAAAGCTGCAACTTGTAGTCTGTGGTCTTAAATTATAAATTCCTAAAGTGGGAATTACACTTTCTGTGCTTCGTGGCATGCTGCCTAACTTGTTTCATCCTCAAGGATGAGGGGGTGAAGTTTTTTTAACATGTTGGCAGATCCTCCTAAAGCTCTGCATCAATCTCTCGAACATTTTTCTTTGTTTTAGTTTGTTGAAATGTCTCTCAAATTATTAGCTATTTTCTGCAACCAAAGATTAAAAAGAAACAAAAAACAAAAACCAACTTCACCTTCAGTAAACTAAAAGCTTCCAACATTTTCTTTGCATCTCAAAGCCCCACACTACCTTTGCTTCAGATAAAATAAAACAAACTCCATTTTTCAGTTGCACTATTTTGCCAGAAGTCACTAGTTCTGCAAACATTTTTGTAGTTGACCAAAGAAATACATGCTGACTAACTGCGCTCTTAAGAGATTGCCTCAATATCACAGGAAGGTCTGTAGAAGAGTTGGAACAGAAGTGTAAAGTGCTGGCTGCAATTCCTACTTGCAACTTTAACAAAAAAAAAAAAAAGAAAAAGAAGACCCAAACCACCAAGCTCTCATTCCCCTGGATATGAATCATTTACTTTTTTTTTTTCTAGCTCTTCTTATTTCAGGTGTTTTGGAGGCTGCATGGCTTTTTATTGGAGGAAGTTTGCAGATTTAGGTACGGGTTTTTTTTCAAAAGTACTTTTCTTAACTGTTACAGTTACAGTAGTATATTCGAGGAAGAAACCGCCTCTGAAAGCTCTTTTGCAGTGTGATTTAAATATTTTCACTCATTAAAATGTTTTGCCTTGTGAGTGAAGGAAATGGTTGGTACAGTTTTGTGTTATATTTTTATATTTTACTTGATTTTAATGCTTGGGATATGTACCATCTTATGCTTTCATTCCTAGCTTTTCCAAGAAATTAAAAAATAATAAAATATGAAGTGTAAATTTGCTTCAGCCTACTCTATTACATCCCGAAAGAAAAAAAACTAGCTATTAATGGCCAACACAATCAGTCAGACTACCTGTGATGTAAAGTTTTACAATGAGAGAATACAGTTCTTGGAGATTAGGTTGTGCCCATCTTCTGACTGAGCAAAAAAAAGCTGCTCTTATAATAGAGATAACATTAACTGGTGAGCTTCAAGGACATGCATTTTTACATATTTTCTAAAATTATTTCTTTCTTTCTATGGGCTTTGTGGCAATCTGGATATTCTGGGGTTTGGTTTGGTTTCATTTTTATTTGTTTCAGTTAGTTTGCTTTCTCTAATGGAAAGTATGAAGTTAGAAACAGGTTTCAGGGAGTTACAGTCACATTTGTCTTTTCTCCCTTTCATTAAGTGTTAATAAATGTGAATGTGACTCATCCTTGTGCTTACAGAAAGAAGACTAGCAAGGACTGGACATCCCCCAGTGCAGCCAAAGGAGGGAGCATGAGCAGAAACTGTCTGCCCACTTACTTCAATGGAGGAGCACAAGGAATGAGAACTCTTGAGAGTTACAAGCATGTACTGGCAGGGCAGGTAAGTGGAAACTGCAATATTGAGTACCTTGCAGAGGAAAAATCACTGAGGTCATGATGGAAATGTTATACTTAGGAGCATCATGGGAAAACACTGGACTCCATTGTTGAGGAATTTTTATTGTATCCCTTGAGGTGAATTAAACAAATACTTGTTCTTAAACGTAAAAAAAAAATATTAGTGAACAATGCATTGGACAGAATCTTATGACCATAAGCGATTGTACAAGGAACCTGCAAAGATGTGTCATGAGACGATTCCTTACTTAAACTTGCACCAGCACCAATTCTGAGAGAAGCTGCGTGGGGCACCTTAGCCTAGCCTTGGGTCCATCCACCAGCCCAGCTCTGCTGCCCAAAGTTATTCCCTGACCTTGGGCCCCTGAGTGCTCCCATTCCAGAATGGCTACAAGACAATGCTGAGGCTGTTTCTTATCTTGTCACCAAGGGAAACTTCATTTCCTTGCATGGAGTCCTTCTGTCTCTGGCATCCCTGCTTCCAGCTAGTTTAACCCCTTCTGCAGTTGGGCTCTCTTGCCTTCCATGCCAGATCATTCCTCAGTCACACATTACCACTGCTGAGCAGTTATAATTTGAATTTCCCCTTCACCGTGTAAACACAACTGTAGGATTTCCAGGCCACTGACTGAGGGGAATAAAGCAGCTTATACTTTCTCAGGTATTGAATACAAACTCTGTGTGAGCCAGAATCACATGAGCTACTGCCCTCATCAGAGAGCACTGCAGAGATACATCACCATGGAAGAAACATGTGTGGCCTCTGCCTCCACCTCTTTCTGTGTGTGAATGGGTGCAATATGCTGCAAGCAAGGGTGACACCATGGTTGGCCAAAGGCAGAAGGAAGAAGCATACACTCCTTCAAGGGAGTGCACAGGGAGTGACAACAGTGCTCTGTTCAGCCAGACATACATGACCCCATTCATACTGCCATACAGATATACCAGATAAAGTACCCATCTGACTCTCACTGCCAATGGCTTCAAGTGTAGCTCCGTAGCCCTGATTACCCTCAAATATAACACTAAAAACCCTGTCCACACTCCAGGAAAAGAGCATTTTTGAGCAGAGATTTGAGACATACTTATGTCTCAAAAAAATTATATAATTTTGGTAGAAAACAATTTTATCCTCATAAATATATGGGGTTCACTCATGAACGTCTTTGCTCCAGGGAGCATTCTTTCCTGCAGCCCACCCCAGCACTTCCTCTACAATCAATCTGATGGAAAATGGTGAAAGTGTATGGGTACAACAAACTGACTCCCCCGTCAGACTAAAATGATGACAGGTGCAACTTGGGTTTGATCCCAGGTACTGAGTAGGTGGATCACAAGTAAGTCACTGCATTCATCTCCTTCACAGCTTGATCACTCCCTACAAATTTGTATGGAGCGAAAATATACCACAATATCAAAATGCTGTTCTGAAGATGGAACTCATAATAGAAACTCTGTAGTCATCAAAAAAAACCCCAATAGTTACCTGGAACAGCACAAATCCCAGCAACTAGGGATTCAATTACAATATCTAATGCCTTCCAATGTGACCTGGGATTGAGCTACACTCTTGTGGTACAGGAATAAAGGGCTTAATCCTCAAACTTGCTGAGCATCTACTGAGAAGTGCTGAGTACTTAGTATTTACTGACTTCTGTAGGAATATATGCTAACACAAAAATCTATGAGGGAAAAGTCCTGTTTGACAAATTTGATTTCTTTCTATGACAAGGTTAACCACCTAGTTGAGAAAGGGAAGCCAGTCGATGTAATCTTTTTGGATTTCAGTAAAGCTTTCGGTACTGTTTCTCACAGTATCCTCCTGGGTAAAATGTCCAGCATACAGCTGGATAAACACATAATGCAATGGATGAACAATTGGGTGACGGGCAGGGCTCAAAGAGTTATAGAAAATGGAGTTACATCGGGCTGGCAACCGGTCACTAATGGGGTTCCTCAGGGATCCATCTTGAGGCCAGTGCTCTTCAATATCTTCATTAATGATTTCGACGCAGGACTTGAAAGACTACTATCCAAGTTTGCTGATGACACAAAATTGGGAGGATCTGTTGACACTCCCGAGGGCAGAGAGGCCCTGCAGAGACACCTAGATAAATTAGAAAGGTGGGTGATCACCAACTGCATGAAGTTTAACAAGGGAAAGTGCTGGATTTTGCACCTGGGACATGGCAACACTAGATGTACATAGAGACTGGGGAACGAGAGGCTAGAGAGCAGCCCCGCGGAAAGGGATCTGGGGGTTCTGGTCGACGGCAAGTTGAACATGAGACAACAGTGCGCCCTGGCAGCCAAGAGGGTCAACCCTGTCCTGGGGTGCATCAAACATAGTATTGCTAGCCATTCGAGGGAGGTGATTGTCCTGCTCTACTCTGCACTGGTGCGGCCTCACCTTGAGTATAAAAAGGATATGAAGATACTAGAGAGTGTCCAGAAGAGAGCCACAAAGATGGTGAATGGTTTAGAGGGGAAGCCGTACGAGGAGTGGCTGAAGTCACTGGGTCTGTTCAGCCTGGAGAAGAGAAGACTGAGGGGAGACCTCATTGCGGTCCACGACTTCCTCACAGGGGAAGTGGAGGAGTAGGCTTTGACCTCTTCACCCTGGTGACCAGTGACAGAACTCGAGGGAATGGCAAGAAGATATGCCAGGGGAGGTTTAGGTTGGATATTATGAAAAGATTCTTCACCTAGAGGGTAGTGGAGCACTGGAACAGGCTCCTCAGGGAAGCAGTCATGGCATCAAGCCTGACAGCATCCAAGAAGCATTTGGACGGTGCCCTCAGACACATGATGTGAATTCTGGGGTTGTCCTATGCTGGGACAGGAGCTGGACTCGTTGATCCTTGTGGGTCCCTTCCAATTCAGGGCATTCTATGATTCTATGTAATAGATTTCTGATGATGCAATATAATTTAGAATAAAATGGTTTCTATATCATGCAGCACTTTAAAGATGACGATTCTGCCTTGCGTACTTCATCCCTTGAGTTTTGTCCCATTTTGCACTAAACAAAAAAATCTACTAGTGCAAAGTTGATTTTTTCTGTGGGACAAGGTAGATGGAATAAAAACATTGTTAAAACCAATGAACACATTTAATTAACTTCAGTATGGCTAGGCATTTGACTTTGGATCTCTCAGTCAACAATTTTTGCCAAAATAAAAGATTGTGTAGATACGGAGATAATTTTTAAAATATAATTCCTTTTTGAGTAATGAGAGAACTGATCTTTGACATAAGAGGAAACACAATATTATGAATTATATGCCTGGAAAAAAAGAATATTTGTTTTTCGTGCTATGCAAATTGTAGTTCCCTTTCTTTAAATTTAGCTTTCTATTTTGCAACTCCTGTATTAATATTTCCTTAACCATTCTTAAAAGATGACTCCTGAATTGATTGTTGCTCTGTTGTCTTCTTTTAAAGAGTTCCTTTTTGCATATTTGCCTTACATGTGTTGCAACAAGTCTTCCCTGATGCCTTGCTTTCTCCCTTCCTTCTCTAAGACTATATGTAAATGCTGTTGTTCTGAAATAGATTTTTATAATTACAAAATAGTGAAGACTCTTTTTTTTGGCCTGAAAACAGAGAGTTCTTTAGGTTGATAAGTCAGGCAAGTCATTGAAACTTAGTTAGCTTGAAGCAGGAAGAAAAGTTGCTTTGGGTTGTCCTTTGATTGACATAAGGGAAGAATCAAGCAATCTTTAATACAATCATAATAAGATTCTTACAGGTGAAGTAATGTGCCAGACTGACTTTTTAAAATATTTGTTGCTTCTTTTTCCCCTGGAGACAGTCATAGCCTCACCAGAGTCTCTGCTTATCCTAAATAAATTTTAAGTGCCTTGACTTTGACATCTGGGTATTACTTTAATCTGTGAGTTATGACATTTTTTCAGATTTCATTTTATTTTGCCTTTAATTGAAGGAGATGAAAACCAGAACTTTTCAGCTGACTGTAGTTGTTATACCAGCAAACACCAGAACACTCTTTTGTTTTTTTTTTACTGCGACCTGTTAACCAGTCTTTAAAGAAACAATGGAAATGTGGCAGAATTAATTCTAGTTTTATGTTATATTGCATGGCAACTATAAACAGGACGGTGTTAATGTTTATTGTCTGTTTTGTGGTGTATTTAAGTGTTTGTTAGCATTACAGAATGTGGCATATGTGTGCACAGGAACTGCTGATTTAGATAGATATAAAAGTGTAGGATATTGGAGGGATGCTTTTGCTACGTTTACTACTTCCTTCACTCTAGTAAAAATTTATAAGGTTGCCCCACAGGCTGGAATCTTCATGTAGCTGACACACAGTCCTTTCTATGAGCTGAAAGAAGTGGGAGCTGCAGGAATGGTTTACCAGTGGGCAATAACCAGGGCTTACAAGGGCTCAGTTTCAGGCTGGCATTTGGACCAATAAACCACCAGCTGTGACTTGGTAATGTAAAACATGAGGAACTCCTTGCTGCATCTTCTGCAGCTAATGGGGCTCTGGCGTGACTCTGCTGCCTTGTCCCTGGCACCATCAGTGTGGATGACAGCCACGTGAGCTGTTGGTGAGCCACTGCTACGTCACGCATGCAGGAGACCCACCATTGCTCCTGCAGAGTGAGCAGAAGGATCGCGAGAAATAGCCATGTCTTCCAGGAATTATCATTTTGGTGATCATATGAGAAGAACCACCTCCACAAGGCAGAATATACAGCCCAGGAATATATGAATGGCTGGAAGTCTGGCAGCTTGCAGACAACATGTGTTTAATGCATAATAAACAGGTGTTTCCCCAGACTGCAGGAAAGATGCTATAATCCCTGCTTACCATCTATTCCTCACCAGTCTTCCCTCTGCTCATAAAATATTAGCCTCTTCTTACTCTATGGGAAATTATTATTCACTTCCAAACATGCATCTTGTCTGCTTCCTCTCTTTTTCCCTCTATCTTCATTGCTTTCTTCTTTTCTTTTCCTCTGTTCTCTCCAACTTCAAAATCCCTTTCCAAACACAGAATGCTCAGGAGGAGTAATTGCAAAGTATTTCTAGTGAATTCTTCTCTTTCTACAGGAAAATTTTGCACAAATATAATTGTACTGAGAAATAACCTCTTCTTTCTTGGCCAGATTTTCCCAAGACACTTATTCTCCATTTTGTACCTACACAGCTGTCAGCCATTGCTATAGTCCTTCTAGGCAATATAATGAGTCAATATCAAAACTTCCATTCTGCTTTGAGGGATTCCTCATGAAATAAACCATCTCTCAGAGAGCTCTACTTAGAGCAATGGGGCCTGACTGCCATCTCCAACTAGAGTTAGCAAGAACCAGTTTAGAGCGCATCAGTGAAAGCTGGTTAACACTTACAGTCACGAAGGGATTTTTGGTAAATGTTGGAGGTGTTTTCTGCATTTCAGAAAGAGTTCTAGTGCTATCAAAAAGCTCTCAGTTTTCCTTCTAGTTATCTATTAAGCAGGGTTTGCTTATCAGACGAAGATAAGCAGGGGAAAAAAAAAGTTAAACTATCATTTTTTAAGATATGTCATTAAAAATAAGATTTTAGATTAAAAGTTTTTAGTTCTTTGCTCTAATATTTTTATGAAAGAAAGGCAGAAGGAGAAGTGTGGAGGAGTCTGTCAAGCAAAAATGTAAGGAAGTGAAGATATATTTGGGTGCATAAAGATGTGGAGTTTTCAGGACAGTAGCAGGGTTTTTCACATTGTTTCAAGAAGCCATAAGTTTGAAAATAGATGTTCAGTGGAGAAAATAAACAGATATTCATTAATATGCCAAGAACTTCAGTATACTTCTGTATTCACTCTGTTTTCTTAAAGCTCTCTCTGATTTGTAATAGCAAAATAGATATAACACCTTTTAACTTAGATATGCAGCCTCACTTCCCAAATTAGAAGAAAGACTATAGGCAGGTGAATAGTTTGAGTGACTTCAGATTTCAAACTTATTTATCTGAAGTATTCACTGGAGACTTGATGACGACATAGGCCAATTCCTTTAAACTTAGTTTCTGTTGACATCAGCTGTGTATTTGTCTAATGAATGGGTAAAAAAATGGCTGGATGGCCTGGCCCAAAGAGTTGTGGTGAGTGGAGCTAAATCCAGTTGACAGCCAGTCAAAAGTGGTTTCCCCAGGGCTCAGTATTGGGACCAGTTATCTTTAATATCTTTATCAATGATCTGGACAAGGGAATTGAGTGCACCCTCAGCAAGACTGAAGATGACACCAAGTTTTGTGGGATTGTTAATCTGCTTGAGGGTAGGAAGGCTCTGTAGAGCTATCTGGACAGGCTGGATCGATGAGCAGAGGTCAAATGTATAACATTCAACAAGGCTCAGTGTTAGGTCCTGCAGCTGGGTCACAACAACCTCAAGCAACACTACAGGCTTGGGGAAGAGTGTCTGGAAAGCTGCCTGGCAGAAAAGGACCTGGAGGTGTTGATAGATAGTCGGCTGCATATGAGCCAGCAGTGTGCTCAGGTGGCCGAGAATGCCAACAGCATCCTGGCTTGTGTCAGAAATAGTGCAGCCAGCAGGACAAGGGAAGTGGTCATCCCCTTCTACTCGGCACTGGTGGGGCCACACATTGAATACTGTGTTCAGTTTTGGGCCCTTCACTACAAGACATTGAGGTGCTGGAGAGAGTCCAAAGAAGGGCAACGAAGCTGGTGAAGAGTCTAGAGAACAAGTCTTATGAGGAGTGGCTGAGGGAACTGGGGTTGTTTAGCCTGGAGAAAAGGAGGCTCAGGGGAGATATTATTGCTGTTTACAAGTACCTGAAAGGCTGTAGCGAGGAGGGTGTTAGTCTCTTCTCCCAGGTAACAAGTGATAGGACAAGAGGAAAAGGCCTTGAGTTGCACCAGGGGAGGTTTAGATTGGATATTAGGAAAAAATTATTCACGGAAAGGGCTATCATGCTGCCCAGGGAAGTGGTGGAGTCACCATCCCTGGAGGTATTTAAAAGATATGTAGATGTGGTGCTTAGGGATATTGTTTAGAGACATTGTTTAGTGGTTGACTTGGTAGTGTTAGGTTAATGGTTGGACTCGATGATCTTATAGGTCCTTTCCAACCAAGACAATTCTGTGATTTTGCGATTCTGTGAAAAAGAGGAAAAATTTACAATTTTTTCTCTACTAAAAAAAATGATGATAAACTCATAACGGCTTTCAATCAGGAAGAATAATTTGGTTGTGTTTTTCGTAGCCTTCAAACACAGTTCACAATTCTTACCTTATCACTACTCTCTTCTCATAAGACTAAATTCCTCAGCCACTATAGTTCAATTAGAAGTAGGACTGAGACAGGAAAGGGAAGAAGAAAGTAAGAGAAAGGAAAGTGGGATTGGTTATTAACTGGTATGGTACAATTATTTTTGTATTTTCCCTGATGGACTGCTTCAATAAGGCAAAAAACCAACCAAACAAAACACAACCTTATAAAATGGAAAAAGTTAAAATTAATTTAAAAAAAAAGAAAGTTTCTTTTTTCAGACTGGGAATTTTTCATCTTTCTGGACAATCAATAGACACAAACTTGAAATTCTTCTCACAAAATCAATTTATCCATAGCCAAGTTCAAACAACACTTTTACCTCTGTATTCATATCAGCAGGTTCCAAGAGCCTCTCTTTTCCTAGCTACTGAAGGAAAGCGAAAGGTTGGAGAGAAAGTAAATAGTCCACACCTTACAAGATGCCTTGTTTCGGGTTGTTCAGCCTGGAGAAGAGAAGGCTCCAGGGAGACCTTATAGCAGCCTTCCAGTACCTGAAGAGGGCCTACAGGAAAGTTGAAGAGGGACTTTTTACAAGGGCATGTAGTGATAGGATGAGGGATAATGGTTTTAAACTGAAAGAGAGTAGATTTAGATTAGATATTAGGAAGAAATTCTTTCCTGTGAGGGTGATGAGACACTGGAACATGTTGCCCAGAGTAGTTGTGGATGCCCCCTCCTTGGCAGTGTTTAAGGCCAGGTTGGATGGGGCTTTGAACAACCTGGTCTAGTGGAAAGATGTCCCTGCCTGTGGCAGGGGGGTTGGAACTAGGTGTTCTTTAAGGTCCCTTCCAACCCAAACCATTCTATGATTCTATTATTCTTTCCATTAGTGGCATGTTGAATTGAACATGAGGGTCGCTTCTTTGGCACATCTCAGCACCAGAGGAATACATTAATTTTGCCTCTAAAAGAGGCTAGGCTTGCTCTCTATGCATTAGGAGGTTCATTCAAGTTAGCATTTATTTTTGTAGTTGGTGGCTTACAGGCAATGAGAACAGAGCTTAACTGCCAGGTGAGAAATTTTTGTAGACCTTAATGTTTTTATTCCTGGAAGACAGAGGTTGGAAGTGTCAGTTTATTCTGAGTACCTAATCATACCGTCTAATGTAACAGGTTGTATATTACGGGGTCAACATATTATTGCAGAAATGGATTTTTACTCCACTGACATAGTAGGTCTGTGCTGTGGGAGGGTGAACAATAAACAGAAAAATGACTGAGGCTAGAAGCTCAAGAGCTGGAAATATGGCCCTGGGGAGCATGAGAGGCCGAAAGACAAGCACAGAACAATGAAAGCAAAGCAAGGGGCCAGAGCTTTGCACTCACAGTGAACAAGAGTGGGGTAAATTAGCCCTTCCCCAGGGAGGGAAAGGATAGGGCTATTACAGAAAGCGACAAAATACAACTGTGAAAAGGTCTTGGAGTAAATTAGAGATCGCTCCAGTCACCCTCTCCCTCCACCTATATGATAACCAGATGTCGAGAGTGCCATTCATCTTACTGAATGAAGATGTCCGGATTGTAGTTCTTTGCATTTTATCAAGTGACCCAAGGCCCTTTCGAGGCACTGAGACCCAGTCAGGGGTGCCTAGAGCACACTTCTTCTCATCCTAAAGCAGAGATCTACATTGTTCAAATAAACAGCACCATCACAGTGGGCTTTGCTCTCTCTATAGGCTGTGGAATGAGCCTCAGCTGATTTATGCCTGCACTTTAACCATTTAAAATTAAGTGAGACAAATGGTACCCAAAATGACCAACTGGAAATGCCTCACATAAAGTTGTGTTCTGCCTAACATCGTTCTTCATATTGCAAAATTAAAACTGGATACTCTTTCATTGCTTTTCAACACTTTGTTTAGATTGAAGGTAAGTACAATTACACTTTCTAGAGCCAGCTCAAGTTCTGAGGAAAACTTCCTTAAACCTCCTTTTTTAACATCCTCGGGGCTTCTTTGAACTTCTATGACTTATAATAGACTTCCGTGGGCATTAAAATTGCCACAAGAGAGATGGGTTACTATGCACTGCTGTCTCTTGAAATTCCTCCTCAGCCCTGGCCCATAACAAAAAGCTTCCTATGGCAGGGTCAGGGCCAGTGTCAGAACAGGAAACATACAGCAATGCAAAAACCACATCCCAACTTCACACAGATGTTTTACTGGAATAATTCATGTCTCATTTCCACCACTAGAGTGACAGAAAGGGTTGTATTATCTACAAGATAAAAGCAGTGTGATGTCAGCTTCCTATCTTATTCTTATTCCTGTGGGAAAAATAATAAATGCACTCTGCTTTGCTTTGTTCACCTCATGACACACTGCTTGTAGTGGTATTAAACATATTCTTTTGTGATATCTAAGGATGATTCGCAGCTAAGCCTTCCAAAGTTTCTATCAATCAGAAGTGTCATCAGATTTAAAGTATAGACTCCAGAATTATGACATAACACAGTCTGTCATTAATTATGGATTTGTAATTATGCAGTGTTTTTGTATCTTTGTCAGGCAGCACCGTGGTACTTAATTTTGCATTTGCTTTGGTTTTATTATTATCTTTTACTTATTTTACAGTTGAACTGTTTGTATCTGAGACAGCACTTCTATTTAAAATGTCATACACCTAGCAATTACTTTTGTTTTACGTTAACTTGAGGTTTAAAATACTTTTTTTCTCTTAAGCTGTACATAATTATATATTGCTCACAATGATTGACAGTTTATTGAGTGCGAGATCATGAAATAGTATCCTGAATATTACAACAAAGCAAGTCCCATCAAGTCTCAGCGTTTCAGGAACTGTCACACAGAGCAGTAATTTTGTATTATAATCATAAAGGCATCCCAAAATGATATAAACAATAGTAAAAGAAAACACATCCTTCGCTTGCAGAGTGGAGGCAACTTGATTACCATAATTGTGGGAGAGGCAATGAGATATCACAAGGGAAAATAACCTCAAGACATTTCAGATTTCTTCAACTTGTTTATTGGACGTGTTTTTAATGTTATTTGATATGATCTCTAAGTAAGAGCAGTTCTATAAAAAGAAATAAAGGCGTGTATGCATCAGACCCTTAGGAAGATGACTCTTTTCAGAACTACTTCAAAGGGGAGAACAGTGAACATGCAGCAGCTGCAGATGTATGGCTGCATCTTTTTTTCACCTCAGGAGCGTACACACAAGGAGCAGGCTGGCATACAGAGCAAACAACAAGTCTTACCTCTGATCAGGTTAAGTGACTGATATGGCTTTTCACTGGTGAGTGCAAAGGTCCTCCCAAAACGGTCTAGCTTGGGGATAGAAATGATTTATTGTGGCAAACTTATCTACTCCACTCTTTTTGCAGCCGACAATCTCTTTCAGGCTAAATTCTGGAGAAGACCCCCCACACCCTGTATTTGCATATTCACAATAATACACTGCAGGTTTGGTTGAACAAGATCTCATTTTTAAAGGATATCGAAATGCTGAAAGAAAAAAAATGTTTCTGGCCAATAATATTCCCTGATGTTACTGAAAGGTTGGCCAAGGTCTTCTGAGATGCCAAGATCAGAGTAATTTTAAGAGCTTAGGTTTTTAGCTCACAGATATCAGGAGGGAATTATTTATATTATTCCTGTGCAAAAACAATCAGGGAGTGATAGGCGTGTTGTAATTTGGTCAAAATGACAGATGAGATTAGGTAACATTTCAGAAAAAAATGCAACATAAGACTTGCAAAATGAATATTTGCACTCCTTGCACGGACAATAGTATTTAGCAAGAATGATTGTGTATTCAACTTAAGCTAAGCTAGAACAGTCCACCAAAACTAACAGATCTGTTTTCTCTGATTTGCATGCAGAACAGTTATTCCATTTAATAAGACTCACTCACACAGAACTGTATGAAATGAAAAACTAAATCAGCCCCCTTGACAAGCCTAGAGAATTAAAACTCAAACCCACAAATATAAAGACAATACTATCATACACTTTAAAATCATATTCTAACAAAAATATAGTACTAGAAACCAGAGCTAGACCAAACATTCCAGTGAAAATGCTTTTGACTTTTCTGAACAAAATAAGTCAATTTTGAAGAAATAAATAATTTTCTTCATCATTAGAATATGACAGTTTTGATGGCCCTGGCCCAGGATGGAAAATAAATTCAGCCATGTTTTTAGCAATGACTAAAGGAATAGCTTTAAGCTCACATTCCACAGTGTGCCACATAAGAAAAGTGATTTGGCCATGGTACAAAGCCTTAGAGCTGACCTGCTGCACAAGAGGAAGGTTTTTGAAACCTTTATGCTTTCAAACATTTGAAATATTTGGAAGGGAGAAAAATTTCTTGTTGCTTGGTTCCACCCCCAAATTTTTCACTGTTATGACTACTGCATAGTACAGCGATTTAAAAATGTTTTTTTTCATGTATAATTGTGTTCCCCCATCAGCTGAAGTAGCTAAGCCGTGGACAATGATCTCTATCTCTCCCAGTGTCCAAGAGCCTTAACAAATGGGAAAGATGCCAGTCTGACAGGGACACTTGTTTTCTAAAGAGGTGGAGAGCAGAATTCTTGGCTGGTATGAGGAGCTCAGTTATCTCCTCCCTTCACTCTCACTATGGAAGAGATTAGAGAAGGAGCTCAGCAGAACTGAAGCAGACACAAGTGCCTTGAGTTACGCTGTGCAGCATCTTTTTCCGGTAGAAAGAACCTAACACTACTGTGGCTGCTTTGGTTTGTCCGATGGCCTTAAATTAGGGACACTTCTTCATTACAACACAGCCAGAATGAGACACAGTGGGGCTGAGGGAGCATAATTTCTCTGACCACTACACAGTGATGTTTTTATATGCTTTACTTCATGCACGTTTGCTTGATGTCATTGCTGTTGACACAAATAATATCACCTTTAGTACAGGAAGTGAATCACTGTCATAACTGAGACCCATATTGCAGTGCTGCATTACTTGACAGTATTATGCACTTTGCTATGCATTACACTCCCGTGGTTTCTCTGATGTTATTATACACAGTCGTAGTGAAGCAGCAGGGAGTAATCGCACACAACATGCATCATGGCAGTACAATACACCCACCTCTTCACCACACTGTTGGTAGACACACTGGAGAAAAAATCTAACACATGATCTTCCAGTCCTGGGACTGCTCTGTTGTGGCTTGTAGCTGCTGAGGGTGGTCAGCAGAAGAGGTAGACCACTGCACAATAGTGTAATTTTGAAATTATTTACAGAAGGATGGAAAAGCAAAATATCAGTTGAAGTGTTTCTGTCCAGCTAGTAACAAACACTATCTGCTGGGAAGATAATATATGTGGTCATTTGCACAACTGTACTTACTGCCAGGAACTTATATGTACATTACTGCTTGAGTGAAATAATTTTTCTGCCTCATAAAAGAAGAACTACTTGTTGCTATGGTAGTACATAGAATCAGAGAACACAAAAGGATGAAGTTATTGGAATTTAGATTAGTCTAAGTTATTTTAAACTTAAGTCAGTTTCTTAGCAATACTGGGGGAAAAAAGGATTTGTTTGTACTGTATATACCCACAGAGACTGAAACCAATAAGAACTTTTTCAATAGCTGGTTTGCGAATAATGTTGTATCACAGTCCTTTCAACATTGATATTTGGATGAAAATATTATTACAGATTTTTAATGACTTTCCTGTAAGGAGTGAAAGGCCTGATTTTGTAATCCGAGTGGAATTTCCATTTGAAGCAACAGCAGCTGTGTGCATAGGCAAAATCTGACTTTGTCCTGCAAATAAATGCAAAATAAACCATTTAAAAATAACATAATGTAACTGATTATAAGTCTTTATTTATATTCGAACAGTGCTCTGAAGTCATCATAAGGATGTAAATCCTTCAAACGTGGATAGGATTTACCCTGATACAAAATGGATGGAGAAGCAAAATTAAGGCTGATAGCTATGGTCTTCTGATCACACCAGTCATACAGATCATTTGATTATGATTACCCTCCTAATTATTTCTAAATCACATCAGTTTTAAATCTACCATTGCAATTATTTTTAAATCAATCACATCATCTTTAAATCTTCTGTCACCAATCACCTGATTTCTTGGGGGCTTTACAAGTCACCTTGATCTGCTGCCTAGCAGTTCTCGAAGACCTCTCTCACATTTACAATTCAGGACTTTAGACAGATAAAAATTTTTACGTGTGTATTTCCTGCCTTTCCTATTTTTCATCAGTCTTCCACCACCACCAGAGACAATTCAAATAAAAATATTGTCCTATTTTTCAGGACATATGATAAAGTTATATACTTCTGCTCACTTTCTCTTCATGAAGGTTGCCATAAGAGTGAATGAGATGTTATTGTTTTCTGTCGTTTTACTGAAATAGCTACGTATAGGTACCATTCCCAGAAGATGACTTTCCTGATAACAATTCTACTAATATTAGCATTCAAAGCGTCTTTCAGTTTTGTCCTCACTGAATGTACATGTACACAGAGCAGAAGCCAGTGAGTAGCACTCAAATTACCTTGCGGATCAGTTATGTTCTTCACTTCTTGTGACATTTCTCAAAATGGCTTCATCACCCTAAAGCATCTTAGAGACATGGTACGTGTTTTCTGATAGTGTTAGAGTATTTAAACAAATTTTGAAATCCAGTTACTTTTTATTTGACATGGATATTTTTAATTTTTCAGTGATCCTCAAAATAAACAAAAATCTACCACCAAAACAAACCAAGAGAAGAAAAGAAAAAGAGGGACAGATAACCATCATACTCCAGGAATATTTCTTTTTTCTCTGCCCTCATCATTGTATTTAGGATGTCTTTTCTGCAAAGAAAAAAGGATTTTACTGTGTGTCACTGTGAGTTTCTACTGGTCCAGGCTCCAGAGTCAACTAGTCTAAGTTGTTTCTTATATAGATTAAAACCAGAAGTGAGGATGCACAGGTAGAGGGCCAAGGGGGTTATGAACATGCAGGGAAAAAAAACAGGTAAGAATGGCTGTGCTAAATCAGACTAAAAATCCATTTAGTCCAGTATCTCCAGCAGGGGCTGATAACATATGTCTAGGGAAAAGCAGAATAGGACAAGCTTATAGCAATATTTCTCCATTCTATTGTCCCAGCCTCCAAGGGTTCATAGCTCAGGGACTTCCAAACCCAGAGGTGGCATCTTTGTATCTAAGAAAATGAAATTAATGGAGATATCTGAGCAATGAACTCTCTGCCTAAGGAATCCCAAAGCAGTTGTGATTAAGGTAAAAGGGATTTAGTGCTTGTTTCTTTCTATAGATAATGTCCTGAATGTCTGCATTGCTACCATTTTAAACCTAGTTCAGGTGTCATTACACTCCATTCACAAGAGTGACTTCAGGGAAGATGTATTGCAAATATATGACAATTACAGATACAGATTATGTAATTTACACTGCTTTGCTTTTCTAAAATATGCTTAAAGTAGAAAAACAATCAAAATATCGTCTTGCTTTAATGAGAAAAATGACAGTAGCAATTATCTTGTATAGTCGAAAACTGGTTTTCTGAGTTAGTTTATCTGGTGAAGAATCAATTCTTTTCAAAGTTCTTCTCAGGATAATATTTTGTCCTGTCTGTAATGTTAATGTATGCTTAACAGATGACTAAATAGAGAAAACTGTTCTCTACAGACAATATGTAGCACACATATGTAACTCAAGAAGGTTTACTTCAGGAATAAGGAAAAATTAAAAAGAAACACTGAATTAAAAAAAAAAGAAATACAGAAGTATATATAGAATGGATTTAATCAACATCATGTTAGACTTGGGGTATAACATACAGCAGTTTTGTATCCATTGTTCTTCTAAATTCATGTCTATGTCACTGAAGTGGTTGCAAGGAGATATACTTTTTTTTTTCTTCTAAGAAACACATCATTATGATATACAGGAATGTGATAAAGGTGTTGTTATTTTTTAAAAATTTTATTTTGTGCATTCATTCCTGATAGAAAGTACTCACAATAGTTATTATAAAATAGAAGCATATTTTATATTAGTATAAAGTACCTTTTGCATTTTTTCAGCCAGACCATTCAAACAGTAAAGATAGTTTTAGAGAAAAACAAGGAAAAACTTCAGTGGAAATTCCAAAATGATAAGAACTTATTTCTGCACTGTAAATCAAGACCACAAAACTTCAACAATGCTTAGGCAGAAAACTTTTAGCTTTTTATGACTCTCTGTAACTATGAATCCTACATCTGAATAACAGAAAATAATGCTATCAATACCACGCACATTGCAATAGAAGATTTTTTTGAAACCCTTTCTTGATTACAGTCTCTATTATACCCAAGAATCGGCAGATACATGGTACATTTCATCTGTTAGCAGCTTTCCATGCTTTTGTTTTCTGACAGAACCTTAATGCTTTTGTAATGTATTTCCTTTCCTCTGGTAAATGATTTAGAGGTCCCCTTCAGTAAAATCATTAAGCATTTATTTACTAAATGGAAGTGGTCTGGTTTAGTTAAAAAAAATCTGATATGTAGATATCATAGAATCTAGCATATTCTGAAGATTTTTAAGGCAAGAGTGCATAGAAAGAGGTAGATGCAATTTTCTTGCTTTTCTTTGCTATTAAGTAATCTAAATTGTAGAAATGCAAGCTGGTTAACCAAACTATTCGTCAGAACAATACTTGCATTCCCTTCAGTAGTGTGCAAAGAAGGCAATCAAACAAGCAAACAGTTGTATAACTTTATATAGCCTGGTGGACTAAAAGAAAACTCTCTTGATAGCAGGTGGTGGATGCAATGAGGATGTAGCAATGAGCATAAAGAGGATTGGTGAGCAACAATTTATAAGAAAAGTACATTGTTTCCCCATTTGGTACTTTGTTATTTATTCAACCACTTTGAGAGAAGCCATTATAGTACCAACAGTCAAGTATTTCTTTCCTGAAGGCGAAAGATGTCTGAAATCTTATAAGAAACGTTATATTTTTCTATCAGAATGTAGATATGAAAAAGCAAGTATGTGTGTACATATTCTGGAAAGAAGTTATATTGCACAGGTAACGAAATTCCGAGGAAAACCTTTGTTTATTTTTCTGTTTAGGAGTGTGATCCTATGATATGCCTGTTAAGTAGTCAGTCCTGTTAAGTAGTCAGAATATTTGATGGGAAAACCTAGTTAGGTTTTGAGGTATAGATCCAGAAATTGAGAGTTAGGCACAGTTGCACTAAATTCTGTAGGACTAGGGACAGAGTAGCCTCAGTACACAACAACTTTTCCAGGTAGTGTTATCAGCCTCTGATCCCAGTAAAAGACATAAACCTGCCAGTTTTCCAGGCTTTAGCCCTCCTGATATTTCCAAAATCATAATCATTGACCGTGCATGTCCTACAACCTCTTATAAGAATCTCCAACGCTATACATACACATGGTGGATTGTCTTAATTGGCAAACAACATCAAGGTAAAATATATAAGACAACTCCTTGGTTAATTTTATGGAGTAATTATGTGAGGCATATTCTGCAGTCAAATGGTACCTGTTAACCAGTTAATCTTGTTAACTCATGAAAAGTTGGCATGATATTTGAACATAACCTATCCCCATCCATTAATTGCAAAGCTGAGATCACTTTTATATCAGTTTGCAGACTCTGCGACATCTAGCTTTTTTAATGGTCCAAATTTCTTGCAGCAACAAGCCTGTCTACATTTCCATGCAGGACACCTATAACCTCTCAGCTGAAGTCTAAATGGGTGCAAATTGCACGTGGAGGAACTGTAAGTTATAAATTAGATGCGGTACAATGCCTTAACTTACACCTTACAAGTTTCAGCACCAGGTTGTTCCTAGGTAGCTTCCTGGGTATTCCTAGACATAAGCTTATGTAAGCTTAAGCACACAATTGTCTATCTTATGCATGAGCAACTAATTGTCCCTGATGGCCAGAAGTCCGTTTGCTACACTACTGTATCTGATAAAACAATATAAAGGACAACAAAGGAGTGAGGGAGTGAGTGTGTGGCATAATCAAGCAGAGTAAAAGTACTAATCTTGTTGATTCTTCAGTAAAACCCAGTATCCAGTTCTGCTACAGATTGTCATTTATGCTGTCTCATCTCTGACAGCTTCTCAAATATTTTACAAAATAATTTCTATTTATTACAACAAGTTTCTAGCCCAGACAGAAACGTGGACTCTTTTCCTCAAAAGAGAGTAAGAAACACAAAAGTAATCCAGTCATTTTGCCCATATATACTGAATTTACGACATCTATGTCATAGTTGTCAGCTAATGCAGAAGAGCAATGTGACTCCACTTACATTTTCCTATTTAATAACTCCTCATTTCAGAAAAAAAAAAAAGAATGACTATGTAGGAGGACTAGTGAAATTACTGGTAAAATTATTTGCTATAAAAGAAGATGAGTAAAGCAGCAAAATGAGAAAATATGTGTAATATTCCATCTCCTCTTTTACTGTTTAGTTGTAATCTTGTATATGAGTAGAAACATTAAAAGGAAACTAGAAATAGGGCCAAAGGTACCCAAAATATATCCTCATTTCCTTAGAACTGGACACATGCTCATATTCAAAAGGCTTTTTCGACTGACTCTTTCTTCCCACACAACCCTGACTGTTTTCACTTTGATATTAACCAGAGCAATGACAGTTCCCATTTTCTCCCAATGTACTATTCACAGCTTTTGATGTTTATGTGTATAATGGGGTTGTTGCTCGTTCATCTCTTTTCTTGGGCTTGAATTATTTACTCCGGGATACTAAGCCAGGGTGCTTGACCTATACTCAATTTCTATTGGATGAGTATTCTTACTAGAATTTAGCGAATGAGTCTTCTGTTTAGTTTACAACCATTCACCTGTTATCTAGATGTGAAGGAAAATAAGGTTGCTCACTTTGCCTTTCTTGGTCCACTGTTATGGTACCTCACATACTCCTGTAAGAAATCCTTGCACTCTTGTAAAGGCAGGTTTTCCTTAAAGGTTAAATGTTCCTTTTCCTGACACATTTTCCGTAAGAAGAATGTTACACTGGCTTAAAGGTTCTAGTTCAGCTTTGCAACAAGGAAGGCTTAGACACGTGTCTCAGGAGAAAAATCCTCTAAAAATATGCTTGCAGAAATGTTGTACTAAGTGTTGAAAATTGCTTAAATTACTGGCAGTAGGTGGGGGCACATAATTCTGTTTGCTTCTCTTCCAGATCCTATGACTCATGTTCACCTTCATAAAAGTTATTTTTGCTTTGGGAACCACTACAGTTCATCTTTACTTCTTCCAGCACTTTATAAGCACTTAGTAGTAAATCATCTAGACCCAACTACCTGATCTCCTGTATTAGTTCAGCAACCTTTCTTTGCAATGTTAAATCATTTGTAAAGTTAAATTAAAAAAATGAGTGAAATTATGGTGAATTCATGAACATATAACTAAATTAACTCTGAGAAAGTAATTCAGATGGCAAAGGTGAGTGACATATTTATTTTAAATTGGTTTTGTCAGAATATTCTATTCAATTAAATACAGAAGTTACAATTTAATGATGTGATTTCATTCTGTCTATTTAAATGTCTTGATTCATTAATTATTTAACACAGAGATTATTTAGCTTGAAACGAATGTGCAAGTAAATCTATCTCTAAGTTGATTTGTATTATGCACTGCAAAATTCATGGGTTACTAGGTTTCTTGTTTAGTATTTTGAATGGGCTGCAGCCAGGTGTGTCGGGAACCTGTAACAAACGCAGGTAAAGAGGCTGCTCCCTCACCTCCCAAAACCTCACTGGAAGAAATACCTAAGTGCTGGTACACCATTTTCCAGATTTGGAGCCATTCTTATTAGGGAACTGGGCAACTTGGGGGCAGTTTGACCCGTGTATTTGTACCTCTTACCTGCTGCCTCTTAAGGATATAATTAAGATGTCTGTCGCTTTTGTTTTGCAAATGTGAATTCATCCAATATGTGAAGGGGAAGGGGAACACTCAGACCATTGTTTTTAGTCTTCAATTTTCCCATTAGGATATACTTGGAAAGGAAATTAAATTGATGCTTTGCTAACGATTTATTGCAGGAAGGAACACAATTTACAGAGAAAAGTGCAATTTTAATTTTACACCATTCATTAACAGCATATTCATATGTTCTGCCTATAAGTGTTGCAGTAAAGATGACTGTGGTTTTCTAATAAGGGGAAAACATAAAGCTTATTTTCACTTTTAATATATTAGTCTAATATCTTTTCTATACAATAAAAAGGAGTTTTCTAATCAATTTGTATCATTATTTTAAAGAAATCCACATCTACACTTTTAAAATCGTCAATATATGACAGTCTAACATAGTATTTCTAGATAGATATCTAACCATATCTTAAAATATATTGGCACATAATGGCACATTTATAGTAATAGTTCAAAATGCTTATTATGTATTTTTAAATCATGTAAGTAGTTTTCCAAAGTCACCTAAACATCTATCACTGTTGCCTGCAATCAACCCTTTAGAGCTGGCAAGTTAGGAACTTCTGCTGTTAATGCTAATATATTTCACATTACTGTTTCACTTCAGGATATCTCGATTTGTTGGTCAAAAATATTAAATAATTAAATAAACAATATACACCATTGACTTGTATTAGACTTGTATTATCTCTATGTCATGATACAACCCATTTATTTAACCTCGCAGCTAAAAATATAATATTTTCTTTTTGATGGGAAAGAGAAGCATTGATGTTGAGAACTGCTATCTAGGAGATATAGAATATGTAAATGCATTGTTAATATTTAAATATAACCAAACGAAAATATTTTTTGTTTTAACTACAGAGTTATTTCACTGCCTTTTGTGAGACAATTATGCATGAATCTTCAGTAACGAAGTTGATATTTCCTCTTTTTGTGTTATATACTTAGTACTTTGGACTTAACTTTACTAGATACCATATGCTATTTGATGAGGGACACTCTGTTTTTTCAAGAGTCGATTTTACTTCTGATTCCAGGGACTCAAATTTATCCTTTACACACAAGGAAGAGAAAAGTACTTGCATAGTCAGTAAGCATTTGTTAGTTCACATTTTCAGAAAAAAAAAAAAGACAACTGGAATTACATATAATGATTTCTGGAAGAACAGGATGTAATTATTTCTTCACTCCAAAAGACGTTGCAAGGGCTTGAATCAATACCGTCTAAACAATTTTTTTCTGATGATCTAATCTGTTTGTTACCAGGTTGGTCACATCTAGAGTTATAATAAAAGTAAGGATCATTAAACAGGAAAAAATTCCACAAATACAAACTTAAAAGTTTACAATTATATAAAAAGAATCACATGGCACCATAACTTTAGTGAACAGTAATTAGTATATACACTCTCAGTAAAAATGAAAAAAACCCCTCACTGGAAGTCTCATGTACACAATAAGCTGGCAAAGTAAAGGCATATTAGAGCTGGTTGACCAGTTTTTCAGTTTAAAGTTTACTTGCCAAAAAATACCTTTTGTAATAGCTTTTTGCTGAAAATAACACGACAAAATGAAAGAAAAGGACATATTTGTTTTGGAGGTGTTTCTTCAGTCATTGTTTTTCCATTATTGCTTATTCTTTCTTGATGGCAAAATGAGAAAAGAAAAAAGAAAAAGATAAAAAAAATGGAGTGGAGAAGGAAAACAAAACCCTTCTGGTTCCCCAAAAGTTAATGCCTTCCCAAGTTTTTTGTTCTACTGATTTTTCTTTTACAAACTTGTCCAAACCAGTCAGTGTGATGTTTTTGAAATCTCTGCAATCAAATAACTTGAACATTTTTTCTCCAGTTTCCTTCTAATTTTCTCTTTATGTCACCATCCTGTACAGAAGTGAGTGAAAGGTAGAAGAGCAATTTCTAATGAAGATGGATGTGTTGTTACTGCTGTATAACAGAGCATTAAACTTTCTAACATTGACTGAAGCCACCACATTATATGCAGCCTAAAGAGGTGTGCAGTGATGGGCAAAAGAAGGTAATTAAAAGAAGATTTAGCAAAACACTGAAAAAATGACTTTCAGACACTTGCATTTGAATACTGAAAGAAGCAGCACAATCTTAGAATATTGTCTTTAATTTTGGTCTACTGTACCTGTTCTGGTTTATATTAGTCACCCAGGTGTGGTTTTCTTCTGATACTCTGTAATGTTACTAAATTTGTCTTGGTATTTTGCCCATGTCCTATGATTTAGTACTACATAAATAGAGAAATCAGGCTAAATTATTGTGGTTTTTAATAAATACAAATTTTATTTTAAAAGTGCTTTTTACTGAGCTGACTAGTCTGCACTGTTACCATATCAAATGTTCTTGTTTAGCTACAAAAAAACAATCCTCAATGCATTTAAACAACTCAGGCTTTGCAATGTATTCAGGAATCAAAGAGGTAGAAGATCTGCCTTCAAGTGATACTGAATCATTATTATTCTTATCTTAAATAGATTGTACAAAGCTGGCAAAATTACTTCAAGAGTTTTCTTTGCTGGATAGTTCTTCCTGTACAAACCAAAGTAGGAGGAGCAGGAGACCTTCAAAGAGGAGGGATGCTGTCGCCATAGCTACGTCAGCAGTAAAATATTAACAGTAGGGAATCTGGAGAAGATGAGGAAAAATCATTATGAACCAAAACTGAGAATCAATGTTAGGTAGGGAGAAAAATTTTGAACTTAAAAAATAAATTAATGATATGAGAACAATGGGAACTATCTTCTTGTCTTATGTTGATTTTTAGCATCAGCTATTGTTGAACAAGAATGCAACACATAGTCCCTTACACTCTTAAGGGATCTGCTGGAGACCAGGTGGCTGCCTAAATCTTTATCTGTTTGTCAATAAGATAAATAATAAAGTTCCAATGCCACTAAGAAACAGTGTATTTTATTGGATTTTACAAAGAAATGTTTTGTCCTGTATGCCTTCACATTATTGCTACTTTCAATGTTTTGCTTAAAAAATTAAAATAAAACCACTTTCTCCATAAATAGATAGATGTTACAAACTGGTTTCTTGTACTAACATTTTTCAAAGTCACGAAGAAAACTGAAGAAAATATTAATATTCATCTCGGGAAATCACATTTTTGTTTCAACAATATTAATTCTTTTATCTTTTTTTTTTTTCTGTGAACATACATGTTTTCTCCTTTTCTCTCTCTGAAGTACTTGTGGAAGTCTGATAAAGGCCACCACATGGTGTTCCAGAATCTTTTATGGAGACCACAAAGTAAGACAAAACTGTGTTATGCAAACGTCCATTGCCCACTGCAGGTATTTCAGGGATGATGATTTATTGCTTCCTAAAGTTGAAAGGAAAAGAGGCACGTGAGTGGCATGTGCATAGCTGTGGATACCACCCCAGCTGCAGGGGTGCCTTATTACTTACATTATGCATTATGATTGTCATTAAATGACTGTACCTCATCACATCAAAACGGGGGTAATGTTCTCCCCTAGCACCCAGGCTGTATGTTTTCTCCCTTTTTATTTTTTGCCTATCAACAAACTCAGGTATTTTTTTGAAGTCTTTCATAAGACTTGAGAGATTTTAACCTCTGTTTTGACTTGAATAAGCAGCAAATTTAGCCTGATGTTTACAGATGTAAACATTTTATCCAATACAGAAGGAAAAAGTTCCTGCACAGAGACCAAGTCTGATTTTTCCATATTCCTCCTCACTAAAAGCTGTATTCCCACATGCACGGCTATCATTACTGTACATGAGCATCTCATCCAATCCTTTCTATCCTCACAAGACCTCTTGGGGGGGAACTATTGTGCCATTAGTACAGGTGCATGGAAAAGTAGGTCAGTATTTCCTATGGGGTTAATGACATAGAAGTCACGTGATAGACCATTGCTCACCAAAGACTGTTGAATATTCATTTGTCAGGTTGATGTGGAAGTCTGTCCTTTGCAAGCCACTGATATGAACACTGGGACCTCTGACCTCTTTCAGACCTTTGTGCAGGTTCTCCATACAGCAATCATTTCTATGGCTTTCCCTATTGTTACTTACTTTTTGAAGATGCTTCTAAAATTTGTTACTTATTGAGCAGCCTCTCAATATCACCTAGTTTTCTCAAATAAACGGTAATTTCCACAGCATTCCTATTCTGGCCTGGAATTTCTGGCTTTGGAGGTCTGTAGTACCTTCAAGCAACAAAGCATTTCTGTTGTGACAGCTGTTTCTGCTTAGTTAGGGCATATCTACACGACCAAACTCTATCTTTGCTGTGGGCTGGAACTACATGAGCCAAGTTCATTCAGAAGGTGGATAGACATGCTAGGACAGAGTTTTGTTCATAGAAGTAAGTCCTTCTTAAGTTAAGAGAAGTTAATTAGTTGCTGTTGCAACACCTTTGCACTTTTCATAAGGGTTTTGGTGTCCAAGTGTTCTTACTCATCTCTCAGCCCACCCAGGACAATGTTAACAGTAGTTTGCAATTCACCTATTAGACTGTTGTTCTTCATCTTTAGTTCACTGCTACCTATGCAAAAGGTGACATACAATGAAAGATAAAATGTGTGGATGGCTTGTTCTGTGGCTGAAGTACTGTACAGAATCCTCCACATAGTCACCACCTGGCACAGCATTTGTCCAATATCTTATTTTCCTTATATTTTCAAAAGTACCAAAGTGATCTGCTGATTTATTTAAGAGCTCTGGAGATGACTTTAGGAGTGAGATTTATTACATCTTCATTTGCCGTGAGAGGTCTACCTACCACTGGTCTCTTCGTCGACAGTCATTATTTGGTAAGGGAAGAAAAAAGAGGCAGTTCTGCAGCACATTTTGCTCTATCATAAAGTAGCTATCTAAAACAGGTCAAAGTGAGCCTAGAAGAACTGTTTCTCCCATTTATTAGAACATACATTCTAAGCAGCTGGGTCAGAGATAAATCTATTCTGTAGCTACCTAAAATGAGGTAAGCCAAACTTCTGTGGGCTGGGAGAGTTAGTTAGATTTCATATGATTTTGGCAAGGTACTCTTTGCTACATGTGGCTAATGTTATCAGACAAACAAATGTTCCATTATCTCATAAATTCATTTTTTTCCTTCCCTTTTCTTTTTTCTTTGCCTTTAGAGTTTGAACTTGACTTATTCAGCTTAAGTTATTTATTCAGATTTGAGTACTTTTTTTTTCCTTACTTCCTTTCCTTTTTTGATATTTCTTTTTGCTCATTGTTTTGGTCTGTTTTCGTTATAGTAGATATAAGCCATACATACAAATTTTGAAAGTAGTCCATTACCATTGCATGGTTTGGACATGCCTTAGGGTACTTCCTTTTTGTGACTTAATTCTATCAAATTTAATTCAAAGTTTCTTGTACTTTCCCTAATTTTTTTCTACTACAATGTGAAGTCTTCAATTCTACTTAATCTTGTTTCAATCCTATAGCTAATGTAAATGTGATCAACATTATACTAATCCCATTTGGCATTTTTGTCACCTATTCTTTCCTTTAAAGTGAACCTGGACTGTTTTTAACTAAGTTTCCTCCACGATATACCACATAGGTCAACATCCTAATTCTATCCAATATACGCAGAGATATCCTTTCATTATTCCCTTCTGCTGCATTTTAATTCCTTTTAATGTCCTGTCATTCCACATTTCTCCTGGAGCTTTGTGGAGCTGATTCTTCATTCCCCACTCCTACTCGCACATGCACATCATAAAAACGTAATATTTAGGATTCTCTGGGATTTTTTTCTTCCATTTCGCAACAACAATGTGTTAGATAGATTTCATTGGGGCAATCTAACAGATTTTGCCAATAAAATGGCTTTTTACTCTCCAGTTTTCTTCTCTGCCATTAAAAAGCAGTAAATTTAGAACCGATAAAAGTAAATGCTGCTTTACGCAGCGTATAATCAACCTGTGGAATTCACCCTCACAGGAGGCCATCAAGTCAAATACCCTGGTTGAATGTTAAAAAGAAGTGGGTTAGTTTTATGAACACTAACAACATTTGTATCTATGCATGCCAAAATAAATAATAAGGGTAAACCAAGTATCATGCTTCAGGGCATAAATTGATTATCTGCAAGTGTCAGGATGGATTCCTACTCTCCACATAGAGCTTTGTGCAATTGCTAAGGGTTTTTTAATGAGGATATGAAGCAGTTACAGGAATGAGGTTTTGGTTGCATTTTTGTTTGGTTTTTTTTTTTTTTCTGTTGTTTTAAATTTGGTTTCATCTCCTCTAAATAATCTCACGTTACTTTATTTCAGCATAATAATATTGTAGCAAATAGTAAGGTTAGGCAGCCCCTGCTCACTCAGAGATTTAATGCAGGAAAGAGACTGTCTTGTACTCTTTGTCTATAAAGACAGTGAATACTATAGGGGGAGGAGTTCTCTGTTAATGAGCTGTTACAGTATCTTTCTTCAGATCTGCCTTCAACTCTCACCTACATCTTGGTGCCACTTGACAGTGGTCAAGCATGTGATGTGCTGCCATTAGTGCCGCTAAATTTTTATATTTCCCAGCTTTGATAATCTCTCAGTTCATCTTTCTTTTTCTCTAGTTTTTTCTTCCTCATCTTCTACCTAAATTGTAAGGGTTTTTTTAGACTAGGAACATCTTACTGTTTTGTGTGAATGAAATAAATAATAGACTAGAGTCCTGATTATTCTAAGCTAATTACCAAATTATAATAACAGATTAAAACAAAAGCAGCCAACACTGCATTGTGGATCTTTGCACAAATCCTTTGCCTAATTAGTTTTTCTCCTGGAAAACCGCTGCCTCTAAAAACTGTCTTCCTATCTGACAATGGCCTTCTACATAGCCATGTCATTTGCAAGGTTTTTCGTTCTTAGCTTACAGTTTTATTTCTTTCCAAATGTTGGTCTACCTAAATCACCTCAAGCTTTCAGACCAAGGATTTTACTTGCCTTTGAAGCACAAATATGTGATAATCTTGAATAAGATTAGCATAAGCAAATTCAGTTTTAAGAAGATAAAAAATGTGCACATTGCTCTATCAAACACTGCTGCCTAGCAGTCAAAGCCACCATATATTTTCTGATTTGTAACCATAGTTTATCCTAAATGTCTACAGAGTTCTACAGTGATGTGAAGAGGAACAACCTAGACCTAAATGAGATAAGCTTCTAGGCTCCTTTAGACATTCTCATGGCAAGGTTCAAGTCAATTTTAATAGTCAATTAAGTTGGGTGGCCAGTTCCCATGTAACTCTTGGAAAAATCTCCCTGAATTTTTAATAGGAGTATTGATGAGCTCTAGATAAAAGAGTCTGTGTCAACTGGAGCTCCCATTAAACTCTGGGGAAATAATTCGGCTGATGCAAAACTAAAATACACAGTCAACATAGTACAGTACATACGCAACTAACTTCATTACTTCAGAACAGAAGTGATTTTGTTTTCTGTATGTCACTGTCTACAATATTTCTGCCTAAATATAAGTATGTAGTCAGCTGGTTCAGCTGATGGGAAGCTACAAGTTTTATAATTTATATATTTTTTTATATATATATAAAATTTATATATTTATTTATAATTTATTAAATAATAACTTTGTATAGAAAGTACTGGCTAATAACTAGTGACCCACAAGATAAACTAATGTAATTTGTATAATAAGATAATTTTTATCCCCTTGTACAAAAAAAAGGGGGAGGAGGGGAGAGTTACCATCTAGAGTACAGGTTCAGTATGTGTGTAAGTCCGTTTTATAAAAACATTATGATCTGCAGTCTTAGGCTTTCAAGAAGTTGTTCACTGGTGTTTAATTTTAAAAGCATATTCTGAGGAACTGCTGTGTAGACATGTGTTTTAGTGTGCATTTAACATTTCAGCTGAGATCTGAGATGAGATGATCATGCATTATCTAACAAGCTACGTGATCAAAATACAATAATTAATACATAATATGACTTGTAAAACATAAATGAAAATGAACCAGAGGGAGGAACTTGCCAACCTTTAAAAAAGGCTAACCTATTTATATAACAAATGCCTGCAATATTTCTCGTGAGTCATTTCTTCCACTCAGCCTGAGAATACATAATAACCTTTGTTGTTCTGTATCCAAGGTCATTAGCCCCATGTTAATGTGCTCCACTTTTATACAGTCAGATTCAGACTGTTTTCATCCAGAAGGTGCAAATTTCCACAAGTTTTTGCTACCATCAACAGCACATCAGCCAGGCATGGCATGCATATTCTTGCAGAGGCTGCAGCTAATGTTGCGAATTCAGCAGCAGCAGGAAGGAAGAGTTTCTACAGAGCAGACAGGGGACCTTGGAGATAGACATGATAGGTGACAACTCATGAACCATGTGGTATAACCAATTGCTGGGATGGAACGTGCTATTGGCCGGTAAAGAGTTTGAAAGCACTGGTTTAATTTATTACTCAGCAAAAATACGTACACATAAATACACATATACATACACATATATATTTACAGAAAGTATATTCATAAGATAAAATCATTATAAAGGTTACGTTTTCAAGTATGGAATGCAAACACTGTTGATACCAGTCATTATTACATGGAGATTATTTGGCTATTTGAATGACAAATCTGCAGTTAAAAGGGTGATTGCTATTTCCTACTCTTATGTTGACTCACACTTTTCCTCCATTTATAGAATTCTTCATAAAATGGTGCAAAAATTTAACATCAAACTGAGCCCGTTTCATTGTTGCCTTTATTTAGCTAAAACCAGAAACATGCCACTGAAATAAAAAACAGGGTAATGGAAAGGAGAAGTGGGATTTTTGAGATTTTAATCATTAAACCACTCTTCCCAAGAATTATGATTACGTGCTTGAGTTTGTTTTGTCATGATGAAAAATTTCAGGACCTGAATTGTAGGAGAATTTGGGCACCCTTAAATCATTACGTTAACAAAGGAATCCATTAAATAGGAGAAAATAAATTGAAATAACAAGACTCCTAGTAGCAATTAATTTTTACAACACATATGAAAAGGTAGCAAAAGAGTTACGTGTTTGCCTCAAAATCTTTCTTTGGACACCCTGATGATGTTAATAAAATGTTATTGTCTGCATTTAACATCCAGCCCTAATTTATTAGGTGAAAAAGACATATCTGTTTATGACACTGCCTTTGGATATTCTTTTTTTTAAGTTACACTTGCTAGAAGATTCTGATAACGTTACCCTTTCTCCAGAGGCCCTCTTTCTATGGAGAATCCAGGTGAAATCAGCCATGCTATACAAACTGATAAAAAACTATATTAGAATCCAGATGATGTAATTCAATATGCAAGTCTAGTATGAAATTTTCTATGTATTACAATCTTCTGCTGTTCTTAATTGCCAATCTAACTTACAGCACACACTGAATTCACACAAAGTGGCATGCTGCTAAATGCTTATTTTCATATTTCATATATCGAAGCACATGAAATGTGATATTACAGAGATCTCTGTCATCTTAAATGAAGTCATCTGAGAACAGTAGACCAGGAGAGAATAATTACAAAACTCTCTGCAAATCTGTTGAAGGTGTTAGTAGTGTCAAAGATCTGATTTTCTATTCTCATCCATTTAATTTGTATGCTTAAGGAAAACTATTTAGCGAGAAGCTGAAGTGCATTTGGTAGATCAATAATCCATTGATGTTGATATTTGTCAGCATTTTCTTTAGCTGATGATTTATAGGGTGCCAGAAGCATTTATAGAATACTTAACTCTCTGTCATGTCTCAATTTGTTCTATGCAGAAAATGCTTATTCTTTATTACACTGTATTTTTAACAAAATAAAGCACATGCCACATTAGATAGTTTATAAGTGTGTTTAAAACATAGTTATAGTACCACTAGGAGTTATTAGGTCGATGTTGCTTGGTCTAAAATCTTGTTCAACTAGTTTAAAAACCTACTCCTCCTAAACAAAAAAATGAATCACTTTTTAGCCAATACAACAGTACTTATAAGAGCCGAATTAATTTCTGTCTTTTAAATAATGTAAAAATAATTCAAAATGTGTTTCTTTGAAATTGAATAGCTGTTGCTGATGAAATTAAATCTGAGTTCTTGCAAAGTTTTTCTCAAGATCTGTTAAGAAAAAGACTTGGAACAAAGAATTTTTCTCCTTCTGTGATAAAAATATATATGGCAACCTTTTTTAATAGAGAAATGCAATTTGCAGCTCGTAACTGATAAGACGGAGTAAAATACCTGTATAAAAATAATGTCTAGCTCTTACATAGCGATTTTTATCGAAAGCTTAAGAAGAACTACTGTGTTTTTCAGGTATTGTGAATCTAAGGTGCATAAAGGTGAAGTAAATCCTTCAAGACAGGGTCTAGGCTATGGTAGATTCAGCTGCAGAAGATGGGCTTGTGACTGATGGCACGAAGTCCAGCTGGAGGCCAGTCCCTAGTGGTGTGCCCCTGGGGTCGATACTGGGGCCAATACTGTTTAACATCTTCATTAATGACCTGGATGATGGGCTAGAGTGCACCCTATGCAGGTTTGCAGATGATATATAATTGTGAGAACTGGTCAATATATCAAATGGATGGATGTTCTCCTGTTCCTATCTGGAGTACTGCATCCAGGTCTGGCCTCTCCAGTACAAGAAGAGAACATACTGGAGCAATTCCAGCAAAGGGCCATGAAGATGATTAACGGACTGCAGTTGAAGCTGAGAGATCTGGGACTGCTCAGCCTGGAGAAGAAAAGATTCAGGGGAGATCTTATCAATGCATATAAATACCTGATGGAGGGAATGAAGAAAAGGGAGCCAGACTCTTATCAGTTGTGACAACTGACAGGACAAGAGGCAACGGCCACAAACAGAAATACAAGAAATTCCATTTAAACATGTGAAAAAAATAATCCAAGGATGATTGAACACTGGAACAGGTTGTCCAGAGAGGTTGTGGAGTCTCCATCCTTGGAGATACTGAAAACCTAACTGTGCACAGTCCTACTAGCAGCAACCAAACATGTTGGTTTTGTAGAGGTGTTATCTCAAAGCGCATGATGTTCAGGCTGATCTACAAGAATGATTGTGAAAGACAGGTAAGCTTTGTGATCATCCCTAATCTCTCTGCTGTGCAAGCCTGCAGCTTGAAAAAGGTTCAGTTGTTAATATGGAAACAAAAGTGAAGAGGGACGATAGAAAGCATTCTGAACAGCATGAGGAAAAATGGGAAGAAAAGGGGAAACAAATGGCTTCCCAAAATATATCTCTTGAAATATGTATGAAATAAAAGGACTTGGTCAGTGAAATTGGAAATTGCAGATGAGAACATCACACTGCTTTTTGGTTGGTTGTACTTGGAAAAGCTGAAGAGGTAGGTAGAAGAAGAAAATCTGTTTAGGATAGTGAAAGATCATTAGAAAAAATTGTTATAAAATGAGAAAAAAAATCAATAGAAAATTCAGTGTCTACTACTGTCAACAGTTAACTCAGGAAACCTATGCAGTAAACTCCAAAAGATACCTGTCCTTTGTTGTTTTAGGGCATATCTGACTGTCTTTGCATTTTAAATAGAAGCTGTAGTTTATTACAGATGTCTCATTTCTGAGATAATAAATAAACATGTGCCAAAGAACATGAAGCTTTTTTAAAGATGAGCACCATTCAACACTAGGTTAAAGTTTACTTTCTCTTTTTAACTATTCACCAAGACCTGGTGCCTGATAGCAGTTTGATTTCTGTTCCTCCAAAACAACTGGTCCCTCCAAATAACTACTTCCCTGGAAAACTGTTGCCCCCTCAAATCCAGTTATAGTAAACTCCCGTTTGAATGTAGGGAATGAAAGAGGAAGGTTATGATTGACTGGAGTCCCTCCTCCCCTCTGCTTTGTGAAATGAGATTCTGAAAGAGCCTTTCCAAATAGGACCTCCCCCATTTTCAGTCCCCTAAGAGAAGGTGAGAAAGCTGTGGTTATTGCTGTCATGATATCTGTCCTGGCATCTAGCTTAAAATCTTACAATTTAAAGAAAAAGGAAAACAAAAAATGAAAAATCTCCCTCCCCCACAGACATAGAAGAAGTCTATATAACTAATTGTATTGACAAAGTGCTGACTCCTGCTATTCCAAATTCTAAATATATGAGTTTTGGCTATCCAGAATTGTTAGCCCACATCCAAATCTTTACTTTCGTACCCCCTACAGGAAGTCCAAAGGACTGCGTGGTGCCCAAAGAGTGTAAAGGGATGGTACTTGGACAGCGGCGGCAGCAGCGAAAAGCGGCGGCAGCAGCGAAAGCGGCGGCAGCGACTTAAGGTTAGTGCGGGGGCGAGGGCGACATCGGGCTTAACCGGGCGGTTTTTCGTGCTCTGGGCCCCCCCTGAGCCCCCCGCGAGCATCAGCCCCGAGCTGCTTCCCTCTGACCCCGGACCCGGACCCGGAGGTTCCCGGCAACGAATCAGGAGAGGAGGGGGCGTAGCCGGAGGCACCGTGGGCGATTTAAACGTTCCACCCCCTGTTATCGTTGATAAAGAGCCCCCTGGAGGGCAGGGACTAGTCCCTGGCCAGAAGGGAGAAACTCAGCAGTGCCTGTGTGAGTCAGCAGTGACTGGGTGTGTCCCAGGGCAGGAGAGGCTCCTCCAGGGCAGGAGAGGCTGCAGTCGTTTGCAGCTCGTTGGGGAGGGCGCTGACTCCCTCCCAGTGCACAAGGCAAGGAAGGTGCCAAGGAGCTGTGAACCAGGGGTGGCACCAACAGGTATTTCCCAGCTCAGTGAAAGAACAATGGTCTCCACCCAGTGGAAGAAGACCAAAATGGATGTGGGAACCCAGACAGAGCTCCCACGGAAGGAGGCGATGGTGCAGGTCGCAGGCTGCAGGGAATGCTACAGCGTCTCTGTGGTGTCAGGGGGCTGTGTGCGCTGTGAGCAGGTAGATGATCTGCTTGGCCGAGCGGCACAGCTGCAAAGCCAGGTTGAAAGGCTTCAAGCCAAAGTAGAAAGGCTTAGGAGCATTCGGGAGGCTGAAATGGAGATAGACTGGTGGAGCCAGGCTCTGCTCTCCCTGCAACAAAAATGGGAGCACCTGCCGGAGAGCTCCCAGGATCGAGGGACCCCTGTACTCTGCCCCTCTCAGGTGGAAAATGATAACCTAGAGGAGAGGAGTGAGTGGAGGCAAGTCTATGGCTGTGGCAAAAGGCGAGTGCCCTCCTTGCCTACCTTGCCTCCACAGGTGCCTCTGAGCAATAGATATGAAGCCCTAGTGGAATACAGCCCGTCCATTGGGGATGTGGTGGAGAGGCAACCTATATCAGAGGTCCCACCACAGTCAGAAAAACCTGACAGGCGTATAGCTATCTCCTCCACAAGGAAGAAGAGAAGAGTTTTAGTGGTTGGAGACTCCTTCCTAAAGGGATCTGAGGGCCCAATATGCAGAGCTGACCCCCAACACAGGGAGGTCTGCAGCCTGCCTGGAGCCCGAATCAGGGATATCACCAGGCAACTCCCCAACCTGGTGAAGGCCACAGACTACTACCCCCTGCTGATCTTCCAGACAGGTGGGGAAGAAGCTGCATCCCGTAGTCTGAGGGGGATGAAGAAAGACTACAAGGCCCTAGGACGGTTGGTGAAAGAGTCTGGGGCGCAAGTTGTTTTCTCCTCCCTCCTTCCATTTTCAGGTGATGATGTGGGATGGAACAGTAGGATTCTCGCTATTAACGCCTGGCTACGAGACTGGTGCTACAGGCAGGGCTTTGGGTTCTTTGATAATGGCTGGTTTTATAAGGCAACAGGCGTTACAGTGGTACATGGGAAAGGTTTATGTCGTAGGGGCAAAAGGGTTCTGGGACAGGAATTAGCAGGGCTCATTCGGAGAGCTTTAAACTAGATTCGAAGGGGGATGGGGTGGTAGCTGGGCTTGCACCACTGGGGCAATGCTCTAGTGTTGAGGTAGACCAGGAGGCCCCCCATCCCCCTGGGGTGAAGTCAGGGGGTGAATCTGGGATGAAACCGCTGTGCCCAGCTCGCTCCCTGAAATGCCTGTACACCAATGCACGCAGCATGGGGAATAAGCAGGAGGAGTTAGAAATCCGTGTTCGGTCGGGGGGCTATGATCTAGTGGCAATTACAGAGACATGGTGGGACGCCTCGCATGACTGGAATGTGGTCATGGATGGCTATGTCCTGTTCAGGAAAGACAGGCCGCTAAGGAGAGGTGGTGGAGTTGCTCTTTATGTGAGTGAGCAGCTAGAATGTATTGAGTTCTGTCCAGAGGCGGATCAGGAGCGAGTTGAGAGTTTGTGGGTGCGAATTAAGGGGCAGGCTGGCAGGGGTGATACTGTTGTGGGTGTCTATTACAGGCCACCGGATCAGGATGAGGAGGGTGATGAGGCCTTCTACAGGCAGCTGAGAGCAGTCTCGCAATTACAGGGCCTGGTTGTTGTGGGGGATTTTAACTACCCTGATATTTGCTGGGAGGCCTACTCAGCCAGCCATCTTCAGTCCAGGAGGTTCCTCCAGTGCATTGATGATAACTTTCTGATGCAAATGGTGGATGAGCCAACTAGGAGAGGAGCGCTGCTGGATCTTATCCTCACTAACAAGGAGGGTCTGGTTGAAGAGGTGAAGGTTGAGGGCAGCCTTGGTTGTAGCGACCATGAGATGGTAGAGTTCAGGATCTCATGTGGCAGGAACAGAATAGCTAGCAGAATCACAACCCTGAACTTCAGGAGGGCCAACTTTGGCCTTTTCAAGCAATTGCTAGGGGAAATCCCATGGGACAGGATACTAGAAGGTAAGGGGGCCCAAGATAGTTGGTTAGCGTTCAAGGACTGCTTCTTCCGAGCTCAAGATCAGAGCATCCCAGCAGGTAGGAAGTCAAGGAAGGGGACCAAGAGACCTGCATGGTTGAACAGGGAACTGCTGGGCAAACTCAAGTGGAAGAAGAAGGTGTACAGATCGTGGAAGGAGGGGCTGGCCACTTGGGAGGAATATAAGTCTGTTGTCAGAGGATGTAGGGAGGCAACTAGGAAAGCTAAGGCCTCCTTGGAATTAAACCTGGCAAGAGAGGTCAAGGACAACAGAAAGGGCTTCTTCAAATACATTGCAGCTAAAACCCACACTAGAGGCAATGTAGGCCCACTGATGAATGAGGTGGGGGTCCTGGAGACAGAGGATAAAAAGAAGGCGGAGTTACTGAATGCCTTCTTTGCCTCTGTCTATACTGTTGGAGGCTGTCCTGAGGAGCCCTGGACCCCTGCGGCCTCAGAAGAAGTCAGGATAGAGGAGGAATCTGTCTTGGTAGATGAGGGCTGGGTCAGGGACCAATTAAGCAACCTCGATGTCCATAAATCCATGGGCCCTGATGGGATGCACCCGCGGGTGCTGAGGGAGCTGGCGGAAGTCATTGCTAGGCCACTCTCCATCATCTTTGCTAAGTGGTGGGCAACGGGAGAGGTGCCTGAGGACTGGAGGAAAGCGAATGTCACTCCAGTCTTCAAAAAGGGCAGGAAGGAGGACCCGGGTAACTATAGACCGGTCAGCCTCACCTCCATCCCCGGAAAGGTGATGGAGCAACTTGTCCTTGGTGCTGTCTCTAGGCACATCAAGGATAGGGGGATCATTAGGGGCACTCAGCATGGCTTCACCAAGGGGAAGTCTTGCTCAACCAACTTGATAGCCTTTTATGAGGATGTTACCCGGTGGATAGATGATGGTAAAGCTGTGGATGTGGTCTATCTCGATTTCAGTAAAGCGTTTGACACGGTCTCCCACAGCATCCTCGCAGCTAAACTGGGGAAGTGTGGTCTGGATGATCGGGTAGTGAGGTGGATTGTAAACTGGCTGAAGGAAAGAAGCCAGAGAGTAGTGGTCAGCGGGACAGAGTCCAGTTGGAGGTCTGTGTCTAGCGGAGTTCCGCAAGGGTCGGTTCTGGGACCAGTTCTATTCAATATATTCATTAATGACTTGGATGAGGGATTAGAGTGTGCTGTCAGCAAGTTCGCTGATGACACAAAACTGGGAGGAGTGGCTGAGATGCCGGAAAGCTGCGCAGCCATTCAGAGAGACCTGGACAGGCTGGAGAGTTGGGCGGGGAGAAATTTAATGAAATATAACAAGGGCAAGTGTAGAGTCCTGCATCTGGGCAAGAACAACCCCATGTACCAGTACAAGTTGGGGACAGAGCTGTTGGAGACCAGCGTAGGAGAAAGGGACGTGGGGGTCCTAGTGGACAACAGGATGACCATGAGCCAGCAGTGTGCCCTTGTGGCCAAGAAGGCCAATGGCATCCTGGGGTGTATTAGAAGGGGTGTGGTCAGCAGATCGAGAGAGGTTCTCCTCCCCCTCTACTCTGCCCTGGTGAGGCCGCATCTGGAGTATTGTGTCCAGTTCTGGGCCCCTCAGTTCAAGAAGGACAGGGAACTGCTAGAGAGAGTCCAGCGCAGAGCCACGAAGATGATTAAGGGAGTGGAACATCTCCCTTATGAGGAGAGGCTGAGGGAGCTGGGTCTCTTTAGCTTAGAGAAGAGGAGACTGAGGGGTGACCTCATTAATGTTTATAAATATGTAAAGGGCAAGTGTCAAGAGGATGGAGCCAGGCTCTTCTCAGTGACATCCCTTGACAGGACAAGGGGCAATGGGTGCAAGCTGGAGCACAGGATGTTCCACTTAAATTTGAGGAAAAACTTCTTTACTGTAAGGGTGACTGAACACTGGAACAGGCTGCCCAGAGAGGTTGTGGAGTCTCCTTCTCTGGAGACATTCAAAACCCGCCTGGACGCGTTCCTGTGTGATATGGTCTAGGCAATCCTGCCCCGGCAGGGGGATTGGACTAGATGATCTTTCGAGGTCCCTTCCAATCCCTAACATTCTGTGATTCTGTGATACTTTCACACTAGTCCAGCAGGAACAGTTCATGCTCCACCACACAACTCTCTGGATTAACTCCATGGCGTACATTCTTCCTCAATTGGTTCAGTAGCTTCAGCAGTATGAAATAAGATCTTCATGACAGCTTAGGCTCTTCTGTAAACTCCTCTCTATTCTGTTCTGTAGATTCATTCCACACAGAGCATACAAAAAACAAATGATCACACGAAACAAAAGAGGACCTATAAGAAAATTCTTTACCCTATGACCACAGCACTTACTCTCTGACAGAATTTTTTGTGTATGTGTTTCTTTAGAGAGAGTGACCCTTTCTTGATAAAGTTCTTTCTATATATTCCCTTTGCCCTTTCCCTGCAGTAATATTGCTTAATTATCATTTAACTAGAGATTACATTTCAGCTAATGCAACAAAAGTCAGCAGATGGCTTTATAGGTATGAAACACTATAATTCATATATACAAAAGTAATGAGAGTTCGGTTGCTGAATATTTTTTTTCTGTTCTCTCTGATTAGGGGAACAATATTTTTTCTTTCTCAGTCTTGAAACTCATTGGCTGAAGTGCCTCTCAGGGTAATAATTTGAGGTCTTAACTGAGACTGGAGCACATTTTATGTCTTAATATATTGTATAAGAGGAAAAAAAAACCTTTGCCCTGAAAAGTTTACAGCCTAAACAGATAACACATAGACTTTAAAGAAAACAGGAATAGAAAAGGGAAGGAGTTTCATAAAATGGCCGCCCACCATCTCTCACTCCCTGACCCCGCAAGCCAGGCACAGCCAACGAGTATAATTTGCAATCTGCCAACAATCAGTTTTAGGCAACTGAGGTCCCAGGGTCATGGTACAGCTGAATCAGCAGGATTCAGAGGAGCAGACTGGGAGACAAATGCAACTTTAAATGGTAAACCCCAGCTGTGGCATCTTCTTTGTTATGGCTCATTGTCTGAGGCTTGTTGTATGACCTGGCAGAGGTGTCTCAAGTGTTTGTGAACAACCACTGTTTGATTGGAGGGGAGGGCTGGGGGAGAGGGGGGGTTGTTCAGTGCTAAAGGCCTGTGCTCTGGTGCATCTGTTGTTCCACCTGCCTGCTGCTTTGTAACATCATTAAATATTTCATATTTCTTGGCTATACTAATCTGTTCTTCCAGAAGCAGCCTCAGAAATGACATTTGCCACAGAAGAATCTAAAGGACAGCTTTTAGCAGGGAGATGGCACAGATTATCAGAATTATATTTATTAATAAAATCCCTGTCTCATAACCTTTTTTCCCAAACATAATGGAAACTCATATTGAGATTTTCCAGTACATTCATGCTCAGCACATTGGCTGTAACTTCGCTTCACCCATAGAGATTTTACAAGTTGCACTGTGTAATGAGGGCATCACTTGGAGAAAGCTGCTGAAGTTGATTCTATACTGAGAGGTTTTGCAAAATAAAAACAAAATGGATTGCATTTGTTTGGTTTGTAAGTTCAGTTAACTCACTGTTTAAAATGTATGGTTTAATTTAAAGACATACAGCTGGATGGATTGGTCCTCTTCAGTGTTTTGTATTGTGCATTACAGACCAAAGTCATATTTCTTTGGAGTGCACCTAAGGACAAAACTTGACTTTAATGACCCACTTTTGGGCAGCCAGGCATTTAACCTAAGAACTATGCTGTCAGAGAAGGTGTTTGATGGTGGGAATTTTCATGAACATATTATACAACACTTGTTGGCATCACTTCTCACACAGTCCCTGTAAATATGACACAACTGCTTTATTGAAGTGAAAGGAGTTAGATCATCATAAAAATGGTGTAAATAAGGGAAAAATTAGGCCCATCAAATCTGAATACTGACGTTCAACGTCAGATTTTAAGACATTATTAACATTGAATTTTCAGTGAGACTGTTTCACATAGTGAATGCCATTATAGACATAGCCGTGATTCTGAGAAGAGACTATCCTATCTACTAACACACATGCAACTTACTGCAGCCCTATGAATACAATATTGTCCACTTTTACTTGCCCACCTGGAGCATGTATTTCACTACTGTATTTCACTGCTCACCATGTTATTAACAGTACTCTAACTGTCAGGTTCTTTCTGCTCTGTGTTGCTAAGTCATCTGCAAATAATAATTCTCACTGCCACAAGTCCAGGAGAGGTTTTGCATATTCTTCAGCGTAGTTAAACCTCTTAACCCCACCAGAAGTTCTAATATTTCTAGACTCTGACTTAAATTTCTACAAGAGGAGATTGCTCTATTTTCTGTAAGGAAATCGTGTGAATATTATTTTTCTTCGTACAAAATAAATTGATCCACAACCGAAACAAAGTGTACTTCTGCTAGTTCTTAGCATCCCTAATATATTTGTTTATTGCAGATGTTTTATTCTGAGTCACATCAAAACCATACAATTGAAGTTGTCATGAGTTGCATCTTATCAGCATAAATGAGAGGTTTTTGCTTCATAGAGTGATTATTTCAGTTCAAGCTGTGACAGTTCTGAAAAGAATGATTACATATATATTAGGCAAAAAATAATAATAATTAATTTTAAGGAGACCCTGCAATGCAGTCTTCTGTGTGGAATTTTTTTTCTTTTAATCCTTGTACATGACAGTAATTCATTATTCTGCTACTGTGAGTTTGCTGAGCTGAGAATATATGTGGATTTCATGTAAGCATCCAGCCATTTGTGTAGTCTCCTAATTATTTTCTGATATTCTAGGAAGAAAACCAAGCAATTATGAATTTGGAGCAAATGCACATGGCTTCATTATTCATTATTTTAAGCTGTTTGGTTTTGTGAGTCTGGGGAGCTTTCAGAGCTTAAAATAAAGAGAAGGAAGCAATCAAACGTTCTGTTTGGTGATGATTCATTTATTCAAAAGCCCATGACAAAAAAAGTATGGTTGACAGGAACTCTGCCATTTGCAAAGGTGACTTGAGGCATAAAATAGAGAGATGTTTACTGTAATGTTACAGCCTCTTTATACTACATTAGCATTGCAAATATGTTCAGACAGAATCACATTTTCTGTTTATACCATATTCTCCATTCTGATACATATGCTTAATTCCTCACATGGTCCTTTTCCTTCAGTGAAAGCCCAGATACACAGAGAAGAGGTACAATTTATAGGTTAAGGAACAGAAAATTCTAGTAGTAGTAGTAGTAGCAGCAATAGAATTAGTAGTAATAGTACTGTTATTCCAAAAAAAACCCCGAACCACACAAATCTGTAGCTCTTTTCTTAAACTTCAGGTACTTCACATCTCTCGGGTATTGAAAGAGTACGGCATTCTTAGACCTAAGATTTCCAACATGACTTCTGCCTTATATTGGGAATTCCTATAGGCAGTTGGGCATATTCTAACTCTACAAGTAATCTGTTTGCCAGATATTCTTTATCAATATATCAGAGTCAAAGTCAGAGTAGGAAACATCTTAGAGATGTTAAACTCAATAATATGTTGATGTACTGTTCTCAGAAGTCAAACAATTCCCAGAACATATACCCAACTGATGTACAACAACCAACAAAATAAGATATGCTTTTATGATCAGCGTTGGCACCCCACTCAAACTCACAAATGGTATCCAAGATCCATAAATTCTCAAAAAAGCCCAAAACCAACTAAACCAACCAACTAAACAAACAAACTCAACCCCAAAACCCCAAAAGCTCTTCTTATGCTAAATTTCTGGAGATGTCATCTCTCTCAAGCACGTTTCCTTTCTCGCTTCATTGCCTGCCTTGATATATAGCATTTAGAATTTTTCTAGGTCAAATCAAAATAAAGTCATTTGACCATCAAAATAAGTGAAAAGTGAAATTATGCATTGTTTGGTGGTCTAGTTTTGTTTTTCTGTAGTGCCAGAACATCTCACATACATATTGAGATTGAAAAATTAGTTTTAACCATACATTCTTATAGTCAGTCGAAGATAACTGCTCTTTGTACTGATGACCACTCAGCCCTTCCCCAAACAGAAATGGAGATTCTAATATTTCTCAAATCACAAAAAGTACTGAATCAAACATTTTAACAATCCTTAGAGTGCAAATTCAAGTATGAAAACTACAAGTAATTTCTACCAGCAGTGACCTATAGTGAGTTGTTCAGCCACAAACATTGAAGATGACTTGTATCTACTTGAGATTTGAATACAACATATAGGCATCAGAAACAGTTCTTGGAATGGAGTATGCAGTATAATAGAAATATGACTGCCAAAATATTCATCCTAAGGTATGCAATCTCGCAAGAGATTAGGGTTTTGCAAAGCCATAACTATCTGAAAATAGCCTTAGAGTGGGAAATGTCTGTACCTACATAGTTACTAGTTCCATATATAATACAGGGATCAGTTTAGCAATTTTCCATCCAGTCTGTATTTTGGTATGGTTAAATGAAAGACACACAAGCAATGGAAACTGCTGGTGCAGTCAGGCAGAATACTAAAGGATTGATATTAACCTTTCCTGCTCTCATAGGCAGGTTTACAAGCAATTCTTTTTCAAAACCAGAGTTAGATTGCACTTTGCTTTGACAAGTGACTGTGAAAATGCTGCCTTGGAGCTTTACCTCTTAATGATTCCTGGATCAAATGTGCAGTTTTCAAATTAGGCATCGAGTTAAACCTGGACAATTCACCAAGTCATGGCATATGCTTTGTTTCCTTTTAGAAGTGCTCTTATTGGTGATCATGAAACTTTGCAGAACTAATGAAAAGGAATACCAAAATTACTTCCAAGGATGATATACAGAAAGAAGAAGAATTCTTCTCACCATGTATTTTCTGTATAGGCCTGAAGGGCTAACATAATAGCAGAGAAATTAAATCCTGAGTAGGAAAGAAAAAAATTCATTATTTTTTAACATCTTATTTTCAGTTAAATTGTTATTTTCTGCTAAATGTCATACGTAGATGATTGTATCATTTGCATGTGATATTGCAATCTCAAAGAGACCTTCAGTGCCACTGATCCTATAGGGTCAGTTTGGAGAAAACCTACACAAAATAAGAGAAAAATTTATGAGAAGCACACAGTGACATGGGTGCATAAAAAGTGAAGGATGCAGACAATAAAATGTAGTCCAAGGCAAGCTCTCAATCAAAAATAACACCTCGTCAACCGATCTTCTATTGGTGCAAACTTGTAGAATCTCTACTGACATCAGAAAAACTTGGTCTTCCAAGATGCTTTGAACTGTCCACATGCTCTTTCTTGTTCCCTGATACAGCTAATATCTAATAACAGTTTAATAATTTGATCAGCAAACAGACTAGTTAGAACTATGAAGTTTTCTCAAACACTCCTGTATCATATTTTTGGACCAAAAGTTTAGACCAGTCTATAGAAAAAAAAAAAATACCCACAACAAAACTGAATATGAATCTAAACTCAGAGGGATAAAGTTTGAGGTGGAGATATTGAAATGGTGGATTTTAATTTCATCTGATATATTCTAGCTATGAGGGAAATGAACTATCAAATGTATTTATAGAAGAGCTTAAAGCCCCCACATATGTAGTTTAGGGGGAAAGAGAATAATATGAATTATTCAGTAAAAAATGAACAGTTAAGTTAGAAAAGAACATTTCAACCTGTTCTGAAAATAAAAACTGTGGGAGCCTCTCATAAATGAACTGTGAACAAATTTATCATGGGCAAGAGAAGATATTTCATTATGTAGTCAGAAGCCATTTTATAGAATCAATACCATACCTGAGAATTGAGATGAACGGGGAAATTGGATTCAAAAGTGATATGGCAGTACACAACAAGTTTAATATAAAACAACTTGTCACAAGGAAAAAAAAAAAAAAAGAGACCATTTCAGGCAGAAGTCATCAACAGATTTTGCCTATAATCTCATGGGAGTGAGATGACAGGAAATAATATTTCCCCATTAGAAACGTAGGGTACAGTAAAAGTTTGGCAAGGCTACTACAATGCACACAATACCAATATATTATTTTGATTGAAAAATAAGATGTTTCCCAGAGAAGTTGTAGATGTCCCATCCCTGGAATCATTCAAGGTCAAGCTGGACAGGGCTCTGAGCAATCTGATTTAGTTGAAGATGTCCCTGCTCATTGCAGGGGGATTGGAATAGATGATCTTTAAAGGTCCCTTCCAACCCAAACCATTCTATGATTCTATGAAACTTCAGTATCTATGACCAATGACAGCCCAGCCACAATATGCATCCCTTCAATTACTTCTCTTTATAAGGTAGCTTTTAAGTGACTATGAGGTTTTAGTTTTGATGGTTGGTTTGTTTTCTGTTCAGAAGAGACATCTGCTAAAAAAAAGCTGCAAGTGGAGGGCTCCTAGGCAATAGAGAAAATTATTTTCTCTAATTTCATTTTCATCTATCTCATCAATAATCTTACCTTATAATCTTACCGTTACAAACCTTACACTTCTGTGCCTTCAAGGTACATTAGGTTTTTAATTTGCAGTGATGGAGTTTTAACAAATTATTGCATCCCCCATTTTCTATGAAGAAGATGCTGTCTTCTGTTACAGAAAAATCCCTTTCTAATATTTCAGCTTGATCTTTCGGTCAGAATGTTGTATCCATAAAGACTGCTAGCTGATTTCACAAGGGTCTATTTATTAAGTTATATTGCTGTATCAGGTCTGTATCGATTTTTAATTTACATTTTTATTCAAGAGGGAAAGAGGAGAGAATTCTAATAATTACCTGGTCAGTTTTCCATTTCCAGATTTGTATTTATGTATCTTTCAGATGTCACCTGACCTGCATTAAATGTTTTCTCTATTGATAGAAAAATTTCATCCAAAAATGGGAAAACGACCTTATTCTTCATCAGAATTCTCATTCAGAAAGAGTGCTGAAGAATTCTTAACAAACACGGCATCAGCAGCCATAGGGAGGGCTTTAGCTGATCTTCATTTCTCCACTTCCTCTCCCCTTTCACACACAAAGAAGGCATTCTTAGGAAATGAAGAAACTGAGAGTGAAAACTAATAGACAGGAGATTAAGAAAATTAGGTATTCCAGTAATACAAATAAGCAGGCCAGCTAAGGAAGAGCCACTCTTTGAAAAGAAGTACAATATTAGAGGAAAAAAGGTTAACTCAACACTGTTTTTGAAATTTAAAATAACACTAAAATTTTGGGAAACATAATTTCAAGAACAAAGGCATCCAAGGGAGTGAATAATCAGGGAAGCCCTTAGTAGTGAATACTCTGGGTTGTGATTTAAAGTGGTGATTTAAAATTTGTTCTTCAAATTTGTGTATTGGAGTGTTTGGAAGGAATGTTCAAGGCCAATAAAAACTAACTGAGCCACAGGAAAAAAAAGCTGCAAGAAATTTGGAAATTTAACTTATTTATACCTGAACTGTGTTATGCCAAAGATTTGATGTTTAATTACTGGATGATTGGAAAGGAAATAGATTTCCCCCCCACACCCCCCATATCTAAAGTAGTATATATTACATTTTTTCATCTCAAAATTACTTAAATACTCCGGGCATTACAGACTGGGGTTTTAAACTGTTTGCTTTTATGACCGTTGGTTTATCTTATACCCAAGTATGTATCTTCTGGAATAATGGAAGTCTACTTGTTTATGCTTCTAGGGCTATATTAGTCTCATTCAGCTATTGACACCAGCTGAAACTTTGCAAGTACTTTACTCTCTTTGAGAAAGTAAGACTTTATTTTGGGGGATATGACAATCCTTGGTATCTCTTTTTCTGAAAGTGTTTGACATTGATAAGCCATAGAGGGGTTATTATCTCTGATCTACAATATAGCCATCTTTGTGTTGAAAAGTAACAGCCAAACTCTGGAACAGCCTCTGAAGACTAACAAATACTGTAGTTTTGAACTACAACCTAAAAGCTGTATATTCTTTCCTTTGCACAAGAATGAGAAGTTCATGGTGTTATCACTCCGTATCTTAGCCAGGAATTCATTCACACTTCTTATCCTATATTGATAGTCACCCTCTAAAAAGTATGTGTCAGTGTCCAGGTAGTACACTGTAGCCCCTAAAGGACAAAATAATGGAGGAAAAAAGTTGAAGAAATAGCTGGTAACACTTATCTGAAACACAGCAATGCAAAATTGTATGCAGAATTGTGTACAATTACCAATAATGTGTATGAGAAAGTGAAGAACATTGTGCTAAGTGTTAAAAAGCCCAGGATTTTGAGTGATGTAGAGGTCATACAGGTTAGCTAACATAGAGGTCACATGGGTTAAATAGTCACCAAGAGAAGCACACAGTGCAGCAGGACAGATAGCTTGTTTGATGGACAGGATGCTTTCAGTGCAATAGCATCTCTATGTGACAGCAGAAGCAAAGGCAATGCAACACAAAAGACTGTTTCTTGATAAGGGAAAACCTATAGAGTGAGATCCACTATATTATCCTATAAAAGAAAGTACACTGGCTAATATGGTGACAAATCATCCTTCTCAAGGACTGCAGCACATAGGCATCTCTATGAATACTTTTTAATCGCATCAGTGTTTCCACCAGCATTTACCAGGTACCATATTAAACATCTCAGTACTTGCTTGTGACCCATCATACAACACATCATAACAGAAACAGTTTGTGAAAACATGTTTTTTCAGCTTTACCCTGAATTGGGTGGCAACAACAAGAGGGTGGACAAACAGTGCAACAGGCTTCCTTGAGAGATGGGAGATACCCCATGTCTGTCAGTGTTTAAGAGGCATTTGGACTATGCCCTTAATAACATACCTTAATTTTTGGTCAGCCCTGAACTGGTCAGGCAGATGGACCAGGTGATCATTGTAGGCCCCTTCCAACTGAAATATTGTGTTTTGTTCTGTTCTATTCTATTCTATTCCGTTCTATTCCATTCCGTTCTATATAGGCTAATTCCTCATTTGCTCATCCAGGCAATCAAATTAGGGGTGAAGGAAGGAGAACCAGACTAAATTAAACCAATGGAAAAGAAAAGGTTTTCCTCTCTGTTATTCTACATTAAAACATGCAAAACAAAAAGTGCTGGATTCAAAAGAAAAGGAAAAAAAAAAAAGCTATTTACACTACTTTTAACAAAAATTGCCTCTGCTCCGTTAGGGATAATTTTAACCCAAAAAAAGCAATGGAAATGAAGTTGTAGATTCAGAATGTCTTGCAAAATCAGGAGGCGGATGGTGGTTTACTTTCATTGAACACCTCAGCAGTCATGAGATGTGAGAATGCATCAGAAGTTTCTCCAATTCTGAGGGATCCACTTTCAACAGGGAATACTATGCCTGTTGCCACAAGATTTTTTGGAAGTGGGCTGCTCTCCAGCTCTCCTACTGATGCTGTTCCTCCCTGTTGAAATATTTAAATTTTTGTTGAGCTAAAAAGGAAGGACAAAAATAACTTGATAATTTGATAGGTAAGGATCTTACCTGGTAAACTGGACATTTTCAACTCAGTCCCTACTTTAGTGAATGTCTATGTACCTTATGACAGTGGATAAAATCCTGATACTATTTCAAACACTGGAATTTAAAGTCCTACTAAAACCTTAGGTTTCAGCAAGCCAGTCAATTTTCTGCTATGTATTCACAACCCTATTTGATCCTAAAATGTCTAAATAAATATAAACAATGATGCAGGGACCAGAGCTGCTTCAGAAACTCATTAGAATATAGGCACAGATATGCTTACTGATAGTCTGGAGTAACTGCAAATAGAAATCTTCCAAAGTGTCTACATTAAAATAAAAGCTCTGACAAAGACAAAGGTGATTTACAATTCATACTCTTGAATTTCTAATAACAATTATCTCTGTACTTCTGATACTTAAATTTTTAATGGAATGGCTTGATAACTTCTTTTATTTGTGATCTGCTTTTATGATCAGCCCTACCTGATTTGTTTTAATATTTTGATGGAGGGTTTTGCAACAGTACTTAGGAAGCCACAGACCTTGTTTGCTGCCTACCAGCTGTTCATTACTACCCTTTCCCTAAAGGCTGCCACCCCAACAGCTGAGCTACAGTAATCATGTGTTAAGCTCCTAGTTCACTTCAGTACAAAGTCAGAGCACTTCTTAAAAACGTTGACGTTAATTACCATTTACTATGGTTTATGAGTAATAGATGGGTGAGATTCAACTACCTAAACATTTGTTGATTCTGCTGGGGTACTTACTTTGTCTCTTAATTGGGTTGCAACATATTCCAGTGTCTACCTCTTGGCTCCTATTGAAAAGACCAGACTTAAAATCTTAATTTGACCCTCATGATAGATTGAAGTCAGTCTTTCTCTGCTATACTAATTATTAGCAAATAATGTCTTAAGGCATTTCAAAACTAAGTAAAAATTCGCATGCAACTTCAACATATTTTGCTAATACATAAGAATGTGCTACCAAACTGTTATCTAATACCACCCCCCACTATATAAGCAAGCATATTGTATGCAATGACACATGTTCCTGGAGAAATCAGTTGGGGGATGAGAGTTCGCTGTGTATGCATAGAAATTTCACACTGCCATAAACCATTCCAGACTGGGGAAACAGTCCCCACCCACACTCATTAACAGAGGCTCAAAATGAGATCTAGCCCCACCTCTGGCATGCTTTACTGAGCCCTGATTTTGCAGTTCCATCTGTTCTTCAGAACTACCAGTTCATCTAGCAACCAATCACATTAGACAGTTTTAAACTGTGAGAGGAGTAAGCTGGAGCTCTGAACAAACTGTTCCTGTAATCTGCCATCAATTTTCCCATTATCATTGACAGCAGGACCAACCCATGGCCAATACCAATTTGCACGTCCAGCTGAGAGAGAAAGATCCCCCACAAAACTTCATTTAAGGTAAAACACAAATTTTGTTCGGCTGAACTGTACCGGCTGAGGACTCACCCATACCTCAACCAAAATGTAGAGAGGAACTACATCTCAGTCCTTGAATGATGACCAAAGCAAACTTTGTCACATAAAATCAGCTTACGATTCTCTGTTTACATTAAAAATTGGAAATCATAAATTACTATAGGTTGAAGGAAATATTTTCCATCAGTTTAGCAAAATACTCACTTAGACCAATGTTTTGTAAAGGTGCTTTGACATCACTTGGAAGCTTTGCTTCAGACTTTCACAGGGCCCTTCAAAAACCTAGGCCATTATTAGTAAGATTGCTGTATAGCCTGCCCCTATGCTAGTAAAACATAGGGCCATGCAGAATAGAGCAGTGGCACACAAACTGCCTGCTGGTACTTGAGAAACGTACACAGTAATTGTCTTTGAACATCTGAGTCAAGACCAACCCCCAGTGTGCTGCATAGCATTCCTGCAGGAATGTTTCCAGGGCCCAGCGACATCCCCGAGCACTGTCTACTTTACTCATCCCAACCTAGCTGCTGAGTCCAAAAATGTTGCTGAGCCTTTTAAAAAAGTTTTTCTGAATTGGCATTAAAATACTCTCAAATGGAACCACCACTTTTAGTGGTCACTTGAAAATCTTGAATATTACTTCCATATCTCTAATGATTGTTTTTTTGCTAATAAGCCTGGCTTCTGAAGAAGCCCAAGTTTTTCTGAGGGTGTTCAAATACAAGTAGACCTGGTGAAATGTGGTTGGATAGAGTGCAGAATACATATTATGCTATAGCATCACAATTTCCACATCAGTGTGGAATTTTTTTGCTAGTGTGTATGACAATGTTTGTTTTGCATATCATCCTACAGCCTATGCCTCTTTACAAATTTCTTTGTTCTATTTTCTCTTATAACATTAAGGATTAATCAATATAAATATTACTTTGTGGCATGTTGAAGATAGGCTTATATTATTTTTCTTTCTCTACATTTTGTTCTTATTTCACTATCACTGATAACTTCCCTTAATACAATAACATTTACTTTGAAAAGTCAATGCAAATTTGTCCAGAGGGCACCCAGAAAAATAAAAAAAAGGGAGGTCTACTAATTATTATTCAGTTTCCATTTATGGAGCATTACCTTCTCAAGGATAAGTATTAGTTCCAATGCTGGACTGAGTCAGCAATTTGTAATAGTTTCAGAATTTTCTCTGCATAGCTCCAGGACAGGGAAATAGGAAAGGTGTCTTTAATTTTCTTTGGTTTTGAAGATGTCCAAAGACCGTTTAAATTAATAGTTTAATGTGAAGCAGTGATACCCAGACCTTCAGTGTCGAGGAACCATGGAGTCTCCTATTTAACTAATCAGAAAGCACATTTCATGACACTTCCCTCATAATACAGTAGTCTGAGTGCTTCTCACACAACAGGAGCTGCCTACATTTATGGGTTTGGGGAATGGCAGAAATAGGAACAGTTTATATGGCTTTAAGATCCTTTCCTCTCCAAATCTGAACAGACAGAGAAGAAAAGAACTTGACAGTGGGCACTAGACACAAAGAAACTGCCATGGCAAGACAAATTCACAGGCAATAGTTGCATCCCCAGTAAAGGCAGCCTTCCAAATTGCACCACTAGCCAGGAATCAATCAGACATCTTCTAAGCCACTGGGAAATGTCTCACAGAATCACAGAATCACAGAATGTTAGGGATTGGAAGGGACCTCGAAAGATCATCTAGTCCAATCCCCCTGCCGGAGCAGGACTACCTAGATCATATCACACAGGAACGCGTCCAGGCGGGTTTTGAATGTCTCCAGAGAAGGAGACTCCACAACCTCTCTGGGCAGCCTGTTCCAGTGTTCGGTCACCCTCACCGTAAAGAAGTTTTTCCTCATATTTATGTGGAACCTCCTGTGTTCCAGCTTGCACCCATTGCCCCTTGTCCTGTCAAGGGATGTCACTGAGAAGAGCCTGGCTCCATCCTCATGACACTTGCCCTTTACATATTTATAAACACTAATGAGGTCACCCCTCAGTCTCCTCTTCTCTAAGCTAAAGAGACCCAGCTCCCTCAGCCTCTCCTCATAAGGGAGATGTTCCACTCCCTTAATCATCTTCGTGGCTCTGCGCTGGACTCTCTCTAGCAGTTCCCTGTCCTTCTTGAACTGAGGGGCCCAGAACTGGACACAATATTCCACATGCGGCCTCACCAGGGCAGAGTAGAAGGGGAGGAGAACCTCTCTCGACCTGCTAACCGCACCCCTTCTTATACACCCCAGGATGCCATTGGCCTTCTTGGCCACAAGGGCACACTGCTGGCTCATGGTCATCCTGCTGTCCACTAGGACCCCCACGTCCCTTTCCCCTACGCTGCTCTCCAACAGGTCTGTCCCCAACTTGTACTGGTACATGGGGTTGTTCTTGCCCAGATGCAGGACTCTACACTTGCCCTTGTTATATTTCATTAAATTTCTCCCCGCCCAACTCTCCAGCCTGTCCAGGTCCCTCTGAATGGCTGCGCAGCCTTCTGGTGTGTCAGCCACTCCTCCCAGTTTGGTGTCATCCGCGAACTTGCTGATAGTGCACTCTATTCCCTCATCCAAGTCATTAATGAATATATTGAATAGTACTGGTCCCAGTACCGACCCTTGAGGGACTCCGCTAGACACAGGCCTCCAACTGGACTCTGTCCCATTAACCACCACTCTCTGGCTTCTTTCCTTCAGCCAGTTCACAATCCACCTCACTACCCGATCATCCAGACCACACTTCCTCAGTTTAGCTGCGAGGATGCTGTGGGAGACTGTGTCAAACGCTTTACTGAAATCGAGATAGACCACATCCACAGCTTTACCACCATCTATCCACCGGGTTATGTCCTCATAAAAGGCTATCAAGTTGGTTGAGCATGACTTCCCCTTGGTGAAGCCATGCTGAGTGCCCCTAATGATCCCCCTATCCTTGATGTGCCTAGAGACAGCACCAAGGACAAGTTGTTCCATCACCTTTCCGGGGATGGAGGTGAGGCTGACCGGTCTATAGTTACCCGCGTCCTCCTTCTTGCCCTTTTTGAAGACTGGAGTGACATTCGCTTTTCTCCAGTCCTCAGGCACCTCTCCTGTTGCCCATGACTTAGCAAAGATGATGGAGAGTGGCCTAGCAATGACTTCCGCCAGCTTCCTCAGCACCCGCGGGTGCATCCCATCAGGGCCCATGGATTTATGGACGTCCAGATTGCTTAACTGGTCCCTGACCTAGCCCTCATCTACCAAGGCAGATTCCTCCTCTATCCTGACTTCCTCTGGGGCCTCAGGGGTCCAGGGCTCCTCAGGACAGCCTCCAGCAGTATAGACAGAGGCAAAGAAGGCATTCAGTAACTCTGCCTTCTTTTTATCTTCTGTCTCCAGGGCCCCCACCTCATTCATCAGTGGGCCTACATTGCCTCTAGTGTTGGCTTTACCTGCAATGTATTTGAAGAAGCCCTTTCTGTTGTCCTTGACCTCTCTTGCAAGGTTTAATTCCAAGGAGGCCTTAGCTTTCCTAGTTGCCTCCCTACATCCTCTGACAACAGACTTATATTCCTCCCAAGTGGCCAGCCCCTCCTTCCACGATCTGTACACCCTCTTCTTCCACTTGAGTTTGCCCAGCAGTTCCCTGTTTAACCATGCAGGTCTCCTGGTACCCTTCCTTGACTTCCTACCTGCTGGGATGCTCTGATCTTGAGCTCGGAAGAAGCAGTCCTTGAATGGTAACCAACTATCTTGAGCCCCCTTACCTTCTAGTACCCTGTCCCATGGGATTTCCCCTAGCATGGGGTGATATTGTACATCAGGAAATCTACTAGCCAGGCAAAGCAGTACGTTCATCGCTGTTGGAACCTCTTCTCTGTTGCTGCAGACAATTCTTTCTTGCCTTGGTCTCTTGAATCTGTGAGGTCAATGAAAGTCTTTCTGTGACTAATATGATCCATCTTTGCCCCTATGAATAGCAGCTAATGAAAAAGTAAGATAGCAATCTGTCCAAGAGTTGAGGAATATTACTCTTATTGTGATTAGCCATTGTTTCTTAGTCAGGATTCCATCTCTACTAAATGTTGCCAGCAGATATGAAGGGGAGCATTCAGGTTAAAATCAGATGATATCTGAGTTCTGATTGAACAAAACTATATGTTTCGCATTTTCCTCTGTATCCTAGTATTGCAGAGAACAAAATCTGGGAAGGCAGAGAAAAAAGAAACAGCTCAGAATGCAACAATCAGGCTCACTTCTAAATGTATAATGTGGATGACACTGAGGTGAATACCCACAAGGAAACTTGAATAAGCTAGTTCTGGCATTCAGATATTTACTGATTCCAAACTGTCTTTGTGAAAACTGCAATTTAAAGAGCATAGAAGCTTAATTCAGTATTCCTTGAAATACAAAAGAAGAGATGGGTGGTATATTTTGACTGATTTATTCTGCTTCTTTCTTTAAGAGTGCCAGCATTTTATTCTCTTGAGAAGACTTATATCTTTCAGAAAAGCAGACTGGGAAGCTAACCAAGTATTGTCAATGCACCATCACCTTGCAGCTGGGAATGAATTTGATGAGCTATTCCTGGTGACATATCTTTTAAAATACAGGTAATGTAAATGGAGAATCTATACAGTTGTCAATAGTTTGGAAAGCTTATTGTCATCACCCCAAAGTTTAGAAGCCGACCACCTATAGTTTTCTCATTACTGGATGGCATTTTGCAGCAGATAATGTCAGTTTGCTGGGTTAAGACTAGAAGCAGTTAACACTATACATAGAGGGGTGGTGAGAAGATTAAAACACCCCCAGATCCAGATCCAGATCCAGATTAGAATATTTCAGTAGCATGAAGTTGCAGTGGTTTGTTCCAAAATATTTGGATTTTTGCAATTAACACATCACATTTTCTTGGAGTTATTAAAGCCTACAACAGAGGAAATCATTCATTACATACATTTTGTGAGATTCAGATCTTGCTTTATGTTTGTGATATTTTGTAAACAGTACAAAGAAGCAATGGGAAAGTGTTTCTAATGGTCCTGACCTTGCATTGCTCTGTGCTGGGGTAAAGTGACATAAAGATCTGTGTTCCTAAATGTTATTTAAAAAAATGTGTCTTCAAATGCAGAATCAATTGCTGTGTCACTCTTTCATGATAGTTAAATGATACTGTAGGAATCAAATACAGATGATGCCCTTTGTCCTTGAGATGTGACAGCTCCTTGAGCTTACAATGCCTTTATGGATGCCCTAATGTGTACCTGAAGATATATTTGATTTAAATTACTTTAGAGTCATGGGTCACAAAGAGCACTTCAATGCCTTCTTCACTCAGCTGCATCAGATGATTAGTTGCAGCCAAGATTCCTACGAGGAGGCCTGATGCCTCACCTAAGCAGCAGGAAGATATTTCTACAAGGGCTCTAATGTGAATTATGGGCCCCAACTATAATCAGATCCAAGAAAATCTTTCTCGGTGTTCAAAGATATTTGGATCAAAGTGTTACTTTCTCAGTCTTTCTATCCAATCGAGTTTTGCTCATACGATGACAAAAACTATGTCATCACAAAATCCTGTGACACCTTTTCCCTCTGAAATTCAGGCCTCCTTCCCTAGGACTTACACTGGAAAGTGACCTTTCTTTGAATATAAAGACATTACTGAATGCTTTGCTTTGAACATAACCTAGTGGGTTTTCTATTTGGTTCTGTTTCTGTCTGGATTTTTTTCCAGTGTAAAATCTGCAGGAATACCAGTGGAATGAGAACTATTGAGCAATGTACTGACCCTTCTTGTGCTTCTCCCTGTCAAGTGTCAGTCATGGTCTTTGAGTATAAAAGATGCGTGTGTGTGTGTGCACACCAACATTTAAACAGAAATAAACCATTTCTCCTGGATTCCATGGGTGCTTTTTCCTGCATTCAGCTATTATGCTCTTCTGACAGTCTTTCTTAATCCAGAGTTTAAGTAAATTTAGGACTAAGTAAGCACTTTAATTCTTCAGTCAAACAGACCCAAGCATAAAGATGTGACTAGCTTATTCGTATTAATTTTCTATGAAAATCTACAGTCACATTTTTAAATGAAAATGGATAGGTGACTAGTCAGCTTCAGCTCCAGACAAGCTGGCCTCTGGAGCTTCTTATATAATTCATACTCAAGGGTGCTTTGTGCTCCTTGAAGAGCCAAGTAGCCTCCAAGTGCAGTTAAATAGAGTCAGACACTCTCTTTCTGCTGGATGTCTCCCTCACCTCCTTGCAACTTAAATTCTTAATCTCCTTTTTTCCCATTTCTACTGTCTGCTTTTTTTCCTGCTATGTATTCCTAATTCTTCATTCTCCTCACATTTCCACATTAATCTTCTCTACTCCTTTACCCAACCCTTCTGAAGCTAGACAGTGACTTGTTCCCTTTCATTTTTTCTTTCAAAGTCTTTATTCTAATGATGGTGAATCTGAACATTATTCAGACACTGAAAATTACATGATTTTATAGTGAGGAATATTTTTAAATATGGGAAAGAAGAAAGATAAATCCTGGAAGACTCTCACTTTCAACAAATACTATTTCAGGTAAGAAAGATGTTACACAAACTAACCATAGTGTGCTCCCAAGACAGCTTACTTCAGAGGGTGTCACAGCTGGGTGGAAAATGGAGTTGCTGTCCTCTGGGAAATTTTACTGATTGATATTTGTTTTCTGACAGCGTATTTGTTGGCAATGAAAGGCAAGACCATCCTTTCAATGTATTTGTGGAGTTGATAAGGCATGGTGATGAGGACAGGATATTACTTAATGTTCCTGTGGAAAAGAAGTATTTGGAACATCGCAATGCACTGATCCTAAATGCTCCAAACACGTTGCGAGAGCTACAACATTTAGGGTAGTAACCAAGCACTGCTTAATTTGCACAGAGTACGTATCTCTCTTTGTCCAGGTGGCAAGAGAGAAAGGTACAAAACATGATGCTCCTGTAGCAATTAGTAGTAGCCTCTAAGAAGTATGGGAGGTATAAGATTGCTTCTACACCCAAAAGCTACAGTAAAAAATAGGAACCCTAATCCCTTGCCATGCTCTGCCCCAAATTGCTTCTATTTTACCTTGTATGTCAGAATGAATGTTCTATTCCCTACTCCATTTGGGAACACCAAAAGTTTAGCCTTTGCTCTGGGATCCCAGTCCATGTGAATAACACAGAGCTTATTTAAGGACTTCTCTACATCTCTAAGGCTACTTTCCATGCACAGCAGTATCAGAATCAGGACTGAGGACAGAAAAAAAAACTTCACAGAATCACAGAATCACAGAATGTTAGGGATTGGAAGGGACCTCGAAAGATCATCTAGTCCAATCCCCCTGCCGGAGCAGGATTGCCTAGACCATATCACACAGGAATGCATCCAGGCGGGTTTTGAATGTCTCCAGAGAAGGAGATTCCACAACCTCTCTGGGCAGCCTGTTCCAGTGTTTGGTCACCCTCACCGTAAAGAAGTTTTTCCTCATATTTATGTGGAACCTCCTGTGCTCCAGCTTGCACCCATTGCCCCTTGTCCTGTCAAGGGATGTCACTGAGAAGAGCCTGGCTCCATCCTCATGACACTTGCCCTTTACATATTTATAAACATTAATGAGGTCACCCCTCAGTCTCCTCTTCTCTAAGCTAAAGAGACCCAGCTCCCTCAGCCTCTCCTCATAAGGGAGATGTTCCACTCCCTTAATCATCTTCGTGGCTCTGCGCTGGAATCTCTCTAGCAGTTCCCTGTCCTTCTTGAACTGAGGGGCCCAGAACTGGACACAATATTCCACATGCGGCCTCACCAGGGCAGAGTAGAGGGGGAGGAGAACCTCTCTCGATCTGCTGACCACACCCCTTCTAATACACCCCAGGATGCCATTGGCCTTCTTGGCCACAAGGGCACACTGCTGGCTCATGGTCATCCTGCTGTCCACTAGGACCCCCACGTCCCTTTCCCCTACACTGGTCTCCAACAGGTCTGTCCCCAACTTGTACTGGTACATGGGGTTGTTCTTGCCCAGATGCAGGACTCTACACTTGCCCTTGTTATATTTCATTAAATTTCTCCCCGCCCAACTCTCCAGCCTGTCTAGGTCCCTCTGAATGGCTGCGCAGCCTTCTGGTGTGTCAGCCACTCCTCCCAGTTTGGTGTCATCCGCGAACTTGCTGATAGTGCACTCTATTCCCTCATCCAAGTCATTAATGAATATATTGAATAGTACTGGTCCCAGTACCGACCCTTGAGGGACTCCGCTAGACACAGGCCTCCAACTGGACTCTGTCCCATTAACCACCACTCTCTGGCTTCTTTCCTTCAGCCAGTTCACAATCCACCTCACTACCCGATCATCCAGACCACACTTCCTCAGTTTAGCTGCGAGGATGCTGTGGGAGACTGTGTCAAACGCTTTACTGAAATCGAGATAGACCACATCCACAGCTTTACCACCATCTATCCACCGGGTTATGTCCTCATAAAAGGCTATCAAGTTGGTTAAGCATGACTTCCCCTTGGTGAAGCCATGCTGAGTGCCCCTAATGATCCCCCTATCCTTGATGTGCCTAGAGACAGCACCAAGGACAAGTTGTTCCATCACCTTTCCGGGGATGGAGGTGAGGCTGACCGGTCTATAGTTACCCGCGTCCTCCTTCTTGCCCTTTTTGAAGACTGGAGTGACATTCGCTTTTCTCCAGTCCTCAGGCACCTCTCCCGTTGCCCACCACTTAGCAAAGATGATGGAGAGTGGCCTAGCAATGACTTCCGCCAGCTTCCTCAGCACCCGTGGGTGCATCCCATCAGGGCCCATGGATTTATGGACGTCCAGGTTGCTTAATTGGTCCCTGACCCAGCCCTCATCTACCAAGGCAGATTCCTCCTCTATCCTGACTTCTGGGGCCTCAGGGGTCCGGGGCTCCTCAGGACAGCCTCCAGCAGTATAGACAGAGGCAAAGAAGGCATTCAGTAACTCCACCTTCTTTTTATCCTCTGTCTCCAGGGCCCCCACCTCATTCATCAATGGGCCTACATTGCCTCTAGTGTTGGCTTTACCTGCAGTGTATTTGAAGAAGCCCTTTCTGTTGTCCTTGACCTCTCTTGCAAGGTTTAATTCCAAGGAGGCCTTAGCTTTCCTAGTTGCCTCCCTACAACCTCTGACAACAGACTTATATTCCTCCTTCCATGATCTGTACACCCTCTTCTTCCACTTGAGTTTGCCCAGCAGTTCCCTGTTTAACCATGCAGGTCTCCTGGTACCCTTCCTTGACTTCCTACGTGCTGGGATGCTCTGATCTTGAGCTCGGAAGAAGCAGTCCTTGAATGCTAACCAACTATCTTGAGCCCCCTTACCTTCTAGTACCCTGTCCCATGGGTACTAGGGATTTCCCCTAGCAATTGCTTGAAAAGGCCAAAGTTGGTCCTCCTGAAGTCCAGGGTTGTGATTCTGCTAGCTATTCTGTTCCTGCCACATGAGATCCTGAACTCTACCATCTCGTGGCCACTACCACCAAGGCTGCCCTCAACCTTCACCGCTTCAACCAGACCCTCCTTGTTAGTGAGGATAAGATCCAGCAGCGCTCCTCTCCTAGTTGGCTCATCCACCATTTGCATCAGAAAGTTATCATCAATGCACTGGAGGAACCTCCTGGACTGAGGATGGCTGGCTGAGTAGGCCTCCCAGCAAATATCAGGGTAGTTGAAATCCCCCACAACAACCAGGCCCTGTAATTGCGAGACTGCTCTCAGCTGCCTGTAGAAGGCCTCATCACCCTCCTCATCCTGATCTGGTGGCCTGTAATAGACACCCACAACAGTATCACCCCTGCCAGCCTGCCCCTTAGTTCGCACCCACAAACTCTCAACTCGCTCCTGATCCGCCTCTGGACAGAACTCAATACATTCTAGCTGCTCACTCACATAAAGAGCAACTCCACCACCTCTCCTTAGTGGCCTGTCTTTCCTGAACAGGACATAGCCATCCATGACCACATTCCAGTCATGCGAGGTGTCCCACCAAGTCTCTGTAATTGCCACTAGATCATAGCCCCCCGACCGAACACGGATTTCCAACTCCTCCTGTTTATTCCCCATGCTGCGTGCATTGGTGTACAGGCATTTCAGGGAGCGAGCCGATTTCACCCTAGCAACTTACAGCAATGAAAGTTGTTAAGTGTCTACATAATAAGTTTCAAAGACACAGGTTTATTGTTGAATCTGTGTATGATTAGATAGTTTGTGTAAAATTAATTTTGTATGTGTATGAAGATAATTGATTGGGCATACACAATTTCAGATCTCACAACACTGAGGGATGAATTCTAATCTCAAATTAATAATTTGCAGTGTGACAAGTCTTGAATATCTTGTTGCTGTCATTACAAAAGCCAGTTGCAAGAGGATAGTTCACCCATCATCTGAGATTCCATGTTCTCTATTTGTTTGAAAAATGTGTTCAGGGATACTTATATGGAAGTAATGCACTCATCTAACTTTCCATAAAATGCAACTGATTGGAAAAATATACCTAATTGACAGAAATAGTTTAAAACCCAGTGGCTACTTGATGAAAGCAATCCCTTCTCTCCTTCTGTGTGTGTTTCTTTTCAAAGACAGCATTGAAAGGATCCAAAACTTTTTCAGTTCATGTAAATTTGACATTATATTTTTTCCACCTGAGTCATAAAATGATTCATCATGGAAATCAAAAGCAAAGAGGAAACTTTAGAGCACTTTAAGAGGTGTAGTGTACCTAGAAAGCAGTTCTCCAGAGAAAATACTGGAATAGAGGAGTCCCGGAACTAAAATTTCGACGAGACATTGCAGATAATACCATAGCCATAATGTATAGACCTATTTCAGATTAATTTCCTAGGGACATGGCTAGAAGGATGAAACTTTCATTAAAATTAATGTACTAACAGAATGTGACTCAGCAGAACTGAGATGGAGAAAATATAGTTTCCCCTAACACAACAGCTGCCCTACCTGCTAACCCTACTTTTTGATATATCTCCTGCCACTTTAGATGTCAACTAGTCTGAAAGGTTGATGAAAATGACAGTGGAGAGAGACAAATGACATATGGCTTGACAAGTCAGCATGCCACTCTAAAAGCCATAAATGGCAGGATGGACAATTGGAGAAAGAAAGGGTAAACCCAATACAAAAAGAGTTAAAAAATAATACATTTCATTGTCCAACAAATTACACAGTCAAAAATTGTGAGTTTGGTGAAAAAGAATTAATTTTTTAAAGCAGGAATTATTATCAAATTTCTGTTATTTGTTTTTCAAATTGCTACCTCACGTTCTGGAGGTGCTTTCCAAAAAAAATATAAAAAGAAGAAATTTACTTAAAAAAATTTAAAGCTAAAATTCAGGTAATCTGTTTATTCCAGAACAGAGGAGTTTATGAAAAGCACAGAGTGATGAAAAATGCATGAAAAAAAAGTTGTCAGAAGTAATGGGCAAAAGTCCAGTAAAAGAAGATGGAGATGCAAGAAAAGTTTTATATCATTAATGCTAATGAATCCCAGCTTTGCCATTCTGGAGCTGGATTGTTTATTGGTTGGGGTATTTTTTGGGGAGAGTGAAGGTTAACCTAGGGGTCATAGGTAAAGACAATTTTTTTTTTTTTTCTGTATTGAAGAGGTTTTCGAATGGAACAGGTAAAAGATACAAAGGGCATTGTAAAATTCTGTCAGTAATTGAAAGTGGCCAAGGGTTTTAGATAGGGCTTATAGAGCTAAGAGCTTTGTGGGACAGGACACTGCTAAAAGGACATGGAAATTTAGCCATAGGTAGGGAACAAGAGTGAGTGCTATGCTAGGTCAACTGATAGTAGCAGAAATTGCCTGTCCTTAAGCGTTCATTAGAGCTTTGTTTTTCAGATCTTCAAGAGCTGTTCCTCTTTAATTGTTGTTCTGTCTTTCCTTCTGTCGTTGCAGCTTCCTTTGTAATATGAGCTAAGTTATTTACTGCCTAAAAATAAAATAAAATAAAATAAAATAAAATAAAATAAAATAAAATAAAATTACCAAGACGTGATTTTATGTGCAACAGAAATGAAATCTGCAAATCAGCTAGTTCGATGACAGATGTATATTCCCCAGGAATACCCAAAGGAATGTATTTTACTTCCTAATTCTTATGCTACTTTCTGATCACTGGAGACCAATTGAATACTGAATTAATTTTGATCAAATAAAACATTTCATCTTTGACCTTCATACAAGGAAAAAAAAATACTGTACAAAGTAGGCTGTCACCAGAGGATAAGGATCTAGCTGAGAGTTAAAGGACAAGTTATTTTATTTTCCTAACTTTCACAGTATGGCACAAAAGCGCAAAACAGCAAATGACTTAATGGAAAGCTCAGTAGAGTTCTTGGCAAGTCTTCAGTGAATTCTTTTACATTCTTCTCCCCCCAGAAAGTAGCAGCAGATGTGTTCACCCCATGATGCTATATAATTGCTCTGAAAGATACTATGAACAAAAAGTTTCCATAGGAAATGTATTGTTGATACCCCACAACACAGCAGAAAAAGTAGGGTGCCTAGGGATAAAGAATAAAATTAATGAAGACACCTAAGCGATTTATAAGCCCAAGCTCCATTTCCAAAAGTGAAGTATGCTTATAAGCCCAAACCCTCAGAGGAGCATAGGACTTAATATAGGATGCAGTAAACTCAGTGGTGCCACAACTAGACTGCTACCAGTACCTGAGCTAGTCAATTTAAAGTTGGCTCACGTATCTGTGGTTGCAAGACTACCCTGAGGGTTATTGACTCAAATGCCTAATTCATTTCCGAAAATGGGACTTGGGACTCTTATCTGCCTTAGACCCTTTGGAAACATATAGGATATGACTTAGCCTCGCAAGGCCCAAAGTGTCTTTAAGTGCCGTTGCCATCACAGGGAACTGAAAGCATCAGAAGAAAACTGGCAAAACACAAGTGTGTTAGTTAGTTAACAGAATGAAGAGAAAAAGCTTGCTTCTTTTTTTTTTTCTTTTTTTTTTATGTAGCAGCTACTGCACAGTATTTAAATTTTAATAAAAAATAAGATTTATTTCCTTATATATTTATCTACAGTTGGACTTGGTGATCTTAAAAGTCTTTTCCAACCTAGATGTTTCTATGATTCTATCATTCCATCTACAAGTTTAGTGATTATACATGGTGTTTATATATGTCTATGTCTACATACATTATTGATACTGCTAAGCATGACATGACATATCAAACCAAGTGGTAAACCAGGCATAAATCCAATGCATCCTTGCCAGGAACCTATCCATATGATGATTAATGGACTGAATAAATACCACATATACAGTAATCTCCCTTCAGAATATTCCCATTACCCTAGATAACTAATAGTTGCTTCATCACATTTTGATGCATATTTTGTCCATATAAAACAAAGTCTCAAAATATGACTATACTCTCAACAGGTATCTGTTTTTATACAGTAACTGTATATTGTTCAGCCTTGTCTTGTAGACTCACCAATGAGATCTGATCAGAGGAATACAGTTGTTGATAGAGCAGCAAGCTTATGAGAAAAAAGAAAAACCAGTGATTGTGTTGTAGTTGTCATGCTCTGAATATGTAGGATTTTTCATAGCAAGAATACTTATAGTTTGCTCCATTATTAACCCATAGTAACCATATGTAAGGATCATGTTAAGAATTTTTCCTTTTAATTTATGGTGCATACTATATCTTGAAGTAACTACATTTGATCTAATGAAAGCATCACTTCAGCTTAATGACAAGAGTTTTCTATGATGGAAAGGCAAAGAACCTTGCAAGGAAGTCAGTTGTATTGTCTTGAAATGTATTACCAAGCTTTAGCAAAACACAAGTTCTGAGTGATACTTGGACCTATTTTTCTAATCTGTTGTTTTACCACCTGCCCAACAAGTTTTTGTTCTCAACTGCTCCATCATACATACTTTCCATCTGAAGTTCTTTCATAAGCATAAATGCAAAATATTTTCACTTTTCTACTTGTGTACTTGTAGAGTAATTCTCTTCTAGAAATTGAAATAACTTTCTGATCCCTGAAGCTGCATTGGCTTTATGCATGAGGGACATAATCATATATTATTTGAAATAGTGACTTACTCCACCACATTCTGCAGTAATGACTTCTGTTTTGCTTTTACTGAAGAAGGCATGTATCTTTTGTTTCTTGTATTTCAGTTTGATATCATTGAGGCTAAAAATGTATTTGACCAGGCTCATTTAAGGTGAAGAGTCCCTTCAGTCTTCACATTATTACTTTTGTCACTTTCTTCTTTCTAATCTGTCTTTGAAGGATCTCATATATTAATTTTTCTTTCAGTTAAAATGGCTCAGGTCTGATAGTGCCCTCATTACCCAAACTGTTATTTCTCCCTCTGGCCTCACAAACTGTTTTAAATGATGTTTCTTTGGGGGAGTCCAGCAATGACATTCTGAGTAATGCTTTAAAAGATGGGTCCCAAATTGGATTTAATTTACATTTAATAAGACATGTATTGTATGGCAAATTAATTATAACTGACTGTTGAACGTGGTTTTTGAGAATTAATCGTTAAGGAATGAATAGTATGTTTATTATATAGAGGGTTACAGAACATCAATTATGTTTCTTTCCAGTAATGAAGTGGTATTTATTTGACATAAGTTGATTATTTAGTCAGGTTTAAAAGAATAATTATCCGAGTTCTGTAAACAGTCTCTGTTAATTAAAAAAAAAAATAGATAGAAGGCTTCACACAAAAATCAAATGGATTTTTTTTTTAACTAACTCTTTCTTTTTTGAATGTTTTTTTACTGGTAATTTTTAATTTCATCACTTCTGTAAATGACTCCAAATTAAGTAATGTCAAAATATCTTTGTAGCCATAAATTTGCACTCAATCCACTTTAAACAAGGGATAAATTAGGTATCATGTTTTCAAGGTACAGTTCCTTGCAGGGTGTAGGGTTTTTTTGGTATCTTTGGGCTGCAACAAATTTGAAAGAAACTAACAGATAAGAAGTTATTTCATTGTTGCATGAGTTTTTTAAGGTATGCACTTCAGAGAAAATTTGATTCCAAAGTTTTGGTTGTTCACCCAAGTCAATTCAAATGATGTACCAGAAATGCATCATATTGTTTTGATAATTTTGTTTGTGGATTTTTTTTTTTTAATACTCTGGCATTATAGTTCAATTTTTCATAGATTTAGAATTTCCCAACTGACTCATATCATCTCACTTTTACTACACAGGTCTTATATAAATCTATTAAAATATTTCACATAGATACTTAATGAGCATTTCAAGAAGAGTTAACTACTGGCAGTAAAATGGATCTGTTTCTTCATCACCTTGCTCCTTCTGCAGTCACTGGCACTTGTGCAAAGTACTGGCAAGCAAACTGTAAAACATGATGAAGTACTTTTGTAAATCTTTACCCTATTGCTCATAGGTTTAAGTGAGTACTTAAGGAGGGAGTAAAAGCAACCCCAGTCACTACAGAATATATCTGGTTTCTTCTAGTTCCCAGTTCTGGTCACAATGTTGATCACATGGACTGGAGTGTCATTTTCATTCCTGTACTTCTGACAGAAGAAGATTTAGAAATTTTAATGCTGTGTATATTCTTGAACTGATACATGTGTATCGTATTAAATTGACCTTTCTGTTATTTTGCAGTTTTGATTGGGTAGCCAGTCCACTTTTTCTTCTATATGCTACTATAATAAGGCTATAAACAATGCAGGAGTCAAGTGACCACCCAATCGAAGTATAAAATATTGAAAAGGTCAGAAGAGTGCATCTGACTACTAAGATTCATTGAATATAAATTAGGCATTAAACTCCTGATACCACGTTCCCTTGACTGAGTAGTAATGAGAATGGAAAATGGCAGAAAATTAATCCCTTCTCATTAAAAATCTTGCAATGAGAATGTGGAACTTGGTAGAAATGTAACCTGTTCTCATTACAGTCTTCAGGAAAGCATCTTTGTGGTCTTCTTCAGATGTCATAGCAGTGAACTTTCCTCCCTAATAAAATAGTACAGGGAATGTGGTTACATTACATACAGCTCCCTTGCATAAGTCTTCTGCACTGTAAAATTATCCTAAAGTGACATAACCCTTTTCATTCATTGACACTGGAATTTCTCTTGTATCTATAGTTCATGATAAAGTGAACATACATCTGCGTCAGCTCTGTTTTCAGTGCTGCCTAAAGCAGGTATATGCCCACATCCCATTGAATTTCAGTGTAATTTGCAGATAAAGTTTCCTTAGAGTCTTTTGCAAGGTCTAGTCAGAATCAACTGTGACATAAAATGAATAACCCGATGATAATTATCCAAATAAAAATGTGTACACATAGTTTAATGAGTGCAGATTATCAATGGGATAAATACCAGGAATATGCTTACACACCCACCCACACACGTACAAATTTCTGACAGAAAAGCACCCACAGATTTCTATTCTTCACATTAAATTCTGCTGTGCCCACAACATATAATTTATCAGAGTGAATTTTACATGCTCCTTGACTTTGAAATGTATCCAGACTTTTCTCTAACAGTATTTGCATTGTGAGAGCAGGAAAAGTAAAAAACAGAGAAAATACTGCAACTAAACAAATCTGTATTTTGCTTTCCATGAAAAAGTATGTATAAAACAAAATATTTTGATGGACATCTATAAGTTAAAATTAATTTTGTTTCTCAGTAACTGAACACAGCAATCAAGAAAATAACCAACAAAGTAAATTTATTTTTGATACTGAAAAATACGTGTCAGAGTGGTTTGGTTATGAAATATGAGGAGGAAAAAAAATGATCACATAGTGTTCAATTAGGTTATTGGGATGACTTGTCTCCTACTCTATGGCAGTGCTGGGATGCATTTGTCCTGGTGGGAAGAGTGCCCCCTGCACACTGGCTCTGCATAGGAGTGCATCCTGGCAGGTGGTCCTGGACTGGAGACAACCAGTGGGACCTAGCTCACACCTCCTGCCTGAGGACCCACATGGCAAGTGCAGTTATTTAGCCAACAAGGTGGCTCTATCCAGCGTTTTCCATTGACACATTGGGAATGAAACCACAGTGCTCCTCTGGGATCCAGTAAATCCCTGATACCATAAGAAGGGGTTGTTATGAAGTGTGGAGGGTATTAATGAACCGGAGAGAGAAGGACTTCTGTAGGAGAAGAAATTCCTAACCCACTCATCTGCATACATACACACTTGCACATTCACACATATTTTTCCAGGGCTATAAAAACTCACATGCCAACCAGAGACAGCCAAACCGAAGGTCTTTCCATGTAAGCTCCAGCCCACTTTGTGCAGCAGGAAATGATAGCACTCAACTCTATGGCTGCTCCAAATACCCTTGACAGCTGCAGGTTGCAGAATTACCCACAGGCAATCCAGGAAAAGCATCTGTAACTTAGAACAGCAACCTGTCCTGTCTAAATTATGCTGGCAGCAGTTCTGGCTCTTGAAACAGTCTACAACTGGGAAAGTAGAAAAGAGCTGTTCTCACCTCTTTCTTCTGATCTGGCTGCACCAGTGTGTGAAATGACTCCTACTATCAACGTAAGTGTATTTTCTTGATGTTGTTGGTGTGTATTTACAAATATACATACTCACGCATAGACACACACATTATTATGTATCTTCCCCAGCACTTCTCTCTCTCTGTAGGGAAAGATGGATGGATAGATTAGATAGATGCATTTTTTTTCTCTGAAAATTGTCACGAAAAGGGCTGTTTTCAATTTGACATTTCTTGCAAAACGGTTGCTAACTTGTACAAGCAATCTGCTTTCCTTATTTTTTTTCATACTATTATTTTATTGAAATTTTGTGGCAATTTCTTTAGCAAAACATTTTAAGATATGCTAGTTAGTTTCCTGTCAGTATCTGTGAAAAAAATAACTTTGACATTTAAGTAAGTGTTGCCTAGGAAGAAAGAAGTGTACTGCAGATCCGAAAGGGAGCTGGTATACCACAGATTTCCCTCCACACCAAGGGACTCTGGAAAGAAGACTGCCTCAACGAAGCCAAATTCTGTCCAGTGTCCCTGTGCAACCTACAGGGACACACAACTTAGGGCAGATCAATGCCACTAGCACACAATCAACCTGGCAGAATCAACAAATACACCAACACCTAAAACCAACACCATAGATACTTTAGTGTCCATAAGACTTCCTAAGACTTTGCCAAAAAGATCCCCTTATTTGTAGCACATTTCCATGTCCGTGCAAAAGATTCACTAGCACAAACATACTTGCTCTTTAGCTATCTACCAATTTCTCATCCCACAAAGCCTGTGTCCCTTCCCAGGTTTTGCTAAATGTCTATGGGATACGTTCCCAGATACATAATTTCCTTTTCTTTTTTTCTTTGTTTTTCTTGAGGATTAAACTGCAGGTTTCACAGCGTCCTCTGACATGGGCCCATGTGATTTTGCAGCTTCTCTCCAAGTACTCTCTTTCCAAGAAATATTTTAAAATTAATCGTATTCTTGAATTACTTTTATTCTGTTTTTTATCATGTAGAGCACATGAGAACTCATCTGTACAATCAAAATTTTTCACATCATTTAATATCAGTCACTGACAAAAGTGACTGTTATCCAGATACGCTCATCTGGGCAGTCAAGGCAGTCAAGTGGGAGAGAAGAACAGCTCATTTCATTGTCTAATTTCCACATCAATAATCACAGTTCACAAATATTAGCCCTCCTTACAGCATCTTCCATCTTTGTAGTATCACCCTGTGTTTGCTTAAAGAGGCACCTCATTTTCTCTTTCCTTCTGAATGTCCATATTCTTGAGACTCCGAGGTGTCAAAATTGAGTAAACATCCTTCTCTGGACTCCTGTGGTCAACAGCTCCAAAAAATGACCTTGTTCTTTGAAAAGTACAGATCCATAATTCAGTACTCTTTGCAACTATAGTTCCTGACCCAGCTGTGTGAAATACTGACAATGGTAGGAGCACTGTTGTTATATTTGTCACGGCAGTCAAATAAAAACAGGAGACAGAAGGATAGTTTCAAACAGGCAGCAAAGCAAGAGCAAAAGCAAAAAGAGCGCCTGTGTTTATTTTGCTCCATTTTTTATATCTTCCCCCCTCTAGCTGGCTAGCTTTATGATTGGTTGCACTTGCTGTTCACGCGCCCGACCACAACCGCTGATTGGCCATCACGCGCTGGGCACGAGTCCATAGTTGGCAGCTGGAATATCACTCCGTATCTTGTTTTTCTCACATCTTGTTTTCTTGCTAAATTCCTTCAAGGTCAGGGCCGCCAGCAGCCCAGTCCACTCCCTCGGAGCACTGCATTGCTTTTGAGTAAGTGCAACAGCTTTAGAGCCTCCTTCCTGAATCACAAATGGGCTGGATGATTCATGATTATTTGGTTACTGTAGAAGTATTTTTAAGTACATTTACAAATCCATGATTAATAGTTCAAAAAAAAAAGTTCAGTATCAGTTTACAATCTATTAAATGTGAACGACTTCTGTACACCTGGTCACTGAGACGAGAAGTTGTTCAAGATATACTGTGTTAGGAGTTGCCCCAATGGGTAATATCATTGGGGTGACCCAAAGAATACAGTGATAAAAAAGTTCTTCCAGCTACTTGCAGTAGTGCTCCTTGGAAAGAGAAAAAAAGAAAAGCTGGTGGACTGAAAAGCATTTGTCAACAAATCACTTGCACTTTTCCTGACTTTAACCATGGCATAATTCCATCCTTCTTTAGGAAGGCATGCTTACCTAAACAGACTGACATAAGCAGGATTTAAGCATGTGCTTAATGATGGATAGAGAGTAATAAACACCTTTGTGAACACTAGTAGATTTAAGAATGAAAGTATATTTTGTTTTCCAAATTGAGCTCACTAATTGACTGAACATACCAAAAATGCAGTGCCCAAAATGCAGCACAGTCTCTTTTGGATCTGCAGGAGAGCAAGGTTGGTGCTTGGATCTTCACAACCACCACCACCAAGGCAAAACTTTATCAGAGGTGATAAACAAAAATGAACTCCATAAATGTACCATGTGAATAAGTTACTCCATGTGCCTCCTCTGAACAAAAATCTTAAACAAATGAACATTATTGAATTGCCCTTCATGTCAAACGTTTAAAAAGAATATGCTGAAATTCTATTTTTGACATTGGCATAAACATACATTTACATCACTGTATAATGAAATAGAGATTCTTAGAACTTTCCTCACATCCATTATCTCTTACAGATTAGTCTATGATGCACAGACACAAAAGTTGATATTGTTATAAGAACAATTACTATGTCAGGAAAATGACCTTCTTGAGAAAATTTGAACTGTTTTCTCTCTCCTGTGAAAAATGTTAAGAGTTAAGTGAACCTGACGTACTAAGGTGAGCAACTTGACAAGAAAAGCATAGAAGGAGGTGGAGAAAAAGCCAAACTATGACTATCCCACTCCCCCACTTCTGATCATCCCTCTGATTACTGATTAGAAAAATATCCTTACAAAGGAGAAAATTACTCTCCAGTCTCAAAACTGGGACTTTTTATTGTGTAAACTGTTGTATAATATAACTATATATTTCACTAAAAATGCATTTTATGCCACGTTACAATTAAATTGTTGACTAAGCAAAACTAAGAGTAAAGCATGGATTAAATGATGATCCTCAAGCATTTGGTTAAAACCAACATTATCTTCTCTCAAACTACTAATTCTTACTGCGGAAGAGGTAAGTACGATGACATTAGTAAAACGATGACATTTCTCAGCCTCTTATTTTGTCTCCCCAGTATAAAATCAAGGAAAATTTTGCACCACTCTTGAAAACCTTCACTGGCCAGCATAAAAGTATGGTCTGTGAAAGAAGAGTGGGCTGGAAAGAAAGATTTTTGAAAAGTATTTGAAACGGAAAAAAATCCTTGTGGATAATTTTATTTTTATCTTCAGCATCAAATTCTCCTGTCCAGGAGTCAATGGGCTGATCTGAAGGAAAAGTCTGAGCATATAATCTCTTGGCTCAGTTTAAATTTTACATGTTGACAAAATATCTCCTTTCTATTCTCTATGTCTTGTGGTATCTCATTGTTTATTATCTGCTTACTTGTGGATCAAATACAAAAGTTCACTTGCATTAGTCAAGAGGTCTGTAATGTTCTCAGGAGTCAAGAATGATCTGAAATCATATAGTTGTTCTTTATAAAGCTACCTCTTAATAGGCAGAAATACATAGTGGGAGCAGAATATCATTTAAGTATTGCTGCTTTATAAGCTATACGGAGCTTCAATGCACTGCCGTGCCAAATGAGTTGCAAATTCTTGTTATAATTCTTGGAATTATAATAAAACACACACCTTCATGAGCCTATTTGGCCTGAATTTTTTTAAATGTCCTACATATTTTTAACTCAGATTTCAAGTCATGCAGCTGTTCCAGCTACACAAAGATCATTCTCTTGGAAACAGTTTATTTAAGCCATACTGTCACTTAGGTATCTTTCATGGATCCCTTACAAATAGTCTATTGGCTCCTCTCTCAGCCCTAGAATTTACCAAATTCATGAGACATCAGACTAAACCAGATGCAGGTTGGTGAGGTAGCTCGCCCTGCGATAGAGACTTCATATCTTTGGACTTGCAGCTCTCCCCAAAATTTTCCATATGACCTCAGTAAACACCAGATTCTCAAGCATCTTCCCTGCTGTAAGATGCAAGTGAGAACACTCCTTTTTCTATTTACTCTCCTTAAACTGAGAAACAATGAGTGTTCATTGCTTGGTGTGGGACAAGATGTGGGGTTATGGTCTTATCTGCTCTTCCACATGCACAAGAGCTACCTGAAGGCCTGTGCAACAGCCCAGAAAAGAATGCTAGCACACTCCCTGTCACATCTCCAGCTCATGACTGGTGTTTGTATCTTTTATTTCTGTTGACTGATGGAAAGGCACATTACTAGCACTGCTTTGCTGGAAGGGCTGCATTATTCGCATCAACTCAAGTATTAATCTTTTCTTTATATAAATAGAAACAATACATCTATATTGCCTGCATCTCTGGAAGCATTCTTTGAGCAGAATTTGGAAATTTAGATTAAAGGAAAAAGATGTCATATTAAAAAACAAGCCTAAAGCTATCAGCCTTCTCCTATGGCATGGGACTTTCTGAGACACAAATTTCAGAGACAATAGAATACAGTACTACAACATTTGCAGTTTCTTTAGGGGGTTACAGTGCATAATGTGAACAGGTTATCCAAAGAGGGCTTTGCTACAGGAATTCTTTATTATTACTATTATTATTGTTATTGTTGTTACTGTGAATCTGTAATGGTGGTTTTGCTGCTGTATATTTCCTGCTCTGACTCCCAGGTACAGAAACGACAAAATACTTCAACAGATGAAAGGCTGTCCTTAGGGTATTTCCAACTCAGTAAGAAGTGGGAAGTACAAGACATCTCAGAAGAAAGCCTGTCTATTAGCAGTTTATAGCTTTATTGTGCACAGCCTGAATCTTTTGAGCAGGATCTTTGGGGCACTCTCCTTTTGTCCATTCTGAATATACCTCCTTCTTCGTCATCCTCCTTCTTTTGTCTTTTTTTCCCTCTTCTTTTTTTTTTCTTTAAACAAGGGTAGCTGCAGGCTGCTCTTCTTGTTTTCACTAGGGCTTTAGACTTCGGTATTAGGTCAGGTCTGTGAACTCTCCTGTTATGTTAAAAATCCTGAGACAAATCCTATTTCCCTTGTGGTCCATGAGAATTTTGCCTTTGACTTCAACAGGACAGGATCATACAGAGATCCTTTGTGCAAAGATCCAGGAAAAGAGGGCTTTCTTTTCCTTCACATTTAACCCTTTCCTAAAAGACACTGAAGGGATTGTCATTTTTGGTTGTTGGATAAATAATTTCTTTGAAATACTAAAATTATATAGCTCCACAGTGTAGACTTTCTCACGTATGTTTATTAATCCACTCCACCGAAGGGGGTGAAGATCGTTAGCTATACTTAACAGACATTAAAACTGAAGGACAGAGGCATTTACTCAAGGTCATCACAATGACTGCTAACAGGAAAAGGAGCTAAACTCAGGCTTCCTAATTTCAAAGCCAGCACCTTATCCTCAGGAGCCAGACTAGCAGCCTGAGAGGGACATATTTACTGAGGGTTTTTTCATTGTGCTAATTTAGTTTCTGAAAAACTAATCGGTGGCTTATGCTCTGAAACAGGAGTCAAACTACTACTTCTGTGTCCAATTCTCATGAAACAAGATGGAGATTTTGGGATAGGACCTCATATTACAATAATCAAGGTCTATACCTATCTATCTAAATCTCTCTCAAGTATTGGGGTCACAGCTGAACTCAAAAGGTAATAACTAGCAATAATTTATCAGATGCAATTAATGCAGGATAACCTTTAATAAAATTCAGTCTGAAGTTTCTGCATGGCTTAGAAATGGGCCAATGCCTCAGTTAAATTGAGGTGCCTAAACACCACATGTCCTGGTTTGGCCTAAACCAGGCCAATTTTCCTTTCAGTGATTTTTACTTTCAGCTAAGCCTCCTCTAAGTAACTGCACTTTCTGAAACTAACTGCATGTTTTGCAGACAGTGTCTGCTTCCAGGACTGACAACGCTTGAAGTTTGTAGTTATCGCTGAGGCACCGGTAGGGATGTTGTGCAGAAAGGCTCTTGCTGTACTTAGTCTTAGAGAAACTAAGGTCACAGCTAAATTCTTCACTGCTTACGAGTGAAGAGCCGAAGGGGGGTCGCATCTGCAGGGAGGAGCGGACAGGGCAGGTAACCCAAAAGTGACCAGCAAAGGTATTCCATCCCATACACGTCATTCTCAGTATAAAGCGGGGGGATCACGGGGGTCTCGCTCTCTTTCTGCTATGGCCGGTGTCCGAAGAGGACTCTGTCTGTTTTCCTGCTGCCCCCGATCCCGATTCGTGCATTCCTGAATCCAGCTCTCGACCGTCGCTAGGCCCAGCCTGGGCCTTCCCGGAGCCTGCCCTGCAGTGCCGGTGGGGACGTGGCTGACTTCAGCGGAGCTCGATCTTGATTTTATATATATATTTGTATATATTTGTATATATATTTGATTATTTTTATTATTATTATTATACTCTTTTTCATTATTATAGTTTATTAAAACTGTTTTAACTTTCCAGCCCATAAGTCTCTCTCCCTTTTCCCTTTCCCTTTCCCTTTGTCGGGGGTGGGGGAGGGTTAACAAAGAGCATCTGCCACAGGTTTAATAGCCGACCCAGCTTTAAACTGTGACACCACAGAAAAAAAATTGCTGTTGTGATACATCCTGTATCTAGTGGAAGCTCTTTATTTTGAAAATTGGAGGGGTTGTTTTGGTAAGAGACCCTGAAAAGTTGCATATCTGTGGATTCATCAACATCAGAAGTATTGCAGGTGCTAGACCTGACTATACACTAGCTAACACCAGGACTGGAAGTTAAATAGTCATTTCAACATGGTTCTGAGACCACACTAATAAGCACTAACTGGAAGTATGCATTGCATATTTCTAATAGCAATGAGTAATATGTCTCTGCACAGAGCTGCCTTGTACCATGTCAACTCTGTACCTATGTCTCCTCTACCTTTCACTGTGTGGTGAAAAAAATACCTGCTGAAGATGCTGGGGCTTTTGGTTTTCCAGACCAATGCTGCAGAGCAAAAGAGGATCTCATAGTTTAAATATGCATAAGGATTTGAAGGAGTTCTGTTCCTTTTGAGGTTTCTGTGCCACTCCAGAAAGGCTTTAGAAAAAGAAGGGCAAACATGTTACTTCTGGTTTATTTTTGTATTGAGTTTATATCCAATGAATGATACCAGGATGTTTCTCATTGGTTTCTATGAATTTTGTAGTACAGAAAAGTTCATGAATTTGGGAGCATAAGATAAGCATTGACAGAAGTAGAGAAGAGTAAGCGGCAGCATGGCTATGAAGGTAAAACCAATAATTTACAGTATTGATTGACTGTTGCCCTGACTCATTGCTGCTATGCTAGCTGTATATGGTATATTGCTACGAATATCAGACTATCCTATACTGCTATGAGTACCTAGCATTAATGCAACACTGTACTGAGATATTAGGAAAACAAAGTAAGCACACGTATATTATGAATATAGATACAGATTTTACAGAGAGGGAGCTAATAGGCCAAATTTTGCCATTGGCTATTCACCTGTAGCAAAAACAGAGATCAAAGCAGCTGCATAGCTGAGGTTGCTGAATCTCATAATAATCACAATTTAGCTTGCTTATCTGTACATAACATTTTATACTGTTGTTACACTTTTGGCCTGCATATTTCCACCCATAAACAAATAAGCTAGTCTGAGTGCCAAAGTTAATTTCTTAAACCCTCATCTGGACTTGTAAATGCGGGCCCCATTTTTCATAACTGTAAAGCAAATGCAGTCCCCACTCATTTTAATAACACATCAGGATGCTTTTTGAAAAAAGCTGTGACAAAAGACAACCTAGGAAGAAATATTGATATTTATATGTTCTTAGATGCAGTCATACAATTTCTTAAAAAATTCTGAAGTCGTCCTGGTTTGCCCACTTGGATGACAACTTCACATCCTTGAAATCATAAGCCACAGCATATCCTCCATGATGGGCAGACCCTGTTATGCAGCGTACCAAAGGGCAAAGAGAGACTGAGCATAACACACAGCACAATGTAGGCTGCTTTACAATGCTGCAGATACCCTCTGGCTTTGGAGAAACCAGAAAGAAACAATATTACAGGTATCAGTAAGTTCCCTATGCTTCAGAGACAGATGGAGAAAAACTGAAGGACCACTTAGGAGAGACCGGGATATTAAAATTCCTGTAGTCCAGCTAATAAACTTATATTTACACATGTTTGATCTCCATATTCTCTTTGAATAAGATTAGTAAAAAGATTGCAGTGAAAAAATCTTAATGGTTAACTGAGCTTCCAATTTCACTTGGTGAAAGTCAAGACCAGGTGTTGTATTAAACTGATTTAATGACTCTGTAATGGACAAAGATCAGATTGTCCATGCTGATTAAGAACAATTAAAAAAGCACTTCTGATACTGTGGACCTTGAACGTCTTAAAGCAGTGCCTCCAGACCTTTGAGAGAACAAATTGTCTTACACTTTCATGATTCCTGCCTTCCCTTTTTAGAAACACCTTGAGGTGAGGGTGGGGAAAAAACACAGCTGTACAACAAGTTTCTTGTGTAGATTTTTACAACTTCCCTTCAGCAGCAAAGTTAAAACAACTTAATTACATTAACAACTACATATGACTACTATATTAACTATGTTATGTGCTTTTTTGCAGTTCAAAGGAAATAATCAAATCTGATCCATAGCATCATCAGCATATACATGGTATACCATAATGTCTTTCTGAGCCCTCAACAGAACAATTCGTGTGCTTTCCTGGTGCCTGGCTGAGACTGAATAATCAAAAAGAGGAAGCTGTTTAAGACTCAAGAGTAACCAATAAGGGCAGGCATGTACAATAAGCTGGTGAGCAAAGGAGGAAACATTGGAAATATTAAGTAGCTTTTTTAGTTTTAAAATCTCAAGTCTTCAGCTATTTTCACTTTAATGAGAAGGAGCTCTGCTCGTGTCTCTGACTGCAAAATCAGAGATTTTTCAATATCTTACCCACTGCCAATGAAGGAATTGCACACGGCAGTCAAATATTCAGAGATGTAGTGGCAAGAGGCGTCAAAAACAAACACACATTTCTGTGAACAACTTTTGTGTACCTCTAAAGACAAACAGTCATGATTTTTGTACAGAGAGGTGTCAGGTTGGAGTAATATGGTTATATGCACTATACTGTAATGGCATCATAGTTTCTGTTTTTTTAAAAAATAATAATTAAACTCCTAAAGTAGCTGGGAGGAATTAGGGGATAGAATAGAAGGCACCAGCACCAAGTTATATTAGTTGGGAACCAAACACTGGAGTGCACAAAACAAAAAATATCCCCAGTTTGGAAATGTGTTTATGCTTCATTTGGACTTTGCAATGAAACCACTCCATACATTTTTGCTGGCTGCTTAATACCACTCTGAATCTAGACCTTCAGAAGTAAACAGAGTTCTGATACCTACCTCTTGCATTATCTCCTTCCCAGCCCTTTATGTCTGAGGATGAATATTTTCAGGCTCCGTCTCATTCTCACGATGTGAAGAGCTTTGTGAAACAGCTTTTCAAGTAACATTTCAATGAACAGAGCTGTAATGATTTCATTAACATAATGGTTGTTCACAGACTTAACGGTAACTGAACCAATGCATTGCCATTTCAGTGATGTTCAACAAAGTTTATTAACCCTGGATGTATTTCTTTATCACTGCTGCACTTAAATTTTAACGTAAGAAATGCACAGGATATGCATTTGTTTGCAAATTTGGTAATTTTCATATGTAAACATTTTCAGAAGGATTTAATATATTTCTATTTTTAGAAAAACTGTCTTTAAAGAGAATTGGACAGTACTGCATATAGGTCTTTGAACACATTCTTTATAATAACACGTGAACATCTAACGAAGATGGGGAAGATGATGAGTAGAATTACCTTTATTTTCTGTATCAAGTCTGTAGAAAGAATAGCTAAGAATTATACTGACTTATATTTTATTAACAAGCAGATTTTAGTCATTCATTCACTCATTCATTCATATATTTCATTAATATTAAACAGGGGTGATTAAATTGAAAAAATCTTACAAAAAAATCAATCAAGTTGTGTAAAAGGGAATCACCACTTTATGACTCAAACTGGATTTTTATTTGGGGTAAAAATCATACCAAGTGTGGTAAAGAAACCCGTTTAATGTTACTGCAGTGGTTCTGACTAGAGAGTAGATAAGAACTTCAATTCAAGCATTTAAACTGCTTCAAATACACTTTGCATTATAATTGCTGACATAGGTGGCTGGCAGAAACATCACCCGTACTCTGCGCTCCTTTTTTTTCCCCTGACGTAGGAATAAACACTTACAGACTGTACCAGTTTCTAGCAATTACTCCTCCACAAATACTCCCATTCAAGATCTTTAGAGAAGCTCTAGAAACAAGCTTTAACACACACAAGAGTGTTAAATAACATAAGGGTAGCCCCTGGTAGCACAACAATTCCAAGCTCCAAGTTATTTTTTTTCTGTAAAGTCAAAATACACTATTTGACCTTTGATTTTCTGTAGCAAAAAGACTAATCTCCACAATTTTAAGATTTTCAATGGTTTTCAGTTGTGTCCCTCAAGGAGGCAATATTTTTTTCTAATTGGGAATTAATCACATAATTAAGAGAAAAAGAAACCACAAAATAGGTGTTTCAGACCAAAAAGATTTTGGCACACATTATCTGAATTTTATTCTTTTCAAATGAATATATGGACCTGCCAACAGCCATCAGCATCCTACAACAGCTGCTGTGTATCAGTTTCCTTCAGTTGCTGACTGTAATGCACCACCTTTTGCTGTGCAATATCCTTGCTGAGCAAGCTGGGAACACACTAAAAGGGACATGTGTCCTTCCTTCGCTGCTAGTGTGCACTGCAGTAGTGTAATAGCTCTTGCCGTCCCCTCACTACACCATCTTTTCATCAACGAATGTCCACTCTAACTCTTTCCCTTCTGCAGTCATTTGGTAATCCTTATTTCACAAAATCCTACTGACAGTATTGACCAGCAGTCAATAGAAGAAGAAAACAATCTCCTTTTCCCCTTTCTACATGATCCTTTTCTGATGTTTCTGTCACAGTAAGGTATTATTTTTCTCTTTAGAGATCAGAATCAAATTTTTTTCCTTCATACATTGGGTAGATCCATGTTTAAACTAGCTAAAGCACTCTTCTAAATCCCTGCTGGTTTTAATGTAACTTAATCAATTTGGCCCCTACATTTCCCACATCTTTGCATCACACCTTCACAGGTAAGAAGCTCCTTCATGTTCAATCTATTGGCAATAGTCATGTGGTCTCGTTTGCAGGGTGGCATGGATGAATGGAGCTAATACGGTGCAATCTGTGCAATGAGAAGCTCAGTAACTAGAGAATAAAATAGAAATCATCAGCTTCTTGTAGTGTAACGTATTATTGCAATCTACTCAATATTCATACAGGAGGCAAATCCATTTCTGAAAGTCCCAGACAGAAGTTTGATATCCTCATTATTCTAGGTGTCACTAATCCAAGTGACCCAAGTAGTCATATGCTGCCCAGATGCTAACACTCCTGGTCCTCCTGCTGTTGCTACCACAAGCATTTCTGGGAGCGGTTTGCTGCCCTGTAGCTTGGTAAAGCAGTACTACCATGGCTAGGAACAGGCAACTGACACTGAAAGTCCTCAGGGTTGAGGCCCCTCAGACACGCTTTGTCCAAAATTGTGTTTTACCTGCCTGGAACTTTCTTTTGGCATATTTAGCTACAATGGCAATTTCTCCAATGACCAGGTGGCTATGCTTAATTTATTTTATTTCTTATCTTTTTATGGTGTAACCATAGTTTTTATATACATAGTAATAACAAACAGCTATTCTGTGTAAGCTAGAATATTCAAAACTGCAGCATAATGACGCAACGTAGAAAAACACAGAGCTAGTGTGACAGCAGAGCCCTTGAAAGGGAAAACAAGGGATGCAGTATAGAGGAGCACAGGGATGGGATGGCAAGAGACAAGATAATGTTGAAGGCTCCAGAGCTGGAAATAACTCACCAAAGGGCAGATAAAGAAATGCAACCACAGGAGCTGGGAAAAAACAATTTAAGGGTAACAGAACAGTGAACAAGCATTCAATTTATCTAGAACACACTATATATGAGAAATTTGAGTGTAACATGGACTTGCAGACCAAGGAAGACCAGGGTGTAAGACATATAAATATATAAAATTAGATCCAGGTAGAACCTAGAGTGAGGACATCTGAGTGAGGACAAAGATGTCATTGTGATCAATTTCACACTTTTTCTGGCAAAAAAAAAGAGAAAGAAACCCCGTCAACAGAACCACTGTCCTCCTGGTGAAGAGTCTGGGACACTGTCAGCTCCCTGTAAATCCCCTCCTCTACCTCCAGCCAAATGGAAGACACTCATCTTAGGACTCAGAGAGCTCTGGATGGGTGAGCATAACAGCAGAGAAAATGGGTACGTACTAGAAAGAGTGCATATAAAAATTTTAACTGTCTTGTTCTTATTTATTGCTGTTAACTTTTTTCTGTAATAGTTTCTTTTCTGTATTTTCTTTCTCTTTTTTCCATGTAGCAATTAGATCTGTACTAATAATTATTTGGTTAGGCTTTTAAGATTTCAATTACATTAACAATAAATTCTTAGCTTTACCTGTAAGGTGTGTTTCTGTTTTGTCAGTACAATATTTTGAGTGTAATGAGCTATCTGAAAAATGTAGGAATATTCAACCAGAGATCTATATCTGAACTACTCACCTTAAGCTTCCTTTAAAGTCAATAAAAATCAGTCCATGATCAATGGAGTCAAAGATGTAATTCATCTTAAAGCAAATGTTTGAATTATAGCCTCTGTTTCCAGTGATTATAAAGGGATCTTCAATTTGTAGCTTTGATGATATAACATCTACGCTGAAGACTTCTGAAGTTAAAGAGATGAGTTTCATTGTGTTTAGTACACGAAAGTTAACATAGCCTTTTTTTTTTTTTGTATGGTGTCAAAAGCTTATCTTTCAGTGTACATTCAGACCAACAAAAAGAGTATGTCTTTGGACTAGCAAATATCATGTTGCAGAGATTCAAGTAATCACACTGTTTCAGTATTTGTATCACTGGGAATTATTCCACTCAGTGTAGCAGCAGAAAAATCAACATAGTGAGCTTCAATCTGCCATATACACCATCACAGTCTTTCGAGTCCATGTACATATACCATGTACATATACAAGTAAATATGGCAAGGCTGCTTTTTTCCATGTTCATGACACCTTTTACTCTCAAACTTTCCTGCAGTTATTTAATTCTTACAGGAATATGTCTCATAAAGCAGCACAAGTTAAATCATCAGATGGTGTAATCAGAGTAGGACTGTTAACTTTAATGCTATGTGAGTATTTACTAGGGAAAGATATGCTCTGGTGTTCAGTATAATACACAGCAAGAAAGGAAAACTTAATTACTGGTCACCCAGTCTGGCATTATCTTCTCCCTCTTCCAGGCTCCTTAGCAGCAGAGCAAAGAATCAGTCTTATGGTTCCTCCATCCACAAAACACACACAAAATAATCATTCAATTGAGTGTGACACTGCTCATCTGACACATTTTTACTTCAGTAAGGGAGGCTTCCAAACCCCAAAGATAAATAAGAAACAGCAATCTCAAAATTAAGAACACCTGTGGAATATACCAAATATTTGCAAAAAGATAATTGGTAATTTTGCTCAGCTCTACCTCCAATAAATAAATTAATTTGGATACTCTATGTACTAAAGCAATCAGCATCCTTTACAAACAGGCCCAGCAAGGGAACACTGCAATTAGTGGGCACAGCCTTGATTTATAATGAACCATGAAATAAAATACTTTATATACATGAATACAAATATTTTGCATACTTACAGTGATTTGATCTTTAAATTTCAATTTGTTTCTTCTGAACAAGTGGCTCAGGCCTTTGACTAAAAGATTTGTTTATATCCAGAAAACTTTGCTTACTTTCACTAGTTTGCTTTAAGTAGCCAATAAATGTTGCTTGCTTTCACGAACTAATGAAGACTAATATAAAAATATTGGTGAGAAATATATTTATTTTACCATTTTCATTAAAAGTTGGATATACCTAGCCTCATATGTATTTTATTATCAACTTGTTGCACCAAGTTACAGAGGGTGCTTTAATTTTTAATAGTTTATTAGGCTCAAAATCTTCTTATGGGCAAAAGAAACATACCCAAGAATTATACTGTTAGACTAAGTAAATCTTAACAGACTAACCAGAGAACTGTTACTAGTGTCCTTACAGTGATCCTGATACTTATAGTTCAAATTAAATACAGTTAAAATGACACAAACACACTCGAACTTTCTAGTGTCTACCTCCTTTCTTTGCCATTATGCTCACCCTTCGGCTGCCCCTTTGGCTTCTCGGTCAATTAATGCCTTCAGCTGGGGCAAGCTGCCAAGTATCCCATGTCCTGTGCTGGAAGGAGCATGACACACTGATGATTCCTTCTTTCTCATTATAGAGTCCACTTTGGGTAATTTTTATGTGTTTACTAATATGCTCTACACTATGTTCTTTCTTCAATAGTCTACAACTCCACTTTGCATCCACATTTGCTATATATGGTGTTGGATACTTGTTCATTTTATTTCCTTAGTTACCCCTGAAGTTGCTTCAGCTGGCTCCCAAGGTTATATTTCTTTGATGAGTAGTAATCATCCTGAGCTGTTTACAACCCTGAGTCACCCATACCCTCCTGTGCCTCTCTTACCAACTCACGCCCATACTTCTCCATGCAGCATTTTATTCCAGGATCATGGATAGCTCATTTACACAGAATAACTACTTATTATTACAACCGTTTTGTTATGCATCTATATATATACAAAAGTATGTATGCTTGTGTGTGTTCATAACATATACACACCATAGAATTGTACAAAACCTTAAACACAGGAGGTAACAGTCCCCTGGTCATTAGATAATTGTTTTTAGTTATACAAGCTAAAACATGGATCCAGAAAGGCCAAGAGAAGTCCAAATATAGTCTAAAAAGCAATGAAGCATGTACTGTGATCTTAATGCACAGCCTGTGGGCTGTTACTAGCAGTGGCAGCATTGTATTTGCTGCTTGACAAGGTCATAAATTCTTTTAAAATAAAAACAAAAATTAGAGAAGGTCATTTTAAAGAATTTTCTTGGGCAGTATTCAAGCCATGTTGGAAAGAAAGTCCATTTATAGAGTTATAAAGCATAGCTTTCCAATAACAAAAAGAAGAGCTTTGCATGAATAAGAGAAGAGGTCAAGGATAGATCAGTAGTCAAAGCAAACAGTCACTGATGAAAGAGCTGGGCTTGTATTAGACAGGATAGAAAAACATGAAGGGGTAGACAGGGAACACTGGTACTTTCCACTGATGGAGAGGATGGAGTAAATGCTTTCTTCATGTTGTTAGGGATAGAACAAAACATAAGAGGGCTCATTTAAAGAAAGTAAGTTAGATTAGAATTTTTGTATATATTTATGTAAGTAATATATATTCACACATATAGTTTTCATAATGAAGGATAGGAAGCAGAACAAATTGCTGGAGAAGGTTGTAAAATGCCATTCCTGGGTAAAGCAGCAGTCCAGAATAGGCTGGAGAAACACAATTAGACACGGTACAGCACAATCCTCATTGGAAACAGTAGCTGGACTTAGAAATATTTAGGAATCTTTCTAGTTTTTCTCTTCGTAATTCTTCAGGTAGGCTCTTGTGAAACCAAAGAGTAAAGTACAATAAAATTAAGAATAATTCTGGACAAAAAGAAATAAAAGGAAAGGATGTGGGAATCACAGAATAACAGAAACAGCTAGGTTGGAAGAGACCTCTGGGATCATCGAATCCAACCTTTGACCTAACACCACTGTGTCACTAGACCATGGCACTAAGTGCCACATTTAGTCTTTTCTTAAACACCTCCAAGGATGATGATTCCACCACCTCCCTGGGTAGCCCATTCCAATGCCTAATAAACCTTTCTGTGAAGAAATTTTTCCTAATGCCTAACCTGAACCTCCCCTGTCACAGCTTAAGGCTATGTCCTCTAGTCCTCTTGTTAGTTGCTTGGGAGAAGAGGCCAACCCCCCACCCCGCTACAACCTCCTTTCAGGCAGTTGTAGAGAGTGATAAGGTCTCCCCTCTGCCTCCTTTTCTCCAGGCTAGACAATCCCAGTTCCCTTAGCCACACGTCATAGGACATACCCTCTAGACCCTTCACCAGCTTTGTTGCCCTCCTCTGGACTTGCTTCAGCACCTCAATGTCTTTCTGGAAGTGAGGAGCCCAGAACTGAACACAGTACTTGAGGTGTGGCCTCACCAGTGCTGAGTAGAGGGGGACAATTACTTCCCTAGTCCTGCTGGTAACACTATTTCTGATACAAGCCAGGTTGCCATTGGCCTTCTTGGCCACCTGGGCACACTGCTGGCTCATGATCAGCTGACAGTCCACCAATACACTCAGGTCCTTCTCCACTGGGTCACTTTCCAACCACTCTTCCCCCAGCCTGTAGCACTGTATGGGGTTGTTATGGCCAAAGTGTAGGACCTGGCACTTGGCCTTGTTGAATTTCATACCATTGGTCTCAGCCCATCTATCTAACCTGTCCAGATCCCTCTGCAGAGCCTTCCTACCCTCAGGCAGATCAACACTCCCACCCAACTTAGTGTTGCCCGTGAATTTACTGAACCTGCAATAGAGCCCAGGTGCCTCAGATTTCAGTAAAGAAAATAGATAACTTGTTGGTGCCTATGAAGATCCAGTGTTTCACTGTAAGAGACTACAAAGTCTTTGGTTAGTATTGCATATTTCCTCAGCTATATTGACCTAAATAGGGGAGCATTCTTGCTGTATTCAGAATAGAGCAGGGTTTAGCAGTGACAGCACAAAACTGCTATACTCTCTGTGGTTCTTCACTACAGCTCTGCATAGTCACCATATGCCCGGTTCTTATTTCACCAGCAATGCATTAGTTCTAGTAACAGAACTGATTCCAGTGGGTATATTCTTGGCACCTTGTAAGCACATCCTGTGATTTTAAGCATATATATAGATTCAGTCCCCTCTGAAATAAGATTCGCAGTACTTTACTAGCAAATAATTTTTTATTATGAAAAAGCATTGCTGCAATTTTTATGTTGCTCTGCATGAATCCTACACCGTCATCCATAAACAAGTATGAACTGAATGTTTAGTTGACTGACATCTAAAGGGCTTGTGCTCCTGATGATTTCTTGAAAATATATTGACTGGAATTATGTTTTTCAGTGAATTATTACATTCAAAACATAATTAAGTTACAAATGCATACAAGGCTCATGTTTTTTCTAAGCAAATTGATACTAACAAAACTACCGTACCTAAGTACACACATGAACATCTGCTTATGCCAGGCAGGAACAAACATCTACTCTTAACTCTGAAGAATAAATCTGGAAAATCTAAGGCTAAGAAAATTAAATTAAAACATGTCATGTTACATACTAGTTTTATGACAAAATATGCTAAACCGTGGCATGCTTCTGAAATACCAGAGGGTTTGTTTTCTTTTTCTGTATACCACATGGTTACAATGTCAAATTTGTACTCTAAATATAATTTCAAGAGCACCATTAGTGTGTAAAACTGTTCCTCTTTTGTAATATATTTCTTTCTTAATTAAGGATAAGGTGGGTTGAAGTTCAGTGGCTAGAAATGCTTATCCCAGGCAGAGGGTGGGTGGTTAGCTGCTGACAATGTTTGTTGGAGCACTTAGTTTATTACTTCAGGGTTTGAACGTGATCCTTTTCTTTGTGGCAAAGCTGGGTGTGTTAATGTATCCTGCAGTGATGTTAAAAGGCTTGAAGTGGTGATGCTGTCAAACTAGCTGTGTCGCCACATTCAAAGCTTTAAAGTGCAGTTACAACTTGAAAAATTAATATGAAAAATACCATATTCTTACCCAACTGATCTAATCCCCATATGCACTTGATGTATACCTGCTTACTTTACTGACTAAAACAAATGTTTTGTACTGTTAGCACTGCAAAACTAAGACAGCTCTGAAAGATTGCACAGGATTTCACTCTGGCTCATATATCACCAGCAAACCTGTCAGACGAATTCCAGCTTCCAGCTGCAGAATATTTATTACTCATGATGATGTAACAAAGAGGAAGAGCAGATTCCTAGTTGAATTTGTACAGTAGGCAGTTAAAAATTTCATCTTTTGACTCACACATAAGGAAAAAAAAAGCAATTAGGATATCATTACAAGACAATGGAGAATATTTATCCCAGTTATTTTGGTCTTGATGTCTGTGTCATTCAGAGGATCAAAAGTGGGGAGCTCAAGTCCTCTGTCCGTCAATGAGAAGAAGTAAGGGTCTCTCTCTGAGAAACAGGGAATGTGTACGTTTTGTGCATGTTAGATTTCAAGTTAGATATTTAAAAGAGCCTAAAATGTGAATTTGCACCAGTGTTACTCCCTATCACTTCAACAGTCTTTTTCTGAAGTATCCACACCTTTATGAATGTATTTGTGTGAAGTTTCTTAAGTATCCCTTCTTTATCAAGAGGACTGACACTTAATGACATCAGATTCTGAAGGATTTTTTTAGGCAGAAGCACAGGTTATTTAAATAACAATCTACCTATTTACCTACCTAGCAGTAATCTGCAATTCCTTTGTAGAATCTGTATCAAGCAAAATCACATTGCCATAATACAGACACTTTTATTTGAGTCAGGACTGTCTACTAGTGTTCCCTGGTTATTTCTGCATGGTTAATACCATAGTCAACTAAAGGGAAATAAAGGATATGGATGCTGTGTATGTCATCTGCACTTCTGAGGCTTTTCTCACTCTCTGTTCAATACAAGTCTCCATATATGTTCCTGTAGGTTCTTCAAATCTGGTGCCTCAATGTACTTCACACTGTCTCTTGTCCTTTTTGAACTGAGACCCCAGACATTATAGCTCTGTGCCTTAAAAGAGCCTTGATGCACCTCATTATCAGGAACCATGGCAAACCAGTAGCTCACTGTAGCAAAAAACTCAAGATATGTGTATATAGTCTGCTTTTAAACTCTCCTTAATGTGAAAAAGCACAGCAAATTTTTCCCAGACTGATGCAATCCACAGTTGACACCAAAGGACTTTGTTTTTCCAGCTTCTTCATTTCTAACCAGTACCACTAGATATATTATGAAATGAGACTGGATAAGAAAGCTACATAAGGCAATGTTTTTCTTTGTCTCTGTTTGGTCAGAAAAGACATACACTTGCTCAGTATATAAAGTGTGAGTTTCTGCCTTAAGAGTTGTCATGGTTTAATCCTGTCTGGCAACTAAACACCACACAGCTGCTCTCTCACTCCCCCTTGGTGGGAAGGGGGAAAGAATCAAAAGGGTAAAAGTGAGAAAACTCATGGGTTGAGATAAAGATCGTTTAACAGGTAAAGCAAAAGCCGCACATGCAAACAAAGCAAGAAAAGGAATTCGTTCGCTACTTCCCATCGACACGCAGGTGTTCAGCCATCTCCAGGAAAGCAGGGCTCCATCACGCTTAACGGTGACTTGGGAAGACAAATGCCATCACTCTGAATGTCCCCCACTTCTTTCTTCTTCCCCCGGCTTTATGTGTTGAGCATGACGTCATATGGTATGGGATATCCCTTTGGTCAGTTGGGGTCAGCTGTCCTGGCTGTGTCCCCGCCCAGCTTCTTGTGCACCCCCAGCCTACTTGCTGGTGGGGTGGTGTAAGAAGCAGAAAAGGCCTTGACTCTGTGTAAGCACTGCTCAACAGTAATGAAAACATCTCTACATTATCAATACTGTTTTCAGCACAAATCCAAAACATAACCTCCTACTAGCTACTATGAAGAAAATTAACTCTATCCCAACCAAAACCAGCACTAGAACTTATATGTAAAATTTCAAGCTCAAAAGAAAAATAAAGCACACAAAAAAGTTATAGACAACTGAAAATAAGTCTTAGGAAGAAATGTATGTGTATCCTTAATCAACATCAGCTAATTTGCCTTATACTGCTTCTGTGAAGATGTATTTCCAGCATCTGGAATTCAGGCTGTTTCCAGTTTAAGGTTCATCTGCTGGTCTTTGGAGGCCTCCATGGGATCAAATCTGACTGCTGGACATCAGCTCTCACACCATGACCAGAAGATCCCAGCAATAATGTCTTCTCAGTGGAAGCAATAAATTTGCTGTGATGCAGAAGGAGATTTGTGAATATGGGACACAGAATTTTCACAGGTGCTTAGCTGAGAAATGACCCTTTATTGTTTTCAGCCCTAAATACAAATTTCATTTCTTTCAGCTGAGCTTTCTTCCATCAATTCTTCACACAAGTAAATCCAATATCCCCTACCCCTTATCCCCCAAAAGAGTCAATCTGTTTCTCCCAAAGGGTACAAGATTAAAAGGAGTGTTCATTTCTGTTTTAAAATATTAGAGAGGCTTTTCAGGCATCAGGACTTAGAAAGCATGAAGATTAAAAAAAGACACAGAAGCAAAGGCTAGCATCATCCACAAATTTTAGATGGAACCACATGTTTTCACAATCAATAGCAGAAGAAATATGTGGCTGACAGTGATTCAATGATTTTAATTTCTTCCTTTCCTTGTCCTTCTTTTAGTAGGGAACTTACTTTGCTACTCCCATTTTACAGATAAGCAGTGTACAAAGTGATGCACGAGGGAACTTCAGTGGTTTATTTGTGGAAACGTGTTAGTTCACACTAGACCAGAAGTCCAGTAAAAGTTTTACAAGTCAGCTTTCAAAATGTAAAGACTATTTCTTACTCTCCTAACTGACTGTCTATTTTAGGGTTACGCAGAATCTTCTGTGTCCAAATATGTGCTAGACACATAAAAAACCCCACGAATAGTGTTCATATAATTCAATTTTGAAAAAAAATGTCACCAGCAACCTGACGTAACTGAGAAATTTGTTCAAAATGCTGTGTACAACCTACATCACACTTCGCTCTCTGAGGTCTCTTTCCATGTTTCTGAGTCATCTGCCTGAAGGTTCCATTTTTGTACGGTACCATTCTTTGGATGAAAAGGCATAATTGTTTTGCTGAGGAAATCCTAATTTCACTTTAGAAAGATATTCTGAGGCCACAGAAGTGCTTATCTAGAAAATATCAGACAATCTATAGAAAATACCAGTAGAACATTTCCCTGATTTAACAGTGGCACTGAAACTAATGGAGTGCCCCTCAAAAATCTTTGACAGATGGCTGGTGACACCAGATGACTCTGGGGTCCTACTGCTTCTGGCAGCCACCGTATCATTTGTTGTACCTAAAATCAGCTGTTAGAAGTTTGGCTCTCAAATTACAAATTACCTTGTCTTTGTACAGAATCAGCAATGAAAAAATAAATAAATAAGGTCCCTGAATTTTTCTTAAGTTATTGAGAGTTTTATGAGCACAGCTAACCTCATTTTCATATTAGCTTGTATGCCTATTGCACACATATGCATCTTAAAAAGCACCCTCAGTGATGGAAAATAAAAGCAAATGACAGACATGCAGAAAAAGTCACCTCTGCAGTGTTAATTCAGTCTTGGGTTTTTATTACTTGGTCAGATACTTACACATGAACCCTGCCTTGCTCAGCACAAAGATGGATTACATTCAGGAAAATAATGAGGTGTTCAAAAAATTTTTATCTTCTTTTTTGTAAAGTGTGTCCTTAGGTCTTGTTTGCACTGCATTATTCAAACTCTCCTTTGAAACCATTTGTTTAGACTTCTCTGTGGTGCCAATGACTATATTTCATGAACAGCAATGCCTTTACTTTTACAATTGCCTATAAAGTATGACTGTAATATTATCCTCATTTTACACTGGATAGCTAAAGCACCAAGACTAAGAACCACTGATTTGGAGAGCCCACTGTCTGGAATGACTCAGACTCGAGTGCTCTGCCTGCTCCACCCTGCTCGAATCACAGCTCCCAAAGACTGCAGCCTCCACACCAGTCCATCAGCACCGGCTGAATTCCCATTTGGGGAACTCCTACCACCAAGTATCAAAGGCATGTCTTAGAGAAACGGGAAAGGTCATTAGTCAGCACTCTGAAAAATGTGTTTTAAGCAGCTTGCCTAGCATCAGGCAAAAATTCTGCAGCAATATCAGGGACAGAAATAGAAACGAGCTTTTCAATGACTTCACCATGAGTCAACCTTTGTAGCCTTGCCTCATGCATGGTACGAGTTCCAGATTCTGTAAGAGGGAAGTGGGGCGCTCTGGGGAAGCATCCTCCCTCATGTTCCAAGGCATTTCATTCCCACAGCCCAGTCCAGCTGCTCTGAGATTGAAGTTGGATCCTGTGGTATGAAAGAGTGCAGAGATGTGTCATTAAGAACATAATGGGAGCTATGCTGGCACAGACCAAAGGTCACTCAGTATCATCACATCAGACAATGGTTAGTAGAGGTTGCTTAAAGAAGGAGTGTAAGAAGCAGATGAAATATGGGCTGACATCACTTTCTGCCTTGCAGCAACAAGAAGCTTAAGATTTCCCCCACCCACACCTTTTATATTTTTTTTTCTTTTTTAAGCCAGAATTTTCATCCAGGATAGTGCATTTAACAGTCACCAATGGGCATTCATGAAATAAAACTGTCTAATTCATTTCTGAAACTTTTTTTTCCCCTGCACAATATCTTACAGCAAAAAGTTTCACGATTGAGGACTGCAACAAATATATTTATCCAAATAACCTACAGTCCTGTTTAAGACACTCTCCTTGCTAGGCGGGGCTATGCATTTGAAACTCTCAGGTTCAGAAGAGAAATTATCCTGAATCCTGCACATTAAAGGATGAATGCTTTAACCCAAATGTACAAATCAAGATATTGATTGCTGTGTGTAACCCAAAACAGTGAATATATCAGGCAAGCTTTTTGAATGCTTAGACCCTTCTAGCACCCCAACTTACGTCCATCTCCTGTTACAGGTAACAGTTTCACTGACATACACCATATACAGGAATAACACTTGAATACTGACTTTTACAGTTCCTAACATGAACACAAGGTGTTCACGTATAGTCAAGGGGCGTTATATATTTGGAAGCAGGTGATATTGCTCAATACACCTGAATGCCCAGTAGAAATAGCACTGTCTACTTTCTCCCCACGTGTAAATATACACATGTACACAAAAAAATGATGCATTCATTTTAATATTAAAGAAAGAATGAATTTATCTTTGAAAGAAAACTGGAAAATGTTAAAAATTCTTTATTTTTTTAAAAAAAAATCTCCTCTGGAGATACACCAGATGACTTTCCACCATATGATGAAATGTTGAGCATTTCACCTTAAATTCCTTGCTGAAGTTCATGGAGGTTGCTAAAATATCAAAATCAAAATGGCTTAGGAATATCCAGCTCATATGATTAGAAAGGTTCTACTATGTAACCTTGGAATAATTAAATCTTGCCAGTAGATCAGACTAGTAGCCATATACCAAAACTATACAGGTAGATATCAGTCAAATGAACCACAATTCAACAAAATTATAAATGACTGACCTTTATCAGGTAGCCATAAAAAGGAGGAGCAACTATCCGTCACCCCCAAAAGCTCTCTTTTTAAATCTCACTGTTCAGCCCATTATAACTATCCTAGCTTATAAGCAGTAAAATGTTTAGTGGGACAACTTAGCGAAGCAGAATGTATGAGAGAAATTATGCAGTTAATGGGGAATTGCTGAAGTTGTAATTTACTAAATATTGTTGCAGATTCGTTGTGTCAGGTTGCAATGAAAGGAAGATCTTCCTAAATTAATTTATACTGGTTAATTAGCTCCTAGATAATAACTAACTCTACTTTTATGCAACATGAACCCAATATTTTTAAGCTGGATACCTGAGGTTAGACAACCAAATTCTCACAGTAACAGCTGCTGTACAGATCCTTAGCCTGAGCATGGACTTAGATGGCTGAAAGCAGGCAGCCACATTTGAATATTGGTTTGTCACAATGCTACTGTGTTGGTCCAACAATCAATATAATTTGTTACTTCATTCTGATCAACCCCTCTATATCACAGACATTTGCTAAAAGATTTGTTTCCTGAAAAATGAAAGTAAGGATGAAAAATGAAAATTGGGCTGCGTGTGGATTGTTATAAACACTGCCCAGGAGAACAGAGGAGTACAGTAGGTAGTTATTTATTTGAGTGGCACATATTTACCTGAGAGTGCTGGACGCTCTTCAATAATGCATACCACCTCAAGCTAAGAAAGTGTGACTAACTAAAGGCAGGGATGCAGATGTCGCTGTGTAAGCCTTTTCTTCCTTTCTTCAGTCTTTTATTTGCAGTGGAGAGGGGGGCAGAGGGGGAAGGAAATTATAAGAAAAGTCTTGGTGGACTACATTTGCTGCCTGGGCTTGCTCCTGCTGTTTACCTTTAAAGAGGTCTTACATCGCTGCTGCTTTAAGAATAAATAAATAAAAATAAGTTAAAAAGCCACATCTTCAAAGAATTTGCTTTGTGAAAAGCCTTGACAGACTTTTATAACTAACTATGGAAAAGCAGCTGGAGAAAAAGTCACGCCTGCACCCCAGATTCAAAAAGAATCCAAACCAAGGCATATAATAGCTGAAAAGGTTAGCTTTGCTTTTTTGGGGAATGCATTATCCTTCCAAAGTACGGAAAAGAAAAAAACCTTGATAAAAATATTTTTTAAATCCTGCCAGTAATTGCCTATCTCTGTGCATTTTTAATACTGAGACTCTACAGCATACAAACTGGAGCAACTCGATGAAACTAATGGGGCTAAGGATTTGACTTAGAGTCTTTCCGTGTTTTTCCTCTGATATATGGCACTTCCAGGAAGGGCAGTGCTACACCAGGAAATCCCAGTCAGGTGCTGGCATTACAACAGAAGAACTGGGCACACGAAGTAATGACACTGTGCTACAGCAAGTGGGCAGTTTTAGCAAGTGGCCATTGACAAGTTTAACTTAGGACCAATACATTGGCTTTCATCTGTGAATTCCAAAGCTCTTTAGAAACAGTTATAATTCTTAACTTGAACTTCGATAAAGGACTTCTAATTATATGCAGCATTCCCAATGAAGCAGAGAAAGTCAATTCCAGAACAAGGATCAGAGCTGAGCTCCTCCAAAGACATGCCTGATGGGATTAAACCAGTGGGCTGAACTGTTGCTTTTGGTCAAAAGTTTATAAAACTGCATTTTGACACCTAGATAGCTCAGCGAGGGGAAGGATTTCATATTGTGGGTTGGTGTTTACCAATACTTCACGGACATTTCAGATCAATGTACGAACTTATCACACTGGGTGGGAGGCTGGTTTTTTATTTTATTTGCTGGCAGTTCTCTTTAATTAATTGAGTCTAGCTCTACTCTTTTTGAAATAGAGAAAGCCACATAACTAATGGGTGGAGCCAGCACATGCTTTGGAACATTAATAGACAGAGAAATCTGTATGATTTCAGAAAAGCCCCCAGTAGGCAAGGTGTGAAAGTCACCCTGCTCTCTGGCCCCACACCCCTCCTGTGGGCTGCTGGGAGAAAGCATCACTCTGCAAGCATCACTTTGCACTTTTCAAGGCCAAGGATGGAGCCACCTTCTTGCAGTAAGTGCAAGAAGTGTTGCTGCTCTTGGGCAACTTTTAACTTCCTTATTTCTCTTCGAGGTACCTGAAAGAATCAGATCAGCATGTTCAGAAGGAAAGTCCATCTTTCTTTACTTTGTGCTTTCACAGACTTACAATTTACTAAATGCTCCCCAGGGGTCAACTTGTGTAGCAGCACTGTGCATTATGCAGTAACTACCATCGCAGTACTTACACCAGCACTGGAGAAAATTATACCTGAAATGCTCCCTTTGGTTTTATAGTACAGAACAGTGTCCTTCGCAATGCCTCCAACTTTACAGTATAAAGAGCTAGAATGACTCACTGTCCTACTTCAGATTCATAAGAAGGCAGACTTTTCTCTTGCAATTAAGGAAAAAGAAAAAAAAAAGTTTTCTTTCAGGCATCTTCTATTCCAGCTGTAAAGACGTGGCAGGCAATGTAAATTGAGCATTCCTGGCAGGTAGTTTCTTCTTAATGTTTATGGGTCAGGTTGTCAGACATAAACAGCAGGGTCAGCAAACTTCTTTTCTACAATAAGTGACATACATTTTTACTTGTAGAGATCTAAGTGATTTTGTGATCTGGTCACCTTATCCCCATGTTTGTCTTCCAAGCAAAATTTTAAATGAACTTTAAAATGATATTTTAAATTATCTTCAAACAAATGGGTGTGTCCTATATCTAGATGCAAAAAGCATTTTGTTTTATTTCTTTCTCCTTTAGGTACTGTGCCAATAATACAGGTTTTCTTAACATTGCTTTGTAATAATACAAACCAGCCACCACTGACTATATTTATCTCTAATGGGCATCAGTGAAAACAATTCAATACAAAAGCCTTCCATAGATGGGAGTTTCCAAATGCTGAGGGAGCCTGTACAGAGATGTGAACTCAAAGTCCTAATATTTTCTCAGACTCAAAATTGTTTCTTTAACTGTTTAGAGAATACTGATCTGAAATTATAAAATCAAACTATTAGAAGTGCAAGATACCACTTGAATTCAGGGTGAAACACTAATGATTTGACACCTTTCCTGGCACCAAGAGATGAAGCTTTTACAGTTTAGAGAGATAAATATTTCTACCAGAACCTCACCAAAATCTTACTAGGGAAGATAAATATATAGATTTTCTTAATCTAAGAGAGACAGAAAGCAGAATCCCTTGATCTCAGTATCAGAAGAATTATTTTGCCAAAAATTTCCTCTGTTGCTAAAGCTTAATATCATGGATTTAAGGAGAGAATCAACAGGGTGCTCAGAAAATGCTATTTTCCATCAGGATTTCTTTTGATTTTTCGTAGATTCTTATATCCATATTCCCTCTTACGATTTTTCGTCACATTAAGTGATTATACAAGTATAGATGAATGTTAATGTCTTTCTCTTGGACTCTTATATTGTGGAAGAATGAAAGGAAACTATGGAAACTTTATGAGGGCATTGCTTGCCTAAGCACAGGCACCTAGTGCCTAAATGACACCTTAGGATATCCTGACTTGTCTCTAGCTGCATTCTCAAACAGGTGTAGGGTCACTCTAAGTTCTGTTATACACCTACCAACCCCATGCTAACACCTGGGATAATCTAGGTAATCTAATAATAGCAGCAGATATCTTTAACATAAGCAGCTGGATTGCTCCCCTATTTTGGATCAGTGTTAAAGATCCAACTAGCACCAGCAAAGTATGGCTTAGAGATGTTATTTTCATAAACCCTGTACCTCGACTGCAATGGCAGCAACAAGGATGAAGGTCAAATAAATACCTTCTGATTCTCCTTTTAAATAACCTTCACGTACTGAGAGAAAAACCCACTGCCACTCAGGCTAGGTCCCAGAATTAGAGAATTATCATGGACAGACATCGTTTCACTCTTCCAAATGCTGTATTAATCAAACTCTCTTGTAATCTTCTGCAGTGGCAGCAAAAAGCTACTGTTGAGGCAACCCTAGAGCATCCCTCATGAACAGGCTCATGCTGAAATCCTCAGTTTACAATATCTTCTTCTGAACAGCCCAGAAACTTGGCTTTAACTGGTATACATTGCAGTTTTCAGAGTAATTGTGACATTTTATTTGTATGGTTACAGAGAAAAATATAAATAGTTCAAAAAAGGGATGGAGTCAGTTTCCATTTAGATCAATGGGAATTCTCACATTCTTCTTCTGAAATTATATAAAGACCTTAATAAATAAAACTTTATTTTACTTAAATAAAATATGGAAAGGTACTATTCCACAGAAGGTAAAAATAGTCTTTTTTTTAAAATGCCAGTATCTGCAGGTTCCTTCCATTTCCAACAGATGTATTAGTGTCACATTTCAATTTTGTACTTAATGTCAAAATATGATATTAAAGAAAAAACAACCCTGGTTCCTCATTATGCTGAGCTGTACTTGCATAATTATTCTTCAGGCTGCACTTAATTATATGCCCCACCGTGTGTTACTTTTCAGCATCCTAAGTGGTACCACCTTACTGCTAGGAATATTAAACAATGAAAGGCAGCACTCTTTTGTTTGGTTACACAGCATACTGTGTCTGAATTCAGTCTCCTCTCACAGGTCCCCCCTTCTGGCTTCTGAATTATATCCTTTACAAGTGTTTCAAAGAAGGGCACTTATAGTCATGCTTGCTCTACAGTGTTAGGGTTGGTGTGTGCTTTTTTGTATTTCCTGTATCCCAAGATTTCCCGCATTATTTAGAATGGAGTTTAAAAAAAAATAATGAAAGAGAAGAATGAAAAGAACAGAAAAAGCAAAAGAAACTACTGAGATTCAGAAGTTTAATTTCAGGTCATTTTTTTCTTACCCTGTCAAGATCAAAAGCTAGTAATCAAGGTGACAAAAGAAGCACTGGAAAAACTACTTATCTACAAATAGTATTTCTTAGATACTTAATACTGTGTTACCCTAAAAAAACAGGAATATTTAAGAATAAGTGAAGAAAACCAGGCAGCGACTAAAAAGATACTGAAGATTTTGCTCCAATACGATTGGATGGGAGTTCTGATCAAGCCTTGTATATCCTGAAAGATTTTTCATCATAGTCCAAAAACATGGGACTTCCTGACTTCACAAGTGTCAGATGTTAGCAGATTAACTAATTAACTAATTCAGAAATGTTGTTTTTATATAAGAATGGTTTTTCTGAGAACAATTTAAAAGAGTTTGATTCTGAGGAGCACATTGGCAATGTCCAGATGCATGAGACAGATAGATAGGATTTTTATATGGTCAACACTATTCTTTATCAGCCAGAGAAACTGTGAATCCTAGGTCACTGAAGTAAAATAAAAGACTCTCATTGATTTAAATCAGCTTTGTGTCAAACTGAAAATGAGGATATAGTAGGAGTGTCCCCAAGATGGGAAGGTATTTTAATAGTTTAACTCAATAAAAGTTTACTTTTTTTTAATTTTATGGCTTATTTTGTATAACAATATTCCAAATTATAGTTCTAAAACAAAACTCTTCAAAAAAACACCCAACCAAACAAAAAAAAAAACCATGCTCAAATTAAATCTTACTGATAAATCACCCTGAAAAACAAAGAAAGCTTTCAATCATTTCCAATCAACGAATCCTAACGTTTCATCATAGGCATATTCACACTTCAACAAGGTTCCACTTCTGCCTTTAAGCTTTTAATTAATAATTGTGTTGTCAAAATGCAGAATCATGAATAGTCCTTAAGGCTTTTCCTGTACAGAACATGATGAATACTTAGCCAATCAAAAGTTTATTTACTTGTTAAAGAGTATGTCCCTTAAAAGTAGGTTCAAAAAATCAAAATTACAGGCTTTTTGCCATTTTAAATCCCATTTTGAATGTTGTAGAAAGTGAATATCTGATAAATAATTACTGAAAAAGGTGCTTCCCTCTGAATTGTAGACTGCTGTTCCATGGATGTTACTTAGTATGATGGGTTTATTGTACCATGCTGGGTACTATGGGGCAAATTTTGTCATCCTTACTCACAGTTCATTCCAAGGATGTAATTTTCTTCATAGAGTGGAGATGCGTCCAAAAACAGTGGAACCTATTCTTACTGATTCACTGGATAAAGAAGACTTAATAAAATGTAAAAAAAAAATGTTGAGAAAAAAACCAGATTGTTTCTAAGGTGAGTATGTCAAAGACTGGATAGTTTCTTTTTAACAAAGCTCAGATGAAAACTAGGCTGTGATGGGCTTCTGCTTACTAGCTACCTTTGTAATCACAGCTTTCCCAGTTTGCAATCATCTCTGAAGCTTCCAGTCCCTCTTGGCTTCTTGGTCCTGAATTGTGAAGATAGACTCACAACTATTGAGCCTATTTTAAAGCTACTGTTTCATAGGCAGGCAAATGCGGTAAAATAATGCCCAAAGACAAATGCTGACAGTCTTGCTTTTTCTCTACTGAGAAAACAGTTCCTTTCACAGGCTGAAACTGCTATGGTAGCTGTTTCACTGAACTACATAAAAATTAGAACAAAAGAAATACCTGTAGTTAAAATGATGAAAGCGGATTTATTTACTGAAAAAAAAACTAATAATTTTTTATGCAAATAGATGACTCTCTCCCAGTGTTTTTCAACTTCTTTTCTATGAAGCTTTCCAATGTGTTGAAAGGGCATCATAGTAGGCATTTTGCATTGTCACTGGCTTACCTCAAAGTGATATGCAATATCCCTTGTTTACACAAACAGCCTGCTCTATTTTGAAATTCTTATATTTGCTCTCATCAGCAGCATAATGAAAGATTAGAGTTCTATGAAATCAGAGAGATCTCCCTTTTCAAGCTAGGTGTACTTCACTGCATGGTTTATGAAGGACGCTTTTCTTTGGGTTTTTTTCTTTGGTTTTAAAATAAAAAAAAAAAAAAAGAAGGTGTAAAGGCATTTGGAGAATAGCTGAAAGGAACTGAATTCTGCAGATGAAAAGTTTTGTAAGTGCCTTATGCTTTTGTGGATGAACTATCACAAATAGCTTCCAGTGATCTTGTCCTTGCTGACAACAGACAGACAATGATCAGATTGTACTTTCCACAACCTGGCTTGGCTGCAAGTTGCACTGACTCTCCCAGTTTCCAATTTCCCAGTTTGCTGGGAAAAGTTGCAAAGAAGTGTCCCTATCCCCAGCTGTTCCTCGCTGTCTCCATTCCGTAAAGAATTGTCCACAAGAGGGCTAGGCATAGCATAGATCGAAAACACAAACCAAAAATCCATAAAAAACTTAGTATTGGCAACAATGTCATAATTGGATTTTGCCAAATGAGATTTTTCTAAAATACAACTTCTATGGTAGGTAGAAATTCATAAGCTTGTAAGACAGTTAATTTATACAACTTATGCACATCCATAAGGCTTAACTGACAATTAGAAATTACAAGTTAACAAAAATGACCACAGAGCAGTACTGTTCATAAAGACTTATTCGAATAAGTAGATTTTGTTTCAAAAACAAAGAAATAACACCCACCATGCAACAACAGAAAAAGTATTTTCGAGTGCTAAATAAGGAACTTGTCTTGCAAGAAAACAGTTCCTCCCTAAGGCTACTCTGTACCTTCATGGTTCATTGTAAAACTTCAAACCTAAAAAACCCCCCACATAACACCTCTTCTGCTTTCTTTGCTGCTATTTCAGTGTGCCATTGAACCAAATATGCCCGTGCCAGTGAAGGCAGGGAAAAAAGAGGAACTGAAGAAGTGAAAAAGATAAATTCTGCAAGACGTATTCCTTTGTTACTCCATTAAGAAAATTAAGTATGCTCTTTGGGCACTATGAGAATACCTTTTTCCTTCATCAAACTGACAGAACTGAAGGAATCAAGTAAATTTTGGGGCTACTTCCACAAAAAAGTATTAATTCTTTCATGGACAGAGTGTGATTGACCTTAGCATGGTTCAAATAAAGGAATGAAGTCTTTTATCTGACCAGTGTGATAGCTGTTTCCAGCCCTCCACATTTTTTTGAACCTGGTGAGAGCACCCCTCACTAACAACGCACTGAATAGCATGGACTAAACAGCGCAGCCACTGTCCTGCTCTCCAGTCTGCCTTTCTTCCAAGAAACCCCCTCATCTATCACTGTATTTGGAACCAACACCCTCAGAGATGTAAAGATGCAAAAAAAGGGGAAATCAAACTGAAATTTCAGTGAAGCTTGAATTTAGAAAAGCTGCAGTCAATATCCATAGTTCAGACAGTATAAAATCCTACAATAGATTTTCTGCATTTATTTCTTTTGTTTTGCTAAAAAGCTCTGACTACATGATCCTAGGCAATTTAGGAACTCAAGTTTTTCAAAACTCATTTAATCCAGAAATACAAATTCATCATACTGTAAAGATACTTCTTCACTATTCTGGGTATGAACAAACTGGGGAAAAAAAAAAAAAAAAGGACAAAAAAAAAAGGAGGAGGTTCATAAGAAGAGTAATACAGCACCAAGGCTTTCTGCATAGAATGTTGAGCTTCATGTGTTTTCCATAAACTCAGGGTACAGACTGTCCTTAAAGCAGCTTTTTATTTTTGCTTTTTTCACCTTTATTTTTGCTTTTTCTCTAATAAAAACGAAGAGAAAACCATGAAAAAGCATTTGGATTGATGCCCAAAGTCCCATTTTAAGGTTGTGTGAGTTCTTCTCCCAGATACCTAATGGTACAGAGAGACAATTGTAGACAGAGAGCTATAAATTGTTCACTATGCGTAAAAAGCTCTACTGAAAGAGCATTGTTAAAGTTGCGAAATCAAGTACTCAAGAGACAACAAAGCAAGAATTAATCTTACCTCCCTTCATATGCAACATCATGTAGTCTTTATATACACCTTTACATGTTTTTTTTTCTAGACCCTCCCTCCACCTCATTCAGGGTATGTGAAGAATGGAGTTCAATTAATGAGCAGGTCTTTGATATTTTGTTATTTTTATTGTTCAGTGTGTGTCTCTAGGCCTCACCTATGCACACCACTCAAATGCTGAGCTGAAGACAGAATCATTCATTTCCTTATGGGCTTCGCTATGGTGCTCATCACACAAAGCTCTGTGAGCTTCATGAAGGTTAATTTGTCTTAACAAAGTCTCTCTGAAGTGATAGGATAATATATCCCACTTTACAGACAGATAGCACAGGCACACAGACAACAGTCAATGCTGAGCTACCCAGGACCCAGGTCATGGTTTTTTTTGTCACAGTTTGTAATAATTTGCACCTTCAAGTACAGCACCTATGCACTTTAATTGCAGCTGTGACTGTTAAGTGCTTCTTCATCTCAGCCCTCAGGATCTTGAAATGGGCATTCAGAAATTAAAAGCACACCGTTACTGACCATCTGTGAAACATCTGATGTAAGGGACTGTGCATCATTGCTCAGGAACTCTGGCACTCAGGGATGGACTCTACTTCTCCAAGCCATAACTTAGCTGCCCTGAAGGGAAGGCATCCTTTCTCTTCCAATACTTGTAAGAAATAATGCAGAAGTACCACGTACAACGGCATCCTTTACTTCATGGGCCTGAGCAGGAACCCATTCTTAGACTAGGACAATTTTGTCTGCTGAGTGAAGTATGGGCCCATGTTAAAAATAGGAGGGGTTCACCTGAAGTAGAGCTTGCTCATAATTGCATGCAAATGAAAGGAATGAATTAAGATAATGGACAAACTTCATTATAACATTTTCTAACTTTGAACCACTTCACTGGTGCTTCAGCTCCTTGTCACGTCTTTCTTTTCTCTTGCCTTTGTCTTCTTTCTCCAGATTCTAATTACAGGGTTTTTTTGCACAGCTAGTTCCTTTGCACGTCTCTTTACTCTGTGAAGACGCCATATATGCACTTAGTCAGCATTCAAGGCTGTGAGGAGTTTAGGCACAATGAATGAACACAGGCTTCTAAGGGATGTGAGCTGTTATTGAGTATATGCAACCCATATTGTTTTCAGACCTTTGAGTATGGCCAAATGTGCAGGAATTTTCACAAATATGGCAAAGGTGCAACGTCCAAACACTAATGATAACCTATAAAATATAATGCACCTGATCTGAAGAGTAAGAGTGTGAGGTTATTTCAAATAAAAGATCTTAAAGGTAAAACAGTACTTATTTGTAACCTTTATTTTAATCTCCTCCTCTCCCACTGTTGGTTTCATAGATAGTTGATATATGTTTGAATGAAAGTGGGGAAAAAAAGCCAAACCTAACCACCACCACAACCTCAAACCCTGAAAGACATAGCTAACATAGAAACATCACAGCCCAAATGCTTAGTTTCACAAAATTACACATTTACAAACTACAAGCATGGAGTGTATGCTTGTGTTTATGCAGAACAGTAATCAGAACAAGCAATCCCACTGAAGTAACAAAAAGCATCATTTAGCAAGTATTCTTCAGACTGGTAAGTGCCCCAAATGCTCCTAGTTTTGAAAGGTTGTACCTTTATTCTCTGTCATGATTAAGGTTATGGTGTTGCTTTCATTGTGAAAGAGCTATCTGTTTCATTACCATTTCTGGGAGCCCATGGTGACATCATACACAGATATGAGAAATTCTTGTCCCAGAAGTACTTAAAACATACAGTTTTGTTTAACTTTTCTCTGTTCGCAAAGATTACAAATTCTCTAAGCATAGCCAAGGCTCTCACTGGTCTGGACATCAGTAATTCTGTGCATGTGTTATCTCCTTAAACTGAATAAATATGTAATTGTGTAAGAAGTCCCACTGACACTCTCAGGTTTGAAAGGTAACCCTCCACAAGTTTTTGCAGAATTATTATCAAAATAATTACTGTTGAGTTACGTTGCTACTAGCTCTGCTAAACTTGCAAGTATAGAAACACTGAAAAATGGTTGGTTGGTTGATTGGTTGGTTTGTTTTCCCCATTACAAATCAAGCTTGTTCGTAGGCTTCCTATATATTTTAATTACTTATAGCAAAGATACAGTGATACTGATGCAAAGAGGCAACAGCGATATGCTGGGAGAGGCTCATACGAACACTTGGGTTAACAAAGCCAAACAGCAGTCCTCAGTGAAGAAAACCAACTTCCTTTTAACTTTTAGAAATTTCATCAGAACATGCAAAATTTCCCTTGAGGTAGTAAACAAATCTTTGAAATAACAGTAATGATGAAAAAAAGTTGAAAATATCAAACAATCAAAATAATGTCAAACAAAATATCAAAAAAACCCTTTTTTGTTTTGATTTTTAACTGAGCTTGTTGGATAGCAACACTCAGTCATGGTCTCATGCAGAAAGATAAATCATCAGCTGACCAGCTTCCTGCAGGGCAAGGTAGCCCATACCAGTGCATGTCTTTGTGGGACCAAAGCACTCCAACCTCATCGCTGACTGGCAATACAATAGCTTTCATTTCTGACCTTTATTGAGTTTGGAATCATAACCTCCATAGCCACGTTTTTCCTTAATAGTTAAAACAGATGCACAGACCTGGGGTCTGTAAGCTGCGAAGACTGGTGAATATGCATGGCCATTTAGGTTTTGAAGAAGCACTTGGTCTGGAACATCTACTGAAGTAGTAATAAGACACAGGATGAACCACACAATTCAGGTCCAAGGCAGCATGAATGGGTCTTCCATTATTACATTTCTTTGGCATCTTTGGAAAGTCATTCCCTTCTGCATGGATGTTCTGGCTATGACCTGGAAGAATGTCCAGTGACTACTCGACTGTTAGAATCACTGAAAGGGGGAAAAAGATGCTGCAAAAACCTCTCATAAACCATATCATTTCTGCCATAAAGCACAACTGATACTTCTTACGTAAGTTAGGCTACACAAAAACTCTTTCTACAGCTAAAAAGGCAGAGATTTCACACAAGGTAACTAGACACATTCGCTGCCCAGATTCATACAGCATGGTTGATTGTGGACAAACCACATCCATCAAGGTGAAATTTAACATTGATAACATGAAGTGGATTATTGCTCTTTTCTGCTTGCAATATTTGACAGAATCATATGGCTTTTTGCAGCACATGAATAAAGTGAAAAATAATAAACATGTAACCAAGTTTTAGGATTCTTTCAATTAAATCAATTTCCTAATAAATACATCCTCTCTTCTGATATTTTGATAATCATATATATATATTATTTTGTATCTCCCTGTGGCAGTAATTTAAGGTTTCATTAGTTCCATTGACTACAAGGTATTTGGGAGAATTGTTATTGTTTCTAAATTACAAATTGACAAAATTAAGTTTACCTATCAGGTGTCCTGAATTGGAATATGCAAAAAAGAGAAAAAAAAATAACTATTTTTGTTTTCTGCTTTTCTTCTAAACCAGGTGATGCTGCTTAGATTCTTTTTCCTCCTGTCTAATTTACATTTAACTTGACTGCTGATAATATGTGTCTAATTTGTAATTTCAGCTGATTACTGATGACGTACATGGGTTTGAAGTGAATCCTATAATCAGCCTTCATTTTCAGGAGTGACTTAGGATTTTGGCTGCCCATCTGAAAAGGATCTGATTTCTTTTATAGAAATTATTGAAGCATTCACCATCTGAACCTGTAAAGACCCCTATAGCGTGTGTCTAATCACTGAATGTCTCACAGTCCTTGGCTACTTCAGATAATTTAGGTACACCTTTAAAGACTTGTGCTTTTCTTTTGTTTTGCAGGTTTTATTTGGTTTTGAATATCCCCGTCATGACCTCCTTTAAAGTAATTAAAACTCTGTGGTAATAGAAAATATTTCAGGCAACATAATTGTTTTCCTATTTTGGGGATCATTTTAATAATTTAAATTATATTTGATTTATTGTACTCATTTTTTACTCAGAATTATTGCTATGCTTAAGATATGACATCAATGGAATAGACCATTACCACAGGGAAATGCGTTCCTTATTTTCTTAAATAATGATGGGAACTCATGCAATTATAAAACAAATAAATGCTAAAATGTAGACAAAAGGATTGTTCTCCAGTCAGATGACATTAGTTCTGTGAAAGAAATCTCTGCGGCTATGTCAGATGTCTTGTATGCATGTAATAATTTGGATGGTACAGTAAGTAAGGTGAAAGTTGCATCTTGTACCATTGTGGAACTGCTGCACTCCCATTCCCAGGAATGACAGAACCTATCCAGTTCTTCATCCAGCAGAAAAACATATTGTCCATGCAGATAAAATTCTCTTTAATTTGGTACTGCTTGTATCTTTTTTTGGTCTGTGATTAGCAGTTAAGTTGAGCTAGAGTGATTGTCAGGTGCTCTTTTCAGATTCTATTTAGTCATTGTTTCAGCCTTGTGAAGGTATTTGGTGTTTGCTTAGTGGAACAAGCGCTTTCTAGATGGCTTGTTACTACAAGCAGCACGATGATTTTAGTCAGAGAACTTCCCTCAGTGCAGATGTTTTTCAGGGTGTTTTGAACACCTAACACAGTCAAGGTTAGTCTCTCATATAAACATTATTAATATATGTAAGCAGAAGACAGGCAGACAGAAGGAAACATTCACTGCAGAAGGAAGCATTCTTTAATATGCTGTAAACATGTTTCCTGGTGTACATAAATATATATATTACTGTGAGCAATCTGTAGGATATCAAAATTCATTTTTATCTAGCTAAATTTTTTTTGCACATAAATCTATATAAATACATGTATCCTAGGCATACTCTAAGTATCATCTTCTTTATCTGTCTTTGGAGACAAAAGGAACTGCATTTTAATGTAAGATGCTAGAAGCATAGTTATTTGCAGCAGGCAATAGCGAGTGTAATAGGCTTACTGAGTAACTATTTTCCCCTCAGACCCTGTAAGAGGGAGAGAAAAAGGAGAAAACAGAAACAGCTTAACTCACCAAAAATCAAACCACTGCATTGCCCTCTTAGCCAGTGAGTGTTTTGGGATGTAAGACCAAAGATTACATCAGTACTATAAAGGCTCCTTGCTCTCTCTAGAATCACAAGCGGTACGCTATTAAAAAATAAAAAAAAAGAAAAAAAAAAAAAAGGCACAGCTTTACCCCACCATCGGAGTCAGTAGAAGTCAGAACAGGTAGAGAGGTGTAGAGAACACGGAGAGAGAGGGAAGGGTTAAAGACGTTATCTCAGCCATTAGAGAGAAAAGTTGAAGCAATACAAGCACAGTATATTTCTCTCCCCCCCCACTTCTTTCCCTCACTCCCCTCTTCCCAAGCTGGATCAGTGTGTAGGGAGGGCAGTCATCACGCTATCCTGAGCAGCAAGAGCTGACGTTGGACGAAGATGCCAGGTAGCTGAAAAAAGGCACAGAAGGCAGCTGATACCCACTTTTCAACGGGTTGTTTTTTTTTTTTTTCAGTCTGAATCTGGACTTCAAGCAACACAGCGCCTGAGACAGATCATCTGAACCACGCTGTATTGCAATACTTGCTCTTCCCAAAGAAAAAGACTCCACTGAGTAGCAGAATGCTGCCAGTGTCGCAGCTAGGGCTACAATACAAAGCCCTTTTGTAACATTTTAAAAATCTCTTTCTGTTCATATATTTAGAGATACATACATACACTCATATATAAATTCTTCCTTTTTTGAGGGTACCTTTGGCTTTTGTTACCCTGATGTGACTTCTTCTTCGTCTTGGAATGATGGGGATCTTTCTAGCTTACGTTGGATTCATTTTCTTTTCAGTTATGTATATTCAACAAGGACTTTCTACCCAAGGTAAGATTACTTATTGTCAAATACGTGTGTGTGTTTTTCTATGCTAAAACAGACTGAGAACAGGATGGGGGGGAGGGCATGAGGAAGAAGATAATAAAAAGAAGGAAAACAATCACAATGGGTAGGAGATGAGGACACCAAGCATCAGGATTATGTTTAGCTTAAAAATTGTCTGTAAATAGGAACAGAAGTGAGAAGTTTCCCAAAAGTGGGAATAAAACAGACTTCCTTTACTTGATTGCAAAGAGGGAAATAACAGGCACCTTGCAGAAGAGTAAAGGTGTGTTGGTGAATGGACATACATGTATTTGGGTTGTGCATGTTTGTATATATGCATGTATGCATACAATAAACACCTACCCACGCATGCATAATTATTGTGTTCAAACCAAGTGCCGGATGGCTAAATCTACTGCCTCCCTTAAAATATTGCAGTCTCCTTTCGTGCTGCGTCCCCTTTCCTCTCCTATTATCCTGCAATCCTCAGAGTTAGACCTTCATTTCGATTCTGTGTCTATGTGGATTTCTGCCTCCCCCCCCAATAAAAAAGAAAAAGAGAAAAAGACAAAACTGACTTCTTTGAAGACATCCCCCCGCCACCCCCGCCACCTTCCTCCCTCCTCGCCGAAAGGCGCGCCTTGCATTTCAAGCAGTCCCGGCGCTGCAGGAACCAGTTGTTCGTGTCCTCAAGGCTGCGGCGACTCTGTCAGCACCATGGACAGATCGCACGGGGCCGCCCCCTGCGCCCGCGCCCGCTGCCCCCCGCCCGCTGCCCCCGCCAGCTGCCCGCTGCCCCCGCCCCCTCCCGCTGCCCCCGCCCGCTGCCCGCTGCCCGCTGCCCCCGCCCGCTGCCCCCGCCCGCTGCCCGCTGCCCCCGCCCCCTCCCGCTGCCCCCTCCCGCTGCCCCGCCCGCTGCCCCCGCCCGCTGCCCGCTGCCCCCGCCCGCTGCCCGCTGCCCCCTGCCCGCTGCCTGTTGCCCGCTGCCCCCTGCCCGCTGCCTGTTGCCCGCTGCCCGCTGCCCCCTCCCGCTGCCCCCGCCCGCTGCCGCTTCCCGCTGCCCTCGCCCGCAGCCCGCTGCCCCCTCCCGCTGCCGCCTCCCGCTGCCCGCTGGCCCCGCCTGCTGGCCCCTCCTGCTGGCCCCTGCCAGCCGCCCCCCGCTCCCTGCCCGCCGCCTCCTTGCTCCCTGCCCGCTGTTCCCTGCCGGTAGCTCCCCGCCGGCTTTGCGAGCCTGTGCCGGGCTGCGCTTGGCGGTGCGGTGGGGGAGGTTGCTGGCAGTATTCCCCTCCGCGTCCCCACACCACTCACACGCACTGACCAGGAGGGGAGGGAACGACCAAACAAACAAAAAAAAAACAAAACAAACTTACAAACCCCGAATACACAAAATGCACAGTCCTTCTGTCAGTTTATCTCGGTGACTAGCAACGCTGAATTGGTGGGGGTGGGGGGCGGCAGAAAAAGGGGCATGGTATAAAGCTAGTAGCATTGCTAAGTATCTGTAAGCGAAAAAAGAAGTAACACTAGTTCGGTGTATTGCTAAATTACCCCACCAATTCCAGGTTAGCTGGGAAGACTGGATAAAGAGAGAAAGAGGGGAGAAGACAACAAGCAATATTTCCTTCGCATCATAATATGCTCTAGTCAATCTGTAACAATGCACAACAGAAAGCAACATTGCAGGGTCTTTCCAAATTTTTCCCTTCTTGAAACACAGATTTTATTTATTCCGTTGTTTGTCAGTAGTCCCCCTCACTTGACTATCATGTTTCATTATGTTGCAGAATTTTAAAGTGAGTTATAGGAAAGGATGAGATGGAAGCAAAGACTGAGACTTAAAGAAATACTGGTGCCCTGGACTATGTCCACCAGGATTAGTTTTTAAACCTAGCAGTGGTACACTGAAATGAGCAGATCCTGTTTGTTAAAGGATGGGGGCACAAAGGTGAGGGTTAGTTCTAGAAAGTGTCTGCCAGGAATGAGAAATAGAACATGTATTGCTTCTTGGTCTGATTATGCAAGCAGAGATTCTCAGAAAGAATAACTAACTCAGGTAAAGTCTTTGAAATGGGCATTTTGATGAATGGTCACAACCCGCACCTCAGAAGAGTGCCCGTTCCAACAGCCACTCCAGCCAGCTGTAGAAGGTTTAACAATTCACATGTCTCCAGCTCAGCCCTACGAAATACAATAAATCACTCTGATTTTTTTTCCCCTTCCAAATTGGTCTTTCACAAAATGTCTCGGTGAGGCTGGTGAAATACTGCATTCTGCCCAAGAGTATTTGGACCTAATTACATGAAACTTTACTAGCCCATGGGAGCAAGAAGGGGGGGTCTAGAGCATTTCCCATGAGCAGAGCTCAGAGTGTAAAGAAGGTGGATTTGTGCATAAGGGAAGAAAGGCATACCTGGGTGTGAGAGAAACCAGGGGAGATAAGGTGTGGGGAAACTGGAAAATCAGAAGAGAGGAGGAATGATAAAAGAAAACAGAGAAATTAATTAAAAAGGAGGAAAAGAAAGAGACAGAAGAAAAAATGCAACACAAAACCCAGAGAATAAACAATGAGTAGGTAACAGGAGATTCCAAAATGTTACGCCTTTGTTTTGCAGCAAAATTCACTGAGTTTCCCCGAAATGTCACGGCCACTGAAGGGCAGAATGTGGAGATGTCTTGTGCTTTCCAGAGTGGCTCCACTTCGGTGTACCTTGAAATCCAGTGGTGGTTTCTGCGGGCTGCTGAGGACCAAGAGGCTGGAGCGGAGGTGACAGGCACTCAGGTACTGATCCTCTGCCATGGGGTCCCCAAACCGCCTGGGAATGCCACAGGAGAAGGGGTGGAGAGGAAGAGAGGGAAGGAGAGACACAGAGGGAGAGTGAGGGAGCAGAGGGAGGTTCTGGATCTCCCCAAGGACTTAATTTTTACCATGAAATAACAGCGCAGGAACCTGCAGAGAAAAATGCCCACCTCAAGGGATGGTGCCTTTGGTGCCTGTCACTCTCAGGATGCAGCTAGGGACATTCACAAAACCACACGGATTTCCAAAGCCTAAATTGTTTTCTTTTTTTTTTTCCTCTCTCTCTCATTTTCCCTTCGGAAAGCAGCTTTTCAGAGACTGCTCCTTGTGGGAATTTTTTATTTCCCAAATGGCAAGATCCTACACATGCCCTCCAATTCACAGCTGGTGCAGTTGAGTTGGCAACCTTAACTCTGCATGCAGCTACCACAGGAGGGCACATACTTGGGGGGGTGGGGACCAGGGGGGAACCAATGCCCAAAAAAAGCAAAAAGAAAAAAATCATACAACAGTGCAATTTCATCCTCCCAAGCGAGACGGAGAGGGCCATGACCACTTACACTGCCATTCCGGGACGCCTCTCCCCTCCTCCGCTGACACCTCCGCACGGGTCTCTGCATTCAGCCGCCTCGAAAAGACGCCCACGGGAGCCGGGCGGGTTGCGGGCGGCGGGTCCGTAGGGCAATGCCCCTCTGCCAGGCCTGGTGGGCGCCCCGCGGCCCGTGCCGGCTCTCCCCGGCGCGGCCCGCAGGTGACACACGGGCTCCGCGGCGGGGAGGGGGGGGGCGGGGCGCGGAGCGGGGCGCCCGCGGCGGCGGCGGGGCGGGGCGGGGCGGGGACCGGAGACCCACGGCGTGGCTCCTTTCCCTGCAGGTGGAGCTCTTGCCCGAGCGGGACCTGGACAGCGACGGCACGAAGATCAGCGTAAGTGGCGCCGCAGGGCGCGGGCGGCCCCCGCCGGCCGGGCGGGGCCTTCCCCAGCCAGATCCCACCCCGGGCGCTGCCGGCGGCCGCCTCGCAGCAGGCACGGCGGGGTGCGGCGAGGCTGTTTCCCCCCGCCCCGACGGCGCATCTCCTCCTCGTCCGCACCGCAAGCTGAAGCGGGCAGGCGGCCGGCAGCCACCAGCTCCTTCCTCACCGGCCCTGGCAGACGGTGCCAGGAGAGCTCTGCCCCTCGCAGCCTGCACCCCGGGGGACCCCTGGGCATGAAGGCATCGGCCAGCGAGGCCCAGGCAGTACACCTTCGGCAGACTTTCTGTCCCGTGAAGCAGACAGCCTGCACCCATCCTTATACCGCTTGTTTTCATCTACCCTGGACAACTGCTGAGACTGCCTTAGCACTCCAAGTCTGGTTTTAAGGCTGAAATTTGGCCGTGAAGCTGCACTTTCCTTCAGTGAGGTGTACAACTATTTAAATGGGTGCTTTCCCAGGTTAATATCTGCTAGCAGAAAAAAAAAAAAAAAGCTCAGAAAGTCATTGGATAAGACCTCCCTGTTGGGAGTAATGAGTAATGTCCACTCTTGGCCACTGAGACTCTTTTCTTTGGAAAGTGCGTTCTGACAGCAGAGTTACCGATCTGCTGTTGGGAGTTTAAACCAGAATGTCGTCTCAACAAAATTATGAGCAACATTGCTCCAGCCCTTGTCCAGGGAAAGGATGCCTTCCCCAGCAGACCCATATCCTGAATCAGGCACAGCCACAGACCCTGACCTCAAAAGTTCAGACCCTCCTCACTCAGCATCCCAAGAAATGTATGGTGGTGGGGTCATGGTGTGGTGCTCACTGCAGTGGAAAGACACAGATACTTAGCAGATACTGCAGCATGAGTATCCTTATGAGCCCAAAGAGGTTTTTCCTTTCTCAGACACAATCCCTTTGGAAGTGCCTTCTAGCTACAGCTAAGGCTATAAGTAACAGCAAAGCTTAAAACAGCAACAGATAGAGGTGACTCACTTCTGTAAAATCCTTTACTCTGCTGCTCTTTGATACCTACAAATAACTAACATAATAATTACATCAGGTCAAAGTGCAGCTAGGTATAGCTAAAGGGCATTTATAAATGAGAATTCAGATACATTATATTCAAAATTATACATATTCTAACCATACTTATATTTCCTATGATACTTCTCACCATACACTATAAATGATTTGTGTCATGGACCATATCTTCAACTACACTTGTAGACTACCTTACAAATGAGGTCTACATATGGTTTTTGGATACTATTCTACTAGACATAGTGCTAGCTGCCAATTTATTCCTTATCAATACTGGGTTATTAAAAATCCCTGTAGTAATCCATAAGATCTGGGACACGGTATAGGCTGTAAAGCTTGTCCCATCTTTCAAGTTAAAAAACTCTTTCTCTCATTATGTGTCATAATAATTCACAATGGGGTGTTTATACAGTGTTTTTATAAGCTTGCATAAAACATTTTATATTTGCAATTAAAAAAAAGTCAACATTAGGTTGACAGTCTAAATACACTTGTTAGAAATGTAGCTTTCCTTTTTTTTTCTTTCCTGAAGACATACATAGAGTCTCCATTAGTACTACTGGAAAGCATCTTCATGAAGAGGAGATCAAACTTTTAAATGCATTTAGTAAATTCTTTAAAGAAATGGTAAAATATACTAAATGTGTTTTTAAACTGTGCTGAAATACACACTTTTATTGGTTTTAAATGATAATCAGGCATAAATTGAAAACATGCACAAATGCTGACTGTAACAATTTCTAAATTTTGAATGTAAAACCCAACCAAATTCTGTTTCTATTAGTGCTATGCAACACTGTTAACTTTGCAGATATTGCGTGGGAGCAAATGGAGGCAGAACATGACCTACAGATCCTCTTTCCATTCATACGAAAATTCTTTAATCCTTTTGCTGAATATGAACTGTTCAGTAGAGATATATTATTATTGAATATGGTTTAAATAACTATCCAGCACTTTCTGTGTAATTAATATTGCATATGTTATGCTTGAAAGTATGCAATCCATACTTTCAACTTAGTTTGCCAAGTATAAATTCAGAGCTGGCTACAACACAAAAGGTTGTAAAGTCCATCCAGTACCTTAAAGCAGGTAATATTCACAAGTATTGCTCTTCAATTTATCAAGCAGGCAGAAGGTGCTTTGCCAACAGTGGTGACTACAGCATGCCAAACTATCAGAAGCAGTGTGTTGTATAATAACCAATAACGTGCCTAGTTTCAATCTAGCAGTTCTCCATTTTTGTGATCTACCATATATTCAACACCCTGACGTTTCCTCATTGCCTGTCATTGATACGATACAAAGCAACATTTGCAACCATGTTTATGTAATGTTGGAAGTAAACCAGGTTCAGGAGTTCCTCAAAGCTGAAGTTTTCTGTCCTACTGAATCCCTTTTAACTGGCTTCCTGTGGGGTACCAGATATTAATCCAGATAGAGAGTAACAGACAATTAATTAAATATAAATTCTCTAAAGTGGTGAACATACAGAAAAGGAATCTATGTTACCTCTTCTAATGCATCTTAATACCTATCACACATTTCTGGATGCATAATTTACTCATGTGTGTTTTAATTATGTGAGACAAAAATATATTATGTTACCCTCAGATATTAAAAGCAATTAAAAATAAATCAGGAGTCTTGTTTTAGCTGACAACTTTCAAAACGATCTTCAATATATGCTAGTTGAATATGTGCTGTAGAAATTATATATGACTTCTAATAAGTACATACTTATATAAATGAGACAAAAGGAACTACCTGACACAAGATGTCTTGTCATGGTTAATAAACAGAAAATACCAAAGTTTTGGACATGCCTGAAGGAGACAAATTGAATGTCAAATATGCACTTTCAATGCAATGAATACTACAAGCTAATCTAACAAATTTTTACTTAAGAAGTTTAAATATCAGCAAACATCTCCAACAAAATTGTTAATGCACTAGTTCAAAAACTGAATTTATTCAACAAAGCCAACTAACTGAAAAGGTTTAACCAATGAAGTACACAGACATTAGGTTTATGTAAGAAAGCTCATTAAGAATGTTTATGATCTTAAGCAATTAATTGGAATGAGCACAGTAGTTTGGGTTGTTTGTCTGAGGCCAATTAGCATTTCAGAGCAAACCATCTGAACAGTTTTGGAAAGAAGATGTCAGACATCCTCATAGATACAAATACTCACTGTCATCCTTAATACAACTTCCCTGCAGTAAGCACAATCACACCACCGATTACTTTGGCACTTGACTTCTCTGGACAGGCTCTACACTGGTGGAGTCTTCCCAGAGAAAGAATAATACCTGAAAATATGTTTGTTTGTTTGTTTTCCTGTCAAATTTGCAGACAGTGAAAGTACAAGGGAATGACATCTCCCACAAGCTGCAGATTTCAAAAGTGAGGAAAAAGGATGAAGGCTTGTATGAGTGCAGAGTGACCGATGCCAACTATGGAGACCTTCAGGAATACAAGGCCCAGGCATTTCTCAAAGTCAATGCTAACAGCCACTCTCGACGAATGCAAGCCTTTGAGGCATCTCCAATGTGGTTGCAAGACATGAAACCTCGCAAAAACATCTCAGCAGCTGTTCCAAGTAGCATCCATAACTCTGCCAATCAGCGTGTGCGTGTCACCTCCAGCCCTGAAGCAGCAGCCAAAATCCCCAAACAAAGTCCACAATCAGGTATGGTAAAGCATTTTGAGCTTTCATTTGATCGCTTATCAGCATGTAAAAGGAGTATAACTCAACAAGGTAACCAGGAATTGTGATTAGGAAGAATGTGGTACTCATTTATTCCTCCTTCTTTCTGGCTCTATTCCTCCTGCTGTCTCCTTACTTCCTAAAAGCTGAAGAATAAGTTTCTGTGCAGAAGAAGCAAAAAGCCTGAAATTCCTATACGTGTATATTATCTCTATTGGTTTTATCCACCTAAGGTTAGCTCTCTAATTGAAGCTTAGCTTTCCCTGTGGTGTGTGGAGAGAGAGGGGCATGTCACTGAATGACTCATCTCATTTTAAGATGGCTGTGCATGACAAATTAAATAAAATGCCCATCCAGAAGTGTTTCTTCTTAAGTTAATTTACACCAGTCACCTAATTTTTATATCTCTAACATTTGATGAAATTAATTTACTTTTAGTATAAATCCTGTCTTCATAAAGAACTTGACTTCTACATCTAAGCAAACCTTAGATACACCAGATTGTTTCTCCATTGTGTAGGCTTTAGAAAGACCATGGGTTTGTCAGAGAATGTGGGTTTGTTATCTTCAGCTGATTGACCATTGGCTTTGAATCAAACATTAAAATGACAATGCCTCAACTGTCACATAGAAATTAACATATTACACATTTTTTTGGGAGATTTTGTACAGCACTGTATAATTACCTATAATCAATATAAGTCTGCATTTTCTACATTGGACACAGTAAAAGTCACAGTTATGCAAAGGTACATGGATATATAGGAATTGCAGCTGTTGACCCCTTTATGGTGGCAATAGAGAGATGGACAGGATAAAAAACTGAGACATGTTCTAAATAATCAAAAATCCTCTGGAAAAAAAACTGTGCATGTTTAAGGGTTTCTGGGTTACTTCTGTTTGCACTGAGGACCCAATGTAAGGTAGGAGATCACAGCCTATCTTAAAACATGTAATGGAAGTTAACCTAGTTTGTTCCAATGCATCATGTTTCTGCTAGCCAATGCCATGTCATCAAAAACAAAACCGGGAATACAACAAATTTCATAGCACACATATTGTGAAATCACTTTCATCTTACAAGCATACTATTAGAAAAACATTTTGATAAGGAAAATACATTTAGTTACAGATTGCAACAATAGGATTATTCACATGAAAATTCGTATTGCTATTAGAAAAGATGATGCACATACTACCACCATTTTACCTCTGTATATATTTTTTTAATTTATTTAAAAGTTACATTTGCTTCTCTTTCTCTGAAATAGAGCCACTTCCATTTTTTAGCTCTGCCAAAAAATATTTAAACTGTTAGAAGAAAAGAAATATTTCAATTGATTTTAAATCATCATTCTATCATAGCTTTCCTTTCAGAGAAAAATGTATACTGCTTATTTTACATTGGACTCATATATTTCAAAGTAGCAGACTTGTCCATAAAGTAAAAACTCTGGTTCATATTCAGTTCTATGTGAAATTAATTAAAATAGTTATGAGTTTAGGAAGTATGTAGCTACAGACTACATTGAATTGCGACCAAAGTGTGCATACAACAGCTAATCCACTAAATCACTTCAGATATATAATTGAATCTATAATATTGTTTATGTCTTTAGTCCAAGCAATGTCTTGTCTGATTACTGGACATTTGTTATTTGAGAACTAGTAGGTTATTACATGGAAAGGTCCCTGTAAAAAAAATAAAACTAGAAAAATTTAATCTCTAATTTTTACCTTGAGCAAAGATTACTGCCGATCCAGTACAGACAATCCAATCACAAATAATGTAAAAAATAAACAGATTAAAAAATAATTTAATATATTAATTCATTTGTTTTATGATGAAGCACAGATTAATGCTGTATTCATCAAAGGTGAAACTCATCTACCGAAGAAACAAAAAGTGTACCAAGAATCCGTATTAGGTTTAACTTCAATTTAATGGTCACTTGCTACGGAGTAATTACTGTTGATATTTTTTATGAACATCAATTTAACTCTTGAGAACTAAGACTTACTTTCTTTTACTTGAGAAAATCTGGGCCTGATTTTCCAGCTATGGTGTGATTTGGATTTTCCCTCCATTTTACACTCACTCTACACCAATAGAAATATCCATGGGAGCACAAGGCAGTGGAGGTTTTTAGCTCTATGTAGATTTGAGGAGCAACTTCAGCCAAGGAAGGAGAGACATCAGTTGTGAGACCTCAGAAAAGCAGAAAGGAGGTGTCGTAGACAGTAATAGTCTTTCTTTTTATGATATCAAATCAACACATTCTCCTTATACTGTCAAATGAGAAACTCTTCACTTCTTCAACATCATGATAACTATATATGCATGCAAAAGGCTGCTGTGTGATTACATTACATGAAAGCAATGTATCCATCCAGCCTAGGACACAGAAACACAGTTGAATACAAATTTATTATTATTAACCACATGTTCATATTTGAAAGACATAGGGGGTGATTGTGATATGTTTGTTCGTGTCGAGTAATACATTAACTCAGTAATACTGTTTGAAGAGATAAGTACTGTTAATCAAGGGTAATTTTATCAAATATTCTTCAATATTAGAGAGCCAGTAAATAGTTATTGACAAGCAATAAATTTTCCTCCCATGCTCACAGACTATTGTGAAATACGTTTACAGCAGAGGGAAACATGATGCTGCAAAATTATTGGGAAATCTGTATTCAGTTATTTCTGAAGAACTTGGCTACTAATATAAGAAAGATTGATTATATTAACATTTTGTCCCCAAAATTTATTTTTGAAAGGTAGATAGCACTCCACTTAACTCCTTCTATCCTGAAGCACACTACAGATTTTCATTTATTTCTTAACAACAGAAATCTAATAGGTAGCTCTAGAAAAGCAGTTTACAGTCACTGCCATTTTAAAATATCAGTATTTCCCAACTAAACAGATATTTCTGCTATTCTCTTCTTTTACTCAAAAGTAAAAGTATTTGTGATAACTGTGAGGGAGGTATGTAGCCAGGGCTGACAAATTAAAGTGGTATGAGGTCCATTCAGCATTTTGCACTGCTCTGAAAAATGCTATGTGAGTGTAAAAAAAAGATATTTGATATTGTTAGCATATTGGAGGTTCAATATAAGAAGAAAGAGCTAAAGAGAATGTCTTCCACAGACAGTCATCAGATAATATACTGAGAAGCACTAGAAGTCCACCTCAAAGTCAAAAAAGTCAGGAAAGCAAAAGACAAATCTACCACAGCTTGACCTTTTCATTTCATATTCATGGGCTGCAGCAAGTGAAGTAAACCATCACAGCTTAACAGGAATCTGAGTAATTAGACAAGCTAATCTGCATATATCCAGAAAATGTCCTATGTAGGTGGAGTGACAGACTTGTTTTTTCTGCATAATTCATAACAACATATCTTAGTCCAAAGGTAAAAGTACAGTCATCACAGAGCCTTGTAACTCTAGGCAATGTTACAATTAACCGAGGTCTAAGACCTGCAATGAATTCAGGTAAAAGGAAGTTAAATATTCTACAGGCTGCACCAAGTCTCACTGTTTAATGGATATAAATCTAGAAAAGCTCTCCTACCTGCATTCAGGTCACGCAACATTTATGGCAACACAAAGGGCTGCAGAATTTGGTGTGCTGAGAATGTGTGTATCCCCCAAGTTCTTCCTGTTCTGACAATGCTCTGTTAAAGCACTCAAAGCCATTAGTTGCTTTTCAGACTCAAGAAGATCAAGCTCAAAGAACTCAGGAGGGAATGGCTACAAATGAAAAAGTGGCATTGCATCCATTTTCTGACTGCTTACATATAGCATCTGCACATTTCTATCAATTTTTTGTTCTAACAAATTCAACTGTTTACCTAACTACATGCTGAAACTGTTCCTGTGATGATGGCAGAGTTGCAGTGAGTGACTTGAAAAGGAGCACAAATGAGAAGGTGGTCCTTACCTAAGACAGAACAACCTGGACTCTTGGCATCATAAATCACACTGAGAAGCTGATCGTCAGGTGTGAATGCAAAAGAAGAGGATGAAAATATATTTCTTCAGTCTGTTGATACTGATAAACTGATGACATCCCTTCCATCTACAGAATCCAGGAATCAACCTATTGTAAGCACAAATTTTATGTCCAGTTTGGAATCTTCTAGGATATAAACCCACTTCTGTGTTGGTTTTTTTCTTCTTTTATGTTACATCTCCTCTTAAAGTGAAGGGACAAAAAGTCTGCTCTAGCCTCCATTAAGGCGACAGCCAACATTACTGCTTTCTTCACTAAGATAAATACTTTGACTTTTGCGTCAGCTATTTTAGAAACTGCAAGTACCCATAAGGCTGGGAGGCACCAACCATTGCTGTGATTGTTGCACAACAAAAAGTCAAGTCTCTGTTTCCTTAGGACTACATTAAAGCAAAAGCCAAATGAGAGTTGTGTTCTTGTTCTGAATCTTATCCGTTTGTTCTCAAAAATTCTTGCAAAAAGATGATGCAACAACTATCCCATTTTACAGCTGTATACACTACAAACACTGTTTTTACTTGAAACTTGCTCTTTGGTTCTCTCTTCCTGAAATGAAGCCACTCCACTTTTTTAGCTTCTCTGAAATAATGGAACAAATTCTAGCCATGTTAATTGATGTAGCCCTATCAGCCAGTTAGCTGTTGACCTTGAAACTGTAAGCATCTTCTGAGAAGTGCTAATCTGCTCCAAATAACTTCGCTGACAAAGCAAGGTCTTAACAGCATCTAAACTCTTTTTTTTTTTTTTTTTAGGCCAGGATTTCCAATGCAGAATGAACTCACTACTGCCCTGTGTTTCTTTCAAAAAACCCACATCTTAATTTCTTATATGTGCATACTTACCCATAGAACCAAATGCATGCAAGTATTTAAACTCCTGTTCCTAGTGCTTGGTCCAACTGAACTCAGTAATAAACAAACTATTTTCGGTGGATCTGCAGTTCTAACTCCTTTCACAAGGAAAATGGTATCTACTTTTTGTAACCATTCCTCATTGCCATTGTCAATTGCTGATACTACACCACTGTCACCTTTCTATTCATTTCTGTTCCTCTTAAAAAAACACAGGCTCAGGAACTAAGAAGAGAAAGCACTTGCCAACCAATATGTGTTCATTTTTGTTGTTCTACAAGTTTTAGTAGTTGTTCAATCCCACATGCTCTTGCCAGACTGAGTACTGGGTATGCTTAGTTTCAAACATATCCTCTCTGAAATCAGAGTTATTATTTTCATCCTTAGTTATGCTCATGGTTAAGCACTAATACTGAATCATAGAAGAAAATCATGGTCTTCTCAGATTTGTTGAGATAATAAAGGACTCTGTCCTTAAACGTATGATAACTCCACTGTAACTCATATTCCTGTAAAAGTGATGGTGTTTGGAAAAAAATGTTAAATAACCTTAGCTAATCAGAAGCAGGGGTAAGAGGGAATTTGAGAAAAAAGTAAAGGCAGATTAGAAACACCCTACTACAGGAAAGAGGATTCCATGGCAGATTTCCATTTTTATTATTCAAACATAGACTGGATTACTCTTAAGCAGTTGTTTTTTCAGATACTGTACAGGATACATGCATGAAAACATGGAAAACTGTCTTTGGATGCTGCACTAGATATTTGCCTCCTATGAAGCCAATCCAGAAACAGTGAGGACAGACACAGCAGGAACTAAATGCACAAAGTTTAAGAAACTCATTTTGCCCCTTTTCCACCTACATTGCTGTTTATCTACACACATGTATACAGATTTCTTTCCTATTCTTTTCGTAACCTTACCAGTGTATTTCACTGTCCGTCTGCCATTGCTATATATGCACTGAATCACATCTCTTCCTTGCTTTCACCTATTTAAAAATGAACCTTTCAGACTCACTTCACCTTCAGAACAAAACTGACATATAAAGATCTGGTAGAGGACCCCACAGGAGTTCCCTGAGTAGCAGAATCACAGTCATTCTGTTCTACATGCCTGATATAACTTTCTTTTTGGTAATTAACCACTGGAAAGATTGCAGATGGGTCACATAGTAAAGAAAGAGAAGAAAAGAAAGGAAGAAAAGAAAAATGGGATGAGGGGGAAGCTGTTTATGAGCTGTTTGTCAGCTCACTCAAATTGCTTTTCATTGCTAAGCAATCAGGCAGCTTGCACTGGGTCATCAGAGATTGCAGCATATGTGACAGGGCCTGCTCTTGAAATAACTGATGGGATTTCCTTGCTTCAGAACACAATTCATTTGTTACTTGACACATACAGCAAAGCAGAGGACATTTTCACTTGGTTCAGATGAGAAGCAGGAAGTTTCTTGTCTATGTTGCCCTACTTCATTATGAAAATCCTTTGCATCACTTAAAATTAGAAAGAATGGGTAGAATTATCTGCTGGTTGGAGTGGATATAACTCTGCTGAAGCCAGAAGAATGGCATTTACCTACAACAGCAAAAAATTTGGCTCAAGCATGAGGAAAGAGATGAATTCTCTTCCACTCATAAAGTGAGAGTGAATTATAAGAAGAATCTAAGCTTTACCCAGCTTGTACCACCTAAAGAAGTTTAGGACAGTGAAGCTGTCTGGGAGCAGAAGGGAAGGAAAATACCTGAAAACTGTTATTTTCAGCTCATTCAGATTCAGGAGGAGGGGGCATTCTTCATGGTGGGTTTTGTTGCTTCAGGTTTTTTATGTGCTTTTTTTTTAACTTTGATCAACTTTTTTCTAGTGTTTATCTTTGAAACTTTAGGCCGGACTAAATAGAAAGCTCAATACTCTTAGTATTTTCTTATTCTCCGAACAGTAATTTTCCATTTGATTAAATAATTCATGAGCTTCAAAGATATTCCAGACACATAACCTTCTTTACAGCTACAGTAATAATCAATTAATCCTGCTTTGCTGATGATAAAGCTGGATGTCATTTGAAGAGCAGCTGATGATCTTTCCGCTGGCCTTGTGAAGAGAAGACTTTGCCCCAAACCCTTCATTTTACCTTATTGTAAGGAAGTTGCCATCATACTTTTTGGCAGTGCAACTCGCTATCCTGTTTGTCTGTGATTGTTCCAGTCTGATCCACCTCACTGAAGTTTGTTCCCTCGCCTACTGACAAATGCTACTGTCTTGAAACAAAGCTGCCTAATGTGCTGAGAATAAAAATGTGAAAGTTAACTGTCACAGACAGCATTCCCAGTGCTTCACGTGTACAATCTGTGTGTTCATCAACAACAACAAAAATACAGATAGTAAATCTGGATGCTACTTCTGCTGCCAGTCCCATTTCTACTGCTGTTATTCCCTCAGCTGCTGCTGTTGCCTGTGACATTGACTGAGGCTTTCAGCCACCAAATCACAGCCATAGTGGTATAATGACTATAAAAGCGACTTCTACATGACTACAGAAGATGGTGTATCCATCTTCAGTTCATTCTGTGCAACTGAAAAAAAAGTTAAAAGGGCAAGATGTTTTGTCAAGGAGCAATAATAAATCAATTACGAAGCCAAGAACTAGCAGCAGGTCTCACAGAGAGCTAGACATTCAGATGGTGCAAAGCCCTGTAGTAGAAAAATACTGTTTGAGAATATGGCTACGTGGCATTGTGCCTGTCTGAAACTCTACCAAAATAACAGGTCGATTACCTATTTTGTACTCTGTTGAATTATTCTGGTGCATACAATATGTACCGATCAGTGATCATCTTATACCTGAAGAGTCTTTGAATAAAGATGAATGACATTTCATGATTATGATTGATCCCACATCTCAGAACTGTAACGAAAAAGGTAAAAAAATCTGAAATAAAAGCAGAAAAATTCAACAATATAAAAAGTGAAGGAGATGATAGAATTAATACAGGATTTGGCACAAATACTTCAAGCTTCATTCTCAAAATACACCATTTTCAAACCATTACACTGTGGTTGTACAGGTGATAACGTATTTTTTTTATTTGTATCACAGTAATAACAAGGGTGAAGGCTTTGACTTGTGAACTCTGACTTAGCTCTTACAGTTTAAAATGTTGCCACCCAAAATCTCTGTCTTGCCCCAATCAGAAGTTATTGCTCCAAACCTGGACGGCAAAAGGAAATAGGTGCCTGCTCCTCAGCTCTCCCAGTTCACAGTCTTGAGCATTAAATTAAGCCTCTATGACAGATGATAAACTAAAATATTGGGTTGTTAAATTGAGATAGATGAAGACATGGCATGGGGTTTGCTTATATCACTCCTATTGTTAGCAGTTTGATTTCCATAAGAGAGGGAGGTAGAGCAATGTAGGCACTACCATCTTAAACTGCTCCAGCTAAAACCATTAAGAACTCATGAGTCATAGACCTCAGACAGAGGTATGTTCTGTTAGAGGCATTGTTCTAATCTCTTTAACAACTGCATTACACACCAGGCAAACAAAGAATCAGAAGAATGGTCCCTGCCTCAAAACACTTACCATCTAGGAATCAGACAGAAGAAAACAGACTCATCCAGTTGGATGGGTACAGATAAATGGGAGCTTAGCTGAGTTCCATGAAAATAGCTCTTATATAAATGATATAAATAGAAGGAGATCAGGTTGACTGTATGTCAAACATAAGCCTAAGCAGTGTCAGGCATGAAAAGCAAGAAAAGGGATTGAATATTTCATGCTGAAATATTTACAAAGAATATAATTTTCCTTCTGTCTATAATAACCCTCTTTGTATATGTTTTTCTTGGTATGACAGTGCTGTAGAAGATGACAGAGTAATATTAAGTATCATCCTACTTAAGATTTTTTTCTGATAGATGAAAGGATAAACATCATGTAAAAAGCACAGGAGGAAAAAGACGAGTTCAATTCTATTTTTCTTGAAATAAAACTCTTGTTGCAACTTTATGGTATCTTTCAGAAATGGCTCTGTTAACAGTTTAGTTACAATGTGACATATATCAAATATACAAACTTTAATATATATTACAAAAAAGCTGAGCAATTTGTGCTGGAGCCATGTTTAGTTACAACAGCAGAAGTCGGTTACTAAAAAAAAGAGTCAATTCAAGAAGAATTTTTGTTAACAGCCTAAGTTTCCTCCTTCATTCAGGGTGGGGTATAACTACATGCAAGTAAATGGATGAGGGTGAGTTACCACAGGACAGTCACAAAAAACTACATTTGCTTTGGAATCAGTCATTTCATACAGATAAATAGAAATGAACTGGTTTATAAATTTTTCTGTCACACATTTAAAAAAGTTTAAGACATTTTATATCCATGGTTTTCAGGTACAGGATGAGAGAGAAAGGTGCCCAGCATTGATAAGAGTAGTCATAAAGCATGCTGCCAGTGGTTCTCTTAACAATACGAATTAACCAATTTATGGCCTTCAGTTGCTTGAGCCTGCCCTCCTCCCCTTCAGCTTTTAACATTTGCAATGGGCACTGGATATTGGACTGCTTCTCACACTAGTTTTGTTTAAAGAGCTAACACTGGTGCTTCACAGGCTATTTGCAAACACCTCTCTTAGCAAACCTTTTCCGAAAAAGTACTCTCTCACTGAAACAGAAACAGCTGAAGTCAATGCATTACTTATACGTGTGAAGAGGTAGTCAATGTAAAGGAAAAAAACCCACAAACAAAAAAACTTTAAAACTTTGTAGGCTCAAACACCAACTAAAGGGAGAAAGAGAATTAAGATATCTGCTACAAATAGCTGGTGCCTGACATTTGCGACTGAGAGCCCCGTGTCAGCAGAATGTCATTCTCCTAAGAAAAGAAAGCCACTCAGAGAAGTTTGAGTATCAAGACAAAAAAGCTTCCACAATATAATGAATATATAGTGATGGAAGTAGTCACAGTTGTACAGCCACTAAACAATTCAGAGACATCAAGAACTCACTATAACCTTGAACACGTGAAATTTGAGGTAGCTGAGCACAAAAAAAGTTTTAAGCTGCTAGAAAGAGGAATATGCTTCTGGGTATAACTAAAGCTGAAAGCTGTGTGCCTTAGGTTCAAAAATCATTTTGACTCTGACATGCTCTACCCCACATATCACCTGCAGAGACGATTCATCTACACTTCATTTCACCGAATGGATATCTAACTTATTGCTACTTCACTACTTTAAACTTGTTTATGAGAATATCACATGAAAATGCTAGGGAAATTAAAATTTCAGAAGCTGAATTTTTGATGGGATAGTCTGTCCAGATAGCTAGACTCACTTTCAGAGCAAAAGAGCCTAAATAATTTTCCAAGAAGCATAAGTATTTGAACAAAACTTAGAATGACTGCTACACAAATGAATGACACTCATGAAGCTAATGCAAAACTGTAAAATATTATTTAGTTCTGAAATACTTATTAACACTATTTAAACAAAGCTACATATGAAAACAGAAGGAAATACACTGATGAGAATGGAAGTTGTGAATTACAGGATAAAGGACAGAAGAGAGAGCAAAAATTACACTAGAGGTAGACTAAGCCAACTACACTATCCAGTTCATCTTCCTGAAAAACTGTGTTCAAACTCAACAGTGATTTTTGGCTATTTTCATCAGAACAGTATGAAAATCTATAAATGTTGATGCACTTCCAGTTTCAGTTATATGTCTAGGGATCTCAACCCTCCCTCCTGCCTGTTCAAGGTAAAAGGATGACAGGGTCAGATAATTTTGATGATCCATTTTCATCTTTGAGAATGACATTAGAGATCATTTTAGATTCTTCATAATGCATGATGGCCCAATTAAGAAGCCTGGTTCTAGTCAAGGTGTTAAAGAATGAGAGATGAACAAGAGCATTGTTTGAAGAAATAAAAAAAAAAACCATAACTCTCAGATATGCTGCAGAGGAAGAACAAGATTTAAGTGTTTCCCTAGGTGTGGGTTGATGTAAGAGATGATGTAGAAAGTGGCCTGAATGTAAAATCCCATGTTTGTTCACACCAGTGTACCCGTAACTCTAGTTCTGTCCATCTTGGCATTGTGAAATTGCAGAAGTCATTCGAAGTCCGACTCATCTTTCTTTCTTCCTTCATACTGCTATTGTCCTTTTATAGATTTATTATAGCTTGTTCTGGACCACTGCCTGAAGCCAAGTATCATTTTACTACATACTACCTGTATTTCATGTCTTAAGTTTTTCCTCTCCCAAGTATTCCCATCTCCAGTTTGCATTAGAACATGGCTTTCAGTGTAGTTGGCAGCAAGTTAAAGGCTGTGACCTGACTTAGCCCTGAAAGAGCTCCAGGAGTTATTATGGTCAAACTTCTGGCACAATTCTCTCCTCTACTCAAACTTGGAAGGTTGTCATTTTCTTTTGTCCATTGAACACCTCTGTTCGCCTGGGCCCTTACCTAGTGAAAGCTAGGGAATAACCATCCATCGAGCATCCCATCCCTCTTTCTCACCTGCTCTTCTGGGCATCACTGGCAGAAAAGAAGCACACAGCAAATGAATAGAGCTACACACCGGACACAAAGTCAAAGCAGACTTCAGGGAAATTCATACTCTAAATTTCCATCAGTTTGGAAGCAGTAGTTTTCTTCCAAAATGCAAAAAAAATCAGAAATTCAGAACTTTTTTTCTGGCATGTAAGATGAATTCATTTGTCCTGTGTGGTATGTTTGCCCAAGGCACTGATGAGCAATTCACACTATTTTAGTCTGACTACTGTACAGCCAGTGGAGCAAGATGGACTGGAAGCCTGAGCAAAAGTATCTGCATTAGGAGGCTTGAATATGACACTTACTGCTCATCTTTTGTCATTCAGTGCCCCAAAATCAAACACAGGTGATTCAACCTTAAAACACACTTGAGAAGCAATTACCCTGAGGAGGGAAAAGGGGATCTCATATTTATAGAAAGGAAATTTTCTTCCTGAGTGTGGGTATATATTCCAGCAGTATAAGAGAGCTATAGGTAACTGTAATTTCTGCAATTCAGAGGAATAAAAATGATAAAAGTTGGTACGCCAGAGAGGAAGAATCTATTTATTTAAAACCTATGTGAGACACATTCAAATAAAACTTCAAATAAAATCAACCATACTTGGTTTCACCTATCTTTATGGATGTAAAACTGCAAACGTCTTTCAATAAATCTTATGGTTCATTAATATCCCCAATAAAATTAAGGCAAGTATTTCATGAACTTTTACTTATTTTACATGGAAATAATGCAAAATTATGATTTCATGTGGTTTCAACTGGGGCTGACACAAAGGCTATTTCAAATCTAACACTGTAAAGCAAAACAGAGTGTTGCAAAACAGCAAACCAGGCACTTAAAGATGGAAAATATCAGCACAAATTCCTGAAAAATGAAACTTCCAAGGTTTCAACACCTCTGTGGTTTCAGAAACCAGTAATACAATAAAATTAACTCATATTCACCACAAGCTGAATATATATCCCCCATATATATGCAGGGATATTTTGGCATCATGTAAAACATACCGAGAATCTAGGATAGACTTTAGTGTGACTGGCTGTATTTCTTCTGTACTGGTTAGCACAAAACCAGGACTCTGCTCAGGCATTAGTCTTCCCTTGTGATCAGTGGCTTACTAATTAAAGGAAACTCAAGGATACCCTCACTAAACTTATATGTTTAGTAAAATATTAAAGCAGTGCTGTTGAATTCACAGATTTGTTCTGTTATTTATATGACAGTAGACTACTCATTATAAGCATAACCGTAAGAATCCAGTTTTCAGAGGCTCTGACGGGTATTGAGGCTCAGAGTGCAGGAAGCTATTACATCCCAGAGAGCTCCCAAACCTTAGCAAGCACAAGGCATATCAAACTTCAACTCTTGCAGATGCAAACTTCTTGAGACTCAAGGTGATTAACCATGTAAGGTACTCTTACAAATATGGCACGCTAAAACTACAGCGCCTGAGGCAGCTGCTTAGTTTACAACTGTTTTGTCCAGTTGTGAAAAATAAATGGGCCAAATTATGGAACCAGCATCTGCTTTTCTTTACTTGAGTCCCAAAATCCCATGTATTTTTACACAAATTTTGTCTGATATCTTACTGAAAGCAAGGGATTATAGACATTCGGCTATGCAATGAATAAGTAGTTTTTTGATCACTTAGGGTTTACAAAAAAATTTATAACTTCTGCTGGCTCTATTTTATACTTAGATGCTCTAAAATTAATCTCATTAACAGAACAAAGTTGATGTTTAGCTATTTGGTCCATACACTATAAGCCATGAAATATGGTTCAGTATTTGTGACAGAGATTATTTTATTATTTTAAACACTAAGAAGATCACAATTATTTATCACTATTGTTTTTCATCTGTTTTCCTAGCATTTAAGTAAACTACGTATTTGAATAAATCACAGTTTAACGGCATGAACTACTCTTTCTGTTGCACAGAAACTTATCTCATAGTCACATGATTTTGGCAATACAGCATTTTTTTACAGAAGACGGCTAAGTATTTCATGGAAATTTGCTCTTTTGTATGTATGTCAGTGGCAGGAAACAAAAGAAAACACATGGGCATTTACATCTCACAGGAAGAATTTAACTGGATCCCAGTGGCTGATAGGTCAAAACATGAGAATCCCTGACCCACACATCAAGCAGAGTTTAACCAATACTGTAGAAATAATATATGTATGCATTCTACTGTTCTTCTTCCAGGTTACTGTCTTTGAGGGTAACGTAATTGTAGTCCAGCTTTGCCCTGTGTTCTTGACCTTCAGTAAAATTTCTTTTAGCTCTCATTATGTTAATTAGAAAATAATGTTAGAAATGTCAGGGAAATGAGCAACCAATTTAGCAAATCCACAGCCAGATCAACAGATTTTTACTTATATTACCATGCTCACGGTTCCAGTGATACTATTTAAGTCCTGGTCAGAACCGTACACCAAAAACACCTCTGCATGAAAACTCTGAATTTGGATACTCTGTATTTTCAAGACATTTGGATTTGGATTCTGATCTGTACATCACCTCTGACTTAAGTTTAAAAATAGCGAAACTAAATGTCTGATTTAAACACCCTATGACTTTTAGATTCACAGTCCAAATGGAAATTTTTGACTATTTCTGGTCACTTATCCTTTATCAAGATGGAAACCAAAATAATAGAATATAAGCAAATATGACCGAATAGAAAAAGGAAAAAATCTAAAAAGCCTGCTTTTGGTTTTGCTATTTTATACTTCTACATTTGCAGCTTTAACCCTTGCAAAATCTAAAGAAATACTTGGCTTCATGAGAGAATAAATACAGTTCTTTTACATATCTCCAGAAACAAAAAAAGAAACCTGAGTATATTTAACTTCCAATTGTATTTTGAAAAGAATCACTGAGAAGATGAAAGTGCTCCTAATATAGTCATGTGTGTCACTGTATATTGTAAGTCAATTTTATCGGGGGTGATATATTACTGAAAATATATCCGTTTGGGTTAGACAGCATTCTGGAAATTATTGAGCCAGTAAATAGAGACCTGATATGATGTTAGCATATGCAGAGGACACTGTTTATGACAGCGATTTCCAACAATCCTAACAGCCTCTTTCTTCACCTAGAAGCTGGAATTGTTTTAGTTGCATTCTCCCTAAATTTTTCTCATGTGTTCAGTATTGCTTTAGTTTGTACTTGCTGCATGTACTCTAACCTAAATCCCTTGCAAGGTGAAGAAAAACAAACTTGCTACTTACAGAAAAACATGCACGTAGAACACGGATGTGAATTGGAGGGAGGCTGTGATTTATACAGAGACTGAACAGTATAAGTAAAAAAGTTATTCTGTATGTAATATATGATCCCTAATTTGGGAATCTACAGATTGTCACATTGAAAAAAAAGCAAAACAAAACAAAAACCAAAGAATGCTTTGCCTGCAAATATTACGGTGCTGCTTTTCCCACTGTGAAATAGTTTAAGTCAAACCTATTTTGTATCATACCTTTTCTCTTCTACACATTACAACTTTCAAATTCTCAAATTATAATGCCATTAATCATTAACGAAGCTCTTTTAAAAAATATCCACGAGGCTCTTCTGAGTATTTATCCTTATTCACATTGTACATATTTTGTGCAGAGGAGATATATCTCCAAAGACCTCTTTATAATTGTCTTGAGCAGTGTATTTCTCTAGTTCAATCAAAAAAAATATTTAAATTAAATAAAACGAGTGAAAATAATTCAATACATGATGAAATGATATAACATTAATAAAGGTTCTAACTAAGTTCTGCTAACCTGGTTAGGGAAAGAAAAGCCTTTATAAAAATCTGTCACATGACAAATTTTATACCTTATATAAAAGAAGCAACAAAGCCACACTGCAATAAAACCAAAACCAGAACTTGATCTCGACCCTTGGGCACAAGCTTGTAAATACTGCCTGTATGGGAACAACCCACAGGAAGAAGTTACAGCAAATTTGCTTGTGTGTTTGCTTGTTCCTAATACAGAAAAAGTGTTTTGAGAAGCCCAGCAAACTACTGAAGTGTGATACAGGTAGGCTAGCATTATCAGATGGGCAAGAGAAAAGTAGGCTTCCCACTCCTGTCTACTTTCAGTAGGAACTAAGCTCAGAGTTCCCTTGGAATTCTTTGAAAATCTTAGCCATGTCTTTGAGACATGCTTCCATTTAAAAGTTAATATTCATTTAGAAATTCAGTTCATACATGGATAATTGAAATATCACTGTTACTTATAAGCTCTTGTGTATGTGACAGAGGACCAAGAGTCTTTTATGGCAACTGCTATGTATGCAACATCTCACACCATATATTCACAACAGGAAGCAGTGTTCAGAGATCTGGGATTTAGTTTAATCCCCATTTTTGAAGGGAAAAAATTACTAACCACAGGAATGGCAATAGTTCTTGCTACACTTATAGACATAGTCAGCAGATACAGATAAATGTTTTACTGGTAAACATCTGAAAACTTGAAAAAATGAGCATTTACCTTCAGTTCTTTTTGCTTCCATTGTGTATATTCTTGATGAGAAGATAAATGTGCTTTTTGGGGCTACAGTGGAATCGAGCATTCAGTTTAACATTAAATTCTTTATAGAAATAGCTTATACATGACTAATTGTTCTTAAAAAATAACCAGTTATTAAAAGTCCAGCATTATTATGGAGTGCTTATAATACCATTATTACTTTGTTATAGAATTTATGCCTGTAACCATCAATAACATTCATCCTTTTCAAACATACAACACAGTTATAAAATCTATTAATCATGCATTAACCTGTTATAATTGGAACATTTATTTATAGTGTAAGCAAATCAAATTTATGGTTTTCACCTCAAATAATACGTTTCAAATTCTGAAGGTAATTCTTTATGACATGGGGAGTTATCAAGCATTGAGACTTGGTATGTAAGATATCTAAATACTCATGTCCTTGGTGTGCGAAAATTTCACTCTGATTAGTCTAGTTCCAAATGATTTTATTCCGATATACTTAAAATATAAGGTCATGGTTTTAGAAATAATGATATGTACCCTTGTTTTCATAGCTTTTTAAAAAGAAAAGAAGATCTGGGAAAATACAATTTCTCAAAAATAAATACTCCAAACCCTTTAGCATTCTGTTTCCCCCTTGTAAATGGCACAGTCATTTGCCAGTATCTCCTCTGTTTTACAAGAAAACATTCTTTAGCCACTAGATGACTTTGTTATTAGCAGTCAATGATGCGATGCTGGAAATGATTTTGTGAAGAACATTCTGAGGTGGAAGGTGTTTGGGATTGTTCCTCTTGGTATATGGTTTCACTGGATTATGTTGTTAAAGACAGACAAGAAACAAAAGCAAAGCAAAACAAAAAACCCTCCCTGGGACTGAAATACTTTGTATGTGTTGTTATTTGCAGTGCATGCCAAGACATTCATGGGCACCAGAGCCAACCTGGCGAGCTAATTAAATATATAAATGTATGTGTTTAAAACAGCCTTATAAGGAGCATTGGAAATCTGCAAGATGAGCGAATATCTTATAACTTCTTCCGCAGGTGCGAGGATAGCTACAAGCCATGGACTTTCTGTCCTGCTTCTTGTTTGTGGCTTTGTGAAGGGTGCTTTGCTTTAGTCTAAAAGTGCTGACTTTTTCCAATATCACTTTCTCTTCTTAAAGCAAAGAGCAAATCGCCTGTAAAATCCACGGAGCGGACAGCAAAGTTGACCCTAACCTCCAACCACCACTCTGCACCCAATGTACTCTAAATGTCTACACAAGGAGCACCTTCTTCAGGAAGTACAAACAAAAATACTAAATAAAAAATAAATAAATAAATAAATATTATAGAAAGAAGAGGATACCACATGTTCTTGATATATCTTATTTTCTTTGGTGTATCACTGATCTTTTATTTGAAGAGAACTAGTGTGATGTAATCAAATGTTTTGTAACAGCAAGACCTAGTTTCCTTTTCTTTCGGCAAGGAGAAGCCTCATCCTTGAATTCTCAGGGGTTGGCCTGCGAGTCATCAGTATTATAGAATTAACCATGGGTGACATTTGGTTTCCTATGCTGAAAGAACTGTTCCAGCCTGGAAGCAAACAGAGGCCAAATAATGAAACAAACCTACTGATTTAACATCGACTCCAATAAAACACCCCACAAACTTTTTCAAAAAGCCTTTTTTTTTTTTTGCATGAGGAATAGTAAGGAGAAAAGAAATTCTACAAAGTAGCTAAACAGACTAGACGACGTTGTTTCTGGAAAACAAATGAGGATATTTTTCTTTTGAGTTGTTTGGGGTTTTTTATTATTCTTTTTCCCCTGTGGATTTTTTTCCTGTCTTATTTTGTTTGTTTCTTGTTCAATGGTGGCAATTACTGACTTAGGCCAACCCCTGATGATTGCGTGGAGGTTTATATATATACATCTTTTTTTTTGTGTGTGTGTGTGTTCTATATTTCAATGTGTTTTCTCTAATTTTACAACTCCTGTATATGCAAAACTAACTTAAATTCTGTAAATTGCTTACAGTCTGTGTGATATAACTTCAGAGTAGACATACTTTGGTCCTCATGCAAGCCAGTTTTTAATATTATCTACATGTCGTGTCACCAATAGATATCTTTATTTCCTTTTTTGACAAAACTTCACTTTTTAGTTTGTAATTCAGTACTGTGTGGATTTTGTAATACATACATACCTACCTTCATTTCCACTGGTTTGACCCCTTTCAGCCCTCTGTTTATTCTGTAAATGCACATTAAAATTTGTTATGGTCTCTAGACAATGAATTATTTTAATTTTGTGTATGTTATGTTGGAGTTCAGATACTGGAAGCTCTTTCAATTTGTGATGTTTATAGAGGATGAAGTGACTTGATCACTAGAGACTGTAAAATGCTGGTTTGCAGTCAAATACTGTGTGTAAAGGAAGGTTACAAGGGGAAAACAGACAAATAAAACAGAACATGGCTTAAAGGATATTCTTTTGGTAAAGAGTTTTAGGAAAGTGAATTTATTACACTGAGAAACTGTATTCGCATCACAGCTCCTTCTACATGGCCAAAGAAGCATCTATCTTTGCTTTTTCTGCAAGTGGATTGTCATTACTCATTGATTTTCGTAATTAAAATACTTTATGTCTGTGAACTGAACGTGAGAATTTTGCTATTAAATGAAGTAATATGCATTACATGAATTGCATTCATTACACAGGAAGGAAAAATTGCTACCATTTGCAGCTGCAATCAGGAAGGTTTTTTTCTTGTTCCCATCCTTCCACTGATGCTGAACAATCCACACCCTTTCATTTATCAGCACAGACAATCATGTATACCACATGCTTATTATGATCTATTTACAGCAGCATTAAGTAGTTGCAGGGTGGTCAGCTGTGTGTTTTCTCCTCATTTTGTAAGTAATGTAGAAGGAAGTAAAAAAGTATGTTTAATATCTCACCAGCCCATGACCTGCAGGCCTAACATTTGATTTCAAAATGCCCACAAGTCTGAAGTCTTCCCCCATTGATTTCAAAGGAGAAATAAGAAATAGTAACATAGAATTAAAGGGTAACACACTACGCTTTGGAATAGGACAACATATTCGTGCAAAGTTTATTTCCCTGAGCCGCACATTCTGTACTATAAGCTTGACTGGGAATAGTTAGTCCTTCTTTGATTTTAGAAAAGTCTCAGCAGTAATAAAGAGAGTAGAAGCATGGTCTAATACAGACAAATCAGGAACAACTGTCAGGAGAAAAAGGAAGAAAGTTCTTTTATTTCAACATAAAAATGATGACCCACTAGGGATATTGTGTATTGAAAAGGTTTTGCTCCCTAGTAATAATAGTTTATCAGCCTACTGACAAAGAAAATAGAAACAGTCCCCATTAAATTGTTCTGAATCAAAACCAATATTGTGGATTGAAGAAGAAGTAAATGAAAAAAGAGCCAGAGCTTGTTGAAGTCTCATTTTCTGAACACACCTATGGATCCAAACTTTCATAGCTCTGGAAGAAAGGCTACATTTTCCTTGTGAAATACATATCTATGAGTGGATGCTGTGAGAATCTCCTGTGTGGAGTTCAGAAACGTCAGTTTCCATTGGTCTTAACCAGAACCAAATGCTTAACATCACACGTGTTTCATATGTTTACTGTATACATATATCTTGTATGAATATCCCATGTACACACATAGTCATATTGACAACCTGCAGTGATACACGGCATTTTTCAGAAGCAGTTTAACCTCACACTGTTAAAGTTAGCCTCTGATCACTATGTTAAACTGATATTGTGTTTTACTTTTTGTTGTTAGCTGTTTAGATATAAATCACCATGTAAGTAAGATTAAAGAACCAGGTGAAATTAAAAGCAGAAATCTAGACCACTCAGACTAGTGTGATGCAACAACTCAGAAGACGTTACCAAGGAAAGTGCCATATTGTGATCTGCTATTCTTCTTCAACAGTGTCAGCAAAAAAATGGTAAAAAGAAATTTTTAAGACTTTTGAAAAGCCTTTAAATCTTGCATGAGGTGATAAGGGGATACAGTACAAATTCTTCAGATGAGGCTGGTCCAGCCCTTCTGCTTGCAGATCTAGAGCCTAGCTTTATAGTTTCTGCCAAGCTGTGCAGATGCAGCAGCAACACCTCCTAACAGGAGCAAGTATTGCATTTCTAAATTCTATGCTGTATCTTAAAAGCTGTTCTTCAAATCAGAAATCTGCCTGAAGCTCCATGAAATTCTAGAAATGGAAGTTAAGCTGCAGTAGCCTCCCTTTTTCCTAAGAATTTAGTTAGGCACAGTATTTGGTATAGGAATGGAACTACTGCCATTTTCTGCCCTGGCCCAGTTCTAGTTGGATTTAACACTAATAGAGAAAAATCTGGCTTAATTATGTTCTTAAAAGCTCCATTGAGTTAGGTATCTAAAAGGATAACTTACATCTAGCAGTAGCAAAACTTCTCAAAACCCAATGTCCTTAACCCTTCTACAAAAATAGTCTAGTTTTGAGGTGGTCATTTATATGACTTGTGCTTCTCACTTGGTGTCCCCAAGGCTTCATTACATATGTGACTTTCTTCAGATTGTTCCAACCGTTTTTGTTTTTAATAGAAGAGTAAACATGGGTGAGTATGAAACACTTGTATTTCTAGGTATATGCCATCTAAATACAGCTCACACACTTTGAGATGTTACTTTGTATGAAGCTAAAAGAAACATATTCCAACTCCATTGAATGTCAATGACAGCTTTTGTATTACATAACAAAAATATCTGTAGCACTTTTGTACTGCTATCAAGGATTAATACTGTTACAGAGCCTGTCCCATAAATTCTCCTTCTTTTCAATGGTTACCAATATTCTTTTAATCTCGGGAATGTCATGTGTGTAAGTTGCTGCATAACATGTTTGAACTTTCGTTTCTTAATTGCCTTTTGTAGATTTTTCAAAGAAATTTATGGAGCAGGAGGGGTGCTCAGACCATACATTTAAAAGATCTTGGTGAACTAATTTAAGATTGACTGTTTGTTCCTCAGAACTCCTGTTAAGAAAGGTACTAGAAAATTTGAATGGTAAACACTGAATCTATCATGAATTATTATTATTTCTTTTTCATGCTCAATGATGAATATTTCTATTACAGCACTATCTGAAGACAAAGATCAGAAGTAGGTATAAACATATGAGGCATCACAGCAAAAGCAATAGGAATGTTTGGAGGTTCATACCTATCCACGTAGTTCAGCGCCACAGTGATTTAGGATCAGAACATGCCCTAGAACCAGTTTTTCTCACTTTCATTCTTTAAAGTATTTTTGCTTCATTCAAATAAAATGAGGAAACAGTAGCCACTGCAAAAATCTGAATGCTTGTCTAATATTTTTCAGTGTTAAACTTTTAACTTCTAACGATCTCTACAGTGATGTCATCATTTAATTCACCATTTTTAAAAAAAAAAAAAAAAGACTGCACTGCTGCCAGTCTTCAAGTCCTTCCTCAAAAAAAGGAAAACAACTCAAACCTTTGTTATTTGCAGGATGGGCGAACATTTGTCCATGACATTAGTATTGGTAAAGGTCATATGTTGCTTACAGAGATAAAAGCATTAAGAACCAAGAAAGGGATCAACATACTTTGCAATATAACTTTTTAAAGGTTAATCTTCCATCATTAGCTTAGATAAACAATGTTAAGCACAAAGTAAATTGCTTAATGTAAGTCACCATAAATGGCTTCAGTCTTTTGTTCTGAGCTTCCTAAATATTGATTTATTTAATTTCATGGTCATAAAGTTTGCACATACATTCACATAGTTGAAAGATTATACACAGTTTTCCTACTGCTCTTCATCTAAACACTACAGGAAAATAGTAGCAAAGAAGGAAGTGAAATTTGTCTGTAGTAATGAATCACAATCAATTGGTAGTTACTTGCAAAGAAAGAGAAGTGTGTATTCTTGAGAGTCAAGTGTAATTGCAATTTTATTTGATTTTCTTTTTGTTCTGTTCTTTTTTTGTCAATGCTTCAATCTAAAAAACAAAGCAATAATGTATTTCTTACTACTCACTTCTTACAAGGTGACAGAAAAAATAACATCTTTGTTATGAAAGAAGCTCAGGGAAAAAAAAATAGAATCTTTTCATTTAACAACAATTTAAATGTTTACAGTGTCCTATCACCTCAAAATTTCTCTGCATGTAGGTTTACAGGGAAGGAGTGACAGAGTGTTTTGTGTTTCGGCTTGGCTTCACAGCTCTGTGTTCTCAGTTAATTGTCATCCTACAGCTAAGGACAGGACTCCTACAGTACTATTCCCTGTAACTACTAGTGACAGACTGGTTTGAGTTTTGAAATGATAAATACTTGCAACTCAGAATATTTTTCCATATATTTATAAATGTGACAAGGAATGTCAGCTGTTAAACCCATAAACAAGTCTAGAAGAATATCACAAACTAGTAATCTCTCAAAAGTTTCAAAATACGACAAACACTTTTTAACAAAAAAACATCTTTTGGTGGGATTTTCGTTTAAAGTTTTATTGTAACCCACTCTTATCCGTACAGCTATAAATACTCTGCATTTGAATTTCACCTATATTACGATGACAATACAGAGGGCCTTCAGATGGGAGCAGATGAAATTTTCGCTTATTTAAATGCTCCTTTACATTGACATTACAGCTCAGAAAGAGGTCTTATGTGTATACGAGACTCTTTACAGTGACAGCTCACAAAGAAGCCAAAATGTACATAATAATAGACTATTAATTCCTTTCCTCTTTATATACCATGAACTTGAAAAACAAGAGAGAAAATTGGGTTTGAAATCTAGTTGCTTAAAATAAACTATTTCATTTAAATCTTTGAAGCAGCAAAGTCCCAAACATTTGTTATTAAAAAGACTTGTATAATTATGATCTTTTAAATTACATGGGATTTAGATTTGTAAGCAAAGTTATATATATTATACATGAAATCCTTGTATATAAAATTGAGAATGAAGGACATGATGACTTCTTTTGTTACTTCTGATAGAAGATTATGTTAATTTCTGTTTATTGTTTTTAATATCAAATGATTTAATAGACCCTTCAAATCATTGACAACTATACTTCTTAAAAAAATAGGTGCCAAATTTTATCACCTGCACTACACTTCAGTTTTTGGATGTTAAACAACATTGATCCAGGTTTCAAAATTGTTTTTTATTCACCTCAACAGAAAAGGAGGAATTCACACTTTATTAAAAATAAATGTCAACATATTTACTACACCACATAGAATCATAGAATTGTTTTGGTTGGAAAGGACCTTTAAGATCATTGAGTCCAACCATTAACCTAGCACTGCCAAGTCCACCACTAAACCATGTCTCTAAGCACCACATCTACACATCTTTTAAATGCCTCCAGAGATAGTGACTCCACTACTTCCCTGGGCAGTCTGTTCCAATGTTTGATAACTCTTTCAGTGAAGTAATTTTTCCTAATATCCAATCTAGACCTCCCCTGGCACAACTTGAGGCCATTTCTTCCTGTCCTATTGCTTGTTACTTAGGAGAAGAGACTGACATCCACCTCACTACAACCTCCTTTCAGGTAGCTGTATACAGCGATAAGATCTTGTCAGATTCCGGATTAAGATCTGCCTTATTAGTAAATATAGAAATTAAATACAGTCAGTCCCGAGAGGGATCCGCCTTATTGGTAAAAGTAAATATAGAAATAAAATGCAGTCAGTCCCGAGAACGACCCGCCTGATTAGTAACTCCAGTGCAGTCAGTCCACGTGGGACCTGCCTGGTTCAATGCAGTCAGTCCACGTGGGACTCGCCTGGTTCAATGCAGTCAGTCCACGCGGGACCCGCCTGATTATAAATCACCCGGTATGCTTAAACTGCCTGCAGGTAAAGCACCCCCAAAATCCTGACCAGAAATAAAATAGATTCGTGATCCTTGAGTTCGGACAAAGCACAACTGAGGCACGGTATCAATAAACTTAACTTTGACTTTATTAAGTCCAACAATGAGGCAACTTAGTGAGCAAGGAAGGGAGAGAGAGAGAGAGAGAGAGAAGTAACTAAAAGGAAAAGAGGAAAAGAGAACAGTTGAGAGGGAAAGGATAGTCACCACCCTGGATCCCGCGGCATCCCGTGGGTCCTTTGTTGATTCTTGGCAGTCGGGGGTGGGGGCCTGTGTGGTCGGGCGGAACCGCCTCTTTTATAGAGAATTTTCACAGAGTCATGTGACATGGAGCCGCCAGTCAACAGTTCGCACCAATCACAGGTCCGAGGGCGGGACAGATCCAGTTCGTGCGCCGTAGTATTGGCCCATTGCCAGGCTGTCACCCGATGTCCTGGATGGGTCTCTCCGGAGGGGGTGGAGGGCTGCAGGGCAGAGACGTCACTCTAGTCGGCGCCTACCTTCTTGCCTCACAAAATGTCGTCGTCAAGGTCAGGTAGTCCTGTACCCCAGAAGATGGCATCTGAGCACGTGGGATAGGACGGTTTCTGAGTGTCACGGTTTAAAGCTGGGCTGGCGATTAAACCTGCAGCAGACGCTCTCTGTTAACCCTCCCCCCCCCCACCCGAAGGGAAAGGGAAAGGGAAAAGGGAGAGAGACTTACGGGTTGGAAAGTTAAAACAGTTTTAATAAACCTATAATAATGAAAAAGAGTATAATAATAATATTGGAATAATCAAATATATACAAATATATATACAAAACCAAGATTGAGCTCCCCCGATGTCGGCAACGTCACCACCGGCACTGCAGGGCAGGCTCCGGGAAGGCCCAGGCTGGGCCTAGCGACGGTCGAGAGCTGGATTCAGGGATGCACAGATCAGGATCGGGGGCAGCAGGAAAACAGTCGGAGTCCTCCTTGGACACCGGCCATAGCAGAAAAAAACAAGAGCGAGCAAGAGGAGCGAGACCCTCGTGATCCCCCCGCTTTATACCGAGAATGACGTGTATGGGATGGAATACCCTCGTTGGTCAATTTTGGGTCACCTGCCCTGTCTGCTCCCCCCTGCAGCTGCGACCCCCCCTTCAGCTTTTCACTTGTAAGCAGTGAGGAATCCAGCGGTGACCTTGGTTTCTCTAAGAAAAAAGTACAGCAAGAGCCTTACTGCACAACATCCCTACCGGTGCCTCAGCGATAACTACAAACTTCGAGCGTTATCAGTCCTGGAAGCAGACACTGTCTGCAAAAACATGCAGTTAGTTTCAGAAAGTGCAGTTATTTAGAGGAGACTTAGCTGAAAGTAAAAATCACTGAAAGGAAAATCGGCCTGGTTTAGGCCAAACCAGGACATTCCACCCCTTATTCCATACCATTCATGTCATACTCAGATCACCACTAACTTTTCATTTTAAAATATATACAGATAACATTAGTTTATGATTCATCTCTATACAGAAAAAAAAAGTTCATCAAGTTCATTTAGTTCAGGATTGTGGGTTTCCATCTGGCTAGGAGTCTCTCAGGGCAGGAGACATGGTATGAGTTTTGTCACAGTTCATGCCCACGGGTTGCAGGTTAAAGATGTCAGTCTCGAGGAGGTTACTGGACGCCACTTGCAGCTAGCTCCGGTCTCATCACCACTGTCTTAACCTGAAAGACACTTATGAACACTGTTAGTATTATGCAGCAATTAACATCATGCAGTTCAGAATTAAGTATTCTCACCCAAGATCAGATCACCTTCAGGGACACATCGGACTCCACCATCCTGCAGCATCACCCACCAAGTACATCCAGGTCCTTGAGCAAAAGCAATCCCATGAATGGGTTTACCTTTGCCCGTAGCAGGAAGAACCCAGACAGTTTTTCCCAACAGATTCCTTTCATGCACCACAGGGACTTTATCCCCTTCTACTGTATGTAAAAGATCTGACTGAGCAGGGCCAGCTCGGTTGATAGATCCCCTGGTGTTAACTAGCCAGGTAGCTTGTGCCAAATGCTTATCCCAGTTTTTAAAGGTTCCACCCCCCATTGCTTTTAGGGTAGTTTTTAACAGCCCATTGTATCGTTCAATTTTCCCAGATGCTGGTGCATGATAGGGGATATGATATACCCACTCGATGCCATGCTCTTTGGCCCAGTTGTCTATGAGACTGTTTTTGAAATGAGTCCCATTGTCCGACTCAATTCTCTCTGGCGTGCCATGTCGCCACAAGATTTGCTTTTCAAGGCCCAGAATAGTGTTCCGGGCAGTGGCATGGGGCACAGAGTATGTTTCCAGCCATCCGGTGGTCGCCTCCACCATGGTAAGCACATAACGTTTACCCTGGTGGGTTTGAGGGAGTGTGATATAGTCAATTTGCCAGGCCTCCCCATATTTATATTTCAACCACCGCCCCCCATACCACAAAGGTTTTAACCGTTTGGCTTGCTTAATTGCGGCGCATGTTTCACAATCATGGATAACCTGTGCAATAGAGTCCATAGTTAAGTCCACCCCTCGGTCACGAGCCCATCTGTATGTTGCATCTCTTCCTTGATGACCTGAAGTGTCATGAGCCCACCGAGCTAAAAATAGTTCACCTTTATGTTCCCAGTCCAAATCTATTTGGAACACTTTAGCAGCCTGATCTGCTTGTTGGTTGTTTCGATGTTCCTCAGTTGCCCGACTTTTAGGTACGTGAGCATCTACATGACGTACCTTCACGACTAGTTTCTCTAGCCGAGTAGCAATATCTTGCCACAGTTCAACAGCCCAAATAGGTTTACCTTTACGCTGCCAGTTGCTTCGCTTCCACTGCTTTAACCACCCCCACAAGGCATTTGCTACCATCCATGAGTCAGTATAAAGATACAGCCTTGGCCACCTTTCTCGTTCAGCAATGTCTAAAGCCAGCTGGATGGCTTTTACCTCTGCAAATTGACTTGATTCACCTTGTCCTTCTGTGGCTTCTGTGATTCGTCGTATAGGACTCCATACAGCAGCTTTCCACTTCCGATGCTTTCCTACAAGACAGCAGGATCCATCGGTGAACAGGGCATACTGCTTCTCATCCTCTGGTAGTTCATTATACGGTGGGGCTTCTTCAGCACGTGTCACCTCCTTTTCTGGTGGCATTCCGAAGTCTTTGCCTTCTGGCCAGTCCATGATCACTTCTAAGATTCCTGGGCGATTAGGGTTTCCTATTCGAGCCCTCTGTGTAATTAATGCAATCCATTTACTCCATGTAGCATCAGTTGCATGATGGGTAGTGGGAACCTTACCCTTGAACATCCAGCCTAGTACTGGTAATCGAGGTGCCAGGAGAAGTTGTGCCTCAGTACCAATTACCTCTGAGGCAGCTCTAACTCCTTCATATGCTGCCAGTATCTCTTTTTCAGTTGGGGTGTAATTGGCCTCGGAACCCTTGTATCCTCGACTCCAAAATCCTAGGGGTCGACCTCGAGTCTCCCCTGGTACTTTCTGCCAGAGGCTCCAGGTAGGACCATTGTCCCCAGCTGAGGTGTAGAGCACATTTTTAACATCTTGTCCCATACGGACTGGTCCAAGGGCTACTGCATGCACAATCTCTTGTTTAATCTGTTCAAAAGCCTGTCGTTGTTCAGGGCCCCACTGAAAATCATTCTTCTTCCTGGTCACTTGATAAAGAGGGCGTACAATCTGGCTGTAATCTGGAATATGCATTCTCCAGAAACCCACAACGCCTAAGAAGGCTTGTGTTTCCTTTTTGTTAGTTGGTGGGGACATAGCTGTTATTTTGTTGATCACCTCTATCGGGATCTGGCGACGCCCATCTTGCCATTTAATCCCTAAAAATTGGATCTCCCGGGCAGGTCCCTTGACCTTGCCTCTTTTTATGGCAAAACCAGCTTTCAGAAGAATTTGGATGATTTTCTCCCCTTTGTCAAAAACTTCTGCTGCTGTATCACCCCACACAATGATGTCATCAATGTATTGCAAATGTTCTGGAGCTCCACCCTTTTCTAGTGCAGTCTGGATCAGTCCATGGCAAATAGTAGGACTGTGTTTCCACCCCTGGGGCAGTCGATTCCAGGTGTACTGGATACCTCTCCAGGTGAAAGCAAACTGTGGCCTGCACTTTGGTGCCAAAGGAATAGAGAAAAATGCATTAGCAATGTCTATGGTGGCGTACCACTTGGCTGCCTTTGACTCCAGTTCGTATTGAAGTTCTAGCATGTCTGGCACAGCAGCACTCAGTGGTGGCGTAACTTCATTTAGGCCACGATAGTCCACAGTTAATCTCCATTCTCCATCAGACTTTCGCACTGGCCATATAGGACTATTAAAGGGTGAGCGAGTCTTACTAATCACTCCTTGATTTTCTAATTGTCTAATCAGTTTATGAATGGGGATCAGGGAGTCTCGATTGGTGCGATATTGTCATCGATGCACCGTGGTAGTAGCAATTGGCACCTGTTGTTCTTCAACCTTCAGCAACCCCACAACAGAAGGATCCTCTGAGAGGCCAGGCAAGGTAGACAGCTGTTTAATGTCCTCAGTCTCTACAGCTGCTACACCAAAGGCCCATCTATACCCTTTTGGGTCCTTAAAATACCCTCTCTTGAGGTAGTCTATGCCAAGGATTCATGGAGCATCTGGGCCAGTCACAATGGGGTGCTTTTTCCATTCATTTTTAGTTAGGCTCACTTCGGCTTCCAATACAGATAACACTTGAGATCCTCCTGTTACTCCTGAAATACTGATAGGTTCTGCCCCTTTATGATCCGATGGCATTAGGGTGCACTGTGCACCAGTGTCTACCAGGGCTCGATACCTTTGTGGTTTTGATGTGCCAGGCCATCGAATCCACACAGTCCAATAAACTCTGTTGTCCCTTTCCTCCACCTGGCTGGAGGCAGGGCCCCCCTAATCAAGAAATGGATTTGTGCTGCTCACAGGGACTGGACCTTCATTTCTCCTATTCACACTTTGGAAAAAGGAATTTGAGGCCCATCTACCCTGACTGGGGTCCTGCTCACTGGTAACTGGAGCAGCCATCCTCCTAGAAAAATTCTCTCTGGTATTTCTTTTAGCTTGCAACTCACGTACTCGTGCCTGTAGGGTACTGGTAGGTTGTCCATGCCATCTGTTCATGTCCTCCCCATAACCACGCAGGGCAAACCACAGGATACCTCGTGATGTGTTCCGTTTCCTTTGAGCTGGTCCTGTAGGAGGGCGTTTTCTCTTAACAGCTGCAACGCGGGCCTGTGTAGGTAGAGAGTCAAGTTTATTCTCGATCCTGGACAGTTTGTCTGACAGTTGTTTAAATGAGTCCTTGTTTTCCTTTGTCAGTTTTTCCACAGCCGAGACACGGGCCTGCAGTGGGGAAGAAATACTATCTTCATACTGTCGCATACAGTTAGCCATTTCATCCACACTAGGTCGTGCCATAGCATTTTCTCCCCAGACTAATATTGACAATGTATGGGTATATGTCGGTGGAGCATTCTTCACAACCTTCCGGAACATGGATCGGTTGCATTCCACTTCATCAGGATCTACAGGATCTACAATTTCCCGTGGGTGTCTATAAATGATCTCTTGCACAGCTAGTTGTCTAAGGTAGTTAATACCTTTTTCTATAGTGGTCCATTTGCTCAGGTGGCTCATAACATCATCTTTATAGGGATACCTGCTCTTTACAGCTGACAAGAGTCGCCTCCAGAGACTGATAGTGTTTGACTTTCTTGCAAGCGCCTTATCAATACCACCATCTCTGGACAGGGATCCCAACTGTCTGGCTTCTCTACCGTCTAATTGCATGCTATCTGCCCCATTATCCCAGCATCGGAGCAGCCAGGTAATAATTGGCTCACCATCATAACGGCTGAAATCTTTCCTTATATTTCTCAGGTCCTTCAGGGATAAGGAGTGGTAGGTTATCTCTACATCCGAGTCCTCCTCCTGTGATAGTTCTGCTTTAGAACGACCTTTCTTCTGTGATGGGTCTGCTTTAAAATGACGATCAAGGGAACCCCCATCTGTGTTCAGGTTCCCCCATCAGGCCCTGACTCTGCCTGAGAAGGGCCCTCACCTGGGTCATGTGATGGCTCTGCCTTAGAAGGCTCTGAGTCATCATCCTCCTCTTCACGAGCTGATTTCTTTTGGTATTTCTTCCTGGTTACAGGAGCAATTGGTACAGATTCGTTAGATGCTGGGGTCTGAGTAGATGCAGTGGCTGTCGTGGGAGTGCTGAGACTCGTTAGAGTCTGAGTAACTGCAGTGGCCATCTTGGGGGGTGTAGCAGCTGCGGTGCGAGCTGTAGCGGCAGCACACGCTGTAGGATCTGAGGTGGCTGCATAACACCTACACCTGTCCCTGCACCGATACTTAATCTTATCCCACATCAGAAACACATTCAGGACAACCGAAAATAAAAACATGCCACCTAGACAGCACCATCCGAATTTCACAAAATCTAGAGGAATCAGCTTGGCAGAAAAGGAGAAGGTACTATTTCCCAAAGTAAAATTGGAAGTGTAATCATTAACACAATCAGCTAAAGGACGCCCGGAGCCCGCAGATAAAATCGCTGCTACCGCGGTCAGAATAGTAACAGCCCAGTTTATCACGACATAAATCAGTATGAAACGCCATAACAAAACAATGCACATTGACCAGTGCCCAGCAGTGATAAACTGCACATAAACAGTAACAAACAGCGCATACGGCAAGTAAGGTATCATTACACTTAACTCTGTAAAAGGCTTTATAAAGAGATGAGATAACACAGCATTCAAAAATGACATCAGCATCTTCGCTATCTGTTTTAATTTCCAACCCCTCGTAAATCTCAAAGGAAGAAATCTGATACTCTCTCAGCTGAGCTCTCCGGGTCTCCTCCCGCCGGAGCTGGGATTCGACTTATCAGAGGAACCTGTTGGAGCTTCTCTCGAGCCCCACGTTGGGCGCCAATAAATCTGTCACGGTTTAAAGCTGGGCTGGCGATTAAACCTGCAGCAGACGCTCTCTGTTAACCCTCCCCCCCCCCACCCGAAGGGAAAGGGAAAGGGAAAAGGGAGAGAGACTTACGGGTTGGAAAGTTAAAACAGTTTTAATAAACCTATAATAATGAAAAAGAGTATAATAATAATATTGGAATAATCAAATATATACAAATATATATACAAAACCAAGATCGAGCTCCCCCGATGTCGGCAACGTCACCACCGGCACTGCAGGGCAGGCTCCGGGAAGGCCCAGGCTGGGCCTAGCGACGGTCGAGAGCTGGATTCAGGGATGCACAGATCAGGATCGGGGGCAGCAGGAAAACAGTCGGAGTCCTCCTTGGACACCAGCCATAGCAGAAAAAGCAAGAGCGAGCAAGAGAGGGGCGAGACCCTCGTGATCCCCCCGCTTTATACCGAGAATGACGTGTATGGGATGGAATACCCTCGTTGGTCAATTTTGGGTCACCTGCCCTGTCTGCTCCCCCCTGCAGCTGCGACCCCCCCTTCAGCTTTTCACTTGTAAGCAGTGAGGAATCCAGCGGTGACCTTGGTTTCTCTAAGAAAAAAGTACAGCAAGAGCCTTACTGCACAACATCCCTACCGGTGCCTCAGCGATAACTACAAACTTCGAGCGTTATCAGTCCTGGAAGCAGACACTGTCTGCAAAAACATGCAGTTAGTTTCAGAAAGTGCAGTTATTTAGAGGAGACTTAGCTGAAAGTAAAAATCACTGAAAGGAAAATCGGCCTGGTTTAGGCCAAACCAGGACACTGAGACAATGCTGAAAAAAAAAGGGGGACAAGGAACAGATCCCCACAGATCTCCCCTCAGCCTCCTTTTCTCCAGACTAAACAACGCCAGTTCTCTCAGCTGCTGCTCGTAAGACTTGTGCTCTAGGATTTTTTTCATTAACGAAGTTGAGGAAGGGTCTAGAGCACCACATCAACGTCGTCTTCTTTGGTGAATCAGGCATGAGATACATTACTTTTGTCCATATGTGACATCACCTCAATGGGGCTAAGCACTGACAAAAAAACCTGTGGAAATGTAGATCCTAGTTGTTTCACCTACTAGTTGGATTCCTGTGTAAGAGACAGAAAATAGAATGCATGATTCTTTCTGTTTCCCTACTACAGCCAACAAGGAAGGGTCTTTACAGGGACTACCAAACCAAATCACTGCTGTGAAAAATGATGTTGGTAGTTCAACTCTGCAATAAAGTGAAACACTCAGTGAAATTAAATGCAATTTGTCTAGCAAAATGCAAAGGTTTTTCTTCCAAAATTATGACTTTTTCAACTGATCTGAAAGAAGGTCTTGTAATTAGGGTTTTGAACAGGGAAATGTTTTGTCTACCTTTTGCAACTGCACAATGGCAACCCTGAAGAGACTGTCAGCTGCCTCCGCTCCACCATCACTGCCCTACACTTGATTATGAGTGACGAGGGCACTCAGGAGATGAATATATATTACACAAAAATAATTTTGTATACTTAAAAAAGGGGCTTTTTACTATTTTTAGTTTTATATTAGGAAAATCTTATTACGTCACTTAGCTAATTTCCTTTTAAAAAGTAAGGCAATGTTTACATAATTCCATAAGTACTGTAGATTGTTGATTTTTAAAAAAATAGTTCTTAGCACTCAAGATAACAGAAAATGCTTAAAAAGTGACCCAATAGCATTCTAAAACGGTATATGTGTCAAGAGCTGCTTGCATTAATGGAAAACAAACCAAACAAAAACTTCCTGGCCTGAAGTTCATTCTAATCAGGTATGCAAAAATGCTGGGGAAAGGAAGGGATCAGGAGAAACCTGTTGGAGTGATTCTGGAGATGGTGATACAATCTTTGTCTTTAACCTTTCCAGTATACTTCTTGGACCCATCAAGAGAATAAATTCCTAAAGAGCTTATTATGCATGTGCAGCAGCAGAAATAGTGTATGCAATGCTGCAAAGCACAGGACCTTCTGAGTTTACACAGTGGCACTGTGCACACGGACAGGATATCTGGCATTGTCTGGATTCTAGAAATGCTGAATGCCTGGTATATTTTGGAGATCTCATCACACATCACAGAAGGAGCTGCTAGATATAGGCTGCTCCCATCTCTGGGTGGGAATTGTCTAATTAGAAAAGTTGTTCTCTTTCTAAGGCTCCTAACCCATAGGACAAATAAAATATAGAATACTGAAAAATAAAGAATATTGAACAAAATTCCTCAGGAGTCTCCCTCACTTTCTGTGTTTGTGATTGACATTTCTAATATATAAGTTCAAGAAAACTGCTCTCCTCAGCAATAACCTCCACAGATGGACTTGAAGAATTCTGTTTCACCTGAAGTTTACAGCCCAGCTTTATTGCTTTCACTTTTGAAAGGTATGTCAACATTTAAATAGAATATAAGCAAAGAGAAGAAAAATGGCAAATTGTGCCAAAATCCTCACTCAAAACAATATGAAATATAGATTATCAATTATATCTGATACCAAAGCAAACTCTTTTATCTGACACATTAAAGAGTCACTGGTTTGTTATCATGAACTTTGAGAGAGACATGTGGGAATTTATGCTCTCTTATTCATTTGTTTCAAAAAAACCCAACCTTAGAGCTGCTTGTAATTTGGTAAATTTAACACTATTTAGTATGGTTAACTATAAAGTTAAACAATGTAGGTATCTAAGACATTTCTCATGAAGATGTACACAGAACACACAGAATTATAGAGACAGACCTGTTAATGGTAACATAGTTCTTTTTCTCAGCAGATGGATGAAGCAGATGGATGACTTGTGTTTTCTTCACACTTTTCCTACTGATCAGTAGTCGCCAGCAGTAATATCAATATCTACCGTGGAAATATATACATGCAGTGATTTTTTTTTTTATTAGCTGCTTTTCCTTCTTCGTCAGACTAGGCTTTTGGTAGTCCTCAGAAATATTTAGCACATAAAAAAACACATGCAGTTGTGTAGAAGTATGTGGGCCTTCAAATAAAATTAGGCTAAATATTTCCTTAGGAAAAGAAAGACATCATACTATTCTGTAAGAAGAGTTTGTTATATACAGGTCACATTTGAGACAGTGTTCAGAAAGATTTGCCATCACATATGCCACAATGGAGGCTCTACTTGAAACATTCCCATTGTAAAATTCTAAAATATCCTATTTGTCCTCATTCTGTTGTGGATTTCTGTATTCAGTTTCAGCAATTCAAGCTACTAAACCATAAAACATTGCTGAAATGGTTGAGAAGCACTTGCACAATCTGTTTCACCAGGTCAGCTTTGAGGGCTCTGACTTCCTAGCTGTAGAGTGGTAACAAACAGGTGTAGTGGCAGAAATGTTTTAAATGGTCACATCTATCTCTGGTCATCAAAAAAACCCCACAACCATCTGGGGGGATTTCAAAGGAACGTCATTCAGGAAGCTGGCACAAGATCTGCTGAGGAACCAGCATACAAAGCACCTAGTGTAGGTGAAGCTATGCTGATGGAAGAACACACTGGGGAGGTAGGAGAAATATGCCAGCAACTCCTTTGCTTTGTCAAGGTTCCATCTACTGTAAAAGACTCTTCCAGTCACACTTATATTAGCATGGGTATAGGTCTTGAAGATTCATTACATAAGCAAGGTCTTAATAAATCTGAACCTAAGACTGGAATGGTTTGCTTCTGTACTAACTGTAGACATTTCAGAGAAAGACTGAATGTGACAGGATCAATGAAAACACCATTGTAGTGATTAATAGGCAAACAAGCAGAAAATCTATTATAACATATATGAAAAAAGATACATAATAAACTCTGAAAATAATACAATTACATGACACATGTTTCTTCTGTATGCTGCTGAGGAATACTACATGCAGGTTTGGACTCATTATCACTGACAGCACCGATACCAGAATGTGGCAGTAAGATAGAACCTTACTTCAAAATGGAGCTGTGAATGCTGAAGACGTTGTATCTTAAGAGGTAACTATATGAGTACATAAGATAGATGGCAAAATTCCATGTGGAACTGGACACTTGTAGAGATAATAATAAAATCTACAGATCCAGTAGAAGATTTTTTTTTAAAGGTTTGTGTGGGTGTGTGACCATCAGGACTGGGGAAGTTATCATCCCCCTGTACTCAGCACTGGTGAGACTGCACTGTGTTCAGTTTTGGGCCCCTCACTACAAGAAAGACATTGAAGTGCTGGAGCAAGTCCAAAGAAGGGCAACGAAGCTGGTGAAGGGTCTAGAGAACAAGTCTTATGAGGAGTGGCTGAGGGAACTGGGGTTGTTTAGTCTGGAGAAAAGGAGGCTGAGGGGAGACCTTATCGCTCTCTACAACTACCTGAAAGGTGGTTGTAGTGAGGTGGGTGTCGGTCTCCTCTTACAAGTAACAAGCGATGGGACAAGACGAAACAGCCTCAAGTTGTGCCAGGAGTGGTTTAGATTTGATATTAGGAAAAATTTCCTCACCAAAAGGGTTATCAAAGGTTGGAACAGGCTGCCCAGGGAAGTGGTGGAGTCACCATCCCTGGAGGTATTTAAAAGATGTGTAGATGTGGCACTTATGGACATAGTTTAGTGGTGGACTTGGCAGTGTTAGGTTAATGGTTGGACTCAGTGATCTTAAAGGTCTTTCCCAAACTAAATGATTCTACGATTCTATGAATATAAATCTCATGTTTCAGGACTGAAGGTAACAAGCATCTACTAGTGGTGAGGAATAAAATAAACTTTAAGCATATTATTCCATTAACTTATTGTTCCATGAGATTTCTTTTGCCTATATATGAGAAGCATATAGATATGGCTACTACTGAACACTAAATACTGAATTACGTGGACCCCATTATGTGCTGCAGAAATGAGCAGTGCAGAGTTTTCAGAGATTTTTCTGACTGGGAACATGGATATGACCATGACCATGGCTAAGACTGTAAAGCATGCCCTTTTAAAATTCCCCAATAAAGTCTTGTTTTGACATTTTCAAGTTTTTTGCACTGTAACTCCTCCACCCCAAGAGCTATATTTTGAAGAGAACTGTGAAAACCAATATTTTTTTTCACAGCCTTCTCTGCAGTACTTTCCAAGCTCCAAAAGGAAGACTTTGGTCATTTATGAACTTAAAATAATTAAGAACAATTTACTGCCAGCAATTCTTAGTGGGAAGAAAGGTAGATGTGGTAGTTACTTCAATATATCACAAGTAGAGCATTAGCACCAGCACTTAAAGGCAGTGTAACTGAGACTTTTGATTTTTAGATTCGTAAAATGTTGTAATGAAGTTGATTGACAGTATTATTTTGTTCTCGTTGGAAGTACAAGCAAATAGTTGTCACATGCCAAGAAAATATAGAATTGTCAACTCAAAGACATTGGACCATAGTGCTAACTACACAGTAACGAATCTAGGAGAAAAGTACCTTGTATTGACTTTTAAACTGATTTCTATCTTCACTACGCAGCACATTTGATAAGAAATAAGCAGTCTAGTCTTAATCCTAATACAGTTACAACATCTTGCCACTGATTCACTTGAGCAAGAGAATATATAAAAATGGAGGAATGTAGAAATTAATACATAAAGATTAAACACGGGTACATTGGCAGAAAAGTTATCATCACTACCAGCTCATGCCTTTCTTGCAGGATCTACAATGGAAGCACATTTTTGCTTTTTAGTATCCCAAGCTGCTAAACCTTTTCCTTTCCCGTCCCCTTCATTTTCTGTTTTCTTCTCATGCATCTGTTGTAAAGGAATGTGTAAATACGATATGCTCAATTATTAATCATGTATCATTCAAGCCTGGCAAGCAGCTTCAGAAAAAAAAATGCAGAGAAGACTTAGAATTAAATCCCACTTCAGGAGTTTTACCTAAAAATATCTGGTTCCTGTATCAGCCACATCCTGTTGACTTCTATATCTGAAGTACCAGGCTGGAATTCTAAGTATACACAAGCTGTGAGACATACTAATTTTTTTAAAAAAATAATGGAACGAGTGAAACTAGCCCAGCCCAAACTCAGTGCTTTACTCTGCTACACTGGCACAAAGAACTTACTGTCTGTTCATACTGCACACAAAATCATGCAGTAACAGGATTTCTTTGCCCAGATTACAGAGGACTGACACTAAGAAGAAAACAAAGCAAAGCTTTAAACCATAGTCTACTTTTGTGTGTCCAGCTTGAAGAGGCCTGATTAGAATTTACTAAAACACTCTTTCCGCATTGTTAAAGATCAGATTATTTAAAACATCACCAACATAGCACCCACTAAAACTAAGAACAAACAAGCTCCATTTGTTTTTGAAAATACAGGTCAATTCTGAGAGAGGGAGGAAAAAAGTGGGAGAACTGGCACTGCTGCTGCTAATAGTAAGGGCAAAGTAGGACAATACACTCCTAGGGTGTACTTTTTTCCTTATCTCTCTTCCATAAAGAGCATCTTCTTATTACTTAAGGAGACATTGCTTCCCTTGCTCTCAGACTGGATATAAATGACAAGCTTTTGGTAGTTTGGGGGCTGCAGCGGTGGCCTCTGTGCAGAGAGGTCAAGGACTGTCCTGTATTGGACACAGCCAGCTTCAGCTGGCTCTGCAACAGATCCACCACCGGCCAAAGCTGAACCCATCAGCCATATGTTCGGTGCCTCTGGGAAAACATATTTAAGAAAGGTCAGACAGCTCTGGGGAGAAAAAGGAGGAGGGAAGAAAAGAGTAAGAAACAACAAAGGGAACACCAAGGTCAGAGGAGGAGGAGGTGCTCCGTGGAAGAACAGGTACATTCCTGAAAGGAATGCAGCCCGTGGAGAGCCCAATCCAGAGCAGAGGAAAAAAGCGAGAAGTAAGGAGCAGCAGAGGGAAAACACTATGTACTCCATACTCCAGGGGGACGGTAACTCCCCCCCAACAACAACTTTGCATGATGCATTGCCTCGCTGAAAGGTCTGAGTGTAACCTACGGCAATAACAAGGAGGAAGGAGAGGAATTTGGAGTGAAGTTGAGCATGGAAAAAAAGAGAAGGAAGGGGGTTCTTCCTAAGTGTGTAAATGTTTGGTTTATTGTTCTTTTGTTTCCAATATCCAAATCAGTAATTACATATTTATTTTTATTGTCAATAAATTATTTTACCCCAAATCAAGTCTATTTTGCCCACAATGGTAATTGGTAAGTGATCTTCCTGTCTCCATCTTGATCCAAAAAGTTTCTCATTCCTGTTCTTCCTCTTCTTCCCCTGAGGTGGGGGAGTCAGAGACTGGATGAGTGGGAGTATGGTTGCCAGCTGGGACCAATCCATCACCACTCTCCTTGTTGTTCTGGAAAAGAGGAGTGAAAAAAGGAAAAAAATATTACAGTCTTCTCACATGTTCTCAGTTGCAGAATGCATGGGATAACGTGTGTCTAACTGTAATTTCAACAAAACTTTCTGGTTGTGTCTAAGGTTTTTGGTAAATGTTCTTAAGTGCAGGGTTGTATCTCAAAGGCAAGTGACTTGAAGTCATATGCGAGACATTTCCTAAACTTTGTCTTCCTGCCTGGTTCATTCCAGGTTAGAGCAAAACCCCAAATGTAGGCATTGTTTAAGCAGTCCAGGAATTTGCATTCAAGTGTAATCTCAGATTGATTGAATCCCCATCCTGTCAGCAACAAAACAGCCAACCTCCTCCTTTGTCAATGTAAGAGTTTTGGACCACTTGGCCCTAAGTCACACAAATAGAAGGTGTCTCAGGTTCTGGCTTCTTGTTTCCTTACATTCAGTTACAACAGCTTTGGAAAAAAAGCAGTCCTCTTCATCTCTCTACAACGTCTCTTTAAAATTTCTCAAGAGAGTTTCTGGTGTTAAAATGTAGAAGGTTAAATGGCAGAAGGTATATAATAGAGGCTGGTCAACAAAAAGTTTGTCTATGAAATGCAACCTTCATAAGCAACAATCACAGAAGCAAACTAACAATGTTTATCCAGAAATCCTTGCCATATACTGGGTTGACCACCTCAGAGGAGATAGTGTTTCCCTGATCACTGCCTGTCACTGGCTGCTGATAAGGATGATGGTTCTTTTCAATTTCCTTGTCTGCATTACTTTCCTTCAGGGTGATTTGTTGTTGGATCCTCTGAATGTTTATTTATTCATGCATTTATTTTTCATTGCAGTTCTTTATGTCTCTTGTGGGAAGAAAGAAAAAGAAAATGGAAGAAGCAGCTTTGATGTGTCTCTTGACTAGAAATATTTGTCCCCAGATGGAAATGAGTAAGGCTGTTTAGCATGGGGAGCTAGGGTGAGAAGACAGACAGAGAGTGTCAGGTCAGAGAGAGAAATTAAGACTATTTTTCCTTAGAACGCTGCCTTTTAAAAATGAGAGTAGCAATATTAAAGCTGCCTATAAGCTTCTCAAGGACTAAGATTTGGAGAGCAGGGAGCTCCAAAGCCAGACAGAGGCTGGAGCTTTTTATCAATGAGAGAATCTTGTCAATAAAAAACAATCCCTTCATTAGTCGTTATGAGAAAAGGAAAGATATGAGAAAGAAGAATGATATTTCAAGTCTTTCAAATAGTACAGTGACCAAATTAAATAGCTACTAACTCCAAAGCTATCACTAGCCAAGAAAGGGCATTTAGAAGAAATAGGGAACTGGTTACATTTAGAATTTCGTCTTGTAAACACAAATTCTCAGGTCTTTAAATGACTATATACTGGGGCCACAGTTTTTCCTCAATTAGGCAAGGGACTCCAACAACGATGAAAGAGAATTTTTTAGCTAGTAGGAGGTTTTTCAGTGTCATATTCTCCTCTTAGAATCTGTTCTGAAGCTGATTTTGTAGTGACAAATGGCAGGCATTGTGAATTGCCTCCCATAATGCTGTAACATGAAGTTCAACTATTCTTCAGAGTCAGTCTGAGCGGTGATAACACTGGTGTTAAATAGTATGCGGAAAATCACTAAAACCACTTCATACAGATAAGGGTGAAAATGTGTAACAGGAAGGAGTTCAGACTGTGTAAAACAGGAAAAAAAAAGATTGGTAGTTCTGTGGTGAAGGGAAAAAAGGCAGAAGATTGAAGAAAAGGGGAAGTCGAGGCCGCAGCTCACGGGTGCTGGGCGACGGTTCCAGAGTAACGACACAATCTCAATATGAGTATGGAAGTTTTCTGTTTAATCATTGCGTATACAGGGTATATATAGTCTTTAAGCAGAGAGCACGCTGATCACACACCAAAGCCCGCATTCCCATTGGTTAAGCCTTGCTGTCCACGCGTCCTACTAGCGTATATGATTAGTTTACAAATTTAGATACACAGAGCAGTGAGCACCCCCTTCGCTTTTCCTGTTCCTCTTAGCTGTCTGTTGCAGCTGCCAAGTTCTTGTTTTGCAGCGTTCAAGGAGAGTCCAAGGTGACTCGCTCTGGGCCTAACTCTTGCTCAAAGCCTGGGTTGCTCAGACTGCTCAGTGGCATGAAATCATGCCCCTTCTCACTCAACCAAGGCTCTACAGAAGATAAGGAAAATTCTGGTAACAATAAACTTATTACCAGTGGTTTGGAACAGAGAAAATGAAACCCAAAATAATCCAGTTTATCTGATGAGAAAGTTGATCAGCTCAACAACCAACTGCCCCTGTACTTAACCCAGTTCTGTGGCACTAGTTAAATTACATAACACACAAAGGAAGACAGAGGTAAAAAGAAAGCACTTTTCATCACTTACTCAATCCTATATGGTAAAAGGAACAGAAATTATCACGTAAAACTCCACATACTACCAATAAAATCAACGTAAATATATTGATCTGGCTAAATCTCTATGAACGTGTCACATCTCTGTCCAGCTATTTTTGTGTGTGCTAAACTGGTATTCACACCATGCAATTAATTGTACTTTAAGTTTGCCGACATACTAGAAAACTTGAACACTTTCTAAATATTTTTTTATCTCATTAGAAAATGTATCTATGTATGATTTCTGTAGACTGAACTATAAAGTCACTTGTCACTTTTCCTTGTGAAAAAGAGAAAACTGAGAGGAGGTATGATAGGGGAAAATAAAACTACAAGTGGCATGAAGTAAGATGGACTGAAATTCTTCACTCTCTTTTCTAGTGTGGGGAATAGGAGATGTCCAGTTAAGTCAGTACGAACGCATCTCAATACAAACAAGAGTAGGTGCAAAAGACCTTGCCAAAACTGATGTGGATCCTAGAAGCTCATATAAGTTGACTGGCAGACTGAAAATGTTTATGGAAGAGAAATTCATTGTGGGTTACAAATGTATAGAACCATGTAGAGTCAGGAGATTTCTAAAGTGAAAACAGTTGGAAATTGAAATTAACATTAGGCAGAAGTGTCGTGTTATAACCTTGTCCTGCTCTTCCTTTTTCCAAGCCATTCACTTCTGGATTCTCTTGGGTACAGTTCACAACTCTGCCTTCGGCACGAGCCACTACAGGTGTTACATCTGCATTAAGCTTTCTAACTGCTGTCACCCACTGATGTCTCCAAGTGAAACTGTAAAAGATTCTTCAAAGGTATTTGACTCTACTAACTTTATATAATCTAAATAACTACTCCAGGAATTCTTATGACCTTTTTTAATAATCTGCAACCTTTCCTTCTATTCCTACTGGTTTCATAAGGGAGATTTATTTATTTATCTATCTATCATATTTTTTATTTATTACCCAAAACCTCTAGACTGACCCTACTTCCTTCTGCCTGTCTCTTCTGACAAAGCTTTCCACCCCTGTTATTCTTACTACTCTCAGCTTCTCAGAGATTGTCCTATATGCATTGAGTTTTACAGTTGTGTTGAACACTTTCTGTTCTGCTTTTTTTCTTCTACCTGTAAACTGAAAATTTGCAATACTTTTCCAATCAGGTATCAGCTTTCATTTGTGAACATTTTTTCTTGGATTCCAGTTCTCTTTTTAACCCTGTCCTCTACATCATTTAGAATCAGTTTTAGATAGGTAACTGAGAGGAGAAACTTACCAGTCTCTACAAAGATAGCAAGAAGTAGAGAAATACTTTGAAGTTTTGCCAACCCTTGGAAAATTCTACAGGTAAAGTTTTAAAAATAAAAATAAAATTAAAAAAAATTACCTCAATTTTAAGATAAAAGTTTTGTCTCCATAGTTTTGTCTCCCAACAGCAACCATTCTGCTGCACATGACTTGTTTAGAGGATATATCCTTAGCCAACATTTAATCTCTTCCTCATCATATACATCAAGCTGGCTACTCTGACAAGATTTTAGTCTGGAACGTATTCTAGAAATTTTTTCATGTGCCTACAAGATGAACTGAGACTTTGCTGAGCAATGTAAATCCAGTTAAACTGTTCATGTAGACACAGTCAAATCTTCCATTTTTATGCATAGAGAAGCAATACTAATTCCTTCATTTTAAAACTTGTTTTGTATAACTGTGCAAATCTACCAATCTCTCAACTTATTTTCTCACATGGAAAGTTTTCCTTTATAAAATATTTTTCCTATACCTTGATGAGATGAGACAACACAAAGCTTTCCATTGAATAAGATCAAGAATTGTCTTTGGTTGCTTTCCAAGGTGGTAAATTTGACTTCAGTATCCAATTTGGCTATCTTGCAGTTTTTCATTGGCCATATATAACTTCTGTATTTTTCTTTCCTCATTAATTCTGTTTCCTATTAATAATGATGATTTACATTCATATAGTCCTTTCTCTCATGCAGTCCTAATGTACTTTACAAACTATACATTAGAATCACTTTACCCTGCACTGAATTTTATCTACATCTTAGCTGAAACATAGTAACATTCTGCAACACCTTCACAGCAGTTTAAAACAGCACATTAATGTGAACATGCAAGAATAGGTTTCCAAATATACACAAAGTAGCTAAATTAGAATAATGTGTAGTACACTACCTTTACTCTTACAGAGAGCACCCAGGAAAATTTTCTAATCAATAATAGGCAGAAGCTTTCATTTTATTTAACATTTTACTTTTATGGCTTACCATTTATTAAACAGATCATTGTTTAAGAGCAAATATTTACCACTCATTTATATTTAGATATCATACTTATTTCCTGCTTTAAGGTTAGAAAATTATTATGGCATTAAGATACTGCCTTATGGTAACTTTGAAAATACTGACTCATTCTGGCAATAATGGTACAGCACTGATTCCAGAAGAAGCCCAGTTTTCAACATTCAGCATTGGAGTGGCAGGCATAGCTTGTTTCCATCAGCGTCTCCCTAATTCTAAGATCAGAATGAGTGGATATTTGTTTAATACTAAATCAATAACTATAGCCCTGCATCATACAGTGCCTACCTGTGTACCTGTATAAAGCTACATCATCTTCACTGGTAGCACCCAACTGTATATATTATGGAAACTCAGAGTTGCTTACTAGCTTGCTTACTTCTGACTGGTGAAGAATCCAAATCAGTTGTAACACCAACATACTGTTAATAAAAATCAATGAAGTTCACCACCTGAAAAAGCAGCTATAATAATTTGCACTCCTATCTTAAAAAAAACACCCAAGCTTTTATATACAATAATCCTAAAATATTGGAATATTTCATGAAATTACTCAGTATGTCAAATTCAAAGGAAGAGAAAAAATCTTACTTGAAAAACTATCATCCAATGAAAGATTACAAACAACATAACTAATTTGTACTTTCTACTTTGTGCAATACTATGGCTTAATAGCACCTATGCATTTACTGCTCTAAATTTATGTTTAATTTCTGTACCTATCTACATGCACAGCTATACTAGAAATGGTTCAATGAAAAGAGTGTGCACTACATGGCAAAGGCTTTTCTAAGTCATTATTTACCTGCACAACTTCGATAGCTCAAAGCTCTTTTTCTACAGAGTATTCTTTTTCTTTTAGTCTTCATTTACCAAATATGACTAAAGACTCTCTCTCATAAGAAGCTTTTAGAAGCAGATTAGACAAACAGTTATCAGAAAGTTTGTTGCACAATTCATCTTATATTGGAGCAGAGGAATGAACTCAGTGACTCTCAAGGTTCCTTCATCCCACACGCTAGGCTTTTACAAAAGTTAACAACAAAGTCAAATTTTAGAGATGACTTTGACAACTTTGGGCATGAACCAATTCCATGTCATATCAATGATAGCTTTGTCAATCAGCTGCAAACTATATAGGATTAAACAACACAACAGTGATTATTCTAATCCATATTTTTACAGTCTTTTATATCTTTTATCATTATAGCATAAGTTGTCAAAGAGATTACAATAATAGATACTGCAAATAAATTTAAAAATATATTTGGACACATACATGCATTACAGAGTATCAGACAGCAATGTGTAATCTAAATTGTCAAATGTGTTTTGAAAGCTATGTTTATAGCCCAGAGAGCTGCTCAATGATTTGCTGAAGGGTAGACATCTGGATCATTATATTATCTGTATGGACAAAAAATAGACAGTTGATTTCCCAGCCATTTTTGACCTCTCTGACTAATTTCAATCTGACTATGCAAAAGCTCTTCCCCAAGCAGACAACAGAGTTGTACCCATGTCAATTATTGTAGGCAGTCAATGTATGGCTGCTGAATAAGTGATTCAGTCCTTACAGAATTGGTATTTAGATCTGGCATCTGTTTTTCTTGGCTTCTTTCTCTGCTGACTCTGACAGCTTCTTCATCTACACCCCTTTCTTTCTCTTACATGCATAGATGTTTTTCCTTTGCCTTTCAGTTTTCTGCAGCAAGCAACACATTGACCTGTCTGCTTTTCTGTGATCGTGTTTTTTCAGATGTAGTGTGCAACTCATTCTATAATTCCAACAAGGATGTTTTAAGTTTCAGCATATTGTTTGATTTTGGTTCCCCCTGCCATTGCTCTATACACAAAGGACTGTGGGACAACATACAAAGATCTGAATTCACTGTAAAAGGTAGAATACTTGGGGTAACAACAGGAATTTTTCCTCCCAAGTGTATATTTCTTAAACATATGGTTAAAAGAGTGTTAGAACACCATAAAAGACATTCAAAACCTATAGCTTCAAAACTAGAAAAGCTGCAGAGACATCAAAAGACTTGTTGATGATAGGTTTCCAGTAGGGTTTTCACAGACATTTCATTACTTCCTTCTCTTAATTTAAAGAAAGTAAGGGTCATTTCATCTATATGTATCCCGAGAACCTAAACAGCTATCAAACCTACCAGTTGTCTAAATGTCTACAGACAATGCCAAATCTATCCACAGTACTGAACGATATGAGGTAACGTAACTCAATACAGTGTAATACTGCTTAAAACTGCCCAGAATCTAGCATTCTCCTCTGTAACCCACCCAGCTACAGGCACAGTAGTTCAAAACGTAAACACATTGATAGGGGCCAAGGTCAGAGACAAAATACAGGACTAAAAGGCCCTCAGCTTTCACTCTGAAGGGCATTTCTAAAGTTAATCCAGAACTCTAATTCAGTAGTCTGACAAAAAAAACCTCACTCAAATAACCAGTTCAGGTCACTATATTGAATAACTTCCAGCCACCACGTGGAACAACTCTAATCATATGACAGCTGTATTCACTGTTCACTTTAGTATTATCAAGCAAAATATTTGCATGCAATGTAAACAGAAAGAGAAGACAGTTCAAAATGAAGTCATTGGAAATGGAAAACAGAAGAACAATTGGTAATGATGACCGTTATGACCAACATTTACCACACAGATGTACGTGCAGGTGGCTCACAGACATCAGTAGATGTTTTGTTTTTGGGAGGAATTTTGGAGAGGGCTGAGTGACTGCTTCCCATAATAATGAGAGGAAGGAACAGAATTTCTAGAAGTATCTGTTTAACAGGGATCTTGTGTAACGCTTATTCCAGTGCTATTAAGCTCTTCTTGTCACCACCAGTGGCAACAAAAAGGCACTTTGAGAAAAATAAAATCTTAATAGACTAAGGAAGGTGACTCTAATGACCTATTTTATTGCTACTTATCTGGCATTGAATCAAGAAAAGTTACAAAACTTCAAAACATGCTTAAGTTTCTGTGGAACCTTTTAATAATATCAGGGCAAAAATTAAAGGAAGTCTTGACATTTCTGACTCTTTTAGAGACCTCAGAAAATGATGATCTTGTTTCAGTGTATGCCTGCCTCCTGGACTCTTATCCACAGAAAAAGAAGCCAAGAAATTCATAATCATCAGCCCTATAAAGAGTATATTTTCCTATTTTTACCTGTAGTATTGGTACAACTTCACCTAATCAATCACTTACCCCTTCGACTTTCACAAGTCCCTTCCAATTTATAGCATATTACTAAATCCTGAAGTATAAAGCCTGTTGAGCTAACTACATCATCTTTTACTGGGCTACTCAGTTAAATAACACTACTTTTTCATGTGAAAATAAAGGAGGTTTTTTTCATTGTTCCAACATTTTCTAGCCCTGTGCTTCTTTCTCTTATTTAAAGAAGTTGATCTTCATTAGCTTACAAACCTAACGGCATTTGAAATGCCACACCATTCATTTTCAGCTCTGAAAGTAAAACAGCAGGTTTGACTTTGGGAATTTCATCAAAATCCAACAACCGGACTCTTCTGTTCCATGTTTGCTCTGTTACTCAGCACATGAGGGAAGAGAGCCTCTGCAGATATCTACTTTACACAACCGCCTGTAGTAAAGGTATACTTTCCCCTCCTGTTCCTCACCAAGTAAAATGAACTTGTACTCTTAACCCAGCAATATTTCTCTGTGTGTGACCAATACCCCCTGCTCCTGATTCCTGGTAATATTCTGCCAAGAATCCCCAAAAGAACCTGTCTGTCCCTGTAGTGTCAGGTGACATTTTATGATCGTTAGGATATGCTTTTAGAGAAAAGTGGAACAACAGAAGAGGTTGGTAAGAGAGGAGAATCAAGCAGGCACATAGGTCATTTGGCTGGACAGACTTAAGAATTTTCTTCCAACTGCCAAGACAGCAGTTAAATAGAATAAATTTAATCCTTGACAGCATATCTCAGCAAAATTTTCCAGAGCTTTTACATTCCCTTTAAGAAGCATGCCACTATTTCTTACTCTCCAAAAGAGTTATTCGCTGACCTTTACTGACTATAAGCAATTCTAGCAACATTTCAAATGCTATCAGAATATTTATTTTATTTTCCAGCACCACCTTTTCCTATTTTTGCTGCTGAATATCACATTACAGAAAATGAAACAAGTAAAAGCAATATGCAAAGAATTCTCTTTGAGAAGTCAAATCATAGTCAGAAGACCATTCCCAAGAGAAACAGCTTTGAATTCAGGGGAGAACTGTTGTTCTCTTCAAATCTTTCTTTTCTTCTTATGTATATCCACCAGTCTTGCAATTCCATAAACTGTGGACTGAAATTACATTAGCCTTTCATAGACAGTATACTGATGAGAAAGAGAGAAGGATCATCATTCTCCATGCTGTGATTTCTTTGTTGTGATCATCACCAATGTTATTTATTAAATAACAATATTAATTAATGATAAGACCAGGCTGTTTCACCTTGGCTAACATTCATAGACCAATATGGTTCTTGTGATGTTTATGGAAGTTACGTATTAAATATATAAGTATATTTAAAGAACTCAGGTTTACACAAATAGGCAAAATTTGCTCTAAGTCTCCAATTTTAATTGAAATGAGTTAAACAATGCTCATTCAAAGCAATGTCAATTTCTTATAACTTGTCAACAAATTCTACATGTGACAGCAATGGGTGGAATTATTTTTACCTGTAAAAATACACTACATATTACTCTATAATACATCTATAATATTTTACATTATTTTTTTTCTGTAATTTAATCAAGAGCAGTTTGCCAAACTGATATTATGGTCTGTGCGTCCCAAGCCTAGTCCTCAGCTATAAGCAGGAGTGACTCAGAGTCCAGTTGAACAATAGCAAATTACAACCTGAGGGTCTCTTTCTCTCTTAATCATTTAGAGTGAGACTGTCACCTTCAAGACCCAGACTGATTTCAAGCTCTGATTTGCTTTTATTATCTGTGTCTTTTTGTGCAGTTGCAAAATTGCAACACCTAGGTGCTCAGCTGACAGCAGCACTGTAAACAAAGCCTCTCCTAATTTGATTTTATAATTTCAATTATGCAGACACTCTAGATTTTTATAATATTGACCGCATATGCTGTCATTAGCTCAGCCAGTGAGCATTTTCAACAGAAATGCTTAACCAGATCGTATTTCCATAAGAATGGCACCTTCTATAAGCTATGGCACCTGTCAGTATAATTTTGGAGGAGGGCTTGGAAAAGGCAAATGGGTTACCATTTGAGGACATACATACAACTACAGAGAATCTGGGAGTAAAACATAGCTAAAGAATTTCACCTTAGTTACATGTATTGACTCTCTCATATGAGTCTGGGGAAGACTAATTACTTATAGGTAGCGGATGGTGAAAAAATAAAAATAAAATTTCTTGAAGGAGATAATTTAGTTATTTGATATTAGCATGGAATTTACATATGGAAATCAAGTTCTAGAAAATATTCAAACTTTGCAAATGGAAAAAGACATCAATTTGCATCCAATCTGTAAAAATCCAGAACTATTTTATACTTTTAACACACCTATTCTACCAATTCTAGCAGAAGAGTGAAAGATATGAAGGGCAGAAAACTGAAGTTTTGTTGGATAGCTAAGGTGTGGTGAATTTCAGCATTAAAAGTCAACAGAAGATAACACAGAAGTGACTTATGAATGAAGACTGAATGGCATTTCTGTGATAATTTAGTCTAATTTCAATTTAGAAAACTTCCTTTTATTAATTCTTGTTTAAACTAAGGCATATATTTTTAAGAAAAAAAAAGGAAGATCTAATCTTTATAATAAAATAGCTAGTGACCATAGCTTCTGCTACATTGCCCTAGTGTTTAAGGAAGCCATGATCCACAGTCTAAAACCTCATGCATCTTATTTCCAGGATACATACGTCAAATTTTATTTTTCTAGGCATTTTGTCTCCTTGCACATCATCTCAGTTTTGAGGATCTGACTGGGAAGAAGAAATTGAGGAAGCCTCTAAGGTCCAAGACATTAAGAATTAATAAATATATAAAATAAAACTTCACCTAATTATATTAGCAAAATTATCTATTCAAAATAGAAAACAAACAGATACCATCTTATCACCGAGAGAACTGCTAAGTAAGTGATAACCTCATTCTATATCAGTTAAAATGTGAACAGCTTTGTATGAAGCTTCACTTAAAACCATGCTCCACAGATCAATTTAAAAGCGTGAAAGACATGAATTACTGACACTATCCATATGGAAAAAATTTCACAAGGTTCAGATCACTCACTGTCCAGTATATGTACCAGCTGTGCAGAAGTTTCAAGATGCTAACTGGTCTTTTGAGTACAGTTCCTACTCCATGTCATAACTCCATTCTTTTACTGTTGACACCACATGCAAAATCAAGGGCAGTCACTCATGAGGAGAGATTATAGGAACCCTAGGCTGAGCAGCTATATCTTAAAAAAACAAAATACTTGAGTGGATATCAAAGAATTTATTCCAGTATTTGAGCAGTGAAATTTAGTCCGGTAACAAGTATATCATACTGCTATCACTCAAGAGTAGTATCTGACTATAATATGTCCAGTATAGTCACAGTGAATATCCAAGGTGCATCCAGCTTTATGCAAAACAGAGGATATAGAACAATTCCACAGATAGCTTTCCCTCTTCCCTAAATTCTTTCTGATCTCAAGCATTTAAAGACATGTAAACAACTACAGCCAAAGAAAAAGTTTAGACACAGAAGCACAAAGTGTTTTCATAACTTTTTTTTTTTTTACATTTTGCATGTAATTTATATATTTACTTAAAACTGCTCTTCTGCTGATCAGTTGCACCCATATACAACATTTCCTCTTTCTTTGAGGCAAAAGATTTGACTGTGAATAACAGCTCGGCCACATTCTATTCAATGTGGCAACATTCTTGACTCTAGAAACAAGAAGATCTGGCACTCTCCTGACCAACTATTCATAGGAGATTCCCTGTGTTTTTACATTTTTACTGAGAAGTACAATTAATCCTTTGCATTGGAGTTCCTGTTCTCAAGAATAGGATCTTCCCCTCAATAGTTAGGTTCCCCAAACTCTAATTTTTATTCTGGTAGTTCTCTTCTTTTGGAAGAGGTTGTAATATTTTATAGAAGACATCCCCAATCAGAATGGAACTACTGGTATCTCACAGGTTTTGCAGGCAGCACCATCTTACCCACAGTCCACTAAACACATTCTTAGTCATTGTCAACATTCTGTTACGGGTAAGTATCTGAGTATCTATCTGTCATCTACTTCTTAGGTCCCATACTTCCCTTGTGGTCATCAACATATCTAACTGTTCCACTTAATTCTGTAGAACAGAAGAAATAATTTCTTTTGTGGTTGACTGTTTTGCCTGTTTTTCTAGGAAGAAAAACTCCATGTTGATGTTCCACTAAGAGCTGCAATACAAAATGGAAACCATGTTTCCTAAAAAATAGGATTTGGGTTTTTTTTTTTCCCTACTCTTAGAGGGTTCCCTTTAAGATTCACAACACAAATTGGTAGTTACAGCTGCCTGAGTATAAATCACAAGCACTAACCCAATGAAAAAGGACATGTAATGTTTAGCATAGTCAGCTTTCAGATGGTAATTAGTGAACTGCTTCTACACGTGTATGGGGTAAATTGAATGCAACTGCAATGATTCAAGACCCTTCATGATGGTTTGCTTTCCCATTCAGAAATTCTATAATAACAAGTAGTCATTACATATGTGCAAGGTGGGAAGATGCTACAAGTTTATGCTAGTTCTGCAATTCCAGAAACTGGTGTTCAAATGGGTATAAGTAGTAACTGTTTCACTTACTACATCAGCCCAAGTTTTAATTAATATACTGCATTTGTCTTGAGAGTTCAACGTACTTCCACACAGTAAAAAGATCTAAAATGTTCTCTAAATCTTCTCTGACTGCCTGATGATTGTCCTGCAACTAGCCTATCTAGTGGTTCCATGGTCTAACATATACAATCTGTCAGTAAAAACAAGTTTGCACGCTTTCAAGATCATTGTGTGATAATATAATAAAGTCACTTCAGCTTTTAGGGCTGTGAGAGAAGATGTGTTGTCTTGCATTTTACCCACAAAAAAAAGCTTCATACTGCATGGCACAGAAAACTTATTTTACCCCTCTGTAGATGGCAGATCCTCATAATGTCAATTACTACAGAGGGGCTTGTGTACAGATTATTGTACACATCTATGTATGTATAGGAAGGAAACAACACAGATGAGTCCATATGTAAATCATGAGAGTGAATTCACAGGCATCAGTCAACAAGCAAGTATAACCTGTAGTGTCAATATACTCTTATTGATATTGAGAAGGAGCACAATTCGCACAACAGTTTCGTCAAAGTCAGCAGAATCAGTTGTGGTGCAAACCAGCATACAACACAAACATGGGCATCTAATATGTTATAGAAAAAAATTAAGTGTTTTGGCTCAGAAATGAAGGTTTTAGAGTACTATGCAATTCTTATTAAAATATGCTACCTCATCCCGAGTACCCTGAATCAAAAAAAAAAGAATCTCCCATGTGCAGTCTCAGTGGCATTGTTCAAAACAATATTCACTTAGAATAAGACAGAAGATAAGTATGATATTATCTAGGTCAGCAAACACAACTGCTTATTGTCAACTCACTTTTTCCCTTTTAAGTAGTTTCTGTCATCTGAACATGTGTTATATTGCTCCCACTATGCAGATTATACACTGCCACAGAATGCCAAGGAATGGAAGGTCATTGGGCAAGTTCCCCAATGTGCAACATATGCTGCGGTCATGAAATCTTGAGCCTCATCACTTACTATGAATACAAGCTGTTCCCAGCTAATGTGAAATAATTTGCTGTTGTGTATACAATAAATATTAAAACCACCACCACATGTGAAATTAAGTGTCTGCCTGCTTTCTGAGAGATATTTGTATATTTACTAATGGAACAGGCATTAGCAAAGAATCCATCTGTAATCAGATTTTATTGAGAAAGGTTAAGAATTAAATTATATTAAAGCTTGAGAAATATGTTTTGTTGGAGGTGGTATTCAGCCTTTTCTACAAAAATTTGACTTCATTTACGTAAATCAATGGGAGTTTTGTCATTGTCTCTAAAAGAAGTAAAATCACACCCTACTTTAACAACCATTTAGTCATTAGACCATAAGGAATTCAAAACTGCTTTTCTCCTCATGTATAAAATCTTCCGTAATCTATAAAATACTCTTTTCCTGTATACTGTAGCCTTTTGACATGAATACTTTTGTTTCAGAAGCAGTAATTTCACCAGGTTTTATTGAATTACTTACTTCCTTCTAGTGCTTCCAGTTTGCTCTTGAGAGTACTAGCTCTTATCAAAGTATCTCTGTAGTGATCCTGACTGGGAAACCATTGTACGTCAATGAGTTAGTGATCTATATAATTACTCAAATGACCAAAAAGGAGGATGTTCAACCACAGACAAGATCTGCACAGCATGCCATGCAAAAATCCATCTGGGGTCTGTCCAATGTTGCGCGGAAGTGGGGTTCCCAGCATCTGGAGGGATATAAGATTTACCCACTATCTATATTTCTCTTTTTACTTTGTCTTATTAAACCAGCTATTTTATTAAGCCATTTGCTGTCAGACAATTCTTATTGAGATCCAGATCCCTGCACCATCTCCCCCTCTCTCACATACTCCTCTTCTGAGTGTGTGAGATGCAGAACAATTTCTCAGGGCTACTCTTGACTCATCTATCTATCTATCTATCTATCTATCTATCTATCTATCAATCACATTTTGTTCTTCTTCAAACTGAAATGGTTTTTCAGAATGTTACGAGGCTGATTAGCCCTTTTCCCCAAGAAAACTGTTAAAAATCTTATAATTGCAGAACTTAAGTTCTGAGGTCATTTACTCTCAGATCCAACATTTTGAACTTGGGGCTCTTTTCCTTCCTCAGGAAAAATAAAGTATATTACTACACTATCGCCGAGTGGGTAGTACAGATTATAACCTGACCTGGTTCACTGAGAGTCTACAAAGACAACCTGGGTGAAAAAAAATCCATTTCAGCCAGAATAAGTCTTGGCAACCTAGAAGGTAACACTCTTCCAATAGTCAATGGGCAGACAACTAATAGACAAGGTGATATTATGGAATCCAGCTTTCAAAACCAAAACAAACTGTTCACTGAGTGTTTTGTTTCTGAAAGGCTCACTTTGAGCAAAGGGAAGATGGCTTAAGTGTCCAGCTTCTGAACTCACCTGAATTTACCCAATGTAAACTCCAGAAATGGCTGCTTTATAGCAATGGCAATACCATTGCAAAATGTACACCTGACAAAGTTCAGGAAGGCTGGATAACAAAGACAGCTGTGTAGAATCTAACAGCAGAATCCTCAGGTTAGCCTAGAACTCCATTAAGAAGCTTTCTTGGTTAACAAAAAACATTTCAAAAGAATTATTATTTGGGGAGCTTTAAAATCAATCTTGCTGATAGATGGTTTCATTTGTCTGAGAAAGGGCTGTTTTAGTACTGTGAGAGGGAATAAGGAACAACAGCAAAGTCGTCTGTGAGCCACTTGGCACAGTGGTTCGGCGTACGCTGCTCTGCATCACAGCGATGGAAGGACAGAAAGCTCTTAGAAAAGTAAGTGGACAGAATCAATCTTATGTGAGGCAGCCAAAGAGCTAACTGCCATTTTCATCTGAAGATTTCTTCATTAAAAGAACTGATTCTCCCTATTAAGCAGCAGTCTTTGCTAATAAATATGACTGCTTATGTTCAAGTATTCATTGAGTAATACTGAAGCAGAAGATTTCCTTACTGAGACAGTCCTGAGCAAGTAAGTATTAAACTAACTACGCTTTACAGACTGGGCCAGAAACTCTTGCATATATAAGGATTCAGAATTAAGCTACAATCAAACTACAGTTTCCAATCAGTGCAAATGATGATGGGCTTTAGAGAGGAGATATTCCTCATCTGACAACCTGCTCCATGGCCACTCTAATGCTGGGTCCTTAATGAGGCCAATGCCAGTACAGGATTCATCTGGAGTGATGAAGGTCAGCTGCATCACTCTTGATGTACTTCCTACCAGCATGGAAGCCTGAGGGGAAAACTAACTGCTCATCAGTGGCAGAGATGTGCCTGCAGGAAAATGTTCCTCTGGTTATTTATGGCTGGATAAAGTCATTTACAGAATCTTAGTGAAGCTAAGAAGCCATAACCAGACTTGAGAGTCTATTTTCTTTTTTAATCTTCACAGGAATTTCTGAATATTGTAACTATGCTGCATTCATTAAATGATCCCTTCAAATAAAAAGTGGTTTCATCCAAACCCATTATTTGGAAGAGGTTTCTGGAGCGGGATTTCTGCAGAATATTTCTCACTAGAAAATCAGGGTGAAATGAACAATCGGCATGTATTCAGTGTAATCTATCCATTTAGATGGGGCAAAAGAAACCAGGAACTATAAAGGAGAATGGGATAAAAGAGACAATGATCCAATGCCTTCAACAGTCACCAGAAGTATCTCTGGCAAGCATACAGTTTAATGTCAATGCTAAAAAGCAAAATATTCTGATGTATACTAAGGCATTTTTGGAACAGTTTCCCATCAAAAGAAGTGGGGTTGTGTATTTTCTCTTTTGAGCAGATACAGGCCAAAAGAGTACATCAAAATCTCAGCACTTCCCGTGTGACAGAAATTCTCTTTACTGATCATTTCTATCAATGACTGGCAAGGATTTGTCTTTGGTGAGTGAGAACAGAAGTTAATCAGAAGAAAAGACTGTGTGAACCTTGAGATGGGCAAAGCTATTTCAGAGGATGCACCCCAGAGAGACAAAGAAGACATAGAAAGAGAAGGAATCAGCATGTGAATGAAATGCAGGTTTGGGAAGTAACTGAAAAAAGATGATTAAAGCTTAAGTACAGTCTTGCTGCTAATGGTCTCAATTACTTTTTCTATCTTACCCCTCTAAACATTATTTATTAAGGATTCTTGTTACAGCTAAACTATAGTCCTAGTACGTGATTTAACAATATTCTTTAAGGAATACATTGCTTACATTGCTTAATTTTCATCAGATTTTCTCTTTTCCACTACTTAAACAGTGCAAAGTGATATTCCCTTAGATCACTTCATATATTTAGGCCATTTCCTACATACAGGTGCATCAACATCGAATTAATCCAATTATCTTCGTATTTTGTGTCATACACAAAATAGAAGCTCAGTTCTAATTTACTGCATCTGTAAAACATCTGCCTGAGAAGCATTATACACAAATTTAATCATCCCTGCGATGAAGTGAATCACCATTTCCTTCAGCCAACACATCATAAGACCTATCCAAACATATAAAACATTTTCTTGATTTCTGTATCAGTTCTGCATTAGCCTTCTCTGAAAAGTCTAAATAGGTCCTGACAATGTGCCATTTTATATAAACAAAGTATTTTTATTTTATTTCTCAAATTCTATAATCTAAAACACTGTTAAAATGCTATATTAGATTCTTTTACTTGTAAATCCTTTGTGCCTAATAGAATAATGTAAACTCATAAATAAGGCCATTTTGGGTTTCTACTGCATAGTCAATCTACTTAGTCAGAAAGTACTAAACAGATCTTTGGTCACAGTATTGAATAAAACAAAAAAGGAAACAAAAATTTTCATAAACAAGATAGATGTTACATGTGTGTGCATAAAACACAGAACTAAGTACCAATAATTAGCATTTTACATGTAGCATATCTGTCCGTGACAAACACTTTCGTTCTCTGCACAATCTCAAACAATCCTGCAGGCTATTGCAATTATTCTAAACAGTGTTTAGATTATTCCATTGCTAAAATCATCAGTAAGATTAAAAAAAATTTTTTTACATTTTTGAACCTTTGTGTGCAGTTCTGAAACTTACAAATGTGGTTAAAAATATTAATGATTTATTTATGCATTAAAAATTAAAATATGGAAGTTTTTTTAATTGTTAATGATGACAAAGAAAAAGTTAAAAAAAATCAAAACTAGATCTTCTCCATCAATGTAAATACTAAGAAACTTCCATATGACTAAAACACTACCCTTAAATGATTATACTTTTCAGTAGAATACATATTCATGTTAGAAAATAAACTGTTCATTTTATATCAGATGAAAAATTAGCTTTGTTTTACTTAATTTCCTAGTGGAAATCACTGTGGTAAATGACAGAATTTACAGAGCCATAAAAAGGGCAGAAGAAGAAAGTTGTGTATGTTAAAGAATGAGAGGTTTTTGTAAGCATTCTTTCTGCAGTTTATATGATATCATATGCTCTATTACTTCAACAAAATGAAAGTTTAGTGGCCTACTTTTAAGTAAATCATATTTATTTATTTGAAATTTGAAACTTGAAAATCATAATGGAAAGCATAAAATATTCGTTAATACATTCATTTAGTTTTTCAAGGAGCTTGCACGATGTTAAAATTGTGCAGCACAAGACATTTCGAGAGACTGGCAGGATAGACTCCTCAAATGCATAAAATGCAAATGCACTTGCTTAGAGTAGGATGTGTGTTTAAACAGAATGATGAAGAGCCAAAATACAAAATGTGTCTGTTCACTTACACTTATTTTAGCTCTACTCCAAAATACATTAACAAATGAAGCAATCCAACTGCTAATGAGCAGCTGTGAGTTCCACAAACCATCTCCAGATTTACTAAACTGGACATAAAGTTTTGCATATACTGCTTGCAAACAAAGATGTAGGGAAGTGCAATTTTACTTTAACAACGTGGCTTTCTGTGAGCACACTGAGTGTATACTGTAGTAGCAGAATAACCTTCAATTAAATCAATAAGCATTAAGAATTTAAATAACTTCCAGGACTGGGGACACAGAATTTACTACAGGGTACCCACAGCCTCAATTCAGGAGGACCTGAGTGCTTTACTGAACAAGGACTTCAACACAGGCATAAATTTTAGCTGTAAAATACTTTACCAAGTACGGCCCATAATGAAGATTTAAGTGAGAATCAAGAATTCTTCTGATGTTTCAAATGTATTATTTGCTTAAAGTTAATAAACCTTAATTCACTCAAATTTTTTAATGGCACAGACTTTCTGAATTTCATTTCTTTCTTTGCAATCCTTTCAGTCGTTACACACGCAACAACACAGTTTTAACGTTTCTCTCCATGCTTTGGTTCATGTCTTGTAAGGTGGTCTATGCAGGGGTCAAGTTGCTGAAGAGCATTACTTGGGATTTTCTACAGTATAAATTATAAGCTAGGGTACTGATTTCCTTGTAAGAAATATATTTATAGAATACTTTCACTTCTCAAGTTTTCCTGGAGAGAAATTTTAGGGAAATTTTAGCATGCTTTGGATGTAACTTAAAAACAAGTTATGCTCAGAACAATTTGCAACTTTAACTGGATACTGACTGAGAAGTACATGTGTAGAAAGGTGAAAAGACTAGCCTCTGTCACCATGGTTATGCCTGAGTCTCCACTACCCCGGATCAAATTTAGCCTTGTGTCAATAGCTTGCACAGGAAGGAAGGATGATTGGTTACCTTGGGTCAAAGACGAAATGCTAAATTCCTTACTTACTTATGCCTTCTGCACATCACCTCTAAATAAAGTAAAATTTTCTGTGACCTTATCTATTGCTGTCACTTGTCACTGTGAAGATCAATTTAACTTTACGGCATCCAAAAAAATCTTTTATTCCTTTTTGCTGACACAGCACATCTCAACAGAATTCTTTCATTGAGTGCTCTTAGGTCCCCAGTGGGCACTTAAGACTTTCAGGTTAACTATGTAATAAAATGCAGCCTGACTGTTTGCAATCTACTGGCCTTCCTGCACTCCACAAAAAAAAAAAAAAAAAGAGGAAAAAAAAAAGGGAAAAAAGGGGAAAAAACCCAAACTCCTCACTCTTTTACCCTCCAAAGCAAGATTGTAGGGGGGTTAATGTTGGTGGTTTTTTTAAGACAGAAGAAAGAAAATGGGAGGGGAAGAATAAAAGTCAATAATGTGAATATCTAAGGAGTGTTAAAATATATCAGAAAAAAAATAATAAGCTAGCCATGAGCATTTAGTACCTAATTAAATTCATTGCATGCAGAGTATAGACTCTGATTTGAACTCAGTCATAGAAGCAGAATTAAGGAGAAATCTAGGCCTTCAGACAAGAAGTTTTGATATTAGTTTAAACTCTAGATAAGGTTATACCATCCAAAGTCTCAATTTTTAATATATGTTTGCCTTCAGCTCATTTGGCAGATCTGGCAAACAAAATTAGTTATGTAAGCCATCTACTCAGCATCTTCTCAAAGTCAAACAGAACAAGTACTTCAGCATATGCTTTTCTAAAAATTTATTTACTATTTGTTATTTTTATTGCCTGCAGATGGTTGCTGGTATACAATCGCAAACTGAATGTTTTTTCGAAAACAGTTTTAAAATAGTATTATCACCCACCTTGTTTACAGCTTAAAAAGTCAGACTTCAAGGGGAAGCTAGAGGACAGATGATGGACCCTTTAGCTCTTTAAAGAAAACCACTTAAGAGTCCTCACTGTTTCTGCTTTGAAATTAGTTAGTGGGGAGCTTAACATTAATAAATTATTCAGTACAATGTGCAAAATGAAATGCCATTTACAAATATTTTAAACATTAACTTTCAAACTTCATTTTGAAAAGGTATAGTCACAGAAAAACAGAGGTAGCAAGATATTTCATTATATAAACTTTAATGTTTTAAAATTATTAGCTTCAAAGGAAAGAAGTAGCTTTAAATAAGAGAATATACTGTTTTATCTAATTTAATTTTAAACCTCAAGATCTGTATGTTTCCATGCTGCACTCATGGAAACTTTGCAAAACCATATTTATTTCCCTCAGCCAATGAGGCTGCTCAAGCATTTAACTATGTATTTATACATTTTTTGAGGAAAACATGTAAATCATCTGTCTACTGCAAGGTGACTGGAAGATTAAAGGAAATATTAGCTGTTTAAATATATATAAATATATATTTATTTTTAAGTTGTTTTACTTTTTTTCACCTCAAACCCCAGTTCAGAGACTTAAACCAATTCAAAGACCTAGGCGGGTATGGAAGGTCTTTTATGGAGACAATTGCTCTCTGTGTCAGCGTCACCCTTCTGCAATCTAGATGAGCTTGCAAGATTGAGACATTTTTCTCTTCCTCCCAACAAGACAGCTCATGTCCTGCTTGCGGTGCTTTAAAGTACATAGTATAGTCTTTATGTATCTAATTACAGTAGATGTTTTGAGATAAACCTGAAAGTATAAATCATTGACTATTTCTATCTTGAAAGCTAAAACTCTAGCTCTTTTTTTTAGGGCTGAGAACAATCTCACCTTAGAGTAATTATTCTGGCTAAACCATGTTGTTACAGAGATAGATGACAGAGAGCACTAAAACTGATTTGCAACTGCTCTGCATCTTATAGGTGGAATTACAACCAAAATAGTGAATTTTCAATACTGATTATTATGTATTTCAATACTGATTATTGACTGAATTAGAAAATTATAATGCATCCTTTCAACTTCAAAACATTACAGCTTTTCATGAATCATTGCCCAATATAAAAGAACCACACACTTTTTTCTTTATATGGTGCTTGGAGAATATTATGGTTTAGATGTTTGGTGCATACACTGAAAAAAAATTTCATGTTAAAGGAGTTCCAAACTGTCTGTTTTTCAATCATTCAAAGTCTGACTAAAACTTCTGTAAAAGTAATTGCACATGCTTCTAAATATAGATAGGTCAATTACATGTTTTAAAAGAAAAACTTTACAACTTTTGCCTTACTTATTTTCTAAGATGTTTTAGATAAGGAACAGTTCCATAGAATCATAGAATCATTTTGGTTGGAAAGGACCTTTAAGATCATCAAATCCAACTATCAACCTAACACTGCCAAGTCCGCCACTAAATGATGTCCCTAAGTATCACATCCACACATCATTTTAATACCTTCAGGGATGGTGACTCCACCACTTCCCTGGGCAGCCTGTTCCAATCCTTGATAACCCTTTTGGTGAAGTAATTTTTCCTAATATCAAATCTAAACCTCCCCTGGCACAACCTGAGGCCATTTCCTCTTGTCCTATCATTTGTTACGTGGGAGAAGAGACCAACACCCTCCTCGCTACAACCTCCTTTCAGGTACTTGTATACAGCAATAAGATCTCCCCTGAGCCTCCTTTCCTCCAGACTAAACAACCCCAGTTTCTTCAGCAGCTTCTCATAAGACTTGTGCTCTAGACCCTTCACCAGCTTCATTGCCCTTCTCTGGACTTGCTCCAGCACCTCAATGTCTTTCTTGTAGTGAGGGCCCCAAAACTGAACACAGTATTTGAGGTGCGGCCTCACCAGTGTCGCACCTCTGATGCTTTTATATAAACATTCATTAGTGTGGCTTGTGGGATGTATAAAATATTACACAGAAGACTGTTTTACATGCAAAATATATCAGCAAATCACATTTTTATAAATTCAAGAGCCATTCTCATCAGAAGGCAAGTAAGGCATATGAATGTCACTGCTAAGGAAACAAAACCTGCTTGGTACTGAGTTTACTTCATTGCAGTAAAAAAAGTTCAGAAAACGCCTCCACTTCAGAAAAAAAAACAAACAACCCCCCCAAAAAAAACAAAAAAAAACCAAACAGATTTTAAAAATGTGCAAAAGATTTCTGTCTCTTCAGGATATAAAAAGAGCAACCTAAGAATCTTTTGTTGGAATTCAAAAACTACAGTTTCCCCCTCCAGCCCCCCTACAGAGAAAGCAATATAGCCTCATAGCCCACTAAATACAGTATTGCTAGGAACCGGCCATGGGCTTTGCATTGATGTTGCAAGGCCTCAGAACTGAGTTTTGTCAGGATTACTTTGAATTTTTCTTGACCTACCTGGAACTGTGTTTTAGACTGTTTATCTCTAACAGCATTTTTTTTCCAGTGACTAGATGGCTATGCCTAGTTTGTTTTATTTTTGCGTATCTTTGTATTGTATAACCATAATCCTATACATACAGCTGTAATAAGTAGTTATTCTGTGTAGAACAAAATATTCATGGCTCTAACATAATGGTGTAATGTAGAGAAATACAGGCCTGGTATGACAGCAGAGGCTTTAAAAGCAGGGACTCGGGTTGCAATCTAGTGGAGCACAGGCACGGGATGATAGGAGAAGTGACACAGGGTGGCTCTAGAGAGCCCAGAGCCATAAACAACTCGACTATGGTCAATCAAAGGAATGCAGACATGGAGCTGGGCAAAATCAGCTAAGAGTAACAAAGAGAACAACAAGAAGTATCCAGTATGTGCAACACACTTCCTATATAGTAAATTCGTCTTTAACATGGACTTACAGACCCACAAAGAAAGTGCAAAGTTTGCAACCTGTGTTAGCAAACACATAAAAATGACCCTAAGCAGATCCTACAGTGAGGAGGAGGCAATTATCTTTAACATCATATTGCTTCCAGCAATGGACTCAGGATCCTGACAACTTGCATGCCTGATTGAAGGTGTCAACTGTAAGAACTGAAGGGGCAGTGGAAGGGTGAACGTAATAGCAAAGAAAGGGGTAGATACTAGACGTCCAGGTTTAATAATTTTACTGTATTACTATTATTGATTTTTTTCTACAATACAGGTTGATTGGTTTGTTGTTTCTTTATTTTTCTGTAACATATTTGAAGCAATGAATATTCTCTGATTAGTCTGTTAAGATTTCAATTACACAAATAAGAAATTATTGGCTTTACATATGTAAGATTTGTTTATTTTTTGCTCTTAAGAAGACATTGAGTGTAACAGAAGCTTCAGTTTAAACCCCTGCAAACATTCTATTAAAAAATTTCTTGATATCTCAACACTAGGATGTAACCTTGCAGTTCAGTCAAACCCATGCAACCTGACATTCATTTGGAAGAGTTTCCCCCAGAATCTTTCACAGACTGTTCTTCCTTCTACATACATTTCCTCCCTGTTTGTGTGTACCAACCTTTACATTTTAAAAGAATTCACAGAGTTCTATAGATTTGTGCAGGTATCTGAAGAAAAAAGATTTTTATGCTCTGCTACCTTCTTTTGAAGATATTTAATCCTAACAGAATATTATTTGGATAACACTTTTCATTTCAATTTCAAATAACATAGAATGGAAGAAAGGTTTGATATAATTCAGTTGCTTCTAGAAGAACCTACTCTTATAAGGCTTCCTTTCACTTCAGGCTATCTGGAGCATCTGTTCACATAGGAGAATGTGTCCCTTAAACTGTGAAATGGGCAATGTATCAGCACAAACTGCATACTAAAACATCAGTGTGCTTCTATTATCATCCCTACTCAAGTGAAAATGAACACCTTTAGCCAACCTTTTGTAGATGCCTTTTCCAAGAAATGTAAAATAATGGGAGTACATACCCTACGCATTGCCAAAGCATATGGACTGCTAACTGAGAAACAGTCACATGTAAATAAAAACATTAGAAGAAACTACATAGAATATGGTTTCCCCCATGGAAGTATTTCTGGAAAAACAAGCAGACTATAGGTAGAGTAAGTTGCATCTATTCTAACACTAGGGAACAAATTTCAAAGTTGAAGGCATCCATCAAGCTACTCATTTTCACTTTTTTGTACACACATTACAGTTACTTCAAGCAGATCTGGAAATCTGAAAGATTATATGTTTTGATTGAAACAAGTGTTATTTCCTTACTGACTATGCTAATTCAGCAAAATGGTAAAACTGAGCTGAATCGTCATGCAAATCTGTAAGAAGCTTTAAAATACTAGCTGCAAAATGAATACACATTTTATAACTATTCATAAAGCCAAGAGACTAAAAATCTGAGTCTTCATGTAATCTGCTGAACTTTGTAATACACTACAGAGTAAGAATTCTAATATTAAGAACTCAAAAAAACCCCAAACCTAGTACGTGGTACAGTCACAACTACTTGGAAGAGAATTGCCTTTTAATTTTATCCCATTATTATAATATGAGGAGATAACATACTTTTCCTGATAGAGCTGTTACGCATGTTCATGTTCCGGTAAAAGACATATGCATAGGATGCTTCACTTATAAGCAGCAAGTAAGATAAATATACACACTGTCTCCATCAGAATTCCAGCTGCAGAGGGCCTAAAAAAAAAAATCTCTACAATTGCACTTCCAACTTCATGTTCAGTTTTCAGTTCCCTAATATCCAAAATGCCTAAATGTTAACATGCACCTGGCCACCATTCTGACACACATCAACCAGCTCCTTTGTCAAGAGAATAAATGTGGTAGAAGATACATAAACACATTCAAGTGTTGTCCCAAAACAGACTACTGCATGCAACCAGAAGCTCCAAAGAAGTTCTGCAGCTTCCAAATCATGGGAACAACTGATAAACACCCTCTGCCTTTTAAATCTCAGAGAGCATCCAGGCACCAGTCCAAAGACAAGATATTCTTGTTGAAGATACTGCTCCAGAAAGCAATTCAGTGCAGGAGCTTAATCTCTCTTCTTCCTGAACCTTATTCACAGAATTCCCTTCTTCACTAACCATACAGAGAGATCAGCTTTCCTTGCCTTTCTTTCTTGGGCAAAGGAAACTATATTCCACCTGAAGAGGCTCTGCTTCAGTAGTGAAACATGCCTAGAAGATTCCAGATAAGCATCTTCCATTGCTGTGCATGGTTGATCCCAGTGACTGACCAGAAGGCACATGGCTATGCTCTTCAATATTTCAAAAGTTGTGCTTGCAAATTCAAGTGCTGAGCAGGCTGGAAACAATGAGGCCATATGCATCTGATCTCAATTCATCCCAAATCCCTTAGTCTATTTCCTGCCTGCTATGTGTCTCTCTAGATACTCAAAATCAGCCATTAGGGAACACTGATGCAGATAAAATGGCATAAGGAGTAGTTTGAGCGAACCGTAAGATTTCTACAAATGCAAATAAAAGCTGACCATACGTGTCTCTGAATATCTGTCGTTCAAAGTTTCAAAATGTTTTATGCCTTCAACAAGTGGATCATCATTATATAGAAGGAACACCACACCATACTTTTAATATTAATATTTTAACGTTTTATATGTTTGTATATCTGTACATTACAAGAAAAACCAATTTTGGCCAAGATTTAAGCTGCCTGAAATCTGACTTCGGTCTTGCAAGGAATGAATCAAAACAGTTCAACAGATGAGTAAGAGAGAAAGAATGACCAAAAAAAGTTTTAAGGGAATAAAAATAATAAAGACAGAATAGTTAGCAGGCTGATTAAGAATTTTTCTAATCAAAATTATAGCAAAGTTTTTTGTTTTGGTTCTGAGAAATTTAATTAAAATCTGTAGATGAGTTGTCACCTACAGTGAGACTTAGCACTTCAGTAAGCCTAAGGAAAAGAAGCCTAAAGACATCTGTGAACTATATTTCCCACTAAGTATATTATATGCACCAGGGGAAAAAAAATAGGAAAAAGAAATGCTCAGAAAAGTGTAATTGTCCAAAACGCATGGAGAACCCTGCTCTTTCTAATGAGTGACTTATTTTCTATGTCTGAAACGTCTTCAGTTCACAATTTATTTTAGGGATTAGAAGTTTTTAAAAGTTCAAATGAGTCCCCGTTGTCATGTTATGCCAATGTAATGACATTGTTATGTGTAATATATCATCAAACTGACATCTTTTTGGTACCAAAGGGGAATGAAAGATAATGGATTACAACAAAGGACGTTGAAAAGGTAAGTTTCAGAGTTTAACAATTTAAGCTTAAGCAGAAAGCCTTTCTCAGTGTAGCATCCTACTTCTCATTCATCTTGTTATTTTATTTTCTCCTTCGTTTAGGCTTAAAATGCTGATAACAATCTATTCATTAACAAGTTCTTCCAACAACTGGGCCTTGCTTCTAAGTGTCTTATATTGCTGTCAACAGATTCGCAAAGTCTCTGACAATTACAAACATTGAAATAAAGAACCATTCCCTACATATAATGTTCTGGCCCTTGTCCATTTGTTTCATACTAAATCAACAAAATCCAATAGAATGATTTGTCCTCAGGCTCAAGACTTTTTTTCTCTTAGAATTTATGTGAAATCAGTACACATGATTAAGAAAAAAGTAAAATACATTTTACTCATTGTGTCATGTACCCAAAATGATAGCAGAGCACTGAAAACGTGTAAATTCTCTAAACATCTTGTAAAACAATGTATTTCCTTTTATTTGATTCTATACATACACAAGTATATATCTTCAATAAAAAGTAAAACAGCTTCAAAAAGGAAGGAAAGACATCCACTACAAAATAGCCCATAGTATTGTAGCAGCTTCCTGCTGCAATTAGAGCTGGAGCTTGTACCAGAGTTTTCCACCTATCAAGTGCATACTCTAGTAATTCTGAGTTAGTTGCCCAACTTTTTTCATCAGAAATGGGCATAAAGGAGAAATTAATTCTTATTTTCAAACAGGTCTTTGTAATTGTGGGTGTTGGGAAAAGTACCTGGGGGCAAACTGGCAAGATGCCATCTCTAAAAGCATTGAACACATCCTTTAGGATGCCATAAGCTGGTAGAACTTAGTTTAAGAAAACTGTGTTCACTCAATGCAGCTAAGGACATGAGACTGAGAATGCTTCCAAACTTTTTTTACTTCTCATAATTCCATGCAGTTTGAAGTCATTAAAGTCTTTGCAGGTCCAATTTCTAATGGCTGCAAAAAGCCTGAAAAACTAAATAAGTCTCTGAAATGTCACCTGTACTGGGTATAGGTGGCAAGATTTTGGGCAACACAGGGGCTGCAGGGGTGGCTTCTGTGGGAGGAGATCAGAGGTTGTCCTGTCCCAGACACAGCTGGTTTCAGCCTCCTTCACAATGGACCTACCACAGGACAAAGCTGAGGATGTCAGCCATATATGTGGTTCCTCAGGGATAGCATATTTAAGAAAGGGCGAAAATGACAGGCAGGGAGAGGAGGAGGGAGAAAAGTGTGAGAAACAATCCTGTGAGCAACAAGGTCAGACAAGGAGTGTGAGGAGGTGCTCCAAGGTACATATCAGAGATTGCCCTGAAGCCCTTGGTGGAGAATTTTATTTCCTGCAGCCATGGAGTTGACCACACTGGTGTAGATATCCATCCAGCAGCCCATGAAGGACCCCACACTGGAGCAGTTGGATATTTCAAGAAGTAACTGCAGCTCATGAAGAGTCCATGCTGGAGCAAGGCAAAAATATGGGGAGGAAGCAACAGCAGTGTGGCTTTGGACTGACTGTAACCTCCACTCCCCATACTCCACCCCACCCCACACTGCTAGGTGGGCATCTGTCCTGGTTTGGCCTGACAGATTTATTGACCTGGGATTAAGTTTCTCTCGAGCCCCACATTGGGCGCCAATAAATCTGTCACGATTTAAAGCTGGCCTGGCTATTAAACATGTGGTAGATTGACTATATCATACTCCCTCAAACCCACCAGGGTAAACGTTATGTGCTTACCATGGTGGAGGCAACAACCGGATGGTTGGAAACATACTCTGTGCCCCATGTCACTGCCCGGAACACTATCCTGGGCCTCGAAAGCAAATCTTGTGGTGACATGGCACGTCAGAGAGAATTGAGTTGGGCAATGAGACTCATTTCAAAAACAGTCTCATAGACAGCTGGGTCAAAGAGCATGGCATCGAATAGGTATATCTTATCCCCTATCATGCACCAGCCTCTGGTAAAATTGAACAGTATAATGGGCTGTTAAAAAATACCCTGAAAGCAATGGGGGGTGGAACCTTTAAAAATTGGGATAAGCATTTGGCAGAAGCCACCTGGTCAGTTAACACCAGGTGATCTATCAATCGAGCTGGCCCTGCTCAGTCAGACCTTTACATAGAGTAGAAGGGCACAAAGTCCCTGTGGTGCATGAAAGGAATCTGTTGGGAAAAACTGTCTGGGTTCTTCCTGCTATGGGCAAAGGCAAACCCATTCATGGGATTGCTTTTGCTCAAGGGCCTGGATGTACTTGGTGGGTGATGCTGCAGGATGGCGAAGTCCAATGTGTCCCTGAAGATGATCTAATTCTGGGTGAGAATACTTAATTCTGAACTGCATGATGTTAATTGCTGCATAATACTAACAGTGTTCATAAGTGTTTGTCAGGTTAAGGCAGTGGTGATGAGACCAGAGCTATCTTCATCAAGTGGCATCCAGTAACCTCCTTGAGACTCCTCAAGACTGACATCTTTAACCTGCAACCCGTGGGCATGAACCATCTTTCCTGCCCTGAAACTCACAATCCTGAACTAAATGAACGTAACAAACTTTTTTGTACAGAGATGGATCCTAAACTAGTGATATCTGTATATATTTGAAAATGAAAAGGTAGTGGTGATCTGAGTATGACGTGAATGGTATGGAATAAGGGGTGGAATGTCCTGGTTTGGCCTAAACCTTTTTTTTCCTAATTTTCCTTTCAGTGATTTTTACTTTCAGCTAAGTCTCTTCTAAGTAACTGCACTTTCTGAAACTAACTGCATGTTTTGCAGACAGTGTCTGCGTCTAGGACTGATAACGCTAGAAGTTTGTAGTTATCACTGAGGCACCGGTAGGGATGTTATGCAGAAAGGCTCTTGCTGTACTTAGTCTTAGAGAAACCAAGGTCACTGCTAAATTCATCACTGATTACGAGTGAAGAGCTGCAGGGGGGTCCCACCTGCAGAGAGGAGTGGACAGGGCAGGTGACCCAAAATTGACCAACGAAGGTATTCCATCCCCTGCACATCATTCTCTGTATAAAGCGGGGGGATCACGAGGGTCTCAGGCCTTCTTTTCCCCTTCTCACCCTTCTGCTATGGCTGGTGTCCAAAGAGGACTCTGTTTTCCTGCTGCCCCTGATCCCGATCTGTGCATCCCTGAATCCAGTTCCCATCCGTTGTTGGGCCCAGCCTGGGCCTTCCCGGAGCCTGCCCTGCAGTGCCAGTGGTGACATGGCCGACATCGGGGGAGCTCGATCTTGGTTTTGTATATATTTGTATATATTTAATTATTTCCACTATTATTATATAGTCTTTTTCATTATTATAGTTTATTAAAACTGTTTTAACTTTCCGACCCATAAGTGTCTCTCCCTTTTCCTTTTCCCTTTCCCTTCTGAGCTGGGGGGGAGGGTTAACAGAGACCGTCTGCCACTGGTTTAATAGTTGGCCCAGCTTTAAACCGTGACAGCATCAGGCTACTGACCAGGGTTAACCCACAACATCACCAAATTCAGATTTGTTTTGAGCAATGAGTGAAAGTTTGTGCTTATCAATTCTTATGGAAAATGGGCTCACCTCTCTTGAGTTCCAATGTCCAACTCCAATAACAGTTGTTCAGTTCACTAAAGGGCCAAAGAGTCCAAACAAATATTCCTGTAAATATCAAAACAGAAAGATATTAAAATCAGATCTTTACTGGTTAAGTAAATTAAAAGATTTATTAAGAAGTGGCAAAATACGAAAGCCTAAGATTTAGTAACCTTCCTGCCTCCTTTGGACTGACTCTCAGAATAGAATGTTTCATTTATTTTTCTTCTTTTCTACTAGTTCTCAAAAAGTTGCCAATGAATGCAAACTGCGTACTGAAATACGGTTCCTCTTATTTTTAACCAAATTCAGCTAATATATAAATACAACACCGAAAGTCAAGTAAGACTTCTACTCTCTTTTCTGCTTATTTCCATCAAAACTTAACTACTTTCTTCTACTCCTGGGTCAGAGTCCTATTTAACTACTTTAAAATATTTTGGAAGGAGAAAGTTAAATTCATCCCTTTCGTAATTTCTTGAGTTCCGTCTTGCGTAGAGGAATCTCACTTGCAGGTTCATTTACAGATATACAAAGGTACAAATATCCATTATGCCATAATTCATGCTCAAAAAAAAAACCCTCAACAGACAGGGAAATTCCTGATGTCTACCACACCTCAGGAAATTCTTCCTGCAGTTTACACATGTTAATGAGGAACAGAATTATATTTACTCTCCAGAAGTATGCTTCACAGAATGCGCTAAATATCTATGTGAATTTGGATAAAATATTTACTGTAGCCCTTGGACTCAGTCCTTGGACCTGCTGAGCATCAGCAGTTACTGTTAAATCAGCACTGGAAAGGGTTAGGCCTTCTAGAAATACTTAGAGTCAGGGAGAGTCTTCCTGAGTGACTTCTCAATTAAACCAGTAAACAGAACAGTGCATAAATGGAAATAAAAGTGAAAACAGTGCCTTCAGCACATGAACTGTAAAAATGGGTTACTATCAATCATATCTAGACACATATACAGTGGCAGTCTGAACTCTCACACTGCTGAACACCATGAGATACAGCATTAGCGGCTCAATTTAGTGAAGAGACCAGAAGTCAAGCTATTGTTCAGATACATAATTAAAGGTTAGAAGCCCTAAACTGAGAACGTGAAAGCTTTTGAAAACTTGAAAGCCTTGTAAAAAGAACATTCCTAAAAGGTGAAAGAATGTTTTGGGGTTTTTGCCTTTAAGATTAAGATACAAAAGAATCTGTATTTTGTATGTCTATTTTCAGTTTTCTAGACCTACTATTTATTTGTCATAGAGCACAACCATGGTCAAGGCTGCTTTCTATTACAAGATTCATGATGGTTTTGAGTTAAATAGTTGTATCTCCTGGAGTTCTGAATACCACAGATATATAGCACAAGTTTAAGAAAAGCCGATTTACTTGCTATCATCAAATATCATAACTTTATCTTAAAGGCTTATAAATGAGAAGATTAGAGGATTGGACTCAAATAAAAAGGAAAGGGTATCCCTACTATGCTATGTCTTATATGAAGAATTACCTTTAGACTTTTTCCCACTTTTTTGTTTCATTAAATAACAAATAATTTCTATACATAGATGCACAAATATGAATATATTATGGATACATAAAATAAATGCTTAAGTGTTTATATATATAAAAAATGTGCCCACATGTCTAGCCCTTGAGGGAGCATGCTGTGCAGCTGGCTCTCAAATTACAGCAATCACTTTTAATTATTTGCATGTACAAATCTATATTTGGTAGTGCATATTAATTTAGAGTGAAATGCTCAGCTGAGGGATTAGTCAGAATACTGAGATGCCATCGGAAAACATTAGTTCTCTGACAATAAAGATCTCATCAAAAAGAGTTACAAGAATCAAGACCCTACTGTCTATTTTAACTAAGAATATATATATTTTTTACCAAGTTTGTTTCTAAATAAAATTTGGCAGTTTTCTAAAGATATTAATTCTTACGGTGAAGTAATATTTGAAACATCTAGTCAGGCTAGATGACATCTAGTCAGGCTAAAATATATCTCATAGTACACCTCAACAGGGATAAATGGGCCCAGACCCATAAACCCAACTGAAACTTGACTTAAATCAACCGAAGATCCATCTCAGAATACATTCTCTGTTATACCATGAAGACAGCTTTTTCCCTTTCTTTTTCCACTGTAAGAACATTACTTCTCATGTCTACCTCCTCTGTAATTTCTCTCTTCACTCCAGCAACCCTTACTTCTTTTTTAATACATACCTGAAAGCATTGAATGCTTTCAGAGGTGAACCCATCTCTGGGTTTTGGAACAAGAAAAACTAAGGAACAGAAATGTTACTTTCCTGGTCCCACAGTAAGTATTAAGTAAAATTTGTAACAGCATAGCAAATAAACTATTATCTGTCACTAAGAGTTGTTTTGTACATTACTTTTCAAGGTTAATTTTGGATTAGTCTTCACAATTAACGTTTTCTGTAAGTTTTGTCTCAGATTGCATCTATTTATTAAGAAGTAATAATAAAGACTAAAAACACCCAGGAATACTGTCTCCAAAACAAATGGCTATCTCATACAAGTGAAATATAACAGCTCTCAATCCTTCATCATTATGTGCAAGTATACATGAGGAGGACAATAGCGATATAGCATATCTCCTATCAAAACGAAAAATCAATGAAAATCACTTCAATAACTGAATCCCTCTGTAACTTTACTGATGTAAAGTGCCTGAAAGAGAGAGCAATACAGAGCTGAATCAAGCAGCAGTTCAATGCAAGGGAAAGAATGTCCAGATTAAAAGCTCTGAAAGTCACCTGGCACTGATAACACCATCTCCTTTAGAGTCACTATACTCTGCTCATATCAGATGAATTTCTAGGTATTATAGCAATTGTTTTTTTTCTTCTCTGATTTAATGGCTGGGGAGTTCTTGTTCTTTTCCCTCTTTTTCCCACCATGACCGCAAGGACAAAGTCACTGTTGCAGTGTTCTACAGAGGAAGCAAAATGAACTCTAAAGCTATGCAGCGATATTGGTTCAGTCCCATGTTCAATAAAAGTTCAGTCAGAATCACAACCCTATTTTCCTCAAAATATCCTAGCTGTTTCCCAACCCAACATTTGCAGAATCAGATGTTGCTTGTATGCTAAGACTGGATGTGACAATATCTAGGATAGTATAGCTATTTGTGACAAACATTTTTCTGGCTACAAATTCTCCTTCTCTTGTTAGTGATTTGGGGAAATTTTTTTTTCCCCAGCATAGACATATGGTTATGCAAGTGCACGTGTTTCATTCAACTTGTTCTGTACATGGAAGTCCTAGATACTGTACTCAGAGAAGCAGAGGTCTGAAGGTACATGTAACATTTCTGCTACTACATATCCCATTATATCAGGTCCTGTTTAGGAATAGCATATCTTGTAGTAAAACTAAATGGTTCTATTTCAAATAAAATGTGCATTATTGAAAGGATACCCCTGAAATCTCATTGCAAATGTGATAAATAAGTAATATGCTAACAAAAGAAAATAAGTAAACTACTTACATGTTGAAGGAATAAAACAAAATATATTTTTTGAAAATTGATAATATTTTCCCTTTGTGGTATAATGTGAAGTACCCAGCAGATTTTCATTTAATATACAGTTCTACAATAACTATACAGTTCTGATTAAAACCAAACAAGGACCAAATTAGGAATGCGTTAATGATAATGTTCTCTTCATGAAACCCTATGGAATTTTTTAGTTCCCTAAGGATGTCTCAGAATACATCAGAACTCCCTAGTAACCCAATGATGTGTAGAGAGTATAATATGCGATTTTTTTAGCAAATTAGTACTTACGAAAAATTATATGAATGAAATAAAGAATTAGAATTTAGGAAAATAGTACTCACTAAATTGGATGCAAAAGAGGAGGGAGTCAGGGAGGAAACAACCCTGGGATATGTTTTCTGTCAGTTCTTCACCTATTCAACACATACTTTCTGGATCAGTGAAAATGAATAATACCTGTTCACAGATGCATGTTAATTAACTGTTCTCTCTCAAGCTTGAGGTGCAGTTTTGCAGGAGACAGCATGATTGATCAACTGTTCTCCAGGGTCTGCATTCAGCTACTGATATGTTCTCAAATGAGAAGTAAAACAAAGTAAGATTGGCTTGGTACAACACCTTTACACTGACTATTCGGTACTAACGTCATTACTAGGGAATAAAAGGTAGATTCAGAGAATGAAAAGCATTACTTCAAGCCCAAACCTTTGAGGTGCTGGCAACTCTAACTCCCTCCCTAGACTCCTAAGACAGGAAGAGCTCCAAACGGAGCACAAAGCAAGGTCAGCAATTAAATGAAACCTTTGTGCAAGCTCTTGAGAGGTGGGATAGTATAAGGGACAGTTGCAGTCTCACCAATTAAAGATAACTTGAGGTTATACTTACTAAACCCTGCAAAATGGGCTGAAAGACTGATGACTCACATCAGCACACACAAATTCAGATTTTAAAATGGTTGTCTTTACTGCTGTGGCAGCTGCTTTATAGACTATTGCATCATTAAATGCATTAGTATTCCTCTGACGCTGTGGAAAACATGACATACAGTTATAATGGAAGACTGACCAAGAAGAAATTAAATACAAAACTCATTTAGGTAACTACTCTCTTTCTTTAAGGGCTTCATTGTGAGCCAGCTAACTTCCAGTCAGATAAGGGAATATAATGACCTGTTACTCTTCTGTGTGAGTTATTCCCTGCTATGGGTTTAAAAGAGAATGGAGAATGTAGATATACTGCATCCATTACTTTCTCCACTACACAGGCAATCAGGAAACAAATAAACAAAGGCATAGAGAAAAGGGTGCATGGAGAGGAAACATTTTAATCATAGGAAAAACCTTTTTAAGATCAAGTAGTCTTAAAAAAAACAAACTCGAAATGGTGATGCAAGTGGGTAAAAAAAGAAATTGTTCTCAGTGTTCACTGGCAACAAGCAGAAGAAACACGCTTAAATTGCTGTCCAGGAGTTTTAAGACACATACAAGAAATACTACTTTTGCAAAGCACATTCCTGCCTTACAGATGTATTGGAGTTCCTTAAAGGAGTAAACAAGCATACAGTAAGAGCAGATTTGGTGAGTTTGGTCAACTTAAATTTCCACAGGGCGCTTAACAAAATCTTCAAAAAATACTCAGCTGTTGCAAGATAAGGAAAAGGACCCTCCCTTGACTAAATAACTAGTTGAAGAAGGGATAACAACAGATAGGTATTAAAAGCCAATTTTCACAAAGCCAGGAGTGAATGCCCACTGAGTTCTGCAGTCAAGAATATTCATAAAATGACGAGGAAAATGAGGTGAGTAGTGAGGGGATAAACCTGACATTACATCATTCATGAGCATGAAAATGAAGGCTGACTGCAAAGAGTTCTAGAAGGACCTATCAAGACCGGGCAATGCAATGGCAGAAGAAATTCAACATCATTTTCTATTTAAAAATCATTAATACATACAAACTGATTCAGACACTCCTGTCAAACTATTTTTTTTCTCTTTAGCCTTTGCTGCATCACAGTAAAAGTAATGTTCTCTGCCACTATATAGAGAATATAGGTACTTCTGGCAAAAAAGAATAAACAGATGACCCTTTAAAAATGAGGGTTTTCTTGGCTGCCACCCTGTCTGATGTGTTAAATCCTTTCCTGCTAAGAATGCAGCCTAAAGCCTTATATAGACCACTGCCTCTGGGAACAGAGGGATTACATTTTTATCTAATTCTGTCCTTCAGTCATTAGGGCTGATGGCAGCTAAATATTTCTGTTTTGTACATGTTCCTTAAGGTATTATAGTAGATGGTCAATAAGGAGAAAGTAATTTACAAGAACTGAAAGATATACAAATTTACAAGGGTAAATATTTTTTAAAACCTCATAGTGTTTCAGGTTGGAATACACTACCTAATTATGTATTAGAAATATTTATTAAATGTAGAAATATGTTGACCTTTTCATTACTGAATACTCTTAACAAAAAATGAAAACTTAGTGTTTAAGTGTAAAAACGTAAGTGTTTGTTTAAAAGAATAGCTACACAAATTATTGCAAGAAAGGAAACTCCAGAGTTAAGTTCTTCTTCCTAGTTGAACAGGATAATCTCAGCAATGTTAGCAGCAAAGAAATGCAGATAGATAGAAAGACCTAAAGCATTTATCTTTAGTGGAAAAACTTTTGCTGACAAAAATGCTATTTAACTGAAAGATTTAAGATTGAAAATATTATCTATTAAATAACTTTTTCAATTATACCTTGATTTAAGTTTGTGTAAAGCAGCAAGAATTTGAAGCATTCCAGATTCAATGATTTGATTTAGGAGGAAATAGTTGCAGTGAATTGTTAAAATTTACTGTAAGCACTTGAATAAATTATTACAGATTTGTTTTGAGAGCAGTAGTTGAATCTTTGGCAGTGACTATAAGGATATGCTGATTTGCTTCTGTAAGAGCTAATGCTGATTCATTTGTGATCTTCACAAGACCTTTTATGTAATCTTTGTTGAAGTATTATACCTTCTTCCTCCAATGCAGTATGGTTTATTTTAACTACAAATGGGTGATGCAATCTGATAAGAACATATTCCATATGAAAATGAACCTTGGGTTTTTTCCTTGTCTTTTGGCATTACTGACATTATTTTCACATTCTGCTAGGTTCCCCATTTCTGTTACAACAGAACAGACAACTCTCAAAGATGGCAGAGAAATTATTATTTCCACCCTAGCATAAATGAGTAAATATTGTAAATATTGCAAGGAATGCTGAATCTCAAAATCATGATGATTTCTCCAGTCGAAGTAATTCAGATAAGTCAATACTGCTTTGAAAAGGAATTTCCTCTACAAGAAACCTATGACTATTTTCTTTTCAATAAAAAAGTTATGATTGCATGGTACATGTTATAGCAGGCATGAAAACCTAAGAAAACGCAGTTCTTCACAACAACTTGAGGTTTCAACTTGAGGTGGTAAAGCTGAAAGGTATTCTCTTTCTTTAGTGAATTATCAAAGAAAGGTATGGAAGATCTGATAATGAGAGACTAACATAGATATTATTTGCTAAATGACAGTAACTTTCACACAGTTTATAAGCCTTGATGTGAGTTTATGCAACCTGTGTGAAGTCACCTTCATCAAAGATGACCCGAGTTATATTTCTGGACATTGGCAAGTAAAGGCATGTGCCAGAGACCAGAGAGCATGCTATAGACCAGCGCTAATCATTATTTTCTTAGCTATCAACCAATTCCTCCATGCAAACACACCTTGTATTAAACTTAACTTCTGTCACAGGAGCGGAGATTGATGTGAAGAGACTCAGGACGAAGAGAAGAAATAAAGGTACATTTTATCCAAAAGAGAATGATACTGTTGGAAAACTGCAGCCAAGGTAACACCCATGGTGTGCAGACTTCACAAAAAAAGAGGTGGTTTTTTCCTGGAGAATTATAGTTAAAGCATATTGTCAATATCTAGTGATGTACAGAGTTTTACGAGAAGGCTGAAACACTGTGATATTTTTCAGAGCTAACTTTCAGCAGTAAGTTTTTGTTCCATACTACTGAAAGCAGTAATTTAACTACTGTGTAGAACACTTTTCATTGTCAAATTGCCATTGTCATTTCAAGTGTCATTTTGACACTTACAGCAGATAAACATTTTTCTGGGAACAGTCAAAATTAGGGAAAAAGCAGAGATCGGGGATGTTATCATAGAATCATAGAATAGTTTGGGTTGGAAGGGACCTTTAAAGGTCATCTAGTCCAACCCCCACTGCAACGAGCAGGGACATCTTCAACTAGATTAGGTTGCTCAGAGCCCCATCCAACCTGACCTTGAATATTTCCAGGGATGGGGCATCTACCATCTATCTGGGCCACCTGTTCCAGTGTCTCTTCCTTTCCTTTCCTGGGGATTGAGAGCTCTTGTTCTTTATGGAAAACATCCTTAAAGATCTGCCAGCTCTGTTCTGCTCTCTTGTTCCTGAGGGCAGTTTCCCAGGGGGTCCTACTGACTAACCTCTTGAAAAGCTGGAAGTTTGTTTTCCTAAAATTAAGGGTCCTGACTCTACTTTTCTACTCTACTATGACATCATAATTTTTTTTCCTTGTTTCAGGCCTCTAACAAATCTCTGTATTTTCTTTTTGAATGAAAAAAATGTAACAAAACACAAAATGGATGATTTCCATTGGATTTCCTGTCAAGATTTTGCCATCTCCAATTAGAGTTTACAATGAAGAGTGGAATAGTGAATTTAAAAGTACTATTGAATGTTTCTCAGGTTAATAATTTAGTTATTAACCTGACTAATAACTAACCGAAAAGTCCTCACACTATATTTTATTTGGACTTAGGCAGGGCACTGTAATTAAACCAGAAAATCCTGTTCTACCAGTGGTTTTACTGAGCAGTTTAGCAGAATTTCTTTTAGAGTCATTCTGGTCGTGCTAAATATACTTCTCTTGTGCTTCATTGAAATTTTGAAACGTCTTGTAGAAATATGTAATTTTTGACAGAGCTTAAATATATGCATTTATATTTATTTGCTATAAAGAAGACTTCAATGTCTTTATCTTTTGAAAAATTAAAAGACCTGTTCTCCCTTTAACCTCATGGCCCAGCCTTACTATGGTGTATCCTGAATTTTTTCCTAGAGCTCTTCCCCAACCATATTTACCTTTACTAAAAAGAAATAATAAATAAAATCCCTGACAAAGAAATCCAGATAACACCACCAATTCTGGACAGCAACATATAACAGTTAAAAATCTCCCCATTTCAGCACCAAAATGCTGCAATCAGTTATGCTTTCAAATAATTATGACATTTTTATAACACTATAAATCTGATTTGTTCATGCTACTTTGCAGGCTCATCAGGTAGACATATACATGAATGAGTAAGATGACCTTTAATGTTTCTTTCTTTTTCCTGCTTTTCCCAGATTCCAATAATTTATTCTTTTGAGATGGAGTTTTCCCTTTGTTTTGTTCTTATATACTTGATTTTCATTGGGACAAAAGGGTTCTGTCTTTAGCAAGAAACTTGTGTGACCTCGGTCAAATCACTTCAGAGCTGTGTCTCCAGTTTCTTTATAGCCTCTTGTTGGTATATTTAACCTGCAGATTTTGGCGACAATGATGAGCTACACATTTCTAGAGTGCAAAATAGCAAAATAAGGTCCTACTCTCAGCTGGACTCTAAATACAACTGTAACACAAATAATGAAAAGAATAAAACTCAACCAATTATACAGACCATACTAAAGGCTATAAAACTGGTAAAACTTTGGATTACTCTAATCTTTAGTGGCAGATCATTCCATGTAACACTCTCCATGACTTATGTTTTATCAGTAGCTCTCGCATGTTTTCCCCTGGATTTATACCTCTTAGCTTTCCAAAGAGAACCTATTAAAGCAACCAGCATGGAACAAGCAGGATTCACCTTTACCACAGTTCTTACTTGCCATCTCCTACTCCAAAAGAAAACATTATGTCATTTCACAATAGTAACATTTCTTTGAAAATCCTTCTTTATAAATCAATGACCTGTTGAGCATCCCTCAAGCTAATTGAATCTTACAGCATGAGCTGCAGGAATAAAAATACCGTGATAGTGTAGTCTCAAGTAACATATCTTTTTCATTATTTTAATTTTTTTAAAGCAAACAGGAGTGAAGCAAGTATTTAAACATTCTTAAATTACATTTAATCACACTTCCAGTTTCTTAGAATGGATGAGGTATACATAACAAAAGTCAAGACAACTTGAAGATGTACCAAAACCAAAGATCTGGATTCCCCAACTGTCCTAATGTGGCTTTAACATACCCTACAGTAAAATCAAAATATGCTTCATTGTAGAGCTGGTCAAATGAGGATTTGGAAAAAAGACTCCTAAGATTTTTTACTTACACAGTTCATTGCAGCTTTCCCCAACAATAAATTTTCCTACATTGTCTTAACCACTTGTTATGTCATGGATCTAGCAGGGTAGCAATAGTAAAATATATTCTTTTTAAGCATAATTATGCTATGATTTTCAAAACCTTTTATCAGTTCTTGTTTACTAATTCATATAAGTGTGACTGACTTTAAAATAAATCTGTCCTCCAACATGTGTTAGAAGTCTGTGGTGAGTTCTGTTTGTATGGTTATATTGATATATATCAGGTGCCACTGACAATTTCTACCCTGCCATCTTAGAGAATGGATCTTTGAGAATTAGGATCATCTGTTTCAACTGCCTTAATGGTAAGGAACAATGATCACTCAAAAATTGACAGTTGTCTCCCAACACTTCCCCTCCTCCTTCCAACCAAACTCCAAAATACCCAACACCTATATCTAAATGGAATGGGCTGGGTTGTTTTCACCCATCATGAATGCTGTAAGAATCCCACTCTGATTACTGAGTACAAAGGAAGAAGAATACGTTTCTACCAGTAATAAAAACTACTTGAGCATTTCAATCTTGCTTTTAATCAGAATATAGAGTCTGAATAAATAGCTAGACTTTATGATCTCATTTGTAACTTAGTCTGTTTCCCTGTATGAGTAAAAACCCCTCTCTGCTCTAAGGTGTATCAATCTCAATCTGAAGAAGGAATGGAAACCCTTAAGACTATAAGTTTCCATAAAGCCCCTATTTAGTGGAACACCAAGCTCAGGCTGCAGCAGAGCCAGACCCAATCAAGTTTAGAAATCAACAGCTACACAAGAACCAGAGCCAAACAAGGGACAAATCCAAGCAACACCAGTGCTGTTTTAAACACCCAAATGGCAAACCCAGACTCTAGCTGTTCCATTAGGACTGACCCCTATGCACAGTTTATCCTCAGATAACTGTGTCAGGTTACAGACTTTGAAGGCCTAAGACATCAGGCATTATCACTTCGCTGATGAAATGAAAGTTATATGAAAAAAACATGGAAGAACATTGAAAGTAGAACCAAAGCTCCCAATCAATATAAAATGTGTTGTCTTATCTCTCCTTCTTTTTTTCCTTGCTCCCTCACTCTAAATCATTACTTCTCTCATTTACTTCAATTTTCTTTTTTATGCCTAGGATGAAATTTATGTCACCTAATTTTTGCTAATTAAATGTAGAATCTTATTGCTCATTAATTTTCCCAGTATAATTAGCTAGGAATAGTCACTTCCAAGGATCAATTCATCCCCTGCTAAAATGGGAATCTTCTCAAGTCTTAATTTTATCCACTATTTACAGCACTGAGGCTGTGGCTCCTTGACTTAACAAGCTAATTTACACTAGCACTGATGCAGTCTTGCCATAGCACCACCCCTTCTGTCCCTTGCTCCAGTCTCCTTCCTTCAGCCAACAAACAGTATTGAGGAAATTGATCACGAGAGAACATGACACTGGCACAAGTGAGCAGGGAATGTGGCAGCCTGAATTTTGCCTAGCTTTTAAAACATTGATTTTCACTTGTAAAGAAACTCCAGTTCTTGAAACTCTGTCCAGACCAGGTCTTGAAAGGATCCAATCTCTTCAGATCTTCAGAAGTAATTATTCTAGGCTAGTAAGCATTCTTTTGCCAATTTACTGGAGTGTTCAGTTTATAGACAACTGTGAAATAAAGTTCTGTTGGCCTTCCAAGAGTGGCTAACTCCACTCTGATCTGCTGCATGATACTTGCTATATGCCTCTACAACTGAAAACAGATCCAAATTGTTAGTATTAATCATTTGCTAAAGTAGAATACATTTGTGACTGCATGTAAAAATAATGGTAGTCATACATTGTTTCAACATACAATTTGTAGCATAATTTGTAGCAAGTTATTTTATCAATATTTATAGACAAATAAGACTACCAGGGAAGTCCAACATTCTCCCTTGTTATTAAATGCATTTAATGTCACTATTAATGCTGCAACAAATCCATTGCTCTATTGATTCTAAGATTTTTTAGCCTCAGAGAAATATTTTTTAAGGCATTTCCACAGATGTGAGAACAGAGCAGCAGATATGCACACAATTTTGGATGGAATAAAATTATCATCTACACCATGAGCAAGACTACATTTTTTGCCTCTCCAGACATTGGTCATCATAGATAAGATTGCTAACAGTTGGAGGTACTCATTTCAACCAAAAGGATCTTTCTCTTTTGGTGATGAAGTCGAGGTAGTCTAGTCTGCAAGGCTAACTACTACCAATGGAAGTAGCAGTCCTAAAAAAGAAGGCAAAGATGTCTGCAAATAAAAGCACAAAAAACAAAATTGCGCTTTTTTTTTTTCCCCTGCAATGCTTTTGCTGCTCAAGGCACAGGTCTTGATTCCAAGAAATAGATTCCGGAACTCGAACATGGCCTGAACTGCTGTTGATTGCTGCAAGATAGACCCAGATGTGTATAAATAATACTGATTAACTGTAGCATCTCTTTGAGAGCAGGCTAATTCACAGTCAGTTAATGAAAGTTTTAACAGCATGATTTTGGTGGCCATCTAAATACAGGTTCAGGATTTTAATGTGATACCTTATATTTAATTTTCCAAATTAGATACAACAGCATGAAAGTGCTTTTCTGATTCTAATAGTTTCTGATTCTATTTTTATAAAATGATTTTCTGATATCTGTGACTGAGTAATCAATAATCAGGAAGTGACAGATTATACATGTGTTCTTTCTTTCTACAGTAGTCTGGTTAACATAACTGAACTTAATATTCTTTATTTGCAACTGTGGAAGAAAAAGTACAGTTTGTGATCAATAAGATACTCAAGAGCTCTCACTGTGCCTCACCACCCTGCAGACAATCTCCTTTTAAAATTTTGTTGCTGACACACAAAGCATATGTAATTGGGCAGATAACATTTTTACAGCTCATCTGTTTGCAAGATTAGTTATGGGGCCTTCATTCAAATATAAACATGGTCCATACTATGTATTCAAAGGGCTTAAGATACGATTTTAAAAAGGAAATACAGAAACAACAGGTAATTCTTCAGGTCTCAGAAGACAGAGACAGAGCACATGTTCCTGGATGAAGGAACAGAGTGTACACTCAGCAAATTTGCTGATGATACAAAGCTGGGAGGGGTGGCCAATACACCGGAAGGCTGTGCTGCCATTCAGCGAGACCTGGACAGGCTGGAGAGCTGAGCAGAGAGGAACCTCATGAAGTTCAACAGAGGCAAGTGTAGAGTCCTGCACCTTGGGAGGAATAACCCCATGCACCGGTACAGGTTGGGGGCTGATCTACTGGAAAGCAGCTCTGCAGAGAAGGACCTGGGTGTTCTGGTGGACAACAAGTTCACCATGAGCCAGCAATGTGCCCTTGTGTCCAGGAAGGCCAAAGGTATCCTGGGGGGCATTAGGAAGAGTGTGGCCAGCAGGTCAAGGGAGGTTATCCTGCCCGTCTACACAGCCCTGGTGAGGCCACACCTGGAGTACTGTGTCCAGTTCTGGGCCCCCCAGTTCAAGAAAGATAAGGAGTTGCTGGAGAGGGTCCAGAAAAGGGCTACAAAGATGATCAAAGGACTGGAGCATCTCTCTTATGAGGAAAGGCTGAGGGAGCTGGGTCTGTTGAGCTTGGAGAAGAGAAGACTGAGAGGGGATCTTATCAACACTTACAAATACCTTAGGTGCGGGCGTCCAGAGGAGGGAGCCAGACTCTTCTCAGTGGTGCCCAGTGACAGGACAAGGGGCAATGGGCACAAGCTGAAACATAGAAAGTTCCATCTGAATATGAGGAGGAACTTCTTTACTTTGAGGGTGACAGAGCACTGGAACAGTCTGCCCAGGGAGGTTGTGGAGTCTCCTTCTCTAGAGATATTCAAAACCCGCCTGGACGCTACCCTGTGCAACATGCTGTAGGTGAACCTGCTTTGTCAGGGGTTTGGACTAGATGACCTCCAGAGGTCCCTTCCAACCCTTAACCATTCTGTGGCTCTGTGATTCTGTGATTATTGCAGATGCATCCCAAAACACTAAAGGTGCCCTCCATCCTTCCCCTGGAGCTGAAATCCAGCTTTCCAAATGCACAGCAGTATTGCAACCCCCCTCACCTAAAGACTATGCAGAGGTCACAATTCCCATTCTCCTGTCTAATTGTCTGTCAAACCATTGCACCTCCATGTGCAGAGACACTAGTTTGTAACACGTTTCTGATCTCTCTTGTCAACTGAAGTTATTTGCCTCCCCTAAAGGTCCTGTTGTAATCTACCTTTCTCTCCAAGCCTTACCTAGCCTATCATAATTTGTTTGTAAATCAAAACAATAAGCCTTTGTCTTGTTTAACTAATTGCTTTTGCAATCCTACTGACTTAAGAAAAAAAGCTGGAATGAAAAACACTAAAAATTGAAAGGGAAAAAGGACAACGAAATCTTGGTTTCTATATTCTTACTCCAAATTCTTTTCTGTTACCCATAGAAGACCCTGTCGTACATGACTCAGAGTCTCATCATAGAAACAAATTTTGTAAACTACTAACCTGAAGTTCCTGCTTCAGCACTATACTGTGAAAATTAAACTATTTGGACTTCATTTTTTCTGCATTTGTGAATACACAGATATTGGTTAATAGGTTAAAATAAGATGCTCAAATTTTAATTAATGGTCTTACATCAGTTTTTACCGCCTTAAGGTAATGCTCATAGAATATTATTTTTCACCTATGGCACAGTTAGATCAGCAATTTAACCTTGCATTATTGAAAGAAAAACATTTGGGTAATGATATTTTCCTTATCTGAGAAGGAGAAAAGTATATAGAGAGTGAAATGGTTTGAAAGACCCCTCCAAAAAAAATACACAGGGCAGTTTTTCTCTATTGCTTTTCTATATTATCTATTACTTTGTCTACATCATTCATAATTGTTTAAATGGTAAGTGGAATTAACAGTGAATTCAGATAAGTGTTAAATAGTCTACTGATTTTTTTCTTCTGGTCTATTTTGATTAGCTTGTTTCACGTCTAAACTCTGTAAAGAAGAGCAGACACTAGCATCTTGCTTTTCTAATGTGTAACAGTGCTAAATGAAACTCAGAAATGTTGGAACTTAATGTCATATTCTATATGCATACCCTTCAGAAAGAAACTGCAGATGAAATCTGCATAGGAAACTAAACATACCCAAGAGCAGGTGGAGTATTATTGAAGCATCTCTCTTACGTAGGATGTGGAAGATGTGCAATTATGCTACAATCTCTCCTCATTTTTGGATGTTTCATCAATAAACCTACACATCTTGGTATCTATCTATCCGGAAAGAATCCCAAACAACCCTTTTATAAGAAGACACTTTTGTATACTGCTGCAGATGGGAGAGCATTCTCTCCACAGTCAAAACACCTCCTACATCATCTTTTAGCTTGTGAATATAAAAATGGTGGAAGATGAATGTAGCCTCTAAGGAAGCTATCAGAATGAAGACACCCTCTGGCAATTACCAAATCATATGTTTATGAATAGGAGAAATGCAAAAGAAGCAGCTGTAAGAAAAAGTAAAAAGATGGGAAGATATTTAAAACATTTTATTTCACATTTATTAAAGAAAAATCTAGTAAAACCTACTGAAAGGTGAAGGCATATTTTGAACCTGTTCTCTATAAGTGTTCTGATAGCAAGGTCTTTTTTTTTTTTTTTTTAAATTCATCCTGTAAACACTGTTATGCGTGCTACTTGTAGCTTGACTTTTCAGGGAGGATATGTACCTTTACAGATTTCTGGCTTGTGCATATACCTTCTGCTAAAGATTAAGCTGAATTCAGTGGGAAACTTTCAGTAAGTGGTATTACAAGGATTAGGGGTGCTGTCAACATTTTGTGCCCAGATCTTCTGGCCTGAAGACAGACAGTTGCATATTAACTGAAATATGACTTCTTGATTACTGAAACACAAAAGTAGACATTTAAAGGAAAACAAAACAAAAAGCTCTCATTTCTAGAAAGGGATGAGAATATAGTGTAGGGGGCTAGACTGAGCCATAGCAGTAGATGTGGAGGTAACCCTATTGCCTTGGGAAGCCAATGGTGTTTTTGAAAGATGCTTTCTTTTCTTCACTTACCACTTTCATATTTCTTGCAGAGGATGAGGTGGGGTGAAAGAGATACTACCACAAGCCTAATATTCCTATAGGACAAGTCAGGTGACATCCTAAGCCCCTTCTACCTGTATGCTTAAATAACTTGCTGCTTTTGTCCCTTTGACTGACAAAAGACTTGTTCCTTATGTCTCCCATCTGCTGCAGAGAATCTCTTCATTCCTCTCAAAGCTTCCCCCCTCCCTGTCCCCTCTGTTTACCACAAATCTCTGAGTTTCAGTTTTCCTTTCACTCTGGCTCTCCTAACTATTCCAAAGCTACCATTTCCCTTCCCTTCAAATCTTCTCCTACCTATTCCTTTTTCCCTGTCCCCACATCCACTAACACAGACCCTCCAATACAGCCAAAGCTGCTGAACTCTCCCTATTCTGTCTCAGCCACCTCCACTACTGGCAGAGCCCACAACCCTACACCTCCACCAGCAGGCACCTACTTTTCCCTGGGCACCACAGCTGGTGCACCTCACTCTTCTCCCAAACTTGAACACTGGACTCTTGCTCTGAAAGGTATTGCAGAAACTTCAGGTACAGCCTGAACAACCTCCTCAGGTGACATCATGAAGGCAGGAAGAATGACACACAGGAAAAAAGGAGGATGTTTTCAAACCTGCCCACCTTCCTTTCTTATCAGTTAATTGAAGTGCTATAGATCCCACTTCACAGAAGTTTTGCGCTCCTCTTGACTCAATACGGACATACTGGTTAGCAGTCTTTTCTCCTTCCTCTTTCCTGCCACTGTTTGGCCACTGCTAAGAAAAGAAAAAACAGCAGATAGACATTTATTGCTTCTATCTCATTTTCTCCTCCTTGTAGAAGGTCATGCAAGGAGACCACTGACAGTTTACTCTCTTTTAGGATACATATCCTAAACCACAGTCTGGCCTGGCACACTTAATATTGGAGCATATCACAATGGATTTACAGCAATACATTTCAATTAATCACCCTCCAGAGTTTCAGCTGGAATTAACTCCACACAGGGTCATATTTGGAATTGTTTTTAAATCAAGTGTGCCAATATACCATTTTTTTCCCACTCAGTCAGTCCTTGAATTTGGCAATAAATCTGGCTGAATTTTTGCCAAGGTGATTAATTTCATCCAGACCTCTAATTGTATTTGGACAATTAAGAAGAGAGGTGGGAGCAGTTCAACAAGTCAAGAGGATTTTACAGATAAAAATTTGTCTAGTGTAATGGAAAGCATTAGCTTCCAAGTAAAATGATACAAATAGAAAGATAACGTTTGATGAAGAAAAATAAAAACAAACCTGACCTTTCTGCAATTATGCAGGTTGATTTGCTGGATGAGAAAACTACAGAAGCTGAAATGAAACCAGAAAATGAATGCAGTCATAAAAATACAGGCCTACATAACCAGTCAGTAAAGTCTGCTGCCCCAAGACAACAGAGACCATACCTTGAGCCCAGTACATACAGAGAGACTACCCTGGTCCTTAATTTCAGGTATTTCCCATTATGCTATTTTCCCCAGGTTCCAGTTCCATAGTGCACTGGGCTACATTTGGTAAGGGTGCTTAAGGACCCTTGATAAAAATAATTTGATTGGTTTAAGTCAACATAGCAGTGAATTCTGATTTGAACTATGTTTATGTTTGATCTGCTATTTATTCTACTGACAAAACTTTTACGTTGTGAAAACACCATGAGATTTTACTACATCAAATTTTATCTCTGTTAAGAGTTAATATACAGTCCTCATTGCAAGAAATCAGAGCAGAGCTCTGGACAGATCGAGCTGTACATTCTTTAGGAAAGAAAGTAGTACTGAAAATCAGCAGGTGTTTAGATTTACAGAGGGTGCACATTTTTCTTCTCTGTTATATTTGACTTTTTAAAGAATGAAACATGAATAATCACCACTTATTTTTCTTTCAAGCACTTCATAAACAGAAAATCAGTCTCTGTATTGTACTCCAAACAAGCAATGCTAGAATAACAATTCACTTCCTTAACTTTATTAGTACAGCATCACAAATCAAGTGTAACATTGTCAAAATGACACAAGAATACTTTTTATGTTTGTTTTTTCTAATTTGTGAGTAGTGATTCTCCATATTTTGCTTGAACCATTCATTTTCTTCAGAAGACAGTTGAAGGCAAATATAATAATTTTCTGAGTAATTTTTAAAATAACTGTGAGACTGATTTTCCATTGTCCTGAAGAGTATATAGTCATTTAGATGGTGCAGAATGGTCCCAGTTCAGCAATCTACTTAAAGTACATGCCTGACTAAGTGCGTGAATAGTCCCATTGATTTCAAAGGGACTACTTACATCCTTAATGAGAAGCACACTTGGGAAAGATGGACTGAATCGTAGCTGGAGTAGGAGTCAGACTCTCTCCAGATGGGGTACTGGCATTTAACACCACGCACCCACCTAAATGTCTCTGCAGAGTGTTGGACCGTGTCAGACTCTCATGACACCTGCCTAGATTGAGTTAAAAGGTGATCAGGCTGCTAGCTACAGGTCCTCAAAACAATAACTCAGCCTACAACGGGCTGCCATACAGCTGCAGCACTGCTTTAAGCAAATAAACACCATTATTTTAACTGGTATGGTGTGTGCATGTTAAATCATCTCTGTAGGAAATAATTGTGTGAAATCTCTAAAAGCACAAAATTGTGCAAAACCAGTAAGTCAGCTAAACAAATAACAACATAAGAAAAATTACAATATTTTAAGTGTAAAAATAATAAGAGAATTATTAGTAAGATGTAGAAACTGATAAAAAACAACAAATCATAGATTATATCTTTGGAACACCATTTCCTTGTTCAGAGCAGGATTACTCTGTTTCTACAACTAAGGTCCCTGGGGATGCTAAAGCTGAACACCCTTAAACAGACTTAATTATATATCAGATTGTTTTGCATTATAAATTTATATGTAATCCCTTGTGTTCAATAAATTTAAATGTTAGCAATTTTTAAAAGATATATACAAAAAGCAAAGGTAAATAAGGGGTTGGTAGATAAAGTAGGTTTAAAGATATTCTAATAACTGAATTTCTAACAAGCAATATTAATGACATTTTACAGTTTGACTTGCTTCATAGGTTGGTTACATTTCTTTTAGTTTCTTTTTGTAGGTGTTTAATTTCATCTCATATAAAGCAGGACATAGATGGAAACAGTTGTTAAAAAAAAAAAAGCATTAAATTTCTGAATTTTGAAATGATTATTTATCTTTTTTTTCTTTAACTTCTAACCATTATTCTTGTAATCAGGGCAAGTTTTAAGAATCTAGGTGCACAAATGATGTCTTAAATAGAAACTCTGTTGGGTTTACCTCTCCAAATCATGAAGTTGCACTAGTGTACACAGCTCTAATGAATAGCTTTGACATTCTCAGATCTTGTAATGTTGCTCTCAGGGATCTCATCTCCCTTTCATCACTTGTTCCACCACGTAAAGATATTTTTGCTGCCTTTGCGTTATGACAGCACCATGGGACTGAGAAGTAGAGAACAACAGGTTGGCTGTGGATGGTCTAGGGAAGGATCTCTGCCACCATCTATTGGTGAACTTCTGGGAGAGTAAGAAGGCCTTACTCATTTCACTGTCTGCTTCCCCCTTCTCAGTAGGAGATTTCTGCACCCATATCTCTCGGCCCGTATCTACCCTTCTGCCTACACCTGTGCCATATTAAAGTGAAATGAGCATGCAATGAGAACTGCTGAGTAAACTGGTAGCAGTCTCCATCTGCCATGTACTAGACTTATTAACCTTACCTCCATGCAGGCAATATCAATCCAAGAACATGTCTCATGTCAAAATCCAGTCAGCAGTGTTTCTGTTCAACACCAGGAAGTGTCCCTGAGCCCAACATCACAGCTAAAGGTAACAGCATAGCAAATTACCACACAGAGACAACAACACCGCTTACAGTATGCCTCTAAATGTAACAGCTGCCAGGAGACAGGCACAAAGCAATGCTCTAGATGGACCTACCGAGATATTCCAATCAGAATAACCAAAGACATTTAATATTCTCAAATTTTAAATGGGAGCGCAAGTCAGTGTGTTCGGTTCAAGAACTGCTAGGCATTTAAGCCTCATTCTTCTTGTTCAAACCTTACACCAATTTGGTATTGGCACATGTGAGATCAAAAGATCAATATTTATTTCTTAGTAATACTCAGTCATTTAATTGCATGTTACCTTTTCCTATATTGACTATTTTCCCTGTACCTATTATTCTCTCTTAGAACCAACTTCTTCATATCTCTCTATTAATTTTCTTAAATAACTTCTGTTATCCATGTCTCTTTTCCTATTTAACTTTATTTAATCTATTCCAATTATTATTTTCCCATCTCCAGCTGTATTTCCCTCAATTTTATAACCCTTTGCCTAACACTTTCTTTTCTCCCCTCACCCTGCTGTAGGTATCTTTTATTTTCTTCTTCTTGGCGTTAGTTATCTGCTATTTCAAGAGTGTCCCTTCACATCTTTTCTCCTTTATATCCCTCCCAATATGCCTTCACTTGTTGTGCCACCATGTTTACTTCAAGCTGTCATGCACAAGAGCAGTAGCAAACTCTTTCTCTTGCCAGAGAAAGGACTCCCTCAAAAATCTTCATGTGGTATATGAATCTGTATTCAAGCTAGTACTACACACTAAATTAGACAGAACATTCCTACCATCTGTTCAAAGTAGCTGTAAAGAGTTGCACAGACGTCTGTTTCATTGCACAACAACAAATTTTATTGGTCTTAGTAACCCCAGGGACTATACTACACAGTGAGCACCATCTACTGGAATCCAATTATTTATACCTGCATGTAGATATAAAGCATTTCTCTACTCCTGAACCTAACAAATTTCATCTTTAAAGAATTACTTTTTTTTAGCAGATCTGAAACTAGGTGTCTGTTCAGATCACTGCATGGTAGTAGTTACATTTCTGGCCTGGAAGGGAAAGAAATAACTAGTTGTTTAAAATATATTCTTTTAAATTAATATAAACACACACATAATTTAACACACACAATTTGTATATAAATACACATATGAACACATACATGTATTAACGGTAATCTTGGCTTTAAATAATCTACTCTTTACTTTTATCCTAGGAAAGCCAACCAAAAGAAAAAAAAACTTAATCCCACAGTACTAACTTCAGATAATGCAGCATGATTATAGTTTATTGATATTCTGAAAATCTCTTATCTACAGAAAGGCTCTGAAGAGGGAGAGAATTTGAACTATGAATTTAATTTGCACAAGTATTTGGTACATATGCATCACAGGAAGAGCTGGACATGAGTTTTCTAATCAGAATGATTTTATAAGAAATGCACTTTCCATGAGCTCAGGATGTTCCGAAGGAAGCTTTGATTCTCTTCTAAGCCTTATACTTTCTGTAAGAAAAAAGAACAAGGAATCTATTATCTTTCACTTTCTTGTGATCCAAATCTTATTATTTCATGCCATTCAATTAGCATGGTTTAACATTAAACTGATTGCACCAGTTATACTTTTTTACATCACAGGAGTGGTAGAGGTTGGATTTGATGATGTTTGGGGTCTGTTTATTCTCTGTTGTTGTTGTTGCACTCTGCAGGCAGTTTGTTTAAAAGGAACCACTTTTATTTTAATGGTAGGACTATACAAGAGTTTTAGTCTAATTCAACTAATGGAAAAAGTAGAAAAGGATCTCGTTTAGATCCTATGCTGTCTAGAAAATATAATGTTTGCACAGTCCATACTACACTAGTTAATTGAGTGTGCACAGGAACTTTCACTAAGTACAAGCAGCATGGAATAGCTTGGATCTATGATAGTAAATTCTTTCAGTCTTCACCAGAGGGATTTCTGCAGGCAAGCTGAGCATTGGGAATGGCCCTTGGAGTGATATAAAACCTGAGCTGTGCCAAGAAACTGTTTGGGATTAGGTGATTTACACTTAGGGAACATAGGAATAGTTTAATGGAATAGACAATCACATTCCAGTGCCTAGAAATGCTCGTTGACTCCGATTAACCTACTAGCATAGACATAGCCTTAGAGGATTGAAAAGTGAACCTAATCCTAGAGACAGTCTAATCAAGATGTACTTCCCAAAGCTGCACATTATGCCATGGGAAACCTGGAACCTCACATAAGGTGCCCTGATTGTCTCATATGAGGTGCATAATGGGACATCTAGAGGGATATTATTCAGTCATAAGAAAAAATTACATCATTGTGCTTGACATCATTGACATGTATATGCCAATCATCAGACTAATTCAGAGCAGTGACTCTGGACTGTATAAACATGTATCACAGAAGAAATACATTCATGGATATTCTCCTGATATTCACTACCAGCTAAACTGTGAGCTTCGTCTATTTCAGAGTATCATCTAACAACAAGAGGTAATAAAGCATATAAAATTGTGTTAAAATTCTAGTAATAAAGCGCTGGCTTAATTAAATACTTTTACACATTTTTTAATGGGTAGTAGCATTGAAATACCCATAACCTTAAATTTGACAAAAGAATCCTATGTATTTTAACAGAATATCTGATCCAGAATAATAAAGGCCATAGTTTGGACCTAAAATCCACACAGCACAGTGGCACCATAACCACTGCCTAGCTTTCTCAACATTTGCTTCTAGATGAAGATAGTATCTCCAGAGCAAAGATTCCCTAAATGCCAGTTATCTTCTGAACCCTAAAAGGCTTCTGTGAGATAGCAAGTACAAGGACATTTGGACTAGTCCCACATGTTACCCTTACAGCTGCAGTCTTACAGCTATTCTTCCACTCTGAATTAAGATAATGAGTTAAGCTTACTTTCTCTCCTGGCGTACTATCCTCACTGAATTCTCCTTAACATAAAATATATCTTTAAGCAAAACATTTTGTTGGTCTAAAAAGCTATTTAATTATGCTGCATTATACTGGATGAACAAAAATGCATTGTCAAAAAGGCTACGAAGCTTTAGCAGTGGATCTCTTGTGCAGTTCTACTACTTGTGCCAAATGTAATTAAGACCTTCCATTTTCAATATGATGTTTACAAAAGGAAATCACAAATGGAAGCATTTATTTTGTATCATACCATACCTTTCTCAATTAACTAACAAGAATAAGTCTTCCTCAAACTGATAGTTCTTCTGAAGATTCTCTTTCCATGCTTTCACATAAGATTCCATATGTGCTTTTAAATTGATCTGCGTATGCAACTCAAAGCTCTGGAAAGGCACATTTTAAAAATTGCAATAGAAAGTACATAAATATTTAAACACATTAGATACTCTTGAACTTTTACCTTCAGCAGTTTTCTTCAATTTGCATAAAAATGTATTTCTTTAAAGGCTGAGAAGAAACTGGAATATGAAGATACATACCCTAAAACCAGGCATGCTTAATGCTTACTTTAAGGAGTATTTTAGCCAGATAAAAAGTTTCAAGTTCAGGAAGAGCTAAATGGAATACTATGGGCAAGTGCCACAGTAATTGTAATATATACAAGAAGAAGAAAGCAAGGAGAATTATTTTAATGAAAGTTAACCTCCTAAATTCCCTGAAAATGTTAATGTAGCGTTGCAAATATTTTAATTCAAAAACAGCATTTCCCACTTTTCTTTCAAATTTCCTGAGTGAAGAAACAGAGTTTCTGTGAATATGAAAAATTAAAATCAAAAGAGAAGTCCTCCACCTGTACCGCTAGGGGTAGCATTGCCTTAGCTAATAAAGTCTCTTGATGCTCAGGCATCTTGATGAGGATAGAGATGCCTGAGCATCAAAAGGATAAACTCTACTTGGAACCCTACTGCTTGCCAAAATTATGCAGGCTACTCCCGATGCTTCCTTGCTCTTCCTTAATCTACACATTGCTATCACCACTTGGAATGAAGCATTTCTAGAGATACTAGATTTGTGTAGATCACCACTGTATAAATAATTTCTTGGGAGTTTCAGACATGAACATTAAAAAAATGTGTAACTTATAAGAAATGATTGCAAAATTTAATATTACTTGAAAAAAACAGTATCTTGGATATAAAATCCTCACGTAGCTGCATAAAACAAATAAATACTTAGCCCTAGGCATATATTGTTAAAAAGCAGCAGTTGATTGCTTTTTGTAAGGCTGCCTTTACAGCTACAATCATTCCAAATGTCCCCCAACTGTTACTGCCAAGACACTCAGCAAAAGATTTGTGCTTCCTGGTGAAGTTATAAGATATCACCACCACAGGTACTTTCCACTACCTCAAGACTGATTATACAGATTCTAAGTTTTATTTTTAATAAACTAAATATGGCTGCTGATTTACTTGTACAACTTAGAAGCCCACAGAAGACAGCAACTTGTGAGAAGAATTTATTTCACTCCTGATGCATGCACACTTGAGATGTAGCAGGAAAAGAGTCAATACAGGAATCACAACAAGCAACAGTTACATTACACCAAATTGTGCTCACAACATTGTTAAGCTATGCTTAAATCAAAATCACAGTATCTGGGGTTTGTACAAGGTGACAAAAACTGGTAGCTGTTTAGAATAAAAAACTTAAACAATACAATGCCAGGTGCATGGAAACTGCAGGTCAAGATGTAGTCACAAGATGTACAATGCATGAGTGCCCCTTAGCCGCTCAGGGTAGTGACATTAGAAATTAACCTATCACCAGCAATTATCTTACATCTGTAAACTGGCCATAGCATTGTATTCAGTTTATCTTGGTGCTGTTGGGAGCACAGTGTGCTTAGGTAAAAGATAAAAATTATCTTCTAAATTGCAAAAATGTAAACCTGACAGAGAAGAGAGATCTTTCTTTCCATTCTAATGTATTACTTAAAACACAATTACTCTCAGGCTTGCAAATCAGCTAGAGGGTATCCCAGATTATTACATGGGAAATCAAAGTCTGTGCTCCACAATAAAAATAAGTACATTAGACTAATCATAGAATCATAGAATCGTAGAATGGTTTGGGTTGGAAGGGACCTTAAAGATCATCTAGTTCCAACCCCCTAGCCATGGGCAAGGACCCCTTTCCTCTAGACCAGGTTGCTCAAAGCCTCATCCAATCTGGCCTTAAACATGGCCAGGGAGGGAGCTGCCACAACTTCTCTGGGCAACCTGTTCCAGTGTCTCACCACCCTCACACAAAAGAATTTCTTCCTAATATCTAATCTAAATCTACCCTCTCTCAGTTTAAAACCATTCCCCCTCATCCTGTCACTACTTGCCCTTGTAAAAAGCCCCTCTCCTGCTTTTCTGTAGGCCCCCTTCAGGTACTGGAAGGATGCTATGAGGTCTCCCTGGAGCCTTCTCTTCTTCAGGCTGAAAAGCCCCAACTCTCTCAGACTGTCTTCATAGGAGAGGTGCTCCAGCCCTAAAACCAGTTTGGTTTTTTTTTTTAATATTTTGTTTAGTGACTAGTCTAATTTTGCATAATATGAAGTTCAAATTTATTTCTTTGATCTACAGGACTGTTATCTAATCACAGAAGCTGGATATGGAACAAGCTTATCAGCTACTCTGGTTAATTTGTTTGTAGACACAAGACAGTTCCCCATAGCTTTTCTAACTATTATGCAGCACTTAAGATCCAAATCAAAAGACTTTCATTATATTCACAACATACATTATCTCTCAGCATTACAGATTTTCCCTGATACTCATCCTCTCCTCATTTTCATCTCTCTCCATTTTGTAACAAACTCTATACCTACCTTAATTTTCTTTGCTTCAGGGTTTGAAAGCTACTTAGCATAACACGGCTGTTCTCAGCCAAATGTTGCTTATACTCTCTGTAACCAAATTTCTCAGCTTTAGAAAGCCTTTTACATTTTGGACTGAAATTTGTCATAGTTAGGAGTGGATTTGGAAGCAATTTAAGCCCTTAACTCTATTAGAAAACCAGGGCAGTTAGAGGCCTAATTAACTTTGACAATTTGTGCCTTAGATCTTACAGATGCAATTCTTTGTAAAGTGCAAACATAGAATTTGAAAGCTTTTTGCTGAAGCCTGTCACATTCCAGATGTACAGAATGAAATTTTTGAGCAGCAACAAATATCCAACTGTCAGATAATCTTTTCTTAATGAAACCTTACATGTAAAGGTAAGTAAGAAGAAAACCATTGCCATATGTCAAATTAAAGAGGCAAAAAACACAGTATACATTTATAATATGTGGATTTTCATGAGTTAGAAAGCAAAAGAACTGAATTCACATTCTGGATGTGTTTCCTGAACATCTCCCCACTATAAGCGCAGTTACTGTTTACACACCATAAGTTTCAGAATAAACACCAAGTTGAATTGTCTTTGTTAGCACATTAATGTACTTTGTTGTCCTGGTTTGGCCTAAAACAGAAACAATTTTCTTTTCAGTGATTTTTACTTTCAGCTAAGTCTCCTCTAAGTAACTGCACTTTCTGAAACTAACTGCATGTTTTGCAGACAGTGTCTGCGTCTAGGACTGATAACGCTAGAAGTTTGTAGTTATCACTGAGGCACCGGTAGGGATGTTATGCAGAAAGGCTCTTGCTGTACTTAGTCTTAGAGAAACCAAGGTCACTGCTAAATTCATCACTGATTACGAGTGAAGAGCTGCAGGGGGGTCGCACCTGCAGGGAGGAGCGGACAGGGCAGATGACCCAAAAGTGACCAACAAAGGTATTCCATCCCATACACGTCATTCTCAGTATAAAGCGGGGGGATCACGGGGGTCTCGCTTTCTTTCTGCTATGGCCGGCGTCCGAAGAGGACTCTGTCTGTTTTCCTGCTGCCCCTGATCCCTATCCGTGCATCCCTGAATCCAGTTTCCATCCATCGCTGGGCCCTATCTGGGTCTTCCCGGAGCCTGCCCTGCAGTGCCGGTGGTGTCGTGACCGACATCGGGGGAGCTTGATCTTGGTTTTGTATGTATTTGTATATATTTAATTATTTTCATTATTATGATTATACTCTTTTTCATTGTTATAGGTTATTAAAACTGTTTTAACTTTCTAACCCAGAAGTCTCTCTCCCTTTTCTCTTTTCCTTCCCCTTCTGGCGGGGGAGGAGGGTTAACAGAGAGCGTCTGCCACTGGTTTAATAGCCAGCCCAGCTTTAAACTGTGACAAGGGCTTAAGAGAATATATGATCTTCGACAACATTTGGAAAAGAATTAGAAAATAAGGCTCACTTAAAAGAGATGTGTAGGTGCAGGACTTCACCATTGGTGACAGCAACCAGAATCTAAAATGCCCGACAAATATGCAGGAAGGTCACAAGTAAATGGATAAATCCTGAATAAATGAAAGCATGTGCAATCCTACCATGTACTAAACAAGACAGAAGAGATGGAACAAATATTTATATGACTTATCTATCCTTTTGATGGGAACTAATTTGCTTGCTGTAGATGATTAAATAGAACAACCTAGGGAAATTTCCTTGAAAAATCTCATATGTAAACTACATAGCACTAAACAACAGTTAATTAATCCTGTAATATGAACTGTAAGAAATCAAATCTGCACTACAAAGTGCATTTGGAAATGATAACATATCTTTCAAAGAAAGCAAGTGCAACGTCTGTTGAGGAAAAAAAATCAAAGCTCAAAATACAATTTAGTTCAGAAAGCTCTCCTGCTATGTCCTCCTTCCATCAATGATGGAGACCATCCCTCCCCAATATTCCTCTCTATGTATCTGTTTAAGATGCCAGTTTATTGAGACGTGTGAGAGTGTTTTAACCCTTCGTGTTCACCATCTCAATGGCTTTCATTTTTCATCCCCACTGGGATCACATACAGCAGCAGAGCTGTAACTGAGCAGCAGGCAATGGGTGTGAATAGGGCAGATAAAGCCTCTTTCCCTGCCTGCAGCTCTCCTTCCCCATCACCTCCTTCGCTTGAACTCTAGTTGCAGGCATCAGGCGCTGGTCTGTGATTGAGTTAAAGAGTCTGAGCTCCAGCTCCATTGCCTCCAACAGGCTTGTGCTTCATGACAAAGCTTTAGAAATTACTAAGCTTGCCCACACCCATGTGCACGTTAGCTCAAGAAATCTTACTTGACTTGACTCCCAGGCTGTAGCATGTTTACTGATGACTATGACTGTACCTCCCCCAAAAGACTGAAAGGTCTTTAAAAAATGAAAGCCCCACAGTTTATTTGAATGAAAAACTCTAAACTTTTAAATAGAGAAAACTCTAAGCAGTGTAGGGAAACAGAAGGGTGTTGACAATGATTTCATACTGCAGCTTTGGAGGGGAGGCCTTTTTTCCAGCCAACTCGGGGATCTTTTTTATGAGTTACACCACTTAGGATAACTCCTACCATCTCCAGTGTTACTGGCTCATGGTTCCCAGCCTGCAGCAGTTTCTCAACATGCATGAGATGCCGGCTTCCAACTGCTAGCTGAAATTGTCCTCAAGCCTTACCTTCTAATCCTTAAGTCTTTTCCACTTTGAGCAAGTAGCTCCCAAAGAGAAAGAGCAACTTCCCCCTTCCTTCCAGCAGGTTTTACCAGACTCTCTTAAAGGAACAGAAGCAAACAAGGCTAAGTGTCAGGTCCTGCACTTGGGTCAAAACAACCCCATGCAATGCTACAGGCTTGAGGAAGAGTGGCTGGAAAACTGTTTGGCAGAAAAGGACCTGGGGATGTTGATCAATAGCCAGTTGAATATGAGCCAGCAGTGTGCCCAGGTGGCCAAGAAGGCCAACAGCATCCTGGCTTGTATCAGAAATAGTGTGGCCAGCAGGACTAGGGAAGTGATCGCCCCCCTGTACTCGGCACTGGTGAGGCTGCACCTTGAATATTGTGTTCAGTTTTGGGCCCCTTACTACAAGAAAGACATTGAGGTGCTGGAGAGAGTCCAAAGAAGGGCAATGAAGCTGGTGAAGGGTCTGGAGCACAAGTCTTATGAGGAGCGGCTGGGGGAACTGGGGTTGTTTAGCCTGGAGAAAAGAAGGCTGAGGGGAGACCTTATCACTCTCTACAACTAAATGAAAGGAGGTTGTAGTGAGGTGGGTGTTGGTCTCTTCTCACAATTAACAAGTGATAGGATGAGAAAAAGCAGCCTCAATTTGCACCAGGGGAGATTTAGATTGGATATCAGGAAAAATTTCTTCAGAGAAAGGGTTATCAAACATTGGAATAGGCTGCCCAGGGGAGTGGTGGAGTCACCGTCCCTGGAGGTATTTAAAAGATATGTAGATGTAGTGCTTAGGGACATAGTTTAGTGGTGGACTTGGCAGTGTTAGGTTAATGGTTGGACTCGATGATCTTAAAGGTCCTTTCAAACCAAAATGATTCTGTGATTCCACAATTCTATAAACCCAAATCAAAGGGATAATGGGACTCTTAACATGAGCCCATGTACTATATACCCTTGCATAACATCCATTGGCAATTAAAATGCTCAGTTGGAACACTATCTATTATTGGTAAATTTATTAAATTTTTCTGTTTCTCCATGAGAAGAATAAAGTGAAATACATGTCATATATGTTGTATGGCTGCATTAGGAAAGAGTGATCTTACAGATATTTAAGAAATTTCTAAATGAAAAATAATGCACAAAACTAACAATATAATGAAATACTTACAGCAAATTCCAAATGTGTAGCAGACAACTTCATATGTTTTCCTCTTGTTTTTCCCTTATAATTCTTGAAATACTCTCATTCTCCTAGACTGACTTATACGCTCTGTTTAATTGATTGTGTAGGCAATCAGATGTTACAGAGAAATGCAGGGCAACTCCTTCTAGAAGAGGTGCATTTAACTAGCAAAAGTGAGTTTGCTACTTTGATTGAAATCATGTTGTAGGTGCACAGCTATTGCCTCTGGCAAACAAACAGCATAAGCAAAGAAAAAGCATTACATAGTGCCAAAATATGAATCAGGATTTTTCTAAGAAGTATAACAATATTTTAGGTCTGCTCATGATCCAAGGAAATTCACTATAAGCCTCCCATTAACTTCAACAGGATAAGAAAATTCCTTAATTATCAAAGTCATATTCAAGTCTAATATTTTGAGCTAAACACTTACATAGTTGCCTTCAGCTAAATTAGCTACCAGTACAATACTAATATTTCTCATGAACAGCGTAATTGGAGAAACCAAGTGCTTTTGTGTATTAAACTTGAAACTTACATAATATTTTAAAAAAATCTTTCAGTAAATAATATCAATTCTAAAGTCACCTATGCAAAATATTCAGTTTTCAAACACTTGATCTTTTCATTATGGCACTAGTTGAGAGAACATTAGCAGACCTTGTAAAATTTAAGTAATGTAACTGGAAGGCATTGAGCACCTCTGCTTTTTCCTCATCCCCTGACACTACATTACCCTCCTCATTCAGCAAGTGGTGGAGGCTCTCCTTGACCCTCCTTTTGCTGTTAATGTATTTGTAGAAGCTTTTTTTGTTGTCTTTGACTGTAGCAGCCAAATCGAGCTCTAATTGAGCTTTGACCCTTCTAATCTTCTCCCTACACGACCTGGCCACGTCCCTATAGACCTCCCAAGTTACCTGACTCTTCTTCCAGAACAAATAGGCTCTCTTTTTTTCTTTATGTTCTAGTCTAAGTTCTCTGTTTAACCAGGCCGGTCTTTTTCCCCAACAGCTTGTCTTCCTACACACCAGGACAGCCTGCTCCTGAATATTTAGCAATTCCTTTTTAAAGCACGTCTAGCCTTCCTGGACTCCTTTGCCCTTCAGGACCGACTCCCAAGGGACTCTGTCTACCAACCTCTTAAACAGGTTAAAGTCTGCCCGGCAGAAATCTAAGGCAGAAGTTCTGCTCTTGCCCCTCCTTACTTCCCCCACTATCGAAAACTCTAACATTTCGTGGTCTCTACTCCCAAGACGGCCACCGACCCTCACATCTCCCACTAGTCCTTCTCTGTTCATGAACAACAGGTCGAGCAGGGCCCCTCCTCTGGTGGGCTCATTTACCACTTGCATGAGGAAGTTGTCCTCCACACATTCGAGGAATCTCCTAGATTGCTTCCTCTCTGCCATGTTGTATTTCCAGCAGACATCCGGCAAGCTGAAGTCGCCCGCGAGTGCAAGGTCCGGCGACCGGGCGGCTTCTGACAGCCGCTTGTAAAACACCTCGTCCACCTGCTCATCCTGGTTGGGTGGTCTATAACAGACCATCTGGTTAAAGGAACGCATCCCTCTGGTTAGTACTACTTAAGTGGTGGGAGGACATAGGGAGATGCTACTCTTTCTTCACCCATTTTTACCTTCCTGACCTCTTCCTCAGCATGTCCTTTCACGTGTAGTTCAGCAGCTGGGGAAAGAACATTAAGCAACTCATGAAGTCACAAAAGGCTTGCCTGAAAAGGATCTATGGAGGTCCCCTACTTTGATTTCTACTTGAAGATAAACTATCCACAGCACTAGGTCAGATCAGCCATGGTTTTTCCTATAGATGTCTTGAAAATCTCCAAGAAGGAGGTGCCATGACATCTTTAGGTAACTGATCCAATGCTATACAAACATATCTACACCGCCATCCCCCCAATCCTGGCTAGTAAATAAGTTTTTCTAAAATCTAATTTCAAGCTGCAACTCATAGCCATCATCCCATCTTATCTCCTGCCACTACTGAGAAAGGTTTGTCTCTGTGACCTTTGTAACTCCCCTTCAAGTAACTGTCAATTACCTTTAAATAAACCTGCATCAACTTAAATAAGCCCAGCCTTCTCAGCCTCTTCTTCTAGTTCATGCTTTCTTGGTTCTGATTATCTTGATATCCTACCACCGGATGCTGTCCAGTTTCTCAGCAGCTTTTTGAACTTCGAGATTAAAAGGTGTAGGAAGTATTACATATGCAGCCTCAGTAACACTGAACAAAAAGAGTTAATAACTTCTTTAGATCTGTTAGCCACAGTAATGCAGCTCAGTATGCAGTCTGCCTTCTCCATGATGTAGGTACACTATTCACTCATATTCAAGTTGACCTCAAGTACTTTTCAGCAGGGCTATTAACTCACCAGTCAGTCCCAGCCTGTACAGTTGCATGGGGTTATCCTGCCTGAGGTGTAGAACTTTGCCTTTCTCCTTTTTGAGCTACATGAGGTTTCTAACACCCTAATCAACCTGTTGTTGTGCATATGCTAAGACAAAGGTACATTAAAAAAAAACCAACCAAATCCAAACCACATACACAGAAAAAACACTTAATTTTTTCCTTCTCATGCACATTTCAAAACATCAGGCTAAATTTCTCTTGGAGTCTATACAGAAGACCTGTGATGTAGTCAGAGCAGCCAACCAGGAAGTGTTGCAGTTCCATATCCGGGGCTTCAACATGAGCATTTTGTGTCGATCTATCATTGCATTTCAGTTACTATATATCTCACTGACTTCACTGACACAGCCCCAATGCCTGTAGCATCTTGCTAGTGCCAAAGTACTCTGCTATGCCCTATACCAGATCCTTGGAAGGAATTAACTCCAATTTTGGTGCCGAAATCTCATTGAAAATCAATGGTAACCAAACTCTAAATAGAAGACAGGCACCTAAATAGCTGTGGCAACTTAGTTCTTACTAAGCAGCTCTGATCAGCAAATTTATCTGACTTAACAGAAACCAAACTGATCAGAAATGGTCAACCGAAAAAATATTGAATGACACTGAAACTTAATATGCCTTGTATTTCAAAATTAAGGCATATTGATAGATCCCTTCAGATTATAGGATTTACCAGACATACCAGTTTTGGGGTGTTTGCCAGAGGTCCAAGTTACAATGTTGGCTGGACTATTAAAAGCCCTGCTAAAGAGGCAGTGGGAGCCATTACTCATGCTATGAAAAAAAATCACTATTTTTTCACACCCAGGGTACCACATATACCCTATCAGAAACAGGGTTCCACTATCACAGATGAAGTTAGTGCTGGCTTTATGCTTCTCTTTCTGTCCATGCCAAGGATCACCATTATGGTTTGGGTTCTGTTTCAGGCAAAGCACCTATCTGTATCTCTGGTTATGGACCTTGATAGATCTGGTATCTTATTTGCCATGGTATTCTGATACTCTTTAAAAGACCCCGAACAACACAAACTAATTTGAATTTTGGAGGATTAAGAATGAACAAAGCCAAGTAATTTCCACTGACCACCGAACAGAATCAGTGGTAGACTTAAATGCTAAAGGCACATTACTTTTTCCTTTACTGTATATCACTACACCTTCTTGCAATGATAAACATTTCTAAAGCTGAACTTTTGGACAGAAAACTGCAAGAACCTAGATTCTGTAAAATCAGACAATTCCACAGAAGCCATAAATTGAACCGGCCAAATTTTAAATGCAAGATTCTTGCTGTGATCTCCTAATGTTCGATTAGATTTGTTTTCAAATTGTGACAAACAAATATAACTCAGAAAAATCAGAAAATTATTTGCAGACATCTGAAGAGGAAAATATCCTCTGTATTCTGGCAGCATCCATCAAAGCCTATTCCAAAGCAAAATACATTATCATCTTTTTGTCACGCTGTACAAAAACTGAGGATTTTGTTACATTATTAAGGACGAGTTAAAGAGTCTTCAATGAAGCTGAAAAACAGCATGCACCATTTCGCCTTAACATCAACCTTATTAAAAGCCTCATATCTTCCTGTATTCATTTAAAAATCCATTCAAGTATAGGACTCAGAGTACAAAATAACTTTACAGAATGATAAAGATTTAACCTAAGAATATTATTTTTCCATTATTCTTCTGTCAGCAGATGTACTTTTATTCCTTCCACTTCTTGTACCTTCTTTGCAGAAACCACCTGTACCCTTAATCTATGAAACTACAGTAAAACATTTTGTGATTTTCCTCTTAGAAGACCTGTATATTTCCCATTTTTACAAGTTGTAGCATCATGATTCTATTTTGAACTTGGGTGACTGAATTTTGAATGAAAAAAGAGGCTCAGAATGACATAAATGGATGCTTCATACTTCATGTTTCTCACAACTTTAATGGCATCTAATGTACCTCAGCTCTGCCCTTCCTTCCATCTGTGACCTAGCATACGTCTGAATTTGTATCTTTAGCTAACACAGTTAGCAAGGATAGAAAAGCCCACTGCTCTGACTGTATTCCTAAATGATGTGTACCATACAGTCCTGTCCTTTAGCACATTTCCAGATCCATAAAGTCACTTCTGAGCTATAGCTAAATGAAACCAAACTTGCATTTTTTATCTCAGCAATGGCTCAAGCAGGTGAAATGTCAGTAAACAAGCTCCACTTAATCTTCTGTTTATTGTATCCCCAAACCCTGGATTACACACTGAAATACTTACAATCCTAACCTTTTCTTCTGGGGAACATTATTCTCCTAAAATTTCAGTGGTTTATATTGTCTACAAAGTCAGACTTCTTTGCACTATAAGATTTTTTTTCTTTTGTCATTTCTGTTAAGTTTACAGGAATATTTTTAAACAGAACCTCAGCTAAAGCCAGTTAGATTTCATGAACAGATTGTGGACACAACTAATTCAATTCACCTCGTTAAATCTGAAGACATCACATGCAAACTGAACATGCAACCACAAGAATTGAGAGTATCGCAGTGTCACTGTCACCAGTTGTCAAGACTACTGCTACAGGGACACTGCTATTCAGGCAAACATAGTGCAGCATGAGAAGAGCTACAGTCCCTGGCAAAGAGTATAAAGTTAAAGGACACAGTTTCCTTTAATATGGTCTAGTATTGTTGGATACTGCTACATATTGGCGAATATGGAAACAGATCAATTAATAGTTTGCACAGAAATTTCTTAATATGAAATAAATTTTGCCTAGATGTATAGATGACAATAATTCAGATGGGAAAAATAGCTGACAGTGCAATTTGTCATTATCTTGTTACCTAGTTTTGATATTGATGATAATACCCTTAAAGTGAAACCTGGAAGATACATACTCTTTTTCAGTTTCAGCTCTATCCTAGCTGAGACAGAACTGATGCTCAAGCCTTGTCACTGATACCAGTTATGCTTAATCAAACTATTTCTGAACATCACTGTGTGCAACAAATTTTGCTCTTTCATGGTCTTGTGCCCAAGTGAATGACTGCAAATTTCTGCATGGAAGTGCAGTCCCTTGAAGTGGCAGCACTTCCAGAGAAAGCAGACTTCATTCTTGGGGAGTAAAATTTGGATTACATTCACAGCTTAAATATAAATATAAAATTCTATATTAGAGTCAATGAATATTTTTATTCCTTTTTACTTGAACAGCTGAGAGAAGAAAAGATTGAACAGGCCTTCATCTTGCACTTTTTGCTTAAATAGAACCTGAAAAAAAAAAGGAATTTTGCCACTTTTAATGCCCCTTCTTAAACATACCTTAAATGATTTTAGTAAAAGGATTTCTATACTCTCTTCCTTTGCATGCATCATCTTTCAACATAAATGAGACATTACCTTTAAGATTCAATTATTGCACTCTGTTACTATAGCAACTCCCAGGGGAAGTCTATTAAGCAACCTTCAAGAAAAAAACAACTCTACTTAATTTATAAACACTCTGTAAATGAAGAAAAAAAACTTCTCTCTTTAGTTGTTAAGTACCTGATTTTAACAGCTATATAGAGCAATAAAAGATGGCTGCTTGTGTCACGAGATTGATGCTGCTTGTAGAGCTCAGGGGAAGGATAGCCAAGGCTGGAGTTAGGGCAACATTCAGATGAAAGATTAATTCTTCATTAAAGCTTGTGATTGAAGACATCTTTGAACTTTTAACCTGTTCTGTAAGTTAAAATGGCCACATTGCCAGCCATGGAAAACTGACACAATTTCGCCGAATTCAATGGAGCAAAGCCAATTTACATCTGCCGAACCCCTTAGTATTGTATGAGATGAATAGTACTTCTGTTCAGGATGAGAGAACTTTTTGATCATACTCTGAAGTGAATGGGAAAATGAAAGCAAGAAGATGGCAAATGTTTAAATCAATATTAACCCAAGTAAAATTGAATTTGGTTCATACCATTTTTCCTTTGAATGTTCAAGATGAAGTCCCTGTCCTGACATTGATAAGTGCATGTCTACACATTTAGTTTTCAGAGTGCAGTCTAAAACATTTCATGTCAAAGCCTACTGTTGAATATACATTTTTTTTTAAAAAAAAGGAATAAATGTACATATTTGACATTTTATTTTGACTTGACTATATTTAGCCTGGAACCAATATTCTTTCTAACCGATACTAGGACATATTTTTATGTCTTGCTGATAAAACGTCTTTCTTCTGAACCAAAATCTGTATAGGAAGTGGGCTTCAGTATCAGCTATGGATTTTACTTCTGAATACTCAGTACTTCAATTACAGATTTGGGATATGTGTCCAAACTGCTTGTGCAGCCCAACTCCAAAGCAGAGTTTTCCAAGACCACTTTCACTGGCTTAGGAAAACAAAAGCATATTTACATATACAGAGGTCGAAAGCAGTTAGGCCAGATTCTGTGCGCTCTCTGTTCTTTCAATTTTCAGCTTTTTTCCCCTCTTTGAACTGGTGGAATGAAATCTAAAGTAATGGAAAAAGAGAGCTGGAAGGGTATTTGGGATTTCATCCAACTTCATTCTTCTGCCTGAAATTGCAATATTTATCACCATTTTTATCCTGTTCCTTCTGCATGTATTGGCTTGACCTAAACATAGCTGAGAGGTGATAACTTCCTTTCTTTTGAAGATAAACAGAGCTGAAATTAATATCACAGATTTAAAACTTCATTAGAAATATATTTTTTCCTTTAGTGAGAAATTGGCACAAAATTCTTGGTCACCAAAATAGAGAGCTGGAAGTTATCAGAGCAGACAGTTGGGAAGAAGAATGTTTTACATTCACAGAACTACATACATGAAGAAAGACAAAGGGGATGACATAAGATGACATAAGATGTTAATAAATCAAAAAGCAAGATTCATTTATTCAGAAGATTTTGCTATAGGAACTTCTTTTTCCAGATGTGTCTAAATACTTAAAACCATAAGGTCATTATATTTTCACTTTTAAACATGGAAGCTTCTGAAATTTTGTTCCAGGGAAAGTTTTTCTTCTGTTTCAAGAGAAAATTTTAAGAAATATAGGTATGTTCAGAACTTCCTATGGAGTATGAATGCCATAGGTTCCACAGTCTTTTCTACAAGTCTCAACTCTTCTATGTTGCTACAGCAATCCTTTTAGACACTGTTTTACTTAAACCAAATTGTTTATCTTTAAAGTAGATCTCATTAGTCTAAATTTTATTATTTTATACATAATACAATAACATTTATCTCTATAGCCTTACTATCTACTGTAGAGTTTAAAATAGGAAGTCAAACATTTTCCTGGATTGAAGACAACATTCAGATTTATACTAATCAGATCAACTGCAGTGGAAGCTGCAGAACATCTCTAGATGAGAAACTAAGTGAAAGACACGAAGAGCCAAGATACAAAGTAGAGTGAGAAGTAAAAAAGGAAACCAAAATACAAAGGAATAAAAGAATAGGATAAACACTGTTTTTTCCAAGATGACTGGTAAGTAGATGAAGACATCAGTACTGAGAAAAACAAAAAAGAGACTGGGTTAAGGTGACAGGTGAATAGGACAGAGCTCCCAACAAGCTGACCAGAGCTGGTGAGCTTCTGTTAACTGAAATTCCAAATTACATGTAGGATCTTCAGTCTTCATAGCCCAAGTGAGTTCTATTATTATTCTATATAACTAAAAACAATATAGTGTGCCACAGAAGAAAACGAGTAATTTTGTTGCTGCTGGAAAATTAAAATACTGAAAGCCTAAGTGGTCCTCCATAATTGTACAGGTTGGCACATATATGAATTTCTGTGGGAGTTCTGTCTCATTCAGAAATTTGTCAGAAATCAGTTATGATTAGATAACTAAAGATTATCATAATGCCCGTATGTACATTTTGAAACTGAAGGGTACTCTGGCAATCTTAATTCTGTTATTTTCTGCCTCTTGCATGCTATGCTTTTTAAGCTTCATATCTATAATTTCATGGCTGTTGGTTGATATTTTTCATTATGTTCACCAAATCATCTTAAACAAACCAGACAGGTAAATGGATTTGTAAAAACACACTAGACATCTATACCTCACATTTGAAGTGTTCTATAAATACTGCTGTTAGCATATCTTACCTTTGCTGTACAGTGTAATGTATAAAATCAAAACTACACTCCACAGCTGACTTTCTATTCATATTTTGTTAAATTAGGCAAATATTTCAGCATGTAAAACTTTTTGGTCATATCACACTTTAAAGAAATAATACTTATTTCCAATAATCTGTATTTTAATACTTTCAGATTTTCAAACTATTCTAATAGTGTCTTCCCCTTTTATAGTCCAGGAAGTCCATAAAAAATATTACTTTTATATGGCCCAGTGACCATGCTTGAAACAGTTCCTTATTATGTGTAAGATAAATGCTTAGCAGATAAAGTTTATTAAAATTAAATACTTACATTATAAAAAGAAAGTTGCTTGATAGAGGAACAGATGGTTAATGGGCTGTGACTAGCCACAAATGGATTGTGAATATTATAGCAAGAATCTATCAACAGATAGGAAAATTATTCTGGACAAGGACTGATTGCCTGGAGTCAGTACACAACCTAATTTTAAACCCTTTCATTTTGATTTTTTTTTTTCTCAAATAACACGGACAATATGATGGAACCACTTTGCTGGAAACAATTGAACAGAACTGACAAATTCATAATGCTTCAGACCGTGAAATCCCAATTGGTCCAATCACAGATACATTTATCATGCCTGTAGAGATATTATTATAGTTACAACTTATAGCCTTTCCCACTGTGATAACTGCTCCTTGGAAATTGTCTGGTTTTGCAAAATAATCTACACAAATTTCTTCAGAAGACCCAGCACAATAAATTTTTTAATCAGAAGGCTCTTTTGTAATTTAATTTTTCTTCCTAAGAATGCACTTGAGAAGCACTCTAATAGAGTTTTTAACAGAGAAAAGTCCACCTAAAAACTTTGTTCTGTGTGTCTGTGTTTACAGAGGGGTTTTTTTTACACCCAAGTATCAAAGCAGGTGTAATGACTAAATCCACACATCACCTCTATCTATGTGAAGAGCTTCTTTTTATGTAGCAAACACCAGTTTGCTTTGTTCCTATAAATTTTTGTAAGGATTTAAAATGTTGGCACAAGAAACCCTGACTACTTTCTTTTTTTTAGATTTCTCTCCATTCTTAGCAACAACATGACATATGAAAGCTGTCCAGGACAACACAGTACAAGAAAGTCACACAAAGTTATCAGGAAGATTAATTATAAATATTGATTAGGATTTATTTAAGCTTAATTGGACTCAGTAATCCCTGGTCCTGTTTCAGTAGCTGCCTTCCACTTTACATAGTTGTAAGAAACAATTAATGTGGCTTTAGTATAAAGATAAACAGTAGAATTTCTCTAACGGAAATAAAACAGAAGTAATTCCTCTTTGGACTAAATACTATATAGCAGAGGAACATCCCATCTTCAATTCAAGAATTCCAGCAATGGAGAATCCACCAAAATGATACTTAATCAATGATTCACTGTTAAAATGTACTTAATCATATTTATATTTTACTTCTACTCTGCATTAGTCAAACTGTAACTCCCAAACATGGGATCTGGCTATATTTTATTGACTATGTAAAGAATTGTTTCATCTGTTCGCATTGAGCTACCTGTAGACTGATCACCCTGCAGCTCTCTCTCAGAAAAAGCACGCAGTTTGAGCTTGCTGAGTCTTTAAGTATTTGTTTTCTCTTTTTAACTCATGCCTCTTCTCTGTACCTTCTAAATTTTCAGCACCTTTATTTGAGCACAAACACAAAAATTCAGAGTATTTCCATAACAACCACAAGCAAGATACACAGAATTTAATTTTCAGCATTCCCTAGTATAATAATAGCTAGGGATTGCTTTAGATTTTTTAAGGAACTGTTTCATAGTACAAACTAATGTTCTATTAAACATCTGATTATCTCCAAACCACTCAGATTTGGTGTTTTTTACGTATTCACACCTATATTTTGTAAATATGGCCTGTAAAGATTTTTCTTAATCATATAACTTTATACTAGGGAGTAGTTCCAATGCATCTCATTCTGCACATTACATAGTCCAGAGAAAATATATTAAAAGCAATCTTTCTGTTATTTTATTAAATTCTATTCACACCCATTTCCCCATAACCAAACCTTGAGTAACATACAACTGCAGATATCTAATGCCACAAAAATTGCACTGAAAGATATCCTGAATTAAAATAACATGCTTGTGCATTTGAAATTTGAAGCCAGAAAAGAATTTTTGAATTAAGATTTTTTTTCTTTAAATTGCTTGCCCTCAAAATTCATTTTTTTTTTGTGTGACAACAGTACTATAGCCTGAACCTTGAAGATACTTGGTTTTCTCTTTCTTTAGATCAATATAACATCACTATTTGCATTAAATAATGCTAGTCTGCAGCTGCAAACAGCTGTTAAAACAACAATGTAATAATGAGACGAACTCTTGTACCTACAACATCAGCTGAAGATTGCTTCTTATGGAGTGTCTGAAGACCAACCTGGTAATCAGTGTTGAAGTTTTAAACACTATTGGCCAGAGAACAAAATTATACAGTTTGGTAGTTTGCTTGTAGATAGTTGTTTTGGTTTTGTTTTGTTTTGTTTAAAAAAAAACAACACCACTTTTGTGAATAACACAGATACCAGTAGATTGGATTCTTGTTCCCAAGAGAAAGGGAAAAACACTTTGCTATTTTCATCATCTAATTAAGTAACTGATGAACCAGAGATGTTATAGGTTCATTTTAATTTGTGTTCATTAGCTGGGCTTTTTTCTTTTTTTTTTTTTAACTCATTCAAATGATTTGTTATACTCATGAGAAAATATTAGATCATCTGCCTTTATTTCAGGTCTGTCAGCAACAAAACAAAATCTCTTGAACACAGTAAATGTATAAATCAGCTCCAAATAAATAATAAATCACACAGTTCTGCTCAGTTAAATTATGAATGAAAGTCTGTAAGAAGAGAGAACTTACGCTGTTTTGAAAATCGAGATAATTCAAGCCTTCTCATATATATTTGGTACCTGCTCAGCTATTCACAAAGTAGTATTTCCTACCTACCAAACAACATAGTCTAGTTTGTATCATTATATTTGTTCCTTCAAATACTTCTGCTACTCCAGGGATACTGCTATTGTGTCTTCCATCCTAGAACCTTTCTCATTTCAATGAGATTATCGAGAACTCATTTTTCAGATACTTGTTGGATGTAGCAGCTACGTAGCATTGCCCTATACTTATAAACGTCCAACAAGTACTATTACATTTGATTTGCCCATTGTCAGCAAAGCTGCAAATGTTTCTGCGAAGGCTAGCTGACAAACAAGATGATGTTAAAATTTATTACTGAAAATACAACACTGCCTATGAAAAAGGAAGATTAGACTAATTGAAGGTAGCACTTAACAATCAAGCTACTTCTAATCTTCAAAAGCCACCTCTGCTCCTTCATGCTTATCCATGGGTTTAAGCTAAAAATTATTACACTCATTGTGCCAATGATCTCTTTCTTATAATGAGTAAAAGCATGCTCTCATGAGTATTGCAGAACTGCCCTCAAAGCAGTCTTGAGTGAACTGTGGGATGGAGGAAAGAGCACTTGCTTTTGAAGAGTTAAGGGTGAATCATGAGTCCTTTTCTCAGCTCACTTGTCTGAAGTAGCACAGTGGAAGAGGATTAACAAAACCTAGCTCCTCCAGATTTTCTCTTTGAAATTCTAAGCTGCTTACTGTAAGAACCTTAGGAGTAGTCTTGCTCTCCTTGAGCTTCTGTACTCTGCCCTCAGATGCACATGCTCAAATAAGAGTTAAGCAAAACTTTGGCTATAAAAATACCTCAAACTTGGAACTAGCTTGCATCTTGCTCACTTAGTTCATGCAGAGCTCAAATTATTAGTTGTTTCTAGTTTGCTTTCTTCTATATCTGCAGGTGATTGCTATACCACGAAGAAGTCAGAGGGGATGTCTCCATGTTGTAGATTAGGACAATTCTGACCAAAATAGGAAATGCAGATCAAGGGTTATAACTAGAAAAGTTAGCTTCCCTTTATACAGCTGACACTGGCCAGAAATCACAGACTGAGTAGATTTCTGCAGTTGATGCTAGATGCCTTTCCCTGCTCAGAATAACTGTAATGAAGCAATACTTTAGACACACAGGGCAGCATGAAGGACAATTGTGGTAGCACTGTGAGTGTTTGTTTTTCTTAAAAAAAAGTCTTAAAATATGTGATAATTCCTGCTTTCAGTATGCCAGAGTAAATCTGACTAGTTTTTCTGGGTTTACTGGTTCCAGGCTCCATGTTTTTCACAGAATATGATTGCACGAAGAAATTTGTAGAAGGCCTTTAACTTAAATTCTATGATCCCTATAGGCTGAATTCTGTCCTTACTTCGTAACAAGAAGTAGCGTATGCCCCAAAAGTTGTTCCAGCATTTGACTTCACAAACAAGGCAGAATGCCCTCCTTTGCTTCATATCTAAAAACTTTCAACACAAAACATCGACTCCTCTCCACCATGGGCACAGTCCCAAAGTAACTGTTTAAATTCACATAATCTGGTGCTCCGTCTCCTTTTGTGACCTGAAGTAATCTGTTGACTGAATGCTGAAGCTGGTGCTAGAGGTCTCAGTCTCCTAGAGAAGAAAGAGGACTTCAGCATTCTCAGCATTTTGCACCTCAGGTCTCTATGTGATTTTCACTCTGTACATCATTTCAGTTTTATAGCACACTGTGTGATTCCTTTCTGAGGAGCTTCATGTATTAATCACTGTCATCTAGTAGAGAAAATCAGGTCATCTTCTCTGTCTAGATATATTGGATGCACCATAAATTTCTTTTTATTGTAGCTCCACAAGCTGCTTTTGTTGTGAAGTCCCACACAACCTCTGTAATTTTTACTAAAGAATAATCAAAGTAAGTTAGTTTGATAACGTTTTTTGTCCCCATAGTTCTTTGAAAACCAACCAAAGTTTTAATTCATTAAAATTTAATGAAATGCTTCATTTTAAACATATCACAACAGGTTACTCTGTGTACGTCTCCACCCATATACATTTGTCATGCAGAACTCTTGCTCATCTCTTATATAAACTTTAGTAGGCACATTTGTTCCAATAACTTGATAAACATTTCAACAGATGCATGTCAATACTTTAACATAAAAGTAGAAAAATTAATTGAAACCTTCCAGGTGGTACAACACAGGTGACAGATGCATAACTGACATTGAGAAGGAAGGGGATGAAGAAGACACTTTACACTGCGTGGTTTTGTTTTTGCAGTTTTGATTGCGTGTTTCCGAAAAATCCAATAAGTTAATTAATACAGTTACTTTAATTAGGTCAGAAAAAAAATAAACCAGTAAGTGTAGCCAAAGGATCTATTATTCAAAAAGCTACATCCAGTTAATTTTATTTTTCAGATTTAGAATTGATCTCAAATCCACTTTCAGCTAATACCACTCACAAGAATTTTGATTTCTGTAGCACAAAGTTCTCCGGGTGCAGTAACCACAGTTCTTAGCATTTGAACATAGCCTTGGCATCACTTCTCGCTAGTGAGCATACCACACATATCATGAATATCAAACATCTCTCTCTTATTATATAAAATTATTTGATATATATACTTCATTCTGAAAAGTTTATTTAACTTGGGGGTGCTAGATAACTCACGTGTTCTATGGCATGGTCTCCTCCATGAATATTGCTTTCTCTAATTAATTTCCATTTTCATCTGGTAGAGTCATATGATAATATCAGACTCCGAAGTAATTTATGTTTATACTACAGTAGAAAAAAATGTGATCTGGTTTTTGGGTGGGGTTTGGTGGGTTTCTTTTGTTGTTTGGTTCATTTTTTAGTACAAATACTTTAAATAAAGAAGAAAACATTTGCAACTGCTTTACATATAACATACAATTTCAGATGCTGAGAAACACCCTCGCATTCCCTCTAGAACTGCTTTTGTGGTTACTGCCTAGGTTTCTCTGACATTTATCAGCTAGTTTGTCCTGTCATGTGTATGTTTACTCAGAATGCCTTCTTAGATTTTTTTTTCTTTAAATTTGACAGATACGTACTGCAGCTTTTCTAGAATGGTTGTTCTGCCAACAGCTATTACTACTGCATGTGCTCTTTTCCGAACTCCACTAAGTATCAAACTTTACTAAACGCTTTCCTATTACACTTAGGAAACAAGTCCATTGCCCTACAAAAAATGTGATTGATGGCTGGCTGAATATGAGGCAGCAGTGTGCCCAGGTAGTCAAGAAGGCCAACAGCATCCCGGCTTGTGTCAGAAATAGTGTGGCCAGCAGGACGAGGGAAGTGATCCTCCTCCTGTACTCGGCCCTGGTGAGGCCACACCTTGAATACTGTGTTCAGTTTTGGGCCCCCACTACAAGAAAGACATTGAGGTGCTGGAGCAAGTCCAAAGAAGGGCAATGAAGCTGGTGAAGGGTCTGGAGCACAAGTCTTATGAGGAGCGACTGTGGGAACTGGGGTTGTTTAGCTTGGACAAAAAGGAGGCTCAGGAAAGACCTTATTGCTGTATACAAGTACCTGAAATGAGGTTGTAGTGAGGAGGGTGTTAGTCTCTTCTCTCAGGTAGCAAGCGATAGGACGAGAGGAAACGGCCTCAAGTTGCACCAGGGGAGGTTTAGATTGGGTATTAGGAAAAATTTCTTCACAGAAAGAGTTATCAAGCAGTGGAACATGCTGGCCAGGGAGGTGGTGGAGTCATCATCCCTGGAGGTATTTAAAAGACAAGTAGCTGTGGTGCTTAGGGATATTGTTTAGGGATATTGTTTAGTGGTTGGCTTGGTAGTGTTAGGTTAATGATAGGACTCGATGATCTTAAAGGTCCTTTCCAACCAAGACGATTCTGTGATTCTGCAAATGTTGGATTCCTTTACTGGTACCTAGTTCCATTTTGATTCAGCATATGCATTGCAGTACCAATGGCATTGCAGCTCAGAACACCTTATTAATAAACTACATTACTTTAGGATGACATGATTATATGATTGTCATTATTCTGGGACAACAATTCTGGCATATATTTAACAGTGACAAAATAAAGGAGAGAAAGTATGAAAATCAAACAGTATTTTGAAGGCTATGGCATGTGCTATGCAAAATCAAAAATGTTGCAAGCCATGAAAAGCAAGGGAGCTTTTAAATTAAGAGAATGTAAGAAAAATAGTACTTTTCCTGTGGACACATGGAAGTAAAAGAGCAGCAGGGCCATTGGGTTCCAGCTTTAATCTCCAGCTATAATCCGCAGCTGCCTAGATCCCATCCCTCTCTCTCTACAAATCCACACAACAACATGCACTGTGCAAGTCATTTATTAATTTCCAGTATGGAAGGCATATAAGCAGTTAATTTCTTTTCACTACCTAGAACTTGGTAAAACAAGTTAGGCAAGAGAAAGAAACAAACATATAAGCAAAATTATTACATTCTTGCTTCAGTTATGTGTTTTTCCTCCCGTTAACTTTGCTAGAAGCTGCATATGTGAAAAATATCAGCTAGTTGCTTTAAAGCTACAGGGTATCACGCGTACTCCTCTCCCTATGGAGAGGCTTTCAGATTCTGTAGTCACTCTTATAATAAAGATATTTCATGTGTCTGTCAACTTGACACTTTTCCACACACCTCTGCATTTTCCAATATCATTGAAGATGAAAACAGCCTTATGAGTACAGTCTCTAATCTCTACCTCTAATGAACATTTGACTACCCTCTCTGCCAAAATTCAGCTCTAGGTATAAGGTGCTGCAGTACCACTGTGACTCCTAAGAAATTTATTTTGGGAGGTTAACATTTCAGGCTATATTCCTGTCAAAGGGTTGTCTGTGAATTCCTGCTAGCGTCCACTCCATAGAGCATTTGAGTCTGTTACAGGCCTCAACTACCGTAGCTTGACTTCAATCTCCATTTGTAGTGGCTCATGGGACTTTTTATTTATTTTTTTTCCCCATCACAAGGTCTTTGTTCTGTCTCCTTTGTGTCAATCATCACGATTGTCCTCTCACTAATGTTAATATTGGATACCTTTTAACACCTTTATTATCTTTTTTTTTATTCCAAAAATTACTTTTAATCTCATTACTTACTAATAACTGTATTTAATGTAAGGAAACTGGAGGGATCAGGGGTTTTGTTGAGTTACAGCTTTAAAGTCCATCCATATTGGAGATGAACATTAGAACAAGGGCGTACATTTTCATTCCATGATCTTTTTCCTTTCTATAGGTGTAAAAGAAATCTGAGTAACTCTTCTTTCTATAACAAATACATTTCAAAAGGGTAGGACAGTCTCAGACAGCATAGTACAACATAATGTTTGTAAAAGGACTAACATAGGCCTCTGTGATCTCACTCAAAATATTATGTTCCAGGAACACTTTTTTCAGCTTTACCTTCTGAATGGAAGATGTTCTGTTTACATCATGAAGACATTCATACTTCCAGCACAAGGTGCAAGCACTTCATTTTCACAGTTCAGATCAGAATCAAATCTGTTAATATAAGTGTATTGAAAACACCAGACAGGAAATCAATATCAATTTTTTTTCCGATTCTGACAGGAAATGAAATGGTATAGGACAGTCGTTATCCTAACAAGACTGTTGGAAACAAACACTGATTGACTGACCTACCATTTCTGCTTCAGAGCTACTTCCAAAACAAATCATGACAAGGCTTCGGACGAGTATTATAGTATTATATCAAACAGATGTTAAGAGTATCTAAAATCCTCAAGAATCCAACTTCTGTTAAAAGTCAGCTGCAAAGCTTTTGTCAAGTGTAAACAAAAGCAGGATGAAATCCAGACTGATGACGTGTTTGTCCATGTATTTTGAAAACATCTTTGCAGCATGAAAACCATTTTTGCTAAATTTAGGACTTTTAAATCTGGAGGCAACAAAACCAGCACTAGTTTGATTGTGCTAAACTTTGCAATCCAGATTTATAACAACCTATCTGTTCAGAAGTGCATGTCACAACCTAGTAAAAATGTCCTTCAGTAAAGGACAAATGCAGGCATTTATATTCTCACCTACCTAACTTGCTGTCAGAGCCCAGGTTCGATTCTGGGCCCTGGGAAAGTTCTTTGCGATCCCAAGAGGTGAGATTAAGGCACAAACGAGGCCAAATGCTGCCAAACAAGCCTCTTTATTAAGCAAAGGCAGAGGAAACTGAGCGATAGGAAAGGTGGGAAATAAAGGGGGAAACATAAATGAGCATTCTGAGAGAGAGAGATGCTCAGGGACAGTCACCACCATGGGTCCAGCGACATTTTCTGTCTTCCAGCGGTGAGTGATGCAGCGGGGTAAAGGCAACAGCACACACAGATGAGGTAGCAGCAGTGGAAAAGGAGAACCCAGGCACAGATGAGGTAGAAGCATTGGTGAGCCCACCCAGATGAGGTAGAAGCAGTGGGAAAAGTGGGAGCTGCAGGCCTGACTGCACAGTTCTTTTTATGGGGATTGAGGGCGGGCGTGCATACCAATGGGCGTGTGACTGCACTTTCTCCATCCAATGGATGTGTCCGTGCGTCCCTGGCCTGAGTGTTGACAGGCAGGTGATGGGGACCAGTGCTCACTCCAGTGTAAACAAGTTTGAATGACAGGGACAGTCTAGACATGTCTAGACAAGTCCTCCTACACACAAGTGTCCAGGTACACTAGCACAAGCAAACTTTCAGACATCTATTTGCCAATTTGGTCCCTCACACCTGCTTCATATTCTGCTGTGCTTTCCCACCTTTCATTGAAAGGATGTTTAAGATTTTCCTAACACTTTCCCAAACTACAAGTCAGACTTTTTTTTTTTTTAACTATTTATCCTTCTAAAATGGCAATAGCTCAGATTTGGGGCATGACTAACCTAAGTATTGCAAGAGCTACCTGTTTTGGCCAGATGTTCTGATGGATCTAGGCTGCTGCCCAGTTAGTTTGGCTTACCTGGAATTACTGCAGATTTTTTTTTTCTTAACCAGGCTATTTACATTCCCAACACTGTTCTCATATTGTGACAGACTCTATAAACAAATGTCTCTAGCTCAGGGCGGATCATCTGGCAACGTAGACCCTAGCAGTCTTACTGCTGGATGAAGTTCCTCTAAAGACTGTAGGCAAAGCTATTTCCTGAGGCCAAACATTGCAAACTTTAAATTTTACTTTTTCTTCTTCTAAAGTCCTGATTATTTCATTCTCTGTCAATCCTATTTGGCATAGGGTCCTGCCTACAGTGTGTACTTTGTGCTTAGTAGTCATCCTAAATGCAGTGTTTTCACATTTCTGTACATAAAACACTGCTACTAAAATTGAAGTCAGAAGGACCTTCTATTTTCTTCCATGACTTGGTGCTATTCTCACTATTTGGAGGTTTATCAATGAATCTTCACATGGATTGCTGTTTCACTAGCTTGCTTCTGAACATATACACAGTCTATACCTGAACCTTTGTTTTGCCTGGGTAAGTCACTGTCCCCTGTTAAAAAACAGTATTTCTCTGCCCCTAATTGAATACAATGACATCCTTTGATAATTCTTGGAAGTGGCAGGTGCCACCAGTGGAAGAGACCCTTTAGTGCCAAATACCAGAGTGGAGCTAAACTACTTCAGGGGGAGGCAGGGACTCACTGGGTTATGTTAATTGCCTTCTGGGCAGAATCTAGCCTTCTCTCAAGGCAACAGATCCTATTTCCTGTGGAATTTGTAACCAAGAGAAAGCCAGTGCACCTAATGCTTGTCTTTCAAGTTACTGCAGATCAATGTTCCCTGCCTGGTCAGCCTTCCCATTTCCTGCCTTTGGCAGTTGCACCATAGGATCCTTTTAAAAGTGAATAGGTGCAACAAGAACAATTATGGCATTTGGAAGTGCAGTATACAGAACAGCTTTAGCAAAGAAGTCTGAATAACAACAATAGCACTGAAATCAAGTGCATCTTAAGCACAAGTGGCTTTCCAATCCTGATCTTCAGGGATGTAGTGTAATTACAGCCTTTTAATACCATCTCAGAACCTGGGCTGAGGCAGTTTCTAAAAGGGGCAAAATAAACAAATAGATGAGAACAGTGAACAACAACAGAATAAAAATTCCTTCGGCATTACTTTTTAAAACAGGGCCGCAAGAAAGTTGTCCAAATGGTGATTAATTAGTTTATGAAGGAAGCCCTTAGTTAAATCATAGTTGAGCATGAAGCTACCCCCCACACCAGTCATCCTTACTCTGACTAATCTTGCTCTTCCTAGAGGTTAATTTAATGGTGTTGAATAAACAGCTGGAGGCAGGGAACACCACCACAGAAGAAACTAGCTCAGCAGGAGGCAACCCAGATTCGTACTTGCTCTCATCTTAAAATAGCATGTAGATCATAGAATAGAATTTGCTAACATGGAAAATACAAATTCTTCTATATTCTATGAAAACTTAAATCCTACTTTAAATCACTGTATGTAGCTCACAGCTTGCTTTCTCTTCCAAAGTGATTTACCTTTAGAAGCTATTAAATGTCATTTTTCTTTTACCAGACATCTCTGGAAAGTTTTCCTATTTCTCTTTTTTTAGTTGTAGAATATCCATTAAAACAAAACCCAAAACATCTGATACTCCATTCCTACCAATTATTATCCAAGGCTTTCAGCATGTTTGTCTAATATTTTTAATTAAAACATTCATAACAACCCTGGAAGGTAAATGTAGTAATACATCCCATGATACAGATTAAGAAACAGAATGCAAATAAATTGAGATTAAGTAAAAAATGATCTTTTTTAAAAAAATAAATACCACACTACATTTCTTTACAGATCAGCACATTTACTCTTTGAATGTAGAACTACACAAAGTCAACATTCTTAAAGATGGAGAGTGCTGAAACCTGCTGTTAATTTAATTTTAATCCAGTACACTGAGTGACAGACTAATTTGTTCAGTCTTGGGTTGTATTCAGATCTGCTTCAAAAACCAAGTGAACACCCATTATCCCAAGATGAAGCTAAATAAAAGCAGAAATGAGATTCTGAGGGTTGAACATAGGCAAGTTTTAGTTGCTTATCTTTACGTTGGGAATAGTCAAGGACTGGCCTGATTTCTACTGCAAGTAGAATAAGAATGAATCTGAAAATCTCGACTTGATTTAAGAAGTCATCTTTGCAACATCTATGGGAAAAGAAAAGATGTTTAATTTAGGACACTATCCAGTCCATATTTTTAATGCATTCATTAATAAGATACTAGACTTTGTTTTAACAGAAGTCCAGTAAACTCAAAAGTGTAATATTCAGAACCAGGCTAAGAAATTAATGCATTACTAGCAGCAGCACAAGTCATATATATAAGCAATTAATGAGCTGATAATATGCAGTGAGATATTGCCGTACCTAACCATTAACTTTCTAATATCTCTGATCAAAGGCCCTGTTACAATTTTCGATGTGTATTTTATCTTATTTTAGCCTGTACATTGTTACAAACTTACAAATCCCACTCTGTCCCACTCTCAGAGCCAGATTTGTTTCCACACATTTCCATCTTATCATTCACATCAAAAGTTTGACTGAATGAGGCTGAAGAACCCTACACAACCCTAAACAACACTTGCCTTATATTCAAGTTAGATATATCACGATGCTTCCTTGCAGGACTCTTAACACCTTCTGACAATACTGGCTAAAAATGTTGGCATGCCGCTCATCATTCAGAACTAGGGTACATCAAAAAAAAAAATAGAGTGTTTTCTCCATTCAAAATAGTACATCTAGATTAAATTATTCCATTACTAAGTCATGTGCTATATTTATAAACACCTTCTTCAGAGGACTACTTTCCAGAAATTGCAATTCCAGTGTATATGTAAGGATTTCAATGATTCAAAACAAATATAGTTACTACTGTTTTCTTACAGAATGTGGGAAAGATCAATTTTCCAATGAAAATTTTGCAGTGTTTGTTACCCATAATACATACATGTGCCAAAAACCCACATCTCCATTCCCAGAAAGCTTCCTTGGTATTTCATGTATTTGCTTTGCAAAACAACCTTAAGTCCAGCATTACAACAAGACATCCAAACACCAGGTCAGACAACTTCAGTCAGGTCAAAAAGGAAAAACTTTGCAAACTATGCTTTGGTCACACTATTCAGGTCATTTCTATATGTAAAGTCCTGAGGACTTGCTGAGAACGTGCCAAGTATCCTTCTACATGAGAGATTCAAGAAGACACTTGTAGATCTGCTAGTACCATAAGATAATACAGAAAAAGTTATGAGATGTGCTTAAAAACGAGAGCAAGATGATAAGAGAAGTAGCAACTTAACAGATGAGTAAAAATTCCAGACGGTTGTTTGCCCTTCCAGCTTAGCTTTAGATACCCTATTAGACAATAAAATGATAGACTACATCACATGGAAGAAGTAGCCAGCTCTTTCCAAGAGTAAAGGTATGAAAAAAAGTGTAATTGCAAATTAGCCCACGTGTATTTATCTAACGTATCCTGGTAGGATAACATTATCAGGCTATTTTTAATAGCTTAACATATTTAAAAATACTAATAATAAAAGATGGATTGTTCTCCCAGACGGTGTTATCCTGGTACAGAACCTGAATTCTTGTGGATGCATTCCTACATCTTTACCCACAGTAGTGTGTGCTTAACATCTTAATTTTTTAAAATCTTTGCCTGTGATAGCCTAGTCTCTTTGCAATGGATTTCCTGGGGTCACTTTTTCCATAGATCTCTCAGCTCTTCCCTGGGAATGAATTTATTAGCAAGTAACATTATAAGAATTTGATTTCTTACCTGGAGTAATGATCCATCCTTCCTGTTTAAACTTTGGCCTTAAAGCTTAGAGAGAATTCTTTTATGATTTTTGAAGGAACAAAAAAGTGTAGCAGAACATCACCTCTTCCAGCCCTAATGTCTTTGATTTAATTGTGATAATGTACTACAAACAGAAGAATTATTTCAGGTGAATAACACCTAAACTATAATTAACTTGTCAAGGAAGTTTCGGGGTTCTGACTTAGATAAGAGGAGGGCAAAAGCACAGATACATAAATTCTATCTACAAAACATAGTGTCTACTTCAGCCATGAGTAATTCCACTGAAGTCATTGGAGAGTTGCTTCGGGAAAAACTATCATTATCTGTCACATACTTCAAAGATTATTTTCAGAAAATAACATTACACTAACAGTCTGATTTGCTGTCCAGCAGGCTGTGATATTTCCATGAAGTGTCTCAGCGTTAGCATCTCTTTCCTAGGTGAGGATCCAATCTTAATTTAATTCAGTGGGTTTAGTTCACATAGATTATCCAACTGTATAGATATGAGTTACCCACTATCAAAGAGTTATACAGTTTGACTGCTTGAAAGCTTTTTGCAATTTTCTAGCATTTACCTGCTTCGACCTCTCGGCACTCCCATCCAACAGCAAAAGACAGAATTACCACATGGCCTAAGCATACCTTCACCCTAGTAGCTCCAGCTTCCACCCCCGCAGTTGGGTTTAAACAAGAAATTGTGGTCAAGGTTCACCTGGGGATAATTACCTGTAACAATTTTTCCTTTCCACAGCTGGTTCCTTAATCAACACCATGTACAATCAACCTTTATCTGAGTAATTTTGATTCAACATTTTACCAGGTTGTACCTTTTCATTCAACCCATAGCTGTAGTCTGTGGAAGACGCACTCTAGAAGGGTGTTGGAAACATCAGGAATGCAACACAACGCCTGGCACCATAAGGTGAGCAAAAGCAAGGTCAAGAAAATAAAACAGAGCTTATCACTCCAGCATGTAGAGCAAGTCGCTTACTAGCAGTCAGGGCAATATCAGGAAACTGAAAAAAAGTACAAACCATAGGATGGAATTCAGGACCAGAATTTAACAAGACAGTTACAAGGTCAAAGTCAAGGCTTTGGGAACACAGCCTAGACACATGATAAAAAACAAGAGATAATAAAATCCCTTTGTTTGAGGTCTCAGTAAGTCAGCCTACCAACAAAACAACTAACCTAGCCCCCAGGTGACTGGCTTGCAGAAACCGCTCAGGGGTACCTGCAGGATTGCTAAAGCCTCTTGGTAATTCTGCAACCAGTTCAGATTAACATGAATACCTTAACACTGATCTGGTTCCCTAGTTTGACTGAGTCTTCTTCCTTTTAGCCAGCCCTGATCATTGCATTTATACTGTAATCTTGCTTAGCCTCAGGCAGAGTCCCCTCTGGAAACAAGAGCTGAATCTTTCCTATTTATTCTCCCACTGACACTTACTGTATTGAAAAACAGCTTTAGTGTGAGTATGCATTTTTTCTGCCTGTGATCTGAGCTGCTATAGAAAATTTGATCCTTTTTATGTGTTTCTTTCTTGCACCTGGTGATTTCAGAATACTTGGCAGAGCAAGCAGATGTTTCAGAAAGAATTGTCCCATGAAAAGAGATGTTCAGGCAAAAGAAAGAAAATAGTTCAAACTTCCTAGTAATTTTTGATTAATGACTTGAATTTGCCATCTGATAAACAACACCTATTTCTAATACTATGAGCTAATACACCCTGTGGTTATGCTTGGCATTACAAATCCTAAAATAATACATTTATGACGATTTTTTTTTTACTTGGATAAATCAGTACATTCTTATTTACTAAATCTGCAGTTTTGTACATGGTCTGGGGGCAGGTGCCCAGGTGTTGTCAGCGTGGGGCTGCAGGGGTGGTCTCTGTAAGGAGAGGCCTGGGCTGCCCTGTGCTGGACACAGCCAATTCCAGCCACCTCTGCAATGAACTCACTGCTGGACACAGCTGAGCATGTCAGTCCCGGGTCAGGCACCTTGGGGAAAACATATGTAAGAAAGGGCAGAAAATGCTACGCGGTGAGAGGAGGAGACAACAAAAAAAGCGAGAAACAACCTTGCAAACCCCAGGGTCAGAGAAGAAGGAAGGGCTCCAGGTACCAGAGTACAGATTTCCCTCCAGCCTGAGGGAGGTGGATATTTCCTGAAGGAACTGTGGCCTCTGGAAGGACTCATGCTGGAGCAGGGAAAAAGCGTGAGGATGGAAGGAGCGGCAGAGAGGAGCTGTTACGGACTGGCTACAAATCTCATCCCCCTGTGCTTCTCTGGGGACAGGATGGACAGGGGTGGTGGGAAGAGAGATTGAGAATGAAGGCATGAACATAAGCCTGGGAGAGGGAGAGAAAAGATGGTATTTTAATGTTTATCTTTGATTCTCACTACCCAAACCTATTTTAATTGGCAATAAATTAAATTAATTTTCCCCAAGTCAAGTCTGTTTGCCTGTGACAGTAACTGGTAAGTGATCTCCCTGCCTTTATTTCGACGCACAAGATTTCTCATTGTATTTTCTCTCCCTGTCCTGTGGAGGAGAAGGAGTGATCAGCTGTGTGGGAGTTTGGCCTTTAGCCAAGGTTAACCAATCAAGTACATATATCGGCTTCCCCTCCCCTTTAGGAACCAGGAAACTAAATAACTTATTGCAAATGCTAAATGAAGTCTTCAACCACATCCATGTTCTAGGCTCCTCTTGCTAGAAAACTATGCCGAAAGAAATTTTTTCATGCTTTTTGTCAAGAAATAAATGAAATAAGAATGTTATCAGTTCTGTTCTGTAACTATAAGAAAGCTGATATCATTGTTTTTATCTGTCACTAAGATCAATGGATTGTTTCAGTTTCACTAAGTCTAAAATGTATAAGCCAAGTGCCTTTGAACTGTATGGGGATACTTTTCACAATATTGCCTAAAGTTACTTTAGCAAAAAATATTATTTGAGCTTTCTTGGGATTGGATCCACAGAGTGCTCTGTCTTTTAATGAAAACATTTTCTTCAGCAGCACGCATTACCTTACCAAATGCTTATTTCTAATATTTTGCATGAGTTATGATAAAGTTTTCCAGCAATAAAAAAAAAAAAGTCTTGTTCCCTAGATTTATTTAGTTTAAAACATGTACCATTAAAGAAAGCATAGCTGCAAATATACAATACTGATTTCTGTTATGTATCACTTGTCACATATTTGGAAGATTTCTGGTATCAAGACAAGAGACTTGCTACCTGTATTCCTGAAGTACGATACTTTGACAGAAGAAGTATGTCCCTGATTAGCAGCTAAATCAGCTTTCACTTTAAGGATCTCGTTTCCTTTGATTATTCACTTCACATAGTTTTTATTTCCATTGATAAATTCATAAAAACTCAAAATAAAAAAATCTATGTTAGTTAATGTTTAATTTCAGTGAAAAATTCTACCATATGTTGCATTATGACATTTTTTCAACGTAATTCAGCAATGAAAACTATAAATAAAGAGAACTGAATTTTTATGGATTTAACTCCCCCTATTTTATCACTTAATTTTTTTTCTTCTTATGAAATGGTTTCTTTTGTCAGCCACTCATATCTTCTTGGTGCTAGTAGAGAGCTAATATTCTGAAGCAACGTAAATATTTTCTGACAAATGAGATATCTAGCCATTAGGATAATATAAACACATATTTAAGGAAACAAAGAACAACTCTACAGCAAAAGTCTCCGTTTTGACAGTGGTAGTTTTAGATTTTAGCAAAGCATTCCAAATCCTCAGTAATAACTCTGTGCCTTCCAATTTTAGAATAAAATGATATTCTTAAATTTAGAAATCAAATACAAATTTTTATCAAGTATAATTCATTTTGATTTGAGGACCACTTAGAGCACTACTACAGAAAAGAACAGTTCCAGTCTTTAAACTGTACTGACCATTACAGTAGAAGAACATAGGCAAATGTCAACATCTGAAATGCAAATGTGCATGCCTATTCTGGAAATGTAACAGTTCGGGAGGAAAAAACAAGTTTGATAGCTCATAGATATTAATTCCAACTTCATTTTTATGAAATAGGATTTAGATTTTACATTATTTACACGTTTCAATTCCCTGAACCTTCCTTTATGCAGCTGCTTTATATCATATTTTTATTTAGTTATTTTGCAATGACTAAGGATATCAGTACATACAATACTGTATTTTCATTATTTACCTAATAGACAAAGCTTTAAAACGATCAGTTGGAGTGAAAAATTCACAGTCTTCTGAAGTTACTTATGATAGATCTCATTTTAACTCCATAAGCCTCAATAAAGCTCATTGAAGCTCTCTAGAAATGATTAATGACGAAAGAAATTATGATCTTGGAAAGTCATACCTGAGATAATAATCTCTAAGTCATATTTGCAGGCACATGACTAGCAGGGGATCTAAACACACAGGGAGGCTAACAAAGTTGTGAAAGGATATCTAGAGCTATCTATGGCAGTAACAGCACGGACTGCATTGACATGACTCGTAACCACACTTTAATATTGAGGACAGCGATACCCAAATTTTAAGTGCCTTACCATCTCGTCGGGTCCTCAAGCCTAGATAAACAACAAATACTTACTATTCAGTACATGGAAAAAGTTAATAGCAGAGGAGAAGACTTATTGGGTCACTGAGTGCAATCCTTTAATTATCACTGCATCACTGAATTGTTTTGTTACCTGTATTCAAGTTGAATATTCTTACATGTGTTACTGTGCTCCTGTATGATGGCTGTTTCAAAACTTAATTCTCCCTCATTACACTTCGAGCCTGAATGGAGTCCTCTGTAGTTTATACCATTTTGTTCTGACAGCTGTTTTTGTTCTGACAGGTTTTTTTGTTTTAACAGCTCTTTCCCATCTTTAGCGTTAGTCTCTCTTCTACCTACTCCACAGGTTTACAGAAAGCACTCAACTTCTCCCTCAGCCAGTGTTTAGCTATCTCTTCAGCTGTTGCTTAAATCCACCATTGCTTAAATCTTCATAAATAGTATGTTTCTCTGCCTTGTAGCAACTACTGCCTCCCACTTCAGAAAAGGTGGTCTGACTTGTTCAGGTGAAGTCTAGCCACTGTCTTACACAATGGGATTAATACTTTCCCTTATAAATTAAATAAAACATTACGTGATATCTTCAGATATACAGAGATCCTCTTTCCACTTTTTTCGCAGCTGTTTGTTTGCAGTAGGAAAGCTTATCCATCCCTCAATATTTCAAAGTGCTGGTTTTTGCATCATTCAGTTCTTCCAGTATCATATTCTGAAGGCCTCCATAATGACATCGCTGCCAAGCTATTTTCTATAGACTTGCATCTACCTTTCTTGCTCTGGAACTGGTAGAATCTACTTAAAACAACTACTTCAGTTACTACTTCGTAATGCCTTCTAAAGGATTGACACACATCCAAGAATACCCACTTGATGATCAAAACACTACACCATAGTAAGAGTTCTGGGTTCAAGCTCTTGCTTCAAGCCTATTGGAGGGAGGATCAAAACAAGTCTTTTGCATGCCAAAAAGGCATCTAAATTGATGAGAGAATGGGTAAAAAGTGATCTCATAACCAAGTCCTGAAAAACTGAATTCTTTGTTACTTTTGTGGCTATTTTTTGGACTTCAAGAATCCCTCCCAAGATAGGCAGAAAAAATACTAAGTTTAAGAGTTTCTGTAGTTACTGTATGACTTGAAACTCTATGCAATTTTAAGACGTAGTGACTGGACACAGATGCACAAGACAACCTTCAGCTATATTCATACTATAGGACTTAAAAGATCGATTTAGAATCTGAAGTATATCCTGTTGGTTTCCCATTGCATACGTCTTCTTACCCTGCTGGTTTTCATCAAAATAAAATCAAGGTTTTCAGGGAGGATAAATGGCACCATAAAATGAATTTGCCTCAGTGGATGACCAGGAGACCAGAGTGGGAGTGATGACACCATGAGGGAGATCTGCCCTGCATTATATACACTATCTTGAATTCTGAGGAGGTTTGGGCATCTACAAGACTATACAACAGCTCTGAGTATTTTGAGAGTATCACTGTTAACCATGTGAGGAGGACATACTGAGCTAAAGAAAACACCACAGAAATGTTCAACGTAACAGCGACAGTGCTAGCTCCAGACCTAAAAGCAGTATAACCATTCAGTATTACATCTGATTTGGCAATGCAAAAACTGGAAGACATCTCTAGGAATATTGAACCTTGTCCACAAAGTCAGGTACCATTGCAGTAAGCATCTTTGTCATTTTTTCATCACTATATTTCCAAACTGTGCACCACAAATTGATGACCTGAACCTTTTACCTAGAATGTATCAGATGCCTGAGAGATTCAAATATCACTCTGAACATACACAAATCCTTCCATGTCATATCTTGGTTTTAGTATGAGTAGTCTCGAGTGTTGCAGAATACACACTTTTAAACTAAATTGTGCAAGAAGGGAGAAAAATATCTTTCTTAGCTTCAGCTGGTAACTAGTAAAAGCCCCGAAGCATAGGGTTAATATAAAACTGGTGAAAAACAAAAGTATATCATCTTCATTCTGTTCCTGATTCCCCATGGAGATATCAACATGTAAAATACCCAAGCACTCACAACACAGGCATAATTTTCCATTTCTGCAGTTCTGATCACAAAAATGTCAAGCCTTTCCCTAAAATTATTAAGGTTGCTTGGCCTGTTATTTTAATTTACAGACTATTACAGATCTTTGTTATTTTCAGTTCAGGTTGACCTGATTTATAACAGTCATTGTGTGCTAACATATCCTTTTAGTTCCTCTAATATTTAGGTACTAATAAAATTGTATCAAACCTTTGTCTGGTATCTTAGGAAGGCAGGACTTTTTGATCTCTTCCTAAATTAGCCAGAATGATACTACCACTTTCTCCTCTGTAATAAAAATACTTTGTCTACGGTACTCTAGAATCTTCTTAGCCTTTTTGTAGCAAGAGGGAATATTACATCAGATGTGACTCTGTGAAAATGCTTAATCTGATTCAACTGGTTTAATGGTTTAATTTTCAGATTAAACCAGTGTCTTTGCATAGTGCTCACTGAATCATGTGCATACACCAGCTTCAACCAGCAATATCTTAGGTATCTTTACAGTGTGTTCCATTATGAGGTACAGACACATCCAAAATGTTTCTATATTTAAACCTATATTCCCATCTCATCAGGTCTAAATTAGAGCAGCTACACCTTTAATACAACTGAAAAATTTCAAATTTTTTACCAAAGCATCAGCTTCTTTCACTTTTCCATGGTCCTTCTATTTTGAAATCAGTGGACTTCTAATTTCAATGTGGTTTTAAACACTGGTTCTAGAGCTCAGTCATGTGGGATGAATTAAAAAAAAAAACAACAAAGTAACCCTATCCAGGATGAAGAAAAAAAAAAAACCACAAAATCCAGTTCTACTCAGCTGACTCTCCTAATAGTGTGTCATCAAAACAAAACTTAATTAAGATAAAAAATGTATACAGTCGATACTACCATTACTAAATAGACTAAACAGACTGCAATTTTTCTTACAGTCTCAGAGGAAAAAACACAGAATTTAGTGGCACCTTTGTCACTTTTTTATGATCAGTTTTCAAAGTATAAAATTCAACGTTTGAATTCCTTATAGTGATTAACATATTCAAACCGATTTGCTGCTTCTTCCCTGCAGATGCACTACAGCAGTGAGTCTATTACTGTTCATTTGACTAACTGCACATCCAGCTATTACAGATCACTTTGAAGCTTTCATAAAGTATGAGAGAGAACATCCTTTTAAAGTACTTTCAGTGCCTGACAATTTGATGAATATATGCATTTACTGTCATAAATACAGGCAAGGTTTAGAAAATGAGGGATATTAGAAAATGTGTTGCTACTTTGTTGCAATTTTTTGACAGTTTTACTCAAGATATATTTCTCAGAGTGTGACTGAGCAGTGTTATACAGCTAATGGTTCCTAGGGAAACTATATTTACTAAACTTAAATACTCTATAGAAAATACAAGTCCATGGTTTTTAAGAACGAGACGGAATATTTGTTTCCTTTCTGTAGAATAAAAATTGATTACTCAACTTAGGTATTCTCTGGCATAAAAGCAGATGATACCCTCATTTACAGTTACTTAATCGCAGCTTTGAACAGTCCGTTAGATTAAAGTTATGTGTGTGCTCCTTTTTTCCCAAACTGCTTTTAGTTCTTTTTCATTCCACAGCCATACTTTCATCTTGATATTTAATATGCTTCTAGTACAAGGCCAATCTCAATTTCATAGTTCTCAGTAGAGGGAAAAAAATAACCACAACCAAAAAACCCAGCAGTGAAACTTTCTCATTCATTTGTCTTCTTCTTTAATCTTGTCTTTACACCTTTCTTACGTTCAGGGAACTTATGTCAAAGAAAAAAGTTAGGTAGTAAACAAACACCAAGCCAAATGTGGCATTTGAATTATGGGACAGGTGTCCACTAAAGGAGAATTATTCTCAGCATTTATGTTCACTGAATATTCTTCCTATGTTCTTGACAATTACACCTTTTTGAAAACTTAGGAAAATTAATTCAGTTACACGTGTTTTCTCACTAAGGTTATTTGATTTTATGCTTTCACTACTTGCATTTTTTTTTGTTATCTTGCTTTTGCTTCTGCACTTTTCTGGCTTTGCATTTGGTAGAAAGCTTTTGCAAAGCATTTGCTTTTCATCTAGGTAGAAGGAAAGTAAAAACAAGAAATAAAATTATCTAGTTTCTACCAATAAAATTTGGAAACATGTTTTCCTAATATGAGAGTCAGACTGATGAAGTATAAAGCAAAATGTTTAAAAATACTTTATGTTATATTATTATTCCAATTAGAACATAATCAAACTTTAAAAAAAATTGTTATTTTTAGCATTGAGGAACAGATCTCATTTGCCAAAAGGCAAAGATAAGTTTCCAATACCCTGGAAAGATCTTTCAGTCTCTCTTGTGGGTAAGACTGGTCTGAGGACAGTGATTTTGGAAAGTTCTAGCATCCCAGTTGAAAGACCTGAGACCTTTTGTTGCATTTATCTGCTGAAAATTCTGGCTGTTCTGAGTGAAAACAGGTAAATTCATTGTGGGTGGTAAAAGTCACTGAAGAAGGTTCAAGCCCTCTAAGTTAAGTATTTGGCATCTCCTCAGCCATGGGCTAACCTACCAAGAAAGTAGTTTCTAGCATTCTTTTATTTTCAGATTTCCATAAAAATGATAAAGAAAAATTTTCTTCTTTTGCTTCCCTCACAGTACTTACATGACAAAAGGCTCTTTCCAAGTCCTTTGGGTTCTACTGGGTAAAATGTGAAGAAATTGGTAGTTAATTATAGGTAACAATGTCTTAAAAAGTGTTTTCTTTTTTGAGATTATTTACAGTCAGCTCAAACAATTCCTGGACAGATATTTTGTTTACTTATACTACCTCCAAATGGGAAATAATAATCTTTTAAAAATAAATAAATAAAATCAGGTCTAACCTAAAATTTACAAAAGCCTAGTAATTGTAGTATCATGACATCAGCTTGGTCCATAGCCCACATGCGGTTCTCTGATGTTGAAGAGCATAAAGTTGACAGATTAGAAGACAGACTGCCTACTGTTTGGAGAGTCTTGAAAATATCTGTGCCTGGTAGGAAATGTGAGGGACAAAGTGTTCCTCTTCAGAAAGACTTGTCTTGATTTAGTGTTATAAAGTGTGAGCTTTAATTAAAAGAAAAAACTTCCTTGATTAATTGCCATTGATACCTAAATATATTCTTAATAAACAACGGAATAAAACCAGCTTTTAAAAACCACTTATTTATTACATCATTCCAAGACATTGAATGCATCTCCCAGCAGGAGCTGATGTTTTAACGATGTAACACTGTACCTCCTATTAAGAAGGCTAATGTCAGGAAGCATTGTCAGAAGAATAATTTATCAGGACTTGAAAAGCACAGTACCAATAGGTTCAGATAAATCTGACTTCCACTTAGATTTTTAAGGCAAGATTTATTTTCTTCCAGATCAGTTGAGCCTCTTTTAATCATTTTTTTTTTAGCAAGACAAAATTAGAACCAAGCTTTTAATGATACTGTGGTGCTATTTCCATTACCATATTCAAGTAATACAGAATATATCTCCAATCCAGATTTGCAAATAAAGTGAAAATTCATTTGAAGTTATATATTTGACATTTTTATATATATATTAATAACTGTCCAGTTTCAACGCTATCTTCTTTAATAATTATTTCAATTTTACTTCAGCTTACAGCAGCCAACAGACACATATTTTCCTTGTCTATCAAGTAGTTCAAATACTGAAAATCTTAGTATATACAATGAACAGGCATCCAGTCAAAAATAATGTGGAGGCTGCAAACTCTTCCTCTGATGTGCTCTGTGTGTTTGTTATCCAATACTGCCTGTTACCAGCACAACTGTAATCAATAAACCCCAAAATTACAGGCTATCCCACTTCTTTAACATAGCAGTATTTGAGACACCATTGCCTTTCTGTAACAGTATTTCTTGAGTTGTCTTTAGAAACCTTTTGTTTCCAGATGCAATAATAAAATCCTACACAGTCCATGAATGAAAACAGATCAGTAGTTTTCTCTAAGGAAGAAAACTATTTAGGTAGATTAAAAGCAGCAGGTATACCTGTGTGTATATGAATTAGCAAAGCTGCAAATTCTAGCCCTTATTAATAGGTATCATTACAGAGAGAGAATGAAAGTGGGGTGGAGGTGGAGAAAGCATCAGCCTTGTTTAAAAAAATGAAGTCCCTGTGCAGTGCATTCCATGTTCAGCCTCGCCAACACAAAACAAAGGATTATAATGAGTGCCCTTGATCAGCAGGCAATGCTCCTTCTAATTTAGGGCAGTGTTCAGGTTGCCTTATTCACAAGTTATTGAACTAGCTTGGATGTCTGTGAGTTAGCTACCCTGCTATCACTTCTATCGGCCTAGGACAGTCTATGAAGGCTCAATGAATTAAAAATAATATGTGCTCGTGGAGCTATCTTGAAGGCTTCCCATTGACAATGCAGCAGAGTTTGGGGACCAGGGTTGATGCAGCAGAGCTCTGCAGTCTAAGACCAAGTTCAAGGTGGTAGAAGGCAGCATAGGAAGTCTTGCAGCACATTGTCTTATTTCTATTATCTCCCCGTAAGCATGTAATTCCAAGTTACAAAGCTGAAGCAAAATTTGCGTGAGTGAGTGATACAGGAAGGGGAACATTCATTATGAAATATTAATTAATTTTTAATTAAATATTAAATAGCAAATTATTAATTAATTTTCTTCTAAGCTGCAGATGCGGTAGACTCAATCCAGTCTCAGAGTAATCTGCAGTGTACAGTGGGGGCCAAGCTTTTCTGAGCATCTCCTGTACAATCTCCTACAGAAGTTCCTGTCATACCACATTCTTCCCAAGATTTGTTGTGCTCTGATGGTTTCAAATACCTAAATGTTGAGATAGTTTCCATACAGATTCTGATGGGGATGGAAAGAAGGCTGTTGCCAAAGGTCACACTCTTCAAGGCATGCAATCATGCCCCTACAGCACACACTAATCATGAGGCTCAGGCAAGTTTATCTCTAGGAAGCATTAGTGGCACTACCTGAATGAGCACTCTGTGAGGGACCAAATTGGCAAATAGATGTCTGAAAGTTTGCCTGTGCGAGTGTACCTGGACACTTGTGTGTAGGAGGACTTGTCTAGACATGTCTAGACTGTCTCTGTCATTCAAACCTGTTTACACTGGAGTGAGCACTGGTCCCCATCACCTGCCTGTCAACACTCAGGCCAGGGAAGCACGGACACATCCATTGGATGGAGAAAGCACAGGCACATGCCCATTGGACAGGACAGGCACACACGCCCACTCTCACTCCCCATAAAAAGAACTGTGCAGTCAGGCCTACAGCTCCTGCTTTTCCCACTGCTGCTACCTTGTCTGGGTGGGCTCACCAATGCTTCTACCTCATCTGTGCCTGGGCTCTCCCTTTGCACTGCTGCTACCTCATCTGTGTGTGCTCTTGCCTTTACGACGCTGCATCACTCACCGCTGGAAGACAGAAGACGTCGCTGGACCCGCAGTGGTGACTATCCCTGCGCAACTCTCTCTCTCGGAATGCTAGCTTATTTTTCCCCCTTTATTTCTCACCTTTCCTATCATTCAGTTTCCTCTGCCTTTGTGCAATAAAGTGGCTTGTTTGGCAGCATTTGGCCTCGTTTGTGCCTTAATTTTGCCTCTTGGGGTCATAAAGAATCCCCTCAGGGCCTAGACTTGAATCCAAGCCCTGACATGCTCCAAAGAGCATCTTCCTAGGAGGTGACAGAGGCATTTAACAGGCAGTTATTCTGGTCTTGAGGCTTTTCTGTTGCCACCACATGTCTTCTGAACTTCAAGAACACATTGTATTGTGGGGAAACAGAGGACTATCTGTGAAGGTACCTGGAAGAGAGATGTAAGTAGTAGTAGCATTTGCAACCACCAGGCCTCTGTTTCTGTATGGGCTTCTACAGAAACCAAGAAATTAATAGAAAAGCTAGATAACAAATATATTCTTAAGGGAAATATTTATTTGACCAAACAGCTCCCAGAAAAGTGCTAAGATTTTTTTTCTAAATCAGGGCATGAAAACTGATAGCTAGAGACACTTACTCTATGACAGCTCTACTCCTTTTAAGTACAGATCTAGTTCTACTTTAAGACTACTTTTCTACTTCAATGCTCAATGAAGTATGAGCACAGGTTACACAATATTCAGTTCATTTTATCTTTGGAAATAAACATATGATTTTTTTCCACTAATCTTTATATTTATCACCCAGATTTGAGAGAAGAGAAACATGTAGTTCAATGTGTAGATAGATGATCCACAGAAAACATGTACTGATATGTATGATGAATAGTTGTATGATAAGTTACAGATAAGCCTTTGATAGCCACTTGCTAATTCCAGGTTGTTCCAAGTCAGTTACAGAAAAGTACACTTCATTTTAAATAAAGAATACTTTAGTTAACCAAGCTGAAAGCAGAAAATGAGACACTGTTCTTTATGACCTTTCTAAGTAGCCCTAAGTAGTCCAGGGGACACTGTGTGCAGTGTATTACTAGAGAAAAAAAAACAGCTATCAAAACACTCCAAAACATGAGTTGTCTTCAAAATTTAAGTTAAACATTCCAAAGCACATGCAAAATCAGAGCAGTAGCTGACATATAAGTGAGATGTTGGACCAGCCATATGAAAGTCTCATGATTATAGCGTTAATAAATTTTTCATCAGCCACAGAGATGTGTTAGACTAATAGAAATGAAAGCCTTAATTCAGGACCAAACGACTTTTAGTCTCAACTGTATTGAAGAAAAAATAAAATAATTATTTCAAACAGTTAATAGATAACTACTTCATGCTTATCATGCATTTTTGCAGAGACATGTATTTTAAAAAACGTTGTAAAGAACATATCTGTTCAACAAGTGCTGTAATTATATGAAGCACAAAAGACAGCAAAAGACCTGCAAGCTTAAGACAAAAGCATGTTTCTGTTTAAAGAAAAATTCAAGGTTGAGAGACCCATTTCAGCTAGACATCATTCCTGAAGAGTGCATATGTCCCTGGTCCAATGATTGCTGCTAGACGTGAATGTTGTTCTTCAAATATTTAATTGCATTCTCTAACTTTTAAAGTAGCAGAACACAGTCTTACACTGGTAATTAACATACCTAAAAAGAAAAGGAACTATAAAGCATTCATGCCCAGAGATTATTTTGTCATGAGTTCTGAAAGCAGAAATAAAATTATTCATGTAACTAATATATTCATATAGGTGACACATAAGACGAGACATGGTTTGCTGAAAAGATAAAACCTCTTCTTCACTTACCAACACAAAACTAAGACACAACCTTTGTTTTTCATCATTCACAGCATTTGGCTGAGATTTATTATGTAGAATTAATCTAGCCAGCAATCAGATATTCTTGCATTTCTTAAAAGGTGTTTGAAACAAACATATACACAGAGCAATTTTAATAACGAAAGCGTTTTGTAAAGCACAGACTCCAGTGTTGTAAAGTGTGACCTTCTAGTGGAATGGCCTAAAACTGATTAATTTATACACAGACACTTGTGTATCTTGGTTTTGGAATAAATATGGTGGAACTTAAATAACAAATACATTACCCTGCAAATTCTGCTAACTGTACCAGCTCCCTGCTTCCCACAGTGTGTCTCCAGCCTCCTCCAGTGTTTGCTTGACAATGGCACTGTTGACAGCCTGACAGCAAACAAGATTGGTCTCTTTTCAGGAAGTAAATTGGCTGTGTTTCCACAGTAAACAATGGCCATTTTCATAAGTGGCTAATATTCATAAGGGTTGTTTTTTTTTTCCTGTAGCAAGTCTTTATTATATGGCACAAAAATCTTTAGTTATGATAAGCAACATCTCCCTAGTTAGCTATGTTTTGATTTAAGAACCAATGCTATGAACCTTCTTTCTTGCAATTTTTGCAGAGACATGTATTTTAAAAAACACATGCAAAAATGTAAGGAAAATGCTAAGTACAAATAAAAACATGTAATATGTGACAGTGAAAGGCTCCTACATTTAAGGAAAGTCAATAATTTGTGTTTATTTTTAAAGGATGATGATTCAAGAATCAGGCTTATCCATGCAGTTATAACAAGAGCTTACTTAATACAAACAATTTGGGGGTGTTGTATCATATCGGATGTTACAAGTTAAAACAGATGACCTCCTGTGTAACTTGACTATTTGAGATGCAGGTACACGAGAGCTAAGTAATAATGCAATGGACTTTTAACATAGTAAAGAATGCAAAGTGCTGTTCAGAATGCCAATTTCTTCTAAACACAGAGAAAAATGGGACATCTTTCAAAAAACAAATGTATGCAAAACAGTTAACTTTAAATATTTGGTGGCAAAAACTTTGTTACAATGAATTTGCACTTTGAACACATACATTAACTACTGAGCTTTCTGCCAGTCAAAGAAAACATTCCTCATATTTATGCTTCTGAAGCTGTCACAGCTTATCAGAAGGCAAATTTACAGTAAAATAAACTAAATCAATAAATTCCTCCCAAGATTTAGACAACCTGGAAGTTTATAGAGTCAGCAGAGATGACAGAGTAATGATCTTTTAAGAACTTAATCTGAGGTAGGGGGTGGGAGGGGGAAAGATTCATCATTTATCTTAGAGTTTTAAGTGTGATTCTTCACTGATATCTCTCTTCTGATTAACAAAATTGCATTGGTACATTAAAGAGTGAGAAAAAGTTTTGTGTCTTCTTTGCTTTTCCTTGTATTACAGTAAGATATTGATTCATTGATTACACTGGAACAAAACCTGCTCATGAATTATCGAATAAAAATGGTAGAGTAAGGAGGGTAAGGCACCCACCAGCTCATACATTTCACCACTCAGACAGGTAAACTGTCCTCAGAGTTACTTAAGGATGGCCCCCCTTTCCTATATAATATCTCATTATTTTATTGAGAAGAAATAGGACATGAAGCTAAAGAGATTTTGTTTACAAAGCAAGCTAATGAGTTTATCTCCAGAAGCACAGGGGCTCTTGGGATCACTAAGAAGTCAAGGCAAGCGGCAGCAGTGGTACTCTATTACCAGGAAGCTCTGCGACACTCTGGTACTACAGTAGTTCTCCAAGTCTCTCATTCTGTTTGATGCCAAATGAATACCACAAAGGTCGTTACCCAGATCTACAATCTTGTGTCATTTAACAACAGGACAACAATATCTGTTCTGATGAATCAGTTGCTGTTTACTGATGAGAGACAGACTGAGGAGGAAAGATAGACCACAGAGGCTTTCTCAGGAATTGAGAGATTTAGAGTATGAACTGCTGTAGAAAACAGTCACGAAGTCATGAAGGGAACAGAAGGAGCAGGGAGGTATTTTTTTTCTGATATTTTAGATTTTCTTTCTTTACTGTTTTCATTAAAAAGAGTTATTGAAAACACGTCTAATAACAGATATCGTGGAGCTAAAGGAGAAACGTGACTGATATGAAAGACAATTTAGAAGATTTAAAGTCAGTACAGCATGGAAAGCCTGGCAATTACCAGGAAAAAAAAAGCTGGTATAATTGGGTTTGAGATAAATGTTTACATTTCCTTACTAGAAGGACCACCTACCTTGAGGGGAAGATTTCCGATGATACACTTCACTTTAACTATGCAAGTTTAAATCACATGTATCAGTTTCTTCTTTTTGTGGCTGGCAAGAAATGGTTATTTATAATATTATTACACATTGAAACTTTTCACCACCACACAGAACTGAGCAGTAAGAGAAGAGATCCCATAGACTAACTAAAGGCTAAATCACTAATCACGAGCCATAAGAATGCAGTCACAAAGCTTTTACTTTTTTCTTCAAGAAAATTATAAAATCAAGAGAAATACTGTTTTTAAAGGAGATAGCTATAGATATCAGACAGAAAGAACCATGGAAATTATCTGCATCTTATTAAAATAGTCTAGATTCAGTATGCAGCATAGTATGTTTTCTAACATCTACCTGCTACCTTCATACGCTGAGGTAGGGCAGTACTACTGACGAAGACAAACCCTCATCTTGCTTTGATGTAATGAACAGTAAACATATTGATGAACAGTAACCATATACAGTGTATTCCAACATTTTTTTCTCCTTTCTTTTCCATAATCTTATTAATATTATTTTAATTTAAATATTAGTTAACAAGTTGTCCTCTGAAAAATAAAAATCAAATGGAAAAAGAATAGAGCAACACTTCTGTTTTTAATAAGCACGATATAAAATATTAATTAGTATAAAAATTAAAGCTACTTTGCAGACTAAGACATTTAATCTAAAATATTCATATTTTTGTTTTGAATAAACAGTCATCTCTGTTCACTGTCAGGGGTCTTGGTATTCTGAGAAAAAGCAGACAAAAATACTGGAAGTGAAAGTCTTGGTGTACACGACAGCAGGTCAAAATCCAGCATATTTGGAACAGGGTTTTGTGCCATGTAGCTCTTGCAATGCAGTGGCTGGATTACAAGAAGAAAGGAGAATCTGATTTTTTTGCTTTGTTGTCTTCTACTTACAATTTTCAGTATTTGGAAAAAAAAAAGAACATGCCTTCATTCTGCTTCCAGAATAAATCTGAGAATATAACAATTTCAAAACTTTATTTTGTGTTCATCTTCCCTCTTTCATTACATGTTCATTGCACATACATATGTCAGTGGACAATACTGATCTTGGATGTACAAACGCTATTTGAGGCATTTTGATTAGTTTTCAGAAACTGCCTGAGCATGTGTGTGGTTGCTTGGGTCCTTGTGTGACCACAGTAGATATAGGAAACATAAATACCACAGAGCTGCCCGAAATACTGTACCTGAAGTCTTCTTACAGAGCCAATACAAAAGATACAGCAGAGAAGAAAAGACACAATAATGATAGCATGTGAGGTTGCTGTGTTTCTTAATACCTCAAAAACAAAGAACAACACAAAGAATAGTGCTGAAAAGTAGTGCTAGCACCCTTGGTCTGGAGGGTAAAATGACACAATAATCCTAACCACAGCCAGGGATCTCAAGTTCACACTCTGTACCACAGCCTAGTAAATATCTACAGGGAGATCTTATAGTTCTTAATCTGTCATGGAAATCCAATTTTTTGTTAAATGAAGAGAAGATTGTTACGCTCTTTCAATGCAAGGGAGTGTCAAATGTACTTTATATTAGGGAGCCGCCACATGGTTGAAGTCTTAAAAGCTATTTCTTGCTATAGTAATTATAAGAAGCTTATGTAAATTTTTATTATATCTAACATTTTTATGTCATGCAACTCCATCTGTTCCCATCTTGGCTCTCATAAGTTACCAGGTAACTCTATTTCAGAAGGAAGTATATATATTCAATGACTAGCAACTAACAACATGTCCAGTCCAAGATAAAACTTTCCTCTCTCAATGGTTTAAATTGCCATCAGAATTCTCATTTAAACAAAAGAACAGTGGTAACGCAGCATAATCAAATACTTTATAGTTCATCAGAATTATGAATTGCATTACCAAGCTGTAAAATAAACTTTGGTAAACTGTCCATAAAATTAAATTCTGCTGCACTAAAAAATAATCTGTGACAGGACAGGAATGAAATTCATATTATCTATCTAGCTGTTTCTACCTTTCAACCTAGGGTGAAGAGCACAAATCCAAGTAACATGAGGTAACCAACACCAAGAAGATGTGTCTGGCAGCAGTAAATATCTGATATGTTAAATCACTTTTCAGATTAAAAGACAGCTGTTTTGTGGAAAACTTAGTTCAGGTTAGAAACGTTTCTCATTGATTACATATACTGCTTGCCTTTGGATTTCTCCCTTTTCAAAGATATGAAAATGTAATTTGTTCCTTGATGATCCATTTCCAGGCTTGTGTTCTTTCCCCTCTGTTGTACATCAAGAAGACAGCACTAACTTGCACTTTCAGGGCACGTTAACTCTGAATTACATACTTGGGTCAAGTCATCTTTGCAACTCTTTTACTTAATATAATAAACATTAAGAGTGCAGTTTTCCCAGTTCTCTTTCAGTCTATACTATTTTGGGTCCTTGCAGAAATACACACTGATAACAATAATTATGTGCTTCTGGATTAATTAGGTTGGATAGAATAGACACCACCACTGACAGATAATTAAGATCAAGTTAGTTTAGAGTTAGCTATTTAACTCTATTGGTCTCAATCTGAAATCAATGCCCTCTACTTTCTATATATCTCCTGAGGAAATAGTTGTGATGCGTTACTTTATTTTAGCACTCAAACCCATTTTGCTATTAATTTCATCAGTTAATAAACATCTTTATTTTTCCACAGAAATTTAGGATTTTGTTTTTCTCCATTTCACTGGATGAAACTATCTATTCTGCAAATCAGATTAATGTTCAGTCTGAATGCTCTGGTTAATCAAGTTAAGATTTTCTGACACACAAAAAAACCCACTAAGTTTGAATAGAGCTTGAAAAGAAGTCCAGGACCTTTACTTTTATGAAACTGGACATCATTTAAACCCAAATACACCTGAAAGATACTGTCGTGAGGTAGTAAAGTCTATATTTTGACATTGTTCCTTAGTGAACAAATTAATAATAAAACAGAGGGATAACAGATCAGGTGCTGCTTTAAATTCTAGTTATTATAAAGACTAGTAAAAAGTTAAATGTCATGCAATTAGCCCACATTATTAGCAGTCACATTTTTTGTATTATATGATAAAATAAATGTCAATAGAAGGGTCTGGCACATTAATTAAGACTTCTTACTGCCCTATGGCCAAATATGAAATCAACTGTATAATCTACACATCCCCAAACATGTCCTTCATACTATGAGACATCTGCATAAAATAGAGATGAAGGGTGATAGTCCATTTTAGGAGGAAGGGTGAATTTAGTCAGGGTGATAGTCCGATTTAGGAGGAAGAAATCCACGTGCAAAAGACAAAGAAAAGAACCATTTTTTGCAAACTAATTTTCTTTTTAAAGAAGTTGCATATTTTTGTCTGAAGCTACTAAGATGTTTGGCTATTAAATGCAACTCAGAGGAAGGTACATGACCTCATGGTAAACACACTGAAATAGTTCAAGAGATGTGATAAATGCAGTTTTGTTATGACTCTGATTTATCATAAAGGTAGCATCACAACATACACGACAGTATTGATGTCCTCTCAACAGATAAGTGTTCAGCTGCAAACCTGATGGTTTGTATTTGCATACACATTGCAATAATTTACGGTACAAACCTCTGTATCTACACATCTCACTCTTGCCCTTCATTGCAATCTGATGATGGCTCAGTCCAGTAAGACACCCTGTTGTCTTCTCCTGCACATCTATTATCCTGCACTTTTCCTGCCATATCAAACACTCTCCAGCTCCAGGAATCAGCTTTCACACACAAACACCACTGCATATCCCTTCACATCCCCAGCATCATTCATCCACCATAGGTAACTAAACAGTCAATTTTCTACTGTTCCTTTTGTAGTTGTCCAGCCTCACAGGAACCCTCAGCAGCTCACTGGACCGAAGATAATCTCTCTCCAGTTAAGATCATTCAAACATAATCATTTCAAGCTTATTTTTCTTTTCTCAAAGTACACACTTGGATGCTTCTAGCTCTGCTTGAAACAATGGTACAATCTCCCTAGAGACCTAATGAAGAGCACTCCACCTCTGGTACTGCAACAGGTGTACACACACATTGGCTACCTCATGATCTGCACAAGGAAGGCTGCTGCTCTTATTCTTTCAGGAACCTCACATCTTCAGCATTTGCTTTCAACACATCCTAAACACTGAAACAATATGTACACATTAAGTAATGTTCTTGACCCGTCTCTCCAGTCCGTCTTGGAGGGGGAAAAAAAAAAAAGAAAAGAAAGAAAAAGCAGCAATTGTTTTTCCACTACAAGTGCAGAAGGAATAGATCACATATCCTAGACACTAAAATGACCACTAGTCCAGGGCTGAGTTCTGTTTGGTTTCTATCTTATAAAGGAAAACTTTAAATTGTTGAATGGAAAGATAGAAGACTTATCATGTAACTGTGTAGGAGTTTCAGCACTGAGAAATTTTATGGTGATTATGTAAGTGATGAATCAGTGAGTAGAAATGTGAGTGAGAAACAAAAATTCATGATAAATTCTGCTGTCAAGGCAGCTATTACAATTAATAATCATAGACAATTCTTGTTAAGCGTTCATGCTACAGGGTGCTTTAAAAATAAAAAAAAAATCAACAACAAAACCACCAAAAAGAACATGTTCCTCTAACTTTTTTTTTTTACTGTTTCAGTAGGCATTTTAGATTTCTATATCTCCAGAAGAAAGCTAGTAAGTTAAGGGAGAATATTTCCCAGGCCTGGCATGTTTACTATGTAGAATATTTAACAGAGCTTCAATGACAGAACAGTGTTTTCATTAAATTGACTTCCTAGCTGTCCCTCAATGCCTTTCTTTTTTCCAGGACACAAGATTTTGTAAATGGCAGGTTTTAATCCAATATGGCCCATGTTTCCAATGAAGTTACTACATACTACATACACCCTAATATCACAACTTCTTTGTGCCATTAATATAAGATTTGTGAAACCCATGGTCCAGATGTATAATAAATTAACATTTGTGTATTTTACATGGCATTTTAACAGATTTTTGCACCATCAGCTGCCCTTTTCTCCCTTCTGTTTTTCGGTGTTCTTCCTCTACCATCCTCCAGTGCAGAATCCAAATGAAGCAACTACATCTCCTCATTCTGAATGTCACCCTACAACATACACTCTGCCTCTGATATTCAGCAGACTACCTGGTTTTGCTTAGAAAACTACACACAAATTTAATCTAGTTCGGTTAGTTTTTTTATTGCTTAAAAGCAACAGTTTAATGCATTCAAGTTAAAAAGCACCATCTTTATGAAACAATTCAGTCTTCTCATAATGTAACTGCACATTACTACAGACATTCTTATGAGTAAGGATGGAAAGTAGTAGTTAAATAACTGACTTCCAGAAGGCTGTACCACAAACTTATTACTGTGGGGACATTTGTTTGTTCTGACTGAGCATGAATTAACCTTTGAGTTGTGATGGTATGTAAGGAAAAAAAATAAAACTTTTAATCCTATAGCCAAAACTAATCAGAGTTAATACTCAGTCTGGGAAGTATTCTATCTCTAATTAACATGAAAATAAATGTTTTAGCTGATTTTTGGTCCTGTAGGCACATCTCAATTTTAATGTATTTCAGTCAAACTCTTTTCCTTTACCCTTCAGACTCATATACTTGTGAGTTAATTTCTTTTGTATTTTCAGTGCTAGACAAGAAATCTCTGCAGTTAGTTTTAAATAAGGCTGCATAAAAGAAAAGAGAAATGGTTCTAGACAGCCATACTGCTTTGTGAAGTACTGAACTGTGATATGAATTGACATACCCTTAAAACTGCTGCTAAATCACGAAGGCTCAAAAGTCGGGACAGATTGTTGAAATGTTCTTAAATGGTTCTTTGACACCATTTTTACTTGAGCCATTAGAATATACTGCAGCATAAGGAGACATTCAGAAGTGGTTTTTGACATGAAATACATTACTGCTTGTCAGAGTATGCAATGGAGATCTTGGTATGTATCGACTTTTCATATATTACATGATAAATAATGGTTTCTTTGAAAGCATTTTATGATGTACTACATCAACCTATAAAGTAAAATATGGCTATGTGCATTTTTAAAGTTCTTACATACTTCATTAATAAATTGTTAAATACTTTGAACTGTTGAGATGATGACATGTAGCTTTCTATCTATTTTCATAATGCTGTTACATCATTTTTTTGTTTTCCTGATTAAGTAACTTCTAAGTATCTGAAAAATGTTATTGATTATTCATTTCAATCCTCTGGTGTTAGCTATTCCTGAATTTTCAGTAGCCACTCTATACCCTACTTTGTGACCTGTGCACATCTGCTTGCTGTTTTACAGTTTACTAAATTAATTACTATTTAAGTCAGCGCTGGTCCATAATCTCACATTCAACGCCCTGAGCCTCTGCAACTCTTTAGAAGAATTACATTTTCCTTCCTGATTACCAGTTTCCATCAGAACAAGCACTCCATTCTCATTTCTTGGGAGTGGGTTGTAGACAATTTCCTAACCTGAGAAGAGGTGACAGGCCAATATGCGTACCTGCTCCTTTCTTCCCTTGATTCCATGTATCATCAAAAGCAGAAGCCTACAGAGGTTAAAATCCAAACTAAGGTTCTGCTTAGTAATTTAAGCCACATTGACAGAACTGAGACACATATGCTCTATCATACAATGTACAACCATAAAATGAACAAGAAGGAGAAAGCTTTCTCCAGCAGCCAAACTCTGTCCTTAGAGCCTTCAGAGAGTTTTGAAGACTAATTTGTTGATAGCTAGGTCATTTCAAGGCACTTCTAACTAGCACTAATTGAAATCTGAGCCATTAAAATGATCAATTTTAAAACGTGAGGTTTTTTTTTTCTTTTTAGCTTTAGCTCTTGTAAACAGAGGAAAGTTCATTCCTTCAACTTGGTGCTCATTAAGCTTTTTTAATTAAAAAAATATATATGCAGTCCACATTGTTTTAATAAGTTATTGGATCAATGTACCTAGGATTTCTGTTTCTGCTGAAGTTATACTATAATTCCTTCTAATTTACATGATACATGTTGAATTTCTTTTCAGTAGAGTTCAACTAAATATCACAGCTTCATTTATTTAGCTTGCACTGGTATGATCTTTACTCAGTAAACATCTTTTCTTCAGGTTAACTTAAAAATGTAAAGTAGAAATTGGCTGCAATTGACAGATGTCATAGGATATGGAGGGAAAGAACTGAAAGAAATCAACAAGAAATAGCAATTGTTCATATACCACCTAAACCATCAATTGACCAAAGGCTATTCAAGAATTGTCCCTGACTGTACCCTTACAAGACTGTAAGAAAGGAGAAATACTCTTTGTGCCCATTTACTTAGAGAAAATGCAGAAATTTCTAATGATTCCACAAAATATTCCACAACTTACCACAACAGCCCCACCTCCCTTCAATATAATATAGCAACTACTCCTAAAAACAGGCACACAGTGTATAACTGTATAAACTTGTCTTACTGCCTTTTAGCTTAGGCAAAAAAACCCCACAACTCCACCATCACCCTGATAAAGAGCACAGCACCATAGCTAAATATTATGCCACAAAAAAAGAACAACTATATTCCCAACATCCCCTTAGAAATAAAAAAAAAAACCCAAACAAACAAACAAACAAAAAAAACCACCAACCCAAAACTTTTATACAATTCTGCTTTTTACTTCATGAAATGACAGAAACATTGCTATGGTTTTCTTTCTCTCACAGTGTCTCAAAGGGAGTTGAGTGCAGGAGAAAAGTTACACCCTTCCTTAGTTGGAATTAAAATTAATTAAAATTTTAACTAGGAATTATATTTCCTGACTACTCCCTATACTTGTATAGGACTGTACATGTTGTCTGTTTTGAGCAGATTAAGATAATACCTCACTGACATCAAGACTGTCACCCACTGTCACCCTACCCTGTACATGGAAGCAAAAACAAAGTGGAAGTATAATGCACATTCAGCTGTCTGGCTGCAAGAACATACGTCTTGTTAACACAGACCAGTCACAGATATCCCCAGTTACATCCAAATTATCTACAGCTGATTGGCCTTCCAATATGGAGGCTCAACAGTCAAGTATTTTCTCTTAAGCAGAAAGGGTAACAGCTGAAATTTGTCTACTTTTTTCTTATTGGACCCATTAGCAGGATCTTGTTCCCCCACCTACAAAATAACTTTCATAAAGTTTATCGGAATATAACATTTCAGGCTTCTCTTTCTTAAATTGGCCACTGGATACCAACAAACGTGAACATAGACCAAATGGAGGGCTGATGATGCAGCTATAACACTTCATTGCTTTAGAAAACAAGATAAATCTCCTTCACCTTAGTCCTTTTTCCCTTGGAAACAACTATTGCCAATTACGACTACATAGTTTATTATTATTAATAATAATTATTATTATTATCATTATTATTAAACTGCGTTTCACATAGCTTAAGAAAAAAAAAAAAACAAAACAAAAAAACCTCACAAATTTCCCTCTCTCACATATGTAGTATCATAACCACAGACACTCTAGTCAATCCACCTTTATAACCTTATATATATATGGAAAAAAAATATGCTTCCACTTAGTATATGTAATATACCTACATAAGTTCCTGAGTTTAGAAAAACATTATAATTAGTGAGAGAAGGACATAGCTGTACCTGACAAAGTCCACTTTTTAAGTGATCATAAATATAAGTAAAAATCTTATTTTGGTATCACTCCCATAGTGCAGTTGAGGATATTTGCTTAACAGCAAAAGATAATGGAGCTCATCACTTTTAATCTTAGCAGAAATTTAATTTATGGTGATGAAATGCTAATAACAGCTCACTGACTTCAAACACATGATAGACCAAAGCAAGTCTATTTAAATCCTGTTTTGGCAGAGACTTTTTTGATGCCAAACACCCATTAAACACCAATAGGATTAGAGCATTTTACACTTTGCAAATCCTTTGAAAATCCCAACCGATCTCACAGTACATAACATGTGATGCACTACAGGAAGTGTAAATTTAAGATTTTATTCTTTCAAATGGTGAGTTAATGGGAATCAAATGGGCAAATATACTTCAAAGGAAAATTTTAGTTTACTTCACTCCTCAGAAGAAAGGAGAGGTATCTTACACAGAGGGTGAATTAATACTGAGTACAACGTGTGCGGGAACTTCACTGAAAAATATGATGTTGAAAAGGAATTTCCAGAGAACAAGGATTGATTGAGTCACTCACCCAAGCACTTGCTGTGCCTTCAAGTATTCCAGATACCCTCCAGGCAAACAGCACGACCCTCAGCTGTTATTCCAGAAGGCCACACATCTTCTGTGAGCCCTGAGGGAACATTTAAAATCATCTGCTGTGAGAGTACACAGAGGAAGGAGCTGCTGTCATTGACTGGCATATTTGACAGAAGTTGGAAGGGACAAGAGCATGAGCCAAGAGAAGAGAGCAAAGAGGGACAGATGGAGGCCGCAGTCACCTTGGGGTTGGAGGGCTGGAAAAATGCTCTTGCTCTACCTACAGATCTGTAAATTCAGAATAGGTTCAATGCCCTAGCTGCTGGTGAGGACAAACAAGACCTGTCAAGGGATTTATCAGAGCTGACTGAACCCAAATCTTTTGTCTACACAAAAGGGAACAAGCAAGTAATAGTTACTGGAGACTCCCTCCTGTGGACACCAAGGAACCAGTCTGCTGGCTTGACCCAAGCTGGTATCTCAGGTTCATTGTTTGGCCTGAGCTAAGGTCCAGGATGCTGCAGAGGGTCTGCTGAGGTTTGTCTGGCTTCTTGATGTATTGCTTTTCCATGGGAGCACTGCTGATACTGCTGGGGGTAACACAAAGCCTATTGAGAACAACCACAAAACTGAGGGCAAGGGTAAAAGGCATGATGGGGCCCATGTTGTGTCTCCTCAAGCCTGTCACAGAGGAGGAAAGACTAGAGCAGAAGTCGTCTCATCTAGCAGGTCAACAACCGTCAGCAAAGACGACCAAAAGCATCTTAGGCTGTATCAGTAAGGGTTTAACCAGCAGGGGTAGGGCTTGACTGTCCCCTCTATTCAGTAGTTTTAAGACTGCATCTAGAGTACTATATCCAGTTTTGGGTTCCCAGTACAAGAAGGATATCAACATCTTGGTGTGAGTCCAACAGCAGGCCACCAAGATGGTTGGGGACTGAAGAATGTGACAGAATCACAGAATCACAGAATAGTCTTGGTTGGAAAGGACCTTTAAGATCATCGAGTCCAACCATTAACCTAACACTGCCAAGCCAACCACTAAACAATATCCCTAAACAATATCCCTAAGCACTACATCTACTTGTCTTTTAAATACCTCCAGGGATGGTGACCACACCACTTCCCTGGGCAGCCTGTTCCACTGCTTGATAACCCTTTCCATGAAGAAATTTTTCCTAATACCCAATCTAAACTCCCCTGGTGCAACTCGAGGCCGTTTCCTCTCGTTCTATTGCTTGTTACCTGAGAGAAGAGACTAACACCCTCCTCTCTACAACCTCCTTTCAGGTACTTGTATACAGCAATAAGGTCTCCCCTGAACCTCCTTTTTTCCAGGCTAAACAACCCCAGTTTCCTCAGCCGTTCCTCATAAGACTTGTGGGGAGAGGCTGGGAGAAATGAGCCTCTTCTGTTTCTAGAACAGAAGCAGCAGGAAAGATCTATTTCTGTCTACAACTACCTAATTAGAGGACACAGAGATGATGAAGCTAGGCTCTTCTCAAAGGTGCACAGTAGTAGGATGATAGGCAAAGTACACAAGTTGGAACATGGAAAATTCTGATTAGATATTAAGAAAACATTTTTTTTATGGTGGTGAAATACTGGAACACATTGCCCAGAGTGGTTGTGGAATCTCTGCCCTGGAGACTGGGCTGTGCAGAGCCTGGAGCAGCCTCATCTAATTAGACCTACTCTGAGCAGAGGGTTGGACTTCTGGAGGGTCTTTCCAATCTCCATGATTCTAAATGAATAATGATGGGCACAGGCCCTGCACCCCAAAAATAGCCAGCTTTCCCTACTGGTTATTAAAGGAATCTCTGAAGACTTGCTCAGGTGCTTTTATTATGGATACCTAGAATAAGGTTAGATGAATACCAACTCCAATTTCAATTTTGCTACTGTTCAAGATCCATAGGCACCTTAAAGCATTAGTGGCTTTGATATCTTATAAGCTCAAATCCTGTTGAAAATAATTTCTGAGACATAAAGCTCCTTTTTACAGTCCTCCAATATTTCAGATGTATAACCACTTTTTACCAAATCACTGTACAAATTGTTCACCATTTCAGTGACGAAAGAGAAAGCCAGCTTTCTTTCATACTAGCCTTAGGAATAGTGACACCCCAGTATCTATAAGGTTGTGTCACTTCCTCTCTAAAAACAGTTACATAACTAACTCCTCTTAAAGCAAAACACCTTTGTGTTAAAGCCCTCACTGGAATGTTTAAATTCTCATTCTGTGAACCTGTCTCTTAATACTTATTCACAAGATTCCTACCCTGGTAATGCCCTCAGATGATTATCTGTTACTGATCTTTCAGGTTGGCAGCGACAAAGTAGTTATGAGAAGTCAGATGGCAATCAAGGGAGTCTTCAGGGCCTTGGGTCGACTGATTAAGGGATCAGGGGCACAAGCAGTTTTCTCCTGTGTCACTCCAGTTGCAGGGAATAATGAAGGAGGAAACAGGAAGAGCCAGAAGATCAATACCTGGCTCTGAGACTGGTGTCACTGGCACAATTTGGGGTTTTTCAATCATGGGTAGATCTACATGACACCAGGCCTGATGGTGACAGGTAGGGTACACCTGTCTCTAAGGGGGAAAAGGATCTTTGCAGAGGAGTTAGCAGGGCTCATTGAAAGAGCTTTAAACTAGTATTGAAAGGGCTCTCTGGAGACAAGCTTGGGGGTGGCATGCCAATATCTTTGGCACAGTGTGTTAGTGAGGTCCTTCGGTCTGCCATCTCAGTGGAGGCAGCGGATGAAGCTCCATGTAGCAGCAGAGACATAAGGGTTAGTGATGGGTTAGAAACCGCAGAAGTGCCTGAGAATGGTCATGCAGGAATTAGGGCTTCTTCCCTCAGAAAGATGGGGGGATCAATAACTCAACTGAAGTGCATCTACACTAATGCATGCAACATGGGCAACAAACAGGAGGAGCTGGAAGTCAATGTGTGGCAGGAAAACCATGACATAGTTGCTGTCACAGAAACATGGTGGGATGACTTGCACAACTGGATTGCTGCAATGGATGGTTATAAACTCTTTAGAAGGGATAGGTAAGGTAAGAGAGGTGGTGGGATGGTCCTCTATGTTAGGGAGAGATTTGACTGTCTAGACTTGAGGATGGTCACGATAAGGTTGAATATTTATGCATAAGAATCAGGGTGAAGGCCAACATGGCAGATATCGTGGTGGGAGACTGCTATAGACCACCCAACCAGGATGAAAAGACAGATGAAATATTCTATAAGCAGCTGGGAGAAGTCTCGCGATCACTAGCCCTTGTTCTCGTGGTGGACTTCAACTTATCATATGTCTGCTGGAAATACAGTACAGCAGAGGCAACAGTCTCAGGGGTTCCTGGAGTGTGTGGAAGTGTGGTGAAGGAGCCAATAGGGGAAGGCGCCCCGCTGGACCTGTGTTATGACCAAGACAGACTTGGTCATAACAATCATGAAATAACAGAGTTTTCGATTCTTGGAGAAGTAAGGAAGGGGGTCAGCAAAACTGCTACCTTGGACTTCCAGAGGGCAGAGTTTGGCCTGTTGAGCCTGGTTGATAGAGTCCCTTGGGATGCAGTCCAGAAGGGCAAAGGAGTCCAGGAAGGCTGGACACTCTTCAAGAAAGAAATCTTAAAGGTGCAGGAGCCGGCCATCCCCATGTGCCGAAAGATGAGCTGGCGGGGAAGAAGACTGCTGGCTGAACAGAGAGATTTGACTGGAACTCAGGAAAAAAAGGAGAATTTACGAGCTTTGGAAGAAGGGGCAGGTGACTCAGGAGGACTACAAAGATGTTGTGAGGCTATGCAGAGAAAATTAGAAGGCCCAAAGCCCAACTAGAACTTAATATGGCTACTGCTGTAAAGGGTAATAAAAAAGGTTTCTACAAATACATTAGCCACAAGAGGAGGGCCAAGGAGAATCTCCATCCTTTATTGGATGCAGAGGGAAACATAGTAATGAAGGCTGAGGAAAAAGCTGAGGTGCCTTATGCCTCCTTTGCCTCAGTCTTTCTTTAGTAGTAAGACGAGTTGTTCCCCAGGTACCCAGCCCCCTGAGCTGGAAAACAGGGACAGGGAGCACAATTAAGCCCCCATAATCCAAGGGGAAATGGTTAGCGACCTGCTACGCTGTTTGGAAACACACAAGTCTATGGCTCTGGATGGGATCCACCCAAGGGTACTGAAGGAGCTGGCAGAAGTGCTCACCGAGCCATTTTCCATCATTTATCAGCAGTCCTGGCTAACGAGGGAGGTCCCAGATGACTAGAAGTTAGCACATGTGATGCCCATTTACAAGAAGGGGCGGAAGGAGGATCTGGGGAACTACAGGCCTGTCAGTCTGACCTCGATGCCAGGGAAGGTTATGGAGCAGATCATCTTGAGTGCCATTATGCTGCATGTACAGGACAACCAGGTGATTAGGCCCAGTCAGCATGGGTTTATGAAAGGCAGGTCCTGCTTGACTAACCTCATCTCCTTCTATGACAAGATGACCTGCTTAGTGGATGAGGGAAAGGCTGTGGATGTTGTCTATCTAGACTTTAATAAAGCCTTTGGAAACATTTCCTATAGCATTCTCCTGGAGAAACTGACTGCTCATGGCTTGGACAGGAGTATGCTTCGCTGGGTAAAAAACTGTCTGGATGGCCGGGCCTGAAGTGTTGTGGTGAATGGAGTTCAATCCAGTTGGCAGCAGGTCACAAGTGGTATTCTCCAGGAATCATTATTGAGGGGCCAGTTCTCTTTAATATCTTTATCAGTGATCTGGACAAGGGAATTGAGTGCACCCTCAGCAAGACTGAAGACGACACCAAGTTGGGTGGAAGTGTTGAACTGCTTGAGGGTAGGAAGGCTCTACAGAGCTATCTGTACAGGCTGGACTGATGAGCAGAGGCCAACTGTATAAAGGCCAACTGTATAAGGTTCAACAAGGCTCAGTGTTGGGTCCTGCAGCTGGGTCACAACAACCCCAAGCAATGCTACAGGCTTGGGGACGAGTGTCTGGAAAGCTGCCCGGCAGAAAAGGACCTGGGGGTGTTGATTGATAGCCGGCTGCATATGAGCCAGCAGTGTGCTCAGGTGGCCGAGAATGCCAACAGCATCCGGGCTTGTATCAGAAATATTGTGACCAACAGGACTAGGAAAATGATTGTCCCTTTGTAATCAGCGCTGGTGAGGCCAGACCTCGAATACTGTGTTCAGTTTTGGGCCCCTTACTACAAGAAAGATATTGAGGTGCTGGAGCAAGTCCAAAGAAGGGCAACAAAGCTGGTGAAGGGTCTGGAGCACAAGTCTTAAGAGGAGCAGCTGAGGCAACTGGGGTTGTTTAGTCTGGAGAAAAGAAGGCTGAGGGGAGACTTTATCACGCTCTACAGCTACCTAAAAGGACGTTGTAGCGAGGAGGTTGTTAGTCTCTTCTCACAAGTAACGAATGAGAAGACGAGAGGAAGCAGCCTCAAGTTGTGGCAGGAGAGGTTTAGATTGTATATCAGGAAAAATTTCTTCACAGAAAGTGTTATCAAACATTGGAAGAAGCTGCCCAGGGAAGTGGTTGAGTCACCATCCCTGGAGGTATTTAAAAGATGTGTAGATGTGGTGCTTAGGGATATGGTTGAGTGGTAGAGTTGGTAGTGCTATGTTAATGGTTGGACTTGATGATCTTAAAGGTCCTTTCCAACCAAAATGATTCTATGATTCTATGATGAATAAAACCACTGATTCAGTTAAATTTTTTGAGTTAGCAACTTATTACTGTGCTAGAATTCTTTAGTAGGATTATGGTTAGTTTATCTAATACCCCTCATAATACCCTTTTGAGATTTTTGAAATTGGTACTATTCCTCTAAGGGGCTTTAAGTACAGAATAGCAGAGAGAAAAACGTGAGAAGAACAACATAAGACAAACAGAGGCAGGAGTGACTTTGTATTTTTCCTAAAAGGAAAATAAACAGCTCTTGAGTATTGAACTGACATTTATACGAACATCATTTTCGTCAGTGATACCTCTGAGTAAAACAGTCCAACCTTCTATTACAAAAATCAGTTTTCATTTGCATACTACAGCCATCTTTTAGCTATATAGCATTATAATATTTCATGCTAAGTATCTGAGTCAGACTAAATTTCCTTGAATTTTTCTGAATTTCTCTTAAAAAAAATTAAAATCTTAAAATGACTGGCTTAGAGAGTAACACTATTGATGACTAAATAAAGTAGAAGAATCCCATTCCTAATTCCTGTTTTGTCACTGAAACTAGTAAGAATTTAGGCATCTATTCCTCACAGGAATTTAAGATCTATTTCTACGTGATGTAAAATCTCAAGGCCTAATGAAAGTTCTTAGTGTAACTGTTATAGAAATTTTCACATAATTAATGTAAAAGTTCTTATGAGTTAGGGAGACAAGGACCAATAAGGGTGAAATAGAATGAAGAATAGAATAATTAATATAAGTCTATCTGAATAAACACAGGTGGGCTTTCACAATCCATGAATATTGTTCTCAAAGCTCCTTGTGTAATCCTGACCTAGGACTGAACAAATCATCAATCAAAGTTTAATGAGTAGCTAAGCAGGAGTAGGCCTAGAAGTATTACCTTCTGATGATTTTAGTAAAGGGGATGTATGGTTAACCTTTTCGTTACCTTAAAAGAAATATAGGACACTTAGAAATAAAAATTAGTATAGATAAGGTTTTAAATATAACTTTAGTTGTTTTTAAGGTTGAATGTTTAGGAGACACTGGCGGTAGGAACCGGACTCTGGTCAACCTGGATCAGGACGGGACGCTGATCACGGCAAGAACATTAAGGACACCGATCACAGCAAGAACATTGAGGACGGGGTGTCGACCGGTGTCCTGGTTTGGCCTAAACCAGGCCGATTTTCCTTTCAGTGATTTTTACTTTCAGCTAAGTCTCCTCTAAATAACTGCACTTTCTGAAACTAACTGCATGTTTTTGCAGACAGTGTCTGCTTCCAGGACTGATAACGCTCGAAGTTTGTAGTTATCGCTGAGGCACCGGTAGGGATGTTGTGCAGTAAGGCTCTTGCTGTACTTTTTTCTTAGAGAAACCAAGGTCACCGCTGAATTCCTCACTGCTTACAAGTGAAAAGCCGAAGGGGGGGGGGGTCGCAGCTGCAGGGGGGAGCAGACAGGGCAGGTGACCCAAAATTGACCAACGAGGGTATTCCATCCCATACACGTCATTCTCGGTATAAAGCGGGGGGATCACGAGGGTCTCGCCCCTCTCTTGCTCGCTCTTGCTTTTTCTGCTATGGCTGGTGTCCAAGGAGGACTCCGACTGTTTTCCTGCTGCCCCCGATCCTGATCTGTGCATCCCTGAATCCAGCTCTCGACCGTCGCTAGGCCCAGCCTGGGCCTTCCCGGAGCCTGCCCTGCAGTGCCGGTGGTGACGTTGCCGACATCGGGGGAGCTCGATCTTGGTTTTGTATATATATTTGTATATATTTGATTATTCCAATATTATTATTATACTCTTTTTCATTATTATAGGTTTATTAAAACTGTTTTAACTTTCCAACCCGTAAGTCTCTCTCCCTTTTCCCTTTCCCTTTCCCTTCGGGTGGGGGGGGGGGAGGGTTAACAGAGAGCGTCTGCTGCAGGTTTAATCGCCAGCCCAGCTTTAAACCGTGACAGATTTATTGGCGCCCAACGTGGGGCTCGAGAGAAGCTCCAACAGGTTCCTCTGATAAGTCGAATCCCGGCTCCGGCAGGAGGAGACCCAGAGAGCTCAGCTGAGAGAGTATCAGATTTCTTCCTTTGAGATTTACGAGGGGTTGGAAATTAAAACAGATAGCGAAGATGCTGATGTCATTTTTGAATGCTGTGTTATCTCATCTCTTTATAAAGCCTTTTACAGAGTTAAGTGTAATGATACCTTACTTGCCGTATGCGCTGTTTGTTACTGTTTATGTGCAGTTTATCACTGCTGGGCACTGGTCAATGTGCATTGTTTTGTTATGGCGTTTCATACTGATTTATGTCGTGATAAACTGGGCTGTTACTATTCTGACCGCGGTAGCAGCGATTTTATCTGCGGGCTCCGGGCGTCCTTTAGCTGATTGTGTTAATGATTACACTTCCAATTTTACTTTGGGAAATAGTACCTTCTCCTTTTCTGCCAAGCTGATTCCTCTAGATTTTGTGAAATTCGGATGGTGCTGTCTAGGTGGCATGTTTTTATTTTCGGTTGTCCTGAATGTGTTTCTGATGTGGGATAAGATTAAGTATCGGTGCAGGGACAGGTGTAGGTGTTATGCAGCCACCTCAGATCCTACAGCGTGTGCTGCCGCTACAGCTCGCACCGCAGCTGCTACACCCCCCAAGATGGCCACTGCAGTTACTCAGACTCTAACGAGTCTCAGCACTCCCACGACAGCCACTGCATCTACTCAGAGTCCAGCATCTAACGAATCTGTACCAATTGCTCCTGTAACCAGGAAGAAATACAGAAAGAAATCAGCTCGTGAAGAGGAGGATGATGACTCAGAGCCTTCTAAGGCAGAGCCATCACAGGACCCAGGTGAGGGCCCTTCTCAGGCAGAGTCAGGGCCCGACACAGATGGGGGTTCCCTTGATCGTCATTTTAAAGCAGACCCATCACAGAAGAAAGGTCGTTCTAAAGCAGAACTATCACAGGAGGAGGACTCGGATGTAGAGATAACCTACCACTCCTTATCCCTGAAGGACCTGAGAAATATAAGGAAAGATTTCAGCCGTTATGATGGTGAGCCAATTATTACCTGGCTGCTCCGATGCTGGGATAATGGGGCAGATAGCATGCAATTAGATGGCAGAGAAGCCAGACAGTTGGGATCCCTGTCCAGAGATGGTGGTATTGATAAGGCGCTTGCAAGAAAGTCAAACACTATCAGTCTCTGGAGGCGACTCTTGTCAGCTGTAAAGAGCAGGTATCCCTATAAAGATGATGTTATGAGCCACCTGAGCAAATGGACCACTATAGAAAAAGGTATTAACTACCTTAGACAACTAGCTGTGCAAGAGATCATTTATAGACACCCACGGGAAATTGTAGATCCTGTAGATCCTGATGAAGTGGAATGCAACCGATCCATGTTCCGGAAGGTTGTGAAGAATGCTCCACCAACATATACCCATACATTGTCAATATTAGTCTGGGGAGAAAATGCTATGGCACGACCTAGTGTGGATGAAATGGCTAACTGTATGCGACAGTATGAAGATAGTATTTCTTCCCCACTGCAGGCCCGTGTCTCGGCTGTGGAAAAACTGACAAAGGAAAACAAGGATTCATTTAAACAACTGTCAGACAAACTGTCCAGGATAGAGAATAAACTTGACTCTCTACCTACACAGGCCCGCGTTGCAGCTGTTAGGAGAAAACGCCCTCCTACAGGACCAGCTCAAAGGAAACGGAACACATCACGAGGTATCCTGTGGTTTGCCCTGCGTGGTTATGGGGAAGACATGAACAGATGGCATGGACAACCTACCAGTACCCTACAGGCACGAGTACGTGAGTTGCAAGCTAAAAGAAATACCAGAGAGGATTTTCCTAGGAGGATGGCTGCTCCAGTTACCAGTGAGCAGGACCCCAGTCAGGGTAGATGGGCCTCAAATTCCTTTTTCCAAAGTGTGAATAGGAGAAATGAAGGTCCAGTCCCTGTGAGCAGCACAAATCCATTTCTTGATTAGGGGGGCCCTGCCTCCAGCCAGGTGGAGGAAAGGGACAACAGAGTTTATTGGACTGTGTGGATTCGATGGCCTGGCACATCAAAACCACAAAGGTATCGAGCCTTGGTAGACACTGGTGCACAGTGCACCCTAATGCCATCGGATCATAAAGGGGCAGAACCTATCAGTATTTCAGGAGTAACAGGAGGATCTCAAGTGTTATCTGTATTGGAGGCCGAAGTGAGCCTAACTAAAAATGAATGGAAAAAGCACCCCATTGTGACTGGCCCAGATGCTCCGTGCATCCTTGGCATAGACTACCTCAAGAGAGGGTATTTTAAGGACCCAAAAGGGTATAGATGGGCCTTTGGTGTAGCAGCTGTAGAGACTGAGGACATTAAACAGCTGTCTACCTTGCCTGGCCTCTCAGAGGATCCTTCTGTTGTGGGGTTGCTGAAGGTGGAAGAACAACAGGTGCCAATTGCTACTACCACGGTGCACCGACGACAATATCGCACCAATCGAGACTCCCTGATCCCCATTCATAAACTGATTAGACAATTAGAAAATCAAGGAGTGATTAGTAAGACTCGCTCACCCTTTAATAGTCCTATATGGCCAGTGCGAAAGTCTGATGGAGAATGGAGATTAACTGTGGACTATCGTGGCCTAAATGAAGTTACGCCACCACTGAGTGCTGCTGTGCCAGACATGCTAGAGCTTCAATACGAACTGGAGTCAAAGGCAGCCAAGTGGTACGCCACCATAGACATTGCTAATGCATTTTTCTCTATTCCTTTGGCACCAAAGTGCAGGCCACAGTTTGCTTTTACCTGGAGAGGTATCCAGTACACCTGGAATCGACTGCCCCAGGGGTGGAAACACAGTCCTACTATTTGCCATGGACTGATCCAGACTGCACTAGAAAAGGGTGGAGCTCCAGAACATTTGCAATACATTGATGACATCATTGTATGGGGTGATACAGCAGCAGAAGTTTTTGACAAAGGGGAGAAAATAATCCAAATTCTTCTGAAAGCTGGTTTTGCCATAAAAAGAGGCAAGGTCAAGGGACCTGCCCGGGAGATCCAGTTTTTAGGCATTAAATGGCAAGATGGGCGTCGCCAGATCCCGATAGAGGTGATCAACAAAATAACAGCTATGTCCCCACCAACTAACAAAAAGGAAACACAAGCCTTCTTAGGTGTTGTGGGTTTCTGGAGAATGCATATTCCAGATTACAGCCAGATTGTACGCCCTCTTTATCAAGTGACCAGAAAGAAGAATGATTTTCAGTGGGGCCCTGAACAACGACAGGCCTTTGAACAGATTAAACAAGAGATTGTGCATGCAGTAGCCCTTGGACCAGTCCGTACGGGACAAGATGTTAAAAATGTGCTCTACACCTCAGCTGGGGACAATGGTCCTACCTGGAGCCTCTGGCAGAAAGTACCAGGGGAGACTCGAGGTCGACCCCTAGGATTTTGGAGTCGAGGATACAAGGGTTCCGAGGCCAATTACACCCCAACTGAAAATTGCCAGATACTGGCAGCATATGAAGGAGTTAGAGCTGCTTCAGAGGTAATTGGTACTGAAGCACAACTTCTCCTGGCACCTCGATTACCAGTACTAGGCTGGATGTTCAAGGGTAAGGTTCCTACTACCCATCATGCAACTGATGCTACATGGAGTAAATGGATTGCATTAATTACACAGAGGGCTCGAATAGGAAACCCTAATCGCCCAGGAATCTTAGAAGTGATCATGGACTGGCCAGAAGGCAAAGACTTCGGAATGCCACCAGAAAAGGAGGTGACACGTGCTGAAGAAACCCCACCATATAATGAACTACCAGAGGATGAGAAGCAGTATGCCCTGTTCACCGATGGATCCTGCCGTCTTGTAGGAAAGCATCGGAAGTGGAAAGCTGCTGTATGGAGTCCTATACGACGAATCACAGAAGCCACAGAAGGACAAGGTGAATCAAGTCAATTTGCAGAGGTAAAAGCCATCCAGCTGGCTTTAGACATTGCTGAACGAGAAAGGTGGCCAAGGCTGTATCTTTATACTGACTCATGGATGGTAGCAAATGCCTTGTGGGGGTGGCTAAAGCAGTGGAAGCGAAGCAACTGGCAGCGTAAAGGTAAACCTATTTGGGCTGCTGAACTGTGGCAAGATATTGCTACTCGGCTAGAGAAACTAGTCGTGAAGGTACGTCATGTAGATGCTCACGTACCTAAAAGTCGGGCAACTGAGGAACATCGAAACAACCAACAAGCAGATCAGGCTGCTAAAGTGTTCCAAATAGATTTGGACTGGGAACATAAAGGTGAACTATTTTTAGCTCGGTGGGCTCATGACACTTCAGGTCATCAAGGAAGAGATGCAACATACAGATGGGCTCGTGACCGAGGGGTGGACTTAACTATGGACTCTATTGCACAGGTTATCCATGATTGTGAAACATGCGCCGCAATTAAGCAAGCCAAACGGTTAAAACCTCTGTGGTATGGGGGGCGGTGGTTGAAATATAAATATGGGGAGGCCTGGCAAATTGACTATATCACACTCCCTCAAACCCACCAGGGTAAACGTTATGTGCTTACCATGGTGGAGGCGACCACCGGATGGCTGGAAACATACTCTGTGCCCCATGCCACTGCCCGGAACACTATTCTGGGCCTCGAAAAGCAAATCTTGTGGTGACATGGCACACCAGAGAGAATTGAGTCGGACAATGGGACTCATTTCAAAAACAGTCTCATAGATAACTGGGCCAAAGAACATGGCATCAAATGGGTATATCACATCCCCTATCATGCACCAGCATCTGGGAAAGTTGAACGGTATAATGGGCTGTTAAAAACTACCCTAAAAGCAATGGGGGGTGGAACCTTTAAAAACTGGGATAAGCATTTGGCACAAGCTACCTGGCTAGTTAACACCAGGGGATCTATCAACCGAGCTGGCCCTGCTCAGTCAGACCTTTTACATACAGTAGAAGGGGATAAAGTCCCTGTGGTGCATGAAAGGAATCTGTTGGGAAAAACTGTCTGGGTTCTTCCTGCTACGGGCAAAGGTAAACCCATTCATGGGATTGCTTTTGCTCAAGGACCTGGATGTACTTGGTGGGTGATGCTGCAGGATGGTGGAGTCCGATGTGTCCCTGAAGGTGATCTGATCTTGGGTGAGAATACTTAATTCTGAACTGCATGATGTTAATTGCTGCATAATACTAACAGTGTTCATAAGTGTCTTTCAGGTTAAGACAGTGGTGACGAGACCAGAGCTAACTGCAAGTGGCGTCCAGTAACCTCCTCAAGACTGACATCTTTAACCTGCAACCCGTGGGCACAAACTGTGACAAAACTCATACCATGTCTCCTGCCCTGAGAGACTCCTAGCCAGATGGAAACCCACAATCCTGAACTAAATGAACTTGATGAACTTTTTTTTTTTTTCTGTATAGAAATGAATCATAAACTAATGTTATCTGTATATATTTTAAAATGAAAAGTTAGTGGTGATCTGAGTATGACGTGAATGGTATGGAATAAGGGGTGGAATGTCCTGGTTTGGCCTAAACCAGGCCGATTTTCCTTTCAGTGATTTTTACTTTCAGCTAAGTCTCCTCTAAATAACTGCACTTTCTGAAACTAACTGCATGTTTTTGCAGACAGTGTCTGCTTCCAGGACTGATAACGCTCGAAGTTTGTAGTTATCGCTGAGGCACCGGTAGGGATGTTGTGCAGTAAGGCTCTTGCTGTACTTTTTTCTTAGAGAAACCAAGGTCACCGCTGAATTCCTCACTGCTTACAAGTGAAAAGCCGAAGGGGGGGGGGGTCGCAGCTGCAGGGGGGAGCAGACAGGGCAGGTGACCCAAAATTGACCAACGAGGGTATTCCATCCCATACACGTCATTCTCGGTATAAAGCGGGGGGATCACGAGGGTCTCGCCCCTCTCTTGCTCGCTCTTGCTTTTTCTGCTATGGCTGGTGTCCAAGGAGGACTCCGACTGTTTTCCTGCTGCCCCCGATCCTGATCTGTGCATCCCTGAATCCAGCTCTCGACCGTCGCTAGGCCCAGCCTGGGCCTTCCCGGAGCCTGCCCTGCAGTGCCGGTGGTGACGTTGCCGACATCGGGGGAGCTCGATCTTGGTTTTGTATATATATTTGTATATATTTGATTATTCCAATATTATTATTATACTCTTTTTCATTATTATAGGTTTATTAAAACTGTTTTAACTTTCCAACCCGTAAGTCTCTCTCCCTTTTCCCTTTCCCTTTCCCTTCGGGTGGGGGGGGGGGAGGGTTAACAGAGAGCGTCTGCTGCAGGTTTAATCGCCAGCCCAGCTTTAAACCGTGACAACCGGAGTCGGAGCGGAGCCAGAACATAAAGATCAGCTGACCAATGGAAAAGAATGGACTTTTGTGGACTCTTGATGAAGGAAGAAAGAGGAATTGAAATAGTTAGTGGATTATTAACAGAAGCTTATGAAATGTTTATGATGTAATTGATTATTAGTTTCTATATAAACCGATAGTGAATTTGAGTCAGGTACCATTCACTGCGGTGGTGATCCAACTCTGAGTTGTTTAATAAAACCAGCAAACCTAGAGACCCGGACTCTGCCAATTTTCTTTAACAGTAACCTCTTCCAAAATGAAGCTATTAAAAAAAACAACTGTTCCACAATAGTAAAATGTTTGGTAGAGGAGAAGAGACTGCATTTGAGATTTTTTTCCAACTTGTAAGCATGAGCCCAAATCTGGCCTCATTAAAAGCTTTTTGTACAGGATTTGAAGAGCACTCTTTATTTTGGCAGAGAAATCAATGCTAATATTTTCTTCTCAGCGTTTCTTATCACCCAGCTAGCCAGACTGCTCATGCTCTATCACCCCAGAACTGACAAGCGTGCTTCAAACCAGGATCACAAGATGAAGTCAAGTTTCCTTACAAAATGCATTTACAGGTGGGGCTTGGTCACACATGAGCACGGCGAGGAAGTGACCCTGTCACCATAGTTTCTCTACAAGCCAGTAGCAGAAACAATGGAAGAGAGCAGAAAAGAGACACCGATAGAAAAATGCGATAAAAAGAGTAAGACAAGGCGTGAATTAAAGACCGAAACAGAAGATTTGATCTGAAAATCAAGAGATTGAACTAAGATAGAAGAAAGAGTAAAAGGTGAGCATGAAGAACTGAAGACAAGGGCTCACCAGTGATGCTGAAACATAGAGTCCGGAAAGAGATGAGCTGCCTTCATGGAAACTGCAGGCAGTAGCCTCTAGAGATTAGCTACAGAGCAAGGCCAGACCAACTGGACAAAGGAGCCCCAAGTTAAATGGAACAGGCTATATATGGAGAATATGAAGTACTACAGATTATGAGAGTGGGCCCATTAGTAGGTGAGAACAAGAGGATCCAGACTAGGAAAAGGCTGGGGAAAAGGAATCTGAGCAGGTAGAAAGAATTAGGCTATCTTGAAAAAGATGGTAGAGTCTTGCCAAGAAATCCCATTTTAAAGATGTCTACTGGTGGTGCATTCTTCTTTTACTGGGTGCCTATCTTTTATATATGGAGGACTACCTACTATTAAATGTTCCGAAGAACGATACGCTCATCATCTCAGACTGGTCAGTCATAATGCATACTTTAATCCTGAAATGTCTCAGAAATTGGTTACACAAAATATTTGTATATTTTCACCTTCAGTATCTCTGAGCTTCAATTCATACTCTCTAAGAACTGGTTTAAAACACAGCACACCTGAGACTAGCAGAAGTATTTATTCACTAAGACTGGTGAAAATGTTACTGTGAAGCATAACACCTCCACCCTCAATTAATGATTCTTTATTCAAAGTGGTGTTTGAATAGCAGGAAAACTGAAGAAAAAACGGTGTTGACCACCTGCTCAACTAAGTGAGCTCCTTGTATCCCGTGTATGGTATCAGGTAGGAGGCCTGTAGAAAAATAGAAAAGCATAATCCATAGCCATATAACGAAAACCTGTTTAATATTGTACAATGGATTTAAAAGAGCATATTAGTGTTGTACAAGCAAACTTAATCCTGGTATGTTCTAAAGCTTTGAGTGCAGCTCTAACAATATTCTTTATATATTATATGTGTGCAGAAGATATAAAAAATATGTTCCTTTTTATTTCATTTAGAGTTGAGTCACTCCAGCTCCAGGAAAATGTTCTACACATGATGCTTATTCTACTTAAGCTAGAAGGTTTTCATGAAATATTTGCTTTGCATCTGAGTGGAACACATTTTCAAATTCTCTAATATTCTCCAGTCAAATAATTTGCTTTTACAGGCAAACAAAAGAAACTAAGCTCCTTCTTGAAACTGTTCATCGTCTGTTATTTTCCTATTAGGAGAGAGCCCCAAACCTTCACTATTTAATTTAGATCACCAGAAACTGTCTTTTGCTTTTCAGAATTAGTTTATTCTCACCTATTTGTTGTGATGCTGACATTTTTCTTCAACTGGTTTTCTCTATTTCTCATGATGAATTTCACTCCCTCTGGGTATTTATGGGTAGCAATGTTATTCTTCTGAACCTTCATTCGGATAGTTTCAATAAGCCAGGTTCCTTTAGACCCATCATAAAACAGCCTCTTCATTCTGGAATCCTTACCCCTCATATTCATTGTTTGACCATTTTCCTGTCTGAATAAATGTCTTTCAAACCTAGGTCTTTAGAATTGTGACTGTAAATACAAATATTATATTCCTGTTTCACAGTGGCACAGCTTCAATGAGAATGAGAGAAAATGTCCTCCCACAGGATAGCAGATTTTAACTTACTGTGGAAGACAACATCTTGAGTCTGCAGGTTTCTCACAGCCCAAGTGCTTTGCTCTTGCCACAAATCCCCTTCCCTCCACTCTGCACCCTGCCAGCTTTTCCATAAAGACCTAGGCAAAAGAATAAACAGTTCTGAAAGAAGATGGCTACCACTGTTCTTCAGCTGGCACTCTGTGTCACAGGCCCAATTCTATTTGTATGAGACAGATTTGCTCTAAGATCATGGGACAAATCAGGCCCATTAGTGGTCCGAGATAAAAAGAAAAAAGAAAGAAGACAAACAAAAACCTCCTGAGTATTACATAGCAATCAGACCTTATGAGAAAAAGAACTTCCAAGAGCTCCTCCTCCTTCTTCATGTACTCATAAATAGGACTGTGAGCATCCAGAGAGCATTACCATCAGAGAGATGCTCAATGAGCAGAGGTTGAGCGAGCAACTCTGAAGTGCAGTTTTGGCACTTCAACTCTGCCTACTCTGAGTGATTGAGTTCCTTGTTAGTTGGAGCTGAATTCTGTGTTTTTTCATGTTTCATCTCAAAGGTGTGGATACAGAATTTGGGCCCTGCAAGCAAAGCACATATGTGCTTTTCAGCTCTGGGTAATTACTTAAGCTGTGGGATAGCTACACTTGTTTACAGAATGTTATAAACCAGGCTTTGTACCGTTGTCAGAGGAATTCAGTACCTGCCAACCTACAATCTTTTCTAAGTATCTGAAGTGGGTTTGGCATTTTTTATTTTTTGTTTCTTTTTGGATTGGACAAATATAGATATTAAACTATTGGCAAGCTAGTCTGTTATGAGAAAGAGTGTAAAGCTCTATTTGGTTTTTATAAACCTAAGTGCTTGACAAACCAAATGACAGTTCTGGAACCAGGAGCAAAACATTATCATCTTCCACAGCTTATTGACTACTATCTGGTCTGACCTCACTGTTAAAGAGAAAAACATGTACCAGCAGCAAAAGCATTAGATATAATCTTCAGGGCCACTATAAACATACACCTATATACAGACAGATAGAGACACACACAGTTTTGTAACATCCTGCCAAAACATTCAAAGACAAGCTTGAATCGCCGTATTCATCAGCTCACAAGAGAGGGCAACAGATGATTTTTAAGACCTCTGCTCAAATACCATGCGTAATGGAATGGGGGCCAGATTATCTTTTATGCACCATTTGCTTTCGTTCTCTTCAGCAATGCAAAGCAGCTGCAAAATCAGTCTGATTAGCTGGTTAACCATCTTTACAGATGCTCTGTGACACTGAGGTGCTGTAAAGCAGCTGGAACTTACTGAAAGTGAATGGGGCTTTGTATTACCAGGAGTCAAAACCAAGTTAATCAGTGACAGGTGATGTGTTTCCTTAAAAAAGAAAGAAAGAAAAAAAAGCAAATCCAAAATACAAGTTGATATCAACATTCTAAGTAGTTGTAATGATCCCTCTTTTCAAAAGGTATGTTTTAAATTTAAAAAAAGGAAAAAAAGGGAGAGTTAACAAATAAATTTTGTGTAATTCTGACCCTTGTAGTCCTCCAAACTAATGAAAAACGTTTCCATTCACAACTATGGTAAGGGCTAACAAATAGCTAACATCAAGTAAACCTGCAGGATTCTACGCTAATTTCAAAAAGAGCGATGTGCAGAAATGTGCCGACTTAGGAAAACGTAATTACACCAATCTTTCGTTAGAATGATGAACTCCCTGGTATAAAGGACTTGACTATCAAGCAGTATTTATTCTCTTTTTGACTGTTTCAACAATTTACAGACAGTGCTTATAGTATCTGAGGGTTAAAAACCTTACAATATTCCACCCATATACAAATGCTACATGCTTTTTCTTATGCTAGAAAATCATTTGGTTACTCATTCTCTTTGTATGTGTACGCACATCTTCTGGTGCATGTATAAGAAAATCAAATGCATAATGTATTCATTAGTAGGGTTTTGACCCAGACCTAAAAATCACAATTTAATGCATTTGTTTTACTCTAACAACTTAATACCCTGCTATTGGATATTGATTCCTGTGTATTAGATATTAAAAAAGTAGGCAACAAAGGGAAAGCATAGCTGTGTATCAGTGTGATAAAGTTTGACATCTGCAAGACAGAGAAGAAGACACTAAACTGTGAAGCACTTGGGAACATTTCACTAGAGCAGGAAAATAAATAGTCCAATGCACAGGATAAATAGCCTAGGTATTTGGTGTCAATTATTGCCATAAACTTGTATATCCTTTGTCCATTCAGATATCAAGCACTTCTGCATGATATTCAGAAAAAAGGCTGATTCTTCTGGAGCTCCCCAAGCCTGTTCATATCATCAAGATATTAGAAAAAAGTTTGATGATGAAGGACCTTCACCTTCTAGGTAGACCTCATTGAATAAACATGCTGAAAAATTATGCAAAATAGATTCCTTAAGTACCGTCAAGTTGTATTGAAACACAGGAAAGACAAAATTATACAGTTTCTTGGTGTCATCTTTATCACAGTAGCTACTTTTAAGTAGCCTAGTAAGGTATTCTTCCATTAGTCCCTTAGCAAATTATGTTGTACTATATTGCAGACAGAGATGCCAATTGGTAAGAACATCCATGTAGTACAACATCACAAATGATGATATATCAGCTGTCTGCAGCAAGAAGCAATCATTGCACAGTGATTAGAAAACAGAATAATGTCCCTGCTTATGATGGTGCCTCAGTCAGAAGGGATGACAATCATTAGTTGCTGTGCTGCTACAGGACATTTGGCATTTATCTGTAGTACAGTACCTACGGTCACTTAATTCACAAGCTGTACTACCCAAGCTATACATGAGAATGTGGAGACTTACTGATCAGGAAGAGCATCACTAGTATTCAACGTAACTGTTCAGAAAGGTTTAAATAAGACCTAATGTTCATTTAAACAGAATGCTGAGGTACTGGCAAATCCAAAGCATGCAAACACCACTTAATTTTTAATCACTGATTGCTAAGTTTCATTTATGCCTGAGTGGCCATTGACTTAATTACAATATTATAAACTCATAAGTAATCCTTGTTCAGAAAAGGCATTGGGACATGCCCTGAAGAATGTGTTGCTAAACGTAAGACTGCTTAGCCTGTGAAGCCTCAGCAGAAAAGCCATTAATTTCTGAAAATGGGACTCCGTTTGCAATTATTTTCTGTCTTTCTTGATAAAGGTGACTTCCTTGAGACTCCTCTATCTTCATAATGTGCCTCAATCCAGTCATTATAATAATGCATTTCCAAATTGAAAGGATGTTGAATTCTCAACTAAGCTCCTGCATTTGTAATCAAATACATTATGATCACTGACTTAAGAGCATCTTGGTAGGATGCTGTGTAGATGAACTATGAAAAGGGAAAGTCTACTAATAGATGAAGCATGCTTTAGATTTAATCATTTGTAATTGTGTTAGAAGTCTGGGAAAAAATGGCTCATTTTGGGTTTTGTGCTGAAGATGTAATGTAATGTGCTTGTGTAGACATTTAAAACTGAAATTCTGGATTTCCTTTAAAGGAAACAAGGATGAATCTCGTAAACAATGTCACAATGCAATGTCTAGCTATTTTCCTATTGAAATATATGAATTTACAATAGTATGAATTATATTGCAAAACATACACTTAAAGGTTATTTAAAGGCACTGATTTGGCTGCAGCAAACTTGTTATCTAGTTTTAAAGACTAGTAGAAGCATATTTCTGGCTTCAGAAGGTAGCTTCACACTGCTCAGGCAAACCAGAGCCAGCTATGATCAGGTTTTCAACCAATCCTCTTTCTGCTTAGTGTAAAAGCATTCAAGACCTACTGACCCCAGTTCACACTGGAGCAAAACAGAGAGATGGATTTTCTACCTGCAACATAAAAAGAAGATTTTGTGAAGCACAAGTAATGAGAAATGGCATTAGGTCATTTTAGTGGTGCATAACATGAGTGCACTTGAGTAAGAGACAACATGTGTAGCATAAGGCTGGCACGTGTAAAACATAAAAAGGAGTCTGCTAGTCTGTAAGTGTGAGTCAAAACCAAGACTAGGCTTTGTAACCCATTAGCAAACTGATATAATGACAGAAAAAAAGTCAGAAAAGCCGAACTTTAATTTCAGTGCCTGAAAAACTAGATTCTGTGACTTTATTGTTTGCTAGTGGTATGTCATTATTGTGTTTTTCTCTTTTCCATTCTGCCCCAGGAAACTTGAGTGATAACTTAAGCACTGAGCCAAATTAATGGCTGATGAGACTAGGACCAACATGACAAGGCAGAGGAAGGAAGGAAGGAAATTCTACAAAAATTTCCTTGGAAGGAAATTCTACAAAAAAAATATATGTAAGTTACAAAGTCAAGGCACTTTCATTAAAACGTCATTAAAAATGTGCAAGATAAATCTTAAGTGTTCTTTTTTCTTGTGATATACATGGTAGATATAAAAAGTGGTAGATACATTTTCTGTTACTGAATTTTAGCATGTCAAACAGAAGATTTAAATTCGGCCTCTAAACTAAGCAAACACAAGACTGTATCTGTTAGGTTATGTGATAAAGCTCATCTGGAGGCCCACAAAGGAGCCTAGAGAGACAACAGCAGGAGGGGGAGCCCGGGGCAGTAGGGATGACCCTGCCGGGCAACTCCCTGGGCCATCACAGGGTCCATCAGCCCAGCAAAGGCCCATCTGCACAAGCCTAGAGGAGCACAGCAACACACAGTGTCAGGTGGGAACCCAAAGGAAGGACTCCTGAGGAACAACAAGCTTCTCCAGGCCCCTCCCCAGGCTGTCCCAGCAGATATATCAGCCCCAGTCCAGATGTGAAACCCGTCCCATCAGTCATGGGGGGCAGCTGTCCAGTCACCTTTTGGACTAAGAGGAGTTGCTGAGTAGGGGTGGGACATATTATAGGGTGTGGGCCAAGAGCAGTTTGGGATTGCACAGGACATATGGGGTATTTAGGGGAGGAACCAAAGACAGAACAAGGGAGGGGGTTAGGTGAGTAATGGAGAAACAAGAGTGGGAAAATACAGGAAAAAGGAGATGAAAAGGGCTGGTTGCATGTAGATAGTTGGCTGCTCAGTACACTTGCTTGCCCATGCCCTTCATGTGACCAGCGCAGTCTCTCCTGTCTTCTTCTTAAATTCCTTTCTAACTCTTTCCCGGGTGAGAGCTCTCTATGCTGTGTGTACATGTGTGCATATGGGGTGTGAGTGCAGCAGCTAAGGTCAGACTATGGGTGAAAGGGCCGGGCCCATGTGGTGTCAACAACTGGAGAAGGTGCGGGTGTGCGAGTGGGTGTGTGATGGTCAACCTGGACAAGCTGGTGAACAGGTGAAGTGACCTGGGAGCAAAAGGGGGGTGATAGGGTCTCTAAGGGAAGTTCTGGGTGTGAGACCACCTGCATATCTCTAGCGGCAAGAACCACAATGGGGTCAGCTCATTTATAGATACACTGTAAGGTGTATTTATGAATTGATGTATAAGTATACCACACTACTCTTTAGAGGAAGCATCCAAAGCAGATCTCAGCATGAAAATACATCAGTGTCCATGCACTGGATAAATGTTTACTTCCAAGTGATAATCACACCAATAAAAGTATCTATTTCTTTCATTGAATTAGAATAACTGAGATTTGCAGATGAAAATAATATCATTGATAAAAGAAGGTATGTCAGTTTAACAGACAGACAGCAGCAGAAGTCTTCACATTAATTGAACTCAATAAAGTTTCTATCAGCATTTTTACATAAAGGCAGGAGGGGAAAAACAGCTACTGAAAAGCTCCTTAAAAATTATTTTTTAAATCTCATTAAAAAATAAAAGCTATAAAATGGATATTAAAAATGTGAAAAAAGTTATCACAGACGAGGAAAAAACCCCAAAGACAGTAACAAGGAAACAGAAAGAAGAAGTTATTTCCTTTTAAGTTATAAGTAATTCACATTTAAACAATAAAACTTGGCAACTGTTATGATCTTCAATATTTCCAAGTCAGTGGCTAAATAAAACCATATTTTTTTCTTCTATTTTCTTCTATTATTTAACTTCTATTTTTCAACTTCTATTTTTCTTCTTTTTCAGTCTTTATAAGGTTCTGATTTCTGTGCAGAGTCAAAACTTTTTACTACCCTTTATTAACTAATTTTGCTTCAGAGAACAAACTCGAGGTTAGACAGGAGATCATAAGAGAGAACAGTGAAAACAACCCTGTGAAAAATTATTAGAGAGAAGAAGAACTAAACCTTGCAGAGCTGCTTCTTGAGTAGAAAGTTCTGAAACAGCCACAGATTGATTAAATGGGATCCTGGCATTGAACTGCAATGTTTTTATCGTAGTATTTCATGAGGCACAACCAGCATCTTGAAATACTGCAACGTAGCATGTGAGTGTCCTTCAAGCTGTTCGTCTTTCACTATTTTATCCCCCCAAATGTGACCCATGCATTTCTTACTCCGGAGGAGAAATGTGAGCTTCCGCCCACCCACCGCTATTGCCACCAGTAGCTTTGAAATGAATGAGGGGACATGGATGGTACCAACTCTGACCTACTAATTCACATTCTCCATTGCATGAGCTTTTGTGCCAGACACTACACAGTTAACTCTTGCAATAGCATTTTCCTTAGCCTTGTCTACTTTACCATTTTTATATGCTCTCCAAGTTTCCTCACCAGCATCACAACTGAATGCACAGAAGTGGAATTATAGCTCCAAGATTTCTAAAAAATGGTAGGAACCTAGTTAACAGCATGAACAGCCACTGAAACAAAACTTCTTCAGTATCCCATAAAGCTATGAATAGTTTTGATGACTGGAAAAGCAAGGGACATATTGGACATTTTTTATGATAACTGAAAATAAAATTGCAGCTCCTATGATAAAAAGAGAAAAAAATTCTACAACAATATTTAAGCTAATCCATAAAATGTACTTGGTAAATCAGTGTGGCACTCTTAGAAGGCATTTGAATATTAATTCAGGGATTAGGCAAAGAGGAGTTAACCATGCAGTTTTCAGTGAGATATTTATATGGCTGATGTGTTGACTAATCAGATTGCACCATTTCTGTAAGCTAGTTTGTAAATGGTTTCCAAAAAAGAACACCAAAGAGGTTGTCAAATACTGATAAGTGGGGTTAGGCATCTTGCATTTCAAATAACCTGCATATAAAAGCTCCATTAAAACAAAGATGCAAGAGGGAAAGGAGGAAAGATGCTTTTCCTGCATACGGCTAGGGTAAAGTAGCAGACCTCTAAGCAGGAAAATGTTAAGGGAAAAAGCACAGCAGCAGCTTGGCAACAATCTTAATTATAAGCCTAAACAACCATTCATTCAAAATATCATGGTTATTAAAACAATAGTAAAGCGTCTTAACTGATGTGAATAAGTGGGAAACAAGAATCCTGCTGTAAGATTTTATTTGCACATCTATCTGTCCCATCTTGTCAAAAGGATTATCTGCAAAGAAGTTAATGCTCATCTTTCATTCTAAAACATGTAGTCATATTACAGTTAATACACAGAGACATCCTTATAATAGCTTCTTAACACCGATGTGTCTGGTAAGGGATAACACGGGGCATCAGCTCCGTCGTATCTAAATACAGGGTAGGTCCTTCAAGGAACTAGTCATCTGCTGCTCTTCTTACGTTTGAAATAAGGCCTCGTCTTGTAATACTGTATCATCAGAATCAAGAAATATGACATCCAAATTAAACATTTGTGGAGACATAACATTTATATTCTGAGAAACCGTATCCCATTTTGTTAAGGGAGAAGCTGCTGCCCGAACATTCACACATCTTTCAAGGAGTCTCACACACACTACCCAAGACTAGCTGCTAGGACCAGAGTCCTTTCACAGCGGGTGACTCCAGTGAGCGGACAGGTGCCCCTTTCAACTCCTCACTCACACACACACTCACTCTCGGCCGCTTCCTCTTCCCTCAGGCTCAACCTTAGGTTTCCTGGAGAAAAGTCTCAGGTATTGAATCCTGTATATAAAAAATAATTTATTTGGATGGTACAGCAGCATAACAGCTAGAGAGGGTGCCTCCAGAGATGGACCCAGAACAAAGAAAATCCCGGGGCATTTATACCCTTACAATCTATGCACCCTTTCTTCACATTCTGTTCAAGCACCCTGCACACGCCTCTTGGTCCAATGGTAATTTTCTGGTCTGGGGTCTTCTTGTTCCTTATTGGATTCTTTCTCTGTCTCCAGGCAGGCTGTTAGCTGTTCTTATCTAGATGGGCTGCAGCTTCTGCTGACAGCTGTATCCTCCTTATCTTCCAGTTTGTACTAGTCTCAGGGCCATCCTTCATGTAACGAAGCAACAGTTCAAGATAAGTTCAACTTTTCTAGGTGAAAGTTTGCAGCTTGTGGCCTAAGGCTTCAGCAGCTTTAGGTACTCATGCTAAGCAAAACTATTCAGAAAAAGAGTACAGTTAAAAGAATTCAGTTAAATAAACTTAATTTGCAACTGTTGCTGTCTATTGTAAAACAATAGAAAAATGCTTCAGAAGAAGAATGGCCATTTTAGGCTTGCAGGATAACCAGTGGAATTGGTTTGGCCATACCTTACTTTAGAGTGAAAATTAAAACAGAAGTTGTGCTTCCCAACTGAAAGCTCAGTTGTCCAAAAATACGTCCCTTCACACCATCTGGATTATCTGGACTTGAAGCACAGCCAAAATTAATTACATCATAACTGCATGCCACCCAGGGTTTCTGACTCCAGGATCACAAGGATTGTGGAAAAGGTCTCTGCTAAAAGTAGAAAGGGGAAAAATTAACCCTTGTTGAAAGACATTATGAGGCTCACTAAGTGTTAAGGGAGCAGAGCTGAGGACTAATTTGAAGATCTTTACTCCAGACTTATGTTCTAAGCTCAACCAAGAAAATTAATCTGGAATTTCGATGAAAGAAAGCAGATGAGAAGAACGTCTGGAAGGTTGAAAACCAAAATTTCAGAATAATCCTTACTCTGATAAGGTGGTGTCCTGGTTTGGCCTAAACCAGGCCAATTTTCCTTTCAGTGATTTTTACTTTCAGCTAAGTCTCCTCTAAGTAACTGCACTTTCTGAAACTAACTGCATGTTTTGCAGACACTGTCTGCTTCCAGGACTGATAACGCTCAAAGTTTGTAGTTATCGCTGTGGCACCGGTAGGGATGTTATGCAGAAAGGCTCTTGCTGTACTTGTTCTTAGAGAAAACCAAGGTCACTGCTGAATTCCTCACTGCTTACGAGTGAAGAGCCGAAGGGGGGTCGCAGCTGCAGAGGGGAGCGGACAGGGCAGGTGACCCAAAATTTACCAACGAGGTATTCCATCCCATACACGTCATTCTCGGTATAAAGCGGGCGGATCACGAGGGTCTCGCTCTTTCTGCTATGGCCGGTGTCCAAAGAGGACTCCGTCTGTTTTCCTGCTGCCCTCAATCCCGATCCGTGCATTCCTGAATCCAGCTCTCGACTGTCGCTGGACCCAGCCTGGGCCTCTTCCCGGAGCTTGCCCTGCAGTGCCGGTGGGGACGTGGCTGACTTCAGGGGAACTCAATCTTGGTTTTGTATATATTTGATTATTTCTATTATTATTATTATACTCTTTTTCATTATTATAGTTTATTAAAACTGTTTTAACTTTCCAACCCGGAAGCCTCTCTCCCTTTTCCCTTTCCCTTCCCTTTGCGGGGAGGGGGGGGGGATAACAGAGAGCACCTGCCACAGGCTTAATAGCCGGCCCAGCTTTAAACCGTGACAGATTTATTGGCACCCAACGTGGGGCTCGAGAGAAGCTCTGACAGGTTGCTCTGATAAGTCGAATCCCAGCTCCAGTGGGAGGAGACCCGGAGAGCTCAGCCAAGAGAGTATCAGATTTCTTCCTTTGAGATTTACGAGGGGTTGGAAATTAAAACAAATAGCTAAGATGGTAATGTTATTTGTGAGCCTTGTGTTACCTCTTTTCTTTATAAAGCTTGTTTTAGAGTTAAGTGTAATAATACCTTACTTGCCGTATGCGCTGTGTGTTAGTGCTTTCATGTGGTTTAACAGGGCATGCTGGTCGAAATGTGTCGTTTCGGTATGGGTTGTGATACTGATTTATGTCGTGATAAACTGGGCAGTTATTATTCCAATCTCTTATCTCTATGATACAATGATGGGTAGCTTTAATCGCGAATCGGTAGCTGCGCACACTGGGCGTCTTTTAACTGATTTTGATAGTATCTGCTCCTTTTTTGCCAAGCTGATCCCTGCAAAATTCGAACAGGGCATGTTTTTATTTGTGTGTGTCCTGAATGTGTTACTGGTGTGCTATGTGATTAGATGTCAGTGCAGCAACAGCGGTAGGTATTATGCTGCCCCTGTAACCAGGAGAAAACACCGAAAGAAATCAGCTCATGAAGAGAAGGATGATGACTCAGAGCCTTCTAAGGCAGAGCCAGCACGGGACCCAGGTGAGGGCCCTTCTCAGTCAGAGTCAGGGCCTGACACAGATGGGGGTTTCCTTGATTGTCTTTTTAAAGCAGACCCATCACACAAGAAAGATCCTTCTAAAGCAGAACTATCACAGGAGGACTCGGACTCGGACGTAGAGATAACCTACCACTCCTTATCCCTGAAAGAACTGCGAAGTATAAGGAAAGACTTTAGTCGTCATGACTGTGAGCCAATTATTACCTGCTTGCTCCGATGCTGGGATAATGGGGCGGATAGCATAGAATTGGATGGTAGAGAAGCCAGACAGTTGAGATCCTTGTCCAGAGACGGTGGTATTGATAAAATGCTTCCAAGAAGGTCAAACACTATCAGTCTCTGGAGGCGACTCTTGTCAGCTGTAAAGAGCAGGTATCCCTATAAAGATGATGTTATGAGCCACCTAAGCAAATGGATCACTATAGAAAAAGGTATTAACTACCTTAGAGAACTGGCTGTGCAAGAGATCATTTATAGACACCCACGGGACATTGTAGATCCTGTAAATCCTGATGAAGTGGAATGCAACCGATCCATGTTCCGGAAGGTTGTGAAGAGTGCTCCACCGACACATACCCATACGTTGTCAATATTAGTCTGGGGAGAAGATGCTATGGCACGACCTAGTGTGGGCGAAATGGCTAACTGTATGCGACAGTATGAAGATAGTATTTCTTCCCCACTGCAGGCCCGTGTCTCGGCTGTGGGAAAAGTGACTTCTAAGGAAGACAAAGACTCATTGAAACAACTGTCAGACAAACTGTCCAGGATCGAGAATCAACTTAAATCTCTACCTACACAGGCCCGCGTTGCAGCCTTTAGGAGGAAACGCCCTCCTACTGGACCGGCTCAAAGGAAACGGAACACATCACGAGGTATCCTGTGGTTTACCCTGCGTGATTATGGGGAGGACATGAACAGATGGCATGGACAACCTACCAGTACCCTACAGGCACGAGTACGTGAGTTGCAAGCTAAAAGAAATACCAGAGAGGATTTTCCTAGGAGGATGGCTGCTCCAGTTACCAGTGAGAAGGACTCCAGTCACTATAGATGGGCCTCAGGTCCCTATTTCCCAAATATGAATAGGGGAAATGAAGGTCCAATCCCCGTGAGTTGCACAAACCCAATCTTTAATTAGAGGGGCCCTGCCTCCAGCCAGGAGGAGGACAGGGATAACCGAATTTATTGGACTGTGTGGAATCGATGGCCTGGCACATTAGAACCACAAAGGTATCGAGCCCTGGTAGACACTGGTGCACAGTGCACCCTAATGCCATCGAATCATAAAGGGACAGAATCTATCAGTATTTTGGGAATAACAGGGGGATCTCAAGGGTTATCTATATTGGAGGCCGAAGTGAGCCTAGCTGAAAATGAATGGAAAAAGCACCCCATTGTGACTGGTCCAGATGCTCCATGCATCCTTGGCATAGACTACCTTAAGAGAGGGTATTTTAAGGACCCAAAAGGATATAGATGGGCCTTTGGTATAGCAGCTGTAGAGACTGAGGACATTAAACAGCTGTCTACCTTGCCTGGCCTCTCAGAGGATCCTTCTGTTGTGGGGTTGCTGAAAGTTGAAGAACAACAGGTGCCAATTGCTACTGCCACGGTGCACCGACGACAATATCGCACCAATTGAGACTCCCTGATCCCCATTCATAAACTGATTAGACAATTAGAAAATCAAGGAGTGATTAGCAAGACTCTCTCACCCTTTAATAGTCCTATATGGCCAGTGCAAAAGTCTAATGGAGAATGGAGATTAACTGTGGACTATCGTGGCCTAAATGAAGTTACGCCACCTCTGAGTGCTGCTGTGCCAGACATGCTAGAACTTCAATACGAACTGGAGTCAAAGGCAGCCCAGTGGTACGCCACGATAGACATTGCTAATGCATTTTTCTCTATTCCCTTGGCACCAAAGTGCAGGCCACAGTTTGCTTTTACCTGGAGAGGTATCCAGTACACCTGGAATCGACTGCCCCAAGGGTGGAAACACAGTCCTACTATTTGCCATGGACTGATCCAGACTGCACTAGAAAAGGGTGGAGCTCCAGAACATTTGCAATATATTGATGACATCATTGTATGGGGTGATACAGCAGCAGAAGTTTTTGACAAAGGGGAGAAAATCATCCAAATTCTTCTGAAAGCTGGTTTTGCCATAAAAAGAGGCAAGGTCAAGGGACCTGCCCAGGAGATCCAGTTTTTAGGGATTAAATGGCAAGATGGGCGTCGCCAGATCCCGATAGAGGTGATCAACAAAATAACAGCTATGTCCCCACCAACTAACAAAAAGGAAACACAAGCCTTCTTAGGCGTTGTGGGTTTCTGGAGAATGCATATTCCAGATTACAGCCAGATTGTACGTCCTCTTTATCAAGTGACCAGAAAGAAAAATGATTTTCAGTGGGGCCCTGAACAGCAACAGGCTTTTGAACAGATTAAACAAGAGATTGTGCATGCAGTAGCCCTTGGACCAGTCCGTACGGGACAAGATGTTAAAAATGTGCTCTACACTGCAGCTGGGGACAATGGTCCTACCTGGAGCCTCTGGCAGAAAGTGCCAGGGGAGACTCGAGGTCGACCCCTAGGATTTTGGAGTCGAGGATACAAGGGCTCTGAGGCCAATTACACCCCAACTGAAAAAGAGATACTGGCAGCATATGAAGGAGTTAGAGCTGCTTCAGAGGTAATTGGTACTGAAGCACAGCTTCTCCTGGAACCCCGATTACCAGTACTAGGCTGGATGTTCAAGGGTAAGGTTCCTACTACTCATTATGCAACTGATGCTACATGGAGTAAATGGATTGCATTAATTACACAGAGGGCTCAAACAGGAATCCCTAATCGCCCAGGAATCTTAGAAGTGATCATGGACTGGCCAGAAGGCAAAGACTTCGGAATGCCACCAGAAAAGGAGGTAACACGTGCTGAAGAAACCCCACCGTATAATGAACTACCAGAGGATGAGAAGCAGTATGTCCTGTTCACCGATGGATCCTGCCGTCTTGTAGGAAAGCATCGGAAGTGGAAAGCTGCTGTATGGAGTCCTATACGACAAGTTACAGAAGCCACAGAAGGACAAGGTGAATCAAGTCAATTTGCAGAGGTAAAAGCAATCTGTGGGGTTCCCACGGGACAATGGTGGGAACGAGGTACTGAACGAGCTATGTCCAGGCATGTCCAGGGGGTGGTAATGGGGTGGTAATGAACTAGCCAATCATAATAAAGAACAAGGACTTTGGCTATGAGAAAAATAAGATATGGGGAAGTTGAAAAATAAGAAAGAATGCTGCACCTGCAAGATATAGCTTTTTAGCATAAGCCAATCAGAACTAATATAGAGGTGTGTGAACAAAGCATACTAACCAATCATAATAGAAATGACATGTACACAGAGTGTGTACAAAAACAGAATAGTATAAATGTACCCTCAGATACGTGAATAAACGAGATCTGCTTAACGATCATGTTGGTCTGCGTGCGGTGTCTCCGTGCCCTCTCGCGAACACTGATAAGTGTCGCCCGGGACAGGGACTCTTCGGCCCGGAGACTGCGGAGAAGCAGCGGACAGCGGGCCGAAAGGGGGATGAGAGGAAGCCAGCTGTAGAGTGCTGCCCCGGCACTGGATTTTCGCACCGGCAGGAACGGATGCGGTAAGCCCGAGTTTTGCTAGCAAAGGAAAACCTGGGTAGGGCTTCCCAGGCAGCTGGGGGAGGAATGGGGTCTACCCTGACCAAGACAGAAGTGGCAGTGGTGAAACTCCTCCAACATATACTCTCTGAGAGAGGAATTAAATATGACGAAGCTGCGTTAAAGCAGTTACTGTTTTGGGCAAAAGACAAAGGACATTTTACAACCTTTAATGATGTCTTTGAAGTGCCTTTATGGGAGAAGATTGGTGACTCTCTCTGGAATGCGGTGTCAAGTGGTGATAAGGAAGCCTTTAAATTGTCTGCTACATGGAAGCTGGTTAGTGAAGCGTTAAAAGGAATAAAAGCAGAGAGAGAAGTCACACATTCAGCTTTTATGGCTTTAGGACCGCAGACGTCTACTATCCCCTCACTGTTTGCGGGACCAACACCTCCCACGGCCCCGGTGGCTGTACTGGTGGCAGCTCCTTTATCGCTGTCGGTACGGACGGCTCTGAAGAAAGCTGAGGAGCGGGGAGCAAGTAAAATAGATACAGATCCATCAGGACTGATAGTGTGCCCTAAAACACGAACTCGATTTGGACTAATTGATTCAGACGCTGAACAGGAGATTTGGCCGAAACCCCCCTCCGAAACCCCCTCCCTCTCATTGATCTCTCTACGGATGAGGCTGAGCAGGAGGACAAGAAGGAGGGTAAAACTGTTTCGTATCCACCTTTACCGGATTCGCCGTTTCCTGAGTCTGTTGAACAAAGTTTACATTCCGGCGCTAAACAACCACCGTTAAAGTCTCCAGTTACGGAGTCAGCAGTACCAGAGTCACAAGGACTTAAAGGACCGTTACCATCAAGAAATGGACATGAACTTGACGTTACAGAGCTTGGTAGACGACTGGAAGAATTAAAGACGGAATTGCAGCAGCACCGTTCAGCCAACGCCTCAGGACACGTGACTATGTCTCCCCAAAACCCCCCTCTGTGTTCGGGACAAGTATTAGGGCCACCTCAACCTCCTTTGCAAATCCCTACTCCACCTTTAGATCAGGGCGGGGGGGAGGTTTGCGTCCATCTGGTAATGTGCAGGTGAGGGAGAGGGTCAGCTTCTGCCCGCTTATACAGGGGAAGGGGGGGGAGGTGAGGGAGGAGTGAAATGGAAAGGGGTCATTCGAGATGCGTTATTAGAAGGAGTTATAATTCCACAAGCATATCTGGTGATTGTGGGTGCGGGTCCTGAGGGAAGAAATATTTGACAACTGTTAGATTGGAAAATTGTAAAAGAAGCATTGTTACTACAGTTAGAGAGGGACAACACAGATGAGGACTGCAGGAAAGTTGCTGCAGGGATGGCAAATAGTGACCCCACCTTAACCAAACTAATGGATGCTTGTGGGAAAGTAGGAACCACTACATTTCAGATGGAGCATTTAGCAAAAACTTTTGCGGCGGCAGTTAAGGTAGTTCATCGTTGTTATACATGCGAACAGGAAGGTCACTTTAAGAAAACTGCCTTAAGAAGTCGAAGCTGAGTGGGGAGAGACAACTCTGTTTGATGTGTCATTGCTGTGGGAAGCTAGGGCATTTTGTGAAGCTGTGCAGGTCTAAGTATAATGCTCAAGGTCAGCTGATAACAACCAGCTGCAGAGCGCAGGACTGGTGTTTCCACACGGGGTTAACCTGTGCGGCTGCCAAGCCTTGGACCTGTGGCAAACAGGGATAATGCTAATGCTGATTGTCAAAAGATCATTGAAGCTTTACCTGGAAAAACAGATTTGAATGCTATGATAAAGGCATGTGCAAAAGTGGGTACTGTGGAACATAAGGCTCAAGTTATGGCTGCGGTCGTACTTGGGGCTTACGTCGTCACAATTGCAGTCTCTATTCCAATTATTAACAGGGGACACAACTTTAACAGCACCGCGACACACTACTTCAGAGATACAGCAACTGATTACAGAAATAGAAAGCAGGCTACATTCCAAATTTGTACATCGTATTGATTTGAATCAGGAAATATAAATTATCACTTTGTTTGATAGGCAAATTCCGTATGCAATAATTGGTCAATGGAATTCGGAATGATCAGATTCGTTACAGAGCTATTGGCACAGATTATCATCAAAGGACGAATGCGATGTTGGGAGCTTGTGGCCAGAGATCCTGCATCACTAACTGTTCCTATTGCAGCTCAGTATTTTGAGTGGTGTATGGCTAATAGCTTTGCTTTACAAACAGCTATGTAGAATTTCTCGGGACAGGCTGTTGAGTGCGGAACTTCCAATTGCCACGGGAGTGTGGTGTACAGACACTCCTGTGGATGGAATTACCATTTTTACAGATGGATCTGGGAACACAGGCAAGGCGGGCCTTGTCTGGTATTCTGACGGCAAGTGGGAATCTATGGTAGTACAAAAAAAAAAGGGTTCACCTCAGGTGGTAGAATTACGAGCTGTATTAGAAGTGTTTCAGAATTTTCCCATTCCCTTTAATTTGGTTACTGATTCAGCATATGTAGCTGGCATTGTAAAACAATTGGATAGATCTGTTATAGACAATACATGTAATCAGTGTGTTTTTGAATTGCTGCGAGCTCTGTGGCAAGAAATTCAAATCCGAACTGCATTGTTTTATGTTTTACATGTAAGAAATCATACTAATTTGCCTGGGTTTATTGCAGAAGGCAATGCTCGACCAGACTAGACATTACCGGACTAGACTTTACTGGACTAGACTCAGATGTTATCTATTTACCTATCAAGAAGGAATATCTACAGTGGTTAACAAATCAGTCAACTATTTTTCAAATAGCCTTACAGGACTTTACTGGACAATTGTTAACACATTTACCAAAAGATAAAAAGCTACAGTTTATTTGCAAACAGGATTGGGAAGAAAAACCTATCAGATCAGAGATACCTGTGACTGGACTAACTGTTTTTACTGATGCAGGAAAGCGATCACATTCAGCAGTTATTACCTGACAAAAGGATGGACAATGGAAACATTACAAATTCTCAGGGCAAACTGAGGACTCATTGCAGACATTTGAACTTTTTGCAATATACCAGGTCTTTGTAAAATGGAAGGACTTACCTGTAAATATTGTAACTGACTCTCTTTATGCAGCAGGCATTGTAAATCGAATTGAAAGAGCTTTTATACGACCAGTGAAGAATATGCGACTTTACACCATTTTGCTACAGTTGCATCAGGCAATAAACCTCAGAGAGGTACCTTATTTTGTTACTCACATTCGTAGTCATCCATTTGATCAAGGTTTGAGCATTGGCAATAATAAAGCAGACACACTTGTGTCCTATACGCAAACATCACCAAATTTATTTGAACAAGTACACCTATCCCATCAATTCTTTCATCAATCAGCAAAAATGTTAGCGAAACAATTTCACCTCACCATGGCACAAGCACGTGAATTAGTTAGTGTTTGTCCTAGTTGTCAGAAAATTGGCATGGGAATTGGAACAGGGGTAAATCCTCGAGAGTTGAGTGCGTTGCAACTGTGGCAAATGGATGTTACTCACATTGTAGAATTTGGAAGGCTCAAATATGTTCATGTATCTGTTGATACGTTTTCACATATAATATGGGCAACAGCACAAACTGGGGAAACAGGTCGTCATGTCAAATGACATTTACTTGCTTGCTTTGCAAGTCTTGGGGTTCCACAACAACTTAAGACTGATAATGGACCAGCATACTGTTCATAAATTTTTCGTCAATTTTGTCAACTATGGGGTATTACACATGTCACCGGGATTCCTCATTCGCCTACGGGTCAGGCGATTGTGGAACGTGCTCATAATACATTGAAACAGCTTCTGCAAAAACAAAAAGGGGGAGAGGAAACTGAACCTTCTGAGAGACTTGCAAAAGCTGTTTATGTACTTAACCATTTAACTTTAGCAGGAGATAAGGAGCGACCCCCAGTTATAATACATTGGGAGGCAGTCCGACAGGGAGCAAGCTATGTGAAAAACAAAGGCAAAGTGTGGTATAGGGAACCAGGTACTAACAAGTGGTTAGGACCAGGGGAACTATTACTAATGGGTTGAGGTTATGCTTCTGTCTCTACAGGCACAGGAGTATGATGGTTTCTGATCAAATGTATTAAACCATATGTGGAGGTGGAATCCAGATCCGGAGATCCGACAGAGTAGCACAAGACAGCAGGGCAATCAGGGATGCAGCAGGAAATAGTTGGTTCAACAAAATCCTGCAAGAATTAGGTGGATTGTCTCTAAAAGGATGGTTAGCCACATTATTAGAGGGAATAGTTTATATAGTTGTGATTATAATTATCATAGGGATCTGCATGGGTTGTGTTGAGGCAATCATTGAGAATAGTATATGGAAGTAGTGAGATAATAAATCTAACTACTTCCAAAGGGGGAAATTGATACCGGATGGTTTAGCAACGGTTTAGCAAGAGTAGGCCTCAGAGTAGGCTCTAAAAGGCCTGCTCTGTGTTACCTTTATACAGAATCAGCTTTCCTGTCAGTAATTTTCCTTTCAGCTAGAATAATAGAGAATAACAGTATGTTCTGAAGCAAACTGCATGTTTTGTAGATAGAGTCTGCTTATGGGAATGTTTATAATAGGTATTATCCTACTTGTGTTACCCTGTTTGTTTGCATGTTTGCAGAGAACTGTACAACGAATGGTCAATACAGCCTTTTTGGCACAACAACAGAGAGCAGGATTTGTGGGTAACCAAGGCTGGGATTCTCTGACCGGGCTCTGCGAGACACAGGGAACCAGGTTTAAATAAGAAATGAAGACAAAAAGGACGAGACAGGACATGGCTCGTTCAAAAACAAAAAGGGGGATTTGTGGGGTTCCCACGGGACAATGGTGGGAATGAGGTACTGAACGAGCTATGTCCAGGCATGTCCAGGGGGTGGTAATGGGGTGGTAATGAACTAGCCAATCATAATAAAGAACAAGGACTTTGGCTATGAGAAAAATAAGATATGGGGAAGTTGAAAAATAAGAAAGAATGCTGCACCTGCAAGATATAGCTTTTTAGCATAAGCCAATCAGAACTAATATAGAGGCGTGTGAACAAAGCATACTAACCAATCATAATAGAAATGACATGTACACAGAGTGTGTACAAAAACAGAATAGTATAAATGTACCCTCAGATACGTAAATAAACGAGATCTGCTTAACGATCATGTTGGTCTGCGTGCGGTGTCTCCATGCCCTCTCGCGAACACTGACAGCCATCCAGCTGGCTTTGGACATTGCTGAACAAGAAAAGTGGCCAAGGCTGTATCTTTATACTGACTCATGGATGGTGGCAAATGCCTTGTGGGGGTGGTTAAAGCAGTGGAAGTGAAGCAACTGGCAGCACAAAGGTAAACCTATTTGGGCTGCTGAATTGTGGCAAGATATTGCTACTCGGCTAGAGAAACTAGTCGTGAAGGTATGTCATGTAGATGCTCACGTACCTAAAAGTCAGGCAACTGAGGAACATCGAAACAACCAACAAGCAGATCAGGCTGCTAAAGTGTTCCAAATAGATTTGGACTGGGAACATAAAGGTGAACTATTTTTAGCTCAGTGGGCTCATAACACTTCAGGTCATCAAGGGAGAGATGCAACATATAGATGGGCCCGTGACCGAGGGGTGGACTTAACCATGGACTCTATTGCACAGGTTATCCATGATTGTGAAACATGCGCCGCAATTAAGCAAGCCAAACGGTTAAAACCTTTGTGGTATGGGGGACGGTGGTTGAAATATAAATATGGGGAGGCCTGGCAAATTGACTACATCACACTCCCTCAAACCCGCCAGGGTAAATGTTATGTGCTTACCATGGTGGAGGAGACCACCGGATGGCTGGAAACATACTCTGTGCCCCATGCCACTGCCCGGAACACTATTCTGGGCCTCGAAAAGCAAATCTTGTGGTGACATGGCACGCCAGAGAGAATTGAATCAGACAATGGGACTCATTTCAAAAACAGTCTCATAGATAACTGGGCCAAAGAGCATGGCATCGAATGGGTATATCACATCCCCTATCATGCACCAGCATCAGGGAAAATTGAACGATACAATGGGCTGTTAAAAACTACCTTAAAAGCAACGGGGGTTGGAACCTTTAAAAACTGGGATAAGCATTTGGCACAAGCTACCTGGTTAGTTATCACCAGGGGATCTATCAATCGAGCTGGCCCTGCTCAGTCAGACCTTTTACATACAGTAGAAGGGGACAAAGTCCCTGTGGTGCATGAAAGGAATCTGTTGGGAAAAACTGTTTGGGTTCTTCCTGCTACGGGCAAAGGTAAACCCATTCATGGGATTGCTTTTGCTCAAGGACCTGGATGTACTTGGTGGGTGATGATGCAGGATGGTGGAGTCCGACGTGTCCCTGAAGGTGATCTAATCCTGGGTGAGAATACTTAATTCTGAACTGCATGATGTTAATTGCTGCATGATACTAACAGTGTTCATAAGTGTCTTTCAGGTTGAAGCAGTGGTGATGAGATTGGAGCTAGCTGCAAGTGGCGTCCAGTAACCTCCTCAAGACTGACATCTTTAACCTGCAACCCGTGGGCACAAACTGTGACAAAGCTCATACCATCTCTCCTACCCTAGGAGACTCCTAGCCAGATGGAAACTCACAATCCTGAACTAAATGAACTTGATGAACTTTTTTTTTGTATAGAGATGAATCATAAACTAATGTTATCTGTATATATTTTAAAATGAAAAGTTAGTGGTGATCTGAGTATGACGTGAATGGTATGGAATAAGGGGTGGAATGTCCTGGTTTGGCCTAAACCAGGCCAATTTTCCTTTCAGTGATTTTTACTTTCAGCGATTTTTACTTTCAGCTAAGTCTCCTCTAAGTAACTGCACTTTCTGAAACTAACTGCATGTTTTGCAGACACTGTCTGCTTCCAGGACTGATAACGCTCAAAGTTTGTAGTTATCGCTGAGGCACCGGTAGGGATGTTATGCAGAAAGGCTCTTGCTGTACTTGTTCTTAGAGAAAACCAAGGTCACTGCTGAATTCCTCACTGCTTACGAGTGAAGAGCCGAAGGGGGGGTTGCAGCTGCAGGGGGGAGCGGACAGGGCAGGTGACCCAAAATTGACCAACGAGGTATTCCATCCCATACACGTCATTCTCGGTATAAAGCGGGCGGATCACGAGGGTCTCGCTCTTTCTGCTATGGCCGGTGTCCAAAGAGGACTCCGTCTGTTTTCCTGCTGCCCCCGATCCCGATTCGTGCATTCCTGAATCCAGCTCTCGACCATCGCTAGGCCCAGCCTGGGCCTCTTCCCGGAGCCTGCCCTGCAGTGCCGGTGGGGACGTGGCTGACTTCAGGGGAGCTCAATCTTGGTTTTGTATATATATTTGTATATATTTGATTATTTCTATTATTATTATTATACTCTTTTTCATTATTATAGTTTATTAAAACTGTTTTAACTTTCTAACCCGGAAGTCTCTCTCCCTTTTCCCTTTCCCTTCCCTTTGCAGGGAGGGGGAGGGGATAACTGAGAGCATCTGCCACAGGTTTAATAGCCGGCCCAGCTTTAAACCGTGACATGTGTGTTTTCTTTTCTTAAATATGTGTAATTAATCTTTGCACCTCAGATTTGCTCTTGCACCCCTAAATTGGACAATTAAATTTTTTTTCTATTATCTTCAGATAGGAAAGATGCTGTAGAGGACAGACTGAGAAGGGGTTAACAGTATGTCCCAAACAGCTGTCTCGTGAAGCCCAGTAGGTTCAAGAGAGGGGTGGAGCATGTTTTTGCAAAACAACTCTCCGGTTATGTAACCAACTTGTGAAGAGCACATGCGTCCCCCTGTTCGATTTGGTAACAACTCCTCGGTTATATAACAGACTCGCTGACTGTGCATGTGTGCCTGCAGAAGGATGTGCCTTGGACACCCCTGCGTCTGTGCAGAACCAGGGGTCACATTTTGGCCACGTACCTGAAATTGAGGGGAGGGGGCTGGCAGACAACCCCGGGGACCCCAGACCTATTTCAGGAACTCTCTAGAAGTTACAACTGCACACGCGTGAGCTCTGACGGGACTCCTTCCCAGAGGCAGGGCAAGGGACTATAAAAAAGTGTGGAATCTGAAGCTGCCGGTTCAGTGCACCCTGCTACCCTTGCATATCTGTGGATACTTTCGGACTATACCTGCTGGACACGTGTTGAATTTGTCAGTGGACCCAAAGGTGGTGATATCTTTCCTATCTCTGCTCTTCTTCTCAATTGTTTCTCTTTCTCTCTATTCCTTTTTCCCCTATTTTCCTAACTCCTAAGGGTGATACTGCCAGCAGCACTTAGTGGTTATGAGAACTTTTGATTGTTGAGGTTTTACTGTTCATGAGGTTACTGTTGGGTTGTGGGTTTGTTATGATTCTCTTTATCATGTTTTGTAGTGAAGGTATGTTTTTGCTGATATCTTTTGCCAAATCCCTGTTCATTGTGATTTTGATACGTTCTCCAATAAATTGATCTTTTGATTAAGTCTCTAGAGTGGCTGAGTAACTCTGGGTTGCCACACACGGGATCTGTTAAAGTGAACCCCCCTGAGCCCACTGAGTGGGACGGGACCTGACAGATGCTTCCTCAAGGTGAATAAAAAAACCTTGACAAGAACTTAGTATAACTCGTAGTATTTTCTTATGTAAGTGTGACACAAATTCCTAAGAGCCTCAGTGAACAAAGTACATATTTGACTTGTGCTGAAAGCAAGGACAAAGGCGTTCAAACACACCTTGGTATTTCTAGTAAAGAATCTGGCTTAGGTTTCACAGAGTCTAGTCTTAGCAGATATACATAGGTATATCCCCTTTGGGGTGAGCATATTACACACTTAACATTAGTTCAAGCTTCCTACTCTCATACAGGCACCTTTCTTCATTCCAGTCTGTGAGTGACCACCCAAAATCTACACACACTACATACTTTAAAAAAAACACAAACAACATTTCCCCCCTCCCCATTTTTATGATCACCTTCATTATACACCAAGAAAAATGGTGTAAAGCATCAACCACATTGATAGTAGTTTGGATATTATGCATGTAAAATAAAACATCATTTCAAAGAGACCTAACAACAACAGAAGTGACAGGTTATAAGATTATTTAATACTTAAAAAATTGAGAAAGACAAGAAATATTAATTTAAATGTGAAAATAAAGGGTCCGAGTATGACATCGGTCTCTGTCAACTTGTGCTCTCTGCAATCTAGATCTCAAATTTATTTTCTTCCTTCTTAACTATTTTAGCTTTCTTAGTAGTGAAAACATTGAAAATTAATTAAAGAATCAAGAACACATCTTCATTGACTGTGTTTCTTGAAAAAAGATACATTTCTGAGATACTCATTTGGATTAAAGACTAAATTTTCAAGTTTCACATGTTTCTAGGAACAAAACAAAATCCCCAACCTTTACAGAACACCAAATATGGTCCAATAAAATTCATCTAGCATTTCTTCTTCTGCTGCTCCTTCTTTTTCTTATTTTCTACTTTCTCATCCTCCTCTACCACCATTGTGGCCATTGTCATCATCATCACCAAACAATAATAATATCCGTGGAGGGGGGGGGAATGTAAAACTTAAAAACTAAGAGAAATAAATGTGTAACTATTTGCGGTGGCATCATTATTGTTTTGTTCTTCCAGTTTCAGCTGCCAGAGAAAATAGGTGGACAAACATTTAAGAACATGTACTGACTGAGATCGTTTTCACCCGAAGCTGTACTATTCAATTATGGATTGAATAGCATAAAAGTAAGGCAAAGACAATGGGTAGGACTTTGAAATAGATGTTCCTAACTTCTAGATTTGTAGGCCCAATTTTTCAGATGTTGGCCTCCACCAGTACTGATTGAGAATTATGGAACTGGCTAAGGACTGAGCACGTTACAAAGAAAACTCCTAGGCTCCCTGTTAGCAAGTGACTCATTTTCCAAAATGCTGAGCACCTAGCAAGTAATATCAGAAATCTATGCAAGCTGCTGAGATCTCTCATTTAAAAAACAAAAATAAATGGGCCACTTCCTGTACACACTAAACATAAAAATAAACTTAATTTTACACTGTCTTTTAAAAAATGTAAACCTTAGTATGAACTTTTTCCTTCTTTCTAGCTTGATATTTTGTGTATTTCTGTCTAAGTCCCTTTACAAGACATTTGCTTTTATCAAGACGTAGATATCTTCACTAATGCATACAGAATTGTGATGACAGCTCTTGGAAGTCCTGAAGACAGACTATCTATATAATTTCTGTTTTTCTATGGTTTGTCTCAGGCAGCTTTTCCTAATCCATGTTCTGAGTCTGACCAAATATTGGGACAACAGGAATGTTATATCAAGTTTAAATTTGAAAAGACAGGTGGAGCTTTTGTATCAGCTGCATATGGAAATCTATCACAGCAAATCCAACTATTTCTTTTGGTAGCTGTAAGGTAACTGCTGAATAAATTGAAGGGGAAAAAAAGGCACAGAGCAGAAGTTGTAAAAGATTTTGGTTTGGTGCTTTCTGTAATTGCTGACATTCCTTGTTTGCTATGGCAAAAGTGTGGAGAACCCAAAATAGACACAATCTAGACAAGAACACACTTTATATTTGAAATAACAGCATTTGGAAATTTTTTTCCACACCAAATTGGGAAAAAACTACTATTTCAGCATAGCCTGAAAGACAAAACACCTTTACCATTATTGCTTATTCTGGTTTGTTTTTTTTTTGATAGAGAAAAATTGTTTTATTCTGAGCTTCAAATGTATTTTATCACCATCTTGAGCTGCTATAGTCATCAAGGATATATCTACACGTGACTTACATGTTTGATTCCATTGTTTTCAGTTTGTGTGTTACACCTTGTTAAGGGTGAGTCTTGTGAAACTAGTGATCCATATATAAGCAGAAATGTACAACAGGGATTCAATTCTACAGACTTAGACACAGGCAAAAATGATATTTAACCTATGGATATTTAACTTAGGGATATTTAACCTATCATTTCTGGCAGCTTCTCCATTCTCTCATCCATCACATCCATGGTCTCATAGAAAATCTGATTGAACCATACACCAAGAGTTCTTTTACATCACCTGTACCCTAAGGCAAGATTAATCATACCAAAGTCATTTCCAACAAACAGTGGTGTAGCGTGTTCTTTGAAACTTCTGATAAAGATACTGCAATCTTTAAATAATCTATTTGAGCATTTAATAATCTCTGACTTTTTCCTGAATGCCCAACTTAAGTTCTCTTGCTGCAATTAATTTTGTCCTAAAGATTTGGAGAATTGATTACTGCCTTTGTCTTTAAAAAATTTTTTAACTATTGGAAGACTACCATCATTATCTCCTCTGGATTCTTTTCTCCAGATAGGACATTCCCTGTTTACCATTTCCCCACCAGCTGCATTTTTTAGACTTCTGATTACACTCATCCTCTGTCATCCTCTGGGATATATCCATTTGGCTTTTTCCCAAAATATGATGAGCAAAATGAGATCCACTACTCCTTGAGTCTTACAATATTAGAGGAGAACTCCTTCTTGCAACAAACAAACAATACTCTTATTAATTCATCCTAGTATAATTTTTTTTTGGTGATAGTATGACAGTGCTGAATATTATGCAGCATGTGACTCATGAAAACACTGGATGCAGCTGATTATTCCTTTCTAAATTTAGAGTTGCATTAGCGCTGACAACATTTTAATCTTATAGTGTAAAAGGCGTCAGCCTGCTTCCATAAAAGAAGTGAAGCCTCTAAGATTATGATTCCTGTAATCATGAGCTCACAGGTCCCTAGAAGTTATTTGATTTACTGACCATCATGAAGCAAATTTCACATAAGGGTAAAAGTTTTAAAGATGGTTATGTTCTTACAAGTGTGATGCAAGTATTTAGCTAAGTAGAAGAAAAAGAAGGTAGAAGTATTATAATTGCTGAAAATATTTTAGCATGATCTCTCATGGTATTAGACATCAGTGAATCCACCCACACCAGACGTTGCCACCGTCCCATCCAAAATGCTCAACTGCAGAACTGCTTCAATGTTTTGAACAGCCAGAATACATGAAAACACAGCTAACTGTGGTACCCACTGATTTAATATTTACTTGAAAGATTATGATTCTAATAATTTTGGTCTTCTTGTGTTAAGCTTTGTTGACACTGGCATGAATTGTCAAAGATATGAATTCTGAGTTTGGTTGGGATGGAATTAATTTTCTTAATAAGTTTTCTTGCTTTTGATCTCCTTATTTTCTTCTCCATCCCACTGAGAGCTTAGCCGCCAACCAGGGTTATCCTACAGCACTACTACATTTATGAATCTTAAATGCTGTCTGGAGAACTTTATTTTTAAGATCTCAGGAACAAAGAACTGATTTTTGGTACCTGTCATAATGTAAATATTTGTTTTGCCAATCACATCTCTAACTTACATGAATTTGAATTTTATTAATGTGTTATCTCTTGCCACTGTACCTTTACTTCAAGGGCTATTTAAAGTGTCCTCATTAGACCTACTTTATAAAGTTTATTCTATGTTGGAAAGTTCTGTGGAATTCCATGCCATGTACAAGGGACACTATATAAATTTGATCCACAGATAATGGGAAATCAATGTTTGTATAATTAAGCTGAAGTTGTAAACACAGAACTTTAATAAGAATGTGAAATATATTGGGACTTGTAATCATACAGGCGAATAAGGACATAAATTCTTAGAGTTGGCTGTTATATGTATGGTATTTTGCTAAGAAAGAAAGAATGTAAATCTTTGGGCCATTATTTCATCCCCTCCTTTAAATAAACAAAATCCCTGGGAATCTTAAGAACACCATTATCCAGAATGCTGGAAATTAATAAAGAAAAACAGAATATATTGCAAATATTGAACAGTTATTAATCAAGCAGATCTTCCCCCCACCTTATAATGGGATATTGTTATGAGCTTACTCTTTAAAATATAGAACCCCATTCCAAAAGAAGTACTATTGCATAACTCATTCCTGATATGAGCTAATGCAAAGTAGAAGACTTCTATTAACTGTTTCTTGGAATGAATCCTTTCTAAGGCTAAAACTGTATTACCCAGAAAACCAGTAACATAACATTGCAAGTATAAAGTAGAAATATCAACTGCTGGGAAATAAGGTCTTTCTGGATCAGGAGTAATGCCCTTCCTAAGACAGAAGAGGGTAAAACAATTGCATTGAAATTATTTGTTCACCAATTTTGCCCTCCGTTATTAGAAAAAAGACCCTATGCAATACAATGGTACTGATACCAAATGGAGATAAAGTGTGAGGCCAAAAAATATTGGGAGTTATTTGCTTAGTTAACAATTTTATTTTCCATCCCAGTATTGCCAAAATTAACATAGTGATTCTGAAAGAACAGCAAGACGCAATGATTAAGGGCAGTGTACGTTAGAGTACTATTAGAACCAGGACCAATTCAAAAGGAACTTTTTTAAAAACTACTCCATTGTAGGTCAGAATATGAAAATAATTTCTTCCTTCTTTACACCTTTAATACCTTTTTTCCCTCTAAATCTCATATTACAATACAGCTGTTCAGGTTTTATGACAAAAAGGTCAACATGTCGCTCAACAATGAATTTGAAATGTGCCACCAGTAGTTAACTCAGAGTGCTGGTGTGTCAGCTAACATCACCTTTAGTGCCATGCACAATACGATTTTTATAGGCTTGTAGCAACACTTTTTTTCCCATTTAAGTACATTTTGAATTAAACTCATCCATTTTCTTCACACTTTCCACTCACTGAAATGCTTGGCAAGTCTGTTTTTAAAACTTCTGTCCTTACACTATTGTAAAACACTAGTGTTTCCCTGGTTTCCTCTAGCATATCATATAAAGAAATAACTGATAGATGTCCTTCTGTAAAAGCCCATTAAGTTGCTGAAAGTCTTTCCCATTTGGCAGTTAGTCCTTAAAAGCTACACCCTAGTAAAAACTTAAGTTAACTGTATTTTAAGTGCTGCAATGCATTGTTTTTATGTACATACATTCTTCTTTCATCTAGTCTGCAGTGTTTGGTGCACAGAATCCCAGGCAGGGGTGCTGCTCACAAGAGACATCCAACACCTCCTCATTTATTCAGGAGTCAGAGCCTTTTCTTTATCAATCAAGTGTAAAACTATTCCTTCTCACAGGATAGCATCCAAAATGCACATAATCCAGTCACAGAAAAATCTGTTGGTTTGGTCCAATATTCCTCATCCACACTGAATATCTAGTGCTTTCTGCTGATAAGCACTCACTCTTCAGACGTGTCTATCCAGCAGAAACTCTGGTATCATGTATTTAAACAGATTTAGGCCTTCTGAATGTAGTCTTTTGCACACAGTTACACAGATTCAGAAAGGAAAAATGCCCTTTCCCCAACTTAATAACCAGGTTGTTCAGCACTTTTCTAACAAGTAGGAAACATAAGTTTTGAACTCTTGCTGCTGAAGCATAAAAATAAATACGGATTTCTGTAAATACTAAAGCTTAGATATAAAGGCATGATTGATTGCTCTTTTGAATAAGTGTGTTTTAATGAGTTTGGGAATCCATAAAGGCATATAGGAAAGTTTCCATGCTAATAAGTAGTATTTTGTACCTCAGTCCTATGAGTTTATCCTGGTGTATAGTGTAGTCTCGTCTACTCTAGCAATAGAATCAAAGGTTCATTCTTTAGGAAAATAGTAAACTAAGAAAGAAGATGGGCATATACTGGAAAATACTGTATTGCTGTTTACAGGCAGCAAATGTTATTTTTTTCTGATACCCAGGGCAAATTAAGCATACAATGATGGTCTCTCACCAATGTAGTTACAGGGAACTAACAGCTGTACTCGTTGATCTAACTAATGAAGGAAATGAGGAGGAAAAAAAATTGTGGTCTCAACTTTATCTGGACCACTCACTGAAATACATGGACGAATATTGTTGCAATTTCTTATGGTCATAGCAGTTACATAATTTTGAAGCATATTTAATTAATTATAAAAGATTTAGTTTAGATTCCAGAATTTTAGCATGTGGAGCAAATTCAGCAGAACCGCTTACAAGGCAAGTCTAAACTATATTTTCAGGAGAGGTTTGAATGGCACCAAAATTGGGGTGACACAAATAGATAAGCACACACAGAAAATACATGCAAATAAGCATGCTCCAATCATGTGCAAAATGGTTTTTTCAACACAAAGGAAGTTAATACCTTCTATTTCTCTGCAGTTCCCACTTCAAGATTTCAAATTGTAATCGAGTACTTATCTTTACAACACCTGGCGAGGCCTGGTAAATAAAGTATTTTATTCCATTTTTCAGGCTAGGTGAAATGAATGGCTTATATGGAAGGAGAGCAGAATGCAAGAAATGCTAAATATTTGCATAAGTAAAAACTATCTTGTTGAAAAAATGGAAGCAGAAGGGTTAAGGATTCTAACAATTAGCTCCTCTACTAATTGTTTTTTTTTTTCTTTTTTATATTTTATTTAAAGAATCTAGTATGGCACAAAACTAGACAAATGGATGAACATATAGATGTCTAGTATAAGAAAGCCATTTAGGATGTGTCTATAGTCAACGGAAAGGAATACTTTCAGAAAGTACTTCATCCCATTCAAAGAGTTTGAGAGGTGAAATCTCTTCCAAGGCAATTCATCCTATCTGACACTGATCAGTGACTGTCCACACCACTTGAACTGCAAGGTTAATCTAACTGCCTAAATCTTAGGTAGTTGAAGATGGGTAAAATATATCTCATTCTGACGTTCTGTGGAAAAAGTTGTCTGCAGCAATTAGTAGAGTAACTAGCTGTTGTCAGTCAAGTTTTCTAGCTCAAGCTTTCTAATAAGCATTTCTGATAGGCAATGCATCTTCAGATGCATGAGTGATCCTTTAGAGGTGCTCATTATTTCTGTTAATTAATGAGGATGCCTAGACAATTATCTTAAAGTAAATGCCACCTTTGGATGGCTAGATATAGGTGAAATTAACTCAATTTCAAGTGATTTTAGGACAGTAAATCCTTTAAAACTCATGGTTGTGTAATTATTAGAGGAGATAAATTTCATAATATTCTCAGTTCATCATGTTTTTGACTTCATCACCACCATTCTTTGCATTATTTGTCTCTTGTTGAACATAATGGGAGGCAGATACTGGCTGAATCTGTCATTTTGTAGGCATTACTGTTTTGATTTTTCTTCCAAACATGAAGTACCTTCTGGTTACTGGTGGGTGTGTGCATGTGGATTCTAGTGATACAAACCCCTCCTTCTAGAGTATAGAAGAAAACTCAATCATTTTGCTCATATAGGCAGTGAAATTTCAAAAGCAGAGGACCTCTGGCCACAATAAAGACACTCTAAGAGATGATATCTCCAGTGGAAGTACTCCTACATCTGTCAAGATGTTGCTACTACCATTGATGACCAGCAAGAGGAGGCAGATCTGACAGAATTCTAAAAAAATATTATTACCTTGTACTGAAAAACGCTGTGCTTATATTTGCCTTATTACAAAAAATATTTGATTATATGCCTATTGGAAATATGTGCTGAAGATAAAAGTGTACTTAGGAACCCTTTAGAATAAAAATGCTTTTAAAATGAGGAATGTGACACCTTCTCTATGTGTAAGTGAATTTTGCAAAATTCGACTCTGAAGTAAAAGGTGAGGAGTACAGGAAAGACACTAAGAGGGACTAAGGGTAAGACTTAAGTATCCAATAAACAAGAACATTAAATATATGTTGTTACATCATCTCTCAACATACATGTTTTTCCATTTACGTCAGTGTAAATTGCACATTTTGTATAGACAGAAAACTTTAACATAAACAATCGCATGAAAGCAAAGCAAATAAAAGTTATACTTGAAATAAAATTCCATCTTTAAAACACTCCATTGTGTATAGGTTTAGCAGCACAGATGGTATGCTACTTTAAATCATTCTTTTCTGGTGTCATCTACAATAGTTAATTGTAAGGGGAGGGAAGAAAAGAATCCATGCATGTTTGTCTCTTTAATGAAGTAAACAATTTTCAGGACAAGTTTAATATACAGTGCTTTTGGTAATTGAAAAAGGCAACTGTCATGATTATACTGAAGTTTTGATTCAGCAATACTAGGTAGACACTTATGGCAATTATATTGTATGCATTATCTTGGCACATTATATTTATGCTGTCATTTAAAGTGTATTGTTCCAGAGCTCATTAGTTTACCAAAAAGAAAAAAACAAAATCTTTTCCAATTTTGCGAAGAACTTAAATTCTAAAGATATTAGTTGTCTACTGTTACTCCTAGCAGCTGAAGAAAGGCCTGTTTTGTTGTTGTTTTTTTTTTTAAAAAAAAATCTATATTCCTTTTTTTGTGCGTTTGATTGTGATTGAATTTGGTATGGGTTATGTCATAGTTCCACATCTGTGAAACAGTGACAAACTCTCTTACATGTAATCAAATCCTGCTACCTCTATGGCTTTACTCAGATCCTGGGTCAAAGAGGTCAGAATCTTGCTATATTTTTAATATAATAACAGAATTGATCCCTCATAAGTGTTAGAGACATCTTCAAGCATTTGAAAACAGTTTTATCCTCCTGCTAAATAATGAAAAATATTATTGATCATAAGTTATTGATAGGGGCAGCTTCCTATACTATTTCCTTCCCTTTCAAACTGAATTTTGAAGCTTATTGACAATATTTTGCTTCAGGGATCTTCAGGGAGATAATTCAAGGAGTTTAATATACATACATGATGTGAGCATACTTAACTGCATCTTAAACCAGAAAAAAAATACCAAGAAAATATTCGGTTTCTCTAGCTGAACTTCTGGTTTATTTCTAGCTTTCCCCAGCAGACTTCCCAGTTCTTCTGACTTGACTCTAAAAGGTATTGATTATTTCATACAGAAGTATGATTTTTTTTATATTTTTAGGGGAATTTCTTAATACATGCAAAATTTCTGGATGTTTACTATCATCCAATCTGCAAATGTTTGGTGTTTGTTCAATGCTAACAGAGAAATCCTTATCTTCTTATGAAGTTGTCAGGTTCTGAATCAAGTTCGTCACTTACCACAGCAAACCTAGAGTTCTAATGGTTGCCTGGCCCTTGGCCCTTGGCAGCAACTCGAAGTAAAGATACTGCAGTCAGTTCCACATTGAACTTGCCTTTGAATCTCGTGGTATGCTTTACTTGCCTGCAGGTAAAGCACCCCCAAGAATCCTGACACAAAATAAAATAGATCCAAGATCCTTGAGTTCGGATAAAGCACAACCAAGGCACAGTATCGATAAACCTATCTTTGACTTTATTGATTCCAACAACAAGGCAACTTCTTAGCATATAGTGAACAAGGAAGGGAGAGAGAGAGACAGAGAGGTAAGTAAGAGGAAGAGAGGAAAAGAGATCAGTTGAGAGGGAAAGGATAGTCACCACCCTGGATCCCATGGTGTCCTGTGGGTCCTCTGTTCGTCCTCAACAGTCAGTGGTGGGTGCACACATGGTGCGACAAAATGGCTCCTTTTTATAGAGAATTTTTGCACAGTCATGTTGATGCGGGGCCACCAGTCACAGTCACAAAGGTGTGGTTATCGTTTCACACCAATCACAGTCATGAAGGCATGGCATGTGCGATTCCCGTGCTGTAGGATTGGTTTGTCACTAAGCCGTCGCCTGATCGCCTCAATGGATCTCTCGGAGCTGGTGGAGGACTATAGGGCGGGGACACCATATGTCATTCACTGTGGAGGCTTGGTTAAGTGAGAGGGGGCATGATTTCATGCCACTGAGCAGTCTGAGCAATCCAGGCTTTGAGCAAGAGTTAGGCCCAGAGCGAGTCACCTTGGACTCTCCTTGAACACTGCAAAAATGCAACAAAACAAGGACTTGGCAGTTGTAACAAACAGATAAGAGAAACAGGAAAAGGGGAGGGGGTGCTCATCACTCTGTGTATCTAAATTTATAGACTAATCATATATGCTACTAGTACGCGTGGACAGCAAGGCTTTACCAATGGAAACGCGGGCTTTGGTGCGTGATCAGCGTGCTCTCTGCTTAGAGTCTATATATATCCTGTACGTGTAATCATTAAACGGAGAACTTCCATACTCATATTGGGATTGTGTCATTACTCCGGAACCGTCGCCCAGCACCCGGGAGCCGCGCCCTCAACTTCCCCTTTTCTTCAATTCACCCTTAGTCAGTAGGTAATTCCTTGCCTCAGAAAATGGCATCCAGGTCAGGTAGTCCTTCATCCCAGAAGATGGCGTCCGAGCACGTGGGATAGGACGGTTTCTGAGACAATGCCGAAGGGTGAGGCAAGGCGTATTGAAGAACAGATCCTCACAGAAGTTCTCTTACAAAGTTCTGAGCTGCATCTTTTGTTAGAAAATGCTTAATGTCAGCCTTCTGAAAAAAAAAAAAAGGAAATTAAGCGTACACATGTAATTGAACTACCACATAAAATTGCAAATAAAAGAAATGTTTCTGGTTTCATGGACTTCAGAAAGAGCTTTTCTTTTTTCTTAAGGTTTACTTGAAGATTTTCATATACGCATTTTTATCCAAAGTTTTGGTTTTGGAAAAAAATGTAAAAAACATTGATAAAATAGTGAAATAGTGAAAGTAATTTTCTACACCTTTTTATTTTTAGAAAGCAGTAGAGATAACAAACTATATCTTCAGGTAATATTTTAATTTTGCTGATCCACTTTCCCTTGCCTGAAAAATGGAACAAGCATATTTTGCTTTGTATTCAGTTGCCTCTAAGAGGATAAATTTTGACCCTGAATCTGAAAACACTTCTTCTTATGGGGAACATCTAATTTTGAGAAAATTACCTTCATACCATATTCTTAGATAGTATTAATATTTCTCAAGTTTTTAGTAAGATTCATCTGTCTCTTCAGAGTCTTTAGAGGATTTCTAGGTATACTATTTGTATAATACTGAATTATCCTGGCCAACCAGTGGTCCTCTGTGCATCGAGGTGATGCTTCAGGAATTCTGCATAGAAAAGGCAGTAATTTTTATCATACAGAAAAAATTAACAGTATACAAAATACAGCTCTAGGGAAGAAAAAAAGAAATTACAGAGAAATAGAACCTAAATCAAAAGCTCTGTCAGTATTTGCTAATAAGTTTGCTCCAAGTATCAGTAGAAACTCAGAGGAATTCCTTGTATGTTTCATAGAGGGAATTATTACTCTAATTCCAATACTATGAAAATATTTTTTCCTACTTAACAGTCCTCCTGCTATACTTACACGAGTCAATTGCTAAAATAAATGCTTACTTCCCTGTGGTGGCCTATTGCTTTTTTAATTGAATCCAGATTTTAAAATAAATAACAAACACTATCTCTACTCATGTTCTTGCAATAAACAATCCCAACTATAGCATTCTTACTAGAACACTAATATTACATTTGGGATATGAGGCTCTTCATTATTGGTTCTCTGCCTAAAACACTGGGAAAATAGACATGGTTCACTTCAATTTTGTGTAAGATTTATCTCCAATTTAAGACTGCATAACTGTCTGGAGGCTAGCAATGGGTAACTTCAGTATAGTAAATAGAATTTTTATCATCCAAAGCCTCTTTCTGTTTCTGAAAATCCTTTGCTTCTTACCTCTTGGAAGTTCTAAAGAGTGTGTGTTTGTATAGTTTCTCATAACAGCTCTCCTAAGTTTTCTTTTATATTGGAAATATTTTATTTTCCCTTAGGACTGGCAATGGTAGACATTTCATGGAAAATGTAATTATCATAATGCTTGTAGCCCACTTTCCTACATCTAAGAGTGCCTTGTTTGCTTACTTGTTCTAAAGACAGAAACATTTTTAGATCAAGATACAAACTTGTTAGCCAAACTCAGCCTTCGGGCAGTTATTTACTAGTAGAAATGAGGAAATATTAACAGTAAACATTTTTAATAAAGAAAAATAATATTAAAAGTTCCAGTGGTTATTACTTCAATTTTTTGAAATCAAACATCTATAGAACTTCATTTTCTAAGTAGATTTTTAATTTAAAAAAACACTATAAATACAAAGAAATACTCCAGCTAAAAATTATTTTACAAGTAGTATTAGACTAACACTTAAGTCTTCAAAACTTATAGCGTGCTGCTTTCTTAGGGTTTTTACTGATAAGGCTTTCATGAGGCCATTTTGTAGACACCAGAATCAAGATAGAGCTCTGTGACTACTTTAAGCCCCCTTCAAAAAAAAACCCCAACAAAACAAAAGATAAAGTTTTGTGGTGTTCAGAGCTCACTATGAGAGCTGAGACTTGAATAGTAAGCTAATTCCACTAAATTGCAAACAGAGTGTGTAGAGAAGCTAGCCATAGGGATTGTCTTTATTGTGTTATTGTCATTCAAAGTCATGTAAACAATTACCTATTTCAGCTGAGTGTCATCTAACATATGGATCTAATAGCTTTATGCCCATTTTAAATCTAATCAGTCTTCAACTTGGCTGTCATTAGGTGTGGAAAAAGCAGGTTTAAAGCAAAATTAAATAATTCAGGTCTGAAAGGACATTCAAGGAAAAACTTAAGCCCTAGCTTTTGATATTCACTAGAGAAAGACAAGTTTTCCTTTCTCCATTAACAGTGCTTCTTAAGAGCCACCACACACTCCTCTAGAAACAGAGTTTAGCTTCCTAAAACAGCAGGTTTACAAGGGTGCTGTTAGAGCTGGAGGATTTCACTTCAAAGGAAACATACCAAGTTTTCCCTTCCCCAGCCACACTCAATTAATATTTTGGTGCAGAGCTGCCAGGTGGATGGCAGCAAAGGGGTCTGAGAAACAGTGGCCATGATAAAATGTACTGGGCTCACAGGCATATTGAAGACTTCCAGACTAATAGAAACATAGCCATTTCATTGATGAAGGCACTGCTATCTCTGTCTGAAAGATAGACAGATGAACTACAAGTCTGTGTTGAACTTTGCTTTTTTCCATCATGAACAAATAACTTCCCTTATGTGACCTTTTTTTTCTTTTTTTAACAGTATGAATTTTAATATTTATTCACTCCTCTGATCAAGATCAGAGAGGGTTCTGTAATGTAGCATAAAGAATTCTAACTAGCAGTTTCTAAACCTGATGAATATTAACAGCCAAGTGTTTAACAGAGCCTGCTTAATGTCCTGGGAGAAGCACGGAAGGTGTATTGGCTTTAGAAAATGAGAGGCTATATTTTTCTAAGTATTAACTTTCCCGGCTGTAATCAGTGAGTAGTCTCAGTGAAGCTGCTTAATTTTAAAGGAAGTTCTATTCATAAAGCTGAACTGCCAAGCAGAGCTGCAGAGGGACTGAAAAGATCCCAAACTCATGTTACAGAAAATAAGTAAAATTATATTCTGGTATGTTTGTGAAATTAAAACTTTGTCTTCATCCTCAGTCTTTCATAATAGCTGTATGAAAAATTGCTCTTTCACCCATAAGTGTTCAGAGAGACTAATTCTAGTCCACCAGAATTATGGCAGAACCTTTGCTGATTTAATGGACACCAGAGTCTGGTCCAGAGCTAAAAACAGTGGTCACAGGAAGAAAAAATAGTAATGTCATACTTTTGCCCATTCACCTTATGGTTGGAGAACTCTTCCAGGAAGAAATCTGATTCAGTTCTCTCCTCTTTCTGAAAAAATTTAAGCCTATTTTTCTCATCTTCCGGAAGAATATCACCATCCTTTCCTCAGTTTCAGAAGTAACTCAGTTCAGCAAAAGCAAGTTTTATGTGTGTAGGGCCAGAGGGTGAGTAAAAGTGAAGAAGGAGATTTACTTTTGTGAACTGGTCCCAAATGTATGGAATTTGTCTTCTTGAAGATTTCTCTATACAGTCTGTAGTCCTTATGCATGCTATGTACCAGTAATCATGGACACACAGACTAAAAAGATTCTGGCTGATCCATTTTCCTACACGTAAACCTTTATTGACACCCTCAAAAGTTTTCAGGTGGTGATTTCTCCTGGAGCTTCCATAGTCCAAGATATTTCTGCTACCAGAAAAACTCATGTAGTTAATCTATGGCAGCATGTAGTTCCCTTCCCAACAACCTCCTTACACTCACAACTGGCTGTGATCAAAACATGGTTCTATAGCCCAGTGCTGCAGGATGCAACAGAACTGTACTCCATGCCTGGGACAACAATTGTTTAATATAAAAAGATAACACTTTTGTAGACTGCAGCAGTGGTCTTCCATCTGTCAGATGTATGTCCAACGTTACTAAGGACGGCAGATTTGAGTTTCCCGTTATACACGGCGAAACCCACATCATTTGTGCCCTGGGTGGTCTGATCACTGACTTACAGATGGAAATATTTTTTTTTGTTTTGCCATGCATTTAAACATACATAAATCCACCTTCTCCCCTAGATCATGACTACATATTTATTTTTGGGAGACGCACATGGAGAACACTAGAGTTTGGAAAGGAATTTTGTGAGGATCAAAACATAGTCCTGTGTATGACTGGATAATAACTTGAATGCATAGAAAGCTCTAAATGCTGGGACATCCACATGCTTCTGCAATATCAGAACACCTAAAGCGTTACAGTAATAGCAGTGTTGCTTTTGGATGAAGAAGAAAACCGACTGATTCCACAGTTCCTTTCTGACAAGCCTCAAACCACTTACACTTCTTAAAGCTAAAATTTTACATATGATTCTGCATCAGCTGAGCCCAGCTGCACTGATGAGTGATCAGCTGAAGAGACTAACCAAAATTTGTACCTTTTACGAACCTATCATCTGATAAAAAAATATTACAAGGTTCTGACATAAGACTGTGAATGTTGTCACATATGGTTTTAAACACCCTTTTTGAGCACCATTTATGATTTTTTGCTTAAACCAGAGAAAAAGAAAAAAACAAGTAAATTGTATTATCTTGATTTGTATGACCTAAACATAGTGTATATGTTTCCATTCATCATTTTTCTATCTTGAAATAAAGAGCAGATGTTGTTTTTTTATTGGACATACCAAACTGCATGTCACCCTGTGCAGAAACAGATGCAAGTTAGTTTTAAAAGAAATATCTTTAAAGATGCAGTTCCAATGGGATGAGGTATTCATTGAATTTTCCAGATATCTTGGATCTTTTCAATGGTTAGGGGAACTTTCAAGACTATGTTTTATCCTGGTTTCTGGGGTCATTTACATACTACTACCACTGTGAAAACAAATCAATGGTACCTATCTCAAGACATCCTCCTAGCAACTGGAAAAATAGAGTAGTTGGAAGAAGCATTCAAAAACAAATGTTAAGACAAAAGCTTATCTGTATAAGAAAAACAGAAGAATTTTTCTGGGGGTAAGCTCTGGTAAAAAATAATGCTTCAGAAATATCTTCACTTTGCAACTGGAGCAAATAGAGTAATGATTCTTATTAACAATGCAGGAAGGAAAGCCTACAGAGGTATCATTTCTAATTTAAGTTTCCATGGCTCTAGTCAACTCTAGTCAACTAAGCATGTAGTCATGGTGTCAGAAGGTCCAGCAGCTCCCCATGGGCTGGGGGTTGAGAGTGTTGGAGGCTCCCTGGGGTCAGTCAGGGCAGGGCCTGGCAGCCAGGGCCTGTCCCATCATGCCAGCCAGGAGCTGGGAAGCTGGGGGAGCACCAGGACAGCCTCAGCCCTGGACATCCGGTACGTCCCTGGGAACAGGAATGAGCCAAGCATGTGCCGGAGAGGACCTGGTGAGGAGCTGGAGACCAGCCTTGCTGCAGTGTTGCTGGGGCAGGGGCTGACAGCTCCCGTGGGCTGACATGGGGTCCTGGGCTGTGGGCAGGGTGGGGGACAGGAGGACAGGGACATTTGGTCCTGCATGCCCTCAGGACCCAGACAAAGTGCCAGTCCTGGGTACAGCCACAGGGCTTCCTCAGAGCAAAGACAGCATTTAAGGGAACACAAGGCTTATATGAAACTGTGAGCAACCTATTTTTTATTTGCAAAACATTAGAAAACTTGTTTATTTTTCCTCTAAGGCTGCTTTTACTTTTTCCTTCCTCCCAAAGCGCTTTGCTCTTCAAGCCATTACTTTTTTTTTTCCTTAAACAGCTTCATTTAGAATATATATAACACTTTCTGTTGTACTATACTGCTTAAATTATTTACTATCAGTGTTCTTTATTGAAATGCAAGAAAAAGTTTATTCTCAGAAAAATGAAATAACTATTAACAGTAAATTGGACTTCATTACATTTTCATAAGTCTTGATTTAAGATGATTATAAAATTAGAACTTCATTGCTATAAATGCAAATGTCTCCTTCATAGCTTATTTTATTATTAGTTTATTTTTACAGCCCCCAGTCTTGTCAGAAAATTGTGTGGTTAGTAAATTATTTTTACAAAACACACTGTAAGTTTACTTTATACACACTCAGTAAGAATGGAGGATACCTGCTGGTTCAGTTATTTTATATAATTATGTTTTTGACAAAATTTCTTTTGGATGGATTCAGTTGTTATGCAACTTAATGTCAAAAACCGAAATGATTACACTGCTTGCATAAATGCACTAAGAAACCAAATGCCTTAGACTTTCAAGAGATCAATTTGGCAGCTTTTGGAGACACATTTAAAAAGTGGTAAATTGCCCATTATTCTTTCTCTTTTACAAACCTTCAAGGATCTAACCAATAAGTTCACAACTACCAAATGAGAGTGTCTCAGTAGTGTCTTTTCCTTGTGTCTTACACAGACCTTAAGTAAAACTTAGTTGTTCCATTCGGTGTATTTATGTTCTGTTTTCTGGCATTACCAGCCCTGTCAACACATCAGTCCCATGTCCTCTTTGTCATGTTCCTTTGTCATCTTTGCTGGGAGATGACAGCAGATGCTGAATCTTTTCTAGAACTGTATGCATACAGGTTGGCCACCCTGTAGCTTCTAAATAAAATATAGTACAAATGCATCTCCCCCATACCCCAGTAGTCTCATTGTTACCCAACTATCAGTTCTCAGCAAACCTGTATGAACGTAACTTTTCTTGAGATTTCTTTAACACAGTCAATATATTCAAATTTTTTTTGCAAATAGGTGGAGAACGAAGCACAGAGTGAGATGACACAGGTTAAGGTCAGTGTGATTGTAGAGTGTGTTTATATAAATTTCATTTCCTGGAATGGAATATATATATATTCCATTTCTAATTGGAAATCTCAATTAGAAAGCTCTGACTGTTTCTCCGGGTAAGCTTATAGTGCAAAATAAAACTGCATTCATGACTATAAAATTAAATAAAATCTTCATTAACTGTGAGACAGAAAATATGAAGAATATGTGTTTTGCAGAAATTCCCTTTCTTCTTTTTTTTTTCCCTTTCTTTCTTTCCCATACTTATACATTACTTCATCTACGATTAGCTAGCAAGTAAAGATCACATTTGTGAAGTCAGGACACATGGCACTTCGGTTATATACATATATATACATAGGATATACATTTTAAATTCAGAGTCACACATACTGCATGTAAGTTTATTTTCAGTGAAAATTGGTATTGCTGACAGAACAATTTTAACAACTGTTGTAAAGTTCCCTTTCATCTCAGTATATGCAGAATTGGGATGAATATGTTTCAATGGGCAAAAAATGAGGGCAATCCTCTAGAATATAAAAAAGTTTTCATTTTATTCTTCTTGGCTCTGAGCCATTCAGACTTCCATTCACTCAAATAATTCAAATAATTAACATCATGCTTTAATACTACCTATTTCATTTGAATACCATATTCTGTATTTACCATAGACAGGCCAAGCTGTTAAGACTTTCTTGTTAATCCAAGGAATTTCAGTATAGGAGACATGTATAAGGTTTTATTTATTTATTTAATTAATCATTTCACCAACTTGCATTCTTACATAGAGGTTACATGGGAATAAAAAATACTTAGCTATGATTTTTTTTTCTTAAACTGGAATGTTACACAGTTCCAACCATATACAACCATATTGTTATTTTTGTTATTTAAGCTGTTATACGGTTGAAATAGCAAAACTGTCACATATGGACAAGCCTTTAGGCACCTACATGGGCAAACTCTCTGCTTCTGTCTCTGTTATTGGCTCTTGTGTCTTAATGCTACAAAAGACATTGTCTTATGTCAGCATTTTGGTCTCATGCTAGCCTTCTGTGACACAAGTTCCATTAGCAATTTATAATAGGTGAAGTCTGGAGTTGCAATAAATTGCTATAGAGTCATTAACTCTTATATGTCTGTATAGATTTATCCATTAGAGAGGTAGGCCTTTTTTTCTTTCTTCTTTTCCTGCAGTTCTGCAGAAACATACTTATTTTCCTAGATCCAATCTCCTGAAAAATAATTCCTTGCCTGGCAGAGCAATTTCTACTGAACAGCATTCCTCTGCTTTTTATTTTTCAGTCCTCCCTGGCTTGTTAACATTCTGCTATCAATTTTAAAGGGATTAGAACTTCTCCCTACAAGACTGCTTTATCTGTTCCGGGTCCCATTTCTTAGGACAAGATTTACTGCATGAACAGGCCAGTGCACAGCAATTAAGATGGCACAACTTAGGGAGTCATTTGACTTCAATCACTGCCACCTATATTCTGGTATGCAATGTCATCAAGAACTTCCATAAATTACTGAAATTGTGGCATTATCTTAAATATATATATGTACATACACATATATATACACACATGCCCTTCTATTTATGTATACAGGATTTTCCTCTTTCTTTCTATATGTGTATGTATATATCTTAGAATAATAAAATCATAGACTGATTTGGGATGGAAGTGACCTTAAAGATCATCTAGTTCCAACCCCCCTGCCATGGGCAGGGACATCTTCCACCAGACCAGATTGTTCAAAGCCCCATCCAACATGGCCTGGAACACTTCCAGGGAGGCGGCATCCACAACTTCTCTGGGCAACCTGTTCCAGTGTCTCACCACCCTCACAGGAAAGGATTTCTTCCTAATATCTAATCTAAATCTACCCTCTTTCAGTCTAAAACTGTTACCCCTTGCCCTATCACTACATGCCCTTGTACAAAGTCCCTCTCCTGCTTTCCTGTAGGCCCCCTTCAGGTACTGGAAGGCTGCTATAAGGTCCCTCCAGAGCCTTTTCTTCTCTAGCCTAAACAACCCCAACTCTCTCAGTCTGTCCTCATAGGGAAGTACTCCAGCCCCCGATCATCTTCATGGGCCTCCTCTGGACGCACTCAAGCAGATCCATGTCTTTCTTATGCTGGAGACCCCAGAGCTGAACACAGTACTCCAGATGGGGTCTCACAAGAGCAGAGTAAAGGGGCAGAATCGCCTACCTCGATGTGCTGGCCACGCTTCTTTTGATGCAGCCCAGGATGCGATTGGCTTTCTGGGCTGTGAGCACACATTGCTGGCTCATATTCAGTTTTTCAACCACCAGTATCCCCAAGTCCTTCTCTGCAGGGCTGTTCTCAGTCCACTTATCACCTAGCCTGTATCCCTGTTTGGGATTGTCCTTACCCAGGTGCAGGGTCTTGGCCTCATTGAACTTCACGAAGTTCGCACAGGCCCACCTCTCAAGCCTGTCAAGGTCCCTCTGGATCGCATCCCTTCCCTCTGGAGTATCAACCACACCACACAGCTTGGTGTCATCCACAGATTTGCTGAGGGCACACTCAATCCCATTGTCCGTGTCCCCAACAAAGATCTTAGGCAGTGCTTGTCCCAAAACCAACCCCTGAGGAACGCCATTCGTCACTGGTCTTCACTTGGACATCGAGCCATTGACTGCAACTCTTTGAGTGAGATCATCCAGTCAATTCCTTATCCACCGTGTGGTCCATCTGTCAAGTCCATGTCTCTCCATTTTAGAGACAAGGATGTTGTGCAAGACAGTATCAAAAACTTTGCACAAGTCGAAGTGGCTGATATCATTTGCTCTTCCCTTATCCACCAATGCTGTAACCCTATTGTACAATGCCACCAAATTTGTCAGGCATGATTTGCCCTTAGTGAAGCCATGTTAACTGTCACCAATCACCTCTCTGTTCTCCATGTGCCTTAGCATAGTTTCCAGGAGGATCTGCTTCATGATCTTGCCCAGCACACAGGTGAGACTGACTGGCTTGTATTTCCCCAGTTCATCCTTTTTTCCCTTTTTGAAAACAGGGGTTATGTTTTTCCTTTTCCAGTTAGTGGGAACTTCACCAGTCTGCCACAACTTTTCAAATATGATGGATAGTGGCTTAGCAACTTCATCTGCCAGTTCCCTTAGGACCCATGGATGCACCTCATGAGGTCCCATGGTCTTGTGCACCTTCAGGCTCCTTAGATGGTCTCTAACCTGATCTTCTCCTACAGTGGGCAGTATTTAATTCTCCCATTTCCTGCCTTTGGATTCTATGAATTGGGTAGTTTGGCTAAAGCACTTGTCAGTGAAGACTGAGACAAAAAAGTTGTTGGGTACCTCAGCCTTCTCCATGTCAGTTGTTGCCAGGTATCCTTTTTCACACATCATGGTGGGGGTAAAGTTTCTTTCACCTTATCTGTCTATCTATTTATCTATCTATATCTATATCATCTATATCTATATCTAAAAATATATACATATGTAAAATATGTATACATGCACACGCATACACTGACATAGAAGACGTACTAATTCAAATATTGTCTAATTATCATTATTATAAAAACATTTACTTGACTTTTAAGGTGCTGTTACTTCAAAGTTCTGCCGTATACTAAGAAGAAAATCCTTCTACCATACATATAATGGTCATTTGTAATAATACATAGTAAAGTTTCAAGGGAGTTGGTTAGACTTAGATTTTCTTTGATGTGTTTTGGGTGAGAGGTGTTTTTTTCTTACTCTTATGAGAAGCACTTTACAGATTACTTCAGAATCCCTTTAAACTTTTTTTTTTAGGGGGAAAAAAAAAACCAACAGAAAAAAGAAACCAAAAAGAAAAGTGATGTTTTCAATTGCTACATGTAAGATCATATAAGCATGCAAATTTTTGCCCCAGACAAATTAAAGACTGCACTGCACATGCATTAGCTATGCAAGTTTTCTGATTATGATAAAGTTAGTTACATAGACAAATGTAATAAAACCCCCAAGGACAGTTTATCCACTCTATGGTATACAGAGAACAATAGCAGATTATATTGAATACTGCTAGTACAAAAACAGTTAAATTGGACTTACAAAGTACAATGAGAGTTCACAAATCTGACACTTCTCAGTTTCACTTGGGCTGAAAATACATAGAAATGTCCAGAGTCCCTGAAGCACATCAATAACAACTTTCAAACAAAAAGAAAGATTACACATTTTATACTGTTGCAGGGGTGGGAGAAGAAAGCAGAATTTGTCTGGTGTGAATTATCCTTTGTTTTCCAAATTAAGTTCATCCAGTTCTAGAAATGCTTCTTAGGAAGTTGTTTTTAGGGTTTCTAATAAAGGTCATACACTCTAAATAGGCTTATCCATTGTGTGAATGGAGTATTTACCTACTTAATGCCATCTAAATGTTCCTTAATAATGTATTGTGTTCTCCTCACTAAGCCTGTTTGCTGAACCATTACACAGTCAAAATTATTCTCTTTAAGGAAAATTTATCTTCTAATGCATTACATTGCTCCCCCCAACTTTGATGCTTATTCTAATACATCCTCATTGATCAATTTAACCTCTAGAAAACTTCTGTCTGTATATTTGCATTTTGGGGGTTTATTTTAGATTTATCATGCATGATTACTGATGTTATTTGGTCTCTCTCTGATGAAGATAGTACTAGGAAATTACCTGCACCTCCACCAATAAATATGTATTAGTTATCTGCCTACAGTATTCATTGACTATAGGGATGATTTGAGGTGTATGTATGTGAAAGGTATAATCATACATGAAAGGTCTATACATTCATAGATATATTCTGTTAATGTAAACTTGGTCCCTTTGATTACTGGAATTTAGAGAGACAATACTAATCATTTTTGGAAACTTAGCTCTATCATTGTCTTTTTTTTAAAACTACTTAATCAGTCTGATTTTCGAATTTTATTTAAACTAATTAAGGATCTGATTCACTAGGTGTGGCAATAGAAAGGGTGATAAATATTTTGTACTCTAATATCTTCATTCTTCATATGAAGATGAGGAGTAAAACTTATGAAGTATATGTTAGGACTGTCTGTGCCCAAAGACAGTTGTAAAGGAAAAGCGGCATAAACACTTAACTTTCACAGGTGCTTCTGAGAAATTATTCAGTTATATATCAGGAACTTTTAGTTTAGGCCTTTTACCCATTATTTGTTGCAGTGGTATCCTAGCTGGACAATTGGTATTAGTAATTGAAGAATCTTATTGGAGAAAGGGATATTGAACAAGTTTTTTATATAATTTTTACTTTTTTTTGGAGTTTTTTTTTTGAAGAGTAAGTTTCTGTGACAGTTCATAAATCTTGAGAGAAATAGAATAAACCATAAGATAGTTTCGTTATTATTCTCAAGCAACATCTAATTCAGACTTCATATATGTCAAGAACACTGACAGTGCATGTACTTGAGAGTTTCGTTGGAGAAAAAATGTGGTTTACATTATGCATCAGAAATAAAAATGTATATGCAATGGTTTTTCTAATTACCCACAGCGATTACATGCCTTGACCACTGCCAATCATGCTAACATAACTCAGTTTTCCCTAGTACTTACCCTATTTTTCTGGGCTTACTTGTTCTGTCCTGAGTTTCATACTTGGACTCTAAATTCTTATGGGCAGGAACTGTACTACTTCTGCTTTTCCATGGCATCCGGCCTGCAGAAGTCTTGGCTCATCCTAGGGCTCCTGTTTCCTGTGGCGGCACAAATATTAGTCTTCATTTTATTTAAACAAGTTTTGGAAGTTGCGGTTGCACTAAGGTTAGCTTTGCAGGCTATGTGATAGTCATAACTAATCTTATTATTTGCACAATTCCACCTCTAACTTCAAGATATTATGTATTCAAATATAAAATTGACAGAAATCAGATATAAAGAGTTGAAAACCATAGTAAAACACAGTGAAACTATCACAGGTCTAGAAGAAAAAATAAAAAAACCTTGTTTAATGTTAGATATATATTTATGTATTCATTGTGACCTTTAAAATAGAAGCATTTCCCATATCAATGCTAGTAAGATACATACCTACATTTCTCAGTTGTCTCTTATCTTTCATATATTGGTCTAGTTGGTATTTTCTATGAAAAAAGACAATGCTTTGTAACCACTGTGTGTTTTACTTAGGTAAATGTCATGCTATTATTAGATTAAGCATTGGAAGCGAAATAATCAGAGCCTGTCCAAAACTGATATTTTATGTTTGTAATACATGACTTCTCATTAGAACCATTTTTATCCTGTAAGAAAGCTTACCCACAGGACTATTTTGTGCTTAGAAATGCTTTTAGACTGTCACTGCTTGAAGCACTTTGAAATCAATACAACAATTTTGTCAAAGGTTTACCCTGTTTCAATTTGGCAAAACAAACTTTGTATGGATCTGCTTAAGAACAGCTTGCAAGTCTATGTGTCACCATGAGAGAGAGGAAGAGCCCAAAGATCAAGTGTATCGGACTAAAGTCGGAAAGTGAGATAAGAATCCGCAGCCCTGTACTTTGGGAAAGACATACCATTGAACCAATAGGGATGTTGTCAAATTAGAATTGTGTGATTATTAGACTATGTGATTACACTATAGTTGTTGCTTAGGCACAACAACCGACAAGTTCGTGCTCTTAGATGTTTTCTTTCTCAGCCAAATATAAAAGATACACATGTAGTATGCAAGGGGTAAGATAAAGCATCTCAAGTCTCAGCAAACCCACAGTCTGTTGGGCTAGTACCAAAAATATTGCCTTGTAAGTTGCGTCTCTGTACGCATCAGCTAACCCTGGTAGCTACCTGCTCACGGGCTCCTATCCCACAACGAAGAGAGAAAAACATCATCAATCTAGATGATACGAGCAAAAGCAAGTTGATTGGGATTACATTGACCAGATGTTGAGAGGGGTACACCTATAACCAGTTCCTAAGAAACATCTGAAAGAATGTTTCATGTCAGCACTGAAGTCTTTTACTTCTAGGTAGTTGTTGTGAAACTTATGCATATTTTATCCCTATACATCGCAATTCATATATGCGAATTATTCTAGTGATAAGGCAAAGAAGGTCTACAGTATTCTTCGGCCATTTATGACTTCCAGTTACGCATATCTAATACTTATATATGTTTTTAGTAGTTACCCTGTCTGTCAAGTTAAAAAAGACAATTTTCTATTCATTAGAGTAATTAAATATTTTAGTTTTATCTATGTGGTGAACTTTATTAGGCAAGATATTCAAGCATGTTTAGCATACAAACAAGTGTGACCAAGAAATGACAATGCGATAGGATACTAACTTCAAGAGTTCCTGAATCTTCTTATAGCCAGAACCGAAGGATCTCAGTCTTTTCATTATTCCTGAAGAATATGCACACTGCCTATATTTTTTAAAGGAAAAGGAGGAAAAAGCGTAATATAAATCTGCTTATAACAACCATAGGGATAGTAGAACTGAAACATAACATCTTGCACATTTGGAAAAATAAAAAAACCTTTGCCACCTTCTTAAGGAGAAGTCAGTACAGTCATTGAAGCAATTATTTCTAGAAAATTAGTATTTTATGTGAGATTAAATTTTCTATTGTTCTAGCTGCTAAGAAAGGTAAAAAAAAAAAACAAACAGTTATAAAGGGAACATGACTCAAACATTACTTTTATCTGAGAGGCACAGCAGAGAATACTGCCTATCTTGAAACTCAAAATTACTTGTCCTGCTAAGAAAGCACATAGCATTATATCAATCACTATTTGTCATAATTACAGTTTTTATTTTATGTCAGTTATGACACCTCAGTTTCTTATAATAAAAAATGAGAATGATGGAAAATGCTCTGGAATAAAATCAATCATGTTCTAAATTGTCTGAAAGTAAAGTTTAAAGACATTTCATTTTTTATGAAGTGATATTAAAACTACATTACTTTTTCCAACAATTAATTTGGCAAGAAAAAACTTACCTATGTTTCCTCTGAAAGTAGGAATTTACCTTTTGATGCATAAAACACTAGAGAGAAAATGTATTGAACTGTTCCTACTAATCCTACAATTTCAGAGCTGACCATAGCTCAAACACAACTCAAGTAAGGTATTACAAAGACTCTACAAGAAGAGTGTGTTTTAACATATTTCTTCCTAAGGGACAAAGAGTGGAAGCAACTTCTCTCCTGAGTTTTTTTAATTGTTTCAGGAAAGGGTGGTCATTTCTCTTATATGAAGGAATTTAAAATCTAAAACTATCTGCAAAGATTTTCGTCAGGCTTCTATAATACTGAATAGCTGGGCAATAAAATGGATCAAAAATTCAATACTGGTGAATGGCATGTAATGCTCATATGGAAAATAATGTTGCTAACCCTACTCATGCACAGTGATAGACTCAACCATGGGTTCTATCACTCAGCAAAGATTTCTTGCAATAGTTGTGAAGAGTTAACTCAATTCTCAGCAGCAGTCCAAAAATCAGATTGAGCATTAGGAAAGCATTAGGCATTGAATGAGCATTAAAGAATGAAATAGAGCAGTAGGAAAAGAACATAGGCAAGAGAGAAAACAGTTCTATAATGTTTCCTTTGTCTTGGATAATATGAAGGAGCACACCAAAGGGGAAAAAAAAATGAAACAGACTGCTACTCTGCATAATGGTCATCTATGGAAAGTACCACCAGTGAGCATATAAAGTCTGAACCTCCTCCTTCAATCTCTTACACATAAACCAAACTGGAATATTTGTGGAACTGCAAAAGCCAAATGCAATTTCAGCCAGCACAGAAACAACTATAGCAGAACCTCTGAGATTAAACCCGTTTTACAAACAGTGAGGTTTAGCCCTTGTGTACCAGGAACATTTAGAAGACCACCCAGGACTTTGCCTTGTCATGACTACTGGCTTGCACTGTAATACAAGAGGGTACAACCTAGAGCTGAGAGTCTCTGAACACCTGCAGATATATGAACAAAAATCCAGGAGAGGCTGGAATGGGTCAAATACTTTAGTAAGAATTATATTTAGTCTTTAGGAAAAAAAAAAAAAGAAAGCAAAATTCACATTTGCTATAAATTGCTTCCTTAAAGGTCCAGTTAAAAAGCATTTATCCTAGTATAACTATTTTGCATGTAGAACTTGAGAAAAACAGAAGACAACTGATATCACTAGAGTACTAATGTGTACAACCTTTTGCTTGTGCACAACCTTTTGCTGCACCAATATAAAAATACTGTTTTTTAATATGTCAAATTCTCTCTTAAGTATAGAAATAGTTAAAGCAGAGTAAGAGCAACCGTAGGGATTTTCAGAGTTATTCTATATACAGCTAATCTCATTCCTATTGAAAAAATCCCACTGTTTTCAGAGAATGCCAAGTTAGATCAACTCTAGGTACTTTTTAGAAGAAAGAATTTAAAAGTTTTCTGTGCTCTACTATCTTATCGAACACAGTTTTACTGAGAAAAAACACTTGTACACTACCATAGCTTAACAAAAGTCAGCCATCTACGATGTCTATTTCAGTCTCCAGTACTGAGGAAAATTGAAGCTTATCAGAGTTTCTTGGCTGCTTCTGAACTAGTCATTTACGTTTTGAAACTAAACCACTAAACTCTGAGAATATGCCATGTCTAATTCCAGTAGCAAAATCTCCTTTCAGCAAAAGCTCCCAAACTGTAGCAGGAATGGTCTTTCTTCAGTGAATGTAACATTTCCCCATTGCTACCATTGCCACTTTCAAAATAATTTGTGACTTCAACAACAACAAAAATCAATACAAACCCTTCTATTTTTAAAATATACAGCAAAAGCAGGGACTGGTTGTATAAGTTCCAGTATATTAACTATCACTTACAAAGTTTTTAACTATTAAAATTTTCCTATCACTTACAACCTTTGCGCTACTGAGAAGAGAGAAGGGAAAGAAATAAAACTATGCAACAACATATTAGCTATTTCTCATCTTTCTGGAGAATCTGGGGCTGCTTTGTTTTAAACGTTTACTATACCAAAAATCTCATGGCTGTAAACATATTTTACACAAGAAAACAGAATTTTAGAATCAAAACACATCATTTCCTAAAAGCAAATTCAGCAGAACAGTACAAAGCACAAACTATCTTGATAGGCTGCCATCATTCAAATGGCAAAAATATCATCAGGTTTCACAAAATTTCTCCCTTCTTCCTCCAAAACAGCTATAGAACATTCTACAGATTTAACACTGAGATGCAATGCAACTGAAGGAGGGAAACAATGCAGAAGTTATTACTTCTATGGGAATAATTAGACAGCAAAAAAATAATATTAAAGGTACTATAACAAAGCGAAACCAAACAATGACGAGGATAATGGTCCATCTCGAGGGTAGAGAGGCCTTACAGAGAGATCTGGATAGACTAGAGAGCTGGGCAATCTCCAGCCATATGAAATTGAACAAGAGCAAGAGCCGAATTCTGCACCTGGGACGGGGCAATCCTGATTATACATACAAAATGGGGGACAAGAGGCTGGAGAGCAGTGCCACAGAAAGAGATCTGGGTATTTGGGTTTATTTGAATATAAGTCAACAGTGTGCCCTGGAAGCCAAAGGGAAAATTGTGTCCTGGGGTGCATCAAGCACAGCATAGCTAGCCAGTCGAGGGAGGTGATTGTCCCACTCTACACTGCACTGGTGTGGCCCCACCTCGAGTACAGTGTGCAGTTTTGGGCACCTCAGTATAAGAAGGACACCAACTATTAGAGTGTGTCCAGAGGAGGGTGACAAAGATGGTGAAAGGCCTCGAGGGCAAGACTTACGAGGAGCAGCTGAGGTCACTTGGTTTGTTCAGCTTAGAGAAGAGAAGGCTGAGGGGTGACCTCATCGCAGGCTACAACTTCCTCAAGCAGGCCAGCAGATGAGGAGGTGCTGATCTCCTCTCACTGGTGACTGGTGACAGGACACAAGGAAACAGAATAAAGCTGTGTCAGGGGAAGTTCACATTGGGCATTAGGAAAAGGTTCTTCACTGTGAGGGTGGTCAGTCACTGGAACAGGCTCCCTAAGGAAGTGGTCATGGCACTAAGTTTGTCAGAGTTCAAGGAGCGTTTGGATGATGCTTGTAGTCATATGGTTTCGTTTTAGACATTCCTGTGAGGAGCAGGGATTTGGACTCAATGATCCTTATAGGTCCCTTCCAACTTGGGATATTCTATGATTCTATGATTCTAAAGGAAGGATATTTGTACCCTTCTCTCAACATTGATTGTGTCATGAAAGAGGTTAGATTGTGTGATTGCAATCATTTTTCATGGCTTACAAACTGTATGGATGACTATGCAACTAAATGGAGTCTTATTGAAGCAGGTGGGATATCTTGTTCACATAAACACAAGTGAGAAAAAAAGATTGTTCTTTACAACTAGCCCTTACTAGAGTTTAAATCAAGCTAAGCAGCACTTGTGATGAGGCAATTAAAACCCACCACATTTTTAATACCTAGCAAGAGAATTTCATTTTGGAAAATATACTTAAGAAAATGAAATGCATAGTAGGAAATGAAGCTTGTTAGAAGAAAGCAAACATGGTATTAAACTATGGTATAGAAAAAAAGACATTTTTAAATGTAATTGGTTTGTTAGGAAATTTGCACTGCCTCTACAAGAGTAAGTCAGGCAAGAGACTATTTGGCAGCAGCTTCTAGATGGAGACATGCAACAAATCAGGAAGTAGAGTCACTTCTGGACTCTACAGGAGTAATGGTGTTGGAATAAACTGACAGAACCATTGTTGCCATTGCTTTTTTCCAAACGTACTGTAGTTTGTCATAACGTACAGTCACTTTTCAGACTGGATCACACTGTAACATAAATTCCCCAGCAGAAACCCAGCTACAGGAGAATCATTTTCTTAATGTTTGCTTACCCCATTCATTCCAAGCGCCATTTCAATAAAATGGAACTGTGCTGCTCCATGTCCTGTTAGACACCCAGTTCACAATTCATACATCATAGTAAGCAAGAAGGCATATGAACAGAAAAGCCCTAAAAGCATTAAAAAATAACAGTACTTTTTACTATTATCTGTTTCACTTTTGGGAGGATGGAAGTGGCTGCTGACAGAGTGCTATTAATGGCACCAAAGACAATAAGAAAAGCCAGGGGTTTTAGTTATTACTTCTTTGGATGGAGAGTTTGATGAGCTTTATTTTAAAAATTCTCTTATGCCATATTCATTTTACCCAAGTTCTACATATCTGTCTGAACTCCTTCTTTTGCGTAATAAATGCCAGAAGTTAAAGCATTACCATACTGCTCAGTTCATGTAAATATTTCTTTATTTTAGAACAGAATTAGTTATTATTGACAATACTGTTATATACAACATGGTACCTAGTATACATTGTTTAGTCATCACTAACCTTCCCTTCAACACGTGCTATCTATGTTATTTCTGCATCATACCTGTTTTTATGATTCTGAAATATATATATGCATTAGAAAGAGTACAGTGCATTTAAAATATTATTTCACCTCCCATGATTCCTGTCAAAATACTGTGTTTTTTAAATATATGTAGAGAGGATGGTCAAAACACATTTGCACAAATGAACATATTTCTAGCTTTGTAACACACTACAGATTTTGGCCAGCTATTTTCTACTCTGCATGAGAAACTTTGCACAATATATCCAGCTCTCATTTAGAATGGATGTTTATCTTATTTGGAATAACAACCATGAGAATTATCTGGTCCCTAGTTATTTGGTAACACAACAGCTATCTTTGGGTGTTGTGTTTTTTTTTTTTTCTTTTCCTTCCAAATTAACATTTTGACTCTGCTTCAGTTAGAAAGACCTCCTTGCAGTTTCAGACTTGGCCGTACCCAGTAAAATTATGAAGTGCCAACTTTGCAAATGTCCTTTTAAGTTCTAAATATACCTTTTCCTTATATTAATATGTAATACATTTTAATCAGTGCTTGTGTTGATAACGCTGCCTAAAGAAGGAGGAAATTCTGATGCTGCAAAAAATCAAGAGCTCTTTTTTAGAAGCTGCAAATTAAGTGTTCTACATGGAACCAATATAGATAAACTTGCAAAGATCAGATCAAATCCAAATCCTATTACACAACGGCAGTAGCAAGAATACCAATCAGAGCAGCTGCTGGAAAATGAATATTTGTACTGCCCATGTTTTTGCAAATTATCTAAAGCAAATTCCCTCATGCTGTTGTCACTGAGCTGTTACAGTGAGAACCAGCAGATGGTTAATCAATCCCAAAATGCCTTTCAGGAGCTACAACAGCTGTGTATGGTCAGCACGAGTAAACTCATCCAGAGTAAATGTGAACTGGGAACTGTGCAGCATGGAAACACAATGGTTTCTTTTCCTTGTTACAATGAAATGAGTCTGTAAACATTTCTTAAGCTTTGAATTTTCTAGAATAAATTCAGTAAGAATTCCATAGCAGTCTTGTATAAACAGTCTACATGTAACAAATCCAAAGCCAATTTATTAGTGGGGACATTGTTAATTAAATTTGATTATTCCAGGCTGAGCAAAATGTACCATCCACAAATTATAGATAACAGCCCTGCAGCTGTTAATCTGAGGAAATCTTTTAAAGTTTCAAATAATTTATTCACCAGAACTCCCACGTACCCCCAAACACTTGCACACATGTTTAGGTTCAAAAAGAAAAAAAAAAAAGCCATTATTAGACAATCCACATCCCATTGTATAGAAAACTGTTTGGAGCTCTTTCTGCATACACTGATGTCTAAAACACACAAAGTTCATAATCTTTCATACTCTGACATCAGACTAGGACAACAGAATGTAACACAAGAAGTCATATATGCTTGGAATAAAAAAAAGTTACAGCAAAATATTCAAAAAATGTCTTAAAGTTCTTGTTTCGGTAAATTTAATCAATTCATTTTTATTTTCACTTTTAGCTGCTCTTTTATGAAGTGGTGCAAGACCATGTTTTCATACATAAATATTTTAAATGGACATGGTATCAGCAAAGTATTTTGAGTTTCCTTCCACTGAAAATTTCTGTTAAACTTTCCAATTTAAACTTTGACTGAGGTGAGAAAGAAAAAATTCGCAGGAGAATTTCCAGTTAATCCAACTAGTGAGCTCCACAAAAGTGTTACAAAAGCTATGAAAATCAGGTGTTATCAAATTTTTCAAATTTAGGAATCACAGCAAGCATAAAAACCTACCCTGTCCTGAGTAATAATAAAATAATAAATTAAATACCAGCAACTATGTAGCTTTTTACGTTTTTAGAATGCTGTACAAACATGAAAAAAATTTCACTATATGTGACAGTGCTTCGCTCTGTTCCCCTTTACAATTAATCTTAATCAAGACAAAATAGTTTTACCAGACACCACTGTAAGAGTGTCATAGGTAAAATCTGTTCTTTGAAAAGAAGGAGCACTTGAATTTCTTTGTTTGCAAACAATTCTTATGTCAGATAGTAAGTTTTCAGTTTTACAGTTATCAGATGCATATAGAGTGATAACTGAGCAAAAGCTTAAAGATCTGTTCTGTTTCTGATAGTCTATCATGTATAACATTATTTCCCCATAGCACTACTTCCAAGAATTCTTTTTTTTTTCATCCACTGTTTGTATATTGTATACAGTGAATTTCCATATTCTTTCTTGAGAGATTATTTTGGAGTCTGGCGTAACTCACTGTTGAAGCCTTCTATGATGCTCTCTCAATTTTATCTCATTGCTTTTAGGGGGTGGGGGAAAGTTTGCACTATATAATTTCTCTCCGCGCATAGTGTTTATGTTCCTCAGATGTTTCTGGTTCTAATCTTCTCCATTAGTCATTCCCCAGCTAAGCCCTCATTCATATTTAGCTACTTCAGTGTTTCCTCTTAAGTCAATTTTCCCAGCCCCTTGATCATTTTTATGCTGTGTGAGAACAGTTATCTTTTGCTTTTCTGGGGCTCCTCTACCTGGAGAGAATGGCTCATTCTTTTTATGTCCTTACAAGTGTATGTCAACACTATAACAATCCATGGATATATTTTTCAAGCAAGAGTACACATGTTCTCTTAGTGTTATAAAACATGGTATAGAGTTGCAATATCGAGCTTTATTTTATTCCCAGATAGCTTATTCAAGAAATAATAAAAAATAACTTAGCACCTTCTATTAGAGTAATGCTATGTCTCAAGGGTTTATCCTTCATCCTGATTTAATATACATGGAGACCAAGAGAATTAACAGTACTCTCTCTATACTTCTGATATCAAATATAGTAATTTCAATTATTTCTTATTGTGAAGTGGCAAGTTTCATAGAGTACTTAACAGGTTTTCTTTAAACAACTTTCTGAAACCAAACTGTGTCTCACTTGGAACTATTGACACAGACATTAAAAAGAAAAAAGAAAAAAAAACTCTGGAAAACATCTAAAAAACAACAAAAACCCCATAGAAACCCCACACCTACAAAGGAAAATAGGAAAAATCTTGATTCTGAAGTGTATATTATAAACACCTGTTGTTGACACAGTTTGTGAAAATGGTTGTTTTATTTTTGATAGAATAGAAGGCTGGTCTTCATCCTCAGAGTTCCAAAATTGAATGGAACAAAAGGAAGAGAACAGAGAGAGTAGTATGAGAAAACAAATTGGATGCATATACTAAAGCTGTCTTGACAATACTATATGTATTTATGTTCTTACAGGGTTCTCTTTGCAAAGAATGTATGGAGATAAATTTAAAAGTCTGCCAAACACTGTTTTTCCCCCTTCTAGTAAACACTATGATTCACTGTTTTATTATTGAGAGAGCTCTCAGAAGACAGACTACTCACAAAACAGAGAAATAAAGAATACCCTGCCATCAGTAAAGCTGGTCAGGAGTGGATAATTTTAAAAGGGGAAGGTGGGGTGGAAAACACTCACTCAGGTTTTCTGCCTTTGGCTTAACAGCACTGAAATATGTTACCTCATAGAAACTGCAGGCTGTGTTAGGTAAAAATCCCTGAGCAAAGCCTATTTCCTATGATGCAGAGTTTCATCTTACAGAGTTTATAATATAGGGATGTAATCGAAGTCTCAAGCTTTACAAAAAGAAAAGAAGAATCAAAAATGTGAGCTCTAAATCCAAAATATATCAAATGAATAATAATACCATCTTACTGTTTTGTGGTTCTCAGGCGGCAAAACAGGTCTAGGGTTTTTGGTGGGCGAAGGAAAAAAATCCCACCACAGAATTCTTGCATTTCAGCCTTACATTTTGTTCAAGGAAAAGTCTGTCCTAAAGGAAGTAAAGTCTTTTCTTACAAAAACAAAAAAACAAATAAACAACACACAAAAACCAAACATTCAGTGGGAAAACCCAAACTATTCTCAATATGAGCTCAAAGAAAATATGTATAACCATGCAATCAAGATGGGTTGCAAATGCTTAAGACAAGCTTAATAAGTAAACAAGAATCCATAGAATCACACTGCTTAAAATTACAAAGATGATGCATGAAATGCTGAAGTCTGAGATCTGCTAGCAAAAAAAAAGGAATCAAATCCAAGCCCCTTCCATTTTTCCTCTAGATTTCTCATTTTCACATTTGCAAAGTCTTCAGAAAGCCAGTTACAGCTTACAAAACATAAACCAGAATTTTCTAGTTGGAAAGCACTGCTTTACACAAAACCAAATATCTTTTCTTGAAGGAAGCCATCCCCAGCTGTTGATTTAACCACAAAAGTATGATGCTACACAGAAGAAGCAATGCTAAAACATCATTATTCAGCATGTTAGTTTTGGTTTTGTTGTTTTGATTCATGCTTTCACTTGGGAGGATAGAACATACGGAAATGCAATTGTACCAAAACATTGGAAAAGCAATTGGGTCAAAACATTGGAAAACCTATACTTCCAAGCTCTGAGGCAGAACAGAGTTGGAAACTGATTTTGCAACCTAGTTCTGTCTTGAAAAATAAACGATCGTGTTTTTCTTCATCTGTGTTGGAAAGACAAAGACAGACAGCCTTGTAGTCTGGAGTCCTGAATACCCAAAAAACTCTTCAGTTACTTATTTTATTTATGCTTCTGCTTTTATTGAACGAGAACTAACAATCTTCATTGCGACCACATCTGATAAGCTCATCAAAATGGATGTTCTTGATGTGGAAGATAATTCTTCCAAGAAAATTCTATGAACCCCCAGTAGGAAGCATTTTTGTTTAATCAAAACCACGTCTTTCAGCAGAATGACTAAGGTTTTGGAGGAGCAGGGGACAACACTGCTCAATGCTGGACAAAGAAGACTGACAGCTGCTGTAGTAGATGAATCTCCACAAGCTTATTCCTTCAACATAATTGCCTCTTTCATCCTTATTTCTCATTGCACAACACTGTTTCAACCATAGCTTTGCTAACATCTACTCTTTCCCTTTTACTCTAGAACAAAGCAGGAAGTCCAGCCATTCATTTATGTCATATTCCCTAACAAAATGCTATAATCAAACCCCATCCTCCATTTTGAATTTTCAGCGCACGCTTGAGAGTTATCTTTACAAAGATACTTCGGTGATTCCTTCCAGTTTTAGCAATAAAACTCATCTTTCTATTATGTCTACAGGAAAACAGAATTCCAACGCCTGCTCCCACAGACAATCAAGATAAACAGCCCGTCCATCTAACTACTGCTTATAACCTCAGTATTGGAATCTGTTAGATTTTAGTAATGTTTTCTTGAACTGAATTAACAAAAAAGGTCCTGACTGGCAAACAATGTTTCTGATAAAAGAAGCATCCACTGACACTTATAGGGTACATCAAAGGCCTCTGTTTTCCTTTCTCTTTAACAGCAGAACAAACAGACATCCAAGAAAAGTAAAAGGTTGGTAATTCAAATACTAGATGAATAAAAGGGGGTTTTTGTTCTTTGTTTTAAAAAACACAACATAGGGAAGAAGTAGTTATTTGATTACTTCTTGTATTATCAAATTAGTCTCAGCCTATATTCAGGGCAGAACTGCAGGAATAATTTATTCTGGGATCTTTACTAAGCAAAAATTTGGGGACATAATACATCATTCACTTTATTGTTATGGTTATTTCATGAAGTTGTTGTAAAGCTTGTCTCAGATAATTGATTTTAGTTGAAAACATGAAATATTTTATTTCAAGAGCTGAAATGTATCCTCTTGGCAAAATATTTTTCCTTTCTTCATTTTAGCAAACCTATTTGTTGGAGAACAATTATTTTGTCAAGTTCCATTGTTGATTCAAAAAATATTTTGCAGCAAGATTTCTTTAGTTCTATTTGAATATAAGTAATAGACAGATTTGGGGTAACTGGGGACAGAAGAATTTATAAAAGGGTAATAAATATTTTTCAAGTTTTAAGCCCTTTGCTATCAGGTAATCAGAATATGACTAAATGCTTATTTTATCTCACAATATACCCTTAATGCCTTAAAATCTCAGGGTTCAAGACAGGATATTGAACTAGATGGTCTTAAGTCTGAGCCAGTATTTCTATGTATATTGTGACTAATAAGCCCCGTAATTACTCATGATATTAAGAGATTGATATGAAGTGGATATATACTACAAATAAATACTGAACATGGATTATCATGCAAATTTTTTAAAAAAATCTTTATTCCAGGTGATATAGTGGTTAACTAGTGCAATAAACTTATATTAGTTACTGCTTGGTACCTAGAAGCAGACACCAGCAGCATATAAATGCTTACCAATATACCGTGTAAGTATTTTCCTATATTTTTTCTAAGTCCAGGAAATTCTGTACTATGGTTAATGCAATGGCTTTGTAGTTGCTAGTTAACAGCAGGTGTAGTTGCTTCTTGTTTTGAAGTCAAAAGATTAATAGTGGTCAGATCCTTAGCTGTGAAGCACATCAGAAGAGCTTATTTTAGTGTCAGTCCTGCACTTTTCCCCACAGAGAACATGGCCTTGAAGATGGAAGCACGAACAAGTAAAGGAGCAAAAGGAAAAGCTCCTGGTTCGTTAAGAACCCTTCTCAGATCTCTCACACATCTAAGGATGGCTTTCTAGCTTCTGCTAGAGAAAAAGGTCGATTCTTCTCTCAAAAATAAATGTACAAATGTTATTAAAATTGCTCATGTCTATTGTTTCTCCAGTTCAGAATGGATCTTTAAATATCACTTACAATTTTATCCATTGAACCTAAAAGCCCATGCTTTTTTTTTTTTCTGGTACCATACACTATTATCACTAACCTTTAGCCTCTTTTTATTGTATTATACATGGAATTGAAGAGCAATTGAAAATTTGAATTAAATTTCTCTATTAATGTAATCACTACCATAGTGTAACTTAGTTTACATCACATAAACAACACACATTAGTTACCTACTCTTCGGGAGTATGTCTACCATCTTCCTACAGATTTCTGAAAAAATAAAGCCGATACAAAGTTCGTGGAGTGTCAGAGGATGGAAGCCCATTCCTTGTTGTGTCCACTTATTTTAAACCTGGGTAACAAGCATCTGGATAATACAGGGGTGAAGGTTTGCAATAAAGCCACGACACATTAAAAAATACCCATTGTACCAGGTCTATTAATCAGCAAGTGGCAGCAGCCTAGAAAAGTAAGAGAGAAAATTGAACTGCTGTAAATGAAAGATAATGGGTGTCTGATAATGTCACGTTCCATTAAGTGATTTACCCAGCACACTCTCACTAGCCCTGCAACCTCTGACATCAATTTCCATAGCAACAAATGACAATGTTACCAGCCAGAGCACATCCAGCGATGGAAAGAATGAGCTCTAATAGTGGAGTTCAAGGAAAAAAAAAAAAAAAAGAAAATCCATTATAGCAATATAAGCGCATACTGTACAAGAAAGAATTGCATGCTGGACATGCCTGCTTTGTGAAAAAGTTATTTTCTTCATGCCTAATAGGTCATGTTTTGGCCAGTTCCTGTTTATGGCTTTGAAGAAGTAGTCACAGAGAAAAGATCACACGACCTATTAGCCCAGTATGTAGGCAACGAGCACAGTGCTTTTCCTTACTTTTGAAGAAAGTTTATCATGGAGGAAGATGTATTATGTCACATCGCTATTTCTGAACCTGGTACAAACCAGCCATTCTTGTTTTGCAGCAGAGAGCCCCCATGACAAAATTCCTGGATTACCCACAGCATCTCCTGGAAAATCCACCTGTGACACTGCCATTTCCTACCCTCTGCTGACTTGCACAATCACATCACAGGCAGTCTAGCACTAACTCCACTCAAGGTGAAGAACATCGTATCTTGTTCTTGAGTCACACAAGATATTTTTCTACAGCTCTGAGGTATAGGAATTTGTCTTTGCCTTATACCATGAAGACTCCTACTATTTGTCCTAATGGTACCCAGCTCAGTCCCAATTACGATAAATTAGTGGCTTTCTACAGATAGCGAGTGTGTGTGTAGTTACATTGGGTACTTTTAACATTTATATAGTAGTTTGTGAAGACATAAAGACTCACATTGTCTAGAACCTAGTAAATAAACAAAAGAAAAATTTCCATTCTTTGTGAAGCCTCACACTATTTTGTTTGTCCTTTACTATTACCTAATATATTGTGTTTGTAACTTATTGGATACTACATGAAAGCACTATCTTGGATCTTCCTGCCTCTCTACAAAGCCTTCATAATCCACTTGCATTCTGTCAGCTGCTCTCTAATGTGGCAAGAAGCGTCGTAGACCAGAGTACCTAAATAGACCACACATTTTTCAAATACACACAAAAAAGTCCTTTCAACAATAATAATAAACTTCTTTGTAAAATGTTGTACAGCAGAAAGCCTCTGACATTTGCTTTCTGACCTTACTTCAGTGATCATGACTGTGGCATCCAGAGATAAACAGGTTTCAAGAAAAACTCTTTGCAGATGGACAGAGATTCTGTGGCCAATGCACACCAAACAGTCACAGCAGGCTAACAACAGATTGCCCAAGCTAACACTGAGTTCACTTCAGAAACAGAAAAGAATTGTACCTGTTGCAAAAGAGATGTTTTAGCAGATATTTACCCTGTTGATTTAACTTGGCCTGTTTTGGGGGTTTAAAACTGGAGCAGAGAACAAAGCTGCAAGGTGAAGAAAAATCATTTATTGAGGTGCAATGCATAGGGTGTAATCCCACACTGTTCTTCCCAGACAGAGGAAGGGATGGTTTGAGCATTAGAGTTTCCTGAAGTCCCTGAGGAAGATCAAGTCTCCAAAAACTACACAAGATAAAGATAGTTATTTCTGGAGAGTGAGATACTTCTTGATGGCTTTTTGTTTCACAGGAGTGGAACAGTTTCTTCCTTTAATGAGTTACACTCAGGTGATGTAATTTATACGCGTAGCAGGGGAAGTGTGCAGGAATATGGGTAGCTCTTACTGGATGGCCCATTATCTCCAGGTGACTTCTATTAACATACTTTACTTAGAAGCTAGGCTAAATTTCCTTTCAGGGACGCTGATTCACAAGCATAGAAGTTGCTTTTGGAAAAGGTTCCTAAAAGTCAAAGTTCTTAAGTTACTTTAACAGTTTTGCTCCCAACATTTTTAAAAACACATTTGCTAATTTTGAATCTAATTTCCAAGTCCCCACAGGAGATACTGTCTCAAGTATGGGACAAAAATGAGGTTTTGAATATTAGCAAGTGTCTTGGAATGGATTGGCTTTAACCAGGTTATGCTTGAATTTCTCTGAGCAACATTTAATTTGCCTAGGTGGTGTAATTATTATTTCATTACTACTTATATGACACCTGGAAATATTTCAATTAAAAAGTACTATCTAATCACAATGTCTTTTATGGAACATTTAATTAAAATAAGATGGTCAGAGTATATATGTTTGTTAGCTTTGTTTTCTTTTTGAAAGCCTTGAGAGAATTTATTAAGCTTATTACTCTCCATTATTTTGCTAACAGCTTAGAATCGTTTTGGTAGAATCATGTTGTCTTTCATTCCTGAAGTATTTCATCAGGCTTTTCCATTAGGGACTGCATACAGTTATTATCTTTTTTTAAAAAGATTCATCACTTTTAGGTTTACCATTTTGTATTGACAAACTTGCTTTGCTACCTTAAACATTCCCTGTGCTATATAAAATGCTATCACTTCAAACAAAAATACCATTTAATTCTGAAACTTTCAGTGTAGCTGTTACTTTGCTCCCTGTGTGACTCCTACTGCTGCACAGAAATGCACACTCCAGTTGAGGAATTGCAGTGCGTAATAGTAAGGTGTTACTCATTGACAGTCTTGTGTTCGAAAAGCAAACTGAGTTATCTAAAAAGTTCTTTCATCTTTAACAGGCATATACAATCAACAGCATCACATGATTTCTTTAATTTATCAATAATTTTAAGGAGTTGCTCCCCTCCTGTCCCTTCCCCCTAAAAAAAGGCCACATCCCACATTTGTATGGCCTTCAGTTAATATAATGCACATTAAAATCTTATTTAAAAAAAAGTAAAAGATGGTACGAAATACTTTTCGCATTTGTGGTCCAAGATTTTGATATCCACAGAAGTGACTACAGTTAAAACAGTTTCTTCTCAACAGGGCACATAATTTAAATTTGGAATTTATGGAAGACTTGAACCTGTAAGTATTTGAGTTATTACACAGGTTTTTATCTGCAAGATTTCCCATTAGGTTTGATAGGATGTGTGGTTGAGATTTATAAGTATAGACATTACTGTCCAGTGTAACTCATCATATTTTGTTAATTACAAGGCCTATTCAAAGACGTTAAAGTGCAGAAACACCAATTCTCTTTTGACGACTTGTTCCATATTAAAATCTTAAGGAAATAATTTTGCTGTTAAACACAGTTATTTAATTCCAAACATCTAAATCATTAAAAAAAAGTATGTACTATTTTATGATTACTAACCATTATTATTTTTGAAATTCCAAATTTTCAGTATTATGTATGAAATATATTCCCCTTATCTATAAGGCTGAGGCTAATGTGTTTATTCTAGAGGCAAAGAGGTATTTTTAAAAAAACTGATGATCAGTCTGAAGGAGAAGCAGTAAAAATACACCTGTCCTGAGCACAGCTGCATGAGGGAATTTCCCAATAGAGCGTTTAGATATTTGTGTTCTGATGCAAGAGTTGAAAAATGCTTCATGAACAAAATCTTGAGATGACTCCAAAACAGGAGCTAAATAAACTAATGATAGAGAGGAAGAAAAAAAAAATGCTCTGTAGCTTAAGAAGAAGAAAAGAAGAAGAAAAGTAGTGTAAGCCTTGTTTAGATACGATCCTGCAGATAAATAGGAAGCAGATTTTGATTACTATTTCACTCGGACAACACACACTGGTTGTGGGATGATAGGGTTTTGGCATTATTATATGACAGAAATCTTGAGAAAGTGACTGAGAAGCTGCCAAAAATACTGGAAGCTGCAATTCCTATACCTTTGTCTTAAGAAGTACATTTTGAATTTTCTTGCCTTCGCTCTACAAGTTTCAGCTCTGCTCTTCTCTACAGGCACTTGTGGTACATAAAGGTTACCTGTTTTGAGAATTACTGCCTCAAGTTCGCACACTGACTGAGGGAACTATCCTTCAGTAAAACAAGGGAACTTTTCTTACTGATAGGAAACAGCTTCAGAAATCTGAATTTATTTTTAATTGTTTAGATAACTGAGGTTCTCTGCTTTAGCCTAGAAGTGAGAGAGTTTCTTTCAGGAACAGTTGTTTCCTCTTCCTCCCCCCAGTAAAGCCTGTTTTCAAATCTTTCTGTAGCCTATGGAAAACCATCACTATGCAAGCTGTAAAGCAGGTACCATATGATGTATACAGAACATCTTTGTGCTGCAAATAGCACTGTGAGTGTACAATTGCTCTATTGTGTCTAGCCAAGGTCCAGCAGCCTTTCACAGATATCAGTGTAGGGGGATTTTCTTCAGCTGTGTAGAATTTCTTACATTTTATCATTCTTATTAATGTTTTCTTTTTCTTATTAATGAACATGAGGAAACAGATTTTAGGCTCAAAAAACATTTATCCAAACCCCTCCACATGTGAAATCTTGTTGCATCACAGCAACAGCCTTCAAAACAAGTGTACGTTACCCTGTTATAGATGACAGTACTTTGTGCTTTTCCTGCACAAATGTCATGTCTAGTTTCAGATAACCCACCATTAGAAAGGAGTCAGAACTAGCTGAAGAAAGTAATGCTTTGAGTTGTCACAGGTGGAAGAAATATCTACAATTTCAGATTTTGCTAATATTGATATAACATATTTAGACACTTATACTCCAATTTTTTTTTCCATGGTTTTCCACTTTGAGAGCTTAATCTGATCTGTAGTATTGTAACACTTGGACATAAATAACAGCATGAGAATTATTAATTAATTGAGCATGAGGTTTGGCACATTAGCTGTATTGCCATATTTCACATTCTGTTACTATTGGCCTTCTATGGTCTATGATGTGCAAATCACTCAAGCCTGTAGCGAAAGTTGCCTAAAGATTGATACTATTTGCAGTGGAAGTAGAAGCTAGTGATCCTCTTTTTTCTTATCTAGGACAGAAAGGTATTTTTCCAGACAGATCTGGAAAGCAGATGAGACTTTACTTCTGAAGTAGAACTACCACAGTCTACTATGATGGGAGAGGTGGGAGGGTAAGGAAATTAAAGAATCATGGTGAATACAGCATCTTAAATACTTTGCAACAAATAAACATACTTCCAAGCATGTGCATTTTGTGTCACAGCATTTGTAAGCCTTGCAGCTATGAACCTATTGTAAAACAAAGGAGGAAACACTCCTTTGCATGGTTTTTTTTGCCCAAAAGATTTCATTGATACAATCTAAGCTACAAAATGGTCGCTTTTAAATGGCTCTTGAAGAACAGTTAGAAATCCAGAGACTCACCAGAAGAAAGGACACTCAAATCCATAAAGGATTCTCACCTGCTGATGAGACCAGTTGCAAGCAGAATGCTACTACATGGAAGCAAAATTGTCACGTTTTTCCCTTTAGCAAACAGAAGATACTGAAAAAAGCATAGCTGCATCAAGGGGATTTGTGTAGAGATGTGAATTGACTGTTCAAAAGAAACCACAAAAAGCTTACTATATGTTTTAGCATTTAAGAAATCAGTGACTTTTTAAACTTCTCACTGTGATGCTATAAACATGCTGTCTCTAATGCTGCCAAAGCTTATTGAAACCCCTGGTAGGTAACTCCACAATACTCCATGCACCATGAAATTCAATTATATTTAAGAAAATTAGAGTTGAGTTTAATTACTCCTGTGCACGTTGGATAAGCACGTTCTGTTTAAGGATGTGGCTTTCAGAGGTCCTGACTTTCAGAGCAAATGAATTCACTCACATGTTGTGCATTTCCTTTTGAAATTAATTTAAATCCTGAAGATTCCTTGCATTTCTGCTAAAAAAAAGGAAAAAAAACAATCACAAAATTCCAAATAAATAATTACTTTTCTGTACACAACATGCAAGTAAGAGTTCCACAAGACTGATATATTTCTCTTTTGTTTATGCAAAATTCCGGAGAAGAAAAAAAACAAACCCCACACATCCAAGAGATATACACTTTTCTTCCCTTTTCCTATTTCATACAAGGTAACCAAAACAGTTTTACCAAATAACCGGGAAAAAACATGATAATAATTGCTACTTGGTTTATATATATGCATATTTTTTCTTTAAATAAATCTGTCCTACTCCTCCCAGAGGAAGGAGCACAACACCACTGAACAAGTAAGTTCTCCTGACCAATCGCAGTTCAGACAGCGTGTCCCCAGTTAAATGTCGTTATGCTTGTTGCTAGCTGATGAAATCCATAGTCTTCATGTTGAATGCATACTATAACATTCTGATGTCCCTTCAAATGCAGTATTATGGTGACTATTCATTATCTGTTATTATTGAAAGAGAATAATGAGAAGCTACATTTTTTTTTAGTAGTACTCATGCCTTAGCTTCCTCAGGCTGTTTTCCCTAGGACACACTGTTAAAATTTATATTTTCCTAACATTACATTATTTCCTCTGAAATATTAACACAGATTAAGGATCAATGCTCTATTCAGAGGCCTTCTAAGAACAAGGGTATTAGACTGGCCACTGAAGTACTACAGTGTCTTGCAAAACCAGTCATATGTAGAGTTTTGTTGGACCTGTCAGTCATTCCTTAAAGGCCCACAAGAATGAAGACAAGTTGCATCAACAGCTCTGAATCATGCCCCCTCTTCCCTTTAAAGTAACCTGCAAATATGAAACATGGTATCTCAGTATATAGTTATTGCAAGGTCAGCTTTAAAAGTGACTGCCTTTTTTAATTCAAAGTTAGGCTGAAAAAAATACACAAGCATGAAGAACTGTTGGTGACAAATGTTTTTCTTGCTAAATTAACAGAACAAATAACTGATGCTGCAGAAGTAACATAATTAAAGTTAGAGGAAAAATATTCTTCTTTCTGCATTAGGCCAAAGCAGGCTCTAATTACTACTGTAGTAAGACATAATGAAAAAGAAGAGGGGGAACAGGGAAGAAGGAGAGAAAAGGTAGGAGGGAACAATAAAGTAATAACACATCTTAATTGTACAGTGTGGATCCTTTCTGCCTCTTGGGAAGTGAGGCATTATACATTGTGTTTTAAAATCAAGTTTACCAAGTGTAAGACAGTCTCTGTACAGCTCTCATTGCTTTCATTTAAGAAGCAAACAGTGAGAAAATAAAGAAATGGAAAAAAAGTCAACTCTGCTAGTGATTTTTCATCTAGCACCTGGTATTGTCGTGGCTTAAACTGATCACAGTAATGAAATTTCACAGAGGATGCTGTGTTTCTTTTAAACGGATTGTTATCTCAATAGCCCAGTTTAGGAGGGCAGAAAAAGGCAGTAAGAGAAATGGGGGAAAAAAAATAACAGAAAAAAAAGAAGGCAGGAAAAGAAAGGCTGAGGATTACATTTTAACACTTCCTTTGTCATCAAAGGAATAACGATTTTATTATCTATCCATACACTGGTGATAAGTGATACCATTCCAAGACTTCACAATACCGAACGAAACACCTCACTAGAGATCAGCTTCACAATCCTAATAAATAACCTTTTAAGCATTCCTTTCCCAGCGTAGTGACCCCGAAGGTAATATAACTCTAATTTAACACCATTTGGGAAGATAAGTAGCACCACTGAAATGGAAGAGAGAAAGCTCATCTTGACTCTGATCTCCCACACTTCTCACTAGCAGGGAAGGTGGCTGTGTAGGAAACACTGTCCCTATGAAGAACAGGCATAGGCATAACCACAGAGGTACAGAGTACATGAGGTTAAATCTTGTGGGGAGAGCTGTTATTGTTGATACAGCCTACTTCACTTCAGTTCTTGAAAACAGTCCAAACTAGGGCATTAATTCTGTAACACAGCATTTTCTACATCACTTCATCAGAGGCCTAATAAAACAACATGATATCAGACTGGCTACAGAAGTACTACAGGTTATCTGAGGGAAAATACTCCACCGGCAACCATACCCCAGCAGCTGCCTGCTCTATCTCACCTGCCAGTCCATCTCCTGTTCTGTGAGTGTGACAACCAGGGAAAGAAAAAGAATTTACCTTGTTTCTTTCCACAGGAGCAGCTCATGCAGCCTTAACTCTCCCAAAAGGTCATATTCCCCAGCTGTCACTCTCCCAAATCAGCAGCATCTTTTTATTGTAAAACCACTGCTCCTCCTCACCAGAGGAATCCAAATAAGTCTTCCACCCACTCATCCCTTTCCCTGCTCTCCCAAGATCTCTTGTCAACCTCTCTGTAGATTGAATTATGCAGTCCTTCAAGGTTTTTAACATTTTCATAATCAGAATTTTGGGGAAGTTTCCCCCACCCTGAAAAGGCAATGGACCAGTTTGTTGACCTATCTGATTTTCTTGCATTTCATTATTTTAAAGAGCAGCATTAGGACTGGAGTTACCAAAGATACTTAAACATGTGCTAATCTAAAAAGGATTAGTCGTTTGCCTTCATATAAAAGTAAGTTTGTTTTTTTTCTTCTTTCTTTTGAATCTCTTCTATTTCACAGAAAGCTGTGTTTTAACTCCTGACTTTCCAGTGCAACAACTTGATTCCAGAACATGAAGTTATTTTCTCAGCAGGAATGCAAATATTTTTCATGAAATTACTTAGTGAAATCATGACAAAGGAAAACATGGAGACTTAAAAATAAACGTATTAATCAAAGAACTCTGAATTACCACCAATCATTTTACAAGGTTTTTTTTGCACATAATGTCAGGAAAGTTTGAAACTGTAAATTTGTAAATTCTCCATTAAACCACCTATAAGTAAATCACAGAAAGTGAAATGCGTGTCCTCTCATATGTGTTTGAGTTGTATAGTACACCTAATTAGATGAATCAACAATTGCAGGGAAGCATACTGAATACCTTCAGTGTACTTACTCTGGGCTAAAACAGCCCATAACTATTAAACCACAAAATATATATCAGAACTGACGCTACTTGGACAAGCTGCGGCCCAAATTGAGCAGATTGTGCTTTTCCAAGCCCTTCCCAGCCCTCATTTCCCTACAGCATCTCTACACTTATAGTAAGTATGATGTGCATCAGTAAGCTGAAGGGAACTTTCCAATTGTGATTCTTTTGTGGTCAGCCTGTTTAATGATGCCACCTTATCTGTTCTCTCTCTCATTGCCTCTTTTTTAAAGGAAATTTTAGTCGTTTGTTGCACTTCATCTTACTGAATGTGAATTATTACAAATTTTTGGAGAACTGCAAAACTATCTAGCAAATTCCTGCAATGATAACACACAACTAACTCTTCCTAGGCCCTGTAAAATCCTCTCAACTGGACTTTATGTCTTAGAATATGTTACCATGAATCAACTGAAAAGTACCTTGAAGTAATATATTCAGCACATAAATAGCATTTCATTATATTGAGCAATACTAAAAGGTTTTAAAAGCTATGTCATAGCAGTGAAAGAGTCTTAATAGAAGCCAATGAAAAGCTTATTTCAGAAGATGATAGATTTTGAAAGATCTTTGTGCCAAGTGTTCTATGCTGTTTTGGGCATATACTTCTAGCACATTCTAAATAAAATACTTTCAACATATAAATCTAATTTACAGTTTATTAATTCTATTCTTCCATAAGCATACTTTATATTTCATATTCTTGCAGAAATTTTGCCTTTAGAAAAGTTTAGATGTATTTAAGACACATTTATTGGTACCAAAATTACAGAGTAAAATTTGTATTTGTTACTGGAGATAAGCTGTGTACATGCCCCTGAAGTCAGACTGAAATGTATTTAATGCCTTGAATGCACAGGAAAAAATATAAAAATACACTTAGAATCAGTTGAGGGCAGATTTTTTAATACATTGGATCAGTGACAGTCAAAATGGCAATGACAGACTATATTGGGAATTGTTTGGAAAGGAACAAAACAGAAACAGAACATCATTCTAACGGACAAATACATGGTGAACCTATATCAATAATTCACTATGCAGTTCTCATCACTCCTGCTAATTAGAAAAGAACAAATTAATCAAATTAAGAAGGAGAAAGAGAGGATATTTAGCTATATGAAACAATATTCATTAATATGCAATAGACTGAGATTTTTAGTTTGGAAAAGAAAAAAAGAAGACACATATGATAGAGGTCTACAAAATCATGAACTGTATGCAGGAGGTAAAGAGGGAACAACTATCATACAGAGATACAATATTTGCCCTTCCTTCCAGCACAAGTGCTCGTGAGAAGCCAGTAAAATTATCTGGCAAAAGATTTAAATTGAAGTAAAAGAGAAGTACTTTTAATAACACACTAACAGTGGAACTCACTGCATGAGCAGACTTTGGAAGCCGAAAGTGTAAATGGGATTAAAAGGGATTAGACAACTGGATGGAAAATAGGTCCATTCACGCCTATTAAACTTTCTGGTCTGCATGTAATCTCTGGCTCACAAACTCCCTAAATCACTGATTGCCAAAAGCTGGGAATATATAACCAGGGAAAGGATTACTCTACACATGCCTGGTGTCTTCTACTCTTTCCCTAACGAGCTTCTACTGGCTTCTACCAGAGATGGCATGCTGAACTAGCTGAACTTCTGGTCTCATCCAGTATGGAAGTTCTTATGTATCTCAGTCTCATAGCCCTAAACGGTGATATATGAATTAATTCTACTCATTTAACCCGCTCTTGAGCTTAAATGTGAGCATTAAAATAGCTTGTGTTCCCACATAACAAAAGTTCCAGTTCTCACAGAACTTAAGCTTAGTGTTCAAGCTTTGACTTTCCAGGAATACCAGGCCAATGCTCAAAGTCAGTGTCCATATCTATGTACAAGTTACCAAAATTTAAATCCTGAATTATGAAAACCAATCAAAAAAAAAAAAAACAACAAGCAAACAAACAAAAAGCTGGTGTCACTTCTTCTTCAGAAGCAAAAGTTCTTGCTGTAAATGACTTTTCAGCACCTAACCTGAGGTCTGGGCCCAGCTATGAAAGAAACTGCTCACAGATAGCACAAATTGCCTGAGTTGAATCCGGGTACTGCAAGCTTTGTTACTTTATTTTTTCTTCCCATGAGGACACTATTTTAAAATATCTGCTATATGCACTTCATAACACCTACTTTTAAGACACTATTCTGGAACGTGCTGTTAAAACATAAAAAGGAAAGGGAAGCAGAATGTTCCTATTAAAATACTGCCAGACCACCTGGTCAAACTTAATGTGCACTAAGCCATAAGTTGAGATATAGATTTGAGGTGTTTGATCTCAACTTGAAGGCATGGTCCTGTAGTCTTGGCTATAGCCATTTACTTCTTGCTATACTAGTTTAAATTGAGCTATAAGCTTCTAAGGCAAGTGTAACTTGTATAAGCCAACTTTAAAGTCTTATAAATTTCCACATTTGATTTAAAACTTATTTAAACCTTAGAGTTGGTTAGTAACATTCAGACAAAATATTCCCCCATCAGAATATATATATTCATGAAGAGTAAAATTACATTCTAATTTATGATGGTGGGGTATGGTAAATTTCTGATAAACTGCGTGGGTGTCAACATTATTAGTGTTCTCTCAGCATTAATTCCCAACCAGCAGGTGGGCTGAGAGGCATTCAGGACACCTGCGGTTGACAGGCTTCAAGGCTGAAGCTTTGCAGGTTGCAGGAGGACTCCTTAACACTTAAGCAGCAGGACTAGGCTGGATGAAGTTTCCATGAGTGTTAAGGCTCCCTTTACAGGCCAAGTGATAGGCTGTAGTGAAGCCAGGGACCTCTTCTGCATCACCGTTTTCCAGTTTTCCCTCCATCTTTGAATATTTTTTCCCAAAGGTATTTGTGACTCTTCAGTTTTACCTTCAGATATCTTTGCTGCACTTGTCTTGGCCATTAACAAACTGACTGAATTTCAGTGCTTTGTCATGAATGATTGCCTTACACTTAAACCTAATGTTTAAATTTCTACAACTTTTCCTTTTTTAAACTTTTTCCCCAAAAGCACTGCTGAGGCTTGCTGACTCTATCCAAAGCACTGTGCAGCTGCACTCTAGCAGGGAAGGAGAGCAGTTGTGTTGGGGGTTGAGATGCTGGAACTCATGCAGGTAGTTGGCAAAGACCAGCATTTCTGAAGGACACTGTTTAATGAGGGTACTGTATGTTCCTTACACTGGGCTTCAAAGACTTTTCCTATGTATTTGTGAACAGTGGGCTCTCGAAAAAAAGAAACACATTTAGCATCAACTTATAGCTCCTGCAGTTAGGTACCCAAGTGATTAAAAATGAATTAAAAATAAGCAAAATACACATATGAAAGCTGACAAGTGCTACAATGTATCAAAATAACAGCCTCTCGTGAATATACTAGTAAAGTAATTACATCTTGTTTTCAAGAATGTTTGTGGTAATGAACATCCCTCTATACATTAGATAACTAAATTTGTTGGCTTGTTTAAATATGCATTTATGGCACCTGTTTTCTGCACTGCCTAAGGTGGAAGACTGAAGATGATACTGTAGGAGATCACAGTCTAAGGGTGTGGTGGGAAATAAGAAAGAGGGCTTTGTAAAATCATGATGAATTGTCATTCTTTTATTCAGCCCTGTTGCTAAATATCACTCTTTGTCAAGTTTAAAAGCATCATCTCTCATACTCTCTGTTACAAGTCACTTGTATTGAAGTGAAGGTCACTTATATTAAAGTGACCTCTGAGCTGGAACTGTTCAAGTCATCAGCACATATGTTTGGGCCATGCAGAATGAAGTCTTTACTGGATGGAGTTCTTTAATATTTAGATATGTCTTAAGAAAAAGGATCGGGGAAAGACCATAGCAAGAAAGTTACTGAATCCATTCTGTTTAATTTGTCTAAGAAAGATTAACATCCAGAAGTCTTGGTGTCCTGATATCTGTAGAATGGTACCTTTTTTAATAAGAAACTTAAGACTTGAAAAAACAACACAATCCCCTTTGTTAGTATCTGTCCAATCTCAAGCGAAATACTTTCATCATTCAAATTCCCATTTGATTATATTAGAGCTTTTAAAAATCCTCCTTTTCCCAATGTTTCCTATTTTGTCCACAGCCCCGAGTCCAGGGGCATTGCATTACACAGTATATCATGACTGTATTACCCACCAGTTCAAACGCGAACATTTTTTTTCTTACTTCTTTTGCATCAGAGAACTTCTGAAAAGGATTGTAAATTAATGGTGCTATAATAGTAAAAGGGAGAATGTGGCAGCTATCAGCATCTTAGGGAGCCAGCCTCTGACTTTTTTTTAAAGTATGTTTCTACTTTGTACAGTTATGAACATATATATTAGAACAGAAGTACAACACGATAAAATAGTTTTCTGAAACTGTAGAAAGCACTGATATAACTAAGGAAGGGATGTGCAGTTCATTGTAATTTCAATACTTGCTGAGTCTGGAAGTTAATGTCAAAATTGAAAATGTTAGCTTAGTTTTCTGAGCAGAATGAAGAGGTACAGTAATCAGTTAATATCAAAAGACCAGGACATACTGGCTTTGGTTGTATGATGATTCCCTAGATTTTGCAGGTCTTTAACTCTGAAGGGTAAACCACAAAAAATTTTTGAGTCCATGATAAGCAGAACTTACATGGTAAAGCTTGTTTCAATAAAACTTTTGCTTTAAAATATTTGGAGCTGTTTAGATGCAAGGCACCAGTCCAACATAGATAGAAATTAAATCAGATGCCCGCTAAATAACTTAACAGTTAGAAATTTGCTTGTTCACAGGTTTTACAACAGGATCTGTTGATTTTGAGGTCATTAGATTAATGGTGCTCTGGAAAAAGGAGGGAAATCAACAGCTCTTGTGAGAAGTAATGTGAAAATCTCTTTGCATTTGAATGTTGAAGCCATCAGTGCCATGGCACTGAGAGCACCAGTGCCAGTGATCCTTAACAAACAGCTGGAGTTGTAGCAAGAGTCTGAGCAATCTCCCCTTAGCTCCAGAACCTCTGGCTGAACTCCCTGACATTAAATAGTTCTTCAGTGACACGAATAAAGTGAAATGAAAAGTACTTAAGTGGTGGATGAAACGCCTCCAGGAACAGAGAGTAAGCACACTGCTTATTAACTCTGCTATTGCTGACTTTGAAAATCTTCAGCTTTACCTCGGTGTAAAAAGAGACAAAGTATTTTATTTGTCCAAACAAGTTTAATTACATCATGGTTTTGCAACACTGTGCCCAAAAACAGCTCAGCAAAGGGAAACAATGCTTCTAAGTGAGCTTTTGCTCCTTCAGCCTGATCTCACCCTGCTCTTGGATATCCCAAACCTACTACAGTGGCTTACAGTCTAGCAGGGAATGAAGTTAATAAGTGACTAGGCACGATTTCAAGTTTGCTTCTCCAGGGTATCAACATACCTAAATGTGCAAAAAAATGGATAACAGGCTTATTTACTTTGTCAAAGAAATAATTTTTAATCACTGGGCATCTAATGTCACCCCTACACCAGATGTTTGGACTTCACCTAGAAAAAAAAAAAACCTCATACTAATTCTTGACATTGACTCACTTAGGAATGGCGAGGGTCAATTGCTGCGCTGACTAGGAGTCTCTCAAACACAACGATCATAGTTAGCCAAGTAGGACCCAATTATGAAAGCTGTCCTCAGGAAAATGTCTCGCTGACAAAATATGTGACTATTCCCCAAGCAAGCATTATAGAATTTAGCTTTGAGACTTTATTTACCACAGCATACTTATAAGTACTACGTGCAGTGCAGCATGGTATAAGTACTATGTGCTAGGCAGCATATATTATGCTTTCTGACAAGCCACATTCTGATTTGTTGAAACTGGAGGCGGAGTTGATAATGACAGTGGATATTTGTATCAGTCAATCTGAAGAAGCAAGAAGAAGAGAAGTCTAGATCTTATTTTTCTTGCTTTTAAATATCTTCATGGCATTGCTTGATTACTTCCACAGTCTCTTTGGATTTTACAGAAAGAGTTAATGTGGTCATTTGCAGTGAAAATTATTCATGTTCAACTAATGCTCCTTATAGGTCTCTTATCTGCTCTCCAGACAAGAACTTAAGGGATGTTCATGTGACTGAATTGTCAGAACATACAGAACACTGATAAGTGTAGGCAAAAGTAAAGCTAACACCCAGATCCATCATGCACATACAATACACAAGCTGCACGTGTACTCTGGTCACTGTCAGGGAACTCCACATGACAGAGTCCAGCTGCCCCAAAGGGACTGCTGCATGCCTGGGAACTCCAGGTGGATGAACAACAGTGGGTCTTGCTTATGCTAGTTTATTCCTTCTTTAATGCTGTGCACCACTTCAGTAGCTCTGGACCTGGTTTCTGAGTCTCCCAGTAAGCAGGAATCTCAACGAAAGACAAACTTTTTGTTAAACTCTTCTGTTCTTTACTCTCTTATCTTCTTGAACTCTGTTTGACCAGGATGTTTGGAAGCCTGTCTTCTTCTGCCAGGAAACATTATGGAACTAAACTAATTTAAGGAATGATTTTTCTGTCTCCACAGAATCACAGAATCACAGAATCACAGAATCAACCAGGTTGGAAGAGACCTCAGGGATCATCGAGTCCAACCGTTGCCCTGACACCACCCTGTCAACTAGACCATGGCACTAAGTGCCATGTCCAGTCTTTTCTTAAACACATCCAGAGATGGTGACTCCACCACTCCCTTTATTCCCTCCCTGAATGCATTGTTTTGGGAACAGAATCACAGAATTGTTACGGTTAGAAGGGACCTCTGGAGGTCATCTAGTCCAAACCCCTGCCAAAGCAGATTCACCTAGAGAACATTGCACAGAGTCGTGTCCAGGTGGGTTTTGAATATCTCCAGAGGAGACTCCACAACCTTCCTGGGCAGCCTGTTCCAGTGCTCTGTCACCCTCAAAGTAAAGCAGTTTTTCCTCATATTCAGATGGAACTTCCCATGTTTCAGTTTGTGCCCATTGCCCCTTGTCCTGTTACTGGGCACCACTGAGAAGAGTCTGGCCCCATCCTCTTGACACCCACCCCTAAGCTATTTGTAAGTACTGATAAGATCCCCTCTCAGTCTTCTCTTCTCCAAGCTGAACAGACCCAGCTCCCTCAGCCTCTCCTCGTAAGAGAGATGCTCCAGTCCTCTAATCACCTTTGTATCTCTCCGCTGGACTCTCTCCAGTAGTTCCTTGTCTTTCTTGAACTGGGGGGCCCAGAACTGCACACAGTACTCCAAGTGTGGCCTCACCAGGGCAGTGTGGAGGGAGAGGATAACCTCCCTCGACCTGCTGGCCACACTCTTCCTAATGCACCCCAGGATACCATTGGCCTTCTTGGCCACAAGGGCACATTGTTGGCTCATGGTGAACTTGTCCACCAGGACTCCCAGGTCCTTCTCCGCAGGGCTGCTTTCCAGCAGGTCAACCCCCAACCTGTACTGGTGCATGGGGTTATTCCTCCCTAGGTGCAGGACCCTGCGCTTGCCCTTGTTGAATTTCATTAGGTTCCTCTCTGTCCAACTCTCTAGCCTGTCCAGGTCTCACTGAATGGCAGCACAGCCTTCTGGTGTATTGGCCACACCTCCCAGTTTTGTGTCATCAGCAAACTTGCTGATGGTACACTCAGTCCCTTCATCCAGGTCATTGATGAAGTTAAACAGGACTGGACCCAGTACTGACCCCTGGGGAACACCGCTAGCTACAGGCATCCAACTAGACTCAGCACCGCTGATCACAACCCTCTGAGCTCTGCCATTCAGCCAGTTCTCAATCCAGCTCACTGTCCACTCATCTAACCCACACTTCCTGAACTTCCCTATGAGGATGTTATGGGAGACAGCATCAAAAGCCTTGCTGAAACCAAGGTAGACAACATCCACTACTCTCCCTTCATCTACCCAGCCACTCATGTCCTCACAGAAGGCCATGTTCTCATAGAAGGCCATCAAATTGGTCAAGCATGATTTCCCCTTAGTTAATCCATGTTGACTACTCCTGATGATAACTTTCTTTTCCTCCAAATGCTTAGAGATGGCATCCAGAATGAACTATTTCATCACCTTTCCAGGGATGGAGGTGAGGCTGGCTGGCCTGTAGTTGCCTGGGTCCACCTTCTTGCCCTTTTTGAACACTGGAGTGACATTGGCTTTCCTCCAGTCCTCAGGCACCTCTCCTGTTCTCCATGACATTTCAAAGATGATGGAGAGTGGCTTGGCAATAACATCTGCCAGCTCCCTCAGCACTTGTGGATGCGTCCCATCGGGGCCCATAGATTTGTGGGTGCCCAGTTTGTCTGAACGATCTCTAACTTGATCCTCCCCAACCAAGGGAAAGTGATACATAGTAAACACTTTCCTATAGTATATTAATACTATTAAGTTATTCACTAAGTGAATATTTGTCATAAATGATTCTCTCTCATTTGTTGAGGACTGCTTTCCGATGTTGAAGCAGGCTGGATGGAGCTCAGGCACTGATTGGTTTTCACAATCTACGCCTGCTCGTTCTGAGGAACATCATGGAGTTGTTACTTCACCACAGTGGTCATGAATAATGCTGCTGCTCCAGAACTGTTAGCAGACCCCCTCTCCTTGAACCTGGAGACATTTTATCTCTTGATTGCTGGGTGTGGCATCATCTGAGTCAGCAAGAGCAGCAAGTAGCTTCAGCTGTTCCTCTTGGCTCTTGCTCTGGTATAATAAGCTTCCCACATTTCCCCCTTTTTTGTTTATTATAACATGTGTGTCACAAGCAGTAAGTTTACCAATAAAGTCTGATGTTAAACCAGCAAATAAGGCAGTAAAAATTTCTCTGATAAATGCATGTGTCCCCAGAGGTCGGCATTTGTTAGCTCTAGAATTACCACAGTTATCCAAGGAGCAGGAGAGGAGTGACCAAAGGAACCATAACCGATTTAATGAGCCATCGACAGTTTCACTGTACTGCCCATGTGTACTTAGACATGCATGGCTTAAGCTTTGAGACAAGCATATGCTACTGTCAGGATCAACCAGGTAAGTATTGAAAAGCAATTTTACTTTACATTGCTCTGCTTGTAATCCTCCCAGCCTTTTTTTTTAATTTGGTTTTTGTTGTTTTTTATTTTTTTTTTATTTTTTTAAAAAATTTTTTGGGGGTTTTTTATGATTTTTTTTGGTATTTTTTAGTTTCGTATGATCATTGACTATCATGAGCTCCAGATATTTCATTTCTTCTAAGATTCCACGAGATACTTCTCTCTTTCTTCTCCTCAGCTACTGTATTTCAGACAGAAAGGGCCATTCGGAACTAGATTCAGTCTCAAGGTCCTGCAACTGGTTGGAAGCTTGTGTTCCATAAGTTCTTTGGATGATATGTGGAATGCTCATATTCTTTTATCATTCAGCCTTGTATCGGTGGCTGAGGCCAGATCCAACCCACTGGCAACATGTTCTGAGGCTGTTTGTTTGTCAGGTTCTCGAATTGAGTATGTACACAACAGACCCTTGTGCCCCTCTTCTGGTTTCCCTGTATGGGGTTTCCGTCTTTATCAAATTTCGATCGACATTTATTGCTCCAGTGATAGCCCTTTTTACACCTAGGATATACTCTTTTGGGTTTTTTAAGTCTTCTCTGCTCATCCTTTCTCAGATTTGGACAGTTCCTTCTAATATGTCCCATTTGGTTACACTCAAAACATTTTACTTCTGCTCGTCCCACGACAAGTTGCTGATCTAGGGCATTTGCAATTAAAGTAGCCCTATGCTCTTCAGTGCCTACGTTCTGACAGGCTTTGATAAATTCTGTTATACTTCTATAGGAGTTTCTTAGAGGGGCTAAAATTTATTGGCAATCTGTATTTGCATTTTCATATGCCAGTTGTAATAACAGTGTTTCTGATACATTTTCGTCATCGATCTGTCTGCTTAATGCAGTTTGTAAACAGTCGATGAATGTGACATAGGGTTCTTGGACTCCTTGTCTAACAGCCGCGAAAGAGGGTTGGTGTTTCCCTACCTCCGGAACGCATTTCAAACACTGTATAGCTAATGCAGAGATCTGTTGTAGTCGTTGTTGAGGTAGCATTGCCTGTACTTCTGGTGTTGAAAAGTGATTAATTCCCAAATATTCATCTAAGCCATCCATATTTTCCAAACTGTCCATAGAAGCAGCCTCCTGGTACTCTGCCTGCCACACTGAATATTGTGCAGGCGTTAAAATCATTCGTAAGAGTGATTTCCAATCATGTGGAGTCATAGTATATGAGTCCCCAATAACTGTTATTAAATTTAAAGTATAATTACTATGCAAGCCATCATCTCTTACCGCCTTTCGTACTTCCTTAATCATCTCACAGGTGAGGTATTGATATTCAGGGGGATGATTTGGGCGATATATTACTGGCATTGCTGTCAGCATGGCGAGATCTCCATTATGAGCAGCCTCCTCTCTGCATCTTTCTGCTAGTGTTTTATATTTCTTTGTATGAGACTCTGGTATCTTTTCAGATTTCATTACATGAGACTCTGGTGGGTTTTTTGAGAAACCAATATGTGGCTTGGCAGACACAGGATATGGAGGAGCTGTCGGTGCCCTGGCCATAGTTGCTGCCGCCACTGCTGCCGGCTGGGAGATCTTTTGCACCAGAGAGACAGCAGCAGCCATTTCTTTTGCTGATGTTAATCCTGTGAAATCTGGATTATAAGGATCATTTGATTCTCCAGGGACTGTTTCATATGCAGGCTCCCTTTGCTCTTTCACATTCACCAAGGTATTAATAGGTGTGGATGCCTGAGACTTCAAACACTCCCCAGGCTGAAGTGCAGAGTGCTGTGAAAACAACCCTCCATGTTCTTCCTAGTTTTTCTATTTCATCCCCCACTTTCGCCCAAATCTTTGCATCATAGGTCCCTGATGCAGGGAACCAGGTACAGTTATCTTTGATCCATGCCAACAATTGCATCAATTCCACTAGTTGAACCGTATAGCCTTGTTCTCGCAATAAACATTGTAATATCTCAGTATGGAACTTATGCTCTTGGGGACCAGCCTGTCCCATGTTTATTGCCCTTGTGGAACTCACGGGTTCTTGGGAACTAGCGGTCTGTCCCACGTTTAATATTATCGTGGAACTCTCTGGTTCCTGGGGTTCTCACTGGTCCTGTGGGACTTCGAAGGCTCGCAAAGTAAGTCCCTTGTTCAGGCGCCAAATGTTGCGGACTGCTTTCCAATGTTGAAGCAGGCTGGATGGAGCTCAGGCACTGATTGGTTTTCATAATCTATGCCTTCTCATTCTGAGGAACATCATGGAGTTGTTACTTCACCACAGTGGTCATGAATAATGCTGCTGCTCCAGAACTGTTAGCAGACCCCCTCTCCTTGAACCTGGAGACATTTTATCTCTTGATTGCTGGGTGTGGCATCATCTGAGTCAGCAAGAGCAGCAAGTAGCTTCAGCTGTTCCTCTTGGCTCTTGCTCTGGCATAATAGGCTTCCCACACTCATTCTCTGTGTTCTTTTGCTCAAGATATTTTTTTTTCATAAATAGATGCATACAGGTATAACCTCCAACACACAAAGAAATAGATGCTAAAGATTTAGAGAAATGGAAACAACAGTGCGCTTTGGATAGCACCTCAAGATTCTTGATGGTTGTCTGTTCTAAAGGACTTACCTCTTTGAAGAAGCTCCTCTTCATGCTCATGAACTGTATCTTTCTCGGGCTTAGTATTGACCTAATATTCAGCTTGATGCTCTTCATCCAGGAACCAATCTTGCCTGAACAATCAATCATTTTGGCAGTAATACACAGAAGAGGTCATCCCTACACTATTCACACCAGAATCCATGCAATATCACCAGTTTCTTTAATTGACAAAGATGTTGGCAGGGCTAGTGTGAGAACAGATGTTTTTGAGAGTTCTTAAGCAAAGGTCTTAGTGACAGAGATATAACTTCCCATCGTTACTTGTGAATGTATTTTTGTGTGGATAACTTAAACCGTGTAGTGTCCATGTCTTGAAATTCAACACCTCTCTCAAATGGGACCACAGTATCAGTGTGATGATAATGTTGAACACTGTAAAAAAAGATCAGGGTTAAGCAAAAGGAAGCTAACCCTGCATTCACTGGCAGTAGGTGACCTTCAGTGCCTGTAAGACTGTTGTGACAGTACAGCCTGGCTAGCTTGTGACAAGGTTCGGGTACTAGCCTATTCTGTCACTAAATCCCTCTTGTGTTCCATATAATATGTAAGGTTTTGCTTCTTGCTCATTTTAATGTGGATTTGCACAATTGGAAAAAAAGGCACATTATGTCATTAAATCTGCTGTTCTGCCCTATTCTTAGCCCTGCTCTTCACTGTAGCTATTAGGCTGAAACTCACTGTTCACACTTGTCTGCTACATAACTAAGTATCCCAATTTTACCCCAAATCAAAATCATTCTAGCAGACAAAAACTGAATAGCATCTGGGCTTGGAGCTATTCCAGGAGTCATCTTTATGATTTATTACACCACAGTGCCTTCTCACTTCTGCAGCTCAGGAATGAAATGAATGAAGCAGCTGGACCAGTGACAAGTATAAAAAACCTTATCCCATCACCCCTGCCCCTTTTAGAGCAAGTGATAGATAAGTAAAGGGTATGTAAGTAAGCATACCCGCACTCCTATGAGAGCATGAGTAAGTGCAGAATGCCAGGAGCTGACCATTGACAGGATAACTTAGTTTCTTTTTCTCCTAGGAAATTTTTACGTTCACTCTTATTCTTTTCCAAAACTTTTTTGTCCTTAATTGCTAAAAACAAATTTCGCTGTAAAATCAATGTAGCTGAAACTGTGTACTCATATGTCTACAGCATTCTGTAATTGTGGTAGAACTTGAAGAAAATCGGTGATGAGTTTCCTGTCATATAGAGCCAGATAATTTTTGTGAAAGTGCTGCTATTGGAAGGACTCATCATAAGTGCCCACTTTTGCTTATACTCCTCTGTAAAACACACTGAAAGAAACGAAGAGGAAAAAGGAAAGACGAAAGGTGAAGGGGGGAAAGGGGAGGGAGAAGAAAAAAAGAAAAAGGAAAAAGAAAAGGGGTAAAGAAAATATATTACATGATTCAGCTCTAAAGTTTTAAGGAGATCTTTGGTTCTATTTAGGAAAATCCAAAGATTTTACTTCTAGCTGTAAAAGTCTACAAACTACAGCTCAGGAGCTGGAAAGACAGAATGGAAGAAGCTCATATGCAAGATACAAGGTGAACTATTAGTATCCCACAATATCGTACAGCCATGCTTATATTTAGGCACATAAGTGTAAATTGAGATTTTCCCTTCAATATACATTTATTAGAATTTAATGGATAGATATAATTGCAGTGTCCCAGTTTTCTAACAATGATATCTTTTGCCTGTTAGATCTCTTTTCGATCAATGAGTAAATGTGTTAGAACTTGTAGAGTAATATAGCATTTAACATGAAGAAAAATCTCACAATTTGGCTTTAAAGAGCCACTAGATCCTAAAGTCTGATTCCAAAACATCTAAACCTACATTAACTTAATTCACAAAGTAATAAATGATGCATAAGTTTAAGTGTAGGTTTAAGTCTTTTTCTAAGTGCATAGAAATAAGATTCCATTCTGTAAATTATTTTACTGGAATTTCTGGATAATAGCACTGATAGTGACGTGGAAACCAATAGGTAGCCACATGATGCAACAAGGATATTAAAATCTGGTCCATTCAATTTTTCATCAATTCAACTGCTAGAAAATGTTGTTCTTCTGTTCCTTAAACTCTCAAGAGGACAGCTTTCCTGACTGTGATGGTCCTGCTTACCATCACATTCTGTTTATATAAATTAATCTCAGACTTAAAGCTATGCTGAAAATTTCTTGTCAGTTTTGGTATTCACTATTTCATTCTGACTTGCAAGATACTTTCTCAGATCGTCCATGCCTGCTGAAGACTGTTTCAACCTAAAATAGAGAAAACTGACTCATTTATCTGGTCAGTGAAGATCTCTAGCAGATGATGTCTGAGATTGTCACCTAACCCTAAAATGGTACTTAGATCTTTTTATTTAAAATCTACATTACTATTAACCTCATTCTGCCTTGTTTTTTCTACAGGAGATAGAATGCCAAAGCCAAATATAAGCCAGAAATACTTCCCTGTGCATGTAGACATGTACTAGAAATAAGCTGGGAAACTGCAGGAGACAAACAAAAGGGAAATAAATGACAGCAGCTTCTTAACCATCCAGTGTAACATCATTGTTTGTTGCTACAAGGCAAAAGAGCATGCTTGGTTTACCTCATGTCATGAACAGTCTGCATAGGGATTAGAAGTAGGGCTGGTCTGACAGCAAAAGACACCTTGATTTTATAAAAGAATACACACATGCTTTGGTGAAGTGAACACAATGACCAGATATAATATATTCTTACTGAAAATATCTTTCATTTTTATGTACACTGCATCCTTCTAGGTCAAGATAGAAATGCAATATACTGTGGATTTTCCTTTCTGCTTTATTAATCCCATATGCCTTTAATATGTAAAATCTCTTCAATTTTCAGCTGTTGGAGAAAAATACATCATATTCAGTAAAAGAAGTTTGAAACTCATGAGATTTTTCAACTACTGTGTTGGCTGATGTCTTCTCCCACTTTGTTTCTTCAGGGAAACTGTTCTGATTTTTCAGTGCCCAGCTTACATGCTAGTGCATTCCCAAGAGAGCTTTTTATTTTCAAAAGGAACATAATGTGGAAATCCACACGTTAGATCCTAAGGTCCCAAAGCTGTGCTATGATGACACTGCACATCAGCAAATGAAAAAGACCTTGTTAGGCCAACTATACATAGGCTTGTTTCTAATGTACTGCTTCTGATTTTGGAGCCTGGAAGTTAGGCATTGCTGTGACCAGTGCTGGTAAGATAATGCCCTTCTTTGGATCAAGTCTGTATGTGCCTAGTAAATATTCTGAAGATTAGACACTCATATAATGGAGCTGAGATGTTTGATACCACATCACATCATGCTTTATATGGGTTAGTCTGGAAACTAAAAGCAGATCTCAAGGGAGCTTTACGAAGTAGGATGGCCAATTTAATGAGCTATGATTTTCAGTGAGTCTGAGATGTTCTTTTATCAGAATAAGATGTGGATCACAAAGATTTTGCAAAGTATGTTTAATTCTTACTAGAGGCATTGCTAAACTTATCAATAAATAAGGGATATGACAACTTTACTACTTGGGTGTCCTTAGGAAGTCTCATGGAGAAATTAACTCTACTCTCTTGCAAGTAATTTGACACAGTTGTAGTTTGCACACATCATAAAGAAAAAGCAAAGATACTTACTAGCTATGACATCTGATATGCTATATCATATAAGACTTCCCTTAGCAAATTGTTCAAGGGATATTAACTTTAAACACCTTTTCTACTGAATGTTCAAATAAATTTAATGTTATCAAGGTGATTAATTCACTCCCAACAATAGCCATAAATGAGTTCAAAGGCACTTCTATCAATTCAGATAAAACATATAGAAGGCCAGAAGAAATGTTGTTAGTAATACTGAATTACCATCTTGGTATCAGCAGCAAAATGTAGGATAGAATATGCACGTACTGCTTTTCACATTGTCATCACATAACTTATGAGTGACTTGAATTTAGAAAACTTTTCAAGTCCGTAATTCTGCAATCAATCTTTTTAAAAATAAACATTATCAGCTGCTATCAATTCAATTTCGAAACCTTTTCTATAATGTTTTAATAGGACCCACGGCTGTATCACAGTACAGAGCACTGGAAAAGATGATTAATTACAAAGTGTTCTGAGCTGCTCTTGACTACAGTTTTCACTTTGGTACTTCAGATTTTTAAAAAAGTCATTTTTGTTCATAACATATGAGATAATCTCTAGTTACTGTGTCGACACCATTTGATGTTGGTTTCAGGATTTTCTGACCCTCTGTATTCCTCTCAGTGTCTCAGATCTGTCACTGAAGTCTCTGAGCACTGCTCTACCCCTAGGATAGAAGATAATTCTAGGGGCTAGACCCATTAAGAAGCTCTACAAGCAACCTTTACTCATAAACTGGCAGGGATAGATTCAAAGAACAGAACACCCAACAGAGGTACTGCACAAGGCTGAGAATGTCAGGTAAAGGCTTCGGAATGAAAAGCCATAGCAGTGACAGTCCGTGCTCCTTACCTAGCACATAAGTCTAGAACATATGCCAGTGTTGTCACCCATACTGAAAAGTTAAGGCTTTGTCAACAAGGCTCCTCTGCTTCACTGACACAAGCACAGGGTGCCTTTGGTCAGAAATACTACACTTTGCACCCAGCTTCTACCTTCCTGATGGTGGAGTCTGGACATTTATGTGTTCTGGCTGTGATTCCTGAGTTACTTTTGAAGGGAAAACAAAATGCATCTTTAAGATTTAGAATATTCAGTTATTATAACAGACAAATGGATGGATGAAAACAGAAGTTCAAAAACTATTCTTTTTTTTTTTGACATTGTGTGGCAAGATTTGAAACAGGTGGTAATATTTAAGCATGTACCAACAATCAATCAGCAGTTGTTGCAGGGGGGCAGTGGACTGCATTAGAAACAGTGGCTTTGTTTCTATTTACATTTAAGTTGTGTAGAGAGCTTACCCCAACAGGACTGTAGTCCATAACTGTGGACAGTAAACAAAAGTTTCCTTTTATCTAACATTACTTATTTTAATGTCAGACATCCAGGCTGACCTGATTTTAACCCAGCAGGCAGCCAAATACCACACAGCCACTCGCTCACTCATCCCCCACCCCCTGGAAAATAGGGGAGAGAATCGGAAAGGTAAAGGTCAAGACACTCCTGAGTTGAGATAAAAACATTTTAATAATTGAAATAAAATAAAATAATTTAAAATAATAATAATAATATACAAACAAGTGATGCACAGTGTAACTTCTCACCACCCACTGATCAATGCCCAGCCCATCCTTGGCTAGCGATCCTGGAGGAGAGAAATCCCAAGACCACAATCCAGAAGAGCAAGAGCCTGCTTCCCAGCCAACCCTAATCTATATACCGAGCATGACATTGCATGATATGGAATATTCCACTGGCCAATTTGGATCTGTTGCTTGGGCTGTTCTCCCTCCCAGCTTATTATGCACCTGCACACTAGCAAAGCATGGGAAGTTGAAAAGTCCCTGATTTCTTAGCAACAACTAAAAACATCAGTGTATTATCAACATTCTTCTCATACGAGATCTCATACTAAATTCAAAACACAGCGCTATTGTAGCTACTAAGAAGAAAATTAGCTCTATCCCAGCTGAAGTCAAGACACAGGGTATGCAAGTGAAACCGGTTCCAAGGCAGAGGATGAGTTGTTCCATCGTAAAATACGTTTTCTCTGACTGCCATAACTATCAGAGTAATGTGATAATAAGGTAATTAGTGTTGCAATAATTGTTGTTATTGTTATTAATAGAAATACAAGCACAATATCAAGGATCAAGCTATCTATTAATTTGGTGGAATGTGTGCAAAGCTTTTACATTGCTAAGGAACGAAAGAGAGAGAAAGAATCAAAACGCCTTTTTAGGTCAGACATTGGTTCTTCCCGATTGTAGTTTCTATCTAGATTTAACTTTATCCATTCAGTTTGCTTTTCTACCTATCTTCATGTAGAGAGCTACTGCAGCTGCTCAACACCTCTGGCAGAAAGAGAACATGAGGTTCCAACCTCCAACATCTTTCCTGCCTTCTAGAAGATATCTTTCAAGGATTACACAGATATCATTCAAGAATTCTGTTATTACTGGGAAAGCAGAACCTTTCTGAGAAGCTGCCACCCCTAATAAATGCTTTATTCCCTTTAGTAAGTGCAGTGAGATTTAAAGCTACTTTAAGTTCTGCTGAAGGTCATATTATCAGTCTTTCACACAAGGGGATAAGCTAGTCAGCTCTTTTTGTCTATAACAGCAGCTGTTTGTATAATTCTTGATATGTGGTGTAGGACACTCCCCAGAATCTGTTTTTAACATAGAACAAAATCAAAATAAGAGTCAAGACAAAAAAATCTTTTCTTGGCTTACCGAGTGTTGAGTTATTTCCTACTCTGAAAAACACATATATGGCAGAAAGAGTTATGAACAGCCTTACTTCAAATTTTGTACACCCCTGTCCAGCCAAGCCAGATAACTACAGCTCACTTTTTTTTTTCGGTGTAGATAAGTTGTTGACATAAAAATATACTTTGCATAAAGACAGGGAAACAAACATGAACATATACTCTTCCATTGTTTAAACTGCAGTTATTTGTTTTGGTTGTCATTGCTTTACATAGAAGGTTTGAACAGGTTTTAGAAAAAGGTTTGCCCTAGCTAGGCATTTAAAGGCAAATGAAGAAACACAACAGGAAGAAGCTTACTTCTCAGTAGGCAAGATTTAGTTCATCATACCATGTTTCTTTTTTAAGTACATTGAATATTTTAGTTACATGATTGTCATTTTCCCTGAAAATATTATTGCTATACCTTACATCACTTATCATTTTCAGAATGTTCAACATTCCTCTGTTTCACCCCCAGAGTGCTCCCTAGCCATCTGATCACCGACAGTTCAAAGTGATGATGAGAATATACACCAAACCTTGACTCATGCTCCATGAAGAGGGAGCTAGGTTGCTTGTTTTAAGGAGCCTGAAAATGAAGTTCTTTCTATCACTGTTTCATCATGGAGTATGAAAGCCAGGCAGGATGTTATTTACTCTTTCCCTGAAAGTAGCCTTAATAGTTTTGTTTGTGGATTGCATAGAGAAGTTGTTCTGCTCTCTCATGCTTGATTGGATTGAGATAAATTTTCTAAGAAGTAGAAAGCATACTAGTCATTAAACAAAAAGGAAAAGGGAACTGAGACAGAACTACAGCCTGCCTGCTATACAAAAAGCATGGGAGTTGGCAATTCAGTAGAAGAATCTGGTTTTCTTCAAGGCTAATAAAAAAAATGGCACTGACTTCAGTGCTTGCAGGTTCAAGACATGTCTCAGGTAAGACTCCAAGACAAAATGTGATGGTAAAAGAAGCTGGTCATCTCTCACGGGAAGCTGAGCTCGTTCCACTTTTGCAGGAGGTGGGAGAGTTTTGTTTCTCACAAAAGAGTCTTTGCACTCCCATGGGAGGGGGGGTTAATTTAGAAATGCTAGAAACCAGAAATGCCAAATCCTTACAGATTTGGTGTTATATCACTAGGTCATACCTTTTGATCAACACACAAAATGAGAACTGTTTGGTTATTAAATAGGTATTTTCTCAAAAACATGTTTTTACAGTGGAAAGCACACTATTCACTGACACAGTAAGTCTGACAGCAGGCAATTAGGTTGTGCATTTTGCTTTTATTAGCTATGGCCCAAGTTGACAGTTTTACTCAAGTATAAGTAAGAAGAATTCCGTTTAATGTTTTGAGTCTTTGTAGTAGGTCATCTACTAATATGTTGTTATAATAGAAAGAAGTTTCTTAATTTAACTTTGAAGTGCTAGAAACTGCTAATAGAGTCTTTACCTTTCTATTGTACTATAACTCACGTGCATGCAGGAAGTTTTATCTGTATCTGTTTCATAACTCATATAGCAAAGTAATCTTACATAAATAAAGGTAAGAATGAAATCACATATAAACAATAAAGCAGAAGTATTTTCTTTGTTTTGATTTACTTTATTCTTGTAATGCCCTATACCTGTCTTCCTGAATGACTGAATTCTCTGGGATGGTCAGCTTCCCCCACACTGCCCCCAAGGTTGTTCTGGGCCTGCTGTAGAAATATAGCACTTCTTTCCTAGTGCAGCAATCACAGCTTAGAACACGTTTCCTTTAACTGTCCTGCTTTTGGCTTGACATTTTTATGCTGTGTTAAATCAAACTGCTTAACATGGAACTGAGAAAATGGACTGTTTTTATTCCCAGAAAACAGTGAATGGTCAAATGTTCTCTTTGTTTTCTAGGATTAGTTGAAGTTTTTCACGAGTTTTCTGGTTTTCTGGGGTTTGACTTGGTGTTTTGATCTTCCGCACAAAAGCTGGCTTTCTAACAATTGCTTTTGCTGGTGCGGATCACTGTCTTCTTTCCATAGAAAATGTTGACATTATCCTGAAATCCAAGTACTTGCAGAGCTGTTTGAAATCTTTGCATCAGAAAAACTATTCCTTTTTGTTTGATTCTGCTATGCAAGAAAAATATTTATTTATATGATTTAATGAGCATCTGAACTTCTTGACGCATTGTTGGCAAGAGACTACATTCTGACTGCTGTTAGTTACCAAGGGATATGCAAACATTCTCTTTATTTTTTGCATGTTGCTTATGTTATTAACACTTCCACAGTATATGGTTAGGCAACCTATCTTTCATTAAAGGGTTACTGGGAAAAAAATAGTCTTACTTAATTTTTTGTACTTATCTGTGCTTTTGTATATACCCCAGGCTCAAAGGGCTTGGGCAGTTCTTTAAATCTATATAAAAAAAAAAATTAAATCATGAGGACAATACAGATATATTCAGCCTTGTAAAATTTTTTCTTACACAGTAATATAAAAAAGGCTAAGAAAATGAAACTTTCTGTCTCCAACGCCAAAAATATTATATTAAAACCACATTAATCCAAATCCTTCATGTCTGTACCATTTTTAAAATTAATTAAGTTTGTATTATTCCAATATGATGGTTACTAGTGGTCTGGTTTTTTTTCCTGTTTTTTTTTCTTGTTTTTTTTTTCTTTTACTGAAGGGGTTTTTTACTGAAAAATAACTATTTTAGAATAAGACAAAATAAAAAGTTAAGCATCAATTGAAATATATTTTCAAGTTTACCCATTAAACAGTCTTGCAATAGCAACAGAGCCAAAGGCAATTTAATGTCCAGCTGAGTCACCTGAATTAAAGAATACTGAAATAGTGAGCTTCTATCATACACTTCCTATGGCTGATCACCATTTTGTTGAATATTCATTGGAAGCATTGAGACTCTGTACAGACAGATTTTTTTTTAAAGGATACAAATATTTAACAGGGACCATAAAGTGACAGTTCCCTGGGGCAGTGCCATTTGCGGCTAGATATTTTGTGCAGCGTTTAGTTTAGTGATACTCTAGTTTAAATTAGGGCCTTGAGGATTACCTCCCCTTCTAACAGGAATTTGAAGGCATCACTTTCCAACGTAAATACTTCCCTATTGACATATTAGAAGAGAAATGCCACTTTCCAAACCATGAATATTCCTCTATAGTCAAAGTAGATTAAGGACTTAAAAATGTTTTCGTCTGAATTCCATATTTAAACGCAGATTGGGATGGTTAGGCTGAGCTACCCTACTCCACAGATGATGAGCAAATCAAATTCTGCAGAAAAACATGGGTGTTGTCCTACTTCTAGCAAGTATTAGATAGTTCTAATCCAGTGTGCATCTTTAAAAATAGAGTCAGTAACAGCTAATACATTTGCAGGACTAAAAATAAAACCGCTTTCAAATATTAGGAATAAGAGTAATTTTGAATGTACTGTTGTATTGCCTCCATCTTTTCTGAGACGGTTAAAATTAATCTTATTACTGTGGTGATTTCACAGTCAATCTAGATTAACGTTTGCAATTATTAGACACTAGCATCTGGGAATTGCTGGTTTGGGAGTGCAAACACTTATTTAGATAACCTATATATTTATATTTCTTATTAAGTATGTTTCAAAAAAATCAATATGGCAATTAAAGTAGATGATAGTGTAATCTTTAGTAATTAGCAATTGATCTTCAGTTGCAAGAAAAATACTAATAGGCTTTCTTTTTTATTACAGCTTTAACTGGACAAGCCCTGTACCAGGAATATGGAAGCCCCAGGCAAAAGTCAAGGCTAATTTTTATTACATCCATTTGAAAAGAAAAGAAACAAAAAATTTCTAAGTGATAATATATCCAAATGCTAGCGAAAGACCTTCTTCACTAGCTTGGTAACTCATGCACAGCAAATTGTTTTCCTCTGCTCTAATAGAAATCATGCATGTACATTTGTTTGAATTTCAATCTTTTTAAAAGGTTCATTTTATTTGCCTTATAATGTTGCCTGAATTCCAAGGAGAAAGGCATATTGAACCCCTCCAAAAGAAGAAAATATTAAAAAAAAAAGGTCAAAAGAGAAGATAAATGAAATTTTTTTCATATTTCAAAGCAGAAAAGTATTAAAATTAACTCACTACAATTTGCAAACCTAAATAGAGCTCAAGCATCTTTAATTATTATTTCTATAGGACCTATAAACTTAAATGTCTTATTCATTGACTCCTGCAGGAAGGGACCAGAAGGGTTTGGATTGTTTAAATTAGTTGGAGAAAAGTTGACAGAGGAACCATTCCTAACTGTAAATATCTCCTGAAGTGACTACCAGGGAAGGAAGGGAACTATTGAATCATATGAACAGTCACCAAAATGATACATAACCATGAATAAGAGTGAATGAGATTTAGAATAGGATTATTAATCATTAGACTATTTCCCTCTCAAGACAAAAAGAAAGGAAAATTTCTTCCTCCTCCATCCAAACCAAAAAAAAAAAAAAAAACCCAATCCAACAACTCAAATCCTTTTCATGCAGAAAACTAACAGACTGAAATCAGCAAACTAAAATAAGGAACTCAATTTGTAGCTTTTGGGGAGTTCAAATACAGTGTTTGCATCAGGGCAATGCCAAAAGACCAGTACAGACACTACTAGAATATCTTTGGCTGAGGACTAGTTTGGGAAGTTAATGTATACTGATAAGATGTTATACATATAATAAGTGGCTACCATGTGCAGTTACAAGTCACTGAACATTACCACTTCTGCAGCTGTTGAGCTGTACTAAGGCAAAACCCTCTATAGCTTATGCCCTCTTGCAAGAGAATACCTAAGACGACAAGCAGTGTAGAAAGATGGAACTACTTTCTGTGTTTAATGAAGAACCAGAGCTGAGAACAAATGCATTCCTTGGCTGAGTCTGTTCTGTCATCTATGCATTCCAAAAGAACAATTATATTTCAAGTAGAAATTTCATTTTTTTCATTTTACATTTCTGTTTCCCCTTCCCAATTATCCAATGGAGTATTCCTTCTTGTTGATATGGTACCTAGGATTTGATAAAAATGTAACAGTTTCTAAATGCTGAAGTGTTTTCATCACTTCGTTTCTAAAGCTGTAGCGTGTCTACCCTGCTACTATTTGATTAGCACAAAAGCTGGCCGAAGACAGTTTCAATTTAAACCACTGTTGGGGTTTTAAGTTTTGTTTTCACTCCACTATAGATTAAAACAAAAAAAATTTTCAAAGTCATTCTCTGTCCAGAAGGTCACCTTTAAGTTTTGTGACTTTCTCTCTCTTTCTCCCTCAAGCAAGAGAAAGGAAAAGCATGATCGTCAGAAATCTTCTAATTGAAAATGGGATTGAAATCACTGTGAGGCCAGAAAAGATGAGTTGAGTGCCCCTAATGATCCCCCTATCCTTGATGTGCCTAGAGACAGCATCAAGAAGAGGTTGTTCCATCACCTTTCCGGGGATGGAGGTGAGGCTGACCGGTCTATAGTTACCCGTGTCCTCCTTCTTGCCCTTTTTGAAGACTGGAGTGATGTTTGCTTTCCTCGAGTCCTCAGGCACCTCTCCCGTTGCCCACCACTTAGCAAAGATGATGGAGAGTGGCCTAGCAATGACTTCCGCCAGCTCCCTCAGCACCCGCAGGTGCATCCCATCAGGGCCCATGGATTTATGGACGTCCAGGTTGCTTAATTGGTCCCTGACCCAGCCCTCATCTACCAAGACAGATTCCTCCTCTATCCTGACTTCTTTTGGGGCCTCAGAGGTCCGGGGCTCCTCAGGAGAGCCTCCAACAGTATAGACAGAGGCAAAGAAGGCATTCAGTAACTCCGCCTTCTTTTTATCCTCAGTCTCCAGGGCCCCCACCTCATTCATCAGTGGGCCTACATTGCCTCTAGTGTTGGCTTTACCTGCAATGTATTTGAAGAAGCCCTTTCTGTTGTCCTTGACCTCTCTTGCAAGGTTTAATTCCAAGGAGGCCTTAGCTTTCCTAGTTGCCTCCCTACATCCTCTGACAACAGACTTATATTCCTCCCAAGTGGCCAGCCCCTCCTTCCACGATCTGTACACCCTCTTCTTCCACTTGAGTTTGCCCAGCAGTTCCCTGTTCAACCATGCAGGTCTCCTGGTACCCTTCCTTGACTTCCTACCTGCTGGGATGCTCTGATCTTGAGCTCCGAAGAAGCAGTCCTTGAATGCTAACCAACTCTCTTGGGCCCCATTACCTTCTAGTACCCTGTCCCATGGGATTTCCCCTAGCAATTGCTTGAAAAGGCCAAAGTTGGTCCTCCTGAAGTCCAGGGTTGTGATTCTGCTAGCTATTCTGGTCCTGCCACATGAGATCCTGAACTCTACCATCTCATGGTCACTACAACCAAGGCTGCCCTCAACCTTCACCTCTTCAACCAGACCCTTCTGGTTAGTGAGGATAAGATCCAGCAGCGCTCCTCTCCTAGTTGGCTGATCCACCATTTGCATCAGAAAGTTATCATCAATGCACTGGAGGAACCTCCTGGACTGAGGATGGCTGGCTGAGTAGGCCTCCCAGCAAATATCAGGGTAGTTGAAATCCCCCATGACAGCCAGGCCCTGTAATTGAGAGACTGCTCTCAGCTGCCTGTAGAAGACCTCATCACCCTCCTCGTCCTGATCCGGTGGCCTGTAATAGACACCCACAACAATATCACCCCTGCCAGCCTGCATCTTAATTCGCACCCACAAACTCTCAACTCGCTCCTGATCCACCCCTGGACAGAAGTCAATACATTCTAGCTGCTCACTCACATAAAGAGCAACTCCATCACCTCTCCTTAGTGGCCTGTCTTTCCTGAACAAGACAGCCATCCATGACCACATTCCAGTCATGCGAGGTGTCCCACCAAGTCTCTGTAATTGCCACTAAATCATAGCCCCCCGACCGAACACGGATTTCCAACTCCTCCTGTTTATTCCCCATGCTGCGTGCATTGGTGTACAGGCATTTCAGGGAGCGAGCTGAGCACACCGATTTCACCCCAGGGGGATGGGAGGCCTCCTGGTCTACCTCAACACTAGAGCGTTGCCCCAGTGGTGCAAGCCCAGCTACTACCCCATCCCCCTTCGAATCTAGTTTAAAGCTCTCCGATTGAGCCCTGCTAATTGCTGTCCCAGAACCCTTTTGCCCCTACGACATAAACCTTTCCCATGTATTACGGTCACGCCTGGTGTCTTATAAAACCAGCCATTATCAAAGAACCCAAAGCCCTGCCTGTAGCACCAGTCTCGTAGCCAGGCGTTAATAGAGAGAATCCTACTATTCCAAACAACGTCATCACCTGAAAATGGAAGGAGGGAGGAGAAAACAACTTGTGCCCCAGACTCTTTCACCAACCACCCTAGGGCCGTGTAGTCTTTCTTCCTTCCCCCTCGGACTACGGGATGCAGCTTCTTCCCCATCTGTCTGGAAGATCAGCAGGAGGTAGTAGTCTGTGGCCTTCACCAGGTTGGGGATTTTCCTGGTGATATCCCTGATTCGGGCTCCAGGCAGACTGCAGACCTCCCTGTGATGGGGGTCAGCTCTGCATATTAGGCCCTCAGATCCCTTTAGGAAGGAGTGTCCAACCACTAAAACTCTTCTCTTCTTCCTTGTGGAGGAGGTAGCTATACGCCTGTCAGGTTTTTCTGACTGTGATGGGACCTCTGATATAGGTTGCCTCTCCACCACATCCCCATTGGACCAGCTGTATTCCACTAGGGCTTCATATCTATTGCTCAGAGGCACCTGTGGAGGCGAGGTAGGCAAGGAGGGCACTCGCCTTTTGCCACAGCCATAGACTTGCCTCCACTCACTCCTTTCCTCTAGTTTATTGTTTTCCACCTGAGAGGGGCAGAGTACAGGGGTCCCTCGATCCTGGGAGCTCTCCGGCAGGTGCTCCCATTTTTCTTGCAGGGAGGGCAGAGCCTGGCTCCACCAGTCTATCTCCATTTCAGCCTCCCGAATGCTCCTAAGCCTTTCTACTTCGGCTTGAAGCCTTTCAACCTGGCTTTGCAGCTGTGCCGCTCGGCTGAGCAGATCATCTACCTGCTCACAGCACACACAGCCCCCTGACACCACAGAGACGCTGTAGCATTCCCTGCAGCCTGCGACCTGCACCATTGCCTCCTTCCGTGGGAGCCCTGTCTGGGTTCCCACATCCATTTTGGTCTTCTTCCGCCGGGTAGATACCATTGTTCTTTCACTGAGCTGGGAAATACCTGCTGGTGACACCCCTGGTTCACAGCTCCTTGGCACCTTCCTCACCTTGTGCACTGGGAGGGAGTCAGCGCCCTCCCCAACGAGCTGCAAACTGCTGCGGCCTCTCCTGCCCTGGGACACACCCAGTCACAGCTGAGTCTCCCTCTCCCCTCTGGCCAGGGACTAGTCCCTGTCCTCCAGGAGGCTTTTTATCACCCGATCACAGGAGGTGGTGCATTTAAATCGCTTAAATCACCCGCGATTTACTGCTTTTAATTTCCCTGGAACCATTAATACCTCTAGTCCAGAATATCTCCCTTAACTTTAATCGCACCTCGTTGGTCTGTGTTGGCCAGCTACTTCCATTGGTATGGTACATGACCATAGGGAGGAGGCACCATGTTATCTATAGAAAATTAGATTAATTGCCCAGGATTAACACACTTATATAGTAAATCCTCTGACATGTCCCTATCTCAGCTCAATTTAGAGATGTTTGATAAAAAATTAGAAGCATGTTTAAATTGGGTCTTGCAGAAAATAAGGAGTAAGATTGTCTCATGGATCCCATTTGATCAGAGATCTTTGATGTATTAACTGATATAACATGCACTGATCTTCATGAATAGGAATATTATCTAAGAAAAAACACTTAAATATTGAAACATTTTGGGTTCTTTGCAACGGCTTAACACCGGTGTGGGTGAGAGTAGAACTAGGTCAATTGCAGTGTATTTGTGGCTAAACTGCACCCTGAAAATTAGCTTTTCAAAGAAAATAGAAACAGTTTTGCAATTAAAAGAACTAGAAGGGACACAATGCAAGTTATATTAATGTCTTACTGCAGACTATGTTTTAAACATAGGGGAAAACACATGACCATAAAACTCATATCTGTCAGCTTAGAGCAAAGATATCTTACCAATTCTTGTAGAGCTTACTTACTACTGCATAAGTACCAAATGAGTAACATCATTCAGCTCTATTTTATCAGAGAAACAGAACACTTTCTAAGCCTATTAGCTGAAATCTTGTCCTGAACATGAACTCTTTCCACCACAACAGTGAGTCAGAGAGTTTTATTAACAGTGAAAATTGCTACAGCAGGTATGGAAAATCCTCCTTGATCTTACACAGATCAAAAAGAAAATGTTTATGCATTTATATCACAGAATCACAGAATCACAGAATGTTAGGGATTGGAAGGGACATCAAAAGATCGTCTAGTCCAAACCCCCTGCCGGATCAGAACTGCCTAGACCATATCACACAGGAACGCGTCCAGGCGGGTTTTGAATGTCTCCAGAGAAGGACACTCCACAACCTCTCTGGGCAGCCTGTTCCAGTGTTCGGTCATCCTCACCGTAAAGAAGTTTTTCCTCATATTTATGTGGAACCTCCTGTGTTCCAGCTTGCACCCATTGCCCCTTGTCCTGTCAAGGGATGTCACTGAGAAGAGCCTGGCTCCATTCTCATGACACTTGCCCTTTACATATTTATAAACATTAATGAGGTCACCCCTCAGTCTCCTCTTCTCTAAGCTAAAGAGACCCAGCTCCCTCAGCCTCTCCTCATAAGGGAGACGTTCCACTCCCTTAATCATCTTCGTGGCTCTGGACTGGATTCTCTCTAGCAGGTCCCTGTCCTTCTTGAACTGAGGGGCCCAGAACTGGACACAATATTCCAGATGCGGCCTCACCAGGGCAGAGTAGAGGGGGAGGAGAACCTCCCTTGACCTGCTAACCACACCCCTTCTAATACACCCCAGGATGCCATTGGCCTTCTTGGCCACAAGGGCACACTGCTGGCTCATGATCATCCTGCTGTCCACTAGGACCCCCACGTCCCTTTCCCCTCCGCTGCTCTCCAACAAGTCTGCCCCCAACTTGTACTGGTACATGGGGTTGTTCTTGCCCAGATGCAGGACTCTACACTTGCCCTTGTTATATTTCATTAAATTTCTCCCCAGCCTGTCTAGGTCCCTCTGAATGGCTGCGCAGCCTTCCGTTGTGTCAGCCACTCCTCCCAGTTTGGTGTCATCAGCGAACTTGCTGACAGTGTACTCTATTCCCTCATCCAAGTCATTAATGAATATATTGAATAGAACCGGTCCCAGTACCGACCCTTGAGGGACTCCGCTAGACACAGGCCTCCAGCTGGACTCTGTCCCATTGACCACCACTCTCTGGCTTCTTTCCTTCAGCCACCTCACAATCCACCTCACTATCCGATCATCCAGACCACACTTCCTCAGTTTAGCTGCGAAGATGCTGTGGGAGACCATGTCAAACACTTTACTGAAATCGAGATAGACCACATCCACAGCTTTACCATCATCTATCCACCAGGTTATGTCATGTCCTCATAAAAGGCTATCAAGTTGGTTAAGCATGACTTCCCGTTGGTGAAGCCATGCTGAGTGCCCCTAATGATCCCCCTATCCTTGATGTGCTTAGAGACAGCACCAAGAACAAGTTGTTCCATCACCTTTCCGGGGATGGAGGTGAGGCTGACCGGTCTATAGTTACCCGCGTCCTCCTTCTTGCCCTTTTTGAAGACTGGAGTGACATTCGCTTTTCTCCAGTCCTCAGGCACCTCTCCCGTTGCCCATGACTTAGCAAAGATGATGAAGAGTGGCCTAGCAATGACTTCCGCCAGCTCCCTCAGCACCCGCAGGTGCATCCCATCAGGGCCCATGGATTTATGGACGTCCAGGTTGCTTAATTGGTCCCTGACCCAGCCCTCATCAACCAAGACAGACTCCTTCTCTATCCTGAGGCCCCAGAGGAAGTCAGGATAGAGGAGGAGTCTGTCTTGGTTGATATATATTGGTTATATATTTATTTAGATATTCACTGTTGATGACTGCCTCTCGAAGCGAACCTTTTCCTGGGTGCAAGAACAGGAAAGACAAGCCTTCATTATTGTGATTTATTTGTGGAAAATGTAATGTGACAAGGCTTGTTTATTTTACCATATCTGTTCTTCCTTACTGTACGGTCAAATATATCCTCCAGTCAGAGTTGTCTTTGAAGTCATGTGATAGACCTGAATGTCACTTCAATGGCAATGTATTTTTGCAAAGCAATTTTTTAAATTCACCAAAAGAATGATGTTTTGTTACAGACTATCAGAAAATTGTATGTGCACTGCATATTTGGCATTTTGTTGCATAACACAGAGTCATATTCAAGCATCATCAGCTGACAGACTTCAAATACTACATCGTTTTTTTTAGGTAGCAAATATGTACATAAGGTCTCTATCTAAAATAAATTCATATGTGATTTTGATCATCCCTAAATGAGTGCTGCAGTTGTATGTTGAGAACCAAGTAGTTAGTTCATCAACAGTTTAAACTGCTGTCTCATCTTTGAGGAGTCACAGTCTCACCTCTCTAGATAAAGTAGTGAACCCTAACAGAAATTTGGATTCAGATCAGTGCAATAAGAATGAGGTTTGAATAAAAAAATTTTTGGCAACTGGCTAGATAAGTGATTCCCTTCTTTCAGCAAATCATCCTTTTAAAGGCAAGAGACAGATCTCTATCTATATAGATATATCAACCATTACATGGGTCATTATGGAATAACTGCAATATATATTTGGCAAAACTAGGCAAAATCGTGGATAAGTAACTGAATAGATGTAAAGACAGAAGAAAAGATACTGTAAAATTTTTGAGTGCAAAATGGTGGTCACAGAAATTTTACCAAAAGGCTAAACTGTGCAGCCCTCTGCATAGCAACATAACTCATTTATGCCTGACACTTTCGCTGGTTTTTAAATAAGAAAACATCATAATCTTGTTTTTCCTCTCATTTTCAAGCTGATCTACACAACTTTCTGAAGACGGTGAAAGGAGACTCTGAAAGTGCCCTTTATGCCATAGATTTTACTTGTCTCTGCAAGTTCTCAGCTTTCATCTCACCTGTGTACACTGACAGACACTAATATTCTGTCATCACCTATTTGTTTTGACTTGGCTTCTCAAGCTTCTCATTGTTTGATTTCAAGGACTAAACAATAAGATCAGAGAGCTGAAATGTATGAAAATAAAGCACTTGTAAAGAGTGCTGTTCCAAACATTATTCTTTCCACTAAATATAATTACCTCCAGATGAGTGGGTAAAATATCTAGGTACAGACTGTGCTTGCAGATAAGCCATTTCTGACAAATCTAAAACACAGACTTAGTTCAATAGGAGCTGGAGAGAGTTTTGGCACTTTGACAGTTTGGTAGTTACAAGCAGCTTTGTTTGCAGACAATAATGTACATCATTGGTTTGAGGTTCTAATGAGATATGTGTGTTGCATTAGTCATAGCCTCCTGGCTTGGTGAGACTACAAAAATACCACGACCACCAAGAGTGTCCTGTCCTAAATGAGAGTGTAGGAAGCCTGTGGCAACATGGCTGAGCCTAGAGGCAGATCTGTAATGCACTTAGTGAGATTTGTAATAACCAGAATTATAGCCAAATTGCTTAAATTGGAGAGAATAGAAGATCTTCCACTCACTGCATGATTTCCTGACTTTAAAGGTTAGGAGTCGTTGCTGAATATACAGTAGAGGATGTAGGGACATGGCTGGAGGGGTAAACTTATACCATTCAACTCCAGAAAATTTCATATTTAAAACTCATTAGTAAGGAGGAACATTATGTAACAGTTCAGCACTAAGACAATACTAGTTAGTGAAATTATTCAACCAGTTTGGCTCAGCTAAAGAAACCCAAAGGAAATTAAAAGGAACCAAAACCTACCCAGTGCTTTAAGTCTAACTGCTTGCTTTTGTCTCTTTTCCTTCTTTTTAAAAGACAACCACACTGTGTTTGTACATTGGGAACCAAACCTAAGAGAACTCTCTACTTTTATCTTGATAGATTTTGCACTTATCTTTTTTGGTAGGACTATAAGTTAGTTGTCTCTTCGTTTGTTCCATTTGTCGAAAAGGTGGAGATTAGACTCTTTTGGAGTCCCAGAAAAAAAAAAAAACATCAGCAGTGTCATATATTTCCTGGTAAACATAACTTTCCATTAATTACCAAGAGATCCTGTAGCAGTTGGAGAAAATATTGTCAATGTCTAAGGAGACTAAAGAATCTAGTTATGATTAAATTAATTATTTGACTTGATCAGTACATTATGTATATATTCAATGAACAGATCTAGAGTTCAGAGATATGCATCTTCCACAAACTGTCTGAGAACCTGTTTAACTTTAAACAATATCGGTCACCTTCAACTCCCTAATTTACTTCCTTAGGCAGGTTTAGGAGCTAGGTCCTCTTTCTTTATTCATCTCACAAGAACCTTAAGCTATTTCTCCCACAGATGCATAGGTCTTCACCCTCTGAAACTTTACCCAAACCCTGTTTCAATGCTACATCATCATAATTGTGTCACAAGCCTAATTCCTTGCCGAAATAACTCAAGTAGACAAACCTATGCCCACTCAGTAAAACCCAGCCTGAGGCTCCCAGATAGAGTAGCACCCACTTGTCTAGATAAAAACTTTCAGTCCCTTGTTGCTTGTCCTTGAGAGAGTTATTGAATCTCCAGTTTGTTTTCCAACAGTTATTAAATTACAACAGGTGTTAAGATGAGGCTAGATGATCAGGATGGGGGACAGGGACATTAGAATAGAGAGCCAGCAACTACGGAGATGCAGGAGAAAGCTGGAACACAGTCTAGAGATCAGTGATGAGCCACAAACCTATAGGTTTGAGAGCCTGCCTTAGTCACTGGGGCGTGGCCAATCAAGGATATGGCATTTCAGAGATAGATATGCAGGAGCATGGCTAGGCAGAAGATACCTTGTCCTAGAAATCACATTTCTCTGACAATGCTTCAGCTTTCTGGATGTTATGGATGAAGCCAGCAGCAAGAAACACTGACCCAAATCCAAAACTTGACAGTACTATTACTTTTGCATGTCTTTGTTGGTGCAGAAACCACACAAAACATGTAAACATATCTCTTAAAGGCCCACTAACTGCTCTCCATGCATGGGTAGCCAGTTCACACAAACCAGATGCCGTGCAAATTCATGAATGTAGTCTGCAACTGGAGAGATAGCCATCATTTTCTCAACAGAGCAGTAAGCTGAGAGCTGGACCAGACATTAATTTGTCCAAAAAGACAGAATTTCTAGAAGGCTGTGGCTAGCTAATGGGACACTGTACAGTGTCAGCTCACAGAAGGTCTATCCTATGAATTTGTTGGCCATCTGTAACACTAATGCAGGATTCATCAATACCCTTGACAAGTTTCCCGGGCCTGTTCCAGTCACCAAAGCCATGTACCAGCTCAGCTTCTACTCATGCCTCAGCCAAAACAAATGGTCTAAGAGTTAACTTCCTCTGCTTTTGCAACCACTATTCAAAATTGCCTGGATTCAGCAGATAGTGTGTCGCACCTGTCCTCCTCCACATACACACTCCCCTATGTGTCTCCTCTGCATTCCTGAAGGCTAACTGAGAATCATTTCCTCTCTTCTCTTCATAAGAGGCTGCAATCATCCCCCTTCACACTCACTCTTCATTTCTGACAAGTGCCTCCAGACACCTGAAAATGAGTCCTTCAGTCAGACTTACTGCAGGTACCTCTGACATCAGGCCTCTGGAAATCTCAAGACTCCAATGGCAGAACCTTTCAGTCTAAGAACACTCTAGGATATCACCTGGAAAGTCTGTTAACCTTCTGCATTCTCCAAAATATATAGCTCTTAAAATCTACTTTTAAGAATTTTTAGGATTAGTAGCTAACTTGCTTAGCATTGGTAGCTAGATTTGCTGAAGCCTTAGGCTGCAAGCAGTGGACTTTCACACAGATACGGTGTCAGCTGGAATAGAGTTAATTTTCTTAGTAATTTTCCTAGTAGCTGGTACAGTGATGTGTTTTGTCATTAGTATGAGAAGAATGTTGATAACACACTGATGTTTTAGTTGTTGCTAAGTAGTGTTTATCCTAAGTCTAGGACTTTTTATTTTCCCATGCTCTGCCAGCAAGCAGGTGCACAAAAAGCACAAACCAGAAGATAAGGAGGCTTCAACCATCAGCAGAAGCTGCAACTCGACAAGATAAGAACAGTTAATGGCCTGCTTGGCGATAGAGAAAGAATCCAATAAGGTGTTAGAAGACCCCAGACCAAAAATCACCATTCGACTAAAAAGGCGTGTGAAGAATGTGTGAAGAGTGCGTGAGGGACGGGTGCATAAATCATAAAGGTATAATTGCCCAGGGCTTTGTTTGTTCAGGGTTCCTCTCTGGAGGCACCCAGCTCTAGCTGACCTTGCTGCTGTACCACTCTATTAAATTATTTATTTTTACAAAATCCAACGCCTGGGACTCTGCTATGGGAAACCTAGGGTTGAGCCTGAAGGAGGAGGAAGCATGCCCCAGAATGAGTGTGTGCGTGAGCAAGGAGTTGAAAGGGGCACCCGTTGGCTCGCTGGAGTTGCCCGCTGCGAAGGGACTCCGGTCCTAGCAGTTAAAGTCTTGGGTGATGTGTGTGCGACGCCTTGGATGGTGTGTGAATGCTCAAGCAGCGGGTTCTCCTTTAACATCTACCACTCTCAAAGATCCAGACAAACAAAAGTTGCAAACACCTAGCCAGGAGGAAGAAGCAGACATTAGCAAAAGTGAGGAGTCCCACTGGGACCTTCAACATTGTGACAGGCATGGTCAATAGGGATAGCTAACTTCAAACAGTCCTAAGATCTAGTTTTCCAAAGAGTGTAAGATGCAGGTATATAAGAAGAAATAACCCACTGGCCCACTAGGCTCACCAGAGGCCGAAGATGCTAACTGAGTAGCTGTTTATGTACCTAAGAAAGAGGTCTATACATAGACTTCTGAAGCACAAGACTGTTGGGCAATATTAGAAGAAAACAAGAGACATATTACAAAAATAGAAAAGTCAGGAAAAAGAAATGGTGAAAATGGGATTTTTTTTTTTAAAGGTTCTTTGTGCTATGGAAATTTTTCTGGGAAGGATGTGTCAAAAAGCGTGTAGCACCTATACTTTAGTTCTGATCCAGTGGAAGCTGTCTCCTCCTGTGCCACCACCTTTTCAAAGAAAAGGGCAAAATCAGCCAGGTTCATTCCCAGTAGTCTTGCACTGGGGTCAGAGCTCCTTTTCTGCCTTGGTAACTTTTACAGGATTTTCAGTCAGTCAAAGCTTTGAGGTAGATATTTCTAGGACTTTTCATACAAAAAAAGAACCACTCAAAAAAGCAAGAGGCCCTTAAACTTAAAAAAAAGACTGGGCTGATTGAAATATAAATAAAACATTAACATTTTAAACAGAGAAATTCCAAAATGACTATGTCACGTGGAATAGAAATGTTTTATAACCAACTCACTGTGTTAGTGAAGGCGTGTCTTTGCTTCCAGGAGCAATTTCAGTTTACGTAATAGCTTTCTGAGTGGCACCAAACCCCACAAAATCCCTCTGGTCCCTTTGGAAAAGGAGTGCATCTCTTCTAGACCATCCCTGGAATATTCTCTTCCCTTTGCATGCTCAGTTGCTTCCGTGGGAGAAGCAATCTCTGCCTCTGTCTACAGCAGTCCCCCTGACCTGTTTGTCTTTAAGAAACACAGCACACAATAGAGGAACCAGAAAATAAAATAGATACTGTTCACTGCTGTGACCATGAGCCCTTTGCAGTCAGGGGAAAGAAATGTTGACTCTTGGACAGGATTTGCCATTAGCACTGTAGAGGAGGCTGTCTTCTCTGAGGGCTAGTACTTCCCTGTGTGTCTGAGTTTCCTGTCGTTCCTAAAGTTGTGTCAGCTGTAGAGCTCTCTCTCTTTTGCTTCTTCTCTTGCAAGGCAAATCAGAGCTTTTGAAGAGATATTTTTTGCACCTCTGAATTGGACAGAGTCAAAACCTCAGTGGCTAAAGGATTGCTGAAGAACAGCGTCATCTCCTATTCTGTGAGCAACCACATATGAGCTCACTAGATATTTGTAGACACTGCTCTGTTCTCCCAAGGTGGACATCCTTTTCCCGTGGCTCTCTGCAGCACCACTGACGTTGCTAAGTGCATCTGTAAAGCACTCATTGTGATAATGCAGTTGGCCAATCTGCTCATCGAGCCTCCTGCTTCCACTTCCCACTACTCTCCAATGCCAACAGCTACTGCTGAGACATGTGGAGTCCTTAGAAGCAGCAAATTAAATTATAGCAGCCAGCTTGGCTGAAAAATGTTCATTACAGGCTCCCTTTGAGTTCTGCCTGGGGGGTGGCTGATGCCCTAGGGACACAAGAGATGGCAAGGAGATTAACAGTCTGAGTCTGCATGGACAGATGTGTCTCACCTTAATCAGATGTTCACCTTTTGCTAGCTCAGACTGAACATCAGTGTGTTTGATCTGCAACAATGAAATGCTATTTGGGGAACTATGCCTGTGAGTCTATGCATTTAAGGGGAGAGGAACACAATACTACAATCAAAGGCCTCTAAAAAGCCAGGTGTGTTTCCGTATTGCTTTTGATGGACTCTAAGAATATTTTGTCTATTTCCTATAGATTAAAAGACAGGCTTAAGTACTCAAGAACTACTTTTCTCATTCTAAGAAAAATTAATGAAAACTGAAAGATAAAAGTGAGAACTTTTCTTTGTAGATTAATCTTAACAATGTTCAGACTGATCTAGAACATACATAATTAGAAACTGGAAACAGAAATATGATAGACTGAATTATTAAGTTAATATAAAATGTGGTGTGAAATTCAAACTGAATACTAAAAATCAAGTTGAAGTCTTGATCATCAATACATCAATACAGTCAGTCTAAGCTTTACAGATAATGCTCAAGTAACTGAGGAAAAAGCACAGATGAACTGGAGAAACACCACAAAGAACAGATAATTCAGAAAGCAGTCTGTGGAGACAGTATATAGCGGGTCAGTAAAGTGTTGTGTTAACATGTCTAAACAATTTCTGAGCTAAAGCCACCTGCTGTACAACAGAACAGCTCATTTCCTTCCAGAAGGTCTCTGCAGAGCTATCTCCATGCTGCACAGTGTCCTCTCCTTGCAGAAACCTCAGGTTTTAATATTCATTTTTTCCAAGATGTTTTTGTAGGTCGGGTGACAATGGAAGAATTAGAAATGTCTTCTCCTCTCCCCTTGGACATGTTACCTCTGCTTTTCTGTACTTCTCTCATAGCCTTTTCAGCTCTAAAAGGTTGACTGACTGACAAATTTTAAAGCCAGTGAAAATACATTGTCAAGGTGCCACAAGGGTTAGGTCCCATTCCACCACCCTGGACAGGAGCAGGGAAGCCACTGGGCACCAGGGCAGCCCCAGCCCCGGCCATTGGGACCTCCCTGGGGATAGTGAAAGGCTAAGGCTGGCCTGGGCAGTGGGTTCACAAGTGGGCCTTGCTCACCAAGGCCCACTGCTGGGCAGGGCAGGGCCTGATGTTCCCAGAGGGCTGAAATGGGGTCCTGGGCCATGGGCAGGATTTTGGGAGCCCCAGGGGACAGGGACAGTAGGTCCTGCAGTGCCCTCACAGAAGTATATATTTGTGACAGAAACATTGTAATGTTACAAATAACTCTCTTCATACCATTTCCAAGAGCAACTGAATGTAAGCACTAGTTTCCCAGACAATTAGGTTTTCTCTGGGAACATTATTCTTAATAAGAACTTTACAGTTGTTTTCAAGAAGCTTCAACTTCCTGTGGAGTATTGCGTTATCCTTCCTAATACCTGTACTAAAATCTCAGGACTATCAAAGGTGATTTGCAATTCATTAGTTTTATCACCTCTTCAAAAAAAGTCGTTTTAGAGATCAAAGAGAGATCTGAAATCCCAAACATCTGACAAAATTAAACCTAATGCTATGTTAGAAGATAAGGACTGGCTCCAGCATAGGACAGCCTATGCACATCAGAAGTAGCTGACAGACAGAGTCTAAAAGGGGTTGTGATGATAATGAAGTGGCAGGGGAAAACTCAATCCACTCACTTCAAGGCATCAAGAACTAAAAGCTTTTCTACACTCTTTCCTATTCCACCTCCTTTAGCAAGGTGTTTTGATGTTGATGATGAGGACATAAAGAAAGGGAAACAAGGACATCATCCTTTTTTCTTTCATGGCATGATGCAAATCAGAAAAATGTTTATAATTATGTGTCAGTGTCTTCATTTAGCCCGCACCCAGGGCTAAGCAATAGCAGTTTTTCTCTCTCCCAGCATCCCTTCCTCAACCAAAGAAGAAAATCGGGAAAAAGAGGGAGACTCATGGATAAAAATTAAACAGATTTAATAAAATAAAGAAATAAGTATCAACAATAACACAAAACACAAAAAAGTGTACTTAGCTACAGAGTTGCAGCCGGTTCCAGGAATACCAATCATTGGCAATGAGGGAGGGGGATGCAAGAAGAGCAAAAAAAAAAAAAAACCAGCCCCACCTCTCCCCAGCAAGCCCTCCCTTTTATAGTGAACTTGATGCTAATGATATAGAATACACCTGTGAGCCAGCCTGGGTCAACTGCCCTGCATTTATCTGCTAATGGCCCTGATCACCATGGCTGGCCACAAACTGAAACAAAATCCCAGTGAAACCAGGACAGTCAGTATTTCTTACTGCTAGACTAATAGGAAATATAATTTTATATCATGTTATAAGCCCAAGAAAGGAAACTATAATGGCGATACAGGATATAGATCCACCAAAAAAGGGTGTGGAGGGGTACGTTCTCACACAGAAAGCTGAATAAATATTGGATGCTAACAACTGCATATGGATGGAGGGCTTGACGAACTGATTTTCTGTAAATCAGTGAAATGGTAAGATGTCATAAGAAACCTGAAGAGCATGAACAGCAGTCTATGGTGCATGAAAGGCTTATAAGAGTTCATTGACTAAACATCAACACAAGGATCAAGGCATCAATGAACTCCACCATCAGCAGTATTACAGTTCTCTAGAATTCTTTGCTGTTTAACAAGTGAAAATGGTCTCCAATTAGTGAATAAAGAATAATTATGAATATGTAACATAAAATATGCCATTAAAATTAAGGGCTGCCTCTTATTGACTTTGTTGACTCGTGGTGCAACCCTTCCCAATACTTATTTTCTAAATAGATAATGCCTGCAGAAGAACAAAGAGAGGTACACACACTGAGGTACATGGGCAAACAGGTGAGATACTGACACATGCACTGAGATACATACAGATAGATTTTTCCATAGCAATGTAAGCTTCCTTCCAGTAAGCAGAGTTTGCTCTTGAGCTGTCTGATAAGAAACTGAATGAATGCCAGAGAATGCACTAGAAGATGTCTCCAAATCATATTGTTAAAGCTGTCTAGCATACAAGAACAGCCTTATGGGCATGATTATTTGTGATTTTCTGAAATCTGCAATGGTCAGAAAATACACATGCACACACACTCCTATTGACAAGAAAATCTATGGAAAAAGGAATGTGTTCCTCTGGGTTTCTTAGATGATTGGCACTGTCACACATTTAGACAATGCATTCAGGAGAGTCCAGAAATTTTACATTTTGTGGAAGGGATGAAGAAGATGTTTTTACTGGAAGAAGTAAGTTCCATAACTATATGACTGGTGTCTCTGAAGAAGCCCCAGATATATTACGGCTCGCAGTAAAATCAGAAGTCAGGAACAATGCAGGTATTCTATCAGGAAGCCCAGTATTGAACCTTCATGCATTATAGGTACAAAATGTTTTATTGAAGGTTAAAGTTACAACATAGCATACACAGACCACAGTAAAAGGCTACATGTGAAGGAAGTTTAGGAGTTGAAATATTAAGGTTTTCTTACAGCTATTGCAAGCTGTTCTGGTATTTACTGTTTGCCTAAACAGACATATGAGGATACATTGCACCTACTCACAACATGTTCTGCTATTTTCTCTATATTTTGGGCATCAATCAAGTTTGAAGCTTTTTCCTTTGTGATAATACAAACACACTTTCCAAGTTTTATACAACATCTGTGTTCCAGTAAAAAATAATGTATGTGTGTATGTATGCGCATGCATATCTCTACCCACATGTATATAAGCATATGATATGTATATATGTATATCCATAGAGTGAAGAGAAGAAAACAATTGTTCCGAAGTACTTTGGACAGCTCAAACGGCTTTTACTACAACTATTAAAAAAAAAAAGGTCTGTGGCCACAAAACAATTATACAATTAAAATCAAGGCAATAATACTAACAGCCAAAATTCTTCTACATCGAAATGAAAGAATGCCAAAATCCTTGGGTTATAACTGTCTCTCTTCAACACCGGTAATTAAGGACATTTCCTGCAAGTCATTTGAGGTGTTCATGAATCCATGTCACATTATTTCCTTACTCACTTAGCTTTTTTAAGCTTCATAAACCCTTATCTTGAACATCCAAATTGGGATCTCTCATGCTTGTGAAGCTGAAGGTATTTTCTTCTCTGTTTCTATTCTTTCATACATTTACAGCATTACATCCAATGAGGATGCATTTACTTCACACAATGGGCACAGCAACTCTGGGTACATGGTCTGGTGTTCTCCTTTTAGACAAGTGAAATGGTTATCGAAAACACAAATTTTCATGACAACAGCACCCTATTTCCTTGAGTAAAATAATTTCCCTTTCCTATATTGGAGTGATCAACTATTGATAAGTGCATGCTTCGTTTCATACTGAAAGAAGTCATTTCCCTGTTCCTCCAACACCATTTCAAAGTCAAAGAAAACTTTATACCAGCCAGACTGGGTTTTTTGTCTTTGGTGACATATTTCTGAACTAGAAAGATTATTGGTGTTGTGGAGGTATCTTGAGGGCAGCAAATTTTCCCCAAATCTGGCAGTTAGATTTACCAGTTCCACCTGGACTGAACTGTAAACAGCATTAGTCCTGCCCTAAATTGGATGAAATGCTTCTGTGGAAAGTCTGTCTCCTGACAAATGAGTACGTCCCTGCAGTACAGCACATGTGCCTCCCCACTGGATTGGGATGGAAGTGAAAAGTAAACCGCCCTGGTGGTCCAATCCTGTTAGTAGATCTAAGCATCCTGCTTGCATGTAAGCCATGCTGCAGCTGCTTGATGTTGGCTCTCTCCTGCCTTTCACTGCTGTGAGTTAATCTCTAGCCTGGACACTTGAAAATACTTTCAAACTGTTCCAGCCAAACTTGAATATTTGACAAATCTAGAGTGACGTACATTTCACAGCCTCCACAGTATGGTTCCTTGATAACTTTCTAGATAGGTTTAGAATAAATTGCATTAATGTTGTACTTTCTAGTCAGATACCTTTTATTTGTACCGCTGTGCTCACCCTTCAGAGCCACGAATGTGGGCACATGCAGAAGTTCTGAATAATCTTTATCTTTAAAATGATATTGTCAATTCAAAGAATTTTCTGTGGTTGATACCTGGTAGTGCCTTATTTAGACTGGGCTTTGTCTTCAAACAGTGGAGTCTTTTATTAGCTGCCTAGCATTTATCTTATTCAGCCATGCAAGGAGGCTGGACTGTCACATCTTTGGAACAAATCTGAGGCAAACCAGTTGCATCTATTTTTTTTACAACTTAAAGAAAATATGTCTCATATATACCACATCCCTCATTGCATTCTCAAAATTATTCTGGCCTGGGCCAGTTTGTTGTCCCTTAACATTCACTGTAGAGAATTCTTCACAGCAGATACAAAGATTCATGAAACTGAGGTGATAAGAATGGAGGTATTGGTACAAAACTAAAGATTCTCAGTGGTTTATGTTTCTTGTGCTTGTAATTGTTTTATATCTCTCATTTTCATTTTTTATTACACATTCTTCTCCACATTTGGGCCTTGGCAAGTTGAGAGAAGTGAGGAAATATTTCTCAAAACAGTAAAATCTTTCAGTTCAGGAGTAACATTTTAAGTGCAGCCACTGTATTATGCAGTTCCCAGCAGACGATTTTGCATAATGAGTCTCTTTTTAGTAGAAACAACTCAAAGTATCAATTGGTAGTTTACTCTTGTTTGTATCCAGTACAAGGTGTCTTGCATCAAGAAAATGGAAAAGTGCATTTAATGACTGTGGCATTATAATTCTGGTACAGTTTTTCACTTAACTTTAAGAAAATATAATTATATTTGCAGATACAATAATCAGCACCAGATGTGTCAAATGTCTTCAATTAGAAAATGAAAGCTATAATCCCTGTTGTTCTCTGTGAGTTTATATTAGACTGCAATCATAACAATTTAAGGTGTTACTTCACCCATTTCAGTGGCTTTTCTTAAGCTAAATTATGCCTTGTCTTTAATGAGAACATGAACACAAATAAAAATATACAGGTACCTACAGCAGCAAAGCAAACCTTGAAGGCCTTAAGGTTGTTTAGCTAATAAAAAAGAAGAACATTCAGTATAGGCTGAATACACGTTATTTTATAAAGCTTTTTTACCACAGCAGAATTTATTAGGCAAAATCCAGCCAAGAGATCTATCTACCTCTAGAGCTGCACTGTTAATGACAAAGACATTGAGTGTAGATATTAATTTTCTACATATTTCACAGTGTATGATTTTTTTCCTTTGTCCCAACAGTTTTCAGTTCCCTCTTTGCTCTCAAAGTTCAAATGTTTCACCATATTATAAGTTTCCCTAAAAGAAAAAAATGGTTCTTTCAGATGACCTTTCTTTCTTCCTCCCTTTCATAAGAGGCAAGCAAAGAATATCATTTAAGCTATTTTAAATATTTCCTTTATTAATCAGAAACAAAATTTGCACTTAAATCATTTGGGTATTTGGGTACTAAGCATATGAAGAAAAACAATAATCTAATGAAGTTGAAATAATCACACTGATTGTTGCAGCTGAGCATTTTCATTAGACATTTATTATCTTCCCTTCCTTTTATCAGCTTTTTGTAAACATGTTAAATATATTAATCAATCTGTGCATAGATTTCATAAACATTGCAGCATTACCTGTTCTATTAATAGATGCAATATTTCCCATGCAAAATATTGATTATGAAAAAGACCTTAGAGTTGAAAAGGTTGTTTCATTCAAGGTTAAATAAAGTTTGGATTGATAAATGCATTCAACAGAAAAACCTACAGTTAAGTGGGATTCCATTGCTTAATATCTGGTGTCATCTGAGATGCCCTAAAGTATCTGAGGTATTTGTATGGGATTGACAGATAAGATACAGAACTCACAGAAGTGTGCACTTTGGAGCAGCAGCTAGGTCAAATGCCCCACATCCCTTAAAACAGGACTAGTCGCTTACGTTTAGGCAACTGAATACTTTGGCCAGCAACATTCTTTCTTCAGAGCAATGTTATACACTATACTCACTAAACTCAGTACTTTCTTTTGCTGACAGTGAAACATTTGATCATGACTGAGATACATCAGCCACACGTACACAGAGATGAAGGGCACAGAGAGAGATCTTTATAGCTGGTGCTGTCAGAAGATGCTCTCCCCCCCAACATCTTTTCACTGTAACAAGAGGCAGTTACCACAGGTGACGCTGTGCACCTTCCATAATCTATTTCAGCAGGGATGATTTATAACAAATTTCTTTGTTCTGTAAATTAATCCAGCAGATATTTCTGGAAAGGGCTGAAGAGCATCCACTTTGGATCTGCTAATCCAACTAAAAGTACACAGCAAAGAGCTAATCAGAAATGACTTTTCAGTCAACAGAACTGTTGGGAAAACAAATGTCTGCTGTCAACCTCACTTCACTGGTAACTCTTCTTACTTCTTATCTACATGTTAACATCACAAAAAAGTGAGGTATTAAATCAGGTAATATGAAGGATGGTATATATTCAGAAATATATTCTGTTATTTTAACTCATGTCTCAAAGCATAACTATGTCTATACAAAAGGGGTAGTATAGTCTCTCTACATGGAGACCTGGAGGACAGTCTACTTGGTAAAGACTGAATGTCTCTTCCAATATTTCAGTGCACATCTGCGTTCAAGTGACAGTTAATTGCCATTTTGCATGGTCATTCATGCAGATGTTCTTGATAGAAATACGTTCTTGATTCTCACCTACCTTTTCTGAACTAGTGGAAGACTGGATGCTCCATAGGCCATTTTCACTGCAAGGGCCATTGGCAACAAATGGGGCAGGTTTGCTTTGGTGAATTCTTTGAGAGAAATCAGAGTCTGTCCATTCTGTATGTCTGTATAAAACTAACAAAGAAACAGGACCCCTTACCCTCTTCCAGAATGGTGAAGAAAACCTCAGGATCAATAAAATCCAATACGATTATTTTCTGGAGCTGGAGACTGTTAAAATGGGCAAAGAACACTTGACAGCATTTACCTTGTCCAACACAACAACTAATATGGTATTTAAAATACCAGGTATGCTATACATGAAAAGAAGTCATCTTTCATTGCATCTACTTTTTCCTACATGCATCAGCATTTGGACGTTGATCCATAAGTGCCTGAACCTGACAACATGGCTGACTCTTCGTATGCTACACCAAAAAGGATTAAAACAATAGGATTCTATTAATGCCAACTTTGCAAATAACTGGATTTTATTTATATTCTTCTTCAAAAGTTTACATCATGTTACCCATATTAGTTAATTTGCATGGTTTCCACAGAAAAGGCAAAGCTGGAAACATGAAGTGAAAAATGGACCTACGAAGGTTTCAAAGACTTTTAACTCAGCACTGCACTGAAACAGACAGTCTTTTCCTTACCTCCTCCAGAAACAATTCCAGTAGTTTTTAGATACCTGTTTGTAAGTTCCCCAGTTTTATATCTATTGTATTTTCAAAGTTGAATAAGAGCTTGTTTCCTTGGGTTTCTGTGCTATGACTTTTCTTAATTTCAACATTCACTTGTACTATAAGCTGTATTTTTTTTAATTTCTTCTGGGAACTCTATTACTGTCCTTCAAAAGGAAATCTCATCTAGTATAGACAGAAGTTTTGAACTCTCCCTTGCATACACTCCCTTTTAGGTTTGAATGATTCTTCAGTAATACCTTAGGACTGGCAACACGTCCTCTCAACATATTCCAGTAAATGTGTGCTAATGAGGTAAACCTTTGTGGCAAACTCCAGGAATTACTTAAAATTTACAATGGAACACCAAAAATCTTGAGGCAAAACAGTAGATCTTTAGTTAAGTATCAACATCATCAAGGTGATTGCTGACTGTTTAAAAAGAGAGAAACTAATGAGCTTCAACAGGTAAACTTTAATTCCTCATAAACTTTCTACTATTGCAAATAAAGCTCATAAGCCTTGCTAGTTTGAATGTTGGTACTCTATTGATTACCATCACTAAATATGGGCAACAAATTTATTCCCTGTGACTGAAGTCTGGCAGTGACTTAAAGCAATGCTCCTTGTGCTTTCCAGGCTACGTTGAAGTTCTCTAATATATATAGCTGACTGAAACCTATCATGAATATATCATATTAGTGGCATCTACTTTCTTATCCTACATCATGATGCAATAGAAGCTATAAACCAGGAAATATCTAAAAAACAAAAAACAAACAAAAAAAAGAAAATCTCAGTTATGTTGTCATTTGAAACAAAATTCCCACACATATTTACAGATGAATTTGACATTCTGTTGTTGGAAGATTGTATCAGTAGAATTAGCATTACATCTTTGTGTGCAGTTTGCTATTTTTGAGGTATAAAAATAAGGTTCATAAAGTTGCCTTTTCACTAAAAACCTTTTCCACCTGATTTAATTTAGATTAGTCCTAAACTTGGAAATACAATGTCTAAATTACAGCCACTGTCCAAAGACCTTTCTGTGTTTCTTTCTGGCCTGATCCTGATGATGGACACCGTGTACTGACCAGGAAGTACAAAAGAAACACAAGAGATGTGTTTATTTACTATAGTAAAATAGCTGTAATGTTTCTAATGTTTTATCCAGATTAGCACTGCAATTAGGGTTGACTAAAAGCAAATGTCTTCACATGCTTTCTTTATAAGTTTTCATTCATTTGAAAGATTATATCATTGTCACTGGCAGAAAAAATGTCTTAACTCAAGTATTTTGTTCTCTACTGACAGAGAAGTTTACAGATTATACATGAGATATCTCCCTAAACTCAGACATTCCTAGAAGCCTAACATACCACTCTAATTAAAGTACTATCAATGGATAATTCTGGAAGTAGCCACAGGAAAACGGCTGAGATCAATTGCCTCTGGCTTTAGTAACTTAATCACAATTGATGATTCATGTCTTAGGTATCTCTCATATATTACTGATGTGGTCAAGCCACTCTTGTAAAAGAATATGCCTAATCCATACCTTTCTGATTTAGACATTTTGGCATGATAGAGTTCCCATTGCTCTTCATTACTCTTTTTACTGCTTTGCTGAGACAGAAAGCATTCATTTTAGCAGGCTACAGCACCTGCAAATTGGCCCCTATGATATATTGAAACACGTGAATATCATCTGAAAAAACAACTGGTGAAAGGATTTTAAATGCTAAAAATGTATTTTTTTATTTTTGCCAGAAAAAGATTGATTTGATAAAAATCATATTTTGGTAAACTGAAGTTTTCAATAGTGTTTTCAAAGAGAATTATTTTTTAAATATTTGTTTCAATAAAGTCAAACATTTCTTTTACATTTTATGCAACACAACTTATAATAAATATGTCAAAAATTGCAGATTTTTCTAGTAATTGATACAGGATGTTGATATTACTGTAACAAAATTCTGGTCTTATTAAGTCTTTCAACTACATATTTTGAATACAACTGTAAATGCCCATGTTCCTAAAGGCCCTAAAGGTCTAAAAAAGGCCCAATGAAAGTGACATTTGGGTGAACAGAGCAGAACAGTGAACAAACCCATCTGGAGAAGAAGCTCTGTGAGGTAACTTTGCAGAGGAACCAAATTATACTGTAATATAAAAATCTCAGATTCCTGGAGAAATGTTTTCTCTGCTTTCTGACATTTTGGGCAAGCCAACATTCAGAAATTTCACTTTCCGTTTCATGTATCATGTCATTTTTCTTTTCTTCTATTACATGGCTAATGGCTCAGTTATATGCTCAGTTCTCTTCAAGCAGTCCTGGCTCATTGTGGTATTAGGTAAGTAGACAACTAGCAGCAGTGCTCCCCTGTGTGTTTCATGCTATTCTCATTGTCTGTGTCCTGAATCAGTTCAGGAGTTCACTTATTGCTTTGGATAAACACTTTCAGAGTTCTTATTCTCCCAATCTTTTCTTTATTTTAAAAAGTCTAAATGTTTGTTTGAATAGGTATCCAAGAAATATGTAAGAAAGCAGCTTAAAAAGAAAAGATTCCAAGGTCTTTTTTCTAATTAGGAAATCTTGCAGTAATCCAACTAATTGATTTAAATGCAAACACATAAATTTCAAAATTAAGCTAAATAAGTCTCAAGGCCTGATGGTCCCTTGGTAATGCAAATAAGGGTCAGCACACTTTCATGTCAACTACCTAAGTATGTGATTTGGAACAAGCTTTGAATGATGTTCACACAGAAAGTACAGAGTGTTTATTGCCCTCTGCCGCAAAACTACAACCTTTTTTTCAAATGTGTTTTTTTCAGAAAATTTTCTTATATTCTGGAAAACACAAAATTTGAGGGACTATTTTAAAATTGTTCTTCCTCTGCTTTTTCCTTTTTTCCTCCTCTTCTTTCTCTCCACTTTATTTTTCATATCAAAACCAGACCTTCTCCATTAAATACAGTTGTAATTATTGACACTTCTTTTTCTTAGCCCTTTCAAATGCAGACATTTTCAAGCCATTTCAAGAAATAGGACAATTAAGGATTTAATTAGAATCTAATCTAATTAGGGTGTGTCTCTGTTTCCACATACATTAAGGAAACCTTGACCGTTGCCAGACAGCTTTAGTTTATACTAGTTATAGTACAGTCTATAGTAGTTATACTACTCCTTAATATGTGTGTAAACATAACAGAAGACAAAAGCTACATTGTCAAAACACTGTAAATATTTAAGAACTTTGTAAGTGTCATTTTCAGAGAAACAGGTACGGAAAAAGGCCTTAGCAAAAATATCTGTGTATGTCAGATGTCTTCATGGTCCCGTAGTACTATTACACAGGATACAGATTTAAGAATCATTCAGTGTTAGGACTTAACTACTTACATTTTATTTTAACTTCCTTAAGGTAACTCTTGAAAGAATTAACTTGCATCTGGAAAACAAAATGTCCAATAGCGGCTTCCCTGGATTTTATTGCTCTGTCTCCATTCCCACTTTCATAATCTACCTCCACATTTTGCCATAACAGGACAGCAAAAGGGAGAAGTTGAAAACAAAAACAAAATTTAAAAACCAAACCAAACCAAACCAAAACCAAAACACCACTCAGAAGAAACATTGTGACTAGGCAAAATAACTGCACAAAGTAATTCAATAAGATCAGTATAAAGTGCAGGATTTTTTTCTCTCTTTCTTCCTCTTCTTTATTTTTCCAGTGAATTTATTTCCTCTTCTTTTTAAGGGAAAAGATTTCACTAGAGAACAATCAAGCTGAGGTCTTATAACTATTTTCTTTTGTAAAATGTCCTAAGATCTATACCCACTAATTGCTGCAGGAGAGCTCAGGAAAATATTTATTTTTTTCAATTCTTCTCCTTTGTACCACCAGTTTACAGCCAAAGGACAGACCCATTCAGTTCTTCTCAAACTCTGAGCCATTGACAAGTCATCCAAATACCACCAATACTCCTAATCACCAACCAAATCACAAAACAAATATTATGCTTACATGGTGAATAGTTTCACCATTAAAAGCTGAAGCAGGTACCCTGTCAGCTGTTGGCTTATCTGACTGTGTTAATTTAATTAGGTTGCTTCATCACATTGGGGAGATACTTAACAGGGCAGACAACCATGATAAACATTTTTTCCTTACTGGGCTACATTCACTTCTATTAAAAGACAAGAAGCTTATCTTCCTGTTGGTGTACCCTTAAACTCCCTTAGTGCTACCAGAAATATGATATTCCATCAAGGCTAAGTAGACTGCAAGCAGGGCATTCAGTAAGCTGCGCTTTCAGAGACTAGTTCATTAAGACATGAACTGCTGTTCACCACTGAGTGTTCAGACACCATTTCCATTGCTTTTAAAAGTCTTCCCTTTCTGCTAGAGGAAAAGAAGCAGAAATTCTGATTTTGAGGTTTGTTTGACAGACTGTCAACCACTGCAAAGAGTAAGTGAGAGGAGAGAAAGACATCTGTGAGAGGAGGAAAGACTGGCAGTCAATGAATGAAGAAAGAGTAATCACTGTATTCACCTTCACTTAAATATGTACCTTATTTACAAGTTCCATACAAATTCAATAGCAGCTATTTTCAGTCAGGCCTGGATCTGGTCCAAAGCATGTTATTTTAGCTCTGGGAGAGTACTTAATTCCCAACAGTCAGGTCCTGGTAAATGTTCAAAATCTTTACAGATAAAGGTAAATAAGGATTTCTCCTTATTCAGTCTTTCTGCATTGATCACTATATTCCTCCAAAACATGACATTTAATTTCCCTTATCTAAACATCCTTTGAAAGGTGTCGAGCTGTTCTCTAGAATCAGTTGTCTTCCTACGTTATAGAAGCTTTCTGCTGTAGTATACATAAGCAAAGCAACAGATCCAAAGATATTTGATTTGATTTTGGCTGTGAATATTGTACCAATATAATTTTCACCAAATATACAAAACTGAGTACATTGATTAATCACAGAGCCAAAATGGTATGCTTTATTCAAATTTGTTTACTTAGAATTTTACTACATGATTAAAAATGGAGTGTATGTTATATTATTTACTAAATCTATTATATTTTAATGATATTACATATATATTCACACTCTGTTTAAGTTCATATTTTGTATCTATCATCATACTGTCTGGGCACTTATGAACTGTAGTAAGCAAGAGAAGTTCTCCATCTCCTATGAGATTTGGTATCATTGTATTTTACTTTCCATATTCCTTAGTTATTTCCAGGACTGACCTCCACAGTTCTTCTGCATTCTGGGAAGCTTTATTTACTCTAGACAAAAGAAGTGCCTTTTGCCCCTTTATGCCTCTGGTGATGGCTGGAAGATGGGCTGAGACCTGATCTCTCTCATGATTATATAAACATGAACTTACTGTAACCAGGTATTTTGTGTAGTCGTGTGTTACAGCTGAAAAATCTGCTCAGGTGTTTTAACACAAATGGTAGAAGTCTGGATCAGGACTTCGTTGCAAGTCTGAACAGACTTTATCCCATTCACTATGCCTATGTGTTTCTTATGTTTGGGTTCAAATATCCAATTTGCCTTGAGAAACTGCTGGTCTGTGAGTGCTTCTACAGCAAATAGGACATTTTTTGATGGAAGTAGCTGTTTAAGTGCATTTAATTTCTCCTCCTTCTCTGTTGCCTTTCATCGTCACTTCTGCTACATAATATAATGACCAAATTTTTCTAATTCTGTTAGAAACCCTAGAAACTGGGCTTCTAGGAAGAAAAATAAAAACCTTGACAAGATTAATTCAGTAGAAAGTGGTGTGCTTTTTTCTAAACTTCAATTAGATTACAAGAATTGTTTCTTATTTATAAACACTGAATTTAACAGAAAAAAATGTACCATATTTATCAGATCAAGGCTTATTTAGATAGATAAACTCCAAACACACTACACTCTGCCTTACGAGTTGCTAAAAATGACTCTTTTAATCAATTTAATTGAAACAGACCCTTGAACTTATCCAGGTTTCATATATTTCCTATTTTTCTCCGATTTCCAATGGAAGACACTGTCTTGAATCTAAACAAAATTAAGGCTAATTCTATAATTCTTGTTTCCTTTCCACTGCTCAGTAACCTGTATCAGAGTTTTAGTGAAGGATGAAAGAATAATTCTAGTGAATCAACAATTAGCTGGAAAACTGTTCATTCTTCACATTAAAACAAACTTGCTCTTAGCTTTGGGAAAGTTATGGTAGTAAGGGTACCATCAGCATTTCTCTAAATATATTCAAATCTCCAAGAAGAACATATTGCACAGAGTAGAATTTTATTGAACAAAATAGAAGTTGTATGATACTGCGGCTTTTTGTCCACAAACTATGTTTCATTGTTGAAATTTCTGTGGAATTATGCACCTCATCCTGGCTTGCCTCTTGTTCTTATTGAATGATGAGTGTGGTTTTGGCAGTGTTTTCAGTGCACGTGCATGTATGTTCAGAGGTGCTTCCAACAGAAACAGAGTGAAGCTTCGTACAGATAATCAAAGAGTGACCCAAGAAGTGGGAGACATCGTGTGGAAAGCAATGCTGGAGCTTCTTGGCTGTAGGAGAACACAGCTGTGCACATGCACATACATATACATTGTTTAACAAGTAGAATAAGGAAAAGGTTTTGGCACTAGAATACAGGAAAGACTAAATTATTTCAGCTAAAATAGAAAGAATCCCAAAGTTTTGTCAAATTTTGGAAATTAACTAGGGACGACTGAATATATATATTTTAGTTTCTGAACCAGTCAGTTAAGATCTTGCCCCTTAAATTTCTAATTTTAGGGTTGAACTGAAGCTCAAAGTGCTGAAATTAGATTAAAGAAAAATTAGTTTATATACTTCTGGCCAGTACCACATGCACTGCCTAATAGTCCATCAAGGAACTATCCAAGATGGGATAAGCCCCCCTAAAATAAGACACAGATTGAGCTGTTCTTTGACATCTTGAAGACAAAGGCAGAAACTGGTAGAGTGGAAGAGACTGGTAGCAGAAGTAGTTTACAAATCCTCCCCTCAAGGAAACTCAAATATCAGAAGAAAAAATTTGGAACTGCAAAGCTTGAGAAACACAAAATGCAGAAATATTGCCATGTGAAGATCTTAATCAAAAGGCATGTGTAACACAGTTTTAATCAGTACTAAATCATACCACGAAAGTGCAAAAGGCATCTGCCTCCACCATTTAGAATTTCATTACCTGATACTGATTGACTACAGGGCAAAGATAGATTATTGTTGTGAAATCTGAGAGGGCATCTAGTTTTGCTGTATATAAAGGTATGGAAAGTCTACCGTGTCCCCATCTTAAAAAGGCATCTGAAGAGGATGTGGAACTCAGTTATACACTGAGCATCCAAGACATATGCAAATTTTTGCTACATTCAAGTTTAAGTTGCTCTCATCTAACTGTAGGCATTTAATTGAGATGCTTGGCTTCCGCAGGGTCTCTCTAGAGTCAGTGGAGGGAAGAAAGCACTTCCTCCAGGTAATTCAGGCCATTACACTTATCATGTGGAAGTGCACTGATTAGAGGGATAGCCTAGGGTGATGAGGGTCCTTTGTGAAGTACTTAATACATAAAGTTAGACTGACTGCATCTGAGGCTTAAGTTTTAAACAGAATTTATATTAAAGCCTGAAGCAGCTTGGTCTGTTTTTAATTCACTGAGACACTCATGTAATATACACAGTATATTTAAGAAATGTGCAAAATTTATGCAATCCTTTAAACTAGCATTAGAATATTCTGATGATTCATAGATAAAAAATTAACTTATTTTCACAGCTCTACACTCCCTGCACTACTAACACATAAGGCTCAAGGGATTCGTGAAAATATGCCATGAATTCTTACCTTTCTGGAGCAAATTCTCCCTGGTTTGCATAACGGATTCTGTCCATTGCAATGCCTGTGTCTAGTCATCTGTCCTTTCAGTCCTAGCCATCCCATTTATGGCACCAGAATGCAGAAATAATTCAACTTTTCTTTCAAGAAAACCTCGGGGTTTTGCACTGTTGTTCAACCTCTTTATTGACTTGCAGTCTCCCACAGATAAATATGCTAACTCTGTTAATACCACAAAAATTAAAACAGAGGTAATGACGAAGAGCTTTCAGAAGAATTATTCTTAAATATGTTTCCGATCTGTCGATAGCTGCTGCTACTGTTGATCAAGTACTGAGAGACATACTAGCCTGCTTTTTACGTGAAAATAAGGAGCAAAAGTCAAAATTAGTATCCAGATGCTGCTAAGAGGAAAGATTCTTGTGCAAAAAGATTTTTTTTTTCCTTTAACAGCAGGCACAAATTTTAGAGGCAGGAAAGTCATGTAAAGCGAGGAGTTTGAGAGGATAGCATGCACTTCCACTTGACTGTGTACTCATCCCAGGCAAATGGGTGTTGCAGCTAAGCCAGTTCTGACAGACAATAAGTGTAGATGATTTGAAATCAGAAATCTTCGTTTCAGTACATGACTGCTTTGTCCTGCAGCCACCGGAAAACTCCTTTTTCACTTCCATCACCATCTGTTTCTGTAGGAGAGCATCACAACTATGTACTGAATCACAAGGCAATATTTCCTTATGATTTGTATCCTCTTTTAAGTCTTTCTGTATAAACAAATTTGTTACTTTTATATGTTACTCTCTTCAGAACAATGGTAAAAATTAATGGCAAAAAAAAAGGTATTCGGATTTCACAGAGGAAGAAAGTCTCAAAGTTGGATCGTGTTTTCAGCCCATAAGAGAATGTGAGGCCTTGGATCTCTGGAAAGGTGTATAATATAAACAGAAACAAGATAATTCCTCCTATCAAAATAATTAGTGTGTCCTCCATAATTACAGCTTGCCAGACATCAAACATCATAATAAGAACTAGAGAAAATCATAGATGTCCACCCATCCCTGTGCTTTTATTTGTACCTCAGTGCATTTCTTGTTGAAACTGCAATAATAGTTATTCTCACTTAGCTTCAGACTTGATTCAAATGCTCTTGAAGCCAAAAGAAGAATACCTTTTTAGCATTATGATTGGGAGCATAAAGAAAAAATTACATGTAGAAGGAAAGACAACAAAAGGATGCAAAAAGTAACTTGTACGTATGCTTACACACCACGGTGTCACTTTTTAACTTCGTGCCAGTATATTTAGCACTTGTTCCCTGGGGTATCTTTGTAACTTTGCCCATGGTGATATCTTAATATAAAATAAAGGGTGGTAAATTGTACTAATAAATCACAACACTTTGTAGTAGTCTTGCTGCAGTTCACCACAGCCAAGTGGGAGTTTCAGAAAGGTGCAGCTTCTGGGTCTTCCCAGAACAGGAGGTCTAAGAGGTGGAGCACAGTCCCCAAAGGTCTCTCTTTTCTGCAGTCCAAAGAATGACTGCTACTAATGTAGATACAGATGCAGCAGGTTTTGTCAAATCCTCACATTTCCAGCTGTGTACACACCACAGAACAGAGCTCAGCACCATCTGTAATCCTGCTCAGGATCTGCACAGCCAGCCAAAAGACAAAAAATTACAGTCTGCCAATCCTGTACTCATCTGATACATAAATTGCTACCTTCACACACACAGAGGAAGTATATCTAGCTGTGCTCCTCCTACTCTCATAAAAGTAGCTTTGCAACTCATTGTTTAATCTTGGGCAAGTTGCTTAATCCTACTGTACATCTATTTTCCAGTCTGCTAAATGCTTTGAAATGACAATGATTATCTACACCAGAAAAATGATGTGAAGTAACATTCATTAATACTTACAAAACAGTTTGAGATTATTAGATAAAAGGTGTTAACACTTTGATATTTTTCTGTCTTAAATTATATTAAAATGGTAATCATTTATAATTGAAACAGTAAAACAAAATATGGACAAAATTTAAATGGATGAAAATATAAACATGGAATCCAAATAAACAGCTATAAAAATGTCATTTAGAAGAACTGATCATGTCATGAAAAGGCACAATATGCCTCTAAAACTCATTAAAACAGCAGGAATCTCATTTGGCTGCATTTCCACAGTAGCACCTGTTGGTGGCTTGGTAGGAAAAACATATTTTCCTTAAAAAAAACCAAACAAACAAAAAAAACCCAACTAAAAAACAAAGAGCCCTCAAACGTGCATTTTAGAGGAAGATAGAAGCGTAGCATCTGTATAATGTGGAGCTGTATCTAAAATTAGATAAGAAAAACAATCTCTTGCAAAAGTATTAACAAAGCAATATGCTGTTAAAGCAGGTTTATGATACAACCTGAATGGTTTTAAAAATATGTTTCAAAGTTTGCAGATGGTGGATGATTCTATAAAGCTCTTAGCCACTTGGCCTGAGCACAAAGGTGGTGATTCTGATTGTAGTTCAGAGATGTAGAAAAAAGCCAAGCCATGATATTTGAGTATAAAGGCTAGAGATGAAAAAATTATTAGAAATAGAAGGAAAATACTTAATCTTTTTTTGAAAAAGAAGTTTTGAACGATAAATGAGTTAGAGTTACTGATTATAGTCGTGATTCACAGGATTAAAAAATATTTGCAATGTTATTTTTGTCCATTGCTTCTAAAAGTACTCATTAAAATCTTGTAGGTTTTTTCAAGATTGCTACCTATACAGACATACAAATATACTTACGCACAAATCTTTTGGAGAGGTCAGCAGTTGTTAATAGGCAATTAACTCTCTCCAGAGAGACTTTTTTAAGATTAATGACATAAGTGTATTTTTATCCTGAAATATGCTGTCAATCTGTGTATGTACTCCAGGTTAGAGGAAATATTTGGAATTTTGTAATTTTGATAAATCCTACCTAAAATTTCTAGACATTATAAAGAGCAAAACAACACTACAGTTAAGTTCCAGTTTGTGACTTTTTGTGGATATGAGATTGCATACGGGAGCTGGAGTGGAGTCATACACATAGAGTTCATCTAGCAATTATTACAAATCTCTGGTAATCCAGCAAAGGAACAGATCGTCTTCCCTTCCCTTCCTGTTATGAAACTGCTTTATAAATTCTGAATACTAATTATCAACACCTATAGATTAACACAGGTGTCCTGGTTTGGCCCAAACCAGGCCAATTAGTCTTAGAGAAACCAAGGTCACTGCTAAATTCCTCACTGCTTACAAGTGAAGAGCCAAAGGGGGGTCGCACCTGCAGGGAGGAGCAGACAGGGCAGGTGACCCAAGATTGACCAACGAGGTATTCCATCCCATACACGTCATTCTCACTTTCCTATTTATCACTAACCCACTGCCTCCTGGAGGTGGGGCCCAGGAGGGATGGGCCTTCCTGTCTCCCACTGATTGGTACCAGCTTTGCCAATTCTCTAGTTAAAAGCCTGCAGGTGTGATGGCAGGGGGAAACTACTGTATTTTGCTCTCTGCCCGTGCTGGGGGGAGCAACTCTGCCTGAGGAGGCTTTCCAAGCTCTCGATCTTGGTTTTGTATATATTTGTATGTATTTGATTATTTCTATTATTCTTATTATACTCTTTTTCATTACTATAGTTTATTAAAACTGTTTTAACTTTCCAACCCATAAGTCTCTCTCCCTTTTCCCTTTCCCTTAGGGTGAGGGGGGAAGAGGGTTAACAGAGAGCATCTGCCACCGGGTTAATAGCCGGCCCAGCTTTAAACCGTGACAACAGGAATAACACAAAGTTGTCGATCATTTCCCTGGAATATTCACTGAAAGAGTTAAAATACTGAATATTTTGAAAAATAAAGAAAGGCTAGTTTTTCTTGCTTCCTCAGAAAGAAAAATAACAGTAGCTGTTTGCCCAAATTAATACTATGAATAATTACCTTTTACATGAGTACCTCTAGATTTACAGATTTAATTTTGAAGGTGTAGGCAGCTTCAGGCAATTCAAATAACAGATAGGAATAACCCACTACAGGAGTGGTGTGTTTGCTCAATTAAAATCTATACTAAATCTATTGTAAACTAAATCAATTGTCAGGCAATTAATAAAAATTACCAGCTTTCAGAAGGGCTGAACATTAAGAAATCTTTCAGTAAATATTAAGCTTAAGATAACCAAGCATAAATGTCTTAACTTCTGTATTATGTATGGCCTCTACTTCAGGCTTCTACAGTGAGAATTGCAGATAAGATTTATATATCCATGAAGAAATTACGATTCCTATGATCGAAACTGACTATTCGGAGGTTCTTAATATGCTAAGAGGAGATCTGTATTTACTAAATCACAGAGGCTGGGAAAAACAGTGAAGATACGAAAAAGCTCTCACATTTCATGAAAAATGGTTTGGATCAGATCACTGATCAGTATTCAAAATAAGGGAAGATTTACTGCAGTGATGAGAAAAAAGAATTAAATTCATTAGAAGGAAAACACTTTTGGGAAATAAATTAGCAGTCCTACTAGTAGATTCTATACAAACTAGCAACGTAAGTAACAAGCAAATAATTTGGATTTATATCCAATTGCCACCACCAATATGCTGAGTTAAATGACAGGAAGTAAACGTAAATAATTATTTCTATAAAGCTTTAATATTTTTTTTTGGTCCTAAACACACTTTGTAGCAAGGTAGCTATAGTAATATATTACAGCAATATAATCTATGATATGCTATTATTTTGTGTGCTAGCATTGAACACAAGTTCCCTCATCCCTTAAAACTACAGGCTGATTGATAGGTTCTTGAAACTAAGTAAGTTTAAACATTCAGATCTCATTTTATTGATCCTGAGTTTGCGGCAATCACATATATGCCCTGGAACATAGTACTTGTATTTTCAAAATATAACACAGACTATCGTTAGGCTATCAGACATGGATAAAAACTGTACACAAAAGTATGGCTGTACAAAAAGCAGAGAGTAATCTAAGAAGATGTTTTGGCATATTTTCTCTTCAATGGATGTTGTTACTGTTTTTGTAATGTAGGAGGAAGGAGGGGAAGACACAGGAAACTCTTACACAGTCACATGGGCCAGATCACATACCATGATCATTATTTTTCCACTACTTTTGAATGTCTATTCAATTATCTAAAATACAAATCTAGCCGCAATGAAGTTCAATAAACACTGTCGTCTTATTTTGTGTCATCTTTTTTCATTCAGGTACAAAAAAGTGAAAATGGGCTAGATTCTCCCACCACACTGGTCAGCTCAAGATCTTGCCAAATTCAAAATTAAATGCAGTTCACTTCTCAGTAAGAGACTGATTGACCTGGTGTGTCATTTTTTTTATAACATATCTACATTGTGAAATGTACTAATCCAAGTTCAAGATTCTTTATCACCTTCTCAGCCTTCTATCTGACAGGAAGATATATAGAGGAAAGCACTGGGTAGCTAAGGTAAAATATGAAGATATTGATTTTTCAGGTTGTAACAGATTAAGTAACCTGTAAAAACCAAAAGTCATCAGGAAGAAAAAAGGTCTGAGTCAAGTGCCCTCATGTCTTCAATCTGAGTTGTTATTTTTGGATGATTAAGAGGAAAACATTTTACTTCTTCAGAAACCAGTATATTTATTGCTTTTCTTTAAAAGCTAGAATGCTAGTAGTTGATAAAGCACATTTTCCTGGACTGTACCACACATACAAAAAGATCCACTGAATCTAAAACTAAAGTTACCAGTCTCTATATAAGGAAAGGCAACTGCCTGCCTCCTTTTCCTTTGTGTGGAAATGGTACCCACACGTTCAACACATAATTCAAACAATTATTAAAAAGGTGGTTCTTGAGAAAAATCATTAGGTCTGATGTTCCTAATAGTCCTTAGGTATGCTCACTCCTCCCTTATTCCTTCCAAAACAGAGGGAAAACTGAATTCTCAGTAATCACAGGGACCAAGATGTTTAGCTGTTGTTCTTGCACTTTCATAGCAAAATGTCTTCTGTTAGCTTGCAACAGCAGGGGAATCAGGCCAGATGATTCAGAAAGTCACCTCTAGGATGAAGTTCTTGTGGCATATGGCTTTTCATTTTAAAGGTCAACCTTGAGCAGAGATGATTTAGAAGTATCCAGAAGGTGATTACAATCAGAATGAAGGAAAAAAAAAAACATTAACTTTTTCTCCAGTTTTATGATTAACTTGGAAAAGTAGTCTTTGATTAATCCTCCAAACCGCTATATCACTGCTTGATAATTTTGACAGTAATAGTAAAGAGACTTGAAATTTTTGATATATATCATAACTGGTGTTCTTTGGATTCCCTCACCTTTTTCTTCTTATAGTTACGGAATTCTAAAATCATTTGTGACAAAAACAAAGGATATTTCTTATACGAAAACTTAAATTGTTTTCAAGATTTTCTTGAAACTCTGCTGCAATTTTCAAATCTTGGAACCACTGGCACATTATAAAACTCTCTGAAGACAGCAGATCAGTTTTTTAGAGATGTATTTTGTATTATATGACTGTAGAAGATAAATTCAGAGGGAGAAATGTGGAGGGTGAAGACAGCAGATTACAATCACACTCAGTTTGAGATGAAAGTGAAGAAGCTGAGAATTGTACTAGCTGCAAAATGAAAGCAAAAATGAATTTGGAGTTGGGCTGATGGTCAAAAATCCTGCGCCATGCAAAGGTATCTGAGATCAGGAGGAGATCAAGTTAATTAATTGAGCGGGGAGGGAGGCAGAAATGAGGATCTGGACACAGAGCCAGGGTGAGGCACATGGATTCAAGGAACTGATGCACAACCCACAATCTTGCTGAGAAGCAAGAATAATCAGTAAAATAATCTCATGCAATAAAAACCCAGGCTTACTAGGATCAAATATCCATACTCATCCAGATCATGTTACCAAGCTTCTCAAAGAGACTATTGTCAATGTTACTGGGCTGGCAGATCAAGTGAACTGCCATTTCCAAGGAAAGAGGCGTCAGACTGTCAAGCTGCAAATCTGGATACAATCCTTTTCAGAAAACAGCATGCTGGTAAGCATGCCATCAGGCCAAACACATGACAAAATGTTCAGCTCTAGATCTTGTTTAAAATACCAAATCAGTCTTCATTTGCAATACACAGCCTTTATTGCTTCTCTACTGCTTTCCTCTCCCTCCAGCTCTGCTCATCACAGACTCTTCTTCTCTTTTGCCAAGATTTCTGCAGCTTCTTCCTTCATCCAAGCCTGGTCATTTTGAAGGTACTGAATGGTCCATATAGTAAAAGTAGGGCACTATTTGGGACTGTTTTATCATTTTGTCAAGAAAGCGTGAAGACCCTTAAAGAGGTAGAATGAAATTTCTCAGTGTGACATTTGTATACATCTTTGGAGGGCTTCTCTTTCCTGTCCAAGACAGCATTTTGGATGGACCTGTAATACATTTCAGAATGAAGAAGAGTTAGAGGAGAGTATTTTGCACATTCAGACAATCTGTTTGAAATGTTTTGGAATAACTTGTTATATTTTACTTAGCAATTACCTACTATTTTGTAGCTTGCCTCTTTTTATTGTCAGCTGGCTGCACTGGATTTGTGTGTGTGAACTGTGTGTGAACTCTACTGTGAACTGTAAAAAAGAATCCTCCAGGCAATTGCACATATTTAAAAAGAAACAAACAAAACATGCATTAAGCAAAGCATAAAAAGTGCTCTGGCAATCCAACAGTGTCTAGGGATCAGGAGAATCTAGGCAACCAGTCCTGAATGTGAGAATTTGAGCTGCTAATATGTATTTTTCAGAAACAGCTGAACATGCAGAAGAACAGCGCTCAGATGGAGCTTAATAAAAAGACATAGTGTAACCTAGATGGTAAGGAATATGTCAGATGTTCTTAGGTCAACATGCAAGTGATGTAAGTCTTCCAGCCAGGAGATTTTCTGACGTGAAATGGTTGAATATAGAGTTGCCATCTGAGCCCTATGAAAGGGATGAGTCAATCCAAGCCATACTGAAAGAAAAGTCAGGAGTATCTCCATGAAGGATGCATGAAGATGTTTTGTATATGAAAAAGAGGGACACCTTATTTTGGAGACTTATCTGGAAGAGCACAGTTTATAAACAAAGCCTGCAACACGCTCCTTTTCTCTTTTCCTAATTAGCATCAATTCTGCAATTAAGCAGCACATATAAAGTATACTTCCCCTAGCCTCCTGCACAGAAATCAGTTAATGAGAAAATCAGAAAACCACTTTGGGGTTTTCTGGTAGGGAATTTTAGCTGATGATGTTCTTGCTTCTACTTTCATCAGGTGCACAGAATAAGGTGAGAAGATTAAGCTGTTGCCTGCATCCTGTTTTCCTCAATATGAATTTAAAAATGCTTTTCAGAAAGGGTTATTAGACATTGGAATGGGCTGCCCAGGGAGGTGGTGGAGTCACCATCTCTGGATGTGTTTAAGAAAAGACTGGACATGGCACTTAGTGCCATGGTCTAGTCGACAGGGTGGTGTCAGGGCAACAGTTGGACTTGATGATCCCTGAGGTCTCTTCCAACCTGTTTGATTCTGTGATTCTGTGATTCTGTGATTCTGTATCAAGTTTGGATTTCAATTTTTTTATTTCAAAGATATTAGATTACATAAAAATATTTTTCATCGGAACGTTTCACCTCATAACAATGATAAGCTGTTCATATATTAACTAGCTTTTATATGTATGTGATTTATTTGGGAAGCTTTTTGTCTCTTTCGAGTTGAGGCAAGGAATCATTTGGGAAAACAGTGCCTGAGAGAAAGAGCTGACCAAAAAGCTCCAAAAAGATCAAATGTTCTCTAATAATAAAAAAATCACAGCACATTCAGCGAAGCTAAGGGGTTCTCTACACTGCCCTATGAAATGTTTACCCTTGCAAGGGGAAAAAAAACTTCACCTTCAAAATAAACTTTATCATCAGAGTTACCAAAAAGTGGTGTCAGACAGTTCCAGTGCGCCAAATGTGATCACGTGTGTTTAGGCACATGTCTGAGTGTGGAATATAAGTCTGGTAGTCTGAGTGGAAGAGGAGCGTTTAGACTGGCTTCGTTTGGAAATTATACCACCTTCCTCTTTCCCACCCTCCTACCCTAAATCTTAATGTTTTTTCTAGAAAATGTTGGTAAATCAGTGTTTCTCCATTGCTTATATGATAAATTATATAATCTATAAGCTAAAATACAATTTAAAAATCAGAATAAAAAAGTCTTTTAAAAATGAAACTGTGAGTATTTTAATTCTTAATTTCGAACATGTGCAGTTGCATTAAATTCTGTTTTTATGGAGGCACATGAATTTGAAGTGCATTTCTCATTTGGTGTTCCTGATACTAAGAGCTTGATTGTTTGAAAGTATTCTTAGGCACATATTTCTTAGTTGAAATGAAACATTGTCTGCTGTAGGTCCATTAAAATACTGAGCAGAAGTATCATCAGCAGAACTTGTTTGGTTTTTTTCACCCTACTCTGTTAATTAGACAGCTGAGATATCTCCCTACAAGTTTAATCTTATTAACTGGCTACTGGTGGACATTATGAGAGGACAAGAAAAGACAGAGGCACTGATTAGAAAGTTAGACATTGCACGGTGAGATTGCCACAAACCTTGTCTTACCTAACTGAACTTGCAGAATTCATCAAGACTATCTATCTTATTGATGTGTCAGTTGGATGTTTACATGTCCAAATACACCATGCTACAGGCATGATATTTTGAGCACTTAGCTATAACTAAAAGAAAACTCTCACATCCTGTACAAAATGACACCAAAGTTGTTACCCTCTAGGTTAACAATGACAGTGGGTATTTAGCTACAAGAATTTTTCTGGCTTACCATCTGTCACCATGTTCTGTGCTTTCACTGGCACATAAAAGCTGATTAGTCCGCATCAGCAAGTACTGCTTTGAAGAACAAATTAAAATACATGAAAAGTTATGCAGTTCTTTAATTGCCTCCCTGGAATGTATCCAAATTAAAACAGTTTGCCTGGATAAAAATGGTATAAGAATCCTCCAAGGGACAAGCAGCATGGCCCCTGTACTATTTGGATAAGGTGACAGGACCTGTCCCATTGGGACAAGATGATGTTGCTTAGCACTAAACTATATCTCAACATACCACACCTTGAATACTGTGTTCAGTTTTGGGCCCCTCACTACAAGAAAGACATTGAGGTGTTGGAGTGCATCCAGAGAAGAGCAACAGAGCTGGTGAAGGGTCTAGAGCACAAGTCTTATGAGAAGCGGCTGAGGGAACTGGATTGTTTAGCCTGGAGAAAAGGAGGCTGAGGGGAGACCTTATCACTCTCTACAACTACCTGAAAGGAGGTTGTAGTGAGGCAGGTGTCAGTCTCTTCTCCCAGGTAACAAGCAATAGGAAAAGAGGAAATGGCCTCAAGTTGTGCCAGGGGAGGTGAAGCGGGGCGGCGGCTCACCGGGTGTCGGGCGGCGGCTCACCGGGTGTCGGGCGGCGGTCCGGAGTAACGACACGATCTCAATGTGAGTATGGAGGTTCTCCCCCTATCCGCAAAGCACGCAGCGGATATATAGGCGGGGCTGCTAATCACGCGTCCCGATCGCACCTGCGATCGGTCCACAGATTTACATACTCAGAGCTCTGGACTTAATTCTTGCGTAGCTCAAAGCCTGGGTTGCTCAGACTGCTCAGTGGCACAAGATCGTGCCCCTTCTCACTTAACCAAGCCTCTACAGGGAGGTTTAGATTGGATATTAGGAAAAATTTCTTCATGGAAAGGGTTATCAAGGATTTGAACAGGTTGTCCAGGGAAGTGGTTGAGTCACCATCCCTGGAGGTATTTAAAAGATGTGTAGATATGGTGCTTAGGGACATGGTTTAGTGGTGGACTTGGCAGTGTTAGGTTTACGGTTGGACTTAATGATCTTAAAGGTCTTTTCCAACCTAAATGATCCTACGATTCTATATTGTTAGCAGCAAGAGAATCCATATGGTATTTACAAATGCGTACATACATGTACCCCATTTTTCTTCCCTACACTTCTGTAGGAATCAATGCGTGTAATAGCTTCGTAACTCTTACATGTGCTTATCTGTAAACACCTTTCAATGCAGAAATAAACTTACAAAAAGAAGAGATGAGCACAGATTGGAGGGCCAAAGGAGTGTGGTAAAAAAATACTTTTTTCTGATGTAGGTCTACTAGGCTTATTGATTTCTTCTTGAATGAATTCCACAATATTTAACCACTATGGGTCCAGTTCAGCTACTTACATATGCAAGAACATTTATATGCTTTGAACATCACTATACTTAACTTATTAAAGTGTAATATTTTCTATTAGCCAAGTAGACCCAAGGATCCTAAGCCAGATAGTAAAAAAAGCCAAGGTATATAAGGAGTTTGGGCTATCTAAATGCTACACTTTTTAAGTAACTAGCTAAGCAATGTCTTATACAAATTATGGGTGTATATATTTTAAATAGAAAGCACATAGGATTTCTATGGCGAGAGGGATAATAGGATAATAATATACACTCAGTTCATCCCTTTTTCTGTCATCCATTTGGTTTTGACCTAACATCTAGCACTGGTATTAATCTTTTCTTATTTACTATTTCATCGCAGCAGCACAAAATCACCACAATAATTGCACAACTGGGTTTGCATTTTAGAAAGCAAGCTGTTGAGATTGCTTTTTCCTTTGTTTTATCATATAAGCACAGAAAATGCAAAATTAACATGTCTTAATCTCCTTTTTTCTAAAGTCTGTTAAAGATGTAAAAAAACAAACACCGGAAATAAGTTTGATCATGCCCAGAAATCATCTAGAACTGATTTAATTTCAAGTGGGAAAACAGAAATTTTACAAAAAGTGGAACATATGTGGACCAAAAAGATGATATATATAAAATACCTCTGGGGGGGTGTGTGTGTGTGTGTGTGTATTTCTTCCTCTCCCCCAAGACATTAGATATTTGCCATGCAAACACATCCAGAATGTCATTGTATATTTATATGAATATTGTCACCTCCGCAGTTTGCCTAGTTATGCCTTTATGGTTTATATGATGTTCTTGTAATTAAGTCATAGCAGAAATAGTTCCATTCCTCATAACCACTAAGATTAAATATTTTAAAAGCAGGGCTTTCACCACTTAGTTGCTGTTTGCAGTCAGTGCAGGAAGCAATACCATGCCTGGTCTGCAACTGCAACGCAATGATCAAGCATACGTTCCTTGCAAAGATTTAGTATTTTACACTGGCTGTCTACAAAATACTTGATTTAATGTCAAGATGGCTTTACTTAATTTTCCAGTCCTTTAGAGTATAATTTTTGACTATATTCCAGGTCTTCTCTTTGAACAATGTTTTGACAAGTACCTGTTCTTACAAACAACACTTGAGTAAAATACTACATCCATGCAATTTAGGTGTCAGGCAATCTACTTTCTTGAAGCAGCTTCAAGGGTGTGGAATTTTCTCGGCTTTAGTGCGTATATCAATTAATTCTTCTTTTCCTCCCTTCTTCCTTTCCTCCTTTCATCATTCCTTTCTTTCTGTACGTGCAGGGTTTTAAATATTCATCTAAGAACTGTGATATTATCTGATTTCATTCCATTAAGCCTTTGCATTTGAGTCTCAATGGGAGGCTATATGCAAGATGCAAATGTTGTAAGGACTTCCAGAATGTATTAGAAACAGATTTTTGATTATGCTGCAGTGATCATGACATGGATGAGCACATGTGAAGTGTTATATAAACAAAAGTATTATGGTAATGTTTATTATACCAAAACCTTCTACTGGTTGACCCCTCCTGGCTCTTTCTTGTTTTTATGACACAGTGTAGACTTGACTTTCCATTGGTTCTATCCACCTCTTGAAATTAATTTCTATGTCAATAAAATAATGTACTTTAAATTTTAAAAATGCAATTAACTCTTCACTGAAAGTAAGAAATATGATTCTCCTATTTGCTCTGTTGCAGATTACTCCTAGCCCAATTCAGATTAGCTCTCATGACTAGTTGGGCTGTGAAAGATGCTTATTTAGCACCATATGTTCAAGAGGACATAAGTCTTAAGATTAAAATCTGCCGCCTTCTCTTGACCAGCAGCTCATTAAAACAGACCCATTTACATGCATCATCAAGTGCTCTTGCCAGAAATGGTGTAGTAGCATTCTGTGGTTTGTCTGCCAGAAACGCAAAATAAATAATTTCATTTCTCTTGGTAAAGACAAGGCTTCCGCCTGCACAGCAGCCAGAGCAGTTCTGCCTGCACTTCATTTTAGGAGCTCCTTGCATACTGCCTGTGTACTGTCTTATGCAGGGAGGCAGCTCAAGAACTGGGGCATCTATTGTCAAGCTGACTTTATAAGTTTCCTTTCAGCTCAGCATTTTGGTATTCTGTGGGCTCAAAGATTTACTTTAATTAATGATACAAATGATTATTAGCCTGGGAACCACCTCTGATATTTTCAGGGATGAGGTGACTACAGGTTTAATGTTCCATCTTCCACACTCTGTGCATCCTTTACTTAAGAAGTTGTGAGACCACCTGAATTATCCAAATGATAACAGAGATAGGAAGAGAATTACGATATCTGTAAGTTTCTCAATAGTTGACAGGTAGGCCAGTTTTTCATTCAATTCTAAAGACTACAATAAATTTGAAGGACATGCACTCTGTGATATCTCCCCTTTTTAGAAAAAGTGTGCAGTAATAAAAAGTGGATTTAAATAAATGCAAGAAGAAGTTGTGAGAGTTTTCAGTCAGTAATGCTGAGTATCAAAGTTCAGCATATCTGTTTACAGACTCATCTGGCCCTCTGATTTTATTACAATATTGTGTCAAGACCGGTCACTTGGGAGCTATGCTGATTACACAGTACATTATGTTGGCTAATTCTTGAACTATATATTTCAGGACCTCAGTTTGCTACACAAATCTACAAAATAAAGCTGGAAAAAAAAAACCTAAAAATTTGTTAACCTTATGGTGCCACTTTCAAGAGTTAATCTGCACTGAATAAAGAGCTTGGACTAACTTAGTTTTGTGATATGATATCTTACCCGATGTATGATGATGCAAATTAGAATATGGTTGGGCACAAGCTGGTGTTGGTTAACCTGTAAACTGTCTGAAGCAACAAAAAAAATTATACCTCCTTCTCGAACAGTCTGTCTACTTTCTTTCTGCAAAGTCCTATCAAGTTTTCCATGTGCAGTTATTCTCCTACATGACAGATCGTTCTTGCAGAGTTCTGCATAATTCCCTTCTCACTTCTTGCTTGTTTAGGGTATTTGTAGGGTCCAGGTAAGATTCTCTGTGGGGCGAGAAAGGCTACAGCATACATTCGAAGTGTATGGAGTTGCCTGATCTGCACTGCCATCACATCTGATCCCTTTTGAATTCCCTAGCCATTTAAATGTATGTGAATATATTGAAGAGTAGCCCATGTCTGACTCATGTCATTTGGATAGGTTAAGGGATGTCTTGAAAAGAAATGGCAGATAATAACTTCATGACAAAGTAAGGGCACATGCTTGTCAGTATCTAGTGGGCAGTTAGGAGGGGTATCTGTCTCACTGAGGGCAAGGCAGTGGGTCTACATTCTGTGCAAAGTTTTTCCTCCACCTAAAAAATCCACCTAAAACCAAATCAAGAGTACTCTACTGATGAGAGGAAAATATCCTGCTCACATGACATCACTTCAAGTTATCCATAGCATTGTCATGCTGTGATAAACATTGAATTTTGCTTATAAATCACTATTTGTGCAGTTGTAATACCTTTGCTTCAAAGGCTTAAGCCCTTCTGGTACACAAAGACTGAAGGTTTGCTAACCTCACTGAATCTAACTGAAACAAAAAATGAGGAACTGTAACTACCAGATTCAACTGATTTTAATGGGACTTATTTGACTGAAAACCTGTGTTCCACTTGGAAATTCTGTGGCAAGAATCTTTTCTTTTCTTATTTGGCCTTTTCTAATACTTAATAAAACATGCAAATAAATTCAGTTTTTCACAGCATGACTCCCACTATTCTACATAAAAAGCAGAGTTATTCATCTATTTGTCTATTTTAGCTTCCCCTTTTCTTTGCTTTTCTTTTGACACACTGTACCATTTAATATGCCATTATTATTTCTGATTTGGTTGACTACATTTATGATCATCCAAAATGAAACTTTGTTATTAGCCTAATAATACCTTTTAATTGTTTGATATAGGTTTGCGCTTTTTTTAAGAAACCATCAAAAAAGTATTAATATGCATTAGTCAACTAGATGACTTTTTAATATGGTGTCATTGTGACTCAAAGCTGTAAGTAATAACATGGCCATATGTTCACATATTATTATTGATATATTAACTTGCAAAAACTGTTTCTTCCCTTGCACAGTTAGTGCTTGGCTGAAAACATCAGACAGAATCCTTTCCCCCAAAAATATATTTTCATTGAAATTGAAGCAATTGAATATTTCAGTTTAAGTTACGTGTTTGTATCTGAAAAGACTTAAAACAGATATTTTCCTTTTAATAAAATGTTTTTTATTCCCCCCCACACCAAAATTTCCTGTGGAGCAAAACCTGAAATTATTGACAGGTCCTACTTAAAGTTAAGAAATTAGGTGCTATAAAAGGGACATCAAGTACATATTCAAATATTCCAATAGATTACTCAGCCTCAAGGGAAGTCAGGTAGTACTTCTACCTCAGTATAACCCAGGATTACTCCAGGACAAATCAGTTTAAGAACCCTTAGCAGTGTAGCTGATAGAAAATATTCAGAGAATATAAAAAAAAAAAAAAGAGAGAATATAAATAATTATATATAAGTAATTAAATACAAATGCACCTGTTGGACATGTAAATCATCATGAGAAGAGAACTTGTAAACCTAGGATGCTATTAAAAACTCTCTCCTCATTATCTTTCTAATATTAGTCATCTGAAACTATTAGACTGAGTCAAATTTCCTCTCTACAAACAGTATTGTTATTTGTTTGTCAGTTGTTTAGACAGAGCTATGCATATCATTGTGAACTGTTAGGTAGCTCGTGTATTGTGGACTTTTATGCAGTTCATGTGAAACTCTTGTGATGTTGAACTATATGACTGAGCTTGTGCTAACCACTTATCCTGGGAAGCTAGAGAAGATAGTGATGGATGGGAGAAATAATCTGCACATGCTAATACTCTATTGGGTTCTCAGAGTGCTTCTAGATTAGTCACAGATAATGTCTACTGAAATGCAGTACTTCCCAGTGACATTCAGCAGACATTTCTTCTCGTCCTTAGGACAGACACTTAATGGCCATATACAGCTGAGCCCAAGGTCACACAGAATCACAGAATCACAGAATGTTAGGGATTGGAAGGGACCTCGAAAGATCATCTAGTCCAATGCCCCTGCCAGAGCAGGATTACCTAGATCATGTCACACAGGAACGTGTCCAGGTGGGTTGTCTGGGTCATTCAATGCAGATATGACAGCCCTTGCTGCCAGGACTTCCACCCCATTTTTGCTTTGCTGGTATGGAAAAGTCTAAAATCTCTAGAGCAATGATCAACACTGGAAAGCTTGCAGCTTTGTTACAGGTACCCAGCACTGATGCAGTGCTAATAAAGATAAAACTCTCTGAAAACTTTGCAGGGATCAATGGCAATAGGGCTTTCAAGTTGTGTAGAAGTAAGAAGCATGCTCCTAGAATAATTGTGAAAATTCTTGAAGGCATGTATTTTCCACTCCTTTACCTCTAACGAGATCCATTTGATAAATCAGTGTTTTCAAAATTAAACCCTACATTATCTTTAACCAGCTGTGGTTCATACGCACATATTTTGGGGTGTTTTTCAACAGTGAATTACACACTAAGTACATTTAAAATTATTTCTTAAGGATGGGGCCAGTTTTCTTATAGAGTAGGATAGTTGGATGTTTATTAGGCACATTTCAGATGAAGGTGAGGGAGATAAATGAGATCTTGGAAGCATTGACTATGCTCTGTCCAGGCTAATAAACCCTGCTTCTCAGTAGGACTAAACAGCCCAGGGCTATTTCTATTCTGTTCTAACAGGGCTATACTGTTTCAAGGACCTGAGCTGGCTTATCAAAGTTTAGTAAGGGTATAGCTACACGGCACTGCAGCATTACCATTAGACTAAGTCTTCATTTGCAGACCACTCAGTCCAAAGAAACATAGAACTGATTTTCTCTGAGTTACTGACACAAACATTATTATTGTGCTATGTTTTTAAGCTTACCCATCAAAATAATCATTCCCTTCAGCACAAAGAACCTTGTTAGACCTCTCATACTTTACATCACACTTCCACCCCTGCGCTACTACAACTTCTTATCAGAAGCTTCTCAAAGCAGCTTTGCAGTGGGTGTCTGTGCTTCCTAATGGAAGGACCTGTTTCTAAATGCCTTCAGTGTGTTTTGACAACTTATTATTATATTAATTTAAACTCAGACAAACAATACCTGTTTGTTCCTTACACCAAAAATGAACAAGAAACAGCAGAAAAATGCCTAGGATAAACTCCCATTTGAAACCAAATTTTAACTAGGGAAGCATTTTGCAGTCCTCCGAGGTGAGGAGCATCCCTTGCACACCCAGGCAGCCACAGCTTCTCTGCTGTGTGCTTGGTGCACACACACCTGCTATGCCCAAGGGCCACAAAGCCATGGGAGAAGCCACAGAACTCTACATTAACCACAGTGTGTCTTGTCTCTGCATCACATATTGACACCACTGCATGACACAGAGCACACCACCATTCAACAAGTTGGCAAGAAACATGAGCTATCTGACTTCAAGACACGCCAAAGCCACACAATACCAGTGAAGAAGGTAGGAGCTGGATCCAGGAATCCTGAAACAGTTCCCTAAGCAAGCAATCTATTACTGTAAATGCAGTGATATTTTTCTATTATTTTTTATTACTATTTCCTTATGATAAATATGGATAGGGTCCAAAATTTTGAGAAGACAGACACAGTGTAACAGAGCAACACATTTTTAATGCAGTAAATTATTATGGAAAAGTATTTACATGATTCCTCTTACAATAGTCTAATGCAGTTAAGAACAGGATTTCAATACTGTGAGAATCGTAAAGACATGGCAGCAAAATAGGACTGGCATTTGGAGGGTTATCTAACAGTAAGCTTGTCCCATTTTACAAAGGCACAGAGCAGTATTTTGCAGATATACAGACAGCCTACAAAGCAAAATTACTTCTACATTTAAAAAAAAAAAAGTCAAAATCCACCATCCTTAGCATTCAACATTTTTAAGAATAAAACCTCTTACTAATGTGACAAGCTCTGGATTAAAAATTTAAAATTAAGTATTCTCCTTTTGAAAATATAATCACATGATTCAAAACACAGTCTAAAGATGTGTGTTTCTAGTAACATAGTTATACCATATACTCCTGACTACAGCATGTTAATGATTGATGTTTTGGGTCAATCCCCATTGATTTTTGTTTTTCTTTGAGCATAGAAAAAGAAGAAAAAAAATCAGTTCAACTGAGCTATTTAATTTTACAAGAAACATTCAAAAATTTTTAAACCAATGTGTCATTTGAAACTAAAAATCAACGTTTCATTTAAAAATTCTCATAGCTTCAAGCTTTTTTGAAATGTATACACACTCTATCTTTTTAAGCTGAGCCTACTATTTAACATAGTTCAAAATCCATTATGGTCACTCCAGAACAGCACACATTAGCTTCTAAAATATTTCCTGTGAAAAAAGCCAAATGAAAACAAAACAAAAGCCCAACCAAAACTTAGTGTCCCTATAATCACATTTAATTTCTGGTCAAAACTTTTTTCTTTTAATTTGTCAGGTCTTACCAAGTCTTCTAATTTTATGGCTTAATCTGATCACTCCCTTTTACAAGAAGCAACAATTATTTGAGGCCAGTTTCCCAGAGTGAATGTGCTTTAAGCTACCACAGTGTCTTCCTCTCCTGTTCCCTCCTCCCCCGAGTAATCCTGAGGCCACTGGCTGCTCCAGAGGGTTCAGCACAACTCCTTTTTATATTAAAGGGACAAAATCACTGTAAGAGTTTTGTAAGAACCGATAGGCACTTCGAGGACATAGCTACTTAGTGCCCCCAATAAAGGAAAGGCTAAACTGCTTGTTCTTTATTAGAAATCAGAAAGCGTACAAAAGAGAAAAAGTATGTAAACCAGGCTTCATTGCCTGCTCACAAAACAAGCTATTAGCCCTTTCTTACCAAGTTACATGCAATTTAGTTTAGCCAGGACTGAGGAAGGCTTATCCCTACAATCTTCGATCTGTCAATTTCTTTCAATTTGCAGTATGACTGCTATATCAACTGAGCACAGACGAAAAAGAAAAAGAAAAAAGAAAAAAGAAAAAAAGAAAAAGAAAAAGAAAAAGAAAAAGAAAAAGAAGAAAAAGAAAAAGAAAAAGGAAAAGAAAAATAAAAAATAAAAAATAAAAAAAAATAAAAAGAAAAAGAAAGAAAAAGAAAAAGAAAAAGAAAAAGAAAAAGAAAAAGAAAAAGAAAAAGAAAAAGAAAAAGAAAAAGAAAAAGAAAAAGAAAAAGAAAAAGAAAAAGAAAAAGAAAAAGAAAAAGAAAAAGAAAAAGAAAAAAGGGAAAAGGAAAAGAAAAAAGGGAAAAGGAAAAGAAAAAAGGGAAAAGGAAAAAGAGAAGGATGTACCTGTATTTATTTGAAAAGATGGCACTGACCTTCATTTCATTCCACAAGTACTCTGGGGTGCCTCAGACAAACTTTTACATTTAATGGGTGTGCTTGACTTCAAAGTCATTACCTAAATAATTTGATTAAACACTATTCCAGTTGGTGGAAATAAATAAATAAATACGTTTCAAAAAATGCTGTTTACAAATATTTCTGTGAAGTGAGCCAAGTACAAAATTGAAGTAATTTTTTTCAATGTAAAAGGGATGGGGAAAGAAAGACTTCTCTCACCTCAGACAGGACACAAATGGTAAGCTAAGTAAAAAATAAAAACAAGCTAAGGTTTGAAATGTTGCACAACACGAAAGAGAGGATTTAAGAAAAGAGATTGTATTGTACAAAGTTACATGGTGACTCATAATGACATGAAGGTCATCAACATAATTAATGCAAAGAATGTTAGTCTGCAAACCCACTTAATTCTCCAGTATACATTAAGCCTAAAGAAAAGGAATCTCTGCTACAGAAAGCAGGGTAAACTTTAATCTATATTTGTACTGTCCTTGATAGCTGTTCTGAGATTCTTGATTATTACCAGTTCAAACAATATTGCTTGGGATGTGCAGAAGCTTTATGCTGTAGGATAGTAAGCATTTTAACTGATTTAATTTAAATTTATTTCATTTGTGCAAATTATCCTGCAAAAAATATTGACTTCTTTGCAATTATTGAGTATAACTTCTTAAACACATTAGGCAAATAAGATTTCAATCCAGCAAACATTACAAGCTACTCATTTCAACAGTGTCTGTAATAATACGACTAGGATGAATAAATGTAGGTCTATACAGATATCTATTTATTATACTCAGGCAGCCATCAGAGGCTAGTGCACATCTTAACTTGACCTCAAACTGGTGTCACTGCTAAAAGTGAATACATCTTTCCCCTCACTGTAAAAGAAACTGAAGAGAAACAGCTGCCATGGAGATATTACATGGTAGATGGCTAAACTAACTGGAGATTATCCAAACCTAGGTAACTACATGCCTAAATCAGAGCATTATTTATGCTATGTGATCAAATGACTGAAATCTCAGGTAAACGGAAGAGAAACTACTTGGATCACAGAATAAAAATGCCTGTTCTGATCTAGAATTAGCTTAAAGTTCACGTGGAAAAACATATTCTGAATAACAACTGATCTTCGTCAATTCAAGTCAGCAAAATCTCCTTGCAGAAATATTCTAGAAAAGCAAACAATATAACAGTGATGAAAAGTAAGAAAAACATTCTGAATTATTTTCACCAGCTTTAAATGAGCTAAGACTTCATTTATACAGGGCATTTAAATCTCAGCACAAACTTACTTTTAATCAGTAAGATTATGAATTGGGTTGAAAGTGGGAACAGAAAGATGAAAAGAAAAACTTAATCCATTACTAGTTTCCCAGTATGAGGAATTGTGTTTCTAATTTAAATGCAAAGTCTTGATAATGTAGCGACAAAAGTCAGTATTACAATGTCAACATTTGCCAATAGTTATCTTTAAACAGGGACACAACCTTTTCATCCATCCTCAGCCTAGGAAATAACTATGGCAACACCACTAGTTATAATGTAGGCCATTATTTTGTAATGATAATAGTGATCACTGAACATTTTGGTGTGGGGGATTTTTGTTTGTTTGAATGAAAGTTTTTTTCATATTTTACATATAAATAAATATTTTATGTACTTCATAGTTTACATATAAGAACTGTTGGCCACTAAACATCTTCTATAGCTGAGAACTACAATGGCAAATAGCAATGGACAGGATCATTTCCAGTGTGGTCTCATCTCACAGATTCAGCATAAGCACCTGTGCTTCTGCCCACAGTCTCAAAAAAAGCCACAGATTCATTTGGCAAGCAATGTTAATTGCATTCTCTTTGAGTTCAGGAACTTGTAGACCATCCGTATGTTTTAATTTAAGCCTCCTCACCAGGGACCAACTTCAGAAATGGATTGAAGACATCAGACTGATATAAATGGATATCTTATTCTGACTCATTAATATGCAAACTGCACTAATCTAAACTCCCTTTATACTCTCTTTAGATTTCCCCGGGCAATCCTACACTTTTTTCCTCTCATTTGCATAGATTTATCAATATGTTACATCCCACTCTTTAACTTGGTCCAGTGTATTAGTATGAAAAAGGGTGAAAATGTATTTAATTTCTAAGCTGCAAAGTGGAAGAGTAGGTAAACGGACTCAAAGGAACAAAAAAACAATAGGTAAATTATATAATTGCATTATGCCTCATCCAGTTGAATTTGCGCTAGTTTCTTAGTGTATTGGCAACTTCCATATGTATTCTTCTAAATGTTAGTAAACGGAATGAATGAAATTATGCTTAAGGCCTCTAAATGAACAAAAAAAAAAGTAGTAACTGAATTTGTAAGTTATATTAATACATTAAGACAGTTATAAAATTTTAAACCCGTTACATTTCAACAAAACATCCTGTTATTTATTACCTCAGAATACCTTAATATAATCTCTGACTTAAATTCTGCCTGTTTTCTGAAAGACATGTTGATTATCTACATAATATTAGACTTTCCAAAATGCAATCTACTATCTGGTTACCCTTGAGAAAGAAATTACAGACTGTCTACAGAGAAGGGCTGAACATACCTGCAAAACATTTATAACTATGTGAAATGAATCTGGTACATCTGGCACTCTTTTGCCACCCATATAGCAGTTGCTGAAATTGTGCATTGTGTAGCAGGGAGATAGGTAGATTCAGAGAAATGAAAGCTATTGGGAATTATTAAAGACATGGCAATCTTGAGACACATAGATGGAGACTGAGAAAGCATTTAGAACATTTTTACTGTATTCTTGCAGTCTTCTCATTACTTAGGCATTCATATATGGCCACTGTCAGAGGTGAGATGCAAAAGAAAATGAAAGCGTTGTTGGTCTGACTCACCAGAGCTTCTCTTACAGGTTTTGCAACTTTACATCGTTCAGGTTGCATACATCATTATATCCATGTTCTCTCCAACAGAACAGAAGAGGGGGGAAAGGGATAGAGAAGGAAATCCTGAAAATTCGAACAGGCCTTGTTAAAAGGAATGATGAATTTCATGGGTGCTGGCTAGTATTATGATCATTTGAGTAAGTGTGAACCTATTTATGAAATGAAAATGAAAACCAAGTACCATATTACATTTTTTAACTCATTCAATCACAGAGCATTAAAGTGTTAAGTATAACCCTGACTTTAAACCCTGGAGAGTGGTCCAAATGTGGTTTGCATAACATATTTGGACAATATATCTATCATACACATGTGTGTTAGCATATATGGAGGACGTGTGTGTGTAATGGGTTGAGGTCAATCACTTGAATAAAGACAGAAAAGGATTTTGACATCTATCTTTGAAATTTCATGCTTATGAAAAATTAACAATATTTGCCCATTCCCCTGGAAATTCTCTTCTCATTTACAGGAAATTCTTTTCACGAAGTTTTCAACCAGTCTCTTTTGGTCAGAAAAGTGGACCCATAATTGACAGAAAATGAACTACTAGAAAGGGAGTAATTGTCCTGACAAAACAGAAAGCATGTCCTTCTAATGATTTCTTTTTTCTTTTTTTTAAAAATACTTTCGAAATCATACCCCCAAATGTCTCATTGCCAAGACAAGAGACACACGGTCAATTTGGCTAAGAATTACTTCTTTGAAACAGCTTAGTTATTGTATGGCTCTCTAATGAAACTCAACATTCTGTTCCTGTTTGAAAACATCTGTTTTCTGGACAGGAAAAAAACTGAAAACCTTTTATATATCTCTTAAAAAAAAGGATTCTGCCCTGCTAAATTGCCAATCAATGCATTGTACCCAAAGAAGCTCTTGAACTTGTGCATTAATGGATTTATAGACCTTGCCAGGATCATAAAGATGAAGAGAAATCCCTCAATTGTTTTATGTATGTTTCTTGTTGCCCTTCATCAACAAAGTTATTATGAGGTAGTTCAAACACTCCTGAACATATGTGCTTGTAACCTTTTTATAGGGTATTGATACCTTCCAAAAGTTTCACAAGCATCTAAAAATCACTGTGAACTTCCTGAATAAGTTAACTTCAATCTTGAAAGTTATCAATAGTGAAGAATGAGATTTTCAAAAAAAGTTATTGCAGGGAAATGGAATTTGCAATAATTTGCATCTGTCTGTCTTCAAAATCATTAAGTTAAATGAGTTAAAAATGCTTCATAAGAGATAAACAGAAAAGGAAGCATGTTTTCTATGAGTAAAAAATATAGAAAAGTTGCTAATTTTTCCACTGTTATTCTGCTGAATAAAACATTAGTTTCATTCAACGCTTTCTAGTAAGAAGAAGAGTTGGGGTATTATTCCTTTAAAGTAAATTTCCATTAATCTCTTGCTTTTACCTGCAAAAATGGCTTTGAAAATATAAAAGCCAAAAGTTCAGCAGGAAGATGAATCAGTCACTGTTTCCTACCTTTCTCTGTAGTCATTCAAGAGAGGAGTTATAGGCCCAGAGTCATCCCACATTATACACTGAACACAGTTATCCTCATGGCCATTGCCACAATAGAGTCCTCTATTACCAAGCCAGAGTGACAGGCATTTGCAAAAGATGATACAAATCACCAGTGGGCTCTACTGTCCCTAGAGGGGCTGACCTCTCTCTCTTTCCAGTGCCTATAGACAACAGACATACAGCAACCAGGCTTCTAGCTTGGACCTCTTCATGCAGTGCCTAAAGAGAAGTGGGAGGAATACAAGGTGAGGAGAACAGTGCCTCATGAAAGGAAAGGCTGCCTGTAGCCCCAAAGAATCAGGTCTCCCCTCAAAAGTACCAGTTTTGTTTTGCACAAAGACCAGACTGAGAAGCTAAAACTGCTGGGAAAGGTAGTAGCAATTAGCCATGCCACTTACCCTCTGAAGACACAAATGGAACAATCTTAAATTACTCTGTTGACAACTGATGGGGCATTTTATAGAATCAGAAAATGATTCATCTAAGTCAGAATTTGCCTATGAAGATTCCAGGATAAGTTTTTTCCTCCCAAATGCCTTTATCTCTGCACTTACCTTTATGACATAACCTGTGTGGACTCCCATTATTTGACAAAAGGGGAGTTTTTTAAAGGTCCAAAGAGGACTCCTGTTGACTTTCAATGCAAATTGGGCACTTTTTATTATCTCCCACCAGATTTATAAACGTCCTTCCCTAGGCATTAAGTCATTAAACAAAGTGTTCCCTTTTCTTGCCCTAGATAAGAGGTCATGGTTAATGTGGACATTTTTAAGAAACATCATTAAATATTCAACATGACTTATTAAAGAGAGCCAAAAGCGATATAATATTTCAGATGTAAAAAAACCCAACTTTCCACATGTGTAATAATGGCTAAATTAGACCTGTTTACTTTTAAAAGTCCACTATTCTTTTTTTTCGTCATTATTATTCTACATTTCAAGACTCCTTCCACAACCTGGTAAGCACAAATTATCTGTAGCCTCAGCCCCTTCCCTCCCAAGCAGGCAAAGGACCACGGATTTCTGCAGTGATTTGGCCTTTTCCAAAGCAAACATTGCATTTTGAATTGGTTTCAGGGAAAAAGCAACTCACAGCTGCAAAAGCTCAGTTAGCATACTATAGAGCTGATACTGCACAAGCATTATCATTTCTATTTCCAACAAAATAAAGGCTGCAGTGATTTGCACATGCTTTTTCTGTGTAGTCTTTTTTTTTTCCTCCATTTTTTTTTTCTTTCTTTTTTTTCCCTCTTGTGGACCAGTAGTCAAATGCTCAGTCAATTAGCAAGTATTGAGAATTGGATGATTTTCTGGTCTTACAACTCAGCTGTTCCCAACAGCAAGGAAGAGGACAGGTGCCTTTATGCCATTAGATTACTGCATATGGTGCTGTGACCCTTTGCATATTTCAATCCATGCTGCAGCCCTAGAAATTATTAAGAGTGAGCAATCTAACAGGATTCAAGAGTTCAGCAAGTGCTTCCTTCTAGTTAAAATTTATTGTTGTAATTTCTCAATTAATAATGTGTCTAAATTTTGCAGAGCTCAAGGTTCTGCATACAAAGTTAAGACTCAAGAGAATCTACACTCTGAAATATTGCTGAATCTTGTTTTAAAGATACAGTTCAGGTGTAAGTCTGGGTCTTATCTGTTCTAATAAAAACAGGGTCCATATTTGCTTAAGAAAAAGAATAGTAATCATGAATCAGACTAAACAGCCATTTTCCATACCATGCACAAGTATATTAGAATAAGGATCTCAAACTTGGAATCCACTGCTATGAGTAACATGGTTCAATGTGATCTCAGATGTCTCATAAGATTGTAAAACTAATTACACTAATAACAGTCAGGTTTGTTCTGGAATGAAGGAGCACCCTAGGACATGGTATAACTTGCCAGCAATTCTGTTGCATTATTCCCAAATGATATATAAGCTGCTAAGTGGAGTAGTGTATGAAATATTTAAAAAAGCTGCTGCCAGTGTAATATTTAGTATGCATGAGACTAGTGCAAAAGAGATATGGTATAAATAAATAGTATTTGTTTACTATAATTATGGCATTGCTGCCAGACTGGGCATTAATACAACATTTAACCTGAAATCCTACTCTTTTGCCTACAAGAAATTTAATCACTGTAAGAGATTTTTCTTTCTTGTTTTTCATAATAAATCTCTTCCAAAACCTTCTAGAAAACAGTGTTTATTTTAGAGCTAGTCAAACTATACTATACAATGCACATGTAGCTCTTCTGTTTACATATGATTAATAAATCAGTTCTGACTTCTGTAGATATATGACTAAATATTTTCCAAATAGTTCATTAATATAAATACCATCTTATGGTTATCCATGAAAAGTCAGCTTTGACTGTTCACTATTGACTGCTTTTTGGTCGTATTACATCTTGTTTCTTCTTTCTTGACATTTTGAAATATTTGAAAGTAGGATGATGTGGACTGACAAATTAAACCAAGAACACACAAGCACATCCAAAAAGGACTTTCTTATTAGGTTACTGTTTGTTCCAGACTTTTTTTCACTTTGAAATCCTCATAATTTTAATAATTCTGAAGTAACTTATTAAAAAAATCCAAAACATTTACATTTGTCTTTGAGAAAATATTTGTGACACACTTACCTTAATTTGATTAGCTCTTTCCTAAACAAAATGTCCTCTTTTGTGGTCTGAACATTTCTTCCATCTGCCTCACGGAGCCAGAGGCTCTTCAGGTTTCCCTGCCACAAACTGGTAGGTTCCAAGGGAGGGAAGATAGTGTCATTTGCCTCAGGATGGGATATGACCTTAAGTTAAATAGGACATTCGTTCCACTCACATAATTTCAGCCACTTTGATGAGAGGCTTTGATTCAGAGACTGCCAGCCCATGCTCCATGCTCTACTGGCAGTAGGCAAAACCAAATTTTGATGACTCAAGAAGATAGATGATTTTCTTTTGCCTTTTCCACCCACTGTCAGCAAGAGTCACTATTTCTACCCCCCTTCCCATTCCCGTCCCATCCCAAACATGTTAACTGTTCCCTTAGCAGTAGGAGCCATTCTGTGCTGGTCTTATTGAGTTGTATATACATTTATCTGAGCCATCCTGCACAGATATCTCATCTTTCTCTCTCCATGTACATTACACGTATCTTTAGAGAGAATTGATGCTGTGAAGGCAATTATGCTCTGCAGCACACCTCAGCATCCTGTTTCTTGGTTATCTACACATCAACACTCATTGAAGAGCATCTTGGCTTCTTCTAGCTTCAAGTTCAGGTTTCTTCCCTACAGGAAACAAAGCATAGGCAAAGGAGAAGGTACGTGACTGTGTTTTATCCCAGCAAGAATTTGGAAGGAGGTCAGGGAACATACTATTGCACAGGCAATTGCAGACAGACTGCTTAAAAACAAACAAACAAACAAAGAAATCCCAAACAACCAAAAAACCCAAATCCAATACTTTGTTGGGATCTTTTGCATAGGATGATACTCAGGTGGACAATCAAATCTCCAACAAATTGATCAGCGACTGTCCAGGTGGTGATGAGAGTCCATTTTAAGGGTCCTTAGCCAGACAGGGAGAGAATTCCCAAACTGTTGGTTCTAGTAAAGTTTTATAAACCGGCTGAGTGGTGGTCCCATATGACCACTCCAGTACATGCATGATCCATTTCTATTGAATACCTTAAACTACAAACAAAATATTCTAATTTTCCATGTGCAAAACACCATTCCATGCGAGCATTTCTGCACCTGCAGAAACAGTTTTCTGCAGAGTATTAGCAAGCAACTTTCCTGTGTACTATTTGGTCAATTCTACAGCAGGAACTGCCTGGGGAAGTTTCTGCAACAGCCAGATCCTCTACCCAGGATGTAAATCAGCACATTTAAGCATATAAATAATGCCTGTCAATTGGTCTGTGGACAGCAGGAGATGCCTGGCGGAATCTACAGGACTGTCTGAATTTCCCACCTGAAGTGATCCTGTAACAATTAGTCACATATCTGGCACAAAGCCAGCCAGAAATTTAATCAGTCACCTTGTCTCAAGTCAGTCCATTGCTTCATATGTACGGAGAATAGCTGGTGAGCACCTGGACCACCCAGGGAAGTGATGACAATGCATGCTGCATATGCACGTGAGCATGGTCCTGATAGTCAGCTACATTGCAGTTGTAGCTTGAACTTCCACTATGTTACCATTATATCAGACTCCATAGACTTTTCCACAATATACAGATTTGGGGCACAGATTCACTTCCAGTCCCTAAATGACTGTTTTTGCTTATTTAGAAATTTCAGTTTATTAAGCACAAATGTCTACACTTAAATAGAATGAACTAGTATCTGTTTGACCATCTTTGACCTACAAATATAAGATCTAAGGTTTAGAAGTTAAAGAAGCAAAATGAGTTCTGTTCCTTGGAAGCAGACTGACTTGGTGAATTATTTGGGGAATACTAGAAGTGAAAAAAAAATTGTTTGCTCTGAAAGTTTTCAGAAATTGTTCTGCTCTTTTCCTCCACTTCTCAGTATTTCCCCATTTGCTGTTTTTGAGAGAGTGAGAATAGAGGAATTCTGTACAAACCTCAAGTGTGATGGCAGCTGTTGGCTACAATTAAAAAAAGGGTGAAGGAAGAATACTTAAGATGGGTCCTTAGTAGGTCAGCTTTGAACAGCCCTAGACACTCAGTAGTTCCTGCTGAAGCCATCAGGCTCTTTGCAAATCCATGTTACTTATATAGGTGCCAGAAAAAAAAAAAAAAAAAAAAGTCACTAGGTACTTCTCTGAAGTTCTAACACACTAACTTTTTATTTACCATCTCTGTTTCAGTTTGTCCTCTTTCAGTTGATTTCTCTTTCTCTTAATCTCTGTAAAACTTTTCTGACATAAGAAGGCATTTCTCAGTTTATTTCTACATCAAGCAATTTTTTTTCTGTTTTGCATTTTGGAACATAATTCCAGATAGGTACTCATGATCAAAGTCAAATCATCTTGTGTATCAACTCCTGGTAGTTCATACAGAGCCAACTTTAATTAATAATAAATAAGATTAAACGGAAGATAGAATTTTGAAGGTTTCCGAGAGAAATCTTTCCATTTCATATGAAAATCTGTTTTAACATTGGGGACTCTTCTACTAGATCATCCAAAAACAATGAGTCAAATAATTACTTTTTTTTCTTTCCAAGATAAAGGTTAATTTCTTATGATGAGATGTGTTTATTGCACACTTGGATGACAATATAATGGATCAACCTGTAGATCTTCAAAAAAAAGAAAATTAAATTCTTTGCAGTAGTACTGCAAACTTAAAATAGTAATGTGTTGTGCAATAGAGTAAATAATGAGTCAGAAAATGCTACATCCTCACAAGAAAGTGTTAGGAAAAGAAGTAGGGGATGCAACATGAGCTGGAGTCTAGTGCTCTTAAAAAAACTCCAGCTTTTTTAAAGGGACACATCACCGATTGAATGTCTGTGAAGCAGGGGATGGGAAATGACAAGTTAAACCATTGACTCACTTCGTAACTTTTAACAGTGCATGATGAAGTGGCTATACCACCTTCCCCCTCTGAAGTTAATATTTTCTGTTTAGACATAAAACATTTCAATATTTACTGGGCCTGGGAATGTCTTTAAGTTGAGAAACTTAAGAGACATCTAGCAAGCTCTGTTCTGGAATACCTTATAAATTAGGAGCAGAGACTTTCACTTACAAGATGGGAGTCATATGTTTGAAAGCCTGGTGTAGTGTTAGGCAGAAGAAAACTGAGCATGCCATATCTCTTGTACATGAGAAAGGAAATATTGCCACTCATGAACTTTCAAATACAAAAGTGAGATGGCTTAGACATCCACTGGTGAATAAAAAAAGATTGTCTGTGTCTGGGCCCTTCAGTACCTGTACCCAACAGCACAATCTTGCATTGGGTACCCAGAGCCCCTGCAGTGCCTGCAGGAAGGGCTAAATGCATCTGAATGTGATCCAGGATAGCTAGAAAGCCAAATGGGAGCCTGATAGAGCCAAGCAACAGAGGCATATTGAGAAGCAAGACATGCCTTACAAATCCAGCTGCTCTACAGGGTTCAGGTACTTTACGCAGGCTACCAAAAAGTGCACCGCTCCCTATGGGATTCAATGTCCAGATCCTTTCCTTGGCAATTGTGTCCAGCCCACACCTTTTTGCTGTTAAAGGACACAGGTATAAATGTGTAGGGGAGAAGAGGTAAAGAAAGAGGTATTATCAAATACTTTGTGTTGCAGCTGTTCAGTCAAGACCCCACTGGCTGAGTGGGATGCATAGAAGGAAGGGACAAAATCCTTCTGTCTACTCTTTAAATAAATTATCTAGGAGTGGTAGGAGTTAAAGATGCACATTACAAGCCCTATTCAAAGAATTGCTTCTGTGTTTCCCAAGAAGTAGTTAATGGATAAAAAAAGAAACAGTTCTTGAGGAAGGAAAAATATTGTCCACTGGACTGCTTTGGGCAGACATATGTATCTTAAAATGGATTAAATGTTGTTAATTTACCTAATTTAAACATTTGAGGATTATTAAACAAATTATTCCTGAAAATGTTGGGAGTAATAGTTGCAAGCTTTTTAGATATGTTTATATAAAATTATCTAGGCCTTGGATGTTTTCAAGCTAGTATTAATGCAGTTCCTATTTTCAGTTCTGTCCTTCAAACAGTACCTCAAATGTGGAGACCCCATGTCTTTGTATAACCACACAAAACATGGCACTTATTACAAAAAACAGCCTCAAGAAAATCACTATTTTGCCCCAGTTTGAGCTTGGAACAATCATTAAATGTAACAGCTGCATGGTGTGCAGAATAAAGAACATACAGTATACATGGATACAAATCACTTCCAGCTAACTTTTATGATGTGCCTCTAAACAGTGTTTGTGGCTGAACTTGTAATTAGTGTATTGCACAGATGGAGATAGCTGAAATACTGAAGTGCTCGTAAAATGACCCATGACACCTAGTGCTTGCACACTGGAATACAATTTGCTCACCAGAGCTTTGCTCTGTGGAGAATGCCCCCATGGACAGAGGACAGAGGTAAAGGGAGGAATGTTTATAGCCCTGGTCTCTATCAAGAGCCATGCTCAAGGAAGCAACTGCTTCATCAATCAGCTTTAAATGACAAAGTGTTTGATAATCATAATGGCAATCAGAAGCAAAGCAAGTTTAAATGTTTCCTGGGAAGGCTCAAAAAGATTTGACTGCTGTGAACGTTCTCACAAGAATTAAAATATCTGTGCCTTTGTTCAGTTTCGCAGCAACAACTACAAACACCTTCGATGCCTCTGGATAGTATTTCAAAGCAGCAGCTACGTAGTAAGTGCAGAGAGGCTCAGCACCACTGTGCCAGATATTCACAGCTCCATTGTTGCTTAAATCAGTGACAGGAACACGACATACCCATCACTGTGTGTCAAGGTGAAAGCACAGATGTGACTCGTTAGGTCTGGGCTCTCTTCTTGCCTACAGCACTGAGGGACTCATTTGCTGTCGGCACTCCACACTTCAGTTTTCCCATCTGTAAAATGGGGATAATTAATTATACTTTGCACAACAGCCATGGGACTTAGCACATTTAGCACATAGTTCACTAGCACCTGAGAGTATACCATGCTCTGCTGGAATATGCAGTAATAACTAGCAAAAATTAGCATTAGTTCTCAGTAGTAGTTAGATTACCAGCAGCAAAAAATGACCGATTTCCTTATTGTCTATTACTTAAAATTTTCTGGTAAGTTGTGAATAGCTTCAAATCCATTCTGCAAGATGCTTTTTGTGGATGCATCTTGTGTCCAGACACTTGTGCAAGACTGTTGGTTACAACTGCTACGTCACAAAAGGAACTGTCCTGAATGAGGGCTAGGCAATGCAATGCTCTCTCACTCTAGAAACCACTAAGATTCATATTTTCTAAGTTGTTTAACTCTCTAATTTGCAACAGAAGAAAGGTTATAGACCTCCTCTAGAGTAGTATTGCAGGCATAGACCACTGGCTTTGAGTCAGGCCTCAGTGTGCTTACACAGAGTTCAGTCCTGTATTCTTTGGTGAAAGAATTTAGACTAAAAGCATACAAAAGTATGTATGTTTAATATTATAATGAGAAATGGACAAATAGACAAATACGTGTGATATTTGAAGTTTTTCCCCTAAGAGAGAACATGACTCATTTTATGAGAATTATGCTTAAAGGATCATCAGATGCACGATCAATTGTAGAAACTTGTTCCATGACTTCTAACAAAAGACTCATTTTTTACCTGAACAGATTTGAATAACTGATGCTTCTTTTCATTAAAAAAAAAGCTACAGAAAAAAATCTCAGCAGTTTCTGGACTGTAACCTTTCCTTACAGGGAATGGAGACCCAGGGAAAAGGGCTGCAGTAAGTGAACAACTACATCTGCCACTCACAGTTTTTGTCTTAGAAATATTTTCTTAGGTGTTTTTTTTTAAATAAAAATCACTGCAGGTCAGTTTCTAATCCCATTCAAAGCATGACAAATACTGGACAGACTATAAGAGTTTGAAATTTCTGCCCGTTAGCCTTGTTCTGTCTCATATTCCAGGTTGTCAAACATGGCAAAGAGCACAGTTTCAGCTGAATAGCTGAAAAGGGAGGGCAATGTCTACACATGGACACACAAAACTGAGAGAGAGAGGGGAAGAGGAAGAGAGATAGGAAGGAGAAGAGGGATGGAGGGAGGGAGTATCAAACTGAGCCTTTTCTCTTAAGCTTGAAACAGATATATAAAATAATTAGTTTCCTAGCAGAAAGTAAGAGCAATTAGCAAATTGTAAAGAAAACATGTTTTTCTAAGAAAAATATCATAACAGATGGCAAACTGTGTGTGCTAGAGTTTGTTCAAAAGTAATAAAAAAGTAAGTATGATGAAATAGACAGCATAAAACAAGAAACAACTTCTATTATCAGAAAAGGTAATTAGGATACTTAACGTGCAGAAAAATATAAAATGAGTAGAAAAATCAAGTTTATTGAGAATAAATCCAATTACAATGGAATCCTTTGCAGCAATTTTAAAGGAGCTTGCCTCTCAGAAGGAAGCTACAATATACTGTAAGTATTTTATAGACATTGGTATTATGCAACATTAATTGCTGAACACTTTTTTTCCCCACATGAAATACAGGATACATAAGAAGAGATGCTTAAAATAGATCACAGTAATTTAGATGACAAAGATTTTTTTCCAAGACATATTAAGCAATGCAGATTGAAAGTCTATTTAAAACTGCTGGCCATTATTGCTTTGATAAATAATAAATCAACAATTTGCCAATGACTTCAGCATGCACAAAGCTAATGCACACTTCATAGATCAGCTGATGCATGACTCTGCATGTGCTTGAATTTTGAGAGATATATTGACATTCCAAAGAATATACTCTCTGCAACTGAAAAGCAGCAAATGCAAAACCTATGTAAGAGCTTAGAAGGATTCAGAAAAAAGTTTGGACCATAGAGAGATCATTAGAGCACTTAGAAAAAAAATAGGTTCAAAGGACCATATCTCACTTTTTCACCTCTTACCAAAAGGGATCAGAAACACTATCTCCCTGTGAGCAGCCTGCTTCCCATTTTTGTACTTTGGATTTGTTACAGCCTCCCCCTCTGCAGTTCATGACAATGGTCGCTGTCAGCAACAGCACAACACCTTGGCTGCATTAATCTGGTACAGCAGCAGCTGTGACCTTTGCAACCCTCTGCAGGGACCAAGGCCAGGTGGGCCAGGCAGCCCCAACCCTGCTTTAATCTCGTGCAAATATCTCAGCTAGGCTTTTGAAGAAGAGCGGGCACTGTATAAAGATATAAAGATAAAGCCAGGAATCTACATCACCTCTGGACTGACCCAAGAGATTGATTTAGAGAAAGCACAGCTTGCAGAATCTAGGCAGAGTATTTGTAAGCACGTTCTCACTGATCCTCTGCTGAAACTTTATTTTAAGGAGTGACTTAGCCTTTTATGTTTGCTTGAGATACACTATGATCTTCATGAGACAGTGAAAAAAGGAATCTTTGGCTTTGGCCTATTCAGGCACCATTTAGTATTTTTGGGGTTGTTTGTTTTTTTCCTATTATTATCACTCCAGATATAATTTTTAAAGAAGTAATATGTAAAAGAGAAAGGGGTCATGCAGAGTAAATTAAGAATATTTATTCTATTCTCAGATGGTATGAAGAAAGTATTTACATTTATGGAGGGCATAAAAAAGAAATATTAAGAGCTCCCTCTTAAGAAATACTTTTATTGCTAGTAATTTTTTGCAGAAATAGGACTGGAATGGCACAAGCAGGTTTTAATCTGAATCCCTTTACACATTTTTTAAGTGTGTCATAATATAAGCATTAAGAAAGTGAAAAGTTTTTCTTCTTGATTGAAACCTATGGGCCGTCGCTCCCCCCAGGCTATATTTAAAAACCTGACACATTAGTTATGAATGTGTTCAAATTAATTTTTTTTTTTGAGGGGAGGGAGAGCAACCTCCTGCCTATGACACATTAGAATACAGGAAAAAATAAGAGATTTAAAAGAATAAAATGCTAATGTCACTGATGAAATGGCAGATAAGTTCACCTAGAACAGAGGAAAAAGAGAGCAGTCCCTGTGGTGTCTGATTTAACCTGATCAGCTCTAATTATTGCTCACTGAACTACAACCTTTATATAGACGTGTTAGGCAAAAACCAGGATTTTTCAACAACATCGGTGAAAAAGAAACAGAGGAAGCCTAGACTAGCAAATGGTTACTAGGGAATCTGTCGGTGTAGGTGCAAGTTACTGCTTCTGTTAGGAAATAGATGCAGACAGGGTCATCCCTATGAGGTGCCTGTCCACTTCCACTCTTCTGTTCCACTCTTTCCTCTATTGAAACACCACCCTGGGCTCGAGAAAGTGTCCTATTGAAAACTATTTGTTGGTAGCAAACGGTCTTGATTTTGATGAGCTGTTGTTGTGTATTATTGAGGCAATCCTCTGATAATTCCCAGCTCTGACTATTGTCAGGATCAAGACAACAGCTAGAGTCTGAAAAGAGTTTTTTCATCAGAGGCTCATAACCTACACAGTCACAGCCTGTTTCTTGACAGCTGATGAGAATCAAGCTTCCGATTTTCAGCACAATTACTTGTGTCTTAGTTACATGGTTATTTGGCGTTCAATGAGTTAAACAATTTCTCACAGATCTCTAAAACTCACATTAGTATGCAGAAAGCATGATTTGATTGACACTGCCAAAACTTGTGTTTTACAGTAGCAGTTACTGTTCTGTGCTGCACCTACTTCAAACAACGACTTTAATGGCTCATAAATTACAAATGGTGAAAAAAAACCATGAAGTCAGAACACGAAATACAGTTAAAAAGAGCACTACATTGGCAAACAGCAGTAGATTACAGTATGTTAACTACGTCTCCAGACAGAAGGTTTCAGGGAACAAACAAAAGTATGGCACTGGTATCCAGTCATGTATTTTAAAGATTTGTTTATTCTACATTGAATATTCAATTTTCTTAAATCCTTGCTGTTTCAAACCAATATCAAAAATCTTATAAACTTTTTAAAAATAAGAGCAGTAACCATCAACTTGCTTCAGGAGGGCACACAGAACAGTTAATCTGAAGAGGTTTTCAGGGCAAAACCCAGGAATTTACTTCCATGAATCACATCAACTGTTATAGTCTTAGTAGGTTAATTGGATTGTAATTTTGGTTGGCTTTTTATACTGTCGTTGGAAAGTAGTATGTAAGATGTACTGCTCACCAAATAAACAAGCAAAAATTTCAGAAGGATAATAAGAAAAGCAAGAGCTAGGATTTTCTTGAGAGTTGGGGTTGAGGTTTTTTTTGGAGATGGATTACGAATGGCTAGGCTTTTCTAAATTAATGCATAAAAAAATGATGCACTATATCTTACCATCAAGCAAATTCGTTCTCATAGCCATGCTGTAATACTCAGCAGCATATACTATTTTTTTTTTTATTTTTTTTTTTTTACCACTACTATGTTTCTTGAGGATTCAGTGCCCCAAAGTGTGGCAAGATAAATGTCGGGGTTCTTGGATGGCTGATCACAGACAGCATAACAGTTTATATGATCTGTGTTTAAACCCAGGTTCTCTTACTCTGGAGTTTGATCACTGCAAGCTGGGGCAGTGCCTCTCATTTATGGCACCCTGGTGCCATTCCAAGGATGATATCAGAGTTGCTCAGTTCCTTCGTAAGGGAAAGAAAAAAAAGCTTTGGATTTCTTTTTACAGCAATGTTCCACATATCCGGTAGGGAGGCAGGGAAACGGTGTAGTCTATGCAGTGCATAGAAATAAAACATTTTCTTGCAGCATAACTTGTATTTGGGAGCAGAGTATCTCATTTTAAATACTTACTCTAAAATGCAATTAGAAACAAGGGAAAGCAACAACCTCTATACCTCCACACAGAGCACTGCAACTGCAAGAGTGCATAAAAAACACTTCAAAAATCGTTAGCTTCTTTGAACTCACCTCTAACATTCAGAAAGATCTGCAGATATTAATGCAAGACAGATATTAATGGACAGCAGCGGCAGCAGCGGCAGCAGCGGCAGTGGCGGCAGCGACTGAGGTGAGTGCGGGGTGAGGTTTTCATACTCTGGACCCCCCGAGCAGTGGCCCCAAGCTGCTTCCCCCCCTCCCCCAGACCCAGAAGTTCCCGGCAACGAATCAGGAGAGAAGGGGGCGTAACACCACCCCCTGTTGACCGGGTGATAAAGAGCCTCCTGGAGGACAGGGACTAGTCCCTGCCCAGAGGGTAGAGGGAGAGTCAGCAGTGACTGTGTGTCCCAGGGCAGGGGAGGCCACAGCCGTTTGCGGCTCGTTGGGGAGGGCGCTGACTCCCTCCCAGTGCACAAGGCGAGGAAGGCGCCAAGGACCTGTGAACCAGCCAAGCTGTGAAGGCGCCAAGGAGCTGTGAACCAGGGGTGTCACCAATAGGTATTTCCCAGCTCAGTGAAAGAACAATGGTCTCCACCCAGTGGAAGAAGACCAAAATGGATGTGGGAACCCAGACAGAGCTCCCATGGAAGGAGGCAATGGTGCAGGTCGCAGGCTTCAGGGAATGCCACAGCGTCTCTGTGGTGTCAGGGGGCTGTGTGCGCTGTGAGCAGGTAGATGATCTGCTCAGCCGAGTGGCACAGCTGCAAAGCCAGGTTGAAAGGCTTCAAGCCGAAGTAGAAAGGCTTAGGAGCATTCGGGAGGCTGAAATGGAGATAGACTGGTGGAGCCAGGCTCTGCCCTCCCTGCAACAAAAATGGGAGCACCTGCCAGAGAGGTCCCAGGATCCAGGGACACCTGTACTCTGCCCCTCTCAGGTGGAAAACAATAAACTAGAGGAAAGGAGTGAGTGGAGGCAAGTCTATGGCGATGGCAAAAGGCGAGTGCCCTCCTTGCCTACCTCGCCTCCACAGGTGCCTCTGAGAAATACATATGAAGCCCTAGTGGAATACAGACGGTCCAATGGAGATGTGGTGGAGAGGCAACCTATATCAGAGGTCCCACCACAGTCAGAAAAACCTGACCTACCTCCTCCACAAGGAAGCAGAGAAGAGTTCTAGTGGTTGGAGACTCCTTCCTAAAGGGAACTGAGGGCCTAATATGCAGAGCTGACCCCCATCACAGGGAGGTCTGCAGCCTGCCTGGAGCCCAAATCAGGGATATCACCAGGAAACTCCCCAACCTGGTGAAGGCCACAGACGACTACCTCCTGCTGATCTTCCAGACAAGTGGGGAAGAAGCTGCATCCCGTAGTCCGAGGGAGATGAAGAAAGACTACAAGGCCCTAGGATGGTTGGTGAAAGAGTCTGGGGCACAAGTTGTTTTCTCCTCCCTCCTTCCATTTTCAGGTGATGACGTTGTTTGGAATAGTAGGATTCTCTCTATTAACGCCTGGCTACGAGACTGGTGCTACAGGCAGGGCTTTGGGTTCTTTGATAATGGCTGGTTTTATAAGACACCAGGCGTGACGGTAATACATGGGAAAGGTTTATGTCATAGGGGCAAAAGGGTTCTGGGACAGGAATAAGCAGGGCTCATTCGGAGAGCTTTAAACTAGATTCGAAGGGGGATGGGGTAGTAGCTGGGCTTGCACCACTGGGGCAACGCTCTAGTGTTGAGGTAGACCAGGAGGCCTCCCATCCCCCTAGGGTGAAATTGGTGTGCTCAGCTCGCTCCCTGAAATGCCTGTACACCAATGCACGCAGCATGGGGAATAAACAGGAGGAGTTGGAAATCCGTGTTCGGTCGGGGGGCTATGATCTAGTGGCAATTACAGAGACTTGGTGGGACACCTCGCATGACTGGAATGTGGTCATGGATGGCTATGTCCTGTTCAGGAAAGACAGGCCACTAAGGAGAGGTGGTGGAGTTGCTCTTTATGTGAGTGAGCAGCTAGAATGTATTGACTTCTGTCCAGGGGTGGATCAGGAGCGAGTTGAGAGTTTGTGGGTGCGAATTAAGATGCAGGCTGGCAGGGGTGATACTGTTAATGGTGTCTATTACAGGCCACCGGATCAGGATGAGGAAGGTGATGAGGCCTTCTACAGGCAGCTGAGAGCAGTCTCGCAATTACAGGGCCTGGTTGTCATGGGGGATTTCAACTACCCTGATATTTGCTGGGAGGCCTATTCAGCCAGCCATCCTCAGTCCAGGAGGTTCCTCCAGTGCATTGATGATAACTTTCTGATGCAAATGGTGGATGAGCCAACTAGGAGAGGAGCGCTGCTGGATCTTATCCTCACTAACCAGAAGGGTCTGGTTGAAGAGGTGAAGGTTGAGGGCAGCCTTGGTTGTAGTGACCATGAGATGGTAGAGTTCAGGATCTCATGTGGCAGGACCAGAATAGCTAGCAGAATCACAACCCTGGACTTCAGGAGGGCCAACTTTGGCCTTTTCAAGCAATTGCTAGGGGAAATCCCATGGGACAGGGTACTAGAAGGTAAGGGGGCCCAAGAGAGTTGGTTAGCATTCAAGGACTGCTTCTTCCGAGCTCAAGATCAGAGCATCCCAGCAGGTAGGAAGTCAAGGAAGGGTACCAGGAGACCTGCATGGTTGAACAGGGAACTGCTGGGCAAACTCAAGTGGAAGAAGAGGGTGTACAGATCATGGAAGGAGGGGCTGGCCACTTGGGAGGAATATAAGTCTGTTGTCAGAGGATGTAGGGAGGCAACTAGGAAAGCTAAGGCCTCCTTGGAACTAAACCTTGCAAGAGAGGTCAAGGACAAAAGAAAGGGCTTCTTCAAATACATTGCAGGTAAAGCCAACACTAGAGGCAATGTAGGCCCACTGATGAATGAGGTGGGGGCCCTGGAGACTGAGGATAAAAAGAAGGCGGAGTTACTGAATGCCTTCTTTGCCTCTGTCTATACTGTTGGAGGCTCTCCTGAGGAGCCCCGGACCCCTGAGGCCCCAAAAGAAGTCAGGATAGAGGATGAATCTGTCTTGGTAGATGAGAGCTGGGTCAGGGACCAATTAAGCAATCTGGACATCCATAAATCCATGGGCCCTGATGGGATGCACCCGCGGGTGCTGAGGGAGCTGGCGGAAGTCATTGCTAGGCCACTCTCCATCATCTTTGCTAAGTCGTGGGCAACGGGAGAGGTGCCTGAGGACTCGAGGAAAGCAAACATCACTCCAGCCTTCAAAAAGGGCAAGAAGGAGGACGCGGGTAACTATAGACCGGTCAGCCTCACCTCCATCCCCGGAAAGGTGATGGAACAACTTGTCCTTGGTGCTGTCTCTAGGCACATCAAGGATAGGGGGATCATTAGGGGCACTCAGCATGGCTTCACCAAGGGGAAGTCATGCTCAACCAACTTGATAGCCTTTTATGAGGACATGACATAACCCAGTGGATAGATGATGGTAAAGCTGTGGATGTGGTCTATCTCGATTTCAGTAAAGCGTTTGACACGGTCTCCCACAGCATCCTCGCAGCTAAACTGAGGAAGTGTGGTCTGGATGATCGGGTAGTGAGGTGGATTGTGAACTGGCTGAAGGAAAGAAGCCAGAGAGTGGTGGTCAATGGGACAGAGTCCAGTTGGAGGCCCGTGTCTAGCAGAGTCCCTCAAGGGTCGGTACTGGGACCAGTTCTATTCAATATATTCATTAATGACTTGGATGAGGGAATAGAGTGCACTGTCAGCAAGTTCGCTGATGACACCAAACTGGGAGGAGTGGCTGACATACCGGAAGGCTGCGCAGCCATTCAGAGAGACCTAGGCAGGCTGGAGAGTTGGGCGGGGAGAAATTTAATGAAATATAACAAGGGCAAGTGTAGAGTCCTGCATCTGGGCAAGAACAACCCCATGTACCAGTACAAGTTGGGGACAGAGCTGTTGGAGAGCAGCGTAGGGGAAAGGGACCTGGGGGTCCTAGTGGACAGCAGGATGACCATGAGCCAGCAGTGTGCCCTTGTGGCCAAGAAGGCCAATGGCATCCTGGGGTGTATTAGAAGGGGTGTGGTTAGCAGGTCAAGAGAGGTTCTCCTCCCCCTCTACTCTGCCCTGGTGAGGCCGCATCTGGAATATTGTGTCCAGTTCTGGGCCCCTCAGTTCAAGAAGGACAGGGAACTGCTAGAGAGAGTCCAGCGCAGAGCCACGAAGATGATTAAGGGAGTGGAACATCTCCCTTATGAGGAGAGGCTGAGGGAGCTGTGTCTCTTTAGCTTAGAGAAGAGGAGACTGAGGGGTGACCTCATTAATGTTTTCAAATATGTAAAGGGCAAGTGTCATGAGGATGGAGCCAGGCTCTTCTCAGTGACATCCCTTGACAGGACAAGGGGCAATGGGTGCAAGCTGGAACACAGGAGGTTCCACATAAATATGAGGAAAAACTTCTTTACGGTGAGGGTGACCGAACACTGGAACAGGCTGCCCAGAGAGGTTGTGGAGTCTCCTTCTCTGGAGACATTCAAAACCCGCCTGGACGCGTTCCTGTGTGATACGGTCTAGGCAGTCCTGCTCCGGCAGGGGGATAGGACTAGATGATCTTTTGATGTCCCTTCCAATCCCTAACATTCTGCGATTCTGTGATTCTGTGAAAGACAAGATAAGATGCCTATGGTTAAAGCAGTATTTTAAGTAGTCTATTACACTGAAAATATGACACATACTAATGACTATACTAAGATTTTAAAAATACAGTTTCCAAAGAGACATTTAGTTTGCTTAAATGAGCAACTCAATAAAAACAAATAATTGTATATCAGGTTTTTAATGACAGTCCTAACAGGCCACTTCTTAGCTTAAGGAGTTCAGGTAAGTTCAATTTAACAAGTCAATTTTTCAGAGTCCAGTTAGGATCCCTCCTCCCTCCTTACTTTCAGTAATCATTTCATTGATTGTATAAGACAGTTCTTGCCCTTGAAGCAATAGGTATTTGGATTCTTTTGAAGTAAAGATAGGCACAGATAATACGTCAAAAATAAGCTTCCTGATGCTATGGCCTTTGACGCAAGATTGCAAGTCTTGCAGAATTTATGCAAACCAGCCAAATTTTCTGCAAAGCCCGTGAAAGAAATAGGAGTTAATTTTGTTCAGTTACCTGGAGTTTGCTAAACAAGACTTTTGTAGTTACTCTGACAAACCTGTATGTGACAGTAGTCCTTGCAATATGCCTGCAATACCATCCTAGAAGGCATTTGTTCTAAGCAGGATGCATTCGTTATTTCCTCTTAATCCATGGGGTTCAAAGTAGATCTTTCTTTGTGTCCTATGGCTGTTATGCAGTACCTCCATATATAACACATGCATTTTTTTGGTGTTCTTCAACTTCAAAACCTAAGAAATAACTGATTTGATGGAATAACACTGAAGCAAGCTGTTTTTCTAATAGTGTTTGCTCTGTAATTTTGTAAAATCAGCATAGATGAATAGCAAAATAATCAACAGAAGAAAAAGTGAGGGTTTTTTCTCTTTAAAAAACAAATAGCTAATATTCCTTTTTTTAAATCAGAAAATAATTTAATACAGGGCTTTTTTCCTATTAATATTATACTTTGGTAATTTACAATACTTTCAGCAAATACAATATGCTCTCTCTCCCTTCCTTTTCTAAGGAAGAAACCACAAAAAATAAATCCCCAAAACACATCATTGACAGTAGACTGATCTGTTTTGTGTGCTCCTGACATTATTTACTATAAATTATTTAATTTAATCAGGGAATTTATCTAAAAATTAAAACTACATGCAAATAAAGAAATGTAATTGTACACAGAGCTAGCAGCAGTACGTTCATCCTAAAGTTAACTAGCAACAATGTATAAAATGCACTGCAATATTATTACTATTACTAGGGGCATGGCTTTAAAAACCGTTAAGGTGTATCTAGATTTAATGAAGTGAGAAGAAGCGTTTCTGGTATTGCTCTAGCTCCCATAAAGGGACAAAAGGGAGAGCTTCCTTAGCTGCCAAGGTAATAACCAACTGAGTAATAAACATGCACTTACTGAACAACACACTCAATTTAGAAGAATACTAAGTCCTGGACACAGTCAAAAATAGATCTATAAAACCAAGGTAATGTGGCTTCTCACCTAAACTTTACAAGTAATTTTTAGATTAAAGGGCATTCAGTTTACAGATTTACCATAGGGAAGAACTAAGAAGACACAGCTATTACCAGTTAATCTCAGCAAACAACAGAATATTACAGTGAAAAGACTGACAGATGGTCAGATTCATAGATGAAGAATCATATCACAAATACTTATATATATATATGTTTTTTATATAAACACCAGGCATGTACAATAAATCTGGAAAATGAAGTTTGGTTAATGATAACTGCTGACTCTCTGTACATGCACATGTGTGTGCATGTATTTTTACATATACTTACAAAAAATGCAGATTCTTTTTTCGAAGTTAATATGTATTTACAATACTAGCTAAACTAAATCTTACCCCATGAAATAAGCATATGGCAATTATGAACAAACACATCATCTCCCCCATTGATTCTAGGAATATCTTAAGCACATGAGTCCTATGAAACACAGCACAGGTGTCCTACAAGACACTTCAAAGAGATCCCCATTAATATAAAGTCTAAATCTGTCTGTGCAAAGATGCAATCACATCAGTGACTCGCACTAAATCCCAGCCATGTATCCACATTGTATTTGTGCTTTGCATTCTTCCTCACAGCTTAAGAATTGGTACATTAGAGATACGAAAATATGGTTTGAGGAAAATTAGTGATGTATTCTTTGGTTAGAAAGAAAATCATATTCCTATCTGATCTTTACATTGCACGCCAGAAATGCCACTGGGGCCAACAGGAGACATTGTAAGGAAGTCCACTGCTGACCAGTCAGCCTATATTCCTGATGAGCTCCTCCAGACCTTACCGTCATTTTTGATGAACAATAATCCACTTATTTTGGATGTTGCAACTTGAGTTTCCGTTCAGCACAGCGTCCCTCTTGACCTAGGGCAGAGCTTCTCAACTGACAGTCCACAGACCACAGAACATGGAAAATTCATCCACCACAAAGCGTGTTCATGACAGCTTTCTTTCCCAGCTCAGTATGCAAGTAGCAATGGCCACAAACAGTGCATTGGGATGTTAAGATAGGACATAGGTAAAAGCTTCTTCACCAGCAGCATAGTGTAGCACTGAACCGGGTGCAGAGTTGAAGAATATCCACCTTGGAAATTTTCAAGACTTGGAAGGATGAAGCCATAGCTGAACTGATCTACTGTTAGAAAGCTGACAAGGAGTTTGGACCAGATGACCTCCAGAGGACCCTTCCACCTTCTGTGGTTCTCTGAAAACTGTGTGATGACAATATTCTTGATCTATTCAGGCAGACTAAAAGCACAAGAATAAAATTGGCAGGATATACACTTCTTCCAGTGGACTTTATTCTTCTACTGATTGAAAGGGACATTATTAATGAATTTACAGCTCCTGCAATGCTGTCATATGCAATGAATTCACAGTACAGTAAGAACAATGACAAGACTGGTGTTCCACACTCCTGAGAGAAGCTCTAACCTGAAACGTGGGAAATAAGAGAATAAGTCCCATGTTTATCATAGACTTTCTACCTAATTTATACATAACTTAGGTAGTGCCCCTGGTCCTTCCATCTGGACATGGCTTGTGATTGGCTTCTTCCATTGTCAGGTATTCTAGATCTAATCCCACTGTCTGGTGAATGACAACACAGCTGATTTAACATGGATAGTGGACTTTCAAACACATGTTTAGTAGAGCCACTTATAGCAACATCCTTATCCTATGTCCTGTGGTCCATTTGAACTCAGCCAACCTGTATACCAGTTGCAATGGCAACCAGTTGGAGCACTCTGTTGTACCAGCATTAAATTGGCACAAAAATGTATGTGGAAGGGCTGATCTCATAAAAATCACTTAATCATACTTCAAGACCTACAGCAAATGCTCAAACTATAATCACAAGCTGGAGATGGAAGAGGAGAATGATTAACTGGTCAGCCAAATGCTGAAATAATTTTTTTAAAATCATACTTTATGGAATCTATTGAGCAAGTTGCAGAAGAGAAAACTTTTTGAGAAAGATTATAATTGGCAGACTGTGAACAGCTATAACAGCAATGGCCATTTAGGCCAGCTCTGGTACTAATGTTTACTCTCCTGAGAGAACAGTTACCTTCCCAGAGGAAGTCTATGAAGATGTTCAGAATCACAGAATCACAGAATCAACCAGGTTGGAAGAGACCTCTGGGATCATCGAGTCCAACCATTGCCCTGACACCACCATGTCAACTAGACCATGCCACTAAGTGCCATGTCCAGTCTTTTTTTAAACACATCCAAAGATGATGACTCAACCACCTCCCTGGGCAGTCCGTTCCAATGTCTAATAACCCTTTCTGAAAAGAAATTCTTCCTAATGTCCAACCTGAACCTCCCCTGGCGAAGCCTGAAGCTATGTCCTCTTGTCCTATCACTAGTTGCCTGGGAGAAGAGGCCGACTCCCACTCCACTACAACCTCCCTTCAGGTAGCTGTAGACTGCAATAAGGTCACCTCTGAGCCTCCTCTTCTCCAGGCTAAACAACCCCAGCTCCCTCAGCCGTTCCTCATAGGTCATACCCTCCAGACCCTTCACCAGCTTGGTCGCCCTCCTCTGGACTCTCTCCAACACCTCCACATCTTTCTTGAAGTGCGGGGCCCAGAACTGGACACAGTATTCAAGGTGAACAGCACCGGCCCCAGAACTGAGCCCTGGGGAACACCGCTAGTGACCGGCCGCCAGTTGGACTTTGCCCCATTCACCACCACTCTCTGGGCTCGGCCAGCCAGACAGTTTTTAACCCATTGAAGAGTCCACCCATCCAAGCCCCGGGCAGCCAGTTTGTCTAGGAGGATGCTGTGGGAGACAGTGTCGAATGCCTTACTGAAGTCTAGATAGAGTACATCCACATTCCTGCCCTCATCTACTAAGCGGGTCACTTGGTCATAGAAGGAGACCAAGTTGGTCAAGCAGGACCTGCCTTTCATGAATCCATGTTGGCTGGCCCCGATGCCCCGATTGTCCTGCATATGCCGTGTAATGGCACTCAGGATGATCTGTTCCATCACCTTGCCTGGCACCGAGGTCAGGCTGACAGGCCTATAGTTCCCTGGATCATCCTTCCGACCCTTCTTGTAGAAGGGCGTTACATTTGCTAATTTCCATTCAGCTGGAACTTCTCCAGTTAACCAGGACTGCCAGTAGATAATAGAGAGTGGTTTGGCAAGTTCATTTGCCAGTTCCTTCACTACTCTGGGGTGAATCCCATCCGGGCCCATAGCCTTGTGGGTGTCCAACTGGCACAGCAGGTCACTAACCATTAATGATAAGTATGATGATTATGTTAATGATATTTATGATAAGTAAATTGATTTTTTTTATTCTTGTATGGTAACCTAATGCTAGGCATTACAATAGTGCTAAAAGATTAAATCAAAACAAGAATCTATGTATAGTGTATCTTTTCAGTTGCTCCTGGATTTTACAATTCTAGATCTTGAAACTGGTGTGTTTTGATGACTTCAACCTACATAAACATGGCTTTACATCTCTTTTTTGTCATGTGAATATGTAGAAAACTACTAGATTTCCATTTACTTCATTACTGGCTGGCAAGTAATCAAGATTGTTATCCTAAGTTGCAAATAGATATTTAGGGAATTCATTAAACCTCATTAGACCATTAGAAAAGGGTGTTTCTTTCCTCCTTGAACTTTTTTTTAATTATTATTTGTGACTCATAGTATTTTCTCTTTACTGTGCAAAAGGTTTAACTTTCTTTTCAAAGTTCATGCTGTTCCTTATCACTGACATCGATGTATTTACTTCTGACACTACATTGTCTGTCAAAGGTGTAGCATTAAAAACTTACATTTTAAGATGATATTACAACTCAGGTGAAGAAGATTAAAGAGCTTGGCTTTTGAAATTTTCAATTGCTTGTCAATGTTAGTGAATCAGCAATTTGCCCCAGTATCATCAGCAATCACGTCTATTACTTAGCTTCCTTTTTTTCAGCTAACAAATTATCTGAAGTTCGCATATGAAGTAATGCTGCAGAAACTACATTGATTTTCAGTCCACAACATTTCAACTAGAAATAAGGTAATATATTGCATTTACCTTTCTTTGCTGTCTCATCTAAGCCCCTTGGGGTTTCTTAGGTAAGGGGACTTTGAAAGAGAACATTTGTCCTAGCCAGCTGGAGCCAAGAAAGAGCCTTAAACCCATGTACATTAAATGACATAATGCTCCATTCTATGTTCTCTCCAGCAGATAGTACAGATAACACTGTTTTCCACTATACCACAGTCTGTGCATTTTTGTGTGCACAAAGGCTTCTTGCTACTTCAAACAGTATCAGGAGAAAGGTAAAACAGATTGCAAGAGACATTTGCTGCAAAACTCAATGTAGCTGGGCAAACCTCCAGTACTTCTCTAAGTTTCCTACACAATGTAAGAGGAAGGACTTAAAACTTGAGTAGGTAAACCTCGAATAGGTATTTTTTGGTTTAATTCTGCAATAGTTTAACTTAAATTATTTAAAAAATCTCAAAGTTGAAAAAATAAGTTTTGTTCTTAATGAGATACTTCTCTCAAGTGTGACAAGGAAAGATATATTGCACAAAACATATATCTGATCACTCTTCACAAGTAAACCAAGATCCAGGGAGTTGAAAGAACTGGCACTGGAATACTGTATTGATAAAGAACATTTAAGAGAAAATAGCTATAAGTACATATCTCTGTGAAGTGAAATCTTTAAAAAAATGTTATTTGGGTCATACAAACATTAAGAACATAACATGGTTGCACTTTAATATATATTCCTGTCTCATTTCTCCTGTATTTTGATACAGGAAAACAAGTATTTCATCTGGGTTACCTCCTCAGCACCATTATTTAATAATAGAACTAATGACAATAATTGTTCTTTTTAAATTAATTTGATACCTTACATGGAAAAACACATACAAAGGACAGACACTGCAGAAACTGAACCAAATATAACAGATAGATACCTACTTTATTGCATTTTCCATATAATGCAAGATACTGTGTCTAAAAAGGCACTAATACACATGTTGCTATTATTGCTGGAAATCTGTGTCTCCGTGCCCGCAATTGTCAAAAGTGCTATTGCAGGCAGAAAGAAATCGGACTTTGGGAGGCTACTGAGAGGAACTAATCTAGGCATGGCATTAAAACATGCTGCTTCCCTAGGCATCTCCTCAAGTGACGGGATGGATCATTTATTGCAATTAAAATTTTGACCTGGTATAGCACTTCAGCACCTTACTTCAAACCCCATTTTGCTAGGAGTGCCACTAGACCACGGAGGCCTGCTCCTGTTTGCTTACAATCTAAAAATAAAACAACACAGATACAAATAGTTGAGGGAAGGTCATATCACTAAGACAATATTAACCAGCATAACAGCAAACAGAATAACATTTATAGAATTATTATTATTCAGTGTTAGCTTAGCATCTTGGACTGGTGCTAAGGGCTTCCTGTCATTTCTTTTCCTTCAAATGGAGCTCTGTGCTATTACTGCAGTTCAGCAGCATTTATGAAGTTCATTTTGCCCTTAAACCCAAATTGAACATTAGCATTTTGTAACCTTACCCACTTATATGTTCCAGTATGAAGTGAAGCCAAAGTAGGTTCAAGGGATGAGGGAATACAGCTCATAAAATGTTAATTATTGCTCCTATAAAAATGTTAATTAACTCAAGTCTAAAATGCCAATAGAAATATGAGTGTCATCTTTGTTGCGAACTTGGAGGTACTGGTGGTCTGATGTGTTCTGCACAAGAAAAGGCATATTTACCAAACAGAAAGAAAAATAGGATTTAACAAGTTATAAAAATTAACAATACATTTTCTGACTTAGGGCCACTTATGTGAAAAATGTAAATCTCAGTACAGAGAAAGCAGGCTTCATCTCTGTTCTCCTGAACAAGCGGCTGAACAGTCACTGCACACACCACAGAAACATTCTTCAAACCTGAAGCTCGTCATTTCAGAGTAGACATCTCAGCAGCCATTGAACAACTAACCAGGTGTACCAGCTCTGGTTTGTTAGGTTAGTATTGCTCTGTTAGCCACCTTTTCCGTGGGTTTCACTTTTCCTGTTGATATTTGCCGTGATGAGAACAGCAGCATGACTCATGGAATGGCAAGGCACTCCAGCAACTAATCACTCCAACTGCTTTAGCCCATGAATGGCGTGAGAGCTGTAAGACTCCAATATTATAGACCAAGAACCAACAACAAAAGGAGGTGTTTGAGTGTTTAGTTAGACTCGGCCCTGACAGTAGCAGACGAGGAGTCAGAAAACCTTCAGGACAAGTTCAGCATCAACTTCACAATCTGTGCATTTGAAACTAATTGCTGCCTTTCTAATGACTTTAATGAGGGCAGAAAGAGACCACTAGAAAAACAAAAATAACCAACTGACTCAATACAGGAGTTGTTTTTTTTCTTCAAGAAAATGGTAAAAGGAAAGAGGAAAGGAAGGAATGAAAAAGGAAAGAAATAATATATAAAAGATATCAAAGAAATCGTCTTAAGTACTAAAAAAGTAAAAAGCATTATCAGCCAATATGTCAGATTTGCAGCACATTCCACTGAAACATATACACACATAGTTACTATAACATGAGAGGAAATAAGCTTCATTCATTTTTCCAGGCTGACAACAGGGTAACACTGGGAAAGATCTGACTCATATCACTTAAAGAAAAAAACTTATCATAATCAGTTGTACTAATAACTTTCAATAAATGCTGTTGTTTCAAGCAGAGCTCCCGAAAGGGCATTCTAAAAAAAAGTAATTGCAAAAAATGTTTATTTCTTTTTCAAGAGACAAAAGATCATCTTTATAAAGTGGTGTAAAATGTAATTAATATCTGCCTTTTGCTCTTTACTCAGTCTCTTTTTTTTTCCTCATTTCATTCTGATTCATTTTTACTAAGACACTGATTTGAAAAAATGAAAAGCATTCTCTCACAGCATGCAGAAATAACCTTCATGCTCTTCATGACAGCACCAGGCAGAGCTATCGACACGCTGAGTACATCTTTGGGTATCAAGACAAATTGCTAGAAGATGTGTTACATAGAAAACATATATTTATTGCTATTTTGTCCTGGCTTGTCCGTTGAGCATGTGGAAGTTGTTCCATATCACACTTTCCTGTTTAAAACCAAAACTGTTTACTGATTTAACTGCTGATGATGTGGTTGCCCCAGATTTCCTACTGAGTGGGCAGACACATCACTGTTAAAATATTAACCTTCTTAGCACAGGGAATAGAGGTCTAACAGCCATCACAACTTCTTGACAAAGAAGAATTAACCACCTGTTTGTGCCAGACCAAAGACGTAGATAGGAAATATCACTTTCCATCTGCCAGTCTCGTACATTTCAGGTGGACTAAACAATGTTTAAAAAAATGTTTATGGGTGTTTGCCTTTGTTTTGCAGGTCATATACTTCAGCTTGACAAGTTTCCTTGTGTTTGGTTTTGAATGGAAATACAAGTGTGTATTCAAATTCATAAGGGTTTATCTGCACAGGGTAACAATTACTCAGAACATGTTCTTCCTTTAATGATGAGGCACACTGCAGCTTGAAACATGTATATTTTTATACTTTCCCTCCTGTGTACAACCTTTGACTTAAACCTGGAAAGATAAGCCTCATGTTTAGTTATATACACATTTATTTCTAGAGCACTATAAATGCATACAATGCTAAGAAAGCAGTGTCAAGAGAAGAGGTTTCTTTCTCAAAGGGCTTTAAAGTCTGATGTGATAAAGAAGGAATGGACAAGGGGAAAAAAGTCAGTACATTGACTGAATAGTAGCTTTTTTTGTACAGGAATAGCTCATGGAATAGGGAAGACTTCAGGACTTTCTTCAAAATCAGGCCAGACTAAAGTACTCCAGCATATATAATGCTATCTGCTCAAGAAAAACTAGATCTTATACTCAGTGAAGAAAGAGAAGAACAGATATTATTAGAGAGCAATGACAGTATCTATCAAAGTAGAGAGAGAGACAGGTGCAGAGTTACATATAGCCTGACTGATCAAGAAGCAGCATCTTGGACTGGACAATGAAGAATGGGGACAGTATAAAGGGACAACAGGAGAGAAAGAAGAAGAAAAGAAAGTATAACAGCTAGTCTTTGAATGAATGAATGGAGAGGAAGAAAACAGAACATAGTGGGGAAGAAAAGGGTGGCCACAAAGGAGAGCTAGACAGAATACTAGTTTGATGCTTTGGATGAAAGGATGAATTTCAAAGGTCTCTTTCCCTTATGGGGAAATACCCAACTTAATATTGGCAATTTCCCATGGAAATGATCTCTTTTGAGAGAATAATCATTGTTAGTTAGGCATTACAAAATGTAATTGTTGAAACATAAAACTTTCAGCCCATTATAGTTATGTATGTTTTACCATGACTTTAAATGGAAAATTGAAACACTAATATGCTGATTGGCTGTGAATTATAATGCCAATTAGACAAAGCAGACAGCTAAACTCCAGTTTTATAAATGTGACTGCAGGTGAGAATGAATTCTCTGCTAGTGACAGCTGGTATTAAAGACAAAATTCAGAGAAATACTAGACTGACCCAACTACCACTTACTATACTCTTTATTGCACAAAGGGAAAATACTTGCAGGTTTTTCAAACCATGAATAAAAGTTAAGGAAATGAGCAAATCTGCGACAAATTAGCCAACTAAATCATTAAAACAAATCATCAACTTGACTCCTATCTGCTTGCATTACATTGACTGAAATACAAAGTGCAACTCTGCCATCCATTTTTCTCCAGTTCCAAATAAGTCCAGAGAGCCCTGTACTGAGTCAGACAAAAACAAATGCATAGTTCTTATAAATAGTTACTGGTGTGTGTTTAGCACTTTGTGGGCCCTATAAAATGCATTCACGGCAGTACTCATTCAAGTCTTTTAATTACTGTAATATCTGCTGTGGCAGTAGTCATATAGTAGAATTTTGAACTTAACATACTGACATAGCCTCGGGAAAAGCCCTGATTATCTGGGCTTTACAGCTTATGTCAAAAGTCCTTGAAGGTTTACACAACATGTTTCTATTACTCTTTTTAAAAAGTGAATAAAATGTGCAAATGTGTCAATACCCCAGATTATGAATGGCAGAGAAAAGCTAAGTCATTACAGTAGAGTAAAGCAAAAGCCATAAGATAAATATTATAACATCATATTGTAACGAGGCAGCACTAATTAACATGGAAGTTTTGCCACACTCAGGACCTGAGTTACATATGTCTACAAAGATCCCACCTGCTCTTAATTATGTCAGGGATATCTAACTACTACAACACTACACACTGTAATCCTGTCCTAGTTTGTTCCAATGCACTACATCCATAATTCCCCTGAAAATTATGATACATGCTCTTTAATGTGTAAACAACTCTGAGGACTTGCAATGTTTACAAAAATCTCTCTGAGCTTCTAAAAGTGCAGCCAATTGGTTGTCTTCCTTTGATCGTCTCAATATAGTTGAAGCAGCTTGTCACTGTCAACATTGTATTTCTGAGATCTTATCTCCTTTTCTTCAGCTAACTGTTCCTGGAAGTGGCCAAAACTTTGCACACTCAGCTTTTTGTGTAAACTTCCAGTCATACCTGAAGAAGTATGTGTTAGTAAAGAGGAGAGACTAATCTGCTTTTTTTCCCCCTTTTCTTTTTAGAAAAGCTATTTGCAAATTCTATACATGAGTAATCTCATTTGTTGCTAAGACTGATCCTAGGATAGAGCTTCTAACATCTGGAAGGCTGGAGAGTAAACAACTTACAATTTTGACAGCCTTTATTTTTACTCCTTCTGTCACCTTCAAACAAAAGTGAGGAATGTTCCTCTCCTGTTAAGCCAGTCGCTATGTTTGTAGCAGGAAGAGTATTGTAACTTAATGTATTTTGGGCAGAGGAAATTCCCCTATAAAATCACATTTCCTTTGCAGTCTAGCCAAGAAGAGCTACTGAAATCAATACCTTCTCCCTTTTTTAGGGGGTGGTTTGTTTGGTTTTTTTTTTGAGTAAAAAACACTGCTACTTATGCAGAGACCTGTATCTAGCTCTGTAGCTGTCTAGAGAAGTTTCTCTAGCCACCAGTACTGATAGACAAGCTTCTTGGCGACCTTATCACAAGTTTTCCTGTAAAGGAGATCTTGATGAGAACCACAGGTTGGTAGAGCTGCAAAGCCCCTGAAAGCCCAGTGTCCAACATCAGTCAAGGGAGGTGCTGTAAAGTACTGCTGTTTCTCTCCCCTCCCTACAAACTACAAACTAGACTGCCATGCTTCAAAGGAGAGTGGGGAATTGGACAGGCTTAAAAATGACCCAGAAAAAGATGTGTCTTTTAGTTCCGTGTGCTCAAGATCAGTTACCCAGTACAGTGTAGCTGAAGTACTGAAGCACAGGAGAAAGAACAGGCAATGTTACAAGGTGTGGTGATATCTTAAGCCCTCATCTCTAAGAGGCTGCTGCAGTGGGAAGTGATCTGAGAAATCTAAGATCAAAGCAGTCTATGGGTCTCAAAAAGGCAGATCAGAGCACTGACATACATTTACATGGCATCCAAGGGTTATTCACATAGCAGTCTCAAAGACGGACTAGATACTTTGTCAGGAAAACAGGCTTCTCAGAAAAACAGAAAAAAGCCAAGCTGCTTTTTCCTTTTGTTGTTGGATTACAAAATCTCATGCAAACTCCTCACTAAATTATTGTATTATGATAATAAAAATCACTTTTTACATAACTTTAGTCATTCCTAACAAACTCACCCTGTGGAAGCTGTCTTTGAAGTGAGAGCAGCAAAAACCTCCACATACACAGATAAGAAATACAGAAACATTTTTCCCACCCTGAACTGTTTTAATCAAATATTAATATTCTCAACTTAAAAATAAGTTTCCTCTTTTCATGTAATCTTTGATTTTTTTTTCTGTAATATTTATTACTCTTTTAAATACTTTTCAGTTTTACAGTGCTTTTTCACCAGCTGTACTTCTGAGATATGCTTATTTTTCAATTAGTTTCCCTTTTATTTTACTTATTTCATTTTAGCATTTGCAGCAAAGTATAAAACACAATATAAGCACAGGTCACAACAATTTCCATGAAGAATTAAAGTTAAATAGAAACACATTTATATTTTACATTAAACAAGACTTCATGACTTATTCAGCAGTGCTTTGTCCTAACACCAACACAAAAATTGTAATGTTACCCATGTGATCAATGGGACAGACCCATAAAAGCAGTTATATTAGATATTCACCAAAAGACATTAAAACAATTGTGCACTGAAATTTATGGAGATATAAACATCAAATATTAAGACACTCACTGGTAACTGTTCAACTTGCTTGGTAGTGCAACAAAAAATTGTAGATGAATTTTTGTGTTGCAAGGAAAGGGGGTAACACCCTTATTTGTGATTTTGTTTATTATTCAATAATATTCCACCCATACCATTAGTAACTAGAAACAGCTACAGAATACAGACATATACATTTGGTATTCAAAATATGTCAGCAAAGTTTTGAATAAGCATAGTTTTTAAGTGAAGCTTTATTATTTTAGAAAGTTGAAGGGACACAAGTCAATGTTTTTGGCCCTCGTATTTGACAACCCAGTTGCCAAACAGTGAATCTAGACTTGCAATTCTATAGATGTCTGCCAATACCTCAGTCATGACATCCCCAAGCATGAACACTTGGCTAGAAGCGTCTTGTTGCTGAAATCATAATAACTACCAGAAAACAAGTCAAGAAGAAGAGGAAGAGTGGAGCAGGGAACAAGGTCCTATAGTCAGCCTATTCGTTAGGAATAAGCTTAAGGCAGGCAAGGAGAATCTAGCTACTTTATGTGCTTGCTTTGTCCTTCAGATACTTGTTATTTCACTCTTGAGCTTCTGTACAGAGACATCAAAATACCTTCTTACAGGAGGAAACATAGGTGTGGTTGAACTGATGGATCTCTCCAAGGCCCACTCCCCAAAAGCAGCAGAAATGCAACAAACATCAGAGCTCTCACGGTTGATGTGCTTACTCAACACCGCCTTTCTGCTCCAGAGGATGCTTGTCCTGAACAGCGTGAACATCAGCCAGTCCATATGAGCCATCCCCAAGGCTTGTTCACTCCCTGGTGCTTTCACAAAGATAGCTTTTACTTTTCTGTGAAAGAGAGAGTGTGTGATTTAATGCCTGCCTTGAGGAGCTTCATCTGTTAGATCAATGTTCTAGGTTCAAACTCAAGTGAAGAATGTTATAACAAGGGAAGTGAAATCAATGGAAGCATAGAAGTTTGTAACGGTTTTGCTTAATTAGAACCATATAGTTTTGTAATTTGCGGAATTAAGCTCCAGTTGATTTACAGTCCACCCCATTTTCTTGCATATTTTTCATTTTGGCATACATTCATTATATTAAAAGACATTTGGACCAACAAGAAAGTGGGTACTTATTACCTACCTGTCTTTTCTTCCTGTAATTCAAACTTTGTCATTACTAAGAAGGTGTTTATTTTTCAGATGCTGGCACAATTTATCAATAAAGAAATATTTTTCTTGCATGAAAAATCAGGTATTATCCTGACAGCAAATGATCTACTTACTTTATGCTTAAGCAATCTTCTGAAGATTTGATACTGGTACTAATGCAAGGTACCAGATCTCACTCAACTATCTTCTACAGATATAATTAAGTACTTCCAAATGTTTTGCTTAATTGCATACCTTAATGTTCTGAGTGATGTTTTGCTCTTTTCCTTCAGTTACGAATTGCATTTATAGCTTCCAGTAATCCCATTTATCACTGCAATTTGGTTAGCTTGAAATGTGCGACATTAATTAGTTCTTTTCAAGTCTTTTAAAAGAAATGTCTGGAGAACATTAATTCTATATGGGCAATTTATTATTGCTTAAGAGAATTATGTATTGCGGTCTGTTGCTCTTTTTTTATAAACTTCTTTCAGTATTTCTCTATGTAAAAATTATCTTACATGATCACCTTTCATAAACCCTCCCTAGTGAGTACCATTGTCATTTTTTATGGTTATAAAGGGCTCCCAGGCATTCAACAGCCAATTTCAAACAAACAGCATTAGGATTTTTTTAATTTCTTTTTTTTTGTAAACTGTTATTCCAAAATGAGTTTGCAAAGCTGCATATATTATCAGAATAAGCAATTTCCATGATTTATTAGTATGTAACACAGTGACGGTGAAGGTGCACCTTGCAAAGAAACACAGGGAGACCAATAATGGAATTGTTCTTTGAGCAGTTATTAATCTGGAGATGAAAAGATTGGGTTTTGTCTTTCTTGAAATAAAATGAGAATACAAATCTTATCCTCCATTCTCTTTTGGTTTCAGCATTCTGTCCCGGTTTAACAGTTTACTGCTGAAAAGGCTTGTTCACATGCTTAACTTCAAACACATCAATTGTCACACTGAGCTCAGTGCCTTTAAGCACAGGAGTAAGTCTTAGAGTTATTCACAACATGTTGACTCCATTCCAGGGGAATTTCTGAAGCCATTTGTTCCCCTCCTGAAGAGAAGATGAGAAGGATTGAGTATTCTAAAAGCTCTAGAAAAAAAACCTCCTGAATCTAATGACATTCATACTGCTATAATTCAAAGGGAGATCTAGTAAATGGTGGAATAATGCGAATATTAAAGTTGAAAATAAAGGTGATGATAGCTAGATATGACTAGTGTTACCTGCCCAAGGAAGATTAACAAAGCCACAGCTTTCAACTTACTTAGTAAATTCGAGGTGGGGGGAGTTTCAATTGTTTGGGAAATTGGCAGAGCATGAACTTCTACTTCTTATAATAGAAATGGTACATACTCATTCCCTTCTGACATGCACCTTTAGACGTCCCCAATCATGCTCTGCTACAGTGAATTGACTAGTTTCTGTTCTATTATTGTGCTCCAAAATGAAACATATTTTTCTCTTTTGTTTTTTTTTTTTTTTAATATGAAAAGAAATTAATATGGCTATAAGTGTCAGTAGATATTGCTTTGTTCTTTTACTTATTTTTGTTAATATAGTAACAAAAACTTTGTTGTTTGCCTCTAAGTAAGGGAAAGCTGTAAAGGAGAAGCTGTTTAAAAAGAAAATTTCATGGACTCTGTTATCAATCCTTTTGAACAATTATTTGAAACACAATGACATTATAGTATATAAATTAATTCTAGTTAACCAGTGGAAAAAATTATTTTTAAATGAGCCACTGGAGAAAAACAAGTTTCTTTGGGAGAAATATTATGATTTGGTTTATTTACTTTAGATTTCACAGCCCAGAAGTAGGGCAACAAAACAAAAATCCTTTATTCTTGAAGGGTGTTTTGCAAATGGAATTCTAACTGAAAAAAGAAAACCAAACAAAATTTAGTCAGAATTTCAGGTAATCACTTCCTGTAAAGCAATCTTGTTTCTTGTGGAAGGAGGAATAATATATTATGAAAACAACATCTGTGGATGAAAACCATTCATGTTAAAAGTATCTTTCAAGTTTAGAAGTTATCTAGGACCTTATAAACCTTATAATCCTTAGTCCAAGTAGTACTGAAAATTTCTGAGCATGTATAGATTATGTTTATAATACAACATTTGAAGCATAATAAATACTGCAAAGAGGGACGAAGGCAGTTAACTCTAGACAAAAGTAAACGGTATACAGCAGCAGATTAGCTGAAGTACCACATAATATCATGTAAACTAATCTACTTGTTTCTTAAGTTTATTTTTTTTTTCAAGAACAAGCATGCCACTCTTTACAAGTCTGGGGAAAGCGGATGGGGGTTATGAACTATAGAAAGTTTAACAGTTAAGGAAAAAAAAACAAACTCAAACTTTCAAAGGTAAGTAAAAGAAGTCAGACTGCATTGACAAAGATCCATCTAGCTATACCCATCTTTGGTATTGGTCTATAGGAAACGACCAGTGAAGAACATAAAACTAGAACAAACATACTGACTATTTCCCCTACTCTTTAACAATGTAAAGCTCAAGAACCACCTGGAAAAGCAGTAGTTTTCTAAGGATGCAAACTCACTTCGAAATATTTTTTTTTAAATGTGTACTACAACTTCAACAACCTTCTTATTATAGTAACCATGATAAAACAGATCCGCATGAAATAACATGGTCCTATCACTGTTACACAGAAGCCTCAGGAGGTTTGCATCTTTATTCCCATGTAATGCTTGCTGTTTGAAAAGTGTTAGATTTTTAGAAGTGATACAGTGTGCCCCTTTTTGAGTAAAAGCAAAAGAGTAGTGAAAGGGTGCTATTGTAGCTTCTACTGCTGCTTAAGTCTTATTCTGCTTTTTACACAAAGGATGGAAGAGGTTGAATGGAACAGTCAAACAGGAAATCCTGTCCTTGATGTTTTTCTTTATCTTGACATTTTCTCTCATTTCAATGTCTGGAAGAAATACAGGCACAGCACACAGACACAGGGGTTAATTTGAACTTTGCCAGTTTTTACTAATGGCACACTGTTGAAGTTTTGCTCACCAGTTACTTTTTTGGCCATCAGTTCCTAATAACATGAGAAAGTTTGGGCCAGTTAACCCAGGTTCTTAAATAAAGAAGGGAGTAATAAAGACAGAAAACAAGGGAGAAAAAAAGAAAGAGGACTTAGGAGTGGGGAAACAACTTCATGAAGGCATGATCCACATTCTAAACAGTGATCAAGATTTAGCCAGGGGCAATATATGTAATTGAAGATAGCAAGAGGATCTGTTTCTTCCACCTGGAGTAGTCAAATATGTAATCTTGGACTGGGGTAACAGAGACCCCATCATCTTCCTCCCCTCTTCCTGCAACCTAGGATCAGCTAAGTAAAAGACAGGCAAATGACACTCTGGAAGTCTTTCTACCAGCTGTACCCTGGTCCTCACCACCTACTCACATCTCCCACTTAAACCAGGCAAGAGAGGTGAGCACTGAACACTAGCTGTGCTGAGGATTCATAAATAATGCAATGCAAGATTATAACTTTAACTGCCTGAATGAGATTGAATATAAATCTCAGATAAAGCTCTTACCCAGGTTAAATATTTCCCAGTGAAGTTCATTTCCAGCGCATGATATCCTGGCTGTTATGTTCCGATCCCATTGTTCCCTTGCTTATCAAACACAATTTCCCACAATAAAATAGCCCTGTGGGATTTGTTCATTTTCCTGAACTAATTAATAAGAAAATCAGTAAGCACTTACCGTCTTTAAGAATCTTGACCTCTTTCTTCATTTGGATAGGCAATGGGACTGTATCATATCTTTTGTGGATCAGAGGGAGATATTCTGAGTTGGTCTTGGTTTTGCAATATGGAAAGTGTTGTCACATTATGACACAAATTAAGATGCAAAATACAGATTGTACAGTTTGAGATATGATGGATTTCCTGGCTTTCACCTTAGCTGATTTGAAAGAAAAACTAATTTTTTTGAGGCACCAATAATTAAAATAGCAATACGAATAACAAATTTCACTATGATCTGCACATGGCTATTCAGATAACAGCCCAAATTCTGGATTACAAAGAAAACTTTCTCCACAAACTTGTTCATATCTCATTGGTTTTATAAAGAACAGAATCACAGAATCATTCAGGTTGGAAGAGACCTCTGGGATCATCGAGTCCAACCATTGCCTTGGCACCACCATGTCAACTAAGTGCCATGTCCAGTCTTTTCTTAAACACATCCAGAGATGGTGACTCCACCACCTCCCTGGGCAGCCCATTCCAATGTCTAATAACCCTTTCTGAAAAGAAATTCTTCCTAATGTCCAACTTCAACCTCCCCTGGTGAAGCTTGAGGCTATGTCCTCTTGTCCTATCGCTAGCTGCCTAGGAGAAGAGGCCGACTCCCACTCCGCTACAACCTCCCTTCAGGTAGTTGTAGACTGCAATAAGGTCACCTCTGAGCCTCCTCTTCTCCAGGCTAAACAACCCCAGCTCCCTCAGTCATTCCTCGTAGGTCATACCCTCCAGACCCTTCACCAGCTTGGTCTCCCTCCTCTGGACTTGCTCCAACACCTCAACACCTTTCTTGAAGTTCAGGGCGCAGAACTGGACACAGTATTCAAGGTGCGGCCTCACCAGTGCCGAGTACAGAGGGACGATCACTTCCCTAGACCGGCTGGCTACACTATTCCTAATAGAGGCCAGGATGCCATTGGCCTTCTTGGCCACCTGGGCACACTGCTGGCTCATGTTTAGCCGGCTGTCGGTCAGCACCCCCAAGTCTCTCCTTTGAAATATTTAACTGGAAGACTTCAGAAGTAAGCCTGGAATTGGATGATCACCAGGAAAAGACTATGGCAGAGAATACAACTAGCAAAGAAAATTGGTCTTTCTATAAGAAACAGAGCAAAGGATTAAGGAATTAATCAGAGTATGATGAAATAATAATTCAACACAGAGTCTCTGGCCCTACTCCCCAGCCTTCTCTTACTCATAAAACTAGAAACTTGCTTAGATTAGGACAGACTTATTTAGTTCTTACCTTGCTTTTCCTTTGCAGGTTATTATTTTCTGTAACATACTGCCCTTGTAGGTGTCTCTTTATTTTTTTCCTGTGAGATACAAAGAGAAGCAGCAGGCTAGACAACAATAGGATATTCCAATTACTACTGTCTATACACTGTATCTAGTAATAATAGAATATTATTATGCTCTACTTCATATCTCTTTTAAGAATAGATAAGATCAGCATCTCTGCAGAGGGTTTCCTAGCAAGTAGTTTTTCTCAGAGTAAAGAACTACATGACCTCCTGGAGTCCTTTCCAGACCTACACTTTTATGATTATATCAGCCGTTTGAAGACTTACAGATTGTGCCTCCCTCAAAGTGGAATATTCTCTCATCACTTGGACAATGCTTGGGTAATGGCTTAGGTTATGTCTACCTTTTTATATTAATATAGCCAGCACTCTTCTTGACCTTTGGATACTTTGCCATTATCCTGTCTGACATGAGAAACAGTTTTATATCCTTCTGCCTCAGCAGTATGCCATTACCATTTGAAATTTCTCATAGAAATAATTAACAGACATTAAAGGAAAGAAAATCATCAACATGTATTTTGCTGTGATTTACAATTACCAATGCAATACTTATGCGTTTTAATGGCAACACAGGAAATTGAGGTAATATAAATCCTCCCAGTCAAGAAAATTATTAATTACTAGTGATTCTGGTATATGCGTTTTACCTAAGTTAAAGATTAAAGGGTTTACAGTCATGTTACCAGCTAATCTTGATTCTTTTTTATGCTTAAGGCTGTACCTATGCAACTGCAGCTGTCAGGGTTTATCAATACAATCTCCAGTAAAAGTTTTACACACACACATGCTTCACAAACCACTTCAATAGCTTCCAGACTGCCACTGAACCACAGACTGGAAAAGCCTACTTCTTTTCATTGACTGTGGATAGATATATACATATTTATTTGAGCAACTGAATTCTTTGATTGAAAATAAACACTGTAAATGCTGTCCTAAAAGACCATATGGTTTAAGAATTACAAGTGATAGAGTATCTGACTTAAAATGCAGGTATTCTGTGTGGATCTTCTATAGCACATTTCCTTAACCCATTTCCTAGCAGCATAACAGGTCAATAATTCAATTCAGACTTAAAAGAATTAGAAACACCCACTGTTCAGTAGTGATGATTTTCCATCTAAGTATATCTTAATACTATCATTTAGCTTATGAAAAAAATAATGCAGTATTACAAAGAAATTATGCCAATTGCTGTGCATCATTCCATTACTGTATAACACAGTTGAATATTTTAACCAGTCTCTTACAACACTGAGATACAGATTCTGTTTAAATAAACACCTGCATTAGTGCCTCGAAAGGCTAGAAATGTTTTTACCCAGATTAGTACCTGAACTATCTTCTCCCATCTATTTACATACTCAAGACAAGACAAGGTTAACTGAAAAGATAAGTATTTTAAAAAGATGGTTTTCAATTTTTCTGGTCCAGATTAGTAAACATCAACTGAGAATGGCTTTGTAAACCGCAGGAATATCAAGTTAAGTCTCAAGCACTGTAAATGCACTGGGCATACCTGAAAGTGACCCTCAACTTGAAATCCCTTTCAGTTTGTTAGTTCAGTTCAATAAGCCATAATGATTTAAATAATCTTTTATTTCAGTACACATTTTTTTACATACCTATTAGCACAGACAATGATAATTTAAGTATTTTATAGCAATTTAAGTATACTGAGCTTCTCCTGTCTTAGTTAGATATAGGGATTATGATAATACAGATCTGTATACTGTCTAAGATGGAATTGCTATCATCATTAGCACTTCTCTCAGCTTCCTACCAAGTGACAAGGAATGTTAAATAATCTACAAATTTCAGCACTGTGCTTTTGAACTTACACTAAGAGAGGACAGAAAGATAGCATATAGGTAATATATAAACCATGTATATGTAGGCAAATGGGTCTTTTTTTTCAGGAACATGAAAGAAGTAGAGGATTTTGGGGTCTACTTAATGAGTCAGAGACTGACACACTTTCTTTAGGACTTCCTTTGATGGTAGGTGATGCAGTCTAGATGTGTGGAAAATTAATGAGCTAGGGTATCGATAATCTTAGTAGATAAGATTAATATACTTGTTATTAATGGACACGAAATCCTCACAAATTCCTTAAAATAAATAGTCCATTGAGCATAACTTTAATTACAATATTAGAATTCTAAAATTTCAAAAACTTTAAGAAATTTAAATCTGTGTCACATTACCTTTCTCTCCTCTATCTGGACTCCCTCAAAACTTTTTTCCATAAAACATCATCTTTCCTAATTACACCCTGTAACAATTATAATCTCCTCACTCATACTCACTAATATGTTTTGTGTGATCCTCCATCTCTTCCTGTAGCAGTCTATGTCTACAATAAGCTCCTTGGGGAAATTTGTCTGTGTTTATACACCACCTAACAAAAAGGGGAACTCATTCTTTGTTTGCCCCTTTAGGAACTGCTGTGATACATGAGATTATTAAACTGACAGATTTTTCAAAATGGAATCAGCAGTAAGTCATCATAACTAAATGTAAGAGGTTTTAGCAGCTTTCTTGCAAGACTGATGTCATTTTTTTCTATTTAATTACTGATGCAACATAAGCCATAAGTCATCCAACTGCAAATAAGGGATTTGGGCTATACTTACGAACATGAGAACTGATCATTTCCTGGAATTGTGTAATTCTAAAGAGAACCTGGAGATTATAGCAGACAAGCCACTGAACACAGAGTCAAGTGCAGTACTGCAGGAAACAAGGTTAATGACACAGAACCAAGACAGTGGATAAGAGGAAGACCATATGTGGGACCAGCACTCAAATGCTGTGAATAGGTTCCACACTACAAAGAGAATGTTGCAAAAGAGAAAGGTAGGCTAAACTGAATTACTTAAGGACCTTAAGTAACTCAGGAAAAAGGTAGGAAAAAAACCTCTAACCTTAAAGATGACTAGAAAATTACATTTCACAGGGGAATCTTGGGTACTAAAGTGCTCCTAATTGTGTCAGAGAAGCATCTGGCAGTCTCAAACAGAAGAATTAAAATAAACAAAAATTATATACACTTTATAAAAATACATGATTATCAGAACAAACTATCAAGGGAAGATGAAAATTATGATGGGTATGTTCTAGCCTAAATACAAGCTAATTTCCTTTCAGGCACAATATACTGGATTCAATATCTGAATACTGAGTAAATCTCAACAATTATTTATTTGGAGTGTCATACTAGATTAGTGGTATCCAAGTTTTCCAGCAAGGTCAGAAACATAACTTGGTTAGTGGCAGGAAGGGATGTGCTGTGACCATCTTCATATGATCAGGTCCACGGGAGCCCAAGGGTCAGGGTTACCTGTCTGTCTGGGTGCCAGACTTACCACGCTGAGAAGGCACAGTAAGGAGAGTACATGCTAAAAATATGAGACTTACTGCACTTGCACGAGAGGGTGTGTGCACCTGTGAGCTGCCCCACTCCACAGTTACTTCAGCCACTCGACACACCAGAAACCACAGGCAGCCTTGCAATAGCAGTCAGGAGCACACTGCTGCCACCTGAGTCTCTGGACTGATGCTGCTCAAGAGCTATTCAAGAGAGAAGGTGTTCAGGAGAAGCCCGTGAGCTAAATTAATTGCTTGATTGGAAGATGACACCCTTAAATCCTTAAACTACACAACTAAATGGCCTCATGTTGCCTTACATTCAGATCCAGACAGTATTTTTCCCTAAAATTTTGTTTTAACTTCAAGCATACTGTCACATAAATTAAGTGCCAATGATTGAGAATTTCTGACCTCCCTTGTGTTTATTTAGTCACGAGGTGAAACCTGATGGCATCTTGAGAGTTAAGTACCTATAAGCAGTAACAAATACATACAGATGCCCAGGGGTGGCTCTTGTCCAATTCCACAGATGATAAATCTGGAGTATAGATTCCATAATGCGACAGACAAATTTATTGGGAATAACATGCAGGTAAAGATCACCTTGGTGATCTTCCAGAAAACTCCCTCTGGTCAGCCATTGGGTAGACAGAATCATATGTATCATCCTCACGTAAATGTTAAACAAATGGCCAGAGCCTGTGCAGTGTTGTTGTAGCCTGAACTCGTACAACAGAAGTCCTGGAGTTGAGGGCTGACAAAGCTAAAAAGACAACAACAACAAAAAAATGATACTTTGCTCATTTAGGTGTTTTGTTTTGTCATGTTTGCATGGGTCCACAAATTAACCTGTTTTCATGCAAATTCATGTTTTAAAAAAAAAAAAGTGAAAAAAAATGTGTGCAACTGTGAAAACCCGTTCAGAAATAGAATCAAGGAAGGAAAAAAAAGACTTTTTTATTTGGGGATCAGTGATTTTCCCACCAGCAAAACACATAGATGGGACACAACCTTTAATTATGGTGCCTAGCTAAATAGTACTGGACAATCATCTGGTGTGTTCAAAAAGTTATATAGGAGTTTCAAAACTTTCAACTGTAATCCAGCCTTGTTCCAGAAGGCTTCTTAAAAATTTCTGCTTCACAAGACCTACATCTTTTTCTGAGACATTAGAAGAATTAGCCTTAAGTCTCAAAAAGTATTTTACCTCACAGAAATGTAATAACATTTGAATAATACTTTTTATTACAGCATCGCACCTTATATTACTTTAAGATATTTCAAGATAAAACTTGAATGAGAAATTCAATTACAACATTTTGCTTCTTGCTTTGCAACATCTATATATTCTTCGGCACTGTGGAATAAAGAGCTGCTTTTTAAAGTGAAATTCTGAAAATAGATTATTATATTGTGTCATCTTCGCTTTATTAATGTCATGGGCTCGCCAGACAAAGGTAAAACTGTTAGGGATTAATGGTGTAGTATTCAATAAACATGTCTGTTATAGGAGATCAGATTATGCATTCACACCTTAAAAGCAGCAATGAATTCTTTTATTTCGCAGCAATTAAAGATTAAACAGCTACTAAAACCTGTGTATCATTTTCAAAATTATAATCTTAGATGTATGCAAAGGGAATGTGGAACAGAAGTGAGAAAGTGGTTTACACAGTTGTTCAACAACGAAGGGTTCTTTCAGGAACTGTTGCAGCGGTGAACACATGAAACTACAACAAATCATAGAATCATTTATATTGGAAAAGACCTTTAAGATCTTCGAGTCCAAACATTAACCTAACACTACCAAGTCCACCACTAAACCATATGCCTAAGCGCCACATCTACACATCTTTTAAATATCTCCAGGGATGGTAAATCAAGATGCCTTCACTGGGCAGACTGTTCCAATGCTTGATAACACTCTTAGTGAAGAAATTTTTCCTAATATCCAATCTAAACCTCCCCTGCCACAACTTGAGGCCATTTCCTCCTGTCCTATTGCTTGCTACCTTGGAGAAGAGACCAACACCCACCTGGCCACAACCTCCTTTCAGGTAGTTGTAGATAGTGACAAGGTCTCCCCCAGCCTCCTTTTCTCGGGCTAAACAACTCCAGTTCCCTCAGCCACATCCTCATAAGACTTGTTCTCCAGACCCTTCACTCCCTAACACACAGGACTACCCTACACCACTGCCTCTCCTTCCTTGCTTATCCCCTCTGAAGAGTTTATAACCATCCTTTGCAGCACTCCAAGTTGTGCAAGCCATCCCACCAGGTTCCGTGATGGCAATCTATGTCATAGTTTTCCAGCTGCACAAGAGCTTCCAGCTCCTCCTATTTGTTGCCCATGCTGCATGCATTGGCGTAGATGCACGTCAGTTGGGTTTTTCATCCTGCCACATTTTTGGAGGGATAAACCCTAGTTCCTATGTGACCATTCTCAGGCACTTCCATGGTTCCTAACACATCAATAACCCTTGCATCTTTGATGCCACATGGATCTCCATCCCCTGCCTCCACTGAGACGGCAGACCAAAGGACCTCGCTACCACACCATCCCTCAAACATTGGTGTGCCACCCCCAGGCTTATCTCTAGAGAGCCTGGTTTTCTCCCTTTCCCCTTTCAAATCTAGTTTAAAGCTCTTTCAATGAGCCCTTCTAACTTCTGTGCAAGGATCCTTTGAACCCCCTTGGAGACAGGTATACTCCATCTATCGCCAGAAGGCCTGGTATTGTCTAGACTGACCCTTGATCAAAAAAACCCAAAATTCTGCCTGTGACACCAGGCTCAGAGCCAGGTATTGCTCTACTGGCTCTTCCTGTTTCTTCCTTCATCATTCCCTGCAACTGGAAGGATGCACTCACAAATACAATTTCCCCTGGTTATTGCTCACAAAGACTTTTGTAGCTATTTGAGAATCACTAAGCTGGACCATTACTGTGATATTGTCTCAAGGTCTGACCTACAACCTTTAAGAATAACATAAGCAAACTTAATAGGGGCCATCAACCTTGGGTGTGGATATAAGAATTGAAATGATTCATAGCTGGAAATTGGCCTTGTGAAACATACAGTGTTTGAATCTGGACATGCAAACGAGTGGAAAAAAAGTGTTGGTAAGTAAAGAGCCTACAAGCACTAAAGCAAATAAATTATAAGATCCAATGGCTGAGCCCAGGCACATTCAGATCAGAAGCAAGACTAACATTTTAAATTAAGCAATTATTTTTTATTTATTTCTTAGTAATCTCTTCAGTTACCCTGTGGGTGATTTCCTTATGCTTTTTGCGATATTTTCTAGAAGATCTAACCAGAAGTTACAGGTTAGACATAGGAATATTTGGGTGAGAGACCACAATACCGGACTGTATGATCCAAAGGGCCCTTTTGGCCATGGATGTAATGAGTTTGTAAAAAGTGTGTATTTTGCTTCAACAAACAGTAGTAGCCAAAATATTTGTGTTGAAAACACACTAAAAATACGATCAGGCTGTAGTTTTCAGTCTTGAAAGAATTCATTTAAATAGAGCGTGCTCATTTGAAATGCTGACATAACAGTAAGTACAGTCTAACAGGTGCTGCTATAATTAACAGCACATTCTGAATGAAAGATGACATAATTTGGAGCGGTCCTACCTCCCATTGCAATTTTCACAGATCTCAGGCACCTAAAATAACCATTTTGATTAAAACTGCACAAAGCTCTTATTTTAATTTACTTGTGAGTATACTCACAGGGCTGTTCTCTTTATCCAGCTCATGCATTGACATTTGACTGTATTACTGAGTTTTATACATGCTGCTTCCCTTCTAATAAGCTGTTCCTCAACTTGACAGGGGAAAGGAAATGAGGAAAGAAAGCTGTATTACACTTAAATATGATATATGAACTTTAAATCTTCATTGCATCTTAAAAGCTTTTAAAATATGTACAGTTTAGATAGTCTGGTTTGACTTTTTAACTTCTAGTGTTATTACCCTGCTCTCTTTAAGTTTCTTTTTACTAAAGTGAGAGGGAAACAGTGCAAATATGTCTATAAGCATGTGCATAGCCTATCAGGAAGTCAGTTAAAATCTATCAGTATTTAAGTATACCTGGCCAGCACATAGGAGGAGAAGCAAAAAGGCAACATAAGGAGTAAAACCACTTTCCTCTTACTGCTTCACAGGGATTTGATGAAAATTACTTTTCCTAAGAACAGGGCAAACACTTCAAATAGTATTGTCAGAATATAAATGCTCAAGGGACTCAAAGGAACAAAGCATACTTGTACTCAAAAGAAAAGGTCCTCCTTGTCATTATTCAACCACTGGACTAGCTGAGTACAGAAAGCTGTTTCAGAAGAGACTGAAAGACCTTGGAGGAAAAAATGTGAAGCAGATGATAGAACAGCAAGAGCTTGAGAAGACTACATGGCCTACAGAGTGGTCAAGCATGATATGCATTCTCAGCAGAAATACATATATAGGTATTCTATTCATGCATTTCTGGAGTTTCCCCTCTCTTCCTTTCCTCCCCTTCTCCCCCCCCCAGACCCAAAATGGTGATTGAATTTCAAACCTTTGTAAAGTCTACATTTGAATTCATATATCAAACCCAGACATAAACTATGCTATAAATTTTGGCATAAACCAAACCAAGACTGCTTGTTAGATACTGAGACTTTAGGAACCAATATTAGTCACAGGATATAAGTGTTTGCATCACAACGTTTCTAGCGCTGGGAGGAGCGTGACACAATGGACTTACAGAGGGTGCCTACAGGTACAAAGCTAGAGACAGTACTTGAATTCTACTCTGACACAGATAACCTGGGCATTCATGTAGCAGCTTAAAATAAAAAAAAACAAAACAAACAGAAGCTTGTGAAGGGTCCTGCAGGGGAAAGCTTTGCCAGCATTAAAGAAAAAAAAAATCTAGTTACCTTTAATAATGTATAAGGAAATGTGAAATTTGTACAAAATGTATCTTGCTACTGAGCTCCAAATCACTATGAGAGATGATTAAGCTCCAAATGTGTTAAGATCGAGTTTCTGTGTTAACACTGAATCTACTGAAAGATTCATTTTAATACCTTTGTCTGTATTAAAGGAACATTGTCTGTCTACAATCAGCTCTAAAAAGATAACAATACCATTTCTTCCTAACACCGTTTTGATACCAATATATTATTCTATGTAACAACTCTAGGTTTGCATATGGATTGTCCATGATGGATGCTGCAATGCATTCTGCTCTTCTTATTTTCACCTACTGCTTTTAAAAGTGGGATTAATATATTTTGATATCCATCTCTTTAAAATAATTATAAGCATTAGAATCTGAGACATGTTCTGGAGTATAAGACAAATTTCACCATTTTCCAAATCTTTCAAAATTACACCTTACAAAACGGGAAAAAGGAATTCCAGTCAATATGCAAACAGGCCCAGTGGTGGTAGTATTAAAAGATAAACATCAAGGAATCAAATCACTGCACTGATTTTAATTCAAAGCAACTCTTTTTACTTCAGTTGGTTCACTCCAGTATGACTAAGACAGAGTCTGTGCCTGAGAAAAGCTTATCAGGTTTGATAGTCATAACCTTTAATCAGCACTCTTCTTATTTAGTAAACATGCTTTATCATTCCTTTCTTGTTTTCATTGGTTATCTGAAAAAGTTGCCCAGCAACTGTCAACAATGTCTTTCTTCTAGATGCTTTTAAAGTGCTAGTTTATGGTAAAGTTTGTGACCAATAACCAATTATACTGAGTAACAAGTGAGTTATTTTGCTGAGACAATGATTACAGACTGCAATTGCTATTACAGGTAGTGAAATTACAGTGGCCTTAACCATTGCATGACAGCTTTCAGTACATTTCATTAGATACACCATTGTTCTTCTGCCTTCCACTAGCTCACTCAACTAAAAATCCATGCTTTTAGGCCCTTACAGTTATTATTATTTTTTTTAATAATAGCAAATACCTCTCATGTCAAAAAATGGTCACGGCAGCATAGATACGATAATGTCCAAATTCCATGTGCAATGACCAGTTTGATCTTGAGACTGGTAGCGCTCTCCCTCTGCAGTGCCAGACCAGACAAAAGCAGGCACCAATGGGAGGGAGGCAGGGAGAGAGAGAGGGAACGTGAGAGGGAGAGAGGGGAGGGACGGGCCACGAACTCAGCTCTCAGTTGGCATTACTGCCTTCTACCCAAGAGTAACAGTAACTGGGTGAGCTTCCTTCTCTGCGCACTTATGTGCTAAAAACAAGTATGTCACCCTAAATCAGAGGCAGATTAGCTTATTTAGCTTTGAACTGAAACAGCAGAGAAGCAGCACTCATCCACAGGCAGTGTTAGTTGGTACAGGACTATAAGAAGCACCATCCCTCAGCTCAGATAGGAGATGGCTTTTGCAACCCCCTTTTTCGATGTTTCTGGAAGTCCTGTGAGACTCAGGGGCATAATGGAGAAGTCACAATGACCTGGGTCTTTAAGCATGTTACCTGGGCAAATGACAGTGGTTCCCAGCACCAGCACGGGTTCCAGTCATAGCCTGACCCTTCCCTACGGTTGTCTCCGCACAGTTGATTGGTGAGGAAACTGTTGTGTCCCACCAGTTTGATTACTGTTCTGATGTATAATCTGCAACAAGAGTAGTAAAAAACCCCCAGAAAACTAAAATACATTATTTCAATAAAGACCATTTGCTTGGGTTTATGATGTCTTTCTTTTTCTGATATTTATTTGTCCACAGCCAAGAAACAGCATGTGAATTGGTTTTATCCCAATGAGATGTATACTCAGTATGTTACCAGAACTATTAGACTGAATTATATAATTGGAAAATATAGTCGTGCTCTATGGCAAACTACCCTTCTTCAGGCAACCTTCTATGATGAAAGCTTGTTAGCTCTTGTCGATTGGCTTTGGAAAGATACTTTCTCACAGTCTTTCCCTTTCTTTTAACTTTAACTATAACCAAACTACTAATTACTTAACAATGACCAAACTTCTAACATTACATTATTACTGCATTAATAAGCTGACTCTCCCCAATAGAGATCTGATTCTGATGTGCTCAAAAAGAATACTATTACCAAAATTTTAGATTCAGCTAATAGCTGAACATACTTAAATGGTTTCAAAAGGAAACAGAAGTTTTTGGCACATTTTAAACACTTTATCAGCCTACATGTAAGGAAAGGAAAAAACAGAAGGAAAGTGAGAGCAAAACTGAATATACAAAACTTGTCAAAACCCAGAATACAAGACCAAAGTTGAATGATTAAATGCTAATTAGATAATTAAAATAATTTTAAATATAAACAACAGATTGCATTACTGGGCGCAGCTAGGAAGATTTGGGCTCATCAGCAGTTCCAGAGCTATGACTGGAAAAAAAAAAGCCCAGAGGCAGTAATTGCTGGGATAGAAACCATCTTTCTGCAAAGAATCTGAGAAACAGGACAAAGAAGGGCAGGAAATGCTCCATGATGCAGTTTTTCTCCCAGTCTCAGTGTTTTTAAACCCTGGAGTTAGCAGCTGCCTCCCATTGATCCTCTTGCACCTAATGAGAGCACCAGGAAGTTGGCTTTGTTCCCCACATCTAGAGATGGGTTGTGGGAATGGGGAGAGGGCCACATTGAAGGGCAGAAAAAGACCTGGCAAAGAAGAAAAGAGTTGATGTTTACCATATTCCATTTTACAGAATTTTAGGTGCTATAAAAAGAACAGATTTGAGAAAACTACAGAGGTTTTTGGACCATGAACAACCAGAGGCTTATTCAATGTTGCATCAGAAAGTTTAAATTCAACTCTAAATCCTCTTCAGTATCCTTTTCAGTTCTCATCCATCTTATTTTGGCTTCCAAGGCACTTACTGAGGATGCAAGGAAATGGTGCATGATGTCTAATAAGCCTAGTGAGTTTTCTGAAACAAAGAAAGGATCTTAGAGGCAGGAATACGGAGGAACGAGGGACAAGTCTGAAGACTAAATAATTAAGACAGGGGATAGGCAGGGCAGGGTAGATTATTAAAAGAAGAGAAAACCTCTTAATCCTATAGTGGTGTGTTTCTGCAGCAAACATCAGCAGTGCCATACAAAGCCCTGGATCTAAATTTGTACTTATTCCAGTAACGTAAACCTGATGCCACTCCTGGTATATCTATCACTTCTTTTCCCACCCTCCATTTTTTATGCCAGTTTCACAAGAGAATTCTTTTTTTCTGACTTTGCTACATTATATAGATTGTGATATCACTGGTTTTTTTATAACTATATTGTCCTAAAAATATTTCTGAATATCCAGCAATTAATTCTCCCTTCACTTCTGTTTGGTTTACAATCATTTGCTTAAACTTCAAACTTGTTGTTTCATGAACTGTCTCTCAACCTGATCAGACACTGCAAAGAATAACTGTCAGAAACAACTAATGAATAAAAAAGTACTCAGCTAACTTTTGCTGATATTACCACTTAGTGGCAACACTAAGTAAAGGAGAAGAAAAAAAAAATCCATCCTTAATTTTTAGTAATCTTTCTTCATTTCCACTGTCACGGATAAGTGCCACATAAGCTTTACAGATGCTGGTCTTGATTACTTGCAGCTCATACTATACTACTAGTGTCATTGTTTACTCTGATGGACTCATCTCAAATTTTGTTATTGTCAGTTTTCTGTCTGTATTTATAGATGTCAATCAACTGAATAGATAAAGCTTAAGATGAAAAGAAAACTGCACTTTATTGCATCTCTCCTCTTCATCAACTATTCATTATCATAATACTAGAATTAACACATTGATTACATTTTTGTTTATAGTTACCACCTAGGATATATAAAATATGTTCAGATGTGCTGTGGCATACAGAATAAAGTAATCCTTGTTAAGAATAAGTCTTATGAGGAGCAGCTAAGGCAACTGGGGTTGTTTAGACTGGTGAAAAGGAGGCTCAGGGGAGACCTTATTGCTCTGCAACTACCTGAAAGGAGGTTGTAGTGAGGTGGGTGCCAATCTTTTCTCCCACGTAACAAGTGATAGGATGAGAGCAAATGTCTCAAGTTGCACCAGGGGAGGTTTAGATTGCATATTAGAAAAAAAATCTTCACTGAAATTGTTATCAAGCAGTGGAACAGGCTGCTCAGGGAAGTGGTTGAATCACCATCCCTGGAGATGTGTAGACATGGCGCTTAGGGACATTGTTTAGCGGTGGACTTCGCAGTGTTAAGTTTATGGTTGGACTTGATGATGTTAAGGATATTTTCCAGCCTAAATGATTCTATGATTCCATGATTTCTGTCAGTAGAAAAGGAGAACAGTCAGAGAGCTCTCTACTCAAATAATGATGGGTTTCTCCTCGTACCATGGAGCTGCATTTGTGAAGCAACGATTTTCAGCCTTTTCAGCTTACGGACCTTTAAATATTTTCCAAGACAACTGTGGAATCAAGTTCTGCAAATTTAATACAACTGACAACTTTGAACATGGCCTACAGATTTCTGCATACCATAGATAAAAGACTGAAAACCTAAGACTTACCCCCTAGCAAAGCAGATCAATAAATCTGATCACCAAGGAGTGGTGAGATGAATTTTGGTACAAGATTTCCATTGCTGTGGAAGCTACTGCCACTTCCACAGTCTGGTCCAGAACATGCGTTTTCAGGTATCTTTTCCATAGAAATGTTAAAGGCAGTAAAAAGTAATGTTAAAAAGAAGGAAGTGTTTTAGCCTCCTAATACAGCAGTTGTTACATACATATAATTTTGCCACCATAATTACTTGCCATAACTGAATTGTGCTATCTCCACAGAAACTGAGGCACAATTTGTGAAAGAGCTAGATATTTATAGTTCTTTTTCCAAAAAGTAAATGCCTCAACTTGAAGGACTGCTGAAAAGATCACCAGGAGGTGCTTTGTACAACCAAGCTGGATACGGCTAATAGCCAAAATGACTAGCAACTTAGATTAAGGTTTTTAAATTTGTACTTTCTGATATTGCAGAGCATACAATCAGTGTCACCTCAGCCAGTTGGAGAGCCACTTTAAATGCTTGTCTGTCATGTTAACAGACACAGTATCTGCATTTGAAGTACAAACAGTTCTTTTGAACTTCAGGGAATGAGAAGTTAACAAGAACAATGTCACGGTTTAAAGCTGGGCTGGCTATTAAACCTGCAGCAGACGCTCTCTGTTAACCCTCCCACCCCACCCGAAGGGAAAGGGAAAGGGAAAAGGGAGAGAGACTTACGGGTTGGAAAGTTAAAACAGTTTTAATAAACCTATAATAATGAAAAAGAGTATAATAATAATATTGGAATAATCAAATATATACAAATATATATATAAAACCAAGATTGAGCTCCCCCGATGTCGGCAACGTCACCACCGGCTCTGCAGGGCAGGCTCCTGGAAGGCCCAGCCTGGGCCTAGCGATGGTCGGGAGCTGGATTCAGGGATGCACGGATCGGAATCAGGGGCAGCAGGAAAACAGTCGGAGTCCTCCTTGGACACCGGCCACAGCAGAAAGAGAAGGCCTGAGACCCTCGTGATTCCCCCCGCTTTATACCGAGAATGACGTGTATGGGATGGAATACCCTCGTTGGTCAATTTTGGGTCACCTGCCCTGTCTGCTCCCCCCTGCAGCTGCGACCCCCCTTCGGCTCTTCACTCGTAAGCAGTGAGGAGTTCAGCAGTGACCTTGGTTTCTCTAAGACTAAGTACAGCAAGAGCCTTTCTGCATAACATCCCTACCAGTGCCTCAGTGATAACTACAAACTTCGAGCGTTATCAGTCCTGGAAGCGGACACTGTCTGCAAAACACGTAGATAGTTTCAGAAAGTGCAGTTACTTAGAGGAGACTTAGCTGAAAGTAAAAATCACTGAAAGGAAAATTGGCCTGGTTTAGGCCAAACCAGGACATTCCACCCCTTATTCCATACCGTTCATGTCATACTCAGATCACCACTAACTTTTCATTTTAAAATATATACAGATAACATTAGTTTATGATTCATCTCTATACAAAAAAAAAAAGTTCATCAAGTTCATTTAGTTCAGGATTGTGGGTTTCCATCTGGCTAGGGGTCTCCCAGGGTAGGAGAGATGGTATGAGCTTTGTCACAGTTTGTGCCCACGGGTTGCAGGTTAAAGATGTCAGTCTCGAGGAGGTTACTGGACGCCACTTGCAGCTAGCTCCATTCTCATCGCCACTGCTTCAACCTGAAAGACACTTATGAACACTGTTAGTATTATGCAGCAATTAACATCATGCAGTTCAGAATTAAGTATTCTCACCCAAGATCAGATCACCTTCAGGGACACATCGGACTTCACCATCCTGCAGCATCACCCACCAAGTACATCCAGGTCCTTGAGCAAAAGCAATCCCATGAATGGGTTTACCTTTGCCCGTAGCAGGAAGAACCCAAACAGTTTTTCCCAACAGATTCCTTTCATGCACCACAGGGACTTTATCTCCTTCTACTGTATGTAAAAGGTCTGACTGAGCAGGGCCAGCTCGATTGATAGATCCTCTGGTATTAACTAGACAGGTAGCTTGTGCCAAATGTTTATCCCAGTTTTTAAAGGTTCCACCCCGCATTGCTTTTAAGGTAGTTTTTAACAGCCCATTGTATCGTTCAATTTTCCCAGAGGCTGGTGCATGATAGGGGATATGATATACCCATTCGATGCCATGCTCTTCGGCCCAGTTATCTATGAGACTGTTTTTGAAATGAGTCCCATTGTCCGACTCAATTCTCTCTGGTGTGCCATGTCGCCACAAGATTTGCTTTTCAAGGCCCAGAATAGTGTTCCGGGCAGTGGCATGGGGCACAGAGTATGTTTCCAGCCATCCGGTGGTCGCCTCCACCATGGTAAGCACATAACATTTACCCTGGCGGGTTTGAGGGAGTGTGATGTAGTCAATTTGCCAGGCCTCCCCATATTTATATTTCAACCACCGCCCCCCATACCACAAAGGTTTTAACCGTTTGGCTTGCTTAATTGCGGCGCATGTTTCACAATCGTGGATAACCTGTGCAATAGAGTCCATGGTTAAGTCCACCCCTCGGTCACGAGCCCATCTGTATGTTGCATCTCTTCCTTAATGACCTGAAGTGTCATGAGCCCACCGAGCTAAAAATAGTTCACCTTTATGTTCCCAGTCCATATCTATTTGGAACACTTTAGCAGCCTGATCCGCTTGTTGGTTGTTTCGATGTTCCTCAGTTGCCCGACTTTTAGGTACGTGAGCATCTACGTGACATACCTTCACGACTGGTTTCTCTAGCCGAGCAGCAATATCTTGCCACAGTTCAGCAGCCCAAATAGGTTTACCTTTACGCTGCCAGTTGCTTCGCTTCCACTGCTTTAACCACCCCCACAAGGCATTGGCCACCATCCATGAGTCAGTATAAAGATACAGCCTTGGCCACTTTTCTCATTCAGCAATGTCTAGAGCCAGCTGGATGGCTTTTACCTCTGCGAATTGACTTGATTCACCTTGTCCTTCTGTGGCTTCTGTGACTCGTCGTATGGGACTCCATACAGCAGCTTTCCACTTCCGATGCTTTCCTACAAGACAGCAGGATCCATCGGTGAACAGGACATACTGCTTCTCATCCTCTGGTAGTTCATTATACGGTGGGGCTTCTTCAGCACGTGTCACCTCCTTTTCTGGTGGCATTCCGAAGTCTTTGCCTTCTGGCCAGTCCATGATCACTTCTAAGATTCCTGGGCGATTAGGGTTTCCTATTCGAGCCCTCTGTGTAATTAATGCAATCCATTTACTCCATGTAGCATCAGTTGCATGATGAGTAGTAGGAACCTTACCCTTGAACATCCAGCCTAGTACTGGTAATCGGGGTGCCAGGAGAAGCTGTGCTTCAGTACCGATTACCTCTGAAGCAGCTCTAACTCCTTCATATGCTGCCAGTATCTCTTTTTCAGTTGGGGTGTAATTGGCCTCAGAGCCCTTGTATCCTCGACTCCAAAATCCTAGGGGTCAACCTCGAGTCTCCCCTGGTACTTTCTGCCAGAGGCTCCAGGTAGGACCATTGTCCCCAGCTGAGGTGTAGAGCACTTTTTTAACATCTTGTCCCATACGGACTGGTCCAAGGGCTACTGCATGCACAATCTCTTGTTTAATCTGTTCAAAAGCCTGTCGTTGTTCAGGGCCCCCCTGAAAATCATTCTTCTTTCTGGTCACTTGATAAAGAGGGCGTACAATCTGTCTGTAATCTAGAATATGCATTCTCCAGAAACCCACAACACCTAAGAAGGCTTGTGTTTCCTTTTTGTTAGTTGGTGGGGACATAGCTGTTATTTTGTTGATCACCTCTATCGGGATCTGGCGACGCCCATCTTGCCATTTAATCCCTAAAAACTGGATCTCCTGGGCAGGTCCCTTGACCTTGCCTCTTTTTATGGCAAAACCAGCTTTCAGAAGAGTTTGGATTATTTTCTCCCCTTTGTCAAAAACTTCTGCTGCTGTATCACCCCACACAATGATGTCATCAATGTATTGCAAATGTTCTGGAGCTCCACCCTTTTCTAGTGCAGTCTGGATCAGTCCGTGGCAAATAGTAGGACTGTGTTTCCACCCTTGGGGCAGTCGATTCCAGGTGTACTGGATACCTCTCCAGGTAAAAGCAAACTGTGGCCTGCACTTTGGTGCCAAGGGAGTAGAGAAAAATGCATTAGCTATGTCTATGGTGGCGTACCACTTGGCTGCCTTTGACTCCAGTTCGTATTGAAGTTCTAGCATGTCTGGCACAGCAGCACTCAGAGGTGGCGTAACTTCATTTAGGCCACGATAGTCCACAGTTAATCTCCATTCTCCATCAGACTTTTGCACTGGCCATATAGGACTATTAAAGGGTGAGCGAGTCTTACTAATCACTCCTTGATTTTCTAATTGTCTAATCAGTTTATGAACGGGGATCAGGGAGTCTCGATTGGTGCGATATTGTCGTCGGTGCACCGTGGCAGTAGCAATTGGCACCTGTTGTTCTTCAACCTTCAGCAACCCCACAACAGAAGGATCCTCTGAGAGGCCAGGCAAGGTAGACAGCTGTTTAATGTCCTCAGTCTCTACAGCTGCTATACCAAAGGCCCATCTATATCCTTTTGGGTCCTTAAAATACCCTCTCTTGAGGTAGTCTATGCCAAGGATGCACGGAGCATCTGGGCCAGTCACCATGGGGTGCTTTTTCCATTCATTTTTAGTTAGGCTCACTTCGGCCTCCAATACAGATAACACTTGAGATCCTCCTGTTACTCCTGAAATACTGATAGGTTCTGCCCCTTTATGATCCGATGGCATTAGGGTGCACTGTGCACCAGTGTCTACCAGGGCTCGATACCTTTGTGGTTTTTATGTGCCAGGCCATCGAATCCACACAGTCCAATAAACTCGGTTGTCCCTTTCCTCCACCTGGCTGGAGGCAGGGCCCCCCTAATTAAGAAATGGATTTGTGCTGCTCACAGGGACTGGACCTTCATTTCTCCTATTCACACTTGGGAAAAAGGAATTTGAGGCCCATCTACTGTGACTGGAGTCCTGCTCACTGGTAACTGGAGCAGCCATCCTCCTAGAAAAATTCTCTCTGGTATTTCTTTTAGCCTGCAACTCATGTACTCGTGCCTGTAGGGTACTGGTAGGTTGTCCATGCCATCTGTTCATGTCCTCCCCATAACCACGCAGGGCAAACCACAGGATACCTCGTGATGTGTTCCGTTTCCTTTGAGCTGGTCCTGTAGGAGGGCGTTTCCTCCTAAAGGCTGCAACGCGGGCCTGTGTAGGTAGAGAGTCAAGTTTATTCTCTATCCTGGACAGTTTGTCTGACAGTTGTTTCAATGAGTCCTTGTTTTCCTTAGTCAGTTTTTCCACAGCTGAGATGTGGGTCTGCAGTGGGGAAGAAATACTATCTTCATACTGTCGCATACAGTTAGCCATTTCACCCACAGTAGAACGTGCCATAGCATCTTCTCCCCAGACTAATATTGACAACGTATGGGTGTATGTCGGTGGAGCATTCTTCACAACCTTCCAGAACATGGATCGGTTGCATTCCACTTCATCAGGATCTACAGGATCTACAATGTCCTGTGGGTGTCTATAAATTATCTCTTGCACAGCTAGTTGTCTAAGGTAGTTAATACCTTTTTCTATAGTGGTCCATTTGCTCAGGTGGCTCATAACATCATCTTTATAGGGATACCTGCTCTTTACAGCTGACAAGAGTCGCCTCCAGAGACTGATAGTGTTTGACTTTCTTGCGAGCGCCTTATCAATACCACCATCTCTGGACAGGGATCCCGACTGTCTGGCTTCTCTACCGTCTAATTGCATGCTATCTGCCCCGTTATCCCAGCATCGGAGCAGCCAGGTAATAACTGGCTCACCATCATAACGGCTGAAATCTTTCCTTATATTTCTCAGGTCCTTCAGGGGTAAGGAGTGGTAGGTTATCTCTACATCCGAGTCCTCCTCCTGTGATAGTTCTGCTTTAGAACGACCTTTCTTCTGTGATGGGTCTGCTTTAAAATGACGATCAAGGGAACCCCCATCTGTGTCAGGCCCTGACTCTGCCTGAGAAGGGCCCTCACCTGGGTCATATGATGGCTCTGCCTTAGAAGGCTCTGAGTCATCATCCTTCTCTTCACGAGCTGATTTCTTTTGGTATTTCTTCCTGGTTACAGGAGCAATTGGTACAGATTCGTTAGATGCTGGGGTCTGAGTAGATGCAGTGGCTGTCGTGGGAGTGCTGAGACTCGTTAGATTCTGAGTAGCTGCAGTGACCATCTTGAGGGCTGTAGCAGCTGCGGTGCGAGCTGTAGCGGCAGCACAAGCTGTAGGATCTGAGGTGGCTGCACAACACCTACAACTGTCCCTGCACCGATATTTAATCTTATCCCACATCAGAAACACATTCAGGACAACCGAAAATAAAAACATGCCACCTAGACAGCACCATCCGAATTTCACAAAATCTAGAGGAATCAGCTTGGCAGAAAAGGAGAAGGTACTATTTCCCAAAGTAAAATTGGAAGTGTAATCATTAACACAATCAGCTAAAGGACGCCCGGAGCCCGCAGATAAAATCGCTGCTACCGCAGTAGAGAATCTTCACACAAGATAGAAACACTAAACCTAACTTTTTAAGTTCTTCCAGTTATAAACTATGTACATGCTAGGTTAATACAAAAAAAATATATTTTCTATTTTATATGTAAAAACGTGCAGACACCTACAAGACCATCTCTTAAAAAATTAGTAGGCATGAAATCTTGTTTGGAAACGTGGGTTTTTTACAAGTCCAGATACTGTGCTATTTTGCACATTATATGAAAGACTAGTTGTGTTCAGTATATCCTAAAAAACAACACATGTAATATACATCTAGCTAGAGAAATAGGACAGATGCTTGCAGATGGTAAACACCTTCAAATTTATAGGTACTATGTTGCACTTTTGCTCATCTACTTCACATGTCTTTAGTTCCCACATTAATTATAAGCTTGTTTTAAAATGACAAAAACATTACATGAAATGACAATAAACTTCACAGCCAATGTTTAATTGCATCATAAAACCAAACATGTAAAAAAAGTTTATGAATTTTCATAGTAACTCTTACAATTATAGTTCTGAATCTTACTTTAATGAACATAATTAAATCTTGTGGCTGCTTTTAGAAATACTGTACTTCAGCTGAAAAAGATTCTTAATCTGAAGTTTAGAAATCCTGCAGATAATTCTACATCTGCATTAAAACCAAATGACAGCAAAATTACATCATCTTTCAGAAGTATCATTGGCTTGTGTTCCTGGCCAATTTCCAGTTTTGCGTTTATGCTCTTTTTATATGTCTTTCAATATACAAAAAGACTTAAAGGCATACGTGTCACTCAGATTTATAGGTGATGTACATGACTTGTACTGTCTCTCTGTGCAGGCATAAATTGCATTTGGAATGGTGGCTTTTTTCCCCCTTTTTACCTTAAGGCATATATTTTATAGATTAAAATAATCTGTACAGCACAAATTCCATGTGCATATACATACACTTGACTTTATATCAGACTTCATACCTTTGTTCCCTTACTGGGAAGAACAACTGTGAGGTGTCCTCCCTGCCCCATAACTTTCCCTTCTCTGAGTCTTGTGTCATGGCACACTTTGTACGTCCACTGCAGCACCTATTCTTGTACTAGGTTGGCATTCCCACTTTGCATGTTCAGGAAGCCCATGACACGCTGCTGCATCATGCCAGCATATGGAAGCATGAGCCCTCTCCTAAGGAAGCCTCTGGCTGTGGGTAGCACTCCATCATATAATCCACTATACAGTCATGTTCCCATCATGTGGACTATATTGGGGAAGAGGAGGGGTCTGTAATTTACATTTGTCCATATAATATATTGTTTAAATGAGGTAACATCAAAAAATGCAGTTGGAAGGAGAAATGATACCCTTGAAATCATGAGATGGTCTCTAATGATCAGATATTGAGAATGATGAATGTTCATGATTTTTGCTCAAGTCAAGTGCAAGTCACTCATATGCTGCACAGAACTGGGTTCTCAGTGCTCCATTAGGTCTCCATTATGGAGTATTGTCCTTTATGAATTAATCAGAGCACTGTAAAACTACTCTGGTGCGCCCTGATTATCAAATAAAGCATGTACACTACTGAAATGAATTCACAGATGAACGGACCAAAGTCAATAAAAATGTTTTAGTCAAGCTGCTTCTTGTGTCACCAAATCCACAAGTAAATAACTTGACGCTACAAACAGCATGAAGAACATATCTTGAAAACATGTACTTAAAACAAATAATGTGAAAACAATTCAATAGCCCCGCAGAAGGATTATGTCATAAATAATCTAAAGATAAGAAAGCTTTCACAGTTAATGATACAAAGATCACAGGCTTTGCAGAGTGTTGGTGACTTTAGCTTTACATATTGGCTGTGCTTTTTTGTTCATTTTTTATGTATATTTCAGAATGGAGACTATCATCCACATTTAAATAATAGATTAAAGAAAAGAAAAATATCAGTTCTGCCATAATATAATAAATAAGTTTTGTAGCTATATTATATACAATGCAGAGGTCATGCCTTTCATCCCACACAAAACAACAGTACTTTCTAATGCAATGGATAATATCTAATGCATGTTAAATATCACCATATTGCAAAAACTAGATTCAAACCTAATCATTTTTGTCTTCCATTATCATCATAAGTGATGCAAAGTCTGTAAATAATTTGCTTAAACAGTGTGGATGTAAGACATCAAATTTCTCCTAATAAGTCTTAAATGATTGTATATCCGCCAGAACAGCCACCTTTCTTTTGCAGAAAAATAAGCATATCGCAAAATTAACTATGTCGTATCAAGAAGGGCATGTCTGCAAAATCACTTTCCTTGAGGTCCTTTAATATTGCAATTCCTTTCTTTACTCAGCCCCAAATAATCCCAAATTCCCAAGTCACCAGTGTAGTGATGCAGCCAGAAGAATACTGAATGAAGAGTTTGCGATCTACATGGTTGCTTCTTTCTCCCATATGTAGATTTCACGTTGAACAGTCTATGAGCACTTACCAATAACCTATGACAGAGTATCCACGATTACTCAAGGGCATCCCTCCATACCATGAACACTGTGCAAGTGCTCTACAGAATAACTAATCCATGTAGAAGCAATCAGTGCATAAAGTGAAGTGCGCACTTAATCATAATTATATAATAGTGCATTGTTTTGTCCACTTGAAATATTATATGCACTTGTTTGGGAACTATACCTTTATTGAGATAAGGGTGCAGAAGCGTATAGTTCAACAGCTTCTCTAAGTTCACATTCCAGATTTGACTATCAGTAACCAATGAATTTGTGTTGTGAGCAAGACCCTACATGAGTACAGGAGACCTTTGAGCTGGGGACGGGAGCCCTGTTCAGTGTGCCATGATCCACATGGAACAGTTTGTCCGATGCTGCAGCAGAGGTTCTCAGCATCAGAAGCCATGTAAGATTGCTATCACCTTTTCTATAGTTTCCATCATTTACTCAATAAATTAGTCAACCAGCTTTGAGGGATAGTGCCTTTCTTACTGAGATCCTAAAAGAACCGACACCTGCTCAGTACAAAATAACCAGAAATAGGTGTTAAAGAAAACGGGTGTCGAATGAAAACAGACACGAGTATTAGAAGGTCATGATCAGAGCTGAAAGCAACCTGCTTTTTTATTTTGTCACTTACAATCTTTAATTCAAAAAGCCACATAAGCAACAGGAAGTTATCTTTTATATTTGGGTTCCTGGATGGGCAACAGGGTTCTTTTTTGGGTGCTACCCTAGAGTAATGTCTATTTAATTGCTGTGGTTTTTTAATTGTAGAACTTCAAATAGATACCAAATACCTAATTCTTATACACAACATACCTGTTACTGAACTAGTAAGAGGCTGCAGTCAGAAGTTTCCGCACTGACTGAACTAGCCTCTCCAAAGATTTGTAGCCAGCTTTGAAAAACATACCTGGATTGTTCTGGATTTTAATTTTACTGTCTTAGATTGTATAATTTTTTATTTAACCAGAATATACCTTAGTCAGTTTAAAAAAGAAAATCCCAAAACAATGCCAGAGAACATTGTTAGGAAGAACACACAAAGTACTGGACTAATTTTGCATTAGGTTTTTATCATGCCTTGTGCTGCAGTACCAGGAGGGATTTCACAGGCATAGATTAGAATAGAAATGAGTCAACTATAAACCCCTGCCTTGGGATGTCAAATACCTGCCTGTCATCTGAACTTTGGCTTATCTAATTTCACCCTGCTTGTCCCTACTCATAGTTATATATGCTGCATTTTACCTTAAACGTGCTATTTAAAACATAGTACAAAAATTTCAGCATTGCTGTGCCACTTCTTTGTAACTAAAACCAATGTATCATTTATGCTAATAGCAAAAGGAAGGCTAATATATTTCATCTGCATGTTAAAGACTGCATTCTTTAGTCAAATAAGCCACAAACTCCTTCCAGTCCAGTTAACATATTTTTCTCTTGATTAGAAAGTTGTGTCAGGTGTTTTCAAAGACTTAAAAGAACATTTATCCAGGCTACTTCTTTACCTGCAGTAATTCTTATTACATTAGTCTAAAATATATGTAAGATGAAGAAATCACACTTTGTAATTTATCAACTATCACAACACTGCCATTAGCAACCTAATACGTCAAAATGCATGGCAATCATTTCTGTCTTAATGGAGTCATACGGACAAAGACTAACTCAGCCGTATACTCAATAGTATAACTCAACTATGTAACAGTCTTTCATAGGTCAATCAGCTGGTTTTGTCATGACTGAACTCAAAGCTATATCATGACTTCTCAGAAAGGGCAAAGCAGAACATAGCCATCCTAAAGATCACAGAATCACAGAATGTTAGGGATTGGAAGGGACATCAAAAGATCATCTAGTCCAATCCCCCTGCTGGAGCAGGATTACCTAGATCATATCACACAGGAACGCGTCCAGGCGGGTTTTGAATGTCTCCAGAGAAGGAGACTCCACAACCTCTCTGGGCAGCCTGTTCCAGTGTTCGGTCACCCTCACCGTAAAGAAGTTTTTCCTCATATTTATGTGGAACCTCCTGTGTTCCAGCTTGCACCCATTGCCCCTTGTCCTGTCAAGGGATGTCACTGAGAAGAGCCTGGCTCCATCCTCTTGACACTTGCCCTTTACATATTTATAAACATTAATGAGGTCACCCCTCAGTCTCCTCTTCTCCAAGCTAAAGAGACCCAGCTCCCTCAGCCTCTCCTCATAAGGGAGATGTTCCACTCCCTTAATCATCTTCGTGGCTCTGCGCTGGACTCTCTCTAGCAGTTCCCTGTCCTTCTTGAACTGAGGGGCCCAGAACTGGACACAATACTCCAGATGCGGCCTCACCAGGGCAGAGTAGAGGGGGAGGAGAACCTCCCTTGACCTGCTAACCACACCCCTTCTAATACACCCCAGGATGCCATTGGCCTTCTTGGCCACAAGGGCACATTGCTGGCTCATGGTCATCCTGTTGTCCACTAGGACCCCCAGGTCCCTTTCCCCTCCGCTGCTCTCCAACAGGTCTGTCCCCAACTTGTACTGGTACATGGGGTTGTTCTTGCCCAGATGCAGGACTCTACACTTGCCCTTGTTATATTTCATTAAATTTCTCCCCGCCCAACTCTCCAGCCTGTCCAGGTCCCTCTGAATGGCTGCGCAGCCTTCCGGTGCATCAGCCACTCCTCCCAGTTTGGTGCCATCAGTGAACTTGCTGACAGTGCACTCTATTCCCTCATCCAAGTCATTAATGAATATATTGAATAGTACTGATCCCAGTACCGACCCCTGAGGGACTCCACTAGACACAGGCCTCCAACTGGACTCTGTCCCATTGACCACCACTCTCTGGCTTCTTTCCTTCAGCCAGTTCACAATCCACCTCACTACCCGATCATCCAGACCACACTTCCCCAGTTTAGCTGCGAGGATGCTGTGGGAGACCGTGTCAAACGCTTTACTGAAATCGAGATAGACCACATCCACAGCTTTACCATCATCTATCCACTGGGTTATGTCATGTCCTCATAAAAGTCTATCAAGTTGGTTAAGCATGACTTCCCCTTGGTGAAGCCATGCTGAGTGCCCCTAATGATCCCCCTATCCTTGATGTGCCTAGAGACAGCACCAAGAACAAGTTGTTCCATCACCTTTCCGGGGATGGAGGTGAGGCTGACCGGTCTGTAGTTACCCGCGTCCTCCTTCTTGCCCTTTTTGAAGACTGGAGTGACTTTTGCTTTCCTCCAGTCCTCAGGCACCTCTCCCGTTTCCCACGACTTAGCAAAGATGATGGAGAGTGGCCTAGCAATGACTTCCGCCAGCTCCCTCAGCACCCGCAGGTGCATCCCATCAGGGCCCATGGATTTATGGATGTCCAGATTGCTTAATTGATCCCTGACCCAGCTCTCATCTACCAAGACAGATTCCTCCTCTATCCTGACTTCTTCTGGGGCCTCAGGTGTCCGGGGCTCCTCAGGACAGCCTCCAGCAGTATAGACAGAGGCAAAGAAGGCATTCAGTAACTCCGCCTTCTTTTTATCCTCTGTCTCCAGGGCCCCCACCTCATTCATCAGTGGGCCTACATTGCCTCTAGTGTTGGTTTTACCTGCAATGTATTTGAAGAAGCCCTTTCTGTTGTCCTTGACCTCTCTTGCAAGGTTTAATTCCAAGGAGGCCTTAGCTTTCCTAGTTGCCTCCCTACATCCTCTGCCAACAGACTTAAATTCCTCCCAAGTGGCCAGCCTCTCCTTCCATGATCTGTACACTCTCTTCTTCCACTTGAGTTTGCCCAGCAGTTCCCTGTTTAACCATGCAGGTCTCCTGGTACCCTTCCTTGACTTCCTACCTGCTGGGATGCTCTGATCTTGAGCTCGGAAGAAGCAGTCCTTGAATGCTTACCAACTCTCTTGGGCCCCCTTACCTTCTAGTACCCTGTCCCATGGGATTTCCCCTAGCAATTGCTTGAAAAGGCCAAAGTTGGCCCTCCTGAAGTCCAGGGTTGTGATTTTGCTAGCTATTCTCTTCCTGCCACATGAGATCTTGAACTCTACCATCTCATGGTCACTAAAGGTAAGAGGTCAGTGGGAAAAGGAGAAGGAAGAGTCAAAATGTGAGTCCTGGAAAGCCAGACCTGTTCCCACTTGCTGGTCCTGCATGCAGAAATATGGCTGGGATATGTTTCCCCTTGGTGAAACAATATCTACTTCTCCCACAGCTCCCTGCCTTTCTTGGCAGCAAGGAAGTTGACTTTCCAAGGCGCTGGCAGAGACAAAGTAAGCAGGGCTGTTTTGCTGCCCTAAGAAGCTGCTCACATCAATCATTCTGGCAGATGGCTCTGGTCAGACTAGCATATCTACCAAACTGGACATAAAGATTACCATCATCCATGCTGGAGCAGTGGACTTGTTTTGAATCGTCACCTGCAAATGACTGACTTGCACAGCTGAGCTCCAGATTTTAACAGGACGAGATTTCTTTTTTTCCTGTTTCATGTGAAGAATATACAAAATTACTAGCACAAATAGGCTGTGAGTAAACCCGTTATTAAATTCACACATCGCCATAATAATAAAATTGAACACAAGTAGATGATAAATACAACAATAATATTAACCCTATAAGTTCATACTATCACTGCAGCAAAGTTACTATCTATCTGCCATGTCTGGCATCTACTTGTCATTCAGGTTGTCATGCGTTAAAGAAAACCTGCAGACACATGTGGAGGGTTAAAACAGAAACCGCCCTTGTGTGCACAGCATGCTCGACCACATATCTTTGTATTCCAGTCTGCAGCAGGGACAAAGGAAGGCAGTTATTCTTAAACCGTAAGTATTAGTTATGAAGTAGGATGCAGAGTGATTAATCAAAGTCGCCCCAGCTCTCTAAGATTTGGGTTCTACACTCGAAAGAAATCTCCATCTTCCTCTCTCTAACCTTTCCCATGCTACAGAATGATCTAGGTAGAGTTGTAGCTGCAGTCTCCAGGCACGAGGGTGAGTTTAAATCTAATATTACAAGAAAACTCTTAAATGGAATTCGCTAAGTACTACCAAAACCATTTTGCAGGTAGGAAGTGTATGTGATTTCACTTCAGCTGAGTTTACAGCTTTTTGAGTGTGTTCTCCACAAATGTTCAAGCAGCTGAATATGGACTGCTGGCTAGTCAATTAATGCTTATCCTGAATCATGCTGCATAATGGTTTTAAAATTGTATTTACCTCTGAAGGTTACTGAATCCATTTTAGACATCAAGAAGGCTTATAAGCCTTTTTTTCCTCACTCTATTCATTAGGTCTAATTAAAAAAGTTACCACTTACATATATTGCCCAGCCAGTGATTTTATGTAAATATTTCCAGAAAGCAGAATTGTCCAAAGAAAGAACAGAAATATGAAAATATTGCATCAATTTTCGAACATGTTTCTATTTTCTGTTTTCATGACAGAGTTTTCAAATTTACATTCAGCCCACATTCAGAACTTACAAGAAGAAGTACTTGGAAAGACAGGTAATTTTAATCCATTAACTGCGGTTGTATTTTGCAAGCTATTTTGCAGTTAGATCTGCAAAATGAACTAACTTATCTGAAATTTATTTACAGTTGCCCAGTTCTACAACACTTAAAACACAGATGATTCCTCAAAGTTGTGGCTCTGGGCCTACATCACACTCTTAGTTGCCATTTTTAAAAAGTTAGCAAATGTCTAAATTTTGTAGTAGTGAGGAAAAGCTGGAAAATGAACTGTTTAGCCTTTCAAGAACAATTAAAAAAATAACCCAAAATAAGACCTTTTTGCCCCAATTTTCTTAAACTGCAAAGATAGCCTCATGACTTTTAGCAGGATGACAAGTAATCATCTGGCAATGTATCAAGCCGGCAAGCAGAGATTCTGGCCAGCTACCCAAGAGCATGGCTGGCTCCTGCCCAGCTCACCTGCTGTCCAGCTCCCAGCTTCCTGACAGCCTCCACCATTCTCTCCCTGGCCAGATGCCTTATCCTTTTACTGGCTGCTTGATTTGTTGCTGGTCTGCACTCTGGCTGCCCAGATGGTTGGTAGAGCACCTTGAGCTTGCTCTCCAGCTCCCTGGATGCCCATGCACCCATCTGGTGTTCAGGATCTCCAGCAGACAGATGGGCCAAAACGGACTGTGCGCCTTTGCCAGAGATTCCAGACTGCTGACATTTCATTACAATGTAAAATAAACCAAAGCCTCTACAACCCAGGATTGCCTGTAAAACAGCAATTCCTTTTTTTACCCCCATCAGCTCTGACTGAAGATTAAGCAGCACAGAAACAGACTGTGGTGCTCTGTTCATTTTCAGTAGCATCCTAGTCCATGCAAAGTTCAGTAAGGTCTTCTTTGGAATAAGATAACACTAAGTTGAAATAAAGGTGTAAGAAAATCATTTATGAAGGTCCATATTCTACATCTCTGTACAGAGATGCAATGTGCAGAACAACTGATAAACAATACTGAATAACCTGTGAGTGTACTCTCCTGCTTCAATGAAAAAAAAAAAAAAAAAATTAAAAAAGCAGTTACCCATCCTAAATCTCAGATTAAACCTGCATGGAGAGACAATGAAATTTAAAAGGGGTTCTGACATTTGTGTAGAAAGTCTTTTTCTAAATCTAATCTTCAGAATCTCATCTGTATATCAAAGGCATACAAACACAGTATTCAGTGGCCTCAGTCAAAATGTATACATGCATTATGTTCTTTCTCATCAACTTGCCACCCCCACTCCTACTGCTGCCACCTCCAAAAGGCAGTGGTGAAAGTTTGTGGAAGAAACCGAAACAATTTTCACTGAAAAAAAGCAAAAACCAAGACACGTTCTATTGCTAAAAGAACTCAGATAGATACACCAAACTATTCTATTTCAATTCACTACTACTATCTTAAGGAAATTAATTAATTGCCTCAGTGCAACAAAAGAGGACATTACTTAGGGAAAAGAAAGACAGTGAAAGCAAAGTTACTCACAAAATCCAGGAGAAAATGCAAGGCTTCAATCAGACTTCAGAGGGGAGGATCTATAGCTTTTTATTCACGATTTGAGCTGTGTTACAATCACCTTTCCCTCTCCTTTCCCTCTGTATTACAGCACTAAAAGATAGATTTTTGGAGATTCTGGGATTGGTTTCATTATTCCAGTTCTCATAACCCATAACACCAAAGAATTTTTACAGGAAAGTTACACAGTAATTTTCATAGGCATTAAATAATCTTACAGTTTATTCAAAAGCCTAGACCAAACTGGATCCATAAAATTGACACATACTTAGCACTGAGTCTAATAAAAAGTATGATAAGGAATGATGTAGCTTTATTACTCATGCTCTTCCTTGGATGAGTTTAGAAACTATTAAGAAGGTAAAGAAGTACAACTGAAACCTTCATGCTTTTCATATTCCCTATTAGCAAAACTGCCATAGATTTATTTCATTCTTGACTCAGAACATTCGAATGATAAATGGTTGGGACTGCCCCAATTCCTGATGGGCCCTAACACAGCTTAAACCTAGGGAAAGGAAACAAGGATGAAAGAGGCTGCCAGGGAAAGGTTTTACCATGTTCAAATCTCGTTTCCAGCATACACAGAATTGGATAAGACATAATCATGCAATGTCACAGTCTACATTTATTAAGCCACTCCAGGAAATAAATATTAAGGAGCAATGCATATTCCTCTTTACTAGGCTATGTAATACAGAACAATTCAACCACGGAGAAAGCACCCTCATTTATTCTGAACAAAGACAAAATATTTTTAACAGAGTAAGAAAACAAACACATACTACCTTTTTTAATGAAAAAAAAGGCTTTAAAAATTTTTAAGCTAGGAAGTGTTGAATTCAAATCTTATGAAGGTAAACTAAGCGTATTTTGAGATTTGTGAATAATATATAACAGTACTCAGACAAGCTCATCTCTTCATATTGCCTTGGAAATCTGCTATATGAACTAACAGCCATCTTATTTGCTGAAAATGGGTGTGTGGCATAACTTTCAATTTTTAGGTGAAACTGTCATTTCAATGCATCACATCATTGTGCAATGTAACTATATGACATGCTGAAATGATAAAATGCCAGCTCTCAGATGCAGAATTGAAGAAGGAAAACATTATTTTGAGATAGAAAAATTGCTGTTAGGTTATACAGCAGTTCTTCCCTCTCCCTCTCCTCCCCACTTCCCTCCTCCAGAAAAAGACATCAATAATTTTTATTCTTAAGATATTCAGCAGTGTCATCAGGAATGTTGTTACATGTACCTGAGAGGTTCTTGCACAGTTGTTGTTTCTGGGTAAGGAATGAAAGGGTTGCTTGATGTATTGAAATGTTTAATCTGTTGCTGTATGCATTTTTTTATTCCTGCATTTTAATGTAGCAGCTCCCAGATTTTCCAATCACAGAATGACTTTCAAACATCCATCTTTCTTGCAAGATCAACACAGGCACTGAGACTGACAGTTTGCAGATTTTTCTTTTAAACTTCATGAGCCAGCTAGACCACTTTCCATGGCAGTACGAATCACTAAGACTAAAGTTTGGGAATCAATGTGTTGAAAAACAGAATTTAGAAATAAAGAGAAAAGAACAGTGTGATTTCAGGCTAATATTATAATGGAAAAAACAAGGAGAAGGACAACATTAATGGTAGCTTCACAGTGAAATTTTCCAAATATTTCTTCAAGTTCCTTTAGGCCTCAGTTAAGATCTGCTGTCTTCAGCAGTGGAGGATTAGGACCAGCACATATTAGCAGTCTTGACTCACCATGCAAACTGCTGGTGAAAGATAGAACTACATGGCAGATAGATAGCCAATATTTACACAATAGATTACATTCATGTTCAATGTAAAAATCTAATTTTTTGTCTGTCTTGCTTCAACATTGGTTCTGAAAGTTATTTTTTTGTTTAAAGATGGGACAAGAATAGCAATACTGCATGATATTTATGCAAAGTCATATATATTTTCTTTTTTTCCTTGACGGAAAAAAACCCTAACACCTTGCTAAATTTGATGCACACTCTTCACAAAAAAGTATTTAGACACAAAACAGCTGGCCCAGCACTCTCTCACAGCAAAACTGCAGTGCCATGGGCAAACTGAGCTCTCAAAGAAAAATAGTTTATGGCAGAGGGGGATGTGTACAGATTCCTTCATTTTCATGTTCCTGCACTAGCAAACAAGGAAGTGATGGGACCTTGTCCAAACCAGACTGTAATTAAAAGACTAGGTCTTGCATACTTGCCAACAGGTCTTGCACACCTTGTGAATGCATGGAGTTGTATGGATGGCCTCTTCCATGGAGAGATATTGGCCCGAAAGTACAGTATGAACCACTGAGAAACAAAACTGATGGCATTTACATTGATTCAGATGAATCTGTAACTCAGGTGACAAGAACAATACAGTTTCTAAGTTTAATGTGCTATCTATCTCGCATATTTCTGCATGTTACCATCTTTATACCATGTCGTGTGACCAGACATGTGAAGGCATTTATGAAGCCAGCAAGAGGGAAAAATAAGGGAAAGCCTGCTCCCATGATGAACAAATTTCTTTTTCTGTTTACCATTATTCAAAACAGTTAGAGTTCTATTTTTTACTAACATATTTTTGAACAAAATTGAATCGTTAACCAATTTTCCAAATTGTTTTTCAACTCAATTGACAAATTTCATACATATGATTTATTCACCTTCCAGAAAGAAGCATTTCAATTTTTGTAGCTGGGAGACTTTTTAAGAAAATATGCATTTTTAAATATACATACATGCATATACACACACAGACATAAATATATATTTATATGCCTATAAATACACAAAGGCCCACATGAGAATGAAATATTCTAGTTTTACCGGAGTTGTTCCTATTAACACAAAGCAATTCAGACTTCTTTCCTGTTTCTTTTTTTTGTTCCATTTTAGAAGTATAAACTATATATAAAATTGCAGAATATCTCATAAAATAGAAAATCGAGTTCTGTTCTGTTCTAAATCATTATTCCACTGTACTGTTTTGTGCCTCTGTGATCAGCTGTAACTCATTCACTGCCCTCATGTTGCTTATCTCACACTATGATGGCACATTTGCAACTCAAATTCCATTCACAGGACACTAAGTATAGAATCATAGAATCATGGAATCGTTTTGGTTGGAAAGGACTTTTAAGATCATCAAGTCCAACCGTTAACTTAACTCTGCCAAGTTCATCACTAAACCGTGTCCCTAAGCACCACATCTACTTGTCTTTTAAATACTTTCAGGGATGGTGACTCAACCACATCCCTGAACAGCCTGTTCCAATGCTTGATAACACTTTCAGAGAAGAAATTTTTGATATCCAATCTAAATCTCCCCTGCCACAACTTGAGGCTATTTCTTCTCATCCTATGACTTGTTACGTGGGAGAAGAGACCAACACCCACCTTGCTACAACCTCCTTTCAGGTAGTTGTAGAGAGTGATAAGGTCTCCCCTCAGCCTCCTTTTCTCCAGGCTAAACAACCCTAGTTCCCTCAGCCATTCCTCATAAGGCTTGTGCTCTAGACACATCACCAGCTTCTTTACCTTTCTTTGGACTCGCTCCAGCACATGTTAGTGTCATTCTTGTAGAGAGGGGCCCAAAACTGAACATAGTATTTGAGGTGCAGCCTAGACAGTGCCGAGTACAGGGGGACGATCACTTCCTAGTCCTGCTGGCCACACTATTTCTGATACAAGCCAGGATCATGTTGGCCTTCTTGGCCACCTGGGCACACTGCTGGCTCATATTCAGCTGGCTGTCTATCAACACCTCCAGGTCCTTTCCCACTGGGCAACTTCCCAGCCACTCTTCCCCAAACCTGTAGCATTGCATGGGGTTGTTGTGACCCAAGTGCAGGACCCGACACTTAGCCTTGTTGAACCTCATACAGTTGGCCTTGGCCCATCGATCCAGCCTGTCCAGATCCCTCTGCAAAGCCTTCCTACCCTCAAGTAGATCAGCACTCCTACCCAGCTTGGTGTTGTCCGCGAACTTACTGAGGATGCACTCAATCCCCTCATCCAGATCATTGATAAAGATATTAAAGATAACTGGTCCAAATACTGAGCCCTGGGGAACACCAGCTGTGACCACTTGTGGTCACACCACTTGTGTATCCCACTCTTTACCCATATCCTAAGACCTTTAAATTAAGACATCAGTCATTATAACATTTTACATAAACATCACCCAGAAAAGCACCCACTGCTATTCACATTTCATAAGAACATTATTATTCAACTTTTTAGCATCTTTTTACTGCATCTGAATTCTCACCCATACTACAGTCAAAATGACAATACAGTACATGACAGGCAATAGTCTGAGTATCTGTCTCGGAAGTTACAGTTACAGTTACTTTTTTTCTGGCTTAAGGGCAAGATTTTCTGACTTTTCTCAGCCATTTAGATAGCTCATCTGTTCAGAGGTGTAAGGCTCTGAGAACACGCATTGTAATTTTCTTTTATATTTCCTCAAGGATTAGCTTTTGACCTCCTAACAAATTTCTGCTTTTCCTCCTTATATTCAGATTAATTTTGCATTTTCTTCTTTGTCCTCCCTCCAACAGGTAGCTATCTTCAATGACATGCTTTATACAGTAGTACAATCTAGGGTTGTTAAATTTCAGAAGAAAGGTAGTTGAATTCTAATGAGCAAGAGGGATCAGCAGAGACCATTTCAGGTGACAAAACGTAAGACTTGTTCACTTTCAAACTAGCAATGTTGAAGTTAAAATGAAGTATGTAAGTTCCAAATTTCTATGAACATTAAAAAAAAAAGTAAATTCATGCTGTTTGGACACATGTATTACAACAGCTCTCAAGGACCGTCATTGCTGCTGATGATAACATATGCTTACGTGCAGATGTTTCCCATGCTCCTATGAAACACAGCATGTGGAACGACATGAATTCCAGTTCTGACAATTTTTTTCCCTAATGTTAATTATTTTAAATATATTTCTGCAATTACTAATACATTCTAAGCCAACAGGAACATTACTAAGTATTTAAATGTGTCCATACTCATTCAGAGACACAAAACAATAGTGCTTTTTCAGTGTTCAGTCTAGGATGTTTAGGATATGCTGCATAAGGATGCCAGATTTAGATAAAACAACTGAGCTTATTTGGCAGTTAATTTCTGCTAAAGAGGGTGGGCCTTGTCTCTCTTCCCAGCTTTGTCTTCTTCTCCCACACCTTTTAACTACTTCTGCCATGCTTCTGACACCTCAACTAAGCCAAAAGAAAACTATTTGTGCTCCTCCTCCCACCCACTGAGTCTTCTGTCATCTTAGTGAGCTGAACTGGCATGCATATTTAGTACTCCAGAAGCATAAAGGAGCCATAAAAAAAAGGGGAAAGGCAAGAAGACTAGTTGGTCAGGATTAGGAAGGGAAGGACAGGGTGTAGGGCAGTACCACCTGTTCTGCAGGTAAGATTTTAAACTGGCTTAGCTTTTCTTGTCTCACCACCCTGCATACATACATACAAAAGTTATCCAGATCCTATCCAAGAAAAGCCAATGGAAATTGCAACTATTTGATGTATCTAAAGTTAAGTCACTTTCATAAGATAACCACCTGTGGCTTTAGGTAGCTGTGACTAACACCTTCTCATCTGCACTCCAATTGTTTTAAAGTATTGATAAAACAGTCTGGCGCACTGCTGTTCACTACAACAATGACTATCTTTCCTTCCATCTGCAGAGAAAGAGAAAAGGATATACTCAAACAAGCTTTTAAGCAGAAATCATTATGGTACTTGAAATGACCTTTCAAAATTGTTAGTGAACCAGTTATCAACACTTAAAGTTTCATTCTTCTCACTGCATCCGGCATATTTTTTTTTCACAAATAACTTCGCTAATTATCATTAAAAGCATTTACTCTGAAGTCTAAAAAGCTACGCACAATATAGCTGATTAGAAGGCATGTCACTGAAGTGTGTCTTTTTCCTTCCAATTCTGAGACCCAGACCTATATCCTGAATATGTCAGTATAATACACACAAACGAAGAAATATTTTCCTATTAGCATTGATTAAGATATTTCATAGCAGCTATTATCAATGCACTATCCCAGATATTCATTTTCCTACTTTACAGCACTAGGGCTGGAAAAGTTAATTGTTAATATGCTTTCTAAGACAAAGAAATACATTGGCCATTGAGAACGGTTATGCTGAGGCTTCTTAGCTTTATTATACAACCTGTAAATCTTCTAACTCTAAATGCACACAATAACACAGAAATATTTCAGACCAGTTCCTCTGCAGCAGTAAATCAACACAGCTCTACTGAAATCAATGGAGCTAGCGTGATTTACAGTAGCTAAAGATCTGTCCTTTCGATCGCAGCCAGTGATATGACACTCAGTAAGGTTATTACAGTAATATTCAGAAATATATTTTCCAGTAAAATACAGTTCTTTGAATAGAGAACAAGGAAACAATGCACAGGAACTGCACTGTTATACTGTTGTAGCAGAGGATTAGCAGTAGGGGCCTGCAGTTCTTCATGCAGACTCTAGCAACCAGTAGGTAGGTACCAAGTCAGGCACTAGACCTAACCTGGCTGCCTGTTCCTACTACAGTCCATTAAGAGAGGTAGGCTCCACATGTCCCCTGTTCCGCCCACTGGTATGAACATCCAGGGATGCTTGTTGATTTCCCCTCATTGTAAGTGAACCTATGCAGCTGGTTTACAGCAGACATCCAACTCCCAGACTGCCACAGGAGTCCCATCACCAGCCAAGGTGCTCAGCTTCCTCTGCCTCTGTCTTTTCCAGAGGCAGAGAGGTTGATAAGGTCTTTCCTCATCAGTCTCTGCAGGTGGGTTTAAACTTCTGCTCTGATTGACAGAAGATTCTTAACTTCAGCACTTCAGATGCCTGAAGCCACCAAGTCCAGTCTGTGACTTGAGAAATTTATATAAACTGTGTTTGTTGGATAAGTACTAAGACTTAGGAGACTTAGAAATTTGCATTAGTTCACACTTAAAACAAATGTAAAACTAGAATAACTTAAGAGTCAAGTAGACCGTGTTATGCAGTCATGCTTGCAGTTTAGTTTAACGATATTTCGGCTTTTGAAGACTTCTTAACTAGCTACTTACTGCTTGCAGAATATGCCCTGGCAAACTGAATGCACTGGTGAATACAATTGAGATGTGTCACTGTAACATATACTCAGGCTTTCTTGTTCATTCTTCATATACTTTTATTCCTTAAAGGCACTTAGAAGCTGAACATATTACAGCAGGTGTTTTTCTTAGCAATTTTGCCAAATATTTTTGAGTGACTGTATGCCTGTTTTGCTGGCCAAGCCATGTCCTCCTTGTGGTTGATCAAATTACCGGAGCTCATCTTGAAAACTCTGGTTTAAGAAGGCTTTAAAATATATTAAAAAAGAGACCTAAGATACCAAATGTTCTCAGAGCACCACAAAGATGACTGTGGTTTGTTGTCTTTTTTTTTTCCCCTGTAACATTAATGTAACTATCCTGAGTTAAGGATATAAGCAAGAGAAGGATATAAGGATATAAGGAGAGAGAATGTTTTTCCTGTAGCTGGAAAAAGAAACAGAAGACCCTCTGTCAATGTATGCTGTGAAAAAAGAAGAAAAACTTCAAGAAGTCCTTTTATTTGCTGTTGACTGGAAAAGGAGAACATAAAGATAACAAGGAGAACTAATTTAGAAGAGTTTCAGCTCGGGTGAATGCACTGTTTTTGTAAGCCAACACTTAGCACTCTATAAACTTACAGGTGACTTTGGAGCTTTGTTTTTGTAAACGTTTTGGCTGTTTAAAATTTGTAATAAAATAAGGGATTATTTCCTCCTTTGCTAATGAGCCTTACACATGTCTTACCACACAACTTGACAAGATTAGGGATTAGAGAGAGAATGTTTAATTACTTTCCCAAGCTATTTCATGTTTGCAAAGGCTGCTTAGAACTGTGGATGAGAAGAGAATAATTATCAGTTAATTAAATAATCTTTAAAGAAAACAAGAGCGTGTTTCATCTTTGAACTGTATGTATGCCAGATAACACAATATTCTTGGGTTCAAACAAAACTCAGAAATCACTGAAAGATAGTTGAGTATCTGGTATCTGTTATATCAGTTCACTGCATTAATACAAGTGCACTAGAGGCAAAAAGACTACATGGATGTTCTGTGATGCACTATCCCCTGTTAAAACCTCATTTTTTTAGGTAAGTACTTTGGACTGGCAAAAATACAGTCACGGAGAGGAGAAACTGAATTTACACCCTAAAAGTACCAAGGGAAAAATAAGTAACATTGCTTTAATAGATGAAGAAGCAATTAAGTATTCTCTGTTATTTCTTACACTGATTCAAAGTCAAGGTCTCAGCTACATTCTTCAGTGGCATTTTGAAGACATTGACAGAAATTCACTGATGTGTTCCTTTTGAAGCAGGGGAGACAGGAACATAAAGGAATAACTCTTTAACGTATTACCAATTGCTAAGATACGGTCTCTTATTTGGACAGAGACATATAAACATATGAAGTCATTAATTCAAATGTTCAGGTAAATTATTCATAATAGAACTAGATAATTCTAGTACAAGATTGTACCTTGTTAAATCTGCCCTAAAAGACCTTCTTTAAAACAGCACCTCTATAGCACTTTATTACTTGTTATTGTACTTTAAAAAAAAAAAAAAATTCAGTGGGAGCTTTTTCTATTGAAATTCATAGATTTTAGCCTTATTGATGGAAGAAAGCAGAAAAATTCTTAGATTGGAGAAAGAGGGAAAAAATATTATTTCCCAGATGGGATAAAATTAGCTTTACTCCTGTCAGCCTAAGAATTACTATAAATTCTGGGTTTTTGTTAATGTGTCTGAAGGTGTGTTAACTCCATTCTAGAAACTAACTTTGATAATTAAAGATATTTAAACGAACCTTGATGGGAGTCAAGAATAAAACAGCCATGACCTATTACAGAATAAGCTAAAATCTAAAAGCTGTAAGTCTTGGCATATATCTTTGGCATGAATACTTTCTTTACCTTAATATATATAGCCATAGATATATATTTAGCTATAAAGTCAGTTACAGTGCATATTCATGTAATATTAAATAATTTCATGATATTGTGATGGGTTGACCCCAGTCAGCAACTAGGCACCCACACAGCCACTTGCTGACTACCCCACTCCCTCCAGCAGGACAGTGGAAAGAACAGGAAGAGAAAAAGCAAGAAAACTTGTGGGACAAAATAAAGGTAGTTTAATAAGTGAAGGAAAGATTGGGGAAGGGCAAGAGAAGCAAAGGCAAACCCCTTCTCACAAGCAGACTGATGCCCAGTCAGTCTCTGAGCAATGAACACCTTGGAAGACAAACCCCCACTCTGTTCTTCTCGTTACCCTGATTTATTACTAGCATGATGTTATACGGTATGGAATATCCCTTTGGACAATTTGTGTCCCCCCCGCCATCTTCTTTCCTCTCCTCCATCCCCTTGAGAGTGAACTTTGCACACTCTCAATGTGTCTTTTTCCTCTGTCTTTGGACCCATACATGAACATGCTGATCTGTTCCTCTTAGGATTAAGGAAAGACATACAACTGGTTTATTCTCTGTCTTGTCAACCCTCCATAAGAAATGCCCCAGGAGCATACAGTGAAGCATCTGCAGTTTTCTCACTGATTCTGTTCCTTGGCAGCCCACAGTACCCACACAGGTGAAGTCATTAGCTTTCTGAGTGGCAGTGTTATTACAGGGCTTTGAGTGGTTTTTCCCTTTTCCTTAAATGTATGGACTTAGGAATATGCTTGCTCTTTGCTTGCTGGAAAATCCACTACTGCTGTGGGTAAAACTTAGTGTACCACTAGAGACATTGGACTTATATTCTTCACTTCTGCATGAAGTCAGGATTTTGAAGAAAAGACAATATATGTATTTCTTCATGAATTGGAACCTTTTGCATCTAGGAGGTTCACTAGTAAAGACTGTAGGACTGCTATGTTGTGTGGTATCAGTGGCAGGCTTCCTTTCACAGCTGTGTTCACACTGATAGGGATTCAAAATCACATGTGTAACTGCCTTATGTCCTCTCTCTGATGTTCTGAAAGCACTCTGTCCTACTTTTACCAGTAATCTTACATACATAAGTTCATCTGCACAGAGTCTTTCTAAGTGGGTGTGTAATCCTGTGAGGTTCCACCCGCCTCTGGTTGCTCTCTGAGTCATTCAAACGCCTGGTTTCTGAAAATATATTTTTGCTGCATCAGATTCATGACCTTTCATACTGATAAGATGCTCTACAGTTTTTTCCCTGCCCCCAATCCTAAGCAAGTTTAATGGATCAGGACAGCAGGCACATGAGCTGTCAGGGTTTACTCAACCCAGTCAAGTATTCTAAATCAATATCCTTTGTCGACACTTCCTAGTTCTACTTAGATGTACATGAGATGCTCCCACTTGTTCTGCAGACAACTAACAATACTGCAGACCTTTCAGTCAGTCATTCTTATTGAAATAGCTTATGCATCTCTGAACTGATGTGAATACTATTTTCCAAAAGTGAACATAAAAATGTAAATTCACATACCTCAGCAGAAATTTAACTCTTCCACCAGTTAGTACTGTAGTCCGTGAATGCTTGATGAGTATCTTCTTTCATTTCTATATATTTTACAAATTTTACAGTAAACGTAAAAAGCCCCCAAGTTACCAACAAGATCATGCTGTCATCCTATCCTTCAGTCTTCACCACTAACACCTCTTAAAAAAAAAAAAAAAAAGGAAGAAAAATAAAGAAAAAAAAAGAAAAAGACCTTAAAAAACTTGAGAGTTAAGCTCTAAATATAAGGGCTTTGGGTCCTCCTCATTTCACTTGGCCTACAAAAGACTTACATCTCTGCACAGCTGAGAATATTACAGGTAGCCACAGATCTTTATATGCTCATCCACAGATCTTTGTATGCTAAGGAGTCAAATAGCCTAACTTGGTGTGTTAAAATCAAAAGAACATAAGATGTACTAGATCAGACAAAGGTCTAGCTGGCTTGGTGTTCTGTCTCAAACATTGGTCACAAGCAGATCATTAAAAGACAATAAAAACAGAACCAATGAAGGACATTTCCCATTTACTCATGTGCTCTCCCAGGCTCCAAGTATTTTCCATACAGTGCACTTATTCAGTAGGATGTATATTTAGTATATCTATGAAATACATGGTATCAGTTTATATTTAGTATCCTTAAATGGCTTTCTCTCTCATGCTTTTTTCCAGTAACCTCTGGGTCTAGGTAATCTTTCACCATCTGCAACATTCTCAGGCAATGAGTTTCACAGCTCTACTTCCCGCTATGTGAAGAACCATCTCCTCTGGTTTGTCTGAATCTAGCTCATCCTAGTTCTGTTTGATTACACAAAAATAAAACTTTTTTTTGCAAGTTGTTGGAGGCTTTACATAGATCTAACTTGAAATCTTTAATATCACTGCAGCAGGGAGAGAGGAAAGCAGAAAAATACAAGAAAGGTAGAGCCTAGACTCACTGCTTTTTCAGTCTTGGTGTTATATGGTGCGAGTTAAAGAAACCAGAGAACAGCTGTAATTCATGCTGATCTAGCAGATCTCCAAGGAGAACTGTTTAACTTCTTCTCTGATCCATCAAGGGTCATGTCCAGCTTGCTCCATTTGCTCTGTGTTATGACTCTAACCATTAAGCGATTTTTTTCATGACGTAGCTGTCCATATTCCTTGTCTGTTCCCTGAAACGCCCCATTAAGTCTTCCTAAAATGGCCAGTGCTTCCTCCAGAAAGTTCACCAGACTTACTGTCCTTGTGTTGCTGTTTTGATTTCCTCCTAAATGCTCATATCATGATAGGTGCGTTCCAGACATGCTCGTGCCCTTCCTCATTCCCTCTTATGCATGCTAAATATATTGAAAAGATTGGGAGAGGAAATTCTGCTGATGGCAAGGGTACCATAGCACTTCTTTCATTTCTAATCACATCTCTCATTTTTAACCAGCCAGTAAAAAGATCACACTAGTCTCTTCTATCTGCCTGGAGTTTTTCCTTTTTGTGTAAGCCCTTGCAATACTTCCAAATTTCTAATCGTTATAATCTTTCAGGATCATTTAATGGGATCAACAAATACCCCCAGACAGGATTTTTTGTTTGTTTTTGTTTTATTAAAAACAACTATAATAGAGCACATATATACAACGATTACAATCTCCGTTATACTCAGTTTAATAGCTTGATGGAACAGGTGATATTATGATTTATTATATTTGTAACATGACTATAGCATACACAGGATGAATAATTTCTGAAAGAAGATTAAAATATACTCTTAGTTTTTTGGATTGCCTCTTTTTTTTGGCATTGAAATCATATGGGACTCGAATATCCTGTGTGGTGGGGTTTTTTTTAGTAAGGGCTCAGTTTCAACTGACCAGTCCTTTTTATTTCTTGATGTTACAATATAATTTCTAATTATACCAACTTTTTTATTTTAACCAGTCTGAACTAAGATTTTCAGTGTTTCACTGTATATCTGCAGTTAGGGTCCTTTCTTACTACCTATCAACTCATCTGATGCCGAGAATACATTCATTTAACCCTTGTTAGTGAAACAGCTTGAATTGTTTTATGAGGAATAGATGTAGATGAAAATACAAAATAACTGTTCCATTTCTGAGCCCAAGATTCATGCTCCATACTGTGGTACCTGCATTACTTGTGAGCAAGTACCAGCAGTTGGGAATGCTGGAATGATAAAAATGAAGCCTCAGACCTTTGCCTTCATATGTATCATAGATGTACACCACTTGCTGAGTCTTATATCAAAGATTTATTGCTCAGGTGTCCAGTGTAAGAATATGAAGTTCCCACACACCACTTGCAGTTGCACAAACTGTTTGTAGGGTGCAGCTAATTACATGAACTCCATTTATCCAACTATATCTACTATCTGAATGTGACACTGAATTCATGGGAATCTTGGGTTAATGTACAGCAACATGGATTGCAAATCTATAAAACTGAGTCCCTTCAAGAAGCAACTTCTGAAAATATAAGGAACAGTCTAAACTGCTGATCAAACACATGCATCATCAAATCTATGTCAGAGCTTTTTTGAAGGAATGAAAATAAATATTTTATGCAATGCATCCACAGGATATGCTGAATCTACAAATAAAATTCCAGCTCAGATTTTGAGGTGTAAAAAATTGTATTACAGGAAAGGATTTAGGATTTATTCCCTTAGAGAATAAGGCCTAAAAACTGACCAGCTACAATGAAACAGTACATTCTTAGTCCCCAATGCAATAATTCTAAAATAAATCTACTCAGATTTGAGAATATAACTGTACAATTAGCAATGAAAGAAAACCAGAAAACTTAGTGCATGATACCTTGCTTTCAGGTTCTGACTGGTACAAATTCAAGAAAACTATAGATGCAAGATTTTAATTTCTAGATATGTTGAACCCAAATTATTCTAATACATGAAATATAACTGTACATTTCTTTCCAGAAGTGAACCTTTCATTATTTCCTTCATTTATCAACTTGGCAGACTATGATGCTCCCTTCTAACAAACAGCAGGCTTTACCATACCTTTTAAGTTGACCCTTTCAGAGAATGACACTATCAAATAGAGTTTACCACTAGCATAGTTAAATTATAATGAAGAGTCAAATTCCAGCTCAGATGCACAGTATGTCTTCTGAAATCAACTCCCCCAAAGTGAAATAATAAGAAATGAGTCAAGGTATTCTGAAATCAGGCTATGTTTATAAACACAACCAATTCCCTTTCTTCTTCCTCATAACCACAAAAAAAAAAAAAAAAAGCAGCAGTAGAAAAACATTAGCTAGATCTGTGTTTCTCCATATTAAAAATACTTGTCACAAATTTAGTACCAGACATTATTCAGTTAGTCAGCAAAGGAAAAAACACATTGACAAAAAAAATCTTTTGAAGACTATAAAATACAGAAATATAATTCTGTCTCTAAAAGTCATTTCACATTCATCCTTGAACTGGAATTACTTCGGAGGATATGCCAGGGACATGTAACTGTTTACTTGCCCCGTTCTTATATTAAGTGTTCATTTTTGGCCAGTGTTAGAGATACAGTGAAAGGCTTTGGTCCAACTCAGCCACCCATTCTTACAGCATCAACATCTTTTTGAAGTTCTTTAACTCATTGATATCCCACACGGAAGCAATTACAATGTTTCATAGAATAACTTCAAAAATACTGAGCTTATTCCCAATCAGGAAAGTCCTTTCCCAGCTTGTGATAAGAAATGTCTTCTTTTGGAACCTCCTCCTTGCTCAACAGCCTGCAGAGAGCATCTGCTTCCTTCCTGTAGGTCCTGATGTTATTTGACCGAGATTTTGTGGTTTGAAAGGAAAGGAGGTAGATGTCTTCCTCTTCCCCCATTTCATGCCAGAATAAGCCTGTTCTTTCAAAGCACTTTTTTCTTTCTAAAGAGAGGTTGTAGCATGGTGAGAAGGACGGAGATTCGTGTCTCTCAATGACTCCTGCATGAATGAGGGGAAAGAAAAGGCAGAGGAGGAATCTGAACCTAAGCATACTCCAGGGGAAGTTATTGAACTTTACTACCTTGTCCTACTGAACCTTTTTTTCTTCCACCCTAAATTTATCAAGCCCTTTGTGTCAGAACTGGCAGAGGCATTCCCAAACATAGCTTCAGATGTCAGCCTCTTTGTTGCCTTTTTAGGATGTTTTTTCCCCAACAGCTTCAGGGTTTTGATACATATGTCATGTAAGAGCTTAGACAGCAGACCCCTCCTTCTCCAGTCCTAGCACAGCTGGAAAAGGTCAACTTACTACCAATGTGGTGGGACAGGAGGAAATAAGTCAAGCCTTTCCTTTCTGTCATCTTCTTTGAGAGCAATGGAGGACTCCTTCTCAGTTTTTATCTTCTTGCCCTTTGAACCTTTACCATGGGAATCTTCTTGGAGCTGGGTGCTTGTTTCTTTTTTTCTTTATTAAATCTTTTCCTCTATGAACTAGAAAATACTTCTTCCAGTCATTCTTTTATCTCATTCGGGAGAATGAGACAGGCATTCTCTACAGAAGCAATAGGTCTTCTTTCCTTTGTATTTTTCAGACAGGAGAAGGCAAAGAAGCAGCAATGACAGCAATATGCACACACAGCAACCACTTACTGGATATGTGTATATATACGTACACACACACACACAGAAACACCACACTTTGTCCTAGCATTTTCCGCATGCATGGTGTTGGGAGCAGAAGGGGAAAAAAAAAGAAAAAAAAAATTTCATTATTTTTATACAAAAGGACTCAACTGAATTATTCTTTTTCCTCCAAAACAACTTAAGATGGAATTTTAATGTCACAGTCTTAACCATTATTTTAAGTAAAAATTAACCATTAGTGAGAAAAGAAAAATGAATTTGCCTTATTCTGTACTGCACAACTGAGTGCAAACTGCTACAAAATCATAATAGCAATCACAATAACAATAACAACACCATATCTGCTTTGCAGCAATTCAAGTACTTTCACATAAACAGTACCTTGCACCTGGGAATCATCTTTATCAGGATCTCCTGTGGTGCTCTCTTTAGGGAGGAACCTGCACTGAGGGGCAGGAGGGGCAATGGAGCTGGTACTATTTACTGCACACACACATGTGCACATCCTTCTGTTTTCTCAGCAGTTTGTTCGACAGCATTCCTGTCAATTTTGGAGGAGCCATGTTTAAAACTTGTATCAACCATCCTGATAGTGCTTGCTGTTTTATCGAGACAGGGTCTGAGAGAACACGCTCGAGAAAAATATTTCAGACAATTTCACAACAAAATTTGACAGGGTACTATTAAAAAGCAGTTTTTTACAACATTTTTACAACAAATGCTAAAATCAGTTCCTCCACCTCTGTCCTGATAGATCTGCCTCAAGCCACCAAGTGTAACTAGAAAGATGGTAGTGTAACAATCGGTCAAAATATGAAAAATCTCATTTACTGAAATTGAGCTGCATGCAATACTTGATTAATGGGCAGCTGTGTAAGAAGACAAAAGTACAGCAGGGATAAGAAAAAGACTTAATGCCTATTCTCTCTATGGTTGATGAACAAAAATGGACATCTGAAAATGGATCCACATAACCTAGAAGCAAGAGCATGAGCCTACATCTTGAGAACTCTATTCATTTAGAAATATCAACCTGCAGAACAGAATCTAAATAGCCAAAGGTAGCTAGAAAAGTAACAAAGGTGTCCTCAAAAGCCATAAGCCATTTATCTGATTTTAACAGTGTTGCATGCTGTTACATGAAAGATCCCGGTTCAAGTTCCCTGGGCACTTCCTAGTTCTTTTGTTGCAATGAGAACGTGGGGAATTTAAGATGTGGAGAGAGAAAAAACATTCTCAGCTAGTGCAGTCTTCATTTCTTTGTTATACATAAAGGAAATGAATAAATCACACTACGTAAGTATCTCCCAACCACCTTCAAACATAAGATTTTTTTCAACTGTTATTTCAATTTTTCCCTGTTGCAAACTTGAAAGGTAATTTTAAGCCTGATCTGTGCAGGTATTTATCACATCACAAAACAACTCCAGTAAGACAGTACAAAAGTACTGTTTTCTTATTTAAACTAGTTATAGGAAGACATAGAAAGGACAGGATTTGCAGCTGCTCATACATACAGCTAACAGCTTCTGAGTGAAAAAATCCTGACAGTCTCTGCACAACCAGCTCCCACTCCGAGATGCACATGCACACTGCCTCCTCACCACCAAGAGTTCAGCAGAGACGTCTGTTTCACAGATACTAGTGTGATGTCACACAATTTCATCCAGGCAGTCATTGCAGGATGCCTGTCTCTAAAATAATCTAACACACTCTTGTTGTCCTACATGGTAATAAAAATTAACAGTGTAACAAAAAAAAAACACTGTAGAAATGCCATGCACTTTAAATTAACTTTAAGCTGATTATTTTTCAGCATATAATTCTGCAATATTTTTTTGCAGAAGACATCTTCATCTCTGTATTAAGCTCAATTACTTTATATCAGTTGCTTTTTACATCTGTTACCTGTAGAAAATATGTCAAAAAATCTCCTTTATCTTTAATAAAAATGATTGGTAACTACTGTAGAGTAACTTTGAACAAGATTATTGTTTTGAAATGAAATATTTTTTTTTCTGGTAAAGGTTTTATATATTCCTTTAAAATTTGTTTAAAAATGTTGAAAAGTTACTTTGAAAGAAGGTCAGATGAGTCTTTACCACTTAGATTTTCAGTTTCAAAATAGATTTACAAGCAAGTTAGAAGTGGGCATATTGATCTCAAGTAGTGTTATCAAGTCAGAAGCTTTCTGGTTCAGCTTCATCCCTCCCAAATTAAGCATTTATCTCAGGAGTCCAGATCACCCTTGGACAGGTAAAGTAGCTTAAGTCTCAAGCCTGTGTCCCCACCCATTTCCATTGCCACAGACAAAATCTGAAGATGTCACTGTCTGAATCTCTTAGCTCTGAAAATATTAACCTAGACTCAACTCCAGTTACCAAAGGCAATAGGGATGTAAACACATTAGGTTTCCCGTATATCAGACAGAGATATAAATATTTTAAGAAAAAAAGGATCATTTATCCCTCTTAAGAGCTTTTTCCGCTTAGCTGAGCAACACAGAAAGTCTTAACTCTTCTGCCTTTGATGCTTTTTCTATTACCATTAGTAGCATGGAAACCCCTGCAACATTTAGGTTTAATGCTCAAGCCTTTTCTTTGCATTCTTAACAGCAATTCTAAACATTGATCATGTATCAGTAACCAAAATACTTCCAATGAAAAAATAAATGTTTGAAACAAGCAATTCATTTGAACTAGTTTTTCCTCTCCAATCTCCACTTTTTCATCTATCTGAAACATAGAAAGCCAGACCATTTAACAGGAAAGCCAGATTTTGAAGATTTACAGATATATTTTGCTATCTCATTTTCCTTGCCACCAGTTATAGATGACATTTCCTTTTTGACTACTCAGACTAACTGAAACTAAGCTACTCTAGCAGTACTAGGGTACTAATACTAGTGTTCTCCTCTATCCTGACAGTTGTAGGTAGTGATATCAAAAGAAGGCAGATCCAGCTTACCAATAGCTGGCTCCCGAGACTGGTGTCACCAGCAGAATTTTAGGGTTTTCAATCATGGGATGGTCTATGTGACACCAGGGCAGCTGGAGACTGATGGGATTCAGCTTTCTCGATGGGGGACGAGTATTTTTGCTCACAAGTTAGCAGGGCTGTTTGAAAGAGCCTTGAGCTAGGTTTGAAGGGGGAAAGAGATAGATTCAGGCTTACTATGGGATGACATGACGATGTAAGAGGGATGGTGTACATGTGGGCTTTCACTATGCTCCATAATGTACTGAGTACACTGGAGTGTATTTTAAATGTTTGTACACTAATGACCCAGTATCAGGAATAAACAAGAGGAACTAGAAGCTTTGGCTCAGTCCCAGAGCTATGACATCATTGGCAGAAGTGAGATTTGGTGGGAAGAGTCCTGTGACTGCAATATTGTGATGGTTGGTTACAGGCTCTTCAGGAGAGGCAAGCAGGGCAGGCAAGGTGGAAAGTTAGCTTTGTACATGAAGAAGGGGTTGGACTGTACAACACTTGCAGTTGGGGGTGACGTGGTTGAGAGCCTTTGGATAAGGATTAGGGGAAAAGCTAATACGGTTGGGCAATCACCAACCGTATGAAATTTAACAAGAACAAATGCCAGATTCTGCACCTGTAATCCTGGGTGTATGTATAAGCTGGGGACAAGAGGCTGGAGCACAGCCCTGCAGAAAGTGATCTGGGGGTTGATGGTAAGCTCAATATGAATCAACAATGTGCCCTGGCATTCAAAATGGCCAACTGTATCCTGGGGTGCATTAAGTACAGTATAGCTAACTGGTCTTCTCACGAGGTAGGGGGAGATGGGAAAGAAGGGCCCATGCAATCCTTGACAATCATCAGAAGAACTGTTTACTGCCAGGAGATCTTGCAGGCAAGCCTGTGGGATGTTCCTAGAGTTTGTCCTCTCTCAGCTAGTGTTGGGTGCAGAGGCTGGACTGCTGGTGGGGAGCTGGCTGGGCACTCCATTGACAGCCGTTAGTGTGATCTCATGGAAGGGAGTCTGAGAATGTTACGGTCATGCCAGGTCAGCCTTGTCACAGGTGGATCCACTTCCATCTGTTCTTCTTCATCTGGAGGTGGATCTGCCCCCATGGGCTCCATGTCATTCTGTGGCAAATTGACACCCATGGGCCCCTTTGCCATGCTTTCATGGATTGACATTTATAGACTCCATGCCATTCTTTGGTGTGTCGACATGCCTGGGCCTCACATCACTCCTTGGCAGATTGACACAACTGGGCTCCTCGATGCTGCCTGGTGGATCCACATCCATGGACTCCACACCATCAGCCGCATGAGCACGGGTAACTTCTCACATGCTGTAGGTGGTGTTTCTCCTCCACTGATTCTTTGGTGAATTGACACGCCTGGGCCCCATGATGTTCCCTACACATCCATGTACTGCATACCATTGGTCATGTGAGCAATTACAATTGCTCTCATGCCATTTTGGATGGTGTTCCTACTCCACTGATTCCACTCCTCCTGGGAAGTGGCTTTCTCCTCTGTTTCTCTCCCAGGCACCGCCTCTCTGCTGTCCCATGCAAAGGTGGGCAGACACCTGCCTCACTGCTCCGGCTCCTCTTCCTTCCAAGCATGTCTGGCATCAGAGGGCCTCATAGTTCAGTGAATTGTTAGCCAGCTGCCAGGGACCCTGTTTTTATAGGGCTCATCTGGAGCAAAAGGCAGTCAGAAGGCTTGTGACTGCAGAAGGCCATTGTGATTGGTGACTGTGAATGTGGTCAATGCGTGTGGCCAACTATGGCTGGTTTGGTAACTGGGGTTTCTGTGGCCTGAAAGATGCCCTAATGTGGGAGAAAGAGGAGGGTCGGGAAGCCTGAGGGCCCCTTTCCTGGGGATTGCTCCCCTGTGGAGGCTTGGTTAAGTGAGAGGGGGCATGATTTCATGCCACTGAGCAGTCTGAGCAATCCAGGCTTTGAGCAAGAGTTAGGCCCAGAGCGAGTCACCTTGGACTCTCCTTGAACACTGCAAAAATGCAGCAAAACAAGAACTTGGCAGCTGTAACAAACAGATAAAAGAAACAGGAAAAGGGGAGGGGGTGCTCACTGCTCTGTGTATCTAAATATATAGACCAATCATATATGCTACTAGTACACGTGGACAGCAAGGCTTTACCAATGGAAACGCGGGCTTTGGTGCGTGATCAGCGTGCTCTCTGCTTAGAGTCTATATATATCCTGTACGTGTAATCATTAAACGGAGAACTTCCATACTCATATTGGGATTGTGTCATTACTCCGGAACCGTCGCCCAGCACCCGTGAGCCGCACCTTCGACTTCCCCTTTTCTTCAACTGGTAGCAGAGGATGGTTACCACGGAGCAAAAGGACATCCTTCTCACTGCGAGCTCATTTCCATAACTGCGGTAGGCAGAATCTTTTGGCAGATGTGTTAACAATTGTTCAGTAAAGTCCTATAAGGCCATATACCACTCAAAGTATTGAGCTGTAATAGGAACGGTTAGTGATGTAGGATCTGTGGTCACAAGCTCCCAACATCGCATCCGACCTTTGATGATAATCTGTGCCAATGGCTCTGTAACGAATTTGATCATTCTGAATTTCATTGACCAATTATTGCATAAGGAATTTGCCTATCAAACAGAGTGATAATTTGTATTTCCTGATTCAAATCAATACTATGAACGAATTTGGAATGTAGCCTGCTTTCTATTTCTGTAATCAGTTGCTGTACCTCTGCGCTTCACTGCGGTTCGGGCTGCGAGCTGGCTGCTTAAGCCTGGAACTGGTTGGGAAGATTCATTTGTGTCAGCACACAGTTCCTCCCCCCGTCCTTTCTCCAGTTTCTCTGTATTCTGCAGCTGGTTGTTATCAGCTGACCTTGAGCATTATACTTGGACCTGCACAGTTTCACAAAATGCCTCAGCTTCCCACAGCTATGACACATCAAAACACAGTTATCTCTCCCACTCAGCTTCGACTTCTTAAGGCAGTTTTTCTTAAAGTGACCTTCTTGCTCGCATGTATAACAACAATGAACTACCTTAACTGTCGCCACAAAAGTTTTTGCTAAATGCTCCATCTGAAACTTGGTGTTTCCTACTTTTCCACACACATCCATTAGTTCGGTTAAGGTGGGGTCACGATTCGCCATCCCTGCAATAACTTTCCTGCAGTCCTCACCTGTGTTGTCCTTCGTTAATTGTAGTAACAATGCTTCTTTTACAATTTTCCAATCTAATGGTTGCCAAATATTTCTTCCCTCAGGACCCGCACCCACAATCACCAGATATGCTTGTGGAATTATAACTCCTTCTAATAACGCATCTCGGATGCTCCCTTTCCATTTCACTCCTTCCCCCTCTTCCCCTGTATTCGCGGGCGGACGCCGACCCTCTCCCTCACCTCCCACATTACCAGATGGACGCGCTCCCCTGTGCCCTTCAGCTGTCCCTTGGGCACAGGGACCACCTTCCATCTCCCCTCATGAGCCCTGGGCTCCAGCCCCCTCCTCGTCCTGTGTCTGGGGTCCTGTCCTGGTTTGGCCTAAACCAGGCCAATTTTCCTTTCAGTGATTTTTACTTTCAGCTAAGTCTCCTCTAAATAACAGCACTTTCTGAAACTAACTGCATGTTTTGCAGACACTGTCTGCTTCCAGGACTGATAACGCTCGAAGTTTGTAGTTATCACTGAGGCACTGGTAGGGATGTTGTGCAGAAAGGCTCTTGCTGTACTTGTTCTTGAGAGAAACCAAGGTCACTGCTGAATTCCTCACTGCTTACGAGTGAAGAGCCGAAGGGGGGTCGCAGCTGCAGGGGGGAGCGGACAGGGCAGGTGACCCAAAATTGACCAACAAGGGTATTCCATCCCATACACGTCATTCTTGGTATAAAGCGGGGGGATCACGAGGGTCTCGCTCTCTTTCTGCTATGGCCGGTGTCCAAGGAGGACTCCGTCTGTTTTCCTGCTGCCCCCGATCCCGATCCTTGCATTCCTGAATCCAGCTCTCGACCGTCGCTGGGCCCAGCCTGGGCCTTCCCGGAGCCTGCCCTGCAGTGCCGGTGGTGACGTGGCTGACTTCAGGGGAGCTCAATCTTGGTTTTGTATATATACTTGTATATATTTGATTATTTCTATTATTGTTATTATACTCTTTTTCATTATTATAGTTTATTAAAACTGTTTTAACTTTCCAACCAGGAAGCCTCTCTCCCTTTTCCCTTTCCCTTTTCCTTTGGCGGGGGGTGGAGGGTTAAGAGAGAGCATCTGCCATAGGTTTAATAGCCGGCCCAGCTTTAAACCGTGACAGATTTATTGGCGCCCAACGTGGGGCTCGAGAGAAGCTCCGACAGGTTGCTCTGATAAGTCGAGTCCCATCTCCAGTGGGAGGAGATACAGAGAGCTCAGCCAAGAGAGTATCAGATTTCTTCCTTTGAGATTTACGAGGGGTTGGAAATTAAAACAAATAGCTAAGATGATAATGTCATTTGCGAACCTTGTGTTACCTTTTTTCTTTTTAAAGCTTGTTTTACAGTTAAGACAGTTAAGTGTAATCATACCTTACTTGCCGTATGCGCTGTGTGTTAGTGCTTACATGTGGTTTAACAGGGCGTGCTGGTCAAAATGTGTCGTTTCGGTATGCGTTGTGATACTGATTTATGTCATGATAGACTGGGCAGTTATTACTCCGATCTCTTATCTCTATGATGCAATGATGGGCAGCTTTAATCGCAAATCGGTAGCTGCGCACACTGGGTGTCTTTTAACTGATTTTGATAGTATCTGCTCCTTTTTTGCCAAGCTGATCCCTACAAAATTCGAACAGGGCATGTTGTTATTTTTGGGTGTCCTGAATGTGTTACTGGTGTGCTATGTGATTAGATGTCAGTGCAGCAACAGCGGTAGGTATCATGCTGCCCCTGTAACCAGGAGAAAACACTGAAAGAAATCAGCTCATGAAGAGAGGGATGATGACTCAGAGCCTTCTAAGGCAGAGCCAGCACAGGACCCAGGTGAGGGCCCTTCTCAGTCAGAGTCAGGGCCTGACACAGATGGGGGTTTCCTTGATTGTCTTTTTAAAGCAGACCCATCACACAAGAAAGATCCTTCTAAAGCAGAACAATCACAGGAAGACTCGGACTCGGACGTAGAGATAACCTACCACTCCTTACCCCTGAAAGAACTGCGAAGTATAAGGAAAGACTTTAGTCGTCATGACGGTGAGCCAATTATTACCTGGTTGCTCCGATGCTGGGATAATGGGGCGGATAGCATAGAACTGGATGGTAGAGAAGCCAGACAGTTGGGATCCCTGTCCAGAGATGGTGGTATTGATAAGGCGCTCGCAAGAAAGTCAAACACTATCAGTCTCTGGAGGTGACTCTTGTCAGCTGTAAAGAGCAGGTATCCCTATAAAGATGATGTTATGAGCCACCTAAGCAAATGGATCACTATAGAAAAAGGTATTAACTACCTTAGAGAACTGGCTGTGCAAGAGATCATTTATAGACACCCACGGGACATTGTAGATCCTGTAAATCCTGATGAAGTGGAATGCAACCAATCCATGTTCCGGAAGGTTGTGAGGAGTGTTCCACTGACACATACCCATACGTTGTCAATATTAGTCTGGGGAGAAGATGCTATGGCACGACCTAGTGTGGGCGAAATGGCTAACTGTATGCGACAGTATGAAGATAGTATTTCTTCCCCACTGCAGACCCGTGTCTCGGCTGTGGGAAAAGTGACTTCTAAGGAAGACAAGGACTCATTGAAACAACTGTCAGACAAACTGTCCAGGATCGAGAATCAACTTAAATCTCTACCTACACAGGCCCGCGTTGCAGCCTTTAGGAGGAAACGCCCTCCTACTGGACCAGCTCAAAGGAAACGGAACACATCACGAGGTATCCTGTGGTTTACCCTGCGTGATTATGGGGAGGACATGAACAGATGGCATGGACAACCTACCAGTACCCTACAGGCACGAGTACGTGAGTTGCAAGCTAACAGAAATACCAGAGAGAATTTTCCTAGGAGGACGGCTGCTCCAGTTACCAGTGAGCAGGACCCCAGTCACGGTAGATAGGCCTCAGGTCCTTATTTCCCAAATATGAATAGGGGAAATGAAGGTCCAATCCCCGTGAGCTGCACGAACCCAATCTTTAATTAGAGGGGCCCTGCCTCCAGCCAGGAGGAGGAGAGGGATAACCGGATTTATTGGACTGTGTGGATTCGATGGCCTGGCACATTAGAACCACAAAAGTATCGAGCCCTGGTAGACACTGGTGCACAGTGCACCCTCATGCCATCGAATCATAAAGGGACAGAATCTGTCAGTATCTCGGGAATAACAGGGGGATCTCAAGAGTTATCTGTATTGGAGGCCGAAGTGAGCCTAACTGAAAATGAATGGAAAAAGCACCCCATTGTGACTGGTCCAGATGCTCCATGCATCCTTGGCATAGACTACCTTAAGAGAGGGTATTTTAAGGACCCAAAAGGATATAGATGGGCCTTTGGTATAGCAGCTGTAGAGACTGAGGACATTAAACAGCTGTCTACCTTGCCTGGCCTCTCAGAGGATCCTTCTGTTGTGGGGTTGCTGAAAGTTGAAGAACAACAGGTGCCAATTGCTACTGCCACGGTGCACCGACGACAATATCGCACCAATCGAGACTCCCTGATCCCCATTCATAAACAGATTAGACAATTAGAAAATCAAGGAGTGATTGGCAAGACTCGCTCACCCTCTAATAGTCCTATATGGCCAGTGCAAAAGTCTAATGGAGAATGGAGATTAACTGTGGACTATCGTGGCCTAAATGAAGTTACGCCACCGCTGAGTGCTGCTGTGCCAGACATGCTAGAACTTCAATACGAACTGGAGTCAAAGGCAGCCAAGTGGTACGCAACTATAGACATTGCTAATGCATTTTTCTCTACTCCCTTGGCACCAAAGTGCAGGCCACAGTTTGCTTTTACCTGGAGAGGTATCCAGTACACCTGGAATCGACTGCCCCAGGGGTGGAAACACAGTCCTACTATTTGCCACGGACTGATCCAGACTGCACTAAAAGAGGATGGAGCTCCAGAACATTTGCAATATATTGATGACATCATTGTATGGGGTGATACAGCAGCAGAAGTTTTTGACAAAGGGGAGAAAATAATTCAAATTCTTCTGCAAGCTGGTTTTGCCATAAAAAGAGGCAAGGTCAAGGGGCCTGCCCGGGAGATCCAGTTTTTAGGGATTAAATGGCAAGATGGGCGTCGCCAGATCCCGATAGAGGTGATCAACAAAATAACAGCTATGTTGCCACCAACTAACAAAAAGGAAACACAAGCCTTCTTAGGCGTTGTGGGTTTCTGGAGAATGCATATTCTAGATTACAGACAGATTGTACGCCCTCTTTATCAGGTGACCAGAAAGAAAAATGATTTTCAGTGGGGCCCTGAACAACGACAGACTTTTGAACAGATTAAACAAGAGATTGTGCATACAGTAGCCCTTGGACCGGTCCGTATGGGACAAGATGTTAAGAATGTGCTCTACACTGCAGCCGGGGACAATGGTCCTACCTGGAGCCTCTGGCAGAAAGTACCAGGGGAGACTCGAGGTTGACCCCTAGGATTTTGGAGTCGAGGATACAAGGGCTCTGAGGCCAATTACACCTCAACTGAAAAAGAGATACTGGCAGCATATGAAGGAGTTAGAGCTGCTTCAGAGGTAATCAGTACTGAAGCACAGCTTCTCCTGGCACCCCGATTACCAGTACTAGGCTGGATGTTCAAGGGTAAGGTTCCTACTACTCATCATGCAACTGATGCTACATGGAGTAAATGGATTGCATTAATTACACAGAGGGCTCGAATAGGAAACCCTAATCGCCCAGGAATCTTAGAAGTGATCATGGACTGGCCAGAAGGCAAAGACTTCGGAATGCCACCAGAAAAGGAGGTGACACGTGCTGAAGAAGCCCCACCGTATAATGAACTACCAGAGGATGAGAAGCAATATGTCCTGTTCACCGATGGATCCTGCCGTCTTGTAGGAAAGCATCGGAAGTGGAAAGCTGCTGTATGGAGTCCCATACGACGAGTCACAGAAGCCACAGAAGGACAAGGTGAATCAAGTCAATTCGCAGAGGTAAAAGCCATCCAGCTGGCTCTAGACATTGCTGAATGAGAAAAGTGGCCAAGGCTGTATCTTTATACTGACTCATGGATGGTGGCCAATGCCTTGTGGGGGTGGTTAAAGCAGTGGAAGCGAAGCAACTGGCAGCGCAAAGGTAAACCTATTTGGGCTGCTGAACTGTGACAAGATATTGCTGCTCGGCTAGAGAAACCAGTCGTGAAGGTACGTCATGTAGATGCTCACGTACCTAAAAGTCGGGCAACTGAGGAACATCAAAACAACCAACAAGCAGATCAGGCTGCTAAAGTGTTCCAAATAGATTTGGACTGGCAACATAAAGGTGAACTATTTTTAGCTCGGTGGGCTCATGACACTTCAGGTCATCAAGGGAGAGATGCAACATATAGATGGGCCCGTGACCGAGGGGTGGACTTAACCATGGACTCTATTGCACAGGTTATCCATGATTGTGAAACATGCGCCGCAATTAAGCAAGCCAAACGGTTAAAACCTTTGTGGTATGGGGGGCGGTGGTTGAAATATAAATATGGGGAGGCCTGGCAAATTGACTACATCACACTCCCTCAAACCCGCCAGGGTAAATGTTATGTGCTTACCATGGTGGAGGCAACCACCGGATGGCTGGAAGCACACTCTGTGCCCTATGCCACTGCCCGGAACACTATTCTGGGCCTCGAAAAGCAAATCTTGTGGCGACATGGCACGCCAGAGAGAACTGAGTTGGACAATGGGACTCATTTCAAAAACAGTCTCATAGATAACTGGACCAAAGAGCATGGCATCGAATGGGTATATCACATCCCCTATCATGCACTAGCATCTGGGAAAATTGAACGATACAATGGGCTGTTAAAAACTACCTTAAAAGCAATGCGGGGTGGAACCTTTAAAAACTGGGATAAGCATTTGGCACAAGCTACCTGTCTAGTTAATACCAGAGGATCTATCAACCGAGCTGGCCCTGCTCAGTCAGACCTTTTACATACAGTAGAAGGAGATAAAGTCCCTGTGGTGCATGAAAGGAATCTCTTGGGAAAAACTGTCTGGGTTCTTCCTGCTACGGGCAAAGGTAAACCCATTAATGGGACTGCTTTTGCTCAAGGACCTGGATGTACTTGGTGGGTGATGCTGCAGGATGGTGGAGTCCGATGTGTCCCTGAAGGTGATCTGATCTTGGGTGAGAATACTTAATTCTGAACTGCATGATGTTAATTGCTGCATGATACTAACAGTGTTCATAAGTGTCTTTCAGGTTGAAGGAGTGGTGATGAGATTGGAGCTAGCTGCAAGTGGCGTCCAGTAACCTCCTCAAGACTGACATCTTTAACCTGCAACCCGTGGGCACAAACTGTGACAAAGCTCATACCATCGCTCCCACCCTGGGAGACCCCTAGCCAGATGGAAACCCACAATCCTGAACTAAATGAACTTGATGAACTTTTTTTTTGTATAGAGATGAATCATAAACTAATGTTATCTGTATATATTTTAAAATGAAAAGTTAGTGGTGATCTGAGCATGACGTGAATGGTATGGAATAAGGGGTGGAATGTCCTGGTTTGGCCTAAACCAGGCCAATTTTCCTTTCAGTGATTTTTACTTTCAGCTAAGTCTCCTCTAAATAACAGCACTTTCTGAAACTAACTGCATGTTTTGCAGACACTGTCTGCTTCCAGGACTGATAACGCTCGAAGTTTGTAGTTATCACTGAGGCACTGGTAGGGATGTTGTGCAGAAAGGCTCTTGCTGTACTTGTTCTTGAGAGAAACCAAGGTCACTGCTGAATTCCTCACTGCTTACGAGTGAAGAGCCGAAGGGGGGTCGCAGCTGCAGGGGGGAGCGGACAGGGCAGGTGACCCAAAATTGACCAACGAGGGTATTCCATCCCATACACGTCATTCTTGGTATAAAGCGGGGGGATCACGAGGGTCTCGCTCTCTTTCTGCTATGGCCGGTGTCCAAGGAGGACTCCGTCTGTTTTCCTGCTGCCCCCGATCCCGATCCGTGCATTCCTGAATCCAGCTCTCGACCGTCGCTGGGCCCAGCCTGGGCCTCTTCCCGGAGCCTGCCCTGCAGTGCCGGTGGTGACGTGGCTGACTTCAGGGGAGCTCAATCTTGGTTTTGTATATATATTTGTATATATTTGATTATTTCTATTATTGTTATTATACTCTTTTTCATTATTATAGTTTATTAAAACTGTTTTAACTTTCCAACCCGGAAGCCTCTCTCCCTTTTCCCTTTCCCTTTTCCTTTGGCGGGGGGTGGAGGGTTAAGAGAGAGCATCTGCCATAGGTTTAATAGCCGGCCCAGCTTTAAACCGTGACAGGTCCCCTCGACGAGACAGTGGCAGCAACATTCCAGGAGGGCCAGGGGTCCTCAGTGACCCCCATCAACCCGGCCCCCTGAAAATGGCACAGACCCCCAGGCTCAACAGTGGCTGAGAGGGGGCAAATCGTCCAGACATCCCACAGGCGGGAAAGGGAGGTCCAGCCGGCCTGTGCAAGGTCTGCCAGCACTTCATAAAAGAATTGCTGATTGCCAAGTGTTGCGTGGACCCTTCTCCCCTGTCCCTGCCCCTGGAGCTTGGAGAGGTGCCATCTCTCCTACACACATCCCCAAGGGAGAGGGGAGGGAGAGGGTCTGGCGTCCTTTGGGCTGCGGTGGCAGCACGACGCAAGGAGTCTGTCAGAGGCCACCGAGGGAGGTCCTTGGGGCCTGGAGGTGGGGCTGGGTTCAGCCTGAGGTGCACCCTTGCTCTGTTTGCTAGCATGAAGGACAAAACTTCTCACCGCTTTTGCGGTCTTTTGCTTACCTGTTCCAAGAAAGAGGTCTCCTGTTGTGCTAGAAGAATCATAAGAAGCTCCCGAACTTGAGCATTGCAGCAGGTTTCCAGGAAGAAGCTCTTACCCCTCTGAGAGTTCTGCCAGAAGATCACTTGGAGGCACACAAAAGACAAAGTGACATCAGGGAACATCCAGCACAGCTTCACCAAGGACAAGTTGTGCCAGGACCAACATGAGCCTTGCTTTGAGGAGGTGACTGTTCTAGCAGGACAAGGGGAGAGCAGTGGCTGCCATTTACTCTGACTTCAGCAAGGCCCATGACACAGTCTGGAACAAGTTCCACAAGGAGGTGTTCAAGGAGCATTTGGACAGTGCTCTAAGATATATGGTTTAACTTTTAGTTTGCCCTGTGTAGAACGAGGTGTTGGACTCAATGATCCCCATAAGGTCCCTTCTGACTCAGGATGTTCTATGATTCTATAACTTCTTTTTGCATTTTTGTCCCTCTTTTTACTGTTCTTTTGATGACATTAAACATCAGTTCAGGAACCCTGAGGAAGACTAAAATAATGAACAGATCTATCTGAGCTAATACAAAACAAAAAGATTATATGCAATTCACCTCAAAAGTAGAAGCCGTCATTATTCTTTTTCATGGCTATTTAAAAAGTAAAAAAAAAGAAAAGCTGCTGAAGTAATATTTTCACCTTTATACATTGTCCTAAAGAAAGTGCCATGGTTGAAAAATAATCAGAAATTCTATTTTCCACTTCCATTGTGAAATTAAGAGAGCTTTTGCATTTTGAACTCTACCCACACACCGCGGCAGCAGTCCCCTGGATTGTTACGAGTCTTAAATAGGTGTGCTTTGGAGAAAGAAGGAAAAAATCCTTCAATAGACCCTACATTAATGACATACCAAACTTTTAAGAAGTTTTCTTTCCATATTTATTGAAGCCAGGCAGTTAATTTTGTACTCATGGGTCTCAACGTATTCACAGCTTCCTACAGGAGATTTGGATATTTCTCTGCTTGGACAATTGTGGATGTAATTATCTATTATCCCAGCAGCCTGAGCCTTTTTGTGAGCACATATTATTAGTTGGCGGCAGTGCTCAAATGTTATCTGACATTGGCAAAGAACAATCTCTGGGCCTAGCTTTTCTTCATGTATGCTGGTATGTGAATCAATAATAGATCTTCAGAACTGAAAAAGTCTACCCCAGAGTGAGATTGGAGTAATGAGGTAAAATCAGGCTCTCCAGTTTGAAATTGTCTTATTAGATAAACTAGTTGGTACTTAAAAGTGAACTTTTTTTTTTATTTTATTTTATTTTATTTTATTTTATTTTATTTTATTTTTTGCCTCATCTGTGGAAACTGTGGGTCTGCTGAGGGTGAATAGGGCCAAATATAGTCAGTCTTAACAAGAGGGATGTTGTGGGCTTTATTGCATTGCGTAAGTGCAAACTACGTGCCACACCGGATGGTATCGTGTTTACCCTGCCAACAAGTCCCTGCTGGGAGGTCACTAGAACTTCTTTGCCTATCATGTCTTCATTTCTAAAATATTACAGGTCAGATCTCTGTTAAACTGGCACAAATCCTTCAAAAATAAGGCAAGGCACAGCATTCAGGAAGGCGTGTCTTTATTCTTACACTGTATGGCTGTGTCCTTGTGACCAAGCAGGCTGTTCCTTCAGGGAAGTCCTAGTGGAGGCAGGAGGGAAGAGGCACTCTCTGCACCTGGTGAGCACTGTGCAGTAATGCACTTCCAGTCCCTTACCTTGTCTGAAACTGTATGGCCGCCCAGCTCCGCAGGAGTACACAGATCTGCTGCACTGTCATAGGGTGGGCAGTTTGGGCAACGTGTAAACTGTGATTCAGTTGTGTACATTGAAGGTCTTTCCTGTTTCTCTAGCCTGGTCTACACCTAATCTGTAGGAAATATTTAAAGGTCGTGATTTGCTTAGAGTGGCTGGTGAGTTTGGTTATGAACGTGAAAAAAACCTGTGAATGGTTTCTAGTAATACTGGGCAACGATCCTCCTAAAATTACCTAGGATCCTTCAAACCATTATTCACTTATGAAGGACTCGCTAATAAGACTGAGAGTAGGGCAGGCTGTCTCTTCCCTTCAATCTTTACTTCCCCTCTCTCACAGGTCACTCACTCCTGATCTATAAAGAATATTTCTTTGGAAATAAAGGGTTTTCCACAACAGTGAATTAAATGCAAATTCAATAAAATACATAAGAACTTATCTCTAATAAGGATATTCACTGACATAATTCTATGGAAGACTATGACATTTCAGATAGACTTTCACTAAACTTCTTTGACTGGTATAGGGTGAGTGATGTGTAATCAACAAACTTCAAGGACCTCCAATAAAAGTACCTCCAATTTAATTTTTGATAATGCCTCTGAAGTGATGTTGGAACTCCTTTAAGATATAAGTAAACAACATCTGGAAATCTGTATTTATTTTTATAAAAATTTAAAATATTTCTGACTGAAACCTCGTTGAAATAGAAGGGAATCATCCTATATACTTCAACTACAACCTCACACATCTTTTTCCATTGCACAACTGATATTAGTACAACATGAAATAAAGGCAGGAATAGGAGAGAACTAAAAACATCTTTTCAAGGAATACTTTCTCTTGCTGTGGTCTCATGATTGCCAAAATGGGACAAAAGTAGCTCTGCGGTTACACTTTTCACAAACTCAGGGGAAAAATAGCCTATAACAATGGCATGTTATTCACCTTGGTACAAATTAATTACATTTTTAATACAGTGCGTTTTCTTCCAGAAAGTAAGTGCACGGAAGAAGGATCCTATATAGCTTCAGCCATGCAGAATTACAGTACCTAGTCTGCTTTACAAAAATGATCACTAAAAGTGCCCCTGTTTAGGAAGAGCAGAGATATTTATCTACACAAGGACATTTGTCACATTGCACGCCTACTGATAGAACAGTACTCTACACGCCTAAGCTTAATTTAAACACTTGAGGTAAATGTCTACAACTAATCTAGCCAAGCTGTGTCTTCCTTAAAGATAAAAAAAAAGAAAACCAGCCTTGTTTAAGGAATAGTTCATCTGGCCTGTTGTAGAAGTCCACTTCAAGGTAAGGCAAATCATAGCTTGGATTCTGTTGACTACAATCATTGACTACGGAAAGAGTTCAGGGTGAATAGGTCCGACAGAGACAGGAACATTTAGTCACAGGAATCCCACCTCACACGCTTACATATCTAAATGTAGGAAAGATCTGGCCTTTCCTAATTGATTCATGTTTATAAATCAGCTCAGCTATAATAACCACCAATCAGTCCTAGATTGCTTTAAAAGATGTAATCTTGAAAATTAATATGCTTATTCTTGACTGGGTGAGTCAGCTGCATTATTTTTTCAGTCCAGTAGTTCTGTTGGTTTTATGCTAAAAATGAACGATGACAGCAAAAATTTCAGCACAGATTCAACTCAATGTGCAAAAAAAGACAAGAGACTCAATCTATTATCTGGTCTTTCCACAGACTTTTACTAATTTATCCACTATTATTAATTAAGACATATGAAAGAAAAGGAGAAACAGAAGATATACAAGTAAGTACTAAAAGTACTTCTTTGGTTTAGACATGGGAAGTTATAAGAATATTAAGAAATCAACCACAAATTCATTTTAGGTTAATAACATCAGTATATATCTACTGAAAAATTCAGCCCACTATTATAAAAAACAAAGCTATACTACCCTGCATGTAGTATCTGCAGCTTCTCAACAATTCAGAAATTTATATTTCATTGTTTTTATTTCTCCAGTATTTCAAAGAGGGAATATAGCCTACAGACTGTGGTCTTTTCCATACATTTTATTTTACTCTAGTTAAAAGTAGGTCACATTTTCAGCTAGTGTTCACTGGCAGACTACAAAAAAATGGTTTAAAGCTTTACTGATTTATATCTCTTGAAAAATACGACAAATTATTTTTCAGAGCAAAAATATAGAGATTCCTGCTGATACATCCTTGCTCTCTTATAAAAATAATGGTTTATTGTTCTCACATGATAGTAAATCAAGATTTCAAAAAATATTGCCTTATATCAACTTCAGGACTACATGTCTGGTAACTTATTAATTAACAATTTAACCAGCAGAGAAGGAAAGTTCATCTGGAAAGAAACATTTCATTATTTGAGCCTGACAACTTTGTACTTTCAAGACCTAGGCAACATGTGAGATTAATTTGCCTGAAAGTCCATATAAAGTCTTTTATAACATACATTTCACAGCTTTCTACAACACCTTTTGCTCAGGATAGTTTATGAATGATTCATTTAAGCTAAGGAGAGATAAATCAACAATTTGTAACCGCAGTGGAAAAATCTAGTGCATGATCATGACTCACTAGCAGTAGCTGGCCCTGGTGACTTGGGAGTTTAGTACTTTCTCATCCCCTAAAGAAATGATACAGGACCAGCATTTGAACTCTGGCTACGTATCTATGGGCTCTCTTTAAAAACAAAGGCACAATACTTTATAAAACATTGGGGTCTGTTGTTTTGAAGGGTTTTTTGCCCTTCAGGGATTTCTTTACATTTTCAGTTTCTCAGTTAGAAACAGTATAATACTAAATTCTTTTGGAGCCTTTCCATTTTTTTAAGTTACCATAGTTTCCATTGTTTACAAGTTTCCATTGTTTGATAATGTAGCTCACTCATTTTCAAAATGGTGCTATTATTCTGGTATTTTATACTTAAACAGATTTTTTTTTCCTAAATCACAAAAAAGATTGCAAAATGTGTGAGTCTCTGTCATTTCCTTGCATGCACGCACATGTACAGGATCAAAAGAATCTGAAATTAAAGTCACAGATGCTTGCTATATGTTTTGCACGAACAATAAGCAGATACCAAAGCTGAATAAATGCCTTTTTACTTACTAATTACAATGGTGACATTTTCAAAATCACTTCAGATTGGCAGCATAGCAGTTACAAACCCACTTATAAAGTAAGAAAACAATGACTAAATTTCCAGGTCTCAGACACATCACAGGGTATTCACACGTGCAGGCTGATTTGCCTTTATGACATCTAGCACAGAATGACAGGCATGCTGCTGGCCTACGTTTTCACTGCTGACACCTTCAAAATGCCAGAAGGCTGATCTTACTATTTCCCTTTTGTTTTTGACAGAAAAAAAAGCACCTAGGAGGAGAATGTGTACTCAGATATAGCTGGGACAGAAGCTGAGAAATGCTTAATATTGGCCCAGACTTCTCTGCACAGTAAACTAGTCAGCTTCTTCCACTGGTCGATCTCACCTGCTTGTATCCTCTACTGACAACAGGGTATGTTTGCCCCAGTTCTCCACCCAGCCCTGACTCTTGCCAGGGTACATGCACTTTTGTCCTGGAGCCTGCCAAGGGCATTTAATCTTTTCCTGACACCATGGCTTTCCTCCAGCCATTCCCATTTTGCACCACACATTACTCATCTTGAACAAAATTTCCATCCTCAAATGTTTACGACTGGACCTCCCCCAGGTCTCTCAAGGTGCCCCATAATATCTACATACAGACTCTCTGAAAACTTCAGTGGAGTTGAGCCCCTCCCTGCTGCCTCCGCTAACTCATCCTAACAAGCAATAGCCATCTATACCCATCAGTTATTCAAACATTCTCTGAAAACCATACATTTTAATTTCTCTGCCCCTCAGATAGCCCTCAGCTACTTCTAATATATTATTTAGTTCCTATTCACCCACTCTTCATAATTCCTTATCCTTCCCTTGGTATTTTATTAATATGTAGTGTATTTCACATTAGCACAACACTAATCAATTCCAAATATAATGGTTGTATATTAGCATTTAGCTAAACTGTACACTCTGAAACACTTTACTTAAGAAGTTGCAAAGATTAAAGTTTTAATCCACATACATAAGTCAAGCCAATTCCCAATACTTGACTCTAAGAGATCTCCTTCATTGACTCATTCTCCTGTAAATCCTTTCCCCAGAGGATTAACAAGGAGAATGTTGACATGTCCTTTGCAATTGGGCCAAGACCTCTCTCAAAAGCTGTGTGTACACAGTCTAGGGAAAGACTCGGGGTGCAGGGACGGGGAGAGCAGAAATTCAGTCAATTACAATTAGTAGAATTGGGCTGAGTCAACAGCACATGATGAGACTCTAATCTGAGGAAGAGGAGATGTAGTTCAATGGGTACATGGTACCTGATTCACAGACAGTTGACACTTCTTATTGGCAAGTTTGAGTAAATTTAAGATGGAGCTAGTAAAAACAGGTTATTTATCATGTAACTAGCCTATCAAGATTGCAGTTTTTCTGAACAATTTGCATACATTGCAATAGTGAGTGCATAAAAATTCCCATCAGAACAATATACAGTCTATGTCAGAAATCAACAAATATAATATTTACTGACTTTTTATAATACAAAAGAGCAGTCAGTCTCAAACTTCACTTTTTTTGGTGACTGCAGTTCAAGTAGGTGTAAAGAGGAAACATTTTAATTTAAACTGATTCGTGAACTGGGGATTGGGTTTAGATTTTGTGTCTGATTTTTTTCCCCCGCCTAAATATTATGCCTTCTATAAATTTAGGATTAAAGGGGGGTTTTTGTGAGTTTTTTTTTATAAATTTATTTATGTTCTAAGATTTTAGCAAACCACAAACTGCAGAAGAGTTAAATTTCCTTTAAAAGCATTGCACACAAAGAAACTGATTGCATTGGTGTATACTAGACAATTAAAATCTTGTCAGGCTTGTGCTTTTCTTGGAGGGATTGTGACGGTGGAAAAAGGTTGGATTTTTTTTTTAAAAAAAACATTTTTCCTTTTAGAAGGGAGGTTATATGAGCGGCTTCCTGAATACTAACACAATTTTATCTAGATTTTCTCAAGTCAGGTGTGAAGCCCCCTGTATTAGAGAAGATTCCACCATCACTGAAAGCAGGACTATTGTGCTGCTTACTGAGTTTTGGCACATTGTTGTTTCCTTCATAAGACAGCCCTGCAAATAGGGTACCCATCCTGGAGACTGGCAGTTCATTCCAGAAGCAAGTCGAAACAGGAAAATCGATAGACAGCTCTTTTACCTTGAATGTTGTCTTTGATTTGAAAAGGATAGCAGGTTAAAAATTAAAGTGTTGCAGCCTCCTTGGCTTGATGGTGGTACTAGTAATTTTCAAATATTCTGTATGCGTGCATGTGTATGTGAGAGACAGAGTTGGGGAGAGAGAGACAGACATGGAGAGAGACTGGAAGCTTCTTGATTAAAAAAACAGTCTTATGCCTGAAGTAGGTAAGCAATGAGAAAAATAGTAAAATTCAATCATCAGCCTTACAAAATATCAATTATTTTAAATTACTGTTTTTCTACATTGTGGTAATAGCCTGGCATTAGCAGGGTTAGCAGTCATTTCCAATACTGACAGCCCCACAATATATAAAGAGATTTTTTCCCTGTTGCTCAGTGTCTGTATGGATGAGTAGAGCAGCTGAGAGCTTCATGTAAGTCAATATATAACTTCCAAGTAATTTTTTAGCCTTTCATCCCAAAGTTACCTTACTCAGCATAGCAACCTCTCTTATGCCCTGGAACAAGCAACTTTAAGTCCATCAGTTGAGACGAAGAAGAAAGTAATTCTCTCTTACAATAATTTTCGTGGGTATGATCACTCATTAATCCTATCAAGTTATCAGTACACAAGCAAAGCTTATATTTTTCCTCTCTTAATTTAGACAGTTCTTAACCTACCAGCACCCCACCTTCCAGTCCTCTCAAAGTGTGAGAAAAAAAGGGGAAAAATAACAAATTTAAGACTAATAATTAAGAAATACAAGAAAATTTGCTTCTGCTAGTATAATTTCCTTTGACTAATGTAATTTCATGCTGTTGCTACAGGCTTTGAGGAATTTCACTCCAACCCATCATAATCTAAAAACCTAAACCTAGATAAATTACTTTTTTCCATGGAAGTGAAAGTTCAGACTTGGCATTGGAGTAAAACTAATCATGATATCAGTAAAATAAGTAACAACACATTTAATGGGGAAACTCTTAAAAATCAAGAGCTTGCCTACTTTTAATAAACATTGAAAGATCACATTAGTACAGAAAACCTCCCCTACAATTTCCACCCCCAGGTTATCCTCTCTAACATACACTATAAACTAGAGTACTATATATAATAACATTTTTCTGATAGTCACACTCTGAAAAATTGTTACATGATTACTGTCTGCAATTTTTATTTTTACCCATTTGAGTCCAGGAAAAGTAGGGAATATGAAATTGGCCTACAGCTTAAAGAAAATCTTTGAAGTACTATCCTTGCATTGGTGAAATGGTGTACTGCAAATAATTTCTACAAATGTTGGTATTTTTCTTTAGTTATATTTTAGTCTTATATATGTAGCATGTCATACAACAAAAAACGTTTATTATTTACAGTAATAAAACATAAATACTGTTTTATTACTGTAAAACAAATACATTATGTGTTAAACAAGAACCTATGCATCCTGTCAGTTGCACCAAAATAGAATAGGTCCACAGGTCAGTTATGCCTGAGCAGTTATTAAGAAGCTATCCTTTTCTTGGCTGAGATGCCACATCTGACTGCATGAACACTCTCTGTCATTTAAATCTACTTTAGGCTAAAAGGCTACATAAACCACCACTGAAAGTGGTTTGAAACTCTTGTTTAAGGTTAATCTCATCAACTTCACAGTAAAACAGCCTACAAGTGGTTACAAGGACAGGATAGGTGGTCACTGCTAATTAGGTAAGGAAAAATCATTCAGTTCTTATGTAGCTGCAATAGCCTGATATTTCCCACAATATATCACCATACCAACTCTGCTAGAAAGTCTGCATAAATGATGCTTGAAGACTGTTTGGCCTTCACAAATATAGTCAGTTTCTGGTTCTAATATACATGCATTAACAAAAGAGCCATAGAAAGCTCTCCAAGCTAAGACCTTGGACCACGCCTACATATCAGTGTAAATATGTTTTAAGATATTTCAGACAAAAAATCTGAAATAAGGCAATCGCTTTGGAAAACTTCAGCTATGCTACAGAGTACTTTCAGCTCATGACATATGCTGGTTATTAACTCTTTCAGTTGAAATAAAATGCATGTAAAAAGCCACACAAAATAGCAAAGTTGTATGATTCAATTTTAAATACAATAAAATGAGACCTAAGTGCATCTTGAGGTCAAATAACAGCTTACAAAGTATTTATTAGTATTTCCTATCACTACTAAGCTGACAGGAATAATGGCCTGCATTGCAAAAATTTACTGAAGGAATGCAACAAAACTGACATCCTAAAGACTGGAATCTTTAACAAGGACTATCCAACTTCATAACCACAACAGTAATCATCTATCTTATGCCAAATCTCAGAGGCTCTCAGTCCTACACTGCCCATTCTGTGGTGATAGTCCTAATGAAAGCGACCCAGGATTGAAAGTGGAGAATAACTTATGCAGGTTTTTGGTGTAATATAGCAGCAAAACTAAATCAACACAGACTACATTTATTAGTCTTTTTAATATGCAAAAATCTCCTGAATTAACCAGCAAGCACCTCACTGGTTCAGTCACTATGTAGTGCAGAATGGAGTGCTCCTTGAAGAACTTCCAGCTAGCCCCTTACGGAGCTAAGTGTGGAGAATTGCATGCCTGAATTACAGCAAGTCTACACCTGATGTAATTAGCCCTGCATCTCATAAGTGCAGCCCTCAAATTAATGTGGCTGTACAGACTGTACAGAAATCTGTGACTGAGCAAGCACCTCTTCCCAGTGTGGTGATGCTCTACAGAGAGATCGACTTGATGGTTCAGCATCAGCTCAAGGACTTATAATGTAGCATGAGATGACTGCACCGTGTAGATACACTAGGATACCTGTCCTAGAAAAGAAGAATCATTTCCAGAAGTAAAACTGAAAAATAACAATTTCATTTGTTTAAAAAAAGAAAATCAACAATAGCAAAAACCTTCAAGAGAAAATAAAGTACAAAATGTAAATGGAAAGCAGGTTATTTTTTTCTAGGCTTTGTTTTTATTTTAGGTGGTTTCACAACGGTGCAATTCTAGTGACTCTATAAAGGGAAAAACAAGTTCTTCAGCAGATAGATGGTCCTGAACAAAATTCTCATAGCTGAATAATGCCGAACTTCAGGGAGATTAATTTCATAGTTACCTCCTGGCAACTTCTCTGGAGCTTTAAAATATTGGCTAGATTCCATTTTTACTTAAGCCTCTTCATAATTATATTTTTCTAAGGAAAATACACAGAGAAATAAAGATGACAAGGGAGAAAAGGAATGCCACTATGTGATATTTCTCAAAATGAGCGCTCAGTGTCTGTGTAAATGAGGAAACAGCTGAAGGTGAGATCTGTGGAGGTAAATACTAGAAAGAAAAGGTGTGCTCAAAGATGAAACAGGAAAGATATCTTGCTGGAAAAATTTTTAAGTTATCTTTAATTTGCTACAGGGTAGTGGGGGAAACATAACAGGAATACAGCAATTTTTTTTCCTATCGTAAATAATGAAAACGTATCAGAACTAAGGTCTCGTGAGAAGACATCCTTGAAGAAAGAGTAAAGCAAGTCAAGAACATTTTGAGGTCAAACAGTATTCCTCTAACATTTCAGAGGCTAACTTCCCCATATAGACAAGCATTAAATGTAGGTACAGCTGACACCTATCAGCAAACCATAGTAGACTGATTTTTGTTTCTTTTCACATGTGCAACAGAGGGTACATACTACAAAATAGACTAGCTTTAAGCAACTGAGCAGTTCCAAATTCATAACAAACAAACCATACATTTCAAAAAAGCTGTACCTTCCCAAGATCAAGGAAAGAGCTAACTGTGAATCACAGCAAAATAATTTTTTTACTTAGCTTTGTAACTCCTTTGTGGTAAAAGAACATCACAGATAACACTTCCTTTCACAGACAGACAAGGGAGGAACAAAGCTGGCCAACTTCAAAACAGGACTTTGGAGGAATTTCAGCAAAGTATCTAATAGTGAAATTGTGAAAACCCTTCCACAGGCATGTAAAATCCCCTCGTACATGATGTCTGAGCTACTGCTTCTTTATGAGCATACCAAGAAGGGTCTTAGCAGTGGTAGTCTGAGAATTGAGATCACTCACAAGCGTCATCAAGATCCATCTGGATATATCTGAAGGGCTCAGCTCGACAGCGCACGTATCTCGTGCCTGCCCCACTAATCTTCACAGCAAAAGGGCTGGATGAAGGACCCTCACTGGAATAAGTAGTCTCTTCGGGGGGACAGTTCCAGATTACTAACAAGATATGATATCAAATATGCTTGGCGTTTTTTTTTGCCCAACACGACAGCATGCTTAGCTGATGAGGTAGAATATCTGGAGAAGAGTAAAGAGCAGGTTTGAAAATAACAAAAGATTAATAACACACCCAAAGGCCTGCATGAAAAAGGTTAGGGGGTGTGTGGAAAGCCAGATAGTTTGAGGCAGGGAAAGCCACAGACTGAGAACTGATAGAAAGAGAAAACACCACAGGCGTTCCACTCTCCATAGGCTTGCAGGTCAGAAAGAGTGGGCTGGATGGGAAGGGTGGTTACAAATAAGACATGGCAGCTAGCTTTATTACTACAAGACAGATAAGCTTCATTAGTACTGCACTTAGTCAGGGTTAATTAGCTGTTCTAAGCATCCCAGCTCCACTATTTATTTCTGTATGGAACATCACCCATAGTGATTTGTTTATATGGGGAGCATGTGACCAGTCAGGGGAATAAACCAAGTCTTGAAAATCCTAGATTAACAAGATAAGCACTGGCACATCATCTAGAAGTGAAGCCCAACTCTCCTCACACCACTGCACATACCTTTTTCCATTTTAATCTTCTACACTACCAAATAGGGCAAATACTAACACTAACCTGTTTCCGTCAGTTAAAAGCAGATCTGTAAGACACAAAAATGAAATAAAACACAGAAATACAGTTCAAAGTTCAACACATCTCAAATTAATACTATTATAACTCCATGTAAGCAGAAGACTATAAAGATTCATGCTATCAGCATCATCAGATACCTACAGCAATATTTATCACCCACCATCTGACTTCTGATTTAAAAAAATAGCTGCCTTGTTTTTTCTCACAATGCAACTCTGTTATAGCCTCTCCTCTGCCTCACACTTGACCTTTATCAGCAGGTCATTCTCATCTGAGCTATTTAATGAAATTATTTTCTTGATGGTGCTCTGACATGCCAGGATGTCAAGCACATTGCTGTGATAAAGTCCCCTAAGGGACACCATGACCTTGTTAATGTTGCATACTGTGCCCAAACCAGAACCTACTGCTATAGCCTTGAATTTCCTTGAAGTTTTAAGTCTTCAAGACCCAAGCTCAAGAATTTGTTTCCCTCAATTAGCATCGCAGAAGGCTCCATTCTCTCACTGCCAGAAGCACACCAGCACAGCGAGATGAATTAGTGTTTAGCTCTTTCATTTATCCAAACAAATATTTTGGCTGTAGAAGATACTGTCAGCACATTACATTAAAGACTGTTTTCAGTGTTAATTATTGCCAAGTACGAGCCAATAATTTATTTTAAATTTCACATTGTCTCCAGACACCTGTGACCCTGATCCCACTAACAACCACTGTAAACCCTTCATCCCTTCCAGTTTAGTAGGCAATGGGGCAGCAGAAATCTGGAGAAAGGAAGACTTTCCCTTGGTTGAGGAGGATCAAGTTAGAGATCATTTAGACAAACTGGATACCCACAAATCTATGGGCCCTGAAGGGATGCATCCATGAGTGCTGAAGGAGCTGGCAGATGTTATTGCCAAGTCACTCTCTATCATCTTTGAAAGGTCATGGAGAACAGGAGAGGTGCCTGAGGATGGGAGGAAGGCCAATGCCACTCCAGTGTTCAAAAAGGGCAAGAAGGTGGACCCAGGCAACTACAGGCCAGTCAGCCTTACCTCCATTCCTGGAAAGGTGATGGAACAGCTCTTCCTGGATGCCATCTCTAAGCACGTGGAGGAAAAGAAACTTATCAGGAGTACTCAACATGGATTCACCAAGGGGAAATCATGCTTGACCAATGTGATGACCTTCTATGAGGACATGAGTGGCTGAGTAGATGAGGGGAGAGCAGTGGATGCTGTCTACCTTGACTTCAGCAAGGCTTTTGATGCTGTCTCCCATAACATCCTCATAGGGAAGTTCAGGAAGTGTGGCTTAGATGATTCAACAGTGAGGTGGATTGAGAACTGTCTGAATGGCAGAGCCCAGAGGGTTGTGATCAGTAGTGCTGAGTCTAGTTGGAGGCCTGTAGCTAGCGGTGTTCCCCATGGGTCAGTACTGGGTCCAGTCCTGTTTAACTTATTCATCAATGATCTGGATGAAGGGACAGAGTGTACCCTCAGCAAGTTTGCTGATGATACAAAACTGGGAGGAGTGGCTGATACACCAGAAGGCTGTGCTGCCATTCAACGAGACCCGGACAGGCTGGAGAGTTGGGCGGAGAGGAACCTAATGAAGTTCAACAAAGGCAATTTAGGGTCCTGAACCTAGAGAGGAATAACCCCATGCACCAGTGCAGGCTGGGGGCTGACCTGATGGAAAGAAGCTCTGTGGAGAAAGACCTGGGAATTCTGGTGAACAAGTTCACCATGAGCCAACAATGTGCCCTTGTGGCCAAGAAGGCCAATGGTATCCTGGGGTGCATTAGGAAGAGTGTGGCCAGCAGATAGAGGGAGGTTATCCTCCCCCTCTACACAACCCTAGTGAGGCCACACTTGGAGTACTGTGTGCAATTCTGGGCCCCCTAGTTCAAGAAAGATAAGGAACTACTGGAGAGAGTCCAGCAGAGGGCTACAAAGATGGTTAGAGGACTGAAGCATCTCTCTTATGAGGAGAGGCTGAGAGAGCTGGAGAGATCTTATCAATGCTTGCAAATACCTGAAGTGCAAGTGTCAAGAGGATGGGGCCAGACTCTTCTCAGTGGTGCCCAGTGACAGGACAAGGGGCAATGGGCACAAACTGAAACATGGGAAGTTCCATCTGAATATGAGGAAAAACTTCTTTACTTTGAGGGTGACAGAGCACTGGAACAGGCTGGCCAGGAAGGTTGTGGAGTCTCCTTCTCTGGAGATATTTAAAACCCGCCTGGACATGACCCAGTGCAATGTGCTCTAGGGGAACCTGCTTTGGCAGAGGGTTGGACTAGATGATCTCCAGAGGTCTCTTGCAACCCTAACCATTCTGTGATTCTGTGATTCTGTGAAGTGTTGCACTATAATCAAGCCTGGCGACATTCACCGCATTATCTTCTCTTCACCCATTACTCCTTAGCAAATTCACCACACTGGCCACTTTCTTCAGTCAGACATATCCCAAGACCAATTACTGTCTGGCATTATGTTATCTCACAAAGCTGGAGTGAGTCCAGCACACAGGAGGGTAGCTGAAGAGCTGTGCTTCACCACTTTATGTTCAGGCACAGAGCTTGTCCCATGCACTTCAATTTCAAGACATGCATGCACCCTGTAGATTTAACACCTGGTATTTCCTGATGAGTGAAAGAAGTGCCTCCAAGGTCTGCTTCTTCCCAGGACCTCCAGACATGCAGATTCTCCAATCCCTTTTTAATTTCTCCTTTAAAGTATAGAGGAGAACGGTGGCAGCAAAGTTGTCTCATTTGTGTTTCCTGGCCTGAGACATGTGTGCATATATACCATCACAGTGCAACTCAGATTTTCCTTTATACTCCTAAGGACCTCTTTACTTTTGTGTATGCTTTCAGTTCCTAATTTCATTGTCATTTTAACCTAATACATGATTCCTCCTTTAGTGATTGTAAGAGCATGAACTAGACACTAGGAAAAAATTTCTGAGAAAAACTTTTCTGCAACAAAAGATAAGATATGATTTGACAGAAACTAGTCTGGTCCAGTCAGTTCAAATGTTGTCTGTATTTCTGATGTCCCAGCCCCCACAGACTTCCAGTTTTTCATGGTTGGGGTTTTGGTTTGTTTCGGTTTGGTTTGGTTTGGTTTGGTTTGGTTTGCTTTGCTTTGCTTTGGAGGGGGTGGGCTTGGTGGGGAGGGAAGCTTCATTGCTCCAAGCAAAGAACATTTCTGGATCATATAAAATAATGTTTCTATTCATCTGAAAGTATTTGACTTTTGATATTTTTGTGCTGACAATTAACTGAAAAAAACCACTTCCTATTACTTCATTTATAATGCCCTCTCTAAAATGAGATATTCTAGTCATTCTCAGCCAATCTTCTCCCAAACTTGGATAAACAGAAAAACACATTCAAATTTCCTTGATGTTTCACATTTTATACACAGAGAAATGCCTGCAAGGTTATACATTGTATGAACTGTATATATATGATACACTGTACTTTTATGTACAGCCTTCAATCACTTACATATTATGTAAAATCCTCTTCCTATTTTAAATGTACATGTTAGTTTATAGGTGAACTTCAAGACAGTCTTGCAAACCTGGTAAGTCATCACTAAACCTCAGGCTGCCTCTTGTGTTATCTTCCCTAATCTAACCTGAAATCTCAGGGACTATAATTTTTTCTCCTCCTGCCCCGGTCCCCCAAGATCAATTAAAATGACTAATCTTATATCTGCAAAATAAAGAAGGAAAAACAATCTACGTGAAAGCTAAAATGATCTTTTTTGCTAAAATTATATATATACTAGTTTCCCTGAGTGATACTTAATTGTACGAAAGACTTTCATACAATAAAAAGAGGCTTTTATATGGTAAATAACATCTGGAGTAAAAATGTGAATGGAGGTTTTGGTGAGGCTTTTTTTCTGTCCCTGTATTCCATAGGTCATCTCCCTATCTTCTCCTTCTATGTGTATTCTTGCGTGAACACAAACTATTTACAGTCAAAAGGAAAGTGTATGCCTTTCAAATTTCAGCAGGTTGTCATTCTTTCAACACACTACAGAACACACTGCAATTCAACAAAGCATAGTGAATCTTGACCTGGCATACTTATCTCAGCCTTACCCATCGCCTCTGAGAAAAAACTAAATATTCTTGTAATCACATTGATTTTTGGGATTAATTTTACTCCCTCCCTGCACCTCCACCCCCACACCCCCCCCCATCTGTTTGAGCTGCTGGGGATGATGGAACCAGAATCTGACTTTGGGGTTTTTATTATTATTTCTATTGCATCCAGAGCCTCTGATGGCAACAGATATGTCTCTGGGAACTTTGAATCAGAACAAGGTCCTGCTGGTATGATGGCACCTTTTCCAAAAACATAATGTTGTACCTGCTGAATGTGGTCTCCAGTCCTTTTACTGTCTGGATTCTTCCAACAGCACTCTTGCCTCAATTTCCCTTCATGTGCCCATCCTCCTAATACGAAGGCCACAGCATCCTACAAAAGATTTTAAAATACTTGAAGTTAAAATTCACTGAGAATTCTACCTTTTAAACCCTTCCTCCCATGGCGTCATAACCTTATTGAATCATTTATCTGAAAAAATTTCTAAAGACTCTTACCTTTTTACCTAAATGCCACAGAACAAATAAATGTATTGTTTGTGTTCTTAGGAGCAGTATTTGTATAATATTTTTCTCCTGGTCTTCAGATGAAGGGAGACTGGAGAGAGGGTAGCAGGAGAGGATTGATTTTTTGCCTTTCTTTCCTCCCCCTTTTCTCCACTTGTCCATCCCTCCTTTCTTTCTCTTCTGTGTCTTCAATGACAGTCTGATCCTGGGAAGATGCCAATGATGAAGAACGTTTTTGTTAGGGGGTAAGAACTAGTATTTTATATATAGCCTCAAACTGGTCAGATGAACAACACTTTTCTCTGTGCCCCATGAGACAAAGTTAAAGTGGTCTGCTAGTGAAGTCTGTGGTCTGCTTTTACATCTAACAAGGGCTGTAAGACAGCAATCATGAACTAGTCAACATTTTGCTTTGAAGCCTTTTCAATGTGGAAAACTCATAACACTTCAAAGTGACAGTTTCTCTCTTAAAAGAAAATGAGCAACAACTGGGTCGATATCCTAAAATTTGAAGTAACTGCAGTTTCTAACGAAAAACCTATTGCAGAAATGGTAGGAGATAATACAGTTTCAGTACATAAAAACCATGAAACATAGTAATTCTGAGTTACCAGAGATATTTTAGTCAGAAATTCTCTGTCAGGCACTTACAAGTGTACCAATGGACATGGAATCAACCTCTGAGATACAACAAATTAAAAAATAGGCTGTCTCAGGTACAAAGTGTACACTGATGTTATCTTACTTATAAACCTGATTTACTACATCAGCTTTGGAGACCATGAATCCTCTAAGACTCACGACACACGTGCGTGCATGCACACACTTGCATGTTGCTGTCCCTCTCATCACTTTGAAGCCTGTTTGGAAATTTCAATCAAATCAGATAAGCAGCTGAGGTCCCAAAGATATGAAGTTCCCTCAAGTTTGACAAAAGAAGGCAAGAAAACCTCTAACATTTCCACCACTGAAGGAAAAGCTGAAGGTCATCCTCCTGGGACACCATGGAAAGACGTTACATGAATGTCTCAAAAGCAGTAACATCTCTATCAGTTCTTGCCCCTTAAGAGATATCAGAAAACCCAGCCATATGAGGCTCAGAGATAAGCAGCAATCAACCTTCGTTAGCTTTGGTACTCATACTACTTCCTTTACTTGTTATAATAACAGCAAGTATGTGTACCCATAAATACCACTGGAGTGTAGGCACTCTATGTGCTAAGGGCTATACAAATACATAGAAAAGTATTTTTCCTGCCCTACAGAGGTTGCCATTCCCCTCAGTGAGATCAGAGAAAAAACATCAAGAATCAAAATCAACCCACAGGCCCTTGGAAGATATTCAGGTACACTGTTCACAAAGACGTTATGCTAGACGTTTGGGTGAGAACATCCTCAGAGCCAGTCCAGAGGTGCATACAGAACTGTGGCTGCGCACAGTAACTGCTATGCAGTGGGGTTAGCTGAAGTCTAATAAGGTTAGTAGCTGATATGGTGCCTGCACCTTATCAATAAGTATTTTTGATAACTCTAAGTCACCAGAACCCCCAGGAGAGACGGTATCAATAGCAGGCATATCACGATCATTTCCCTTCCTTTAATTCTGTAAGCAAAAGCCAAGATGTTCAAAGTGAACACAATGAATATATACACTGTAGCAATGTAATTGTTTTGGAGGTTTTTCTAATTGAATTTTTTCAGCCTCTATTAACTGAACTTGCAGACTATAAAAAGGGAGTAAAAATAATACAACCACACACTGTAGACTGTATTGGAAGTCACAGAACACAGCAATACCTAGGATTTTATGTATACAAAGTTTTTGTTTCTCCTTTAGTAGATAAATCACACATGGACAGATGGGTTTTCATTTTCTATTTGTTTTGTTACTGAGTCTACACATTTCTTTATCCCATTACCTACTGATTGCAATGTAACAAACATTCATAATTTTGATTTCTACAAAGATTTTCTATTAAAATGGTGTGGATATAGGGAGAGGAAAAATAAACGTAGTTCTAGATCCTCAGTTGACATAAACAGATACACCTCTGTATCTAAATCACCTTATGTAAATTTAGGTAATATAATAGGTGAATTCATTCTATAATACACAATGCTTTTATTTAAAGTGAATAAGTATTCCATGTAAAGTGGTAAAAGCCTATTAAGATCATATCTATGCAGCATTCAGAGCAGGTCTATATTAGAGAAACTTGCATTAGCAAGAAATCATTCTGCTTAGGGATGATAGTTTAAATTATTAATATATATATATAGCTGTGACTAAATTGCCAAGTAATTTGTTCTAAGATAAATTAAACATACTGAGAGAAATCCTAGCCTTGCTGGAGTCAGTGGAAGTTTCTTCAACTGACTTTGACAGTCCAGAACTTGACTGTCAGTTAATCATGACGATGTCTCAGTACATCTGGATTTACAGCAGCAATATAAAGAAAATAATGGAAATTGATACTAATGTCTTATGACCCAATAGGTACTTACCCTTCTAAAAGAAATCCGTATGTGTATGTTACCTTAAGAATTAACTGATTACTGATCTACAACATTTACTATGCTTGGAAACAAGCTAATTAGTTTTAGATGCATTAACCTGTGCTAAAAGGTTAAATTGTTGCCTATGTGTTTTAGAATTATTGGCATTTTATTCATATTCATCACGGAAAGCTAGGACAGAAAAATGCTGTTTTCAATCAAGCCAATGCATCATAATTATTTCCTGAATGACAAGATGCCAGATTACAATTTATACTGTATCTTGCTAGCTTATGATTCTTTAAAAGTTATTTTTTTACCTTCTAGCATGTAAGCATAGGTAGGTGATGCTAACCAGTGAAGTCCTAATTGGCTTTGGAATCTCCTTTTGTTATTTGACAGTGTGGTTTTTTTGGTTGTTTGTTTATTTTTTCCTGGTCCTTTCGGGTTTTTTTTTGGTTATCTCCACAAACACTTATTTTTTTCCTCACCGTGCAGTAAATGGAACACAAGAATACTAGTAAATTGGATCATTAGCAAACAAATAAGACTATCTTCGTTCACTGCAGAGAGTACTATTTTCTTAACACATTATTTCAGATTCTAAGAATTACTTAGATTTGAAGATAAGGAAAAAGTTCTTGACCTATTCAAATCCAATCTTTTGAATCAAACGACAAAAATGATGGTTAAAATATTATTTAGAACAAGATTTAACAAATAAAGAGCATCCAGACAGTAATACCAAGGAAACAGTTACAAAGTAGCTGAAAACAGCTGAAATAAGAAAATCAAACCACCATCTCTGTACTCCAAGTGTCTTGTTATGTTCTCTTCTATTTCCATTTGATATGGATAAATAATTGTGCATGCACTCACAGTCACTTCAGTGAGACTCTGATTTTAACCTCAGGCTCCAATCCAGAAAATCATTCAAGTGTTTTGAGTCTCACCAAAATCAATGGTGAATTACTCACACACTTATAAAGTGTATGTTTAAGCTTCTGCCTGGATCAACTACATAGTTTATACACATCTAGAAGTTGCAAATAGGTATCGAGAAGGCAGGAAAAAATGTCAACAGTTGGAGCTGTCCTTCTCTCTTCTTTATAAGATCCTACTCTCATAGGCATATAAAACCTTGGTAAATTAAGCCATCTGAGACAAAATTTTCCATACCCAGATGTCTGCCTCAATTCTTCCTCCTATCACAGCATACCCACATAATGACTATAACTCAAGATGAAACCCAACAAAGTGCTGTTTTCTCTCCCTATCACAATGCCTTAGTTTCCATGTAAAGGAAAATGGATATACAAGAGGGAGAAGAAAAACACTTTGACTCTGTAATGGGACTTTAAGTCAGTCAGAGCTGTAAAGTAAGCCACCTAGATCTTCTTTTTTACAGTTATTTCCTCATAGATAACCAAAAAATACAGATTTTATTAGAGTGTGAACCGTAATACTGGCACAGTTAGGTTTTAAATAGAGAGACTTCAAAGCAACATGGTGAAAGAGAATATGGGAAAGTGAGGCAGGTTTAGAATCAGTTCTCCCTGGGGCCAGTATGTCCTTGCGGCTGAGTACTTGTTTCTAAGCTTTGCTTCAGTAAAATCTGCGGTTTCCCGAAGAGCAAACAACGTTCCTCATTTTCTGGGGAGCAGCCAAGAATGTTGTAAGCAGAAAAGCTCCCAAGAAACAGAAGGTGTCACAAGATAAGCAGGTAGAAAAGATACAGAAGGGAATCACTGCACAGAGGTAGGAGCAGAGGGCCAGACATCTGAAGATGAGGGACGTGGAGCTCCCTATGAGACAGAGGATACTGTGCTGTGCTGGTTATGGCTGGGGTAGATTAATTTTCTTCACAGTAGCTGCTATGGAGCTAGGTTTTGGATTTGTGCTGGAAAAAGTGAAGATAATACAGGGATGTTTTTGTTATTGCTGAGCAGTGCTTACACAGAGTCAAGGCCTCTTCTGCTCCTCATACCACCGCACCAGTGAGTAGGCTGTGGGTGCACAAGAAGTTGGGAGGTGACACAGCTGTGACAGCTGACCCTAACTGACCAAAGGGATATTCCATGTGACATCATGCTCAGCAATAAACTAGGGGGAAGGTTGGCCTGGGGGACGCTGCTCGGGGACTGGCTGAGCATCAGTCTGTTGGTGGTCACCAATTGTTTTCATTTGCATCACTTGTCTTTCTTGGGTTTTATTTATCTCTCTTTGTTATTTTTCTTTTCATTACAATTTATTATTATTATTATTTTATTTTATTTCAATTAATAAACTGTTCTTATCACAACCCATGAGTTTTCTCTTTTACCCTTCCAATTCTCTTCCCCCCATCCCGCTGGGGGGATGTATGGTGCTTAGTTGCCAGCTGGAGTTAAACCACGACATGTGCAATCTCCTTCCCACCAGGCATTTCAGGTTAACGTGGTCACTCTTTTCTTGACACTATATAACACAGTAGTGAACATATAGAGAAAAACAAATAATACCCATCACACGCTCCCTGGAAAAGTGGCAACCGTATGCATTGGGTATGGTGCTTCGTAAGGCTGGGACAAAGACACAATTTCCCCCATAATTAATCTCTGGCAATGAGGGGTGAATATAGCATAGGCTCAGAACTAGGAAAAGAGGTGCTATGTACTCCGCAATGGGAAGATGACTGGATTAGGATACTGAGAGACAACAACATGAGTGTAGACAGTGAGGACACAGACTGGAAAAGAGTTGAGATTGTCATAATAGACAAGATTATGAAAATACTGTATAACGAAGCTGTATGCGGAATGGATGGGTATTTGGTGTGAGAACTGGGGACACTGTTCCCACCAGTGAGGTGGGGATGGAGAAAGATTTTATTCTTAAAAAGCATTTCCCAAAGAACAGGGAGCACAACCTGAGACTGTCAACTCACAATATTCCTTCTTCAAATTGCCTTGCAAAATGTATGCTTCTTCTGACTGTGTATAGCTCACCTTTACAGAGGATGACGACTTATTACAGCTGTCTTCTATATTTACTCCATTAGCCTGAGTGGCAGATATCCAACTGTGCAACGAATTCAAAGACTGACATTGAGTATAATGTGGATCATTTGCAGAATTTCACTTGTTTGAAAATTGTATTCTAACTGTACTGTTTGTTTTCATTGAAAAGATTGGAAATTAAAGAACAAGATAGATTTAAAATCATACATTAAAGATAAGCTACAGTTGCCTAACCAAATATTCAGAAAAGGAAGGGAAGGTCAGAGAAAATGTGGCCTATGTATAGCTTTAGCTCTGGTTCCTTAACATTTTACAAAGCTGTTCAAAAGGAGACAAACATGTTAATGAATTCAGTCTATGTGAAAAACACAGTTTGAAAAATATAAGTGGGTAAGACATAATAGTTATATGTCACAATTTTCTTCAAAGGCGGAATCTCTTTTTTAGAGGCAAATACAAATTCAGTATTTTGTCAGGAAAGCATTAGCATAAATATTTTTATTTTTTCTGTATTAGAATCAGCAACCAAAGTGAAAGCAAGAACGTATTATGGTCTGTAAGGAGAGCCCTCATGAAACAATGCAGCTTAAATGAAGTTAAGTTTAGATTTGAGCTTACTGATAAAATCCCAAAATTAATTAAAAGGAAACTCAAAATCAGAATTCAAAACAGTAATAACTGTGACACACACGGCATATTGATAATGTAGGTAGCTTTAAAATATTTTTCATAAATTATTCAGATTTGAATTATAAGAGTATTCAGAGATCTTACCTGAGCCCAAAAACTTGTTGTGTCAAGCACTTGAGATAAAACTCGTTTGCCTAAAAATGTATATATTGAAAAACCTCACATTTTTTGGAAAAGCTGCAGGATTTTTTGTTTGTTAAAGACAAAGTTTAATTCTCTTAAAAAACGAAAATCAAACTAACATTTTGTAAGAAAGTGTCAGTGCTCATTTACAAAATGTAGAGGAAGTCTCCCCCACTAAAGTCCTCTCTAAAACCCCAGAAATGTCAGGTCTTTTTGTCACTGACCATGCTCATTTTCTAAATAGAAAATTTAGTCGGAAAGCTATTTAGTTTTATGCCTTACACAAGTTTAGAGGAAATCCATCTCATAGAAAAGTTGCAAGTCAAGAACTACCTCGATGGTTACCTTTATTCCCACCCCCCTTTTTTTCTTTTTTTTTTTTCATTTGTATGCATGAAGAGGTCAAGGGTTTTTCATGGGACAAACTAAAACAGAGTAACGGCTTTCATTTAATAGAAGAATCAAGAAATAGGGTACACAACTTCTAAGCATTTTTCAATTTTTAAAGGCTGGATATCAGGACAATTTTAAAACACGTTTGGCTTCGCATTATACAATATAAGAAAAAAACTATAAATTTCCCCTTTTTCCTGTATAAAATGACACTTACCACTTCTATATGATTTTATGTAGGACACAACTTGCAATTTGTGAGAATGGGAACTTGAAAAGGCAACGGATTTTCCTCAAAATTGTAAAGTTTTACTGTTAACAGCCAATAAATGGAGTCAGGCAAGCTCAACATAAAAATACATCCTTTTATAAACTTGTGACTAATCCTGAAAAAATAGTAAGCTGCAAAAACAACAAAAACAACAAAAAGATAAGAAATATAAATATCCTCTAAAGCACATTAACTTATTACTGGAAGGAAAAGCCAGGATTCCTCTTTCTCACATCCAACAGCTCTTCTCCATCATGTACGCTTGTACTGACCTCATCTTCAGAGCTGTAGCCTCTCTGTCCTGTGCAGCGCTGCAGCAAGGGATAAGTCAAGGTCGTCTTTTGGGGGGTTGGGGCCTTTCTTGGTGCAAGCTTAGAGGGCACCAATGAACTGACATTGGCCTTCAAACCCCAGGTGCTGCAGAGCCACAAGGAATATGACCAGTGCAATCAAGTAAAACATTATGTCCTAAGAAGGAGCAATAAATATGAACTATACAAGTCTGACAGGGCTAGCACTAGAAGTACTGATAGTCAGTGAGTCTGTAGTGAAACTAAAAATATAACTGAAGGAAAAGTGACAAATCTAAGATGACATGAGAGGGGAAAAAGATGATATGCCATGAGGTTGCTCTTCTTTCCCCACTTTCCGTCACTCAAAAAGATCAAGAAGTGAAGAGGAAAAAAAAGCACTTTATAAGAGTTATAAGATATTTTTACAAGGATATATCATTTGCTGTAAGAAAACCTGGTAGTGTTGTGCCCCTTCCCATTCAGGGCTCAATTTAAATGCATTCAAATTACCAAACTCACCTGCAATGCAGCGAAGACCTATAGAGTTATTACTGTCCTACACCATGACATTGCAAAATACACCAGCACCTCCTAGGGAAGCCTACCTATTTCAATGTGAAGTTGTATTTAATTTACTGTCCCTTATCAGCCACAAATCTCATTTGTCAGCGTAGTTCCTGAGGTTCCTGCCTTCCACTGAGGTGGCACCACTTTCCCACAGTCTGAATTTTCAAGAGATGAATCTCATTTTATTGTTTTCCTGCCCTTCTTTCTGATCTCCCCAAATCCTTTTTATTGTGTTTTGTCCTCAGCAATATTTTCAATGGCTCTTGATTTAGTATCATTCAGGCATTCTGTTCAAAATCTGCTGCCTTTCCCCAATTGTTCAAAAATACATTAAATAAGACTTACTACTACGAAATTTTGTAGAAGTTGTTAGACATCCTTTCCAACCACCTCTCTGTTGCCTCTGCCTTTTGTATTCATTATGCAAATATGAGAACATTCTTCATCATTATGCCAAGGTCATTTGAAATAGAAATACCATATAAATAGTAATGTCTATGAAAAAAAAAGTTTTGCAAAGTATTCTAATTAAAAAAATCAAGGTATTTCCTCTTTAATTAAAAAATTGCTGCTCTTATGAAAAAAGCTAAATAATCAGTAAAACTGCACCATAAGCTTATTAAGGGAAATTTAGGTTCTATGAAACTATATTAATCTTTTGCTCCAGGGCCTTTTTACCTTAGAGATAGTTACCCATTTTTGTTTTCATATTTGTTCCATTATTTTGTTAAGGAAGGGAAAATATTGATCGCACATCTCAGTATCTTTTTTTTACTTGAATATCCCAGCATTTCTATTTTTTAATTTCTATTTCACCCTTTAAGGTCTACGTTAGTATTCTGGTTCTTTGTTACTTGTTGAATATGCTTCACAGTATTTCTGCACACTCATTATCTAGTTCTCTCAGTATCGTAAAATCTATGTGATCGAAATCTGCTGATTTGCATGTGTTCAAATTTTCAACAGTTTCCGGTCTTGTCTTAGCTGTTGTTAACCAATATTTCATAACAGGTCTCCATATTTCATCCTAGCTGTCTAAAACCCTTTTGACTCCCTCCCTTTCCTTGGCACTAAAGATGGATTAAAAAAAAAGAAAAGGAAAAAAACCCAGAATTTCAGTCATTTTAAGGTCAGAGTTACTGACTCATCAGTCACCAAATCATTTCTGAATCAGTGCCATTATAAAAACTGAGATAATATTATCTGATTTTTTTAAAATGTTGTAACAGATTTTTTATATAAACCATCTTAAACTCCGTTATTTTCCTTTATTTGTTTCACAATATTAAACCATTCTTTTTACCCCCCATCTCCACCAGGAAGAAAACTGGGAGCAGGGATTTAATACAAACTAACTCAAATCATATCCCAGCCATAGATATACATACTGTATTCATTAGTATAGTATGAAAGCTCAACTCTTCCTTTATCTCCTCTCACTCAGAGAGAAACTGCTACTTTCCGCTACAGCAAAAATGCTAGATATTACATTTGAGCCTAGATCCAACCCAGGTAATATGAAGCAGAATATATTCTCTCTTTCACACACACACAAAAGTTGAAATCAGCTGTGAAGTTTGTCATCACACAGCTTCAGGGTACGTGCAAACTCTAAAAGGGGCTGCAACTGTATGATTTTTCCAGTATCATATATCCAGGAGTTTGTCTACTATACCAGCTAGCTTCAAAGACAGGGAGAGATGTAAGACTTGTTATTTCCCCTGATAAAACTGCAGCGGGTGTATCTAGAGTAAATGAATGCTTAAGCTTTCACTTTTTTAGAAAACTTACAGTCACTATCCCAAAAGTGATGCTGTAACTTTACTCTACATGAGACGAATCCATATTACACACTATTCCACCAGTTTTTTTCAAGTTTGGAGTTATCACTATTTCATTTATTGTTGTTTTGCTCTTCACAGAAGGCGCCAGTGAGGACTGCAACTTGCATCTCTGCTTGCAGTATCATTGAAATGTGCTGGTGTAAAGCTTTATCCCATTTATACCACACTTTAGTGATAGTACTAAATGCTGCCCTTTGCAATCCATCTCTGTCAGAGATAACTGACAAGTTAAGTACAAAGCAACAGTCCTAGTACTGCATGGGACCGCCTCTTTAAAGCCGCAGGGAAAAATAGCAATTATTGTGAACTAGACACACAAATTCCACAAAAAAAGTTCATGTTGAGATTTTCTGTTTGTTTTTTTTTTCCTTTTTACTCAACCAGTAGCTTAGGAAAAACAAATGAACTAAACCCAAAAGCAAAATCCCCCCAAACCCATCTGTTTTCAATAAGAGTTTTGAATATTTACACATACGCTTTGCTCTTGAATGACAGCTTTTGGCTCAAAGTGATTTTTTTAAAGCCAGGCTGTAAACATGCATTCAAACAGAGAAATGCTGGACAACCTTCTCTCCAGCCTCACATCATCCCAGACATTGTGAGGAAATGTCAACCGAAGTACGAATTACTGCAATCCCATATTTGGTGATAAAGCTGTAAATAAGCATTTGAATTGCCATGATCATAGCACTCCTGGCTTTTACCTTTCTCTTACCTTTTTGTATTTTTTAAATTGTTTGAATAACAACAACATTCTTCCATTTACTTCTTTCAGGGTTGTGAATGCTTATTCAAAACAGGCAGCAATTGCTCTTAATTACAATGAGAATGGAAGGGGACAATGGACCAGAATTTCCGGCTTAGAGACTGAGTACAGTATTAGGTACACAGTGTCATCTAGAGGCCAAAGAGCTCTCTTTATAATAAGCTTCACTGTGAGAGGATGAGGTTTTTTCCCCCACTTTAATAACCAATACTTATGTCTCCTTGACTGGTCACACAAATTATCTCTACATACATCCTGAGCTGAAGACCCACTGTAATAATTCTGGACATCTGCATCGACACCTATATATTAGCTTAGGAGTGTTTCACTGCAAGATGCACACAAGTGAATGGATGGTATGTGATTAAGTTTCTAGGGACACCACCAGCATCATGAACTCTTCTCTCTTTCCATTTCCAAGAAAAGCTATCAGCACAGGAAAGAGCCACCGTTGGTGACTGAGAATCAGCAAAGACTATTTAATTTGGATACATTTGTATTAGCACTGGGATCAATATCACTACAATTTAAACTGTAAAAACATGTCACCTTTTCCATTTTTCTAGAAACATGGTATAAAAATAACTTTCAGTGAACAAGACATAGCATATCTAGAAAGAAATACTCCATCGTTATTATTAAGTATGAAGCAAGAGAAAAACACATTTTTGAAAACAGCTGCCACACAGAGGAATCTGATATAACTAACCAAATGAGAACATGAAATATTTGTGTCAGCTGCAATATGAATTCATGACAACCTATAAAAAAAAAGCTGAATTTTCACTCTACATGTAAGATGGCATACTTCCCATGTGTGTACATGCCCTACTCCATTGTTTCCAGCAGAATGCTCCCTACTTGAATACACATAAAAAAAGCACAACTCATCTGCCAACTATTGTCCAACACAGAGCTAGATAGAGCTCTTACTGCAAACCAAGTCTAAACATATTAGTAACACACAAAGAGAAAAAACGTTGGCATAAAGGAAACTATGCACACAGAAAGATTTCATGTTTGGTACAGGTTTTGGATAGTCTGATTTCTGCTAAAAAAAACCAGTTGGAGGCATGTTGTAAAAGAGTGTGCAGACTGCCATTCTAGAGGTAGTACAGGTAGTACGGGCTCCCTCAGACCTGGTCGAGAGAGCGTGAAAGTGGCAGAGCACTGCACTGAATCAGATAAATCTCTTAATGCACCTGTACACTCTTGGGAAGAAAGAGGAGGAGAGACAGACACATTTTTATTCTTTCTGAGCACTGAATGGTCACCCTAAGGATGCAGTTCACCTCTAATGAATGAATTAAGTTTGGTATAGCTTTTTCCAGGAACATTGTGGTCTAATCCACATTTATGAGAGACTGTATCTAGTGAAAAACAGCACAGTTAATCTGGGAATTTAGAAGTCTGTGAGAACTAAGGCTTTCTCTGTTCACAATAGCATCAATGTAATTCCTTTTACCTCAGTTAAAACATAGTTCAGTTTCTCCTCCGATCTAAAATGGGTATTACCAACCCAATACCTTCTTGAAACTTGGATAAAATCTATTTATATATTCTTTTTTATTCTTTATAGCACCTGCAATAGTCAAGAGTAAGTAGCAATTAAAGCCTAAGCATATATAGTTCCATAATATTTTCTTCTGCCTGCTATTCAAATCAACTGAAAAAAAAAAAAAGAAAAAGTGGGAGAAAAAGAAATTGCAAGTCATTTATCTACTATTTCCCCCTCTATTTAGAGTGCATTAAACATGAGTTCTGCAAGAATTCTCTGTGCTGGAAGAGGAAAACGCCTACTTGACTGTTAATTCTTTAGCTCAACAATGAATTCTGCTGTTGATACAAACATTATAAATATTGAACATAAATGAGTTTTTCATGCTTAAAAAAATTACTGCTATACTAGGAAAATAATCTGAATCTTAAAAACATTTAGAAGTTACGAGTCATTAGAAAGAACAAGAATCTATACCTCAACTTAAAGCACAGAAACAATCAGTACATTAGTCTTCCCTAACATCCCCAAAACTACAATGAATTTTAATGTAAAGTGTTGAATTTTAAGAAATAAAGTACTAAACAATTATTTATACAAGTAGAGACTGTACAGCCAGCACTTCACTGAAAACCCACATCTCCAAAGACCGCAATGGGTCTTATGCTTCAGATACACATAGATGAGAGAGGAGTGGAGCCATGTTGTGTGCTCAGCACACAAAAGACAGTGAAAAGATGGTTGCTAAAGAAGTCTGAAAACCTACAATTTCATAAACTAACTGAAGTAAATAAATGACAAATAGGTAAATGCGACCTCTGCAACGAATGCAGGCACTCCAGGCAACTTTCTCACTGGCTTATTGTTTCTTATGTTGATGCAGTTTATGCAACACTTAAAAGTTATGGCTGGTTTGTTTCCTACAAAGTAAAATAAAATCAGAAACCTTTCTTATGATCGCTTTCAGGAGAAATTGTACCCCATGCATTTCTTTGTGATAAGAAAAACAAAGGTAATAGACATCCACAATTTTTTTCATTTGAAAACTTTATCTCAGGTTGATCATTATTAACAATTTTTTAGGTTTCTGTCATGTTCAGCTGAATTTTAGATAAATATATAAAATTTGTATAGAGTGAAAAATCAACACAAGCCAGAAAAGAAAGTTTCCGTCTTCACACGTCAACAAATTTGCAGCAAAATTAAATTTAGTCCAGCTTAACCAAGAAGGTATTACAGGAGCTTGCACAGGAATCTTGATGTGAGTAGGATTGTCATCTGTAACCTAACAGAAAAGTTTGGAAAAAAAGACTTGTTTCTCTTTAAGAAAAACTTTCCATACTTCTCATTATTCTGATTAAGAGTACTACCGTACTATTCAGCCAAATAATCTTTGAAAAGATATGTGGTGATTGGATAAGCTATTTTATCTTTATATTCTCTCTGTTTCCGTGTTTAAAGTCCATTTCCACTGGAGTTGGGCACCTGGGCAGTTCACAAAATGCCACTACTGCTTCTTTTCATCTTTTCCTGTAAGAAGTCTGAAAGCAGGTTGACTATATGAGTTTTGAAAATATTGTGTGAAATTCAAAATAATCCTTCTCCTAAGAACAGTAGTGTCAAATTAGTCAATTTGCTTTGGTACATTTTCTATTCCTAAACAGATTTGACTGCTGGATAAAAGCACACTTTCCAGCAAACCTTAACTCTAATTTTGAAACTGATGTGTTCTCACTCTGTCTTTAAAAGCTAGAAATTCTTTAATGACTGAGAACTCTCTTCCTTAAGGAAGGACAGTGAATTTGTTCTATATAAAGGATGATAATTTTTTGTACTGTGGAGAGGATTTCTTCTTTTCTTAAATGTGATACCCTTGGGATCACACTTCACAAATTCAAATGACAAACTTCATAGCTTGGTAGTTTACTAAATGGTTGATCTCTGACATTAATAAGAGATATCTAACTTTAGACAAACCAGGGTACTTTTCCAGTTTGTTAGTGTTTATACATTCATTTTAAAATGATGTTTTGAATGACTCCTATGCATTGAATAGAGACTTTTTTCGTTTCCCTCCCCTCATACAGTGAGGCCAGAGTACACTTAAACCACAGCGGTAGCTCATTATTTAAAGTCACTAATTGGAAAAGTGTCTTGACAAGTAGTATTAGGTGTCTTCCCATAGAATTAAAACTTCTTCCTAATGATGTGTCAATTAAACCCAAAGAGAATCCATGACACACAGAATGAGGGGTTTTTACAGACAGCAATATTTGGTTTTGGGTTTTTTTTAATGCAAGAAGTTTTGCCAATGGCTTCTTCTGTAACTAGATAGAAAATGTTCCTGAGAATTCAGCTTGCATACATATGAGAAACACAGTGATCACCTAGTTCTTTGGCATATTTTTAAGCAACGTTCAGAAAAGAAAATCAAAAGCTATTTAAAGCATAGAGATGAAATCAGGGTGTGCACAGCAAAATTTCTTTTATCTCCCAAAAGAACAATTCAGAGAGATGATTAATGGTTGCATGTAAAGGGCATTGAGGAAACATTACTAGAAAACATTTCCATTCCAAAAATATCTATTTGCCAGCTCTCTAAGGAGACTATTATATGCTGTAGGTAATTGAAACTAAAATAATAAGATTCACAGAATGTCTGATATTTCTATTTTATATCTCAACACTTAGGGGTTTACAATACCCCTAAGTGCCTACATTATATAATCATAACATTGTGCCTACAGTATATAATCAACCACTGACATTGTCACTTGGTCATCCATGCATTTTAAAAATCATTCATCACAACTATTTTTGAATAATTTATGGTTTCAGAGCAGAATTCCAATCAGCCTTAGCTGCTGCAGTTCATAGACCAAGGTATTTACTTCAACTGTATAAACTCTTCAGTTTACATTGATATGCTAAGCTAAAATTCCAGGGAAAATACCAGTTCTTCTGATGCTTCTGCTCTATGGGTGTAACACATCACAGAGCACAGGAAGGCAAGTGAAGGTAGTTAAGCTCTTCAGCTGAAATAAGCAGCAGAACAACCAGTTGGAAATGGAGAGATTTCAGATTAGTTTCCAGATAATGGAAAGAAAGAATCATCTTAAGAAAGCATGTCAGTACACAAGTTGGATGGATTGCGATTCCATGAAAAAAATCCACCTTATCCATTGCTGGACAAAGACACTTACACGCCCCTACACACATTCTTCCAACATTATGTTCATTTAAAATTCATAATTAGCGGCAGAATAACTGTGTTTTTTTTCTTTGAAAACCAACTTTGATTAGTAATTTTGTTAAATTAATTCTCTATTATGTCAGATCCAATAGAAACCAGTTTTATTCACCATCAGCACAACTGAGGACAGCTCTTAGTACCTTCACCAATAGCAGATAACACTGGAATTCTAACGATGTTTCCAGAAATCAGGAAGCCAACACTTCCAGCAGCATGAGAAGAAAGGAAAACATCTGATCCTATTTTTCTTTTCATTAAGGCTTCATCTTTACATAACTGTAGAAGGTAGTTTAATTTATATTAAAGTTATTATATAACACATCCTTCACAAGTTTAGGCGATAAGTATACAAAAGGAACAAAAACCACCACCCCACACACTTGTACAAAATAATATCCTAAAATTCTAAGCAACACCACGGTTTTTAATAAACTTTCAGCCACATTTGATCTAGACAGTGAATGTCTCTCCCTCTGCACTAGAAAGGAGGACAGACATGATGCCAAGTGCTGAAATTGTGTTGTGTATGTCAGTGTTAACCATGGCACTCCTATCTAAGCTTTTTCAAACTCAGCAAAGTGCAATGCTTTCCTTATTTGTTGCTTGGCATAGAATTTACTATGACTGTCAATGAACATCTTGCTCCCCAGAGAGGTAAAATGGCTTCTTCTAGCATTTCTTTGTCTTCTTTTACAGCTGTTTTTTTGGAAAGAAGATTAAATATATAAGGCTTTTAATAATGAAAAAATCTTTTTTTCTTTACTGTCTGCCAGACCCTTTACTGTCTACCCTTCCTTGTATAGCAGGGATGGTTTCAATTGCAGAGTGCAACATTCTCAGCTAAACCTTGTTCTTGCAATTCTGTTTTCTGATTTTTCCATGAAATTACATTGTTACCTTTCCTCATGGTGGTGGTAGATAAAAAGAACACTCTTTTTTTCCTAAGTTTCACAGTAAACCATTGGGGTTTTATGTCACTCACCTCAAACCACTCAGATTCTGAAAATTCTAATACTTTTGGTTAGAATGCCCCCAAAAAGTCAAAATTTGCTTTTAAGTATTTTATCTGTGGACTCTGTAGTAACAGCTCTGTAAAATGACTGCGCTTTTCATTTCATGTGCACAATACTTCAGCACAAAAATATTTTGGTTCTACACAATCCCAGTGATCTAAAACTCATTCAGTTCTTCTCTCAGATGGAGATCTACTTGTCTTCCAATATATTCCAGGATGCTGAAGCAACAAAAAAGAAAAAACTGTGTAAATTGCACATTTGTAAGTCTCTAATAAGTTGTGTTTATTCAGTTGTGTGGGGTTCTTTAAAATAAATTGAAATATAGTCAGTGGTTAATTGTTTTTTAATTAAATTTTATTTTGCAGAACTGAATTCTTTTATCATATATCCTTTATTTAGAAGATACTTTGGATACATTTGTCAAGGGTTTTTTTCCATAGTTGAACTAAGAATGGTAGTTTAAAGTTGAACATTGACTTCACACTATAAGATGTTACAATAACAAGAAGTCTCTTCTTATCTGCTACCTGTAACATTTGACAAAAATGCTATGAAATTTTTTACAGTTGAATACTGTTAGAAGAACTATTTTTCCCAGTAGTGCCTGTCAAGTCAGACCTCAGAACCTTTACAGACTGCATTGGAAGAGAATTATATTGAACACTGAAAGTGATCACAACTGAAGTCATCTCCTAACATGTTTTAAAAATTTAGTGGATTTTGTTGTTGCTGTTTTTCACTTGTTTTTAAGGTTTTGAGGCATACATAACCGAAACACACTGGATAATGGCTACAATTTTATTTAGCTTTTCCACGATGTCTTGCAGCTTCTCTCCTTTATCTTAGTTTTGCTTGCCTTATGGGTTGTGAAATATCGCTTGCTGTAGTTCCTAAGCTATCTATAGCCATCTACTTGTGTCACATTCATTTATGTTTAACGAAAACAAAAATTGGTACTATGTAGTTTTGATAAAACCAGACCCTCAGAAAAGAAAACAAGCCAGAGACAAACTGCATAATATTACATTGCAACTTGTTCTGTTTCTATACCAATTCTGCTGCATCAACACACTTCGGCAACAAGCAGAAAGCATGACAGAGGCATCTTGGGACATCAGCTCTTTGGCTTGCTGGAGCTTTCTTCTCATTATCTGGAATGTCATCAATATTGTAAAACATCTTATAGACTGGCAGAACTAACTCAGAAAATTACCTTGCTAATTCTTTCAAGATCCTTGACTGTAAAATTCCTTCAGAATTATTTATTTCATTTGTGTAGCTAAATAAGAAACTATAGGCCTGAGATCTGAAGGGAAACATACTAATCATGTAGCACCTTTTTTGAATTTAGCCCCCACTGTCAGGTCCAGAAAGTGGTCCTAAGCTCCCTAAACAATGGGTGGAGGTCGGAAAGGGAGCAAGCACACTGAGCAGGGCACTGGGGAAACACTGCAGAGCTGAAAGGCAATAGATGGGTGCCACTTGTGTGCCACGGGTTCTCAGCTGCAATACAAGCTCATAACCAGTTCATTGCTATAAGTTGCTCATGCAGCCATACTCAGGCATGGCATGCATAAAATGGCGATTTAAGGACCTGGATCATGGCCAAAAAAAACAGCCCATTGACAGGGGATGGGACCAGAATGGACACAAGGAGGCAGCTGCACGAGTTCACCCCCACCCCCGATGTTTTGCATCTTGGGACTCCTGAATCCAAGTAATTCTTCCTTTGCATTTAAGTCCTTTTAATTAAATATCTTGAATACACATCTTGAGTCTTTTCTCTTTGATACCAACTCTAGGTACTCTTGAACTAGACAGTACACTCAACTTGGAGATGTGAAAACACCATTGAGAGTCTTTCTGCAAGCACTAAATTAGTATTTATTCAAACATAACTCCATTCCGAATCATTGCTCTCCCTTCTTAGCAACCTATCTAAATCAAAGCTAAGCTCTTCTTTTTTTTTTTTCCTAGAGACACTAAAATGCTTCTTCTTGTCCTTATCCTTATTTGCTGTAGAATTTACCATTGATTTTCATTTGTCATCAAATGTCTGCATTTCGTAACTCATAATTTATAACCACCTCTATGAAACTCTCAGTTTTTTATAACATACTATATATTTAATATGAGAGAGAGATTTTTACTCCCACTACCATTTCCAAGGAGGACATTAAGGCTTTATTATGTGTATCAGAATGCATTGCAGACAAGTAGAACACAAACAAGTAGAACAATAAATAATTCAGGTCATTCTAAGTGAATGCCAATAAAATCTTCATATACAACAGCATTCCTTTTAGAAATTAGCATTTAAGGCATCAATCTAGTTTTAAGCATTACTTTTTGTAACATTCATTTACTTTTCCTCCCTATTTCTGCATAGAGACAGGTGTATTTAATTATCATGACAGATAGATTAGGAAAATAAAATAAAATAAAAAAATAAATTACTCAATTTCTTTTCTAACAATAACCAATGAGGAGTTTTCTGCATAAACCACTGCTGGGAAGTACTTCATCTCTCCAGAATCCCAATACTCGAAGAAATGTTGCATGGCCCATTAAAATCTGGCTACTTTTTTTTTTGCATTCTCTATACTTCCCAAATTTATACCTATTTAGGATCATGATATCATGGACATTAAAGCTTGCCTTAAAGTTAGTCTGTTTCACTATGCGTCACAAGACATATTTGCTGGTGAGTGGTGAAAGTCAAACTTTGCGTTTCTAAGAAAGGGAAAAAGCCAATTAATTTAATTGTTCAAGGAAGCCATCATCCTCACTAAGGAACAGATTATTTGGCAGAGTGGCAATGAAGTGTTAAAATGTGTATGATGAATCCAATTTATTGTACAGACATCAGTAGTACATTCATGGCCTGCTTCTTGGGTCTGTTATTCTGCAGGGTAACACAGACATCAATCTTTTGGAGATATATATTGATAAGAAAGAAAAACTAATTAGTGCAGACATGCACACACAAGTTATCAGATTAGGTTTTGACTTCAGAAGCAAAAGCAAATGAGACGCCCATAAAGAATGAATAAAATCATTAACGGTAGTCTTATTATAGCTCCTCCTCATCCTCTGAAAACTCAGTCTTTCACTTGTTCAGTAACGGAGTTAAATTTTCAAAAGCAGTTTGGAATACTGAGTGCCATTTTGAGTGGCCAGCTTCAATATGTGCTTTAAAACTAAATTACTCTAAGTATTTTTAGTATTTCGTAGTCTCACTTAGGGTTTGATTTTTAAGTGTTCAGAAATCTATTTAAAAAAAGAATCATAGAATAGTGGAATAGGCATTACATGCAATGCCAAAGACTCAGAACAGTATTTATATCTCCACAGAGATATAACAGAAATACAGATCATCCCACTGTAAACAACAGAAGCAACATTTCCACATTACAAGATTAGACTCGAATTATACTTTGAAATAAGTGTTTCACTGTGAACACTACTTAGACGAGCATCATGAGATAAATCACTTCACATTAGAAACAAGCGTGTTCACACATTTTTTTCCCTGGGTCCTGGTTTTCATGATCGCTGGTCTGGCTTACTGTTCAAAGCAAATGTTGATAGCTTGCTACAACGGACTCAGCCTTTGATTTACATATGTTTCTGTCTAGGTTTCTCTTCCTAGTTTTGGTTTCTAATGGGCACACCAACATGAACTCCTTTCTTAAAACCCAGAGAACTGACCTAAGCTCAAAAATTCATGCTAAACTCTGCATTAACATGTGCAATGACTGAATGTGACCTTCTCCTCTCCCCACCAAGCCCTCAGCATTTCTGATTTTTTGTTTTGTTTTTGATCAGTGGATTTGTGGGGGGGGATGAGGGGGTATCTTGCCTGTCTCATAATATATATTTATAAACATTTCTTCTTTCCCTATTAATGAGTTTTTCTCCATTGCTAAGAGAGTCTACAGTATCTTTTTTGCTATGAATGCTGTGTTCTTCCCTCCTACTTGTTGTGCAGGAAATCCTTAAAAATCAATAAAACTCCTCTTTCAACAGTTCCGATAAAAACTGCATTGTCTTAAAAGGAAAGATATTTATTCCTGAGATTCTCTTGCTGGCGCTGTATCAGCTGCTCAAAACACTGCTCTGACTGCAAAGCATATGCAGTAATCCACTCGGGAAGCTCCCCTGTGTCTCCCCATGAGTACAGTGTTCTCTAGCTATGAAACACCACTATGTTTTAAACTATAGATATTGGAGAGTTGTTTGAAAACAACAATATAAAAGATTACTGACCAATATATTTCTCTGATTCTTTTTACATACCTTCTTACTAAACATTATACACCTCAAATGACCTATTTTAAATGACATTAAATAAAGACATCATCTAGTGGCCAGTATGTAGCCCTGTCCATACGAGCCTCCCTGATTATTCTGACAGGGTCTAATACACTGTTTCTTATACATACCGCATATTAAGAACACTTTGTATTACAAATAAGTCAGAAATTGACAAAACATGCCACGGCTACCTGTCATCTCAAGGCAATGAAAAGAACAAGATACATCATCTAATAGTGTTTTCTTCAAAATTCACAGGAATTGTAAGGTTAGAACAGACTGTTTCTGCAATAGTCTTCCTTTGAAACTGTTATTCAGTAGCTCATAATATTTCCATGGGTATTTTAAGGAACATTCTCTCCTTATGGTTTATTCAAAAGATGAGATCAAGTTTCATTTAAGGGAAAAACTTCACATTATCATTGGACACTAACACAGAGATGAGAAATATGTATTTAAAGAACCATATGAAGAAATTATAGATAGACAAGCCAAAGCATTTTAAAATCTGAAAAAGAAATTTTGTAATGTAAGATGTAAATTCAAGCTTATCCCATACAACTGAAAACTGACACCGTTCTGAAAAATTGCTAATTGAAATAAATCCTTTTGTTAAAACACAGTCCCAATGCCTTGTGTATGCAAGCATTCCTTTTTGCTAAGGAACTGGATTTCTAAGGAAGTGGAAATGTTTTGATGGGCTTTTAAAACCAATAAAGTTGAGTTTCGTCCTTAGCTTGACTCTAACAGCAGGTAAGGAAGCTTAATTGAAAGCCTGTCCAGGATTTACTTCACAACAAGCTTCTACATAGATTGAAAAAATTCTTCTGGAATAATAGTTCACAAGTTACTCCTGGCCTTCCTTATTTCAGTACAGAAACATAGTCTTACTTGTCTTCATTTGCTTATTTTGCAATACAAGTTCTAATTTCTACACATTTTAGTGATCTTCCCTTCTCTCCTAGCTTAAGTATTTCAAAGCTGAATATCTGAACATTGAAAGTCTCATTTTGGGAGATATACAGGACATCTACATAGCACCCCATAATATTAACAACAGGCAATCAGAGCTGAGCCACAAGAGGTGAGAGAGAATTTTGCATGCTTTGGCTTAACTTCTGCGAGCCAGTTCGTGGAGAGTCTCCCACAGACTTGTACAACACCCTCCAGTACCCCTTTCATTTAAAAAACAGGTGTACTTCTTTTGAGAAATAAATGGTCCTATTAGTTTAAGAGATGATTGCCAGTTCTTGGCCCTAACTCTGAGGACACTCTTACTGCATTTTATTTCTGTGTGGTCTTTCATCTACAAGGAAAGCACTCCTGATTATCACGAATGCTGCTGTAATAAGAACGTTTATATCTGGATCTTCACTTTTTGTTAAAAATTGCAAGAGATGTAGCTTTGAAGTGCATCTCTATATAGCTTTTGTTTTGCTTTTTCTCTGCTCGAAACAAAAGGTTATTTTATGAGATAACAGAAAATTCTACGCAGTAATCTCTACTTGGGTATTATAAGGTTTCTCAGATATGGGTAAATCACTTGAGAACACTGCGTGTGTCTTCACATTAAATCTCTGATCCTTTTGAGGTTTCCCTGTCAATATTAATTTTTTCTGTGGAAAAAAAAAATCACTTATTCTTAGAAACATAAACTTTAAAACTCACTCTCCCCTCTCCCCCCTAAAATAGGTTATTTTTTTACTTTGTATTTCTCAGCGATGTTATGTTATGAAGCACCATGATTCCTGAGGTGTGTGTGATCAGTCTCGTAACTCTCATTGCTCGTTCAAAGAACAGCCCTGAAAGCTCAGCAAGCAGGTTCAGCATGTACAGAGTACTCAGATGTTCAAAATAGCAGCTTATCAATGCAAATGTTAGCAGAGCAGTGATCAAAGTGACCCATAAAACTCTCTCTTCCCACTTTCTCTCTTCCCACTTGCCAGAATTTTTTACCATTAAAAAAAGCTTTCAAGAAATCTTTTCTCATAGCTGTACTTAGACCTTCAATACCTCGTAATGGAGGAAGGTAATGGGAACAGCATAATTGCTAGAAGCAAGAGAGAATGTGTCTAATACTGCACTGTTCAGTCAAGTGGGTGAATAAATGAAGATAGATAATGATGAATTAACTCTATCATGGTGCTGAATTCCTTTTAGCATTCCAACCAGTATTTCGCAGAAGCTTACAATTTTTCACTACCTAGGGACAGAAACTGCGCTATCACAACAAAAGAACCAGCATTATCAGACGACAGACACCAACAGGTAACTCTGGAAACTGCCTATAGACCCCTCAGCTGAGGCAAAAAGTTGTGAGAAAAGCAGGGAGCCACTAGGCTCCCTATCCTGAGACTCGACACAGGAATATTCAGGATGACATTGGAAACAGAATAGGAACTGTCGGGTTTGACAGAGAAGAACATGTAGTGCTGCATCGAGATGAGAAGTGTTAAAACTGCTGATTTTCTCTTGTTTGGGAGGAAGAGGAAGATAAAAGGCTTTCTGTGTGACTTTTTGGGGACTATTTTGCTGTTTGGATACTGGCTAATATGCAGAAAGTAGTCTTAATTCCTATTTAGAGCCTCTAGCTGCTAGCATAATTTATGCATTAAAAATTAGGTATGTTTATTTAGCCAGAATTAGCCTATGTAATTACTTCTTTTTTTCTCTTTTTCTTTTTCAATGTAAAGAAGAAAACAAGTGATAGACAGCACTCACTTTGTTAAAAGACTACATGCAATAATATACAGATTAACTCACTTATTTGGCTGAGCAACCAAGAAAAGGTGTTTGTCTCTAGCAAATGGTACTTCTAATATATGCAGTTTTTGCAATGCAGCCAGAAAGAAACCATTGGAAATTAAATTCTTTTGAGGTATCTCATTCATTCACACTGAGGTCAATGGTCAACGTAATAGTGGAATTCGCAGAGAAATACCTGAGATTATGCAGTCTTTTTTTTCTAGGTAGTTGCAAAATAAAACAAAAAGGAAAGATGACCTTTTAATATTTAAAGTAGTTATTGTTGCAGTTGGCAATCTGAAGTGTATCACAAGACTTTGATGATACATGCTCATCATTATTTATAGTGATAGCTTTGTTGCACAGTGCCTATACCAAAGGAAAAGTTACCTTCATTGCCCTAAGCCAGTTTACAAACATATAAAGCAAGAAAAACACAACTAATGACCAGGAGTAGGAGATCAGCACACTGAAACCATTCCTTTTGTCTAGAGTCTCTTCACTGCAGACAGGTATTATGAAGGAGCTGATTGCATTTTCTTAGCTGGAGACCTGACCAGTCTAGTTCAGTTCTGATACAAGTTATTAAAGACAGAATAAACTGTGCTTCCCACCCCCCAAACTCCTAGCCTATCCTCTTTTCCTAAAGCATCCCAGGTGGCACTGGATCTCCTTGAATTGCCCCAACTCAGGCCCTCCCTCAGCTGCCAGGAACAGCAGCTAACGGAGCAATGACCCAGAACAAAGCATAGATCTGGTCATGTTTGTCTAACAGATGGCTCAGGTGTCTGCTGAGGTGCATTCACTCGCCATATTTCCCACATGGAAATTACCAAGGTAAAAAGTTCTGTGTTTTTACTGATTAAAATTAAGGCGGGGTTTTGTTTGTTTGTTTGTTTGTTTTTATGAACTAGTGATGCTATCGTGCATACTTCTCTGGGAACTTCTTAAGGACCTGACAAAGCATTTACACGAATAACTGTAACTGAGGTTTCCATATACAGCAACTAACCACTAGGAACCATCAAAGAGCTTGCCCCAGAGTTGATGCATCAGTGGTAAATGAATGGCCAAACTGAGAAAAAAATCTTGTATTTTCTTCCTTATTTTCTATTTTAACAAGCACAATAGGACTTTGCTCTATAAATTGCATTTCAGTATCTGTGGAACTAAAGAACACAGGTTTAATTCAGTAAACTGTCTGCATGAGGAATTACCACAACAGTCAGTACGCCTCACTTCATGAGGGCATGCAGAACATCTTTTATGATTTTCACTGTCACCCTCTAGATACCCATGAGGTCAGATTCTCAGCTAGCATCAAAGTTAAAAAGAGCTGCTGATGTAGCTGCTCTACACCTAAGGAATTCAGTCTTGAATACACTCTCACTAGTGATTCCGAGTTTAACTTATATCATGACTACTAATTCTTACAGAGCTCAGAAATGTGGTTTCTTTCAAATGTTTGCACAAGGATACATAAAAACACCCGTGGTAAAAAATAACTGTGAATCAAAAAGTAAATCCAGAAAATGTAACTGCCTAGTGTATCTTCATATGCATGTCCAGAGAATGGTTGTCTAGTACTGTGCTGGCTTTGGCTGGGATGCAGTTAATTTTCTTCATAGTAGTTGGTATGCGGCTATGTTTTGGATTTGTGTTGAAAACAGTGATGATAATGCAGAGATGTTTTCGTTACTGCTGAGCAGTGCTTGCACAGAGACAAGGCCTTTCCTGCTTCTCACACCACACCACCAGCAAGTAGGCTGGGGGTGCACGAGAAGCTGGGAGGGGACACAGGTGAGACAGATGACCCCAACTGACCAAAGGGATAATCCATACCATATGACGTCATGCTCAGCATATAAAGCTGGGGGAAGAAGAAGGAAGGGAGGGGACATTCGGAGTGATGGCGTTTGTCTTCCCAAGTCACTGTTACGCGTGATGAAGCCCTGCTTTCCTGGAGATGGCTGAACACCTGCCTGCCCATGGGAAGTAGTGAACGAATTCCTTGTTTTTCTTTGCTTGCACGCACGGCTTTTCCTTTATATATTAAACTGCCTTTATCTCAACCCACGAGTTTTCTCACTTTTGTTTTTCCGATTCTCCCCCATCCCATTGCGGAGGGAGTGAGTGAGTGGCTGTGTGGTGTTTAGTTGCCAGCTGAGGTTAAACCACGATAAGTAGGTTTTACTTCCCATTCCTAAACAAGAGGAAATGAAAAAGTCTGCAGGAGTAATTGAATTGACTCAATTATTAGTGAAACAGTCAGAAGATACTAATCTTCCTTAATCTACTGAATTGACTAAATTGGCAAAGGAGCTGAAGGACTAGCAAATTTGAACTGGTTTCAAAAAATCCTCTGTTGCTTGCAGAGTTCAGGATTTATTCAGTTATTTTCAAATATCCTGTGGCTAGATCCAGCAATTACAGGACAGAAACACTCTCAAAATCATAGGGACAAACAGCAAACAAAATACCCGTCTTCCTAAAACACTCTCAAGAACAAAAATGAAAGCATCCTTTCGCTCAAAAAGTGGCTTCGCAGCTCTCCAATGTGAACATCTTAAGTTAAACTGTTAGCTGTATGTATCAGCACCCTGAAAAAAAAATGCAACTTGATTTCAAACATGGCAGGGACTGCCTATTAATTTCGTAATGTCCAACTCTGACAACTCACAGTGGCTTTTGTTTCTCTTTGCAAATGAGTAGCCTAATCACACAGTTAAATTTTCATCAGCTGAAGGAAGAGCAGCAAAACCAGATCTTTTGTAACATTTCCTTCCAGAAGAAATAGCTGAATGCAGGAGTGGAACATTTCCAGACAGGACTCTCCCTCTTCTGTGGCTGTAAACCGCAGTGCTGCCTAGAGAGGTTAAAGTTGAACAAAGTCCTCCCTCCAATTTTTGGTGTTTTTTAATTTTTATTTTACTTTTTTTCAAAACTTTTCCGGAAAGCTTTTCCATTTCCACAATCCCAGAGCATCAATGCCAGCTGTGCTATGAAACAACTACCAGTTGAAAGTGTATTGTGGGTGCAGACACAGCCATGCCTTCCCCATAAAAGTATCCGAGGCATGTGACACAAGTTCTGGGGAGGAAATGACTTGGTATTGCCAGATTGGGTAACAGAAAATAGGTTGATAATTTGCCCAAGAGACTGAAAAGAATGTGTCTGCTTTTCACCACAGCCTCCAGAAGGGCATGAGCTTGTCTGTTGTAAGAATAGAAATAAAAACTCAAATACAGTCTTCTATGGCTGCCTTCAAAATTACTTGCATGGAGTTAACCATGTATCATCTTCCAACACAAGAAAAAAAATCAAAAAAAAGAAACCCACATAAATGGTGAATGGTTAAAGAGTGCATTTTTTCCCATGTCACCATAAAACACTAGATTAATGTGTTACATGGGAATCATGGGAGACAGGTAAGCTATAGAATAAGCTGCACAATATTAAGAAATTGACAAGGGAGAAAAGTACATCATAAGTGAATGAAATCACTGTTAAATGCTGCCCATGGAATATGGAGGGATGATGAATTACATTTCTTTCATTACAGCTCTCCTACAATACTCAGATAGGAAATAAAGTTTCCAACCCTAGTAACTGGACTGTTCGCAAGACACTAAAAGTAGATTCTGAGATTTCATTTCCTCTTTATCCTGTACTGCCACGCTCCAAGAAGCACTCACCCCCAGAGAAGTGTAGATAATAGTGTTCACAACACCCCCTCTAAAAGGGGATTGTGGTCTAACCTGCTTACAAAATAAGAACAGGTGCATCTTCAAAGTCCTTCCCAGCCACATACAATATGCAAGTACTTGCCCTGCCACCCTAATTCTTACATGAACTGCTGGCAGCCTTGTCACCAACAAGAGCAGCTAAAACCCTTGGCTGTAGCTCTGATGTAAGATCTCTGGTCATCTCAATCATTCTCACTAGTTCATTCTTACTCTCTAAATCATGAAATAATTATTTTCAAAGTATTGTTGCCACTGAGTTCTCATAATAGAACTACACAGTTACAATTAGCAATATTTTTCAGTATTTTGCAAACAGAGGAACCTCCTGAATGCTCCCTAACTTTAGAGCTGGACTGGTTTTAGAGTGGAAGTCACATGTCTACCTGTTTATGTGGCACCAAATCTCATCAAAGCCTGATCTCTGAAGACATCTCAGAGGAGTTCATTTTTTTTTTATTGGGGAAAGAAAGCACAGAAATGTCCCCACTACACACTGTAACCACACACAAATTTTGTAGACCTGGTACGCCAACACAGAATACAGGGAATTAATAATAATTCTTCACGACAGAAAACAAATCAGCTAAAGCTTTGAAAATAGGCCTATCTATAATTCCCCCCCTGCTGTCACTTAAAAGACCAGTAAAAAGACATCTGTAAAGAAAACAAAAAAGCTTTTAAATTATAAAAGAACAATGTTTTATTTAAAGGTTAATGCAAAATAAAAATAAATTTACTAAATCAAGAAATCTTAAGTGACTTGCTCAGATAGAACAGCACTACAGGGAGGATAACTGTCCCTGCTCTTGTCCACTGTGTCCTTGCTGGTGAGTCCTTGCTTCTTGGTTTGATTTCATATGAATCAATGACTTCAAGTTTCAGCAAATGCTGCACAGTCCTCTCTTGTCCTGAGAAAGATTATTTTCTTTCTTTGTGAAAACTGGCTTCCTAACTCCCAGCACTCCATTTTTCTCAAGCTGAGAAATTTCTCAGTCCCTAGGTTTCCAGACCCCTCTGACGAGGCTGTGCTATACAGCCTGCAAAAGCTTCTCTCTCTTCCTTTGCATCCTCAGTTGCTTCCACAGAAGGAGAAATCCCAACTTCCTTCCATAAGCACTGACACGATCATCTTTAATTTAAAGGAGCACATCGTATGAACAGTGAATGAAGCATAAAAAGTCGATTTTTCAGTGTACATAAGACAAAAGGTCCATATATTGTCATATATTGCTATTACTGGCATCCATTTGTTTGAGATTTATTTTTCTTTTTTTTTTTTTTTTGTTTTAAGAACTTGTAGAATAACCTGTGTTTTTTCTTTTATCTTCATGACTTCTTGGCCCCTAGAAGCACAGGTGCGTGTTGAGCTTTTTCCCCCCATAATTAATCTCTTCTTCAGGCTCAGACTGGTTCATGATACTCACCATAAGAAGTGATGGCAGCTTCCTAAATGCCTGAAATTCTCATTCTGAAATCAAGTTTTGTTGGCTGTATCAAGCCATTGTTTCTTTTAATATAACAGATAAAAAAAACCTTGCAATTTGCTTTTTCAATGAGATTAGTTCTGGGAAGTCAGTCTTTGAGGAGTGAGAGATAACGCCTGATAGCTACTACAAAATTCCTACTACATCCATTTGATTTTCAAATATATATATCTTGCAGTACATGTTTCTATTAAAAAGGAGCTTAACATATTTGTTAACTAAGTACAAATTCTATTAATAACAGAACAAGAATGTGAACTTCAGAGAAGTTTGAGTTAATCGGGCTGGGTATTTCAGTGTTTTGTGTTTTTTTTAATAGTTGAGGATATTACCTAAGTAAATAAATAAAAAGAAAGTGTTGTATGACTATCTCCTAGCCTTCCCAAGACAGTATTTGCATGTCCATCAATGTTACTGTAGACAGGATTTCAAGGCGGAGATCAGTTCAGATGGCAACAGATCAAGAACTAGAAACTGACCCAAGAGCTGTGTGATGGCTCCTCCCCCGATACAGTAACATCTGTAATATACGGAACACAGTACTCTCTTTGAGAGGGCTGAATAGGAGTTAAAGTACAAGATAAATAGATCTCCACACGTCTTTGGTTAGATAAAAGAGTTTCTGAGGTGGTTTCTGAAGGACCTCACCAGGAAAAGAACCAGATGGGCTGTTGGAGGCAAGCGTCGAATAGATTACAATATAGGAAATTTGAAAAGAAAATTGTGACCGAGCTAGAAGTGGACAAGGTCCCTCTACTGTTCTCATCAGTGATGTAGAGCTACTGGCATGACCATCAACCAAAGACGGGCAGCAGCATCCAGAGCTCATCTGAATCATTAGGTGACCAGAGATTTATTTGAAGTCATAAATCCTCATACTCCATTAGTTCGGTTTTACAGAGCAACTCCAGCAAAGTCAATGACTTCTAATAAGTATCAAGCTGTCATAGCACAGTAGAGAATCAGGCCCTTTATCGTCCCTCGCATTCTTACAGTCAGGCAAGTGGGGGAACTACTGTGTTGCAGATTGGAGAAAGTGTGGTTTGATGTGTGGGCTTTGGCACATGGTGAGTATTTTTTTTAAGGAAGTATTTTACTGCAATTTAACTTTTATTGTAAGGCATGACACATCCTTTCCAACTAATTGCTCTATTTCAGCTTTTAAAATGAACAGATCTTTCTCTCTTATGTTTCAGCTCATATATTGTAATATTACTGTTACTGTTAAAGGTGACCTGAAAATGATTTTAAATGATTTACTTCTTGCTTCTTCATTCGTTTACAATGAATAAAAATGCCTAAGAAATTCTAGACTATTTCCAAAGCATATTTCCCTCCACCCCCTCCTTTCTATTTTTACTTTATATGTGTCATCTGTCACATTCCGGCTTTACTCAAGTTAGGAATGAACATGATATATCCTTAACAGCCATTTTAAGTTGAAGAAGTAATAAAGATTTTTGGGACAAGTCTCAGATCTATTCCATGAACTGCTATACAAGATCTTATTAGTGTTGTGCTACTTTGGGGAATTATCTGGCCTTCATCTCTTCTGTCTTGGGCCTGAAATTCTGCAGTCGTTCTACTCACTTGTTAGACTCTTCATTTAGTGAGTGACGATTTTGGTGTGGATTTGCCTTAGAGAGAGGCCAAGAGGCAAGAGATGCTGTCAGAAGACCTGCAAGCCTCCGCTGAAGAGCAGGCAAGTGGAGCACCCATGTACAAATGTATCAACATTTAAAACAAACAAAAAAAACCACCAACAACCCCCCAAAATCCAATTTACCCCACAAAATAATAACTGTAAGCCTTATTAAGATTTTTTTCTTTTTCTTTTAGGAAACAGATTTGGATGCATTTCAAAAAAGAAGAGGTGGATTCTAACTTTGCAGGGAGAAAAAAAAACATCCAGAATCCATAGTTTTAAAAAGACTGCTATGCAAAGATATTCTCTCGCCCATAGCCAGGTCAGAGAAGCAGCTGCATCTGGGAATAGCAAGTACTCCTTAATCTTTCATTTTGTGTGTAGAATAAAGAGATCAAACCAAGTTCTAAAACACCTGAGCAACAGTTTTGTTCTGTAAAGAATAGAGTTCTCTTTTTCATATCTGTTAAACTGAAACATTTACAAGATGTAAAGTCCCTACTGGGAATGTAATGTGAAAACCCATTCAGTGGTGCATGTTTCTTTAGGAAGTTAAAGTGCTAGCAACTTGATTAATTTAACTTCTCTTTTCCCATCAACCCTAAAAGACGAGAACATTCAGAAATGTACAGTGAAAAACCTTTATACAAAAAGGATTTTATTCTGTGCAAAATCAAATTAGAAGACATTTTTTCGGTAGAGCGCTATGCATTCTGTAACCATGGTGTATCACAAGAGCATGAGGCTGCTGCACTCAGGGACTATTTGAAAATCCACAGGTGGGCAAACATCGAAATGCACCTTCAGTTACATAGCGGTGTTGCAGCAGTGAGTGGACAAACAAGTTAAACCACTGGAGTCCTGAGGCAATTGATGTATCCAGTATGGTTGGTTCCAACAGTACAAAACCATGTAACAGCTGCAAAAAACAGTAAGAATGGTTTGTCTTTCTCAAAAGAAATTGCCATATCCTGTTCCTAAGGGTCAGGCTTGTACAATTTCAAAAAGCTGTATCTTCATTTTAAAGGAACTATCCAGAGTGGCACAGCACTCAAAATTAGCAAAACCTTGAGGGAGGAATATTCATGATGTGGGTCAGGATAGATAAAACTTTGATGCCTGGCTCAAGAACAGGTTCTACCAATTTCTAATGAGTTTATACTGTCATGACACAGTTTAAATTGTGCATCCTCTACAACACCCCTCTTGACATTTTCTGAAGGGAAAGGAAGGCTTTAGTAAGGCTTTTAACACTGTGTCCCCTAACATCCTCCTGCACTAAGGGATGAAGCATAGGCTAGATAAGTGGACAGTGAGATGGACTGAAACCAGCTGAACAGCCAGTATCAAAGCATTGTGATCAGTTGCACCAAATTCAGCTGGAGGCCAGTCACTAGCTGCATGTCTCAGAGTTCAATAATGAGTCCATTACTGTTTAAGATTTCATTAATGACCTTGATGATGGGACAGAGCATACCCTCAGTAAGTTCACAAATGACACAAAACTGGGAAGAGTGGCTTGCATGCCACATGGGCGTGCTGCCATTCAGAGGGACCACAACATGCTGAAGAAATGGGCTGAAATGACCCTCTTGCAAGTCTCACACCTGTAAAGAACAACCTCCGTGCACCAGAACAGGCTGGGAGCCAAATGACTGGAAAACAGCTTTGAAGAAAAGTGTGGAAGACCCTCAGCCTGCAAAGAGCTGTGCTTTACTTGGGGAGCATAAGATTTGCTTGGGAACACTTCACTGAGAATAGTTTTTCCTTGCTTCTGAGATAAAGGAGCCGAGACCAGTTCACAGGGCTCTTTGAGGCATGTAACAAGTAAACATGTGTTGAAGGTCAGTTCTGAACACAGAGCTGAAAACAGGAATGATTGTTGATGTTTTGAGCCCAGGACACTGTGGGCTCTTCCCAGGATGGGTGATGAGTGCTTAGCGTGTGAATGTTGATGTTATCTTGAACTGCCTAGTCTGGCTCCTGCATTGTAGCAGTTAAATAGAGTAGTAGCATAACAATAAAAAGCCTTAGGCCTTTCGGCTTCAGGCCCTTGCATCCTCGATCTCAGAGTCTGTGCCTTCCTTGCCGCCCGCCACAGAAAAGGACCTAGAGATCCTGGTGGACAAGCTGAACATGAGCCAACAATGCACCCTCATGGCATGGAGTCAGTCCCTTCCCCATCAGCACTACTGTAGGGCTGGTCTCCACCTGCCATGAGCCCCAAGAAGCCAGGCCAATGGGCTGGCACGATGGCCGTGCCTGGCCATCCCAAGAATGTCCCTGACCCCAGTTCCCTTCACCAGGCCTGATCCTGACCCCCACCAAAGGCTGATGTCCCAGCCCAGCCTCAGCTGTCCCCACAGAGGTGTCACCCTCACTGTGCCCTGACAAAGTAACAGAAAAATAGAGGTTTCCCTTTTAGTCCAGCTTTATGTACCCACTTATAGAGAGTTATCTGCTAGGGCATGACTGCTTAAGACTGCCTAGACAAAATGTGAGAGATTTTCCTTCATCCTGAGTAGATTTTTATGAAGCTCAACTTAATCTTCTTTTCCTCCCATTTACATCAGGCCACATAGCAAAAAGCAAAAACCCCTTTACCTACTGCTTCTAATAAATAGGTTCTAAATATATTTACTGGGCACAAATAATCCTGCAGTTTTTAGCCCAGAAATTATTTTGCCAGCTATACTGGGAGGAGGAGAAGTCAATAAAACAGTGAATATAAGTGAAGAACAATTGGACTTTGATTAATAACATGTAGAATGGAAGATAGATAGAAAAGTCTGTCATCCTTTACAAGGCGTGTGACTTCTTTTTCTCCAAAATCAGTTCCTGCTCTTATGTTTCACTATATTTTTCTTTTGCAGGTAAGGTAGAAGACAAAGTTTAACAGCAACGGCAAGTCCTTGCACAGCCTCTAAAGTTGCACAGCCCCTAAGTCTGCAATAGTGGTATTTGAGGACATTTTTTTAATTTCTCTAAATACTTCATAGCTTTGATTCCTCTTTTCCAAAATACAAGAACAGTCAAAAAACACTTCCTATAGAGTGAAATATAAAAGTAAACTGGGTCATCAAAATGTTTCATTTCACCTCAAAAAGAAAAAAAGGCACCCATGTTTTTTTTACTAGACTCTTAAAAACCATGCACCTATTTCAAATGAAGCTAAGGTTCAGTTCAAGGAGAGAAAACTGAAAGTGTACATCACAAAATAATGAAGTCTGAAGTTTATTACGTATTTGAATGTTTAATACAACTAAATTTCTAATTGAAAAAATCTAATAAGCTTTATTTCTAAAGTTTATGATTTAAAATGTGGTGCCATGTATCTGCACAAAACATTACACAATAAATCTAGGAGTCTTCTAGACACTAAAGTAAGTTGTAAATTAGAAATATTGGTGATTTAGTACTTCTTAACTGGTTAATGAATTAGAAGCAGAACACATGCACCCCCCCTCCATAACTGCTACACCTATTAGCTACCATTAGGCAGATTTGCTCTTATCCTTACCAAAATGAATAATAACTTTTAAATTTTTTTAATAACTACGAGTAAATATAATTTATTATAAAAATAGTTATATAGCAGACAATCCTCATATGAGACATATTGATGGGATTTACTGGATATGGTGAATTCTGTTAACAATTATTTCTACTCCAATATGGACCTTTTATATTTCAGAGCCCCAGTGAAGTGGGATGCATTCATGATAAAGACTAAAAGTACTGAGAAAACACTTTTTACAACCATTGAGGTAAGTATTGCCGGTTTCTTATTTATGTTTAATTAGTTTTCCAAATGCCTTATTGAAAATCTCAGAGAACCTACCATCACTGTTAAAACGTATCATTTCCTTAAAGTATTTATGGGATTATACCAACGGCAGAAATCATTTGTCATCAAAGGGATAAGATTAGACACAAAAATATAATGCTGGCAAAATATATTTCAACAGCAATACACAGGAGGGCAAGTGCACAACAGAACTTTTACTACACTTAATTTTTTTATTTTCCTCTAGTTAGAATGTTTTCTTACTGACACAGGTAACATGACTTTTAGACAGACGAGAAGTGCATTATACAAATAATGATTGGAAAGATGGCAAGCTTTTTTTCGTTGGAAGGTTTCCACTTATTTATTTTTGACAAGGTCAAAAAACTCCTTTAATTCAACTGTACACTTGGCCGATGATGAAAAGTAGCTGCATATTTTGACATAAAATAACCCACAGACGTCAGCATCAAGTAATAGACATTTTAAAGCATTCCTACTAATAACTGAATTCAGGACAGCAACTGAGCAGAAATATCCATCTCTGTCAAACACTGTGCTTTCAAAGTGTTCTGCTTATCATTTGTAACCACTGAGCACACAATTCACCGAAGTGTAATTCTGTTGTTTGCATTTCAGATGAACAGTAATTCAAACAAACAAAAAGACATTTTAGAAAGTGTTGCAGAACAAATCTTTAGAATACTCCCTTCTAAAAATAAAAAAAAGACAAACCAAAACAAAACCCACCACACACCACCCCAAAAACAAACAACTTCAAACTTCATGAAAACAAACACACACAAATAATGAGTTTCTTATCTTAATTCCCGCCTTTAGTGTCTGCTAAGAAAAGTTACAAAAACACTGTATTATGTGGTGGATAAGACATGGAAAGTCAGGAGTGAAGAAGTTTAAATCCTTCCAAATCAGCACTTGCAATTCAGAGACTCCACAAACACAGCTAAACTAAGCCATCCATCTTTGCACTTGCTGACAGAAATTCTCTACTCGTCACAGAAGTGCAGAATTTTTGAAGGGATGCCCATCTGATTTCTTTAGACTCTTACCTGGGCACATCCACTGATGTAATTTCTAAAAGCAAGTAGAGCATAAAGTCCCTGACAAGGTGATGCTAGATTGTCAGCTAATATGTTCAGATCACGAAACAGGAGTAGTAAATATTTTTTTTTGTGTGTCATTGAAAGCAACAACCATTTGTGTGACAATGCAACTGAAATTCTCTATGGACACACGATAGGTCTGCATACGCTTTATTTTCATATCTGAACTCAAACCAATGCTACTCTATGAATGCACAGTAAGAATAATCTGTCACAACCATTAAAGAGAACATGCCCTTGGATATTGTTCCATTCCTTTCCTATTTCTCTCATTTAGCAAAGACTTTGGCAGAAGTGATATTTTTTATTAGAATTCAATAATAAATTATGCAGCTGACATCTGAAAACCCAGAAAAAGTCATTTGCATGACAGAAGGCACATACTGGCAGCACTTATTTTTCAACAAGGTCAAAAATCTCCGTCAGTTCTGCACCAAGTCTAGCTGGTGATGAATTGGGGCTGTACACTTTCATGCTAGAAATCCTTCACTAACAAAGAATAAACATTTCATTGTACCTGTAGAAGTAATGCAAAATACACATTGAGGATGACACCTGAGGAAAAACAACAGCAAAAGAAAACTCTTTCCTCTACTGCATCTGTAAGACTGACTTTTCCTATGTTCTCTGAGGCACTGTCATTTGTTTCATATTACAGTTTTACTGGGAAAAAAAACCACTAAATACTATCTTTACCTTACCTTTAATATTACTTTCATAACCATTAAATCAACTGATTATTCTTAATAAATCTGGATCCAGGTCTTGCAGTCTCAATTTACTTTTCACTACCAAGAGAGTCCTTTCAGCTGAGTGTATGCCATTTGCTAAGCACATCCTTTGATGCACATTATACTTCTGCTGTACTATGTTTTTAATTTTCCTGATGTTAATTTTTTTAAACCGATAATGATGCTATAGATGTCATTCTTAGCTCATAAACCAATATTACATCAAGACAGCACCTAAGAAAAAGCTGCCATTTTTAAAGAAATATCATTAACTTGGTTAGTTGTTTTCTTTACCTAATGAATAGGGTGAAAATAGTCTTTCAGAATTTATAATGTGTGGAAAAGCATTCATGAGTTATAAAGATGTGGGGTTTTCCAATACATTAGTTGCTAACTCATCTAATTTCTTCTTTGTTAAGTGAAGAAGTCTTTCAAACAATGAAAATCATGCACAGCTCAAAATACATTCAACTGCAATTAAAGTAGTCCTTAATTTCAGTATCAAAATCTTCAACTTTATTGATAGTTCATACTTTTTATGGATCTACTTTTTTTTTGTGTCAATGGAGGTCAAAAAGCCTGACCTATCTACACATAATCTTTCACTAAATGGAAAATCAATAGCCAGTTCCACACATTACCTGACCAGAGCAACAGACTTGCTCCTCACAGAGAGGCGTCTGAGAAGCAAAGCTTTGTGTTTCAGTCTGAGCATGGAGAAGGGCTCCGATACATATAAGCACATCTCACAACTAGGCTCATACAGCTACCAGTACCAAAAATGTTTTCAATACTGGGTCCACCAGCCCCTGGGAATCTCCCTCATTCCTCTGCTGGAAGTAACCATGAACAGTAATCTCATAAATGCTACAGAAACCTAACTATATCACATTTCTTAAAAGGGTGCATACACTCTTAAAAAAAAAAAAAAAAGGAATAACAGTTGTAAGTTGAAAGTCAAACCAGTGAGTCTGAGATTCATTAGAGATGATAAAAAAAATTGAGATGTATTTGAAATATTTTCGTACATTTTCAGACTAAGTTCTTTCTGCAAGACCTCTTCCACTTTCATAACACTTTGCTCCCCTAACTCTCCTTTCCCTTCCCTTTTCATTTTGCTACTGAGAACAGGTGCAGTTCAGAGATGGGAAAGAACAGAATGGGAAAGAAAGGGAGAATAATAGGACAAAATTAAAAATTTTAAAATCCTATAAATTACTTTAGAAAACACCGTTATCTAATTCTGAAGTAGTAAAAGAAGCAGTAAAGTAGAATTTGACACTAGCCTATATGCCATGCATCCCAGCCTTTGTATTAGGGTTCTCTCCCTTTAATTGTATTACAAAAGAAGTCTTCTGTTTGATACGTTCTTCTCCGTACAACATCTACACAAGTTTTAGACTTCTTGTTCATTTACAGTGTGTAACAATCACATTTATGTAATGGAGAGGCTGGGAGAAGCAAATGAGAAAAGAAAAATGCACAAGTTCTGTAGCTCTTCTCCTATCAGAACGCAGCTAGATCAGTCTTGCGTAGTCTCCCAAATCCATTGGTATTAACTGTTCTACTGATGCTCTCGCCTTCCTAGGAAAATGATAAAATGAAGAATTCTTTTCTCCACTCTTTAATAAAATTTTTTCAACCCCTTAAAAAGGGACCTATAAGTGGCACTTCAACTCTAACACACAGTGAATCACAACCAGAGCTGTGATTTCCTAAAATACAAGGAATTCTCTATTTTTACATTCCACCCACCGTGCAGCAACTCTACAGTACATTCCACAGAAGCCTGCATCTAGGTTAGCCCACTGACTATTTTCAAATCCCAAATATTACAGATATTTAGGTGCATATAGAGTGAGGTCTTAAAAGATTCTACATTATTCATTACATTAGTAACTTTTAATCAAGGAACTCATCAAGGAAGTACGGCAAGGCCAGTCCGGTCAACCTGATGCTGATTAGCCCACGGATGTGTTATGCGCTTTCCCAAGAGGTTTTGTTTGGATTTGAGAGCAAAATTACTCCTGGCATCAAACCACATGTGTCCTTTTTTTCGTGTTCAAAGCTCAAGCTAGCAACTGTGATTAGAAAATGAAATGCAAATACTTCTGAAGAAACAAGATGAGAGGAACAATTTCATGATTTCTCACTGACAGCGAGCCTACACAGATCAATGTAATTACTGTGGATTAGGTGAGCTAGGCTTAGGTACAAGTGGGGGACCTTTGCCAGGCAAAATTTCTGTTTAGATAATTTCATTCTACATAAGCATAGATACCTTCCAGAACAAGAGAGTTTCTCTCACCTCCAGAAGGACAAACTTCTAACACGCTTCATGACTGCACACAAAAATGAGATAAAACAAGATTCTGTCCTCAGATCTCCTAAGCTTTTAGGCCCCTTGCAGATATTGGCTATATAAAAATACATTTGAAATTTTAATCCTATTTATTAAAATAACCTCTTCAAATCACATTATTATTTAAAACTCAATGCATACAAGAATATTATTCAATTATCTCATGACAGTTCTACAAAAGAAATCCTTTCAGCAGTATTTAGGGAGTGTAAAAAAGGTAAGGAAATTGGAAAGTTAATTCTCACTGGCTGAAGCAAGGCTTCAGTGTTGTTCTGGCTGTAGTTTAGCAGGATTCAGACATCACTATTTCCACTTACCTACTTGCCACTGCTTCGCTTTCAAGTTACCGCTCCATCCTAATAACCTAGCATAAATAGAGGTACAGTTGCTCCCTGACCCCTCCACTAAGTGAGCTGACAGAGCTGAACATGCACACTTCTAATAGTAAGGTGGTTGCTAGGCTGACAGGAAAGAAGAATCCATCTGGGTATCTTGGCTTATCAAGGCAGAGAGTGAGAAGTAACCCATCTGCACTCAGCTGCAACCACAACAGGACACCTGACCCCAGTCTTACAGAAAATAACGCAACTCTCTTCCCAGTCATTCCAGTCTCCAGTGATCCAAGGCCTAGTTTCAGTGCAGCATATCTGCGTAACCTCGGTTCAGACCTCTGTGAAAATCTTCTAAGTTGCAAGCAAGAGTGGTGTGTAATAAGAGTAGAGCCATACCAGGCTGAAAGGTAAAATTAAAGACAGATGCAAGAGGGCTGAGACAGAAGGGGTCAGTAGATAAAGGATTCCAGAGGAAAAACTAACACAAATGGTAGAAAATACTAAAGGAAAAAAAACAGGTAACTGGAAAACTGCTCTTGAGAAGCAGTGATGTTCAACCTGTCCCAGGGATCAATGAAAACCAATCTTTTCCTCTGACTGATGATTGTCAGGCTAAACACACTCATCAGGTGAGTTATTGGAGAGTGGCAAGCACATTAATCATTATCCAGTATCTCATAAGTACCTACCAGGTAATAATTAATTAATTATTTATTGTATCAGATGACAATTATTACTTTGTATTCTTGAACTGTGAAGATCTTCTTTTAAGACAGTAAAACATTTTAAAGCAGATAGAAAAGGTAACAATAAATAAGTTACAGTTGTTATTTGTACCTGTCCAGCTGTGAAGCTACCTAATGTAAACTGAGTTAAATACGCCAGTATGAACAGCACTTCATGGTTTGAACAGTGAGGTTGAAAACTCAGTTTCAATACCATCAAAAACTAGCAGCCTTGGTATGTACAGTGGTAGCTTTACTTGAGAATTTCTTTTATCTTCTGGACTGCTGGAAATACATTCAATTTTTCAATTACAATATACATGAGCACTCATGATAAGGCAAGAATCTATATACTTGTAAAATTGTAAGAAAAGTCATTAATTCAAAAAGGTCTTTTCACATCTGCAAGTTGTTGCATCTTTCAGACAAACTGTAAGAGGGAAAAAAAAAACAAACTCACCAAAACAACCCCCACACACCTGGCCACCTTCCCTAATATTTTTTATATTCCAGAAACACATTCCACCAAACAAAATCTTTTCCAAATACCACCAATACTTCTTAGTCAGGAATTTAGGGGGCACTGAGAACTGTAATGCTTGGCCCAGAAGCCACTTTCAGTCATTCAAAGCAAGACAAATCCATTTCAGTAAGCAGAAAATCAAGGGAAACCACAGATTTGTAGAGCTCCTGCTACATCTGTTCAATTAGGATTGGTCAAGACAGAAAGCTGCAACATATACACACCATGCAATTTGAGTACTTGGCTACACCCCCTGCCCTCCAGTACTTGAGCCTCTGCTATTAAAAGTTCCCAGCATCCACAGAGTCAGTCTCCCTCATTTTCAGGGTGATAGCTCCTCTGGTACCCTCTTTTCCTTCCTGAGACAAAGCACAGGGAACCACATTGTATTCGTGATGCAGAACACCACATCCATTTTCCTCCTCTCTTTCTTGCTTTTCACTCTACATCTCTTATCCCTAGAGCTGCTCTCATCTGTGAGTAGAACTGCAAGATAATGGAGGAACAAAGAAAAGAAATTTAAAAGACCTTATTTAGTTCTTTCATCCTTCTTCTCTCCTCCCTGACCCTTGGATGTTTAAATAGGTATATGTTCTGCTTAACTCTTTGTTGCCTGTGGTTATCTCTGTCTCTCACTGTCAATGACCTTCATGCCAGGAAAAAAGTCAGCTTGCAGATATGAAAAACTGGTAAAATGCATACAGTATTTTTACTTCCTTTTGTCCTACAATACTTCCCCTCTTTAGAGACACAAAACCTGCTTGTTCCAAATGTAAATATTAAAAGATATCCACAGGTCATTCTTTTGCCTTTCAGATAAATTATCATTAAGTACACTAAAAATATGAGGTCTGTATTCCTCCTCTCTTTTATTTCAGTGCTTTAAGTGTTTCTCAAGGTAAAGCAATAAAGTTTTATTCTTTTCACAATTTGTTTTTGGTTTGCTGAAAGAAAATAAAATGTTTGCAATATTTACCCCAAATTAGCTGTAATAACATGGTCTAAATAAAGACTGTTTCCCAGCAGTTTATTACAAATAAGAACCATTTACAGTATTTTATGTGCTACACTGTTATTCTCAATTATTCTCCTTCTCCAGAAACCAAGTTAACGACCTGCATAGGTTTTTGACTTATGAAACCCTATCTGAAGGAGCACAGAGATAATTTTATCACAGTACCCCACCATAAAGGTCCAAATCGAGCCTAAACAGCTCATTGGATCCACAAAATAGCACACAAGAAACCAGTGAGCTAGGATCACCTCTAGCACGTCTGATCACCTGGCCCAAATTATAAAATAACGCATTTACTGCTGGTCTGACAGACACAACCTTCAGCAAGCATCTGGAGCACTGACTCAACTAGTATTTCCAAATGATCAAAGCTACTCTGAATGCTTTTGGTAGCAAAAGTGATTTATAGGTTGTTTTCACCTGAGTTGTCAAACATGAAAACTTTATACTTACACAACTTCTACAAGGGTGTGGGACACTAATGTAGTTATTAAGGATACAAAAGTAGATATAAAGATATTTGGAGGAAGAAAGGGATGCCTCCTCATCCCTTCCTCCACACAGGCTCCAAACCAGTCATGACACATTTACATGTATGGCATGTTGTGTATAAGGTATGCTAAACCATTTTAAATTACTGTCCCCTCTCCCTTCCCAAGATCTTTGTTCTGTTTTTTAATTATTCAGCTAGCAGGACAGGGTGCTCCTGCGCTTGTTGACCATATTGTAGTTCGCTTATGATTAGAATCAAAAAACATTAGTTTGTGCATCTAAGTGTTGGACAAGAAAGGGGTCTGTGCCATCAGTACCTTGCAGTAGTTGGCAGTGTGTTGTGCTGGTGAGTCACGTGCAGCATTTAAGAAGAACCTCCTGGACAGAAAGCAAAGTCTTGTGCCCAGTATGGAAAAGGAAGAGAAGTTGACAGCAGGTGGCTCTGAAAACATGTTCTGCATTATAATCTCATTCTCAATGGCAGGTTTCACTGAGGCTTCTGATTGCCTGTGTAGTAGTTTGTTTCAATCTGTAACACTTGGTGCTGTGTTTGCTGTGGTAAGCAGTTAATTTTCACCTACAATAAAAGCACAGCTTCTGTTAGTGCTAGGCTATCCTCTCATAAGGACTTTTATTTCTATGTTCTAATGACATATCCTTCCCTTTTGCTTATCCTGCCCTCTCATTTCATACACATGCACCCAATTTCTGAATTGCTATTGAAGTTTTTTATATCAACTTTCAGCTGCTCCCCTGGGTCTCTGAAGTGCAAAAATCCATACTCTCCATTACAAACCTTCCAGACATTGCACAGTTCTTGCTTGCCTGCATCCATCCATCTATCCTAAACCAATCCAAGATTTTTATTCCTTATCACCTAGCAAGCTTCTTGCATCAAGGCAGAAATGCAACACTGTCCTTGCACACCAAGTGCTCCCATTGTCTTCATTTTCACATCCTCTGTGTAGACAGAGTCTGTAGAGACTGGGATTCCCCTAGACAAGCTTGTCTTCCAAAACCCAGCTACCCACAACTGCCTTGCATAACTTGCACACCTAGCCTTGTCCAAGGAAGAGACAGAGCATTTCTTTGCCAAAGATGCTGGTGTCACTGCCAAGATGAATGCACAGTTTGGTTCCCATTGCATAGCTGGAAGATGCCTTTTCGCAGCCAGATGTCGCTCCAGTTGACACCCCCAACAAGTCACATCTTTTGGTGCTCATCTTCTATTACCCTGGTATCAGGCTGGCAAAACAAATTTGCTGCAAGACACATTTTTCCTGAGGAGTATGAGAAAAAGCAACAAAAACAGAAATAGAACTAAGAGACACTGGTTGGACACTGGAAGAAACAGAAAGGCCAAAACCAGATTTGTCCTGGAGTTTCTCATGCCTCTTCGAGTTATAGTCCACATTTCCTTCCCTCAGGGTATCTACATATTGTTCTTGTTGTCTTCTACTCTGTTGAATATTCTCTAAGATAACAAGGAGTATGTGCTCATGTGCGCATATACACCCACAAGGAGTATTTCAGAACAAAAACTGAAACATAAACTATACTTCACAACATGGCAGTTACCCTCACAGACTGATTGCCTAGAAACGTAGATGTTCTGTGCAAAGCCAATTCATGTAAAAATTAAAGTGCTATGCTCAACCCAAAGGGACATGTCATACCATCACCCACAATCAACAGCCTGAAGCATAATGCATTAGTTGTAATGGTTTATGGAAGAAGTGTCTGGGAAGATACTCAGGGACCACTATGTATGGTAATGTAAGAATTTAAGTATTTCAGTGCAATGCTCAGTGTATGAAAAAATGTATGGCCTCAAAGTGACAACACGCAGGGCACTCTTGCATCCTTCTCATTTCTTGAAAATTTAGGTTTTAAACAATATTCTGGGTTGAATCCCATGTAGATGAGCCTTTCCACAACAAAACAGGAATATTTTGGATAAAAGATTTCAAAATAGACATAGGCAGCAATACAGACTTTAGATGCTAATCTCATCATTTGTATTGCCAGAGCCTCTAAGGTCTCCTATTTTTTTAAAAAAAAAAACTAAAAATTAAGCCACTTTGTTAAACCTTTATTTATATAGTCAGTGAATTCTCCTCCTGAGTTAAGTCAAATTATCTCTAGAGTAGGACATGTATTTCCTGCAGATCTCTCTAGGAGCCATCTGTATGCTTTAGTAAATAGCATTGAGGGTTACCTGGTATCTCCAGAGGCGAAGCAGCAGAGTGCTGAATCTGTACAAATGGAGACAGTTTCTCTAGCACAGAAGCAAAGGCCAAGTGTAACACTAAAAATCCACTCAGTAGCCACATTATGTTCTCTTCTGCAACCCCACAGCCTTGCTGTCTCTTCTCCCAAGTATGTAAGACCACTGAAAATCAGAACAGAAGTGTCACGCATATAATCTTGGCAATGGTAACTTATGGATGCTGCTGTCATCTTTCTGACTTTTAATTTACTCACTTGGAAAAAAATAGGAGAAATAAACACTTGCTAAACAGTCAGTTCATTACAGAAATAAACATGTATCACATCTCATAGAATCATTACGGAATTTGCCAACTTGAAACTTAGATGCCAATTCGACCTGAACTAAGATGAGTTAAAGGCAATGCCATAAACACACTAGTTCAGAATTCTACTGCTGCTAGAACCAACACAGGTACAAGGGCAAAGATTTAAAAAAAAAAAAAAAAAAATCTCAAGTTTCAGAGGGTTTTTTTCCCCTGGAAGTAGCTCTCATGAGTAGTTCATGTTATACCACAGGTCTTATCAAAGATAAAACTGCATTTGGAGCCCACAAATCAGTGAAAAACTCGTTTGCTAAATCTTGAAAGGTAGTGGCAACGCAAAGAAAAGCCCTAGTCATCACCACATGGTAATTTACATCCAGAAAGCCTGAAATGTAATTGCTCTCAACGTTCTAGTAAGAAACAAGTATTCCATGCAGTGGCTTATTTTTTAAGAAGCATTTACTAAAATTCCTTAGGCACTGTAGTGCACAAATGTCAATTTCTCATTTATACATTTTATTTTGTCTCCTTCTAATAGATGGCTTATTCTTCACTTATGAACTCTCTTTTTTTTTTATTCACATGCAGATTTTGTACATTTCTTGAAATATCAGCCATCTAATTTTGTTGAATTATTAATCGATCATGTAGTCGTCCCCAGTAATTTGTGAAATGAGTGATATACGTTGAAAACAAGGAGAACTAGGGAGAATGGAGAGTTTTGTCATCAAGATCAACAGGGAATTAGCAGTGACATTGAATCATTTTACAGTATGGCTTTGAGTAAATAGATCTATTTTGGGAATGATAAATGGTCTTTTATTAAGAGAATACTGAGATATCCTTGTGAAAAATATTACTTTCAAAGGGGAGTGGACTGGAATGCTTACAGTGAAAGATTTTGTGAGCAGATCAAAAGGAAATTCTTGAATTTTCAAATCAGTCCTTGAAGTACATTTAAGTTACTAGAGATTCTTTGGGGAGTTCTGAGAACTTTTTTTTCAAGTCAATCCAACATAAACATGGCATTATGAGCGGATTAGGTGAGTGTTCTTTTGCAGATAAATAAATAAGCATAACAATTTCCAGTTGCCCTTAGAAAAAAAAACCCTGTTCTGTATTGAGTTTGTACATAGGCAGGAAGTGATTATGTCCCCTAGAGTTCATGCCATGTACAGCATCATTTACCCTTAGCTCTAACTACTAGAATATTCTGAAGGTTGTTTGTTGTAGAAAGAGGCAGTGCAGCAAGTATGTGATTAACTAGAGCCATAGCATAAGAGATATCATAAACACCCTTTTAAGTAACATGTTGAAAATCTAAAGGATATTGTTCATTGAAAGAAAATACAGCATATTGAATAAAGATATTCTTATTCCATTCCTAATTAGAAATTACCAAGATTTCTAAGAACCCAGACCCTTTAACAATGACACTAAAGTCAAATCTCCTGTAATAGTCAACGAAAACAAGACCAAATGCAGTGAGGTTATTTGTAGCTGGTATGCTAGGGCACAGGTTGATAATCTTTAACGGTTATCCAGATAAACTATTGCTTTGATTTCATGAGATTCAGGCTTCAGAAAACACCCTGTGAACAGGTTCAATATGCATTAATCTAACCAACAAGTAATACTAATGTCTAAACAAGAGTGTCACAACCTTAAACTATCAAATTCTATACCTTACCTATTACTATCGACATTATAATTATTACAGACTATGAATCAAATCTTATGTGACCACAGTCACAATGTTTACTCAGCAGACAAACTAATGAGGGGTTATGGGACACCTGGAAATAAGCTTCCTTTTGCAGTTGAAGGGTAAACTCTTTAGAACTGATGCTGTGCCTATGAACTTTGGCAAGTGAAATAAAGTAAAAAAATATCACATGCATCAAAGTATTTTCAACATTTGTGGCACGACACTAACACAAACAACAATCTTTCATAAAAGACACCTTCTAAAGATTTAAGCTACAGCCTCTGGCAGGTTCAGAATAATGATTCAGGAACAGGTTGACTGACAAATAACTCCACCTACTTTATAAGACACTTGGGATTCCTTATGTATCTATCAAAGAAAGCTAATGAGATTTCACACATCTTAAATAAGGTGGGAGGGGTGGAATCAGACCATATAAATAGATACCTCCATTAATTCAATCCAATTTAAACCTTATGTAGTATGATAAGTGGTGTTTTTTTTTTTCCCCATAACTACATTAATTACAAGATTTGAATAAGTAATTTACTGTTCCTGCTCAGGCATAACAATTGCCTTTAGTTTTGCCTGTGTTTATCAAACATATCTTTTCATCTTCTCATGATCTAACCATATTCATGGATTCAAACCAAGCGGTCAAGTTTAAAATTTAGATGACGACCCAAAATGGTGTTCTTTGGTATTGTCTGTGTCCTTTTTCAGCATTCATGCACATACTTCTTTCTCATGTACTCTCATACTAACTTTTAATAATGATTTTCTCCTTAGTGAATCTGCTGATGTAACCTGATATAGCTAATCTTTCCTCCAGCTTTTAAATTGAATAAGAATTTGAAGGAGGTGGGGAAACAAATCCCAAACCCATCATCAAAATTATCACTACCACTTCCAACCTACATCTGGCTTTCATCTTGCACTGAAAGAGCTTCCTGTGGGCAGCTAAGGATGACCAAGTTAAGTCCTTTTGTGAGCTCCTTTACGTACAAGCCCTAACTTTTCCTGGATAACACTCTGGAAACCATTCTGGAATACTTTTATATTCTGTAAGCACAAATTCTGAAGTCACACAGTGAAGTAAGGGGAAAACGGGGGGGCGGCTCGCAGGTGCTGGGTGACGGACCAGAGTAACGACACAATCTCAATGTGAGTACGGAAGCTCTCTGTTTATTAACAAAGAAAACAGCGGTTATATAGACTATGTATATGTTAATCACGCGCCCCGATCGCACTTGTGATTGGTCTATAGGTTTACATACTCAGAGCCGTGACCGCCCCCCCACCCCCCGCCCCGGACGCAGCTCTGCTTCCCGCCGAAGCAGGCACCACGGGGTTCTTTGTTTTGCACCGCTCAAGGGGAGTCCAAGGTTGCTAGCTCTGGGCTTAACCCTTGCTCAAAGCCTGGGTTGCTCAGACTGCTCAGTGGCACGAGATCGTGCCCCTTCTCACTTAACCAAGCCTCTGCAATTCCCCCTTCTTGTTTGTGAGCAAGCCAGGCCTGATTTACAAGTTTCATTAAAGCTTCCTGCAAACAAGAAAACAAACATGGTAACACTAACAAGATAACTGCAATCACAAAAACTCCCGTAAGAACCATTTTTACCAGTTCCATCACCCATCCGATTTCTCGGGGAGGTGCGATTTTACTGATCAGCTCGGCACCCAAAATGGTCCCTGGTCGGTGGCCACGCACATATATCCCCGGCCACTAAGGATCACTGGTACCGGTCCTTTCCACTCCCCTGTAGCAGGTTCCCGATAAATCACCTGTAACTGAGGTATAATGGTGTTATTATTAAATTTCAACTGCTGGTGATGTACAACAACCGATGGTTCTTCTCGGTCCCCTGTCAAACACAGAAAATTCAAAGTAAACAACACTTTATGCAACCGCGATGTTGGATCAGTATCTACCTCCTTCTGTCTCCTCAAATATTTCTTTATGGTTCTATGGGTACATTCGATGATCCCCTGACCTGTCGGGGAGTGTGGTATACCAGTAACATGTTTCACTCCCCAGCGTGTTAGAAATACACGAAACTTTTGGCTGGTGTATGCTGGCCCATTATCTGTTTTGATCTGTTCTGGCACCCCCATAACGGCAAAACACACCAACAAATGTTTACAAACCTGTTGCGCTTTTTCTCCAGACATTGCAGATGCCCAGATTAACTTCGAAAAAGTATCTACTGTGACATGTACATATTTTTGTCTCCCAAACTCTGGAATATGTATTACATCCATCTGCCATAGTTCAAGTGCTGCCAAACCCTTCGGGTTTACACAATACCAATGCCTGGTCCCTGAGCCCCACACCTCGGACATGCCTGAACAATAGATTTTGCCTCATTTTCTGTTATTCCAAATTGTCTCTGTATTCCTTTTGCATTTTGATGGAAATGCTCATGACTTTGTCTAGCTTGTTGAAATTTGTCTAAAGGAGGAATATGGCAAGCAGGACTAACCAGAGAGTCTGCCACCTGATTGCCCTTCCCCAAACCAAGATCCCATCGATGACTCCGTACATGTATTATGCAACAAGGCGCACTGCGTTGTCGCATAATAGACCGTAATTGCAAGAATAACTGCCCAAGGCGGGGATTTTGTGTGTTTTGGAGCAATGCCTCCTCCAAGCGTGGGATGACACCTGCTAGGTACGTAGAATCTGTGACTATATTTATAGCCCCATCCAGCCAATTTGTCAAGGCCCAGCCTACGGCAGACAGTTCCAGAGTCTGTAAGGTATCATCGGTCTGACCATGCAGCATGTGGTGTACCCAATCCCCTTTTTCCTGCCACACGCACACCGCTTTGTGCTGTTTCTTTCCCACATCTGTATAGACTGTTAACCCTTCCACTATTGGTGTTTTCTGTACTTTAGATTTTTCTATCCATTGATTTTTCTGTAGTATCTGCCCTAATTTGCCTTTCTGTTGCTGTGAATGGACTCTTCCTTCGTACCCCAAAAACGCCTCCTGAATAGGTCGAGAATTGCGGAACCACCATTCTAGGTCTACAGCATTAACAGGAATACTAATATCCGCTGGATCCAGTCCCGTTAATTCTATAATCCTAGATCTACCCTTTCTCACTAGTTCCCCTATGGCTTCTGGTCTAGTCTGTATGCTTGTCTTCGGTTGTACACTAAGGAATACCCATTCCAACACCCAAAAAGCTTCATCTTTATCGTGGCATTTGTAGTGGCATTGGTTGTAGCCCTGGGGGAGTTCCCCCTTTTTGTTTTGCCACTGACAAATGACACCACAAACCATATTTTCACTGTTAATTACAAGCAGAGACACAGGTAGTTCACGAATGCGTTGCGATGACCATGCAGTCTGTAATTTGGCGATGATTGACCGCAACACTCTTTGTTGAGTCTCAGACAGCTGTATGGAGTCAGCAGGGTGTGATCGTCACAGCAGTTCGGTGAGGGGGGCGATCTCGGTATTCGAGATACCGACACAGTTACGGACCCACTGAATATCTCCGAGAAGTGTTTGTACATCCTTCAGGTTCTTCAAATCTCTATGTAGCTCCACCTTTTGAGGTCGGATTTGAGCATCCGAAATTGTCCATCCTAAATATTTCCAGGGATCAGTTTGTTGAATCTTTTCTGGTGCAATCACGAGACCTTTCTCCGCCAACGTTGTTGTTAGTTTGTGGAGACTTTCTTCTGAAAAAGGATCGGCCTGGCATAACAAAATATCATCCATATAATGATAGATGATAGTCTGTGGCCATAGCTGGCGCAATGGTTTCAGTGCCCATGCCACATAGAGCTGACACAACGTAGGTGAATTTTTCATGCCCTGCGGTAGAAATACCCATTCATACCGCTGAGCTGGTTCCGCTTTGTTGATAACAGGAATAGAAAAAGGCAAACCTCATGGTGTCCTGAGGATGTAAAGATATGGTGAAAAAAACAGTCCTTCAAGTCTACAATCAATATATGCCATCCTGCTGGTAACATGTTAGGTGACGGAATACCTGGTTGCAATGCTCCCATTGCTTGCATTTGCTCATTAATTTTCCGTAAATCATGTAATAATCTCCACTTTCCACTTTTCTTAGGGATGACAAAAATGGGTGTATTCCAAGGACTAACTGAGGGTTTGATATGTCCTGCTTTTAACTGTTCCTCTACCAGTCCCTTAGTAATCTGCAGTCGCTCTTCAGTCATAGGCCACCTCAAAGCAGTTGTAACATTAGGTTGGTCAATTTAAATACTGTGGCTCCCTGCTGGATATACACACAATCTTTACACCCAAAAGTTCCTGCATACAAAGCAACAAGGCATCGTTAAATAAATCAGCAAAAAGTTAATTACTGCAACTTAGGCCCTGTGACCAATTACACATGATTAAAATTACTTCCCACATTCACATCCACAGTACTCCTCCACCATTTAACATCTCAACCAAAATGTTACACATGTAAAACAGTCACTAACAGGCAAAAATATTAAAAAATATTTGGTATTGCAAATACACTTATGTAGCGTCTGATTTTACTCCATACTGTGTAACTGCAGCTTTTGCTTGTTGAAGAATTTTCCAATCATGTTTCCCACACCGGGAGTCGAACCCGGGCTGCCTGGGTGAAAACCGGGAATCCTAACTGCTAGACCACTTTCGGAACGGTGCTCGTCTATCACTTGGGCGGTGTACCTTTAAATCCTTTAATTCCCGCAAGACCTGCTGTAAAAGGCCGGTCGCGTCCGTTTCTGGGTTCCCACGGTCAGGTGGGGTAGATGAAGTCGATCTTGATTGACAGGGCGAAGGCGGAAGGGGCGGGTACTCCGGCGGCGCGGAAGGGAGGGGCTGGCCCCCCTCTCCGGACGCCAGCTGGGCAGGGTGAGGAGCTGACCACCCCTCCCCCTCCTGTTTCCGCTCCCTTTGCCGCGTGATCCTCTGAGCGCCACATGTTTCTTTGTTTGCAACCTCCTCCTCTAAATTCTTACTGCGCCATCGCTCCCGGGAGACCGCTGCCTCTACCACCGTGCGGGCTTCAGCAATAGACGGTTGTATTGGCGCCGACATGCCCTTAACTGCCGGTAACCTGAAGAAACGAGCCAGAGCCCGAGTTTTTTCCTTTTTAGCTGGGGGGGTGGACTCCGGCGGCGCCGGCCGCATCTCAGCAGCCGCGCGGGCGACCTCTCTTTCTGCCCTCATAGTTTTTAAAGTCTCTATCACGTTTTGCTAGAGTCCACGCACCTCCTTAATTTCTTTTTCCTCAGGGTCCCTCTCAACAGTCTTTTCCCACATAATGTCTCCCATTTCTCTCCATTCCTCCACGGAAAATACAAGCGCTGTGTCTTTAAAATGTCCCCAGCGCTGGCCCAACTTTATCAGCTTAATTAGCTGTTTCTCTGCTGTTTCGCTCCCTCTCTTAGAGAGGATACCTGCGAGTAACGCGGCTGCAGCCTCTGTCTCCATGGCTGCCCTTTTTCCAGTGTCTGCTCTGTCTTCTTTGACCCGAACAGCACCAACCAGTGTCTGCTCTGCCTTTTTTTGACCCGAGCAGCACCTGAACTCTGGGAGCTGAGTGGCCAACTCTTCCAGTGTCTGCTCTGCCTTTTATTTGACTCGAACAGCACCTCTCCCAGCCGTCTTTTTCCCAACACCTCCTTTTCGCTGCTTACCGCAGTCTCGGAGAGAGCACGCCGAAGGGAACCATCCTCTGCTACCAGTTGAACTAAGGGGAAAAACGGGGGGGCGGCTCGCAGGTGCTGGGTGACGGACCAGAGTAACGACACAATCTCAATGTGAGTACGGAAGCTCTCTGTTTATTAACAAAGAAAACAGCGGTTATATAGACTATGTATATGTTAATCACGTGCCCTGATCGCACTTGTGATTGGTCTATAGGTTTACATACTCAGAGCCGTGACCGCCCCCCCACCCCCCGCCCCGGACGCAGCTCTGCTTCCCGCCGAAGCAGGCACCACGGGGTTCTTTGTTTTGCACCGCTCAAGGGGAGTCCAAGGTTGCTAGCTCTGGGCTTAACCCTTGCTCAAAGCCTGGGTTGCTCAGACTGCTCAGTGGCACGAGATCGTGCCCCTTCTCACTTAACCAAGCCTCTACATCACAGCTAAGAGGGTAACTAAAGAAATTATCTCTTTTCCTCAGTAGGCAAGCCACATTCACCTCACTGTTCTTTGTTTCCTTTTGAATCCTTCAATCCCAGGATAGGTCAGTCGGTGCAACTGAAATCTAGAGTTACTTCTGCCCAGAACAAAGTTAAATGAGACTATTTCCTGCCTGAATGAAAAAATGTTTCACATAATAAAGTTTTTGGATAAACTGAAAACCCTTACTACATCTTAATTAAGAAGTGCCAAACACCCAGGGCTACCGTGTATAGGGGCATATATGCTTTACTGCTAAGTGTGGATTTCAAGCTCTAATCGGCTTAATAGAATAATTTTACTTGTCCCACAAAATAAGAATATATGACTTAAAACAAAGAACAGACCTCAAGGCATTATCATATTTTAGATGTCTGATAGCCATAAATAACTGTGCCCCTTGCATATTATCAAGTTGGCCAATGAAGTATAAAATTAGTGAAAGGGTGAGGTACTACAAATTGCTAATGTTCAGGATTAAAGGAGTCCTGCTGTGTCAAATGTATCCCCATAGTCAATAAGTAACAAGCACAATAGGGTTAAAACTGCCCTACATTGATTCCACCCTGAAGGTAAACCAACTACATCGCAATGCTGTAAATTCCTGCTTGGAAACAATTGCTGACTGGAAGCCAAAGCCACTGCATTCTAGTGACCAGAATTCAGTTTAGCTTGAAGAGACAAAGGCTGAATACAAATTTTACACTGCTAGAGCTCAATACTGAGTATAGTCAGCCATGTACACTTTTGCTAATACATAAAGAGGAGGGAGGAAGTGTGAAGGCTCATCTAAAAATCTTACATCTATTTTAGGATATACAACATAAAAAGAAATTCCAGAAACTCCACACAATGTTTGTCAGCTGAAAATAAAAATCCTGGACTTGGCCTGACATTTGCCCAGAAACATGAGTTTCCTTGGGGTCAAATTGTGACTTTAGACACAAATTAGAACCATGCCTAAACAAATCTTCTTGTGGTTCATACATTAGCTATATCATATCAATGGTTGCTGCAGTGAGGCACTGGTAGCCAACCTCAGGCTAAATAAGGCATCTATATCTTCTTACACATGACTGATTTGGAAAGATACTTCATCCTTCTCTATTCCCAAAGTAGAGACTGTCCCTATCCACCTATATTTATTGCTAGGTGTTCAAACCCTTTTTTTTTTTCCATGACTCTGTAATTTTTCAAGAGTTTTTGGAACATTTCTATTTTTTCATAGAATCATAGAATGGTTTGGGTTGGAAGGGACCGTAAAGATCATCTAGTTCCAACCCTCCTGCCACAGGCAGCGACACCTTTCCTCTAGACCAGGTTGCTCAAAGCCCCATCCAACCTGGCCTTAAACACAGCCAGGGAGGGGGCAGCCACAACTTCTCTGGGCAACCTGTTCCAGTGTCTCACCACCCTCACACAAAAGAATTTCTTCCTAATATCTAATCTAAATCTACCCTCTTTCAGTTTAAAACCATTCCTCCTCATCTTGTCACTAACTGTCCTTGTAAAAAGCCCCTCTCCTGCTTTCCTGTAGGCCCCCTTCAAGTACTGGAAGGCTGCTATGAGGTCTCCCTGGATCCTTCTCTTCTCCAGGCTGAAGAGCCCCAACTCTCTCAGCCTGTCTTCACAGAAGAGGTGCTCCAGCCCCCTGATCATCTTCGTGGCCCTCCTCTGGAAAATTACATACAGCATTTATCACTGATACATATGAATTGTAGAAGTGCTTATAAGTCTGAATGCGAGACTACACACTCATTTTACTGGTCAGCTTCCAAGCAAGACTCATCTTCTTACCTAGAAAAGCATACAGTTTGTGAGACAACTGGGTACAACCATACAGGTGAGAAACCACAAGGAAATTTTTTAAGGGGGTTGTAGCAACTTGTCAAACATTTTAAACGGTGGTACAATACAGGGCAAAAGCAAAAGTTTAACTTTCAACAGGAGTAAAATAGGAAAAAAAATGAAAAACTGGCAATAAAATAAGGAACAGAAAACAAAGAAAAATGTTGATGGTATTACGTAAGTTCTTCACAAGACATACAGAAACACTTATTTTTATCAGGGTCATAGTAAGTACTTAATTTAAGCATTTAAGAATTCTTTTTTTTATTTGATGGGTAACTTCAGGAAATTTTATCATGTTTTATCGTGAGATTCTGAAATAATTCCCCCTCCTACTCCCCGAGACCTGAAGCATATTGAAACATAACATTGAATAGAACAGGTAAGTGGATTCCTGTTTGGTCATAACAGGTCCCTAGTTAGTCTCCAGAATATGTAGAGACCTGTGATTCATTAATAACTAGAAAAATTGGCTTTTAGAATAGATTGCCTTATAAGAAAAAATGTGTGAGATGTCTTATCAGAGGTGGGTTCTTGCATAAAACTACGTATTTTCTTAAAAAAAAATGTAATGCTATTGTAATTAATTGATATAATTGCTCTTATAGACTATATATTAGTGTAAATCTCCATATCTATATCAACATTCTTCTTAAATCATCAGATCTTAAATTAAGCTAGTTTAGCAAGATGCTACAAACTCTTCAGATTGAATTGCCTACACAACATCTTTAAGGCTGTAACTGCAGCTGCAGAGTAATACCATTCCACTTCCAAAAGAGACAAATATTAACATTTGTAAAGCAAAACTGGGTCCATGGAATTACTCAAGATAATATACTTTCACCTCAACTCAGTCACAATGAATCTGGTCAGGCCTGCTGATGGGCTATGTAGGGCTTTCCTTCACTGCTGTAAGACTACTGTGAAGACAGTAAAATTTCTATTTTCTTAGTAAGTACTCAAAAATAGAGGATACAGGATTTTCCATATGTGCTTTGCTCCCCATTTGACTTTCCAAAAGATAACTGTATCTTTCTCTTACTTTGGAATGGGAATTAAAACAAGCATCAAATGTTTATCCTAGAAGAGTGTCTTTAAAAAAAAAAAAATAGGCTTGCCGTACCAGTGATACCCTATCAAAGTTGTATTTTAATGACAGTGTTATGATATAGTTATGGTACATTCAGTTACAATATTATTTAAATAAAGCTAATATATTTTTCATTGGGCGTAATGCATGCATATTGTTGAACAGCTGTAAGAAACAATTCTTCACAGGGGGAACTATTCAGCAGATCAGAAAGTTTCAGCTACAACCAGCTTTAGATAACATATGTACATGCATGCTGAAAAGGTCTTTCTTCCAAGGTACAGTTTTTTTTCTGTAGATTGCCTAAATTTTCTAAAAATACCCATTAGTTTCCATTGTTTTGGTAAACCACTTAGTACAAAACCAAATATTTTAGAACACAAGTCTGAACATAGAAAGTCAAACACAAAATTTTAAATAATGCACTGCCTGCATTACATGCAGACTTAAACAGCATTAATAGAAGATTTGCAACCAAACTCTTGGTTTGAATTTTTAAAGCAATTTGTATCAATAAAAATGAAAGCGAGGAAGCAATTAACCTGTTAAGCAGTGGGTTCTGTCAGAAAAAATAATACTGCAACAATAATTTCTTCAACAATAAGTTTAAATATTAAAAACAATAGCCACCCTAATAACTATATTTTTCCTTATTAGAACAGAATAAAGGTGGCTGCTGAATTCCCAAACTAGAAGCTTCACATGGGTTTTGGCAGGTGAAGCCTGAAAGAGAGAATGACAAGAGGCACACATTTGATGCTAATCAATAAAGATTTGCTTTCAAATTCCACCATTAAGGACCACTTAAAATCCCAAGAAGTTTGAAGCTAATATTACCAAAGGTCTAGAAAATAGAGTTTTAATTTACTATTATAGCATGCTAAACAATGTTAAAAAGGACTCTCATTTAATGAGAACCGAAAGAATTCTGCAGTAAACATTATCAATACAGAAGAAGAAAGTCTTCAAAGGTTTACTTAATTTTCAGGTTCTGAGATCCCAAACAGTGGAGGGAGTGGAGATCAGAATATTTTACTGATTAGAAAAAACATCTGACATAATAAAAAAATAATCTTCAAGGAGACTGATCCAAAGTCAATTCACATCACTGGCAGCTTTCCCCTATGATTTTGGTGGTCTTTGGAGCAGATCAGAATGAGGCCAAATCCTTCTCCATCTAGCAGAATCTATGGAGATCACCACAACACGAAGCTAACTGTACATAGAGGACAATATGTGAGTGCAAATGATGAATATACTATATTTTTAAAAAATAAATATGTTTCAACTTAAAATAAAAAGTTTGCAACGATATCCCTAGAACAGCTCTAAGCGTTTTTTCTTTAGGAACAGAAGGTAACTGTGTATGCTGTAAAAATAGGAAGGACCAAAATAAAAAGAACAGGCATATCTGGGTGAAAGAGGAGGCACTGCACAGTATGTATTTGTAGATTAGGTTATTAGAAGCATATGAAATATTTAGAAGCAATGAATTTAAATGCTGTTTCTATATTAGGGCAAATTAAATGTAGAATTTTGAGACAGTTTACTGAATTTGTATCTAGTTCCTTGTCATAGTCATTTTTCAGAATACTTTTTCCTAATCTACTCATAGTCCGAGATGTTATGCTGAATGAGCCCTGTCCTGACCAAAGAAATTAGTTACAAAATTTAGTTATGATTCACAGGTATCAATTATTCCTGGGCTCAAACCCAGCAGCTAGCTCTATTTTATCATACTGCACCAAACCCCTACAGTGCCAAGAAATCATATGTTTATTATATTAATGATGAACCATTAAGAAGCATATTCACACCACCTAACATTTTATGTGAGGTGCCTAACTCGGCCAAGATACCCGTGTAGTCTCCCAAGATTCATTCACTCATTATTACAGAAGCAATCTAACTGACGTGCCCTGGACAGGCTGATCTCCGCTTCCAACAGGGAGAGACAAGAAAACAGAATTAGTTGTTTCCCTGTCACTAGTCTAGATCTGATGCTACATTTGTATATGAAGCACAGAAGAGTGAATGAGGCCTGCATATCAGAAACTAAAAGTGAAATCCACCTCACACAGCCAGAGCAAAGCCTTTAAGAACTCAATTCTCATTCTGAACAAGTGTTTCATTAACAAGTGATCTTGGCATTGTGTTTGTCTTCTGCATATCAAGCCAACTTCTTCTTGCTGTGTCAATAAGTATCTTAAAGTCATTGTAAAAGAGATTTTGCATTCCTGCAAAATCAATTTCTTATTATTAAGTAGTGCCTTTTGCAGGCTTTCTGGTGAATATAGTTAACACCCTTTTACTCTAGGGAAAGATGGTAAATTACTTTTCAGTTAGGAGCTATTATCTCCTTATACCAATGTCAGGTGAGAGCTCAGAAATACTGTGCCAAAAATCTTCCACTCACTTTGCTTGCTAAATGTGTCTCAATTCTTGTTAGAAACAGCTGGATGAAGAGTCCTTCTCCCATTCTAGTGAGGACTATTGTATGACCATATTGACAGTGCTAGTGCTCTCTTGCCATTAAATGCTCATCCTGAAAAGCCCAGGACAGTCTTCACCACACAATGTCAACAGACACCAACAGAGATTAATCTTGGAGCACATTATAGAAATGGACCTCAAACAAGACCTAAGGTTGGTATTGCATTCGAAAGCATGAATAACTTTAATCAGTGAAGAAAGTTCATAAGATTATGCAAATAGGGTCATGGGATTAAGTACCTGGAGCAGATGATTTATAGTCAATGTGATACTAGTTTGCTAAACCACCTTTCCTTTCATTATTCAAGCACAGAAAATCGTATGTGCTGAAGAAGCTTCCTGAACTGGTTTCCAGAATAGACTTTTCTGCTTTTCATCACTTATACTAGAAAAGTCTATAGCATACAATACAACACACTCTTATACTATGTATGTCAGTTTTCCAGAAGGGATGGAAGCCTCATACACTATATAAGATTGAATCAACTGTAAAATAACATCTATCAGATATTTTGTATTTTCGGAAAGCAAGTTGTTTAACAAATTCTTCAATAAATATGTATTGTCTCCAAGGTCTAGGTGTTTGAAATTATATCAAAACTTATTTCTTTGGGGAAGAAGTGTCAAGTGTTCTTTAAAAGAAGAAAAAAAAAAAAACAAACAACAAACAAAACAAGAAAAAAGGGGGAAAGGGAGACTGTACACAGCCCTAAGTAATCCTACATCCTGTTTTTTTGAACTTCATGTTTTCCTCTGCTTACGTATGGCTTTCATTTTATGTCCCTTGCATTTGGTTTTGAAGAACCCAAAATTTCAGGCCCAAACTGGGGCCAAACTTTTCCAATGCCAAAAGAGACATGACTGCTCTCTGGTTTCAGCTGAATGCAAAACAAACAAACAAAACACAATAAAGAAATTTATCTTGATTTCTCAAAAAAAGAAAAAAAATCAACTAAGAAGTAGGAAAAAGATTAATTTGGACCCATAAGTGAAGAGGTCTGAGCTGTTAAAAAGCTTGCTCAAGTTTACTAAGACCACAGATTCAGAGATGAGTCAAGTCAGGTTTAATTTTTTAAACAAACTATCAAGTACAGAAATTTTGTCAATGAAATTTTACCTCAGCTTTGGTAAAAAAAAAAATAGATTACAGCATGTGTTTTCTTGGCCCTCTTGCTTTCCTCCCCACATAGTCAAAGAACAGCTGAATTTAGCTAAACCATTTATTTTAAATGTGGTTTGACATTTTCACTAATGCATGTAAAAGTAAAATGGTTTATCTAAAACAAAGAGTGAATCCACTGCACGCACAAGATTGCTTTGAAAATGACAAACTACTGTTTGCTTGCTTTGCCAGTAGACAATATGACTATTTTTAAAATTATAAGGATTAACATCTGTTTCCAGACACCTGCAGAATATTTATTAAAATAAAGAAGGCTCTTAGAATGTATCTGAATGTAAAATTAGGCCTCCCATCTAGAAAGCAGAGAGATTTTTGGCCTGAAAACTCTTGTAAAATAAGTTACAAGGAAACATTTTGTTCAAAGAAACTGAGTGGAACACGTAAGTAAAACAAGCACCTCAGTTACTTCCAATGTAGTTTTCTATGTCACTGTACTATATTTGATATCAGACTAATATAATAGATAATTTTCTGCAACGTACCAGAAAAACCCCACCCATCTTTCAGATGTTTTTCTTCTGGCAGATGTGAAGTGAGAAACAGCAAGTAAAAATTTTTCACACATTTATTCTTCCTTCTATAACTTTTCCTTTTCATTTTACATAGTCACAAAATTCATGATAGCATAATTTTTTTTTTTAAATATAATACAATCAGAAGTGCAAGCGAGGATCCTTCAGGAGGATAACAAAGAATGTATTTTTCTTGCTTTATCTTTTCATGCCCTTCCTATTTCTGTTATTGCTTTTGTAGTTTTTAAATAGACTACATTGTAAGTGTCTGTGACAAACCAGAATTGTTCACCACTTCTGATCAATGTTAAGGTAGGAAGCAAAAGACCAGCACTGAGTTTTCTTCTCCGACAGACTTTCCATACAATGTCAAATATATTCATTAGCACTTAAGTTCTATGTGCAAAGTTACAATATTCAAAAGCCCTACTCGAGTGCTTTCAGGTAACTGAAGTCTAAATTGTCAATATTGAACATCAGTTATGAAGTAGAAACAAGGAGAAGAGTGCAAAGGTATGTCTACTTTAGCACAGTGCAGTGGGAGTCCACAGAAATAAATGGTTGTAGCTGGGGACCTATGACCCACATGATAGTAATTTTGAGGGTTTCACTTTTCACTAGCAAGTCCAGCCCTATGAACTGAATCTCCTTTAGCAGTTGAAGGACAGCTTCTGATTTAGCTTCATTCAAAAGTAACCCAAGCATTCAGAACTATGACCCAGAACTACGTCAGGATGCAAAACAAAAATGCAGTTTAGTGGACACAATAAGGAGACATTCTTCCAAAAGATCCAAATGCCTCCTAACCACAATGTTAATGTGCATACACTCTGTACATTTAACAGAACAGAACCTCAATCCAGTTCTGCAGTATATAAGTTCCTAATAATGTTTTAATGTGTGATGCAGGACATGGAACAAAGATAAATCTAAACATTCAGGATGCAAATACTCTGAGATGAGATAGGACTATCGTTATAGGAATATCATTACTAATGACAAAAGAAAGGGGAACACATTTTAAAAAAATCAGATGATTTAGAGACTGATATAGAAGAATCCAGGGGTGTTCTGTATAATTTGAATTAGCATGCCTAAAAAAACAATTTTCTGAATGTTGTAAAGTGAAGTAATTTTTAAATGTATTTAAGATGAGTTTACCATACCAAAAGATCACACAGGTGGAACTGAAAGTGAATGAGAAGAGAATGAATACATTTCTGGAAGGCACTTCCAACAACTCAGGACATTTACATCTAATCTTTCCCATTGCATAAGCCAAGATAATGGAATTATAGAACTGTCTACACAGAACTGATAACTTGCAAAAGAAGAGGATGCATTATGCTATATCTTACTTTCAGTAGATGCACTACACAAATTCAAAGGAGTGGAAAAAATATGCACATTCAAGAAAAAGACAGAAGCAGATTGCTTCATTTTAGCACATACTGTCTATTTGCCACTTACTGCTATTAATAGTGAAGACTCAGCAGCTGGTGATGATCCTAGAACACAGAATCTATATATAGCATAATACATTGGACAAGGGTGATACGAGTTAATCAGATGAAGATTCACTAATAAATTGGTTTATGCTATCACTTACTGCTTATGATTAAAGTGATTATAGTTGCACTTGACTTCTTAATGATAAATACAAAGAAGCTGTATGATCTGTTGTACATTGGCACAAGCTCTCAGTAAAAATGGTCTTCATTATTGTTAGGTTGTTAGCACCCAGTCCCTCAAGTTCAATACTATTCTGCAGCTGTTCCAAGAGATTATTACATCTTCTGTTCAATTATCAGCACCTGTATTGGTTTGTTCACTAAAACTTCTGCACCCACTTCTTTGGAGTTGGAGCCCCAGAAGGTATACCTGCATTAGTGGAGCTACCACAGTCTACAAACCTGCAAAAGATTCTGCCTTTCCTATATAAATTACATCTGCTCATCCATTCCCCTCTATAATAGTCATAGATCTTCCTTACCACACCTGGTTTTGCCTTCCATTAAAGCTGAAAAAAGAATGAAAATGACCAATTTAACTACCTATTCTACACTGGAAGCCTTTAGAGCAAATTCTCCAAGAAGCTGTAAGAGGGTACTCTATAAAGTCTTATAAAAATATAAAAATTACTCCCTGTTATGGATTTCCTCCCCTTGCCCGCAGTTCTATGGTCTGGTGGAGCCAAGATGTGAGTGCAGCTTGCTCACACATGTTCTTTCACTGAAATACAATGTTCCAATTTCTACATTTTATTCTAGAGAAGTGTGTCTCCTTGGTTTCTGTTCATTTCATGTATATGCCCATGAACACAGCCTTTAATAAAGGTTAAAAACAAAACAAACCCATGAGGAGGACTGCATCATGCTTCCAACCTACCGAAATAGTCCACTAATCATCAAGAAAGATGTAAGCCCAGCTAGAAATAGTTAAAGGTAGGTATTTGTTAGCTGGGTGAGTTGCCAATTGAGAGCCTCAATTATGTGTTAAAATTTACTTTTGTGAAATCCTTAAAATCAGCCATGATAAAAGCAAAGCCCGAATACCCTTGGACTTTCTGGGACCATAAATACATATCACAGAATCACAGAATCACAGAATCGTAGGGGGGCTATGATTTAGTGGCAATTACAGAGACTTGGTGGGACGCCTCGCATGACTGGAATGTGGTCATGGATGGCTATGTCCTGTTCAGGAAAGACAGGCCTCTAAGGAGAGGTGGTGGAGTTGCTCTTTATGTGAGTGAGCAGCTAGAATGTATTGACTTCTGTCCAGGGGCGGATCAGGAGCGAGTTGAGAGTTTGTGGGTGCGAATTAAGGGGCAGGCTGGCAGGGGTGATACTGTTGTGGGTGTCTATTACAGGCCACCGGATCAGGATGAGGAAGGTGATGAGGCCTTCTACAGGCAGCTGAGAGCAGTCTCGCAATTACAGGGCCTGGTTGTCATGGGGGATTTCAACTACCCTGATATTTGCTGGGAGGCCTACTCAGCCAGCCATCCTCAGTCCAGGAGGTTCCTCCAGTGCATTGATGATAACTTTCTGATGCAAATGGTGGATCAGCCAACTAGGAGAGGAGTGCTGCTGGATCTTATCCTTACTAACAAGGAGGGTCTGGTTGAAGAGGTGAAGGTTGAGGGCAGCCTTGGTTGTAGTGACCATGAGATGGTAGAGTTCAGGATCTCATGTGGCAGGACCAGAATAGCTAGCAGAATCACAACCCTGGACTTCAGGAGGGCCAACTTTGGCCTTTTCAAGCAATTGCTAGGGGAAATCCCATGGGACAGGGTACTAGAAGGTAAGGGGGCCCAAGATAGTTGGTTAGCATTCAAAGATTGCTTCTTCGGAGCTCAAGATCAGAGCATCCCAGCAGGTAGGAAGTCAAGGAAGGGTACCAGGAGACCTGCATGGTTAAACAGGGAACTGCTGGGCAAACTCAAGTGGAAGAAGAGGGTGTACATATCATGGAAGGAGGGGCTGGCCACTTGGGAGGAATATAAGTCTGTTGTCAGAGGATGTAGGGAGGCAACTAGGAAAGCTAAGGCCTCCTTGGAATTAAACCTTGCAAGAGAGGTCAAGGACAACAGAAAGGGCTTCTTCAAATACATTGCAGGTAAAGCCAACACTAGAGGCAATGTAGGCCCACTGATGAATGAGGTGGGGGCCCGGGAGACATAGGATAAAAAGAAGGCAGAGTTACTGAATGCCTTCTTTGCCTCTGTCTATACTGCTGGAGGCTGTCCTGAGGAGCCCCGGACACCTGCGGCCACAGAAGAAGTCAGGATAGAGGAGGAATCTGTCTTGGTAGATGAGGACTGGGTCAGGGACCAATTAAGCAATCTGGACGTCCATAAATCCATGGGCCCTGATGGGATGCACCCGCGGGTGCTGAGGGAGCTGGCGGAAGTCATTGCTAGGCCACTCTCCATCATCTTTACTAAGTCGTGGGCAACGGGAGAGGTGCCTGAGGACTGGAGGAAAGCGAATGTCACTCCAGTCTTCAAAAAGGGCAAGAAGGAGGACCCGGGTAACTATAGACCGGTCAGCCTCACCTCCATCCCCGGAAAGGTGATGGAACAACTTGTTCTTGATGCTGTCTCTAGGCACATCAAGGATAGGGGGATCATTAGGGGCACTCAGCATGGCTTCACCAAGGGGAAGTCATGCTTAACCAACTTGATAGACTTTTATGAGGACGTAACCCGGTGGATAGATGATGGTAAAGCTGTGGATGTGGTCTATCTCGATTTCAGTAAAGCGTTTGACACGGTCTCCCACAGCATCCTCGCAGCTAAACTGGGGAAGTGTGGTCTGGATGATCGGGTAGTGAGGTGGATTGTGAACTGGCTGAAGGAAAGAAGCCAGAGAGTGGTGGTCAATGGGACAGAGTCCAGTTGGAGGTCTGTGTCTAGCGGAGTCCCTCAAGGGTCGGTACTGGGACCAGTTCTATTCAATATATTCATTAATGACTTGGATGAGGGAATAGAGTGCACTGTCAGCAAGTTCGCTGATGACACAAAACTGGGAGGAGTGGCTGACACAACGGAAGGCTGCGCAGCCATTCAGAGAGACCTGGACAGGCTGGAGAGTTGGGCGGGGAGAAATTTAATGAAATATAACAAGGGCAAGTGTAGAGTCCTGCATCTGGGCAAGAACAATCCCATGTATGAATAGAAGTTGGGGACAGACCTGTTGGAGAGCAGTGTAGGGGAAAGGGACCTGGGGGTCCTAGTGGACAGCAGGATGACCATGAGCCAGCAGTGTGCCCTTGTGGCCAAGAAGGCCAATGGCATCCTGGGGTGTATTAGAAGGGGTGTGGTTAGCAGGTCAAGAGAGGTTCTCCTCCCCCTCTACTCTGCCCTGGTGAGGCTGCATCTGGAATATTGTGTCCAGTTCTGGGCCCCTCAGTTCAAGAAGGACAGGGAACTGCTAGAGAGAGTCCAGCGCAGAGCCACGAAGATGATTAAGGGAGTGGAACATCTCCCTTATGAGGAGAGGCTGAGGGAGCTGGGTCTCTTTAGCTTAGAGAAGAGGAGACTGAGGGGTGACCTCATTAATGTTTTTAAATATGTAAAGGGCAAGTGTCATGAGGATGGAGCCAGGCTCTTCTCAGTGACATCCCTTGACAGGACAAGGGGCAATGGGTGCAAGCTGGAACACAGGAGGTTCCACTTAAATATGAGGAAAAACTTCTTTACGGTGAGGGTGACTGAACACTGGAACAGGCTGCCCAGAGAGGTTGTGGAGTCTCCTTCTCTGGAGACATTCAAAACCCGCCTGGACGTGTTCCTGTGTGATATGGTCTAGGCAATCCTGCTCCGGCAGGGGGATTGGACTAGATGATCTTTCGAGGTCCCTTCCAATCCCTAACATTCTGTGATTCTGTGATCAACCAGGTTGGAAGAGACCTCAGGGATCACTGAGTCCAACCGTTGCCCTGACACCACCCTGTCAACTACCATGGCACTAAGTGCCATGTCCAGTCTTTTTTGAAACACTTCCAGGGATGGTGACTCCACCACCTCCCCAGGCAGCCCATTCCAATGTCTAATAAGCCTTTCTGTAAAGAAATTCTTCCTAATGTCCATCCTGAACCTCCCCTGGTGAAGCTTGAGGCTGTATCCTCTTGTCCTATCGCTAGCTGCCCGGGAGAAGAGGCCAACTCCCACTTCACTACAACCTCCCTTCAGGTAGTTGTAGACTGCAATAAGGTCACCTCTGAGCCTCCTCTTCTCCAGGCTAAACAACCCCAGCTCCTTCAGCCGTTCCTCATAGAACAGACCCTCCAGACCCTTCACCAGCTTGGTCGCCCTCCTCTGGACTCGCTCCAACACCTCAACATCTTTCTTGAAGTGCGGGGCCCAGAACTGAACACAGTACTCAAGATGAAAACACCATGGATTTTTCTTTTATTGTGCCTTAGCTTTTAAGAACATCTTCTGTTTGATGACTAAGTATTACGCGCAATGCAATGGCTCAGAAGGAAAGGAAGATGGAGGGGGACAGCTTTTAGCAGTCACTGCCTCGAGGAACTGCTTCTCACCCTTTTCCATGGACTCCTCCCTTTTGCCCAACACAAACTGATTTTCACACTCTCCTTCCACTGATAGCAAAACAAGGATAGTGTTATGTTATTTCAAGAATTAATCCAACCAGCCAATCATTCAGAGTATTTTATTTCTCTAACAAGCTATACTACACTACTGAAGCCATTTCATGCACTTATGCTTCACAAATCAAACTTGTTGGATGTGAAAGCTGTCAGTAAGAACTTCATTTTCATCACAACTATGTTATAGCAGTCCTATATTACATAACTTACAATATGCCCTTGAAAATTCATAAAATATTAAGTTTCTCAGTAACATATCTATAACTAATGACCAAATTTAACCTTTTATATTTCTAACTGCTTCAGAGATATCATAATAAAGGCAAAAATTTCCCACTTAGCCTGTCATCTTTACTCTTTTAAAGCCTACGCAGCATAAAAATGTGCTTGCCATTTGCTGCAATTTTTGCTGCAATTTACCAATTTTTTTAGCTTACTCAAGAAGTTCTTTTTTTTTTTTTAAATTAATCAATCTAATTGATATTCATTTATCCCACAAATTCTCTCAAGTGCCCTTTTCTTTTTATATCCACTGGTTCCCACTTGATTACTATAGATTATATTGTGTTGGTAATTCAGTTACTGAAATTCATTGTACACTTGGGGATCTATGCCCCCAGTACCCCAGTATTTGCTTTCAACCCCAGTAGAGATTAATTGTTGTTTAGCTGTTCCTCAAACTTTTCTCATTCGTAAGTGATCTTTCCTATCTGTTCTTATCTGTTATATTGTTTAGTCTTCATCTTGCAACTCTACATTAACACTGACTTTACATTGCCAATTTGCAATCTCTATTTTGTTCTTGCGCCAAGTATTTTGATTTCTAAATACTGTTGCATTTAGTAAATACTGTGGGCACCTCCCCTAATCTTTGCATCATTATTTCTTGAGGTATGCAAAGGACAGTGAGACGCCAAAAAAATACAGGAGCATCATATTCTTTCCTTTTCTCCCCCTCTTCCTCACTCCCCCCACACGCCTCCCTCCCCGTTTCCTCTTTTGTCTTGTTAGGATTTCTGTCTTTATAAGAATATTTTACAATTAATATAATCACCAAAACTAGATACTCCAGAAATTCTGACTGCCCTTCTGCTGTCGGTATTACCTGCATATTTCCTCATTTCTCATCTTGTGGCAATACCAAATAGTACCAGAGAGAAATATATAGTCCAGTTTTATTTTAGTGCCATTATTGAGCTATTCCACTCCACAATCCTCTTTCCGTATTTGCTCATGGTCATGATTATGAAAGTCTTAGCTGCAAATACAGAGACCTGACACATGATGCTCAATATTGGCTGCAAAATGCATTTCTAGACTTACAAAGCTGACTAGAAGGAAAAACTCACCTTATGCATTCTTCTATGAAGGTTCTTCAGACAGCTGCCTTTTCTATAGCGAAGTCTTTGTCCATAATTGATTCTCCCTTTAAGTTTTGTTCACTTTGCCCCAGCCCTTCGTCCCTTCAGCAAGGAAGAGATGGGCAAAATGGAGTTTTTCAGTGCTACAGTCCAATAGTTCAACAGTAAAATTTGTTGTCATCCTGTTGATGAGATTTCAGGTGAGGGATCCAGAATGTGAAAGTAGAAGTAAAAGAAGAGAAGCACAGCAGTGAGTCGGAAGAAAAGTAAATATTTATATTACCAAAACAGTTATTTATTTTCCTTCTTTACCAACCAAGAATAGCAAAAAAAAAAAAAAAAGAAAAAATCTAATTAAAACCCCCAAACCTTCAAGAAATGTCAATTGAAAAAGTTGTCAAGAAGAAAGCAGATCTCATTTGGTTTCAGTCACTGCTCCATTTTGAGAGGTTGTATTAAACCCTGACACTAAAATGTCTCAGGCTCACGCATGCTGTTTCCCGGATGGCTTGTTCTAGGCACTTCACACCCACGCATGGACTCTGACTCATTGTCAGCATCCAACTCATCCATCTGCCCCAAAGTACTGAACTCTTCCCCACCACCACTACCACCTCCACAACAGAGACATCAGTGGCCTCACAGAGTTTTCACAGTTCTGCTCTGCAATCCAGCCATCTATCTGCATGTTTGACGCTAAGGCACTTACTGGTTATCCAAGTCTTTCACCCGCCATGTAAAAATAGCTCAGAATGGATGCATTTTTCTGGTTTTAGGGTAGGAGTTTTTACACATTTGACTTTAGAAGGCTAGGTTTCTATCATGTCTTAGGTTTTCAAATACTGACAAATGCACACTGTAGAAGCCTGCCTTCCCTTCCAGATGCAGGTATTAGTACAGCTAATAGGTAAGAAGAGAAGAAAGATGAGAGACCAGCCTCGCAGCTGAGAAATATTTGGCTACACAGTTCTACCTAGGTAAAAGGACACACATACTGAAGCAAGGAAATGGGAAAAAGTGGCCACATAGGCAATTAGCATGAAAACTGGTAGGAAGTTATTCAGTTCTCTATTAGATGGGCTCCATAAGGACTAGCTGTTGAAAAGAATCGCTCTCTTTGAGCCCCTGTGCTTGAATGCAGGAGCTGCTGCTTAATAGTCTATGGTCCCTTTCTGATCTTAAAATCTATTACTCTAAAGCAGGCACTTCTCTCTCTGGTATCTGAAAGTATGATCTAATACCAGACATTGAATTAAAAGACACAGTAGTCGGAAGATAAAAGAAATCAGTTTCATTACTATATACCCCAGAAGATACACAAGTATTTGCATTTGAATAATAATGTTAATATTAGGCAAACTATAGCATAATCAGTTGTGCTTCATTACACAGTCTTAGTGTAACTGCAGCAGTATTTCATTTTGATACAATTACAGAGACAGTTAGCACTTTGAAGCAAAAAATAATTTTTCAGTTTATGCGCAAATCCATTTTTTACTTCCCTGTTGGCTATGCGATTCAAAGTATTCTTAAATCTCAAATCAGTCACATACAATAAAAAATCTCAACATGACAGTTCCAAAACCCATTTTAAACATCTTTCAACAGAAAATATTAAATAATTTTATTTTATTTTTTTTAGTAAAGGCTCAAGGGTAACAAGTGGGTAACGTTGCAGAGACCAAGTGTCCCTAGAAATACTCTTCACACTAACATATATTCAAGTTCTGTCATGCCTATGAAAGCGAATTTACAGTCAGTATCATAACTACTTTCATACTCATTTGACTCGGAATAAAGCAATATGACAAAGACTCAAAGATTTTCTGGATCCCCTACAGTCCACGGAAAAGGTTGTTTGGGGTTTGGTTTGTTGTGGTTTGTTTTTCTGGGTTTTTGTTTGTTTTATTTTGAGTCTAGATGCAACTCAAAAAAACCCAACAGAACAAACAAAACCCAACACAAACATAAATTTTTCTCTGCCATGTTCAACACAGACCTTCTCTTTCTGACTATTTCCCTACTGAATACACACAAGATTAGTTCATTAAGCTAAAGTTAGCCTCTGTGACTACTTTTCAGTTTGTTATATTTGTTTAGATCTTGTATTTCCCGGTGTAGGTAAAACAATCTAAACGTTTTCAAGAAAGAACTTCCAAATATAGACCTATAATGAACAAAAACAAGAATAACACAGATGTAGATTTTCAAAAGGTACAAACTCTTGCTGGCTTTTATCAGTTAACTAAGGGAAAATGCCTTTTTTTTGCTAATTTTTCCCTGACAAGCATATGTTTCTCCCCCTCACCATTATTTACCAATTTTGTCAAAATCAGCAGTTTTACACTGGTGAAAATTACTATATAGGGTGCAAAGAAACATCTGTTCAAGTATAGTTTCAATGGGCTTTTGGGAAGCCGCAGATTTAAAGAAATAGAATTGAGAAGAGTAGCATTCAGAGCACAGTGGAAAATGCGGTTTCCCGAATTCAACTTGAATTTGAGACGCTGTTCTGGATATACCGAATATATACCGAATGATTGTGTACACATAGAACACAGGACCCACTTATAAAGCAGAAAGGGGGCCTTCTGTCTTCAATCTTGCATTAGCAGGAGCTTTTGTGATGCAGTTGCCACTGAGAAGACTCGGTTCAAATGCAAGGACAAGGCGGAGGGGCTGGAAGAAAGGCACTTTGTGAACGTCTCCTGCCAGGACCAATCATCCATCCTTTAATTTATAGAACATGTCATATAGTGATGAGAATAGTATGTCCTGTGTCAAACCAATGAAGCAAGTACTTTGTCCTGCATTTCAGCAACCGTCATGAAAAATTAATCTGCACAGTGTGTAACCACACTTCAGTCCAATTATATTCCCAGGGAGCAGATTCTTGATTGTGTCTCAACTCCAGGCAATGCAGGCAGGGGGCACCTCCAAGAAAGCTGGGATGCTGTAGCCCCAGATGGAGTTCAAACCAAGCCTTACGGGCTATCCCACTTTCACACAGAATGCTACAGTGGCTTCAGGTTTATTCTCTGAGAATTTGTCCCATTAGTTAGGGCTTCAAAACTGAGTTAGAATAGCTATTATTGCAAGTATTCCTAATTTTTCTCACTACATTTGCCTACAAAGTATTCACAAGTGAGTGGATGAAGGTACAATGCAGGTATCAACACACAATTACGTCATCTTCCGTCACTTACTGTGACAGCTGAATGTCTGTTTTTTTTTAAATAAAATTGATTTACTAGTCAATTGCACATTACCCTTTCCGCTGAGTGGGTGACATGCAAATTCAGAGATTGCTAGCAAATAAAATTGGTATTTCGTTGATTTTGAAGGTGACAGGAGACACAGTTTGCTAGTCTGGACACGGAATCAGTGCTTGAAAAAACAGAAAGTATCTTTGGACATTTCTACTTAACTTCTGTGTTTCCTTATCTGTTAGTTTCCAAAGTTCAAAGACAACTGTCTTGAAAATGGAATATTTCTAGTTTTGTTTCAACAGTGAAATCCAGTAAGCTATTTTCCTCCTTTGCTGCATTAAGCACTGGGAATTAAAAGGCAGAAAGTTTTGAAAGCTTCATTTAAGTCTCAAAAAATAGTCTTGGAGAGAAAAATGACAATTCATAAACAACCTGGACAGAACATTGCAAAAGAAAATGGTATCTTTTAGTCTATTTGCATGCCACTGTCTATGAGATGTGGTTCTGGTTGTCTGTATACTTGTCATATCCTCTTTTAATGAGCTGCCCTTTATTGACAGCTAATGACTGCTACCAAAGCAGTAAAGTATCATTGTACAAACCTTGCTCCAGAATTTCAACTACGAGACACTTGCTGATAATGTTAATGTATGGTAGTTTGTAATTCTCCTCTCATAATCTTCCCACCCAGGGTGAACCTGATCCTCATTAATACAAATAATCTGCCTCCTTGATTTCCCCATCTGCTCTGCTACTGTCAACTTTGGATTGCTTTTCTAGCGCTGTAGGGAAAGATAATTTGCCAGTGCTTTTATAAAACTGATTCAAAGTATTCTAGGACTAAGAAATCAAAAATGTGTACAATGGTGTGTTAAAAACTAATTGTCAACTCTGAAAATAATTTAATCTGAGGTAAGCATGAGATTGCCTCTGCTTATTAAATCTTACAGAGAATTTGACCAGGTCTCTTTTTTTTTTTTTTTAAAAAAAAACAGTTAGTTAACATGTTCAGCTACCTTCTCTCTTTGTTTGAATTCTTCCCTCATTCTTCTTGCCATTCCTTTTGGAGTCTTCCCTAAAATGGGTTCCCTTGCCACACCATTATCCTAGGTGAAGACTCTTTGAATGCTTGCTAACATATCTAGTAAAGAGAGACACTTCAGATAAGCCTCCAGGTTGTCTCTATTTCTGGTACAGGAAGCGGGGACTGCCCATCTGGAGCAGATCACCTATCTTGTCTCTCCAGCACAAAGGTGAATTGCCATTTCTGGCATCCTGGGAGCAAGGCAGTAACCATGTACCTCACTGTTTAAGTTAGCTGATGAAAATTAGACATGCCATTGCTGCTGCTCCTGCTTTATTGAACTGCCAAAGAGAAACACTGACAAAATCTAGCTGAGAATAATTCAGTTCCATGACTTCAAAAACACCAAAATCCATTAGTGCATTAAAATCTGTTGCATCTATGACTGTGGCATGCCAGTGGTAATTCTTGTGAGATGCCACTTCAGGAGCAATAGGTGGAATGGATATAGCCTACACTTTTTTTCATTGAATGTACATGATATGCTGTGCAGAATGGGAGTACCATTTAAAACAAAACAATTGGAGCTGAATCTTTTTGTAGATTTACCACTTTAATGAGAGGTGATACTCAAAAAGGTCTTCAATTTAATGTACAAATTGTCATTAATAAAGGAAGAAAACAACGAAATGTAAACTGTTCATTTACAGAAACTTCCAGTCAATTACATGAATTTAAAGATATCATGAGCAGTCAGTAAGATAAAAACATGTAAACTATTATACCTGATGTGTAAATTTGAATTTGTTCCTATCTTATAATTTTATGTGTCAGTTTTGGTCAGTGTTCATTATCTTTCAGAAAAAACAACAGCAGCAACAATAACAAAAAAACCTCTGTCTTCACAATTTCCTGGAGAAAAGGCTGGTTTTGGCAGAAGTCTGAATTAAAATGGAAGCTGTAAAAAGGTTATGCACCATTTCTAATTGAGGAAGAAATTTAAAAGTCAAAAGTAAAGCAGACATTTTCTCAAGCTTTTCATATCCACACTAGCTCAGCAATCACCAGCTACAGAAGTATAACTCAGTAGATTTCTGTCAGGGTTATACTGGAAAAGATCCACTGTCTCTGATATGCAGTAATTGTATTAAACCAGACATGAATCAGGTTAGAGTAGGACTTGAATTAATTATTATTATCACCAAAAAAAAGAATGCCGGATACTGTCTGTGTACAAATCTGTATGCACCACCATCACTCCTTCCAGAAATGACTCTCTCTCCTGGAGATGCTCCCATAAGTGGGAGACACCAAACCAGCTGCTTTCCAAACAAAGATACAACGCTGTCCATGCATGTAACCATCGCTCTGTGCCTTCAGAATTTATATGCTATATGCACATCAGTTCTATTTCCACTTCAAAGCATATGCAATTATAGTTCTCTTGACTGGGGCACATAAAACAAAGATGTTGTTGCTCAGTATCACAGTACCACAAACTCCAGATGGTTGTTATTAAAAGGCTTATGCCTTCATTATATCATCACTTATGCCATAAGTGATAACAAAAAATAAGGCCACAGCATGCCTTGAATAATTCACTGTTATGAAAGTCTCCCAGGGCACATAACAGCTCCTCTTCTACATACAAGGAAGAACTCCTATGTCTGAAATCTCTTTTTCAAAGCATTAAGTCTCTGCTGTGGCACCTCCCATCCCACTGCTTTCTTCCTCATTACCACCCCTACCTCCATAGTTACCACCACATAAAAGCCAGTCAACACAGAACACAGGGGCACACAGGCACTCTATAGTACCAGGAACCTGCCATCACATAGGCCTGTCAACAATCCCTCCGGGTAGTCACACAGCAGCCCTGATCATCTTCTGATCAGTCTCTGGAGATGTTCTCTTGCAAAGGACTGTCAGTTAACTCAGGTTGCACAATCGCAGGCATCCCTGAGACACACAGGGGTCACAAAGTCACAATACACTCAAGCCACCAGCTAAGCACCTACACCACCTCCAAACTCATTCTGAGGTTGCAGCGGTGACTTACAGCTAGCTAAACGTGTTGTAGCAAGTTGCATCAGGCACATCCCACCTACCAAGCCTGATATGACAAAAATAATATGAGAACATTCTAGAAATGACAGAAAGCCATCAGCACCTAACTTGGAACTTCAACTACCGCTAACAGTTCAAGTTCAAAGCAGACTGAGAAGCACTCACACAGCTACTCACTAGTTCTGGAGGCACTTACACACAGGAAGTGCTTTGTGTCTCCCCCATTAGCTACAGTTATACCTCTGAATACACTAAGGTTTGAGTACCACTTGCTTACTGATAAGCAGCACAAGGCTCATCTTACTTTTAAGTCCAACTTAAAATCAAAACATAAGACCCTTCACCATTCCTCAAGGAAGTTAAAATAATAATTCAGTTCCTCAAGGGAGTCAAAATAAAATTCTTAGCACCAAAGACACAGTAAAACAGACCTCTACAGCCAAAGAAAACCAGAGGGGAAGTTAAAAACACAGGTTCACCACCTACCTCTAACTCCCTTCCTGGTAAGGCTCAAATGCAAATCTGACAAAACAAGAAAAAGCATTACTTTCTGACACTGTTATGCAAACGGTCACCTACAAAAGAGGATTCTAAATTATAACTTTCAAGAACAGCCAAAACCAGGTACTCACCTACAAGCTCTGAGTAAAACACATACAGAAGAGGACTGAAGATTTACCCCTTGGTTGCAGCCCTTATAATTACCTGGGTCTGATACAACTGCCTCCTCCTCTGGCCCCACCACTTCCAAGTCCTTCCTGTCACTTCTTCAGCCTGCTGAGTGAGCGGTTCCCCCTTTAATTTCTGTTAACCCCTTTATCAAAAGGGGCCCTTTTCTATTTAGTGCTGTAGCATGGCCGCAATCTTAATCTTCCTGGAAAAAGCAGCTGTTGTATTCCTGCAGTAGCTACCGAATACTTTTTACACCTGCTGGCATTGCTTTCTGGCAGCAGTTGCTGACTCTAGCAATATGGTCTGAAGCCAGAAGTGAGGTTGGAACAGAGCAAAAATCTAATGTTTCCAATTGTGATGCTAATTAGAAAACAGAAACAATTGTCTGTCTTTGTAGGCCATGCCATACATTAGACATGAATGCAGCAAGCTGATGGATGTGAGCAGATCCACCTGTGACTTCCCAGCACTATAGGAAGGAAAGCAACATGACTGTGCAGAACAGTTTGAGTAATTAGGGGCCTTAATTAGAAAGTAGAACTATGCTTCCAGCATCCATATAATTTTGCCTGGTTTCCATTAGGAGATGTGTCTACTAGTTTTCATCCAGGTTGTCTTCAAGCAAAGCTTTCTGCTTTTGAATGTGACTATTAAATTAAATTAGTGTGTATTTAAGACTTAAAGCTTAATTCAACACATTATTTAAGTATGTGTTAATTCTAATCGCATGGCTTGTCTTGTTTAATAATGCATTAATGGAATATTTCACCTGGTCACAGTTAAATTCTCTTTAAGTGCTTACCTTAAACCTCTAAGTCAGGTATAAGATGAAAATCAGTGCTTATCTTTTCTCCTCATATTTATAGGATCTCATCTTCTCTCTTTGCTTCAGAAGAAAATAAAGTCGCAGTAGTTTGTTGGCTGTCTAGAAATTCCCATTTCCCTTCCCTTTTAGATCCTATTGATTTCTGTTTCCCAATGCTTACCACTTATATGGTTATTTGCATTCCCTTTTTTTTTGGATTCAAGACATAGCAATGAGATATAAACACACATTTTAGAAGAATTTTCTGGGTACGTAGGGTTTTTTTAAACTCTTGTGACATGACAACGTACCACCTTAATGTCCAGATAAGACCTTTACTAACGGAAATTGATTTGTGCTAATTTTGCTGCATTCACAGGGCAGACAGAACGGGCATCTGAGGTCTGCAAACTGACCCTTCTCTTCTTCATGGTGAAGAATCACACATCGGGCTGAGATTGGAGAAAGGAGAGCCTGAGGGCCTCCTTCACCACAGCCCTGCAAGTGGCCCTTCACCAATGCATTTGCCAATTGGCGTTGCATTTGCCAATGTCCTGATTCTTTAATGTCTGAAAAGCTGAGGAAAATAAAACAAGCATTCTGAGATAACCTCCTGATATAGTGGATCTGATGTGTAGTGGTTGTGCTACTCCAATTCTTGGAATGTCCAGAGTCCATGCATTAATTAACATAATTGCAAAAATATTTTGTTTGCTTCCCTATTGAATTAGGACATTGACATCTATCATTCAAAAAAGTTTGCTGGTGGTACATAAGAAAGCTATCTGAAAGTTAATATCTACTGAATAGTTTATACTGTAGCCTCTTTGAGTGCCTTTCAAATTCTCAGACTAGCACAAAATCAAAGTAACAACCTATCCAAATGGGAGTAAAATATGTTTTTAAGCATTGCTCATACTTTTAGAAAGCACATTGCTCAAGGCTGTTTCTGAATCTGTGTGTGCTGTCTTTCTCCCTCTGTACTTTAAATTACCAAGAGTTTGGTAATTTACTGTACACTAGTAGTCAGTATCACAACCCAGAAATCTTTTTTCATATCTACATGAAAATTGGCCTCTCAAAACAAACTGTGTTTCTTAAAACTTATAAGTGAAGCAAAAAAACAGATCATAATGAAAGTCAGCCTATAATATATACATATATACTTTATGTATTGCATCAGAGTAGTCATTATCTTTCGTCCTATTGGAACATTTATGTTCTAAATTATGTCCACTAAGTTTACAAAGTTTAGAAATATTTCCCCCCCTAGAGTATTACCAACACACCAGTACTTCTACTTAATGATGGGCTTTGTCTTGGAGATAAGACAAATAAAAAACCTCTAATGTAGTAACAAACTGGGAAATGGAGTCTGAGAAATGAATACTTAATACCAGTTTTATTGCAGTGGGACTGGAAGAACTTATTTTGAGACTATGGTGTTTGCTTGCAGTATTTCTCTATCTCCTTCTAGCATGTTGACAAGTAAAAGCAACTTGTTGCATTTTGTCACCACATCACCACTAAGGCTTAGTCCTTAGACAACATGTGACATGAGCCACCCACAAGTGACAGTCCTTGCACTCTTCCAAGAGTGCAAATTACGCTGGAGCTGCTAGGAAGAGCAACCAGTGTGTATTTTTGCACCTTCCTAAGCCAGAAGAGCTCCTCAGCTGTGAAGCAGGGACCTTTACTCTGAAGTCTTCATTCTTCACCGAGGATCTGTCTTGCACACTGAAATAGGGGAGAGCCCAAGACTGAAAAGCAGTATGTAATTATACAATTAAGCAATGTATCATAATGTATGCAGGGGTGCATAGGAAGCAAAATCTTGGTGTTCTCTTTCAAGTGCATGTTAATTAAAAATAATTATTTAAGTAAAGCTTTAAACTTCCACCAGTTGTAAGTTATGATGTCAGCTAAGCCAGAGAGTCTTTTGTTCTTCTGCTATGGCAAATGCATGGTAATGCGACTTAGCTCGACTGTCTTTTCTCACAGGCCACGTTAAGTGCCATTACCCTCTATTTCCTTTGAGCTAAGAATGTAGCTGCTGTGGCTCAGCTGATGCATGGTAACCGGCTGCAAGCAGCAGCTTCAATGTGAACTTGACCTTTCACAACTTTCTTTTAATACCGTTCTTCACAGTTATTGCTGTGAGATTATTTTAATTTTCTGCAGGGGAGAAGAAGAATTATGCCATTTTCTAGTTTTTATTTTCACAGGAATATAAATGCACAGCTATTATGTACAGCTGCAGTGACATGCGTGCCATGCTGTTTTAACTAGCAGCTGCAGAACTGATATTTTAGAGAGGAGGATATGTTCACACTGTGCACTGGATTCAGAGGAAAGGCAGCACAGGCCTCTTGGGTCTGAAAGCTTAGAAAAGATATGACCCAGATCTTCTTGGCCAGACACACGAGTAGGCAGCACTGGTGAAATGCCACGTGCGGGGCTCTGGTGAGGGAGGCCCTCAGGCTCTCCTTTCTCCTACCTCCTTTCTCCAACCTCAGTCCCATGTGTGATTCTTCACCATGAAGAAGAGATGGGTCAGCTTGCAGACCTCAGATGCCCATTCTGTCTGCCCTGTGAACACAGCAAAACTCAGACATGAAAGCTGTGCTAGAAAAGGTCATGGCTGTCTGACATGGAACCTGACCACGCAGCACATCTGTGCCTACCCTTTGCATGATGTCCTTTTCCCAGTAATACATGTGACAGAGGGGATGGGTACATAGCTCAGATGGAAAGAAATTTCATGTGACAAAGTAAAACCACCCCAAAGGCTTGTGGCCGTCACTGGAAAAGCTGGAGTAACTCAGAAATCAAAACAAGAAACTGTTATAATGGAAAATGTTGCACAACTTCAATCCATTATTTCTACTATTTATGTAACAATTTTCAGTAGGTCTCATGCATTTCAACTTCAAAAGTGCACATCTCATCTTACAAACCAGACATTATATGTAATTTCCTCCAATGACACAATGATTTGTTTGTCGTCAGTATTATTCTTTAGGCATTGTTGTCTTTCCTTATCGTATTCAATATTCATTTTTTTTAAAAAAAGTAATGTTGGATGGCTGGTATGGCTAGAAGTTATTCTTTTCTGAAGACGAAAGGTAATTTCATTTTAAAACTCATTGTGGCATTTACCCCAAAGCTATTGAAATATGTTGAAGGAGGAGGAGGTAAAATTATCTTTGTAGCTTCATAGTTTCATTACTATAAGTTTAAAGAAAAATAAATAAACTTTAATGGCTTTTTACTATGGAAACAGGACATTTAGTCTCAGTGGGTATCCTGAGTGCTGCATTTTAAATCTGATTTTTTTTTTTTTCCAGAAGGGCCTGTGGGGGAAAATGATTAGGATGAAAGGATAGCTCTGGAACTTCAGAATAATTTTAACAGCAGTTGCCAAACTTTTGAAGCCTCCATGAAACACAGCCTATTGGGGAGTATGCTAGTGTTGCTGGCTAATATGAAAAGAATTACAGATAAAGAGCTAAGATAACTGTGACCCTGAAGAAAATGTGATAATATTGTTAATATAATATACAGAGCAAGGAGAAAAAACCAAGCCCAAGTCTTATGAAAGACTTGAGGAACAGTTTACACTTTTCTAAAACCTAGAATTCATGAAGGGGTCTTAGATAAAGCTTCTTTGTGCTTGAAAGAAAAACATTAGGCATGTTCTAACACTATCGAGCTAAGAGAAGAGTAAAAGATGCTATAGCAATGGAAAAACTTGTGCAATGTAGCTGCAAGCCCTTGATGCAGGAGGCAGTCAATTAAGTCAGCCCTCCAGCATGGCAAGGGCCATCCAGGGCATTAATTACAGTCTTCCCCTTCTCCTGGTAAACTTTCATTTGCTTGGCAGAAACCACAAAGCTAGAACTTTATCTGTCACAGTTTTCAAGTGAAAGCCAAGTTTCTTCTGCAATACAAAGTATCTGGGAGCCAGGGCTTTGAGAAAAAAAATCTCAAAAGCTGCAAATGTGCATCTGAAAAAGATAAACACAGGAAGTGTCAGAAGCACATTAAAGGTGAATTAAAACTGAGCAACTCCAACTGTTCTTCTACCATAGGCAAATAGTCCAGTTGAAAAACGTTGTTTGAACTCTGCCTATAAGTTCCACTATCAGTGCTGAAACATGTATAAGTTTTCTTTTGTTTCTTCACTTCTATTTTTCTCTACTTAAAAATATTTAGAAACCAAAATAATCAGAGAATCATAGAATGATAGAACAGCCCAGGTTGGAAGGGACGTCCGAACTTTCATGGGAAAGGGAACCTAGATGAGATTATATGGCACCCTGTCCAATCGCATCTTGAAAACCTCCGGTGATATGGACTTCACCACGTCCCTGGGGAGGTTGTTTCAGTGAATGATTGTTCTAACTGTAAAAAAATTTTCTTATATTGAGATGAAACCTCTCCCAGTGCAACTTGTACCTATTGCCACTTGTCTTCTCCATCTGGCATGAGCCTCCGTCCCCTTTGTAGCAGTCCTTTAAGTACAGCAATACTGTGATGAGGTCCCCCTTAAGCCTTCTCTTCTCCAGGGAGAAAAGGTTGTAAAGCACAGTATTCACACGTTACTTTAACACGTGGTATGCACATGTTACTTTAATGTACAGTATTTTTTTAAAAAAAAAAAAAAGGAAAAAAAGATTTTCTGGAATATTTGGCTCCAGCTAGGGACTAAATAGTAAATAATAAAGATGAAATTCCTACCTGGATGTTTCAGGCAGTTCCTTCCCCACCTCCCCTTCTCCCATCCAGCCAGGCTGACTCCAGAGTAGCCTATGCCTATCTAACTACTGGTTGCCAGAGCCCTGCTCTCCCCTTTGAAGCACAAACCTATCCTGTCCTTTGCACCAGCTCCATTCTTTTTTTAATTAGCTCCTTCCAGCATGGCAAGCTATCTCAAAATTTTGTTTTGTCTGGTTGGTTTGATGGATTAGTGCACCGATTCAGATCCAAGTAGGGAGGGAGGCCCCCAGAGTCAACGTAAAGCAGGAACCGTTACAACCAGCAGTCAGGTGGGTTTCTGCGGCTGTTGAACTCTGATCTAATGTTCAGTACTGAAGTGCTCTTGCTGTTACCCACCCTCAAAATAATTATTAGTAATAGGACAGAATCCCTAAACTCTATAATTTATGCCATTATGAATTCATTCTAAGTTTGTGTATTTTATTTCCTGGCATTCTTATTTCTTTGTCCTCTATGTTCAATTATAGAGGCTAATTTGGTAACACAAGTCATGCTGAAGAATTAGTGCAAAAGTCTAATACAGAACTGCTGGCTCTCCAAATATGTTGATAACAAGTTTTAATTGCTTCCGACTGTCAGCTGCGTGTCAGCAGTTTCCCTAGGCCATTATTTACGCATCCAGTGTTTCAAATAATGATTTTACAGATAAGGAGAAGGAGCACTCATATTGTGGTTTCTGAAATGACAAATGGAGGTATCCTTTTGAGAACAAATATTCTGGGAGTGCTGAATAGCATTATACTGTCTTGAATTCAATGGGGAGAGCACTAGGGCTTTGTATCTGATGTTTCATTTAAAAAACAGTCTATGCCTGAGTAGAACAAGAAAGAGGAAGGCTGTGCTTAAAAGTGTAAGCAATGATTCAGACACTTCTTCCAATTTTTCCGTGACTACAATATTAATACCTAGTCAAGGTACATATTTTTCCCCATTGTGATTATGTGTCTTTATAAAAGCTGAAACACAAGAAGTTTTAAAGTGACATAAAGAATCCAGTTGTCCCTTTTTATTCAACATTTATATGACCCACATTAAAATAACAGCGTATAGCATACAATAGAGGTACCTGAGCTAGATTAGATACTGAAGGAAAGGTTACTCACATCAATACAGAGCTCAGGGTGAGCTACACTGCCTTATTCCTGGGATTAAATCCAGTGACTGTCACATGCCTGAATAAAGGAGTACTATCTTTACGTAGTTTTCCCAAAGTCACAAAGGGCTGAGGCAGCTACTACGGGAAATGAGTTGATGCTTTACTCACAGTGCTTAGTTGGTCTAACAGTGATTTCACTGCCCCTTACTCAGCTCCTTAAGAATGGACCTGAGCTTTCCATGTCTAGTGCAAATGTCACCACCTTGAACAGTGCTTGGACTCAATATCCATACTATGAAACTGGCATGCTAAAAAAATAATAGTTTCACTCAAAGTGAATGTAATCTTTATGGTTAATATGAGCTGTTCGTTATTCTTCATGATTCCTTTTGTACCAGTGTTGCCCCATCTTTAGTACTTTCTTCGTAACTAATGAATGGTGACTGAGTTATTTTGCAAATTAAAAAAACCTCTTCTGTCTAGGAGCAGCAATAGCTAGACCAGGTATGTGCATTATTAGTTCCATATCAAAGACAAGGTTCTTTATTTCTCCTCTTGGTCACCTCTTCCTTTACTTTCTAGCTACTGGGGAAAAAAACCCATACAGCATTTTAATAACGGAATAAGTTCTCAAGGGAGGAAGAATAAAGCAGAACACAGTTCGCAGACTGAAGAATAAGTATTGATCAGTGGAGTGAGAAAGATTGTTACTCCAGAAATTGTTTAGTTCACCTTATGGAGCCCTAATTGAGAAAGGATTGAATGAGACCATATTTCCACTGCAACTTCTTTAAGGCACAACACTTGCTATTGGGTAAGAAAACTGATTTTTCTGTTTTTCCTCAGAAAGCATTACTATCCTTGTCCAGACTTTCTATCCACCTAAGGGCCAAATAGAGGTCACCTTTCTACAGGGCACTTTGTTCAAACAACTCTGTGTAGCAAATTGTGTTAAAACATTGACATTTGGGCTTCACTGGGAAACTTACCTGTTCAGTTCAGAAAAACAACTGATAAACTTGCACAATAATAATAATTTTGCTTCTGACTCCAACTGAAATCAGAACATCCAGGATAAAGAAGAATGAAAAATGTCGTTCGGTTATCTAAAGTGTTTTGTTTCAAATCTGTTTTGAATTTTAAAGTTCAGGCCAGTTCTTGTTTCATCAGCACTGGTTCTTCTAGCTGTAATCCCTTTGATTCCTATTTGTTCAGGATGCACAGACAAATCCCAGAAAGCTCACTAAGAGACAAATTGGCCAAAGGAAAGTTGTTTAGTCTCCTCTCCTCATAAAAAGGATTTTGTTTTTCTTCTCCTTGCATCTTACAATAAATTTTTTAGTACTATATTCACATGTTTTCTTCCTGTGCTATTGTCATCCAATATTCATACAGCTGCATGATATTTTCCCTCTGTGTGCATTCTACAATGAAAATTGCATTTCAATGAATCAAACCCATATTTTAGGCAGGCTTCAACTCCCTGGATGAGCCAGAACGTCCCACTTAGTGTAAGAGCTGATTGACTGCTAACCATGGATTATGAATTGAGTGAAATCAGTTTTAAAATTACATGAATTAGCAAAACTAATATACTCCCAATGCACAAGTCTCTCATAGCTCTATTTTCTAAAGCCCCTAATACAAACAAACACAAAATATATTTGATATGTCAGGCATTTAGGAACACAAATATATTGGAAGACATCAGGTAAATTATTAGATCTATTTTTCTCCTAAACAATACAGCAGGATTATTTCTTCATTCCTATGATATAAACACTGCTGGTTTCTCCTCTTATTTTTTATCCAGAGGAAACATCAGAAACACAGGTGATTAGGCCTGGAGGGAGAGTTAGTCTTAACAGAAAAGCATTTTAAAAATCAGTAATTAGCAAATTAAAAAATGAACTTTACATAACAGTTCCTTTTATGGGTTAGGAATACTCTTGTGTAGTTTTATATGTAGATGGCATAAAAGCTACAGGAAACTGATAAAGTAGTCGCATGAATATTTTACTAGTGCACTTCTGTTTATGCAAGTATTGGCTTAGTCCATCTGTGACAGTTCTTCAGAATAAAGCTGCACTGATGTTTTATATGAACAAACCCAAAATTATCTGATATTTAAATCCTGTGCACATCAGTTTTAAAATTGGTCAGACAAGCGAAAATTTCTACTTGTTCATGTTGTTAAAAACACTTGTATTAAATTTAACTCAAACAGTTTAAAAGTGGCTAACAAGACACTAAGTAATTTCATAGTGGGTTTTATTGTAATATGTAGTATTTTAATTTCAGTGGACTTTTCTATGTAAAACTATAGTATATAATTCTATGGGAAAAAGATAATATTTTTTGTGACAGTCTGTATACATCTCTCCATTTGTCTACTGCTGATCCAGGAAGAAATCCATGTTTTTGTGAAGGCTGAAGTCAGTAGTGAAGGTCTTCCCTTTGTTCCTCCAACAGTTGCTGACCCATTCTCACATGGGTGAGAATGTACACAGCTTTTCTTCCATCTCCTTTGGGAAAAACAAATGCCTTCAGCTTTATGTAGGACTGCTGAAAGAGGAACAAACACTGAAACTGGGAATAGTCACCCCCATAGAAAACCAATCTGATTTTCTTCCTCTCTTCCTTTGCCATACACTGCTTAATACATTTGTGTTTTGTTCTATGATGGCAAATCAATTGAAAATAAATTTCTTGCTTAGGGGTGTCAGACTGTAAATGATTTCTAGGACATGAGCTACACATGGTGGAGAAGTGCTGTGCTGGTTATGGCTGGGATAGAGTTAATTTTCTTCATAGTAGCTACTATGGGGCTAGGTTTTGGATTTGTGCTGGAAACAGCGTTGATTGATAATGCAGAGATGTTTTCGTTACCGCTGAGCAGTGCTTACACAGAGTCAAGGCCTTTTCTGCTTCTCACACCACCCCACCAGCGAGTGGGCTGGGGGTGCACAAGAAGTTGGGAGGGAACACAGGTGGGACAGCTGACCCCAGCTGAACAAAGGGATATGCCATACAATATGACTTCATGCTCAGCATATAAAGCTGAGGGAAGAAGAAGGAAGTGGGGGATGTTCGGAGTGATGGTGTTTTCCCAAGTAACCGTTATGCATGATGGAGCCCTGCTTTCCTGGAGTTGGCTGAACACCCCCCTGCCCATGGGAAGTAGTGAATGAATTCCTTGTTTTTCTTTGCTTGTGTGCACAGCTTTTGTGCTATCATCTGTTAAACTGTCTTTATCTCAACCCACGAGTTTTCTCACTTTTACTCTTCTGATTCTCTCCCCCATCCCACCTGGGGGAAAGCGAGTGAGCGGCTGTGTGGAGCTTAGTTGCTGGCTGGGATTAAACCACGACAGTTGCATACAAGATTAGACAGGTGAGCTTTGCTCACTCTGGAGATTTCTGTCTCAACATGATGGGAAAGACTTGCTGGGAATATGCCATCTCCTTTGTGGAAAACTCCAGATGCAGAAGCAGCAGCTGAGACCTGACTAGTCATACAAATGTGAGAGTTTAGCCCTGTGGTTAACCAGACCTTTGTGCCACAGTTTCAGGATACAGATATTGGCAGTTCGAAAATATTGCTCTACATATACTGGAGTAGAAAAGAGCAATGGTTATTGCATGCAATTACGAGAAGTAACTGTGAAAAGGCTTAGCACTTATTCCACAAATACGAAAAGCCATGCTGTAGTTATACGGTTACAGTGCTATTTCTGTTCCAGATGGAGTAGAGCCAGCATATCAAACATTACCAGTAACTCTTCACTTATCAAATTGCTGTACATATGTTGTTCCAAAACCTTCATGAACAAAAGCAAAAGTAGGTCTGCACAAAACTTCAGGCGCTGCCTTCCTGGGGAATTTTTACACTGTTCTCTGCTGTTCTCCTGCTCCTGAATTTTGTGGTGAGAGTCCCTGCACTGGTCGTCACTTCTAATTGTGAAACAATGCCTTGATGAAAATATATGCCAGCCTCAAGAAAATCTGTACATAAAAGTATGAACCATATCTCTAGAAACCTGTTGGATATCTTTGTTTCTTGTTAGGTCAATCACCCAATCCCTTTTCTTTTTTCCTTTTTATCTTAGGAGCTAGCCAGTATGTTTAGCAATATAGTCATAGATCAACAGTAATATTGCTGTATTATTTTGCAAAATCCAGGAAAAATGAATAACTGTCTATAAACAGGTATATCATGTTTGATAGAGTGATTCAAGGAAGGTATGTTTTTCTTTTCTTTGTGTCATATAACAATTAATAACTATATCTGAAATTCCATTGTTTGGGTTTTTTTACCTGTCTAGATATGATCAGTCCTCCTATATAACATTGGACAGTACTAAGTGAAGGATTTTAAAAGCCTCATTAAAAATATTTGCGCTGCAAATTGTGTTTGCCTTATCCCAGGGTAATCAGAAAGAGAAAGGAAGCCAAAAGCATGTGGTCCTACCTAATGCACTCATTGTCTGTGCAGCCATAGCAAATTAGCACCAGGACCCTGATGCTAGAAAGCAATTGTGTCTTTTCTGTGTGGTTCTAATACTATCCTTCACTTCTGTTACTCATTAGTAAGTCTGTCCCAGACTTATTGGACCAGATAGTAGTTTACAAAATTATCTGCCTAAATTTTCCTCTAGCTCCCTCTTTTCCTGTTCCTCCTGCTCTGTGCTCCAAATTTATTTTTTCTTCCCAGAGGTGCTTTTTTATTTTAATCTGTTTTGAGACATCTTACCTCTAGCTTGCTGCCTCTGTTCACAACCACTTTTTCATTTTTTAACTCTTGACGATCATTCAGATGTCGGATGCTCTGTTGCACTCTTCTCTGCCTCACCCACACATATATATATGTCACAAACAAGCAGAAAAATGCAGGTTCCTTCTCTTTTCGCAGGTTTTAGTGTCACTCTTTAAATGTTCAACATGGAAGCCTGAGCCCACGCAATCTGCAAAGAGCCAAAGACCTCCTCTTCACAACTGAACCCTTATCATTTCCTGACAACATACCCATGACACATCATGCCTGTACTCTTACACCAAGACATAAAATATGCTCCATTCTTCCATCTTTAAAAATAGTAGAGACTACCAAGGAGCTATCATTGCTTTTATAAAGCCTCACTCTGGGAACAGATATCTCTTGCTAACAGAGCAGTCATGGATAAGAATGACTTTGTTGTTGTTGTTTTAAATACTCACTTGATTCACTGTATGAAAAGCCAGAGAACTTTTCCCTGAATTCAGCTAAACATAAAAAAAAAAAATGTTGCAGTTAAGCTACTCATTCAGACAGACGGATTCTTCCCACTATCTGGCTGAATATGCTGGTTGGAAAGCAATAGTCACTAGATGTGTTATGCCCAGTGATCAGAGTCTCATATCAACCCTTTTTGCTATGATACATTTTGTTTACCAAGAACCAGACTGATCGTGTTTTGAGGGTGTACTAAGGACTATCTGGAGTAGGACAGATTGAGGGAATCAAAAGTTATAACCATGAAAACCTCTGATCAGCTGCTTTCTGAATTCTATACATGCTTTAATTTTTGAGTTTAAAATTCAGGTGACTAGCTAGTGTCTTTGCACGTGTCCATTCTTGATGGGGCAAAGCATTGAGTTCATCCTTGAAATCCGGTTTTATTCCAGAAATATAGCATTCTTCATGATATGCCCCCTTGAGGACACGTACTGCTAGCGCACACCTGACACTTGGGGGATGCTGAGGCTTTTCACATACTGCTGCTGCAGCCACCACTTCCATGTAAAGTGGGGTTGGAAGCGATGGAGATTCATTAATGGACGTTAGTGGTTCAAACAGTCAGCCAGAGCTGGGAGATCCCCAGAGCTGCAGATACACCCTTGTCATCACCTGACCCCCTAAGCCCACACAAGGCATCTCCTGCTCGGGGACATACTGGACCATTTAGACCCTTGCCATCAGATGAGTTCATGTTGTGTGGTAAACCCAAGCCAGAGCTAGGGTTTCAGCCCTAACTTGACTCATAGGTTTTTAATATTCTGACTCAGGACTTGGAATCCCTCAGGGGCCACAGGAGCCTGAACTCAGAAAGGCAGGATTAGTCACCTCTTTTTGGTAGTCTACATCAGGGCACAGGGCTAGCAGGGCAACTCCATGGGGTAAGCTCAGCCAGGAGCCTAGGTGGTCCAGGCACAGGCCATGTCCTCACTCATGGGACACCATCCCTTGGAGCCTGAACTGGGTGTGCTGAGGTGGGGAGGGTGATGGTCCTTCCAGGAGGCAGGGCTATGCCCCAAGCAGTGACAACATAGCTTAGGGCAGGAGAGTCTGCCCCGGCCTGAGCTGAAATAGACACCACGGGCCCCAAGATGGCCATATTAGTGCCTCGAGGCCAAGAGACAAATTTTGGCAGTTTAGAAGCTGTCAGGCCGTTTGGCTTACATGTGAGGATAGCACTACATGTAGGTGTGAGGGGGAGCACGAGCAGGAGGTAGAAGGGATGGCTTGCTCCCTTTCCCCTCTTCCCTTCATTTCTCAGCTCTGACATCACCCCAGCAACTTCTACACCACCAGCAGGGAGCTCAGCTGGCTGAGGTTGGTCCAGGACTCATGGGGACACCAGCCACAGCTCAGGAAACTCACCAGGCCAAGTTTCAACAACATTTGGACAACTTATCTGCAGAGTTTGACATTGTGCTCTGAGGCTAGACAGACAAGAATTAGGCTGTGCAGCACTGTGCTCCTAGGCACCTGAGTCCTTTTTGGAGCTTGTCTACAGCTATTTACAGGAACATAAATGGTGGGCAGAATAGTCAAGACGTTCAGCCATCATTGACATATGGAAGTGATTTCGGTGTCTTTCCTTTCCCCAAATGAAAATAAGAAATGTTTATTTTTGCTTATTTTCATAGACCTTGACTTTCACTTTGCAAAACTATTAGTTGTGCGTTTTCTGTGCACTAATCTCTGCTATTCATGTAGCTGAACTCAGGATGGATAGCTAAACTAAGGCAAACTGAATCCGTATTTAAGAACTAGAAAGATTGTTTCCATACACGTTATAATGCGTACATTTTGACAAATAAGAGGCAAATTTATCAAGGTCATTAAACAAGTAAAATTGTTTTTCTCTTTTCCTCAAAAAAATTAAACATCTACAAACAGTTAATTGGCTTCCTCTGAATATAATTTTAGCTTTTATCTCTAAATGAAATTCACAGTCTAATAAACTCGATCTAGCAGGAAAATTAGTCACTTATAAATATATTGCACTGTTATTCTCTTTTAGGAAACTGTATTTTGGTAGTGCATCATGGACTCTCACTTCATTGCTAAGGAGCCATTTTCTGGAATTTATTCTGCCACTAGTGCAGAAAGAAACCCCATCAGCAAAGAAACACAATATGAAAGTCTTCCTCTTCTCCAGTGTTCTTTGCTAGACCATACCTAAAGTCAGAGTTATTTTTAAAGTTACACAGGAACCTGATTCTGAAGTCTACTCATAAAATCATTAAACAGAATTTTAACACTTATGTATGTATCTAATCTAAACAGCTTGGGTTTTAAATTGTAAATGTAAAATAATTAAAGCAATACTCTTAGCAAACAATTTCTCAGTAATCTATAGGTTGAAATATATTCACATAAAATAGCTGATGAATAATTCCAAGGAATGAAAATATTCTGGGAAGAAGTAATCATTTGCTTACAACTAAAGAACAGTAGAAAGCTCTGTATTTATGAACAGATTTGTTTGCTGCAAATAATTCTCCTGGATCTAATCAAAAGATACCTATCTATTTTCACAGTATTTCAGGTGACAGTATACAAAGGTGAGCCACTCTGTTTCCAGGCCCTTTTAAGAAAAATGATAGAGGGTTTTCAATTCAAAATAATAAGGGATATACTAATTTCAGTGTAATCACTATTCAAGTCTAATACGAAAGGAAGCTGTTTTAGCTCCTTCTTTCTTATGCAGCACAGAGGAAGTAGTAACCTCTTTTATAGAGAAGAAAAAGAAGCAAATAGAGCAATCAGGATTCAGTAGCAAGCTTCTTGGAACAGTGGCCTTTAGCTGTTATAAATCATTTACTGTGTGTTTTAAAACCATGGACTTCTAAGGGAACAAAATAAAGTGCTGTCATTCCTTTTTCCTGGCCTGCTTTATTTCCTTTGAGGACTGTTTAGGGTCCTATGATCTTGATTCTTTTACATGGATTCAAGTTTATCAATAACCATCTGTAGCTCTCATTCCATTTCATGGTCCAAAGCTAGCTTCTCAAATCCTAGTCCCAATGTTTGCTGACTTATTTTCTTTCATTTGCAGTTCTTACTGGGACTTTCATATTCAAAGATCAGGCAGAAAGTAATGTCTTTGATGTTTTCAAAGGTTGGAAAGATATTTCTCCCCCCAGCGTTCTGAGTTTCATTTGAACACATGGAAAGAAATCTGAATTTTATAGGAGAGTTATCTAGAGAGTGATCCACTTGAACCAAATAGGTCCTATATTTTAGCAAATATAACTTTTCCTGCTTCCCCACATGCTTGTTTGCTGTGAAATTATTAACCCCTTTGTCCTGTGAACAGAGTTTAGATATAGAAAACCTATGACCACCATACATGTAACACACCAGTGAATGCATTCTCGTCTCTGTTCCCAACCCACAGAGCACATGTATCTATTATCTCCCCAGCAAGGTAGCTCAAGGAAAGGTGGGAATCCAGTGAGCTTCTTGCTAGGTTATAGTGGCTGAAAGACCATTTACAAGAACAGGACACATTATAGCTTCTGTTTGCACGAGCGTCCCAAGGCTATGTTAGGCTACTCTCCAATGTATCTTTCATGTACCTAATTTTCCTTTGACCTCATTGGGATTAAGCACTGCAACACGTTTTCTGTGCATAAAAATACAATTCCTGTGTGTTATGATGGCATAGGTTACCAAGAGTTGCGTCGCTATACACTTTACTGTGTCCCCCTTTCCAAGACCACCAAGAGCAGTTTTACAGACACTTCACCCTGTTTAATGGGCACGTACAGCTATAGTCCCTGCACAGACTTCACGTAGATTTCTAAAACAGATCACCCTTTCCCCACCACAAAATGTACTAGTCTCAGAAAAATAATAACTTCAGCCTAAATTCATATTTATTTTTTCCACTTTGTGCTCATGAAGTTTCCAGTTTGCTCTCCTAACTATGGGGTCACTGTCTGAACAAAGTTAGCCTAAACTGGGTTTATCTGGTTGAAAGGACAACCTTTGCTCCAAAAAAATCATCAGCTTCTGCATCAGGCCAAAGTCCCATAGAATCACAGATGCACAGAATCACAGAATGGTTAGGGTTGGAAGCGACATCTGGAGATCATCTAGTCCAAACCCCTGCCAAGCAGGTTCACCTAGAGCACGTTGCATAGAGTCCCATCCAGGCAGGTTTTGAATATCTCCAGAGAAGAAGACTCCACAGCCTCCCTGGGAAGCCTGTTCCAATGTTCTGTCACCCTCAAAGTAAAGAAGTTTTTCCTCATATTCAGATGGAACTTCCCATGGTTCAGTTTGTGCCTGTTGCCCCTAGTCCTGTCACTGGGCACCACTGAGAAGAGTCTGGCCCCATCCTCTTGTCACCTGCCCTTAAGGTATTTGTAAATATTGATAAGATTCCCCTTCAGTCTTCTCTTCTCCAGGCTAAACAGACCCAGCTCCCTCAACCTCTCCTCATAAGAGAGATGCTCCAGTCCTCTAATCACCTTTGTAGCTCTCTGCTGGACTCTCTCCAGTAGTTCCTTATCTTTCTTGAACTGGGGGGCCCAGAATTGCACACAGTACTCCAAGTGTGGCCTCACCAGGGCAGTGTGGAGGGAGAGGATAACCTCGATCGACCTGCTGGCCACACTCTTCCTAATGCACCCCAGGATACCATTGGCCTTCCTGGCCACAAGGGCACATTGTTGGCTCATGGTGAACTTGTCCACCAGAATTCCCAGGTCCTTCTCCGCAGGGCTGCTTTCCAGCAGGTCAACCCCCAGCCTGTACTGGTGCGTGGGGTTATTCCTACCTAGGTACAGGACCCTACACTTGCCTTTGTTGAGCTTCATCAGGTTCTTCTCCGCCCAACTCTCCAGCCTCTCCAGGTCTCGCTGAATGGCAGCACAGCCTTCTGGTGTATCAGCCACTCCTCCCAGTTTTGTATCATCAGCAAACTTGCTGAGGGTACACTCTGTCCCTTCATGCAGCTCACTGATGAATAAGTTAAACAGGACTGGACCCAGTACTGACCCCTGGGGAACACCGCTAGCTACAGGCCTCCAACTACACTCAGCACCGCTGATCACAACCCTCTGAGCTCTGCCATTCAGACAGTTCTCAATCCACCTCACTGTCCAATCATCTAACCCATACTTCCTGAGCTTCCCTATGAGGATGTTATGGGAGACAGCATCAAAAGCCTTGCTGAAGTCAAGGTAGATAACATCCACTGCTCTTCCCTCATCTACTCAGCCACTCATGTCCTCATAGAAGGTCATCACATTGGTCAAGCATGATTTCCCCTTGGTGAATCCATGTTGACTACTCCTGATAACCTTCTTTACCTCCACATGCTTAGAGATGGCATCCAGAATGAGCTGTTTCATCACTTTTCCAGGGATGGAGGTAAGGCTGACTGGCCTGTAGTTGCCTGGGTCCTCCTTCTTTCCCAGGAGGACAAGAAGGAGTGGCATTGGCCTTCCTCCCATCCTCAGGCACCTCTCCTGTTCTCCATGACCTTTCAAAGATGACAGAGAGTGGCTTGGCAATAACATCTGCCAGCTCCCTCAGCACTCCTGGGTGCATCCCTTCAGGGCCCATAGATTTGTGGGTGTCCAGTTTGTCTAACTGATCTCTAACTTGATCCTCCTCAACCAAGGGAAAGTCTTCCATTCTCCGGACTTTATTCCATACCTCCAGGGTCCAGGATTCCTGAGGGCCAGCCTTAGAAGTGAAGACTGAGGCAAAGAAGACATTCAGTATTCAGGCCTTCTCTGTATCCTCCATCACCAGGGCACCCTCTTCATTCAGCAGTGGGCCCATATTTTCCCTAGCCTTCCTTTTTTCATAATCACCAATACCAGATCTGTCCAGTACAAGAGCTGACAAACAGGATCTGAAGCACTAGTGAGCACAATGGTCTCATTTTTACCAAATTAGCCAATGAACACAATACAGAGGTGTACCTTTATACATCATTAAGACGGGTGGCAGCTTGATTCTGGCCAACAGCCAATCAATCACCCTCACAGCTGTAGAAAAGGTCCTAGATAAGGGTGATTCTGCCCCTCTACTCCGCTCTTGTGAGACCCCACCTGGAGTACTGCGTCTAGATCTGGGGGCCTCCACTTACGAAGGATATAGAGCTGTTGGAGCAAGGTCAGAGGAGGGCCAAGAAGATGATCAGAGGGCTGGAGCACCTCTCCTATGAAGACAGGCTGAGAGAGTTGGGCTTGTTCAGCCTGGAGAAAAGAAGGTTCCAGGGAGACCTTGTTGCAGCCTTCCAGTACGTGAAGAGGGCCTACAGGAAAGCTGGAAAGGGACTTTTTACAAGGGCATGTAGTGATAGGATGAGGTGTAATGGTTTTAAACTGAAAGAGGGTAGTTTTAGATTAGATATTAGGAAGAAATTCTTTACTGTGAGGGTAGTGAGACACTGGAACAGGTTGCCCGGAGAAGTTGTGGATGCCCCCTCCCTGGAAGTACTGAAGGCCAGGTTGGATGGGGCTTTGAGCAACCTGGTCTAGTGGAAGTTGTCCCTGCCAGTGGCAGGGGGGTTGGAACCAGATGATCTTTAAGGTCCCTCCCAACCCAAACTGTTCTATGATTCTATGATTCTATGCCTTAAAATCAGATTTGCTCTGTTTGTTCAAACAACGGTCTCAGGGTCTTGCTTATGCCTCCAGGAACTTGTTATTGTCTCCTTAACCAATGATACCCCAAAGTATGCACACCTTACCTTACCTTACCTGACCTTACCTGGTGATCATTAAAGCTGAATGACTGATGTTGTCCCTCGTCTGCTAGGGTAAAACTGCTAAAACTGATAGCACTGCATGGATTCTCCACCGTCAAAGGTCTCCCTTGATATCCTAACAAACTGCAGATCATCAGTTGTCGGTCAACAGGTCCTTGAAGGCACAAAAATAGTTTGAAATTTAATTATTGCACAAGGCCAATTCTTGAAACAGTCACAGAATAAGCAGTGATAAAGCATACCGTCTAGGATGGCTGTTCTAGACCTATGTTACCTTTGAGTGCTATTTTCCAATCCAAATAGACAAATTTCTTTGGAGGCATATTTTCATGCATGGATCCATGCTGATCTTTTCTGAACTCTCGCATCACTACATGAGTTTGGGAGTCTCAGGCAGACCTGGGGTCATAAATCCTTGATGAAAGTTTCCATCATGAGACTTGAGCAAAGCCTATGCTAAAGTTACATGCCCAAGCAAACTCTCTGCCTTTCATATGCCTTCAGACTAATTAATGCGCTTTTCTATCAATTTATCTTAAAAACTGAACACATTCATAGAAATTCCTGAAAGTGAGGCTACTTCAATTTTTGACTAAAAGGAAAAGGTCCATTCACATGCTATAATAGTGAGTTTGATGAAAGGTTTCAATGCTAGTAGGAAACTCAGAAATTATTAATATGCAAAATCATATTTCCAAAATTACTTATGTTAGGTGGAGTGTAGATAGCTTTGAAAAATTAACTGTAGCATAAGAAATATTAATTAAAGAAGCTGAAGTCTGTGAACATGTTTGTGACAGGTCTGTAAAATTAATTACAGCTGACTAAAAATCTAGCTATAAAGTAATTCCCAGCTTTCTACCAGGAGTCCAATTCCAGCTACTGTAGTGCAGAAATGTCAATATGTGGGCTTCTGGCTAAGGACCCAGGTCAGGTTCCTGGCTTGTATCTATGCTGGTGGTATTTTTGGGACTACACCTCAGGACAAAACTTGGGCACTTAGTTGCCACAGAGTAGTGTCAGGCACCTGCTCATACTTGACTGTCCAGCCCAGGACAGCTTCTCTTCCTGGTTTCTTGTTAAATCTCACTCACCCCACCAACTGTTGCTATTCAAATTCCCCATGAGCTTTGCTCCTGATACTGCTATGCCAAGCCCAGTCCTTATCAAAGTGAACTTTTGTGCCAGTCTACTATTACTTCCATCCTAACACCATAGTACTAAGGCTTCCCTGTGCTTTCCACGGCAAAGTCAAACTGTTTTTTTTTCAAGCCATCCAAGCCTAGCATGGCATCTCTTAGAAAAGCCAGCTGAATTCTGAATTTATTTTTTTTTTTCTTCTGTTTCTTTACATATGTCCTGAGCAGCGCCCAGCAAATCTAAATAGCAACTTACTTGGGAAATTCTCCCCGGCTCTTTCAGGCTTGGACTGGTTCATATCCAGTGGCTTCATGGATATAATGCCTGTTCAAAACAGTTAAGTATAGCAGCCATATAAGACTGCATGATGCTCAGTGCAGAGAGATTATTTTTTTCATTTGAGCAAAATTTGACAGACATATAAAATTTATTGAAGATTCAATGTTTGGACAGAAGCAATAAAATTCAGAACCCTAATGCACTGACAGATTTTCAGTCCCTCCTTCAAAGAAAAGGAAAAGAGAGTTTTTAGTTAAAGATTGTATAAATTGTTCTTACCATAGTCAAACTAATATATTTTTCCTAATTCTGTTCTCAGAACTATCTGAATAATTAGATGATACTTGCCCAAAAATCATTGTGTGGCAGACACCCAGCACAGAATATTTCAACCCAAATATCTCAAGTTTGGCAGTCATAAGTAACTGAGAACTGCCGAAGTAAAGACTGGAAAACACCATCAGTTCTGTTTCTAAGAATTACTATAGCAATTTTTTTCACACTCCCCAATCAGAGGTTAGTTACATGATGCTGAGATTCAAGTCCATTTTAAAATAATTTATATTTAAATAGCTGCCTTCTACTGTTTCACTCATTTTGGTTAGTTGGGAAAAGCTACTGAAATCATCTACATTTCAAAAACATTTATATCAAATTATGTCAAATGTTCGGATTCAATCACTTGGATTCAATAACATGATTTAGAATAAAAACCAAAGAGCCTGCTTGAGGTGAAATGAATAATCCAAAATCAATCTAAAAGCAATTAGATTAAGCTAAAACTGTTAAAGATTAGTGATTGGCATTTACATAGAAACATTAGATATAGGAATTACCACATTTATATTTAAATTCTATTAGTGGATTTTTTTAATCAACTAGCTGTTACTGAAAAGACTAAATTAGAAAATAAGTACGTACAATTAGCTTTATCACTTCCATACCCGTTTGTTGCTCTGGATGTCTTATTATAGGTTCAAACACTCTAAGAAATATTAACCTCTGGAAAACACAAAAATAATTTAATACTGCGGCATATATCAAATACAACACTGAAAATGTAATGTCATTTACATATTAGTTCCCATTCCACAGAAATACAGATATACAAATATAGAAACTCTCTATATATACACACACATATGCAATATATATACAAATATAGAAAAGTGAGTTACATTAGATTGAGATTGAAACACTGAACTCTAGATCCTTGTTATAAAAATGTGCAAGTCTCAGGTCATTGTCAGGGAAAAGATGCACTGACAGTAAATAAATTAAGCATGGAAGCTGAACTAAATGCAGTATTTTAAATCCTCTGAGTTGCCAGTAGTGGTTCTTTAAATGTAGTATAAGTAGCACTGATCCAAAGTAAGGCAATTTTCCACATGTGGCCCAAATACACTGCAGTATAGCATGATTAATGCTGTACCTTGAAAATAAATGCTAGTGTAAGCTAGGGTGAAACGTCTGGTTTCCTGAGCTGGATAGAAACTGATATAAGCTACAAGAGGGGAAAACTGCTAGCCCCATGTCATGATTGGAAGACTCTGTTGCATTTTGAAGGCAAGAAATCTGAGAATCAGTTGAGAGAAGAGAGATAGAGAGACAGAAAGAGAGGGCAGCGGCGGGGGGGGGAGGGGGGGGGGGAGAGTGAAACAATGTAATCCTACAAATCACAAAGCTTTCTTCTTCTTTTAACTGTCATATGGCCTTTGTATTTACTAAGACCAGGCTATAAAATTCCATTTTATAAGTATTGATCCAGCCCAATGAAAGCATGAAAATGCATGGTAAAACTGAAAAAATACCCCAAAATCAAAAAAGTGATAATTGTAAAGCACTTTTGATAATAGTCCTCAGACTCTCAAGGACAGCAGGTAGAACTCAGGGTGTGTATTGAGTGTAGGCAGCAAGGTTTTGATAGGGGACGTGAGCTGGGCTGTCTGCAAGTGTGGCATCCGTGGAAAAAGGTCACGGTCTGCCCTGTGCCACACACAGCCTATTTCAACCTGTGGCAATAATAAAAAGGGAGAAGAGATGCTCAGAATGAGACAGCCTCGGTGAGGGAATAGGTGTTTTAAATGTTTTTGGGTTTGTTTTTTTTTTCCCCAATACCCTAATCAGTAATTAAATATTTATGCTAATTGCAATAAAATTAAATTAAATTCCCCAGATTGTGTCTGTTTTTTCTATAGCAACAATTGCCAAGTGATTTCCCTGCCTTTAATTTCAACCCACGAGTTTTCTCACTCTTGCTCTTCCTATTTTCTCCTCCATCCTGCTGGATGGTAGGGGCAGTGAGCAGTTGGCTGGATGCTTGGCTGCCAGCCGGTGCCACCCCAGCACAGGATGCTGTTACAAATATCTGTTCACAGACAGAACAAGTAACATACAGCCATCCTCTCTCAATAAACAACATCAGTAACAAGAAAATGGGCTCCAGAAGGCATATTCCTTCACTGTATCACCCTTCCTACAAAAACTTCAAACCTGAATCTCCTCACTCTTTTAGTTACATTTATTACTGTTATCAGTAATGATTTTTTTTTACCTTATGCCAAGGCCAGTTCTCTCTGCAACTCTGAGGATTAGAATAGGTTTGGGGTTTTTTAAATGTGTTCTCTGTTAATGAGGAAGCTGGGGAAAAAAACAACTGATTTTACTTATCTTCTTACTTACTTATGATGTGATGCCACATGGGATAAAATAAACACAGATAAATTTCTAATGCTTTTGTAAAATGTAAAGTTGTAAGTATTTATCAATAAAACTCATTTTGAATGTGCATATTTACATGGCATTAAAACGGAAACATTTTCATAGACAAAATTAAGGTCTATTTAGCTATTTGAAAGTCTTTTTCTATATTGCTAATTTCCTTCCATGTCGTGGAATATGTATATATAAAAGGCAGTTTATTTACTAATATATAGAGAACTCATGACATTATCTGCATTATAAAAATAAGGGCTAATACTTTGGTACTTTTACACCATGCACACAGTGCAGAAACTTTAAAGAAAGCTGGAGCCATGCATGCTCCAGAACCAGAAGCAGAATAGCTATTTCAGCACAGCTTTGCACCTCAGCAGATAACTTACGTTGAAGCAGAGATCCAGGCAGATACACTGCTATAGGGCCCAAAATAATACTCTCTGCGCTGTTGCATGGACTTGCTAGCTACAGTGGTTATTTGCTGAGTTATTTCTACATAGTCCTCCATTTTGCAGTATAAGCAGGTCTGAGAATGCCCCTGGTGAGCAACAGACCAGTGGAGCACCCCAACCTCTTCAGGAGTACAAAGTCTAGCCTTTCTTATGAACAGGAGATGGAAGCTTTCACAGGTGCTGCTCTCAGCAAAATCCAGAGCTGAACTACGTAGTAAATCACCTTGCACAGAAGAATTGTCTTGATGTATGTTTTGGATAGCAGTAAAGATGCCTAAAAATCACACAACCCCATTTCTATCCAGCAGTGACTAAAATGTCTCACCTAAGCATATTTGAGTGCTGGGCTGTAAGGAAATAGCTCAGACTGCATACAGTTCAAATCCAGTGTGATTAATTTTCCTGCTTTTTCTTTTTTCAATATGGTAAACAGAGTGACATATCTTGATAATGCATGCAGCCACAAGCTGGGTTATAGCCAGCAAACATTAAACAAGAATATATTTTGTGTTTTGTTTTCATAAAAAATTGCCCTAGTGTCTTACTGGTGATATGACGTTTTATATAGAACAAATAGCTATGATTAAGGAAGAAATTGTTTCTGCTTAATTTAGTTTTAAGGCTGATCGCTCTTTTTTTCTTATTACATGAATTTTCCCCGACTGAAATTTGCAAGAATAATCAATGGGCACTGTACAAAAAAGGTGTTTTTCTTTCTGTGGGGTTATATTACTATTTAGAACTGTGCATATAAAAGACAAGTAAGATTTTAACATCAGAAGCATTAGAGAACCCCCATTTCCCTCCTTTTTTTTAGAAGGCTGCCTGCTCTCTGCACAGTTCGTATACGGTAATATGAAATATAGGCAAAAGTGCTGAAATATCCCCGAATCCCAAAGGACAATCTGTAAGTTTATCAGCAGCATGATTTGAACTGAGAATGGGCCTTGAGCTTAGCACTGCAACCCAGACCCTTAGCAGAACTTCCCACCATTTCAGTTCCACTTAGACTGAAGTCTTGACTTGGACCTTGAGTTGGATAGACATCAGCTCCAGACACCAAGTCTGTGATGTCTTTTCAATAGTGAAGATGCTTAGTTTTAACATTTTTTCGAGTGTGTCCCCTCCCCATCTTCTCCCCCCCATCTTTTCCCATCATCACTGTATCTTGTTGTAAGTTTTTTGCACCTGACAGTAGATCAAAGTCAAGTCACATTCTTAGAAATATTAGATCAGTTACTATAAATTCCTAGCTAATCCAACAGGTTATATTTGTTTTCAGTGACTTCCAGGCTAAGAAACAAACCATGCTAGTATGACAAAGCTGTTTTTATAGTTCAGATGGTAAGCTATTTTTTTCTTATACTACCTAGAAATTTCTAGAGATGAACATTCAAGACAGGATCATGTGATATTGATTAATATGTAATTCAGTGACCTTCAGTTACGTAAACCACTTAAACCTTTTAGTTATGTAGCATGAAAGAAAACAAAACACGATGATTTTCTTCTCTTGTTTTGCAAGTTCTTTTAAAAGGACCAGTAATTAATATAGCTGGAAACCAAAATTTAGTATAGTTAAAAGCTTTGATTAAGCAATTTTTGCTTGTTTATAAATGAATATTCTAGAAAAATAATTCAAAGGCTAACTACAATGCTATAAACTCTCCTGATGAATAGCAGCAAAGTAAAGAAAATTATTAAATCTTAAGAGTACTACAACAACCAACTGGAAGGAGCAAGCTACATTAGCCAGGCACAAAACAACCATACTGAAGTAATGAATTTCAGTTGCTATCCAATTGAAAGAATGAATCACCAGTAAGGCACATTGGGAAAAAATGTTTCTATAAAAAGTAAACTTACATCTAGAAAGTAGGACTTGTTAAAAAAAAAACACCCTATTTTTTTCCTATTTAGCAATCTCATTTACTCATATAAATCACAATAAATGACTACGAAAAGTCATTCTAAGTGTGTTCCACAGGTATTTGCTAATGCTTCAGAACAAAATCTAGCTGAATTCTTACCTCTTTTGTGATATTACTGCTCATTTTCTCTGCATTGTCTGATCAGGAACATCAGGTCTTTATGAGGATAACTTCCATGTAGGAGACTTCAAGTGTGTTGCTGAAACACAGGCAGTAAACTCCTTAAGAGAATTATCTATTATTAGAGATAGAAGAAAACCTTAGTTCAAAGTAAATTCAGTGATGGGTCCTTCTGCTTTAAAGTCTCCCTGTAACATTCGACAGTGGTCTGCTAGTTCTCTCTTCTTCTCAGAAGAAGAGTCTAATCATCAGCCCCATAAATCAGCATAGTGCTAATGGAGACAATGGGACTGTGCTGATTTATACTGAGGCAGGGTCAGGCCCAAAGCTTCTGCCATGTTCTGTTCTGGATCGATAGAAAAATGTAAAGGAGCAGAAAAATACTTTGTAATGTAATTTAGCATAAAGGATAGGAAAAATTTTGAGAAGTGTTGTGTTTACTCATTTACTGTGTTAACTTTCTTAATATTGGAAACAGTATTTAGGTTTGATACTTGTCTGGGGAAAAAAAGAATTTAAAATACCAAGCTCCCATCTAGCACATAATTCACAAACCTGAGTCACAGATGTATCTTTTGTTAGTCATAATACATAAGTCTAAGATATTTGAGTTACTTAAGTCACATGCTAGTGTTACAGGACTCAGCTGAATATCCATCCCAGCTATAGCCCCTCATCATCAGTTGTCACACGCACCCATCATCAAAACTGCTGTCAGAACTGATGCTGCAATCTGCAGCAACAGAGGTGAGAGTCTGCGACAGAGCTATCCGTAGTGTAAAAGTCTGCCTGTTCACCTTTTAAAATGCCAAAACTGGTATACTCTTAGTATTTAGCTTTGCTTGACAGTTCCTGCAGCACCAGATAGGGTTTAAGCAATTCTGAAAAAGATTCATCATTGACACCCATTATTTGCACTAAAAATTGAGCCATGTTTGATTGTGTGTCTTTAAAATGTCTTAACTGGAATGCATATTCCTGCACTTTCTTTAATCTGTTATCATCCAAATTATCTTCTACTAGGGAAGATGCTCGGAAGACTCCCATTTTGGACTGACAGTTCCGTTTCCAAATTTCATCACCTGAATTCATCTACATGAGGAAAGAGAAGAAAAGAAACAAAATTATAACCTATCTTCTTGAAAATTCATTTTGAGGAACTATATTCTCAATTCTTTTCTCATTGCATGCTTATAAGTCAAAAACACTCCAAATTCACTAATGTCAGTGGAACTATGCTAGCAAACAAAACTGAGAGAAGAACAGGTCCCTGTGGATAGCTCTATTTTTTACCTGGTTATTAGCGCATGTGGACAGCCCAGTACAGAAGACCTAGATAGTGTTACGTGCAAACAAGCAATCCCTCAACACAGACTGAAAAGCAGTTAGAGTGATATACAGTGCTAATCATGGAAAGGTTAACTAACATTGGGAGACGTATTCTAGATACCTTCTGAAATGTGTTAAATTGTTAAATTGTGGCCTTGTTAATGAACATACTTTCTGTCTTGTCTGGGATGCTATTGTTTCTATCACAGAAGAGTGAAAACAGCATTTCTTTTTTGATGGACCAAATGCTGATCTCATTTACATCAGCAAAAATCCAGATAACATCACTGACTCAGAACACTTTCAAAGGAGAATCTGGCTCATTTTCCATTCTTTCATAACTCGGGAGGGGAATAGCTTCTTCAGAGCTCTCACTTGCTATTCCTTTGTCATCTTCTCTCACTTTTAGAAGATTCTCATATTTTTATTTTTTTTTTTACAGTGGTTCTCCCTGCTAGGAATAGTCCCTTCTTTCTGTACAAGTGCAATCATCTTTCATTTTCTGATATTTCCTCACTTGCTGGTTTTCCACCACTGGCTTCATGTATTATTTTTGCTAGCAAAATTTTTCATCAGCTGTTGGTGAACTCTTACTTTTGAGGCAGAATGTTCAGACTGTACTGAAGCTTCTTTGGTGGCAACTGTCTCTTTCAAAGAATCGCAGTTCAGGGACTTAATATCCTTCGAAATGTTTTAAAATTTTGACTATAGATATTTTGAAAGACTACTTAAGGCCTATTCCTGCCATCTTTTTCTATCTCCAGCTCTGTTTAAAAACAACAGAACTGCTGAGGTTTTACCACAATTTGTTGTCACAATTTTTTTTTCGTGTAAAGCCAAGATGTTAGTAGTCAGTACTATTTAGAACAGTATTCTTCCATTCATTAATAATAACTTTAAATTTATCTATTAACTTGTAGATAACAGTAAGGTATATGTGTATTCATCTTGAGAGGAAGGTAACTGAAGTATCTGCACTATATTATTACTGAGTTTTCAGTAAAATGTATCTATAACACTGTCAGTTTAGCATATCACTGTAACGTATAGTTTACACTCATCAGCCTCCTTTTGATGACTATCCATGTGAATACATGAACAGAGCTAGTGCTATAGTGGAACTGCTTATGTTCACAGTGTATTTAAAATGGGAACTTTTTCCTGGTTTTAGTACTAGATGGACTTATAATATATGTGTAAGATATTACCATAGTTATCAGGCTTTTTCTTAATATATGCATCTCTTACTTATGCTGAATTAATCACTTGAATAGCTATTATTTTAAACGACTAAATAGTAAAAGCCTTATCCTTTAGTGAACCTCAAATTCCCCTTTATGTCTCCCCCACAACTAGACTAAGCATCAGAGATATATTCTGCATATTTCCTATGATTAATTGAAATATCCAATTACTCCAGCTTGGCTGCCTAATTTGTGTGATTTAATTACTTGGTATGTTTTCTTCTTTCCTTTTATGTTATTAAATGCAGTGACAGAGCCGACTGTGTGTCAGGGAAAAGAACATTACCACTCCTGAGGCATTCATATAGTTATAGTGAAAAATATAATTAGATGGTGTCAGCAAAAAGAATTAGGTAGGCCAAAATATCTTTCTCTCATCTCTGTATAACTCCATCACACTAAATAATAGCAACTGATCATTATAGGAGTTATTTTTTCAAAAAATACACTTTCTCAAAATTACAATTCTAATTCCTTGTTAAGGAGTGCAATCATGTGTCCTCATTTTCAAGATATTTCTCCCTTTCATAACAATGAGGGCAGTTTGGGGTTTTAGTTCAGTTAAAAATCCCTGTTTCCAGTACCAGTGGTTGTTTCTTAGCAGCACAAGAGGGAAGGGTTTCTCCCTTCAGGTGCTGCATTGGTCTATTCAAAAATATGAGTTACTGGAAGTTTGTTGTATGTCCTGTAGACAGAACAAATCAAGCCTCATTGGTAGGACAAAATAACTTATTTCCTTCTTTTTGACCCTTGGGGGATCTGAATAGGGCAGGTTTATAAAGTAATGCACTTCAGCTTTTTAGATAACCATTTCTAAAGAGAAGGTGTTTCGAGATAAGAATTGTAGTGAAAATGGGGTGTCCTGGCCACATTCTTTCCTTTCTCTCTGTCCTCTGTCTCCCCTCCAATGAAAACTTGTTGAAATAACAAAAGGATATTCAAATGTTATTTTTATATAAAAAGGTTGCATTATTTAAAATTATATATATATTTCGTTAGTTTTCATATTTATTTTGCAGATAATTAAAATAATTTCAAACAAACACCATTTTCACCCCAAATAAGATATACTTTCTATTGCTTTTCTTAAGAGCAACCTAAGTGATCAGTGATCATGAGAGTATCTTTTACTCTCCTGCCACATTTGAGTTCTTTCTGGGTCTGGTATTTGGTCCATGGACTTTGGCATAGTCTTATTTCAACTAGTCTCCAGGGTTTTTATGGTATTCATGTTGCTTAAGTTATTCTAGAAGGCCATGATCAAATCTGAATGCAGCTCTCTATATATCACACTCTCCTATCTGTTCATGCCTCAGAATATGGATTAGAGATAGAGGTTATTAATGCGTGTTGTGGAAGAGATCATATCTTTTTTAAGGTAGGATTCTATCTATAATCTTTAGGAAAAAAAATATATATTGAATAAGTATAAACTCTTTTTCCATTTAACTAATGCAGAATGTTTCAGCTCATGTATAATTCACAGCTTATGGTTTGTTTGTTACCCTTCAATGGAAAATTCAATAAAAACGATTAAAAATAAAAGATGTAGTACCATAAAGCTGAAATGGAAGTGTAATCTCAGACACATATTTAGTAAACTTATATTTGTGTGATTTATAATTAAGGCAATTAGTAGAAATATTAAAACTGTGATTTTTTTTTCTAATGAAAGATAAAGTTACCTAAAGAGAAGATATTTCATTAGCTCAAAAAGTGACAATGGTGAATATAAGGAGAAATAAGATAAGATAATAGAAAAGATTTTGAAAAAGTAAAAGTGGAGCTATCTGGAAAGGGGGAAAAAAAGAATTATTAGTTAAAAAGAGCAATTGCATAAATTATTCCAATAACGTTCCTATAAAAGCCATCAGAGTAGTATCAGTAATATGCACATTTTATGAAGCAGGTGCTACTGAAATGATACTATAAATTGAACATAAAGAGTCAAATCATTTGCCAAGTGATTAAAGTATTGAAATTTATTATACTTTTAATGTAATATTTTTGAGGGATATGAATAAGTTCTACAACGTGTAATATAGCAATTTCACTCCTTGTGATCAATACCAACTTAACTGTAACAGCCTGTTCTAAGATTTATTATCATATTTTGCATCTCATACATAAGAAAAGATAGTTATGAGAAGAAAAATGGAATCGACTTGTTTTAAAAAATTTTAAGAGATTCTGCTGAGGAAAGGATGCTGTTCCAATATGCTTTACGTTTCCACATAAGGTCTACCTTTAGTGTTTCCTCTCTGTTTCCACTGAAGCTAATAGCAAAATTAAAAATAACTTCAATGGAATACTTTATGAATTTATACCCTAGGGTCTGATTTGTAACATTTTGTGCCCTTAATACTACAAATATAGCTAGGTAGCTAGCTATAGACAAAGATACAAATATAGATTAGATATGGATCTAGATATAGATTGTAGAATCATAGAATCATACAGTCATAGAAGCATAGAATGGTTTGGGTTGGAAGGGACCCTAAGGATCATCTAGTTCCACCCCCCTGCCATTGGCAGGGACACCTTCCACTAGACCACTTTGCTCAAAGTCCCATCCGTCCTGGCCTTCAACAGACATAGATGTAGATATAGACATAGATGATATAGATATAGATACAGATAGATATAGATATAGATACAGGTAGATACAGATGATACAGATAAAAAAAAATCACATTGCTCTGTTATATTAACTTTCATTCTAGATCTAAAATTTTTCTGGTATTCCACATTTTGATTCATTCTTATCTCTTACATTCATAGTAAACACTGAAGACACACCACTTGAAACAAAAGTAGAGCCTTGAAAAGAACTGAACACATCTGTCAAAGGTTTAACATGCTTTATTATCGTTAGTGTCAGTATACACGGAATCACAGAATGTTAAGGATTGGAAGGGACATCAAAAGATCATCTAGTCCAATCCCCCTGCCGGAGCAGGATTGCCTAGACCATATCACACAGGAACGCGTCCAGGCGGGTTTTGAATGTCTCCAGAGAAGGAGACTCCACAACCTCTCTGGGCAGCCTGTTCCAGTGTTCAGTCACCCTCACCGTAAAGAAGTTTTTCCTCATATTTAAGTGGAACCTCCTGTGTTCCAGCTTGCACCCATTGCCCCTTGTCCTGTCAAGGGATGTCACTGAGAAGAGCCTGGCTCCATCCTCTTGACACTTGCCCTTTACATATTTAAAAACATTAATGAGGTCACCCCTCAGTCTCCTCTTCTCTAAGCTAAAGAGACCCAGCTCCCTCAGCGTCTCCTCATAAGGGAGATATTCCACTCCCTTAATCATCTTCGTGGCTCTGCGCTGGACTCTCTCTAGCAGTTCCCTGTCCTTCTTGAACTGAGGGGCCCAGAACTGGACACAATATTCCAGATGCAGCCTCACCAGGGCAGAGTAGAGGGGGAGGAGAACCTCTCTCGACCTGCTAACCACACCCCTTCTAATACACCCCAGGATGCCATTGGCCTTCTTGGCCACAAGGGCACACTGCTGGCTCATGGTCATCCTGCTGTCCACTAGGACCCCCAGGTCCCTTTCCCCTACGCTGGTATAATTTGAGGATGTTGAATATCTCACACAATCAAGCTGTAATGTGGAATTGGATTGCCACCTTATTTCTTGTGATTAATATCATACTCTACAGAGAGTTTTGTTGATTGATATCAGCCAATTTAATCAGAAAATGAGGGTGACATCTCATAGTAATTATTTCTAGAAAAGCAACTTTCAGAAGGATGGCTGGTAGAACAAGATCATGGTGCAATGCTTTGTTCTATCTTTTTTTTTTGGTAATATCAAGTTTTAAAATCCAACTGTGTTTTTATTAAAGAACTTGGCTGATGAACATGTTATACTAAAGTTCTATACTTCTGAGCACGCTTTTTGTTTTACAGAAAAATCTATCCTGAGCAATGATGTTGACTGTTTTGTGATGACACTTTTTCAGTGAAGCTCAAAAAGGAGCTTTTTTCAACATGATCAACTGGATGATCTTTTACATTTATTTTTAAATAGCTTTTCTTTTCCCTCTCTAATGAACACATTGTATCTACACAAGTGTACAAGCCACAGAAAAATTACCATCATGAAATCTCTTCAGGTGGACCGCCTGTTCTCCAAGACAACTAGTAAAGTTGCTGCTAGGGTTTTTTTCTTAGGTACTAGCAAATATCTTCAAAAAGGGAAAGAAGTGTCTGGGAGTCCCACATCTAGGAACAGGCTAAGGTTGTGTCACTTTGCATATATATATCTTATCCTCTGATACTGAAAAAGCAAATTTGTCTTGAGACTATGAAAGGCATTAACAACACCAATTCACACCCAATTTCGGATGCTAGTCTGCCTCCACTCCCCATATAGACAGTGGAGACAGATAAGTCCTTCAGGGGTCATTCAGAGTGTGAACTCAAGGAAGTATTCATTGTATTCAAACCCGGTATTTGCATTAGCCAACTAATTGCCTAGACTCCCTCTGCAGTCATTGAAAAGGACTAAGCACATCAACAGGGTGTATCAAGCAGCCCCACATTAAGTGGATGCTCCCAATCACTCTCTTTTTCTCTGGCATATTATGAACAATGGACTCCTATAATTGAGGCATAAACTTGTACAGAAAACTAATCTTTCCCCACTTCGTTAACTGCTTAGTCAATTTTTCTCAGCAGCCTGGACCTAGATATATTCCACCTATCTATCATCAAGTCGCCATACTACCCTTTTATAATGGAAATATACCAATTTTGGAAAAGTCTTTTTGTTTTTGAAAATAAACAAAGCTGTCAGATTCTAGCAGGTTTACGTACACATTTGAACATCCCTGAATATGAACTTTGGAATTAAGCATACAAAGTCAGATTTTAACAACAGGATACTGAGTAGTGAATAGTACAATGCTCTTCGAGTATGCTGTCTTCCTGTATGTGATATTTTAAGGATTTTTAAGGCTTTTTCCCTCAATAAAAGATAAAAAATACTAATTAGCGTCACATTACCAAACCTATAAATAGATTTTTTTTTTTAAAGAAATCATCACTGTTCTAGCAAATGGAAATCAGAAAATGCACTAGGCACAATATACAGAAAATACTACTGTTACGGTGAACTTTTCAAAACAGAATTCAGAGTACTTTGTAGGAAAGGGAAGTCTTAAGTGTCATTACTCATACAGAGCACAGAAATTGAGGTATACAGACATAAGATGACAACTTCCAAGAAAAAGCAAATATAAATGATTCTGCAAATGCTATATCAATTCCCTATAAAATGAATTACCGTCTATCTCTTTCCTTGATTTGTATTGCCTTCTTGGTAACAAACATTATATATAAAGCATCCGTATAAAACTCATACTGTATTTCCCCCTTTGCCAGTGCTTGTCTTCTCTGACTTTATTACTCCTTTGTTTCTGTTAATAAGGCACAGCTGGTATACCTGACAGGATAAATCACCAAAACACTTCAAGACCTCCATGAAGTTTTGTAGAACCTAACTCAAAGTCATAGCATCTGAAAAGAAAGCAAGCAAAGAAGAGAGAAAGAGAAAGAGAAGGAAGGGGGAGCAGAGCGCGAGAGAAACAAAGCAAGCAAGCCCACAGATCCTGATTTTGATGATGTTTTGTTCAATTTCCAATTTCCACACCTTGAACTAACCTCTAGTCAAATGTAACCTGATGTTCCTGTTTATCACTACAGGATATATGTAATGAAATCTTTACAGTATTTTGTAGCTATTTAGAGATCCTAAGTGCCTCAGTCCTTGAGAAAATAATTTGAAAATCTGTTAAGAAAAATGGACTTTAGAAAGAACTACACTGGTTGAATTTCTGACTTTTTCTGTTTATTGTTTACAGTTTTTCTCATTAGAGTTAAGATCAGTTAGATATGGTATATTTTAAGTTACTAATACAGTGGCATGTCACTAACATATATATTACTTACATTTTTATTCTGTATTTAAACTGTACTAATCTTTTTACATCACATAGGTGCCTCAGAGGTACACAGAGTAAATAACCAGAATAACATATTTATAATATATTCAATATAAGCACTTGCAATAAGGCAATTTCCAATATAGTATTTAGCAACCTGACTGGTTTCCTTTCTTTGCCTATCTGAGGGTGATATCACCTAATTAACGCAAACATTTACCAAAGAGAGACTATTGAACAGACATATATACACAAATACATATTCCAACTAAGTACCTATTCTGAAATGTACATTTGTTTGTATTTACAAATTGTACAATGTCTCTCTGTTTGTCATGTGGTATTGTTCCTGTTTAATTAGATGATTCCTATAACTAAATTGCTCATCAGAAATAGTTACATTACACTCACTTTTTTTCTCAACACCTTTTATGGAGGTTATAAAGTATATCCCCTTGACGAAATCACCTCAGCTTCATAGGAGGTGTGAAAAGCATTAAGTGAATTCAAAGCTTATGGGACTGGGAAAAGGCTACTCAATCTATATCCCTGCTCTCTTTCTTGTGAGGAAGCACTGTCATGTCAGGAAACAACACTATTATTCAGAGTTTGGAGTTGTAGCCACTCTACAAAAGGCACAGGGAAACCTCAAGTTTTTTAATGTAATAATGACAGAGGAAGATTCTTTCAGTCTTAATACTGACACTGAAGAAAGGCTTACACCTTAATGAGCATATATATTAAGTTGCCCTTGCAATACTTCTTGAAAGAAAATTGGCCTTTGATTTGTGGATTCACAGATCCACTGAGGCAAGTCATAAAAATGTAAACTTCTCCCATAAGAAGATGATCAAGAGGAAAGCTCATGTGGAACACTCCCATTGGGCAAGTTTCGTTGGTTTGTTTGGTTTTTTTCCAATGAGAAAATGTGAAAGACAGGGTGGAGAACATAGATTTTCCTCCCTTAGTCATTCTTGATATATATTTTTTTTTTCTACTTTTCTAACTGCAAAACCATTACAAAAGGTTTTTCTGTATTTTGTTACAAGTTTTCATCTACAGTCAAACCATTATTTGTAATTTTCTTTAACTGCAGGGGGCAACAAATTAAAAACAGAAAAAAAAAGTACTGTTTCCAGAGGACCTATTCCATTATTTTTCTGCAGATGAAAGAATTTTGTCAGAGAAAAAACATGTTTTCACTGCAGCCTTTCCATCTATTTAAAAGTTTGTTTAAAAAATCCTGAAATCTATAAAAAGTTATGTTCTTTGTGAGAGAAACTATCCTTTTACATAGGGAAGAAAACACTAATAGAGTACATCTAGATTTTACCAGATGACTTTGTGTTAGCATGAGCACGATGACAATAATCCTTAGGTTTACTTTAGTCAGTGCTGTTATACGACTCTCTGTCTAAACTTTCAGTTTAGGAGGATGGACACATGGGTGTAGGAGGCTATGAATTGTGAACACTGTCCTAGAAGCCTTATTCTAGTTATTGGAAAAAAGCTTTTTTTTCTCAAAATGAACACCTTCAATAGCCTGCGTTTAAATTGTCACAAAAGCAGCACACTCATGATCTATGGATTTTACTGTCCAGACGGGGTTATTACAATTCTGTATTTATAGGTCTCTCCCAGAATGCTGGCCATAAATTGTAACTCATTTGGAATGCAACAGCTTAGGTACTTACTCAGATAAGAAAAAAAGACTCATATTTTTTCAACCTAGCTGTATTGCACTGGCTTCCTATTTGACAGCATATTGATTTTCATTTCTTATTAACTGTCTATTATTGTTTATTAGGCAATGTTCCATCATACCCATCTTGGCTGATAAATACTGGCTCTTCTGTCTGTTCATTATGATCCACTTTAGGCTATCAGCTGTTGGCAATAGAATTATTAGCATTTTATGGATTAAAATGCTAAAAAGACTGATGGCAATAACAACTCCCAGTTGTACCTGTTTCAAAAAGCAAAGAGAGAAGCCTGTGGTCCACTTTTTGATTATGCATTAAGACAGTCTATTCTAAGAGTATTCTAGACCATATATTTCTTAAACATTCAGTAGTTTGTGTAGTCCTATTCCAGTAAATATAGAAAACTTGGGGAAATACCCTTCTCAAGCATTTCTATTTCCTTTTAAATTTTATCTACTGAGGTTTCCAGAGGCCTGTATTGTTCTTTTTTTTTTCCCAGCTCTACAACATACAAGAGTAGAAATCACTGTGTGTGTCACGGTTTAAAGCTGGGCCGGCTATTAAACCTGCGGCAGATGCTCTCTGTTATCCCCCCCCCGCTCCCCTTTTCACTGAAAGGAAAATTGGCCTGGTTTAGGCCAAACCAGGACAGTGTGACAACTCAATCGTAAGAGTTCAGATGATCTGTTGGATAACAATTAGTGTTATAGTGTTATTCATCTGGCATTCCACTTTAGTTATAATATGATATAATATGACCTTTTATTTAGCAAACTGGCCACTGTTGTTTTATTGGATATCTGATATAGTTTACAATGAAAGTACTTAACTTAGGCACTTTGTTGGAACATGAAAAGAAAGCACCTGGTTAGATCTTTAGCCTTAACCTTATACGTGAAACAATAACATATTATAAAACAACATTTACTAGTGCATGGATTCCTACAGGTAACTATACTAGAGTTGCTCTCAGTGTCATTAAAGATTTCTGTGACTGTCACACCAAGAAAAGGTTTCTGGTCTCTCTACATATTCTGGAACTGTATGCAATATATTTACAGGGAATCAGAATTTTTCAATTATAACGTTGACCATGCTGATGACTTTGGACAGTCTGTCATCTTTCAGTATTTTTGTGGATAGCTATCCTCACTGTTTAAATCTTTGCTGGGTCTTTTAAGAAGTTTATCTTGTAGCAATTATAATACATTATAATTATTCTACCTTCATCTTTTTCTGGAGAATGAGACCCTATTTCCAGAACAAAAATAAGGGAGTGCTTCAAGCTGAGGTCTTAGAGAGAGTGATATCAGAAAATTTAATTTTATAAGGCTATTTTTATGTCTATAAACATGTTTCATGTAAAATGCTCAGAAAGTTTAAGAAAGATATGTAATAATTAAGCTCCACTATGCAAAGAGAACATGAAGGGACTAGAGAGGGGAAAGATCCATACACTGTGCATAAACCAGCATAGCTTTTCTGAATCACTCAATGATTCATGCTGGCTGAGGAGACAGACTACAGAAATGCAGTGAATTGTTCATTGGATGGTAAGGACAAAGACAGAAGACGAGTTTTATTCTTCTGTTATTGAGAATGTAACCACAACTTTTCCATTTTCCTGCAACAATTCATTTTTGCTGCAGCTGTGCCAATTCCAACTCAAGCATAACCCAAAGTTATACTTCACTGGTCAGCCTATAAAGGCTGCATGCTAAAACGGCAGCTACATCATTTGCCAGCTGCTACTGGGACTACTGAATATGAGAAACACCAGCTAGTACCATCCATGTGCTGATAGCCCCCCAAATTCTTCTCTTATTTAAATCCATGTGCTCAGAAAAGACAAATGCAGATTTTCCCATTGAGCACAAAGAAAAAGCTTTGTAGACTGGCCTATTTCAGCTCAAAGAAGTCCTAATGTCCACACAAGAATTACAGACCTAAGGTGGCCATAGCTGTTGTTTTGCACGCTGAGAATGGCTTCTGGACACACTGTTCTGGTGCCAGCTGCTCTGAGGCAACAGACTGTCCAGCTACTCTTCAGCACTACAGGATCTGAATCCTGCTGATCTTCTGGCAGAGCAGTTCACTCATGTGCTAATTTTGTTGGAGAGAAAGACATTCCGGTTCAATTAAATTAAAACAGCAGAAAGTGCCACTCTGTGTGAGGTGAATTAGGTCATGTTCACACAGCCTCTCTACCAGCTATCAGGACCTTTCAGCAGGAACTGCTCCAAGAAGGACCAGGGGGCAGCAACCACTGTCACAGCTCAGAAAATCCATTTGTCTACAATCCAATTTAAGAGCAGCACCTCCAGTGCAGATAATCGGGATTACAGTAGAAAGACATTTTAGACTTTGGTAGGCTCTGGCTTACTTGTGTTTTCACGAGACCAAGCAACTTTTGTCTTTTTTTTTCCTGCTAGAACTATTAATATATCTTATATATTATTTAAGAATCTAAGCTATACCCATACACTATGCCTTTCTTTCAAAATCAGTGTTACCATACAGACTTGAAGTGCAAAAAGCCAGCCTGGCCCAGACAACTTACTGAGTTATTTCACTTCCCTTTGCTACATTGACAAGGTTATAACCTCTGTTTCTGATTCCCTGAGTGCTTATTTCCCAAAAATACTTGATATTTAAACATAAACATATTAATATCTTTTTGGATTATTGTTCATAACAGGTAGGGAACGACATTCCATATATTTAAGCTATTTACTTGCTTCATTTTGACTGATCTGAATGAACTTTTATATATGCTATTTTAAAACTAGCATCTGGTTTCTGCGGGAACATGGGTACCAATAAAACTCCACTGCTGAAAAGTTGTCGTAAACAAAATACAAAGGAAGATAGGTGCATTTTCACAATAAATTTCTTACAAATTAGACCAAATATATGCAGAAAGTACTTTGTATTATTTATCCTATTCTACATCTGTCTCACTGGTGGAAAACCAGCAAATCCTCATTCTTCTGTACCTAATTTACATTTGTTTTATATTTACTCTCTTACACCTTGGAAGAGACACAACTGGAACTGAAAAATAAGGAGAGAGACTTAAAATCTGGACAGTTGTAGCATGTAAATGCTTGATGACATTATGTCTTAGGAAAAAAAATTTGGAAATATGGAAATAACAACACTGAAGCTAGGTGATACAACATAGCACACTTGAACTCAGTAGAAAGACAGGTTTCTCGTAAAATGACAGTGGCCTCTCTCTAGAGACAAACCCCTCCCCTTTGTGGAAAATAAGATTAAGAACTATGTAAGGAAAAAAAAAAGGAAACATTTCAAAATAGCATCAGTTATAATAACCTAATTTCTCATCAACCCTCAAAGTGCAGATATACTGATAACTAATATACTTCATAAATTGCAGACAACGCAGTATGGCTCATTACCTCTTTACCGTGGCATTCTCTCATCTGCTTGGAAATTGCTGCTTTGTACTTCCATGCAATGAGAAAGCAAGGCCTTTAGATGGATGCATGCTATCTATTAGGTATTCCTGGAAAAATGAAAGATAATTTTAGATTATATAAATTTTATTAATATGTTTTCTGTAACAAGATGTTTGCTCTCCTTCTTCTTCTTTCATAAAGAGAAAAAAACATCTAGAAAGCTTTAAATTAACTGCAGACCTAAACTAAAATGTGGATGCCAACACAGTTTTGTTCTTATGGGAAAGTTTTTTAGAATTTCTTAGAAAGCTGGTATGATGGAATTAGTTTCTGTAGGAAAGTGACTCTAGGTCCCACCTTTGCTGTATTCTAAGTACAGTGCACAGCAGCTCAGTGAGGGAAGCTGGAGAATATCCCCTCCCAAAATCTTATCAATAGACATGTATCTAATTATTCTTACCTTAACACTTGAAAGGGAACAGACTATTGTAGTATTTTCCTACTGAGTGTGACTACTCATGTGTTGCAGAATTATAATGCTTTGACTTCACTGGGATGATATGTAAATCTAAATTTTCCTGAAACTGTAATAATAAATTCTCCATAAATGCATGGGCACACGCACACGTATAAAAAAATGTTAAAGGGCAATGCCATCCTGTAAAGTCTTTTTTTTATTTTTCCCTTTCATTTCCAAAACATTCAATGTACTAAAAAGCATTTTATAGGCACAGTCCCTGATTTCTCTGGTAACAGTTTTAAGATACTGAAAAATACAATAACTAATTTTAAATTTTACTCAATTTAAATGAAAGAGCACCTCAATATGTTAAATATTAATTCTTTATTTTGACAATAAATCATTCTGGATATTTGACAATTCCAGTCAATTTGACAGGTGTTCACCAAACACTTCTGAAGAACTTACCAATTTTGCAAACTGATTTTAAATACATCTCTATTAGAGGTGATAGCTGGGGCCTCTAAACCCATAAACCCAGGCATAAAGCTGTATCCATTTTACCTTTTTTCATCACAGAGATTTCACCAAATCCAGCTGCTTGCACACCTGAAACAAAATGATTCTATCAAATCAGAAGCAGGCTTTTAGGTTTTTTAAATGTAAAATATCACTTGCTCTTTGATATAAGTGACTCTTACTGACGATTCAAAGACTTACAAGCCAGAAAATACAGTGGAGATATCTGCAGCATATCTGCCTTTGAAGTACACGTGAGACCCGTTTTAAGCAATGAGAAACTGTGATTCAGGGGAAAAAACGTTTCTAATACTGCACACAGTCTACTAGATTTTTAATACTCTTCTGAACCACTCTTCTGAACCTTTTGAGGTTTGCCCATCTCTACTAATTATTTTAATTCTTTACTCTTATGTAGCTAATTTTTCAGTTGTAAATTATTTCAATTGAAGTATTAATTTTAGTTTTCTTGAAAGTTAAGAACAGATTAATGTTGTGAGCTAAGGATGGATATGAATGTGAAAGTAAGACAGTAAGAAGATTCTTATCAGGTAAAAGAGACATACCACCTTCATTGTCTAAGAACTATTTTTAAGCAAATGCCTAGCAGGTAAATAACAAGAAAGCATGTGTTTGACTAATTCAGACCCTCTTCTACCTACAAAAGGCTCATGGGTAGCTCTTGATTTCCAGTAATGTATTGATTCTGTGAATGCATTCTGAAAGTAACTTTTAGAATAAGCTTGTTCCAGGTTTATTACAAGCGTGTGAATTAAAAGTAGATTACTGCATTGTGAGATAAGTCATGTGTTACTGTTTTTTACTCTGTGATGAATGAAATCCAGAAATTCCCCTTGAAAACCTTTTTTCTTCTCACACATATGCGTACAGTTAAAATGTGTCAGTGGAATAATTCTTGAGAGCAAACATGATAGGGGAATAAATGTTCTCTGAACAAAAATATTTAAAAAATCAAGCCAGTATTTAGAGATAATATTTTCCATTATTCATCCAGTTCTTGTTTCAAGTAGCTATTTTCCATCCTGCCTTGGAGAAAGTATTTACTGAAGTGTCATTCCTTGATGCTACTAGTGGGAGCCATTAAGCCGTTGACCTTTTACAAAGGGGCTTTGGTGGGACTTTGCCTGTGGGATCCTCCTCTCCATTTTTATGACCTGATTAGAGGAAAGCTTATTTTGTCTTTTTGATATCCGTCTATATTTTATTCCTACATTATTGATTGGCTTTTGGTTCAAGGGCCTTACATCCTCTGCCTATAACTGTTTCTGGAAAACAACTGCCTCAGTGTCTTAAAATTATTGCCTAGAACTTAGGAACTAATGTAATGGATTAAAGCAGTCATTCACCTAAGCAGGTCAGATCTGTTGGTCTCATATTAATATTGCTGAAAGAAGTAGGTGTTCGAAATTCAAGTGGTCAGTCATGACTGATGTTTTGCATAACGGGAAGAAAAAAAAAAGATCAAAATATGGAGATTAAAACTATTGCCTTTAAGCCTCAAGATTAACTGTCGTAGCAGAGTTCCACGACGCAATCCACGAGAGGGCACGGAGTAAATGCGTGCAGACCAATATGGTCGTTAAGCAAATCTCCCTTATTCGCGTATCTGAGGGTACATTTATACTATTTCACTACCGTGCACGCTCCGTGTGCGTGTCGTCTTAATCCTAATTGGTTAACATACCTTACATGTACTAATATGATTGGTGAGCATGCTTTGTCCACGCGCCTCTATATTAGTTCTGATTGGTTTATGCTAACAGGCCATACTATGCTGTCATGACATTCTTCTTGTATCAGTCTTGTTTCGACTTCTACATATTTCGCTTGTCTCAGTAGCCAAGGTCCTTGCTCGTCGTTATGATTGGTCAGTTCATCACCACCTACTACCACCCCCTTGGACATGGCTCGTTCAGTACGTGACCATTGTCTCGTAGAAACCCCACAATTAACCATTAACAACATGTCTTTCAAAGTACCCCTGAAAGCATTGTGGCTTTATGGAACATGCATTCATTTGTTTGAGGGCTACTTCTTTATTATTTGTTCTGGAATGAAGCTCAAGGCACAAATGCTGTCACATCTTCAAGGAGCACCAGAGCATCCAGGGAACAGCTAGAAGAGGATAAGTGCTTTATTTGTTACATTTAACAAAAGAACAGGAGAAATGAGCTGCAAAATGACAGAAAAGCGATCTTGGAACGTCCAGTTCTCTATAAATTTGAGATAATAGTTTTGTCCTTATTACCCATGCCTCCTTTTTTTTTTTTAAATTCAAAACTGGTGGGATAGTGCCTATCTAAATTAACAGCTTATATGTTTGGCATCAAATCAAATAAAAATATGAAAAAAAACAACACCAAATGTGTTGTCACATTGTACCGAGACACTCTGCAGTCATGACTCTTGACTTATGGACAAGGCTTTAATCATTGTAAACCCTCCAGTGTAACATGATTCAACGTATTCAGAAAATTTCATTCTTTTTTTATGGATGCCAAATTCATTGCTGAATATCAAGAAACTTTTATCACTAATTAACAGATGATACTGCTAGGTAAATTTGCTACAGTGTTTGCTGCACATTTTATTCTTGTATTATCAGTGGATGTGTTTGGACTACAGGTCTTCACAGTCAGTGCACCTCAGCTCTTTGATGAATGATTCATTTTTTTAGGAAATTCTTTCTAAAGTTGTGGTGGTTTGGCATCCTTTTTGGAGGAAAAAGATTCACTGGAAGAAAAGATACTTCAAAGTTTATTTCACAGTTGTGAAACATAAACTACGCCTTGCTGCTGTCAGTCTGCCCGTATCTCTCTTTCTTGCACACACCTGATCCATTTACGTTCAGAACATGACGAACAAGTTAGAGATATGATTCCAACAAGGGAAAGATTATATTCTAATAAAGTACTAGCATATTCCCACTGAAGCAGAGAACAGACTTCCACTGGCATCAATAGGAATTGATCTGGATCCCCAGGAACCTCCTCTTCCCTTCATCCAGACCCAGCAAACAGTGAAGTGGGGTGTCTGCAATTCAGATGCAGAAGAAGAAAAAAATATTGTCCCAGACATTACCTGCCTGAGATACCAGCAAGACACAGTAGGTTTAGGCCAGTGCAACTGTGAAATGAACAGTTATTGCAACCGAGTTCTTTATGAATGAGGAAGATTGAGAAACACAACTGGATTAAAGCAGTAATCAAAATGGGAGGTGTATTTTCACATGTAAGGAGAGTACTTAGTATGCTGGAGCTTCCCAGTAAAGAAATGCATATCTTACTAGAATAAGTTCTGCTTTTGGTAATCTTATTTTGACCATTAATTTGGAGCATTAATAGATACCTGATATAGTCTTCACTTCTATAAGTCTCTCAGGCTCAGCTTTCCTTTAAGAAAAAGTTATCCCTCCTAAAGTTGTGAATAGAATCTTGAAAAAGTGATGTACATCACAGATGTAATCAGTTCAGGCATCTCTGCCTTACATTTATTTTTTCATCAGAGAGTAACTGCACCACCAGGAAAGCAGGGGTAAAGCCAATAACATGAACAGTAAGATACACAGTGAGACCCTCTCAGTGCATTTAATTATCCTTTTCTGACTTGAGAATGAAGAGGAAAATACTTTTCTGATGAATTGCATAAACTCATGTTTAACTTCAGTATGGTCTCCTATTATGTTACCATTACATTACTATTAATATTTTGGCCTACCTGATTCTGCTTCTACTGGTTTTACAGTGGTCTTGATGAACATCCAGTGAATTGAGGTGCACTGGTTTATCAACAGGAACTGTGTATGTGTTGGAAAGCCAAAGGCATTTGCTGTGATATATTTTACAGCAATTTGCGAAGGGCAAGGTAATTTTGTTCATTATTTTTATTCTGAGTTTTCTGAAAATGCTGAGGACCTCTCTGGAGACTTTATTCTCCCACGGTCTTCTATGAGAGCTAGAAAGTCTTCAGGGCTGTTGCCGCTTGTCTGCAGCAAGCTCCGTTCGGTTGCTGGCTGGCCTGAGGCTATCCGCACCCCAGGGCCATTGAGCACTGACACCAATGTGAGGATGCAACAAATGGCGTTTATTTAACTGCGCAACAGCCTTATATAGTCGTCTTGTCCCGTACGAACTCGCACGATAATGACACATCCTGCTCCTTTCGCCACGCCTACCTTCCGTTACAGCCCGAGATTTTCCGGTCGCCGTACCCTAATCTACCTACATTTCCCCCTCCCCATGCTTCAAGTCATGCAAAGTAAAGCGTATCGCTGATTCTGGAGCCTTGCGTCAAAGCGTAAGCGTAGCTGGCGGATACAACATCCCGAGCCCAGGTTCTCCAGTAAGATTCCCCTGCAACTCCTGAGATGCAAAGCAAAAGCAAGCTAATCATAAGCGCATTGTTCAAAGCTTTTGTTTCACTCAGCAACAGCCGCCGTTCCTCATCTTTCTTGGCACCCCGCCACTTTACCAGACTCTCTGTACTGTCATGACTCCTCACGTCTGAAGGTCGAGGCTGGTGCTGTTTCGGCTTCCCCCACAGGTACTCCTGCAAAACATAAAGCTCGGACAGTGTACATATTACTTCGGGTTAGGATTTTGTTTTAAATCAGGGCGCAAACAGCGTGTAGGGACCCACTGTATCACATCATCCCATTTGATGGCGGCATACCCCCTCCCGTGATGTAGCAGCTCCCAACTTGTTTTCCACTCCGCTGTCCCAGGGAACCGAACCTTGACTGGGGGGCCCACTTCTGGCACCCCTGGACCCCAATGTCGCTCAATTGGGGCACGCTCTTGGTCTCCCCGGGCAAAATGATTTAACGAATAAAGAGCGCGATGTAAAGTGTGAGATTGGTAGTTGACAGGAATTACATCTGGGAATCCTTCCCCCTCCCCAAGAATCTTAATTCTGTGTTTTTGTTTCTTACTCAAACCTGGTTCCCTGTGTCTCGCAGACCCCAGTCAGAGAATCCCAGCCTTGGTTACCCATAAATCCTGCTCTCTGTTGGTGAGCCACAAAGGTTGTATTGACCATTCGTTGCACAGTTTTCTGCAAACATGCAAACAAACAGGGTAACACAAGTAGGATAATGCCTATTATAAACATTCCCATAAGCAGACTCTATCTACAAAACACGCAGTTTACTTCAGAACATACTGTTATTCTCTGTTATTCTAGCTGAAAGGAAAACTACTGACAGGAAAGCTGATTCTGTTTAAAGGTAACACAGATCAGGCCTTTTAGAGCCTACTCTGAGGCCTACTCTTGCTAAACCGTTGCTAAACCATCCGGTATCAATTTCCCCCTTTGGAAGTAGTTAGATTTATTATCTCACTACTTCCATATACTATTCTCAATGATTGCCTCAACACAACCCACGCAGATCCCTATGATAATTATAATCACAACTACATAAACTATTCCCTCTAATAATGTGGCTAACCATCCTTTTAGAAACAATCCACCGTACTCCTGCGCCTGTAGAGACAGAAACATAACCTCGACCCATTAGTAATAGTTCCCCTGGTCCCAACCACTCGTTAGTACCTGGTTCCCTATACCACACTTTGCCTTTGTTTTGCACATAGCTTGCTCCCTGTCGAACTGCCTCCCAATGTATTACAACTGGGGGTCGCTCCTTATCTCCTGCTAAAGTTAAATGGTTAAGTACATAAACAGCTTTTGCAAGTCTCTCAGAAGGTTCAGTTTCCTCTCCCCCTTTTTGTTTTTGCAGAAGCTGTTTCAATGTACTATGAGCACGTTCCACAATTGCCTGACCCGTAGGCGAATGAGGAATCCCGGTGACATGTGTAATACCCCATAGTTGACAAAAATTGATGAAAAATTTATGAACAGTATGCTGGTCCATTATCAGTCTTAAGTTGTTGTGGAACCCCAAGACTTGCAAAGCAAGCAAGTAAATGTCATTTGACATGACGACCTGTTTCCCCAGTTTGTGCTGTTGCCCATATTACATGTGAAAACGTATCAACAGATACATGAACATATTTGAGCCTTCCAAATTCTGCAATGTGAGTAACATCCATTTGCCACAGTTACAACGCACTCAATCCTTGAGGATTTACCCCTATTCCAATTCCCATGCCAATTTTCTGACAACTAGGACAAACACTAACTAATTCACGTGCTTGTGCCATGGTGAGGTGAAATTGTTTCACTAACATTTTCGCTGATTGATGAAAGAATTGATGGGATAGGTGTATTTGTTCAAATAAATTTGGTGATATTTGCGTATAGGATACAAGTGTGTCTGCTTTATTATTTCCAATGCTCAAATCTTGATCAAACTGATGACTACGAATGTGAGTGACAAAATAAGGTGTCTCTCTGAGGTTTATTGCTTGATGCAACTGTAGCAAAATGGTGTAAAGTCGCATATTTCTTATTGGTCCATTTTACAAAAACCTGATATATCACAAAAAATTCAAGTGTCTGCAATGAGTCCTCAGTTTGTCCTGAGAATTTACAATGTTTCTATTGTCCATCCTCTTGCCAGGTAATAACTGCTGAATGTGATCGCTTTCCTGCATCAGTAAAAACAGTTAGTCCAGTCACAGGTATCTCTGATCTGATAGGTTTTTCTTCCCAATCCTGTTTGCAAATAAACTGTAGCTTTTTATCTTTTGGCAAATGTGTTAACAATTGTCCAGTAAAGTCCTGTAAGGCCATTTAAAAAAGAGTTGACTGATTTGTTAACCACTGTAGATATTCCTTTCTGACAGGTAAATAGATAGCATCTGAGTCTAGTCCGGTAATGTCTGTAATCCTTTTATGCACTTTGACAAGCAATTGTGCTATTGCTTCCACTCTGGTACAAATTGTTGTTTTAGGATGAAAAACCAAAGAGTCCACTCGAGCATTGCCTTCTGCAATAAACCCAGGCAAATTAGTATGATTTCTTACATGTAAAACATAAAACAATGCAGTTCGGATTTGAATTTCTTGCCACAGAGCTCGCAGCAATTCAAAAACACACTGATTACATATATGCTCTATAACAGATCTATCCAATTGCTTTATAATGCTAGCTACATATGCTGAATCAGCAATCAAATTAAAGGGAATGGGAAAATTCTGAAATATTTTTAATACAGCTCGTAATTCTACCACCTGAGGTGAACCCTTTTGTTGTATTACCATAGATTCCCACTTGCCATCAGAATACCAGACAAGGCCCGCCTTGACTGTGTTCCCAGATCCATCCGTAAAAATGGTAGTTCCATCCACAGGAGTGTCTGCGCACAACACTCCTGTGGCAATTGGAAGTTCCGCACTCAATTTTATAACAGGATGGAAGGGCAAGTGGTAAACAACCTGTCCCGAGAAATTCTCCATAGCTGTTTGCAAAGCAAAGCTATTAGCCATACACCACTCAAAATACTGAGCTGCAAAATAGGAACGGTTAGTGATGCAGGGATCTCTGGCCACAAGCTCCCGACATCGCATCCGTCCTTTGATGATAATCTGTGCCAATAGCTCTGTAACGAATCTGATCATTCTGAATTCCATTGACCAATTATTGCATACGGAATTTGCCTATCAAACAAAGTGATAATTTGTATTTCCTGATTCAAATCAATACGATGTACAAATTTGGAATGTAGCCTGCTTTCTACTTCTGTAATCAGTTTCTGTACCTCTGCAGTAGTCTGTCATGGTGCTGTTAAAGTTGTGTCCCCTGTTAATAATTGGAATAGAGACTGCAATTGTGACGACGTAAGCCCCAAGTACGGCCGCAGCCATAACTTGAGCCTTATGTTCCACAGTACCCACTTTTGCACATGCCTTTATCATAGCATTCAAATCTGTTTTTCCAGGCAAAGCTTCAATGATCTTTTGACAATCAGCATTAGCATTATCCCTGTTTGCCACAGGTCCAAGGCTTGGCAGCCGCACAGGTTAACCCCGTGTGGAAACACCAGTCCTGCGCTCCCTGTGGTTTGGGCTGCGAGTTAACTGCATAGGCCTGGAACTGGTTGGGAAGATTCATTTGTGTCAGCATACGGTTCCCCACCCCCCCCGCGTTCTTTCTCCAGTTTCCCTGTATTCTGCAGCTGGTTGTTATCAGCTGACCTTGAGCATTATACTGAGACCTGCACAGCTTCACAAAATGCCCTAGCTTCCCACAGCAATGACACATCAAAACAGAGTTATCTCTCCCACTCAGTTTCAACTTCTTAAGGCAGTTTTTCTTAAAGTGACCTTCCTGTTCGCATGTATAACAACGATGAACTACCTTAATTGCCGCCGCAAAAGTTTTTGCTAAATGCTCCATCTGAAATGTGGTGGTTCCTACTTTCTCACAAGCAGCCATTAGCTCAGTTAAGGTGGCATTACTATTTGCCATCCCTGCAACAACTTTTCTGCAGTCCTCACCTGTGTTGTCTTTCGCTAACTATAGTGGTAATGCTTCTTTTACAATTTTCCAATCTAAGAGTTGCCAAATATTTCTTCCCTCAGGACCCGCACCCACAATCACCGGATATGCCCGTGGAATCACAACTCCTTCTAATAACACATCTCGAATGACCCCTTTCCATTTCACTCCTCCCTCACCTCCCCCCCCTTCCCCTGTATACGCGGGCGGAAGCTGACCCTCTCCCTCACCTCCCACATTACCAGATGGACGCAAACCTCCCCCCCCGCCCTGATCTAAAGGTGGAGTAGGGAGCTGTAAAGGAGGTTGAGGTGGCCCTAATACTTGTCCTGAACACAGAGGGGGGTTTTGGGGGAGACATAGTCACGTGTCCCGAGGTGTTGGCTGAACGATGCTGTTGCAATTCCGTCTTTAATTCTTCCAGTCGTCTACCAAGCTCTGTCATGTCAAGTTCGTGTCCATTTCGTGATGGTAACAGTCCTTTAAGTCCTTGTGACTCTGGTACTGCTGACTCTGTAAATGGCGAATCCGGTAAAGGTGGGTACAAAGCATGTTTACCCTCCTTCTTGTCCTCCTGCTCAGCCTCATCCGTAGAGAGATCAATGAGAGGGAGGGGGTTTCGGAGGGGGTTTCTGCCAAGTCTCCTGTTCAGCGTCTGAATCAATTAGTTCAAATCGAGTTCGTGTTTTAGGGCGCACTGCCGGTTCTGATGGATCTGTATCTATTTTTCTCACTCCCCGCTCCTCAGCTTTTTTCGGAGCCGTCCGTACCCACGGTGATAAAGGAGCTGCCACCGGTAAAGCTACCGGGCCCATGGGAGGTGTCGCTTCCGCAAACAGTGAGGGGGTAGTAGGCACCTGTGGTCCTAAAGCCATAAAAGCTGTATGTGTGACTTCTCTCTCTGCTTTTATTCCTTTTAACGCTTCACTAACCAGCCTCCATATAGCAGACAATTTAAAGGCTTCCTTATCACCACTTGACACCGCATTCCAGAGAGAGTCACCAATCTTCTCCCATAAAGGCACTTCAAAGACATCATTAAAGGTTGTAAAATGTCCTTTATCTTTTGCCCAAAACAGTAACTGCTTTAACGCAGCTTCGTCATATTTAATTCCTCTCTCAGAGAGTATATGTTGGAGGAGTTTCACCACTGTCACTTCTGTCTTGGTCAGGGTAGACCCCATGTAAACACGTCCGAGCCGCATCCCATGTCGCCCAGTCCTCCCGCGCAGCCCGTAGCAGCCACAAGATAACTCCCCATGTTTTTAATTCTTTGGCAGAACCCGCTGCCATAGCTCGCTCAGCTAGCTGCATCGAGCACCGCTCCCAGGTATTCGGCTGTAAACAATCAGCCGGTCCTGCCACCGCCCCCCCCTTTAACGAGACGGTCCACACACTGGGCTACGTCTTTCGATTTCACAGAAATCTTAAATTCCCCGCCCAGTAACGAAATCACCTTTATCAAGGTTTCCATGGTTCGCGAACCCACTCTGACCGCCTGCGGTCCGCCAGCCCAGCAATCACGTCGGGGTCACCACTTGTTACCGCTTGTCTGCAGCAAGCTCCGTTCGGTTGCTGGCTGGCCTGAGGCTATCCGCACCCCAGGGCCATTGAGCACTGACACCAATGTGAGGATGCAACAAATGGCGTTTATTTAACTGCGCAACAGCCTTATATAGTCGTCTTGTCCCGTACGAACTCGCACGATAATGACACATCCTGCTCCTTTCGCCACACCTACCTTCCGTTACAGCCCGAGATTTTCCGGTCGCCGTACCCTAATTTACCTACACAGGGCTTCTTGGGACAAAAGAGAATGTGAGAGAAAAAATCACATTTTAAAGTTATTGGCCCTTCTAACAACTATTAGAGCAAAAGGAAGATAAATGTTTATCTGTTCCTTCATGTTGTTCACTCTCCTTCTCATTTCCCCCCTCATATTTTCCTAGTTTCTCACATTTATACCTGAAGAGATTATTTTATAAACTCCTTCCCACCTACTTTCTGCAAATACCTGCAAATGTCTGTAAGTCACTGTTTGTTTCTATGTCCTAACCATTAATTTCAAGAAAACATGTCCTGTAGCTTGAGTCTTTGACACAGCATAAACCAATTTTTTTAGAAATTTGAAACAACTTCCAGCAAGCAAAAGTACATACCTCATGAGATATATTAGTCAGTAGAAAACACTGTCTGAAATACCTTAAACAATATGCCAAGCTGTTTATCTAGGTGAAACCAACCAAAACAGCATTTCATACTGACCGATATCATTGACTGAACTTGAAAGTTGGGATCGACTTTTTTATTTACAAATATATTGTATATAAAATGAGGAATGAACAAAAAAGTAAAAAATACAAAAAATAATGGAGGAAACAAGAAAAAGTCTGGGGAAAAAGTGGGAAAAGTTGGGACATGAAATAAAATAAGAATCTTATAGGGAAAATTAAATAATCCAGGTCTGCCAGATAAACAGAAAGATAAAACATCATATAACTCAGCACAGAATGTACAAAGATAGGGCATTCAAAGTATACAAAGCTCAGCATCTTAAAAAAAACACCAAGAACCAAAGTATTACCACAGTGTCAAATGACATAACGTGGAAACACAATCTAAGCAGTGATGCAAACATTGGAAAGGTGAATAGGCAACAAATTGTAAAGAAAATATGGAAGCACAAAAAGAACATTTTGAAAATGTTCTAAACCTTGCACTCCCATTCATGTACGGGCGTTGCACCCGCATAAGTAAACCAGGCAGCCTGCAAGACAAGATGAGTTTGAGGACGCACCCACCAACAAGAGAAGAAACAAGATAAGCTGCCAAGATTTCATACACTGTGACATATTCTTTGCCACAGGTGCTTTGCAAAACTAATGAGGTGATCAACATACTATGTGATAAAGAAAGATAACAACTGTTCTTACTTTGATGACTAAGTATATTATTCTGCAAATTGCATAAGTGAGGCAGATAAAAAGACTACTGTAACACAATTTCTTTGACAGGCAGGAGGAGTGGAAGGACTTTTAAGACAAATAAATGCAGGAGGAAAGTAAGATATGAAACTGTTGTGATATAACCCTAGCTGGCAACTAAACCCCACACAGCCGCTTGCTCACTCCCCTCACAGTGAGATGACAGAGAGAATCAGAAGAGTAAAAGCGAGAAAACTCTTGGGTTGAGATAAAGACAGTTTAATAGATAGAGCAAAAGCCACGTGTAAAAGCAAAGCAAAACAAGGAATTCATTCACTGCTTCCCATCGACAGGCAGGTGTTCAGCCACCTCCAGGAAAGCAGGGCTCCATCATGCGTAATCACTACTTGGGAAGACAAACACCATCTCTCTGAATGTCCCCTCCCTTCCTTCTTCTTCCCCCAGCTTTATAGGCTGAGTATGTCGTATGGTATGGAAAATCTCTTTGGTCAGTTGGAGTCACTTCTCTCACCTATGTCCCCTCTCAGATTCTTGTACACCACCAGCCTACTCGCTGGTGGGGTGGTGTGAGAAGCAGAAAATCCTTGACTCTGTGAAAGCACTGCTCAGCAATACTGAAAACATCCTGCATGATCATCACTGTTCCCAGCACAAATCTAAAACATAGCCCCATACCAACTACTACGAAGAAAATTAACTCCACCCCAACCAAAACCAGCACATTCTCCACCCTTTATTCCATACCGTTTATTGCATGCTCAGGTCCCACACTATTCAACACATCCTCATTAACCACCACGTCCCTTCCCATCCTTTGATATAATACACCGATATCATTCCCCTAGTCTATGGAACACCCCTGTGAAATGTCTGTAAAATGTCCATAAATGTCCGTAAAATGTCCATAAATATCCATAAAATGTCCACTGGGTACATTTAGTCCATAACTTTGGGCTCCATCTGTTATGGTTGTCCCTCAGGACAGGAGAAGTGGTGTGTTGCATGGAGTTACTGGGCACTAAAGTCAGCTCAGGTCAGATTGCTGCTGCACTTGCACTGCTTCTTGTAAGGCTTCTCCTCCATTGGTTCAGGTGGTTCCTGCTGTAGTAATTCCTATAACATGCAACTAAATCATGGCTTACGACAATTTAAAGGTATATCCATTAAAATCTCCACCCCTGGACCCTTTGGACCAGACCATAGGGTTTCACATTGCAATGAAATCCTCCCCTTGCCCCTGCTCCAGCTTGGACTTATCCACAGACTGCTATCCCTTAGGGGTGTACCTGCTCCAAGTGGTGCCTTACGTATGAGCCACAGTCTCTCCAGGGGTACACCTGCTGCAGCATAGACTTATCCACGGCCACAGTCACTTTGAGGTGCACCTATTCCAGCATGGCCTTATCTATGGGTCACAGTCTCTTCAGAAGTAAATCTGCTCCAACATGGCCTTACCCATGGCTGCAGTCCCACCAGGGGTGTACCTGCTCCCTCAAGGGCTTATCCATGGCCACACGCTTTGAGGCGCTCCAGCATGACATCATGCACAGCCACTGATACTTCAGGGTGTACCTCCTGCAGCATGGACTTATCCACAACCACAGATGCTTCGAGGTGTATCTTCTCCAGTGGGGACATATTCTTGGGCCACAATCCCTTCAGAGGTATACCTGCTGCAGCACAGACATAGCCATGGCCACAGATGTTTCAAGATACACCTGCTCTGACACGGGCTTATTCACGGCCACTGACACTTCGAGGTGTCCTGCTCCTGCATGGACTCATGCACAGGTCACAGTCCCTTCTACTCGAGTTCACTTTGGAGTTCCAGCCTGTCCAGTACAGCAGCACAGAAACAGCAGTGATCCCCTGTCCATCTGCCAGCCCAGGTGTATGGCCATTGCTGTTATCAAAATATTTCCAGGCACAGTGGAGTAAGATGATAAGCAGTACAGCAGTACAGCAAGCAGCGAAAGCAAAAAAACAGCCACTAACAAGCACTAGACTCTAATATACAGTAAGGCAAGCAAGCCCCATGGCAAGCACAGGAGCCTGCCAATTAATAGCTAAACAGCAATAACAAGTATAAATTCGATCTAGCACATTCCAATCAAACTTGTCATTATATCATAGCCTTCGAGTCCCATGTTGGGTGTCGAAAATGACTGCCATGGTTTAACCCCAGTGCGGTGTGAGAAGCAGAAAAGGCCTTGAGTCTGCATAAATACTGCTCAGCAATAACGAAAACATGCCTGTATTATCAACACTGTCACTGTTTCCAGCACAAATCCAAAACACAGCCCATACTAGCTACTATGAAGAAAATTAACTCTATCCCAACCAAAACCAGCACAGAAACCAAGATGATGGATTGGCTCTCAGGGATCATTTTTACTGAGAGCCTGTGGAGCTTCTGTACCCTTTGGCTATACTTAGGGTTGTGTGAGTTCCAAGGATAGGAAAGCGCATCCACCGTTCACTCCACCATCAGTTCTCTAAGACCTGTGAATAACTGTGATCAAAAAAATTATGATGGCATGGAGCTTGCTGCCTCTTTGTCATTCACAAGCAGATGATAGAATGTCAGAGACAACCATAGAAAAATAGCTATGATTAATCCAATCACCAAATGATGGCCACATGTATTAGGTCATGTACTAGGTCATGAGGGCTTTAGACTTGATGGTCGCATAGGACGCAAACACACCAACATCATAGATCTTCCTTTTTTAAAATATATTTCATACTGTAAACAAGTAGAGCATTTTACTGTTGTTCCCAGCCCTGTAGACCATTTTCAGAGGACAGTTGTTAATGACATGCAAATCTTTAACTCCTTCAACTCAGTTCTATCAACCACTAATTAAAGAGAGGAGGCTTGCAATGTATCCATAAACACAAATATGCAAATTATTTCTAATCTTCTTCATTATAATGGGAAATTAGGAGCAGAGCAATTCAGATTCATTTATAGACACAACATCAAAAATATTTCTTCCTTTGATGGCAGCAGCAGTAGGCAACTTCACTCCAGGCCTTGATTAGAGCTCGTCTTATTAAATACAGAATCAGAACACATGAAACATCTATTCTAAGGACCTGCTAGTTTATAAACTAAAGAACAGATCCCCGAGGAAGAGAAAATATACTTCCGCTGAAACAGGTATGACCTGCAGATGCTTCAACAATTTTCTTAAATTACAACAAACTCCTTTTCATTAATATGTCTGTGCAGCGACAAAGTATAAGCTGATTTTGTAAGGAAGTATTTTAAGCATTTTTACTACTAAAGTACAAGGAGACAATTTTTCAACCCATTCCATGCATTTCACCTAGTAGACTGATACTGGCTGTCAATATCACAGTAGCGACATCTGTAGGATGGGGGTTCCTTGCTGATGTCTTCCACAGATTGGCAGATGCTTGATATTTCAATCCTATCACATCAGTTATTAACATTTCAGAAAAGCTATGATTTAGCAGTATGCTAGGTTAAAGGAAAAACAGAGGTATTATCCCTCTACATTTTCACACAACAGTAGTGTTCAAGGGAAGTAAACCACTACTGACCTAAGAAAAAACAACTCTTCCTTGTGAAGAACATTTATTTTCTCACAAATAATGGAGGTAGGCAGAGCTTCTCCATCTACATATATATACCTTCTTAGAGTAATTATTACCTTCTGTGTTATTGTTGGATAAGAGGATTGATTTTTTTTTTTTTAATGAACTATGGATGACAATGCTTGTGTTTGTTATATTTTGTTTGTTTGTTTTAATGTATTTGAAACAAACTGGTATATAATATAACATCCTTGTATATGCATTGTACTTTGCAGAATATATGAATGCTCATTTTTCCCATGCTGACATTCTGTCATATCAAATAAGATCCCTACTCAGTCTTAAAGAAGTAACATTGTGTTATAAAAATCAGTTTGGACAATTCAACCATTAAATAATCAGACTCATTATATTTATGTACATTTAGCAGTGAACATTTTACACTCACATACCTGTACAAATGCGTAATTCTAATTTTGCTAAAAATTCTAACTGAAATTTGAAAGGCAGAACAAGCTTAATATCACTGGTTCTTCTCACTATTTTACCAGTTTTAGTAATGTAACTTCTGTGGATGAAGTGAAAAAATGAATAGATATGGAATCATGTCTACAAAAAAAAAAGAAGAATAAAACCAAAGCACAATTTGTAAATTGATCCTTATAATAAAATATCCTTTCACAATAAACATATCAGAATCAGCAGGAATTTTATTTTCTGTAGTTTTCCATATGGCCGATGTTCACTATAAACAGTGAGCTTTAAACCTGCACTGCACTTCTGCAAAAGCATTCAGCATTTTCTGCAGAAATTTAAAAGGAATAAAAAAAGAAATTCCAATTTGCCCAAAAGAACATTGTTTATCTAACAAAGTTCTGGAGTATGAAACTTGTTTTTTTCCTGATTTAAAAAGATTCCAATATCTTTTGATGGCTGGCTGGTATGTATATGATGACCTTATCTTTTCAGAGGCTTGTGCTCTTAAAAGAAGACCCATCACTACAGTGTAGCTCATATTGGCTTTTCACAAAAGCCTTCAAGTATGGTTGTACCATGGACTACACTGAGCTCATGACAGCAAACGAGTGCAGAATGAAACTGGAAATGAAGTCATCAAAATTAATCATTCATAAATCAGACTTAAATAAAAGCCAGAATACAGAAGATATTCCTTTTTAAGATGCTTAGAAATTATTTCAAAACAGAAGAGTTGTTTGAGAGACCAGACTTCTCTGTGACACTATGCAAAAAGTCCAAAATTATTTTTTTTAAACTACAGTATATGACTTCTTTGAAAGACTTTGAACAACCTCTTGTGAAACCACACCCACTCTGGCAATAAGGAAAGTTCAAATAGCAAAACCACCTTGATGTAAACTATGCCATTCCTATGCTATTCGCTATTCTCTATTTTCATCTTGTCACGGGTTATATTTACAGTTGCAAAATACCATTGTGCCTGCACCTACATTAGCTTCAGCACTAGGGGAACAACCATGAATAGGACCGATTCTCTGCATAATAGTTCAGAATTAGCTATGTATGTCAGTCTTATCCTTATTTAACTTCGAGGTGATGCGCTTTTAACTTATCAATACATTTTACTGAAATATTAAGAGCTTAATTTAAATCTGAAGCTGTATCTAAAGTATCTTTTTTTTAAATACAGATTGAGAAATTAAAAAGACACTGTTGTTCTTATAAGTGAAATATTAAACTGCAAAGCTGTGACTCAAAAGAAGTCAAATAGCTAGCACTGACAAAGACCTGGAAATACATCTTTTGAAGGTGTTTTTTTAGTTTGTTCAGGTGGTTTGTTCAGGCTGTCTAAGCTTTTCCAGCTTTGCCGCATATAGATTGTGTCTTAGACTGCAGAATTCATTGATGGCACTCGTAATGCTCTGACTCCCTTTCTGGAAACACTGCATTTACAAGAAACTTCACTACTGACTACCTACCTATGGGTACATTTATGTTATGTTTCAGTTCAGATCAGAAGTACACTTTTGATGTGAATCTCCCAAATCTCACCACTTGCTATACTTCAGTTGACATTTCAGTGCATATATGGGATTTATTTCAGGTGAAACTAGACCTGGATATTCTCTCTGGGCTCACATCTAATGGGATCCAGCCAGTAACAGGCATCAGTCTGCAAGATCAGACTAAAACGAGTTCAAAGTACATCCTCTAGCGGTGTCTGCTGTTGGTATTTCACTTTACATGTCTGCCTCTACAAGGCTGCAGGGCTAGCTAGTGTAAGTATGGCCTTGAAGAACTCATTTAAGGCCTGCCATGTTATTATGAATTTGGGGAGAGCAAAAACCAAAGTACGGCCAGTTTTCTCTCCTCTCGAGATACAGATTATGAAAGTGAGGCTGATGTTCTGCCCGTCCAGCCCATCTTCCTAATTACATTAATATGAATTGAAAAAGAATCTAAAGACATTGCAGTTACAATAGAGCAACTATTAGCAGCTCACATTATGCCTGGTTGAAATGCAGCCATGAACTGATCATGATCCAAGTTGTTTTACACAGCTTAATTCCAAACAAAAATCACCAGCTCCCACCCTCCATAACTAAAATGCGATTTGACACAGACAGGTGTAAAGTCCCACTAAATACAGCAATCGTGGTGCTAGTTAGGCGCAATGAGAACATCTGCCCCATCCTCACTATACTAAAAGATCTACTGGCTGTCTTGCAGTCACCTTCCACTTCTTCATATAACACTGATGTTCTAGAGACAGACAAATGACAAGTGCCACAGAAACATGTTTACACAAATAATAAACAAATACAATATGTTAGGTACTAGCAATTGATATATTTAGGATTTTGATCGCTGGGATGCTTTAATAATTTATTACAACTGCAATTGTAAACTATTACAATTACTGTTTTCTATATCATTGTAGTTAAAATTATATGTGATTTAATAACTTGCTGAATGTTGAATATATTTTTCCACTTATATTTCTTATCTACCCTTTAACTTATTTGCTTACCAACTGCAGTGTTAAGCTATTCTCCTAAATGGCCATTCAGCTGCATGAGCTACATGATTGACTGATTGATGGTGTGCTCAGTTCAAACACAGATGATCACAGCTTGAAAAAAGAATAATTAATAGAAGCAAAAAACCTGTGGTGATCAAATGAATGGATTATCATCCCTCTAAGGAAGTTTTTCTTTTTTTCAACCGATACAAATAACAAAATATCAAATTCACCAAGCTTATTTTTAAAAACAAAACAAAAAATGAGTTTCTGTGTTCATCTCTCCTATTTTTTTACCCACCAAGTTGTGTTAAACTATTTCAATTCACAACTTATTGCTGAGCCAATTCATTAGATGACTTCATTCACAGAGAAGTTCTGAAGTCTTTATTCAACATTTACTCACATCTTAAGACTGAGGTCTCAGTAACATTGTCAAAACCTGGCTCTGTTATAGTTAAGAGAGTGACAATCCCACTTAAACGATATTTGGATCAGCTGAAATAAGCCAAATATTGTTAAAATTTCCCTTATATTTGTAGCCAATTCCATTAAACAGCAGCTTAGGTCTCAAACCTTCATTTTTTTAAATATAGCTGTAGGCAAGAGGGAAAAGACTAAAGGTCACCAAAATTACTTGCATATTAGTTTGTAACATTCAGTACTACCTGGAACTAACATTTTTTTTTGTTTATATACAGGCAAAATTTCATGACATGTTAAAATGACAATGGTCTTTGGCAGAAGTTTGTACTAACAGAAAGGGAAACGTGTATAAAGTCCTAAAACAATTACAGGGAGGCACAAAAGGCTGTGTATTACGTTAGAAGCAGTTATTCTAGTACCTGGATGCCATTCTGACTGTATCTATCCTGGCAAGGCCAGTGACCCACTTAGTCACCTTTAAATCCCCAGGCAAAGGGATAGAGAGAGAGGCACATCTGAGACTGAGGCCACTCAAATAGACTGGCCCTGTCCACACTGCCTGGTGTTCAGCCTAGTCTCCTCCCAGCTGTGTGTGGTACTTCCATGGTTCTTAAGCATAATTTTTGCTTTTGTGTTTTTTTTTTTTCCAGATCCAAGCACTAAAATAGTATGAGGGCTTTGTTTCAGCGCTCCAGAGTGGTATTTATAGTATGATGTGCATGTTCCATTTTGTGTGTATGGTATGGGCACTGTGTACAGGCATTTGAGGGTATGGAAGACTTGGTGGGATAGAGGGGGCCAAAAGTGGTGTAGTCATATGTCTGTTTTTCCTCTATGGACGAATAAAAATTATAATGGACATTACCTTTTTTTTTAACAAATGAATTTTTAGAGTAATTTTCTGATATAAATAATTGAGACAAGAAACTAAATAGATTTTAAAATAAATTTTTTAAATGTATATAAAAAGAATTATAAGAGTTGTTTGCATGCAGTGGAAAGAAATTTTAATATATGGCCTGGATGGTCCCTTCCAGCCCTGTCTTTCTCTGCTTCTGACAGTTTTTTCTTTTTCCCTGCTACCATCTTCTTTCATTGTTCATCTGTGCCCTGAGCCTGGCATCAAAGAGCATTATTTACTGAGGTGAATGCAACTAAAAGTTTGAATGGCATTTCAAAGGGATTCAAAGCAGTTGCTCTTGAGTGGCTCCAGGTGAATAGTTTCACATAGTGAATTGTTTCGAGAATAGTTTGTTTCTTTGCTCTGACCTTTTTATTTCTTCTGTCTCTCTGACTGACTTTTACTCACTGCAGAAATATAAAGAGAGGACCAAGCTGAAATGAGCACAGAAGGGAAAAGGCAAGTGTGAGGAGACAGGTGAAAAAGCAGATGTTTTTAAGAACTGGAAAAGTAGTAATTACAATAAAATGTGGCGACAATGTCCTTACAGATACCTCTAACCAGAAAACACAAAATTCCAATAAACACTAACTTTTATGTTACTTTAAAGGTGTTAATCTTTAACCTTGGAGTAAAAAAACTCATTCTCACATGGCTATAGTTTGTCTCAGAAAGTTTCTCTTTACTTTTAGTTTCCCAGCTTTGCACCTGAATCTAAAACAGCATTAGGTCACAGTAAATGATCAAAAGTAGCCAGGGTAATTTTGTACAGCTTAAATCAATGCTTGGGTCTGATCTGTGAAGATGATCATGATACGTGCCTGAACTCTCACTGACACTTGAAATTTGCAGTGTACTGACTTGATAGTTGCTTGTACATGTGATGAATCAGCATTAGCAGACACAATAGATTTCTTACATCTGTTACTATGCATCATTGAATGAATTTATGATTAGCGTTTGTGTTCGGGATATAGCTGGCTAAATAACAGATGTCAATGTCCTTAGTAGGATATTCAAAGTAGTTTGGAATTCAGTGGCGGCAGCAGCGAAAAGCGGCGGCAGCAGCGAAAGCGGCGGCAGCGACTTGAGGTTAGTGCGGGGGCGAGGGCGACATCGGGCTTAACCAGGCGGTTTTTCGTACTCTGGGCCCCCCCTGAGCCCCCCGCGAGCATCAGTCCCGAGCTGCTTCCCTCTGACCCCGGACCCGGACCCAGAGGTTCCCGGCAACAAATCAGGAGAGGAGGGGGCGTAGCCGGAGGCACCGCGGAGGCACCGCGGGCGATTTAAATGCTCCACCCCCTGTTATCATTGATAAAGAGCCTCCTGGAGGGCAGGGTCCCTGCCCAGACGGCAGAGGGTGAGGGAGACTCAGCAGTGCCTGTGTGAATCTGCAGTGACTGGGTGTGTCCCAGGGCAGGAGTGGCTACAGTTGTTTGCAACTCGTTGGGGAGGGCACTGACTCCCTCCCAGTGCACAAGGCGAGGAAGGTGCCAAGGAGCTGTGAACCAGGGGTATCACCAACAGGTATTTCCCGGTTCAGTGAAAGAACAATGGTATCTACCCGGTGGAAGAAGACCAAAATGGATGTGGGAACCCAGACAGAGCTCCCACGGAAGGAGGCGATGGTGCAGGTTGCGGGCTGCAGGGAATGCTACACCGTCTCTGTGGTGTCAGGGGGCTGTGTGCGCTGTGAGCAAGTAGATGATCTGCTTGGCCGAGCGGCACAGCTGCAAAGCCAGGTTGAAAGGCTTCAAGCCGAAGTAGAAAGGCTTAGGAGCATTCGGGAGGCTGAGATGGAGATAGACTGGTGGAGCCAGGCTCTGCCCTCCCTGCAACAAAAATGGGAGCACCTGCCGGAGAGCTCCCAGGATCGAGGGACCCCTGTACTCTGCCCCTCTCAGGTGGAAAACAATAACCTAGAGGAGAGGAGTGAGTGGAGGCAAGTCTATGGCTGTGGCAAAAGGCGAGTGCCCTCCTTGCCTACCTTGCCTCCACAGGTGCCTCTGAGCAATAGATATGAAGCCCTAGTGGAATACAGCCGGTCCAATGGGGATGTGGTGGAGAGGCAACCTATATCAGAGGTCCCACCACAGTCAGAAAAACCTGACGGGCGTATAGCTACCTCCTCCACAAGGAAGAAGAGAAGAGTTTTAGTGGTTGGAGACTCCTTCCTAAAGGGATCTGAGGGCCCAATATGCAGAGCTGACCCCCATCACAGGGAGGTCTGCAGCCTGCCTGGAGCCCGAATCAGGGATATCACCAGGCAACTCCCCAACCTGGTGAAGGCCACAGACTACTACCCCCTGCTGATCTTCCAGACAGGTGGGGAAGAAGCTGCATTCCGTAGTCTGAGGGGGATGAAGAAAGACTACAAGGCCCTAGGATGGTTGGTGAAAGAGTCTGGGGCACAAGTTGTTTTCTCCTCCCTCCTTCCATTTTCAGGTGATGACGTTGTTTGGAATAGTAGGATTCTCTCTATTAACGCCTGGCTACGAGACTGGTGCTACAGGCAGGGCTTTGGGTTCTTTGATAATGGCTGGTTTTATAAGACAACAGGCGTGACAGTGATACATGGGAAAGGTTTATGTCGTAGGGGCAAAAGGGTTCTGGGACAGGAATTAGCAGGGCTCATTCGGAGAGCTTTAAACTAGACTCGAAGGGGGATGGGGTGGTAGCTGGGCTTGCACCACTGGGGCAATGCTCTAGTGTTGAGGTAGACCAGGAGGCCCCCCATCCCCCTGGGGTGAAATCAGGGGGTGAATCTGGGATGAAATCGGTGTGCCCAGCTCGCTCCCTGAAATGCCTGTACACCAATGCACGCAGCATGGGGAATAAGCAGGAGGAGTTAGAAATCCGTGTTCGGTCGGGGGGCTATGATCTAGTGGCAATTACAGAGACTTGGTGGGACGCCTCGCATGACTGGAATGTGGTCATGGATGGCTATGTCCTGTTCAGGAAAGACAGTTGCTCTTTATGTGAGTGAGCAGCTAGAATGTATTGAGTTCTGTCCAGAGGCGGATCAGGAGCGAGTTGAGAGTTTGTGGGTGCGAATTAAGGGGCAGGCTGGCAGGGGTGATACTGTTGTGGGTGTCTATTACAGGCCACCGGATCAGGATGAGGAGGGTGATGAGGCCTTCTACAGGCAGCTGAGAGCAGTCTCGCAATTACAGGGTCTGGTTGTCGTGGGGGATTTCAACTACCCTGATATTTGCTGGGAGGCCTACTCAGCCAGCCATCCTCAGTCCAGGAGGTTCCTCCAGTGCATTGATGATAACTTTCTGATGCAAATGGTGGATGAGCCAACTAGGAGAGGAGTGCTGCTGGATCTTATCCTTACTAACAAGGAGGGTCTGGTTGAAGAGGTGAAGGTTGAGGGCAGCCTTGGTTGTAGCGACCATGAGATGGTAGAGTTCAGGATCTCATGTGGCAGGAACAGAATATCTAGCAGAATCACAACCCTGAACTTCAGGAGGGCCAACTTTGGCCTTTTCAAGCAATTGCTAGGGGAAATCCCATGGGACAGGGTACTAGAAGGTAAGGGGGCCCAAGATAGTTGGTTAGCGTTCAAGGACTGCTTCTTCCGAGCTCAAGATCAGAGCATCCCAACAGGTAGGAAGTCAAGGAAGGGTACCAGGAGACCTGCATGGTTGAACAGGGAACTGCTGGGCAAACTCAAGTGGAAGAAGAAGGTGTACAGATCGTGGAAGGAGGGGCTGGCCACTTGGGAGGAATATAAGTCTGTTGTCAGAGGATGTAGGGAGGCAACTAGGAAAGCTAAGGCCTCCTTGGAATTAAACCTTGCAAGAGAGGTCAAGGACAACAGAAAGGGCTTCTTCAAATACATTGCAGGTAAAGCCAACACTAGAGGCAATGTAGGCCCACTGATGAATGAGGTGGGGGTCCTGGAGACTGAGGATAAAAAGAAGGCAGAGTTACTGAATGCCTTCTTTGCCTCTGTCTATACTGTTGGAGGCTCTCCTGAGGAGCCCTGGACCCCTGAGGCCTCAGAAGAAGTCAGGATAGAGGAGGAATCTGTCTTGGTTGATGAGGGCTGGGTCAGGGACCAATTAAGCAACCTGGATGTCCATAAATCCGTGGGCCCTGATGGGATGTACCCGCGGGTGCTGAGGGAGCTGGCGGAAGTCATTGCTAGGCCACTCTCCATCATCTTTGCTAAGTCGTGGGCAACGGGAGAGGTGCCTGAGGACTGGAGGAAAGCGAATGTCACTCCAGTCTTCAAAAAGGGCAGGAAGGAGGACCCGGGTAACTATAGACCGGTCAGCCTCACCTCCATCCCCGGAAAGGTGATGGAGCAACTTGTTCTTGGTGCTGTCTCTAGGCACATCAAGGATAGGGGGATCATTAGGGGCACTCAGCATGGCTTCACCAAGGGGAAGTCTTGCTCAACCAACTTGATAGCCTTTTATGAGGATGTTACCCGGTGGATAGATGATGGTAAAGCTGTGGATGTGGTCTATCTCGATTTCAGTAAAGCGTTTGACACGGTCTCCCACAGCATCCTCGCAGCTAAACTGGGGAAGTGTGGTCTGGATGATCGGGTAGTGAGGTGGATTGTGAACTGGCTGAAGGGAAGAAGCCAGAGAGTAGTGGTCAGCGGGACAGAGTCCAGTTGGAGGTCTGTGTCTAGCGGAGTTCCGCAAGGGTCGGTTCTGGGACCAGTTCTGTTCAATATATTCATTAATGACTTGGATGAGGGATTAGAGTGCGCTGTCAGCAAGTTCGCTGATGACACAAAACTGGGAGGAGTGGCTGAGATGCCGGAAGGCTGCGCAGCCATTCAGAGAGACCTGGACAGGCTGGAGAGTTGGGCGGGGAGAAATTTAATGAAATATAACAAGGGCAAGTGTAGAGTCCTGCATCTGGGCAAGAACAACCCCATGTACCAGTACAAGTTGGGGACAGAGCTGTTGGAGAGCAGCGTAGGGGAAAGGGACCTGGGGGTCCTAGTGGACAGCAGGATGACCATGAGCCAGCAGTGTGCCCTTGTGGCCAAGAAGGCCAATGGCATCTTGGGGTGTATTAGAAGGGGTGTGGTCAGCAGGTCGAGAGAGGTTCTCCTCCCCCTCTACTCTGCCCTGGTGAGGCCGCATCTGGAGTATTGTGTCCAGTTCTGGGCACCTCAGTTCAAGAAGGACAGGGAACTGCTAGAGAGAGTCCAGCGCAGAGCCACGAAGATGATTAAGGGAGTGGAACATCTCCCTTATGAGGAGAGGCTGAGGGAGCTGGGTCTCTTTAGCTTAGAGAAGAGGAGACTGAGGGGTGACCTCATTAATGTTTATAAATATGTAAAGGGCAAGTGTCAAGAGGATGGAGCCAGGCTCTTCTCAGTGACATCCCTTGACAGGACAAGGGGCAATGGGTGCAAGCTGGAACACAGGAGGTTCCACTTAAATTTGAGGAAAAACTTCTTTACTGTAAGGGTGACTGAACACTGGAACAGGCTGCCCAGAGAGGTTGTGGAGTGTCCTTCTCTGGAGACATTCAAAACCCGCCTGGACGTGTTCCTGTGTGATATGGTCTAGGCAATCCTGCTCCGGCAGGGGGATTGGACTAGATGATCTTTCGAGGTCCCTTCCAATCCCTAACATTGTGTGATTCTGTGTGATTCTGTGTGATTCTGTGTGATTCTGTGTGATTCTGTGTGATTCTGTGTGATTCTGTGTGATTCTGTGTGATTCTGTGTGATTCTGTGTGATTCTGTGTGATTCTGCGATTCTGTGATTCAGTTGTCCATCTCCTTTTGAAAGTATGTCTTGATTCTCCTGTCATAATTAATATTTCAGAGTCAACTACTCTTTTACGAAAGTTCTTTCAGAGTTTCAAGTTTCCTGACTATTATTTCACAAAACATTCACAACATTCAGGCCACTGGTTTTAAATCTATGTATCTCCTGAGGACAAGAGATACAGTGGTATGGAGTCATGAGATACTAAAGCATCTGACAGGGGGAATATAGGGAATTTTTAACAGGTCCAGAAAATCCATGGAGAATGTTTATGGTTACAAAATGTGGGTTTTTTTCCAAATCACAAAGCTGAACACTACAGCTGTGACACTACATGCTCACCATTATGTTCTTCTATAGAGCTCCTAATAAATTTAACTGATGAAGGACCCTGCATTAGAAAAAAATGTGTTCACTGCAGTATTTGTAGTTGTCTGTTTCCACCACCTTATATTCAAATGCTTGAATTAGTGGAGGAGAGTTCAGTAAGAAAATGTGTTTTGTAACTTTAGAATTAACTTAAAGTTTAATGAAAAAAGGAATAGAATATTTTTTAATCATGTCAGATAAAGTAATTTTTAAGTGAAATTTGCATGCTAAATATTTCTAAAAATGCAGCACATAACCTAATGCAGTGTTATTTAGGGAAATTCACTGTTCCTTTTAATCTTGAGAAGGATACAGTGAGAATTAAGAAATGCTTTGTTAAACAGTTTTCTTACCTAAAGATTTGTCCTGCTTATCAAATGCTGCATTGTTCCACATCTTCTATATATTTATTATTTTCTCATTGTTCTTCTGAACAGCTTTTGGACATTGTTTCAGGGCTGTTTTACTGACAGAAATTCTTGAAACAGAATTGTCTTTCAATGCACTGCTAAAAGATGTTCATTTAAGGTGAACAACATCTGGGATATCTTCCCCTGTTGACTGATTGACAATAATGCTGAAGAAAGGATTTGCTTTTGAGCTTACTATTTCACAGTCAAAAAGCTTGCCAGATCCAATAAATCTGCATTTACGCTTAACTGTTCCTTGCATCTTTGCTTTCTGTGTTATAGAACAAATTCAGGAAAGCAAACTTGAGCTAAAAGCTACAGACCATTATTTCTGAAGTCTCCTTATTAGACTTTAGATTTAAAATAATTTGCACACCATCAGCAATGATATTTTGTTGTGCTTTCTAAGGTTGTCTCTCTCCACTCCACATGATCTGCATGTTTGTGTGTGATTTCTGAAGAAATGGTGTGGATCACAAATGCCATACTAGTGAGGAAGAGGGGGAGACAGTCATTTATGCCTTTCTCAGAGTAAAACTCTTTTGTAGAGCTGTGCTGGTGAGATAAAAGTGAGATAAAATTTTACTGACATCTTAGTAGTTAGAAAATGGATTTTCTTCTTCGTTCCAAGACAATTCTCTCCCATAAATTCCCTAGATGCTGGAGAGAAAATTTCATAAGCAGAGGTATATATGGTAACAGGTAAGTGAGAAGAAGTAATGGGAAAGCAATATAGAATCCTTGGCTTTTAAAATAACAATTAAAAAACAGTACACAAACCTCATCCCATGATTATGTCAAAGAAAGAAGGTAATGCTTAGAAAACTACTTTACTCTTGATTCATTCCCTGAACATCCTTCTTCACTCCTGAAAAATGTGCTGAAAATTGCACAACATTGTTTGTACTGTCTGAAATGCAAACAGAAACAGGAATTTCATAAAAAGCTGTGTGTTAACTACAACTAAGAAGTAATTTCAAAATACCCGATAGATAACACATTTATTCCACTTTAAGGGTTACAGTGGGCCTTTCAGAGGACAGAGATAAGCTATATGAGATAAACTACTAAAGATAAGAAACATAAATTGATCTGTGTCAAATTTAAGCTTTAAATTTTATTATTTTTTCCAGGTATAAACTTTTAAAAAAGGCAATTTCTTCAGAAAAGTAAAGTCTTCTTACTTAAAAAGTACTTTATGGGGCTTTGACTTCACTTTTGCAGTACTGAAGTCAAAGTGAATAACAAGTTTCTGGCTTTTTTTCTTCTATGAATACTTTTGGACAACCTGATCATTAGCCTTTCAATCATCTCATGCTGTACAGCTCAGTTTACAGGAACTCCCCTGTATCTCCATGGCCATGAAGTTTAAACAGTAAATGTTAAATGAACTGCATGAGTCATGAACCTATTTGACATTTTGACTGAAACAATTAAAAGGAATTTGTAGTGAGCTCTTCTCTGTAACAACAAATTCAAGAATCTGTCAAGAATCTGTTCAAGATAAGGAGAAAAGCAGTGAGAGTAAATAAAGAGAATGAGGTTTGGATTAAGGGTTATCTCATTTTTGCATGTTTTCCAGAGAATGAAAAAACAGAAGAAAATTAGAATCTCATTTTGCCAGAAGCAAATTTGAAAATTAAATGTCCCCTTGCTTCTTTTCTTTTTTTTTTTTTTTAATTTAGAATTTACATTTCTTTCACTTCAGTAACAAGCTGTTCTTCCAGGTCAGGTAGGAATTCAGAACATACAGCTTTAATAGAGAGCCCCTGGCTCTTAAGGTGGTAAAAATTTATGTAGGAGTAGCCTGTCTACCTCTCCCACTGGACTACAAACAAACAGAAAGGGATATTACCATATTTAAGTTACAGTAAGAAAGAAAAAAGAACACCACCATTAAAATGGAGTCACTTCACTTCATATATATATTTATTAATTAGACTGGAAAAAAGGAAATGAAATGGTGTACTCTTGAGACAACTATTTAATCTCCTGCTCTGAATCACCCACTGTTGCAGCCTTTCTCTCTCATGGTTGATTATGTAGGTACCCATAGAGATCAGTCTCTTAACTTAGGCATCTTGAATTACATCCCTAAGTTTGGGAAGTTCAAGTTTACCCTTCTCCCAAAGTTTTCACACACTATAAATTTATTTCTTCTTTTTTAGGCACAAATAATTACTCACTTGACACCAAGAGTAACGACAATGTAACTGCAGTATAAAAGAATGATTGCTCACTGTGCTTTCTTTCTTTCTTTAGTAATGTGCTGAATACTTACTTTTAGTGACTCCTTGGTCTGTGTCAGTGGTGCTGGTTATTGATACTTTGCAAATGTCAATGTAATGTCAAAATAGGTGTTCGTGGAAGAAGCTGATATTTCATGTAGTGTACAATATAAAACTCCAGCTTAACAGTATTAGTCTATCATGGAAACATGGTCAGTAACAAAAAAATAAATTGAGTGTAAACCAGAAAACATTGTCTGTCTGTTTTAATAATTTATCTGATTTTTTCCTCTGAAGCTTTATCTAGAAAGCAGAATTGTGAAGATATTTCTCAGGCCTGAAGGAATTATCAACAACATATCAATAGTTCTTATCTCATATAGAGTAGCAGAGGGGAAAAAAGAAGAAAAAAAAGAGAATCTATCATTTAAAGTAAGTTTGCAAACAAGACTCTAGATGGCTCTTAAGCAATTACATAAAATCATGAGTCCTGTAGTAGAAACAAATAGCCCATGATGTTAGGACAGAAGTAGGGCTAGCAGGCGAAAAATAAAAAGAAACAAAAGAATGCAGTAAAAGATTCGTCAAAACATGATACAAAATCATTTTCCCAAAAAAATCTCATATAGACTCAATTGTTTTCAATACTACACTAGATATTTCAAGAGGGAGATATATAATTGTTGGGAGAGAGCAATGCTACACACTCATAGAAGTCATAGCATTAGCACACCAAAGCAATTCGAGGAGTACCACTCCAAGACGCAATGTGTGAACAGGAAAAGTATGTTGCACGGAATATTTTGACACCCTGTTTTTTTTAAGGTAGCAAATTAGAAAGAGTAAATTCTATATGTCTCTGCAGGATGTTGGCTTCTTCTCTGTATGAACAGAAATTTCATTGCAACAACTTTTCCTGAGCTGTAAACTCAGTATATTATACATAACCTGCTGTTTTAAGATGTCTTCACTCACATCCTAACAGAGCTCTTAATTCTACTTCAACTAGAGCCATTATCTCGGAATACAAGGGGCAAAATAACACGCATTTGACAGTTGTCTGGAAATGGTTTGCTCATATTTTTTTGCCCATATTTCCTGCCCATATGTTTTTGTACAGATTAGGAAGTCTGAAATGTGGATTTCAAAGCCACCATGCTCTGAATGCCCAGAATGGACCTAATATCTTCAGAACGGAAAGAAGATTTGCTGGCTAAGAGTGTGTTTTTCTAGCACACTAATAATTCCTATTGTATTTCCTGAACTTACCCTTATTTACAAATATGATCATTTTGATATTTATTTGGAGTATAATTTTCTGCAGCCTGGATTTTCACATAATTATTTGAGCTAGTTTTACTGGTCACTTCATCCACTTCCTCTTCTTCATGTTTCCATTGTGCTTCACAGCAGAGAGAACCCGTCCCTTTCAGACCAATGACATAGTCCGTATGTCAGCACAAACTACCTTTGGTATAACTGATTCTTCTCCAGAGATATGGGGGTGTATTATTTTGTTTCTGGTTCTCTGCTATGTTTTTCTTATTTAACCTCTTTATGTGCAAGCTTTTGGACTCCGAGACTATCCTTGTTATGCTTATTTGTAATTCTTATTACAACGAAAGCCTAAACTTGGAATATCATAGCCTGGCCATAATATGTGAACAGTACAAAAGTAACAGGAAATACTTCTGAGGAAGAGTTTAATAAATGCACACTTGATTTAAGGCAGGGTATTTCTGATTTTGAAAATCTGATTAATGAATGAATGATGTTTGATGAGTTGTTGATCCAGCTGTATTTTATCTTGGTGGGATGAGACATTAAGTCTTTCTAGCTGAATATGAGAAGAGAGACATGCAATACAAATGACAAAGTCACATTAAAGATGAGATAGAAAAGGAATTAAAAAGTGAGAGAAAGTGAAAGCTTTTTATGTAAGATGTTTCAGCACACAATACTTCCATAATGAAGCTCTTGACAAAAAACAGAGTTTCATTTTTCATTGGTGTCAAAACACCCTTGGTTACTTCCTTCGAGCTGTTTTATTCAAAAGAAAGATCATGCAGTTTACAAAATAATGCCATTAAAACAAATGCTCAGGGCATTTTTTCTTTATCTGCTTAGAACTGTTTGGATCAGGTAATACCTAGCCAGCAAGCAAAGATTGTGCTGCATTTAACGGGGGTCACAGCTTTCATTATTTGGCAACTGCAGTAATTTAGGAAAGCAGATGACTGAAGCCTCCTTTTACTCTTTAAATGTTTTGCTTAATCTTTTAAAGACAAAGGAGAAATACTTCTCTCTTCCACATCACTTACCTCAATGATCACTTAAGCATAAAATTAGAGAAAAGAGAAGAAAATCAAGGATGCTGTCAACTCCTAAGCACTATGCTAATGAAATCACTGCCTTCTGCATATGCTTTTTGCATAAAATTGTCTCCAAGTCTTAAAATAGCTTTTTCAACACAGTTCTTCTGACATTATTCTTTCATTAAATCATTGCCTGGTTAATTGTATCCTATTGTTGATAGCAATCCGTTGATGCTCTATTTTCTTTTTATCAAGTAAAAGGTCACATCAACTGAAACCTGCTATTAAGCAAATAGCAAAGAAATTGAAAGCAGTAATAATAGTCTCTGTCTGCATACACAAGGTTGATGATGAAATGAAGGTAGAAATATACATTTAAAACTAACCCATGTAAAAATATTGCAATATCTGAAGAAAATATTATATGATAAAATTCTCTGTTTATACATAAAAAGAAGCAGAACTGAATTTATAGCAATAATGAAAACTCTATAGTTTGTCATTGGAGAAAATATAGTATTGCTATCTACCGTATTTGTGTCTTGATAACTGTTGATTAACTACCTTAGGAACTCAGTTACACTTATAAATAGTTCAGCTTATAATTATCTTAAATTGAGTGCTCATTAGGGAATTTGGCTTGGAGCAGGAATATATTACTAACTCTCATGAGAAGGGGGGATATTTTACTCTTCACTTCTTAATTATCTGTCCTTAGCAGTTATCTGCCATTGTCATAAATACACATACTTCAAAAGAAAGAAAGTAATATAACTTAAGAAGAACAGCAAGTTACACAGCACAACCATCAGACAATGTCAGTCACAGAGTGGGATTCACTATACATTATATATTTTGCTTCCCTAGCAGTTTCAAAAAAAAGTGAAATGAAAAAATTTTTTCCAGGTATCCTGAAACAATTACGTTTCTTAGAAAATACATGTACTGGTTTCATTAGGATTTTGTTTCAGTTTGTGGCCAGCCATGGTGATCAGGGCCATTAGCAGTTAAATCCAGAGCAGCTGACCAATAATTAACACTGAAAATTTGAACAAAATTCTCTCCAGCACAGTTAAATATCTGTCTATAATTCTGTCTGAAACCTACTGAGGTACAGTTTGATCTAAATGAAGTTATGGGGCTTCCAAACCGGAGCTTGCCAATTCCCTCGGGGCTGTTGGGCATCTATGCAGAATTGCCAGCCCCACTCTTCCAGCTCATGCTTCTCTGCTCTGCCAGCATTTAAAAAAAATCAAATTTAAGAAATATTTGTGACCAATATTTATTATACGTGATGATTGTTTACGTGGCACCATACCCTGAGATCCAGATGTTGAACTGATAGATTGTTAGATGCAGGCTTATACATTGAATATGAAGAATATTTGTTTCCCTAAAATCTTCTAAAGAACTGTCATACTTCAGTAAGTGAAGTAATCTGTGAGAGCAGTATCTTGAAATAAATTGTTAGGAAACTAATAGGCTAACTTCAATACCAATCATTAAATGTATGGGAAACTGTGCTCTTGAAGACCAGAGCATGAGGCAGGACTTGTAAGAACAGCACACTGGGTCAATTCAATGGTGGCATATTCTTCATCTCCAGAAGTTCAGCTGAAAATTCTTGGGGGTAAGTAGGTTTCAAACTCTTTATTCTTCATGAAAGGGAGTATTTTCCTTGTTTGAGTCCCAAGAACACATTTTACCATGCAGTCTACAGAGCTAACATCTCAAGACACTCAGAATGTTTTCAATCTCTTCCTCCACTTCTCAGATGGATCCAGTACTGTGACTGAAATGTTACTTTCCTGATACTGGCACTGTCTGCTGCTGCTCACTGGATGTGGTGTCTGGGAAGCAATTTAACAACTGCTAAGGCTATAATCCAACCACACTCTTGACCCTGTGAGTTTTAACAGTTCTTAGTTTGTTTCATTTCTTTCAAAACACATTTTGGTGGATACTTAAGGAGCAGAGGCAACCAGCAGATAAAATGGGGTTATAAGCTGGTTTTACCCTTTTCATTCACAGTTTCACTTCTGTGACTTTAAAATCTGATAGGGAAGCACATTATTGTTAACATTAACAATAATGGTTAACTAGTACATGAAACTCATTACACAGAATTATTTTGCAGCCTATTTATCACAAGAACGAGACTGATGGAACAGATGTGATTATAAAGGATGAGTTCACATTTTCAACAGGTCCCAATTATTAACCTACGAGTGGATCCACTTGTACTGCTTTTAGGCATGTTGACAAACAACTGAAATTAGAGAAGCAAATGAGCTAAGACATGATCACAGCGAATGGGACACAGAGAATGGGAAGAAGGTGAAATATGATGGTAGTGAAAAAAAACCACCACAATAACTCATTTGTGTCAGAACTTGCGACTTAGTGGGTGTGAGCCTCCTCAGCTGAGTGGCGTATAAACAAAAAAGCAGACTGTATGTTATCATAAGGTTATTGAAAACTAAAGCACTCAGATTTTTAAGTAGGAAACGTTTTGTATGGCTGCCCCATATTGGCCTTTGGGATCTGTAAAAGAACTAATCACAGGAATTTAGTTTTGAGGAGAGTGACACACAATTCTATACGACTGCCAAAAAAAGGTGAGAATAGCTTTGAAATATGTTAATAGCAACTACCAACAGGCCTGCTATTAGTCTGGCCATTGTGACAGGTGGCTGTAGTTAGCAAGGGATATTAACACAGGATTTTTTCTGTACTTCACCATATGGTTTCCATTAACATAATACACACAAAAAAAAAGGAAGAATATTTGTCAGCAAGCAAATCTTCCTCTTTAAGTACCTTGTCCAAACCCCAGGTACCTGTGAGATAATTTTGCTGAATAAAACATTATGGCCCACATGCTTTTCCGTGTAATAAGATGTAATGGATATTTTAACAAATCTATGGCATCCTCCTCAGGTTGACACAGTGATATATGCCCTTAATGAGAAAGAACTTCACAGTGCAGTAGATGGCAGTAATAGTTATACAATGTCAAATCCAATAGTACATTACAGAGCCACAGTTTGTCTTTAACAGCCAATAGGACAAAATTAGGGTCCAGCATTAAGAAATTCTCTCCTGTATTGCTAAGCTGCACGTAGTGATCTGTTTCCACACTGTTCTGTTGCATCCAAACAAAACCATTCAAGCTAAGGTAGATGTTCCCTGATTTTGCAATAGCAAATACACCTGTAAAGGTCTGCCTGGAAAAGAATGATTGAGGGGAAAAAAAGATTAAAGGGCTATAAAATTACAAATAACCTAAAGAAGATGAAGAGAAGTTAAGCATTAACCACTGTCCACACAATGCAGGAAGAAGGAGGCATCACATGAAGTGTTGAGGCAGCAGGTTACAAATTAAGAAAAGGAGTATTTTTATCTGCTATATTTAGTTTTTTTGTGGAAACTCATTGACAAAAGATATTGTGGATTCCAAACATTTAGATGAGTTTAAATGGTAGCAAGACAAACTCAGGAAAGAAGAAACTACTGAGGTCTCCTATAAACAAGTATGTTCTTAAAGTGCATATTACTGGCAGCAGGGAACAGAGGAATTATTGCTGGTTTTCCTCTCTTTTGCTGGCCACTGGGGCAGGCTTTTTGGGCTAGACTGTCTCATATTGAATGGTGTTTCCTATGCTCTTAAGAGCTGTGCAAAGAAAGTATACATCAGTCTTTCTAGCACGTTTCAAGTTTTTGTAAAGACTTTTGTAGGAAAGTTGTGGTTTTGTTAGCAATATTGTTAAGGAAATACATAAATTAAACTCCTTTTGGATTAATTCCAGTAGGACCAATGAAGAATGAGCTTCAGATATTGCATTAGAAAAAGGGTCTTTTAGGATTCAAGGAGAGTATGCACAGTACAAATACACTGGAATTTGGACAGGACTTAGATTGTTCATAACCGTAAATGGTACTATAGAAATCATTGCCATCATAAATTTTCAAGTTTGAGAGACTTGCTGCAATAGTATCAAGTTAACTGCACTCTGACTTCGGCTTGCTTAGGTTTTTCCAGTAAAGATATAAACTCTAAACTTATTCATTAAAAAGTTTTATGATATATACATGCAATATGAATAAAAATCACTACCGTGTCAAGAGCTTGCATAAGAGCCTTTGAACTATTATATCTGTACTGAAGTGTCTGTCTAGCCTTAATCTAGTATTATAGGTTATAGACATACTCCTGGATGAAAACAAGAGCTGAACTGTTTTGTAAGTATTAGTTCTAAGTCCAAATTCCTGTACTTCAGGGTTTCAAAAGACTTGTGCAAAGAAGTGAGCCACAATTTTTATTAAAAGCCTAACTATTTCAACACCAGCAATAGGCTGTGGAATCCACCTATCTGTCATGAAACAAACTACAGTAAGGTTATAAAATCAAACAGAATTTTGATGTTGCAGACATCATTAAAGAAGGCATGAATACGAAAGGCAGGACAGAAGAGCAAACCAAATTGAGGAGAGAATGCCTCAAGAAAGTCAATATAATATTGGCTGGATAGAAATTATCTATTTTCAGTTGGAGACTAATCTCATTGCCTCCTAAATTTGAATTATTTCTATCATATGAACATGTTGAATATTAGCAAAATAAAGTTTCTAACACTTCCATTTTGCACTTCAGTATCTTTCGTATACTTAGAGCAACAAGAGTTAGAACAAACCTTTGGATGGGTATCAAAGTGCCTGTCACATTTTGCTATATTTTGAATGCTGTGGTGGATTGTTCATGGGAGGTCTTCAGGCAAAGACAGACTTCGGCAACGATTGGCATTAAGCCTGTTTTGCTATTCTGTCAAAGATTTAGCATGCCATTCAATGTGAGATGATAAATGGTCAATTGAAATTGATCATAATTATTAAAGGTTGATCAGGATGCTGAACTCTAGTAATGAGTTGCGGTTGATGCCAAGTATTTTTGGCTATACTTTCACATGCCATTATTTTGAATGCCCTCAGGACATTCATCAGAATGACAGCTGTTTCTCTGTTAATATACAGAATAATAGATGAGATACAGCAAAATAATTCAGTTGAAGGGTTCTGATGACATCACAATGAAAAAAAAACACAGAGCTCATATCATTTATTATATTAAGAGTATCCAGATGAAGTTATTTTCATGTTTTACTGTAGCCCATTCATTTATTTGCATTATGTGACTGGATGAGAAGTACGATAGCATTTTTTCCCACACAATTGCCTGATAATGTACAACTCTAATCACTTCCCTCCCTGTAATGCATTTGTCTAATGTGATTTTGTTGGGGTTTTTAATATATGTGCCACACAGCGTGCTGGCTGTTTTCTCCTAACCTCAATGAACAAGACAAAGAATTACGTGCCGAAGGACTATTTCTATTGTGGCTCCATTCTCATAACTCCTATGGTATACAGAAGGAAACTCCTTATGAAACAGATACAGCTGTTTCCTTAATCCTCTCGCCCATTCTCTTGCCTCCTGCGCTTTCCAGTGGCAGAAAAACATTGTCTTTACATAACTAATTTAATCTGAATTTTCCAGTTTGCTTTTCCCCCTTTTTCACTGACACAAGTTCATTTGCTTTACAAAAATAAACTTAAAGAGAAAGTGGAAGTTGTTGTACTTTAGGGTCTTAAAGAATAGACAGGCTTTCTGTTAACTCATAAAAGTGACGTCAAATTCCCCCACTGCTAATTTGAAAAATTAAAGAAGCTGATTAATTTTGCACAGCAGATTCAAGATAATGTTAGAAGACCACGCGAAGATCACAGGGTTGTATAGATGCCTTCATCCTATTTCATGAAAGCTTATGTACCTAAATGGGACTGAGAAAACTGCAGAAACTGCATGTTTGTGGCCCCCACTGTTAGCATAATTTAAAAATGTCCCCAGAACCAGTTTTGCGTAAAGTCTGTAAGATCCAGCCCACAGACATATTGAGATACTTCACTGCTAAAAGTTCCATCAAGTTCTCCTAACAAAACCAATGCACCTTGACTAACCGTTACCAAATACGTTACCTGTGGGGTTTTTTCCATTAAGGTCAGGAGAAAATGCCTTAGTGGATCTGGGCCTAGTCTCATTTTCAGAAAGAGACTTTGGGATGTAAGAGCTTGCTGCCTTAGTGTGCAGGCTAGATTTTCAAATGCATTCAGATAGCTATACATATAGCTATACAGAGGTTCCCTCTGTAATTCCTGAAAGCATTATGGAGGATATATGCCTGTCTCTCACATTACCATATTTTTGAAAATGCCTCTTTATCTTTAACTGGATAGACTTTTTATTTAATCTAACCCTTGATCAGCACTTGAAAAAGTTATGAAAAATCATTAGAGTAATTTCTGAAAAATCTGTGTCAAATAAAGTTTGTTGAAACAGACACCACAGGCAAAGGCTGCAAGACCTGCAGCAATAACTTGCCTTAGTAATCATCTTTACTTATTTTAAATATGATTAATCAAATAATGAATGCCACAATTAGACAAAGGGATTAATCTTAGATTTACAAATAAATACAATTACATTTAAGAATCATGGGACTGAAAAAACACTAAAATTCTGAATCCGTTTACAGAAAATGAGTTAGAAATATGTGTGAGAACTTATGTCATACACCATGTATCTGGACAAGCTTAAGTAATATGATGACAAAGTTCTTTTAAAGCCAAATATATTTGTCTTCAATGGAATAATAATCCTTTTCTAATGAATTAATTCATGCTTTGCATTAAAAGAAAATGTTCATACGTAATCAAGGAAAGAAAACTGCAACAAAATATTAAGAAGTCATTACAAATTTGAAAGTACATTTATTTTCATTTCCATTAATGGACATAAAAATAAGGTTTTAATTTATTACTGTACAACTAAAGAAAATTAACCCATCAATACATTCCATAAAGTATTGTTCTTTGGTTATGTAATGAATAAAAATTAGACTAGCGCTCCTTTAGAAGACGTAAATGAATGAATTAGGTTTTCTCCCTGCCATCTTGCTAAAATAATAACTTAGTTCTCCCTGACAATCAGGATTTTTCCTCACAACACTAGTATCGCACCGATCAAGTGGAAACTGAATGTTTCACAACAAAACTAAAGCCAAATAAAAAGCTAATAAAACTACTATCCCAATCAGATAAAAAAAGGCTCTACTCTATAAGTTAAGTAATGTCAACTCATCTAATTAAATCAAGGTACAACCTGTCTCTTTTGAAGTTTTGTCACCAACTTCAGTACAATCAGGATTTCATGTGCTTTCTAGAAACAGAAATGTATGCCCTCTTTCTGGAGACATCAAAAAGAAAAATCTCTGTAGGTCTGAAAAAAAGTCTCTTTAGACTGCCAATCTAAAATAGTTAATAACTGACCAGAAGGACCTGTCATCCTGTTTCAACACACCTTATTTTAACTAATCTCATTCTGTTTCTGTGATAAGCTTTAAAAAAATAATTTTTCATTTGGTAAAGTTACATGATAAAATTGAGATATCAGGTAATGCTATAATCTAAAACATGGCTGTTCTGTTATTGAAATGCAACACAACACACTGGGTAAAATACTATCCTGTTTTGAAGGATAAGGGTACTTAGGACAAAACATTGGCTGAACTATCAGAAGCTATGTTTTTTGGTGCCACCTTAGAGAGACCACTCACCACAGGGAATTAAAAAAAAAGGAAAAAAAAGAGAAGAGGATGATGCTACCCTTCAGCAGGATGAGCTGGGACCATCCATGAAGTTTTCCTGGCAGCCATGTCTTCACTTTACATAAGAACAGCTCTCTTGCTTGTCAGCAGGTGGAAAAGGAGGTTGCTCTGGTCCCTTTGTCTCTGGGATGACAAACTCTTGTGTTGAGTAGCGGCCAAGAGGTGAGCAGTGCCACATCCTAAAAGCAAAGGAGGATTTTAGCTGTTTGGATTGCTAGTAATAAGTCTGACCTCTCTTAAACTTCTCTGCTACAGCTCCTTCCCACAATTTTATCAGGTAGGCTATTTCATCTGCTGTCACTTGCCCTTGTTATAGCCCCAGAACTCCTACTCAGAGGCTAACTTGGGCTATGTTTTCCTCTTTGGAACAAAGGCGCTCACTGGAAGGGTCATTACTCCGTTCTTCCCATGCCCGTGGGTCCCACCACTCCTCTCCCTCCTGCATACCAAGCCAGCCTGTGCACAGTTACATAGTCAGAGGCTTCTCTGCTATTCACATCCATAAAGGAGGGGAGGAATGCTTTCATATCTGCTGTTGAGTTTGGTACTTCTAGACGTTTGATTGCTTAACTGCAAAAAATTAATCCTCTCAATCCTGTCCTTTGTAATGGGCCCAAGAGGAGGCACATTTTTCTCATTACAGAGGGCAGCCACTGGAGGTGAATTCCTGGCCTTGTTGAAATCAATGGCAAACTTCCATCAACTGACTTGTTCATCCCCTTAATCCTCCTTTAATACTCTGTAGGGCTACATCAAATGCAATCCTTTGAATGGTACCCAGGAAAGAAGGGGAAACCAGTGCAAATATTGGAGTGTTATGTAATGCATTCTCTCTCACTCATCCCACCTGGCAGATGAACCGCCACCGCCTGAATGGTTTGTAGATATGGCTTTTGACTTCTCTTTAAGTGTCGCCCTCTTCAAAGTGCATTGCAATATTCTAAATCCCAAGTCAAAAAGGTCTGGTTCATTGTCAAACTATCCTGAAAAGAGAAAAACATGCATTTTTATCAGACATTCTATGACAAAAATAAATTTCAAGAAAGCAAAGATCAACTTACTTTGCCACTTTAAGCTCCAGCTCTATATAAGGCATATTGAAGATGATATTCTTTAGCTCTAAGGACAAAGAAATAATTTTTAAAAAGGACAAAATTGTCATAGAATCATAGAATCCTTTTGGTTGGAAATGACCTTTAAGATCATCAAGTCTGACTGTTAACTTAGCACTGCCAAGTCCCCTACTAAACCATGTCCCTAAGCACCACATCTACTCGTCTTTTAAATACCTCCAGGGATGGTGACTCAACAACTCCCCTGGGCAGCCTGTTCAAATGCTTGATAACCCTTTTGGTGAAGAAATTTTTCCTAATATCCAATCTAAACCTCCCCTGGCGCAACTTGAGACTGTTTCCTCTTGTCTTATCACTTGTTACCTGGGAGAAGAGACTGACACCCACCTCATTACGACCTCCTTTCAGGTAGCTGTAGAGAGCTATAAGGTCTCCCCTCAGACTCCTTTTTTCAACAACCCCAGTTCCCACAGCCGCTCCTCATAAGACTGTGCTCTAGACCCTTCATATCTTTCTTTACATACTTCCCTGGTGTCACTAGCTTCATTTCTGTCTTGTTTGTGAATTAATCACCTTCCAGTTAATCACAGTCCAAATTTCAGTTGGTCACTGAGGAAAACATTTAAGGTGAATTGACTCAGCCTGAGGAAATATGAATTCAAGACTTGGTGTCATCTGGCCATCTATGATGCTACAACTCATGCCACATGTCTGTGCCTCCTGCGACCGCTCATAAAAATAAGAAGCAAGAGATGAAAAAGGTTTTCAGAAAACTTGCTATCAATTGAAACATAACACAAACCTACTATGAATTGTACTAGATGCTACTAGGCTGCACACAGTTTGATGCAACACTGTCTCTGTAGTTTGGCTAAGTACACACCACACAGGCTGATAATGCTGTTAAAAATTAAATGCACCTTTCTCCTCTACCCTGCAATATCTGATACACTTATGTAATAGCTACAACTGATAGTTTTACATTTAAATCACAGTACAAAAACTGTCTTTGTGGCATTACTTCAATATAAGTGACACCACAGTTTAATGCTATAGGCTGATCCTCAAAATGCCATAGCTCTCTTGATTTTAGGACTTTTTTTTTATATATTTTGAGATAGCTCATTTTTAATAATAAATATCAGTAGTCCCTTTCCACAGCCTCGAAATCATAAGCTATACTGCCTAGACACTGATGCTTTTCTAATAGGAGAGAGTACAGCTAGCAGGGTGTTGTTTTTCAACAGCTTTCCTGCCCTGTCATCCCTGACCAGAAAGTCATTAAAAAATCTACTTGTTCCTTTACTTCTTATTTATTCTGGCTGTATTACAAATATTTAAGAAGTTAGTTAGTGTTTTCTTGTGCCAAATTTGGGGTTGGAGCAATATTAGAAAATCACCTCTCATTACATGGGGACTGTGGTTGGCTGTACAGTTTCTGACAACTGGCGATCAGAAATAGAATTCACCAGGTGAATTTCACAAGGTGAAAAGTCAGGCGGCATCCTCCTACACCTCACTATTCAAACTTTAATTAACTCTCAGAGAAATAATTAATAAAGCAATATTTGGCTGAATATCTGGGAGTTTTGAATGACAAGGTGCTGCAACTTGGAATGCCGTGGGGCTGGGAAAATGTCAGATTCACCCTGCTATTACTCTGTCAAATAACCATCTGTCCTTTCTCCAGTTCAAGCCTTTTGAGTTAAAGCAGATCTGAACTGAAACAGGCTGGGCAGAGAATGGATTAGAACAGCCTTGAGGAGAAGGTCTTGGGGGTGATGGTTGATGAGAAGCTCAACAGAGCCAACAATGAGCACTTGCAGCCCAGAAAGCCAGCCATATCCTGGGCTGCATCAAAAGAAGCATGACCAGCAGGTCAAGGGAGGTGATTCTGCCCCTCTACTCCACTCTCGTGAGACCCCACCTGGAGTACTACATTCATCTCTGGGTCCCCCAACATAAGAAGGACGTGGAGCTGTTGGAAGGAGTCCAGAGCAGGGCCAAGAAGATGATCAAAGGGCTGGAGCAACTCTCCTATGAAGACAGGCTGAGAGAGTTGGGCTTGTTCAGCCTGGAGAAGGCTCTGGAGAGACCTTCTAGCAGCCTTCCAGTACCTGAAGGGGGCCTACAAGAAAGCTGGAGAGGGTCTTTTTACAAGGGCATGACAGGATGAGGAGGAACAGTTTTAAACTGAAAGAGGGTAGATTTAGATTAGATCTTAGGAAGAAATTCTTTCCTGTGAGGGTGGTGAGACACTGGAACAGGTTGCCCAGAGAAGTTGTGGCTGCCCCCTCCCTGGAAGCATTGAAGGCCAGGTTAGATGGAGCTTTGAGCAACCTGGTCTAGTGGAAAGGTGTCCCTGCCTGTGGCAGGGGGCTTGAAACTAGATGATCTTTAAGGTTGCTTCCAACCCAAACCATTCAATGATTCTATGATTCTATGATCTTAACCACACTAATCTGGAGAAAAATTGGGTAGTCATGGAATAAAATATTATCCTGTAGAAATATAGCACATCTTATTAGGGAATGTTTTCTTGGAGGACGTTTTTGATTTTCTGTTACTTTTCCTGTCTAGCACCCAAGACAAGTACATGATAAGAGCGATTCTGCTGGAGGTATAGTGCTCCTGGCTCACTGACTGCCTCTCTTGAGAAGTGCTCATCATTCGTTATGGTTCAAGGTAACATGAAGCAAAGCTGTGTCGCTGTTTGACTGGAAAATAAGTTGAGAGGCAAAAGGGCTTAGCAAAGAAAATTATTCTGCACTTGTATTTAAGCTGAAATATGATAAGGAAATTATTATATATTAGAATAATAGTATCATGATGTAGAAACGATCCACATACCTTACAGTGTTGATAATAATAGAATATGGAGCAGTCTCCAATTTACCAGTCTGTGAAGTCTCTCTCTTTTCCATCCTTTCTACAGAAAAATTCTGTGCTTCACCTGAAACGTGCAAGGGGAAAGTTGCTGTCAAGCAGAAAGACCAGCCCCTCCTCTCGACAAGAACAGCCACATGTGGCAACCTTGACTTTTAATAAACATCTGGCACTGTAATTACCCCAGCCTAGCTACACAGTCTCTCTTAGGAGGCCAGTGAATCATATCCTTACTTCAAACCTCTGAGAAGCTCAACATGAGCTCCTTCATCTTCATTGAGAGCTGCTCCCCAGGCTGATTAATCTTCAGGACCACTGGCACCTGAGATGTATGCATTTAAACACTCCTCCATTCATTCTTATAATATGGAAGCCATGCAACTTGTTCAGCCCACACTAATATTGTTACATATTTGTATAGTCAAATGACTTCACTCTGATTTGTTTTTCTAAAGAAAAGTACCCAGTGTTTCAAACGTGACAGGTGGCAAAAAAAATAAATAAATAATTAAACCAAGCAGATTAGAATTTTGGATGCTAAATCCCTGTAATATGAAGGTAACCATTCCAAACACATTTCAGAACATGTCAGGTCAGTTCTTACTGGTGATATAGGATGGGACTGGAGGCATTAGATTTCTCACTTGGGGGTTTCCTGGCTACATTTTGTCCCCAGATTAACAGTGCAGTAGCCACACACATTAGAAAAATTAGTGCTTGCATTGGTTTTGATGCCAGTGTAGCTATATGTGAACAAACCAAAAGTTTAAGGAAAACATCCCCAGGAAGGTAAGGTCTTACACTGAAACCATTTTACATGGTTTAGGAAATTTAAATCCTATGTTTTGCTTTAGTGTTAAAGAAGACTGATTGCATGTAAAATCAAAGCACCTCATCAAAGTAACAGTCTATGTACTCAGGTTCAATGTCTATTGTATCCTGTACAATCCATTATTAAATTATCCACCTTTCATTCCTTCGCTGAGATGCAGTCTCACAGAAGCCATGCCAGCTGACATTTGGCAATTTATATAAGTTACAGGCAGCAATGCTGATCAGATTAATTAAAAACATTTTAACCTCTGGGACACCAGTGTGTTTCCAGTGGAGTTACTCTGTGCATACAGTAGCACAAATGAGATGAGAGGCTTTCTAGAAAGCATGAAAGAATTAATTTCACTGTTGGCATGCTTGAGCCATTTTCAAGCAGAAGAAATGTCAGCATCTAAGCAGACACAGAGGCAGAGGGTATGGGATTCTCCAATTCCCATCTCTGACTCAGTGTTACCCTTTTCACAGAAAGGGCACAAGAACTAAGTCTTTTGATCAGAAAAGGTTGCCTTACTGTCCTGCACCACGCAGAGATCCCAAGAGACAAGTGTCTTGGCAGATCTTTCAATTTCCCCAGGAGCAGAGGGGGTAGACTTGGGAATGACCTCCTCCTGTGTCATGAGGAACAAGGCTCTTCATTCCCTCATAAAGACATCTACAAGGAACTTGTATTTTATTCTTTGAAGGAGACTTGAGCAAGCATTTTATCCTTTTGGCAACTTATTAGATTTATAGCATGAAACCCCTAGGAATCCAGTAGGAAGGATTTTGAGTCATTGTCTACCGTTCAATCAAAAATTGATACTAGATCAATAGATATTCATTACGGCTTAAACAGATTCATTTTGAACAGCAAACATGCTTTATATTTCTCTCTGTCCTAAATATCTGTGTTATATCTGAATTAAAGTCCAATTTTTAAATTTCAGGAACCTGTAGTATTCATGTTGCTTAAATGAGATTGGCGTTCCCACCATTTTTCAGGGCAGGAAGACAGCAATTAACACCACATCTTTTTACATCCTTTAGAGGTCACAGTCTTTTTTGTGCATCTTGTAAACTGGAAATATTTAAATGTGAAATTATAGTATGATCAAATATGTTCTGATTTATTTTGGTTAAGTTCATGTAGTGTAGACAGCAGAATTTCTCCTTAGATTGCAAAAATTATTGCTTAAAACATTACAGCTGAAGCAGTCCTAACTAGCAGTGTTATTTTTTTGAGATCTGTCAGTAGTTTAGTAACTCTTATTTTTCAGCCATGGAAATATGCTATTTATTAGATCTAAAAAAATAAATCTCTAGGCCAATTTAAAAATACATATAAACTCAAAACAGAATGTATTTGTTGCTTTAGATGTATTCTGCTGCATAACACAAATCTTTCTGAAATATTATTTCACTGATAAGTTACCATAGATATCAGGCTGTTAGGCAGCTTTAAAAAGCATAAGTAGATAGAAAAGATAGATAGGAAAACATATGCTAAATACAACCTGGACAATGTTAGAGCAGACTGGTAGTCCTTCCCTTCTCTACAATACATTAGAGAACAACCAACAATAGCTGAACAAGGACTACAAAGAGCAATAAAAGGAAAAATAAATTCACAGTTTCATGCACAAATAAAAGATGATCCCCATCTGCTGGGACCAAAATGCTGTTGGGCAGTACTGTCCCTCATTAGCACTTTATATGGGGTAGAATTGCTCCAGTATTTCTCCATAAGCAAACACAACTGCTGAAAAATATTAGTAATTGTATTTATCAACAGAAAAATTACCCATCCTAGATGTTTGTACTGCCATATTGCCGGAGAGGAGCTTTTTTGTTCTCAGTCTGTGGTGGGTTAATCTTGGCTTGGGGAGAGTTGGAGAGGACAGCCTTGATGCTGTGTGAGCACTGTCAACAGTAGCCAAATCATAGGTGTGTTATCACCAACACCATTCTAGTTACAAATACAAAGCACAGCACTATGAGGGCTGCTGTGGGGAAAGTTAACTCCATCCGAGACAGACCCAATACACAGTCCCACAAAAAAAAAAAAAAAAAAGATGTGGTTAATGGATCAGGAATGTTTTCTTCTTCTGTTACAGAAACATGGGTTGGCTAGCAAAGGCAACTGCTACCTACTAATTAAAAATAACAGGAGAGAGGCAGATCCATTAGCCACATCAGAAAATAGCTGGAGAGCTACAAGCACCTGTCTTAGGACATAATAGAGTAAAGGAGGCTTGTCTTTCTGGTCAGTCATAACCATTGTGTCCCCTTCAACCAACATCACCATGAAACATGCACAGGCAACTTGTTATGTGACCTAGAGGTCCAAGAAAAATGAAGGAGAGAGACTTGTGTTTTTTCCTCAACAGAGAAGACTTCAGAGCTGTGTTCTGGCAGACTTTAGCTTTCTCCCGCTTCACCCTTATGTCTGTTTATTTCTGAGATCAGCATGTTACATCAAGGAAAAAGCAGTCATTGCCATACAGGTTGCTATCATGCATTTGACGTCAAGAATTTTTTCAGAAAGTGCAAGGATAGAAACGACCAGCCGGGAAGGGGAGGATGCCTCATGAAAGAGTGCTCAGCTCTTCTTTCAGGCATCCCATTCCAGTTCTAGGATCTTTGGAACTTTAAATTCTGATCTGCATTCATCTCCTGTGGCTTTTTGTTTTTTTAATTGGTCACCTCTCCACCTCTGGAAAGGGACTGTAATCTTCACTGGTTACATATACCTTATCCATTCATTGATCAGATGCTCAAACAAAGCTCTTTGACTTCGTTTTTTCATGGCTTTCCTGCCTTTTGCTTCTTAAAGACCTGACAAACACTAACTCTATAGCAAAGGTCATGCAAAGTCAACCAATTTCAGTCTGGGCTGGGTTAAGGGATTACCTTCCATTTACTGTTGCTGTTCCTGTGATTTGTTCTTTTTTAACAAGTGGTTCGATATGTTAGATATCTACACAGTATCCTTTCTTTCTCTCCTGACAGGTGCTGTCTTAGTTTCTAAGTACTTGAGAACAATATCAGTGTTTGCAAAGTCGCTCCATTTGAAAGGGATCTCATGGAACAACGACTGGCCTTAAGGTTAATTATCTCATTTCCAAGAAATCCTCTGCCTTGTAGCTACCTCCACTACCAGTTCTAATCTTTGTCTTCCCACCCCTTCAGCTCATTATGCTTAGTTAATCTCATCACCTCTTTCTAGGCAAGATGGCAGATACATTTTGTCATCTTATTTCACGTTCTCCCCTTGCTCACACTTTCTTTTGACACCTGGTTTTATTGTCTTTGTATTAAAGAACATAAATCTTCTGCCACCCCTCCTATCACATAAAGATAGATATATGTGCCATCTTATTAATGGAGGCAAACAAAGAAATTTGGCATGTAGATAAGCCCTCAGCCAGTGGCATCAGCCAAATCAAACATTAACATTGCTCTCTTGAAGACTGACTGGAGAGAAACCAGTGAGCTTTCAAACCCTTATTCTACAAGGCTAAATATAGCCATCCAAGACAGTGTTCAGAAGCTTGGCACAAAAATGAACCACAAATGGCATAAAAAATATACTTCTGTGTATGCATTACACTTGCTTCCATCACCGTGGTATGCAAGGTAGACCAACTAGATTCCTTTTCAGAGCAGTGATTTATATATATGATCTAGCAAAGTCTAAATGAGACCTTAAATTCTTAGTATAAAAGAAGTCCAAGGATTCCATAGTTGTCTGTCACTTTTTTTTGGTCCTTTGGTTTCACTGCTATTTAACGTTACCAAAAAACAAATCTCAGACAATCTGAAATGCAATCAAGTCTCTGAATACAATACAGCAACAATGTCAAAGCACATAAAACAGCCACAATAACCTTTTTGCCCTAACTATAATGCAAAAAAAAACCCCAAAAAAACAAAAAAACAGTGGCTCTTCCACTCTTTCCTTTTGAAATGAACTGGTATTGTTACCAGTCTCTTTGTTAGACTTCTCTTTCATAAAAGGATTTTCTCATATTTTCTCTGAAAAGAGCTGAACAAATGATTGCAGAGAAGACCTTTCCCATAGACAATGAAAATGAAGTTTAAATCCATTGTTTAACAACAGAGTATACGAAGGAGACTGTTCATTCTGAGTGGACAATAACAATTGAAATTATTCTTGTAATTCAGTTATACTACAAGATGAACCTGTGGTAGTAACACAGGACTAGGAGTTAGGACACTTCGTTTCCCTTTGTGCTCTGCTACAAAACCCCATCTTAACCCTTCATAAATGACAAGAATTGTTTCTCAAATAATTGAACAGACGATCTAAAAGTTGGGCATCCAGGTGACATGTACATAAATTGATATTTTTTTTGATTTTCATGATTCTGTGAGAGCACAGTTCTCTCTCAGCCCATGGGAAGAGATAGGCAGACATCTCAAGATATGTATGCTATAAAGATCTTCAATATCTCTTGCATGATCAGGTTTCTATTTGCTGTGGATCTCAGTTTTCTTTCCTACAGGACAGGGCAAACATAACTGCTTAAAAGTAGTATCATGCGATTCTTCAGGGGAAGCTGTTTGTAATTTGCAGAATATTCTATGTACTTCTTGTATGAACAGAGGCTCACAAAAAATAAGTCAAAGCCAATAAAAGCATCTTACATTTAAGCAAGCTTTTTCACTTATTTTTTGCTCCATGGGGACCTAAACCTCATTTTGACCTTTGTCACAACAACAATTTTCATTAGATTTTTATCTTAGATATTTATTACATACTCACACAACTCACACACACACAAAACCCCAAAGAAACCACAGAAATATAATTTTTATGTTTTTGAGGTCAAGACTTGTAGTTATGATGTAACCGATGATACAAACTTCATTTGACTCTGTGTTGCGTTGGTACTAGGCCCACTTCACTGTAGGAACAAACACTAGATTGTCACAGGACCCATGTCCAGAATATAAGACCAAGTTTATAGGCCCTGTTCTCATTCCAGGCATTATTCAGGTAGTCCCAGTTTGTTCCTCAAATCTTGCTTCCGTCTTCCTTACCCTCACTAAAGTCTTCTCTTCCTGCTACCCTCAGTAAAGTCTTCTGTTCCTGCCACCATCTCAAATTCTTCCACACTTACTAGCTTTTAGGGTTTTTTTTCTTCAAGTTAACTTGTGTGCCACTCAGAAACAGTATAATTTTTGCTACTACTTGAGAAATTAGTGAACCATTTTGACTGTCGTGTTTTCAAAGGCAGCCTCGTGCAAATATCTTGCAATTAACATTTCAATCAAAATTACTAACTTCTGATAAAATTATCAGTAGAGCCTTTTAATGGGAATCAAGAGACAGCCTCAGAAGATTGTCTCTTTATTAGCTTTGTCTGAAAACTTGGTAGTTTGAATAAATAAATAGCAGTTTCTTTCTACAGTTTCTTCTTTCCTTTTTCTTTTTCCTGTTTAGGAAATATATTTGCAGAAAGACATAATTAATGTTAGCAAGAAAATTACAACTTTTCTGAAGTTTTTTGGACAATCTTATGTAATTTGAGATGAAATCCTACTTTTTTCTCTATAGAATAATAAGCACATGGTTAAAATTTGCAACAGACATGACAGTGCTTTTTATTCAGTCTTACAGGTCAGTAAGAGTAATTTCTGTAGAACAGTATTGGTGTAAGTCATGTTAAATCCTTTAGGGCTTTTCCCTAAGAGCTATTTGAGTTATTTTACCAAGCAATTTGGCTTTAAAAAGGTTTCCTCTTAGTAGGCAATTGCTGCTGTATTTTCTTGTTAGCCAGCTGTCCACATCTAATTCCGAGCTGAATGAAAATTTTAACAGCCCATAATACATTGATGGAGTGGTTCCAAAGTCAGTAAAATTTGGTCATTAGATGGACCAGTAGATTAAGTGAGAATCCTCTTGTCTTCTATCATGCTGAACACTAAATTAATCCAAAGTAACCACTTTGATAATCAAGCCACAAACATTGTTAAAATTAAGCTTCAGGATCACAAACAAACAAATTATCCCATTTTTGCCAAAAGCAGGTAAAATTCCTTAAGTACTTTCAACGTACCACATATGGTTAAAGTTTACCCTCCTCCCTTCCTTGTAGCTTTGCTATAAAAAATAACAAACTCAACCTGCTCCTAGGTCTTTTTATTGTAGGACTCCATGTGGCAGGTGAACACGCTCTGACAAAGAGCAGGGCTTTAGGACGGTAGCGACTGCTACTGAAAGATACTTTTCGCTCCCTTACTTTTCGCGCCTTTACAGTGACTGTTGCCAGGTGCACAGTCACTGGGAGATGGGGCCCTCAGCCAATAGGACCTGACTTGACCATATATGACCACAGATCAAATTCAACTAAGGTATAAATGGAGTCCCGCCAGAGGGCAAAATTGAGTCATTCTTCCTTGGAGAGGCGGGTCTGCTGTCGAGGACTCTCCCCTTGGGCTGGGATGCCACCCAAGGTAACTCCTTGAGGTTAAGAGCCCTCATCTGATAAGTGAGTGATTGAGCATTTTGGCCATTATTCCTAAATCTCAAGAATTCTTAAATTGGTTGCGCAGTATTAATTCCTTGCACATCCTGAACTGTGGTTTACTGATGTTGTCGAAATGTTGAATGATTTTAATAAACCTCATTTCTAGTTGGTTCTCCATGAAACAATTTTTTGTTAGAATAAAGTTAATTTTGAGTTTATCAATCACCTGCCTAATTTGATTTTGTAAGCCTCTCTGATACCCCATTATCCAAACTCAGGTATCTCTGCTTCTTGAACAAGTCTTTCATCTTTTCAGATAACTCTGTTGACCTTAGCACAGATCCAATGTCTAATATAAGTCAACTGCTCAATAGCTACCTGCTGTTACATGTCTGATAGTAACAATCTATCAGCTTAGAGGGCTGCAGGGTCTGATAACTTGTCATACAAAACCATAGTGGTCTACACAAAAGTATAACTTGGAAGGAGTTTAGTTAAAACATTTCACTATGTGGTGTGAGAACTTCAATCAATATTAACCTGGTTTATATTAATTCTTGTTATATTCTTTAAGGAAAAGCTATAAGCTAAAAGACTTTGTCTTTAAGCTATAAATCATAAACTTTTAAAGAACTTTTATAACTAGTTTAGGTTAAGCTGAACAACTATTAAATGTTAAGACACAAAGTACAAACTATACAAATTACTGGTGGAGACACTTTGATTCCATAAGTGCTTAACATGATCTTATTTGCTTTTTTAAAAGGGCATTTACTGAGGAAGAAAAACTGATTACAAGGCAAGCACAAACTTGCTTACTTTCTGGACAGAAATCAGGGTAAAAATATATGTGAAGGAGCACAGGAGTAAAAATTAGAAATATATATATATATCATCCACATTACTCTTATAAACCAAAGATATTCTATGTCTTCAGGTCTCATTAACATGTTTCAAAAAATTCTGCTGAAATTATAGAATGATCAACTGACAAACTGCATTGCCACATATTTATAGAAATGCACAAATATCTAGTATTTCTGGCTTGAGAAACAGCATCAAATTAATGTAAAGTAAATTCTGCAGATCCTTAATCTTATGAATAATCCCTTTGAGTCTAGCCAGGTATGTGAAAGATAAGCCTTGAGACAGAGTTTCAGAAGTAGGCCCTTATCTCCCTTCCAGGTGTTTAAATGAACAGTTTCTAAAACTAAAAATGCTACAGTATTCCCTAAAGTACTAGTTACTTCTGACAATGCTATCTATCATTTCATCACCATTCATATGTAAGGCCACCATATCAGACACATGCCAATGAATCTTAACTCCACAGCACACAACACGGATTACCAAACATATGCCTTTTTAGCCAAAATGGGCTCATGCATACTTACTAGACAGACTAAGTTATAAAAGAGGCATGTAAAAAATAACATTTAAGCTCCAACCTTTTTTTCCTCAAACATGGTCATTTAGTGACTTGGGTGAAGAATAAAATTGTCATGATTGTTAGAGGTAAACAGTCGTGACAATGGGAAGATACTGTGCTTCAAGGAGACATAGTGCCCTTTAGTTGACACCCACAGTTCATAGGAATAATGTAATCACCGAAACAACACTACATGAAAAAGATGCATGTTGGCAACAGCAAAAATGAAAACTATGAGGGTGAAACATTTATCTTAGGTTTTCAGGTACGGAGAGAAATAACTTCAACTGGTCACTGAACATTTATTTCACATAAGGCACTATGGGGAAGAGGATAACCCAAGAGAAGTTGCTTGCTTTTCCCTCTGTGCAGCTGGGAGCAGTATAGCTGGGTTTCTAGCTGTACAGACAAGATGAATTGTGCTGTCCCCACTGACACTTCTTTCTTAGTCATTATAGCCAAATCAAAAGGGAAAGCACATTTACAGGCAAAAGTGACCTTCGCCCTTGGAACAGGGAGCTGCAAAACAGCTTGAAACACTCCTTACAATCTAGTTCCTTGGTGATTCCTGGAATAGCTAACCCCTGTTTCAGCCCAGACATGCAATGGTAAACAGTCAGATCTTGCAGCAGGAGAAGGAGGGCTTCGTTGTTTGCCCAACTGGCCACAGAGAAAACAGGACATGCTGCTGTCAGGGGCTATTGTTTGCAGCAGCAGAAGCTGGTGGCAATGGCACCAACTGCTATGTGGCCATGTCCATTGAGGAGCTAAATTTCAACCTGAGAGAGAGCACTCCTGAAGGATGGCTCCTCCTCTGCACGCAAGGCTGGGCTAAATCTTGCTCCTAAGGAGGGATGTGAAGTTCCAGCAGTTTACCCCCACATTGGTGCATCTAAGCCTCCTGAAACTCCTGTCCACCTTATTATAGCATTAAAAAGCTCACCCTCCCTACAGAGCAGGACTTACGGGCCACTAAGTTCAGCATAAATAATGGTCATTCACTTTAACCAGTAGTGGTATACTTAGGATCAACACGGTGCCAACAGTTGTTCTAAATTAGCGGTTCCCATTCATCTTTATATGTATCTCTTCCCTTACCCAACTACAAATCAAGTACTTAATCTGGATGCATGAAAAATTCTTGTAAATTATAAAGAGCTGAAGATAATTATGTTTTCCACTGCTTGTTACACAAGGTGGTGGAGAGAGACAAGGAGGGCAAGAAAAAAAATCATTGTTACACTAATTGATTCTCATAAGTATAATTCTTTATGAAAAAATAGAACCATATTTGTGGTTTAAATGATCCATGCCAATTACAAGATATGAGCTGAAACAAAATGTATGGGTGGTATTTGACTTTTTAGAAAAAGAAAGATGGTTAAGTATTTTACAATATGGAAAATAAATTTTAATTATTAATAACTATTTGTGTTTTACTAAGTGTTCTACAGCCAGAAATCTGACCACAGTTTTGAGGCAAGTGTCCTTTTTTTCTTAAAGTTTCTTTTCAGTCCCTTTGAATCGTAGGTTATTATTTTAGCCATTTATCTAGATTATACTAAGAATCTATCAGTAGTGCTGAGTAGCTGAAACAAACTGCTGGTAAAATGAAGGCTGAATGAGCCTTTCTGAACCTTCATTCTGCATGTGTGAAGTCTCTTTATTGCAGCCATTTATCATTTTTTACCATTCAGACAGTATTATAAAGGATAATTACATGGTAGTTAAATTGGTAGAAATTAATACATTTCTCCTTCCAAGAAAGGTACTTTTCTATTTTGGATTGACCATACACTGTAAAACACAAGTTTGTATGTGACAAATTGAATACTGTGAAGTAGTATATGCAATAAAAGTGATTAACACCATGAATATAGGCTGACTTCATTTTCAGACAGGTGTAGAAACATTTCATATGTTGGATGTTAAATACTGTAGGATTCTCATATTGAATAATTGAACGCCTAAGGAGTTTTACTTTGTATTCCAAATTACAGTCATTAAAGTGCTCTTGAAATAGTCTCCTTAATATTAACTGAGCATTCCTCATTACACAACAAGCAAAATGATTACTTCTGCTGAGTTTCTCTTTCATTCTTCAATTCCAGCAGTCTTTAGCGTACAGTAAAGATCTCTGTGAAGCAAAGTGAATAATAGTTTCTAAACTACAGAGTTCTGCTGGTATACCAGAAAGCAAAACAAGACCATATCTTATATAAGTATAGGGGAATGAGTTTTGATCTTATTTCCACTAGTTAAAATCTAAGAAATTTGCTAAGTCAGTATCTAACATTGAAATGGTTACTAATTCTGATTTTTAAATATTTCCTCTTACACAGTACTCCAACACTGGCATAATGCAACACAAACAATGTTCTTTAGCTTGGAGGCAAATCATCCTATTTTCAATTCTAATAGCATTGGAGAGGAGTTTTGATTCCCAGTCTTGAAGACAATGTTGGTTTTCACTTTATTTGAGAAAAATCTATGCATTTTATAAGAGCAAATTCTAAGAGAACTTTTATGCAAAGACACTATATTTTCAAGGCCATGGGGTCTTTTGGTGTGATACCTAAAGAATGTGATTTCAATGAGATTATATACAAATTATTAATAGGACACTTTGATACTGCAAAACAATGACCAGTTAAAGGAAGTAATGCAGAGGAAGGTAGGTTTGAGTGTATCATGGTTGCCAGCTGTAATAGCAATTAAACATTGCAGCATCTGCAACATACATGGATTAGACTGGAAGAACTAGAAGATCTTTTCAGTCTTATGCAACAGAAAAAGGAATGAAATTGCTTCCACTCAAACAGAAAAGATTTAAATGCAATCTTATTAATATATTAGTTGGTTGTAGATAAATGTGGGGAAGTTTAATGCATGTCAGTACTACTCTTGGTTCTCTCTTCTAGATGTTATAGCCCTAGGCATGAATAGTTATAGATTTTATTACTAATTTATCTAATACATCCACCAAAATATTTTAACAATTCTATTAAAATCCTAAATGCCCTATAAAAATAATCAGAGGAAAATCCAAGGGCATCCTCTTTCTGCCTTTAACATTAAACTTGTTGAAACAAGTCAATCACTGGTCCTATAGAAGATGCGGAATCTTTAATATTCTAGAAAGCCTTATGAAATTTTTTCCATTGTTACAAATCAATACTATTTATCAAAGCAGTAGATAGGGTAGAGGCGCAGGTTGTGAAAATGTCTAGCAATTTAGAAGACTTATCTATAAAGTGAATCAATAAACTAGACTGTGACGTAAAGCCTTAGAGAATAATGAAAATCAATAATGGAATACTGTGCAAATGTGAGCAAAATAACAATAAAAGGAGGACCACGCACAGTACCAACAGCAGTAGGGGCTCAACTCAGGGAAACCTAGGTTTGTGTCAGTGGTCATCAAAGGCCTGATATTTGAAGTTCCAAGGGGACCTATAAGTTTCCCCCGTTGTAGTTTGCACTCACTGAACTAAATTTTACTGGTCTTATTGAACATCCAATTCTGCAAAAATTACTAAAGCTACTAGCAGGACTTATCACTTCTTCTTCAAATACCATTTTGGAGGAGAATTCCACATGCTTCTGCAAGGAAAAACTCCTCAGAATTATAAAGGACTTTGTCAGAAACATTGGCGTTATTAAAACCCACTCTTCAGAGCTATGTACAAAAAGGAGACGTGAAATATAAAGCAACGAATGGATAGACTTGAATTTCCATCTGAAAATTGGCATCTATTAAAGAAATATTCCAGACTGTCAGAATCAATTGGGAAAACAGAAGGGTGACAAAGCCATATAATTCTTTCTTTATTCTCCTGTAATATGATTAAATGTTGTACTAAACAAGTATATTAATCTTTGAACAATTGCTAAAGATTTTTTCAGAATGTTTAGTTCAGCAGGGTGAAGAGTATCAGACTAAAGAACTGCTGATTTCTAGGAAGCTATTCATATGTAAGTGCTAAGCAAATAGATATTTGTAAACTCTTTTTTAAAAATACTGATATTTCAAAGTTGAAGACCTCATTATGCAGAGAGTTATGGTTGTATATACAGGACTATACTTAGCTAGTTTGTAAACTGCTCTTGATTTGCATCCTGTTTCCTTGCATTTTTCGGTTATAAATGGACCACTGAGGAAGAGTCAAAGGTAACCTCTAGTAAGACTTCAGATGTAAATTTTTGTTCCCCTACGTTTGTACATTTTAGTTCTTGTGATCAGGGAAAAAAAACACTTTATGGGATCTTGTTTACTTTATTATGAGCAGTTTGCTAACTTCGTAGAAAAAGTTCATTTTATTCTCTTTTCTGTGTAGTTGAAGGTGGTAGCTATTACTCTGTTGTTCAAGTTATTAGAATGTCCTAAGGTCAATTCATCTTTTGTGATTTGTAGATTTTTTTGTGTACTCCTGTTCATGATGGATTTTTTTGTGTGTTATACACTTCCTTTTCCCAGCTTACTCTGCATTGTCTATCAGAGTTTTTATTTCCATAAAGATAAAGTTTTGCTTACTGTATTTTTTTTTTCTGAGAAGTCTGTCCATGTCTTACAATGAATTTGCACAGTTTTATTTTCTTATTTGTGAATGTATATGTTGCTTTAATTTTTCTTCTTCTTCCATGGAAAAGTTGTGTATGTAAATGTGTGAGGCCGATGGAGACAGTCTGCAAATACATAATTCTAGTCTGGACCAATTTATTGTCTAAACTTATCTCTCTCTGATGGACATACTCAAGACTAACTAATTAGGGTCACACATACTAATGTCTTAGTAGTTTCTGCCTGCATTGGAAAATGCAATGAAAAGTGGGGTGAGAGGAGGTAGGGTGTATCAAAGGCAAAGAGTTGTTAATCTCGCTACCACAGTTTTTAACAAGGCATCTTCTACAGTGAACTTTCACATATCAAATAATTGTTGCTGCCTCTTCAGATGACTCATCTCCTAACTCCACTAACTCCATTGCTAAATGTCAATAGATAAAGAGAAGCATGAGCCTACCATAGAGGGAAATCATCCTTCTCCGCCTCAGTATCTACATCTGAAACTGACACTTAACTTCACCTTTGCTTCCCATTCTGATATGTTACATAGTTTAAGATTTTTGGAAACAGACACTGCTCAAGCTGTATCGAAGTATGCAATATAAAGGGAAGAGTTTCCAGCATTTATGCATTACTGTTTGGAAAATAGATCAAAAAGGAAGAAATAACAATTACTACAAGTTTTACCTGCCTTTTTAACACAGGATTGAGGGTATGCCATCAGACATTGCTCAGTATTAAGACATGCAAGTCTTTAGTGTACGTGTGCCCCAGTGGTTGCCTAAGCATTCAGAACTCAAACAAAATTGACACGGAGCAATTATAGATTTGATTTCACTCCTATTGAGGAGGACAAGAAAATTCCCATGGACTCAGGTGACCTCATTTGAACAGGGACCTCTCTGAGATTCTGTCTTTGTAACTCATAAGATCTATTTTGTTGGAATAAAATCATGAGCATATCCTTAAAAAGACTAGAGCAGTAGAAGAAATGCTGCTAGCAACAACACAGGAGCAGGCTGTTCCTATGTGCTGGAAGATGAGCCACTGGGGAAGAAGATTGGCCTGGCTGAACAGAGAGCTTTGAATGGAACTCAGGAAAAAAAAGAGAGTTTATGACCTTTGGAAGAAGGGGCAGGTCACTCAGGAAGACTACAAAGATGTTGCAAGGTTATGCAGGAGAAAATTAGAAGGGCCAAAGCCCAACTAGAACTTAATCTGGCTACTGCTGTAAAAGACAACAAAAAATGTTTCTATAAATACATTAGCAACTAGAGGAGGGCCGAGGAGAATCTCCATCCTTTTTTGGATGCGGGGGGAAACATAGCGACCAAGGATGAGGAAAGGGCTGAGGTACTTAAAGTCTTCTTTATCTTCAGTCTTTAGTAGTAAGATCAGTTGTCCTCCAGGTACCCAGCCCCCTGAGCTGGAAGACAGGGACAGGGAGCACAATTAAGCCCCCATAATCCAAGGGGAAATGGTTAGCGACTGCTACGCCGCTTAGACACACACAAGTTTATGGGGCCAGATGAGATCCACCAAACGGTACTGAGGGAGCTGGTGGAAGTGCTCACTAAGCCACTCTCCATCATTTATCAGCAGTCCTGCCTAACTGGGGAGGTCCCAGTTGACTGGAAATTAGCAAATATGATGCCCATCTACAGGAAGGGCTGGAAGGAGGATCCGGGGATCTACAAGCCTGTCAGTCTGACCTCGGTGGCAAGGAAGGTTATGGAGCAGATCAAATTGAGTGCTATCACACGGCATGTACAGAACAACCAGACAATCAGGCCCAGTCCGCATGGGTTTATGAAAGGCAGGTCCTGCTTGACTAACCTGATCTCCTTTTATGACAACTTGACCAGCTCACCGGATGACGGAAAGGCTGTGGATATTGTCTACATAGACTTTAATAAAGCCTTTGACACCATTTTCAACAGCACTCTCCTGGAGAAATTGCTGCTCATGGCTTGGACAGGTGTACTCTTCGCTCGTTAAAGACTGGCTGGATGGCCAGGCCCAAAGAGTTGTGGTGAATGGAGTTAAATCCAGTTGGCGGCCAGTCACAAGTGGTGTTCCCCAGGGCTCAGTATTTGGACCAGTTCTCTTTAATATCTTTATCAATGATCTGGACGAGGGGATCAAGGGCACTCTCAGCAAGTTCACAGATGACACTAAACTGGGAGGAGTGGCTGACACACCAGAAGGTTGTGCTGCCATTCAGAGAGACCTAGACAGGCTGGAGAGTTGGGTGGGGAGAAATTTAATGAAATATAACAAGGGCAAGTGTAGAGTCCTGCATCTGGGCAAGAACAACCCCATGTACCAGTACAAGTTGGGGACAGACCTGTTGGAAAGCAGCATAGGGGAAAGGGACGTGGGGGTCCTAGTGGACAGCAGGATGACCATGAGCCAGCAATGTGCCCTTGTGGCCAAGAAAGCCAATGTCATCCTGAGGTGTATTAGAAGGGGTGTGGTTAGCAGGTCAAGAGAGGTTCTCCTCCCCTTCTACTCTGCCCTGGTGAGGCCGCATCTGGAATATTGTGTCCAGTTCTGGGCCCCTCAGTTCAAGAAGGACAGGGAACTGCTAGAGAGAATCCAGCGCAGAGCCACGAAGATGATTAAGGGAGTGGAACATCTCCCTTATGAGGAGAGGCTGAGGGAGCTGGGTCTCTTTAGCTTAGAGAAGAGGAGACTGAGGGGTGACCTCATTAATGTTTATAAATATGTAAAGGGCAAGTGTCAAGAGGATGGAGCCAGGCTCTTCTCAGTGACATCCCTTGACAGGACAAGGGGCAATGGGTGCAAGCTGGAACACAGGAGGTTCCACATAAATATGACGAAAAACTTCTTTACTGTAAGGGTGACTGAACACTGGAACAGGCTGCCCAGAGAGGTTATGGAGTCTTCTTCTCTGGAGACATTCAAAACCCGCCTGGATGCGTTCCTGTGTGATATGATCTAGGTAATCCTGCTCCAGCAGGGGGATTGGACTAGATGATCTTTCAAGGTCCCTTCCAATCCCTAACATTCTGTGATTCTGTGATTACAACAAGTTGGGCAGGAGTGTTGATCTGCTTGAGGGTAGTAAGGCTCTGCAGAGGGATCCGAAGAGTCTGGATTGATGAGTTGAGGCCAAATGTATGAGGTTCAACAAGGCTAAGTGTCGGGTCCTGCATTTGGGTCACAACAAACCCATGCACTGCTACAGGCTTGGGGAAAATTGGCTGGAAATCTGCCTGGCGGAAAAGAACCTGGAGATATTGGCTGAATATGAGCCAACAGTGTACCCAGTTGGACAAGAAGGCCAATATCATCCTGGCTTGTATCAAAAATAATGTGGCCAGCAGCACCAGGGAAGAGATTGTCTCTCTGTACTCAGCACTGGTGATGCTGCATGTTGAATACTGTGTTCAGTTTTGTGCCCCTTACTAGAAGAAAGACATTGATGTGCTGGAGCACATCCAGAGAAGAGTAACAAAGCTTGTGAAGGGTCTAGAGCACAAGTCTTATGAGGAGCAGCTGAGCAAACTAGGGTTGTTTAGTCTGGAGAAAAAGAGGCTGATGGGAGACCTTTTTGCTCTCTACAACTACCTGAAAGGAGGTTGTAGCAAGGTGGGTGTCGGTCTCTTCTCCCAGGGAACAAATGATAGAACAAGAGGAAATGGCCTCAAGTTGTGGCAGGGGAGGTCTAGATTGGATATTAGTAAGAATTTCTTTACTAAAAGGGTTGTCAAGCATTGGAACAGGCTGCTCAGTGAAGCAGTGGAGTCACCATCCATGGAGGAATTTAAAAGGCATGTAGATGTGGTGCTTAGGGACATGGTTTAGTGGTAAAGTTGGCAGTATTAGGTTTACGGTTGGACTTGATGATCTTAAGGGTCTTTTCCAACCTAAATGATTCTATGATTCTATACAAGACAGAATTAATGTATGCATATATATATTTTTATGTATATATTCATCGACTACTTTTCCCAAAGCAAGATGATGAGAATAATAGATTTTGTAGCAGCAAAAACCAGAAATGAATGAAATAATCTTATTTTCTTTCTCTCTTGTTCTTTTAAAAAAAACCACCAAAAACCAACCAAACCCCATGTCTCTTATTGTATCTTTAGAAATAAAGTCTAGACAGGAACTATTTCTCAAGCAAAGTGCTGTTTCCAAAGTTTGTTTCTTTTATCTCAACAAAACTATAAACATACAGGACATTTAAACTCTATAGGCTTTAGAAAGATAAGGTTTTCCAATTGCTAGAAATGCCCCCTTTTGACATTGATCAATTCTGCCTTCCACTTCTAAAGGTGCAGGAACTGCAGCACTTCTCCCTAAAGCCGGGTTTTTACGGCTTTACAGGGCAGGCCGCTTCCATTTTCACTGAGCAAAATAGAGTAATCAAAAGCTTCGCCTTGCCCAACATGCCTTATCTCTAACCCTTTGCATGGGAGCAGTCTAAGGTCTGGCTCAGCTCCGAGCAGACGCAGGCAGCTGTAGTAGCAGACTGTGAACAAATATGTCTAAGCAGCAAGACTTGGGAATTATTTGTGCAAAATAATATCTAAATGACTGTTTGACCCAAACCAGCTAGCTACCTTTTGTGGATAAAGCAGAAAAAAAGAGTACTCACTACTGACTGGGTAGGCTTGCCTCTCTTTTCAAGGTGTCTATGTACCTTGCTAAATGAAAATGTAAAGGCAACAGTTGACAACATAGCTAAAGAAAAATGGCTAGCCATGAGGATACAGAGGTCAGAACTTGCAGAGAGCCTACCAGCTTGAGTAAACAATTCAGTACTCCCCAGGGCTTTATTCCGTTTGCGCCTAATAGTCATCTCTGGCTGAAATAAGCTAGCACAGAAATGCTACTATATATTACAGAAACAGAGTTATTTACCAAGGCAACAGTCAATTTAAATTGCACTGGAGCTGGACAATTCATTATGCTGTTCAGTTCTGTTAACTCCCACTATGACTGATATTTTTTTATATTCATGATAGCTATCACAGAATCACAGAATCACAGAATGTTAGGGATTGGAAGGGACCTCGAAAGATCATCTAGTCCAATCCCCCTGCCGGGGCAGGATTGCCTAGACCATATCACACAGGAACGCGTCCAGGCAGGTTTTGAATGTCTCCAGAGAAGGAGACTCCACAACCTCTCTGGGCAGCCTGTTCCAGTGTTTAGTCACCCTCACCGTAAAGAAGTTTTTCCTCAAATTTAAGTGGAACCTCCTGTGTTCCAGCTTGCACCCATTGCCCCTTGTCCTGTCAAGGGATGTCACTGAGAAGAGCCTGAGCTCCATCCTCATGACACTTGCCCTTTACATATTTATAAACATTAATGAGGTCACCCCTCAGTCTCCTCTTCTCCAAGCTAAAGAGACCCAGCTCCCTCAGCCTCTCCTCATAAGGGAGATGTTCCACTCCCTTAATCATCTTCGTGGCTCTGCGCTGGACTCTCTCTAGCAGTTCCCTGTCCTTCTTGAACTGAGGTGCCCAGAACTGGACACAATACTCCAGATGCGGCCTCACCAGGGCAGAGTAGAGGGGGAGGAGAACCTCTCTCGACCTGCTGACCACACCCCTTCTAATACACCCCAGGATGTCATTGGCTTTCTTGGCCACAAGGGTACACTGCTGGCTCATGGTCATCCTGCTGTCCACTAGGACCCCCAGGTCCCTTTCCCCTACGCTGCTCTCCAACAGCTCTGCCCCCAACTTGTACTGGTACATGGGGTTGTTCTTGCCCAGATGCAGGACTCTACACTTGCCCTTGTTATATTTCATTAAATTTCTCCCCGCCCAACTCTCCAGCCTGTCCAGGTCTCTCTGAATGGCTGCGCAGCCTTCCGGCATCTCAGCCACTCCTCCCAGTTTTGTGTCATCAGCGAACTTGCTGACAGCGCACTCTAATCCCTCATCCAAGTCATTAATGAATATATTGAATAGAACTGGTCCCAGAACCGACCCTTGCGGAACTCCGCTAGACACAGACCTCCAACTGGACTCTGTCCCGCTGACCACTACTCTCTGGCTTCTTCCCTTCAGCCAGTTCACAATCCACCTCACTACCCGATCATCCAGACCACACTTCCCCAGTTTAGCTGCGAGGATGCTGTGGGAGACCGTGTCAAACGCTTTACTGAAATCGAGATAGACCACATCCACAGCTTTACCATCATCTATCCACCGGGTAACATCCTCATAAAAGGCTATCAAGTTGGTTGAGCAAGACTTCCCCTTGGTGAAGCCATGCTGAGTGCCCCTAATGATCCCCCTATCCTTGATGTGCCTAGAGACAGCACCAAGAACAAGTTGTTCCATCACCTTTCCGGGGATGGAGGTGAGGCTGACCGGTCTATAGTTACCCGGGTCCTCCTTCTTGCCCTTTTTGAAGACTGGAGTGACATTCGCTTTCCTCCAGTCCTCAGGCACCTCTCCCGTTGCCCACGACTTAGCAAAGATGATGGAGAGTGGCCTAGCAATGACTTCCGCCAGCTCCCTCAGCACCCGCGGGTGCATCCCATCAGGGCCCATGGATTTATGGACGTCCAGGTTGCTTAATTGGTCCCTGACCCAGCCCTCATCTACCAAGACAGATTCCTCCTCTATCCTGACTTCTTCTGAGGCCACAGGGGTCCGGGGCTCCTCAGGAGAGCCTCCAACAGTATAGACAGAGGCAAAGGCGGCATTCAGTAACTCCGCCTTCTTTTTATCCTCAGTCTCCAGGACCCCCACCTCATTCATCAGTGGGCCTACATTGCCTCTAGTGTTGGCTTTACCTGCAATGTATTTGAAGAAGCCCTTTCTGTTGTCCTTGACCTCTCTTGCAAGGTTTAATTCCAAGGAGGCCTTAGCTTTCCTAGTTGCCTCCCTACATCCTCTGACAACAGACTTATATTCCTCCCAAGTGGCCAGCCCCTCCTTCCGCGATCTGTACACCCTCTTCTTCCACTTGAGTTTGCCCAGCAGTTCCCTGTTCAACCATGCAGGTCTCCTGGTACCCTTCCTTGACTTCCTACCTGTTGGGATGCTCTGATCTTGAGCTCGGAAGAAGCAGTCCTTGAATGCTAACCAACTATCTTGGGCCCCCTTACCTTCTAGTACCCTGTCCCATGGGATTTCCCCTAGCAATTGCTTGAAAAAGCCAAAGTTGGCCCTCCTGAAGTCCAGGGTTGTGATTCTGCTAGCTATTCTGTTCCTGCCACATGAGATCTTGAACTCTACCATCTCATGGTCACTACAACCAAGGCTGCCCTCAACCTTCACCTCTTCAACCAGACCCTCCTTGTTAGTGAGGATAAGATCCAGCAGCGCTCCTCTCCTAGTTGGCTCATCCACCATTTGCATCAGAAAGTTATCATCAACGCACTGGAGGAAACTCCTGGACTGGGGATGGCTGGCTGAGTAGGCCTCCCAGCAAATATCAGGGTAGTTGAAATCCCCCACAACAACCAGGCCCTGTAATTGCGAGACTGCTCTCAGCTGCCTGTAGAAGGCCTCATCACCCTCCTCATCCTGATCCGGTGGCCTGTAATAGACACCCACAACAGTATCACCCCTGCCAGCCTGCCCCTTAATTCGCACCCACAAACTCTCAACTCGCTCCTGATCCGCCTCTGGACAGAACTCAATACATTCTAGCTGCTCACTCACATAAAGAGCAACTCCACCACCTCTCCTTAGTGGCCTGTCTTTCCTGAACAGGACATAGCCATCCATTACCACATTCCAGTCATGCGAGGCGTCCCACCAAGTCTCTGTAATTGCCACTAGATCATAGCCCCCCGACCGAACACGGATTTCTAACTCCTCCTGCTTATTCCCCATGCTGCGTGCATTGGTGTACAGGCATTTCAGGGAGCGAGCTGGGCACACCGATTTCATCCCAGATTCACCCCCTGAATTCACCCCAGGGGGATGGGAGGCCTCCTGGTCTACTTCAACACTAGAGCGTTGCCCCAGTGGTGCAAGCCCAGCTACTACCCCATCCCCCTTCAAATCTAGTTTAAAGCTCTCCGAATGAGCCCTGCTAATTCCTGTCCCAGAACCCTTTTGCCCCTACGACATAAACCTTTCCCATGTATCACTGTCACGCCTGTTGTCTTATAAAACCAGCCATTATCAAAGAACCCAAAGCCCTGCCTGTAGCACCAGTCTCGTAGCCAGGCGTTAATAGAGAGAATCCTACTGTTCCATCCCACGTCATCACCTGAAAATGGAAGGAGGGAGGAGAAAACAACTTGTGCCCCAGACTCTTTCACCAACCACCCTAGGGCCTTAGAGTCTTTCTTCATCCTCCTCAGACTACGGGATGCAGCTTCTTCCCCACCTGTCTGGAAGATCAGCAGGGGGTAGTAGTCTGTGGCCTTCACCAGGTTGGGGAGTTGCCTGGTGATATCCCTGATTCGGGCTCCAGGCAGGCTGCAGACCTCCCTGTGATGGAGGTCAGCTCTGCATATTGGGCCCTCAGATCCCTTTAGGAAGGAGTCTCCAACCACTAAAACTCTTCTCTTCTTCCTTGTGGAGGGGGTAGCTATACGCCCGTCAGGTTTTTCTGACTGTGGTGGGACCTCTGATATAGGTTGCCTCTCCACCACATCCCCATTGGACCGGCTGTATTCCACTAGGGCTTCATATCTATTGCTCAGAGGCACCTGTGGAGGCAAGGTAGGCAAGGAGGGCACTCGCCTTTTGCCACAGCCATAGACTTGCCTCCACTCACTCCTCTCCTCTAGGTTATCGTTTTCCACCTGAGAGGGGCAGAGTACAGGGGTCCCTCGATCCTGGGAGCTCTCCGGCAGGTGCTCCCATTTTTCTTGCAGGGAGGGCAGAGCCTGGCTCCACCAGTCTATCTCCATTTCAGCCTCCCGAATGCTCCTAAGCCTTTCGGCTCCTAAGCCTACTTCGGCTTGAAGCCTTTCAACCTGGCTTTGCAGCTGTGCCGCTCAGCCAAGCAGATCATCTACTTGCTCACAGCGCACACAACCCCCTGACACCACAGAGACGGTGTAGCATTCCCTGCAGCCCGCAACCTGCACCATCGCCTCCTTCCGTGGGAGCTCTGTCTGGGTTCCCACATCCATTTTGGTCTTCTTCCACCGGGTAGATACCATTGTTCTTTCACTGAACTGAGAAATACCTGTTGGTGCCACCCCTGGTTCACCGCTCCTTGGCACCTTCCTCGCCTTGTGCACTGGGAGGGAGTCAGTGCCCTCCCCAACGAGCTGCAAACAACTGCAGCCTCTCCTGCCCTGGGACACACCCAGTCACTGCTGATTCACACAGGCACTGCTGAGTCTCCCTCTCCTTTCTGGACAGGGACTAGTCCCTGACCTCCAGGAGGCTTTTTATCACCCGATAACAGGGGGTGGAGCGTTTAAATCGCTTAAATCGCCCGGGGTGCCTCCGCGGTGCCTCCGGCTACGCCCCCTCCTCTCCTGATTCGTTGCCGGGAACCTCCGGGTCCGGGTCCGGGGTCAGGAGGAAGCAGCTCGGGGCTGATGCTCGCGGGGGGCTCAGGGGGGGCCCAGAGTACGAAAAACCGCCCGGTTAAGCCCGATGTTGCCCTCGCCCCCGCACTAACCTCAAGTCGCTGCCGCCACTTTCGCTGTTGCTGCCGCTGTCAGCTTCTGCTATCTGGCAACTTTTTTTCCCAGAATTTGCACATAAAGAACATTAAACAGGAAACTTTGCTCAAAAAAATGTTTTTGCTATTTACATAACATTTTTGCCCACAGAAATCATTCATTAGGTCATCCGGTTATTTTTGTCCTTCTCTCTTTCAAAATGTCCATGGTAGATCTTGGACATGACTGAATTGCAGCCAAAGTAAAGGTCTCTTCATATTCATATCTTTGGATTAGAGATTCCAGTTTTAACCAGAAAATTTAAATCAGACATGTCTATGTTAGGATCTTGAAGGTTAGATAAAGATATCATTCTATAAATCACAGAAATATATCTATCACCTGTGTCCCTTTGTTCATCTATGGTGATAGGACATAATTTCTTGAAATATTTTATAGATGATTAGGGTATTTATGTGTTACCCTGGGTCATATCAGAGTCTGTTTTTTAGTCCAAGAAGAAAGAAAAATATCAATCAAAATTTTTTTTAAAAAAGTCCTTCTAAATGATACTGCATTTTTCATCACAAGGATCAACCCATTCAATAAACATCAGATAATTAATATTTTTTGTCTACTTTCCTGAAAGAATAGAGACTTCCACTCACACATAAGTGTGAAATCCTAAGGAAATAACCTTATACTGGAAGTGAAAATATTTGCCTTTTTCTGCAAATAAGTAATTGTACTCTCCTATGTTCCCACAACTCATTGACCTACTTGGGCACAACCATTTTAAGCAACAAGGATTAAAGTCTATTAAATTTATAGGACAGGATAAGCTCTTATCTCATATTTGCCATGTAGCATCACTAGGTCCGTCACTGCATATCTATCTAAGTTACTTCAAAAGCGTACTCATAACTTTCTCAGCATGGCTTCTTTCTCCATGGAGAATAAAGAAGGGTGTCTTTTTTTTTAAAACAAAATATTCACAGTTGTTATAAATTAAACTACAGAAAATGTACAACTCAAATTTTTGAAACATGTAAAACCATAGAGAAGAAAATATATGAACAGATAATAGTGAAATAATATATTGGTAGACATCAAATACTTTAAACATGAGCAAATTGCATAGTCTTTTTTGCTTTCTGTCTCTACTGTATTTGCAATATAGAACAATACATGTTCTCTTCAGGTGACAGAAGATTTATGCTGCCTTTGCAAATCAGTCAATGAAGTAAAAATTTCAATTCTCACTGCTCTTCATCAGGCTGTTTCATTGAGATCAGAATTTTCTCTTGCTGACTTCAATTAACTTTGGTTTCCAATCAGGAGAAGCAAATTTTAATGTCATTTAAATGCAGTATTTCAAGAGAAAGTCACATTTTCTTCTTTGATATGATTTCAACAATGTAGTTAAGACATTTTATGAAAGAAAAATGTCACTTTCATATATCAGATCATTCTGATAAAAATAGGTAAACATTTAACTTCAAATATCTGTTGAGAAACACAAGGTAAGCAGTATTATTTCCAAATAAAAATTACAAGTAATTTTAAATGACCAAAATACTCTGTCATTTTTGTTTTTTTCACACCTCCAATTATATTTTCTGACTTGTACTGAATCTGTTCCTAAACTGTATTCCTCAAACACATTCTTGTTTGTAAGACACCCCCAACTAAGCTACTGAATGAGATGTGTTCAGACTTTCACATGCAAACAAGTAACTACAGCTTAATGGGTTACTGCTTTATGAAAGCCTCCATTTCTGATCTTGTGGAATCTTCCATCCCATGCCAAGTGAGACGAGAAATGTGTTAACACAGACCACAATGGAATTTTTTAGGAGGCTATAAAAGCTCTCAATTTTAAGTTTTTTTTAAAAGTGTGAGTGTGTGTGTGTATCTATCTATCTATCTATCTATCTATCTATCTATCTATCTATATCTCCATCCTTTTACAGAAATGTTGCAATGGTGTTCCTAGAGCCACCATTGCTTGTAATATCTGGGCAGGGAAGCATAAAAGAAAATCACTCTTATGGAAATATGAACAGGTTGTTGGAAAATATTCGGTGGACATGGAAATGCAGTGTGAATTGTGTCCTGTAAAGAATGAAATGCAGCATGTCACTATCTTGCAGGAAAGGTAAAACCATCTACATTTAATGAGAGAATGGACAGGAAACCAAACAGCATCTTCCTTCAGAAAAGTTGACTTTTTTTTTTTTCTTTAAAAATCATAGTGGTAGTTGAGGTTTCATACTGTTAAGAAATGGAACAAATAGCATCTGACTTTTGATTAGAAAGGAATGATTTTTAGTCTAAATTTGATTTTAAAAGCCATGACTTTCATTAGTCAATTAATTTAAACTAGAAGGTTAAGGCTTGTTTTCAAAGTAATTTAACAATAGTCAGGGTATCACAAACTCATTCTAAGGTAACAATGGATGAAGACTACTAGTCATAAGCACTCTAAAAAAAAGAAAAAAAAAGTCTTTTTTCTACCTGTGTAGCTGACATCTTTTACCCAAAACATATATTCTTTAAAAAGTAGAACACTATCTAAGTAAAATAGCATTACTTTTGCTTTTCTTATCACCCTATTAGGTGAATTCTACAAACAACCAGTCCAGAAATAAACTGCAGCGTTATCGCATGCTTTTGATAACTAACCAATAAAGTAACCAAATGATAGTTATCATTCACAATACAACGCAAACTAGTTGCAATTCAAGAACTGTTCACCTGAAAATTCGCTAAAAGTATGGGAACAGAATTTAAAAAAAATAAATGGTAACTTTCTTAGTAGTGATGAGCACAATTCATTGAAAGCACCACTTATTAAAACTCCAGTCCTATATAAAATAGAGCTACCTTCCTTAGAAGAAAATCTCTTACAGTTCTTGTGGCTGGCGGGGGGGCAGGGGGAGGGGTAGTGTTTTGCTTTCGTTTTGGGAGAGAGAGCCGAGGTGAGTATGGGAACAGACCTCATCACAGTAGTATATGACGCAACAGTGAAGTTTTCACAGGTAACGGAAGGAATGTGTGAGGTTAAGTTTTACAGTAGATAATTGCAGTTGCCTTTCACCTCTGGGAACCTGTACTCAAGCAAGGTCAAACAGAAAATTAGTTTTGTGATCTCTTCACAGTCCCAATCTACAGTTAGAAAAAGCTATGACCAGAATGGCAGTTAAAGGCTGAGCTGCAGGCATAAGGTTTTCACCCACATGCTTCAGCCTCCAGCTTCCTATGAGACCTCACCCCTGCACTTAATGTGAGGTTACTGACCCGTGTAAGGTGAAGCACACCTGTCTTTATGGAATTTGTGTCTTGACCTGTACAGTTACTGTTCTTAACAAGAACAGTCTTTCTCATCCTTTGTTTTCAAGAATGTTAATGGAAAATATAGTCATTTACTTGCCATACCCTACAATCACAAAGAAGTTACATAACATTGATTATATACTTTTAAATTAAAGGAAGTTATAGCAGTTACACAAGAAATTATGAGAAGCAGTTTTACATCATTCATAGAAGATTTATAATGGCTTTGGTGAAGTAATTCATAGAAATTAAGGTGAGATAAGTTAACAAAATTAAAGAAAACATTGTGTCTAAGCGATATTTAGGTCAGATTTTGTGCCCTTTATTCAGATCTGATAGAAGACAGTCAGAGCCCAGGGCACGTCAGCTTTATTTCATTCCCTACCACCACCTTCGGTGATATCATATGATCTGACAAAAAATATTAGATTTTAAATTACTGAATCATATTATCTGTTTGCATGCACTTTCCCTCTCTTACATTCTTAAACTGCCATAGCTACAACAATATTTCTTCTAGAACACAATTCAAATGCATTTTCTATGCTCGCATTTTCGCAACATTTATCATCTAGAGTAATTCATAATAATTTCAATAGTGAATTCAGATTTGAAGGCCTTCATTTACTGGCTACATTTAAAAAATGGTACTGAATATGCAAAATAGTTATTTGCAAAGCTAAGCAACTAAAACGTTTTAGTGTGATTTGCCACACCAGCCATCTATACAAAAACTGTCTCCTGCCTATTTAAATGCTTCAATGAAGTTGAGTTCCGCAGTAATTGAGCAAAATTCCAATATTATAAAAATGAAAAAAATGTATTATCATCTCTCTTCTTGCTAAAACCTGAGGAGAAATAGCCTGATTGAATGGGGGGGGGGGGGGTATGTTGTGTAGGTGGATATGTTCCATGTGTGAGAAATAATTACAGAGGAGAAAATAAATTCGTTTTAGTTTTTATAATGGTGAAATCTGTGGTCACTTTCCCTTGTTAAAACTTCTGAATATAGTATTTACAACACCTGTATGACCCTCAATATTAATCAACAGAAGAGTGCTTAAAAATAGCTTTTATAAAATAATACTTTTTCAAAATGCTGTCCCATAAATGATTTAGCATTTTATATCACCGAGTTGCGAGCCATACACAGTAATGTTATTACCAACTTTTAGAAACCATGTGTTGAAATATTTAGTATATTCTGCTGTAAATAATGTAATGCATAAAAAAAATATTGTTGTCTTACTGGAAGGTCTAGTATTTATTACTGCAATTTCTACTTATAAAAAAAGCTCAGTAATAGTAAAAAAAATCATTAGTCATTCTTGTTCTACTATTTTACTTACCATTTAAATTTTTTAAGTTGTTATCTGTCTCTATAACAAAATTATGACAACTTACTTGAATTTTCCAGTAGAACATATGCAATTTAGGGCACCAGTACAGCCTTTCCAAATGGTCCTTCTAACCCTGCATCCTCTCTCCAAGCACGACTAACAGTTCATGTCTAGGGAAAGAGTGAAAAAGTAATGCTTCTCCCAGTACTCATTCTCAGTTTTGGCAGCCAGCAGTTCAGGGACTTAATAAGTTGGAGGTCATCTGCACATCATCCCATTAATAGCTTTTACCATACTTTTATGAGTTTACTTAAGAGTTTTTCTGAACACAGTTTTAGACCCCTCACAATATTCTTCAGGAGTGAGTTAATTGAACTTAAGAGTTACTCTCTGTACCTTCTCTTGTTCACTATATCCTATTGAATAGTGAACAGCATGAGAGCTTGACAATTTGCTTTCTTACGAGGTTAAATGCTAATGTATTTCAAAAGGCTTTCTGCCTCCTCCAATGATGTTGAATTTGAGTCTACTGTGGTTGCTCAATACTTATAACCTTTCTAGTTAAAATGTCAACCAGACTTCACAAACTACTTGGAAGTAAATCAGTAGGGTTTATTTCCTATATGTCTTTAAATATACCCAAATCATATTCAGCGTATAAAAATGACAAAAACGATAAGGTCTTTTCATTACAACAGTATTTTCATATGAATGACGTCCAAACCAGCATGTTCCTATTGTTACGTCTCCTGAATGTGTTTCGGGTCTTGTTTAACGTTAAACAACTATTTAAGAATACTACCCAGAGATCTGCCCTGAGGCTGGATACTTATGAGTGGCAAGGTGTGTGGGATAGTATGGGCAAGTACCTAGGACAGTGAGTACCTCCAGTGTTTAGGAACTTGAGTTATGTAAGTTAAACTGAATTTTTCTTTCCCCTGCCAAGTTTTCCAAGGACAAGCGATTTGGGGTCACGAAACCACAATTAACAGCTGTTACCCATATCCTCTACCTAGGTCTCAACTTATCAGGTGAGACACTTGTGAGATTTCCTTCTGTACTAAGGAAGATTCACTGAGACTTTGACAGTTCTGAACAATATGGACATCTTCACATCTGTTATGTTTCCTGAGTCAGGCTTTGAAAACACTAATAAGGGTTTGAAATGTCCACTCTGTTCATCTTTGTTCACTACCTCTTTGTTGTTAGGGCAATTTGGTATTATCACAATTATCTCTTCATTGGTAAAATTTATTTTGAACTCTGTAGATATATACTGCAAATGTTGCATCCTCTGTGACCTTAACCACCATAAAGTCTCTACTGAAGTAATTTAAAGAGATCAATTTTTCATTTTGTTTTTTTCATAATTTGCCCTATAAAATAATCATAATTTGATTGTTACTTTCAAAATAATCATGAAACATGCAATGGCAGCTAATATGAATGAACCATGAATAAAATGATAATCACTTAAAAAGGAAGAACAATATGTCTAAATTAAAATGCTGGTCAACAGAACACAGAGCTGACATTTACAAAGGTTATGTTTGACTGTAATAAAATAAATGGCAGCTCTTTGTGTACACAGTTGTCAATTAGCATTGCATATGTGTCTCTTGGATACATTTATTTTTGCCTAATGACTCCTTATTCAAGATGCAAAAATCTATTATTAATGTTTGGTAAGTACTCCTGACTGAGGGAAATAACTAAGAATAATAGCTGCCTCTTTATATTAGCATTTTCTTTTCAAGATAATGCCACTAAAATGAAAAAAATATAACATCTAAAATCGTCAGAATTGTTTGAAAACAAGAGTCAAAATATAATAGAAATTGAAAAGTTATAAGAAAATCTTATTTACTGTAGATTCAAGTGAGACAATAATTATTCTTTTTTAAGTTTAAATTAAAGCAAGCAAATCTTATTTATCTACTTTAAACTTCTCATCTATAATAAGGCTACTAATGCAGACATGATTAATTTTGAACGATACTTTTTAGTAATTGAAGACAAAAATAATTTGCAAAAACATTTATATCTATTGCAGTTCAACTATGTGGCTCCCTAAATGCCTGAACCTTGTGAGTGATTTATCTATAACGGTAGTTTTATTTCCTTTTTGCCCTTAATCGGGAAAGGAAGCTCTCCGGTTGAAACTCAGAAGGGATAGACTATTTCCTTCCGGCATTGGCTTGGAGTGCTTCTTTGCCTCAAGAGGAAATGCGAAGGAGACGTGGTTGCTGAATCTCTCATTACGCCTGAGCTTTCCTGGTTGATACACAAGCCCCTGGGTAGCACACAAAGGGGCTTGTTGCTGGAATCACATCCCTGTATCAATTTAAAGTCAGATTCTTTTCATGATTTTGCAGCAAGCAGTAAAACCCCTTACTACCCCTTACTTACCAGTAAAACCTCCTAAAGAAGAATCGGGATATAAATAGACTGAGGTTTTGGGGTTTTTTTTCACAAGACAGAGAATGTCTCCCTAGTCTGATGTCCATGAGGCTCACCAGAAAGGGCAGCTAAGACTATCCTGGCTGTAGCCCTTACTCAGAATAACTCGTACATTTTACATTAAAACTAACATTGAACAGAATGAACAAACAATCCTGGCAGAATGGATTTGAAACCATGTGTGATGGGTCAACCCCTGCCAACAGCCAAACATCTGCCCAGTCTCTTGCTCACTCCCCTCTTCCATGGGACAGGGACAAAATAGAAGGAAGACAATAAAACTTGACATCACAATGACAGGTTAATAAGGAAAGAAAAAGCTGTGTGCAGAAGCAAAACAAAAAGAGGATTTCATTCACTACTTCCCACTGGCAGGCAGATGTCCAACCACCTCCTGGAAAATCAGGTCCTCATCATGTGTAACAGTTGCTTGGGAAGACCGGCGCCATAATCACAAACATCCCCTGCTTCCTCCTCCTTTCCTCAAGCTTTTATTGATAAGCAAGACGTCATATGGTGTGGAATATCCCTTTGGTCACTGTCGGTCAGCTGTGCAGGTTGTGTCTCTTCCCAAACTCTTGCTGACCCCCAGCCTAACTGCAGTGGGAAAAAGCCTTGATGCTGTGCAAACACTGTTCACCAATAGCCAAAACACTGGTGTGTTATCAATGCTCTTATTATATGTCTATCATGTAAAAGATGCATATCACTATTTCCCAGACAGCTCCATTATGAAATGTAAAAGGTAATTGTGCTGAATTCTTTGAAATGAAGGGTTTCAATCCTTACCCATGGGACCCTGTTTGGATCCTGCATACACACAGATATCTAAACATAAAAGATGGGTATAACTTCAGACCCATTGTAGGCTTCCGTATTTCCTACTGGCAAGCCCAAGTCAGCTTTTGTGGTGGATACTGACCTATAGAGAACTCTCTGTTAAATGAAAATGTCTCTTCAGGACTTAATTTCTTTTCTACTGGAATTAATGGCAGTTTTTCACTTAAAAAAAACCCTCAGTACTTTCTGTATCAATTATTTTTATAACACCATGATTACCTCTGCCTATTGTTTTTCAAATATTAACATTTATGGCTTGTTGAAAAGTTTGTGGAGGCAAAAAATCCATTAACATTTTTACATTTTTTACAAGTTAGGGTTTCAGGTATAATCTTTTCTTTGTGGCGAAAAGCCTTGATATCTTGCCTATCAATAGATTCAATTCACAAGCTGAAAGGGGATTTAGAGGTTCTCTATTATTTCCACGACTCCTGTTCTGAAATTCTTTACGGTTATTTATATGAAGTACTTCATCTAATCAAATGTAAGTTTCATTTTAATACGTTGAAAATGAGGCAGTTTATATGATAATGATTTAAGCCTTCATTATCTCCTATCTATAATGAGGATTTCATTGGCCCTTATTTACATCTAGAACACTAGCAAAATGTTTTAATCTAAATGTGATGACATCCATAATAAACAAATATACTGGGACTCAGGAACAATACATAGAAAGTATTCAATAACACCCTAACAGAGATCAAAGGCTTCACTCTTAGCAAGAAGAGAGTTCAGGATTCATCCATGAAACAAACCAGACAATGGTGTACTTTCTTTTCCTTTTTTTTTTTTTAAATAAATGAAAATTTGTTTGGTGTATGTAACATTTATCCCAGATGTCCTACTTAAGACTACAGGAGAGCAATCCAATGTGAATTTCTGCCTCCAGTTAGAACCAAGATAAACGCAGTCATCCAACAGAATCTCCAACTACGCAGAAACCTTAAATAGTAAATTTATATTCCTATAACACATTATATAAATAGAAATATCTTCTACAGACACGCAGATCTTTTAAAGGTGATATTTTTAGAAGTGAATGCACAGCCAGACCACAGATACATAAAGAGAGATTTCATATCATTAGTTATACCTCAGCAGGAACTGTCAATATGCAGTCCTCCCTGTCAAGATTCAAAATCCCTAACATTTAACTTAGAAACTAATTTGGAAAGTAATTAAAGTGCTTCAAAACTATTTAAGCATACCTGAGTTACTATCTGCATGACTGGCATCATCACCACTGCATTCCTCAGTAGCAAGGCACACTCCCTCAAATTTCTTCTATTCCTTCTTTCAAGCTGCAGTGCTGTAATGCTACATAAAACTTAGAGATAGCCAGGGAACTGTATGAATATGTTGATGTACAGCTTGACCATATAGAAGTACCACTGAAAATAGATTCTTTCTAGTTTCTTCTAGCAATTCCACATATTCCCACCGTGAGAGATTAAAGCACACGAGTCCATGAGGAATTCTTCACACCTATGAAGACATGACACATTCCACACCCAGGCATCACAGCATGCTCTCACTCTAAGGATTGAATATGTACAAATCTTCTCAGCTGATGTGCTGCACACTGCATACACATAACCCCTAGCTAGTTATTTTGCATACCTCCTCCAGAGAGGTAATTTACTATTGACAAAGTAACGACCACAATGGAGAGGTTCTTGAAATCAGGAAACTGGTTTGCTAACTAGATGACAGGTTTCATATTCCTTACCATTCCCACAGACTGCATTACTTAAATATTTCTATTATTCATGTCATTACTTTTAGCATGACTAGGCGACTCTGAATGTGGGGTACAAAGTGGTTCTGCAAGGCAATTAACTTTATATTTAGCAATATCAGAAGCAAATCTAGAAGCAGGACACATTCCATTGATACCATCTCTACTCTTTCCACATATGAAGCCCAGCTCAAACTGTAAACTTGTATATGCACATCCCTTCCTCACACATAGAAAAATTAGGAAAGGAAAAAACTTGATCTGTTCTGTCTTCACCACCATTGTTTACTTTGAAGAAGAAACTACTGGCCAGATCTACTTCTATTTAGCACTAGGTTTCTCTTGTGAGACTGAAAGATTGTTTTGAGATCAGGAGCTCTTCTGGCCATTTTCCTGGCCAGCAGATTTGCCCTTAATTTTTCTTGGATCTTTTTCCACCTAGTTTAGTTACACACAATTTATTTGTCAAATCAATGCCTTCTCTGATACGCTTTGAACTTCTTAGTGCTCTCCTTTCTTCCCCGGGCCCTCTGAACTGTTTTCCAGCACTGCCACAGAACCGTAGCTTACTCTGAGATAATTTTTAAAGCCAAGAACAACAGCCATTCACCCTGTGCTACCTTGTCACTATTATGAAAACAGTAACTTCAGTGACACTGATTAAAGGAATCTATGGACAATAAATCTCCCCTTGAGACTTCCTCAGGGGGAAAAAAAAAAAAAAAAAAAAAGGAAAAACCTCATCATTCACAAATTACTTGCAAAATAAAACTAAAATGAAAAACAAATAGAAAATACCTAGAGAAAATAAGAAATAATTATTGGATACAAAAGATAACTTCATTTTTCTACTTCATTTCTTGATGGAAGTGTAGCAGAATAATATCAGTTTGCAGCGTAACAAGATGACAAATTAGGTTACAGTCCAGAGTACCATACATAAATCATAAATTTAAGCTGCATTCTATTTATCTTTGTTTATATGACAAGTCTTCATCTAGATAACATATGGTAAAATCACAAGCCCATATCACTATCACTCAGGCAAATTTCCCATGTAAATAAGCAGCCAGGACTGAAATATTCCATGTTACTTTCAACCTAATTAATGTAACAAGGGAAAATAAAGATACCAAAGAAAAATGGAAAGTCACCAGTGTCTAGCCATAGAGGAAGACTATTACCAAAAAAACCAGTTCATCTATCGAATATGTATCAGGTCATGGGTCCTGGAAGTCTCATATTTACTGCTGTAACTCCATGTTATTTCATTCCTTGTTTGTTATTTCATTCTTTCCAAACTATTAACACTAGCTACTCTTCTTAATCTGGTGTCGCAAGGAAATGAGGTTTAGAACCTCTGTCTCTCAGATCACTACTTTCAATCAAAACTCATGAGAAGAACTGAGGTCTCGAAAACATTAAGTTGCTGAAATTTATGTGAAAAAGGCATTTAGGTAGAAGACATTAATGCCTTCAGAGGAGTGAAACACTGCAAAATTAGCTAAGCTGTGCTATTAGGTACCAGAGAATCAAGACAAGGAGAGATGTAGGAAATCAACCTTCATAAATTCTGCTTTTCAGAGAGGGGTTTGTTTCACTTCCAAAATAAAAAAGGCCTTAGAGAAAATAAAATTATTTTTCTCCAGGCACTGAACAAATCTGAAGTAACAATAATCTATAGGCATAGTCACGGTAGTATACAACAACTCTTGTGGACAGTTCATCAGAAATCTTTACATTCAGTCCTCCGGGCTATTTCTCCCTTATTAAAATCAATCTAAAGCTTTAGACTCTCACAGTCTGCAAAGATGTTACACTGCATTTTCAAAAGCTCCCTTAACTCCTTTAAAGAGGATCTTAATTTCCTTTACTATTGATGAGAAATAAATGCCTAATTCTCTTAGGTACTTTTGAAATTTTATTAGAAAAATAATGCAAACTGAAAATATCTAGTGTGCTTATTCCAGTTCATCCCCCATTTGTAAGTGGCATAAAGTATATAAAAGTTAACAGCAGACTGGAATGTCTGACAGATTTTTCAAATTAAAATATGAAGGAAAAATTTACTTTATCTCCCTCAAAACAATGTGAAACCCCTTTTTTTCTGCAAGTACCATCTCACAGATGATGTGCCAGTCAGAACTGACAAACGAAAGGCTCTTTGAGACAAGGAATGTACTTTTTGGGTGTGGAACAAATGTGAAAAAATAACCCATATTTTTCAGCAGAATACAATTTGTCTGGTGCATGGAATATCTTTCCATTATATGTACTTCTAAATAGCCTCTTAATACATAAGGAAATGTCATTTTGCCACAATGCCTCACTAATAAAAAGCATGAATAAATTCTATATGAAACAATTTCTGAAATGTCAAAATAACCCAGACGATCAGAGTAATATAGAAAGTTTTTCTTTTCGTTCCTGAAATACATATAAGAAATTGCACACAGAAGAGGTGAGGTTCAGCACAGGGCCCATATGTAGTATGATCAGATACTATGATCTATGATCAGATACTATGATCCCATCAGATCTATGCTCTGATGAACCAATGAGGCAGAGGCTGCCCAATGTAAGAAAGAATTGACCTAAATTTCCTCCTTATCATTGGCATGGCTCAAAGTGATTGGCAAAGCCACATCCTGACTTGGATGCAGCTGCTGCACACAGCAGTCACCTGAGATTGCAGTAACTCAGCAGCTGCTTAGCAGCATGTGCCAACAGGCATCCTATGTGCTGAAAATGGCACTGAAGAACTCTTTGTCAGTGCAGAACAGCTGTATTGGATTTAGAGATCAGAAAAATTATTGTCTATTCCTAGACACCTGATTAGCTTATTTTCATATTAATCAACCACATATAAATAGATGTATATACAGATACAAATAAAACTTTATAAACAAAACCTTAGAAGCACAGTGAAGTGTCCAGCCAGAACTGTAAAGTCTACTACAGTGAAACAATTGAAAACAGTAAAAAAAAAAAAACCACCACAAACATAGGTTGCTCTTTCTTGTTGTCATTGTATTTTGCAGGGATCACTATGAATATACATTGAGCCTGAAGCTGCCTCTGAATTGCAGTGCTTATATCTAAAGTTGGGATAACCTTACTTAAAATTCATTCTTGCTAATACAGCACATCGCCACCATGTTTACGAATCTGGCTCTTAGCTTTTATTGCAAATGCTAAAAAAATAATTTTTAAAAAAATTTCTTATTCTTTCCTTCTGGTAGGGAAACAATTTATTCTGTGAACAGCAGGAGTAAATAAGCACATTTCTGCATTTTTTTTCCAGTATGGTTTCTCTGATATGTAATAAAGAGTATATATTTTTGCTCAGTGGGAGAATTAGTTTACCTGGGCATCTATTGTAACGACGTTAATGGCAGTAAAAGATCTTCATAATTTCCACCCCAGATCAAATTGGTAATCAGGTTCCACAGTCATTAGGCAGAAGAGAAGTGGTGAAGAGAGCCATAGTCACAGAGCACAGACTAAGAATGAGAAACCAGGTGGACAGGATGGGACACAAAACCCCACCAAAACAGATTCCATTAAGCTAATCAATACTAACAGTTTTTCTCTGATTTTTATCCAGAATTCCTGTGAGGATTTTTTATTTGATTATACTTCATATGTGTCTCTTAATAGTGTTATAAACTATTAACAAGCCTAAACTGACTGTGCGAAAAAGAGACCAAAAATAAATTACGTTGCTCAAGTTCCAGAGGTTAAAGAGTGACTCTTCCACTCTCAAAGGAAATCTTCTGGTATGAGCAGAAGCATATGAGGTATCAGAGACTCTGGAAAGGCGAAATCATTATAAACACCCAAATGTGGGGAAATTATCGAACAGCATTTGGATCTTCTTAGGAACCAGTGCTGCTCAGTCAAGAGTCAGATTTGCAGAAGACAAATCTCCCTTAGTGCTTACAGAATTGTCTGGCATAATGCTAAAACACAGCCCAAGAAAGCAACAATGTTGAAACCTCCAGTATCCCCCCATGACTTTCAACCAATGCACCAGGGAAGCTTGCAGGCTTCTGCAGCAGCTTTGGAAATTGAGTTTATAATGACAGATTTTAAATTCACAAGTAGTAAAATTTAAGCCACTGAGCTAAAACAAAAGAAGAACTTTACTAACCACAAGAAAAAGAGATCAAGCAACCGAAAGTCAGAGATTAAACAAGTCATTTTATCCTGGCAATCATAACTGGAACACAGTATGCATCAGTTTAATGTCCAGTTAGAATATAATTTGCTGGTATTTTGCAAGACTTAAGAAGATACAGTTTTTTCCTCCTTTATGGGTGCAGAGCGCTCAAAACCTAGGCACGTTTCAGAGCCTTTTGAATGTTATTTTACTTTTTCTATCTCCTATGCTTGCCTTTCAGATGGTCAAAACCACCACAGAATCCCAGCTGGCCAATTAACTTTCTCAGACTCTCACTAAGATTTTCCTTAACTCAACAACAACTGAGTAGATTCTTAGGGGTATGTATGGTATCATATATCACACATCATTTTTTTTCTAATTTCAGCAGCTGCTCCAGGGTCTCAAAGAAAAAAGATTGACTTTTTCCCTGTAGCACTGGTGGGGTGACTGACATCACATTTATTATCAGGCCCATTTCAACTTGAGCCAATTTTGTAATAAGCTCACAGCTGACATTATGCTAGGTATTAAAGTGAACCTATGTTATTCAGAAGCATTTGGTAAGTTTCAAACAAAGTAATGCTGCAAGGCCCAGTCCAGCATAGCTGTTAATTATTAATTGTATTATTATTATTGCATGCACTCCTAAGGCACTCTCCACAGTCCATCTGGTGTGCCCCTTGCATAATTTAGACTTACAACTGTTCTTTACTGGAGAGGGGAAGGAAAGTGAGATTTTCCTTCTTTTTCATCTGGAAACTCTTCCTTTACAAAAAATTACAAATACAAGTGACAAATGCATGTAGCGCTCAGAATACAACACCAGGAGCACTCTAGGAACCAGTGACAAGAAGACAATTACAAAGGGATAAGTGTGACAAAGTGCCATGAGGAATAACTCTCAGCTTAGCCTTTTGTTTTTCCTGGTAGAAGCAAATTTTTACAGAAGTAGATATGCTGAAAGAAATAATAAAAATATATTTTTTCCTGTCCTACAGGGTCAAAGCACCCCTGTTCATCACAGCTCCTAATCTGGGTTTGAAAAAAGAAGCAAGCTATATAAGTAACAGGGTCCCATGCTACTATGAGTTTGCAGAGAAAGATTCATGACTGATTTGGAAGCCTCAGAATGGAGCAAGAACACATAAAAATACAAAAATATAAATCATCTCCTCTGTGCTACAGGGCATAATTTTACTTTTTCTTCAGAAATAAGGTAATTATGAAGGGCAAAAACATACATTATTTTCCTAAAACTAAATTATGTTTTTTTAGAAACTGAAAAAAAATATATACATTTATGGAGACTTCTTTTATAAAGCCAAATTCTTTGCCAAATTATCATTAGTGAAACTTTTATATTCTTCCACTTCTTTAGTGCTTACCCCTCATGATAACTCTTGTATTAAGCAGAGTTTTAGGCAAAGAGAGTTTAAAGTCACTGGCTGATGGTGGAAGTAGACTGTAGGGAAAGAACCCATGGATCACAGGAGGCAAAAAGATAGATGGGACTTCAGGAAAGGGCAGGATTGGGAGTACGTCACCACATGCGGGGAAACACTATGTCTCGTACCTTTGTTGGCACTTGGGCTCTTATATTACAATACTTCTTTCTTGAAATACAGACTTGCCTTTCTACATTGCTCTCTGACTCTTGCCTGCTCTCCACAACTTCAGTTAATATTCAGATTTTCTAGTTTATAGAACATCTACACAGAAACAGGCAAGCTATATAGTACATATAGTAACTAACATAGGGAAGGGACGGACAAGAAGGTTCTCCTACTCCTCATTTAGGAGACGAAGTCCAATCGAATATATATATTTTTAATGTATACACGATGTCCTTCCTTTTTTACACAATGTATGAACTTTATCACACTTTCCCCTCTTTTAAACTTGAGATAATGAAAATTTGCTTCAGGCTCAGTGAAATGCAGCTTCTGCACTTCAACAGCATCATTTTCCCGGTCATGAGATGTCTTGATTTCTAGTCAAAAGATACTCCAGGTGACTCTGGATTTCTGAGAAATTACTGTTAAAGTTCCTTAGTCAGGTGATTAACAATTTTAATTAATTACTTTGCCCCAAGCATTAGCATTTATGAATTATATACTCTGACAACACATACATGGAAGGCATCATCAACACAAAGTGGGGTAGAGACATAATTTAGAAAACTGTGTGGCCTTGAAGATTGCTATACCAAAAATAATATGAAATTAAAAGAGTGGAGTAAAAAGGCAGATTTTTAACAAGAATTTATTTTATCACTGCACCATACAAGAAGAGGAATAAGACACATTAGAAGAAGGACTTGGATGAATTAATCAGGTGCGGGTAGTAAACCACCAGTGATGCAACCATAAAAAAAGATGCATACAATTATGAAATGAAGAAATATGAGAAGTTAATCATACCATTGGATAAAACTTTGGCTAGACCTCACCTAAAACATTAGGTGCAAGTCAAGTCACACATATCTAAGATTAATTCGAACAGAACTAGGAGGAGCAAAAGAAGGGTTAATCAAGGAAGAAAGGTGATGTCTAGGAAGAGATGTCTGGAAGTTGGCTGAGCTATTTGAGCCTGAAAAGAAGATTCGGGGGGGATATGATTACTGACTAGAGATATATCAAGTAGATAAGTATGAGAAAATGGAGAAAGTGGAGTTATTTATATCCAGAGACAATATTACTATATGAAAAAATTTGTATACACTGACAACAAATCAATTTAATACAGGAATTAGAAGAGTACCTAACCACCAGGAAATGGAATTTCTCAGAATAGAGATAGTACAGAGCAATGAAGATAAAAATGGATCCCGTTAAATGAGTGAAGGTGTTAAATAATTTTAATAGTTCAGAATTTAGTAGTTTTTATTAGCTTAGCATTAGACCTTTTTTTTTTCACATGGTCTTTTCCAGTTTGATAGCCAGGTTTTCTGGGAAACTTCTCTTTGATGAATGATGTCTCCTAGCAAAAACCATCTATGTCTATTTCAGTGGGAGAACACTTAAATCAACAACGCTTTGTTATTAGCTCTGTACTCTCTTGTAAGAGCTATGTTATAAGACACAGGAAGGAAACAAAACAAGGGCTACTCATAGAGCCCTCACCATGTGGAATGAACATAGATTTCCCATTTTCCACATGGAGCAAGTTATAGTAGCTGAGGTATGATTAATCATGACGAGATCTGTATTCAAAAGGAAAAAAAAAAACCCAATGTTTAATGTTGGTCATATTAAACTATTCTGAGTGCATAACAGAGCTCCTAGAGCTGTAACAGAGTCTTCCTGTTTTAAGCCTGCATTGCTGAGACATCATACATGGTCATTTAAAATCCATGGAATTGAATCAATCAATCAAGTATGTCTGGATCCATGAAAGAGGGTCTATGATAGTTCAAAGTTAGAGAAAGACTGTGCAGCTAAAACTAGCTAATATGCCACTTGCAAACACTCCATCAAATTCATCTGGTAGATGTGACTGATGGTTTATTTCATGACTAAAATCGTAAGGCCATCTAACCCAAACTTCTTGGGCATCCCATATTCATACCTAGCTGCACCTCCAATATCCCAGCTGTTATTAACTCTGCAGAAAGAGATTTATTATCCTAGCCACTCTGATTAACAACTCCAATACCATTCAGTTCCAAGCATGGAGGTTTTCTTTCCAGGATCAGACAAGTTTATTTTTAACTGCTCAGATTTACTGTGAGTTAGTGTAATTGCATATTGCATTGTCTCCTGACTAAATTAATCTCCTTCCTGTTTTTGTTTATCAGTTCTGCCAAGATCTTTAAAAAACTGTTCTGATATCATAGTACTATTAAAAGAAAAAGCTGGTTGGCAGGCTGTTTGGGGCTGCATTAAAATTAATGCCGGTTAAACCTATATATCAAAAGTACAGTAGTGTTCACCAATAATGCTGTTGTGAAGCTACAATATTCTGTAACATTACTGTCGAGTGCTGTATCTTCTTTTTCCATTAATTGGCCTTAATCAGAGTAGCCCATATGATTACTTAATGTATTTATGCTGGGTGAAATATAATATGACTTTTTGCAGCTCATTCTCCTTTTCCTATGGACCTTTGCTGGACTGTGCTAGAGGCAGCACTGAGGAAACACAAGAGGAACACGAGAAAAAGAAATTAGGAAAGAAGGACAACTACACAGAAGGTGGTAGCTGGAAGAATGAGTGAAGGGTGCACACTAGACAAGACAGATCAGGAGTATCTAAGAAGGAAGGAATAGTTATAAAAGAAAGGGTCTTTGAAAAGAGAAAATGAAGGCTTTTTTAGGTTTATCTTTCTAGTAGCTAGTCTTCTACATACTAGGAACTCTATTTTGTTACTTATCTGATGGAAGTACAGACACAGAAATAAATACCTAAATTTACTTGCTGGAAGGAAACAACAATTGCAGACAATGATCTGAATGAAGCACAAATAGCAGGCATAGATTAAAAAGGAAAAGCTAAGAAAGCAATATTGCATAATCCATAAAGGAAATCTATTTACATCAGAGAAAACAAAACAAGAAAATGCTTCAAATAAATTAATATATTACTAAAATCAAATATTGAGCTAACTCTAAACTTTCAGAGAGATGGAATGCTAAGAGTGGATTTTCATGAATTCAACACAATGAAGACATACTGAACTTGAATATATTTAACCATCTCTTGGGAATAAACTGTTTGAAAACATGGGCTTTCAAAATACCTTTTGACTTCTTTGGTTTGATTTACAGTCAGGTATTCTAGACAACATTCAAAACAACAGAATAAACAGAAACTTTATTGATAAATCAATCAAAAGCACAGTAAATAAAGAAATTGCAAAGGGGAGTGCTTCTGTAAAAGCTGTAGAAATGTCTGTATGTAAAGAAATGTAATCCCCAGAGGCACAAGTCTGTATTTATAGGAAGTGGATTCATATAGTCAGGATGTAGCTTAAAGACAGCTCATCAATTCTAACTGAAAGTAACCCAAGAACACATTTTCCATGAGTCTCTAATTACCAGAAGTGCTGACTCATCATGAACTTATGTGATGTGTAAATAAAAGTGAATTAAGGGAAGTATGGATAAATCATAAAATAACCATTCACACTACCCAGAGGCAGAGATACCAACTGGAATGGAAAAATCATCAGTAAGCTACAATTTTGCTCCTGCTTGAATGTTTGCTTAGACAAGGCAAAGTGAATGGATTCCCTTTGAAACAAACAAAGAAAAGGTGTTAATTAGATGCAGGATTAAAACACCTTTTTTAGAATTTTAATTTATGAAACAAAGCGAGTTGCCTGCATAAAAGAAGGAGTTTAAGGGTAGAAGAATATTTTTGTAAACTAGTGAATACTGAACAGGATTATGAATGCACATACTGGAAAGTTGAAATAATAAGATGAAATAATACCTAATAAGAGATCTTTCTCAAACTTCAGGGCTGTGGCTTGTCAGATATCTCACAGACCATCTGCCTTCTTAACTCTATGTAATTTGCTACAAGTAATGGCAAAATGTCCACAACTATATTTTATGGGGTTTAGTAATTTCTTACAAAGGGGAGTGGCAGCATGATGCTTTATTCTAATTAATTTTCAGTAGAGCAGAATTCCTGAAGATAAGTGCAACTTCGATTCACCAGCAAGGTCTTTATGAGCCATAACTCAGGGAACCTCCAATTCAAAATATCAATCATGAATTAAGAAAAGGAGCTGAATAGAACAAGGTAGCACATGTCAAATAATTTCTCAGGGACCTGGTTTGCCCAGATACTTTTGATCAAATACTACATACATCTCCATCATTGGATTGCCATCATACTTATTTCCACTAACTAATAATCCTGCTACTTCTCCTGAAAAAAGACAATATCTTTGCAGAAGAGTTAGCAGAGATCACTGAAATAGCTTTAAACTAGTATGGAAAGGGGGAAGGGGATAAAACCAGGCTTGCTAGAGACAAGCCTGGGGGTGGCACGCCAGTGCTTGTGGAACAGTGTGCTAGTGAGGTCCTTCGGTCTGCCATCTCAGTGGAGGCAGGGGATGGAGAGCCATGCGGCAGCAAAGATGAAAGCGTTATTGACAGGTTAGAACCGCCAGAAGTGCTGAGAATGGTCATGCAGGAATTAGGGCTTCTCCCCACAAAAAGGTGATGGGATCAATAGCCCAGCTGAAGTGTATCTACACCAATGCACGCAGCATGGGCAACAAACAGGAGGAGCTGGAAGTCATTGTGCAGCAGGAAAACCATGACATAGTTGCCATCATGGAACCATGGTGGGATGACTCGCACAACTGGAGTGCTGCAATGGATGGTTATAAATTCTTCAGAAGGGATAGGCAAGGTAAGAGGTGTTGGGGTGGCCCTGTATGTTAGGGAGTGTTTTGACTGTTTAGAGCTTGAGGATGGTGATGATAGGGTTGAGTGTTTGTGGGTAAGGATCAGGGGGAAGGCCAACAAGGCAGGTATCATGGTGGGAGTCTACTATAGACCACCAAACCAGGCTGAAAAGGCAGATGAAATATTCTGTAAGCAGCTGGGAGAAGTCTCATGATCTCTAGCCCTTGTTCTTGTGGGGGACTTCAACTTACCACATATCTGCTGGAAATACAATACAGCAGAGAGGAAACGCTCTAGAAGGTTCCTGAAGTGTGTGGAAGACAACTTCCTGACACAGCTGGTGAGTGAGTCAACTAGGGAAGGAGCCCCACTAAACCTCTTGTTTGTGAAGAGAGAAGGACTTGTGGGTGATATGATGGTTGGAAGCCGTCTTGGGCATAGCAATCATGAAATGACAGAGTTTTCAATTCCTGGAGAAGTAAGGAAGGGGGTCAGCAAAACTGCTACCTTGGACTTCCAGAGGGCAGAGTTTGGCCTGTTTAGGAGCCTGGCTGACAGAGTCCCTTGGGAGGCAGTCCTGAAGGGCAACGAAGTCCAGGAACGATAGACACTATTCAAGAAAGAAATCTTAAATGCACAGGAGCAGGCCATACTCATGTGCTGAAAGACGAGCTGATGGGGAATAAGACTGGCCTGGCTGAACAGAGAGCTTTGAATGGAACTCAGGAAAAAAAAGGAAAGTTTATGACCTGTGGAAGAAGGGGCAGGTCACTCAGGAAGACTACAAACATGTGAGGTGATGTGGAGAGAAAATTAGAAGAGCCCAAGCCCAACTAGAACTTAGTCTGGCCACAGTTGTAAAAGGCAATAAAAAATGTTTCTATAAATACATTAGCAACAAAAGGAGGGCCGAGGAGAATCTCTGTCCTTTATTGGATGCAGGGGTAAACACAGTAACGAAGGCTGAGGAAAAGGCTGAGGTACTTAATGCCCTCTTTGCCTCAGTCTTTAGTAGTAAGATCAGTTGTTCTCCAGGTACCCAGCCCCCTGAGCTGGAAGACAGGAACGGGGAGCACAATTAAGCCCCCATAATCCAAGGGGAAATGGTTAGCGACTGCTACGCCGCTTAGACACATACAAGTCTATGGGGCCGGATGGGATCCACCAAAGGGTACTGAGGGAGCTGGTGGAAGTGTTCACCAAACCACTTTCCATCATTTATCAACAGTCCTGGCTGACCGGGGAGGTCCCAGTTGACTGGAAATTAGCAAATGTGATGCCCATCTACAGGAAGGGCTGGAAGGAGGATCCGGGGAACTACAAGCCTGTCAGTCTGACCTCGGTGGCAAGGAAGGTTATGGAGCAGATCATCTTGAGTGCCATCACGCGGCACCTACAGAACAACCAGGTGATCAGGCCCAATCAGCATAGGCTTATGAAAGGCAGGTCCTGCTTGACTAACCTGATCTTCTATGACAACACGACCGGCTCACCGGATGAGGGAAAGGCCGTGAATATTGTCTACATAGACTTTAATAAAGCCTTTGACACCATTCCCATGGTGTTTTCCTGGAGAAAGTGACTGCTCATGGCTTGGACTGGCATATGCTTCTCTGGGTAAAAAACTGGCTGGATGGCCAGGCCTGAAGTGTTGTGGTGAATGGAGTTAAATCCAGTTGGTGGCCAGTCACAGGTGGTGTTCCCCAGGGCTCAGTGTTTGGACCAGTTCTCTTTAATATCTTTATCAATGATCTGGATGAGGGGATCGAGGGTACCCTCAGCAAGTTCACAGATTACAGCAAGTTGGGTGGGAGTGTTGATCTGCTTGAGGGTAGGAAGACTCTGCAGAGGGATCTCGACAGGTTGGATCGATGGGCCGAGGCCAACTGTATGAGATTCAACAGCACTAAGATTTGGCTCCTGCACTTGGGTCACAACAACCCCATGCAATGCTACAGGCTTAGAGAAGAGTGGCTGGAAAGCTACCTGGCAGAAAAGGACTTGGGGGTGTTGATCGATAGCTGTCTGAATATGAGCCAGCAGTGTACCCAATTGGACAAGAAGGCCATCAGCATCCTGGCTTGTATCAAAAACAGTGTGTTCAGCAGCACCAGGGAAGGGATTGTCCCTTTGTACTCAGCACTGGTGATGCTGCTCCTTGAATACTGTATTCAGTTTTGGGCCCCTCATTACAAGAAAGACACTGACATGCGCTGGAGCGAGTCCAAAGAAGGGCAATGAAGCTGGTGAAGGGTCTAGAGCACAAGTCTTATGAGGAGCATCTGAGGGAACTGGGGTGGTTTAGTCTGGAGAAAAGGAGGCTGAGGGAAGACCTTATTGCTCTCTACAAGTACCTGAAAGGAGGTTGTAGCAAGGCGGGTGTTGATCTCTTCTCCCAAGTAACAAATGATAAGATGGGAGGAAATAGCCTCAAGTTGTGGCAGGGGAGGTTTAGACTGGATATTAGGAAAAATTTCTTCACTGAAAGGGTTATCAAGCATTGGAACAGGCTGCCCAGGGAAGTGGTTGATTCACTATCTATGGAGGTATTTAAAAGACATGTAGATGTGGTGCTTAGGGATATGGTTTAGTGATGGACTTGGCAGCGTTAGGTTAACGGTTGGACTTGATGATCTTAAAGGTCCTTTCTAACCAAAACAATTCTATGATTCTACGAAAACACATAAGCAAGTATTTGGGCTAGATGTTGGTTCAAATATATCCTACATTAAAACAGCTGGACTTCATCTATTCCCAAAGTTTATTACAAGAAGATTCATTCCAGCTATGCATATACAACATCCTATGTTCTAGATTATTCTGTTAAATTCTTAGTTTATGATTCTCTACTGTGATCAACTGAACCTGCTTTTAATGTAGGTCAATTTGAAATTGAATCAATAATTCCCAGTTAGGAAAAATTCATTGGAGGGGGGGAACAAAAAAAAAAATCTATGTAAAGTATTGCTCAGACTTTAAGGAAGTTAAATAAAGTCATTCAATCTTGATTTTTGGTATGAATTTCTTCCTGAAACAGGTTGGAAAGAGGGCAGTTATGGTTATGGTCAGAGCAAAAAAAGTTTTAAAATCTTAAAGTAGCTGAGAGTTTCCAACTAGTACCTTACCAGGCCTTACATAGCTCATAGATGGCTTTACTGAATACAAAACACCTTACTTACTGAGTACTAAGTAGACACAAATTGTTACAAATGTGCTAATCTCTCTTGCATGCAAAGCTATAACAGCTTATTCGATTACTAATTCACTCAGAGAAGTGCAATTCAGGAAACACACAGAAAACTGCACTCTCCTGGCTTTATTTTTGAGGTGTTGAACACCAGAAGTCTTTTTTTCCTAGATTATTTTATGAGTTGAATGTCTGTTGGAACAATGCATCAGCATCTCCCCTCAGGAAGTAACACAGTGTGACACAGGTGACTAACCACAGATATGCAGTGTCTTTCCACAACCCAAGGGTATTCAAAATGCAACAGATATGAGCAAGGTATTACAGGAGATCCACATTCTTCTCATGAGGCAGATGAAATCTGAGCAGTTACTGGAACAGCTAAAATGGCACTAGATGTTTCATTTAGGAATCACAATAATTTATTCAGAATCTGACATCCTAGAAACTCAAGCGAAATAAATCAAATAATAACCGCCTCTAAAATTATCTTCCTCCCTGTTTGGAATTGTACATGGCACCAATATTCCACTAAAAAATTGATCCAATGATCCAGAAGTGGTAAATTTCACAGATACAGGTGAAGACCCTTCAAAGGAGCTTCTCCTACATAAATGATATATATTTTACCCAGACTTTTTGCTATTAAGATTCCCTGTATCCCTTAGCAGATAGGCAGATACTATGAAATATAAACACAGACAACTGAAAACTCACCAAACAGTCCTTAAACTGATCTTTCAATTTTTCTTGTAATTGAAAAGAGGAAACAAGACCTTGAACACAGCTACTAAACAAGACTAGTTCATGTGGACTTCAGTTCTACACAATTCAGTACGCGACCTTCATAATGCCTCTAATACAATTCAACATGCTCAAATTATTTGAATGAATGGAAAGGATCTTGTTGACAATACAGAAATCAAAGATGAAGTTGGTAGTGTTAAATATGAAATAACATGTTCAGATCACTGCTGAGGGCCATATAAGCAGCTAGATAGAACTACAATACTTGTTTCTGTTTTTATTATTCCCATGGTTCAGAAAAGTTACCTACTTTCTTCTCTTCCTTTTGAGCACTGAAAGTTAGTAATCACTAACTCTTAATGGGTTTTGACTTTTTTATGTTGTTTTCAAGATGCACAAGCACAGGAGGAAGCCACATAAAACATTCTACATTTCTGAAAAATGCTTCAAGAATCACTTAGGAGTTCACAAGAATTAGCAGAAGTGAGAGTTTAATTCAATCAAGAGAAGTGGGCTCCTAAATTAAGTGCGGGATTCAATTTCTCCTCTTTCCCTTCATCTTTGAAATCAATGGGACTCTGTTTCTGTACGTCAACAGGTTTGAAATAATTGCTTGGAATCCAAATCTGGGGAGACACTAACAAAGATGACACGGTCATTTTGAATTACATTATCTGCTGTGGAGAAGACATTCTCAAACAAAGTTTCTGGGCATATCTGGACATTTTATATTCTGATGGACAGTTTTCTACCAAAAATACAGTTTCACTGAAGTAACACCTCACAGGAAAATAAGATTTTAGATTATATTTTCAGTGGAAAAGTTAAAATATTTTGCCTCAAGCACAACAAAATGTTCCATTTTGATGTGAGTATGCTAGTAGTTTTATCATATTAGTTCTATTATTTTTATATTAAGATCATTAATTTAATGCTGCAAACAGAATAAAATTAACAGCAACATGAGTTATTCTTTCTCTAGCCTCAATAAAATGCAATATTATATAATTTTATTAATTTTTTATTTTAATTTCACAATACGATCTGATTCAAATTTTTCATTCTTCATGCATCTACTTTTCCAAAGAGCATAAGAATGAAGAAGCAAAGGGGAAGGGCTATATTCAAACTGTGTATCAGTTTGACCCAGCAGAAAAACTAAGACATTACAGAAGCAGTGAGATCTGGTCTCAGAATTTCCAACAGGAATTGATCCCTGACTGGACCACAGCTGATCTAATGAAGCCTAGGTAAAGAGGTAAAAGAAGACTGAGGTGAACAGGTTTTGAAGATGACAGGAAGGAGAGAGTGGCCTTGTCTAGATGTTTCCAACAGTGAAACCAGAGAAAATCCAAAAATTCCAGTGAAGGTTTCCTTATCTCTCTCCCATAAGAATTTTGACTAAGGAATCTGGTGATTTTTATGGGGAGGGTAGGGGAGAAAAAATAGGATGAGAAAGCTCATGGGCTGAGATAAAGGCAGGGAGATCACTTACCAATTACTGTCATAGACAAAGCAGACTCAACTTGGGGAGAATTAATTTAATTTATTGCCAATGAAATAGATTTGGGTAGTAAGAAACCAAAACAAATATTAAAGCCACACTATTCCTCCCCCATGCAAACCGGTATGTAGAGATGGAAAGGAATATTCAAAGGTACAAACAATCAATAGCAAGTGTTGTGCAAAACCTGAACACTAAACTTTAAAATTCTAAATATTTTTTTTTTTTAAATGAACCTCATGAAAAAATTTAAAATCCCTGCAATTTGAGCTTAAAACTTGTTCCTAGTAAGTCAGAAAGATTTTTGTCAATAACTTAACATGAGGTAGAAAGCTGTTTTCAAATTCTTTCTGAATACAATTTGAAAATTAATTTTATGCTGTACTTGCACAGCAAATTGAATGTGACTGATGTAGATTAATAAATCCATTCTAGCATTAATCTTACCATTAGGGATAACAATAACAGTAAAAGAAGTGGCAATGTGACATCTAGTACCCCACTGCACACCCCCTGAGGACCTAACATGCCCATTTGGGCCCCAAACCTGTGCTGAAAATGTTTCATTTGCTGCTTCTGCTTTCTAAGAGTTGCATGATAAGTAGCGGGGATATCCATCCAGCTGTCATTCTTCCACTTTTCTAGCTATAAAGATAAACAGAACCTAACATTTTTTCTTTGATACTACTCAATTCAAAGAATGTATATTTGATATATTTTAGTAGAGGCTGGATAGAAAAACACCAGAATGGGGAAAAATGTTTGGATATGGAACTTTCCGTAAAAAGATGTCTTCACAGTGTGGAGTAGCCTTTATATCCTCTCAGTATCCAAGAACACTAGGCAAGCTTCATCATCTACAGCATAAAATGAGTATACCTACTTTATGCACCAATGCAGTTGCCAAAGCAATGCCAGGATTAAGCAAGTATCTAGCTGAGAAACAGGCTAAAGAGCAGAAGCTGCACACAATAACATGGACTGACATCTACATTAAAACACTTCGCTCTCTGATACACAACCTGGAGCCCCAATTACAAGATTATTTTACCTCCCATTTGCCCACTGTGAAGGAGCACAAGGCAGCACTTTATTCTTTACTTAATATAAAATGTCTTTTTTCTTCTTTTTAATGACTGCTAGGAGCTTATTAGATACATTAATTTCCCCCTGACACACATACACAAACTCTATTTTTCTTGCTTCTTTTTCTTAAATAAAAGCTTTGAAAATTCCAAAAAATCCCACTCTATGCAAAAGTGCAAAGTGCAACATGGGCTAGCAGGTATGAAATTGCTGAACTGAGTTCCTTACAAACACTGGCAACATGCCAGACTTCTGTACCAGGCTCCATGGCCTTTCTGATAACTACAACAATCTAATAAATTATGATGGAACAGTGGTACATTTAGCTCCAAGGAGAGATGGATAAAACTTTTAAGCAATAGCAAATTAATCAAAAAGTTCAGCTTCAGGAGGACTGACCCTATTTGTGAATTCAGCTTTAAAATATGGAGACTAAGGTTTTGAAGATACAGAAACATCTCATTCTGACAGTTTAGAAAAACAAAATATGTGTTATTAGTTTATTTTAAACAACACTACAGAAAAATACTTTTTTTGAAGTGCTAACATTAAAGAGCCAAACTTCTCTAAATATAGTTTCAAATAGCAAAAGTTCTTCATTTGAGGAACAGAAACCCCACCTACCCCAATTTTAAATAATTCCCTTTAAGATTCTCCTGAGCCTAAAATGTCTCTGGTATCTGACTACTAAAGTGAAAAATGCACTACTCACAGAACTCTCTTTCAGGTTTTTGTGAGCTGTTTTGTTCTATGTGGCCAGCTAGACACTGTTCCCTAATTAAAAAAATGAACAAAAACCCCACTCAGCTGAAGGGAAGATTAATACTGAAGATAAAATATTCAAGCACTAAATAAAAGAAAACCTGGACCATTAGCCAATAAAACTAAATTTTGGAGAGAATTAGGTAAGTACATCGTCACCATTTTTTACATACTTTTATCCTCCCACTTCTCTTTGTCAAGTATCCTAGCTTATGCAGTGATGAAAGGCATACCTGGTAAAAAAAATAGTAGCTAGTATATTTCATTTTTGAGCTCTTTCAAGCTGAGTTGTTTTCTCTAAATTCCAGTTGCAACATGCATTAACTGACTTTTACCAAACACTGCTTATCTTAGACTGAACCTTCAGTTTTCATCTCATAGAGTTCATATCTTCTAAGGTCAGAAAGGAACATGATGTGTGTCCAGTGTGTTCTTCCCACATGGAACAGGCCAGAGAGCCCCAAACAGCTGGTGAAAGATCCAGATATAATTTGCAGCTGTCATTCCGAAGGGAGTAGAGAAGTGCTTTTGACCTACTTCCCATTAGCAGCATTTTTAAATAAATCGCTACTGACCAAAGCACTGTCACATAGAAAGAGCTCAGTCTGGTCTTGGGAGTTGGCCAGCTGCATAGGATGCAAAGGATGGGTATGTTCTGCCTCTCTGAACCTGAAAACGCTTGTGTTGTCCTCAGTGCTGCACACACACCCCCCCAGCTGTTGGGATGCCCAGCTGTTCACACAGTATTCAAAACACAGATATGTAAAAAGTAAACATTTCTCTCAAATGACTTCTAAGAATTATGTACTGAATCCTGTGAATTTCCTCCTGGCGAATGAGGCCTTAAATCTGCCTTGCAGACTTGCATGCCTGTGACTGCTGTGCCCTCGTAGGGATCAGAGCAAGACCTGCTGTGCAGAGATGAAAGCAGAAACATGACTTGGAAGGGAAAAAAAAAGCAGCTAACATGAAAATGAGAAAAAACTCTGTCTGATTAACGAGATAATTATAGTACTTATTTTTAAGAATACTCCTTTTCTGGTATAAGCACACAATCTTCCAGCTACTTCAAAAACATTTGAAGAAAAGTGAGCACAATGTAAGGACTGAAAAATTCCATTCCTGTAGAGAGATTCCGATCCTCTTCGAGAGTGAAGCTCTGTTGCCGTTTGTCTGCGGCAAGCTCCGTTCGGTTGCTGTCTGGCCTGAGGCTATTCGCACCCCAGGGCCATTGAGCACTGACACTAATGTGAGGATGCAACAAATGGCGTTTATTTAACTGCATAACAGCCTTATATAGTCGTCTTGTCCCGTACGAACTCGTGTGATACTTGCACTTCTTGCTCCTTTCGCCACAGCTGCCTTTCCGTTACAACGCAAGATTTTCCAGTCGCCATACCCTAATCTACCTACATTTCCCCCTCCCCATGCTTCAAGTCATGCGAAGTAAAGCGTATTGCTGATTCTGGTGCCTTGCGTCAAAGCGTAAGCGTAACTAGCAGCGAAAACATCCTAAAATAGGAAAACCAAAACATGTTAGGAGAATAACTCTAACAACAACAGCAACAACTATTATGAGTTTGTCCCAAGAAAACCAAGACATTAACCATCCCCAGACACTAGCTCCGATATCAGCTAGCCATTGCCATTTAAATGGATCCTCCTTAGCTATTTCTACCAAGCTATCTGCTGCCTTCTGGAGGATTACATTATGTTCCTGGATCTGTTAAGGCTAAACGTAAAGACTCCCGCAGCACCTTTCCAGACAGGGAAAGACAAGAACTCCCCTGCATAACAGATCTCACTGGTTATTATTATTACGCCATCATCCAGTTCCACTCTCAATGTCCCTAAGTCCCTCTTCCTTCATCGAGACAATCAACTGCCTCATCTCTCAGGTTTCAGGAAGATGCACATGGGTTCTAGAGTGCCAAATATGCACCACCCATATGGCTCTCTTGGGTAGAAACATCTGTGAACAGTACCATTACATAATAATAATACTAACGGGTGCTGCAGACAAAAAGGGAGTATCCCTTATATCTATTTCATCCACAACGAGGGAACTATTTACAGTAGTGTTCCACCCTGGCTGGAAAAGTTCCCCCCAGAGCTTTGGTCCTCGACAGTACCGTGTCTGGTTATGTACCCGAGCCCAGGTTCTCCAGTAAGATTCCCCTGCAACTCCTGAGATGCAAAGTAAAAGCAAGCTAATCATGAGCGCATTGTTCAAAGCTTTTGTTTCACTCAGCAACGGTCGCCGTTCCTCATCTTTCTTGGCGCCCCGCTGCTTCACCAGACCCTCTGTGCTGTCAGGACACCTCCTTTCCGAAGGTAGAGGCTGATGTTGCTTCGGCTTCCCCCACAGGTACTCCTGCAAAACATAAAGCTCGGACAGCGTACGCATTACTTCGGGTTAGGATTTTGTTTTAAATCAGGGCGCAAACAGCGTGTAGGGACCCACTGTATCACATCATCCCATTTGATGGCGGCATACCCCCTCCCGTGATGTAGCAGCTCCCAACCTGTTTCCCACTCCGCTGTCCCAGGGAACCGAACCTTGACTGGGGGGCCCACTTCTGGCACCCCTGGACCCCAATGTCGCTCAATTGGGGCACGCTCTTGGTCTCCCCGGGCAAAATGATTTAAAGAATAAAGAGCGCGATGTAAAATGTGAGATTGGTAGTTGACAGGAATTACGTCTGGGAATCCTTCCCCCTCCCCAAGAATCTTAATTCTGTGTTTTAGCGTCTGATTAGCATGCTCTACAATGGCCTGCCCGGTAGAATTATACGGAATGCCGTGTTTGAGCGTGATACCCACTGCTGGCACCCACTGACGTGTGGTATGAGCAATAAAACAGGGGCCATTACGTAGGTAGATAAGGGTACAGCGACTGGAAAATCTCGGGCTGTAATGGAAGGTAGGCGTGGCGAAAGGAGCAGGATGTGTCATTATCGTGCGAGTTCGTACGGGACAAGACGACTATATAAGGCTGTTGCGCAGTTAAATAAACGCCATTTGTTGCATCCTCACATTGGTGTCAGTGCTCAATGGCCCTGGGGTGCGGATAGCCTCAGGCCAGCCAGCAACCGAACGGAGCTTGCTGCAGACAAGAGGCAACAAGTGGTGACCCCGACGTGATTGCTGGGCTGGCGGACCGCAGGCGGTCAGAGTGGGTTCGCGAACCATGGAAACCTTGATAAAGGTGATTTCGTTACTGGGCGGGGAATTTAAGATTTCTGTGAAATCGAAAGACGTAGCCCAGTGTGTGGACCGTCTCGTTAAAGGGGGGGGCGGTGGCAGGACCGGCTGATTGTTTACAGCCGAATACCTGGGAGCGGTGCTCGATGCAGCTCGCTGAGCGAGCTATGGCAGCGGGTTCTGCCAAAGAATTAAAAACATGGGGAGTTATCTTGTGGCTGCTACGGGCTGCGCGGGAGGACTGGGCGACATGGGATGCGGCTCGGACGTGTTTACATGGGGTCTACCCTGACCAAGACAGAAGTGACAGTGGTGAAACTCCTCCAACATATACTCTCTGAGAGAGGAATTAAATATGACGAAGCTGCGTTAAAGCAGTTACTGTTTTGGGCAAAAGATAAAGGACATTTTACAACCTTTAATGATGTCTTTGAAGTGCCTTTATGGGAGAAGATTGGTGACTCTCTCTGGAATGCGGTGTCAAGTGGTGATAAGGAAGCCTTTAAATTGTCTGCTACATGGCGGCTGGTTAGTGAAGCGTTAAAAGGAATAAAAGCAGAGAGAGAAGTCACACATTCAGCTTTTATGGCTTTAGGACCGCAGACGTCTACTACCCCCTTACTGTTTGCAGGACCAACACCTCCCACGGCCCCGGTGGCTGTACCGGTGGCAGCTCCTTTATCGCCGTCGGTACGGACGGCTCCGAAAAAAAGCTGAGGAGCGGGGAGCGAGTAAAATAGATACAGATCCATCAGGACTGATAGTGCGCCCTAAAACACGAGCTCGATTTGGACTAATTGATTCAGACGCTGAACAGGAGACTTGGCAGAAACCCCCTCCGAAACCCCCTCCTCCTCTCATTGATCTCTCTACGGATGAGGCTGAGCAGGAGGACAAGAAGGAGGGTAAACATGCTTTGTACCCACCTTTACCGGATTAGCCATTTACAGAGTCAGCAGTACCAGAGTCACAAGGACTTAAAGGACTGTTACCATCACGAAATGGACACGAACTTGACATGACAGAGCTTGGTAGACGACTGGAAGAATTAAAGACGGAATTGCAGCACCATCGTACAGCCAACGCCTCGGGACACGTGACTATGTCTCCCCAAAACCCCCCTCTGTGTTCGGGACAAATATTAGGGCCACCTCAACCTCCTTTGCAAATCCCTACTCCACCTTTAGATCAGGGCGGGGGGGGGAGGTCTGCGTCCATCTGGTAATGTGGGAGGTGAGGGAGAGAATCAGCGTCCGCCCGCGTATACGGGGGAAGGGGGGGGAGGAGTAAAATGGAAAGGGGTCATTCGAGATGCGTTATTAGAAGGAGTTGTGATTCCACGGGCATATCCGGTGATTGTGGGTGCGGGTCCTGAGGGAGGAAATATTTGGCAACTGTTAGATTGGAAAATTGTAAAAGAAGCATTACCACTATAGTTAGCGAAAGACAACACAGGTGAGGACTGCAGAAAAGTTGTTGCAGGGATGGCAAATAGTAATGTCACCTTAACTGAGCTAATGGATGCTTGTGAGTAAGTAGGAACCACCACATTTCAGATGGAGCATTTAGCAAAAACTTTTGCGGCGGCAATTAAGGTAGTTCATCGTTGTTATACATGCGAACAGGAAGGTCACTTTAAGAAAAAACTGCCTTAAGAAGTAGAAGCTGAGTGGGAGAGATAACTCTGTTTTGATGTGTCATTGCTGTGGGAAGCTAGGGCATTTTGTGAAGCTGTGCAGGTCTCAGTATAATGCTCAAGGTCAGCTGATAACAACCAGCTGCAGAATACAGGGAAACTGGAGAAAGAACTCGGGGGGGGGGGGGGGGGGGGGGGGGGGAACCGTATGCTGACACAAATGAATCTTCCCAACCAGTTCCAGGCCTATGCAGTTAACTCGCAGCCCAAACCGCAGGGAGCGCAGGACTGGTGTTTCCACACGGGGTTAACCTGTGCGGCTGCCAAGCCTTGGACCTGTGGTAAACAGGGATAATGCTAATGCTGATTGTCAAAAGATCATTGAAGCTTTACCTGGAAAAACAGATTTGAATGCTATGATAAAGGCATGTGCAAAAGTGGGTACTGTGGAACATAAGGCTCAAGTTATGGCTGCGGCCGTACTTGGGGCTTACGTTGTCACAATTGCAGTCTCTATTCCAATTATTAACAGGGGACACAACTTTAACAGCACCACGACACACTACTTCAGAGATAGAGCAACTGATTACAGAAATAGAAAGCAGGCTACATTCCAAATTTGTACATCGTATTGATTTGAATCAGGAAATACAAATTATCACTTTGTTTGATAGGCAAATTCCGTATGCAATAATTGGTCAATGGAATTCAGAATGATCAGATTCGTTACAGAGCTATTGGCACAGATTATCATCAAAGGACGGATACGATGTCGGGAGCTTGTGGCCAGAGATCCCTGCATCACTAACCGTTCCTATTTTGCAGCTCAGTATTTTGAGTGGTGTATGGCTAATAGCTTTGCTTTGCAAACAGCCATGGAGAATTTCTCGGGACAGGTTGTTTACCACTTACCCTCCCATCCTGTCATAAAATTGAGTGTGGAACTTCCAATTGCCACAGGAGTGTGGTGCGCAGACACTCCTGTGGATGGAATTACCATTTTTACGGGTGGATCTGGGAACACAGGCAAGGTGGGCCTTGTCTGGTATTCTGATGGCAAGTGGGAATCTATGGTAATACAACAAAAGGGTTCACCTCAGGTGGTAGAATTACGAGCTGTATTAAAAATATTTCAGAATTTTCCCATTCCCTTTAATTTGATTGCTGATTCAGCATATGTAGCTGGCATTATAAAGCAATTGGATAGATCTGTTATAGAGCATATATGTAATCAGTGTGTTTTTGAATTGCTGCGAGCTCTGTGGCAAGAAATTCAAATCCGAACTGCATTGTTTTATGTTTTACATGTAAGAAATCATACTAATTTGCCTGGGTTTATTGCAGAAGGCAATGCTCGAGTGGACTCTTTGGTTTTTCATCCTAAAACAACAATTTGTACCAGAGTGGAAGCAATAGCACAATTGCTTGTCAAAGTGCATAAAAGGATTACAGACATTACCGGACTAGACTCAGATGCTATCTATTTACCTATCAGAAAGGAATATCTACAGTGGTTAACAAATCAGTCAACTCTTTTTCAAATGGCCTTACAGGACTTTACTGGACAATTGTTAACACATTTACCAAAAGATAAAAAGCTACAGTTTATTTGCAAACAGGATTGGGAAGAAAAACCTATCAGATCAGAGATACCTATGACTGGACTAACTGTTTTTACTGATGCAGGAAAGAGATCTGTCACGGTTTAAAGCTGGGCCAGTTATTAAACCTGTGGCAGATGCCCTCTGTTATCCCCCCCCCTCCCCCCAAAGGGAAAGGGAAAGGGAAAGGGAAAAGGGAGAGAGGCTTCCGGGTTGGAAAGTTAAAACAGTTTTAATAAACTATAATAATGAAAAAAAAAATAATAATAATAATAGAAATAATCAAATATATACAAATATATATACAAAACCAAGATTGAGCTCCCCTGAAGTCAGCCACGTCACCACCGGCACTGCAGGGCAGGCTCCGGGAAGGCCCAGGCTGGGCCTAGCAACGGTCGAGAGCTGGATTCAGGGATGCACGGATCGGGATCGGGGGCAGCAGGAAAACAGACGGAGTCCTCCTTGGACACCGGCCATAGCAGAAAAGGGCGCGACCCTCGTGATCCCCCCCCTTTATACCGAGAATGACGTGTGTGGAATGGAATACCCTCGTTGGTCAATTTTGGGTCACCTGCCCTGTCTGCTCCCCACTGCAGCTGCAACCCCCCTTCGGCTCTTCACTTGTAAGCAGTGAGGAATTCATCAGTGACCTTGGTTTCTCTAAGAATAAGTACAGCAAGAGCCTTACTGCACAACATCCCTACCGGTGCCTCAGCGATAACTACAAACTTCGGGCGTTATCAGTCTTGGAGGCAGACACTGTCTGCAAACATGCAGTTACTTAGAGGAGACTTAGCTGAAAGCAAAAATCACTGAAAGGAAAATCGGCCTGGTTTAGGCCAAACCAGGACAAGATCACATTCAGCAGTTATTACCTGGCAAGAGGATGGACAATAGAAACATTGTAAATTCTCAGGACAAACTGAGGACTCATTGCAGACACTTGAATTTTTTGCGATATATCAGGTTTTTGTAAAATGGACCAATAAGAAATATGCGACTTTACACCATTTTGCTACAGTTGCATCAAGCAATAAACCTCAGAGAGATACCTTATTTTGTCACCCACATTCGTAGTCATCAATTTGATCAAGGTTTGAGCATTGGAAATAATAAAGCAGACACCTTGTATCCTATACGCAAATATCACCAATTTATTTGAACAAATACACCTATCCATCAATTCTTTCATCAATCAGCGAAAATGTTAGCGAAACAATTTCACCTCACCATGGCACAAGCACGTGAATTAGTTAGTGTTTGTCCTAGTTGTCAGAAAATTGGCATGGGAATTGGAATAGGGGTAAATCCTCAAGGACTGAGTGCGTTGTAACTGTGGCAAATGGACGTTACTCACATTGCAGAATTTGGAAGGCTCAAATATGTTCATGTATCTGTTGATACGTTTTCACATGGAATATGGGCAACAGCACAAACTGGGGAAACGGGTCGTCATGTCAAATGACATTTACTTGCTTGCTTTACAAGTCTTGGGGTTCCACAACAACTTAAGACTGATAATGGACCAGCATACTGTTCATAAATTTTTCATCAATTTGTCAACTATGGGGTATTACACATGTCACCAGGATTCCTCATTCGCCTACGGGTCAGGCGATTGTGGAACGTGCTCATAGTACATTGAAACAGCTTCTGCAAAAACAAAAAGGGGGGAGAGGTGACTGAACCTTCTGAGAGACTTGCAAAAGCTGTTTGTGTACTTAACCATTTAACTTTAGCAGGAGATAAGGAGCGACCCCCAGTTATAATACATTGGGAGGCAGTCCGACAGGGAGCAAGCTATGTGCAAAACAAAGGCAAAGTGTGGTATAGGGAACCAGGTACTAACGAGTGGTTGGGACCAGGGGAACTATTACTAATGGGTCGAGGTTATGTTTCTGTCTCTACAGGCGCAGGAGTACGGTGGATTGTTTCTAAAAGGATGGTTAGCCACATTATTAGAGGGAATAGTTTATGTAGTTGTGATTATAATTATCATAGGGATCTGCGTGGGTTGTGTTGAGGCAATCATTGAGAATAGTATATGGAAGTAGTGAGATAATAAATCTAACTACTTCCAAAGGGGGAAATTGATACCGGATGGTTTAGCAACGGTTTAGCAAGAGTAGGCCTCAGAGTAGGCTCTAAAAGGCTGATTCTGTGTTACCTTTAAACAGAATCAGCTTTCCTGTCAGTAGTTTTCCTTTCAGCTAGAATAACAGAGAATAACAGTATGTTCTGAAGTAAACTGCGTGTTTTGTAGATAGAGTCTGCTTATGGGAATGTTTATAATAGGCATTATCCTACTTGTGTTACCCTGTTTGTTTGCATGTTTGCAGAAAACTGTGCAACGAATGGTCAATACAACCTTTGTGGCTCACCAACAGAGAGCAGGATTTATGGGTAACCAAGGCTGGGATTCTCTGACTGGGGTCTGCGAGACACAGGGAACCAGGTTTGAGTAAGAAACAAAAACACAGAATTAAGATTCTTGGGGAGGGGGAAGGATTCCCAGATGTAATTCCTGTCAACTACCAATCTCACACTTTACATCGCGCTCTTTATTCGTTAAATCATTTTGCCCGGGGAGACCAAGAGCGTGCCCCAATTGAGCGACATTGGGGTCCAGGGGTGCCAGAAGTGGGCCCCCCAGTCAAGGTTCGGTTCCCTGGGACAGCGGAGTGGAAAACAGGTTGGGAGCTGCTACATCACGGGAGGGGGGTATGCCGCCATCAAATGGGATGATGTGATACAGTGGGTCCTACACGCTGTTTGCGCCCTGATTTAAAACAAAATCCTAACCCGAAGTAATATGTACACTGTCCGAGCTTTATGTTTTGCAGGAGTACCTGTGGGGGAAGCCGAAACAGCACCAGCCTCGACCTTCAGACGTGAGGAGTCATGACAGTACAGAGAGTCTGGTAAAGCGGCGGGGTGCCAAGAAAGATGAGGAACGGCGGCCGTTGCTGAGTGAAACAAAAGCTTTGAACAATGCGCTTATGATTAGCTTGCTTTTGCTTTGCATCTCAGGAGTTGCAGGGGAATCTTACTGGAGAACCTGGGCTCGGGATGTTGTATCCGCCAGCTACGCTTACGCTTTGACGCAAGGCTCCAGAATCAGCGATACGCTTTACTTTGCATGACTTGAAGCATGGGGAGGGGGAAATGTAGGTAGATAAGGGTACAGCGACTGGAAAATCTCGGGCTGTAACGGAAGGTAGGCGTGGCGAAAGGAGCAGGATGTGTCATTATCGTGCGAGTTCGTACGGGACAAGACGACTATATAAGGCTGTTGCGCAGTTAAATAAACGCCATTTGTTGCATCCTCACATTGGTGTCAGTGCTCAATGGCCCTGGGGTGCGGATAGCCTCAGGCCAGCCAGCAACCGAACGGAGCTTGCTGCAGACAAGCGGCAACACCATTATCAGTTTTGATCTCGACAGGTAGGCCTAGCCAAGCGATTGCAAGATTCCAATGTAGCTGAATGGAGCGTGCTGTTTGTTTCCGATGCGAGGTGGCCACAATCATCATACTGTAAGTTTCCACTGTGACTGCCAGCCATGGCTGAGGTCTGAGTTGAGGACATAGGGTGAAGTCTGATTGCCATATGCCGTTAGGCTTCAGTCCACGGGGGTTGACCCCAGCACTCCATAAGGGTGAATGCTGACAGTACGGGCAGGTCGCAACGACCTCTCGAGCCTGCGTGAGAGGGATGCCACAGCATTTTGCGAGCGTTCGTGCTCCGATATGCAGAAAGCCGTGGAGATCTTTGGCTTCAGATAGTGTCCATATCTTATTCACTGCTTTGTCCGCCATCGCGTTGCCTTCCGTAAAGGGGCCTGGATAGCGTTGATGTCCGTTAACGTGGATGATTGAACATGTTTGTTGGCGCTGCTGTAGCGCATCCTCTAGCATACAGGCTATGGCTGAACCGGTGTATCCTGCAGTAGTCATTTTTTGTGCCAATTTCCAAACGAAAATGGAGTCTGTGACGATGTTAATGTGTTGATTGGGTTCCATCTGCACCGCCAATGACACTGCCTTAGCTTCTAGGTGCTGCACGCTTGAATTGCTGTCCGTGTATGTGACCTTCCTCCATTGTTTTTCTGAGGCCCATACCACAGCGGCCGTACTAGTACTCGAAGATGCATCGGTGAAATAGGTGGTTCCAGGCTTTGGGGTTGATAGTACTCGAATCTTGATCATGGGCTGGCAGGTCTGGAGAAGCTGGAGCAAGGGGTGTGACTGGCCAGGGATTATCCTTCCATGATATGTGTGCAGAGCTAGCATAATTTCGTCATCAGTTGCAACTAAGGTATCCCACACCTTTCTTTTGAATGGCACATGAATCTCCTCTGGATCACGTCCAAAGTGTCGAACAGCAGCCGTTCTAAACCTTTTGGAGTAGCAATGCGGTGGCTCTAATATATGTCATATACGCGGTCGTCATTTGGCTAGAGAAGAGCCACAGCAGGACTTGAGGGTATCGTCCTGGCTGCTGTGTGAGAGCTCCTGTTGCCCCCCTCTGAACCCAACATGACCAGAGCAATAATAGGTTCTTTGGGGTCCCATCTGCTAAGGCTCGCCGTAGCCAGAAGCTTCTCGATCTGTCTCAGGCTTTCTTCTCCTGCTTTTGATATTGTTCTTGGCTCCCATAGGTGTTTCCCTTTTAACAGCTCTTAAAATGGTGCCATGACCTCTGGAGGGATCCCGATGATCGGTCGCATCCATTGCAGGGCTCCGACTAACTTCTGCACATCGTGCAGGGTGGAAATGTTTGGATTTAACTGGTTGTTCATACGACGCACCATGTTCCCTGTTATACAGGTGCCCAGGTAGGAAACGTCATCTCCTCTTCGGGTTTTTGCGTCTGCGATGAAAAGGCCGACACTCTGGAGTGATGTTTTTACTTCTTCCTCCATTTTTTCCACTTGGGGTATTTCTGGGGCCGCCAGCAGGTTGTCGTCCATGTAATGAATAATCACCGCTTCAGGAAAGTGTGCGTGCACCGGCGAGAGCACTTGGGCCACCACGTATTGACAGATGGTTGGTGAGTTCTTCATGCCTTGAGGAAGGACCTTCCATGGATAGCGTGTAGCTGGCTCCTCCAAATTCGTAGTTGGGACAGAGAATGCAAACCTGTGCCAGTCCTTAGGATGTAATGGGATGGAGAAGAAACAATCTTGAATATCCATTACCACAATTGGCCATCCCCTAGGGATTGCTGAGGAAAGGGCAGGCCAGGTTGCAGTGCCCCCATGTCGCACGTCTGTTGGTTCACTGCTCGTAGGTCATGCAAAAGACGAGATTTACCAGACTTCTTTTTATAACAAATATGGGTGTGTTCCAAGGGCAAAAGCTCTCCTCAAGGTGGCCTTGCTCTAACTCTCGTTGTATTATTTGCTGCGCGGCTATAAGCTTTTCCTTGTTTAATGGCCACTGCTCCACCCAGACAGGATCATTGGTTTTCCATTGCAGCGGTATCGGTGAAACTGCTGGGGCAGTGGCCCTTAGGATAAATTTGTTACCTTTTTTCCTTGATGCTGAAAGCCGGGAGCAACATTGGTGATTTGCATCCCCAGGGCAGCAAGCACATCGCGGCCTATCAGGGACTCCGACAGATCTGTTACATAAGGTTGTGAGGTGGCTTGTAGTCTGCGCCCATCAGGTTCATATAGAGTGAATTGAATGAGTTCCTTACTTTTATACGTGGAGGTGGTGCCTCCCACCCCGGCTATGTAGCCGGCACCTTCCAACGGCCACTGTGGCGGCCACGTATGGAAGGATACGACAGAAACATCTGCTCCGGAATCAAGCAACATATTCAAAGCCATAAATCCTGCCTCGGGGTGTTCGACTATTTCCATGCAAACTCGGGTGATCGGTCGTTGTTTAAAACCTAGTGCCAGGGCCACTGATGGCCCCCTACCTGGTCCTGCTTGCCCTGAGGGCTGTATGAAGGGATTCCGGGGGCAAAAACTGGGTTCTGCGGGAAAGCTGGCCCCCGGGTCTGGCCTCCCCGCCTCCCGTTTCCCTGGGTTTTTCTACAGTCTCGGGCCATATGTCCTGTTCTTCCACATGCCCAACACGGCCCCGGTGCATTTCTGGTGTCATGTCCTCTTTTAGTAGGACAATGCATCTTTATGTGACCTTTTCCTCCACAGTTGTAACATCTGCCTCTAGACTGGTTACCACGGGGAAAGGCTGCTGCAACTTGCAACAGTGTCTGGACAGTTGTGTCAGAAACTCAGGACTGACGTTCCAATACAAACTTAATTATTTGTGCCACATTGGATCCTTTAGGTAAATGCTGTAATATATCTTTCACGGTGTCATTACTCTGTTGCTTTATGCACTCTATCATTATGGCAGTGTGGGCCTCCTCTGGCAAATCAGAGTCCTCTATTGCCCTTTGTAGCCGATCACAAAACACCTCAAATTGCTCCGCATTTGCCTGCTTGATTTTTGTCCAGGGAGGCTCCGATTTCACCACCCTAGCCACTTCCTCATAAGCAATTCTTGAGGCCTCTGTTGTAGCAGTTATTCCTCTAGGCCGCAAGCCTCCTGCCTGCTGTTGTGGTGTTAACATGTTCGCGGCTTTCCCCACAAGCCTGTCATAAGTGGTTCCTGGAAACGGATGGTCTTCACTGGCGGCTGCAGCGGCAGCTAATCGGTAACTCCTGTCTGCCAGGCCTCCTTCCAGATTACCTATGAGCTTGGGGTCAGCATGGATTGTGCTAGCTGTCGTATATCTGTGGGCAACAAGCCCTGAGCATGTATGCTATCTAACAGTATCCGCGTGGAGGGATGCTTCAGCCCATGGTCTTTTATGGCTTGCAACAGCGACTGCACTATCTTGGGTTCCAAGGGGACCCATTCTGCAACGCCCCCTGCCTGCACGCGGACGGGAAAAACAGCAGGCATGCGCTGTGGCTGAATCCCTTCCAAAGCACAGTTTTCTGCAATGATCCTCCAATTAGTCAATGGGATCTTTGGAGCCTCCCCGGTCTCTTTTCTGTCCCCTGCTTTCTCTACTCTCTGTGTCACCGAAATCGGGAATAAAACCTCTTAACACCAATGTAGCATTAAGAAGCAGGCACACCTTTATTGCAGCTGGGCGGCACGGGGAGGTAGTCCCTCCAAAAAAAAACCGTGCGCGCCTCCCTTGAGAAATCATTCTGTATTTATGTAGTAAAATGTTACATATTCCATGAATTCTTATACATATGCATAACTTTTCCGCGAAAAGGTGGTCTTTATTATAATGAGTTCCGAGAAATCATTTCCATAGTCTCCGCCTTTAACTCCTCCTGGTTGCGCATGCGTATTTTCTTCTGGTGGTCGTGGGCCAGGGTCTCTGCGATGAAGGCCGTATGTCTTCCTCGCTGTGCACTTTTCACCTCTCCTTCTTGCGCAGGCGTATTAACACCTTGGCTCTTGGTCAATCCTCAAGACCAGTTCTAGCTAGTTCTAAAGCAGGAAGTCCAGGCAACCTTATTGTATTCAACTACTGTCCATGACGGTCTCTTAGGTCCAGTAAGTCACCTAATGGGATTTCCACGGTAACCTGTTAAAATTTAACATCCTATGGCTAACTCTGCAGACTCTATAGCAAACACAGTACCCCTTTTTCCCAGTATACCTATCTTATTAAACTTATCATCTTATGATTAAAAAAAAATTCTTAAGTATTAGTAACAGCTGCAACACCTGTTTTTGGTGCAGAACCTCCCTCTTTATTTCCTCTAACGCCTCCACGAGTTGGTCGACTACCTCCAGGTGTGGTCGCGTCGGTTGTGGCGGTTTCCCCCCCGCCTTGCGCGTCCGCTGTACCGAGGCGGGGCTCCACGCTTGTTGCAAGCGGGCGGTGAGCTCCTCCACCTCCTGCTCCCTCCCTTGTTCCGGGATGGCCGGGAGGGGCAGGGTTTCTAAGTTCTGTTGCCTTTTAAGGTCAGGTCGTGGGTCGGGGTGGTTCTGAGGCCGCGCCCCTAAGGCTTGCGACCGACCCTCCCCCGCTCCCTCCGGCGTCATCTTTATGTATGTCCCGGGGAGCCAGTCCAGCGATTCTGTAACTACCACTGGTTCCGCGGGGGGGTTACCCGCTGGTGGTGTGTACTGAGAGGGCTGAACCGCGGGGTCCCGATCATGCATCTCACCCCATGGATACAACGGCGTCAGCTTATTCACCGGCCATGCCTGTACCCCGTCCTCCGGGGGGGCCAGCGGCTGAGCGTTCATCTCACCCCAGGCATACATTGGAGCCGAGGGCTCGGGACGCTGATCCCCCACCCCGCGCCCATCCCCTGGCCTGGATTCATCCCCCTCCTTCTCCGGAGGTAAGGGCTCCATTTGCGTGTCGCAATCACTCACGTCCCGCAAACGTGTGTCCAGCCCTGGTTCCCCATGTAAACACGCCCAAGCCGCATCCCATATCACCCGGTCCTCCCGCGCAGCCCGTAGAAGCCGCAAGATAACTCCCCATGTTTTTAATTCTTTGGCAGAACCCGCTGCCATAGCTTGCTCAGCGAGTTTCATAGAGCACCGCTCCCAGGCACTCAGCTGTAAACAATCAGCCGGTCCTTCCACTGCCCCCTCCTTAACGAGACGGTCCACACACTGGGCTACGTCTTTCGATTTCACAGAAATCTTAAACTCCTCGCCCAGTAACGAAATCACCTTTATCAAGGCTTCCATGGTTCGCGAACCCACTCTGACCGCCTGCGGTCCGCCAGCCCAGCAATCACGTCGGGTTCACCATTTGTTGCTGCTTGTCTGCGGCAAGCTCCGTTCGGTTGCTGGCTGGCCTGAGGCTATCCGCACCCCAGGGCCATTGAGCACTGACACCAATGTGAGGATGCAACAAATGGCGTTTATTTAACTGCGCAACAGCCTTATATAGTCGTCTTGTCCCGTACGAACTCGTGCGATACTTGCACATCCTGCTCCTTTCGCCATGCCTACCTTTCCGTTACAGCCCGAGATTTTCCGGTCGCCGTACCCTAATCTACCTACACATGGATGTATAATCAAAGGGAAAAAAGAAGGTGACAACACAATTATTTTGTTTAGAAAGTCTGAGTAGATACATGTGGGTGAAAACTGCTAAAGTTTTTGTGGATATTAATGTTTGTTTTGCTGTAGCACTTAGAAAAATAAAAATTAAATGGGACAGTGATAGAAACAGTATATTATACAAGAGAAGATTATTCATAACGGTTTCCAGATACACAAATGCTAGTATGTACTGGAAAATATGGCCAGTTATGGCTCAGGGGAACATGGAAACTGCTAAAGCAGAACTCACCATTGGCCTGTCTAGTCTGCTTGCCCTTGACTATATCCACATTTATATGAGGTATCACAGTGAGAGCTGTACATCCATACAAATATGTGTCTCTAGGAAATAATATGGGCTAAAAGAAAAAAGTCAGTAAATTCTTATTGCCTGAATTATACGTCAAGACAGATTAACGTGCTAAAAGACTAAATGCAAATGTGTACCTTTCCAATTCAAGGTATAAACAGAATCTGAGCACAGACACTATGAAGTATGAGGAAAAAATATATATCAAAAGTTTTCTTAAGTTTGGGACAATGTTCAATATTTGGTTGAGGGAAAGGCCAAGACAGTCCACCTCTGAATATAACAGAGTACTTCAGTTCCTTTGTTCTGATTCACTATTACCTTTTCTTAGAAAGATACTCTGCAATGATCATTTCATTGAAGTATCCAGTTTTTCTCGGATTTGTCTTCTTTTTTAGACATAAAAAATACTAGCTCTCTTGCCGCCAATTTATCCCTGTAGCTTGGGAACTTTGTTGATTTCTACAGGCAGCTAAACATGTATGGTATGTCAATAACTACATATTTCTTTTATTAAATAAATTATCTCTGTTTAAAATTCATGAAATTTGTACATAACAGACAAAGGAGAATTTTGTAAAGGTGAAAGACATAGCTGAATCTTCTTTCTCTTCTCTCTCACACAGAGCAGCTCATCTCAGCTGTAAATCAGAATACAGCAATCTTAAACCCTGCCTGAAATAGGTGTAGTTCTGTTAATTATATCAGATTCAGCGAGCTTGAATTGAGCTAATTTTGTGAGGACTCTTTATGCCTAAAACAAAAGGAAATGTTATGCTTGCTGTGACGAATATGCAAAATCACTGAGAACCAGAAGGTTCTCATGGTGCAGCCTTGTTTCTGCACTTTCGATTCAAGAAGTGTCTGCTTATTACCTGTCAGTAATACCAATCTAGATCAACCTCTCCAGCCACTGCGTGCTTATAATTTGAAAATCTGTCTGCTGCCTTTTGCTCTCAGTGTCAGGTTTTGAGAAAGAGGGTGTTCCAAACATTTTGGACAGGAGAGTTACTCAGCACCCTTGTAAAATGTGCTTTCCAGAAGCTTATGTTAACATATTGGGTATTAATACCCTCCTCAGCAAGCAACAAAGGAATATGAGGTAGATTGGATAGCTGATACCAATGTTCTGATATTGCAGACAATGGCAGCATATAATCACATTCATTAATAAGCCAAACTTCATTATGAATCAGTTAGGTTTGTGGGGGGTTTTTTTGTTTGTTTGTTTGAGTTTTGTTTGTTTGGTTGTTTTTTTTTAATTTCCTGCTACTGTTGCGCAGCTCTTCCTAAAACTTCAGTGATGTTTTGAAGTCTTCCTCTAATTTCCAACTTTATTTCTTTCATGGGTAGTTTATACCTATTCGCTTTGTGTGCTTTAGGTTAGAGTGTTTTTTTTTTCTCAAACTCCCTGGCTACTTATGATATAAAATAGTGTTCTATTGCAATGTCTACATGATGCTAAATGCTGAAAAGGGATTTACAGGAGCTTGTTTGCACACATAAAGTTCTCTAGTTTGTTTAATATTCAAGTCTGTGTATCCCAAAACTTTGGCTGACATTCCAACATAGAGGTGCTCATACTGCTGTGTGCAATAGAGAGTGACCTTCTCTGCATCACACCTTACTCACAGGATGGTTAGTCAAAAAGCAGATGAACCTTCTTTTTTACCTGAAATGAGCCAACTTGTTTGCAGGCACTGCATTACCCTTCTGTAAAAGCTGAAGAGCACATGAACAAGGAGCACGCACTGTTCAAACAGCAGTTCCCCTGCTGTACTCTCACTTCCCTTCCCAGCCTGCTAGAGTCCAGGGCTCTCTTCTGTCTCTCAAAAACAAAAAGTGCCTGTAAATATCACAAATTTTACTGTCAGTTGATGATGTTTTGCAACATTATTGCAGAGTGATGTGGGCTGTTGGCTTTTCTTTTTTTGCTTGATGGGCTCTTTTAAAATATTTTCCACTGAACTTTCATTATAAAAACTTTAGGACCATCATCATATTACTGGTAAGACAGAATATAAACTGATTGTCAAAATCAAAATATCTTTATTATCTGGATGGGATTTAACCCATCCTACAGTCTAAAGCTTAAAGGCAAGTTTGTGGCGCTTGATTTTTATTTTTTTTTACGTATGGATGGATTTCAGACTCACTCACTTACGACCCAAGACTGGCTGCAGTGGTTCAGATGAGAGGTTTGTGTAGCCCAGGATATGCTCTCCAATAGTATCTCAAGATGAAGGTATGTGTTCAGGAACAAAGCTAGCAGACATGACACTCACCTGAGCACACTCTGAACTTTTGTATTTGAGGAATAACTGGCACGGATCTGTTTTCCATGTGTTAAGCAAGGCATAATGGACTTCTCTATGAGGAAGTAAACGCACATCCGTATAAGTAACAGTCTGTATTTAAAATATTTGTAATAGTCTTACCCCTTGCGTTGTTTCTGGTTTACCTGACACAATTACTAGTAATGTAGGGGAAGGGTGAGGGGGGCAAATGGGTAAGGTTAGTGAGTGTCTTCATTTAGCTGACGCTTGGGGCTAAACAATAACAGTTTTTCTCTCACCCAATGTCCCTTCTCCAACTGAGGAAGGAAATTGGGAAAAAGAGGGAGACTCAGGGGTTAAAATTAAACAGATTTCATAAAATCAAGAAACCAATATAACGGTAACACAAAAGTGTACTTAGCTACAGAGCTGCAGCAGGTAGTTCCAGGAATACCAATCATTGGGAATGAAGAAAAAGGGAATCCAACAGCAAAGAAAGCAAAACCAACCCCAGCTCTCCCCCCCAAGCCCTCCCTTTTATAGTGAACTTGATGTTAATGATATAGAATACACCTGTGGGCAAGCCTGGGTCAGCTACCCTGGGTTTAACTGCTAATGGCCCTGATCACCGTGGCTGGCCACAAACTGAAACAAAGTCCCAATGAAACCAGGACAGTGAGAAATGATACATGGCCTGCAGAGCCTTGACTGGTGATCTGCAGAGCTGGTTGGTTGAATGCATGAAGTCATGTATGGAAAGTACAGCTTGCAGAGCAGTTCCTGACAGGAGACAGAAGCATATGGAGCTGCAGAGTCACTAGGCTTGGCTGGACATGATATTCCCAAGTTCTTGCTCTGTGAGTTGGACCTGTTATGGAAACTATTACAGCTGCTTGATTTTAACAGTCATTCTGTGCTGGTTCCTGTCCAATCATGAATGAGAACAGTTTGAGAAATCTTTTAATCCATACCATCTGATCTGTGCAGTTTTACTTGATAGCAGCTTCTCTGCTCCATCCTCCTTCTGTTTTTGTCTTTGTTTTATTTTATTTTATTAGGGCAGTAAGAAACTATGAAGTGTAAACAAAGTGGCTTCATAGACTAGGTTAGTTGATTACCTGCTAAAGAACTAACTGCATTCTTTAAGCTGAATTCTGAGTTGTACAACTGTGCAATTTACCTGGCCACTCTTAATTTGATAATCCAAAGTAGTACCACCTGTTCTCTTTTGATTCCCCCTGCAGAGTGAGGGAGGACTGAGAATAGTGATATTTGAAACATTCAAGCCTTTTATTATTCCCCCTTTGTGGATTGATATGTATTTTAAAAAAAAAAAAACAAAAACAAAAAACAAACCCAAACAAGGTAGATTTTAACAGGGAGAAAGAAGAGAAAAAAAACTATTGAAGAGAATAGGTAGGGATCCACATCTAAATGCAGAACTGTGTGGCATCAAGCAATTTTTTTGATGCATAAAATGGTGTAGGAATGGACTAGTCCTGCTTTAGAAAGAAGACTGTTGGCATGTGTTAAAGATGTCAGGTGGTAGAATTAGTCTGTGTTAAGCATGAGATTTCTTGCCAAGGAAAGAGAACATCAAAATGTACACAAAAGTGGAATCTTTGTCAAACTACTTAAAAAGACAGATTTCTCAAAAAACACAGCTGTAATGGATGAGGGTCAAAATAACCCCTTGTTGTATGAAAAGTATTTTAGTGTGGTGTACATCTATGAAATAAAAGGCCATCAAATATAGCATACAAGGGAGAATTTCCTGCCTTTCAAAGGGATTTTGACTAACAGCACTCTCTTTTATTATGGAACTTTCCATAGGATGCTATGAAAATAATGTATGGGTCGAGTGCATAAAATTTTAATGAAACCACAGAAGAACTGGATGTAGAACCTGCTGTACATTCCTTTTCCGGTTGACATTGTTGTAGTCTGGATAATTACGAAAAATATAGGCAACACAAACACTCAGGCAACAAGGACAAATGCCTATGTCTCTGATGACTTTATGTAGCAGAGAAAACCTTCCAAAAAAGCAGAGAATGAGAATTGGTAAAAAGCATTTTGGAAAAGCAGTAGACCAAATTGGACTCAAAACATCCTTTAAACACCTGGTGAAGAATGAACAGGCAACAATCTTCAGATGGATGGAGAATGACTGACCTCAATTATTTTATGTTAATGGAGACTTCAAGAAAGAAATAATATCAAGAATAGAAATGTTTTCACAGCATTTAAGCAAGTCAATAGCATATTGAAAACAGAGATAATAGACTAAGTTTTTAATTGAATACTGACTTCTGTGATCCTTTAAAAATGGATGGTCTGGTTAAATATTAATGAAGAAACTATATACTTTTTAAAGCAAGTATGCAGCAAGTTCTCATCACAAGAATTTGAGAAAGGGAACTGATCTATTTAGGGCACATATGCATTGAATCTTTCTATGGAAAACAATGGTTTGAGGAAAAGTCTCAACCAAGAAGCATCTTAAAATGAACCAGAACAGGTGGAGAAACAGACCTTCAGAACTTTTTTTTTTTAAAAAAAAATTATAGTGTGAATGCAATCCAGTGTTAGAAGAAGACATTTCTAAAACAGAGAAGTCCCCAAGATTCATGCCTCAGGGCCAGGTCCTTATTGCAGCCTATGGCTTTGCCATCTGTTTCCCTAGGTCTTCTTTTGGTATGCTTCACAGTAGTTGCATCAAACTCAAATGCAAAGGCGATATGGGTAGGAAGGTAAAGTTTAATGAACTGTAATTTCCAAGTGATATTCTGAAAAATTCTCTTCTCTGAAGCATATGGACTGATCATGCCACCTGGACTTTCAGAGTTGTAGTGTCAGCACAAGGATGAAAATGCAGACTCTTCTTTCCACAGGGCTATGGGAAGAATACACAAAAGAAACTTCTTTCCTCTCCAATTCTTAATGTGCAACAACTTCTCTACACACTCCAAGGCACTTTACAATATTAGGTATCGTGATTAGAGAGGTAATTAGGAAACTGTGTAATCATGGGATGAGAGAGATGATGCTTTAAAGGCTGTACATTATAGCCAAAGCAATTTCATTTCATGAATAAATAAATCAGATTAATTTCCACTCGTAGAGATATCTCATGCTCCAAATGATGTTGGATGCTATGACTTAAAGTCAAAGTGGAAGTATGAATCATTGTCATTATATGACTTGGAATTCATTCATTCTTACAAAGTCACCCACAAAACAATGCAGAATGTTGTCTTGTCGTGGGTCAGCACTACAGCTTGTAGAGCCTGGTGAGAAGAATGAGGGACAGTTATTTTTGGTAACACCAGCAGCAGAGAGCTTGTGTACAAACCATTACTCATATGGGAAAACAAATAAACAAAAACCATCAGAATGGATGGAAACCTTTAAATTTCTTCATGAGGTGAGAAAGCGTGAGATTTACAGGTTGAGAAAGGGCTTCGTTAACTTGAAACCTGGAAGGGTTCTGTCCAGAAATATACATACGAAGACTATGAAGACAGCTTCTTCTGTAGTACCTATCAATTACTTTGAGCTCTCTTCTGTCTTGGCTTTTGTAGAATGTTGAGAGTGGGGTGTACATTAGGTGATGCTAGGACCTTTGCTAGCTGAAGCTATTTCTATTACATTAGTTTAAAGATGCTTCTACACTTCTGAAGGAGATGGGTTTCCCCAGACTACTCACAGCCTATTATTTTCTTTGTCAATTACTAGTTCCTTTTCCATGTACCTTGATCCCCTCTTTGGGTTTAGGCTTGTTCCTGTGTTCAGATTAAAAAAAAAAAAAGTGTTTACTGATCATCAGGGAAGACAATGAGGTGATGGTTGCTTTCATTAGTGATCACTCCAATGCAGTAAAAAGAATGAAATTTTCAAAATGGAATAAAATCTACTTTTGAGGAGCTTTTATGATGACACACAATCACTAAATGTGTCATGTCCACAATCTGAATGTTAGTGAGCAGCTCGTTTGTACTCTGCATAAAACATGCAAAACGTGTAAGGCTTTTCTTACTTGCACATACATGATCTTGAGACACATCAGCAGGAATCATGGTCTCAGTTGTCTACTGAAGAGGATGTCACTTAGAATATGCTGTGCACATCCAAACAGCCCAGTTCTTAGTAACTGTGTAAAATCATGCTGTTGTTGACACAAGAAATGACACCTAGGGACCTCCAAAAACTGTGCATCCTTTCACTGCTTGCACTAAAGTGTGAAGCCCGTTTACATAGTCATGAATCCATAGCATATGGATGTATGAAATTACATCACGTAAATACAGGAAATTACGTAGGTGAAAATATCATTGTTTTCTGAGAATTTCTGGAAATTTGCTGCTTTCTGGGAAGACATTCATGTTGATATCAGGAACAGAATTAATTTTAAAATGTATGAAGTCTGATCTGAGGTCTGATTCTGTGAGATGATGGGTACCACAAGCTGTTATTAGGCATCCTGAGCTGAAATTGATGTTAATCAGAATAGAAAACTCTCATGTCTCACAGGGCAGAGCCCTCGTCATCTCATTTCCAGGATCATAATGATCTGGGACACACTGTTATGCACAGACAGAGGCAGTGGCAGATACTATATTGCCATAAACAATTAATGAAGTCTCTCTGCTGTTATGAACAGGGAGTTGCATGCATTTTTTATGCAGTTGCATGCAGAACACTGAGTCATATGTTTAATTGTACTCCCATCTTTTGAAAAAAAAGAACATTAAAATGAATAACAGATCTAAACTACATTTAGAAGCAATTATGTTAAGCTTCATGTTTGATTTCCCATGTAGCATTTACTTTTGACATTTCAAATTATGAACATCAAAACATCTGTATTTTTTCAGTTACCTATGGTAATAATTTTTTGATTTGAATAAATGAAAATGTGGCTTCTCTATAGGAAAACAACACACCAGTCTTGGTACATGCATTTAAGTAATACTTTCACCAAAACTATTTCTTTTATGCCATAGGGATACTGTACACATCTGCATTTCCATAAAGCATATTGATATTGAGGGCACACTTTTGATACCCACTTTTCAGCAAAAAAAATTAAGCATCTACAGACAGGAGCACAGCATGCAGAGCTGAACCCCACTGTTTTTAGCCACATGATTAGAGCCAATAAAACCAATATGAAAGAACATATGAGTTGAAAATGGCACTAATCTAAAAAATAAGCCAATTATCGCTTGACAAATATTGTTAATACACTGACTGTAGCAGCAAAACTTGCTGTCCAACTGAGCTAACTTTCTGTACATGTGCAATTCTGGAGAGTAGTGGGTCTGAAATACGAAAAGACTGTATTGTGAGAAAAGCACAGTTATTAAGCTACCTGACTGGATATTCTTAACATGTGCATGGTTTTCCAAACATTCTAGAGGGTGAATGAATATTTGACACCCCTCAAAAAAGGCTAAGTGTTTATGCAGGAAGGGAAGCAATACATTCACAACACGCTATTTTTTTTTTCATCCCACCATATATTGTAAATAATGAGAGTTCCTTTACTTTTTGAGTTTCTGCTTATCCTAAGTAGTAGTACCTGAAGGGTATTGTAGTTTAGCTGTAGTAGAGCATTGCAACTCACGTGGATCTGGAAAAACATGTTGCAGAATAATGAATGACTAGTGTTTCCAACTCTTGGTTTGGTCGTTTATGTAACTCACAGAATCACAGAATCACAGAATCAATCAGGTTGGAAGAGACCTCAGGGATCATCGAGTCCAACCGTTGCACTTACACCACCCTGTCAACTAGACCATGGCACTAAGTGCCATGTCCAGTCTTTTCTTACATCCAGAGATGGTGACTCCACCACCTCCCTGGGCAGCCCATTCCAATGTCTAATAACCCTTTCTGTAAAGAAATACTTCCTGATGTCCAACCTGAACCTCCCCTGGCGAAGCTTGAGGCTGTGTCTTCTTGTCCTATCGCTAGTTGCCCGGGAGAAGAGGCCAACTCCCACTTCACTACAACCTCCCTTCAGGTAGTTGTAGACTGCAATAAGGTCACCTAAATTGCACTCTCTTACTGCAGCATTATTTATTTATATTGTGTTAGCATCTGAGCTGAAAGCGGGACATGGATCTCCAGAGACCTTTTCTAGTTTTCACTATCCACTGTATCGTGGTTTCCATCTACTAGTCTTAGGTCATACTGGCGAGACCCAGGCACATTGCAGATGAATTTTTGGGGCCAGGCTGATAAGCTGTAGCTGACCTCATCTGTGAGAGGGGCCATGGGGGAATGGCAGCAGTTCTGGAAATTGAGCACTCTCAATACAGCAACTGGACCCCCGCTAGATGAAAAAAAAACCTAGATAGTTTGCTACAGAAAAAAAGAAGTGAAGCCCTTTCATGTGATATTGTCCTTTTTTTTTTTTTTCTGGTTACTTACCTATAGCAAAAGGAATTTCTTACCAAAACACATCTTCCTTGGAGTTTTCTTTAAGTGAAGGTGGCTTTAGAGTTTACTTCAAGAGAATGTTTTTATTTATGGCTCACAAAGCAATTAGCTAAGGCCCTAATTTTTACTGGCTTTGGGGCCTTGCGTGATTTAGGCAGTCCCCTGCCATTTTGTGAGACATTTTTGTTTCGCTTCAAGTCGTGTCACCTAGAAAAAGGAGATTAGGGGAAATTGTGCACACTTGAAACTACGCTTTAGTAGGTTTTACAGTGCTAAAGCTCTCCTGGGGCTTACAGTAGATTTTATAGTATGAATGCTGTGCTGTATCAGATCCATAAACTTCACTCAGTGTTGATCAAATAAAGGAGTTGAGCAAATCCAGGGAAAAAAAGTAATTTACAAGTTTTTATGCTTCTATAAATAGCTATAATAATTGTAAAATGTGTAAAACTGGGCAAATAGTTCTTATTTCACATTATCTTACAGCAAAGTCACCCAGTTATTTTCCTGTTTTAATTTGTTATTTCTGGAACCATTTTTTGGTTTGTTTTATCCTCTCCAAAATTTTTTCTCTCGTATGTATTTATCTGTTAAAACACCGGATCTTCAGAACTTTTAAAAATGCCCTGTACATAGATTGTAAACTCTGTTAGTTTGGACTACTTTTTAAACAGTAGGCATCTCAAGAATTAATTGCTTTTGTGACTTTGGACCAATTGAGCAAGATCTCCAAAGATGTATAAAGGAAGAATTTTGTTTAAAAAATAAAAAAATAATCTGGTTACAACAGAATTATCTTCTACGTTCTTACTGCTGCAATCAGTGTTGTAGATTTCAAGTCAATACTTACTCTGACCTATATTAGATGAGCATCTGACCTTTTCACATTTCATGAGATACCATTTAACATGATCATTTACCATGACAATATCAAAATTATTATGAGATATAAGTCAATTCTGTGAGGAGAAGGAACTCGCCTCCACAAAATCCAATGTGAATCGAAGTGAAGACGCTTTATTAAGCATAAGCTGTCCCTTTTATACATTTTGTTCTTTCCCTGGCTGTAAGCATGTGCATTGCTACTGGTTAATATTACTAAACATACTCTTCTTTGATGTGTTGATTGGTCACTGCTTTGCCACTGGTCTTTTCTTAATTGGCTCCATCAGTTCTTGTTTCTTCTCCTCCGTGTTCGGCTCCCACCGGCTACTCCCTCAATTCTTGTTTGCTCAGCTACTGTTTTTCCTCATCTCTCCAAGGTTGGCTTGTTGACACTAGCTACATGAATCTTCTCACGCAGCTAGGCCCTCACTCCATACTCTCATACTTCTGGCTCATTACATGACCATTCTCCTCCAAAAACCCCTCTACAATTCCCCCTTTCTTTTCTTGAGCCAGAAAGGCCGTGTTTATCATCCTCTGCAGGGCCCTTTGCAAGCAGGAGAATAAACACGATAATACAAGCATGATAATACAAATCACGAACAATCCCATCAATATCATTTTAATCAATCCGACCAGCCATCCAGGAACCCATGCTGTTCTCGTATTTTCTGCGTGGTATCCATGAGCTCTTTCATCTGCTTATGAATTGACTTGGAGTGATCATTCAGATCCATGCAACACATCCCATCAAAATCCTGACATCCATGACCATGCACTAATAATAAAAAGTCTATAGCAGCTCTATTTTGTAAGGTAGCATGTTGGATACTATCTACATCATTGGCTAATGTTCCTAAAATTCTAGAAGTTTGGTTAGCTCTTTTTGCAACCTAGCAAGCTAAATTTCACAATTGTGTTAACCCTTGGTCAGCATTGTTACATTCTATCCCTATGTTAGTGACACTTCTTTTTTACCTGGCCTTATGTAGGTTAGTATGGTTAGTATGACTTTTCACATAGGCATTAGTAGACTTAATTTACCTATGGTACACGGACCTCCCAGTTTCTTACTGGGCAACTTTGGCCAAGTCCTATCCCCACAAATTAGGAATAGACCCTTTGGTAATTTTTGCTTTCAGATCCCTTTAAGGTAACCCCCACTAGACATGTATGAAAGGGTTGTTCAGGCTGAGCTAAGGAGGCACAAAACTGTGTCGGGTTCAGGCTCCGCATCAGAGTCACCCAAACGTTGTGACTCCCCTTTCACGGTGTCAGCGGAAGGACTATCGGTTGATGACATTTGTCAGGTCCAGGATCCAAAGCAGGCTTAACACAGAAAAAACAACCCCTTGCTTCATCATGACTGCACCTTTTGCTCTCTTTTCTATACCTCCCACGCAAACCTTTTTTCACACTTCCCGCAGTCAGGGCACTGGATCTCTCGAGAGGTCAGTGTTCCGAGGCAGATCCTGAGTTGGCTCATGTGGTTCGGGTTGTTTTTGTAGTCACAGCTTCACCCACTTAGCTGGTACCCATTTGGCTCCTGTATCTGTAACGACACATGCATACCCTCGACCCAACATTATTAATTTCATTGGACCTTCCCACACACCATTCACCCCATTTTTTACCATCACTTTGGCTTGTTCCTGTTCTTTCTGAAAAGCCTCCATACCTCCCTTTAACCCTGCACCATGTTTTACTGCTGGAGGTAGAGAGTAGTCCTGTGACAAGTGTAAAAGGTTTAGTACATAAAGCGTTACACAACCTGTCAGGAGGAGATAGCCCTGTCTCTCCCCCTTTTTGTTTTTGTAAAAGGTGTTTCAGAGTTTGATTCATGCGCTCCACAATAGCTTGTCCTGTTGGTGAATGTGGGACGCCCGTTACATGTGTTATACCCCACAGCTGGAAAAAGTCCTGTGTGGCGCATGCCACATAGCCTGGGCCATTGTCTGTTTTAATCGTCTGTGGAATGCCCAGGGCCGCAATAGCAGAACACCTGTGTCATTGAACGTGTTTGCTGGATTCGCCTGCTTGCGCTGTAGCTATAATCAAAGAAGAAAAAATGTCAATTGTTACATGAACATATTTTAACCTGCCAAATTCAGCAATATGAGTTACATCTGTTTGCCAAATGTCCAAGGCCTGCAGTCCTCGAGGATTGGTTCCTTGTATCTGCGTAGGTTGCGGCAGTTGCTGACAATCAGGACACATAACCACAATATTCCGAGCATCCCTGCGTGACAAATGAAATTTTCGTCGCAGTGCCCAATGTCCTTGATGAAAAAACTCATGTGACATACGTGCCTGCTGTTTAATGTCCGGCACCTGTACAGTCATTGTAGAATTTGTGGGGTCAGAGACCAAAGAGTCCACTCGAGCATTGCCTTCTGCAATAAACCCAGGCAAATTAGTATGATTTCTTACATGTAGAACATAAAACAATGCAGTTCGTATTTGAATTTCTTGCCACAGAGCTCGCAGCAATTCAAAACCACACTGATTACATATATGCTCTATAACAGATCTTTCCAATTACTTTACAATGCCAGCCACATATGCTGAATCAGTAACCAAATTAAAGGGAGTGAGGAAATTTTGAAATACTTCTAATACAGCTCGTAATTCTACCACCTGAGGTGAACCCTTTTGTTGTACTACCATAGATTCCCACTTGCCATCAGAATACCAGACAAGGCCCACCTTGACTGTTTTTCCAGATCCATCCATAAAAATGGTAATTCCATCCACAGGAGTGTCTGCGCACAACACTCCTGTGGCAATTGGAAGTTCCGCACTCAATTTTTATAACAGGATGGGAGGGCAAGTGATAAACAACCTGTCCCGAGAAATTCTCCATGGCTGTTTGCAAAGCAAAGCTATTAGCCATACACCACTCAAAGTATTGAGCTGCAATAGGAACGGTTAGTGATGCAGGATCTCTGGCCACAAGCTCCCGACATCACATCCGTCCTTTGATGATAATCTGTGCCAATAGCTCTGCTATCATGGGGACAGTTTTCTTTGTTCTTAAAGGTAGAAACAACCAATTCCAATACATGTAACAAATCTGACCATTCTGAATTCCATTGACCAATTATTGCATACAGAATTTGCCTATCAAACAAAGTGATAATTTGTATTTCCTGATTCAAATCAATACGATGTACAAATTTGGAATGTAGCCTACTTTCTACTTCTGTAATCAGTTGCTGTACCTCTGCAGTAGTGTGTTGTGGTGCTGTTAAATTTGTGTCCCCTGCTAACAATTGAAATAGAGACTGCAATTGTGACGACGTAAGCCCCAAGTATGACCGCAGCCATAACTTGAGCCTTATGTTCCACAGTACCCACTTTTGCACATGCCTTTATCATAGCATTCAAATCTGTTTTTCCAGGTAAAGCTTCAATGATCTTTTGATGATCAGCATTAGCATTATCCCTAGCTAATTGCATAACTAGAGTATCTTGTAAACCAACATCAAAAACTTGCTTTTCAACTGCTTCTTGTAGTCTCTCAACAAAGGATAAAAAGAGCTCCTTGGGTCCTTGTCTTACAGTAGTATATAATTGCATTCATACCCAGCACTTTTTTTTTTTTTTTTTTTTTTTTTGTGATTGAACTGATAAAAACAGCCACTCTAGAACGTGTAGCGGATCCTGCCAGCACTCCTTCCACTGGCCCAGTAATCCCATGGGATGACAGCTGGCAATGGCTACATATAAACTTACTGGTGTCTCTAAATCCACACGATGTATCTTTTTCTGTTGCATACCATTGACATATTGTGGGATTGTTTTTCATGCCTTGCGGTAATACCGTCCACTGATATCGTTGACAAGGCACCATGTTGTTCCTACTAGGTATCGAAAAAGCAAATTAGCATTTGTCAATTTCATGTAAAGGGATGGTGAAAAAACAATCTTTCAGATCAATAACCAAAATGTATAGTCTGCATCAATAACTCCTGGTAAAACAAATAGACCTTGCAAGGTTACACTAGGACTTCCGAGTAATAGTGCACTTAGCCCATTTCCAGTGGGTCCCACGGCATTCATTGGTACCTTATGCACTCTGCTATTCTCTGTTGTGATTGCGGTTGCTGTGGTAACATCCAGCCCGGCGCTCCCTGTGGTTCGGGCTGCGAGTTGACTGCTTAGGCCTGGAACTGGTTGGGAAGATTCATTTGTGTCAGCACACGGTTCCTCCCTGCGTTCTTTCTCCAGTTTCCCTGCACTCTGCAGCTGCTTGTTATCAGCTGACCTTGAGCATTATACTTAAACCTGCACTGCTTCACGAGATGCCCCAGCTTCCCACAGCAATGACACATCAAAACACAGTTATCTCTCCCACTCAGCTTCGACTTCTTAAGGCAGTTTTTCTTAAAGTGACCTTCTTGCCCGCATGTATAACAACGATGAACTACATTAACTGCTGCCACAAAAGTTTTTGCTAAATGCTCCATCTGAAATGTGGTGGTTCCTACTTTCCCGCAAGCATCCATTAGTTCGGTTAAGGTGGGGTTACGATTTGCCATCCCTGCAATAACTTTCCTGCAGTCCTCGTTTGCGTTGTCCTTCGCTAACTGTAACAACAACGCTGCTTTAGCAGCCCCGTTTTGTATTTGTTTGTCTAAGGCAAATCACTCCCCAACTGAATGGCTCCCATTCGTGTGAGCCGCTTCCATCCCCTCGATATACCGAGCAAGCCAATAGCCCGCCACCCATAGCAGACGTGGCCCCGAAATCACCGTTTGCAAGTGCGTGCTCTCTTAATTTTCTCCAGAACCTGGCCAGGTCCGGGCCAGACACAGTAACCTGGACTGGCTGCAGCGTGAATAACTCCTCCACGCTACTGCCTGACTTTCCCGACCCTCGGGCTCTACAGCAATTATGTCGCGCTTCCACCTCTTCAGAAAGGTCTATTAAGGGTGGCTCAGTCTCAGATTCAGGTAACAGGACAGTAGAAGGATCAATGTTCCGCTGCTGTTCCCTGGGCGGTGGTGGGGGCGCTCTGGCGGCGTGGTGCGGGGGGAGCTCGGGCAGCGCGGAGGGCATGGAGGGGGGGAAGTCTGGCGGCGCGGAGGGCGAAGTCACTGTGAAAGGAGCTGTAGCCGCCTCAGCCGCTGCCTTTTGACTCTCTGTCTGCCTTCAATTGCTCCAGTGAGTCTATAACTAATCTCCATGTCGTCAAACGACGCAGTGGCGATCTTGTCCTCCCTTGAGGCAGCCTCAGAGAAGTTCCAGCGCTTTTCCACGTACTAACTTCGAAAGCAGTCTGCGCCGTAGCTGGCAAACTATTCTTTTTACACCATTATTTAAAATTATTTACACCAATTATTTACATCAATAGTCTCTGGAGCAAATGCTCATCATATTTTACCCCTCTCTTAGAGAGGATATGTAGGAGAAGTCTTACTATTGCACTTTCTTCTTTAGAAATATTTTGGCCCATCTCCTTTTCCCCGGCTGCTCACCTCACTGAGTGTCCCGTTGCAACGTACTTTTCTTTTCTTGCGAGTCGTCCTCTGGCTCGCCCCGGTCTTCAGTCCCGCTGAGCCGTACTCCAGCCGGTGTACCTCCTTCTGGGCTATTCCCCGAACTTGCCGTTGATCAGCATCACGTCGGGGTCACCATCTGAGGAGAAGGAACTCGCCTCCACAAAATCCAACGTGAATCAAAGTGAAGACGCTTTATTAAGCATAAGCTGTCCCTTTTATACATTTTGTTCTTTCCCTGGCTGTAAGCATGTGCATTGCTACTGGTTAATATTACTAAACATACTCTTCTTTGATGTGTTGATTGGTCACTGCTCTGCCACTGGTCTTTTCTTAATTGGCTCCATCAGTTCTTGTTTCTTTTCCTCCGTGTTCGGCTCCCACCGGCTACTCCCTCAATTCTTGTTTGCTCAGCTACTGTTTCCTCATCTCTCCAAGGTCGGCTTGTTGACACTAGCTACATGAATCTTCTCACGCAGCTAGGCCCTCACTCCATACTCTCATACTTCTGGCTCATTACATGACCATTCTCCTCCAAAAACCCCTCTACAATTCTGCATGCTAATAATTTAGAATGGTCATGTTTAAAGCAAGTTAAAATCTTGTTTTACTTCACTCAGAGACTTGGAAACATATTCACTATTAACTTAATTATTGGTGTGAGCAATAGGAACCCTTACTGTAAAAACAAGTGTTATACACATTTGCAGTCATACTAAGAATTTATTATCTATAACTTTTATTTTTATGATTTGAGCTAAAGCTGAAGTCATATTTTGGCTTATTCAGTTCACAGCATTTCATACTGCACATTTCATAAGTCTGCAGTCCCACAAACACAGAAGAGTGTGCTCTTAAAATGACAGACTGCTTCCATAAGCCATCTCACTGATGAAAAAACAGATCATGTCTTCTTGCAAAGTATAGCATTAATGCCTGAAAAGTGGGTTACACACAGTAGTCGCTTTGGTATCGCTAGCTCAGTTTCTTTGTGCACAAGATGGCAGATTCAGTTTTGCACCGTTAACCTTGTCAGAAAACGCAGAGTGAATGTTTCATTTAATGAACTTGATTCTTATTAGCCTCTTGTTGATGCTTTTTTTTTTGTTATATCCTTTTAAAGATGGGATAGGTTAACTGCTTCTACATAGTCGGTAGTTCTCCGGTCTCCTGTTTTTCTCTGTCTTCAAATGACTAACATGGTAAAGTGAATTTTTTTAATGATTCCTCCAATTTTTGGTCATCTACAAAGCAATCTCTTTGGAATCTTCCTGTAACTCATTATATTCAGAGAAGTAAATTAATCTGCCAGAGTGGCAAATGGGCATGATCTATGTCATTTTAGGCACCTGTGTGCCTGCAATGGGAGGTTGGAAGGTCTCTTAAGCTAGGTGTTGGGTTTCCTCTAGGTTGGACCCATTTACTTTCAGTTTGGAAAACTCCTTAATGTCTGTGTTGAAGAATTCTCTCAACAGAAACTGCCAGCTCTTGTAATTTTTACGGTAGTAATTGATGGACTGTCTTCAGAAGAAAGGAGGAAGAAAAAAGCCGCAAATCTGAATTTTTAGTTTGCTGGAGGGGAGGGATGATTCTAGTTTTAATTGTTCCTGATTTCATGTGTATGGAGGTTTACACACATGAACACACATAAATCTTATACCACAAAACTATAGGGATTAAACTAAACAGAGACTTTTCGTACAATATGAAAGACAGTAACAGAGTAATTCTAGTATTTATCATATAGTTATTGTCCCTTTAAATATAAAACCAAGTTAGCTAGGATGTTGGTGCTTTTAGAAATCCCAATGGCTGTCAATTCTACAGTCTTTCCAAAACAAAGAAAAAAGCTTCACATTAAACGACAAACTTGACAGGCAGCAGAACTAAATTTTTTAGATCAATATCCAAGTTACAATAAACACTTTTGCAGTTTAGGAATAGAACAAATTTTCTGGTTTTGTGTGAGCAGACTTTTAGTGTCAGTTGAATTTATCAGTTCAGAAGTACTGAGAACCAACAGTACATTTCATATTTTATTAGCCAAACAAACATGAAGTACTACTGTGGCACTTTTTTGAACCAGGTATCAATCCACTGAGAATCCAAAGCTTGGTTTTAGTACCACTGAGTTCAATGCAGCTATCAGTACTTACAGCAAACACAGGATTTAGTTTCCTCTGAATTCCCTATAAGAGCTTTGTAGGTAGATTAGGGTATGGCGACCGGAAAATCTCGGGCTGTAACGGAAAGGTAGGTGTGGCGAAAGGAGCAAGAAGTGCAAGTATCACGTGAGTTCGTACGGGACAAGATGACTATATAAGGCTGTTACGCAGTTAAATAAACGCCATTTGTTGCATCCTCACATTGGTGTCAGTGCTCAATGGCCCTGGGGTGCGAATAGCCTCAGGCCAGACAGCAACCAAACGGAGCTTGCCGCAGACAAGCGGCAACAAATGGTGAACCCGACGTGATTGCTGGGCTGGCGGACCGCAGGCGGTCGGAGTGGGTTCACGAGCCATGGAAACCTTGATAAAGGTGATTTCGTTACTGGGCGAGGAGTTTACGATTTCTGTGAAATCGAAAGACGTAGCCCAGTGTGTGGATCGCCTCATTAAAGAAGGGGCGGTGGCAGAACCGGCTGCTTGTTTACAGCCGAACGCCTGGGAGCGGTGCTCTATGAAACTCGCTGAGCAAGCTATGGCAGCGGGTTCTGCCAAAGAATTAAAAACATGGGGAGTTATCTTGCGGCTGCTACGGGCTGCGCGGGAGGACCGGGCGGCATGGAATGAGGCTCGGGCGTGATTATATGGGGAACCAGGGCTGGATACACATTCGCAGGACGTGAGTGATCGCGACACGCAAACGGAGCCCTTACCTCCGGAGAAGGAGGGGGAGGAATCTGGGCCAGGGGGTGGGCGCGGGGTGGGGGATCAGCGTCCCGAGCCCTCGGCTCCAATGTATGCCTGGGGTGAGATGAACGCTCAGCCGCTGGCCCCCCCGGAGGACGGGGTACAGGCGTGGCCGGTGAATAAGCTGACGCCGTTGTATCCATGGGGTGAGATGCATGATCGGGACCCCGCGGTTCAGCCCCCTCAGTATACACCACCAGCGGGTAACCCCCCCGCGGAACCAGTGGTAGTGACCGACCCATTAGACTAGCTCCCCGGGACATACATAAAGATGGCGCCGGAGGAAGCGGGGGAGGGTCGGTCGCAAGCCTTAGGGGCGTGGCCTAAGACTTGCCCCAACCCACCTTCTGACCTTAAAAGGCAACAGAACTTAGAAACCCTGCCCCTTCCGGAACAAAGGGGGTGCAGGAGGTGGAGGAGCTCACTACCCGCTTGCAACAAGCGTGGAGCCCCGCCTCGGTACAGCGGACGCGCGAGGCGGGGGGGGAACCGCTACAACCGACGCGACCACACCTGGAGGTAGTCGACCAACTCGTGGAGGCGTTAGAGGAAATAAAGAGGGAGGTTCTGCACCAAAAACAGGTGTTGCAGCGAGTAGAGAAAGCAGGGGACAGAAAAGAGACCGGGGAGGCTCCAAAGATCCCATTGACTAATTGGAGGATCATTGCAGAAAACTGTGCTTTGGAAGGGATTCAGCCACAGCGCATGCCTGCTGTTTTTCCCGTCCGCGTGCAGGCAGGGGGCGTTGCAGAATGGGTCCCCTTGAAACCCAAGATAGTGCAGTCGCTGTTGCAAGCCATAAAAGACCATGGGCTGAAGCATCCCTCCACGCGGATACTGTTAGATAGCATACATGCTCAGGGCCTGTTGCCCACAGATATACGACAGCTAGCACAATCCATGCTGACCCCAAGCTCATGGGTAATCTGGAAGGAGGTCTGGCAGACAAGGTGTTACCGATTAGCTGCCGCTGCAGCCGCCAGTGAAGACCATCCGTTTCCAGGAACCACTTATGACAGGCTTGTGGGGAAAGCCGCGAACATGTTAACACCACAACAGCAGGCAGGAGGCTTGCGGCCTAGAGAAATAACTGCTACAACAGAGGCCTCAAGAATTGCTTATGAGGAAGTGGCTAGGGTGGTGAAATCGGAGCCTCCCTGGACAAAAATCAAGCAGGCAAATGCGGAGCAATTTGAGGTGTTTTGTGATCGGCTACAAAGGGCAATAGAGGACTCTGATTTGCCAGAGGAGGCCCACACTGCCATAATGATAGAGTGCATAAAGCAACAGAGTAATGACACCGTGAAAGATATATTACAGCATTTACCTAAAGGATCCAATGTGGCACAAATAATTAAGTTTGTATTGGAACGTCAGTCCTGAGTTTCTGACACAACTGTCCAGACACTGCTGCAAGTTGCAGCAGCCTTTCCCCGTGGTAACCAGTCTAGAGGCAGATGTTACAACTGTGGAGGAAAAGGTCACATAAAGATGCATTGTCCTACTAAAAGAGGACATGACACCAGAAATGCACCGGGGCCGTGTTGGGCATGTGGAAGAACAGGACATATGGCCCGAGACTGTAGAAAAACCCAGGGAAACGGGAGGCGGGGAGGCCAGACCCGGGGGCCAGCTTTCCCGCAGAACCCAGTTTTTGCCCCCGGAATCCCTTCATACAGCCCTCAGGGCAAGCAGGACCAGGTAGGGGGCCATCAGTGGCCCTGGCACTAAGTTTTAAACAACGACCGATCACCCGAGTTTGCATGGAAATAGTCGAACACCCCGAGGCAGGATCTATAGCTTTGAATATGTTGCTTGATTCCGGAGCAGATGTTTCTGTCGTATCCTCCCATATATGGCCGCCGCAGTGGCAGCTGGAAGGTGCCGGCTACATAGCCGGGGTGGGAGGCACCACCTCCACGTATAAAAGTAAGGAACTCATTCAGTTCACTCTATATGAACCTGATGGGCGCAGACTACAAGCCACCTCACAACCTTATGTAACAGATCTGTCGGAGTCCCTGATAGGCCGCGATGTGCTTGCTGCCCTGGGGATGCAAATCACCAATGTTGCTCCCGGCTTTCAGCATCAAGGAAAAAAGGTAACAAATTTATCCTAAGGGCCACTGCCCCAGCAGTTTCACCGATACCGCTGCAATGGAAAACCAATGATCCTGTCTGGGTGGAGCAGTGGCCATTAAACAAGGAAAAGCTTATAGCCGCGCAGCAAATAATACAACGAGAGTTAGAGCAAGGCCACCTTGAGGAGAGCTTTTGCCCTTGGAACACACCCATATTTGTTATAAAAAAGAAGTCTGGTAAATCTCGTCTTTTGCATGACCTACGAGCAGTGAACCAACAGACGTGCGACATGGGGGCACTGCAACCTGGCCTGCCCCTTTCCTCAGCAATCCCTAGGGGATGGCCAATTGTGGTAATGGATATTCAAGATTGTTTCTTCTCCATCCCATTACATCCTAAGGACTGGCACAGGTTTGCATTCTCTGTCCCAACTACGAATTTGGAGGAGCCAGCTACACGCTATCCATGGAAGGTCCTTCCTCAAGGCATGAAGAACTCACCAACCATCTGTCAATACGTGGTGGCCCAAGTGCTCTCGCCGGTGCACGCACACTTTCCTGAAGCGGTGATTATTCATTACATGGACGACAACCTGCTGGCGGCCCCAGAAATACCCCAAGTGGAAAAAATGGAGGAAGAAGTAAAAGCATCACTCCAGAGTGTCGGCCTTTTCATCGCAGACGCAAAAACCCGAAGAGGAGATGACGTTTCCTACCTGGGCACCTGTATAACAGGGAACATGGTGCGTCGTATGAACAACCAGTTAAATCCAAACATTTCCACCCTGCACGATGTGCAGAAGTTAGTCGGAGCCCTGCAATGGATGCGACCGATCATCGGGATCCCTCCAGAGGTCATGGCACCATTTTAAGAGCTGTTAAAAGGGAAACATCTATGGGAGCCAAGAACAATATCAAAAGCAGGAGAAGAAAGCCTGAGACAGATCGAGAAGCTTCTGGCTACGGCGAGCCTTAGCAGATGGGACCCCAAAGAACCTATTATTGCTCTGGTCATGTTGGGTTCAGAGGGGGCAACAGGAGCTCTCACACAGCAGCCAGGACGATACCCTCAAGTCCTGCTGTGGCTCTTCTCTAGCCAAATGACGACCGCGTATATGACATATATTAGAGCCACCGCATTGCTACTCCAAAAGTTTAGAACGGCTGCTGTTCGACACTTTGGACGTGATCCAGAGGAGATTCATGTGCCATTCAAAAGAAAGGTGTGGGATACCTTAGTTGCAACTGATGACGAAATTATGCTAGCTCTGCACACATATCATGGAAGGATAATCCCTGGCCAGACACACCCCTTGCTCCAGCTTCTCCAGACCTGCCAGCCCATGATCAAGATTCGAGTACTATCAACCCCAAAGCCTGGAACCACCTATTTCACCGATGCATCTTCGAGTACTAGTACGGCCGCTGTGGTATGGGCCTCAGAAAAACAATGGAGGAAGGTCACATACACGGACAGCAATTCAAGCGTGCAGCACCTAGAAGCTAAGGCAGTGTCATTGGCGGTGCAGATGGAACCCAATCAACACATTAACATCGTCACAGACTCCATTTTCGTTTGGAAATTGGCACAAAAAATGACTACTGCAGGATACACCGGTTCAGCCATAGCCTGTATGCTAGAGGATGCGCTACAGCAGCGCCAACAAACATGTTCAATCATCCACGTTAACGGACATCAACGCTATCCAGGCCCCTTTACGGAAGGCAACGTGATGGCGGACAAAGCAGTGAATAAGATATGGACACTATCTGAAGCCAAAGATCTCCACGGCTTTCTGCATATCGGAGCACGAACGCTCGCAAAATGCTGTGGCATCCCTCTCACGCAGGCTCGAGAGGTCGTTGCGACCTGCCCGTACTGTCAGCATTCACCCTTATGGAGTGCTGGGGTCAACCCCCGTGGACTGAAGCCTAACGGCATATGGCAATCAGACTTCACCCTATGTCCTCAACTCAGACCTCAGCCATGGCTGGCAGTCACAGTGGAAACTTACAGTATGATGATTGTGGCCACCTCGCATCGGAAACAAACAGCACGCTCCATTCAGCTACATTGGAATCTTGCAATCGCTTGGCTAGGCCTACCTGTCGAGATCAAAACTGATAATGGTGTTGCCGCTTGTCTGCAGCAAGCTCCGTTCGGTTGCTGGCTGGCCTGAGGCTATCCGCACCCCAGGGCCATTGAGCACTGACACCAATGTGAGGATGCAACAAATGGCGTTTATTTAACTGCGCAACAGCCTTATATAGTCGTCTTGTCCCGTACGAACTCGCACGATAATGACACATCCTGCTCCTTTCGCCACGCCCACCTTCCATTACAGCCCGAGATTTTCCAGTCGCTGTACCCTTATCTACCTACATTTCCCCCTCCCCATGCTTCAAGTCATGCAAAGTAAAGCGTATCGCTGATTCTGGAGCCTTGCGTCAAAGCGTAAGCGTAGCTGGCGGATACAACATCCCGAGCCCAGGTTCTCCAGTAAGATTCCCCTGCAACTCCTGAGATGCAAAGCAAAAGCAAGCTAATCATAAGCGCATTGTTCAAAGCTTTTGTTTCACTCAGCAACGGCCGCCGTTCCTCATCTTTCTTGGCACCCCGCCGCTTTACCAGACTCTCTGTACTGTCATGACTCCTCACGTCTGAAGGTCGAGGCTGGTGCTGTTTCGGCTTCCCCCACAGGTACTCCTGCAAAACATAAAGCTCGGACAGTGTACATATTACTTCGGGTTAGGATTTTGTTTTAAATCAGGGCGCAAACAGCGTGTAGGGACCCACTGTATCACATCATCCCATTTGATGGCGGCATACCCCCTCCCGTGATGTAGCAGCTCCCAACCTGTTTTCCACTCCGCTGTCCCAGGGAACCGAACCTTGACTGGGGGGCCCACTTCTGGCACCCCTGGACCCCAATGTCGCTCAATTGGGGCACGCTCTTGGTCTCCCCGGGCAAAATGATTTAACGAATAAAGAGCGCGATGTAAAATGTGAGATTGGTAGTTGACAGGAATTACATCTGGGAATCCTTCCCCCTCCCCAAGAATCTTAATTCTGTGTTTTTGTTTCTTACTCAAACCTGGTTCCCTGTGTCTCGCAGACCCCAGTCAGAGAATCCCAGCCTTGGTTACCCATAAATCCTGCTCTCTGTTGGTGAGCCACAAAGGTTGTATTGACCATTCGTTGCACAGTTTTCTGCAAACATGCAAACAAACAGGGTAACACAAGTAGGATAATGCCTATTATAAACATTCCCATAAGCAGACTCTATCTACAAAACACGCAGTTTACTTCAGAACATACTGTTATTCTCTGTTATTCTAGCTGAAAGGAAAACTACTGACAGGAAAGCTGATTCTGTTTAAAGGTAACACAGATCAGGCCTTTTAGAGCCTACTCTGAGGCCTACTCTTGCTAAACCGTTGCTAAACCATCCGGTATCAATTTCCCCCTTTGGAAGTAGTTAGATTTATTATCTCACTACTTCCATATACTATTCTCAATGATTGCCTCAACACAACCCACGCAGATCCCTATGATAATTATAATCACAACTATATAAACTATTCCCTCTAATAATGTGGCTAACCATCCTTTTAGAAACAATCCACCGTACTCCTGCGCCTGTAGAGACAGAAACATAACCTCGACCCATTAGTAATAGTTCCCCTGGTCCCAACCACTCGTTAGTACCTGGTTCCCTATACCACACTTTGCCTTTGTTTTGCACATAGCTTGCTCCCTGTCGGACTGCCTCCCAATGTATTATAACTGGGGGTCGCTCCTTATCTCCTGCTAAAGTTAAATGGTTAAGTACACAAACAGCTTTTGCAAGTCTCTCAGAAGGTTCAGTCACCTCTCCCCCCTTTTTGTTTTTGCAGAAGCTGTTTCAATGTACTATGAGCACGTTCCACAATCGCCTGACCCGTAGGCGAATGAGGAATCCTGGTGACATGTGTAATACCCCATAGTTGACAAAATTGATGAAAAATTTATGAACAGTATGCTGGTCCATTATCAGTCTTAAGTTGTTGTGGAACCCCAAGACTTGTAAAGCAAGCAAGTAAATGTCATTTGACATGACGACCCGTTTCCCCAGTTTGTGCTGTTGCCCATATTCCATGTGAAAACGTATCAACAGATACATGAACATATTTGAGCCTTCCAAATTCTGCAATGTGAGTAACGTCCATTTGCCACAGTTACAACGCACTCAGTCCTCGAGGATTTACCCCTATTCCAATTCCCATGCCAATTTTCTGACAACTAGGACAAACACTAACTAATTCACGTGCTTGTGCCATGGTGAGGTGAAATTGTTTCGCTAACATTTTCGCTGATTGATGAAAGAATTGATGGGATAGGTGTACTTGTTCAAATAAATTTGGTGATATTTGCGTATAGGATACAAGTGTGTCTGCTTTATTATTTCCAATGCTCAAACCTTGATCAAATTGATGACTACGAATGTGGGTGACAAAATAAGGTATCTCTCTGAGGTTTATTGCTTGATGCAACTGTAGCAAAATGGTGTAAAGTCGCATATTTCTTATTGGTCCATTTTACAAAAACCTGATATATCGCAAAAAATTCAAGTGTCTGCAATGAGTCCTCAGTTTGTCCTGAGAATTTACAATGTTTCTATTGTCCATCCTCTTGCCAGGTAATAACTGCTGAATGTGATCTCTTTCCTGCATCAGTAAAAACAGTTAGTCCAGTCATAGGTATCTCTGATCTGATAGGTTTTCTTCCCAATCCTGTTTGCAAATAAACTGTAGCTTTTTATCTTTTGGCAAATGTGTTAACAATTGTCCAGTAAAGTCCTGTAAGGCCATTTGAAAAAGAGTTGACTGATTTGTTAACCACTGTAGATATTCCTTTCTGATAGGTAAATAGATAGCATCTGAGTCTAGTCCGGTAATGTCTGTAATCCTTTTATGCACTTTGACAAGCAATTGTGCTATTGCTTCCACTCTGGTACAAATTGTTGTTTTAGGATGAAAAACCAAAGAGTCCACTCGAGCATTGCCTTCTGCAATAAACCCAGGCAAATTAGTATGATTTCTTACATGTAAAACATAAAACAATGCAGTTCGGATTTGAATTTCTTGCCACAGAGCTCGCAGCAATTCAAAAACACACTGATTACATATATGCTCTATAACAGATCTATCCAATTGCTTTATAATGCTAGCTACATATGCTGAATCAGCAATCAAATTAAAGGGAATGGGAAAATTCTGAAATATTTTTAATACAGCTCGTAATTCTACCACCTGAGGTGAACCCTTTTGTTGTACTACCATAGATTCCCACTTGCCATCAGAATACCAGACAAGGCCCACCTTGCCTGTGTTCCCAGATCCACCCGTAAAAATGGTAATTCCATCCACAGGAGTGTCTGCGCACCACACTCCTGTGGCAATTGGAAGTTCCACACTCAATTTTATGACAGGATGGGAGGGTAAGTGGTAAACAACCTGTCCCGAGAAATTCTCCATGGCTGTTTGCAAAGCAAAGCTATTAGCCATACACCACTCAAAATACTGAGCTGCAAAATAGGAACGGTTAGTGATGCAGGGATCTCTGGCCACAAGCTCCCGACATCGTATCCGTCCTTTGATGATAATCTGTGCCAATAGCTCTGTAACGAATCTGATCATTCTGAATTCCATTGACCAATTATTGCATACGGAATTTGCCTATCAAACAAAGTGATAATTTGTATTTCCTGATTCAAATCAATACGATGTACAAATTTGGAATGTAGCCTGCTTTCTATTTCTGTAATCAGTTGCTCTATCTCTGAAGTAGTGTGTCGTGGTGCTGTTAAAGTTGTGTCCCCTGTTAATAATTGGAATAGAGACTGCAATTGTGACAACGTAAGCCCCAAGTACGGCCGCAGCCATAACTTGAGCCTTATGTTCCACAGTACCCACTTTTGCACATGCCTTTATCATAGCATTCAAATCTGTTTTTCCAGGTAAAGCTTCAATGATCTTTTGACAATCAGCATTAGCATTATCCCTGTTTACCACAGGTCCAAGGCTTGGCAGCCGCACAGGTTAACCCTGCGTGGAAACACCAGTCCTGCGCTCCCTGCGGTTTGGGCTGCGAGTTAACTGCATAGGCCTGGAACTGGTTGGGAAGATTCATTTGTGTCAGCATACGGTTCCCCCCCCCCCCCCCCCCCGAGTTCTTTCTCCAGTTTCCCTGTATTCTGCAGCTGGTTGTTATCAGCTGACCTTGAGCATTATACTGAGACCTGCACAGCTTCACAAAATGCCCTAGCTTCCCACAGCAATGACACATCAAAACAGAGTTATCTCTCCCACTCAGCTTCTACTTCTTAAGGCAGTTTTTCTTAAAGTGACCTTCCTGTTCGCATGTATAACAACGATGAACTACCTTAATTGCCGCCGCAAAAGTTTTTGCTAAATGCTCCATCTGAAATGTGGTGGTTCCTACTTACTCACAAGCATCCATTAGCTCAGTTAAGGTGACATTACTATTTGCCATCCCTGCAACAACTTTTCTGCAGTCCTCACCTGTGTTGTCTTTCGCTAACTATAGTGGTAATGCTTCTTTTACAATTTTCCAATCTAACAGTTGCCAAATATTTCTCCCCTCAGGGCCCGCACCCACAATCACCGGATATGCTTGTGGAATTATAACTCCTTCTAATAATGCATCTCGAATGACCCCTTTCCATTTCACTCCTCCCTCACCTCCCCCCCCTTCCCCTGTATACGCGGGCGGACGCTGACCCTCTCCCTCACCTCCCACATTACCGGATGGACGCAGACCTCCCCCCCCGCCCTGATCTAAAGGTGGAGTAGGGAGTTGTAAAGGAGGTTGAGGTGGCCCTAATATTTGTCCCGAACACAGAGGGGGGTTTTGGGGAGACATAGTCACGTGTCCCGAGGCGTTGGCTGTACGATGGTGCTGCAATTCCGTCTTTAATTCTTCCAGTCGTCTACCAAGCTCTGTCATGTCAAGTTCGTGTCCATTTCGTGATGGTAACAGTCCTTTAAGTCCTTGTGACTCTGGTACTGCTGACTCTGTAAATGGCTAATCCGGTAAAGGTGGGTACAAAGCATGTTTACCCTCCTTCTTGTCCTCCTGCTCAGCCTCATCCGTAGAGAGATCAATGAGAGGAGGAGGGGGTTTCGGAGGGGGTTTCTGCCAAGTCTCCTGTTCAGCGTCTGAATCAATTAGTCCAAATCGAGCTCGTGTTTTAGGGCGCACTATCAGTCCTGATGGATCTGTATCTATTTTACTCGCTCCCCGCTCCTCAGCTTTTTTCGGAGCCGTCCGTACCGACGGCGATAAAGGAGCTGCCACCGGTACAGCCACCGGGGCCGTGGGAGGTGTTGGTCCTGCAAACAGTGAGGGGGTAGTAGACGTCTGCGGTCCTAAAGCCATAAAAGCTGAATGTGTGACTTCTCTCTCTGCTTTTATTCCTTTTAATGCTTCACTAACCAGCCGCCATGTAGCAGACAATTTAAAGGCTTCCTTATCACCACTTGACACCGCATTCCAGAGAGAGTCACCAATCTTCTCCCATAAAGGCACTTCAAAGACATCATTAAAGGTTGTAAAATGTCCTTTATCTTTTGCCCAAAACAGTAACTGCTTTAACGCAGCTTCGTCATATTTAATTCCTCTCTCAGAGAGTATATGTTGGAGGAGTTTCACCACTGTCACTTCTGTCTTGGTCAGGGTAGACCCCATGTAAACACGTCCGAGCCGCATCCCATGTCGCCCAGTCCTCCCGCGCAGCCCGTAGCAGCCACAAGATAACTCCCCATGTTTTTAATTCTTTGGCAGAACCCCGCTGCCATAGCTCGCTCAGCGAGCTGCGTCGAGCACCGCTCCCAGGTATTCGGCTGTAAACAATCAGCCGGTCCTGCCACCGCCCCCCCCTTTAACGAGACGGTCCACACACTGGGCTACGTCTTTCGATTTCACAGAAATCTTAAATTCCCCGCCCAGTAACGAAATCACCTTTATCAAGGTTTCCATGGTTCGCGAACCCACTCTGACCGCCTGCGGTCCGCCAGCCCAGCAATCACGTCGGGGTCACCACTTGTTGCCTCTTGTCTGCAGCAAGCTCCGTTCGGTTGCTGGCTGGCCTGAGGCTATCCGCACCCCAGGGCCATTGAGCACTGACACCAATGTGAGGATGCAACAAATGGCGTTTATTTAACTGCGCAACAGCCTTATATAGTCGTCTTGTCCCGTACGAACTCGCACGATAATGACACATCCTGCTCCTTTCGCCACGCCTACCTTCCATTACAGCCCGAGATTTTCCAGTCGCTGTACCCTTATCTACCTACGTAATGGCCCCTGTTTTATTGCTCATACCACACGTCAGTGGTGCCAGCAGTGGGGTATCACGCTCAAACACGGCATTCCGTATAATTCTACCGGGCAGGCCATTGTAGAGCATGCTAATCAGACGCTAAAACACAGAATTAAGATTCTTGGGGAGGGGGAAGGATTCCCAGACGTAATTCCTGTCAACTACCAATCTCACATTTTACATCGCGCTCTTTATTCTTTAAATCATTTTGCCCGGGGAGACCAAGAGCGTGCCCCAATTGAGCGACATTGGGGTCCAGGGGTGCCAGAAGTGGGCCCCCCAGTCAAGGTTCGGTTCCCTGGGACAGCGGAGTGGGAAACAGGTTGGGAGCTGCTACATCACGGGAGGGGGTATGCCGCCATCAAATGGGATGATGTGATACAGTGGGTCCCTACACGCTGTTTGCGCCCTGATTTAAAACAAAATCCTAACCCGAAGTAATGCGTACGCTGTCCGAGCTTTATGTTTTGCAGGAGTACCTGTGGGGGAAGCCGAAGCAACATCAGCCTCTACCTTCGGAAAGGAGGTGTCCTGACAGCACAGAGGGTCTGGTGAAGCGGCGGGGCGCCAAGAAAGATGAGGAACGGCGACCGTTGCTGAGTGAAACAAAAGCTTTGAACAATGCGCTCATGATTAGCTTGCTTTTACTTTGCATCTCAGGAGTTGCAGGGGAATCTTACTGGAGAACCTGGGCTCGGGTACATAACCAGACACGGTACTGTCGAGGACCAAAGCTCTGGGGGGAACTTTTCCAGCCAGGGTGGAACACTACTGTAAATAGTTCCCTCGTTGTGGATGAAATAGATATAAGGGATACTCCCTTTTTGTCTGCAGTAGCCGTTAGTATTATTATTATGTAATGGTACTGTTCACAAATGTTTCTACCCAAGAGAGCCATATGGGTGGTGCATATTTGGCACTCTAGAACCCATGTGCATCTTCCTGAAACCTGAGAGACGAGGCAGGCGACTGCCTCGACGAAGAAAGAGGGACTTAGGAACATTGAGAGTAGAGCTGGATGATGGCGAGGTAATAACCAGTGAGAACTGTTTATGCAGGGGAGTTCTTGTCTTTCCCTGTCTGGAAAGCCGCTGCAGGAGTCTTTACGTTAGCTTTCTCTCCAGGTGTAGGAGTACAGCAAAATTCGGCCACTCTAGAGAAAGTGGTTTGCCACCTTCTTCGAAACAATAAGGCGGTTAAAGCAGTAATACAGGTAATGCAAGACAAGTTTGAGCAAACTTCAAGGATTTTGAAGGCTCACCATGAGGCGATCGATGTTCTTTTTGATATCCTTATCCAAGGAGGGTGTAAAAGTGCCCGTTTTGCAAATCTTTCCTTTTGTTGTCTCTCTGCAGACGATTATGAACAGATCCAGGAACGTAATGTAATCCTCCAGAAGGCAGCGGATAACTTGGTAGAAATAGCTAAGGAGGATCCATTTAAATGGCAATGGCTAGCTGATATCGGAGCTAGTGTCTGGGGATGGCTAATGTCTTGGTTTTCTTGGGACAAACTCATAATAGTTGTTGCTGTTGTTGTTGGAGTTATTCTCCTAACATGTTTTGGTTTTCCTATTTTAGGATGTTGTATCCGCCAGTTACGCTTACGCTTTGACGCAAGGCACCAGAATCAGCAATACGCATTACTTCGCATGACTTGAAGCATGGGGAGGGGGAAATGTAGGTAGATTAGGGTACGGCGACCGGAAAATCTCGGGCTGTAATGGAAGGTAGGCGTGGCGAAAGGAGCAGGATGTGTCATTATCGTGCGAGTTCGTACGGGACAAGACGACTATATAAGGCTGTTGCGCAGTTAAATAAACGCCATTTGTTGCATCCTCACATTGGTGTCAGTGCTCAATGGCCCTGGGGTGCGGATAGCCTCAGGCCAGCCAGCAACCGAACGGAGCTTGCCGCAGACAAGCGGCAACACAATGGAATTCAGCCTTCGTCTCCCAAATGTTGTCCTCCATTTTTTAATTCTCTTGCCTTCTAGCTTTAAAAATAATATTGTTCTTCAAACAAAATCCCTTTGGAGATAACGTGACAATCATTTATGACCCTCCTTTTGGCAAAATTGAATGAAACTTTGCTGTTTTAACTGGATGTGCAACCATTTTTAGAAGAGTAATATCTAGCTGGGGAATTTTGCATAATTATCAGCTACAGTTACATACAATTCTGCAGGTCATTTTCCCTTCTGAATGAGTTCTCTAATTCACTAAGTTGAAAATAAGTATTCATCTGTTTGTTCTTTTGCTCTCTTCAGAATCTGCTCTTCAAAGACTGAAAAAAAATATTTGAGAAGCACCTCATTGACTCCTTAGAGCCCACATTATTCACTATTTATGAATAGCAGTCAGGTGACTAATAGGCATTCACAGAGATATTTGCAAATCCCAAGAGTTCAATGGATTGTAGCATGAATGACGGTTCATCTGAAAGTTTGCATTGCAATGGGATTATCCTCTATTGAATATCTTCTATTTATCACTAGTAATTCTTCATCTTAAAAATGCCTATCATGGAGAAAGCCAAATCAATATCATGTAATGCATATGATCAATAATCACTTTTAACAAAGAAATACCGCATTTAAACACCAACTGAATTCCAAGGTAATAATTCCTTGACTTCTATATTCTTTGAAAATAATAGAACTGGATTGTATCTGCCCTAAATAGCTGGGCTTTGGATTTTTTTGTTTGTTTCTTTCTTTCTTTTGGGGTTTGGTTTTTTTTTTGATGGTGGGGGTGGGATTTTTTTTTTTTTAACTAAAGAAATTCCCTACTGCAGGAAGCTGGGAGAATAACAAAGCTGTTGATCTGTCTTTAACACATTGTGTTTTTTAAAGCTTTAAATTTTCTGTTGGACAGGTTTTAAGTACATTTTTCTAGTACTTCTAAAGTGGTTTGGGGGCAGGTGGTCTATGGAATCAACAGCCTATGGTCCTGTTTAGAAGAATTAGCTACAGCGTGGTTCTCTGTAATTTCTGGCACTGGGCATAGTCGTCAACTGTCATCTCCCTACAATGTAAAAGTATATTTGCAGAAAATATTGCTTACATTTAAAATCAATATGTTTCTGAGGCAAATAATCTGACCAGCTCTGCTTCTCATATTCTATCTTCCCTGTTCATAGACATATCTTCAAAGATAAACGTGTTTAGCCATAAAAATAGATAAGCCTTAATGTCACATGGACAACACTGGTAAATTCCCAAAGATAGCAGTTTTATTTTGTAGCATTTTAAACCAGGACAGCTAACAGCTACAATCCCTGCTGGCAACTTGTCTGTTTGGCATTTTTATTTCAAAGCCACATATGGTTCCCAAGTACAAAATAAACACTAATTATGTCTTTCTGTGCTTTTTTATTACGTACTTCTCTAGTCTTCTCTGGGGTTTGGGGGTGTGTTTGTTTATTTTACTATAACCAGAATATCAACTATTCCCACTTCTGCAGAAGTCTGTTACTGGCTCCTGTGGTGTTGGGGTTTTGTGGGTTTTTTTTCCTTGGTTTGGATATGGGTTTTTTCTTGGTTTTTTTGGGTGGGTTTTTTGTTTGGTTGGGTTTTGGTTTGGTTTTTTGTTTAAGACAAGAAATTATAGTCTTACTTTGCAATACATTTGTAGTTAAGTGAGATATCTGTATATGTATGCACATATGTATAAATATAGATGTCTCTTCAGATACTCAGCTTGCTTCTTTTGAATAATTAATACCAGAATGTCATCAAATGTGATATGTGCAAAGATGACACAAGGCTATTACATAGAGAACTTCAGATTTTTTAAAAGACTGTACACTCATGTTAACTAATTCATGCTAATTAATACAGCAAGAAAACAACGCAGACACTTCATATTAAAATTTAAACTGTGCTGGTTTTGGCTGCGATAAAGTCAATTTTCTTCATAGTAGATGGTATGAGGCTATGTTTTGGATTTGTGCTGAAAACTGTGTTTATAATGCAGAGATGTTTTTGTCACTGCTGAGCAGTGCTTACACAAAGTCAAGGCCTTTTCTGCTTCTCACACAACCCCACCAGCAAGTAGGCTGGGGGTGCACAAGAAGTTTGGAGGGGACACAGCCAGGACAGCTGACCCCAACTGACCAAAGGGTTATTCCAGACGATATGACATCATGCTCAGCATACAAGCCTGGGGGAAGAAGAAGGAAAGGGGGGGATGTTTGAAGTGACAGCATTTGTCTTCCCAAGTAACAGTTACAAGTGATGGAGCCCTGCTTTCCTGGAGATGGCTGAACACCTGCCTGTCAATGGGAAGTAGTGAATGAATTCCATGTTTTGCTTTGATTGCACGCACGGCTTTTGATCTATCTATTAAACTGTCTTTATCTCAACCCACAAGTTTTCTCACTTTTACTTTTCCGATTCTCTCCCCTGTCCCACCGGGAGGGAGTGAGTGAGAGGCTGTGTGGGGCTTAGTTGCCAGCTGGGGTTAAACAACAGCACTGAGGTTACAGTTTTCTTGGTTGACCTCATCCCTAACAGGATTAACAAAAACTAGACAGTATCTTTTATAGCCAAAGGTCTGTAGCCTGGAATTCTGTTACATTTGCATTTAGTCTCCTGATATGTTTTAAGCATATTTATTCCCTTTGGAGTTTGAGGGGTTTTTTAACTGCAAAGTACGTTTCAATCTTTTTTATTTTTCTGAATGCCTTTCAGTTTAGTGATTAAAAAGCTAAAAAGACTGTTCAAAGAAGGTGCCATTATTATTCAAATGTGGTTAAGTCAAACACATAAAGAAGAACAGGACCACTAAATATGTAAATACTCAATTTTTCCACCTATTTTTTCTCATTAAAATGTTTCTAATTTTTCTAACTTGATACTTCATGGACTAATGACATGAATGCAAAAAAAAAAAAAAACAAAGATATGTGATTGTGGGGGATAAATTACTCTCCTGTAGAGAGATAATATGAAATGCTACTGAATACTGCACTGTGGTGCCATTTTAATTTCACTCTTTTTACTGTTCATCTTTTTAGGAAGTACAGCTGGATTTATTATTTCTGTCTCACAGGAGCTGGTCAAGACAAACTTGGAACATAAATACCACCTCTGCAGTCTAGACAGTGCTTCACAACCTAGCCCACAACTCAATTCCAGTAATTTGGAATTCTTCCTGGCATTTTCGCACCTCTTTTATTGCTTGTAAAGCCTGGTGGGTGCCTTACAGGTTGGGCAGTGTTGTCCTAGCAGGGAGGCCCTGGGCAGAGGGCCACAGCATTTTTACAACATCTATCTAGCAGAATAGCACCCTAATCTCTATAAAGACTAGAGCACAAAGCAAATAATATAATCAGATATCATTGCTTTGTTTGCAGCTCATTATTAATGTCAAGTGTGGCACTCATCATTTGCTCTCTTTGAACCGTGATTATCCCATTCAAATGGCAACACTCACAGGAAATCTTTATGTTAGCTCTCTTGAAAAGGGTCTACAACTTCATTTTTTTACATGACAAGATGGCATAGAGCAAGGGAGAGGAAATAAGAACTCCTGTTTACAAAGGATCAAATAAGATTACACTGTCCAAGTGACACATTGAGAACATGGGTCCTCCCCACACAAACTATCTTAAAGAAAGGGCCCTGCGTAGAGACCAGTTCTCCAAGTGTATGGGAAAACACAGGTCACTATGGCAACTTTCTAGTCCTAGAGCCAACAGACATGGTTCTCACCTAAAGACCTACATCACTCATGCAATCAGACTTGGATTTACAGAGAGCTGATTAATTGAATAGATTAAGCACTAAACTCTTCTGTGTTAAATTCGTTTTGCAAACATTATGAACACTCTGTTACTTTTGATCATTTGCCTTCTAGCTTCCACTTGGTGTTATAATAGAGGTAACAACTCTCAACCTCCCTGTCTTCTCCAAGGGAGTTTAAATCACTTCAGTAGAGTATCCCTGTGGGGACTTCTAAGATCACACTGAATGAACAAACTCAGGGACCCAAACCAATTACTTTAGGTCCAGTACTTCATTGCACTGCCATGAAACTTGCACAATAGCTCTGCTGGGGAAAGTGAATGATATACCCATAGTTCTGTTGCATAAAAATAAGGAGAAAGGAAGGAGTTATACATGACATAGATGAGATGTCAGAACCATGATTTTTTTGTTTGTTTTTCTTCGTTTCTAATTCTCAACCTTGCACATAAAGCATCAACATGGATCCCGGCCAGCTTAAAAACACAGTGGTTACTGAAGGCTTAGATGAGCTAGAGGCATTTTTTAAAGCATGTTCTTCTCATCCTTTGCTCTTCTTTCCCCGCTAATCCCACCCAGAACCCTTTCCTTCACTTTAGTTCTGCTTTCCCTCCCATCTTCTCCTGGCTACCGCTTTCTCTTTGCCTATTACAAACATGTTTCCACCAGTATCATCACCCTCTTGTTCTATCTCCTCTTGTTCATAAACGTGTCTTTGGTTCTTTTCCTCTCAAAATCCTTCACTGTCTTCTTGTCCCCACACTCCCTATCTACTCCCTCCTAAAGTATACCTTCTGCCTTACAAATCCAGCTTTGTAACTACTATCTCTGTTCTCCCACTTCACACTTCTTTCTATGTATACTTTCCATGACACACATTGTGCCAGTATCTCTTTTTGCAGTCCAGATCAGATATGGCCTCTCTTCCTCGCCCTAGTCCTTATGTTTTTTTTTTTTCTTCTCTGAAGTCTCACCAGCAACGAGTCTTCATATGTGCGCTGGTGGAGTTGCACTCACAATTGTACAGCTAAATGAATGTGTATTCTGAGAGCTTTGGGAGCTCCGAGCAGAGAAATCAGGGCTGAGCCTACCACCTGGCACAAACACCTTCAGCGTTGTGGACACCAAACACATGCATGACCAAAAGCCTAGGAGAAGCCTGGGGTTTTAGTCCTGTGACCTGCCCTGTGCCTGCTAGCAAGCAGCATGTCTCCAGGTTATCCAGGCTTGCTCCAGACCCCAGCTGGTGAGGTGTTGTTAATACACAGAGCTCTGTCCTCAGTGTGGGTAAAACACCACCTTGGGGTGGTGCAACTGGAGAGAAGGGGTACTGGATCTTCTAGCACCAGCTCCAGAAGTAGATCTAGCACACCCTGGAAAGAGCCCTCATCATCGCCCTCCCAAATGAAGGAAGCAAGGCTTGTTAACCGGAATCTAGGTCTCCTAGTTCTAACCCATAGGCCTTGAGATAAAAGTCTGATATACAGAGAAATTGACTAGGTTGGCACCACCTTAATATGAACGACTCTTAGATCATAGTCCTGGAGAAAGAGGACCCACCTTGACAACATCACATACAAAGATTAATGGACAGAACTGAACATGAAAACAACAAAATACTACTCCTTACATAAGTCTCCGATATGCACTTACATTAAGCCTTCAAGGATTTGTGTTTCAGTATCATTCTTATATGATGAAGGATAATAATCATGTCAAAATTCCTATCTTTTCCTATAAGCAGATCTAATCTTCTGCCACAATTTTTATGAAGTATCAGGTCAAAATTTTAGTCAGAGAAACTCCCATAAAATGTATGCTCTTCTCTGTAAGTAGCCAAGTTAATAAGAATTGATCAGTATACATCTTGCAAATAATAAATTACAAGAATATCAACAGTGTTTAAAAAAATGCATCCCATCTATACCCACAATCAACATTTAACTACCACACAGTAACAATTTACTGTTTGTTTCTACAGTTTTCCATTCAGGTTTTCTTTCCACCTGCCTGGATCAAGGATAAAACATACCACAAGCTCTAGCACAAAATCAGGTGGTTTTGTTCAAACTACTTCTTGTACAAAAAAAAAGAAAATTAGTTACTAGAGCAATTTGTAACCAACAAAACCACCATTTAAATCGAGAAACACTTGTCTGGGAAAGAAAACCAGCTGCTGACAAGAGTCAGAAATTTTTCGCATTCTTTCTGCTTAGGGTGGATTTTTCCCCTAGTAATTTGGGGGAAGAGAGGAAGATCTGTCTCGCTCTTGTAAAAAAAATTAATCTATATTTATTTAGAAATATCATTAATTGAATCCCTGTGTTGATTCATACTCTCACACACTACAGACTTTAGGAGATTGATCCTGCATGAGAAATTTCTCTACAAAGTTAAGGCTATCATTTCATTTCTTATCCTGTTAAAAACAATTCATTATCATTAGATTTGACTTAGTTCATTATAAAACATCTGCCATTTGGAGACATAATGAGCTGAGCTGACAGCGGCGGCAGCAGTGACAGCGACTTGAGGTTAGTGCGGGGGTGAGGGCGGCATCAGGCTGTAACCGGGCGGTTTTCGTACTCGTGACCCCCCTGGAGCAGCAGCCCCTGGAGCAGCAGCCCCGAGCTGCTTCCCCCCCACCCCAGACCCGGAGGCTCCTGGCAACGAATCAGGAGAGGAGGGGGCATAGCCAGAGGCACCACAGGCAATTTAAGAGATTTAAACGCACCACCCCCTGTTGATTGGGTGTGGTGATTGACTGGGTGATAAAGAGCCTCCTGGAGGGCAGAGACTAGTCCCTGGCCAGGGGGTAGAGGGAGAGTCAGCAGTGACTGGGTGTGTCCCAGGGCAGGAGAGGCTGCAGTTGTTTGCAGCTCGTTGGGGAGGGCACTGACTCCCTCCCAGTGCACAAGGCGAGGAAGGTGCCAAGGAGCTGTGAACCAGGGGTGGCACCAACAGGTATTTCCCAGCTCAGTGAAAGAACAATGGTATCTACCCGGCGGAAGAAAACCAAAATGGATGTGGGAACCCAGACAGAGTTCCCACGGAAGGAGGCAATGGTGCAGGTTGCCGGCTGCAGGGAATGCCACAGCGTCTCTGTGGTGTCAGGGGGCTGTGTGTGCTGTGAGCAGGTAGATGATCTGCTCGGCCGAGTGGCACAGCAGCAAAGCCAGGTTGAAAGGCTTCAAGCCAAAGTAGAAAGGCTTAGGAGCATTCGGGAGGCTGAAATGGAGATAGACTGGTGGAGCCAGGCTTTGCCCTCCCTGCAACAAAAATGGGAGCACCTGCCGGAGAGCTCCCAGGATCGAGGGACCCCTGTACTCTGCCCCTCTCAGGTGGAAAACGATAACCTAGAGGAGAGGAGTGAGTGGAGGCAAGTCTATGGCTGTGGCAAAAGGCGAGTGCCCTCCTTGCCTACTTTGCCTCCACAGGTGCCTCTGAGAAATAGATATGAAGCCCTAGTGGAATACAGCCGGTCCAAGGGGGATGTGGTAGAGAGGCAACCTATATCAGAGGTCCCACCACAGTCAGAAAAACCTGACAGGCGTATAGCTACCTCCTCCACAAGGAAGAAGAGAAGAGTTTTAGTGGTTGGAGACTCCTTCCTAAAGGGATCTGAGGGCCCAATATGCAGAGCTGACCCCCATCACAGGGAGGTCTGCAGCCTGCCTGGAGCCCGAATCAGGGATATCACCAGGCAACTCCCCAACCTGGTGAAAGCCACAGACTACTACCCCCTGCTGATCTTCCAGACAGGTGGGGAAGAAGCTGCATCCCGTAGTCTGAGGGGGATGAAGAAAGACTACAAGGCCCTAGGACGGTTGGTGAAAGAGTCTGGGGGCACAAGTTGTTTTCTCCTCCCTCCTTCCATTTTCAGGTGATGACGTGGGATGGAATGGTAGGATTCTCTCTATTAATGCCTGGCTACGAGACTGGTGCTACAGGCAGGGCTTTGGGTTCTTTGATAATGGCTGGTTTTATAAGACACCAAGTGTGATGGTAATACATGGGAAAGGTTTATGTCGTAGGGGCAAAAGCGTTCTGGGACAGGAATTAGCAGGGCTCATTCAGAGAGCTTTAAACTAGATTCGAAGGGGGATGGGGTAGTAGCTGGGCTTGCACCACTGGGGCAACGCTCTAGTGTTGAGGTAGACCAGGAGGCCTCCCATCCCCCTGGGGTGAAATCGGTGTGCTCAGCTCGCTCCCTGAAATGCCTGTACACCAATGCACGCAGCATGGGGAATAAACAGGAGGAGTTGGAAATCCGTGTTCGGTCGGGGGGCTATGATTTAGTGGCAATCACAGAGACTTGGTGGGACGCCTCGCATGACTGGAATGTGGTCATGGATGGCTATGTCCTGTTCAGGAAAGACAGGCCACTAAGGAGAGGTGGTGGAGTTGCTCTTTATGTGAGTGAGCAGCTAGAATGTATTGAGTTCTATCCAGGGGCGGATCAGGAGCGAGTTGAGAGTTTGTGGGTGCGAATTAAGGGGCAGGCTGGCAGGGGTGATACTGTTGTGGGTGTCTATTACAGGCCACCGGATCAGGATGAGGAGGGTGATGAGGCCTTCTACAGGCAGCTGAGAGCAGTCTCGCAATTACAGGGTCTGGTTGTCATGGGGGATTTCAACTACCCTGATATTTGCTGGGAGGCCTACTCAGCCAGCCATCCTCAGTCCAAGAGGTTCCTCCAGTGCATTGATGATAACTTTCTGATGCAAATGGTGGATCAGCCAACTAGGAGAGGAGTGCTGCTGGATCTTATCCTTACTAACAAGGAGGGTCTGGTTGAAGAGGTGAAGGTTGAGGGCAGCCTTGGTTGTAGTGACCATGAGATGGTAGAGTTCAGGATCTCATGTGGCAGGACCAGAATAGCTAGCAGAATCACAACCCTGGACTTCAGGAGGGCCAACTTTGGCCTTTTCAAGCAATTGCTAGGGGAAATCCCATGGGACAGGGTACTAGAAGGTAAGGGGGCCCAAGAGAGTTGGTTAGCATTCAAGGACTGCTTCTTCGGAGCTCAAGATCAGAGCATCCCAGCACGTAGGAAGTCAAGGAAGGGTACCAGGAGACCTGCATGGTTGAACAGGGAACTGCTGGGCAAACTCAAGTGGAAGAAGAGGGTGTACAGATCATGGAAGGAGGGGCTGGCCACTTGGGAGGAATATAAGTCTGTTGTCAGAGGATGTAGGGAGGCAACTAGGAAAGCTAAGGCCTCCTTGGAATTAAACCTTGCAAGAGAGGTCAAGGACAACAGAAAGGGCTTCTTCAAATACATTGCAGGTAAAGCCAACACTAGAGGCAATGTAGGCCCACTAAAGAATGAGGTGGGGGCCCTGGAGACTGAGGATAAAAAGAAGGCAGAGTTACTGAATGCCTTCTTTGCCTCTGTCTATACTGCTGGAGGCTGTCCCGAGGAGCCCTGGACACCTGAGGCCTCAGAAGAAGTCAGGATAGAGGAGGAATCTGTCTTGGTAGATGAGGGCTGGGTCAGGGACCAATTAAGCAATCTGGACATCCATAAATCCATGGGCCCTGATGGGATGCACCCGCGGGTGCTGAGGGAGCTGGCAGAAGTCATTGCTAGGCCACTCTCCATCATCTTTGCTAAGTCGTGGGCAACGGGGGAGGTGCCTGAGGACTGGAGGAAAGCGAATGTCACTCCAGTCTTCAAAAAGGGCAAGAAGGAGGACGCGGGTAACTATAGACTGGTCAGCCTCACCTCCATCCCCGGAAAGGTGATGGAACAACTTGTCCTTGGTGCTGTCTCTAGGCACATCAAGGATAGGGGGATCATTAGGGGCAGTCAACTTGGCTTCACCAAGGGGAAGTCATGCTTAACCAACTTGATAGCCTTTTATGAGGACGTAACCCAGTGGATAGATGATGGTAAAGCTGTGGATGTGGTCTATCTCGATTTCAGTAAAGCGTTTGACACAGTCTCCCACAGCATCTTCGCAGCTAAACTGGGGAAGTGTGGTCTGGATGATTGGATAGTGAGGTGGCTGAAGGAAAGAAGCCAGAGAGTGGTGGTCAATGGGACTGAGTCCAGTTGGAGGCCTGTGTCTAGCGGAGTCCCTCAGGGGTCGGTACTGGGACCATTTCTATTCAATATATTCATTGATGACTTGGACGAGGGAATAGAGTGCACTGTCAGCAAGTTCGCTGATGACACTAAACTGGGAGGAGTGGCTGACACACCAGAAGGTTGTGCTGCCATTCAGAGAGACCTGGACAGGCTGGAGAGTTGGGCGGGGAGAAATTTAATGAAATATAATAAGGGCAAGTGTAGAGTCCTGCATCTGGGCAAGAACAACCCCATGTACCAGTACAAGTTGGGGACAGACCTGTTGTAGACAAGCGTAGGGGAAAGGGACGTGGGGGTCCTAGTGGACAGCAGGATGACCATGAGCCAGCAATGTGCCCTTGTGGCCAAGAAGGCCAATGGCATCCTGGGGTGTATTAGAAGGGGTGTGGTTAGCAGGTCAAGAGAGGTTCTCCTCCCCCTCTACTCTGCCCTGGTGAGGCCGCATCTGGAATATTGTGTCCAGTTCTGCGCCCCTCAGTTCAAGAAGGACAGGGAACTGCTAGAGAGAGTCCAGCGCAGAGCCACGAAGATGATTAAGGGAGTGGAACATCTCCCTTATGAGGAGAGGCTGAGGGAGCTGGGTCTCTTCAGCTTGGAGAAGAGGAGACTGAGGGGTGACCTCATTAATGTTTATAATTATGTAAAGGGCAAGTGTCATGAGGATGGAGCCAGGCTCTTCTCAGTGACATCCCTTGACAGGACAAGGGGCAATGGGTGCAAGCTGGAACACAGGAGGTTCCACATAAATATGAGGAAAAACTTCTTTACGGTGAGGGTGACCGAACACTGGAACAGGCTGCCCAGAGAGGTTGTGGAGTCCCCTTCTCTGGAGACATTCAAAACCCGCCTGGACGCGTTCCTGTGTGATATGATCTAGGCAATCCTGCCCCGGCAGGGGGATTGGACTAGATGATCTTTCGAGGTCCCTTCCAATCCCTAACATTCTGTGATTCTGTGATAACTAGAAAACAGCATTTTTTTGTTTCTTAAATACCATTAGAAGTATGTTATTATTATTACAACATCTTCTGTCTGTTTCTTTGCTAAAACCTTATTTCTCATGCCTGCATTTAGAATAATTATATGTCCAAAGGTTTAAATAGGAGTCAACCCCAACAACAACAAATCACAGAACAAAAAAGATATGAGGGTCTTGGATAAAGAGGATACACCACACCACTGCTGTGCATAATGAAGGAGCAATTCGTGAGCTTATGTACTGACCCCTGGAATGAGGATGCCAATTACAGATGTCAGATTAATATCCTCCTTCTCTCATCTCAGCTGCCCCAAACACACCCAACTACATGCAATAAGACATAGAGCAATGATTAGACACTCTTGTGTTCACTACCCCCCAAAACAGAGCCATCCATAAAACAGAACTTGAATTGTCCTCTCTCCCCCAGCACATAGCCAACCTCATGGGAAAAATGTCCTCCCCTGCTTTCACCTCCCATTTATCACTGAGGGTTTGTTTGGTTTTAACCCATAAAAAAAATAGTGTGCCTACAAATAACCTTGTATGTAACTTTGAGAGAACTGGGTTCATCTGAGACTGAACCAGTCCAAGATCCTACCACAAGCTAAACAGCGCTCAATCTGCAGGGCCAAACAGACTGATAGGAACTAGAAATGTCACAGAAATAGGGAATAAGACTCCTTAATGCTGGAGTTTAGAATTAATAAGCAGGCATTACCTTATTCGGCCAAGGGACATGGGCATCACTCCACCTAACCTGTCCATCGAGAGACAAAAGCACACTCATTATATACACTATCGAAAAATGAATACTCATATAATTCCCAAAAGGCCACCTATTCCAAGAAACGTTATGCATATGCTAATACATTATGTAATGTCTTTGTGCATGCGTACTAAATCGCGGAAGGGGTCTTTGGTGGTCTATGGTGGTCGTAATCCCCCCATAGTTACGCTGCCCACTGTATGACTCCACTTCTGCTCAAGCGTGGTTGAGGCCTTTTTGTTGACACACGCAGGTGGCTCCAAGGAAAAGATCCTGTTCTGGTTCTTACAGGATTTATCTCTTCTCCTGGCACCAGAGCTGTGAATCAAATCATTTAAAACACTACGAAGGTGTTGTTCATAGTCTTGTTTATCTTTAGCCCTTCTTTGTAATTACTGAGGAATTTAACAGAGACCTTGGATTCTCTAAGAATAAGCACAAGCAAGAGTCAGTGATAGCTGTAACTTCAAGTGTTATCAGTCCTAGAAGAAGACACTGTCTGCAAAACATGCCGATAACTTCAGAAAGTGCAGCTATTTTATCTGCAAGGAAAATTACTGAAAGGAATATTGGTTCTGTCTAAAGGTTACACAAAGTAGGCTGTTTAGGGCCTACTTTGAGGCCTACTTTTACTAAACCGTCTGGTATCAGAAACACTAAATGAGGTATTAAGTACCATAACCAGGTGTGAATTGTTAAACAAATTATAGTAAGCTTCAAAAATTAATAACAGTTGGTTTAACTTGGTCTCAAAAAGTTTATTTGTGCTGTAAATCCATGCAGACTAATTTCTTCAGTCTGAAGGTATTGAAGCTACTCCTCAAATACAGTGACAAAAATAGATCAAGGAACTTCAATTAACTGTTGCATTTTAAATCTTATTGAAATGTGTGCCTTAGCTTTTCTTCATATATAAGCTCATGTTTTTCTTTCTGTCAATAGTACTGTTCTTCCTTCATGTTCACTGGGTTGTAGCTACAAAAATCAAATAATGAACTAACATACCTGGCATATAAAAAAAGATGCAAGTAGCTAGATTCCTCAGAGATATGTGAAGACTGTCTACAGTCTTAACAACAGAGGGGCTTCCTACAATCCTAATAAATACTTCTACAACATATGCATATACAGAATATTCTGATTGATCTCCAATAAAAATGCAATTATTTATCTGTGTGTACTAAGTACATTTTATACATTCCATAGAAAAGTGATGGGGGATACTTTGACAGCAACATTTGATTATATTCTGATAAAAGCAGACCAATGCAATACATCTGTGTGCACTCTAAACTAATTGTCACAGTTTAAAGCTGGGCTGGCTATTAAACCTGTGGCAGATGCTCTCTGTTAACCCTCCCCCCCCACCTGAAGGGAAAGGGAAAAGGGAGAGAGACTTATGGGTTGGAAAGTTAAAACAGTTTTAATAAACTATAGTAATGAAAAAAAAAGAGTATAATAAGAATAATAGAAATAATCAAATATATACAAATATATACAAAACCAAGATCGAGAGCTTGGAAATCCTCCTCAGGCAGAGTTGCTCCCCCCAGCACAGGCAGAGGGGAAAACGCAGTAGTTTCCCCCTGCCATCACACCTGCAGGCTTTTAACTGGAGAATTGGCAAAGCTGGTACCAATCAGTGGGAGAGAGGAGGGCCCCTCCCTCCTGGGCCCCACCTCCAGGAGGCAGTGGGTTAGTGATAAATAGGAAAGTGAGAATGACGTGTATGGGATGGAATACCTCATTGGTCAATCTTGGGTCACCTTCCCTGTCTGCTCCTCCCTGCAGGTGCAACCCGCCTTCGGCTCTTCACTCGTAAGCAGTGAGGAATTTAGCAGTGACCTTGGTTCCTCTAAGGCTAATTGGCCTGGTTTGGGCCAAACCAGGACACTAATGCAGTATTTTCTGGATTTATTTTTTGATACACCAACATGCACTTTATTTTTAGTGTGTAAAATGTACACATATGAAAAAAACTGGCTACAAAAAATTCAATTAATATTTTTGTCAAATTACATGTCTCCTGAATGGTACTTTAAAACATCATTATTCTGAGAGCCAAGATCTTTCTTTAGTTCTCGTCTCCTAGATCTACCAACTAGCATGGAAGTTTTAAAGAAATTAAATATAAAGATTGTTATTAATTTCTTTCCTAGCTATATAGCTTCGTATATATATAGCTTTCCTATACTACCGTACATACTTTCCTTCAAATCAGCCTACAGCATGCCTCCTGACCTAACTTAACAGGGATCCCTGTCACTTCGGGCAAATACCTGAATTTCTGTTACTATTTAACCCAGATACCTCTAATTTTTTTCTTCGATCTGTTCAGCTTACCAAACTCCAAATAGTTCAGTACAGATTTGTCCTTAAAGTAACTTGTTCCATAAATATGTTGCATTTTACGACTCGGTAAAATGAAACATGGAATTAATGAAAAGCCGCCTCAGAATATTTACCATTTTTTTCCAGATTTAAGAATCAATACCAGTCTGTAATCAAGAAGCACAAATCAATGATATCCACAGAACAGGCAACATTATCTGTGAAACTGTGATAGAATTTATACTGACAGAAAGAAAAAGATGAGCTTATGTATGAAGAAAAGATAACACGTACATTTCAACGAGATTTGAAATGCAACATTAACTGAAGGTCATTAGTCTATTTTGTCACTGTATTTGAGGAGTAGCTTACTCTTCAGACTGAAGGAAAACGTCTGTGTGGATTTACAGCAGAAATAGACTAATGTGTGTAACCCTCTTTCTTCCTAGAAAAGCAACATATATAAAACCCTCCACTGTACAATCAACAGTTCTAAAAGGACTGACTGCTTGGAGATACAGTGGAAAAACAGCATCCTAGATTTGCTCTTCAGCAGGTGCTGGCGACAGTTTTGGTTTTCTTGGAACAACTTCAATGAAATAAAACAAGCTTTCTCTCTTTCCATTCCTCCTAAAATTTTTATGTAGCTATTTGAATACTTAATATTGACTCTGTTACACATTACATAGGAGGGTTCCCAAACCATTAAATATGCCTTCATACCTTTGAGTATCCAGAAGTTCTTCATGTATAGCTCTACAGGGTATTACTAAAGTGACATAAAGGCAGTTTAATACATGTTAAGTTACATAGATGTTCAGGTATTACTACATTGCAATAATGCATTCATAGTTTCCATCTGAAACTTATCAGGATTCAAAATATGGGAGAGCAAACAAAAAGGAGGACTGCAGCATTTACTGAACCAAAAATTTTGCTATTTTCTGCAAGTTTATACAACATTACATAAATCAAAAATGGGAAGATCCCTCTGCTCATCTTGGAGAGTTTGAACCCTGGGTCCAAACAAACAGACAAAGAACTACAGAACTAATTCAGTATTTCATCTCTATTGCTATTTTTACTACAGTATATCAATGTGTCTGTATTTTATAAATAAGTTCATCCTTCAAAGTTTATTTTCTGCAAACATTACATGAAAATATAACTTTGTGCAAATAAGCACAAGCTGAAGATAAATTCCAAATTTAGGTATTGACGATTGCCGGTGACTAGCTCCTTTAGTGACAGGCAGAGAGTAGATATAGATAGAATATACAGTTATCAGTAAGTACTGAGACAAACAAATATACCAACAACCAACTTCAAGTCCCACTTTAATCACTGTAAATTTTATTTTTGCTCTAAATGGAAGCAGAATTTGGTTAACTTACTGAGATCCAGCCAGCTGTGAAAAGTGGCCTGCTGTGTTAAATAGCCTATGAAGCTACACTGTGAAGTAAAAATAGCATGTGCTGTGCTCAAAGGATTTATTTTAAAGCTCTAAATGAAAAAAATCTAAAAAATGAAAACAGCAATAGAAAAGGAATATACAGATGTACACATCTTAGTTGTAAAAACGTGCTCAAAGATTTTGGGACCCTGTAGTTCAAAAGTCATAGAAAAACATTTTTATTAGCACCTTTTAATGATGTCTCAGACAATTTCATCCTGTCTTGGTTTGGGCTAGAACAGATTTTCAGTTAAGATTCTTTCAAGTGACTGTACTTTCTGAAGTTGAATACACGTGCTTGTTGCCGTGGAAACTAGGGTCCCTGTTGGGTCTCTTTATCCCACAGAGGAAGGGACAGTAAAGTGCCACACCTGCGGGGAGAAGTGGACAGGACAGGTGACCCAAACCTGACCAACGGGCTATTCCATCCCACCCACGTGATATACTCAGTTAAAAGCTGAAGGACAACGAGGGTCGTACTCTCTTCCCCCATGGCCGACATCCTGGGAGGACTCTGCCCACGCTTCTGCCCTTGCTCCTGAATCTGGTTCTCGCCTGCTGCTGCATCTGTTTCGGGACTGCCCAGCGCCTGCCCTCCAGCGTCAGCGGTGATGTGGTCATTATTGGGGGGAGCTCAGTAGTGGTTTCGTATATAGTTCATTATTTATTATACTCTTTTTTTTCATTGTTATTGTTTATTAAAAGTGTTTTAACTTTCTAACCCGTAATTCTCTCTCTCTCTTCTCTTTTCCTTTTCCCCTCTGGGGAAGGAAAGGGTTAATAGTGTCTGTCGTCAGTTTGACAGCCCGCCCAGCCTTAAAAGGCGACACATCCCAACTGGGATAATCACATATATTTTTGCTCCCTTTAACTTACACATGTGCATTCAGGCGCAAGCTGCCTCAGAACAAAATCTACATGACTTAATTGAAATAAACGTTGTACAACGGGGGATATTTTAGACCTAAAACAGCTACAGCCATCATTCCTGGCCCTGCTTTCTGTGGCCCAAGAGCTACAAGACATGTCAGATACTCCAAAGAGCTTACTGGCAAGGAGATCAGGATGGGTTCACTGCTACAGATGATGTTGAATTCAGCCTCACAGTGGGATGTAGGTAAGTTTCCTGCACAGCTAAGTCCCTGCAAAAGCCAGTGATGAATTCTGTAATGGATGTTATTGCCTCCCTATCTCTTGCAGACAGGTCACCCACAGACAGAGAGTCAGGGCAACCCTATAATGACTTGCATGATGTAGTGTCTGCAGACTGCTTGTGAGATACGAGCACATCATAACTGACAGGCTGCCCATTCCTGCACAAGCGTGTGCGTGTATAGCAAACAGGCTGTTTTGGAATCCAGGTATGATTTTTGAGAAAACAAGAACCAAAACATAGCAACTCCAAGCTTTTCATTCTCAGAAAAAAATGCCTTTGTGGGAAATATGTAGCTCCCATTACTCTTGTCCTGACTTTGTTTTGTGGTTCAGATGCCACACTCAAGCTTATTCCCTGTGATATATCATAGTTTCCAATGCCACTATGATAAAAAAAGTTCAATTAGTTTAAAACTCCACTTTCTATCAAAAAAAAGGGCCTTGGTGATTGCGTTTGACCACTATCCTTTTAGACCTTTTCACCCAGATGTAAAAACAGAACATTTCTCATGCTGACTTCAATGTTTACACTTGACCCTTATCACGAGGGCACATTTACAGTGGGACAAGGTTACTGTTAAAGTGCTTTTTTCCTCAAGACTACTACAGTAGCTATAACAAATGCCACAGCACCTAATTGCCCTCCTTCAAATGGTGGCATTTTATCAAGCTCTTCAGTGCACACAGAAAACGTGGATATACCACAGACTACAGAGGCAGCAGCTCCTGCCCCTCCTCCCATCATGCACATCACTCACTATGCATACATGCACACCTTGCCGTGAAGCAGAGGAGAAGCTTCACCTTCTTTACCATCATTCAGCTCAGAGATATGGCTGCTGCTAGGTGTATTACCATTTCTAAGGACTAGAAGCCACACATTCTGCTTCTCTGTATAATTCAGTGAAGGCTGCTCATCATGTAACTAATGAATTGGCTGTGGTCTGACTAATAGTTATTTTACATATACTCTAGTGTACTTAGAGATCTAGATATAAAACTGAGCAATCTACTCAGGTATCTGCAATACTCTCCAGAGTACTGCGAGTCTCTAAAACAGTGACTTACCAACCGAGCTACTCACATTATGAAACAAGGCAACACAACCCTAATATTATAATCATATGAAAAAAATACTATTCAACACTCAGACTGTGGGCTCAGTGAAGTACTCATCACAGACCTCAAAAATTTATCTAAAGATACAAAAGAAAGAAACAAGAAAAGATAGATTTATCACACACACCCCCAAGCACATTTAATTTTAGGTAGATGAGGATTTATAAGGAAGCATGTCCTTTGACATTTAAAAAGAATTATTCGCAAGTTTCTCAGTATCAGCTAGCCAGTGTAAGCTTGCAGGTGAACAATGAGCTAAAAGATTATGCAGAAATTAGAATAAAAGTAAGTCCCCAGTTACACTTTTTAAGGGAAAACTTCTTTAACAGGCTAGAATAATGTTGCACAACACCTGGCTTAGCAAATTCTATCAACTATTCATAGTGTGTTTTTAATGGGTATTATTACAGAATCACAGAATCACAGAATGTTAGGGATTGGAAGGGACCTCGAAAGATCATCTAGTCCAATCCCCCTGCCGGGGCAGGATTGCCTAGACCATATCACACAGGAATGCGTCCAGGCGGGTTTTGAATGTCTCCAGAGAAGGAGACTCCACAACCTCTCTGGGCAGCCTGTTCCAGTGTTCGGTCACCCTCACCGTAAAGAAGTTTTTCCTCATATTTAAGTGGAACCTCCTGTGTTCCAGCTTGCACCCATTGCCCCTTGTCCTGTCAAGGGATGTCACTGAGAAAAGCCTGGCTCCATCCTCATGACACTTGCCCTTTACATATTTATAAACATTAATGAGGTCACCCCTCAGTCTCCTCTTCTCCAAGCTAAAGAGACCCAGCTCCCTCAGCCTCTCCTCATAAGGGAGATGTTCCACTCCCTTAATCATCTTCGTGGCTCTGCGCTGGACTCTCTCTAGCAGTTCCCTGTCCTTCTTGAACTGAGGGGCCCAGAACTGGACACAATATTCCAGACGCGGCCTCACCAGGGCAGAGTAGAGGGGGAGGAGAACCTCTCTCGACCTGCTAACCACGCCCCTTCTAATACACCCCAGGATGCCATTGGCCTTCTTGGCCACAAGGGCACATTGCTGGCTCATGGTCATCCTGCTGTCCACTAGGACCCCCACGTCCCTTTCCCCTACGCTTGTCTCTAACAGGTCTGTCCCCAACTTGTACTGGTACATGGGGTTGTTCTTGCCCAGATGCAGGACTCTACACTTGCCCTTATTATATTTCATTAAATTTCTCCCCGCCCAACTCTCCAGCCTGTCCAGGTCTCTCTGAATGGCTGCGCAGCCTTCCAGTGCATCAGCCACTCCTCCCAGTTTGGTGTCATCAGCGAACTTGCTGACAGTGCACTCTATTCCCTCATCCAAGTCATTAATGAATATATTGAATAGTACTGGTCCCAGTACCGACCCTTGAGGGACTCTACTTGACACAGGCCTCCAACTGGACTCAGTCCCATTGACCACTACTCTCTGGCTTCTTTCCTTCAGCCAGTTCACAATCCACCTCACTATCCAATCATCCAGACCACACTTCCTCAGTTTAGCTGCGAGGATGCTGTGGGAGACCGTGTCAAACGCTTTACTGAAATCGAGATAGACCACATCCACAGCTTTACCATCATCTATCCACTGAGTTACGTCCTCATAAAAGGCTATCAAGTTGGTTAAGCATGACTTCCCCTTGGTGAAGCCAAGTTGACTGCCCCTAATGATCCCCCTATCCTTGATGTGCCTAGAGACACCACCAAGGACAAGTTGTTCCATCACCTTTCCGGGGACGGAGGTGAGGCTGACCAGTCTATAGTTACCCGCGTCCTCCTTCTTGCCCTTTTTGAAGACTGGAGTGACATTCGCTTTCCTCCAGTCCTCAGGCACCTCTCCTGTTGCCCACCACTTAGCAAAGATGATGGAGAGTGGCCTAGCAATGACTTCTGCCAGCTCCCTCAGCACCCGCGGGTGCATCCCATCAGGGCCCATGGATTTATGGATGTCCAGATTGCTTAATTGGTCCCTGACCCAGCCCTCATCAACCAAGACAGATTCCTCCTCCATCCTGTCTTCTTCTGTGGCCTCAGGTGTCCGGGGCTCCTCAGGACAGCCTCCAGCAGTATAGACAGAGGCAATTACTACTTGATTTCTTTATATTTAGATGAGAGACAAAGGCAATCTTTTCCTCATTTACTTCTTTCAATTTTCTAAGTGATAACAGAAAAATTTCTGTACTTGAAATTGATACGCAAGTAAAACAGCAACATCATCTCCAGCATGGATTAAAACAGTCCTGATGTTTGAGCTCCCTGTTGTTTCAGAGCACACAGAAACAGCTTTGATAAACAAGAATTCCAATGAGATGTGCAGGTCAGGTACATTTTCATTTTTTAATTTTTCCCCAAAATATTGTTCAACAGATAGCTTTGACGTTGTCTAAGAAATACTCTTTCCTATTCTGAATAGGACAACACTGTCATTTCTTCAAAGGAAGGTTAAACAGGACTGACAGAATAACACTAAAATTCCGAAAGAAGGGATTAGTATTTTGGGGAGGCAAGGGCCCAAAAAATTATCATTATTTAACATCATTAACATCATTATTTAGTTTGACATTTTCTGACCTTGACAAGGTTTAGCAATACTTTTCCCTAAATTCTGTTACAACTTCAACAAGCGCAAAAATATTCTCAGAAAACAGGTAGCTAATCTCAGTAGGATTTTCCTTATGGGTCTCCCCACTTGTCCAATTGGCATGAGTATGTCCCCTTGCACTCCTGACAGACCCAATGAGAATTTGAATTTCACAGCATCCAATTTCACCCTCTTCCTTTTACCCTCTCCTCATGCAGAGGATGAAGATGATGCTTCTGACTTGCTCAAGGGAACGCTATATTAGAAACATGATGCATGACTGCATTAAACAAAATACCCACAAAGCAAATGTGAGATGCTGGCGTGAAGAAGAGGTTTTATTCCTTTTTTTTCTAATGGTTACAAGGGAAGAAGAATGAGGCAAAAATGAATATTTTTTTTCTAATTCTCAAAGTCACACAGACAGGAACCAAATGAAGTTTCTCCATCACCAGGATTTTATATATGCTCCACACTATACTGTTCCACGTGTATTTAGTCATCACTCTGGATTTTAACAGTTTCAGATGAAGCACACTTCAGATTTTGTGGGTAGCTGGTTAATGAAGAAAGATCTATTTCTTGTAATGAAGATGTTTACATGCTTTTAGTATATATTGGTTACATATAATATAGCATATATGCAAAAAAAGCGTTCAGCTTTTCTTCAAGAAAGGGGGTGTTAAAAATGGCCACGATGCTGTACTCTGAATGACAGAATAGGGAACAAGCTATGGGTTATAACTGTTTAGTTGATCCACATAGATAAAATTACAATAGCTATGATACTTCTTGTGTGTTCAACCCTTGCAATCATTATTCAGCATTATGAAATTCCTTTCCCAGTAGCACAAAATAATGAAAATCACATTGGGGGTTAGGGGGGCGGGGAGGATTTTTATGGCACCTGTGTTCCACTTTACCCAAGCTCTGTTTCTTTCATGTTTGGGATGTGTTAGCATTAACATGTCCTAGCAAACAAGGCATTGCACTGGGATTCAGAGAACCTGTACTCTGGTGGCAGGCATCTGCTGCACTGTCCCTCACTAGTCAGTGTGCCACTGTTCCCCTTTCTACTTCTTTCATCTTCACAGTGACAGATGTTTGGGACTAAGACAATATATTGTCCTGTATTTCTATTTCCCAATTGTTTCGAGGCCTGACTTCACTTGAGGCCTTTAGGTGCTAATGAAATATAAATGATAATGCAGACACTGAGCTTTAAGTGTTTCCTAAAATCGTAGCTGAAGAATACATTTGAAATTATGCAGGATTTGTTTGTCCTACAAGATTCTTTAATGTCTTGCAGAGACCTCACATTTTTAGATGAGAATGCTTTGAGGTCAGGGCAAGAATTCTTCTCGTATAAGAAACTCAGCTGAAAGTAATTTACTTGAGAGGCTTAATCAATTCTCCTTTTGAATGCATCCAACTTTGCAGCAAAGCAGCATTTCAGTGATGGAGTAGAGAAAAACATACTGGAAAGGTTCTTTTCAGTTATAGCATTTTAATTTGATGGAACAAAGTTTGTCTTTTGCAGACTGTGGATTGCTAGTTAGAAATACATTAACTTTTGGGAAAAAAAATTTCTGTCACATCATTCTAATGTGTTTGTCAACCACCTGATGTCTCTACTGGGATAATATAAACTTATCCGAATTGTCATACCTTCACTGAAGTCATTGGTTATCCTTTAGACACTAAAAATACCCAGAGGATCAATTTATAGGAAGGACGATAGCAGAGTGATGATCAAGTCAGGTCCTGAGTACTTTGGGATGCACAGCAGCAGCTGATACAGGTTTATTCTTTCCACTTCCACAAGTTCTTTAATGCACCGGTTGAGCAATCTCTGGTTGTCCTGCACTAGGTAAAATACCCTTTCCCGAACAAAGATTAGAATCTGCATAAGATCTTCATCCTCTTATCCCCATTTTCCACATTCCACTAAAATCAGTAGTATTTTGAACTCAATGAAGAAGGCAGATTTTGGTCTGCCATATGTGTGAGGTCCACTGAAAATTCATACTTTGGAATTAAATGCAGATTATTACAGAAGCCAGGAGCTGCCATATGTTCATAGTAGTCAATGTTTTCTATCTGTTAATGGCTAGGCTATATCCAAAGCTTTTATGTATGTAGATGTTATTTGCATATGGCTTTAGGCATGTGTATATGAATGTATACCTAGATAGATAGATAGATATAACCTTAGATAGCTTTATAGCTTTGGCAGAGCATAAAAATGAACAGTGAATGCTCCAGAATTTTGATGCAAACCAGGGGTTTAGAGAACTCAAAACAAAAGATATATGCATTATAACAGTATAAGCAGACAACTTTGCATACCACATTTATTTGCAACCCTGTATCAGACTAAATCATGCAGATTGAGACCATATATTACACTACAGTAAGAGGCAAACAGAGCTAAATAAAGTATAGAGAAATGCTGAAAAATAAAAGAAAATTTTTTTCAGACGACAGCAGAAAGTTGGGAGAGTGCTGTAAACTAAGCTAATATGTAATCAATAAAAATAAGGAAGGATCAACTTCACTAGGAGAATGACAAAAATTACAAAGTCAAAAAATACTAGAAACAAATTAAGAGATCCTATAGGTAAGTGGCTGATTGCATAGACTTCCACAGTTCAAAACAGTAGTCATGGATGAAAACAAACATCAGGAGATAAGTACAGGACCACAAAAGCAAATTAGGAAAGATACCTGAATAACTGCATTCCTAGAGAATAAAAGGTAACCAGGAGGTACATGGCAGAACAGTGTGGCTAAACTCAGCAGAGGTATCTGGACATTACATCAGATTTGGTAGCAGGAAGGAAGCAGAGAAGACCATCATGTGGTTAAAGAGTGGAAATCAAACAACCTGAGGAAATACTTCTGAAGCATATAGTGGACATTATGATAAATCTTCCTAAGGGAAGAGTAAAAATATGATATGAGAAGGAAAATTCTCAGATAATAAAGCTGTCAGAGATAAGAGATGTTAACCAATGCAATATCTAGATAGAAATTCCATTGATCACAAGTCAACCACAGTATCACAGAATCACAGAATCACAGAATCACAGAATGTTAGGGATTGGAAGGGACCTCGAAAGATCATCTAGTCCAATCCCCCTGCCGGGGCAGGATTGCCTAGACCATATCACACAGGAACACGTCCAGGCGGGTTTTGAATGTCTCCAGAGAAGGAGACTCCACAACCTCTCTGGGCAGCCTGTTCCAGTGTTCAGTCACCCTTACAGTAAAGAAGTTTTTCCTCAAATTTAAGTGGAACCTCCTGTGTTCCAGCTTGCACCCATTGCCCCTTGTCCTGTCAAGGGATGTCACTGAGAAGAGCCTGGCTCCATCCTCTTGACACTTGCCCTTTACATATTTATAAACATTAATGAGGTCACCCCTCAGTCTCCTCTTCTCTAAGCTAAAGAGACCCAGCTCCCTCAGCCTCTCCTCATAAGGGAGATGTTCCACTCCCTTAATCATCTTCGTGGCTCTGCGCTGGACTCTCTCTAGCAGTTCCCTGTCCTTCTTGAACTGAGGGGCCCAGAACTGGACACAATACTCCAGATGCGGCCTCACCAGGGCAGAGTAGAGGGGGAGGAGAACCTCTCTCGACCTGCTGACCACACCCCTTCTAATACACCCCAGGATGCCATTGGCCTTCTTGGCCACAAGGGCACACTGCTGGCTCATGGTCATCCTGTTGTCCACTAGGACCCCCACGTCCCTTTCCCCTACGCTGGTATCCAACAGCTCTGCCCCCAATTTGTAAATATATTATTTTGGACTACATTGTCCGTTAAAGTAAAGGAAATACTAGATAGAAATTTACATCAACAGACAAGATTCAGATAGGAAATACAAAGATCAAATACCTACCTCATTGTCACAACAAAAATGAATGAATGGCATTTATTTATGTATAGACTTCATAGACTTTCACAAAGGCTTTTATAGAATTTATGGAACAAATTTAGAGAAAATCCTGTGTTACTAGGGGATTTGACAAAAAAAATGTTAACATAACTATGATCATATGAAAGGTTAGGAAATAAGTAATATTTGTATATATTTAAGGCAACTACAAGTACCAGCAGTGATGCCTTATACCCAGGACGTGGGACTGGAAGAAAAAACCCAAACAAACAAAACAAAAAACCCACAATCAACTTCCCCTGTCCCCATCCAAAATCCACCCCTTGAACACTGAACACTGATGCAGAACAAGAAATCTGAATTATGAGAAAAGAAATAAAGAAATTCAGTACTTCAGGTGTCTTGGGAAGAAAAAGAATAAAAACGATGGAATGGGCAATGAAATGAAGGTCAGAATAGCAATGAACAGATAAACCTTTGTAATGCTAAATCCAGCTAGACAAAATGGAAACCTCTGGATACTAAAGTCTGCATATTCAGTAAAATATAAAGACAAATTCACTATGCAGAGCTGCAAACTGGAGACTTAATGAGATCCTCCAACCAGATCTTCATAAACTGCTGTTTTAAAGAAATTTTCAGTAGCTGATTGACAGGACAAATACTACAAGAAAAGGCAAAACTAAAGCTATTTGGGATCAGAAATAACTGATCAAAAATTGCGATATTTGGGATGCCTATAAGCACTAATAAGACTCACCCATGACAAGAATATTCAATGAAGAAAGTTGAAGTGGAAATAATACATTTTGAAGATTTAAAATAGAGGCTTCTTAGGAAACAATTAAGATGACAGAGACGATTGTAAAAGACAAAGATAAAGTAGCACAACAGTAGCAACTACACTCCAAATTGTATGTAGAAGACTCAATGGACAAATGAACATATTCTTCTGCAGCATTTTTAAGCATATCTTGTGGTCGATGTTTTGAACACATTAACAATTCCTTCCTCATCCCACAATGGGACTTAATGACTGTAAAAGTCACCTCAGAAATGTGTCTCTGCCCTCTGCTTAACAACATAAAAAGAACTATTATGAAACAATGATGGTGCCTCCCTGGGCATGAGAAATAAACAAATTAAAAAAACGAGAAATTTAGAGGAAAAGGACAAGTTGTCTGGAAGGCTACCTAAGGTAGGATAGGATAAGAGGTTTGAACATGCTGCACTCCAAGGGCCATAATATAAAAAATAAACATGCTTTGCCATAAGCGTACACTAGGTTTCCAACAGAAGCTTTCCTCCTGAGATAACACAAGGATTTCAGAATGAATCTCAGTTGTGAATGGTTCTGTGGACCAGAATGAATCACATTATATTATGCTACGTTATGTGCATTTGAGACAAGAGGCATGTCTCAAAGTGCGAACATTCGTCTCTCCAGCTGTAAGCAACATTTAGCAATGCTTCTATGCACTTCCATAACATTAAGCCTTAATGTTCTTACACTGGCAAAAGCACCATTATTTTGATATGTTTCTAACCTTATTGGGATATACAGCATATTCCAAAGAGTTCTTCATACAGACCAGTTGGCAATATTCATTACAAAATCTGAAACTTTTAATAAATATTCATGTTTCATTTGTCTTTTTTCATAAAAGCACTCAAGAAGTACAAAACTGTATAGATCACCAATTGAGGGCAAAAAATCACTTTCCTTTAAATCTGAATGCAACTTTACAGCAAAATCTCAGCATTAAAAATTAGGAAAGGTGAATTTGCACAACAAAAGTTACAAAATTATGTATTTAAGTGTTATAATACAAAAATCCGCATTCGTCTTAAAGCCTATGGATTATTTTCGGTTTGCTTTCATTCTTTTTAAATTGATCAGCAGTATCCACTAAGAGCAACACAGCAGCATAAACCCATGATAACTTAATTCTAGTGGATAGGCACCATTGTGCTGAAGTTTGGCTAGTTGATTTGGAGGGGGTGCAGGAGGGGACGTGTTTATTTCAAGAAATAAAAACAAACCACAAACAAAAAAAGAAGCTCATGACCCCAAAACACTCAACCACACACACACCCCCAAACTCAAAGTCTTAAACAACTTAAAAATATCTAGCAATTAACAACTGGCACATTCCTGTCAGTTAATATTAAAACAAATTATTCCTTATGTTGTGAGCATGCTGATTCGCAACACAGTTTTATAATATTTGATCAGTAACAAATTCCCTTTGTGAGGTTCCATCTATTTAACCCAAACTTCCTGCATGATAGGAACAGAATCAATGGCAGAAGCATTAACTGGTAGGGCTCAAAAAAATAACTTTCCATGTTGCACCATTTTTGCTCCCTTGCTACTGCAGGGCTGTATTTGTGATCCCACATCCCATTTGTCATTAGCAAGCCACTGATTTTGTCTGGCCCATAGAAAAGCTGCCTCAGTACTGCAATCAAAGGCTCTAGAGAATGCCTTTGTAAAGTCTCATTTTAATAACTCAGGTAACACACATTTCAGTATCAAAAAGGGTGGTAACAAATAACTCGATGGTGCCCCCACCCACTAGCTCTCTACACCCTAGCAGCGTGAATCTAAGAATTCAACCTGGTGCTTTGTTTTCAAGATCTTCCTTTGAGTAATCAGCGTCTGCATCCAGTGTATTTATGATTTCAATTTTTATTCCTCTGTTCCACTTCCCTAGACATGTTGCGGACACATTTCAGTTATTCTGTCATCTTTTAACAGCTACTCTATGTCCCCTGTTCCATTTGTTTTCAAATTAAGTTTCTGCTCATTCTAGCAAAGGGTGAGCTCCTGACATATATTTTTCAGACATCACATAATAGAAAAGCACTCAGAGAGTGAGTTTGTTGCCATCATTAGCACCAATTTTTCAATTGTTGAAAAAGAAAGGGGAGAGCTAGCTAGTTTTTAGCACTGGTCACAGCAATACTATTTCTTCCTTCCCCTCTCATTTTCCAGCAGCAGTATAATTTGGTCTGTACAGTGCTACATACTTTGCATGCATTGTCAGGGAGTAATTCCCACACTGCCCAAACCATATTTGGGAAGGAGCAAAAGCCCTCTCCCTCCTGCAGGAGGGCCACACCAAGGTTGCACCCAGGAGCAGCTGCAGATGTCCAGTATGCAGGAACCGCTTGTTCCTTTTTCTCAACAGTTCCTGCTGCTTGGCTGCACCTGCATGCACCCTGAATTTCCACTTCTTTGCTAATGAGTCTTCCCCATGGGAAAAACAGAGGACATTTCTGCTTGACCACAATCTCTCCTGAAGGGCACTAATGACATGTTCATAGCTTGAAGGCTGGGCTGACAGTGACAATGGCAAACATAGCAGTCCTTTCAGTTGAACCAAAGAAACTACTGTAGAGAGACACATCTCTCACTGATGGAGTAAACCATAGCTTCTAAAATGCATTCCTGTGCAATTATTTCTCTGCAAGAACAACACAGAAGGGAGATTCAGGGAGACCCCTCCTCAGAGCAATCCATGCTTGAATGAGGGGATCCATCTCTTCGCAGCAGGCTGGGTGGGAAGTGAGCACAGGCAGAGTCAGTCTGTTCAATACATAAACTGGATACACAGTGGATAAAGCCAGTAAGCTCCAGCAATGAGCATCTCAAACAAGGTCATGCAGGGAGTCTGTGATACAATAAGCCACATTAATAAAGACTGTCTGGCAAACACTCTATAATAGGTTTCTCTAGTACTAAAGCTTAACTCTTCCCTCAGTTCCAATAAAATTTAAAAAACTTTATACCTTACTGTTTATTATTTTGTTTTTCTTATCTTTTTTACCACATCATTATGCGGCTTCTAACATGCATAGGAAAAACAAAAGGCTCTTTCTGATTTCATGAATACCAAGAGGAATGTTTTACTAAGCAATTAGTAATCATACTAAGACATAGTTCCAACTCATAGTTATACAAAGTCAGGATAAGAAAATATTTTAAATGCAAAGCATATCTACTACTAAATTATCAAAAAGACATAATAGCACAATAGTAAATGTGTGGTATGTATATTTAGTATTTATTACAGAAATTTACTGCATATAAATTATAAGGAAGTGCCAGACACATCTAATAAATATGTATGAGGAAGGTTTCATACCCTCAGAGCTATATATGATGCTGTCTTATAGCTCTCTAGTTGAAAACATTGTATGAAAATCACTTTACCTTGTTTAATTGGAAATGGATCCTCTAAATCTTCTCTATCTGCATTAATCAACTAGTCTGAAACAAGCTTCTATGTGCAGTTAAAGTTTCCAGTGGAAAACTTCAGAAAGTAATAGAAAGTTAACTAACAGTTGAGGAAGAAAAGGAAATTGAAGTACCAACAAAGCAGGAAATACAGTATCCCTGGTAACCCAAGAAACAAAATATTACGATTATTTACTTTGTGTTTGTGATCAGCTGACATCCCTGCAGAGTTTAAATGAAGATGGGAAAAAAAACCAACTCTCTACATAAGAAGAAAAAAGCAGTCTTCACTAAATAGTTAGCATTCTAAGAAAAAAAATTATTTTCAGCAGAAGTATATTCTGAAACTGTAGTTGTTCCATTACAGAATCACCTCTTAATGGATACCATATATTTTGCCCTTGAATATTATTTATAAATTCTCACTTTACTTTTTTAATATAAAAAAGCATAACGCAAAATATGATCATCCTCAGACCACGAGACCTTAGAAATGTAAAAGGTGAATGTGGCATAGAAAATAAAATAGCTCCCCTAGACATATTATACACATGAGAAATGAAGTCAAAATAATGTTTTAGTTTCCTCATTATTACACAAACAGATTTTATAAAAGAATAATCTATACTCTTTCACAAAGAAGGAAACAACCTCTGTGGAATTGTGCTACAGAATTAACAGAAAGTTTAGTCATTGCTGCTGGTGATTGAACTAATGAGAAAAAGGGGGGGAGGGGAGGAATAAACATATTTCCTGGCAAGTCAGGGAATTTTTAGGTCAATACAAGTATTTGGGCTAACAAACAACATTGTTGTCATTTGTTTTTTTTTTTAATTTCTTCTGTTTTTTTTCTAACTTTTTAAGAAGTAGCTTAATTTCAGTAGGTTTTTCAATGGGATCAATACTCATCAAAAGAAAAAATATTCCCAAATGAACAGAAGTCTTTACAATGCTTTTCATTAACTTACACATTGTATAGAATTTGATTATATTCTCTGCTCTGTAAAATATGAAGTGTTCAGTAATAAATTATACTGACCAAACTCAGAGACTCTCCTTAAACATGTTTTTTCTTCACCTGCAGCATACTACAGCCACTCCACCTGCAGTGACACTACCAGAATTCAGAACATATTGCATATTGGTTAGTTTGCTGAATTTTAATGTTCTTTGGAAATATGTATTTATGCAAACAGTCCATACAGCAGACAACAGCAGCGCATCCTCTAGCTGGTTCTTACCGTCTAAAGACAAAGACAGCTTTACATTATTTTCACAACTGAAATAAAGCCAGCTCTACTCATCAATTTATGATGACTTTTAGCAACTCTAACCACTGCTTTGACTGAATGCCATTTGTCAACTATATCAAGAACATTCCTTACATTCACACCTACCTAAAGGGAAAACAAGTTTCCCATACCCATCTTCCCATCACTTTTCAGGCTGAGTAATAACTTAGATTGCTTGTCAAAATATAAAGTTCCTTCAGAGCCTCTCTTTGCTTCTGCTGGTAAGAAGATAGCATGAAAGAAGTGACAGAAATCATAAATCCAGAGTCACTGAATTGTTTTTGTTTAGGATGCACAAAACACTTGCACTGCTTATTGCAAGTCAGCTCCATGATGCTGATTTTCAAGTGAACAATGGTTCAATGTAAAGCAGTAGATGAATACACAGATGAAAGTTGTCTAATGAAAACAAATATTGCCACAAGTCTGTTTATATTTTTATGACATTATTGCAAAACCATGTGTTGATTTGTAACTCCATTCCTTTCAACTCCCTTAATGTTGGTGAAAGGTGGAACTTGAGAAGGCCCAGGACCTTCTGGATTCACTGGCTTCTTTCAACAGTTTAAAAGAAAACAAGCTTTCTCTGAATATTTCTTAACTTCTAGATTAGTACTTCTCTATAGAAACAGTCTCTTTGGACATTTAATCTGAAGCAACAGTAGAAAAATACTGGATGGCTATCTGAGCTTTTTTTTAGTCTCATCCAGAAACTTTTCACTGACAACCGCCTTTTTCATTCCACTGGGAAGCACTAAGGTTACAGTCAGGATAACATTTCCAGCCATGCCTGCTCCAGACTGAGAGTGTGCTTTTCAGAAGTTCCCACTGCTGTAAGTGATTAGTCCTCACCACAACAATACAGGGGTCAGCGGGCCATTTTTGAAGCTTCTTTGACCCTGCAGTTGATGTTCTTTGGAACTAAAGGTGCAACTAATATTGTTCACAAAAGAACTATCTACTGATCGAATCCACCAGGAAAGGGCTTCTAGCAGATACCACCAAGACCCTCTTGACAGGTAAGGCATAGAAGGATGGGGTTTGACATTCATGATATCATGCATAGAGTGGCACTCAGGTGTCTTATCTGCTCATTTTGAATGAGCAAAGGACAAACGCAACCACCATGGAATAATGTGACAGCAAACTCATGCAACTGATAACACAGGTTTTGGCACAGAGCATAAATACCACGCTAAGCTATGCTCACGAGACACTTGCAGATCTTCACAGACCCTCCCCTTCCCTGTCAATCCTTAAATGTCTCACTTATAAAGTCTAACTAAAAAAGAACATGCTGCACATTAAAAATATGTGCGTACTGCAGCTGCGTCCCATTCTTCCAAGTTGACTTGGAGTAGTTATCTCTGGCTAATTAGGTCTCCAAAAGCCTGCCAAGTCCAGGGATACTCAGGTGATATTGTTGATAACACGTCAATTATGATGTAAATTACAAAGACATGATGTTAGGAACTGGAAAGAAATGGACTTACTTTGTCCTTCTTAGAATGGGTTATTATCAAAGAGCTGACTTACATATGATGGATTGCATTTCACTTCCTATCAGTCTTCTGAGATGAGCATCTTATCTTGAGATACAATGTCAGGGATGTTAATTGCTGTGAAGTACAGAAGCATAGAAGTTCAGCTAGGAACACCACACATTCTGATTCAAGAATCTGCTCAGAACTTGAAATTCACAAGACCTAGGAGCTAAAGGCTCATATTATGGTTTCTCACTTTCTTTGTCATAGCTTATTTTTGAACTTTCTTTTAGAAACACAAGTCCTGAAAGTATGATTCATACCCCAGCTGGAAAACACATAGCTCCCTAATGCATTTTGTGTTTCACAGTACAGATTCTGGTAGCATTGTGAGCAAGCAGTATCAAACATGTTTACTCTAAATGGCTGACCTCAGAGCAGAATAACAGACTGTGCAATGAAATACTGCACTAGCTATACAAACACAATCAATTTGTCATCATTTCGCACTCAAATTCTTCCTTGCAAAATGCTTGGAAGTAAAAAGGATTGGTTCTCTGTTGGGTTTTTGTGTTGTTTTTTTTTTTTTTCTCTTTACTCTAGTAAAACTGCAGCAGGGATAACATTTTCTGCAGCTTAGCAATCTGGAGATAACAGTTTTCCATACTATTAGAATTTGAATTCACAGAATCAAAGAATCACAGAATCAACCAGGTTGGAAGAGACCTCAGGGATCATCGAGTCCAACCACTGCCCCTACACCATCCTGTCAACTAGACCATGGCACTAAGTGCCATGTCCAGTCTTTTCTTAAACACATCCAGAGATGGTGACTCCACCACCTCCCTGGGCAGCCCATTCCAATGTCTAATAACCCTTTCTGTAAAGAAATTCTTCCTGATGTCCAACCTGAACCTCCCCTGGCGAAGCTTGAGGCTGTGCCCTCTTGTCCTATCGCTAGTTGCCCGGGAGAAGAGGCCAGCTCCCACTTCACTACAACCTCCCTTCAGGTAGTTGTAGACTGCAATAAGGTCCTTTCTCCCATGTCTAGAAACAGCAAATGGTTTGTTCCTTAAAGTTATCATTACTGGAAAACACAACAGCCATAAAACAACTAAAATATGTTTTATTTTAGTACCTACCACCACATTTATTATTGTAGCATCTAAGATCTAGCTGAAACTGGGACCCATTCTGGAAGAACTCAGGGTGTACATCTATGAAGAAGCAGCTCCTGTCCTGATTGTTTTATCTTTCAGACAGGTAAGGTGGTTAGCAGATTAGAATTAGAATTTGTGTCCTTATTGTAACAGGCTCAAAGCCATGGTAGTAAGAGATTAAATCATCAGCAAAGATGACTATGTGGAGCAGGAGCAGAATTCACTCTCTCTCATCATGGTAGCAAGCAGCTTATAAAAAAGTCGTGTTTTGCTTGAGCCTCTCACCAAGTAAGACCCTGGAAAGCAAGACCCACATTAAAAATATTTACACAGAGAAGCATAAATGGAAAAATAGGTGACTCCCAGTCTTTGTGACTCTAAATTCTCTCAGACCCCAATCACCTCCTTAAGCAGGAATCACCTCTCTGTAACAGATGGCACAGGAACAGTGACATGGCCACCTATCTTTGCTGAATTTGCAATGCAGGTTACTGCAGTGAGGGGTTTTGCACAACTAAACTATAAGTAGGTTTGCCCTATTTGATAAAAACCACTAATTTTTAGGTAACTTGATATGTGCATTTCACTCCCCGTTCCATATGTCGCATAGCTTTTCTACATTTCATGTCACCAGATACCATCAAAAGCTACAATATAATTGTACGTTCAAACATGAGACCTGGGACAAACTCACTGAATTCTGTGGTGGTGGTGTTGTGTAAAAACCCTAGATTTCTACTGAGTCATATATGAAAAATAGTATTACCTCTAACAATATTCATTCTAATATGTATCTTGATCTTCAATTTTCAATTTATTATATTATTGCATTTTTAAATTTCAGTGTTCTACAGAACTTCTTACTGAAAATATAAGCTAAAAAGTAGGTAGAGGACAATGAGAAATGTTAGCAGATATACAGATGTATAGAGCCAGTTAGGACTTCTCACACAGAAAAGCACTGAGGAGACTGTAGACTAGCACACTGGTTGCTTGTTTCTGTCATGTCCATAAGCAGTGAAACAGTTCATCACCACTGATTTTAAAATCATTAATGTTTGTTACAGAGTTAATCCTTTTTGGAGTGGGATGGACAAACTTGACACTCCTCAGAATAACATTCAGAATAAGACAACAATGAATAGCTTCTCACTCTGTTCATATTTACAAGATTACCAAGATGACCTTTTCAATGAGTAAGCTTGGCTTTTTTTTATTTTTTTTTTTTTAATAAATAGAGTTAGTCTGAACTGTGGTGTTCATTCTAAGGCAAGTTCTACAAATTAAAGATAATTGGAAGCCAGTTAAAGTGTAAGAGAATTGCAATATAATTAGGTTAGACATTAGGAAAGAAATTCCCTACACAGTAAGCAGACTGAAGCACCGGATTGCCAGTGAAGATTGTAAAATCTCTCACTGGAAGTGTTTACAAACACCTGTCAGGTATGATTTAAGTAGTTTTGATACTACACTGAGGTAAGGAGATGTACAAGATGACCTTCTGATCTCTTCCAGCCCTATTTTTTTTAGTGTGCCTGAACAGAACTGTAAATTGATACTTGCACTTGCAGAACAGCTTCTACATAACATTGATATACTATACTTAACTAGACCTATGATAAGAGATATTCAAGAGAGAGGTGTAATTTTGTTTAGCCATAGGTTTGGGCTTTTGGTTTTTTTTCATCTTCCATATAAGCAAAACACTGGTAAATTACTTTTTACTACTTCTCTTTTTAGTACTACGCTTTTCCTTTGCCTGCTGCCTTAATTCTTTCTCTGCTAACATGGTGAAAAAACTGTTACAGAAACAAGTACATTTTCTCCACCATTCTCCAATTCTGGCTCTTAAAAAGAAGATTAAGAACCCCAGATATTCTTAGATCTAAAAGAGCTTTCTACCTAGATCTAGAAGAGGGATGGTATAATCAGAAAAGGACAGTAGTCCATATGAGATCAAGCATCCCATCTCCACCAACAACCAGTGTCATCTTTTCCATGCTTTCCATCTTACAGTAAACGACACAAGAATGCAGCATGGTATAAGCCGTGCACGAGGAGACCTCTTAAGCACATCAGCTAGCGTTCTTCTTGTGTTTCAAAGCAAAAACATTTCAATCCCCTAAACTATTTTCAGCAATATTTTGAATCCTGGTTGTCCTTATTATCCCCATGAAAGTCTTGTTAATTCTGGTTCTACTAAGCTTCTTTCTCTACCAATACATTATAGCACCAAGTTCCTTGGGTTAATTATGCACTGTATAAAAGGATTTATTTTTAAACAGTTTCATATGTATTAGAATCCAATTTCTTTTTTGTGTCCTATTAAAAGGGAGTGAATAGAAGTATCTGCCTGACCTTCTTTTCTGCAGCACCTACTGATGGTTGTCCCCATCTCCTGTCTCCAGTATTCTTTCCTCTGAACTAAACAAAATCTCAAATAATTCCACCTCATCCAGATTTTAATTTACATGAGTCTACCTTCTATGAGAATTATAATTGACCCTGTGGGTCTCAAGCATACTTTTTTTTTGAGGGAAGGAGGAGCAGGAAAGAAACAGGGTGAGCAGAACTGAAGTTAGTATTTCATAAAATTTCTTTAATCCAAATGATTTAACAATTTTTTGTTCTCTAACATATCCCCTGCATTCTCCTTCTCTAGATGTGATGGCACTTTCCTACACATTGCTAAATGTTACATAGATTTTTTCATCGAGCTGTCCCTAATGACAGCTAGAACTATATGCTTATTTGCTTTACCCTAAATGAAATTAGTTTTGAAATAAGATATGTGAACAGTTCATATTTGTTCTCTCAATATGGGTAGTAATTCTAAAATGCCTTCCACTCTTTACTCTTGTATCATCTATTATTTTTGTATTTCTTAGCCCCTTCTTCAGATTATCATCATATTTAAATCACCTACAGAGCTATTCTTTCACTAAAAGCTTTGACAAGAAAAGGTAATAATTTAGTCATTCTTATAATGATTGTTTACTTTTACTGCAATAGAACGTAGGGATCCCAGACACTGACTGAACTAGCTGTACAATCAAAACAGAACAGAAAGAGTAGTCCTCAAGCCAGACAGTTTTCGGGTTAAAAGGAAATCAATCACTTTTTATAGAATTCTCTATTCTTAAATGTAAATAAATGAGGACAAATCTACTACAGCTGCAGATCATTAATGCAGCTGAGGTGAGATAAAGCATGCTCCCAAAGTCTTTTCATTGCAGCCTACTTTCTTCAACTCCCTTTTTCCTACTGTTTGCTGCTTCCTGGAGAACTAATGACATCCTACCTAAACTAGTACTGTGAACTTTATGTGACAGGTGGTATTTATATGCAAATAAAAGTATTCATTATTTCTTTTTGTCAAGTTTGCATATTTAAAAATTTGAGTCACATTTGGTCAGGTTCGGGACACGATTTGGGTGCTTTAGTTTTGATTTTGGTTTGAGTGCATCTTGGTTTTAGCAATGTGAGCTTTCATTAAAAAGGAAAAAAAAATCTCTACTCCTCATGGACATAAGTAAATCCACCAATATAAGAAACAAGAAGTTGATGCAAAGCTGATGTTCATGCCTTTCTGTGTCAAAAGGGAAAAAACATAGTTATTCGAAGTGTAATTACTAAGATTGCTGATATGAAATCTCAACATTTGCATTGTACTTTCTATTTTTATTTTTTAGGATGAGGTCACTGTTCTACACAATTTTAAGAGCGGTCTTCATCTCTTTGCCACAAACAGAAGAAACTGAAGGTAGCCCTAGAAATCCCTCTGTCTCACAAGCTGCTCCAACTCTTCAGAGCAGATTATTCTTGGCAGGAGAACCAACCTGTCCCTCCTGTTGAGGCAATGTCATTACTTAGCAAGAATTGAAGAGTCAGAGATAAGAAAAAGAAAGATGGAATCTATCACTCCACATTTGGTGTACCTCTGGGGGATTAAGTAGTCCTGAACTCTGATGCTTGCTCAAGGCACTGCTTATGAACTTGCATTGAAGGGGCATACTGCATCTAAAAATAAGTAAAACAAAACTTGGGAAATAAAAAAATCTCCTCTTCATACATTCTATTCAAAATGCTTCTAGACTTAATTTTGTGAGATATTCACTTCTAATTCTATATTTTACGAAAATGTCGTTTGCCTTGATTTACTAGATATTATTTTAAACAAAGATTCGCATTAAGACAAAATGTTTTTATGGTGGTAGTGAAAGAAATATGATCTGAATTCCCCATCGAGGAAAACAGGATTAAAAAAAGCAATAGATAATGAGTGTAGACAATTTTTGATTAATGAGCAAAACGTTTCATGGCTGATTAAAATATTTTTGGCTTCTTTTAATAAATCTTAACAGAAGTGTCAAGAAATATATCTGGCTGTACTGAGGAAAAACACTGAATTGCATATAATCCTATTGTTTTTTCCCTGAGAGGGAAAGTTCCAGAAGTTTAAAGAAAAACTGCATAGTCATTGGAGTAGAAAAGATGAATATTTTAATCTGATGCAACGATACTGTTAGTTGTCTGTAATATGTTTCCTTAATTTCCTTTGATCCATGCAAGAACATCAAAATTGAGATGATCTACCTTCTTGTGAAATTGTATTTGCACTAGTTTTATGGCTCTAGGAGAAATACTTCTTTTAATCTGCCATTTCACTGCCTAGAGCTTGGCATCCTCTGTATTCCCCACGTTCTGACCTAAGGGCCATCGTATTAACCTGCGGTATCTCAAAGGGAAAGAGCTTAACCCACCTCTTCTCAGCAGCACATCAGTAGTCTGATTTTTAACTACTGAAAGTGTGGCTTCAAATCACTATGTTCACTGTAAATAAAGTGTATAGACAGTGCTCTTTGGTTTAAAATTGGGTTCGACATACAAATCAGTTCACCCACATGTGAATCGGTACATGAGATAACACGAGAGTACTTCTGCACTTGGACACAGAAGTAGGTTGTGAGCTCATGCCTGTACTGTCCGTGAGCAACTCACAATGGAAGGGCTACTTTCACATGGAAACTTCTCAGCATGATCAAAATCTTCCCCCCTGTCCTGGTTTGGCCTAAACCAGGCCGATTTTCCTTTCAGTGATTTTTACTTTCAGCTAAGTCTCCTCTAAGTAACTGCATTTTCTGAAACTAACTGCATGTTTTTGCAGACAGTGTCTGCTTCCAGGACTGATAACGCTCGAAGTTTGTAGTTATCACTGAGGCACCGGTAGGGATGTTGTGCAGAAAGGCTCTTGCTGTACTTATTCTTGAGAGAAACCAAGGTCACTGCTGAATTCCTCATTGCTTATGAGTGAAGAGCCGAAGGGGGGTCGCAGCTGCAGAGGGGAGCGGACAGGGCAGGTGACCCAAAATTGACCAACGAGGGTATTCCATCCCATACACGTCATTCTTGGTATAAAGTGGGGGGATCACGAGGGTCTCGCTCTCTTTCTGCTATGGCCGGTGTCCAGGGAGGACTCCGTCTGTTTTCCTGCTGCCCCTGATCCCGATCCGTGCGTTCCTGAATCCAGCTCTCGACCATCACTAGGCCCAGGCTGGGCCTTCCCGGAGCCTGCCCTGCAGTGCCGGTGGTGACGTGGCTGACTTCAGGGGAGCTCAATCTTGGTTTTGTATATATATTTGTATATATTTGATTATTTCTATTATTATTATTATACTTTTTTTTTCATTATTATAGTTTATTAAAACTGTTTTAATTTTCCGACCCAGAAGTCTCTCTCCCTTTTCCCTTTCCCTTTCCCTCTGGGGGGAGGGGGGGGATAACAGAGGGCATCTGCCACAGGTTTAATCGCCAGCCCAGCTTTAAACCGTGACAGATTTATTGGCGCCCAACGTGGGGCTCGAGAGAATCTCCGACAGGTTGCTCTGATAAGTCGAATCCCAGCTCCAGTGGGAGGAGACCCGGAGAGCTCAGCCAAGAGAGTATCAGATTTCTTCCTTTGAGATTTACGAGGGGTTGGAAACTAAAACAGATAGCTAAGATGATAATGTCATTTGTGAGCCTTGTGTTACCTCTTCTCTTTATAAAGCTTGTTTTACAGTTATGTGTAATGATACCTTACTTGCCATATGCGCTGTGTGTTAGTGCTTACATGTGGTTTAACAGGGCGTGCTGGTCAAAATGTGTCGTTTCGGTATGGGTTGTGATACTGATTTATGTCGTGATAAACTGGGCAGTCATTATTCCGATCTCTTATCTCTATGATACAATGATGGGCAGCTTTAATCGCGAATCCGTAGCTGCGCACACCGGGCGTCTTTTAACTGATTTTGATAGTATCTGCTCCTTTTTTGCCAAGCTGATTCCTGCAAAATTCGAACAGGGCATGTTGTTATTTTTGGGTGTCCTGTATGTGTTACTGGTGTGCTATGTGATTAGATGTCGGTGCAGCAACAGCGGGAGGTATCATGCTGCCCCTGTAACCAGGAGAAAACACCGAAAGAAATCAGCTAGTAAAGTGAAGGATGATGACTCAGAGGCTTCTAAGGCAGAGCCAGCACAGGACCCAGGTGAGGGCCCTTCTCAGTCAGAGTCAGGGCCTGACACAGAGGGGGGTTTCCTTGATTGTCTTTTTAAAGAAGGCCCATTACACAAGAAGGACAAGAAAGGTCCTTCTAAAGCAGAACAATCACAGGAGGACTCGGACTCGGAAGTAGAGATAACCTACCACTCCTTATCCCTGAAAGAACTGCGAAATATAAGAAAAGATTTTAGTCGTTATGACGGTGAGCCAATAATTACCTGGTTGCTCCGATGCTGGGATAATGGGGCAGATAGCATAGAACTGGATGGTAGAGAAGCCAGACAGTTGGGATCCCTGTCCAGAGATGGTGGTATTGATAAGATGCTTCCAAGAAGGTCGAACAGTATCAGTCTCTGGAGGCGACTCTTGTCAGCTGTAAAGAGCAGGTATCCCTATAAAGATGATGTTATGAGCCACCTAAGCAAATGGACCACTATAGAAAAAGGTATTAACTACCTTAGAGAACTAGCTGTGCAAGAGATCATTTATAAACACCCTCAGGACATTGTAGATCCTGTAAATCCTGATGAAGTGGAATGCAACCGATCCATGTTCCGGAAGGTTGTGAAGAGTGCTCCACCAACACATGCCCATACATTGTCAATATTAGTCTGGGGAGAAGATGCTATGGCACGACCTAGTGTGGGCGAAATGGCTAACTGTATGCGACAGTATGAAGATAGTATTTCTTCCCCACTGCAGGCCCGTGTCTCGGCTGTGGAAAAACTGACTAAGGAGAACAAGGACTCATTGAAACAACTGTCAGACAAACTGTCCAGGATCGAGAATAAACTTGACTCTCTACCTACACAGGCCCGTGTTGCAGCCTTTAGGAGGCAACGCCCTCCTACTGGACCGGCTCAAAGGAAACGGAACACATCACGAGGTATCCTGTGGTTTACCCTGCGTGATTATGGGGAGGACATGAACAGATGGCATGGACAACCTACCAGTACCCTACAGGCACGAGTACGTGAGTTGCAAGCTAACAGAAATACCAGAGAGAATTTTTTCTAGGAGGATGGCTGCTCCAGTTACCAATGAGCAGGACCCCAGTCAGGGTAGATGGGCCTCAAATCCTTTTTTTCCAAGAGTGAATAGGGGAAATGAAGGTCCAATCCCCGTGAGCAGCACAAATCCAATCTTTAATTAGAGGGGCCCTGCCTCTAGCCAGGAGGAGGAGAGGGATAACTGGATTTATTGGACTGTGTGGATTCGATGGCCTGGCACATTAGAACCACAAAAGTATCGAGCCCTGGTAGACACTGGTGCACAGTGCACCCTCATGCCATCGAATCATAAAGGGACAGAATCTGTCAGTATCTCGGGAATAACAGGGGGATCTCAAGAGTTATCTGTATTGGAGGCCGAAGTGAGCCTAACTGAAAATGAATGGAAAAAGCACCCCATTGTGACTGGTCCAGATGCTCCGTGCATCCTTGGCATAGACTACCTTAAGAAAGGGTATTTTAAGGACCCAAAAGGATATAGATGGGCCTTTGGTGTAGCAGCTGTAGAGACTGAGGACATTAAACAGCTGTCTGCCTTGCCTGGCCTCTCAGAGGATCCTTCTGTTGTGGGGTTGCTGAAAGTTGAAGAACAACAGGTGCCAATTGCTACTGCCACGGTGCACCGACGACAATATCGCACCAATCGAGACTCCTGATCCCCATTCATAAACTGATTAGACAATTAGAAAATCAAGGAGTGATTGGCAAGACTCGCTCACCCTTTAATAGTCCTATATGGCCAGTGCAAAAGTCTGATGGAGAATGGAGATTAACTGTGGACTATCGTGGCCTAAATGAAGTTACGCCACCGTTGAGTGCTGCCGTGCCAGACATGCTAGAACTTCAATACGAACTGGAGTCAAAGGCAGCCCAGTGGTACGCCACTATAGACATTGCTAATGCATTTTTCTCTATTCCCTTGGCACCAAAGTGCAGGCCACAGTTTGCTTTTACCTGGAGAGGTATCCAGTACACCTGGAATCGACTGCCCCAGGGGTGGAAACACAGTCCTACTATTTGCCACGGACTGATCCAGACTGCACTAGAAGAGGGTGGAGCTCCAGAACATTTGCAATATATTGATGACATCATTGTATGGGGTGATACAGCAGCAGAAGTTTTTGACAAAGGGGAGAAAATAATTCAAATTCTTCTGCAAGCTGGTTTTGCCATAAAAAGAGGCAAGGTCAAGGGGCCTGCCCGGGAGATCCAGTTTTTAGGGATTAAATGGCAAGATGGGCGTCGCCAGATCCCGATAGAGGTGATCAACAAAATAACAGCTATGTCCCCACCAACTAACAAAAAGGAAACACAAGCCTTCTTAGGCGTTGTGGGTTTCTGGAGAATGCATATTCCAGATTACAGCCAGATTGTACGTCCTCTTTATCAGGTGACCAGAAAGAAAAATGATTTTCAGTGGGGCCTGAAAAACAACAGGCTTTTGAACAGATTAAACAAGAGATTGTGCATGCAGTAGCCCTTGGACCAGTCTGTATGGGACAAGATGTTAAAAATGTGCTCTACACCTCAGCTGGGGACAATGGTCCTACCTGGAGCCTCTGGCAGAAAGTGCCAGGGGAGACTCGAGGTCGACCCCTAGGATTTTGGAGTCGAGGATACAAGGCTCTGAGCCAATTACACCCCAACTGAAAAGAGATACTGGCTAGCATATGAAGGAGTTAGAGCTGCCTCAGAGGTAATCGGTACTGAAGCACAGCTTCTCCTGCACCCGATTACCAGTACTAGGCTGGATGTTCAAGGGTAAGGTTCCTACTACTCATCATGCAACTGATGCTACATGGAGTAAATGGATTGCATTAATTACCAGAGGGCTCGAATAGGAAAACCCTAATCGCCCAGGAATCTTAGAAGTGATCATGGACTGGCCAGAAGGCAAATACTTCGGAATGCCACCAGAAAAGGGAGGTGACACGTGCTGAAGAAGCCCCACCGTATAATGAACTACCAGAGGATGAGAAGCAGTATGCCCTGTTCACCGATGGATCCTGCCGTCTTGTAGGAAGCATTGGAAGTGGAAAGCTGCTGTATGGAGTCCTATACGACGAGTCACAGAAGCCACAGAAGGACAAGGTGAATCAAGTCAATTTGCAGAGGTAAAAGCCATCCAGCTGGCTTTAGACATTGCTGAACGAGAAAAGTGGCCAAGGCTGTATGTTTATACTGACTCATGGATGGTGGCAAATGCCTTGTGGGGGTGGTTAAAGCAGTGGAAGCGAAGCAACTGGCAGCGTAAAGGTAAACCTATTTGGGGCTGCTGAAACTGTGGCAAGATATGCTGCTCGGCTAGAGAAATAGTCGTGAAGGTACGTCATGTAGATGCTCACGTACCTAAAAGTCGGGCAACTGAGGAACATCGAAACAACCAACAAGCAGATCAGGCTGCTAAAGTGTTCAAATAGATTTGGACTGGCGAACATAAAGGTGAAACTATTTTTAAGCTCGTGGGCTCATGACACTTCAGGTCATCAAGGGGAGAGATGCAACATACAGATGGGCTCGTGACCGAGGGGTGGACTTAACCATGGACTCTATTGCACAGGTTATCCATGATATTGTGAAACATGCGCCGCAATTAAGCAAGCCAAACGGTTAAACCTTGTGGTATGGGGGCGGTGGTTGAAATATAAATATGGGAGGCCTGGCAAATTGACTACATCACACTCCCTCAGACCCGCCAGGGTAAACGTTATGTACTTACCATGGTGGAGGCGACCACCGGATGGCTGGAAACATACTCTGTGCCCATGCCACTTGCCCGGAACACTATCCTGGGCCTCAAAAAGCAATCTTGTGGAGACATGGCACACCAGAGAGAATTGAGTCGGATAACGGTACTCATTTCAAAAACAGTCTCATAGATAACTGGGCCAAAGAGCATGGCATCGAATGGGTATATCACATCCCCTATCATGCACCAGCCTCTGGGAAAGTTGAACGGTATAATGGGCTGTTAAAAACTACCCTAAAAGCAATGGGGGTGGAAACTTTAAAACTGGGATAAGCATTTGGCACAAGCTACCTGGCTAGTTAACACCAGAGGATCTATCAACCGAGCTGGCCCTGCTCAGTCAGACCTTCTACATACAGTAGAAGGAGATAAAGTCCCTGTAGTGCATGAAAGGAATCTATTGGGAAAAAACTGTCTGGGTTCTTCCTGCACGGCAAAGGTAAACCATTCATGGAGTATGCTTTTGCTCAAGGACCTGGATGTACTTGGTGGGTGATGCTGCAGGATTGTGGAGTCCGATGTGTCCCTGAAGGTGATCTGATCTTTTGTGAGAATACTTAATTCTGAACTGCATGATGTTAATTGCTGCATAATACTAACAGTGTTCATAAGTGTCTTTCAGGTTTGAAGCAGTGTGATGAGACCGGAGCTAGCTGCAAGTGGCGTCCAGTAACCTCCTCGAGACGGACATCTTAACCTGCAACCCGTGGCACGAACTGTGACAAAGCTCATACCATTCTTCCTACCCTGGAGACTCCTAGCCAGATGGAAACCCACAATCCTGAACTAAATGAACTTGATGAACTTTTTTTTTTTTTGTATAGAGATGAATCATAAACTAATGTTATCTGTATATATTTTAAAAGAAAAGTTAGTGGTGATCTGAGTATGACGTGAATGGTATGGAATAAGGGGTGGAATGTCCCTGGTTTGGCCTAAACCAGGCCGATTTCCTTTCAGTGATTTTTACTTTCAGCTAAGTCTCCTCTAAGTAACTGCATTTCTGAGAACTAACTGCATGTTTTGCAGACAGGGTCTGCTTCCAGGACTGATAACGCTCGAAGTTTGTAGTTATCACTGAGGCACGGTAGGGATGTTGTGCAGAAAGGCTCTTGCTGTACTTATTCTGAGAGAACCAAGGTCACTGCTGAATTCCTCATTGCTACGAGTGAAGAGCCGAAGGGGGGTCGCAGCTGCAGAGGGGAGCGGACAGGGCAGGTGACCCAAAATTGACCAACGAGGTATTCCATCCCATACACGTCATTCTCGGTATAAAGTGGGGGGATCACGAGGTCTCGCTCTCTTTCTGCTATGGCCGGTGTCCAGGAGGACTCCGTCTGTTTTCCTGCTGCCCCGATCCCGATCCGTGCGTTCCTGATCCAGCTCTCGACCATCGCTAGGCCCAGGCTGGGCCTTCCCGGAGCCTGCCCTGCAGTGCTGGTGGTGACGTGGCTGACTTCAGGGGAGCTCAATCTTGGTTTTGTATATATATTTGTATATTTGATTATTTCTATTATTATTATTATACTTTTTTTTTCATTATTATAGTTTATTAAAACTGTTTTAATTTTCCAACCCAGAAGTTCTCTCTCCCTTTTCCCTTTCCCTTTCCCTCTGGGGGGAGGGGGAGGATAACAGAGGGCATCTGCCGCAGGTTTAATCGCCAGCCAGCTTTAAACCGTGACACCCCCACTTCCCCTTAGTATTTCACAAAACATCATTTGTTTTTACAAACCTCCACCTTTAAATTATTTTTATCTACTGTTGAAAAAGCTTCAATTAACCACATTGCAAACTTCTACAAGTTTATTATTCTTGTTTATAATCTCTTATTTTGAAGTGCAAAGTGGCATTTTATTTTTCTCAGATAAAAACCATTTTTTTCTAAATGAAGAAGGGTTCTCAGATAAAACACAGTTTTTACTATCAGGGAAATACTAGTATCACAAGGATTCCAGACCTTATTATACAATATTTATAACAGAAGTTGGAGGCCTGTATTGTGAAGGATGTTGTGGGAAGCCTCTGAGATTGGTAAAATAGCAAGATCACTCTGGAAACTATAATCTCTGTTATTTTAAAGCATGGTAAACATGTGGGGGAAACGCAGTAGCTATAGGCTCATATTTATAATTAACCTAGCCTGTAAAATCTGTGCAGAAGTATCAAATACGGTATTACTGCCTACTTTTCCCAAATTGATTTGTCCAAACGAAGTGGGCTTTATTAAAGCAAGACTAACAAATAATAACATCAGTTTTTAATAGACTTAATAAACTTTGAACAACATTAAAATAACCATTCAATGCTATTTTACTCAGTGTAGAAATGGGGCCTGGGTGAATACGATGAATTACGCTTCCAAAGTAAGGAAGAAATTTTGAACTAGGAATAACTTCTATACTCAAAGCATTAGTTACTTTCAATATTAATAGTGAGATAATTTTTTCCAATCTATAAAAGAGCCGATAAGTGTGTTGTTGCCTTTTTTTTTTCATTTTCCCTACCTGGAGAAATATATTATTTTATAAGCATTTCAAACAACTGATTTCATTTACTTCAGAGTGATAAAACATGTCCAACAAGCAAATAATTTGCCATAATATTAAGTATTTCACTACAAACTGTAGCCATTGGCATACCATGTCTTTACGTCTTTTTTCATTTCCCATGAGGGGAAAGGCCACAACCTCTCATTCTCCTAACGATGCCAAGTAAGTCAACCCTGAGAAGGGAAGAAAGAAGCATTTCTGTCATCTCATCCCTAGTCCTTATACAAACTGCATTTTGAAGGGCAGTGGGAAGGAGGTTTAAGGACAGCAGCTTTGAAATACAAAGCTTCATTACAAGACTCAGACAAACAGATGCAACACATGGATCTAACTTAGAAGTTACCACGATACAAGCAGGGCATTGGACCAGTTGATGTCCAGAGTCCCTTCCAGACTGCCTGAATCTTGGTTTCTACAGACTGTGGCTTAAAGAGCAAACAGAAAATCCACAGCAAAAAGCAAGTGGGCCACCTAGAAACGTCTAAAGTTATAACTATTGTAAACTGGAAAAAAAGAAATTCAGCAAGCTACCTGCATGTTGGAGTGCGATCTGTTCATCACTGTCATACAGACTGCATGGTTATCAGTTACTACAGTGGTGTGGTTTGTCAACTGCAGCAGGCGCAGGTTAGCCTTAAAAAAAATACTTGGTCATAAACTGCTGGACTTAGAGGTAGGGTAACCAGGTGTCAGGTTCCGGATTAAGATCTGCCTTAAAAGTAAATCTAGAAATAAAATGCAGTCAGTCCCCGAGAGGGACCCGCCTGATTGGTAAAAAGTAAATCTAGAAAATAAATGCAGTCAGTCCACGTGGGACCCGCCTGATTAGTAAAAAGAAGTAAATCTAGAAAATAAATGCAGTCAGTCCCCAAGAGGGACCCGCCTGATTAGTAACTCCAGTGCAGCCAGTCCACGTGGGATGCGCCTGGTTTCAATGCAAGTCAGCCCACGCGGGACCCGCCTAATTATAAATCACCCGGTATGCTTAAACCTGCCTGCAGGTAAAGCACCCCCAAAATCCTGACCAGAAATAAAGTAGATTCGTGATCCTTGAGTTTCAGACAAAGCACAACCGAGGCACGGTATCAATAAACTTACTCTGACTTTATTAAGTCCAACAATGAGGCAACTTAGTGAGCAAGGAAGGGAGAGGAAGTAAAGAAAGAGAGGAAAGAGAACAGTTGAGAGGGAAAGGATAGTCACCACCCCTGGGATCCAGCAGCGTCCCATGGGTCCTTTGTTGATTCTCGGAAGATGGTGGTGGGGGCCCGCGTGGTCGGGCAATCCCAGCCTCTTTTATAGAGTTTTCCAGCAGAGTCATGTGACATGGAGCCGCCAGTCAACAGTTCGCACCAACTCACAGGTCCGAGGGCGGGACAGGTCCAGTTCCTGCGCCGTAGGATTGGCCCATTGCCAGCTGTCGCCGATGTGTCTCTCCGAAGGGGGGTGGAGGGTGCAGGGCAGAGACCTCCCTCAAGTCGGCGCCTACATTCTTGCGTCATAAAATGTCGCCAAGGTCAGGCAGTCCAGGCCCCCACAAGATGGTGTCTGAGCACGTGGCATAGGACGGTTTCTGAGACAATGCCAAAAGGAAAAAAAAAAAAAGACGGGGACAAGGAACCGATCCCCACACCAGGCTCCTGTCAGGTTCCAGATTAAGCTCATATCTGCCTTATTAGTAAATCTAAAAATTAAATGCAGTCAGTCCCGAGAGGGACCCGCCATATTAGTAACTTCAATGCAGTCAGTCCTGAGAGGGACCCGCCCATTCAATGTGGTCAGTCCACGTGGGACCCGCCTGATTCAACTGCAGTCAGTCCACGTGGGACCCGCCTAATAAATCACCCGGTATGCTTTACCTGCCTGCAGGTAAAGCACCCCCAAAATCCTGACCAGAAATAAAATAGATTCGTGATCCTTGAGTTCGGACAAAGCACAACCGAGGCACGGTATCAATAAACTTAACTTAGACTTTATTAAGTCCAACAATGAGGCAACTTAGTGAGCAAGGAAGGGAGAGAGAGAGAAGTAAGTAAAAGGAAGAGAGGAAAAGAGATCAGTTGAGAGAGAAAGGATAGTCACCACCCTGGATCCCGCAGCGTCCCGTGGGTCCTCTGTTGATTCTCGGCAGTTGGGGGTGGGTGTGCATGTGGTGAGGCAAAATGGCCTCTTGTATAGAGAAGTTTTGCAGAGTCATGCTGACGTGGGCCGCAAGTCACAGTTTGCACCACTCACAGTCCCGAGGGCAAGACAGGGGGGTTCCCGCACCGTAGGACTGGCCCATTGCCAGGTTGTCGCCAGATATCCCGGATGGGTCTCTCCAGAGGGGGTGGAGGGCTGCAGGGCGGAGACGTCACTCAGCCCTAGTCAGCGACTAACTTCTCGCCTCAGAAAACGTCGTCAAGGTCAGGTAGTCCTTTACCCCAGAAGATAGCGTCTGAGCATGTGGGATAGGATGGTTTCTGAGACAATGCTGAAAAAAAAAAAGGGGGAACAAGGAACAGACCCCCACAGCTTCTTGCTTTGGTGCTTAGCCCACTGATTTTAGTCTAAGAAAAGGCCATGCTGCATGTAAACGATTCTGTCTATGAGGCAGAGAGGCTGAGCAATCACACCTTTCTGAAAGCCCAAATCTTAGAAGGATCAGTACTATCCAGATATAGGAATAAGATATTTTGGGGCAAATATTAAGAAAATCAAGGTTACAGATATTAATAATGAACACACATGCGGCAGGGGTAGACCAAGCCACATAAACAATCACAGAATCATAGAATGGTTTGGGTTGGAAGGGACCTTAAAGATCATCTAGTTCCAATGCCTGTGCCATGGGCAGGACACCTTTCCACTAGATCAGGTTGCTCAAAGCCCCATCCAACCTGGCCTTGGAACAATGCCAACTCTCTCAGCCTGTATTTGTAGGAGATGTGCTCCAGCCCTCTGATCATCTTCATGGCCCTCCTCTGGACTTGCTCCAACAGGTCCATGTGCTTCTTATGTTGGGGGCCCCAGAGCTGAATGCAGTACTCCATGTGGGGTCTCATGAGAGCAGTTACTCTGACTAGGCTCAAAACTTTCAACCTGGCAGACAGGGTGAGAGACCACCACTTCCCAGAACAGACTTTTCTCCTAGACCTCCTGCTTCCCCATCATCCAAGATACCTCCATACAGAGAAACACCTGGGGTGTGCAACTGAACTGCTGCCCATGAGAGGCCAGTGGTATCTCAGAAGGCAAAGGGAGAGAGGACCACGCCCCAGCTCTGTGAGGATGCAGTGGGACCCCACCAATACCCAGCCCTTCCAGCTATGCTGCACCTCCGTCCAGGCTCCCTGGTGAGGATGATGCTTCCATAGTTGCAAGTAGGGTAGGAAATTTAAGAAACCTCTCACTTCATTACTGCCATGACATCCACATACATGCTAAGCATATATGCTCCCATGGGGCACAGATGGCTGCCTCTGTGCTCATTTGGGGCACGTAATTTAATGGAAAAATATCAAAAATGTCATATCCCAGCTGTCTTTAGTAAAGGACCCAACATTTCAGTCAGTAATACGGGAAACCTCATGTTATACAAGACGTTTGGAAACTGCATTAGCTTAGCTCTACTGACTGCACAGGACTGATTTTCAAGTATGTTGTGCATCATTTATTTGCTTTCTCTCTTGATTGCTAAACAGCACACATGGAAGGTAAAACAAAACAATTATCTGAAGATGCACCATTGAATTTGATACTACAGATACCAGCCATCTCTTAGATTCTCATTTTCACTGGTATTGTTGACTTGTGCTTTGTCAGCAATGACTTTGCTGCAGTGCAGGAAACTGCTAGAAAAGAGCGAGCTGACAAAAAGTAACTTGACAATGAAAAGTACCCTGCACAACCCCCATATGTGTTCATATTACCAGAATCTTAATGAGTACGTATTCAGCCTTAATAACCAAATAGTGTCATTTACAAATAAAACATTGCAAAGTAAGTTTCTATAGAAATGAAAGTCCCTGTGTGAAAAGAAACCCTCATAAATGAATAGCAAGCAGTACATAAATTGCTGAGAGAGTACATTTTCCATGAACTAAGAGTATGCATTTAACAACTTTCTTCTGTCCTTATGCTTGCAGCTGATAGTCATTACAGTAGCATTAGAACTGCTGCAGATTTACCACATTTGCAATGTAAATTTATTACCATTCAAGTAATCCTAGCACCTGTACCTTACCATTAATAGACATTCCTTTACATTTGCAATTTTCCCCCATCATTCACAATTGAATGAACCTATAAGTGAAGCTGAAATGTAAATTTAAATCCACTCTTTCTAAAGTTTTGCCCTTAAGTCAATTTAGGGGAGTCTCTCCCACTGGAATGAAAAATACCTTATTTTGTAATGTGTCTTGTGTAGATCAAAAATTGATTCAGGGAGATAAAACTGTCACACAAGCAGTGTTCACATTGTATTTATTCTACAGATGGCATCAGACATTTATTTCCACTTAAAATACCAAGGAAGTAAGAATTTACATGTCTCCTTTGTGTGGAGCACAGCAGGGTAAAGCCTACTCTGTATAATAACAGAGGACTTTGGGCTTATAGTCTGGTCATACTGCAAGTCCCTGAGAACCCTTATGGTTCTTCTAACACTGCAATATTTATGGAGGCAGCTACACAGCTAGCTGTTTCTAAACCAGCCTCAGTGGACAACCAGCTAGAATAACCAGAAGATCACTTGTCACGCCTGCCCATAGACAGTAAAAAGTAAAAATATGTTTCTCTGCCTTGCCCTCAAACAGTGGCTGTGTGAATTGCAAGACTGGTCTGCTCCCAACGTGGAGAATCCATGGCTGTTCTTCATGGAGCTGTTATCTCCTAAGTTACTCTATATGGTACTCTAAGTGAGATTTGTAAGCTATGGTACCAAGAACAGTTTAATTTATAATCCTCCCCCCATGCATTTACTAGAAGGAGTTATTACAAAAAAAATAATTACATCAACTTAATATGAACAACATGGATTAATTTTAATCACACACTTTTATGATGGCATGAGCATATTTATGTTGCAGATTCATATGCAGTTCCTGCATAAGAAACTTACAGCAAATGCTAAAATTTCAAATTCTTTTTAGAATGATGAGAGTAAATATTAAAGTAAATTATTCCAGGAGGTCAGGTTACCAAAAAAAAAAAAAAGTTCATCACCCTTCATTTTTTAGTTGAAAATACAAATTATTCAAGTGCAAAAAGGACATTTAAAATGAAATAAGCCAAACCATACTACTATTGCATATTTTTTTGTACAAAATGATACTAATTTGTATTTCAACACTTCATACTTCCAGAAAACACTTTGGTTTTATTTATATTTTAAAATCTTTTACTATGTAAAGATTAAGAATTCCTCTTTATTACTGCACACTCATAAAAACACAGGAAGGAAAGGAAAGAATATACACAACACTGATGAGCTTTTAAACAAAAAACAGGGAGAGGGGGATTTTTTCTTCTTTTTTGTGTCTTTTTAAAAATCTGACTATGTTATCATGAAAACAGAAACTTTTGATTATATTCGTCATCTTTACTAATTTCTTATTACAATCATATATCTTAATCCTGAGTTTCATACAAATTAATTCTTCTTATTTTACATAAAGTTTAATTTGCATAAAAATCTAGTTGCATAGTATGGGATTATATTTGCCTAGCTAGCCTCTACATTTACAGAGGCAAGAGGTGAAATTTTGGCTAGTTGTACAATCAGAAGTGAAGTCTACAGTAATATAAGCTGTTATAGTGGTTCAGAGACACAATCTAGCTTTGCAAAATCGTCTCGGAGAAACCACACAATACTTCTCCATTATTTTATGGGGGGAGGGGTTTAATTATTTTTAAGTAGTATAAACCTTAAAATTTTCCTTCTTGCAAGCTGAAGCAATTTCAGATTTACCTTTGCTTGACTTTTGCTTGATGTATACACTTGTTCTTATTGTCTAAATGTCTTTGCCTCTCATAATTGATAGCTTTGATCTTAAAAGAATCCATAAAAACATAAGGGCAATTACACCTTCAGGTATCGTTCCTCACACCATTGAAAACAGCATGACACAATGCTTACTAGAGCAGGTTCTAATTACCTATCCCACCACTAAAACACAAAAATTACCTTACAAAAGGGTTTGAAGTCATTTTTATAGATGCTGTGAATAGGTGTACTAAATGATTTCCAGAAAATGCATCTCAGTTATCATTAGATTAGCTTGGCCTTAATAGAATAAAACTTTTAATGGGCACAGCTGAAAATATCATAGAGTAGACTGCTTTTATGATTGCACCAAAGTAAGATTTGATAACAGATCTGAGAAGGATTATTCTTCACAAACCACCTAGCTGATTTCTGAGTTGGGGAAATAAGCTTCTGTCACTTTCCCATTTATCTTTATTGCTCTTAAATTCTAAAATTAGTTTGGCCAGAAATGGATGCAATATTCCCTTTGATGCCATGAAGGCCAGACTGTTTAAATGAAGGTAGCATAGCTGAAGAATGAATTCACCTCTTCGGTATATTTGATATGCAGCAGTGAAATTGTATGTAAAGCTACTTGAAAAATTTCTTTATTGAGCTTGCTCATATTAATAAATTTTTTTAAAGAATTTTTTTTAAGGAATTGGGTAAAAAAGCTAGTAGGAGAAATAAATAAAATGCCTTCTTTATTCCCTCCATGCACACTTTCTGAATGTCAGTCTCCTTATTATAAAGTGTGAGAGAAAGTATAAGCCAATCTCTATAATACATTCATACTTTCCAGTAAGTTTGAAACACTGATGAACCATAGCCTGAAGTATATTAATAATAAAACCAGGAATTATCAGAGGGAGCTTACAGTAGCAGGTGGTCACAACATTGATTTCAGTTCTACTCTAAAAAACTGTATGTAAAATCTAGGAAATGCAGTTTGTTTTATTTTAAACTATTGGTTACTGCAATGCATGCTTTCTACAAAGAGCTTGAACAGAGGACGCAGAGATACTCATCCTTTACCAACAAGAAAACAAACTAAAATGTCACTGAAACCATCTGCTGCTTCTTCCCATCTCTGTTCCAAAACAGAAAATTGGCCAATGAAATATGTAAAAATTTCTGAAAGTTTCTGTAAGGAACTGTAGAGGCATTTATAAGACTTGGATGGCAGAAAACCCTCCTTAGTGGCACAAAAGATGGCACACAATGAATGTTGCTAAAGGAGCAATTCCCCAACTTGATAAGGGCAGCTGCAAGGATCACCTTCCTAGGCTGGTCCCCTCAAAGGGATACAGCCTACGGAGGGAAGGCAGAGTGGGTGGCATGGTGTTGTCTTTTTATGTTTTACTGATAAGAACTTTTCCTATTGTCTGGTTTAAAGGAAAGAGAGAATGATTCTGAATTTTTATTCCTGCCCAGTTGCTGTGCACATTGTCCTGCCTGGCAGCAAGAAGCACATCAAGGCTACTGTCTGACTATGACCTGCATTGTCCTCCAAGATTTTCTTCTCTCTTTCATTTTCCAGCTTTAGATCAGCTTGAGTTACCACCACTTCAGACTCATTTCTCTGGTCATGATTTTCTAGCTAAGCATGAAGGGTAGCAAACACCATAGTACAAGAAAGCATATTTACAGTGGTTTTAAGACTGTAAACTTTAGCCTACCAAGTATGAGGACAGTCTCAAGGTTAAAACTTTGGAAAGTAACTGTTATTTCTTTCATCAGGAGCTGCAATGCAGAAGTAGTCATACCTTCTGCAAAAGTAAATAACCCTCTCAAGTAATTTGCCACCTATTGAATACCCTAGAGTACATATGTAGTAATATATACTGCGCAATTTCATACTGCATGGAGTCATGCAGGGACAGAGAATGATTAGACACAGATTTCTCTACAGGAGATCATTAATGCCATCAAAAAATTGCCCTCTGGGAAACACTGAAATCCCAGACGGCTTTCCAGTATAATACTTCAATCTTTTCTGCATATTGAATGCCAGCTTTTAATGGATATCTGTAGTGAGAAGTTTGCTAGAGGGCTACTCTCTGGAGATGTAATGCTTTCATTAATCATTGCAATCCTCAGCAAAGGAAGGGTGCTCACGTTGCACATATCTGCAGCAGACCTGTGCTTTTGTTACCACCATTAGTTTTGTGGAAAACAACCAATTTGAAGACTTGGGAACTTTGACAAAAAAAAAAAAAGAAAAAAGCTATTTCACTAGTATTGCAGGCATAAAACAAGCAAAAACTAATGTACTGGGTAATTCAATATGGTTATGATCACATATATTTACTTAGATGCACCAATATTTAGTCTTTAGCCTTTCAAATTTTTTAAATTGGTCTCAGAATCACAGAATCGACCAAGTTGGAAGAGACCTCTGGGATCATCGAGTCCAACCTTTGACCTAACACCACTGTGTCACCTAGACCATGGTACTAAGTGCCACATCTAGTCTTTTCTTAAACACCTCCAGGGATGGTGACTCCACCACCTCCCTGGGTAGCTCATTCCAATGCTTAATAACCCTTTCCGTGAAGAAATTTTTCCTAATGTCTAACTTGAACCTCCCCTGGCACAGCTTGAGGCTATGTCCTCTAGTCCTGTCGCTACTTGCCTGGGAGAAGAGGCCGACCCCCACCCTGCTACAACCTTCTTTCAGGTAGTTGTACAGAGCAATAAGGTCTCCCCCTCTGCCTCCTTTTCTCCAGGCTAAACTACCCCAGTTCCCCCAGATGCTCTTCATAGGACATACCCTCGAGACCCTTCACCAGCTTCATCGCCTTTCTTTGGACTTGCTCCAGCACCTCAATGTCTTTCTTGAAGCAAAGGGCCCAGAACTGAACACAGTACTCGAGGTGCTGCCTCACTAATGCTGAGTACAGGGGGACGATCACTTCCATAGTCCTGCTGGCCACACTACTCCTGATAGAAGCCAGGATGCCATTGGCCTTCTTGGTCACCTGGGCACACTGCTGGCTCATATTCGGCCGGCTGTCCACCAATATTCCCAGGTCCTTTTCCACCGGGCCGCTTTCCAACCACTCTTCCCCCAGCCTGTAGTGCTGTATGGGGTTGTTATGGCCAAAGTGTAGGACCCGGCACTTGGCCTTGTTGAACTTCATACCATTGGTCTCGGCCCATCTATTTAACCTGTCCAGATCCCTCTGCAGAGCCTTCCTACCCTCAGGCAGATCAACACTCCCACCCAACTTAGTGTCGTCCACAAATTTACTGAGGGTGCACTCGATATCCTCATCCAGATCATCAATAAAGATATTAAAAAGGACTGGGCCTAGTACTGAGCCCTGGAGGACACCATTAGTGACCGGACGCCAAGTGGATGCGGTATCATTCACCACCACTCTCTGGGCCCAGCCATCTCTTTCGATATTAGATCTAAAGGATATTTATAAACATTTAGATCTTGCTGAATCCAGGAGATGCAGTCATTAAGATTTCATAACTGGAGTAACTGGAGCTGAAGATCTCTGAAGATCAACCATTATTTTCATCATAAATTATCAAAAATCCACTGAAGTCACCCTTCTCTTGCCATTTACCCCATCAGAAAATGTGGCTTTTACTTTTGTAAGACTGATAACAAAAGTGAAGGACTTGAAAATAATTACCTAGAGAACTTGAGAAGAACTTACACAAAAACAAAGCATTAAAACAACACCTCATGAAATGTAAATATCTTAACTGACAGGTGATGCTAACAGCTTTATAAAAGTTTTTGTTGATTGCATCATTCACCGAAGGGTAAAATCCTGATTCCAGGAAAGCAGACAGATGCTTTGACGTTGATGTTAACAGACTCACAACTTCACTCTCTCTCAGTCTGCTCCTAATATTATTAGCAGTTACTAGTTTCCTAGCACATCCACAGGCTATCTTTCCTTCTGGTATTTAGGGAAGAGCATAACGATAGATAAGAGAGTTTATTATGACTGCTCTGGAAACTGGTATATTTTATTATATTTCCTTATGTATATTTATATACAATTGAAATTAAATGAGTAGACAGAGTATCATGACATTTTATTATAAGCTTAAATTATACACAAGTATTCAAGGCCTGTAATGAGAAGCATTTTATGTTTTAAAAATAAAAATATACTAATTAATGCAATTAATAAAAATTTTATGTAGCGTGAGAGAACTAAATTCACTATGCACTAAGGTGCCATTATAATAAAATCCTGCTGAACAGAACATCAAGTACATATTTTTTCTGTTGCTCCAGATGACACAGTTATCATCGATGATTTACAATCGTTATTAAATAGATGCGTTTCAGTAATTTATAGATGCCAAATAGTCTGCATGTGGGACATTCAGATGAACATTTTACCATCCTTTAACAGAATGGAAACAGCTAATAAATAAAGGTCTGGCTATGCTAATTATGCTTCTGAGAAAGTCTACCAATAATCACTTTTTCTTTGACACTTAGATTCAGATTTAAGAGGCTGCAATATCCAGTAAGAAGTAGGGGAGGATCTTCTATGAAAAGAAAAGCTGCAACTTTCAACAACTTTTCACACTATTGTCATTCATTTTCTGTCAGGAAAAAAAAAAAAACAGCCTGCTACACTGCTTTGCTTAACCTTTGTGCCAAGTGAGACACCTGGAAACATTCAGCTGACCCCAAGTACCTTGCTGCAGGTGAGAATCAATCGGCTTCAACAACAGCATGGACTACAACTGGGGTGGTTGCTGCTTGCTGCTATGCAGAGCACCCTTGGAAGAGGGGGACGGGAGGGGCTTTCTGCAGGAGCCAGCTCCCCAGAAAGAGTAAGCACACCAGACTCCTGCACCACAGCCATCATCACCCAATACTCTACAATGAAGCTGGGGAATACAATTAAGATTGAACAAATTTAAAGGAAATTATTTTCCATGTTAGTCAGTAAACCAGAATTGTGAAGTTGCCAAATTTCATCCTGATGCAGATAAAAATACAGATTGCAAGAGTCAGCTTTCAAGAGGATGGAAATCAGAAGTTTATCTTCAGGCCTAACATTTTTTAGTAAAATTACTGTTGTCTTTATCTGAACCAATGCCCCTGGACACAGGCACCTCAATAAAGTTAGAAGTATTTCCAGTTTTCACACTCATTCTTTTTTTTTCTTTACTGATATTTTCATCATCAGCCAAATATTTTCCTTTATGCCTCAGTTTTAATTCTTAAGGGCCCTAATTCAAATCCATTGCAATCAGTGGGAGTCTTTATATAAAGCACTGGGGTTTAAAATGATCCACCTCAGTGAATGTTAACCAGTCTTAGTCTCCTTAGTCTTTGGTATAGTACAAAAGCTGTCTTTGGCAGATGTTTCTGGCATAAATGAAACTTTATGGGGACTCCTTTAAGAACCTCTGCCAAAATGATTTCTAATAGAAACTTGAAATTAATTGAATAATTGACAAATTACAAAATGCTTTAGCATCTATACCAACTATTTAGAGAACACTGTTGCCCTTGAATTAGATCACATATTGTCCAAAGCAAGTCTATAACACAATTCAAAGCTAGATAACTACCTAGGTTTTTTGTTGCCTACTCAAGACAGCTTCTTTGGATGGGGTGTTTATTTTATCCAAGGGTGGATTTTTGTGTTCCAAATGTATTTTGGCCATAAAAAAGAGGTGGTAAATACAGGTTTGAACAACATGTAATAATGCACCTATAAATTCACATCAGCGGCATTCACAACTGCCTTTATTCCCAAAGTTAGCTAGGTGACTTAGAAATAATTTACATGGAATATTTTAAGATACCTCTGCCTAGGAACCACATTCTTGGTAAAGTTCCGTCTTTTTCCTAAGGGAATCAAGTACCCAACCTCTTTGTTCAGGAACTCACTGGTGTGTACGAGAAATAATTGGTTAAGAAAAAGAAATAACTAGGAAAGATAAGAGATCATGAACTGAGCATGCATCCCGTGCTCAACACAAGCAAGAATAAGTGGACAGAAAAAAAGAAAACGAAGATAGTCACAAAAGGGTCCAAAACTGAAACGAAAAGTTTCCCCATTTTTATTACATCTGTATTTTAGATTTAGATGTATTTAGCAGTTAGTGAGCAAACTGTAATGGACATTGACTTATCTAAAAGAAGTCCGTGCTGCAGGTATGAAAAGCACAAAGTACTAAAAAACGCTGCATGTTACTACAAAGCTGATGCAAGCAATTTTGTCCGCTTCAGTTCCAGGTGATACAAAAGCTACTTCTGGAAAGTATTCCCAAGTGCTCCGAAACACAGTATCCTTTTGTTCACTTAGGAAAATTATTTTCACAAAACATGAGCCAGAGGCCTTCATCCCTTTTATGCTTGCCTCTACTCAGGTCCTTCCAGCTTTCACCCCAATCTCATTCTGTAGTTTGTTATTATACCTATTAAATACTCCAGTTACTATGAAAGGTGAGCTCTTAAAAAGAATTGTCACTGAACCAACAAAATAGTAATTTCTTGGTCTGCATGCAAGCAAAGCAGGGTAGTGTTAGGCAAGGTTTCTTTCACAGGCAGTGTATTGTGAAGGCAATGGTGGCAGTGCTGGAATCCACTCCTCAGCTCCATCAGTTCATTTTTTTCAATTCAAATGAAAAATTAAAGGCTGGCTACAAAGCAAGCTATAAGGTGCATCTCCAGGGTGTATCTGACTACGGAACTTCTGAACCAGTGAATAGTCACAAGGTTTCCAGAGATCAGTGTCTTGTTTACGCATTGTTCAGGAGTGCTGACAGCATGCAATTATTCCTACTGGAAGAAGCTACTGTTATATCAGGTGCTCTGATTGATTTTTTTTTTTTTTTGGTGTAGTATAATTTTATGCCCACTGTGTGCAGATGCCTGATGCTATGTACTTTGTCTTGGAAATCAACTAGCAAAGAAAACAACAAATACCCAGCCAAATGTCAGCCACTGTGCCCAGTCCATTTGGAGTTTTTTGCTGCTCAGATGTGTGAATGATTTCCATCTGTTCCTATGTGAGATAAAGATTCAGAGCTGCTGGCACTGGGGAGCCTTCTTTAAAAAAGCCAGCCTGTGCCCGGGCAGCTTGTCAGCGTACATGGATACGAGTGCTCCCAAACCTACATAACGAGCGTGGTGAAAGCTGTCCATTACAAACCAACGGGCCTCTCATTCCAATGACTATTCATTTTCCAAATAAAAATTTAACCACTTTTGAATCTTGGTGACACAGTGTGATGCACTGAGTCAGGATGCTAGTGTTTGCCAGCTGGGGGATGGACAGCTGTGCCAACATAAGCAACTACAGGAGTCCTCCAATGTCCAGCATTGCTGTTTACACACTGAACATGAGTGTACCTAAGACTCAACCTTAGATCCCTGTGGTGAAACAGCAACAAATCTGCCTGATAAAACAGAGAAGATTTTTCTAGTGCCTTACTGAGATGTTACAGCAAGTTTCCTATAGACCAAACTTGTGTTTTCTTTTGCCTGTACTTAACATACTTGCAACCCTACTGGCTAGGTTAGCCACATACAGCTGCCTGCATCAAATAAAAATAAATAAATAAAAAAAAAAAGTAGCTGTAAGTACTACTGTGAAGGATATTCATTACAACTCTATACTTGTTCCAAACTCCAGTTTCTGAGGACTATTTTCAAAACTCATTCTTCTCCTTACTCAGGCCACAGCTCATAGTACAATGTGTTTTCAGCAACAAAAGTAGTTCAACCTTGTTCCTTTTCAGCTCCGTGCACCCTCTGCCACCTTTTATTCTCCCAGCCTATATCAAATAAAGAAATCAGATTGTACACATAGAAACACACACACAGACTCCTCACCTCTCTTTTCTTCTAACACAATTTTCATTTCCCAGTACCATTCATAATGCAGCCACGCAACCAGTTGTGCCAGCAAGGCTAGGCAAGAATATCTTAAACATTGCCACTGAATTATAACTGAAAAAGTAGAGCCTTCAACAAACTAACAACGATTTATAGTACCACAGAGCCGCTTACTAGAAAGAGCTGCTGTAAGAAAATTAAGGAACAAAACCTCCCCGTGTCCTTTCAGTCTGCCTTCTCACGAGACTCTGTGTACCTGAAGCACCTGAAGAAGAGACCACAAGCCCAGAAGTTCACTATGCTCTATCAGAGTGTTTGCCAAGAGGCATTATTACTTACAAAACTGACCTATACTCACTTATACCCAGGATAAGTCAGGTGAATTGAAGGTACAGAGCCAGCAATGCTAAGAGAGAGGTTCAAGTGGATGAGCAACACGTGAACAAATAGAGCAAAGCACACCACTTCATAAGCCGCAGGACTCTTTCCCAGGGTTCTACAGGCTCATGCTGACATCTGTCTGTATAGCTGCAGTGTGTTTCCTTTTCCCATTGTTTCACTCAAGTGAACTATCAACACCCCACCATACATATATTACACTATATGTCTAGATCAAATCATATGTTATTTAATGCTGTATTATAGATATGGAGATCCCAATTCAAATATTCAACTCCAAGCACAATTTAGAGCTGTGAGTAAAACAGGCTTTAGGGATCATCTTACGCCATAGAGCCTGCTTAAGGGGTTATCAACCAACTACCAGAAGCCCCATATGCACAGGAATCAGAGTTTATGAAACCTCTGTGTAAGTGTTGCTACTAAGACATGCTCCTGAGGGGCGGAATCAGTTTCTTGCAGCACCTATAGTTTAAGTGGCTAAACTATTTACCTAGTAGGTCTAGAAAAAGTAACTGTCTCATTAATGAAAGAGGTTCCTCCCATCCTCAAACTGTCCCTTTAAGTAGCTACATGAATATTCCTGACCCTGAAGTACATTCATAGCTACCTACTCAAGATACAAAGGAGTTCAAATAACTAGGGATTAAAGAAAAACCAAGGGATGAGGAACAGGGTTTGAATGTGTGGAGAGGGCTACACAGGAAAATAAAGCTCATACACATACTTTTTCTAGCGGAATAGATATTAACAGAAGATTTTAAAAAAATAAAGTATGCACCTAACTAACTTCATAATTTTCACTTGCAATACCATATGTAATAGCTTTCCCACTCCCAGTCTCTAAACCAACAAAGGTTTACTGTAAAGCAACACAGTACTGTGTCCAAGCACTGAACCTTACATAATCCAAATCTCCTTGGGGCTGGGATGATGATATCAAAACCCTATTCAGTCCCTCATTCTTGAGAGCTCACCAGGCTGCTGTGGCCATGTTGCATATTGTACTCTCCAGTGTCCATTATTTTAAGGTGGCAGCTCAGTTTCGCTCATCACTCCAGCTTTCTTTGTGGTGAAGTGCTCTCCACAAAACTTTTTAGCCCAGCTACCCCCAAAACGCTCAAAATAATTTAAACTATTGAGATATCTAGCTGAAACACACTCTTCCTTCAACTTCTAATCATTGTAATTTAGCTTGCTATGGAAGGACAGGTGAATGTACAGGCACATGACAAAAGTTTCCTCAACATCCTAGCATGGTTTTGCCATTCTTCAAAAAGTCTGAGAAAGAAAATCTACACAAACAAACAAAAATCTGGAGCTCCTCTGATTCATTTTCCACACTAAGGCTACAATATTCTTTCCCTTAATATTGACTGGACCTGAAGTAAGAAGAGGAGTTTCTTCTCCTTACAAAATTCTCACTTCTTTCTGCTATCACACCTTGAAATTTATCTTTGATTTTCTAATATCATGGGTCAGAAACCAAAGAAGAGAACATGAACTTATCACAGGAATTTCTTAGACATACAGTTCAGTCCTTAAATAAAAATCCCAGCAGGATACAAGTCTAAAGATATAGAAAATTCTGAACAAAATCACTGTCATTACTCCTTGAGTCTGTGCATGTGGTTAATGCCTTAGATGAGGCCAAGTACTTCCCACCTCCACTGTGCCATTTGGAGTCTGTTTTAGCCATAAAAGGGTTTCACTGACTTAAAGAACATTTCCAGTTTAAGATGGCCTGACTTTATTGCTACACCTGCAGGTCTGAGTGAATTTCTAGGCATCCCCTTTGTCTCCTGGTTTTCTAGAGATAGTACTAAATACAGGTGTATTAAAAATAGAGCTTGCCTACACCTAGAAGGCAAGCAGTCCTCCAGGTTGCCAGAACCAGCACAGATATTCTAGGAGCAACACCATCAAACAACAGTTTCCCCCCCAAAACACACCGTGGAATCTAAACATGCATTACTTCATGGTAGGTCACAGCTGTGAGCACATAACTGGTGTGCTACCCATGTTATGCTTAAATAAGGTACTAACTACATTCTCATGAGAGTTAGAGACAGGAAAGAAGCGATTGTCTATATACGAAAGTGAAAAATACTGATTTCTTTCACACAAGAAGGTGCTAGCATCCTCCTCTTATACATCATCTGCTGGAAATCTTGCAACCGTCATTTAACTCCAGTGACATTCAGGCATAAGAAAAGGAACATAAATAATTGAGCAAATCAGTTAGGAGCATGGGGGGTCTGGATGGAATATTTTGTCCATCTCAACCTTTTTCAGTCTTGCCTTTAGCCTGGATTGAGTCCAAAGGCAGCTCTTCTTTCATTGATCCACAAGTCTCTTCTGGAGAAGACTACATTCCACGTTGGCTGTTTATTTTTGACTGCAAGCTTCCGAGTTGCTGTCAGAGAGCTGTTCCTACCCTGCCTGGGACACAGTGGTGCAGGAGGAAGTGATTGCTCCATTTCTTTATTATTTCTTGGGCATCTCTAATGGGATAGCGTTAAAATGATGGCTCATCTGTCCTTGTGAGGTACTGAACTACTCCAGACACTGTTGGTTTTCTTGTCTACAAACCTATACTTGCAGAAAAAACTCTGAAAATTAGAACTTTGGGCTTTACTTCCCAAAACCATATGCAAACTTTTGTGTCACTCCGTGCTACTACGCTGCACCACAGCAAAATTTGGTATTGGAGTTTTCCAGAGGCTTGCCTGCCTTCCTCCTATTCCCAGAAACTGAGAAGAAAAATGAAGGATGAATCCAAGAGAGTAGTTCCACAGGGAGGAAAGGTTCAAGCTTTCCTCATCTTTCAGTGCTCCATCAGTGCCCAGAACAGCCTGTACTGCCAGTTACCTACCTGCAGTGGGAGGCTGACAAAGCTGAAATTTCTGTTCTGGCTATGCATCACCTTATGGAGTGTGCATACATTTACACTGTCATGCAGGAAAAAAACCCACAATCATAAAATAACACATTCCCCAACTTCAGGCAGCTTCAGACATCAGTGAATCCAGTAGTGTTCTTCACAGCCTGCCTAAACAGTACCCAGATTGCTGTTGTTTTCCTGCTGCACTCAAAGTCATTGTCACAGCTGCAGCGTTAAATAGCCTGAGGGCCTGTAAAATCCCGCTAATATTTTAAGCTCAAACCAAAAGTTTGAGGTCAGGGAGATTTGCTGTCAGGGTGCCAGGATTCCCTTGAAAAAAAAAAAAAGATATCTAAAAAAAAAGAAAGAGGATTAAAGGAGAGGTGCCAAAGGCTTGGAGAACAACTACGAAGGCAGTAAAAGCTCATTCTCAGAAGGAAAAGAACTGGTGGAGAAGAAAGAAACAGAAACAAATGCCATTAAGATTGCTCACTTTGGATGACTAGACCTCAAGGAAACCATAATAGAACAGCTTTGTTGCCTAGATCTTGTAGTAAGAAAAAGGCCTGGGTCACCGTTTCCAAGGGATAAGAGGAATAAGGAAAACAAAACGCTTCAGGTGTTTAAGCATTCAGATGCTTAAAGATGTACAAACTATAAACCCTGGTCTGACGAAACAATTTATGAGGGACAGAAGAGGCTGGACAAGTTCATTTCAATGAAGATTTGGAGGGGAATTCAGATGACTGAAATTATTCCTCTACTGTTTAAGAAGTACCTTAAAATGAATATAATGGGGTTTTTTCAACATAAAATGTCACATTAATTACCTTATATTTAAATTGTTATTACAATTTTTATTCCTTTACTTTCATTAAAAATACCTTGTTGACAAATAAACATCCAGTTCTTGAGCAGCACAAAGAAAAATATATTCATCACAGAAAGAGTCCATCATTTGTAATATAATTATCCCTACTAAGATACTGATCAATGACAGTTATCATAGATAAACAAACTGCAAATACCTAGATGGCTACAGAAAGCATTATTGGAACTTGCTAACAGATTCAACTGTTGAAATTTCTGTGTCTCACTGACTATTTTGATCATATTTATTTTTCTTCTACCCATGCAACTGACTAATACAATTTTATGGCATTAATTTAGCATAAATAAAGGGTTTTCTAGATATCACTACCCTTTATACTTCCTACCAGAAGCATCTGAATTACAGTTGCTTAACATGAGCTTTGCTTTTTTCTAAATAAATTAAGGCCAAAAGTACTATGGTGGTCAAAACCAAACAGTATTTGAAGGTAAATCTTTCCCCACAATTCTGTATGCCAGCCAGTATCTCAGTTTTGATGGAATGCCACATTTCCCCCTCTCTCTCACACAATTTTCTTCTGCCTCTAAAGGCTGTGGACAGTATCATCCTTCCACCTTCCTCTTTTTTTTTTTTTTTCTCCTCACCACAGTGGATCATGACATACTTTCCCAGCATATCCTTCAGAGCCAGCCTAGCCCTTTGCATACTCCTGAAAAGCAGATGGTTGATGCTTTTTCTCATCTTGTTTCAAAGTCATCATATAGTCCTAATAATAGTAGCCCTGATTCACTGCCAAATGAAGGCCATGGAAGAGCTCTTATTAGGTTCAGGAAGCATCAATACTTTTTTCCATACTCCTGAAATTTCACAAGAAGTCTGAAATACATAATGAACTCCTAAAGTGGTTTTTTCCTCCCTTTCTCCCCACTTGCATTTTTGTATCACTGAAGATAACAGCACAAGATGTAGATTAGTAACCTGAGATTAGAACTAGCTAGTTCACGGCTATCTGCCTTTAACTAGTAAGCATAAAAAAGGCTGGTTTATGCCAGCTTTCATTAATGCTACTGATCAGGGATAGTGCTGCTCATTGCAGCAGAGAATTCCTGATGTGAGCAATTTCTGAGTTGAGATTGGACAGATAAGAAGTTATCCAGAGCTCTGCCAACCTGTGGATACATCCTATCTTTCAATGAATAAATAAATAATGTTGATTGATGAGCTGAAATGAAGATACTTAATGCACTATTTCCTAGGGACAGAAAACAACTTAAGTCACAATGTTCTAATGAATAAAGATTTTATAATCTAAATAAGCACATGCACCTCCACCAACACTTCTGTAGACTGAATAGCAGCATGCCTCAGATTTGAAATATCTAGATATGCATGGTTTTCTTCTCAATTGCACATTTTGCAAATGCATCAGTGTTGCCATGTCCCACCAAAAAGGACATCCTCACACCAATACACTTTTATGCCTGATATTAGACCTCAATATCTGGATAACGTAATTTTATTAAGGTAAATATATAAATAGACATAGCTTTCCACATCCTCCAAACAAGAAAAACCGAAAAACCCTATGCATACAATCTGGTACTAAAAAGGGAGCAAAACTTGGCCCTAGGCAGAACAGATGCACTTTGAAGCACCCTCCAGAGCTCGCTCTTTCTTGGAAGTTTTCTTCCTTTATTTGAAGCCCCTCTAAATGAAAGAAACATTTATTGCCAATGCCCCCAAAGCGCTAAAAGGGAAGGATAAAGGCTCTCAGCTCTAGGGTGCTTTATATTCTGTTCTCCAGTCAAGATGGGGGAGTAAGCTTTGTTCTCAGCAACGTCAAATACTTGGCCCAGGCTCTGAATACAGTGCTAAAATACTAAAAAGCCTGTCCATTCTTCTGGGGAAAAAAACCCACAACAAAACAAAATAAAAAAAACAAAATGCCAAACCCACAAAAACCAAACAACTGCTAAGTGTGCTTGTGAATGATATGATTTTAAAAAAATAAAATCAACCAAACAAAAAAACTTTAAAGAAATAAGAGCAGCATTTCAGCTGTTCCAACAATAATTATAATTGCTCCTGCTCTGTTTCATTCTTCCTTTCCCTCACTACCACCATGGTCAAGTTCTGGAAAAAAACAATCCTATGAAAAAGATGCCCTTAAGGTCAGTGTCTGATGTGGTGCTCATTCAGTCTTATTTTAATCTAAACAAAATTTCTGGCTTGAGCAAGCTATTTACAGCTGTAGTAGGTGGTTTTGGTTTTGTTTTTAAGAAGCAATAAGGTTATTTCTGATGTTCTATGCTTCCTTGTTTCTGGTCAGAAAAAAAATTTGAACAGACTCCAAACTTAAGACGAATGAAAGCTAAATTGAGGCTGTAAGATAATCCTTTGTCTATATACTTGAATATTGCAGGCATATAACTGTTAGCAGGATCAAGCCCTAGATAGTTTGAAGAGTGCATCATCATCAGAATGTCAAGTAGGAACTCCCAACTTAAGGAATATTGACTTGTCCTGAAAAGGTACTCAGAGGTGACTTTGTCTAACATTTAATCTACACTACAACCATGACTTCATAGAATCATAGAATGGTTTTAGTTCTGAGGGACCCTAAAGATCATCTAGTTCCAACCCCCCTGCCATGGGTAGGGACACCTTCCGCTAGACCAGGTTGCTCAAAGCCCCATCCAACCTGGCCTTCAGTACTTCCAGGGAGGGGGCATCCACAACTTCTCTGGGCAACCTGTTCCAGTGTCTCACCACCCTCACAGGAAAGAATTTCTTCCTAACAGCTAATCTAAAACTACCCTCTTTCCGTTTAAAACCATTACACCTCATCCTATCACTACATGCCCTTGTAAAAAGTCCCTTTCCAGCTTTCCCATAGGCTCCATTCAGGTACTGGAAGGCTGCAACAAGGTCTCCCTGGAACCTTCTCTCTCCAGGCTGAACAACCCCAACTCTCTCAGCCTGTCTTCATAGGAGAAGTAATCCAGCCCTCTGATCATCTTCATGGCCCTCGTCTGGACTCATTCCAACAGCTCCATGTCCTTATGTTGGGGTCCCCAGAGCTGAATGCAGTACTCCAGGTGGGGTCTCACGAGAGCGGAGTAGAGGGGCAGAATCACCTCCCTCGACCTGCTGACCATGCTTCTTTTGATGCAGCCCAGGATATGGCTGGCTTTTTGGGCTGCAAGCGCACATTGCTGGCTCTGTTGAGCTTCTCGTCAGCCATCACCCCCAAGTCCTTCTCCTCAGGGCTGCTCTTAATCCATTCTCTGCCCAGCCTATATTTATGCTTGGGATTGCCCCAACCGATGTGCAAGACCTTGCACTTGGCCTTGTTGAACTTCGTGTGGTTTGCACGGGCCCACATCTCAAGCCTGTCAAGGTCCCTCTGGATGGCATCCCTGCCCTTCAGCATGTTGACTGTACCACACAGCTTGGTGTCATTGGCAAACTTGTTGAGGGAGCACTCAATTCCACTGTCTGTGTCACCGTCAAGGATGTTAAAGAGCACCAGTCCCAATACCAACCCCTGAGGAGTGCCACTTGTCACTCGTCTCCACTTGGACATCAAACCGTTGACCACAACTCTTTGAGTGTGACTATCCAGCCAATTCCTTATCCACCGAGTGGTCCATGTCTCTCCAATTTAGAGACAAGGATGTCACGCGGGACAGTGTCAAATGCTTTGCACATCAGTCACTCTTTCCCTATCCACCAGTACTGTAACTCCAACACTTCTTTGGAACAATGTAATAATTTTTATTGAAATTTAGCAGGAGGGAAAGAGGGCTCAGAGATACACATTCCTTGTAAATTTCATTAAAGTTAGCTGCTAGACAAAGGAAAAACATATTTGTGCAAGCAAGTCTTCCACCCATACAATGTTTAGGGCACATAAGAGTGTAGGGACCTGAAATACTGCATTAAGGCAAAGATGAAGTAATACAAGTCATTTTTATGCCGATGTACAGCTGCAGGATACCTTTAGCCAATTTCACCTCCTTATATTTAGTTCAGCTTATAGTTGTTCTTCACAGTTTGTGCATTTGTTTTTTGTGAAATTATTTGAGAGCTATTTCTTACCTCTACTTAATGAATAAATAAATTCCTTAAAATTTTGATATATGAATACGAAATAGGAGGAACAATCTTTAACACCCCATTCATATTCCTTTGATTTCAATATATAAACTCCATTTCCTTAGTAAGTTATTCTCACTAAGTTATTCTTATTGATGATAACAATTCCACATATGAACAGTATTGAGGTTTTCTTGAGCCTTACTAACAATGTTTCTTGTTGGACTAACATCCAACAGCAATGAACAGTAACCTTAGAGCCTTCTTTCCTAAAGCCTCTTTTATGTGTAGTATTTTCACAATTAAATATGTGCTAAGGCATTCCTACATGGGAAAAAAAAAAAAGAAGAATTCTAAACACCAAGAAAGTGGTTTGCCACACGTTTTCCTACATTGCAAGACTCCTGGAAAATCTAGGTCTTGTAATTCTGGATAGATTTAGAAAGCTTACTGCTATCCTCTTCAATATAACCTCCAGGTAAGTCTCTATCTAGGAACTAAATGAAGGATTTAAAAGTTTTATCCACACTTATCTAAAGAAGGAAGACAACAGAAAGATTCATAAGGGGTGGGGTAGGAATGTAAAAAGGAGCTTTACTGCTACATAGTGAAACTAAGTAAAAAACCTGAAAAAACTCTCATCAGGAGCTTGGGAGCTATAGACCAAATGTGTACAGATATTTAGTCGTTATTTCAGATCCCAAATAACTTAACACTGGAAGTCAGCCCTACATGCAAGATGATGGGGTTTTTTTTGTGAAAAGAAAAAAAAAAAAAACAGAAACACAAATATTTTCAACCCTGAAGTCAACAACTTTTGGGATATAATAAACTTTCTCTAGGTGAAAGGGGAGTGCAGCCCCTGTAGTCCGTAGGATTCTTTGTTTCCACAGTCTATTAGCTAGTGCAAAGCCTGGTGGTAGTATATATGATTTTAAAACTACAATCAAGTTTCCAGTAAATGCACCTCACACGGGCTGAAAAAGTCCCACAAAGCAAACCAAATTGAAGTCCAAAATTGGTCTAGATTCAATCAGTGGCACACAAGTAAAAGGCTCTGTAGTTCACCGGTAACACCTTAAGGTACTGAATCATCTAGTAATTGCTAATTTATCAGTAGAAGATATCTCCAATAAAAGTACAAAACAGCATGTCAGAAGAATGTTGAGATTGCAAATGAACTTGTAACTCAGCAAAATCTACATTAAGGCTGCCTTTTTTAGTTTCAATGTGCTCCTTTCTCCTGAGATTTAAGAGGTAGACCTAAAAGTAACATGTTGACAGCAACATTTGAATCTAAGACTTTCACATTGACAATGCAGTCACTTAAGCTAAAGAAATACGTGGCAATGAAGATACCCCTGATACTGCAGTCAACCTATGTGTTAAGAATTGAATGAATTTTCCAAGAGAAGGTAAAGTGTTGTTTTGGGTTTTTTTCCCAAAATGTAAGTATGAACATTGTACACATGCAGCTAGAAAGGAAAAGACTAATGGTGAATCTGAAAAGAATACAGTCCTCCATAACATTGTGCTTGTTCGTTTTGCAAGAAATTTTAAGTCGAAACTACAAACATGTGATATTGGCCACCAGATGACAAACACAGTCCCTGGAACTTGGCAAGACTAGTATCTGTAGGTGTCCACATGCATGAGTGGTCACATTCCTCAAAATGAGAGTATATTGCATAACTGAGGGAACAGCTACTGTTTGGTAGAAGGAAATACGAGAGCTTTTTCAAAATGAATAGTTTGAAGCCATGCTGGTGCTCTCCAACCTGATCAGCTACTCTGACAAGCATCCAGATCTATGTAGAACTGGCTTCATCTTTCCCTTAATATCCTAGTCAGTAAGGCAAAAGGCATATCTGCTATTCTCTTCCCCTCATTTCCCCTTTAACTTAATTTTGCATCAGCTGCAGTCTTGAAACAAGCTCTAACAAATGGGCTGTCCATCCCTCTATGGGTCATAAGCATGGACTCAAAGTGTGTGTCATATATCTACATATAGATATCTTCATCCACATCTACTGATACACATCTGTTTTGAGCGCCTCCATGCTTATGTCTTCAGTGAGAAAGTGTCTCTTCTAGAGGACAGTCCTTCTAGAAAGTGAATCATATCACTGGAAATATGATTTAATGTACTTTGAGGAAATTTCTCAGAATAACATAATTCAAAAAGCCATACTTTTACCTATGCCAAGATGGAGTGGTGGTTTATTCAGCAAGCTTTATGTATGCACCCGCAGAGGAAAATCAACAGTGCATATTTTAACATCTGTAAATGTTTAGTCTAAGTCAAGATAATTAGGAATCATTTTTCTTCATTGAATACTTTTTAACAAGCTATTTGAAACTTAAAGTATGTTTTTATTTTTGAAATGTCAAGAACTCTAAAATGCTTAAAAAAACCTTTTCCACACTAATTTATATTTAGGGTCAAATTAGAAGTAGCAAGTAAAGTGTTACAAAATAAAACTACTTAAAGGCACAGTGATAAATCAGTCACCTTTAAACCTACTCTCATAGTGAAAGTGCTAAAAGAGAAGATTAAAGCAGGAATAGCTCCGTGTGAAGAGGAACTAGAAGTTAATTTCTTTCTTCTCTCTTCGGGCCCTTCAGCACTGAAATCCGACCAAGTAAGAGAATATGCTGGGGAGTGTAACTTACATGTTGACAAATAAACCTAAGTATAAATACTGTGTTTAAAACAATATTCAGAGATTTTACTAAGCGTAGCTGATGTATTGCGACGGCAGAAGCAGCTATAAGTTGCATCAGTTTAGAATCACTCTGGTCTCCCAGGCTGCATTACTCATCTCTAAATATGGCTCAAAGTCTCTGCAGAGTGGCAACATGACTCAGGCGACTTCCAGAAGTTCCTACAAAAGGGTAAAATTAAGACTACAAATCAAAAAGAGGTAGGAAGATAGGAAGGAAAAAAAAAACACAAAACAAGTCACACCACTGCACACATTTCTCCTATGGGGAAAGAATGACAGAACTGCATGACAGATTAGTCATGTTGCTTAACACAACACTAAGAGATGCTGAAAAAAATATAAAGTGACAAGAGTGGTACAAAAACCAGAACAAAAGAACAAAATATAAGAAGTGTACTGTAAGCTAATACTGCCATCTAACTCCCAGCAATTCCATATTTGATTTCATCAGCATAACCCTTGACTTTAAATTGCTGTCCTTATCTACACAGAAAGGGAAATTATACTCAGTATGGCTTGATTATTGTCTTCAAAATAATAATTTGTCTTGAATACATGTTGAAATCTCCATACCTCCTCAGCTACTGAGATTAGTGAGGTACAGTAACAGTAAGAAACAGCTCTGTACTGGTAGACATCTCCAAATTAATGAAAAACATCAAGGTATTCCTATACAGATACTTGCATCAGATACTTGCATTTTTACATATACATCTGTATATACAAAAAACCGGTGTCACTTATATTCTTCATTGATGCATATAGTTTGAAAATACAAAATCCTGGGGCTCAAAGTACCTTCAGAAATCATCTTCTCCATCAGGGCTTTCTCAGATTTATCCATATCCTTCCAAAATCCCTGCACAGCTGGATGCAATAATCCAAGAAATGGAAATGCTGCTTCACCTCTCAGCAGCAGTCCAACGCTTTTTTCCAGATGATATTTGCCCAATCAGTCTATGACACAGAAATTCTCTAGGATTCCTCAACAGCGCTAACCTTATACGGAATATCAGCATTCACTGCTAAAGCTTCCTACTGCACCACCTGATTGGGAATTGAACCTTACCTTGGCAGGGTATTCACTCACTTCAGTTACCTGCTATGTGTTACCTGGCAGTAGAAACTAACTGGGCATGAGGCAACATTTCCACCAGTCCTCAGAAAACTCCTACTAATATTGAAATTTCACATCAATACATGTTTTCTGAGCACCACAGACACTGTTGTCTCATATTTCTCATATTTTAGACTGAGTGATTAAAAGATTAACAGATCCCAGGTAAAATACGGATCATATTTTACCGGTGAATCAAACTGAGATTTATTTGAGAAGGCTGTATCCCTTTTCTGTTTTCTATGCCTTGTCCACAGAGACATTAAGGTCTTTGGAGAGAGGAGTAGTTTCTCACTGTAAGACACACCCACCACAATTGAGCTGGTGAGCCTACATAGACAAACCAATAATGTACAGTTAAAGAAAATTGAATTATTATAAATATAGTATGAATTCACATCACAGCATGTTTTTAAGAATCTGTTTCCTTCTCAAACATAATTTACACTAGTAATCAAGTTGCATTCAGTCCTGTAACCACAATTCAAAGACACACTAACCTACGTATTTATGCATCTACCCACCTATCTGCCTTTACAGACAAAGCAGCATAAGCTTTCTGATTTCCAGAACTACTTCCTACAATTATGAATTCAACGTTCTGCTTTCAAAATACAAAATATTGTTTCTGGCAATCTATGTAAAATATAGTTGAGTCTATAACTTTTTTTCAGGTCCAGATTAATTCAAATATCTATGTTCAAAAGCTTAGACTGAACATTTAGATAATTACAGCTGTAATTGCTGAACAGGGTAGAGATAACCTTAAATTACACAGTAGAATTTGCCGGAGATAGATGCTCATGGTATTCCCCATGGACCTATTTTGTAGAACTGTTTCATGAGCACAGGAATACAGATAGTTGTCTAGTAAGAGTTTTCAGAAATACAAAAACAACCTCTTGAGAAGTTTCTAGGAGTTAAGCAAATAAAGTGTTTTTGAAAAACTGCCCACATAAGTCTTGATACTTTTGGAGATGTTACTATACCTGAACCCAATAAAATATAGACATGTATGATATCCCAGAAATCTAAGGTGTAGTTGGTTGTTTTTAAGTCAATGTGAACCAGATGCAGACTGGCTTCACAGATGCATCGCTGAACCACTTGAAGTAATTAAAAACATATACAGCTGCATCATTCAGGTAAGCAACATCAGCTTAGTATCTTCAAAACAGCTACGTCTCCCTAAAGAGATAAGCAAGGATTGTTACTGACCTGCTTTAACCAGGGGCCCTCTTTTCTGCAGGTTTTTTAAGCTGTACATGTCAATATTGACTTGCCAGCTCTTAAAAGTGTAAAAACCTCTCCTATTAGAGGAAAATACCATCAGTAAGTTAAACCAACCGAATGTATATTTTTTCCATCCTTAGACAAGTTAAAATCAAATATGGTTAAAGTTTTTTCTTTGATGAGCAAGAACTGGAAATGCCCACAGGTTTAGAGAGAGCTTCCTATTTAACATAGCCTGCACTGGGACTTCTACTGTGAAAACAGAGTGCAGGTATGTTTGTGGTCTCTGTCAGACTGCTTGCACTTTTCATGAGAGTATGCAACATTTGGGGATAGGGAGACATTCAGGTTTTCAGTGGGTTCTGTCAGAAGAATATGTAAGTGGACAAAAGATATATTCATATCTTCCCTAACTTCAGGCTCACCTCAGCAAATTAAATTGATACACAGATGTCTGCACTTAACTTAGTTTGATATTTATACCGTCTTATTTACTGATTCCCTTTTATCACCATTAATTTGTAGATTATAAAAATTTGTTTCCTGTACTCCATCAGAACACGCAATAAAGGTGTCTTATATTGTCCATTTTCCCAGAGAGACAATCGGAGCTGTTATCCTACTAGCAATGTTGGATGCCTATCTTCTAAAGCGATGAATAGGAAACAAAAGGAATATTTACCTCAAGGATGTCAATTAATAGTTAGTCAGTAGTCTTGGTATACACAAGGCAAAAGTGAATCTGCTAACATATAGTGACCTGGTATTGAAATAGCATTTAGAGTAATATCATTTGTATACATACGTAAGATCAGCCCCCTCCAACTCCTGGACATCACAGCACGTGCACATTAGAAGGCCATCTAGAGCTTGGTTCATGCCATACCCGACATATGAGGAAAATCTAGTTGGCTCTCAAAATCACTTGTCAAAAATCAATAAAAGAAACTAAAAAAAGCTGAAGTCTAAAGGTTAGTACACAAGAAACAGTTTGACAGCAAGATTTGAAGTTTGGGACAGAAGAAAAGAGGAGCTATTATGAATACAGATTCAACATGTCCCTGGTGCTGAGTGAGTCTTGGTCTAAGGTGGTTCATTCCAGGAACTGATACTAAGAAGAGATAAAGCTAGAGAGCTGAATGTGCTAGCTTTTTGAACAATAATTAAGACACTACTAGCCAAATATTATCAATTATCATTACTATTTAATGGCTAATTGCTAGAGTCCACCTAGCCATAGATAAACTGTAATTTTAGAGCCACACAGAACCATTCTATTAAAATTTTTATAGACATCTGCAAAATCTCATGTCTGTGAATGTTTATAACATCCACCTTTCATTTATTAACTTTTTCTAGTAATAAATGAACATACACTTCATAACAGAAAATTGCACTCCAATTGGAAACACAATGAGTTTTAAACTTGTCATTACTTCAAGCCTTTCCTTTGAAAAGAAACCCAAAAAGGAAATGCAGTTTGGTTATTTCAGTGATGGCCATAGCAAGCATTCATTTATCGTTACCTCTAACAGTAATTCCTACACTCCTCAATATTCTCTGCTAATTACCATATGTATGCACAACAGGTAAGTAGAAGAGATTCTCCTATACATCACAGTTAGCTTCTCTTTCTTAACTACCATCTAAAACATGTTTAACTAGCAATGATATTAAACATTTCTTGTTTCTTTTTTATTTTATTTCACTATAATATCCTATGGTTGTATGCAGGAAAGAGTTATACCTTTATCTATCCATTTTTTTGTTATCTAAACTGCACACTATTACATATATAAAATATGGCACATATTGCCAGCTTAGGTTACAGTATCCAAGCAGGAAAGAAACAGCTGGCATATTCTCAGAACCCCATGTCACCATGTTATTTATATTGAACTATACAAATGAGCTGAGATGTTAGAAAAATTAATCAGAAACTGCAAAGGCAGCAGGTGCAATGCTGGAAAAAGAAAAGCAATCAATGCAAGTGTTGCCAGGTTTCATTAAAAAAGAGAGAAAACTATTGATTCTTCAAATTATTACCCAAAGAAGTTATTGTGACAACACATTTGACAAACAGTTTGGACAGTGAAGCAGCTGAGGATAGAAATTAACATTCCCAACTTGTTTAGCATATGAAATATTTTTATTTTACTACCAGCAGCCAAAATAAGAACCACTATAGTAAATTACCTTAGTATTTTGGGTCTGCGACAAAATGGTTCTGAAAATCCACAATTCTTGTAAGAGGAAAAAACAAAGTTTCCATATTTTTTTCAGGATACAAATCAAGTGTCTGGTTTGTTCACTCAGGAGGTAAGTTAAGTTGTTCTCCGAAACATCCATGCCTCATCCTTTTGGCCTGAACCTCAGTAGTTTTGTTGATAGTTTATTGGTTGATTTAATTCATATTTTCCTGTTTAGAGAAACAAAAGTAAATTCTGAGCTGATGGTTTGCCAATCCGTTTATCAATTAATCACTTAACTTCTGAAAAGTTCAAAGCAGACACTGCCTTGCACTGCAATGCCAGGTACCATCATGCTCAGAGCTCAGGGTAAACCATGAGCATCAAGAAGATAAGGGTTGATGAGAATCAATGGCAGTATGAGCAATTCCAACTACACAAACACCTACTCCAAAACAGATTATACAAAAAAAAAGTAGAGAGCATGATTTAGCTCACTAAACTTTAGCAACCTAAAAAATTATTCGTCAAAATCTAACCCATTCGTCTAAACTCTGTATCTATAAAGAATGTAATGGAAAATAATGGAAAAGCTTCTTCCAGAGAATGTTTCATTCTTTATCTTAAAGTTATCATGATCTGCAGAGGCCCATTACTCTTCACTAATTGGAGAAGAAGCCTAGGTGACTAGCTTTGGCTTAGTCGATGAACTTTGCAGGTAAGATGTCCACTGTATTCTTGGAGTGCTATGTGAATGTTTCTTGATCTAGAAGTCAGAGAACACCTAAATGGCTTTTGGATATGATTCTAAACAACAAGGATGAAAATGGCTGAGCAAAACGTCATGGTAAGAAGTAATTTCAATGAAATCTATAAGTAAACAGAAGAGTTAATAACCCTCAGAAGACAAAGGATAAGCAACAGCATAAACATCCTTGTTTTCAAGTAGATATTTCAAGCAAATCATCCTCTTATAGAAGAAAGGTGAGAAACATATCAAAAGATTAATATGGCTAATAAGGAGTTCTGCATTGACCTCAAAAATAAGAAAGCATACAGGAAGTGGAAAAAGTCAGATTCTTAAGGGCACATACACAAATGGAGCATAAGCATGTAGGGACAATTTAGAAAAGGGCAAAGCAAGGAGTTGCTCCATAAGAATAAAATTAAGTCATTGAAAACAAGTCTTCCTGTTGTCTCTTGAATCACCAGTATCAAAGACTGACCTTGAGGAAACAGAAACATCTAACTGGGCTTGTTGCATCAATGGAAAGACCAATTGTGATAAATTGTCTATTCCAACTAACAGAATGGGAATAGAGCAGGAAAGAATAGGACAGCTGAATAAGTTCCTCCATCAGCTCTGCTTGGTGAGATCACTCAAGTATACTTAGAGTCCTACTTGCTGATGAAAATTATGGGAAAAGGGCCATAAGATCAGTAAGAGTCTCATACTCACCTGAAATGTCTGATCCAGATTTGGGTGCTGAACTTCGATAAGAACATGAGCTAACTGGAGAAGTCAAGATGAGAAGTAAATTAATAATCAGAGGTCTACAAAAGCTCACCTAACTGAAAATATTGAATGAATCTAGTTTACATTAAAGAGAGAAGAGACAGTACAAACATGGTTTAAATAAATAAATGGCTTCTGCAAAGGAGGGACTAATCTGTTTTCCTTACCTGTAATGGATAGGACAAATAATGGGCTTACATTACAGCATGAAAGATTCAAAATAAAAATTAAGAAAAACTTCTGGGTAAAGAAAGTGAAACACTAGAATAGATTGCCTGGAGAAGTCATGCAATCTGTCTAAAGGTCTTTAATAAAAGGCTAGATAAATATTGATCAGAATGACACAGGGAAAAGTATTCATGCTTGGAGGCAGAGGGACAGGTTAGATAAATTTAAGTTGCTCTGGGTTGAAACTCTTCAAGTCTATGTTACAAACTGAGCTAGTATAATAAGCATAAGACACTGGAAATTTTCATTACTGAGAAGAAATGCATTATAATCAGCATTCAAGTACCCTGAAAAGAGAGCTGACTGAGGACACCTTCTTGCAGATGTATGTTTTGGACAAATGTAACAATTGGTGTATTTCAGAAGAATGGTTGAGATAGCTTAACAAGACAAGCTTGCTTCCATCAAATTAATTCATTGGAAATATAAATAATACAAGCCAATTTGAAAATTGACCAAGTAGAAAACTATTCTATGTTGTAAGTCTTCATTAAAAGAGTCTGTATTGATATGCCATAGCCCAAGCTCATGCCTAGGTAACCAAATACAGCTTTCTCATTGAAATATATACATAGACATAGTGCCACAACATAATCTGTTCTTTTAAAAAAAAAGCAGTATACAATATCAAAGCACACTAACTGGTGAAAAGTTCATAGACTGATCTCAAAAAAGGAGTAAAATAAAACCATCACAGAGTCTGCTTTTATTCATTATTTTCACCATTCATGAAGATTACTATATAATCATAAAATAGTTGTTATATAACTCTTCTGTATAAAATTCACAGAATTAATAGAATCATTAAGCAACAGAAATCAGAGGGAAGGTATACGTAACAGTAAAAAGCACTCAAAGAGGGACCCGTTGCATACAGTGGTTTTATAAAGCAGGCAAATTTAACTATATACATATAGAACCAAACAAAGCAAAACTATGAGAAAAAAGAGTGGGTCTGTCCTTTGAAAAGCAGTCACTGAGGAAAAAACCTCTGCGTCACTTTGGACGCAGTCTCATTTGTGCTGCGTGTGAGAAAAGAAAATCAGACACAGTGCATGGGAGAAAAAGCATTTCACAGAATGGAAATTAAGTCCAAAGAATTTAAGGCAGGTGTTTCTAGATGAGCAATATTCTCTGTTGACTTCAAGTCAGCCTTTTGCCAATGTAATACTGAGATTTTGTTCCTTTGTTTTTAAACCAGAGTTTTACATATTGCTTCACAAATGAAGACAGAGAGCTTGTGAAGTGGTATGTGAATACCAACCCAATAGCAGTTCAGCAGGAGCTTGCTTCTCTAGACTGAACTGCTGTCTGGTAACAACCAGAAGAGGGAAAAACAATGCTAGGTCTTATGTTCAAGATAATGCATCTTCTTTGACAGCTTCTGCAGCAGCTTTTGAAGTTCTAACAAAATACTGTACTGGGACTCAGATGGTGGGTGGTAGATAAGAGACTTGTTATCAGTGATTATGTACATTTTCAGTCTGAAATATTTTGAGGCTTTTTCGCACAAAGATGATTCTGTTAAGGTTTTGAGGCAAAAAGAGGAACCATCCAAAATTAAGATAAATGACTAATACAGTAAGTGAAAAGAATTAAGAGAAAGAAATGGTGGTTGTTCAAGCTAGTGCAGAAACAAAACAATGGATACAGTATATTCATTTATGTAATTGGTTTGCTGTCCTGGAAACTGAATTTTTAGAACTAACTAGGTCAAAGAGAACCAGAAGGATTATTTCATTTGAGAAAACATTTATGCAGATGAATAAGCATGAGTTGAATACAGGACTTTCACTGGCAGGTACATTTTCTGTTCTGGGCATCAAGACTAAATATAAGCCAAAAGCAAAGATCTCATAACATTTACCACCAAGAATTACCTCAGATAGAATTATTATGTATTATGAAGGTATTTTAAGATCTCACAATGAAGCACTTCAGCACATTCACAGGAATGCCTGAAGGCTCCCTTCAGCTTTTCATAATGTCTACCTTCTTCTGTTTGTTCTTTTTCCCCATTAAAAAAATACCTGTAAATTAACCATGTGAATGCATGGTGAAACCATGAGAACATACACACCTTCTTTGGCATCCAAATACCTTTATATAGGAATATGTACATGCTAATCAATTTTGAAAAGGAACACCCCGACACTTCAAAAAACAACTCATATGTCTTGACCCAATCTTCTGTTTCAAATATTATTTTCAAACTCTAGTCTTGCATACACTAAGTACACTCTGGTACATGTTTCTATTTTTTCTGTCATTAGTGCCTTGTTTCCTGTTGTTCAGTGGGGTCATCTGTGCAAGGGCACTCAAACGGTAGCAGCCACTCTGCTCATAATTGCTGTTGCACTTTGCTTAATCCAGCCATTTCACTCCCAAGCTGCATCATGAAAGAAATATTAGATGCTGACAAGGAATATAGAGTGCTGTGGCAGAACTGAAGAATGCTAGAAATTAGTGATATGAAAAGAATAAACTAAGTTTACATTAGTAATAAATTTTTAAAAGATTGTGTTCAATGTACACAAAAGACCATGAAACTAGTGCTGAGAAAATATGGTAAACCTGATTTTCTTTTTAGTTTTCTTTAAGCAGCTGTTAGAATTGTTTTGCACTTCCTTTTCTTTAACGCAGTGTTGGAATACTGCTACAGGGCTTTTTATTTATAAATATTTGACATCTTGGATATCCTAGCAATGATGCCATCTCTCATATCCAGAACAAAGGATATCGTTTCCACTCCTGTAATGGCTGCAAACCAGAGGCTGGTTCCAGCTTGTCAGAGATTGTCCTTACTCTGACTCAGTGACTTCCCCACTATGCCTCAGCCTGAGTGCATAACACTATTTCCAGCTGCTGTATTTTCACTTTGATGGATCAGCAGCCAGGGTGGGTCATCCTAGGTGTATGTTACAAAGCCAACAAAGACAAAGAGATTTTGCTTTACGACAAGAGGAAGGCAAGAAAAGTTAGATCACTAAGGAAAATCCATACTGGAAAGAGAAGTAAGAGTTGAGAAGTGACAGGAGAAACATGAAAAGAGTAATTCTGCCTTTATTTGAAAGCAAAAGGAGATACAGAAAACAGGACTCTGAATTCCCTTACCTGTATGGGTGTGATAGATGGAGGATTTTGTTTCAAGTGACATCACTCAGCCTTAAAATGAAATATGGTTTCAGAAAGAAAATGCCATGTTTAGCACAACATAAAACATTTGGCAAATGAAGCTGCACATGGTCAGGAAAGACTGGACAATGTAAAGTTAAAAGAGAAGACTAAAATAATTATTCATTTTATTTCCTGCACCAAGAATAGCATTATGGAAACACATAACCATACTCTAGTAACATTAGAGACACTACTGGATTTTTTTTTAAATGAGTACTTCAACTTCTAAATCCTAAGTAATTATTTTCAATGTAGTTGTTCTGACCTTGATTAGAGTCCTGATGTCAGTGTTATATCCTGCCTGTGGTATCTTTGGTTGTTGCTTTTGCAATATCTTATGTGGAATGCTTTCTGCACCGTTCTTTGCACTCTCTAAAGTATTCCTACTCCACAACTTTTATTCTGTTCTCTTTTAAAATATGAGAAAAACATACTTAAAATCCACACTTGTGCAAGAGTATATTCTTTTACTTTCAAGACAACTTGCTTGGACACTACAATATGCATCCAGCCATCAAAGGGCCATTTTTCAAGGTTATTTTTCATAAGAAAAAGTTTATCTGCTGGAAAGGGATCTCATTTCTGCCTCATTGACTTGTCTTGACCCTTAGAGTATGTATCATGGAAACTGTGCCTTTTGAGTTTCGCAGGTCACCACCACCACAAGTTTTCGAATTGGAATTATTGCTTGAACTGAGAAACATTTTTTGCATATACATCTGAGGCTTCAAATCTTCATTTTTATGGCTGATTTTTTAAAAAAAAAAAATCAGTCTATGAATTCAACTTGTGTTGAATTCCATGCCCAAATAATTTTCTCCCCTCTCCCCCTCTGCTTGCTTTAAAACAGTCAGAAACTGAGATTCTTTCAACCGGACAGCTTTGATGCTATAACTGGACAATTCAGTAGTCTGTTTTCATCAATCTTTTACTCTTCCTTCACATGTAATTTTTAAATTTACCCCCTTTTCTATTCAGCATGTACTATTAGTGTACCTGAGACCATGACACTAGGGATGTTGGGTTTTATTGTAGCATACACAAACTGAGTAGTTCTCAACCACAGCAGACTCCCTTAAATTTTGAACTTGCCCTCTAACACCCTTACCTGCACGCTGACCTCCACGGGTCTCCACTCACCATCTAGCCCAGCCTGATGTTTGCTAGCAAACAGACACAGGCACCCCACAGTCACAGGTCACTCAGGTTACAACACAGACCCTCTGCCCATCTGGTACACCTAACATAACCTACGGCCTCCTGCTCACCAGACAGTCCAACCTGGCAGGCACTTGATACCAAATTGTACATACACAAACCTCCACGGACACCAGGACAGGGGAAAACCACGAACACCCCAGCCCCTCCAGTAGCTGCCACACAGGTCTTACGTGCCATAGTCCCACACCTGTGGCTGATACTGGGACCCCCACCTGCCCCAGTTGAGCAGGACAGGCCTAGGGGCACTTTCATCCCAGTCTGACTCCAGCTGCTGGCCTCATACCCACTCATGTTGGTCCCCCCAGTAGCTGGCAGCCAGTCCTTAAAGCAATCACAGGCAGAGTAGAGGATGATATTACACAGAGATCTAGTTAAGAAAAGATTTAATGAAATAGGACAGACTGCAGTGACCAGCACAGGTCTTGCTTAGACAGGTATATGGACTAGCAACTGTTTATATATTACCAGCCCTTTTCATGCCCCCCTCCTATCTACTCGCCCTCTCTTTGTTCCTCTCTGGCCCCCTTCTCCTAAGAATTTCTTAAATTTTGCACAGACATACATCCCATCCACCCCCCAAAATTATCCCAAATCCTCATATTCCATGTTGTCGTCTTATCAATTACAGAGTCCAGGCCAGACCTCTCCAAAGCTGTGCCTGGAGTTTCTTAATAGCTGTCATTCTCACTCCTCCTTTAATTTCCCATGTCCCAATTTGCAACGTGCTGAGGCACCCACTCGAACTTAAGCCAGTGCTTATTCTAAAAGCACTTTTCCTGGCTGGTTCCATTGTTTACCAGGAAAATGACACAACAGGTCAACCTCCCCCTGTTGTCAAACTGTACAGCCAAATTTACTTCTGGGCACATTTTTTCCTAAGGGGAGAAACATTACCTGCTTTAGAATGTACACAAACCACAAGTGTTTTTACTTAGATATCTTGTTAGATTTCAAGTTACATACTAACCAATTATCAGTCTGCAGCTTCTTCCTTCCCCCATCAGAAGTCATTTGTCTACTTATGCTAAAGACATCACCATCCCAAAGTGACCACTTTCATTCCATCAAGCCACAGAATTTACACAGCTGAATCAGACATATGGTACCTACAGTCAACCAAAACTCAAAAATTCCAAAGACTTCCAGAAATATTTAGTTCAGAAAGTGGTTTTGTTCTATTTTTAAAGAGGGCTCTATTAATAGAATATGATTTCTCAAACCTTCAGTGGGTTAGTAGTAATAACCAAGAAACTGCAATAAACATTATCTGGTGGAAGAACACAGGATATTACAGTCAGGGACACAAAAAGTCGATGCTATTGAAAAAATTAGTTCTGAAATACCATCTGTATCCTAACATTTACACTTTAGGAAATTGGAACAAATGGCAGAATACAGTTCATTGTTGTCATATCCTGTCCCGTCCACTGCCCCTCCCCCCCCTACAATTAAGGAATTTAGTTCTCCCACATAATAATTTTAACCCAAAAAAGCTGCTAAGTTCTCAATTAATCCATAAATATGCCCATTTATTACTCAAAAGAAAAGACTCGTTCAAAACTAAGTCTGCATTACTCTACTTGCCAATATTTCTTCAACTGTTTTTTTTTTAAAAAAAATTAATTTTGTAATACTTCACTATCCTAATGTCATAGTGAAAAATCACTATTACTAAACAGATGATATAATTGTTGTGACATTTCAGACTTGCTTGAAAGTCGCAGGTAAGGGCTGGCAAATAAATCTAAGCCTTTGCAAATGCTAGTCAATAGCCCAAATGCTATGCTTCTGTTTTATCTTTTTTAGAAAAAGATTTTTCAGAGACTATGCTGAGCCTCATCACTTATGCCAATTTTATTGCACTCTTACTTTATTGAGTTTCATTCAATTTAATTTTGCTAAGCTGTAAAAGCAGCATCACATCTATGGTATTCCAGCAGAAAGGAATCTACCATGATCCTTTCATATTGGCTACATGTGGATTACGAGAAGCCACAACTAAGAGGAAAGCAAGTACTCATCTTCCAGCAGAAAAAAATATTTGAAGTTCTTTCAGCTTTATTACAGTCTTTAATTGCATTAGCCCACAGCTTAGTTAGTGTTAGAAGATGCACAAAGTAAGTGTTCTTGTTCCACAAGGGAAGAAAATATTGAAGTACACTGCCTGTAAAAAAAAACCAAACCTCATAGTAATTGGAATTTTAATAAACCTGTTCATTTGAGGAGTAGTTGCCATATTTTAATTATATTCAGTTTGTCATTAAGGGACTTTAAAGAGTACCAATTTTCACATAATTCAAGTAGTTAAAAAGGAAGGGTTCTCAAACGACATTTTTTTTCTTAATTTCAAGAGTGGAATGAAGTATTTAGCTGGGCAGGATGGATGCTAACCATTATAGGCTGTTGTGGGCCAAATTTCTTCCCACAAAGGACAATACAAAGGTTTCATTGATTACAATGTGACTTGCTTTCTTTGAAACAATTTTCAAAAAGGGGATATGAGGAGAATAAGCAATAAAGTCAAGATGTGAAATACTAAACTTGACTTTTTGTTGTTTGCTTCTCTGCTTATTCTCATTATGCAGCCTACAGACAGGTTCCTTCAAAATATGCTACACTAAATAAAATGAATTCATGACATACAAGTCTGCTTTGATTCCCCTTTTCATTTATCAGTAGCCACACTATATCTCATCTTGGCACCTATCTTGTGGTTCATCTCTGTATGGGCATAAGCATGTGTTCATACAGGGTTCGTTACAAGATCAAGACTCTACTTTGCAAAAAAGTCTCCCTTCTTAGTACTAAATATTTTTTTAGATAAGAAAAATCACATTCAAACCTTTAATAGATACATTTCAGGATTTTGAAAATTAAAGTTCCAGAAGTACATCTGGTAGTAAAAAATGGCTGTATTGATTCATTAAGTCTTGAGCATGTTAAAGGAAAAGCAGAGTATAAGTCAGTCCACTCACAATAAAGGAGTAGAGGCACCAGAGCTTGGATTTGAGAATAAAATAAGTTTTGGATTATGTAAGTCATAGTCAAACAATGCCTTATTACTGAACACGATACATAGCTAGGTGACTATATTGTTACTCTCATCCTCTTATCATTTTTCCTTACATTTCCTTACCTATTCTACTAGTATTATATTCCCTAGGTTTGTGGCATTTAGCTTCTGCCACCCCCCCTTAGCACTGACAGTTAAAAAAAAAAAAAGAATTAAATTTAGCAAATTCAAAATGAATGGTTTCTATTACGGGCAACAATATGAGTAATAGAATACAGGAAATCACTAGCAATTTATTACTTGTCTTTTATCGTCACTGAAATATGGGCTGGGGTGTGGGGACAGGAATCAATGGTTCCATGAAGAAAATAAATCTAGGGAATAGATGAATAAAAATTTCAATTAATTTACTATCTCTTGGGTTTAGATGATTGAAATATCATTCAATCTGTAAGGACAGTATCTGATTCCCAAAGTGAACAGTATATAAAGTTGTATAATGGGTACAGGATATATATGAAAATAATGTGCTGCATTGTGTTCTGGATTAAGTCCCTTCTACTAGGCTTCTTCAATCAGCTACTTCACTGATTTTTACATAGCTGGTGTGGAAATGGGAAGTTTTTTTGTACTTGCACAGAATTTTTGAGGTAGATGAGGAAAACAACAACTAGGCAAAATTTTTAAAAGTAGCACAGCCTTCAAAAATCTAGACATGAAACTGTATCCCCAATCTAACAATAGCAAATGCCATGTTTTAGTTTAATTGTAAACAGAATATTAGCATATTAACAATATTCTGTTTACAACTAAACTAAAACATGTAAGTTTGCTTCTGTATCTCCAACAATCCTCAAATCTTGAACGTCAGAGTCAAGGTATGTTCAGCATTTGCTCACATGTACTCTCAACCCCATCCACCCACACTAATCTTCATACTGTGAATCCTTCCTAATTACAGTCCTTGAAAGTGAAATTATTGTGACCAAGTATTTCTTCTTTATTTTTTGACACTGGACATTTTGCACTTAGATCAATTAAATATTTCTTAGTAGTTTAGGTTGATGATATTCACCAAATAAAACTGCAACTCTAGAGCAAAATACCACCTTTTCCTCAAAGCTATAAGCACAGCTAGACTGATCTGTACTGATATTTTTGTCTGGAGGATAGTAGCACACCGGTGGAGCAACACATCATGGCTGCTGCTCCAGTAACGAATCTGATTTTTGGCAACATGTGTGTGTGGTCAGAGTTTCTTTCCCATTCTAGAAGCACCACACCCTCATTTCAGTCCTCTTAAGTTTTAGTTTTACTTCTGCAAATGCAAAGAAAACTGACCAAGTGATCTGTGTCAATTTTTTGACTTGTACGGAACAGAGCCCCAATAACTGGGGAAGGACAGGTTAAACCAGTGAAGCAATGGAAGAAAACAAAAGAGATGAGTTCAGAATTCTGTTTTTTTTATTGTCTATGTTTTTTTTATTCTTTCTTTATTTATATGTCCATTAGGGAAGTTTTGCTCACATGAGATGTCTCACAAGCACAAAGTTTTCCCCTAGTAAAGAAAACTACTAAGCCACAATGAAAATGAAAAACATTTAACCACATCACCTCAAGGCCCTACTACTGAACTAGTATGGAATTTACCTGAATACAGCAAAATAAAGTTAGAAGGTATTGAGTGAGTTATTGAGTCACTGTAAACCCGTTTATGGAGAACATAAACCAGACCTTGTTTGCCTGAACAAAAGAAAAAGGGACAGTTCCTGTTTGTTCAGTTTCCAAACTTACCTTTTCAGCTAAAGTTTAACTCTAAAGGAACTTCTCCCTTTACTTTCTCCTAGTAATTGCATGCCGTCAGCAATTGTTTCTGCCATATTTGCAGCACAGTCAAGAGCACAGCCCTTGATTTGCAGTGCATCTTAAAGGAAATTTCTCTTGTAATGAACAAAAACCTAGCAGTGTAACTTATCTGTGCTTTGAGCAATAACTTTTATTCTTTTAACAATTACTAAGAAGCAGGGCCCTTAATTGCCTCCTCATTTGAATATTAATGGAGACAATTAGTATTATTCAGTAAGATCTGCAATAGCCCACAGATTTAAAAAGCACTCGCTAGCAGATCCTAAAGCTTAGCAACACACAAAAAAAAAATCACAAGCTAAATCTCATTTCAACTACTGTTTTCTGTAATTGTGATGATATTGACTTGAAAGAAATGAGATTGGTAACGAAGATTAATAAACATCTATTGTTGAATTAAAGCATTCTTCTACATGAGCCTGCAAGTTTGCACAAACAAAGATTTCTTAGGTAAATCAACATTGCAGGTCTGAGCTGTGTTCAGCTCTACAATACCAGTGAAATAATAGAAGCTAAAATGGCAACACAACAACATTACCACTAAATATAAGACATATAGCTGGCAACACCCTATATAAATCTCTCCCTCTTCCATGTAGTTTTAATTCAATTCCTTGGAGGAGATTTCATTTCTTCTAAAATTATCTCCAGAACCTTCTCACTGAGTATTATGCCTTGCATTTGTTTGTTCACTGCTCTGAGAGATAACATCATTTAAAGTAAAAAAGCATCCATATAAAGCAACAGTTCTTCTAATGTATGTTTTAGCCTATGTCTTCCGTGCTTTAAAGAAAACCTTCGTGGGGGGAAATCAAGGAAAAATTACAAGCACTAAACCAAAATTTTGTAAACTTGCAGCAGTACCCAATTATTTCAAAGTCAAACAGCTTCTGCAGATAACAATCCTGATGTGTCATTCATAAAAGTCTTTAAGATTGAGAACAACAGCCTCAGGTCTGTTTTCAACTTAAGTTAGAAGTTGTAAAGTGTCTAAGGCCGCTGAATTTCTACAGGCCCCAGATAGAATCGAGAGTACTGACAGTGTCAGCTCTGCAGTGGGCAGTTCTAAGCCCTAAGGTCAGCTGTTCTCCTTTCCACCCTGCCTTGAAAGGCTACAGTTCAACTGCAACCCCTTCTTTCTTCCCTCACACAACTGTTTCCACAAAATTTTAATGTTCTTGTCCAGTCTTACATACATATAGTGACATATTTCTGTATTGCACTTGCAGCTCTAAAAACATGTATCCTTATCATAACCATATAATTCCATACATATTCTAATATGTGCTCTTAAAGAAATTACCCCAAAGACCTATTGTTTTCATCTGTAGCCAATTCAATAGAGCCTGGTTATAAAACCTGGCTTTCTTTTTCTTTTTTAATATTACCTTGAAAATATATTAAAAAAAAAAAAACAACACAACAAGATCCAGGATTCACATGTAAGAAGTCTGAAAAATGGTGGAAAGATATCTGATTTCTGCTGCATCCTACCGAAAATAATCAATATATTCAGCCTAGAAAAAAGAATTAAGAGTCTTTTGAAATATGTAATGCTTATCAAAAGTGCATTATACCCAGGGTTTTAAAGAGAGCAACAGTGTCTTATTACATGAGTAGCCATCAAAGAACTTAATTTTAATTAAGTATTACCATATAGCTTATACTCCTCTCAATGTGAGCAGAAGTACTATAAATGAATTGTTTTACCAACAATAAAAGGAAACCACACACACACAATACAATAAAGGACCCTTATGGGCAAAGAAAGGAACACTTCCAGACAATTCTTGCGCTACATTCGCAAAACATGTTAAAAAGAATTTGCTTTGGAGAAGCATTTTTCTTGTGTAAGAGAGTGAACTTCATTCTCCAAGCATAACAGACAATTCAATTCTTATAGCACAAGCTGCTATAGAACACTACAGCACAACCATGGCTTTCAACTGCAGTACCCTGTCCTGAAGCCACAGAAAACACAGCTGTACAGTTGAGCTGGTAATTGAGAAGATAGAAGATACTAAATAAAGTGCACAGATATTCAAAATTCAAAGCAGTCTGTATCCAACACATTCTTGCTGCATTCATTGGAACAGAAGAGCCCTCACAACCTGGTCCTTCAGTTTAATTGCTTAAAGGGGAGCTGAGTGCCGAGTTCATTAAAAGCACAACCATGAAGAAGAAAGCATAGCCACCTGCACTGCAAGGATATATACGATCCTATACTGATTATCTACAAGACTATTGAAATCCCTATTCTTTTCTTGTTTCTTAGTAATCTTTTGTTTGGGGGATTTTTATTTTTAAAAATTTCATTACAAGCCATCAATAAAACTAAGTAAAAAAAAATATGTACTAAAAATGTTTCTCAAAAATCAGCAGCTGCATTACAAGGTTTGGAGGGGGAAGGTGGGAATCAGACACCTGTCTGCTGAAGTCCATCCCGTACTTATGAAACCTAAACAGACTAGTCCTCCTTCCTTAAATTTAAATGAAGGAACTATGGCAACATTGTCTTTCTATAAAAGCAAAATTTTAAATGTTTCAGAACTTTGTAGAAAGGTGTGTCTCCAACATGTAACTGCAAATCAATTTATTTTCTTTAGGTTAATTTTTATTTATTTTTAACATCATGGGATCAAACTGTAAGTTTGATTGTGCATCACTGATGTCAACAGGAGTTTTTCAACTGAACCACAATTATGCAAGATCAGAAAGTGCTAGGAAATGACTTATGCTAGAATAATCCATTATAAAAATGTCTCAAAAATTAGTAAAGATGATCCAATGAAGAGCAGAACAGAGATTATAAGCCTTTCATGTTGGGACTGGTATAGAAATTCTAATATTCTTCCACCTCACTGGTCTGCAGCTACTCTTGATCTACAAGCAAGGTGACTTAGCAATGGCTTCACCCCGAGAAAAATCAGAAGATATCACAGATATTGGGATGAAGGTCAAGGACCACTAGAACATTCCATTTAATATTGGTTCATAGGATACCCAGTGTCCTTCTATTTGTCTTGTGGTAACTGAATGCATTTATAAGTGCACCAAAAGCTTAATTAAAGAAAACCACTGGTGAAAAAAAATTAATCAACTCCCATTTACAGAAACATTTTTATTCACATATGCACTGTCTCTTCGAGCTAAACCAAATTTAAGAGATTTTTTTGTGAGGACCTTTAATGCCTTGGAATCTTATGTATATCCAGAAAACACTACCCAGCTCAGAAACAGCTCTAACGCAGCACTGTTAAAAGGGAACACTCCATGAGGTAGGTTTTTCATTATTTCCGCTACTCATCGATGACGATTGAGCTCTGACCTTTTTTTATATTTAAACTGAAGAGGAAAAAAAATCTTTAGATCTTTTAAGTGTTGTTTATTCCTTGAGAGAGGGCGTAGGGAACTGAAAAGAGGTCCCTGTTAGAGAAGAGAAAATGCCTTCCAAATACAGAGAAGAAATGAAAGAACTACAAAAGATCTAGTCAACTGTTATTATTAGGAAAGTCCTCTCAGGATCAAAAATCTGATTACAATCCCCCTTGAAAAGATTCACTGCTTCCTGACATTGTGCTTCCAGATTAGCCTGTGATAAATAGCAAATTATGGCAACAAATTTCCTAACAGTAATGTTCCTGTGAAACAGCTCCACTTCATTTATCCCTCAGGAATTTTAGAAGTCAACATCCTTGTGCAGTGAAATGAATGGGTGAGGTTGGTGAAACCTAATACTCAAAGCTGAACATGTAAGCAACTGATGTTTTCCTGCTTTCACAACAGATAGGGAATAATGCAGTGCTATGCAACTGTCTCTTTGAAGAAACATGAGGTCCTGAGTTAGTCACACTTGAGGTGCATATCTAACGCAATAAATAGCAACTGTTGCATAATTTGCATTAGATAAAGGTCTTAACATTATTTCATTGAAGTCAAAATGATTAAGCAAGCGATGATTACAGACTCTCTTCCAGCGAGAGAGGTTGTTTGCTTTTTTTTTTATATAAAAATAAAAAAGCACAAGGTGAAGAGAATATGAAGTGAGGAGTAAACAGAAGTTTACCTTGTCCCAGCACAGAGCTCTTATTAAGAGGTTAGAGAAGCCAGTCAACAACGGTAAAAGCCAAGATATATCCTCTTGTGATTATTTTGTACTTTCCTGTAAAGTCTGAGCTATGAGACAGTATTCCCAGTGACTATTTCTTTTACAACAAACCTCAGGTTCCCCTTGCAGCAAGGACCAGAGCTCAGCATTGCCTTCTGGATGTGTGTCCTAATCCTGTAAAACATGTTCCTTTCCACATGCTCTGCCTTTCTTTGCAGCGATACATTCAGAGTTATTTTCTGAACAGTAGAACATGAGGGGTGAGAATAGCAAAGACCTTCCTGTCTCAGGCCACAGCACCGTAGCAGGACATGCTCTGGAAGAAAAGATTTACGTTTGAGCCTCTTCAATCAGGGGAGGAAAATTAATCCAGAGAAACTGCCTGGTTTCTCAGCTGTTACTCAAAAAAAGGCATCATCAGCTCCTTCTCCTGTTCTTGATCCTGTCAGCACATGGTAGGAATGCTCAGAGAAGGGTTGTATTCTAGTTTCCAGGTCATGGTTAGATCTGAACGCAAGACACACATCAAGCAACTCTATCTGGCGAAGACTAGAAGTGCCATGGACATAGACAGAAGCAGAATATTACAATATTTAGAATCTATAAGGTAAATTGCTTATGTAAATGGAGATGAGATCTTCAGAGTTAGGCAGATACTAAAGAGACTTTTTGGAACTGTAACTTTCAAGGCAAATTCTACTTATTTTCTGCTTCAATGTTTGTGCTCTTTTCCAGATCAGGATCTTTCTTCTAATCATTTATGATCTCTATCTGAATAGAGAAAACAGTATTTTCAGATATGATCTCTCAGTTTCGCTGTAGGGCTTCTGTGGAGCCTTTGTAGCCTACTTACCACACAGCTTCTTATGCCAGTATAAAGAAACACTTAAAATCCTTGTCTCTCTTGACCTATCACACATTATTTTCTTTTCAGAATAAGCAATATTTAGCAAGAATTAATTCTTAATGTAACATTAAGTGGCCAAACGGCTCATCTTCCACTTCCAAGATAGCTTCATTCAGTCCCTTTTGTTGGGTCATCAAATTAGTCAACTTCTGTTCAGTAGCTTGAGGCAGACTTTTCAGCACATACCGTTCTCCTCAGAGCATGGCCACAGTATGACTGATAATAGGTTCATCACATAATTGTGCTGTGAGTGGAATTTATCCAAAGATACTTTTTCCCTGGAATGAATATTTTCATTTATGACAGGCATTTCTGAGTGCAGCAATTACAGCAATAGTTGTAAGTCAAATTTCAGCTTCTGTGAATGTTGGGTGTATTTATTTCCACTGCTAAAGCAAAATCTCTGGTCCCTCAGATTTGAGATGTCTTAGATTCAAAACCTTCAAACAATGCATGAAGAAAAAGATGTGCATGTTGAGCTACAATGTACTGTCTGGTAGATGCACAAGCAGCCACTTGGAATTGCTAATAGGGGCTCTCCTTGGACAAGTTTCTCTGTAAGATACATGTTATTTACACCAAACTTCCCCTATATGCAATGAGAAGGATATTAGTAGCACTCTTCTGCCCCTGAAGACTTGCAAGCTGTAAGACTTACGGTTGCTGTTCAGAAAGCAAGAAATAAGAGCATTGTAAGCTTAAAGTATTCCTGAAACAGACTATATTTGCATAACAATTTATGAGCTCAGAAAAGGTCTTAAATCTATTTATAATTCTGTTAGAGTAGCTCAGACTGTTCCAAATCACACTTTGTCAGGAAATACAGATTTCAAGCTGTCTGGCTAAACCTGGATCTGCTGAGAAGTAAAAAATTGACATGAAGGGACTTGTATGTAACATGACACTATTGCATTAGGGGGGGTTCACATGCTCCTTTGCACTTGCTTATGTAATGGGTATCTTTAGAAACACTACAGGTTCTGTGCTATTAAGTAGCCCAAAAGAACCAATGATGCACATGAAATGAATTTGATGCAAACCCAGGCATTTACAAAAACCCTGTATGGTCAAGGTCTGCCTTAAAAAACACAAAAAAAAACCCAACCAAACAAAAAACCCCACAGGACAAATTTAATGAAGAAATTGAAAAATGCACTTATCACCTGTGGTAGATTGGCCTTGGACAGCTGCCAACCCAGCCACTCTCTGCCCCCTCCCTTTCCCCAACAGGACAGGGGAGAAAATTAGATAAAAACGCTCATGGGCCAACATAAAGACAGGGAGATCACTCACCAATTACCTTCACAGGTAAAATAGACTCAGCTTGAGGAAAATTTAATTTACTGACAATTAAAAGAGAGTTGGGAGTGAGTCCTGAGGCCTTCTAGCCTCAGTCACCAAGGTGGCAGACTTCTAGCACCCTTTCAGGGCTGTCAAATGTCCATGGTCCTTAGAGCCACTGTCCTACCAGCCAGTGTATGCCAGAAGGTGTGCAGACCACCATGCTCTGCCTAACTGAGAAGCAGCACTTCCCATGCCTTGCCAACCAATTTTCAAACCAGGAAAAAAAAAAACATAAGCCTTAATGACTCTTAATTTCATACACAAATATATTATTGAGGATATCAAGTGTAATTATTACACGTATATAAACAAGCGCCTCTGCATATGCAGTGGGACCAATAAAATCAGTCATTCATTATGCATGCCCCAAAGAAAACATATGAACAATGTGTTCAGACATGATTATCCAAAGCCTGTTTAAGAAAGAGTATTTTAACACTTGAGAGGAGTTTCTCCTTTGCAGGCAGTCTTTCTTCCTCAGAACTGTCCATTCCTGAATGATGGCTTCAAACACTCTCTCAACTCCTGCAGATGAGACATGGCTAAAAGGGAAGAGACAGAGAGAACAAGGCTTACGGACTTTGTTCAAAATTATACTACCCCTTATCAGACAGACAATGTAGAATTTTAAAACAGATAACAGGAAATAAAGACAAAGCAAAAGAGAAGATGCAGGGATATACCTTTGAAAGAGAAAAGGCAACTTTAAGAGGAAAAAAAAAAAAGACTGTAAAAAACAGCGAAATACATGAAGTTTAAATACAGTGACGTTTAAGCAGATACAAAGAAACAAATCCATTGCCTGCACACCTGGGCCAAATGCAAGCAAATTATACACCCACTTAACACAAGAAGTGATTTGACCTGCAATCTTTAATTAGGCCAGCAGAAGTAATTTGCCTCATGCAACTGCCACATGTTTTTATTCAACCTGACCTTTAAAGTCAACAGCCAAATGTAGCTGTAATTTAACATCCGAAGCTGCTTGGGAAGAAGTGACATATAGCCAAGCACAAAGGAACAACTGAAAGTGACAGGCAGAAGAAAAAAGTCACTAAAATTCCCCATCATAGGATTATGCATGTCATCTGATGTTGTCTAAAGGAACTGATCTTACTAAGAAGGGGAGGAGGAAAGAAATGGAGGATATGCACTGTTCACATGTACAACACTCCCTGGAGGCAGAGGTACTCTACTTGTGAATCAAGGATGGGTCATGGCCATGACTTTCCAACAGTGCAGAAGATGCTGTCAAATTATATATGCTATAGCATGTTCTCTCTGCAGCCTATTCAAACCACCTTTCCCTGTGAGGCTTTTTATCATTTCCTTTGGCTTTTACAAGGTCAAACACGTTGCCAGCTTCGCTTCTGAGCACAAAGCTGGCACTTCCTTCATAGAGTTTCTCATATCACATTGCACATCACTCACCAGGATATAAGCAAGTTGTTCAAAATCAGAGGAACATTATTCTAACCTCTCTAACCAAATGCTTTATTGCTATTATTTTGAAAATACTGCCTTACATATTGCTAACAACAAAAATCAGTATATTGTAATAATGGTATTAAGGAAAGTATTGAATATCTTTATAATACCTAAGGGTCGTATAAGGGTATTCCATCAATTAATAGGAATGATAGTCTATTGATTCCTAGGTGAAAATAAAAAAAAAAAAAAAAATCAATAACAATTAAGAAATGGTGTTCTCAGACAATCTTATTTACTCCAAGGAGAATACATATTGGGTTTTGTTGCAAAATGCTCTGATAACAAAATAGGGTATCATTTGAAAATAGAAGTTAGCACAAACAAGAAAACAGTAAAGATATTTTAGGCCAAGCTTCTGAAACTATTTTAAAAGCCATATTTGCTGGGTTATCATTAAATATATAAAGTGATATGAACTCTCTAAGAAGCAAACAGAAGACTTGGACAGTTTAAATTACTTTTCATTTCCTATTCACAAACCTTGTTTTGCGAGCATTTTAAGATAATGAAAAAGAAACTGTATAACATGAAACCCTTTTTCAAATGACAGAGGAAAAAATCTTCTGTCATTAAAGAGCATTTAGAAGGACCAGTCCTTGGAATTCACTGAGCACACACAAAGTTACAATCCACTTGAGATCCTGGAAATGTCATAAGCTAGCAGAGAGCAGCTCAAGCAGTTTATGAATGACAAAAAAAGCCAAGGGAGATTATTATAACCTTGCACTCATTCAGCAATCAAGTATCATCGTTATCAAACACCAAGAAGCTTAAAATACTTATGCGTTTTAAGGTTGCTCAGGTCTGTTGATTCATTCAGCAAACTGTAAAATGTAACTAAAGCAGGGACGGGGGATTGGCCTAGGGACTGTGGGGTTTTGTATTGCTCCAGTTACTCACATCATAGTTAAGAGCATTAAAGAGATGAATATTTTTATGAAAACTGGGTTTTACATGAAAGACAGTTTCACTTCTGACCACTTCAAAACCAGTGAAACATACCTGCAAGTTTTTAGGACTTCTTTTAATAGTTAAGAATGGACTTAATTTAGTCAGCTGAACAGATCAAATTGATTTTTATGTATTAAGTAGTGCATCTGTGTATATATACCCAACTGAACTACCTCTGCATGAAGAGCAGATTCTTCAGTATTAAAACAAAAAACCTCATGTCAACAGAACCTTTCCAAATTGCTTATTCCTGTCTGTATCTCTAAAGAATAAAAGTTACCAAAAGAAAAATAAAAAAGAAAGCCATCTTTAAGAACATTGAACTACTAACTTAAATAACTGCTATTATTTTAGGTGTGCTGTAAGGTCATTTTAGTCAGAGACAATAATTTAAATTTGGAAATCAACTGCACATTTTCTTTCCCATAAATAAATATGTCCACCTCAACAACCTCCCAGCAGCAGGTAGTAATTACAGTATTAAATTTTCACTGTTCTACCTTGTCCTTCTCAGGGGTGCCCCAGTCCTCTGACAAAGGCCTGCCTGATCTGTAGGTGATGTTGCACCCCAACCATGGTAGTTTTCAACTTGGTGAAACTTAGCTATGTCAGTTTTCATTTCGGAACAAGTGCTTTTGATCTACTACATCTTTATTCAAACCTAATTAAAATAAATAGGACAGTGGCAAAACAAACTCCCTGCACAAAGGCATGACAGCTTCCAAGGATATGCCCATGAAAAAGAGGGGACCCAGATGGAAAGGGGACATCCACATCCTTCAGCTTTTCAAGGATTACTTAGACCAGTTACAGCTTCTTAAAAAACACTCATCTCACTACTTCCTTCTTAAAGATTATGGAAGAGGGATCAAACTACTTACTTACAAAGCAAACAGTAAATGAAAGAAAAAAATCTTACAGTAACCCCTTTAGAAGAATATCTTCAACTTAGACTGTTAGTAAGCTTTCTGTAACCTCAGAACATACTGAGTTCATAAATTGCTTCTTGCTGTCAAAGAGTAAGTATTTCCAAACCTTCATGTTGAAAAGGTATGACTCAAGCTACAAAAAAATAACATTTTTGAAACACACTTTAGTGAGTTTTGGGGCCTGAATTTTAAATACATGCAGCAGCTAAACTGAGAAGCTTTAGGAAAAATACTTAAAGAATGGCATTTATGCCTTCATATAAAGGCTGAGTACTACCCAGAGTCTAAAAAATATTGATGTACTGTCTCTTAGCATTGAGAAGAGAGGAGATCCAAGTACAGATTCTATATGAAATACAGGCAAAGGAAAACATACAGAAAGCTCATTTATGTAATTTATTTCAGTTTTAGGTAGATTTTCCTGGGATAAAACATTCCCGTTAAACTGTATAAACCAAGTGCACTTTCATGTTTTCTCTGCAATCAAGTATATAACTATAGCTACAGAATAGGCATAAAGCTAAAATGATGGAAGACTGGTTTTGTAAGAGGAATAAATGATTAGTTTTCTTTAAGAAGATTATCTATGCTCAGATTGAAAGACTAGTTGCTGCTGCATTTGTGTAAAATGTGGGTTAAAAATAAATCAGTAAGTAAAACACAACAACACAGAATGGAAACCGCTCTCCAGGCAGGACATGTTTCTAACCTGGTCAGCCTAGCTGGAACTACCTCAGGTTTTCATCTTTCCCCCTCAGCCCCTAAGCTTATACAACAACCCAGTGTCAGAGCTGTGGAAAGGATCTGCTCAAAGCAGGATGAGTGTCAGCACCAGATCCACAGCACTCTCTAACCAAGACCTGGAAATCCTATGGGATGGAAGGACCCTGTTGCAGTGCTGCATTATCCTTCCAGTAAAGCAGTTTATCCTAACATCTAATCCAAACCTTGAACCTGTCTGAATCTTGAACACACTGATGGCTTTTACTCTGTAAAACTAATTTATTTTTAGACTACAAATAACAATAGTGGCTTGGTTTCTCCACATCTCTAGATGAGACGAATACTTGTGCAGAAAAACTCTGAGATCATCTGGGTAAAAGAGACTGCACAAAAATCATTGCCTATACCCTCTGTTCTAGCAGTATTGGTCCTCTCCTGCAGTCACAAGCTGATTACATTGGCAAGAATGTGGTGCAATGGCAGCAGATACATAGTGAAATGGTTGCTGTTGAAGAGCCAGGAACCGCACAGTATGCGTTGCAGAAGGTTTTCACTTCTTACTGGCTCAAATCTGGTGGCATGTATTGAATGACCACTAGAAGGAGAATATCAAGTTACTCTTGGAACAAATCTTCCATTTTTGAATTTTTAAACGAATTTAGTTCACACAGTCTGAGAGAACTCCATAACCTGGGTCAAATTTCAGTAAGTGGGGACCATCAGGAGGTTAACTTCAAAAGCACACTCCTGATCTGAGCTAAAACACATCACCAGCACACTCTCACTTTCAAATCCAGGCACTCACAGTAGCTCTTAGATTGAATATATTCTCTGCTTTCTCCTCTGGAACCCTAGAAATGACTACTTTCTATCACATTCACAGCTGCAATGTCACAAAGGACGATTAACACCAACTGCCAAGAAAAAAACCAATTCTGACCTCTATGTCCTGTCCACTCACTCTAATGCATAAGGAAATTGGCATGTTTTAACCAATCGCCTAACGTACACTTAGTACATACCAAATACTTGTGCTGTTATGATGGATGGCACACAGACCCTGACATCTTGGAGGATTTATATTGCCCAATTGAAAACTGTAGAGCAACTGTTCAGTACCAGGCTGGTTATATAGGAGACTAAACGCAAGTGAAATTTAATGCTATGTTCCTATCTGGAGCTGTAATAACTAGGCACTAAAACCTAGCTGGGATGAGACTCATTCCTCTAAGAGGACAGATCCGGGAGGCATTCTCAGATCACATTTGATGCTGGAAAACAGTGATTTCATTGCAGAGAACAGCAGCTTTGCTCCCAGAGACATTCTTTACAGAAATGAGTTGCATTTTCAATTGTTTCAGGAAAGATACGCATCTAAGCCCTTTATTTCCAGGGTGAAACAATTAACTAGTAGTCTAGAAAGACCGTTACCAACAACATTGCAGAAGAGCAAGTGCTGGTCTTTCAGAGAGGGGTTGCTCACCTACTAGACATGATTGGTGAGTTTTCAGAAAAATACACCTGCCTTGCCATTTCAAGTGCAGTAGAAGCACTGTGAGAGTTTGACTTTCAGAGAACAGCATCCTCACAGCATAGGTACTGAGGTGAATTCCCTGTAACTTCAGGGAAATATGCATAGGGAGTAGAGACACTACAGCTCCTTTTAAACTGTTCTCAACAGGCAAGACAGAACTATCAGACTGTTTATACCCATATAGGCTCTGACAACACATTTCTGTGTACACATGTAAAAATTGATTCAATAAGTAGAAAGGGTAGAGCTCACTAAAAAAGGTAGTTGTACAGATACGTACAGAGCAAACACTTAAAATGCAATCATATTCAGGTTTTCTTTTCATGTCTTCAGCCAGGTTTGATCTAGCTTAGAATAAGTTTTTCTGGCTTTTAATTATTCCCCAAGTTGTTTTTTTTTAATTGAAAGTAAGTGACACAAGCATCATTTGTCAAGGGCTTTTTCCTCATCATCTGTCTGTTCTCACAATGCCACTAACACCTTAAAAATAAGTGTTCTCAAAAATAAAGCTTTGACAACGTTATTTAGCAATCTTTCTGTGAAAGATCACCTTGCTAATTGCTAGTTAAAACAGAGAAACAGAACCCCTCAATCATTTTCTTCAATTTGCAGAACAACACTCTTCTTCCTACCCATACAAATAATACAAGCAGCAGGGAGAGCAAAAAGTAACAGCCTCATTTAAATACAAACCAGTGAAAATCCAAAATCCACGTAATTCAATGGCTCAGCTGACCTCTGTGAACAGATTTTGACCACAAATTGGTACAACAGATCAAAGTTAAAGACAAATTCCTTTTGCTTTTCTTCAGATATATGAACTGTTCACATGGCTAAAACTAATCAGATCTGTGAACATTTGGAAGATCAAAGACTTATGTTCTGGTTTATTTTAAGTTAGTTTCATTAAATTTTTTCCTAAGTAAGAAAGTATTAATCTATTGCTTTCTGTGAATTTGTCAGCTGTGTTTACAGTCAGAGATGGCACATGGGTCTCTGGTATGTTTAGATAATTGGAAGCAAACATTATCACTGTGCCCTAGCGTTTAAGTGTAAAGACTAAAAATACTAAGTTAGGGCAATTCCAAACTCTCAGATTTCCTCCTTACATCCCGGTTTTAAAGGTTATCTGGGTCCAAATATTTCCCTAGAATATGAAGTTCAAAAAAAGAGGAAAACATCTCAGGACTGAAGCCTTAGATCCACATCCACATACTTCTATATATGTCATTTAAATCATCCTCAGTTTCTTTGAGGATCGAAGCCAAAAATTCCAGGTGGGTCCTGAGTAGAACTAGAAACAAATACCTGGAAAACTGCAGAAGCCCTAGGTTTACTACATGGTTTTCTCCCCCTGCTTTGTAAAGGGTAAGTTACACTGCCTATGTTCTTCCTGCAAATAACTAATTTCTCTACTTACAGTCCTTCACACAGGATTCAGGTTCACAACAGAAGAGTTAAAAACTGGAGTCCTTCATGACACAATCATGATTGTCCTGTAAAAAGCATCTACACTGCTTCCTGTTAAACGTCATGGAAAATACTTCATTTTTTATATATTTTTGTCCAGTCTCCCTGTAACTGCAGTTGCATTACTAGTTTAGTAGCATGTTTTCCAGTAACATACATTTTTAACAAGTGAATGCATCAGAGCATTGAAGGAAAAGGATTCAGTCTAGAATGATCTTGTTCAGATGAGGCCATTAAGCCACAAAGGCCATAACACATGCAAGCAGGATTTAACTTTCATAAGCATGTTAGTCACAGTTGATACATAAGGGCAGTTAAAGCTAGCTTTATACACACTAAAGTACTGATGGCAGTGAGGACAAAAATATTTTCATATTCAACTCATTCTTCTAAAAAAGAATGTATAGAGTGCTTTAAAAAGGGCCAACCTTTGCTTTTATACTTAATTAAGGAAGGAAACTTCCTATAATATTACAACATTATACAGCAAAATGGAGGAATAATCTCTCAGTCTTTACATGCTAAAATCCTTATCGGTAATCTAACAGGTCAGGAACTCTGTGGACGTTTTTTAAGTCTTTTCAGACTTCTAATTCGCTTCAATTTTCTAATATTTTCTTAAATTAGTCCTACAATATGTAAGGGGTTAAGACTCAGGTCAGAGCTGTTAAAATACACAGTCTCTCATTATAAACAAACCTGTCCCCAGCCTACCACAATGATCCCACTGGACATGCATACAGCTACCGTATTCATAAGAGACCTGAAAATTAATATAGCACATCTACAGTTCTCATTTTCCGCTTTTGAAATGCAGAAATCTGACCCACATTTAAGTCTATCTACATTAGTGTGTCACTGAATGTGGAGTAAATTCCCATAAAGTGAATATAACTTTTAAAGAGCTTATTGCACACTTATCACTGTTCCTTCTATATTTTCACAAAGGTTTTCATTTTCCTGTATGCAAAACTATCCTTTTTTTTTTTTCTCCGTTCAGTTGAACTAGGAATGATTATTTACTTCATACCCTATGGTCTGTATTTTATCATATGACTTTGACCTTCTAAGGAGGAAAAAAAAAAAAAAAAAAAGACATGTAGCTACAAATTAAGTATTCTATCAAACTATTTTTGGTGGAGAGGAGGAATGAAAGAAATCAGAAAGGCAGCTTTGGATTTCTCTCCTTGTTTCGCCCTATTCCCTTTTACAAAATAAACGAACACACAACCAGCTGGCAACCTCTAATGGTTTTATTTCAGAGAAGGCCAAAACCAAACATTAATTTGGTCTTTATACCTTCTACAGTCTCCAATATGATCTCTGCCATTACACGGTCTTCTCTCAGGCCAGGACTCTGCGCTGTAAGAGCTTTACTCACAGCCTATTAATGATATTTGTCGTTTGGGGAGTCCTCTTCAATACAAAACAACCCACACCTACAACTCCCTTAGTATGAGTATGAAAGAAGAAACGTATTCAGAAATATTCATGTGAAAAATAAAGTGGTTTACTAAAAGATTGACAAAGCACAAACTACTGAAAAGAATGTACTTATAAGTTTAAAGGATGAGAAATATTTTTTCCAATCTACATTCTTACCCATCATGCTTGATGAGCATCTATACATTCCAGTGTTTGATTACTTAAACCTCAAACAATTAAAATGAAATTTTCCTTTTCAGTAAACAACTTTCAGCTAATTTCTTGTTATCACTAGCCTTGGTACTACCCTAGCAATTAAAGTTTGTAGATACTAAAACCCTGCCCCTAGGAATTATACTTCTTTCTTTTGGCTGTACTACATTCAGAAAAATTCCCTGTGTTCTATGTGCTCTACATCAGCATCAAAAAAACTACCTGAAGGCCTGGATTTCTTTTCTTTTCTTTTTTTTCTTTGTTGTGCTGAGAAAAAGTTATTTAATGCCCACTTATTCATTATATATATTAAATATATATTAAAACTATATTGTAGAGAGTATCTCTATATCTCACGCACAGAAATGAAGCATGCCAAAATAAAAATCTATCATATAATTCCCCTCAAAATGACATACGTATAAATGATTAAGTATATGGCAACAATATCAAAGCAGAGCAAATAGCTCTGAACTGAAACAGTTGAATCTTCTCAGTTTTTCTATATAGACTTATTTCTTAATGGTTTTCTGGAAATGAAATAATGAAAACATTTTGTTAGAAAGTGCATGACAGAATGAGTAAATTTTATCAACTGCCGTATCGTATTTACAGAAAGATAATGTTGACCTTGCAAATACAACACCTAACATAAGGAACTCCACTTTAAGTTTGTGCAGGCTGTTCACACTTTTTTAAGCATTCACCTTACCAAGTGAAGGCTCACAGGAAAAAAAAAAAAGCAATATTTTATGCATCTATAACAGACAGTCATCCAAATAAGAACAGGAGTAGCAACCTACCAATATGACCAATGACAAATTCCCTTCTGTTTCTGTACATACCACTGTCCTACAATGAACCACTAAAAATGATGACAAAGCACAATTACTTAACAGCATATAATTCTGAGTACGGAATTTAAGAATATAAATCAGATGCATGACACTTTGCAAACAGAAAATTGAGAGAGAGAAGTTTCACCAAACAAGTTACAAAGTAATTCATCTTACTTGAAGTATCATTGACCCAATCCTAGATGTAACAACATAAACTACTGTCACTTCGAACATCTTACGTTTGTGCTGTATCTACACAAATAAATAACTCTTCTAAATTGTATACAGATTAAGTGAAAACATGAGCATGAGTTACTATATGGACCTAGTACTGCTTAGTTTCCTTGAAAGCAGGAGAGGAGGTGGATATCAGTAGCCCAAGCTGATAAGGTATTAATGAGAGAAAAGTAAAAAAAAAAAGCTGATTCGTTAAATAATTCACAGAAGCCAAAATTTTACTTTAAATGAGCAAATAAATTAATTCTTGGACAAATTTACTGCCTATTTGAATGAACACAGAGTAAGGGCCATGTTCAACCAACAATAAAGACAGTGGCACATTTGTAATTCCAGCCTGTAGAGTACAAGAGCCATAAGTTCCCTGGCAAATTTTCACTCAGATTAAGAAACTTTCCATGTAGCTCAAACACATCCCACAGGATTGGTCTCTTGAGGTCTATCCTCTCTCTCAGTAAAGCTCATATGTAAGCCAAAGTGAATCTTCAGAGTTTTGCTATACTACATCAGGCTGAACTTAAACACCAGATTTCTGATTTGAGACTTGAAGTGGGAAAAAAATTAGTAAACACCTCTTTAGGTTCTTCCTCTCTGCAAATTTGTAGTTCCTCCAGATCTCAGTTTAAACCAATAAGTAGAAATAATCTGCAACACATAGTCTGATCACCACTGCTCATTTCATTTACCTACTATTTATTCACCAATTACCTATAACGTTATTACTAATACTATTATTTGCCAGAAAGTAATAGCGATATGCATTACAGTGTGATCTTAGGAAAGCATTCCTGTAGATATTATTTGACCTAGCTTCAAATTCCATAAAGTATTTAAATAACTTGAAAATTCAAAGACAGAGTTCAATGAATGAAAGCAAAACAGAAATACATAGTCCAACCCAAACAAGAGCGCAGCTTAAGTTCTGCCACGCATACTTACACTGAAGGTCACCACACAAACTCTCTCAGTTTGTATTAGTGGAAAACTGGTTTTGAAATAATTATATTCCAATAAAAGCCAAAAAAAAAGGGTTCTCTGTTGCTCAGTACAATACATAAATAAGCAATCAAATATACTTTTGGTTGCTGCTGATCAATCATACCACACATACATAAAAGCTCTGGGCTTGGTGCTTACATCTTACCCAACACAAGGCTACACAGCCCTGGTACTGTCACACAAATACTATTGACCACCCTCCACTAAGTGAGAGTTTATGCAATTAGCCACACCCTGGCCAGCATCACACCCCATCCCCAATAGTCTGCACATGCTCCCTTGACCTTGTATCCAATTACACAAAACAAATTTCCTTCTTGTTCACAGTGATGCCTCATTAAATAGTGTTTCACCTATAAGCTGATTCTTCAAGTACTTCACTAGAACTGCTGCTGCAAACAAGATTAAATAGCTGGTATAAATCCGTCTTGTCAGAAGTATTATACATTTGATTCTGTTTCTATACTGCTAGTAATTTCCAGTGGTAAATGTAGTACAAGGTCACTGTACATATTAACAAGGTATGCGGGGAGATAGAAGCAGAAGGGACAAGCAAAGCTATGTTATATTGTTTGAAAATATTCATTCGTACCTTTCTGCTTGAAAATAAAGAGCTTCTCTACAGTAATCTACGCTGTGGGGTATTGTGCTAATGGCATTGTATGTAAAGCATGAAAAATTAAAAAAATGCCTATTGAAATGATACCAGATGATAAATAATTTAATGGATGAGCTTTATAGAATGTAGACATTCTCAAATTACTTTGCCATGAATTAGTAATCAAAAGCTAAATTATTTAAATTTCTGCTGCAAAGAGGAAACCTAATGATATCATAAAGATTCCTTGTAAGAGAATTCCAGACTAAAAGTATGTTTTCCTGGAAGATAATTTAAGGTCCGATAATTTACAGCTATCAAATTATGTTTCTGCAGTCAGGATGATTTATTTCCTGCACTTATCATGATGAATGTTTGAAGTACGGTGATAACCTTTTGCAACTGTGCAATATCATAAACATCAGGAAAGTCTTTTCATAAACTAGAATTACTCTCAGTCTAATTTTCCAGGAGATGCCTTCAGGAAATGAATATGTGAGAATACAGTCATTACTGTATTTTAAAATATTTACATTGTAATTAATCTTCAAGAGTGATGTGCTTAAGAGCGTCAGCACTATAAGAGGGAAAAGTGTTAAATATATTAACATGTAACTATCCAACAGCTTAGTTTCTATGAGTATTTTCCGTAGAAAAAAGATAATTACAGACTTCTCTCTACAGACTTAGTTTTACTCTGAAATCCTGCACTACTGATCATTGTAATTTATTTTCATACAGTAAGTATTCACTTTTTTCCCCACTGTTTTTAGTTTAATTTGGACTCTCAGCATGAGGACAACACACTAAAACAAATCACACCTAAAAGAGTGATTGACAGACTCCTGTCAAAGTTGCCGATGACAGAGATATCTGTGACACACTTACTATAACCTAAGAAATACTAAAAAGAGATGAAGATCCATTCCCAATTGGACGCACAAGCAGGCACCTAGAGAGAAAACTGCTGCACTGGGGCAAGCTGGACCCATTAACAGGAGGGGAGAATCATGCCCTTGTTGACAGCAAGTGAGTGCATCTGACAGAATCTCAGCTTTGCAAGATGGAGCAGGCAGGGGCTCAGTTAAGACTTCTGGCCATTTGGCTCAAACTCCTTGGAAACATAGATGGTAACTAAAACAAATTCAAACACTACTTTCTGCTTTATCAACAAAGAACAAAAGTAAGCAAGACAGAATATAGCTTTGAAGCACTGTCCTAGAACTATATACTTAATTTTTGTAAAATAAGTTGGCTACCTCTTCTACCCTGAATAGATAGTTTTTTATTTTTGTAATGGCTTATGACAATCATAAAGAGCTTATAAATTACAGAAAACAAAGTAATCTTTACTCTTCTGATGCTGTGTCAGGATCCAGGACAAGAAAATTTAGAGGAGGATTACAAGGTGAATTTTGCTGAACTAATAAGAACTTTCCTATGAAAAAATATCTATCCATGCAAAAAAACAGTGGAGGCAAATAATATAGTGCCATGCAATTGGGGAAAGGCACAAAGTCACTCTCTGAAAATCAGGGCCCAGGACATGGGTAAAGAAGACAATGAAAAGTATGATGTTTTTGGAAATTCCTATTTTGGAAAATATGCAAGAACAGCAATTGTTCACATCATTCCATAAAGGTACATAGGTATCAGGACAGGATTCATATCAGGAGTAAGAGCACCACTAGCTCAGAGTAATTCTTCACAAGAAAAACAGACAACACTGCAGATGAAGATGAATGGGCTATTAGTTTGGAAGTACACTCAGTATTTATTTTTGAGTTTACTGGCTTATCAACTCTTGTCAATTACATTACCACAGAAAAGAAATCAACAAAACAATAAAAGTTGCAGCACTGATGTAATCTCTTAAACAAGTTCATGAACTAAATATGATTCTGCAGTTGGTAAAAATACAATTGTAATAGTACTGTGGAAAAAGTACTTTAAAAAGTTATTGGGTTAAAACTAAACCCATGTTCTCTCTCTTTCAAGAGGATGTAATTTTTGAAAAAGGCAAAAGGAAAAAAACATCTGAAGGAGAATTGGAGGAGTGGCTTGGAAAGAAGTGGAACTTCTCAACACAGTTAGAATAAAGCTCAGCTTGGCCATCTTGTTGCTCTGGGAAGCAAAAAAAAAAAACCCAACACGAATAATTAGTTACTTAATTCTTCAAGCAGAGTTCTAAAAGGCAGAAGCAGAAAAACTACATTTGTGTACAAATACCTATGATAGCATCTTTTCTCTAAAGTGCCATTTAGGTTGTGCATTCAGGAACCTGAGAAAATTCACAGGGGAAAAAGCTGAAACGAGATACTAAGGTCTGTAAGGATGACAGTCCAGTGGTATAAAAGAAAAAGAAAGCTAGAGTTGCAGGGCTTAAGCTGAACAAAGAACAAATTCTTTGGAAAAAATTGTAGAATACGACAGGGGAAATACTAACATCTTGTGCTGTATAGGTATAAACCAAAAGACAGATTAAAATCTGTTTAGTCTACCACAACATGTAAAGAAGGAAGTAGCACAAAGACCAGAGACCTGTACAAGGAAGTCTGCGTGCCAGGCTGTTGTCCAGATCAACCACCTTAGAACATCAACACAACCATTTATTTTATAAGAGAGCAATACACAGCAGTAGAAGTAGCTACAGTCTTCTGGAATTTGCAACTCTAATTCTTACATTGATAAAAGCCACAGAACATTTACATAAATTGGAGAGCAAATTAGAGAAAGAGTTAGAGGCATAATTCTCAGGAGCTGACAACGGTTGCATATTCCAGACCACTCCAGACATCTGTGCCTCCAGGACAGCAACATCAGCTCCAGGTAAGTCCCACCATGAGCTGCACTTGAATCTTTCACACACATATAGCTCAAAATTGTCATCATCTTTGTATCACCCGTCCCCGTGATGACATTTCACAGTCCTGAGGCTATGAGAAAGTAATTTTTAAACAGCTGTCTCTCTCATAACCACAACATTAGCAAAACTGTGTGTAAAAAAAACCCCAAACCTAGAACATGTTGAATTTATAAGAATAAACAGGCAATGAGAAAGAATACCCACCACTGAACAGGAGGATGCCTGTTGAGAATGCCTGTTAAGGATGCTGTTTCAGAGCTGAGCAAATTACAGCACAGCGTTCCTCTGAGAGGAAACCATCAAACTTGAACATTGACTTTTTTTTTTTCAGAGAGTACAGATGAGGAGGATTAAGGCCTTATTTTGAATCTCCATTCTTCCCTGTCTATCACTGTTTCAGTATATGAAGATCTTCAGGCCACTCCGAACTCAGACTGACCTGCTCTGCTACTTCTAAAGGACAAAGTAACATCACTCTTACAGAAGTATGAGGTGCTTTGGATTTAAAATAACTAGATTTGTTTCATCAGCTGCAACAGTCTAAGTTAAATTTATTTTGTAATTCTTGTAAATGCAGTTATTTTCTGTAATTTCTCTTCTAACTCATACATTTTAGTGTTGTAATAAGAAAACAATTCTCAGTATTTTCTTCTCATCCAACATGATTAAGGCACATTGTGACAATACTTAAACTCTTTAAATGAGCAAGCTCAGAGAGAAGCAGCATTGCCGCCATGGCAGCTCAGGTAGGTTATTACAGCACTGTAGAGCTAGTGAACCCCAAAAGAGCCACAAAGGAAAACTAGTGCCTCTAGACAACCCAGCTCTGTGAGAATGAAGTACAGTTATAACAGAGTAAGATGGAGTGACTGTTAAAGAAAATTGGCAGAGTCCGGGTCTCTAGGTTTGCTGGTTTTATTAAACAACTCAGAGTTGGACCACCACTGCAGTGAATGGTACCTGACTCAAATTCACTATAGGTTTATATAGAAACTAATAAGCAATTACATCATAAACATTTCATAAGCTTCTGTTAATAATCCACTAACTATTTCAATTCCTCTTTCTTCCTTCATCAAGAGTCCACAAAAGTCCATTCTTTTCCATTGGTTAGCTGATCTTTATGTTCTGGTTCTGCTCCAACTCCGGTCGACACCCCGTCCTCGATGTTCTTGCTGTGATCTGCGTCCTTAATGTTCTTGCCGTGATCAGCGTCCCGTCCTGATCCAGGTTGACCAGAGTCCGGTTCCCACCGCCAGTGTCTCCTAAACATTCAACCTTAAAAATAACTAAAGTTATATTTAAAACCTTATCTATATTAATTTTTATTTCTAAGTGTCCTATATTTCTTTTAAGGTAAAGAAAAGGTTAACCATACATCCCCTTTACTAAAATCATCAGAAGGTAATACTTCTAGGCTTACTCCTGCTTAGCTACTCATTAAGCTTTGATTGATGATTTGTTCAGTCATAGGTCAGGATTACACAAGGAGCTTTGAGAACAATATTCATGGATTGTGAAAGCCCACCTGTGTTTATTCAGATAGACTTATATTAATTATTCTATTCTTCATTCTATTTCACCCTTATTGATCCTTGTCTCCCTAACTCATAAGAACTTTTACATTAATTATGTGAAAATTTCTATAACTGTGACACAGCAGTGATACCCTCAGTCATTCCCAAACTGACAATGTAAGAGTTAATGAAACTGCTCAGTCACACAGAGCACTGACTACCGCCAACAACAGTCAGAAGGAGATACTCTGAGTGCTTGTTGTAGCTTATCACCTACTGGTTTTCCATCATTTTCCTCCCCTATTCCTCCTTTTGTATTACCCTTATTCTTTCTCCTGTCATGACTCTTTCTGTCTTAGACTACCCTCAAAAATACCTCTTCTTTAACGTTTCTGGTCTCCCAAGGGATTCCTGTATGTTCTGTCTTTTGTACCTTTCCTGATCTCTAATTCCTTCCTGTCTCCTTCCATCCCTTGAATACCGCTTCCTTTCCAAGTCATCCCTTTTTCCTTTAAAATCTCCCCTCTCTAATTCATCTCTTGATCTCTTATTCCTCTTTTTCTATTTTCTGTTTCTCCCAGACATCTCTTTGTCCATTTCTTTCCCCTTATATACACATTTCCCATGATAAATACATTCTTTCCTCTCCAGAATTCTGGTTTTGCCCCCAAGCCTCTTTCTCCCCAGTCTGATACCTACTATTACATACCTCGCTTGAGCAAAACTCCCTTCCTAAAGGCTATATCTACTGCAGATACAGTAAGGAAGTACAAGACCCACATCTTCCCTATCATGTTTCCTGCATCACCTCAACCTTCACAGAACCCTATTCTTTTTTACTCTGTTTCTTTAACCTAGGGTGTCCCATAAAGTTCAGACCTTCTCTCTCCTTCCTGATGCAGCTACTCCTAAAACCCATGCCTTTTTACCTCACACCACCTATTTTGAGTGCCATACCTTCTTACGTAAAACCTAAAACCTGGGTAAGCTTACTTACATCTTCTGCTTTTGTCACATGCAGTATTAGTGTTCTCTTTTCAAATATAAACTGTTATATTCTCCACATATGTATCAAGCAAGACTCTCAAAAGAGATTTTCTTTCTAAAAATTCTGAGCATTTAAACATGCTTTTGTATAGCTTTATCTAAAAGCCCTTTCACACATTTCCAATAATAGATTAAGTAATAGGATTGTTCAAACTGCTTTTAAAACTAAATGAACCAGTTAGGCATCTTTTGAAAGAGAATGAAGGTACAGGTCAAGGGCAGCTTTACTCTGTTAATCTCTCACAAGGATTTTGCCAGTAATCCTGAGTTGATAAAAATGAGATTGTGAAGAGCAGGATACTGCTTATGACATAACCGTTCTCAAAAGGGAAAGACAATTTTTGTCTTCACCTTCAAATGTAAAAGTGACAGATTAAAATCAGTACACAGAGCTGCGTGTGCAGCAACCTGTTCCAAAACCCAGAAAAGGAAACGGAGGTCTTTTGCTTAATTTACGTCACTAGGCATGGATCAGGCCTGAGGTGTACGACAGCGACCATTGAGAAAAAGGACACTTGCAAATGTCCAGTCTGTGTTGCACATCAGGATTTTCTGCCTAATTTTGGCTGTATTATTCCTAGTAGCAACACAGAAGACTGGAAGAGCCAACTTTGCTAGAGAAAATAAAATACGCTCATATTTGTAATGTGGAAATTATTAAGAGATTAAGTATAAAATTCCACAGTGTCAATATTTTACAGTAAAATGAAAGGAATGCTTAATGCTGGTAAAAGAATAGCTCTTCAGACTTGAAATTCACTGTGTGAAGTTAAAGAATATATCTAGAAAGCACAGCAGATTAAGGAAAAAATCTCTACCAGAGAAAAGAAGGTATTCTTGAGCACAACACATTTTTTCTAAAAAAGAAATTCTCCATTAATTATGTTATAAAATATATGAAAGGCGTGGTGGGACATGGGTGTTCTCTCGATTGATCTCATCAGTGTTGACATTGCTTTGTCCCATGTTTAGTTAACATACCTTGTTGAGTCACAACTGTAAACCACTCTAGCTCCATTCTAGCAGTAGCTATTGAAACTTATGTTCTCAAAGAAGAAAATATCACTTAAATGGATAGTAAAACCATGCAAATGCCTGTATGGAGGGAGAGAGGAGGAAGTATGTACAGAGGGGTGTGTAGGAACTCCCAAATGCAACAGCAGTGCTGAGGTACACTTACCACTAGTGTATCAATGCATTCCATGGGAATGAATATTACAGTTCTACATTATTCCACTTCTGCCTTCTAGGTTGATCAAAATATCTCTCACCCTGGAAAAATGTATGACTAATTTAACAGGAATGTAGTTTTTGGTGGAGGTAACGCTTTTCCTTCATACATCGCCTTCCTTGCTACAGTAGATATCACATTTTCTACTACATGGCTTCCTGAATCGTTTGCAGACAAGGCCATGGTGCTGTTGTAATTAACATCACATCACCATCTGCAGTTCCCTGCTGGTTACTTCAGCTTCTCTCAGGCGTTTGCCCACTTGCATTTAGCAGCAGCACAAAGTTTTGGTACACGCTAACCTCTTTGTCAAATCTTACCCCAAGGCTCTTACAGAAGGGACGTAGCTCCACACCCTTTTTACCCTCCAGCACTTTTTCTTATAAGTTTTTTTTTCTCGTTTGCCAGGCACTCCAAATGTAGGCTTGAAATTAATTGATCTGAACATAACTTTTATCTAAGTTTTTCTGTGAACATAAACTTAATGTAAGTTTTATTAATTGTGCAGAGAAAAATGTTTTTGCCTGAGGTATCAAGATACACACTTACAAACTATGCTCAATCATCTTTGTTTTAAGAGAAAAAAAGGAATAGCTTCTATGTAACGGAAATCATCTCACTTACAGCTTCTGTCAGGTACTTTTCTTTCTTTGAAGAATGGATGCCATCTCTTTTCTGAATTCCGTGAACAAGAACAATTTTTCCTAAGATTTTGCAGAATTACTCCAGCAAAACAAATGCACTAATATATGGCATCAGGTATACTCATGCACACACAACACAAACAGTTTGTTTTTTTTTTTTACTTAGCTGCTTTTTCTACAAGGTGCCTGACTAAGGATCAAAACCCCTTATTGAAGATAATACTCAGAAAAAGGCTGAGGACCCAGGATCATTATTAAAACATACAGTTGCCTGACCATTGCTGTGTTCTGCAGAGGTTTGTGTCACACTGTCCTAATCAAATACTGAGACTCACTTGGAAATGCCAGTGCTCAGACACAGAACAAAGCAAACTTCTTCTGGACTCTTTGGCTCCAAGAGGCTGATGACCACTAACTCCCAAAGGCAAGCCATCAAAATAAATGCTAATTGCTGAAATAGAAAGCTAAAACTCTGGTAATGAGACAAAGAAAACTCACTCTGTATGTGCAGGGCAAAAGAGTAAGACAGTCAGACACAAGCTGTGAAATGATTTATGTTTTTAACAGACGAACCCGACAGTGAGATAAATCGCAGAAGTGTAGTACTACACTCCAGATAAAAATGAAATGAATGAGGTCTGTTTAATCAGCAAGAAGAACACGTGAAGAATATATGATTGATAGGAAGCTGGTGAGCCATTCTCACAGTTTTCAAAACTAATTGGATTCCTCATAAGCAATCAGATGATTGGTACCTGGATGTGAAAAAAGCTATCCTCAGGAGTGTGCTGCATACCCTGGAATAAACTCTAGGCAAAGCAATAGACCCTGACAAAGAAAAGAAGTCATCTCATCCGTATGGATGTTTACGGCAGACTACAGTCTGCCAATACTTGTGGAAAAATACTGAAGAAACCCAATAGCTTGTGGAGCTTACAATCAGTCTCCTCACAAATAGTATGTGAAACTACATACGTTAAAGGACAAAGGAGGACCATTCTAATCCCATGTAGCAGGCATATCTGGGGAAAAAAGTTAACACAACCAACTTAACATTTGCACCATTATTAATACTAAATGTGTCAGTGTTAGATTAGAGAGGTGCATGGGTAGGCTCCAAGGTAGTCTTTCTTACTGGGATTAATGTTTGCAGCTTTGGAAGAATGGAGTTGTTGCTGCTACAAGCATATTAATTCTCTCTCCCAGGAAATAAGATCTGAAAAGTCATAGAAAAAGCTATCTACTTTTAAAGCAGGGAAAGCACAGAAGTGAGTATCTCTTTCCTCTGCTCTGTGAAAGCTGTTATCAGACTCAATACAAAGTATCTCAGCCCTTCTGAAGCAAGGACAGCTGACTTCCCATTGCAGTCAGTGAGAAAACAAACTCGGAGACCAAACTTGCAATGATCACAGTGCTGCATGACACAGCACCATCTAATAAATCCCTCAAAGTCACGTGAGCTTGGGTTTTGTTTATGTTTATGATGAAAATCAACGATTACCCAGCTGTTCCTGTGTACTAGATCACTCTTTTTCATGACTTAGTTTCCATCAAATATTTATTCTAGCAATCTGGGTTAACTGTGAATACAGACAGAATTATTTCCTACCCATATTACAAGAAATTATTGCAAAGTACAGGTAGACCAGCATTACATGAGGAATAGTAGGAACATACAACAATGAAACATATGACTAGCAAATCCATTATACACTAGTCTGAGAATCAAGGCAGAGGTTCAAACAGTACATTCAAAGTAATTGAAATAAAATAGTAGCAACAAATTTTATCTATAGTATAGCAGTGAAAATTTTTATGAAAATACATTAAAAGTGGACCTAAACTTAATCTAATTAAACTGACAATGTGAACAACTTTACTATTTTAAGAAGTTAATATTTTATGTTGTGTTAAAAGTTATCTTTTTTTTTTTGTTATATAATTTATTTAAATGCACTACCTAAATTCAGGATGCCAATGATTAAAGTATGTTGCCGCTTGTCTGCGGCAAGCTCCGTTCGGTTGCTGGCTGGCCTGAGGCTATCCGCACCCCAGGGCCATTGAGCACTGACACCAATGTGAGGATGCAACAAATGACGTTTATTTAGCTGCGCAACAGCCTTATATAGTCGTCTTGTCCCGTACGAACTCGCACGATACTTGCACATCCTGTTCCTTTCGCCACGCCACCTTCCGTTACAGCCCGAGATTTTCCGGTCGCCATACCCTAATCTACCTACATTTCCCCCTCCCCATGCTTCAAGTCATGCAAAGTAAAGCGTATCGCTGATTCTGGAGCCTTGCGTCAAAGCGTAAGCGTAGCTGGCGGATACAACATCCCGAGCCCAGGTTCTCCAGTAAGATTCCCCTGCAACTCCTGAGATGCAAAGCAAAAGCAAGCTAATCATGAGCGCATTGTTCAAAGCTTTTGTTTCACTCAGCAACGGTCACCGTTCCTCATCTTTCTTGGCACCCCGCCGCTTTACCAGACTCTCTGTACTGTCATGACTCCTCACGTCTGAAGGTCGAGGCTGGTGCTGTTTCGGCTTCCCCCACAGGTACTCCTGCAAAACATAAAGCTCGGACAGCGTACATATTACTTCGGGTTAGGATTTTGTTTTAAATCAGGGCGCAAACAGCGTGTAGGGACCCACTGTATAACATCATCCCATTTGATGGCGGCATACCCCCTCCCGTGACGTAGCAGCTCCCAACCTGTTTCCCACTCCGCTGTCCCAGGGAACCGAACCTTGACTGGGGGGCCCACTTCTGGCATCCCTGGACCCCAATGTTGCTCATTTGGGGCACGCTCTTGGTCTCCCCGGGCAAAATGATTTAAAGAATAAAGAGCGTGATGTAAAATGTGAGATTGGTAGTTGACAGGAATTACGTCTGGGAATCCTTCCCCCTCCCCAAGAATCTTAATTCTGTGTTTTAGCGTCTGATTAGCGCGCTCTACAATGGCCTGCCCGGTAGAATTATACGGAATGCCGTGTTTGAGCGTGATACCCCACCGCTGACACCACTGACGTGTGGTATGAGCAATAAAACAGGGGCCATTATCAGTTTTGATCTCGACAGGTAGGCCTAGCCAAGCGATTGCAAGATTCCAATGTAGCTGAATGGAGCGTGCTGTTTGTTTCCGATGCGGGGTGGCCACAATCATCATACTGTAAGTGTCCACGAGCCTCTATATTAGTTCTGATTGGCTTATGCTAAAAAGCTATATCTTGCAGGTGCAGCATTCTTTCTTATTTTTCAACTTCCCCCATAGCTTGTTGGTCTCATAGCCAAGGCCCTTGTTCTGTATTATGATTGGCTAGTTCATCACCACCCCATTACCACCCCCTGGACATGCCTGGACATAGCTCGTTCAGTACCTCGTTCCCACCATTGTCCCGTGGGAACCCCACAAATCCCCCTTTTTGTTTTTGAACGAGCTATGTCCTATCTCGTCCTTTTTGTTTTTGTTTCTTACTCAAACCCGGTTCCCTGTGTCTCGCAGAGCCCAGTCAGAGAATCCCAGCCTTGGTTACCCATAAATCCTGCTCTCTGTTGTTGTGCCACAAAGGTTGTATTGACCATTCGTTGCACAGTTTTCTGCAAACATGCAAACAAACAGGGTAACACAAGTAGGATAATGCCTATTATAAACATTCCCATAAGCAGACTCTATCTACAAAACACGCAGTTTACTTCAGAACATACTGTTATTCTCTATTATTCCAGCTGAAAGGAAAATTACTGACAGGAAAGCTGATTCTGTTTAAAGGTAACACAGAGCAGGCCTTTTAGAGCCTACTCTGAGCCTACTCTTGCTAAACCGTTGCTAAACCATCCGGTATCAATTTCCCCCTTTGGAAGTAGTTAGATTTATTATCTCACTACTTCCATATACTATTCTCAATGATTGTCTTAACACAACCCACGCAGATCCCTATGATAACTATAATCACAACTACATAAACTATTCCGTCTAATAATGTGGCTAACCATCCTTTTAGAGACAATCCACCGTACTCCTGCGCCTGTAGAGACAGAAGCATAACCTCGACCCATTAGTAATAGTTCCCCTGGTCCCAACCACTCGTTAGTACCTGGTTCCCTATACCACACTTTGCCTTTGTTTTTCACATAGCTTGCTCCCTGTCAAACTGCCTCCCAATGTATTACAACTGGGGGTCGCTCCTTATCTCCTGCTAAAGTTAAATGGTTAAGTACATAAACAGCTTTTGCAAGTCTCTCAGAAGGTTCAGTCACCTCTCCCCCTTTTTGTTTTTGCAGAAGCTGTTTCAATGTACCATGAGCACGTTCCACAATCGCCTGACCCGTAGGCGAATGAGGAATCCCAGTGACATGTGTAATACCCCATAGCTGACGAAATTAACGAAAAATCTATGAACAGTATGCTGGTCCATTATCAGTCTTAAGTTGTTGTGGAACCCCAAGACTCGCAAAGCAAGCAAGTAAATGTCGTTTTGACATGACGACCTGTTTCCCCAGTTTGTGCTGTTGCCCATATTACATGTGAAAACATATCAACAGATACATGAACATATTTGAGCCTTCCAAATTCTGCAATGTGAGTAACATCCATTTGCCACAGTTGCAACGCACTCAATCCTTGAGGATTTACCCCTATTCCAATTCCCATGCCAATTTTCTGACAACTAGGACAAACACTAACTAATTCACGTGCTTGTGCCATGGTGAGGTGAAATTGTTTCGCTAACATTTTCGCTGATTGATGAAAGAATTGATGGGATAGGTGTACTTGTTCAAATAAATTTGGTGATATTTGCGTATAGGACACAAGTGTGTCTGCTTTATTATTTCCAATGCTCAAACCTTGATCAAATTGATGACTACGAATGTGAGTGACAAAATAAGGTACCTCTCTGAGGTTTATTGCTTGATGCAACTGTAGCAAAATGGTGTAAAGTCGCTTATTTCTTATTGGTCGTATAAAAGCTCTTTCAATTCGATTTACAATGCCTGCTGCATAAAGAGAGTCTGTTACAATATTGACAGGTAAATCCTTCCATTTTACAAAAACCTGATATATCGCAAAAAATTCAAGTGTCTGCAATGAGTCCTCAGTTTGTCCTGAGAATTTACAATGTTTCCATTGTCCATCCTCTTGCCAGGTAATAACTGCTGAATGTGATCGCTTTCCTGCATCAGTAAAAACAGTTAGTCCAGTCACAGGTATCTCTGATCTGATAGGTTTTTCTTCCCAATCCTGTTTGCAAATAAACTGTAGCTTTTTATCTTTTGGCAAATGTGTTAACAATTGTCCAGTAAAGTCCTGTAAGGCCATTTGAAAAAGAGTTGACTGATTTGTTAACCACTGTAGATATTCCTTTCTGATAAGTAAATAGATAGCATCTGAGTCTAGTCCAGTAATGTCTGTAATCCTTTTATGCACTTTGACAAGCAATTGTGCTATTGCTTCCACTCTGGTACAAATTGTTGTTTTAGGATGAAAAACCAAAGAGTCCACTCGAGCATTGCCTTCTGCAATAAACCCAGGCAAATTAGTATGATTTCTTACATGTAAAACATAAAACAATGCAGTTCGGATTTGAATTTCTTGCCACAGAGCTCGCAGCAATTCAAAACCACACTGATTACATATATGCTCTATAACAGATCTATCCAATTGCTTTATAATGCCAGCTACATATGCTGAATCAGTAATCAAATTAAAGGGAATGGGAAAATTCTGAAATATTTTTAATACAGCTCGTAATTCTACCACCTGAGGTGAACCCTTTTGTTGTACTACCATAGATTCCCACTTGCCATCAGAATACCAGACAAGGCCCGCCTTGACTGTGTTCCCAGATCCATCCGTAAAAATGGTAATTCCATCCACAGGAGTGTCTGCACACAACACTCCTGTGGCAATTGGAAGTTCCACACTCAATTTTATAACAGGATGGGAGGGCAAGTGGTAAACAACCTGTCCCGAGAAATTCTCCATGGCTGTTTGCAAAGCAAAGCTATTAGCCATACACCACTCAAAATACTGAGCTGCAATAGGAACAGTTAGTGATGCAGGATCTCTGGCCACAAGCTCCCGACATCGCATCTGTCCTTTGATGAATAATGTGTGCCAATAGCTCTGTAACGAATCTGATCATTCCGAATTCCATTGACCAATTATTGCATACGGAATTTGCCTATCAAACAAAGTGATAATTTGTATTTCCTGATTCAAATCAATACGATGTACAAATTTGGAATGTAGCCTGCTTTCTATTTCTGTAATCAGTTGCTGTACCTCTGCAGTAGTGTGTCGTGGCGCTGTTAAAGTTGTGTCCCCTGTTAACAATTGGAATAGAGACTGCAATTGTGACAACGTAAGCCCCAAGTACGGCCGCAGCCATAACTTGAGCCTTATGTTCCACCGTACCCACTTTTGCACATGCCTTTATCATAGCATTCAAATCTGTTTTTCCAGGTAAAGCTTCAATGATCTTTTGACAATCAGCATTAGCATTATCCCTGTTTGCCACAGGTCCAAGGTTTGGCAGCCACGCAGGTTAACCCTGCGTGGAAACACCAGTCCTGCGCTCCCTGCGGTTTGGGCTGCGAGTTAACTGCATAGGCCTGGAACTGGTTGGGAAGATTCATTTGTGTCAGCACACGGTTCCCCCCCCTGCGTTCCTTCTCCAGTTTCCCTGTACGCTGCAGCTGGTTGTTATCAGCTGATCTTGAGCATTATACTGAGACCTGCACAGCTTCACAAAATGCCCTAGCTTCCCACAGCAATGACACATCAAAACACAGTTATCTCTCCCACTCAGCTTCGACTTCTTAAGGCAGTTTTTCTTAAAGTGACCTTCTTGCTCGCATGTATAACAACGATGAACTACCTTAACTGCCGCCGCAAAAGTTTTTGCTAAATGCTCCATCTGAAATGTGGTGGTTCCTACTTTCTCACAAGCATCCATTAGCTCAGTTAAGGTGGGGTTACGATTTGCCATCCCTGCAACAACTTTCCTGCAGTCCTCACCTGTGTTGTCCTTCGCTAACTGTAGTGGCAATGCTTCTTTTACAATTTTCCAATCTAACAGTTGCCAAATATTTCTCCCCTCAGGGCCCGCACCCACAATCACCGGATATGCTTGTGGAATTATAACTCCTTCTAATAACGCATCTCGAATGACCCCTTTCCATTTCACTCCTCCCTCACCTCCCCCCCCCTCCCCTGTATACGCGGGCGGACGCTGACCCTCTCCCTCACCTCCCACATTACCGGATGGACGCAGACCTCCCCCCCCGCCCTGATCTAAAGGTGGAGTAGGGAGTTGTAAAGGAGGTTGAGGTGGCCCTAATACTTGTCCTGAACACAGAGGGGGGTTTTGGGGGAGACATAGTCACGTGTCCCGAGGTGTTGGCTGAACGATGCTGCTGCAATTCCATCTTTAATTCTTCCAGTCGTCTACCAAGCTCTGTCATGTCAAGTTCGTGTCCATTTCGTGATGGTAACAGTCCTTTAAGTCCTTGTGACTCTGGTACTGCTGACTCCGTAAATGGCGAATCCGGTAAAGGTGGATATGAAGCAGGTTTACCCTCCTTCTTGTTATCCTGCTCAGCCTCATCCGTAGAGAGATCAATGAGAGGAGGAGGTTCCGGAGGGGGTTTCGGCCAAGTCTCCTGTTCAGCATCTGAATCAATTAGTCCAAATCGAGTTCGTGTTTTAGGGCGCACTACCGGTTCTAATGGATCTGTATCTATTTTACTCGCTCCCCGCTCCTCAGCTTTTTTCGGAGCCGTCCGTACCCACGGTGATAAAGGAGCTGCCACCGGTACAGCCACCGGGGCCGTGGGAGGTGTTGGTCCCGCAAACAGTGAGGGGGTAGCAGGCGCTTGCGGTCCTAAAGCCATAAAAGCTGTATGTGTGACTTCTCTCTCTGCTTTTATTCCTTTTAACGCTTCGCTAACCAGCCTCCATGTAGCAGACAATTTATAGGCTTCCTTATCACCACTTGACACCGCATTCCAGAGAGAGTCACCAATCTTCTCCCATAAAGGCACTTCAAAGACATCATTAAAGGTTGTAAAATGTCCTTTATCTTTTGCCCAGAACAGTAACTGCTTTAACGCAGCTTCATCGTATTTAATTCCTCTCTCAGAGAGTATATGTTGGAGGAGTTTCACCACTGCCACTTCTGTCTTGGTCAGGGTAGACCCCATGTAAACACGTCCGAGCTGCATCCCATGTCACCCAGTCCTCCTGCGCAGCCCGTAGCAGCCACAAGATAACTCCCCATGTTTTTAATTCTTTGGCAGAACCCGCTGCCATAGCTCGCTCAGCGAGCTTCATCGAGCACCGCTCCCAGGTATTCGGCTGTAAACAATCAGCCGGTCCTGCCACCGCCCCCTCAATAACGAGACGGTCCACACACTGGGCTACGTCTTTCGATTTCACAGAAATCTTAAATTCCCTGCCCAGTAACGAAATCACCTTTATCAAGGCTTCCATGGTTCGCGAACCCACTCTGACCGCCTGCGGTCCGCCAGCCCAGCTATCACGTTGGGGTCACCATTTGTTGCTGCTTGTCTGCGGCAAGCTCCGTTTGGTTGCTGGCTGGCCTGAGGCTATCCGCACCCCAGGGCCATTGAGCACTGACACCAATGTGAGGATGCAACAAATGGCGTTTATTTAGCTGCGCAACAGCCTTATATAGTTGTCTTGTCCCGTACGAACTCGCACGATATTTGCACATCCTGCTCCTTTCGCCACGCCTACCTTCCGTTACAGCCCGAGATTTTCCGGTCGCTGTACCCTAATCTACGTACAAAAGTAGACCTTTGCTTGTCCATTGGTAACTTGGAGAACATGCCATAAAACAGCTCTTTTACCCTTAAAGTCACATGGGAAGAAGTAAAAATACAATGCTTTAAAAAATTTAAATGCAACCAAAGGACAAACTTGCATTTTCAAACACAATGAATAAACTTCAGGGTTTCTAAGCTGCTTCACTGCATACAATGGAACTTCAAGGTACTCTGTACTCCTGATCTGTAGATCTGTAGATCAGAAGACTATTTCATGTGCCTAATGTTTTGAACATCAGGACTTTTTTTCCTAATATAAACTTTTTTTTCCTCCTCCAGTTTTTTTGCCTTCCATCCTTGAAAAATAAGCTGTGATTTTAGCATCTCGGTAGCAGTAGCAGCTGTCTTTTGCCCATCTCTCTCTTTTGATCAATGGAGAAGTGGTAGAGAAAAATCATAATTGCCACTGTTGATCAAAGAATGATCAAGAAGAGCAACATGGCTGCTAATAAGATTCAAGAAAAGGACAAATAAAATACAAAAGAGAAAATATATGCTTGGTACAACAAGGCACAAAAACAAGAAAACTGAGGTCTTCAGGACTAAGCAATTTTTAGCTACATCTTTATAAACAGTGCACTGGCTCATTTTGCAGTTTCTGATTTTAATGATGCATTGCACAAAGAGCAAGTGATAATAGACAAAGGTTACCTTTGCTGCAAAGAAACTCCTGAATTTGAAAGCAATATGATTTTGTATTTGCACTTCAGTGGGGAGCTAGTTCAACTGAAAGAATTGAGGAAGGAGTAAATACCAAAGAAAAGCAAAAAACTGAAGAACAAAGAGGACAGAACTAAGAAAGGGGGATGTGCAATGTGCCAGCGGTCATCTGGTATCTGTCACAAGGAAAACTGAAAAGAAATACCTGCCACTCAAAGGAGAAAGTAACTTAAGCATCTTTTGAGGAAGCAGGATTAAAACCACTCCACTCCACAACAACACAACTGTACATATTAAGGATGAAAGTTAATCTCTGTGTCTGAATTTTACTTGATAAAATTCAAAATCTATATTTTTCTTTAGCTCCATATGTGTAAGGAATCAATAGGGAGCATATCCACAACCCAGTGAACAAATAATGAAGTCAGTGGAAAGAGTAGGACTACCTCCATGCAGGAATATTGACATTTCGAGAGAGTAAAACTAAGTCTCTAAAGTGAATTTGGAAAAAAAAAAAAAAAAGGAAAAAGTGCGAATTTGGGTTGACGAAATACAGTGTAAAAGCTTTTCTTATGAACTGATAAAGTAATGACCTTCCTGCAGGCTAGAGCTAAAGATAGTTCTCTGAACTGAATCTTTTCAGTTGTCATTTTTATTTTACAACAAAAATGGAAGGAAACAAATGAAAAATGGAAGTATTCCCATAACCTGTTTAAAACAAAAAGGTAATTCCATCAGAAAAGTGGTATGTTTTTTCCTAAAAATTTCTCAATTTCTGCGTCTTTAAACTATCTGCTTTTAAAAAAAAGCATCCTATGCTATGATGTCTGAATGATGATCATTCCATAGAGCAAACATATTTTCAAACTTTTTCTGTATTTTTTATTTAGGAAAAAATATTGCTAAGCCTGGGGGCTATTTCAACAGATTAAGGTCTGACATTTTTAGTACATTACCACAAATCAAGTCAACACAATGCTCATTTTGTTTTCTAACAAGAATTTAAAAAGCAATAGCAACAACAAAAATAAACACCAAAAAAAACCAACCCACAGATTTTCCCAAACACTTTAAGGCTTCATTTTCTATTTTTTTCTACAACAATCTGCAATCATAAAAGTACAATTGCACTCATGTTTCACAAAAAGGAACACCAATCTTCATTCACCTGTCAGAATAATGCTGCCACAGCAGCTGGCTTTACCCACAACAACAAAGAATGACTGATTTTGCCGTGAATAGGTGAACTGAATGGACTCAGCTTAGTTTTTCTGTCTCTGATGTGTTCTCCTAGTTACCAAGTAGTCCAACAAGCAGCAAAACTACAATCTCATCGTGGGCCTGTGGATTTGTGTCTCAGGCCCACGCTTCCTTAAGGATTCTCAGTTTTCTATTAAATGAGTCTGTCTCTGATCCACACCATTTGTAGGATATCAGTGTCCCTGACTCTTCTGCCAATTCAGGTTGAAACTGGCCAATAGATTTAAAAGGTGCCAGGTGAGAATGAACTTCTTGTGATGTGCTGACCTAAAACCCCCAGATTTTCATGGCACTCACTATGCAGGGTTATGAGCTATTAAAAAGCCATTCAAGATGGAGATGACATGACAGTTTTGGGCCCCTTACAACACGAAACACATTGATGTGCTGGAGGTAGTCCAAAGGACAATGGAGTTGGTGAAGGTTCTAGAGCATAAGTCTTATGAGGAGCAGCTGAGGAAACTGGGGGGTTGTTTAGTCTAGAGAAAAGGAGGCTCAGGGGAGACCTTATCACTCTCTACAACTACCTGAAAGGAGGTTGTAGCGGGGCAGGTGTTGGTCTCTTCTCCCAAGTAACAAGTGATAGGACGAGATGAAATGGCCTCAAGTTGCACCAGGGGAGGTTTAGATTGGATATCAGGAAACATTTCTTCACCGAAAGGGTTATCAAGCATTGGAATAGGCTGCCCAGGGAAGAGGTGGAGTCACCATGCCTGAAGGTATTTAAAAGACCTGTCGATGTGGTGCTTAGGGACATGGTTTAGTGGTGGACTTGGCAGTGTTAGGTTAACTGTTGGACTTGATGATCTTAAAGGTCTTTTCCAACCAAAATGATTCTATGATTAGGCAAATATTGATCTTACCTCTCCCCCATAGATTAAATGCTGCCTTCCCCAAGATGCAACCAATCAGAAGGAGCAAAGGCAGTATATGGCGACAAAGCACACACAAGTTCTTACTCTAAAATGATAGAACTGTTTCCGTCATTAAATTACTCAAAATTGGGAAAACTGATTTATGAACAGTTTGCAAAACCGCATTTGTTCTGTAGTCCAAACACTGTCAGTCCCTTTCTAAAAGATAGCTTGGAGGCTGGCAGGACTTACCTGTGAGAACTGGGAAAACTCCATCAAAGGCAGATATCTGGCGCAAAGGCAAATGCCCAGCTTACAAACTGAATTGCATTTGCAACACGGGAAAAAACAAACCAGCAGCAGGCCATCCCTTGCGCTTCCCTTTGACTCCTTGTCCCAGAAGAAGCCTAGAAAGACTGATTTACGCTCCCAGGCTGAGAAGCTCTACTCTGAGCAAAGGCGCTTCTTGCATCCTTCCCTCTCCTCTGGGTGTCTAAAGCCTTGAAAGAGCAAGAGCTTCTTGAAGATGAAGCCAGACACTCTGTGACAGTGCACAAAGAGTAGCAAAAGATAAAGCAAAGACGCTAGAGAGACAGCTGTTGCTTTGGAAAAGCAGAAGACTACAGTTCTGCCAGGAAGAAGTGCTGAACTTCACCCTTAAGGTCCCTTCTAGCTGTTTCATTAGGAGTTCTTTTCAAGATTGGGCAATAAACCATTTTAAAAATCCCAAACAATAAGACAACAACAAAAAAAATACCCAGTAAAAATGCCTCCTCTGTTATTTGGCACTTTGGCAACTTCATCTGGACTCCTCTGTCCCCTCCTGGTCTCTACCATCCAGGAAAGATTTCTTGTGAGCCCAGCCCAAAGCCTTTGAGATGGTGAGGGGCACACAAGGGCAAGCAAGAGGGAGCTGCCTTTGGTCTACACCAAGAAGAGAAGGCTCAGGGATGGACCTGACTGGTGATTACAGCTGAACAAGTAGCACTAGGCCCAGGAGAAATCACACCTAGATAAAAAGAAAAGATTGTCACTATGAGACTGCACAGAAAGAGCACAGGGGCCCAGAGTGGCTGTGAAGCCTCCATCCTTGAGGGTATCCAAACTTGACTGAACAAAGTTTGAGGAACGGGATCCAACCGGGGCTGCTCTGAGCAGGAGCTTGGACTGGAGACCTCAAAACGTCTCTCCCAACATCTGCGCTTCTGTGGTTCTTTGAAAATGAGCTATCTTGCTGTCCCCAGGTGGGAAGGGACATCCACAGCCTTGCGGAAGGTAGCCTGTCCCACTACCACCCAGACTCTTACTTCGGACCAACACCAGCATCAGCCCCACCACTGACCTGAGGCACACCACCACTAGCAGCTGCACCATGGGTGGCATTTCTCCTGCTGAGCAAAAGGCAGCAGTCCTCCCATCATGTAGTCCCCTTCTCCTGCCCACGCCTCACCCATCTGGATACCGTGGCAGGCTGTGTCACATACCTTGCTAAAGTCAGGGTAAATGGCAGTCATTGCTCTCCCCTTGTCCCGCTAGGACAGTCACCACCTCAAAGCAAGGCTCATGATGGCCCAGGCACAACTTGTCCTTGGTGAAGCTCTGCAGGCTGTTCCCTGGTGTCACCTTGTTATTCATGTGTCTCCAAGTGATCTTCTGGCAGATATCTGAGAGGCGTAAAAGCTTCTTCCTGGAAACCTGAGAGAAGGCTCCAGTTCAGGAGCTGCCCGTGATTCTGCATGTCTGCCTGCAGGAAGCAGCCAGAACAGCGAGGCGGGTGGCTGCCCAAATTGGCATGGGACAGCACAGAGACGGTCCCATGTCCGCCAAAAAGAAGGCACCTCCCAGGAGCCTGAAGAAGGTCAATCAGCGGAGGAGGAGGAGGAACATCCCTCCTAGCACCATGAGAGCAATGGCCCGTGTTCATGCGACCAACGTTGTTCAGCATGCAGCTGCCCCCCTAGATTTGTTCTTTGTAAACAGAGAGGATCTCACAGACAAAGTGGTGACTGGTGACTGTCTTGGTCACAGTGACCTCTAAGTAGTTGAGTTTCAAGGTGTTGGTGATAGGAGAAAAAACTGCCAGCAAAACTTCAGTCCTGGGAACGGGAAGAGCAGACTTCGTGCTTTGGAGGAACTAGTTCATAAGGTCCCCTCGGAATCTGCTTTTCAAAGTATTGGGGTCCATGAATGCTGGTCACTTTTTAAGAGCCATCCTTTAAGAGCACAGGAGCAGGCAATTCCAAAGTGTGGGAAGTCAAGCAAGCAGGGCAGAAGGCCGGCTCGGCTGAGCTGGGATCTTCTTCGAGAAGTTCAGGCGCAAAAGGAAAGCGTATGGACATTGGAAAGAAGGACAGGCGACACAGGAGGACTACAGAGATGCTGCTCACCACGGCAGGGAGAAAATTCGTGCAGCCAAAGCTCCATTAGAGTTCAAGCTGGCCAGTACCTTGAAGGACAACCGAATGGGCTTTTGTAAACATGTTAACAGCAAAAGGAGGATCAGAGACAACATTGGTCCCTCGCTTGATGAGGTCGGTCACCTCACAAACAGGGGCGCAGACAAAGCAGAGACATTTAATGCTGCCTTCACCTCTGTCTTTAACACTGACGATGGGTCCTGGGACGCCAGAGCCCTGTGTTGGAAGATCATGACGGGGGGCAGATGATAAACTCCCAGCAGACTTTGAACTTTCTGAGACTTGCTGCTCCAGCTGGATACACCAAAGTCTATGGGGCCTAATGGGTTTTGTCCCAAGGTAATGAAAGAGCTGGCCGATGTTATCACGGGACCTATCTCCATTATTTTCCAAGGGTGTTGGGAGTCTGGAGACATCCCAGTCCACTGGAAGCTGGCAAATGTTGTCCCAGTTTTCAAGAGGGTAAGAAGGAAGACCCTGGTAATTACAGGCCTGTCAGTCTCTCTTCAGTGCGAGGTAGAATTATGGAGAAGGTCATTCTGGGAGTTATTGAAAAACACTTGAGAGACCATGCAGTCATTGGGCATAGCCAGCAGGGGTTTACAAGGGGAAAGTCCTGCTTTACTAACTTCATTTCCTTTTATGACAAGGTCACCCCTCCAGTTGACCAAGGGAAGCCAGTAGATGCGGTTTTTGTTGGGTTTTTTTTTAGCAAAGCTTTTGCTACTGTCTCTCACAGTATCCTACTGCACAAAATGTCCAGCACAGGTGAACAATTGGCTGATGGGTTGGGCTCAAAGAGTTAGTAAATGGGCTTCCATCAGGCTGGCAGCCAGTCACCAGTGGTACTCACCAGGGCTCAGTTTTAGGGCCAGTGCTCTTTAATGTTTTTATAAGTGATCGGGATGCAGGACTCGAATGTACAGGCCCTCGCCTCCCCTCTCCCTCAGAGCTCCGTGCAGAAGAGATGGCACCTCTCCATGCTCCAGAAGCAGGGCTTGGGGACACGAAAGAAGGCCTCACACCACACTTGGCAATCAGCAACTCTTTTATGGAGTGCTGGCAGACCTTGTGCAGGCCGGCTGGGCCTCCCTTTCCTGTCGGCAGGATGTCTGGATGGTTTGCCCTCCTCTCAGCCACTGTCGAGCCCGTGGGGCTGTGCCACTTGCAGGGTGCTGGGTCATTGGAGACTCACTGAAGACCCACGACCCTCCTGGAACATTGTTTCTACCGTCTCGTCGAGCAGACACCAGGCATGCAAAGATGTTAAACATGACTGGTCCCAATACCGACCCCTGAGGAATGCCACTTGTCACTGGTGTCCGCTTGGACATCGAGCCGTTGACCGCAACTCTTTGAGTGCGACCATCCAGCCAATTCTTTATTCACCGAATGGTCCATCCGTCAAGTCCATGTCTTTCCAATTTAGAGACAAGGATGTCATGTGGGACAGTGTCAAATGCTTTGCACAAGTCCAGGTAGATGACATCAGTTGCTCTTCCCCTATCCACCAGAGCTGTAACCCCATCGTAGAAGGCCACCAGATTTGTCAGGCATGATTTGCCCTTAGTGAAGCCATGTTGGCTATCACCAATCACCTCCTTGATTTCTGTGCACCTCAGTATAGTTTCCAAGAGGATCTGCTCCATGATCTTGCCAGGCACAGAAGTGAGACTGACTGGCCTGTAGTTCCCCAGGTCTTCCTTTTTCCCCTTCTTGAAGATGGGGCTTATGTTTCATCTTTTCCAGTCAGTGAGAACTTCACCAGACTGCCACAACTTCTCAAAAATGATGGATAGTGGCTTAGCAATTTCATCCGCCAGTTCCCGTAGGACCTGTGGATGCACCTCATCAGGTCCCATGGACTTGTGCACCTTCAGGTTCCTTAGATGTCTTGAACCTCATCTTCTTCTACAGTGGGCAGTTCTTCATCCTCCCAGTCCCTGTCTCTGCCTTCTGCAACTTGGGTGGTGTGGCTTGAGCACTTGCCGGTGAAGACTGAGGCAAAAAAGTCGTGAGTACCTCAGCCTTCTCCATAGTCTGGGTAACCCATTTCCTTCCAGAGAGGGCCCACATTTTTCCTAGTCTTCCTTTTATCACTGACATACCTGTAGAAGCATTTCTTGTTGTCCTTGGCATCCCTGGCCAGATTTAATTCTATCAGGGCTTTAGCTTTCCTAACCTTGTCCCTGGCTTCTCAGACAATTTCCCTGTATTCCTCCCAGGCTACCTGCCCTTGCTTCCACCCTCTCTAGGCTTCCTTTTTGTGCATGAGTTTATCCAGAATCAACTTGATCATCCATGCAGGCCTCCTGGTGTTTTTGCCTGCCTTCCTCTTTGTCGGGATGCATCGCTCCTAAGCCTGGAGGAGGTGGTCCTTGAATACTAACCAGCTTTCTTCAGCCCTCTTCCCTCCAGGGCTTTATCCCAAGGGACTTTCCCAAGCAGGTCCCTGAAGAGGTCAAAGTCTGCTCTCCTGAAGGCCAGGGTGGTGAGCTGGCTGCACGCCCTCCTTGCTGCCCTATGGATCTTGAACTCCACCATTTCACAGTCGCTGCAGCCAAGGCTGCCCTTGAGCTTCACATCCCCCCCCCACCAGCCCCTCCTTGTTGGTGGGAACAAGGTCCAGCATGGCACCTCTCCTCATCGGCTCCTCTATCACTTGGAGAAGGAAGTTGTCATCCACACATTCCAGGAACCTCCTGGATTGCTTGTGCCCAGCTGTGTTGTCCTTCCAACAGATATCAGGGTGGTTGAAGTCCCCCATGAGGACCAGGGCCTGTGAACATGAGGCTACATCTATCTGTCTGTAGAGGGCCTCATCCGGTCGGTCTTCCTGGTCAGGTGGCCTGTAGCAGACACCCACTATAATGTCTCCCATCCCTGCCCGCCCTTTAATCCTGACCCATAAACTCTCTGTCAGCTCCTCCTCCATCCCCAGACAGAGCTCCATGCACTCAAACTGATCATTGACATAGAGCGCAAGACCCCCTCCTCATCTCCCCTGCCTGTCCTTCCTAAAAAGCCTGTATCCCTCCATTTCAACGCTCCAGTCATCAGAGTCATCCCACCATGTCTCTGTGATGCCAATAGGGTCATAGCCTTGCAGGTATGCGCACGTCTCTAGCTCCTCTTGTTTGTTCCCCATGCCCCATGTGTTTGCATAGAGGCATTTCAGTTGGGCCCCCAACGAAGCTGCCTTGCTGCCTGAAATTCCTTTCCGCTGCTCTTCCAGCAGTCCCCTGCTGACCTGCCATCCTTCTCCAGACTCTGGGCACTTATTGCTGGCTCTGGCATTGGACTGGCTGGATTGGGATGGACTGAGGTTCCCCTCCCCTGGCAAATCTTTTAAAGCCCTCTTTACCAGCTTGGCCAGCCTATGACCCGATATGGTCTTCCCCTTCTCTGACAGATGGACCCCGTCGGCTGCCAGAAGACTGGGTTTCTCAAAACGAGTCCCATGATCTAAGTAGCCAAACCCCTGTCTGTGGCACCAGTCCTGTAGCCATGCGTTGATTTGCCTAATTCGACTGTCCCTTTTTGTCCCCTTCCCTTTGACTGGAAGGATCAATGAGAAAACTACCTGGGCCCCAGAGTCCTTTACCACTGCTCCCAGGTCTCTGTAGTCCTCCTTGATACATCTCAGACTGCTCTTAGCTGTATCACTGCTGCCCACGTGAAACAGCAGCAGTGGGTAATAGTCTGAGGGCTGTACTAGGCTCGGTAGTCTCTCCATGACGTCCCCAGTAGGCAGCACACCTCTCTAGAGAGCGCATCAGGTCGGCTCTCTAGAGATGCGCTCAGTAGAGAGTCACCTACCACTATCACCCATTGCTTTTTCTTGGTAGTACTGGTTTTTATACGGGGAGCACACTGGGCTGCCTTACTGGGCTCCAGCATCTCTCCTGATGCAGCAGGTCTTTCCTCCTCAGACTGAAGAGGACTGAAGCTGTTCTGCAAGGGCACCTCAGGCTTCGGGGGAAGTCTCTTCTTCCTGCTAGTCCTTGCCTTTGCATCCTTCCATTCCTCTGCAGTTTTATCCCCCCTTCCTTCTGTGTGTGCCACTGGGGGGTTCTGCAGGGGCACCTCAGGCCTTGGAGGAAGTCTCTTCCTCCTGCTGGTTCTTGCCTTTATGACCCTCCATTCTTCTGCAGTTTTATCCCCCCTTCCTACTGAGTGTGCTGCTGGGGGGGTTTTTGTCTGTTTGGCCATGGACTGAGGGGCCACTGCAGACTGCGCTTGAACCCCATTATCCAACTCCTTCTCAACCTCCTTGATGTTACACAGCCTCCTCACTGCCTCCTGCAGCTCAGCCACCTGCTGCAGGAGGTCCTCCACCTGGGCACACCTGATGCAGGCAGGTCTGCTGCTGCCCGTCCCTGTCCCAGGCAAAAGATCAAGACATTTACCACAGCCCGAGGTCTGCACTCCAGCCTCCCCCTTCAGCAGCTCTGTCTGGGTGGAAGCACTGGTCACGGCTGGGGTCGATGGTGCAGATCCCCGAGCCGGAGCTGCAGACCTCGCTCTCAGGCGAGTGCCCACCATTCTGCCTTGAGGGTCTGGTAGGGGGTCTGCGCCTCCCCGCGCCGCCCTCCCTGCACGCCCTCCCTGCACGAACTGCCGCGCACGCTGCCGCGCCCCGCTCTGGTCGCTGGAGCTCCCTGGGCCGCCGTTTGTAGGAGGGGCCGCGGTTGCTCTGGCAGAGCCCCCGCCTCCTCAGCGACTCTTCGCGGGAGCTGCCTGCTCCGGGCCCCTCTCGCCGCTGCCCCGGCGTTTTCTCACCTCAGGAAGAGTCGCCGTGCGCCGAGAGCTGCTGCTCCGCTGCAGGACGGGCCGGCTCCGGAGCAGCTGCTCCCTTTTCCTGCTGACTATTCGGCCTGTGAGTGACCCCTGCTGCAATTCTAGTGACGCACCTTGAGGTGAGCTCACTGCAGGTGACAAATCCAATGGAAAGGGCTTTGGTTTGGAACTCTGCAAGCTGGAATGCATTGAGAGGGGAAGAGCACTCTAAATCATCATCAAATTAGCACAAAATTTTCTCTCAGCCCTTGTGACATTTGTTCTTTACGTTCTGAGGCTGGAAGAATCTGTCATAATCTCAATTGCTGCAGAAGAAAAGATGTGCAGTGAGCATCTCCTCATGGTCTATATATCAACTTCAGTCTTTTCAATAACAGCCGAAGAGGACTTTGAAAGTCAGTGACTCGGCAACTTAGAATTTAGTCTAGTGATCGTGATTGATCTTTACAGTTATAACTCAGTCTTCAAAGTTGCTGGTTAAACTCTTGGTGGCCGTCTAGAACATCAAAATTGTTCTTATTTGTTTGACTGTGTTTCCACTACCATTCACTGAGCTAATGTTTTCCATTTCAGTAATCTGACCATAGGTGGCATCCATATAAACGATTTAAACTAAATACTCAGGATCTTTTCAAAACATTTTGGCTTTCCTAGCTTTCTTCCTTCAGACTGTGCTGTGCACCTCAGTTTCTATGGCTTATACCAAAGCGAAGCCCAGTTTCAATGCCTTAGATTCAATTATTGATTTACTTCTTATCATTAGTATACACTCCCTTGCTTCTGAGATCTTATCGCTATCAGATCTGCACAAGTAAATAAAAAGCCACACATACACTCTGTTCCTAGGCACATATTTTTATACATGTTGTACATTACATGTTTTGAATTTAAGTCATGTAACTCATACTCACTACAGCTATTTCTTCATCTTTTCTATGCTCCTACTTTTCCATCCTTACCAGAGTGTGAGATCATCCATTTAGCATTTATGTCATTTATGTTCATGTTTGTGACTATCCAGATGCTTGTTCTTCTCACAGGCATTTTTCAGTATTTTCATTAGCTCCTAAGGAGTCCTGTGCATTCATTCTATTCTATTTTCCTTCTCTAGGGTCAAGACATCTAGAGTTAATAGGTTTTCATCTGTCTCTGAGGTATGATCCCATTAAAATTTGTTTTAACTTGTCAGCTTCATCTACAAATGCACAGTTTTATAAGCAGCAGCTGAGCTTCCAATTCATCTTTGGTGTCTAGTGAGCCTTGGGTCCTCTCATGAAAGCTTTTAGTTTGAATGGAAGTGCTTTCAGATGACTCACACACTTCAAATAAGTTGGAGACTTATGATCATCAAGGGTTATTTGTCCACTGGATTCTCATTCTCTTTCTTTCTGTCCCATGTATATTTGAAAGTGTTCAACCTTTTAAGTTGCTGACCATCTGTCTCCTTCAGGTCTTTCAGACATCAGCATCATGCAGCTCTTTCTATCTGGCTACGCTTTCAGAAATGTTTCAGTTTCATAATCTACTGGAGATATTTTTCTAGCAACAACTTTATTAGCCATTTGAATTTTCCTTTGACATTTTGCCTTGTAACCAGAAAAAATCCTTAATTTAACTTCCAAAAATTGAAAGACTTGCTTGGCTCCCCAATGTACTTCCTGTCATTTAGATTGTGTACACACACTGAAGAGGGTAGGTCTCTCTTTTGAATAGTGTTTATGATAGTTATAGCAGCAACTCCAGCAAAATAACTGCCTTGTTACATTAGGCATCATGCTAACATAGTAAAATGACAGCCCTTGGACCCAAATTATTTCTATATCTACATTCTCCTTTTGAGATCACTGACATGTCACCTATCAACAGAAGTCGATAGAGAAATATCAGAAAGAGGACCAATACAGGAACCTTTTATATTACAAAGAAGATAACTAAATGATAGCATATTTGCATAGTTAATAGCTTATTTAATGGTCACATAATTAGCTGGCATTTCTAGCTGCAGTTTACTCTCTTCATTTAGGCAAAAAATAGCACCATTAAGCATTCATTTTTGATGCATTCTGCCTGTTATTTCCAAGCCTAAGATACCAGATAAACATCATGGTTGATTTAATTACTATGAATGGATAATGTACAGTTTTTAATGACATCTACTGTATGTTTCTTTCATCAACAAATCAGAAAGGGCAAAAGTAACTACTTTGTCTTTTGCTTTGTCCCTCAAAATTTATTGCCTGCCAACTTAAAATACGTAGCAATGCCTTTGTGCTTCATCAAAGTTGAACATATTCAATAAAACACTGTGAGGGCATTCAATTTTCCATTTTCTCAGCTTTTCTTTCATCTCTATTGTAAAACACTTTTTCTCATCCTTAGGAGTGCTCTCCTACTTTTAAAACACTGGAAATGAATCTCTTTTACTCTGCAGAATTGTTTCAATAAATTAAGGGGGAACAAGTGGGAGGCTGAAATGAAAAACTGATTTTCATTTTATGATCTCAATAAAGAAACCTACTGATAGAAAGAAAAATCACACATCGACAAATCACATTGTAATACAATAAATCTTCTCCACCTTATGAGCTTCAGTGTCATATCAACAGGTTGAAAGTCAACAAATGCCATAAATCTCAGGTTAGAAGTTTAGGAGGGGAGGGGAGGGAAGAGGAGGCAGCAGAGCAATCTTTCAAGTGTCCAAGTTTCTTTCACTCAGAAAAGCAGAGACATCTGACAGAGCACACAAGCCAGGTAAGTAACCGCTTGCCTCTCACGGAAAAGCAGCTAAGATGGTATCCAAACGCAAACTCTCAAAATCCATGAGTCACACTCTTTCTCTGCCTTCTGTTGTACATAACTGCTTTATTCCTGGATACTTGGTAAAACACAAACACTTCAAAAACTTTAATGCTACTGTGTGTTCACATATTGTATTATGTGAGCACATTTGCTTACTTTCCATACAAGTCCACACTCTGATTTTTCTCAAAAGGACCATTACCTCACTATCTCCCTAAAGGCTTAGTTTTTAAGGGTCTGGTGGAGAACAGGGAGTAAGGGGGAGGGAGAGAAAGGCATCTCACACACAATGTACCAGGTGACTCGTAGGGAAAAACAGCATTTGAAAATAACTGCAGCAGGCTTTATTCCAGAAATAAATTACTCTGAAAGTCCCTTACCCACTCCATACCTCACAGTAAAATTAAAGACAAGGGCCAGTCTCAGCGCTGAAGGGCAAAGCCACAAAAGAAGCCCTTTCACATTAGCTAAGTGAGCATGGGAAATCTTTCAGCAGGTTCCTGAGGATCTGTATGAAATAGAGACTCTTCAGCCTTGAAACAGGAGGAGGATATTTTATTGGAGTACAGCTGTACACCTCAACCATCTGACATCTACTGGGTAGTTAGCTATGCTAGCAAAGCACACCAAATGCTGGCAGAAGCAGCTTTTTGCAGTAAATGCTGTTAATAGTGAGAAGAGTAAATGAATTTAAGTCAAGAGCCAGAGAAATGAAATTAGTATCTGTTTTCAAACAGTTACATGTCGATGAGGTTGTAGAACAAATATACCACAGCAAGGTGACATTTGTATTAACTAACGACAAGCAACATGTAGTGAACTGAGTGTCAAACAGGACATTCTCAAATGTCAAAATCTTGAGATATAGTCTCAAAATATACTGGTGATATTAATCATCATCATGCTGTTAGATTACACATCAGTTTAAATGTATGAACCTTACAACTGTTAATCGCAAAGTGATTTCTGAAACCAGATTGTGATCCCACTCACTGTACATAGTAGCTGTACAAACTTTTAGCGTGTACTATGGTATTTTCCACATGGTGATGTGGAATGAGCTGAGTGCACATACCTTAACAAAAGTTATAGCTTTACTGAAAGTCTAAATGTTTTAAGTGATATGAACAACACTGAAAAACTGTCCCCCTGCATATATTTAAACACATCACAAAATAAGGAAAGAAATGTTGTTATACAGAGACATTTACAGCTGGGCAAAAAATATCAGTTGCTGATGTCCAAGTAACTTGTGGCTCCTACATGTCATTTCACTTAATCTTTACTATTTCATGCATGTGTAACTCTCTCCAGTTCTTCAGATTTGCTCCTGTTTCACAGTCCTCTGAGCAAGAGCAGATGAGGCCCATCAGGTTAATACATTCTTATTACGTACTCCTGGATTTTAGTGTTCTTGCTTTTCAGACATAAGGCTTTATTTATTTAAATGTGGCATTCACCCTTTAGTGCATTTATTACAAGGCTGACATTTTACATTTTTTTTCCATCAGAATCAAACACCAGGAGCATTAACTTTTATTGAGGCCTTTATAAGCATTTATCTGAGTTAGAAATTTTCAAGGCTACTTATCATATAAATGTGGTGTTGGCTTGTATAATTTTGCCTCATTTTCCTCTTAGAAGTCACACATGTTAGTCAAGGTGCAACAGAAAAGTCTCCCAAACAACAGCACTGCTTTGTGACTCAGAAATGAGAAATTACAATATTGCTTTTGGGAAAATGTAGGGGTTTTTTTTTAAGCTTTCTGAGCCAGGAAAGAAAATCCTGATTTCACTCAGAGTGAAAAGCCAGAAATCCTTCTCATCCCATTTTAATCTGTTCAGGAAGACCTCTCTGTTCTGCCACTCCTTGTAATAGGAGTAAAAGGTAAGTTTAAGAGAAGATTTTGAGTGCAGGAGTGAGACAAGGAGTCAGAAAGGGATAAACTGGCTTTGTTTGTTTTTTTAAATTGTCCAGCTGCATCTTTCCTGAGAGATCATCTCAGGAGACAGGATATAATCCATTTGCTCCTTGTGTTGTTCACACCACTAACTTTCCTGATACTAATGTGCCAGCATATTATCCTAAGAGTATTTACCAAGAAGAGTTTTCTCTTCCTGGTCAGAGCTGTCACCACTAATGAAATCAGTTTTGCTGTTCTAAGCCGTTCAGCCCACAATAGAGAGCAGGAAAGATCTGAACACCTGCTTTTTAGTCTCCCAAAGGGGAAAATAGTCAGGCAGTTGGTTTTGCATGAGCAATGATTTTGTTCCATTGGACTTTTTTGCATGTGATAGCCACTTCAGCAGAGAGATGCATAAGATGCTACTTGGTTATCATTGGTTTTCCCTGATTATGAACTCCTTAGCACTGGAGAAATTACTCATATTTAACAGGAAAGAGTTTAAATAGAGTTACTCATTTTGTAACAGACTCTAAAGTAACTGTTAATTGTGTGACAAAGAGTTTGCTGGGGTTATACTGGAATTAAGAGTTGCAAAGAATACATAATTCGCTTATTTTTCCAGTTACACAAACTCTACAACTTCATTCCCCGAAGAACTCCAAACTTTTCTTCATAGCACAAATTGCTGCATAACCCTCAGGTGTACTTGTCATCTGCTTGGCACAGTTAGGAACACTGCTTGTGCACAAAGTCCCTAAAGACCGGACAAGACACCATACGCAGGAGGAACACAGCAGCTGCCCTCACTGGACATGGGACGGCAGCTTGTTCTCTGGGCGTTAGGAAACACCTTCCCTCTGGCAATTCCCTCTCTCACTGACTCCCCCAGAAGCACGGCCTTTCCCACACAGACAAATCCTACAGCTTTCAGGGGGCTGCCTGCAAGGCTCCACCTCTTCCTCAAGCATCGCAACAATCCCTGCCCTGCTCAACATTCACAACGCAAGCATTAAAAAAAACAGGAAGATTTTTAAGTCATCAGGGACATTTTTAAAGGTCTTTCTTGTGTGTCTTCTGTTTCAGATCTTTTTTCTTTACTACGGTTTCTGTTCTACATCACTTTCCAGTCCCTTTGCGACTGTCATATTTGTTAGTGGCCCCATCACAGCAAAGAAATGTTTAATTTTAATATTGAATTGTTCTTTTAATCATCTGATCACAAAGCATTTTACAAAAAGTTTAGCATTATACTTCCCATCTGCTACATACGAACAGATCTGAACCTGGAATTAAAGTCCTTCAAATCACAGTTCCATAGGAATAGTGTATAGCGTTTCCTTTTTTAAGCATAACCATAGCATTCCCTATTTAAGCATAACCAAACGCAAACCAAACACCAAACAAAACAGGTATTTCTAGTCATTTAGGCTTAATAAGAGATTTCTCTTACGTATTTTAAATGTCAGGCCAAGCATCATTTGAAAATGTTCCTTTAAGCTACTTTCACCAGACAGACATTTATGGAGATTCACTGTTAGGGAGATAGATGTCCTTTCTCCACCTCCAGTACATCCCTTCTGGCCCTGGCCCTGTCAATCATTTTCTTGATTCAGAGTGATCTTGGATGAAAATAGAAAAAGATAAAGGTTAACAAAATCTCCATAGCCATCTTATTATTTCTAGATGTGACAACAGTATTTGGAGAGACAAACTAAAGGATTTCTAAATTGATCATAATAAATCCCTGTCTATATATAGATCTATAGTTAGTCTTTGAGGGAGTGATAGCCAGTGATAAATTTAATTATAAAATCACTTTTACAGACATTGTTATTCTGGATAATAATCCCACGACCAATTTTAATCTTTTATGTTCAAGAACTCCATTCTTGGAAAGTTCAGTTTGGAGAATAAAAGAGATTCTTCAATCTGTTGTGATTATTTTTTACAATTTGAATTGATTCCATATTAAACTGTTTCTACAAATAGGAAAAATAATATGAATTTCTAATTTGGGACTAACAGAAACACAACATAAAAATTAAGAAACTCTGGCCTTCTAGATATCAAGAAAATGTCAAAGATTAATTTTTTCTTTTTTATTTGTTCTCCATTTCGTTATGGAGAAGTAGGCTCTTTTTTTTCGGTATAGGGGAGGAATAACAATTATAATGGCAAACCAAATTCCAGTCCCTCAGCAAATGGACATGATAAACATGGTAGTTAGGGCTGGACACTGACAAGATTGAAATGGGAATATATTGCAAGTGGAATATCTGAAGTCTTCAGTGTTATAGAAGAGAAAATAGTAAAACCACAATCAATTAAAGACACTTTATAACCACAGAATGTCAAAAAAACCCCCTAGGACAATATAAATACATAAAAAAATCCAAGCGTAATACATACCCAGGAAATTCAAGTAGTACACACAACTTTTCTAAACATTGATGAACCTAGTTTATAATTTATATTTAATTTAATGAGTTTAACATTTGGAAACCTAAAACAAACATTATACACAAACAATGAAAGAACGTAACCTCACTGGCTTAGGTGAAACAAGTAGTTCTGCAAGCAGCAGAGCAATAGAAAACTGTTCCTTGACAGATCTGAGTTTTATAGTTGATTATGAGCTACAACTGCAGTTTTCCTCTGGCATGGGAATTCTCCTCTTTCTCATTGTCATGACCAAAACATACCATTAAAATGAAATCGGAAAATTAATCTAAAATTACACAAAAATTAAATCTGAAATTTTGACTAGCTGCCTTTACCAGCTAACACGTTTGCTAATTTCCAAACTTCCATTACCCTGACTAAACTCTAAAAAAAGTAAAACCAGTACAGCAGGGGACCTTACTTCAGTTATTTCATAGATTAATTAAGGCCTTCAGATTATCTCACGTAATTTAAACCAAACGCCTCAGATAAATGTTAATACTTTCTATGACTACTGGACTTCATCTACGTAGGGTGGGCATAATGACTTGATCATGACTCAGACACTCTGTAAGCATCAAGGGGTTGAGAACCCTCTATCCAATCGTAAAAATGTGGAGCATGAATGATGGATGCAAGTGCACCTTTTAATGACAGAGAGAGGGCCTGGAACTTTGCTCATAGGACAGGGGCAGACAGAAGGTTTTGCATCAGCATGACTTGAGCAAAGTGGACCCATTTTGAAAAAAAAAAAAGGTACTGCAATACTGTTACTCTGTGGAAAGTTTGATTAGGATGCTCAAGGACAGAAAACTACAAATCATAAACCACTAGGGAGGACTTTTAAAAATCACTGTCACTCCTTCAAAGGATATTCAGCACATCGGTGCAGTTGTGTGCCATGGGAAAGGGAGCAAACTGCACAATAAAGAGCAGCTCCTTAACATGAAAATAAAGAAGCTGAGTATTGAACCCAACAAAAAATAAAGTGTATCAAGCAAGTCACTCATATGCCAGTTTTCAAGACAAAGAATAGAAAGAATCTGAAAACAAACTAAGAGAGACAGGTACATGTGCTCACATCAAACAGTGAGGTGGGTCAGACACCAGGGCTGCAGTCTTCACCTCTCTTCTAAGTACACTCAAACTGTTCCAGTGAGGTAAGTCTCCAGACAGCACTGCACATAAAAAGAACTGATTCTTTAGTATCCAGGCACTGGCAAATGGAAATCCTCACGAGAATATGTTGAGAATAGAAATAACTACAGACCAAGTGTGGCTGAAGATAAATAAGAACTCTGATAAGCAGTTGCAATACCAGCAAGAGACAAGAAAAGGTAAAGGCAAATTACTGGCTGAACATTGAGGGAAGTAATGTTCTCCACCTCGTAATCTCTCATCTCAATCTAGGCTAAATTATAGCTCAGTTAATGCTGTCTGGGAATATGAGAAACATAGGCTTAACTTCCTTCAGGCCGAAGCAGTATTTGAACTGGGGTACCTCATTTCCTGCACAACTGCCCTAGGATTTGCATGAAAACACGTATTAAAAAACACCACTTCCTTTGCTTTGCACTCATCTTGTTGCTTTTCAAAGAAGAATATAGTCTGAAAAGGACTGATTCTGTAACTGGTTTGGGTTTCATGCATATATTTTGTGTCTTTCTACCAAAGCAGGCACCTGCTAGAGCACTGCAGGAGCACTTAACTTCTGAGTCCTGATTTAGGCGGTAGATTGATCTCTGCTGCTCAGAGAAGGAGCAGATTCCACCCTAAGCACCCAGGGAATTTTTGGGAACATCACAGAGACGTCTGCAAGGTCAGCAGGGTATGAGTGCAAGATAGATGCTGGACTGTAGTTTTGCATTTAGGCTTACCAACTCCGCCTAGATAGTTCTTTACCTTCAAGATCCTTTATCAGCTTTGTTCGTTGAGTTCAGTATTTTAAGATACTTCGAGAAAGGAAGTTTCCCAATTGTTTCTTTTAACTGACTTTATTAGAAATATTTTAGTGTGCCACCAATGGTTGCTATCTATGCTATGAGTATTACTGTGGGGGGCTGAGCCTGGCCAGCAACTAGGCACCCACCCAGCCACTGGCTCACTCCCTCACGGCAGGCTGGGATAGAGAATTGGAAGGGTAAAAGTGATGAAACATGTGGGTTGAGATAAAGGCAGTTCAACAGATGAAGCAAAAGCTGTGCACGCAAGCAAAGCAAAGCAATGCAAAATAAGATATTCATTCACTACTTCCATTGGCAGTAGTGAATAAATATCTCTTTAGCCAATTCCCAGGAAGCAGGGCTTCTCACATGTAACTTGGGAAGACAAATACCATAACCACAAATGTCCACCCTTCTTCCTGCTTTCCCTGGTCTTTTATGGATGAGTACAACATCATATGGTATGGAATGTTCCTCTGGTCAGTTCGGGTCACCTGTCCCGGCTCTGTCCCCTCCCTGCCTCTTGCCCAGTCTCAGCCTAATTCCTGCAGGGGTGGGGGAAGAGTGGGGAAAAGAGAAAATGCTGTGCAAGTGCTACTCAGCAATAGTGAAAACATTGTTGTGCTATCAGCACTTAGTCACAAATCAACAACACAGCACCATATGGACTGCTATGAAGAAAGTTAGCTCCATTCCAGCCAGATCCAGTACAATTACTTACTTTGGATTACTAGTCAATCTTCCATACTGTTTCACCACAAAAAAAAAATAGTACACAATCCTGTTAGGGTGGTTTACATGGCAGATCTGATTCTGAAAAATATAAAGGTAAATCCATGCTTAGAATAGGGGAAGCGAGAAGCTAAAACACAGAATGTACCCAGGTCTCAAAGAAATGCTCAAATCACGCAAAACAAAATTTCTGTTCAACATGGAACATAACTACACTAGTTCTGAAACACTTACATGAATGAAAAAGACAAAAAAGGCAACTCTCCAGTCGTTTTCTCAGGTGGCAGCAGATGCTTTCAGACAGGCATAAATCTCACCGTTATTTTTGTTTTGTATTCTCCCTGGAATTTACCACTAGAACCTCAGCTGGATCTTTGTTCAGAAGGACGTTAATATATGCTTCAGATCAAGAATGAAAATGTATGCCTGCTTTAACCAGGCACTGATGGTGCAAGGCTTTGGATTTTGATCTTACAATCACTCACACATTTGTACATTAGGAGTATCTGCCTGTTCCATCTATGACATTGGAATCATGTGCTGACTAAACCACTGTACTTAATAAGTTCATTATTAGTCACAAATACAGAAAAAAAAAAAAAAACACAAGAGGAAAACAGACACCAAACATTGAATAACACGCTGAGCATGAAGCAGTCTCGATTCTTGATCCTTTAGAGAGAATCCCTATATAGGTTCACAGCTCCTTACATGTTTACATCTTATTAAAAGGAGGGGTAGAGGGACAAGAGAATGAGAGAGCACATTTGATTTAGTGGCCCATGACAGTACTTAATAAACTGGTGTGTTTTAAGTGACAGAATGAGGATTTTCCATTCTACAATACCACATATTATCACTGTGATACTGTGGGTAAGGTTTACACTGCAAGAGGAAACAAGGGACGTGGGTTTGTAGGCTCTGAAAGAGCCAAGACTGAAGTAGTAGAAGGAGCAAACTGTAACTTTTTTTATGTTGCCTCTTTTTATTCTGTCCTTGGGGTCATCACAATTCTTTTTCTAATAATAGAAAATTCAGTTATAAACAGATGACGTTGTTTCATCTTTTTGGTCCTTCTGGGTATAACATAATGACAACACAGTGAATGTTTCTCTCAGCTAGTCTTTATTGCATTGTTTTAGTGGTAAAGTACACTTGACATTGGATTCTATACTTTTCATTAAAACTTATTTTGTTTTTATCTGTTTTATCTAAGTCACTAGGGGTAGAAAAGGACAGAAGCTTTTAATTAGATAACTCCGGATAAAATAATTAACAAACAGTAAATTGCAAGCAAACCCCATATTTCTCAAAGTATCTACAATAAAATCTTTCTGCAGCTATTTGTAATGAGCTAAATACTTTCCGGAAGAGAAATAAAATGAGAGTTAATTTTATTAAGTGCTTCATTTTCCGTCTTGGTGACATTTGCATCTCAGTGAGTTAAATATCCCAAAAGGCAGGAGGACCAAAGCCTTGTCTCTATAGCTCAAGAAGTAAAATCCTAGACAGATCCAGCATGATGATTAATAAATAGCAGCTTTTTGTAAATATGTGAGATCCCAGCTCCAAACATTTTCCATGTCAAAGTGCAGAGGAACATCATGGACTCTTCTTCAGGGCCATCATCCCAAACAAAGTTAGAGCTCCACCAGGCCAGCATAATTTAGGTCACTGATATTAGCTCTCCAAAGGACCGGAATGTTAAACCCACTTCTTTCCAGGTCCCCCACGTTTCAGTCTGCTTGCTTTTATTTGCACACTGTGTGTTTCTGACAAATTCCCCTGCAAAGAGGGGGATTTTTTTTTTGCTTTTTCTATCCTTTTATACCGTGAAGGTCACCTTTTGTCAAATATAGCCTGTACATAGCTTTTGAGTCACACACAGCTAAAGATAGAAGGAATGTAGTCCTGAGGGCAGGACATGAAAAGCTCTGCAGCAGTGAGTAACAGGGTTTGAAACGTGTCTCTCCTACTGTTACTCACGTGAGTATGTGTGTCAGCTCCCTTATGTGTGAGCAGCAGCTCATGGACCAGAACAGGGACACGGCTCTTTCTTCCCACAGTCACCACAACAGAGTGGGAAAGGAAGCAGCTTTATTTGCTTCTGTATGCTTTGCATACTTCTAAAAGCTTTTCCTTAATTCCTTCCCTTCTTGAACATTCATACACCAGCCCCACGTAAACACCAAAAAGTATCTTTATTCCTTTATAACACTATTGTCAGCAGCTACTCTTCTAGCAGTTGTCAAAAAATAAACTTCAGAAGATTCCCCCAGACATTGAATAATACGTATTTGACTGTCCTCTCATTCACACATATTAAAGGATGAGCTACTGCACCTTATCCTTAATCACAGTTTACAGAGTTATAACTCAGAGGGAAATATTCTGGCTGAGGTCACCAAAAAGCACAGAACTGCAGTAGTAGAGAACCCATGGGCTTATCTATGCACACGCACATTGGGCTTTTTTTATTCTTATATCTCGAGCATATAGGTTAGGCATCATTTTTATTTCCTTTATCCTTTATAAAGTTCTTCTACTCATATACAGGAAAGCAATCACTCTAAATGGCAGGTCATATATTAGAAAGTACTTTAGAAACCCTGCCGTGCACTTTTCCAGTAAAAGCTTTATAAATATTTCTTCTTTTCTCATATTCCTTTAAAAGCAGAGGGGAGAGAAACACAGGACACAGCTCCATGGGTTCGTAATAGTTTTTCAAACTGTTGCTAAGTGCTTTTTCAGATGTTTAATACGTTAATTGCTTCAGCAACAGGTCTTTCAGCTTCCCACTTGTACACTATTGCTCTAGCTGAGAGCAGGGAAACTGTGTTGTTTTGATCCTCAAATTCCATCTCTAACCTCCTTTCGTTCAGCCTGGCAATATAGTTAGTAATGATTATATGGCTCTCCCACCATCAAGCATCCTGTAAGGTAGGGTATATTCTCTTTGCCACTCCTTCAGCTTACAATGTGACTTTTTTTTCCCACTGCCAATCAATCATATCTCGCTTAAGTGTAATTTCATAATATAGATTCCAGAAGTAAATGGATAACATTTCTCAATATTTTCAAATCCTTTAATCTGATTAGCAGTTTAACCATATGTTTGTATTAATTTGCATTTGCTCCCTATGCTGGAGATTTACAAAACAAATTTACAAGTCTGGCCCACTCACCTGTGTACTTCTAATATACAGTGAAGATTAACAATGCAGGTAACATATTTGTAGCCCTAAATTTCTACATCTTATGATAATTAATTTCTAGTGTTGTACAGATACCGATGATAATATTCTTAGCTGCAATCTTACATTCATGTCACAGAGCAGAATGACAGGAGCTCGCATCAGTGGGATCCTCAAAGAAGATCAGAAGACATTGAAACTTTAAAAACCCCAGGTATTATGAGAATACAAACTAGAAAAGTTAACTTCTTAAGCAGAGAAAGTTCAAAGTGACTAGGAAAGACTGAATAGATGTAAAAGGTGGCTACACTGCTCTTTTTTTCACTGTCCTTGAAGGCGTTGCTCCCACTCTTGGTTTTAGTAACTTCAAACATTTCCTGAGCTGTATCAAGCTCTGCTCCATCCCCCGAGTCCTCAGGCCATTCCTGCTTGCACTCCCATGCTCTGTGCTTGACCTACAGGTCTCTGCTGAGACTTTTACAGTCTCTCCCGTTCACCTCGCAAGGAACAAGCAACCTCTCCTTCAACACAGGTCCTCCAGACTCCTCCACTCTGTTTAAACAAAATATAAAAGATGAATAGCAATGAAATCAAGCATAGCAGGTGGCTATGAGGAGGAAGTTATAGGCCACCAATGTGTGGCTCCAGGTGAAATTGCATTACTGAGATGAAGCAATCAGGCAGTATCTGCCCCATGTCCTCCCTGTGGCACTGGGGCCTTTCCTAGGGCTGCAGGTGATGGCTCCATGCTCTGCACCTTTCGCCATTGCACACACATACAACAGACAGAGTTTTACTGGAAGGCTACATGCTGCTGTCCTTGGGCCACATCTTCATCTCCAGGCACCTGAGCTGCTCGCTCCTCCACCACCACATGAGTGCCTGAATAAATGCACTTCTGCTGTGTGTGCAAACTCACATCTCAGATAATGCATAGGTCTTAAAGTAAGCCATATGATAATTTAAATTTAGCTTGGTTACATTTTCGCATGCTTCATTCATAGCAGTGCTGCACTCCAGGCACCTCAAATAAATGGGTAAACAGTTTTTTTTCAGAGGTTCCCTGAAAGCAACCTTTTCAAAAACTCCTTTAATACAGCAAAACAGCTGCACAGGAGAGGAAGATAATGTCCAGATGTCTGGAAAGGTGCAAGACTTCCAGGGCATTTCCTCTGAAAGGCTGCAGTGGAAAAGCAGAACTGTGTGTGACAAAGTGACAACCCCGGGGGATGCTAGAGGCAGAGGGCTAGCAAAGGGGCTGGGTTGTGGGGATAAAATAAGGACACCTTCGCTGACGCTCCTGGAAAAGAGACTTGCTTTGCACGTTTACTGTTTCAGAAATGTAGTTTTGCATCCACTATGCAAACATGTGCCATTTACTGTGAAAGAACCAACCTAATCCTGTGGTCATTGAAATGGCTACACAGCTGGCCACAGCTTGACATAAAAATCTGATCTCAGTGCACATGATGTGAGGGGTTAACCTTCAGGGTCTCAAGACAACCTTAATTTCTTACAGTGAGCTAGTGCCCAGCTCTAAAAAGCCTCAACTTTAGTGCAGAGCTATTTTGTTATATTTTGTTATATTTTATATGGATAGGTGAATAGATGGATCAGTCCATTCTTTTCATTAATCCAGGACAACCTGAAATGTTTATTTTAGGAATAAGCAAATGTGTTCTTATTTAGTTTTACCTTATCAAAAAGAGTCAAGATAGTAATAAGCAGTCATTAACTCATTTTGCTGTTAAAAATCCAATCTGTTCAACAAGAATTAAGCCATAAGAATTAATTTCATAATCTATGACCCTTCTTTTCCCTCCCTGGAAGTATTAGTATCATTATTATGGAGATTATTTTCACCATTTACTGGTGTCAGCATTTTACTACAAAAATATTAATTTTGCATATATGAAAGAAAGGTGATTATATCTGACAATGTAGTAAGACTCAAGGCTGAGGATTCCTGTATGTCATGCTCTTGGCATATTTTATGATTGGAGAATAGGATCATCTATCAGATAACATACAGATTCATAAGTGTCAACCAAATAAACCTCAGGCATTTATATACAAACATCAATACTATCTCCGTTGCATTGTTGATGCCTGAACACCATTTTCTTAATTAAAAACAAAACAAAAACTAGACAGAGTGACAGATGTTAATAAACCAGACCTTCCACACACTTAGTTCCTCCAGAAGAAAGTGTCTGAGACCCTTTCAAGAAAGCTGTCCTACTGGGCTATCTTGCTCAAGGCTAGATTCCTACAACAATACAGAGCAAAAGGCCACTAAAGCAGCTCTTGCTGACATTTGCAATGTCGGTGTGATGGTGTACTAACACTCTCAATACCACTGTGCTCATATTCTCAGCTGGAAATAGGCAGGAATGTATGAGCAGCTTATGAAGATGTGGAGCTGAGGAGTAGCCACTTTATCCAACTTGCACTGCTTACTTGAAAGCCTAAATTCTGTGACAAAATGAAGATGAAGCTGCCATCAGCATCATGATATTCCAAAAAAGCAGCAGAAGTCACACAGGTGTGCAAGTAAGTGAGATCGCTTAGGTTGGGAAGAGGACAAAAGGAGGCTGGTCACAGCTCCATAAGCATAAATTGTCTTTACCTCGTTGGCCACACATGCATTTTTCACAGGGCATGTCAAATAGATTTTTTTCCCTCTCCCTATAGATGACTAAGTAACTAGAAGGAATGGTTTAGATATGTTTAGAAAGGATTTCCCCCTTCCGAAATCTAATCTTTTTTTTTTTTTTAAGAAAATTTTTAAAGTATTATGTTATCCTGCACTGTGTAGGGGACATAGATAGACATGATAAATAAATTGTTCTCTACAAGAAGGGATTAAACATAAACTGAATTTCCTGCAGGTAAACCTTTAGCACAAAGGTACTTAAAGCACCTAGGAGAAAAGAAATATTCTGCTGCTTAATAAATAAAATAAAAAAGATCTGGTAATACAAGCAAAACTTGGAGTAACATAGTTGCTTATCATAGGAAAGTTTCTTGTGCGTGCAGCTATTTTCAAGGATTACTACTCATAGCTGATTGAAAGGAATAGGAATATTCTGCCCTAGAAATACTTCTTTCCTACATATAGAAATCAATGCCTTGCTTATGATAGTGACGGTTGAGGGCAAAGCTGAAGAGAGTGGACAGAGCAAGCAGACCTGGGGAAGACCTTCCCACCACTTTTCCACCACACCATACCTCTGCTTGTCAGCTTTTCTTAACTGCTGGACACCAAAGGCCTTTCAATCTTTTTTTAGAGAGCAGGTCCGAAATCACCCAGAAGTATGCCAAATATAATAAATATTTTGTGATTTTGTGAAACCATTCTCAAAATAGTAAACAACATGAGCATTTTTATCAGCAGAAATACTCAGAGACAGTAATGAACTACTTTTTGACTGTCAGCTAAATAACTATACCCTTATAGTAGTTTCCATGGCAAAATTAGCAGATATTCTTAGGGTTTTCAGCTTTGGGGGTGCATTCTGTCATTTGGCTCTACCTGTTTTGCTTGGAAAGCCTTTAGTACCTGTCCAGTTTAGACAGATCTTAAGCAAATACAGAAGCTCCTAAACTTTGAGGAAGATTAATTGGATTCAGACCTTTACACTCTGCTTCCTAGCACTAAACTGACCCAAATCCTAATTTGAAAATTATGCAACTTGTGTAATATTCTATGTCAAATCCAGAAGTGAGTTTTGTATCCAAAATACAACTCTACACTCTAGAAAGAATGAAGTGATTTGATAAGACAAATCTAGAGTGTAACTAGAGACACTAAACTCCCTGTTACTTCCCATCCCTCCACAGAAAGTCCCCTATTTTGGCTGATGAATTGTCTGCAAATATCACCAAAAGCAATGGGTATTGCAAGGGGCACTTTTCTATGCTATGGGACTCTGGATGATTTTCCAAAATTGCTGATCCTATTTCCTGACTGGATGAATTCCTTGTTAATATTTCCCAATATGCACGTATACCTGAACAGCAAAACAGGGAAAGAAGGTCAAGTGGTGTCAGAAGTTTTGTTTGATACACTCCTGAACAATCTTTTCTTTTTTTCTTTTTTTGCAATAGCTGTCAATTGACTTTTAACCAAAAAAAAAGAACTGGTTAGTGTATTTGTTAAGGCAGACCTCTTGCTGACTTTTTTCTTATTCAGAATCAGCTGTTTTCTGCAATTCTAAGAATTGTTCCTGCTTACACAAATAGCTCAAAAAATTATTCTGAGCTGTAGTATTTCTTTAAAGAAATAAAAGCCTACTTAAACTGTTAAATTTTATGTTTCATCAAGCGTTACAGCAGACATCAAAGTTAAAAGTACTTTACGTCGTCTCTAGAGTTCTAATGGGACAAATTAGTTTTTATATCATTAAATTTAATACGACAAAATGAAGCTTGTCAATCCACATTATCATATTGAATTTTTAGTAGTCATTCTCCAAATAAAGAATCATACCACACCATAAAAACAAAAAATAATTTTTTCTTATAGCTATAATGGTGATAATAGCTTATGTTTTAGATCATATCATCAAAGGAGATAGTAAAATTGGACAGCTCCTCCAATCCCAAATGACACAGCTTTTATGCTTTTTATTGATTTAAAGCTTAAATACAATAAAATGAAAGAAGTGTACTAAAATTTAATATAAGATAATGAAAACAGGGGCCAACACATTAATAAAGACTAAATCTAAAAGACAGGTTGGACTTAGAAATGATTGTGTTAAGAGTTACATTATTAGGAAAGTACAGGGTATAAAGCTGCTATGTAATTTCTGACAGAGGGGACAGATTCATAAGTTTTATCTCACAGATAAAACCAATTTTTTACCAATAAATTATAGTCCTGGAGTTAACAATGCTCTCAGCCTCTGGAAACCCATAAGATAAAGAGTTCTTGTCCTATGGAAAACTTGGTTTTTATTACATTTCAGGTCCATTCTCCCTACTACTATAATGCATTCCCGCAAAAATGTCTGGGGAAATCTCACACCTTACGAGTAATCCAGGTAAAGAGATTTTCTCTAGGCGGAGCAGGCATATACCTTCACCTCTGGGGACACAGAAAGTCTGATTTGCAGTGATCAGTGTGACCTACAACCATAAAACCCAAATAAATTCCAAATTCATTGACAAAAAACACCCAGGACATCAGAGCTATTTCCCCTGAACTGAACACGGTATTCATCTCATATGATGCTTAAAGACTACTTGTTTAGTCTATACTAATTGCCTAGGCCCTTTCTGTAGACAGTGGGAGAAAGTCACCTCCATACAGCGATTTATCCTACTCTGCATAAATGTCTAATAACATCGGTGTGGAAGTAACAGAGACTTTCCGTTTACCATAGGGGTAGCCTGAACTATTAAGTAGATTAGACATCTGACTTACTAGGTGGATAAAGGGTGATGAATCCTACTGTGTAGTAGTTATAGTGACACAGAATCTAATTCAAAGCACTGAAAGGGCACTGGTAACCCCCATGCATTGAACAGTGCAAAAATAACCCACAGTCACTGTAGAAGGTGCTTTGATTTAATTGCACAATGCTACTGGTTTTGGAAAGTGAGTAAGCTAAGAAAACAGTGATTAGATACTTTCTACAACAGTGAACTGAAAGTCAGTGGCAGAATTCTGCAGTTCAATGTTCCTCACTCTGTGCTCTAACCGCTAAGAACATGCACAGCAACTCTACTGCTTCTCCCTTATCCTCCCAGAATTTTTAATCAGAAAATAGTAGGAATATATTCATCTGTAGTACATCTTAAACTATATAGGTAAATACAAAGGAAAAATTATATGTAACATTTGACCTGTGGGTAAACCTGTTCCACATCCATTTTTCCAGAATCATAGAATCATAGAATGGTTTGGGTTGGAAAGGACCTTAAAGATCATTGAGTTCCAAACCCCCTGCCATGGGCAAGGACACCTTCCACTAGACCAGATTGCTCAAAGCCCCATGCAGCCCGGCCTCGAACACTTCCAGGGAGGGGGCAGCCACAACTTCTCTGGGCAACCTGTTCCAGACTCATCACCCTCACAGGAAAGAATTTCTTCCTAAGATCTAATCTAAATCTACCCTCTTTCAGTTTAAAACCATTACACCTTGTCCTGCCCTTGTAAAAAGTCCCTCTCCAGCTTTCTTGCAGGCCTCCTTCAGGTACTGGAAGGCTGCTATAAGGTCTCCTCAGAGCCTTTTCTCCAGGCTGAACAAGCACAACTCTCTCAGCCTGTCTTCATAGGAGAGGTTGGGGTTGTTCAGATCTTGGTCGCCCTCCTCTGGACTCTCTCCAACAGGTCTATGTCCTTATGCTGGGGGCCCCAGAGCTGAATGCAGTACTCCAGGTGGGGTCTCACGAGAGAGGAGTAGAGGGGCAGAATCACCTCCCTCAACCTGCTGGTCACGCTTCTTTTGATGCAGCCCATAAGTCCCTGTAAAGTCATCTAAAGTGAAACCTTGAAAAGTTCTACTTTCTATTAGAGAAAGAGGTGGCCTTTCCACTCAAGAAGCTAAAAAGAACAAGAGGGGAAATGTGCAATAGCAACCACAGTCTGTTAATGAAACAATTTGGGTTTTTTCCTTATTAAACTATCTAGTGCTGTTATAATATTATGCTCTGAACAACTTTAAAAATCAATTAATTTGTCACTGGAAAGTAATGTGGCTGTCCTGTCACTGTTGCTCTTGTTCCTGATGATAACCACTATTTATTTGTAAGCTCTTATGCCATTTCCAGAAGAGGTTTAATTAATTGCCTGAGTCTCTTCAGCAGAAAAGCTCTTCTTTCTTATTTTTTTTTCCCTTTTTAGAGAATGACTTTCAAATAACACTTTATTTCAATTGCAAATGAGTTCCAGCTTACTGGACCCTTAAAGAATTCATAAATCTGAGTGTGCATCAGTCGGATTTAACTTGAATCTATGCACTGAAGAGAGCTTTGCTACATAATTTCAGGGTATGTCAGCACTCTTTTGCTGTACTGATATTTGGCAATGAACTGTATTCCTAGTAGGTGTTTTCTACAGCCCCATACATTTTTTTTTGTTGTTGTTCTTCTAACTTAGACTTATCAGCTCTAAACAATTCCAGTATGCCCCACAGACAACTGGCTGACAATTAAACCATCAGGGACTTAATTACAACAAAGCTAAACTATGCTTCCTACTTCATGCGTTAAAAAAATGAATATGGTTACGCTTATGCAGTCAGTTATATATCAAACTGATTATGTACATACAAAATGTACTGGTTTTGCATTAAAATCTTCTCTTTGTTCACTGTAGGATGGTAATATATGAGTTTATGATTCAAGTAGTAAATTTCCCATAGCTGAAGTTCCTGACATATTTCATAAATATTTATTTTGTTAAATGAGACCTTTGTACTGAGAAAAAAACCCAAATGAGCAATATTATGAGTGCCTGTAAGCGTTCATGTGTTGGTGTGGTGCTGACAGAGAAAGGAAAAAAACACAACCTGTATTAGGTCTGAGACTATTTTTCTCTCTCTCAGAGTAAACATATATCCATGATGAATTCCAATCACATCTGACCAAAAGCAGAGACCTGTCCCAGCTGCCGCTGAACCAATGTCTGAAGCTACCCAGTAGATTATCCTAGTGCAGAAATCAGCATATTAGGTAATTTCTTCAAGGAGGCATTGGAAAAATGAACCTTAAGTAAGAGGGGTTGAAAGAAGCTTGAAAGAGATATTTCTTTTATTATTATATTTTTATTTTATTTTACTGTAATATTCCCATCCAATCAAGACAATGGGAATATAAACAGCTCTCAAGATGGAGAGTTGTTTAAATTTAATTTAAAACCCAGACAAATTAATGTGGTAAAAGTTGTTATATATGCTCTTAGCAATTTAAGATGATTAAACTTAACTTAGCCAATAGTGAAAGGTACAGCACAGGAATTAAAGACTACTTAATATAACTAATAGATTGGCTATAAATAACTGAAATAGAATTAAGTTCGTTTTCATTGTTATTGATATATTTGGTTGGGAAACAGGTATGTAAGGAATTGCACCTTTGAGCGACTCTGGCATAAATCATCTGAATTATATGTCACACCTGATGTTAGAAAGAGGACTGTTTTACATAGAAAACAAACACTGCATGGAGCAGGTGTCTGTCAGGGTCCTGAACAATTCTCTTACAATGTAATATTGTTTTCCAGGCTTAGCCAGCAAGCAGTAAGTCCTCCCAAAGTCTGTCCATTATTTTACATACATTCTTCCCAGAAGCTACTTAGAAAAGATTCAAGTTAGCAACTTAACTCTTCGGGGATCATCTGAAAATTAGAGAGCATGCCGTATTTTAAAATCAGTACCTGGTCCTGCCAGCCTCTTCTGCAGGGTTTTTGTCAGTCTTCTCTCCCCTGGGGGCTGACAGGCAAGGAGCTATTACTGGAAAGTCACTCAGCAAGCTTCAATGTCATACCAAAGCACCTGCATACAGCTGTTAATGCCCCTGTTTTCTTCCTTAGACATTGTCTGTTATAAAGTTGAAAGTTATAGCCAAATACACAGTATACGAAATCAACTGAAATTTATAAATGTATAAATCAAGGGCTTATTTATGCCAACCAACTTTGCCAGAATGTCTTCACCAAAAAAACATCTTACTCTGACATCCCATAGGCCAACCATCAGGAGACATTTTTCAGCAGAATTAATTTCCAGTACAATACACATCAAACTGACAAACATCCTTACCTCTTTACAGAGTTGTCAGGTTCGCTGACTCTACCAGACAGGGTGAAGTAAGTGGGGTGGGACTTCTTGCCAGGTTTCTTTTATTTTAATGCTGCCAAACAATATAATCATAAATACTACATCATAGATCACACTGAAATCACATAGCTGCATCAAAGATCACACCGAAATCTCTCCTTATCCAATAGAGTACACAGAGTATAGCTGAAAACTTCTCACCTAAAATTATGAGTTCATGCTGAGGTCCTGAAGTAGTTATCTTTTGGATCATGGATGCATTATGTCTTTTAATGGGCTGGCTAACTCTAGTTGAGAACGTACTGATTGCTCTCGATATTTTACTCTCTCCATCCTGTGTTATTTAATAGAAACTTACTTTTTGTGCATGTCTGTCTCTGTAATTCTTGTCTTTTGAATTGTGTAAGAGTTACGAATCCCATTAAGAAGGCTTCTAAGCTCTTGTATAGTATCAGCAGGCCAAGTGCTATCTATCATCTATCTATGTACCTTGTGAACGGAGGGGGAGAGAATGTCAGTGTCTCTGGGATGTAGTTGAAATGCAAAGAACTGCTGGTTTGTAAAGCTCAGGTCTCTGCACGTGGCATATAGCCTTGTCCCAACAAGGTCAATTTTCTTTTTCATTTTGGTTTCAGATCATTTGCACTGGGGAGGATATAATTTACTGTGCTGTAGATCTATAATTTTCCTCTTCATTTCTTCTCCCATTCTTAATTCACTTTCCTGATAACTTTTGACAATTTCTTTCCCAGAGGTGACAGTGTAGATCTGTTGCTGTTGCAAATATTTGGTAGTAATTTATATCAGCCTAGCATCTTAGTCCAATATGGTATAACCAATAAAATTTCACATATTCTAATACCAATGTGTTAGTGGTGCAAAGGGGGCAATTTCTGCTGCAATGTTAATTGTTTTTATTTTTTTTTCTGTTTTAAACCCCAGGAATTTTTTTTTTTAATACAAAGCTATTTAATGATTTTTTTTTTTATTAGGGACCTGATGGTTAATTTTATCACATTCCCCTGAATGGGAGACTGCATGCTATGCACTGCCTTCACAGTGAGAGAGACACAGGGAAAACCCATTTTGTTCAAAATTCCTCACTAGGTGATGAAGATAAAACACGTGCAGGTCCTTTGAGATTTTCGGTCAATATCTACTCAGTATCCAGATTTAGAGCAAAATTGGCCGTCTGAGAAATCCCATTGCAAATAAAGGAGTACTCTAGATTTACACCAATGCATATTCAAGCAAATATTCTTCTTGATTTCTAATTTTATGTAATTTATTTCCTTATGCTTTGCAGTAGGTGAATTTGATGTTCTTTCTCTTATATTTTTTAAAAGACATTTGAGTAATGGTAAATTCTGAATAAATTTATTCTTTTAAGAGTGTTTCTCTAAGCATATTCCTCCTACAATCTCTTGTATAATTTTATTTATCATATGTCCCAGGCTTGATCAGCTATCTAACAGACACCTTTGTGGTTTTTTTAGTCATCTTAATTTTGGAAGCCAAATGCAACAGTTTAGTGTAATTGGTACAAAAAAACTGAATCAAACAGGAAAGTAGGCTATTTGTTACCATATTGCATGGTCCATTCTTCGTTATTTGTGCTTCATTTTCTTGTCACTAAATAAAAAGGAAAACATTCCTGTAAATTAATTTTTCAAATAGTCCTACAACTCAGGTATGCATATAAACCACCTAAAAAAAACCTGTAGCAGACATTGTCACTTTTATACATAAGTCATCTTGCCTATGTCTACATTTACTAAAAGAACCACAGGAACTGCTTAAGCCATAGTGGACAATGGGCAAGTTGTTCTTCGCTCAGAAGCTTCTTTATTTCTTTATTGTAACTTGTCAAATATTCCCTCAGGTATGAAACTCTTCCTAAACATTTTTTTTGTGGCAAACTGATGGGTTCTAGTAAATCTTTCCACTTTTGTCTAAGGTTGTAAGTTTAAGGTGGGTGGTATTTGCCTTTTTATAATACGAGAAGAGTTTTTAAACAAAGAAATGAAATAGGAGTCCACCTTAGCTTAAAACAGACTGACAATATTTCATCTAAGTAAGAACAAGTTTAGTTTTTCACGTTTGTTTTGGAAGAACCTCTTTAATGCTATTCTAATACAACTCTTCGAATGCAACCCTGACACTCAAATTATAGCTAGCAAAAACAGTAATCAACAATAACTGCTTTTTATTATAGTATCATTCAAATGTTTTAAATGGAAAAAAAGAAGTTGAAGAAAACATGTTTCCAGGATTATCATACATTTTTTTTAGACTAAACAGAGCCTGAATGTTGGCACAATAACATACTGACTTTTTACCTGAAGATAAAATCTTCCCACAAAGGAAAGATAGATGCAGGAAAGCCTGATTAGTTGTTTCCACCAGTGTCCTTTTTTGGTGCTGGAGTTATTGCAAAAATTTCGGGAACAAATCAGGGACTGTAGTCCCTAATATTGAAAACATGCTAAGAGTCAATAAATCCAAAAGAGGTGATGGTCATGAGGAACAATGTGAAGAAAACTCTTGTTTTCTCATGCTTGTTTAGCAACACAAGAAGAGTTCATAAATGAGAGCTAGTATTTGGGAGAAGTGCTAAGGAGAGTGTTGGAGTCTGGAGATTCTCTGGGATAGCTGCCCCATTAATCATCAAAGTGAAGAGAAGGAAGCAGTCCCAGAAATTTCACCCATTTTTGGTGGGTTGTTTGGGGTTGTTTTATTATCTTGCTCTTGTCTCCCAACATCCAGTATCTGACTCTGAAACACCCCTAACTCTACTCCACCAATACCCACACTGAAGGATCTCAGGAAAATAAATTTTACATTACAGACAACAAAAAGGAACAGAGATTTCTAAACCCTCTTCCCCCAGGCTTTCACCTCAATGCGCTGTTCATGTCTTCAACTTTCAAAGATGCATTGTCCCCACTTCCTTCATTTGAAGGTCACCAAATGTACTTCCCATCATTCCACGAGCAAAAAACTTTTCATGCATTACTAAGTCTGCCACCTCCTTCAGTTGTTTGTAAAAGTGAGACATAACAGTGATACCAAGAAGTTACACTGCTTGGGTCTACATATGAGGCATAACTGGTTTATTTTCAATTGCATATGTTTGTGTCATATCTGTCACCTTTTATATCTCTAAAAACTCTCAGCCTAGCAGGGAGCTCTTCACACACACCTTCAAAGCCTGGCTTTCTGACTACTGCTATCTGACACAAACAAGCTTTGAGTGAAATATGTTGGAGGTGTGTTTCTATAAACTAGGTATGACATATGTTCCTGCCAGAAAGATATCACTAGTATAAGTAGATCATTTATTCTCCTGCATTCACATAAATCTAGCTACTCTGTTCTAAATGTATCATTCCCCCACCAGGCAAGGCATTCACTTCAGAGACATTCACCTCAAATATTTTTGAACACTCCGCTCACCACTCCCCCTTTCTTTCCAAGGGTGCCCAATCTGCATGGAAGGCATACAGCATGGAACAATAATTTATTGATAAAAATAAAAAAAATATAATTATGCTCCTGTGATACCAGCAACAATGGAATTAACAAGACAGGTGGGTACCTGGTCAGGTTGCATGTGGGGGACTCCAATGACTGACACTGGAGCTGACCACCATAAGAATAAGAATGAGCAAAAAGATTCATTTGTCAAGTACAGTTGCCAGCAAAAAGGATTAAAAGTTACAGTATTATCAGGGGAGGGAGAGATGCAAGGAAACTAAACAACTTTTCTAAAATATATCTTTTTCTCTCACATTCTCACAGAATAATATTACTTTTAATCTTGACACAGCAAATTATTAAAATTCATTTTTATAAAATCTGTAACTCAGACTAAGTAAAAAGCTGAACACTTTTATTTGGTTTTCCTTCCTTCTCTTATTCCTGTCTGAACCTCTGTGCTTTAAATAAAATGAAGACAAGATCCTATTCATCTCTCATTTTGTTTGTGCAAAACCATACCTAGACTGGTAGGGCTTTACAAAGTACAAATCTAGCAATTTCACTTCACTTAAAATGGATGTAGTGAAAAAGCTTCATAGCTCAGTTATTTGCAAGCATCTGGATTGCAATGAGCCTTTATGTCAGATGTTAATTAAGACTCTATGTGATGGAATAAGCGCTCTCTTACTAAAGGAGTGGGACGCTACGTTGCAGCCATTTCACAAAAGCAGCAGCACAATAACACTTGAATTACTCCCAGCAGGCTGGGTTTTTGGTCAGACTAGCCTGTCACAATGTGTCAGTGAAGGCTTCTCCCAGGGGAGGACTTCAGGCCATTGTTGAACTTGCAGGGGAAAAAGAACTGGGCATGGTTTCATGTTGGTACCAAAGATAAATAAGGAACTTAGAATAATATTTTTGACAAATTCCTCACAGCAGAAGCCAACGACTGACATGTCTTGTCATTAATGGGTTCAATTTATTTCAAGCATTCTTATAAACTGCCATGAATATTAAATCATAACAAATATTTACCATTAAACCTGCAGAAATTAGTGTTTGTTTCAAAACCAGGAATGTTAATCACCAACATACTTCTTGACCTACCTTCTGTTGTTACTAGATAACTTTGCGTTTTCTCTGGAAACAAAAAAAACACATTATGTTTATTAGCTCCTAAGCCTGACCACCTCTTCATTTATTTTTGTACTAATTATAGACATGTTCAATGTCAAACAAATTATTGGATTAAAAAATAATTGTCACTGGGGAAAGTAAGGGAATTAAAACAAATTGATGATAATGGACATTTTCATTTGTTCCAACCCCAGAAGCAATAAAGAAAGAATTAATATTGGAAGGTTCTGGCTTTCTCATTTTGGTTTATATAAACTCATTTCAACTTCATTAATAGAAGATAAAACTTGAAGCTTTGTTTACACATCACCAAACAGTAATGCTGAACTTCATACCAGAAAAGACAATATGATTGTGAATGACATCTCCTTGCAAATTGAAGATATCAAGATACTCAAGAGCTGGAGGCATAATCTTCTTATGGAGTAATAAACTCCTCCAGATGAAAAGAATACATTTAAGGCAGTGCAAACTTAAAACATAACTATTAGTCCCATGTATTCATCAAGAAGGATTCAAAAACATATTTCATTGACCAAAATATTTAAACGTCTATTTGCATGGATCTGTGCATCTATATGTATAGTTACATATACAAACACACACACAGAGATTTTTTTCCATTTGCCACACAGAAAGATAAATTTATAATATACATATACATGTGTGTATGAGGATGAAATATTTAAAAATATATTCAACTTACTGCAGAATCACCAAATTTTAAAATGTTTGTCCATATGTAACTGTTTTGTAAGGAACACATACACTAATACTACCACTGAAAACAGTACTTTTGTTCTTGTAGCTTAAGTTGCTTAGTATTGTGGTTTGGGGACAGATTGCATTATTTTCTTCCCTTGATTCCGCACTTATCTGGTTCATACAGTAGACACATAAGCTAAACATTGAAACCCTGGAGATCCCAAATGAGATAGCTAACTTCATTTGTATGAGTTCAAAGCCCCAGTTTACTCATTCAGCTTCTACACTTTCCCTACAGGTTAGGTGTGTATGGTTAGCTTCCTTTTAGACCACATTTCTGTGGAAAAACAGACTTCCTAAGTTGTTTACTACTACTACAAAAAAAGGAGTAATTAATACTTTCTAGGTCTTAAAACAAGCATCTCACAGTGTATGTCCCATGACTAATCGTTCATCTGATGGTGACTTCTTCGCCCACATAGGTGTTATAGGAAACCCCTACTCACAAAACTCATAGCTCAACTTGTTTGCAGGTTTTGATTAATTCACTGAAGTGAATCACATTCTAAATTAACATCCACAGTTTAACTGAAGTTTCCTGCCTGCTGCCTGTATATGAGAGTCATGTACAGAATCCAGAAAATATCTCCATTAGACAACAGAGCAGAGGAAACTTCTGGATGCTCAAACTGACCAGAGGATTTATAGTTACCTTTTGTGTGTGGTCCTGTCTGAAGTACCATATATGAATTTACTTCATGTTTTCTCAGAAATGCAGGGAGACAGCATGTGATACGCAAAGCTTAGCTATGCCATAACTTAATTAAATCTAGTCATCTGGGAACTATCTGATAATACCTCATTCCATGCAGAAAGAATTCCATTCCTTCTTGTATCGTTACATTTTTAAAGCTATTATCACACACATAAACACACACACAAACTCTTTCACTCACATGGATATATCAAATATCAATATCCTCCATCTGTTCTAAATAGGTTCATTAAAGTGCCTTTGTGTGATCTCTTTAGAGAACTAGTATGGGATGGGAGATCATCAACCGCACAGATGTTATGAAGCATAGATGTTTTCAGCATGTATTATTTTAATACTGTAAACTTAAAAAAACAAAAAGTGTAAGAAAGTACACAAGACCATCTAGGCACGAAAAATGTCATTATAAGTCAAAACACAAAGACATCCAGCAAGGCAGGTGCATCAAGAGAGCAAAGCGTGAAAAACTGAAAACAGCAAAGACAACATATCTCCTTCTGACCATTACCCTGTTACCTTCCCTCTCTCCCAGCCCTCAATACTCCATTTGCAGTGAATCAAGGAGAAACTGAGTGTAGTATATCTAGGTAGGAAAACAGAGAAAAGTTATTCAGTACTCAGAGAACAGAATATATGCGAGAGACCTGGACGGTCAGACCTCCCACTGCTAACCCCAAGAACTGCATTCCCAGTGAAATATGTCAGAACAACTCAGAAGGCATACAAATAAAAGCACTAAACTTGTTTTATTTGTAACCTTTTGTTTTCAATCCTTTATCTTCATGTAAGCAAAACGATCTATATGTTTTATTGTTCAAGCTGTCTATTGCCAGAGGACGTGGCGAAATCACCAAACTTCTGGATGTGCTGTCCCCTTGGCAGCAGAAGATCAGCACAAAGTTGATACGTGCAAACAGACCAGAAAGAGCAAATGTGCATCCTTGTGCTTCTAAGGAGGCCTCTCGGGCATGTATAAATATGCAGTTCTTGCGTAAGAGGGGAGATGTCAAAGATCTGGGTAAGAATTTACACTGAAATCTTAAAATGGCGTTGGAACTCAGCTGTGAGCCAGCTGAAAACAATCCTGATTGATTGTATCAGGACACGTTGGCAGGCGTGGTTCTATGTTTTTGTAAACTTGCATTAATCTTACATAGTTGTACATTCTTAATGACTTCTGGAATTCATCTTTTGGGGACTAATTCATTATTTGCAGTTTATTTCGATCCTCCACAGTATCTTCTGATTTGGGATCAGTAAAATATTATTCTTTTAATGCATTCTGGTGAGAGAAACAAGGGAAATAAACCCTCCAAGTCTCTACCAGTCTATACATATAGAAAAATTATGTACATTTTATGACTTTCCTGGGCACCAAGCTTTTACGCTTTAATGTATTCATTAGGATTTCGATGGGTGGGGATCTGATTTTGTTGTGAAGTTTATATGATTATTGAATAAAGACAACAGAGAAGTCTCTTGGTTGGTCTGGGTGATTCCATTTCATTCCATCTCAGGGAAAAAATTCCACTCAGGATTTCTTGCCAGTGAGCACAAATTCAATTCAGCATTTCACAAAATATCATTGATAGCAAAATGTCAGCCTGTGATGATGTATGTACTTGGCTCTGCTTTAACACAATCAGCTTGCATATCCCCTTGGAAAAAGATGCAATGAAGTAGCTGAATAAATATCTAAATATCTCCCTAATACTTTAACGTCATCAGTTTCTGTAATGGGTTGGTCAGCTAATAAAGGTAAGAAACAGGGCTAACTGGCCGGATAGTTTTCAAGCCTCTTAGAGAGCAAGCAGCCTTGTCTTCTAGGCACCATCTAGGCACTGCTGGTCTGACTTCAGGTGAAACTTTTCTCATCTATACCCACTGCTCATCAGAGACACTGTTCATTGCAAACACACCCCTGGTTATTTCTTCCTGCTCATAATGAACTCACTCAAAATATCAAACTGTAGTTTCTATATTAATGCATTTTTTTTTTCCGCATTTGCCTTTGATATGTAATGTTGCACTTGAAATGCAAAATTGTCACTGGTTACATGTGGGCAGGGTTAATGTTGCCTGCCTTGTCCCTCAGTCCATTTATATAATGCAGAGAGGTGCTTCCTGGTGATGTCTAGTCATGCCTCGGTTTTCACTCAAGACCAGCTTTCATCTGTAACCTTCACTTCGTATTTGGAGAATCATTCACAATTATATTTAATAATAGTAGAGAATTTTACTTAACATTAGCTCTTGATAGAGACTACACACAATAGATAACTATAGTGGAAACAGTAATCTGTCAGAAACTAATCATCCCATCACATAAGACCATTAAGTTTGTCCATAAATTGAACATTCATTTAATGTATTTTTAGAAGCCATGAACATTTTCTTCAATAGTTGGTTTATGGAAGATATACATATATTGCATAAATAATCCAAAGGCATGCAAAGACAGCAAAGACAAATCTTTAAAAAATTATGCTAATAATATGTTACAGAATATGGTGTTTATATAGACATGGCTGCCAGTTCTAAAAAGTTCATATTGTAGTACGTATGTGGACTTTATTAGAGCTCCCCTTTTAGAGCACATAGTGCAATAAACTGTACAAATCCAATGAAACTTTTACAAAATAATCAAAGCAGAACACAAGTAATTATCCTTGTAGGTCATGCATTCAATTGTTTTTGTAAGGATTGATTAAAAAGATGGCTTCCTTCAATTTAAAATGAAGACTCACATAAATATTTAAATACCTGGTTCAATTTTCAGTAAAGCTATCAGAAACTCTTAGTGGGAGGTGAAGCGAACTCCTAAACACATGCAGCTAAACTTTAACTGACAGAATGCTACAGTTCACAGAACCAGATTCAAAGTGCACACAAGTCAATGAGATGTTTCCTGTCGATTTCAGTGAGCTGTAGGCTTGATACAGGCAAGGATGTCCACTTAGATACAGAGCTTTTCTTATCAGGAAAAGGGATCTTCCAATTGACATGAGGCCAGCATCACTGCTAGCTGAATTACAGTCCAAGGATCCTCTCTGGGGCCACCAAGGCGGCTCCTGATTCTGTACTGGCTCCTCCTTAGATGGAGAAAAATGTGCATCTCCCCTCCCTCTGCCTCGCTTCTCTGCATTTTTATCGTGGACCTAGAGAAAAGTATACTGTCCTTGCTCCCAGAAGGGTACTGATGTGAACCTGGATGTGTCTTTTACTGATCAAACAGAGAAAATGGGAAGGTGCAATAGCTATCATCAAAACAAAACCAGTATGCAAAATTCACATAGTAATCAAGGGTAAAAGTTGAATATGTGTATATATGAGCATACATGCACAATTCTGAGGATTTTTATCAGCTGCCGTCAGTCAGTTCTTTCTTCCCATATCTGACTTGGTAGCCGAGTCCTGGAGAAAAGTACATTCCATCCCATAGCATGATTCACCTTCATTGCAGAACTGCCTGCTAGCCCTCCCTCCAAAATCAGTTCTGGTATGCACACTGCATTTGTAACTCCTCTCAGCCAGCTCAGGCCTCTGAGCAATGTGGAGTCAGGAGCACCACCGTGTGGCACCTGGGAAATAAAAGATAAAAAGTGACTGCAACTGGAAATTTGCTACAAAAAGGCACAATTCTTTTTTTTTAAGGTAACTACACCTATTTGGCTTGTTCATTTTTTTTAAAAAAAATCTAAATATCTAATAATGCAGGTAGCCAGCTAGTAAGCAGTACGCTGTGTAGCATGTGTAGGTGTGGAACCAAGAAGGGGAGATGTTTTGTGGGTTTTTTGTTTCTTTTAAAACAAAGCTTGTGTTATCATCTGACAGTGAAGGTTTGGTTGCTATAGTTACATTTCATAAAACATTGGCTGGAATACTGCTAAATTTGGCTTCTGAAGCTCCCATGACACAATACTGTTTCCCACCAGAACACATCAGGTTGTCATCTGGAGGTAACTGTTCATCCCTGTGACATGCCGAACAAGGTACCAATGCCAGATGAACCTTGCATGTAAAGGCGCCCAAGGAAAGATCTAACATACAGCATTGGTTTTCCACTCACAACAATAAGCCCATCCGTTTAAACTGAATGACTTTTAATTTTTATTAAGAGGAAAAAAAGAAAGACAAAGATGAGCCAAAGCTAAACCTTTGTGCCAGAGAGGACAGCACTGGGATGATCCATAAAATGCTGTGCTGCTACAAAACAGCTGTTTTCCACAAAACACAGTTAAGGAAGCACTTGAAAGTGCAGGAAACAAATTATGTACATTAAGCTTACTTAGCTGTATACATCACAGGTGTGTAACAACAACTTTCTCATCCATTTCTGCCGCTTCCCCACTACCTTCTCCCCCCACTGCACCCTCCAATATTTTGAAGAGGATACAGTATGTTTCTTTTCCTAACCTGTTTTTACTGTCTTTTCTCTATATTTCTACCTCTTTTCTGGGCAGAAAAACAGTTTGTATATCTTACAGATATTTGTTACAAAGTGGCACAATTTAGACAACATCTGGAGGCTGCAGAAGGAGAGCACACAGCAACTGGTCCATTGGATAACATGTTTCTCCCATTTTGCATCATCAAAAATTAATAGGATGGCTGGTCAGTACTGAACTCCTGCCAGCCCCCACTGAACTCTTGTTCAATTTTAAAACAGTTACCTTTGTGCTCCGTTCCATTCCCCCTTTCAGCATCTCAGAAACATCCACAATCTGTTTTATTGCTGTTTTCCAAATCTCCGTAGAACACTGCCTTTCCTGATGGCTGTATAACACAACCATGGTTGAGCTTCTGCTGTGCTGAGGGTCCTGACTATCAACTGATAGCAACACTTGCATCTCGCATCTGTCTGTATCTGCCAGTTGCAGCTTACACCTCAAATGCAAACTTAGAGCGATGACAAAAAATGACAACTTCTCCAGCCAACGATAAGATGCTGCAGTGATACAAATATTTTGGTGTGTGAGGTACATCAGATTCAGCTTGTTTGGACAATAAGAGTTACAGTTAAAACATTATTTGTTTTAAATGCACGTAGGCAGAAATATAATGCAAGCAATTTGTTCCAAAGATGTACAGCTAAAAGAAATCTTATGTCTGTAAAAGAATGTTTTGTAATACTGATAAGAAATATTCAATCTCCCTGTATTTTCTAAACTTAAGAAAAACAAATCAAACAACATAACTAAACCCAATGTTTTAATCAACTGCAAAAATCACATATTTCACAAACCAAGCTTTGTAATATAGAACTGTGCTACTCAAATACTGAATTCCACCCTGCATTTAGGCTATGAGTAAATTTTACTGAGAACTGACCCAGATCCCAGCCATATGATGTACCCCTGTATTTCCTGACATTCTCCCAAGTTCCTGAGATGTTAAGGTGTTAAGGTGAGCTTGGTTGAGGAAAGCAGGCCCCAATGCTGGGAAACAGCTATGATATGTCATTGCATCATCCCAGCATTAAGGGACCAGTGCATTTTCCTCCCTTATGGGCAGCCAGACCTCCCAACAGGCAGGCAGGCTGACCTCCTGCAAGAGACTAGCTGTGCAACTCCAAGCAACAGTCTATCTTCCAGCAAGAAAAACAAATTCTGTTCTCTGGTGAGACTATAACTGATTTCTCAGTTTCCAACAACAACAAAATTCCTTAGGTACCCTTTACACAATAAATATTACAGAATTACTGTAACAATTCTTATGACTGCAAAAATAAAAGAAGAAACCTACAATTAAAACTGCAAGGAAGGAGTTGCAGTGGAAGTAAAATATATAGTCCCATAGTACAGAATTGGTATGTAGGAGTGCTTATGTGCACGTTTTACTACACTGTAGAACCTACATGTAAAAAATTGACTGATTTTCAAAATGCAATATATACTGACATAGATTTTGATAAACTTTAAGTAGCCCTATCTAGTTTTCTACTTTCATATTGTGCAAAAAAGAAGTACTGTCTAAAAAGTATCAGGGTCTGGTCTGATTTACAGCAGTGTAAGTCAGAAAGGATGCCAGACAGAGTCAGAAACTCAAATAGGAATTACAGATTGTGTCCAGAAAAAAACATATTCATGGTTACAGTTAACAATAGTTAAACATCAAATAGTGATTACCTGAATTCTGGTCAAGCTTAGACATCATTTTAGATGTTGGTAACTTTCTACCATGTACTCATAAAAAATACACACTCAGAAACAGTCACCGGTCCAAAAAGGAAAAGGGAGAGCAGAGATGAAGTCTCTGGCTGAAAGTGCGCCAGCACTGCCAGACACTGCAGAGCTGGGAGTCAACCCCAGAACAGCCTCGGTCCTGGCTAATGTGCCTGATGCTGCAGTCTGTAACCCGAGCTTTGTACCACCACAACTTTCTACTTATAGCTAGAAATCACAGAACAACAGTATTTCTCAAGAGATTTCAAGCTTTTCTGTTGGTATTCCCAGCTGGAAATAGTACTTTGTGTTTTTTTCTTCTTATCTTTTAAGTATTATGTTGATATTTTTTCTTTCAAGACCAGCTTGCTTTTGGAAGTACAGCGGTTTGCAGCAATAACAAATAACCAGAAGAATATCAGCTAATAGAACATTTCTGACCCTTCAGAAATGTTGCTTTGGGTGTTTAAAGCAAGGCATGGTGGAAACTCTCCTGCTTGTACACACATGACAAACATTTTGAGCACAGCTGGCTGCAGGTTTTCCTGCATGGCTGTATTGCCATCACTAAACGTGGTAGTGAGTGAGATCTCACCAGGGTCCTGAAGCCTCCCCTACCAGCCAAACATTTACCTGTTGCTCACTACCCTTTCCACAATGTTGCAAGAACAGGAAGAGAAATATTGGACATAATCCTAAAATATAACCTACTGCGTCTATTTTAATGCCTTCAGGGAAAGATTTCTTCAGTGGGCATATGGGGGAGAGGAGCAGTTTCTCTCTCCCACATGTAAGTTCCTTTCCACCTCACCTTTCTCCCTGAGCAGTAAATCCTGGCAATACCAATGATTAAAAAGACAATATGAACATATGGACTTTTCTAATTTCTCTCTTGCTGCAGCTTATTAAAATAATAATACACTTTTATTTATGTAGCACCTGTCTGCGAAAGCATCCCAGGCACTCTAAATACAGAGAAAAGCACATGATAAAAATAAGTATGCACAAAAGGAAAACAGAAATCATGAAACATAATTCAAAATAATAAATACAACCTGGGTGCCTTGAAAGCTGCATTATGATTAAAATAATCCTATAAAGCTAACTTCCTAAAAGAGCCTTTTCCAAGTGCCTTTTCAAGTCCCAGGAGAAAACCTCATCCAACGTACTAAAACCACAGGAACAAAGATACAGACACCTTTGTCAGCTTTTGCAGTGTTAAAGCAACACATTTTTAAGCTCTCAGAGGAAAAGACCCTGTGATTGTTATTTACATTACCTTAGTGACTAGGAGGTAAGATCAGCCAGGGCCAGATCTCCAGTAAACTAACCACTGTGCAGCTGTAACACGTGGCGAGAAGCACGGCACAAAGTCCATGCTGGAAGGGGAGCCGTTCCTGCCACCCCCCACAAGCCTTTCACCTGAGCTGTGGCAGCTCATACTGTCACATCCAGAGGTCCTTCCCTTCAGCCAACAGGGAACCTCCTCTCCCAGTCAGAAACGGCCATTGCAAAGAATAAAAACCCATGTCAGAGTTAACTTGCAAGCCACATAAAAATGGGATGGAAGGGAAAGCAGAGAGCCAGAAGGTTACTTTCATAAATTCAGTCTCTAAGGCAGTGCCAAAGGCAGAAATACAACTGAGATCTCCCATGTCTAAACCTAAATCTCTGTTCCTTGGACTTGACAAGAGCCATGACAACTGACTCTAAATATAGGAGCACAACCTGAGAATCAAGCTGCTACTAAACTACCTGACACAAAAGGAAAATCTGATGTGATGCATAGTTGTACTGTTAGCTAAAAAAGTTGAACCCAGCAGTGAATCTAGAGCAGAATCTCATCTTTCCTTCTCAGGCTGCATAATTATAATAATTACTGCATTTTGGACAAGCTAGCCAAATACTAAAGCAGTTCAGCAAAATCATGTTGTTGCAGTCTGGCCTTGAGCTCAAGCAAGCGAGCATCCAATGAATATACAATATGGAAAGTGAGGGCCAAGCAGTCTTCCTGAGAGGGAAAAACCCAAGCATGGACATAAAGCTCACTGAGATTAAATCTTGGCCCTTTGGAAATCATCAGTATTTATTCCTCTATGTTTTCCATAACATCATCTCCTACACAAGAAACAGCCTGGATTTCTTCTGTAGACTGGATGGTAGCTCTTGGGCTGTGCAGAAGTTGTTTGGAGGTGAGCAGCCAGTCAGGGAGGTGCCTGCCTCCATTGCCAAGCCAGGCAGATGTGCAACAGCACAGGACACCAAAGCACTGAGACAGGACCAACTGCCTCTTGTAAAAGCCCCTTAAAATACAACTGGGCGCATTAAATAGTTAATTAAATAGAAATAGGCTTCTGAATGCACTATCACAGACAAACCAAAATAATTTCTTTTTACATAATATCTTGATCATGCATATTTATGCATGTTACTGCCCTATACCAGGCAGCATTCCGAAAATCAATTCCCTCATGTTCATTCCCCAGCTTTTCCACTGGCCAGACCTGTCACTTCTGAGTGACCTAGTTTTTGACAACACGAGTGAAGAGATCTGTAACATGTCACTCCTGCTCCCGTTGCAAAACCAATGAGAAGAACATCACTGCCTGTTATCAGTAGCATCAGGGGCCAAATTTTAGCAATAGATCTTTAAATTACAACATTGGGGAAAAAAAATGAAGCACACTGAGGCTATCAGTGACCCTAAGATCTCTGTCCATAACCGGAGCAGGGCCTCATGAGAACTCCCAGATTTGGGCAGCTCCAACCTGCTCTGATGAGAAACAGTTCCGAGCAAGTTGACAGCAGGACCACATGGCAGAGACACTGCTGTCCGGTGACCCACTGTTCAGAGGCTATTGAAATCTCAAAATACTGACGAAGGCTCTTCTGGCCCTCTGTGATAAGAAAGTCATTACTGAGTGACAAGAGGAGTCTATGACCCTACTAAAGCTGGATTGAAATTCTCTGTATAAATCAATGCTCCTCATATACAAACAGTCACAAATCTGGAGACACAGCAAAACACTGCTATTTCACCAGTTTTGCAGCTTTCAGATCACTGTCCCTGCCTGAAACAAAGTTCATAAAAATGAATAAAATGATCAAGAACTATGTATTATAACTCCCCTGGCCTTTGATTTTTCAAAAACTCAGTGTTTCAGGAATAATGATAACAATTTTGTAATTTTTTGGAGACAACAGTTCCTTGCTATTTACATTATCATAGCAATTATTACTCATGAGGCAGCTCACAATCTCAGAGAAGTATGAAAAGATGGATAAAGAGCTCAAAAAATAAAATAAATATCTTTTTCTCCCACGCAGGGTATACCTATCTCCATTTGCACTCAGCTCTCCTTACAGCACATTTGCAGAGGTGGTCAGATCATTCGATCTAAGGCGTGTAGCCTGGGTGTCTTGCACAGGGATAGTCTCCCAGGGAATTATTTGCAAGAAGTATGCTCTAGCAGATCATAATTTAGAGCACTCAGATTGAGGACACCTTTGTAGTTAGGCCAGATTCCTGAATTTGATTGATTAAATTGGGCCATCTTCTTTAAATTCAACCCAAATCACAGTGTATCTAGGAGGCAAATACTGTTTAAAGACAGAGTAAAACCAAGACATAAACTTTAGCTGCTTTATTATCTTTACCAGCAATGGCCATTTCCCCTTGACACCTGGGAGTGGGGTGGAAAACACAGCACGGGATAGTCAAGGGGAATGTGGTTTTACCCCAAAAGGGCTGATTGAAGGGCAGATTATCATCCTTCTAACATTATCACTATGGCAGAGGGGAGAGATTCTGTCTCCCATCCCATTTATCCTGGGAACAGGACATTATAGCAGTGGCAACTTTTTAACCAATTCCTCACAAGACTTGTTTCCGTCATTTGAAAGTGCTGGCATATATCTCTGTCCTGTAGTGATGAGACAAAGATTTGTGCAGTTCTTTCTCCAAACTTAAGTGTGCAATTTCATGAGTTGTTTGTTTTCCAAAGTCACAGAATCACAGAATCACAGAATCACAGAATGTTAGGGATTGGAAGGGACCTCGAAAGATCATCTAGTCCAATCCCCCTGCCAGAGCAGGATTGCCTAGACCATATCACACAGAAACGCGTCCAGGCGGGTTTTGAATGTCTCCAGAGAAGGACACTCCACAACCTCTCTGGGCAGCCTCTGTTCCAGTGTTCAGTCACCCTCACCGTAAAGAAGTTTTTCCTCATATTTAAGTGGAACCTCCTGTGTTCCAGCTTGCACCCATTGCCCCTTGTCCTGTCAAGGGATGTCACTGAGAAGAGCCTGGCTCCATCCTCTTGACACTTGCCCTTTACATATTTATAAACATTAATGAGGTCACCCCTCAGTCTCCTCTTCTCCAAGCTAAAGAGACCCAGCTCCCTCAGCCTCTCCTCATAAGGGAGATGTTCCACTCCCTTAATCATCTTCGTGGCTCTGCGCTGGACTCTCTCTAGCAGTTCCCTGTCCTTCTTGAACTGAGGGGTCCAGAACTGGACACAATACTCCAGATGCGGCCTCACCAGGGCAGAGTAGAGGGGGAGGAGAACATCTCTCGACCTGCTGACCACACCCCTTCTAATACACCCCAGGATGCCATTGGCCTTCTTGGCCACAAGGGCACACTGCTGGCTCATGGTCATCCTGTTGTCCACTAGGACCCCCAGGTCCCTTTCCCCTACGCTGGTCTCTAACAGGTCTGCCCCCAACTTGTACTGGTACATGGGGTTGTTCTTGCCCAGATGCAGGACTCTACACTTGCCCTTGTTCTATTTCATTAAATTTCTCCCCGCCCAACTCTCCAGCCTGTCCAGGTCCCTCTGAATGGCTGCGCAACCTTCCGGCGCGTCAGCCACTCCTCCCAGTTTTGTGTCATCAGCGAACTTGCTGACAGCGCACTCTAATCCCTCATCCAAGTCATTAATGAATATATTGAATAGAACTGGTCCCAGAACCGACCCTTGCGGGACTCCGCTAGACACAGGCCTCCAACTGGACTCTGTCCCATTGACCACCACTCTCTGGCTTCTTTCCTTCAGCCAGTTCACAATCCACCTCACTACCCGATCATCCAGACCACACTTCCCCAGTTTAGCTGCGAGGATGCTGTGGGAGACCGTGTCAAGTGCTTTACTGAAATCGAGATAGACCACATCCACAGCTTTACCATCATCTATCCACCGGGTAACATCCTCATAAAAGGCTATCAAGTTGGTTGAGCAAGACTTCCCCTTGGTGAAGCCATGCTGAGTGCCCCTAATGATTCCCCTATCCTTGATGTGCCTAGAGACAGCACCAAGGACAAGTTGTTCCATCACCTTTCCGGGGATGGAGGTGAGGCTGACCGGTCTATAGTTACCCGGGTCCTCCTTCTTGCCCTTTTTGAAGACTGGAGTGACATTCGCTTTCCTCCAGTCCTCAGGCACCTCTCCCGTTGCCCACCACTTAGCAAAGATGATGGAGAGTGGCCTAGCAATGACTTCCGCCAGCTCCCACAGCACCCGCGGGTGCATCCCATCAGGGCCCATGGATTTATGGACGTCCAGGTTGCTTAATTGGTCCCTGACCCAGCCCTCATCTACCAAGACAGATTCCTCCTCTATCCTGTCTTCTTCTGGGGCCTCAGGGGTCCGGGGCTCCTCAGGACAGCCTCCAACAGTATAGACAGAGGCAAAGAAGGCATTCAGTAACTCTGCCTTCTTTTTATCCTCTGTCTCCAGGACCCCCACCTCATTCATCAGTGGGCCTACATTGCCTCTAGTGTTGGCTTTACCTGCAATGTATTTGAAGAAGCCCTTTCTGTTGTCCTTGACCTCTCTTGCAAGGTTTAATTCCAAGGAGGCCTTAGCTTTCCTAGTTGCCTCCCTACATCCTCTGACAACAGACTTCTATTCCTCCCAAGTGGCCAGCCCCTCCTTCCACGATCTGTACACCCTCTTCTTCCACTTGAGTTTGCCCAGCAGTTCCCTGTTCAACCATGCAGGTCTCCTGGTACCCTTCCTTGACTTCCTACGTGCTGGGATGCTCTGATCTTGAGCTCCGAAGAAGCAGTCCTTGAATGCTAACCAACTCTCTTGGGCCCCCTTACCTTCTAGTACCCTGTCCCATGGGATTTCCCCTAGCAATTGCTTGAAAAAGCCAAAGTTGGCCCTCCTGAAGTCCAGGGTTGTGATTCTGCTAGCTATTCTGTTCCTGCCACATGAGATCCTGAACTCTACCATCTCGTGGTCACTACAACCAAGGCTGCCCTCAACCTTCACTGCTTCAACCAGACCCTCCTTGTCAGTGAGGATAAGATCCAGCAGCACTCCTCTCCTAGTTGGCTCATCCACCATTTGCATCAGAAAGTTATCATCAACGCACTGGAGGAACCTCCTGGACTGGGGATGGCTGGCTGAGTAGGCCTCCCAGCAAATATCAGGGTAGTTGAAATCCCCCACCACAACCAGACCCTGTAATTGCGAGACTGCTCTCAGCTACCTGTAGAAGGCCTCATCACCATCCTCATCCTGATCCGGTGGCCTGTAATAGACACCCACAACAGTATCACCCCTGCCAGCCTGCCCCTTAATTCGCACCCACAAACTCTCAACTCGCTCCTGATCCGCCCCTGGACAGAACTCAATACATTCTAGCTGCTCACTCACATAAAGAGCAACTCCACCACCTCTCCTCAGCGGCCTGTCTTTCCTGAACCGGACATAGCCATCCATGACCACATTCCAGTCATGCGAGGCATCCCACCAAGTCTCTGTAATTGCCACTAGATCACAGCCCCCCGACCGAACACGGATTTCTAACTCCTCCTGTTTATTCCCCATGCTGCGTGCATTGGTGTACAGGCATTTCAGGGAGCGAGCTGAGCACACCGATTTCACCCTAGGGGGATGGGAGGCCTCCTGGTCTACCTCAACACTAGAGTGTTGCCCCAGTGGTGCAAGCCCAGCTACTACCCCATCCCCCTTCGAATCTAGTTTAAAGCTCTCCGAATGAGCCCTGCTAATTCCTGTCCCAGAACCCTTTTGCCCCTACGACATAAACCTTTCCCATGTATCACTGTCACGCCTGTTGTCTTATAAAACCAGCCATTATCAAAGAACCCAAAGCCCTGCCTGTAGCACCAGTCTCGTAGCCAGGCGTTAATAGAGAGAATCCTACTATTTCATCCCACGTCCCCATTGTTCATGTTTGAAAAACTATTCAGTCTGAAGGATTATGTGTCCATAGTTAACAATATACTGTTTACTTCACACTTTTCAACCACCCACGCTTACCAAAAAGAGTATGCGCTGTGCACAGAGCTAGCATTCCCAGGAGGCAAGTGTTATACTGCTTAACAAACAATATAGAATTGAAAAATTAATTTTATTTTATTTTGTCTGTGTGATTTGCAGATTTAAGGTACAGCTAACTCCCCCAAACAATAAAACTGATTGTACTTCATGAAAAGAAAGTTAATAGAAATTCAAACAGCAAGTCAGAAAGTGCAGTTCTCAACTGGATTTTTCTCAAATCCCCAGATGCTAAACATTTTCTAGCACTAAATAAGGTAAAGCCAAATTCCCAGCTATAGTTAGAATAGAGACAAGTAATTTTACAATGGCATGCATGCATTTCCGTAGACAGGGTCATGAACTGGCCATGGTATTCCAATACCCACTGGTCAGGGTATTTCCAAGCAGAAGTTCCTAGGCTTGGGGAACTGAGGTCTCACTCACTGGATAGAGAAATCCTATTCCCATGCCTCACAGCATCTGGAATACAGAGGCTACAAACCTCTCTAGGGTTACAAAATGGTTCCTGTTCCTTTGCAATGTTTCCCTTTCATGCTGAACAATGTTTTGAGATGCTACATGCTCACAGCCCAGTTCACAGCAGTCATTGATTTAAAACAAAAAAAAAAGTAAAACCCTGAAGACATATCAGACCCAAACCAATAACTACCTTGAAACATTTTAAACTTTTGGTTCATTCTCTTATGTTCCAGAGCAAATAGACAGATACACAGACAGGAAAATAATGCACTCACTCACGAAGTTTTTTTCCGCTGCAGGAGAAAACCCCAGTCTCAACAGCAACCAAAACAACTCTTACATAAAGGCTTCCAGAACAGGGGATGACTTGTAGACCAAATTCCCCAAGGAATGCAGAGAAGCCACAGTATGACAACCTTAACCCTCATGGTGACAAAGCAACACAATGTGCTATAAATTGACCACAGCTGGTTGTCAAAAGCAGTAAAAAGTGGGGACACCAATTTCTGTACATAATTTATCATTATGAACTAAAGCAAAGACCGATTGTTGTTTTGCTCCCAAAGGAAGAACTCCAGCAAAGGAGGACTCACCTGGAACATTTTTGGCATTCAGCAGTCTCAGGCCTGAGGCCAGCATAAACATCTTGTGCAGGGATAGGACAGCGGCCAATTCTAGAAAGAGAAAATAAATAAGAGGTCAAAACAATTTCAAGCCAATTTATACTTTTCTTTTGTCACCAAGCTGCAGAGCTCAGCCTGGGATCTGTTCCACTTGTTCTGCAGCTCATGATCCAGAGACGCACAGTGGTGTGGTTCATGTGCTTCCACTGCCAACACATTCTGCTTTAAATTCATGCTTTAATGCATCCAACTGCGGGTTGAGACTTGAGGTGCATCAGGCACCATCAGTGTCTCCATTATAACTCCGTTACAAAATAAGGACCTCAGAACACTCCTGGCCCTGATGCTTTCTCACCTTTCTCCCCATTCCTTACCAGTCCCATTTCTGTGTGTGCTATATCCCTCTGGTAATTTGTAAAATGATATCATAAATAATGCGGAGAACATACTGGTATGTCTTACTTTCTCTCAGATAATCTGGGAAACAAGAAAGCAATCACGAATACTCCCTTGCTTAGTCAAAATTGCACAAAGTACTCATAACATATTAGTGGATCTGGCCCACTGCATGTGCAGTTAATTCTGTAACAGCTGCCAGCTATTTCCTAATCTACTTTCTACAAATTAAAGACTCAGTGAGCAGTCCCCCTTCTTCAAACTCCCAAAAGAGAGAAATCCCTCTTTTGAAAGTCTTCCAGTTCTGCTTTCAAGTTCTAACAGGGCAGAAGGTGTTCCAAAAATTACCGTTCTCCAGCACCAGTAAATGGAGAGAAGCACATCAGACAGTAGAAAATATTCTGCCTCCCATTTCAAAGTTTCCAATCTTAGATTTTATCTTAACTTGCTCTAATTACTTCATTAGATTAATCTCCACTTGTAAAAAAACTATAAAATTATCTCTTCCTCTGGTATGGACAGTAACAAATAACACTTACAAAGAATGGTTATATTTTATTTTCTCATCAGAGCTTGAAAGAAACTATTACAAAGTGTAAAGATCAATGGCAGGGAGGCTCTGTGGAATTAGTACAGATGCAATATGAATTCTCTTTTTATTCTTCAATTTCATCTGTAAATACAAGCATATAATGTAGGTGTGCATCTCATATTTTGCAGCTCAGTGCTAGTAAAAAAGATGCCAGAGAGAGATGTAATGATAAAAAATTCCTTTCCAAAGGTGTAAAATGACACAGAAGAATCATAATGAGTTTTTATACTGCAGAGTCTTTCTTCAATTACTCAGGAGATAAGGATGACTTGAGAACTTTGTCATTCAATTGCAAATTAAAGCATCACTTCACACCGCAGGATCAGGCACTGAAATCACTTGTCAGGAGTTTGTCACTTATAAGAGCTTCTGTGTCTGGAACTCATCCTATCTTTTCCTGCCGACTTGTGTGCCTGGATGAGGCTGCTCTGTGCATTCAGCCATGAGGGTCTCAGTGCAGCTGTTTGTTCAGTCAAATATATTTTCAATAAAATGGAGGGAAGAGGAAAAGGAAAAGAGGAAATATAGTTCTATCCCTATTTCCTAGCTTAGGATCAATAATTTCTCACTAAACCAAAATGATTTAAAGAACTATGATTCCTTATGGCTATCAATCAGCTATGCTTCTTAACGAAATATTTTATGTATGCACAGAATATTTTTAACTTCAAAGACACCAGCTAAGAAAAGTGTCACCACTCAAGATGCACAAAACAATTTGATTGGTGTGGGTTGTTCTTTGGCATAATGCCCTAGTGGCTAAAGCAATTTCTACAGATCTGAGTTACTTTTAAATCTTTGTCTTTCCTGATACATTGTTTCTCCAACATTCAAGCCCAGTCACATGGCTATAGACTATTCTAGAGATCAAGATGTGTTCCTCCATCTCACCAGTTGCCTTCTCTATGTTTTCTATAAAAAGATTTAAAATGAACTGAAACAAAAAAGAGAAAACAAGCTCCTCCTCCATTACCGAATAAGCCTCCCATGTAACCTTTCTACCAAAGTATCCATTCTATTTTCTGTCTAAAATAGGTATGCAATTTTTTTTCATGTGACCTGTAATGGCTTCAGCAGCAGAGGTTGAGAGAATGCCAACCATGAAATACTCCATCACTTAGAATTTAGGACACTATAGTGAAAGACATGACTCAGTTCTCAAGTCCCCTCAAGCACCTGTGAGATTTTATGATTTGTCTCCTATGTTCCAGGTGACTTCTCTGACCATGAGATTCTTGGAAGAAATGAACCAAAGAAAAGCCCTCCTTTGTTTGAGGTCCAATATATAAAATAAGTGGGGAAATTCATAGCTATCTCATGACTTTCACTGAAAATCCTGAGTCATTCTTAAGAGAGAGACAATATGTTTTGTTGGAGCTTTTTTTACCCTTGACATTTACATCCAAACACCACGAAGTCAGGTGGCTTTCAAAGTGTATGTTTTTAGATCTGTTATCTAGTCCATGGCACTTATCTTTCACCTTAAATGGTTTCTGGAATCAAGACCAAAATTACTTTACAGAACCACATTTAAAAACTGTGGAATTTAGCCAAGCATTTTAACTTAAACAGGAGCAGAGAAATTGTAGGTGACTCTATCAGGACTACCAGTACAACAACATCTTTCCAACATCAACATTAAAAGGAAGCTTTTAAGAATAGATCTGAAGGCCCTGGCAGAAAAATGCATTACAGTAACAATAGTACAAACTTCTTACTACTGATTACTTAGGGAAACAGTAACTAGAACTACACCAAAGCTGTGTAGGTATCCACTCCTAATTCCAGAAATCCTAGGGGCTGCTGACTGCCATCATGAAATGTATGAATGCAAGAAAAACAGGGTTTCGGTTTTAACAATGAAAGTTGAGTGAATTCCCTGCACATCTGTTTGGGCCCACTGACAGGTGGCTTGAAACACAGTCCATTGCTAAACTAGCAACACACCCCCACTGGAAGTGTATCAAGAAGAAACACCTTCTAGAAAACAAAGTTTTAGAAAACTTCTTTTTTACTCATTAAGCTTTATTCATTATGAAGAAGTGTCATGCAATAGAGACAATCTTCTCTTCCACCTCCTACTCCTACATATCCATGGCTACAGCAATCCAGTCGTTCCTCCACAGTGGACTCAGGCTCAAGCAAGGGAGGAATTACAAAGAGAGTAAAGCAACGAGGCATTACCCTCATCCTCTTCCAAAATCCCATCAGCGTCAGCAGCCAGATTACTCCAGATCACAGAGTGGGAGGTGTCAAGAACCTATATGGTTCCCCTGGAGGGAGGTTCACCAGCTATGATTCATCAGATCGCAGCCCTCCTCGGTCAGCCCCGCCCAGATGGCATGGGTCAGAGCCCCCTAAAAATTCCATGGTCGGCCCCACCTGTATGGATTAGAGCCCCCTAAAAATAATTTCTTCCCCTTTCCCTCCCGGTTCACTTGGGAGCAGAGGTTCCCCTCCCCTCTGAAAGTTTCTTAGTTGATCCTTGAGACGAAGATAAAGCACAAACAAGGCACAGTATTGATTCACACTTGGCTATGTTTACTTGGATAATGATACTCTATAATTGGATAATGATACTCTGTGAAAGAGGGAGAAATATATGGAAAGGAAACCAAGAGACAGGAGGAAAAATAATCTAGGACTGAAGATAAATCAGCAAGGATAGTCACTACCCAAGATCCAGCGGCATCCTGCAGGTCCTCTGTCCACCTTCAGTCTTCCGGTGGTGGGCTAACACCGTGTCTCCGGGTGGTATTCCTTTATACCATGTAGGTAAGGGAGTGGGTTTCATCGTCTTGACAACGGTGTCTTGGCAATGGTGTGGTTACAGTTTTGCATATGCGCATACGTCTCATGCGCTGTTTACGCACCTTAGGTCTCGCTTATCACTCGGCCTTCACGTGGTTGTCTGTGGTAAACCAGATGTTCTTGGTGGGCTGCTCACTCAGCCCAGATAATGGTTGGCGACTGATAAGCAGGAGCCACAGTTCCGCCGTCTTATCAGTCAAGCTGGCACACACAAGCAAACTCTAAGACAATCACTTTACATTTCAGTCTCTCATAGGAGGGTGACCAATACGAGATGAGCACATCTGTCTTTGACCACAGATACCTCAGTACGTGCTCTGCCCAACAACTTAAAATGGTCACAAGTCATTTGCAAAAGCTCTTATAGAGAAAGAAAAAAATTGGTTCAAAAAAGCATTCAGTTTCTTAACATGTCAATTGACTTCACCGAAATATTTTCTGTCTGGCATTTTACGAGCTTTGACATTTTACAATAAGCTGTAATTTATCCATAAATGGCACAAGCTGATGGCCCAGTCCCTTGGCACGACTCATCATATCTTCCTATACTCAGAAGATGCTGATTTGCAGTACCCCTCAGGCACAGAAGCAAAGCTCAGAAATGCACTGTACCACTCACGCAGGTCAGACCTTACTGGAAGTAGGAGCTTTTATCAGCAAAGACTTCTAAAACAACTGTGCCTGAAGTTTTGACAGTCGTCATAAATTATGAGGATTCTTGCTTCTAGATAAGACTTTTTTCCCCAAAGCTACACTAAACATTTAATTGTCCATTGAGACTGAGTAAGGGAGAAGGAAAGGAGGAGTTGAACATCATGGTGTGAGAAATGAGGAAAAAAAAAAGAAATGACGGACATACAAGGCAAGAAAACCCTTAATGTCAACCAAGTGAGTAAAAATTCATGAAACGAATTCAGAACTTTGCTAGAAGGAAAGTAGGCCTCCTTTTCTCATTTCTCTTATGGTGTTTGCCTTTTTGAGACTTTTTCAGAGAAGCAGCCAGTGGTACTCCTAACAGTGCATCACTTTTGGGAAAAGGGAAAAGCAAGTACCTGCTTCGGGATGTAATGAATCAACCACTGAGACGTCTAGTCCAGAACTGTGAGAAAGAGGATACAACTACAATCCAGCATGTTGGGTTTTTTTTTACTGTTCATTCTTGTACTTTCTTTGCCCTTATAGAACACACCATATCAAGCAAGATTCTACTGGAGAATGATATTCAGCAACTGAGGTAAATATATTCAGTCATCCACAAGAAAATATCTTGCCTCCACATGATTTCGAGAAGTCTACAGAGATGAAAGGAAATACCTGATTCTCTTCACGGGTTCTCCTTCAGGATGTAAGAAGAAGGGAAAGAAAAATAAGGAAATCTACCTGTCATTCAAGGGAAAAATCAAAGCAATGAAAGAAAATGGAGGCATGATCAAGAAGGCTGATGCTTGTTTAGTTTGCTCCTGAGTCTCAGTGCCTGATTGAAGGTGCTGCCCGACAAAATTGCTGAGCTCTTTCCAAACACCCTTCTGCTCTGATGTTTTACAGAGAAGTCTTGCCTTGTGTCCAGCCAATTAGAGGAATAAATCAAGAAAAATTTCAATTTAAAGGCCATTTTGAATCTCAAGAAAGGGACTGGAAACATGAAACAAATGCAGACATCAGATATTACCAGCTTTTTTCAGCAAACTTTCCAGATATTGTTCCAAAATATCATTTCAGAACATCTGTTGACCTGTGGATGTTTAGGATGAGAAGCCTCAATCAGAAATCCGGTGTGAATTTCAAATAAAAGAGGCTATAAATTGTAAGAATGACACAGGAGAGAGTACATATAACTAGTTCAGTTTCACAATAGCTTGCATCGCGGACACAGATATAATCATTCTGCAGTTTAGAAAACATAAGAATGCAATTTTGAGAGCTGTGTGGAATATAAAATCAATACTTTTTTTACCACTTGTGCAAAAAACATTTTATTATTTCTTTTTTTTATTTTCATACTGTTAGGTGATACCTGTGAAACATTTGAGAGCATGAAAGTTGAATTTATGTATTTATATATACTGGTCTGGATGATCGGGTAGTGAGGTGGATTGTGAACTGGCTGAAGGAAAGAAGCCAGAGAGTGGTGGTCAATGGGACAGAGTCCAGTTGGAGGCCTGTGTCTAGCGGAGTCCCGCAAGGGTCGGTTCTGGGACCAGTTCTATTCAATATATTCATTAATGACTTGGATGAGGGAATAGAGTGCACTGTCAGCAAGTTCACTGATGACACCAAACTGGGAGGAGTGGCTGACACACCAGAAGGCTGCGCAGCCATTCAGAGAGACCTGGACAGGCTGGAGAGTTGGGCGGGGAGTAATTTAATGAAATATAATAAGGGCAAGTGTAGAGTCCTGCATCTGGGCAAGAACAACCCCATGTACCAGTACAAGTTGGGGGCAGACCTGTTAGAGACCAGCGTAGGGGAAAGGGACCTGGGGGTCCTAGTGGACAACAGGATGACCATGAGCCAGCAGTGTGCCCTTGTGGCCAAGAAGGCCAATGGCATCCTGGGGTGTATTAGAACGGGTGTGGTTAGCAGGTCACGAGATGTTCTCCTCCCCCTCTACTCTGCCCTGGTGAGGCCGCATCTGGAATATTGTGTCCAGTTCTGGGCCCCTCAGTTCAAGAAGGACAGGGAACTGCTAGAGAGAGTCCAGCGCAGAGCCACGAAGATGATTAAGGGAGTGGAACATCTCCCTTATGAGGAGAGGCTGAGGGAGCTGGGTCTCTTTAGCTTGGAGAAGAGGAGACTGAGGGGTGACCTCATTAATGTTTTTAAATATGTAAAGGGCAAGTGTCATGAGGATGGAGCCAGGCTCTTCTCAGTGACATCCCTTGACAGGACAAGGGGCAATGGGTACAAGCTGGAACACAGGAGGTTCCACATAAATATGAGGAAAAACTTCTTTACGGTGAGGGTGACTGAACACTGGAACAGGCTGCCCAGAGAGGTTGTGGAGTGTCCTTCTCTGGAGACATTCAAAACCCGCCTGGACGCGTTCCTGTGTGATATGATCTAGGCAATCCTGCTCCGGCAGGGGGATTGGACTAGATGATCTTTCGAGGTCCCTTCCAATCCCTAACATTCTGTGATTCTGTGAGTATTTTTCCATTTATATAGATTCGTACATATTTTGTCACAAATACTGTCCAGACTACTCTATTCATGTTGGAGTTTAGGTCCCATTAGAAAGAATAATTTCCTGATATACAAAGAAGACCTTCTATTACATAATTAACACAATCAACTTCTAAATGAAAAAACCATAGCTAGGCAAAAGGCTAACGCAGCCCAATAACTTCCCCGGAAGCTGTCAATTGTGGTTAATCATGGCTGTGGCTGCCTGTTTTGCACTGGCCCATGGAGAATGACTAGGTTTGTTTGCAAAGAGAGTTGAAGCAGAAGGCAAAAACATCACCCAGAGAAGCAGGTAGATTGGAGCAAAGAGAGGAGGCACTTAAATACCTTGTTGCATTTTGTATTGTACATGAATAAAATTTTATATACGAAATATAATTAAGAAGTAAGGCAATGCATGACAAAACTTACCTTTAAAACTCTCTAGATATTCTATAAAAAAAACTTTAATTGCATAATTGTTCATGCAAATTCCAAGAAAGAAAGATTTGCATAATTCCTTCTGTATCTATTTTATTGAAAATAAACATGCTTCCAGATTTGCATGACGCTGTAGAGGTTAGCATCAATTAGCAAACATCTTCTTAGTATCTAAACTCTTAGTCTTCTTTTTGTGATATGTTTCTTGACCAGATGACTGACTCGGTGTTTCACCTCTTTTTTCCTTACCAATCATTTCACGTAATTTTTGCCCCCCTTTTGCACACAGCATGAATATACAATATTTGTCTGAACAGATATGAATGACTGTATATGAAAGGTCACAAATGTGGCAGAAATGTTTGTGGAGACTGAACTATTTTTAATATCACTTTAGACAGTTTTACATTTCAGTTTAGTCCTAATATAGGACCAAGTATTGGAATTGTCCTAAAGATAGGAAATAAAATGTCCAAAAACATAAAGTAAACCTGAGAAAATCACCCTTTGGGACAGAAACTAGTCATGGAAATAGAAAAATAATGAATAAAAGGCTTCTTCAAGAATAAACTGTACTTTCTATAACCAGATATGTTTGCTGGAGAATTTAGGGAAAAAGAAGACCTGTAAGTGTTGATAATAGCATGAATCTTGGCAGGATGAAAGCATATCTGTCCCCAATGCCTTGCAACAAGGTACAGCTAAATGGTGTAATGATGCAAATACATCCCTACAAGTATTTGACATTAGTATTTCACTCTAGCCATTAGTGAAGAAACAGCCTGACCTGTTCCCTCCCCATCACCTCCAGCCCTCAAGGCACTGGAATACAAAGCTATTTGAATTAACATGCCTGGTACTAATTGATTTAATACAGCCTCAAAGGACATAAGTGAAATGTAATGATATCCAACTGCATGCAATAAATTTGTTTTCTACTTAGCTCTTGTATGATCAGATTTTTACTTTTTCCTGGCCACACTCAAACACACAGACAAACATTTTGCTTCAGAGCCATTTTACTGGCCTCAGCAGCAAAGCAGCTGTCACAGGTGACACACACTCTGGTCTATCCACTTTTGAGTCTTTCAACCTTACATAATGGTAACGGAAAAAGGGACCATTCACCCTTTCAGGCATCTGATAAATTCTCCCCAGCAAAATCAAGAACTGTGAAGAAACATAGAATCTAACTCAGCATTATACAACTAGATTTAATTAATATCTTTAGATTTTCCTTAGAGATTCCTTTGAGTTTACTTCTGATTTGGCATTTTGTCCATTTTTATTGAGCTGCTGTTTTTTCGTGTACTTTTAAAAAAAACTGTTCATTCTGGCTGTCTTGGGTCTTTGCCACTTAGTCACATGAAGTTAGATTTGTTCAAAGAGAAAAGTTTAACTACAGATACCACACAGATATTTACAGCTTAGACTAATTACTTCAGTAATCTTTTAATCCCCAAAACAGAAACCTGGTTCTTACCTTTTCTTCCATAAAGGCTCAGTTAAAACATTATCAAGAACTGATTGACATTTTTGATTGGTACTATATAAGTTATGCAAGCACAACCTAATCTTTATCTTATGCAATATTACACTGGACATTACATGACAGTCTGGGAAATGACTGCAAAATATAAAGCAAAACAGGAAAAATCTAAGAAAAAAATATTCAAAGTTTACCCTTCTGTGTATTGTGTTAGCTTTTGCACAGGATCTTTATTTTTTTTTTTCCAGAAAGTTTAGGAAATCTTTCAGTTCTACATAGCTAGGAAACAGTGCCTGAGCTATATATGCCAGTTTTTATCATCCCAAATAAATTCTGCAAAAGCCACCCCAAAAGCTATTCAAACCAGCATTGATTTCCCGGTGCTATACTACAGCTCCCCCCGAGTGCCCCAATGTGCAACCAAGGGAAGTACAAGTGATGGAAGAATGTGCAAAGCTCTGAAAAAAGGGTTTCTCCTGCTTTTCCCTAGATGTCTATGTCAAATTCCTACAAACTCCCCAACAAGCTTTAACTAAAATTTGTAGCAGCCTTAATTACACTTTGTTAGTGCATGGTCTGGTCATGAAAACAGACTATACAAGGCCTTGCTTTAGTTACCTTGCGGTCAGGAAGAAAAAAAGAAAGAAAAAAAAAAAACCAAACAAAACCAAAGCCCAAGCAAAAAATGAAATGTGCCTAACTAGACTTCAATATGTATATATATGTTTAGAAATACATTCAAAAGTGTTACACTTAAAGACAGATGTCACTGAACTTCTGCCTCAGCTAGAGGAGTGCTATCCTAACTTTCAGCAAATGGTGGGTTGGCACAGAAAGCTGCTGTGATGACTACCAAAGGTGACACAAATACCTTTTCCACAGAACGTAATTAAACTTAGTTCCTAAAATAAATAATGCAACAAAAAGAAAGACTGGAACATGGTGGTTACTTTAAGACAATGGCCACAGCAACCTAGAAAATTAATAAGCAGGGAACATAAAGTCTAATTTTTCATCAAATATTAATAACAGAAGTACTGCACTTCCTTCACACTGACTAAGTGTACCAAGTTGACTTTCAAAAATAACAGACACTTGCATGAAGAAGGTAGAGTCCCTAGATTAAATATCCCTGCTGGTATTTCATCTACAGATTGGAAACTAGTATGTCACTGCAATTGTTAGTGGTAAGTAATTGCTTTGACCCCAGTTGTCTGGGAATTGTGATTTTGAATGACATTGCCAGCAGAGTCATTTGAAATTCTTGAGTATTTCTGAGCAAGAGTTAAGATATATGAAGATACACAGGTTTTGAAGCACTTTTATTTGAGGATGACTGTCAGCTGACTGACAGTTGTCTGTGCAGACATATACTGCCTAAAATAAAACTAGATCTACATCTGAAATTTATTGGCATTATTAAAGAATTAACCTGTCGTTAATCACCAATAAGACAGATCCCTCAAACGATGGCATGCTCATTTGTTGGCAAAACCAGAACATCTTATTTAGTTTCAAACGCCATGTGAGCTGCAATTTACAGCTTCACATAATTAAATATGTCATTGAAAGCAGGAAGTAAAACCTCAAAACAGACACAATTTTTTACCAATTTGCACTGGACTATGCAGCAAGAAAAATGTGGATTTTTTTTTTATTAAAGTATGGTGTAACAGATTATACATAGTATTTTGACTTATAGAGTTAGAATTTCTCTTTAGCACTAAAGGTACTCAAAATAATCAATAATTCATATACTGGTATATGGAAAGATTTCATCTGAATTTTTTCATGAAAGTCTCAATACTAAATTTTCACTAATTAAGTATAGAACTAGTGCTTCTAATGTTTAAAAATTCACTTGCATCTTTCACTTGCATCTTCTCTAAACTAAAAAGAAATCCGTCATTTCTATTTCTGTTCTCTTTTTTTCCCTGTATCTATTTTTGTAATGAGAGAAAGCAAAGATTACAATTATTGTAAGTTGGTTTTTGTTGTGTTTTTTAAGGAAATGTTAGCAGCACAAAGGTTTTCTTTCTTTTTTGAGTAGGACTTTTTTTTGTTTCATCAGAGTGAAAAATGTCGAGCAAACTGGGTACTTTTTTTAATACCATAATCTTGGTCAATAGTCATGTTCCACTGAAAAGAAAAATACATGTGTCACCTACACTTGTTCACAGAATTTTTTGGAGATTTCATTAAACATATAATCTTTAAACACATTATGTTTGTGTTCTCATGAAAGATTTGTAAAGATAGAATTTTAGTTACCTGTGTATTTCATTGCAAAATAAATTACCCAGTGACAAGATTATAAGAAATAAAAATATTTATCAAAAAAAAACACAATTAAAGTCATAGTAGTGAACACTGCTAAGGCCACTACTTAAGGCCACTGCAGTGAACAGTCTCCTACAGTCCTGATCAAAATCTAAGAACTGCACTTACTCCCATCTAACTGCAGCTACTTTGGAAACTGAAGTTATGCAGCCAGTCATCCAACCTTAGTAACTCCAGAAGCAAGAAACATAACTACTTGTTCTTTTTCCACAGTTGTTACACATCAGTCCTCTACTCTGACGTATTTAAGGGAAAATAGCTAATGTGTCCTTGGGAATAGACCCTACATTGGCATATTTCAATAGGGAAAATAAAGTTGTGCCAAATAGATAGGGTGCTCTCTGCTTCACATGTGGTGGTGCGTGCAGTATCCTGAGAACCATGGTAGCTCTGGAAGGGAGCTTAGGCACCGAACTCCCTAAGACCCTTCTAAAATATTCAGTTTTAAATCTTCCATAGCATAATTGTCTGGCTTATTCCACTTAATTGGGCTTGCTTCCTTATTAGAATTGGAAAATGAGTAAACAGAACTCTCAGCATGGATATACAGGCAATGTTTTAGTTTTGCCCTGAAGCAGAACTTCCCTCAAGGTAGGAGCTACCTTCAACTCTCATTAAACAGCAGCATGAGCTGGGACTGTATGGCATCCTGCATATGGCATATGTGAGCAACAGCCAGACTGCCATTTATTTTTTTGTTTATTACAATTTCACAGTAGCCTGTAAGAATGCTAACAAACACATAGAAAATTTGTGTTTCTCTTCAGACAACACTGGAGAGCATCCAAACAAAGAAATTAAAGTGTATGAGGCCTTTGCAGAGACAGAATTAATTAAATCTGAATGTGGTAAGTTTTGATATCTAGGAAAGACTTAACTATAAAAAAGGATTGTGGATGGAAATACTTTTAAAAACATGGAAGTTGTTTGGTTTGGTTTGGTTTGGTTTTAAAAAAGATAAAAACACTAAGGGTGTTTGTATGATTGAAAGTACATTTAGCCAAAATAAGATAGTTTATTCATGAATTTAGGTAGTACTTATAGTCTGCATGCACACAAAATCTTGCAACAGAAAATGTTCAGGTATAAATCATTTTGAGCAATCAATGTTTTATAAACAGTGTCTCCTGTAAGTATGAGTATTTCTATTAAAATGGAGTGGTTGATACACAGATTATCTTGTACATCAAGACCGCATTCTACAAAGCCCACCAAAACCTCTCCACAAATCTCACCTGTCTGTGTACTGGAACCAGCAGCAACGGCAAACAGGGAAACACTCATCCAGGCTAAATGATGAGCCCTACTCACCCTCTCCAATGAAGAGAACCCTCTGTTGAACCTAGGAGTAAAATAAGAGTCACATACTTGATATTTGCCAGAATCTTCTAGCTCTTGGATTAGTTTATTGAGTTAAATATTATGTTGCTTGACTGACCTCTCCTGTTCCAGCCAGTGCTGTTGGGGGTTGTTAGAAAATGGTGAGTCTACAGAAGCTTTCTATAACTGTGAAATCAGTAGTTCATGCAAATACATAGGCAGTCTAGGACTTCAGTAACCGAAGGCTATAGCAGACATTTATTAATTAGCTCTCCTGAGTCAAATGTAGTTACTATGTTTAATATGTAACAGTATCAATTTATAGGGCATTGCAATGATTAACAGCATTTTCTTTGTTTTATTATATCAAGCATGGTGGGTTATCAAAAGTAGAAAGCTTGAATTAATTAACAGTTAATGAATTTTTGAGTTATTGAACTGCAGAATGTGAACAGTTTTCTAAATCAAGCAAAGTTAATGATACTCAACCACTTCCAAATGCTTTGAAAATGTTTTGCTTTACCATGTTGTGAATTTTGGCTCCCACAGTTAAACTGATTACACAGAAAGAAGTCCAAACCAAAGTAAGAACTGGAGACCTATGAATGGTGCGCATGGCTTTTGCTGAAACCTCCATGTTCAAGGCTGGTTTTTTTCCTCCCTGTAGGACCTGGGTGACTAAAATGTGGACTCAAATGCCAGAAGACAGTCTTTGGGAATAAGGTATCTTTAAGACATTAAACACTGAACAGGCTAAAGTTTGGGTCCGGACTCAACTATATCAGCTCAATCTGAAAACGATAAAGTGATACTCAGCTAACACCTAGCTTTAAAACTTTTGAGTTTTAGCTGAGTAAACAGAACATCTTCTCTCTCAAGAAACCTCATTAACAAATCATTGCAACTGTATTTCCAGAGCTGCAAATTAAATGATAAATTATCTTAAAATGTATGATGAATTCATATGTACACTGGTAGTTGCATAGGTAACTAGAGATATCTCATGATTAACAGCGTAAATTAATTACTGAGTAAAAATAGTTATACAGTAATCATTCTAATAGCAGAGTTTGGAGAAGGCCAAAATCCTTACCTATTTCACAGAATCACAGAATGTTAGGGATTGGAAGGGACCTCGAAAGATCATCTAGTCCAATCCCCCTGCCGGAGCAGGATTCCCTAGACCATATCACACAGAAACGCGTCCAGGCGGGTTTTGAATGTCTCCAGAGAAGGACACTCCACAGCCTCTCTGGGCAGCCTCTGTTCCAGTGTTCAGTCACCCTCACCGTAAAGAAGTTTTTCCTCAAATTTAAGTGGAACCTCCTGTGTTCCAGCTTGCACCCATTGCCCCTTGTCCTGTCAAGGGATGTCACTGAGAAAAGCCTGGCTCCATCCTCATGACACTTGCCCTTTACATATTTATAAACATTAATGAGGTCACCCCTCAGTCTCCTCTTCTCCAAGCTAAAGAGACCCAGCTCCCTCAGCCTCTCCTCATAAGGGAGATGTTCCACTCCCTTAATCATCTTCGTGGCTCTGCGCTGGACTCTCTCTAGCAGTTCCCTGTCCTTCTTGAACTGAGGGGCCCAGAACTGGACACAATATTCCAGATGCGGCCTCACCAGGGCAGAGTAGAGGGGGAGGAGAACCTCTCTTGACCTGCTAACCACACCCCTTCTAATACACCCCAGGATGCCATTGGCCTTCTTGGCCCCAAGGGCACATTGCTGGCTCATGGTCATCCTGTTGTCCACTAGGACCCCCAGGTCCCTTTCCCCTACGCTGGTCTCCAACAGCTCTGCCCCCAACTTGTACTCATACATGGGGTTGTTCTTGCCCAGATGCAGGACTCTACACTTGCCCTTGTTATATTTCATTAAATTTCTCCCCGCCCAACTCTCCAGCCTGTCCAGGTCTCTCTGAATGGCTGCGCAGCCTTCTGGTGCATCAGCCACTCCTCCCAGTTTTGTGTCATCAGCGAACTTGCTGACAGTGCACTCTATTCCCTCATCCAAGTCATTAATGAATATATTGAATAGAACTGGTCCCAGTACCGACCCCTGAGGGACTCCGCTAGACACAGACCTCCAACTGGACTCTGTCCCATTGACCACCACTCTCTGGCTTCTTTCCTTCAGCCAGTTCACAATCCACCTCACTACCCGATCATCCAGACCACACTTCCTCAGTTGCGAGAATACTGTGGGAGACCGTGTCAAACGCCTTACTGAAATCAAGATAGACCACATCCACAGCTTTACCATCATCTATCCACCGGGTAACATCCTCATAAAAGGCTATCAAGTTGGTTAAGCATGACTTCCCCTTGGTGAAGCCATGCTGAGTGCCCCTAATGATCCCCCTATCCTTGATGTGCCTAGAGACAGCACCAAGGACAAGTTGTTCCATCACCTTTCCGGGGATGGAGGTGAGGCTGACCGGTCTATAGTTACCTGGGTCCTCCTTCTTGCCCTTTTTGAAGACTGGAGTGACATTCGCTTTCCTCCAGTCTTCAGGCACCTCTCCCGTTTCCCACGACTTAGCAAAGATGATGGAGAGTGGCCTAGCAATGACTTCCGCCAGCTCCCTCAGCACCCGCGGATGCATCCCATCAGGGCCCATGGATTTATGGACGTCCAGGTTGCTTAATTGGTCCCTGACCCAGCCCTCATCTACCAAGACAGATTCCTCCTCTATCCTGTCTTCTTCTGGGGCCTCAGGGGTCTGGGGCTCCGCAGGACAGCCTCCAGCAGTATAGACAGAGGCAAAGAAGGCATTCAGTAACTCTGCCTTCTTTTTATCCTCTGTCTCCAGGACCCCCACCTCATTCATCAGTGGGCCTACATTGCCTCTAGTGTTGGCTTTACCTGCAATGTATTTGAAGAAGCCCTTTCTGTTGTCCTTGACCTCTCTTGCAAGGTTTAATTCCAAGGAGGCCTTAGCTTTCCTAGTTGCCTCCCTACATCCTCTGACAACAGACTTCTATTCCTCCCAAGTGGCCAGCCCCTCCTTCCACGATCTGTACACCCTCTTCTTCCACTTGAGTTTGCCCAGCAGTTCCCTGTTCAACCATGCAGGTCTCCTGGTACCCTTCCTTGACTTCCTACGTGCTGGGATGCTCTGATCTTGAGCTCCGAAGAAGCAGTCCTTGAATGCTAACCAACTCTCTGGGCCCCCTTACCTTCTAGTACCCCGTCCCATGGGATTTTCCCCTAGCAATTGCTTGAAAAGGCCAAAGTTGGCCCTCCTGAAGTCCAGGGTTGTGATTCTGCTAGCTATTCTGTTCCTGCCACATGAGATCCTGAACTCTACCATCTCATGGTCACTACAACCAAGGCTGCCCTCAACCTTCACTGCTTCAACCAGACCCTCCTTGTCAGTGAGGATAAGATCCAGCAGCGCTCCTCTCCTAGTTGGCTCATCCACCATTTGCATCAGAAAGTTATCATCAACGCACTGGAGGAACCTCCTGGACTGGGGATGGCTGGCTGAGTAGGCCTCCCAGCAAATATCAGGGTAGTTGAAATCCCCCACCACAACCAGACCCTGTAATTGCGAGACTGCTCTCAGCTGCCTGTAGAAGGCCTCATCACCTTCCTCATCCTGATCCGGTGGCCTGCAATAGACACCCACAACAGTATCACCCCTGCCAGCCTGCCCCTTAATTCGCACCCACAAACTCTCAACTCGCTCCTGATCCGCCCCTGGACAGAACTCAATACATTCTAGCTGCTCACTCACATAAAGAGCAACTCCACCACCTCTCCTCAGCGGCCTGTCTTTCCTGAACAAGACATAGCCATCCATGACCACATTCCAGTCATGCGAGGTGTCCCACCATGTCTCTGTAATTGCCACTAGATCATAGCCCCCCGACCGAACATGGATTTCTAGCTCCTCCTTTTTATTCCCCATGCTGCGTGCATTGGTGTACAGGCATTTCAGGGAGCGAGCTGAGCACACCAATTTCACCCCAGGGGGATGGGAGGCCTCCTGGTCTACCTCAACACTAGAGTGTTGCCCCAGTGGTGCAAGCCCAGATACTTCCCCATCCCCCTTCGAATCTAGTTTAAAGCTCTCCGAATGAGCCCTGCTAATTCCTGTCCCAGAACCCTTTTGCCCTTATGACATAAACCTTTCCCATGTATTACCGTCACACCTGGTGTCTTATAAAACCAGCCATTATCAAAGAACCCAAAGCCCTGCCTGTAGCACCAGTCTCGTAGCCAGGCATTAATAGAGAGAATCCTACTATTCCATCCCATGTCATCACCTGAAAATGGAAGGAGGGAGGAGAAAACAACTTGTGCCCCAGACTCTTTCACCAACCACCCTAGGGCCTTGTAGTCTTTCTTCATCCCCCTCAGACTACGGGATGGAGCTTCTTCCCCCCCTGTCTGGAAGATCAGCAGGGGGTAGTAGTCTGTGGCCTTCACCAGGTTGGGGAGTTTCCTGGTGATATCCCTGATTTCACAACTTCTAGGAAAAGTCTCTCCTCTAGATGTTTTTATTCTAAGTAATATTTACACATAGATATATATTACACATACTTAAAGTTATCTAATCAGTTTAACAAATGTACAAGACTTGATTTTCATGCCAATGTCACCCCAGAAATGCATTTCAAACAGCCTACAGCACTAAGTGCATTCTTGATAACCCTCACCTTCTCACTCATCTTCAATTGGAAGAAAAATACCCCTTTTCACCATGCTTCAAATGTTTCATGAAAATTTTCCATTAGACTGTGAGAAAGTTGGTAAGTATGCAAGGAAAAGAGAGGTCAATGCCCTTCCCAGCCATATTTGAAAAGCAGACAAAATGAGCTCCTCCTCCCAAAGGACAGTGCTTATAGGTCCCTTTATAGGTCCTATATATCACTTTGAGATCCCCAAGACCTCCTCTAGGTTTCTTAGCTTTCCTCATTGCTCTTCGCTTAACTTCAATGACTGACACTGGCCTAAAGACAAGTCAAAAATAAACAAACATGATTTTGAAAAAATTATTTTCAAATAAATCTTTAAGTATTAAGTTTTTCTGAGCTAAAGAGCATAACTGGAGAGTGATATTCTACAGTTGTCAACAGTGGTGTGCAAAAGCAGCTGATGAATAAGATAAAATTTGTAGCACATTTTCTCTTTGCCTTTGAGTTCCACACTAGAAATCAGCAGAGCATTTTTGTATCCACAGAAAACTCACACAGTGTAGGGAGAATAGCAGTAGTACCTGAGTTTATAAGCAAAAGAGCATCTGCCTACAGATCTTATCTTCTTAGTCCCTGTGCTGTACTGAACTGATCATGCTGCTCCCCATTCCTCAAAGTGATTCCTGGCTTACCAGAAACATCGGGAGCCACAGCCTCAGCCAGGGCAATCATGGAGTTTGGTGAAATTTAATGGCATTAAGGGACAGATTCAAGCTCCCCGTGCATGTTCCCTTTTTCTCATTTGCCTTTTCCTTCCCTTTCCTGACTTCTGCCACTTTGGCAATGTCTTACCCCTTCTATCTTTTGTTAAAATGCCACAATAAAAATGAAAACCATTCTTTGTACTGCTAGTATCTTGCCAGTTTCCTGGCTGCCCTCAGCCTCTGTCCATGCTCACCATGGGTTTGTTTAGGAGAGTGGCCAAATGTTAGGAAAAATCCTCACACACACTGCTTCCTACCCCCAACACTATGGCACCCTGACGGTGCAAACCCCCCCCTCCATCTTTAAGAGATTTCTTTACTGGAGGAAACAATCATGTGGGAGGCACAAGGCTAACAAAGCTGCTCTTACTCTTCATCACTTATAGACTGGAAAAGGACAGAAGGATGAAAACTGCCTTGTATCATAACTATCCCCATGCCTGCATTTGATTCCTGAACTCCAATGCCCTGAGGGCAGAACCATTACACAGGCTCTGACAGTATTTACTGTAGTTCAGGAAAAACCTGATGGAGTTATTTGTGTCAAGAACTTTCCTATCCCATTTCTATCAGGAAGAGAATAACGATAGCAGAACATGCAGTGTTAAGCCTCCTGTTCACTTCCCCGCTCCTGCAAAGTAATTCAGCTATTCTGGCTGATATCTAGGAAGATTTTCTTCTATAAGAAAAAGTCTACTACAGTTATTAATTATTACTAATGTGTGTTTGAACCTGAAACACTTTATGAGAGTATGACAGACAAAGTCATTGTTTTTCTGTTGACACCTGTCATAACATTTGGGTTATTTTCTGTAAAATAAGTTAAAATGCCTGAATAGTACAGAAATAATAATCCTCTTGGAAATATTGATTTTTAAGCAATACTAAAGCTTTTTATTCAGAAAATTACTGCTCTACTAAATACCTTCCGGGGAAAAGCACGTTCATTTTCTTCCTTTCTGCTGCTCATCTGCTCATTCGCAGTTTGCCTATTGCTCATTGCCTAGTAAGAAGCTGTTGAGTGATGAAGACTTTCAGCAGAGAGGAGGGCAGAGATCTAATGGCTTCTCACATAGCTGAACTCAGGTCAAACAACAGCACTGGAAGCCCTGTGAACAGGATTTTGTTTAGAACAGATAAAAAACACAGAGAGAAAAGCTAAGTCTCCTTTCCATTTTAGAAGTTATTTTAAGAGTATGCTTGGTTAATTGTGTCAGTCCACAATGAAAATAAAGATGAGACCATCACCCCCTGAGACTCCTGAAAGAACCACACTTATCACAACGGAGCAGTGAAGTCCCTGGTCTCATTTCAGCATAAAGTGGGTGCAGAAAGCAGAAGGAAGGGATATGGCTCCAGCAATGTTAATACCTCCATTAGCTTGACGGACAATTCATCTGTGATGTTTGAAAGAGTACAGCCTGAATAGCTCCCATGCAGATTGCTTACTGATGTGTCAAAGTCCAGTAGAAACCTTTTGCTCTGGTAATCTTACAGAAATCATATTGTTTTGGAAGAAAAAAGCAATTCATTTTGAGAGTTTCTGTTTAGGATTACTCTGCTCCTCATTTTTTGACACACAGATCTATCGAGCAAATCTATGCCTTTATAGTTCAATTTTCTAGGTATCTCTATATTGTATGTTTGAATTGGTCTTAAGCCCAAAGAGTTGGCTCAGGCAATGATCTAACCCCCACTACTGCATCCAAATTAGAAAACACACTAAAACTGAGGTATTACAGCCAGATGGCTTGCTGGAGGCAGCTCCCATTTCTTGTCTGTGAGCAGCCTGGACTACTTGAAAAATACTTTACTGTTCCAGTTTGCAGGAAAACAGAGGAGTTGACTTTCACAGTTGTCTCAGGTGATGAATGCTCGAACTCCTCTGACCACCTATGAGCACTAAATTCCACCAACGTGCAGTGTCTGTGACCTCCTAGCTGAGATTACTCATACACCTCTTCTCAGTTTCAACCTAGTCAGGCCACAGGTGACTTAAACTAACTCATCTTTCTGCATACTGGACAAGAGGAAGAGAGCTGCTTTCCGAGACAAGCACAAGTTGTATCTGAGAGGTATCAGCAACATACTGTACCTGCTGGTTTTTCTCTGTGGCTTCCCCTGTACATGCTTGCTGGAAGGAGCTGATGCTCCCAAGGAGGTCTCACTCTTTTCTAACCTTTTCTTCCAGAACTGATCAGAAAAGTACAGAGAAACAAGTACCAGCAAAGGCTTGAAAATCTCTTAGAACGATCTGCTAATTAGGGTTAACACTCTAGTCTGAAAGGAGGACTAGCAATAATAAACATAATTCTAACGTGTGCACACATGCACATTCATGTGTTGTGTGCTGGCTAACCTCATGCTGAATTTCTGACTAATGCTGATGCCACCTATGCCGGAGGGCAAAATGCACCTTGCACATTCGTATATAAACTTTCAAAGAATGCAACTTTTGATGCACAAAACCTACAGAACCTTAGCTAAGAAGTAATCAAACCAACCCAAACTCCTCCAAAAGCTGCAATATTTATTTCCCAGACCAGATATCTATTTGAAGGGTTTACACCCTGACGTATTACAATTGCATGTTCTTTTCTGAATTACACCAACATAAATCAGGAGTAAATCTACTGAAATAAAATTTATACTAAGATATTGTGTAAAGCATAATGAATGGTTACATGCAAAGACAATGCACTGCAGTGGCTCTTCTTAGATATAAGACTTCTCTAATACCCATCAAATAGTACGAAGGTACTTTCAAAATTGAAATAAGATAGATGGGATACAACCAGCCAGTCAGAAGCATAATACAAAAAAGGTAATTAAATTATTCAAGAGAGCCAGTGAAAAGGAAAAAAACAAAAACAAAAACAAAACCAACACAGGCAGCCTAAACAATGAGGAAGCAGCAGCTATCCAGGACCAGCAAAATACATTCCAAGTGGCTAATGTCAGGCAGTCACTGCAGGAGTGCTGCATCTTCCATTTCCATATTGGAGATTCCTTTTTGTTCGTACAAACATTTGGAGAATGATCGTTTCTCCTGCCACAATGCTGATTTACATGTAACAAGGCCACTTATGCACAGTCAGGTGTATACATTATTTAGAATCCACTGTGAGCCAGGCAATACTTGACAGTGATTAGTCTTCTGTTGGAGAGGTTTCTGCGGCTATAAATTTATTGACATGTAAATTAGGTAACCAACCACAGAGCGCAATTAAGAAAGAGCACATAACTTACATAAGTCAGATAACCCATAGGTAAGCTGTACAATCAAATTTGGTCACAATTTTTTCAGTATTTATGTCTACAAAAATAAGAAAACAATATAAAGGGAAATTGGCTGATCTTCTTAGATATTTTGTTTTAGAAACACAGAATTTCATTAGCCGTCAAACTTCATAACCATGGTCTGTGAAACCAGAAACTGTCTCTGCTTTAGTTTAGTTAGGATGGACTTCCACGATCACCCACAAAACAATTTCATTCTTACCTGAGTTGTACCCAGTGGGAGAGTGATTGCTTAAGAGCCCTGGTTCAATGCTGTTACAAGATTCACGGAAGTGGATTCACATGCTTGGACTGAATTATTTTATTTTCCTGAAAAATAGTTATGGTTGGTACAGAAAGATAAAATCCAAATAAGCAAATGGTGCCTTAGCAGTACAGACAGAGGACAATTCTGGTGTCTAAATATGGATGCTGAATGACATTGAAAACATCCTAAAGCCTTAAAGACTTCCACAAAGGACTTGCAGTCATCACACATATAACTGTATATATACACATGCCCTTTGGGAAAAACAGCTGTAGGTAAGGACAGATACATCACGCCATTTAAAACGGTACTAGAAGCCTGTGTTTAGGCATCCAAAAATGCACTTTGATATGCTTTTAGAGACAGAAGAATCTCACATGCTAAAGCATACCATGCATAGCCTGTGCACCCTGCAGAAGTAAGAAGCCATAAACACAGAGGTGCAAGACAGAAACTCCAGTTTCTGCTCCCTGCCCTGCTACAGCTTCTCTTTGAACTCACAAGGAGCGTGTGCAAACACAGCATCTAGCAGGTGCATCATGCACTGCAGGTGAATTTGCCTCCTTCCACAAAGGATAACTGTGAAATAAGACCTGAGAAACTCCAGGGCCTTGGAGTGCCTCTCACAGGTGGTACAGCTCCCTGTAGCAGGAGGCCTGGCCATGGCACACAGCAGTCCTCCATGCCTTGCCCCAATTTCCACAGGAGAGCTACAGCTTGTTGCAGGAGGGTAGGGACAGCTAGGGAACGAAGATTGCAGGTAAGGTAGCTATGTTTGCTAATTGCTCAGTCTAAATCTAGATAAAATTACCCACTGAGGATTGTATCTTGGAGCTATTCTACAAGCCAACAAATCTGGGTAGTGACAGAAAAGCTGTATTTCACTTCACATTGGCTGCTTCTGTTCCAGACCTGAAGAAGTCACTACATGGCATCTGTTTGCTGCTCCATTGATATCCACTTGCCTAACAGAAGATAATATTTCTTCTCCAACCTCTTTTATTCCTGTACTCACAGAGCTGCCTCGCCACTTGTCTAACAGAAGATAATATTTCTTCTCCAACCTCTTTTATTCCTGTACTCACAGAGCTGCCTCGCCACACCTGCAATTTAAAATATCTGCCGTTCTAGGTAAAAGAAAGAGCCAACTCCACAACACAGGGAGTTTGTAAAGCCTGTTACTGTGGTCAATCAATGCAGGTAAAGAAGGCAAGTATAAATCCAAGTGCAGGGTCTTATCCTCTGGTTTCTGAGTTTTCAAGTGAACAAAAAGCAGTACAAGGAACTAGGACTCTCAATTCAATTTTATTTCTGCCTCTGGCTTCCCTGGTGACCTCCTATTCTCTGTGCTTCACTTTGGGAAAAACAATGCTGATGTCCTTTGTAAAACACTGTCAGATCTAATGATGACAGCTACCAGCCACAGCTTTCTTGATTCTACAGAAAAACTTCAATTTATGACATTCTCACAGAAATCCAGACAGCAGAAAATATTTGCTGGCCCAAATCTTCAGACTTTGAGTACATGCACCAAAAGAGAGGCAGAAAGAGACTCCTCAACTCCCCAAACTTTCCTATTGCAAATGCAAAAATGGAGGTAGGTTTTCTCATGGAGGCAAAGTGGCACGATTTCTTGTATGTTTTGCACCACTTTGGGGCTGTTTACTTGAAGATAGGAGGCTGCTCTAAGAAGATTGTTATATTTTACAGTTTTCACTATAATGCACTGCAATTTTGCTTGATGTTCTTAAGCCACATATACACAATTCAAATTAAAGATGTTGTTGTCCTGACATCCTCAGTCTAATTTTTTCACAAAAGACATGAATGGATCGTCATCAGGCAAAATCAGAAATTCACCTTATGTTGATTAGGTGAACCACTAAGATAATGTATCTATTAACATCCATATGAAGAAACAGATGAAGCTGAACTGAATAGTTTCAGCTTTGTTGATTCTTTGTATATACACATCACTATGAAAGTAACTGTGTTTTTTTTTTAAAACACAGCTGCTAATTTATTGTTGGGGGTGGGGGAAGGGGAGGCCAATCAGCCTTTGAGAAAATTTATAACCCAATTAGACTGTTCTTTTCTAGTTTTATTGTTTGTTTCTTTGTGATTCACCTCTTTATAATTGGATGTGGTGTTATAGAAATGTCATTTATGAAACAAAGACATATTTTAAATAGGGCTTGGGGGTTTTTTTAGAACTCAATGGAAGGTATCGTTCCCTGCTATTTCTCTCTATAAATGTATAAAATATTCCATTTTTAATGTTTGTAGACTTATAGGGGCATTTTAAAGACTGCTTCATTAACTACTATTCAATAAAAAGGTGAAATAAACTAAGAGGTTAGTGAAAACCATGTTTTTGAAGTATGTATTAATTTCACAACTTCAGTTTGTAGAGAGAGAGGTTTTCATGTCAATATTAGTAACTATTTATCTCAAAAAATATTTATATACCTGTTAATTAATTAATGAAAAATAAATCAATTTTTATAATTAGTATTAATTAATCAGATTCCTCATGCAATATCATTTACATAAAGTTTAAATATATGCATCTTTCACATATTAAATTCCTGCAGTTCTTTTCTCTCCTATATCTGTTTACCAACAGAAATTGTATTTTTGATGAAACTTACAACATAACCTCGAAATTCTAACATATGAATTCTCTGTAATTTCTTTCTCCTTTTTTCAGTCCTCCTTATCTTTTTTTCCTAGCCTTCTTCTGGTTCTCAGCATAAAATGGAGAATTAGAACCTTTATCTTCAATACTGTTTTAAGCTAACATATATAGCACTACTATATATATATAGACACACATATACATATATATAACTGCTGGTTTACCTTTAACCACAGAATAAGCAGTGAATGTCAGAGATGATTGATAGAAAAAAACTGAGTAGGAGAAGGACTAGACTAGAAGAATACCTGGCTGAGACACATCTCATGCATTGGAACATCATGCAGTGATCCTTGGAGATGTACTAATACCAATGTGAGTCCCTCATATCTCCTTAAGGCTGCTTTTGAATCATAGTTATTCTCCCCTCTCAGTGTATTTGACCTCTCTACATTATGACCTTTTTGTTTTCCAGAAACATTGACACACACTAAGTAATGCCTGGACAAAGACTACCATGAGCTAGTTTCTCATACATCACCAGAGAAAAACAGGCCTTTCATTTACTTTCAGATTTCTTCCAACTTATGAGGATTGTCAACAGTGAAAGAAGAAACCACAAGCACCTTGTACCTACAAGACTAACAACAGTACCTTCTACACTATTCTGAGCAAGATGTGTGTGCTGCAATATATTACACAATCCACCCAGGATTATTAGATCTGAATTTACAGATTTGCTGAGGCATCCTTATAAAATCACTGGAGAAAGATACCCTATAAAGCCCTTAGTCATGCTTGGGGGAGAACGCTAGTCTCTCTCAATGTGACAGCCTCCTGACATTTTAAATTTTTCAAAGGGGACATTATTGGTACAGTAAGAGCTGACAACACCCAACTTTATCATGAAGATCATTGCAATTAGCAAGCTGCAAAATTAATGTGTCCCTTTAGAGAAAAGAAAACCACGCATTTGCCTCCTTGCCCCTGAGATGAGAGGACGTGACTCACTGCAGATGTAGAGATGATTCAAACTGCAAATACACCTTTAGTGAACCATTTGTTATTGTTTTGACCATAGAGGTGGAATGATCAGAGGTTCACTCCTGCTGCTTCAGGAGGTCTTGGCAGGAGGCGGTATAAAAAGAAGGAAATGGTGGGACTTGATTACCTCTGTGTTTCTTGCAACATGAGATAATACTGTGTAAAAAGCTTTTATTCTTTTCATAGGAGAAGTCTGTGACTGGGAAACATATGAGACAGACTGAGTACAAGAAGATTTCAAACAAGAAAACTAGGAATACAAAGCACTAAATCCTTTGGGAGAAAACTGAAGCATATGAAAACTTTCAAAACAAAACATAAAAATCAGTTCAAGAAGATCTACTATAAAGCTAATGCAATGACATAGGTGTCCCCTCCCTTCCTCTTTCCATATTCAGTTCAGAACTCCTCGGACCCCTACTGCCCCCCCATTAAACTTTGTGACAACCAGGCATGTCAGCCACTTTACCAAATACTCCATTTTCAGAAGCAGGAATAACACACTGCTCAGATATGGTCCTATTAGTTAATTGTCATCATAGCTTCTCTTTCCTAACGTTTTAAGGTGGTGGTGGAGGTGTTAATACCTATGCAGAACAGACACAGTGGTAGACTGCAACAGAGGAACCCAGTGTCTCCAAAGGAAAGCTTCTCACAGATTACTTTCCCCTACACTGTGCAACTACACTGCACAACTACACTGCCTGGTCGTTTGAAGGCAAGACAGGGAATGGTGGTGTGAAAGCCCTCCTCTGCTCTTACTCTTCCACTTTTCTCTTTTGGGTAGGCAAGTAGAGCCCTACAGAGGTTCCTCCCCATCCCTCTGCAGGTGGAAGTAAAGGAACTTCTCCCAAGCAGAGAATACATCAAGAAATTAATTGTGAGCTACATTAATACCAGAAAATATTACTGATCTTTTCCAACACTTGGGTTGCAAAAACTGCATTTTTTCCAGTTATCCTTAACTTGTATTAACAAATCAAACATTTTCATTTCTGAATAGGAGATACTGCAAATTTCAGTAAGTTTTCCTTACTCTCTAGTGCCCCATGCATTCTCCTAACTATGCATTCTTGGCCTTTGTTTTTCACTTAAGGTAACCACGTATTGCAAAGAGGTCTTTTGCCAGTCTACTAATAAGGTTTGTGAGATATGCAAGTCTATCTAATGTTCATGTCAATAAATTATATTGATTAATCACATTTTGTTTACTTGCCAAACCTACTATTTGTCAGAATGGTCAAGTAGTAGTAAGCACTGTTTAAACATTTTTTTTTAACATTAATATTCACAATCTATAGTAGTCTAGATACTTTGAAGACAAAACAAACATTAGATTTTTACCCTGGAAGGTGTATGAGCTAATTTTCCCTAAGAATCTTTGCTTTTAGCAAACTTAGGGGAGCCAGAATCTTACTTGAGATGGAATTAGCCAAACAATTTTCCAGTGCTGGTTTCTGATGAACTCTTTTTATTCATCCAAGAGCAGATGGCCCAACCAAATAACTGCATTGGCTTCTTTTGCCTGGTGTAGGCCTACCAAATTGCAGAGCTCTTTATTAGCTTCATATTCTGTGCATCCTCACTGCTGCCTTTCAACAGGAGAGAAACAACTCTGTTATTTCTATCCAACTTTATGCCAGCAGAGAAATGCCTGCTCTGGTTTACTCACACAACCTTTTTTCCAGACAGCTGACCAATCTTGCATGTAGTCTTTCTACCTGCTACTCGCTATAGCATAGAAAGGAAGAGATCCAAGAAATGCTGATTTTTCTTAGCCTCCTGGAATTCCTGAAGCCACTTCTCTACTTACTCACAGGTCAGTCATTCTTGGTCATCTCCTCTATGGAAAAACGTTTCTCCCTGTCTTTCAGGAAACAGAGGTATTTTGGGATTCTTGGGATGAGACAGCCACCTAGCCTTCAGTTTACAATGACAGACATTTAACTGATCCTATAAAGCAGGAGAATACTTCATTAAAGGGATTAATTTGGATCTGACATTACAGAGTTATGACACTGATAAACAGTGACTGAAATCTTGTCCAAGCTCTGGTGACAGTAAGTCAAAATATCTAAGATTGTACATCAAGGCCAGACAAGACCTTTAAAAAAGGAGACTGTCATCAAGTAATTTCACAAAACCATTTCTTTAGAAAACACAGAGCAAAGAAAACAGGTGAAGTTGAAGATGAAGCAGACAGTAGAACTATTAAATGCCAAACGTGCTGTATTTGCAGAGTCACTGATTGAATGTGTGTTTCAGTTTGCAATTTTGCTCTGGATTAATATTTAATAATAGATTAATATTTAAACAAAACACCTAGAGCAACAGGTATTATGACAAACAGAACCAGACCAATTTAAAAAACTTATATAACAATACCAGGACCCTTATCTCCAACATTGCAGATGAGTTCCTGAGTCTCTCTACCATTTTGTGTGTGTTATTGCTGGAACTCTAATACAGGATAAGGTCATAAATAACCAGGAAGTGTTTCTGTCCTGCCTGAGCATAGTCAAAAGTAGATTATGGCCTTACATGTTGGTGATATTTTTGACAAAGGCTTTTTTTTTTTCCCTTAGTCTATGACAAGCTCATAAACAGAGAACATGTATGGATGGGATGCAATAAGATTTCACTAAATATCTACTGTACTTTATACTTTTATATTCTCTTGGCTTTTTCACAGCAGAAAAGGATTCCCATTCACACAGTATGCATGCAATTTTCAAATTTGACTGTCAAGACTTCAATTCATTTTTAGACACTCAAAATGGAATGTGATTTTCAAAGATACAAAGCCTCCACAGCTTTATCTGCAAGAAATACTTTTACAATACACAGCAACAAACCCACTGAGGGTCTCCAAACCTTATATTTTCAAATAAATCCTTTTTAAATATATAAAGACAGATATATTCAAAGAATTGAAAGAGACATGCTTTTCCTGAGATCACTGACTTTAAGCTTTATTTTTTCCTACCATGGTGTGTGGTTTAAGCCCAGCCTGCAACTAAGCACCACACAGCCACTCGCTCACTCCCCCGAGGTTGGGATGGGAGAGAGAATCGGAAAAGTAAAAGTGACAAAACTCAGGGGTTCAGATAGAGACAGCTTAATAGGTAAAGCAAAAGCTGTGCACGTAAGCAAAGCAAAACAAGGAATTCATTCGCTACTTCCCATTGGCAGGTGGGTATCCAGCCATCTCCAGGAAAGCAGGGGTCCATCACATGTAATGGTGACTTGGGAAGACAATTGCCATCACTCTGAATGTCCCTCCCTTCCTTCTTCTTCCCCCAGCTTTATACGCTGAGCATGACATCACATGGTATGGAATATCCCTTTTATCAGTTGGGGTCACCTGTCCCAGACGTGTCCCCTCCCAACTTCTTGTTCACCCCCAGCCTACTCACTGGTGGGGTGGTGTGAGAAGCAGAAAAGACCTTGACGCTGTGTAAGCACTGCTCAGCAATAACAAAAACATCCTTATATTATCAATACTGTTTCCGCACAAATCCAAAACATAACTCCATACTAGCTACTATGAAGAAAATTAACTCTACACCAGCCAAAACCAGCGTACATGGAAGGTGACAAAAAGCTGAAATATCAAAAATGACCATGAACCAAAATTCCAAGTAGGAAATGACTCAGGTTAATACAAATATTTATTAGTGATCATTCTGAAGTGTCTTGTTTCAATTTCTAGATATTTTTACTGTCTGTTCTAAAGTTAAAATAAACTTTAAATGGAATGATAATTAGGAAATAGCTCTAAAGTTGCCAGAACAGCCATGTTTTAAACTGAAAACAATTGTTTACATCAAAATTTCCCAAACAAATATTTGGTTGCAATGAACTGGTATTTCATTATGCAAACATTTTTTTCCCCAAAACGAAAACAAATCCCTTCTCAACAGATTTGTTTTTCAGACCTTTGAAAAATTCTTCATTTATCTAGGTGCCAGTGTGTCACCTCCATTCATTTGTGAAAATGTAGATTTTTATTTCTTTTGCCAAAATAATGCTAGGCTTTATTGTAACTATATTAATCTCTATATAGAAATGTTACCTTCTTATATTGAAATAAGTTCCATTGTGCAAAAAAAAATGTTTCCTAGAAAACATCACCCTTTGCAGAATTAAGACCTCTCTGAACTTATTATGAATGGTACAAGGAGATAATTCCTAGGATGTTACTGCTAAAGAGACTTAAGCAAGAGACTTATGCCGGCTGCTATTCTGTAAGAAAAAGATGAAGCAATCAGGTCATGAGCAGCCCAAGTAATAAAACCAAACTTATAAATATTTTATAAGACTTGCTTGAAGAGGTTGTTGACTTATTTCTTGGTGTGTTTTTTTTTTCCCCTTTTTTTCAGACTCTTTGTCTGTCTGTATTTCACAGTCAAACTGTCTCAGTGTTGACCCTACCCCTTCCCCGGCTGATACTGTCACTGTGATGCTCACAAGCATTGCACTGGCCAAGCTATCCCATAACCAAAGCCAACATACAAGGAAGCATCAAGAAATTTTTGCTTTGGAAAGCACAGGAGGAGTATTTTACCATCAATAGCATTGAAGGTAGGTGAGTGAGGAAAGAGCTTTCCTTGTCTCTTTAGCCAAACTAGAGCAGACATAATGATGTGACTGAACCTCAAATACTGTGTTCAGTTTTGGGCCCACTACAAGAAAGACATCAAGGTGTTGGAGCGTGTCCGAAGGAGGGCAATGAAGCTGGTAAAGGGTCTAGAGAACAAGTCTTATGAGGAGCAGCTGAGGAAACTGAGGTTGTTTAGTCTGGAGAAAAGGAAGCTCAGGGGAGACCTTATCGCTCTTTACACCTACATGAAAGGAGGTTGTAGCAACATGGGTGTCAGTCTCTTCTCCCAAGTAACAAGTGATAGGATGAGAAGAAACAGCCTCAAGTTGCACGAGGGGAGGATTAGATTGGATATTAGGAAAAATTTCTTCACCAGAAGGGTTACCAAACATTGGAACAGGCTGCCCAGAGAAGGGGTGGAGTCACCATCCCTGGAGGTATTTAAAAGATATGTCGATGTGATGCTTAGGGACATGGTTTAGTGGTGGACTTGGTAGTGTTAGGTTAATGGTTGGACTCGGTGATCTTAAGGGTGTTTTCCAACCTAAATTATTCTATGATTCTAAATTATTCTGTAATCACTTTGAAAATCATTTCCTTGTGCAGATGTTGCAGCCATCCATGAAGGGTGGTGTCTTGATCCCAATGCAACTATCTATTGACTTCAGGGAGTCACCATTGCATAAGCCTCTGTCCACTAGGGGTTGGCTAAAGGATCTATGTTTTAAGGAACTCTTCAGAAAAGCTGATTTTGCATTCTCTAAATAATCCTTTACATTCCCAACCTCTTTCTCTACACAGAAGTCTGCAACATTGTGAATGAACTTCCATTGCATTTTCTCATGATGGGTTAGTAAGGTCCCGCTCCTCTGCCTGATTGATTCCTTAAGCCTTCATAAGAAATAATTTGCTCCAGGACTGCTGCTTCCCTTCCTTGCAAGGCTAGGACTGACCAAGAGTTTCCAAGGTTGTCTGAGGCTGGGATACTCAGACGACTATAGCAGTGGATAAGCAACCGGGTCACCAGTCAAGGGACGAGACTGATGATTTCAAACCTTATATGAATGTTGCTGTCATTCTTTTCCTTTTTAATACTCTGCTACTTTCTACGAGTAGTGTTTCCCTCCTAATTCTTTTTATTCTGGTCAGAAGCTATGTAGTTTACCACACATGAGCTTTACCTATGTACAAAAGACTGGAATGCAGATAAGGCTGCTTCAGAAATGTTTGATTAACAAGTAATTTTTAACCCACATTTCTATAAGTAATATAAAACTGGATAAAATCTATCATTCTTGAGTTCTGCCTTAAGAGTAGGGATATACTGGGGAAAGAAAGATGGTTCAGTGAATAGTGAAATACGTAAGAAATCAACAGATTTGATTTTAGGAACCTTTCACCTAAAACAGCCCCTCTCTCCCCACCAAATTTACATTTTGAGAGACTGCCACTTGATATATGCCGTGTCTCAATTTTCTGTCAGCAGAGTGGGAAATACTTCCTTGCCTCTCATGCACATTTTAATTAATATTCATCCACAACTGCAAGACAATCCACTATTACATCAGTGAGAGCAAAACAGGTAGAACTATCCAGTTTTTCATTCCAGCACCATAAGACATTCAAGGACATCCAGGCAAAAATGATGACACTGTCATGGATGGGAAAGAGAACAGCATTTCTTTTAACTAGGTGTTAGCATTTCTGTAACTGTTGTACTATTTAGGTATCATTTTTAAAGTTCTTAAACCTTTTCAGAGAAATGTCTATTAATACAAAGGTCTCCAACTTGCAAGACTCTTGCTAGTGTATCAAAAAGTACTTCATCGTGATACTTGTCCTTCGAAAAATATTTTTACAGCAAAAATTGCAAGACAGGAAAAGTGCACAGGGAAATTACTCTTCTGAAAACACAATCTTGTCCTACTAATCAGACAATCTGACCCTATGAACAGCCTCAATCCCTTGCCCCTATTTGTTCCAAGCCAGTAAAATATCTTTACACTTTTGCAAGAAAACCAACCAAAACAATCATATTAAAATAAATATCTTGGTGATATTTGTATTCCCTGACTGTAATCTCATGTCTCCCTCTCAGTGGTCCAGAAAATTGAAATCACCTGTCAAGTCTTACATTATCAAGTTAATTAGATAGCAGGAAGCTAGGAACAGGGAGCAATAAAAGAAGCTATAATGAACGTGAAAGGATCTTCATGAGCACATTAACTACCATCTATTGGAGGGAATGATGCTGACTTTCTATGAAATACATTAAGATCATTGGGTATTGTCCTGGATCATAATTGAATGTTTACCTTTTTGACAAGAGGTATAAACTACTTTATGAAACTAATTTTTACCAACATATTTTTAGGAACGGGAGATGAAAAAAGAGGGCAGGTAGATATTTGATATCTTTAAAAAATTGGTCTAAGTCTTTAAACCTTCTCGTGCCAATAAGAATTATTCTCAGTTGAGTAGACTGGATTTTTTTAAGCTTTGAGCAATTTTTATTTTAAACTACCATCAAGAATGAGAAACACCAGTTGTTAGCAAAAAGAGAGGTAATCAACGATGATATTATCAGTTATGGTGCTGTAAATTTTAAGTCCACTGGGACCATTATGACTAGTTAGTATGAACTTCAGTATAAAAAGGAGAACAAATGCAAGCAAAAGTATAATTTTTAACATATAGCCAATCAGATTATATGACAAACAGTACACACAGAGATAAAAACAACAAAGGGGCATAAAAATACAAGGGGACATTTATGTGGAACTTTAATTGAATTCATTTAGTATCATATTCTGAATCGAGCTAATTTAGTACCATAATTCTAAACACTTTCCAAACAAGTATGATTTTACAGCAGAGAGATATTTCGGGGGACTTCTTTCTGGACATAAATAGTGGGATGGGAGTGCTTGGAGCTCCTGAGAAGTGTATTTTCAAAGGGTAAAAGTTGCCAGATGTGAACACTGATGTAAATAATGTTTAAAAAGTGAGAGTGAAATAAAAGAGCAGTCTAGCAAGAGTTCATTTCCAAAATTATCAGAAAGCCCCAGAGGCACTATCCAGTGATGGTGCATTTCCACAGTGCCACAAACTTACGTGTAATCAAGAGAAGTTTCTGTAAATTTTAACTGATAACCATACATACTGGTTCCTCCAACTCTGAAAAAATGGGAAGGAAATATTATAAACTGCCACTTTAATGCCATTTCAGCCATTTTATTGCACCACAACAGTGGGAAAAGAAAAAAGAAAAAGATAATCGCATTTCTTTCAAGATCTTATTTCAGGGCTGGTTAGTATTGAAGGTAAAGATAAAGAATGGTTTATATTTTATCTCTTTTACGTCACTTTTTAAATACCTGCACATTCTTCTTTTACAATAAGAGATATTTCTGTTGCTCACTCACATAAACTCCTACAAAATTAATATCTTCATTATATATTTCTATATTTTATTGAACTATATATTTTAAGGAATATCGACATGCCTCTCGGGGGTAATTATATTAAAATGTGTAAGAACTGCAAGGAAATCTTGTGGAAATATATACAGTATATAAATTTATATATATATATAAAAATTTATATATTTATAGAAACAAAACTCTTCCAGTTTTAAAATAATGCAGCTCCTTATTTATATCCTCCCAATGTGTTATTAACCAGTCTAGTGCCCAGTGGATGTTATCTATTTGACTTAAATCTTTTCTTATTCTTTTTGGGGTTTTTGGTCAATCTTATTTTAACCACAATTTCCTTCCAGTGCATATTCCCTTTCCTGGCCAAAGCCAGTATACTCTTCTCTTTCTATACCTTTTCCTGACTCCATTTAGTGAACCCAGAGAATTGTCATGTACCTCATACTTTCTGGCTGATAAAACTCTAGATTCAAAGATAACTTAGAGCAGAGTGGTCAGAGTGGTGGTCGGAAGAGCAGAGGGGACCCCCTAGCAAGGACCAAAGAAATGACCTTCTTCTGATTAACAATCAGGCAAAATCCTTTCTGTAAGATCTGAAAACTCTCAAAATACTGTGGCACATATGCCCTCTCCAGAGAGCCATTTTTAAAATTTCCAGTTCTAATGGCCACACCATACACATGGCCACTTAAATAAAAACCCATCATATTTTCAATGACCCATATGGGATTGAATCAAGATCATGGAACAATTCTGTGCATTGGTTCTCTGGGGAGTTTTTCTTGACATTCAATGGCAAATGCAAATGTCCTCCTCTGATATTATGAAACAAAAGCAGTTGCATTTATTTTCTTCTTTTTCCAATATCCTTTAATAGAAAAATGGACAATACAGTCCAGCTCAAACTCAAAAATAATTGTTTTTAAACTAAAGCCAACTATATGATAAGGACAGATGTTCCAGATGTCCTGCCCAATAAAATAATGAGAAAAAATGCAAAATGTCTTTTACAGAGGTTAGATTGGGTCTATTTACAGGTTAGTGCTCAACCAAAATTTAAAAAATTACCTGCTATGACAAGAAATTCCCTAATTCCCAGTAAAGATACAGTATTTTTTCTAAAGATATTTCCATTAGATTTATTTTCCTAAATACTTAATATTTACAGACTCCCTAGGAATATTTTACACCAAAGATCTGACCTTACATTTTCCTGAAAGAAATTTACCATCCTGACACACTAAAGGCAATAGTAATTACTCTGTATTACAATCTGAAGTGGTAAAACTCCATCTTAAATGTTAATATCTAACAACACATGCCTTCCAACCATGACCAAACCTGCTTGTCACCAGTGGAGAATTAGAAGCCATTAGTTACTGCTGTTGATCAGATGCTGACTTCTGCTTCTGCTGTTGATCAGAAGCTGCTTAAACCTGGAAACCTTCTACATAACACTGAATTTGTCATAATTCACTTGACAAAAATTGATAACATTACTGAAAGGTATTTTACGAAATCACATACCACACAACTTTTTTTGTGTTGTGTCAATGTGAAGTGGTATTTCCCAATCCTAGAATTTATCAATAACTGTTATGAATAAGATGTTAACAAGAACAAATAATATGGTACACCTCAGTTTCATTCTGTTCCTATTAACACTTTCCATTGATGCATATAGCAAGGAGAAGAAGCAGCCAGACCTGTAAAGTCCTTGATCCCTTCTGCTCAGCCTCAGAAAAGCCTAAAGACCACTGTCAGAAGGAAGCAGAAGGGATGGAGGAGGTCTAGTGAAGAACAAGGCAAATGACTGGAAGAGCACAAAAGGAGGAAAAAAAAAAAGAAATGGGGTTACTTATCCCACAGGAGGAAAAACTATGGGGAAATGACAATAGCTGTCAAATTAAAAAAAATGAATGTGTATTGTATTAAAGATGACATGCATGACTAGTTATAATTCAACATTTGACACAGCCTGAAATGGCTTCTTTCTAGCACGTATTGTAGACAGTCCAAGGTGATCAGTACTGCAAACAAGAAGACATCTGAATAGGGCAAGATTTACATTTGGAACTAGATAACACTTCCAAGTGTTAAAGTTAAGTCTTTAAAATAATAGAATATCGATTGAAAAATTTGCTCACTCTATCTTGTTTTTTTTTTTAAAACACACATTTGTCAGAAATAATGCGGGTATAAAAGAATATGCCTTAGCCAAGGAAACAGACCACATGAATTTTCAATGTTCTTTTCCCTCCTTAGTTTTAGGAAGATATTTCAAATTCATATCAGGTTTTCCTAAGCCTACTCCTTCCCTCTTCCTAATTTAGGCACAATTTAGAGCCAGGTTTTCTGACTTTAGCACCTAAAATTAAGCTCCTACATTGATAGTGAGGCAACTAAACAAAATGTTTGACTCGAAGTGCTCAAGTATCCAAGAAGTTCTCTCAAGACTTATGCAGCAGTGCGCTCTTCCCATGTTCTACAAACATATTCATACAAGTAAGGACAGTGCCCCAACAAATCAACCTTAAACCAGAATTCGTTATCAGAGTCAAACTACATGTCAAACAATTGCTATAACATCCATGTTGCAGCATTTTTGAGAGATTATCTTTCTGAGGTTATGAGATTCATTGCCTCCTTCCCTGCACCACTCAAAATTCCTCTATTATGAAATAAATGAAAGCCTTTTCCAAAATCAGTGTGGGCATCCACACTCACTTGTTCACAGGAATACAAATGGAAGAATATTCTGCAATTCCTCCTGTTTATCGCACAGGTTCTTTAAAGGGAAATAAATTTTAACCTAAGAAATTGCATTTTTAAGAGATGGACCATGAAGCTTCTCCAGATCCTACCAATTCACCTCACCTTACTATGTTTTATTTTTACTAGTTTACACAGTGGTGATGACCTGCTTACAATGATTGACCGTTTCTGATCCTCAGGAGAAAGACATACCTTCAAGAAGGTTTCAAATTAAGAGATGGGAAGTGTCTCATACAGGGAACAGAGAGAATTTTCAAACTTACAGGAAATGATGGAAAAATTTCTTGGGCCAGAGTAGGAAAAAACCCATACCAAAGCCTGAGGAGTCAAGCTTAAGTAGAAGAACAGAGGAGAAGATAAAGGACAAGGAGACAAGAAGGTTGAAGTTCATATGATGCTGCCAATAAAAAAGCTCAAAAGGCACAGGTCAAACCACTTTACATGACCACATTTTTAATGGAGATTTTATTGTTAGTGATCACTGTATGCTAAGAAGTTTAAAAAAAACAAACAAACAAACTGAATTAGAAGTTGGAGAAGGGCAAGCAAATTTATTTGTTAGATAGGAAAAGCTGAGATTAGATGTCAGAAGAACCAACACTGCCATGCAATGAGGAGGAAATGAAGATAAGAAGGCTTTCTTGAAAAAACTGTACATGTTTTTTCCCTTGCTTAAGATAAGGAACACCTAGGAAACCTGAATTTCAGACCTATTAGACTTTTAAAACTTTAAATAACAACATTATTTGTTCCTAGTCCAAGCTTTCCCTTACATTTGTATGATATTTTTCAGTCGCAGGCAATGCCAATTAAGGGGGCAGAAGGAGGAGGAAGTGGCATATGGATTAGCAGCATCCAGGCTTCCTGCTAGCTCAGCATCAAGGGGATTTTGAAGTCACTGATTTCAGAAAGACTGAATTTAAGCATGAAGGAGGCAAGTATATTCACTTTCCAAAAGTGGCTGAATTCCTATCTTTAAAATGAAAACAACACCGCACTTAAAAATGTATAACAATTATATTACTTTTTAGTAATGGCTTTAAAGGAAGTGGCTAACAATAATGCAGAAACTGGCAAAAAAAATCACTTCCCTCCTGCATGCAAAATAATCCTGAATCAGAACTCATCATTTGAGGGGAGTGTGTTCACCAAAACTGACCCACTGCCTTTATGCAGCTTGTATTACTGCTAAAACATCTGCTTTGTTCTGCATGTATTTTTCACTGCATATGAAAGAGCATATGTGTACGTGTGTGCCAAATTTATTGCTTATAGAAGACTTGTATTTATATCATAAGACAGATAAATTCATGAGCTTAAAAGGTTGTCCCCATAGAGGTCATTTAATGAATGAAAAATGCTGACCTGGAAAGATCTTTTCTTGAAACAAATGTTGGTTACTTTAGGCCTGGACTTATTCCAACAGCCTGTTTTTACCTAACTAATGTACCACTTTGAATTTGGTATCTCATCTAGATTAATGATTTTCTCAAGACTAATCATCATCTCTGAATCTCCTTCACTCTTTTCCTTCTAGTAATAAAATTAAGCAATAGTATATTAAAAACAAAAAAAAAAGCCAACCTTATGCAAAAACAGGTTAAGGATTTCAGGGAAAAAATATTCCAGTTCAGCTCAGGATGAGCTATGAATGAATCAGCTACTAAGAGAAAGGAAGTTGGTTTTGGATTTGAACCGGCAGCCTCAAGTTGTCTGCAAAGTAGTATCACTCTGCCATTTTAAAAAAAATCAATGAATGTTGAAAAAAAGCAGTAAGTTAATTTCTTCAATAAAAGCAATTCTAGCCAGAATATTGCATTTCTGAATGAATAATACAGAAAATCAGAAGCTTTTGGAGACTGTGATATTTTTATATGTCTTTAAATAAGTAGTACATGTTACTTAAAGATATATGGAAATACATAGGGGATAAAAAAATAATTGTTTGCTGTGTAACACATTCTAGTCTGTCACGGTTTAAAGCTGGGCTAGCTATTAACCAGGTGGCAGATGCTCTCTGTTAACCCTCTCCCCCCCCGCAAGGGAAAGGGAAAGGGAAAAGGGAGAGAGACTTATGGGTTGGAAAGTTAAAACTGTTTTAATAAACTATAGTAATGAAAAAGAATATAATAACAATAATAATAGAAATAATCAAATATATACAAATATATACAAAGCCAAGATTGAGAGCTTGGAAATCCTCCTCAGGCAGAGTTGCTCCCCCAGCATGGGCAGAGGGGAAAATGCAGAAGCTCCACCCAGCACGGGCAGAGGGGAAAATGCAAAAGCTCCACTGCCATCACACCTGCAGGCTTTTAACTGGAGATTTGGCAAAGCTGGTACCAATCAGTGGGAGACAGGAGGGCCCCTCCCTCCTGGGCCCCACCTCCAGGAGGCAGTGGGTTAGTGATAAACAGGAAAGTGAGAATGACATGTATGGGATGGAATACCTTGCTGGTCAATCCTGGGTCACCTGCCCCGTCCACTACTCCCTGCAGGTACAACCCCCTTCGGCTCTTTACTCGTAAGCAGTGACCTTGGGTTCTCTAAGACTATTTGGCCTGGTTTGAGCCAAACCAGGACATTCCACCCCTTATTCCATACCATTCATGTCATACTCAGATCACCACTACCTTTTCATTTTCAAATATATATATACATATCACTAGTCTATGATTCATCTTTATGCAAAAAGTCCATCAAGTTCATTTGGTTCAGGATTGTGGGTTTGCATCTGGTTAGCAGTCTCTCAGCAGTCTTTCTGGCTAGCAGTCTCTCTTTTGTCATGGTTCGTGCCCACGGGTTGCAGGTTAAAGATGTCAGACTCGAGGAGGTTACTGGACGCCACTTGATGAAGCTAGCTCCGGTCGCATCACCACTGTCTTAACCTAAAAGACACTTATGCAGCAACAACATACAGTTCAAAATTAAGTAGTCTCACCCAGAATCAGATCACCTTCAGGGACACATCGGACTTCACCATCTTGCAACACCACCCACCAAGTACATCCAGGTCCCTGAGCAAAAGCAATCCCACGAATGGGTTTACCTTTGCCCGTTACAGGAAGAATCCAGACAGTTTTTCCCAATAGATTCCTTTCATGCACCACCGGGACTTTATCTCCTTCTACTGTATGTAGAAGGTCTGACTGAGCAGGGCCAGCTCGATTGATAGATCCCCTGGTGTTAACTAACCAGGTAGCTTGTGCCAGATGTTTATCCCAGTTTTTAAAGGTTCCACCCCCCATTGCTTTCAGGGTAGTTTTTAACAGCCCATTATACCGTTCAATTTTCCCAGAGGCTGGTGCATGATAGGGGATGTGATATACCCATTCAATGCCATGCTCTTTGGCCCAGTTGTCTGTGAGACTGTTTTTGAAATGAGTCCCATTGTCCGACTCAATTCTCTCTGGCGTGCCATGTCGCCACAAGATTTGCTTTTCGAGGCCCAGAATAGTGTTCCGGGCAGTGGCATGGGGCACAGAGTATGTTTCCAACCATCCGGTGGTCGCCTCCACCATGGTAAGCACATAGCGTTTACCCTGGCGGGTTTGAGGGAGTGTGATATAGTCAATTTGCCAGGCCTCCCCATATTTATATTTCAACCACCGTCCCCCATACCACAAAGGTTTTAACCGTTTGGCTTGCTTAATTGCGGCGCATGTTTCACAATCATGGATAACCTGTGCAATAGAGTCCATGGTTAAGTCCACCCCTCGGTCACGAGCCCATCTGTATGTTGCATCTCTCCCTTGATGACCTGAAGTGTCATGAGCCCACCGAGCTAAAAATAGTTCACCTTTGTGTTCCCAGTCCAAATCTATTTGGAACACTTTAGCAGCTTGATCCGCTTGTTGGTTGTTTCGATGTTCCTCAGTTGCCCGACTTTTAGGTACGTGAGCATCTACATGACGTGCCTTCACGACTAGTTTCTCTAGCCGAGCAGCAATATCTTGCCACAATTTAGCAGCCCAAATAGGTTTCCCTTTGCGCTGCCAGTTGCTTTGCTTCCACTGCTTTAACCACCCCCACAAGGCATTTGCCACCATCCATGAGTCAGTATAAAGATACAGCCTTGGCCACTTTTCTCGTTTAGCAATGTCTAAAGCCAGCTGGATGGCTTTTACTTCTGCAAATTGACTTGATTCACCTTGTCCTTCTGTGGCTTCTGTGACTCGTCGTATAGGACTCCATACAGCAGCTTTCCACTTCCGATGCTTTCCTACAAGACGGCAGGATCCATCGGTGAACAGCGCATACTGCTTCTCATCCTCTGGTAGTTCATTATATGGTGGGGCTTCTTCAGCACGTGTCACCTCCTTTTCTGGTGGCATTCCGAAGTCTTTGCCTTCTGGCCAGTCCATGATTACTTCTAAGATTCCTGGGCGATTAGGGTTTCCTATTCGAGCCCTCTGCGTAATTAATGCAATCCATTTACTCCACGTCGCATCAGTTGCATGATGGGTAGTGGGAACCTTACCCTTGAACATCCAGCCTAGTACTGGTAGTCGAGGTGCTAGGAGAAGTTGTGCTTCAGTACCAATTACCTCTGAAGCAGCTCTAACTCCTTCATATGCTGCCAGTATCTCTTTTTCAGTTGGAGTGTAATTGGCCTCGGAGCCCTTGTATCCTCGACTCCAAAATCCTAGGGGTCGACCTCGAGTCTCCCCTGGCACTTTCTGCCAGAGGCTCCAGGTAGGACCATTGTCCCCAGCTGCGGTGTAGAGCACATTTTTAACATCTTGTCCCGTACGGACTGGTCCAAGGGCTACTGCATGCACAATCTCTTGTTTAATCTGTTCAAAAGCCTGTCGTTGTTCAGGGCCCCACTGAAAATCATTCTTCTTTCTGGTCACTTGATAAAGAGGGCGTACAATCTGGCTGTAATCTGGAATATGCATTCTCCAGAAACCCACAACACCTAAGAAGGCTTGTGTTTCCTTTTTGTTAGTTGGTGCGGACATTGCTGTTATTTTGTTGATCACCTCTATCGGGATCTGGCGACGCCCATCTTGCCATTTAATCCCTAAAAACTGGATCTCCCGGGCAGGTCCCTTGACCTTGCCTCTTTTTATGGCAAAACCAGCTTGCAGAAGAATTTGGATTATTTTCTCCCCTTTGTCAAAAACTTCTGCTGCTGTATCACCCCACACAATGATGTCATCAATGTATTGCAAATGTTCTGGAGCTCCACCCTTTTCTAGTGCAGTCTGGATCAGTCCATGGCAAATAGTAGGACTGTGTTTCCACCCCTGGGGCAGTCGATTCCAGGTGTACTGGATACCTCTCCAGGTAAAAGCAAACTGTGGCCTGCACTTTGGTGCCAAAGGAATAGAGAAAAAGGCATTAGCAATGTCTATGGTGGCGTACCACTTGGCTGCCTTTGACTCCAGTTCGTATTGAAGTTCTAGCATGTCTGGCACAGCAGCACTCAGCGGTGGCGTAACTTCATTTAGGCCACGATAGTCCACAGTTAATCTCCATTCTCCATCAGACTTTCGCACTGGCCATATAGGACTATTAAAGGGTGAGCGAGTCTTGGTAATCACTCCTTGATTTTCTAATTGTCTAATCAGTTTATGAATGGGGATCAGGGAGTCTCGATTGGTGCGATATTGTCGTCGGTGCACCGTGGTAGTAGCAATTGGCACCTGTTGTTCTTCAACCTTCAGCAACCCCACAACAGAAGGATCTTCTGAGAGGCCAGGCAAGGTAGACAGCTGTTTAATGTCCTCAGTCTCTACAGCTGCTATACCAAAGGCCCATCTGTACCCTTTTGGGTCCTTAAAATACCCTCTCTTGAGGTAGTCTATGCCAAGGATGCACGGAGCATCTGGGCCAGTCACAATGGGGTGCTTTTTCCATTCATTTTTAGTTAGGCTCACTTCGGCCTCCAATACAGATAACACTTGAGATCCTCCTGTTACTCCTGAAATGCTGATAGATTCTGCCCCTTTATGATCCGATGGCATTAGGGTGCACTGTGCACCAGTGTCTACCAGGGCTCGATACCTTTGTGGTTTTAATGTGCCAGGCCATCGAATCCACACAGTCCAATAAATCCGGTTGTCCCTCTCCTCCACCTGGCTGGAGGCAGGGCCCCCCTAATTAAGAAATGGATTCATGCTGCTCACAGGGACTGGACCTTCATTTCTCCTATTCACACTTGGGAAAAAGTGATTTGAGGCCCATCTCCCCTGACTGGGGTCCTGCTCACTGGTAACTGGAGCAGCCATCCTCCTAGAAAAATTCTCTCTGGTATTTCTTTTAGCTTGCAACTCACGTACTCGTGCCTGTAGGGTACTGGTAGGTTGTCCATGCCATCTGCTCATGTCCTCCCCATAACCACGCAGGGCAAACCACAGGATACCTCGTGATGTGTTCCTTTTCCTTTGAGCTGGTCCTGTAGGAGAACGTTTTCTCTTAACAGCTGCAACGCGCGCCTGTGTAGGTAGAGAGTCAAGTTTATTCTCGATCATGGACAGTTTGTCTGACAGTTGTTTAAATGAGTCCTTGTTCTCCTTAGTCAGTTTTTCCACAGCCGAGATGCGTGCCTGCAGTGGGGAAGAAATACTATCTTCATACTGTCGCATACAGTTAGCCATTTCGCCCACACTAGATCGTGCCATAGCATCTTCTCCCCATACTAATATTGACAATGTATGGGTATATGTCGGTGGAGCATTCTTCACAACCTTCCGGAACATGGATCGGTTGCATTCCACTTCATCAGGATCTACAGGATCTACAATGTCCCGTGGGTGTCTATAAATGATCTCTTGCACAGCCAGTTCTCTAAGGTAGTTAATACCTTTTTCTATAGTGGTCCATTTGCTTAGGTGGCTCATAACATCATCTTTATAGGGATACCTGCTCTTTACAGCTGACAAGAGTCGCCTCCAGAGACTGACAGTGTTTGACTTTCTTGCGAGCGCTTTATCAATACCACCATCTCTGGACAGGGATCCCAACTGTCTGGCTTCTCTGCCATCCAATTGCATGCTGTCTGCCCCATTATCCCAGCATCGGAGCAACCAGGTAATAATAGGTTCACTGTCATAACGGCTGAAGTCTTTCCTTATATTTCTCAGGTCCTTCAGGGATAAGGAGTGGTAGGTTATCTCTACGTCCGAGTCCTCTTGTGATAGTTCTGCTTTAGAAGGGCCTTTCTTCTGTGATGGGTCTGCTTTAAAAGGACAATCAAGGGAACCCCCATCTGTGTCGGGCCCTAACTCTGCCTGAGAAGGGCCCTCACCTGGGTCATATGATGGCTCTGTCTTAGAAGGCTCTGAGTCATCATCCTTCTCTTCACGAGCTGATTTCTTTTGGTATTTCTTCCTGGTTACAGGAGCAATTGGTACAGATTCGATAGATGCTGGGGTCTGAGTAGATGCAGTGGCTGTCGTGGGAGTGCTGAGAGTCTGAGTAGCTGCAGTGGCCATCTTGGGGGGTGTAGCAGCTGTGGTACAGGCTGCCAAGGTTTCAGTGGGTTTAGTGGCTGTAGCGGCAGTACACACTGTAGGATCTGAGGTGGCTGCATAACACCTACAACTGTCCCTGCACCGATATTTAATCTTATCCCACATCAGAAACACATTCAGGACAACCAAAAATAAAAACATGCCACCTAGACAGCACCATCCTAATTTCGCAAAATCTAGTGGAATCAGCTTGGCAGAAAAGGAGAAGGTACTATTTCCCAAAGTAAAACTGGAAGTGTAATCATTAACAGAATCAGCTAAAGGGCGCCTGGAGCGTGCAGATGAAGTTGCTGCTACTGATTCGCGATTAAAGCTGCCCATCATTGTGTCATAGAGATAAGAGATCGGAATATTAACTGCCCAGTTTATCACAGCATAAATCAGTATCAAACCCCATACCAAAACAATACATTTCGACCAGCGCCCACTGCTAAACTGCATGTAAACATTCATAATAAGCAAGCAATAACACAGTGCCCACGGCAGGTAAGGCATCATTGCAATACTCAATTGTGAAAGAAACTCCATAAAAAGATGAGATAACACAGCATTCAAAAATGACATCACCATCTTCACTATCTGTTTTAACTTTCCAACCCCTCGTAAATCTCAAGGGAAGAAATCTGATATTCTCTCAGCTGAGCTCTCCGGGTCTCCTCCCACCAGAGCCAGGATTCAACTTATCAGAGCAACCTGTTGGAGCTTCTTTCGAGCCCCACGTTGGGCACCAATAAATCTGTCACGGTTTAAAGCTGGGCCAGCTATTAACCCAGTGGCAGATGCTCTCTGTTAACCCTCTCCCCCCCCCCCGCAAGGGAAAGGGAAAGGGAAAAGGGAGAGAGACTTATGGGTTGGAAAGTTAAAACTGTTTTAATAAACTATAGTAATGAAAAAGAATATAATAACAATAATAATAGAAATAATCAAATATATACAAATATATACAAAGCCAAGATTGAGAGCTTGGAAATCCTCCTCAGGCAGAGTTGCTCCCCCAGCATGGGCAGAGGGGAAAATGCAGAAGCTCCACCCAGCACGGGCAGAGGGGAAAATGCAAAAGCTCCACTGCCATCACACCTGCAGGCTTTTAACTGGAGATTTGGCAAAGCTGGTACCAATCAGTGGGAGACAGGAGGGCCCCTCCCTCCTGGGCCCCACCTCCAGGAGGCAGTGGGTTAGTGATAAACAGGAAAGTGAGAATGACATGTATGGGATGGAATACCTTGCTGGTCAATCCTGGGTCACCTGCCCCGTCCACTACTCCCTGCAGGTACAACCCCCTTCGGCTCTTTACTCGTAAGCAGTGACCTTGGGTTCTCTAAGACTATTTGGCCTGGTTTGAGCCAAACCAGGACATAGTCTCTCACATTTGTCATAGTGTGGAATAAAGTACTAGGTAAAGCAGCTCACAGAGATTCAAATTCTCATTTGATGAACACTAACAGCTTAGTTACAAAAACAGCTCATCGTAGAAATAATGCAAAGAAATGTTTATGTGTATCCCAATAGTACTCACAAGCCTTAACAATTTAGTCTTTTTCAGTCAAGAAGCATGGGTTCCCCCACAACAGACATGATAAAAATGCATAAATAGAAATGTCTCATATGTGATGCACAGTCCACAGTTTAAAACTAAAACCTTGAGTGGATCCTGCAAAAAAATGGAAAGAGTAAATGGTGAGACACTTGAGATTCAAGTAATAAACAGGCATAACAGATTAGCTGCCTCTCCTGCGTTTGTAGGCACCCTAGCAGACCTGAACACTGAGAAGTGGTTTCCAGTTGACTGTTCTATAATGCAATTTAGCATCAGGAAACAGCAAAGTGTGATATCTGTCTCTGTGAAATACAATAAAGTAGTCACTTGGCTACCATCACAGTAACGATGGTGGGTACCAAAGCCCACTTTGTAGCCATTTTGGGCACCACAAGGCACAGGGATCTTTGGCATTGGCTCCCATGGCTGTGAAAGCAACCACTTCTTGACAGAGGAAGAAAGTGATGAGTAATCACTACCCTGGTGTCAGAAGAAAACACTCTGCATGAAGAAGGGATTCCCTGCATAGAAACTTGTGTCTTAATAACCTCAGCTGCTCTGAAGGGTATGTTTTCTGTTGACTTTTCTTCTTTATGCAATTAAAACTTTCCAGACTTTGGCCAGGTTGGGTTGGTTAGAGATTGTGATATACACAGATCCACTGACTTCTGCCTCCAATAGTCTCACACAGACACTTTTCACACTCCTCAGGCCCCAGGAGGGACTTCTTTCAAGGGAAGGCCAATGAACGGTAAGCCACAGCTGGAGTGAAATCAAAGGAAGCGGAGCTAAATAAAGCCCTGAGGCTAAGCTGCTAGCTCATATATTCTGTATTTACCCCAGAGTCAGAAAAAAAGGAACGGAGAAATCATATATCATCATATAGGATCTCATATAGCACATACCGCTCTTCTTTCCTTTTTTCCCACTCCCTTGGATGAAATTCACAATCCTACAAACAGAGATGTAGGACTCTCTTTGCCACGTATTCTGGGTGTGAAGCTGCCTAGTATCCCAGCCATCACCACAACCTCATCTCTCAGAGAATAAAACACAGAAGACAGCCTTTAGGCCCACACAATATTTTTTTTCTATTCAGTTGCCATCAGTATAGAAAATCACACAGACATGGAGCTCCTCGCTGAACACCTCAAAGCTCTTTACACATAAAAGGGAATTAAATCCTCATAACTACCTCCCATTTTATCCTCCACTACATAGAAGAAGAGATTCATTATACCTCTCCCTTAATTTGCTGCTCAAGGATAGTGTCTTTTTTAGGCAGACTGAGAAGCACTGATCTACAATTTTTGCACAGAGCACAGACAAGATTATTCAGAGCAGGCATACAGAGAGAAGGAGTAGGTAGATTATCCTAATGAAGATACCTGGAAAATGCTATACTGGATAAAAAAAATGTACTCTGCAAAGTTTCTTCGACCTCTGTGCCTCTGTGAAACAGCACTTCCGTAGACTCCCACATTCTGCAAATATCAAGAGTTCACAGGTTCTTAGTCATGGATGTTTCATCCGCTTTTTGCACACTGAAATCTTTTGACTCTAGGGTGGTCAGGTATCAAATATCTCCAACATTTCAAAGCTACAGATGAAAGGGATACTCAATGACTAATTAACTGGTAATGCCAAGAACAAGGTTTTCAAGGGAAGAGTCCTGGATCTTTCCACTGTAGATATATATGTACCAAACATGTGCCTAAGACTTTCTCTAAGGTATACTTAGGGTTTTCATCTTCTTTTTGTCCATCCTGTATTTTCTTTTCCAAACTGGAGGCTTGTCCAGTTCTCTCTTATTTCATAAGAAAACTTTCACGAAGTGTAACTTCCTAGAACAAATAAGTGACCACACCATTTGAAAGGGCAAGAGAGAGATCAACACATTGGAATGGATGAGGACCATGTGATTTGGTAAAGACTTAAATTGTTTACCTGTTAAGAATCTACTTCAGACCTCACTTTGTCTTTACACTTCCATTCCTCTACACAACTTCTGAGAAGTCATTCTGGTTACACAGATATGATTCTACTCAACAATCACTGCAAGAAGAATGGACATTGCTGGAGCACATGCCAAGGGCTAAGAATTTCCTTTTCAGCAACTATTCTAAAATATCACTAGTGCTACTTACAGGGTAGAAGATTACAAATGCATGTAACAAGCTACGATATAAATCACAGAATCACAGAATGTTAGGGATTGGAAGGGACCTCGAAAGATCATCTAGTCCAATCCCCCTGCCGGAGCAGGATTGCCTAGACCATATCACACAGGAACGCGTCCAGGCGGGTTTTGAATGTCTCCAGAGAAGGACACTCCACAACCTCTCTGGGCAGCCTGTTCCAGTGTTCAGTTACCGTCACCGTAAAGAGGTTTTTCATCATATTTATGTGGAACCTCCTGTGTTCCAGCTTGCACCCATTGCCCCTTGTCCTGTCAAGGGATGTCACTGAGAAGAGCCTGGCTCCATCCTCTTGACACTTGCCCTTTACATATTTATAAACATTAATGAGGTCACCCCTCAGTCTCCTCTTCTCCAAGCTAAAAAGACGCAGCTCCCTCAGCCTCTCCTCATAAGGGAGATGTTCCACTCCCTTAATCATCTTCGTGGCTCTGCGCTGGACTCTCTCTAGCAGTTCCCTGTCCTTCTTGAACTGAGGGGCCCAGAACTGGACACAATATTCCAGATGCGGCCTCACCAGGGCAGAGTAGAGGGGGAGGAGAACCTCTCGTGACCTGCTAACCACATCCCTTCTAATACACCCCAGGATGCCATTGGCCTTCTTGGCCACAAGGGCACATTGCTGGCTCATGGTCATCCTGCTGTCCACTAGGACCCCCAGGTCCCTTTCCCCTACGCTGCTCTCCAACAACTCTGTCCCCAACTTGTACTCATACATGGGGTTGTTCTTGCCCAGATGCAGGACTCTTGCCCTTGTTATATTTCATTAAATTTCTCCCCGCCCAACTCTCCAGCCTGTCTAGGTCTCTCTGCATGGCTGCGCAGCCTTCTGGTGCGTCAGCCACTCCTCCCAGTTTTGTGTCATCAGCGAATTTGCTGACAGTGCACTCTATTCCCTCATCCAAGTCATTAATGAATATATTGAATAGAACTGGTCCCAGTACCGACCCTTGAGGGACTCCGCTAGACACAGGCCTCCAACTGGACTCTGTCCCATTGACCACCACTCTCTGGCTTCTTTCCTTCAGCTAGTTCACAATCCACCTCACTACCCTAAATCACTAAATCTTTAGATAAGAGTGATTTATGGAAGAAGATGAAGCTTATTCTGAGAAATCTTGATTCCGTCACATCTGTGAAACACAAAGGTCTCTCACATCATAGACACAGGCAAACAGAAACAGGGTAAGCGTCAAGACTTTCCATTATTAGTCTAATGTACGGCATTAATATTTCCTACATAAAGGCCATATTTAATCAATGATCTTTAATTCTACTAAAAAGACTACAATGAAATTAGTGAAAAAATATTGTCCTTCATACAACTGACTACTTGTTATTGAATCTCTCCATATTCAGCGTCCAAATTCTTAGTGCAAGCAATTTGACAAGGTATCATGAGTCTTCATTAACAGTCTCCATCACTTTTCCTAATGTAAAAACATCTCCCTGGAAACACTTCCAAATGCTTAGATACAGATGTATGGAAGTAGATTGCAAATGAAGATAAAGTTCAGGTTAAACTTCAGGATCATGTCCTTCTCTACAGTGCAGCACACCAGATGCAGTAATATCCGTTTCATAAGCAGAATTGTGAAATGAAAAAATCTTTAGGAAATACTAATTCATTAAGCCTGAAGAGTCTTTTAAACATTCTAGGGTGAGTGAATTTCCTGAGATCTCATAGATTTTGGGGAGAATTTTTCTTGTATTTCTGTCAGACTGTGCCTGTGTTGTAAAAGCACAGAAGTTTAATGTTCAGAGTTTTAAGCCAGGTGAGCCAAGAGCCAAAGAGGTACACAGGGATTGTTCAATAAATAGGTTTCAGATTTATCTATATCAAGTCAAGACAACACTGATGTCTGAGGGTTATTATTGAATGCCACTGATAAATCTCAGTTTGTTTCTCATAAACATTCATTCATTTTCACATAAATGTTTATATGAATGAAACAAGTGTATGGTAAAAAGCGATAAATAAAGTTGCCATAAAAATCGCCAATAGCCATTCTTAATCAACCTTTGTAGCCATCCAGCTCTATCCACCAGCATTTCTTTGTGTATTTCTTCACAATGATGTTTTTAGCAGAGGTCCAACCCATAAACTCCTCAGTAATTCTAAAACTTCTTATTATGAAAACAGAGGACTGATTCTTATAAAACACAACATAGCAAAACAAATGTGAAGATCCCAATCGTTTATGTTCTTAGCAAAGTTTTGCTGGCAATGTGAACAAGCATTGTCAGCTTTAAGCCTCAGGTTAAGAGAGCACTAAAGCTCATCTATGTTCAGGAAAGTATTTATTATGAGTCTAACTTTCAATATCTTAAAGGGCTTAGACAATATAACTTATTCTAGTGATAGTTTTACGTTCTCTTCTTACCAGTAACATTCTCCTCAATCAGAATATCACTCTTAAAAATTAGGTTCCTTGATATAAAAGACCCAACTTTAAGAACTCTTCAGTAACTTCCCCTGAATTGTTTTCAGACTAATTTTTAAAAACTTCTCAAAATTAACTAGGCTTGCTGCAGTTGTGTTGTCTGCCTGTATACCTACAAAAGGTTTTTGGTCCCTCAAATATATATGCACAGAGGACACAGCAGTTCTATTCAGTGTGAATTACCATTTTCTCTTCCTTGATTGTGCAGAAATAATTTATGGTGTGCCCTTTATCTCCTCTCTCCACATACAGAGCAGCATCTAGAGAGATACAGGAAAACCCCATTCATAGGGTAGTGATGATTGTATTGCTTACAATAAAGAAATTCAATTTACTTGCCAGCTGTTGTTCTGTGAACATACAGTGGGAAGAAAACTGAACCATGAGATGTTTTAGCAGAAGTACATAGTAACATGTAGCAAGGGAGACAATGATCTGTCATTGCTGCACATTCACAAACTATGAAACTGTTGAAAATCAAATTGTTAGTCCTGGTACTCATAGGACGGTTGTTTAGTACTAATTCTAGCACACCTTCACTCATATTGTCATCACTGCAGTACACGTAGTATCTGGCTTGACTACGATCTGTGTGTCAGACCCAACAAAACACTTCAGCACAGCCTTCATTTTAAATGTACTTACTTTAAATGTTTAAAGTTAAATGTGTGCATATGCATTTTTCCTGCAATGGAAAAATATTTTTTAACATGAGTATACTTAGGTGCATATAGAGGAGAGAATCTCGGCTTTACAAAATCTGGCAAGTTTAAATATTTTGGAAAGCCTATGTGGATTTTAAACATACTCACCCAACATAGCCCTGACAGTAATTTAAACTGGCTATAAATATATCACACTTAAAATAAGAAAGGCTATTTGTAAAAGTTTGCATGGATGTCTTTCCATTAAACTTATGTAGGTAGAAAGTTGAAACATAAATAAATTGAAGAGAGAAGACTTCACGCTATATCACGAATCATTGACTTTAGGATGTTTTAGGAGCTCTATATTGTAGATGTGTGTGATGGAAGGATATAGATATTATTCACATAAAATGCTTGCCTTTTAAAGACCTTATTTCATTTATTATCTTCTAATGACACATGCTGAACAAAGTCCCTCTCTACTCTCCTAAGTTGATGCACTGCAACAGGAGTTTATAATTTCTTCATGCACAACAGGGTCTTACAGTTATGAGGTCAGGAAGATCAAACTATTTTCATAAGAGAAACAAATATGGTTTTTTCCTTCCTCCTACAAGAGAGTTATGGCTCTCTTACTCACATTTTCTTGTAAAGAAAATAACTATTTCTCATTTTATTCAGGCTTCTGTCTGAAAACACACAACAAAAACAGGCTCTAGGCTTCACAACTGGGTTTTATTTAGTGATGCAAACCTTTACAATCAGCTTAAGGTAAAGATCCATGTTATACCTGTTTGGCTGAAGGAATGCTGAAATATGAGTATTTTCTAAACTTGTCCCAAAATCTGTAGCTCACATTCTCCCTCAAAACATTCAGATTTCATTATTCATTATATTGCTTCATTCCCTGAATAGCTGTTTTTATGTACATACTTTTCCTACCTGGTTGGTATACACAAGCATTAATTCCTTGGCTTACTCCTTTAGAATAATTCCCAGTGATTCAACTTCTGCTCACCATGACCTGTATCTTGCACAGGTGTCTTGTAGAACCCACTCCACGTGGTGAAGGAGGAAAGACAACCATCCATGCAGGCATGCAGCACCCACCAGCCTTCCAGTTTCTGACCTACTGACCTTCTAGTTCAAGCAATGATATTGACAAGCATTAAAAGAGAGAAAAATCACTTTCACAATGAAGGAAAACACCCTGCAACATTAATGCAACCATATAGCAATGTTCAGTGCAACCTGTTGTGGGAGGAGAAGACCGTTTTACTTTAAAACAAAACCAGTTTTGCTCACACAGCCATGTCCTCATGCACACTGAGACGCTTGCATCCAAGCAGACTGTTCAGCATTCAGGCACAAGAGATATGTATTCAGTGGTTTGGCCAGAATTTCTTGTGATGATGTAGGAGGGCAAGGGGCTCTGGCTATCAAGTCCTCATTATATCTCCTTTTTTCTTAGACAGGAGACAGTGTGCTGGTTTTTGATCTAATAATGATTAAGAAAATCTGTACATCTGTCCTGTTCAAGTCCTGTGAATGTAAGTTAGTCTCCTGATTTGGGTATGTTAGGTCTCCAACTCTGTTCTCTATCTTTTTGGCATTATTTCTTAATGGCTTGAGTTTATTCTAGTCTGGGTGTGGGCTGCCTCTTGTCTCTGGGTGTGGGATGCCTCCTGTGCTTTCCCAGGTTGAGCGTCCTGAGAAGTTGCATGCCGATGCACTGTGATTTTCATAATGTGGGTAACCCAGTGTCATGAACATCTGCCACTCTGAGAGTTGTTCTTGCCTTCCTTCTCTTGCTTCCACATCCGGATGTTCCCTTTCATTCTCCATTCACACCAGTTTTAGTGTTTCTACATTTAATGTCACTACAAATCTCCACAAGATTTGCCCCTGCAGCTTCAAAGATGTATTTCAGAGCAACATCACTGTCAGAGAAAGCCTTGAGAGGGGCTGGTTGTTTCTGAAGAATCTGAAAGGGGAACTGCATTCAGAGTATTACCCAGAAGTGAAGAAATCCTGGGGGGAAAAAGTATGTCTGTGCACACAGGCCTCCTGCTGATCACAGGCATGGATGGAGATTAGATAAAGCCCATTTAATGCATGTCAGTTTTGCTAGGTTTATTTCCAACCAGTAACACTAATTTGTGTTTGTTTTTTTAATCACAGATTTAGCTGAGCAGAAATTAAGAGGGAATGCTAACATTCATTATTACTGTAATCAAACAAGCATGCTTACAAAGTAAATGCTTGGTAATAGTTTACTATCCCTTTCATATTTAAAACCTCTTTACCCAGCATCACAAGATGATCAAGAGATATTCAACATAGCTTTGACTGCTCCTCTGACTTGGCCTTATATAACAGATACAATCTCACAAACATATTTACTTACAAATAAATATGGTGCTATTTTCTGCAAAATTTCGTGGTACCTTGTTTCATTCTTTAAATACGCACTTATTTGCATGAATCTTCCTAGTGTATGAACATTGTTTGGACCCCAGTGATCTCACACACAGCATAAAATCTCAAACAGCACAATCTCACATATGGTTTGTATTCATCACATCCTCATGTGCTCCTGAGAATCCCTGCAAAAAGAACTTCTACATGTCCCTTCCAACCTGAATGAGCTATAGGTGCATTTTGTAGGAAAAGACTACTGGAAACAAGTTAGGACACTAACTTTTTAAACTATGGTCCAACAAATTTTCTGAATGCTGCTAGATATCATGAATAGACCTAGATTTATTCTTTTAAGAGAAAAGAAGGGGTAAGCTTCCACATACTATTCATAATAGGGATGCCTTACTACAAGGACAGGCTGCAAAAAAAACCAAAAGAATAGGCAAGGCAGTAGAAAAGGTCTGTGGGTTTGGAAACAGCTGTACTACAACTATACAGAAGATACACAGCTGTGCTACAACTGTACAGAAGATACACATTTCTTCTATCCCTAAATGTCCCATCAGTAACCACACAAAAAACCCTCCCAATCTCAGAAGGCCTTTTTATAAACCCTCAAGTATTAAGGTGCTGGCAGTTTTGTAACTTTCTAACTCATAAGATTCCTAAGAACTGAAACTTAGTGTTTTCTAGAAATCAGACCTTCTTCTTGGTTGCTTACAAAAAAATAGTTTCTAAGTCATATAAAATAACACCTTTAAGTGTTTTGCACTGGAATCATGGTATATATTCACCCCACTGATCTTTTTATTTGTTTTGCTTTAATTTATCTTGCCTAGGAAACATGTTTTACAAGACTTTAAGGCAAATGTTTCCAGTTTCATGCTGTATTCCAAGGCTGTAGTCCAGATGTTCTGACTGAAATTTAAATATAGGCTGTACCCATTTTTTGTAATGGTGTTGATGTGCAGTAATATAATTTCCTTGTAACAAATCAGATGAAACCAGTGAAGAAAGACAAAAGCTGAAAATTTTGATGGCCTTTAATATTTTTTACTAAAATAAAGCATTTTTTAAAATCTAGGGGATTGCTTGTTCTCCCAGTAGTAAGAACTAATAGATGACAGGGTTAAAAAAAAAAAAGCATTAAGAACCAGAAATATTCCAAAATTATTTCCTTCTCTTCAGTTAAAGAATACAAGAACATGAGTTTACATCACCTGGTACTGAGTTTTGTGCTCAAACTGCATAAAAAAAAATCCTTTTATGTGTGACTTGTTCAAGGGCTTAGCTTTCAAATACCACAGCAATGCAATATTCAGGACAGCATGCGCATACTCGTTAGTTTCTACCACTACTGTAGAACTGGGGTTACTGTACTGGCAATTACATGTTCAATTTCTTGTTAAAATTGTATGAACAGCTTAATTCTCAGGTTCCATTTCTTAAGTTTTCTGTTATTTTCGTATCCTATACAAGTTTCATAGAAAGATAAATATTAACATATAATATTTCGCAGTATCTATCTTGACAAGAAACATTATGCAGATTTAAATCCATGCAACATCAAGAAACAAAGTTTTTTTAAGATCAAAGAGGAAACAAATTAAAAAACAGTTACCCACAACCCTTTAAGGCAAGGAGTAGGTGTCCTATAAGAAACCTCAGAAATAAAAACACAACAGTAACAATTTATCATTCTTGCTACTATAATAATCTCAAACCAGGGGGCACAGTTTTTAAACCTTATTCATAATTTTTGAGATCTTGGGTTTGGCAGTTGCAGTGTCATATATCTTGTTTCTGAGGGGTAACTTAAATGAAGGTTCCTTACAAATACTTCAGTGTATTTCAAAAACGAGTCATATGTGGGAAATAAATCAGTACTAAACCAGTTATAAACCTACAGGTGACAGTTCACAAGAAACATAAAGCATGTATCTCCTTCTGTAGACAGACTGTCTATATAGGCTTGAAATCTATCCTTGAAGCCAGCAAGAACTACAGTTCAGTGCTTAAGAAATACAGGACTTTTCCTCTTCATACATTTCTGTGGTGCCTGCCACTCCAGAGAAGGCAACACAGCCCAGGCAGGAGGAATCTTCTCCCTCTTAGAAAATACACACCTGCAGTACTGACAAGGTGCAGTTAGCAATGCAGTTACATACCCACACAAAGGCCCTGAGTCAGAAAAATATATTAGTACCTTCTCCCTTCTTGAATAAACTCCTTTGGCTTCAGGAGGACCTGAAGAAAATACCTCTGTACCTAGCATGAACAGTAGTGCACATCTCTCTTCCTCTGAGCAAACACTGATGATTTCCCACTCGTTTGGCCCCACACTCTTCATGCCATTCCTTGCTGCCACTCTGAGAGTCATGGAAACTAATAAAGCTTTTCATAAACAAAAAGGCCATGCCTGTTTGCATGGAAGCATAGTTGAATGGAATAAAAATTATTGAACAATAAATAAAACTCATTCATACTCTTCAAACATATGCTCCCTTCTCTAATAACACATCAAAATGCAAACCCCATGTGCATTATTACAACTTGCATAGAGACAGATATGCAGGAAGTTCAGGGGTTTTTTGTGTTCCTGCTTTAATCATGCAGAAACACACCCTGGCAAAGAGCTTTCATATAACAAGACCTCAACAAGTAGGAATACATGTAAGAAGCCTTTCACTAAGAAACAAAAAAACTTCTCATTTTTATAGTAGAAAAAATTGCCTTGTCTGGATGCAACTCCATTGTGAGCAATGACAGAGAGAAAAGATGTATTTGCTGGACATAAGCATGAGTTAACACATCCCTGTGAAAGAGAGGCACTTACCTTCACAGGAACCTTCCCTGGACCCTAAAAACAGGAGGCTGAGCCTGGACATACAGGGCTGAAAACCAGCATAAATGGTGTATCTGACAGTTAAAAGGGTATGCAGTTTGGGACAAATAAATAGTAACCGGTTAGGTACTTACACTGGTCAACATCAGATGTATAGGATATTGATTCCTAGCAGATCTACTAGGGAGATGTGAAGAGCTGCTTACTAGTGTCGAAACATATGTTTTGGTTTGTTTTCTTTGAGGTTGGAGACATTATGTATGAAGGCTGACTTAGAGGATTTACCACAAATACTGTGAGCTGCCTTGGTGGTACCTAAGGTCCTTTGGTAGATAATTAAGGTATAAAAGAACATTGAAAATATTAATAATTATCTCTCTCTAGAAAAAGTACTTTAAATCCTTGTTAATCTCTATGAGAACATGAATCTAGGCTCCCTACTGTCAGTGCTATTACATTGGCATTAACACATCACATTAAGAAAACTCAGTTCCCAGCTTTGGAGGATGAGTGCTAGCTACAAAAGACTCAAACACCTAGAGATGAATTAGGATAGCAATAATAATAAAGTTGACCTTTCTAGTTAAAAGAAATCTAAGGTGCAACAAAATTTATACACGTATGGTATCATTTTAAAAAGTCAAGTAGGAATTAACCTGCAGATCAACACAACACTGCCTCATTTCTTAGGAGAGTAGAAGCTTAAAAGAAATGCCCTAAATATTGTATTTACTATTCCACCCTATCAGTTTAACAAAGGCAGTAACAGGTACTCAAGAGACCTTCATTACAAACAACTGACAAGAAACAGAAGGCAAGTGTGGTGGCTGACAAGGAAATTAAAGAATATCATCTTAGTTAAACCTGACATGAGTTCTAACTAAATTCTTGCGAAGAATCTCCAGGACATTTTTCCCATTCAACTGTTCATGAAACGATTTTAAATTCTATTGGGTGTTTAATAAAATTAAACTCTGTCTTAAGACATTTACACATTTGCATTGCCAAAGAGTTTCAAATCGACATGTAAGAATACAAACATGAATGTTTTTATGAAGGTTATTTAGTAAAATTGTTAAATATCACATTGGAAAAAAGGATTATCAGTGTAATTAACACTTCCCAGTTACTAAGAAATATAGCTGTAATAGCCTTTTCCTCCTTTAATCACTGCAATTATGCCATGTATTTCAATTCCCTGTATTGCAACAAACACTTTTTTAAACCCACTGTTGCCCTGCAAATAAAGAAAGGGACGGTGTGTGATGCGTAACGTGCATGGCATATATGGAATGCCTAATCCTGCCCTTCCTGAATTTCTGGTATAACTAATGTTCCATGTTGATGCTATAGCCATAATGAGCTGGATGTTGCCCTCTCATGTGGAGTCTGACAGCATCAAAAAATGTTTAACTCATTTGGTCATCCATTCAAGAAAATGAGATGGGCACTCATTTAAGCCTATGTGGAAAAGTTTGCTCATATTATTTTGAATCACAGTGGTAACCACTGAAATATCTACTCTGTCATTTATATGGCTGTCAAAAGCCTCTTAGTGTTTCACTTGAGTAAGAAATGTAGCGGCATCAGATTTACCTGAGACATTAGGAGGGAGAGAAACAGTTTTTAAACCTATTCTGAAAAAGCCTGAATCAAATGCCCTCTGAGGTTAAAGGGCTCCAGGGCAATGTGCAGCTTCAAAACATGAATATTGTATGCATCAACATGTTTTGGGACACAGTACAATTTTCTAGCAAAAGTTATGTCAACAGAAGTAACAAAATCTGACTTTAGCATTTAAGCTACCTTGTGTTCATAGGGTCAAAGTTGCTGGTGGAAGCTTAATTTAGCATTTCAGTTGATTTAGTAGATCTCAAAATTAATGTTCTGTGCTTAATTAACACGTGTAAATAGGCAAGAAGTAACTCTATGAATGTCAGACTTTTATCACCTTAATATTGCATATGTTGTTCTGTACTGGCCAAGCTACTCCACTCTCGATGAGAGAGCTAATGTGTCACTGACCACACAATAAAAATAATCACTTTCTATATTGCATTCAAAATATTCAACACATTTCTTCATGAAATTATTTAATATGCCTTGGATATGAAAAAGTATGTTAACATTAGTATTATGATCTGTTTAGCTAGGGCTCTCCTTGTTTATTGTATTATTTTCTTTAGAGAAAGTATGAAAATACTGTTTTAGCCAGCAAGTGGTACAGAGCATGGTGATGTAGTTCACTTCATGATGACAAAGTCTGTTGGGAAATCTCACACTATGCTGAAATATACTATGTTGTGTGATGTTTATTTGTTATGATGGCTAGAGAACTACTAACTGGGCTATTGCTTACAGTGTCATCTGGAAGAAAATGACAAATGTCAACTAGGTATGTATATTACCTAAAAAATGATATCCAGAAAATGCTGAAAAGACAATTTGCTAATACTAAAATATGAAGAAAGCCCTCTAATGGCAAGCAAATGATTCGCATGCGAAAATTTGCTTTATGATTTAGAGAATACTGTAATAGAGAGAAAGTAATTTGCCTAAAAATCCATGCCAATGTCAAAATCTTTCTTCACTGATAAAGGAAAGGGAACATGTGATACTTTCGCATTTCCTTAAAATACCAAACCAGTCCTCCCCTTCACCTTCTCTGGTTTTCTTCTTTTTTTCCTTTTATCTCTCTGCTTTGCAGTTCACTTTACAACTGAATTAGCATTGGCTACAGTAAGCAGCAAAAATATGCGTCTTTAGAACAAAATATAAAGACTTCTGGATAAGGAAGATGTGCAGTCACTGACCTAGTAAATATTATTTTACTGCTGCTCTTGGTTGGCATTCTCATAAGCCAACTAGGGAAATATAATTCTGATGAAACTACTATAGGGTAGGTGCAAAGATCAGTGGTAACCACACGCAGGCAGCTGCTTGCCTGTCAAAATGCAAAGATGCACTGAGCAGATTTTCTAAAAAAGAGATCTGTTTTAGGATGAGGGAGGATGGGTACTTAACAGAGAGAGGAATAATCAGCCGCACAACTACAGGACTAGTATCAGCTACTTGCATAGCAGCCCTTCAGAAAAGAGTCAACAAATAGCATTAAGAAAAGATAAACATCCTACTCAGGTGTATAAGCAGGTGGTTAGAGAGGAAAACCTGAAAGAATTCTGTTAGCCTAAAGAAGAGAAGAGGGGGGGACAATGATAACAGCTTCGAATACAAAAGGCAGCTGCAAAGAATAGAACAATCTTTTCTCCAAGACCATGAATAATGAATTATAGATTTAAAGTGCAGCAAGACTGATTCACATTAAACATGAGAAGAAGGTCCGAGGTAAATACATGCACAGGAGCAGCATGTCTGGGAGCCGTTCTTAACGAATAGGAAAAACTTTTCTTAGAAATCATTTGCCTTCAGTAGGGTCTGGACATGCACACCGTGGCTGATCTGAATTTGAGCTTCAGATAAGTGACCAGGAAGGACTCTCAAAGCCCTCTGAAAGCTAAGTGTAGAACAAGCAGATCTTCCAGAAGTTTTCCTAACACCAAAAGTGCTTGACAACGTATCTCCAGAATTCATGGCTGACATATACTGCGCTGCCTCCAGAAAGGAGGTTATATTTCATCTAAATGGAAACCCAACGCTGAGCAGCTTCCTGAAGGATTAGAAGATTTTGAGTGCACTCATAAGAAGAAACGAAGTTCCCTCGATTCAATCCTGTGGCACCAAAGCTGTAAAGGTCTGTTGTCAGCTTCTGATGAGATTCCTCATTTTCCTTTAAATCATCCATAACACATCTGGCTGTGCTCTGAGCATTTCCACTCAGCCACAAACCATAGACCATATATGACTAGAGCATAAAGGGATTAACAGATTTATATACTTTAAGGACAGAGAGACATTATTAAACCTAGTCTGTTCCTCACCTAGAGGAAGGAATTATAAACAGAATTGGAACAAGCACATGCTATTAATATGACACAAAACGAAAAGGCACCTGCTACATGATGTCATCAAGAAGTGCTTATTTAGAATAATTCTAAAACCTTGACAATCACACTTTTAATACATCTTTTATTTAATGTTATGAAATGCAGATTGTAGAGGTTTGGTTGAGTGAGAAGGGGCACGATCCTGTGTCAGTCACCGAGCAGTCTGAGCAACCCAGGCTTTGAGCAAGGGTTAAGCCCAGAACTAGCGACCTTGCACTCCCTTTGCACGGAGCAGAACAAAGAACCTCGTGGTGCCTGCTTCGCAGGAAGCAAAACTACATCCGGGAGGGGAGGGGGCGGTCACGGCTCTGAATATGTAAACCTATGGACCAATCACAAGTGCGATCGGGGCGCGCGATTAACATATGCATAGTCTATATAACTACTGCTTTCTTTGTTAATAAACGAGAAGCTTCCATACTCACATTGAGATCAAGTAGCTTACTCCGGACCGTCCCCCAGCACCCGCGAGCGCGCCTCCCCCGGTTTTCCCCGTACTACAACTGGTAGCAGAGGATGGTTCCCTTCGGCGTGCTCTCTCTGAGACTGCGGTAAGCAGCGAAAAGGAGGTGTTGGGAAAAAGACGGCTGGGAGCGGTGATGTTCGGGTCAAATAGGGCAGAACAGACACTGGAAGGGTTGGCCACCCAGCTCCCAGGGTTCAGGTGCTGTTCAGGTCAAAAGGGCAGAGCAGACACTGGAAAAAGGGCAGCCATGGAAACAGAGGCTGCAGTCATGCTGCTTGCAGATATCCTCTCTAAGAGAGGGAGCAAGACAGCGGAGAAACAGCTAATTAAGCTGATAAAGTTGGGCCAGCGCTGGGGACATTTTAAAGACACAGCGCTTGTATTTTCTGTGGAGGAATGGAAAGAAGTGGGAGACATTATGTGGGAAAAGACTGTTGAGAGGGACCCCGAGGAAGAAGAAATTAAGGAGGTGCGTGAACTCTGGCAAAACGTGATAGAGACTTTAAAAAATATGAGGGCAGAAGGAGAGGTCGCCCGCGCGGCTGCTGAGATGCAGCCGGCGCCGCCGGAGCCCAACCCCCCCGCTAAAACAGAGAAACCTGGGGTTCTGGCTCGTTTCTTCGGGTTACCGGCGGTTAAGGGCATGTCGGCAAACATAAAGCCATCCGTGGCTGAGGTCCGTACGGCGGTAGAAGCGGCGAGCTCCCGGGAGAAATGGCGCGGTAAGAATTTAGAGGAGGAGGCTGCGAACAAAGAACCACGTGGCGCTCCTAGGACCGCGTGGCAAGGCGAGCGGAAACAGGAGGGGGAGGGGTGGTCAGCCCCTCCGGATGCTGCGCGGCTGGCTGGCGGAGAGGCGGGCGGGCTCATCCCCTCTGCGCCGCCGGAGTACCTGCCCCTTCCGCCCTCGCCCTGTCAATCAAGATCCACACCACCTGACCGTGGGAACCTGGAAACGGATGTCACGAGTCTCCTGCAACAGGTTTTGCGGGAATTGCAGGATTTAAAGGTACAGCGACCCGAATTAAGAGCATCCGCTCCTGGATTACAAAACAAAGACAACTCCAGGGATGCTCCGCTTCCACCTGCACCTAGGGCACCGAGGTGGAGTGGGGTGATTCGTGATGCCATATTAGAAGGACACTGGAGTACAGCAGCAAATCTAGGAGGAGTAGGAGCTTTTCCAGTGCTACAACAGAATGGAGTAGCTACTTGGGAACCACATGATTGGAAAATTCTCCAACAAGCAAAAGCTGCAGTTACCCAGTATGGAGTAAAATCAGATGCTACAAGGAATATAGTCTCCTGGATTTTTTCTGCGGATCTTTTATGCCCGCATGACTCACGAAATTTAATGAAACTGTTGCTGACACCTACTCAGTTCCTGTTGTGGGGTTCAGAATGGGCACAACGAGCAGCCAATGAAGCTGCACGGAGAATGAACGATCCAAATGATCCTTTACATGGAGTTACTATGGATATTCTCACAGGCCAAGGAGCTTATTCTACGGTGCAAGCACAGTTACAGTTACCAGCAGTAGTACTACAAAAATCTGCACAGCTTGCATTTGAAGCATTCCAAGCCTTGCCTGGCTCCGCGATCCCGTCATTCGGATCGGTGGTTCAAGGAGCTACGGAAAAATATGAGAACTTTATTAATAGACTATGGGAAGCCGTAATGAATCATCCTGATCTTGATGAGGATAACAGGCAGCAGATGTTAAAGATCCTGGCTTTTGATAACGCAAACAGACAAACTAAACAGTTGCTCGCTAGTTTACCTAAAGGTGCAGGAGTGGAAGAAATGGTGAAGCGAGTCGAACGTGCTGATATGCAGAGAGCTAACAATACCGTTGCTGCTGCTGTGCAAAGTGCTGTTAAGGAGGTGGTTCAACCTTTGGCAGCGCTGGTACAACAAAAAGGGACACGACGACCAACGCGAGCGGGACAATCCTTTCAAGTAAATTGCTATCGATGTGGAGAGAACGGACATGTCAGAAAAGATTGCCGAGCTGCTGTCTGGTGTGATACCTGCCAGAGGAATAATCATTCAACTAAGGCGTGTCAGGGAAACTTCCAAAGGAGCGCGGAGAGGGGCCGCGTGAGGAAACAAGTCAACCCATCATACGAACCAAAGGTTTTTTACAACAGCACCAACCAGCAACCCGAGGAAGCCTGGGGTTCGACGTGGAAATTACAGTAGATGTCACCTTGCGATGTCAAGAAGTACAGAAGGTCCCTACTAATGTACAGGGTCCGCTAAGCGGGGATTTCGATCCCATGGGAGGACTTCTGTTAGGACGATCTTCTGCTGGTATAAAAGGACTTATAATACTTCCAGGAATCATAGATGCAGACTGTACCGGGATCGTATATATTATGATGTATACGCTTAATCCACCTATGTTTGTGCCAAAAGGTAGTCGAGTTGGACAAATAATCCCCCTTTCTGCCTATCAACAAGGTGCTAATACGACTACCTACCGTGGAGATCGTGGATTTGGCTCCACAGGACCAGCGGTATGTTTTACCACGAGAATGGACAACAGACCAAATATGTCAATCACAATGTCTCAGAACAACACTCATATAAAGGTACAGGCCTTGTTGGATACAGGTGCCGACGTCACCATTGTCAGTCGACGCGTCTGGCCAAGTAACTGGACACTAGAAACACCTGATTCACACATTGCTGGCGTTGGCGGGAATTCTATGACAGCTGTTAGTCATCACCCTGTGACCTTACACTTTCCAGAGGGACAGCGTGTAACTTTGAAAGTTTATGTCTTGTCCTTGCCTGGGGTTTTGGAAGCACTCATAGGGCGAGATGTTTTAAGTCAGATTGGTGCGGTTCTTACAACCACCCATTTTTGATAATGGCCGCTGGAGAGCAGTCGCCCAATCCACCCTTGACTTGGTTATCAGATGAGCCTGTGTGGGTTGACCAGTGGCCTATGACTGAAGAGCGACTGCAGATTACTAAGGGACTGGTAGAGGAACAGTTAAAAGCAGGACATATCAAACCCTCAGTTAGTCCTTGGAATACACCCATTTTTGTCGTCCCTAAGAAAAGTGGAAAGTGGAGATTATTACATGATTTACGGAAAATTAATGAGCAAATGCAAGCAATGGGAGCATTGCAACCAGGTATTCCATCACCTAACATGTTACCAGCAGGATGGCATATATTGATTGTAGACTTGAAGGACTGTTTTTTCACCATATCTTTACATCCTCAGGACACCATGAGGTTTGCCTTTTCTGTTCCTGTTATCAACAAAGCGGAACCAGCTCAAAGGTATGAATGGGTAGTTCTACCGCAGGGCATGAAAAATTCACCTACGTTATGTCAGGGGATATATGGAATAAGGGGTGGAATGTCCTGGTTTGGCCTAAACCAGACCGATTTTCCTTTCAGTGATTTTTACTTTCAGCTACGTCTCCTCTAACTAACTGCATGTTTTTGCAGACAGTGTCTGCTTCCAGGACTGATAACGCTCGAAGTTTGTAGTTATCACTGAGGCACTGGTAGGGATGTTGTGCAGAAAGGCTCTTGCTGTACTTATTCTTGAGAGAAACCAAGGTCACTGCTGAATTCCTCATTGCTTACGAGTGAAGAGCCGAAGGGGGGGGTCGCAGCTGCAGTGGGAAGCAGACAGGGCAGGTGACCCAAAATTGACCAACGAGGGTATTCCATCCCATACACGTCATTCTCGGTATAAAGTGGGGGGATCACGAGGGTCTCGCCCCTTTTCTGCTATGGCCGGTGTCCAGGGAGGACTCCGTCTGTTTTCCTGCTGCCCCCGATCCCGATCCGTGCGTTCCTGAATCCAGCTCTCGACCATCGCTAGGCCCAGGCTGGGCCTTCCCGGAGCCTGCCCTGCAGTGCCGGTGGTGACGTGGCTGACTTCAGGGGAGCTCAATCTTGGTTTTGTATATATATTTGTATATATTTGATTATTTTTATTATTATTATTATACTTTTTTTTTCATTATTATAGTTTATTAAAACTGTTTTAATTTTCCAACCCAGAAGTCTCTCTCCCTTTTCCCTTTCCCTTTCCCTCTGGGGGGAGGGGGGGGGATAACAGAGGGCATCTGCCGCAGGTTTAATCGCCAGCCCAGCTTTAAACCGTGACACAGCTTTATGTGGCATGGGCACTGAAACCATTGCGCCAGCTATGGCCACAGACTATCATCTATCATTATATGGATGATATTTTGTTATGTCAGGCCGATCCTTTTTCAGAAGAAAGTCTCCACAAACTAACAACAACGTTGGCGGAGAAAGGTCTCGTGATTGCACCAGAAAAGATTCAACGAACTGATCCCTGGAAATACTTAGGATGGACAATTTCGGATGCTCAAATCCGGCCTCAAAAGGTGGAGCTACATACAGATTTGAAGAACCTGAAGGATGTACAAACACTTCTCTGAGATATTCAGTGGGTCCGTAACTGTGTCGGTATCTCGAACACCGAGATTGCCCCCCTCACCGAACTGCTGCGACGATCAGACCCTGCTGACACCATACAGCTGTCTGAGACTCAACAAAGCGCGTTGCGGTCAATCATCGCCAAATTACAAACTGCATGGTCGTCGCGACGCATTCGTGAACTACCTGTGTCTCTGCTTGTAATTAACAGTGAAAATATGGTTTGTGGTGTCATTTGTCAGTGGCAAAACAAAAAGGGGGAACTCCCCCAGGGCTACAACCAATGCCACTACAAATGCCATGATAAAGATGAAGCTTTTTGGGTGTTGGAATGGGTATTTCTTAGTGTACAACCGAAGACAAGCATACAGACTAGACCAGAAGCCATAGGGGAACTAGTGAGAAAGGGTAGATCTAGGATTGTAGAATTAACAGGACTGGATCCAGCGGACATTAGTATTCCTGTTAATGCTGTAGACCTAGAATGGTGGTTCCGCAATTCTCGACCCATTCAGGAGGCGTTTTTGGGGTACGAAGGAAGAGTCCATTCACAGCAACCGAAAGGTAAATTATGGCAGATATTACAGAAAAATCAATGGATAGAAAAATCTAAAGTACAGAAAACACCAGTAGTGGAAGGGTTAATGGTCTATACAGATGCGGGAAAGAAACAGCGCAAAGCGGTGTGTGTGTGGCAGGAAAAAGGGAAGTGGGTACACCACATGCTGTATGGTCAGACCGATGATACCTTACAGACTCTGGAACTATCTGCCGTAGGCTGGGCCTTGACAAATTGGCTGGATGGGGCTATAAATATAGTCACAGATTCTATGTACGTAGCAGGTGTCATCCCACGATTGGAGAAGGCATTGCTCCGAAACACACAAAATCCCCGCCTTGGGCAGTTATTCTTGCAATTACGGTCTATTATGCGACAACGCAGTGCGCCTTGTTGCATAATACATGTGCGGAGTCATCAATGGGATCTTGGTCTGGGGAAGGGCAATCAGGTGGCAGACTCTCTAGTTAGCCCTGCTTGCCATATTCCTCCTTCAGACAAATTTCAACAAGCTAGACAAAGTCATGAGCATTTCCATCAAAATGCAAAAGGAATACAGAGACAATTTGCAATAACAGAAAATGAAGCAAAATCTATTGTTCAGGCATGTCCGAGGTGTGGGGCTCAGGGACCAGGCATTGGTATTGGTGTAAACCCGAAGGGCTTGGCAGCACTTGAGCTATGGCAGATGGATGTAACACATATTCCAGAGTTTGGGAGACAAAAATATGTACATGTCACAGTAGATACTTTCTCGAGGTTAATCTGGGCATCTGCAATGTCCGGAGAAAAGGCGCAACAGGTTTGTAAACATTTGTTGGCGTGTTTTGCCGTTATGGGGGTGCCAGAACAGATCAAAACAGATAATGGGCCAGCATACACCAGCCAAAAGTTTCGTGTATTTTTAACACGCTGGGGAGTGAAACATGTTACTGGTATACCACGCTCCCCGACAGGTCAAGGGATCATCGAAAGCACCCATAGAACCATAAAGGAATATTTAAGGAGACAGAAGGAGGTAGATACTGATCCAACATCGCGGTTGCATAAAGTGTTGTTTACTTTGAATTTTCTGTGTTTAACAGGGGACCGAGAAGAACCACCGGTTGTTGTACATCACCAGCAGTTGAAATTTAATAACACCACCATTATACCTCAGTTACAGGTGATTTATCGGGAACCTGCTACAGGGGAGTGGAAAGGACCGGTGCCAGTGATCCTTAGTGGCCGGGGATATATGTGCGTGGCCACTGACCAGGGACCACTTTGGGTGCCGAGCCGATCAGTAAAACCACACCTCCCCGAGAGATTGGATGGGTGATGGAACTGGTAAAAATGGTTCTTACAGGAGTTCTTGTGATTGCAGTTATATTGTTAATGTTACCATGTTTATTTTCTTGTTTGCAGAAAGCGTTAATGAAACTTGTGAATCAGGCCTGGCTTGCTCACAAACAAGAAGGGGGAATTGTAGAGGTTTGGTTGAGTGAGAAGGGGCACGATCCTGTGTCAGTCACCGAGCAGTCTGAGCAACCCAGGCTTTGAGCAAGGGTTAAGCCCAGAGCTAGCGACCTTGCACTCCCCTTGCACGGAGCAGAACAAAGAACCTCGTGGTGCCTGCTTCGCGGGAAGCAAAACTACATCCGGGAGGGGAGGGGGCGGTCACGGCTCTGAATATGTAAACCTATGGACCAATCACAAGTGCGATCGGGGCGCGCGATTAACATATGCATAGTCTATATAACTACTGCTTTCTTTGTTAATAAACGAGAAGCTTCCATACTCACATTGAGATCAAGTAGCTTACTCCGGACCGATCCCCAGCACCTGCGAGCGCGCCTCCCCCGGTTTTCCCCGTACTACAGCAGATTGCTCTGCGTTGTGTAAGAAGAAAAAGGGCATCCCGTTCTTCATTGGCTTTCATTGTGGGACACCTCTCCCCCCCCCAGCTTCAAGCTGCATACAGATTTTCTGAGATACATGGGAAACAATCTGCCGATAACGGTCTTCAGAAGTTTAAACGTATTCAGCTTGTCTTAGGAAGATCAATACCAACATCAAATGAAATTCAGACTATGCGTTCTACAAACACAGTGTATCCTCACAAGTGCTTAGAGGGAGGGGGGAAATGAGTTTATGGTATTGCATAGTCACTCACTTCCCCCCACCAACCTGCAAGTATCCAACACTCAGTCAGTAAACAGCATCAGGTAGTTCAATAAAAGAAAAAGCTTCAAAACCAAATGGCAATCACTGCATCCCTTTTATTTTTTAATAACTTTTTAAAGATAAAAGAAAACCATCATCAAATTTTCTGCTTTCTCATATCACATTCTTATTGGCTGTTCTATAGGGAACCATTTCTTTCAACAGGACATCATTCCAAAGTATGATACCAAATGTGAGGCAAGGCAGAGAAAAAAATCAAAATATTATTACGACCAGGATTGCTGTATGAGTCCCATTTCCTCACCGAAAATTAAAATTATTGTTTTCACCTGTTGTCCCTACAAACACAGACATTATACAGAATAGTGGTTAGCATCAATAATCCAGAGTCACCAAATTAGCATGAAATTAAATATATTTGGGAAAAAAAAATTACAATTTGCAAAATGAGGGACATGATAGAAACAAGTACAGGGACTCAGCTCCATTTAAAATGGGATCCCTACTGATTCCTAAGTTTCATTCAGACTAGATATTGTCATATGCTTTCATATCCATTCATGATGGTTTAAGCCTGGATCTTTAAACAGCTTCCTTTATGATTATATATATATACATATTTTTGGCACTCTAACTGCCATTGTACTAAACTCTGTTTCTTGCACTAGTTTTTTTCATGTATTTTAATATTTTTGTTTCCCCAGTTCAACAAAGCCAGACAATACCATGTTAGGATTGTCTGGTTACTTCAGAGAAGGTGTAACATTTGTCAGCATGCCTACTACCCAGCTGAAATTGCCTTTTTAGCACTATTCACAGACGTGCTCAGTGGGACATTTGCATCTTTTTACCCATTTCTGTTCAAGTGCAGGTATAGGCAATTAAGTGCAGATTAAGCATTCTTTGGATTTTTTCCAGAGGTTGAAGAATTAAAACAAAACAAAAAAAGCAACAAAACTCTAATTTTCATGCAAGCATTCATTTTGAGAATATCTGAATCTGTATTCCTTTTTATTAGTGGACTATGGAAAAAGTTTCCATTAAAACAACTGCATTCTTTATAAGACAAATGGAGGTATAGTTCGTTAGAGCAATTTACTTCTTTTAGAAAGAGAGTATTTGCTAAATGACAAAACACTGAAACTCGATGATAATGTATAAGAAATTTATAACTGAAATGCGGGCTTTCAATAATGAAGTGCCAGAATTTTGGACATAATTTTACAAATGAAAAATTAAAGAACTTGCAGCTTAGTAAGTGAAATAAAAAAATATGTATAAGTGAATAAAGACTTCTACTGACTTGAGTGGGTTTTAGCTTGATAGTCAGGTATTAAAACTGCAGGCTTCTAAAATCAATATTCCACCTAATTTAAGCACATCTACATGACAGCAAGTCACAGCTTAGAAGTTAGAATACCCTGCAAACTCCATTTTATGCTAATTTAAAACAACATTTTGGCTCCATAGAGAAACCCACATCAATATCATTGTATGCTCATTTACATTTGAGACACTGTCAAAGAGTGAGGTGATTCTCCCTCTATTAACTAATTACACAGGGTACATATGGTAACTAGGCTTCTAACCTGGATGTTTCCATTATGTGAAAAATAATATGAGACAAATCTAGAGGTGGGTTGTTGGGGCTCTTTTTTTGCTGTGCCTCTAATATCAATTTAATGGATAGATTGTCATTTATACTAAAGGTTCCGTATATCTCTGTGAATTCCTTACCTGTCCACCAGAAGACTCTTGAAATTTCAGGCTTTAAATCACAATTTAAGAGGGATTTATATAGAGGAAAGGTTGCATCTTTCAACCCCAGCAGCCTCTGAGGAATCGCCACGCCCAAAGGAAACTACTAGTGCATGAAATAATAGTAGGCTGAAATGTTGCAAAACTGACAGTGAAAATAGCAGACACTGGAATAAACGTTTTTTCAGTCACAACAAATCAGGTAAGTTGTGCAACATATTGGAAAAGATGCATATTAATCAAAGTGCTTTCTTTAGTTAATAGTTAACTGCCATATGCTTGGCACCTTAGCACTACAGGACAGCTGTGAAGCTCAGTTAAGTAAAAACTAGTACCAGTTGCATGCCATTTGTTCTCATTGCATGCTAATCAGCAACAAAGCATCCTACAGAGACAAAAAAAAAAAAAAATTATTCCTTCCCTAAGAAGTAAGCAAGTGGGAGAGTACCTGAGGAGCATCCAATTTATATTATGCTTACGTTACTATCAGGATTTTAAATGCGTTGACTAATGCAGTTAAAAATATTGTTGTTATTTGAGTAACCTAATGTCAACAGATCAGAAACCTCTGTTTGTAAAACTTGGTCATCCTTAGAAAGCATTAAAAACCTCCAAGAGCTTACTCTCACCAGTGTCTGATCTTGATGTGATCATGCATTAAGCGATACAATCCATCTCTGTCACATATGCAAAAACACAGTTCTCTGTTTTCCCAAGAATATCACACAGACAAAAAGTATCCCATATGTAACAACAAGCGCTTGGTAACTTTGAACCTGGGACTCTAGGGCAGAGATCTACTCCAAAAAGTGTTGGTTTAGAAATGGCATAACTTTATTATCCCTCAATGACTATCTTCCACCCACAAGTCAAAAGATGGGCTTTGAACTTGACTCATGGCAGAGCCCCACATTATCAACAGATGGGAGAGCAAATTACACCTTCTACCACACCTAAATAAGACAAGTTTTCTTCAAACTAAAACCTCAGTTATACTTATGTGTACGTTAGATACACCAATATACCTAAATTTGTAAGGGGTTGGGTTAGGGACTGATGATTCAATCCTCAGCAATATTTTACAATTGAGATTCTTCCACAAAAACAGTGTTTCCATATTCTTTAGGACACACATCCAGATGCCCAGTATTGGATTCACCAAGCTTATTCTAGGTACACTTTTGAAGTAGGATCTTGAGAAATCTTCAGTAAGCATCTTTTATAAACAACCAACCAATACTGTGTACTTGAATTTTCAAAAAACTTTTAAATTTCCATCACTTATGTTTCCTTAAAATGTCAGCTGTCTGTAGATAAAGGAAAGGCATCTTATAATTTAATTTATTAAAAGAAAGGAATTGTAGGGTAGAATTATATGACTACTTCTCTCTGTGGACGAAGAAGGGCAATTATGAAGAAGAGCACATATGAACCTGCTCGCTTCAACATCTTTATAAGTGATCTGGGAAAAGGGCTGACTTGTGAAGTGAAGATACAAATTATTCAGCATCATCGAAATATAAGCTGGATGCAAAAAGTTGCAAAGGCTCTCACAATACTGATGGGGCTGAGAGATAATATAGTGATAAAAGCAGAAGCAGATGAAATTCAACATAGAAAAGTGCATAGTAACACACATGGAAAAATAACATTAACACTGCATTTATAGTGATGGACTTTACTGATACCAATTCACAAAGACATCTAGTCATGCTGAGCCCTTTGAAAATTCAAAGTTCCACCAAAAGAAGGGCAAATAAAATACTTGCAATTGCTTTAAAAGGAGTAGCAATCACCACTGTCATTTTACTACTGCTTAGGCGAAGATATGCCCCATAGGAAAAACTATGCAAAAGAACTAGAAGAGGTGTGGTAATCAGCAAAAAAAATAAGAGTGATCCGACATGTGGAAAACTATATAGTTTAATTTTGAAAAAATACAAAACAAAGATGAATATGCTAGAAGTTGATAAAATGTTGAAAGATGTGGAGAAACTAAGCCAGGAATGATTTTCAATGTTTCTTATGAGACAAGCACCTGTGAACGATCAATGAAATCATCACGTAGCAAGTTTAAAACAAATAGAATTGCTTTTCTATGGAAAGGAAAGGTCACTGAAATGCACACTGCCATGGAATGTGGAGGCCAAACACACAAGTGAGTTTAAAAAGGAGTTAGATAAATCCCCGGAAGACAAGGTAATCAGTGTTTTTAAATAAGGTGCTCCAGACACATTCCACAGCTCAAGAGAGTCCTTCCTGATTATGAAAACTGGAGAGGGAATGCCCCAAAGAAACATGATTTTTCCTTTTTGCATGACACAGATTTCCTAGTCTGCAACTACACAGGCTACTGAATGAGAGAATGAAACTCTTTGCTCTTCAGGAGTGAAGAAGATGGGTCCATACATTGCAAAGGTATAGGTGCAACTTCCCCAAAATATTAAAGGATCCTGTCAAGAATGGAAATTGCATCATGCAGTCTTTTAAACAGTTTTTGAGCCCTCCAGTTATGCTGACTATGTTGGGACTTAGAAGCTCCCAGAAATCATTCAGAACAGCAGCATTTTGTCCTTATCCATTATTCTTCATTTGCAGCTACAGGTGATTTCTTCTTACTGGTTTATTACATGTACAGAGCAAAGACATAACACAGCCTTCAAGAATGCTTATGTATTGGGTTTCTGTGGCAAGGTTTTGCTAGTGAGGGGCCTACAGGGGTGGCTTCTGTGAGAAGCTGTGAGAAGCTTCCCCTATGTCCAATAGAGCCAACGCCAGCCAGCTCCAAGATGGACCACCTGCTGGCCAAGGCCGAGCTCATCAGTGATGGTGGTAGTGCCTCTGGGATAACATATTTAAGAAAAGGCAAAAAAAAAAATCTGCTGTGGAACAGCAGCCAGAGGAGAGGAGTGAGAATATGTGAGAGAAACTGCTCTGCAGACACCAAGGCCAGTGAAGAAGGAGGGGGAGAAGGTGCCCCAGACACCAGAGCAGAGATTCCCCTGCAGCCCATGGTGAAGACCATGGTGAGGCATGTTGTACTCCTGCAGCCCATGGAGGACCCCACGCTGGAGCAAATGGGTGTGCCCAAAGGAGACTGTGACCCTATGGGAAGGCCACACTGGAGCAGGCTCCTGGCAGGACCTGTGGACCCGTGGAGAGAGGAGCCCAGGCTAGAGCAGGTTTGCTGGCAGGACTTGTGACCCAGTGGAGGTCCCACACTGGAGCAGTGTGTTCCTGGGAGGGAACCACGTTGGAGCAGTTTGTGAAGAACTGCAGCCCATAGGAAAAACTCATATTGAAGAATTTCATGGAGGACTGTCTCCCGAGGGAGGGACCCCATGCTGGAGCAGGGGAAGAGCGTGAGAAGGAAGGAGTGATAGAAAAGGCGTGATGAACTGACAGCAACCCCCATACCCCATCCCCTGCACCACTCAAGGGGAGAAGGTAGGGAAAATTGGGAGTGAATTTGAGCCTGGGAAGAAGGGAGAGGTGGGAAGGTGTTTTAAGATATAGTTTTTATTTCTCATTACCCTACTCTAATTTGATTGGTAATAAATTAAATTAAATACCCTGAGTCAAGTCTGGTTTGCCCATGACGGTAATTGCTGAGTGATCTCCCTGTCTTTATGTTGACCCATGAGCCTTTCATTATATTTTTCTGTCCCCTGTACAGCTGAGGGGGAGTGACAGAGCAGCTTTGGTGGGTACCTGGCATCCAGCCAGGGTCAACCCACCACAGTTTACAACAGCAGGATCACTGCTTAATCCATGACTTAATCCAGTAAGTCCCTTCTAGGCAGTAGAGTAGAAGTTCAAATATGCAATGACTAGGATCTGGTTTGCACACACACACATAAATGGATAAAACCCTGTAAACACAGGAGAATTTTCACAAAATTTACGTAAAACTTATAGAGGTATATAAAACTGGGACATAAATGCTAGGTTCTTCATAAAACATCCCGATGAAACACTTATGAAATGAGTGCTGCTATGCATAGGACCATCAGCAATCACATCCCTCCCACATGTCTACCTCCATTATGTCACAAACTCCCCTCAAATGTGAAAAGCAGCAGTGTTTGTATCTAGAAGCAAAAGGAATGCAAGACTTCAAATTGGCATTTTTAAAGGCCATCTTTTGCAGATATGGAGATACCTAAGGAAGAGCCAGGATCTGCATGGTGCTGTCCATCAGGAGTAGTCAAAAACAGAAATAAAACCACAAGCTGACCTACTTATACACCTAAGCTTATATTTTTGATGTAAATATCTACAACACAATTGAAATACTTGCCATTGCCAACATTTCCAGGTTCAAGACAGGAATGTAAAATAGCTTGGACAAAAAGCATTAACCTCTCCTTAAAACTCAGCATTCAAACAAGGAAAAAAAAAAGCAAATGAGGTGGAAACAGATGAGTGAGAGCAGAAAGAAATATCTGATAGATTTGAAACAGCAGATACATCAGTAGCAATGAAATACATAAGTTGGGCCACATGATTAGGCAGCAATGTATTAATTGGGAAGCTAAACCTGGGCTTTCCCTTTTGCCTCTACCCACCTATAGCAAGCAACTGGTTCTACAGCTGGGTCAGCAGTGGCATGCCTGCAGTTTGTCAGTGCATCCACAGTTTACAGCTCTTCCACTCGTGTACATATGTGTAAAGTCAGCCAATCCTCAGCTGAACCCTGTGTTGGCATGATAAAGGAAGTGGAAGGACGGATGTGTGGAGAAGGGAAGAAGAGAGCTGGGAAGAAAGTCACAATTATTGGTTATAATTGCATACGCTCAATAAAAAAAAAACATATAATAGTTTTAAAATATTTTTTTCAATCTCTTCACATTCCCTTTGAGATGGAAGGCACCCAAACAGGTGTATAATCTGGGTAGGTTTCCAGATCCATCTTAAAAACTGATGTCATGTTCTCTATGTTAAGAATGGTCATTATGACCACGACAACACAACTACGAGCACTGAGGATGTGCTTTGGACACCTGCTGGTACTCTGTAAGTCATCTGAAGAATACGATGACCTAATAGCTACCTCTTTGAATCAAAACAAATGATGTTCACCGACACCTTGGAAACCCTTGGCAAGCCATTTTATTTATTTAGCTATTTATGCATGGCTGGAGATATAGCTGATGTTTGTTACCATTCCTTAAGTTGGGAATGAATTTGTGTGACCTAGGCACACACAGTGATGTTTCCAGATCATGTGTCACTTGAAATATATTTTCATTAGTGCAATTCTCAGCCAGGAAACTGTTTAGTGTGTTCAAGCTCTGTGCACAATATACCATTTTCTCTTTCACTGAGTAATGGATGAGAATATTGGAAAGGTTTAGTTTAATCCCCAAACTTCTCTATTAGCTAACTTTGTTCCTCTTACTCTCACATCTCCCCCTGCTAGCTACTACTAAATCTAATTTGTCTCTCTCCATAGGTATATGCCAGGATTTAAGGTGGCAGGGATATCAAGTTGACATTCTCACAGTTCTCAAAATTACTGTGCAAGTGGATTAAAATTTCATTCCTCATGAACTGCACAGTTCATGAAATACACTACTGTAATAATTCTATCTCAATGCAATCAGGTGTTGGAGTCAGCTGAAAATCTTTTGCTAGGAGAGTCTTATGTTGGAACGCTGACTCTACAGTATCTGAATGCTCTATAGCACAACGCTGACTCCATGAAAAGATCTGATATAAATAAGACAAATGATTTCCTGATGCCTTACATTTCCACAACCTCCTGACTGTGGAACTAAGCAGCTTTGGCATTGAGCTGAATGAGCTCTCCAGTTACCAAGGTCTCATCTGGGCATATTCTGGGAAAGGACAAAAATTTCCTCCCTGTTTCCTGTCTATGGACCAGAAATTGCAGTGGCACAACTCTGGGGTAATAATGACTCAGAAAAAATTAATAGGGACCTGAAAGATTAGTGATAGTAACAGTTAACAGCAATAAAAATTGCCCAGCAGTATATAAATGGACATTTAGAGAAATAAAAGGAAGCAACAGTGTTTAGTAGTTACTGAAAATAGCTGGTTCCATAAAGGAGAAAAAGAATAGAAAATCTTGGCTACTCCCAGTCCAGTAAGACTTTTGCTATTGACTTTAAGAATGACAAGGTTTAATTTATTTCTTCCACAGTGAAAAAAACTTGCAGGCATAGACCACTACATGCATCAGTAGTGTATCTGCTTAGAAAGCAAGTCTCCAGACACGCATAGGTGACAGGTCTTTGCAGGATCTAAACCTTGATAAATGACTAATATAATGGGGACCAGGGGAGGTGGGGGGATTCAACATGGTCCACTTCATGTAACAGTTTTAACTATGATTGGTGACTGGTATGTACCTAGAGTAGCATCAGAGAACCTATTTTGGAAGGTTATCTTTTCCTCTAACAGCACGGTTTTCTTTCAGCATTATTCCTTTCATGTTTTCTACCCTTCAAAAGGCAAACAAGACAGGAGAATTATATCATTACAGAAGGATTGTCTAGATGCAATGTCATTCTAGGAAAATAGCTTGGTATTAGTTTTTCCTTTCTTGTTTTCCTTGAAGTGTGAATGAAGTTGACTAAGGATAATAAAGGGCTTTTGTTTTCACACTGTATGGGGATGCGTTGCAAGCCTCATGACTTTGGCTCTACATATTCTAGTCAACGTAGTATATCTTCACTATATGTACTCCATCTACTGCACTCTGGCAGAAAACAGAAGGCAGACACAAATGCTCCCTCCAGTGCTAAATAAAAGGTTCTCATTCACATTTAGTGAAGGCATCTAGAGCCAAAACAACTTGTATGGCAGAGCTCTAACTTGCTAAGTCAAGCAACACTAAGTTCTGCAGACCTGCAAGTGTGCTGCTGCCAGCTGGTTCCATAGGCACAGAGAGCTGTCTGGCAATGAAAACACATGCAGGAAGCGCATGAAGAAAAGAGAACTGGAAGAACGTCAGTTAAATCAAAGAAATCAAGCTCCCAAAAGGGTGGGACTCTTGTATTTAAAACATAACCAGCACCATATATGCACAAACCTCGGGTGGTAATGCTGAGATTGTCTGCGGTCTTATTCATTTAAAATTGATTATGGGACAGCAGTAACTGTTTGGTAAACTCGGTAAACTTTTTTTTAAGAAAAGATCTCATACTTTAGTATTCCATAGACAATACCGACAAAACTCTTCTCTCTCCAGTAAGATTTGCCTAATCTTTCAGACTTATACTTCCAGTTCTGCACTGCCAGAAGGAAGGAGAAGAGTTTACAACAAGCCTTTTAATTTACCAAAACATCAGGAGAAAAAAAAAGACTTTGTAACATGCAACATGCTCCCATTTGAATTAAGCTTTTAGTGTAACACCAGCAGAAATAAACATGTGATACAACAGAAGCACAAGTAGGGAAACTGATTGGTAAGACCTCCACATCAAATTCAGAAATATTATTTTTAATGCTGCAAATATAAATCATCAGCAAAAGGATGACGGAGGAAAACCTGGACCTACTGCTGAACGGGGCAGGAGTGCTGCTGCAAAAAGACATGGAAAAGGTCAAGATACACCTCAGTCTTTACTGGTAAGATTTGCTTTCAGGAACGCCAGGTCTCTGAGATCAGCGGAAAAGTCTGCAGCAATGAATATTTATCCACTATGTAGGAGAAGCATGTTAGGGAAAATTTAAGCAAAATGGACATACACAAGTCCATAGGACCTCATGGGCAGCATCCATGAGTGTTGAGGAGCTGATCAATGTCATTGAGGCAACTCTTGATTATCTTTGAAAGGTGGTGGCAACAGGGAGAAATTCCTGAGACTGGAAGAGAGCAGATGTCATCTTCAGAAAGAGCATGAAGGAGGATCTGGGGAGCTGAAGGCTAGTCAGCTTCATCTTGATCCCTGGAAAGGTGTTGGAACAAAAGATTCTGGAAGCTATTGCCAAACATAGGAAGGATAAGAAGGCAATTGAGAGTAGTCAGCAAGGTTTTATGAAGGAGAGATCATGCTCAAGCAATCCAATATCCTTCTATGATGAGAGGACTGGCTTGGTGGATGAGGGAAGTACAGTAGACATTGTTTATCTCAACTTTAGCAAGGCTTTTGACAATTTTTCCCATAACATCCTCATAGGCATACTGATGAAGCATAGGCCAGGTAAGTGGCCAGTGAGGTGTGCTGAAGAGTGATTGAACTGCTGGGCTCAGAGAGTTGTGATCAGCACCACAAAGTCCAACTGGAGCCCAGTTGATACTGGGACTAATACTGTTTAACATCCTCTGCAATCACCTAGACAATGGGACAGAGCGCATCCTCTCTCAGCAAGTTTGCAGACGATTCAAAACTGAGAGGACTGGCAGACACATCAGATCAGTGTTCCAGACATGCTGGAGAAATGAAAAGAAAGAGGAACTCACAAACTTTAATAAGGGGAAATACAAAGTCATACATCTGGGGAGGAATAACCTCAGGCACCAGCACAGGCTAGGGGCCAAGCAGCTGGAATGGAAAACAGCTTTGCAGAAAAGGACCAAGGGTCCTAGTGGGTGGCAAACTGAACATGAACCAGCAATGTGCCTGTGCAGAAAAGAAAAGAAGGCCAACAGCACTCTGGACTGCATTACAGTGTCACCAGCAAGTCAAGGGAGGTGATCCTTTGCCCCTACTCAGCTCTGGTGAGGCTACTCTGTCCAGATCTTGGCTCCCAAGCACAAGAAAGAGTTGGACATCCTGTACTGAATCCAGTGAATGGCTACAAAAATAATGAAGGTATCAGAGCATGTGATAGGTGGGGAGAGGGTGAGGGAGCTGGGATTGTTTAGCCTGGAGAAGAGGTCTCACGGGGGATTTTATTAATGTGTATAAATACCTAATGGTGGGTAGTAAAGAAGATGAAGTAAGACTCTTTGCTGTGGTGCCCATGACAGGACAATAGCCACTGGCCATAAATTGAAAAAATCAAGAAATTCTATTTAAGCATAAGAAAAATGTTCTTTTACTGTAAACATGATTGAACAATGGAACACGTTGCCCAAAGAGATTGTGGAGTCTCAGTCCTTGGAGGTATTCAAAACCCCACTGGACACAGTCCTGAGCAACCTGACTCTGCTTTGAGCATGTGAAGTGGACAAGACTACCTCCAGGGTCCCTTCCAAACTTTGATTCTGTGGTCAATGAATCAATACGTAGGTATACCTTCTAGAAGAAGCACAGATCAGCATTGTAGAAAGATAAAAACTGGGATTCTAAAACTCTCACTTCCTAACAATAAGAGAGCATTAAATCAAATGAGCCTGAATTTGATCTAGTTTTGTGCTCCAGCAACTTCAAGCATGGCTCCTCAGCTTTAAAAATCAGGCCATTTTTATAGATGTTTAGATATAGGTTTAGAGGTTTAATTTTAGTCAGTCAGTTTTCAGTTATTACCTTTTTCTCTTGTTCTCCATTGCTTGCAGAGATCATACTGAGGAAATACAATGACTTGCACAGGAGAGACTGAAAGCATAGTAGCACAGTTATAGTCTTTTTCAGCTAATATAGTCTTTTAATGTTAGCAATTTATATACAAGAGATTTTTTTTTCAGTTCTTGTAGTATTGTGCATAACAGATTTAAAGATGAGCTTAGATGGCTAGCCTGTATAAGGAAAAACATGGGAGTGAGAAACAACATGAAAATAATGTGAGTGATTGAGAGAAATATTGCAAAAGAGAAACAATCTTTAGACCTTCATAGTTACCAGAACATGAAGAGAAATGAGATCAGATAAATAGATAGAAATGCTATTATATAAAGGGCTTAATGCAAATCTAGGAAGGTCAAATGTGATCTTGTAAAAGATGCCTGACTAGTGAAAACAAAATTGAAGGCTGGAAAACAGTTCACAAGAAGAGATGAGGAAGATTTTTTAGTATGACAAGTACCACCAAAAGCTACCATATGGAGATTTTCTTTCCTCAGATGGGAAGATGATCCATGTTGCTAAGAGGTATTTACAGGGTTAAGCTATGTAGCACTTTGTCACTTTGATCCACAGTACAAAGATCTAACCTTTTGTCCAGGCTCCCTGTGTGAATCCCTTGATGTCTGATACTAATGTTTTTTTCCAGAGGTCCTAACAATTCATCAGCTATACCAGGTCCAAAAGTGAAGCAAGGCTTGGGAATACGTATCTGCATGAAGCCTTGGTTCTAGAGGCAGCAAAAGAACATTTATCACCTGCTTTTGCCAAAGGTTCATGTAAGAAGTAATCCCTGAAGAAACAGGGAAAATATTCAGGTCTGAGGATGGCCCTGTTCAAGTTCATAAGGATAAAATGAATTGATTTGTAAGGTGAAAATAAAACCTTCATTGTCTCTTCAAGAAGAGTAATAGGGTAAAGTAAAATAAACTAATTTTCCTTGCAGTTGTAGAGTAAGTAAAGATGGTCTGGCTAACATACAATAGTATTCCAGAAATGCACTTGGTGTTTTGAAAGTTAAAAATAACATTTTATTTTGTTTAAATTACTCTGAACAGCAAAAGAAAGAAAATCCATCTTAAAAGAAAAGAATAAAAAAGGGGTTTATTTTTTACAGGGTTATCTGTAAAAAAAATCCCCTTTTTTATTCCTTTCTTTTAAGATGGATTTTCTTTCTTTTGCTGTTCAGAGTAATTTATACAAAATAAAAAATTATTTTTAACTTTTAAAACACCAGGTGCATTTCTGGAATACCTGGTAGATATTTCAGGAAAACTCTTCACAGGGTGATTACAAAAGACCATCAGTAGAAATGCTGGTGCTAAAAATATTAATGCAGAACAGGACATAATATCCCATCATTATTAAACTGTCAGGCAGGTGCCTGGAGAGAAGCTTAAGAAAATGTAGAACTAAATCCAATATTTTCAATTCACATATTACCTTCTTTAAAGTAGTCTTGAAACCTTCGCTAAAAGCCAACTCCGTGCAGTTACAGACAAATTGACTTCTTAATAATAAATGTGCTATCACACTTAAGCCACAAGGACAGGGAGATCTAATGCAGAGACTTTCATTCATGCATGTATCATTCATTCCATATTAAATCTGATATTGAAGCAATTAGCTGCATGTGCTGTTCAAATGAATTAACTAAAGAAGGGAGCGGGGTGGTAAATCTACAGTTGGATGTTTGTATCTTTGCACTATCATCGTTGACATTTCATTAATGCATGAGATTTCAAAAAAATTAAGTGGAAGCTAAAATAAGGGTCTTCATCCAACATATTTTTTTCTGGAACATGAGCTGTACTGCATTTCTCACTAAGTATTCTGATCTTGGCCCAGATTTCTCTTTCTTTCCATATGGTATATCTCAGTTATAATACTTTATACTTTGCAAGCACAGATGTTAGTCAGTCACTAGTCATGCATAATATGGACCTCAATGTCCACCATACGAGCGAAGATGATGATAAAAATTGTCCTAAAAGTAACACTGAGAGTCAACTGTAAGATCTGTTGATCAAGTCACAATGATTTAAGCATAGTTGTGGCATTTTGTTTGCCTAAATTTACCACACATTCAGACCCACTACCATCATGCTTATAATGTCATAACATAGAAACCTTTACCAAATTGTAGAATCAACACCATTTTAAAAAAAAGACATGAGAGTGCAGTGTAAATGTAGCTCAGAGAGAAAAGCTTTTGTAGTGTTCATATGCATTTTATTTTACTGTCAGTTGTTCTTTCTGTAAGAGGTGTTATCTCACACAAGAGCTTTGAAGCTGATACTCTAGAAATACCTCATCCACTGACAGGCAGAACCGGCAGTAACAAAAACAGCTACACGACAGGGCTAGGATAGAAATACATAGCCCGCAACAGATTGCACAAACAGAAAAATAATTGGACAGCCACACAGGAAGTTCTCACATGACTAAGCACCTCTGAAGAAGACGACAAAATTTGAAAAAGAAAAAAGTGACTTCTGATCTGGTCTGAAACAGCTTTAATACTGGCAAATCCAAAAGGCCTCCAAACAAAAGTAGGAAAAAGGACAGAGAACTCCTAAAAAAAGATGTCATCTTCACTGTGAAACCAAGAAATAAGAGGATTCTTCAATGGAAAAAAAAAAAAAAAAAACCCACAGAAATATTCTTATTTAGATTTTGTCTAATTATTCACTTATTAGTTGTGCAATGAGCCATGATAAGTGTAAGACATGATTTTTATGCTGAAGATGATACAAGACGGTTCAAGTTAGTAACAGTTTAGCAAGAGTAGGCCTCAGAGTAGGCTCTAAAGGCTTGCTCTGTGTTACCTTTGTACAGAACAAACTTTCCTGTCAATAATCTTCCTTTTAGCTAAGAATAATATAGAATAATAATAATAGGTTCTGAAGTATCTACATGTTTTTTAGATAGAGTTTGTTTATGGGATTGATAACAAGGTTCTAGTAAACAATGATTCATGCTGTTTACGCTTAGTCCTAGAAAAACAAAGGTCTCTGCTAATTATATAAGGCCAAAAGACAAAACAAAACTGTAAAGAACAACTTTGTGATGTCTAAATTAACTTGATTCATAAACTCTTGTGTCAGAGGAGAGATAAGTCCAAAACGATATCTTCTTCTTGGGAACACATGTACTTGTAAACAAGAAGGCCTCAACTACGCTTGTGCACAAGCACGATTTAAGGGGGATTGGGACCACCAGCGACCCCCAGAGACCACCAAAGACCCCTTCCCCAATTTAGTTCGCATGCGTAAAGACATTACGTAATGCATTGCATAATGTGTTATGTATAAGTTGTTTTTTAATTGGATGGGTTTTTTTCTTGGAATTGTATATAAGGAGCAAGCTTTTGTTCTTAGGTGTGCATGATAGGAGGAGGTGTGCATGATAGGTAACAGAATTCTGTTACCGAAAAAGAGTAACCAAGAAAACTCTCCAAACCAAATTATAGTTTAGAAAGCCGACATTGGTTTATTACAGCTGGGTGCATGGGGGATATCTCCTCCTGTCATGCACGAAGACTGCTGAAGCCACTGTCAGAGCCTGGCATTAAAAGCCACATATTTCGAGTCCTAGTTATCTTGAACACTAAAACTACAGTTTTCCTGCCTTTCCCCTTTATTTCTTTCCCATTTTCCACTCTCCACATCATCAAAGAACAATAATCCAGCCTCTCTTAACCAGAAACTGAGAGGTGAATGCACAAAGCTATTTGTGCTATTTCTTCTCACCTGGAGGCATGCAGGACTGGAAAGCCCTAAGCTATATCCCGTGACTGAGAATTGTATTTCCCTTATCACCAGTATTCTGGAAACACCTTCTTCAAAGCCAGGCCACTGTTCATCCCTACCCTTACTTTGAGATTATGGAGTTTTAGCTTTAAAATTGAATTGCTTAAAGTTCATAGAAACTTAGCAACATGTCAAGGCTAAAGTTTAGCTTTCAAACAAACACTTAATAAATGTCAGTGTTCAGCTCTTGAGGGATATTGTTCCATTCCAGTCTTAATAAACCTATCATCATTTACCTCAGTTAAAGAAATTGCCAAAGGACAGTATCTGTCAAGGCCATACACTTCTCTCAGATTTTGTGGTGACATAAAATAAGTAATAAGAAAGAGTGACAGATTGCACTAATAGAAAAATTTAACTACTTCATTTTCCTTTATTTTACATACCACTACAAATCTGGAATAAGTAATTCAGAATTTGCAGTAATTTGAGTAAAATTGACATGAAAAACAAACTAAGGATAATCCATTGATTGTTGTATTTTGCCCACAGACACTTTGTGACTGTCCCAGGAATATATCTCTAAGCCTAACTCCAGAGGAAATATGAACATTTCTTCCTTTGTACAGTGTTTATAATATTATGGTAGGACCTGCCATTAAGAGTTAGAAACAAAGGTCAATAAAACACACACATGTATATTTTTTTTTTTTTTTTCCTTTTCCAGAACAAGCATGCCTATTTCTGCTAGCCATAGACTAGTCTGAAATTTAGGAAGCTTTGGGTTTCAGTTTTGCCTCTTTTCATTCTATTCTGTCTTTCCAGGTGGTAGCCAGAAATTAGACAGGGACACACCGCTGGGAGACAGAAGGCATTATTTTTAATACTTTAAGCAGATGTAGACAATTCAGACAGCAACAACAAATAAAAACCCCACAAACTTCTGAAGCCTCAAATATTAATAGAGTTCACCTAAGGCTTAAGACCTCATTTTTAACCCACAGCCTCACAGCTTTTAGTGCAGAATCAGCTTGAATGCATCTGGCAACACAGGCAGAGCAAATTTGATTCCGTCCACAAAACCCTGCACAGAGATGCCTTTGCATGTCCCCATAGGAGTAATCAGGAGCACAGTATGGCCTCGTGTGTCTTAATTCATCCCTTAATCATCCTCTGACTTGTCACTCAGGAGTTTCTGTCAGGTTGTTCCCAAAAGCCTCTGTGTATTTGGAAGCCTGTCAGTAAGCAAGATAAATTTTCTAGACAGTGCCTTAATTTCTAGACCACTGAACGTGCATTACTCTTCAGGACCAAAACCATTAGTGCACAGAGCTCCATTTATTTCTCATAGACAATCAAATAACTTCAGATAGGGATCTGACTGAAAAAGCTCAAGCTATACTTTTCCGAATCATCTCTTGGTAGCCTCATACACAGCAGCTTTCATGCTTATGATATATCCATTAAAGGAGACTTTCCCTCTAAAGACTTTACAAACACTCAGTGCTCAATAAAATAACTGAGTTCATTTCAAGGTATCAGCCTTTAAATAATAGTTAGCCTCACCCATAAAACAATACAAGCAGCTGCAGTAAAGTATTTTTTCATTTTCTCAATTATTTTTTTTATTTTCTTCTATTTTCCTACAGTTCACTTACCTCACAAAACTCTATTACTGAAAAAACAGATGTAAACATCCCTTTTAGCTAGATAGAATAATACTATAACAACACTTACTGCTCTGTAATTAAACTATAGGTTTTGTGATGAACATGCAATTATTTTTTACTCAAAATATATCAATAGATGTGGGATATATCTTTTTTTCTCCACACAAATTTATTTGTTTATGTTGTGATACTCTTCACAGAATTTGAGGCATGATTCAGTACCTATAGAATTCAGTGGAAAGCTTCTCACTGATTTTGGTGGATTTTGGCTCATACCCAAACTGTGGTTGGCAAAATAGTCAGGTCTTCCCCCTCTTCAGAAATCCCAGATGGAGTAAAAAGAAGAGGAAAAGAGCGAAGGAAAAAAAAAAAGAAAGAAAAAAGTAGATTTCAACAGTAGCTTGCAGATCAGTTTCCTGCAAAAAGAATACAGTTTACATGTACCAAAGCCACCTGGCAAATTTAAAGAATGCTCAGGAAATGGGAATAATTAGGAGATTCATTTTAAAAAGAGCACATATCTTCCCTGAAGAAATAAAAGTCAGAGAGAATGTCACCGGTGATAAGCCAATATTTATTTTATTTCTGGAAGTTAATTTCTGAGTTTTCATGCAACATTTATTTCATGTTTATTTGTAAACTCACTGCTTTGCCATTGTTTGGGTTGTGTAACTGGCCTGCCGACTCACACAGCTGTGTTACTACTCAGTGCATGAGTGACTTTCCTGGCTGGAGAATAGTGACTAACTAACTAAGAAATATCTACTAATCACTGAAAAATAAAAATTCATATGAAAAATCCTGGAACAGATTCTTGAAAGTTTTATGAACATATACATTTGGATTATAAATAAGAAGGTGCTAAATGTATGATTTTTTTCACTGATCATTTGTTTCAGCTACCAAATAATGAATAGTTTCTTTTCTGCTCAGCCAGTTCTACGTTTCTGTTATATTTCTTTAAAGTTCCCATTTCCTGATCTTTCCACATTGGCAGTCCAAGAAAGCACTAAAATGTTCATTTAGCTTCAAATCTCTGAGAATAAGCCTTTTCACCCCTGAATTTCTGCTCAAAATGGAGCTGATGCTGAAATACTGTGTGACTACCTGTGAGAAGCCTCCATAGCATACCTGATGTTAATGTGCTCACTGAAATGTATTTATGCCTAGTGGCAAAACTTCTGATTTTCACAAGTATTGCTTGGAAAAAAAGAAAAATGTCACTGTTCTGAATGACCACAAATAAAAAGGTTTGTAAAACCAGGAAAGTTAAATATCTGGTTTTATTTAAAATATTCATTCTACATTTGCACAAGTATTTTATTCATCAATCCTTAGCTCAGATTTTATGAAGGACACTAAGAATGCATGCAGCTCTACATATAAATGAAGTAATAAAAAGCAATCATAAAGACTATTCAGACATTTATAAGCACCCTAAAAGAACTATAGCATGTTATTAAGTAATATGAGTCAACAAGATGCAATGTTCTGCGTAATCAACAGAAGGCTCTAGGAATTTCCAGTGTGTTATTTAACTTGCTTTATTTTTTCATAAAGTCTATTTCAATACTATTTTATAGAGGATTTAGAGAGATTTCAGTGTAATTAGTAATTAGATGGCAGTACAAGCCGTAGCAGGAGAGTCTTCTTTACACTTCTCTGCTAGCTTGATGTAACGCTTACCCAGAGAGACTTTCTTCAGGGAATAAAGTATAAATCAGACCTTCTGTTTTCCCTTGAGACTGACAACCATGCTAGTCACAGGAGAGGTGCATTTTACTTTGGTAACAGACCAAAAGCACACAAACTTTTCACTGGAATTAGTGACCAAACAGCATATATTTCTTCTTGAAGCTATAGAGACAAGAGTATTTTGGTGCAGAACAAAAGTTGGCCAACCTCAAGTCATCTTCTTCAGCACAGACATGGACTCATTTCGGTAGATGAGATTGATAGCATACATAAAATACACTTATATTCTGCCAAGACTATGTTAAGAATTCTTTTAATAAACTAGTTTATATTACTTATTAAAAAAATCTTTCTCATACTCCAAAGTATTTATCAGACTTTCAAATCTGATTGTTTCTTTTCTTTGTTTTTAACCTAGAAGTAGCTCCCTTCCCTTGAAGCAAAAGACGACAACAATTTTAGCAGCAAGTGAGAAGGGGAAAAAGTTATCCTGGTTTGACCTGTTCATTTGTGTCCTGTCAAGATGAATTCTATCAATCCTATTATGTTGCTGTCATATCACACACTATATGACAGTCTTTAATGTGATTTGAATTAACTTGACACGTTGAAGCATTGCAAGGCTGCAAATAAATAATTTTAAATCCCCACAATCTGCTATTCATTTTCAATATGCATGTAGACAAACACACCACTTCTCAGCAGATCAGCACTGCCAGGGAGCTCAGAAGGAGTACTACCTAAGGTTGGAGATGTGCTCCTTAGTACAAAGATGAACTGACATGCACATTGAACTCATCTATTCTCCCCCCAAAATAACCACAGGGGAAGGAGAGGCATCCACATACTGCTCTGCCAGCTTGATGTGACTCTTACCAAGAGAGACCTTCTTTAGGGAAAAAAGTGTAAATCAGACCTTCCCCTTTCCCTTGAGACCACCACCAACAGTGCTAGTCTCAGGGGAGATGCATTTTCTTTGGTAACAGACCAAAAGCACATACACTTTTCAAGGACCCCATTGTGTTTCTGTCAGCTGCCTTCTCTAACATGACACTGACCTTCAGAGCCTTTAGACCAAAGACTGTATTGTCAAGCTTTGAATATGAGTAACAATAAAGCTACTGTGAGGATATACTGCATGAGATTTTCAGCTGATAGAAACCTGCACTGCACATTGAGGTAGCTATGCCACTTTTATGCCACTTCAATGTATGAATATATTTACAGTTTTGGTTAAAGAAAAATTAGTTTGTATACACCTCTTGAGCAGTACATGTGTACTCCTTGAGCCTATACACAACAATCCTGAGCAGCTTAGACTGCAAGAGTTCACATTGTTACAAACATTTTCTTGAAAAGATTGTAATTTCACTCTGATAACAGGAAAATCTAGACAGAGATGTATGGTGGATTCTGCCTTGGATTTTCATGCAATTCATGGAGAAGTCTGGTGACACTGCAGAAATGGGAGAGCTCTTCAGTAAGCACTTTACTAAGATGCTCCTCTAAGTAAAAATCCACAGACTCTGTCACATAAGAAATTAGGCAGCTGCAACAAGTGCCTTTCTGGCATCAAGAAATCTGCAGATCATACATAAAACTTCATTCAATCAGGATATAAAGACCATACCTCATTGGAAGAAGAAAAGAATGTTTCTGATGTTGGAACCTCACGAAGTTCCCAATAGACTACTTGCACGTTACATGCTTTAGTCCTTTGCTTGATCAGGGTAAGGATAATGTACCAGGTCTCCTGTGAAGGTCAATAGACAACTGCAACCTGGTTAATTTTTCAGAATATCTGTTTACCTTCACACACAGCACCATGCTATTAAGCCATGAAACGGAGAGTGATAATTAAAGGTTGGAGGACTTCAGTGGAAATCAGATCTAGAATCCCTTTTAAGTTAAAGCTGCAGAAGTTCTCAAACTTGAAATGTAAGGAAAAGGAAGATTTCCCCTAGAGTTTAAACCCAGCAGATGAATATCCAGCTTAATAGCTGAATATTTAGCATTTGTAATACACAGAACTCCAAATGTAAAAGAACGGAAATGGAACAGAAAACAAGAAAGATCACTAAGGAAAGCTCTGAATAAGATTTCAGAAAAGGCAAGAATGAAATGAAAACATCCAAAAGTCAAACTGAATAAGACCATAACAAGGAGACTAAAATGAACACATAAAAAGCCATTAGTGGAGTACTAAAAGACTCAATTTGGGGGGAAATTTTGCTCCATACTTTCATTAATGACATTAGCCCAAAAAGTAGGCATGTGATAACCACTGACACAAAGATGTGTGATATCACTAATAAGCAAGGAGAGGAAAGGGAATATTATATAAGGCTTAGAAGAATGTCTGTTTCAAACTGGTCACTCATGGAAATGGCTGGAAATAATAAAAAAGTATCAAGACCTAAATTTATGAATCCATCAGACATTATGACTTTGGTCCACCAGTGTGATGCTACCATAAAACAGGCAAATAATACAACAGCGGTGAATCCATAGATATTTCCAATAAAAACAGGAAAGTACTAATGCAATGGGTGATATTTGATCTAAAGTACTGTTCTGGTTGCACATCCCCAAAATGGTGAATCTAAGCCAGACCTGTCTTTATAAGAGTGATAATTTATGTCTAATAGGGTACAGTAATTGAGTGAGTGTTAACAGAAATGCTGCATTACTAAGCAATTGGTAGACTCTATGATTTCAAAACTGCTTTTTGAGAAGCAGAGGGAAGGCTGAAAATAAAGCATTCAAAGCATTTTAAGTCCTCACAAGAACTGAAACAGATGCTCTATCCAGCCAGCATGGAAAGATGTTTTACTGAATTCACAGTTGGCTCCTTTGGCCAAAGATGGCTAACATATAATAATTAAAGCAAAACCAGCATGACTGCTGTTAAGTGCATCATTAAGGACAACCAACGGATAGGTTTTATTATATTTTTGTTTTTTATTTTTCTGCTTATGAAGTTGAAGATCTTGGGGTGCCAGTAAGGTATCTCTTGAAGTTAAATATTTTCAAGAGAGTGGATATTTCAGAGAAGAAAAACAAAATCTTTTCAACCCTTAGCATTAACAACAAAGTGAATAGACAACAGATGAAAGAAGGAATGGCCCCTAAAGGAAAAACTGTGCAATCTATTAAAACACTATTTATAGACCTAGATGAAGAGCAGCAATATGGCTTTCACAAAAAATTTCAAAGTCTATTTTGCATTCTGATTTGGAAAAAAGACCTACAGTGCTGAAATAGAAAAAAAAGTCAGGAAGAAAAGCCAATATCATTCTCCACAAAGGAAATACAAATAAGTTTTGGACAGAATCAAAATTAATAATTTTAACCATTTCAGATTTTTTAATTTGGCCTGGTTATGCTAAGAAGGGTGATCAAGCATACATGAGGCCAGAATCTAAACCCAGCATTTTTGGGACTCATTTATAAGAACACCAAGGAACCAGCTTTCGGGTTTTAGTCTTCTATTCCTTAGTCCTTTTTATTCCAGTGCGACGCTTGCTCCCAAGGCCAACTTTCCCACTCTCCATCCAGAGGGATCCTGTCCTGGTACACTGAAAGTTAGTGTGACTAAGTGTGCCACAACAGAGAAACAGAGGTATGAAGCATTGCTGAGGATTAAGAAGAAGTGAGGGCTCAAGCTGGGTTGCTTTGCAGACAGGGGATTGCAGAAAAGTACTGAGCTCTTTCAGAGTCAGTGGTGGAGCCTGAAGTGATAGGCTTAAGTTATCATCCAGCTCCAAATCTAATTCAGTGTTTGGAGATCAACTTGTTGGCCACAAAAGATGATAAATATTAAAATCCAGTTGTTAATTTTGCACAGACAAAAAGCACTACTTAAATGTATTAAGATATTAGGAATATAGAGTTCCTGCTACTTCTTGGATTACTGGCTTTTACCAACATGACACTTGTTCATGCTCAGCATCTCCTCTTCCTGTTCCCAGGGAAGGATTGTTCCTAACTCTCATTCCATCCTTGAGCTGACAAAGATGACCTAAAGACACTTTGTTCTGAAGTCATTATTTGCCCTAAAGAAAGGTGCTTCCTTTGAAATGCTTCTGGCAACCTCTGGCAATCCTCAGGGTGCATTTCGGAGATGTTAATACTAATCTGTTGCAATTTAGTGCTTTTCATATTCCCTGGCAGTAGACACTGTTGCAGGCCAGACTAGAGTTGTCTGCAGTGATTTAAGAGACATTCCAAACATACACTGGTTGGTGGGCAAGAAACACGTTAAAAGCCCTCCTGATGCAATGCTGGGAGAAGACTTCCTTCCAGTGCACATTAACAAACAAGGACTGACCAACTGAACCTAGTAGCAGTCCTTCCACTGAGGACTCCCATGTGAAACTCCCCAGAAAAGCACTCAGTGAGATTTCCATCAGAAATTTCTTTAGTGTTTTTGCTTTCTCAGCACAGCGACGCTGTTTGAAGAGGCTCACTGTGTCTCAGCTTTCTCCCTAACAGACCACTAAAAAAGGGTTACTTAAGTGATTTCCATATCAACTTCCCTGACCAACTTTGAATCCTCAGTGTGTCACAGCATGTCACTTAACCTGTTAAGAGGAAGTGGGGTGAGAGGGCAGCAACCGAAAAGCCACTCTCCAGTAACAGTATATTGATACTCTAATAACGATAGTTCTCTTAAGAAATGTATGCGGAACGTCTTCTCAGCAAAAGATGCAGCATCTTGCTTGTAGTTGTTTTAGAGTATGATGGGAGCTCAATCTTCCATGTTTCCTGGCCCACCTTCCAACTATTCCAGCAAGGCCATACTGCTATTCTCAAAGCAGTACAGAGATCTGATACTCCCAAAACAGTAAAGTAAGGCAACAAGCTGTCTGATGTCATTATTTTTATTATGGAAGAAAAGAAACGTTTCTCACGGAAGTGGGGACATATAAAGCCTCCATTCTTGTGTACTTTGCAGACAATGTCACAGCCTTAGGCTACATGTGACTGTGTGTTTCCCCTCCAGATATGCTCAATAGGAACTGGGAACAAAATCATAGAGCACATGTGGAATTAATTTCTGCTCTTGAGAAGCCTGTAACAGTTTAGCAGGCTCCTGTCTCTCTCCCTATCTAAGCTTTCTGTCTCACACAGCTCCTCTCACTGTTTTCAGTAAGGCCCAGTGTGCTCTCAAAGCCCGGTCTCCTCTTCCTTCTTTCAGTTATAACCAGCCTCTCACTTCTGGGATGCAGCAGAGGCTGTTCATTCACACATGCTGCTGACTCTAGGTACTGTCCCCATTAACAAATCAGAAGTGACTCCATCTCCAGGAGGTGTTATATTCAGGCCTTTCACAGAAGTAAAATAGGAGTGATGACTACCCTAATAGACATGTCCAGCAGACATGGAAGAAGCAAACTCCATGAGGCTGGCAGGTGCAACCCAAGAACAGTCACTACCAAATCCTTTCCAGACTGATAGCTGTAGCAAAACAACACGTTGAGAGAAGCTATTCACTAGTAGCCAGTATCTGCATTAGCAGCATTTTAACAAGATACTACAGCAACTGACACCGGGCTATGCAATTCCTCACTTTCCTCCCCACACCTCCCTCCCCTTCCTGCAGCCCTGACCAGTTGTGCTTCTGGGGCTGTGTTCCTTCCAACAGAACCACCATCATCAAACATCAAGTGTGTTTACTCTTCCTCATTCACATCTCCCTCACATCACTTTGTGACCCTCATCCAGCAAAGAGTCCACAGCTACTTCTTTCCCATATGAACCAGAGCTACCTTTTCTCCCTTGTTCTATAAAGGGGTGTTTGCTTCTCTTTGCTTCTCTTTGCTTCTCTCTCTTTGCTTCTCTTTGCTTCTCTCTCTTTGCTTCTCTTTGCTTCTCTTTGCTTCTCTCTCTTTGCTTCTCTTTGCTTCTCTTTGCTTCTCTTTCTTTGCTTCTCTTTGCTTCTCTTCTCTTTGCTTCTCTTCTCTTTGCTTCTCTTCTCTTTGCTTCTCTTTGCTTCTCTTCTCTTTGCTTCTCTTTGCTTCTCTTCTCTTTGCTTCTCTTTGCTTCTCCCCTCCTGCTTTTGCTTTCCCCTCTCTTCTCAATGGTTGTGATCCCTGGAGGGATTGCCACCACTCTATGGGCTGAGTATAACTTTGTGTGTTTTGTGTTAGTATTGGTATTGGTTTTCTTATTTTATTAAGTCTGTTTCAATTTCAGCCCACGAGTCTCTCTCCTTTTCCCAATTCCCTTTTTCAGCTGGGGAGGAGTCTTCAGTCATAGAACAACTGGTTATTGTTTAGTCCTGGGTGTGGGCTAAAAGGAGACAAGGGGTCCACTGAAGGAACTTGTTTCAGCATAACCTGCTGCCTCAGAAGCATTTGTCTACTGCTAGAAGTAGGGCCCATATGCTGTGGCTTATCCTAGAGCTGTCATTCAGATATTTTCTCTATCATTCTGCTTTAAAGATTCCTTTTTCATCTCACAGAATGAAGGTGGAAGGCTTTCTGCAGTGAAATAAATCAATAAATAATTACTGCTTCATATAGCAGCACACCAAGAACCGCTAGCACAGCTACTTGGATGAGACAGATAAGTACCAATGATGTGGGAAGAATCCTGTGTTGATAGCCCTCAGCCTGCTAAATATCTGTCATCAAAGAGCAAGAAGCATCTGTCTGCTGCTTCAAGCCAAGTCACACAGAATAAGGGCATCTTGCAAAGCGATATATGTTCAACTGAGGAAAGAGATACAGAAGAAAGACCAGATGAGTTTTATTAACATTTTTAAAAAGCTGTCTCAACACAGAGGCATGGACAACTTTAAAATCTGCCTTCAGGCCCTGATTGTGAGCTTTCCATACAAAAAGTCATTAGACGCAAGCCTTGGTCAGAGACCAGTGTTACTCCAAAAACTTTTTCTGAAAGTTTGGGTCTGAGGCTGAGCCTTCCAACTGCAGAGGACTTAGAATTCACCCACTTACTGCAGGACATTAGAGATCCAAGAGGACAAATCCCTCGACTTTCTATCAGCAGATACACATCTGGTGTCACAAAACATATTTCCAGTGTCAAATCAAAATAAAGTGAGAAATTTATAAGTGAAATAAGATCAAAGCATACAAGTGCAAAGGAAATCCTAACTATTCCCTAAGTAAAAGCAGGATCAGCAACAACATTCCTCACTGAAGACTGTAGGACATACTCTTAAAAATCCTCTATGGACAGAAGTTTGACAGCTTACCCATGCAAACTACATGAGTGTTGCCTTTCCTATCTATCAGGTAGTTTGCCCTAATATTTAAACATAATCAGCTTTGATGCAAGTACTTGAATCTGGCTAACAGGTTATTTATTTCCCTTTCCTTTGTGTTTCCTCATGCATAATAAATTACTCTGTTTTCTCCTTTACTTCTCTTTTTACCTAGAAAACTTTCATTTCTTCACAATGCTCACAATTGTCATTGTCTGTCTCTCAGTTTTCTGCAAACGCACTTGTCATGAATTGTCAAATCTGAATAGACATACACAATGCATATATACATACATGTGTGGCTAGCCACACAGGTACATGAATATCAAGCACAGCACTCACACAGCAGAAAGAGCACCAATAGTTTAATAGTGTTCCCCTCTCTGGATGGCATGGATGAAAGCTTCTTAGTGGAAAATATATACATATATGGATACATGTATACACAATATGTATTTCTCCAGTAACTGGCCTTAGACATTGTGTTTACCTAGGACCCGGCTCCTTGATCCCCTGGCCTCCCAGCTGCCTCACTCTTTGACAGAAACATGTGCAAATAGATCTCAAGGGTTGTTGAGCTGGATTTCTGACCTTTTGTGAAGCTGAGCCCCAGAGGCCCTAGCCTCTTCGATTGCTGTCTTGGACCACCACCACCACCATTTTACCCCATTAAAAAATTTTAAAATAATTTAAAATAAATTCTTCCTGAACTTTCTCTATCGTTTTTTATGTAAAGAATTGCACTGGGCCAACCTACAATCACACAACATTTTAATATGTGACATAGCATAACCATTCACACATTTCTGCTTTTAATGGTACTGGACTTCTAGCCTTATACTTCATCAGAGGAAGTGTTCTATTCCATCATAAATCACACCCTGTCATGTCCATGACAGACAGATATAATTTGAATTTAAATACACTAGAACACTGGGCAAAGAATGACAGCTGGATTGTAACCTTACAAAATGTGTAACAGGAACTTTAATCTGGTCTTTTCCTAAGATGTTGCTAGCACAGAGAACATGGAGTAAATGGAGAGAGAAAATACAAATGGCTAGGAACAGCAGGTAAAGAAATAGAATAAAGATTTATTTACAAGAAGTATGATAATGCAGGGACTGAAAAGCAAACACAATCCTACCCATTATACAGCTAGGACAATAATACAACCAAGACACACTAAATACCGTATTTTCAACTTCTTTTCTGCTTTACTGCTGTATAAATGCAATGTGCACCACACATACAGACACTATGGTCTAAATATACGACTGTCTTCACAGAACGTAGGTGTGTCCTTCCCTTCCTATCCCATCACCTTTTGGAGCAACGGAAGAACATCTTTTTCTTTAAACAAAATGCAAAGTTATAGTCTGACCAGTTTAACAGATACCTCCATAAATTAAGAAAGCATGAACCATCACGAAGCACAAGAACACAAAAGCACAATGCCAAGTGGGAAGAGAAAAATGAATAGGGATATTTATTACAATCTAATAGACCAAAGCTGCTCTTTATCTAACTGCTAATAAGCTTCTGAGCTCTTCTCCTGTTGATAATCAGCAGAGTTGCTCATACACCTTGTTTATGTATACAGTATAATAATCTACATGGGTTACATTTGTATATGAAGGCTGGTTATTGGCATTTACAAATTCAGTCAGTTTTCTCAACCCATTTGATAATCACAAGAGTACATGTGCCCATAACAGTAGTTATTTATGGTACTAGCACTAAAAAGCAATCTCATCAGAACTTGGAGCAGAGGGCAAGCACTGAAGATGCTCTATCCACAAGAGAGCTGATAATTCATAAATCAATTACAGATAGATATCTACTTCTGAAAACCTCCATATGGGGGGGAACAAATGTCAACATCTTCTAGAATCAGTGCTTTCCAAAACTGAAGGTACTAAGACAGAGTTTTGAAAAACTTGGTCAAGAATAGAGTTGCTCAGAAAGCACTGGGAAAATATTACAACAAAAATATCTTTTTTTTGTCATAAATAAAAAAAAAAAAACACAAAACACAAAGCTTTTCAGTTTGCAGCTGAAAGTCCAGTACGTCAGTGAAAAAATGACCCACCCACCCAGCTACCCCTCTTCGAATAAAGACAGTGCATGCAAAATTTAAGATAAAACTCCATAGCAAATGCTTTAGGTATTTTTACAGTCCTGTAGTTTTGGAAATGTCTAATAAGCATGAATGGGCTAATACACATACTTAATCACACATGAATTGGATGTCTAAAGTTAAAAAGAAACAAACACTAGCATCTACACGGTTTGAAAAAAATTTCAAGCTATACATATCTTTATATAGGAGAATATTTTCACGCTGAGCAATTGTTTATTGCACACATATAATTCTTCTCCTCACATATTGTAGTAGACTGTCTTCCTCACTCCTCTTATAATATATGGAACTGATAGATCTGTTTATGTATGTGTAAATTTCTACCTAAAATCATAAGAAGTGTATAGGTTTTAATTTAACAACCTGTTTTTTTTAAAGCTTTCCTCTTCCTCTCCTTGTGTCCTACAGTCTGAAATGTATATCATCTTTTTAATGTAGTCTCATCAGAAACCATCAAGCCATGACAACAAACCATTATTAATAGCATCAAGGGGCAGAATAAGCAGCAAGGTAGAGGCAGACAGGAAGACAGCTGAAGACAGTTCTAGCAACTGAATGCTGAGCCCACCTTGACCCACTTGATTCCTCTACCCTGTGCACGATGCATTTGCAATGTCTGCACTCAGCAGCTGTGTCACTAGGAAAAAAGTATTTGATGTAACAGATTTCTCTGTTCTCCTTAACATACACAATAAGAAGTTACACACCTACATTACACAAGCAAATGCAGGCAGAATTTGGCCTATTACAATTACTAAAAACAGAAATACCTCCACACAACGTGCATCTTTACTCCTGTCATCTGTCCTTTGTGCAGTCTGTCAAATTGAAAGAAGGCCATGCTCCTTTACTAAAAAGCTCAGATTATGGTGAGTAAATGTCCTGAATTGTTTTATGTAGGATTGTGTAAATACATCTGTTTGCATATCTGGAGCTGTACATGTCAGAGGCCTAGTCCAGTACCCATTTAAGAAGAAATGTAAAAACAAAGTTCAATAGGTTCAGGATTGGGACTTCACTTATTATACAAAGCAATACAGTATGAAATGTGATGAGTAAAGCTTACAAGAATACACTAATGTAGCCAAAAACATTCAGAAACAACATGTTTTTGAAATAGTACAAATACAATATTTCTAAGAGGGTCAGGGGAAAAACATGAAAAGGAGGAGAATGTTACTCTTTCCATAACTTTGAAACTCCTGAGGGAATCAAAAGCAATGATTTATAAAAATAAAAAAATAAAGCTAAACCATTGCCTATTCCTTGGTAAGTACTGTCATTGTTTATTACCATTGATTTGGTAATATACTTTGGTAATCAAACATTTTTGCCTGCTGTTCTCTGTAACGCCTTACAGCAGCCACTGCCAGAGCAGCAAGCTTCAGCAGCAATGGGAAAGGAAATTGGAATTCAGGAATTGGAAGGCTGCTTGTGTTTTTTAATTCCTTCATTAAGAAAGGCTGGGACACCGTAGATCAATGGACCTAAGAAAACAGAATCTATGGAGAAAAACTTGAAGTCAAGTGCAGGTACTTGAGAACACTCACTGTGGCTTGGAGACTGACTGATTGGCTTCTACTTCCCATGCCTACAACATAAATGAATTGCAACAGAAATAAATTCACAAGACAACAAATTTCCATTTCTGCTGATTGTTCTACAGCTTCTGTTCTCAAGCTGTAGACTGGCATGCATGGGTGATGATGGAAAATAAGGAAAATAAATAGAAACAATAATTCTTAAACAGGTCCTAACAAAATCAAAGACATATGGTGTATATCTATCCTCTGTGAATACACAGTACATTTTCATAACATCTCAGAGAGCTGGTCCTATGATGCCTTATATTTTCTTCCAGTTTTTCAATGTGTTGTTGAAACGAAAGTGTACTCTCTGGCACAAGACGGTTGGTGAAATTAGGGGCCTCAGAAATAATGCAGGAGAGGCTAACCCACTGTATAGCTTTTTGTTGAGTAAAATAGAAAGTACAGATCATTTGTTTCCAAGTAGTGAAAGGTGTTGCATATTCAAAAATTTTTAAAAAAAACCCTTTTCTGCAACCTTTTGCCTTTCTAACTTTTTGTTGACAAATAAAGCATTTCAAGTTTTTTAGCACAAAAAAAACCTTACGTCTGTATTAACTTCCAATATAAACAATTTTGGTTTGTATAGGTTTCACTTTTCATGTCAGATTCCCAACTTTATTTCATTTATATTTTCAGAACCCAAAAGGATTTCATCTGTTGCTTTCCACTGAGAAGTCTTCTTATCGTTACAGTGTCAGCTTTAGTAAACCACAGACTCACAGGCTTCCCACTTCCACAGTAAAAGGATGATGAAGCCTTGGAAGAAGGTGGACCAGATGGGGGACACAAACCAGTCTCAACTTTTCCTTAGTTCTATGCAAAAAAAAAAGCTAATTATCCTCACAAGATTTCCAATAAAATAAATGATGCATCTTTTTAAAGCTAGGCTGTCAGTTTGGAATTACATCTTCATGTTTTTTTCCTGGATTAAAGTGTAAGTAAGTCCCCAGTAATTTTCCATTTTTCTTGTTCATTGTGGCATGGGATTTTTTGTTTGTTTGTTTTTCAGTTTTATCTATATTTTCCTCTCTACCCTCAACCTGATCCCTCCCTCTGTCTTATTTCTCTGCCACTTTTCCTTCTGGCCTCTATGCAAAAGCAGCAGCTTTTTCCTCCCACAGTGGATCTTGTTGTTCAGAGACAAGCATGGGTGTCTATAAGACAAGAAAAATAAATGTTTTAGTGGATGAGTTCCATTATCTGCTAAATGGTCCTTGAAAGTAAATGAGGAGTCTTCAGGCTGGCTCATTCTCCTTAAAAGTAAAATCATCTATAGAATTTTTATACCTGTTCAAAAACAAATTTGATTTTATGACCTGCATTCTTTTCAGCTCCTTGAATTAAGTTTACAGAAAATTTCATTGCTTCTTTTCCACTGTAGTAAATTGCCACTTTAGCATTATAAAAATAGGTTTTTTCTCTTTATTGCAGTAAACTACTGTAAATTGTTTCCTGTACATTCTGATGTACTACACTAATGAGAGAAAGCATGAGGGTGTGTGTATCTTCCTTTGGATCAGAATAAATGAGCACTGTTCCAAATAATCAGTCGACATTCTCATTCATAGGCTCTTCTTTTTCACTAATTAAACATGCTCTAATACATCTGTACAGATGGAAAATGAGCCAATTGACCAGGACCATGCCAGACAGCTTTTGAATGTCTCCAAGGATGGAGACTCCACAACCTCCCTGGGCAATCAGTGCCAGTGCTGGATCACCCTCACAGTGAAAAAGTGTTTGCTGCCATTCAGAGGGAACCTTCTGTCTTTCAGTGTGCCCATTGCCTCTGGTCCTGTCACTGAGCACACACTGAAAATACTCTGGCTCCATCCTCCTTGTACCCTCCCTTCAGGTATTTATTAATAAAATTCCCCCCGGAGCCTTCTTTTCTCGAGGCTGAACAGTCCTAGCTCTCTCAACATTTCCTCATATGTGAGATGCTCCAGTCCCTTAACTATCTTCGTGGCCCTCTGCTAGGCTCTCTCCAGTATGTCCATGTCTCTTTTGTACTGGGGGAACCCAGAACTGGACCCAGCACACCAGGAGTGACCTCACCAGGGTTGAGGAGAGACGAAGGATCACCTCCGTTGACCTGCTGGCCACACTCCTCCTTGGGGAGCCCAGAATACTATTTGCTCTGCAAGGGCACATTGCTGGCTCATGTCCAAGTTGGTGTCCACCAGGACACACAGGTCCTTTTCTGCAAAGCTTCTTCCCAGCGAGTCAGCCTCAGCATATACTGATGTCTGGGGTTGTTCTTCCCCAAAGGCAGTACTACCCAGAGCAGTATCCTACTAGTGATACACGTTGGAAACAATTACTGTCTTCTGTAAACAAATACAAATATTTATTTGTGTGTGTGTGTATATATGTACATAACATTTATTACTAATTTTATTTATTTCAAATATATGTATTGTGTACATGTATACGTTGTATACATTAAATAACTTGTATTTCTTACAGATGCAATAAATTATGCCTGCACATAAAGATGTGTAAAAGACAGCAGAACAGTCGCATCTCCTCCCAAGGAAATTTATTTTTAATTCTTTACCTTTAATGATATTTGATCCACTATGACAGCAAAGAGAAATGAACTCCAGAAATATTTTTAATGAAATCCAAGAAAATACTCAACTTCATGAAGGTATGATTGACAGTACACACAGAGGCAGCTGAACTCTACTTGATGCAATGGTACCTTGCCTTCACTTTGGTGGCAGGCAGACCTTAACATCAGACTCCCAGAAGCCTTCTCACCAGCACATCACAGTTTTATCAGGAGTTCAGCTGAGAATAAAGGAATCACATTAATATTTTTTTAAACAGCATGTAACATACACTTCGCGTGTCCAGTGACATAAGCATCCCCTCAGTATCTTGGGTGAGGCTGGTCTGTATTTTTTGTTCTGTATTTATCATTCATGTAACAAGATGATATAACTTGCCTGAGGCTAGACCAGACTTAAACTCAGACTCTGGTATTCCTGTTTCTTTGGCCAGTTTCCAAATCACATCCTCAGGCAGGAAATGTGAAATCAAACTATAAGGCTGCCTCTTTTTTTTTTTGTTTGTTTTCAGGCTTCCATCTCACTACTCTTGCAAAATATAACAAGAATACAAGAATGCCCTTCCTGGGTCATCGCACAAAGCCTTCTAGCCCCATGCCCTATCCCAGCAACAGCTAGGACCAAAACTGCAAGAAAAGCACAGAAAGGCAAGTATATACACATACTGATACATATTTCTGCACATACTCTCTCAGCTTCCAGCAACATGGTTCTCATAAGCCAGAGGTGACATCTTGGGGTTAATGTCTTCTTTTTGTTTTGGGTATCTTTACTATTCTCCCTTTACCTCTTTTACATACTCCATTTCTTTCTCCTCTTTCCATTCTTTCCTTCCTCCCCTCCCCCAATTATAATCTTACTCCTCTTTTCCTAGATTACTAAAAGTGAAATATCTGCAGCAGCTTCACTCCTGCCTCCTTTACTACATCACTCTTCAGATAAAGCCTTTTCTTCTACTTCACGCAGCCCCTTGTGTCCCATGTTCTACAATCAAGGGGAGCAAGAGCATCAGCACTTTTCCCCCATTTACTTAAAAGGAACTCTCATTTTACGACAGCTGTCATGCCTCTTGACAAGTTATATTGGGATGGGACAGGTGGTGTTCACTACTTGTTTGGAAATGTGAATGGGTAGAAGTTTTAATAGACTTCAGGGCCATTTCAACATCTCTAGTTCAGTCGAATGGATTCCCATATTTTTTAACTTCGCCCCTTCAGTAAAACAGATAGCAGCATGTCAAACTCAGCTACTCTTTTGACAAAAAAAAAAAAAAAAGAGTGGGGCAAAAAGACATTTCTAATAACTTTTAAAAAACATTTACCTCCCCTTTCACTAATAGCCCTGTTCTAGCAATAATTTCTCAAGTTTTCCTTGGTATTTATCTCCAAATTTTCCTCACACTCAGATTAAATATTCCACTTTTAACAAAGAAACAGAAGATTTACTAACATGAAATATTTAAAATCATAGAATCATAGAATCATTTTGGTTGGAAAGGACCTTTAAGATCATCAAGTTCAACCGTTAACCTAGCACTGCCACATCCACCACAAAACCATGTCCCTAAGCACCACATTAACCCGTCTTTTGAATACCTCCAGGGATGGTGACTCCACCACTTCCCTGGGAAGCCTGTGCCAATGCTTAACAACCCTTTCAGTGAAGAAATTTTTCCTCCTATCCAATCTAAACCTCCCCTGGTGCAACTTGAGGCCATTTCCTCTTCTCCTATCATTTGTTGCTTGTGATAAGATGAGGAGAAGGAACACGCCTCCAAAAATCCAATGTGAATCAAAGTGAAGACGCTTATTTAAGCATAAGCTGCCCCTTTTATACATTTTGTACTTTCCCTGGCTGTAAGCATGTGCATTGCTATTCGTTAATATTACTAAACATACTCTTCTTTGATGTGTTGATTGGTCACTGCTCTACCACTGGTCCTTCCTTAATTGGCTCCATCAGTTCTTGTTTCTTCTCCTCCGTGTTCGGTTCCCACCGGCTACTCCCTCAATTCTTGTTTGCTCAGCTGCTGTTTTTCCTCATCTCTCCAAGGTCGGCTTGTTGACACTAGCTACATGAATCTTCTCACGCAGCTAGGCCCTCACTCCATACTCTCATACCTCTGGCTCATTACATGACCATTCTGCTCCAAAAACCCCTCTACAATTCCCCCTTTCTTTTCTTGAGCCAGAAAGGCCGTGTTTATTGTCCGCTGCAGGGCCCTTTGCAAGCAGAAGAATAAACACGGTAATATAAGGATGATAATACAAATCACAAACAATCCCATCAATAGCATTTTAATCAATCCGACCAGCCACCCTCCAATTCCCAAATTACCCAACCAGTCATCCAGGAACCCATGCTGTTCCCGTATTTTCTGTGTGGCATCCATGAGCTCTTTGATCTGCTTATGAATTGACCTGGAATGATCGTTCAGATCCATGCAACACATCCCATCAAACTCCTGACATCCGTGACCGTGCACGAATAATAAAAAATCTATAGCAGCTCTATTTTGTAAGGTAGCATGTCGGATGCTATCTACATCATTGGCTAATGTTCCTAAAATTCTAGAAGTTTGATCAGCTTTTTTGCAACCCAGCAAGCTAAATTTCACAATTGTGTTAGTCCTTGTGCAGCAGCAACACCCGGTGCAAAAATAGAAGAAAGAACTACTTTGGTCCTAGACCATAGTTCTACCTCATCTTTACATTCTTTCCCTAAGGTATTGACACTTCTTTTAATCTTGTGTAGGTTAGTGTGGTTTAATATGACCTTTCGTGTAGGCATTAGTAAGCTTAATTTACCTATGGTACACGGACCTCCCAGTTTTTTACTGGGCAGCCCTGGCCAAGCCCTATCTCCACAAATTAGGAATAAACCTTCTGGTAATTTTCTAGGCATGGCCAAATCCGGTGCTGGCTCTGTTCGACTGCGCCCTACGTTTGCACACCAGATAGATTCATTTTGCCACAATGGATTACTGGGTGTGACATTTTGTAATCTCTTTATGTTGTTCTGATAAATGTTTGATCCCTCTGTGTAATTGAAAAACACACAGGATTCTGCCTCTAAAGTTCCTAGGATGTCAAGTTCTTGGGGCTCTAAGGGACTGACAGGCAAGCTATCGTCCCATAAATCCCAATGTTCGCCACATTTCATTGCATTCTCACAGAGGCTCTGTTTCAGCACATGCAACCCTGCCACTATCTCCTTACTTTCAGATCTGTTTAAGGGGACCCCCACTAGAAATGTATGAAAGGGTTGTTCAGGCTGAGCTAAGGAGGCACAAAACTGCGTCTGGTTCAAGCTCCGCATCAGAGTCACCCAAACGTTGTGACTCCCCTTCCACGGTGTAGGTGGAAGGACTATCGGTTGATGACCTTTTGTCAGGTCCAGGATCCAAAGCAGGCTTAACACAGAAAAAACAACCCCTTGCTTCATCATGGCTGCACCTTTTGCTCCCTTTTCTATACCTCCCACGCAAACCTTTTTTCACACTTCCCGCAGTCAGGGCACTGTATCTCTCGAGAGGTCAGTGTTCCGTGGCAGATCCTGAGTTGGCTCCTGTAGTTCAGGTTGTTTTTGTAGCCACGGCTTCACCCACTTAGCTGGTACACATTTGGCTCCTGTATCTGTAACGACACATGCATACCCTCGACCCAACATTATTAATTTCATTGGACCTTCCCACACACCAGTCACCCCATTTTTTACCGTCACTTTGGCTTGTTCCTGTTCTTTCTGAAAAGCCTCCATACCTCCCTTTAATCCTGCACCATGTTTTACCGCTGGAGGTACAGAGTAGTCCTGTGGCAAGCGTAAAAAGTTTAGTACATAAAGCGCTTTACACAACCTGTCAGGAGGAGATAGCCCTGTCTCTCCCCCTTTTTGTTTTTGTAAAAGGTATTTCAGAGTTTGATTCATGTGCTCCACAATAGCTTGTCCCGTTGGTGAATGTGGGACACCTGTTACACGCGTTATACCCCACAGCTGGAAAAAGTCCTGTGTGGCACGTGCCACATAGGCTGGGCCATTGTCCATTTTAATCGTCTGTGGAATGCCCAGGGCTGCAATAGCAGAACGCATGTGTCATTGAACGTGTTTGCTGGATTCGCCTGTTTGTGCTGTAGCCCAGGTAGCAAGGGAGAAACAGTCAACACTCACATGGACATATTTCAGCCGTCCAAATTCGGGGATGTGTGTTACATCCATTTGCCATATCTCCAACGGTCCAGTACTGCGGGGGTTGACACCAGGTGCTAAACCACCCCCAAGATGTTGACAGTCTGGACAGGACTGGACTATCCCATGTGCATCTGCACTGCGCAGCCCAAACTGACGCCGCAGTACCTTAGCAGATTGATGGAAAAAGGCATGGGATCGTTGTGCTTGAGCGAAGCGATCAATTGAAGGCGCAGCCCAGGCAAGTGCGACAAGTTTGTCTGCCCGAGCATTGCCTTCAGCTAAGACTTCCAGGAGTCCTGTGTGACTAATATGTGTGATGAAATATGGATGCAGTCGCTCTGTCAGCAAAAGCCATAATTCATGAAAAAGTTGGTATAGTTGTTCATTAGCTATCTCTTTGAGCAGAGCACGCTCCATCCTCTGGACAATCCCTACGACATATAAAGAGTCACATACCACATTAACAGGTGCTGTGTTCCATTGGCGGAAGACCTCCACCACAGCTCGCAATTCTAATTGTTGTGTAGATCCTTGAATGTCACATAAAATTACATCATGCCACTTCCCATTGTCTAACCATGTTAGTGCTGCTTTTTGAGCTTTGCCTCCAGCATCTGTAAAAACGGTGACACCACTGACCGGACGTTCTGACCTTTTTGGTAATTCTTCCCATTGACCCAATTGCAGCACAGAGAAGTATTTGTGAGGGGGTAGATGTACCTTCAACTCGCCCCTATAACCCAATAACGCAACTTGTAATGGTATGGAATTTTGTAATGCCCATTGTAGATATTCTGCAACCAGTGGAATAACCAAAAAAGCAGGTTCGACGCCTGCTATCTCTACAACCCTCTGCCTTCCTTTCATTAGAAGTTGTGCTATGGCCTCTACTTTCGTAGTGATGGTACGTTTTGGTTGCATAGGCAAAAAGATTCATTCCAGCACATGTAGAGGATCCTTGTCAGTCACCCACTGCATAATTAATGCCAGGGGGTGGCGATCGTGATTGATAACCAATACTCCAATACTGTAATCTGGGTCCCAACGGTGAGTGTATGCCATAGCTATTTTGGTACTCAGGTGTTTCAATGCCTGCTCAGCTTCCTGTGTCAATGTGCGGGGGGCATCTGCACCGCCTCGTCCCTTTAGCAATTGCATCAAAGGTGCCAATTCAGCATTGGTGAGACCACACTGGGTTCGTACCCAATTGAGGTCTTCCAACAGTTTTTGTACATCATTTAAGGTACTGATATTCACACGAATTTCTAGTTTTTGGGGTCTAACAGTTGTTTTAGTAATTTCCCACCCAAGGTACTTCCAATTTTCCTCCTGTTGTACCTTTTCTGGGGCTATTTGCAATCCACCTTTTGCTAGTTCAGTTTGCAGTGTATTAATCAATTGTTTTTTATCCAATAGTTTCCCTGCTATTAGAATGTCATCCATATAATGGTATATAATCAAATTTGGAAAATTCCTTCGCACAGGAGCAAGTGCCCAGGCCACATACATTTGACACATTGTCGGTGAATTTTTCATTCCCTGTGGTAACACAATCCAATGATAGCGTTTCATAGGTGCAGCTTTGTTCACTGATGGCACCGAAAAAGCAAATTTCTGATAGTCATCAGGGTGCAAAGGGATGGTGAAGAAACAATCTTTTAAGTCAATGATTAAAATGTCCCAATCTTTAGGGATCATATTGGGGGATGGGAGCCCTGGTTGTAGGGTTCCCATATCATCCATGACCTCATTGATTTTTCGAAGGTCATGTAACAAACGCCATTTGCCACTTTTTTTCGGAATAGTAAATATTGGGGTGTTCCATGGGCTTGTTGTGGGCTCAATATGACCTTTTTCCAGTTGCTCCTGTACCAAGCTTTCAAGGTGGGTGATTTTTTCTGCAGACAGCGGCCATTGATCAACCCAAACTGGGGTTTCTGTTTTCCAGGTTAGTTTTAGGATTGGTCGCCCTTCATCAATGGCCGCCTCTAAAAACCCTCACTGTTAGTTACCCAACGTGCCCCTAATTGACTTAATGCATCTCTCCCCAGTAAACAAATGGGGACAGGCATCACATATGGTCTTACTGTACAGGTACTCCCATCCTGCAATTTGCAACAAATCACATTTGTACTGATTTTAGTGGTCTGTATTCCCCCGACCCCCAAAATGGGCGTAGGGGGGATTTCCAATGGCCACGAATGAGGCCACGCTGATTGACTGATTATTGTAACGTCTGCTCCAGTATCAATCAGCATAATTACCACGCAAGTTTTCCCACCAGGTTCTTTTAGTGTTACCCGTTCTGTTGGTTTTGCCTTACTGATATCCATTGCCAGATAAATGTCAGCCTGGCTTGTTGATCCAAAACCCCCAGCCCCTCTTATCTGATTCCCAGCTGTGGGCACAGCTGATTTAAAGGGGACCAGTTGTCCAATTTTTTCTCCTTTGGGTATACGAATTGGTGGCAGGGGGGTCCATACCGTAATAGATATGACCCCTGTAAAATCGGCATCGATTATACCGGGTAAAACGAAAAGACCTTTTCGGGTCGTAGAGGATCGCCCGATAAGTAAGGCACTCAACCCGTGACCCAGTGGGCCTTTCATATCAGTGGGTATACATTGTACTTGCGGGTCTATCAGAGTCACCTCTACTGCTGTGGCAATGTCCACCCCAGCACTCCCTCTTGTGGCGGCGGCGACGCCATCCAGGCAGCCCGGGTGGAAGACCTGTTTTGTGTCATCACGCTGGGTCTCCTGGCGCTCGCCCCCCCGTTTCCCAGCCGAGTTCCCTGCTTAGTGAATCTAGATCGGCATTCATCTGCACGGTGACCGTATTTCCGGCAGCGATTGCAGGTCCCTGCAAACTCGTGACTTTTTACTCGGCATTGAGCCTTAAGGTGTCCCGGTTTGCCACAGTTGTAACATTTTGGTCCCTGATCGCCTCTCCCTGATCGTACTAGAGGTTTCACCGCAGCCGCAAAGGCTGACGCCATGTATCCTGCTGTTTCTTCCGTTGTTCCTACGCGCTCACACGCATCCATCATTTCTGCCGGGCTAGAATTTTTGGGTAATGTCTGTAAAATGCACTTACAAGTAGGATTAGCATTGTCGACTGCCAACGACATTAGCAACGCCTCTCGAGCTACTTCGGTCAGCGATGCCCTTTCCAATGCTTCACGCAATCTTTCTGAAAATGTCATATAAGGCTCAGATGGACCTTGCCTTATTTTTGTATAGGCAGGAATTACTTTCCCATCTTCTGGGAGGGTTTTAAAAGCCTCTCGGGCTAAGGTGGCAGTAAGTGCCAAGGCTTCTGGTCTAAGTCATGCCTGTCGTTGTGGATCACTAAACTGCCCTTCTCCCACCAGTTGGTCAAATGTTATCCCTAAAAGTGGATCATTATCTCCCCTCCCCAGGTTTTCCACCGCTGCAGCCTGTGCTGCGTCATGCCACCTTGTCTGCCACAAGAGTTCCTGCATCGGGATTAAAATCATCGCCATCAATTGCTTAAAATCAAAAGGTGTTAAAAGCGTAGACATAAAGATACTCTTTATAAATGTTTGGGTATAAGGTGCATGCAACCCATTTAGTTGTACCGCTTTCCGTGCCTCCTTAACAATCTCCCACTGTAATCCTACCCAGCACGGTGGTTCTCTCTGATTTCCCAAAATAACTGGGAAAGCTGTGGGCAGAATCTCCCCCTCCACTAGCGCATTCTGTATAACTCCTCGCCACCGTAATCGCGGATCGTCTCCTCCCCCGTCCCCCATGACAGAGTGCATACCAACATTCCCATCCATGTTTCTCATGCGGCTAGTCCCAGCCGCCTCAGCACCCCCCCCCAGCCCCCCTGGCCCCCCCGCGTAGGCGTTCCCTTTCTTCTTCTCTCCTCTGCTCCTCCTTATGTTGTCGCTCAGTTAAGGTCGTCTGTCTTTCCAGGTCTTGTAATTTTGCTAACAATTTTTCCGCCCAAGCCACCGGATCCTTAAATTTCCCTGGACCGCCGGCAGGCGATGGGGGAGATGACGGGGGCAGAGGGGGATATTCGTATTCGGCGCGATTTGCGAGACTGGCGGCTCACGGAGGCTTGAAGGTTGGGGGGGTGGGCTCGGGCTGATGCTCATCAACCTCCATTTCCTCTGGTTTAGGGGGCTCCCCTGTTGGTTTAGGGGGTATTTCAATTTTCTCCTGCTCTTCTGCTGGTGCGGAGGGGGTTGAAAAAACTGGTATTGGCGGCTGACCAAAACCACAAAGACCTCTTGCCCCAGGGTTAACCTCTGTTGGATGCAGAGCCGTAAAACCCCCTGCTGCAACAGCCCTCTCTGCTTTCATTTCTTGAAGAGCAGTAAGAACAGCCCTCCATGCAGTTGCCAGTTCTATTGCCTCCTTTTCCCCACTGCTTATCGCGTCCCATACACCCTTTCCAATATCTTCCCAAGTGTCCACCTTAAAAGCTCTCTGGGGGTCCGAAGGGAACCCATACTCTCGACACCAAACTAACAGTCTCCGGAGAAAATGCTCATCATATTTCACTCCTCTCTTAGAGAGGATATGTAGGAGAAGCCTTACTATCGCACTTTCTTCTTTAGAAATATTTTGGCCCATCTCCTTTTTCCCCCGGCTGCTCACCTCACTAAGTGTCCCGTTGCAACGTTCTTTTCTTTTCTTGCGAGTCGTCCTCCGTCTCGCCCCGGTCTTCAGACCTGCTGAGCCGTACTCCAGCCGGTGTACCTCCTTCTGGGCTATTCCCCGAACTTGCCGTCGATCAGCGTCTCATCAGGGTCACCATCTGAGGAGAAGGAACACGCCTCCACAAAATCCAATGTGAATCAAAGTGAAGACGCTTTATTAAGCATAAGCTGTCCCTTTTATACATTTTGTACTTTCCCTGGCTGTAAGCAAGTGCATTGCTATTCGTTAATATTACTAAACATACTCTTCTTTGATGTGTTGATTGGTCACTGCTCTACCACTGGTCCTTCCTTAATTGGCTCCATCAGTTCTTGTTTCTTCTCCTCCGTGTTCGGTTCCCACCGGCTACTCTCTCAATTCTTGTTTGCTCAGCTGCTGTTTTTCCTCATCTCTCCAAGGTCGGCTTGTTGACACTAGCTACATGAATCTTCTCACGCAGCTAGGCCTTCACTCTATACTCTCATACTTCTGGCTCATTACATGACCATTCTGCTCCAAAAACCCCTCTACAATAAGAGACCAACACCCACTTCGCTACAACCTCCTTTCATGTAATTGTAGAGAGCGATAAGGTCTCCCCTCAGCCTCCTTTTTCACCAGGCTAAACAACCCCAGTTGCTTCAGCAGCTCCTCATAAGACTTGTGCTCTAGACCCTTCACCAGCTTCATTGCCCTACTTTGGACATGCTCCAGCACCTCAATGTCTTTCTTGTAGTGAGGAGCCCAAAACTGAATACAGAATTCAAGGTGTGGCCTCACCAGAGCCAAGTACAGGGGGATGATCACTTCCCTAGTCCTGATGGCCACACTATTTCTGATACAAGCCAGGATGCTGTTGGCTGCCTAGGCCACCTGGGCACAACTGCTGGCTCATGTTCAGCCGGCTATCCATTCTTTCATGAAAGGGCATTTGTAGCTTTAACAAAGACTACTGCCTTTCCATTATATTTTCCTTTCTTGTATAATTTAAATGCTGACGGAAAGGAACTTCCTTCCTAGCAGAACACTACCTACCCCAAAATTTGTAAAGTTTCTGTCATGCTCAAACATGCACAAACACTTTCCCAAAAAGCGTGACCGTGCTAACAGCAAGGTGAATTTCAATAACAAGGTAAAATTACCCATTTAAACAAAAGTATTTCATTCTGCTCCATTACACAGCCACACCATGTTATTATGCATAAAATGTCCAGCTGATTATCACATATTGTAAAAGGAAAAGACTACCATATGGTCACAATCCATACAAAAGCACACAGGGAACCCCCAGTATTTACATATGGGTTTGCCCGATACACTGTATGGGTGTTATCTTACCTCATTTAAAGGAGCATTACTGCAAAAGATTACTCATTCTTGCATCAGGTAATAAGCTTGTAAATGGTTGTTTTTCAAAAGCTAGAATTAGCTCAAACTTATGTATGCATGACTTCTTTCACCACTAAATTATGACAGTATTTGTATGTAAAGTACAGCTATAATCATTAGAGCATAATAGTCTAATGTGGAAAAGCTTTTAGGAACAAGGTATTATTTAGACTGAGCCAGCAATATGTGTCATATTTGCATTTAAAAAGTGCCCCACAAAGTTATTCTAGGACTATATCCTGGATGTTGCTGCAAATTCTGTCTGTGCAGTTGAATGAATGACAGGAGGATTTACTACATACAAAGAAATATGTTTTGTACCTGAAGACTCTTACTCAATCAACCAACTGAAGGCTCTACAACTGGAGAACATTTTGTTCCCCTTAAACTGAACATAAACCAGCTCTAAATCACGGATTAAGATCTATATATGTAGCTTAATTAAATCTAAGGTCAAATCTAGGTCTTCAACTAAACAGTAAAAAAGGTTGTAGCACAGACTCAGAGTAGGAAGTGTTTTGCAGAGAAAGCACTAACCTAAAATTTGCCAGACATATCTTCAGAGGAAATTCTCAGCTCTCACTGACTTCATTGGATGTTGAAGGTTTTCATTCATTTTGGCAGTTAAGTGTTTTGTATGAAGTGTTTTGAAGTGTTTTGTGAGATTTATCATCTCACATGGTTAGCCCACTCTTAAATCCAGCACTCTCTTATATTATGAAAAAAATGCCTGAAACCAACCACCAAAAGTCAGAATTCACATTTTTTGTTCCTAAACAATCTAAGATGGTATACAATAGATGATAATATACTGCTGAAGATTTCAAGGAGTAATGTGTCACACAGAAGTCCTTAAACATGCCTCTCAAATCAGCTTTGATTCTTTCAAAATTTGGAATGAAATACAACTTCATTATTAAAAAAAAATGAAAAATCCTTCTGAATATGGAATTTGTATCTCTATCTTAATGGCTGACATTTATTCATATATGTTAGACTGTTTTTTCAAATTGAAAATACTTAGTTCTGGCTTGAATCCCATGGTGTCTATTCTTTAATTGATGGAGGACCAACAAATGCCATGACTTTATTTTTTTCTGATGGAGCCGAAAATTATTAGCAATCTGTTTCAGCTATGCAATTTTGTGTAGAAAGAATACAAAATACATTGCTCCCAGACAATTCCTATTATATCCAGTTAATTATACCAGGCATTGCTCTCCAGGTTTAAAAAACTCAGTATGTATGCACCTGATTATTTCCATAATTAAAACTCCTCAGGACCTTACTTCAAAAGGACAAAGACAGCTGGGAAAGACCAAAGAATAGAACTCACAAGCGAGATTTTCACCCCTCCAATCCTTTCAGCTGCATAAGCATGACACCGATACATCCCGTGTGATGAGATCCCACAGACTAGTTTTGTACTGCAGTCTCAATGCCTGCAAAAACTCACCAGGAGCCGCCGGCAAAGGCAAGAGACAATGGACCAGCTTTTCCCCTCAAAGCAGTGGCGTCCACATTCTTCCTCCCAGTGCCACAACCACTGATTGTCAGTCCAGTTCCCAAATGAGTCTGCTCTGTGATGCCAGAAGGAAATCCCAGCCTCCTCCACCTGCACAGAAGCCAAAGGAAATTTGCTCTGGTCCTTGTCTCCCCAGCATTCATGGCCTCACACTTTTTTCCTACATTCCAATGCCTCTATGCTTTCTGCACATGTGCCTATTAAACGCACATGTTAATAATACTAATTAACTAATTACTGGACTTGTTTGGCTGGGACATCAGACCAGCCTCACCTGCCAGAAAAGAGTCACTCAGAAATAGCAGCCATTACCAATACCGCCGCTATACAAATGGAAAGAAAAATCTGTCTGCAAGAAACATCAAGACAAAGCTGAACTAAGCTACAGTAATATTCTGGTTCAGAGTACCAGTGTAAATTTGAAACAAATCCCTTGCTGTTCCCACTTACTGTGCATTGATTCAGTACACTGGATGGATTGGGTGAACACGAATTAGATTCCCTCTACATGAAATCAAACTGGAAGCTCTGCTTCAGCAGTACACTAACCACTATCTATTCCCTAATACTGCATCAAATACATCATGATCATGTACGTGATGGGGACATTCAGTCCAGAGGACTGACAAGATTAAACCTAGTCCAAAGAAAAACCCTGAGTAGTGTATACCATAGATGTAGGGACCTCAGTTTCAGTTTATTGATCCTCTCCTACAGTGCAGAATTACATGCTGATGTAGACACAACAAAAGTCTCCCAACCCTCTGGCCAACAGCTCGATAAGTCCAAGCCTAGCAGACGCAATATGGCTGTCATGGAGTAGCCATACAAAACCCAGCTAAGGATCTGTCTAGTCCTGTACTCAGTCTCCAGCAATGGTCAGTAGAAGATGCCCAGGAAAGAGTCTGGGAACAAAGCAAGCAAGCAGGCATTGCTATTCCCTATGAATATTTTCCAATTTGCAGCTCAGTGTAATCTTGAGCCAAAAGCACGGTGTTTGTCGGTACAGGAATAATTCTTGTGATTCCTTCTTTTAGGAAATTATCTATTTGTTTTTCATAAATCCTAAATATCCACAATAAGCAAAGGGTTGTAGAAGTTACTTACAAGCTATGTGTAAGTTAAAGAACCACTGCCATTGATTTGTTATGAACATTACACCTGCATCATCTGATGCTTCCTATCCTTTCTGTGGGAAGCTATTTTACCTCTCTATGACCTTTATGATTTTATTAACCTTTACTATATAGGTCTTTTAATTTTCTTCAAGAAATAGATAACTGGAATTTTTCAAAGCACAGAGCAACACCACAATAAAGAAAAAGGAAACATATAGAACTGTGAGATACTTGACCTGACACAGATGCTGTCAGCTCCCAGACACCTCCTGGGTGTGAAAATGAATTTTCTGCCATTGGTAAAAGCTGTTATACTGCCCTGTTTTATATCACCAATGCAGTTTTTACTCCTTGGTTTCCCAGTCACAAGAGAGACTACAGCATTTCCCAGCTTCAGGTTGAATCCATTGGCATTCACAGGATAATGCTAACCTGCCACATTGAGGTAAAACTCCCATCTCTATCTGCAGATAGCTTTACTTTTTTTTTTTTTTTTTTTGTCCTGCTATGAGTCCTAATGTTGTTAATTAGAAACCAGAAAGCTCTTATTTAGGATGATTTTGAAGTGCATTGTATTAGACAAAAGAACTAGGAAAGTAGGCAGAAGGAAGTGAATGCGAAATTTGTTTGCAGTTTACAGATAGATTCCATAAATACTTCTGAAATCTCTTCCTTACTTTGCCCTTTTTTCTACATCCTAGGGATGACTGTACATTGTCAAGAAATGTTGTTACTTTTGTTATCTGTTTCTCTCTCCAAATCATTAATAAAGATATTGAACATCGGCATTCTCATACTTATCTCAAGGGAAGCCACATTGTGTATTGTTGCTTTTGTTTTCGCTTTGGTGAGAGACATAAGCAGCCTACTCAGTTTAGATCCCCTTTTACCCATCCAACATCAGGCACTCTCACTGCTTCTGCTTGCCAGGCTGCAATTGTTATTAGTAGCTCCTCAACCATTTCTCAAGGTCTGGCAGTGACTGAGGCTTTGAAATGCTGTATAGGCTGGGGGGGCTGAAATTTCATATGGGATACAGAGAGAATTCTGGTCTACACTCAATTTGCACAGCATGAAGTTCTCTCTTCACTAAAGTGGTGTTTGAACACAGTTGTGGGATGTGTCCAAGTGGTCTTTCTTTCTTTCCCGCCCCCCCCCCCCCCAAAGCTGAAATTCATTTTTTAATTTCTTTGGCCTTGAATTTGATAAAGATCAGGACACTGGGAAAAGGGGAAGTCGCTCCAAAACATACCGGGCTGGGAACTGGTATATTGTAAAAACAACAGCAACCAACTATGATTAGATATGTATATACCTGAAAGTCCTCAAAAGTTCTGAGAGTTTTGAGGGCTGTGGGTTTTTTTAAGGCTTGTTTATTAGTTTCCAAGCAAGGAGGTATGCTTTCACAGAAACATGTCTCTACTGATGATCAAATTGCTAAAGAAAAATTGTACTGGCATCTTATGTTTAAAATATAAAAAAGTCATCTCTGTAGATAAAGAGAGCCAGCAACAATAGCTGGAAGTCATCCAATGTTCCAAAGAAATAAAGTTTCTTCCTGGGTCTAAAGAAGCCTTTGCCATACTTTAATTCTAAAAACTGCCATATTAAGAATTTTGGATCTACTGACATTCGTCTGCTTATCAGTTTCACCTTAACCTCTAGACAGATCTGGTCAAAAAAGTTTTATCTCCTGACAACTGTCTTTTCTCTCTCCCTTCACGGCACTCCCAGGATTCAAATAAGCCGTAAGAGGACTTCGTGAAGACATACTGTGATTTATCTAACACTTACCTAGGTAGCTGCATGACCCTAATGCGCTAATGCATCTCACTCTAACAGCTTCTGAGGGTAATAGCAAAGTGTTAACTCCACATGAGGAACTGAGAAACTAGGCACAGGGCAGGAGGTGAAAAGAACCCAGCCCTATTCCCACATCTCTAGTTAAGCTAATACCCAAGTAAAATGAAATAACATACAATAAAAATAAAATTTTTAAAAAAACAGTTAAGCCAATGGAAAAGAACAGAGACAGTTCAGTTCAATTTTTAAAGTCATCTTCAGGGAGCAAAACTAATGGGTACAAAGGCACTCACTGCTCTTTACAGCTGAATGATAAGATCCCTTTCTTGGGTAACAGGCTAAAACAAACCCTCTGAACACAAATAATTGTGAACTCATTGGGAAGAATTCATAGAAGGGAAAGTTATGTCCTCAATGCAAAGTAGTCAAAGAGTAAATGCACGCAGACAATGCTACCTTGCAGAAAAGCTAAATTTAAATATTTATGTATTCTGATAAAGAACTCTTTCAAGTACTGAGCTCTGTGCCAAAGGTCAAAGTTCCTAAACAAGTCAAGAGCAAGTTCTCACAACATCCAACAATTTACTTAATCTGATATAATTTGGTTATTTAGTTATTTACCATAGATCTATGATCTAGCATTTAATCAACTTCTGTATTAAAAAGCTAGCTCAAAGGATAAAAAATAATTCTGCCCCCAAAAGACAGCATGGAGAGAAAACAGAGTCTCCAAGAAGGCGCTGGGAGTGAAACCAATGCCACAGATCCAGCCACTACAGTAGGTCCGATGCTTCTGGAAGATGATTTTTCTGCATCCAGTAATCCGGCCCAGATTAGCAGTGGTACAGAGCCTGCTGCCCTGGAACTGAGCCAGCAGAAAAGGACAAGAGCCAAAGCCTCCCCTTTTCCTTACCTGTAACGGGAAATCTGATCAGCATATTGGGCATTATAAGAGTCCCTGCTATTTGTGCTGGCATTTAGCAAAGCTATCTCAGAAATATCTTGTGCTATACTCACACTTTGTGGATTTGTATAAATACAGATTACAGTCTGATACTTATTGGCACTTATTTCACTCACTGTTATTAGTAATTAAGTAAATTGTTGGACATTTTCTTCCTAGTTTTACCAAACATCACTGAAAATGTTCCTTTTTATTCTACTTGTAGCTAGAGACAGGCTGTATCTCTTGATCTGGGAACATCCGACGGCTACCTATCTGGCAACACACTTTCAATTACCTTTTGTTCACAGCTTTAGTTCAGGCAGACAAAAAGAAAAACACTGCCATATATTGTTTGGTGGGGAAGTAATAATGGATTCCCAAATGAAAATAGGGGTTCAGAGACTTCAAATCGTAACACCTTATACATTACTCACTATAAAATCTATTGCTTCTGGAAATGTACTATTTGGAGCTATCTCCTTCCTACCAATTAGTTTTAAATAACATAATAATCCTGCAAATAACTATAAGGTTCTGTTACTAAACAGAAACATGCTCGTTAAGGTTACATGAACTAAAATTACCAAAATATTGCCCAAGTACAACCTCTAGCTTTCCATAACCACCACTATGAAGGCTGGACCAAACCTGTGAGGTGATAGTATTAAAACAGACTTCCCTAGAAAATAAATTCCTTAGGGAGCATATAATCATCAGCCCTTTACATGAAAAATAAACCCCCACTGCCGCATCACCTAGCATCATCTTAACCATTCTACATCATTCTTAAACAAGTACAAATGCAGAGATAAACCTATCTAATCCAACACATACCTCATTTCACTCTCAGGATATTTCCAATTCAGCACACAAAATACTAGCTAGGCTAAGAAGATTTTTGGAAAAAACGATACATGGGAGAAGGACATATTTCTTAGGAGTGAAAACAAACCCAGTGGCCAATTTGGAAACCTTAGACAAGCAAAACCTCCAGTGGCTTTCAGTAGTGTTTTGCTGCATAGAAACAAAATAGTCTGACTTTAATGCGTGCTGAGCACGTCTGCCAAGGTGCTGAGTGCAGCCAATTACAGTCAGGTCGCCTGCCAAAGTCACTCTTGATTCTGATATAGAAAAGGTTGGCTCAGGTCATGTGCATGCCTACTTCCAGCCCAGCTGGGGAATACTTGAACTCATTAGTGTACCACAGATACAAGTTCTTTCAGCATAGCAGCTTTAACTACATAATGCACAGCTCTATGTGGCAGTTGTATTTGTCCAGAAGATAAGCATTAATTCTTCACACTTTCATTTTGTACTCAATTATCACATCTTATTTGTAGGACGTAGTCTCTGGATTTATATGTTAGCATGCTGTAAGCATTGAAATAACAATGGTCCCATTACCACCTAAATGATATCATCAAACTCTCCTCCATACTCTTGTTGCCTTTACTGAGAACTGTGACACAGGTTGCAGCTGCACTACTTACTGGGGGTTGGGTTTGTTGGTTGGTTTGTTGGGGTTTTTTTCCTTCCCAAAGTCACTGTTACTTTGGAAAAGCACAACATAAAATGCAAACCAGTTTCAATACAGTTTTAACAGTGCATGGCATAAAACCTGTTCCAGTTAAACTGCTTAGATACATGTGTTTGTGTAATGTCTCTTCAGGCAGCACTAGCACTGACAGATGGTAAGCCTGACACACAGCGCAGTGAGCAAAAACTCAGCTTTGCCAAGAGGAGGGAAGGAATAAGTGAGAGGGGAGGGAACTGAAATACAACTTGTTAGCTCTGGAAGGCAAGTGATATCTTTTCCCATCTCAGATTAATTGTTTCATTATTAGGAATCTCTGGTGAATTGATTTAGAGTTCATACCCTAGGGTACCCATTCATATTTACATGGTTTAATGCACATTATTAAAGCTACCTGCTAGCTTTTAATAGCAGTGTTTTATTTTAATACAAACCATGAAAACCAGTTGTATAAGGAACAAAAAATACTTTTTATAAATTGCACAGAAATGTTATATCCTTATTTTAATAATCAAACTGGACTCATTTCTCTGTGTCCTCAGAGACCACAGCAATGCTCAGCGTACACATGTCAATCTGTAAGCAATGTTGGAAGACAACCATCCCTGCAAATAAATTCTTCCTCACTGTGCCATCAGACAGACTGCATATTCTGCAGCTGCTAATGTCCCCAGATGTCTGATGTTAATCTACCATGTACCTCAGAGAGACTTTAAGGAAATCAGTACCTACGTCCTCAGTAGGCAAAAACCTTCAAAGCACTGCCATCATTTAGTATGTTTAAGTTGCTTGGTATCACAGGTAACAGTAAATTTAACTTCCTTAAGAGGGAATAGTAGTCTCTTTTTTTTTTTTTTCCTTAATGGCACTTGTCACACAGCAGAGAGCAGGGATTAGTGCAAGTAGCAGCCATGGTACAATCCTAAGGGTTTAAAGAACATTTTTTACATTCAAATGCTTTACGAATCTGATCTAATAAAGTCCCCACATCGAAGAAAGGAAGCAGCATTATAGATACATAGAAAAAAGTCAAAAATTTTAAGGCAAACAGATTAAATGATATCGCAGACACTATATTAAGACTGTGAGTCAATACTACTGACTTCCAGTCCTGTGGTGTATTACTGTTTTTCAGTTGGTGGTTTGCAGAATCTGGGGGGTGCTTTATGAACAAATTCTAATAATCCATGAAAGAAGACAAAGAAAAGCTGGTTGATTTATATTACTCAGTAATGTGGGCGGGTGACAGCTCTAGAAGAGGCCTCACCACAGTCTGAAACCAAAAAGTTTGCTCTCATGTTTTGAAACCTAACAGTAGCTGTCTTCTATAACAAAAGCCTGCAAGAAACATATGTTACCTACACAATTAATTATCCTGTATCTTTAAAAAAATTATGTGCTCAAACCTAACAACCTACATGTCCTAGTCACTGCTTACATGACAATACAGTGTTCGCAGTAACATTCTAAATGCATCATCATAGTAGTGCAAAAAACATGCCATAGAATTGACAGTAAGTAACTATCATATGACTAATAAGTCAAATCTCAGGTCAGTTACATGAGCTGGAAACTAACTTATTCTCATTGTCTGCGTTCATATTTTCCTACTCACTTTTTCAAAGTTGAGGATCATAAAACACATCAAAATTACTTTGAAATATTCTGGTTTATATAATTAACTCTCTGGCCAGATTAATATCTAGTAATAACTGGTACAAACCACAACAAAAGTATCATTGAACTGTAATTGCCAAGTTTTACATTGTAATTATGGTCACTGAGTGATAAGGTACAATTATTAAATTAAAATATTAGATGCTTGTGTGTAGATGATATTACTACATTCCGGAGAAGATGCTACTAAATCTCTGTCACTAAACTTCATTTTTCCAGTAATGCTCTTTTTTCAGAAGGAGTCTTTCAGTCTTTTTCCATCCTGGTTTCATTGTTGTCCATAAAAACAGCCAAACAGCAGTAACAAGACTTACTAGAACTGACCTGTAGATATTTTTTAAGACTGTATTGCAATTCATACAGGATAAAAGATGGGAAGAGGATATTTGCAACGTTACTGGAAGACGAGGTGGTCTAGAGTGAGGATTTATAGGGAACAGAAGAATGACTGCCTATGTGACAGGAACAAGCAGCCAAGATTTCAGAAGGAAGCCAGTGACAGCTCAATTATACATTCAACTGGTCAAAGACAGTCAGTGCAGGAGGGGGCCAAACAGCCCCACATCCTTCATTTCTAAGTAATCAAAGCATTGTAGTCTAGAGGTGAATCAGGACAAGTTTTCAGGAAGTCTGCTTTCCCTTTTCATGGTGATAGCCATGACACTGGCTCTGCCTAGTTCTACTTTCTGCTGTGATGCTCTGGTTGGACAAATCAATCAATCAATCAATCAGGTTGGAAGAGACCTCTGGGATCATTGAGTCCAAGCATTGCCCTGACACCACCATGTCAACTACACCATGGCACTAAGTGCCATGTCCAGTCTTTTCTTAAACACATCCAGAGATGGTGACTCCACCACCTCCCCGGGCAGCCTGTTCCAATGTCTAATGACCCCTTCTGAGAAGAAATGCTTCCTAATGTCCAACCTGAACCTCCTCTGGCGAAGCCTGAGGTTATGTCCTCTTGTCCTATTGCTAGTTGCCTGGAGAAAGAGACCGACGCCCACTTCACTACAACCTCCCTTCAGGTAGTTGTAGACTGCAATAAGGTCACCTCTGAGCCTCATCTTCTCCAGGCTAAACAACCCCAGCTCCCGCAGCCATTCCTCATAGTCAATACCCTCCAGAACCCTTCACCAGCTTGGTCGCCCTCCTCTGGACTCGCTCCAACACCTCAATATCTTTCCTGAAGTGAAACAAATAATACCATGCAAGTACCTGAATTCCTCCTCTTGGCGAGCTGCTCACAACCTACAGAACAAATGTAGAATGCAAATTAATATGCAATAATTCTATCAGATACTACACGTTAAATCTCATATAAAGAATCATTCACGATTCAGCCAAAACCAGCCATGACTAGTGTAATTGTAATCTCTGTAAAGCAAATCCTTAGAACAAATATAGTTTAACATAAAAACCCCTTCTCTCCTATAGCAAATTACAAGTTTGTATTCTTTTTTTATGCCAGATAATTAACTTTTGTGAGATATCTAATTCTTCTAAAAATAGGTACAACTACATGATTAATCAGTGCAAATTAAATACAAATAATCTCTTTATAAAGGAATACTCTATAGTCTAGATATAATGAGTTCCTAGTTACAACTACATAAAATTAATATAGCCTGAAACAATATACATTATCAGTTATACAGTACGACAAAGTGCATTTAAATTCTTTTGACCTATTTTATGTGGGTGTGTTTCTTGTTTGTGCACGTGGCTCCAATTTAGTTTCTTTTCCAAAGCACGGTTACTTTTCAGAGTTTTTCTTCATGCTTTTCTACTGGTTTAGCTCATAGAACTAGGTCCGTTTTGTTAGAACCAGAGTCCTTGTCTGGAGCATGCTTGGTGTCATTGAGACTAACAGGAGGCGTTAAATAAAACTTTTGCAGACCATGCCTTTGAGCCTGGACTATTGGATTTTGGAAGAGTCCTGATCTACTCTATCGTTATAGATGGAACATAGTTATAACAATGATTCTTTAAGAGCAAAGAAATAACAGAGATTTACTGTTAACTAAGCACTTACTTCTCTCTGTTTATGTTGAACCTTCCATCCTTTTACCTAGTTTATCTATTTCAACCATCAGCTGGGGAGGTAGGATGTTTTTATTACTAATATTTTTGTACTACAACTATGTATTACGAGCTAAAGACTTCTCAGGATCTTAGCTACTAACACAGCAAATATAAGTAGTTTGCATGACTGTATTGCTAAATACCTGACTGTAGAGTTGGCTTCCATACATCTCTACCACATACTGTATCCTACTGTATTGATTCTGGTTCTGTATATCAGAACATATTGCACACGTAATGTGTTTCATGTGAGGGTATACACTAAGATGGAGTCCAAGATTAACAATCTTGTTATTTTTATCTATTCCCCATCCCCAAAAGTTCAGGATCATTTTCCAAAACCAAAATAACAGAAATACAGAATTCATAAAGCATCACTTTGGTCACCTTCATCCCAGGATAGGACTGCTTTTACAAATGTTATGGATTCTAATTTTAAATGTATAAGGTGTTTTTATGCCACTGCTTCCCATGCTTAATTCCTCAGCGCAGAAAAATGATGTGTTAGACTTAGACTGAACAGCCTTTTTAACTTGAATTATTTTAACTAGCAAGACATCTTCTCCTATGCTTACATAACTGTCTTCTTTGCTTGGGTTTTAACTTAAATATAGGTGTGGACATCTGACTAGCCAATGCATATTTAATTCATCTAATGCTCCTTGTAAACCAGTCTTCCAATTCTCCCTAATCTAAGTAGAATTAGCCTCTGATTGCAATTAGATCAAATTAATACATCTTTAAGAAATATACATCATGAATTATGTTCTAGGAATATATGTGATAATAGTCAGTTTAATTGGGTGAGCATCTTGATTTCATGTTGTCCTCGTTTCATAGGTATTTTGTTTCAGTTTGTGGCCAGCCATGATGATCAGGGCCATTAGCAGCTAAATCCAGGGCAGCTGACCCAGGCTGGCCCACAGGTGTATTCTGTATTATTAACATCAAGTTCACTATAAAAGGGAGGGCTTGGTAAGGAGAGGTGGGGCTGTTTTTCTTCTTGCTGGTGGCCTCTCTTTTTCTCATTGCCAATGATTGGTATTCCTGGAACCTGCTGCAACTCTGTAGCTAAGTACACTTTTGTGTGTTTTGTGTTATTGTTGATAGTGATTATTCTATTAAAACTATTTAATTTTAATCCATGAGTCTCCTTCTTTTTCCCAATTTTCTTCCTTGGTTGGGGAAGGGCCATTGGGTGTTATTGTTTAGTCCTGAGTGTGGGCTAAACGAAGACACATGTATATAGCTGTGGTTTAATTTTTTAAGCAAAGTGGTGCTTATGCAAGTCATCACTGAGTTCTGGACTCTGACAGCTTCTAACATTTGATAAGAGAATTATAATATAGAACACTTTCAGACATAAAAATATTCTTGCAAAATGCTTTATGATTCACTTCAGGAATCAATCTACGAGTTCACATCTACTGTCAATTACACTGCTGTTCATTTGCATGCCAGCAATTGTTTCTAGGCACTGGACAGAGACTGTGACCCAACATAACACAAAATCCCTTCAGTCACACTTCAAATAATGACCTATGAGTGAAAGGTTTTCTAATTTTCTCTGAGACATCATGTTTGCACTGCTGCATTTTTATTTCTTGAATACTGCAGCTCTATTTTGCTCTAGACATTCATTAAAATGTTAAAGTAACGTTTTTCCAATACGCATTTTTCGAAACTATGTTAGGTGGAGTAAACTCCAAGTCTGCTTTTTGTTGTTGGTTTGTGGGGGTTTTTTTGAAGATCTTTAATTGACAAAGAATATTTTACATTCTCATAGGCCTAGAGTTATAACTTAAGTAATATTTGGACATTATTTCACACAAGCTGATAAAACTTCTACTGCTCTTTGGCACACTAGCTTATTAAACTTTTATTGCTTCCTATACCACATGCACAAAAACACTGAAAGGCACAGAAAAAATTCACCTTCTAACATTATTACCGTAGCTGTTACTGACCAGAAAAGCTCACACTTGTGCCTTGAAATAATGTATTTCTTTCCATTTGATTTTCAAATCTTAGCAATAAAATGATCGTCATGACAAATAAACAACAAAAGGAAGGAATTCTAATCATAAAAGCCATAAGTAAAGAGGCTATCACATGCTTAACAGCAACAGAAGAATGTCCAACATTTGTGTGAGTCATTTCAGTACCGTGGTGTTAGTCTATTTAATACTGTGGCAAGATAGTTTTAGAGATAAGTAATTAAAACCACGGTCTACATTCAAGCTGAGGATGTCTTCAAAAGGGGGAGGAAGCAGATTCACTTCTGGTAGCAGCCCCTGTAAGCAGTATGCTTAATCTCTAAATTTTTTAAAAAAGCAATTCCCCTAAACAGGACCTATATAATTTTTTGTATTACTTACTAACCTAGTAGCTTTAATATCATTCGCTTATAAGCAATAATATTGTGCTTGGTTGACCCTGGCTGGATGCCAGGTGCCCACCAAAGCCCCTCTGTTACTCCCCTCCTCAGCTGGACAGGGGAGACAAAATACAACAAAAGGCTTGTGGGTCGAGATAAGGACAGGAAGATCACCCAGCAATCACCGTCACAAGCAAAACAGACTCAACTTGGGGAAGTTAAGTCCATTACCAATCAAAGCAGAGTAGGGTAATAAGAAATAAACCCAAATCTTAAAACACCTTACCCCCACCCCTGCTTTCTTCCAGCTCAACTTCACTCTGGATTTTCTCTACCTCCTCCCCACAAGCAGCGCAGAGGAATGGGTAATGGGGGTTGCGTCAGTTCATCACAACGTTATCATCTGCCACTGCCTTCCTCCTCAGGGAGAGGACTCCTCACACTCTTCCCCTGCTCCAGCATGGGGTCCCTCCCTCGGAAGGCATTCCTTCACAAAATTCGCCAACATGAGTCTTCCCACAGGCTTCAGTTCTTCACAAAATGCTCCAGCATGGTCCCTTCCTGGAGTGCAGTCCTTCAGGAACACGTTGCTCCAGCATGGTCACCCATGGGGGTCACAAGTCCTGCCAGCAAACCTGCTCCAGTGTGGGCTCCTCCCTCCATGGGTCCACAGGTCCCACCAGGAGCCTACTCCAGCATAGGCTTTCCCTCAAGGTCACAGCCTTCTTTGGGCACATCCACCTGCTTCATTCGTGTGGGGTCCTCCATGGCTGCAGGCGGATATCTGCTCCACCATGAACCTCCATGGGCTGCAGCGGGACAGCCTGCCTCAACCGTGGTCTTCACCACAGGCTGTAGGGGAGTCCTCTGCTCTGGTGCCTGGAGCACCTCCTCCCTCCTTCTTTACTTACCTTCAGGGTTGTTTCTCTCACATATTCTCACTCCTCTCCTCTGGCTGCTGTTTCCACAACAATATTTTTTGTCAAGCAAAACATATCTTAAATTCAACACAAAAATCTTTTCAGACCTTTAAACTAAAGAAATACTTTCACTTTTAGATACATATATTTATCTTTGTTATACAGTGCCTGTCACATGTCACAGAGCTCTGTCCAGCGACTGCTAAAACCCAAGCAAAGATTTTCTTCTGTTTTGTACATAAAAGTAATAAATGCTATATTAAACCACAACTCCTTCCAAGTAAAATGGAATCATGCAACCCTTAAAGAACCAGATCCGAATAATTCACATCTGGAGGACCTTTGCTTCTCCTTTCTGTTCTGTCTTACCTTTCTGAGGTCAAAAAATCAGTTGAGTCTCTCATTTTCATCTCAGTTCCACAGAAGCCTTCATTATAATCTGATTCTTATCAGCAGATGTTGTCCATTTCTCTGCTACCCAATTCCACACCGATATGCATCTCTATTTTAATGACCTGTGTGGTGTGCCTCGTTTATGTTTTTTTTATCAGAAGATTATGAGATTGCCCTCTTCTTCACTAGGACCCAGGCTTTGGAAAAGTAGTGTGATAAAAAGTCATCTCTATCGTTCATAGTTTTCTCATTCTTCTTTCTTCTGTTATTCTGAACCCTAGGGCTCAGTTCTGGGTTCGGTGCTGTTCAATATCTTTATAGATGATCTAGATGTAGGGATTGAGTGCACCCTCAGTAAATTTGCAGATGACACCAAGCTGGGCAGGAGTGTCAATCTGCTGGAGGGTAGGAAGGGCCCTACAGAGGGATTTGGACAGGTTAGATAGATGGGCCGAGACTAACGGCCATGAGGTTCAACAAGAACAAGTGCCGGTCTTACACTTGGGCCACAACAACCCCATGCAGCTCTACAGGCCTGGGGGAAGAGTGGTTAGAAAAGCGGCCCAGTGGAAAAGAGACCTGGGGGTGGCTGATCAACAGCCGGCTAACATGAGCCGCAGTGTGCCCAGGTGGCCAAGAAGGCCAATGCATCCTGGCCTCTATGAAGAATAGTGTAGCCAGCCAGTCTAGGGGAGTTGATCGTCCCTCTGTACTCGGCCCTGGTGAGGCCGCACCTTGAATACTGTGTCTAATTCTGGGCCCCACACTTCAAGAAAGATGTTGAGGTGTTGGAGCGAGTCCAGAGAGGGCGACCAAGCTGGTGAAGGTTCTGGAGGTATGACCTCGAGGTATGGCTGAGGGAGCTGGGTTGTTTAGCCCTGGAGAAGATGAGGCTCAGAGGTGACCTTAGTGCAGTCTACAACTACCTGAAGGGAGGTTGTAGTGAAGTGGGAGTTTGGCCTCTTCTCCCAGGCAACTAGCGATAGGACAAGAGGACACAGCCTCAGGCTTCGCCAGGGGAGGTTCAGGTTGGACATTAGGAAGCATTTCTTCTCAGAAAGGGTCATTAGACATTGGAACAGACTGCCCGGGGAGGTGGTGGAGTCACCATCTCTGGATGTGTTTAAGAAAAGACTGGACATGGCACTTAGTGCCATGGTCTAGTTGACGTAGAATCACAGAATCAACCAGGTTGGAAGAGACCTCAGGGATCATCGAGTCCAACCACTGCCCCTACACCACCCTGTCAACACATGGTGGTGTCAGGGCAATGGTTGGACTCGATAATCCCAGAGGTCTCTTCCAGCCTGATTGATTCTGTGATTCTGTGATTCTTTCTCTGTTGAAGACATGCCACTTCAGGTGTCAACGTCATAGATGCCACCACAACAGGAAGAGACTGTGAACATGTAAATGAGTGAAGTCAACAAATTTTTTAATGCACAAAATCTTGAGTTACCTCTTATGGAGAACTCATCAGTGATGATAAATTCATTAAGCTACCTAAGTATATAAAGTTACACCCACACACATCATGACGTTTATTCCATTTTTATAAATATCCCCAAATTAACACTCCAGGGTACTTTTAAATCACCGTAATAACACTGTGATAGTAGGGGAATCCATTTACACAAAAAATATCCAAATCTGTCCTTATGGAGAGTTAAATGTTTAAACGTTTTCCACATAATCATCTAGCAAATAAGTCAGGATGATTTACCTCTTTCAGTCACAAGTCTAAATACGACCTAAAGTAGACTCAAAAATGCTGAATTTTATTCTTTAAACTTATGATTGAAATAGGTAATTCTAGCTGAAATGCAGATATGTAGCAACATACACAGCAGTATTTACAATTATGATGTCTCTAAACTTTTAATCTGGAAAAAATTTATGGTATATGTGAAAGTTGTAATGCAGGATCATTTCCAGTCCAAAGTTTGTAAGAATTCTCTAAGTCTTTCAAAGACACAATGCAATCCTCCATAGGTTAATGACAGATAAGTGAGTCTCTCACCTAGAAATAATTTATGAATTCACAGCCACACAGAATTTCTATTTTCTGTAACATTGATCTCTCTAACGAGACACGTTGCATTCCTCATATTATAGTGGAATCTCAGGATCAATATTGATGCCTTGAAAATGGACCACCACCACTAACAACAACAATCACACTTGATCTAAGATGAATCTTAAATTAACTAATTTAATTCTGGATGTAAAGATCAGGGTTTCATAACATAATTTTCTTTGAGCAGCCAATAAGGTTAACGGCTTCAATGCATAGATAGCAGTTTCATAAGTGGCGCAAGATAAGAAACATAAAGAGTCTTTTCATTATTTTGTTCTCTGACTATGGCTTATGGAAGAATGTCCTGCAATGTAAAGAGACACAAATCTCCAGAGAATGGCCTCTGTCATTGTAAGTAGCTGTACTGGTGAGAGGAAGCTGAAGGTGCCCAGACCATACGCAGATCATAACACCGCGTTACACGTCCAGTTTTAAAGACAGCTAAAAGAACGACGAGTAAATTTCAACCACCTAAGTACAACCAATGAAGAGCACAAAAAACATGAAATATAATTATCAAATGAGAGCCACCTCACTGAATTCATACTGGTCACTGTTCTGCTTGAAAAAATATTTACAGCCAAAGAGAGACAGGGGCTCAAGATCACAGTTACTTCATTAATTTTATACACAATCAAAATAAGCAGCACCTAGTAGTTGTTCAGACACCATATAAAAAACAGATTAGCAAACATATTAAAAATACGTTAATATGAATATGCGACACTTAGCAGCAGCAGAACAATGATGCAGTTGAAGTTCAATAGTGCTTTACAGAAATTTTCCCAGGAAATTAATTCTGAGGCTTAGCATTGGTAACTTTAGTATGTGAACTGTGCACGTGTAATTAGGACATGGCAATAATGAACTGGGGTTTCAAATCACTGGCATCCAAAATTCTAGAAAATCTCAATAAACAATTTGCAAAACATTCAGTACACAGTTTACTAAATAAATATTTTGCCAACTGGGCAATAAAACCAGTAAGAGAGTTTCACTGAAACCAGAAAGGAATACATTTGAAGTTTTCACCACCATAGAAAATTGAATTAATATAGTCTAAATACAGTATATGTTCAATTATGATACAAGCTAAGGCCTAAAGGTCTTCAAAGTTAAGTATTAAAGGATAAAGCCAGCTAGTGAAAGAGCTGAAATTGAATTTAAGATCATACTATGAATTGACTTCTTACTCTTACAACTGCATGAAGGAGCATTTTGACAAGCAATAAAAATTGCAAATTCAAAAGAAATAGAACTTAGTTCACAAACAAGGATTTGATACTTGACAGTCACTTCATGAGAAACAATGCTCCAAAAACAACTAACAGCAGTTTGAGCATCATCCAGTACCAATTTGTACGTCCTGAAGTTGTGTGAAGACTAAAGCATTTTCTTCAATAGAGAGGGGTATCTGAACTCTAGACAAGCTGAGCAAACATGTACAGTTAAACCTGGTGGAATAATGAAGTGGATGACCTACAGCCACATGGAGACCAATAAGAAAAATATGTTCTATTAAGCACAGAGTATTCTGAGCCACTAAGAAAGCTAATTACTACCCAGTGTATGGTAGATTGACGTGAACTGTTTACCCAAAATTACCCAGCATCCGTTATGCGCCAATGACAATTTTTATCAAATTTCTTAATTGAGAATAACATCATTGCATGCACCAGACTATCTGAAGCAACACAGAATGATTTTAGCCTTCCTTCTACACATGGCAATATTTTCAAACTTATATTTAAAAAAGCAATGTTTCTGGACCTACTGAAATACAAGATTTGAACCACATAGTTTAACCTGATTAAAAATACGCTTATCTACATTAAATAGAAATAAGAAACAGTAGCTAGGCAAAAATGCACCATTATCATCTGCAAAAGAACATGATAATTTTAAGCTCTTCTTTTCGTTAGCAAGGAGATAGTGAAGTCAGTCTCTAGTCATCCACTTTCCATACCTGTTTAGTCACAGAAAAATCCAGAGAGGAAGAGGCCACCAGCCAGTATTCGATAACCTTGTGGCAGGATAGAAGCCAAGGAGAAATTTTGCTTCTTTCACATAACCCAGTTGGGCTACGTCAAATCATAAATCAAATAGAAACAAGTGCATGCAGAAAGGTATGTCTGATTTGAATCAAGAGGCAACTGTTCTTAACTACCTGTAACAAATGGAAAAATGAAATAAAAATAATAGCAATATTATGTCATAGTCCAGTAAATTCGCAGTTCAAAGTGAACATATTCAAAATAATACAAAGAAGAATATTTAGAAAAATATCTATATTGAAATTCAGAAATTTAGAAATACCATTCCAATATAATCTAAAGGAATGTTTAATTCCTTTTTGTGGATCTTTTCCTAAAAACAACAAAAAAATCAGTCTTAATTTATTCTATTAAAACTGATGAGTTTGAATATAAAAAAAAGATCCATTTTTCTAGTTTCTAGTTAACTCTTAACATTCAGTAATTCAAAAGATGCCCTTTCACACACACATATATATATATATGAGGGGTTTACATTCGGTCAGCACATACAAACTGAAGCAGTCCTTTTCCTGTCCTCAAATATTGTAGCAGTAAGCAGCTACAAAAACTAACAATTTCCTTATATGTAAGTATTTATATAGTTCTTCTCTATTATGTTTCATTCTTTAAACATACTGATTTTCATACATTCTTTTATGTTTAATTTTTTTAGCCCTGTAGCCAAAGAAGCTAATAAGAGAGAAGAGCCTTATGTCTGTACAGAAAAATTAAACCTGCAAACTCCTTTTGGAAAAAGCTTCTAATTAGAATCGAGATCACAGCAAAAAGAACTTGATCAGAAACAGAACAACTGTGGAAGACATTTGAGACTATATAAGAATACAACACAAGTTCATTGTACTACCTTTTCCATTCATCAAAGCAGCAGAAAGTAACAAACCTGATTAGAATGAAAAAGTGGCATATTTAGTGTCAGTGACAGAAATACAACAAAACAGAGGCTCCCTTGTAAGCCAGAAGATAAATTCTGTCTTTCATTTTTGATCACAAGCATGTAAGGATTTGCTACAGATAGCTTGTCTGATAAGGGTTAATTACCTCTCTGTATTTACATTAATGTGTTTCTAGGCAGATTTAGTAGTGCTTATACAGCACCACCAGCTGAATCTTCTTGCTCAGAGACGTGAAGAAATCGCGACTAATCAAACCCCTGATGCTCATCAGGCATTGCACCTACTGTTTGCTTCCTGGGCAGATTTACAATGAAATCTTGGGAATCATTACTGATGCATAAAAACACTGACACTTGTCTTTATAGCCAGCTATTGTCTCCTTAAGTATGCACCAATATTCTCTCTGAACTTTATTATTTTATGCAGGTCAGAGAGTCTCAAAAATACTGTTTTCTCTCTAAGAGGTAACACACATCACCACTCTAATAGCTATGAGTGGGTTGCAGGTCAGATGACTGTGTAGCACATACTAAATGATGTCTAAGCTTATAGTATGAGAATTTTCGTGTTCTGTATTTACTGAAATACCTGTTGAAGTTGTACAGGATATCCCTGCAAAACAGATTTGGACCACTTTACGTGGTGCATAAAAAGGAAAACGTTACCAAACAAACATAAGCCATAAAAATTAAGTACTTCAGCAGAAATTCATTAGCAATAATGCAAACTGTAGAACTAAGAACTACAAAATAGTTTAGCCTGTAGTGGTGATAATTCATTAGAAAAAAAAATCTTCAAAAGTTACTGTCTAAGAAAGCTAAATACACATTCAAGCAGAACTAAACAGCCAAACACAATGGTTTTATGACAGCTGTATCAATGAACATACACAGCTCATGGTCTTCAGCATGTGCAAAATGGTTTCTTTAGATGCATCTTGGAAGGGTAACAGGGTGCCCTCTGGAGTCCTCTTTGCTTAGTATTAACAACTGAATTACAAACAACAAGTTTCTAGTCTACTCCAGTCAAGTGTTTGGGACAAGTAGTGTATTCACAAGTCTTTTCATATGATTAAGACTGAAACTGGGGCCTTGGCACACAAAAGATACCTCAATATTTTTCTTCTAGCATTTCTTGCTGTGCTCCAGAAGCTGTCCATCTGACATGTCCATTTCCCAAAGATGGCATAAATTCTACAGAAATCAGGAAAAAAATAAACTGTGAGGAAAGGCTTCCTACAGAGGACTCCTCCTGAAAAGGTTTAAGGTGTTGTCAAAAGACATACTAGTTGACTCTATCAGTTTTGAAAACAGTATCTCAGGATAAGAAAAGAGAAAAGAGAGAAATATTATTCTCCAAGGGAATAAAACAAGAATAGGAAGAGTAGAGTTAAGTATAAGCCACTCTCTAAGAGCACTGGGGGAATCCAATGGAGGCAAAGGGGAGGAGGCCATCAGGGGAAGTTTGGACATAATTAGATGGAGCAGGGACAAAGTCAAATATATTTGACCAGACCAAATAGAGAGAGAAGCATTGGCATATGGCCTGGTTTAACATTAACTGGGACTAAGAGGGTGACTGAAACTTCCAGGCCTTGGAGTCAAAAATCACAACTTTTGAAAGGAAAAGCCTCCTTAAACCTTTCTTTGTCAAATGAATAAACAAGAAAGCAAAGGAGAGATGATGCTGAAATACTGGTTAATGAAATCATTATGGGAAATGTACAAGGCTGGGGCTGGTAACAGAGGAATTTTTGAACTTCCATAGTGTGCTTTAAGTCTTTCTTGGCTATTTCTTTTCCATACTTCTCCAATTAAACATACATAAAGTTTAATTTCGGTTCTGAATACCTAGCACTATGTAGCAAAGTATTATGATAATTGTACTAAAATGCCCTCAGAATTGTTTTATTTTCAATATTTAAATGAGTCATACAGACATCTTCATCTTAATCTGACTTGTAGTTGCTAAAGAAAGTATACAAAATGTAATCTGGGTGGCCAGATTCTAAGTACATACCCAGGTATAATCATGATCAGGACTACATAGTTACATAAATAGCTAGCACAGTTGCACATATATGATTATTCTCTTCCAAAAAGAAATTTTGAGAGATCATTTACTGTTAAGATGTGAAGCAGGAGATACCATCAAAATTTTACCATCTAAAACTTAATATTCACTGGAGTTATCTGAGAATTAAACTAGTCGTTCAAATTCCAGACCTTAATTTCTTCTATATTTCTTTTACCCAAGGATTAAAAAATTTCAGAACAGAGGGTCCTCTTACTTTCAGGAATGCTACCGACATGGTATGAACTCCTGATATGTTATTAGTGTTCTTCATCTGCATATTTACTGAATATGATAATTTGTTTCATCCAAGTATTATAATTAAATTTGATTACTACACCAGTTATGGAATTCAGGCAACCACCTGCAGCTACAACAGGAAATTGTTTTTAAAAACACTCAAATTCATCTTTTCCATCTTCCTCCATTCTTCAGTTCTGTGTTCAACCAGATTAGAATTGCCTTCAGAATTTCTGGTCACCTTCTTGCACACTTATACCCAATGTATATCTTCTAGCTTCCACCTTTCCCGTTTTTCCTATTTATTGATCCAGTTGTCTCATCTTTTCTGTTATCTGTTTCTTCATAGTACCATTTTAGGCAGTCTTTCAGCATTTCAACATCACCTTTTACTTTCAGGATATAAACGGCTTCACAGAATCACAGAATCAACCAGGTTGGAAGAGACCTCTGGGATCATCGAGTCCAACCGTTGCCCTGACACCACCATGTCAACTAGACCATGGCACTAAGTGCAATGTCCAGTCTTTTCTTAAACACATCCAGAGATGGTGACTCCACCACCTCCCCGGGCAGCCCATTCCAATGTCTAATAACCCTTTCTGAAAAGCAATTCTTCCTAATGTCCAACCTGAACCTCCCCTGGCGAAGCCTGAGGCTGTGTCCTCTTGTCCTATTGCTAGTTGCCTGGGAGAAGAGGCCGACTGCCACTTCACTACAACCTCCCTTCAGGTAGTTGTAGACTGCAATAAGGTCACCTCTGAGCCTCATCTTCTCCAGGCTAAACAACCCCAGCTCCCTCAGCCGTACCTCGTAGGTCAGACCCTCCAGACCCTTCACCAGCTTGGTCGCCCTCCTCTGGACTCGCTCCAACACCTCAACATCTTTCTTGAAGTGCGGGGCCCAGAACTGAACACAGTATTCAAGATGCGGCCTCACCAGTGCCGAGTACAGAGGGACGATCACTTCCCTAGACCAGCTGGCTACACTATTCTTCATAGAGGCCAGGATGCCATTGGCCTTCTTGGCCACCTGGGCACACTGCTGGCTCATGTTTAGCCGGCTGTCGATCAACACCCCCAGGTCTCTTTCCACTGGGCTGCTTTCTAACCACTCTTCCCCCAGCCTGTAGAGCTGCATGGGGTTGTTGTGGCCCAAGTGTAAGACCCGGCACTTGTTCTTGTTGAACCTCATGCCCTTGGTCTCGGCACATCTATCTAACCTGTCCAAATCCCTCTGTAGGGCCTTCCTACCCTCCAGCAGATCGACACTGCCACCCAGCTTGGTGTCATCTGCAAGTTTACTGAGGGTGCACTCAATCCCTACATCTAGATCATCTATAAAGATATTGAACAGCACCGGCCCCAGAACTGAGCCCTGGGGAACACCGCTAGTGACCGGCCGCCAGTTGGACTTTGCCCCATTCACCACCACTCTCTGGGCTCGGCCAGCCAGACAGTTTTTAACCCATTGAAGAGTCCACCCATCCAAGCCCCGGGCAGCCAGTTTGTCTAGGAGGATGCTGTGGGAGACAGTGTCGAATGCCTTACTGAAGTCTAGATAGACTACATCCACAGCCCTGCCCTCGTCTACTAAGCGGGTCACTTTGTCATAGAAGGAGACCAGGTTGGTCAAGCAGGACCTGCCTTTCATGAATCCATGTTGGCTGGCCCCGATGCCCCGATTGTCCTGCATGTGCCATGTAATGGCACTCAGGATGATCTGTTCCATCACCTTGCCTGGCACCGAGGTCAGGCTGACAGGCCTATAGTTTCCTGGATCATCCTTCCGACCCTTCTTGTAGATGGGCGTTACATTTGCTAATTTCCAGTCAGCTGGAACTTCTCCAGTTAACCAGGACCGCCGGTAGATAATAGAGAGTGGTTTGGCAAGTTCTTTTGCCAGTTCCTTCATTACTCTGGGGTGAATCCCATCCAGGCTTAACATTTCTTATTTATTAAGTTTCTTCTGAAAGTTTATTTTACCTTCTTTTTTTCTGGGTAATTCATGGTGCTTTCCTAAAACTGCTCTACCCATATAATGTTCCCATTTACAAGCAATTAAAGTTGAAAATTCAATCTCATTTCTTGTTTCTTCCAAATTATTGTCTGATAAAGAGAAACAATTTGCTCTTCTTTCCTGAGGCTTGATACCCAATTTTGCCAAAACGGGTGAACATCATTCCAAATCTGTACCAGTATAAAACCAGGTATCTAGAAGTGTCAGTAATCTAAGAGAAAAAGAGAACAAATGTGATTTAAAATAATCCCAACAAATTCATCTGCATGCAGGGATTGTTTAACCGCCATTCAAATCCCATTCAACTTTATTCATTTTGTGACAGGCTGTGCTGAGATAACACTCTGGTCTGCTCATCAATCTCTCACTTATTTCACAAGCAAACAATCTGCTTCTGATCACAAGACAGACCAGACTACTAACCAGACCATAAAACTAATTCGGTTGGGGCCAAGTTAAAATTTCTCTCATTCTTCACAGTTGTTCTCCTACCTGCAGGATAAGAAAGAAGATCTACCGCTAGTATTTATCTCCTAATTCCTTTACACCTTATGCCTACAGTCAAAAACACTGAACTTTCTCTGTTTACTATATTTTGGTATAATTTTGGGGATTTGGTAATTTTTACGTATATAAATCTACTGGAAAATCTGCTATACAGAGATATAGTATCTGCTCACATATATAAAATTCCATACCTAGTAATTTTCTCTTCCCACATGAAACTCAAGAAAAAAAATAACTTTTCCATCTTTTATGGTACTTTTGCACTTCCACCTCACTCTCACTGTTCTACCAAACACTACAATGTCTTACAGTGCAGACCTTTCCACTATCTTTTGACTTGACTGCAAGTTACTTCCTGCTTCCTTTCTCTTTTGCTTCAAACACTTGTCTCAAACTTCTGATGTTTAACAATGTTAATTGGTACAAATTTAGGACTTTTGGCAAATCAAGACAGAATCCTTCACTGGGTCAGGGATCCAAATGTGAGGAATAAGATTTGACATAAGTTCCTTTGGCTCTCAGAAATCACTTGCTTTCTTCATTGTACAAGCTCTCCACCCAGCTCAGTTCTTAATTCTTTGAAAATTTCTTTAAAATTTTATTTTAAGTCTTAAATTATATTTTAACTGCTCTTAACTGTTCTGATCTTTGGGAAATACCTCGGGTCCAAGTGAATCCAAAATTTTTCTTTTTCCCCCAAGATGTCCATCTTAAAAGCTGACAAAACATATGTCCTCTTTTAATTATTTACCAAAACATGATGTAAAATCACAGTTCATTATTTTCTATTTCCAGATACCAATATTGTCAACACATAAAAGGAAACAAGGCATAAAAAGCCCAAGGGATTTTCTTCTTCCCTTTCAAAGTCCTGTAGGAACATTTCCCATTATTTATAATAAAATTGGTTTCCTACCATGCACACACACAGAACATTACAGCAATTTTCCTTTCTTTTTTTTAAATGAAAATTGGAAATTTATATAGAGTCCCAAATTTTGAGTGATGCAGTTTGCATCTCTTCCTGTGCATTTCTCCCTCTTTTTATTGTTCCAAGTGTGTCAGTCATCAAATGAAACAATCTAGTTTTTCATCTGTGTATCCATCTACATATTCATCCACCTGCCCTTGGCTTATAGAGGGATACAATTTGCCCTCTAAGTAACACAATTAAATGTAGAAGTCATTGATGTGCTATATGCCACTGTAAGATATTTGTCTTTGCTAGTAACAGAAACCAATACTATATATTACGTCCAGCAGCTGTTATTTTTTTTATTAAGTCTACCAACTACTAATATATGTCCTTAAATCGTAATATGAATAATACACCTTGTATATTTACCACTTAGGTAAAACATTACATTTAAAAACTCTTCTCACTGACACCATTTTTAAGATTGAGAAAATACAAGCCAGGCAATTCCAAGTGCCTTATATGATCTCCAATTTTACATTTGATGAAACATCATAGTATTGGTAAGTTTAGAACTCTTTGTTCAGGAAAGGCCTAAAGGTTTATAACGCAACATGTGTTTACTGACAGAAATAATAAAATTCCAAGTAGGAATCCATATTTCTGAATTAAGAAAAACTGGCTTAAAACTCTGTCTTTTTCGGACTGTCAGTCTGCTTAACCCTGATCTAGACTGAAAATACATTAAAGTATGTCTTTTCCATGTCTAGGCAGTGCAAAAAGCCAGATTCGGAACCTGGTAAGACACCACTATAACCAGCTGGTTCAGAGGCACAATGTTATTTCTCGATTTAAGTACATTGTGAGAACTCTTATTGTTAATGTTTAGATTTCAGTTTATTCAGATGTAAAATTACTTTTCTCATTTCTCTGTATGAGTGACAGAACCAAAATAGTAGAAAATATAATTTTAATTATTTTTATGCTGGCACTTTGGGTTAACTAAGCCATTAACCAAGAAACTAAGCTGCTTCTTGACTTGGTACCATCTTTACTGTGAGCTGATAAACTGGAAGAGAAGTCTATTTGGAAGGGCAACAAACAAATCAAGAGCAGATAAAATGACAAAAGAACCATTCTTATAGGGCCGGAGATGAGTAATCTTTGGTTGAATCCTAGGTCTATGTCTGAAACAATCTTTCAGGATCCCACATAAATCCATTGTAAGCCTTAAGCAAAATTAGATACAGGCTGGTGCGATACAGGACAGACTTTCATCTTTGCAATATATTCACAACATTGGATCCATAGGTAAAAGCTTTAGACGAACATTTGACGTTTGAATGTTCATATACGATAGCCAAATATCACATCAGTTCATGTGAAAGATAGATACTTTGACAGGTATCAATGACAAAGCCAGCTACCAGACACTTACTTTTGAGGACTAGAGCTTGACCAATCTGGCTTCATCAGTGCTTTGTGTATATATGGCACTAAAAGGTTTAACTCCCCTATAACATATGATCATTTTGAAAGATTTTAAAACAAAACTAAATATATGGTGGAAGCTCCTCTAATCCTAATGAATATAGAACAGATTGGTACATAAATACAAATTCAAAATGCAAATATGCATAGAAACTGTGATTGAAATAAGGACATTATTTTAACCACGTGACACAATTTGCTGAAATATAAATACTAGTATGATAATTTACCATATGTTTTTATATTATATGTTATTATATGGGGGTTTTGCAGTTCAGAGTCTGAAAATATTTTTCATTATTTAATGAGATCCGTCAACAATTTAATTAAAACGACGTCTCTCTTTCTCACAATACCAAATGTGTATATTAACACATTGGCAAAGTGTAGGTCTGGAAGATTAATATATGACAAGACAAGCAAAGATGGAGGAATTTGAGATCAGTATCTAAAAACAAAGATTACATTCAACCAGCGTAACTTTAGCAGGAAACAAAAAAGACTCATTAACTTTTCTCATTAATACATTGTCTCTTTACAAAAGACTAACAAAAATAATCTGAATCTATGGTGCATCTTCCCCTCCCTTGCTCTTTTTTACGTATGCTCAGTGATCACTCATTTACTTATACGCAGGAGAAGAGCTTTACAGCTGGAACAAAAACACTCTTCAGTGTTCAGTGCTGGGACTGAGAATGTTGTCTGCATGGTAAGATTTTTGGTTTGGATATGGTTTTTTCTTTATTTGTATGTGGGAAGGAAAGGAGTAGAAAACATTGCTTTTTTCTACATCCAGTCCTCAAAATATATTTCTGACAGATTGCTGCATCTTATTCACAAACCATACAGCCAAAGAAATTTGACAGATTAAAAGACATGTTTGTGGAAATCTAGGAATAAAAGGGCACAGACATTCCTAGGAAGTGGGAGACACACACCTCGATTCCTCCATTACTTTCCAGTCACCCAATGAGCACTTTGAAAATGGAAGAGCTTGAGTAGTTGATCCTTATCCTAACTGCTGGATATTAGTATACATGGCCTGTATCAGTTGGTCTCCCAGGGGTTCTATGAAAGGTGGTCAGTGAAAACTTCCAATGCCAGTTCAGCAAATGTGCATATGAAATAAAAGACAGGTATAATTTTTTCTAATCTTCAAACAGATTTGCAGGAACAAGAAAAGAAGCTCTCAATGCCATTTGTAAAGTAACCTTTCTGAACAGACCTGAAGACTGAAAATCACTCAAGCTTTTCTGTAAGAGGTTTTTGGGGGGATTTATTTGTTGTGGGTTTTTTTTGGTTTGTTTTTTTTTTTTTTTTTAATAAACTGCATTTACAACTTGCACTCAGTCACGTCCAAAACTGTTATGGCTCACAGTGGTCAATTACAGTCATACCAGATCTCAAAAAAAAAAACCAACCAGTGATTAAGGTGCAATTTATATGATTACATAAAATATTTCACCCTCCACATGTCAAAATGAAACACCAGGTTCAGCAGGTTGAAACACTAAATAAATATTCTGGATATATTCACACTTTGTGTTGCTATGAAGCAAGTTGTACTTTGCCTCAAGCGAAGGCATCAGTCAGCCAGTCTTGACTCAGGGATTAAAACAGATCTGATGAAACAACATTGGTATTTCTAATGAAGAAGGGCAGTTCACAAGATAAGGGGAGAATCAGCAAGGCTGCTTCCCGAGAAGTTCAGAAGTAAAAAAGCTTTAAGGAAGAAATACGTAAACAGAACTCCTGTACAGCCGTACAAGGAGTGGCTGAAGTCACTAGGTCTATTCAGCCTGGAGAAGAGAAGACTGAGGAGAGACCTCATTGTGGTCTATAACTTCCTCACAAGGGGAAGTGGAGGAGTAGGTGTTGACCTCTTCACCCTGGTGACCAGTGACAGAACTCGAGGGAATGGCAGGAAGATATGCCAGAGGAGGTTTAGGTTGGATATTAGGGAAAGGTTCTTCACCCAGAGGGTGATGGAGTGCTGGAACAGGCTCCCCAGGGAAGCAGTCATGGCGCCAAGCCTGATAGCATTCAATAAGCATTTGGAAAATGCCCTCATACACATGGTGTGAATTCTGGGGTTGTCCTATGCTGGGACAGGAGTTGGACTCGATGATCCTTGTGGGTCCCTTCCAACTCAGGACATTCTATGATTCTATGATTCAATAAACTCCTGGTAACTCCAAGAAAGACTAGCTGTAAAAGCTACATGCTTCACCAGGACCTTGTTTGGTCTTATGAATGTGATTTAAGTAGCAAACAGTGTTGAAACATGGTGGTTCCCTGATAACTGCAGCAACACAACGGATCACAGAGTGAAGGGAGGAACTCATTTAAGTTTGATCCCAATAAAGTAGATTAATATTCTCTCATTTCTTCATCTGTATATTCTATAGCAAATGCGATATGCTATATCAAATCTTGTAAGCAACTATTTTAAACTGATATTTTATCTTAAATTGGCTTAACTTAAGAATGGTCTGGTAACTGTTCAATCTCATTGTATTCCAGACCTTCGCACATGGTGATGCTTAATATCTCCTACAGGCTCCCCAGCAAATTGGCACACGGTATGCAGAAGGTAGCAAAACAGGTCTTTGCTCAAAACTTCACTGGTTATGTTTGAGAGCTTCAATAATAGAAAAGAAAAAAAAAAGAAGAAAAAAAGAAGAAAAAATACTGATTTCCAGCAATAACTGCAGAAGTTCTTGTCATATCTGAAATGTGGCAAATATACTAACAGGCCTGGAACCATATCTTTCTGAAAACACTGAATTATTTCTGTTGGAGAGATCCAGGGGCCAAGGATACATTATTCAATTAGGGTTTGGTATCAGACTGGGAGGAGCAGGAAGAAACAGAGGACATCAGCAATTTTCAGGGTATGTTTTTCAATATAACAGCAAAGGACTTGAACAGCATTGGATTACTATAATCTTCTCCAAATTTCTAGAACTCAATTCCCTTTCCTAATTTTTATGCTTCCTTTATTATGACTTTGTCATTGAAACTGTGTTTTACAATCTTACTTTGAATGAAATAAACAGCACACTTGATTCACGGACTTAGAACTCTAACGTGTTGGCATCACGGTAGAACTCTTTCTGATTTTAGTTCAGACTAGTTCACCCAGTATGCATCTATATAATTTTAGATGGCCAACGTTGAAAAAGCTGATTTTGTTCTGTCATTTTATAAATGTAACATGAATCAAGAGAAAAATAATATGCTTTCACGTTCAAAGTGCATGACAGACTAACTTCCAAGTGTCATCACCACTGAAATTTTTCCCCTCAAGCCTCATTTAGACCTGCTTCTTCGATTTTTTTTCAGGTATAGAATTTGCATTTAGATTGCTCTCCCAGAGGAAAAAAACAAACCAAACCCAATCTGAAATCCTGTGACTCCTTTTAACCTTAATGTAGCAACAATCACAATGATTGCATGTGGCTGAAAACATTTTAGCATATCAAGCTGCATTTCAGTATTCCCCATTTAACCAATCCAAAGTTGTTACCATCAAGTGCTATTTTATCTCTTCCTTATTCAAACTGCAAACAAGATGACAATGGTCAAGATCACACTTCGTGTTATGAAAGGTTAGATAATATTTCCTTCTGTGCTAAACATATAGTTAGTAAAATCAAACAAACTTACAAGGATAAAAAGAAATGTGTGACACTTAACAAGAGAACAATCTTGAACTCTTACAAGGTCTTACAGTTACTTAAATTAATACAGTTGCAGGAGGAAGCAACCATAAATCTTTAATTGTAGAATTTATACTGGAAATAAACAGCAGCCTTACCATGTTTTCATTTAGTTCTTCAAATGCAGACATTTTATAAGAAAGGCTAATAATGTGACCGTATGATATTACAAATACAGTACATAATTTCTTGTAGTTCCTGTAAATTCCTTCTAACAACTCTTCATCCCATTTTTAGCAATGGAGGAAATCTGATGACAGATTGGTTTTTGGGTCATTAACTCAACATGAAATTTCCATCAGTTAATTCTTCCCATTACTTTTTGAAAATGTAAATAAATCTCCACTTAGAATGTTCTTCAGACACCATAAAAATAGCCAGCAGATTGTAATACACTTTTCTATCATTTTTACAAATTCAGAATATGAGACAGCTATGAACAAGAAAACGTGCAACACTGAAAAAAAAAAACCAGAACTACAGCACTTAATTCATTTGCAGATCGAATTTCTAGTATTGCAAGCAATCTTTTGCAGGAGACTGCCTCCTTTGAAAAGAGATAAGGGATTGATAGTCTATTAACAGCCTGACCTAGGATTTCACACAAATGTAAATAAACACAAATAAAATTCTAGGAAGCAATGAAATGAACTTTAAGTACAAGCTAAATGTAAAAAGTGGCAATACGCACATCTGTTTGCAGAAAGAGAAAGACGAGGCCTCCCCCTCCTACAGAAATGCTGGCCATTGAAGCTAACAAAGGGAAGAGTAGTGAGAGGGATCATGTGTTCTTTAAAAGGCCTAGTGAGAAAGCACAGCCATGTATAACTCCCTTAAAACCTGCCTCAAAATCCATGGAAGTCAACAGGAAACCTTTGCCCTGAATTCTGCATTATCTGGATTAATGCCAAAGGCTCCATCTCATCGTTGGGGCTCACATGTGCCAGCAGGCTTCAGTTGCCCTGGCCAGTCTGTAGCCCTCCTTCTCTGTGACCACATACTCCTGCACCATCCCTAAGAGCCAGGCGATTGCTGATGAAAAAAACAAATCTTGGGTAGACTTGAGGATTACAGGCTGGTCTGGGCAACTGGAGCCTGCTGGTGAACCGGGGGCCCTGATGGCTATAATCTGCCAACAGTAAGAACGACATTGATACCAGACGGTTCAGTTCAGCAATGGTTTAGCAAGAGCAGGCCTCAGAGTTAGCAACAGTTTAGCAAGAGTAGGCCTCAGAGTAGGCTCTAAAAGGCCTGCTCTGTGTTACCTTTACACAGAACAAGCTTTCCTGTCAATAATTTTCCTTTTAGCTAGAATAATAGAGAATAACAATAGGTTCTGAAGCAAACTACATGTTTTGTAGATAGAGTTTGTTTATGGGATTGATAACAAGGTTCTAGTAGACAATGATTCATGCTGTTTACGCTTAGTCTTAGAAAAACAAAGGTCTGCTAATTATAAAAGGGCCAAAAGACAAAACAAAACTGTAGAGAACAACTTTCTGATGTCTAAATTAACTTGATTCATAAACTCTTGTGTCAGAGGAGAGATAAGTTCAAAACGATATCTTCTTCTTGAGCACACTTGTAAACAAGAAGGCCTTGACCACGCTTGCGCAGAAGCACAATTAAAGGGGGATTGCGACTACCAGCGACCCCCAGAGACCACCCAAGACCCCTTCCCCAATTTAGTACGCATGCGTAAAGACATTACGTAATGCATTACATAAAGTATTAGCATATTCATAAGTTTCTTGGAATGGGTGGGCTTTTCTTGGAATTATATGAATATTCATATATGTGATGTATATAATGAGCAAGCTTTTGTTCTTAGGTGTGCATGCTAGGAGGAGAGATCCCCCATGCACCCAGCGCTGCAATAAACCAATGTCGGCTTTCTAAACTATCATTTGGTTTAGAGAGTTTTCTTGGTTACTATTTTCCCGTAACAACATGACTTTGAATTATCATCTGGGTATATGCACCGCTCTTTTACACCCTGTGACTTAAAACAATGCCGTGAAACAACATGTTTAATAGTCATTTACAATTTTTTATCTCTCTAGAGTAAGCTTGGTAACCAAATTCATGTTCTGAACACATCAACAGAAAAAGTTATTTGTAATGTTATTAGTTGTACAACAAAAGTTCAACAGTAACCAGGAAGCTACCAGCCATCATATTCTTGGCTTCCACTTAAAAATGTAGCATTTGTTCAGGGATGTTCACTGTTCATTGACTACTTTTGCTCACTGTCATCAGAGTGTGCTTGTACAAGCCATCATTGCATGCTGGACAGCAAAATGAAAAGGAAAGCCTGTTGTACCTAATCAGCCTATCCTCTGCATATGTAATTACCAAAGGAATATAACAATGATGGATGAGTTAAATCTGATGATGAATAAAATAGATCTTCTCAGACTGGGATAAAACTGGTTTGAACACATGCCATGTGTTGCATTTGGCACAGAAGCATCCACAATACAGTTTGTTAAAAGTATGTCTCACTCTCTCAAGAGGACAGCATTTATCAGAAGTAGCATCCACAGATTCTGAAAGTTATAAAGATGTCAAGAAAATGCTAATTTAATCAAGTGCAGATTTCCATAGGGTAGCAATTCATCACGATTTCAACGTGAGTACTTCAACAGTATTCAGAACTAGATGTATATTATGCTGCACATGAGATGATGCTTCACCACAGATTCATCTTTCAAATAAAGTAACACTTAAGTACAGAATAAACGGAGCCATGGATATCAATAAAGTGCACACGATAGCTGATGGGTGACAATGACAAGGCTGCTGAATATTCTGAAATCTGATCTGTGTTATATAGATTTTAAAAATGAACCTTACAAGGTGCCAAGGGCTTGTCTTCCACGGACATATTCATAAGTAATTTTACTCAATTCAACTTTAAGGAGCAACTTTTAAATTCTACAACTGCAGTTTAGCTATCTTGGATACAAAATATCTCAAGTACTGCAAGGATGACTAAATCTGGCCCATATTCATGAATAAGGGCTGGTACGAACTAGATCCTCTTGGCTACTCACACAAACCTGCCCAGTGAACTAGCCTAGTAGCCACAGCATCCCTTGAGGTCCTAACATGCATGCGCATATGTCTACCAGAAAATTTTTTGTTGAGACACCCAACAAGCTGAAAAGAATTTGTGCCATTATATAGAACATGCTTCTACCTCTCTAGGGTTGAGCCACACTAAACAGATCATCTGTACGTGTGTCTTTAAAACCTGCTTCCTGGGCAGTCCCAGTTGTCACGTCCGCATGCATCTCCGCATGGAGTCCTCTCTCCAAAACCCTTGACAGCTTGGTACGGTTAACATATTCTTTTAAACAACCATTGAAAAATTAAAAATATCTTTAGAAACACATAAATTAAATACCAAATCAGATCAGGAGTCCCCCTAAAAAAAGTCTTGCCTTTAATACAGTCAACCCAAAAACCTGAAAGAAGAACCACCAAAGAAGGAAGTGAAATGTGTGACGTGCACAGATGGGAGAATGGCAGTGAGCTTCCATTTCCACCACCACTCACAGTGATCTCTATGAATTAGGTAGAGGAATAACTTGAGGCTTGTCCTGTAGTATCATAATTGTTGCAACCATTGATCATTTTTACTTATATCTTTTTGGACCTTACTGATTTTTTTTGCTATTGAAGATTAAGATGTACATTTCTCCAGTCTAAATCACCAAATACTGTATGTTAATTATATTTTACTAAGTAATGTTCAACAGATACATAATACATTATGTGTTTAAGCACCAGTTCACACCAATACCATTAAATCCTCAAGCTTCCTAAGACAAACTGGATAGGCACTTACAGTATCATATATATAATATGATGAAAATAATTTCCTTGTTCCAAACTTTAAATGTAACTAAAATTGTTAGATTAATTTAGATGTTGGAAATAACATGTCAGCAAGATACACTCGAACATTTAACAGACTGTGGTTGTGAATGCAGAATCTGCTTTTTGGGTGCTTTTTTTGTTTGTTTGTAGAAATGTGGTATGAAATTACAAGACTCTAATTGAAGATTGAAAGTTTCCTGGGAAATATCTTGAATGAGACTGTATTTCTCAATCAACCAGTAAGAGCATTAGGAATTAGTTCAATAAATATGAGTTGACTTGGACTCCATTCTTAGTGTTTCTTAATGCAAAGCACGACCCAAGTGTTTACTGAAGTTATCAGCCTTCCTTTCATTGTCATCAGCAGATTTCCAATGAGATTCAAAGCATATTAATTTTCATTTGCATTATTTAATAACATAAATGTATATACATTTAAACTCCAATCTAATACTAAAAAGAAAGAGATGCTGAGAAACACTGAAATAACAGGGGGTTTTTTTGCCACATCCGATCTGCTGTTTGCAATCTGCAATGTTTCAGCAGATTGTGGCAGGTTCTGTAACATCTCAACAGTCTACTTCTGCTGTAAAAGCAAATATATAATTTTGCTCAGTATTTCACTGATCTTACAACCAAACAGTCTATGCAACTTCATACACACCCAAAGCTCTAAAAAGAACTGAAGTCAAATGTTTTATGAAATAGCCATTGGCAGCCATTTACACTTCTATAGGTCTTAGATTATTTTATGCATATGTAACACAAATGCCTGCATCTGTGTACACAAATGCATATACTTATGCAATATTGATACCTAGTGAACACTGGTATTCATAATTCTTACACTGGTCTGTTTTATTCTTTATTACTTGCTTGATAATTTTCTACTACTGCTTCATTTCAGAATATTACTAAAAAATGCAGAAAGTGCCCATGCACTGCAGCAAAAAACTGCAATCCATTACCTGAGGTTTCTTTTTATGAGTTTCTAACTATCTCCTATTCCATCCCTTAATCAAATCTGCAACTGTCACCTCCAATATCTGATTAAATATTCTAATCAGATGAACTTTAAAAAGTATCCCAAAGAGTAATTCCTGCAGCTGCTGTTTTATTACTTCTTCTCACTTGAGTCTCACTCTTAGCTATTAATAAAACAGTTTATCATTTAATTAACCAGACTGATTGGCTGAAGTCTTTCTTGCTCAAAAAGCAACCAGTGTTCTAGGTGAACTGACATGAGATATCTTTCCTAGCATAAGTACTTCAGACAGCTCCTATGAACACATTTACTAACACACTGTCTCAATACAGAATCTCAACACGTCAGCCCAAGTACCACAGACAGTGAGCTATTCCTACCTGTACAACAGAGGCAGCTCTAAACAAATTGGGCTCTGGAACTGGAAGCAGGAAATTTTCACCTAACACAGCACTGCTAATTAGCCTGGCTGAACAAGAGGACTGGGATACTGTCTCTACAGTAGTAGGCATGGCATTTTTAAAATACATAATGCTATTGGCATTGGTTTTGCTTTGTTTTTATTTGGATGTCCAGATACTTCTCCAATGAGGTGGAAAGCTGTGCTTAAACAGTTAAGTTTAAATACAAGTTCAGAAAAGCACGTAAGTCTTAAGACCTAGCGACAAACTTAAAACTTAAACTTGTGAAGTTCAGCATTTTCTTAAAACAGCAACAACCAAAAAATGAGGGTTTACCTTACCAGATAACATCAAAAATCAGAAGCAAAGGTTAATTAATTAATTAATACAGTTAACAGTTAATTAATACAAAAAGCCAAAGTCCACATACTCAGCTGGGTAAAGGAAACAAGGGAAGATCTGTGGAACCTCAGGGCTTTATTCAAAAAAAACACTTAATTTCTAATTCTTCTGACAGCAAAAGGGACCCAGCTTTCGCTGGAGCAAAACCTTTTGGTTTTTATTGTTTAAAAAATTCAATGTACTGCACAATTATTTCCTTTAGAGTCTGTGAGTCTGCTTTTTTTCTTCCTAATATTGTGAAGAAAACATTTACTTTTAACAGAATTTTGATTCAAGAATACAGAAGGACTGATTTGCATCTCATTGATTTTTTCCTGATGTTAAAATAATCAACAGTCTTGGAATGCTTTAAAACTCAGTGTCCTTCAAAGGTTAGCTTCCTGATATACCTAGTAGGATAATATTAAAACCACAGATATTATATAAAAAAGAAATTGTATTCATTTAGAAAAATACAGGGATGAACATATGCATAATGGTTTGCTGCAAAGCTTTTACCAAAAATGGCACAATAGCCATCAACTCATATTTGAATTGGAAGCAGCTTTAAATCAATCTTTTAGAAGACTTTTATGAGACCCACTATGTCTCAGTGTGGAATCTTCTAGGTTCTTGAAAATGAGTGTGTTTCTTTAAAAACACATTTTTACATTTATTGGCTAGTGCAATCCCGAATATTCATAATAAATTTTTTTAATTTTTGCATTTGCTGCCCCTGTTTTGCATTAAAGAGCAAATATTTTAGATGTCTGTGAAAGACCATTTTTCACATAGTACTGTTATTCTGGTAATATAGCATATGAACTGACAAGCATTTAATATAAAACCAAAACAAGCTCTCAGGCATGTCTTATGAATGTTTGCTTTTGATTTCTATTCCCTGTTCCCAAATGCAAAATAACCTACCTTTTAGCATCTGCAAAGCCACATGCATGAGAATTCCTGTTGACTTCAACTAGACTTAATTGAATTGTCATTTACTTACTCATGAGATAATATATTTGCATGTAGAAGTCACTCATGGGATAAAACTTTCCAATAATAGAGAAGGTAATGGATTTAGAGGGAGATTCCTAGAGGATCTGAAAACTGGAGGTCAGGACTCCTAACGTCCAGAACAGACAACAATTTTTGAAATGCATCCTTCATCTTTACATAGGGAAGCATGGCATCCTTGTGGGAAAACAGCAGAAGTCCTGTGACAGGTTTGGAACTGATTAACAGGGAAAGGACCAGGACAGCCCCTTCAGAAAGTGGAAAAGATCAAGAAAATAATGAGAACATCATTCTGTTATGCATTAACATTCAGTTATCCCAGATGACAACTGAAAATGGAGGCTTAGTCAGGCCATGTTCCTTCCCCGATGTCTTTCTTCCCAAACGTCCAGGATAAAATGCTCAGAATAAATAGGTCAATTCTTGTCTCTGCACACAAAGGCAGTTGGATTTTTAAGAAGGGCTACAGTAGAAATTTTTCTCCCAGAACATAAGGAAAACTTACCTCCTTCCAACGCTCAGATTTTCTGAGAAGTTTCTCAGTGTGTTTTCTCATTAATACAACCGTGCACATTGAATACAAATTTGCTGCAACATAGTCTAATTGTCTGTTATTCAACATGATAGTGACATTAAAAACCCTCTAAAATTATGAAAGAACAATTGCCATTTGAAGGGAAAAAAGATATGATGAATGTAATGTTTTAAGCCCCAGGACAGGAAACTCTAGAGACTTAAAAAGGCCCAGAGGATTAAATCCTCCCTAACAGACAAACATTTTAAATAACAGTAGAGAAAATGCAGTATGTGGAAAACTTAGATAAATATACTATAAGTTTAATTAAGTTTTAGGTAAAGTTCCATTTTCATTATTCATGTAAATTAGTCCACTGAATTGCACAAACACTCTGTGTATTACTTACGATTTCTATGGCCTCTAAGGATTTGCTTTGAAAGTGAATCTTAGAGTCAGGTGATTTACCAGAAATCAATAAATCGTTCTTTCTTTCCATTGGAAAAACTGTCAGGAATAGCAGTGAGATCTTAGCTACTTAAAAATGCATAAAGACCAGTTATTGAATGCAGAGATAGACTCTTCAGGCTAACTGAAGCAAGTATGCCTAATCTTGTCAGAAGCCGGGAAAATCTCCTGAAAGCAGCATGCTCCAGGTTATATCACAATTACCTCTGTCTTTGGAGTTACAGTTTAAACTTGATCTTTCTATGGCCAAAAGGACAAATACTTGTATGTGCAAGCAAGCATGGGTGGGGGACTACTGAACTCAGGTTTCTGGCAAAGTCATGAGTCTCACCAACACTCCCTTGTCCCTGTGCTTTTTTGGCACTTAGCCAGTTCTTAACCCTTCTTTAGGATGAGAAGCTCCTAATTCCAACTGCCTACAGGCTAAGAAGTTCATTTGAGGCCACCACTTAAGACATCCTTCTTGAAGAAAGAGAAACAGGCACCTCCAAAAGAAAACTGGTTCCATTTTAAGAGAGGTGTTTAAAAACATAGCATGAATTGTTCCATAGAGTTGCATTGCACACTGAGGGAGTCCAGGCAAACCATACTAAGATACATGTGTAACTTCTTGACAGAAAGTGGTTCAAGACTAATCCCATCCTTCCAAAATTACTAATTCCTTGCATGCTGCCTATCTGCTTTAAACCTTTTTCCTTAAAGCTCATACAAAACACTGGTACTAAAGACAATCTTCCAGTCATGCCCTCTCCTGGCTCACTTATGAGCTCCTACAATAGTTCTTTTGAACTATGCACTCCAAACTACCTTCTCATCCTCATTTTCCATACATACACTGCTTAATATTTAGTTATCTCCTCTGCAAACTCACTCCACCTTTATGCACCCCCTGACCATTCCCTTTCTTTGTTCTTAATGGTGTGCCTTTCCATGGCAGACACCAAGCTATTCCGCTTTCTACACATAAGTGGCTATCCAAAAAACACCTAATAAGTGATCTAAGATCAAATCTTTAAATAAAAACTGATGAGGTGGATGACAAATTGTTATTTATCTTCTAACTTTGGCTAGAGAAAGGATACAGGACTGGTGCCACATCCAGGGGTTTGCCTACTTAGACCATGGGACTCCTTTTGAGAAATCCAGTCTTCTGGCAGCTGACGGGGTCCACCTGTCAGAGAAGGGAAAGACCATTTTGGGTCATAGGCTGGCCAAGCTGGTAAAGAGGGCTTTAAAAGATTTGCGGGGGGAGGCGAACCTCAGTCCGTCCCAATTCGGCCAGTCAGATGCCAGGGCCAGCAATAGGTGCCCAGAGAATGGAGAAGGATGGCAGGTCAGCAGGGGACTGCCGGAAGAGCAGGAAATTCAGGCAGTAAAGTAGCTTCGTCAGGGGCCCAACTGAAATGCCTCTATGCAAACGCACGGAGCATGGGGAACAAACAAGAGAAGCCTGAAACGTGCGCATACCTGCAAGGCTACGACCTTATTGACATCACAGAGACATGGTGGGATGACTGATGACCGGAGCGTTGGAATGGAGGGATACAGGCTTTTTAGGAAGGACAGGCAGGGGAGATGAGGAGGGGGTCTTGCGCTCTATGTCAATGATCAGTTTGAGTGCATGGAGCTCTGTCTGGGGATGGAGGAGGAGTCGACGGAGAGCTTATGGGTCAGGGTTAAACGGCAGGCAGGGATGGGAGACATTATAGTGGGTGTCTGCTACAGGCCACCTGACCAGGAAGACTGACCGGATGAGGCCCTCTACAGACAGATAGATGTAGCCTCACATTCACAGGCCCTGGTCCTCAAGGGGGACTTCAACCACCCTGATATCTGTTGGAAGGACAACACAGCTGGGCACAAGCAATCCAGGAGGTTCCCGGAATGCGTGGATGACAACTTCCTTCTCCAAGAGATAATGGAGCCGACAAGGAGAGGTGCCATGCTGGACCTTGTTCTCACCAACAAGGAGGGGTTGGTGGGGGACATGAAGTTCAAGGGCAGCCTTGGCTGCAGCGACTGTGAAATGGTGGAGTTCAAGATCCACAGGGCAGCAAGGAGGGCACACAGCATGCTCACCACCCTGACTTCAGGAGAGCAGACTTTGGCCTCCTCCGGGACCTGCTTGGGAAAGTCGGGGCAATCCCAAGCACAAATACAGGCTAGGTGGAGAATGGATTGAAAGCAGCCCTGAGGAGAAGGACTTGGGGGTCCTGGTTGATGAGAAGCTCAACATGAGCTGGCAATGTGCACTTGCAGCCCAGAAGGCCAATCGTATCCTGGGCTGCATCAAAAGAAGCATGGCCAGCAGGTCAAGGGAGGTGATTCTGCCCCTTTACTCCGCTCTCATAAGACCCCACCTGGAGTACTGTGTTCAGCTCTGGGGCCCCCAACATAAGAAGGACACAGAGCTGTTGGAACGGGTCCAGAGGAGGGCTACAAAGATGATCAGAGGGCTGGAGCACCTCTCCTATGAGGAGAGGCTGAGAGAGTTGGGGCTCTGGGGAGACCTTACAGCAGCCTCCCAGTACCTAAAGTGGGCCTACAGGAAAGCTGGAGAGGGGCTTTTTACAAGGGCAAGTAGTGACAGGACGAGGGGGGATGGTTTTAAACTGAAAGGGTGTAGATTTAGATTAGCTATTAGGAAGAAATTCTTTCCTGTGAGGGTGGTGAGACACTGGAACAGGTTGCCCAGAGGAGCTGTGGATGCCCCCTCCTTGGCAGTGTTTAAGGCCAGATTGGTTGGGGCTTTGAGCAACCTGGTCTAGTGGAAAGGTGTCCCTGCCTGTGGCAGGGGGGTTGGAACTAGATGATCTTTAAGGTTCCTTCCAACCGAAACCATTCTATGATTCTATATCTATGCCAGAAGAACAAGAAGTTTTCATGAAGGGTTCAATGTACCTTGGATATGCTTTTGGTCTAACTTTACTTCCATTCAATTACAGGTGTAATTGTCTGTCTGACAGATCAAAATTCAGCTGTTGCTAATCACGTTCAAAAATCATGAGCCTTAAATCCAAGTCAAGTAGCCTGCAGTTTTTTAACTAGTAGCTTCTGTAGAAAGGACTGCCTTTCCTCATAGTGCAGTACTAAGTAGGCTTACACAACTCAATTAATTATCGTTCATGCTTTCAGAACAAAGTTGTGAGGAAAAATTAAATTAAATCCCAAATCCACCTTCAGCTCTTCTGAGCCTGGAAACATATCTAAATTATTCTGTGCACTTTTGCATAGAGGTGGTGGGGGGATTATGGAGGATTAAAACTGAAAGCAAGAATCTCTTCTTTGGCAATGGAAAAACTAATCTCCTCCTATGCTAAAAGAAGGGACCTACTGTCTTATCAAATGTAGATGTATAGAAGAGGCTAGGATTTACAGACTTGAAATAAGATTTCATTTTATTTAAAAAAAAAAAAAAAAAGAGTCGGGGTGGAGCCAGGAGGGGATCAGGATTTCCAGCCAACTTCAAAAACTCTCTTGGAAATTGTGGATTTTACAGTACCTTGAAATGGAAATATTCTCCTTCTGCCCTGTTCTTTACCACTTTTTTTCTTTGTTTTATCTTTCTTTTTTAACTTACAGAATTTTTTTTAATGTGAAAAACATGCATGAATTGAATGATGACAAAACACTCAAGAAAACACTTCAGAAAGAATAAATAAGATGCTAGAAATAACATTTCTTAAAAAAAATGCTTGCTAATAACGTTACTCAGAAACTCTCCAGCAAATAAGTCAATTTGTGTAAATCACATTTCTTTTTGTAATCTGTATTATTGAGCCTTCCATTTCACTCCTCCCCTTCATTGCTTTGTGAGAACTCCTGCACATTTCTATTATTATGGGGTTATGGAAAGAAAGAAAAGGTCCCTTACATATCACATATCAGAAAATCAAATTAAATCCCGCAGCCGCTTCACATATGCCATCTCTTAAGCCACTTCTGGTTTTTGTGTTTGTTTGTTTTGGTTTTGAGTTTTCTTTTTTTTTTAATCAAGGAACACAATACTTAAGAAAGAAAAAAAGAAAAAATATCAACAGCTAAAGAACACACTTAGCAAGTGGTGAATCTAATTCCAACATTATGGCTTTTTTTAAAGGATGTGAAACATGTTCCAGTTTAAAAGAATGTGAATAAAACTCAAAAACTATATTGTTTACACATGTTTATACAGGGAAGAATTATTAACCCGTAACCATTAGTGCAGCTGGGTGGAGCCTGTATTTATCCCTTATATTCCACAAAGATATTTAGGAAATGCAAGAGTTACATTCACTGATTTGTCACCCTTTTCAAAACTGAAGATGGTAGAAAATACTACTAGTATGATAAAAGATCATTTCATTAAAGTTTCATTAAGCTCTGTAGAGTTTTGACTTCTGAAATTCGTACGGGAAATAACTTTGTACATCCATCAAAAGCAAGTATTGAAAGACCTGAAGTTAATTATACAGTGAATTATTTTAATGCTATACTGAACTGATTACACTGCTTTCAAAAAGACAGTACAAAACGCTTAAATTATAACAATAGAAAACAGAGAAACAAAAACTAAGCCATGAGAATAAGATACATTTAGAAAAATAAAAGAATAGAACAAAGAAGCCAAAAAAGTGACACCAAAAGCAAGCTAAAGTTTAAAATTTTTGTAGGCAGCTTGACTCACATCCACAATGAACTACAGAGTTTTATTCAGATGAGGGATGATTTGAATAGACTGTATGTTATATAAACGTAACAGTGTGGCTCAAAATTGTTGTGAAAACAAAACCCATGCCTCATATATTACTTCTTAAAGAAAAGTACTTCAGTGCTGGGGAAGGTTGAGGGGAGGACTGGGGTTTTTGTTTGCTTGAAATCAAGCTGTGCAATTTTGAAAAATGCAGGAACCATTACTTACTGAAAGTTACCCTGGCTTTCTCCTACTACAAGAATATATGTTTTAGTCATGAAATCCAAGAGAGTTTACATAACCCAGCCTCAAAGTGAAGGGTGAGTTTATATAGTGATCACTGTTTGCTGTTCGTTTTACATTACAGTCTGATCATCTGTCTCACTGTATCAAGTCACTGATTGAATGTGTGGGAATTACCAAGTATTTTGTGGCTACTCAACATATAAATGGCTAGAGAAATACACCACACTTCTAAAACGCTGCATCAGACCACAGACCACAGCTAAGCCTGTCACTAGCTTATTTTTAAGTGAAAATCATGACTCTATTTTTTCCTGTTAGATATGAAATGTATGCCTTATGCAAGTTTTCTTTATACTTGTTTTACGTTTTTCACTATGCATTTAAGTTTACATGAAGAAAATAACCAATTGCAGACAATGTGTTCAACAACTAAAACCACTAGGTATTATAAATTAAACCAGGCAGATTTAAGGAACTACCACAAGTATTCTACATTACTCCCACACAGTCACGTCTTTCTGTAAATTTTGACCTTTTCTTTTTCTGATGATGGCAGTAAGTTCATGCAGTGTTTGGTTTATCTAGCTCCCAGCTCCTTCTGTCCGTTATTGCTAGCAAATACACACTGAGGATTACTATAGAAAACTCAAATATTATAAAAATTCAAACTATTCTGTTCAGTCTGATGGAACATTAATCCAAACTTGCATGTTTGAAAAATCATTTTGCTCTATGGTAGATTTGCCCTCAATTGTCTGTTTACAGTCTTTTATTAATTGAAAAGATAGTTTTGTTCCATTTCAGAGATTAGCTGCTGCTCTTCCTTTACTTCGACTTTTGCTTTCGGTGCTTGCAGGTGCGTTTTTGTGAGGCTACCAAGCCCTCGTGGAATGTGGCACCTCTAGTTACCTCTCATTTCCCAGAGACCTTGCACCACACTTTTAGTGTACAAGAGCACACTTCACCATGATGCTCGTATGATGATGTTTTGTAAGATGTTCTCTCATTCAGATTGACCTTACAGCGCAGCACCACACTCTCCTCTAACTTTTGAATATATTAGCCACATTTGACTCAGTTTGACAGAAGGGAGCTGCCTTAAACATATTAAATTCTTACAAGTTTCATTAAAAAAACAGGTGGCTGAGTATATTATTAAATAATAATTTATAACCTAGGTCCTTATGAAATCAAGTGGCAGCATCCAGCCTATAAGCCAGCTCTTTGTGGTTAGTTTGTGCTGCATATGTGTGTGCTGCTGGTTTCTCCTCAGCCAAACATACTGGGTAGGGGACTACCATGGAGACAGAGAAGAAAAACTAGGAGATGAGGGACAAATCCATAGAAAGGCTAGGGATGTTATTTCCGCTACTCAGGAAACAGCTCCATTTGACTTCTACCAGCCAGCTCTAAAAAACCCCCGAAACACCAGAATCTATCTTTTGGAACAAAGATGAGATTTGTCATTCTATGAGTTTTGGGATGGACTATCCTTCCTTACTATCTGTGTACAATGTATTTGCTGTGCTGCACAAGTCTTTAGATATTCACTGAAATCACCAGTGGTGGCTGCAATCAGTTTCAGGGTTTGCGTCTGTCTGTACATTTGTAACTCTGCTACTTCAGGGAATGCTTCCTTGCTCTGTAGCATATTGTTACAACAGTTAGTGCAATGAGTCCTTGTCCACAACTAGGTCTTCTAGGCATAAAAATAATTTTGAAATCCTCTTTATGTTATTTATGGCAGTGAGACAAATGGGTTTATTACGATTGAACACATTTTGTTCTTTTTGTTACCAATTTTGCACCCAAATTTTCCAATTTTAATTCCTGATGTCTGCTTTAGCTGTGCTGATGTTTTATTTGTTCCTTTGTTTTCAGTAGCAGAAACGCTTAGCCTCTCCAATTTGGATAAGATGCAGAAGTCAGGTATGGTTCTGGATTCCTGCACCTTTGCTTCATTTGAACAAGATATGGTGCTGCTTTTTTTTTTTCCAAAGCTGCTGACTACGAGGATTACCCAGAGCTCACTGGGTGACTATGGAATCATGTGTTTAGTGAGACAGACACTGATGTACTGGTTGAAGCACAAACCCACAGGGACTATTACACTGATTGAAGGACAAGTGACTGAGCAACACTGATAAAAGCAAACAAAAGGATTATAATCAGCAACGTACTAACTGCAAACAAAGCTGCATGTTAAAAAAGGGAAAAGCATTACACACGTCCTAAAACCAACGGAGATGAAACACTGTCGAAGTATCATCTAGTTTGCTCCTCTCAGGAAAAAACTTGTGAATCAAAGTTGCACTGTGCCATTGCAAAGATGAGTTGTTAGCACCAGTAACTGTAGCAGCAATAAACCTTAGATCTATTAAAGTGTTTCAGCCCTACTATTCAGAGTGGTTTGTTTTCTGCTGCTTCCTTCAGAGGTATGTGCACACATACTTAGGTCTGCCACGCAGGTTTGGGAATCCCCATCCTTGGAGCTTTTCAACACTTGTGGTGGCTACACAAAGTCACGGCTGACCTGACCTAGCACTAGAAATAATTACGCGTTTGTCAAATCACACAGCAAAGAACAATGTGTATATCATCAGTCTGAGTCAGTTCTGGGTTAGTGGCAAAGAGAGGAAAAAAAAAACACCAAACCACAAAAGACCATTTCTGACTGTTAGGTCAACTAGTACTTGTTCCTCCCCAAACAATTTTTTCGAGACTGTCATATACAAGTCTGACACCTTTCGTTTGTACATGGCTTGAGGTCTCTTTTTCTCTGCATTTTCTTCGAAACAAAATTTATCTCGCTTAACACGTAACTCATGACAATGAAGAACTGCATAAATCAAGTGATAAAATACTGAACTGAGCAGAGAGCAAGGCAAGAGAGGGCCAAATGAGGGTAAACTTACTGCTACTACTCTGGGAGATGGGCTGCTGGTCCACTGCAGCAGCAGGAAAGAGGTCCCATGAGGCAGAGAGCAGTATGGCACTCTGGATGTCAAAGTGCCTCACTCCAGTTCTGAAGCTAGTGGCCAGAGAAAGCAGCTGTGACAGGAAAAAGCCTTTAAGAGGAACACAAGCCCTCTGTGAAAGGAAGATGGAGTCAGCTGAAGGACATAAGTCCCCTTTAACCAGTTAATAGGGCAAAATAAAGAGATCCTAATGAAACAAGAAAGAGTTCCCTTTTTAACCATAAGTGTTACATTTTCATCAAGGGCATGAGGAACAAGACAATAACAGCTGTGAGCTATGCAAAGGAAGAACAGGAGAGGACAGGTTTGTATGCAGTAGCGGACAAACATCCAGAGTGAAATGCAGACTTTAGAAATGCACGTTCCAAGGAAAATAGATATATTTTCAGAGCCAAATAAATTACTGTCACATAGCAATTTGCACAGTACTGTCACATACAATGCACAGTCTCTGTTTCTTGATTTTTCTAATGCTAAGAATGTCAAGACAGGGAAGTATGGAATACTGAAGCATTATTACATGTAAACCTTTAATAGCAAAACGTTATCCTGAGCAGATGAACAAAATATTTTTAAAAATTACTACTAATGTGTCCTAGAGGAAGGGGGGAAGGGCTCTGAGAGCTGCTCTGGCTTTTGTTTGGGAGGTTCAAGCGTATGGATTATGAAGCTGATTATAAATGAGCACTACATATAATAAATGTTTGTTCAATTCAAGTCTTTAAAAAAAATATAACAAAAATTCTGGAGGAATGAGTGTCTTTAATATTCTGGGCTTGTTAAAACCATCTGTTTAATACAAGGAATTTAATTTATTCCAAATTTTAAATCCACAGAATCCAGAGAAGCTTTAGGGAAAAAGCCAAGCCAGGTGCAGCAAGCTAAGCACAGCACTTAATACCAAGGAAGAAGATGTATTATTTCCACCTCTGAAATACTGGCTGTCATGCTCGTTTGTGTGGAAAGGTAGCCACCATGGCAAACAGTAGCAAACAAGTCCAGGCCTGGACCTCAGAACATTTGAGAATAACTTTACCCTTGCAAAATGCCTCTCTCACTATGAGAGAATCAAAAATAGATATGATTTCAGTCGCCTAAAGCTCTTGAGATTTGGCCTCCACTGTTTTAGCATACAAGTGTGCAGGCACACAGACTTTCTCAAGTACCTACCCCTTGTCCTTTTGAGCATGCCTTTGCAGCACTGGTTTCAGCATAATCAGTTTTGCGGATTTCCCTTTGTCTCATTCTCCATCTCTGCAGGGATCTATTTTGTGCATTTCAAAAACAAAGTAACAAAATATATCTGCCACTTCTTGAATATTTTACTGATGTCCTTTATTCTTCTACACAGACAGCAGAATCTTTTCCAGCAGCCTACAGGTTTTCTCAGTTATAGCTATTGTCTGAGGCACTGCATAAATGTTTCACTACTAAAACAGAGTTGCCCCATATGAAAATCACTTCAAACATTCAGAATAAAAGGGAAAGGACTCTCTCAGGCAGTTCACTGATCATTGTTTTTGTTATTTACTGACATTTCTCTGGTGCTCAGTCTTTACTTCTGTGAACATAAACACTGTCTAGTACAATATACAGCAGCTTTGTAAGGGTCGAGGGAAGGATCTTCTCTTCTGGTCTTCCTTGATGAGAGATTTATTTGTTTTTATGTTTGTGTGCAAGTTTGTCCTTATTTCACAAAGAACATGTTGAAAAATTAAAATAAAACATTATTCTGATGTGCTGTTGATACCAGTTCCCCATTCCTGATTATTTGCCCACAGGCCGACCCCCTGTGGTGCTTCTATAATCTAGAATAGGCAACAGAGAGCCTATTCATCCAATGGAGACATCTACATTTCCTACACACATCATAGGTCTACTGAAGCCAGCTGGAAATCTTGTCTGTTTTTGTTTCAATGCCCACAATAAGAGTTCAGCAGCTTCTGACCTCTTTCACACTGAGAGTTCAGAAGTTTTGAAGACATCTGGGAAAGCTTCTCCCTGTTCGTGCAATGGGCCTCTCCTCCTGCAATAGAAGCTGGCTTTCATGTCTGACTGCTGTTCTAGAAGGTTTATTGTCTAGAGGGGAAGAATGCCATTTACATTAACAAGGATGAAGCTTGCCCTCTAAACTGGGAATGTGGCATACTCTTATCCAGTCCCACAGAGACAGGACCATGTGGGCTCAGCACAATGGTGATAAGCCAGGTGGGATCATGAGTGGTTCCCTTTCATTATGAAAGCTGGAACCTCAAAATATCATCCAGGTAAACTGGCAAATTAGCATTTTTTTAATCCTTTCCAGACTAAGCCCTACCTGCCTTTTTCTTACACAGAGAAATAGCTGGGGAAAACCACAGCAAAAAAAACTCCATGTAGAACACTGATTATTTTCCATGCTACCCCCTCATTAAGAGTGTAAATAGGAAGATGGTTGGCAGATGTCTCAGACACCTACTGGAGCACCTGTAGACACTTGCTGATAATGGATTCCCCTTGGAGATAAAACAGCAAGACTTTTCCACTAATTTGAATCTGAGTGATTTGATTTAAAGCATTGTAACCAGCTTGAAATTCATATTTTGACTGGAAACTTTTGTGCTGAGATAGCTATAGACAAAGCCTGATATGAAAACATGAGCAAAACCCTTTCTTAAAGTAATATGGCCAACATAACCTTCCATGCCTGTCACTTTCTCTTTCCTTTCTTTTCTTACCCTCTTCCAGTATTTGCAATAAAATCAAGCACTGCTCTAAAAGAACTCTTTCTTGCCTGGCCACATACCCAGAATTTACTTCTTACATAGCCCAGTCTATGTTTATAGTTCTTTTTAGATCATCTGCTTATGTACAAATACAAGAGCTTGTACTCAAGAATAAAAAGGTAAAAATCTATTGGCAATATGCTAGCAGACAGCATAATATCAGATGGAGTGAAGGGCAAGACAATGTGTATGTTGTTTCTTTCTCAAGCAAGAGTGCTTTCTAGGTCTTATGCATTATCTTCAGTTAACGGTCTGCAGGTTAACACAAGCCCTTGGAATCTAGTGCTGCACTTCACAGAAGTTAGCAAAATCTCTTTAGCGTAAACAAGAATTCTGCACCATTTGTCCTGAGTTACTTTTTTTTCTCTTCCTTTGTGTTTCCCAACCAGTCTTACTCTTGCTTTGTTTCATAATCTACTTTGCATACCTACTCATCTAATTCTACCCCTTCTGGCTGTCCTGCTTCCCCAGTGACTTCCATTCAGGACTGTAGCTCCATACTTGATCAGCTATCTTGTGACACTTTCACAATATGTCCACATGGCTCACACGATACATGTTTATATACCTACAACCAAACTCCAATTGTCTTACTAGCACAGATTCTCACAAACCTTCAGTTATCCTACGGCAACCAGGCTAGAATTGTGCTGCTGAAGTGGTACATTCAGAGCACAGATTTGTCTTCTAGACACACACAGAGACACCCACACACTAACACTGACCCCCCCCACTCCTGCCCAGTGGTAAGGCAAGAGTAAACATTACAAAAATCAGTCCCTTTCATTCCTGACACCACTTTGGATATTCAAGATGAGAGTCCAGACTATTTGGACAGAAGAATGTGAAGCAGTATCACCAAACAGAGCAGCATACAGACCATTTAATTTCAACAAAGAAAAGTTTTCCAAGGAGTGATAGCAAACACAACAGTCATCAAGCAAAGCCACAAGCTTCCCAGCAGTTTTTCACGTGTGCTCAGAAACAGCTCACCAGGCAATCTCTGTACAGGTCTACATCCATGACAACCAGCTTTATTCAGGCTACTAGACATAGACCTTGAACAAAAGCTGCAGATTCAGATGAACAGGTTTGCACTTTATTTGTCTTTAAGCATTTTTAGCACCTTTTCTGGCTACAAAGCATACCACAGAAAAGTTCAGATTGAGTCTGTGTGCCTAGAAAATGTCTTCAATTAATCTTTCAGTTGTCTGATTGAAACAAAAGCAAACATCCTATTCACCAAAAGCCATGTTGTATCAGCAGTCTCCTCTTTGCCAACAGACCTTCTACTCTTCCTTAAAAATAGCTGTTGTTAGAAGACAAGACAAGCTTTACCACACACATGTGCTGCCCTTACATTTATAAACATCTGCTTCCCATTCAGGTAAGTGTTGAGAACAAGCCTCTTGGCACAGTGTGTTGATTTTGTGTAGTACAAAGAGGGCTCAAGTGAAAGCAATAGGATAAGACCCTCAGCTTCCTCTAACTCAAACACAGAAATTTTCTTTTGTCAAAAGCAAGATAAATTTTTTTAAACCTCTTTTTTCTTATTGTTGTTTGGCTTGTCCAAATAATAATTTTAGAGGTGTAGAGGGCAGAAAGTATAGATTTTGTACAAAAAATAAACAAAGTGGTCTCCGGCACTAAAATAATGTTGACATTAGTGAGAAAATTGACAACAAAACCTATTTGCTCATCAGAATCTGAAATATTTTAAAATAACCTGCCTCAGTTCTGATCCAGCTTCTGATTTAGACATGCCATATGCAGATATCAATAAACACATCTGATACTGCCTAAGGGGGATGTCAGAGAGAAAACAGCTTCTAAACCAGACCTTTTATAATAGTAGCATTTCCCAAAGGAAGTTTCATTTTTATTTTTCCTTATACACACCTATTTAAAGCACAGAATATATTAAAAAATACTCAGCATAAATAACTTCTTAGACAAAAAAGGCCTATCATAGGAAATGTGTATTTTCTGATGTACTTCTTGGAATAACATACAGAAAATATAAGTCCAGGACTAATTTCAAATAATGCAACCATTACCAAAATAATATTGCACTTCTCCAGGTTGTACTATGTAAACAAAAAAACACAAGCTTCTCTTCTTTGTCTACTAGTGACTTATAAATAAGATTTTCAATACTTATCTAGGCCACTGTAAAATTGACACTGTAGAAAATCACACCACCCTATCATAGCCAGAGACTACTTTTCCCCAATTCTGTTGTTAATTTGGTGGAGGAGTTGATTTACGTTCTTCAAGCTGCATTTGGAGAAGACTGTCTTCGTTGACTGCAAAGGGCCCAGACCCTGTGCCTGACATGAGAACCTGTGGTCGGAGTTTAAAATCAAGGCACTGTGAATATCCTGTGTTTATGCATACAGTAAAAAAAAAAGTTACTCCACAGCACAGTTCATTTCCACAAACCATGGTAAACACCCAGGGAAAGCAGTTTCAAAGGCATGTCTCCTACTGACTTTAGCAACACAATAACCATACTGCCTACAAAATACTAGTTCTAGAGTCAAACAGTTGTGGTGATGTTATGAACCTTCTTCCTTTATTTTTCCACCCTGTAAATGTCTGGACAGATGACATCTGCATCACTTCAACCCTTTTTCTCTTGTGCACAAGGAAGTTAGCATAATTTATTCCTAAATTTTTAAATTTTTTTACATAGAACAAAGAACAAAAACCAGCAACATCCCACAGAGACTGTCTCACTGACAAAGAAACAAAAGATAAGTATTTATTGAAAATGTCAGTAGAAAAATTCAACCACACTCAATTCCTTGTAAGAGCCTGACTTAACATACCCGTGAGTAACAATAGTTGAAAATTTTGTATTAAGTTGCTCAACAGACATTTTACAATAAATAGTATTTATGCCACAAAAGCTGCTTATATGCTACTAAAAAGTATTTTTCAAAGGAAACATGACTGAAAAGAACCGTGCAAAAATACACCGGCTGCATAATATTTGAACAAATTTACTCATCCCACATACAATTGCTCTGTGGATGTTGTTTCCCATGCAGCTTAGGTTTCCTTAACAAACATCATGTGGAATCCCAGCCAGTCACGTTCTCACTCTGTCAGTAATTTTATAGCTAGTTTAGAGTTCTCAACACAGCTTTCCTCTGGAAAGATCAGGTTTATCTACCCTGTGTCTTCCCTACCATACCCACCCCTGTCCAGCTTCAAAGGAAAATTTCTCATCTCAGTTCAGCTGTTTGGTTTGTTCATGAGTCCTGTTTTAGACTGTTAATGAAAGGCAGTGTCTTTTTTAAAAGGATCATGGAGCACTGATGTGGTCCTGTGGCTGATGTGGTCCACTGATATGACCAATGAGGTCTATGCTGATAGTCTGCTTGCACTGAATCTTGCTTTCTTGAAAAGGTCCTGTCTACGACCACAATCTTATGGATAGCAAGTCCATAAAAATCAATAGGATGACTCACAGCAATAAAGTTGTGATGCAAATATAGTGATCTTGATCTGCTCTGCTGCACATATAGCCTGGCCCTCAGGCCTGTGCTGTGCTGCACATATACCTTGGCTGCACGATCACCCCAACTGGCTCATTGTAACAGAGGAGACTGCAGGCAGCTCCCATTCCGTACCTGTGATTACACCACCTGCATGGCCTTGCTATTATCTAACAGTGCAGCAAGAAGTTCTCGTGAGAACATCGTTTCTGTTTGACTGTAGACATGACAAATGGAGCTGTTCCCTTGTAAGAAAATCTTATGATAACTTGAATGACCAAAAGGGGAGAATCTCTGCTGTGGACAAGGTCTGCGTGGTGTGCTGTGTGTGGCTTGGAGTCCTGTTCAAATCTATACACTGCTCGGGACTCCTAGCATCTAAAGGGGCATAAGATTATCTATGCTATTCTCTTCTTATAGTGTTAGCTCTAATAGCTGGCTTTTTAAATGATACCTTACCTAAGTGCCTTTGTTATCAGGGCCATAACGGACCAGCACATCCTCGTGGAAAACACCGAACAGTTCGAATGTCTAAAAGATCAAAGATAGAGTACAAGATGTCAGGGTATCTCGATGGATAATCAAAGAAGTTGAAAAAGAAAGTATGGATGTTTAACATTAAGCAAAGTTGGCTACAGTAAAAGACTAGAAACAAAATTAATTTCCATAAGTTATTGACTTAAAGGTTTACTCATATTCCCCACTTTTGTTGCCTTTCATCCCGAAATACTCTTCTAGAAACCTCCTCTTCTCAGGCATGTTCCGTCAGCTTTATGTTTATCCAATTCTGTATCTCCTGAAAATTTACCTCTATGTTTACAAAATAAAGCAGTTGTTTAAGTAAATCCACAGTGTATTTTACCATGACAACATTATTACACGACAATACCAATGAGACATTGATAAAATCAGTGTGCCCACTGCATATCCCTGCAGATTAACAAGGCCTACCAGTATGGCATGGCTGTAATGGTTTCCTGTGTCAGATTAACTCCCACTGTCCACAGACTTTCTGTTCCTTCTTTCCCTGCTCAGTTTCTTTTGACTTAATTTTGAATCATTTTAAAGATGTGGAAACAGTGAATGACCAGTGGTTGTTACCTCTAAACCACTCAGTTTAACTGGCTGATGCTTAAGCAAACTCGGTAAATATTAACTATATTAAATAACCAGAACAGTTTTAACTGCAGTACCAAATGAGCTATCATTGCAAAAAAACACAGCTCAAGGCAAAGTGAAAAGTGATTTTTTATTCACAGATTTCTTAATTTTTTTAAGATTTCACCAGTCACTAGATTTTCCAGCAACATCTCTTCATAAAAATTTAGCAATGACAGCTTGATAAGAAAGTGGCTTTAACAAAATATCACCTTTACCACTAAATCATCTTGAAATTTCACTTTCTCACTGACAGCTTTGCGATTTGAGAAATACATTGCAATAAGTCACCATCATGCACCTTTATACAGCACTTCTCTCCTGTTGCTGGTTCAAACATGAAAAGTCTTGTTTTGTAGATTTCTGAGATAGGAAAGGAGAGGATTAAAACTCCTTTCATTACAAAAAAAAAACAAAACAAAACACCACACTCCTGTCTCACACATAAGATTTCTTTCAAGTGTTCACTTGGATTGTTATCTCCAATAAAGGATCATTTCTAGTTAATGAAGGACACAATAAAGAAATCATCAAAACAAAGCAATGAAGAGTAGCCAAAGTATCCAACTGGTTGATTTTGTGGGGTTTTTTTTATTTATTTTTTTTTAAATAGATAAATGTAGGAAACTTTCCCTCTTCCTTCCCAAAATATTATAAATTTTCTGAAGAAATTCTTGAAATCCAACAAAAATGTTTTTCCTTGAACAACCAGCCACATGACTCAGGGCATGGGTGGCCAAGGCCTTTATTTCGTGCCAGACCCTAACTAAGACTTTGTTGCCCAGGTTGCAGCTCAGATGCTCAAGCTGTGCAAAGGCAATGCCAGGGGAAAGTAAGTTGCAGTGTAACAAAGATCCAAGAACAAGAAAAGCAAAACTAAAGAGCTTGAAACTTTGATCTCACTTCATGACTCCAAGATACAACTCCTCAAAGCACATATCTTTATTGTCTTCGTATAATCCTACCTTTTTCTACTTGTTTGTTTGGTCTTTTAATTCTACAAGATTGAGACTATTTTTAAGCTTTATACCAGATGGTTCTCCTGCTCTTTTATCATCCTTGTTATCTGCAACTTGCAGGTGTGAAAGAAATGTCCTGTAAAGGCATATGTCCAAAAAAAAAAAAAAAAACAAACCCTGAAAAGAATGTGATTACATGCATAAAGGCATTACCCACCAGTTAGAGCAAGGAAGCAATGTGCAAGGAATATGCCCTCTTGTGCCTAGACTGTCAGAGTCTTTAAAATGCATGGTTTCAGAAAATGGCTGCAAAGTCTTTGGCATGATGCTAGAAAAAGCTTAGAAATAAAAGTATCTAATAAAGTTGTAGAGGGAAAAACTACATACAAGAAGCCTGATAACTGATGATCATGTATATAGACTTATCCATCACTGCAACATTACTCTACCTTGTTCACTTTGGCATAGAGATAAAAGATAGAACACCATCAATCTGTCCAGCTTTTGAAGGTGCAGTGATCAATTATGGTTTCCAACAAACAAATGAAAGCCTACAATTAATCAGCAGTTCTCCAGTATAAGTGCTGGAAACTTCAGACAAACTTTGCCAAAAATAGGTACGGGGGGATAACTTATCAAGCCCAAAGTACAGAAGAGAAAAAAAACTTGGAGGCAAAAACAACGTTCAGATTCTAGTACTCTGCATAATCCCGTTTCATGAAACTGTGCATAGTTTTGGGGTTTTTTTCATTGCTGACTGAAAAGTTTCAAAATCTTCAAACATGTCACAACAGTGCCATTTTTTCCAGCCACCTCTGGTGACCAACTTCAAACTGCACTGAATCAATGCTCAGCTGGCAGTGACATTCCTGTTATTCCTCCTGATAACTCTGCAATAGAGTGTATCTGCAAACGTGGAAAGTAAATAATTTCCTATGACAATGAAAGGAATTTAACTTGGTAAAAACAGACATAATCTGTGTGTTTATTCCGATATTTGTGATGCGTGCATGTCCACAGACACAGAACTTTCCCAATATCTTAAATGACAGTTACCAGAAACTTTGAAATCACTAATGATAAAAAGTTTGTGAAAAATCAAACATTATGGAAAACAATCTGTACTGAATTTCCTATGTTCAAAATTTTCATGACATTTAATATCATAGCTATATAAAAAAAAGTGGGATCAGGTATATGCAGGTTCAACTGTTGTGCAGTATTTAAAAGTCAGACTTTTGTGCACTTTGGCAAACAAGTATTTAAGTGAACAAACAGAGAAGAAAGCACACAAAAAGCTCTTCAAATTTGACTTCAAACGTAACTGTGTTAAATCAAAATAAATCCAGCAAGATATTTTTTCTCACACATTTTGTTATGGGAAAGCAGAAAATAAACTCAAAGAGCATGTTCAATTATTCATGATCATTAAAAAGAGAATGAACTAACAAGCTCACAACATGAATACAATTGTCAAAGTGAAAAGGGAAATAAAGCACAAATTGGCCAAGCGCAAGTAAGGCACATGCATCTGCCAGAAAAAAAAAGAGAATTATAAACAGAAGGCAGAAAGACCAAGCAAAATGGGAAATAAAGTGCTAAGTCAGTCATACCCTGTGGGTTTAATGACCTTAAAGAAGTAAAAGCCAGTAAAAGTATCCCTCAAAAAAATATCAACCAGGGTTTCATTAAAACAAGGGAGGGGGAAAAAAACAGGGTGAATTCAACACAGTATTCAGTATATCATGTTACTACTGAGCATAGCTGTGGTAAGGCTATACATGTAAGAACTACAAAAATGAAAACAGTCATGAAGTAGGAAAGGCAATGAGTATTAAATCCAAATAGAGATTAATATGCAAAACCTCACTTTTGGGAGGAATTAATTGTATCACAGATCTTACAAGACCACATAGAATAACCATGAAAATCAGATCAGGAAAGTGTTAGTTATAATAGTGTATCATAGAACTGTATGGACATACCACACTTGACATGATTGTGTAATACTATACAGTACTGCATAGCCATCCCACCCATACACTGATACAGCACAGCACTGAACTTTGAAAACTCCTGGCTAACTAATATTTTCATGGAATAGTGTTTATGTTTTTACAACAGAATGGTTAACAGTGAGGGAAAATACTACCACTGCTGAAAGTGAGTACAGAACTATCATAAATTTCAAATGCCAGGCGCTATCACAGACTTTGAAATCGGCTTGGAAGAATGAAAGATTCAGCTGAAGGTAAAGTCCACAGAATTGCACACAGTTGGACAGCAAAAGGGAAACACAAGAGGTCAAGAAGCAGTTTGTCTACTAGAAGTGACTCCTAAAACATCCCCATTGAACTCGAGGAAGAAAGGAGCTGTTGCTTTCCTGCAACAGCTGCGGAAGTGTATCATGGCTTATGGTGCTTTCAAACATCAGGTAACAAAAATGAAGAAAAATAAAGTTCTCTTGACCAATGCAAGCACCACACATAATCAACTGTAAGCAATCTTTTTATAGAGAGCAATTTATAAATATTAAGAAGTAAAAAAAACAAGATTAAGCTGTTTTGGAGGGAGGAACCATTTTACATAAATGACACACCAAACCACAGGAATGCATGGGAATTGTGATTTCAGACACTATTTCTTCCTCTTACAGAAGAAGTATATGGGATTGCTAACAGAAGTAAGGAAGTTAATAGCAGATCCTATTCTGATGGATGTACTTGAGTCGAGCTGCTGGGCTCAAAACAGAGATAACTGAAGTTTAACAACCTGTGATCTACAAGAGATTACACTAAATGGTCCTTCTGCCTCCCAAATATATTGAACTCTTTTATTGTCTGTGTTGCACATACACCTTATTGAATTTCCCCTCTGTATAAGTGCAGAATTTGATTGGATTTGGATTACAGATTGCAATATCTTCCTGAAGAAGAGAAGTCAGTAACAAACTCTACAGGACCTCCTATACAATCTCCTGTAAGTGCAGGAAGGTTTCCTGCAAGTGCAGAACAGAAGCTTATTTCACAAATTCTTAGGAACATTTAAATATTGATGGCAACAGCAAGAGTCATCCAACAAATTATTTTCCTATTTCAGAATCAGCATGAGTAAATGTAATTGATTCTGTCATCACAGAAAATAAATTTGGGAACAGAGAACTACATCTCTGACTCATAATGTTTGCAGTTATCTGATCAAAGAATAATCCCTGGGCTGTTTCCATCAGAGATTTTTTTGCATGTCACCAAGATTCATTACAGTAGACGTGGCAAAATACATAACTATGGCTTTTCAAGTTCACAAGTGACCACTCATGAAAGATCCAGGAAAAATGTGATTTTGCCATTTTCGCTAGGATTCCAGCCTCTCCTCCCAATGCAACTTCAACATAGCCCTAGTTAAAAACATTGCTCTGAAAACCAGTATCCAAGATCCACTAGAGGATTGTACTGAGAATCCTGCAGAATACTTCAAGGTCTTGAATATGCCATGTCTGCTCTACTCCTCCTTATTCGTTGGGAGAAACCTGTACGTTAGCATGTGTAGCTGCTGAGAAATTAGCTTGAGAACCCGTATGTTAGCATGAGTACCTGCTGTAAGGGAATCTACCGGAGTGCCATGTGCCAGCTTGTGCTGCACACTGGTGGATGTTATAAAGAGATAACAGCCAACCTCTCAGGAGAGGATGCATGATTCTGGTTGTTACACAAAATAAAAGGCACAAGGGTATCTGAGGGAGAAGGAACCTCTCCATGAACAGGAGCTGCGCAGCATGCTGTGGGAAAGTCCATCCAGGATCCGTCTGATGCCACACAAAACCATGGTTCCCAGCATCTGAACAGACATAAGATTTACTTGCTATCTGTGTTCCTGTTTTTATTCCATTTTATTACACCATTTGTTGTCAGGTCTTTCTTACTGAGTGTGGGGATCTGTTTCATGTCCCCCTTTTTTTTCTTCCTTTCGGCATTGTCTCAAAAACCGTCCTATGCCATGTGCTCAGACGCCATCTTGTGGAGGCCCGGACTACCTGACCTTGGCAACGTTTTATGACACAATAAGATAGGCGCCGACCTGACCTTGGTGACGTTTTATGACGCAATAAGGTAGGCGCCGGCTTGAGGTCCCCGCCCTCCACCCACCTCCGGATGTGTCTCTCCGGCGACAGCCTGGCAATGGGCCAATCCTACGGCGCAGGAACCGGACATGTCCCGCCCTCGGACCTGTGATTGGTGCGAACTGTTGACTGGCGGCTCCAAGTCACATGACTCTGCCCAAAAAACTCTATAAAAGAGGTTGGACCGCCCGACCACGCGGGCCCCCCCCACCGTCTTCCAAGAAGCAACAAAAGATTCCGCAGGATGCCACTGGCTCCCGGGGTGGTGACTATCCTTTCCCTCTCAACTGTTCTCTTTTCCTCTCTTTCTTTTACTCCTCTCTCTTTCTCTCTCTTCCTTGCTCACTGAGTTGCCTCATTGTTGGACTTAATAAAGTCAGAGTTAAGTTTATTGATACTGTGCCTCGGTTGTGCTTTGTCCGAACTCAAGGATCACGAATCTATTTTATTTCGGGTCAGGATTTGGGGGGGTGCTTTACCTGCAGGCAGGTTAAGCATACCGGGTGATTTATAATTAGGCGGGCCCACGTGGGCTGTCTGCATTGTATTTCCAGATTTACTCCTTTTTACTAATTAGGCGGGCCCACGTGGGCTGTCTGCATTTTATTTCTAGATTTACTCCTTTTTACTAATTAGGCGGGCCCACGTGGGCCATCTGCATTTTATTTCTAGATTTACTATTAAGGCAGACCTTAATCCGGAACCCGACACTGAGTTCCAGAAATAACCCTGCACTACCTCTGTCTCCTTCTCACCTTCTACCTCCTCCCAGTGCAGAATAAGAATGCAGATATTATTCACATCATTACAGAAGTTCTACAAAGACAAACATCCTATCACTACTCATCCTCTCAGGCCTCAGTACAACAACAGAGTACAACAGCAACGAACCTTTTGCTTATCCATACAAACCTGGTTAAACTGAACTTCACACAGATCCTGGTGTATATATATCTAATTGTAAAAGTCTAAGAAGATATCCCTTCCAACTGTCCATTATAACACTCTGCCAGAGATGATTGCTTTCATAGAATCATAGAATGTTAGGGGTTGGAAGGGATCTCTGGAGATCATTGAGTCCAACCCCCCTGCCAGAGCAGGACCAGTCTAGGGCAGGTTACACAGGAACGCATCCAGACAGGTCTTGAAAGTCTCCAGAGAAGAAGACTCCACAACCTCTCTGGGGAGCTTGTTCCAGTGCTCTGTAATCCTTACAGTAAAGAAGTTCTTCCTCATGTTGAGGTTGAACTTCCTGTGCTCTAGTTTGCATCCATTGCCCCTTGTCCTATCACAGGGCACAAGTGAAAAGAGGTTGTACCTTTCCTCTTGACACCCAGCCCTCATATATTTATACACATTAATCAGATCCCCTCTCAGTCTTCTCTTCTCCAGACTAAAAAGCCCCAGGTCTCTCAACCTTTCCTCATAAGGCAGGTGTTCCAGTCCCTTAATCATCCTTGTAGCCCTCCGTTGGACTCTCTCCAGTAGATCTCTGTCCCTCTTGAACTGGGGAGCCCAGAACTGAACGCAATACTCCAGGTGAGGTCTCACCAGGGTAGAGTAGAGGGGTAGGAGGACCTCCCTCGATCTGCTGGACACACTCTTCTTAATGCAACCCAGGATACCATTGGCCTTCTTGGCCACAAGGGCACATTGCTGTCCCATGGATAACTTGTTGTCCACCAGGACTCCAAGGTCCTTCTCCATGGAGCTGCTCTCTAGCAGATCGCTTCCTAACCTGTACTGGTGCATTTTATTACTCCTTCCCAGGTGCAGGACTCTGCACTTATTCTTGTTGAACCTCATTATGTTCCTCTTTGCCCAGCTCTCCAGTCTGTCCAAATCATGCTGAATGGCCGCACAGCCTTCAGGCGTATCAGCCAAACCTCCCAGCTTCGTATCATCAGCAAACTTGCTGAGAAGACACTCTGTCCCTTCATCAAGGTCGTTGATGAAGATGTTGAACAGGACTGGACCCAGCACTGATCCTTGGGGGACTCCACTAGTTACAGGTCTCCAGCTGGACTTGGCACCACTGATTACCACTCTTTGGGCTCTATTGTGTAGCCAGTTCTTAATCCATCTCACTGTTTGTTCTTCTACCTCATACTTCCTGAGTTTGCTCACGAGGATGTTATGGGAAACCGTGTCAAATGCCTTGCTAAGGTCAAGGTAGACTACATCCACTGGTCTCCCTGCATCTACGCATTCAGTCATGACATCATAGAATGCTATCAGGTTAATCAAGCATGATTTCCCCTTGGTAAATCTGTGCTGACTACTCCTGATATCCTTCTTCTCTTCCATGTGCTTAGAGATGACCTCCAGAATTAGCTGCTCCATCATTTTTCCAGGGATGGAGGTGAGGCTGACTAGTCTGTAGTTTGCTGGATCTTCCTTCTTGCCTTTTTTGAAGACTGGAGTGACATTGGCTTTCCTCCAGTCCTCAGGCACCTCTCCTGTTTGCCACAATCTTGCGAAAATGATGGAGAGTGTAACAGGATTGACAAAAATGCTGACTACCCTGGGGACAGCATACCCAGTTGCAGAAGCATCCCGAAATACTGTAATATTTTTATTTAGGGAACATGAGTCACAGCCCTTGGAGATGGAGCTACTACAATACCTTTTATTTATTTTAAACAATAATGGAAAATAAATGAGGTTATGCCACCCACAGTTGATTTTGTCAAATTGCTCATAAAGCTCTCTAATTAATGCTACTGCTTTAGCTGTCCAGGAACATAGAAAACACAAACAGGTAGAAGTAATTGTAGCAGAGAGAAACATGATCATATTTGTTAAACAGCCTGAGGGCTTTATCAATCACTCAACTTCCTTTAGATTTTAAAACAAGAACCAATGAGAACAATGGTATATCAGTTGTTCGAGGTCCTATATTTGTACATAACTACTTAACTTTAGCACCGACTCTATTGAAGTTGCTTTTTTCCCATTGTTATTTGGAAAGAGCTACTGACAACATTAAACAGAGACCATTACATATATAAATAGCTACAAATTCTAATTACGATTAATTCCTCTTTTTCATTTCAGGACAAAAGTTCCCCCAAAACTTCTGAATTGGTGACTGTCCATGTAATTTCAACAAGAATGCTGCAGCTAGATTTGAACAAACTGAGCAGACATATGTGTTGCTTTAGTTAGTTTGTAAGCACACACCATGCACTAAAAAAAAAAAAAAAAAAGGCAAAATATAAACCAGGTACAATATACAGCAAAGGTTTTTCAAACTGTGAAAGTTCACCTCTAATAGCTTTCTCTTTTTATAACAGCTGCAAGGTTGTGCTGCCCAAGAATCAAAACCATTTTGTCAAAACCACTTTTTTTCCCCCCATTACTCAGCCACTTGGTAAATAGAAAACTAACAAGGAAAAAGGTGGGTCTTTGAAACAGAAACTGCAAAGCATGAATGAATACAAATAATGAGTATGAATACACAAACGTCAGCATCTTACACTAGAAAAGAGAGCCTAAACTTTTCATTACTATTTAGTGCAGAGCCAGAAAGTGGGTTACGGATGGGAGGGAGGATCTACCAATTCAGTCCACCTCTGTAAGTAACAGCAAGTAACAGCTACTTATTTTAGTACAGCTGGCAAAACACTACCTGGCTCTCCTCATACAGAAGCTGCTCATGAACTACTCATGAGTCAGTGTAATTTCCAGTGTTGTGCTTTAAGACTGTAAAACTGCAGGTCAGGAGCAAGGGATGAGCAGCTGAGACATCTGTGTAATGGGGGCAGAACAGAAAGATGGGGCTGGATCCTGTATCCGCTATCCCAGTCTAAGCTTTTCCCACACATCAGCCAGAGACCCTACTATGTCAGTTATTTTCATCTTTTTTCTTAATTTTTTTAAATCAGCACTCTCAAGTTTGTTTGAAGAAAAGGCTTTCAGCAAGAAAAAACATAGGTCTAGATTTCTAAAAATTTACTTTTTACAGAATTCTACTAAGTGGGACTGTTCAGAAAACTGTCACTTTCCTATTTCCCTGCTGACACACTGGCTTGTGTGATTTGTCACAAGGATTATCTCTGTCATATATTGTGACATAATACAAAGAAGCTCAGAAAATGTGATGTGACAAGCCAACGAATGCACTGAGCCAGTAGGGAAATTTAAAAGTAGTACATACTTTAAAACTGAGTTGACTTCTTTCTGCCCTCCTCTCCCCCAAGCCCAAATGGTTTCCCTTGCAAAGTGGTGAGGTCAGCTCTTCATTACCTATATTTAAGCAGCAAATTCTCCTTCTAGCATTGCCCATGTCAAAGAAGTATTTTCTCATAAGCCAGAGAACAGGCAAGTGATTTGTATTTAGTGCAGTCCAGAGTCTGAAATCACATGTACAAAGGCTCTTCCTGAATTGGGTAAAGAAGTAAGCTACCAAGAAAAAAACAATATCCAGAGAAGATCTATGAATAAAATCGCAGTGTGTAAGCAGTCATCAAACAACAAGGTGAGCTAGAGAAATCTGCAGCATCTGTGGGCAACATAATACCATGAAACCAAAGATGCATCCTAAGAAACAGCTATTTCTTCTTGAAATAACCTTTGTTTTCTGCTTCATGAACAGTTGCATATTGCAGATGCACACACCATTCCACATGTCCATGGAGCCAACTTAAAATGGGCTAGTCAACAGAAATTTAAGTGCATACTTGAAAGGGAGGTTGACACTTGAAGGCTTCCAAAATAATAAATACGAAAGAGTATCTCAGTACTGCGAGGTACTGTGATATTACTACTAAGCCTTTTGGACAAAACAGGTGTCCATTTCGCATAGGCAATGTTTCTCAATAGCAGCAAATAATTTTATTATCAGATTTATTTAAAATTGCAGTACTACGGTGGTATCTTTGTGTCCCTCCGTTATCTCCCCATTCCTGTTGGCTCTAGTGTGCAAAGAGAAAAAAAATACAATATATTCCCCATCATCAATTGTGAACATTCCTAGAGTCAGAGAGAAACCTATCCTCCCCAAATCTGAACTTGGAATTTAGTTTGTAGTAACAGTATATTCAGAGAGCATGTTCCTTTTTCACATAACCTCTTTTATGCTGTCATGACACTGGATAATAAGAATAATTTTAGGACAGACACTCTAGATTCAGAATTATTATTCTAGAGTAAAAATATTCTTAGAGTAGTTTCAATTAAATTTCAGGATTATATTTAAGTGAGAAAAAAACCTGAATTTTAGGCAAGCATTTAATCAAGCTTCAAGAAGAAATCCTCAAAATATTTGTATAATCAGTTGGAAATTTCAGAGTTATTGTACCTTAATGACCACAACGTGTGTAATATTCTATTCATAATGGAAACAATATGGATTTCTAAGAAATTCTAAAAATACTTAGAATACAGGAATCTATGTGCTTTTAAATTTCATTTGCTCAGTATCACTTTATATTAAATAGGTTATATACAGACTACCTCATAATAATGTCGTCACTTTCCTATCTTAACAAGCAGTAAAAATTCTGTATACTTGGGGGACATATGCAGAGTATAATATTTTAATCACTTTTACTCTGCAGATTTAATGGGTATAATCAAAAGATCATAGTTAAAAAAAAAAACTCAAATCCCAAAGCAATGTCTCAATTGAAGCAATTTTAACCTATAATGTAATAAAATCAGATTTAACAGTTTAGGTAAAAAGAATTAGACAGTGCAGAATATCACTTAATGTACAGTATATTTTAGGACTTTCTACTTAGAAACATATTATACTTCTCTCTCTTTCTTACTGCAACCCTCACAAAGCTCCTTTAAAGTAGAACTCATTAATATTTATATAAACATGTCCAGATTTTCATATGGAAACTTCTACAGAGGTGGAAAATAACATTATTGTTTCACTGATCTGAGAGCTGGCAGATGTTAGCAACACCATAGAAATAATACTTGAAACTCAGTACCAGCAGCCCTGTTACCTCAAGTCTGTCCAACACCATAGGGCCGGACTCCACCTATACATGCTATGGTCACAAACAGAGCACAGGTAGATGAGCGGATACACACACAGAGCTTGGGGACTTAAAAAAACAAAACCACTGGGACTCGTAAGTGTGGATAGAAGAAACCTGAGGGAGGATAGGATCGCAGCTTACAAAGTCACAAAGCAGTAGATAAACTGTCATTCAGCAAATCATGCAATACAAGAATGAGATGGCCGCTTGATGACACCAGTGGGAGATAGCCCAAAACAGATAAAAGTACTTCTCTGGAGAGCAAGCAGAAAACTTGTAGAACTTGCTGCCACAGGAGGCTGTGGAGGCAGACAATATTCTCAGGTTTAAAGACAGGTTAGATAAATTCAGGCACCATACATGGTGGGTACTAAAAGGACTGGGCAAGCATGCACCCTCTAACATGTCTAATACAGCTGTAGATCCTGGAAAAGTACAAGGACAAAGGACCAGAGACCACATACAAGCACACAAGCCCTCCCTAACTCGTATCTCCCATTGTCACCATTGGAGATGGAGTACGAGGACTGACAGACCACCACTCCAAGCTAGGAAGGTATTTCTTACACTTTCCTGTCATCAACTGGGACCTCTGTCAAAGAGTAAATAATTCTCCTTTTCAATAGCATCTCTTTCTGACCACTATGGCACTTTACATAGAAATGTCATTGACCTTCCTATCACCAAAAAAAACAAAAAAAAAAGAAATCAGCAGCATCCATGATAATTTCATATAAAAGCCCTAACATTTACTAAATGTCTGCTCGCTTGTTTACCTCACCCTAGGGGTCAGAGTTGTTTTTAACTGGAAAAGATATTTACGTCAGCAGGGAGATTTGAGGTTAGAAATAAGGACTGCCACCATAAAAAAGGAAGAAAAAGTCTGAAATCATCCTATAAGAGAAATCTTTCCTCACAAGGAATGTGGCCTGCATAATGATGGTCTCTTGACCTTGTAGCAATTAATTTTGCACACACTGACCACTGCAGAACTGTACAAGCAATGTGAAAACTTCTTGATTTCTGCTCTATGCCAAGTCGATGTTCTGAAGACACAATTCAAGGTTACTGAAATCCAAATCTCTTCCAGTGGCATTGCATTAGGTAGATAATTCTGCATTCAGTTATATCACGCAGCCTTGTTAAACTGCACTGAGAGAGTGACTGAGATTACATCCTACATGAATAGCAACCACAAAAATGACAATTAAAAGACAAACTGAATCTGTATTTGCAAGTCAAATTACTTTTGCCATAGCACAATAACAATCTTTCTTTCAAGCTAATCAATGAGAGATGCATGTCACGTCAAATTCCCTTCATTTTTATACTCTCATTTCCCTCAAAGGCAAATGTTTTGCATGAAGGGACAATCATGACTTCACTAATTATAATAAAAAATTGATTAGTGTCTACTTTGGGTTTACACCATAAATAAAACATAAATATAGGAGACCCTGAGTGAAGCTTACCAAATGCTTAGAATTTGTGGCATTTACAAGTAAGATTAAAGCATGGGGTTTTTTTTATTTCAAGTAAAGTGCATAAAGAATATATTCTAGTACACAATTAATTGTTTGGACACAGGTTTTGCAATTCCAGTTGTGACAACCTGGCTTTTGTATTGCCACGTACAGTATGTTAAAAAGGCTTAATAAATTAATTTAGAAGTGTTTTTTCTACAATTAGGGTAATATTGTGTATCATACTCTTACAAATAAAGCAAGTAGTACTAAATGGCAGATTTTACAACTAAAATAAGAAATACTGAATGGCAAACTTCACAATTAAATTATCAATTTCAATGTGAAGAAAAAAAAAGACAGTCAAAATTTCTCACACTTTTCCGATAGTACATAAATATTTACAATTGCTTCATTATTTCCTGGTTTAAAAATCAAACACTTTCAAAGTTTTGTTTTTGTCAGCTTATCCACTCATGTATATAACTTACTAAGAAGCTAAAGCAGCCAAACATGCATTGTTTTGAAAGTGCTCAGATTCTATAAAAATTTCTAAAATTTGTCAAAATGGACTGATTCTGCTATACAATGCAGCTCAGCAGAGATAAGCATCATGAATGTCTGTTAATCTCTCTCCTTTCCTACAGGCGAAGTATTCAGTAGAGATTATTCACACCACAGGAGAAAAAGAATTCTTTGATAGTGGAGAAGTAGTTAGCAAGGAGGCAGGCAGATGTATATCTAGTGGCTGTGCCTGTACCACAGCAGTGGTGCACTCACCACCCTCATTCCTGAGTGCACATTTTGCACCTCTCAAATGTATGTGGGACACATCATAATTACACATCTTATATAAGCTGGTTTCCTTTGGGAGGAAATCCATCTGCATGGACAAAGGAGCAGTCATTCTATAGGTCTTCCAAGCTATGCAACTGGTGAACTGTCTGTACAGGACGCCAGGTGGTAGGCACCCACATTACAGGACAGAAGTTGTATTCAGCATGTATAGAAACTTATACCCATCAAGCTCAATCCTCAGAGCAAACAAAAACTCGTGCCACCTTGCAGCACGTTCCCTGAGTGACAGAGAAAGGACTGGTGTACTGCGGGGATCTGTCAGCTCTGGTTAAGTTACTGGAAGCTGCAAGTAACTTCTCAGACTAGGACTGAGCCAGCGAACTGTACATTCATTTGAGTGGGCCCAAGTCATAAACTGAAAGAGATAAGCAGGGCAAATAGAGCTCAAAATGTAACAGGTAATCATTACAGAAGAGACATTTTGGAAAGTTTCTTCAATCTGGCATTACCTGCAGAAACGGACTAATAATGACCAGCAATCTTGAAGGTAATCCAGGTGAATGTAGGACAGCAAAATTCAAGTAAAAAACAATTGACCAGATTCAAAATAATTACTTCTGTATTTTAACTCACTTACCAATTGCTAACATCAGTAGAAAAAAAGAAAAAATCTATCTTCCCTAAAATGATGCACAAAAACTATAATCCAAGGACCCATAAATGATCTTTTATTACTCAAAGAGGTACCTGTTCATAATTTCATAATGAATATCAATTCATAATTTCACTATGCTTAGACCTTTCAAAGGCCAATAGCACTTCAGTGTATTATTAGCATTTACACATTCAACTCTGACTTCTGAAATTTCTCTACAATTAGAATTATCACTGCTAGACTTGATGCAGCGTCCTGAGGAAGAAATTTTTACGGTCCTTTCATTGAACACTTGACATTTTTCTGTCACTGGGACACTGAGTGAGCCTACCTGAACAAGTGCACAGTAGGTTCTCTTTTTTGGTACGTTTGTCTTGCACCTACACTACTCCAAGGCTCCCTTCTTCACCCTGCACCAGTTATCTACATAGATATACCTTCTCTGATCAGAGATATATCTTTTCTAGTAGGAAATTTTCTCTCTTCCCTTGATTTCATTGGTCTTTAGAGGCCACCTCTGTCCTTCCCATAACAAAAGAGCACAGGCATTACCACATTCATCATACTTTATTCTATTTGACAGATTTTTCATGTTAAAAGGGAAGCTACAGATAGATTGCAACAGAATATTGGTAAAGCATGTTCTTTTTTTTTTTAAGAAGAAAAAATACATTAAATTGAATTACTTGGAGGGAAACATTTTAAACAGCTAAAGAATCATTTCAAAGCAAATTGAAAATAGCAGACTGCCTCCACAGGCATAAAAAGGGAATACTTAGAAGAGAGAGTAAACTTTATTATAGCAACAATTACAGAAGACCTTAGATTTCTCAACGTCTTGCCTCAACACTAGTAGTGCCATCAATACACTGACTAACCACTTCACAAACTCCCCAAAAATAGCTTCATCGGAAAATGCTGTTTGACATCACTTCCCATTAATTTTTGACATCAAAATGGCAGTTTAATGAACAATTTCTTCTGATAAAAGTTTGATTTTAAAACCAACAGAGTCATGAGAGCTGTGAAATGGTTGCACAATGATTTTAGAAACAGAAATTGTTTCAAGAGTTCAAACAACTTGGCCCTCTCAGGCTGTGTCTAGCCTGATAGTTTTTAGCATTATTTGTTAAAGATTTAATTTCAGTCATAATACAATTGGTAAAGGCTAAAATTATATATGTATAAATACAGGCTACAATTGCCACTACTCATTAAATGTAAAAATATGGGAGATCAAATGAAATTACAAATGCTATATAATTGGAAAAAAGTAAAAAAAAAAAAACGGACAGACTTTTTCTTTAAAGCTCAAAGAACACATCAGGGAATAATAAATTAATCAGATTCTCTGTCTTAAAGAAAAACTAATCACACATGCAAGTCAAATTTGGCAAAGTAGCTTAGCCTTAATGAAAGAGGGAATTTGACAATATTGACACATTTTAGAGCAACATCTTCAAAATAGGGTATTTCACTCCAAATGTTTCATTTTTTACATTTTCTATATAAAACATTTCAACTTTTCAAAAGATATGTCAGTAAGTTGAATTCCTCCCACAAGGTTTTTGGAAGTCAGAGTCATACAGGAAGGAAAAAAATATTATTCAATTCCTCATCCTATATTCAATTCAAACCCAATGAACACTTATAGAGAGAACAGAACATGAGGAGAATATAACCCTCAGGACATAGTTCTTAAATTATTACCAAAAATATCAATCCAGAGCCCCGTGGTCTTCTATGGAAGTCAATTCCCACTCTTAACAATGTACCTCCTACTGAAGCTATCACTTTTGTGATGAAAATCTTCTGCTCTTAGTAAAGAAGTATAGAAAACTTAAATTATAGGTTGCAGAGAGAACGGGAAGAAAGAAAGTGTATTTTCTTATTATTTTGACAACATATATGACCAAGAGCAAAAAAAAATAAATTTGGACTTTGGCTCACCTCCTGAACCAAAACATAATGTTGAAAATTATAGACAAAACTAAACCTGAAACACACTACACATTTGGGGAAATGAAAAACCAGCATGCTGTAAACAAAGCTGAAAACATTCATTTTCACAAACTTTTACTAAAAGTCAAAGGAACCCAGAGTTTGGATTAACAAAACTGCTAGAGGCAGCAACAGCAGTGGTGATAGATCTATTTTTACCTTGTAAAGCCTGCTGTTTCACTCTGCATGGACAAGCTAAATATCACCAATAGTAAAACACTGACAACAGATATTGAGAGCAACGCGTCCTATAACACCTGTGTTGCTGATACACAAAAAAAACCCACACAGCATCTACCTCATTCTTAAAACTATACACTATCACTCTGAAAGCATAGAATATCTGCTTGAAATTAAGCTTTATAAAGGAGAGGAAATATAGGACAAAACTACCCATGCATCAGATTCCTTACCAACACGAATATAATAATTTTTCAGCCACCAACATTCCCCTAGTGGAAAAATATACAACAAAATACAAGTTACTGCTTATCACCTGCTAAACTGAAGCTATGACTGTTGTGTGAGAAAATGGATGTGGAGATGTGTGGAAGTCTCATGGAAAACAGTTTGGAAACAGACCATGTTATTAAAATCTCACTAAAGAGAAGCCACTTTTTATTTCAGTGACAGGATGTAATCTGATGGAAATGAGATAGAGGAGATCTCACACTAAAGCAAAACACTCTTTAGGAAGAATAAAATGAATGGGAAGGAGATAATGTTTATGCTTATCCATTCACAGCACAACACAATGATGGGCAAAGTGTACAAAATGCAGTATGAGTGGATGACAAGTTCCAGTACATGGCCTATTAAGAATTCCTACTTATCTTCAGAAAAGCAGAGCAGTTCCAACAAAACGCAGACATGTTAATGTTTTTATACATTCCAGTTAAACACTGACTCTTCTAATTTACAAATACATATTGAGATGGAAGACAAATGTCACATTTAGGATTTAGAAAGCCTGAATGAATTTTCTCCTTAAAAACACAGAGCTCCTATTATCTTCCTGTCCTCAAAAGCAGTCAAGTCAAAGCCTCCTTAAGTTAAGGGACTACTGCTACTTGGGTGACATGCTGTAACTGGCATGCTCCAGTTTGCACGTCTGTGCAGTAATGTCTTTTTTCTGGGCAGAGATTTCTTAAGACAGACGGCAATACAGTTACTTTTAATCCTGAGAATACATGCTAAAACAACTTCACTTTGCATACGCACAGTAGATGGTCCAAGACAGATATTAATAATACTTATAAACAATTGCACAAGAGGAGAAATAAAACACTGAGAAAAGAGTCCAAGAGAATGTCCACTGAAAGACTATTTCATCATCCACCACTCAGGTCCAAAATCCTACCACTGACAACCAAAAAAAAGGGAGGAGAGCAAAACACTGATCTCAGATGGTGGACAGACTATAAGTGGTGTAGAGAACAAAGCACATAATTATTTGAAGACTGAGCTGCTTAAGAGAGAATCATCGGTATGGCAGAAGTTGTGTTGATGACATGGAGCAAAGCACCTTTGCAAGTACAATGCCAAAAATTCTCAAAAAAAAAAAAAAAGGAAGTCAAATCATCACCTCAGCCTGCATAAAAAGGTTGAGCTCACAAAATAAAAATAACAAAGGCCCAAAAATTATTAACAGCCTGATTAAGACACAGACCTTCCAGCAACCAGATGGAAAGATGGTATGGATAAGGAGGCCGCTCCTGTTGATAAGCACCAGTTGCAAAAAATCATGCCCAGCCTAGACAAAAACCAAAGAAATGCAGCTCTAAAGTTGAATGACTCCGTATGTTCTGGCATTGGTGGAATAGTGCAGGAGGTGGCAATAATACAGGTGTTTCATTGTATGGCCTTCAGGGGTTTCTTTGGCAGCTTCAAGCAAAGAAACCACCAGTTGCTTACCCTTCTTGATGCCTAAAAAAACACAGAGCAGTGATACATGACTAGCAAAGGAAGGCAAAAAGAGCTCACAGCTTAATAAACATTTGTAACAGACAGCAATGCTGCAAACTAATTTTGTATTGCCACCTTTATTAAGAACAGTAGAGAATACATTATTGTCAGGCAACAACCAGGATGGAAAATAAAGTGAGCTTATCAATACAGGAAAACTAGAACACATGTTGAATACTGCAGCCTTTACTTAGAAAAATTAACGACTCTTCACAAAACTCTTCTTCTGAAACAAAAACATACGCAAACAAATCATGCTAGAATTAAACACAAGTCCAATAATAGTTTTTGACTGTTGCCAGAGCCTTCAGTGCTTTCCCAGGAATTTCCATCTCAAGACAACATTACCAGCTTTTCTCAAAATAAAAGAAAATAGAAAAAAAAAATTCAAAACACTTCTACAAACACCAGAAGAACTCACAAAATGTTAATACACTCAGCTACTCTTTAGTATGTTATATTTTCTTACAACCTTTCTTTTTTCTCTCTTTCTCTGAAAAGAATCTTATTCTATGTCCATATCAGTAACATCACTACAATTAGACAGTTATTAATGAAAAGCAGTTCAGAAAGTATTATAACTATACATTCTTGTTCATATGTATCTATCTATATTGACACAAATATATACACTTTTGAACACCACTGTTGTGTAATGTGAACTACATACCACTTTGTAACAAGAATGTATGTAAAAGTGAGTAGACTCAAGGCTGCATCAGGACCCTCCCCAGGAGTGTAAGACTGCAGTGGTTTTGAAACTCTTGGAATAAGGTGATATCAGAGTTGCTACTTAATGAAACTGCCCATAACTGATAGCATTGGTAGAGCTTCCTTTAAAGAGTATGTAAGTCTACAGCAGAAACAGCCCATTGCAGTCATATCACCTTTTGGAATCAAGAAGCAGAACTGGTCACTCAGTACTCTGTACTGTACTGCTACATATGTAATGGTTGCTCTATTGAAGAAACTGCATTTCACCATTTGCTTTAAGGTTCTGTTGATTGTATTTTTCGGTCTAGTTATTCCCCACCAAGGACTTGCTGTTAACTCTCAATGCAACAATTTCTCCACATGAAGTCATCATAGCCAAAAAAGTCTTCTCTAGTCCACACGTTATGATTTGAACGATTTAAATTTGCAGTCTTCAAACAAAGGCTCATAAGTAAAAAGCAGTAATTCATATAGAAAACTACAAATTAGAAACACAAGGACATTTTGGAAAGCAAATTCTCAGGGACAATGGATATTGATTCTTTATCAAAGAGCTGTCTAAATATCTCACTCAACAAAACCAGTGGAGAGCAGACCTATTAGAAAACCCAAGAGTTTGCCCTCAAACTATTGCCATAAAACTTGTTCTGGCTTATTACAATATACCAAAAAAGCTGGTTCTTCTAGGAAGAGAAGACAGACATTTCAGTGACTACTTTTAAAAAAAGGAGGAAGGGGAAGTAACCATAAAAGAAACAGAGAAAAATTAATATGGCTGCATTAAATAAATCTTCAGAGTTTTATAACCCATATATAGGAGGTTTTAAAGGATCCAATAGAAAAAGCATCAGAGCAAACTGAAGCTATTTGAAAGTATGCACAAGTCTATGGGGCCGGATGGGATCCACCCAAGGGTACTGAGGGAGCTGGCAGAAGTGCTCAACAAGACACTTTCCATCATTTGTCAGCAGTCCTGGCTAACGGGGGAGGTCCCAGCTGACTGGAAATTAGCAAATGTGATGCCCATCTAGAAGAAGGGCCAGAAGAAAGATCCAGGGAACTACAGGCCTGTCAGTCTGACCTCAGTGTCAGGGAAGGTTATGGAGCAGATCATCTTGAGCGCTATCTTGTGGCACATACAGGACAACCAGGCCATCAGGGCCAGTCACCATGGGTTTATGAAAGGCAGGTCCTGTTTGACTAACCTGATCTCTTTCTATGACAAGGTGACCCGCTTACTGGATGAGGGAAAGGCTGTGGATGTTGTCTACCTGGACTTTGGTAAAGCCTATGACACCATTCTCCAGGGCATTCTCCTGGAGAAACTGACTGCTCATGGCTTGGACAGGCGTACGCTTCTCTGGGTAAAAAACTGACTGTATGGCCCGGCCCAAAGAGTTGTGGTAAACTGAGTTAAACCCAGCTGGTGGCCGGTCACAAGTGGTGTTCCCCAGGGCTCCGTATTGGGGCCAGTTCTGTTCAATATCTTTATCAATGGTCTGGAGAAGGGGATTGAGTGTACCCTCAGTAAGTTAGCAGACAACACTAAGTTGGGCAGGAGTGTTGATCTGCTTGAGGGTAGGAAAGCTCTGCAGAAGGATCTCGACAGGTTGGATCGATGGGCTGAGGCCAAATTGTATGAGATTCAACAAGGCCAAATGCACTCAGGGCACAACAACCCCATGCAGCGCTACAGGCTTGGGGAAGAGTGGCTGGAAAGCTGCCTGGTGGAAAGAACCTGGGGGTGTTGATCAATGGCCAGCTGAACATGACCCAGCAGTGTGCCCAGGTGGCCAAGAAGGCCAACAGCATCCTAGCCTGCGTCAGAAATAGTGTAGCCAGTAGGGCAAAGGAAGTGATCGTCCCCCTGTACTCGGCCCTGGTGAGGCCGCACCTTGAATACTGTGTTCAGTTTTGGGCCCCTCACTACAAGAAAGACATTGAGGTGCTGGAGCAAGTCCAAAGAAGGGCAACGAAACTGGTGAAGCATCTGGAGAAAAAGTCTCCTGAGTAGCGGTTGAGGGAACAGGGGTTGTTTATTCTGGAGAAAAGGAGGCTGAGGGGAGACCTTATTGCTCTCTACAGCTACCTGAAAGGAGGTTGTAGCAAGGAGGGTGTCAGTCTCTTCTCCCAGGTAACAAGCGATAGGACAAGGGGAAACAGCCTCAGGTTGCGCCAGGGGAGGTTTAGATTGGATATTAGGAAAAAAATTATTCACGGAAAGGGTTTTCAAGTATTGGAACAGGCTGCCCAGGGAAGTGGTGGAGTCACCATCCCTGGAGGTACTTAAAAGAAGAGTAGATGTGGTGCTTAGGGATATTGTTTAGGGATATTGTTTAGTGGCGGACTTGGTAGTGTTGTTAATGGTTGCACTCGATGATCTTAAGGTCCTTTCCAAACAAAAAGATTCAATGATTCTATTATTCTACAAGGAATATCTAAATTATGCAAAACCTCCTTAAACTCACTGGACAAAAAGTGACAAGTGTAAATGAAAGTACACAGATTTTACCCCATTATTTCAGAAAAGTAAAGGTTTTGTAAGCTTCAGAGAAGTGAGAATTTTCCTTCAACTGTTTCACGAATTTGTAATATAAAAAGATCAATATTGTTTATTATGAACCAAGACGAAACGGATCTGCCATTCAACCTGTTCTGTGCTTTATTTTGTTATAGAGTACTTGAGCTTCATTTGACAAACCTGGAACAAGGTTATGACTTTAAAAAGCCACTGGAAGATCAAGATTAACACATAAAGTAAGCATTTTTCATAAGTGTATGTTAGTCCATATTTGTAACTTCATGTTGAAGTTGCATCTGAACAAGTTAAAGAAGTTCAGTAATGTTACTATTTACATTTCTGCAAAACTATGCCTCTTTCATGTTTATTGCACGTTTTTGAAACAAAAGGGTTTGTTTCCATCTGAGTTTCTTTTTTTCTTAAAGGTGGAAATGCTAACCAGAAATAGGAAATAAGAATTCACAGAAATCACCTGACGAGAAGACTTGAGTACTTGCCTTCTGAGGCCAAATCCACTTCTGCATAAGTTCTAACAAAAACTTCCAGGCTATACAAACATTTTAGTTAAGTAAGAGAACACAAAACAGGAAGGATTTCATGTCAGCACACACAAGTGTAAAACTAAAACACTGGGAACCCACTTCAGCTGCTTCATCACGACTTATTTTTTACTTCACCATCTTTGCATTCTTGATATAAAACTTATCAAGTTTTCCGTCAAAAACTGCATTCCTCTCAGCAGTGAAGAATTCAAGAGCTTTTTGGATTTATAGGCATATATATATACACCAACCCTCACCTGAGCAGTCTCTTGTAGCAACATAGATTTTTGTTTTGGTTTGTGTTTTTTTTTTTTTTAAAAAAAAAAAAAAACAACCACACAAATAAAAATACATTACAGGCAGCTTTTTACTTACATTATTTTTACAACTCTGTTATTGATGATGGGAAAGACGTTTAAGAAAAAGCTCACTTTTCTTCATCAAACACCAAGCTTTTAGTCTGCGGCAAAATAAGAATGCTTGACGGGAATATATGGTTTACTGAATGACACATCTACAACATGAGGAAAGGAATTATTTGGCACTTATAGATATATTTACTCCAGAAAGCCAAATGCATCTTGCCAGACCATCCATCAACATTTCTCCACTTGTCCACAGTGCAGAGATTGGTCTTCCTATTGCTCCATCTCTAGGTCAATAAAAATATACCTTCCTGTAAAATAACCCAAAAAATCCTGAGGATCGGAAGTCACACTTTAAAGGCCATAAATTACTTTAGCCCCTTGTCATCTTCTGCAAAGTATGGACTCCCATTCTGTAATAAGAGTGTTAATACTACTGAGTTATGTAAAAATTAATTTTGTATTTTAAAGTGTTTGGTTGAAACAAAGATACAAAATGAACCATATTCCATACTTTCTCAGCTGATATGGAACTATTTCTGGCACTGGGGATAAACAAGCCTATCGGTACCTGTTTAATTACCTGTGATACTGTTTGATGCACATACTTCATCCTTTACAAAAAAAACATACATCAAATTAATTTTGGTTCATAATACACTACACAAGTTAAATATATAGAATATATACACATATACATAGGTGGTCATTTGATGTTCCTCTATACATATATTTAAATACTCAGACATGAATGAAATACAAAAATGTAATATAGCTTTAAACTAGCAAATAATTCTACTTTAATTAGCCTTTCTGGTAACTCCTGGTGGTTTAATATCACATAAATATCGTTCCACAGGGTTGTTTTTGAAAACTGGCAAAGCCTGACTGATTAAATTTCCCATTAAACCTCCCAGTATCAATTAAGTACAGAAAAATATGTTCAAGTCATTTAAAGTGAGAAAGAGCTAGCCTAAGAAGGCTACATCATCTGACCTCTAGTGACTTTAAAAACACTTGTTTCTTCTACAGTCATGACATACGGTTGCTTTATGCATGTCAGTCATTTCCAACAGCTATGCAGCTTTAAATCATACACGTTTCAGAAAAGAAAAATCACACAGGAAGGTCAAAAAAAAGCATCTGATCCATGGCACCATTCGCATGGGTTACCGATGTGGAACTTGTAAAGAGGCAGCAAGTCTCTCAAGAATAAATAGCTAATGGACTCTATATGAATTTTCACAAAATTACAGAAGGTTTGAGGCTGGAAGGGATCTCTGGAGGTCATCTGCTCCAAACCCCTTGCTCATGAAGGGCTTTGGAATATCTCCAAGGATGGAGACTCCACAACATCCCCAATAAACCTGTGCCAGTGCTCAGTCATCTTCACAGTGAAAAAGTGTTTCCTGATGTTCAGATGGAACCTTCTGTTGTTTCAGTTGGTGCCCGCTTGCCTCCTGGACTGTCACTGGGCACCACATGAAAATAGCCTAGCTCCATCCTCCTTGCACCCTCCCTTCAGGTACTTATGTACCTTGCCAACGATTCCCCTGAGCCTTCTCATTCCAGGCTGAACAGTCCCAGCTCTCTTCGCATTTCCTCATATGTGAGATTGCTACTAATCCCTTAATCATCTTTGTGGCCCTACACTGGATTCTCTCCAGTATGTCCATGGTATCTCTTGTACTGGGGATCCGAGAACTGAAACCCAGCACTCCAGGTGTGGCTCTCACCAGGGCTGAGCAGAGGGAAAGGATCACCTTCCTTGACCTGCTGACAATGCTTTGCCTATGGTCAGCCAGTATATCATCAGCCACCTTTGGCTAGCAAGGGCACATTGAAGGCTTGTGTTCCATTTTAGTGTCCTAACCAGGACCCACAGGATCTTTTCTGCAAAGCTGAGCTTCTCAAGCTGGGCAGCCCCCAGCATGATACTGATGCATGGGGTTGTTCCTCTCCAAGTGCAGGACTTTGCACTTCCCCTTGTTGAACTTCATGAGGTTCCTGTCAGACCATTTCTCCAATCTGTCTTCACCTCTCTCAAAAATTACCCTCGCCTGGGGATTTCTTGTTACTTACAAATAAAAATGCCTGTCTAACAGAACTACAGGGGGCAGAGGGAGATGTGCTCATGCATACAGCTAATGCATGTGTCAGGTTACCTTTGGAGAATCAGCTTTTCCAAATTTCAGGCTGAATCTTTAAAGTTGTTTTCACACCTAATCGTAACAGATTTCAAGGAAGTTAAACACCTACAGATTCAGTGATCTGAGGCCCTAACCAGTTCTGATGTTTGTAGATAAGTTAAAGCGTTATCTTCAATTTCCTTCTAAAAACTGCTGGAGTTATTTGCAGTCAGGCTGTGGTATGCTTACTGTAAATTTTATTACAGTCTTATACCTTAGAGTTTGTCACAGACATTCTCTCCTAAACGCATATCTAAAGCAATAGAATATTCAATAATGGGAACTACAACAGGACCAAAAAGCTTTGACTATTGTCATCACGGTAGAGCACTTGCTAAGGTAATCCTTAGAATAGTATGGGAAGGGAAAAACAATGTATTTGTATATACACCTACAGAGGAGTAGAAAAACACAAAATGCATTCTCATAAAATACACTAAGAAGCCACATTTAAGAACAATTCCTGATCTGCACTCTCAGGAAAAGTGTTCAAGTATTTGAAACCTGAGTGCTTATTTTAATCTGGATGTCTGGAGCAGGAACACAAAAGTCAGTCCTAAACACACATGCATATTCTAATGTTCGGTAACATTTTTAGATGCAGTACTTATCATTTTGACATAATGTCAAGCAACTATGAAAATGGTGAACTAAAAATTCTGTTCCCTAATACTTGAATGACATTATCCATGTTAAAAAGAAGGAAGAAAATTTTAAACTGGGGCAATCCTTGCTTCCAAATCTACTGTTTTCCCAGGCATTTACTATTGTTTCTGCATCCAGAAAAGTTATAAATTACAAATTAAAGCAATGGCCCAGTTTTACCACTCTCTTTCTTGGCACAAAGCAGTGGTATTTCTAGTCTACACAGAAAACATTGGTCTAAATTTACAGTATTATTGCAACTCACTTGTAAAACACAGACCATGTTTTGAACTCCCTTCTGAAAAGCAGGTATCGTCCTCCTTGAGTGGGCTGAAGATTTTAGTTTTCATCTCATCTGTTAAATAAGCACTAATGAAGAGTAAGTAGTAAAAAGCCAGATTTTGAGAGCTATTCAGGAGCAATCACACTTTGAGCAGTTGATTAATGAAGCATTAATAATCTCTTAGTATAAAGCAGTATGAAAAAAAAGCAGTAAAATGTCATCAGAACCAGCAAATACAACTATATAGTTGCACATACATACTGAAGTCAACAGGTTTGAGCATTTGGAAACCAGGAAAAGGCATTTAAAAATATTTAAATATCAGGCTGCAAATAAAGATAAATCTCCAATGACTCCCTACTGTGGTAAGACTAAACAAAGCAATAGAGTGTTACATGTGGTACAACTGTGAAGCATAAGATGTGGAACTTGGTAAGCACAGAGGTGTACACAGAGAAAGCCATCATACAGTCTTTCTGTCATGTTTGTCCATTAGAGGATTAGCTGCAAGTATTTATCTGCTGCTACAACAGTTTCTCATCTCAAGATTGTCACGTTTCTCCTCTTTATTTCATGCCCTTTAAGTCTGATTAATGCTACTAACTTACTTTTTTCTGTACAACTATCAACTTGCCTTGGAGGTTCACTCGACACTTATCCATCTCAATCACAGGAATCGAGTATGAGTCCCTGCCATCTCCTGGCAGAGGCACTGGCTCAGCCGTAAGGACTAAGCAGTGATATGTACCTGATACCAGACGGTTCAGTTCAGCAATGGTTTAGCAAGAGTAGGCCTCAGAGTAGGCTCTAAAAGGCCTGCTCTGTGTTACCTTTACACAGAACAAGCTTTCCTGTCAATAATTTTCCTTTTAGCTAGAATAATAAAGAATAACAATAGGTTCTGAAGCAAACTACATGTTTTGTAGATAGAGTTTGTTTATGGGATTGATAACAAGGTTCTAGTAGACAATGATTCATGCTGTTTACACTTAGTCTTAGAAAAACAAAGGTCTGCTAATTATAAAAGGGCCAAAAGACAAAACAAAACTGTAGAGAACAACTTTCTGATGTCTAAATTAACTTGATTCATAAACTCTTGTGTCAGAGGAGAGATAAGTTCAAAACGATATCTTCTTCTTGAGAACACATGTACTTGTAAACAAGAAGGCCTCGACCACGCTTGCGCAGAAGCACAATTAAAGGGGAATTGCGACCACCAGCGACCACCAGAGACCACCCAAAACCGCTTCCCCAATTTAGTACGCATGCGTAAAGACATTACATAATGCATTACATAACGTATTATGTATAAGGTTTTGTTTTGGTTTTTTTTTGAATAGGTGTGCTTTTCTTGGAATTACGTATATGAGGAGCAAGCTTTTGTTCTTAGGTGTGTATGCTAGGAGGAGAGATCCCCCATGCACCCAGCGCTGCAATAAACCAATGTCGGCTTTCTAAACTATCTTTTGGTTTGGAGAGTTTTCTTGGTTACTATTTTCCGGTAACATACCCTGATCCAGCAATACGTACAGCCACTCCAGCAGTAGCAGTGGCAAGTACGTTGGGCACTCAGGGAGAGCCATGTGATCTGTGCAGTGTCATGGTGCCTGCAAGCAGGGTTTTTAAGCAAAAGGTTTTTTTTTTCCTGTTAGCACCTCTCTTTTCATTCATGTGACTTAAATTACAAGTAGAAGAGAGCTCACTGGGCTGACCAAAGGACAGATTGTGTGTCTATGCATGCACAGAACATGCACAACCACTTGGATTATCATCCCTCTTGTTTTCTATTTCAGTCAACCAGAAATGTTTACGTGGAGAGTTTCAGGTCATGTTTAAACCATTAAGCAAGCCTGACATTTGTAATGCTTTCCTACAGGACAATTGTTACTAGTGCTGCCTGGCTTAACACGGAGAAAAATTGAAACAATGCTACTGTTATTAATTTGTCTAAAAGGTGCAGCCTGATAATCACATTACAGAGAGACAGGTGCATTGACAGAACCTCTTTTTTCTGTCTCTCTTTCCTTGTGTAGAAAAAAAAAGCCATGTGTAACAATACAGGCAACAGAGACACTAAGACCACAAAAATGCAGTAATTGTGTACATAAACCATATTCAAAGATAAAGGCAGTTGCAACAAGTTAATTGTTGTCTAGTTTATATTATTTTTATTGTTTACATTAAACTAGCCCTTTACAGTCTAAGTAGGTACTAGCAGCTTTTGGGGAGAGATCTTGCTACACAAACTCATAACAGCCTCAGCTCCCAAGAGCCTTTCAAGCTAAAGAAAGCAGGCAGACCAAGAAAGAAAAAAGAAGCACAGGCATCAAAAGGTGAATGGAGTAGCTCAACATGAGATATAAATGCAAGCTGGCCAAAGAAACTAGACAGCCCTCACCCACAGGCCCACCAGCTACACTGCTGTGATTGAGAATGATGCCAAGGTCTGTATAGAATTAAGACTTTAAAGTTAGCACACTCAAGCTTACCACAGGCCAAACAAGAGGCAAGATTATAACACATCTTTAAAACATCAGCCAAGCACCAGCAAGAGCTCAGTTTGTAAAATCAGGCTTCAAGGGTCCTTATACATGTTAGGTGTCCTCCAGCTCCCTATAGGTCAATGGGATTATTTCCACTGATATCAAAAGTCTGTGGATTATGCCCATTATGGAAAAGTAGGCTTTCCAGCAGATGAGCTGAAGGTCAGCTCTGTTAGCTAACAAACTGCCATCAGCTAGTACAATGTGGGAACTGCCCACACCAATCTCCAGCTTCTAGCTTAACAATAGTCAGGCTCATATCACAATACTGACAGCAGAATATCATAGTATTTTTGCTTGCACTACACAATGTGGCAGAAAATAACTTGCAGTAGACTGCATAGCTTATTTATCATTGATAGTCTTATGTCAAGTATGTGCAAGGCCAATACTGGTGATCAGTGGCAAAAAAATATTTCTTGAACATCATGTTATGTGACAAAAAGCTCATCTGTACACTCACAGAGAAACACAATGTCAGGAGAGGGAGCCTGGATAACACCCTGCCATGGCTTCTCCCAGGCCCATCACAGGAGCCATTAGCTCATCAATGCTCCATCTCCACAAGCCCAGATATGCACAGAGTCATAAGTGCAGTCAGGAACACAAATTAAATGGACGCCCTGTCCAAGGTGTCCACTCTGCCCCAGGACTGTCTCAGGAGAGACACCAGCCCCAGCGTCCAGGTGTGAAATCCAAGATGAACCAAGGGGAGGAAGCTCTCTGGATTGCTTTTTGAACTGAGGGTGTCACTGCCTAGGGGTATAGAACACATTATGAGATATAGGGGAAGAGTATTACATGCATATGTATAGTGTATACATTTGTTTGTATGTGTGCAATACATTCTCAGCCTTGCTACTGGATGGACCTGAGGACATGGAGCTGCCTCATCTCTGTTGGGCTGATGGATTAGTCTCCCACTATCAATTAGCAATTTCCATGTAGCAGTTTAGGCTCAGTACACACCTCTCTCTTTCTGCTCCCTTGTCCACATCATCTGTGCACACATTTTTATTTCTACAAAACTTGTTAGCAAACTTTTATGAAGAATAGCACTTCCTTAATCCCCTGTGTACACAAAACAGTATACTATCAGTTGTTGCTCAGCCAGACACAAACATCACCACATTTGCTTCAATCACCAACTACACAATTGAAAGGAAAACACAAAATAATTAAATCTTAGACTTTATGAAACTAATCTCTAGGTTTAAATTCTCTAAATACCAGGAAAATATTGGCTGAAATAGGAACAGGACTTCACTCTTTTTGGTTTCTCTTCTAATTAACATGAAAAGGGATTAGTCAAAAACATTATATGAAGACAGGTATTTCAGCAGAAGAAAATGGCCATTTGCAGCAAAATTTCAGAAGGAATTGGGCCAACATGTGCTTCTGTAGCCACAAAGAGTAAAAAAGATGTACATGCTATTGAGCATTTGCCTAATAATACTTTCATGAAAATAAAATTTACTGTCTTCAGAGAACTGCAAAAATCCATGTGCAAAAATGCAGCAAGGCTCTGCCCAAAAGCTGGTGAATGATTAAGAAAAATATAAGTGACAAGCTTCCTAAAGGAAAGAGAGCCTTTCAATAAACACTTAGTCAATCTTTGCCATATGGAAGAACTTTAAAAAAAACACATAACACAACACACGACAGGGTTGTATGGAGTGCTTTGTTTCTCTCTAAAGGTAAAAAGCTTTCAAAGGACAAAAATGACAGAACCATTCTTTGTTTTCCAAACACAATACATGCAAAAAAAAGGTGTAAAAAATCTATATAGAAATCAAGAACTGATGGCAAATCATTCAATGTAGTTACACTTTAAAGTAATTCAGTTATTCTCCAAATTTTCCCCAAAATCTTTTTTTCTTATTCACTCTTCTATTTTCATTAATAGTTATCATTTCCCAGGACAGGGAGAATGATTTGTGTGCAGAATACATAGTGCAGATTGTCTCTGTTGTTCTAAACCATAGTCATTTTACGTTACAAAAACCTTTTCCAACAGATTGGTAATGTTGCATAGAACAGCATGATTTTTCCCACTTATTCCAATGGACAAAAGTATGGTCCATAAATAATGTAATGATCCTGGAAACTGTATTTTAAGGAGTCTCTCTCAACTGTGAATTAGTCAACAAGCCATAAAGAAATCTCTTTATAAGGTTTAGAACATCATGAAACTGATGAAAGAATTCTCAGCAGACTACGTGCAAACATCATCTTCAGTGAGTTTCACATGATATTAAAACCCAGTCCTCAGCTTCAGTTATTTCAAGGGACTGCACAATTCTAACTTTATGAGAGTGAACAAACGAGAAACAAGCTCTCTTCATATATAGCTTTTGCCCAATAGAACCGTATTTTTTAAGGAAGTCCACAAAATGTGAGAGGTGCTTCACAACAATTACTAAAGCACAAACCTGGCATAATTTCTCTTCCAGATTGGGTTTCTTCTTTACTCTCTCTCATCTTTATGGCTATTCTCACTCCCTCCACAGCACAGTAAGACAAGTTATAAGTCATGCCTGTTAATTACTTTCACCACAATACACTTTTCGTACTTCTTATCCTCATACTACTTACTAGCCACAAAGAGAGTCATAAAACTGGAATTTCTAAGTTCCAGTGTGACTGACTTGGTATTTTGTCTTAAAATGGAATGCCTCAGTGGGTCATACTACCACCAGAGTGGCCTAGGTATCATTATTAATTTAGGGGAAAAAAATCTCCCAACCCAGTTACAGATTGCACTAGGTAAGCCGTCAGCCTTCATTGCCTTCCCAGTGAATTATTCAAGCTATCAAAAATCTCTATTTCCTGTGTGTTTGCTTGGCCAAGTACAAGCAACACTCCAAAATATGAAGAACTGAAATGGCCCTAAGGCTGCCTCTGGCGATACCACCTATACAAGATACAAGAAAGAAAAAATAGGATTCCATTTCTTTACATCATTAGACACAGAATAGCTGAGATATAAGGGCATATTTTTATTTCATTAGAGAAGTACTGAAATGGTGATGTTGCTATGAAATAGAAACAACAGAAGGTTCCCCCTACTTTTCAGAAAATTGAGTGTTCTGCTACAAACAGATAGCAAAACCAATAATTGTCAGTACTAAAACACTGTTTTATGCTTTCAGAAGCATTCATAAATCAACATTTCTGAACAGGGAACTAGCACATTCTCAAGAGTTAGTGATAGTTTTTTACAAATCCATAAATATTTTTATAGGTATCCACAGATGGATAGCCTTAGAATACCCAAATCTTTTAAAAGCAGCAGTAAATTTACGTTAAAGATAACAGAGTAGTTTTTAGAGTGATGTACACTTCATTTGACAATATGAGAGAAAAACAACAGTCTAGAATTCACAGGAGTAAGTGGTAGCATTCACTTCCATGAACAAAAACAATGACAGATCACTGGTTTTCCATATAACTACAAGGAAGCTAGCCAAGACAGATGTTACTACTGGAAAAAATGCACAATGAAGCTTCACACCTACATCTGTTTCCTGGCAAGCTGCTTCTACTTTTTGGCCTTGGATGCTAGGCTTTCAGCTTGGATCTTCTTCAGAGCTTGGAGGGAAAGAATTTAGGCATAGAGGGTGAAAGGACAGAATATTTCAATATCTAACCGTTTCCTTACTTAAGGCAGGAAGGCTGCAGATTGATAAAAACCTCAACCCGAAAACAAAAAGCTGTTGCTTTCACCTAAAACCATTCCTTTAGAATATCACACCTCCAATGAAATGCTCAAAAAGCATAAATTTATTAGGAGCCAATACATATTTTTCACATTGCAATCAGAAAGGTATTTACAATTGAAACCTATTCAGTTTAAGCATCAGAAACTGAAATATGGTTATTTATAAATAGCAAGCTGTGACTATTTTATTTAGAGAAATGTTCATACAGCTAGAGAATGGTTACACAAATTCTGTCAGGTAGCTCCATCTTAGTAAATACCTGGTATGTAGGCAAGTGCAAACACTCTTCTTTTAGTGTTTAAATACCATTAGAGTTTGCAGAAGAATGGCCAAGAGATGGTAGTTAAATAGGAAAAGGAGCAAAAGCATATAAGGGCCCTTCTAGCGCATTAGTCTCCGCTATTCTTAGATATTCAAATAAGCCCTCACTGATCAGCTATATGGCATTTGAATTCAACAAATGCATGCACACGCAAAACAGAAGCAGATATGACTGAGAGTTTCTAGTGTAAATTCATGGCAACTCAAGCCTGGCCTTTAAAGACCTGTGATGTAGCCTCACCATCAAGTAGACAGGATTGAGTTTTCTGCAGTTAATTAATTTGGACACTTGGTACATCAAAGCATTCCATCCTTCCTAAGCATTCCTTTCACTACTGACAAAGTTATTTCAGAGATTAGAGTCATGCATTAATGAAGACATTACTACCTGATAACACAGCCATTAACATGTCTTAGTGCTAATTACTTTACTAATGGTCTATGGCTACAAGTTTTAACAGGAAGATATCAGCAAAAAGGACTGTCATCTTGTATTAAGCATACAACAAATGGAAAAGTTTCACAGAATTTCACAGCGTTTAGAGCCTGTGACAGGATTCCAGTAGTGACTATTTTACAGACTGTAAAGACAAATAGCGAATAATCTAGCTCCTTGCTATAGAATTTTAGAGACTAGTTAATAAACTTACCTAAAGGAACTGCGTATATAATAAGTTTTCTAAGATTTTGTTCATAATCCTAACTTCATATTATAGAATAAGGACTTTTATTTTAAAAAGTTAAAATAAGAAACTATTTTAACAAGTATTTATTCTGGTGGTGCATAATGCAGTGACAGCTGTGCTGAATGGGAATTTTTTGAGTGACTTCTATGGACTTTGGAATAGATCCTTAATTGTTTTGCTGTTATCATTGTGACTTTTATTCAACATGGCATTGCTTTGGGCCAAGCACATTAAGAATGTATACATGGAACTATACCACAATGCAAATGGACCCAAGCAATAACCACAGTTAAGTGTTCAATTCAAAACATGTCAAGCCAATAACAGAATCTCACCTTTTCAAGAAGCAATACTGACAAACTATAATACTCAGTAATTAGAGACTGAGGTGGAAAAAACCCCTTCAATTTCTGTTTCTACAACATGATCAATACTATACAGTCAAAATCACACATTTTAAGCTTACTCTTATAGTAAGTCTGTGGAATATCACCAACATATCACTTAGTTGAATTTCATAAAAAAAAGTAATTGAAAGAGACAAACTGGCTATACTGTATAACCTTGGGGTTTAAAACTTCTTTTGGGGAAAATATTCAGAATGAAAATTCCTGTAACCACTCTATCACGTACTTTGAAACTAAGGGAACATTCATTTGAGAGCAAGAAAATCTCCAATATGCTTTTAATAAATCTCCATTAATTTTTTTTTTCCATATGATTTGTATGTTTAGTTTCCAGGATCTCCCCACTCTTTTTTTTTTTTTTTTTTTTTCTTCTCCTTTTGGTTTTATGGCAGTTCTGGAGCTCCTATTCTTTTTTCCACACGTTACCCATATATCAATACATCCATTCCCCAAAGTGCCTCAGAAACATCTATTCTTGCAGGGGAAGAGTAAAACTGGCATTTTAACAGTCTAGCATCAATCCCATAAGACAGATTTGACACGGCTTTGCACCCGGAGCATTCATTTGCTTCCAGGCATTATCAGCACAAAACACACTGGCATGATCTATTTGCCGGTCCCAGCCCTTTTGAAAAGCTACAAATGAACACGAACAGATTAGAACAGACTTAATCAGTCTATAGGTCACAAATCCATAATATCCATATCTTCAATGTAAGATACAGACCAAAATTAAGAATATGATGGAGTAGACAGACAAGGTGAATCTTCTATCAATCAGCGCATTTTTGACAACAATTATGAGGCTTTGCAGCCTGAACTTTAGACCAGAGGAAGGTGAAGACAGAATCAGCTAACTTGTTGTCCAGAGATGGTAAAGGGGAAGATATTATATCTTCTGCCTAGAAGTACAAGGAGCCTTGGTTTTTATTTCCTCTGAAGTGGAGCACGGCACAAGAGAACTCCTTGAAGACAAAAACAGGATAAAAAAGAAAGGGAAAAGAAAAGAAAACAGAGCTGAGATGACAAGCATTACTCCTAGCCTCCATGCTATTACCAGAACTGTTCTGGTCAAAACCTTCCCCAAAATTACAACCTTGGGCAGACATGCATCGTGGAAAGTTTTTGCCTATGTCAATTCAAAATGAAATACACATTTCTGTGCATTTTATATATATCAAATATCAAAAAAACCCACAAAACAAAAAACACACATTAGTGTCACAAGGGTGCCTTTTTTTTTCTTTAATGTCAAAAGCACATCAGTAACAAGTCTGCATTCCCATGAAAACAAATATCGCACTGCATTTCAGCTACATGATCAAGCTGTCACTCATTAGTTGGGAAAAGCCATTCCTTCTTTCTCTTACTATCTCAAGTTTTTCGTTCCTTTCTCAAAACCAGGCTAGCCACTAATTTCGTAAGCAGCTTGCTTTATTTTATATTCTAAGAGTCTAAGTTTTGTTCACAGCACTGTCAATTTATGTCATATTGACATTCAGGAAATTTTAGTGCCTTTCAAAACTTTAAATAGCAAGAGCTCTTTGTCTTCTTTCTAGCAGGGTTATAGGCTCTATTTCAGATGTTCAAAAGACTGGAAGAACCACTGTAAATAAAACTGTGATGCTAGAGAGGATAGTGGGGTTTTTTGTATCATCTGACATCTTACCAACTTTTTCTCTGCTTGAAAAGTCAAGTCCTCAATTGTCTTTCCCGTCTCTCAACATTTCAAGCTCGTAATCTTCCCTGATATATTTTGTTAGTCATCTCTGTAATCTCCAGGCAACTCTACAATTTCTGCAAGCAATCTGAAGCTGTTTGCTTGATTTCAGGACAGATGCAGGGACTTGGAAAGCTTATTAAAAAGCCCTATTCCACAAGGTAGGGGTTGAACGTTCTCACAAAGGGTTCCGATTAAACTCTAAACCTTTAAATCATATACAGAGGCAAGACACATGACAGAACAAGACTAGTTTTTTTTTTTTTTATTCCAGCCATTTTACTCTTTCCTAATTGATGAAAACTGTTTCACTGACATTGAACAATCTCATTGTCTCAATAAATAAAAATGGCTCATAGGCAGCAGTTAACAGTTATCATTCGAATGCTTAGTACATTAAACAGAAAAAAACAAATCTACCAAGATTAGCAGTACTAATGGCTTTCTTCACATTCTTATTGTTTATCATCCAAATGCCTAATGGTCATATTACATACATAACACAGAACAAAGCCTACTGTATTTGCTAATCCAACTTGCACTGCAAAATATGACAAACTTTCCTTCCTAGATCTCATGGATTTTAAGTCTTTTTCCAGCTTCTCCCTTCATTTGCAGCTATTCTGGCCTTTATCCTATCTCTCTCAGTTACCACTTCGGCTACACTTTTTCTATTTTTAGCTCAGTATCTTCAAGTTAGCCTTTCCTTGACACATAGCTAAGCTCAGTGGACAGCTTCCTTTTCTTCCAACAAATCTTTATTCCAGACACACAAGTAGTTCTTCAACACAGATAAATGTAGTATCTTATACTGCATGGAAATTTCAGTAGAGAATTAAACAAAACAGATCCTGAGAAGGATGCTCATTTTTGGCAGCATAATTCAGTCAATGGACAATATCAACATACTATATAAAAGGCACTGCAAAATGAAATGATTTCTTCAAAACATGTCGTGTGCCTGTTCTTAAATGTCCATTTGTCCCAGAAGAAATTGTTTTGGTTTATAGTATAACATGAAAATGGACTGACAGTACATTAAAGGAGCCAATAATGCATCTTCCTGCACATTACTTACACTGTTGAGTCTGTACCTGGGATGTTCTGTTGGTTTGTCTTCACGAATACCAGTGATTTACTCACCTTCATTCTTCCAATCACACTAACAGCTACTTTTCGCTATTACTCTTCTGGAGAAGAATGGTTAAAGTTGTTATGGAGAAGGGATATCTTTCAATTGCAACATTCGTGTTTATATTTGAATGAAAAAAATTATGTAAGTGGAAAACATACAAGGCAAAAATCACAGTTCTTCCAGTAACACCCATTAGGAAGAGAGATTTCTTTTTATTTCTTCTGATTAAACAATAACAAACAAAAAGGCCATGGAAGCATCCAGTGAACACCTGCACCACACATAGGTGAGGAATCACCTGAAAATTCCCGTGTTATGACCAAAATTCAGTTCTCTCTGCATAACAACATTCCAGCTCTCCCAGTCCCCACAGAAAGAAATAATTAAGCTTTTATCATCAGAATGACTAACAAGAGCCATTCTATAGCACGGTTGCATTAGTTCTTCTCATGACAGAATTCAAATCCCTCCATTAAACCTGAGGTAGTTCACACTGCTCGCTGGGACAGTGGTGATTCTGAAATTGCTTCCTGCTGAGTGATGGACTATAATGCAAAGGGCTGATCCAGGCTTTGATATCTGCTACGTCTATAATATTTCACAGCAGAAAATAAGATCACTTTCATAGGCAAAACCAGATCCCAGACACATCCTTCTCTCAGGAAGCAAGTCATATCCTTATACACTAAACATTCATAATAGAGCAGCCATTAAAAAGCAGGAAAAACATCTTTTTTTAATTACCTTTTCTGAGTAAGATTTAAAATTTTATAAGGCTAAATGAGGTAGCCTGAACAGAAGAAATTGCTTCCACTGAGATGACTGAGCAACGAAAGGAAACAAACATGATTTTTTAACCATAAAACTGTGATCAGTTCTCATTATTTCGAAAACTTTAAGCATTCTTTATGAAATTTTAAGCATCTTCGTCTGTAAAATTTACAATTTGAATATTGTATTTAGAAGTGGTCTTTTAAACGTTTTCCTTTTTGGTTTGCTATTTAACACTAGGTCAGCTGTCTTAGTGGAAGGATGAGTTTGGAGCTCCACCTACCAGGTATGAGTATTAAAGCTCTACTTGAGAAATGTGACAGGCCAACTAACCAAAGTTTCCCATTAAGCAAAAAAGAAAGGGGGCAAAAGTTTATTGATTGCAATGAAGACAGAGCAAAGGGAGAGAAAAAAATCACACTAACTCCAGAGCCAGCAGCAGTATAGCTCTGCCTCTACCACACTGCACTTGAGCTAATTACACCCCCAGGGTTATTATCTTGGTTTTGTGCTACACTAACACAGCTACAGAGCTGTAGCCAGGTGGCATGGCTTTGTGTACTATGAAAACATTTGATGAGATGGACCTACATTGGGTATCTCTCTGGAATCCCACTGCAGCCCAGCAATAGCCTCAGATGTTTCCAAAAAGCAGAAGCAGAAATGAGACTTAATTTTTCCTCTACACTGCTGTTGTCTTTTGAGCTTTTAGAACCAAGTAAGTCCAAAGAGTGACAATTAAATTATGTAATTTTACCCTAGACATTGAACCTAGATCTTTTCAGTAGAAAGTGGAACATGTCAATGCTTCTGCTCTGCTCTCATGCTGCAAACCTCAATATTAGTTTTGCCATTTGATCAAATACTTGCTTTGTAATTCCTCAAATTAAATCTATTTGTATTCATTTAATTTATATTCTTATTACCCATGCAGCAAACCTGCTTCAGTTATTTTGTTACTAGATGATTAAACAAAGAGCTAAGAAATAATTTGATACATAACCCTAGCTCTGTTGGAAAGAAACAATAAAACCCGAACTCTGAATTTATACTGCTGGACATTGTCGGTACATTTTTCACAGTTGTGCTGTCTAAAAGCAGAACTAACATGTTCTGTTACCCATTTTTTGAACTGTCTGATGCTGTGCTCACAGCAGGATAATCTTCCAGGTGCAAGACACTGTTCACTTGTGCAGCTGACTACTGCATGGACTTGAGTAGTTGTTGCAGCTTCAGAGTTCTGAGATTCAGTATTCATCATGAGTGAGATTGCTATTAGCAAAATATTAACCCTGCTCATGGGTTTGCTAATGAAATGCAATTAGTGAGAAAGGACATGTGGCAGCTAGATGCTGCCTTGTTTCATGGCGTTTAAGGAAAATGGCATGACTTTTTATTATTTTACCCTTTTATTATCCTACTGGTAGAGCAGACAAACAAATCTGGGCCTTGGCCAAGACTGGCTAAGCCTTAGCACCATCTGTAAGATGTGTGCAGAACATCTTCACCCTCCCAACGTTTGCTCTACTCTTTTGCCCCATTTCAGAAAGGAAGTCCACATGTACCTGAAAAATACCCAGGTGAAAAGTAAGGCATCTTGCTAGTTTCTCTCTCCCTGAACACTGTATATACAGTTCACAGATATTAAATTCAAAAGGATCATTAGTTCTTTATGTTATGTTCTTTCTCTGTTAACATCTTATGCTTTAGAATAGGGAGTTTTCTAATGGATTTTCACAGACTTTAAAAAGACAAAAAGTGTGCGCCCTCGGCACATTTGCCAGCAGCACCAGGCTGCGTGGTGCAGTTGACACGTTGCAGGGAAGGGATGCCATCCAGAGGAATGTTGACAGGCTTGAGAAGTGGGCCTGTGTGAACACATGAAGTTCAACAAGACCAAGTGCAAGGTCTTGCACATGGGTCAGGGCAATCCCAAGCACAAATACAGGCTGGGTGGAGAACGGATTGAGAGCAGCCTTGAGGAGAAGGACTTGGGGGTGATGGCTGATGAGAAGCTCAACATGAGCCGACAGTGTGCGCTTGCAGCCCAGAAGGCCAACCGTATCCTAGGCTGCATCAAAAGAAGCGTGGCCAGCAGGTCGAGGAAGGTGATTCTACCCCTCTCCACTGCGCTGTCATGAGAACCCACCTGGAGTACTGTGTTCAGCTCTGGGGCCCCCAACATAAGAAGGATATGGAGCTGTTGGAAAGAGTCCAGAGGAGGGACACGAAGATGATAAGAGGGCTGGAGCACCTCTCCTGTGAAGAGAGGCTGAGAGAATTGGGGCTCTTTAGCCTGGAGAAGAGAAGGCTCTGGGGAGACCTCATAGCAGCCTTCCAGTACCTGAAGGGCGCCTACAGGAAAGCTGGAAAGGGACTTTTTACAAGGGCATGTAGTGATAGGATGAGGGGGAACAGTTTTAAACTGAAAGAGGGTGGGTTTAGATTAGATCTTAGAAAGAAATTCTTTCCTGTGAGGGTGGTGAGACACTGGCACAGGTTGACCACAGAAGCTGTGAATGCCCCCTCCCTGGCAGTGTTTAAGGCCAGGTTGCATGGGGCTTTGAGCAACCTGGTCTAGTAAAAAAGTGTCCCTGCCCATGGCAGGTGGGTTGGAACTAGGTGATCTTTAAGGTCCCTTTCAACTCAAACCATTCTATGATTCTATGGTAAAAAAAAACAAATGGATACAGAGAAGATAAAGGGAAGGATGTGGTCAAACACCCAACAAAACGGTAATAAAACAAGAGAAGGAGGCTTCAACTAGCTACAGCATGAGGCTTTACAGACCAGTTTTTAAAAGATGTATATTCAAATTGCAGTGGCAGGTGGGGAGAGCAGAGAAAGGACTCCTCTTCACCATGCTGAAAATGATGACACCTAGAATCAGTGCTGGCTTTTTCAATTCTATACACTGCTACTCAACCAGAAAAGGAAACAGAAAAATTTAGGCACCCCTCATCATTCCCACAGGAAACATACTTTTGGGTGAAAAATGTGAGAGTGAAACAGGAAGTGTCTTCTCAGCTAACTACCCTTACTTCTACAGAGCTGCTTTAATTTACTTACGCCAATTAATTAATAAGGTATTCAAAGATATGTCATTGAGCTGCGGTATCCTAGGAATACACCTGTGGACTTTCAACATCAAATAATTTTAACACCTGAGCATTATTACTGACTATTCCCTCAAAAGGAATGAACAATGGAGATGGAAGACAAGAACCATAATATATGATGAAAGCTGCTGGAATCTGTACAGAAAAAGTAAAATTAGAGTCAGACGAGTGCTCCAAACATCAAGTCAGAGAAGGGACCAATATATTGAAGAGAAAAAATAGCCTAAAGTAAGGGAAGACCACACCAGCTGGGACAACTTAAAGCAAAAATGCAAAACTGTGCATTAGGAGACTAACAAAGAACAAAAGGAAATCAGACTGAAGTGGCAAGATGATCAGTGAAAATTCTTATACTGATACAACCCAATGACCATGGAAGGATATTACAATCAACAGCCAACTGGGAGTGCAGTAGCCATTAGGTATGGGAGTAGGAAAAGCAAGTTGCGATGGAGAACAAGGCAACAAAGACAACAGTGGAAATATATCATTACGTAAGTAGGACTTAGAGCTGTAGTTATCTTTAGTTTCTAAATTGTAGATTAAATATATTAACAATTTGGAGACAAAACTTCTGTCAGTTACAGAATAAAACCTCTGAAGAAGCTGGTCTTTTTTACTTTTATCAAGTGATGGATAAGAACTGTAGAACTAGAAGCAGAGCATTGCACATTGAGGTAATCCTTCTTTCCAATCTTTCCTTTTTCATATTTAGTATGCAGTACAGGTCCTCCTAATTAATTACTAATAGCTTCCTAAATTACTGCATACATACGTTGCTGACAGATAGCAGGTAAGTATTAAGATATTTAACTGATGTGCAGAAAAAAAAACCCTTACATATCCTGGAATCACAGTTCATTTTTTTATGTGCTAAAAATACACACCCTTTACAATTTAGTGTTGAGTGCAGCAACAGATTCAGTGTTATGTAAACAAGTTGGAAGGCTTAGGCCCAGCTGAACTAGAATTGTAGATGATATTCAGCCCCCATGTCAGCAAATGTCTCAAATCATAATCAAACAGCTTTCCTACTGCAGCTATGAAACATCATTCAAATATCCTGAAGAGTCAACAAATAGACCATAACAATTCTGAAGACAAATTGGGATACTGATGCACAGATTTCTCTGTTATTTCATTTCATCTTATGTGTTTCTCTAAATATTATTATTTAGACTTTGTGGGGAATTACACATGCATAACGTCTTGCTATGTACGGTCTTCTGCAAAGGTACTTTTAATTGACAAATATATCTTTCAAACTCTTTCAAACTTGAATGATTTCCAAAATAGGCATTTAGAAGTTTTATTTATGAAGGTAATCACATTATACAAAGCACTATTACTTAAAAATATGCTTTATTGTACAGTTGAACATTTTCTTTTGAAATCTGTACAGAATCTTCCTACATGCTGTGCTTCATTACAAAATCCAAGATTATCATGGAAACAAACAAAGACCAAGTTGCCTTTTCAACTGTGCAGAAGCTTTCATCAAAAATTGCAAAGATTTTTTTGGGCAATATTGTTCACTCTTTTTTTCTCCCTGCTTTGCAAATTTCTTATCAGTTTACATATTGATTCTCAATCAGCAACATGGCGCTGAAGGAGGGTGTAATGTCTGTAAGGTATGAAAACTGGGCAGAATACCAATATAAGTAATGCGACTGTAACAAATCATTACATGCCATACTGAACAAACACAGCAGATCATGCCAAAGTATCAACTGTTCCATCTGGGCACAACATAGCAGTCCATCTGGGTCTACCAGATGCTCTCTCCTGGATTCACTGGAATCAGTATCACTGTTCTTTCACTGGTCAAAGCCAGTGCCTCCTTCCTATCTTACCCCTCTTCATTTCCAATACAAATACTGAAATCATCTGAGACCCTTCCATGCAAAGCAGCTATTCTGTACAGGTAAAATGTTCTCCCAGACTAGCAGGTCTGGAAAAAACAAATTTATCTTGAGTGAGGACCAGATGCATCAAATTATCAGTCACTAAGTTAATGTTTCATACAGAGAGGAACCATTAACAAAGAACGATGAAGGACAGTGGGCATCAGACTTCATGCCAAAATGCCATTTGACAGGGCCTTTGTTCGTGGACTTGTCAATAATTTAAGACATCTCTCATTCCAACAGAACTTTATGCCTCACTATGCTTTTGCACATACAGTTACTGAATGCATTACACTGAGACACCAGCACAGCCACTTCCCCTGGAAAGAAAAAACTCTCCCTGACAGTCATGTCTGAGAGGTGGTGGTTTGAAATGCCTTCCAGCCAGCCCTCTGTAATGAGACAATTTGGTATAGATCCTCAAAGAAACAGCAGACATGCGCTCAAAGCAACTGCCAGTGACAATATACACAGGAAGAAAAAGAGTTTACAGTTTTCATTCATTTGTGTTTCAACAGGTCCATGTTTGAGTGGTACATCTCAGTTGTATAACCTAATTGAATACAAAATCCTTCATGGAAGCAGGCCACATCAGCCATGTTCACCTTCCATAACCTGTTTATCCACATACCTTACTACACAGCACAAAACCTGTAGTTCTATACAGGTTTCACTGTTAACAGCAGTGAAAACTCCTATCAGAAGGCTAACTCCAAAAGAGAAACATTATGTAGACATAAGTAATGTATCGGAAGATTTGTGGAAGATGTATTTCATGAGTTGGCTACTTTGAGCAAGCTCTGTTAGCTATACTGGGCCTTGTGTCTAAGACCTGAGATACCCGTATGTTAGCATGAGTGACTCCTGCATAACCACAAGCTATTTAAAAACATAAGGGAACATGCTGGAAGGTTCGGGGTGTGCACAGACCCTAGATACGGTTCCTAGATACATGTAGCTAAGTATGCTTTGTCGGCATTGAAAAAGAGACCGCATTCCTACCTGTCAAAACAAGATGTATAATTTGGAGTTTTTACGCTAGATATAAGGAGCACAGCACTGGGGCAAGAGTGAATCTCTCCACAGACCGGGTCTGAGCAGCGTGCTGTTGCTGTCCACCAGGGGTCCACCCGATGCTGCACGTGAGCAGGGTTCCTAGTGTCTGAAAAGACGAGTTACTCACTACCTACGTTTCTCTTCTTATTTCTATCTTATTAATGAAGTTTTTTTATTTTTGTACTATTTGCTGTTGTGCCTTTCTTTTTGAGATCCAGAAAGATCCCCGCACCTCTTCCATGCAGAACAGCAAGCACCTAAGAAACGCTAGAACTGTGCTCAGAACATCAAGTCCATGATCCAACTTCTTCCACAGCTTTCTGCTGAATAGTCTGTTGTCAACATAAGAAATCCTGCACTAGGTACATGTGAGAAAACTACAAACCTATCTCTTGCCAAACATCCCCAAAAATCTCTTTCCAGAAATTACTGATCAGAGATTTCCTGTTTCAGGCTGTTGATGCCTTCTGACACTTCCAAGGTGGGAAAACAAAGGTATCACGCCAAACTCCTGGAGATCAGCAAGTTACCACCAAGCCCCATGGGGCAGGCTGCTGCCCTCAGGCAAGAAAGACACCATTACAGATTTGGCATTCTGCTCCCTGTACACAGTCCTCCAGCACTTTCCTAGCACTTGACCAGAGGGAGCAAGCATCATTCCCCAGGAGAGCTGACTCTACCAGGGTAGACTTCATCAGGTTGCACTGCTCAGAATACAGCCATTTAGCTTAAAGACTGTTGACAAACAGCTGTATTAAATCTAAAAATGGTCTTGAACCATGCTTCCAAATATTGCTTTGTTTCACCTCCTGTCTTTTGATATTCAAGTTCCCTCTCCTTTTTTTCTTTTTTTTTTTAACCCTGGCCTCCTATCTGTACAAGCATTTTTCAAGACCTCATTTGGATCTTGCTAACTTTTTGGCTTCAGTAACAGCCCATGGCAGTGAATTTGGTTGTGTAAAGTCGCCTAAAGCCTTACAGCATGAGCAGTATTTCCTTTTAACATTTTAAACATCATCCTCCTTTGATGTTTCACTAAAAAAAGCATCAACAAGGCATCTTTTTCTTATTATCGGATTTAGTCTTGCACTTTCTGTTCTCGGGGGGCCCAAAGGAGCTTTAAGAGTGATTAACTTCATTCTCTTGCCTATGCAATATTCCTTTTATCCTTTTCAATTGATAACATGGGTCTTCTTTCCACTTTCAAGGGGTGGAAATTAAACCATATTTGAATCTGCAGGTGGTTTCTTACCAGACTTCCTCGAAAAGTCTGAGGTCCTCCCAATTTCTTTTGACCTTCACACACTGTGCTCTTCTAGCTACAGCTGGACAAGGAGCTCCTCTAATCAAAAGTCCAGAACAGAAAGTTATTCCAGCATGGAATTTACTTTTTTCATTGCCCTGTATAATCCTTAATGCATTCCCTTTCATTAATCTCCCTTCTAAAATAGGTGAGCCTATTCTCATTCACATCATTTAAAAAAGATAATTATGTCTTAAATGATTTGCATCACTTTCTCCAAAACTCAGTCAGTAGCGTCAAGGAGGTAGCTGCCAGTACCAACAGTATTCCGGATGAAACTGCACTTATACTTTCAGAAATTAATAATATGTTCTTTTTTGGCTTATCCACTGTGCTTATTGCCTTTGCTGTATTCTAACTCCTCCCCTAGACAAGTCAGGACTCTGTTTACTTTTTTTGAGTACATGTGTGCAACTAGCAGAAGTAATTTGCAAAATGCCCACATTGATGTTCAAGTCTATCATCTGACACTGTTGATTTACTACAGCACAGGAAGGCATATGGATCATTCCTGCTTTTTTTATTTCCCTCCTTCCACAACATATTATTTTGCCTTTATCAGTATTTTGAGCTAACACTTCTGTGGCACCTCTACTTCAACACCTTCCATATACACATAATGACACAGCAGATGAAGTCACTACGTGACCAGAGGGCAAGGAAACACCTTGGTAAGTACCCATTTGCTTTATAATTATGAACTAACTATATAGAGATGCTGAAGTATTTCACATGCTAATTGTACTAAATTATCATATGATTACACAGGTAAATTGACATCTGCAAAGTTGTCTGAATGCCAGGCAAGCCCAGCAGCAACATATTGTAAAAATTCATATTTTAACAGCATGAAGCTTACTCCCACAGGTCTGCTATTCAGTTATTGCTCCCAATCAAGTGCTCAATATTATTTGGTGTGATTCAGGCATTTATATGTATCAACATTGCTATATCGTCTCGTTCTGAAAGCCAAAAAGGTTAGCATACACTTTTTTTTAATTCAAGTATTTTAAATTTTTTAAATTGAAGGATTTCAAGTTCATGCAATTATACTCTAGTTTTACATCACCAATAAACTATTAAACCCAAATTCCCATTCTCATATTCACTTCCTTATTCACTTTGACTTGTCCCTTCTATGTCCCATTACTTATCACTTTTTCTTTGTAAATTAAAGCTATATCATTTTACATATAATATCTTACATATTATGAAAATTATGCATAACAGCTTTTATCTGTGAGAAATTTAATCACAATATTTTGTACTTGGTGTAACACCATTTGTGACTGAATCTCAGAGAACTTGAGACATCAACAATGATTTCTAGTCTTTTTCCCTCACCACACTGGGGAAAAGCAAGAAAAAAATGAAGTTAAAAGTTATACTACCAGGCATCAATCCTGCCCAAGGGTCCCTCAGCTGGGACTCCATTCAGACATCCATAGAATTCAAAGGGACTTTCTGTGGGGGCAAGACATAATGCCAGAAGATATTGAAGAAGTAAACAAGCTTCCAAGGGCTCTAAGCAAGACAGTCACATTTCTCATTCAAGCGTTGTCCCAGAAGGCGTTAAACTCTTCACGCTCAGCCATCAAGCAACTCTTTACACCCTTCTCTTTATACACAGTGAAGAGTCTCCTTGCAAGCTGAAGGTCATTGGGCTCAGTTCTTCAGTTCATTGCTAAGGGGGGGGGCAACATACGTACTAGTGAAGAGGCCCAGTCATGTGCCTAATATTAAGAGCTCAATTTAAATAAAATATAGGCAAAAATGAGGGTAACAAAATTAGTCTACGTGCTGGTTCCACAGCTTGTTTAAAAATTGCCTTGTTAGTGGTTGTTGGGCTTGGATATTTATTTTAATTTAAAATAATGCAGTATCACAGAAAATGCTGAAACTTCAGAATCCAGTTACCAGCCCCCTCACCTAATGCTCTGATTTTTGCATAGTGAGTGAAAACTCAGTCATTAATTCTCTTTGGTAAGAGGGCAAGCATTAAAAAACCCACTCTAATTAGTTTTATTCACAATCTAGGTTGTGTTTAGTCTTCACCAAAGAAATGAAAAAATATTGAAGAGGAGCAAAGCTGATAGATTCTTGATAAAATATATTCAATTAAAAATCTCTTGGCAAACACGCATTCACCTTTGTGCTCTACCCTCCCAAACTCCCAGCACATCCATGTTAAGATAATTCTCAGCGTACAAGTTGTATCTCATCTCTACCCTCAAACCTTCTACTTGCTTTTGACCTTTCTTACAGAAGTTTCCCAGAGACACCCACCCGTGACTGATGGGCTCAGCTGTGTCCTCTAGTGGGTCCATTGCAGAGATGGATGGAACTGGCTGTGTCCAGCATGGAGCAGCCCCAGATATCTTCCCACTGAGGCCACCTCTGCAGCCTCTACCACCACTACTACCAAAACCTTACCACCTACACCCAATAGAGCAAGACACTTTTCAACTTCCCTGTAATTCCTGCCAAGTACTTCTATTATAACTCGTATACAAATATACACACACAAAGGAAGTACAATATTTTAAATGAAAACGGAATGAGAAGTTTTTCAGTTTTCCGCAAAGGGAAGAGCAAGCATTAAACAGTTTAAAATTGGACCAAACACCATAGTTACCTCAGGATGGATAGTTCATTTTTCATAGTCAAGTCTAACTGTTGCTGTAATTTTGAAGCAACTTTATTGCAAAAAAGTGTCTCTCCACCTGCCTACCAATGAGATAGCTGAAATTGTGCTATGACCTTAGGTTCAGATGAAAGAGTAGAGTTACACCATACCTATGGGCAATAATCAACCAGTTGTGGGGTGTGAGACTACAAAATTAGGCTAGCAAAAAAGAACTGGGTTTAGTTAGCTGTGGCCCCTCCGTAAATCCTAACTCTATTGACTCAAGCAAACCAACAGAAACAAAAGTTACATACTGTCAGATTCTGTCCTCAGGGCTGTTGGGAACCCAGAAATATACCTCAGATGCTAACTTTTTGGAAGTAGGCATTATTACGAAGGACATTTTCAGGTTAGGTGTCCGTCATGAAGCAGCCCACTACTGGGACACCTATAACACCAATGGGTTTATACTTCCTGGCTGTGTAAGCAACAAACACTAAATAGCACCTAACTGGACTAAATGACCTCAGTAGTTCTCCATCTATAGCTCCTCTTCTGTAAATAGATGCTGCAAATGAAAGCAGTTGAGGAAGAATAAAATGTATTTATTTGCTGGTAGTAATCTTACAGAATTGCCTATGCTCTTACCTGACAAAAAAGTTTCGTTTGCAAACTGCTGAAGGGGCATTTTTTGAGGTGGTTCCATAAACAGTTTAAAAGATCTCATAGATAACTGTCTTTTCTGTATCTCTTTGTTGGCCAGTATTTGCAATAAATAAAGCAACACATGCTATGGCATTCCTAGCTTGTCTTTTTGTATCATTCTTGATATGCTTCCACATTCACTTTTGTCCTTCATTTTCAGCAGCACTGAAACATATTAATATTCAATTCTTTTAATGGACATTTTTCATTTACTGTTTTTAGTACAATATATTATTTTAACATACAAGTCTGCCACCTCAGCCTAAAATATCATTCTCCTTATTACTATATTGCTGTGAATTTATTTGACTGGGAGTTAAGTCTGAGTTTCTACATATTAGGGAGGATTATTCTGTTACTTCTTCCCTTTGGTAAATGGAGCTCATTAATATCATCTATCTGTACAGATGTGTATAGAGAGCTAGATAACATCTTAAAGCTTTGTGGAGTAACTACAGGGGGGCAACATATTGAAACTAATAATTGGAGGCACACTTATTGAGAGTAAAGTTATATCCACATCTTAAAGAACTAAGAAAGCATTTAGGGTGGGACACAGCATGTACCACTAACAGGCAACCTGGCCTGCATTCTTAGATGTCTGTGCACCAAGGGAGCTTGGCATGCTAACTCTGAGAGAACAGAGGGTGGAACAGTATGGAGATAACCATGACCAGGGTCTGTGTAAACGAGGCAGGTACAGGAACTCCATGGTACCTTGTAGCTGATAAATCACCTAGCTGTTGTTAAACAAGAAATTATACCCCATTCTACCCAGAACACTGGTCACTGAGCCAGCGATTGTGGCAAAATCGTGTCCTGTGAATGAACTTTGCTCATTATAGTCTCATTATAATACCAAAACACACCTCCATCCCAAAAAGCTATCTGCCTCCCTCTACCCCTGAGCATGTTCTCTGAATTTTTCTTAGTCTATACATTTAAATCAAAGCAAGAGAATTTTGCACCAATCAAAAATAAAGGTATGTATGACTAGAGTCACTCAAGCTCCACCTAAAGACAGAAAATAGTATAAAATGCCTTTAAGAAAAAGGCAAAGTCGGGGGAAACATGATCGCTAAGAAGTCAGGTAGACATCACTATGGTCTTCTGAGATCAGTCGACAAGCTGAACCTCTCTTCCCCACCCACAGGGACACCTTTGGGTAAGACTCATACACTTGGTTATACCAGGTGCTCCACGTAAAACTTAGAAATCAAGCTTGTATTTGTAATCATATTAATAGCGCTATACAGTCATCTTGCAACATATATCTGTTCATAGGTTCCTAAGCGTGCTTTGCAGACAGCGTGTTCATCACTGACAACCTAAAAGAATCTGTATCTGTTGCTCAAATAAGTTACCTTAATTGTGGATCTGGTTGCAAGGATTTTTATTTTGGTGGACATGCCCAGATGTATTGCATGATCTGGAATTGTGTTAGTTCATCGACCGTGACTGGGCCCTGCACTATGAGTGCATCCAGACCTGTGTTTGTTCAACATATTAGCTTTTGAACGCAGACAGACTGATAGTGCCAGTTTTGGCCTATTTCAGCCAAAATTCAAGGTTTCAAATTGGGCATCACTCAGAGACTAAGCTCAGCCACTCCCAGCCCCTCTAATATCTAAGGACAGGCTGGAACTCAAGGGGGTTCAGCTTCTGCTAAACTAGCCCTCCTAAACACAAGCTTACACTGTACTGCTGTACTATGCTAGTAGAATTCAACAGGAGCAGAGACTGAATATGACTTTTTATGTAGCAAGCTTTAAATTAGAGGTCTCTATCTCCCTGAATAGATATATTTTACTTACAAGGCATGATTGAAACTAAATTTCACTCATTCCAAACAAATTACTCAATTACAGTCACAGGAAAGGTGCCATTTTAAAAAGTAAATAAATTCCATTGGGGCAACTGTAAAATGACAACTCAATGTGTGGCAAAATTATTTAGTGCCAGGATAGTGGAAGATGTATGACTTATGTTGTGAAGGAAAAACTGAAAAACATTCTTAGTATAATTCAGACAAAACTGATTATCAGCATCAATTATTAAACATTCAAATATCCTGTACAGATCGTTAATAGCACTCCCAGCCCCTGTTCAAATTCTAGTAGGGGAGGTTGCTAGCATCATATGGGTGTTCATAGAACAGGTAGCCATACACAATGGCTTTTTTCCATTTTCTTCTCCCTCCCACTTCTTTTTTTCACCTTTTTTTAAAGAAACAAAAAGCATCAACAACTTGTTTCCACTTGCAGACTTCAGTGTCAGTGAACAGGGTCACCTACAGCTGTTTCATGCCTCTGGAAAAAATTGTCCAGAGATATTTCTAGGACACTTCCTGCTGTCCACTCAGATGGTGCAGATGCAAACAGTCAAAGGAAGCTGGTGTAATGGTTATTTCTGAATTTCTCTAGGTCCTCTTGCATGCTCACTTTTGTAAGAACCCAGTAAAACTGCCCACAAATAGTCCTCCATTCCTCTCCATGTAACACACATCCTTTCACAGTGGACTTACCAGTAGGAGACTACAAAATAGTCCTTTATGCAGTGCTCCCTGACTGCAACATCTCTTTTTGATAAGATGTAGCAGGGGGAGGAAAGCAGTCTGTCAACATTAAGGAAGGATATGGTTATGACAGACACCAGGACGGAGGATAGTACAGAGTCTTATCCCCTATTCCCTGGACAGATAAGCCATAAGCTTCTTGCCATTTACTTCCTATACCCACAAAACAGCAAAATCCCAACTGCTTCTGGTGTCAGAGTCAAAATGCTCATCAACTTCTGGAGGCAGGCATTTACCCAGCAGCCATGATCACCATCAATCTGTTAGCACACATAGTAGAAATAATTGTGATTTAGATATTTCATGGTGCTACTTGAATTTTAGGATCCCTGTTGATCTACTGGTTTGGTTTTAGATCACGTCTTCAGGAAAGCTCACTGTTTTAAACTAGTTGAATTTTATGATTCAGCTCCTAAAAAAGTTTGCTCCAATCAATCTTAACCATTAAACGTTTATTGCACATACTTTTTGTTTCACTCTTACATCTCTCTAACAATCAGTTGATTAGTATTAGATATGGGCAATGCACAGACCAAACATACAACACATGCAATTTTTTTCTATACAAGGACAGAGATAGATGGCATCCAATGTCCCCATTAGAAATACTTGTAATTCAAAAAGAAACAAATCTGCTTTACTTAGAAAAGAGCACACACATCCTAGGCTTTGAAAGAACAAAGGGACGAGCATTGAATGGTACTGCAATAAGAAACACTGAATATAGTCTTCTGTACCAGTCACAGAAAGACACAAGTGAGGTGTTATCTTTACCCTCAACAGCTGGAAAAAGTCCTATGCCTCCAAATTGCCACAGTGTACGAGACATGAACCCTTGAAGAAACAGGCAGATATTAATCTCTGTTGTGCACTGCTGTGCTAATAAGAAAAGTCCAAACCACAAAATTAAAATTTAAATTTGTGAAAACCCTGCAAAACTTAAAGGCTGGCAGGGAGTGAGAAGGGAGGAAGAGGGGGAGGCATAGAAGAGAAGAGAGAGGAAAAAGTGAATGAACCAGTACTATACATTTCAGAGTTTGTGGGAAACTTTCAGTTCAAACATTGTTACAGTAGTCACAGGTTCATTTAAAAATTATAGATGAAAACTCAAGAACAGAAAAACAGCTCTAAACTCAGCAGAAGAGTTGTTCCCATATGCAGGGGTGAAATGATGCTTGACAGTGTTATTCATCAGTAGAATTGATTTTAAACTGGAAGTTTAACCTGATACTTTTCTTTAAGCCCAAATTACGCACTACAGCACCACACAGACGTAAGCTTTCCATACTTTTCTGAATAGTTGTAGCTTCAATTTTTTAGAATTGTGACTTAGAATTATTTAGAATCATACTAAACAAAGAGATAACTAAGTTAAAATGAACACACATTTTCATTTCCCATTAGTAAGAACATTTCTACATCAGAACAGCATGACTCATCACCAGTAAAAACACGCGTCTGTTCAGAAGAGCATCCCCTCAGCAAGGTTAGCGCACAAGAACATTCTTAATTTTATGTTTAAACTTACAGTTATGTATGTACGTGGTACTGCCTCAACAAAAGGCAGATATAATCTCATATTTAAGTGGTTTCCCACATCAATGTCTAAGGTTACAATATACCTTCCCTATTAAACGCAGTAGAGGAATACGAAAATCTTGAGTTACTGATACCATGCAAACTGGTGGAATGCATCAAAAAATATACTGGTATTTATCAGCAACTTCACAAAATTATTCTGTTTTCTTTTTTCCTTCCAATGGCTGGCAAGATGTGGGGCGTTTTATCATTTTGAGGCCCAGGGTGAGAGGGTAACCGAGGGAGGAAGAAGATACGAAGGGGTGCCATATTTCAGGAAGTTCATACATTCACCACCAGAAAAAAAAAAAAAAAAAAAAAAACCACAAAAAAAACCCCAAACATAACACAAAAGCAATGCTGATACCCATAGTTGCATTCTAGCACTTGGATGCCCTCATGAGCAAGCTACAAGTAAGGTTCCCTCTCTCATGTTACCTCAGGTCCATAAACCTTGATTTCATGGCTCAAAACCAGCACAGATTTAGCAGGAGAGACAGATTCTTCCCAAACTAGTTTATAGATATGTTTTAAAGCATTTTATTGAGACTGAACTCAAGCAGCTGGAGAGCACAGGCTGCCAATTCATTTTGTACATGGATACAAGGAAAAACCAAGCAAAGCTTAGACTTCTGCATCTTGAACTCATGCTCCATGCACTAGAGAGTGGAAGAGAGCCAGGGCCATCATATCTCTGTGTCCTTCAAACAGGCTTCACAAAGCAGGGATAAACTAGCTGCCTATCCCCAAAGGCATGACTAAGGCTCTCACAAAAACTAGTTTGGGGCTGTAAATGCCTCAGCGTAGGCATCTTCACTGTCCACCTGCACCGAGTTCTCCTCTTAGAGAAAAACTGAAGTTCAGACATCTTTCTGCAGCATTTCCTTCTGTCTGACTTAGTATGTTATCTCTCTGCTTGCCTCTCTCCACATTCCCTTTTAATAACTGTCCATTGTAAATCCTAAATCTTCCCTGTTCCTTGAAAAGTGATTTAAATCCTGGACTCAGGTATGTAAATGCCATTCTTTCAGTTATATTTAGGTTGTTTTGTTTTCACATTACAGCAAATTAAAATAAACACAACAATGTAACTCAAATAAATACTTCATTTGTCCTAACGTTTATTACATTACTTCCATTACTAGACTTTTTAATGTGTTAGCCTTACTTTGCTACCAAGGGAGAGCTGTATGGAAGACAGCTACAGGCCTATGGAATACTGAAATGGCTGGCTGGCTTCTGTTGCATTGTTAACTCAAGGTCATGTGCCTGTTCAGTCACTGCTAAAATACTCAGTGACCCCAAAATATCTTTGTCCTTCATTCTTGCATAACTTGATGCTAACCATTCAGTGCCCTACACTCTTTCACCGTTCTACATCCCGTTACAGACGTTTATGGAAATCACTGGTCTGTGCCTACATATTTTGGTGCGCTTCTACAAAGCTACATCAAGCCTGAGAGACAGTTTCACACCAACCCATAATACTTCATCCTATTTCTCTTCATAGGTTTTCTGAAAGCAACTAAAAAAATCCTGTAGTTGACATTTCCAGATTTAACATTGAGGTTTGCTTGTAGTGACTATTTTGAATCTTGTACAATTTTAAACTTTGAGATTCGGTTGTTTATCTTTAGCCTAGCACTCTCTATACACGCAGATCAAGTCACGCATCTCACCTTCTCCCCATTACATACCACATCATCTGCCCTCCTGACAAATAGTCTATCCCTTTTCAAAACAAGACACAACAGCAAATGCCTTCCATGCCTTGAAAACTATCATGTCAAATCTGACTTCCACCTGTCTTAATTATCACAATAAATTCCATACTATTGAAATGTGGTAATGAGAAGTGGTTAACACAGTTACAAAAGTCTGGACAAGCTCTCTCTGCCAGCAATAAAATAAACCAGCAGATTTTCTACCCCTTTACCAGCTTGAAACTTAAATATTGTGCAAATTCAAGATCATCAATAAAATAATCACTCAGCTGTTTTGTAGAAGTACTGCTGGCTGAAATGCTTTTCAGACACTGAAATGGGACAAGGAAATTAATATTGAGCATTCCAACAAGGCAAACAAAATGCCTTGGCAATAACAGATTTTGCCAATTCAGAGACTGAGGCCTGCAAATATATTTATTACAGAGGGGAGACTGATATTCTCTTGATCTTATTGTCTGATCTCCCAGGGTCAAACAATATAACTTATTTTATGCCACATGGCACAAACAGCATTCTCTGTGCCTGTTGGACTGCTTTATAATACCACTGGTGTCTCACTGTTTTATTTGGTTTCATCTTGCTCCCCTTGGAGACTGCAGGACAAAAGTCAAAGGTGTTTGAATTCAATGAACTTAACACTTCATTCTCAATCAACAAATCATCTCAACAGTTAACACCAATTTCTAATGGCTAACTGGCAAGTTTCTGAAGCTACTTTACACAGTCTCGACATTCATAAAACCTAGTTTAATAAATTAATATAATCTCCTTGGGTCCATTGCAGACCCCCTTGGTAGGGATTAAAGAGATGCTGCTCTATTATGGCTTAAACTAAGACACTATCTACGCTGCCCAGATAGCACATAACACTTGTCACTACTACAAGGAGTAAGAACTGCAGACTAAATTCAGCAGTAACATTAATTCAATCCTTACAAGTGCTAGTGGAGAAACAGAGGGCAAACTGAATTTCTGCATTTCAGGCTCTAGCTTGCAAGTTTTACACTGTATTAATTTAAAAACCTACTGGCCCACTGACTTCAAATTTCTATGTTATGTTTTAATTTTTTTTTTTTTTTACTTCTCCACAATTATATCTCAATTTATCACAATCATGCAGAAAGATCAAACATGCAGCAGACTGGGTGAGCAACAACATAAGAAATGTGCTCATAATTCATTCAGTTCTTCTGATTAAAAAAAATCCAAGTTTGAAAAAAAAAAAAAAAAAGGAACCTTAGTTTTAAATATTAAGATGTACAGGCAATGCAAGTACTAGTATGACCTTGTGGAAAAACATCTTCTCACTATTTCTCTCTTCCCAGCTACATTAAACAGAGAATGTTGAGCTTTGTACCTAATGATCGCAATGTCTCCAAATCAAGGGCTGTGTATCAAAATGATCTTTCTCTTCCATTTCCTCCAATGCTGTGGAATCAGAATAAAATGCAAAGCCAAGTACTAATATCACTAGTTTATTTTAGGCAGGTCTAAGAGAACAGGGATCCAGCTCAGCTTTTCCTGATCATACACAGCTTCAACAAGAGATGAGAACTTCAAAAATTAAGGTAAATCAGGCTAAAGATGTTAAACTGCAAATGTCATGACATACTTATAGAAATTTTGTACTTGCATCATCACAATAGTTTTAAAGGACAAGATACAGATTTCTTTTCTTAATCCAGCAAGTCATAAGAAAAGACAGCATCATGTCAGAGTAGAAAGCAGGAGCATTTTAGTCACTGGAACTGATGCTATGGCTTCACAGATCCTAAAGCTTTTTATGAGAATGGATTTAGAACTAGTTGCTGTTCAGAGCAAAGGCATACCTTATTTCAGGAAACCAAGGAGTTTTTATGAGCATGGCTTCGGCTGTTCAAATATAAAAGCCTGAAATTCCAGAGATCTAATGATGGATACTATGATTACCATATGAATAGGTACTTTTGTACACATACACACAATTGTGCACACACTCGGATGCATCTGGATGGCCTGGACATTTTGCAAAAAACAAAGCAAACATATTAACATCAACAAAGCTTTTTACAACTATGCAAACACTCTTCCGAAAGATTAAATATATAGAGAATAATTACGCCAAAATAGTTTTAAGTTCATTTACTAGACAAGACCTATATAATCATATATTCACTCATCAAAACTAAGGCAGCCATTACATACTTCAATCAAAAAACAATGCACATAACTATTAACGCTAACAGATTTTAATGTGTTGTATCTCTGCCAGTGCACAACGTGAGTTGGATCGCTCTAAGAGATCGGCCAGTGCAGGTGAGGGGAGAGGAGGAATAGCAGCCTGCAGGGACGCGTGAGCAGGGCATGTGGGAAGCAGCAAACAGTGGTTGGTTCCCTCCTGGCCAGAGAGAAGAACATGGTCACAACACGGCCAAGACCCACAATGAGGAAAAATGTGGGAACTCAGACCAAGCTCCTGCACAAACAGGCAGCTGTGCAGGTCTCTGGCTGTGGCGAGTGCCTGAACCTGGCACTCGAACTAGAGGGAGTCAGAGACTCCGCTTGTGTGCAGTGTGATCAAGTAAATGACCTTCTCAGGCAGGTGGTTGAACTGAGAGAGGAGGTAGAAAGATTGAGAAGGATTGGCTAGGGACTTTCTCCTTCTTTTGACAACAGTTTTGCCCTTGTGGCCAGGAAGGCCAATGGTATCCTGGGGTGCATTGGGAAGAGTGTGGCCAACAGGTCAAGGGAGGTTATCCTGCCCCTCTACATGGCCCTGGTGAGGCCACATCTGGAGTACTGTGTCCAGTTCTGGGCCCCCCAGTTCAAGATAGATAAGGAATTACTGGAGAGAGTACAGCGAAGGGCTACAAAGATGATCAAAGGACTGGAGCACCTTTCTTATGAGGACAGGCTGAGAGAGCTGGGTCTGTCGAGCTTGGAGAAGAGAAGACTGAGAGGGGATCTTATCAACACTTATAAATACCTTAGGGGTGGGTGTCAAGAGGAGGGGACCAGACTCTTCACAGTGATGCCCAGTGACAGGACAAGGGGCAATGGGCACAAGCTGAAACATGGGAAGTTCCATCTGAATATGAGGACGAACTTCTTTACTTTGAGGGTGACAGAGCACTGGAACAGGCTGCCCAGGGAGGACGTGGAGTCTCCTTCTCTGGAGATATTCAAAACCCACCTGGACGCAACCATATGCTACATGCTCTAGGTGAACCTGCTTTGTCAGGGGTTTGGACTAGATGATCTCCAGAGGTCCCTTCCAACCCTTAACCATTCTGTGATTGTGTGATCAGAGAGTGTGAAAGCGAGATAGATTGGTGGAGCCACACTCCGAGGCAAAGGCAGCAGGAAGAGACTCTACAAGAAATGGAGAACCCCCTCCCCTCCTGTCACCAGGCCAAAGGCGGGGACATAAGGGACAAGGGGGAATGGAGAGAAGTCCCTTCTCAGAGAGGCAAGAGAAAACCTTCTCGGCCCCCCTCACTTTCCCATTTTCCATTGTACAATAGGTATGGGGCATTGGGACTTGACGGCCAGGTGAATGAAGATGGAGATAAGGATCCATCCAGTGAGTCGCCCATGGCTTGTCACTCATCCCCACATCTTATGACTTCTTCAACCAAGAAGAAAAGGAGGGTAATTGTAGTAGGTGACTCTTTTCTGAAGGGAACAGAGGGGTTCATTCGACCAGACCCATCCCACAGGGAAGTCTGGTGCCTTCCTGAGGCTTGGGTTAGAGATGTTAAAAGGAAGCTCACTGCTCTGGTGCAGCCCTCTGATTATTACCCTTTGTTAGTTATCCAGGTTGCAGAGAGAAGTCTAAAGGCAATCATAAAGGACTTCAAGGCACTGGGGCAACTAGCTGAAGGTTCAGGTGCACGGGTGGTGTTTTCATCAATACCTCAAATGGCAGGGAAAAAACACTGAAAGAGGGTGGAAAACACACCTGATTAACACATGGCTCAGAGACTGGTGCCACTGTTGGAATTTTGGGTTCTTTGATCATGGGGAAGTTTGTATGGCACCTGGTCTGCTGGTGACAGATGAAGTACATCTGTCTCAAAGGGGAAAAAGGATCCTCGCACAGGAGTTGGCAGGCCTCGTTGAAAGGGCTTTAAACTAGGCTCGAAGGGGGAAGGGGATAAAACCAGGCTCACTGGAGATGAGCCTAAGGACAGCCTTCAGACTACTGTCCTACTCGAGGTGGATAATGGTGGTACATGGGGCAATAATAACACAGGGCTCGCTAATAAGTTAGTAACCAAGGAAGTGGCCAGGAATGGTCAGATAGCAAGAGTGAAAACTGGTGGCTTAACTCCCTCTCTGAAGTGCTTATATACCAATGCACGGAGTATGGGAAATAAACAGGAGGAATTGGCGATCTGCCTTAGATTGCATGACTATGATATAGTTGCGATCACTGAAACATGGTGGGACACAGCTCCCATGACTGGAATGTTGTCATGGATGGCTATGTACTGTTTAGGAAAGACAGACCAACAAGGCGAGGCGGTGGTGTTGTTCTTTATGTGCGAGAGCAACTGAAATGTATTGAGTTCTATCCAGGGGGGGAGGTAGAACAGGTTGAAAGCTTGTGGGTAAGAATTAAGGGATATGCAAAGGGGAGTGAAACTGTTGTGGGGGTCTACTATAGACCACCAAACCAAGAAGAAGTTGTTGATGAGGCCTTCTACAGACAACTGGAGGTAGCCTCTAGAACACACTCCTTGATGCTCTTGCAGTGCATCAATGATAACTTCTTAATTCAGGTAGTGGAGGAACCAACGAGAAGAGGTGCACTGCTGGACCTTGTATTAACGAATAAAGAAGGACTAGTTGGAGACATTAAGGCTGGGAACAGCCTTGGCGACAGTGATCACAACATGGTGGAGTTTAGTATTTTACAAGGTAGAGGTAGGGCAATAAGTAGGATTACAACCCTGGACTTCTGCAGGGCCAACTTTGTACTCTTCAAAGATCTACTTGCAGGAATACCATGGGCTAAGACTCTGGAGGGCAAAGGAGCCCAAGAAAGTTGGTCAATTTTTAAATACCACTTCCTCCAAGCCTAAGATATGTGCATTCCCTTGAGTAAAAAAATTGGGTAGACGTGCTAAGAGACCTGCATGGATGAGCAAGGACCTTCTGAAGAAATCTCGCGGAAGAAAGAAATTTACAGTTCGTGGAAGAAGGGTCTTGTCACTTGGGAGAACTATAGGGAAGTTGTCAGGACATGTAAGAAGGCAACAAGAAAGGCCAAAACTCTTAGAACTAAAAGTGGCAAAGGAAGTAAAAGAGAACAAAAAGGGCTTCTTCAAATATATCAGTAGCAAAAGGAAGAACAGGGAAAGTGTGGGCCCTCTGCTGAATGAGGTGGCAGCCCTGATAACCAAGAATGCAGAGAAGGCAGAGTTGCTGAATACCTTCATTGCTTCGGTCTTTAATCCTAAGACCAGCCCTTGTGACCTTCAGACCTGGGATGTAGGAGAGGAAGCCTGGAGGAGGGAAGACTCTCCACTAGTCAGCGAAGACTGGGTTAGTGATCAGTTACAGAAATTGAATACACACAAGTCCATGGGCCCCGATGAGATGCACCCAAGAGTGTTGAGAGAACTGGCTGATGATGTTACTCTACCGCTCTCCATCTTTTTCGTAAGATCGTGGCAAACAGGAGAGGTGCCTGAGGACTGGAGGAAAGCCAATGTCACTCCAGTCTTCAAAAAAGGCAAGAAGGAAGATCCAGCAAACTACAGACTAGTCAGCCTCACCTCCATCCCTGGAAAAATGATGGAGCAGCTAATTCTGGAGGTCATCTCTAAGCACATGGAAGAGAAGAAGGATATCAGGAGTAGTCAGCACAGATTTACCAAGGGGAAATCATGCTTGATTAACCTGATAGCATTCTATGATGTCATGACTGAATGCGTAGATGCAGGGAGACCAGTGGATGTAGTCTACCTTGACCTTAGCAAGGCATTTGACACAGTTTCCCATAACATCTTCGTGAGCAAACTCAGTAAGCGTGAGGTAGAAGAACAGACAGTGAGATGGATTAAGAACTGGCTACACAATAGAGCCCAAAGAGTGATAATCTATGGTGCCAAGTCCAGCTGGAGACCTGTAACTAGTGGAGTCCCCCAAGGATCAGTGCTGGGTCCAGTCCTGTTCAACATCTTCATCAACGACCTTGATGAAGGGATTAGAGTGTCTTCTCAGCAAGTTTGCTGATGATACGAAGCTGGGAGGTTTGGCTGATACGCCTGAAGGCTGTGCGGCCATTCAGCATGATTTGGACAGACTGGAGAGCTGGGCAAAGAGGAACCTAATGAGGTTCAACAAGAATAAGTGCAGAGTCCTGCACCTGGGAAGGAGTAATAAAATGCACCAGTACAGATTAGGAGGCGATCTGCTAGAGAGCAGCTCCATGGAGAAGAACCTTGGAGTCCTGGTGGACAACAAGTTATCCATGGGACAGCAATGTGCCCTTGTGGCCAAGAAGGCCAATGGTATCCTGGGTTGCATTAAGAAGAGTGTGTCCAGCAGATCGAGGGAGGTCCTCCTACCCCTCTACTCTACCCTGGTGAGACCTCACCTGGAGTATTGCGTTCAGTTCTGGGCTCCCCAGTTCAAGAGGGACAGAGATCTACTGGAGAGAGTCCAACGGAGGGCTACAAGGATGATTAAGGGACTGGAACACCTGCCTTACGAGGAAAGGTTGAGAGACCTGGGGCTTTTTAGTCTGGAGAAGAGAAGACTGAGAGGGGATCTGATTAATGTGTATAAATATATGAGGGTTTGTGGGGTTCCCACGGGACAATGGTGGGAACGAGGTGCTGAACGAGCTATGTCCAGGCATGTCCAGGGGGTGGTAATGGGGTGGTAATGAACTAGCCAATCATAATAAAGAACAAGGACTTTGGCTATGAGAAAAATAAGATATGGGGAAGTTGAAAAATAAGAAAGAATGCTGCACCTGCAAGATATAGCTTTTTAGCATAAGCCAATCAGAACTAATATAGAGGCGTGTGAACAAAGCATACTAACCAATCATAATAGAAATGACATGTACACAGAGTGTGTACAAAACCAGAATAGTATAAATGTACCCTCAGATACGTAAATAAACGAGATCTGCTTAACGATCATATTGGTCTGCGTGCAGTGTCTCCGTGCCCTCTCGCGAACACAGATAAGGGCTGGGTGTGAAGAGGAAAGGTGGAACCTCTTTTCACTTGTGCCTTGCGATAAGACAAGGGGCAATGGATGCAAACTAGAGCACAGGAAGTTCAACCTCAACATGAGGAAGAACTTCTTTACTGTAAGGGTTACAGAGCACTGGAACAAGCTCCCCAGAGAGGTTGTGGAGTCTTCTTCTCTAGAGACTTTCAAGACCTGTCTGGATGCATTCCTGTGTAACCTGCCCTAGATTGGTCCTGCTCTGGCAGGGGGGTTGGACTCAATGATCTCCAGAGATCCCTTCCAACCCCTAACATTCTATGATTCCATATATACTGTACAATAAGAAAAAAAAAATGCTGCTAATAACCTGATGGTAAATGCATTTTACCTTGGAAACTTATGTGAAAACTTTGGGCAGATTATCTGTTAGTGAATTATTATTTCCCTGAGGCTTTACTTTTCTCGTCACTTCTGGGTTTTGTTTGTTTTCTTTGGTTTTTATTTTACCTCTGAAAATGCATGAGCTCTATGCGCAATTCATTTTCATAATTTTGCTTAAACCATGCAAATACCAAGAAACTTATTTCCATTTAGAGAGAACAGTCAAATAGAACAGTATAATAAGTCATTTCAAATAGCTGGAGAGAAGAGACTTAATGCTAAAATCTACGCAGTGATTGTCCTGTTGATGAACTTACACGATATAAATATGTCTGCACTAAAGCCTTCAGCTAAAATAATTTTCAAGAGCTCTCCTATTCATTATAACTGCAAGTTAAATTAGACCCTGGAATAAGTGCCGTACATTCTAGCTATTAATACAACCAATTAAAACATCAGTATTAACTGCAATACCAGTAAAGAGGCATTGCATTCTTCATGTGTTTTTCAGTGTGTACTTATTGTTTTAGAAAAGACTCCTGTCCCCTCAGACATTCTCCTTTTCTCTTCAGCTACTGTTATGGCCCAATTAATTTGTAACAGGGTCAAAGTAATGCTGTTTATGACTTGCATACCTAGAATATAGTGAACTAATACTAAAACACAACTGGAAAACTTTAATTGCAGTATGTCCATTTTAATTAATTTACATCTTAGAAAATAAGATGGATGTTTGACCAATAGATTTCCTAGGAAATATTCCAGTTTCTTCTTGTCCTTTTAAAACAATACAGTATTTCTATGACTTCTGTTTCGCCTCTAAAAACACTTGCTCTCAATTCAGCATTAAAAACTTCTGCCATCTTGCAAACTAGCACCTGGCTCTTTGAGTAATTCACAGTGAAATGTATTTTCTTGCTGCCCCACAGAACAGTCAGCTGCACAGAGTTGAGAAGGACTGCTAGAAATAAGGGTATGAAAAAGTAAGAGACTGTACTCAAAAAGGAAAGGTAAAATTCCCGTCTCCACCTACGTGGCAGCTCCTGTGGCTGTGAACTTAAACTTCCTTCTTAAAGCTTAACCTATAGTTTTAGTACTTTGTCAGCTCCTCACATATTCCAGAGAGGCCATATCTGTCAATTGTGAATGCCACATGGTCTCTGTTTAGCCCACACCAAGGACTAAACAATAACTAGTTGTTCTATTACCCAGTGTCCCCTTCCTGACCAAGAAAGGGAATTGGGAAAAGGAGGGAGACTCATGGGTTGAAATTTAAACAGAGTTAATAAAATAAGAAAACCAATATCAACACTAATACAAAACACACAAACTTATACTCAGCCCATAGAGTGGTGGCAAGTCCCTCCAGGGATAGTAACTGTTGAGAATGGAAGGGATGAGGGGAAAAAGCCCCCCCTCCCCAGCAGCTTTCCCATTTATAGTGAACCTGACATTAATGTTATAGAATACACCTGTGGGCCAGCCTGGCTCAGCTGCCCTGGCTTTCACTGCTAATGGCCTTGATCACCATACCACCACTGGCCACAAACTGAAACAAAATGTAACAAAGTGATTCTATAAATTTTATCCCCACCAAACCAGGACACATACATAGCAGGGGCCTACACATTGTAAAGAACCAAATGGATTACTGATGACATGTTACCTTCAAGGGGCCAGTGCTGGTATCTTACACTATTTTATCTTCACCATGGGAACAAAGGAAGAGAAAATTAGGACACTACTCTGAAAGATCATCAACTCTAATGATTTAAGTGTTATCTAAAGTTTGTGTTGGCTGCTGAAGGGAAGAAAGTTTCACCCATAATCCATGCCCTTGACCACAAACTGTTGTTCCCATAAGAATATTACAAAGCTTTTAATAAGACTGGCTTTTCATTCTTGGAAAAATCAAGCAGTTCCTAGAAACTCCTTGGAAAATATTTCATTATTTTTTAATATTATACATAATCACTATTTGAAAGTATGTCAGATTTTTCCTCATTAAATCCTACCTGAAGCCTACATATCATTCACAGACATATATCTAACAAGTCCAGAAGCTTTGGAAAGTTTATATTCTTGATTTTTTTCAACATTTTTACATTTATGAGAGTAAGTCAGTCCATCCTAAATCAAGGATATGAATTCATTCATTGTTTTTGGTGTCCATCTTACCTCTCGACAAACTTATGTACTATTTAGCGCCTCATAAAATATGCCTGTTGCTAGAGGCGGCTAGATGCGAATGTTTGCAGCAAACCTGCCTGTGTACACTCAGCAGCTAAGGGTTGAATTGGTTCCATTTTCTGTAGATGACATTACATCCAGTCACCCCTGCTACGCACCATCATTCTTTTTGCAGATACATTAAGAACAGTCCTTTTCCATTCTCTCTTTCAATCAAACTGTGTTTTGACCTCAATACACACATAATCTGTTTGTCCAAGATAAAATAATAAGTTTTTAGACATAGCTAATCGCTAAAAGTTTTGCTTGTATAGTATAGTGGCATGGTGCATGGAGTTACTACACTGGTATTATCTGTTTTTTCACAAAGCACATTCTTCCGCCCTGTATTATCATCAGTGAACATACTTCAAACATTGTTCGTATCTATCACTGATTTCACAATTCTTCAATTCTTTTTCAGTCCAGAAATATAAAACCTTCTACACATAGTCACTACAAGAAAAGCTCCTTTTTGTCTCTACAGTAGTTCAATATGCTTCTTATCTGGTTATAATAAACATGGAAAGTAAGACAGCAAAGTTTACTGCAGCCTTCCTAACTGCATTCATACAGCAACCTGGAATACATCACTACTATACCAAGAACTAGCTCTCCCTGTTTCAGAATCATTGTTAAGAAAAATGTCAGGCCACAAAATGATGATATGAGAAAGGGATTACAAGACAAGCCTTGGACTCGTCTTGCTAATTTGCAATATTCTAAAACCATTAAAAATAGTTAGGTTCACACCACCAAGAAGGGCTCTGGATGTCTCGCAGAAAAGGCTAGAATTGAAATTTAATCCACTATATGGATATAGCTCTTTTGCTTATCAGACTTTCCAGAATTACACTTACCCTACTTGAAAGAGTAAATGGAAATCTTAGTTTATTTATTCGTGTCTGTGCCTCCACAAATACACTTACCTTTATTGCAGAAGTACTTTTAATGGGTAGCTCTCTCAAAAATATATGTCCTGAAAAAACTCATCAAGAATATGTCTATCTTGAACCGTGTGGGGATGTAACTCAGACTTCCCCATAATGCAATGAACATGCTTTTCCTGAATAATGAATATGAATATTCTCATGTATTATACATTCCTGACCACTGAGAAATAGAGTGCTGCCTCCAGGTTAAGAAAGATTGAAATGTTCATACTGAATGAAGTAGCAGGTTCATATTTCAGTATTTCATCCATGCCCCATAGGGACATAGCACTTTGCAGTGGTCAGTTTGCATTGACTTGATGGAGAGTGGAGGTTTCATATTGGATCCTTGCATCTAAATATTCTTAGAACCATTTAAATGAATTATTTACCTCTCTCATAGCAGAAATTTTCTCAAGGCTATCAACATTAAGCCTTTTTCATGGTATGAAAAGTGACATATTTCTCTAAAACATATGTCCTCTTTTTCTGGATCTTTCCTAATCTCATGAAACATTAGCAAAAAGATACATTGTCTATTTAAAAAAAAAAAAAAAAAAACAAAACCAAAAACAAAACCAAAAAAAACCACCAAAACCCACAACAGTTTAGAGCTGCTAAGTAATCTGTTTAACCAATGCAGTAACTAACCTATACTTATTAAAAAAAACATTATTTTTTGCATCTGCAGTATCAGATTGTATTTTACTGCTTAGAAGTAGATAGTCAAAGCTACATGAAATGAGTGCTAAGTTGTAATATTTATATTTATTTAATATTTAAAGATTTATCATTATTACATCATGTACCCAGCATTCTCAAGTTGACAACATTAAAAAAATCATAAAGTGGAAGTAAAGCCTTAAGAGAACTGACATATTTGAACAGAAGTAATTAAAAGGTTGAAAACTAAAGTGTTTGTTAGAAACAAATTTAGTCTATGAGAAAGCGTGCACATTTAATTCTTGTGACCTCATTAACAGTGAAAAAAAATACTGATTGTTGATTTTTCTGTAAACTAATAATTTGAAGGGAAATGTCCTATGAAGCAGTTCTTTTTGCTAGAAACTGAGTCAAGTCTAACCTAAGTTCACAGGCAATAGCTATGTACTTGTTCTATCACCAACCTCAGCCAAAACCAGCTTAAGCAAGTTAAGCAACTCTAAATTAAACCAAACTCGGGGAAGATTTTTCCTCATCCCATTTTGCTGCTGCAAAGCTGGTTTTAAACCGTATTTTCTTCTTTTGGCTTTCTGGTAGTTTCAGATACTTGAATTTAAGGAAGTAGATTAGAGAGTGTGAGCGAGAGAAAGAGAGAGGAAGCACCTGCCTCTGAGTAGGTATATATGGAAATGCATAGCCTTACTGAAAAATTAATGCTCTTTTCAAAATCTGAGGAACCAGTGTATTCTTCATTAAGCTCAGCATTTCTACATCATGCTTTTTGTGCAATATGCGTATATCCAGTACTACATCAGCGGGAATTTTCTACAGTGAAGATCCAGAATGCAAAGGAAAAAAAAAGGCAAAACTGGCTGTTCAGAAACAGTTTCTTTCATCTAGTACGTAAAGCTTATATGAAGATAAGTAAGGTCATTATAAAGATCATGAGAATATGGTAAGTTTTACAAATAAACTACAAAATTTCTCTAAACAAGCAACAAAGTACAAATCTCAATAATTACAGGAAGATATAGAATGCCAAGCAATATCATACAATGCTATACAATTTAGATGAAGAGCATCCTCACATCTGTTGAAAGAAATTTGCTTACTTACCAAATGCCATGTAGATTTTTCACATTTTTAGAATAAATACATAATTATGTACTATTTTTAAACAAAACACTGATTTTTGACTATTTACTCCAATTGTTCTCTCTCCTTCCTCCCTCCTAAGCTTTCCCTTCACAACCAAAAAAAGTATAAAAAATTCTCTGATTTGCTCTGGTATTCATTTTCTTAAATTGTGTTCTGCCCAGTCTAACCTTGTGATACAGGAAACAGAACAGTTTTAAGGCCTACATAGTACTTGATTGAGAAATGATCTGGATTTCTCAACATATTAAACAATTCTCTCCCTGAAATCCAGATCCCATAAATGAAAGTTAAAATATTGATATTGGACACTATACCAAGAAATGTAATCCACAGAATCTGTTTTAATGCTGCTGTTATATCTAAGCTGACAAACGGAAAGGGAGTAGGGAATGGGAAGAGTTTGGAAGCACTTTGTCAATAAAACTGGTACTACACCTGATAACAATTATCCATCCAACGATTTGCTGTTGGTCTTAATTACCTTTGTAATCATGAAATTTTTTTCACATCCACTTAAATGCTTCATTTAAGAGTGACAGGCAGCCTGAAACAATAAACCTTTATGTGGACATGAAATAATTTAATATAACAAAAATTTGAGAGTAATGCACATCGTATTTACTTAATATATGAAAATAGTCTCACATAGGAGATGTTCCTCAACAACTGCCTGGAATTAAGCCAAAACCTCTAGTATCATACTAAAAATGAGCACAAAAGAAAAAAAAGGAAAAAAAAAATCTTGTTAAAGTTGCAGGCAGATGACTAGTCCCTGTCCCAAGTGTTAGCTAACTGAACAGTACATGGGAAACTACTGGAGGTGACATAAAGAATTACTGGACAGAAATGGATAACATCAAGCAGCTAACACGTTACAGAAAGTACTATAAGTGATAGCCGGATTTCACAGATGATTAAGGGGGAGTTATGTGAGAAATGGCCAAAATTCAGTTGGTAATAGGAGGGGAGAGTAGGGGATATTTTGGGAGGCAGGTCTTCCAAGACCAGCAGTACTCAGGTAATCCCATTAGCAATACCATGCTTATGAGCTGAGTGTATTTGTGTATTCCACAAGCATACTTTAAACTCAATTAACTAGAGAGGATGATCAGGTCAGGCTAGTAGTTTTGTTCATGTTTTATGCAGATGCTGTTTGTGTTTCTGTGGATGTCCCTAAAAGCGTTTTTCTCCTGTCTGTTTTAATCTCTGTACAACCAGTTTTGTCTTTATTGTGTGGGTGCACCAATTGGAAGCACATGCTCAGCCTCACAGGATCAGGAAACATTTAGTAGGCAAAGAGGGGAGGAATACCTCTGGGTCTTGAAGCCAAGATATTTGTCAACCCTTGGCAATATATATGGAGATTTGAGAATGACAGAAAGAAAATGGTTTTGAGAGAGGAAAGGAGAATGTCAATAATATAGAGATGCCTAAAGTTCTTGGTTTATCAAAAGGCCTTTCCAATCAGTTATTGCCTACTCTTATGATGCCACTTTCACAAAAAGGTACTGCTCACCAGTGAGTGAATTATAGCAATATAAAGGCAAAACTGTCATCTTTTATGGCACACGTTATATTGGTATGCATACTTGATTAAAGGTTTGCTTTTTTACTTTAATATTTTTGTGAGCAGATTCATCCTAACACATTACTTTGTAAAATCCTAACTTGCAGAAGTATTTGCTGTCACATTTTGACAAGTGCCTCCACAATGACTTCCCCTTGGACAGCACAGATCATACTGACAAAAGCAAAAGACAGGCTCTGATGAAATCTGTTTCTCATGAAACCAAATAACCTTCCTTATGTATAATAAGAAATGTTTACTAGTACTGAGCCCGTAACTGCACATTGCTAGAAACAAACATTCTATTCTCTAAAAATAAAAGCAGCATGTTGGTAAAACCCCCCTCATATTCAGTTTCTGTTATCCAACATGGGGGAGAAGGCCCTTCATTTCCAGAGGCGTTGGTTTTTTAAATACTTAAGATTTGGGGCAATCACATATTTTGAAAACTAAAGCACTTGCCCTGAAAAGTATCTCAAGGAGCCTAAATTGGACAGTCAATCTTTCACAGGGATTAGAGAATTAGCACAGGATGATAAGGAAGGGAAATGTCAACCTACTTTACAACTTTGCTGTGTCTGGAGTCAACACAGCAAAGTGTAAGCTGAGTTATTATGCTTTCAAGTCTTTAGTAAACTACCACATGTAAGTATCTAACAAGATTTGATCAACTACTGATTGAGCAGTTATCTTTTTCAGAGACCTTTTGCTCTGTGGCTCACATCAACCACAGTGGTGTTCTGGTCCTTAAGAAACAGTGGGCTTCAGTGTATCTGCATATTAAATATCTACTCCTATGTTCTGTGTTCTTCTCTCACCATGCCTCTGCCCAGCTTCCAAAACAAATTGATCAAAACAGACACTACATTTAAACAGATAATTGTGTTCTACCACAAAAGGAAAAAAAAATTGTAAAAGTCCTCTTTTAAATGTTGAGTTGTCCCATTGCCAAGTAGAGAAAACTTACTCCATTCTTTTTAAGATGGAAAAGTGCCACTAGATTTGTTTAAACATTTTAGAGGTAAATTCTATAGAAACAGACTCCTTAATGCCAGTGCCTGTATGTTCTGTTGGTCTGCACACAGAATACCTGTAATACAGAAAACCATTGCCCAAACAGTAGCTGCCTAAACCAGAATGACACAGAAATGGCCCTTGGGAGAGCTACCTGGAAGAACTACTTCAACAGGCTGCAGAATAATGTCTCAGGAAAAAAAAAAGTGGTCAAATACAGTCAGTTACAGCTATTTACAGGGCTGCCTTAAATACTCTTTAAAGGGGTTGCAGATGCAGCTGTGGCAATGGGAAGAGTACTTTTAAAACAAATTAAATTTTATACAAGTACTTAGAGAGCTGCTGTTGATTTTATGATCACAGGGCTAAGAAGTTCAAAAATACACAAATTAATTTTGCCCAAGAAGCAGTCCAGTCTAATTCAGAATCATTTGCCGTCATCGAAACATTTTTAGTTATTGAGGAAGGAAAAAAAAAAAAGACACAAACAAACCCAACACAAAACCAAACTGCCACACCCAAATAACAGCAAAATGGATGCAGCATTGTCTGAATTTTGGGAAACAAGTACACACGTTACTGCAAACTTCATAAAATGTGAAAGAAAACCTTCAGAGAAGCCTGCTGTGCCTGTGTTTGCTAGGCACTCATTGCACTTACTCTAAAGTTTGTTACTTAAAATGCACCCTTAAAAAGCACTTTACTTCAACAGCTAAATTTAAAATGCTTTCAATGCAGGACACATACGAAAAAGAACAAGTCCTGTTCTCAGACTGTGCAGAATGAAAAATTCTCCCAGAATTGCTTGCTGCAGGAGAAGCTGCACCTTTCCTAGGCCCATCATGAATCAGCCTAGTGTGAGAGTGTCTTTCTGGACTGAGCTTACTGCTGCACTTGCTGGGGTAGCAACACTGCAAAACGCAGCTGGCTGCACTACAGTCCTATTGCATGTCTTGTGCAGAGCAGAGAGACAGCCACAGGGCCTTAGTTGGGCTGGAACCACAAATTAAACCCTCTATAATTGCTCTGACATGAATTGTCTCCTTGGTTCCCCTCTCCACCCTAATCTGGGCCCTTGTCCCCTATGGGGCTGAGGGCAATGCTTATATATGTTTGGAACAATTATGTCATGTAGACAAAAAAGAGAAATCTTTCTTTTACTAAATTCTCTCATGATGATAACAGTTCACTTACTTCTACTTACAGTGGATACAATCCTATTTGCTGTGCCTGAGGCACAGGTGGTTAGACCAGTGCCATACCTACAGTTGATTATTACCTTGAAGAGAACCTTTTTCCAAAGCTGTGCTGATATCAATATTGCAGTGTGATAGAGAACAATGTTTCCTACAGACAACCCTACAACAAGCTCTCCCCAAAGAAAGTACAAAAATCCTTCTTTCTCTCCACCATAATGCACAACCAAAGCAATATTACTCTCTCTAGCATGAACTCACTTCCTATATCCCCCTGCTCTCAAATACAAACAAAAGTGGTTAGGAGGATCTACTTTTCTTTCACTATGTAGAAGCAGAGTTACCAGAGTGATTTTCAAAGTTTTGGGAAGAATGCTCAAGATGGCCAACTGTATGATGTTATAACAAGATTCGGAATCATAAGTATGGATTGAAATATGTAAGGTAAGTGAATAGAATTGGGAAAGGAAAAAGAGGAAGCCATCTGAAAGCCTGCAAGGTCAAAAACACTCACAGATTACACACTTCACAGTTACTCAGTGATGGACTAGTGGGAAGATACAAAGATGTTCAAGTTGTAGGTTAAAATATGCTACAGCACTTCTGTATAAGCTTTCTGGAAATTTCTGTTACACAGGAGTGTTTAACTGAGCCTTTTGGCAGCACTGGTACAATACAAGCAGCTGCTATTCTAAAAAAAAAAAAAAAAAATCCATGGATACAAAGGAATAGAGAAGCACTGGTGAATGGAAAAAACATTGCCTGGATGCATTGCCAGAAATACATTTTGGAAGTAAACAGCCACTTTCCCTTAAGGTGTTTCAATATCTTGTCATTGCAGAAGACAGCTAAGTCACAGCTGTTCAAAAGAGTCAAAGTGAGCCATTCAACAAAGCTATGGATCTCAGAACAGAGTTCCAAGCCACAAAATATTACCTGGAACTTTTATTGTGTCATTCATGGAGCTGTTTGTTTGTTGCTATTTACGAGCATTGTAGTAACAACTTATAAATAAACAACACTTCAGATCCCAAAAGTCTTATGAATTTTTAGAATGAATGCTTATTCACTCTCATTAGTAGGATAGTGTAGCATTCGTCTTTTCTGCAAGAGACAAAATGACAATACAACAAAAATAACACAGAGAATCAGAAAAACACAGCACCAACCAATCTGGAGACTGGTAGTGACTCATGTAGGTTATGTTGGAGATATCTACCAATAACAGCATACACCAAAATCAAGACTGAGTTGTTAGAAACACTATATGAATCATGATACAGGATTATTCACTCTGTGAAATGAGTGAATTCATCCCAGTTTGTCTTCACAAGACACAGACACAAGTGGTACGTTCTGCAACCAGTTGTAAAATATAACACAAGCTAGTTCTTCAATGTGCCTTCTCATCTAAACTATACAGAAGACAAAAAGCACACCCTAATGACAACTTGAAAATACACACAAAAAATAAGTATTTAACTGACTTAAGTGGGTACAACCTAAGCAGTAAAAAAACAAAAAAAACCCAAGCAACTTTAAATTCAAATGTTACATACTTAATGAGGAGCAAAGTACAGCTCAAAGGACCAGTGACTCAAGTCAATACTTCTAATTAGTCCTCAAGTTTTGTACAACCTTAAGGTAAATTTTCTACTGGTTAAGGTCCTAAGACACAAATTCTTTCTAGCAAGAAAGCAAGACAGGATTTATTCTTTGGAGATGGTAGAGCAGAGTATTAAGATACTGAAGTGCTATTCAGCTGTTTCATATTGCATTCAGAAGGCTCTTCATAGAACCACCTTACTTGTATCCTGCATTTTCCTCCTACAAAAGTCAAAGAAATAATGGCACATAAGAACAATGGGGAAGCAGAAAAAAAAATGGAAGTTTTTAGTTTAAATAGTTTTGCCAATTGACTGCAACATCTCCAACATTTATACTTACGAATACGACTGAGTTTGAGAATAGGTAAAATTCACAAAAGTTATCTACAAGATATTTGCATTGTCTTTCCTGTTGACCTGCAAACTGTTATTGCTAAGTCTTGCTCCTTCCCAAAAGGGTAGTAGGTTCACTACTAGAACAACAGGTAAACCACTATTGCCTCTTCTTACCTCAAACATGGAACACACTTAGATTTAATTCTTTTTAAGGCCTCACTTAATATTCTGATTTTTATTTTTCATGTTCATTTGCTTTATCTTAAAAACTGTTCAACCGTACACGACTCTTCTGTTTTCATAAGACCATTGGGCATGTACTTACAGAGGACTACATATCACAATTGAGAGTGCTGTGCTGCTAGCTTTTACAACTTGCTTCCTTCTTAACCACTTCCCAGTTTTCAGTCATTCAGGGTGAATTTAAGAAGAAACATACACATGGCCAAAACACTGCTTTCAGACTCATCAACTTGAAGTTGTTTATCCCCATTTAAAAAAAAAACAAAAAACAAAAAAAAAGCCCAAACAAACCACATAACAGTCGACAAATTAAGAGAAGCTGAAAACCACAGCTCCAGATACTACGAAACCCTAGTTACAGTGACGGCAGTTAAAAATAAATTCTCTTAGAATGGCTTATAATGCCACCTCTCCTTCCCAAATCAAGCTATTCTTTCAATAAAGATTTTTGTAAGTTTGGTCTGTTAAGTGTTCACATATCATCTTGCCAACAAATTAGCATAAATGGAAGGCAGCACCAATATACTGTAGCAATAAGTACGGAAAGTTGAGATACAGTATTCTTAACTCCTGAACAGAAAGTTAAGCTTTTCCCCCCCACCACTCCCCTAACAATTAACATGCAACATGATCCACTTCAAAAAAAAAAAAGAATAGGACACCAGTGGATTTCTTGTGCTTGACCATAATATGACAGATAATAGCACATACATTCTACTTGCATCATTCTGGAATGGCTCTGCCTAAGCATCTCCTCACATTTGGAAGTGACCTTTTCTTATCAAAATCTTCCCCACCAACCTGACACATTTAACACCCCAATCATCATTTCCACTTGGATTTTGTATTTGAAAAATTGATCTCTCAGCAAGACATAGGTGCACTAAAAAGAGAAGAATAATGAGTTATTGATTCCATCCACCTACACCAATGATTTGAGCAGTAACACTGAATTTGGGGAGTGAGGAGAAGAGAGACTTAGAAATTGAGAGTGCACGGAAACAAGTTGGGGAAAAAAAATCGTGTCCAATTAAGTGGTATAAAGTTTTCACTGCCTATCATTTTATTTTAAAAAAAAAAAAAAAAAAGCAGAGCTGATCAAGTACCCATTTTCTTACATTTAGACACAAAATAGAACAAAGTAGTAAAAGGATTTTTTCCTTTAGATAACAAAAAAAGTTGTGCTCATTTTAAATCTCCCAGTGAAAATTTACTTCTTCCCTCACTTACAATTAAGTAGCAAATAGATTAGAGGACCAGCTAAACTTCACTATTAGTACATTTATTGTGAATTAGTTTGTCCAAATCTCTTCCAAGAATATGGAAGAATAACTGCTATTATTTATTCCAGTTACTGTATTAAGAACTCCTGGAAAGTACTAAATTATATTGCTGCTGTAATAGCATTGTGTCCAGAGTTTATATAACCACTAAAGAAGTGATAACGCTCTATCCAAAAACACATAACTGGACAATAAACTAAGAGTCAAACATGGTTCATAAACTTCCCAGTGCTTTCCCCTCTAGGAGGGCTGGCCAACAGCAGAAGTGCATTTGCCTTTTGAGTCAACTTGTTAAGACTAATGGGATTCATATGTCACAGATGTGGCAAAGACAACATAAGTATTCATGAAGCAGAAAGCCAATGGAGAACAAATAACTAGTTCACTCCTAAAATTCTACAAGAAGGCATTTGTTATCTGTTTCTTCCCTTTAAGAAGAATAACCCACATGTACTCTTTTAAAGGAGCATGCTTGCTTACAGATTAGTTCAATTCCTTTGAAGAATCCACCATGTTCCAAACATATACATAAGAAATACTGTTTATAGCTAGGATTTCTTATTGACAAGGGCATCCATGACATACAGTTCTAATACAGAAACATTTGCAGCGATTCAGGCTGTTGAGTCAGAAATTCATTCCTTTATATCACATCTAATTCATAAACATTCCTTATTTCATTTACTTGCACTATTTCTTTTCTTTACGTGGAAAAAATGCTGAATTTTTAAGTAATGGTGTTTTGCCATGCTTCAGTAATTACCTCTGTCACCAAGCATAAATCCTTCTACTACACAACAGAGTTGGATATTCCAAAAATAAGGTTTCTCAAGCAGAAAAGTGACATTTCCAGGCTAAGCCTTCAAAAGTTTTATTATACAAGTTTGAAAGTTACAGAAGTAGGATTTCAGTCTTTGAAGCATTTAGGGGAAAACTTACTGCATAGGTTAAAGAAGACAATCAGAGTAGGTAAGGATTAGGCAAACTATTATCAAAATAATGCTCCTGGGTTCTGCCCGTCTCTACAGCCCAGTGGACTCCCAAGATGCTGTCAAACAGCTTTGAACAGTACGGAGAGTAATAATGTCATCATCTCATTCAGCCGTACCTACACATTTTGGGAGATGGAGCACAGTGCTTGTGTTGTTCCTAACCAGACTTCAGTTCTATCTCTTGTGTCAAAAGATTTGTAAGAAATGTCATCACAGTCTTCCTACAGACCAGAGATCCATCTCTCAAGCAAATGTCACGACCAGATTTACAATTTTCCAGATGGCAGCAATGAATTTGAAGAACGTGCACATATGTGTATGCCATATTCATACACCTTATTTGTTCATTCTCACAGTGGGTGAGATGTGTCACCTTCCTCCCCTCCCCCAGGTACTACCAAACACATCAAAAGCTACTTCTGTGCCTTGGAATGAACCCAGTAGGTGTTTGCACACTTATTTTAAAGCCTGATTATAGCATGGAGGTTTTGTGGGATTCTTTTCCCACACAAGTGAAATACTTTCAGGCTCATAAGACTGAAAGAAAGGGTTAGTACAGATGGGCACAGATGCAAGAAAAACAATCTCAGCTGGCCTTAATACTACGTCTGTTGTATGCTTTTAGTGCAGTTATTCTGAAGACACAAAAATTAACAAATCAAAGATTAAGTAATTTTTAATAATAAATTCCAGGCTGACTACAGAACATCTTCCAGAACTAGCAACAGCAGTAGCTGGAACACTTCATGTTTAGCCTGCTATTTATGGCTGGCTAGTTACAAAGTCAACTACATTCAGGTAGTCTGGGCCAGTACCTTTTAGCTGCAGATTCACATGTCTCTGTTTTCAAATCATTAAAAATTAATCTTTTTCACATAAGACCTCAAGAACATAAGATTAGGTACTCAGTTCCTCTGGAATGTGATTTAGTGTCTCAGGCCTTTCGATAAAGGCCTGAGACAAGACCAGATGACAAAAAGGCCACTGCTACTTTGCTGATGGCATACACACAAGTCCCTTTTAAAACATAACATGATCTTTAAAACATTAGCTCTCAAGCCACTAAGGAACGTGTCCAGACTACAAAGTAAGCTACTCTGAAATAAGTAATAGTACCACTTTCAGAAAGTAATGCAGTGTCATAACATAGTTCCCACAGTCATCCAATATAACTCCCCACAAAAATGTGAGCAGACAATATACAGCAAACTGTTCTGCCTATGAAACTGATATGCAGGGCAGTAAAAAACAAGCACATTATTGCATGCATGCTCTAGCATAGACACTGTTAAGTCCGCATCCAAAAGTCTTGCTCCATTTTCATGCATTGCTTGAGTAGGGATACTGCACCCACTTTACTAGAATAAAGGCTGAATTAAAAATAGTAATACTTGTGCTAGACCCTATCACCTGCTCACTTGAAAGAAACTTACACACAAGAGGAAGGTGAAACCCTCAAGAATGCATTAGCTCATGTTGGGGTCCTGGTCTGCATTGCTAGACAGACATCCATGGAAAACAGTATTTAAACCACTGACAGTGCAAGTCAGTCAGACCCATTTTAAGATTTTGTCACTATTGTGGTTTAACCCTGGTGGACAGCTAAGCACTACACAGCTGCTTGCTTACTCTCCCACTGTGGGATAGGGGAGAGAACCACAACAGTAAAAGTGCAAGAATTCGTGGGTTGAGGTAAAGACAGCTTAATAGATAAAGCAAAAGCTATGCATGCAAGCCAAGCAAAGCAAAACATGGAATTCAGTCACTACGTCCCATTGGCAAAGGTGGTGTTCAGCCATTTCCAGGAAAGCAAGGCTTCATCACACATAACAGTTCCTTGGGAAGACAAACATCATAGAATTAGTTTGGTTGGAAAGGACCTTTAAGTTCACCCCCAATGACACCCCTTCCTCCTAATGTTCCCCGCTCCTCCTTCCCCAGCTTTTATTGCAGGACACATTATTATATAGTGTGGGATATCCCTTTGGTCAGTTGGGGTCAGTGGTCTCAGCTGTGTTCTCTCCCAACTTCTTGTGCACCCCCAGCCTACACACTGGTGGGATGGTGTGAGAACCAGAAAAGTCCTTGATACTGTGTAAGCACTGCTCAGCAATAACCAAAATATTCAAAACATAACACTATACAAGCTACTGTAAAGAAAAGTAATGCTATCCCAGCCAAAACCAGTGGAGTCACATTTCTTAAATACTCTGAGATAATGAATTATCAAAACGATAGATAAGGAAAGTAAATTTTTATACAAGAGTGAAAGATCAGTCAAGCTTAATCAAAACATAGATCTTCCTGTTAGAAGCTTCAGAGCAGTGGCAAAGATACCACTTGGTTCTTCAGGGTTCACTCGTTCTTTCAGAGGTGATGGCAACACATATAGCCTACTGCTCTCGAGAAAAGCATGTCTGAAAGAAAGACCTGCTGATGAAAGCATCTCGCCAGTTACTAATTTTGGCTTGGTCTGAATTGTTACCTGGCACAACCCCACTAAATATTCCTCACTAGGTATACATTTAGAAGCACATACTTAAGTACACACTTACTGCATAAGCTAAGTGCAGTTAATTGAAAAAGACTCCCCACGTCTCCTTCAAAGGTAAAGATATTTTGATTGAAAAAGGAAAAGGTTTCCTGAGATACTAGAGATTTTATCACTCCCACAGCATTCACTGAGAGATAATCCTGTTTGTGGCTATTGAACTGAAGGATCTGCTTCAATCCTCATCTGTCTCAGTCAGGAAATCACTGTTACTAAGACTGCACTCTTCCACTATGCATTTAACAGAAAGAGAATCTCTTCTGTGGTATTATTTACACGTCCCTACAGAGCAACTGCCGAGACAAGGAGAACCCTATAATATAGACTTGAAGATGTAGTGGAAATTTACCTCTGTTTCGAGGTTTATAATAGCTTTATGCTGAATTTCCGCATCAAGCCACAAAGTCTAGGACTGTGTCATATTTGATTCCAGATTGACTTTACAGTGTTGATTTTTGACCGATAAAATCCTAAACACTCTGCCATTTTGTGAGATACTGGCACAGCACCAGTAGGACAGATCCTGGCACAGAGGTATTAAATGATGTTCCCTATCCAAAGGATTACCACTTTCCAGCCATGGTCTTGGTCCCTTTTCTAGTCTACAGGCCTGTGTTGTTATGCCAGTCCCTTCACTAGATCACCACAGTGGTGATGCAAAGTAGGACTCACTGACATTGCAATAGTATGATTGAAAAAACTGAAAGAGCCTTTGACTTTGAACTTCATTTTAGAAGTTGGCATGGTTTCCTGAGGCACCATAACTGTTAGATTAAACTAAGACACCTGAACTTCAAAAGCTTCATGAGTAAGAAGGGATGATGAGCAAGAGGAAGACTAAGACTTTTAACAATATGGTAATAGTTGCTTGTGGGAAGGCTTATAGATACTGTTTGAGTTAAAGCAGTCAGAATTTCTATAGGAACAGAGACAACAGTGTACAACACGGTGGGACAGTTGGTTTTGGGGTTTTATGTTTAAGGATCTCAGATACTGGGATTGACCCTGTAAAAGAAAAAAAGAAGAAAACAAAGATTAAAAAAGAGAATCATAGAATGGTGGGTTGGAAGGGACTTTAAAGATCATCTAGTTCCAACTGCCCTGCCACAGGCAGGGACACTTTTCCACTAGACCAGGTTGCTCAAAGCCCCACCCAATCTAGCCTTGAACACTTCCAGGAAGGAGGCATCCACAACTTCCCCAGGCAGTCTGTTCCAGTGTCTCACCACCCTCACAGGAAAGAATTTCTTCCTAAGATCTAATCTAAATCTACCCTCTTTCAGTTTAAAACCATTACCCCTTGTCCTGTCACTACATGCCCTTGTAAAACATCCCTCTCCAGCTTTCCTGTAGGCCCCCTTCAGGTACTGGAAGGCTGCAATAAGGTCTTCCCAGAGCCTTCTCTTCTCTAGGCTGAACAAGCCCAACTCTCTCAGCCTCTCTTCATAGGAGAGGTGCTCCAGCCCTCTCATCATCTTTGCGGCCCTCCTCTAGACTCGTTCCAACAGCTCCATGTCCTTCTTACATTGGGGACCCCAGAGCTCGATGCAGGTGGGGTCTCATGAGAGCGGAGTAGAGGGGAGAATCACCTCCCTCGACCTGTTGGCCACTCTGCTTTTGATGCGGCCCGAGATACTGTTGGCTTTCTGGGCTGCAAGCCTACATTGCTGGCTCATGTTGAGCTTCTCATCAATCATCACCCCCAAGTCCTCCTCAGGGCTGCTCTCAATCCATTCTCTGCCCAGCCTGTATTTGTGCTTGAGATTGCCCCAACCCACTTGCAGGACCTTGCATTACCCTACCTCGCAGCACCTTCCCGCATTGAATGTTGCAGATGCAGTAGAGCACAGAGCAGTCTGTGTCAATGTCAAGAAACAATGAGGAAGAATTGTTTATTTAATTTAATTTAAAAAAAACACAAGAACAAAAGAAATCTTCAAATCAGTGTGCAAAGACTGAATGCCCTACTGCATGAAGGGGTGAGAAGAAAAGGCCCATTGGAACACAGGCTAATGGTCAATTAAAGAAACAACTTGCATAGTGAACTGAAGAAGCAAAAATTTTTCCAGCATATCTCAAATTCCTAATAGAAATAAGTACACATTACTGTTACCTTCAAATGAGTCAAGTAGCAAGAATAAAACTAGAAAAAGGAAACATCTTCAGCCAAACAATACTCAGCATCCTCCTTTTTAAGACAAGCCCTGTTTGCTAGCTGTTACTTGGTAATAAGTGGGAAAAAATATGAAGGAATATGGTCAGAGAGCTAAAAGAAAAGCGGGGGGGGAGGGAAGGTGAGCCTAACAACTTGGTCTTCAAAAGAGATAGGGTTGGGTTTATCTCAGTTAAGTAAACTATCGGGTCAGACCCATTACTTGTAGTAAAGCTCAAATCAGTTCAGGTGTTTTAGTCCTACTTACTTTCTTGCCAAGATACAAGTCCATCAAATTCAGCTATTCTTCTTAAAGAAAAACAAATACAAAGCATAGGGATGCTGTTAACTTGCTTAGAGAAAAGGAAAAACTAGTAACCTTTAGAATCCTTAAAACCAGATATAGCAAATAAAAACCTCACGTTCTGTTTCAATTTTCTTGTAAACGGAATGGTCCAGGAAAGCGTAGAAATGAATCAATATCATCTTAGTGCAGAGTAAACAGAGGAAGACAGTACAATAAAAAAAGTGCCAAAAATAGTATCCCTTGCCACTAGGTACTCCAAATGTGAAATGCATTTCAATGAGTGAGTGAAAGGTGCCAGAACCCTATGTCCAGTGTTAAAGACTTAAAAAACCAAGTTATCCAGAAAGTCACAGCATTCTCAGAAAATGAATCCTTTATGCGGATCTTATAAACACACTACCCACATTTCAAAATATCTTGTCCCATCCAACATATATTCATGTAACAGTGCTCTGTATAAACCATCCATATCCCCTCTTGGCTGATGCATATCTCGATTCCAAAAAAAGCTCTAACTTTAAGGTAGCTTTGGAATTAAGATGGCATATCAATGGGGTATGAAGTTTCCTAACTGCATGTTTCTGAGGTTAGTGTAGTCCCCCTGTCAAGAAGAGCAGTGATGCTCCTGTTCAGGGCAGGTTCCACAGTGGGCTACAAAGCTGCTGCACTGAAGCTCATTTTTATAGGGAGATACCCGAGTCCGAACGAGGTGGGAAGGACCAGAGTAGAGGTGGGTGTGCAACAAAAGATGAAAAGAAAGAGACCCATGATCCCTGCCTCGTGGCATCCTAAATTAGTGAATTGAGCACTCGGAGGGAAAAACATTTAATAGGAAATAGCCTTTTGGTAGGACTCAGCTAATGATTTTTTTTTCCCCCTCAGTATGGGAGCCCAACCTATGTTTCCTGTTAGAGACCACCTATGCTGGGTGAATTGTTACTGCACACTTCGCATTTCAGGGAAGAAGAGTTAGCATAAATAAGTGGGAAGTGCTATTAATATACCAAATAGATCCCAAGAGCATCTGATGAGAGGTGGAGTAAGGAAAACTATCATGGTGCAGGAAGCATGTACTCTTGTCTACTAGATACAATAAAAGAGAGCAGAGACTATATTAAGTGACTGGCAAATGCTGGGATGTTGTAAACTCTTCTACGCTGATGCCTAAATGCAAAATCTTATTATGCCAAAACCAAACATGCAAGAAGTCAAGGAATCAAACTTGTAAATTAAACACTAATATTAGGTTTGTAAAGACAAACACTAAGCTTAGTTTATTATATATGCTATAATCAGATGAATCACTACAAATATACATTTGGATAATCCAAACTTCAGTGAAAGTTTACCATTCATGAAGGTTTTAAAAAGTAATACCAGAACTAATGACATCATCAAAAATTCATGGCAGGGTTTGATCTGAGAGGAGGGAGGAGGAAGGGAGAAAATCCACAATTCAAGCCAGAGCGTGCAACCTGTAACCACCTCACTCCCAAACAGCAGGGCCATACATCAGTTACAGAACTTCAGAGACCAAAAAGCCATTATTTCCTTAGATCCTTGAAGGTCTGAGGCCACAGCCTTGAACTACCTGAGTATTAGTTAGTGCTGTAGATAGGATGGTATTTTTCCAGATAAATATTCCTTTATATTTGGATAAACATTAATGGTAGTTTTGCATAACTAAAAGACTCAAATACTCATTGTTTCTCACAGAAATAAAAATGTTTACTATTGTGTTCAAACCTTGAACTTGATTTGAGTTTAGTGTGTCCTACCAACTAATGTATTAAGCAAAAATGGAGGAGTAAAGGTAGAAATAAAAACCAAAAGAATTCCCCCCCCAGTCTTCTTAAAGTTCTTAATATTTCAAGCACAAAGCATTTCTGCAATCTAAACATAGCTGTTGCATTTAAACTTGTGTTGTTTTGACCCCAATGAAAACAATACAGTGGCACTACTTCAGTCATGTTGCACATAACCAGTGTTTATTTATTACGGATCAAACACAACGAAAAAACCCCACAAAAGCGTTTTGTTTGAATCTATGTTTTTCTCTGGAAAGCAGCTCAACAGAACTGCAGAAGAACAGTGTTTATAGTGCTTCTCACAGGAAGGGGGGCAGTGGAGGGGGAAGGGGAAACATCTAAGGCTTCATTCCAGCCACAAGATTTGCTAACATCCTATGGGCAGAGCTGATCACTCTTAACCTACCAATGATAGCAAACACCACTGAAGAAATACAGCAATATAAAATGTAGCCAAATGGATAGCTTCAGCTACCCTGAGTTACCATCTTTCATCTGTGAGCTAAAGGTTAAAAAGTAGGGTCTCTGTCAACCATGACAAAGATTCACTCTAGTTTTCCTTCTCACTCTCACCCTGCTTTGCATACGTTAAGACTAGGAATTTAATAACTTTTCCAAATCTCGAATACCATCACTGGGATAGATTTCCTCCTATTCAACTAGGAGGATACACACATATCCTGCACAACTAAGTGAAGAGATCCCCCTGAAATATTTTTCATTCTAATCAGTATCTTGTCCTTGTTTGTTTGTTTCTTTAGAGAATAATAGTAAATCAGGATGACACAAAACTTTCATAACTCTCCCTATTTTCTCCAAGTGTTTACTGTTCTGTTGTTTATTTGCTTTTTGCCTGATTTTTTTTTTTCAGTTTCAGCTTTGAGACACTGGCTCTTGGCATATTTCCAAGAGCTTACTGAAATATTCTTCTGTTGCTGAGGTTTTCTTCCCTGTGCAAATACTTTTAGAATTATCTTAACCTTTTCCTTTTTACAGCAACAATAGTAGATGTTAATAATAAAATGCTGCAGGCAATGTAACTACAGGCATACAAACACAAAACACTAAGTATTTTCTATGTAAGCAGATCACAAGTGTATTTAACTGTCAAAATCTTGAAGTTAAGAAAAATTTCTTCACTTCAGTTTTGAATTAGGATGAAAATAAAGTTTGACAGAACTTTTAAAATCCTGTCCTACAGAATCTAAACATATTTCTGCTGTGGTAATTCAGTGCGCTTTCAAGTATTAAAGAATGTAATGTTATTCAGATAGACCAGTGTTTCCACAAGAACTACTGATACTATATGGAACATTTTAATTTTTATCTGTTCTAAAAAAATTTATTTGTTGTCTTCAGATTAGCATGATCATGTTCTTCCTTGTGATATTTCACATGAAGTGTTATATAACTAAAAAGGTAAAAGTCATTTATTTTACTGTGTTTTTACCTGATTTGAATTTTGAATTTTGTTCAGCTTAAGTATCTTTATCTTGTTCTCCCTCACATCCCCTTAGACATCCTACCACCTTTATTACTTCTCTGTAGACCTTCACAACCATCCTGCTTTTCTCAAGTTGTAGTTCAACAAGTATTAAAACGTGTCATACTATACAGCTTCAACTTATGCTACTACTTCAGTGTACCTAAAATAAATGTAAGTGTTCCATATAAGCCCCCTACATGTGCTTTGGAATTAAGAAAAGTTCTTGAGTTGGAAAAGACTATTTGTTGTTCTTCTGGCAAAGAGGTGTATTGCTAGTGAACATCTTGCCCTTATCCCTGTTATGCTACCACATCCAAACAGACAGTCAGACATATCAGCTTCACTCTTTGAACATCAGATTACTGTTCAGTTAATTTCCTGTGCCTCCTTTCTGGTAAAATTATGGTCAGATATGACAGTTTTCTCCAAGATCTAGAAAACCTTTGAGGAAACAGAGCAACTTCCTACCCCAGAGAAACCCATCAGAATAGAGAGCTCCCTGAAACCCAGCTCCCTCCCAGCACCACCTTTAATTAGGTCAATAATGCCTTTGGTCACCAGAGGAACTCCATTGAGCAGCTATGGTAGTTTATGTTGTTCAGAGCCCTGGTTCTCCATGTCTGCTGAATTCTGAAATATTTCCAATAAATTTCCACTGACCTTGCATATTAATTGTTCACCACTACAGCATTTTGAAAGGCTGTAACTGAAAGCACAATAGCCATTTATTTTCCCAGCTAGTGCCCCAGAGCAAAGAGAGAAATATCTGTTTGAGGATTTCAGTGCCTCCTGGAACCCTACGGGCTTGTGCTTCTGCAGTCCTGTGAATTATCTTGAAAACAAAGAGAGAGGTTGTCATATTAGAAAAATAGTAGCAACAGACTTGACAGAAAACAGCATTGATTTTCTAGGTCAACGTTCGCAACGCAATAAATGCTTTTCGCAGTTTAAGAATACAAAAAAATGAGTTCTCACATGAGCAGCTTCAACTGTCTAGTGTGTCCGTAACAATTAACTTTGAGACCCACAGTGCCATTTATACTTATCCCAACATGAAGCAATGTTGTTCATTTTTCATAACCCAGAGCAATTTAGCTAATCAGTTCACTGAGTAGTATCAGATGATGGTGTTTTAATGTTGATAGCACTTTCTGTCTTAGAAATGACACAAAGGAAAGTTTAAAAAAAAAACCCAGGTAACCATGCAAGAAACACATACAGTTTAAACACTGTTCTATTCTGCTCTGAAGCAGCCTCATGTCTGAAAGACCCTCCATAATGGAAGGGTCTTTATCAGCCATGAATAGAGAAGACACATGCCTGAATGTAATCATCTAAGCAGTGGATATAAAGGCATAACCTAGGAATACATATGGATTATTCAGTTAAAAAAATAGGGTTCAGATTTAATTTCAAGTGATTTCTCACTAAAACATCTGTTGAGACAACTAAAATCTACTAGCAAGAGAGATGATTTGTGTAAAGGAATGCAGCAGGATCAGAAGAGATTTTTTCCTCATCACACACACGTCCCAGGAAAGAAAAATGACAAAAGTTCACTTGTGTCCTTAAAGGAATATACTTTGATCATTTCTTCTCAAATACAAACACAGAGCAAATATACATTAATTGTCAAAAAAGAACTTCTATAATATGGAAGAGAATAGATCTGTAAAACAGGAAAACCCCTAAACAGTCAGAAATGTTACCAAAGGACACCTAGAAAAGAAGAAATGTAAAACTGAAGTGGCTTCCAAAGCTCATGAAGCATCCAGTCTTACTGTCATAGGCAACATCTATTGTTTATCCTACAATAGATTCATTGAGTCAGTCAGTTGGTCTGAAATTATTTGAATAACAAAATTTGGAGGAAACTACCTTTTTTAATTCCTGTCAGAGTCAAGAGCAAAGCTGTCCTTGGTCCATGACGTTATTCGCTGCACTACTTGCAAAGACAGACACAGTCTTATTCTAGCAGAGGTGGCTGGCAAAGGAAACTCAAGAGCAGGTAAACCTTGCAGCCTATAGATCGTAATTCCTATGCATCTCAGACATGAATTCTGTCATAGCAGGAAGCATCAAAACTCCTTCCCAGAAGGAATTTCAGCCTGCACTCCTGCTGAAATGATGACAATTTTAGAGGTAAGGACAGCCTATCTGGTCCAATCACCAAGTTTTTCACAAGTAAGAAAGAAGAGCTTCGCAAATAAAAATAAACTAAATAACAGGTTGTTGAGTAACTCACAGACTGAAAGGATCTAACCGATCCCCACTTCAGAAGCTCCAGGTGGGAAAGCAGCTCAAAAAGTTAACTATAGTTTAAAGACAATTAGGTATCCATAAACTGTAAATATTGACAAAATTCCCTTGTAACCCTTCCCTGCGCCATCTTTAGAGTTGCTATACTGTACATAAATGCGTTTCTGCAATTACCTACTTTGAGCTTCAATTGTTTTTCTAGAAACCAATGTCACTAAGCATGAGTCAAAGAACTTCATGAACTACTGAACAAGACTCATTTAAGCTTAAAAACTGTTCAGACTGAGAAGCCAGCTTTCCTTGTGCATCTGAGGACCCAGATGGATGACTAAAGCAACATCTGCCCCAAGCAGGCTCATGCACAGATGCACACTCTTTCCGTTATCATTTCTAGAATACCTTGAGGAAATGTAAAAGAATTTTCATGTAAAATAAACTCTAGTAGAAGCAAGGTCCTAACACACATTTCAGAATGGATTTGAGTAATGTAAGTCCAACTCTATTATGCTCCATGCTACAAAAGAACTAAACCAAAGGCTTAGTATCAGTTCAGTTAAGAAGTGTTGAGCTCTTGGCCCTCTCTTCAGAAAGAAGAGGCCATCTGAACAGGCTCTCAAGTATTTACTAAATCAGAAGAATAAATTCAACTGTGGGGTTAACTAAGCAAACCAGCAAATACCCATTCAGGAGCATAACAGTGACAGCTTCCCACCACAAATGTATCACAGGTCTTGTACTATACACTTTGAGATACCCAAAGAGGAGACATGCTGAAATATCAATGGAGATTATATTAATTTTGTATTATTTGCTACTTTAGTATGGGCACAAAAACAGGTCTGAGGTTTCTGAGTATTCACATTACATCATCCTGCATTACACTGTTAGCCTCAACTGCAGGCATTCACATTAACATGATTCCACTTCCTTGACTCTTCATGAAAATGAAGAAGTCTCATGAAAAATCAGAATTTCTAATGAATTAAAAAAGACATCACACACGTGCATTCACAACAGATTCACTGAGAGATACCATCATAAAGTTTCTTCCAGTCTACAGAAAAAGGAGTTGCAGAGCTGAATGCAAATTCCTACAGCGATCTTAAGTATACAGTTCCATTGCATATTTAGCATGTTTTAAAGTCATTTTTCCTAAAATAACACCCTCATGCAAGTGCTCTTGTTGAATGACACAGATCTGTTAAAAAAGGCTTTTTTATTATTATAAATATAGCCCTTAGCAGTTCATCCCCATTTGAAATAAGTCTCTTTTTGTCAAGAAGAAAAGCTTCAGACACATATACATCTTTGTGTATTTTCAGATAAAATCATGACCCATTACTTACAAGCAAAAAAATAAAAAAATCATCCCAGGACATTTTAACTTTAAATTCTGATTTTATAGTCACAATAAAATACCATCCATTTCATCAAACTAGAAAGACTACTAAAGAATCAAGGTGAGCACTCCCATTGTAACAGGACAATACAAAAAGCATGCTTTCCTAATTAGTTTAGATTTGGGCTTTGTCCCTCAAACACCTGCTACCTCCTGTACTATCCATAACCAAGAACAGTCTCAGCTATGATTTCAGTGGCACAATATGCTGCTGTCTCTGTAGCAAGCAAATAAATCCAAAGCAGAAGAATCCTCATCATTATTTATTTGACAGCAGCCGTATTTTTCCTCATTTAAAAATAAGGGGTGAGGGTGACAAAAACCTAAGAGTGAGTTACTTGAATTTATTTCTACACAAATATAAAATATGGATTCTTTTTTGTCCTTCACATGCCTCCTGAAGTCTGCATACAAGAAGAAATGTAGGTTAGGTGATGCCACAAGAAGTCCTTTTAAGGTACCCATTCAGACTCACTATTCATTCTCAGTAATCAGTGCAGATCTGCCTTCAGCCTGTGACATGAATCACTTCCATTAAGGAAAAGAGTAGACAACAAAATAAGGTATTCCTACAAAGCAGGGAACAGTACCCATACCTGAACTACAAGAAACAGTGATTTCTGATGATCAGAGTCATCACATTGATTTGCACAGGCTGACACGCCCCAGATTTCAGCAGGATTAATTGACATACCCTGTGTATTGCATTGTCTCTACTATCTTGCTTCCTCTTCCACATTAACCAAGTCAGAGCTGTCAATGAAGATGCTTAAGATGCTTGAGTGTAGGCATAATACTGGACATAAAATGTATGTCAACACCACGCAGAAGGCAAAGTGAATGTTCTTCCACTAAACTAGGGTCGTTTACAGGCTTTCAGTAGAATGGACGCCTCTGAAGACTGTAGGCATCCATCTTCACAGCCCCAGTCAGCTACTTCTTAAATTGGAGACAAGTTGTGGAACTCCTTGCCAAGGATATAGTGTATATTAAAAATTTACACAAATTCAAGAGATACTGGAAACATTCACACAAGGAAATCCATGAAGGGTTACCTAAGTATGGAGAAACCACAGGTGGCTCTGGAATTCCTTGAGAAAAGACTAGTCAAAACTGAACAAGAATGGGGAATATGTATTGTAGACACTTGCCCTACTCTTTTAGTCTTTGTAAGTACCCGCTCTTAGCTTATTTATAACCTCCTAGCCATTTATCAGATAGGATACGAGTACACAATGATTTGGTCTGAGTCAGTACATATACTACTGTGGTGTAGACTTATCAGGGCTCTTGACATGTAAAAATCTTATTTCCTTGCAGTTGATCAGTTCAAATAACTAGTATCTTTGTAATGACTAAGAATTAGACTTCTAGATATCAGCATCAGCTCTTGGTTAGTAAAGATACTAGCCATGAAAATTTCACATTAAAAAAAAAAATAATAGTGTCATTGTAATCTATAAAAAGTTTAAAAAGCAGTGTTCTCTATTGCTTTAAGAGTACAGTTTACTTTCTCAATTAATCCAATAAACAAATGCCTGAGAAAGGTTTTTCCCAAAGACAGCATCCAGAAAGTTTCTGCCCACTTCATTTCAAATTAATGGAATTAAACTTGCACGTCACTTCTCCAAATATACACCTTTCAGTTCCTGTTTTTCCTTCAGCTCTAATGATCATTGAAGCTGGTAACATGGTCAGCTGTGGTTCACATTTTATCTGAAGTACTGTTTTGATCATATCTGAATAAATCCATTAGTAAGACATATCCCTAGCTTGTTTGCGAATGACAGTCACTCTCTGTATATGACACCATGGTTCTCTAATCCCTTCTGGGAGCACAGCCTTTTTTCTTTGACTTTATGCCTCTGAAATACAGCACCTACAACTGATATATTCACACTGCTGTTGGAACCATGGAAACCTTTATGAACTTACCTGTAATAACTCTGCCCATCAAACCTGGTCATCCAATCAAGCACAGCTGCTGGCAATACCTGCTGTCTCTAGCTCTCTTACATTTCTGCTAAGCCTGAAAACACTGCCCTGTGGTTCACCATTCGTGTCATTGCAATGAGGTCCAAAACTATCCTTGGATTAGATGCTCTTGAAGCAATATATAAAAACAGAGGAAACATTTTTCTACACTATCTAACTCAGATTGCAACAGTAAAGATTAAGGAAATTATTCTTTCAATGTATACCAATAGTAAAAACCTACAAGGACAACTAGTTTCATACTCTAACTTTTCACCTATTCAACCTCATCTCGCTGTTATCTTAGAGCAGGTTAAGAGCACTGGTTGTTTGCCAATCCATTCAAAAATAGAGACACAGGCAGTCAGTCCATTCCAAAGCACATTTCTGTGCATCTGTTCAGATACTTGTAACACGGTGCAAGTGCTCACCGCAAGGAGAATTTAACTACTTCTAAGACATCCTTATCCTCATTCAGTTTACTGCCTAAACACTCTTTAAAACTCATTCCCACCAAGTCTACTCCTACACTCTTGCTGTGTTTAAAATTCCAATAACCTGCAAGTTTCTCAACTTGTGTTGTCTCTCAATTTTTGTTGTCATAAGAAGGGGTGAGGGACAGAGAAGTGCACATGCATGCACACACATGTCCAAAACATGGCTTTTAGTAGCATGATGCATTTGTAGCTTGACAGATGTTTTCCTCATGGAAAGGAGCAGCCCTGCAGAACAGCTGGCAATACTCCATGGAACAACACTTGTCCACAGACTGGAACACCTGAGATCATACCATCTGAAAAGATCCGGTATAAATAATTTCAGCCAAAAGCATAAAATAATTACTCTGTCCTGCTACATATAATACATCTGATAAATCAAGAGTTTGACATTGGAAGTCTTTATCTCAAAAATCTCTTTGCAATTACAGATTAGATGGCTCTCCTGGGTGTATTGAAGACTTACCCATTTGTGCACAGCCAAAGCATTCCTTTGCTTGAGATACTATCCTGAAGCATCAGTGTCTCAGTGACAGCAATTATTTTATGTAATGCAACTTTTAAGGGATTTAACTATTCAGAATATTGCAAAAATTAATTCAAATGACATATAATAAGTGTAAAACTCCTGTGTTCTTCCTGAAGTTAAGAGTGACACTACTGAAAGAAAAGAATGTATTGCCATTGACTTCCAACACAATTTTCTGTATGCTAGATAGTTTATGGAAAAGAGCAGAGGTAATTGTTAGGGTGTGGAGTTTGGGATTTTGGTTTTGTGGGGTGTGTAAGGGGTGATAAACACACTCACACAAGATTCTCCACAGTCTATAGAGCTTGTGGATTTCTGGTTTCATGCACAAAACAATGCCCAGTCCATATTTTTGTTATTATCTCATGTAAACAATTACTTCTACTACTTTTAAACACCAGAAGGTCAAAGTTAAGAACTGAGCAAAGCAAGTTTACAATGACAGATTTCATGCTTAGCTTCTGCACTAGACAACAAATAGTAGAAAGGATTCCCAATTGGACACAGAAAAGAGAAAGTCTTGGCAATTGTAATAAATAATCTTATTTCTGGAATCCTGCCATGAACTCTGATTTCTCTCTGATTTTGAGCTAATATGATTGTTCTGTGGCTCTTTCAGACTCTCTTCTTCATCCACATTTATCTTTTTTGACCTTTCAGTAAGCCTCAGAGTACAACTTCCATTTTTAATATGCACAAACATTACAGACTCACAGAATGCTGGAGGTTGGAAGGGACCTCTGAAGGTAATCTGGTCCAACACCCTGCTCAAGCAGGGCCATCCTGCCAGACTTTCCTCCCTTCTGGCATCACACTAACAATGCATTAACCAAAGCAAGCCACCAGAAAGGGAGGCGAGAAAAGTAAATAGATTTTATGTGGAGACATAGAAAATTACAATGAAAAAGTACTTTCAGAGATGCACTTAAGATTAAATCTTACAGAGGGCTAAGTCACTGCCCTTGGAAAAAAAAAAAAAAAAAAAGCAAGCAGCATTTCCTCTTCTTCCCAAGTTTGTACAAAGATTTGAGGCTCCCAGTCTTTCCAGCCCCCTACCTAGAGACTGATGTTCTGCATTTACTGAGGCTTTTTTTCTCAAAATTAATTTTATTTTTAAAAATATGTTAACAGACATGATAGCTTCACTATTGGTGGAACAGAAAAGCCTCTTTCATTTTCTCCACAATTTCAGTAGCACTCTACATTTTTCTCTTTAATGGCAAAACATTAGTATATGCTTTTAACTTTTATTTCTTGCCCATAGGTTTCCCTAGGGTTTCTGCAAGAAGACAATCATTTTACTTCTGCAGTAACCTTTCAAGATGTAATCACACAGAAGCCAACATAAAACATCTGGACAAAGCAATCAGAAAACAAAGAGCAGACTTTTTTACATAGTAAAAAAAAAAAAAAGTGGTATGGTGGTCAAAATTTTAGTCTTAGAAAAATAAGTTAATGGAGTATTACCTGTAATCTTTTTGTAATACATTACCCTCTTGCCTCTTTCCCATTCAAAATACAAAAAGGAGCTTCCTATGTAAGCTAGTTAGGCAAGAGAAAAATGTTATCCTCTGTCTATTATACATCATAAAAAGTGTTTTTTAATTTTGGTGACGGACCATAAAAACACTTTCATGGCATTATGACTGCAAAATGCATGCTAAATGATAGGAGATGGAAAGGGAAGGAAAGGAAAAAACTTCAAGAGACAGTGATTAGGTACTAAGAAATTCTGCCAGAAAGTTATACAAGTCTGCATATTTAGGAAGACAGCACTTCTGCTCATTGCCCAAGTCCATCATTTGTAAAAAGTCTCTACAGAAGGTGCTGCCTTTATGCACATATTTAATTATAGTTATTTTATGCACACATGTAGTTGTCCTGTCCTAGCTTTGGCATCTCTTCTACCAGATTTTATATAGCAGAGATGGTCTCCATGTTCCTACATATTTCATGATGAAAATCTGGAACTACGCATAATCTGTGTCCAATTCAATTGATTTACATCAAGTGTCAAGCAATTTAGGAGCATAACTTTATTTTCAAAAACATCCAAATCCCTTAGAAGGCCTATTTTTCATTAAAAAATATAAGGGTTTAGGACTCATTCAGTGACTAAGGCACTTTAGATAGACAATATCTGCTTTTAATGGCAAATGCTTCTTTTGTGAGTTTTTCTAAGCAGATTAGACACTCCCAGTTCCACACTTTCAATCCTGCTAGTTTCCCCGTATTCTCTGGTACAGTCCTACTTTTAATGTCTTTCGAGTTGAATAGAAACAAAGCTTAAAATAGAAGGTTTTCAAAAGATGTAAACCCAAGAACAAGTGCTCTGTGACCAAGCCATTATTTGGCTTTTAAATGTAGTCACTGTTGCTGTTTGCACTCCATTTTTCTTGGCAGCATTCTTAAATATAAACAGGTAGAGATTTCAAATGAATCTGTTGCGGTGCAGACAAGAAGAAATGTGCACAATTGTATCAGTCAGAATTATGATGTTAGTAAAGCTACAGTATTGCATGATTCGGTTTAGGATAAGATCCTTTGGAAGACACGAAGGAGAAGGATACTTCCAAGCCACAGGACTTAGTCTGACTTGCTATTAGAAGCTAATTTGTGCTATAGGAGGGATGCTTCTTATAATGACATTTATACATGAAAACCTGTCTTTCAAGTTTCCCCAACGAATTGAAACTAAACAGTGTTTTATTTCTTTTTTTTTCTCTGTGATAGAGCAAACAGCATTTCCCAGATGCTTGAATAACACAGACTTAGGAAAAAGTCTGGATTTGTTGTTATACTGCAAGAAGTATTTTGGTCCTTTGCATACAAAACTCAGAAGTAAGATGAGCCAATAAATTATTTGCCCCTCTGCGCCTCAGAGTGCTCAGGAAGTTTCTCCATCCACAGCAGGAAATACAAAGTATGAGGTGATTATGTACTGTGGAATTCATCAGCCACAAAATATTTATGAACCGTGACACTCCAGAAATACACTCTCACCACTCTGCAAGACCGTTTTCAGAGAAGTTGGTCTAAACTATTCATGCTCTATATTTACATATGTTAAAACTTTAAAACCCCCAAAAATGCAAAAACATACACCAATTTTTTTTTCTCATTGAGCTATAGTTCATATGGTGCTTTTCCATACACCAAGGATAAAGTAAAGAACTATGGCAAAGATACTGCTTACAGCCACTGAGCTACCAACAACGCTCAAGCTGTCATCAGAGCAGAAAGGAGGTACATTAGGCAGAAATTTGGCATCTAGTTGGCAGAATTTTTCCTTTGAAGCTAATCAGGGTCAATTGAAAAGCTTGATACATTTAAGTTGTTCAAGGCTACCCACAAAATCAGACTTTTTCCTCAATTCAAGCATTTTTTATTACATGTAATATTTAGCTAGCTCTTCAGAGAAAGCCTCACCAAAAAGCTTCTCAAGAAGCAGCCTGGAATGTTGACCACTGAAGAGAGTTTCAGGGAATGGAAATCAATGCAAACTTTGGAACATTGAATCCTTGAGGCAGAACCTCCTCCTGTGTCACCAGGGAAGACAGATGGGACTTATTAAAACCAGATCCCCAAAAATCTGTGTCAAGATGTTTTCCTGCCCAATTTTTATGTTGTTTTGCCATTACTGGGAAAGTTCTGTTTCGCTAAACCAAAAGCTACAGAAAACCAGACTTAATTTTCTTCACAAGGTACCATTTCTGCTCTCATTCCAATTTTGATATTATGTCAGTCCAAGAATCACACCAGCAAACTGAAGCCTAAGACAAGACAAACAATCTGCACTTATTGTGCTGCTTCAGCTCAAACAACTTAAAAAGACGCAACCAGTTACTATAGAACAGGAGAAGCAATGGGAGAAAACAAGGCTGAGAGAAACTGTAAGAGTGAAGGACTCAGTATTATAGTTCAGTGCCACTTCATTCTGAATAAAAATTAGGGCTCACAAGATTAGGATGAAATACAAGACAGGTCCTAGGTTTGTTTTGCTTTTAAACACAAAGTTAAATCTCCATGCTTCTAAAAACTGAATTTTAAATTGAAAAGCAGAACTGGACACTCTCTTGTCCCTTAAAAGCTGAGCACTACATGTTACTTAAATAATAAACACATTTTACTCATAATTTATGTTCATGCTTCTGCACTCCCAACATAGCTGTGGGAATTCACAGAAGCAGATGGAAAAATGAGTTTAATTTCCTTCCTCATCATTCAATATTTTAACATTTACCTGTAAATTAAAATCTGTTTATAACAAATACATTGTCAGCACTGTCATTTTATGCTAACTACTGATAAATTACATGATTATACACAGACTCTAAAGATACAGAAATGACATTGATCATTCTTTCATATTAAACATCTGACTCATTCATTGCATTTCCAGAGTACCATTTGGTAACAATATCTGTTTCCAGCTTTGTCTGTTTCTTCCACTATTTCCCTTATTAGATATAAATATGTAACACAGCAAAACTAGGAAAAACCTCTCTCAGAATTGCAATTAAATTTGAAGTACATGGCGTTTCAGGAACTGAAGCAAAACAGAAGAAAACATAAAAGTGTAAAAAAGTTGTTGGAAAGTTACCCAAGAGAGTAGAATCAAACTTTCTTAATAAAACAGCCATTATGAGGTAATAATGAGTCTTGAAATAAAGAATGGATACAATTTCTTCCACACAACAACAGAAAAAAGAAAAACCTACACTAGAAGTTTGAAAAATACACTGTTTTTAAAAATCTGGAAATTCGGCTTTTGTAACAAGGCAGAAAAACTTCCTAGTAGTTTGTCATAATCACTGTTTGAGTGACAAGTAAATAACCTTCCAGGTTTCTGTTGAACTACATCCTGTAAGACTTGTTCCCACTCTCCTTCCACTCCCCAGTAGACCTCTACAAAAATTTTGGCAGTGCATTTTCTAGAAAACAGAATCAGCAGTGGCACACCTGTTACCTCCATGATATGCGAGTAAAATAGAGTAACAATTTTTTCTCTGGTCTCCTACTTTCAGAAAAAGACCTGAATTGTTTTTAGGACAGTGAGTCCAGCAATGCAACATTTTCTACACACACACCCCCACACCACCCACCACCCGTCATTGGAGGTTAGCATTAGACAAGTCACCTGCACTGAAGAAATGGATACAGCCTATCCTAGAAGTTCTGTTTTGTGCTCAGCACCAGCGCAACTTTTTTAATCAGTGCAGTGGGTGGTGGATCCATAGGAGGGGAGGCTTGGCCTATGATGCTTACAGTTGTTTTGCAGGGGAAAGTAATAGCCTAAGTGTAGAAAAATGATGCACAGGTACAGATAAAGGTGATATAGGGAAAGCTATTCCAGGTTTATAACTAACCAAGTGGAAAGTAGCTGCCTTTACAGTGAGCCAAAGTGAAAACGCACAGGAAGACGACACAAAGATTAAACTTTAAATAAGGAAAAGTAACTCCAGAAGTTACAAAAAGTCTTTCGCCCACGGAGGAAAAAAGATGGAAAACTTGATGTACAGAACAGTTTTTGCATAATTCTATCTCAGTCTATTACCCCAAATTCAGTTCATTAGAGCCAGCTCCTTTTGAAGTACTGATTATCTATGGATATAAATAGGAGTTATTGCTACGTTCCCACTTCCTCTGAATAGAGCATACCAAGTATGATGGAAACTATTAGAAAAAGCATTTAAGAAAACAAAAAAAAAGAAGGAAAAAAAAAACACTAAATACAGGATTTTCTACTCTTGTCATTATTATTCATGGTAAAGGCATTTCATTGCCCAGAAAACATAATTTTATCAAGGAAATCTGGTATCTCAGGCCCTAACTTGCACGTCTATAGTTCAAATTTTAGAATTAGTCTGAGTGCATGCAAAGTTGTGCCCTTAACAAATGCAGTTTTAGATTGACTTCACACACACACAAAAATAGCATTAAACTTTTATAGAGAAAAAAAGACAGAAATAAGACTATAAAAACAAGGATGTTAGCTGAAATGAAAATGAAATGTCATTGTTGCATTTCTCTGTGCAACACTGTCAGAATATAATGTGCTAACTCATTATCACAGAGTAATATTTGATATTCACATTTAAATACATGACTATATATTCATTCATGTAGAATTAACACAAAAAGCACCAGGTTACACATTCAGAGCTGGCAAAGTTTTGAATCTCTACATGCCTTTCCTCAGGTCATTAGTCTTTTACCATTGGTTCAAAAATTGCTATATAATCAGAAATACATGAGCACGTATACAGCTCTCTAGAACGAATAAATCTTCATTATATAGCTTGTATTAACAAATATCTATCATTGGGTGAAAAAGAAATTCTTAATAGAAGAATGTTACAGACTAATCAAGGTGTCCTTGGCCGACTTATACGGTGATATTTCATATAATGAGGACCATGACAAAGTTTGTGTTCCAAAACATTTTATGTCATTTTAACCTTGCGACAGGCACCAAGGTTAGTGTTAATCACTCCAATCAAAGCCATTAACTTTGAAAAGCTAAAACCTAAAAAAGGTCGTTAATGAACTCAACAAAATACCAGCAGTTAATACATAGCTTCTTCAGCCAAATTCATTACTCAGACACTGCACACATGCTTCAGAGTAACAGTAGCCTCAGAGGACACTGCGTTCTCTCTCTAGATGACAGAACTGATTCAACTCTGAAACATCGCATGCAAGACAAACTCGTCAACCACAGGAAAAGTTCAATTCCCCCACACCACCAACAGTCTAGAGTGTTGTAGGACAACAAATGAATGAAGGAAAATGATCAAATCTGTTATTTACTGATAAGTGTCTATTCTCTAGGTCAGTGGTCTCCAAACTTTTTGATCATGTACCCGTATTGGTAAAAAAATCTGAACATGAACCTCCAATATATGTATATTTATTTCTTTTAAAATTACATATTTTTATCTACTACTGTACATATACATTATGTACATTTTAAAACACAGAGAAAATAGAAATTTAAAAGAATCAAAGATGAAATAAATAATATTTTTAATTTTTATTTTACTTACTAACACTACCAAAAATCCTTTTTGCTCTCCTCCCAAAATATTACAATTTTTTAAAATTATTTTTGTTTCAGGAAGAGTTATGTGATCTAATATGCTCCATTATTTTTTACAATCTTGGTTTAATACTTTCTGATGCAGCAATTCAAAGGTCTGGTTCAAAGTTTACTTTATTTCAACACTGATATTTTCAAATTTTTTTTTGACAAGTTCTTGTCAGATCTGATCAGGACATCATTGTTTTTACCTCGCAATGTGGCTGACAAAGAGCTTCTAGTAGGAGCAGAAGTGTCAGCTCTGCTGTTTTCTTGTTGTTCACTTGTGCTCACATTATTAGTATTACATTTAATCCACAGTTTCTTTGCAGGAATCTTTTTAAGACACTTGTCCATTTTGTGAGGGTTAACTTAGTTAAAACTAGATAATATAATGTTTAAATCCACTTAACCGGACTCACATAAACTGTAATAGACCACAATATGCTTAAAGTGAATGAATGAGTGAAAGCACCACTGTCAACCTCTCCCCGTTTTGAAGCACCCACTCTTCCCTCAGGATACCGTGGTACCATACCTTACACGTGGCTGTCCAACATATAGACCAAGTGAGGGCACCAGTGTCAAGCCATGTATTAAATATTAGTAAAGCTTAATTTTTTCTTACTTTTTTTAATCTAAAAAAATAAACATAAATAGAAGTTCCAATATTTTCTCCCACACCCCAATGTACCTCAGTCCCCAGCACATACACACCTCACTTTGGAGACCACTGCTCCATCTCTCACCAAACAAGATGCCATACTGTATATATTAATACAAGAATGACAACATATTACCTAATATACCTACTGCATGCTTGATGGGGATATTAGCTGCACGTAGCTCTTCCACAACACCTGGCACCAGGAGGCCTGGAAACGCCTTACAAAGGAAGCAGCATTAGTCACTCCTATTTAAAACATGGAGAATTAGGGTCCAAGGTAAAATTAATTGAACTATGTTACTGTTTATGCTGCTGACAGGACCATAAACAACCAATATAGACTTCTGGGCTGGGCACTGCTGGAGACTCACACCAGGCTACTTTCCACCTTTCTTACCTCAAAGGTCAGAAAGGGTTAATCCTGGGGAAGGTAGCACTTTGCAACTCCCGAAAAATCTGGGCAGCTCCACATAGCTGTTTCCTGAAATGGTTCCAAAGTAACAAGTTGTTTTAAGAACCTCAATCTAAATTATACCAGGAGCTCCTCTAGCCAAGCTAGGACAACACAAAGGTGGCACACATGGTGTTCAGCAGACTCTTCTGAAGCAATTAACACTAAGTTCAGTTAAAGGGAATTGCCACGTTGCCATGAGGGCTGGCTGTCAGTAGCCTAACATAACTCTCTACCATATATTTGAACTCCATGAATCCTGTGGAAGCCTCTGATATAACTAAAAACATATCACATCAATTTTATCAAATGCAAGCTGCAGAGCGAGGGAGCAAACAGTGATAATTACTGCACTGTAACCCTGAGTTGCCTCAATATGGAAAGACGTGGTTCATCTGCAAGCTAGAAATAAGTAAAGGGGAGGTGAAGAGTGGTGTGCCACCACACTTTTGAAGCTAGCACCTTAACAAAAATTTGATTCCACAGTTATCAAGGACAGTAAAAGGGGTCAAAAAGTCTCCATGCACTGATACTCCAGTCAAAGATCAGCTTCAGAGTGCAAAGTCAGCCATGAGAAACACCTCTGGCAAAACATCTTATGAACTAACATGTAGTTTGGCAAGAGTTTCCATAATTTAAAAAAAAAACCTGAGTTGCATCTGGTTTCTCTTAAGATACACTGCATGCGATTATTCCAGAGTAAAACACACCTGGTAAAGACTGGCAGATATCAATGGGGCTTCAAACTCTCCCTGTTCCTTATAGCCCTTTTCTCCCTTTTCGCTGATTTCTCTGGTACTCCTCAAGCCAGTCTGTTCCTGCTGGGAGGACTGTCACTTGCAAGGTTCCCCCGAACGTAACTGCAACAGAGACCATTGCTAGACGAATGGGTTAGACCCAGGAGACAGTCAAGGTGTGCAGAACAGGGACATCTCCAGCTGAAGGTACAGACACTCATAATCCACTATCTCCTTCCAAACTTCATCCATACAGGTACAGAAATGCCAAAACCTATAGAAAAAAAAAAATCTGAGGAGGAGGACTGAAAGGCTTGCAACTCCTTAGGAATACACAGGTACCTTACAGTCACTTCACAGAACAACAAATAGAAGGGAAAAAAAACAACGAGGGCTAACCACAGCCATATTGAAGGCGTCTGTATTGCATTAAAAGTAGGTATTGAAATTACTTGAGTCTTTCCCAGAATTCTCCCCCAATTTCTTAAAGTGTTTGTTCCCTTTAATATATCTCAATCACTAAGCAACCTCTAACCTTTCTGAGCACTGAATATCCTTAACTGCTTGCTAGCTCATCCATTGTATCCCATCCCTTGCCATATTCTGCCTAATTTCCTTCTCCAGCTGAACTCTCTCATTTAGGAATCAGATCATCAGCTCCTTTTGTTCTGCAAGCTTCTGTAAATCTGGCACAGGCATCTTCATTCAGGGTGGCCTCACTCTAAAGTGTCATTAAATGGTAAAGGGAACAGCTATCTTGCTAGTGACTGTCACAATTAAGCCAAAACAATTTTAAATAAAAGAGCATCTGAAGAAGGAATGTCTTGTCAATCTGTGAATGCTTTTATGGGGTAGGAAAGAAAAAAAAAGTCTCACCGAGAATTGGTTTGTTATAACTACTATCATTACCTTACACTGAACTTAAAACCTTTCTAATTTCTATGTCAGAAATGAACACTTCTCAATACCCAGTCTCTAGAAAAATGTACAAACAGTAAAACCTCTCTGCCCATGCAGAGCATTGCCAAAATTAGCCATTAGTAGTAGATGCCAGAACAGTTTTTGTATGAACTCATCATACACTTAGAGTAAGCTCTTTACAATATTGGAGTCTTTGACTGTCTCAAGCTCTTAGCTAAGCCTATAACAAACTATGACCTTCCTACAAACACTCCAGAAGGTTTTGATGTCTTGCATTCTTTATACTACATGTATAGTTTATACTCATTAGTCATAACTAAGGGAAACTTGTACATTTCTACTTTGTAAAGTCCACTACATTAGATGTCCACTGTAGAGTGGAAAGGAAGGGTAAGTTTGTCACTGTGTATCTCTAATAGTATATATTAGCTCTAAACATTTAGTGGAAGCAGGCGAGAGCTGGAAGGCTTGGAGGAGAGAGGAAGAAGGATTTTTTTCTTGATTTACTCCTCAGAGACACATGATTTCACTGCCATCTCAAAATAACAGTCTCTTGCTAAATTAATTAGTATCTTGTCTCAGATATGTGTGACTACTGTGACTATGAAACACCTTCAAAGAATGCAGAATTATTTTAGCCACAGATTTGTAAGCTGCACACAACACAAAAAATACAAGGCCAGAAGACAACCTCACCTCAAACAACTAGAGACAGTAACCAGAGGCCTAATCAAACATGTAATATTTAAAGTCTGCATAACAACAAATGGATGTACAAGAAATCTTATAAGATATATAGAAAAGCAATGATAAAAAAATGAATACTGCTTTGATTTCAGTTCAAAGAACAAAAACATATAGAATTGTCAGGACAAGGATTAGGTTTTTTTGTGATAAGTCTTAGTCCTGCTCAGGATGATGTGTTCCTCTCATGCCTCCATCGAAACCATTCAAAGTTTCTCTATAAACTTCAAAGGAAGGAGGTTGAGTGCATAACACGTGCAGAGAAAAGGATTATCTAATGTTGGATGTTGCAGTGCTCATCATGACACGTCCTGCATTTGGTGGTATAGGCATATTTTTTTGAAAGCTCCAGATTTTGCAGCCTGATTTTTAGGTAAGCAACTTTTCTTCCAGGATAAAGTTTCTGATTGCAAGGAAAAACATGGAAACATTTCATGCAGAGCATGCTCTGTGTCTCTCCAATAAAAAAAATCTTTTTTTTAAATTTATTCCTCATCATCACTATTTGGGAAGGGAAGAAGTCTGAGTTGTTAAATAGGTGGGATTGTCCAACTCATCTCTGAAAATCCACATTTAATTTTTGTCCGAAAGACAAAACTGCAATCCCAGTCAAATTTCACATATTTTTAGTCTCCAAAAGTATTTTGTTTGCCTTTAGTACCTAAACTGCTACATCACAGAAGTCATCTGTTCCATAGCATAATGAGAGTAAGGTCTCAGAGTTACAATTGCCTATATCTTCAAAACATTATCAAGCAAAATACATACTAACAGCAGAAACATTCTTCAGTTATTCATACAGCCCTCAAGCCCAAGAAGTGAGAATCTTGTGTGCTCCCTTGCTAAATAAAATAAGACATTTGGATGGGATCTAAAGCCCTCTCATTAAAGGCAATGACTTCAGAAATTTTACAATCATGTCCTTGAAAAACATTAACAGAACAGAAAAAAAGAAAAAAAAAAAAGCTTAGACAGAAGTTTTTGATCATGGCATTCATGCTCCACAGAGGCTGTGTCATCAAGATCACTTTTTAGTAGCCTCTGGTATTCGCCATTTTGTTCATTAGTGTCTCTTGAGGCCTTTTTAGAAGTTTTGTTCAGCAACATTACAGATTTCCCATCCCTTGTACTGCTGAGCTCTTAAACTTTGTCTGTATAGAACAATCTCCAATCAATGTAGGCTGCTTCAGTATACAAATTAGTGGGATAATTTTTCTTTAAATATTTTAAATTATCATGTGTTCACTCCATCCTAAATGTGCATAAGAGTAGAATAAAACTGGTGATGATTTGAGATTTGTATATATGTCATCACTTATAATTTTTCTTACCTTCCAACTTACACACACACACAAAATGCCACTTTCATAGAGAAGTCCTATGTATCTCTTGGACACATAAACTTTCTCTTTTGCAAGAGGACTACTTCGGGTACAAAATATACCAGTCATAATACTAACAAAATTAGTTCTTGAATACCAGAAAAGAGTGAAAGTCTAATGTGTTTGGTATCGCATACACAACTTGTATACCATCATTCTTTCAACAGTAATTGATATAAAATGCTGGTCATAACATACATTTGATTTTATCAGGTTCAGCTAGTTAGCATAAATAAAGATGTATGCAGCACATAAAGAATCAAAGCTCCCAGTTTTCACAGCTTCTGTTAAAAGCAGGAGGTAGAACTTAGGGGAAAAAAGGCAACTTTTTAAAAAGCAATTAGCAATCAATTTGCAAATCCCATCCACTTACTGAGTGTGGATTGAGGAAACAGTGACGTTGCTGCTGCAGCCAAAAGACTCTGGGAGTATTTGCACAGTTACATGAGCAGGATAAATGTTGTCTTCCACATTGGGGGCTATCTCTCTCCTGATGTTTACTTCCCTCTATCTTTGTAATCTACATTCCTTGAAAAGTCACTCTACCAACCACTCTCTACAGCCAAACACTGCTTTGAGAGAGGTACTCGTGCATGGTTGCCACAGGCCCAATGACAAAGCACTCCCTCACATCAGCAACCTTCTGTGTATGAGTTACTTTAAGCAGTTTGCCTTTATGGTGGCCAACAGCTGCACAGTCTAACTTCAATAACACTCTTTGCGCATAAATGTCTGTTCAATACGGTTTTTCCAAAGTGTTTCTGTTTTCTACATATATCTAATAACTAATCACTTTTACAAAGTAGCCGTTAAACAAATGGCCGTGAATGATTCAGGACGAAGAACTAATTAAGGATGCACTTGCAAAAGAAAAGTTTCCTGATTCAGTCTTTCTTGCTTTAAGCAGCAGCAAACAGCCAAAGTTCTAGGAATCGGATGTCAGGAAAAAAAAAAAAAAAAAGCCACAGACATGAAGAGATCTCTCTTCACTAAATTTAGGTTACATGCTATTATCCTTTAATCTCAGGTAGTTATCCAGATTCTTGAATGTGCAATCTGACAAACCAGTTGCGGCACAGAGCACAGCAACAACAGTCCTTCGGAGTTTCACAAAAGCTGTTCACCAATACATTTATTCAAACATGCAAAGCACACCTGTAGTCTCATAGTTAAACTTTTAGCCATATGCAGTCTAGTTAATGTAAACCTACACATGTGTACAGTATCAGAGATAAACTCCACACTTTAGACTCCTTTTAACTCAGGCCCAGTACAATAAAATTAGAGGGAATATAGTATGCAAGAGCACCATGTAAGTTAAACATTGACAAGTGCCGAGGGCTCATATAAAATACATCGATCACAGTTTTGCTGAATATAAGCTCACACACATTTTTTCTGCCCTCAGTAATGCATGTAATGCTGTTTAAATCAACCTCTAAACTCAACATGCTTACATCCATTTATCTACACTGAACTCAACGGTTCAGGAGTATATACGTGCAGTAGGACTCTAAATTAACTAACATCAGACATATTCACTCTGCAAGACAAATTTCCCTTTAAGTTAGAATCTGAGACTTAATTTTCAGACCATTCCTCCCAGCATTTCCAGAGTTTCTGTTCTCTTCCTACAATATCTGAAAACCTTCTTGAAACAGAACACCACGGCTGTGTGAGGTTGCCAGGGAAGACCGAACTCTTCCTTTATGCAGCAGGAGCTGTGAACTGTACAGGTACTTTGGCAAGGGACTCAGTGAATTGCTCTCTGTGCCTGTCTGAGCACTCCTCTGCTGTTTCAGTGCAAAAGAAAACAAGTGATCTTCAGTATAGACTGGGGGGAGACAACTACGTACCAATTCATTGAAAATACACAGAAATTCTCAGCAATAGTCTAAAACAAATGTAACGTTAGTTTACAGACATCAGACTCAATAAAAACAAGTCTGAAGCTTAACCACAGCAAATCTGTTTTCCTCTATGCATTCTGTAGAATTAATAAGCAACATCTGTTCTCCTTTAATACAGGAAATCATCAGTATGATTCCTTATCAGACCAGAAAGAGTCAATCAGCTCTACAGATTCTGATCTATGCCATTTAAACAAGGGGATTGCTCAAGCTCTCAAATATTAGGCACTCATTTTTGTTCTTCCAAGTGAATGCCCCAACTACATTGAGGCTACAAGTCAGCCTCACCATCGATGTCTTGAAGGGATATGCATCCCAAACCAGTATGTTCCTTCTTTTCCATTTCCAACTAGCCAGCCCCCTCCTCAGAGCAGGAGGAATACCTTCCATTCCAGACATACCAGGACTTTTACAGAGAAGAGCTCCTCCTACCATTGCTTCTTCCATCTAGTGGGCCCAGTCACAAAGTGATTACTGTTTCTGGTGCCAGATCTACCAGGTAAGCCCTGTGACCCTGCTCCCATGTAGTTTCTCAGTCTAGGGTTTATTACTTAACTGAGGAAAGAAAAAAAAAGGAATCATTGTTTCACTTATGATGTTTTCAGAGTGTTTTTGAGTGAACAGAATATTTGTGAAATAACATTCTTAAAAAAGAAAGGCAAAGAACTGTCTGTCCCTATTCTATTTTTTCCCCTCAAAATACCACTCTACTTATACTACAGAAATCACTGTTAGCAGACCACATCCTCTCATGTCTACAGCCATCAACTGTTCTACTATCTCTAGCACAGAACTGTCTTTACTGCTACAATGATAGCTTTCAAGACATAGCAACACAGAGAGCTCCAGTAAAATGGATCCTGCATCAAGCTAGCTGATAGGACTTTCAAAAGAGAGATCAAAAAAGGACGTTCTTGAGTGAAATCCCTCTATTAACAAGCATTAAAAACATCAAGTACTCGATTATGCCTACGTTTCCAGATATAGTAGTTTGGAGACTTTGTAACAGCAAGAGATTGGTTGCTTTCTACTGCAAATCACCATTTTAACCTTCATTTATTAATGTCTTCCTCATGAAAACAGGTTAAAAATATCAGCCTCCTGCCTTCTCCAAGGTAAGCTCCCAGACAGTCCTCCCAGCCAGCCTTCATTCTAAATTAACCTTAGATCTCCCCACAAAAGAACCTTTAATTTTAACAAGTTAAGCACAAAACACATTACCTGCCCTTCTGCAGTCACAACAAGCCACACCACACATACACTTCTGCTCTTAACTAATTCAACTCCACCTGCAAGCACCAAGACCCCTAGTGTTAAATGGATGGGACCTCCTACCCTCTTGAAGAGCCAGCAGACTTCACATTCCCATGCCTGCAGCTGCAAACACAGTGTAGGTACAAATGCTGAAGCAGTCTGAATATTTAGCTATACCTTCTCCATCAGCAACCCTACTCTTCAGTCACCGCAAGACAATTATACTATGTGAAGGTGGCATCTGCTCACTGTGCATACCTGCTTTCCAAGAATACTCAGAATCTTATTTGCTGAATTGACTCATTGAAGTGCTTTCTACTTCTGTATGCACTGCAAAGCCAACATAGCTACAGGTGAGGAAAGTATGGTTTGTTTGAGTATATAAATTTCAACACATCACCGCATTGCCTCAATTTCACCTGCTGAGCCCATTACTCTCCATAATCCCCAGTCCCACTGAAGACAATTAAGTGCATCTGTGCAGACTCACAGTCATAGTCACAGGTGTAACAGGGCACAGTTTCAAAACAGTTTATTCCACCCTGCCAGGCCTTCCCATGTGTGAACAGTCAACAGATGCTCTTCACAAGATGTCTTCTACAGATAGAGATCACTTAGGTATTTTTAAGGCCTTACTCTAAGCTCTAGTTCAAATAAATTATGCTAAAATAAAAAGTTTTTCTATCTCCTTGGGACTGGTGCAGGACATAACGCACATCAGAGGAGCTGTAGTCATCTACCTTGGTGCCACACAACGAAAACCATAATCCATTAGTACATTTTAGTGACACCCCAACTGCATTCAAGTTAGCTTTTCAGCAGTAATTTAAACCTAGTAAGTACCCAAATCAACTGCTTAAGGCACCAGAAGTCCCGGTTCAGCAACAGTGTGCCTCTGATATTCTTTGATCTGTCTGTCTTTGCCCAGGGCTATAGGCAGCTAACTCTTCAAATCATGAAAGCATAGTACACAGAAGAAATAAACATCATGGATAAAGCCACATATACCACATAGCTGAGGCTTTCATTTGCATAATCAGGGCTGTATAGGTGCAAGACATGGGATAACTGTATAACTTTGCCAGTGGAAATTCCTGGTGTTGGCAATGATCACAGAATCACAGAATCAATCAGGTTGGAAGAGACCTCTGGGATCATTGAGTCCAACCATTGCCCTGACACCACCATGTCAACTAGACCATGGCACTGAGTGCCATGTCCAGTCTTTTCTTAAACACATCCAGAGATGGTGACTCCACCACCTCCCTGGGCAGCCCATTCCAATGTCTAATGACCTTTTCTGAAAATAAATTCTTCCTAATGTCCAACCTGAACCTCCCCTGGTGAAGACTGAGGCTATGTCCTCTTGTCCTATCGCTAGTTGCCTGGGAGAAGAGGCCGACTCCCACTTCACTGCAACCTCCCTTCAGGTAGTTGTAGACTGCAATAAGGTCACCCCTGAGCCTCCTCTTCTCCAGGCTAAACAACCCCAGCTCCCTCAGCCGTTCCTCATAGGTCAGACCCTCCAGACCCTTCACCAGCTTGGTCGCCCTCCTCTGGACTCGCTCCAATACCTCTACATCTTTCTTGAAGTGCAGGGCCCAGAACTGGACACAGTTCTGAGGATTCAAGGTGCAGCCTCACCAGTGCCGAGTACAGAGGGACGATCACTTCCCTAGACCGGCTGGCTACACTATTCCTAATAGAGGCCAGGATGCCATTGGCCTTCTTGGCCACCTGGGCACACTGCTGGCTCATGTTTAGCCGTCTGTGGATCAGCACCCCCAAGTCTCTTTCCACTGGGCCACTTTCTAACCACTCTTCCCCCAGCCTGTAGCGCTGCATGGGGTTGTTGTGGCCGAAGTGTAAGACCCGGCACTTGTTCTTATTGAACCTCATGCCGTTGGTCTCGGCCAATCTATCTAACCTGTCCAGATCCCTCTGTAGGGCCTTCCTACCCTCCAGCAGATCGACACTCCCACCCAGCTTGGTGTCATCTGCAAATTTACTGAGGGTGCACTCAATCCCTACGTCTAGATCATCTATAAAGATATTGAACAGCACCGGCCCCAGAACTGAGCCCTGGGGAACACCGCTAGTGACCGGCTGCCAGCTGGACTTTGCCCCATTCACCACCACTCTCTGGGCTCGGCCAGCCAGACAGTTTTTAACCCATCGAAGAGTCTACCCATCCAAGCCCCGGGCAGCCAGTTTGTCTAGGAGGATGCTGTGGGAGACAGTGTCGAATGTCTTACTGAAGTCTAGATAGACTACATCTAGACTTACTGAAGTCTAGATAGACTACATCCACAGCCCTGCCCTCATCTACTAAGCGGGTCACTTTGTCATAGAAGGAGATGAGGTTGGTCAAGCAGGACCTGCCTTTCATGAATCCATGTTAGCTGGCCCCGATTGTCCTGCATGTGCCATGTAATGGCACTCAGGATGATCTATTCCATCACCTTGCCTCGCACCGAGGTCAGGCTGACAGGCCTATAGTTCTCTGGATCATCCTTCCGACCCTTTTTGTAGATGGGCGTTACATTTGCTAATTTCCAGTCAGCTGGAACTTCTCCAGTTAACCAGGACTGCCGGTAGATAATAGAGAGGGGTTTGGCAAGTTCATTTGCCAGTTCCTTCATTACTCTGGGGAGAATCCCATCTGGGCCCATAGCCTTGTGGGTGTCCAACTGGCACAGCAGGTCACTAACCATCTCCTCCTGGATTACTGGGGGTTCACACAGCCCCCCGTCCCTAACTTCAGGCTCTGGGGGCCGAGTCTCCTGAGGACAACCGGTCTTGACATTAAAGACCGAGGCAAAGAAGGCATTGAACACCTCTGCCTTTTCCTCATCCCCTGACACTACACTACCCTCCTCATTCAGTAAGTGGTGGAGGCTCTCCTTGACCGTCCTTTTGCTGTCGATGTAGAAACTTTTTTTGTTATCTTTGACTGTAGCAGCCAAATCAAGCTCTAACTGAGCTTTGCCCCTTCTAATCTTCTCCCTACATGACCTGGCAACATCCCTATAGACCTCCCAAGTTACCTGACCCTTCTTCCAGAGCAAATAGGCTCTCTTTTTTTCCTTAAGTTCTAGCCTAAGTTCTATGTTTAACCAGGCCAGTCTTTTTCCCCAACGGCTTGTCTTCCTACAGACTGGGACAGCCTGCTCCTGAACATTTAGCAATTCCTTTTTAAAGCACGTCCAGCCTTCCTGGACTCCTTTGCCCTTCAGGACCGACTCCCAAGGGACTCTGTCCACCAACCTCTTAAACAGGCTAAAGTCTGCCCAGCAGAAATCTAAGGCAGAAGTTCTGCTCTTGCCCCTCCTTACTTCCCCCACTATCGAAAACTCTAACATTTCATGGTTGCTACTCCCAAGACGGCCACCGATCCTCACATCTCCCACTAGTCCTTCTCTGTTCACAAACAACAGGTCAAGCAGGGCCCCTCCTCTAGTGGGCTCATTTACCACTTACATGAGGAAGTTGTCCTCCACACATTTGAGGAACCTCCTAGATTGCTTCCTCTCTGCCATGTTGTATTTCCAGTAGACATCTGGCAAGTTGAAGTCACCCACGAGTACAAGGGCCAGCGACCGGGCGGCTTCTGACAGCCGCTTGTAAAACGCCTCCTCCGCCTGCTCATCCTGGTTGGGTGGTCTATAACAGACTCCCACTGTAATGGCCGCCCTGCCGACCTTCCCCCTGATCTTTACCCATAGACATTCAACCTTGTCATCCTCATCATCTTCCTCAATTTCGACACAGTCCAAGCACTCCCTAACATACAACGCTACCCCACTGCCTCTCCTGCTTCGCCTGTCCCTCTTAAAGAGCTTGTAGCCATCCATAGCAGCACTCCAGTCATGAGAGTCATCCCACCACGTTTCTGTGATGGCAACCACATCATAACCTTCCTGCTGTACAGTGGCTTCTAGCTCTTCCTGTTTGTTGCCCATACTGCGTGCACTGGTGTAAATGCACTTCAGATGGGCTAACCGTCTTGCCCCCAGCTCAGGCCTGTCACCCCTAGATTCATTTGTGGTTGCCCTGGTCTTATCCCCCTCCCCCATCAAACCTAGTTTAAAGACCTCTTGATCAGCCCTGCCAACTTCTGGGCCATAACCCTTTTCCCCTTCTGACTCAGCTGTTCCCCATCTGGCATAATCAGGCCCGGTGCCATGAAAGCCACCCCGTGGTCAAAGAACCCAAAATCCCACCTACAGCACCAGTCTCTTAGCCATGTATTAATCATCTGTTGCATTTTCATAGTCCTTTCCCTATTTTCACCTAACACCGAAGGAATTGAGGAGAATATAACCTGTGCACCTACCCCCTTCACCAAACGCCCCAGGGCCCTGAAGTCCCTTTTGATTGCCCTGGGACTTCTCCCTTCAATCTCATCCCTACCCACCTGCAATACTAATAGTGGGTAGTAGTCAGAGGGCCTCACCATCTCAGGAAGCCTCCTGGCAACATCCCTTACCTGAGCCCCAGGGAGACAGCAGACTTCCCTGTGAGTCGAGTCTGGCCTGCATATGGGGTCCTCCGTTCCCCTTAGCAGGGAGTCACCTATAAAAATTACTTTTCTTTTCTCCTTTTTGGAGCTGGTTGCAACCCTCCTAGTTGGTTGCTTCTGTTTACGTAGCCCCTTAGAAGGTCCTTCACCTAGACTAGTGTCTTCCTGATGCTCAGGAAGACGCTCAGGTTCCAGCACCTCATACCTATTCTGCAGGGGGACACGGGGAGGGGAGGAAGGCCGGGATGAGATTTGCCTACCACCCCGAGCAGGGACCTACCTCCATTCCTCCCCATTCCCTAGCTCTTCTCCTGCTTCTTGTAGAAGAGGACCCTCCACTACCCGGGGAGCATTAGGCCCGTCCGTTTCCCCCAGGGCAGGCAGGGAACAGCACTGCCCACCAATCTCTTCCTGGGATGCTCTTGTGCTCCTTAACCTTTCCACCTCCTTCTTGAGTTGTGCCACCAAGGAGATCAGGTCGTCGACCTGTTCACACCTCACACAAGAGAGGTCTCCATTACCCTCGAGTGCCAGGGCCAGGCTCTGGCACTCCCTGCAGCCTGACACCTGCACCTCCGCATGCTTCCGCGGCAGGTCCGTTTGCTTGCCATGTCCTTTCTGGCACCCACAGAGGACTTAGGACCCCGCCGAGTGGAAACCATACCTTCCTGCCCGCCTACTCTAGTCACCCTGCCTGCGCGAACTGGCGCGCTCCGGGTCGCTCACGCTCCCCGGGGGCCCTTCAAATCTCCCGCGGTGCCTCCGGCTCCACCCCCTCCTCGCCTGATTCATTGCCTGGAACTTCCAGGTCCAGACGGGACTCGAGGCTGCTGCGTGGGGGACCCTGAGTGCAGAACCCGCCCGGTACAGCCCGATCTCACCCTCGCCCCAGACTCACCTTAGTCGCAGTCGCTGCTGCCGGCACCGCTGCCGACTGATGTGTAAATTAATGCACCAGTTTGACCTCCAGGTCACAAAGGGAGTTCTTGGGATGACCAATTCACACATTTCCTTTCTCTCTACTTTGAAACTGGGCACACTTTGTCTAAAATCAAACACAGTAAATAAGAAATGCATAATCACTTTTACCACTTGCATTGTAAAGCTTCGCTATTAACCACTTTGCACAATCTAAGGCAGTGTAGATTTCTTGAATTTCAGTCTAGTGCTCCATCCATTAGCCAATAATTGCTCTCTAAAAATATTGCTACATCAGCTTGTATTTATTCAAAACCTACTTCCCCAGACACAGAAGACAGATACACAGATGTACACAAACTGTGTACAGTGAAGACTGCAGTGAGGTAAGGGAAGAAAGGGGGGGTCAGGAGAAGGGTGCTTTTTCACCAGCTACCTAGCAAGCCTTGTTGCTACTATCATCTATGAAGTTTGAAGCAGTTAAAAGCATTATAACATTATAAAACTTAGCGTGGGGGTGGGGAGAGCAAACAACCTGCTGGCCTTAAAAGAAAATTCACATTTGCTAGGCTTTAAATTAAGAAAATAGTGAGTGAAAAACAACACATTAATTGTGTTACTCTATTAATAGCTCATATTACACAATAATGACCAGATTCCATAATGAGATAGTTGTGCTGTGAAGGGTGTAATAAATTGTTTCAAAAGGAGACAAAAATGACAGGATTACAAAAGATATCAGATATCTTAAGGTGTCTGAGGGGAGTGCTTCATGACAGATACATGGCTGCCATTAAGGTGCAATTCATCATTAGCTTAATTATCCCTGGTAATAGTCAGGTGAAAGCATAAGCTTCCTTAGGAAAGAATGGTTTACATCTCCCCAAGATGCTCTCCAAGAGCAAAACTAAAATCTCCACTAGATTATGGTCCTGTCCACACATAGCTTATTCTTAGGTTGAGCTATTTCGCGTACTTGGTTTCCAACAGGCTGTTTTCTCACAAAGAGTGAGCCCTAAGAAGAGCTGAAGGAACAAGGATATCAAGCAGCTTGTTATCAAGGACAACCCTTGCTAGATATCCCTGCTAGATATCCCAGAGCATCTAGTCCAACTGACAGGAGATGCTAAATCCTCCCCATAGAAGCAAAAGGGCCTCAATTCCCCTCAAAGCCCCACAGAATGCTGACCATTTAAAGTGTTTTGCTCAGACTGAATCTCTGGATTGCTTCAGTCAGCGGGAGGAAACCTATCCAGATTGCATAACCAAAACATCCTGAAATGGTAGAAGATTGGAGAGAATAGAAAACCTGAAAGAAACAATGTCAGACAATCTATATTGACAACTCTGCTTCCAAAAGAGAGAACATTAGCTGACATTCCAGTGTTTTCCAGAAAAATCAGAACCACATAGGACAGGCTTAAAACACTTTCGAGAAACACATCACATCCTTCCTGCTTTACATGGGGTCACATGAGCGAGACCTGCAGTACAGCAAGGCACCCTGAGCTTGTGCCAGTCTGTGTTGTTCTCCATGATGTAGTTCCTCAGGGCTCTCCTTCTTCCCATTGCTCTCTATACCCTCTACCTTTAATGAAATTTAAATTCGAACATCTACATCAAAGAACACCTAGATTATAAGATCAGGGATATAAGCAGGTTACTCAAAGTAGGTAAGTTAAGGAGCACAACACTGAGAAAAAAAACAGGTCGTTCTTAAGATCTGTGTTTAAAACCAGTAATGTCTAGGGAAAAGAAAACCTATAATAAACAAACCACATTATTCAGCTATACATCATGCCATCTACAACAAGAGGACAAGACTTTCAGGCAAACCCTCACTCCAGAATCTCCATCTACCTGAAAGAGCTACAACATGTTGAAAATTTAAGTTATATAACTGCATGCTACTAACACATCACTTAACTGCATTGACTATTTTCACCAACACTGCTGGGAAATCAATTCAGTTTAAGTTACACTGTCATAAGACTGGAGCTATAGGTGTGAACTTAGTCCAAAAAACTGTCAGAAAATACTATTTTGATGTGCTGTATTTAGTTTTGCCAGGAAAATTAAAAGAAAAAAGCTATCTTAAGTGCAGTGCCAAGACTCTTTTTCTAACCGAAGTGTTCCTTTCTGCTGCCTCAGTCCATTTCCCAGTACAGGGAAAAGGAGGACTTCACTTGCCCTGCGTTCCAGATGGCCAGGCTTCCCAGCTGCTCCATTTCTAAGATCAAAAAGCGTGACCAGTAGTGCTCAGAGAACCCGGCTAGCTATAAGTATTCACATGAAGCCTCATTTTTCATAAAATGGATAATTTTGTACATCTAATTTAAAGATCCCTGGAAGACACTTTTTCAAGAGAAGCTAATTAGTTTCTGAGCCCTCTCTCCCCTCCTACAATCTGATTTTTCTCCCATCATGTATCTGGGTCCAAAAACTCATGGCAATGGATCTTCTTTTAGTCTTTTTGGAATGAAGTAGTGACTGCCATTCCTGGGAGGAAAAAACTCTCTAAGTCACTGTAGAAGAAGAGCCATAAATACACTCACTGAAAAGGAAAGGAAGAGGTTAAAGACTGTCTAAAGGAGCTTGCATTAAAAGACCAGAGGCCAAAATGCAGCATTTATGTCATCACTTCCTTAAATAACTCTAACAACTGATGGACTGTCTATGGTATGACTTTGAAATACCTTTCTACTGCTTTTCCTCACACCATTTCGTCCATATGTCCTTTGTGAATATATATGTGGGTGAGGGGAGAAACTATTACATTACACTTTCCAGGTCTCCTCACCGTACTGACAGGTTAGGAATAAGCTACCGTCTAACAACTGAGACACACTAAGCTACTAAAATTCTGCCTTCAGACAAATTTCTCCATATCTCCCCTGCTAAAAGTGCAAAATATTTTTTGAATTAATATTGAAGTAGGCTTACTGTGAAAGTGGCGTAAGTTCCAGATACCACTAATGGAAGTGACGGTTTCAGTGTTCATCAGATAGATTCACAGGTTCCAAATACATGATTAAGAATAGGCGCAAAGGCAATAATGACTTAAAAAGGGGCAAACTCATTACCATTATCTACTTCATTAAAAAACAAATAAGAACAAAATTGAATTGTTTCCAGCAATCCTTCCCCTGTAAAATGGCAGCTTTTGTTGTGCTGTTTATAATGTGCTTTTCTGCACTAGGCTGACAAGAAGTCTTTTCTCAGGTTCATAGCCCCATTATTTCTCATCTGTCCTGGTTTGGCCCAAACCAGGCCAATTAGTCTTAGAGAAACCAAGGTCACTGCTAAATTCCTCACTGCTTATGAGTGAAGAGCTGAAGGGGGGTCGTACCTGCAGGGAGGAGCAGACAGGGTAGCTGGCCCAGAATTGACCAACAAGGTATTCCATCCCATACATGTCATTCTCACTTTCCTATTTATCACTAACCCACTGCCTCCTGGAGGTGGGGCCCAGGAGGGAGGGGCCCTCCTGTCTCCCACTGATTGGTACCAGCTTTGCCAGTTTCCAGTTAAAAGCCTGCAGGTGTGATGGCAGGGAGCTATTGCATTTTGCCCTCTGCCCGTGCTGGGTGGAGCTATTGCATTTTGCCCTCTGCCCGTGCTGGGGGGAGGTACTGCCTTTTCCCCTCTGTCTGTACTGGGGGGAGCAACTCTGCCTGAGGAGGATTTCCAAGCTCTTGATCTTGGTTTTGTACATATTTGTATATATTTGGTTATTTCTATTATTATTGTTATTATATTCTTTTTCATTATTATAGTTTATTAAAACTGTTTTAACTTTCCAACCCAGAAGTCTCTCTCCCTTTTCCCTTTCCCTTGGGGGGGGGCGGGGAGAGGGTTAACAGAGAGCATCTGCCACCTGGTTAATAGCTGGCCCAGCTTTAAACCATGACAGATTTATTGGTGCCCAACGTGGGGCTCAAGAGAAGCTCCAACAGGTTGCTCTGATAAGTTGAATCCTGGCTCTGGTGGGAGGAGACCTGGAGAGCTCAGCTGAGAGAATATCAGATTTCTTCCTTTGAGATTTACGAGGGGCTGGAAATTAAAACAGATAGTGAAGATGGTGATGTCATTTTTGAATGCTGTGTTATCTCATCTTTTTATGGAGTTTCTTTCACAATTGAGTATTGCAATGATGCCTTACCTGCCGTGGGCACTGTGTTATTGCTTGCTTCTTATGAATGTTTACATGCAGTTTAGCAGTGGACGCTGGTCGAAATGTATTGTTTTGGTATGGGGTGTGATACTGATTTATGCTGTGATGAACTGGGCAGTTAATATTCCGATCTCTTATCTCTATGACACAATGATGGGCAGCTTTAATCGCGAATCAGTAGCAGCAACTTCATCTGCACGTTCCAGGCGTCCTTTAGCAGATTCTGTTAATGATTACACTTCCAGTTTTACTTTGGGAAATAGTACCTTCTCCTTTTCTGCCAAGCTGATTCCACTAGATTTTGCGAAATTAGGATGGTGCTGTCTAGGTGGCATGTTTTTATTTTTGGTTGTCCTGAATGTGTTTCTGATGTGGGATAAGATTAAATATCGGTGCAGGGACAGTTGTAGGTGTTATGCAGCCACCTCAGATCCTACAGTGTGTACTGCCGCTACAGCCTCAGATCCTACAGTGTGTACTGCCGCTACAGCCACTAAACCCACTGAAACCTCGGCAGCCTGTACCACAGCTGCTACACCCCCCAAGATGGCCACTGCAGCTACTCAGACTCTCAGCACTCCCACGACAGCCACTGCATTTACTCAGACCCCAGCATCTATTGAATCTGTACCAATTGCTCCTGTAACCAGGAAGAAATACCAAAAGAAATCAGCTCGTGAAGAGAAGGATGATGACTCGGAGCTTTCTAAGGCAGAGCCATCATATGACCCAGGCGAGGGCCCTTCTCAGGCAGAGTTAGGGCCTGACACAGATGGGGGTTTCCTCGATCGTCCTTTTAAAGCAGACCCATCACAGAAGAAAGGTCCTTCTAAAGCAGAACTATCACAAGAGGAGGACTCGGACGTAGAGATAACCTGCCACTCCTTATCCCTGAAGGACCTGAGAAATATAAGGAAAGACTTCAGCCGTTATGACAGTGAACCTATTATTACCTGGCTGCTCCGATGCTGGGATAATGGGGCAGACAGCATGCAATTAGATGGCAAAGAAGCCAGACAGTTGGGATCCCTGTCCAGAGATGGTGGTATTGATAAGGCGCTCGCAAGAAAGTCAAACACTGTCAGTCTCTGGAGGCGACTCTTGTCAGCTGTAAAGAGCAGGTATCCCTATAAAGATGATGTTATGAGCCACCTAAGCAAATGGACCACTATAGAAAAAGGTATTAACTACCTTAGAGAACTAGCTGTGCAAGAGATCATTTATAGACACCCACAGGACATTGTAGATCCTGTAGATCCTGATGAAGTGGAATGCAACCGATCCATGTTCCAGAAGGTTGTGAAGAATGCTCCACCGACATATACCCATACATTGTCAATATTAGTATGGGGAGAAAATGATATGGCACGTTCTACTGTGGGCGAAATGGCTAACTGTATGCGACAGTATGAAGATAGTATTTCTTCCCCACTGCAGGCACGCATCTCGGCTGTGGAAAAACTGACTAAGGAGAACAAGGACTCATTTAAACAACTGTCAGACAAACTGTCCATGATCGAGAATAAACTTGACTCTCTACCTACACAGGCGCGCGTTGCAGCTGTTAAGAGAAAACGTTCTCCTACAGGACCAGCTCAAAGGAAACGGAACACATCACGAGGTATCCTGTGGTTTGCCCTGTGTGGTTATGGGGAGGACATGAGCAGATGGCATGGACAACCTACCAGTACCCTACAGGCACGAGTACGTGAGTTGCAAGCTAAAAGAAATACCAGAGAGAATTTTTCTAGAAGGATGGCTGCTCCAGTTACCAGTGAGCAGGACCCCAGTCAGGGGAGATGGGCCTCAAATCACTTTTTCCCAAGTGTGAATAGGAGAAATGAAGGTCCAGTCCCTGTGAGCAGCACGAATCCATTTCTTAATTAGGGGGGCCCTGCCTCCAGCCAGGTGGAGGAGAGGGACAACCGGATTTATTGGACTGTGTGGATTCGATGGCCTGGCACATTAAAACCACAAAGGTATTGAGCCCTGGTAGACACTGGTGCACAGTGCACCCTAATGCCATCGGATCATAAAGGGGCAGAATCTATCAGTATTTCAGGAGTAACAGGAGGATCTCAAGTGTTATCTGTATTGGAGGCCGAAGTGAGCCTAACTAAAAATGAATGGAAAAAGCACCCCATTGTGACTGGCCCAGATGCTCCGTGCATCCTTGGCATAGACTACCTCAAGAGAGGGTATTTTAAGGACCCAAAAGGGTACAGATGGGCCTTTGGTATAGCAGCTGTAGAGACTGAGGACATTAAACAGCTGTCTACCTTGCCTGGCCTCTCAGAAGATCCTTCTGTTGTGGGGTTGCTGAAGGTTGAAGAACAACAGGTGCCAATTGCTACTACCACGGTGCACCGACGACAATATCGCACCAATCGAGACTCCCTGATCCCCATTCATAAACTGATTAGACAATTAGAAAATCAAGGAGTGATTGGCAAGACTCGCTCACCCTTTAATAGTCCTATATGGCCAGTGCGAAAGTCTGATGGAGAATGGAGATTAACTGTGGACTATCGTGGCCTAAATGAAGTGACGCCACCTCTGAGTGCTGCTGTGCCAGACATGCTAGAACTTCAATACGAACTGGAGTCAAAGGCAGCCAAGTGGTATGCCACCATAGACATTGCTAATGCATTTTTCTCTATTCCCTTGGCACCAAAGTGCAGGCCACAGTTTGCTTTTACCTGGAGAGGTATCCAGTACACCTGGAATCGACTGCCCCAGGGGTGGAAACACAGTCCTACTATTTGCCATGGACTGATCCAGACTGCACTAGAAAAGGGTGGAGCTCCAGAACATTTGCAATACATTGATGACATTATTGTGTGGGGAGATACAGCAGCAGAAGTTTTTGACAAAGGAGAGAAAATAATCCAAATTCTTCTGCAAGCTGGTTTTGCCATAAAAAGAGGCAAGGTCAAGGGGCCTGCCCAGGAGATCCAGTTTTTAGGGATTAAATGGCAAGATGGGCGTCGCCAGATCCCGATAGAGGTGATCAACAAAATAACAGCTATGTCCCCACCAACTAACAAAAAGGAAACACAAACCTTCTTAGGCATTGTGGGTTTCTGGAGAATGCATATTCCAGATTACAGCCAGATTGTACGCCCTCTTTATCAAGTGACCAGAAAGAAGAATGATTTTCAGTGGGGCCCTGAACAACGACAGGCCTTTGAACAGATTAAACAAGAGATTGTGCATGCAGTAGCCCTTGGACCAGTCCGTACGGGACAAGATGTTAAAAATGTGCTCTACACCTCAGCTGGGGACAATGGTCCTACCTGGAGCCTCTGGCAGAAAGTGCCAGGGGAGACTCGAGGTCGACCCCTAGGATTTTGGAGTCGAGGATACAAGGGCTCCGAGGCCAATTACACTCCAACTGAAAAAGAGATACTGGCAGCATATGAAGGAGTTAGAGCTGCTTCAGAGGTAATTGGTACTGAAGCACAACTTCTCCTAGCACCTCGATTACCAGTACTAGGCTGGATGTTCAAGGGTAAGGTTCCCACTACCCATCATGCAACTGATGCGACGTGGAGTAAATGGATTGCATTAATTACGCAGAGGGCTCGAATAGGAAACCCTAATCGCCCAGGAATCTTAGAAGTGATCATGGACTGGCCAGAAGGCAAAGACTTCGGAATGCCACCAGAAAAGGAGGTGACACGTGCTGAAGAAGCCCCACCATATAATGAACTACCAGAGGATGAGAAGCAGTATGTCCTGTTCACCGATGGATCCTGCCGTCTTGTAGGAAAGCATCGGAAGTGGAAAGCTGCTGTATGGAGTCCCATACGACGAGTCACAGAAGCCACAGAAGGACAAGTTGAATCAAGTCAATTTGCAGGAGTAAAAGCCATCCAGCTGGCTTTAGACATTGCTAAACGAGAAAAGTGGCCAAGGCTGTATCTTTATACTGACTCATGGATGGTAGCAAATGCCTTGTGGGGGTGGTTAAAGCAGTGGAAGCGAAGCAACTGGCAGCGCAAAGGGAAACCTATTTGGGCTGCTGAATTGTGGCAAGATATTGTTGCTCAGCTAGAGGAACTAGTCGTGAAGGTACGTCATGTAGATGCTCACGTACCTAAAAGTCGGGCAACTGAGGAACATCGAAACAACCAACAAGCGGATCAAGCTGCTAAAGTGTTCCAAATAGATTTAGACTGGGAACATAAAGGTGAACTATTTTTAGCTCGGTGGGCTCATGACACTTCAGGTCATCAAGGGAGAGACGTAACATACAGATGGGCTCGTGACCGAGGGGTGGACTTAACCATGGACTCTATTGCACAGGTTATCCATGATTGTGAAACATGCGCCGCAATTAAGCAAGCCAAACGGTTAAAACCTTTGTGGTATGGGGGGCGGTGGTTGAAATATAAATATGGGGAGGCCTGGCAAATTGACTATATCACACTCCCTCAAACCCGCCAGGGTAAACGCTATGTGCTTACCATGGTGGAGGCGACCACCGGATGGTTGGAAACATACTCTGTGCCCCATGCCACTGCCCGGAACACTATTCTGGGCCTTGAAAAGCAAATCTTGTGGCGACACGGCACGCCAGAGAGAATTGTGTCGGACAATGGGACTCATTTCAAAAACAGTCTCATAGACAACTGGGCCAAAGAGCATGGCATTGAATGGGTATATCACATCCCCTATCATGCACCAGCCTCTGGGAAAATTGAACGGTATAATGGGCTGTTAAAAACTACCCTGAAAGCAATGGGGGGTGGAACCTTTAAAAACTGGGATAAACATCTGGCACAAGCTACCTGGTTAGTTAACACCAGGGGATCTATCAATCGAGCTGGCCCTGCTCAGTCAGACCTTCTACATACAGTAGAAGGAGATAAAGTCCCTGTGGTGCATGAAAGGAATCTATTGGGAAAAACTGTCTGGATTGTTCCTGTAACGGGCAAAGGTAAACCCATTCGTGGGATTGCTTTTGCTCAGGGACCTGGATGTACTTGGTGGGTGATGTTGCAAGATGGTGAAGTCCGATGTGTCCCTGAAGGTGATCTGATTCTGGGTGAGACTACTTAATTCTGAACTGTATGTTGTTGCTGCATAAGTGTCTTTCAGGTTAAGACAGTGGTGATGAGACCGGAGCTTCATCAAGTGGCGTCCAGTAACCTCCTCGAGTCTGACATCTTTAACCTGCAACCCGTGGGCACGAACCATGATGAAAGAGAGACTGCTAGCCAGAGAGACTGCTGAGAGACTGCTAGCCAGATGGAAACCCACAATCCTGAACCAAATGAACTTAATGAACTTTTTGTATAGAGAAGAATCATAAACTAGTGATATGTATATATATATTTGAAAATGAAAAGGTAGTGGTGATCTGAGTATGACGTGAATGGTATGGAATAAGGGGGGGAATGTCCTGGTTTGGCCCAAACCAGGCCAATTAGTCTTAGAGAAACCAAGGTCACTGCTAAATTCCTCACTGCTTATGAGTGAAGAGCTGAAGGGGGGTCGTACCTGCAGGGAGGAGCAGACAGGGTAGCTGGCCCAGAATTGACCAACAAGGTATTCCATCCCATACATGTCATTCTCACTTTCCTATTTATCACTAACCCACTGCCTCCTGGAGGTGGGGCCCAGGAGGGAGGGGCCCTCCTGTCTCCCACTGATTGGTACCAGCTTTGCCAGTTTCCAGTTAAAAGCCTGCAGGTGTGATGGCAGGGAGCTATTGCATTTTGCCCTCTGCCCGTGCTGGGTGGAGCTATTGCATTTTGCCCTCTGCCCGTGCTGGGGGGAGGTACTGCCTTTTCCCCTCTGTCTGTACTGGGGGGAGCAACTCTGCCTGAGGAGGATTTCCAAGCTCTTGATCTTGGTTTTGTACATATTTGTATATATTTGGTTATTTCTATTATTATTGTTATTATATTCTTTTTCATTATTATAGTTTATTAAAACTGTTTTAACTTTCCAACCCAGAAGTCTCTCTCCCTTTTCCCTTTCCCTTTCCCTTGGGGGGGGGGGGGGAGAGGGTTAACAGAGAGCATCTGCCACCTGGTTAATAGCTGGCCCAGCTTTAAACCATGACATCATCTTAATATCAAAACAGTGCTGCAGTATCTCAGACAATAGTGCATGTAAACTACTACCTATTAGGGTCAGAAAGTCTTTGGGGTTTTTCATCTGTTGTCATATAGTAGCAGATTATTTTAACTGGCACCACTACACTCTCTGCAACTGTCTATAGGAAATTCATCCCATAACATCTGTGATAGGACAAATAGAAAACATTTCAATGCCTGGACCTGCATTCTCATCAAGACTAATGATACACTGCGACCTTGGAAAGGGTGAGATTAAAACATTTCTAATAACACCAAGGTAAAAGTAAGTAAAATAAATTGAATTTACATGTTTTTCTGTTTCCTTTTGAAACTGATCTGCAGTGACTGCTTCTTTACTCTTCTTTCAGAACATCAACACACACCACTGCCTCTTGCTCCTTCATCTTCCTTGGCTAATGCTTCCTCCAACCTCTGTGATGAATTCCCTTCTGTTAGCCTAGCATCTCCTAAATGTTCTGTATAGTTATACAGAGAGCTTGGGTTCCTGGAAAGAGGTGATTGTCCATTGCTTCCCCCGCCCCCCTGCCGCCTTTCTCTGGATAAGCATTTCACAGTTCCACCCCTGAAGATCAATTTTAATTTGTGAACCACAGACTTGACAAACACTCTCAAAATTCCCTGCATTTTAGGATTTCACCCCTCTTATGGAGCAGGAGAATGACAGAGTTTGTGAGCTTGCTGAGAAACAATCACCACAGCAGTCCCCAGTATCTTACCCCTCCCTGTTAGTCTTCACTTCGTTATTTCCTCCATTTCTGCAAAGGCAGATTCTGAGTAGTCAGGACATTGCTGTTTTAATTTTTCTAATCAGAAGTCTTTAATAATAAAGACCCACAAGCAAGCCTCCGTGGAATCACTGCCATGGCTCAGCAGAGAACAGAGCTCAAAGCAGCATTTGTTGTGTCAGATATCCACTTATGCAGTCAGCTGTGAAACCACTGCAGTAGCAGGCTAGTTTCTGTGGGTTGCATTCCCAGCTATCCCTTCTTTTTAATTGTGTAGTTTTAATCGTTTCAGCTCAGCCCCAGTAGTTAAGCAGAAGATTCCTACACCAAACAAATACCTCCAAAGGACGACTCATAAGGCAATGCCGCAGCACCATCTGTGGCAGAAAACTGCCTGCGAGAGCACACCCCAACAAAAATTATGGATGGGAGAGGTGTTCAGGTAGACATAAGGGCATGTCTAACAGCAGAAAGGCCACTACAGTGCAGATTCTGGGAACTGCTGTTGCTGTTTTTGCAGTATGTATGTGGAGTGGTATTTTCAGTACCGAAAATGAAATCTGTAACATAGCTTGAAGTCTGTTTGACACACTTTACAAGCTTCAGTTTGCAGCTTACATGTATGAGAAGTTACATTATTTTCTAAAGCTGCATGCAAATCAAGAAAGCTATTGATAGTGAGAAGGGGATATTAATCCAAGTGCTGCGTATATGGGGAACCTTTCAGTTTAGTGCTGATGATTTGAATGCTAAAATGCACAAGGATGAGGAGTGTACAGGAATGGTTTCGAGTCGCATTCACAATCCTTGCCCTCAGTCAGGTACATGTGGCATTTCCTCATGTGTTAAAGGATCTAGCCCCCAATTTGGATATTGCCATGAGCCTTCAAACAGCTGAAAACCTTCTTGAAAAAAGGTGCCAGGATTAAAGAAGTTATCTATTCCAACAGTAGTAAAAACCAGCTGCAGGCCTAAAATTCATTCCACTTCCAATCCTTGGAGACTCCCTATGGAACAGCATAGATTTTTTCATTAAGCAAATGAGAACTTGACTAAGGTTCAGACCATAGCAAGTCCACTTCTAGGCAACCTACTCAACTGAAAACAGAAAGGGGGAGATGATAAGCATACCCTTGTATATTTACTTGGAGATTTATTCAGCATAAATACCTGAGGTTAAAAACATGCCATATTTGATGCCTGCAAATCACTGAACTATGTCCAATTTAATACAACTTTCTCTCTAAGGGAACTGAGTGAACTGTGTAGCTTGTATGTTGGCATAAATATTTATGAGTTGCTAAGAAAGCTAATAGAATCAATAAGAGCGCAACTTTAAAGACTACATCACTCTTGGTAAGTAAGGATCCAATTCTGTTGCCAGCCAAGTCAAGAAAACAGTTTGTCATTGCCTCTCAAAGAGTCAGGACAGGGAACGAAATTGCACAGAGCTACTCTGCAGTCTGTACTGTAGTCTGAAAGGAGCACTCAGTTTAGGAACCGCTTAGAAGCTACCAACAATCATAGAATCATAGAATACTTTGTGTTGGAAGAGACCTTTAAAGGTCATCTAGTCCAACTCCCTCTGCAATGAGCAGGGACATCTTCAACTAGATCAGGTTTCTCAGAGCCCCATCCAGTCTGACCTTGAATATTTCCGGGGGTGGGGCATCTACAACCTCTCTGGGCAACCTGTGCCAGTGTTTCACCACCCTCATTGTAAAAAATTTCTTCCTTGGGTCTAGTCTAAATTTACCCTCTTTAAGTTTAAAGCCCTAAAAGAGGCTTGTCCTCTTACTCCTTGTAAGAATAAGAGGTAAGGGGTAAAACTTAAAGTCTAGATTGCTCCTGAAGTTGGTTTTAGTTTGGTTGCGGGAAGGAAGGTCGTTTTGTTTCTTATGTCAGAAACTCATATAGGCAAGAATAATCGGAAGAAAGATATCTGAATGGATAAATTAAGTCTGTGTCAGAAAAGCGTTAAAGCAAGGATCCTGGTTATATAAAGTAAATGAGACCATAATACTGAGCAAGCACTCTACTTAACAGCACTGAAGGAATATAAGAACAAAACAGGGAAATCAGTTACAAAAATGTGTTTCCCATAGAAATTGCTGTAGTTAGAGGATAACAAGTGATGTACTAAAAAACACACACACAAAGCAGAGGGCGAGTTGTCTTTGAGGTTGTATTGGATTTGCATGGCAAGGTTTTGGTGGCGGGGGGGCTAGAGGGGTGGCTTCTGTGAGAAGCTACTAGAAGATTCCCCCATGTCTGATAGAGCCAATGCCAGCTGGCTCCAAGACAGACCCGCTGCTGGCCAAGGCTGAGCCCATCAGCAATAGTATAGCACCTCTGGGATAACATATTTAAGAAGGGGAAAAAGTTGCTGTGGAACAAGAGCAGCCAGGAGAGAAGAGTAAGAATATGTGAGAGCAACAACCCTGCAGACAGCAAGGTCAGTAAAGAAGGAGGTGGAGGAGATGCTCCAAGCACCAGAGCAGTGATTCCCCTGCAGCCCATGGTGAAGACCATGGTGAGGCAGGCTGTCCCCCTGCAGCCCATGGAGGTCCACCGTGGAGCAGATATCCACCTGCAGCCCACAGAGGACCCCACGTCAGAGCAGGTGGATGCCTAAAGGATGCTGTGACCCTGTGGGAAGCCTGTGCTGGAACAGGCTTCTGGCAGGACCTGTGACCCTGTGGAAAGAGGAGCCCACGCTGGAGCAGGTTTGCTGGCAGGACTTGTGACCCCGTGGGGGACCCACACTGGAGCAGTCTGTTCCTGAAGGACTGCACCCTGTGGAAAGGCTCCACGCTGGAGCAGTTCGTGAAGAACTGCAGCCCATGGGAAGGACCCGCTTTGGAGAATTTCGTGGAGGACTGTCTCCTGTGGCAGAGACTCCACGGTGGAGCAGGGGAAGAGTGTGAGGAGTCCTTCCCCTGAGGAGGAAGGAGTGGCAGAGACAACGTGTGATGAACTGACGACAACCCCCATTCCCCATCCCCCTGCGCTGCTTGGTGGGGAGGAGGTAGAGAAATCGCGAGTGAAATTGAGCCCAAGAAGAAGGGAGGGGTGGGGGGAAGGTGTTTTAAGATTTGTTTTTGTATTTCTCATTACCCTACTCTGATTTGATTGGTAATGAATTAAATTAATTTCCCCGAGTTGAGTCTGTTTTGACTGTGATGGTAATTGGTTAATGATCTCTCCCTGTCCTTATCTTGACCCGTGAGCCTTTTGTTATATTTTCTCTCCCCTGTCCAGCTGAGGAGAGGGAATGGTAGAGCAGCTTTGGCGGGCACCTGAAGTCCAGCCAGAGTTAACCCACAACAGTGTTTAGGGAGACAAGTAAGCCTTACTCCAATAGCAAATAAAATGGTTAAAGTGTAAGAGACTGTCCCCCTTCTGTTGAGTTGGTTCATGAAAAACTGGTAAAAGAGTCAAACCTCCCTTGCTTCAATGAATGAAAATATTCTTAACACCAGCAAGGGATCAGGCCCTGGACATTTCAGCAAAACATATTAGGAAGCATTCAGGCACAACTAAATGACGATGCGCAACCTCATAGTCTGATCTGTTCCTGTGACAGGCCTGGAATAGACTGTTCCAGCATTGGAAAGCTAAGTAAACAGGTAAATGAAGAAAGCTGGTTAACTGGGTAGGGGCAGCAGCTTTCTAGGCTCCCCTGAGAGGAAGGAATTCAAGGGCTTGCTTCTTTGCCAAGTCTTGTTTGCCAAAAAAGATTGGCCCTTTGGCTCCATTCACCAGTACTGATAGAGATGGTGAAATGTTTTCTCTGTCCTTCCTTAGGCAAGCTCAGAGCAATGAAGATTCATCTCTTTAAAAATCTACTCTTTTCATGTCCTTTCTATGAGGCATGTGAATATTATTTTGCTAATGGGTTTTAAATGCATCTCAGTAGGATATTAAATGTGGATCTGCATGGACAACTTTGTGTTCTTGAAATGACAGTTAATCTCTAGTAACCACTCAGACTTCAGTGTCAGGGTCTGTGTGCATGTACATGGATCCCAGCAGTATCTTGGACTTGTCTAATCTAATGGTACTTTTAATTCTTTTGGTCCCTTTTTTTGCTTTTTAATTGTCTTGTTTTGCTTATGGAAACAGACGCATACCATTTTGCTCCCAAATATTTTTGTTTGTTTTATGTGCGGTAAAAAGGTCACTTTTCCTGTTTCCTCTCCCCAACCCCAACACCAAAGAGCTTAGGCAAGAGACATATCTAATCTTCTAGCTCTAATATCAGAGGGAGGCGGGCTCCCGCATATTCTCGAGACCCTCTGGCCAACATCCACAGATTTTAAGTGGCTCCAAAGTGAACAGTCTTCTGACTGATGAGCCGTGCCAGTTGCCATAATTCAGTACCTTACTAAGGTTTTGTGTGGAGAGAGAGGAACATAATTTATGGATAACAGTGGCCAAGATTTTAAAATGAGTAATGATTTCTGAGTGGTCTTGTGGGTAAGAAAACAGCAGATCTTTGAAGGAGTCAATGCTTTTAAAAAAACCCAGCTAACTCTTCAGAAGTCAATAGATACTTTCAAAATTCTAGTTTATATGCCCATTCCCAAGTAGTATAGGCATAACCCTTCTCTAAGGTGGTCCTCTAATCATGGTAGAACTAGTGTCTCTCATAACTGAAGTAGATCTGGAAAGAGGACCATATGTAGAAATTTCTAGCAATAGGATGCTTTGGAGTGATAATACAAATCTCAACCAAATCCCACTTGGGCATACAGATGTACCAGCAGTATAAAGGTTATGGTGTGACATGCCTATCGAGAATGTGACAGCAAAGAAAATGATTTCTCTTCCATTGACCTTTCACATAAGGCTTACCATGATGTTTTAATCTTTGTGCCCCACTAGTAGTCTGTAGCAACAGACTTACTGGAATTTGTCATGAAAAATACTTTAATTAGATAGCATTCACTGTGTTTCGAGATTCTGAATTGGATTGTGTTTGCTAAGATCAAGTCCAGCAAATGGGTGGACTGTGGAAGTTTTATCCTCAAAAATTACATGAATTTACACTTTTTGAAGTTTGGTGTACTAAGACTAGATTAATTTCATTTTTTTGGACCAACACCAAGTATAGATAAGATGAAGTATGGATCTGTATCACAAAAACTTACCCACAACAATGTGAGTATAAGATGTAATATGGTAGTGTCTCCATTTAACCTGTGATGAGGGCTAAACAACAGCTAGTTGTTCTATCACCCAATGATCCCTCCCCAGCCAAGAAAGGGAATTGGGAAAAGGAAGGAGACCTGTGGGTTGAAATGGAAACAGATTTAATAAAATGATAAAAAAAAGAATTAATATTAATACTAATGCTAGTATAAAGTACACAAAGTATAAACTCAGCCCACATAGTGGTCACAAGCTGCACACTTCCAGCAGTGAATACCAGATGTCGGACACTGCAAGCACCACAGCTCCAGCAACAGCACGATGGTCACAACAAATGGGAGAGCAGGCCTTGGCAGCAGAATGATGGGTGAGACCCTCCAGGGATGGTGACCACTGAAGACAGGGCTGTCCCCAGCAAACTTCCAGTTTATAGTGAGCATGAAATTTATGGTACAGAATACTGCCATTGGCCAGCCTGAGTCAGCTGCCCTGGCTTTTGCTCCTCCTAGCTTTACCACCTGGCTAACTTGAAACTGCTAACGGCCTTGACCGCTATGGAAACCCACATACCATGGCTGGCCACGAACTAAAACAGTGTCTTATCAACTTTCTTCCCACCGTATCGGGTGCTGCAGTCTGCTCAGAAGTACAGCTTTCCTGAACACAAAATTGATTCTATGATTCTATCCCAGCTAAACCAGGACAGGTAGGAACCTTGGTCCCCCACACTTCCTAGCCAGAATTACCCAGAGAAAAATCTATTATGGACATGGAATAAGAAGCACCAGGAGACTTAGTTTCTCATGATAACAGGACACATGCCGTAAGAATATCAACAGCCTTGTAAGAATTCTGAACATAGATGATCTGCAAATTATACTAAGTCCATAGCAAAATGATAAACAGCATATTCACAAGATTTTTTGAGTTGCTTTTTTTTCTTTTTTTTTTCTGGTCCTTATAAGCACTTTTAAAGCCAAGAATTTACCTAGATAATTGTCATCTAGCTAGATGTTAAACTGGCCTGCAGGTAGCTGATAAAGTAGCTTTAAAATGTTTAGTTCAGAAGAGGAAGAGACACCAGAGATCTCTCAAAAGATGGACTCCCTTGCCCAGAAGATTCAGGATGTCCTCTAGGGAACATAGGCAAAAGACATTTGCAGAGGATATCTTCAGACTGCACATCCAGAGCTGGACACATCTTGTGATGGGCAAACTCATAGCAGTCACATTAACAGTTTTGCTAAATTGGATAAGAAGAAAACGTACAGGGAGGAGAGGTGATACATGATAAACAAACCTTGCAATGTTTGTTGGAGAGGAGATGTAACTGCAAATGGAGCAATAAGCAGCACTGGAGCCTGCAAAAAGGTTAAAAAGAAAAGAAAAAGAAAAAGAAAAATAAGAAAAGAGGAGGAGAGAAAGGTTAAGAACTATGATAGAGATCTTAACAATAGACAACTTATGCATCTTCATGGCCTGAAGGCAAGTCCATCACTAAGAATTTCCCAGTCTTTCTCCAGAGCAGAGTAGAGCAGGAGTGACACCTCCCCCAAATTCTTATGGGAAATCACTATGGGTCATTGTCATAAGATATATTATTTAATCCCATTCATAAACTGATTGAAGTCTCTCTGAAGGTTGTTGTTCATTGTTCATACCACTCCCACTGCAAAGCTATTCCAGAATCTAATATCCTTCATAAATTATTTTCATAGCTAGCTTACACCTATTGCTCTTATGCCAACATCACCTTCCAGACTATTTCACAGTTTACTCTCCCTGCTGCTTTTTTCCTGCTGAATTTATGGACAGCATACCCATCTCTTATTAATCTCCTTTTAGGCAGTGCTAACTTAATTTTAAGTCTTGCCTGTAAGTCAGAGGCTCCACTCTCCTGACTAGCCTTCTCTCTCTTCTCTAGTTTGTTTGGAATATATTTTCCTTGTGTGCAGTAACAAAACTGATGCAGACTACGTTACAAGGCTCACAGTTGTCCTGTATGTGGCCAGTGGAAATATGTGTCTGGGTACAACTTAATATTGCACCCAAGAGTCGGAATCACTTAATGAGTATATATATAGCTTCTATTTAATAAATGCCTACTCTGTGGCAGAAATTCTTGTTCATGACCTTGTATTATATCCCCTTTTTATCACTTTAAGCTCTTCTAGGTCATTTTAGCTTTTCTCTGTTTTAATCTCCTCTGTATGACAGTAACTTCCAACTTCATATGAGTTCATTAAATATGTATATTATGCACATGCTATATACTTTAAATGGAGATCAGTCCTAGAATTAATCCTTGAAGATCTTTAGTGCTCAGGGAAAGATTATATCTTGGAACTGTAATATGATTATTCACATAATACAAAGCACTGTCAGTAATAGTCTGAATGCCTTTGGGGCTTGGGTGGGAGGGGGGAAGACTGACCCTTTAACATTATATTTAGCACGTACCAGTTATAGGAAATTAATACACAACACAGTGCCCATAAACATATCATAAAGGATGTCTACTCCAGTTATTACAGAGACAAGCTCACATGTCAGAAACTGTCTAGCCCTGTTAGCCTCATACTTCATGCTGACCAGCTAGGCTCAAGTGGAACGGTACACACAGACAGCTATACAGCTTCCAGATGCCTTCTGCTTCCTAGGCAGACTGGGCCTGGTTTGCTTTCTACTGTAAAAGCCATGTACTTTCACCTTCCCACCTTGTTCAAACAAATAGGTCTGTAGTACAACCCCACTGAATTTCTTCATCTTTACTAGGCAGCAGAATTCAGCAACATGCTCAATGCAGAAGCACACAACGGCAGCACACCTGAAGTTTTATTTAGTTTGAGTTTTGACTCCCTGCATGAGATGAGGAACACTTTATTCAGTTTGTTTTCGTAAACTGGTGTAATATAAATGAAATGAAAAATATATTGACTAAGGCTAAAAGGAAAAAGTAGTATATGTTCCTAACAGAGCCCTTGTATTAGTCAAAGATACTTATTTGTTAGCTGAGAAAATTTCCTTTGTTGTTGAGCTGCTACAGTAAGAAGCAGATGGCTGTTTAAATCCCAGAATTCCCACCAGGAAATGTGAACAGATGTCTGTAAGCAGGAATAGAAAAAAGAAACCACTTTCTGTAAGTCTGTACGCTGGGAACAGAGCTTTTTATGAGATTTTATAAAAATCTGTCTGCTTCCAGAAGCCAATAAGACATGTTGTCTTCCCTTATCTTTTCCCCTTCTTCCCCCACACTTTAAAAGCACACATCTGTAACACGGATAGGGTTTTGATAAAGCAGACTAACTTTTAGGAGTGTAGGAATAGTCCCAGTAACCTACCTGGCAACTTTGTGTGTCTGTCTTCCTCAAAATGATAGCTTCTTTTCCAGATTTATTAACTTTACAGGCACAAAATCTGTCATTTACATAAGAGCTGTACTACAAAGCAAGACTCAATGCAAAATGGAGTTCACTTCTGAAGGCCTAGCCATTATAAAAGAGAAGAGATGGAGGTGGACAAGGTTGAATGCTCAGCAGAGGTTTTGCTAACACTGCCTAAATCCTGTGTCTTTTTCAAATATTTTTCTTCCTTCCTTGTTTTTCAGTGTTTTGTATCCAATACACTAGAAAGGAAGACTGCGTACTTTTAATGACATCATTCCACCTCTAACAGTACATAAAATTTAATGCACGAACAGGCAGTGAAAGATTGACAGCTGCCTATAGGCACCATTTATTGTCATGGATGCATAACAAAATTTCAGAGTTTTGAGAGGGGGAAAAAAAGAAAGAAAAAACAGACTTTCTAAGATGACACCCCTTGGAGATTACAGAATATAAAAACAGCTTAAACTCAGTTCTTGTGCCATTAAGGGTTCCTCCCTGATTTTCTCCTACAGTTGACTTTCAGCCCTTGAAACAAAAGCAAGCACGTCTGAGCTTTCTCATGAAGTTGCTGAGAAATAAAGTAGCTTTATTACAGTTAAAGCAACATGAGGAAAACAGTCATATACTCACATCTAAAACAATGGGTTTCCAGCCATCAGAATGTGCTCTTGGGTTTCCTATTAATGTTCAGTAATGGTCAGGAAAGCAAAATGAATGCTAGGTATCATTAGGAAAGGATTAAGTAGTTAAATGGATACCATCATTCTCAAATTGTGCATGATCATGACTGAACACCATATAGAACAGTGGCCTTCCTTGTACCTCCAGAAAGGGTTCAGAGAAGGACAATGATAATGATTTAAAACATGCAATGTCTTCCAAAAGAAGAAACAGAACAAATCAGGACTTTTCAACTGGGAAGAGACAACTGTGGAAGGACCTGATAGAGTCTGTAAAATCTGTCTATAGTCATAGGAAGAGATAGACAGCAATCAGTTGCTCCCTGCCCCTCCCAATATAAGGGCTGCAAGGCATTCAATAAAGCTACCAGTTGCCTAGCTCAGAATAAGCAGAAGGGCTTGATTCTTCACTCAGCATGTAGTTAAGCTATAGAATTTTCCATGGTATGTGGATGTTAAAATTTTACACCAAATGTAAAAAAAAAAAACCAACTGTATAAGTTCATGGATAAATCCATTGAGACATTATAAATGCATAGAACCCCTAAGTTAAAATGCTGCAAAATGTTTGAAGGTTGAGAATACATCTGAGCTTGTTCTGCTCTTGTTCTCTGATATTTTAGCGCTGTCAGGGACAGGATATTGGACCAAACAGATCTTTGGTCCAACTCAGTTTTGTTCTCTGCTATTCTTTGCAGAGGTCCACAGCCTAGACAAATATCTACTGCCACCACAGCTCAACTGTAGAAAAAGTTAAGTACCTCTGTTCTTCCATGCAGTAAGGAACTACAGACACATCCCTTATGCTGTAGAGAGGAAAAGAGAGAGAGAATCAGAGCAATGGTAAATATAAAAGGTGTATGTAAATAATTTAATTTTTGCTAGGAACATTCTGAAGGTTATTAGGCTCCAAATGTATCCTATTGGGACTCATATCTTCAAGACTTATATCTTGTAAGAAAATACACATCTTCCATGTAGCATGCTTGAGAACTTTAGACAGCAACTGCATGCATTCAGAAATAAAAGTAGAAATAGTGAAAACAGAACTATTTCCAAAAGCAGTGCTAGAAATAGCCATCCCATTAGATACCATATCTTTAAATTTTTTTTAATAAAATTGGGACAGATATCGCAAAAAGAACAGGTATCAAGCAAAATCATGTTTCAAAGCAACTAATTTTCTAATAAAATGGCATACAAAGAAGCATTCTCTTTTTACTAAATATTAACCTAACACATCAGCATGTTTGGTGAAGCTGATAATCTGAGTGGAAACCATTGTCATTGGCAAAGACTTAAAAGATTATTATTTCAAGAATTTTAGCTTTGCACCCTTAATTTATGATGAAAAGCTGAAGCTGTGAATCACACAGATCAAGGTTTCTTTGTTTATGATTAAATGCAGATAATGATTGAAAAATTTGTTGTAACAGATGTTTTATTTAAGATGTACTATCAGGTGAGCTGGAAAACCTGTATGAAACATTTCTGTACTCTTAGCTTATGACTCAACTGCATTCATCTCCAGATATTTTATGCTGGCAGGGGCAGTAATTTCTTTCTCCATCAAACTGCTTCTCTAACACTCCATGAGAACTTCCTCATTCTAACTTCTGCCTCCCAGGCAGCCCCTCTGGGTCTCACATTCAATGCTGTCCACAGCAGCAAAGTGGCAAGTCATATTTGTGAAAAAGTTAAAGGACATGGCAGAGCACAAAATGTTTCAAAGAAAGAAATACCAAAATCTAGATTTGGGTAGGGGTTTTTTTTTTGCATTTTAACCACTCTGAGAGACCTTGTTATAGGATATTTAGTGCATAGTGACCAGGTTATTTTAAAAGCACCACTGTAACACGCAGTATCTAGTCCTTCTCCTCCTTTTTTTTCCATAATACAGTGACCATCATGTACAGAACTTCGCATCACTTAAGAAACTGGGCCACTGGCACTAAGTGATTAATTCCTGCCACTACTGTAATATCCTGATGCCCATTGCCCTGAACAGCTAGTTAGTTTGCCATCTGCTTCTGTGTGCGAAAATCATCACCTCATTGATGATCTTATACAGGTTTGTCAAACTGCCTGGAGTTCTGGAGGTATCACCAGAACACAATATTAAAAAGACTGTCAAAAGAGCATTAAATATATGTCATAGAGGTCATATACAAGATACCTTTTTAGCAGGTTTTTTTTTTTTTGTTTAGGTGCCTACAGCATACAGCAAGACAGACTTCAAACAGTAGAATTCAAGACTCGCCTTTTGCATCTAAGACTGGAGTGAACAAGTGTGAGGGGATGACTCTGGCTGGACGTCAGGTGCCCACCGAAGACGCTCTATCACTTCCCTCCTCAGTTGGACAGGGGAGAGAAAATATAATGAAAGGCTCATGGGTCAAGATAAGGACAGGGAGAGATCATTCACCAATTACCATCACAGGCAAAGCAGACTCGACTCGGGGAAATTAATTTAATTCATTACCAATCAAATCAGAGTAGGGTAATGAGAAATACAAAAACAAATCTCAAAACACCTTCCCCCCACCCCTCCCTTCTTCTTGGGCTCAACTTGTGATTTCTCTACCTCCTCCCCACCAAGCAGCACAGGGGGACAGGGAATGCGGGTTGTCGTCAGTTCATCACACATTGTCTCTGCCGCTCCTTCCTCCTCAGGGGGAGGACTCCTCACACTCTTCTCCTGCTCCAGCGTGAAGTCTCTGCCATGGGAGACAGTCCTCCACGAAATTCTCCAAAGCGAGTCCTTCCCATGGGCTGCAGTTCTTCACGAACTGCTCCAGCATGGGTCCCTTCCACAGGGTGCAGTCCTTCAGGAACAGACTGAGCCAGCGTGGATCCTCCATGGTGTCACAAGTCCTGCCAGCAAACCTGCTCCAGCACAGGCTTCCCACAGGGTCACAGCCTCCTTTGGGCACATGCACCTGCTCCAGCGTGGGGTCCTCTGTGGGCTGCAGGTGGATATCTGCTCCACGGTGGACCTCCATGGGCTGCAGGGGGACAGCCTGCCTCACCATGGTCTTTACCACAGGCTGCAGGGGAATCTCTATTCTGGCACCTGGAGCACCTCCTCCTCCTCATTCTTCACTGACCTTGCTGTCTGCAGGGTTGTTTCTCTTACATATTCTCACTCCTCTCCGCTGGCTGCTGTTGTTGCACAGCAATTTTTTTTCCCCTTCTTAAATATGTTATCCCAGAGTCACTACCACCGTCGCTGATGGGCTCGGCCTTGGCCAGTGGCAGGTCCATCTTGGAGATGGCTGACACTGGCTTTATAGGACATGGGGGAAGGTTCTAGCAGCTTCTCACAGAAGCCACCTCTGTAGCTTCCCTGCTACCAAATCTTGCCACACAAGCCCAATACAACACACAATAATGTAAAAAAAAATATCACATTTTGCTTTCTCTTTAAATGAAATTACAGGTGTGCTCACAGCCTCCTGAAGTGTAATGTCTATATAAACAAAGAGCTGTTTCATAAGAGGCAAATGAAGACTTTTTTTGTAATGATATAATGCCAGAGTGAGTTTTTTACCACATAGGTCTGAAGATCTAGGCAAAACAGAACTGAAGCACAAAGCAGAGGAATTCTATGGAGCTATTCCATATGGCTTTAGAACAACCATTTGGGTGCTTTGAGTTTGCTCACGCTCATTTGGATTTGTGTCAGAATTCAAAATCAGAGATAACAGTTTGACGTAAAAGTAGCTTTCTGCATCTTACACAAGTGGAGGTCAGTCACATTCACAGCTCCGGGCCAAAGCTGGAGACAGTAATAACATGTCACCTGCATTGGAAGTAACAGTCTGCCCAGTGCTGGAATATAGTTGTATGTTCTAAATTCAGACAGTGTCTCATTTAAAATACTTTTTGGGCATACTGCAATTCAAGAAATAATGAAAAGTCCACCAACAGCTGCAGCAAGCAGTAAAACAAAGTGAATCAGGGCTGTCCTGGATGGCAACGTTACATTTGATAATGGTTTTCTCACTAATTTGGATCCATACATAGAAAAATACTGGACCACCTAAAAATTAAACTGGAAATTGTCTGTTAGTCAGATTAAGTGCTCTGTTTTTTCTCTTAGATTATGCTCTGCCAGGTATCTGCCACTTGCTACATGTTTTCTGCTTTAAGAGTATTTTCCATCTATGCAATGTTTTGCATATTGGATACAGCACATGAACGACAGGAAAAAATAGGGGGTACCAAAAAAGCTTATGATAGGTTTTGCTCAAGAAGAAATAAAATGTAAAATTAAAGAAGGTGAGGCAAAGAAGTGGAAATGGAACATGGAGTGATCTGCCCATATGTTCTGGCTCATGTATTTCTTTCACTTTTTTCACTTTGAAATCACTCCAGCCACCACAACTACCTAGGCATTAGATAGATACACAATAAATATTACATTTGGTTCTTCTTTAGCTTTACCATTACTTTTCATCCCAATCCTGCACAGCACTATAACACATATATCACCACCCCAATCTCCTATGCCTGAAATCAAAATATAAGCTGGCTATACTTCGACACTGTAGTATGTTAATGTTCTAGTTGCTAAGGTGATGCACTTATCAAGTTAACTCTTGACGAGTAGTTTGCCTAAATAACACGGCAATATGAGTCAGTGCAGAGTGCTGTACAATGACAGCTAGATAACTCCTGGTTTTCAAGTTGAGTCCTCTAAAATTAGTAGAGACATCCCCAAGCTACACTGCATTTTGCAGCACAGCTTATAGATATGTTTGATTTTCTATAGTGCCATCAGAATATAACAACTAAAATACTCCTCCCTACACATCAGAAAACAGAATCTGTTTTTTTCTCCCTCCAAAAGATAGCAAGAAATACAGCATTCTGTACACTGCTTTAAAGGGAGAGAGAAACAGACACGGACATTTGTCTCTATGTTCAATTTCTATCTATTCATAGCTGAAAGATATTAAAGCCTCAGTAATGAACCCACAAATTTGAATTCTCGAGTCAGAATAAAGATTAAGGGATTGATGGAAAACAGCCTTCTTGCCTTCTCCTGCCCCCATCTATCTGTACTTGTATCTCCACTCAGCCAGAAAACATTTCAGTGAACTCCCATCCTTGCAATTTACGAAAAGCATTTAGTGACACTATCATCTTCTTACTTTGTACTTCTCGCCACCTACAAGTGACATTGTGTTTCTCTGATAGGCCATTATGTTGTCTGCTTGAAAGCATGCGTTTGATATAATTCCTTGCAAATGTACTAGAAAAGTCACATTTGTTTCTAGCTTTCTAAAAATATATTTCAGATGTTTAATTTTTTTTTTCTTTTTTAATGATGCTACTTTCAAATGAAAGCAGCTTTCGACCTGTAACTTCAGTTCTGTTCTCCCATATTATGGTTGATCCTTCCTAACACTGAGGAAAGCCACAGGTAAGTCATTTGGTTTCGACACTCTCCCTGCATTGCTGCACAAGCAGCCCAGATTTATGAAAAAAATCCATCCAGCTCTCATTATCCCCAGAGAGAGCTGATTCATTCCCAATGAATGAAGGAAAGCAAGTGCTATGGGTCTGCTTTTGGAGCTGACAGGCTTTCAAGAAGAGCTATTAATGAGAACTGAATGATGAGTAAGGGTGTTCAGAGACAAGCTGGAATAGAACAGTTCAGTTATTCCCTTAAATTGCAAGCAATTATGATTTTTTAAAATTATTTTTCTTAATTATTAGTTGCCATTAAAAATCAAAAGTGAAATCAAAACTCATCTGTGTTCTGGTCACAATAGTTGCACATCTAATCTAAATCTACCCTCTTTCAGTTTAAAACCATCACCTCTTGTCCTATCTCTACATGCCCTTGTAAAAAGCCCCTCTCCAGCTTTCCTGAAGATGAGAAGATGAAGTGAGACTCTTCAGTTGTGTACAGTAGGAGGAGGAGAGGCAAAGAACATCAGTTGTACTAGGAGAGGGCCTAGCTGGCTAAGGAATTACTTTCTTACCGCAAGGACATACAAGAGGTGGAACAGGTTGCCCATTGAGGTTGTGCAGGCTCTATCTTTGGAGGTTTTCAAGATCCACCTTGACAAAGCCCTGATCAACCTGGTCTGACCTCAGAGCTGACCCTTCTGGGGAGCAAGAAGTTGATTAGAGACCTCCAGAGGTCCTTCCAACTCAAATGGTCCTGAGATCCTGTGGAATGCTATTCAGTGAGTACATGCAAACATGGCCACTGCCTGTGTCCGCAGCATTCAGAATTGTCATATTAAAGATAGTAGCGTATATATATCCATTCCCTTTTGTCTATGGACCTCTTGTTCATGAACCTGGCTAAAACCCTTCCCCTTTTCCCCCGCAGATACTGTGCATACGATTTTACAAATGCTAATTTTAGAACAGTTTACAAGTATCCCCCAAGCAGAAAGAAACGAAATTTAAATTATTTTGGGAATTATTTGCCTGCCTCTGATGGTCACAGTAGCAGCTGCACTTTTAATCTCCAATTCTGAAAATATTTATAAAAGCAATTTTACTGACTAAGCAGTCCATCCACTCTTCACTTTTATTAGGATTTCTCATCTGAGTGAAATTACACTTATGTCCGTGTTTGCAAGAGTAGGTAATGAATGTCATGTCTCCAATTTTGTGTGCAAGCCATCAGGGAAAAAAAGTACACAGAAGTCCATTCAGAGAGTTTTTGAATGTAAAAAGGTATTTCCAAATCTCCCATGCAGTCTCACAAGCAGCAAACAAACAAAAAGGATATAGGTCGGAAGACATAACATTGCTGTTTCCAAAGAACTCTTGTCTGCATATAGAGAACTTTGTCGCTTTTTCACATGTCGCACAGAGACAACTGAGCCTCATTTCCTATAACGTGTTCTGAGTTCCAGATTGAAATTATCCTTAAAGTCTTGGACTTTTTATCTGGTGCAACAATTCATAGTACTGTGGGCCAAATGAGCACACCACGGCAGTCAAAGCAGCATATACAATTTGGGTTGTGGGTTTTTTTTTTCCTCCAGTGCAAGGAGAGGATCTAAATCTAACTTTTCAAGCTTTTTGTTCTCTGAAACAGTTTCTTCTCCCTGCATAAACCCTGGTGTTTTCAGTGGAGTCTGGCTAGCAACAAGCACAGGGCCAGCAGGTTATGTCTGCAATAAGGAATAACATCCTGTGCATTTTCAGATAAGACAATTCCAGTCAGTCCTCCATTTTCCTTTTGCTAAAAATTGTAATGAGGTTAATGTTTTGCAGGAAAGAGGTAAACATGTTTGTGAAGAAAAATCTATACGAGATTAGGGTTGGCTCAACTCTGCTCAGAAATGGAGGCAAGTTAATTGTTGCCCCACATCTTCACCATCTCAGTCTTCCCCTTAGACTGAAGGGTTGCAGCGTGGCAAGCAGCCAGTAGCAGGCACTAAATGGGCATGACAGGACCAGAGGAAGAGAGAAGAGCCTCCATACTACTAAGGGCTTGAGCAGCAAGATGGCAACCGCTGTTTCCAAAAGTGAACCAGTTCCATAAAAACATCTCTCCGTGGCAATCACCTCCCTCAGTTCCCCAGAGCTCAGGCACAGACCAAGTATGGAGCATGTCCATAGGTGCCTTGCCACTGCTGGCAGTCTCCTACCCCAGGCAGACTTACTTTGTCAATGCTAGTGCCAGCCCTATAAATGTATTTTACTCTTTTTTTTTCTCCTTTGAATACTGTGTCCCTTGAAAGTTTTTCAGGATGGGATTCCAGAGCTTAAAGGCCCCTTGAAAGAAAAGGAAGAAATCCAGGGTCACTTTCCTGGACTACAATGGTGGATTTCTGTAACTCTTCCCAGCACTGTGCAGCATTTATTTCATCTTCTGGATTTCTTGCACTTTGCTCTGAAATGACAAGAGTTTCTTGATTGGCAAGAGCACTGATCAGCCCAGTAATAATCTGCTTACACGCTTCATTGATGAAACAGAGCTAGGCTATAGCGAGCTTGTGCTGCTCATTGTTACCACACCAATCCCCGTTAGGGATTAGGACGCTTATAGCCGTGATCAAGGTCATGGAAAGGATTTTGGCCTGACCATGCTTTTCCTGCTGACACACTATCAGTGGCAACCATTTCCCTAGTCAGGTTAATGAAACCTCCTTTCATTTGTGTTTTCTCCTTTAAGATGACAACTGCTATAAAAAAAAGATAACCTCTCTGACCTCAGCCATCATTTCTCACTGTGGTTTTTCATCCCTGAATCTGTTAATTGAAACTACACAGTCACAAGAGCAGCACTCTACATAGTTTAGCCCCTAATCATGTGAAACCTGCATCCCAGTGAGGAATTTATCTATAACACTAATTATGACTGACATTGCCTGTTAGGGTGGGAGACAAAAATCACATCACAGTGTAGCTGGAATGGTCTTGCAACCTCTATACAGCTGGCTTAATGTTTCTACACAAATAGCTTGACCTTTAGAAAAGAGAGAGGGGAGGAAAAGCAGGAGATGTTTTGAGCTTTAAATGATTCCCATTTGTAACTCTATGAATGGCACATTTAGTCCAATTTCCAGTCTCTGGCATTTCTAAACTGTCATGTTACCAACAGACAGCAGGCTATAAACTTCCCCCCCAGAGGGAAGGAAGGCAATCAAGTAGGTACCCCAGACAGCAAGTCTGCAGTGCTGCCACGTCAGAAACCCGGCACCTACAAACGGTGCAGCAGCAGTTCCATGGGGTTACAGCACAGGCCTGTTAGCAGCACAGTAAATATGTCGCGCTGGTTCCTTTTGCTGCATCTAGATTGATGATACCTCTGCAAAGTGATTCTAGTGAGGGTATAAAGGCAACGGAGAACTGGGACTCGGTGCCTTTTACCCACTCTGCATTGCTCTTAATTCACACAGGTACTGCAGAAGGCAGCTCCAAGACTAGTATTTCTTCCTGTCATTCTCCAATGTAATAAAAGGGACTGGGAAGAGAAAAAAAGGGAAAGAATCAATGTGGAAAGAAAATGGAGGCCTTGACTGAAAGCCACATGAAAAGTCTGTCACCCTGCAAGTCTCACCTTTTGCCGGCATCACTAGGAGAGACTATTGTTACTCCAGTTCATATGCCGAATTTACAGGGTAGTCACCAATGGTAGTCAGCCATTTTACAACGTAAATAAGTAACACAAGTGGGGAATTTGTTAGAGATTAGTTACTGCTTAGGAATCAGATCTGATTGTTTGCTGCAGATTTGAATTTACTCCTTTTCCACCCATAACTTCTCCCTGATCCAAGAAGTATTGAACATTGACCTACAAGTGGGTTCACACAGAATAAAGACATCTGACTTGGGGGGTGGAAGGGGGAGGAATTAAGTCTGGGCCCTTATATCTTCTTCTAAAACCAAGATACTGTCAACTGGTGTTACCACACAAGAGGATAAATAGGGAAGGACAAGGGTGATAAACATCAAGAAACAAATAAAGACCTCTTATTTCAGGCAGGTGCTTTACAGCTCCTTCAGCTTATTTCCAAGTTTTTCTATAACTTTCAACTCAAATAATACATTGCTTGCTTTGTTTTGTGTAATCTTAGCTTCACTGGTTTCCAGGTAGTAGAACTAGTTGAGGGAACAATTTAAATATATTGAGCAAATCATATAAATTGCATGCCTAAAATGCTATTGAAGCAAAAAAATATGTCATGGATTTGTTAAATTGGGGTTCTTATCAAGCTGAAATGAAAAATTTTATTCTCATGGGTTTTGCCATACTGATTTTAATAAGAGCAGGTTAGGAAATTACATATAGAGATTTTTTCAGTATCTGATTGTGATGACTTTTAGAGAGTAGCATAATAATGACAAAGTTTGCATTCTAGCTCCTGTTTAGCACCTTACAGCACACACAAGCTACAGCAGTGCCCTTATCATGATCTTCAGGACTGGAAGAGATACAAGACTGTCCCACCCAGCAACCAGGAAGATGAATGCTGCATGAAGGTACCTTCTCCATCCAACCATTAAACCTTTCTGCAGAACAACAACAACAAAAAATCCTCCGGAGAGTGCAAAAGAGTAAGCCTTTGGATGGACAGCTCTGTTGAAGATTATTTTAGTGATGCTAGGCAGGTATACACTGTATAATAAGCGTTGATAAGAAAGCTTGCTTTTCGAAATATGTTCACAGTAGCCACTGCTCCTAGAAGCATCCACCATTCTCAACACAACTGTGGGATCTCCTCTTTTATAGCCCCTGACTTCTCATCAGGCATAAACAGGTTCTGAACTCAATCTCACATTCACAACAAAATACTTACTGGCAGGCAGAGTGAAAAATGGAAATTTCTGCAGATTTACAATTTTGTTAGCTACGCAAACATTTTCAGATATTTAACATTTACAGGAGAGGGTGGGACTGTGCACTAAAACTTTAGTTTCACTCTGTACCTGTGGATATGGTTTGTAATCTTGAAATTGCAAACTGTGTGAATATATGCTTTAGCGGGATTGCTGAACATTAAATCTGAGGAATCATGACAGCAGCAGGAGTCTACATTCCTGCGTATAACCTAGCTATGGTATGCTCCATGCATCACATGTGTCTGTAACCAGTGCTAAGATTTCACGGCAAAGCAAATAACTTCAGTCTGATACATTTGGAAACAGCCAGAACTACAGAGAATGGAGGGATTCTGCCTCAAAAGCCCTTGTGAGGACAGGGGTGCCAACAGTAGGGAATGTACTTAAGTTTTGCCAGTTCACCTAGCAGCTGAGTGATGGGAGAATAGGTTAAGTGTGGTGGAGAGGGAATACCTGCACATGCCAAGATGTTTTGCTACACCTCTGGCAGCAGCTTGAATTTTTATCTCTAGTTCTGTAAGGCAAAAACACACTCTCTCTGCCGTCTTGTTGCAGAACAGGTGGTAAACAGTCATCTCTAAGGGAGAAGTATGAAACTTGTATCCATAGATGCTGTTCTGAGGGGAAAGGAGTTATTAAATCAATGGTGAGAGAGACAAGGAGAACTTAGATTTATTGGTCTCGGTTTAGCGACCCTCCTGGGAAACAAGACACTCATTTACGCCCCTAAGAGTAATTAGGAACTTTCTGCAGAAGTTATTACAATAGCTTCAAAATAGTTTTAATAGGGAGAATGGGTAGCATTATCTCTGCATCACTTCTACTAATGGAAGAGCCCCAGAGGCAGAAAAGCTACAGTCTCCCTCCCTGGGCTGTGTGCATGCCAGCCAGGAGCATGGTGCTGCTCCCCGCTGGTGCAGGCTCCTGGAGCACAGTGTGACATACCCTCACTGCTGAGCAAGTGTACCTGTCTCCAGGCCTGGAGAAGCTCCTACAAGATGCCCAGACGGAGATCTTGAAGCATGTAACACAAGAGTGCTGGTACAGTTGGTAACTCTCCCAGGCATAACTGAGAGCCTGGAATAAAATTTCAGTGAGAAAGTGGTACAGAACCCAAAGCAAAACATGGCATAGTACGGACTGTGTGCTGTGTCAGCACTCACTGCCCTCTCTGCAGAAGGAAAGTAGCTTTCGTTGTCACCAGCAAGCCGCATTCAAAGAGGAGAAGCTACAGCAACAATATGTGAGGTGGCAGGTAGTGACCGAAGTAATTATCCTCACAGGAGCTGAAGACCCTAATAACTGTGTACGGAGCATTGTGACTGCAGACACCCAACCCCCATCTGCCTGCCCAGCCAGCCCATGCAGCGTCTGGGTTGTATGAAGAGCTTTAGTTAGTCGCTTATATTCCTTGCCAGATGCAGATGAAATGCCTGCAACATACAAACCATCCAAACAGGCACCTCTGACAAGCTCCAAAGACAGAGACCAGATGCTGGGTACGAACTTGACTGTCATCCTCAAGTGCAACACCCCAGCTGCCCTGTAAAAGAGCAATTCATATGTTTCTGTGTTGTGCTGGGAACAATAGCTCAGTTTCTGTCTTCCACCAGGCTGAGCACCACAGCCAGGAATGATGAGCTGACAAGTACCTGCAAGATGCCTCTCCTGTAACTATCCTGCCTTTTTCCAGCACCACACTACGCTCAAGTCAGTGGCAATAGGAGACTAAACTAAATTCAGGCTTCTTTCCTTCCTGACCCGGCTTTCCTGATCTTAGACATGCAAAATCTGCTCCCTGTTCCTTTGAGGCTGCTGGACGCTTCCAGGAATCAGCGATTCCTCTGACACAGATCTTGCTAGGAAGAGTCCTGGACAAATATAGGGTAAAATCTAGAGACTGGCAAACTACTTTCAGTAAAATATTAAGTGGAAATGTTTACATGTTAGAAGAAGGAATGTTTCAGAGGCTGTGAGGAGCAAACTTTTTTGGGCACAAATTGGCATTAAACAGCTTCTCAGTTGAAATACTACAAATGTGCTCATTTAAAACATATTTTAAAATGCAAGAGAAAGTAGCATTTAAAAAAATAAGCATCAAGGAGAGCTGAAGCATTTGCCCACTACAGAAAAGGCAGGCAAAGGAAAAAAAAAAATGACTGAAATCAGTTAGTAAGCAAAAAATCCAGCAAAAACTGTATAAAACTACAGCCACCTTTTTATAAGGTCTATGATTCTTTAAGACAAAGGGTCATCTTATTTTGATTGCTTTACCCCCACAGTACTCTTTGGCTGCTCAATTTTAGCTAAGGCAATTAGATTTTCTGAATTCATTGTTCTTTCCCCATTGTGGGGGAAGTTTAAACCCCTTAAAATCTTGATAAAGCCTTTTATATGAGAAAGGCAGTCTTATAAGCCTGCTTGAACTTAGGCTCAGCTGAGAGTTTAAATTCAATAAAGGATTATTTGGAATTTGTACTAAAGACAAAAGGAAGCAAGGCTTTCAGAGAAAGTAAGTTCAGAAGTTCACACTTTAAGAAAATCAGAGGTAGTATATATGTGCAGGGGTAAAATCAGTCTCTAGGAGACTAATTTAAAAAAAAGAATTATAGGAGACTCTAGGAGACTGATGTTAAAAAAGCTCCAGGAGACTAATTTTTAAAAGACCCTAATCTTTAAACAAAAGGGGACACACATACAGATATGGAGTAGAACTTTTTAAAAAAAGGTTCAGAGTAAAATGTTCCTGGTACCTCTATCAAAAAGCAAAACTAAAAATGAAGGAGTAACTACACAGTCATTCAATGGGGAAGGACTAATTGGAGGGAACAGAGGGAATGCTCACTAAACAGCAGGTATCCATCTATTTGGCTAAAGCATCACAGTGTGCCAGAAGCATAGCTAGTACACTTTGTATTGTAGTTTCTTTTTGCCTTTTACTTCAGATGATTTTCCTCAAAACTGGTATAGAAGAGAGGGTTTTTTCCTTCTCTAGTGGTCCTGGAAGACTTTAATCCATCTGACTGGTATCAGCTAACTCCACAAAAGAAAAGATAAACACCCAAGACTCTGAAAATGCACTCCTTTGGAAATAAGCCTCTCTCAGCACATTGTTAGCCTCATCCAAACTCTCTTCTGTAGGAAAAGTCACACATACCAGAATTTAGGCATGCAGGGACCATGCTCAGACCAAAGAGCTTTACGCTAGCATAAAGTGCTATGTATACTTGGGATGTGTTGGGAACAATAGCCACAGCGGGTGGCAGAAAAATACCTCAATGGAAGTGACAGAAGATACTAATTACTTTCAGTTTAAAGCTGAAAATACACAAATTTGCATAGTGTTACACATCACGAGTCAACTCATCCATGTCATTAGTCCTTCCACTGACTTCAAAGCAGAATAAATATTTTTCATGGAGAAGCATACTTTCATTAGTGCCATAGTGACAGGGCCTAATCCCTCCTTCCCCCTCCCATCCTGCCATTTCCATTCCCCACTGAACAGCAAACTAAATCTAAAATCGGCTTTCCCTTTCTCTTGCACAGGTGCCCAAGAAAGGCCTCAAAGAATAGCTGTTTAGGAAACAGCAGGAGAGAGCAGCTTTTGAAAACATGGAAGAACCCTACTGTGAGTGTCTTTCTTGATGGATCAAGAGCTGTATTTATTATAAAGAAATTAAAATAATCCTGCAAAAAAAAATGCCCATTTTCAGTACCTCACCTCTTGGTCACACGTGGAACTTAAATAACTGTGTGTATGCTACAGTATAATTAACAACTCCTTTACACATACTACACAACTTCTGCATGTATCTTAGAGAATCAATTCAAGGATAAAGTCTTCCCTGCAGCGTTCAAAACTTAGTGGCTCAAAAAAGCAAGTTTTGAGCAAACCAGTAATTTGGTATCTGCATGCGTTCATATATGAGGCCACTTAAAATCATTTTATTAAGCTTGGCAGACAGCAAGATTGGTTCCTGAATCAGATTTCCCTCTTTTCTTCTCACTTTAGCCCATTAGGAAATAAATTTTTCTTCTCAGACAATAGGGAGGAAGAGGGAAGAGAAACATAAAAGCAACAGTCTCATACTTCTTCCAAAGTACTCAGAAGAATGGGGCCTGGGGTGCAGGAAAATAGCCTGTTAAGGTTGTCCAAAGCAACAACAACAAAAAAATCTTTCCCATCCATACATACAAATACTGTGTTTAACAATTGAAACAACTTCCTGGTAGTTCTGGCCTCAGCTGGCATTTACTAGAAGCCAGTTATTTCTCTTTTATTTAAAGTTTATCTTTTGGAGGCAGGCTAGTTCAGTTCCAGTGTCACCACCTCTGCTTCTACAAAATGCTGAAGATTATTTTATGTGAAAAGCTTACTGCATTGAAATGACACTCCATGTCATTTCATAAGCAAACAAGAGAAATAAGGAGTGGAGACAGTGTGGAAAGGAAAAAATTTGTATTTACAGAAAACAGACAACATAACCTTGCTTGTACATGCACTTCAGGTTTGATAGCAGTTTCTCATGGAACTGTATTTGGATGTATTTCAGGCTTGAAATTACATTTTAGCTATTTACTTCATATAGCTATAACATACCCTAAGAAGGTAATTAAATATTAATGAATAGAAATGGCTATTCCAGCACTCAGGCTCCCCCTCTTAATTCTTACCGCAAGACCTTTTAGGCAGATTTCTATATAATTTAGCCAATCAATACCTCAGACTGGCAAACAAATTTGATAAAGAAACATTGCTGAGCGAATGTTAGGCAGAAAGTAGTTTGACAGGAAATGTGTTTGTAGATTAGATCAGGTACAAGGGGACATGTAGAGATTTGAAAGAGCCAGTATTCGGGCTTGAGACAGGGTACTTTGGACCATATATTTAGTTGTGCTTTTGCTTGGACCCAAGATAGAACGTTACGTGTCAAGTTTGGAAAAATTCACTTAGCTTTTAATAATATTTCTCTTTTTCCTCATAAATTTCTTGAAATACAGGCATCTACATATGTGTTTTACCAAATCTGCCACTTAAGTTTACTCACAGATCAGTTAAAGGTTTATCATCTTTTTTTGCTGACAGTTGCATCAATAGAGCAATTGCACATAGACAGGATTATACTGGCCTTATTTATTTCACTTTTCCAAATACAATAAGTTATCATGGTATAACTGTGGCTACAGTGTGGGACAAATGAGGGAAGATTACAGTTAAAGGCTCGCAGCTTTAAGTAGGGTATTACTTCTTTTGAGAGTAGGTAAAGTTTTAGGATATTTCCAAGCTGTATCAGCTAACCGTATGAGCTACATGAGTTAATATTTCTATCATTTACCAACATTTCTAAGTATTAGGCCAAGAAGGTATTATGAATACTTCTATTTAGCTCTTGAAAGACTGTTGCATTTTTAGTAACAGAACAGGTATTAATACATGAATGATATTGCTTTAATACATATCACAATGTAACCTGCTGTTAAAAGTTTAGTTCTCCTTTTTCCCTCCTCCCCAGCTTAAAAAGAAAAGGAAGAGAAAAAAAAATCCTATACTGGCATTTGTCTCACTGAGGAAAGTATAATAAAGTTACACTCTCCTTTATATATAAAGATTTTAGCTAGGGCTAGAAATGTTCCAGGCCAGCTCTGACAGATGTGGTAAACACAATTTCAGACTTCATATGAAGAGAAAATGCAGAATAATATGTTCTTAAAAAATAATGCAAAAGAATGGGGACATAAAGGACTGAACTGAACACTGAAGGAATAATTCATCTGTTTAGTGCCAGACCATCAGATAATTTTGACTATTTGCAGTCATATTTTTAAAGGTTGTGGGGTGGGTTTTTTTAGCAAGTTCACCTTTGTGCTGTCTTTCTTCTGTTTTTCTAGTCCAATAAAAACGACAAAATTGTTCATAAGTGCTATGCAGCAGGAATATGTAGTAGACATGCAAGTTCCTGCAGCCAGATCGTGTCTAACTCATCTCAATAGCTGATGGCATTTATGTAGAAGGAGCCACATGGGAGAATCTTCTCCACCTCCATTTACTTTGGGTAGTGCTTTACAAGAACACAGTTCAGGAAAATAGCTCATCCTCTGCAAGAAGCCTCTTCATGGTGGAAAATGCAGCAGCACACACTGAACAGCAGCAGATGAGGAAATAAGATCCAGAGAATACCTGTTTTCATGGTTTATCTTCTGCTACCTCTTTTCTGCTTGGAATAGGGCAAAGACATGTCTTACTTTTACAGCTACCTGACTTAGTGGAGCTTGGTGCAAATTTAACTATAGATTTCATATTAATTCATACCACACCATATTCATAATTCATATATAATTACAATAAAGACATGAATTATAATATACAGATTAATATGTCTTATATATTCTAATAATTCATACCATGATTCATATCATAACCATAGATTTCATATTAACTTCATATTAATTCAAACCTGAATATTTATACCCGGGACTTTTAATTAAAAAATACTATTCTGAGAACCCAGATACCCAGCATATGTTTAGGTACTTAATTCCTATTGAATTCAGTGGTGTGAGATTTAAGCATTTTCATATTTCAGGGACTCTGGACAACAGTCATCACCCAATGAATGTCTACAGACTTCAGGGAGGGTGGATATAAAGAAAACAAATACTCAGGAGGTCTGTCTGTAGGAGATACGGTTTCCAAAATCATCAGGCATGGAGAAAGATTTGTTAGTCTGGATAATGATCATACTATATCTAAAATGTCACACAATTAGCTGCCCACAATTCATAAGCTAAGAAGTGATTCTTTTCTTCTAACACCATCCCACATTTCACTGCTGTTCAAAGTTGATAGATAACTCTGTTCTCTGTATTTACTATGGGTTTGCTGTCCTAGGTAATCTGCCAGGGACCTGGCACACAGGAATTCTCTCCTTTGCATGACTCGGTGACCTACCGATGCGCTACTTTTGCAACAATTACAAAGGCATTTACATTCATACACACTTTCCTACAGAGCAGAGCATATCCAACGATGCAGGATCCAGAGGGTGGAACCTGTGGGAGACAAGGGAGTGTCAGCTTGCTTCACCGAGGTACACCAATTCCCCATGCCAATAATTTCCAAGATTAGTTGCAAGCACAAAAGTGACAAATGTACACACTTGCAGCCATAGAAAAGCTCAATTATTTCCCAGAATTCATCTAACTGCATAATAATAAGTTTCCACCGGGTGATATTTCAAAACAATCATGTCAACAGGGAGACTTAATTCCCTTTGTGCACTGAGCAGCTTCAAGACTCTGAGAGGGGAACATATAAGAAGTCTCATTTTTAGCCATGCAGATCAGCTGTTCTGATCACAGGAGCAGAGTGGTGTTTTACAGCTTTCAGGTCAGTCAGTGAAGCATGACCTCTTTCACCTAAATTCACAGTAGGATTCAGAATCCAAACATGTTTGGTGTTCTCCAGTGGCTGACCATCAGCCGTTATAGCAGCATTGATACTTGGGCTTTCTATACTGTCTGCAGATCAGATACCAAGAATGCAGTACAGAGCAGGTAGCCCAGAAAGCAGAGGCTCTCATATACCTGAGAGGCAATGTTGGAGACTGTACCTTGACCCTAGCTACCACCCAGGAGGTACCTAGAAGAAAGGTACCACTTGTACTAGTGGTAAGATAGAGGAAAAATTAAAAAAAAAACTACGCAGAATTTGAGTGCTCAAATTCTTTTGGGGAAGAAAAAAAAAGGGACTTACTCAATATATCCCTGTGCAATGAACTAGCAGGGAAAGGCAACCAAGGCCAAGTTCTTTGCCTCAGAAGAGGTAACAAAGGGCAGTTTCAACACTGTCTAGGTGCTTTTGCTACCTAGCCATGAGCAGCACTCCTTACATCAGGCTAAGCAGGTAAGACCTGTGCTGCAACTCTTATTATTCATCTGAGTGCCCTAAGCGTGGAGGTAAATTTTCACTGTCTTGTGGCCAAAATTAATATTAGTAAATTCCAAGTCTTGTTTTCCCATAAATATCCTATTTCCTGCAAATTAGTGCGCCTTCATGCTAGTTGGAAGCTTCAAATGCTTTCTGGCAGAGGAGAAAATTTAACCTAGATCTTTCCATATTCTAGGTCTGTGCTCTAACTGCTTCTTTCCAGTTTAGGATCAGGCCATCTCTGGTCCTGGTCCACTGAAGCACTTCATATTAAGTGACTTTACCCATGTGCTATTTTCACTTTGCTTCTGATGCTCCCCTCAAACCTGGAAACTCTTAAGCAAATACTGCTTATTTTATTAGTATTACACAACTAACAAGTCTGATTCAATACCAGAACTTCTCTAGCAGAGGACAGCAGAGCGAGAGGGAAGCTTTACCCTGAAGACAGGCAAATTAAACCGCTATCTCCATTGTACAGACTAAGCAGCAGAGGGGGGAGATTAGGCAAGTTGCCAGAAGCCTCAAAAGAAAACATTTGTGGTAGCATAAGGAGCCGAGATGCCATGAACCCTATTCAGATCTGCAGACCGTTGGTTTTCTTTAGCCTTATAACTCACCCTGCGACAGGGAAAGCTTTACTGCCACGAGCCTGGAAGGCAGGTTGTTTCTCACGTTTTTATCAACTTTGTGAGTAGTTTTGTTCACCTGCCTAGTGACATTTCCCACTGCTGTTGCTTGCAAGGGTCTCACGCTGCATCAGGGGAGAAAAGATTGCAGTTTGCAAAGCCAGGAAATAAGAAACTTAAGGAATCATCAGAAGACCTGACAGGCAGGCAAAGCATCCTACACCACTTCAACTCATCCCTTAATCAATTGAATTGCTTTCTAGCTGATTGGGCCCCTTAGGCTTTCAAATCCCAATGTACAGACCAAGTATTAAAAAACTACCTTTTGGTCTGCATTTGTAACTGTAGGATTCAAGGTCAATTCCAAGTATGAAATCTTCACACAAATCCTCAAGATGATGGCAAAAAAAGCTAGGAAGAAAATTAACCTCAGATGAAAGCTAGTAATAGTCTTGACTTCTGACTCCTGATGCTCTCCACAAAGTGAAAGAGGGTTATTATTCCCTCCCAGCCCCTTAAAAGAGGAAATCCCAGGCAAAAGCAAAAAAATAAGAAATGGATTTTTCTGAGGCAATGCTGCCACCTATTGTCACTGCCATGGTTTGCTCATTTTTTAATTAAGCCTCATTTTACAGCCCATCAAATGCCTGGTCAAAAGCAATACCCTTCCCTTCTCCCTCAATCCAGAACTGTTTGAATTAACCCCAGCTCTCGTCTTCTGCTGCAGGTACATCCCCCAGATACAATTCAGAATTTTATTACTGGCCTTTAGGGCTACAATGGACAAAACAGATTTAATCGAGAGCCAGCTCACCTCCCAGTCCACATTCTGCAACAGACTCCTTTTCAATTTAGTTACTCTTGCCCTTTCCAATTTCTAGTTTTCACAGTGGACAAATAACAGCTTCCTCTTACAATCAAACTTCAATGGTTTTGCTAATTTTCTTGTACATATTCACACACACATTTTATGCTCAGATCGTAAGTACTAGGATATGCCCAGAAAATACCAAAGGGCACCACATGGGTCCATATATAGCCCCTCTCAGTAAAACTGTGTATCATGGCTGCCCCCATAGACTGACTTCATTAGCAAAGTTGACAAGGCGGCTCTTGCAACCAACTACTAGCTCCCAAGACAGCCCTTTAGCTTTGCCCCTACTGAAGGCTTCTGCTGAAAAAGCCCAAAGAAAGAAACTTTCAAAATCACCTAGCAGGTAGGTGATATGAGATCAAGAATCATTTCTCAGACTTTCATCTGAAGACACAATCTCCAGGGTGTCTGATGACCCTCAAAATGGCTATTTCTTTGGTAATGCTGGACTGCTGCAGAGGGAGCCTACCAGCACCACCTGCCACTATGCTTCCAAGCACAGCAGAGCATGCTCTGAATATATGAATGCCTTTGCACTTTGGTGACTCTTTATCTTTTGCCATCCTGGGAAAAAAATTCAATGGCAAAGACTAGTCTTGGTGTTGAAATCAAGTATGTGTGCATGTGTTCATGTATCTGTATCATGACGAAAACAAAAGGCAGGACCTTTGAGCATCTTACTCTGAGATATAATTGGAAATAACATGTATGTCACTAAAGGCTACTAGTATGGCCACAAGTGAATGAATGACATAACTCTCAAAGGCATATTTCTGCTATGCAGACATGTGTGCATCAACTTAAATTTATACATGAGTAGTTCCAAGTTAAAGTGAATATATTAATATGGCTATGTGTAAGCACTGAATAGGTGAAAAACGGTGAAGGATCAGGTGCTTAAGACAATTTCTGGAACTGTTTCTTGCTTTCTTCAGTTACTTTTGGTGCCTGGGTTATTGTACAGAGAATGGTGCTTAGAGATGATCAAAAAAGTCACAAAATAAGTTCAGATACAAATGCAAACATTTCCATATTAAAAGTCAGTTTAACATAATTGCTGCCACAACTAGAAGAACCAAGCAGCAAATCTCATCACTAAGCCAGAATTTTCCCTTACAGAGGTAAAATGTTCCTTGCTCTAGCATTAGAAACCTTGCAGAATCATTTTTACCTTTGCAACATTTCACATGTAGAAAAATCTCTCTAATGCAAGAATGAATAATTCCAGCCTTTGATATCAAAGAAGTTGAACTGAAAGAACATGCATATTTTGAAGGGAAAAGAAGGAAAGCTTACTCATTGATTTTCTTTTTAAAATTGTGGATCTCTCTGGAGATCAAGTTGCTAGGTTTAGCACCAGAAATTGTGCCAGAACAGCCAAAGAAGGCAGAATGCATTTACTTTTTAAGTGGTTCTATAGTACATCACAACTTCCAAGTACCCCTGGGGAAGGAGAGCAGCAATGAGCAAGGCCATAATCCCTTCCTTGGGGTGGCCCAGTGGGTCTCTGGTGTCCTTCTTCAACCTGCTGTGGTCAGAGTTCCACAGATGCTCTAGGTTCATGTAGAGGGGGGAAGGCCTAGGTGCTTCTGCCTTCTATCACACTTCAAGGATTAAGATGATTTTAAAAATTATTTTTTGCTTGAGCCATTCTTGGCTGCTTACAGACAAGGTGATGATTACTCCTCTGGCTGGATCTGGCCCCATCTTTTCCTTGACGGTGTCTCGCCTCCCACCTTCAGGCCCTGTTTGCCCATGTATGTATGCACACCCCCCCGACAATTTGAACACGAGCTGTGGCTACAGGATGCACTCCCTAGAGACCCTTGTGTGACACAAGGGTCTTAAGTGTTATGCTTCCCCTCTTATTAAAAAAGAGAATCTGTTTGCTTTATAGACTTTAATTCTTTCACAAGTATACTAACAATTTCACTCCACAGCAAATTTGCTAGAAGCAGTGATTACAACAGCAGTTTTGAAGGGTGCAATCACTTCTCGCAAGTTGTTTCTCTAATGTGTTTTAAGGAAGGAAAAGTTCAGCACCAAAGGAAGTTCTTGGCAAGAGGGGATCATTCAAGCATGAAAACTCATTTGAAAAATAATTACTTCAAGTCAAGTCAGTCCTATATATTCACCAGAAGTTGTTAAATCCTCCAAGTTAACAAAATAACAAATGAACAAACAAATCAGGTGGGAGAGAGGGCAATAAAAATGGAAGTTTTTTAACAAAGACCAAATATCAAGGTCTGGTAGGGAGCTGTTTCTGCACAACTGGATGTAACGATATTGTGATATGGGATCTGGGGAATATTTTGTTCAGGTTTTGTGAGCCTGTTAATGACTAACTATACTCTAACAAGGAACTCACCAGATCAACAAGATATGTACACAGAGCAGCCCTGTGCTGTATATATTCATTGGCAGGGGAAAATCGTCTGGCTCCATGTCCTTACTTTTTTTGGATTACTTTTTTTAATGGGAAAAGATACTGAAATTTAGAAAATTTTTGTGGCAGATATCAGGCTGAATCTTGGTGGGTTTAAGCAACCTTTATCGCACAGAAAAAAACATTTGATACGAGCAGAATGCAGCATATGGTTGAATTGTAAAGTCTCTATAAGCATGAACCCCTTGGGGAGAGTTTTTTTCTTCATTATAATCAATTTTGTTTATTTCTTCTCCCTGTAATTCCCAAATTCGTGCCCTTCAATATGGCTGAGCTACCAGGGGTAGCATCAAATGCACAGCCCTGGCAAATAAACAGGGCCCTGTGGGATGGAGGGGTACAGGGCTGTGAAGAAGTCAGGAAGCTGACTGGACCCAGGACGACCTTGTCCTCCCTGCCAGGGCCCATGCCCGTCACTGAACACTTGGAGCAAGCACAGTCGGGGTCACTTCTCTGTAGCTGGCAATAACTAGAATACCAACAGGAGACCTGTTTTCATTGTATTTTTCTCTTAACCTCTCTTCAGTGATTTAATTGTCCCTTTTTATATTGGCGGTTTAGGATTTGCTACAATTCCCTCCCACACCTCACAACGTACTTTTCCTAATTATTCCTTCCATTTACCTTGTTTTTCTAGCTTTTCCCACCACATGAGACCAAATTCCTCTGCTGCCCTCCTGTTTAATGTGAGTTCAACAAGCCATATAAGTATATACTTATATACTCAAGTAAAGTCATTAACTTCTAACAGGCTAACTAATATCAAGCACAGTCTCATGTCATTTACTGGGCAGGGGCTAGTTTTTATGGAGCACTGACCCGCAGGTTCTCATTTCATAATCTTCTTTCCGTCCCACCAGGATGACAGGGAGCTAGCAATAGTACATGCGCATATTCTGTGCTACAGGTAACACAGAGGACTGATATTCACTGCCTGCCATTGCCTTTATCTCAGACTAAGGAGTTTTTATCTCAGAACTCAGGTAGCCCTATGAAAAACTGAGTGAAAATAAATTGCATCTGATGAATCATATTGTCACCACAACCTCCAAATGCAGGCCATGGAAACTAATGCTGTTTTAATATTTATAAATGCCCTCTTGTGGAGATTCTAATATTAGATTTTCTTATTTTAGAACTTAGCCCAGAATCTGCTGCTCTCAGAGGGATGCTTTTTTTTTTTTTCCTAGAGACCCAGTCAATAAACTTCCCCACAGCAGCAATTCCTGGCTTTAGCTCACACATGCTTGGGAACATCTTGTCCCTCGGGTAATGTAAAAGGGAAGAGATGGGGACACCACTGCTGACGGATTGTGGGTTTGGGAAGACCAAGTGGCATAACAGCCAATTATTCCCCATCTGTGGTGCATGGACTCAAGGGGTTTAAGCCACCCAAGCCTGCCTGGCCAGTCCTTAAACTGTGCATCTTCTGAAAAAGAAACAGAAAAGTCTGCTGGGTTGCTAGCCTACCTCAGATTCACTGCCTTTCCATAGAGTAAACTGGAATTAAAGTCAAGTGTACAAATCATACCGTAGTCAGATATGACTGAAATGTCCTTATCACAAATTTAGGTTTCTCTCTGCAAGGTCCTATGGGGTAAAAGGGATTTCTTGTGTTTCAGGGCATATTATGTCATACAATCCTCTTCCTAAATATCCCTCAAAAGCTTAAGGAGGCATTTCACAAATCCCAATTCAGACAGGACACCTTGGAGGCCACCAGCTGTACCCAGTTCCCACTGACTTCACAATGCAGGCTCACCTACAGTGGCACTAGAACCCCAGCACAGGGGTCACAATCACAGCAAAGAGACACAGAGGCAGCAGCGGCTCCTGGCTTACATGTCCCCTGCCCTGGTTGAGGTGAGCCACAGCAGCCAGACCCCAGGCTGGGCAGGAGCCACCAGAGGTACCACAAGCAGCTGCTGCTTCTCCTGCAGACAGACCTCAAAAGAGGCTGCTCTGCCTCTGGAAATTCACCATCCAAAAAGGGCTTCCTTCCAGTGTCCCCTAGGATTTTCCTATCAATATTTCCAGTGATAGAGACTCTGCCAACTTGCATTTGGGTTTTTCCCCCGCTTTTCCACCAGCAGTGTAAGAGATTGAGCTATAACACCACTATGAGCTCTTTAGATTTGATTATTTCATCTTAGACTTTCAAATTTTGCAGTTTTGGGTGCCTTGAATGATACCCAACATAATGCAAGTATGTATATATACAAAAAAGCATTATGCTAAAATTGAAAATACATAAAGAGAAAACAGTAAGTGTTGCAATCTTCCACTGCAAATCTACCTTTACTGCATAATGGGAATTTTTACAATTGAAAACCATTGATAAGAGGTCAGAAATGCAAGTTGATACAGTACTTTGTATTAGCTGAAGACTCACTCATGATTTCAAAGCTTTTTTCAGAAAAAGTGACAGAAAATTACTTTCCTACCGTTTTCTGAGAAATGACATCACCCCTCCATATTCTTCAATGAGAACCTAAGAGTCTTCATTCTGTTCTTTAACTAATTTAACTTATAAAAAGTGTTTCTATTCTTGATAACCACGTTAACCGTGACTGGCTTCTCTTGAGTAAATTGGCTGTGCCTAATAAAGTTAAGAAAGAGAGGGTATTTTTTGAAAAAATCCATATGTCAAATGTTAGTTATACTTCAGTTTTAATTTGCCATTATAGTTTTCAGCTTTTCTTGCTCAATTTGAAAAAGTAAATTCCTAACCAAAAGAACACCCACGTCCCCAATGTCCTCTTGACTTATTCACAACACCTGGCCCCAAGATGATCTTCTGTAAATCCTCAGCAATAGACTGTCAGCATCTGGGAGCCATGGCTGCAGCCCAATGTACATATACTACATTAGTGCTCTTTCTTGTTTTTCGAAGGCACATCCCATCTTTGCATCCAGAGCCAGAGATATGATGCTACAAGGCATCACTCTAAAGATGCCTGAGCTGCTACTGCCATCTGCCTTTTTCTTTTCCACTGGGGGTTTCTTGTTCTTCTGAGTTCTTGATAGATCAGCTTCCATCGGTAGATGATTTTAATGACTGCATCCACTACTCCATTAAAGTGTAAAATACGTTTGAGATGTTTCCAAAATTAATTTTTAAATATTTTAAAGTGAGCTTTAAAGTCTGGATCTGTAATAGGCTGCAATTTCCTCAGATTTCAAGTGTATGGAAATACAGGATGGTAGTTTGTCCACATAAAGAGACAAACAACTATGGAATCTACTGAAAAGCTCAGATCCCATCTAAGTACTTTGGAATTAAGGAGTTTTCATCAATTTCAGTGATGAATACTCATGATATATTTGCAGATAAACTTTTTTAATTAATAGTAATCAAAGTGTAAGTTTCTAAGTCCTAAGGAGTCTTAAAGAACTCCTCAAAATAAATTTAATTGCAATATATATCTGACATTTATGACGTCTTTTCACATATGTTTCTGGATATATCCCACCTAAAAATTCACAAAATATTTTCTTGCTAAATGATGTACTGGCTTTATCTATTCATTTACTCATTTTGATTATTCATTAATTTCTCAGTGATATTTTAAATGAAAATAAGGGACACCTTGATTTTTTTTAAAGGTTCCCCAATTTCAGTCCTGTGGATTTGTCCGTTACGCTATTTAAATAATAAAATTACATTCACTTCAGTTATGGCTATGGTTTTATTGTACCTCATTTTCAGCTGCAAACGCGGTGCTGCAGGTGGCATCCTCCACCTAGTAAAGAAATCAGTCACCTTCAGCACAATGATGCCTTGCTGTTTCCCTTTCTTCCCAGCACAGTATCTGCACAAAGCCTGTATTTAATTCATCAACTAGCAAATAAAGACACTTATCTAAAAAAGAAGAATTTATTACAGCCTTCTCTCATGCGGTGTTACTCTGCACACTTCACTGAGCTGAATTAACGTGTATGAAATACTGCCTGTGGTGTTGTACACTTGTTTTCACCAGGTTAAAAAAGCTGTAGCTTCCGTACTTGGAGTTGAAGCTTTGGGAGCACCTAAATCTTCATATACATATCCAGATTTTTAAAATATTTCTCCATATGTGTGGAGGGCAAAGGCACTAGCCGTTTAAATAAGGAGGCTACTTGGCAGGCCCCGTGGGCAGGCAGACTACTGCATCGTACGGTACTCACGTGAGGATGTAGCAGCTTCCCAGTACCCCCTTTGCATGCGGACTTCCCATGTTTGCTGAGCTCCAGAAAAGAGCATCTGCTTCCTTATATTTTATTTTCCATTTTGTGTCTACTTTAGCTATTATATTGTAATAACTTCAGTGGAGGCACTCTCATACATATTTGGAAAAAGCCTTACACCAGTGGGACCCTATTCCTCACTGATATCTAGGCATTGTTATGAAACTAAGCATGAAAAGCTTATCAATAACAACATGATTGGGAAAGATGTTTCCATAACTTTGCTTTTTTACTATGGTCAATGAAATAAATAGCTAATTCATAATGAGCTGAGTCCATCTGAGGCTCTAATTTATCATTCTATAGGTAAAACGAAATCTGAGGAAATCAAAATCCAGATAAAAGAATGAGAGGTTGCATTCTGATAACCTGTGATTCAGAGAACAGCAGGGTCTACGGAAATCACATAGAAAATAAGCACTAAGTGTATTTATATGGATAAAACACCTCCAGGAATCACAGCTATCAGATGACACAAACTCAGACACTGAATAAGAACCTTCAATGGGAATGAAGAAGTTTATAAGCTACACCCACAGGTATGGAGTCCCTTTTCTCTTTCCGAAAGATGCACATTTCCATGAAAAGCAGCTATACCATTAACAATACATAGCAGCAAATACATTCAAGGGAAAGGATGTGAAGGCTTTTGCAGCTACTGATTTGATATGATGAAAAGGTTATCAAACAGGTAACCTGAGCTAGACACAGTAAGAGGCATGACAATGAGAAACTCCCCCTCCCTATTTTAAATGAAGCATTTATTTTTTTGCAGATCAATCTCAAATTAAGTTTAGGAACAAAGCAGCAAGTTAGCCTATGTAGTATTATGGCTGTTAAAGACATAACAGCCAAGTATATCCATGCTTTTGTATCCTGTGAGTGAATTTTTAAGGCCATCACCTTTATTCCAGCCTTATAATATGAACTATATGGAAAGCATAACATTAAGATAAAGTCACTAACATGCTTAAATTTCACATCTTAGTGAGAAACCAGTACTAAGAAAATGTAAGGGAGCTGATCTCCCTGAATTTACAGAAACATAGCAATGAAGGTGGCGGTGAGGGAAGAATCACCCAGATTACAGATACAGCTTAATCATGACAGCTCTAACCAACTGCCTTGAGCACCCACAGTCCATGCAAATTCATCTAGTTTTTCCATATTTCCCTGCTGAAGCCTTATCACCCAGACCTTTTCTATGACCAGTCCAGCTCACACACCCCAAATCCTCAGGCAGAAGCAGCCAGAGCATTAAAAGCAACAAATTTTTTACTCTAAAGAATTTCAGGAGAAGCTCTGTTACCTCAGCAGCTGGTAGGGCTATAGAGCTGACCAGTACTCTTAAGCCCATGGAGACATCCTACATGCTTTCCCAAAGCACCTGACAGGAAGCTTTCTTCCAACCTCACACTTTTATAAGGAGGGGGACATACTCAGATGGGAGGGGAGCCTGAGGTCAGGGTCCCGAGGGCACTAATAGGCTTTGGTGGCCCTGACCATGCTCACATCCCCTCCCCAGCCTGCCCATGGGTCCAGGGGCTCTTTTTAAGCTCGAGGGGCTCTCTATCTTTCCTTGAGCTGTGGGTGTACTTGTTCCTAGTGCTCCTTCCTGGTCTTTCCAAATTGCTGCTGGTTTTCCTGAGTTGGTCTTGGACCTGACTTCTTATTTCACCTTCTAGTGCGCAGTGGGGTACTGGTGAAGCCTGTGGCTAGCCTGCCCTCTGCCCCCCTGCTCAAGGGCTGTTTCTCATTGGTGAGACCCTTGTCTGTGTCGTGGTCATCCTCAGCTCCCAGCTTGTTCTTCCTCGTGGAGTAGTCTTGCTCTTACCACTACCTGATGAATCCCATTGTCTTTGTATATAGTCATCCCTTTCTTTATACATCTGACTTATGTGTGGGGTTGTGAGTACAGGGGTTTTCTGAGAGAATTTGTCCCATGTATAGGAGAGAGACAGAAGTGAGTTTTGGAAGCTGGTACTGCAGGTGGCCTTTCTACATGTGAGTTAGATGATTGTAGGTCAGCCTGGATGTGAGGCAAGTTCTCCAGTAACCTCCCCTCCCAAACCCATCAGTTCATGTACTCTGAGCATGAAGCTCGCATGGTCAGCTCCCACCCTACAAGCACTGGGTGCGATGGTAAAGGAGAGGTACCGCGCCCCTTAGCTGTGGCTGCTATTGGGGTTCTTCATGCCCTGTACTCAAAGGGGACTCCCTGAAAGGCCCATTCCCCAGATAACAGCATAATGCCTATTCCTTCTCCTTCTCCATGCGACTCTATGATTTACACATCTGTGGCTGAGCTGAAGGCCAGACATCTGCCACCACTTTTTCACATAACACAAGGAAGCTGAGAAGTTTGCCTGTGGAAAGACAGGGGAGAAAATATTAGGTGCAAACTGCAAATACCATGAGATATCCCACTTGGCTGGCAGCAGAGCTGTGGGGGGCTGCAACTAAGAATATAAATGTGCCGTGCATGGGGTGGGAACTGGCTTATCATTTGATCATAACACTTATTTCTGGAAGATGTCAGTCAAAGAAAATATTACAATGTTGGTTTTCATATTACTTTAATTGGAACAGGTTGAGATGTGGAGCTGCTTGCTCCCGCCCATGAAGAACAAAGATTTAAGAAGACAAAGGAGGGAGACTTGAAAGATGGGAAAAGCATAAGAATGTAAAAACTGAGCTTACATCAATATTTTAAAGTATGGAAAAAGGTAGTAAAGCAAATACTAGTTTTCTTCATTACATTCCTGGTGGTTTATGACTGTTAAGTTTCAGTTAATTAACATACCTAAGCAAAGACGTAATGTAAACACATTGTTAGTATTTTAAGTAACACATAGAAATTACAAACAAGAAAGCTGCTAATATTTGTGTTGTTAAGTTTTTTTTACCCAAAACATTTACATATTTATTACAATTATACCCTGAGATCAGTGAATTCTTACATATCTACCAACCAGCTCTGAGTGACATGAAAGAATTAATTTTCTGGCAGTGGCGATCTGGAACACCAAATTTATTAGGTAGTGTCAGTGTAGGTAATTAATTGCAATGCTAACTTGACCTAATAGCACAATTGCAAATGCTAGTCTGGATATTCCACACATTTTTTCTTCCAGGACTCAAATACTTGTGGTTTTTCTTCAGAATGTCCTGGAACAAACATTTGTGGCATGTCTAGACCAGCACTTAGCGTTGAATTCAGTTAACTCAAGTTAATTGGTAATCAATTAACTGGAGGTAAAATAGGACCAAAACCTCTATTCTAGGCATATTGCAATTCATCAGGCAACAAAAAAAGTCCTGCAGCCTGACTCTGCATGTTCCTCATCTTTTCTATTTAAGTGTAAGGTTCATTGAAAAACATTAGCGTTTGAAAGTTGGTAGCAAAGAAGTTATTTGTGTAACAATCCTTCATCTGTCTGTGAGCGCAATGTGTCTTTGAAGAGCAACTTTCTCAAGCTATAACGATCTCCAGGGTATAAAAACAAAGCTATTGTATGGCCAGTCTGCAATCAGTCTGAAGAAGTAACATAGTGGAGATGTCTGCGGGGCACACAGCCGTATGCAAACCCATCATGTGGGAGCCAGTGCTTGGTGCTGGTGGTAGCGTTTGGTGTCCTGGCTGGAGGCTGTGCTTCCCCAGCTTCATGGCACGAAGCAGCCAGAGCGCTTGGCAGTCGCAGGGGGACATCGCCAACTGTCAGGTGGTTGCTGGTGGGGGCTGGCTAGCCATAAACAAGATTCAAAGGTCTCACTGGAAATAGCTCTCAGTACTTATGCCATCAGTGTTTGTTTAATGAAGACTGGCTGAAGGTGTTCTCCAGAACTCATGGTCTCTGACCAAGTCCCCCCAGCAGAGCAGCACATTGGTTACCACAACTGCACTTATAAAAGGAAAAAGGATTTTCCTTTTATAATACCACATTCTTCTCCAGTGCCCTGTCGTGTGTTCCTCAACGGGTCCTCTGGCGTTCAGGACAGAAAAACAGTATTAGCTTTTCGATTGAGAAGTGATTGTACTTCAGTGGTATTTTTCTTTATGCTTACTGAGCGTGCTGAGCACACAGATCTTTGTTTTCTCTCTTGCTCTGAAAACGAGGTGAGCTAATCCTATTGACAAGATGCTGCCTGATGATCTTGTTCACATAAATGGTAGCAGTGCTGTTTACATAATATACACAGAAATGTTCACAAATGTAATGTCTCTGCAGATCTAGAAATATGGAAGGGTTTTTTTCAAGATTGAAGTGGTCATTTCATCAGAAGAAGTGGAATAATTACACTGGTGTGAGCCTCTTCAGTAACACTACAAATGCATATACAGATCTATCTACTTATGCTGCTGCAGTGATCCTGTTTAAAAAACAAATGGTCACATGCAAGCATCCCTGTGCATAATAATTACATCTTTAGAGTTTAGAGACTACCTGATTTATTTTAGTTGCTAAAATCGGTTCTCCAATCACTTTGGCAGGTTCCCAAAACAAATCAGTGTTTAAAAGGAGAGACAAAGAGATGCATCCAGTATTGGAGAACCTTCACCAGTTTCCATGTTTGAGCTATGTACCACAGTTAGATTTTTATCTTTTGGTAGCCTAAACACAATACAGCCACTAGAAGAAGTGGGTAGAGCTCAGTTTGCATTAGCTCTTTAGCGGCAAGCTTCAGCTGGGCATCAGCTTTAGTGCTAAGTGATAACACGGTGGTTCCTCATGCTTCAGCTGTACGCTGAATCTCATTATATTATGTTGCTAATGCTTTCACCTTTGCCTTTCTCTCTGCAGAGAGAGAGCTGAGGTTGTCTTGCTGCTAATTTCCTGACCCACAGGATCCTTGAACCGCTTTTCGAATAACTGCTGGAGATGCAATAGCAGTTTGTAATAGCCAAGGTTGTCAAAGCCTGAGGTTAAGCTCGGAGGACTATATTTAGGCACTTCAACAGGTGGCGTGATGTACAAAAGTGCTGAGCCTGCAAGCTCCTACTCAGCAACTTAAATACTGAAATCCATGGACCAGCTGAGAGAGGCCAGGACTCCTGAACGTCCAGACATGCGCTAAGTGCCTGAGTATGTTCATAGGAACATAGTATAGAGTCTTTCCTTTTATTTCTGCCTTCTGTATATTTTGAATTAGAAACATTTTTATCTAGGTAATTGTTATTTTCTTCATTGTTGCAGAAAAGCTGATGCCTGACATCCTCCATGAGTTCTCTCTTCCTCGTACAAGCGTAGAGTCAGTTCAGTGGCCAGATCCCACCGTCAATACCTGAGGGACACTAGCTGATTTCACCTTTCCTTTAGAAAATAAACAAACAGTAAAATTCAGTATTGCTTTCTTATCAGTCAGTGTTTCATGGTCAAAGATAAATGATACCTTTGTTTCCCTTTGTGCAAAATAATTACAGCCCTGTAGGGATGGCTTATGGATCACTGCTCAGTTTCCCAACAGGTTTTGAAGTTTGGGCTTCTATTTCTGCTCCTAGTGGGCTGAACGCAAGTCTTTGGAAGAATGTCACAGAACAAAATTCTCTCCGGCCACACAAATTCTGATGATCAAAAAAATAATCTTTATATTTCCAAAACCTTTGTATGCAATGTGATTAAATACTCCATTTAAGCCGCTATTAACACTGACACATCTGCATGAAATGTTTCAGTGTAGCTGAAATGGTATATTTTATGATTTAAACTTTCTTTAAAAAGCAATAATCAAGATTCTTGCTGAATTCCTGAGTGTTTGAACGAATCTGATTTTACAGTCTGTTATTGTTTTCTTCATGAGTGTTACATATAAAAATGCTTTTTGATACATAATACAGCTGTTGAAAGTTTAGTGATCTTTTGGCATGTGTCAATTTAAGCCATTATACCTTGCAGACAGTTCATAACTCCTAGACAAAAGCTAAATACTACTTTATCCAAAGTTCTCAGATGTGGCCATTGCTTGGATCAGAAACTCCCTTGTTTGGTCTAGAGGCAGACCTGAATGGGGACCGATCCAGTGCAAAACAGTGCTGCCCAGGTTCTGAAATCATATGAACAACAGACTTTGCCTGCAGTGAATAATTAAACAAATGAGCCTAATGTTCCCTGCCTGTGTTGATTTTGGCTTATTAATTGTGTGTGTGATCCCATGACCCATATTTCGCTGCAAAGAGCAGCCCCCTCTCCGGCAGTGTGTAGGGCTGCCTCCCACTTTGTTCTCCACCACTGAACAAACACAGCATTTCTACTGTATTTAATTTAACACCCCTATATAAGCAGGCTCAGGATTAGACCTCCTGTTTATAAGACTAGGTTTAAAACAAGTTTGTTTTCTCTGCTTAATCCAGATTAATAAGAGATTTGCATTATGTGTCATTCTTCATTAGCTATAAAGCCCATTAGGATATATTGCTTGCTGTGTGATTGCACAGATATTACGACGATACTCTCTGATCATGAGCTCAGATATAAAGACATTCTTTATAATTAAGCACAGTGGATCTTCTAATTGTTTTAATATGATGCCTCTGCTTTGTCATACATTTAAATTCAGCTGACAGGTAGGCTCTTTGTCTTCAGAGTTATCAGCTGTGTTTAACCTTGCTTTACTTTTAGAAATAGCAGATAGGGCAAGCGTAAGAATTTATCAGTCATAAATCATAATTGCCAGTTTCAGAGGAAAAAATTGTATCCATATGCTGATATTACTCTTGATGTTGCATCACTTTTACATTAAAATTTAAGCTTTTGTTCTTTGCTTTGCTTGAGCTTTGTAACAAGGTAACTCCCAGCAGGTTTTCACAAGCTCCTGTTTTTTTCTTGCTGGGCTGAACTCCGCTGTCATGGAATCTGACTGCAGATCTCCTCCAAAGATGGAGCTGAGATTGTGCCCTAAGAAAGGAAGGCAAATCTATTACCTTTTTAACATTAAAAAAATCATATTTGAGGGGTTTTTTTTTCTTTCTTGGAAGAAATATGACCACATCAAGTAGAATATTCCAAACTGCTTTTGACTACTAAACCCCCAATGATGGACTATCTATTAACTTGAATACCACATAACAAAACAGCAGTTCATGTTGCAGGTATGAAAGCCAGTCTCACCATTGAGAAGGAAACAAACTGTGTATTATTAAGAGATTATAATTGTTTTTTCCCCACAGATTTTTTTCAATACTAGTCCTTCACGGATTTTGACTGTTGCTTTCGTTTTTGTTACATAGCCAGTTCAAGTTAAGAAGAGGACAGAAAGACAGGAAGGATGTCTGTGATTGATAGCTCAAGGAATTTTTTAATCAAAGAAAATCAGTATTAAGTAAATATCGGTATTCAGCCTAGTTCAAAGAGCAAAAAGAACTGTCACTGATTCTGCAGCTCCAGCTGCTGAATGCCAGATATTCCATGATCAATCACCTGTCCAACCCAATACTTTCCTCTAGCACAACTTAATAATTCATATTAAATCTGTACATTTATACAAGTGTCATACTCCATCACCTGCGTATATCCAGGTATGGCCTGACCACAGCAGCACACGGCACTGAGAGTGCAGATGTTGAAGTAGTCTTTATGGCTAATGCAGTGCTGAAAATGAGCAGTTTCATACTGGCCAATAGACTGAGCCTATCAGCCTAATTCGTGTATCCCACTGGGAATCAGGGCTCTCCCCGTCTTTATCTAGGTCCTGGCTGAACTTCATTGCTGACTCCCTATCTTTCCGTCTAACAGGAAAGCTGTCTGTGATCCTCCTCAGCCATCTGTGCTTCATCCATGATCTCACATGTGACTTATTGTAGCTGCAGCCTCATTAACTTTCAATACCCACAGCCTAACATGCATTTACTTGGGGGCTCAAAAGGAGAGGTAGGGCAAGGTCATTTTCTGAGTCTTGATTACACGGTTTAGTAGGAGCTGCCCAAGTCTGTTTGAACACAGTGGCCTTGAGCAAAAATTCCCTTTGCTAATCCTTATCTCAGCAGAGATCTACAGGTTATTTGCATTGTTCAGCAGTTAAGGGGGAAAACCTAAAGGAATTAAACCTAAAAGCTTTTCCTACAGATAACATTGAGAAGTAACTTTCTACAGTGAAAGAATAACAAGCAGAGGGCAGCATGCTGATGCAAATGAGTTTCCAACCAGAGGACATTTAATAATAAAATATTTTGTAAAATTAATGTTTCATGACAAGAGAAGAAAATGCCCTCTGTCCTCCTAAATTAGGTGTATCCATTTCTGCCCCTTGCCTCAGACACTGGCAGACTGCACTTATGGGGTGAGGACTAGCCCAGCAGAATTACACATTGTGGGTTTGTTTTGGGGGTGCTTTCAGAAGGTGGAAATGAGGAAATAGTGTCCCATTAAAGTATTGGTTTTAATGCCTTCTGACTTAACAGTTCAAGTGGTAAATTGGTTATGCTGGTACCCAGAGGAGTTTTAGGAATAGCACGAACTAAACAGCTCCTTCAGGGGGTTCCTTTCTTTTGATTAAAAATGCTGTGACTGTATGATAAAAATCAGATGTTTGTTTCAAAAGTGAGATGTTCTTCCCTGCAGATTAAGTGCTCAGATGAGTTAGATTTTGCTATCACTCTTTCTTGTGAGAAGAATTCAGATCTTCAAATGACTTTTGGCATCACTGATCCTACAAATATTGCCTCCGTGATTAGCTCAGAGCCTGTGTCGTTCAGCAGGATAAAAGACTTCTCACATGAATAGAGTAGTTCCAAGTTTTGGGCCCAGAGAATATCAAAAGCTTTCTAATATTGAGTCCCTGCCCAAGCCAAGAAGGAAGATGTGCCACCTTCTGCCCTAGGTGAGGGCTGTAGAGTGAAGAGCCTGTTGGAGAAAAGCCTGTTGGTTGTGACTGACACTGCCAATGCCTCTAAGGGAACTGTTGGAGAAGTGTGACTGTTTTTCCTCTTTACCTAACACAGTTCAAGGAGACAGACAAGAAACCTCTCTGCAGGCTTGTTGTTTTTTTTCTTTACCACTCAGTCCAGTTGAAAAGCAAAACCAAAAGGCAAACTCCTTAGCTGACTGGTGTCAAGTGGCACAGGTCCAAGGATCAGGCCTGCAAGCTTTAACCAGCAGAACAGGTTTCTGTCCATCTGGAGTATGTAGGGATGCCTTCATGTTTCTTCTTTTTCAAGGAAAAATGGACATTTTCTGACTTGCAAGCCACAACCTCAGGCTACAACCCATGTAGAAGACATTTTAAATTAGCAAAACAGAAAACAGCTCGATGGCCCAAAGGCAACAGGATTCTTGTCCCATTCAGCCCTCAAGCAGGAGATTTTAACCAAGAATCCTAGTAGGGAATTATTTTGCAAGTCTTCAAAAAGCAAATGTTCAAAATTGTCACCTGCAGCCTGAGAAAGATATTTAATTGCTCCCATAAGCATGGGATATGCATGAGTTCTCTGTTTGCCTATGCATACAAATATTTATGATCAAATTTACATGCACATTGATGTACACAAGAGAGATGAGGTAAGACAGAATCACAGAATCACAGAATGTTAGGGATTGGAAGGGACCTCGAAAGATCATCTAGTCCAATCCCCCTGCCGGAGCAGGATTGCCTAGACCATATCACACAGGAACGCGTCCAGGCGGGTTTTGAATGTCTCCAGAGAAGGACACTCCACAACCTCTCTGGGCAGCCTGTTCCAGTGTTCGGTCACCCTCACCGTAAAGAAGTTTTTCCTCATATTTATGTGGAACCTCCTGTGTTCCAGCTTGCACCCATTGTCCCTTGTCCTGTCAAGGGATGTCACTGAGAAGAGCCTGGCTCCATCCTCATGACACTTGCCCTTTACATATTTATAAACATTAATGAGGTCACCCCTCAGTCTCCTCTTCTCTAACCTAAAGAGACCCAGCTCCCTCAGCCTCTCCTCATAAGGGAGATGTTCCACTCCCTTAATCATCTTCGTGGCTCTGCGCTGGACTCTCTCTAGCAGTTCCCTGTCCTTCTTGAACTGAGGGGCCCAGAACTGGACACAATATTCCACATGCGGCCTCACCAGGGCAGAGTAGAGGGGGAGGAGAACCTCTCTTGACCTGCTAACCACACCCCTTCTAATACACCCCAGGATGCCATTGGCCTTCTTGGCCACAAGGGCACACTGCTGGCTCATGGTCATCCTGCTGTCCACTAGGACCCCCAGGTCCCTTTCCCCTACGCTGCTCTCCAACAGCTCTGTCCCCAACTTGTACTGGTACATGGGGTTGTTCTTGCCCAGATGCAGGACTTTACACTTGCCCTTATTATATTTCATTAAATTTCTCCCCGCCCAACTCTCCAGCCTGTCCAGGTCCCTCTGAATGGCTGCACAGCCTTCCGTTGTGTCAGCCACTCCTCCCAGTTTTGTGTCATCAGCGAACTTGCTGACAGTGCACTCTATTCCCTCATCCAAGTCATTAATGAATATATTGAATAGAACTGGTCCCAGTACTGACCCTTGAGGGACTCCGCTAGACACATGCCTCCAACTGGACTCTGTCCCATTGACCACCACTCTCTGGCTTCTTTCCTTCAGCCAGTTCACAATCCACCTCACTACCCGATCATCCAGACCACACTTCCTCAGTTTAGCTGTGAGGATGCTGTGGGAGACCGTGTCAAATGCTTTACTGAAATCGAGATAGACCACATCCACAGCTTTACCATCATCTATCCACCTGGTTACGTCCTCATAAAAGGCTATCAAGTTGGTTAAGCATGACTTCCCCTTGGTGAAGCCATGCTGAGTGCCCCTAATGATCCCGCTATCCTTGATGTGCCTAGAGACAGCACCAAGAACAAGTTGTTCCATCACCTTTCCGGGGATGGAGGTGAGGCTGACCGGTCTATAGTTACCCGCGTCCTCCTTCTTGCCCTTTTTGAAGACTGGAGTGACATTCGCTTTGCTCCAGTCCTCAGGCACCTCCCCCATTGCCCACGACTTTGCAAAGATGATGGAGAGTGGCCTAGCAATGACTTCCGCCAGCTCCCTCAGCACCCGCGGGTGCATCCCATCAAGGCCCATGGATTTATGGACGTCCAGATTGTTTAATTGGTCCCTGACCCAGCCCTCATCTACCAAGACAGATTCCTCCTCTATCCTGACTTCTTCTGGGGCCTCAGGGGTCCGGGGCTCCTCAGGACAGCCTCCAGCAGTATAGACAGAGGCAAAGAAGGCATTCAGTAACTCCGCCTTCTTTTTATCCTCTGTCTCCAGGGCCCCAACCTCATTCATCAGTGGGCCTACATTGCCTCTAGTGTTGGCTTTACCTGCAATGTATTTGAAGAAGCCCTTTCTGTTGTCCTGGACCTCTCTTGCAAGGTTTAATTCCAAGGAGGCTTTAGCTTTCCTAGTTGCCTCCCTACATCCTCTGAAAACAGACTTATATTCCTCCCAAGTGGCCAGCCCCTCCTTCCACGATCTGTACACCCTCTTCTTCCACTTGAGTTTGCCCAGCAGTTCCCTGTTTAACCATGCAGGTCTCCTGGTACCCTTCCTTGACTTCCTACCTGCTGGGATGCTCTGATCTTGAGCTCAGAAGAAGCAGTCCTTGAATGCTAACCAACTCTCTTGGGCCCCCTTACCTTCTAGTACCCTGTCCCATGGGATTTCCCCTAGCAATTGCTTGAAAAGGCCAAAGTTGGCCCTCCTGAAGTCCAGGGTTGTGATTCTGCTAGCTATTCTGTTCCTGCCACATGAGATCCTGAACTCTACCATCTCGTGGTCACTACCACCAAGGCTGCCCTCAACCTTCACCGCTTCAACCAGACCCTCCTTGTTAGTGAGGATAAGATCCAGCAGCGCTCCTCTCCTAGTTGGCTCATCCACCATTTGCATCAGAAAGTTATCATCAATGCACTGGAGGAACCTCCTGGACTGAAGATGGCTGGCTGAGTAGGCCTCCCAGCAAATATCAGGGTAGTTGAAATCCCCCATGACAACCAGGCCCTGTAATTGCGAGACTGCTCTCAGCTGCCTGCAGAAGGCCTCATCACCCTCCTCATCCTGATCTGGTGGCCTGTAATAGACACCCACAACAGTATCACCCCTGCCAGCCTGCCCCTTAATTCGCACCTACAAACTCTCAACTCGCTCCTGATCCGCCCCTGGACAGAACTCAATATATTCTAGCTGCTCACTCACATAAAGAGCAACTCCACCACCTCTCCTTAGTGGCCTGTCTTTCCTGAACAAGACATAGCCATCCATGACCACATTCCAGTCATGCAAGGCATCCCACCAAGTCTCTGTAATTGCCACTAGGTCTTAGCCCCCCGACCGAACACGGATTTCTAACTCCTCCTGTTTATTCCCCATGCTGCGTGCATTGGTGTACAGGCATTTCAGGGAGCGAGCTGAGCACACCGATTTCACCCCAGGGGGATGGGAGGCCTCCTGGTCTACCTCAACACTAGAGTGTTGCCCCAGCGGTGCAAGCCCAGCTACTACCCCATCCCCCTTCGAATCTAGTTTAAAGCTCTCCGAATGAGCCCTGCTAATTCCCATCCCAGCACACTTTTGCCCCTACGACATAAACCTTTCCCATGTATTACGGTCACGCCTGGTGTCTTATAAAACCAGCCATTATCAAAGAACCCAAAGTCCTGCCTGTAGCACCAGTCTTGTAGCCAGGCATTAATAGAGAGAATCCTACTATTCCATCCCACGTCATCACCTGAAAATGGAAGGAGGGAGGAGAAAACAACTTGTGCCCTTCCAGCCCTTCCAACAAATTATCCAGAAAACTTAAAATATGCAGTGTGTATCTGCTCCACATTGGAAGACGCAGACTGCATCTGGTACAATGTCTTATTAGGTTCTATAGTAACTGTGCCCATTCCAGGAAAATATCTTGATTTTACTCTGAAAAGTTAGACGAAAATCCTGCTCTGTGTACACCAGGGGCTGGAAAGGCAAAAGATTAATAAATAAAAATATTTGGATGCATAAAGAATGGGATGGAAACTAATACAGAAAATATTACAATGGATTTATGGAGATGACTTCTTTTTACTCTTAAAATTCTCTCTACAATTTTCATCTTTCCACCCCCCAAAATATAAACTAAAGATACAGCATGTTCAGAGATAGACTAAAAAATAGCAGAGGAATGTAAAACTTCCATAAGAGAGGAAGAAAATACTAGATGTGTTTATTTTACAAAGGAAGTGTATAAAAATGAAGATGACAAAACTATTTAAAACAATGAATGCTGTAGAAAAGGAAAAATACTAATATCTATGTAGTTGTCTTATAATGCAAGCTTTCAAGAAAATTGAAAATAGGGGAATTCCAAAATGCTGATGAGGAACGGCTTTAAAAAAAATACATATTTAGCCTGTGGAATTCATTGCTGTGAGACTGTGGTGAGGTCAAGTACATGTCGGCATTCAAGAAAGGAGGGAGTGTTTACACTGATAAGAACATATGAACTTAGAAAAGTGTATTAAAGAAGAATATTTAAAACTAAAACTGTTGTGCAGTATACAAAATCATCTGCTAAATAGTGTTTATCGTTAAAATGGTATGTACAAATTATCTTGCAATTGCTTATGATGAAGTCTCATGCTCTGGGATAGGTGATATTGGTCACTAGGACTAATATTCTTCTGATTTAACTGTCCCCAGAAATTTGTTTATGATCTTGTGTTTACAAAACTAGTAACAAGTAATTTTGCTTTCGGGATGTTTATATCAGCATAGGACTCTTTATGTCAAAATAAATAATGCTGAATTATCTACAGTCACTTCACATGAAAGTTGATACAAACACTCCCCTGTGTTTTCTTCAAATGACAAATATTTATTCTTGGTCCAAGCTTGGAATACACCTGTTGGATGTGTACACACTGACTGGGGAAAATATGTTAAGCAGTATCGTAATTAACAGCAAGCTAACCTAAGGTGCAAAAGTCCAACTGTGAAGACAAGTTTTAAATGCTGTGGAAGCTCATTTTGTTGATAAAAGGATTGATAAACTGCCAAGCACACCTTCAAGCATTTGTAGTCTTTTCCCACAAACACTTTTCCCCTTGAAATGTGTTTATTTTAACCTTCCTAGATTATAGATCAATTTGCACCAAATGAGCATTCACAATGCAAAGTGGAGACACAAAATGATGAACTATAATAATTTCTCCTCCAAAGTTTAGTTTATACAAGTCACAAAGGCAAAACTCAGCACTACGTTATGAGATATAAAGTGGTGTGATGACAATTACTTAATCAGTGGGTTAATGTTGATGGTAAGATACAAATTAAAGCAAATTTCAGACGCTCAGGTTTCAAACTAAAGTGTGTGGTTTCCCTCAAGGAAAGGCCATTCTTATTTACTATTAGAAAAATACTTTAAAAAATGAACTGGGTCTTGATAGTTTTTCAGGAGCTCTCAGTTATGGTCACGTGCCAGCAAATGGCCACCATGTTCCCGACTGTTGTCTGTTAAAGGTCTGTACTGCTTGTGTCCAGTCTGGCATTTGTTTCTGTCAAACTGAAAAAGCAAAAAAGGTCATCACAGCTACAGTGTTTCTGTCAGTAGGTTACTTTATTCCCATTTCCTTTTTGTTAATTCTTTAATGATAGGAGTACAAATGTGTGTGAAACACAGGCTTTTTGGCTTAGAAGAAAATTACTTTAAAGAAAGTTAAAAGAGCAGTGACAAGAATTCCATCTGAATATATCATTTGTTTGCAAAGTAATGTAAGCCTTGTTAGTCCTCACATCATTAGACCACATACACCAGTAGACTTAATCAATGGCAGTCTCTTCCTATTTTCCAAGAAATACTGATGAGCTGAGTTTTATGGTAAGACTAGCAAGATATCATTAACTTTGATAAAATCAACTTCAATCCATATCAAAAATCAAATGTCAAAGAATACAACTATCTTACTAAACCATTCTCACTGCTGCTTGGTGGTTTTTTCAGTTAGCCAGTTCATCTGCTTTTTTATGATGGAGAAGGAGGATTGTGCTATATTCTTTATCCCACTGAAATGTAATTATTGCTGAGCCAAAAAAAAATCAGTTTGAACAATGCTTTCATCTGACTATTGGGCAGGGAATGACTGAAATTTTTTGGGGGTCCTTACAGAATTTTCCATACCAGGACAGAGAACCAGTCTGTTGTAGTTTCACCTAGCTTCTCGAACTAGCCTTTGCCTCACGTCCTCTCTGAAGACAAAGTTCAGCAAACCTCTGTAACACTGTGCATCGCAACAGTGTGCATCACAGAACGAGTAGTAAAATGAAGAGAAGCAAGCTCCCTCTACGCCCTTCCAGAAAATGAACTTCAAAATTGATTAAACAGTGTTTCAACTCAAAAGCCAGACTGTGTTAGAATACAGGCTAGTATATTTTCGATAAACTTGAAGTGAGGAATCCAGAGCAGAAACAGAAAATTCTTGTAGCCAACTCCTCCTGCAACGTTCTTGCAGCATAGAATCAGACCTTGCTTTCAGTTTTATTTGTAGTCAACTCAGTAACTTTCTGAGTTGCAGCAGACTCTGCAGACTCCTCTCTGCTCCTTAGCAGGTTTTCTTTCCAGCACTTCTGTGCCCTAACTCAGCAACCTCTCTGTCTGAGCATGATTTGCAGGCTCTGAGGTCTCTCCTGTGATCCTCACTCTCTGCCTTGCCATACCCTTCAAGCTGTGCGACCTCCTCCCCCTCATCCTATCAGCCATTTCCAGGAAAGCAGCAACATTCACATCCTCTGGAGGGATCCACCCAGCTTCTTATTTTTAAAGAAGGATAATGAAAAAATGGACAGAAAATCTATAAAAGATACACCATAGTGATAAAAGGGAGGACTTTGATTTGTAGCTTGAGTTTTTGTCTGATTTTAAATGGCCAGCTCTGGAGAATCAGTCATGATTTCAAAAATCACATACGGTTACAGCCCTGTAACGTTACTAATGACGAAGATCCCACAAGCAGAAATAGTTCTTAAGTGATGCTTGTTTGTTTCCCTTTGTCTCTCACCCATGTCCGTAGGACACCTTAGACACTTTTGTGGCCTCACTGACGTCCACGGGCTTGAGAGTTTGAGCAGTTACAGTTAACTAGAATTTGATAAAGATGGATGGTTCTTGGTTGGAGGTGTGATGTGTAGGGTTATCAAGAGGAACAGCAGGAAGCATTCCCTTAGAATCAGAGAAAATGGCTTTGCACACATATATACATGCTTACACAGATGCAGAATAAATTTTCAGAATAAATTTTACTTTACAACTTCATATGTTGCACATCTTTTGATTCTGAGAAAGAATCAGGACTGACTAGCAGGGGTCAGTATCTGCCAGCTCACCCCCTCACTTGTTGAAGAACTTAAATGTGAATGAATCCAGTGGCTTGAAGAATCAGGCAAGGGGATCTCATGATTAAGCCCTGTAAATGCTGACACAGTAAAATTCGAGCACAACGTTAAAGTCACTCACAGTGACTTTTTCAAAGTCTCACTACATATTTCCTCCTTCTCTGTGCAGCCTGGTGTTAGCTGCAGAACATCCATCCACACAGAATCACAGAATCAATCAGGTTGGAAGAGCCTAGGGAAGTGATTGTCCCTCTGTACTGGGCACTGGTGAGGCCACACCTTGAGTACTGTGTCCAGTTCTGGGCCCCGCACTTCAAGAAAGATGTTGAGGTGTGGGAGCAAGTCCAGAGGAGGGTGACCAAGCTGGTGAAGGGTCTGGAGGGTCTGACCTATGAGGAACGGCTGAGGGAGCTGGGGTTGTTTAGCCTGGAGAAGAGGAGGCTCAGAGGTGACCTTATGGCAGTCTACAACTACCTGAAGGGAGGTTGTAGCGGAGTGGGAGTCGGCCTCTTCTCCCAGGCAACTAGCGATAGGACAAGAGGACATAGCCTCAGTCTTCACCAGGGGAGGTTCAGGTTGGACATTAGGAAGCATTTCTTCTCAGAAAGGGTCATTAGACATTGGAACGGGTTGCCCAGGGAGGTGGTGGAGTCACCATCTCTGGATGTGTTTAAGAAAAGACTGGACATTGCACTTAGTGCCATGGTCTAGTTAACATGGTGGTGTCAGGGCAATGGTTGGACTTGATGATCCCAGAGGTCTCTTCCAGCATAAGCGGAGGTCACTGGCAGATGCTCTTTTAACACATAGCATTCTTAGAGGTTTTGAAACCTGGCTATAGGCAAGTCAGACTTGGGCAGCCAACAGCAGTGGCTACTTTTGACATTGTCTCCATTTTGTCTGGTAACACTCCATCCGTAAAATGGAGGTAAAATTACTTCTTCTCTGCAGAGGAGTGCTGTGAAAATAAATTAATAAGTAGTTGTGAAGCATTCATCTGTTTTAGTCCTGAGCACTGGAGGAAATATCTCGAGGAAATTAGTTCTGTCATCAGAACAGAGTTTAAGTAGCATGAAATGGATATGGCAGGAGGAGGCCTTGAGCATTAAACAGTGAAGGTGAAACAATAAAATATCTGTGCACATGAATTAAGCTTCCTTGCCTGTGTGCTGAAGGAGGCAGGAGTCCTGCAAGAGACTGAAGTGTGCTTGTGTAACCAAAGAGTGTATTAAATGGCACTGTGCAGAGTGCACATCATAGAAGTCTCACTTTTCCACCCTTTCAGCAGTGGTTACATCTTTCAGACCTGGCTATCTTAGGGGAAGACCTTGCACAGAAGAAGGTGTATTGGGTTTGCATTGCAAGGTTTAGGCAGTGGAGGGGCTACAGGGGTGGCTTCTGTGAGAAGCTGCTAGAAGCTTCCCCTATGTCCAATAGAGCCAATGCCAGAAGGCTCCAAGATGGACCCACTGCTGGTCAAGGCTGAGTCCATCAGCAACGGTGGTAGTGACTCTGGGATAACGTATTTAAGAAGGGGGAAAAACCTGCGCAACTGCTGCTGGAGAGAGGAGTGAGAATATGTGAGAGCAACAACTCTGCAGACACCAAGGTCAGTGAAGAAGGAGGGGGAGGAGGTGCTCCAGGCGTCAGAGCAGAGATTACCCTGCAGCCCATGGTTGAGACCATGGTGAGGCAGGTTGTACCCCTGCAGCCCACAGAGGACCCCACGTCAGAGCAGGTGGATGCCCAAAGGAGTCTGTGACACTGTGGGAAGCCCCATGCTGAAGGAGGCTCCTGGCAGGAACTGTGGACCCATGGAGGGAGGAGCCCAGGCTGGAGCAGGTTTGCTGGTAGGACACGTGACCCCATGGGGGACCCACACTGGAGACGTCTGTTCCTGAAAGACTGCACCCCCTGGAAAGGCTCCACGCTGGAGCAGTTCGTGAAGAACTGTAGCCCATGGGAAGGACTCACGCTGGAGAATTTTGTGGAGGACTGTCTCCCGTGGGAAGGACCCCACGCTGGAGTAGGGGAAGAGTGTGAGGAGTCCTCCCCCTGAGTAGGAAGAGTGGCAGAGACAATGTGTGATGAACTGATGACAACCCCCATTCCCCATCCCCCTGCGCTGCTTGGTGGGGAGGAAGTAGAGAAATCGTGAGTGAAGTTGAGCCCAAGAAGAAGGGAGGGGTGGGCGGAAGGTGTTTTAAGATTTTTTTTTATTTCTCATTACCCTACTCTGATTTGATTGGTAACAAATTAAACTAATTTCCCTGAGCGGAGTCTGTTTTGCCCATGACGGTAATTGGTGAGTGATCTCTCCCTGTCCTTACCTCGACCCACAAGCCTTTCATTATATTTTCTCTCCCCTGTCCAGCTGAGGAAAGGAGTGATAGAGCAGCTTTGGTAGGCACCTGGCATCAAGCCAGCGTCAACCCACCACAAACCTGACCACGGAGACCATCACACAGTTCACTCACGAATGTGGCCACACAAGTAAAGTCTCCTTGGAATCGAGGGAGGTGGCTGGGTTTTTGATATGGTGAGACCTGGCAAGTTGACTATATTAGACCACTGCCACGAACACGCCAAAGCAAGCGCTACATACTCACCGTGGTGGAAACAACTACTGGTTAGCTAGAAACATAACCTGTAAACCATGCCACTGCCCGAAACACCGTCTTAGGCCTCGAAAGGCAAATTTTGTGGCAACATGGTACCCCAAAAAGAATTGAATCAGACAATGGGACTCATTTCTAAAATAACCTCATAAACTCCTGGGCAAAGAAACACAGCACTGAGTGGTTGTATCACATACCCTATTAGCCACAAGTCTCTGGAAAGATTGAGAGATAATGGACTGTTAAAAACTATGTTGGGAGCATTGGGCAACGGGGCATGGAAGCACTGGGATACAAACTTTGCAGAAGCCACTTGACGGGTTAACACCACAGGATCAGCAAACTGTCCTGGTCCTGCCCAAACAAAACCTCTACATACTGCGGGAGGAGATAGTCCCGAGGTGCACATAGGGAAGTGGTTGGGGGAGGCAATGTGGATTGCTTCTCCCGTGGGAAAAATCAAACCCATTCCTGGGAATGTCTTCGCTCAAGGACCTGGGTGTACTTGGTAGGTAATGCAGAAGGATCAGGAGACCCCGTGTGTGCCTCAAGAAGATTTAACCCTGGGGGAAAAATAATCTGTGATGTGAGTTGTATGTTGTAGGAAGTAATGTATCAGGAACGACCTGAACCAACGAAGAGTGAGTTTTGCAAGGAACCAGATGAGTGCAACAATGACCCAAACCGAGCCGGTGTTGGTGCCCAACAATTGAACATACTGCTTCTCGTGTCCTGAGCACTCATCTTGACAGATGGGGCCTAAGTCATAGCCTGTTCTTCTGAACATCTGCTGTGCTTTGTACTGGTAGCTAGAAAGGTGTTGATAACACCAGTGTTTTGGCTACTGCTGAACAGTGCACGCACAGCATCAAGGCTGTCTCTCCAACATTCCCCCCTCACCAGTAGGCTGAGGGGTGGGCAAGATCTTGGGAGGGGACATAGCCAGGACAGCTGACCTAAACTGACAAAAGGGATATTCCATACCATATGACATCTGCTCAGCAATAAAAATTAAGTGAAAGGAGGAAGGGAGGGGCGGGGAGGGGCATTTGTTATTACAACGTTTGTCTTCCAGAGCAACTGCTATGTGTACTGAAGACCTGCTTCCCCGGAAGTGGCTGGACATCGTTTGTTTACGGGAAGTAGAAAATAAATCTTTTATTTTCCTTTGTTTCCACGTGCAGCCTTTGCTTTTGCTTTATTAAACTGCCTTTATCTTGACCCACGAGTTTTTTTCCATCTCATTTTCTCCCCCCTCCCCAACCTGCTGAGAAGGCAAGTGATAGAGTGGCTTGGTGGGCACCTGGCATCCAGCCAAGGTCAACCCACCAGAGAAGGTGAACTCTGTAGGATCACCATCAGAACACCTAAGATTATTTCCTGGGATTGTATGATCCGTGGATTCAGGGCTTGGTTTTTACAGATCTGTGCAGGATCTTTGGACATTGAGTGGTTTTGGAATTGTGTACCTCGAACTCACCTTCACCACCAACCTACAGTATTAGCCAGTGTTAGTAGCATAAAGTATTACTTCATATACAGCATCAGCCAGCCAACAGGAGAACAATTTTCAGTAAGAATCAACTGTATTTGAATGTGTGATTCTGCAATTAAAGCTCGATTCAGACCACTGACAGTCTTTGGGGCCATTATAAGTCCTTAGCTCCTAAACAAAAAGGTTTCTGTTAAGGTGGGCTTTTCTGTGAACGTTCTCTATGATCCAGTCATATGACATCCAATTCATTTCCCATTGCAATCAATAAGAAAACCACTTCTGTAAAAAAAGTATCATATTAGAATTGTATCTTTGAGTCACAGGCTCCTCAGTGTCCCCATCTGCAGGGCAGGAATAAGCAGGCAACATTTAACGGTAGCAAAGTGCTTTGAGATCCCTGGATGAAGGAGGCTGAAATCCATGGTATTATTCTTGGTCTCGTGACAGACTGGATTTCACTTGCACACCATTATTTTGAGAAGTGTGTTATGTTATTTGCCTGTCCACGCTAACAATGACAATAAATCACTCTCCACACTTCACTAAAAGAACTAAGCGTTATTTACAGATTATAGTGTGGATAAGGCAGAAATACTGTTCCCATCACTACAGTAAAGGATCTGTCAGCACTTTCATTACTGTACTTTAATTCCAGCGGTTTGCAAGCCCATTTTGATTACCATTACCAAATAGACTGCTATTTTTCAGCTTTATTAATGTTAAGTAAATAAATCATGGAAGTTAAAAATGCATTTGTTCTCCCATAACTAAAATTGGCTTGAAGTTGAAAAAATGAAATTTGGAAAGCATTTTATTTTGTCCAAAAGAGAGAGATAAAGAAGCTACTGGCCACTTCACATGCTTACACTGTAATCCCATGATTGTGCATCTAGCTCTGTATTGACAGGATGATATACTGGAAAAACTAATATTCCTATGGAGGTAGTCCAATTGCTCTGATACCGAGTATTATTTTTTAAAACTGCTTAAATAGATATTTATGTTGTGTCTGGGTGGTCCTTATGTTAAAGAATATGCTTTCAATAACTTTCCATCAAACACATATTTTTATTTTTAAAAAAGAGGAAATTAAAGACAAAAATGGTGTTATTTTAACATTCAGGTTTCAACAATAATGAAATTCAAATTTAAGCTTGACACACCATCTTAACTCATTCAACAAGGTATTTTTAAGAAATGCGAATAATGAGATGAGTTAAGAAGAATAAATCAGCCCTAAATGAAAACTCCTAAATTATGCTTCATTCCTGAAAAATGCATGCACATGAAGGATTTCCCCCTTATGTTTTTGTAAAAAGAACTTGGGAGCTTAAAACTGTGAACTCTACTTGATCGTGAGCAGGCTTTGTTTTTTGAAAAATGCTTGGCATGGACTCAGGAACCCCAAGGTCAGCAAGTTACACAGCCCGTCTCGGTTGCCTGCTCCAGGAAGGGGACTCAGTAGTCCATGATACCTCTGAAGGCAAACGGACCACAGCTTGGACCCTGCTGACAATTCCACAGAGCTCCTGAACGCTGATTTCATTCAGCGTGACTAAGGAAAACGCGCTCTCTCTCTGAAAAGGCCTTATCTTCTGTGATGAGAAATGGGGTGAGACAATCACATATGCTGTTCTTTTTGTGTCTCTGATTGTCTTTCCAGATGCAATGCCCATGGTGCCTCATGCCGTGTGCCACTGACAGGCAGTATCTGGCTGTTCGTTTGCATTCTACTGTGTGTTAAGGTCTTTTAAACGTCATCTATGCTCATTTAAAAGGCTGTAGTGGGACAGAAAGAAGGCAGGTTGCCTGCTTGCCTTGTTTTAGCTGCTGTACTGCACAAATACAACCTTGTGGAAGGAGAGGAGAGGAGAGCGTGCTCTGCTAAAGGCTGTAAAGCAGAATGGAGCAGGGGAAGGCCTTCTCAAAGGGCAAGGTATGGCTCTGTAGCAGAAGCAGAAACGTGACTGCTTGGAAGAGGAGGGAGCAAACTACATAAAGCCCTGGCTCAGGCTGATGGAAAAAGACTGTAGCTTCAGAAGGTCTCTGAAGAATATGTAAAAAGGTGGGAAACTATTCAAAAATGGAATTTAGACAAATGTCTCTCCCTCCCTCTACACACACACACACACACGCACACTGACCTTGTAATGTTATCCTGTTTTATTCAGCAGATCTGTGTTTTCTCTTTCCACCTGTATTGTTTTAATTCAAATTCAAATAAAATCCAGCTTCTGAAATTCAAAGGTCTGTAGTGTTTTGGGGATGTTTACAATAAGGAAAAAGCATAGGTAGATGCAACTCAAAGCTCTGGCTCACTCAGGATCCTTTCACATTTATCGTACAGAATGGTTTGGGTTGGAAGGGACTTTAAAGATCATCTAGTTCCAACCCCCCTGCCACAGGCAGGGACACCTTTCCACTAGACCAGGTTGCTCAAAGCCCCATACAATCTGGCCTTAAACACTGCCAGGGAGGGGGCATCCACAACTTCCCTGGGTAACCTGTTCCAGTGTCTCACCACCCTCACAGGAAAGAATTTCTTCCTGATATCTGATCTAAATCTACCCTCTCTCAGTTTAAAACCGTTACCCCTCGTCCTATCACTACATGCCCTTGTAAAAAGTCCCTCTCCTGCTTTCCTGTAGGCTCCATTCAGGTACCGGAAGGCTGCTATAAGGTCTCCCCGGAGCCTTCTCTTCTCCAGGCTGAAGAGCCCCAACTCTCTCAGCCTTGCTCTATTTTCTTTCAAGCAGCCTGGTCACAAAAAGTATCTCCACTGGCCACCTTGTATTTGGAAATCCGGTTGAAGATCACAACGTACAATGTCTAATTCTTCCTTATGGGATTTAGAGTCTGTGGCTAGACGTTTTGATGCTGAACCTTAGAGTTATCTGATCTCTACAAGGATTGCACTCATCCTTCATTTTTGTTTTCTGGTATTGGAGGAAAGACAGCTGATGTTGTCACAGAGACATGTTAAAAAATCTTGGCTTCCCTGATTTAATTAAAACTGCCCCCCCAAATATTAATGCCTCAGCAATGAGACAAGTGCCATATATTAATTAGCAAAAGTCAGTATTAATCCAACAAAAAGCAATCTTACGCTACCTCATACTGATCATTGATTAGCAGCAAACGTACAAATTAGTTTTACAAAATTGGAAGCATAATATAAATGGTAATTAAGTAAATTATGATTAACAAACCCAAAATATCCTGTTTAGTCTTGACTTTACGTGGTAACAAAAATGCGCAACATAAATAAGCAGACAGATATGCAGCAATACTCTGCATACTCTAGTTTTCTCTAGAAACTAAATTGTCAGTACTAAAGCAGAAACAAAATACATTTCTTTGTAAAATACGAATTTTCAATTGCTTAGATATAAAACTCAAAACCAGGACTTCACCATGTGTAACTTTTGATGGTGCATGAGAATCACAATCAAGAGAGAGAGATGAGAAATGGGGTGAGACAGCCCATAGGCCCTTTTTCTTGTCCAAGCTGAGGGAGAGGAAAAGAAGAAGTAGATAAAACATCAGCTGTGAAATATCTGAAACAGTAAGATAGCTTCTAAGTTTTAAAATCCTTCTTGATTTTAGCAATCTTTACGCTGGATGCTCTTTTCTCAAAATACGCATAACTGCAGGCGAAACCGAATCACGACCAGTTAGTTCTGAGAATAACAGAAACAGAAGGACAGACCATATGTGGACAGAAATCCCCTTTTGTCCCAGCGCTGACAAATACTCCCAAACCGGCAATCATTTTGGGAGGAAACAGTTGTTTCATGCAAACACTATGATCTAGAGGTCATGCTTTCTTGCTTAAGACGTATCATTTCTGTGATAAATTCCCCGTTTCTCTCAGTGCTGCAGCTCTTGGCCCACAGCCCTCTCCACGAAGGACGAAAGGATAGGCAGTCGTGAACCATGGCCATAAAGGATGGTGCATCCCCTTGGGTATATGATCAGCCCATGGAAATGCAGGCATTCCCCCAGGACAGTGAGACTCTTTGCTCTCTGTATTTCACCTGTAACATATTTCATGTTTCTTCTCCTGCACCTCGTGCCCCATAGAGTGAAGAGACCAGTGTGCGTGCATCCTTGATCCCCACAGATGAGGTTGCAGACTCTGTAACACAGCAGAGAGCTGATCGCGGAGTGTGATGCTGTGCTCTGCACCTGCCCCAGGCGCCCGTCGCTTTGTCCAAGCCTTTCCCTCAAGAAGGTAAAACCAGGCCTAAGGCAAGACAAAAGCTGAGGTGCAAAGCCAGGCGGATTCTGGCTGTCTCCTGTCTGGGGTGGGGGGACTGCCCAGGCCGTGAGCTCTGGGAAGCCAAATGAACCCTGGTATGTAAAACCCTAACGGCAAAGAGGGTTTTGTACGAATACAGAGAAACCCACCCGACAATCTTGGTCGAATACCCAGGTTTCAGGTCAGTTTCTAATTTTTTTTTTTTAAGTAAGTATTATTTAAAGCTTCCTTTTTGAACTGGATAAACACTACACTAAAGATTTAGGACACTTGGGATGTTTGGGACAGCAAGACCGAGCACAATACCAGCCTACTTGTAACGGGAGGGGCCCTGCGCCCCGCCGCGCCGTGAGGGGCTGGCCCTGCCGCGCCATCCGCCCCGCGGCCCCTTCCCTCGCGGCCGGGGCGACTCTCTGCGCCCCCTCTTCACCCGCTCCCCACAAACCCCTGACGGGGTGCGGTGCCCGAGGCCGGAGGTCTCCGCCCGGGCGGCGGCCGTTATTCCACCCTGAGGCGAAGGTCTCTCGGCCCTCATAGGGGAGGAGGGAAGGCTGCGGAGGAAGGGTCCCTCCCTCTCCCCCGCCGCAGCGGCTGAGGCTAGCGGCCCCGCTTGCTTTCTCTTCCCCCTCCGCCCGGCCCGGCGGAGGCGGGGGATCCCGGGCGGACTCTCCTTCCCGCCCGCCGCGGGGAGGTCTCCTTAGGCGGGGGGGAGGAGGGGGCCGCCCGGGCGCCCTTGAGGGCGGGCGCCGCCGGTGGCCGCGAGGGGGCGCTGGCCGCCCTCCGCCCGGCGCTGCCTGCGCCGGCCGCGGCAGTCCCGCTGCCCGCTCGGCGCGCAGCGGCCGGGCATGGGGGAGCTGCTGCTGCTGCTGCTGCTGCAGCCGCCACCGCCGCCTCCTTTCTCGCCCTGAAGCGCGCCCGCACTCGTGGATCCCGGCGGGGAAAGGGCCATGGGCCGCCTCCCCGAGGTGCGGCGGCTGTGAGGCGGCCAGCGCTCGCTCAGGGAGCCGGGAGGCTGTCCAGCCTGCGCCGGGGGGGCTGCGGCCGGGAGGAGAGTGCCGCTTCCAGCTGGCGGCGGGCACGCACGCAGCGCCTCGGTGTCGGTGACTTGGGGGTGCCCGCTCCGCCGCCCGCGCCCCAGCCGCGCCCGGCCGCGGCGGTGGATGGATGCGCCATGGCCACGCTGGTGTGCCGGGTGCAGCTGCTGGATGACACCGACCCCTTCAACAGCACCAACTTCCCCGAGCCCACCCGGCCGCCGCTGTACACCTTCCGGGAGGACATCCCGCTCGCCACCCAGCTGGCCGGGGTGCACCGCCTTCTCCGCGCCCCGCAGAAGGTACCGAGGGAGGGTGAGGGTGTGGGGGGCACCGGGCGAAGGGCAGCGGCCTCCCCGCGGGAGCCAGCAGCGGGCAAAACGGGCCGAGAGGCTGTGGCTGGCCCCCGGCCCCAGAGGGGCTGCAGCCCGGGCTCCGCGGGGCTGCGCGGGAGGGCGCCCGGCGGCGGGGCTGCCCCGCAGCGCCGGGGGCCGCCGGCGCTATCCCTCGCCCCGGCAGTATAAGTATTTCCTTAAGTCCTGGGGAGAGGCCCGGGGGGCGCCGGCGGTGCTCCCGTGCTGCTCCCGTGTGTTCCCGAACGCCTTCAAGGGGAGCTACTGCCACTGCTTCAGCTGTGGCTGCTGTACGTTTTCCTCAGGAGCACCCCCACCCCCCCCACCCCGCCCAAACCAAAGCCCTGGTTGGGTATCAAATATTACATGTCTGTCCCTTGCAAGTGACTTCTGAATATCTGGGGATATTGAGGAATAACGTGTTGTTTAAGGACAGCCGAGCTGCAGGGAGCACGGTCGCGCAGGCAGGATCTGAGCTTTGCTGTGGTAAGGTTTAATGAGCTAGGCAGTTACAGCCAGGGCTTTGGTAAAAATAGCTGTGTCTGCTGCCCTTGAAACAATTGGTACCGCTAGTCCCCCTTGCGAAGAGCTGAGGCATGTTACTGTGACGGCCCTTGTCAAATCTTACCTATCTCTTCTTGCATACTTCTTCTAGTACGTAGGCTGGCATCTGCAGTTCTGCCCTTGAAGTCAGGCACTCGGGCATGATACTTGAATTTTCAGTTTTCAAAGCAATGCCATTGATTGACATAATAATAATGTCCTTTCATTATTATCTTGTATCTGCACGTTAGTTCTATAGAGCGCACCGAAGAATAAAGGAAAAATGCCCACTTCCTTTTTTTTTCCCAGAAAAAAAAGCAAAGTAAAAGTTATAAAACTTTTTCATTTGCTCTCTGGTAAAGTGGGAGGAAAATACTCTCTTAACATCACTTGTTGTATTGTATCTTGCTCTTGGGAGCTTGTGGGAAGATGACAAAGGGCTGTGTGTGCCCTTAGATTTAAGGATATCCAAAACCCCATAAAAGTATTTCAGAGAAAAAGCTCTTGGAGCAGACAGAAGTTTTTCATTTGGAGAATGGTTTCTCGCATAATAGTTGCCAAGGATACAGCATCCAGCGAGCAGAGCTCTGCCTAATGCACAAAACCTTTGGAAGCTCTTGGTGCGCTGGGTCAGTTCTGTTTTCATGTGCTTGGTCGTCCCCAATTCAGAGACTGGTCCCATTGTTTTCAAGGGAGGCTTTTTTTTGGAGTCAGAGCTAATTAAAAGAAAGGCAGGACAGATTCCGACACCTAATGAAGTAAATAAAAAGATAGTTTTAAATATGGATTTACAGTTCATGCAACCTCGTTTAGAGTATTCCACTATATGTGTTTTGCTTTTACTTTGCTTTGAATACTGTCCTGGCATTTTTTTTTTGTAACCCTGTACTAACCCAAAAATCCCCAGGGTTCAGTGTTTTAGGAACTGCCCAAAATCCACAGCCACTTCTATACATTTAACCCCTGTCCTGTGTTTCAGTGTGTGGCGTGTTTCAGAAGTTTGTTTAATGTTTGGAAACTGGACTTACAGACTTTGGATGAAAGATGGCATAAGTCTGTAGAAGTGCTGTAAAACCAGCTATTGAAAGATAACTACCCCGCTAAACGCAATTCCTGGCTCAGTGACTTGTTAATCTGAGGTTCTGACTCTTACGTTTTGTTTCTGCTGTTTTAATGATGTGGACAGGCTCATTGAAATTTGCTTACATGGTTACAGTTACGTTTGTTTTTGCAGAATCAGGGCCCATTTCTAGACTCCTTAATTATGTCTCTTGGCCTCCTTTTAGCTTCTACAAAGAAGAAAAAAAAGGGTTGATTAGACTCTCTTAACTTTAGTACATATACTGAAAGCTTAGTTCTTTGTGTGCGCTTGCTGTCAGTGCAGCCTTTCTGTGTTTGGCGTTACATCTCTGTGTTTAATTTTTAGAACCAACTGGTTTATATCGCTTTTTAAGGATAAGCTTTTCATGTTCTTCTTTGGAGGTAGAGATTTTTTCTGTAGCTTTTCCTCAAGACCATCACCTGGTCTCTAGAAGATCACCATGTTAGTTGACCGAGAAGGATTTTGCTCCATTTCTCCCAGAGATCAGGACAAACTCGCTGATCTGAGGAATGCAGCTGTCAAAGCACAGCGTAGGTTGAAACTCAGGTGTCAGTTCAGGTTGACATATTTGAGCTATTGGACTGATGGTCCATTTAGTATCTTGATGGTGACTAGAGCAAAATATCTTGAAACGGATGTAGGCGTTTATAACTCAAATACTTAGTAACACTGATCTCTGACTGACTCCTGAAATCTTCTAAACTGTTGGCCTTTTTGCCAGCAAGTTCAAATGATCAGTGCTAGTTTTCTTTAGTTTTTAAGTTATTGTCTTTAGACTTGGATGAATATTCACTTATTCTCTGAACAGAGGTGACAACTTGCTGCCTTCAAATCACCAGCTGGTTTGTACAGTCTGCATAGATGATGCACTGCTGTGGGATATACTTGAGAGAGTGAAGTCAGTAGCGGGAATCCAGCTCACTTTAGTGGGTGTCGGATTTTGCCGTTGCTGGGATGAAATTTGTAGTGATGACAGTGCTTTTTGTAGTTAAAAAAATAATTTGTATATTGCAAGTCATTGTAAGTTAAATATTATAAACAATTATTAAGAAAACCATTTAAGACTCAAATGCTTTGACATTCTGACCTGTCACAGTGTGGTGTTAGTAGCTTTTTTGTAACCAATAAATGTTGTCGTTTGACTCCAAAGGTCAGCTTTTCTTTGGAAGTACAACTCTTGATTTCATATGCTGGTTTTGCTACTTCTTCTCTTTAAACTTACAAGTATACTTGAGTCTGGGTGCAAGTCTAGATCTATGAAGTGTCTTCTGAGTGGCAATGTTTTTAGATCCTTGTGGGGGAGCGCAGTGAAGTTAGGTGACTGAGTTCCCTGAACACTGACTGGGATGGGCTTTACTGCCCTGAACTCCTCAAGCATCTGGATGAGGCAGAGCACCTAAACTGGTTGACAGGGAAAACTGAGGAGGAAGGTATCTGCAATCCTTCTTTTGCTTGGAATTAGGTGCTTAATTAAAACCTCCTCCCTCACCCTTTTCCCCACCTTCTCTCTGTGCGCATACCTTTCCCTTCAGCCATATCTCTGGATGAAGCAGCTTACTGTACCCTGGGTTGTGCTCAGTTTGCCTTGTGTGTGCGGCAGCCGTGCCCGGCGGACGTGTGCCGAACTGAACCCCATGGGGCAGGGCACTGCTGTCTGGAACGCTTGCCTTGGATATCCCCCATGGTGTCAGGTGCCCTGGTGCTAGATGGTGACACACCATCTTAGTTGCCGATGCAATGATGTACCACAAATTCTGTTGTGGTATTTTTAGCCACATCTGCACATTCTCGCTGAGTAACTAAGCCACGTTGCACAGCTTTTGTGGGTTGCTTACATTGATTTGACTGCCCAAGGTGCCATTTTGGATATGGCTGCTCTGTTTCTGAGGATTTTAGGTCTCTCTTACTGTCTGTTGTGTGAACGAGAACTGGATCTAGTCTGGGCTCTGAATTCGGATGTCCCTTTTGCCCATTTCTGTGAACCTTGGGAAAATTCAGAACTGGATCTAAATTTCTTGCTCAGGCCCAGTGCCAATAATGCGCTTTGAATCTAATTTGGTATTTTGGGTTTGTTGGTTTTGAATTGCTTTGAGTTACTTGATACTTGTGACTTGCTGACACAGGGTCGTTCAGGAGAGTAGATATATATACATGGCCGATGTCAACTGGTGTGCTTTTTTTAGAGATCTTTGTTATAACTTATTCATATAATTACAGAACACTGAGTATGTTGCTATATTCTGTTTTCACATCCCACGGTACTGGTCAGTGTTGGGGAAGCTCTGTAAGAAATACATATTTATAATAACACAGGAAATCACACTGTCTAATTTATCAAGAAAATGTAATTTGAAGTACTTCGAGTAATAATGGAAAACCAAAAAAATCTCATAGTGCATATGGTGTACTGGTGGTCATGGTGGAAAGGGGAGATACAATGCCGTAAGGATAGTTGTTTTGATCTCCTGTTCCTTCTGAGAAAACTGGAGGCAACTTCTGTGTTTAAATCTCTTCCAAGAATTTGTAATTAGGAACAGTGTCATTCAAAAAAGAGTGGTATAAGCAAATAAATCCAATGAGCACTAGAGGGAATCGGGAGATTCATTCATAAAGAAACCATCCAGATTTCTGTCTTCAGCTGCTGTGGTTTAGCCCTAGATTAAAGCCTGGACTGACTCTGGGGCATGGAGTGATGTAAACTGATAGCAGGGGCTGTTCCACTGGTTTTTGTCCTGGCATGAAGCTCAGCTGTGGCATTGAACTCAGTGCCAGGCTATATGCTGGCATCAGCTTCAGGTTTGCTGAGAGCAGAAGACCTACCAACTGGCTCCTTTTCCCTGGGCTTCCTTGAAGCACAGTGGCATGAAGAAATGCCTTGGCACCCGGAGGCTAGGCAGAAGAAGAGAGGCTGGTTTGGATCCTGATCTGGCTGGAGGTGGAGGTAAATAGAGCAGCCATTCTCTGAAGAGAGCACTTTTGGGTTGGTCGTTATGCTCTTCATAGGAGCTGAAGAATAGAAGATAGAAACTGGAATATCTTTGTCCCTGGAAAAATGAACCCACAGGCAGGGGAAATTAGCTGATATCTTCTGCAAGTATCACTGGTGAGGCTTGGGGTGGGTGGTTGGGGAATATTTTGGTCAAGGGCTGTCAAGACGCCTAGGTCTTTCATATTCTTCCTGAAGCAGGTGAACACCAGCCATTTCTCATCATTCAAGAGAAGAGGGGATTTAACAGAACAGTTATTTCCATCAGGTTTCCAAAGTGTTCTGGATCTAGCCAAGTATTTCTGGAGTTGACAAAATCCTGTGCTTGAAGAGATTGACCCTGTAGTGATCGTGTGTGTGCTTGAATTTTCTAGGGAAGTGTTTATCAGGGCAAAGGGGTTAGGATCCAGGTCTGTCTTTCAGCTTGAAAGCACGAGCTGCATCAGAGTCCTGTGTGAAACACACTCTTCTGAGGCAGTATAAACACCCGCCCAAAAGCACAGCTGTGAAAACCTGTGTGATCTCAGGCAACTTGTTCTCTTCTGTGTTGTGGCCCTTCGAAGGAGCGGAGATACCTGTACAGCAGATATGAACTGTCAAATGCTGGGCTTTATCTCCAGCAGTTTAATATAAGAGGTCTTTGAAGTTCTTGCGAGGTTCTTCTGACAAGTTGTAGTTTGGGCAAGTTGTATTTCAGTTCAGTTGTTTGATCTAGGCATAAAAGCAGGAGAGCAGACCTATCCTGGAGGTCTAATTCCTGAATTTGACACTTCTCTCTAAAGTTTCTCAGTGTGGCTGCTCGTAGCTCAAGAGTCTTTGTAGAGCTCAGTGTCAAGAATGATGGGAGCGAGTGTGATGTCAGGAGGTAGTTCTCAGGGTTCCGTTCAGTTTTGAAATCACAGATTGGACAGATGCGGTATCTGGAAAGTTGCATCACCATGCATTTACTGGAGGTTTGTAATCAAACAAAGGAGGCAAATAGGAAGAAGTTAGACCTTGCTTTGAAGTCTTGTACTTGCAGTTACAAATTCCAATGTTTTCTTTCAAAACCACTTTTAGATACCTCCTTTCTTCCAAACTCTGCCAAAAGTGCTGTATGAAGATAGCCAACAGCTTCAGTTAGACTAAGATGATTTCAGCCCATCTGTATGTTGGTGGAGGAATGGTCAGAGAAAGATGTGGGACCTGGCATGTTGCAATCTCCTCTTCCATGTTGTCCCAAATAAGAACAAAAGTTCTAAAAACTTTCAGGAAGAGTTTTCTCTTTCTGGTGCTTGCACAACTGTCCTACTTCACAAGTAGTTAGGGTCTAAATGAGAGTCCCTGTTCTTTCTGTCTGATCTCACTCACTGGTTGTGAGGATGAGTATTACAATCCTTGTGCAACTGTGTGCAAGGCAGTCAGGCTGTAAGTCAACCATCCATCGCATTGTCACCTGTGACAATGTACTTGGTTTTACAGACCACTTCTCTGACTGGAATTCAGCCAGGACAGGTTGGTACCTCTACTCTTTCAAAAAGTGTCATGTATTTTTCGCTGACCCAGAGTGGTCTGGGCTGGGGCTATCCACTTCCTTTGGTAAGCAGTGCTTCAGTGGGCTGTACCCACGTGCTAGGATATTACTTCATTACTGGCTCAGAGGAAAGGGTGCCAGCTACTACACCTCTGTCATCACTTTCCACACCACCTGGATTGCATTATATTAGTACTAACTTTATATTGTATCACAGTTATTAATAAGACAGCAAGGAATGTTGTTACATATTTTTAGCAGAGGAACAAGTTGGGACAAAAGTAGCAGTGAGCTCTCTAGTAGGCCCAGCTACCTAGAAACATCTGCAACTATCTGGCATATGAAACTATTGAAGTAAAGGTGAGTGAGACTTGAAAGTTCACTTTGCACATGTCATCAGCTTAACACATATATATTAAAAAAATGCATTGCAGTTTCCAATTCCAAACAGTTAAAAAGAAGTAATTCTGTCATTCCCAGCATTTTAAGAATGCTTTTTTAAAAAAAAAGAAAAAGGCTTAGACCTTTTCTTTTACCTTCAGTAAGACTACTTGGCTTTAGTAGTCATACTTCTAAACTGACCCTTTATCCATTTTGTGAGTAGGATATTTATTTGAATTACAAAGTCCTGGAAAATTGCTAATTTTGATCCTGGATGCCTAGTCACTATTGCTAAACAAGGGCAACGTATTATTAATCTTTTGGTCATATAGGTCATCATTTTATATGGTAGTGCTCAGTAGGCTGTATACAAAGAGTGCGGTGACTGAAAAAGCAGCTTCATCTCCTTTTAGTCATAGTTCTAGAGTGATTTTTGAGGCAAAGTATATATATACTTGGGAAAATGAGACTTGGACAGTGTTGCCTTGTGTTTACTAGCAGTTAAACTGTTGATATCAGGAAAATGAGAAGAAGGTGCATAAATAAACAAGTTGTAATACAAAGTCAAGTCACATACACATGATTACATGCAGTAGTGGAGGGGTGCGTATGGTTTGAAGCTTTATGATCATCAGCCACAAAGATAGTAAGCTGTATCTTGTGCTTTGTGTAGATAAACCAGTTGTATTGCTTTAACTCTATTGATACAGACAAACCAATACAATTTTCCTCTTGTACGTAGCATGTATGATTATATTGGCATAAAATGCACTTACAGATAGCTTCTTCCCTATTTAGGAAAGAAAGTTATGCCTTCATCTTGGTTTCTGCGCTATCTTCTGGTTTTAGAAACTACAGACTATGCCAGTTAAAAAGATAATTGTAAGTAACATAGGTATTGTTTCAAAAATAAAAATATGAGACATTTCAGCACTGTTCTTTGAAGCTAGGTACCTCAGATTTACTAATGAACCCTTCAGCCTTTGGAAGTGAAATTGAGAAAATATGTATTTTCTTTAGAATTGTAAATTTACTACTGCAGCCACATGTAAACACTTCAGAGGTAAAGTAGCTGCTTCAGCTGCTGGTGAGCTGCCTGGGGATTTTGTGTCTAGCTTTTTCTGATGCCTCTGTTACCAGCAAGGGGAAGATGAAGTTCCTGGCCTCTCTGGTGGGATTGCTCAGTGTGTTCATTGTGAACCACCTGGCATGATTTGGGGGCTGGCAAAAGAGGAAGCTGTGGCTCTCATAGCTGTGCTAGCAAGGTTGCTCATCCAAGGGTCCTATGCCAGGTAAGGCTAGCTGAAAAAGCACATCCTGTCTGTTTTCTTACTTCATTACTACAAGGCTATTTTACAGTAAGGTTTGAAAGGAAAAAGCATAATAGCAGGGCATGCAATCAGTACACCAACAGGAATCTCATCTATGCCAGGGAAATGCAGAACGGGGACTTGGGCCTGGTTTTTGTCAGGGTGGAACAGAAATTCTGAGTTTTCTCCAGAGCACCAGTGATGACCCCATTCTAGCTGTGGGATAGACATAAATAGACTTCTAGTACTCAGAAACACTTGGCATTTTATGGGAAGTGGAGAAATTGAAACAGCTACCTATCTGCCCTCTCTTTATTACAGTACTGCAGCAGCTATCCCTGGAGCATGACCTTTGGCTCCACGCACAAAGGTTTTTTTTCCTCCCCTTTATCTCCAGCTTTGTGAGGGAGTTGGCTTGCAAAAATCTGGAGTCCACTGCCCTCTTTATGGGAGGTCTTGGTGTCTCTGGTCGGGGAGACTTTCCCAGGTTTGCCAGGCAGAGAATTAAGGATACCTGTTGAGCTTTATTCTTTGAACCTGAGAGGTGTAGCAGTCCTGCAGGGCCTGAGCCATTAAAGGCGATGAGCAGATGGAGAAGAAGAGGGAATAAGCAACAAAGGAGAAGGAAAATGGTGTTATTTCCTGCCACCCTTGGAAGAAAGGGGAGATTTTTGAAACTGTGAGGATCATCTGTGCTGCCCTGTCTCATAGGTATTGAAGACCTCTGTGGCTGACCATTGCCTATCAAAAGTAAGTGATTTTGTGAAATTTTCTTAGTGTTTTGGTGCGGTTTGTGTTTGTTTTTGGTTTTTTTTTTTTTAACTTGGTTGCTTGCAAAAGTGCAAGGACTGAGAAGCCTGGTAGTGGTGAGTGCCAAGGAAAGGAAATGAGGTGCAGGCTCACCCACTCTGGTTATGAAAGTGTGTTGGTCCTAAGGCTAGTGCCTTCTGAATTTCAAAAGTTTCCCTCATGAGGTAGATTTCGTCAAACTCCTTCCTTTGGGTGTCTTTATAGGAAACTGTAATGTGATTTGAAAATGTCCGTTTTTTGAAAAACTGTGTGCCTGAGGAAGAAAAGTTACTGCTAGGGCAAATTACCCTATTTGTGCTTTTCACTCTCTACACGTGTTTCTTCCTTGTTTTCATCATTCTTTCTTTCAAGTACACTGTATCGTGCTACCAGTTGAGTCAAGCTTCTCTTACGAATGCAGAAGGCCTCTACCTCTCCAGAGACCACAAGTACAGCATGCAGGCTTTATTCACAAGTGGAAAAGCAGGGTATAAGTAAAACATGGTATTTTGTTTCAGACAGACGTGACTGATTTAACCTGTGTTAGTATTCTAAATGATTAATGTATTGCAATGATCATTGCTGGTCACAGCTGAAGGACTCTCATTTCACTGTGAATTTTTTGTTCTGGTTTGATTATAATATATGAGATGTTAGAAAGATGCAGAAAGAAGTGCAGCTTTTCTGGATTTAGTATCCACTGTTCTGATTGCCTGTGAACCAAGCATTCCCTTCCTGTCTTATGCACTCTTCATTTTATACTGTAATGCTCTTTGTTATGTTTGCTTGTTTATGTCTTTTTTGCACATTGGGAAAGTGGAGAGGGAGGTGCTGATCTCTTCTCCCTGGTATCCAGTGAGAGGACATGTGGGAATTGCTCAAAGCTGCGCCAGGGGAGGTTCAGACTGGACATTAGAAAGCATTTCTTTACCAAGAGGGTGGGTGAACACTAGAACAGGCTTCCTAGAGAGGTGGTCGATACCTCATGCCTGTCAGTGTTTAAGAGACATCAGGACAACGCCCTTAATAGCATGCTTTAACTTTTGGTCAGGCAGTTGGACTAGATGATCATTGTAGGTCTCTTCCAATTGAAACATTCTATTCTACTCACATTTTTGAGCAGAAGTGAACTTGACTTATTGAAAGTAGTGCATTTAAATTTGTTATAATTGCTTTGTAGGCGGTAACTTATTCTTGTTAGATGCTGAGTTCAACTGGGTTTTTTAGCCTAATTAAAAAGTTAATTTGTCTGCACTATTGTTTCAGCTACTGTATGATGGTTTTACTGAGTGCTATTCTGCCTTGTGTGTGTGTGTTACTGTAGTTAAGAAGCTTCTTGTAGTTTTAATTTTGGCTTAGAGAAGGAAAATGAGCCATTTTTCTGATGAAGCTGAATGTTGTGGGGGAAGTGGTGGAAGAAAATCCTGAACTTTCAGAAGGTAGAGGAGTATAGTTTCTGAGACTTAGACTGTGTTTCTCAGTTCAGATGCTACTGAATTATGCTTTTAGGTTTCCTGTTGTCTTGATGGAGTTTTTTTTGCTTGCTTTTGAAATGTGGAGGAAAAAAGCCACCGCAGTTATGAATGTGAATTCCTGATGAGCCTAGGGTATGCCCGTATCTTTGCATTTCTGAACTTTACTATTCAGATTCTCAGAGTTCAGTTTTCCTAGTGCTTTTATTTCGCTTGCTGAAGAGAAGTGATCAGCACTCAAAAAAGTGCCCTTCAGAGAAACAACACCCTGCGGTATGATTGAAATCTGAAAATGGACAGAATTATCTCAAGATGTAGATATTCTTTGTTTGCTAATTAGATGTGCCTTAATTTATATGTTTGTTGAGCTTGAAAGTCTTCAGAAACATGTATGTGTTCCTTGTAGTCTTTCTTTTGTTAAGGGGTCTATTTTGTAAGGAAGCGTCTCCTAATGTTCATCTGTACAAAGACTTTGAAGAGGAAGAGAATCCTGTTTAGGCTAGTTTTCAGCAGCTGTATCAAAAACAATTAAAGCTCCTGGAAAAGTGGTAATGAAACACAGCCTTACTCTTCCTCACATCATTGATTAGTATTCAGCTGCAGCTTTAGTGTATGAAAGTAATTACTATTTGATAGATCGTTTAGATATATCCTAGAGGATAAGTGATCACATTGTGGTGTCATTTTTTTGTCTGAAAACATTAGGTTCTATAGGTCCTAAGTCTGAAGCTGTCTGTTACACAGCAAGCTTAGGTTTTTATCATTAAAAAAAAAAAAATAAGGTTGTATAGTTGGTAGGGGAAAAGCCTGAAAATGTGACTCCTGAAGATTAAAAAGACAGCAAGAGCTTAACATTTTTTTAGCTAAGAGTTAACACTTGAATGCATAAAAACTTCCTGGCTTAAAGAAAAGAAATTTAAAAATATTTTTATTCAGTGCTACGAAGGATTTAAAAGCATCCTTGCAAATGGTGTTTCAAAACAGGTCCTGTAACTCCTACCTCAGCACAGAAGTTCAGGAACATGCAGGGTGAGGACTGAGTTGTCTCCTCATTGGCAGTATTTTCAGGGCGGGATTGAAGTGGACTACTTTAGCGTTAACAATGCTAAGTCATCTGAACAGCTGCCAATGAAGGTAAAAGGATATTGATTTTCAAGGTTGCCAAAATGTTGTCTGTCTTTCATGAGCGCTAAATTGTATGGAAAGGAATTGGAGTAAAACTGTCATTTGTTTTAATGTTTTCCTTCGTGGACTATTAATCAAGATGGGCGAGATGCGAGTGTGTGCTCTGCCAATAAAGACATCCACTAGTGCAGAGCAACTGTGTCTAGTGCTGCTTCTCCCAACCTTGACTCCAGTTTACAATCACGTTCTCAACATGTTTCAACATGTAATTGCGTTGGCCTATATACAGCAATGTGGCTGTCTTGAGCTTTCATCCTAGCCCTTCTAAGTGTGCTGATTGAATTGCAGGCTAAAAATAGGCTCTGCTCAGACTGTTGCGTGCTATCAGTTGCGCTCTGCTTTGGCAGTTTGTTGGTAACATGACATAATTAAAAGTTGACAAAGGCAATAGGCAGAATGCTGTCCAGCAACTTCTAGGATTTTATAGTTGAACAACATATTTTCTTAACTTGATGAAGTTGGCTAGTATGGTTATACCTCAAATAAGTGACCTACTGCATTAAATTCTTTGTTAGTTCTGGTAGGCTGCTGAAAGAATGTTCTTGCCTTAAAACCATTCTTTAGATTGATATTGCTTCTGTGGGAAAGACACTGGTAATAGACCATAGCATTTGGAAATCATTACGGTTAGGTGTTATTTGAGTGACAAAAAGGAGATTAGAAATATTTTTCAGTGAAGTGTAAGTTGAGCTATATTTACTTCCTTTATGTTGTTATGGTTTGTCACTGATATTCCAGCAAATATTTCAGAAAGATATATGCAGCTGACGAGGGGAGAATAGCTTGCTATCTCAGAAGTAGTCATCAGCTAGTGTTATTTTAAGTTCCAAGGGAGATTGATTAAAATTATGCTCTTGTGTTCCTCATCCACCAAATTAGATTTCTTGAAATAAAAACAGTAATCAAAATCTCTGAGATAATTAAGCACCAACTCATAAAATATAGTTTGAAGAGGTATTTAAATGAAAAAACCCTTTTTCCTCAGTGAATTCTTCTGAAAGAACTGGTTTGGAATGCAGGCTGCCAAGTACTCAGTCTTTGTGTTTAGATGTTAAAATCAGGGAAGGGAAAATAAACTACAAAAAATTGCTGTAAAAAGATTACTTTCTTGGACGATTTTGTGTATATGTAGATGTAATCAAAGCAATGTTATACCTACATTTGTTTTCTCATGTTGGTTATTTGTCCATTTCTTCTAAGTCAGCCGAGTTAAGACTGAAGTGTGTTCTGTAGGTGAGTCACGGGAGGTTATTATTGAAGCTGAAGTCGTGCCCGCATGTTACTTTTTAACCGTCTGGCTGTTTGACAATTTAAAATAAAAGTGAGTGATCTCATGCTGTATTTCCATGTGGCTACTAATAATTTCTGTGGTTTGAGTTATTTCTGAAGGCAGATTCCTAAGAGAACCAAAGGCTGATGGAGTTGGGGTGATTGTACATGAGAAGAAGAAAAAGAGGGAAGTTTTGTTCTATAAAGGAAATCTATAAAGTTTTCCTGGCCCAGAAACAGGAATACAGTCATGAGGAGGCTGTTAGCCAAGTTTAGTATCTATTGTAGACTGTACTTCGTCAGTTGTAACTTAGTGAATAGGTGTCATGTCAAGACATTTTGCAGGAGAATCTGTTCTAGCAAACTGTAAGCCTTGATTATTTTCAGGTATCTCTTTTAAATATTGATAGGATTTGTAGTGAGAAATTGTAATTAGCTGCTTGGGGGAGTATTTGAGTGATTTGGCCTGAGTATTCTTACCATAGCCTGTAACAGCATACTTGTGTAACCTTGTGACTGTCCTACCAGGGAATTTGACTCTCCTATTTGCTGTTGCAGAGGAACCTATTTTGGCTTGATCATAAAGCTGTCATCACTGGGCAATGACCTGAGTGGTGCTCATATTATTGTCTGTCTTTATGAGCTACTAATGGAAATGGAAAAACCTATTTACTTAATCAGATGCTATGGAAGCTCATTAGTGTGTTTAGTTTGTTACGGAGAAGGGAGGTGAGTGCAAATCCCCAGTCACAGAATGTTTATACAAACACATTGAGGTGTTTGGGCAATTTCAAAGGCCTGTGTAGCAAAGCAATGTTTGTGCCATCTCTCATTCTTCCACTTGCTGTTTTTCAGTATTGCAGCCCGCACTGTAGCAGGAGGTGCAGGCTCAGTTTACAAGTGGTGGTGGTTTGCAGGTCACTGTGAGTTGGCCTCCTCAAGGAGACAGACTTTGGCCGTTGATGATAACTACTTCGTTACTCTTGATGGATGAAACCATGGTGATGGGTATTTTGTGCATGGGACAAGTACAAGTAACTGTCTCAAGTAAACAGGGCCTGCTCCTTTCTTCCACTGTAGGTAACAGTGGAAGAAAACTAGCCTGGAGAGAGGCTGTAGTTTTTCAAGAAAAGTGCTTATTTAAAACCTAGAAATAGTAGTATTATAATTTTTTGGTTCTCACAAGCAATTTCTAGAGGGCTGTCTATGAAAAGAGTGCTGCCATAACCTGCAGTGCTAACAAAAAGATAAGCTAGTAATGAAATTACGTTTAAGTTGTATATTACAACCTAATACTGAAAGCCTTGTGTACTCTAGCCCATATTCGTTAGTTACAGTTGGGAAACATGTACTGGTAGTTGCAGAGATGCTTGCACAGGGTAGCATAAATCTTGTAATTTTTTGAGGTCAATGAGTGAAGAGCTTCTGTTTAAAGTTGAGGAGAGCTAAAGTTTTGAAGCCTTTATATGCAGATAGATGGGACTGGTAGAGTTACTACAGTAGTGCAAAAGGAAAAAAAAAAAAAAACAAAACACAAACCAAAACCCTTGTAATGCAGACAAGGCCTACCTTGCCCTTGGACGCACACGTACATTTGTGGCAGAATGGGGAATGCAAAATAAATGTTCTGTTTCCTGTATTAACTCTTGGACAATAGCCATTCCTTCTTCCCAGAAACACAAGAGGTTTTGGAGCGTGGGCTATCGGCTTTTTGGGCGCAGGAGCGGGTGGGTGGGAGGAGGAGAGCGGTGCCTGGGATTCCAGGAGAAGCTCCTCAGCAGAATGTCTCCTTATGGCAAAATTGACGTAAAGTTTAAATACCAGTGTTGCTGCTGGCAGATTATGGAGTTAATGTTCTGTTTATGCAGTTCTCCTTTGGGTGTTACATTGTGCCCTTAGCATAGTCTCCTAAAGCTGTACAAAACCAAACAAAGTACTAAGCTGATGATCAAGCTTTTATTGGCACCTTGTTTTGTTCTTGTCCAGGAGAAAATAGGTTTGTACTTACTCTGTTATTTTATGATTTGGGGGCAGGGGAATTGTTTTGCTATCTTTAAATTCCTCAAGCTTCTGTAAGTGAAAATAAGGTTAAAGAAGTATATCTATTGCTTAGAAGAAAAAATACTAAGTCTTTCCAGCTTCCCTGAAATAAGTGTTACAGCTGAGCCAGCCCCTGAGAAAACTTTTGCAACTCATTTCACAAATGAATTGGTATCCAGCTGTTTTATTGGTCTGGAGGAAAAATACTTATGTCTCATCAGTGCCATAGCGGCAAGTGTCTAAATTTGCTGTGAAGAAAACAGTGTGTTTTTAATGTATCTTAGATGAAACATGTTTAAGTTACGGTTTTAATATACTAGTTCAATGTAGTAAAAATGCCCAGTTAGTGCAATAAAACTGTATCTAGATGGACTATTTTTTTCCTCAAGTGTAAACCTCATATATTTGAAAGTAGTTAGTTGAATATTTGTTGGAAAAGTTTTTGGGATGAAAGGTTTTACAGAATCTGTCATGATAGCAATGTCAATAAGTGCTTAAGCAATTGATTTGGAAATGGAGCTCTTGCCAACATTGAGTCTTCTCCTTTGCCCGAAGGGACCTATATCTCCCATTTCTCACCTCTCAGGAGAGGGCTGTTAAATGGGAGTGGACCATTCCAAAAATAGAAATCCAATGTCCAGGACAGTGATGATGTTTGACAATATGACACAGGCTGTGATCACCCTAGTTTGGGCATGTTGAATTATGTAGTTCACACAGGGAAGGTGTTAATGAGACTTGCCTTTGGGATGTGCTTTTTTTTAATGGGCTTAGGAGCCTTTTAACTGTTGTGTTTCCTATTAGAACGCTAGTGATATTTGGAATTGATTAATGAGTAGGAACTCAGTTTAAAAAACAGTATAAATTTTTGCTATAGCAATTTAAGTCATTTAAATTGGAAGAAGGTAGGAAGGAACATATAAATTGGAACCTAAATAAAAATATCACATTAATCTTAACATTTGATTTGGGAACAAGAGTTTTTGAACTACCCTCAGATATTGGGAGAGACCATAGAAAATGAATGATGGAAAGAGATTTGCTTGCAAAAATACTTCTTGTTGAAGGAACACACCATGTTGGCATATGTAATGAGAGACTCTCTTGATGTGTGAGGTGCTCTCAATGCAAATGTATTTTAGTTAATTTTAATCTTACTTACCAGATTGTTATGGGACGGTTGTCAGAGGTGAGAATATTTTCTCCATACTCTTGGTGGCACAGTGCTGGCTATTACTTTGACACCAGGCCTTACAAGAAGTAATTTTGGTACTTTCCTGGGTGTCTCCGTAGCATGGTGATCGATGACTGGTACTTGGAAGACGTTTTCCTAGTTGCTTAGCTATCACCACTGAGGTTTTCTAGATATGGGTCAGAGAAGGCATTGTTCTTGGAAGTTTGAGTCATCTGAAGTAGATGCAGTGGACTAGTGGGCCATGAGTATGGCATTAATGTGCGGCTCATCTAAACTTGCGAACGTTATTTTTCCAAGAGCTCTTTATAGTGAAGCAACGGCTTAAGCAGTAAGTTTCTGTGGTAACACTATCCTTATGTAAATTACAGTAATTGTTTTATTATCCAAAACCAAGGTATTTCTTTCAAACATACTGCAGATATTATTTGATTACTGAATGGACACTTAGTGCCTTTTGAGCACGGCTGATATGCATCCTTCATCCTGCTTTTTCTTCTGATTATGTACTTACATCGTCTGTTACCCCTTTGTTAATCTGCCTTGATCATGCTGTCAAATTATTCAGTCTTCATAATGTAAGACTAAACAGCTTATAGTTTGTACTTGTCTGTTGAACTTCATAGTTCTTCTGCTTTTTCTCCTTCCTGGAAAAAAAATATACCCTACTTTCTACTGGAATGGCGGTTTTGTCACGAGCCATCATTTAGGCTTGTGTAACAGTCAGCCAGTAACTGCTATAAGCTTTGCATGGAATTTGTTGCATTTTTTTTATATTGTTTTAGGTTTGTAAGCAAATGAAATGTTACTGAAGATTATAGAGCTATGTGAAGCTTGAAATGTTTAAGGGTAACTCAGCAGAGTGGTTTGTGAACCAAAAGTACTCTCAGCACAAGTTTAACCGTAGGCAGTAATGAATATAGATTCCTTTCTCTTAGCATCCTGTTGAGGTTTCGGCAGCCACTATGTCTTTTCCAGCCAAAGGGGCTCAGCTTGTTATCGTGACACCTTTGTTAAGCAATCAGGGCTGACCCTTCAGGAATGGAAATTATCGAATGACTTGATTCCACTCTTCGGAAGATGATCATAGTGTACCAAAAAGACCTGTAACTGGTGAAAAGAATCTTGTGAATATTTTGTGCTAAATGTACCACTGTTCTGAAGTGCGACTTGTGTCACCTGATGCTGAATTCCAACCAAGGCTGTAGCGGGAGGGAAGCAGGGATGCCTGTGTCAGCCCCTGACGTTTTATGTTTTCATTTATATGCTGAGGTGCTCTTATATGCCTTTCTGCAATGTGACCCTCTGTGCCCTAAAGCTATGTAAGCTTTGTTGTTGTTTTATGGATTCAGTTTTCTGGTTTGGTGTCTCAGCAAACTGAGTGACTGAGAGCTGATTCTGTCACTCTCGCTTGGATGGTTGCCTTCGCTTAGCAGGGAACCCTGCTCCCCCCACATCTCACAAGGCAATTAAGGTTCACAAATATCTTTAAAATCTAGACCATCTCAGTACTGTTGGGATGAAAAAGTTACTGCATATGCCCAATGGCTGAGATCTTTAATCCACTGATGCTTTAGTTCTCCAGAGGAGCCCTAGGTCTCACTGGCTGTGGTACAGGCTGGCCTCTGACCACCTCTCCCATAAGAACTGGCAGGAGGTTGCTGGAGACCACATCAGGTGTTTAAACCAAAACGCAAGCCAACGAAGTGAGTCTGCTAAAATTCAAATGAATTAAAAACCGCCCAAACAAAAATGTAGGTGTTACTTAGCTTGATGTGGCCTTGCACCCTTGTCGCGTGGGCCATCTCCTTCCCTTTGCTGCCAGCTTTCTGGAGGAGAGCGGCCAGCTGTGCCTGTGTAGCCTGGCACCATTCCTCACTCAGTTTGATTGTCACCTAGCAGAGACTGAGGTGGTTGCTGCTCTGGTGTCTGCCCAGGGAGCTTGTGGTGAGACTGAAGATGCGAAAGTTGCTTTTGGGACAGGGACTGTCTGTGCCAGGGCCCACTAGCCTCTGCTTTTCTGGCATTTTGAGGGCTGTGGTCACAGGCAATCTTTCTAGGTTGAGCATAGCAAAGGGGTAAGGAGGAGGGAGGCAGGCACAGACCAGGAAAGGTCCTGAAACTTAGGATCCAGTGCCTGTGGCGGCCAAGACTGCAAACACTAAAGGAGGATTTTTGCTCCCCTGGTCTACTACAGACAAGAAAACTAGCATTGTCAAAGCTAACGGGGGGAGCCTAATGCTGGGGTTCACAGATACTGTATAAGCTTAAATAGCAAATCTTCACTCGCAGGATTTCTGTGTGTCACGTACTTGCAGCATTGCTGACTTTTGTATGCAACGCTGAACTTTGTGTCGTGGTTCCCCTACGGTGTAAGGACAAGGTTACCACTTATATAACAATTGCAAAGTACAGTAGAAATTGATTGCAGATCTATATTGTAGGCTGTTTACAATCCCCTACCCTGATTATTTAATAAGTTGTTTCTAAAGAAGGACTATATTTATTCACTAGTAATCAATATTTTCATATGGTTCTGGAAGGGCAGTCAGGACAAATGAATTACGTGTATTAACTTTTTTGTTGGTGCATAGAGCTTGCAGTTACTCATCCAGTTGCTGATCAGTGCAATTTGTTGCTCTAAACATAGTGCAATTTCATATCTTAATCATTATGTCTGACTGGAAAAGAAGGGAGTAAAAGAGAAGTACCATAGATTTCATTCTTGTGCTAAAAGTATTTTGTGCCCCAATAAACATAAAATCAAGATGTTTAAATTTTTTACTAGTGCAGCTCAAGAGATTACTTCTTACAGTTAGTCTATTTTTTTTTTTTAAAAATCATTCTGTTAAAGATTACCTTCTCTGAATATGTTCAGGGAAAACAGCTAATTTAGGCAAGAACAAGCTGCCTTCAGAGCTAAACAAAATTACATACTCCAAGGAAATCCTTGTAAGCTAGATTGCCAGAGCTCTCTACTTTGCTCTGAGACTCGGGAGGTATAGAAGACGACTGTGTATGCAGATTTGTGGAAGAGCTGGGTTTATGGTGAGAATGAGAAGTCAGTGTACAGCCATGGTTATGATGAGATCTGACTCTCATTCCAGTGAGGGAGAACACTTACTTTTTTGTTTGCTCCCTGTAAATCAGGACCCTCATCTTTTCCTGCTTGGTATTTCCCAGTGTATGTTTTTGGCAATCTGAGACATCTGTGCACACAGAATCTGTCTGTCCCTACAGGTGGCCGTGTGGAGTCCCAGTATCTTCTTTGGGAATTGTGCCTATATATCTATGAGGAGTGGGAGACGTTGCCACCAGAATAATGAGACAAGAGTATGTTGAATAAACCTGTGAACCCAGTCTTATATAGTGCTGCTCAAGATGGCAGCTGACATATTTCCTATTTAAGAAAAAGCATGTGATATTAGTTTTTCTTTCCAGCATTTCTTGCTTAGAATTCTTCTGCCACTCTCTGAGGAAAAAAAAAAGTCTAAAATAAGCAAAAACCAAAACTGCAAAGAGAAGTAAGTAGTATTCTTTTCTTAAATGGGTATGTGAGCCTTTACTCAGGTCTGAAATAGAAGTAGGAGCTCTGAGGCCTGAATGTCAGGAACACTTGCTGATAGCTTAACTGGATCATGTTAACACGTTAAACAATTTGAGAGGTACGATGGCCGATAACTGCAGTACAGAGACAATGTTAGCAAATGTAGTTAGTCCCTGTCCTGGTGGGGAGAAAGAGGCAGAAGTTACTGCCTACAAGACATTGGAAAGTTACCTATTGATGAGGAGGTACAGAGAGAGACACAACATACTGGCTGCTGAAAAATCATGACCATCAGGGATTATGCATCTTATTACTTAAAAGATAATTTATAGGTCTTCACATCATTAAAGATACAGTAAGACTGTCTACTCAAAATAGTAATTTACAAGTCTTATAGAAATGGAAACAAGCCCTTCTTTTGACCTGCTTCATGTAATTGCAAATAGAGATTGTGTATTTTTTAAATTATATTCATTCTGTCAAATTTTGCCTGCCTTGGTATGCCAAGCAAGGATAGAGAACATGCAAGATACTTCTGAGATGCAAGGATTAGGAAGACTTAATTGCTGCTCATTCCATTAAATGATCCTAAATCCATGTGGTGCTGTCTGCACCCATAACCTATGAATACATTTATAATAATCCCATAAGCAACTTGTTGGAAAGAAAATCCTCATGGCTGTCATGTTGGAAGAATAAGTTTGGACTATTAGATATCTGAGACATCTGGAAGGGCCATGAATTTCCTGGTGGAAAACACCTCAGTGAAACATCTGGGGCTTATTTCTGTGTCTAAACCCAAATAACCTGAAAACTGTTTGAAGCATGTCTTTAAACATAAAAGCTAGCGGGACATTTGCTCTACCAGTGAAGAGTAATGAAATGCTTCAGAAAAAAAGAACACAAAAAACCCAACCTGAAATACTGCTGCTATAGAAATTAAAGTATCATTTTCAAAAAAGGAAGAAAGAGTAGGAATGTCTTCATATGCATGTTGCTCTTTGCACTGAAGTAACGCTTAGAGAAAATGCTTTCTGATTTTTTTCTCTTTTTTTTTTTTTTTTTTTTTTTTTTTTGTGGAGGGGAAAAGTGTATTTTTAATTTCTTACTCTGAACCTTCTTCATGCATGATGAAAAGGTGCATTCCTCTCCTGGTTTAGTATGATTGAGTCAGCTATTCCTTGCTTGGCCAAGCTGAACAACCATAGCTGTTGTTTTCTTTTTAATTGGGATTCACAATGGCTTTTGGATCATCAGAAACTTCCTACTACTTAGGTTGTCAGCAGTTTTCCAATCTGTGGATCTTTGTTGTTGGCTTGTGTTTTGTTTGGGTTTTTTCCTTTGGACCACTGCCAGGACAGGCTTCAATGTTGCCTCTTGCCTCCTTTTTTTTTTTTTTTTTTTTTAATTTATTTTTTTTGCTCTGGAAGGTGAAAGCTCAGCCAGAGGGACCGGAGGCAGGAGAAGCGTGGGTCTCCATGGCCACACGGATGCCCCAGGGTGCCCAGGGTTGCCATGGCCATGCACCAACCAACTACAACAGCAAAGCGCCTGTGGAGAATTTCAAAACTCTTTCCTCTTTCACAGACTGCCTTTTGAATACATCCCCAAAACTCAGTCCTTTTTTTTTTTTTTTTTTCCCTTTTAAATAGAGCAGGGCTAGTTTAGCAACAGGGGAGTGTTTGAGCACTGAAAACCAAACAAATGTTTGGTCCTTCTTGCGTGTTGAAGGGACCTGTTTCTTATTTCACTGACAGGCTGTTGGAGAAGATGACATCATCCCTGTGGAGCCGATAAGGTTACACCGGTGGATACATTGTGAGCTTAGAATGGCACCAAAGACCTTGATGCTTTGCAAACTGCGATTGTTTTTCTGTTTGTTTTTTTTTTTCTTTACTTAAGAGTTTTGCCTCTGTCCTTTTACGGTGTAGTATAAGATGGCAGCTTAACCAAGCCAAGCTACTCTTCCCACTGTAAGAATTGCTTTCAAATTAATGGGCAGACAAAAGTACCATGAATAAAACAGAGCTTTGTGCTTCATGTTTCAGAGTTTTTGATTATAGCTAGCTGTCGCTGGAGTGTGTAAGCTGTGTGAGACATTGGCCTGTAGTGAATGAAACTGGAAGGATGAATAGCTACAGCTCCGAGGTAAAGCTCAGTTATGTTTTTGTGGTGTAATAGCAGTTAAGGTTATACTGAAAATAAATCAGTTCTTGCTGTAATTCATAGTAAAATCGATACTGGAGAGAGAGAGTAATGGTTATGCTTTTTTTTCTTGAATGTGTTGTTTACTTGTTTCTGTGTTTTAGGGTTGTGCTACTGGGTTTTTTTAAGTCAGTGAAAAGAGAGTATCGTGATTAGAAAGGGAATATGGAAAGCGAGAGACATACCTGTCTCTCCCCTTCCTACTAGTCGCTCAAAATGCGTGCTGTTTTTATCAGAGAGGAGGGGTTTACATTTTGTTTGAGGCAGGTACTTTTTAATGAGATTAAAGCTACTTTGTGGAAGGGAAACCTATTTTGTTCACTGTTATTAGTTAACATGATGCTTTTTTCTAGGATAAGGTAGTATATAATTATTTCTTGTGTCAGAAGAAAGCATATACTTTTGTTTCCAGACTTCTGAGAATGCATCAAGTGCCAAAAGGCCATATTTGGAGAGGAGGGATGAGCTTGTGACAAATGCCTTGATCTAAGGCTTGGGAGAACATTTGCTCTTTCTGAATGTGCCAAAAGCTTGCTGTTTGACTGTGGGTTAACCACCTTAGGGTTGATTCTGCTGTGGGAAGTGTGACTCTTCCCGCTGCTTTAAATTTACTCCTAGCTTTGTTCCAAATTGCAGGTATTGGGCATGTTTCTCCATGTGAAAACCTTCAAACTCTTTTCAACATTTAGTATTAAAGGTGTCTCCTCTACATGCAGCCACGTTCCCTTTATAAACTACATCCACATTCTCATTCAACTCAAAAACATAAATCAGTGTCTTTATTGAGTTTTGGGTTTTTTTTGCCAAAGAATATTCTTCCATCACAGAGTTGGGAAGTCCCTAGTTTTGTGAAGTGCAGGAGTATGGTGTTCCTGCACCTTCTGGGAAATACCTAACCAACTGGTCCGTACAGCTTCAGGACATATGTGTATGTGATAAGGTATTCCAAATTATTTTGCTACAGGCGGCTGTGAGGAGCACTTGAATTCAACGAAATGGTTATCAAGGCTTATCTATGGTACAAAATGTTACACCAGTTGATTTGGGAATAGAGAGCTGTGTGCAGTCTAGGCCAGCTCCTTAGAGCATACTCCTAAGGGCCAGATTCCACCAATCCACTTAGTCATCTCCAAAATAATTTTGACAGCTTAGTCTTCAAAAGATGTCCACAGCGTCTTCCTCTTCCTCACTAATTCTCGGATATGTAGGGGTTTGTAGTTCCATAATACATTGGCTTTGGTGGCACGTCAGCATCAGACACTTCCAACCAGCTGCTCCTGGGCTGTTTTTACAACTTGATGGCCAGCTGCATTGCAAGGAAACCCAACCATTTGTCATGAGGTAGGTTGTCAGTGATTTAAGTTAAAAGTAACCACAACAAAGTTGTTGCAACTGCTGGACAGAGGACTGGAGTACATACATGAGGCTATTGGCTCTAAAGTTGACAAGTGCCAGCATGGCCAATGACAGCATTTAGGTACACAAAGGTGCCGTGTACGTTTGGTCTGTAGGTGTCTGTGAACATTCCCAGCATCTTTTCTGCAGGCAAATCCATTTGGAATTGACAAGCTAGACATCTGTAAGTTTAATTAATCAAGTACTGCAGAAGACCATGTTCAGTCTTAGTGGGTTTGACCCATGTTATCTATCAAAACCGCTATTTGTGTTTTATTTTGGTTATTTGAATATTTTTTTAGAATATTGGGAGCAAGCACTGAAAACAAGTGGATTGGTTTATATGAGCTTTTATAGCAAAGTACAGGTACATTTTGGTGCTTCTGTGCATAGAAGAAAGTGATAACTATGGCAGCGATCTACAGTAGCTAATACCAGATGGTTTAGAGGGATACTCGAGTACCACCCTGATGGACCAATTTAAATAATAGATACTGGATGGCTGATGTCTTGAAACATACGTGTTTTACATGCTCTTAATTACAAGAAATTAGCCTTCCTTTTCCTAGTAGTATTTAATTGCATTTGATCTCTAAGCTTTGAACTCTAATTATAAGCATTATTGGCCCATTATGTACTGTATTTAAGGCTCACTTTTAACAGTTTTGTATTTCTTTCATTTACTTATTCCTTTGTTCTGAAAAAGGCTAAGAGGATAATTCGCTTTTTTTTTGTTCTTGAGTACCATGATCCTTTCTTGCTTTTTCCCAAACTATCTCAGTCTTTTTGTTCTTTTATGGCATTGCCTTGTCCTTGCTGATACTATTTAGAGCCTGTCTGCTGCCAAGGAAAATAGATCAGGAGTTTATTACTAAAGCCATTTGTTTCTAGTAATTTTCTCTCTATGCCCTTTGAAACAGGGTGATGATCAGAGTGTAAGCAGGGAATGAATATTGTTGAGATATGGCTGGTAATGCTGCATTCATTCTTTCCTTACAAACTTATATTTTACTGAGTTGGAGAGTGTGGTTTTCTGTTTCAGTATTGTTCAGATGTGATCCTAATGAATGCAGAGGTTCTCTTTTGTTTGCCTGTTCTAGTCCAGACAACTGTTTTAAAGCTGGGGGTTGAAGCTGCTTGGCAGCTAATCAAACAAGGAAGAAATGGATGATTAAAAAAAAATAAAATGATGAAGCATAAGTGCCAAATAAATTCTGCTCAAGGGTAGAAAATCTGACTTTAGATCCCTCGTGCTTTTATAAAATCTGGAAGTAGTAGTTAAGGAGAGAGTCTGCAGGGTACATGTACTTTCACCATTTTTTCAGTGTTCTTGTATTGAGTTTCATTCTCTTAAACTTTTTAATCACGCTCTTTTAATGACTTCCCAACTGATGTTTGGTTTTGAAAACACAAAGCCTTTAAGAGGCAGTCTAAGTATTAGGAAGAGTTGATGGCTGTAGTCATTAGAATATCGTTAGTAGGCAAAATCTTTCATATAAACCTCCAAGATTCAGGCTGTGTCTGAAAAATGATTCTGTTGACAAGTGTATGGTGTTCTCTTTGGTAATCCTGCTATGCTTTATTTTCTTTTGTATTCCATACAAACCTTTGGTGTGAATGTGTTTAGTGTATTTTCCTGTATCTTAACCCATGGGTTTGTGCTAGTGTTTTGGTTTGATTTTTTTTTTTTTTTTTTTTTTTTTTTTTTAGCTTTCAAATAAGTAACCAGAAGCCTCTGAGTGAAATTTTGGTTATAACAAAAGACAATTTACCCCGAGCTTCCTGTTTCTTTTACTGACTCTATATTTGACTCTCATCAACTCCTAATTTCCTCTGCTTTGGCCCTCAGAAGTTTGTGAATTTTGCCAGAACTGCAGTCGTTTCAGGACTACTACCCATTCCTCTCCCCCTGAAGCTGTCTTGTTTTACCCAAAACCTCCCTGCTCTGGGTTTCCAGATGGCCTGGTATCTTGTCTCTACTTTTTACTTTTGATTTTTTTGTAGAGGAGGGATCATAGATACAAATAAGCTCTTCTCTCAAATACTGATTTTTAGGTACAGCTTACCTCAGGACTGATGTTTCAGCTGCATTATTTTTAAAAGGGTGCAGGTGTGAGTCATGTGGGTGGAAATGCAATCTGCATGTTAGGTTAGGGATCGGTGTCTTACTTTTTGTGGAATATTGTCTAGTGGGTGCTTAGCCACTGTGTCAATGAAACCACCACTGCTGAAGATGGGTTGCGTTTGTTGCTTACTGTGTGCTTGCTGTGCGGCTTTAAATGGTGCGGGCGGTTCTGCGGGAGTCCAGTATTTTAGTTTTGTGATAGGGTAGTGAGCAAGCTGTGGTTTCCCAAATGCAGATGGAGTAGTGATGGTGAAATCCTTAGAACAACCTGTGTCTTTTAATTGTTCAGACAAGGTGGAGGGAGGATACTAATAGCTTGTTCTTTTTCAATGAAGTACTTCACAGTTTTTATATTAACAGAAATACAAAAGAAGCCAGCTGGAATTGTTTGCCACAAAATAAGTATGATTTTTGCTTTTCTGGACTACTTCTTACCTTTAAAAGAATAATTTCTGAGATTTTTAACTCTTTTTTTTTTTTCCTATACATACATACACACACTGAACAAAAGACTCCTCAGATGATAAACTCCATTGAAGTTAATTCTTTCCCTCCTCCTCTCCCTTTTCTTGACCTGTCTTCTTCTTAGAGATTATTTCCATTTCCTTGAATACCTTCACAGTAATTCCAGCCAAATGGTAATGATAGCGTGTCAGCTGTAGACATCCCCTGTGTATCAACCAAAAAGCTGTATATACTTCCACATAAAGGATCCTGGTTTTATGGCCCCTCTCCTTTCTGTTCAGCTGAAGATGTACCTAACCACAAAAGTGGAAAGAGCTAGCCCTTTGTTGTCTTAGTTAGAAAAAGCTGAATACAGATGGGGAAAGGGAATGGAAGAATCTAGGTGCCAAAAAGTTAATGACAGGATGCAGAGGTTAGGTTATTCTCATCCTGTAGGTTCATTGTGTTTACTATGGGAAACCTAGAAAATGCAGTAGGTTTTTTGGGTTAAAGAACTGGAGAGTTTTTGGTCTAAACAATTTGACTTCGCGAAGTTCTACTGTTGCATTTGGTTTGCATGTCATCTCAAATTTAACTTAAAATAATTGAATTAAGTGGGGGAGAAAGAATGTGTGTTAGTTCCCCATGCAGCATGGAATTCTGCATAGCTTTTATGCAGAAATACAATTATTTTTAGTGTTTTCAGTTAGCTTTTAAAAGTTTAAATTAAACATTGCAGTAACCCCTATCTCTAGATGAATTTGTTTGGCTTTCTTATTCCGTGGCTGTTGACATTTTGAGCACTCGTGCTTTCTAACAATGCCCGTGTGGCTGCTGTTGGAAGCCACGGTGTCATATTTGGACACAGATACTCTGGTAAACTCTGAACTGTTCCCTGTGGAGCACGGTGTTAAAGGAAATCATGAAGCAAAAGGTCTGCGAGTCAGTGACATAATTGTCTAAAAGTAGCAACAGGTAGGTATCTATGCGTTACATTTTTGCTGTGGTGTGTTGCGTGTATTTCAGAGCCCCCCGAAAGAGCAGTTTCAGAATTTTGAACTCTGAACTTCCTTCTGTTACTCTTAAGTCAAACCCCTGATATTGGTATAACAGCTTTCTGTGTTTGTTTTCAGTGTCTTTGTTATTTCAGCAGAATATTTTTATTGGCAGTGTATTGTTCCAGTAGCTCTTGAGGATCTAATGTGGCATTAATGTTTCACTTCATGCACTGTATTACCTGACCCCAGGAGTATTTTGTGGCGTCTACAAGACCAGAGATAAAAGCTGCTGTTTCACATTAGGAGTGCAGACTACATTCAGAATACTAGCGTTTTCGTGTCAGATTAGCAATTTTTAAAGCAATTGTGCTCCGACAACCCTACGCCTGATTGTGCAAAACTTTGGACTATACCTTGTGTGTAGGCACGGCTCCGTCAATGCAACTGCACATAAGCTCCTCAAAGTGTACAAAGTTTGTGAAGTAGTTTGACAATGGCAATTACAGTGCTAAAAATAAACCAGAGGTGCATTAGCATTAATAATTACTCCTACAAGCTATGCTAATCATTACTGAAGAGCTGCAAAATTGGGGAATACTCTTGTACCTGCTGAATTACTTCTTATAATGTTAAGTCACAGATCTAGCAAATCAGTTTGTTTTTTTTTTTTTCCTCCAACCTCTAAATGAGTATGGAAAAGCAAGTTTGCTGGAGTTCAGAAACCTTGCTGACTTTTCTGAGCATGGATGGCTGAAGGTGGCACAGCTGCCTTCTCCATAAGCAGCCTTCTATATAGAGCATGTGCCTGACCTTACTTTTAAAAGTCTGAGCTCATAGAAGTATTGGGTTTATTGCAATTTTTAAAGAATTTTTAAGAAAAGACTGTGAGTTACAAAACTGTATTTAAAAAGAAAAAAAAAGTGTGGGGAGGAGTATCGTTTTGTTTTAAGGAATTGCAATGGAGCTTCTTGGAGCATAGGGACTGTTAGATCAAGACACAGTGATTGTATGTTGGGTTGCTATTATACTTGAAGATGAGAGCAGTTTTTAAGAGTATACTTAATTCTGGGCACTAACATTTGGCTTACATACAGATTACTTGCTTTCCTTTCATCTCAGAATCACAGAATCAATCAGGTTGGAAGAGACCTCTGGGATCATTGAGTCCAACCATTGCCCTGACACCACCATGTCAACTAGACCATGGCACTAAGTGCCATGTCCAGTCTTTTCTTAAACACATCCAGAGATGGTGGCTCCACCACCTCCCCGGGCAGTCTGTTCCAAAGTCTAATGACCCTTTCTGAGAAGAAATGCTTCCTAATGTTCAACCTGAACCTCCCCTGGTGAAGCTTGAGGCTATGTCCTCTTGTCCTATCGGTAGTTGCCTGGGAGAAGAGGCCGACTCCCACTCCGCTACAACCTCCCTTCAGGTAGTTGTAGACTGCAATAAGGTCACTTCTGAGCCTCCTCTTCTCCAGGGTAAACAACCCCAGCCCCCTCAGCTGTTCCTCATAGGTCATACCCTTCACCAGCTTGGTCACCCTCCTCTGGACTTGTTCCAACACCTCAACATCTTTCTTGAAGTGCGGGGTCCAGAACTGGACACAATATTCAAGGTGCGGCCTCACCAGTGCTGAGTACAGAGGGACGATCACTTCCCTAGACCGGCTGGCTACACTATTCTTAATAGAGGCCAGGATGCCATTGGCCTTCTTGGCCACCTGGTCATTAATGTCAAGCTTTTTACCTGAGGTGGGTCATGTGACGTCACTCCTGGGCTAGATGCTTTGGTCTTTCTCCATTGTGTTGCCCCAAATGATGATGACTGGAACATGCATAACCATGGCACAGACCAGGTAGCACCTACTCACAGGAGAAGGGAGAGACTGAGGCACTCTGTGAGAAGGCAGTCAGTGATGGCTCTGAAGCCAGATAATTATTCTGATAGGTTGGCTGTGGTCTGTGGGATGCAATTAGACCATTCCCTTTTTTCCTTACTTTGTGAGAACTAACAGGGACAGCAATCCTGTTACATTTTAAAGGGCCAACCATGTGCAGGTGCAGAAAACTTGCATCTGCTGATCTGCAACTCAAAAAATTTAAAAAGTGTTAAAATATGAGGCCTTCTGGATGTAGCATGGTCATTCTCAGACTGAAACTTGGCCTTGCATGGTAAAGTATTAAATATTTATTTGCACAAATCAGTTTGTGCAGTTTGCTTAGAAATATGGAATATGTTTGGGCTGGTAAGCAGACAGAACTGGTGGTTTGGGTTTTTTTGGTGGTTTTTTTATTTTTTTTTCCTTGAGTAGAATTGGTTTTAGTAAAGAAGGGGAGGAGATGGCAATGCAGAGGGAAAACTGGCATTTGTTGGCCTTGGTAACAGGATCATAGTTGCACTAGAAACAGCCGAACCAGAAGGAAGCATGTTTAAAAACTGCGTAGCTGGAGTGTGCAAATGTGTCAGGCTTGTGATGTGTAAAGGAAAACAAGGCTTTGGATTTAGAAAGGAAAAACTGAGCGTAACAGAACTTTGCTTTTTATCAACCCTACTCTGCAAAGCATCGTGGAGGTGAATAAGGAGCACGCCAACACTAATGAGAAAAATTACCAGCCAATAATGTTTAAATGAAAGATGAACTGAGACATTTGAGTAAGATAAGGATTTTCTGAGTCTGTGCCAGAAGCTAGAATTCAAGAGGGATTTTTATTTCTGCAGCTTGATACTGGATTACTCTAATCTCTCCCTTTCTTTCTCATTCCTTTTCCCTGTAGTTTTGGAAGCAACCAAATGAGCAAAATAATCATCCAGTAGCTCCAGGTAGAAATACTGGAAATCTGGTGACAGTCAGTTGTACTTTCAGCTAGTGGCTGCGAAGTCAAGTGACTCCGGTGATTTATAGTAACACCAGTAAACAAGCGTATCCTCCTATCTGGTCATGTAGGGAGCCCTTCATCCTATGAATGTGATCCTTGAGTGCTATCTGAACTGAATTTTTGAATGGTGCCTACCTTTATTTAAATGGAAGATAAAATCATGAGGACGTTTGGCTCTATCTTTGCACACACTGGCTGCTGACTTGGTAACACCTTCTTGGCATTTAGGGGAGATGTGAAAAGCCACTTATCCAAAATATGTTCTTCTGACTGGTTTCTTGGGGCAGGGGGATTGGGAGTGAGGAAAGAGCAGCTCTCCATGATTGTTTTAGAAAAATACAGTTCTGTGGTCTTTGAACAAACAGGGAAGGAGAAGCTTTTCTGATGTCTTGTGGCTCTGCTGTGCTTTTTGAAAAAGCGGGAGGGTGGCTCTGGCATTTCCCCCCCCTTAACCTTTGCCAACCTACTGCTGCCTTGGGACAAAGAAGCTAAAACCAGCCAAAGGAAAGTCCACTTTGGATGTGTGCTCATCTAGCAAAGCCTTCTGGAAGAGGAGAAAACAGACTTGCAGGAGCTTCTGTTGGCATGGTAAGGTGCGTGTTGCCTCTGAGTTGAATTATTTACCCACTGGGCTTTTCGAGTGAGAAGACTGGTGTGCACGTGGAGCACTCACAAGCATGTGCAAGGAGGGCTGGTAGCAGTACGTGGTCGGAGGGTGGATGTGTGGGTTGCGTGTGTTGGAAGCAGACATTTTGTTCTTTCCTCACACCCCTCACCCTCTGGTTTTAGGTGTTTCTCTTGGATTGTAGGAAGCTAAAGGCAGTAGATGAAAATGACTGAACTCAGTTGTTGGGTTTTTTTTTCTTTCATTCAGCTAGTTTCTGAAAGTGTCAGTGGTCGTTTATTGGCATCAGGTAACTGGCTGGTGGTCACCTTTTCTTGATGCTGTTCTTTTTTCCCCTCTGCTGTTCCTTGATCCTTTTGGTGATGTGCTTCAACTCTGAAATTCAGAGAACTGGGGAGCTTTCCTGTTGCACAGCAACAAGGTCTTCTTTATGAAGAGAAATGGGTGTTTCCTCTTTCTGTGGGTCAGTGCTTGAAACGAGAAAAAAGTCATCACTGGTGTACCACTGTCAAACTATTTTGAGCCTTCTTAAGCTTTATAGCCTTGTAGTATAAATTATTTTGGCCCTACAGGTTGAGGGACTGGGCACTGCTAGCTGGATTTGCTTACCTGCGACAAAAGAAGACAAAGCGAGCTTCTGCCCTATGTTCTTGATTTTCTGGCAGCCTATAAGGAACATGAGCATGAGTTGGTTGTTTAACTTTCCAACCTGTGTGTGTTTACGTGGCAGACGGGTGCATTGCCGCTGAGGGCTCTCTGGGTGCTGGTGAGGTGGGGAAAACACCCCAGGCAGGCAAAGCCTGAGCTTTGCAGCTCTGCCCTTGCTGTGCCTGTTTCTGGTTATAATTGAAGCCAGGACACCCTTCTCTTGTTGTATGGTACAGTTTCACTTTGTAATGGGTTAAACGGCAAAGGATGAGGGAGTAGGAAGCTCTGCTTTAACTGTTTAATCGGAAGGTTTTTTTGCTTTTGCGTGGTTGTGTACAACTTTTTAGAGTTAAACTTATAACAGTGTAACTATAAACTTATAATAGTGTAGTTATTGCTTGTAATAATCCTGTGGTCTTTTTATGTACTTCCTGTTCATTTTTCTTACATTACCCTTACATTTTCTTACATTTCCATTCTTCTGTGGGAAAACTCTTTCAGGGTTATTTAAAGAGTTTCTAACTGTGGTGATGACTCACAAGGGCATCAGTAAAATTTCTTGTGCCGAAACTATCATTCTGTTTCACTGTTTAAAAAACCTATTCTTAAGTACTTATGTGGAGACGATTACAAGACTTAAGACAAACATTTATGGTACACAAAATAAAAATTGTGAATGTAACCTTGATTTCTTTTTTTCCCCCCCACTGGGACACGGACATTATGAGTCGGGCATTAGTGATATGATCACATGCTTCTTAATTCTTCATGCCTTGTCTTATTGAAAGCACAGTGTGATTCTGCTCTGAGAACACCTGCACAACAATGTGTGTGACCTGTCTCATTTCCTTAAGATGTTTAGGAAGTGAATGAAGAGGGAATCTGCAGGAGAGAAAAGTATGTTGTGGTTGCAGACAGCGCATGCTGCTGTCCTGAAGTTCTGGTGTTTATCTGCACTTGTTTGGCTCTGGCTTCTGGGACAAAACTGTTCCTTCTCCTCTGAGGGCTCAACTTTTGATTCAGGGATCTGACCCTCAAATTCAGTCAATTGTTACTTTTTTCAAAACTGCAGGGAAAAATACATGCATATATATATCCATATATGTGCATACATGAAACTGTTGGGATGGTGATGTTCAGGTCCATGTTGTGTGCATGATGCTTTTTTGGTTTTCCATTCGTGACTGTCATGGTTGGAGCATAGGTACTATGATGGCTGGATCGTGTGGGTCAGTTACTACTGTGTGGATACCAGCTATGATGCAAGAAAGCCCAAACATCTCTTGGTTTCTGTTTTGGAACATTTACTACAGAAAAACTGGTTTAATATAGTAGCTCTACATGCATTTCAGGCTGTCTTATAGAAACATCTGGTTCTCTCACTGTTTCTGTTTCTGGTCAATTATGGAAAATCAACAAAGAGCTAGTGAGGTCAGTGCTGCTTAAGATGCCTTTTCCAGGTTCTCCTCTTGTCTAAACTAGACAGCTATAGATCAGTGAATCAGCACCTAAGTACCTCTACTTCTTGATACCTGTCTTGTCATGACAGAGTACAGATCTTAACGTTTCAATGAGGTTTCAGTATGAAACTGAAGGTGGTAATTAGCACATGAGTTAAATATTTAGTGAGGAAGACTTGCATGACAGTCTCATTCTCCTTGCTTCCTTCATGTAAACCCAGTGGGAGGATAGTTGCTGATAGCTCTGACCATCCACAGCTGGTGACACTAGCTAAAACACTTGTTTTGGTGACTGTTGCATATACCTTAGCTTTTGTTCCTCCACTCTTGTGAAAGAGACTACTCCTAGATAGACCCACTCTTCAAAGAGACAAGAGAATTTGGGAATATCCATAGGGAATGAAAAATATGCTCTGGATATTTTAGAATCACAGGATGGTTTGGGTTGGAAGGGGCCTTCACGATCATCTAGTTCCAACCCCCCTGCCATGGGCAGGGACGCCTTCCACTAGACCAGGTTGCTCAAAGCCACATCCAGCCTGGCCTTGAACACTTCCAGGGAGGGGGCATCCACAGCTTCTGTGGGCAACCTGTTCCAGTGTCTCACCATCCTCACAGTATAGAATTTCTTCCTAAGATCTAATCTAAATCTACCCTCTTTCAGTTTAAAATGGTTACCCCTTGCCCTATCACTACATGCCCTTGCAAAAGCTCTTTTCTCAAGAAACTGTTAATTTGAGAAGATGAGAATGTAATTGAAATGCATACATAGTTTTTTATAGCTTTACAGAGGCTTATATAATCATTTGATGCTTAAGCTAAAATTTAAAAACTTGAAGTCTTGCAGAAGACTGAGAATGGAGTGAACCTGTCTTTGACTTGTAGAAGTAGCATTACACTTGTCCCATTTCATGGTGTGTCTCCCTGCTGATGTTTCCATGATACCTGTAGTATTCTTTTAATGTGACTATAGGAAGGTATGGAAAATTGCTGTAAATCTACAGGATGAGTTGCATTTAAATGACTTGTATCAATCTTTTGGCTTTCTGATCAATATAGAAAAGTGTGATACAAAAAATGATAGATGATTTGAAGGGACCGGCAAGACAGATTTTAGAACAAATGGGTTTGTAAGCTTATGAAAAGATCTTGGAGAATCTGCCCTTGTGGCAGTAGTATAAAAGAGTTATGCAGTTTAATAACAACAAAATGCAGATCTGAATTTTGGTACCGGTAAGGAATACTGAAGAGTTAAACAGAATTGTGAAGAACAAAGTGAAATAAATGGAATTAATTTCTAAAAAGTTGAATAGCAGTCTTGTTCGTGATTATGGAAAACAGCTCAGTTAAATGTTTATTGAAATACTGTCTTTATAGATTCTGCCTTTTGACTGTCCTAAGAGAAGATGTCTGTTAATAAGGATTTTAATGTGAATTATGATCAATGGGAAGAGCATATCATGAATGAACTGGATGGGGCCATTTGTGAGGGTCTCCAGAGACAGAAGTGATGCATAGCAGATAAATACAGGATTAACATTGAGCAGAGGGGAGAGACCAATGTCCTGAATTGTTACTAATAAGCACTAATGAGTTAACATCAGCTATCCTTTGTGCTGAAAAAGGCAGGCGATTTACTAATTAAAAATACTTCATAAGGTGGCTTCCCTTTTTTTAAAATATGTGACCAAGTGAAGCTTGGAAGCAAAGTGATCCTATATAAGGAGGATTTTAGAGTTAATTGCCTTAATACTTACGCTCTTTTTAAAAGAAGTGGTGTTTTGCTCCCTTCCATCTGTGTGTACACATGAAGAGAAGAAAAAATGTTTTTAGCAAGACTCGGTGTTAAGTAATGGAAATAAAAGATGTTGCCGTTTCTCCCATTAGCCTAACTCCTATTAATGGATACAGTGTATAATGCACAGTGCTTTAAAGCCTGAATGAATACTATGTTCAACTGAAACTATGGAGATGAGATGAAAGCAGGTAGAATGTACTATTCTTCTTCATTTTGTACATGAAGTACTTCCTGTTCTCATCGTGCTTTTTCTACACTAAAGTCATAAGACATTAATAAAGCACAGTTCCTTTTCCCTAATTATGGAGTATAATTGGAAATTGTGGGCAAATCTCCTAATCTCCATAGTGACAGCAGAACATTTATCTAATTAGTAGTTTGCCTTTTGGCATTACTTTGAATAAATTAACATTTCATTAGATACCCTGAGCTAGTGGGAAAAAGTTTCCCAGAGTAGTATTTAGTCTGTCTTCTCTAAACAGTGTATTTTGAATTAGCATAGGTTAATAATATCCTTTGTAAGTGGAAAGATACAGAGCAGTAATACTGTTGTTAATATCAGAGGGCTGTGCTTGGAGGTTCTTTGCTTTCTTTAATCCCCAGGAGTCAGAGTGAAAACTTTTGTCACCTTATTTGATGACTTACTCTTTCCCAAGGGGATAAAAAGGAAAGAGAAAAATGGAACATGTTTGAAATACAACTTGACCTCCTCCCTCTACCCTTTCCCTCTCTCCAGAGGATGAACTTTTCTTTCAGATGGCAAACAGTGCAAAGCATAGTGGTGTGGACTAACTCAAAAGTCACGCTCTATCTCTTGCTAATTATAATGAGCTCTTCTGCAATATTTCCAATGCAGCTAATCCAGAATAATCAATGACTATGTGTATTCTTGCGTATATAAAGCAGTGATAGGAAGCTGGGTGACGAAGTTTTGGTATTGACTGCCAGATAAGAAGTATGGCTGGTTGTCATGCTTTCCTGAACAGCTACTGGGAACCCCTGACTTTGATGGGAAGTTAAAAGAGTTAATTCATCAAAGATAGATTCTCATTGATTTTTCTTTCCTAGTGTTAAAAAGAGCAGAAAGAAAAATTCTTGCATGTCATAAAGGGTTGTAATTTCCTTTCCTTGAGTCACTGGCTGTTTCAGACCCTTGCTTACCCCTTCAAAGAGTCATTGGCTGCCACCTGTGGCAGAAGATTGACTGGAGGTATGGTGTTTAAATATTCTTCTCTTCCCAACGTGGCCTTTGCAGCAGGGACATACATTTACACCACCGTTGTCACAGTTGCCTTTTGGTAGATAGAGGCATGCAAAGGACACGTCAGTTTGTTTTGCCAAACCCAGCGGAATGAAACTTCTTCTGTTTGGCAGGTCAGTCTGAGACTGCTTGGCTGTCAGACTGGATTTTGTATCTAGTAGCACAACGCATCTGGGGCTTACAATATTTGTGAACTTGGAGCCAGTTACAAAAGGACCCCCAGCGGGGTGTTGACATGCAAAGGTCCAGAGCAGCCTGCCTGGGTGGGCTCAGTGGAGGCAGTTTCTCTGCTTCTGGGCTGGCTTCTCTGAGTGGATGGTCACTTCACAGAATCACAGAATCAGTCAGGTTGGAAGAGACCTCAGGGATCATCGAGTCCAACCATTGCCCTGACACCACCATGTCAACTACACCATGGCACTAAGTGCCATGTCCAGTCTTTTCTTAAACACATCCAGAGATGGTGGCTCCACCACCTCCCTGGGCAGCCCATTCCAATGTCTAATGACCCTTTCTGAGAAGAAATGCTTCCTAATGTCCAACCTGAACCTCCCCTGGTGAAGCTTGAGGCTATGTCCTCTTGTCCTATCGGTAGTTGCCTGGGAGAAGAGGCCGACTCCCACTCCGCTACAACCTCCCTTCAGGTAGTTGTAGACTGCAATAAGGTCACCTCTGAGCCTCCTCTTCTCCAGGCTAAACAACCCTAGCTCCCTCAGCCGTTCCTCATAGGTCAGACCCTCCAGACCCTTCACCAGCTTAGTCGCCCTCCTCTGGACTTGTTCCAACACCTCAACATCTTTCTTGAAGTGCGGGGCCCAGAACTGGACACAGTACTCAAGGTGCTGCCTCACCAGTGCCAAGTACAGAGGGACGATCGCTTCCCTAGACCAGCTGGCTACACTATCCTTAATAGAGGCCAGGATGCCATTGGCCTTCTTGGCCACCTGGGCACACTGCTGGCTCATGTTTAGCCGTCTGTCGATCAGCACCCCCAGGTCTCTTTCCACCGGGCCGCTTTCTAACCACTCTTCCCCCAGCCTGTAGCGCTGCATGGGGTTGTTGTGGCCCAAGTGTAAGACCCGGCACTTGTTCTTGTTGAACCTCATGCCGTTGGTCTCGGCCCATCTATCTAACCTGTCCAGATCCCTCTGTAGGGCCTTCCTACCCTCCAGCAGATCGACACTCCCGCCCAGCTTGGTGTCATCTGCAAATTTACTGAGGGTGCACTCAATCCCTACGTCTAGATCATCTATAAAGATATTGAACAGCACCGGCCCCAGAACTGAGCCCCTGGGGAACACCGCTAGTGACCGGCCGCCAGTTGGACTTTGCCCCCATTCACCACCACTCTCTGGGCTCGGCCATCCAGCCAGTTTTTAACCCATCGAAGAGTCCACTTACTCCATAGTGGTGAGGTAGGACAACCCTGTACTTTCACCTGCCCTTTGGTAAATGTTTTCTTGTTTCCCTGTCCTGGGAAGGCTTTTTTCTTCGTTCCTTGTGATTTGACACTGGGTTATTTCATGGTGAGAGAGGAGCTCATGTTACTTTCTAGCTCTTCTCTTGGGATTCTTCAGTTACCCCTCTCAATCCAGTAATTATTTTGTATTCCTGTGCAATGAGTTGGCCAGAGTTTTGGGGTGGATCTTCCCTAGACCTTCTGTGATGAGCTCCCTGTAAAAAAATCCAGAAAACTCCTTTTCTAATTTTGATCAAATCTAACTATTTTTAACAGCTGAAGCAATTAATGGAAAGCTTGAAGATAAGGGAAGACAGGAAGTAAATAAAGGGTTTATTAATTGCTCTCTCTTTCAGCGTCGTTGCAGGCAGGTTTCTGCTTTCAGGTCTGGTCCTTGGTTACCTCAGTACCTTTGCAGGAAGCTGGTACGGGTGTCCAGTCCTCCCCTGGCCAGTGCCTAGAAAGGTCTTCTCTGCAACCTCTGAGGCTGGTTAGTGCCTGGCCCTAAAATGAGAACACCAGAAAATGTGGGTCTTGGTTGACTGCACTCGATGCAGGACCCCAACTCTGGGCTGCCACACCTTGCTCTGTCCCTTGGCTGTATCCTTCCTCATACGGGACATTCAGTAGCTCACAAAAAAGCTGCTTCTTCCTTCCACCGCCATCCAGAGGCCCAGAAACTCTATTTAAATATACTGTAAGAAAACAGTCATTCGTATCTGAGATATATATATTTAAATTAACTTCTCTTTCCTTATGGGATTCTAAAGGCACTGTGATAAACCTTTCTAATCTCCTTCTGTGTGTTCAAATAAATAAATCTCTCTGTGTTTGTTAGTTGTGTTGATATTGTTGTGACCAAGCATGGTCTAGTGAATGTGGACTTGAGATTGCATAAATTGCCGAACTGCTGAACAGCACCTGTTTTATTATACACTCCCTAAATATGGTTTGTTTTAGGGAGATCTTATCTGGGGACCTGGAAAATGGGAAGACGATGTTAGAATGACTGCTGTAATCTAATGATCTGAATTTTGTTCTACAGCTTGATGACTGCACCCTGCAATTGTCTCACAACGGTACCTATCTGGATCTAGAATCCACCCTAGCAGAACAAAGAGATGAATTGGAAGGCTTCCAGGAGGATGCTGGGTAAGTAAATGTTTACTAAATTTAGATAAATAAGCGTATTTGTCCAGAAGCATTGAGGTTTCAGGAGTGTGTGGTTAACTTGGTATGTTCAGGTCAGCATAGGAACAGAAAAGATGAAATTCTGCCCCTTTCCATGATTAAGAATATTATGACTTCTCTATCTACATTCACTCTTAGGTTTTCTCTAAAAGATGGCATTCTGTAAGAAATCTATCAAGATTAATGTCTTGACTAGTCTAATAAATTTTTATAGTTACTTGGAACTTGATAAACGAGGGTGGTTGGTTCTGAGAACTTGGAGATCTTTCTTATATGATAATAGATGGTGTAGATTATATTGGGATGGTGCCCCTGAAGTTATAAACTCAATTTCTTTGTGCCTTGAGATTTAAGTCCTCCTTCTATGTTCTTGGAGAAAAGACCTGTATTGATTTTTTTTTTACTCCTGGCATTGATTTAGCCAGCCTGGGGTGTGTGTGTGTTGTGTTGTTGTTTTAGGAATATTCTCCTTTCTTGCCTTTTTTTTTTTTTTTTTTTTTTTTTTTTATGATTGCTGGAGCACATGGATTGCTATGACACAACTTTCCATAAACCATCTCTGATGAGAACTGAAAGTGAAAACAAAAGTTAACATCAATCTGTGTCTGTGTGAATGCACATATAAAATTTGCTTTTTAGAAGAATTTTTTTTCTGGGCCTTTTAGGTGATTGTCTTGTTAAAGACATGAAATGAACAGACAGTCTAGAGCTATTTTTGCCTTGCTGGTTCCTACCTTGGACTGGATAGTTGCAGTTAATTTTATGGGTGTGTTTTGGCATGGACTTCTTGCGTGTGAGTAATGTAGCTGTGCCGGAAGGAAATTAACTGCATTCTGAATTGGTCAGGGCTTGTTAACACTAAGAGATGCAGCCCTTTTGCATATACTGGTTTCTCTACTTTTTGTGATAGCTGTCTTGCCTTTGTTTGATGAATACTTCTTACAAATTTAAACTGTGCATCTGAAGATTATTTTATGTGGAGAAGAATTTTAAAGAATATGTTAAAGATATTAATGTGCGTGCATTTGTGTATGTCTTCTTCATTCATACCAGTTTTGGACATGTTTTTATAACTATTGAAAGATAAAGAAACTGTTCTGTTAGAAATTAAATTGGTTAGAAGAGAGTTCTTCAATAGACAAAACAGCCAATACAGCTGAACTGAGCCTCCCTTCCTATGCAGTAGGAGTGTTGAGTATAGAAGTGGATCTAGTCTTTGGTTTTATGCAGAGGTGATAAAAATTGCTGCAAAGAACAGCAAGCTCTTATTTCCAACTAACTTTATAATTAGTTGAAAGCAAGTAAGACGAAGGAAAAACTTCCTATTTTGATAGTTTTTTTTGTAGTAATATGTGTGAGTTTGTCACCGTTTTTTCCTTTCCATTAATAACTGCTATAATTCTAGTAACTTTAACTTCATTGCTTTTGATATCCCACAATGGCCTTGCCGAGCAATTCCGCAAGCTAGAGACTGGTTGGTGCTTTTCCTGCCAGACTTTGCACTTGAAATGGCAAGCTACCTTCCACCCTGTTTTAATTTCTGCTTCCTTTGGGCACATAAAGTCAATGATATGAATTGTTCCTGAAACATGATTCTAATTTTCTCTGTGATGGCTATCCTAGGGAAAAAAACCCAAGAAAGCAAAGCATGTGGACCTAACTGTGCTGCTTGGAATTGCATGTCTATGGCGTTGTTTTGAGCTCAAAAATCAGATTATGTTTTTGTGTACTTTGCATGTGTGTGCAGGTCTCCTCTTAATTGTGCAACCTGTTGTCAGCTGAGTAATCGCTTCTTCCAATGGCTTGTCCTGCCAGGTCATATGAGGTCTGCTGGAAGGTCCTTCATTCCTCTGCAAAGATGAATAGGGAGGTATGAAACTGGATGTACTAAGGTGCATCACAAAAGCTTGGGCTACGAATTATTATTGTAATTATCTTTTGAAATGGGTTTTGTGAAATGAAAGAGAACAACTGTTGTGTCTGTTGTAGTCATGTATGTAGCCCTCACCTTCACTGGTCTTGTCCTCCTCTCTGAAGTTGTCCATTTGGTAATTGTGGGCCAATAGGAAGTGCCGTGTGTTCATGTTTCAGCTGCCTGCCTTAGGTGCAACACCAGGACTGGCTCTTAGGTGCAACACTGAGACAGACTGTCTTAGATGCTGCCATTGTAGCTGTTGTGACCCATCTTTCTTTGATGTCTTCCCACTACTGTCCTCCTTCAAGCCCTGCTTTCTTAGCTTTATGATAAATTACACAGGTAGTGGTAGTTGCAAAAGGCTGAAGTGGTGAGAATGGAGGGAAGGAAGAATGAGGGGTGTATTGGGGGGTAAATCAGTGAGGGAACCACAGAGGAGCACAAAAAGACAGATGTGCTCTGCTGCAGAGGGAAGAGGGGGTGATTGCTTGGAGGGATGCTCCTCTTAGCACCTCTTCAGAGGTGCCTGTAGGTAGAAGCAGTATACTTCCCTCGGATAATCCTAGCTTGTGCTTACCCTGCAGTGCTGCCTAAGGACATGGGGGTTGTGCTTTAACTTGATTGTTGTGAGGTTGAAGATCTTTGGTTCCATCTCCCCTACACACACATACCCAATAACTTGCAGGTTGGAGCCCTGAACTCCTAGCATTTTGCTCTGCTGCGGTGGGATGCAGGTCAGTGAAATATAAAACCTTGCATTTAGGAGTAATTGGCTAGAGGACAAGCAGGTACTGATGAAGCAGAAAATGAAGAAAGGGGAACACCTGACTTGTCAACAGCTTGGCAAGAAAAGAGCTGACATTTTTTTGGAACAGGAGGCTGAAAGCAAGTCAGTGATTATGGTGCTGTGAGAAAGGTAAGGGCATCCTAGGGTATAAAGGAGGAATTTAGCCAATGAAATGCAATCAACTTGGTATCTTCAGTACGAGTGAGGCTTCTGCTGGATTTCTGATCCCATTTTTGTCCACATTTCAGGAGAGAATAGGAGGAAGATTAACAAGAACAACAGAGCTTTTAAGAATCTGTGAGATGGCTTCCCTATATGACTTGATCACATCGTCACTTCAGAGTAAATGCAACTCATGTGACGTTATCCAGAAAAAAGGAATGTTTTAGACATAGGGTAGCAAATGCAATCAGAAATGTCTCCCTCCATCCCAGGTTCTAGCAAACTAAACTCTCTTCTTGGGTCTTGCAGCACCTTGCAGCTCTGATCTTTTGCCCCTGCAGAGACCAAGGCACTGACCTGGAGTGCTCCCGAGCTGGAGCTGCTGGATGCCGGCATTGGGTTCTTAGCAGCAGCCTGCTGTCTGTGAGGGACTGGCCACAGAAACCACTTAGTCTGTCTCTTTCTCTCTGGGTCATTTCAAGGTCTTGCTCTTAATCCTCAAAGCTTTTAATTTTCTGAGATTAGGCTACCTCAGGACCTGCATCTCTGCCATGCCAAGGCTGCTGTGCTCATCAGGGTCACTGAAGCTTGCTGAACTCTGAATAGAGGGATTTAGTAGCTGGATATTCATGGCATTTTGAAAATTTTAGATCCGAAACTGTGGAAACTCCCATTGAAAGTGAACAGGTTGTCTTGCAGTCTGTTTTCAGCATCTTTTTGCCAAATGTTCCTATTTGCCCAGGAAAAGCTGTAAAATTTTTTTTTTTTTTTTTAACACACTGCTGAAAGGAGACTTAAAAATAAATAAACAAACCATGCAAGAAACACAATCTTACAGATTTTTATTGGTGTGAGAGGCTGCAGGTATCTGTTTTCTCTTGGAAGAATTGGATGACTGTAGTGAAAAATGAGAACGATTTTTCTTCAAGAGGAAAGAAAATGATGGTGGCAGTTAGGCTGGAGGTCTGTGATGTGTATCTGTAAATAACAAGTGTAAGAAACACATGCACTCAGACACAATCTCAAATGAATCCTCTTTCATTACTGAATATAATGAAAAGAGGCTTTTCGTAGTTGCTATCCACTCTAGCAGAATCTAAACTTCTGTTTAGGGAAGGAGAAAACCCAGCACACAAACCCTCTTAGCCTGTAGAGCTAACTCTGAGCAAAACGTGGACAGGGACAGGACAGTTCTCCTGTGTCCACAACTCTCACTGCTGCCATTTGCACCCTTGGGAACAGCTGTAGGATTCAGGAGAATCAGATTGTTTTTACATGGGTGTTTTTTTTTTTTTGGGACAGTCAGGGTGAACAGTGGGGCCAAGCAATGAGGCAGGCCCTGCAGACGGTATCACGACCAGGAAACGGGTCAATAAGAGCATGTAGGGAAGCTGCCTTGTTTTTCAAGTCTGGCATGTATTCATGGTTTGTTTGCTTGCTGTGGTTTTTTTTTTTCCCCTTGCTCCCAACACAAGTTATTTTGTGGATGCTTAATTGTGTGAGGAGGTAATGTGGAGGTAGTTTAGGTGAGCTGGCGGTTTTGTTAAGGTGCCTGTGGCAGGTGATGCTCTTTTCCTTTGTTTACTTGTGATTTTATAGAGTGAGCAAGAATTGTCAAGAAGTTTATGTATTTAAATTACCATATAATTGCCCAAGTTCTTTTTATGGGCATGTCTTAACAGGCCCTAATGGTAGTTACCCACAAGGTAACTAAAGGTCTTAAACTGCAGAACACAAAAGCTTCTTCAGACAGCACACTGCACAATGGAGGTTTCGTCAGAGAATACATTTTCAAGACTTCTGTTCAGGAGATAGATTGTTTCAAAGTACTTCTGACAAATCACTTCAGTGCTATTTTTTTTTTGCATTCCTTCTAGACACCCTGTCCCAAGCCACTTTGGCAGGGTGAGTCCCATTTAAGTTGGATACCGGGCATTTTCTCTCTGGATGCTGCTGTTCATTCTGGGCTCAATTCAGAATCTGTGGAGGGGAATGGAGTCTGGCAGGGATATTTAGTATTCTTTTCCTGCTTATGTACTGTATTTTTTGCCAGCTTAGACTTTGTGATTAGCACAATTGTGAAAATAAAAACTTTTTGTCATTTTTTTACATGAGGAAGTTGGGGATGCATTTGAAGATTAACTTGGTTTTTGTCTAATAAAAATGATGTGGCTCATTTTTTGAAGCAGTACTGCAAACTAGCAGATCCTATGCTGATTTTTTATTAGTTTGGACAGAGTGTATTTGTATTAGTTCACTGTTGGAAGATGCTCTCAACTTATGACAGCTTTCTCTCCATGTTTTGTCTTGATATCGGTTCCATAATGTTTCTCAATTCAAACAGCAAGAAAAATAAGGGAGGTGCCTGTGGGAGATTGTGATGGTGTTGCTGCAAACAGTAGAGATCGTGACTGCTCATTGCAATGATTTACCCCATGTTTTGAAAAATGCATCAGTTCATCTGAATATTTTTATTTTTGTGATATTTAGTTATTACTCTGACCAAATGCTGAATCTGAAAAATGTAATGGGTGGTCACAATAAAAACATGCAACAAAGCAAAAAAAGCCACAAACAACCAACAACCAAACCCACAACCCAAAAAACACCAAACCAAAAAACCCCAACAAAACCCAAAGAAACAAACAACCCCAGTCAAGACAAGCTTCTTTCTATCAAGAAGACTGAATTAGTTTAGAAAGCCACTGCACACTTAGAGCAGGTAGGGTGTGGAAGCCTTTCTCGTATTTTGCTTAAGGTGCTCTTTATATGTTGCATGACATCATCTGTACTTATCCAGGTGCAAGGACCAGAAAGGCTCAGAACTCCAGAGGAACATGATGTTGCATGGGGCTGAGCCACAAAGTGATTCAAATGATGCTGCATTTGATCTCAACCCTCTTAGGTCTTGAATAGCCTGATGTGTTCAAGGATCTCCCTAAGTGGGACCCTCCTGCTGTCTCTCATGCTCTTTGGTTAGAATCTGGATGTATTCAAGCTGTCATATAGCTGAGAGTTTATGGTAAATTTTGGAAGGTATAAGACTTTCTACAGGGTAGCAGTATTCACAGAATCACAGAATCACAGAATGTTAGGGATTGGAAGGGACCTCGAAAGATCATCTAGTCCAATCCCCCTGCCGGGGCAGGATTGCCTAGACCATATCACACAGGAACGCGTCCAGGCGGGTTTTGAATGTCTCCAGAGAAGGACACTCCACAACCTCTCTGGGCAGCCTGTTCCAGTGTTCGGTCACCCTCACCGTAAAGAAGTTTTTCCTCATATTTAAGTGGAACCTCCTGTGTTCCAGCTTGCACCCATTGCCCCTTGTCCTGTCAATGAATGCCACTGAGAAGAGCCTGGCTCCATCCTCATGACACTTGCCCTTTACATATTTATAAACATTAATGAGGTCACCCCTCAGTCTCCTCTTCTCCAAGCTAAAGAGACCCAGCTCCCTCAGCCTCTCCTCATAAGGGAGATGTTCCACTCCCTTAATCATCTTCGTGGCTCTGTGCTGGATGCCATTGGCCTTCTTGGCCACAAGGGCACATTGCTGGCTCATGGTCATCCTACTGTCCCCTAGGACTCCCAGGTCCCTTTACCCTACGCTGCTCTCTAACAGGTCTGCCCCCAACTTGTACTCATGCATGGGGTTGTTCTTGCCCAGGTGCAGGACTCTACACTTGCCCTTGTTATATTTCATTAAATTTCTCCCCGCCCAACTCTCCAGCCTGTCTAGGTCTCTCTGAATGGCAGCACAGCCTTCCGTTGTGTCAGCCACTCCTCACAGTTTTGTGTCATCTTGCCCCATGCGTCTGGGGATAGAGTCAAAAGCCCACATAGGCTTTTGGGATCTGGGGCATCACCTCAAAGCCCAAGCAGTAAAATGTTCTATGGTCTGGTTTTGTCCCGTGGAGGTTTTTTGTGGATATTTTTTTGGTGAGGGTGTTTTTCTGTTGGGATTTTTTGAGAGCTTGACTCATGATTTTATAGCTTGAGGTTGTCAATACTGAAACAGCTGCATCTCCTCCTCTTCCACTATGCCCCAGAGTTTACTCACAGCTCTCTGTTGTCGAGGGAAAAATCTGTATCTGTACCAAGATGTCCGTGGAAACATTTGAAGATTTGCTATTTTTGAATTTGTGATTACTGCTGGCAAATGAATGCAATAAGAGCGCTTTTCTTCAAAAAGGATTTCCATTGGAAAATGTATTGCAAAAATACTGTTGTGCTTAGCTCTCTCCCAGCCCATTACGTACCAAATACAGTGCCAAACCAAAAAGCGTGTGAATAATTCTTACAGTTTTTCCTAGGACAACCTTCTAAGATGGTCTAATTTGGCATTCAGGTTTACATATGAAAATAACAGAGGAGTCCAATATTTTAGAGTGGAAACTTAAATAAAAACAGCTTATAGAAACAGCTGATGCCAGATGTTTTATTTAAAAACATATAATTTTATTAACATTGAAGCTCCTTAATAGCTGTGTTTGCACTCTGCCCTCCTCATCGATGATGAGGTTATAAGCTAAGTGAGCAGCTCTCGAGGCTTGGAAATGTGTTTCTCTTCAATTTGTGAGGAGGAAATCGCTTCCTCTCTCCATAAACAGATCATCTGTGGGGCTTCAGGTATAGCTGCCAGAAAGCACTGTAGGACTGCTCTGAATTCAACTCCTGTTGCGAGTAAAACCATTGATTTGAGGATCTGCACCTTGAACACCACCACCAGGTGCACCCACCGTTTGCTGGTGCAGCTTGCAAATGGAGGTAGAATTGCAGTGTAATTGCCCGCAGTGTGCAGGCAGCCGAGTGAGTTTGAGCTGGGTAATTAGTAAAAGCTGTGACCTTGCTACGCTTCATATTCCACAGCAACTATTTGTGTGTGTGCTCCTACTCTGGAGTAAATGCAAAGTAGATTTGTATAGGCAAGCTCACACTCTGTTTATCCCATGGGAATTTGTCTGTGTGCTTGGTGTGTTTATTTGTTTTGCCACCAACTAAACTAAGGTAATAATCTGCTTCTGATTAAGTAAGTGTCTCTAATTTAACCTTCAGTTGTGAACTAACAGCTTAAACCACTGCAAATCTGTGACTAGACCAGGATCTCCAGTAATGAAGCCGTGAAAACTAGCGACTTCTGCCAGGGTGAAGACCACAGCAGTATGGCAAAACAGTGATTTATTTCATGTTTACTGCTCAGTAATTGCGCTCGCTAGCAAAGGCATTGATGGCTCGGCAATGAATGGAAAGTCCATTTCCCAACTGGAATTAATATGGACAGATAAGTGGCTTGAGGGCAAAGTGTTACATTTAAGAACTTGTATGTCAAGTTACGAAGGAGCCCTTGCCAAATATGGTACTGATGGAAAACTTCCAAAAAGCAGAGAGAGACCCAAAGAACCATATTGTTCAATGCAAAGTAGAATTTATTTTTATGTACTTATACTTACATACACACATGCATGTCCTACTGCAAAGTAGGACAGTTTTAAAATACTTCTTGCTGAGTCTGGTTAAACCGGTCACATCCTGAGAAAGAGCATAATTGGCAAATTAAGCCAGTAGGACATTGCTTTGCAATGTGTTCTGTGTCACTTTGGGAAATCTCTTCTTCAGGTTATTATCCTTTTAATATCATCAATTACATTGGAAAATCATAAAAGAATAGGGGTTGTTTCCTCAAGGTATTAGAGAATGATTTCTGATAGAAGGGGGAAGTTCATGAAAAATTATTAAAGACATTTTTTTCCAATCTATTTAAGTCATTTTTTTTATCATTTTAATTATGAAAAAAATTAGAGCTCTTTTTCGGTACTGTAAGTCAGAGTTAAGTAGGGTAGCAAGGGTCTTTGTGAGAATGAAGTGATTGTACAGGTGCCCTTTGCTTCTGCTCTGCACCTGTGGAATTTTTCTTACGGACTCAGTCTGGCACTTTGTTCTCCTGGAACCAGAACTGTGGGTCCCACGATGTGGCTGGGAGCACCAAAGGAACCCTTTGCCTGGAAAGATGGAAGCATCAAGTGACCCAACTGGGAAAGGGTAATTTTTTTGTACTTTCCTCCTTGCCCCTTTGTCCTGTAGGTTCTCCATTAAACCTTCTGCTGGTTTTTGTTTGTTTATTTTTCAAAAATCCTTATATTTCAAGGCATCTGTTTCTCCAAGTTTTTAAATGAAAAGGTTTTAAATGAAAATCCTAGTGTAATACAAACTTCAAAGTGCAGGTGATAGCAAAACCACAAGACCAGAAGTTACCCAGTGTAAAGATGCCTGGGAGGAATGTGTAGCCAGAGTTTGAGAGATACTGACAGTGGTGGGAAATACATAACCTAAGAACTGGAAAGCATTGGTCAAGTGATGTGTCATCTCTGCAGAAGAACATGTTGCAAGGTTGACAAGAAGTGAGGAAGCAAGCCTTCTGTTTTTGTGTTTTACTCAGAAGCAATATTATTGTTAAAATAGCACTTCTAACACAAATCTCTTCACCATTTGCCAACTCATAAAGCTTGTGTTTTCTTAATGCAAGAATATAAGGTAGAGATTTAACTAATCATACCATCCGTGTTTCACAAAATGACAGGATAAACTTCCCGATGAAAACAATTATATATGGGTTGAGCTTTTGGGGTGGGAAGGGACACAGCTTTATTCATGATTAAGGACAGCTCTTCAAAAATGGTCACTTGCCGACTGTAAAGGCAGCAGTCAGCCCTCAAATATTTTAGGGGCTGTTAGAAGGTTATTGTTTTAACGTGTGTAAATTGAGCCATTAACAACTGGGAAATAACCAGCATGATGATTTAGAAAGTAAGGGAAGGCGGTGGGGAGGGAATTCTCGTTTTCCAGCTTCTGATGTTTGCTTGCACAGAAACTACTAAAAAGGACAAATGGAACAAATGGTCCCCCATTTTAACTTGCTGCATTTCACAGTGTGTGAAAGTGATTCATTGTCTTTTGGCAAAAATCATTGCCTTGTGGTGAGGTACACAGAAGACTCCACCCAGATCTTTACCGACATATACTCAGAACACATTAGTAATAAATAATTAGGCACTATTAATGTGGCTTATGAGGCATACATGGTGAATCCCTTGAATGTTTTTCTCAACCCTTTTGAGTTTCTCATTTTCTTCCCCCTTCTCCTTCCATCCTGTTTAATTTCCATTTAAAGAAAGGAAGAACAAGAAAGATGAAACCTCTGCCTAGTAAACATGCTTGGGAAGGGTAGGTGGATGTAAAAACCCAGCACCTTGTAGTGACAGTCTGTATGTAGTCCTTATATGCAGAGTTACATGGGCAAGGGTGTGTCAGCCAGGGTGTTCTTCCTTGCCTTGGCATTCACATGTGACTTTTTGCATGGTATATAGGTGGTTAGTAGGGAGTGAGGCAGTTAATTGCTAAATTCATGTTGGCAAACACAGAACATAATATTGGAATAATCTGCAGGGGAAAAAACATGTACAAGTGCCAGCATACTTTGTTCCTTTGCATACTGTTGCTTATACTAATAATCTGCAAGATTTTGCCTGCCCAGTTTTTGTTTAGGGAATATGCCATTGGATTATTTCTACCTGGATTAGTCAAGTTTTAATTACTTTAACTTTTTTAATGAAGAGTGAACAAGCATCTGAATAGTCTCTGTCTGTTTACTTGTTTTTAACCACTCTTGTCAAATGATTGTTACTTTAGTAAATGTGTTGTGGTCCAGGAATGCTCTGAATAAAACCACTAGTTTAAATGATGAGATGTCTTGCAAGTGTATTGCAAGAACAGGATGCAGACACATTCTGACTTCACAGTGAGTTTTTAGATGGAAAAACTGAGGTAAGAAAGGAAAGTCTACTGACTTCATTTAAAGATGAGTGTGTTTGCCTCCAACTGCCTGTCATGCACCAGAAAGGGTGACTTGGTGCTGTCGTCCATTTAAAGTGTGTTGGAGGTGAATCTTAGCATTTAAAAGACTTTTTAAAAAATTTATTTTATTTTCCAAGCTCCTTTGTTTCCATTATTCAATGAGAATAACATGATCTTGAACATGACAGTTGGATCATTGGATAATGATCTGTGAAGAACTTCAAAAACATTGTTTGTTTGGAGAAGATTTTCAAATGACTTTCAGAGAGATTCTTAATTCCTTTCTCCATGCACATGTGTGCTCTCGCGCTCTCTCAAAGAACTTGGCTTTTGTACAACATTTTTTTTTTAAGTGTCAGAATTTTTTTTTGCATCTCTTGAGTCTCCAATTGAATGGAGAAGCATATCACATTGAAACTGCAGTCAAACCGTATCTTAACAGCTTTGAAATCAAAGCCTAGGATTTATGCTGTCTGATTAATAGCAGGTTAAGAAACACTTTCCTTATTGTGTGTGTGCTGGCTTGCAGATCTTTTTCAGGGAAAACTTGATAGACTTGAGTGCTTGAACTCTGGCAAAAATTTCATCCCTTATGCATTCAACAAGGCGTAGTTTGTTTTCCACTGCTGATGTGGAGTACCTTAAACTATGAAGCGATTGACTGTGAGGCAATACCCCATTGCAGAAGCATTTTTCACTCCCTGAAAGGTGAAGATGGAAATGCATAGGTGCTGAAATGAAAACGTGAATGCTAGTTGCAAAAATAATGCACTTGAGAGTGTGTCTGTTGCCATGCATTTGCTTCTGGTGGCATGCTACTGTCCAGGCTTCTTTCGTGGGATTCAATGGCTCCTTCTTGAGCTTAGGGATTGTTGTTGATGCTGTTCTCATTAAGCTACTCCTCTTGAAAAACGTGGATGTGATTATTGGAGAAGGTTGATGGTCCACCAAGAAACCTGAGTGCTATGAGAGGCTGTAACAAAATGTGAAGCATGTGTTAGGCATGTGTGCTTTGAAAGCTTTCCATGAAGAGCAGCATCTGTGTTAGGTTTTCATAATGGTTAGGTTGTTACATCAGGCAGAAGTAGATGCAAAATTCTTATGGGATAAGTTGTCAAGTTAGTCTGGCTTTAAATGTTGGCCAAGTCTGAAAACATTTTTGATGTTATTAAGTTGAGGTTAGTTTTCATCCAGCCTATGTCCTCTTTGGGATAAACAGGCAACAGCCCATGGTGTTAGTTTAGCTTGATTCCGTAACCCATCGTGTTTACTATGCTAGTGGTCATGAAGGATGATGAAAATATCTTATTATTTCAATAGAGTCTTGTGACAAGGTAAACTGATGCCTGGCTGATCTGATACCACGTGGTTTAGAGCTGGCCTTGCTGTGAGCGACTTACTGGTACTGAACCAAATAACAATATGAAACACTGATTTTGGAGGGAGGTTTGAAGGATGGGGGGTGAGAAACCTTCCTGTGTAATAACAGTTGAAACTAATAAAAATGCAAGGTGCCCATAGCGTTTGCTAGTATCTGTTTTCATCTTTATTTTCCCTAATTTGGTGAAACTGAAGAGGGCAAGCCTTTATCTAACACGTAGGTTTTTATGTAGTGTTTCACAAGTTACACGCAGGCTACAAGCATGAGCAGATTGGTCTTTACAGTGCTCCTTTGAAGCAGGATGAGGAGGAGTGGATGTGAGGAGGGAGCATATAAGCTGTGCTGTCAGCCCAGTGTAGCGGAGCAAATAGGAATAATACGGTCCATGCTCTGGACCTCCAGACTTAGAATCCCTTTGCTGCTGCCGTTAGTTTAAATGGAAACTTTTAGGATTTGTTTTCCATCGCATCCAGGCTGCCTTGCCAGAAGCTCAGCTGGGATCTGAAACCTCATAGTTTAAAACACCAAAACAAAATCCTCCCAACAAGATGCATCACTCGTAAAGAAAGTCCAGTCACCAGTGTGGTAGGCTTAGTGGTATAACCCAAATTATAGATCACAGAGATGGGGGATTTCTCTTATTTGCTGTGTAGCCATATGAATGTGTGTAGCACTTCACAGAAGATTCAGATCCAAGTTTGCTGTTATAGAGTTAAGTTTTCTTGTATTCTTTAAATACTTAAAATAGGGAAGAATACACAGATACTAGCCAGAGTAGAGCTTAGACAGTCTTATCTACATTGATTGAAAGGTTCCAAGTTGTTAGTGAATTAAAATTGTGGCTTTTAACAGCACCAGACTTTGCTCCTCTTATGATGACCTTTTTATGATTCAGATACCTGTGCTACTATGAAGAACAGTAAGTTTGCTTGCTAGAGAGTGTTAAAACACTTGCAGTTGATCTGTCACTGTGCTATAGACCTGTGGCTTTTTCCATGGTTGTAGAAAATATCGTTTAGAAAGTGAAACAGGAGGAACCCAGAAGGGTGTAGCACAACCTGTTCTTGTAGAATTAACACCTTCTATCTAATGATCTCTTATTGAGATGCTAAATAATGATTAAGAAAGCTTGAAAAGTAATTTTCTACTTCAGTTTTAAATGATAAAGTAATGTGTTTTCAGAAGCATGAGTATTTTAAAAGAAACTAAATTTATTGAATTGAAATATCTAGGCCTTTATCAAAATATCAGGAGATCTGAAAGGTTGCCTGTCCTGAAAGAAAGGTTTGTCAGGAAAGAAGGAAAACGTTGAAATAGAAAATGTATGCTAATTGATGCATTCTCTTATTGTACAAAGATGAACTTTGATAGGGAAGTGACTGTGGTCTTCCTTGCTAATAATGACAATGAATCATAACTGGATATTTACATAAAAATCCCCTTTTTGATACCAGCAACTCTTTGGTATAGATCTGAGGAGGAGGGATGTCTGTGTCATAATAAAATAGGCTCCTGTAAAAATTCCTTTCAAAATTTCCTTGAAACATTAAGAGGAAAACAGTGGAGGAGTTCTGGGGGGTTTGGCTTTTTTGTTTCTTGGTTTGGTGTTGTGTTTTTTTTTTTTTCCCCCCCTCTTCTTTCTTCATTTTTTCTCCCTAATGCAACAGTCTCACTGTTTCTCTTCTGGTCAGGGGATTGCTAGGCTCAAACCTAGGCTTTATTTTGGAACAAATAACCATTTAAGACAGCCAGTCTAGGTACTATTTTCAAAAGTCATATAAATAAAGTTTTGGAAGTAGATAATTGAGTGCAACTATTTGTAATATAGCACATAAACAAGGACAAAATAAAGCATTTGTATTCCAGGTGACGTGCACTTAGGGAGCTGTTGGCGTGGATTTGTTTACGTTGACTTATTAGAGAAGTCGAATATAGAAAACATTCTGTATCTTGGTAACTCCAAAGACTAGAAGTTAATCTGGTAGCAATAATGATTTTGATATCAACGTAGGTGTCAAAAGAATGTGATGTCAGTACAATATGTGAAATTTATCTACTCTAATCCTGCTAATTGCAGCTATTAAATTAACTCTATTAAATACTGCTTGGTTTTTTTTTTACAAATACTAGCCAGTTGCACTCGCTGGAACATTTTATTTCTTTTTGTTTTTTTTTTCAGAAGTCATATGAAGAAAACTACAAGCCTTAGTTAAGAGTAGGTTACAGGCTTTGTTACATGCCTAGGTTTTGTTTTTAATAAATGAAGCCTGTTTGTTTGAAATAATTTTTCCCAGTATATTTTTGAATCTTTTTTGTTTTTAATGCAAATGCCCTGTCTGTCCCACAGTACCCCCTCTCCCCTCTCCAGGTATCAGGACAAACTCGCCCACAGCCATGGTATTTAATGCTATTTGACCAGTAGTTCGTGAAGCTATGAAATCATGGATGGATTTAATGTTACTCCTTTTTTGGTATTTATCATTGTAAGATGCTTGCCACTAAATTGATGTGTGTGTCCTTTTGCAAAAATGTTATTAACGCTGCATGATAGTCAAAAGCATTCAGCAGGGAATTGCATAGTTTTTGGTGTTTTACCTGTTATTAGTCTTATCGTAATTAGTTTCTGTGTGGTAAATCTAGTATGTCTAAAACCATTAAATGCCTCTGTAGTGAGTTTTCAGCTTTGTAATTTCTGGGGTTTGAATCATATTGATTTTTGGTAGGCTGGAAAAGTTGACGATATTGTAGAAGAGAGCTTGCTCTAAACTTTGCTCTAAATTTTCAGGGCTCTTTGTAGGGAGGTGATGTAGTGAGGGAAGTAGCACCACTGTTGAAGCTTGGTGAACTACCAAAAAAAAATTGTTTATATTGAGGAACATCATGCATTAGATTTTTAGAAAAGAGGAAAAAAACTATTAAATTGTAATGAGCCTGAATCTCAACAAGCCTTATAATGGTGCTGATTTCTTAAGTTCTTGTGTTCCTTCAATCTCTTTCTGATGGCTGAGCACTACTTGCTGTCCAGTTCTTCCCCAGACCTGTAGATTTCAGCAGAGAGCTGGTGAACTCAGCATACTTTGTACCCTCCAGACTGCTGAAGCACTAAAGAATACCATAATAATAATGCCCGTTATATGTTACTTTAAGACACTAGCAATTTCTTTTAGTTGATTGATTTTTCAGGATGGGAGGAATGATCTGGCAGATTATGTAGGCTTCCTTTTTCTTCATTAACTTGAGCAAAACTGATCTGGGTTATCTATTTACAGTTTCTGTTCTGAGATAGCAAAGCAAGTGCTGCTCAATTTTTCCATTTTCTGGTTTTGTAATTTTGGAGGTTTTGTGTATGTCAGGAGTAACAGAGTTCAAAAGTCTGGTTGATTAGGACCCTGAAATTTACGTTGAGGTAAAAGAAAGGCAATTAGAAGGTTGGAATAGGTTGAAAAGCTGAACGTTGGACCTTTGATGTTAGAGGAGCTTAGTTTTGGGTCCCGGAGGGGTTAAAATGGTCCTTCATCCAGCTAGTGGGAGTTAGATTAAATTGAGCACTACGCAGTGTGGGGAGGGTATTTTGGGAACATGTGTGGAAACAGCACTTCTAGCTTTCCATGTAGCACTTCCAACTTCTGCTGTATGAATGAATAGTCACTCCAGAGAAAAGACAAAATCATCCAAAGGAATCAAATCCAGTTGACAATGTAAGCAAAAGTGACTGTCAATAGTGCGATGCGTGCTGAAGCGGAATGAGACCCTTTGCATTTCATGGCAAGCCGGAGTCCAGTTCTGTTCCTTCGTTCCACAAGACCCGTTTGCTGTTAACCAGATGTTACACAAATTTGTATATTTAAAATGGAAACTTTTAGTGAATTATGTAATAGTAATAGGGCAGCCCTATAGCATCTACATGGAAACTAGATTCAGGATGCCTTACGCTATTTTGCAGTTTGTCTTCAAAACTGTCACCACAAAACTGCTTCACAGAAATAGAAAGAGGGGACTTTCAGAGGTGGGATGGATTTTAACACTTCCATTGGAGTCAAAAATAGATAAAAAGTGTGGCAAAAGCTTATTATTAACTGGAAGTGTCTACCAAAATGTCATCAGTATTGTTTTTAGCTTCTAGTCATTGCAATATTAAAATACCCTATATAATTCTGACTCTTTATAGGTATTTTCAAACTGAAATTAAACCAGAAGTGATACACTGTTCTCTATTTTTTGTAGTTTGAAGTACCTATTGATACCTCTGGGATTTAAGTCATTGACAAATTAAAGCTGAGTCCTGAATTTGGAAATAAGATGGGTTATGTGATTGTATCGGGTTTGCATGGCAAGGTTTTGGTGGCGGGGGGGCTAGAGGGGTGGCTTCTGTGAGAAGCTACTAGAAGCTTCCCCCATGTCTGATAGAGCCAATGCCAGCCATCTCCAAGATGGACCTGCCACTGGCCAAGGCCGAGCCCATCAGCAATAGTGTAGCACCTCTGGGATAACATATTTAAGAAGGGGAAAAAGTTGCTGTGGAACAAGAGCAGCCATGAGAGAAGAGTAAGAATATGTGAGAGCAACAACCCTGCAGATACCAAGGTCAGTAAAGAAGGAGGGGGAGGAGATGCTCCAGACACCAGAGCAGAGATTTCCCTGCAGCCCATGGTGAAGACCATGATGAGGCAGGCTGTCCCCCTGCAGCCCATGGAGGTCCACGGTGGAGCAGATATCCACCTGCAGCCTGTGAAGGACCCCTTTGGGCACATGCAGGTGCATGTGCCCAAAGGAGGCTGTGACCCTGTGGGAAGCCCATGCTGGAGCGGGTTTGCTGGCAGGACCTGTGACCCCGTGGGGGACCCACACAGGAGCAGTCTGTTCCTGAAGGACTGCACCCTGTGGAAGGGACCCATGCTGGAGTAGTTCGTGAAGAGCTGTAGCCCATGGGAAGGACTCACGTTGGAGAATTTCATGGAGGATTGTCTCCTGTGGGAGGGACCCCACGCTGGAGCAGGGGAAGAGTGTGAGGAGTCCTTCCCCTGAGGAGGAAGGAGCGGCAGAGACGACGTTTGACGAACTGACTGCAATCCCCATTCCCTGTCCCCCTGCGCCACTGGTGGGGAGGAGGTAGAGAAAATATGGAGTGAAGTTGAGACCGGGGGAAGGTGTTTTAAGAGTTACTTTTTAGTTCTCATTATCCTGCTCTGACTTTGACTGGTAATAAAATTAAACTAATTTCCCCAAGTTGAGTCTGTTTTGCCTGTGACGGTAACTGATGAGTGATTTCTCCTTGTCCTTATCTCAACTCCTGAGCCTTTTGTTATATTTTCTCTCCCCTGTCCAGCTGAGGAGGGGAGTGATAGAGCAGCTTTGGTGGGCACTTGGCATCCAGCCAGAGTCAACCCACCACACTGATAAATCGCAAATGGTAATTATGGGTAGTGTGGGGCAAGGATGACAATGGTTTATATAGTTGAATTTCAGCATAACAGCCACATCTCAGGGAGGCTTTAAGCATACCTTTACATATGCTGAAGTTTTGAAGTAAGTTCCTGTCCTGGTTTGGCCTAAACCAGGCCGATTTTCCTTTCAGTGATTTTTACTTTCAGCTAAGTCTCCTCTAAGTAACTGCACTTTCTGAAACTAACTGCATGTTTTTGCAGACAGTGTCTGCTTCCAGGACTGATAACGCTCGAAGTTTGTAGTTATCGCTGAGGCACCGGTAGGGATGTTGTGCAGTAAGGCTCTTGCTGTACTTTTTTTTCTTAGAGAAACCAAGGTCACTGCTGAATTCCTCACTGCTTATGAGTGAAGAGCCGAAGGGGGGTCGCAGCTGCAGGGGGAAGCAGACAGGGCAGGTGACCCAAAATTGACCAACGAGGGTATTCCATCCCATACACGTCATTCTCGGTATAAAGCGGGGGATCACGAGGGTCTCGGGTCTCTTGCTCTTTTCTGCTATGGCCGGTGTCCAAGGAGGACTCCGACTGTTTTCCTGCTGCCCCCGATCCCGATCTGTGCATCCCTGAATCCAGCTCTCGACCGTTGCTAGGCCCAGCCTGGGCCTTCCCGGAGCCTGCCCTGCAGTGCCAGTGGTGACGTTGCTGACATCGGGGGAGCTCGATCTTGGTTTTGTATATATATTTGTATATATTTGATTATTCCAATATTATTATTATACTCTTTTTTCATTATTATAGGTTTATTAAAACTGTTTTAACTTTCCAACCCGTAAGTCTCTCTCCCTTTTCCCTTTCCCTTTCCCTTCGGGTGGGGGGGGAGGGTTAACAGAGAGCGTCTGCTGCAGGTTTAATCGCCAGCCCAGCTTTAAACCGTGACAGTTCCTCCACTATGTATTCCAAATCAGCACCTAGAAAGTCAAGTATTGGATATAGTATCCAGCTTTTCTGGATCCATCTGTGTATGGATTTACAGATTGCAGAACATTGGGCTTTCTCCTTCCCCATCCCTCTACAGGGACATCAGCATTTTACATATTCCATATGTTTTTATACTTTCCTGAATGCATGCCAGGGCTAATTCTATCCTTAATACTCTCTCTGTGATACCAGGAATTGGAAATTAGTCTGCCTGCTCCTAGTCAATAGTCTGTGAAACTTGAAAGAGATGGGTTTTGTATTATTGGCTTAACTGGTCTTCCAAGCTAAGTCTTGGAGAGGAAAAAGCAAAACACTAGCCACTCTTTCTTCATACTTCTTACCTATTCAAGGAGGGGTGAAAGGAATGCAAACAATTTTATTTCTGATGGCAAGATCTCAAACTCTTATCCTTCATGCTTGCTCAGTGTAATTATTACTATTCTTATTAAATGAATAAAAGTATGTCAAGAATATCTGTGAGAATTTTTTTTTTCAATTAGTAATGCATCAGCTATATAAAATCTCATGGCAGGTAGTAGGAAATACAGCTTCACACTGAGGGAATTAAGTGGTCACTGCCCTAAAGTAGCAGGCTACCATGCCGCTGTCTTGGTGGAAGGTAAATAAGTGTTTTAGATAAACCTTACATGTGCAGGCATTGAAATCTCGTATATAATGCTACCTTTACTGTTACGTTATTTGCAAAAACGTGATACTAGTTTATATATGTAATTGTTATAGCAAACGGTCTCTTTTGATCCTCTGTCCCATGCCTTTGCGATTTCCTGTTGGTTAGTGATGCTTTCTGGAAGAAGGATCAAGTTTCCCTTATCTATCTCAAAAGCCTCAATGAGCCTTTGATTTGGATTAGGAGAGCCTACACAGTAACATAAAGAATTGTAGACAGCAACAGGCATAATATTAAAAATAAGCTTCACGTTAGTTTCAAATCAGTGGATAGACTTTTGGTATAATCATGAAAGAATCATAAAAGAAAAACTACTCAACTGTAGTGAGAGCAAGTTTTAAAGTTCTGACCTGTGTTGCATCTAATTTCCTTGAGCCTTAGTAGGATTTTTCCAGTGGATATAGTGCCTGGACTGGAAAATTCACCCCAAACTACAAGTAGAGCCTTTTGCTTAGTGAAAGGAATTAAAGCCCAGGAGGACTCATCCCTGTTTCTCCCATGTTGTTTTGTTCCTGGCTCAGCCTAATTGCTAGAACCTCCCTCCTGCATCACTGGCTTGTCGTTCTTCTCCCAGCTTGCGCTATTTCTTGTTTTACCAATAGCTGTGATTCTGTGATTCTGCCTCACCGAGTTTCTCTCTTCAATATTGAATGACTTTGTCGGTGTTTCTGGAGAATGGGGTTTCAGTTGACATTGTGAAGAAATTTGTCTGAAATTTAATGTTAGGAGTTTTTTTCTGAGTAGTGATTGTGGTTTTTTTGCTTTATTTTTTGAAAGGTATCTATTGGGTAAACTCATTCCCTCCTCCTCTTTTCTTTACTAAACTTTTAGGCATCAATAGTAAAATTAATTATGGACCAGGAAGTGAAGGTGCCACACACTTACCTCCATTTGAAATAGGTCATTTTTCCTTGCTCAGAAAACTGTGCCTTGAAGTTTATGAATAGACTATGAGTAGTTCCATGAAGGTCAATGAACTTACTCATATATTTGAGGCTGTGTATAGAAGGAGAAATTGAATTGCACAGCTGTTTTGGGGCCTTAACGTGAGATGTTGCCTTTGAGGATGGGTGCTTTAGATTTTCAGCAGCTTTGAATCCTTGAGATCAGACAAAAAGGTTAGCTGTTCTGTTGGTTGCATGGTCCATTAATTTGCTCTTTCCTTGTCTAGTAACTGGAAGGATGCAACTGCGGCTTGGCAGTTGCAGACAGTTTCATGGAAGAAAGCATCTAATCCAAAGAATTTAGCGAAGTTATTTCCCATTTCCAGAGGTTTCAGTGACATGAGGAGTGAGGAGCATATATGAAGGGTCACAACACCTCATAGTCATTTTTGCATCTGTTGTGTGCCATTGTAGATGAGACTGCCCTGGGTGAGGCTTGGCAAACAAGTCCATCAAGGAAGGGAGGCCAAGAGAAGCAGTTTTCTGTACTAATCAGGTGTTGTGGAGGACCAGGGGTTTAGTAAAGGGCAAGACTTCCAGTGTAAGATTGGTTTGGACAAAATTTCTGGAGTCCTGGGTGCTTATGCCCCACCCCCCCAAAAGTAAAACAAAGAACCAAGCAAACCAAGTGGGGAAAAAAGCAGGAAAAAAGTAACCTAAAGGGCCTATGAAATAGGCCTCTTGACCTGAGCAATGGCAGGCTAGTTAGTGGCTTACTGGATTCTTGGCTGGGCATCTTTCCAAGGTGCCTGTAATTCAAAATACTCAGGGCTTCTTGATCTTTTTTCTAGTCTTCGCTTTTTGATAGCAACCCCATCTCCCTGAGACCTCCTCTCCCATAGTATTCTGGTCTTTGTTTTCATTTTTCTTCTCTTTTTTTTGGAATAAGCAGATGGATCTCAAACTAAAGAAGTTCCAAGTGCTTCCACTGAAAATATCTTATATGCAGGTACTATGTAATGACATACAAGATTTTGTTGTTGTTTTTCTGTGTGTTTATTTGTCAGCCTTACAGCAGGATCTTAAAATGGATATCCTTTTCTTCTTGCTTCCTGTTCTATGGCTCTTGGCAGAGGTCTTTGCAGGCGGCTTTGCACAGCTCAGACTGCAGTATGATTTTGTTCTTTCCTAGTCAGCCTGGATCCTGCACTTGTTGTAGTAGTCATACATGCACTGACTCTTCTATACCATTATTATGTTTTTGTTCCTGATGTTCCAGTGCTATAGAGTATGTCTAGCTGATGCTTATATAAAGGTTTTAAGCCCCCCCTCTTCTTCCTTCCCCCATCCTGTAGTCTCAGAAGAGCAAAAAAGTGGTCATGCAATGGTCAGAGAAGAGAAATCACATGGAGAGCATCGCGTGGAAGGTGTACCCATGGGTGATGTAGGCTGGCAGGACTTGCAAAACCAAGGGTGAACCTGCTGGTGTTCCTGGCTTAGTGAAGGTCTGAGTAGAAGTGTCTCAGTGCTCTCCCCACGCTGAAATGGTGGCTGGTCATCATTAAGTCAGCTGTTTGCTCCCACCACCTGTGGGCAGCCTGCAGAGCAACAGGCCACCCATGAGGCTGCGGCAGGCTGAGTGGCTGTGCTTTCCTTTCAGTAGCAAATACATTTTGCTTTCTTCTACTCAAAACCCCTCTCTGTAAGTCAACAATCAATTTTTAGGAGGGGGAAAAAAAAGGCAAATTTGCTTTTGGAGACCTATGTAACTAGAAGCCTTTGTTGCTATGTTTCATCTTATTTTTGAAGACATGATCTTCTGGTGAAGCGTTCGATGAAGAGAGAAAGATAACATTTACAGCTAATTGAAATGTTTTACTGTACATTGTCTTCTGAAAAAGTAATGATAGCTGTTTATTTCTGTCCTCACACCTACTATTTTTTAATCCATACACCCCTTAAAATCACTTGTGTAGACCTCCTGTGAAGGCTGTATGGTGCTTAAGTAACAGCAACGTGTAAGGACTCAACAAGACTTGAGTCCTAAAAGAAGCAGAAGGTGGGCAGCTGCCACGGTCCCTGTTTTGCAGATGGAGGACGCAGGGTGCAGGGAAACTAAGCTTGCATCCTCAGAGTAGCTGAGGTCTGGCTTTTGATGTGGCATGTTGACATCTCTGTGGCCTGGCCTTACTTGCTCACAACTGTGCAGGGAAGCAGTGGCTAGAGGGAAGTTGATAATAGGTCCTTCTTTGTCCCAGATAGAAACCCCAGTCCCTGAGCTGTTCCTCTTTTGTTTCCATAGGAGAGATTTCTTCCTTTTGTCTCAAGTAGTAATGGAGGGGGAGAGGTTTAGAAATCTTTTGTTTTATTGTCTTTCAAAGAATTACAGTGTACCCTAGTAAGAATATAATGACTCTTGTGTAAGTGAGGTGATATATCAGCAAGTGAGGCTAGTATTGTTATTTTAAATTTGGTACCCTGTCAAAGATTCCTCACTGCCTTTGCAAATTAAATATTCCAGAGGAGTTCTGGCACCCCTGTGGGAAGGGGCAGCTGTTAAAAATCCACAGGACGTGAGCGCAGGCAAAGGTTGTGTTCAACCAAAGTGGCAGGAGGAGTTTAGGTGGGCAAAGGATCAGTTCTAAACCTGGAACTGCTCCAGGAAACTCTTGTGGGGGAACTGCAAGTTGCTGCTTGGCACTTCAAAAGTATTAAGAGAAGGTTCACACTTTCCCCACTTTATCCTAATGATGTTCAAGCAGACAGACCCCTTAAAGACCAATTTCATTTAAGACTGGATTTTTTAAAATTATTATTTTTTTTTTTTAATCTATACAGGAAGATAAGTCCTTTATTAGCAGGCACATAGTTCCACATTAACCACTTTTTTCAGTTTCTTAATGTGCTTTTTTTCCTGTGTTCTTCCAAGAGCAATATTTTTCTGAAAATATCTGTCACTACTTCACTGACCTGTGTTCTCCTGCAAATTTTTCGTCGAAATGATATAAAACATGTTCTTTTTTTGTTGAAAGTAATGAAAGATATTTTTGTTCCTCAAAACAACTGTGGGCAGGGATACAATAAAGTGGGGAAGAACCTTTGTTGTTATCTGGAAAATAGTGGGTTTGTTATGGCAGGTGGAAAATTTTGCTGAGTGTCTGTGCGAAAGGTTTGGTCCTGAAATCTCTCAGCAGAGTCATAAAGTGTATAACTGATGAAGGTTGTGCTGAATTTGTCTCTAACTTGTGCATGGAAATGGTTCTAGGATTCGCATGACACAAACTAAACTGCATTTGAATGTGTTCTAAAAACAGTTTTGCTTCTCGCATGCTTTCACATGATAAGTTCACAGAATCACGGAATGATTGAGGTTGGAAGGGACCTCTGGAGGTTATCTGGTCCACCCACCCTGCTCAAGCAGGGCCATCTACAGCCACTTGTCTAGGAATTGCATCTTTTATTTCAGAGAAAAGAGGGAGAATATGCTGCTGTACAAATGGAAAAGACATTTGGCTTTTTTTACCCTCCTGCCTTCCATCAGATGAGCAGGTTTGGGTGCTGAGGCAAGATGCTGGCTGTGGCCTGATGCCAGTTTGCAGGTGTAGCACCTAGAAATCAAGAGCAGTGCTGTTGTCCAGATTGAAAAAATGCAGCTAATACTAATTTGTCTGAAAAAAAAAACGAGGAATGGACCAGCTAATTAAGATAAAGTCATTCTGTTTAAGACCAGGATGGAACTGAGGGCCAGAATGAAGGAGGACTCAGTTTTGCTTCTTTGAATGAAAAACACATCTATCTTTGTGCTTTAAAAGACCGATTAGGGTACATGAGCAGATTTGTGAAAGTGTAAGCAACCTCTTGTTTGACCTTGCATTTTCTTTTAATGCTGAACTATACCTAGCTTTAAAATATTTCTGTAAAGATTAAAATGTGCAGTCATCACTTGGTACTTCTTTAATATAGATTTATAGAGTCATTGTGGTGGGTTGACCTTGGCCAGCTGCCAGATGCCCACCAGCTGCTCTCTCGCTTCCTGTCCTCAACAGAAGGGAGGGAAAATAAGATGAAAAAACTCATTGATTGAGATAAATGTAGGAAGACCACTTCCCAGTTACTGTTGTAGGCAAAACAGGCTTGACTTGTGGAAAATTAATTTATTGCCAATTAATATAGAGTTGGATGATGAGAAACAAAAACATAACTCCTCACCCTTTTTTCCTAGGCTCAATTTCACTCCTTTCCCAATTCCTCTATCTCCTCCCAACACTTTTATATATTTTTTTTCTCTTTTTAGGAGGGGCAAGAAGCACAGTATAATTCTTAGGACCCAGCTGTCAGTGAGAGTCCATGCCTGCATTGGTAAGTGAAGTTCCATATGCCTGAAAAAAGAGAACAAATAAACAGAATTGATCTCTGAGAAGCAAATCTGGGGAGTATGAATCAGTCTCGCTGTGTTCCAAGTTAAGGATAATGTCCAATAAATTGATTTGTTTGTTGGGTTTGTTGCGTGCTCAAATTAGATTATATTAGTTACATTACCCTAAAACTATATAGAATAGCCCAGGGAAGTAAAGCATTTGACAGTGAAGTGTGATGGTTGGGGGTACTTTGGAGAATCTTGGATTATCTGTCTTGCCACAGCCTTGTGTGTGCCCAAAGAGGAGTGTGTTCTGAATTGGGAAGTCTGAAGATTCGTTGGCTGACAGCTAACTACTGCATTTTAATAGCATGTAATGTTTGTTACTTCACATCTTGCAGATCTTGGCCATGTATTTGTCGTTATCACACTGTCAGTGTCTTAAAAACCCTGGTTAGAACAATGCTATCATGAGGAAAAGTCTAATGAAAGTCATAATGTATGTGTCATAAGAGCTTTAAGGTAGCATAAACGGAGGCTGATGTGCTGTGATGGTGTTAATATGTTCTCCAGTGTTCTTCAGAGCAGCATGTTTCACTGTTAGCAAAGCTAATGCTCATGTTCTGGTGACATTATGATAGATGTTACGGGTGACTGGTTGAAAAAAAAATAATCCTATATGTATGTGCTGTAGTTGCCTGTTTTATTTTCAAGTTCTCCATAGTAGATTCAATGCCCTAATGTGTTTAGCTCATTGTTGGTCTTGCTTCAAGAGAGCGTAGCTGAAGCATTGAAATATAGATACTTTCCTTAAAAGGAGGAGGGGAAAGTCAAAATTTTGTGTAATTTCCACAGTGCTACTGCTGTCAGAGGATTCAAGCTTTAAATACAACTAAACTTCTTTCCTCTGCCCCCAGGACGTGTTATGAAATGGCCTTTCTGGGAATTTGAACTGCGCATAAGCAACCTACAGAATTCCTCAAATACCTCCCAGTGAGAGCAATCTCTAGGCTGCATCATGCAGGAACAAATTCTCCTCCACTACCATTGACTTGAAGTACAGTAGAGCAAGCCTATGCATTAAGTATTAGAGGAGGAACAGAGATGCTGTGAAGTCTAGGCTGATTTTATAAATATGAATGAAATTAAGAACAGCTTGGATAAGCTTGTTCTTATTAGGTCTGGGAGTATCTTTGGCAAAACAGACCAGTGCAGCAAGACAAGATTTCATATGTTTCCTGGATTGAGGTTTTACAAAAACAATTTTCATGTAAAACTTTTTTGTCCAGAGTGTAGCTGTCGAGGAATTGGAGCACACCAGGTTCTGAGCTTCCATGTGTGGTTGTTTTGTTTTTATCTGTTTGCATTTAAGCTCACTGTGGGCAACTATGCGTATTACTGTGCATGTATTTTAATTGTTTCTGTATGAAAGTGCGTTCCTTTGTCAGGTGCTGTTACTCTCTGGCGGTAGTGATGCATTCAGTGGTGAGTACAGAGGAAGCTGGGCTGCAAAACTTGAGTCCAGATTTCAAACTCCTAGAGCAGAGGTGTGTTTGGACATGGGCTTTTGGCTTGGTTCGTTACAGGCAGAAAAGCCAAATGCAAGATCTGGTTCTAATTTCCAACCCCCCTGCTGAAGTTTAGATTTTTAGGATAAGTTTTTGTTTCAGCCTGTAGCTTGATGTAATGTAGTTTCTTTTCTCTTCCTTTGTTTTTCATTTCTACATATCAAATGTATCTTATTTTTGGGATGCAATAGTGTGAGAGAGTCAGGGACTGCAGTTTTTAGTACTGTCCTCATTTGGTGACCTCTGCCTGGCAGTTAAACTTGTCACAGAATAGGAGGTTTGTTGCACTGGCACAGGGAGTACTTTTCTTCATCTTGCACATACTTTCACATCAGCTGCATGCTAACGTCTTGTTTGAAATACAAGCATTAGGTTTTGAGATTAAAATATGTGTTACGTATTTGGAGCAGAAGCCAGGAGCTAGAGCAATCTGAGATGGTGTTACGTGGAATAAAACCATCTTGCTTTGGGTATTTTCTTTCAGCCTTCACAATATCCTTGGAAAGCATTGTGGTTAGCAATGTTACTGACTCTGCAAAATCCCTCGTAGGTACCTAGGACTGCTTTATGGAAGATGTGGCTTGTTCTATAGTGCCCTTACTGCAGAGCCTCCTGTCATCCTTGCATTCAAGGTTTTACTTTGCTCTGAAGAACTGAGAGGTGTAAAGAAATAGCTTTCCTGTCACAAAATCTCCCATTTAGAAGTTGGACCAATATCCTTTTTTTTTCTCTCTAACATACACTTTTAAATTGTGGGAAATACACAAGTGTTTATGTTCAGATGTCCAGATAAAGTTTCCCATCATTAGTGAATTCAAATTCCCGGGGAATTCACTGGGCTTTAATGTCGGAGGATGGATTGACTACAGGCCAATATTTTAGGAGACTTAGGAAGCTTTAGCAAGTCCCATGTTGGGTGGGTTGGGTTGGGTTTTTTTGTTTGTTTGTTTTTGAGCAGGGCAGGGAAGGAATAAACCTTAAGAACTCGAGCGCAGAAGTTGTTAGTGGTATTTTCTGCCCTATTGCATACCAGTCACTCTTAGGCATCTCGCTCAATGTAATGCATTAACACCCTCCCCCTCAATTTGAGTTCTTGTCATATGTTCAAACTAAGGACTCTCAGCACAGAAGAACAAATTTTCTTTTAGATATCACTCTACTTATTTTCCCATTTTGGTTTGATCCTGATTAAATTGTCAGGACTAATTAAAAGGTAATTTCAAAAATAAAATCTAAGTGGTTTCAATACAAACTGCAATATTTGCAGTGTTCTTTTATATCAAAAGACTATTGCTGAAACCAGTTTTGTTCATAGAACATAACTAATTATAGATGTACTTCTGTACCTGTTAATGTTAAAAGACGTTAGTGGAGGAAGATCCAATCCTTAAATCACATGGTATCAATTGGGTTTTTTTTCACTATCTGTCAAATTTGACCTTTTATTCACATCAGATTTATTGTGAGTCAGTATGCTGTGGGAAAAGTCTTTCTGGTATTTTTTGGTAGCTGTGTGACTTTCCTTGTTTGTATTTATTTGTGTCTTAACATAATTTTAATTTGTATGTATTTAACAATTGCAGGGCTCAGCTGAAGCCTTGATAAAGTCCCATATAAATGAGGATGTAGCTGTACAGAGCCAAAAACTGTTGCCCCTGAGACTAAATGGAAGGTTTTAGTCAGAGCAACTCTTTGACAGTGGAGTTTTAAAGATCTTTAAAAGCTCTTCCTCGAGAGCGACTTGGTTTATTTACTGTGTCCTTGCTGGGACGACTCTGCGGCTGCTTCTTCATTTGTCTGTTCATTGCTTCTTGGTATTTTTGTCTCAAAATCTGAGGTGGTCTCTGAGGGAAAGGGCACCATTTACTCTTCCATATCTGGATGCAGTATCTAGCCCAAGAGAGTTCCGTCTCCTCTTTTAAAACACGTACGCCTGTGATGGGGAGTCAGGAGCATTGCTCTCAATACTGAGAATGAGGTTTGGACAGGGACCCATGGCAATGACTTAGAATGATTCTGCCAAAAGAAGTTTGACATAAGCTTCAGGTGTTAATATAATGTAATACAAGAAGAATGCAAATAACAAAGGTTGATGTAATTCTGGATGCATGTATTGGCCTGGGATTGCTCAGAGTACTGTAGCTTGGAAGGTCAGCAAATGTTGCAAGGTATATTTTAAATTTTATTTTTCCTTTGTGTCAGTTTATTATTTAAAAAAACCCCAAAAACCACACCACACCTCAACTGCTTATTTAAAATGGGTTTTTTTGCATTTTAAAATTATGTTTTTGTGTGGTTATAGCTCCTTCTTGTATTTATGCGAAGTCTTGCTTTTATCTATCTATAGATTAAAAATAATAATTTGCATAGATATTTGTGTGTATTAAGTTTCATACCTTAAGCCGGCTAGGTCCTTAAACAGTGTACAGAAGGATATTATTGCAAGAGTCTTGCTAAATGTATAATCTGGCTTCATTATTAGTCATTATAACTGTTTTATAATCCTGTTCCATTTGCTTTTGCACATAGGCTGTTGCAGATTTACTGGGGCATGGTGCTTAAGTGATCTACAGTGTACCCGCCCTTCCCCATCCTTCCATGGGTGCTCAGTAGTGGATTATTCCTGAGTATGGGATACCATAGCTGCCATGCCACACGTTTCTAGTCCCTGTTATTAGGGCATCTGCTTTAACCAGCAATGTTAGATGCAATAATCCAGCCTTTCCATGCAGCCCTTTGGATTGTCTTTTTGACATCCTCTCGCTCTTGATATCTTTTTTGAAATGTAATCATAGATAAACAGCCATGAGCTGCTTTTGTTCTGTGGTACCTGAGGGAAGCTGTGAGCTAGGAGGCTAGTAGAAGCTAGCTGTTTTATTTGTCCTCTAATGGCTGAAGTATGCAGCTAGTCCTTTTTTCCATGTAAAGTTTTCCCTTCTGTTATCCATTACATGGACTTGTTGCATGTAGTACAGCAGATATTATTGGGTCCTGCGACTATTTATGCATTTATTGAACCTTCTGGTAGGATCTGTCCCTCCAAGCACTTGAGATGCAAGTTTCTCCCCAGTGGAACCACAGTGCTTTCCCAAAGACAAAGTCATAGCTCAAGTCTGTCTGGCACTTGGTTGTAGAGAGGTCAAGATACACAGACAGAAGTGGGGGAAAAAACATGGTTTGTAATTTTCTGAGTATAGTATTGATGTGTAGAAAAACCAATGCAATCAACGTGTAGAAAAAACAGCGCAATTCTGGTTGAGGAAACGTGTGAAACAACGTTGTGTTTCACTCTCTGAGGGCAGAGTTAAGCTTGTGCCTACAACCCATGTTATTGGTACTGTCTCACTTGAGGTGATTCTCCCTACAAATATCATTAGCGTATTGGATCTGTCTGGCGTATGTGTTTGCAGTGTGCTGAGTGCCTGAGTAGAGTTCTCACAGCCATAGACACTGTGAAGCTCCTCTAGTTCTTACTTCAAAACTTTCTGATTTCTTTTGATTTTCTTTTTAAACAAATAGCTTATTGAATTTAAAATAAACAGGTTTTTTTTTTTTTTTTTTTTTTTTTTGTGTAAAGGAGTTTCTGAATACACTAAGGGTCTAATTAGAAAGCTTTCCTAAAGGAAGCTTAATTGTGGCACTAGATCCTTTCTTTGAGGTCTTCATTTGGGCAAGTAGTGATTGATATGTTCAAATGATGAAAGTCTTAAGAAAGAGCCTTACTTTGGGTTGTTTGAAGGGCATTTTACAGTTTTCTGTTCAGTGTTAGGCATTCCTAATAGAAAACATTTTCAGTTTGAGAGAGGGAACATGTGGAGAGCATTAGCAGTTCAGCAAAACGTGCAACCGATTCAGATTTAATTTAAAGGGAACAAAAGAGGTGCCTTGAGAATTTGTCGGAAGCACTGTGGTTTTGCCTTCTTTGCACTGATGGTAACAGGAGAGAGAGGTAAGTTAAAATTGCTTTATTGAATATCTTCTTAGCATAATTGGGACAAAAAAGACAGTGATTAATGGTTTTAATGGTGCTGCACAGGGATCCTGCATGCATTATGGCTTTGTAATCATGATATGCTTCCTATGACTCTTGCAGTAACTTGGAGAAAAGTTCTGGCTTAAATGAAGATAATAAACAACATGTTTATTAGATGTAAACTGACATCACACAAATTGAAAAAATGTGAAAAAGAATGCTAGAGCTTGGGGGGACTTTTTTTTTTAAGGGTTAGGCTTTTTTTAATAGAATAACTTGAGTTCTGGTGAAGACAGTGCACACAGTACTGGGGCCTGCTTCCAGATGTGATTGGAGAGATCTGGTTCAGCTCTCTTTCAATTTGAGTGAAACATGAAATAGCTGCAAAGGCTATGATAAAAATACCTTTTTCAGCTTTTTAGGATTATTTAAATTTTCTTTCCTAAGAATGTGGAACACAGATGCTCTAAGTAAAATCCCCTGGTTCCCAGATCAGATTGCTTTGTGAAAATCTATCCATATAAATAACTTGTGTTTTTGCTCTGAAAATGTACATCTCTTTAAACTGAAATGTTACACTTTTGTTGTACTCATCGTGCATGCTTTTAGTCAGCCTCCTTTGTAGGATGAATCATGGTACTTCCCCATAACCTGTGATCTCACCGCGAAACCTCTGGGCCAGTCCTGTAGGGTCTCAGAAGCTGTTTGAGACAAAACAGGGAAATTTCCAAGAATTGTCTCTGCATTTTTCATTTAAATTATAATCCTTAAAATAGGCTTTGCTGCAAGAAGAACCAAGAAGCTCTAGAGCAGATAAAGCCTCCATTAGCCGTGAGTTGTTGCTTTAAAGCGGTGGATTCCTGCTTTAAAGGGGCTTGTTCCAGATTTGAAAGGACTGCTGTGGAGCGTGCTAGTGGGATGCTTTTCTCGACTTGGGAAGCTTTGCGTTAAAATGTGAAAGCTTATCTGACTCAACTCGCACCGGGAAGTACTGTAGAAAAAGCGTGAAATGTCTTTGAATTGGGATGTCTTCTTTCTGACTTCTTTTTTCTTGATAACTTAGATTTCCATAATTCTCTTTTTATTTCTGTAATAATTCACTTTTCTTACGATGTCTAAAAATTTGCAAGGGAAAAGGAATCTACTTTTGACTCATAAAACATAGTGAGATTTAAAACAAATCTTGTTTCTGGACAAACAAAAATCCTCAATCATCTTCAGTGGTACCTTAAAGGAAACCATCTCCTTGTAAAGCCAGGAAGGAAAATTAGTAGTGTGGTACTTTGCTTTCCACCTGCCAACACAAGCCCATTTAGGCTTGTTTCAGGTATTTTTTTTTTAATTGAATTACTGATATGTGAGTTTTCCAAGTGGATCCTTTTTTCATGCAGTCTAACCGCATGTCTTTTTGAAGATGAAAAAATTCTAATGAAATACAGTAATGCTTTTATTCTTTGCATATTACCCTCTACCCAGTGCTTTGAAAGCACTATACATCTGCTGATGAATAAAATTTCACAAAGGAGGAGGACTAAGTTAATTAGCTTGAAATTACTAGGGTATACTGCCATTGCAGTTTCTAAAATTTCACGTCTAAGAGAGTTATGTTGCTATTGTTAGGACCAGATTTACAACCTTTTTGTAACCTAAGGGGAAACAGTTATTGTAAATTTAACCTCTGAGATGAATGAGAAGAATTTTGTAGCATTTTAAACTGTTCATAACTGCTCATAATGGACCCCAAAATGTTTAACTCTGGAAATAACTGGTAACAACAGTAGTATCTACTATGATGAGGTCTTTGTGGTTTTTCTTTTTTTAATAGAAAAGCAAGCAAAGAATTGATAATTTTGATAGATGATGTAAGCATTTTTTGAGCAACTTCTGTGTTCTGTGATTATTGGGTAAGTATTTCTCAATCTAATAAATGAGCACAGCCTAGGAATTGTCTCTAGATGTTCCTGTTTCAATTCTAGAGATGTTGCTGAGGCTGGTCCTATGTGACCTGTGGGAGCTCTTTGTTGTTAAATGTTTTGAGAAGTCTCTGTGTGTGTGTGGCAGGCAGGGGAGCATTTGGGGAAGAACCACAGAGATTTCAGAGCTGCAAAACTCCGTGATCAAGGCAACCTCATCAGCTGGTTCTGCTACTGGTGATGCTGCGTAACTGGGATTTTGCAGGTCCACGTTGAGGTGCGAAGCTCCCCTTCAGCATTGCTTGTAGTTGATGCGGCCTTTCTCTCACCTTGGGGGGTGTCCTGGGCGTCAGTCTGTCCCAAATCACAGCTCATGATTCTTGGGTCACGTGTCTGGGACTGCGTGTCTTGCTGGGGGGTAGCTGTAGCCATCCTGCTAAGGTAGGATACTATACAAATGATTACTGCTGTATAGCTAGGTATGAATGTGACAAAGTTACTTTTACTTCATCATAACAGTCCCCAAATTTTCAAGAGGGTAACCTAAATTTCATTAAATGTAGGAGTTTGTGTAATTTCCTTAAAAGGAAAACAAAATAACAAATTTCATGCAACCTCTTGCATCAATAGCTGTTGTTAGTTTTCATGTAGTTTCCCTTTTTAGCTATTTGTACTTCCCACTTACTTTATAGATCTTTGTATTGACAGACAAAGCAGTTGTTATTCTTATGGTCTGTGTTCAGACAGTTGAACTCATTTTGCTGTAGACTGAAGCACAGCATGTTCAAGCCTTAACTGGGAAAAAAAAGTTAAGTTCATATTAAATATCTTCAAATAAATTAGCATTACACTCAGAAGAGAACAGAATGATTTGTTTCCTGCCTCCATCTAAACCTCTTCTATACAGAAGATAAAAACCAAACAAATAAATAGGGTTCAGATGAGTTCTCTTGAAATTGTGTACCACTCAGGCCTATTTAAAGCTTTACCCTGTGAAACTTGTTAAACAAAATTAAGCATCTAAACTATGGAAGAGATGTTAAGAGCTGGTACTTAGAATCTGTGGGTTTGGAATAGGAAGTGTTGATATTTCTTAGGGATGTCATTCTCAGCGCTGCCACTGATTTAGCCTTCTTTGTAAGGAAAGCAGAGTGATGCTGATTTTGCTCAAGTGGAATTGGGATAAATACAGTTCCTACCTCCCTGAGATGTCCTAAAACGCGTGGACAAAATTTGCTTTGATTTGCCAACAGTCTCTAAGCATGTATACTAAAGACTGTGTTAACGTTAAGTATACAGTTTTTGTCCACTAGTTTTTGTGTTTAGAAATGTGATATCCTTCATCTTGCTCAGCTGTAGGTTTTAGCTCTGGATTTGCTAAAGTTTAAGGAGCTGCATAATGATCCTGTAAGTGACTGTAATGCAAGTTGTGGCTTTCTCTTCCCAGAATTTTTGGGTAGAGAAAGAACTGGCTTAGTGGTGTTTATTTTTCTGCAGCGTACTTCTAGTGTAATAAAAGAGCAGAAGTGGTGTTAGATTGTAAAGCCAAGGAATCATGCTGCTATGGAAAGGAAGCTTCCATGTGGAAGCCCTGCAAAAGGGTAGAGTTTTTAGCATAAGGCAAACTTTGTATATCCTGTTTAGTGCTAACAAAATACTAAACAAAAACCTCAACATGTCTAGAGAGTGTCTGGGCTGGTTTTTTCCCCCCAGTCAATGACTGAGGGAGTTGCTGTGCAATAAATACGGAAACGTTTCCCAACTATATTCTCTCCTGTATGGTGGGTTTTTCTCATTCATTGCATGTCTGATTTCTGTTTTTTGATGGATGGTTTTGATCTGTTACTTGACTATAATATGCTGCAGATGATGACACTCTGCCTTATGATTATGTATTTCATATTAGCTTAAAAAAGAAAATGTATGCATGTTATTTGAAACACAGGGTCAGGAGATGCCTGTTTGAACATTATCCATCTGCTTCGGTCTGCTTATCTTTAAAAATAGTGAGCAAAATGTGCAAACTCATGGTCAATGATGCTTCAAAAATGGATACCGCTTGCTAACTTTTTGTGAGCTCACTACAAGGCCAAGTATGTGGGTATCATCTTTTCAGACCAGGGCTATGTTGTTTCCATCCTTATATGTACTGAAAGGAGGGTTGAGTTTTGTCACCACCTCAAGATCTTACAGTTGAAGTTGGTATAAAATACATGTGGTTCCTTAACATTGTTGGACTGATTTTTCATCTGGTTTATTAACTTTTTTTTCATTACGATAGGCTTTGTTTAATGCACTATCTCATAATTCAACATCCAAGAAATAGTTGCGCTCTGTTGTCAAGTTTTCATCGTGGCATTCAAATAATGTGTACTCTTCTTTCCTTGCCTTCAGCTATCCTTTTCCTCTCTCATTTGTATCCTTTTCATCTTTTTCATGTGCAGCTGCTTTTATTTCTGTAGAAATTAAGATGATTTAATTTGTAAGCTGTGTGCCTCTCAGTTTATTTCTTTCTTGAAAGAAATACTTCAAAGACTGAGGAATTTTATTTAAATAGGTGGCATGCTTCCTTGATGTAATATATGTTGTCTTCTGTAAGACTTTTAAGTGAGGTATCCACCAAATCCACCCAGTATCAAGAAGAAAATGTGTACTATAATGCAAAATATTGCTATAGTGCCTTCAGAAACATTTAGATAAAACGCTAATGTTATTTAGATAACATTTAGACCAAAATCGTGGTCTCAGAACATACCAGGGTCAGATGTGGTCATCAGTGATGGAGGAATCCCACCACTCATTATCATTATGGTTTTGTACTTGTACAAGTTTGATGAAGTTGAGGACACCTTGGTGTGTCTGTTTGAAAAAGGGAGAGAGATACGGGATTTTGTTTTGGAGCATTTCATTGGCAATATTGTAAGCATTATAAAATATCGCGTATGGAGAAGACTTCCTTTATTTCATAGCTTTTCATGTCTTCAAGTGTTACTCTAATCATGAGCTGCCTTTTTCTGTTTGTTTGTTTGTTTTTTTTATGTACAGCATCTGTATTTTAATAATGATAACATTTCACAGAATCACAGAATCACAGAATGTTAGGGATTGGAAGGGACCTCGAAAGATCATCTAGTCCAATCCCCCTGCCGGAGCAGGATTGCCTAGACCATATCACACAGGAACGCGTCCAGGCGGGTTTTGAATGTCTCCAGAGAAGGAGACTCCACAACCTCTCTGGGCAGCCTGTTCCAGTGTTCGGTCACCCTCACCGTAAAGAAGTTTTTCCTCATATTTAAGTGGAACCTCCTGTGCTCCAGCTTGCACCCATTGCCCCTTGTCCTGTCAAGGGATGTCACTGAGAAGAGCCTGGCTCCATCCTCATGACACTTGCCCTTTACATATTTAAAAACATTAATGAGGTCACCCCTCAGTCTCATCCTCTAAGCTAAAGAGACCCAGCTCCCTCAGCCTTTCCTCATAAGGGAGATGTTCCACTCCCTTAATCATCTTCGTGGCTCTGCGCTGGACTCTCTCTAGCAGTTCCCTGTCCTTCTTGAACTGAGGGGCCCAGAACTGGACACAATATTCCAGATGCGGCCTCACCAGGGCAGAGTAGAGGGGGAGGAGAACCGCTCTCGACCTGCTGACCACACCCGTTCTAATACACCCCAGGATGCCATTGGCCTTCTTGGCCACAAGGGCACACTGCTGGCTCATGGTCATCCTGCTGTCCACTAGGACCCCTAGGTCCCTTTCCCCTACGCTGCTCTCCAACAGGTCTGTCCCCAACTTGTACTGGTACATGGGGTTGTTCTTGCCCAGATGCAGGACTCTACACTTGCCCTTGTTATATTTCATTAAATTTCTCCCTGCCCAACTCTCCAGCCTGTCTAGGTCCCTCTGAATGGCAGCACAGCCTTCTGCTGTGTCAGCCACTCCTCCCAGTTTGGTGTCATCAGCGAACTTGCTGATAGTGCACTCTATTCCCTCATCCAAGTCATTAATGAATATATTGAATAGAACTGGTCCCAGTACCAACCCTTGCGGGACTCCGCTAGACACAGACCTCCAACTGGACTCTGTCCCATTGACCACCACTCTCTGGCTTCTTTCCTTCAGCCAGTTCACAATCCACCTCACTACCCGATCATCCAGACCACACTTCCCCAGTTTAGCTGTGAGGTTGCTGTGGGAGACCGTGTCAAACGCTTTACTGAAATCGAGATAGACCACATCCACAGCTTTACCATCATCTATCCACCTGGTTACATCCTCATAAAAGGCTATCAAGTTGGTTAAGCATGACTTCCCCTTGGTGAAGCCATGCTGAGTGCCCCTAATGATCCCGCTATCCTTGATGTGCCTAGAGACAGCACCAAGAACAAGTTGTTCCATCACCTTTCCGGGGATGGAGGTGAGGCTGACCGGTCTATAGCTACCTGGGTCCTCCTTCTTGCCCTTTTTGAACACTGGAATTTCCCTTAATTCTCTTTTTTTTTCCTGTTTAAGATTCAGTAAGGCACATAAAAATTTAGGCTCTGAAGAGATAAAGTTAAAAACTCTCAATTTAAAACCCCAGCAGAAGTTACTGTGGCTGAGCAGCATGCTGTTGTGAGTGGTAGGATGTCATAAACCATGGCAATTCATATTTAGCAGTTTGAGATGACTCTGTATGAACTTATATATCAGGTTTCTTTTAACCTTTCAGACATGAAATATTTAGCTCTGATCTTACTATTAGAACATGAAGAGGAGTGTGTGGATTAAAAAAAAGATCAAAACCTCTTTCTGTGGGTTTATTTCTGCCCGTGGCTGTTTACAAGGATTACACTTCAACTTTAAGGGCCAGTTATAACTTCAGAATGTCTAAAACTGGCATATCAGGTTAACTTGTTGATGTGCTGAGGAGGAAAATATGAATGTTGGATGTGGTCCTTACTTCTTCCATAATCCTAAATTTAGGTTCACCGGCCATTTAAGAGCCTGTTCAGCGTCAAATACCACTGGAGAGATTTGCTTACCGCTTGACTTTGTGTGAAACACGGACAGCTGAGAGTGTGGAAAGCTTCTCGGCAGGTTGGGCACGGGAGGAGGTCTGGGACTGATCTCACTCATGCCCAAGGGCGGGGGTTTTCCGCAGCCCTTTCAGCAGTAGAGCTTATTCCGCAGGGTGTGGGGGCCGGACGAGGTGTTCCAGGCAGGGGAGGATGGTGACGATGCCGGCAAGACGGCAGTCAGCTGTCATTGCTTTTCTACTTCTTGCCGCTTAGAGGAGCGTGCATGAGTGGTTCTCTGTAACTGCATCAGAAACACGTTGGGAGGCTTTCCTGCTTCCTTTTCTTTTGCTGTCATGCTGAAATGCTCGGTGTTGCACTGAGGAAAAACTTGCTGTAGAAAATGTGTGTGTGTTTGCATGAAAGGTCTGGCATCATATGTAACAACATCCTGAAAAACTTTGGTTAAAACCCTCATAAAGGAATTCTGCCATATGTTGTTCACTTCAGTGTTTATTAATTCCCAATATATTAAAAATATATGAGATACCAAAAGAGTGGGTGAGGAAATAAAATCCCTATATCTATGCCAGGAATAGCTAGGTACTACTGTAATATTCTCGGGGGCGGTGTACCCTGGGAAAGCGGAGCCTCAGGGATGCTCCCTAAAGCCCTGCTGTGCTTTTTGTCCAAAGGTTAGTACAAGCAATGAGTACACAAGCACCCATGGCTACCCTAGATAACACACTGTGAGGCACTCTGATAGCAGTGACTGGGTCTCCTGGATTTTCACTCTGAGGTTAGTGGTCTGCGCATTACTGTTACTATAGTCTTGCTGTTTTATATTGTGTATCTCTACTCCAGGTGTTGTGCGTGGTTTTCTGTTCTGTACTTTGCGTGTTCCAGGCTCCTTAGTCAGCATTCAGTCATTTAAATATCTTCACTAGGACTTTAGGGGAAATTTCCTAACCTAACAGCTGTAAGGTTGAATATTTTTGTTTTAAAGCCAGTAAAATACATATAATTTGGTACCAACTCAAGGACCTAGAGGAACGTCTATGAACTGGCAGTACCTATTTGACTAGCTGTCTGTTACCTCAGGGTGCCTGGTACCCATTTCCATGGGGATGCTTGTCTGGAGGCAGGAAGTGTGAGCAATCCAAACACAGAAATGCCTGAACAGTTCCTAAATTTCTCTGTAGGGAAAAACAAAACAAAATGCCAAACAGAAAAGCACATGCTACACACAGAACAAGATTTTTTGTAGTTGCATCTGTTTTATGAAGACTGAGAACCCCTATTCTTACTGTTAAAAAACCCCCAAAAAACAAAAAGACCCACCAAAAAAACCACACCCAAAACCCCAACCCCCCAAAACTAAAAAACAAATCCAACAACAAAAAACCAAGGACTTAGTTCTTCCCTCTTCTCTGCTTTCCTTTCTCTTTTTTGCAGGAAAGGAGTAGGAGCCTTACAAGCCTAATTCAGGTGACAGGGAGCTTCAAGGCACTGGGCATAGTTCTTTGTTTTCATATTGCTTGAGTTACTCTCAACCATGGTGCATGTAGGAAAATAACTTTTGCCTCTAGGTGAAGCTTTATTGCTGTATCACCACCACGAGTCCTCTTCTCGTCAGCCTCCCAGTCATGCCAGGCATGCAGCTTGGCAGCTGTGTTAGCCACCAGGCTCCTCTGTCATCGGTGAGCAGAGTCTGTCTAGAGGGCACTTCAGAGCATCTCAGTTATGTTCCTGCCCTGAATTGCTTGTGTGCCATTGACCATAAAGGGAACAGATGAGGGAGAGGAACTGCCTGGCTGAGAGGTACACGTACTCTCTGTTGTCACTTTCTGGTTTGTGTCTTCAGAGTCCTGATAGTCATTCGTGGATGACAGCAGCTTTCAGTGAAATCTGCTTCTTTGCCAAGATCTGAAAATAGTTGCACTGATTTCTTTTTTCCTAGTTTCTATCAGTATCTGATATGTAATTTGTATATGTAAATTTACTTATTGGAATAACTCCTATGAAGTTATGCTGGAATGAAGTTTGGTAAGAGCAAGTAAGATTCAGGGATTCAGGCTATGAGTTACCTCCATTGGAGACTCTGAGGCCCATTGTATGGGCAGAAGCAAATGGAACCAGTGTCTGCTCCGTGGTTGTGCCCAAGCGCTTTGCTAGGACTGAGGCAGAAATCTGGATGTTGGAGCACAAGACTCCATCTGGGCCAATCCTCACCTTGCGTAAGACGGTTTGGTGTGAGAGTTAGTCCATTCTACCCGTATGGAACACCATTCTTACACTTGAATGAGATGGTGCTTTTTGAGGATTTGTACCAGTCTGTTTCCTGGAGATCAGATTTGCAGGCACATCCCTTCCCAGGAGAGGAGGAAGGTTTTACTGTTCTGCTCTGGTTCCCAGGATGGTGTTTCTGATGAGACCTGCCTCCAAGCAAGCAAGCTGCTTCTCTCATTGCAGGGCCTGCCACGTTACCCGCAGAGCTGCGAATGCTGAAGAGGAGTGTTTCTTTTCTCTTTGTGTGTCTCCTGTTTCTGCTGTTACTTTTTCATATTGCCTGGTGTTCTTCTGAGCCTGATGCCACGCAGCCGGCAGTTTCCAGAGGCGGCCGCTGCCTGTGACACCTGTTGACGGAGGGGCTGGTGGCAGGCGGTCAGGTGGCACAGGCACCATGCACGCAGGTGCTTTCCCATCCCTCCCTTTGAGGGTCAGGTCAGCTGTACTTCGGCATTAAACTCCCAGCTGAAAGGTCTTTTCCATATTTCCTATGAATAACAAGGAAAAGAAGGAGAGAGACACTTCGCAGGCTGTATCCGTACCTGCCCTCTCCCCACTGAGAAAACAAGGGTTCTATTTTCAGGGCAGCTGCGCGTCCTGGGCATTTAGAAGTGATACCTTATCAGAGGCGGCTGTGGCGCATGTCAACATTCACCCCTTTCACGCTGGGTTCTTGGTAGATAAAGAAATCATGACTTTGACCTGTCAATTCTGCCTTCACTGTGCGATATCACAGCCAGCATTACAGCGACCCAACTATGTGCTGGTGACTTCATGGTATCTCTTGGGGTTTTGTACCACTCTTCTTTGTGTGATTGCGCATGCATGACAACATTGCTTTTCACTTTCTTACCTCATTGATAGGAGGTTAGGGTGTATTGCAGCCTTAGTACTTCTTATCAGCGATAGCTTGTTTTGTATAGTAAGAAAAACAGTAGCCACGTTTGGACGAAGAGCCCAAATTCCTATCCACCCGCCCTTTCTTTTCATGAATTTCTTGGGGTTAAGTAACATCAAAATTATGCAGGGAAACCGATACTTACTTTTGTCAGCCTCTAATTTCTGAATAAAAGTAGCTGTTGCGGATGGAGTATTTGCTCGCAGATCTGTGTTTGCCATTTTGGAGCACCATAACTGATTCAGGCTTTGGGTATTTTGATGTTACAAGGAAGTGGCTGACTTCTTCCCCCAGAACCTGAGTCTCCCAAGCCCCTGCCTCTTGTCTGATAAAGTGGGCAGCTTGGTTATGGCTTTCAAGGGTTTAAATCATACTGAACAAAAGCAACGCTGGGGAGCAAGGCAATGTTCATGTTCTTTAATTGACTCCTCAAATGTCCTGCAAGTGACTGGTTCAGTTCTTCCTTTTTGATGTAATTAGGGTTATGTTTCGCATGTTCACTTCCTTGACAGTCTTGGTCAAATATAAGAAGATTGAATTTCTTGGAAAAACGGATTCTCCTGAGAACAGGTATTACTTTTCCATTTTGATTCAGAAGGTTTCCATTACAGACTTTTTAGTGAATAGCCTAATTTTTTCAGCCTTACGTTTATTGTCCCGTGCTCTCTTGAATTAGGTAACTGCCTGGTACTTTGGCTGCTCTGAACTGCACAGGTAGGAAGGCCATGGTGTGCCAACTACATTTGCAGAGAATGAATGAACACCTCTGAGAACCTGCAGAACAAATGTTGGTTGTTTAGACACTTGATTCTCTGCTTCCAGCTCTAGCAACTTCCAGACTCTTTTTTGTTTTTTAATTTTTTTTATTGCCACCTTTTTAAAGTATATTTTCTCCCTGATGATCTCCTGAAACCTGTTGCAATCTTCCTTTTAGCACAGTGATTAGCCTGCAGGGAGTCTATGGGCAGGATCTGTGAGAGCATTCATTGGTAACAAGCGATATAAAAGCATAAAACTACTTCTGTTTTCTAAAAAGAAAGTTTTTCCTAACCCCTAGCAACCAAGTAGAAAGAATAATAATCTACCCAACCCTTGCAGCATGGGTTTTGCAGATTTGGAAAAATAAACAGGTAATAATTTAGTTGGAAATAACTCAGCATCCTCAGGAAGCAGCTGTTTGTAGGGAAGGTGTGTGTACATTGTCTTGCTATTGTACTTTAGTGAAATACAAACTTGCAAGCACATATGGCCAACAGGTATAGTGCAAGTAAGTGCAGAGCTATTTTATGTTATCTTGCATGATCAAAAGAAACTATGAAGGTGATTGCTCTGTTTTGTAGAGGATTATTTTCCAGAAGTATTCAGGTTATTCCCAATGGATAACTTCTGAAAGGTTTTCATCTTCCATCTTACAAAGAGTGGGCAAGCGTGAAGTGAATCACAAATGGGCTATAGAACACAACGGCCTGGCTGGTTCAGATCAAAGGTCCATCTAGGCCAGTTCACCAGTCCCCCCACTTCTTTCTTCAACAGCTGCTAACAGTTGCTGAATTGAAGAATCTAAGAAGAGTGCAACTATTCCACCAGACTGGTTTCCAGCCTCTGGCAGTTTTGAGCTTCAGGGACTTTGAGGCGATGCCTTTACAGTTGGTCACCCTCTGTGGATTCTCCTTCCAGGAACCTGACCAGTTGCCCTTCAGACACCCTTCAAACTTTTAGCATATAGAAAATATCATGAGTTCCATCAGTTCAACTGCATTCCGGGTGAGGGACCAGCTCTTTTTTTGGTTATTTTGGACTTGAAACTTTAATTTGATACCATGTAGCCGTATTGGAAAACCAGTTTGTTATTCACCTTCAGCCTTCTGTGAAGGCTTAATAGCCGCTTCTCACTGTTCCCCTCTCACCCTCTCCCCAGATCATCTCTTTACAGGGTGGAAATCTCTGTAAAGAATGGGAAATCCCTGTAAAGGATTTAGTAATGACCTAGGTGGCCATTCCTCCACTGGAAGCTGGACTATCTTCACTACGTGATGCTTCCTTAAAACACTTCAACAATTATTTGCCATTAGTCAACCTTGTCGCAGTTTTCTCTATCTTTTCCAGTTCTGCAATGTATTTGAGACCCAGGGACTCAAATGTACCCACTATTGAAAATGCAGGTGCACAATTTATTTAAATAGTGTTCTAGTGATGATTTCTGCTTTGTTTTGTGTTCCTTTTGAAATAATTCCCATGATCATTTAGCTCTGGAGCAGTTAAAAAGCAGTGTTGCTACAGAACTGGTATTACCTGAGCACCTTCTGAGTGATAAAACTCAATACAAGGCCATAATTATATGGAAAGTTTGGGTGATTTTTTTTTTTTTTTAAATGTATAACACTTCTCTGCACTGAATTTAGTCTGTCATTTTTATCATCCAGTCAGTCAGTACTGGATGCTCCTTTGGCATTTCTTCACAGCTGAAACTCCTCTTACCAACTTTGAGTAGCTGGGAATTAACAAACTTTATTCCCTTTCCATATACCATTTTTGTTCATGTTCTTTATGGTTATGGTGATCAGCACAGACCCATGTACCAGTTAGTTAGTTAGACTCTGAATTAAAATTTTCTAAATATAAATTGGATATAATTTTAGCTCTGGACTTTCTGAGGGGTTAGTGAAGGTCTGAGTTTGCTCTAATACATCTGTTCTGATGTGAAAACAAAGGTGTAACCTGATGCATGTTCAGGTGTATTGAAGGAGCCAGAACTAACCCTTATGTTCATTGTGCCAGGGTGGCCTTGTCTTAACTTGAATGTGATTACTCACCACACATCTGTTTTCTATTCTAATCAAAATGTAACTAATACCTCTTCCTGCATGTTCATCATCGCTGGTTTTTCATGGATTTTCAGTATATTTGACTGAAATTTGAGATAATTTTTCTCCCTCTCAGAAAAATCACTTGAACATGACCAGTAAATTTTAATTAATGTTGTTTAGTAAGAATAATGACTATAATTTGACAGAAAGCAGGTCTTTGCTGTATGAGCTCATTACCATATCAGAAATAACACCACTCCTCTCTTACTACACTTTCCTCTCCTCTTGTTGAACTGCTGTAGATGCAGCACTTGCAGGGATGATTTTCTCTTCTTTCTTGTGGTGGTAAATTCATAGGGCCTAAATGCAAGAATTTTCTGCAGACATTTGCTGGGGAGATTTTTGTGTTTGGAAAGGTTCAGCAATTCTGTGACCCTGTTGATGACTTTTAATAATTAGGGTTTTAAGAAGGGTCAGGGTAGTGACCCAACTATGAGGAGCAAAATGAAAGATAGCAATAGCTGTCCACCTCATGGTCAGTTTGGTGTTTTGAGGGAGCTGGAGGACCCTGTGTGCATTGGGGGTTAGCTAAGTTCAGGGCGTGATTTTCAAAGGGAACGTACCGAGTGCTGCCTCCTGCCCCTCCACTGTGTTTCGCCATCCTCTCGGTCAGACGGGCGCCTCTGCTGGGCTGCAGAGATTCCTGCTGAATCGCCAGGGCCCTGGGATTAACTGCGGTCTGTGTCCTGGCACAGGAGGGAGATGAGGGAGATGGAGTTTAAGTGCAGATGGCTGGATTCATTCGATGTGCAGAGCAGCCACCCCCTCCTGCAGCCGTGTCACTGTCAAGGTTGTGGAGGTGAGAATCTGCAGCCTGAGAAACAGGGAACAACAGCATTTCTGCCACTAGAAAAAGCTTGTCTTGTGGTTGCACAGTTTTTGGCAGCGTGTGCAGTGAGAATGGGACTGCTCTAATGGCTTTCTACTGGTGTGTGTGGAGAGGCTGGCTCCATCCCTGCACCTCTCTCCTTGCCTGGCTTTGCTTTTGGCTAGAAATAGCTTTGCTTGTCGCTTTCTGAAATACATGACCGATTTGTTCCCCTCAGATGGCATAAATAACTAAATTTGGATTTTTATGGGGGCTTAGAAATCATAGAACCATAAGAATGGTTTTGGTTGGAAAGGCTTTAAAGATCATCTAGTCCAACTGCCCTGCTGTGGGCAGGGACCTCTTTCACTAGATCAGGTTGCTCAAAGCCCTGTCCAACATGACCGTAAACACTTCCAATGGTGAGGCATTGTAAGTGATGACTTGATATGTCAAGAGCTTAATCATACCACCTGGAGAGGTTTTTTTTTGTGGACTTTAAAGGCGTTTGTGATTAAGTAGGACCTCACTTACATGAAGTTTTGTTGATCTCACCGCTGGCATTAAGCAAGAGGTCAGAGATATCTGGAGATGTCAAAGTCTTGATCAAACACTGAAGGTGATAAACTTAGTCCATATGTAATGGAAGAGATGAAAATGGAAGGCACATCTTCTCTACCATCCTCTGAGGAAGTTCTGCGTTGCATAAAAATCTTGCTTGCAGGCCTGTGTCCCAACTCTGGGCAGAGTTGACACCAATGCAATGCTTGGTTATCCCGGATCTTGCTGGCTTAGGCTGCAAAATGAGTGAACTGTTCCCAAGGAGTCCTGAAATGAAGTGTAGAAAAACATAGAAATTCTCCTCTCCTTTTTCTAAAAAGGAGAACTATTTTTAAAGAAAAGGTGTACTAATGCTAAAAGATGTTTTATGCGCTACTCAATTTTAACCACAAAAGATGATCTTCCTGTTCTAAAAAATTATAATGCTTTTCAGGTAGATGCTAAACTTATGAGGATTAAGAAAAAGCAATCAACTGTGCAAGCTGGGAATATGTCATCCAAACCAGTAAAAATGTTCTGTTGAGATAAATTTTTCCTTGTCCTGCTTTATCTAACACATTTAAAAATCTCCTAATCTCTCTGTTCTCCTGTTCTTTACACACTATGAACAGATTTTTCCAAGTTTCCATCTGGAAACAGTTGCCTTAATTTCTGTTGAAGCTCTGGGTGTTTAGCTTGTCAGAAATCAGTACCTTCTTTTGTCAAATATTAATATTTTTAAGAGCAGCTTTTTTTTTCCTTTCTGCTTTGCAGTTTCCTAGAGCTACACACTTCAGTCACTGGTACTTGTTTCACCAGCAGGCAACGTGCTGATGACTTCAATTTTATTACTTAGTTACTTGGTAATTCTGAATTTCCATTTGAAATTGGTTGAAAATCCTAAAGCCCCACAGTCTGTTTTCGTGTGTAAATCTGTCCCACAATGGCACAGGAAAGTATGAGGGCGTTGAGGGCAATTACCGGGGATCGGGGAGGGCAGCTGATACACCCTTTATGCAGAAGAGATCAGTTTACCATGGAAACTCAGAAAAAGTCTCTGCAGATCTGCTACATATATCAGAAATATAAAGCTACTCGGGAGGTATAAGCTTTGCTTTCCACAAGAAAAAAGAAATCCTCTACAGCTTTAGTTTTTATGCACGAGAGTGTTTATGGATGTTAATTTGAAAACTCATGTGTGTTTTCAAAACTGTGTGCTATAATGAATGTGCTCTGGGAAATCAATTATATTTTGCACTGTTCTGTATTAAAGTTAGTTTACTACATCACATCTAGTAAAAATCACTTTAGAGAAGTACTTCTTTTCTGGTGGTCTCTATGCAGGGATTTAAGACTGGAAAGGGCATCCTGCGAGAGTAGTGCTCTGCTGTCCCATGTTACGTAATCTCCTCTATAAAGTTGCTACCTAATATACATAACGTAGCAAGAGCCACTTTTTTTTGCTTCCAGTCGCGTTTACGAATTGCTAAGTTCACCCTATAGATCCTGGATAAAACTGAATTTCTGTTGGCTGTGCGGGCTGAGATTTCATTACTGCTGACCTCACTTGGCATCCTGAGTTTGGGAACAGCTGTGTGTGCTGAATCAGATCTTCAGCCTGTCCAAACTAATTCTCCTGTAAGTCAGCTGAGAAGCTGGTACAGCCTGTATGTCATTTCTCTCACGTATAGGTGCAAAACACTTATGCTGAACGTTGTTGTTGCTCGATAGATTTTGGGTTCAAAGCAGCAAGGAGCTTCCAAGGTGGAATCTCAGGGTGAAAGGAAATGAATATAAACATGATTGGGGTAGGGATCAACGGTTGAAGAGTAATTAAGGTCTTATGCTCAAATTTCAGATTGAACATTTCTGTTCAGCAGCAGTTCTCCTTAAGGGATTCTGCAGAGGTTGTTTTATGCTGAGTATATTCTTATTGCATTTATTTTAAAGAGCAGAACATTGCACGTGGCATGTGTTCATTGGACATTGACAATTTAGGAACATGTGGACAAACTTGTTTCAGACTTGTTACACACTTGTAGAGTGGTGAGAAGGAAGAGACTACAACTTGGTAGCTGAGTCTTGAATTTCTGAATCTGAGCAATTTATCTTTAGCAAACGGTGATAGGGATTGCTGCTGGATGCTGTCGTGTTGCATGCCCTGCAGGTTTCCAAAGGAGCAGCTGTGAAGGCAGTTAAATTCGGTGAGACTTTCACTGGTATTACAGTATGCTATTTGGCACTGACAATGAAATATGAGGATACAGAAATATTCTCGAGGCTACTAAGCTAACTCAAGGCAAAAAAAAAAAAAATCATCCAACCCTTCCCCCCCCCTCCCCCCAAAAATCCCTAAGGGAATGCCTGCTTCTGAGGATGAGGAATGTGTAAGTGGGTGTATATATACATTAGAGTGGTCTTGGTCACCATCATATCCAAAACGAACACTTGGATTTCCTCTTTGCCTTAAGAATAAATGATGGTGTCACCGGGGGTAGATGTGACAGGGCTAGTTGAGAAGCCCTGAGTGCTGCTGTAAACAGATACCTGGATTGAAATGGAGCTGAGATAATTCAATACAGGCTCATTCCTAGAGGACAGATCAGTTGAGCAGAGGTAAAATACTGCTGTAACAGATGGACAACTGCTTTGGAAAGAGATTGAAATGGAGTAAGGTAATTAGGGCAGGAGACAAACATATTGCATGACGCCATGTACATGACTAGGGCTAGAATCAACAGTTACCTTCCTGGAGGTCTTTGGCTGTAACACCAAAAAGAAGGAGTATAAAAGTGGAAACAAAGCAATATTTCTATTACAATTTCTTTTCTACACTTACATGCAAGGTACTTTCCAGATACTTGAAAAGGATAACCCCTGCTTCAAAGCACTCTTTTTTTTGACTACAGAAATGTAGACAGAGGTTAGGAGAAGGGGAGCTAAATAAGGAAAGTATATGTAATTTAAATGCCTAATTACACATCCAGAAAATATTTGAAACAGTCAAGGTTAAGAGTTAAACCCTCAAAAGTTAGGAAACACTGGAATTATGGTAGACTTCAAAGCTTTTATTATGGTATATTTCAAAGCTTTTGATTGTGTTTCTCTCTTCTTGGTCACGCACACTATAGATGAAAGAAAGGCTGAATGGGGATGCCTGCTTACAGAGTTTAGCTCCCGCTGTTTCAGGCCCCTGCGTGCATTAGATGCTGGGTGAGAAGGACCTGCGAAGCACATACCATGGGTATGGGTATCGCAACCTAGGAGCAACGGTGGGCAGTGCAGTTCCCAGATGCGGCATTATATATTCCTTAATTAAGTATGGCATAGAAGTGTTAGAGGAGTTGTATGTTCAGCTTGCAAAGGTTTGTGAAAAGGACTCTGGAAAGTTCTGTGGTGTGGCACCCGAGGCTGGGTGCAGTGCTTCTGGGGAGTCTTAGGTGAATCTGTGTCGTGGACTTCTTGGCGCTGCTGGTACTGCCCTAATGGATAGCAGGCGAAGGTTGAGGTCCTCTGCAGGAACTCGTATTTTGCCAGTTGTTTTCCCAGTTATTTGCTAATATCAAAAGTATGGTGACATCGACAAACTGGGGTTTAACTACAGGTGCTGGAGGGAATTTGCTTTAGAAGCCACAAGTTTTCTGTGGTGGTAGCTAGATTTTCTAGCTACTGGTAGAGGAAAAAAGGGACAAAGCAACGTTTCTCTGTTCTTGAGAAAGAACCGTTTTCTCTCTTCTTATCTTTCCCGAACTCCCTTTTTGCCTCCCAGGAGCGAGAGAAGAGGGGAGAGACAGCAGACCAGATGGTTAAAGTTTGGTTAAAAAAATAAACAGTGGAGAGCAGGGTCTTACAATAACAAGTGTTAGGTGACATTAACAAGAGGCAAAGCTACCAGACTGACTTGTAGCTAACCTACTGATGTTCTTCTGGGCCAGAAATGTCATTCAGAGGGTGCTACAGGTGGCTGGTGAAACAGCTGCTTCTTTACTCAGCATGGAGATCTAGAGAGAAGATTCTCATTAACTAACAATTAAACAAATGTAATTTCAACTTTCTGACATTTCTCTTAATGAAACGAAGTTGGTTGGTGCAGTCCACCATTGAACTATCCCCCCCCCCCTATTTTTAGGGCAGTAGTTACTCAGTGGGATAATTTACATCTTTTGGTGGAAAGGTTATGCAAGAAAATCTTATTCTTTTATGGTCTGCTTTCAAGACCATATTCAGCTGCTTGAACATCTTTCCAAAAGGAGGTTGTTGCCAAGGACTTCTTGTGGAGATATACTATGCGTGACTGCCAGTACCTCCAGCAGGCAATTTATTGCAGGAGAAGTGCCACGTTAAAACATAAGTACCTCAGCTGCCAAACCTTGGATTTTGGACTGTAGTGTTCAGACTTGCAGCTCTGTGTGGCCATTGTGTATGTTGTGTGCTATCTCAGAAGTCCATTTCATTCAGGTTAACCTCATTTACTACTTTTTCTTCTCCACTCCCCATCAATTCCCCACTGTTCTAGTTACAGTCCAGAGACGTGTACAAGTCTCTTTCTTCTCTGTATTGATACACAAAAATGTCAGTCAAAATATTCTACAGTTAAATATTTTTTTTTTCCCTGCTGTGTAGCAAACCAGCCAGGAGTGGAGATATAGTGTATTTTAAATATAATCTGCTTGTTTCTTCATGCCCTTGTCTAGAGATGGTTAAAACATTGGGAAGATGAGAGACTTTATTGTTACTTGAAATAAAATTAGTGAAATTATGTGTGTGATCCTAAAGTTAAATGTAAATAGATGATATGGCTAACGATTTTGCAATCTAAATTTGACCTAGTTGTATTACTTTAATATTTTTTTCGTATGATGACTTTATGTATTCAGGTATTTGTAGCTCACTAATTGGTTAGGTGTCTGATTCTCCAGAAAAAAGTATCTGTTCAGCTTTTTCCCCCTTTTTAGGAGATGTACACAGTAGCAGTGACCTTGGTTTCTCTAAGACTAATTGGCCTGGTTTGGGCCAAACCAGGACAAGCATGTACATCCATTCCCTTTTTACTTCTACTTCAATTTAGATACCTTATGGAACCTTTCAAAGAACTGGTTTCTGTAAAAGTCTTAAATAAGAGGTTGGGAGAAGTGCAAAGCACTGCATTGCAATCGGATGATTGCAGGCATTATGAGATCCATTGACTTCTCCAAAGCTTTAATTTTCACTGTTAAGGCCAACTTGTTACGGCTGCCCTGCTGTTCCTGCTTTCTGCAGCCCCCTTCGGGCTGGCTCCTCGCTTCTGCCATAGATTGTTTCTTTGGAAAATGCTCTGGAAGAGCAAACATCTCCAGGGGCTCAGGTGAGGAAGGATTTTAAAGAAATGGGCTAGGGCTTTGAAACTTTACTGTGATCGGACTGGCAACTTGTCTGAGGTTGCTGAATGGTGTTTTGAGTGTGTGGCACGTAGTGTGTGAGCTGCTGTGTGCTGAACTGCTGCTTACTTGTCTTTGGACGAGTACATACCTCAGAAGCAGAGTGTGTTGCATCACGTTATTAAGTGTCTTCTTGGACCACCTTGACAGCATGGGGATGAGTACAGTCAGTCTGGCTGGCACACAAGTTTCCGCTGTTGCCTCCAAGTAGCTTTCTTTCCCTGCCCATGTTATTTCTGTCTTAACATCTTAAAGAAAAAGAAATAAAACCCAAACTCTGTAGGACAGGGATTCCCCAAGCTCTATAAAGGTTGCTTATTCAACTCGACATTACACTGCGGCAACTGCATAGTGAAGCTGTTATGCTATACACACTTCAATTACAGTATTATAATTTAAGCCCCTTTGGCTTTAGGGTACAGTGGTTTTGTGGATCATGTTTCGGGAATCAGATAGAAAATACAAAGCCATTGAAGTAGCATTTTTGTTTATCTACCTACAGGAAGGGTTGTGACATTTAAAAAATTATCACCTGTTCACGTGGGTCTGTGTACACACATAGCATACACAGTTGTGTGTACGTCCCCACACAGCAGTGGGAGGTTGTTCAGTCTATGGGAAGTATTGTACTCCTGTTGGCAGAAGGGCGCAGCAATGAAAAGTCAACAAGCGAGGATATCAATTAAATCTCAGTATTCAAAGGAGGAATAGTCCTTGCCTCATTTTTCTTTGTCATTCTCTAGAAGCTGGGGGCACTTGAGTTGTTTCTCTTGATCTGAGCAACCAATGCAAAGCCCGGTTCCTTACATGGTTCTTCTAGAAGAAATAGTAAGGCAGCAGCATTGCTGTTTGTTTTCACTGTTTAAAAAAAAAGTTAAATACATATAAGTTGCAAAAGCATTTTTTGCTGTAAGAAAACCTGATAGATAAAAGTAAGGAGTTACTAACTACTGTAAACTACAATAAAATTTACATCAGTGCATCTCAACTCTCATTATCTTGTACATTAATTTTTGTTAAACCTGTTGATTTGTTTCTGTGTCATATAATTTTGACAAACTTTATCATAGGTTAGTGGACTCTTACACCAGGTGAAGATTCGTCTCCATTTCCCAAAATAGTTTGTTCTTTTTTTTAAATAGACCAGAGAGCTTGTTCCTCCTTCAGAATCCATGAGCTTCTGAATTTGGAGTGGCTATATACTGATGTGCCACAGCAATGCAAGAGCTCTGTAAAAATTCACCAAGTAAGTTTTCTAATGTATTGTGGAATTATTTTTTGTCAATGACACAAATCAGGCATCCTGATTACTTGCTAATTTTATTACTGAAGTTCAAGAGAATCCTGTTACAGGTAAGTTGCTTCCTCCTTTACTAGCTTTTCAGAATACTAGTGAAATATATCCTGGATTAGAGTGAGCAGAAAGAAATAGTCAAATTAATACGACACTTTCTCCTTTGAACCTCTTTTGCTTTCCTAGGATTTGGATAGCAAATGTAGGTAATCAGATTTGTTTCCTTGCTGAAGCATTTAGCTGGGCACTGCCGGGCTGATCTGTCTGTCAAAGGAAATCAGATCTCTCTTGTGTAAGCAGAAACCTGTTAAGATGGAGGGAAGTGCAATTACAGTTAAAGTTGGATACAGCACTGATGTTGTCTTATGTCTTCTTTTATAATAGGTTTGTTCTTTTATGACCATTGACAGTCTTGTAGGTAGGAGAGCTGCCATAAGGTTTAATAGATTGTACAGGTGGTCTGTGTACAAAAGGGAATTGTTTTCTTCCTCGGTATTAACAGTCATTGAAACCTGCCCAATACAACTGCTCTCAGAGCTTGAAAGGATATGGAAATGATAAGAGCTTGTACTTAGCAATTGTATCTAAAGGAATCGGGTAAAAGGTAGAACAAGATTTTGAAAACCAGCAACACCACCTTTCCTCGCCTTCCTGAGCTGAAGTCAGGACAGCCCTTTGGCATCCCAGTGCCCTGCTTTTGGGAGCAGAGCCCTGCCCAAACTTCAGTCTTGGATGTCAGGTCTTCCTTCAGGGTGAGAAGATCTTGAGGTGTTGCCAATGATGGTTGAAAACAGACTGTGTGGCAACTGAGCCTGTTGGAAGCTGTGGGGACAGGCTGCCCCTTAAATCTTAGCCCCTCCTGTGGCTCGGGTGCTCTGTGTGCACAGGACATGCAGGCTGAAATCTGCCCATGGTGGTGAGTGGGGTCAGCAGGTCTGGAAGGCTTTTTCCAGTTATGAAGCAGGGACTTCTCTTCTGACGCATGGTGGGGTAATGACCTGCTCCTGGTGGGCTGGCAAGAGCTTGCTTACCAGCACCTTCTGACTGACCACAGGAGGGATATGTGGGCAGCCTTCAACAACAGGAGTTTTGTATGTAATTTTCTTTTTTTGAGACAGTATTTTGGGCTGTGTCCTTCAGTTAATTTCCTCATTGAAATTTTGAGAATATTTGTTTTCCATATAGCGTAAGCATTACACTTAGCTACATTACTTATTCCACAGTATGTATATTAGTCTTTGTCTTTACATTGGTAAGTAGAAAGTGTAGTCTCCTGGAGTATATATATTTTTAGCTTGATTGTATGTGAAACAGAGTTTGTGTCTCCTCCTCTGTTGAGGTTCCAGTCCTCTCAAAGGAAGAGGAACATCTAAATCCCAAGTTGTTATTGTCTTTAGATGTGCTGTATCACTTTGTTTAAGAAATAGTTCCCTTGTCACACTGCAGCTATAACTTCAAGCCCAAGTCAGAGGTTGAGAAGGCAAAGCAATTTTCTTGAATAGAACGAAGAGGACAAATAGTAGTATGAAGTATTACTAGTGACCTGTAAGTCAGTTACCAGGTATGTAATAGTGTCTAGAAATATGTTAAGAAAAAGAGCAGAGCAATAGCTGTCCGAGCTCTATCTTTGCTGAATGGAGGCTAATGGAGATCTTTTCAGCATTGCTTGAAAGTTAGATTCAGGTTTCTCTTCTCCTGCACTGGAGAAAAGTATACCTCAAAGAAACGCTAGTGTGACTTTTCTTGCTTGTCTTATCCAAGCGCTGCTGGTTAATAAATGCTTGTTTTGCTGCTGGCATGGATTGGGAAGCTCCAAATGTCTCATGAAATGAAAGTTACCCATGGTAAAGAGCTTCCTTCCATTTTGTCTGAAATTGATTCTTTCTACGCTTTTTGCTGCTTGAAGACTGCGTTCTGCTAGGCTGGCACAGCCCAGCCTGCGGCGAAGACAGATGCTAGTGGTGGAGTTACAGTTTTTAGAAGCTTTGTGTACCTTCAGGTGAAGTTATTCGTTTATTATTATAAAATAAAATCAGTATCTCTCTTGGAGAATAGATGGTAGTTTGTAGAAGAAAGCAACTGTGGTGATAGTACCTAGCCTTCCCCCCAGAAAACTTCAGCGAGAAGTTATCCTTAATTTTCCAAGAGTTTCACATTTATCCTTTTCACTCTTAAATGTGGATAGTTTCTGTTCTGTGAGAGCTACGTATTATGGGGTGGGATGAGAGGACAGTGGCAGTCTGTCAGGGCACATGTTTCAGGTGTGGATGGCAGTCCTCATGTACTGCTGTGGGGGTCCCCAGGGACTTTTTGGTAGCATGAGTCCAGCTGTACAGGAGTTGTGTAACAGGAGACTTGGCCAGGAGTTTCTAGTATTTCCTACGCAGTTTTCGTCAGAAAACGGGTTCAGGGCTTTTTTCTTTTCTTCTTTAGGTTTTAGTAATTGGGGGGATCTGGGTATATGTTTTTACACTTGGGATACACAGTTACGATTTTTCACCAAAGGGTTTCAAAATAGGACTTGGGAAACTGTAGGATCTGTAGAATCTGCTATAAATGTGCAGGGATTGATTCGACTGATAGAAGAATAGTTACTTTTGAGTGGGGGACAAACATTCTGGGTTGAGTATTTTTTGCTTGCCTTTTCCCAACTGAATACAGTGGATAGCTGGAAGTAAACAAGAACAGTAGCATACCTAGAGGAACATACACAGATAACTAAGATGATGATTAAAACTGGAATTTGTGTGAAAAAAAAAAAAAAAATTGGTCATCCCAAAGCTCTGATTTACAAGGCTAGCCATCAGTTATTGCTGGGAAGACAAAGGTAGCAGAAGATCAGATTTTTAACTTCCATCTCTGTTGAAGCTGGTAGAAAACTTCGGTTTGAAAAGTGCTGAGAATTTGTTCCCTTTTCCAGAATTATTTGCATAAATTTTGTGCAACACTATCCATCTAGTGAAGATTTTACTAGACTTCACTACCAAATTTTACTCTGAATTCTATATCTAATATAAGCAGCAACTTCTGCACTCAAGTTTAGGCTACCCATATTCATCCTGTGCAGTTTTATGCTTGAAGATGCCTCCTTCTCTGTAGGGATTACAATGAATGTCCTTTACTTCATGTATTCCTCAACTGGCAACTGAAAGTGGCCTAGTGAAAGACTGAAGCACGCACTGCCAAATATTTCATTTCTAGAATATAAAAGAAAATTCAATGAAAGCAGATAAGTATCTTGCTTACTGCCAAGGAACAGGTTACATCTAATTGGAAATAGAGCCTGGCAGCTTTAAAATCTTGTTAGTACTGAAATGAGGTGAAGTTATACACACTGATAGCTGTTTTTCTGGAAAGATTTTGCAGTACCTCACTGCTGGATGTGGACAAATTCCATGAAAGTTGCCACTTCTATGAAATTGCGACAGATGCATTCTTTTTTTGCACAACAGTGTGGGAAGAGGGAAGCCTCGGAGTGTGACGTTCATTCTTTGTTCCTGTGGTCAGCACTGCAAGATCATTAGTACTGTCCTGAGTGAGCAGGAGCTTAAATTTTAAGCCGTTACTGCACGCTAGAGTTTTGTTAGAGAGGGTGGTATTGGCTTTACCGCTCTCAGTAGTACATAGGGCAAAATTGGCCTTGCTGAGATATGTGCTCTGTGTTGCAGAAACTCTTGATCTCACTTGGATTGGGTCTCCTCTGGTTGCGCTGCTGAAAATGAGAACAGCTGTAGAGTTTTGAGCTTGATCTCTGCAATATGTGGGGAAATGTGTTGTCGGTGGCACATTTCTGTCCAATGCTAGCAAGGTTTTGGAAAACAACATTTAAAAGGTTTTCTCTAGCGCAACTTTGTTATCTTTTGTTGTTTGGAGATTAATGACTTAGCATTTAAATACAAATGTTTTGATAATGTGTACAATATACTGCCCTTGATCATTAATGTTGTAATGGTTGTTTCATGAATTGCTAATTTTATATCATCAGAAGCAATCATACATTCATAAAATGATAACAAAGTTTAGATATTAAATTATATTCTCTGCATACAGTAGCAGAATTAGTTTTAACTTGTCATTTAACTGGTATCAGAGTAGACTGCTCAATGGATTCTGATTGTGTGAGTAGTTTGATTTATTCAAATAAACTGCAATATTTGGTTAATTTAAAGAGTAAGGTCATGATCCCTTAAACTTTGGGGAACTTGAACAAAACTTGGCCTATTGTATTCTGAGATCTATCAGTAAATTTTGGAGAGTATCTGGGCAGGAGGTTTTTTTGTAGTATGCATATGACGTACTTTGAGATGTCCTGTTTAAAGGGCAGGAATGTTTTAGTCTAGATTCCTATTTGATCATTTATTGATCTCTAGAATCCAGATTCTAAGTATGTGCAAATTAATGAGTAATTTGGTGCAACACAATGGAATCTGGTCACTGATGTGATTAGGCCTCTCATTCTATACTACATGCAGCTTGGAGTCTTCAAATTGTATTTAGTCAGTCCCCTGGGCTGTCTCACCCTAGCATGTGTGTCGCTCACAGCTGTAGAATAGACCAGTCATTGATTTTGACTTTCACTTTGTCCTTAGGAGTTTGAACGTATTTGGTGTGTGGCTGGAGCAGGGCTTCTAGTTTAGTTTGTCTCCAGAAGGAGATTATGTTAGCGTGCACCAAAACTGCTCTGTGAACCAAACTAAGGAATGATTAGTGGGAATGAGTGGGGGCTTTTTTTTTCTTCCATCTAGCCTGTCATGTCTAGCAGCATCGCACAAATTAAAAATAAATACGGTTCAACAAAGTGCTGCTATTGGTGTCTTTCCTTCTGGTATGGTAATCATTTGCCATCGGCCAGAAAATTTTCTGTTTCTGTCTTCAAGGTTGGTACCATTGGTTGAATGAAATAGAGAAGTGCTGCTCATTTACATTTCTGTTGTCAGGCTCCAGGCCAAATGGAGATCCTGTACCTTTCACTGCCAGGCTGTTATTTCTAGTGATTTGCAGCGGTGGGTTGTGTTTGCTGGTTAGGCACCAAGACTGGAAATGCAAGTACACAAACTGGAGTGTTATTTCAGAACTGGGGTTTCCCGCATACCTAATATGCTGTGTAAAAGCAACCTGGGAGTATATCAGCACCCACCCTCTAAAAGCATGTTAGCATCAGCAAGCAGACATTAGGGAATCAAACAAACCTGAGATCAGTTGTATTCTGCTTGGCTAGTGGGTTATAAATTCTGGTTTATGATACCGGTAAGAAGTCTGATACTTCTACTTTTAATTTCAAGTAGCAATTGAGTATTTTGAACTAGTTTATTTTCATAATACCATAGTAATTTATTCTTCATAAGTTGTTTTCAATTAATTTGATTATTTTTTTCGCTGCTTAATTTTGGCTGTGCTATAGAAGATGCTTGAAAGTAGTGTTAACTACCATGTTTGTGGGGTTTTTTTTCTTAGTTTTTGTTAAATCTACATGTATTGAACAGAGCAGATCTCTAACTATGTATATTTATCTTCCATGTATTTTTCTGTATTAACATGGGAGTTACAGCAAAATTCTCTCAAAATAGCGCACTAAATTTATTTTATGTTTCTATTTTCACATCAACTTAATTATTAAAGGATTAAAAAGTTGGAAAAAGATACAAGATACTTGTTTTCAGTTCTGTGCCAGAAGAGAGAAGTTAATGTTGGTAAATTATAGTGAACATGCCCCGAAATTTCTATGTTCCAAGTGAACTAGTTGTCATCATTTCGCTATATAATTAATTAGAGAGATTGCAGGTCTTCTATGTTATTAGTCTAATCTGGCAGAGCACTAGTACATCTAAATGATTTTAAGCATATGCACTGACTTCAGTAGTTCTACTTGGTGCACTCTTATGCTGCAGTTGCTGTTCTCTGGACCAGGGTCTTGGAGAAGTTAACATGCCAGCAAACTGCAATAATTTTGCATTTCCCAAGAGAGAAGTATTGCTTTGAAGCATTCATGAATGCCTAAACCTGAATGACATGTAGCATACATATTAATAATGAATACAGTCTTCATATTTCCCCATTTTTTTCCTTGTTAGTAGTTTGTATGTATTTATTAAAAAACATATTTCCCATACATGCATTGAAATGCATGTAAAACCATGCATGTTAAACCATACTGCCCTTAATATAGCACTCAACTCTTTAATATGATGTGGCTTTTTGTCTTCAGGAACTTGAGAGCATAAAGGGTCTGTACTTGACCACTCAGAATTCCACTTCACACAGTGTGCAACAATACAAACAGAGGTTATGGGCTTTATTACATTAAGCACTCCTGTAATTTCAAATAAATGTGTATAATGTGGAGTGGGAGTCTGTCCTAGGAGAAAAACATACACCAGGTATTTCACAATTACTGTGTCTTTTATTCTGAATAATAGCACTGCTGCATTTCTTTCAGTGTCGTAGTATTTAGGCTGTGCAGTTTGCACTGTGCATAAATACGCAACTGTAAATTGTATTAAAATGAGGTAGAAATTGTGACTAAAAGAACTACAACCCTAAATTCTGGACCTGCTTCGTTCTTGGCCACTTCAATTTTAATCTTTTTTTTGAGGGGGAGGGTTGTTTTTTTTTGGGATGTGTGTGGCTTTTTGGTTGTTTTTTTGGTGACTGTAAATCTAGAGTGAATTCAGACTTGCATAGATTTATTCCGTTTCAGGAGAATTGCACTCATATGAACTGTGATATCTGGGCAGAATGTCAAGGTCTTTGAATTTCTCATCTTTAATAAGTTTACTTGTAGGTCTAAAAAGTTATTTTTATGCATTGCTTTGACAGTGCTAATATGATGTCCAAGTCCAGCAATCTTGAAGCTTGTGGAAAGCTGGAGGCTGAAATGTGATGCAAAAAAAGAAAAACAGAAAACCCTTAACCAACCTACATTTGCTGTATCCAAGGTGAATAAAGGATACAAGTTCCATAACGGTCTTTGCAAAATCATGGCGGAGGAAAGTGTATACATAGTCCGTGACCACGCTAAAATTCAGGGCGAGTGAAAAATAAAAAATAAAGTTTGTGACTAACTTCTGAATTTAAGATATGAATCCTTTCTGCGTTCTCCTGACATGAATGCCTTTGGTTACTCTCCGTAAATGCCAACTGTGAAAATTACGTTGGGAAGATACCATGTCATTCACCAGATCTTTTCTTGGCATTGAAATAAGTCTTTAGAAATGCAGACATGCCCTTTTCATGAGTGTTATAAAGTAAAAAGACCAGACTTTTTTTCTTTGGCTAATGTATTTTTTTTCTAGATCTGAAGCTGTTGGATCAAGTCTATGGGAAGGTTTTATCAGTCACTTCATATCTGGTCCTGTATATGTCTTTAATGTGTTCATATTTTCCTTTAGCCCTCTACATATCTTTATTCTTCCCAGTACCACTCTGAGAGGAACATAGCAATTTTTCTCTGAAAATATGGGGGGTTATTTTCTGTCCTGCTAAACCACTTTATCAGGGAGGTTTTAACCATACGTTGTGTAATAAATTAAGAGTTTTAGCAAAACCAAAGAACCAAAAAAAAAAAACCCTCTTCTTGGGTGATACTGTGTAACTATGAAATGTATGCAGAGTTGATCAGAGATATGAACTATTAATAAGAGTTAAGTAAAATATTCTCACTCATGAAAGGGATCTGGACAGCTTAGATACATGGGCCGAGACCAAGGGCATGAGGTTCAACAAGAACAAGTGCCGGGTCTTACACTTCGGCCACAACAACCCCATGCAGCGCTACAGGCTGGGGGAAGAGTGGTTAGAAAGCGGCCCGGCGGAAAGAGACCTGGGGGTGCTGATCCACAGACGGCTAAACATGAGCCAGCAGTGTGCCCAGGTGGCCAAGAAGGCCCATGGCATCCTGGCCTCTATTAGGAATAGTGTAGCCAGCCGGTCTAGGGAAGTGATCGTCCCTCTGTACTCGGCACTGGTGAGGCTGCACCTTGAATACTGTGTCCAGTTCTGGGCCCCGCACTTCAAGAAAGATGTTGAGGTGTTGGAGCGAGTCCAGAGGAGGGCGACCAAGCTGGTGAAGGGTCTGGAGGGTCTGACCTACAAGGAACGGCTGAGGGAGCTGGCGTTGTTTAGCCCGGAGAAGAGGAGGCTCAGAGGTGACCTTATTGCAGTCTACAACTACCTGAAGGGAGGTTGTAGTGAAGTGGGAGTTGGCCTCTTCTCCCAGGCAGCTAGCGATAGGACAAGAGGACATAGCCTCAGTCTTCACCAGGGGAGGTTCAGGTTGGACATTAGGAAGAATTTCTTTTCAGAAAGGGTCATTAGACATTGGAACGGGCTGCCCAGGGAGGTGGTGGAGCCACCATCTCTGGATGTGTTTAAGAAAAGACTGGACATGGCACTTAGTGCCATGGTGTAGTTGACATGGTGGTGTCAGGGCAATGGTTGGACTCGATGATCCCAGAGGTCTCTTCCAACCTGGTTGATTCTGTGTGATTCTGTGAGGTTGTAGCAAGGTGAGTGTTGGTCTCTTCTCCCAAGTAACAAGCAATGGGACAGGAGGAAACGGCCTCAAGTTGCACCAGGGGAGATTTAGATTGGATAGGAGGAAAAATTTCTTCACAGAAAGGGTTATCAAGCATTGGAACAGGCTGCCCAGGGAAGTGGTGGAATCACCATCCCTGGAGGTATTTAAAAGATGTGTAGATGTGGTGCTTAGGGACATGGTTTAGTGGTGGACTTGGCAGTGCTAGGTTAACAGTTGGACTTGATGATCTTAAAGGTCTTTTCCAACCAAAACTATTCTATGATTCTATACTTGCAGTGCTTCAACCACCTTTTTTATTTTTTCAAATCCATCAGATGTTTTAAGCAAAACCTGTTTTTTCACTAATTAAATATAAAGCTGCATCACCTATCTGGATAGAACATATTGTAACTCAGCTGTGTGAGTGGGGACTCTGTTGCCTTCTTAATTCCATAGTTTTGTTCCACTTGTTTCAGAATTTCATATCATAATTATGTTAATGCTGCTAATCTAACACACAAAATTTCCCCATATCTTAGCAAGGCCTCATGTTTTTTGTCAATGAACGAAACTTTTTTAAACTACTGTCTTTCATGTTTACCATTAATAAATAATTCATGATTAAAGAACAGAGCTAAACAAGCCAGCCATTGTAATATGTTCACATAATATGCTGATTTGTGTAGCAGCTCAAGCACTCTCTTTCCCATTTGCAGAAACTGTCACAGCTAACACCAGAAAGCTTTGTGTTTCTAGTGCCCATTTAAAAAAAAAAAATTCCCTCTTGCTTTTAGTGTTGAAGACACCTGTTTCAGTCTGCCGTGGCTCTGCTAATACAAGATACGCATGGGATTCACAGGGGCTGGATGGGTGCTTGCTTTCTGTGTGCGTGATCTGGCATAGTTACACTCACTCTGAGTTGCTGCTTTGGTTTGCTTGGTGCTCATGTGAGGCTCCTTAAGACTGTGGCTTCTATGCTGTCTTCAAGTTTTAGAAAAAGCTGTCCTTACTCATTAACATTCAAAATACATGATGCTAAAATTCTGTGCATAATAAAACTATGCTTAGGATTTATTTAGCATACTTAGATTGCTACTGAGTGAGCATTTGGCAATTACAAATCTCATTTTGTAGCAAATTATAAAAGTCGCTTATGCTATTGTATATCCAGTTGCATTGTGCTGGAAAGCTGTAATTATACGTACATATTAAGAGTTACACATCTCACAACGGAGCTATTTAGGAGAAACAAGACGACTTCTACAAATTCTTGGAAAAATGCTTTTTTGTAACTTCTACTTTTGAACACAGAAGAAAGAAGAAAATGGGAAGTGCTTTGTCGGGACATCCTACTTGTTAGGAAAACTATGACGAATGTTTTCCATTTTTGTCTGTGGAAGGACTTGGATTTGTTGAGGGCAGGTCTTCAGTAAGCATCCGTCAGGACAGATCCTCTGAAGCCAGCGAAGCTGTGCTGGTTAAATCCGGTTTAGAATTGAGTCCATAGGAGAAGTGTCAACTGTCCTGTGTGTGACTCCCTCCTGTGCACCTACCTGATGCATTTCTAGTGAAATCCTGTGCTGTCATTTCTCCTTGCTCCCAGACTCCTGCATCTCTTTTGTTCCATCTGAAGGACCTGAAGGACAGAAAGGAGCACTCTGGGAAGGAGCGTCTTCCAGCTGTGCCATTGTGCTGTCACTTATACCAAGGTGTGTGCGCTCATCAGCACAGAAGCCAGAAGAAATTTTAGATACTTCTTGTAGTTTTCAGAGGAGTTTCAGCATTTTTGTAGTATTTTTGGTGAAAACAAACCAATTGACTTGACCTGTCAGATTCAAGGGGTGGGATGGCAAAAGTTTTGAATTTAGGGGGAAAACAAAAGGGAAAATTTCTTCTAAGTGAACTTGATCAACAGAGTTTATTTTATCAGCAAATATGTAGGTACTGCCTTTCAAAGGCAAAAACAGGGTGGCTTGCTTACTCACTGGAGTGGAGATGAAGAGCATTGCCCTGGAAAGATGACACACTTGGCCTGCACAGAGACACTTGAGTGCACTTGCGTGGTCTTGTGAACATGGAGTTGCTCAGCAATATTTTATTTGATGTGTACATCCTAAATGCTGTCATTTTTGGTGGGAAGGATGTGTAGTCTGCTGTGTGCTTTTTGAATGGAAAATTGACAGTTCAGTTCTGTTATGTTTTAGCCTCTGAACCATGGGTATTTGCACTCTCAGCACCATGGCTTTTGCAGGAAAGTCATGCTACAGGCATTTGATAAATGGCGACTCTGTATGCCCAGCACTTCAGGAGAGTCCTTAGAGTGAAATCCTCATCCCAGTCAAGTCAATAAGAAAATTATAATCAGCTTCAGAGTTGATGTTTCTACTAGAGGGGTTTTGCTTGTCTGTAGGCAAGTTGCTCATGTCAGAAGGAAAAGAGAAGAGTTGTCTGATTATGCTAAGAACAATTTAAAAATCACTTGAAAATAAGTGAGCATATGTTCAACAAGGAGGTACTAGAAGTTTTAATCTTTAGTTATCAGTGCTTCTCTCTCTTCACAGTATCAATGTCTACAGTAGACTACTGTGACTGGTTCACTGCTGTGGTTTAATTTTAAATTTTCCCTTTTGTCTTTAAATGTTAGACCTCCAAATCCATCTGCAAAACCTAATATTCATGCTTGCGTGCATGTGAATAACTGGAAAAATTTTGCACATTAATTCAGGAGTTACTACAAAGGCTTTCCTTTTAAGCTGTGCTTTTTAAGGTCTTTGGAAAGATTAATCTGATGCATCAAAATCACTAACGTACGTTTGAATTTCAGCATAATTGCTTGACACTTCATGCAGAGTTTGTTATTATCTGTTTCTATCTCCTTAATTTGCCATCATTACGTTTTATGTTCTATCTTAAGCAGCATGTCACAGCAGAGGAAGGTACATACTTGTGAGGAGATGGTGCGTTCAGGCTAAGTTTCTGTTTTGAGCTAGTAAATAATTGCCAGTGGTCCTGGCTACTAGGGAAAGTGCTCATTTACTTTATTTCCTTCTGGCTCATATAGTGTGTGAATAAGTTAACCTTTAGTTTTCTTTGTGTATATCTCATCTGTGTATGAGCACAGGTTCTGATGAAGAGCTTGACAGTTTGATGCGTCTGTGGAGGAGAGTGCAACCTCCAGCCGTCCATCTGATTTCACGCTTCCTTCCTTTAATCTGTCATTGAGTTAGTTCCAAGTTTTAACCCCTGGGCAAATGGAGCCATCACTACTGACTTGCAGCTTCTGCCATCCAGAAAGGAATTATTATGCAAAAGCTAACAAAAATAAAGCTTAATTAAAAGAAAAATCAGGGTGTGATGGAAAGGTTAAGGTGACTTGCAGCATTGTGCAAGTTGCCTCTGTAGCTGGAAGGAAGACAAGGTTTTTTGTTAGGTGTAAATATTTACACATATCTCTCATTTACTTTTATATCCCATCTACATATTTCCAGAGTAAGCAAGAAAGATGCTCTTTGAAAGCTCTGTTTAGTGTTTGATCCCAAGAAATTGCTCATGTTTTGTTTTGCTATATGATTTTGGCATTAGTGTTACCGAGTAGCATATCATGTTTCAGTCCAGTGACTGAAAAACAATGAACAGGATATGGAAATAATAAATTAATTTTCCTAGTGTTTTACAAATAACGTGCATTTTTTTCTAGATTTTCTTCTGCTTTGAAGTGTGGAAATAGAGAATAGTTGAAACCCATTTTTCCAACAGATGCTATGATGGGTAGGATCTGTTCGTGCACACTATTTCTGCTCCCACCGTTCTTTCACACTCGGGTATTTTCCACAGATTTTTGTAACCTGCAGAGTTTACTTAATCTACATTCTCTCCTATGTATTCCTGTATTTCTGAAATTAGGCTTCAGAACATCATTATTTAACATACTGACATCATTATTTAGCAGCCTGAACAGAAGAGCTTTAATTTACAAAACAGCATCAGCACATGCTCTTCTGGTTAAAATCTTGGGAACACATTCATGTATTTTGAGGGTCTCTGAAAATTAGTCAACTTTTATTTCAGGTAGTGGTTAGGTTTTCAGCCTCCAATTTGAAAAATTTGGCTTTAGATTGTCATCCTAAACTGGAGGGGGAAAAAAACTGCAGTTTGATTTCTGGGTGTGTTTGTAATAGAAGGGAGATGCAGCTTGTTCAGGTTGAAGACAAGAGTGGAGACTCTAAAAGCCTTGTAAGGTATCTACCTACATGATGACTTATGGGTCTGACTTAGCTGTAAAGTTGCATAGCTCTACAGTGCTTAAGTTCCACTGCAACTGATTGGAAAATACTAGCACATGAAGCTGGACTGATACAAGAAGGAACTGGAGCCTATTATTAGGCAGTGGCTTTTATCATTTGCTTTGGGTCTCCGAGTAAGTTGGAAATGCTGGAATTATAGCTCTGTGTGTGTATATATACGTTTGGAGTATTTCTGTGTTCGTTCATTTGGGAAGCAGACAAAAGTGAAGTTTTTAAGATTTTTCTGTTGTTATGCTTGAGAAGAATTGTTGTAGCCTGGAGTCCCTTTCTCTAATTCCCCTCACTTGTTTTCTTTAAGTCTTTCACATAACCTCCAGGATAATTTCTTCTTGCCCAGCAGTGCCAGCATTCTGAAGGGATGCAGGGATGCTGCTCTGGGAGCCACAGACGTCTTTATATTCCCTCCTTGAGGTGGGACTGAAAGATCTTTGATGCCATTTGCATGTCAAACGGCAGCTGGGAGTACCGACGATGGACGCACCCGGTGAAAGGCCTTTGCCACCCCTGGCACAGGGGGTTGTGGGAAAGCAGCGAGAGCAGCTGGGGCTTTGTGCTGCTGGCTTTGTTAAAGCCCGAGCCCCATCAGCGGCCACCTAATGGTACTGGGGACAAAAAGGTAGTGACCTGAGAACTGTTGCACTTAGGTAAGCATGCAGGCTGTTTTTTCTCCATGCTGAAGTTAAACTGCCTCTGAAAACAAGTGAATATAGAATTGGTTAAAGTAGGTGGTGTGAATGTTCCCCTGAAGTTCTTGCGCTTTATTAACGGTGATTTAAAAAATAATTTGTGTTTGCAAATGGACTATTGCTCTTTTGTAGTCCCACCTACAGAAGTTGTAGAGACTAGCCCGTTAATGCTTCAATTATTTTGAAATTAAGACAGTAAAGCAATGGGGAGTTATATCATTCATTTCAAGTACTAAAAAAATTAGGAAAACTGTTGCATTTCAGACAGGGAAACATTTAAAAATCCTAGTACCTTTGTATAATGTAGTGTATTAATCAAATTTCATAGCAGAACTGTGATATAGGTAAGTTTATGTGTCTGCACAGCTGCTAAGTCCACCAGAAAACAGTTCCAGTATCGTACCTGTGCTCATCTGGAGTTACTGGTTAGGCTGAAGAAATGTGGCTTGGCCATAGTTTGCAACAGGAGGTGTTCCTGTGCAAAATATAGTCCATGCTTCTCAAGTGTAATCTTTCTGCAGTGCGCTTGTAGTCTAGACTTCCTTAAGTAAGGCATTCTGCCTTGCATGTTAGAAACAATTTTTCTAAAGTTTCAGTTAGCTCTCAGAAGGTTTTGGTTTTTTTTTAGCTGTCAAAACCTGTTCAATGGTGAGTATGTTAAGATACCATTAAAATGTTTCTGGATTCAAGGCTAAGAGTGCTTCAGGTGTTTTAGGGACGTTCTTTGTGAAGAATATTCTTTCAGTAGTTTAGTTTTGGTCATGAAAGCTTGAAGAGCATTGCTTTCCACCTTTTTTTAATTTTATTTCTGGGGTGAGATTACTGCTACGTATTCCAAGTTTTTCATGAAATGCCATCCTATAAGGAGAAAAACAAGTTGTTATTTCCTAAGACTAGTTTTAGACAACTTATCACTGGAGTCAAATCCTATAAACTTTACATTTGGCCATTTGACACACTGATGCATCTGCATTGAATCTGAATGAGTAAAACTTTGTGAGACACCTTTATCTAAAATAGAATTTAGGAAACACTTTGTAATTCTTGAGCTTGGGTCCTCTGAGTCGCTATGTGTAGAGTTCAAATTATTTAACTGTATTTTCTGGCTGCTTCACTATCTGTTTTTAGAGACTTAATTTTCTAGTCAACCATCTTAAAAGCCCATTTGTTTATGTTAGTAAAGGAATACAGTATTGCTTATGCTGGACGTCAGGCATGTATCATCTAGCAAGATTTCCTTGTTCAGTGCCTTCGGGTTAGCACTGAAGAATAATGAATGAGGAACAAGTGCTCGTAGCTCTTTCTCAGAAAAGCTGCAGTAAGGTGTTTCTTGGGACTACAGTTCCTGGTGGTGGTCTGTTGGATTATTTTTGTATAAAATTTTTGTGTGAAGGAAAGGTATCAATGGTGTCATATTTTCAGCTCTGCATGGTGGGATAAGGTCTAAATGTTACTCCTCTTGATTTCTTTAGATGGAGTCAAAGGCCAGTTTAGCCCATGCATTTTTAAACAGAGTGTTTTTCTTAGTCTGCAGGTGAAAAAGCCCTTAAGAGGAATATTTCAGTAGGCTGTAGCAACTTAAATGAGGTTTTGGCACTGCTGCCATCTTGTAATAATATGTTTCTGACAAGTTGCTTTTGATCACTTGATGCTTAAGAGCATAGTTGTTAATTCTCTGGAAAAGACAGAAGAAATTTAACTTTGTCAATGGTTTCAAATAGTGCCCTCTCGAATGTTTTAAGACCTCACCCTGCCTTCAATTAATTTGAGTTTTGGAAGTACAGTACTGTCTTCTTCATAACTCTTAAGATAATTTAAATTAATACTTTGGCTTTGGTGTGGTGTTTTTGTTTTTTTTTTTTTTTTAAGAAGAAGAAGTGAGTGAAGAGGAGATGCTTGCTAAGGAAGAGTAGGAAAAGATTAAAGGAAAAAAGAATATATATTTTTGTATGCTTTAAATGTCAGGGGAAGGAGGCAACTGAGTAGCAGTTTTGTCTTAAGGTCTTTTTAGATTGTGTCATTTTGATCAGTAAGATTATACATGCTTTCTTATGGCAGGTGTTGTATTTAATGTAACACCTAATGAGAACTAGCTCTTGCAACTGCATAACACAATCCAAAGGCTACTTAAGTTAGTTGGAATCTTTCCACTTGCTTCACTGAGCATTGGATCAGAACCTCCAAAATCAGCTTTCAGAAAGGCTAAACCTGAGAAACCTTTGAAACGCAAGAAGTTGCATTTCTGGGTCCTCTTAAGAAATTGTAAAGGAGACCATACTGTCAGAGGAGAAAGCCATTTCTGAACCCTTTGTCAGCCATGGCTCAAATTCAGCCCTGAGACAAGACCTCTCATGGGACCCAAGTACTGCTTGGACGCCCAGTTTAAGGCTTCAGAGTAAGTTGTGTATAAAATGTACATAAGCCTGTTCGGGCATTTGCCACAGGAGCTGGACAATTGGTATTCACGCCTTACCAGAAGTAGATAAAACATCTTCAGTCTCAGGGGTCAGTGACTGAGGTGATTTGTTTTGGGTTTTTTTTAAGCTAAAATTTATCTTGTAAAAATGACAGCCAGAATTCATATGCAATTTCTGGATTGCAGGAACTGGTTCTTCAGGAAAGAATATTCTCTTAAGAGTGAAATACTATGATTCAGCGGGTTGCAATGTTGTGCTGTTAGTTTTAGCTACATTTTAGTCTTGCCTAAGGCTGCAGTTATTCATATGTAAAAGTTTATCTATCTTTGATTATTCTGAATTTTTGTTTTTAGTAAACCTGGGCTCCCGACGTATTATGTTAGTGCCTATATTCTATTTTATGCTAAACTGATCGGTTTATTTTCTTTCATAATTAGTATATATATGTATAAGTTAAACTTAGCAGGATCGCCTGCAAAACACGTTACCTCATTGCTGACGAGAAATCAGCTGTGCCCTGTGTGTGATGTTCACTCTCTGAAGATGCTACAGAGCCCAGAGCAGTAATCTGCATGGTGAATTTAAGCTTGACAGTAGCCTTGCATTTCTTAACTGTTGTTTGCATACCCCTTTGAAATGGTCTGTGGACCAAAGCTTGAAAAAGGGCACTATAATGTAGAAAATGTTAGAGAGCCTATACCGCAGAGCTCTTGGAGTAGGATGTAAATACAATGCGTGTAGCATAGCTGTGCCTACGCTTGCAAGCGCTGGCTGGAGCTGGGTGAGGTGTCGCCTGCATTGTGCAGCATAACGCAGAGACGCGCTTCAGATGCTTACTGTGACGAAATTTGGTTTCTATTTACAGCTGGCTATTGTATAGTCTGCATTCCTGCCCAAATCCCTCTGTTTCACTGGAGTGCTGCTCTTGGGTTGAAGTCATTAGAGAACTGCTTGAAGAGCTCACTTGTACATTCTCCGTATAATTTTAGCAGCCTGCTCACAGGCTTAGTTATGCCAGGCATGATACTGAAGAGCATTTATTATCTTTTGGAAACCGTTGACATGACAAAAACATATGGGCTGGAAATTGTTCTGTAAGCTAATGTTGTAAGCAGTTGAAGTAAGCCATAGATAAAAACGTCCTATCTGTTCTCTGAGTTGTCATTTCATTGATAAGTATTGTGAAACTATAGTAGACTCAGAGGGCAAAATGAAAGAAAATGAAATCATACGTTCTATTTTATTCTATTTTTGTCATAATGTTAATCTGTAATTAAAAAAAAAATTGCAACAGTTTGTAGGTGGCAGCTTCGGAATATTACCTGCTGCTTTTAATTCCTAATACTCTGTTGAGCCTCACTTTGCAAAGATCCTCCCATTTGCCCCAAAGTTCAGGAAGGATGAAAAATCTTGGTATTTGTGCTAAATGCTCTTTGAATGCTGGCCAATACTTGTCATTTAAGTTGACTGTGGAGCTGAAGTCATAGTGATGCTAAAGGTAGGACAATTTTAAGGTGTTTATACTAGTCAGAAAGGAGTTAAGGTCTTTAGTTCCCAGAAAAAAGAAAATCTTCTTAGATGATTTCTGACTGAAATCATGACCTTTCTGGATGCCAGTGTAAAATTAGCATCAGTCAGATAAGGGTGGGGATTGAAATGTTAGGTCATTAGCATTATTTGATCAAGTAGCAGCAGGTTTTATTTCACAGTTTAAGGGCTCTTTGAATTCCCAGCTTATTCTGATATTTAGTTCTATTTCTTTATTTGACAAAGTAGAATGTACAGAAAAGGGGAGGGGAAGGATGTTTGTGTGGATGGATGGATGGATGTACTCATGTTAACTAAATGTATAAATGCGTTAAAGAGGAAGCCAGAATCTTGGAAAGATTAAAAATGTACGTCAGTGTAGTGTTGAAAGAGGAAGCTATTGTTAGAAATACAACACCAAGTGGGATTTGAAAATGCCTTTCTTGCCAGAAACAGGAATGAATTCCATTTTATTTTCCTGCTCTTATTTCAATAGGAAGGATTTCTCCCCATTCCTGTGGGAACGGTCACGCTTTTGAGTAGATTGGTGTCTCTCTAAGATCTTGGATATATCACTAACCAAAGTTTCCATGTAACAAATCCTTCTTAGAGAAATGCGGATGCTGTTTATGTGATTTTATTTCAGTTTGAGCTTGTGAGAGAAGGTTACAGTGAAGACACAAGGTCAATGATGAAGCGTAGGATGTAGTTTGTGTTCATAGGGAAAGGGGAGATAATGAAATAAGATAATTTATGTATTCTGGTTTGTGTTATGTTCTCTCTTTCATAAATACAGGATCAAGCCTGTGTCTTCAGAGCTTTTAGTATTGCAAGTGGTTTTACGAAAAGAGGTTCTGGAGTCATACATATGCCTCATGAAAAAAGCATCCCTTTTTGCAAGTCAGTTAGCTGGTGGAATATAGACACTATGTTGCGGAGTAGGTTTTCATGTACCGTATCACTTCATCCTCTGTCCTGTATGTATAGCCTCCATAGTATTTTTTCATAGGTCTTTTGATTTTCCTCTTCTTATTTTTACCCAATGTTCACTTAAAAAACAACAACAAAAAAAAACAAACTTGGGAAGTTTTGGTGTACTAATGAGCAATAAGTGTTGGTGGTAGGTGTATCACTCATGCCCAGGTACACAAGGCTGGAGCTTTGTTGCTGTTGACTTCCTTCAGTAGTCCGTGCAGCAGTGCTTGTATTAACAGTAAAGAAAGAGTCTTTGCCCTTCTTGTCTGCTGTGACAGCCACAGGCCTGAGTTTCAGGTTTGTCTGTAAGTAGCTTGTGGATATCTAATTTCATTTAGACCTGCTTTACACAGATTGGAGCCTGTTATGAAGTGCAGGTTTGGCTTTTGGGTCAGCATCTCATATACATGTTCTTGTAAAATGACAACTGAAGTGATTCCAAGCAGCATTTCTCGGAGATTAATCCTCCACAGGGGTACTGCACTCGTAAGGCACTACCACTGTAATGTCCTGCTTCAGAGCATGTTATAACTCCACAATACACAGTGATCGCCAGGGTGAAACTAGATATTTGAAATCTCAGTCTGAACAAGGGGAAGACTTTTAGAACAAACAGAAAAATCCATATCTCCATTTTTCTTAGTGTTGAATGAAGTCAGACCCTCAGAGGGGCCCGTGGTTATATGTTTATTACATTCTAATAAATATATGGCTCATCTGTATTGTCTTAGCTTTGAAGCATACACATCTAGGATAACCTTCTCTGCATCCATGCATATAACATTTTTAAAGCTAAATTTTAAGAAAGTAGTAAGTATTTTGGCAGATAATTTCTATTCATGTTGTTTACAGACCTTCATTGTCCAGCCAGCCTAATCAGTAGGATGTCCATGTTGCATACTCCAGAGTTGTTAGATATGACATGAAGAATAAATATTTACATGAAGAAGCAGAAGTGCTAACTATCTTGAATCTCCAGGAAGAGAATGTGACAATCTGGATAAAGATTTTTGTCTCTCTGAGATGGTGTTAGATGTACACCACCTCTCTTCCCAATTATGTTAATTTGCAATTAATGTAAGGTTCTTCGTGTAACACTTAAAACCTCTTCTCCAAAAGGACATTTAAAATGCCCTGCAAGCTGGCAGGGTGTGTTTGCAGGGGGGTGTGTGTGTAATTACACCATATACAGGATAAAGAAAAAGTTTGGGAAGTGGTTGTCAGGCCTTTGAATGGGCTGTGTAACCTTTTAGTAAGATAGTGCATTTAAGTGGCCATTTCTTTTCTTGGTCTGTTTGCAGATAGCAAAGGGCTGCTTAAAGGACTTCTGAAATGTGGTGCTCAGGTTCGCTTGTGCGGAGTATTTTGGTAGAGTCTTTTGTTTGTGTGTTTGTTTTCAGAGTTCATTCTATTTATTTATTTAGTGTGAATACCAGGAATAGTTAATTCTTTGGTTTGCAAGAAGACTTGTGCGAAGATAAATAGGAGTTGCTGCTTCAGATGTCTTTTTAGTAGTTCCACTTTAGTTGAAGGAGAAATAACCTTGACCAATTTGTATTTTCTTTTGGAACTGTTGTTAGCTGCTAGAAATTATGTGGAAAGTACTGAAACTTCAAATTCCTGGGAAAAAATATCTTCTGTTCTCAGCTGTTCAGTTTTATTTTCTTTATTCTTATTGTACCCTCATTTTACTACCTCCTGTTTAATTGATTGCGGCATCTTCCTGCCTGAAGTAATTTGGTGTGGGAATGGGAACAGTTTTAAGTGCTCTGGACTCTTAAAAACTACAGTGTCTGCTTGTCATGCAGAAAGAAAGATGCACATCCCAAGTAAGATAAAAGAATAGACCAGTAGGGGTGTTTTTTACAATTTCAAGCAGTTCTTGAAATTTTACGTGCCAAGATTTGACGCATCATAATTCTGTCGCTATTGCTCTCCCTCCCTGGCAAGAAGGAGAGGAATAAAGTGGGGCAACGTGATGAAGCTGCCATGTAGCGTGCCTTATAGCTGATAAGAAATATTGTGAAAGTAGAGAGAAGAGAAGGGAGTTTGAGAAGGGAATTCAGCAACGTTGCTGACATGTTGCTTCCCCTCTGCATGTCGGGAAGGCTGATCAACGTTTGCATCCCTCTTTCACTAGAAAGAAATGGGTATTGAGAAGTCCTGCTTACATTGTATCTGCAACTGCTTAAGGCGAACTGATCACAAAAAACTTGTCCCCTGAAAAACCTGACACAGAGTTGGAATTTACAATGTATGATGGACAAACCACTCCTGAAATTCCGTTTTCAAACTGTGGCTCTGCTAAACTCCAGTGCTTTAACATCATTCCAGAGAGCAGAGGACAAAACACAAGCACTAATTCATCTGCAGATTTTTAGCGTAGTAACGTGTGTGTATGTACGAGAGAGAGAATGAGCTCTTGACACTGTTTGGCATGCGTTACAGTGTACTTATGAAATCGTGTAACTTTTTGAATGTATCTTCCTATTACTTCTCTAACTGTATGTATTTACATTGCAAGGAGAAGGAAGGAGCTGCTGTACATGTGCTGGACGTTCACCCTCACCATTACTCACTTGCTGGTGTGGTAGCGTTTGGGTGGATCAGCACAGCTCAGGTCTGAGCTTGCTTTCTGTTGCCACAATCACAGGCTGACATAGATTTAATGCTAACTTGAAGAGGATGATTTACTGAGCAAGCCATAAAGTTTTGAAGATTTTGCCTTTGGACAAGCTCACCTTTCTTTGTATATAGGTTTGAAGCCACCCTTTGTAAGGATGCATGTGATTTTTGTGAGATTTGTTCTGTACAGAATTTCTTTTCCAGGATCCTTTTTGTTTTTCTGGAAAAAGGCTGACCGACTTTACTTCAGCTTTCTGTGGATTCAGCGTGCTCCCAAAGCAGATGGCTTTCTGGTGGTCTGGAGGAACATCCTTGCTGTCTGCTACAAATCCCTTTATTTTCCATACATCCTCCTTTTGGTGGGAAGATGAATACTGTTGCTGGTTTTCCGTGAGTCTGTCTGAGGCTGGCAAAGGAGCCCTCAGCCCAGCTCTTATGTTGGTATTGGAGCGGCAAAGCAGGTCTATCAGGAGGTTTCCAGTGGTACCAGCATGGCATGGCCAGCCTGGGAGGGTGCTGGGTGCAACTGACCCAGCTGAACTGCTTGACCATACCTCACATCCCAGATGTACGTGTAGGGTCTTGGAGAGAAAGATATGCCATCCTTCCTGCTCTGCTCATGTTTACGGAAAGGCTGGGGGCCTAACCCATGTATTTTGCTCTTGTTCCTTGTTATTTGAAACACATGACTATAATTCAGTTAAATACTTTGTGCTAGTGCTCTCCATGCCTCTTACTCTAACATAAATGTACTGGTTTGCAACATGACTTTTTGATCTATATAAAACCAGGAAAGGGATTGGGGGGGAGAGATGTGGGGTGAGATTGAAGGGGAGGAAATTTGGCACGAAGACAGCAGGTGGAATACTTTTTTGCCTACTTCATTGAGATAACCTCAAAAAATAACAGAGGTTTTGGACGTTTTATTGGCTAAGTGCCTGCTGTGAATAGAGATGTATTTCTTTAACCTGAAGGTGGGTTATATGCCTTGCCACAAAGCTGTTCATGTTCTTAGGATCAGGCAAACATTTCTTTTCTCCTAACTGTCTCCTCTCTTCCCCTGATGCTTGCTTGAATTAAGGTAGTCTTACTGAGCCAGAATTTGCTTTGGTATAAGATGTTTCGTGGTTTACTGTTGCTGCAATTTACTGAGGTTTATTTTTTTCGTCTGGTGAGAGAGGTTTGTTCCTCCCAATGAGACATGTATTACTTCTGCCTGATTTCTCTCACTCAAGCACTGAGACATTATGGCTTAAATGTGAGACAGCATTTCTGCTGAAACAAAACAGTAGTACAACATGTTAACATTTTATCTGATCTTTTGTAAAACACTTTTTTAATACCATAGTTTTATAGCCTTGACCACTTCATTGGTGATTTTTTTATTATGTTTTAAGTTCCTTCAAATGACAAAAATAAACTACAAAATTAGAAAAGTGCCACCAAGCAACAAAAAACCATTTTGATTTTCTTATTCTATTAAAGGTACATTGTGAAATATGTTCAGAGCTACTTGGCTGCAATAGCATCTTGCACTAGAAATGGGAAGGTGGTGGGAAGATTTACTAAGTGACTGGTCTTCCTGCCCAGATCTTGCTTTTAACACGTCCTGTGTTAGATGCTGAATTCTTCCTTGCTTTTATGGGTACTGGGCTCCATCACTATTTTAATTTCCTTCATTTTCTCCTTTTCAAAAAAATCCATGATTTTTGCCAAGGAATTTTACTCCCCTCAAAGTAAGGATGAGACTTACACTGCTGGTGCTTAGCTATTGTTTAGCTATTGCCTGCAGAGCAAAGCAGGGAAAAAAAATCTAAACCACATCCCAGGCCACTGATACTTGTTTCATTATTGTATTGATGGTGTTAATTTAAAACAACAAAACAACAACAAAAAGAAAAAGCTTGTTGATTTGTAACAGAAAGACAAACAATAAAAGAATTTGTTTTCTTCTGCTTCTCTCCTTCCCCCACTTAAGGTTTCAAAAAGATGTTAAAACTGTTCTTAAAAATCTAATACACAAATGCCTTTTTTCTCTTTTGTGTAACTTCATCCAGCAAAATTGGGACTGTTTGTGTCCCTGACTGACATTTTCTCCTATGAGAGGCAGGACAGGTTGCATCGCTGGAACCGGGCAGGGGTAAAGCATATGGCACAGGACGGCAATCTAAATCAGGTGCCTGCTGCGTTAACTGCCTTCCCTACAGTTGCTTTTGGGTACAGGCAGTGAGAGAGATTTTTGTGATGAGTTGGTTTCAAAGCGACAGATTCTCTCAAATCATGCTCGCTGAAATTTGTCCGTTCATGAAATGTTTTTATGGAGTCTTTGAGAGTTTTCATTGGGTATGTGTGCAGTTTTAATGGACCATGCTGCCACTTTGAGAGAAACTGAAAAATAAATCCTAATCTTTCTGTCACTGTTAAGCTTTAGTAATATTCCAGAAAGGATTTTATTTTAGTAGCTAATTAAACTAAATTTCTGAAAAGTAGTTGAAGGATGGACATCTGAACACCTCTGTGAGTTTGCTAAGTACACCTATCAGTGAATTTCTTTTGCGTACAAAGAGGGAGTATTTTGTGTGGCTGGATTCTGAGTTTTGCCTGAGCTCAGCCTAAAAAGCAAACAGGCGATCTGTGACAGCTCTTCATCTGCAAGAATGATTAAATAGCAAGAAATGTCAGTATTAGCAGAGGAACAATATTGAACAGAATATAGAGAAGATGTTTGTTAAATGCATCTTGTGAAAATTCAACTGAGTGTTCAGAACGTTTAAATAAAGAAAAAATAAAGGAAGCCAGTCCTGGCAGTTCTTTGGATTTGATGATTTTTCTCCCCTGCCCCCTCAAGGTTTAAGGTATCCACTTTCTTGACTTTGAAAATGAGACACCATTCTGCTATATTTTTAAGAACATTGGTTTTGGGTGTAAACCAGTAAACTCTAGGCAGCCCTGGCAAGTGCTGCAAATGGTGTGAGTGAGTGTGAAAAGGACTTTTGTTTGCTGCTTCCTGTGTGCTATTGTATTTGTTTGCTGTTCAGTGAATAGTAGGTAGGCATAGAAAAGAATACACTAAAATAATGAACAGCGAAGTCCTAAAGAAATTAGTTAACGTCTTAAGTAGCTGAATGGCTCAAAAAAATGCAGGCTTGCTATTGTCAGTTTTCATTTTCCCCGGGTGCATTTCACGTGTTACTTGCATCAGTCATCATGCAGAATAGGGCACTGGGTGTGCCTTAATTCTTTGTGACAGTGTATTTTCTACTTGTGTTTATTCTTTGTACTTTCCCTGGTCTGTCTTTTAAGATCCAGGAAACAAAGAAAGATGCCTGACCTCATCACAACTTAAGAAATTTCATCATTCAGATCCCTTCTTTGTACTTGCTCTAAAATATCATGGATCTTCTTGTATGATCCGGGTGATGATGTTCTTTGGTTCTTATTTGGGGAAAATATGCTGTAATGAGTTTTGGCTACTCGGTAATAAATCTGTAAACAGAGATGGAAGTGTTGTGCTGCAATTTCTTTTTTTTTAAAGTAATATTTTAATAAACATAACCATTAATAATGATTTAATTAAAAATAAGGTTTCATTTAGCAGCTTTTTTAAACTGGTCTCTTTGCTTTCAAGAAATATGATCTAAAACTACGAGATAGCAGATGTGTCAGCAGTGAGTGCACCCTCAAAGAACCAGACAGATCGTGCTTAGGTGGCAGGATTTAGGAGAAATGGAGACGCTCTGAGAGCGCCCTTATTCTTGCAAACTAGACAGTACCCATATTCTACTGCAGCTTTGTGCCAGCCTCTTTAAGCTGGGCTGTAGTTAATTTTCATAACTAATGACGGGCTTGTCCATATATAATGAAACTGTGTGCTCCTTGGCCTTGCGTCTGAGGTCTGTTTCTGCCTGAGGTTGCCAAAAAGCTGATGGTTAATACCTCTTGAATGTGATGTACTTGAGATGGTCTCAGACACAAAACCCGGGAACTGATGGTATTTTGAGAAACAGAGAAGTTCCAGTGTAAATGTTAACTCTTGATGTCGGTGTGCTCTCAGTGGTGCCGGTATCAGAACTGGAATGGGCAAGGGGCATTCCCAAGTCTCTCTGTTACAAGTTAGCACTGGGCAGCTAGTTTGAGTTGTACCACAGCTGAGTTGTTTACCTCGTAATGTTCTCTTTTTAATCTGTGGAGGAGCTGTGCGTGTGTCAAGTTTTTGTCCAATACAAGTCTGGAAGAAATACAGATACTTTAATTACTGATAATTTAAAGTTTAACATGATCTGCAAAACTGACCTGTGGCTGATCGAGTTTTGATGTATTGAGAAAAATATGCTGTAGAACAGTATGTTAAAGAAAAGTAGAGATATAACTATGGGAAACAAAACACATACATTTAGAGGAACTTTTGGCATATTTTTAAAACACTGAGTGGTTAAGTAGCTTTAATACCATTATGCCAGAAATGGAACACAGGCTGCATGCTGCAGTAACTTAATATAGAGAAAGGGAAGGTTGACTTCATGAGTATGCAGCAGCAGTTACATAAGACTTGAGTCTCAAAAATTCACTGTTTACAACAAATGCAAAGAGTTTTATTAAAATACACCATGTTTAATGCAGTTCAGCAGCTCTGTAAAATCATTACCACGTATTCTGCTGACCACAGTTTGCTAATCACTGCTGGAGCGGAGTAGGGGATCTAAGATGGAATGTAAAGTATAATATTAGGGGCTCTTGCTTTGTTTTTCCTTCATCATTTACAATGTTAAACAGCAGGAAGGTTTCTCATGAGAGGCTCAGATTTTCCTTGTTTCCAGATATCTCCAATGCCATCAAATTACTGAGCATTATAAAGTCATTTTGTAATGTTGTTTATCAAATTAAACTTGAAGCAGTTATTCTCAAGCTGTTTATCTTGGAAGTTTGTTACTTCTATTTTGGGCTTGAAGAAGCATTCGAATTTCCTCTGCATTTCCTTGCGTCTCCTAATTGAGTCCATTGCTGTGCTATCATTCTCTACAAACCCTGCTTTGAACAATATACTGCATTGAAAGGAAAAATAACAGCAAAATTGTTAATAATTGGCCTCATCAAAAATTTCTCGAGAAATCATAAACATTTCATTTTCAGAAAGTTTAAGCATTTTGCTTTTGAGGGCCAGATTCCAGTGAGGTTTGTCCCTAAAACTGGGGTGCCTAAAATCTCACTTCATTTTATAGCTCTGTTGGGTCTAGACCAGTTGAAACAAGTTTTATAATGTAAGTTAAAATACTGAAACAAAATCTTTTGAGCAAAATGGAAGCCAATCTAACTTCAGACATCCAAGGTAAATGTTCTTATCTACCCTCTGGAGGTACCTGCCTTGCCCAGTACACGCGTAGGGTACATACATAAAGACAAGTACTTGAGTCTTTCTGTAACACCAGGCTCATCTTTTCTGTCAGGAGTTTAAAGATCCCCCACAGCATGCCTAAGTGTGGTAAAACCTTGCCAAACATAGCCACAGTTGTATTGAAATAATGTCGTTCTGTACCAGGAGTTATTCCTTGCTGAAAAGGAATGAACCAGACCAGTCTCAGTCTCCGTGGCACTAATGTAACTGTGCCCATAATGACGACTGTACCAAAAGAGCCTTTAGCTGATTTGAAAAAATGAAATATAAACAGATCAGTAATCTAGAAACACCACCCGTTCAAAAATAAAATCTTAAGGGATACACCGGACTTAAGAATTTGAATTTTGGACAAAAGGTTTCCATTCTTATATTCCAGTAATCCTCAGAATAAAGGTTGAGCTTTCACTTCTTGAGAAACCAAGTTTTCCAAAGAAGCCTGAATAATTTCTGCGTGATAACTTAAACGTTGAATGCAAGTTACTGTCTTCATCATCATCTAGCAGTTCACTTTTCATTTCTCCATGTTAATGAGTTCTCAACTAATTTTTTAATTTTCTGTCATTTTTTTTTGTCTTTTATTGATGGTGGATGTGCTTTTCTGCTCTTGTTCCATTGATACACTTATACATCTTCTGGAAATAATTTATGCAATAAAAAACAGGTCACACAGCAATAATCTGCAATTTTGTTAATTATATTTCTCTTCAGTTACTTACTGCAAGCAGGGTCTGCATAATTCCTGCAGGTAGTGCTTGTTCTCTAGCTTCTTTGTGAGAAATTCATTGCAAAGAGCAGTATTTCAAATCCCAAGCTGTGTTGTTGACCTCTAATAAAGCCCATGGATTAAGTGGGACTCTGATCTGTTCCCCACAGTAAGAGCCACTAGATTAAAGTACATTTATAGTGTAAATATTTGTGTTTGCTTTCAAAATTCTCTTCTGCAGAAGTTCTCAAAATAATATTCAATGTGCATTTTTTTTTTCAGAAAAGCCCATCAAAATCTTCACTAGCATCTCGATGCAACACAATTGCTACAAGCTCGTTTTTCTTGAACCTGTTTGAATAAGCCTCCTCCCCCTATAATCACCCATGATTTTATATCATAACTAAACCTACATGTTTTCGTTGTTTTTTTTCAAAGTTTCATGCTTCAGTAATTGTTGATTCCGGATTTAATCATCCTGTAAAGAACAGCTCATTTGAGAAACTTTTCAGATATTTTTAATTGATGAAATCAAATACCAGACTATGGAAGATGGCTGAAACGTGGTGAAGAGTTTCTAGTACCGTGTTCTTGTAACAGTTCAAAAGAAGGTGTGAAAAGCTCCAGTACCGCTGCTCGGTCAGTGGCATCACTGCTGTTACTTCAAGTTCAGGCTCACCAAGATTTTGTCAAAGATAGCTTCATTTACACAGGATTTTCAGAACAGCGCTAGGACAAGGAGATCATTCATTCATTTTCTATTAAACCATCTATAGGCTAAAGAGCAGGAGGAAACTAGTGCTTTTGATCTGCAGTTGTCCTCCACTGTAGACCTCCAACTGCTCTCTCCTAAGAGCATCTTGAACTGTGCTTTTCTTCCCCAAACAGACGATTCCTCGCTGTTGCGATAGATGAAAGCCTTGGCATCAAAGTGAAGCAGGTACTTAAGGAAGAAAAGGAAACACAGGATATCTGAGCAAGCACATGTAGATAAGCAGTAGCAAGCACAGGTGTTCACCTAAGAGCAACTGGCTGTTGGTTTGGAGGAGGTGAAAGGGCAGTGCTGGAGGGAGCGAGAGGGCAGTACTTCAGGTGACGCTCCTGGGCATAGCATCACTGCCATTCACGCGTTAAGCAGAGATCACGGCAGCAGAATACGCTACAAAGCAGGCCCGTGACTGGAGGTGGGCAGTTTCTTTGAACAGCTGCGTACGAGCACACATGTGCATGCACTCAGCCCGTAGGAGCGTTTGAAACCAGATGGAAGGTCTGGTTAACGTTCACATCACCTCATAGCATTTCACATGTGGCTTCTTCAAAGCGGTCAATAGTAGCAGTACAGTGCAAGCAAAGACCTTAGCTCAGTCACAGACACAGCTTTGCTTATTATCTGAACTGGATGGTGCAGATGCCTTCTAACAGTAAATACATGGCAGTAATACATTATGTAGGATTTGCTACAGTTGCCACGGGAGTGCCACAGATCACTTGCATCCAACAAATTAAAAAGACAAAGCAATGCCATGTCTATTTCTACATGTATGCATAGGAGTAAATTTTACTTACTGATTGAAGTAAGGCTTAATTAAGAAGATTTTGGGGAGGGAGGGCAGGGAATAAGGAGAAACTAACTTAAGTACCCCTCAGAGTTTTATGATACAGAACCTTGTATGTCTGCATCAGCAATTTAAAGGGAATCTAGCTTGACTAGTTGGCATGCATGACTGAACTCAATCTAAATGAACCTACTTACTCCCCTGCCAGCTGCAGAGATGTAAGGAACCCAAGAGTGTCTGCTTCAGGCCCGCAATCTGTTCATTTGCTGTGAGAAAATTGCTAGCCTGGACTCAGTGTCAGCTGCAAGAGCCTCACATGGGTGAACTGTCTGAAACTTGATTTGTCCTAACCTGTGGGATGTACATGTAGTGGCATCAAGGAATTTGTATAAAAATGGAGGTGCTAGAAATCCCACCTCTTTTGGACCCACTGACTTCATGCACACGCACGCAGGCACACATGTAACTGCAAATACACAACATCTGGAAGATGGCTGTAAATGCCATTGGCTTTTCCGAATTGGAAGATTGGATAATGTTTTATGTGAGCTTCTGATAATATCATTTCTAAAGAATATTATTCACGTCTGAATCATCCATTTGTTTTCATGCTGTTCTCTGTCACTACAGCTACTTCAAGACTTTCTCACATGAGCTGCCAAAAATTAGTCACTGGCCCTGTGACGTTGTATACAACCTCTTCTTCTCCCAAGGGCCGAGGATTTTATTCCAGTTGTATTGTGGTGGTTGTTTGGGTCAGTGCTTTTTTGTGGCTCTCTGGAGATGGGTTCTCAGATTTTGGCTGTTGTTTGCTTTAGGAATCGAGAGGGTATAAAAAGATCCTGTTGTGGTAAGACAGCAGAAACATCTCCTGAAGAGTGAGAGGAGGAGGAGGAAGAGGTTGCTAACCAAATGCAGCAGTAGGGAGCTTGCAGTTCCTCCTTCTCCTCCTCCACTCTCACCACTAGACGTGAACCTGCCGTAATAAAAGGGCTGGCACCACAACACAAGCTCCAAAGGGAAACAGGTCTCAGGTCAGCCAGCTAGAGAAACCTCAAAAGAAAACATGAAAACTGAGTAAGCATTTGAAGTAGTTTTGGTAGATTAATTCACTCCCTTCTATCCCTAAAGCACTTCGGAAGATGTGTGTAGACTCCAGAGAAGGAGAAAGCAAGGCCAACTTGTGCAGTCTGCTACTTCTGAAAGTAAAGCCAACCATTACACACCAAACTTTTGATTCCTTTAGCAAAAAATGAGGGAAACAGATGGGGATCAAAAAATACATAACTAGAGGTAGATTCCAAATCACACCCTGAAGTAACCATGTGAAGCACATGGCCTTCTCATTTGCTGCAGCTGGGTGCATGCAGCCAGTCCTTTCCTTGGCCGGATTAAGGGGTGGGAATAGGTTGCAATTCGTTTATGTACAGCATGCAGAATGTTTTATCATCATCTTAGAAGCAAGCTGCTGAATAAATTAATGATGATTTATTACTTTTATTAGGATCAGAAGGCAGAAAATTCTGGGAAGGGGTGAAGAAGATAGGGAGGTAGGTTTCTTACGAAATGAGCCAAAAATCCTGATCTCAGATGTTGCAGGTCAAGCTTCCTACAGGAACAAAACAAATATACACTAGAAATTTTGTAAGCAAATATTAGATCATCTTACTGAGAAGATTTAAAAAATTAGGTGAAAGTTTTAAGTTCCCACCATCTAACTTGAAGGTCAAATTGTTGGCTTTCATAGCTTTACCACATCCTTTCAACTTACTGATTTAATCAGTGTTCACACTGTCAGGACAAGATGCCGAGAGCCAGCGCGGAAACCAAGTAGCAGTCTGTGTGTTTGATCTCCACTCTGAACACCACGTTTACCCTTAAATCTGCAGCTCTATCTGCTGCGAATTCCTTTTTATGGGATTGAAAGATGATGAAGATGGGTGGGATTAAAATGGAGCAGTTGTCCTACCTGTTCCGCCTGGTACCTCTACATGTTGGGTGGCAAGGTGGTCAGGAGGAGCAGAGCAGTGTCGGGGTGGCCGGTGTGGCGTACCCCGGCTGTCAAGCCCCAGCCCTGCGGGACGTCCAGCTGAGAGGTGGCAGAAGCTGCCCTCGCCCTGCGCTCCCCAGCCTGGGGAGAAAAGGGCAGGACTCTCAAATGGGTTGTGAAGCCCTTTTTTTATTTCTGTTTGCTTTTTAACTGCCGCTGAGCAGGGGTTGAGGAGGAAGGCATTTGACCCTGCTATGCTGCGAAGCTTGCTGTGTGTCCCTGGATGTACTTGAGAAGAGACTGCCTGCAGAGTCTCTGCACCAGCCAGTTACAGTGAAGCATCCACCAAAGATGTGTTTATATTCTAAATACTTACATGTGAATGAACCTCAAGATTGCAAATACTTTTTTTTTTTTTTGTAGAGGGCTCCACAAAATAAACCTCAGTGTGACTGCTTTCTCCATTTCTTTGGAAAGCAGAGTCCTTGTGTAGTCATCTTCTGTAGATGCTGTCAAGCAAAGACATGGTTGTGTTTCATTGGAAGAGCTCTTGTGAGGATCAGTATCTTAAACCTGTGATTTATAATACCATAAAGCATTCGCAGTAGTGGGTACTTAGAAGACCACGATTAATGAAGTAAAACTAATAAAGTGTAAATTTGTATCCAGTTGAGGTAATACACATTTTGGATCAAAGCTGGTTTATAGTCTTGCATGTTGGCTGTCAAAATAACACACCAGATTGTTACCAGGTATTGTAGATTTGACAAGTTTTACCTTTAAGCGGTACAGACAAGATGCAGAGCTTATAGTTGACACTGCGCTTCCTGGTTGTGCCTCAGTAATCAGGCCCAGGTTTACAGCGAAGCAAAGGGCGATATGGGCTTCACAGCGCCCTTACCTGCCGTGCCTGGAGTTTCGGTGAGCATTGCTGCACCTTAGTGTTGAAGGATGGGAAGGAGAGGGGCCATCTTTATCTCTAGTAATTCATTTGCGTGCCAAAGGAGGCAGCAGATGTTATAATGGGCACTTCAGCCTTTTAGTTTTTACTATATTAAAGGTAATGGGAAGCATTTTTGTACGTGGAACTTCTTGTCTTGTCACTATTTATATTTCTTTGTAAAAGGTCCTTGTTTCTTACAGGAGAAGTGAATCAAGTCCAGATTGCAAAGGAGCCCAAAAGTTATATATTTCATCTTATATTTTGGTTGGTTTTCTTTCTCTTTGCTTAAAAAAAAAAAAAAAAAGCTCATTGTGGTTTAACTTCCTTTTTAAGACAGTTGAAATTACTGGTCATCTTTTGTTTGTGAAAGCATTGTTTAGTTTGAAGAGGAAAGAGTATTTAGGGATAGTAATTTGCGACCCAGGTCAGTCAAGAACTCTTGCATTTTGAAAGTTAAGTTGCTCTCATTTCTTGATAATTTTGGTTGCAATTTTCCTTTGTGCTTTTTTTGGTTTGTTTTTGATGTACTTTTTTTGTTTTAAGTTTAAAAATTTCCCTCCTCCTCTTTCTTGTCATTTAGTTAGAAATGTTGAGGAACTGAAGTTCCTAAAATCCCAGCTCATGGAATCATGGGTTTCTACTGGAGATGTCAGCTTTGGGTGGGAGCATAAGTTCATATATTGTTTTTTGTTTGCTTTTTGAAATGAGTGATTTCAAGTTTTGATCTGCCTAAAGTAAGCAAAAACCTCAAAAAGGAACTAAAATAATCCATGATGTGCTGCTCATATAGAATGGAAATTGTTAGTAATTTTTAATCCTCTAAGAAATTTTAGTTTGAGTTTTGATGCAACATGTACTGGTTTTGGGGTTTTGTTTTATATCCTTTGACACTTTCTGGAACCTAAGTCATTGCTTTCTCATCTCATCTTATGAGGAAAAAGACCAATTTCCTCTTGCAGACTTGCACTTGCCACCTGGCCCGAAACCATTTATTCATCAGTGATGAATATTCTCCTCAAAGCTTTCTAGCAAGAGAAACTAAACTTCTTCAGATGATTGACTAAAAAGTCCATGTGAAGTCTGGCTAGCTCAGAAAATGTTGAGTTGTGAGCTGGTGCTCTGGGATGTTTTTACTTGGTTTGAATGTGGTTTTGGCTATGTTTTACGCTGTGTTGGCACTGCACCGTGAGACCACTCTGTGTGTGACATGTGGATACTCTTTGATGGTGGCTCAAAAGGGCAGTTCAGCCTGTAGCTGATTTCCTGGTCACTAAAATATGAGATAATACAAAGAATGAGGGAGCATGTTGGTAAAACACCGAGCTTTTTATTTTCTTGCTCCGTAGTTATTCTTCTGTGATAGCATATAAAATAAATGAATGAACTAATTTTCTGGAGCTGAGCAGTGCTGGGTAAACTGCTTGTATTTAATCATTGTAAATGTACCTGGTGTTAAACAATGTTTTATTTCGGTGGCTGGTGGTCTTTTGCGAACACATGGCGCTTTCAGAGTCGCATCCCCTGGCGCCCGCTGCCAGGCCTGTCAGCGCTTTCATCTGAGCTGTCCTTACTTTTTCCTGCTGTGAGAAAGGATGACAGCTCATCTTATCTGCCTTGTGAACAAATACAAAAGCTGGATTTCCTGCATGGTGGGTTTTTTTTCTTCTCTTCTATGGGGATGAAGGCTTGTCTATGAAGAGACACTGATTAATTCCAGCTGTTTCGTTTGCAGCTGAGGACTGGTCCCAGCTGAAATGCTGGAGACATTCACCACTGTGAGAACCTGAGCCCAGTTCTGAGATCTGAAGCTGTTTGCCTTCGATAGGCGTTTCCAAATCCAGAGTTTGAGCACCTCAGACATAAGAGATAGTAAATCTAGATTTTAATCTTGAGGCTCAGTCTTCTGCATATGTGTTGTCTAATCTGTGTTGTGGACTTAATCTGTGTAAACATGATTAAGCCATTATTAACACTCAATATCAAAATGTTTGCTGCAGGTTTTGTAAAAAGGAAATGATATACCACTGGAGGTCTGAGAACAGAGATGGTTGCAGAACAAGTGACTGATATCAGGCTTTTGATACAAAAGCTGATTGCACCAGCACCGTTCTTCACTTCTGCCCCCTTTTATTTCTGCCCATTTTAATTTTATCCCATGTCATCCCTCTCCTTTCTAGAAGAAGCCATCAGCAGTTTGTAGAGAAGGAACAAAATCTTGGCAGTAGAAGAGATTTTTAAAAAGCTATTATAAGAAGGGCATCTTTCTAGGCAAACCTGACGTATTTTACATATCCTTTCCCAAAGGGGAATGAACTCTGAAGAGTACACTAAAGTTGGTTTGTAAACTTGATACTATTGGAAGGTCAGGGCAGAGGAGAAGGGGGCAGATTAGGGGCTGGGGAAAGAGGATTAAATATCCAGCAAATATTTATATAATATAAAGTGTATCAAATCTAACTTGAACCTAATGGGATATATCTGTTTATGTGCTTTGCTTTGGTTTTTTTTTGCATAATTTGTATTCTAGAAACTTGTGTGGAGTATTTATGTTACTTGGAGCATGAAATTCTTTCTCCAGCTTTGCTGACAGGTAGTTGTTGATACTTGCATGGGTTATTGCCACATGCTGTAGGCCAGGAGCAGGGAACTGGCTCCTTTGCTAAGTGCCAGTGAAGCCCTTTGAACACCCTTTTGCAGGCCACGTGTTAATGCATATCTTTATGTTATCTGAAGATAGCATACAGAAAATCAGCCATCGGCCATATGAAATTAAGCTGTAGGCTGTATACATCCTGAGAAGTGCTGGCTGCTGACTCCTGTCTGTTTAATTTATATTCTGTCTTAATTTGATTCAAAAAATTGAACTCAGTGCTGTATGATTCTCATGGTACACAGCTAAAACACACAATGCAGTCTTTGTCCTTTCAGCCTGGTTCTGCACCGTACACTTCTTTTTAGAAAGAAAGAAAACTTCTTCATGTTCATATTGATTTACATGATTCTAATGTAATTTAGGATGCCTGATTGAAACTAGCAGGAGAGGGAACTGTAGAGTTAATTGGTACCATACAGGTTTGGTTCTCCATCCCCAGGTGACTGCACATGGTGCTTTCTGAAGACCTGTCCATGCTAAAAGCAGATTGGAGCATGTTCAGCTTTGAATGTTGTCATTAGTTTTTGATGTAAGCTTGAATTTTGACTTTGGGCATTTTTACATGTTTTCAGCATTGAAAGAGACAGTACAGTCCTGTATCATTTTTTGCTGTAACATTTAACATTGATGTGGTATATATTTTGAATTCCACAAGATAATACTTCACTTTACAATAATACCTTTAACTTACTTTCTTGACGATCCCATTCTACTCTTTCTGCTTTCCAATAGTTATTTGGCACACTTCACAAAGAAGTTAAGTATCTTTAAGAGAAATGTATTTTGCAATGTGGCAATTACGGCTGGCATGGAAGTGGCTCAGAATTATTGGTTTTATGGATAGCCTGTTTGGTTTGACTTTTTTCCTTTTAAGAGGGGCTCAGATTACTCTTTATTTTTACCCATGATGTTTACTGTGATCTATAATTTTCTTTCAATCAGATGCTAAGCCAGCTGGATTTGTGTTTCAAAACAAATTGTCGCCTTTTCTTATTTTAAAACTTTTTTTAAATTCCCCTCTTTTTAGTAATCTTGTAACTTGGCAGGCACTTCTGATTTAATAAAACACTTGGTTCTCTTGGGGGTGTTATGGCCGAAATCTTTGTTTTTTCTCTGTGGGAATAAAATCCTGTTTTTAATTTTATTTTTCATTGTTTATTCTATTAAACTGTAGATGAATTTTGCAGAGTTCCAGTTTCCTTGGGCAATATCTCAAAGATGATCCTGTCTTGCACACAGCTGCATACTTTCTCCAGCTACCTGCTTTTGTGTTGCTCTTGCACATTGCTTGGACTTTGCTTGGTGCTATCATGGGGCATGTACAGGACAACCAGGCCGTCAGGCCCAGTCAGCATGGGTTTATGAAAGGCAGGTCCTGCTTGACTAACCTGATCTCCTTCTGTGAAAAGATGACCCGCTTACTGGATGAGGGAAAGGCTGTGGATGTTGTGTACTTGGACTTTAGTAAAGCCTTTGACACAGTCTCCCACAACATTCTCCTGGAGAAACTGGCTGCTCATGGCTTGGATGGGCGTACACTTTGCTGGGTCAAAAACTGTCTGGATGGCAGAGCCCAAAGAGTTGTGGTGAATGGAGTTAAATCCAGTTAGTGGCTGGTAACAAGTGGTGTTCCCCAGGGCTCAGTATTGGGGGGCCAGTTCTCTTTAACATCTTTATAAATGATCTGGACAAGGGGATTGAGTTCCACCCTCAGTAAGTTTGCAGATGACACCAAGTTGGGCAGGAATGTTGATCTCCTGGAGGGTAGGAAAGCTCTGCAGAGGGATCTGAACAGGCTGGATCGATGGGTCGAGGCCAGCTGTATGAGATTCAGCAAGGCCAAGTGTCAGGTCCTGCACTTGTGTCACAACAACCCCATGCACCGCTACAGACTTGGGGAAGAGTGGCTAGAAAGCTGCCTGGCAGAAAAGGACCTGGGGGGGTTGATCGATGGCCGGCTGAATATGAGCCAGCAGTGTGCCCATGTGGCCAAGGCGGCCAACAGCATCTTCGCTTGTATCAGAAACAGTGTGGCCAGCAGCACTAGGGAAGTGATGGTCCCCCTGTACTCGGCACTGGTGAGGCCGCACCTTGAATACTGTGTTCAGTTCTGGGCCCCGCACTTCAAGAAAGACATTGAGGTGCTAGAGTGAGTCCAAAGAAGGGCAACAAAGCTGGTGAAGGGTCTAGAGCACAAGTCTTATGAGGAGCAGCTGAGGGAACTGGGGTTGTTTAGCCTGGAGAAAAGGAGGCTAAGGGGAGATCTTATTGCTGTTTACAAGTACCTGAAAGGAGGTTGTAGTGAGGAGGGTGTTAGTCTCTTCTCCCAGGTAACAAGCGATAGAACGATAGGAAATGGCCTCAAGTTGCACCAGGGGAGGTTTAGATTGGATGTTACGAAAAATTTCCAACCAAAACGATTCTGTGATTCTGTGACTTTTTCCTGTGTCTTCCTTTGTGGATGTGCTGTGTGTCCTTTGCTCTTATTTTCCACTTTCTGTATAGCTCCCTGCAGCTGGTTCCATTGCGGATGAAGGTTTTGCAGCTATTCTGTCTGCTTTCTGATAAAACATAGAGCACTGTAGATGACTGTGGTCCATTTCTGTTACTTACAGGGCTTTTTCATGGCAGCCTCTACAGAATGAGGATAAAGGTTTGGACAGAGAAATGCAGATTTAGTTATAAAGGACTGTGAAAGGTGCAATGTAAATCAGTATGTGGTGCTTTTAGAGTAATTTATAAAACTTGTGAATAAAAAGTCAGTGTCCCTCCTTGAAAGGATAGCTGAGCCTCTAAATCACTGACATCAGTGGATGCTGTTTGTATGGACTTTGGGAAGCTTTAAATCAGGCTGTAAGAGAAGGGTGGTGGGAAAACACCGAAGACATTGAGGTGATATGGAAGAGGATGAGATGAAACGGGAACCAGTACAAGAGCTTTAAGAGTGGCCACGTGCTGATGGGGCTGCCCGTGGGGGAAGCCGAGGCTCTGCGTGCCGGTTGGCTGCTGACCTTGCTGTTTGGCCAGGCCATACACCTGCCTCCCAGGCACTTCCCTCGCTGCCCGGGGGATGCAATCTGTACAGCCAGGAGAGAGTCAGAAACAGAGAAAGAGACATGAAAAAACAGGAAAAGAGAGAAAAGAGGAATAGGAAAAGAAAATGCATTAGTAAATCCTAAAGCAATGCATTGTGTTGATGTTGCTGTGCATTTATGCATGTTGATGTTGGCTTTCCATTGTTTTTGTTAGAAGGATCTGCTAGTGTTTGTGAAGGCATTTGAAGATGAAAAATGAATTTCCTCAGATATATTGATGTGGTCATTCTAGGTGAAGCTTGAGGCGGGAACAAATGAGACTTTAATCAAGTTGCTGCTTATATTTGTATAAACCAGTGTCTCTGACCTATTTATAACTGAGAGATCTTAATATCATTTCACTGAAAGACTTGTTTTACCTGATTATTTTTTTTCATTCAATCATCCTCCATTGAAATAACATGCTTGTGTAAGTAACCTTCCCCATAAGAGGCCAACAAGAAATATGTGATGAGTTCAAGTTCTGTATAACCTGTGGCAATCAAATTGTAAGGTTAAGGCTGAAAATAAAAGGTGTTAATGGAGATAGGATCCAGGCTTGCACACAACGGCAGACTTTCTGAATTGCTTAGAAAATTGTAGCAATAGAATATTTTTTTAAGGTGCTGTGGCATTCAGAACTACTTTTCACTTAGTGTGTGGGAAGTCATAAGCTCCTTTGAGAGAAGAGAGCCCCGCCTGGGATGTGGTGCCAACTTGCAAAATATAGGTAGTTCAGGATTCCCTAGTCTGCTTCCCAAGGAAGGATAAGGTATCCAGTGTAATTTCTAAAAAATGAATAGCAAGATATTTGGACTAAGATATCCCAATGAATATTATATATTATAGATCATTGTTTTGTTCCATGGAGCAGAAATAAGTGTTACTGTATTTGCAAGGTGAGGCCCAGAAGCAGGTTAGACTCCACCTCCCCACCCTCAAGATTTTTGTTTGAGGGAAAGCTTTGTAAAATTTCTGATTCAAGGATCTTTTCAGTTTCCATGACTGACGACTGAGCACTTGAAAAAATATGTATTATGGCATAGATGTTGTTTTGAGTCCCAGTCTCGGCTCTGATCTTCGGTATCAGCTTTTGCCATCCCTCGTGGGCGGTAGCACAGCCAGCTCCCTGGGATCCTTCCAGTTGCCTTACAGGAGATTTCTTTTGGAGAACATATTTTAGGGTAATTCCCTCCAAAATAAGAGAATAGTCTTTGGTCTTCTCTGGTAAGCGTAAATGTTGGCCTGACTTAGGATCCTTGAGGAAGAAAAAAATGGGAGTGCTGATTGGCATTGTAAAGTAGCGTCTTTTGTGTGAGAGGCCCTCGGCGCGTTACAAGCATCTGGTCTTTGGAGAAGCCTCTGCCCAATCAGTCAAACATTGCTGCCAGCCCAAATAGCTCCGGCGAGAGTCAATGAACACTCTGTTGCGTTCCCTTTGGCCACATTTTAACAAAGCGCCTGTGTTTGCAGAGTGGTGTAAATGCCATTCCTTGCCACAGTAATCTAAATGGAGGCTACACAAAAAGTTTCCATCTTTAGTTTTTCTTAAAATAATGAAGGGAATTGTCTCGGGCAATGTTGATATGAAGTGAAACTTCGAACTATTGAGTAAATAAAGCCACCGAGCATATGTGCTTTGAAGTTTTGAAGAAGCCACTGTGAAATGGTTGGAAGTTCTTCTTGCCTCTATCTGGAGCTAGACATGAAGCTAGCTAAAAAATAAAAATATTTTTTTAAAAAAACAGGGTTTTTTTCCCTTGTCTTTAAGATAATCAAAGATTCCATCTGACATTTAAGAATCAAAGCCTATGTATGAGCAGATGAAAAGCTGCAGAGTAAGTACTTGGGAAACTCTGTGGCCTTCCAGCTGAGCCAGGCTCCTGGCTGCCAGGATCTACAAGCCCCTGGCCTCCAGCCCTGCCTGGCTGGGGGCTCCGGCTCCCTGGGCTGTGGGCGCCCACCCTATCCCAGCCCACAGTCCCTGTCTGCGCCGCCTCCTCGCAGCCCTCCCTGGGTGCCGGGCGGGGGGAGGTGAGCTCACGTAGCCCCCAGCCCCGCTTGTGCCAAGGCAGCGCCTGTGGTCAGTCTGTCCCTGTGACAGGTTGTCCTCGTGGCAGGAATCTCTCGAGGGGTGGGGAATGAGAGAGGAGAAGCCTGACCCTCCTTTAGTTGGCCTCAGTTACGTTTATTTTCTTGGCAGATTTAGGCTGTTTATAGTAGCAATTTCCTGACGTTACAAAATGTGGGAGCTTGGGAAATTTGCAAAATGGAGAAGGCTAATAAATATTTTACTTGATATTTCCCTGCAAAAGCTTTTTCTCTGCCTGGAATGAGTGAAATATGTGTGTCAGAATGCCATTTAGTGAAAATCCTTAGGGTTTTGGTGGTGGTTTTGGGTTATTTTTGTTTTGATTTGGGGTTTTTGTTTTTTTTTTTAAAAAAAATATATATAAAGCTATGAAATGGTATGAGCAGTTGATTCCTAGCAGACTTGACTTGTAATTTAGATCAATATAAAGCAGGTATTTCTTTGATCTTTTTTGCTTATTTTTTGATAGAGCTAAAATAGATCAAAGTAGTACAGATTTTAGAGAAATAACTGCATTTGTGTCAGGTTAAGTTTTACTGGAATGCACTGACGTCTTAGCCAAAGCAGGTAGATCAGTGCTCAGCGTCGTGTAGTTGCCCAGTATGGCACGTATGTTCGTAAGAAAGGATGGGAACAAAAGCAGCAAAGAGAATGCAGTATACAGAAGCCTGGAGAAAATTGCTTTTCCACTTAAGTCGCGTAAATTTGGAATACTTATTTCTTAAAAATAAAGATAAAACCACTGGGATTCATAGTGCATTGTTTTCTTTTTTCAGTTTTTGATAGAGCTTACTTCTTCATACTTTCCTGAGTATTTACTTGGAAGCAGTTTTTATGGTATTTACGGGCTTATTTTATGGTATTTATGAGCTCCATGTTATGCAGCTCAGTGTTAATTTCCATATTCTTCCCCCTTTAATTGTAAACATCGTCCCTGTCCTTCAACTTCCATGGCTGCTGTCTGATAGCCTTCTTATTATACTCCTGTTTCATTTGAGCATATACATTGTTTTCTTGTTATATGGAAAGATGTTTGAAGGAGAGCTGAACTACCCTCTTCTGAGCAGTAGCTGGTAGAGCCATAAGTCCAGTGGCAGCTGTCAGTCTGGCTGTTAATACACTCGGGAAGATTTTCCTTACATACAGTAATTTTGCAGCTGCTGTGCATCAGTGCGTTGTGGTTTCAGTCCTGGGTTTGAGGCTTGGTTTTCTTTGTTTTCTGCACGTTCTGAATGTACATTCTTCACATACCGTTTTTTGTTTTGTGATGTGTGAAGCTTTTCTTTTGGCTGGGTGGTACCTGGTTTTCACTTTTGCTGTTCTGTGTAGTGGGTGGACCTCTACCTCTTGGCCATCCACCAGCTGCCGAAGATGGATATTTTGGTACTTTTGTTTAAGACTGAGTTTTACATTCAGACATCTCGTGTGTTTGGCTAAGTAGTCAAGATGCCTAAAGCAATATTTGCTGCCATTTCTACTTGAGTTAATTAACCAGAATTTGCATTGACTTTAATCACACTGGACTTTCAAGAGTGTGAGTGAAATCTGAATCTCTCTCATCTTTTTCTAATTTCTGACTTTTCTGGAAATTGCAGTAAACAGAATGAGTAACTTCACAGTGTTTATTGACTTAAACTCTGCAAACTCACATCATGGGTATCTGACTCGCTATCAGGAACTGTTCCTGGACTGAAGTGTTATTGATGGTAAGCGAGTCAGGGTATGGTCCTTGCCCCTGGCCCAGGGGCTTTAGTGTGTAGCTGGGATTGCCCCTGTTCAGCTGCAGCACTCCAGGGACAGGTGATAGAAGTATTTTGTTCTGGGGAAGACAGGGAGCTGCGGTTGTACATGTACAACGTCCACGCCGAGTAGGCATTGCCATTCATTCCTTTGAATACAAGTAGCTTTGTGTAATATAGACCACGTAGCACGGATAGAAAGTACTTTCTGCTACAGACAGTTCCTCTGTATCTCAGCAGCTGGGAAATGTGCTGAACAGTACTTAGCATAATGCATGGAAAAGAATACATTTGTCAGAAGCAGCCAACACATATTTGGCACTTTTTGCTCTTCTTCTCTTTTGCATTCTTTTTCTTTTATTATTTTCTCCCCTCAGGCTGTGCTCTGTGGGGGAAGCTTGTTTCTAAGAAACAAAAATGATGCTACAGTATTGAGGAGGAGTGCAAAACTCAGCACTAAAGCTGCTTGGCTAGTTGTAAAGTCTCAGGAAGGTTCATTACTTCACATTAAATAAGTTCTTTCACACTAGGTTGCAATTTCCTACAGACTTGTTTCCCTTTCACTATAGGAGGTATTTTTAATTATCAATAAAGTTATAAAATTCCATACTTGAGACCCTAAAGCGACATGTTGTTCATTCAAACCGAAGGTGGTGGGGTAAAACCCCAGCTGTTGCACAAGTGCCACAGACCTCGCACCTCACCCTTCTGGAGCTGCTGCTGACCCCAGCCTGAGGGAGGGGGTGGGACACCAAGCATGCCCTGGGTCTGGTTGGCATCCCAATTCCCTTCTTCCTAGAAGATCCAAGAATAGTTGATTGATACTCGTTGTTGGTAATATTAACGAGTCCTATAATAAAGTCATTGTTTTTAATAAAGCCAGTCTCAGGAGAGAGGTGATTGGGTGAAAATTTGGGGTAAATTTTTATTAGAAGGAAACTTTCGACTTTCAGTGTCTTGGAGGTTCATGTGAAAATGTTTCCAAGTATCTCCTAAGACTTGAAATGAAATAGGAAGTAAAATAATCTCTAATTTACTAATTTTAAGATGCTTTGATATTTTAAAAACCTTAAGATTTCTGAGCAGCAGAGTTTGACAGCATTGAGTAATGACAATCTTTGAAGATGTCAAATACCTTGACTGTCACGTATTTGTATCCAAAACAAGAGTAAGAGGCTGCAGCCCATGGCTGGTCTCAAGAGGTAGCACGCATTCAGAGAGAAAGCAGTGGCTGTAAATGTGGCAACATTCTTCTGACAACTTGGTGTTGTGTGGCTGGGCTGCAGCAATGCCAGATTTAGCAGCAGCTTTATTAATCTGTGATAAATCTTATACTCCCTTGAGTCTAGACAGGCAGAAAGCTGTAAACTATACAGTGTAGGGTTGGGACAGCATTATTCTTCTGCTGAAGTTAATCAGTCACTGCTCCAGCTGTTGGCATTGCTCTGCACTTAATGCTCATGAAGACAAAGATGGAAAAGAAAAGAAAGGAGTGTTCTTTGTCACACTCAGATTTATGTTATGATTTTGTCAGATGCTTTTGGACAAGCATAATTTTTTTTCTGTTGCTGAAATTTAGGACCAACTTAAAGTGAATCTACTCTTTCTCATATTTCAAAGCGGAACAAGAAAATTTGATGGAACTTCCAGGGGTTGAACCAATGCCTACGATTTCTTTCTAATGATATTTCATTATTGTCTTTTTTTCTTTGCATGACTGAGATGCAGCCAAGACAATCTCATCTTCATTCCTGACATTCAACATCTCATTGAATTTTGACTGCAATGAAATTTATCTGAATTTGCCTTCAAGCCTGTTTTTTAGTTCAGTTTCAGTTGTGTCCAGATATTGTCTTCTGAAACTAATATACTTGAATTGCTTAAGCGGGAGAAATACAATTCAGTGATGCATGTTTTCTCTTGGACTTGCTGCCTATCAGGATTTAATGTGGTCTTACAAAACAAGGAAGGCAACCATATCAAAGACTCCTAGTGATGCCAGAAAGTATCAAAAATCCCATATCTGTTTAGTATTGAAAATGTGTCCATGCACTGGGAGCATTTTTTGTTTATTGATGTGGGATGCTTAATATTTCCACCAAGTCTCCTGAGGCAAAAGCAAATAAAGCAGTGTTGGGACTGGTGTTGCCACTTGGCTTGCAAAAACCGACTGTTTTTGCAATCCAACTGCGTATAAAGGAAAATGCATTTAATAAATCAAAACAAATGGAACAAGTAAAGCTGTGTAAAATTATTGAATTATGAGGGTCTGATGAAGGTACAAGTAACTGCCAGTTCCCTCGGTTATTTCATGCAACTCCACTTTTGAGTGGGGGGCAAAAAAGTCTAGTTCCTTTGAGGCACAGGAGGAGCAGTAGTTCGCTGAGAATAGAAAATGGAAGGGAAAAAGAGCTTTTCAATTAAGGCTCAGTCTTTGAGAAGTCCACAGGAAGACCAGGTTAGCAGTCCAGGAGGCTCACAGAGTCTGAGGTTGTTGACCACGTGCCAGAAGGCCTTCAGGCATTTTGGAAGGAGCCAGGAGAGTGACAGGAGACTGAAGGAAATATTGAAGGTCTGTGAGCTCAGGGAAACTTTAGAGGAGTTTCAGATATTTTTATTTTTTTTTCTTTTTTTCTTTTTTTTTTAAATCAGGCCAGGACTGTATCCAAGTTTCTAGTCAAGTGTCAAATGTGCAGATAAAGGCCCATACGTAAAGCTGGCTCATAGCTCCTTTTTCCATTTATATATATGTAGGTGACATGTTTCAGCCATTTCTTTAACCTTTTCTGGTCTAGTCCTGAAAAACTAACACGACAAATCTCCTAAATGTTACTGGGTACCTTAAAAGAGCAAAAGGAAAGCAGAATACAGGTGTCCAGCTCTGTGGGCTGGATGGGAAGCTCTGGACCTCCAGATCACCAGCTGCAGCCCCAGTGGGTAGGGAGGATGCCCTTCATCCCTGGCATTGCCAGTTAATTTTTGTTTCAGTTAGTGTAAATGAAAAGACATTTTGGTTGTCAAAACAACACCGAGTTTCAAATCTAGAGCAAATTTTTGCTCATGGTACTCCAGCAGCCAAAAATTTATTATTTCCTCATGTCTGTTGAGCTTGCAGGGTAGGAGAGCGCTATGGGGCTAACCGGAGTCACCTGGGAGTCACTGATGTTCCTGAAAGCACAAAAGATCAGTCTCGATCATTGATTTTTCTCAGGCCAAGGGTCCTTTACAGCTGCAGTCTCGAACACAGGAGGTGGACGAAATTTTTTTCTTGGCCATGTGAGGGGTGAGATGACTGAGATGTTTGTCCGGTGCTGTTAACAACAGTTTACTTGATGCAAAGTGGAATTCCGATCTGCACTTGCCTTAATCCACATTCCTCAGTTTTCACCCGACTGCAACCAACCGCATACCAGCGCTACAATAACATGTGCTGATTATGGCAGCGCACCTGTGTTGGGTAGGTTTTCTGGCCAACTTTTTGTTATTGCTTTCCACTGATTTTATCTTTAGACTGTAATTATTTTATTCCTTCCAAAGATTCTCTATCAAGGTAACGAATTTCTTTTGGAAAATGACTTTATCCAGATATGTGCAAAACTAATCTCTTGTTGAAGTAGCTTGCTGTTAGTCTGTTAAAGCTCCTCCTAAGAAGTTTAGTTAGGTAGAGAAAAGTGTCTGAAAATTATACTACCTTCAGTTTTCATGGTTGTAGTATTAAATAATTAAGAAATAAAAAAGGAGACAAAATTGCCGAAACAACGAACAAGCTATCAAAATGTGTGCTAGTGTTCTGACTACAAACCAACAATTCTGCTGCTTGAATGCATTTTATGTCATGAGAACTGTGAAATATGAGCAGCAAAAGAAAGCAAATTTTATTGAAGAATATACTTAAGGTCTGCTAGAAATAAAGACAAAGCTTACTGCTGCAATTGCAGTGGAGCTGGGGTGTAATCCCTTGTTCCTTAATAAAGGAATGATGTCAGTGTTGCCAAATAATGAATGTGAAATGAACTCTTTTTGTTCATTATGTTCACTTTTTTTTGTGTGCTTTACATCAATGTGTTTTAAATCATCAGTATGCTTACAGAAGCTGGTGTAGGTTTCATTCATTTTCTTAATCATTACTGCTTTCCACTTCAGCTCCTTCTGAGCGAACTCAGCTGCCATCCCACTTGGTTCTTAAATGGAGCCAAACTGTTCTTACTTGTCATTGCTTTTTAATGTGTAGTGACATAAGTGTCCAGTGGCAGATGAATAAGCTTTTTAGGGCTAGTTAGAATAAATGATCTGATACTATATGAAAGCTTTTACTATTTTATTTGACTTTCATTTGCTTAACAGAGATATTTGATTTTGTTATTATTCTGTAACTAATTTTAGTACTACACAAAATCAAATTTAGGAATTGTTCGGCAATGAAAAAAATCTATGAATTCCCATGTCCATTCGAGTCCTTCTGAAATGGAGCACAGAACTGTTTTTAAGTTACAGTAGACCGTATTTGCATAGGTCTCTCTGAAGTACACATACCTGCTATGTTTGCCCTATAAAGATTATTTTCAAACTTGTAGTGTGTTATCTACCTTGAAGAAATTCAAGCAAACACCATCCCTTTCCATATGTCGTGCAATAGTTAGATCAGAAAATTCAGTGGCTTACTACATCTGTCACTTATGGGCAGCCTGGTGGTGTTGGTTCACTTAGCTTTGGTCAAGTTTTCTATTTTAAATTTTGGGAGAGGGATTTTGGACTTACAGTCTGGGGATTCATGTAGTTTCATTTTTGTTGTCATAGAGTCTTCCAGTGTTTGACCTTTCTTTTCCTCTTCCCTGCACATTTAAAAATCATGAATATTATTTCTACTTATAGTAAATTTCACTGCATGGATTAAGCCCTGAGTACCATACAGATAAGAAATTCAGGTGGAAAGATTAGGTGAGTCCTGCCAACCAGGAGGACCCACCCATGGAGGTGAGCCTGATGATGAAGGAGTTAGGAAATTTGTTTAATGTTTTCATATGGGTTTTTAGTTATGAAATCAATTGCAAAAGCAGCTGTCAGGACGATTGATTTGAGATCTGTGTTAGATGATACTTTCAGATGCAGGTGAAGCAAATTAGGCTTCTTCCCTCAGTGGTGGCAGTGCTAACACCACCAGCAGTGGCAGATGAATTGGAAAAGAGATTGAGAAATGTTGTCATCTTCTAGCATGTGCTGTGGGATATACTCAGTGCAGAGAGAAGCAAGTAAATCAAGTACAGTGTCAGGGAAACAAAGGCAAGCATCAAGAGGAACCATAGAGAGATATAAGCCATCATAGGGGATACTTCTTAGAGAAACAGGAATAACAGATGCAAATTACATACTAAAAAGTTATTATCTGTATTTTAGTATATTTCAGTATGTTGTTTCATCACCAGTAGTAGTAGTACTGCTTTTTAGCAGTGGCTAAAACTGAAACAGCTCTCGTCTGTTGCATTCCCCGCCAAAAAAAAACCCAAAACATCTCTATGTTGAAAGACAGGCATTGAATTTTAATGCTTGTGGAAATCCCCCAAAGGACAAAAAATGTCATTGTCTACAGCCTGGATAATTATCTTTGTATTGATATGTAAGTGTTGTGAGCAAGTATAATCACATGCTCGATCTTTAAAGATCTGAATCATGCTTACTACCCTAGGCATAAAAAAAAAAGTCAAAACTTGTGATGCATTAGCCCCAGTCTATGGAATAAAAGATTTTATGAATAGAGGGCTAGAGAATAAGGTGCACCTTACACACAGGCCAGTGACTACACAACAAATATTTATTTTGCAGAAGTATCAGAAATTATATGTATTGTTTTGCTTCATAAGAAGCCATCAAAATGTGCTCTGAGTCTGCATTAGGTGTACAGGTTGAAGTGAAACAGACAAGTAGCAACACTTAGCTCTTTAGGCCATCAGTAATTTTACTGAATGGAAACAGTACTTTCTCAGGAGGAGAGTAATGAAAATGGTACCAAAATGGCATGTATTGCAAGACCTGCAAAATAAGGACTTCCTTAAACAGTATTTGAAATATAGTGATATATCTTCACCTTTAATTCCATGTTTGACCAGTTGATACAATTCCTAGAAATCCGAGATTTATTTCTCCTTTTATTATAAGCTGATAACATGATCTTCGTTCTTCCTCTTCCCAGATTTACATAGTTGTTATTACTACCAGGGCATCAGCATTCTGCTGCTTCAGTAATCTTAGATCTTGCTTATAATTACGAAGAAAAAGTGGTAAAATAAAGAATAGCTGCCAAATTCCAACAGAAACAACATTCACATGAAAATACTTTACCTGAAAAGAAGAGAGAGTTTATGTCATATTAGGGAATCTCATTTCATTTGCATGGTTTTGTTCAGTATATATTATTTAGAGTTTTTGGAGACTACTTGTTGTATTAGGAAAGCATTAACTGGAATAGCGTGTTATATGGTTTATTCTACAGGAGATGTTTAATCCCTGGAGATTCCAGTCATGCCTAGGCCCAGTATGCTGCCATCTCTTTTAAAAATTTGAAGTAAGCAACCAACCACTTAAAAAAAACCAAACCAAAACAAACAAAAAACCCCGCTTAAATTAGTTTTACTCTGAAATGTATATCATTTATTCCTAACAAAATGTGTGTACATCCACCTATATACATATGTAGAGCACACCCATGTAGTTGCCTGTACATATGCGCAGAAACACATGCATTAATAGATCATGAAACGATTGCACTCAAGTAAAGACTGTATATAAATTATGTTTTGGTAGCAGACACTCTTGTTTTGTCAGATTTGTGGAACTGCTGGTTAGGTATAAGGGAAGCATGTATCACTTGGGTTAGTGATACCGTCATTATTTATAACAAACATACACCCCTACCTTTGTGGTCTTTTGACATATGTTACTTGAAAGATTGAACTCCCAGAGAAGAGATTCCTCAGTAAAAGTATTTCCTTAACACTGTTAAAAGTCTCTCCCTCTAAATCTTAACCTTATGGAATTCTCAGAGCTTGGTATAGTGTTGAATTTATAATCTCTTACTAATGATGAGGAAATTAAAAATTAATGTTTACCTATTTTAGAGCATTGTTGTGTATTTTGCAATGTAAAAGTCTAATGCTCCTCTGGAAAGTTTTATTAATAGATCTTCCCAGAGTGGAGGAGCATTTTGCTGGAAGTAAAATGTATGTGTAAATCATATGGTTTATAAGCTATGCTTCATTTTTTGTTTTTCCCCCCAGCCAGTCTTATCTCCTCTGGGCCCCCGCATTTCTGTGTCACTAAATTCTTAACTTTCAGTTTTCTGTATACAGTGCTGTCATGATCCTGGTGAGGATTCAGTGGAAGTATCTAATGAAACTTGCCTGTCAAATTTGCATTTAAGTCTTACTTCTGTGCAGTGAAGGAGTAGAACCGTGCTTCATAAAGGGAGTTATATTTAAGCGTCTGACCCTCTTGAGGAGCTGACAGAAAACTTCTAGCAGAAGGTATCAATGTGTGAATGCTGATGTTAACTTACAGCAACTGCAGAATATAGATGCAGAACTGAGAGAAACTGAGACACTGGCTTAGGTGGTGCTATGGTGAAGATCTTGGTATGAATGTGTCTCTTCATTACTAATTCAAGGAACGATAAGTGTTTCCATTGTCTTACTAGAATATAAATGGCGAGGAAGAGTTTGATAAGATACAATAAAATAGTCTGTAGAACCTAATGTCTTTTCTAAATCTATTAAACATATCTAGGATGATAAACATTACATGCTTATCAAGGGATTTATTTTTATCTCTTTGGATCACTTTATGCAACTCATAGATAGCATTTCAGACTCGAAAAAAGAATTACACGGTGCTTGTCTCCTGGAGGACCAAATACATTAAATGCTCTTGAAAGCATACGTAGCATGCTCCTGAGACTTGCATTTTGTCCTTCAACTGGATTGCCTTCCTGAAGTCAGGTAACAGGGCCAACATTGTGATGTTTCACTTTAGTTTTGTGTTCACTATGGCTGAAGATACCCTGCAAATCCTTTCAAGTAGAGAAAAAAGAAGCTTCATTTTGCAGTGGGTTTAGTTTTGGTGGCTTGAGTACCAGAATCCACTCGGTTTCTTATTTTTTTTGAACATTATTTCAAAATATTTCTTTTACTAGAGGATAATTTTGTTGCCGTACTGAAATAACTAGAGAAAGGACACATTTGATTGATGTTATCATCCTTTTTACTCAATGGCAGAGGAGTTGGAACAAGATGATCTTTAAGGTCCCTTCCAACTCAAACTATTCTATGAATGTTTGTGCTCTCTTTTATAAGCTTTTGCCAGTACTGAGGGGCATGAAGTGCCAGGGTTACTCAGAGCTCCTCATTAGAGCAGGTTAGCACAGGCGAGCGTCTTGTTCGGGGCCACCTGTGTAGATGTACACCCCACTTCTTTCCACTTGCCTTAAAAATTGATCTGATGTTTTTCCTGCTCAGCTGTATTTTGGGTTGGATGCTCAGGGTGAAGGAGCCAAAGTGCCGAGATTATGACTTATATAGTTGATTAGATGGAAGCCACAAATAAGATTTTTCTAAAGAGTAGTCTGAAGGATGTCTGCCTTTCAGCAGGAGTCAATTCAGTTATGAGGATGTATCAAATTAAACTTGAATGCAGGTGAATCTGTTGAACTGAGTTGTTTCCTCTGCTTCTTTACTAGCCTGAATAAAATATCTCTGTGTGTGAGAATGAATCATTGCCCTGGTGCTTGTTCCCCCAGGGGACAGGGTTTGGCTTGTCCATACCTTATGACCACCCAAAATAAACTGGCCTAAAAAGTTAAAATTCAGACTGTTAATGCTCTGAGACACTGGAAATGCGACTTTTCCATAGATGCATCATATTCCTGTTCTATTCAGATTTCTTCATCTGATAGCAGTCCTATTCCCTTAGCTGACCTGAGAGAGGTGTTACAGTAACCTTTCCAATTTGTGAGAAGAGGGTTAGTGGTAAAATATTTAACCTGTTCTTGTGCGAAAAAAACCCCAAACCAACAACCAACCAACAAACCCAACAATCAAAAAAACTTGTGTGATTTAGCCCCCTGTTTGATGAACTTCCTGTGACTTTTGGAGGCAGAGTTACAGCTGTCAAATTTGATTTGGCTAAACCAAATTTGGCTTTGTCTCCTAAAACTTCTTAAAATAGATGATAGCAAAGACTAAATTTGTGGGAAAAACAGATTTTATGATAGCTCTAATTTAGGAATGCAGAAGGTCAAGGTAATTGAATTGAAAAATTCAGAGGCATTTCAGTTTGCATTTCACATAAGAAACTCCTGTTTATTTTATATATTATGATTAACTTTGCTGGCATATTTGTTCATTTTGGATGGTAGGAAAAACTCTAAGGCACTTCGGTGTTTTGAAATGAATCACTATAAATTTTGTTTACTAAGACCATGAACGATTAGATACATAGTTAAAAAGAGAAGCCTCAGCTTTTTTCAGGAATTTATAAGCATTGGAAAGACTTTTTTTTTTCCTTTAGTTTCTAAAGAATATTTTGCTAAAATTCCTAAAGAAAAGCCACAAATCTCTTAGAGATTTACTGGTAGTTATCGCAAGAACAATAAATGTCTGCTTATATCATGATTGCCCTTTTATTTGATGTTGAGTGCCTATTGGCAAAGACCCCAGATACTGACTGAGGCTCTACATGTGAAGCCAAATAATTACTCCTGATAGGGATAATATATCAGCACTGGGACACTGATAGTGGTAATTCGCCATGTCATTTAGATAGTAGATAACAGCACTACAGCAACTGATAAATTATTAGCTTAAGTCGTGAAATGAGGCATATGTGTGTTTTCCTAGTTAGGTGTGTGAGAATTACAGTTAATTTTTATTTATACAAGCCTCTAATTTAGACAATGATTTTAGGTAATGGATTTAGTGAGTCAGGAAGAGAAGAATGTTTTTTCAGCTCTCTGCTAAAGATACCCTTCATTTTCCTTCAGTATTTCAGAGCATGTGGAGAGAAGAGGAAAGCTCTACAGGTTTTACAGAGATGTCCCTGAGTAAGACAGGCGTATGTATACCCCCTTGTCAGTCTGCAGTGAGTTTCCAGACATCCTCATATTAATAGGATGCTCTCTCTTCTTATGCTTCTTCCAAACCTGAGTCAGAGGGGAGGTGGAAGGAAATGTCTGTCTTCCTGCTTTCACTAAGGTTTTGGACACATGGAAATACCCAAGGAACGGGATTAAAGCTCTACCCCTCTGTAAATCCTCCTCATTCCCCTGTAAATCTGTGTCTGGTTACTCTTCGTGAGGATATAGTAAACCATTATCTGTCTTAATCCAATCTCTTATCTGTTAGAGATCAAGGCGTGCCTCAGGATGCTAGCTGACATCTGTCTGTGATGGAGGTCTTGCAGCCAGCTCTGGAGCAGCTGGGCTGTGCAGCTGTCAAGCGATAGTGCCTCCACTCTATTTAATATGGCAATTTCTGTCTTCCTCAGTTTTGGTTTTGCCTTCCATTGTGAACTGGTTTTGACTTAATTCTGAAATGATGAGGAAAATTATGTATAAAATATTCATCATGCATTCTTTAATGCAGCCAGATGTACTTCCTTAATGAAAGCAATGAGCCAGAGGTAATGAATTTATTAACAAGATAGAAAATTGATCCTTTGCTGCCCAAATGAAGTACTTGCATACACTTGGAGCATGGAAACTGAGTATTTTGTATGCCTTTTGCTCCCTGTTAAATGATTTGTTGATAGTCACTGATTTTTGCTATGTATTTGAATGAGTTTATATAAGGAGAGTGGTAAAAGGTGCATGATAAAACTTGAAATTAAGCCAGGTATGGATGTTCTTAAGAGGGGTATTACCTTCATACCGTTTTTTTAATATATATTTTCGTCTCCTAAACTGTGGCTGGGTTGGGCTTTAGCAACCGAGTCTGAAAGTCTGTCTGTGTTTGATGAAAAACAGAATATCCTGTAAGAGACGTAGAAAAATTGCAATGAAAGAAGCAACGTGGAAGAAAAAGCAGATTCAAACAATTCTTTCAGCTACCCACACTTTCACAACAAGGCTTCAGGAGGGAAAGACAGAGGTTTTGGAATTAATGCGGTTTTGTTCAGAGCTTGGAAAAAAACCTATAGGTCATATTATAAGGGCTGTGTAGATAGATGCTCATGGTGCCAGCAGTGATGCTCTTACCCATGCTCACTAGTGCCTTCCTCCCTCCTAAAGTTACTGGGACTGCTTAAACAGTGCAGCGCTCTTCAATGCATTTATGAGTATTAAAGTCATACTTCTGGCTGCAGAGGTAGTTTTTGGCAGAAGCACTGCTTTTTTGAATATTTAGGGGAGAGAAGTGTAAAAATGGTGTGCTCAGTCCAAGCCACCCAAAAGTAACTACAGCTGACGCAGAGAGGAGCAGTCAGACTAGACTGTATAATCACTTCTTACACATCTTTTTGGCTGCTGGAAATGTGATCAGTCACCATAAATCCCGTTTTATATAAAGTTAATAAGTAGAACTCATTACAGCTTTTTGGCTGTTTATGTTTCGCTTCTGGCTATTGATACATGATAAGGCAACGTTGATCTTGTCTCTCTGGCAGCCAGTAGAAGAAAACTGCACATGGGCATCCAGAGGCTGCAGAGAAAGCACAGAAATACACACACTGGAAAAGGTGGAGAGGTCAAGTTTAGCATTCAAACCCTGCTCTTGACTGACTTAAAATATTACCCTTCAGCTGCAAAAGGCTGGATTTCAGCAGCAGATTTGACCAGACGGACCACACAATGAAGTCATCAGTGCTGAGACCCACCAGCTTGAAAAAACAACAACCCCTGGTGTTAAGACAAATGCTTTGAAGAGTGGCTGATATTAATCAGGTGGTGCTACTGGTTTGGAGTTCATTAGTCATTCTGTATGAATAAAAATGCTGATAAAGGACATCATAACATTACAGAGCCAAGGCAGTTTTGTAACACAAGAAGCCATAGATCTGAATCCTACTTAGGGGGAATTGGTCAGGGTCCATTTCAAAATTCCTTAAGCCACATTTGTTTCTGGACTAACTCCTTTGAAGTCACTGGGGTTACACAAGGAATTGATTTGGCCCTTTGGCTCTGTACGTTAGCAGAGATCTGAATAGTGATCCTGCTCGCCGTGTCAGAGGTTTATCGTTTCAGTGTGGTTTCCTCAGAGGGAACTCCCAAGACAGCCCATTGCGTTCCCACTGGGGGCAGCCATTGTCTTCCCCACCCTCTCTTCCCATCTGTTTCTTAATTGCTGTGTTAACAGCTGAACAATTTTATTTGTTAACTGTCATGTACTGTGAAAATATCTCCCTTTTCGTTTTGAATGTTTGCCTACAACTATATTTGGTAATCTGAATCAAATTTCTAACATGTCAAAGCTGGGCATGGCCTTGGCTCACTGAGAGAAGTTAAAATTCAGTGTGCCTGGCTGTGCTTGGACTGGAACGTGGGGTTGGATCCAGAATTGCTTCAGTCTGATGAAGTGCAGTGTCTGTTTCTGTCCTCCTCACAGCAAGCAGTGTTTGTCCAGCCGCGTGGTGAACTGGACCAGGGAACCAAGTGATTGAAGATTAACCTGGAAAATCCATGTTCAGCTAAATCCATTAGCTGCCCCTCAGCAGAAGAGGATGTGGTAGCAGAAACAGAGGGCTGAGACCTGGCCGGTGGTGTGGGCATGGCCTCCGATGCCCTCGGTGGTTCTTTTGACCATTGAAATAAGGGGGAGTATATTGGGTTTGTGTGGCAAGGTTTTGGTAGCAGGGTGGCTACAGGGGTGGCTTCTGTGAGAAGCTGACAGAAGCCTCTCCCATGTCCGATAGAGCCAATGCCAGCTGGCTCCAAGGCGGACCTGCTACTGGCCAAGGCTGAGCCTGTCAGCAATGGTGGTAGCACCTCTGGGATAACGTATTTAAGAAGGGGAAAAAAAATTGCTGTGCAACAACAGCAGCCAGGAGAGAAGAGCGAGAATATGTGAGAGCAACAGCTCCGCAGACACCGTCAGTGAAGAAGGAAGGGGAGGAGGTGCCAGAGCAGAGATTTCCCTGCAGCCTGTGGTGAAGACCATGGTGAGGCAGGCTGTCCCACTGCAGCACATGGAGGTTAACAGTGGAGCAGATATCCACCTGCAGCCCATGAAGGACCCCATGCTGGAGCACATGCATGCACCCAAAGGAGGCTGTGACCCTATGGGAAGCCCACGCTGCCGCAGGCTCCTGGCAGGACCTGTGGCCCTGTGGAGTCAGGAGCCCAGGCTGGAGCAGGTTTGCTGGCACGACTTGTGACCCCCGCAGGGGACCCACACTGGCTCAGTCTGTTCCTGAAGGACTGCCCCCTGTGGAAAGGCTCCACGTTGGAGCAGTTCATGAAGAACTGCAGCCCATGGGAAGGACTGACATTGGAGAAGTTCGTCGGGGACTGTCTCCCATGGGAGGGACCCCATGCTGGAGTAGGGGAAGAGTGTGAGGAGTCCTTCCCCTGAGGAGGAAGGAGCGACACAGATAACGTGTGATGAACTGACCACAACCCCCATTCCCCATCCCCCTGCACTGCTCAGGGGAGGAGGCAGAGAAATGTGGAGTGAAGTTGAGCCCAAGAAGATGGGAGGGGTGGGGGGAAGGTGTTTTAAGATTTGGTTTTTATTACTCATTACCCTACTCTGATTTGATTGGTAATAAATTAAATTAATTTCCCCAAGTCGAGTCTGTTTTGCCCATGATGGTAATTGGTGAGTGATCTCTTCCTGCCCTTATCTTGACCCACGAGCCTTTTGTTATATTTTGTCTCCCCTGTCCAGCTGAGGAGGGGAGTGATAGGGTGGCTTTGTTGGGCACTTGGCATCCAGCCAGAGTCAACCCACTGCACAGAGGAATCTCCAGCCACTTCCAGCTACCTGTGTTTTTTGCTTTTGGGTGGCTGCTGAGTTTTGTATGTCCCTCGTCTCTGTCAGTGGCTGTTAGGAGGGGTGACAGGAGGAGAAGTGCCTGGCAAGCTAATGGTAGGGCAGAGGAGCTGCTAGCAGCTGATGGTGGTAGTCCTGGCAAAGCCAGAGGTGCTCAGGGAGCTCGTCTGGTGAAGCTGTGGGATCTGAAGGGAAAGACCATCTTCAGGGATTCCTGTTTTGCCTGTGGGTGATAACATCTAAGTCCCACTTCAGGGATCCGTATCCATTAAGCAGCACTCTAATGACCTGTACAGGTGTTAATGGATGTCCAGAGTATATGTTTGTGCCCGCCGTGCACAGTGCTGAGCCCAGGCTAGGCTCTCCAGCTGCACAAACGTACCCGAGTGAGCGTGTCCTCAGAAGCATTAACAGAGCGCTTGCGTCTAGCATGCTTCTTCCTGGGAGATGGGTCAGATGTCTATGATGAGCATGTTTCATCAGTCATTTGAGGGATTTTTATGTATGTGATGAAAAGCAATGTAAACTGGAAAGAGAACAGTACTGGTGTCTAGCATTTCTATTCAAATCCTCCTAGAGGTTCAAAACATGCAAAATATGTAACAGCGTAATTTTTCCCTCACTGAATGTTGCATACAACCAGGGGGAAAAAAGTTTTACGTAGGTATATTTTAGGAAATGAGAACAAGCATTTATGAATACTGGAGCAAATAATTTTTCACCTTTTCCTCTCCATCTCTCTCCCTTTCCCTTTTCCTCCTGTTTTGGGGAGAAGGTTGTCACTCAGTTGCCAAGTTGATGACATCCATCTGCTGAGGGGCTGCTTTTGTAGAACCAGACCCAAAGTCTGGTCTGTAAATTACTCTCATATTTAACATGACCAGCTGGGGTGGGGGGGTGTTGTCTAAGAGTAAGATAATATGATACTTCGAGGAGCTGAAATACCCACTGTGATGCAAGTTAAAAGTTGTTTGGTTTTTTTTTTTCCCCATAGAAGAACATATTAAAATATCACAGACCAATACCTAAATATTATTTCTCAAAATATATTTTGTTGTTTTATACTTGCTTCTGTCAAAGGATACTTTGGATTACAGTCCTGATGCTATCTGAGGCTTCCCCTGAGAAGTCTGTTTTTCCCATGAAGGAAATATACACCGGCTCTGACTCTTATCAGCCACAGATCTTCCAGGATGGTGAGCAATGGAATAGTTCTCCAACTATGGACAGAAGATGCTTGAGAATGTAACTTCTCCTCTAACAAACAAGCAAACAACAAAAGAGCATAGTAACACAGGGAATTATGAGATGAAAGTTCACTCTGTAATTGAGAATTAATAGTAAAAATCTTAATTAAATTATTTCAGTTATGTTTGATTTCAATCTGGTTTTCACCAGACTGTGTCAAGTGGATACTGGCTTTGCAATTTTGCTTTTATATTTTTTTTTTGTGGTATTACAATGTATCATTCAAATAAAATGGGTAAGGTGGTGAAAAGGATATGAAGCTGAAAAAGTGAAGTTTGTCAGGCCTTCCTGGAACAAAATGACATAATCCATTCCAGTTGTTGAATCAACAGATCACTGTTTTCCATTTCTTTTTTCCTCCAAAATAAATTGTTTGGGCTTGGTCATGAAATTAATTGATGTACATATCTTGATAGGAGTGAGACATGCTTTCACCTATACGCTATAGCACCATGCAAGTAAAAAATGCAACGTGTTTTGTGACTGTTGAAAGGACAAGGCATCATGATTAGGAGATGATTAGTTGGAGGTCACTCACTGGGTCGATGGCTTTCCCACTAACAGAGTGAATTTCCTCGTGATGACACAAAATTGGGAAGAGCTGTTGACACCCCCAAGGGCAGAGAGGCCCTCCAGAGAGACCTAGATAAATTAGAAAGGTGGGCAATCACCAATCACGTGAAGTTTAACAAGGGAAAGTGCCAGATTTTGCACCTGGGACATGGCAACCCTGGATATACATACAGACTGGGGAATGAGAGGCTAGAGAGCAGCCCCATGGAAAGGGATCTGTAGGTTCTGGTTGACGGCAAGTTGAACATGGGCCAACAGTATGCCCTGGCAGCCAAGAGGGCCAACCATGTCCTGGGGTGCATCAAGCATAGTATTACTAGCCAGTCGAGGGAGGTGATTGTCCCTTTCTGCTCTGCACTGATGCGGCCTCACCTTGAGTACTGTGTGCAGTTTTGGGCGCCACAGTGTAAAAAGGATATGAAAATACTAGAGAGTGTCCAGAAGAGAGGCACAAAGATGGTGAAGGGTTTAGAGAAGAAGCCGTATGAGGAGCAGCTGAAGTCACTGGGTCTGTTCAGTCTGGAGAAGAGGAGACTGGGGGGGAGACCGCATTGTGCTCTTCAACTTCCTTACAAGGGGAAGCGGAGGAGTAGGTGTTGACCTCTTCACCCTGGTGACCAGTGACAGAACTCGAGGGAATGGCAGGAAGATATGCCAGGGGAGGTTTAGGTTGGATATTAGGGAAAGGTTCTTCATCCAGAGGGTGGTGGAGCACTGGAACAGGCTCCCCAGGGAAGCAGTCATGGTACCAAGCCTGACAGCATTCAAGAAGCATTTGGGCAATGCCCTCAGACACATGGTGTGAATTCTGGGGTTGTCCTATGCAGGGACAGGAGTTGGACTCGATGATCCTTGTGGGTCCTTTCCAGCTCAGGACATTCTATGATTCTATGAACCTGCTTCTCAACATTTGAGACCACAATGGAAGAAGCTTGCTACTTGGTGTCCTGTACGACACCAGCTGGCACACTGATGGCTGTCTTCTCTGCGGGAGAGCCCCTGTCCCACACCTGGAAATGGTGCCTTTCCAGCTTAGTGTCTTAAAACTATGGTTTTATTAATACACCTGTGTCCTAGATTTTCATCGTTTGATCTCCAACTTCATAGCATATGTGGTATTCTTGATACAGCGATGAAGAGAATTTTTGATCACACTGAAGGATTTTGATAAACTGAAGCCATTACTGCTCAGTCATTTCTTTCAGCATTTCTGCTGCGTTGCAGAAGATAGCAGGTATTTGACTCTTCCAAGCTTTCGAGTTCAGAAAATGTGTTCTTTGAAATAAAGCACACTTCTAGGTTGTCTAAATAGTACAGCAGATGTTACTGGAAATAACATGACATAGATTGTTCTACCAGTCTGTATCTAAGTGAGAAGAAAGATATGATTAAAACCCCCTGTTAATCTTCATGTGGTGCTATTTTGTGCTTCTGCAAATGTCAGATCATTTAAATTATTCTCTCTTTTTGTACAGCAAATATTTTAGATCTGAATCTGAAATAGATTTATGCAGGTGCTTAATTTTAAACACAAAATGAGATTACGCATGTACATGAAGTTCACTATGTGAGTAGATCATGGAGCTTTGTGTAGGGTTAAGGTAAGCTCCTGCGATCTTCTGTGTGCAAGGGATCTCTTGTGTTTCCTCTGAAGTCATCTCTACAGAGTGGTCTCATATACGGGACCCGAATCCTTCACCTGCCAGCCTGATAAATCTTTCCTTAATGCAGACATGTTAAAAGGACAGTGCCAATCTGAAAGTTGTGAGAACGAGCACAAAGACAAGGTTAACCCTCATTTCTGGAGTCAGCTGAGCTCTGTCTCTTTTGTTTTTTAATGTTTGAGTGAATCCCAATGAAAATCAGTGCATTTGCATCTTCCTTCTGTGGCCAGTTTAGTAGCTGACAAAGCTCCTGTCCTCCTCTGCCTGGCTTCTGTGCTCCCAGGGGAGGCTGAGCTCTCCTGGGGGCTCTGGGCGGTTGTGCCACCAGACCTCGCTTTGGGCTGCAGTTTTTTATGCTCACCTGGGCCTTGTTGGTGGCGGCAGCAGCACTTGCAAGGCTGTAGGGCTGCAAAAATGACAGGACACATTTGTCTGGACTGTGTGAAACCTCTACAGTTTTGTTCTGCTTTTGGCTTTCCTGTGGTTTGATCCTGTGCGGTTCCACATTCAGTGTTGTGGACATTTTGCTGAACCCCTCTCGAGCAATCAAGTGAATTTCAAGAGGTGCACTGGGACTTTGAAGGGATGACAGTCAAATTTTAATTTAGAATATTTGGGTTGCAAGTCGTCCCTGATCCCATTGCTGCTGTTTAGCTTAGTATGTTCTTACTTCCAACAGAACTATAGATGTTTTTGCTGACCTTGGAAAAAAATGCAGAAATGATACAAGAAATGGTGGTTATGGAAGCATATACGCAAAATCCTTTCTTAGGTAGAAAATACACAAAATAAGCTGGATCAAGTAGGGAGAAGTTGTGGAAAAATAGCTTTTATTTATAGTATAATCTTTTGAAGGTTCTTACTACCTGGAAGGTAGAGAAACATTTCAGTAAGAAATGAGAACATGTTTATGTAGGTTTTACCCAATGACCCTTGGCGTATGTGACAGGGAAATACACATATTACAGAATCACAGAATCACAGAATCACAGAATGGTTTGGGTTGGAAGGGACCTTAAAGATCATCTAGTTCCAACCCCCCTGCCATGGGCAGTTTGGTGTCGTCACACCATGCTGAAAGAGAGGACTGTGGCCTGCTGTGGTCTAACGTAGCGAATTTCCATTGGTCTTTAAAGACCTAAATGAACTTGGGTTTTCAGAAGTAAGCGACATCTGAAGCAAAGTTGGGACCTGGAGTTTCATGGACTCTTACAGAGTTGGCAAGAAATCCTCTGGCAGGCTTGTTTGCTGTATTTCTGAGGAATTTATAGACAGTAATTGAGTACGGTAGTGTACTTTTTTTAATTAAATGCTTTGTCTGGGGAGGTACAGAGAATATTTTAAAAGTAGAGGACAACCACTAAAAGATATGATAAAATGCCCGACGATTAGGGTTTTTCAGGATGACAGTTCAGTTGTCATGGTTGACAAGCCGTTCCTTGCAGTGCTGGCTCTCAGAGCTTGTTCTTCCAGTACTGCTCAAAGCCTGGACTAAATGGACCCCTTCTCAAAGGAGCTGAGCTGGCTGTCGGTCAATGACTGCTGCCCACTGGATGCTGATCACTTGGAAACGCAGCCAGCATTGTCTGCGCCAGTACTTGCAGAGGTTTCAGCATGTCTCAGGGTCAAACATTTATGTGTGCCAAGCTGCGGGCTCTGCAGTCTTTGCTTTCCAGGTGGGAGCTGGTGTCCACCCATTCATACGTAAATTACGCAGACAGCAGCATTCCTTACATTGTATGAGGCATTAGTGCGCTCTCCCTTACTGCTTCGGGATAAATACATACCCCGGATTCAAGTTGCAGCAGGCATTAAAAAATGAAATAAAATCCCTGAAATAGTATTTATTAAGCGCATTTGCACATTGTCTTTTGAAGAGTGTACGGAGGTTGAGTTAAAGGCTCGTGTCCTCTGGTTTTTGTTTATAAGAAAAACCACTTTGGTTCACCTTTAAAGGGTAGTGAAAATGAGTCTCCTATTGCTGTCTGTGATTTTAGTGTTCCTAGCACAGTTTGTCAAGCTTTGGGTGGAAGTTATGCTAAGTTTCTGCTTATTTTATTCTGCATGCATGCTCTGCAGAATACTTTATATTTTGTTAGACAAATGACAGAAGGAATTTAAATATAAAATAAAACTGCATAAATCAATATAACTTTTACTAGAGCAGCATAGTGGTGAAAAGAAAATCATTGTTATTACCTAAGGTAGATGGGCATGGACGTGTTAATTTAGTAGAACTGATGTATGCAAATCTATGGGTATTGGACTGAGACTCAGTGGACCTGGATTAACATTTATGAAATGCTTTCCTCACTGGGTCTCATTTCAGATTGTACAGGGACAGTGTTTTTCCCTGCTGCTTTCCTTCCTGAGTAACAATTATTATTATTTTTAGCAAGTCAGAATTTGTACTTCTTGAGAAAACAAAAGCAATTAAGGCAGTAACAGCTGAATTAGCAAATGAGCACTTAATTATCCATAGAAGCCAAAGCTGGAGAAGCCCAGGGGGATGCAGCCCGTGTGCGTTCCCTGCCAGGGCAACATGTCAGAAACTCCATTATCAGAACTGCAAGGTTAAATCCAGTTTTCAAAATCTAATCTTATCTTATTTATTTATGGCATCTTGATGGAAAAGCCTCTTGAAATGTGGAGTACTCCATTTTTCTTAAATAGCGCTTCGTTCATGAAGTGTTTAAAAATTTATTTAGTGGAGCATTTTGTTTGAATTCTGCTCTCTTGCCTTATATGGCTCTTTTGCAACTATGTGCTAGGTTGAAATCTTAGACTATGCTTTGGTTGTAACCAAAAAGGAATTGTTTCTTATCTTTTCTGGACCTGACATTCTGTTCTGTAGCTTTTGGAGAAGCTATTTATCTTCTTTCTGCGCTCTTTTTATTTTTCCTCCACACTTGCACAGTGGCTTTTCCTGGACCCAGTCTCATGTTCAGCTACCAACACAATCCCTGCCCTCCGGTGAGAGCTGTGTGAGGCCAAACAGGGTGCTGAACCATACATGCTCTTTATTTCTTTGTTTTTGTAGGGTTTTACAGTAATTTTCTTACTGTAAAACTATAAACGTTTTTCTCATAAATTATTTTTATATATTTTAATAAGTGTTTTGACTGTTCTGACTTAAACCAAAACTTTGGGGATGAAGGTGAGAGAAGTCTTTTAGGAGGGTAGGAGTTTCAAAACTATGCTGTGTAATATATTAATATGTTATAGTATGCTATAGCACAGTATAACTCCTACAGTTGCCAAAGCCTAATGCCAATATATAGTCAATGGCATTGTAACCCTTCTAACAATTAAAAACCAGGAGAGAACATGCTGAAGTAATCAGCCAATTTTGCGACATTGCACACTGGAATGACCAGTTTTTGTCTTCGAGTATGACATTTGATGAAATTATCATCCCTGAATAATCCTAGCTGGGTTGTTTAGGTCTTATTTTGGTAATTTACATACATAGTCTAATCAGAGAACACATTTAAGATGCAACTAAAGCAACTAGATCTCATTAGTTTTTTATAAAGTTTTTTTTTCAAGTTGCTGTTATTGTTATATTTATCTACCGAAAGGGAGAATCTCAGGAGATTAATTTTATGTCATTGCGAGATAAAATCTTGCGCAGCTTTAGCTTACCTGAATTGGAAGGAAGACACTGCCACCCCACCCAAGGTCTAAATTCAGAAAAAAGGGAGTTTTTTCAAATTCTAAGTACAGCTTATCCCTCATAAAGAAAATATGTTTGTTCCTGTATTATATTGCATGATTTTTTTTTCTTTTATTTCCCTCCCCTCCCCTCTAGAAATAGTAATTCCTCCTAGGGATTGTTGCCGTAGTAATTTTGAAGTCACTTCGTTCAAGGTGGCTTTTGCCCCTGCCAAAACCTTCTGACAAAAATCAGTCTCCTGAATTGTACTCCTTCTAAAGCCCTTATACATGTTGTGAATATGTATCCATCTTCTTCCAAGCTGTTTTTGTAGTATGCAAAACAAAAAACTCCCACTGTTTGATCTAAAAACAAAGATTAGAAAGACAGAAATAATCCCGATGTGCTCTGGGGTGTTCCCATCTCAGTTGCCTTCACCCCTCCCCATGCAGCAAGGGAAAGACCTTCCCACCTGTGTCCGCTTCCATGTGGAGGGTGTAATGCAGCCTGGGGACACCACCACGCACACCGCAAAGAAATCCATGGGCTGAGCAGCCGATCCAGTGCTGCCAGCTGCACCTAAACCTCTTTTCTGATTTTAGGAACGGGAACTGGTGCTTTTGCTCTTACTTCGCCCTTTGTCAGTTACACACGTTCACGTTGTAAGCTCATGGGGGATCCATGCTAGGATCTATATGGTGCCTGTCACTGGGAGGGAAATAGGATAGGAGTGCGTACGAACCCAGGCTCAGTGGCTCAGGTTCATCTCCAGTCTGCTCCGCAGCGAGGCGACCCATCAGATGGACGCCAGTGTGGGGTCAGAAATCGAGTCATCCAACGTGCCAGCTTCTCCTGGCCCTGCCTCCTGTAGCACGTCACTACATCCATCTGCGGCTGCTTTCATTCGGCTTTGGTTTTGTCTCAAGAGGGAAGGTGATGCTTACAAGAAAGGCTATCTAGAACTAGGATGGATAAAAGCCTCTCAGCTCCCTTCACGTATCTGGCTGCAAAAAAGATTTTGGCCACTGAAATCTGAAGTATCTCTGAGCTTTCTGAAAACAAATGTGTTTTATAGGCATTACAGACCCCCTTCATCCAGCAAATGCTCATGCTGAGAGTTTTCACAGAGATGCAGAAGCTGACATGTTGGCCTTAATTAACTGGATCCAGACTATGGTCTTCACGTCACTTGGTCTTATTAAACATTTATGTGCATGTGAAAATTCCCCATACTAATTCCTTATTCTAACCAGCGTCTAAATATTTCAGACATAATGAGTAATAAATGAGGCTGAGGAACCAGTACTGACTAACGAGATAAGGGTTAGATTGCCAGTGCTTGGTGATGAGTGAATTATGATTCACAGGGTGGTGAGACTGGCTTGCTGATGCAACATGAAATTTCTGCTAAATGAAGAAAAATCTTTTTTTAAATCTTGTTAATAGATAATCAGTAACCAAAAAGCTTTTGTGTGTAAAGGCTTTCTCTTATTATCATGCTGCAAAACAAGACCTGTGTAAACCTCTGTATTTGACCAGTAGCAGTTTGGAGAAGAACAGCTCACTCAACAGAACAGAGAATGAGTAAAAATGATGCGGGTTCACTGGAAACAGTTGAGTAATTTGGTCTGGCTGAGCTGGTAGGCTGGCACTGTATTATCAGAATATTATGGAGAAGAGAAATAATTTGTAGGTATGTTCACTTCCCTATTTTTTCCCCCTCATGTAATAGAAAAACACCAGTTATTACAGAAACATTGCAGTGTAATACATGTCCATCTAGTACACATCTCACTGTAACAAATGACATGTTGCAGGCACTCTCTGTGTACAGACACAGAAGTAAATTATAATGATTTTCAAATCTAAATTCCGTTTGCAAAGTTGAATTCAATTAAGAGGCAAATTTGGTAAAGACTGAACAAAAATAATACATAATGCATATCTGTATACAGTAAGCAAATGACTGTAAAACCCCACAAAAACAAAGAAACAAACAGCCCGTACCGTTCAGCACCCTGTTCAGCCTCACGCAGCTCTCACTGCGGTGGGCAGGTTGTGGTGCTCTGCCAAGGAGTCGCCCAGAAAAGCTTAGAGGCTTTTCTGTATCTAGGTTGCTTTCTGTATGCTGAGGTGGGGGTGAGGGAGAAATAAAACCATCCTTTGGAGGAAGACTTGTGAAATTCTGAGCAAAATGGGAGTGTAATTTTGTGGTGCCTTTGTTTACACTTGCGTGATTGTAGGTGTGAATGTAGTGGCCAAAGCGCTCTGTGCTGAACCGAGCAGTAACAGTCTTGAGTGCAATCTTCTCCATGGTGAAGTCTGTGTGCAGAGTTGGGTCCAGAGGCTAACATCAACCACCATGACATTTTCTCTCTCTCCACACCTTTTTTTTCCTTTTTTTTTTTTATTCTTCGCTGTAGCAAGCAGAAACTTCTTGCAAGATAAATGAACTGTGATGGCAAAGGGAAGCTGAATGCTTTCCAGGATTTAAAGAAGAGGTGTAGTATTTCAGATTTAAAGAACACTTTCTGAGAAGGAAAAAAGTGTGTGTTGTGAAAGGTTGTTGACTGAAATACTTCACATGTGTTGCTGCTATATTGCCTAAAATCAGAGTGGAAGGCTTTTGTTCAATTTGCAGAAGAAATCAGCAGTGTTTTAATGTGGAGCTCTGCAGAGGCACGAAGTTTGCGGTATCTAGCCTAGAGGGCTAGGTCGACAGAGGTTATTTGAAGGATGGAAACAACTAGATCACTTAAAAATGTTTGTTTGCTAGCTTTATAATACCGAGTGACAGGACGGAAAAATCCCATTGGCCTTCATTTAGAAAGCAGCACTGAGTTCTGCCCACTCTCTGGTGATGGTGGTTGTAAAATCGGTGCCCTTGGAAGCGAAGCCCTTGCTGTCCTTGGGATTTTCTGTCTGATTTGTAACTGCTGAACTCCTGACTACGATGCATGTCCTTCTAATGCTTTGCCAACTTGCAAAATTGTTTGCTGCCCATGATTTGCAAAGGAACCTGAGTTCTGGAATTGTGCTGACCCGGTGGTTTTCTCAAAATTACTGCAAGAGCACAGCAGGCCAAACAGGACAGCATCCAGGTTACCTTGTGCTGCTTCCAAAAGCAATGCTGTTAGAAAAGCTGAGGGAAGCACTCTCTGAAATGGAAGAGGACATTGGGAATGTATAAAATGTGATTAAACTCAAAAATCAGAACATACCGCAAAAAGGTTTTACTTTTAGCACACAGAATCACAGAATCACACAGAATCACAGAATGTTAGGGATTAGAAGGGACCTCGAAAGATCAGGATTGCCTAGACCATATCACACAGGAATGCATCCAGGCAGGTTTTGAATGTCTCCAGAGAAGGAGACTCCACAACCTCTCTGGGCAGCCTGTTCCAGTGTTCGGTCACCCTCACCGTAAAGAAGTTTTTCCTCATATTTATGTGGAACCTCCTGTGTTCCAGCTCGCACCCATTGCCCCTTGTCCTGTCAAGGGATGTCACTGAGAAGAGTCTGGCTCCATCCTCATGACACTTGCCCTTTACATATTTATAAACATTAATGAGGTCTCCTCTTCTCTAAGCTAAAGAGACCCAGCTCCCTCAGCCTCTCCTCATAAGGGAGATGTTCCACTCCCTTAATCATCTTCGTGGCTCTGCGCTGGACTCTCTCTAGCAGTTCCCTGTCCTTCTTGAACTGAGGGGCCCAGAACTGGACACAATATTCCACATGCGGCCTCACCAGGGCAGAGTAGAGGGGGAGGAGAACCTCTTTCGACCTGCTAACCACAACCGTTCTAATACAGCCCAGGATGCCATTGGCCTTCTTGGCCACAAGGGCACACTGCTGGCTCATGGTCATCCTGCTGTCCACTAGGACCCCCAGGTCCCTTTCCCCTACGCTGCTCTCCAACAGGTCTGTCCCCAACTTGTACTGGTACATGGGGTTGTTCTTGCCCAGATGCAGGACTCTACACTTGCCCTTGTTATATTTCATTAAATTTCTCCCCGCCCAACTCTCCAGCCTGTCCAGGTCTCTCTGAATGGCTGTGCAGCCTTCCGTTGTGTCAGCCACTCCTCCCAGTTTAGTGTCATCTGCGAACTTGCTGACAGTGCACTCTATTCCCTCATCCAAGTCATTAATGAATATATTGAATAGTACTGGTCCCAGTACTGACCCTTGAGGGACTCCGCTAGACACAGGCCTCCAACTGGACTCTGTCCCATTGACCACCACTCTCTGGCTTCTTTCCTTCAGCCAGTTCACAATCCACCTCACTACCCGATCATCCAGACCACACTTCCTCAGTTTAGCTGCGAGGATGCTGTGGGAGACTGTGTCAAACGCTTTACTGAAATCGAGATAGACCACATCCACAGCTTTACCACCATCTATCCACCTGGTTATGTCCTCATAAAAGGCTATCAAGTTGGTTAAGCATGACTTCCCCTTGGTGAAGCCATGCTGAGTGCCCCTAATGATCCCTCTATCCTTGATGTGCCTAGAGACAGCACCAAGGACAAGTTGTTCCATCACCTTTCCTGAACAGGACATAGCCATCCATGACTACATTCCAGTCATGCGAGGTGTCCCACCAAGTCTCTGTGATTGCCACTAAATCATAGCCCCCCGACCGAACACGGATTTCCAGCTCCTCCTGTTTATTCCCCATGCTGCGTGCTAATAAAACGACTGTACCAGAAACTTTCTAAATGTTGAACTTCCACTCCCAAGAGTACTTGGATGGATTTGCTTTTAAATCAGGTCTAAAATGGGTAAGGATGATCTTCCATTTCTGATGTCGCTGGAAATCTTCTAACATGATGAACCATCTCATGAAATTCTTTGGTCGTTTTATTATCACGTGGTGATAAAAGTGCTTGTCGTTTATGCACAAAGCAGCAGCAGAATAGATGGTCGCCATTAGACTGAACGACTTCTTTCTGGCTTCCTTTGCTCCTCTCTAGGTCAGAGAATCCTGGGAGAACGTGGTACCAGAATCAAGGGCAGATTCCTGTTCCACTTACATCCTCATCTCCCTTTTTCAAACCCACAACCTGTCCTCTCCCACCACTTTGGTAGGAACTTGCTTGCATTGAAATAATCATGTTGTCACCTCTTTGGGTGAGACATTGACAGGCTCTGTGGCTGGTGTGTGGGTACTGATTTAGGGCAATTAAGGATCTCTCATTGTTTTAAAGGGAGCAGCTTTAATCATGTGACTAGCTTTCATTCAGAAATCCATATTTCATTCAACATGGATTTGCTGTAAGAAAAAACAAGTCTGGCTGACATGGCAAAGTGGTCATGGCTGATTCTCCCGGACCTCATTGGGAAAGAAGAAAAGAGTTCAGTGAGAACTGTTTGCCTCAGTGAATTGCCAATTCATTAGAAGGATGAGAAGAGATGGATCAGACTCATGGCTTGTTTTAAACTGGTGCAGAATTAGTGCTCTTTCCCTTTCCTAATTTTTTTTTTAAATATTATTTTAAATTATCATGTACATTAAAAAAGCGGTAGCATTACTATGTGCAGGTAAAAATGCGAGACCTTTTCCAAACTATTTTCTGGAATATCCAGGGACCTGAGAGCATAAAATTGAGACCAGGAGTGTTAGATGACAATTATTTGAAATTTCACAATAGCATAGTTTTGTTTCTACATATTGATTTACTTATTTTGTAACTTTGAATGTTTGAGGGTTGTCTTTTTTAATTGCAAACTTTAGAAAATTGAAGCAAACAAGTTAACAAAGACAAGACTAAAATAAATAAACCAAACCCACTGATGGTAATACGCATTGTGTGACAGAGTTCCACTGATAAACCAGAATAAGAGACTATGAATACAAACAGATTGTTACCGCAAATAATAATATGCAGCATATGTCTGTGGTTAACAGCATGGCTTAGATGCCATGGGAGGTTGTGGTACATGTTTACTGTAAAGAATGCAGTCATTGTTAGTATGAACATAAAATTTCTGACTGTACCAGAAACTTTCTAAATGTTGAACTTCCACTCCCAAGAATACTTGGATGGATTTGCTTTTAAATCAGGTCTAAAATGGATAAGGATGATCTTCCATTTCTGATGTCGCTGGAAATCTTCTAACATGATGAACCATCTCATGAAATTCTTTGGTCATTTCATGATTTGACTTCCAAAAAGTGACCATCCTTTGTTAGCTTTTACTGTGTGGCAGATATTTTTCAAGCAAAAGATGAAGGCGCATTCTAGAAACGTGGTGAATTCCACATGTGTGTGTATGGCCATGAAAAACCATCTGTAACTTCATTCTTGATTATTTCCTGCTCCTACTATAGAGATAATGGAAGATGAATCTATTTATTTCAGGATATATTCTCCAGTTATTCCATGGAAATATGAACTTATTTTAATCATCTGAAGGTTTTGAGACATTTTTCACAAGCAGCTGCTGAACAGATGGTAGAATATTAAACAATATATTTCAACATACAGATATCTTCTGTGGGTTTTGTTGTTCAGCACTTTTGAAGCAATTGTGTTTAAAGGATTTTTAGTGACTTACAGTCTAAAAACTTTCCTCATGCTAGTGTTTGTTAAAAGTTGATTCACTAATTGGTTTCTGATAAGTCTTCTGTTGATGTGACTTATCCTGTGTTTTTATGAGAAAATATACTGTGTTTAATGATTTAGATGTAGTAAGCAGGAAGCCTCAAAAACATACTACTAGCTTAAGAGTTTGGATTGTAGTGTCCAAGAAAAAACAAACTAGTTCTTATTATTTGACTTCTTGGAAGATATAGTCATATTTGGGAAAATTTATGCTCTCCTTGCATCCTGCTGACTTAGTGCGGGCATACAAGCTTGAAGAGGGGGTTATGGATGTTTTGTGAGCAGCTGTGTCACCGTTGCATATGACAGCACTCTTACTGTGTAGCAATTTTCTTAAGATGAGTTGGAAAATTTCAAAGCCATTGCATTTCCAGTAGAATAATATCTGTATTTAACCATGCCTCTCTGCATAAGCCAGGTCTTGGATGGTGATGTCTGTCCATGGCTCAGAAAAATCTGTGTTTTGAGATCTCCATTACTGTCTGAACTGCATCTGGTTCTAAATAGTTTGATGTTTTTGCTGGAGAATGGAGAAATCGTGGTGGAAACCGCAGAGCCAGTTGGGATACGAGAAGTAGTATGTGTCAAGTTTTGGAATTTAGTTTCCTCTGAGTCAGTCTTTTGAGGTTAATAAGCACTCATGCTGCTTTCTGTGGGATAGCTTTCTAATCCTTCCTTCTGTGTTCTTTGTTGACCGCAGGAAAACATTGCCTGGAAATAAGGGAAAAAAGAATTTTATTATTGGCTAATTGTAGAGTTAGGATACAGCTAAGGGTGTAGTAAGTGGTCATGTTGATGCTATTTTCATAATTTATAGGCTATTTTTCCATTATTAATTTATTTATCTAAGAATGATGCTAAGTGGTCTGGGTTTTCTATTGCTAGACTGTGGTGTAATTTTCACAAAAGTTTCAAATTTAGACATTAGCACTTATATGGGCATAAGATGTATAAATTCATAAAGACAAGTACAGAACACTGATATACTAGATGGATAATTTAACCATTCTAAAAAACCCATTATCTGTGTTCCTCAGGAGGGTCTTTTCAAACAGTTTTCTATGAGTGGCAGTCCAGCAACTGGAGAAACCTATCTATTTTGACTGAGAACGCCTTTAAAAGGCTAACATTGCAGAAAACAGATTAAAATCAAGGACAATTTTAACATCAAAACCAATTTTCATCTCTTGGTAATTTGACATTGGCAGAAGTGAAGAGCTTTCGGAAAGGATGGCAGCCCTTTTTGCCTCTGAAATTGCTGTCACTGTTTTGTCTTTGTGATGAATTTGCTGGTCATCAGAGTCAGTCACAGGACAGCTGCCACACCGCCTCTCTGATTTGGTTTATGTTAATATATTACATTCGGAAAAGGAGAATGTCAAAGTGATTGCGAGGTCTTTCAAATACATAATTGCAGGAAGGAAAGGCCAGTTTTGCACCTTAAATACACATGAAGAAGAAAAGCTAATGCAGACTATGACCTCATAGAAGAGAGGACACTTTGGAAGTTGTAGAAGGCATGGCTAAATCTGATGTATGGGCAGTAAGATTAGATTTATAGACCTCAAGGATACAGTAATAGATGTTCATGTTTAAGTTGCAATTTGAGATTTTTCTGCTTATTTTCTTTAGGGTGCTGGCAAAATAAGTATTTTACACAAATACTTGGCTCAAATTGTTTTACTTTATTCTCCTGTGGGTCTCGAGTAGTTACTTGAATTGAGCAAACTATTTGGCCCTTGAAGCTATTATATGACAGACTGCTAACATATCTGCTAATCTGAAATACAGTAAGCATATAACTGAAGTGTTTATTGCCATTATGAATATGTTCTTGAATCTTTTTTTGGAAAGAAAAACCCTTGGGTGATGGCAGTCTTTGTTCTCTAAGGTTTTTGCTTTCCTTTTCTCTACCTTTCCCCCTTCCCTCAAGATGCCTTACAGTAAGGCTATCCATGAATTCTTGCTTTGGCAGTGACTTGCCAATTGTTCATCTTCTCTGAATTATGTAGACGTGGCAAAAAAATTATTCAACTCCTACCAAGAGGGTTTGCAAGGAAGCTTTTGGTCCTGGATTGCTCTCGAACCCCCTTGGGCATTAGAGGAGAGGGCAGTACGTTCCCTTGCTCATTCTCCTGTTGTGACCAATGTCCTGGGTGGGAGCCTTGCTGCTTTGCAGCCACAGCCGCATTGCTGTGTATGGCCTTTGGGGAAGGCTTACCTGATACAGCATGCATAATAGGGTTGGTAATTGAGAGAGCATTCTCCTTAAAGTTCCTAAGATAGCTGCTGTCATGGCTTGTTGGGACATTGTTTTTATGTTGGGCTTTTAGTCACCTTAGGATGAATCCTTCAACTCTTCATTAATGGACCGTGGCTGTTCAGCTGCAGATCCCTGCAGGTCTGTGAAATTGCTTGAACAAGCTGGGCTTTAGCTCAGTATTTCCTGTCCTGTATTTCTTGGTGGTTGAAATAGAATTGTCCAGCAAGCAGGCAACTTTTACAACACAAGAGGATAGTTTGTGCACAAGGTTTTTGCAGTAAGTATACAAGTTTTGGGAGGTGCTTTTATAGTAAGCCTTGGAAACTTAAACTTTCGGAGTTTCTCATTGCTCTGCCCATATCTCACCCCCACCACTTACTTTTGTCCATCAGTCTCACGTTAGCCAGTTCTTAGCTGGAGTTCCCTTAGTCTGGATTACAATGGTAATCTTTATACGCTGTAAAGTTTTTATTCTGGTTCACAAAGTCTGTTTTATATCCTCTTTCACATGAGAACAACAGTGGTCTATTACATTAATTTTTACATTCTAAGGGAATTAGATTAACTCTTGCTCTTTGGCCTGGGCCCCAGTCCAATTTTGAGAAATGAAGCCTCATACCCAAGTATCAGTGCTTGCTTCTGTTTTTTTTCCATGTATTTGCAGCCTGGGTCTTAGATTGGATGATACTCAGTAACTGCATTTCTGGTGCTTAGTCTTCAGCTACCATTGTCTTAATTTTTGCAGGAACCTAATCATCAGCGTGTCTGGAAGGATATACATAGCATTTATGCAGGGAAATGCAAGTCACAGAATCACAGAATGGCTGAGGTTGGAAAGGACCTCTGGAGGTCATCTGGTCCCACGCCCCTGCTCAAGCAGGGCCACCTAGAGCTGGTTTCTCAGGACTGCGTCGAGATGGCTTTTGAGCATCTCCAGTGATGGAGACTCCAAAATCTCCCTGGGCAATCTGTGCCAGTGCTTGGTCACCCTCACAGGTTCCCGATGTTCAGATGGATCCTCCTGTGTTTCCATTTGTGCCCATGGCCTCTTAACCAGTCACTGAAAAGAGCCTGGCTAATGAAGGCTAATTAGTCTTTATGTATTCCATGATTCTCTTGAATCAGTTTCCATCAGTGCTCCAAACGCTACGCAGCTTGTCAACTTCTTCCTGTTACAGCTCAAAATGCTGATTCTGATCTTTACAGTCCTGGGCCACACAAGGTTTTTTTTCTTTTCCTGTGTAGTATCAGTGCTGAAGCCACCCTTAAATATGACAAATATCCACATGATTTTCAGGATAGAGGTGTGTAGGAAAAATGCTGACATCAACATGGCTGTCCTCCATCTTAATCTGAGCAACCAAGCCACAGGTATGTAATATGAAGTGTGGCATTCAAGGAGCTTCATACCCTGCATCTCCTTTTGGTGGCCGAAATGGATTCCAGCAGATAGAGGGTACAATAGCCAAGCTTGGCCTAGGCAGTTCTCAAGTGCCTGCCAAATTATTGTCATGAGTCTCTATTGCTGTAAGTCAGCTTAGTCTTGATTAAAATTTCACATAACTTTCATCCTAGGCATTTAATCAGCTGTTGAAATATAAAAGAAACATTGAAGTTATGTTTTTGTCCTGCAGATACTGTGTGTGAGTCTGTGATTTGTCTTGGAGCAAATGCAGCAACACTGCATGAAAGGGAAAAGAGAATTTTACCATGTTTTGCCCATCACTAAAGAGAAGTGTTATTAAATTATAAACTTTCTGTTATTGTGAAGCATAAATGGAGGAAAGAAGGTAAAGAAATAAACTCTCTGATCTTATTTTATTAGATTTTATTGGATTCTGTCAAACCACGAATATGAACAACTTATCAAAATAAGACTGTCTATCTGGGCTTAATTTTCATTGCAAGTGAGAATTTCCCAGTCTGTAAGATAAAGAGCTGAGATGAGTTTGCTGAGTTAGGATCAATAGACGTGGCCCTTTCTCTTCCTGTTTGCAAGTCAGTCTGTCTTCTAACAGTACAAAGAAAAATCTGATTTGTAAACTGAGCAGCATGGCTTGAATGAGCTCAGTTCTTCACACTTTTCTGTAAGCATTGTTTTTCCTCGAAGATTCCAGTGACAGAAAATCCGTTTAACAATAGCTGAAATGCAATTAGAAAATACACAGACATGTTCTTCACCTCTTTTCTTCCTTTTATGGTCCTTTTGCAGAACATCTGTGCTTGACTCCCTTGACATGGAAGTAAAATGATTAACTTTTTTTTTTTTGAATATTAGCTGTAAGTCAGTGGGCTAAGACTTTCTGAGGAGTCTTGAAAACCAGTGTTTCATGAGAGCCAGAGGTAGAATATACAGATATATCCCATACTCTTTGGTTTTTCGTTGTTGTTGACATTAGGTAAAATACTGGTTTTCATGCAGTTTAGCTTCTTTTCTTAACTTCAAAATACTCAGGTTCTTGTATTTACTTTTGTTGCAGTCCTGTCTGATTTTTCAGAGCGCTATGTTTGAGTATTAGTATTGTTAGAAAATAATTTGCTAACAGGAATTAACCACATGTGCAATCCACTTAAGCTGGTGTTTGCTGTGGGAATGGAGCAGCTCGTTTCTCTCCGTCCAGCTAAGGCCTGAGAAGTCCTGCCTCATAGCTGAGGGACTGCTGTGCAGGCAGCGGGGTGGGTGGGTCTGTGTAAAGTGATGGTGGAAAAGATGACTCGAGGTACACCAACCATTTTTTTAGGATTCTTATTAATTTCTTCATCTTGGAAGGATGGCTTTTCTTGAATTTTTAAGTGCAGGAGTTTCAGGCACATTCCTTACTTTCTTTGATGTTTGCTTAAAAATTATCTTGACTTAATTCTCTAGAGACAACCAAGAAAAAGAGAATACCTGTAAATCTTATTATTCAAGGCTATTCGTGTTATTACTCTGTAGTCTCTGAGGCCATTTGTTCACGTAGTTTTAGCGAAGCTGGATCATAAATACAAAACATAAATGTGAAACTATTTATGATTATTTTAATTATAATTATTAACAACCCCCTAAATCAGAATGTTCTCTATTACATATTGGGAGGCTTTTTGTGTGTCATTTCCACTTTTTGTGTAATGGTAATCTGTATGAACTGCATTTGTTTTCTGTACAACATCTTCTTTTTTTTCCCCCTCTGTTTGCGAAGCAACTGTCCATCTCCACCCTGCTTCTGTAGTCTCCGTGTTGACCTGTGATAGCTTCTGGGGAGGGCTGTGGGGACCGCGTCCCCTTCCTGACTAATCTGGGGTAAAGAACTTTGTTTATTGTTTTATCTCCATTTGTGCTGTATAATCTCTTGTGGTATGTAACGCGAACACGTTTCAGAAACTCCTTGAAAAACTTGTTATTGTTTCAACTGTCTAGTGTCACTGAAGAAGCACTTTCTAAACCAGGAGTGCACAAGAGCTAATGCCTCTGGAGCACGGTATGATTGCACTGGAGGTCCCACGTCCAGCAGGAGGGAGTGTGGAAGCTTATCCGAGGGGCTGGATACAGACCCAGGAGTGCCTACTCAGAGCGAAGGAGATGTCGAATGTACATGCCTTTCTCTCCCCTCTGACACGTCAATCAAAGCATTGGTGAATTCATGACAGTATTTGGGCCTGAAAGCAGTAGAGTTGCGTGAACGCAGGAGTCTCCGTTTCCCATTGCAGACATGCCCAATGTAGGGATCGACAGGCTGGGCACGGGCAGCGGTCCATGGGTAGATGTTGCATGGCTCAGCAGATTCAGTGCTGCCTGGGGAGCCGGGGTGCGTAGCACCTGGAGAGAGGTGTCAGCCCCAGGAACTGACTCAGCTTCTGCTGAGTTCCTATCTGCATGCTCTATCACTAGCTTGGAAAAGAAAAATTATGTCTTTGATACTACTGTTAAAGCATTTGTGATCCATATCCTAGATTACTTTTTCAAAATTTGACCCTGGCTGTTAAGTCACTTCACTGCTTTTGAAAGTTGTCCTGAAGCCTACAGCTGGATTTTATTGTACCACTGGGCTTTCGTTAAGTCCTGGAAATAGCAAGTCAACTGTCAGTTTTGCTTTTAATAGGTAATAGAAACAAGTAGGAGTTTGATAAGTACTTGGTTAAGATGTGTATACCTGTTTGAGCTTTTTATTCATTTGTTGGCAAAATTTGGTCAGTGGAAGTGCATAGGAAAAAAGTAGTTTTTAAATGAAGATCTGTTTGAAAATGTGAGTAGCTTGTAATATTGCTGGACTTGTCGGCTCTGGGGAATGAAGTGCTTGTCCGCAGAATATTGAATGCTGCAGGTCAGAAGGAACCAGGATTCCCCAGGTCATCCTGGCAACGTGATTCAGCGGACAGCTTTCAGCTCAAGAGGTGACTGCTGGCCTTTGGTGTAAGCGTCTCATGTTCCATGGGTACTTCTTCCTTGGCCTGTATTCTGAAAGCACTAACCACGTGGTTGGTTCACATAAGTTCTGGTAGTCATTTTATTGGTAGGTGGTTGGTCTGTGAAATAGCCCGTTCTCCTCCGTCCCTCCCCATCTGTGCTGGAGTTGGCACAGATAGCTCTTTACCCCATGGCTTTCTGGATAACACAGCTCCTTGTTCTTTTCTAGTAAGTTTGACACAAGATGTTGTTCATCTCAGAGCTGGAAAAGACATGGGAAAGTGGAGCCACAAATATTTGTATTTTTGTAAATCCCCCCACCCTCAGCCCCCCCCCCCCCTTGGCTGTCTTCTCATTTCACGTTTTCATAGCACTGGAGAAATCATTGCCACTTTGAAGTGTTTTCCCAGGCTGTGCAAAAATCTCTTTTCATAATTTATAGCCCTGAAGTAAAACTTTTCGTGGTGTATTCTCACGTTTTACTAAATGAAAAAGATGTCTGGTTTTTATTTCCATACCTGGAGAATGCAGGATTATGATCAACATTACACATCTTGGGATACCTTGCCACTTTACTGGTAGACGTATTTCAGTGAATTTTTCAGGCTGATGCTTTTTGGCCTTGTTAAGATGGTATGTTTTAATGATGGCTACAAGACAGGCTTCTCCAAACAGCGAGCCAATGATAGCAGCAGCTCTCCCCAGGCCCTCTTCTGCGGAAGGCTGCTGAACTGTGCGCGAGCTTTGTTCTGCTGCGGGCGATGGAAAAGACACAAAAGGTTGTGTGTAACTGAGGGCTGAAAGAAATGGGTCAGGAATATGGAGAAGATTGATTGCCTTCCAGTAATGTTTTGTGCCTGCGTAGTTTCCCAGTATTTTCCTGTCAGTCTCTTCAATCTGAGGGGGGTTTCAGACCGTATTTCAAACCTAAGGCCAATTACAGGACATGCAGTGATTTTAGAGAATACTGAGGGGGGATCAATCAATCTTATCAATACTTACAAATACCTTAAGGGCGGGTGTCAAGAGGATGGGGCCAGACTCTTCTCAGTGGAGCCCAGTGACAGGACAAGGGGTAATGGGCACAAACTGAAACATGGGAAGTTCCATCTAAATATGAGGAAAAACTTTACTTTGAGGGTGACAAAGCGCTGGAACAGGCTGCCCAGGGAGGTTATGGAGTCTCCTCCTCTGGAGATATTCAAAACCCACCTGGATGTGACCCTGTGCAACGTGCTCTAGGTGAACCTGCTTTGGCAGGGGTTTGGACTAGGTGGTCTCCAGAGGTCCCTTCCAAGCCCAAACGTTCTGTGATTCTGTGATTCTATAGCTAAAAATTGGATCTGGTGCTGCAAATAACTCTTGGAGCCCAAAAGGTGATGAGAACAAATGATATGCTTAGCCCTGCTATGGAATTTGTCTAAAGAATATAGAATAAGCCAAGATTAAAGAAGTAACACCAAAATGTTTGGTGCAATTTTATATTGAGTCTTCAGGCTGCAATTCTAGATCAAATTATTAAAAAAAGAAAGTTAAATTATGTCTAGGATATTTGCCCAGAAAGATAGCGTTACCCCCATAATATCTTTTGCGTGTTTGGAGAGAATAGTACATACAGAAAAGCCTGTTTTGTGATCAGAAGTAACTTTTTATGAGACATAGAAAGCACTGCCAACTGCCAAGCTATTCGTACTACCGTGTTATGGCTAGCAGAGGAGAGCAGGGTTGCAGTAAGGCTCTCAACAGTCCTAAAAATATGTCATTAGGGATGAGCGCTGAATGCTGATCAGCATTAGCAGAACTTCAGGCGTGGAAACTGCATGCAGCATTGCTCACGTACACACACAGTTACTCGGTTATCAGCAGAAACGCAAGGACGGATGCAACGTGTGTCTCACCATCATTGTTAAGAGCTGAATCACCTGAAATTACTGGGTAACATTCATAGCTCGCTAACGAGGCGCAGTTCAGCTCCCCGACTGCAGGATGCCTGTGCTGTGGTGAGGTCTCTCTTGTTTTCGAGGGAGGTGTTTATAGCAGAGAGGAAGTTAAAACATTTGTGAAAACTTACTTTTGGTTTGGGGAAGCTTCACCTTTCAATCTGCATCATTAAGTGCCAAGGTATTTCAAAACATTTTCCAAAGTAACTTCTGAACTCTTTGTATATTAACTGTGTGTTAATGTGTTATTGCTGGAGAAGTATGAAAGGACTCATAGGGAAAGAAAAAAAAAAACAAAAAGCAAAAAAAAAAGTTGAAATAGTTCAAATTTACAGGATGGAGTGTTCAGCTATGGGAAGATCCACAGGTGTCTGTACTTATATGATTTTCTTCAGGTATGTGATTTTCTGCCGGATTAGAAAATGAAGCAACAGCTTCAACTGGTAAATGTACAAAAACTACTTCAGAGTTGGGAAAGTTATAATCCCAACTCATGTTGCCTTTACGGTGATAATATGGCAATAATTATAACTTCAAGACTTTAAGAACTGGAATAAAATTGTTGTCACAGTAGACCATTGCAGGTTAATCTTGATTACCCACTTACTGGAATGTTTAGATATATATATGTCCAAATAAAAGAAATGTCCCTTGAAGGATTTCAGGTTCTTATGAAACATGAGAATTTCACAGACAAATTTTCATCAATGGAGTTTGAATAGTGGTTTGATCTAAAATTGGTAGCAGGTATATATCAGATTGCCTTTGTAAGAGCTTGGTTATGGTTAAGTTCTGATGTGAGCTGTTTATTTTATGACATTAAATCTTAACTGCTTAAATTGAAAAGATGTCATGAATGTAACAGGTCATGGTATTTACAAGGTTCTGAACTCAAATGTTTTACTTTAGCATGACTTCTGAGTATTGTTTTTACTGTTAACATGGATCCAGATATGCCTACCCAGATAAAACAGAAATTTTCAATTAAACGACATCCCTACTTACTGAAAAGGGGAGGTATCGGCTGCACGATGGGACTGATGCTTATGTATAAATACCTGAGTGCAGATAGCCACGTGTTTCTTCCTTTGTCCATCCAAACTGCAGCCTCATTGCGAGACACTTAATCTCCTCTTATCGTGCCCCGAGGAGACCTTTCAAAAGTGGGCGTTTTAAATACGTTACATTTTAAACACTAGCTAAATAGCAGCATTCTATTTCAGTGCTTAATTATGGCTGAATGTACCCTTTCACCAAAGGTGTTACTGCAGCATTTCTGGTTTCACTTCATCTGGTGGTGCTTAGGATCTGATGTGATAACATTCACTGTTTCATGCTCTGCCGGAGTGTCGGGTTATTTTTGTTGCACTGGCAGCTGTTTGATGGGCTAAATCTGAGTGACCAGAGGCTTATTTTCTGTAAGGAATTACACAATTGGTGTTTTGGTTTTGTGCATGAAATATCCTGTCAGCTTGCTGCCTGGAGACCACAGGGTCCATAAGCAGAACAGGTGGACGTGGGCTTTCTGTTTTGGTTACAGCCCATGTCACCCCCTGCTTGGAAGCCACCCTCCAGCCCTCTGTGCCGGGATATATTCCCTGTGACAAAGCAGCTCTTGTCTGAAGGTCTGTTGCTGTCATTAGAGCAGATACTTAAATGGTGAGAGAAACACCAGGAAATAAGTCTGAGCTGTGGTAGAGGGAACCACAGAGTTACTGTAATTGTATGGTTTGTCTGAGGGATACCTTAGAAAAGCATCTGTAGAGGAAAATCACAAAGTCTGCTTGATGTAATAGGCAAGGAGTATAGATGACTTTATTTCTGTAAAGCTATTTTGATATCCAAAGACACGTACAGTTAACGGAGTAATTGGCAATACAGTAATGAAATAACTACCAGGGTTCATGCAGAACTCAAATATTCTGATAGGACAGAGAGAGGGAAAACTTTAAAGCAAAAAAGTGTTTAAAGCAAATCAGATAGGCAGATTGGTGAAGTAAAACAGAAATTCATGACTGTATAAAACCTTTTGGAGCAAACATGAAGCTGTCCATTGCTTTTCAGTGAAGGCAGGATTACATCGCTCATCCTGCCATTTGCTCAGACATCGCACTCCTGCAGAAAGCCTGCGTGGGGCACGTCAAATGTGAATTGAATAAACTTGGCAAGCTGTTGGAGCTACTCACTTGTCATGGCAATGGGAGCAAGTCCCTGAAGTCCCTACCTTTTGTACCACTGAGAAGCACTGCCATTTTAAAACTGAAACTCATGCAGTGAGAAAGACAAGGAGATGAAATAGGAGCCATTTATCTCTAAAGTACCCAATCTTTTAATAATTATTCAAATGCTTTCAAAGTCTGGAAACAAGAAGAGTTCAGTCATTAATGATTTCTTGCTCTCCTGCCTCTCCCGCCCCTTGTTTTTTTCACCCATAATTTGATCACTTCCTACATTTATTCTCTCGGTTCCAAACATTTATTTCTGATTGCTTTCTGATCAGCTCTCACTTTCAGCTTGAGTGAGATGATTCCTAGTGTATATATTTTTTTGCCCCACCATTGCCCTGTGTAAATTTGGGCTCCCTTTTAACCACGCTCTGTAGTGTCTCACCCTTTGCTTCTAGCAGTGTGTTTCTGAATAGCCAGTCAGAGCTATTTCAGTGTAGGAGCCCAAGCAATTTTAACAGCTGCAGATTCTTAGATGTAATGGATGTCTTTGGCTAGAAAAAAACAGCCCTTGAATGATATGTTGCTTGCATTCGAGAGCCATTCAGTGGAAGAAAGAGGATCACAGAATCACAGAATCACAGAACGTTAGGGATTGTAAGGGACCTCGAAAGATCATCTAGTCCAATCCCCCTGCCGGAGCAGGATTGCCTAGACCATATCACACAGGAACGCGTCCAGGCGGGTTTTGAATGTCTCCAGAGAAGGAGACTCCACAACCTCTCTGGGCAGTGTTCCAGTGTTCGGTCACCCTCACCGTAAAGAAGTTTTTCCTCATATTTAAGTGGAACCTCCTGTGTTCCAGCTTGCACCCATTGCCCCTTGTCCTGTCAAGGGATGTCACTGAGAAGAGCCTGGCTCCATCCTCATGACACTTGCCCTTTACATATTTATAAACATTAATGAGGTCACCCCTCAGTCTCCTCTTCTCCAAGCTAAAGAGACCCAGCTCCCTCAGCCTCTCCTCATAAGGGAGATGTTCCACTCCCTTAATCATCTTCGTGGCTCTGCACTGGACTCTCTCTAGCAGTTCCCTGTCCTTCTTGAACTGAGGGGCCCAGAACTGGACACAATATTCCATATGCGGCCTCACCAGGGCAGAGTAGAGGGGGGAGGAGAACCTCTCTTAACCTGCTAACCACACCCGTTCTAATACAGCCCAGGATGCCATTGGCCTTCTTGGCCACAAGGGCACACTGCTGGCTCATGGTCATCCTGCTGTCCACTAGGACCCCCAGGTCCCTTTCCCCTACGCTGCTCTCCAACAGGTCTGCCCCCAACTTGTACTGGTACATGGGGTTGTTCTTGCCCAGATGCAGGACTCTACACTTGCCCTTATTATATTTCATTAAATTTCTCCCCGCCCAACTCTCCAGCCTGTCCAGGTCTCTCTGAATGGCTGTGCAGCCTTCCGTTGTGTCAGCCACTCCTCCCAGTTTGGTGTCATCAGCGAACTTGCTGATAGTGCACTCTATTCCCTCATCCAAGTCATTAATGAATATATTGAATAGAACTGGTCCCAGTACCGACCCTTGAGGGACTCCGCTAGACACAGGCCTCCAACTGGACTCTGTCCCATTGACCACCACTCTCTGGCTTCTTTCCTTCAGCCAGTTCACAATCCACCTCACTACCCGATCATCCAGACCACACTTCCTCAGTTTAGCTGCGAGGTTGCTGTGGGAGACCGTGTCAAACGCTTTACTGAAATCGAGATAGACCACATCCACAACTTTACCATCATCTATCCACCTGGTTACGTCCTCATAAAAGGCTATCAAGTTGGTTAAGCATGACTTCCCCTTGGTGAAGCCATGTTGAGTGCCCCTAATGATCCCTCTATCCTTGATGTGCCTAGAGACAGCACCAAGAACAAGTTGTTCCATCACCTTTCCGGGGATGGAGGTGAGGCTGACCGGTCTATAGTTACCCGGGTCCTCCTTCTTGCCCTTTTTGAAGACTGGAGTGACATTCGCTTTCTTCCAGTCCTCAGGCACCTCTCCCATTGCCCACGACTTTGCAAAGATGATGGAGAGTGGCCTAGCAATGACTTCCGCCAGCTCCCTCAGCACCCGCGGGTGCATCCCATCAGGGCCCATGGATTTATGGACGTCCAGATTGCTTAATTGGTCCCTGACCCAGTCCTCATCTACCAAGACAGATTCCTCCTCTATCCTGACTTCTTCCGGAGCCTCAGGGGTCCGGGGCTCCTCAGGACAGCCTCCAGCAGTATAGACAGAGGCAAAGAAGGCGTTCAGTAACTCCGCCTTCTTTTTATCCTCTGTCTCCAGGGCCCCCACCTCATTCATCAGTGGGCCTACATTGCCTCTAGCGTTGGTTTTACCTGCAATGTATTTGAAGAAGCCCTTTCTGTTGTCCTTGACCTCTCTTGCAAGGTTTAATTCCAAGGAGGCCTTAGCTTTCCTAGTTGCCTCCCTACATCCTCTGAAAACAGACTTATATTCCTCCCAAGTGGCCAGCCCCTCCTTCCATGATCTGTACACCCTCTTCTTCCACTTGAGTTTGCCCAGCAGTTCCCTGTTTAACCATGCAGGTCTCCTGGTACCCTTCCTTGACTTCCTACCTGCTGGGATGCTCTGATCTTGAGCTCGGAAGAAGCAGTCCTTGAATGCTAACCAACTCTCTTGGGCCCCCTTACCTTCTAGTACCCTGTCCCATGGGATTTCCCCTAGCAATTGCTTGAAAAGGCCAAAGTTGGCCCTCCTGAAGTCCAGGGTTGTGATTCTGCTAGCTATTCTGTTCCTGCCACATGAGATCCTGAACTCTACCATCTCATGGTCGCTACAACCAAGGCTGCCCTCAATCTTCACCGCTTCAACCAGACCCTCCTTGTTAGTGAGGATAAGATCCAGCAGCGCTCCTCTCCTAGTTGGCTCATCCACCATTTGCATCAGAGGATCTGGTAGTTTTCTCTAGGGCAATGGAGACTTCACAGTTAGATGTAGCCAACTGTGGTCCCATTAAAGGGAATGCTGGAACTGGGTGTCTTGGCATTTTCTGGTTTTATTGCATACAGTGAAGCAGCCAGCTCACATGTAGCTTTTCAGAGCTCTGCTTTGAGTGGGGGTTTGGACCAGGTGTCCTCGACTTCCCTTCCAACCTAAATTGTTTTTGATTCTATAACTTTATATGTTTTTTTGCTGCATTGGGTGTAGAAGCATGTTTGCACCTTGAGTGTGCATAGCAGGTATGATCAACGAAAACCATGACACTTTGTGATTAAGGTGGTTCAAGATTTGTTCCATAGACAGATGATGCAATAATGATGATTAGAGGAGCTCTTGGTTGACACATCTGATCTGTTCTTCTGAGAGTCCACTTCTCTCTGCATGGCATAAACAGAGATCTGCTGCTCCCTTCTTTTCCTTCACCCCTCAGCAGGACCTGCTGCTTTTGCATTTGCAACAGCACAGAAGTAAGCACAAGAGAGAAGACCTCTGTGAAGGACTGAGCTCTGGTTTCTTGTTTCTCAGTGCAGTTAGCCAGTCTGAAGTTGTCTTGTGGCTTACACAAACCCAGACTTACATCGGAGACATTTTAATCTCACGTTCTTCATGTTGCATATTCCTGGGCTAACACGAGAATAGGTTCTCCGAACTAGGACCTGTGAGCATTCTGCACAGCAGTGTAACCTGTGTCGCTCTTTATTTAGTTTGCAACAGCGTTAGATCAGGGATCACGAATCCTCTTTTAATGTACCGAGAGTAGTGTTTTGCACAGACGAGTTCTGCACCCCTTGTGTAGATATTGTAAATTTGGGCTCTGTGTAAGAAGCTGTTTGGGGGACACAACTGCAGCAGTGGAGCCTTGGTATGAGGGGCAAGGGGCAGGTATCTCAAGTAATTGAAGTACTCAGAAAATCTGAATTCTTCTGGTTCATTGATGGAAAATTATTTCTTTTACAATTTCTCCTTTCCAGTGACTGCACCCTAGACTTGGTGCAGCTCTTTTGAGGATTTGCTTATTCTTTTTCATGTGTTAGGCTTGCTGTATTTTTGTATGGCTGTAGAACAGGACACTGATTATTTGTAAATGTGTTTTACACAAACAGGAGTTTACCACTATCAAAACTTGTAAAGTTAATAATAAAGAAAAACTAACTTTGGGTGGGATTGGCTCCCATCTCTACCAAAACAAGAAAAAAGAAGCTAATAATGAATTCAAGTTGAGGAAAAAATTCATCAGAGCGAGAGTGAAGGAGTGCCAGAGCAGATGCTCTCCAGAACTGGTATGGGAAACTGTTATTTCATGTGAAAAGCAGTCTGTTTCAGCCGTCTCCTAGAAGTCAAGACTGAATCATTTTGGGAAGCTTGGTCATCTGTTTCCACAGAACTAAACAATGAAAATGAAGCTTTGAATCAGATGGATTTTCAAACAGATATAGTGAAAAAAAAGAGGTTGCAAATCCTGTCATCCACTCACAACTTCCACTAATGTTAAAGGAAGTTGTCCCGTTTAGAGTGATGGAGGTGCATGGCCCATCCTCCATTTAAATGTGGCAAAGTAGCCAGTAGTGGCTTTAGCAAGATCTGGTGCTGCTTTTTGTTTGCAGTACCTTTGTGTTGAGCTACCTACCCCCTTCATTTATTAAGGAGGTAGGTCCCTCAGTATTTTGAAGTTGCCTGGAGATGCTTTGAACTCATTTAGGCATTGGAATACCTTTGAAAAGCTGACATCTGCCTATAAATATTGAGAAAACAAGATAAAATCACCTTGGTTTTGTTAGCATAAGCAAATTAACCAGATTGTGTTACCAGCTCGGAGATTCCTAGACTGACTCCATATGGGCTGTCTTCAGTCAAGTGAGGCATGGTAGCTCAGGCATCAGACATCGCTGTCTTTTTTTGTTAACTTGACACTGAATGCAATGGCAAGTGTGGTATAAAGTTGTCTGAGCTTGATTCCCTGAGATAAAACTTGGAAAGCAATAACATTATGCATATTAGTTCTTTAACAAGAAAACCAGTGTCTCCCTTTTTCCACACTAGTACAACTAGTGGAGAGTTGACTCCAGCAGAATATGCTACTCAAACCTAAAATCCCGACTTCTGGGGTCTAATAAACTGCACAAAACCTAAATACTAATAATGTTTGTGTTTAGTGCATGCGACTCGCATGTGCTTTGTACATATATGATTTTTTTTAATAGTGTCCTAAATTTTGCAAGCTAAGGTTTTGAAAGAGGGATGTCTTGGGATTACATTTGGGGAAAGAATCACTGCAGGGCTGTGAAAATGTCTGTTTCTGATGAAAGACAAGGCTTGATAAAGTAGGGTAGTTGATCTGTTGTCAGTAATTTTATTATGCGTTATGGGAGACATTTATCCAAGAGTTAATAAGAGACATTCCAAGGTATATGATACGCTGAAGACCAGACAAAAGACTCGTGGTATCCTCCTGAGCATTTTTTCCTCTCTTAATGGTGTTCTGGTAGTGCCCACAGGAGAGTAGTGTTCTCTTCACTGGTATTTGAAACCAGTCCAGGCTCAGAGTGGCTTATGCTCCAAGAAGATAAATGATGGGGGAAAGCTGCAAAGATTATTAAAAAAACCTTACTCAGTCAAAACACGTTCTTCAAAATGTAACCTCCAAACCTGGACAGTATTAGTGAGCTAACTATTTTAGGCACCATAGCACAGCAGGGTTTTGGTGAGAGTGTCATTCCTTAGCTAGAAATATAATACAAGTCTTTTAAAGAATTTCTGGTCTGACTAACAAAATGAGATACATTTTCATCACAGAGGGACACAAGGTGAAAAGTTCAGGTCTGGATCCGCTTTGGGTTTGGTCTATTTATATGGATCAATGTGATAAAATGCAGCTGAAAGCTTTGGATTCATGTTTTTCTAATGTTTAGGAGAACTCGGAGTCAGTTGGGTTTTGCACCTTCTGCAGTTTCCAAGCGTCTGCTGCCAGGGAAGGAGCGGTGCCACTGAACAACAGAGCTCAGCTTCTCGTGTGGGACTTATGCGGGAATCATGCTGTTTCAAAAGTAGAATGAAATCCCAGATCATAGACCATTGGAGCTAAAGCATCTTGACAACTCCCCCTGCACCCCCCCTTGCTACTCAAATTATTTTCAAGTCTAAAATCTGCTGAGTAATAAAGCAGGATGCCATTCAGGTCTCTGATCTGTGTCTGAATAGCAAGAAAATTGCTGGCTGTGCAGCTAAGTCAGGTTCCAAGTGGAACAAAATTTGTGAAGCAATTTGGCTCTCCAGTAACCAGCTGTTTGAAAACCCAGGTGTAAGCGGTGCATAGCAGCAAATCACATACCTCTCAGGCTGGAGATTGACATGTTACATAATTGTGTAGGATGCGTCAGATTTGCCTCTGCTCCCTTTAAATTAAAACTAATCTGTTCTGAGTGTAACAAATGTTTGGTGCCATCCTGCATCCATTAAGAAATCTATTTATGTTTGACTTGTGCTTGTAAATCTATCGTAAAACAGCTTAAAGTAGCCTGCTCCAAAAGCATATCTGAATTTCTGTTAAGTATGAAAATATTGTTCTGCCTATTTTGAATAGGAGAAACCAAGCAAAAGAATAGCTAAGCAAAGATTCTGCTGGACTAATACTTAATCTTTGCACACAAATAATATTTTTGACTTCGGGGCTTCATTTACAATTAGCAAGCACTGAGGAATTCATTGGGTCAAGGCATAGCCTGCTTGCAGGAGTAGGATTGTGTTGGGGTTGTCCAAGTGCAAACCAGATCTTCAGCTCCAAGATCACTTTCTTTGTTATTATTTCTGCTCTGGGAGAGAGGATTGTGACGATACTTAAGGTGTAGATGTGAGCACTGGGGAGGTGGTAGTTGATATGTAAGGAGAAACAAAAAGACGGACATGTGCATTCAGATGTATCTCCTACTTCTCTCACCTGAAAGCTTAAGCAGGTGCTTACCTTGACAGGATTAGCTTGCAGCTGGCAGAAGCTATCAGTTGGGATACTCAATGGGAAGGTCCCGATGGGACTTAAGAAGAACTTTAGTGTGAAATAAAAACTTACCCTGAGTGTACTGGCATGCTTGGGAGTTGTCTTAGCCACAGTTGCTGTCTTTTGTGGAGCGTTGTTTTGTCATGTGAAGCACAAGCTCCACCAGAATAGAGAAAACATTCCTGGCTGTTCTAGAGAGTTGTGGTTAAATTTAATACCAGTAACATGATACTTGCTACTTTGTAGGGCACGGGCAAAGAAGTGGGATTATCAGTTGAAACACAACCTTGAGTTTGTGTAGTCCTAACAGTTGCTTTGCAAGAAGTTTAGAGAGGGGGTACTGAAGGAGATAAACCTTTGAGGCTGCTTATCAGTTTAGGGGCTGTTAGTGACAGTGAATTCAGCCTATGAAAAAGCTTGAGTTGACCCTAAGACCATTTGCGAATATCCTCAAGAAAAGCTCAGATCTTCTGCAGAAGTCTGCTAAGAAAAGGCTGTCACTATACATACTTATTTGCAAATTTAGCTTGTTTTTGGCCTGTTTGGGCTGGGGGGGGCAGGGAAAGAAGGTGGACCGACTCCTCCTGCACATTACCCCTATGCAGAAATGGCATTGCTGCTGCTACCCTTGCCAGGGGAATTTGGTCCCACCATGTCCCCAGGGTGCTGAAGAGCCTCACAGAGCCCTGCCACTGTATGGGCCCTGAAAACCCTAAGCCATGGTGGTGGCTGAGCAGGAAGTGTCCTGTTTGTCTCTCATGTTGGAGTTTGGATCCTGAAGCAGATGGGAAGGAGACCCAGCAGGCTGTGCGTGCTGCAATGCAGCAAATGGACTGGGCACAGTAACAGTTTGTTACCTAGTGTTTTATGAAAAACACACGCATTTTTGTAACACCGCAGGTCTCATTTGTAGGAAAGGTCAGGGATTTTATTTGATAATTTTATCTACTTTTATCATTCCTTGGTGAATGTATCGCAGTAGGCCATGCTGAGCGTGAAATCAGCCTTGTAAAGACAACAGCTTGTTTCCATTGTGACAGTAAATGAGCACTAAAAATGGGTTTCTCTAGTTACAATGGCTGAATCCCAGCATCACCCAAAGTTACACTCATATACTAACAAGAAATTTCTCATTTCTGCCTAGCGTAGGAAATAGGCGTGTGATGGGGAGGCAGGACCACAGAACTTGTTTTATCCCTGCCATACCTTCCTCTGCACCTGAGTCGCTGGCATCTGCATTGCAGTAATAGCAGATGTTTATAAAATGTATTTTCTTCTAAGCCATCTTCTCAAGATTTTATTGTGACAATGCCAAATCCCAGACAGCATCACATACCGAGTCTTCTTTGTAAATTACCTCAACAGAAAAGTTTGACGTGTTATACCCATCCTCATCTGACAGTCAAAATCTGTGCCTCCATCAGCATAGGATATTCAGATTCTGCTGTGCATGGATATATAATACAAATTTCTTGTGGATGTCTTGATCCCAGCTGATGAGTAATTCAGTTCCATTTAATGCACTGATGTTTGTGTGAGTTAATAATTTAAAGCTGTACTTGCAATTTCAGAGAAATGCTTAGTCTGTAAGTTGTACCCATAAATTTTCCAAGTGGCTTAGCAGTTGTATTAGCACTAACAGGCCTTAGCTGTAATAGCTGTTATGGAGCTGATAGGAGATCAGGGCGCCCCAGCACTGAGTTCAGCTCAGAGGAAAGCAAAGCTGATAGTCAGAGTGGAGGGGTTTGGCATCAGATGGAAGGCAATCAGTGAATCAGATCAATAAGCTGATCCATGCTGAACTGGAGGAAAAAGCCCCCCAAAATTAGCTAGATGGCAGAAAGCAATTCACAGATTGAGCTGCCCCAGCCAGAGCCAGGTGATTTGAATATATCAATGAGTCGTTTTGAAGAGATTTGTTTCTTCTTCCAGAATCCTTTTCTGCATTTTATAAAATAGAGAAAACTACCTAGGGTGTCAGTTGTGTTGAATGACAGAGCTGTTTGCACTGTGTCCAGAAATATACAAAAGAGAAGACAAATTCTGCTTTCTGAAATATATCAGACAGTGTGAAGGTTTTATCATAGATCCTGCAATCACATTAAGCACCAGGAAAACGTCATTTTTGTTTCCTGACAAGATACGCAACCAGACACACACTTTTCAGTTGGGGGAACGAGGATCCTGAAGGAAACCAATGTTTTAGAACAGTTTTTACAATCGCCAGATGGGGAAGGAGTCTAAATTTTAATATTTGTGCACATCTGATCCCACCACTGTCAATGGGATTTAAAATGCCTACTAATCAAAGTGATACATATGGTAGATGTCACGGAGTGACTGATGCAATGTAATGCAGTAGCCACTGTCCACAGAGAAGCCTCCCATGTGGCTGTAAACATCTGCTTTTCTTATCAGTGACTCTCGAGCTGTCATAGTTTGCAAAGGGGAAAAACAAAACAAAGGGAAGTTTGCAAAAGAGACTTTGAGCTTTCATCTACGTGGAGGCCCTGAGGTGAAATGGCCTGTTGGGAGCAAGCGGAGCCATGTGTGTCCTCTCTCTATAGGTATCAAGTAGCTCCCTCTGTCCTCATCAAATAGTTATTCTTAGTCGAAGGGTCCCAGCTCCCACACACAAATTTCTCTAATGAGGATGTGGTGAACAGCAAGTTTTTGTGCATGCATGTGTGTGAGAGAGGGGAGATTTACAATGTGACGATATCCTGATTTGCTCTAAATGAATTTTCCTGCCCACTCTAATGATATAACTTACTGGTGGTGCGGATCCTCTGACCCAAAAACCATCGCTCAGGCTGAGAGCATTGGGTGCACGCGGTGTGGGCTCATCAAGCTCCCAGCTACAAGGGAGAGGCTCCTTGTGTTCTGGCATGTCTCAGCACAATCTGGAGTACTGTCTTTTCCGAGGGGGGTGTTAAGATATTGACTTCAGCGTCACTTGGGTATATGCCTTTATAGTCCTCGTTTCTCATGTCAAATCTGCAATGCCCACGTCCAAAAGGTGAACCAGCTCACCTCTGAGATGCTGATGAAATGCCATTTTCAAGCACAATGTGTGGACTGTAGCGCCTTGGTGACCTTTCCAAAACAGCGGGTAAAATTTTCATCATCTTTCGTTTGCGAAGTGGAATCTTCAAAGGTGAGGTGGCTCCATCCAGCTGTGTTGTGTTGTTCCGTGTGATCCCAGGAGGGAGGGACAAGAAAAGAGCTCACATTGATTTGCTTCCTGATAGCCTTTTTGCTGGGGCAGGTGTAGGAAGATAATGCTGCTGTGTGTGAACACACTTGCTGGCTTCGGCAGATGAAATAGTATGAGGAGAGAAGATAGGCTCTGGGAAGGTACAGCTCCCAGTACCTGAAAACCTGTCAAATGTTTTAAACTAATGCTGCAATCAAAACATTCACTTGTCATAAACTCCATTTGCAAACTCAGGCACAGGCACTGAGAATTGTGGCAATGATTTGCCTCCATAATCTTCATCTTTTTCACTTCTGTTTATAAAATTAGGCTGTCTGTTATTTTGATATTACACACTGACAAGAATTGTGTGGGTGTGATATTTTAGTATGTTTGTTGCTTCTCATTGCTTAAACAGCAAAATCACCCTGAATCCATTGCAATGGACTATACAGATGGAAAGCATGATCTAAACTTTAGCCACCTCATCGACATTTTTATTCGCTAATGGGATGGTCCTTGTTGCTCCAAACTAGTTTGTAGAAGCATGGGATCTCTTGTTTGAATACAGACATGTAATTAAAGTGACTCCCTTTTTGAGTGTTTTGCCCCATTAGTAGCTCAAGTACCTATTCCCATTTTATATGGTATTGCTCAGATACTGTAATGCAGTCAGAAAACTCTTAAAGGATAGTTTCCATGTAAATGGTTACAGCTGGAATTGGATTTAAGTATCTTTTTTTCTTTTTTTTAAATGGCATCGTTACTTTTCTCCCCCACTTTTCCTGAACACACGTGTGTGCATGTCCTCTTCCTCATGTTCCTTTCTTTTGGATGTAGTTCTTTCTGTGTAAATCCTGTCTCATGTGAACTTTTTTTGATATATAGCTTCTTTGTTTTAAGACAGCTGTAGTGTCAGGCCCACCCACACTGTGCTGTCCCCATTGCTTTGAAGCCAATATTTCAAACACAAAATAGCCATCAAGTCTTTGCTTCGGTTCCGCTTTCTGGGGATGGCATGAAAACAAAAGTTTTTATGTTCTGGGCTTTCATCTAAGTGAGCCAAATGAGTAGAAGATTCAAGGTTTTCAACCAAGAGCTTGTCATGAGAGCTGCTTTTGACTCAGCAGTTAGATAAAGAAAGTGCAAACTGTGTGTACGCATATCGTAGCTCTGTAGCTTTACTAAATTCACATCAGCTTTTTTGTGGGTTTTGTGCTTGTTTTGTAGATGAAAAAAAAAAGCTCATTTTTGCCCTCACTTAATCTCCAGATTTGGACAGAACTTTGTGGATTCTGCAGGCTTGGTGTACAGGAGGAGGGAGGGCACTTCGCCTGCAGATGGTGCGAACTGGCCTGGTGTCAGTTTGTGATCCTGGACCAGCGCTGTGCTGCCCCACCGGAGTGGTGTGGAAATGCTGCCGTGTGAAATCATTCCCCTGCCAAAACACTCACACAAATGTATTCACAATCTTTTGCTTTGCCCTTCAGATAGCAGTCTGAGAGAAGACAAAAACATGACTAGGAGATGCGCAAACATGTTTATTTAGCGGAAAAAGGTTTTGGTGGGTAGGTATGGCAGTGATGCTCTGGAGGCTGTAGCCTGGGAAACAATTTCTATCTACCTGCTAAAGTTTTCTTTTACTTAGGATTTTCTTAAGACAGCATCTCAAAAGGAAATACTCCTTGCAGTGTACTGATTTACTGCAATTTAATACTAAGCAAACAACTGCCAGGGAAAATTGAAGCCAGATACTAGGCAGCTAGGATTCCCAACTGATTTAACCTGCCTCCAACAGCACATGCAGCATGGCTAGAGTGCTACAGCTTCAGGAATGTTGATTTCTTTAGGCAAATTCTGATGTAATTACATAAAAATGGTGCTTGATTTTAATTGCGTAATAAAGTCTCATTTGTTTTGATAGTCTGTAGAAAGAGCACGTTTACCACGTTCAGGCTCATCTATGAATCCAGGGCTCAGGGAGTAATTGAATGTGAAGTTCAGGTCCTGGGTTGCTTCTCACACGAACTTTTTTTTTTTATTTTATTTTTTTATTTTTTTTTCATTACTGTCTTCTAGCTTCAGAGATTTTGAAGTGAGCTGATTTTCCAGCCATGTATAAATAGCCAACTTCTTTATCCAGGGTATTTTACTTATAATCTGTAAACTGTGATCTCTCTGTTGTCACATCCTTTCATGCTGGGAAGGACAGCATGCCAAAGTAAAAGCAGTTGCAGTGGGTATTGCTTCACATCTTTCAGGGCGTGTAATTTTTCAGTGAAAAATCTCTTTTGGGATTCAAGTATTTTATAAATTACCAGCCATATTATCGGTAGAGGAAAACAACAGTGTATTTTGATGAAAAGTGTGACTAAAATTAAGACACCAGAAAGATGAGAATGGCACAATATACTTTGATTATTTACGTGCATTTGTATGCGTGCATATGTTAAGCATTCCCCAAATATTTCTTGTAAATTCATCTTACGTGATTGCATAGTATTGACGATGGGCTTGATAAAGCAGAAATCTATGTAGTTCCTACCTATCCATAGCATTTGATGTCCTGAGGACTTCTGTAAGGTGTGTTATGCCCTTCAAAGCAACGGGATGTATGGGCGTATTTAAAATCTGACTATCTTTGGCAGCGTAAGCACTGTAACTCATCCAGTCCTACAGCAGCTAAAAGATCAATATAAAAACATACTGCTGAGCTAAGGGAAGTGACCTTGTACAAGTGTCATCCATAATTATGCTTTTTGTGCTTCATGAATTTCTAGGTTCAATCTGCTGTGCTCTCGTTGGAGTGGGGTTTAGTTCTGGTTTCTCTTTGTTGCCTGTCTTGTCATGAACAAGCTTTGCTAAGGGTTGAAGAAGCACCCCAGAAACTGGAAGTATGAACGATTAGTAGCTAATAAATTAGCTAGTAAACAGTTTTTTGGATAGCACCTCAGGAGCCAGTCTCTTCCCCTCTAAATTCCTGTTCAGCTCAATAGCAAGTCAGATATGATTCTTACTGGTATAAAAGTGTGTTTTGGAATGAAGATAATACATACAAAATTCAGTGCTTCAGTAATGTTCTGGTTTTTTCACTTGCTTTTAATGTAGCAGTTACTGTAAGCTATGCCAGCAGAAAGGATGAAGAGATGCTGCAGGGTTTGCTTCTGGGCTCCTCTCCTTCCTGTGCTCCATCAGCACGGTCTGTTGTGCTGCGTCTGCAGGAGAAAAAGTGGATTGCAGGAACCAGCAATGGGTTTTTGCAACAAGTCTTATGTTATGTCTCTGCTTGGCCAAGGGCAGTGTTGGCGCCTTGAGGCAAGGCTTGCAGAGTGGGGTTCGCAGTGCCTGTGTGCATGAGCGCACTCCCAGAGCCGTACATCCCGGCAGCCAGGTCTTTTGCCCTGGATCGTTCCCAGATGAATGTCCCGGCGTACCTGGTGCAGAGCTGGCCCCCTCAGCTGGTGGGTGGTTGCTGGGTGTCTTGAAACAGCGCTGCATGGGCAAACAAGTCAGTCTGGAGAGCACTGATGTGTGTCGTGGCCAGAGTGAAAACGAAGGAGCAGGGGAAGCTGCACCCGGCGGTGCTGGCAGGCAACGTGTCAGTTCAGAGAGAACTGGGGGATCGCTAGCGAGGGCACCACGTGGGGAATGGGGACACTCTTACAAGGATGCAGCACTGAAGAAGAGTGGTGGGGAAGGGCTGCCCGAGCCAGGGGGGAACTGTCCCCAGTGAGGGTAGCATGTTTTCATGGAAGTACTAATACTTTCGGGGAGGACCGACCCCCTGGCAGAGCCGCACGGAGGCCAGAGGAGCATCGCCCGCTTCGCTGCTGCGGTTTCTGACCCGGGGCCTTGAGTGGTGGGGGTAGCGCAGGGCTGACGTTGAAAGCAGCGTGCTGGGTCCGGGCAGATCTGCCTGCACACAGGCTCCTTTTGTACTCACCCAACTGAGTAGACACTTGACTGTCCCCTCCTGCCTTGGGAACGCCAGGTGAGCAGATCCCCGTGGGCAGTGGGGGATGCACGAGGGGCTTTGCAGGCAGAGGGGCAAAAGGCAGGGAGAGAGCAAGTGCCTCGCACAAGATTACATGCTCTCCAAAATGTCCGCCTGTTTGAAGGGTGCAAATATGCCTGTCTATGGCTAATGTCCACTTCAGCCCCTATTTGTGAACGGGGCTGAAAAAACAAGTGACTTTTACAGGCCTCTAACCATGTGAACTGCGGGGATTTGTTCTGACCAAAGTTAAAACTGCTTCACCCTGCGGAGCACGCCTTGCTTGTAAGGTGGAGAGATGTGCCAGCTCCCCCCTCAGTTGTTATTTCTCAACAGACTTTCGTGAAAAAAATGCCTGGATGTCGTTATGTCACAGGAAAAGGACAGTTTTCTCCGTATGATTTATTTAATTTGATAAGCTGTTGTCGCTGTTAATTAAACTATTAAATACTCCAAGAGGGCGGCTAGCCAACCTTCCAAGGCGTGCACAAGGAAGTGGAAGGAAAAATAACTGTCCTCTACTGACTCACGGTCTCTGAAAGAATAGAGGAGAAAATGTAAATTACGCAGATATGGTTTATAAAGACAGCAGTCAGAGTAAGCCAAAGTTGCCTCCCATATTTTTCTTTAATTGTGTTATAGGAAATGGTTTTGAATTGTTTTATTTCCTAATAGTCACATCCTTATTAGCCTCGTGTTTTTCCTTCCCATACCCCTCCTGTGGGCTGTGTTGTACGTGGGAATTTCTAGCCTATAAAACCTAAAAACTTGTGATAGAAAACAGTTTATAATTTATAGAATCGTTAGCCTGTGTTCTTGCCCACTCGTCTACGTGCACATGCTGAAGTATCCCATGTTTTATCGTTGATGTGGAAAATGTTAAGAGAATTATGCAGACTTTTAAACTGGCTATTTATGATTTTATCAGTCTGCATAAATGTCCTCTTCATTTTAGGAAGGACATTTCAAAATGCTAGAATGAAGGGATTGAGGAGAAAACTCCATTGTTCCCTTCAGATGTAAATTCTTTTCCCCCTCTTTCTCTGCCTCTGTGGCGTGAGTGGTGCAGCACAGCTCGCCTGAAGTTTGAGCCCCCTGTTGCAGGGATCCCTGTGACATTACCTTTTTGGTTAAATGTGCAAATTCCTTTTTTCCTTTTGGCATTCTCAGAAACTGATGAAATCGTAGCAGACTGTTCTCACTTGAACCCTGTTTTTGTTTTAGAGGAAAAAAAAAGGCTACTAATTTTTTTTTCTTTCTCCATAACTGTGTGTGTTTTCAGTAAAAGCCATCATCTGTGTGCATTCAGAGATTATTCATATTCATTTTGTTTCTCCGTTTTATTGGTTTGATTCCTAAATGTTATCAGTGAGTTAGAGCTGAGCTCTTTTAATTCAAATGGCATAATGCCCAATCCTCGGAGATTAGCTGGCAAGCAGTTCTGGGCATGATGCCACCTGGCATTTCTCAGAAAGGGGCTGCTAATAAAACACCGGAAAAAAATAAGATTGTTCCAGACATGCAAACCCCTGAAGTTGCATGGAGCGAGGACTGACGGAGATTTCACAAACACACCCAATATTCTGTGCTACAGCTCGGAAACTGATTAGGAAATACCATCCTAATACCTCTGCAGAAAAGTGATACTGAAGTAAAGGTACTTTGAGTACAAGTTAATTTTTCCTTTCTTAAATTTGTGGCTGAAATGCACATTTCTCATTTTTTCGGCACTTTGGCTCCAGGTTGGGCTCTCTGGGATTCCTGCAGCGGAGCTTGGGCTCCATGAGCTCTCAGCCTTTTTAGGACCTCGAGTTTGTTCCCTTTTGATTTGTCTCACCATGGTGCAGCCCCACAGCTTCCCACAGCACTGTCTTAGGGCTGAAGACCATATCCTTCCTGTGTCCCCAGCTATGATTAACCTAGGCAAACCTCATTGGGATCCTGTCTTGGCTCTAAGGAAAGTTTGTTGGCTGCGAGAGACTTCGAAGGCAATGTTCCCAACTTAGTGACTGACGTTTTCTGATTATAACTTCTGTTTCATCGGAAAACCTCCAAACAAGCTCAATTCCTGGATAAACAGGTCCCAGGACATTTAGGGCTTTATAGGTCTAGACTAACATCTTAAAACTAGTAGGCTCCCAAGCAGATTATGCATTGCAGATTTAATATGCTCATGAATTAAGTTGCCACTTAACAAGCAAGTTGCCAAATTCTGCACCAGCTGAAGTTTTCTGTACACACTGGAGAGGTTGTCTCATGTACAGCATACGGCAGTAGGCTGTAGGGCACTGATTTGCATAAAAAGCCTAGACAAGAGCAATAAAAAAGAAGTATACAGTAAGAAATAGTTCTTCAGTCCAAAGAAAAATTATATTTTTTTTATCTTGTGATATTTTGTCCCTGCAACTTCACTGTATGCTTTGTGCGTGGAGGATTAGTACTGTTTGCAGACCAGGAGTGCCACTAAGGCAACTTTGGGCAACTGGTTATTTTTTCGTTGTTTTCCTTCTGTAGACGGTAGTAATAATATGTCCTGTGTTTCTTCTAAGAAACCACGTTTTCCTGTTTTCTGAATGTAATAGAATATAACCAGTTGTACAAACCCTATTGTTTTCTTGCTGTATCTGCCCTCTGTACTCATCCCCCATCATCATCCTTATTTTCTAGTGGTTCTGTAAAGACTTTAGAAATAATGACAGAGTGGGAGGTGGAGGGGAGGCAAAGGGGTCAGATCCATACTAGCCCTCAGAAGGTAAAGGCTCTCAAAGGCAGAGGCAAAGATCCAGTCGACTTAAGCGGAGATTTTTTACTCTCAGTTTACTGCCCTGGCTTCTCCCTGGGCCTTGCTCTCCCAGGACACTTCTGTCCTTGCGAGAGAGCCTTTAATCATGTATAATTTGCTCTGTGTGTTTCTCGGCCACCAAGTAACATCAACCCAGTGTAAACTTACAACTGTACAAAACTCAATCTTTTATTTCAAAAAAAGAGAAGCCAGGATTTGTCAGGAACAGTGAATGGATCTTGAATTCCTGTAGTGTGTATGACACTTTTTGAACTACATTTTTTTGAATCTGGAAAGCCTATTAAGATCCCTGAAGGGAGGATCTGGTCCTTTTAATGTTCTTGCAGATCCTAGCTGCTCGCTTGCTTCTAGTTTTGTGGTTATAGACTTGTGTCAGTATGATTAATGAGCAATGCAAAGTCTGAAAAAAAAAAAAAGGAACAATGAAAGATCTTCCTTCTGGAAGAAACAAGAAGTAAAAAGGCACTACAGTGCTTTTACTCAGTTTCACAGAAAGCAGAACAGATTCTACTTTCCAGTTGCAGGATCTGATTCCAAACTACATTGACTTAGTGCACGTGATGCTTATCATAAGTGAATTTGTGAATTTGTGGATTTTATGTTACTATGTTTTCCTATGGCTGGGAATTTAAAAATTTTGTATTAAGTAGCTGAATGTGTGTAGCGTGTGCTGTAGTATGTGCATGCATCAGCTCTGTCAACTGGACAGGAAACTATACAGAACTGTTTGAAGATTATTCGCACGATCGTTGAAGTTGGACGGCACTGCTGGAGATAGTTCTGTCCAACTCCCCTACTCCAAGCAGGGTCAGCCAGAGCGAGTTGGTCAAGTCTGTGTCCAGTCAGGTATTGAATACCTCTAAGGATAAAGACCGCAGAACTTGTTGATTGTTTTAATTTATGTACAAAATATATCCTTATGTTTGGTTTAGCTGAGCTGATAGGAAACAGGAAAACTCTTTGCTAGCTGAGGAAAAGAAACGGTACCTTCACACACACCAGTGTCATAAATCTGTTTACATAAGGGTCACATTGAATCTGCCATGGTATTTCCTCAGTGAAGTAATGAGGGCTACACAAATCCATTAGCTCTTGTGAAGGGTGAACCTTGAGCGACTGTCTGGTGTTCATGGTGCCAACTCCTTGTGTATTTTGCCAAGTCAGCTTTGCTGTTCAGAAATGGTTGCGTTTGTACGTGATTATGGCAAGTAGCTAAGGTTTTGTAATGTTGCTGCGGAAATAGGACCTGTAGTTTCATGACCTTAAGATTTAGCAGGGAAACATTTAGTTTTGTAGCTAAGACAGGAGCGCCTGTTCTGTGAGGCGGGACAGAATTTGGAGGGCCTGACCAGCAGGGATCAGTCAGGGTGAGAACTTCCACATCGTCGTGTGCCTGAGGGATGTTGACTGGTTGCTTAGGGATGCAAATAAGGAAATATGAGTATTTGTTCAGCTGACAGAGCAAGTGGTTAACTTTTTCAATATAACCTCTTGCAACGAGACTATTCCTGCTATAGTGTGTGGTAACACATTGCTGCCCATTAGCTGTAAGCTTTTAGCCTGCAGCAGGTAATTGGAAATTATTCATGTTTTAGCAGAGGGACTACAAATGTTCTGCACTGGGAGACTGGCTTTTGCTTCACAATAAATTGCTGTTTTCGTGGGGTTGCCTCCCAGGAAAAATGGTTTATAAGTATCAGCAGATAGAAGAGAGTGTGTCGTCGTAGGTGAGTAATGCAGGATCAGTTCAATCACTTGATGTAGCACATCAGGAAAGATCACAGAATCATAGAATCTTTTTGGTTCGAAAGGACCTTTAAGATCATTGAGTCCAACCGTTAACCTAACACTGCCAGGTCCACCACTAGACCATGTCCCTAAGCACCACATTTGCACATCTTTTAGATACCTCCAGGGACGGTGATTGAGCAACATGCTGGTGTATAAATAACTTCTGCGTCAGTATCAGTGCTTGCCTGTCTTTTTTTTGATGGACTTTAGAGCCAGCCCTAATCATAGCATTTGTAGTCTTTGAGCTACCACACGCTTTGGACAATGGAAATGATGGTAGCTGTAGCTGAGAAGGATAGTAAAGCAGAAGGAGCAGGAACACAAAATCTGGCATTTCTGAAGAGTTTATTATAGCTTTCACTTGCTTATAACCTGTGTACAATTTTTTGGGAAACCGATATAACCCTAGATTAGGTTAGCAGAGCAGAAGGGCCAGGCCTCAAGGGTCACTCTTCTCCGGTTCTCCATAAACACAAGGGAAAGGAAGGCACCAATGTGGAAGGACTTCACATTTTGCATAGAGAAACACTTTGTATAGCAGCTGGCTGTATTTATATTACAAATGACAATTTGCAATCCATGTGGCAGTTAAGTTTTTCTTAGCACATGGATCGTCTTAAAAAGAAACTATTGCATTTATGTGTGTAGAATATGTATAAAATGTATTTATAACATATATGTATATATAAACATATATAATAATATATATAACTAATGTGCATATATTAAGTGTGTGTATATATAGTATGTGTGTGTATATAGTTGATATTCTCCTGATTAATTAGGTAAGTAGAGCTAGAGCTTTTCCAAGCCAGTGACTGAATTAATAACGAACAGAGAAAAATTTAATACAGCTGAACGCTTTCGTGTGGCTTTGGTCAAATTACTTAGAGGTGGAAATAATCAGTGGTTGAATTAAACGAGAGGCCTGATACATACTGGAAAACCTCCATCTTCTGTCAGATGTTTTACAACTGTGGTGAATGAGTTTGGATAAACAACACGAACATGTGTTAAACAAGTTCAGGCCAAGTGCCGCATGGTATGGTAAACAGAAATTGCACTTTAGGAATGTTTGAAAACATAAATGGATGGTAGGTGGTATGTGGAGAGCGCTGGGAGGATAGCCTTTCCTCTGGGGAGGGTAAAAGGAAAACTCTTCTTACATGCTTCAGAAATAGCTTTTCATTGTTGTTAATGTTTTTAACAAACACAGATTTAGAGCTTTGCTGGTACTAAAAAGAATTGTTTGGGTTGTTCAGCTGTTAAGCTGCAAACGTGGTATTTCGTGCCCGTTGCAAACTTGCCTGGAAACTGCCCTGAACCAGCACAGGACTGAGCCATATGTAAAGCAGCCCAATGGCTTGAGTGACTTTTCTTTTAAATTATGTATGTTAGAAAAACTCTTTGATGTGGAGGGGTTGGGGGGAAAACTTAAGCGGAAAATCAGTCTAAGTGAGGCTAGGAGTGCTCCAGGGTCTGTCTCGCCTCCATCTCTGCAGATGGTGAGAGAGGTGAAGAGCTGGTGCCCCAACGGGCAGCGCACCATTGCTTGGGGAGGCGTTGGCCCTTTGTTCCAGAAGGGGAGATCTGTTGTGAGAACAGTGGGTGGTTTTGTATATAAGCTTCTCTCATGCTGCTATGTAGGACCTGTGTGGCTAATCCACTTAAGCAAACTCACTGATTTCCAAATGCAACTGAGAGAAGCATTTAGCACAGAAGTTTTTATTTGTTGTATTTGTTAATGGGAGTGAAATGATTGCTCAGATATTTGCTTTGTGTTCTTTCTCACTCTTACATCCAACCATATTGTTGCGGAGCCTACCAGTATCACGCATCTTGTTCCTGGAAAATCTGGGATGTTATTCACCTGTGAAAATGGGGAAGAAATTCCAAAAGTGAAGTTCCCACTTGATGAACACGGTCTTTCATCAGTAATTTCCTGATTTTAATATGTGTGGCTTTGGGTACCTCCCTTCATCCTAATCATGGTACTTGGAAAATGGAGCAGTACCCTGCTTTTACCTTATTTTGATAAGGACGTGAACTACCAAAGTACTTCTAGTGTTAAATCTTTGCAGTCTGATGTACAGGTCCTTAAGAGAGTATGAAGGTGTGTCTTCACTGCTGGAGAAACCTTTATATTCACAACCACCTGAGTAGTAATAAAAAATAGCAATTGAAGGACAAATAAATTGCACAGGAGTAAAGGATAGCAACTGCAGTGCTCTCTTGCAGGGCTGTTGGGTGCAGCACATGCAGCTTGAAACTGTTGGTTCCCCCGTGGTGTTACCTCCCTTCCTAGTGTGTCAGGCTTATCACAGTGCCTGTGCCGCGTTCTTGGGATGCCTGTTCTTGTCCCTCTTGCTGTAAGGCACAGTATGGCAGATGCAGCAGCGATGTGCCAGCCACTTGTACCCAGCACATGCCAGTGTGACCCTGAGATGGTGAGGCACATGGTGCAGCAGCGGTAGAAATGCTGAGAGGTGAGTTGTGCAGCAGATAGCGGGGACCTCCAAGCCTCCTCAGACTACTGCATGAGGACTGGCCACGTGCTTGACCTGGCATCCACATCAGATGAGATTCATGCATTGGCATGCATTTAGCTTGAGATCCTAGTAGCTCTGTTCCAGTTTATTCCTGGGGTTTTCTTTTCCTTTCAGTTGCCAAAATGGTACATTTTTCATGTGTCCCAGCAATTTCAGAATGATGGGAAACTTGTTGAGCCTGAATTACTTTGACATCTGCTAAAAGTATTTGTGCTGCACTCTGTCCTACACATCTGATATTTCTTCATTCCCTCTCTGTTGCAAATCAGCCTCTGTTAACTTAATTTCTGTTAATTTAACTATATCCTTCAAGTATCCTAAAGAAGCATCCTTCAAGTTCCCTAAAATGCATCAAGACACACGGAAAAAGACAGATCAAGTTAATTGAACAAAGCTGGTTAACTAGCCTAATATTTATGACTGAGATCACGTCTGCTAGGAACCATGAGACTATTACTTAAGGGATTGTTCTTTGCTGCGTGACTCTAATACTAAAGCAAAACCAAGTCTTCGTCTGTTGAAATGCTCTTTCTCCTCTTTACTCAAAATCAGTAAAGCCTCAGTTGAATTGCTGTGTCAGGCTTCGGGCATTTGAAGATGTGAATTCATTAAAGGATGTATACAAGAACAAGAAGGACTATCAGAGGTTTAGGAAAGATGAGCTACAAGTAAAGTTGTTTAATGTAAGGAAGAGGCTGTTATAGGGAGACATTACAACAGTTTTCAGGCTGCGGAGGTCTGAAAATTAAATTTACATTTAAAAAAATTGTTTTGGAAATCAATATAGTCATCAGTAAATGTAGTGAAATATTGAAATAAATATCCTGGAGATGCTGTGTCATTTCCATTAGAATTCTTTGCTTATTCTTTTTTTTTAATTAATTTTGGGGAAAAAAATCCTGTAGATGAAGCTCCACTGGAGTTGGGTGCCCCCTCTAGAAGCTTTCCAGAAGGGATCTTCATGACTGCGCAGCTGATGCTTCTGGGTGATGCTGAAGTACAAATAAATACTAATCCTTAATATATATTGTGCGTCTCAGTTACAGGCGCATCTACTGGTTTTTGTATGCGAGGATTTTGTGGTGGATGCTTGGTCTTGACCACTCCAAATGGTCAAAAACCCCTCAACATTGAGTTGGAACCCGTCGACCCCAGCAGCGTGGCTGTGGGTCTGGAAAGTCTCATATGCAGGTAGGCGGTGCAGGCTCAGGTATTTAAAGATGCACACACCACTGCAATCACTAGCAGAAGTCTGAGGAGAAGCAGCTTTATCAGGTTTTCACCATCAGCTCCTGCCGATGCTTTTGCCTGTTGCCTTGCTATCTGATGAGTGGTCCATACCTGCTGTCTAAATTTTTGAACGAGCTCTGATGGAGTTGAACACATGCAGTTAGTTAGGAGGCTGCATTCTCTGAGGTCCGAAGGCTGGTAAAACCTGATGCACTTCCTGCGGATGGACTGGGATCACTGGAACCAACCTAGTCTTGGAGATAGACTCTAACATATTTTGGCATGTCTTGCACAACAGTAAAACTTGGTCTGAACTTGAAGCTCAGGAGCTCATTCACGTTCTTGGCACAAACCTGTGATGTGTTTGCGCTAGGATGTTTTGCCTGTTGCCAAGCTGTCAGCACGGATAAGGCATCTATAATTCTAGGGATAGTGAGTGTGTGCCTAAATATTTTGTCTTTTTTTTTGGTGATAGGTTGCTATAATTTGCTTGTTGCTCTTTGTTTACTAATACTGATGGAGCATGCAGGGCAGCATGTTGTTTAAAATGGAATAAAATCAGAAAACTCAAATCATGACTAGCATGTTGTTACTAAGTACTTGTAATCCAAGAGGCACTGATGTGCTTGTTCAAGCACAAGCGTACAGGTCAGCAATTCGGAGACCTAGTTGTAAACTGAAACAAACGTTAAAGATTGGCCTCAACATAGGTTTTCTATTATTTTTTTTAGCCTCAAATTGGTTACAGTAATCTCTAAAGAAAGCAGCAAGTTCTTCTGTATTATTTTCTTTTCTAACAATATTCCCTGGCCCCATTCTCTTGAATTATGTAACCTATATTTTAGTATAACAACCACTTTCCTACTGTATTACTCTCTAGGGTACAATTTTGCATTAGTAGGGGGATGAACAAGATGACCTCTTAAGTCTTTTCCATCACCACTTGCTGTAATACGGTGCTGTAGTATTTGACCTTGTTATGCAGCCTTTTCCCTTCTGTAACCCTTTGACTTTTACAGAAGAGCAGTCACAGCATTTTCTGGACATGCAGAAGTGCCCTCCTTTGAAGTTATCAACCCGAAGTACTGTTTCCTGCACTTCAGAACTAGAGAGCGTATCAGTGCCTTTTGCATTCAAGTGGAGAGGACCTGTATAAATAAATCATTGCAGGGAAGTACGCTGCAGTGGCTGTTCCATAGCTGGAATGAATAGGCTGAAGAGGATCTTTATTTTGTTAATATGTTGGCAAGGCTGTAACTTTCGAATATGCCTTTCTAGTGTTGCTTTTTATTTCAAGGAAGGAAGGCAGACCAAGCTGCTTGAGCAATTTGTTCTAGATCTGTACCGCGTCCATGGACCTACACAGTGTACTTACTTTAGTGCCGTTGTTTCCAACAGCAGGCTTTCCCCATGTGTCCAAAGTTATCAGTAGATATCAGACTGGATGGAAAATGAAACTGTAAAGGGGAATTCTGTATTCTAGCTTGCAAAATCAGAAAGGATACATGTGAGAGACGTAATTTGGAAATGGAAAGAAAAGCTGCGGTGATACTCAAGTGATAAGTGGATTCAAAGATGCGTTGCTGCTCTCATTTGTTCATAGCTTTCAGCTCACAGTGGGCAGCAAATGCTTTTTGTGGCATGGGCCTGGCAATAGTTTATCCAGCTCCAGCCTGACCACAGAAGCCAGTTCTAAAAAGGATTTTTTTGCAATGAACACCCACTGCATTTTCTTTATCTCTCCAGAGAGAACTCATTTATAAAGCCTGGGGTTTTTTAATGACTGAAATGCTTGAGCCATTCAAGTATCTTGGGGTGGTTGCTGCTGCTTTCTGTGCAGTTAAGTGATTCCTCATTGACTCTGGGTTTTAATGTCCCATTCTAATTTTTACATCGTAATGTAAGTAAAACCTGCTGTTGTGCTCTCCTGCTGTTGGGCTTTTTTATTTCTTATGTCTTTTTTTCCACAGCAGCAGTAGAAGACAACTGAGACAGGTTTCTGCAGTACGGAGCTGGGAAAACAGTAGCAAGAACAGAGGTATAAAACTAAGGGAAAAAGTACTAGCCCTTTCTGTCAGCCAGCTTCACCCTGCTCTCAACCTACATCAGCTTATAGGTCCTTCTTGCTCTTGCTTATGAGCAAGCAGGGCCTTAATACACTAAGTAAGTTAGAAATGGAAATAGTGGAAGGAAGTTTTGACACCATCAGTTTTTAAGATCTTAGCATAACACAGTGCAAAATACAGAGTACCAGCTTCCATAGCTGTAACCCCCAGGATCCAGCAGATGAAAACTAAGTTTCCTTTTGCACTTAACTATATAAACACTTGCTGCGTTTTAGCATCTCCCTTTCGCATTAATCGTTGGCATTTGTTTGCCATAGAGTGGATGGGGCTGCAGGAGCAAAGGCATAGTAATTTAGAGCTTTGTGAAGGCAAAACTCTGGCTAATGGTTTATTGTGACACATGGTTTGCCTGAAGCCAAGCAGAATAAACAGAAGTTTGGTAGAAATGGTCAAGTGGAGAGATCAGTTTAGACCTGTTAGGCTCCTAGAGTGGAGTATGATGAAGACTGGAAAGTCCCTTTTACCATTTATATGTGTAAAAGTCTCCTTCTTTTAAATCTCACTGAATTACTTAGATGTTGCTGTAGTTTATCTGTATGTTGGTAATCAATCTCAAGCATTGACTAAACCCTGGAACCAAGGGTGGGGGAGTCTCCAGGATATTCGGGAATGATGTGTTCAGAAAGAAAAGGACCTACCTTGAAAGGATGTTTGCGCTCTCTCTGTTTTACACAAATGATTCAGTTTCTTACTCAGTCTTTCCGTGCTTCCTAATTCTTAAGTTTAGTTCTCTGTAGGTGATCGTTTAAGCATTACTGCTTTCTTTCAGCATTATTTTTTTCATATTAGTGGCACTCCAGACCTTCACCTCTCCTGCTGTCTGTTTTCCCTCTTACTGACTCCCCTCTGCTCTTCTGTACTTCTCTTGCGTTGTTTCTGTGTTGTTGCATGTCTCTGATTCCTCATCCTCAGGGTCATTGTTTTTCTCCTCAGTCCTCTGGAGTTTTCGTACTGTTATTCCTTTTCCTGTAAATGATTGAATTTCATTTCATATCTCTTGGAAATACAGGAGCAAGAATCAGTGTACGCTTCATGGGGAGGATAGTTGCATGTGGAGGAGTGGATACATTTGCCACTGAATTTAAATGTGTAGGCATTCTTGTGCTGATAGTTTTATGTTAATTCTCTTGTGATAGAAGTTAGGACGTTTGGCGCTCCAGAGAAATGTTCAAAAAAGGTTAGCTCCAATCCTTCTTCCCAAAGTGGGGTTTCTGCCCTGTGTGCTCTCCCTGTGGAAATCCAGGAGACTGTTTCTGCCGGTTGCTTCTTGCAGCAGCAGGAAAGCAGACTTCTGCCCTTGAAGAGGCAGGAAACTCCTTAAGTGTGAGCATACAGAATTGCTGGGAAGTGCTGGCCGTATCGGGTATTTTTCATTCCCAGTGGAGATCCCACTGTGGACTTCTCCCTGCTTGCCTGTCCAAACCCACAGGCTCCCTGGGGTTTGCAGGTGGCTCTTTGCACCCTCTGCTTTAAGCCTCTACCAGCGTGGCTTTAGGGTATGGGATAGGAAAGGATGTCCAAGGCTATTTTGTGGCTTTCCCTCCTCTCACTCCACACCTGCGGATGAAGGCTTGAAGGGGAGCTCTTCTCATATGCAGGCGTAATAGGATCCTGTTCCCAAAAAGGATCCCCCTCTCCCAGCAGGGGCAAAGGACCCCGCTTGCTGAGGGGACCCGCTGTCCCAGATAATTAGCTAAGCAGCTGCTCTGTGTCTGAACAAGAAGGAGAGGGAGCTTTTGCTCGGACAGGGAGCCGGGGCAGCATTCCTTGGAGGCAGCCTGCACATTCCTCCAAAGCAGTCATCGCGGCCGGTGACGTGGGCTCGGCGTTGTGTGGCCAGGCTTCCCGAAATTTGTGCATGGCCACTTGTTTGGCCTCGGGTCCTTTATTGTGGGAAAACTCCTTTTCCTCGCTAAGTGCTAATCATTTATCCCTGGATCAGTGGGGAATATATAGCTTGAGTTCACATGTGACGTGTTGCCCTAATTAATACATAGCAAACTATTTACAGAGAGAAAATAAGATCCAATTCGGAGGAAAAATGAAGACTTGTAATATGCAAAACGAAATAATCTCAGCAGAAGTAGCAATTGTGTTAATGCAATAGTGGGCAACGTGCCTGTGAATGAATCCCTTCTCCGTGTATTTTCTGGGGGGTCCGGGAGGAAAAGGAGAGTGCCTTGTCTGGCCAACACATTTATGACTAGATTTGTGGACAAAAGCAAAACTGAAAAGAGAGCCTGTTCTTGGCACAGGGCCACGTCTTTTCTTCAAGGACTGCTTTAATTTGTTTGACGTACAGTGAAAGACTGGCACACTGCACTAATTAGTTTTATATACAGTTGTTTTATAGATCTGCAGCACTGTATGTATGCGTGGGCCCACTCCAGTAACTCAGTGAAGTCTACCAGGCTGCTTCCTGAAGCGTGTTCACAGGATTGGACCCATACGCCCGACTTCTTGCTGTGCTGCTCAAATTTTTACCCAGCTTTATAATTGTGTAAATTCATTCAGGTAGAATAACAGCCATTTAAAATTGGAGTAGTGTAGTAATACATTTGGAAGTGTGGTACTTGGCATTCGCAGAAAGAGGGTTTTTTTATTGTTATAAACATTTTTCTTTGTTCTTTAATTTTTTTTCCCCCCATCAGTGCTGGTGGAAATCTAGGAGTTCATTTAAATTCTAAAAGACTATTACTGTTACTTGTATCACTAATACTTCTTCCTAGTGAGCACTTAAAGTTTTATTTGTTGTTGCAGGGACAAGAATTAAGTTTTTAGTTTCTAATTACTAGCCAGTTTGCAAGTGGCTAATGGAAGCCAGAGAATATAACTACTTCTGTCCCGTGCAAGGACTTTAGAAATGAATGGCAGGAAATGTTTCAAACGTCGTTTAATTAGATCTGCACGAGGTATCCTGCTAATGTAATCAAATGTGGAGTTAATCTCCCTTTCATGTTTTTGTAAGGAAAGGAGCTTCATCTTGAAATTATAGTTTAAAGAAAAGAGGCATGGATGGGAGACGTGGAGGTCATTCAGGCAGCAGCAAGTGAAGCAGAGCAACTCCCATTTGTGCTCAGCCAGATGTTCACGAGCCTTTGCCAATAGCTCAAAAGGCTGATGCTACATAAATTACTATATCCCAGGGACTAATTCAATGGGTGTGATGGAAGAGGAAGGGAGGAGGATGGTACCCTGTCGGGCAGAGGTCAGGTGTAAGACATGGGACTGAACCAAGCAATATTCAGCCAGTTCTGTTTTGTCTTTTATTATCGTGGATTGAAAACACTCATTTTCCCATAGAAAGCAGAAGAAAAGTCAATACTTCCATTAAGAATATAAAGACCAATTATTATTTTCTTTAAAAAGTCCCTTTTCCCATGTAGTCATATGAGTTGAATACCCAATGAAATTTGAGCCTTTGACAGTAGTCTTTGAAAATATAGGATCCCCTTTGAAAGCTACCAGTGGTCTGGTAAAATAAAGATCTTTAAAGGCTTCTCTTGCTTTCTGAAAAGATGCCGATTGCAAACCAAACTGCCTCCTCTCCACCGCCACATTTGTACCAAATTCATCTAGAGAAATCCCTTTTCACCTAGTGTGAGTTGTTTTCTTTTGCTCTCTAGGAGAATTATTTTTACAAAAATAAAAGTAAACAAAAACCCTGAGTAATACATAATGGTTTTCTTTTAGAGCGTGAAGCCTTCTCTCGACCAAAGTGCTGCTGTTGCAAGAAAATAGGCACTTGTAGGTTGCTACCTCTCACTTGTGTCTGTCTGTATCACAAGCCTGGCTATCTTTGACACTCTGCCTGTAGAAAGAAGTGGTCAGCTAAGGGAATTTCATTCAAGGATATACACCTGCCTATTAAGATGTGAAGGATAATTTAACAAATGTGACTCTTGCTCGTTACAAAAAGGTAAATAAAACTCAAAACCGTACCAGTACCTGGTTTTCTATCAGATAGTTTCAAAAGAGTTGACTCTGATTTTGGATGTTTGAGGTTGGCTGTGCTGACGCTTTTTAGTTTCTCAGGATGTCCTACAGTATACAGATAAAAAGCAGGGTTTCAAGGTTAATGAAGTCCCAGCTCAGCCTCCCAAACAGTATTGCTTAATCAGTGGGAAGCCCATGGAGGGACACAGAGCCTTTTTTTTCCCATAAAATAAAGAGATAAGCAGTGCCCTCTAGTGTTAGTTAACATCAGAGGGAACCACCAGGAGAATTTTCTATTGTCTAGCTGTCTGAGGTTAAACCTATTTCACTGCCGCAGATGCAGCTCTATTTCTTGAAGAAAAGTAGTAAAAAAGAACTGCAATAACATAGCTTATCAGGACATAACTGTCAGAAATGCAGTCATTAATAGGTAGATACAGTCAGATATCTCAAACTCCCTGACCTGTTTTATCTTCTCTAATCTTGAAGTGTATGAGTCTAGTGTGTCTCCAACCTGTACCTGACCTGGGGAAGGATGGGAGATGTGTTTTACTAAAGGGCAAGACTCATGAAGTTTCAGGGAGAGGTGTAGCAGCGAATCTTCCTGCTTGAAGTTTGGAGTTCAATTTCTGTCATAAAGCAGTCCTGCTGTACGTACTCAAGCTTGTCTACAACACGTTATAGCAAGTCAGTGAGCAGGTAGGTCTTCTGGGCTGTCCTTGGAGCACCTCAGAATTTTTTGGTTCTGGTGATAGTAGCCAGTTGGACTTCTGTTTCAAAGCCATAGGCATCATTTGTTTCAGTTAAGGACAACTCTGCCAGGGATGCACCATGGGAATTACAGCCACCTCTGTGCTTTAGCATGGAAGGCTATTTCTTAGTCTGTTTAAAAGAAGGCAATGCTTTAAATTGCTGATGTAAAACAGCGAGCATTAAAAAGCATTTGCTCTGTGGTTTCTCAGTTGTCTTCAGTGTGAAAACTTCGTAAGCAAGTGTGCCTTTCCCTCTCTGTTTTTAAATTCTATTTTCTGCTGTAGAAAAAGAGCTTACGAGTGATTATTGCCTTTCAGTTTCTGTTGATGCATTTTCATAGCCTAGGTTGCAGTCTGGGGCTGTTGGGATGAGCCCTGAGGTCCCTGTGGTGTTAGAGTTATTGTTGACAAATGGGAATCCTGTAAGGCCTTGAGAGCATCTTACCGAGTGTCCCTGAGCTGTAATCTGGTATATGTATTTATCGTTTTCTGAAAAACAGCATACAGAAATACAATAAAAGTACAGTCTGGTACTGTGACCCATGTAGTACCTTGGCTTACGCAGGCTTTCCTGCCCTGGGTGAGGTTTGCCCTGGACTGCGGTTTTCTAAACCAAAACATCTTCTGATGCAGCACGACTCTGAGGAGTGACCATCTCACTTTCCTCTTTGGGTTATGCTTTGTGAATGCTTTTGATGGCTACCAGCACTATAAGATGTTGGTGCCAAGACTTAGGTAGAAAGTAAGTACATTGCCCATGTGTAAGAATATCAGGTGAAGAGGTTAGGAACTTGTATTTATGAGCTGGTTTAACAAGTTTAGTGCCACGTGAGGAGGGATCTGTGAATGTACATTGTCTCTGTGTAGATTGCTGCGCGCTGGTAGTAGATGTCAGAAATGAGATGACTTACCTGGACTGTTGCTCCTCAAAAGGGGTGTCAGACCAGCTCAAGCGTTTGTGATACTTGCTGCTGTCTTGTTTCCACTGCTGTTGCCAAACTTGATACTTCCAGCAGTTATTGATTCCTCAACACTAATGATAGACCCCTTTTTGAGCTGCAGTTAATAACTTCTGTCCTCCTTGCTACACACGAGCAGGGAGAGCGTTGTTTGTGCTGATTGCCAAGGATGAGGTTACGCTCTGTGAAGAGACCAAGAAGAAGAATGTTCGGCATTGTTCCTCTGAGATGTACCAAAAATCTGCACGCACCAATGAAAGCAACCAGCGTTATGGTATCATAACAAGGGTTCGTTAGGACTTTACCCCAGACTGGAATAATGATTGTTCCTGTTTAAGACCCAAGACCAACAGATGGCATTTGTTAGGATGTTGATATTTATGTACAAAGTTGCCAGCACTTTAAGAAGTGGTGCCTTTCTTAATTAAGATGATAATGTACTGCCTTGTTTGGAGAGATTCTGCTGGTAATGATGCTGGTGAATTATGAATAGAGGGAAATCAATAATAACAAATGCCAGATGGAGGTATCTTTCAAAAAGGAATATTTTGTGTAATATGGCATGTAAAGTTGACAGACCGGGTCTTAAAAGACCTTTATTATTCTTTAAGCTTTCCTGACAAAATTACTCTTTATCCTGCCAAGAAATGTACTTTCACATGCCAGTGCATTTTTAAGTGAGAGTAATTAAAGTATGCCTCTATTTTATAGCTTGAAGTGAAATCCATTTCTCCAGTGTTTTGTCAGGATTCTATAAACAGTGTAAGGAAAGAGACAACTTATAACAACAATAATTTTGCCAATTCTACACGTTCTGCCTTTGAAATCAGAGGCAATTAGGGATGAACAAAACTACTTTCAAAGTTTACAAAAAAAGTGTAAGTTTTTCTGAAGTTTTACTTCACATTTTTCCTTTGGTTAAAGATGACTGTTGGGAATAAGAAATGTTTTTCTAAAATTAAAACCGACCTTATTTGATTGAAGTAAAAAATGATTACTGAGTTATAAATGCATTGAATCCTCAAATGCTAGGCCTTTTTTTGTAACTTCCTGAGAGAGGGAAATAAAATTGTATTTGATTTTGTCAAGTAAAGTATTAGTTAAAAGAGAAGTAGACAAGGGAGAGCAAGAAATAAAACTTTGGGGTTTGATATTTCATTTTCTCATGAGAATATTCCCACTCCACGGGCATTCCAGCTTTGATCTCATGACCTGCTGGCCTTTCCACTGCAGAGAAGGTCCTTTCATGATGATCTGTGGGTGAGGCAAAGTGTGTCATGGGAGGTGACTGTGAAGATTTGATTTTCCTTTGTGATTGTGCTCAGATTTTATTAGTGTAATAAAATTCAATTTAGGACTGTAGAAGCGTTGCATATAGTCTCTATCAGATATGCCAAATGTAGTAGAACAGGAAGACTTGAAGAGCATACCTTCTGCTCCATCCATGCATAGTCACAAATCACTTCCAAATGCACAATAATAAACTTGAGATGTATAGTCCAAGACTTCTTCCAAAGGCACAAACATTGTTGCAGAGTTCAGAAAGATAGCAGAGGAGTTGCTTTTGTCTTGTTTAAATTATTTCTATGAGTATGCATTAGTAGGAGAATAAATGAAGTAATATATTTCAGTATTGGATGATGAAAAGAAGGCTTCTGCTTCATTTAGAAAAAGATCAAGATCAGTTTTCATGAGAATAAAACACTGTTTTGAATTATGCTTAGAACAGACTGTCCAACTATTTCTGTTATTAATGTTCATTGCCATTGCAGAAAGGATTTAACAATAGAAAGATGAGAACATGAGAAAAGAATGTCTAGAGGGAAGGCAGTCAAGGATGGGATTCAGTGGCTCTAGCTTTGATAACAAAAGCAAAGAGTGCTCTCAGTTGAGTCTTTTGAGACTAATCTGGTACTTTCAATAAACCCTAAATTTTCCTTAATGCAGAAAGAGCAGTATTTCTAGCCATTTTCAAAAACTCTTTAGAGCATTGTTTCTCATTGATCTTGTTAAAGCTATTGTGAATTTACCTGGGAGATGCCATCGGAAGTTATGGATAACTAAACCCTGGTTTTACTTGCACTTTTTTAATGAACGAGTCCTGTATATATAAAAAACAAAGCTGCTTTCTTTAACAGCAATCTACCTAATGGCAAATGGGCGCTATGACTCTTCAACTCTTTTGAAATCCGTACTGCTTTTTTGACGTGTCATCAGGATTTTTTATACTGAACTTCTTTCTGTTGTCTTTTTTTTTTTTCCAGAAAAACTTTACAATTCCAATGGACGGGAGCTGAGGCGGGCACTTTTCTCCTTGAAACAAATATTTCAGGTGAGCAAATAATGGCTGTCCATTCTGTGATTTGAACATGAATTGAATTTCTTTTTTTAATGTAGGGAATAACTTGCAGTTTCTGGTAAAAGAGAATTTTAAGACTTCATTTGTAATGTGCAATTAGCAAATTGCTTCTTAGGGTCTTTTCTCTTTATGGTCTGCAAGCCTTTCCCTGATCCTTCAGTTTGTCAGAAGGCAGGACCAGATGTGGAGTAATGGCAGAGAGAGTGGTTGGAACCTGCCAGGAAAGGAGAGAAGAAAATTTGAACTCTTAGATGGAAACTTAGGCTGCTCGTTAGACAGTGGCATAGTTCTGTATTGGGAAGACTGAGAGGGGGACGTGAAAAGAGGAGCATGGAAACAATGGGTCAGGGTGATGGCCCAGCATTGGCCTAGTAATTGGCAAATAGACTAGGTTCAAACCACATCAAAAACTGAAGAAGGCTGTGAGAGACATGGGACAGATCTGATGAGTAACCAAGATGTAGTGGGAGAGCTCTGAAGATGTTAGAATTTAGATTGAGGTTAGAGGAAATGATTTATTGATTAGCTGAAAAGATACTTTGTAGAACTGAGGAGGGTATGGTAGTGACTGATCAGTATAAGGAAAGGCATGGATTTGAATGTGAGTGTTCGTTGTGGAGGAGACCTGATATCAGCATGATTTTGGGTCCTGTGCAGAAGTAGCCAATGTGATAGACAAGTGGTCTGGATGATAAGAAAGTGAATTGAATAAAAAGCTTGGATTTCAGATTGATTTTACTAGATAAGAAGAAGGACTCAGGAAGGTTGCAGGACTGGAAGGAAATCTGTTGGAGAGAACAGGTCAGGAAAAGTGAAAAGAAAACATCGTTGAGAACTAGAGCATACTGCCGGTGTGATCCTAAAATGGAATTCGGGCTGACACGTTCCATTTCTATCAGTAAATATAAGTGAAATCAGTAAGGAAAGCACCTCTCCTCCTTTATTAATGGATCCAAATAGAGGATGACAACCTATAATGTTTTTCAGCTACAACAGGTAGGTGCAAGGGTTTCAACCTGTTAGTTTAGCTTTTTTTGGTTTGTTTTAAATAGACATTTATTCTAAGAATAACAACATTTAACAATTATGCAAGAGTGCAGAATTGCAGTTTTCCAAAAGACACAATGCTTTTTGCGGGTTTCAAAGTTAAGCATTCAGAATTTAGAAAATACCAGAATAAAGATTTTCTGAACAACAGGAGAAGGGTGGACCATTTAATGGAAAATTTTGGTAGATGTCTTCTGGGTCAGAAGCAAGTCCTTGAATTTTGAAATTTTTGGATAAAGAAGGAGTTCCAGCTTCAAAACAGCCTAGTCATCTGACGGCCACAGATCGGGAAAACCATTATCTCTTCATGGCAGTTGCAGGGAAAGACTGTTTCAGAGTCACAATGATGCAAGTTGGATTTCCCTGTGAGCTTGCCAATTGGGTGGACTGTGTGCTCAGAGGAAATTAGGCAAGTTTCCAAGAGTCTTCTCTGGTTTCTTCTCTTTTTGTTCACCTCAGCTGTTTCTGGGAAGTATTTGTATTTCTCTGAATTTATGTATTCCACAGAATAATCTGGGCACTCATGCATGAGTGCTAAGCCTGTCTTCCCACCCATCCCACACGTCCCATACCTTCCATCATGACTTTTCCCAGTTTGGGTATTCATAGATATTCTCTTCCATGTAGGTTACTTGAAGTCTAGTAGGTATTTCAGAGCACATAGTGCTCCGTGCTTTTAGTGAACACACCAGTAAGGTCTCTGTCTTACAGTTGATCAGCTGTTTTCATGGAAATGTTGTTTACATATTTATCCTAATAAATGTAATTGGAGGTGACTGGGTTGAAGAGTAATGAGAGCGAAGGGAAAAACAATTCACACAAACACACACTGTGTATGAATTTAGTTTTTAAGTGGAGCTTGTCTGACAGTTTCAGAACATAATTTTCATTGAAGAATTTGACTTCCCTGCTTCCTAATGTATATGATACGTAAAGGAATTTGGGAATTATCCGTTACCACTTTAAGTAGCTAGTTCTGGTAGAACTGTGGCTGTTTGTCGAACAAACGTACCCTTCAAAAAATCTTCATGTACTTTCAAGGTACAGGTTCTCATTAGTGGATAACTGAGGAGAAGTCTTCCTCAAGTTGTAGAGTATTCATATTGTATGCTCAAGTATTTGAGGTAGTACACTTCAGACTGGAAAATGAGACCCTGTATGATGTAAACTCCTGTTTACCTGTCAACTTCGTTGTCCTTAACAACAGTTACTGGCATTGCTAAGGGCATCTTCTGAGTATGATTTTAGTTTATCTCATAATGAACCATGAGAGAGAATGTAAGATAATTTTTTTGGTTTAGAAAGAAAAGGTATTTCAATTTTTTAGTGAAGAAAAGTACAAGTTTTTATAAGGTTATATTATAGGCCAAACACTATTGTCCAAAAGATCATACCTAATTTATTTTTCAGTCTATGACATTAAAGCATGTCAGCATTAGAAATCTATCATGTTAAAAGTTTTTTAAAAAATATATTTTTCAACATAAATATCTGTTTGATTTTGTATCTCATTATATTTAGTATTTTAAATTCCTTAAGAGTATAATATTTGGAAATAAAATGTTGACTTCAAAACCAGTCTTTATTTTCATTTTAACATATTTTCAGAATGTTATGGAGACTTCATTGTTTCTGTAAGTGCCAAGATGGTTCATAACACCATGTTTTTATAATCATTTCATCATAGCTGAGTTAATTTGGCACAGTTCTGTGTCAGTATCATTTTTAATTTAAAGAGCTTCAAGGTAACATGCAGGCTCTTATTTGCATTAAGTGGGAACAAGCCCAAGTTTTACATCAAATATGAATTCTAAATAGCTGGAGCTCTTGGTTTTTCACACGAGGCCCCAGCGAAGCTTAGCAATATTTGGCAAAAGCAATGCCTTTGTTTCAGATTTTAAATGAAAGATTCGTTTGGCAAGATCAAACTTGGATTTTCTCTTTGGTTTCTTCAGGTGGGCTGGTTTTGGCAAAATGATAAAGGTTATGTGGAGCATTTTTTTTGACAGTAGTGCCATTCTGTTCCTGTCATTCATTCTGAAGGGTTAAGATAGCCACATTCATCATCTTTTACTGGATTGTACTGCAGTATTCTTCTTCTGATTTACCAGTATGCTTTGTGACGAACAAACTTACAGAGTTAGGAAAGTAATATTCAGACTAGAAGTATATGAAGCACTTGACCTTAAAAGAACTGAGAAAAGATGTACAGATATAACTGACAACCTGTTGGAGTACAGTTTAGCACCCTTTGAACATATTTTCTAACAGACTTCTGAGTTGCCTGGTTCTTCTTTATCAGAGATCCGTGAATTTGTGGCAAAGTGCTAAACTCCCAAAGGCATCCGGGGCAGAATCCAGCTGAACATGTCACTTATAGATTCAGAGTCGAAAAACATTTTTATATTTCCTGATGGTGATATTGTAAGAGAGATAAAAATACAGCTGCTTAAAACATTTAATTCAATATCAATCTTAAAAGCAGAAAAATTGAGTATGAGCACTATAATATATGTAAATAGTGCTGCGCAATTTACATGATATTAAAAAAGTTTATTTAACAAGACCTCTGATACAACTAGATTTAATATAAAGCAGGCATGTTTTAGAACCTATAAAGAGAAGTGTGCCTTATAGTTACAAAGCATTGCGAAGCATAGTTTCAAATCATGCTGATGGCATCATTTCAAAATGTGGAATAACTAGATAGGAATATGGTGTTGTAAGAAAAATAAGAAAGCTATAAAGCATGTTTCAAGTCTGTTAAAATCTATAATCATGTGTAAGTCTGCTTCGTTAAAGTTTTGGAAAGTATTTTTAATCAATCAATTGGCATTAGGTTTCTGGAAAGCAGACCTAAAGAGCATATTTAAAGTGTTAAGGAAAAAAGCCAGTTTTCTTTTAGGACTGTTTTCCCTACTAAGTGTCATTTGACAAATGCAGGAGATCTTCCACTACTTTTCTTGAGGAGCCTAGCTTCCCGTTTTGTGTTGTGATCAGAATATCAAGCAACACAGTTACAAAATTCTCTTACAGAATATTCTTCTATTGTTGAGAAATTCATTAATCATTGAACAATTGAGCTTTGTGTAAAACGTCACAAAGTACAGCTATGTAGGGGCCCCAGAAACTTTAACTAGAAGGTGTTTGGATAGACACAATCTTATCAGTGAGTGAAATCAAATGTCACACACTTCAGCTGCTGAGGAGTCATCAATCATCCTTAGGAGAGCAGAAGGAGTATACTGGGTTTGCCTCATTGATCTCAAGGAAGGAGGCTGCTCCTTCCCCTCTTGCAAGCATGACTGATGACTCCTTAGGGTTTGAAGCTGTGTGACACTTGATTTAGGGGCTGCTGTCTTCACTTGTGAGGCAGGCTGCCACCTCTCCCCTTTAAGAGCCCTCTTGGAAGGGTTCTTGACTAAGTCATGAAAAAGAGAGAAACCTTCATTTCCTTCCCAAATTGAATTCACCACAGTTTTGTGTAACAGTTTACGTATCTGTTTAATCCTATTTTACAAAGGATATGTCTCATTACTGTTAAGAGATTATAAATAAAATAGATATGACACATTAAATGTCAAAATCAGTTTCTCGTTTTCATTGGCAAATCGAGCGTCTTCATGCCTAGGCAATGTTATGGGCTGAGATCTAAGCAGTTCTTAATGAGACTATAAAATGTGAACTGATTCCACCAGAAGGACAGCCTAAAAACTTGGGAAGCCACCATTATTCGTTCTCTAATCTGTGCGAATCTGAACTGAAACAGGAAAGCTTGTTTTGTATGGACCCTATCTATTTTAGCTTCCTCAGGTGTGTACTATAATGTATGAATGTTGTTTGATCTGTTGCTTAACTGCCATGAAGAATATCCCTGGTAGGGTCTGGTCTAGATAACTTTTCTAGTGATTTTTAATTCCACTGTTAACTGGAAGGAAAAAAACACAGTGTATTGATGTATCTGCTGTCTACTCAAGATGCAAAGGGTGAAATTCTGTCCCCATCAAATCAGTGCCATAAAATGTCTTTAATTTCACTATTATTTTTACCTGTGGTTGAGTGTGTACAGGTAGATGGACTGTGATAAACAGAGAAAGCGACAGCAGGACTTTTGTGTTCCATTTCCTGCTAAATGCTTTTTCTCTCTAGGGGAGACCACCAAAGCTTTTTGGGCTAATAATTGTATAGATTAATCTGATACTGAGGTGTGACTTACTTTTGCTTGCTTGCTTCTTGCACTCACAGGGGAAAAAAAAGTGATCTTGGGAAAAAGATCCTGTAATTATCTGCACCTTCATTAACTGAAATAATAAAATACTGAAAGCAGAAAGTTACTTCCAAATTGTTCAGCTTGCTGAAATAGTAATATAGTTCCTTTTCAATGTTTTTTCTTTCAGCCTGTTTTAAGAATTGTAACAGTGTAAAAATACCGCTTCCACACAGAAGTAATGAGTTGAGAAGGTGTAAAGGCTGGGGAAGAGAAGCAAATACGGAGTGTGGAGTCAGCACAGGGGAGTGTAGGGAAAAGCATGGAGGGCAGAGGAGTGGAAGCTGTGGCACAGCCGGTGAGGGCAGTAAAGTAGCTGAAATGCATTTGCAATCAACAGAGGTAGCAAGGGGAAGGAGCTTCCATTGAGGGACAAACTGGCTGCTTGGTCCCTGTCAAACCCTTTACTGCTAAAATGCTTCTGCCACTGCCTCAGTTACCTCTAGCAGCTGACTGCAGTTCTGGGACATCCCAGTCCAGGACACCCTTGTTCTCAAGGAGTTCTTCTTCTAGGTGTGCTGGTGGGAGTGTGGGGGAAGGAAGACAGCAACTGAACTTGCCTAGCGTCCTTACCTTGGGGTAGTTTCTGAGTTGCCAGGTATCAGGGAGTGAAAATACTTGTCTTAGAGATATGGACTCTTTGTGACAGCAGAAGACTCTCCTCCTGCTTCCCCTGAGAGCTGTGTTTGGTTCATCTTCTAGAAGTAACATCCTGACTGAAAGTAGAATAGAGGTTTCATGGTTTAATATAAGACTTGCCTGCTTAACAACCAGCTCATCTGATCCATACATATAATTGTTTTGTAGCTCCTTAAATAATTTAGGTTGAAATGGCAATACAGTCTTGAGGGACTCATAGGACTTCAGTTTATGTATGTGTGTGTGTGTGTGTGTGTGTGTGTGTGTATGTTTTTGGAATCATTTCTTTCCAGATTGTTTTCAGTAGATGACTTGCTTTTAAAATGGACTGAAATAAAACAGTGACAATTGAATTAGATAGTATTAGGCACTTCTGGATTGGCAATCTATTGTTTTAATTATTTCAATAATTTTGGAGTCCAAGGAACAGAACTATAGTTTAAAGTGTGGGAAAGTAACTATAAATTATATCTTGGCGGTTCATGCTCCTTCAATCACTTCCTGACTATGTTTACTCAGTTTTCAAGCCAAAATGAGCTTTTCTAACTGCAAACATTGCAAGCCAGTCTCGATCTATAAAATGCAACCTGTTGCTTAGGCAGTGAAAAAGCTGGACTCCAGAAATTATCTGGGATTTCTGTTTCTAATAGAGCACGGCATAACTCTCTCATTACTACATCGTTGTAGTCTTGTCAATGGGAGTAATTATTTTGCTGGTAACTTTAGCAGATGTGATGCATACTAAAGGCAGGTAGAAATAGTTAAAAATATTCTTGTGAAGATTTTATTGTGGTATATTTCTAATGTAGACTCTGGGGTCACAGAGCTAGGCAGCTGAAAGGAGGGCTGAGAGGAACTGGCTGTTAATTTTCTATGGCTACTGGGGCAGAGCATCATATAAGCATTTGAAATTATATGGGGAACCTGTGGATATGAAGGCTCTCGGGTAATGGAAGTGCATTCTGGTCATAGCCCTGTGCTGCCACATTGCTACTGCTGTCCAGGGCAGTCAGATGAGGAGCAAGCTGTGGGGTTGTTCTGTTTTGTTTTTTTTTTGTATACATGAGGGTTTGTCACAGCCAGAGGAATGCTTAGAAAAGAAGATCAGTAGATTTCTATTTTCCTTGCACTGTTAGGAGTAGGAAGAGTGGAATAAGGACCTAGCCATAATTGATGCTATTGCTGACAGAAACGCAGATTTTATCATCCTGCCTTTATTCACTTAGTAACAGAGGAGGCTTTTCAAGTATATTGGGCAATAGTCCTGCATTTTATTTTCGTGTGGTGGAGTGCCAGATGTATTGTCATTTGAGATTTATTCCAGCAAAAGCCTGCAGTCGCGCATGGTTTGCTCTTTGACCTGCCGCCTCCTTCCTCCCTTTCCTCACCAGTCAAGCTGCTGTCCCTCTGCCACTAATTTACATCCCCAAATGAATGAAGCCTAACCCCTAACCCTTAATCCTCCTAAACTGGCTGAACTTTGTGATCCTATCTTGACTTTGCAGGAGATTTTTTAAAAAAAAAGGTGAAAAAAAAAGTCTTTTCAGTTCTAAAAAGTGCGGCCTTCATTTATATTTTTGGGGTGACTTTCTGTGAGTGTGCTGGCATTTCAGTGTTCCATGTATTTTTCCTTGGTTGTTTTGGTTTTTTGGGGGTTTTTTGGGGTTTTTTTTTTTTTTACATTAAGCATAATCATCTGGGGTTTCTGTTTCAGTTCTGCCTCCTTTCTGTGCAGCGTATACTCCTGGCAGGAGAATCTGAGGAAGAGGGATTTCCAAAGAGACTTCGCTGTGTTGTATTAATGTAGGGTGGGGACAGCACACTTTCCCCACATACTGTTTGATAGATGAACATTCCAATGAATAGAGATTTCCCTAGCTCCCCCTTTTAAAAAGTAGTAATTTTTATTTCTGGAGCCAGGCAGTGTCTGAATGAGCTGTGCCCTTTCTGCCTGTAGGGCTCTGTGTTGATATGCTGCCAGCATCTTGTCCTACAAGATTTGAGGCAGCAGAGGAAGGTGTTCCTCTTCTTTGAATCCAATAGGTTTTACATTTCTCCTCTTCCGGTACATTGCACAATGAATTGGCAATATTCACTTTGTCTTTTGCCTAGGTGAATTATCACAGTGTTAAAACGTGAATGCAGTCTATCTTCGTGAAGTTACCGTTTTTGGTCTACAGACAAAACCAGGGCTGGCCTGAGCATCAGACTGTAAATCTCTCTTGATAGGGACGTTGTAGAGTGACAGAGCAGAGAGGGAAGCTCTTCCTCAGACAGAGGGTGAAATGCATCCTCTGCGGGAGCTCAGTGTGAGTGCAATCCCCTCCTGTACGCCTGTGCGTAAAGCTTAGCAAGAAGATTCTCATGGCTGTGACTGGTACCCCAGCTGCCTGTGCTGCTCTCACTTTTAGGCTGGATTATTGCAACTGCTGCATTTTGAAAGGTTTGGTTGGTACAGAATGTGATTGCTGACTCACTCAGTAACATGTCATGTGGAGAGCACAGGCTGGGGAACCCCATGGTCCCTTATTTAAAGAAATGAACATTATAAAATGTGCAATTATTAACTTTGTAACAGAAAAAGGAGAGGATTGTACAGCATAGGATTAAATATGGAAATTCTCAGGCAACCAGAAACAGTGGGGTAGTTTATGAAAAGAAAGGAAAAAAACATAAAAATTAGGTTCTCCTTGGTGGAAATCTCATAGACACGCATCTTGTTATGATTTCTTGAAAAGACAGTACTCTGCACAGCTGTTAGCCACGTAAGAGAGAAATATGTGTGTGCGTATCCAAATGTGAATATTCGGTTACTAATCCAGTTTCCCCAAATGCTTGTTAGTTAAAAAAACAAAACAAAAACAAACAAACAAACAAATACAAAACAAAACAAAACAAAAAAAACAAAAAAAAAAACCCCAAAAAACCAAACAAACAAACACACAAAAACAACAACAAAAAAAAACAAAAACCACTTGCCCTAGAGAAACTGTGCTCCAAAACCTTGATTCTTGTTAGGAAGTGAAGCAACTTTCTTGTGACAGAAAAATAATCATGCTTTGGGTAAATGTTTTCAAACATATGGCCCACAGAAATAACAGGCTTCAGAAAGATTTATCTTTAAAAGTACGTAAACAATTTATCTTTGCATGTGGAAGCTGCACATCAGATAGGATGCATTCTTGCAAAGTGCCATTCCTTGAAAAAAAGTCTTCAGTCTCCATCTTCAGATAAGACCCCGCAAAACTGCATTAGAGAATATATCAAATGGTACAGAGACAGGAGAACAGGTAGGAAAGACGGGAATCCTGCCTACACTTCTTATTCTGCTAGTGGCACGTGAGCGTACTGTATAGACTGCTTGATTGCAGGGTCTGTGGGGTCTTTTTAATAGCTAGGCTGAGTTATGCAGGTGAAAGTATAATCTGTGCATTTTGTCAACCACATAAGCAAGCTTTAGACTCACCAGTATGAATATAACCCTTTCCCCTCATGGAAAGGGTTATCAAGCAGTGGAACAGGCTGCCCAGGGAAGTGGTGGAGTCACCATCCCTGGAGGTATTTAAAAGGTGAGTAGATGTGGTGCTTAGGGATATTGTTTAGTGATGGACTTGGCAGTGCTAGATTATCGGTTGGACTCGATGATCTTAAAGGTCCTTTCCAACCAAAATGATTCTGTGATTCTGTAATATAGTTAATGTCTTTTTCATTATATGTTGGACAAAAATAGAGCTCTATTACAAAGTGTCATATACTATTTTGTTTTTTCTTCCTTCTGAGATGCCTGAAGAAAGGAAGAGTTGCGATCTATTCCAAATCCGTGAATGAACGCATAAAATATAGTTATCTGACGAGGCCACTGATATCTTTTCATAAAGACTTTAAAAAGTAGCCAGCCTTTGTGTCACTGCACAATCTTTACGGTTGCAGGAGCTTAGCAAGAAGCTTAGGGAGCTTTGCCTGTGTTTTGCTGCTTTTCTCATCAGTGCTTTAATGCCTGCTGATTAAGCGGTCATAAATCTTTGCGATATTAGCGGAGGAGTCCATTTCCATAGCAAATGACAACCTTTCCCTGCCTCCTTTTAACTGTTACCACACACATGCGGCAGCTACTTGTACATATCATTGTCACACACACCATATATTCCATACAATGAATGCTCTTTTCCTGGAAACTTGAACCTCTTACCACTGCTAGAGAGTCGCCTTTACTCTTGAGGTCACCTAACTTGGCAAGTCAGTGAGTTAATGGGTCTGAAAAGATTATCCTACACCAAAATTGATGTAAACATTCTCCTTTCAATGTAGAACGTATGGGCTTGGATGCCTTTCATCTTTCTTTGCACATTCCAGATGTTTGCTTCTTTCCTCTCATCGTATATACATGATGGGATAGATAATATACTGAGTTCAGATTTATGTCTAGAGCATGCTGTGTTTGTACTCTGCTTCATTACACCTTCTTTTTCCCTTTTATTTGGGAAAGGAGAAGTACCTTAAAAGCCTTTTTTAATTCAGGTTTGATTTGTTTATTCAGTGCTTTCCAAAAGCAGTCTGGTTAGAGTCCCTCGTCCCCTTCATTTCCTCTGCTGTTCCCCTGCAATGTATCTCCTTTCAGTCAAGGATGGTTCATGCTGTACTGATTTACTCCTTCAGCTGCTTTGAAAAAGTTCAAGAAGGCAGATCTCACAATTTGCTTTGGGAAAGTCCTTGTTTAAAAAAAAAAAAAGAAAAAAGTCACCAACGTAAAACAGATCTTTAGCATTAGGTATTTTGAGAACTAAATGCTAATTTTTCCCTAGGTGATACTCTAATATGCATTCACATCTTAAAGTTCTAATGGGTATTTCAGTTTTTATCTTTTAATGAATGTCAACAGCTCTTAATGGCTATGTGCTGTTAAAAATTTTCTTTTGCTTTTGGGTTTGACCTGCAGGTCTCTGAAGCTGAACTACTGTTAACGTCTCTAGCACAGGGACAATTTTTTTTTGTATCATTTGAATGTCTTATATTTTTCCCAAACAGGCATGTTGGGTCTATTAACAAACGTCAGAATCTGCAGACCACGGTTATTCCTCCTTTTTCCTGTTTTTCCAGTCTTGCTTATTTGACTGTGAGTCAGTCCAGAACAGATTTTTTTTTCCCCTCAGCTCAAGGATGGTGCAAGCACACTTGATGCAAAGTCAAAATGTCTACTCAAGTATCAATAAAAGGTATTTAAAGAACAAGGAAATGTTCTCTGAGCTAGGACACCATTACCATCTGAAAAAATAATTTTGGTTATTTCACTGAGTAGTTTATATTATTATATATCTTGTTTCTCTTAAATTAGATAGTGCTGGTGTCCAATAAAATATGCATCTATTTGTTATTAGATTTGTAGGAAAACTTTAGGAGGATGCTTTCCCCACAGCTTTCTTGATTCTGCACTATGCTACCGACTTCTGTTAGTTTTTCTAAATTCTGCATACTCCTGTCCTTTCTGTCCCTTGCCCTTGCTCCCACCACTGCACATTCTGGGTATGGGAAATATGGCACCTTCTCTCTTTAGCAGCAGGGAATTTTCAACCATTGACCTTGGCATACGGTACAACTTACTTTCTAAGTATTCAAACTCCTTGTTTGAGGAATTGAGGAAGATGGTGAGGATGACAAGGTTGAATGTCTATGGGTAAAGATCAGGGGGAAGGTCGGCAGGGCGGCCATTACAGTGGGAGTCTGTTATAGACCACCCAACCAGGATGAGCAGGCGGACGAGGCGTTTTACAAGCGGCTGTCAGAAGCCGCCCGGTCGCCGGCCCTTGCACTCATGGGCGACTTCAACTTGCCGGATGTCTGCTAGAAATACAACACGGCAGAGAGGAAGCAATCTAGGAGGTTCCTCAAATGTGTGGAGGACAACTTCCTCATGTAAGTGGTAAATGAGCCCCCTAGAGGAGGGGCCCTGCTTGACCTGTTGTTTGTGAACAGAGGAGGACTAGTGGGAGATGTGAGGGTCGGTGGCCGTCTTGGGAGTAGCGACCATGAAATGTTAGAGTTTTCGATAGTGGGGGAAGTAAGGAGGGGCAAGAGCAGAACTTCTGCCTTAGATTTCCGGCGGGCAGACTTTAGCCTGTTTAAGAGGTTGGTGGACCGAGTCCCTTGGGAGTCGGTCCTGAAGGGCAAAGGAGTCCAGGAAGGCTGGACATGCTTCCAAAGGGAATTGCTAAATATTCAGGAGCAGGCTGTCCTGGTGTGTAGGAAGACAAGCCGTCGGGGAAAAAGACCGACCTGGTTAAACAGAGAACTTAGGCTAGAACTCAAGGGAAAAAAGAGAGCATACTTGCTCTGGAAGAAGGGTCAGGTAACTTGGGAGGTCTATGGGGACGTTGCCAGGTCGTGTAGGGAGAAGATTAGAAGGGCCAAAGCTCAGTTAGAGCTTGATTTGGCTGCTACGGTCAAAGATAACAAAAAAAGCTTCTACAAATACACCAACAGCAAAAGGAGGGTCAAGGAGAGCCTCCACCACTTGCTGAATGAGGAGGGTAATGTAGTGTCAGGGGATGAGGAATAGGCAGACGTGCTCAATGCCTTCTTTGCCTCGGTCTTTAATGTCAAGACCAGTTGTCCTCAGGAGACTCAGCCCCCAGAGCCTGAAGTTAGGGGCGGGGGGCTGTGTGAACCTCCCGTAATCCAGGAGGAGATGGTTAGTGACCTGCTGTGCCAGCTGGACACCCACAAGGCTATGGGCCCGGATGGGATTCACCCCAGGGTAATGAAGGAACTGGCAAATGAACTTGCCAAACCCCTCTCTATTATCTACCAGCAGTCCTGGTTAACTGGAGAAGTTCCAGCTGACAGGAAATTAGCAAATGTAACGCCCATCTACAAGAAGGGCCGGAAGGATGATCCAGGGAACTATAGGCCTGTCAGCCTGACCTCGGTGCCAGGCAAGGTGATGGAACAGATCATCCTGAGTGCCATTACACGGCACATGCAGGACAATCGGGGCATCGAGGCCAGCCAACATGGATTCATGAAAGGCAGGTCCTGCTTGACCAACCTGGTCTCCTTCTATGACCAAGTCACCCACTTAGTAGATGAGGGCAGGGCTGTGGATATAGTCTATCTAGACTTCAGTAAGGCATTCGACACTGTCTCCCACAGCATCCTCCTAGACAAACTAGCTGCCTGGGGCTTGGATGGGTGGACTCTTCGATGGGCTAAAAACTGGTTGGATGGCTGAGCCCAGAGAGTGGTGGTGAATGGGGCAAAGTCCAACTGGCGGCCAGTCACTAGCGGTGTTCCCCAGGGCTCAGTTCTGGGGCCGGTGCTGTTCAATATCTTTATAGATGATCTAGACGTAGGGATTGAGTGCACCCTCAGTAAATTTGCAGATGACACCAAGCTGGGTGGGAGTGTCGATCTGCTGGAGGGTAGGAAGGCCCTACAGAGGGATCTGGACAGGTTAGATAGATTGGCTGAGACCAACGGCATGAGGTTCAACAAGAACAAGTGCTGGGTCTTACACTTGGGCCACAACAACCCCATGCAGCGCTACAGGCTGGGGGAAGAGTGGTTAGAAAGCGGCCCAGTGGAAAGAGACCTGGGGGTGCTGATTGACAGCCGGCTAAACATGAGCCAGCAGTGTGCCCAGGTGGCCAAGAAGGCCAATGGCATCCTGGCCTCTATTAAGAATAGTGTAGCCAGCAGGTCTAGGGAAGCGATCGTCCCTCTGTACTGGGCACTGGTGAGGACGCACCTTGAATACTGTGTCCAGTTCTGAGCCCCGCACTTCAAGAAAGATGTTGAGGTGTTGGAGCGAGTCCAGAGGAGGGCGACCAAGCTGGTGAAGGGTCTGGAGGGTCTGACCTACGAGGAACGGCTGAGGGAGCTGGGGTTGTTTAGCCTGGAGAAGAGGAGGCTCAGAGGTGACCTTATTGCCGTCTACAACTACCTGAAGGGAGGTTGTAGTGGAGTGGCAGTCGGCCTCTTCTCCCAGGCAACTAGCGATAGGACAAGAGGACACAGCCTCAATCTTCGCCAGGGAATGTTCAGGTTGGACATTAGGAAGAATTTCTTTTCAGAAAGGGTCATTAGACATTGGAATGGGCTGCCCAGGGAGGTGGTGGAGTCACCATCTCTGGATGTGTTTAAGAAAAGACTGGACATGGCACTTAGTGCCATGGTCTAGTTAACATGGTGGTGTCAGGGCAACGGTTGGACTCGATGATCCCAGAGGTCTCTTCCAACCTGGTTTGGTTGATTCTGTGAATTACCATGGTGTGTAGCCTTAGTGTACCTGAACCCTGAATACACTTTACTTTAAGCTTTGCTGACAAATTCCAGGGCTATGTTAGTTTCTCTTGAGTTTTAGGAGAAAAAAGATTCAAAATTCTTGAAGAACAGGAGATTACTCAAGTTTCTTTAAGTTAAAAACACCATATAGAAAGGGATGTATGGGAGGGAGCAGTTGCCTGGCTCTGAGGGGTGTCCAGGGAGGAGGCTCCTCTGGGGCTCCTGGGTATGGTTCTGCCTCCCTGCACTGTTGGAGGGTGACTTTCCATCGTACAAGATGAGCTTGAATGTTTCTTGCTATCCAGTGTGATTTGGATCTGTGTATTGCATGCATGCATATTTATTCATGTACTTATTTGTAGCTGCTTAATTTTAAATCAGATACCCCAAGTCTGAGGGGGAATGAACCTGAGATACGGCTTTGAGTATCAGAAAGCGTTTTATCTTGTGCCCTTTTCTTATTTTTCCAGGACTCCAGTTGTTGTAAAATGTTGTTCTGGAAGTTCACGTTCTGAATTTTGGCATCACTTCCTGCACAAATTAACTTGAGCTAAATTGCTTCAGAATTAAGGGTTTGGTCCTCTCAGCGATGGCATTTGCGAAGGGCTTTGCCAGAGGCCACTGCTCAGGATGGGACAAGCAGAGGTCCATGTGTCCTGGCTGACCATGCCCTTTCCTAGGCCCCTGTCCTGTGCATTGGGACGTGCTCTTTAGGTTGGCGGCTTGGCCAAAAGGTACAGCAGCCTATGTGCCAGCCAAAGGTCCCCTGCTGTAAAAAGGTCTGTGGCTGCTCAGTGTAAACAGCTGTCTTAATTTTTCAGTTCTCTTCTCGAATGGCAAAGGGAATTCCCTGGTGGGCTGCAGCAGAGGGAGAGCCATGCCTGCACCTTTAAAATACCATTATGTACCACAGAGGAAATCCAGATGTAATTAGTGCTGTCTGTATTAACAGCTAGATTGTCTGTGTACTCTACTGGTAATCCCGTCGTGTTTTGAGTATGGCAAATGGCTAGATAGAGGAAATCTGTCATCTTCATAAAATTGAGTGCTTGTGTCTGTAGTGCTCTGGTCCAACATGGGAGTTTGTAAACTTCCTAGCTCTTCAGAAAACGTTATCAAGGCTTTTATCTATCTAAAGAAAAAAATAACACCCTCAAAAAATAAAACATTGAGACTAAGAGTAAATAAAATTTTTAGCTCAGGTGTGCGCAGCGGTGGATTTTATCTTACATATTTTCGCGTTTTACGATATACTTTTGCAAAGATGTGGGGAATGATTGTATGCTTCCTCTTTATATACTTTTTAAAGGATAAATCACCTTTATCATGTGATAAATTTGTGTTTCTATACGTGGCTGTAAAATATGCATTTAAATTGTTTTAACAATTTGACCTTCTCCTGAAACATTAAACAGATTTTTCTCATAATTTCTACATTTCTTACAAATTGCTAGATCACCTTACAATTTTAAATATCCCGTTTGGTCAGCGTTAAGAATTATGTAACATCTTTGGTGAAACAAGGAAATGCATAAGAAATAATCTGTCAGGCGGTAAGAACTTTGCGATAAGTGAATTGTCACACTGAAAGGGACTTGATTATTTTATTTCCCTTGGCAGTTTTCTAAGTGTATGTGGTGAATTCAGAAATCACTCTCACAAAACTAGCTGCAGTCTGCATCTTGGCTTCTCAGGTCAGTGTTATTGGAAAGCTGAAATTTCTATCTTTTGTGTATGAAAACATATATTAAAAATAATCAAAAGAAGGGATGCAGCAACTATAATGATTTTGTCCACAGAGTACTTATCTTCCATTAATATTTTAAGCTGGTTTTGTGCCTAGTTTGTATGGCTCATTCATTAGGTGCTGTTTAATCAAGTTTTTGGTAGCCTTTTGTTTGTCTACATGAGCCTTCTGTAAGAGGAGAAGGCAAGCTTTAGATACGGTGCTCTATAGCCCCTTGGCATAGTAGTAATATACTTGGCATATGCATGTAGTGCCCAGCAAAGCCCTCCTCTCCCTGGTGTGTGATACGGGGTCATTCTGCTGCACGGAGTAAAGGACTGATGGTTTAAAAAAAAGTGAGTCACTTTGACAAGTTTAACTTCTATCAAATACTAAGGAGTATTTTCTCTTACCTTCACTGTGTTTTCCATCATAATGTAGGAATATTATCCACTAGTCTTCTTATATTCAACACTATACTTTCCGTTCTAAATATAATGAATTAATATTATGTTAAATAAAGAATATAACGTTACATTGCAATAAACACCAATTTTAAAAGTTTTTTGTATGCACTTCAAATACTGAAACTGGAATTACGCTAAGGCATGTAGATGGCCTTCTCTTGTTGATACTGACAATTTAAGGCTTTCAGGATGTCTGTTTATGTGATATGATGAGATTTTAATATCAAACAGAATGTCTGCAAGCCCTTAATGAAAAAATCAAAAGTCACGTTTTATGGATATTAATCTTCTGTAGTTGACTTAAGGGTAAAAGCTTATTTATTCTTGCTTTGCATCAGTGTATTTAATTCTGATTTTAAAATTTAGAATTCTGCTTCTGATCTTCTCTATGACAACTTTCATATCAACTTGCTTACATCATCTGAAACACAAAGTCAGTGTTACAAGCGTGCATTTGGTTTTACATTGTGATATATCCTGTTACTTTGTCTTTCAAAATTCTAACGCAGCTTTTCCTTTCTCCTGTGGCAGGATGACAAGGACTTGGTTCATGAGTTTGTTGTCGCTGAAGGTTTGACTTGCTTAATCAAAGTGGGAGCAGAAGCCGACCAGAATTATCAGAACTACATCCTAAGAGGTAAAGGAAATGGATGCAAAAGTTGTTTTTATTGCGCTGAAGGTCTCACTGGTCTGCTGCAACTTGCCATGTTAAGTGTCTTGGAACATGTTTCTCAATTTGGTCCCCATTCTTGCATGTTATGCAAGAAAATTAAGGGGGGATTAATACTCACTGCTGAGCAGGATGAATTGGAAAATTCAAATATTGTTAGTCTCTCCATTGTCCAGCTTTTCTTGTGGATTATACTGAAAATCTGTAATTCTAAGAAAAGGCATTCTGAAGCTTTCACCTGATAATTGTAAATGTCAAAGGGCACAGAGCAAAATACCTTCTTGGAGTGGGATTAGTAGCTATGGAATAAACAGTGAGAAGGTCATGTCTTAAGGTCAGTTGGCTGGAAACAATTTTTAGCTGTCTGATATTTTGGAGGTAAACAGGTAGTCAGAGGTTTACGTTCTGTTCTTTGCATTTAAAGATAACTGGCAAAGGTAGGGTTTGGACAGTGATGTAAAAAAGGTGTGTTACTGGATTAGAAAGCTGATTTACTGGATTGTAGCCCAAATGAATGTGTGCGATTTTCACCTAACCAGGAAACCCAGGCTGCAGACTGGTAGAGTTCCTTCAGTATTTTGAAGGGTTATGAGTGAGGGGAGAACAGTCACACCAAGGGATCTTTGCTGCTGGATGATCTCATAGTACATAGAGAGCGCTAATGAGTGCATAGTTGTGGTGGATTGCTCGTTTCAATTTTCTTAGACTGACATAATAGCTGTCTTTAAAAATGTCACTTTGATGTATTTAGCTCAAACTGCAAATTGAGGAGTAAAACAAATACAAAAATAAGAAGGATTTTGTAAGAACCAGAAATGCTAACTTGATGAAAGCAAGGATGCAAATAGTAAGTGTGGCTTCATGTGAAGAACTTGAAGATTAGACTGTACAAATATCAGCTTTTGGGGGTGTATAAGAAACCAAACCAGTACCACAAATTATATTCTATGTCAGTAGTTGTACAGTGATATAAATGTACTTGAATAGTAACTTGTATATACTCAAAAGTAAAAGACTATGAGCCCCAATGGAACTAGACAAGGACACAGAAACATGAGAAAGAAAAGCAATTTTCTTTACAGCTGAAATAAGTTGTTTCTGGGAGGAAACTGGCCATAGATGCTCTAAGAAAATTCAGACTAGAAGCAAAATAAAGGTGCTGTATAGAACAGTCTGGCCTTCAGTCTAGTTGTTTACTTCTTTATCAGCTCGGCATTCATCTAGCATGGCTGGGTGACATCTTTGCCCTTCAGATGGGTTTTGCAGCCACGTATTGAAAATTCAAAATAAGGAAGCCTGATAGGTGTTTACACTACCTGAGTGTCCAAGTGGCCTCATAATCCAAACACTGGATAGCCCTGCAGCTCTTCTGCTCCAATGTCAGATAAGGTCAAGGGCACTGAGCCTCATGGTTAACAGAATGATCTGCTGATACGGGAGAAGTCAGTCACATCTGAGTGATCTCACCACACTATTGCACATGCCTTCGTCTTACTGAGATCTCATTTGACATCATCCAGGTATGGATTGAGAAGAGTTAAAACTTCCTTCGACATTGATTGCTTTTTCTTGTTACTAGGATATACCCTAAAGCATCCAGAATTCAGGGAGATCACAGCGGTCTCTTTCTTATTGTGGCTTCTCTAGTTGTGCTGTTTTTAAGAGCTTGGTGTTCATGGTCTGAAGTTAGAGATGTTCCACTGAATTCAATGAATGATAAAACAGAGCCTTAGTGCCAATGTCCACAGCATCGTAATAAGGAAACTGCAGACTTATCTTGTCGCATTGTTATTAACAAGTGGTCACAGCTTGTTCAAAATAAATGTAAACCAAACAAACCATCACACCACCAAAAGCTAACCATATGGAAGTAAGCCATAGAGCTAAAAACTTTAAGAAGGTGCTTTTAGGGATTAGTGTCTTCTGAAATCAGGTCTTTGCCCCCCCCTCCTATTTTGCTGGTGCAAGAAGCTGAGATTTCTCTCTGGGTAGTGTATCCTAGCATCTATTACAATAATAAGATTTTTCTGTGTGACGTGGCTTTTGTTTCGGAAGTTAAATTTGTCTTGATTGTCTTTCAGGAAGTTCAAAGCTTGTTGCAACTCCAAGATTATGTCAGCTGGTTTGCAGTTCCAGGAGCCAGCATGTACTTTCTGAATAGGTCTGCATGTGCAATGAGATAAAGATAGGTTTGGAAGTACAGTGTAGCCAGACAATCTTATCCAAATGCATTGAGGAGGGTGCTGAAAAGAAACATTAAATACGTCATGTAAGAGTGTTTTTCTGGTATATTATTTTTGGACAACCATAGCAATTGGTTGGATTTTTTTGTGACAGTCGTGTGTATTATTGCAGTGCTGCATTTTACTAAACTCAGAGTACTGATGAATAGGTTAATAAATTTTACTGACATCATAGTTAGCACTGAGGTGGTCTCACAAGCTTAAACTCAGTGTTAAGTTACGGAAATTTAAAAAAAAAAAAAGGTCATCTTTGTCTAGAACTTTTGTTCCTTACTGCTGTGGTGTCCTTGTCCTGCAGATCCTTTTGGAATGAAATACATCCTCCTTATTTTCACTGCATTTAGCCTGAATCATAAAGGGATGTGATTTCTCCTTAATTCCATATTCTGGCTGCATTTCTCCAGCACCTTTAGTGTAATTCACTTTTTTCCTCTTGTGCTCCTAATCCAGCTTGCAGGGCTTGTGACGGTAAATGGCAGCCTTAGGCACCGCATTGCCCCCTCCGCCCCCAGGGCTCACCTGTGCAGGGCTGCCTCTTGACTGAGCGGTTTCTGAGTGTTTCCTGTGAACTTATTTGCCTGCACTCTCCAAGAAATAGCTTTAGATCTAGGAGGGAAAAATAGAATGGAAATGTATGTGTACGTAAGTGTTGTAGGTGGTTCAGTGAGTTCCCAGGTACAAGTTATTTCTTGAGGACATTGCTTTCCTTTTTCTAAAGGTCTGCGTTGTTTCACTGTAATGTTTCCTGGTTGTGAATTTCTGCTTAGTGTTTTTCACTTGGTTCAAGCCAGACTGAGCTGCCAAAAAAGTGACTAACTATGAGTCAAAAAAGTTTTAGTTGCTTTAATGGGTAAGTGAAGAGAAGCGTGGCTTTTACATACAATACTGAGAAATCCAGACAGCTTAGTCGAGTGCTAAGGACTGACTATTTCTGCTCGGGTCCCCTGCACTAGGGTTGTTTGACAGTACCTTTCCCAAAGCATTCCCTTTTGTCATGGTACACTGTATAGACCCTAAACCAACAGTAGCAAGGGCTTCTCTTGAGAGTTACTCTGTTGAAAGACTAGTTTAGAAAAAGCTTTTTTTTTCCTCCATACTTATTAGTTCTTTACCCTAAATTTACTCTTCAGCATTGCTTTTAATTAATATGGAGATGTAAAGAAACTCTGTGTTTTGAGGGATTTTTTTTCCCCCACAGAAACAAGCTTGCTGCTGCTTTTTTTTTTTGCCCTCCTTTCTTTCCCTTTGGTGACAATTATCCATAAGAATTATGAACTTCACTCATAGCACTGAAGTTAAAAGTTTCTGTCCCAGTTACAAGATTGCGGTATGGTGGGTGTTGCTGAAATATTCATAAATAAACGGAAACGAGTGAAAGATAGATGAAAATGTCCACAATTGATGAAGATTAATGTAAGTCTTATGTAATTTTGAATATGCTTTGGATATAATTTTGAAACCTTCTGTTTCTTGCACAGAATGAGAAAGCAACACATGAAATGCCATGGCTGAGCACAGACTAATTAAATAATTGGTAGAATTATGGCAGTCTTCAAGTTTTCTGTTAATTTAGCTAGTGCTATTGGGAAGGTGAGAAAGAAAAGCAGCTTATGTAGACCAGGGCTTGATGGTTTTAAAAATATATTGATTTGTATATTTTTTTTGTATATTTAAAAATATACTGAGAGATGGGGGTTCAGGAGTCAGTTTGCTGACACCATGATGTGAGAAGTTCTACTTGGTGGGATCCTGTCCCATCTGTCCCTCACATCCAATGAGGAGGTTGTCAAAAGGTCATCCAGCCTTTTTTGTAGAGTGTATTTGTGTACTTGGATTGCTAATTGCCTGCTTGTGGATTCAAATCAGCATTTAGTGGTGCCCATAATTAGACAAAAGCTAGAGTTAGTTCTTGTGGTCTGAAAGCATAGGCTAGGTGTCCAGTCCAAGCAGGAAGAGACCTTGATCTTGCTATAGCACAAATGTCGAAGAACTAAGGCTGAGGAAGAAATGAGACCATCAGTCTGTGCTTATACTAGACCAAGTTTGAATCAAATTCTGCCTTTGGATGCAGGTGTCTGATTTAGTAAGAGCTGTGTGCTTATATGGGGAATAAGAATCTGGGTTTAAAGGCTAGATGAGAGATGGCTTTCATTTTGTTTGGTTTTCTTAGTTTTTTACTTTGTGGTGCTTGTCAGTTTTTTGTTTGTTTGTGGTTTTTTTTAAGGAAATATAGGATAACAAGTGCTTGGAAGGAGGCTAAAAGTTATGATTTGAGGCAATATTTCTGCTCTAAGTTACTCCCTCTTCCAAAAAACAAAACCATTATTATAATCTGAAATTAAAGGTAAGGTATATCCAAAACTTCAATAAGCTATACTTCATTCAATAATCTGGACAGAAAAACTAGGTTACAGTTGAACCAGTTTTGTTTTTTTCTGTCACGGGCCCACTGCACTTCTGATGAAGTGATAAAGTCCTGGTGGTCCCTACAGATGTTGAAGCAAGCGTAGAAGATGGTCCTGGGTGAGGGATCCGACATACTCCATACTCATGTGTTGTATGTACAACACACAGCTATGTTGTACATACTGACAACAACAAAAAGTGAGAAGAAATTGCTGTAAAAGCTGCTGATTGTAAAGCAGAGAGTGATTTTGCTGTTGGAATTAGGAGATGCTGAGCTGTTTGACAAAGGTGGTCAAACATGGACAGCAGCCACCAGAGTGGTCAGAATTGCTGATGAATGCCCAGGCAGGGGGTCAGGTTTTCTAAAGCAACAGGCAAACAGCTCAATCACTGACATGTACGAAAGCCACCGACGGTTAGGCCTATTTATAAAGCCAGAGGCATGCGATCCCACCTGCATGCCAACTTTAGAACGAAGGGCTGTGCTGCATATTCTGGGAAATCAGATTAAATTCCTGAAACAACTCAGTGCTGAATGGTAAAACACCATCTGGTTACTGTCTGTCACCAGGACACTGTGTGCCTGAAGATGTCAAGGAACTAGAGGAAGTCGAAGGTGAGGGTGAGGTTTTGCAAGCGGGCGGTGGAAGCTCTGCTGATAACCCTCTCATTCTGAAAGCCAGATGTGAAGTTATCAGTGAGCTGGTGGCATTTCTGCATCGAGCCAACTGCTACTAGGAATGCTTGGGGTTTATAAGTGTGCTCTCTGTAACAGGGGGATGATCCATTTCCAGGAATCGTCTGGCTGGTTTTATCAAAAAGACCCCTCCTTATTACAAGGATGTGAATGCTTCCAGTGCTCTTGGATTTTCCTCCCTCACCCAGATAGATTATGTGGCTTTGGCCTTTGCATTAAAGGTTAGGTATTACAAAGCATTTAGCGTGGGTAAGCACTTTCTTCTGCAGTAAATGTATGTGAAGCATTGTATCATCAGCAGGATTTGTGTAAATATCAAAAGACTAGAAATAAGGTCTGTGAGAGGCTATGTCTATCCTAAATAGATGTATCTTGCTGGGTTGGTACCACATCAGTAAAACAGACAGTAGTAAGTTTAGTAGTGAAAATGGAGCTAATACTGTGTATCGTGCATACCTTTGAGTTATTCCTGTTTCAGTGTGAACTGGAGAACCGTTTAAAGTTTTCCATCTGTAGAAATGTATCCCAGCCCTAAGTAAATAGGAACAGACAGCGCACAACTAGACTTACCTTTGTATTTCTTTCTTTTCATGAAGCCAAGTACAAAAACTTTCCTGACTTTCTTCTCGTAGCCGTCAGTGTGCTGGTGTCCATATGTGACTGTGAAGTTCTTGCACATAGTTCTACATATTCAAGTTGGCTTCTTATGTGTAGTCCTTTAAAATTACGTAAACTTCTTAGTTGATCTCAAAATATCTGTAGTAAGAGCCTGTGCTTTAAAGAGAATCAAGGATCTAGAGCTTGATTACTTCAGTGTTACTTCTGAGAGGGACTTGCTGTCTCAGTCTCCCTGTAAATTGAGTTCTTTGATCTTTCTGTTGAGTCCATCAGAAAGCATACCAGAGTTGGACACTTGTCCTGCAGGGATTTGAACATTCATATAGTAAATTTTATGCTGGACATCAGACAGAAGTCCCATGAAACCATACCAACAGACGGCAGCCCCATCTGGAAGCTGTTATGCCCACATAGTATGGGGCAGCTCCACATAGAGATACAACTTAGGTTCCCCACTACCACCACTGAAAAAACTCAAAACAAAACCCACTAAACCAAACAAACCGCAGCTGTGTTAGCAAATTAGTGTACCTGTGCTATTAAGACCTGTTAATGAGCAGCACTGCTGAGCTTAGGTACAGCATCACTGTGATGCAGCCATGCCATCTCCCTTTGTGAAATCAGCTGCGCTGCCAGCTTTCCATCTGTGAGCTTTGTAAGTGCTATTTGTTGTAGTTCATATCAAAAGTAACAGTCCCAGAAAAGTCAGACCTGTACCTGATGGCTCAGTACCTCTTCCTGCTACATGTGTGCAGAAACTTCAAGATGTGCCTCTTTTTGTGTCTTGAAAAGCCATGGAATAAAAAATACAAATGGATTGGCATCCTGGTTCATGAACTCTTTAGATTAGAAATGAGACTATAATGCTCTTCATTGTACCAGAAAAGAGGGCACATTATAGTATCTTTATGATTAGGAATATAAACACTAAACCTCCTTGGCTTGGTAGCTGAATCTTCTTTCACTTCTGCAAATATCTCTTGAAGACTAAATGCATTTGTTTACTTGTACAAAGGTAGCTGGGAGAGCTTGACCTTGGAAACCATGCAGTTTAAAAAGAGGGAAAACATCCTCTTTGCTTTCCGGTCTAAGCTTTTAACATTTCCTTTCTTCATTTCTTATCTGCATATTTAAAAATTATATTTATTAGACTCGATCTAAGCATGCGTTGCACTGAGTTTCCTACCGAACACAACCTTAAGTGTTCCCTTAGCTTGTGGAGGAAGCCCTGCCCCCTCCTTCTTCCCTCTTCCTCCTTCTCCCTCCCTTCTCCCTGGGTGTGATTCTGATCCATGATCCATCTGGAAGCAGAGCCAGATGGTCCTAACACACAGCGTACAGTACAAGTCCTCCCAGTCTGGGATGGGAATTGGCACTGAAGCAAATTTGAGTTCAAAAGTTTAACCACCCCACCATAGTAATTTACACATCTACAAATAAACGGAGCTGTTCCTTGCTCTGTGCGTTATATGAAATGGCCTTTCATGTTGGGACTGTTCGCAAGGAGGAAATGGGGTTCTCATGGTCTACGTGGAATTGAGCAATAACACCACCATAAAATTATGGATTTCCCTTGTTTTTAAAGCTGACAGAGGCTGGGAGGCTGTGGGTTGCTTTCTGTCTCCATGAAAATGAATCTTCAGGTTTTGTGTAATTTTTTTTTATGCTTTGTGAAATTCCCATGAAATGTGACACCTCAGGCTATGCAGACACCATGTAAAACGAGGAACTGAACCGTGAAAAATGCACATCCTTAACTACTGAGCAAAGAATAAGTGCTTGGGAAGTAGTCCCAGGGTCTTTTAAAGCCATTGTGGATGTGATATGATTTAACTACTCAAACTTCATGAACGAGCCTTGAAAACAATGTACCAATTCCAACTGGTAGAAGTATATTACAGACTATTCCTGCCTTTTTGTCGTAATCTTTTAGTCTGAAAGTATCCAAAAGCTGATTCATTAGAGAAGGAGAAAATGTGCGTAAAATAAAGACATTCATAAGCCAGCACAGACATGAACGCTTGCACAAAGTATGCGGCTGCTGTCGATTTCACTATGAACTTACTTGTATTGAATACATGCCGTAAACCACAGTAAAATATGGTTGGGAAATAGTGTTTGATTATTCCCCATTTCAAGATTAGGTACTTCCACAGGTATTTGTGATGGTGATTGCTAGGCTGCCACACAGAGTGCTTTATCCTGATATGGAAGCAGGGAAAAGTAAGGACTTTAAAGGAGGTGGAGGGGAGGTAGGATCAAATGTGTAGGATAATTAGAAAGTGCTGACTGTTATTCCATGAAGGTAATTATTGTGTGACATAAGGACATGTCAAAAATAAGATTCTTGAAATGTCTTCAGAGTTAATTTCCATATCCAGATATGTTTTATTTATTTAAAGTTACATCTTAGACCTGTCTTCTGGATTTTTTGCAAATGTGCAGGTGTATGCATTTCTATCGGTCATGTTCTCATAGGTGCAATCAGAAAATGGGAGCAGTGGACTGTAAACTCTTAAAATACTTATTTTCATTACCATGAGACAAGGACCTGCTTTAAGCCTCTGATTGCTACTGCATCGAAATATAGATAAATTCAAGAATTTAAAAGCTAAGCCATAGGACTTGCATGTATTAGCACAATATTATTTATGAACCTATCATAAATGCTGTGTTCGTTACATGTGTCCTAAGAAAACTGTACAGTATTCATTGGCTGATGACAGTGAGGGATAATCTTAGTGAGCATATGGGAATATTAATGTTTCTGTTTGCTGCTGTGGAGGGTTTCTGCTTGCCTATTCTTCTGCATAGCCATGAGGAGCACAGAAGGAGTAGCACGTGCCCCTTGGGTAGGCAGAAGTAGCTTATAGCTGTGTGCTTACACAGGCTGAATGAGAAAAGATGGAAACTCTTTGCTGCTTCATAATGAAGTATAAGGGCCAGTTTACCATCTGTTAGTGCTACTTACTGCCCTCCTCCTCTCCCCCCTCTGCCACCTCCCGTATGCAGGACTGGAGCCACTGATGTTGGCACTGGAGTGAAGAGAGGAAAACACGGGCTGGCGTCCTCCCACGCCACATGTGTACGTGAAGGTTGTCAGTGGGTGCGCAGGCAGGGGTTGAGCAGACCTGGAGAGGCAGCAAAGCCAAGGTGCGTGGAAAGGCAGACAGGTTATTGTTTATTTAAATGACAGGTGGAGTCTAAAGGCCTCTGCAAGCCAGAGATGAGAGGAGTTGTGGTTCGGGGTCCCTGCCTGCTAGTGGGGGGAAGCACAGGTTTATCCCATTACAGAATCACAGAATCACAGAATCACAGAATCACAGAATGTTAGGGATTGGAAGGGACCTCGAAAGATCATCTAGTCCAATCCCCCTGCCGGAGCAGGATTGCCTAGACCATATCACAGAGGAACGCGTCCAGGCGGGTTTTGAATGTCTCCAGAGAAGGAGACTCCACAACCTCTCTGGGCAGCCTGTTCCAGTGTTCAGTCACCCTTACAGTAAAGAAGTTTTTCCTCAAATTTAAGTGGAACCTCCTTGCTCCAGCTTGCACCCATTGCCCCTTGTCCTGTCAAGGGATGTCACTGAGAAGAGCCTGGCTCCATCCTCTTGACACTTGCCCTTTACATATTTATAAACATTAATGAGGTCACCCCTCAGTCTCCTCTTCTCTAAGCTAAAGAGACCCCAGCTCCCTCAGCCTCTCCTCATAAGGGAGATGTTCCACCCCCTTAATCATCTTCGTGGCTCTGCGCTGGACTCTCTCTAGCAGTTCCCTGTCCTTCTTGAACTGAGGGGCCCAGAACTTGGACACAATACTCCAGATGTGCCTCACCAGGGCAGAGTAGAGGGGGAGGAGAACCTCTCTCGACCTGCTAACCACCACCCCTTCTAATACACCCAGGATGCCATTGGCCTTCTTGGCCACAAGGGCACACTTGCTGGCTCATGGTCATCCTGTTGTCCACTAGGACCCCCAGGTCCCTTTCCCCTACGCTGCTCTCCAACAGGTCTGCCCCCAACTTGTACTGGTACATGGGGTTGTTCTTGCCCAGATGCAGGACTCTACACTTGCCCTTGTTATATTTCATTAAATTTCTCCCCGCCCAACTCTCCAGCCTGTCCAGGTCTCTCTGAATGGCTGCGCAGCCTTCTGGTGTGTCAGCCACTCCTCCCAGTTTTGTGTCATCAGCGAAACTTGCTGACAGCGCACTCTAATCCCTCATCCAAGTCATTAATGAATATATTGAATAGAACTGGTCCCAGAACCGACCCTGGCGGAACTCGCTAGACACAGACCTCCAACTGGACTCTGTCCCGCTTGACCACTACTCTCTGGCTTCTTTCCTTCAGCCAGTTCACAATCCACCTCACTACCCGATCATCCAGACCACACTTCCTCAGTTTAGCTGCGAGGATGCAGTGGGAGACCGTGTCAAACGCTTTACTGAAATCGAGATAGACCACATCCACAGCTTTACCATCATCTATCCACCGGGTAACATCCTCATAAAAGGCTATCAAGTTGGTTGAGCAAGACTTCCCGTTGGTGAAGCCATGCTGAGTGCCCCTAATGATCCCCCTATCCTTGATGTGCCTAGAGACAGCACCAAGAACAAGTTGCTCCATCACCTTTCCGGGGATGGAGGTGAGGCTGACCGGTCTATAGTTACCCGGGTCCTCCTTCCTGCCCTTTTGAAGACTGGAGTGTGACATTCGCTTTCCTCCAGTCCTCAGGCACCTCTCCTGTTGCCCATGACTTAGCAAAGATGATGGAGAGTGGCCTAGCAATGACTTCCGCCAGCTCCCTCAGCACCCGCGGGTGCATCCCATCAGGGCCCATGGATTTATGGACATCCAGGTTGCTTAATTGGTCCCTGACCCAGCCCTCATCAACCAAGACAGATTCCTCCTTCTATCCTGACTTCTTCTGAGGCCGCAGGGGTCCAGGGCTCCTCAGGACAGCCTCCAACAGTATAGACAGAGGCAAAGAAGGCATTCAGTAACTCCGCCTTCTTTTTATCCTCTGTCTCCAGGACCCCCACCTCATTCATCAGTGGGCCTACATTGCCTCTAGTGTTGGCTTTACCTGCAATGTATTTGAAGAAGCCCTTTCTGTTGTCCTTGACCTCTCTTGCAAGGTTTAATTCCAAGGAGGCCTTAGCTTTCCTAGTTGCCTCCCTACATCCTCTGACAACAGACTTATATTCCTCCCAAGTGGCCAGCCCCTCCTTCCACGATCTGTACACCTTCCTTCTTCCACTTGAGTTTGCCAGCAGTTCCCTGTTCAACCATGCAGGTCTCCTGGTACCCTTCCTTGACTTCCTACCTGTTGGGATGCTCTGATCTTGAGCTCGGAAGAAGCAGTCCTTGAACGCTAACCAACTATCTTGGGCCCCCTTACCCTTCTAGTACCCTGTCCCATGGGATTTCCCCTAGCAATTGCTTGAAAAGGCCAAAGTTGGCCCTCCTGAAGTCCAGGGTTGTGATTCTGCTAGCTATTCTGTTCCTGCCACATGAGATCCTGAACTCTACCATCTCATGGTCGCTACAACCAAGGCTGCCCTCAACCTTCACCTCTTCCACCAGACCCTCCTTGTTAGTGAGGATCAGATCCAGCAGCGCTCCTCTCCTAGTTGGCTCATCCACCATTTGCATCAGAAAGTATCATCAATGCACTGGAGGAACCTCCTGGACTGAGGATGGCTGGCTGAGTAGGCCTCCCAGCAAATATCAGGGTAGTTGAAATCCCCCACAACCACCAGGCCCTGTAATTGAGAGACTGCTCTCAGCTGCCTGTAGAAGGCCTCATCACCCTCCTCATCCTGATCTGGTGGCCTGTAATAGACACCCACAACAGTATCACCCCTGCCAGCCTGCCCCTTAATTCGCACCCACAAACTCTCAACTCGCTCCTGATCTGCCTCTGGATAGAACTCAATACATTCCTCCCAAGTTTTACAAAAAGTGGGGACTGATAAACTATGAATTTATTGTAATGATTTCTTTCTCACCATTTTTCTGTGCAAGAAGGAGTTCTTCCTGTTTTCAGTGTGTGAGGCATTTCCAGCTTTTCCCATTTGAATTCCAGTAGCTAAAGCCTGTGCTGTCAAGCCAGGAGAGGATACTGTGCCCATCTCCTGCCCCCGAGCCATATGGGAGTGCCGGCTTGCACTACCTGCTGAAAATACAGTACCTCTGTTGTTTAGGATGGGATTTTCAATAGTTTATCACTCTGAAGTTTCTTCCCAGAGATTTTAGTGAAGAGAGTTTACTGGTGTAGGTGCCGTGCAAAACAACTCATTTTTTTCTTTTAATTTGTTGACAGCAAGAAAACAAATATTCTTTCTTCTTCTAACTGTATAGGTACTTTGTTTTTACCCCCCCCTCCACTCCTGGAGACGATGAAAGTGATTAAAGAAAAAAAGGAGGAGGTATTCAGGGTGTACAGGAGCAGGGAGAATTGTAGGTCTGTAGACTTGAGACCAAGGCAGGAACGTTTCAGTGCCACAGATTGGTGTTTCCAAAAAGCAAGGGGAAGGGTACAGGAGTGGGGCAATGTATGGATGCTGAACTTGCTCAGTAAGCTAAAAATCTCTGGATGAAAGAGAATATAGAGGAGTTTAAGGTTTGCACCTTGGTGACTCCCAAGTCATATCAGGCCCGAAGGGACGCGTTAAAGGAAGGAAAATCATATATGAGCTAGTGAGAGGGTCTCCATAAAGAAAGGTCTCCCTGCAGCCAGGGAGCCAAGGAGCATTAACATGCCGCAGGAAGGATTACTGTTTAAGGGTAGATCCTAAGGGTTACCTTTAATGAAAGGCTGGGATGAACACTTTCTTTTGCAGTTTACTGTTTTTTCTTTTGACGTGTCACAGTTCCCTGAAATGGAGAAACTTTAAAAATATTGCTGTTTGCCAGGAGGAGTGCTGTCAGATGGCTCTGCTGTTACAGTGAACTGACTTTAATCAATGAAGTGATACTCAGTATTTAGTATATCTATAGCATGTTTTAGGTGGGTTTATTTAAATGACAGGTGGAGTCTTAAAGGCTTCTGCCAACATTGAGCAATATCCTGTTTCCTCTTACTTAACCTCCCTCTTACTATACGTTATCACCTGCCTAGACAAGGATCTCAACTTCCTCCCTCCCTCTCTCCCCTCTCTGACCCCATCCCTCAATGCCCTGGCTTCCTAATTTTGTACTGCAAATCCCTGCTTCAAAAAGAGCTCTGTCATTTTTAAAGTTATTCCCCAAATTGGCCTTAGGTACAGCGGAGTTACACAGCACTTAACTCCTGACAAGCTTCAAGTATCTGGCGTAACAAGGGTCCCTGTCTGCAGACTTTTCACCCTGGGTGCTCCAAATCTCAGTAACCTGCCCCTGCGTGTAGAGAGCAGTCTCAGGGAGCAGACTCTGCTTTCTCACCCGGGCACTACTGTGGACCAAAATTTTGCTTTTAAGGCAACAACATTGAGACATGGTTTCCAACTTCTCAGAATTCAGTAATGGGTCACCATAAGCTTGCTTTTAGTATTTAGATTAATAGCTATGATGGAAATATTGATTGTAGTATTTATTAACTAGATATATTGGGTTTTAAGAGTATTCTTTTGTATGTGCTTTTGATAAAGGTTTCTTATGTTCTCTAAGGTGATCGTAGACAAATACACTGAGAATACTGTTAAGGTTGATTAATAAAACTGTTGAAAATTAAGAAATACCTATATGATCTTACTTTGCAGGCATGCATGCCGCATTTGTGTGGAAGCTGATCTAGTCTTTGATCGCACAGTGGTACGGCTTTTTCCACAGCTGCTCTGCTTCAGTTCATGAGCACCATCACACCTGTGCACTTAACAAATACCTTTTAAATAGCTTGTCTTATTATCAGTGCCTCCCGAGGCTTTGGGATTTATTTCATACTATGCAAACTCTGTTATAAAATGTTTGTTTTCCTCATGGATTTTTCTGTGGTTTGTCACTAAATGTTATCCAAGAGCTGAAAGGGCAGCATTACTTTTGTGTTCAGATGATAAGAAAGTGAAGCACTTGAGAACAGACGTATTCTGAATTCAGAAAGATTCAGTAAGCCTAAGTGCTGGTTTTGGGCTTGTCCTTGGGCTGGTTTTCCAAACTTGATATGGTACTTTCTGTTTATGCCTTTTTAATTTTTACTCTTGGGACTTCTTTTCCCATTTAGACTCTTGCCAAGCCTGTCCTAGTTCTCTTTCTGTGATCTGTCTATACATTTTCCCCTTCCCACATCAACTTCGTTTCACCTTCATCAGTTTATTGGGTCATTTACATCATCAATCCATTCATCAATATTCATCAATTAATTTACATTAATTTCTTCACCAATTTAACCTAGTTTAAACATCTTTTCTTCCCACCTCTGCACTCTCTGTCCTCGGTTCTGGCACCACAGCTGTGGTTGTGTGATGGTGTAATGAACTTGACAGAGGAATGTGTTAGTCTGAAAAATGAGGATGAAAAGGTGGATATTTTGTGTGGGGAAAAAAGGTGGATATTTTGCTGTTGTTTTGGATTATTTTTTTTTTTTAGTACTGTTGAATTGCCCACAGGTGGGATGCAAACCCCTGTGCTAGGAAAACCCTGAGTTTGGCCTGAGACAAATCGATAAGAGTGTTGCAGTGTCACTATCAAGTATGTAGTCACAGGTTTGGTCTCTTATCTCTTGTCCATTTCTTTCTTCAAAATTGCTCACATTAGTCCTAATCCCTATGTTCCCTCCAGCCAAATAGCTTTTAGTCTTTCCCATTATTTCCCTCATTTATCTGAGTCACTTCATCTCTTTTCATAACTCTCAGATGCTCATCAGGCTTTCTGTTAGGGTTCCTCCCTTAACTCGTTCACTTTTTTTGAACCCCTCTGGGTTAAGTTTTGTTTCCTTTGGCGTTCAGATCAGACTTCTTCTCCCCACCATCTGAGTAACCAGGCAGTTCCTTTAAAAAAAAAAAAAAACCACAAAAAAAACAAACCCAAAAAAACCCTCACAAGCTGTCTGCTCTTATTTTGAGTGCCATATCCTTCCTTGGTGGGCAGCAGTTGGGAGCTTTTGAGTATTCAGAAGTTTTAGCTGATTGCATGTATTCAATGGAGACTATTGTAAGTGTCAAACAACAGTTATTCCACTTTAATATGGTCTGTACGAGCTTTTTCACTGACATGAGATTATAATTTTCCTGAGTTTTCGAAGAGCTCAAAATCACAAAATATTCCAATTTCCAAAAGTATTTTCAATTCCAGTGAGATGTTATCTTCCTCCTCCCTGCTTTCCACAAACCCACCCTGAATATAATAAGTGTTAGAAATTTTCCATGAAAAAGAAAGTGTGTTTCAGACACCACAGAGAGAAGGTTTCAGTCCAAACTCAAACTTGAGGAAATTATGGCCGACTAAACCCAGAGTGTTTTCATGGGAACTACCAGGCAATTTTAGTAACAAGCAACAATACCTGTTCATATGTAATGAGCATTCAATTTTAGTTTCATGAGGCTGATAGCTCACTTTAAATACTGAAAATGCATACGAAGCTAGTACTTCATGGCTAGAAGTATAAAATGACTCTTGTTGCTTTTATTTTGGTCTTTAACTGTAGTAATGTGAGTTGATGGGGTGACTACTACACCAGTTACACTCAAAGTGTAATTGTTTGGTTTTCACATACAAAGAACTGACCTAAAAATCTTTTTGGAATTTAAGGAGTGTTCTCATGTTGAGTTCTTGTGCAACAATTCATCATGAATTAGCAGAGCAAGACTAATTGATTGAGAAAGTAAATGTTTATCAGAAATGTCTGTTGGGATCTTACCTTTATATCAATCCTTTGGAGTATATAAGGACAGTTAAATATGTAGTAAGTATCATTTGAAATAATCCCTTTCGGATGGATTACAGGGCACAATTTGTCTCACCTAATCCAGTTACCTTATCTCAAGTAGTTAGCTAGATTCCTTGAGCAACACAGAACACAACATGCCGTTGTGATTGAACTGGATTTGCTCCCTGATTAGCAGTTTGCTTCATATCTGCTGTTATCTTTGTTTCTTCGTTTTCCGTACAACGTCATGAGCGGTGTCTGCACTTACAGTTTTAACATAGAAGGGACTTGAGTATTTGATGTAATTTAGTTCATTTTAATGTGAACTAGTTTCTCAAGAACAGCAGAGGGAACTCAGCAGAAACTACTACAGACCTATATGCTTTCTCAATTATGACAAGAAAGTCATTGGTGGTAGAGAGTCTCAGTCTGAATGTCCATTGTCATTTCCCTCAAACAATGAATCTAGTCTGTCTCTCTTTGAAAAGTTTGGACAAGCTGTTTATAATTAGCTTTACTAAAAGTATTTGTCCTTCAGTGACTTTCATTGCATTTGGGGTGTGTGTGGAGGGGGGGTGAGATGAAGAAGGAGACAGAAAACCCCCTGTCAACCTGCCCCTGAACTCAAGAGTTGGAGAGCATAAACACATGGACTTCACATTTTCATGCTTTGGGAATCCTGGTGATGCGACGTGCTTATTGCTGTAGTTGATAGGCACAGTCAATGCTTATTATAAAAAGCCATGGCACCATTATGTGTTCAGTGCGTTTAATGGTTCACTGTCTCATCTAGTAAAGAGATCAAGACTTTCCCTTCGATTTTTAGGGGCATGACAGGAGGACTGAGCTCCTATATTTGATGTCCAAAGTTATGTACTGTGAATGTCACCTTTCCCAAGATCTCTATAGACAAGTAGGAAATGGAATGCATGAAAGAACATAAGACTAGGAGCCAGCTTTGTAATGTTTTATACCCATTGGACAGGGACATGTACTGTAGAAACAACAACCCCTGTGTAATAAACACCTTTTAGCCATGCTGATCTGAAAGAACAAGTTGGGAAGGACATTTGGACCACCTGTAAACTCAGAGAACTTGATTTCCTATGAGTACATGCAACTGTTCTGACATGCTTAGGACTGCCAGGCTGGTCAGGATGGGAGTCTGCCGGCCCCACAGGACTAGATTGGAAAAAGACTCATGTTCTGTACTTGATTCCACTGGAACTGAATGACACCTAAGAACCCTGTTGCTGGACTTAGTTGCTTTCCACGACTGGCATTCATGGATGGCAGAATTGTCATTTCAAGGGGTTTTAGCCTCATTGGCTCAGTTGAACAAAGACCTGAGTAGAAAGACTTGGGATTTCCAAAATCAGGAAGGCAAGCCAGAGTCCTGTTCGCTAATCCGTGCCAGGAGAGCGAGCTTTTGGCCAACAGAACTATAGTGCATGTCCTTCCAAACCTGACATAAGAGCTGTGTGGTTGAACGTGCCACGTAGAGCCAAAGTCGGTGCACCTGGTAGCCCATGTCGGCCCAGGGTTGGTTGGCTGAGTACCATGGACAGGGGCAGCTCAGCGACAGTCTGCACAAGGCTTGGAGCTCAACCACGTTGTTGGAAAAGATCTTATAAGCTTGCACAGTTGGTGCCAAATCAGCAATTATTAATTGCGTGTAAAATAAATAAACCCTCGTAAGCTCTTTCTCACGAACATTCCAGATTCAGTCCTCCTGTGTGATTGTGTTTGGTCCAGAGCTATTCAAGTCCCCTTAAAATGCTGTCTGATAGATAAAGAAAGCTACCCCTGCCCAAAACTGAGAAAGCACTGCACATGTTCATGGAGTCTTCTTTCAGAGTGTTTCGCACTTTATGCTGAGAAAACCCTTTTCTAATGCCTTTTTGTTGTTGAATTTATTTCAAGAAATCACGGTCTGTACTCTTAATATTTCATTGGAATACAATGATGCTGTGATCTTAAGTAGCCTTTTCCTCAAGCAGTTTTAGAACTTCATGTGAGCTAACTTGTAGCTAGAGCATTGGCATGCTTCTTCCAGATGTGTATCCGAAGGTATTACTTTGTTACAACCAGAGTATGCAGACTATTGTTTGGATGTGATTACCCATAGATGGCTGTTGTTAGAAGCATGCGCTTGCAAAGGTTGTGGCAAAATATAGGCTGGGATTATTGGTTTTGTTTTGTTTTGTTTTTTTTCTTATCCTAAAATATTTCACTAATGGCAGTTGTCATCATCTGCTTGCTTCAGACAAGACCAGGTACAAAGAAAGAAAAAAGTGATATATTTGGGTTAAGAAAACACAGAATCACAGAATCAATCAGGTTGGAAGAGACCTAAGGGATCATTGAGTCCAACCATTGCCCCTGACACCACCATGTTAACTAGACCACGGCACAAGTGCCATGTCCAGTCTTTTCTTAAACACATCCAGAGATGTTGACTCCACCACCTCCCTGGGCAACCCGTTCCAATGTCTAATGACCCTTTCTGAAAAGAAATTCTTTCTAATGTCCAACCTGAACCTCCCCTGGCGAAGCTTGAGGCTATGTCCTCTTGTCCTATCGGTAGTTGCCTGGGAGAAGAGGCCGACTGCCACTCCACTACAACCTCCCTTCAGGTAGTTGTAGACTGCAATAAGGTCACCTCTGAGCCTCTTCTTCTCCAGGCTAAACAACCCCAGCTCCCTCAGCTGTTCCTCGTAGGTCATACCCTCCAGAGCCTTCACCAGCTTGGTCACCCTCCTCTGGACTCGCTCCAACACCTCAACATCTTTCTTGAAGTGCGGGGCCCAGAACTGGACACAGTATTCAAGGTGCGTCCTCACCAGTGCCAAGTACAGAGGGACGATCACTTCCCTAGACCGGCTGGCCTACACTATTCTTAATAGAGGCCAGGATGCCCATTGGCCTTCTTGGCCACCTGGGCACACTGCTGGCTCATGTTTAGCTGGCTGTCGATCAGCACCCCCAGGTCTCTTCTCCACGGGCCGCTTTCTAACCACTCTTTCCCCCAGCCTGTAGCGCTGCATGGGTTGTTGTGGCCCAAGTGTAAGACCCGGCACTTGTTCTTGTTGAACCTCATGCCGTTGGTCTCGGCCAATCTATCTAACCTGTCCAGATCCCTCTGTAGGGCCTTCCTACCCTCCAGCAGATCGACACTCCCACCCAGCTTTGGTGTCCATCTGCCAAATTTACTGAGGGTGCACTCAATCCCTACGTCTAGATCATCTATAAAGATATTGAACAGCACCGGCCCCCAGAACTGAGCCCTGGGGAACACCGCTAGTGACCGGCCGCCAGTTGGACTTTGCCCCGTTCACCACCACTCTCTGGGCTCGGTTCATCCAGCCAGTTTTTAAGCCATCAAAGAGTCCACCCATCCAAGCCCCAGGCAGCTAGTTTGTCTAGGAGGATGCTGTGGGAGACAGTGTCGAATGCCTTACTGAAGTCCAGGTAGACTACATCCACAGCCTGCCCCTCATCTACTAAGTGGGTGACTTGGTCATAGAAGGAGACCCAGGTTGGTCAAGCAGGACCTGCCTTTCATGAATCCATGTTGGCTGGCCCCGATGCCCCGATTGTCCTGCATGTGCCATGTAATGGCACTCAGGATGATCTGTTCCATCACCTTGCCTGGCACCGAGGTCAGGCTGACAGGCCTATAGTTCCCTGGATCATCCTTCCGACCCTTCTTGTAGATGGGCGTTACATTTGCTAATTTCGTCAGCTGGAACTTCTGCAGTTAACCAGGACTGCCGGTAGATAATAGAGAGGGGTTTGGCAAGTTCATCTGCCAGTTCCTTCATTACCCTGGGGTGAATCCCATCCGGGCCCCATAGCCTTGTGGGTGTCCAACTGGCACAGCAGGTCACTAACCATCTCCTCCTGGATTACGGGAGGTTTCACACAGCCCCCCGTCCCTAACTTCAGGCTCTGGGGGCCCGAGTCTCCTGAGGACAAACCGGTCTTGACATTAAAGACCGAGGCAAAGAAGGCATTGAGCACCTCTGCCTTTTCTCATCCCCTGACACTACACTACCCTCCTCATTCAGCAAGTGGTGGAGGCTCTCCTTGACCCTCCTTTTGCTGTTGATGTATTTGTAACAGTGTTAACTTGAGAGAGAAGCTTCTTATTTTTGGTATACTCTAAGGATACTGAAATGTACGATGCTACCCATGCTGAAGATACCTGAGGAAGAACTAATGGTTACTCTCAAGAATCCTGTAACTTCTTGGTGTGTGGTCAGTGTGAATACGGCAAACACATGTTCTGTCCTTGATTTATGGGTTCTTTCCCCGTGCTGCACTTGTAATTGTCAGGGAATGAGAGCAGTGTTATGGCTGCTCTGTCCCTTTGTGCATGGTGTAGTGAAGAGCCATGTGCCAGGTCATAGTGGATTCAGGGAGAATGATCCATACTTGAGCACAGCTTCAGCACTGTAATCAGTGCATGGGCTCTGGCAGGATGTCTGAAATGTTATTTCTCCCCAAACCTATGCAGGGGCATGACAATGATGATGTTGGCCTTTGAATTAAACATACGTAAGAATTAGGGTGAAAGTAAGTCCTGGGAAACTATTTATAGCTAGGTTGCTGGTTTTTCCTTCACTCCCATGTCATGTTATTTTGCATTTACTGGACGTAATTCAATTTACAGTTTGAATTCCATAAAGAACGTTAATTTTTAAACTTCCTTATCTATATATCAGTCCTTTGCCCAGATATTCAGGAATACATTGATTCAGTGTGCGTTCTCCAGCTAGCAGTTTTTTTCCTGCAAAACTGAGGGAGAGCATGGCGAACACCAATGCTCTGAAGTTGTAAGACAAGCTTAAATAACATTGAGTTATTAGAAATAAAACGTACTGAATTATTTTGTGTTTGCAGACTGGTTTCTGCACATAAAGGATATAATATTTTTAAGTTTAATTCTGCAGTCAAAAGACCAAGAAGCTTGGAGCCGACTCTCAGCTAATGACATCACTCCAGCACCTGAGGCTGTAGTTAAAAATAAAAAGATTGCTATGGAGTTACAGGCAACTGCTCCTTATCAGGTGATGGTGTTGTAAATACTGTTCCTTCCGACTGTAAATGTCCCTTTGAACAGCTGATGTGCTGTGCATAGGGCATGATGTAATGTCCATGATGACCCAGTGGGCACAGTCTGTCTTTGAATTTTGTAAACCGGGCTGGATTTTACCAGCAGGAATTGGCAGTTTATGTTCAAACTAGGTTAAGACCTGATGGGCTTGATTGTGCTTTTGTTTGTCTTACTGACATGAATAGGAGTTGAACTCTTGACGTGTATGAAACACACAAATTGGGTCCAGAACGCTTAAATAATAAAAAATGTAGGAGTCTTTTTCATAGTTATTTGCCCATCATGTTTAATGTCTCTAGCAAACAAAAACACAGTCATCCTGAGAATTATGTTAATATTGAAAACATAAGCTTTGTTTTTTCCTGCAAGAAAGATCTGTCTTGATTGTGTTGACATTTACGGGCCATTTTTCATTTCAAAGGCACTATGATCATTCCCGTGAAAACACAAGAGCTTTTTTTTATGTGAAATAAAATCTTTGGAAAGTTTCATTTAAAATAATCAGGGTAATGCTAGTGCTACTTAGCTAAAGCTCTCATTTTTCAGCGCTGTTCTTTTGAGTTTATTCAGAAGTTTTTAAAAAAGTCTTAAATTAAAACATCCCTAATTACTGGGTAACCCTGTGAGAACAACAAACACATTACTGTACATCATGAAATGCCAGTAGATGTCCTTACTATATACTTTAATATAGAATACGTAGGACTTTGGTTTCTCTAAATACAGTGATTTTTTTTGGCATTTATACTCTTACCCCAACTTTTGAGTTCTCAACAAGAACCACATTATGTCTGAGGGTTTTTTTTTTGTATGCTGTAGTAAATTGAAGGAATTTTAAATCTATGTTCTTCTTGCCGCTAATGAAGAACATTGCATGCTACATTTTTGGAAATGTTCTTTTTTTTTTTTGTCTTATTTTTTTGAGTCAAATGAAATTCAGACAGCTTTCAGTCAAAGAAAAGAAATGTCAGTTTTTAATTTCTTCTCCCTTGATTCATGTCTTCTTTACACCACCCACTACTGCCAGCAGAAAAGATCCAGCAAATCAAAATTGTAAAGACAGCTTTACTTTTATAAAGCAATATTCTCACTGTAACAGGCTTTCCTTTGGCATCACTTTGCAACAGTATGGTATTATGTATGCCTGTCAGTGAAAAGATAGCTTCTGCTGCCTCTACTCACTCTGGAAGAAGTTAGGGAAAGCATTACTTTCCTGTTACAAAAAAAAAGCAGAACAAAATGCCAGTCCTTCCCCTTGTCCTCCTGAACTATTGCTGTTTTGTTCCCATATCCCACACCATCCACTCCATTGGTCTGGAATGTGGAGCTGGGCTGGGTTAAATTCACTGGGTTACCTAATTTGGTGGGCCGGTTGGACTTCCTTTCAGTTCTTGATCCAGTTATTCATGGGCAATGTATCAAGAGCTGCAGCAGCACAAGGGTAAGCAGCTCCCTTGAGCAGGAGAGGGCCATCATCTTCCAGTGATGGTGTTGGCTTTTTCAGAGGGCGAGTGAAATTCTTGCTCCAGTGACTGGGCTGAAACAACTTTGTTTTCTTCTTGCTGGTACTGGCCTGTGGGTTGGTCTTATGCAAGGCAGTTTTGACTCCAGCTGTTTCAATATGACCACCTGTAAAAACTTCACAGAATCACAGAATCACAGAATCACAGAACGTTAGGGATTGGAAGGGACCTCGAAAGATCATCCAGTCCAATCCCCCTGCCGGGGCAGGATTGCCTAGATCATATCACACAGGAACGCATCCAGGCGGGTTTTGAATGTCTCCAGAGAAGGAGACTCCACAACCTCTCTGGGCAGCCTGTTCCAGTGTTCAGTCACCCTCACCGTAAAGAAGTTTTTCCTCATAATTTAAGTGGAACCTCCTGTGTTCCAGCTTGCACCCATTGCCCCTTGTCCTGTCAAGGGATGTCACTGAGAAGAGCCTGGCTCCATCCTCTTGACACTTGCCCTTTACATATTTATAAACATAATGAGGTCACCCCTCAGTCTCCTCTTCTCTAAGCTAAAGAGACCCAGCTCCCTCAGCCTCTCCTCATAAGGGAGATGTTCCACTCCCTTAATCATCTCCGTGGCTCTGCGCTGGACTCTCTCTAGCAGTTCCCTGTCCTTCTTGAACTGAGAGGCCCAGAACTGGACACAATACTCCAGATGCGGCCTCACCAGGGCAGAGTAGAGGGGGAGGAGAACCTCTCTCGACCTGCTGACCACACCCCTTCTAATACAGCCCAGGATGCCATTGGCCTTCTTGGCCACAGGGCACACTGCTGGCTCATGGTCATCCTGTTGTCCACTAGGACCCCCAGGTCCCTTTCCCCTACGCTTGTCTCAACAGGTCTGCCCCCAACTTGTACTGGTACATGGGGTTTGTTCTTGCCCAGATGCAGGACTCTACACTTGCCCTTGTTATATTTCATTAAATTTCTCCCCGCCCAACTCTCCAGCCTGTCCAGGTCCCTCTGAATGGCTGCGCAGTCCTTCCGGCGCGTCAGCCCACTCCTCCCAGTTTTGTGTCATCAGCGAACTTGCTGACAGCGCACTCTAATCCCTCATCCAAGTCATTAATGAATATATTGAATAGAACTGGTCCAGAACCAACCCTTGCGGGTACTCCGCCTAGACACAGGCCTCCAACTGGACTCTGTCCATTGACCACCACTCTCTGGCTTCTTTCCTTCAGCCAGTTCACAATCGAACTTGTGCTATTACGTTTACTATTTTTTTTTTTTTTAAGTTTGTGGGCAAAATTATGTACTCACGGTGTTTTCTTGAACATGCATGGAGAAGACACAAGGCTTTTTCCCCATTGTGATTGAAATTGGATTATGCTGCTTAAGGGCAGGAGCACCAGGGCCCTTTCTGCTGAGGAGGGCTGAGTTGGAGAGAGCTGGGAAGTGAGCTGGAGAGCTCTATTTGCTGCTGCTCCAAAAGAGATGGAGGGGAGCGGCAGGTGGTTGCTACTGCTTGAACACATCTCCAGTGATACCTACCACCCTTTCAGCCTTGCCTCTTCCTTTTTGTTGCAACAGTCTGAATCAACCTGGTGTTTTTAGCACAGGAAGCAACAAACTGTGTCTGACTTCACTACTAGTGTGCTGCCTTAGGAAAGTGCTCATACTATGGGTGTATGTGCTTATGACTATGTTTCTTGAATCTATTTCTCAGATGCCAGTGGTTCTGTTAGAGACTGGGTTAGAGAAAGGGAAGATGGGAGAAAATACAAGTTAATGTTTTTCTTGTCTTTTTTTGGAAAAAAAAGGAGGGGAGATGAAGTATCACACTATTCAACATTACATACCTAACCTGGCTAAATGAAGAAGCTAATTTTGTTAGGGCCAATGGGTAACTGATAGAGACAGACCTTCTCAAGAGAACCCTGCAGAGCAAAGCCCAGTTTTTTATTCATTTACTTTAGGAGACCAGCCAGATAATCACTTAGGTACCTAAAGCCAGCTGATACCTAAGTGTAGAATTCCTCACAAAGCATGCCAAAGAACCTGTAAATGCTTTCGAAATAATGCACAATGCATAATAGGCATAATATTTGTATTAGAGTGCGTCAGAGAGAGGGTGGGGTGGATATCCGCAGGAATTCATATACCTTCTTCTAAGTACTCATACATGAAGCAGGGTTAAGGTTGTTAGAGATTGCTTCTTCCTGTATCACACTAAGAATGTAACAGTCCAATAGTTATTAGCATTGTGCTATGAGACACAGATTACAGTGAGGATCCAATTTTATTTGCCATTTAACTCTTTTCTATGTCATTTATTCAGAAACAATGGTATTTCAAGGGAATGTCATTTCATTGCTGAAGATGGAGGAAAATTGACACCCTCTCTTTGAATCCAGTTTTACTCAGGTGTTTGAGATGCAAACTGTAATTCCCTTCCTGATATCCTGATTGTCATGCTTAACCCAACCCAGTCCTTTCAGACAGGTTCCACCTGTGCTCAGTTTGCCTCTCAGGAATCAGAGGTTTTGTTGTCTTGTGGGAATTGCTAATATGTTGGAGGTTCCATCGGTTCCTGCCTTTTGCAGCACATTTTAGTTTCAGAGCATGGTGCAGCTAGTGCTGTACAGGCTGGAGAGCTGCGAAATATTTCTTCAAGGTTATGTGGATGACTGGCATTCTCTGTATCAGAATGACTGTATTTTAGGTCTCAAACTAAAGCTCTTTCAAGCATTTTTTTTTCCTTAAGCAAAAGGTGACTTATAAAAATGGCAGCTGACTCTCTACTTCAGACTTCTCTTTTGGATTGTACGTGAGAAAAAAAGCCCCAGACTAAATTACCTGCAAAGGAAGGTTGTGTTTATTAGTGCTGTATTCATGTCACACTCGATTCTGCTAGGCCTCTTACTTCCAGTGAGACAGGTCACATACGTGAAATCCTGCTTTCCAGCATTGAGCACTTACAAGTCACGTAAGCTGCAACAAGCAATCATCACTTGATATCTCATCTTGGAGATTTAACAACAGATTCAAGTGGCATCTGGAGTACTTAAGTGAAAACCAGCCCTTAATTAAGTAGGTTGTTGTCCCTTTCATTAACAAACCAACAAGTAGAAGAGGGATGGTCTTTGCAAAGCTGTTTTCTGAAATTAATATAAATTAATTATGATTTTTCATTGTAGTCTTGACCTCAAAATACTGGGACATCCTTACCAGACCTATGAAGATGTGACAGTGCCCTTTTTGTCAATGCTGTCAGTGAAATTTATTTGTATGTACTTTGGCAAGGTTATTGTAGTGATTGCCCCTTCTGGTGTTCTAATTAATTTGTGTTCTTAATCAATGATGCTTCTGTCTCATGGAAGGGAAAAGGTAATTTAGGACCCTGGCTGTGACTTTCTACGGAAGAACCTGATTCCTTGATATCTGTGAAGGTCAGGGGAAGAAGTGGTCGTAAGCTGATAACTGATGGAAGTTTGCCGGAGGAAAGGCGTATCCCTCTTCAGCGGGAAATCTGTTTTCTGCTATCACAGAATCAACTAGGTTGGAAGAGACCTCTGGGATCATCGAGTCCAACCTTTGACCTAACACCACTGTGTCAACTAGACCATGGCACTAAGTGACACATCTAGTCTTTTCTTAAACACCTCCAGGGATGGTGACTCCACCACCTCCATGGGTAGCCCATTCCAATGCTTAATAACCCTTTATGTGAAGAAATTTTTCCTAATGTCTAACCTGAACCTCCCCTGGCTTAGCTTGAGGCTATGTCCTCTAGTCCTGTTGCTAGTTGCCTGGGAGAAGAGGCCGACCCCCACCCCGCTACAGCCTCCTTTCAGGTAGTTGCAGAGAGCGATAAGGTTTCCCCTGAACCTTCTTTTCTCCAGGATAAACAACCCCAGTTCCCGCAGATGCTCCTCATAGGACATACCCTCTAGACCCTTCACCAGCTTTGTTGCTTTCCTCTGGACTCGCTCCAGCACCTCAATGTCTTTTTTGAAGTGAGGGGCCCAGAACTGGACACAGTACTCGAGGTGTGGCCTCACCATTGCCAGTACGGGGGGACGATCACTTCCCTTGTCCTGCTGGCCACACTATTTCTGGTACAAGCCAGGATGCTGTTGGCCTTCTTGGCCACCTGGGCACACTGCTGGCTCATGTTCAGCCAGCTGTCCACCAATACACCCAGGTCCTTTTCCACCAGGCCGCTTTTCAACCACTCTTCCCCCATCCTGTAGTGCTGTACGGGTTTGTTATGGCCAAAGTGTAGGGCCTGTCACTTGGCCTTGTTGAACTTCATGCCATTGGTCTTTGCCCATCTGTCTAACCTGTCCAGATCCCTCTGCAGAGCCTTCCTATCCTCAGGCAGATCAACACTCCGACCCAACTTAGTGTCGTCCGCGAATTTACTGAGGGTGCAATTGATACCCCCATGCAGATCATCTGTATTAATGATATAATATAAATAATCTGCTATATTACAGACACTGTCATAATTTAGTTAAATTACACTGTCTACATAGCTCTGCTACTGTAATTGTCTCTCCTGAAAATAAAACTTAACAAGAAGGTACTTCAACTTATTAAGAAGCAGTAGACTCATATAATTTACACTTTTGACATTGCATTATGGCTTTTTATAGCTATTCTGTAAGTCACTCAGAAAAAGTCAGGAACAGGGAGATGATGTGCATTATTCCAGTTTTCTGCTCACTGTTGTTTCTCTAATGATTAATCCATTAATCAGGTTTATTTTAGCCAGTAGAATCAAACGTGCTCCTAAATTGGTATCATCTTCTATAGAGTCTCTCCTCTCTCTGTATGCGTGTACCTATTATCAGTGGAAATACTCAGATTTCCTGTATCTCTTTTATTCTTCCATTTTCCTGCTCTTCAGTTATGCATGTCATTCCTTCTGCTTCTTATGAGATCATTGCAAACCGTGTTCTTCCTGCTTGCAGAAAGAGTTGTGTGGTAGAATGCATCATTTAGGCCTATTGAAAGAAAGAAGTCACAAGCGTTGCTCACGTGTTTTCATATTCCTTCATTTGGCTTCAGAAACTTCTTGTGGCAGTTCCTCTTTTGTTTACTTTCTAAGAGTGACATTAGTTATGACTTTGATTAGATTGACTTTTTGCTTTTTAAAATTCAGGCTAGAAAGATGCCTTGCATTGAAACTCTGAACATGAAAGCAGCAGAACCATTGTTCTTTCACTAATTACCATTAAGTTGTTGTAAATAATGATTTAAAATTTAACTTTGATAAACTTCATTGAAGTGGGAAGAAAAGAAAGAGGAATATATTTCTAGATTGTTGGGGAAAGGCTAGATTTAGAAATCTGATTTTCTTGAGCTTTCTGATATCTCCCTCTGCAGCCACTGAAATGATATTCTAGTAGGAGTCAGTGATGAAAGTGGTGTGAAACATAAACTTTTCTCTCCACATACATCATTATGTTGGACCCTAAACAAGATGATGTCATCTGTTGTTTGTAGCATGCATTTTGTCGTAAAAGTAAAATTCTGAAGCCACTGTGAAGGTCTGGGCTTTGAAAACATGATTTGAAAGATCTTGTACAAATAAACAGTAATCCTTTTTTTAAACTGATTGTACACACGTAAAAGCATTTATCATGAAGTGGCTGTGTTTTCTTAGTCATACTGTAAGACTTGAATTTTGAGAGAGGGATGTGTAAATGCAGATACATATAGTTAGATACGTTTATCTGCAGGTACACATCTGTATACATGATGTATATTTATAAGCAAAAATATGTGCACAAACGTACCTAAACCCAAGTATTTGTTACTGCAAGATGCAATGAGCAAAAAAACCATTTCTGGACTGTAGAAATTACCTGGAAGAAATAATTTACACTGCAACAATGCATTTAGTCTGCATTTGGAGATTTCCTGATTTTCTAGCTCTCTGAAATTTATTTGCTTAATCATAACTGTAGCTGCTAATGGGAGTGGGTTTGGAAAACTGAAAGGAAAATGTTATCCTATTTGGAAGGCACAATTCTTTGCATAGATTTTGAGTGGCCTTGCTAGGTCCAGAGTGTTTGTGAGTGGTTGTGCAAGGAAACACGCAGTAGAAAAGGTGCAGGAGGAAAGCACCATGACAGTCCGTCACACAGAGAATAAAATATAGCCAGCCTTTGAGTTCTTCGTTCTATAAACTCTGTATTCTCATGTAAATTAGATGAGGAATATGTATGCTGTGTACAGAAGGCTTGTTAAAGTTGGCAGTGTAGATTTAAGAAAAAAGGTGATGAAAGAAGACAGAGGAGGTAAATGCAGCCATATCTGATTTCAGCTTTGTAGTTGTCGAGGGCTCTGAGGGCAGGCAAGCTCAATGTGACCTTGGAAATCCACTTGGGACTCTGGTAACTCGCTATGTCTCTGTTTTACATTTTACTCTCCAGCTTTATGAAATGTCGTGTAATTAAACACTCAAAGAAGTGAAAGGTGACTGTTGAATCTCCTGAGTTTAAACATGTCATTTTTTTCCCTTTTCCTTGAATTTCACTTTTTAGTGGTCAGAAGATAGAAAGACATAGAGGATCTACAACTTTTCCATGTGCATTTAGGAACAAGGATTTTTAAGGAGATGGTAAACACACCTCAATTTGAACAGTTAGCTCTACCAGTGCTGTTTCCATGAAGTGGCCACTTTTCACGGAGCATGTGAAGTGCATGGAAAGGTTTTGCTTGTTTTATTAGTTGGATCATTTCCTTCAAGCATGTTCTTAAAGCCCTTTGACTAGTGAGAAAACTATAAAGTGTTTCTTTTGGCAACAGATAAATAAAATACCATGCTGGAAGTCATCCCAAAAAAAGAAGACATTGTCGGTGTTCAAGAAAATCCCATCTCTCACCTTCTGAAAATTTCTGTTCAGAGAATGAGTAAGAACTCCTCCTTGTGTTTCCTTCTACAAGGTGGGGGAAGGAAGGGAGAAAAGTAAAGAGAAAGGGCAGTGTGCATGTGGTCAACACAGAATTAATTGCTTTGCTAATGCTACCATTGCTCTGAGTGACCTTCCCAAGGTGTTACCATGTTTACATTACAAGCTGGACCAGCTGCCTGAGCTAGGTTGCATGGTGGTAAATGCCGTTCCCTCCCTCTGACCCCGCTCAGGAATTCAGGAAGGGACAAGGGAATTAATTGGGTCTCAGAGGCGGCTGCTGCAGCGGTGTGGGGTACCTTGTTGCTGTAGGGTTCATTGACAGTTTGGGGGCTAGTTTCCACACTCGTTTCATTTAATAAACACGTTGCAAGGAAGGAGAGTCATTCTTCTAAGGGAAGATGTGGCAGGAAATGATTGAAGATTTGGTGGGAAAAAATAGCTCTCTACTAGCCTTTTCTGCTGAAAAGCAGCATGAGGAAGAACTGGAAGGTTTTGTGGGGACAGGGCCAAATAATCTGGAGAGTTTGTCTAGAGATTTATGTAGTTTGAATAAGCATTCTGGCTCTGAGCCTTTCTGTATGTTGAACTTGAAATGAGATTAAGGAAGGCGGGAAAGAATAGACTTTATTTTTTTAATGCTTGTACCAGAAATGTTGATTCTTTCTCTCACCACTTCATGTTTTATTTCTTTTTGCAAAGTCATATGGATTGGTTGCATTTTAGGCAACTTATTTATATAGCCAAGGTAGAAGCTCTCTCACAAGCTGATATGCAAAAATGGAGCTCTCAGAGGTTCACAGACAGTAATATTTTGGTGTCTCAAGTCTTTCTCAGGAAGATATAAAACAATTTAGTAACATTTATTATGCAATGGTTGTGAAATAATTTTTTTCTGGTTTAAATCTGCTGTAGTACTGCAGTGTTGATTTTGTAAAGCTCTGAGATTTTTTTACACAGTAGCAAGCAGCTGTCCTTATTTAACTGATAGCTATGGTTTACTTTTATTTTTTTTCTGCCGTTTGACCGCAAAATGTGGATTACTGGCTTTCAGGCTTTTCTGTTGCTTTTGCATTTTGCGCTAACGTAAATGTATTTGGATTGAGCAGTGAATCAAAATGAGTATATTTTAGTTCTACTTTATTTTCTTCACCAATAAAGCAACTCAAATTTTTAACTTTTCCATTATTTGTACTGTATTCATTTGTATGAAAAGTGAAAGACTTGAGCAATCAGAAAGGGTGAGATTAGTGAAAATTAATTCCCAGTTACAACTATGGAACAAAATTAACAGCCCTAGAGATTGTAGTAATCATTTTGTGAAGAGCAAGGACTCTTTCCAGTGAAGAGAGCATACACCCACTTCATAGTTTAGTTTTATGTGGACACGAATAAATAATTTACCCCATTTTGTTTGACAACTTTTCATTTAACAAGCAGAAGTTGTTCTGGATGGCAATGATGATCAAAGGGTTAGCGAATTCTCCCAGGAGTGAGGATGCGAGTCCCAAAAAAAGGTGAGGTGTTTGTTGAACAGATGCTTAGAGCTAAAGATGCCCTTCTAGGGCAACTGGGAGGCTATAGGAGCAGCAGCCTGGAGGAACAGTGGCCTGGAGCAGATCAGGGGTCTCTCCCCATCTCGTAATCTTCCTTGCCAGAGTTTGCTGCGAAGAGCTGCAGGATGCTCTTCATTCTCTAAGAGTTCAGTAGGGTGATGAGAAGGTTTTGGAGTTTGATGACATTTAATCTGTGCTGCTATTGAAGAAACAGGGATAAAGAGGATTTGTCCCAGTAATGGAAAATAGATCAGAGGATGACAAAGCCACGCGTAATGGTTGATGGGTGATGTTTTGTGGAATGTAGGAAGTAGCTCGGGGATACGAAAACTCTCTGATCTCCAAAATGCCTCTGGATGTATCAGCTTGAATTATTGTCCATCGGAAATAACTTTTGCTTCTTCAAACTCCAAGTATTGTTGCAATGATGGCCTGAACTTTTTAAGTGAACCAATTTCTGACAACGTGACTTCTATTATAAACCAGAGATGGTTTGTAGATTTGTTTCTTGTTTTGCTTCAGGGTGTGTAAAAAGTTAATAGGGGATGTATTTATTCTGTTAAATGGCAAAAAACAGTGTGATGAATCTAGCAGTGTCGTTCTACTTGGGCATGATGTGGGATTTTTTTAATGCCCCCCTCTTTTTTTTTTTTTAATGAAACAAGCATACCAGCTCAAAAAAACACAAAAACCCAACAGGTAAAGGAACATAATATTTGTAAACCCACATTTTCCAGACACTGGAAGTAAGGATGCCAGTCCACAAAGTTCAGTGAGCAAAAAAGGATGGTGGTGTTACTCATTTTAAGGTTCCTGACATGAGGGGAGAGAGATTTTAACTGAATCCCTGCCATAGTATTTGTATGTAATGTACTTGCTAGGTAAGTAATTTCAATTCAATTTGTAAGAAAGTATCATTATGTTTCCTGTTCACGTGTGTTCATTGTTTTGTGGCGGGCTACTGTACTGCACAGAGCTGAACCTAAACTCGGTTGCAGCTCTTCTGCGGGCGGATACTTGAAGTACTATTATATCAAAGGGTGTTCTCAAAAATCAGGTGTCAATGTATTGTCAGGTGTCTCAGATGTGACGTCCAGAGCTAGTGGAAGCTCTGACTTCTCTGCAAAGCAGAACAGAATTGTTTCTTTACCTCATCGGTGTGCTATGCAGAAAATGTGCTCAGACCTGTGAAGCACTTGGTGTATTGATGAACATCATAGAAAGCCCTGCAGGAAATGAAATATTCTGTCTTCGCAGGAGATTTGCACTAAAAAATTACTAGGACTACACACTGAGGAAGTGCTTTTTAGACAGTGTTTTCCAGCACTTGCTTTGAATGAGGTAGTACTCCAAAGCTCCGAAGTAATGTTTCTTGGAATTGATTTTGATGTAGTTAAGTTTGTGCAGAAAGCAGGCTGAATGAAGTTTTCTATGGGAATCTTAATTCTGTCATTTCTTAAATTTCAAGTATTTGAATTTTATACACCTAATGTTATTTTAATTTCTTCTTAGTACCCAGAAACTGTTAATTACCCATGGTGGATGTGTCTTGATCATGGACTAACTATACCAGAGATGCGTAGTCTTCTACGCCAGATATGCACAGATGGTTTGGGTTCAGCCCACATCACTTACTGAAGGAGTGTTGTGCAGAAGTGTCCGTGATACTTACAGGGCTGGTTTGGGTCTGGAAGTAATTTAGCTGCTTCCATGCGGAGCCCGAGTTTATTGCTCACAGAGCAGACCTTGGCAACCTTGCTCCGAACTATCTAACACAAGGAGCTGTTCAACTCCCCTGTCTCCAAATTGCCTCTGCACCATCTTCTTCAGTGTTCATGTTATCCAGGGATCCCAGTCCTATGTAACTCCTGCTTGTCAGGTGCTGACCAATAATAGAAGCATGCTTGCATTCATACTGAGGATTACCAATAATGCCGTGGTCACTGAATCGTAATAATATCAGCAAAATGGAATAAAATCACCCCAAAATGTTTTTGGAAATAAAATGTGATTGTTCAACTGCGTTTCTCATTTACGTCGTTACTGGTAAATAAGAAATGTAGACCATCAAACTTGAATAAATCCACCACCTTCATCTTCATGTTCAGCCAGTACATGATTGTCTGTCCCTGCCACCACACAGGTGACCACTAGTCACCAATGACAGACCTCACATTTTTAGGTCAAATGAAGCTTATGCCCCCAAATATTTTTCTTTTATTCTGAATCTATTTTATTCACTTTTTTATATGGTAAGAAGATAAAGTGAAAAGCAGAGAGTCTGTAAACTGTCTTTATGTCAATCAGAAATTAGGATTTAATAATTTGTTGTAAATGTATCTTTACCTGAGAATTTTGAGAAGGAGGAAAAAATGGCATCAGTGTGCATTCTGCTTAGCTATTCACCTATCTAAATTCAGAGAGGAGAAGAGTCTGAGCATGACACTGATTAAGATGATTTCACTATGTTTCTCTTTAAAATGGGATTCAGTATTCAAAGGAGTTCTTACTGTCACCGTGCTGAAGGGAAAAAAAAAGAATAGAGGGATTAGAAGAGAATTACAGTTAATTTGGAAGGAATCTTTGCTCATTATCTGAGATGAATGAGCAGAGACACAAAACAGCATTTTCAATCAATATTTTGGAAGAGTGTGAGCTCTATACTTAAAGGGATTTGTAATGATGTCTCTTCCCTGCACCTATTTCTCATGGGAAGTCCACTTCAAATGGGAGATATGAACTTGTGACTTGAGCACATTCTTTACTGTGAGATTTGAAAGGAAACTGTGTAACCCTAAATTTCACATAGCAGCAGACATACTTGAAACAAAAAGAATAAAAAGCACATCTAATGAAGTGTTGTATCAGTTTGCTTTCTAGTGCTGACTTTGGCTTTGGTTAGCCAGTACTTAAGGAATAGTGTCTTTCATTAATTTGCCCTAACAAGCATAAATTCAGGAGATGAAAGTGAATTCTTTAATAGCACACACATTACTGCAAGATGGAGTCTATCTGAAATGTTAGAGACAGGCTGAGCATGCTGAAGATCAATAAATATCTGAAAAGTATATCAGGAGTTCAGTTTTGGCATCTGTCATGGTGTAATTACGATGAAGAAAATTAGAAGGATATACTCACTGTTAGTTTTTAAGGCAACTCAATGAATAAAAAGTGACAGATGCCTTTTTTCTTAAAATCACTTGATGCTGGGATGCATCCCTCAATAGACAAAGACACAGAGGTCTTTATTCAATCAGCTTTTATTTTCTGGCTGTTTGATTTTAATCTTTTGTAGCCAGCACACTATGGTGAGGAGGCTGGGACAGTGTGAGACTTCCAGCCTTGTCTTTGCTTTAAACAGACATGCTTTCTTCTCCCACTTTGCTTAAGAACTATTTTAATTTAGTTGCTGAACCTAAAGCATAGTGAATTCTTGTTTATCCTACTGATTGCTGCTGTTGAGTCAGTCCTTCCTGAGCAGGGGGCGAAATCAGTGATTTTGGATAGTTTGGAATATAGGTAGACAGGAAAAATATGACTTCCTGTGCTCCTCTACAGTGACCTTTAAATCAGTTGGTTTCAAGATGACAAAAGCATTGAAGAAATCTTAAGTTTATATTGAAAAAAAAAAAAATTAAAAAGCAGTTTTGCCACTAACGTTTCAAACACTACTCCTTAAGTGTCCCCAAAATGATCTTAATACTTCTGTGCTCTGTTCACTTATTGCTCTTGTCTGTTGAGATGAAGACAGACAGTGCATAACTTCATAGGAACTTGTAGACTTGTCTAAAATCGTGTAGCTGTTGTCACTTTAGCAACAAGTATTGAGAAATATTAGAAGTGATACCTACTTGAGGTGTCTTCTACTTCTTCTTAAAATAATGTATCTTCTTCTATTGTGCGAATTGTTCATACACAATCCCTTATTTTGGGAGAAGAGGGAACACTGTTTGGAATACATTGCCAGGTGATGAAACTATGTGGGAGTTAAAAACCAGCTTAATATAGAAAGAATATAGCTGGAGAAGTTTACTTGTGCTTTTTGTTCCCCAAGCACACCTTACACTAACAGATACAATAAATAGTGTTTGAATTTTACTGAAAATTGGAAGGCTACCGAAGTGTCACTTTTGACAGTACATTTTGTTTCCTGCAAAACCCTCTGTGGGAAGTGATGTGAAACACTGATGATAGGATTACTATTTTTATTGACTGTCATTCATCTTTCTTTTTTTTGTATTCTGTTCTTCAAGAATATAGTGTGTGTTATTTTCAGAAGTCCATGCTTATTGAGAATATACCACAATAGATGAATTTTGGAGACTGACTTTTTGGTTTTGAGTAACAGAAGTAACTTTACATGCCCACGGAAGTAATTTTGACTCTCTGTAAGCCTCCCTGCCAAAGTCTAGTTTAAGTGTATTTAGCTACCTTACTAATTGCAATGCTGTTATTTCAGGATGCTAAACTTGGCCCGTGTTTACCTGCCCAGTGTAGCTCCTTGGAGAATGAAGTTGAGCTTAAAAAACAAGGAACTGCAATCTTGGGAAATACTAGCAGTCATGATAGCAACAACACGTTGCTACATGACAACAAAAGATCAATGATCAATGTTTGTGCTTTACAAAGACTGTGCTGAAGTCTATGGGGTAGAGCAATGTTTGAAGTTTCAACTAGCACAGGAATTTCTCTTTTATTCTTCTTATTATACAATAATGCTGGGAATTCTTGTGTTTTCTCTTTTTGCTTCCCGAGAATCTTCCTTTTTGTTTACAAAAAATGTAAATATTAGGAAATGCAGCTTTTTTTTTCAAGAAAAACAGGAAAAAAAAAGAGCAATCATTGAGAATCTATCAGTTGTTCACTTCAAAACTGACAGGTTTCGTCCTGGAAGGTTTACTGTTGTACTAACAAAAAATACTGTTGATGACTAAAAATGCTTGGTATGTGAACACTTTTACCCTGCCATATGTCCTTTTCTGCTCTGGTGTTAGTCCATTTGTTAAACAGCCCAGCTGTGTTACCCCTTGATTCCCTTTACTTTCCACATAGGGCAGGAACCCCAGGGCAGTGTGCTTTTTTTTCATATTCACCGCAAAAGTGCCTGACTGCAGTCAACAAAGATCCTACTGGCATATAAGAGAAAAAAATTGTTTCATGTATTCCCTCAGAGTTTTCTGTGCTCCGGGTGCAAAAGCACACAGTCTGACAATCAAAATAAGCTACTTTTGATTGATAAGACTGAATCTCGATTGCATTTTCTTCCAAACTCGTATCTGACTCTACAGTGTTTCCCAGTCCGAATGCTGAGTTCATTCTCAAGGCTTAGCTTTTTGGCATGTAAAGGAGATACTGGAATTCCAAACTCCTGTGCTGTATGTAATTGATAATGATTGATAAAAGACAGCTAGCACCTGCGGGACCTTTCTTTGTGCAGGGTAAATCAGGTCTCAAGAAAGGGAGCTGCAGAAATTATCTTTTCCATTCTGCAAAGGTTGGTTTGTGTTTCCCTCTTTGTACCTTCAAAGTCAGGATTAGTATTGTTTACACAGACAGAAGGCTTACATTCATGATGATTAATGGAGAGGGAAAGGCCTTGAAATCCATCACGTCTAGCACATTGCCAGACTAAATTACTCGATCGGCTCCCAAATAGAAGGGCTAAGGTATCTCTTCTTAACGTGGGAGTCTCACTAAATTTCCCTAGTTTAATCCTAAATTTAAGGTTAATTTTCTTTCTGGCTTCTAGCTCAGTGTTTCTTGACTATGGATTAATCTTCAATTTAAATTCAGTTTAATTCAATTTAAATGTTATGGGAAGGGCTAAATATAGGAGGGAGTAAAGAAGACAGACAGACTTCAGTGGTGCACAATGAAAGGACAAGAGACAAGACATGGGCACTAGCTGAAATACAGGAAATTCAATTTAAACTTAAAAACCAAACCAAAAACCCTGTGAGGGAGACTGAGCACCGGCACAGGTTGCTCAGAGAGGTGGTGCGGTTTCCACCCATGGAGATATATTCAACACCCAACTGGACAGAGACCTAAACAACCTGCTCTGAATTTCTCTGGTTTGAGCAGGGAGTTGGACTAGGCAGTCTCCAGAGGTGCCATCCAACCTCATCCAGCCTGTGATCCTCTGATTCGATTTTACTGCTGTTGTAAAGCACTTGGATGCCTAAGCGTGACAAATGCATTATAAAAAGCATAAAATACATGTAAAGATGAGTCTTCTCTGAAACAGATGTGTGAACTATTTTATTGAAGATGAGAAGAGACACCTAATAGTTAAAAACAGATCTTAATCTCTACCCTAAAAACAAACCACTTCTCTTTTGCTGCAGCATCAGTACTCAGTGCAAGAAGTCATAGCTGGGAGTTTGATGTAAGCCCACTGAGGTTAATTCTATAGTATTTCCATGAGTAGTGTCCTGTACTGGCATGATGCTTTTGCAGAATAACTCACTTCACAAGAAAATCTCTCTGGCAGTCTCACTATTGCATCCTGCTTCTTGAGAAATGAAGTTCTATATATGCATACATTATAACATGTCATCTTAATTCAGCACTACCACACATTCTCCTTTTCCACAGGAGTTTTGCTTCATGAAGCACCAAGGATGAATGGTCATCTTTTAAAATCATCTAGTTAACCTTTTATTTTCTTTTTTATTTTGTCTTTTTTCCTTCTCCCTTCTTCCTTTTTTTTCTTTAATTCTTGCTTTCCTTTTTTTTTCTTTCCTTTTTTTTTTTTCATACTTTCATACTTTTAGCTTGCAATATAGTGGTCTAATGCTGTAGTAGATTTGCTCATTTATCAATAAGGTATTTTAATTACAAATTTCTTTTTAATGAGGAAATGTTTTTACCATTTGCTATATAAGCTTTACCCATCTTATTGTACATTAGTAAGTGTTATTAATCATGTAAAGCATGCTGGAATATAATGCGTTTAAAATGTGTGGGCTACAACATAAAATAATGATTAAAACAATTATGACTGATTGTGCAAAGCTTTTATAATGCATATACATAAGCTAGATTTTGGTTCATATAAAAAGGCATTCAGCAGGTTAACTGCTGACAGAGTCAAGTGGGAACCTATTCTTTCTTTGCAATCAGGTAAATTGTAAGAAATGCCACAAAAGAAGTGTTAGAAGAGGTGCAATTCTGATGTGCTCCTTTGGCTACGGTGGGGCTTGTGCACTGCCACAGGTGTTGTGTGGTATGTATAAATGACCAGCTTTTGCTGAAACACTTGAGCTAATGAAAGCTGCCTTATGTCCTTTGACCTTGCTGCCTGCTGTTTTTTAAAGGGAGAAACACCAGAGGAAAAGGGTGGTGGAGAGAACATGAAGAGGAGAAAATTCCTCTATAAGAGCTTTCTGTGGTCATGGACTTGCCATGTGTTGGCCATCCCTTGGGAAAGGGCTGCTTTGCTCTTCACTTGAGCCTTGGGGACACTGAGAACCATTGGGAAGTAGGCTTTAAGGAGAGGACATGCATGTGTGAGGTTGAAATAGTAACTAGAGCCTTTCTAGTTCAGGAGCCTCAGAACAGGGAGTTATGGAGGCACTGACCACGAAGGTACCTTTCCCTGAAAAAGAGAAGGGGAGGGGACCCGCTACCCCCCAGCCCCAAACCACAGTCACAACCTGCTTTCAAAGTGAATAATTAGGCTTGTAAATGCTCTGTGGTCCCTACACCTGCTTTATTGCCAAGGTGTTACCAACAATCAGTTTCCGAGGTCCAAAAATGTTTGTCTGTGTTCTTTGTGGATCACTTCTGAGTAGCTGCAGCACAAATGACTGTAAATGTCATCGAGGCTTCAAAACTTTGACATGTTTTCCCAGACCCTTGGTCAATTGAAGCTCTGCTCCGAGTCCAGAGTTGGCAGCCTGTTTTCATGTAGTAATCAGTAATGAAAGAGAGTTTCTTTGCTAGCAGAACCTAGGGTTCACCAAAACTAAGGTTGTTGTTAAAGACGGACAATTAGGTAGAACAGGATAATAATAATAATGCAGATCTAAAAGTCTCTCCATTGTGCCAGGGATGTCAGCGTTATAAATCTCCTCCAGTATTTTCTGTGGGTTTTTGTGGACAGTGGAAACTATTGCTAGGCTGTGCCATTTAAGAACATAGTGTTAAGCAGGGAGTTTTAACGGACTGATTGAAATAATAAGTGTCAAAATACATTTGTGCTGTCTCTTTAGAATTAAAATAACAGCAAAGGCACGTTTTTGGCCACCAAGTAAAGAAAGGATTTTTGTTTCTTGGTGACCTTGACCTTGATTTTTAAATAAGATATGCTTTTAAGGGCAAGTTACAGTATGCTGCTGTTGTCCCCACTCAGTTATAACCGCAGCAGCAATGTACATTGCAGGGCCCGAACGTGCTGCAGAAAGCAGTATTGATTGCACCAGAGAGTGGCATGTCCAGCCTTCCAGGTTTATTTGGCTTTGCCCAGGGGTGACCTCTGGATGGCACTTCCCTTGAGCCTGTAATCCAGGGGAAAATTCTGGTTATCACTTTTGTCACTCATTTTCAGCATTAAATAACAGATGAGTTTTATTGTATCTCTGTATATTGTGCCATTAAAGTAGATGGAAAAAAAAAATTAAGTTTGATCTAGAAACCCTTTGTCTCTGCAAAAGATCTGAACTTCCAATAATACTTTAGGTCTGAAACTAGCATGCAGAAGTTTCCAAATACTTACGAGCTATTAAAGTACTGCATAAGACTAAAAGCTGGACTTTAAATAGTGTCAGCTAGCATAAGAACTTCTGTTTTACATTATCAATGTAATACATTTATATCTATGCAGAACTGTCTTTGCAGTTTTAGTTTATAACATTAGTTCTGTGATGTGTTTTTTTTTTTTGTGAGAAAGTTCAATTCTTCATTAATACAGTTAATACAGGTTCAGTACATGGTTAATACAGGAGTTCTGCAAATTACTTAGCATGTTTCAACTATGATGTTTGTGATAATGGAAAGAACAAATGAACAGAGGGTAAAAAGACAAGATTAAGAAAAGAGTTGAGATTTAAAGAAACTTTGATAAGAAACAAAATATTCCTGCATTTGTGGCCAGGAATAAGATTGTTTTTATCTTCCTAGGTGACATTACAGATATCTTCAACAGGAGTAAAGAAATGGGAATAGGTGTATAAACAGCAGGTTTTGCACTGAAGCTAAACCCAACCCATATGAGTAGTAACAGAGGAAAAAGCAAAACAAACAAAACCCCAAACCTAAAAATTTTAGCTGGTTCTAGCCCTGTGGAATGAGTGTGAGTCATAAGGTTTGGCACAGTGCTGCTTTGTAAGATCATTTTCAGAAGCAGTGGAGAGGCCAGGTCATCTATTTTACCTGATGTCACCTCTTAGAAGCAAGGAGCTCTGCTGCAATTTTGTTAATTTTCAAGTAGCTGGATGGTACAAAAGTTGTATTCAATAATGATTTCTCATCAGGGAAAAGACTATCCAATATACTTGGATATTATGGAGAAAAGTAAGCTCTTCCCTGAGGGTTCTTGTGCAAGTACTGTCTGTGGGAATGTGCCACAACCAAAAGTAGAACCTCCCAACATCCAGCGTGTCGGGGCTAGGCTGAGCTAAGCTGGAGGTTTTGTGTTCAGGGCAGTCCCGCTTGGTAGCTGTGCTCTTGCCTCTCTCTAGTGAGGAAACACGGAGAAAGAAGTTTGAGGTAGTTTTTTTTCTTCAGAATTATCACCTAGTGCTTTGTAATAGAATACTAGATAACTGTATTATCTCCCTCTGGGGATCCCTCACTAGACAGATACTGAAATTTTGTTCTTGATCGGGGTGTTTACTTTGATGGAGTATGCCTTTTCGGTGGCCAGGATAGCGTATGTGAGCTAGTAATCTGTTTTCAAATAAAATGAAGGCAATCACACAGACCCTTAATTTCTCATGGATGATGACAAGATTTTAACTAGCAAAGAAAGATGACTTTTAGCAGCTGGTTCTTCCCCATTGGTTTCGTAGCAGTTCTGTCTGTCGTTCATGCTCTCCTGTTGTTGTATACAGCATGTCATGTGTACCACAGCTGCTGGTTATGAAGTGCCTGATGAACTTGGGCCAGAAGGTTCCTCGGGAGCTGAAACCTGTGGTGACACGGTCTGTCTTTGGCCTGCTTCACCCTGTATGTTTGCTTATTCTGATGGAAACAAATGCAAACACAAGATGCATCCCTGCCATAGCTCTTAATGTGATGAATGGGGTTTTGACTCACAGGAAACTGTAAGAAGATAGTGTTTCTGCTCATTCAGTTCTGTTGTTTTCCCTAAGTTAGTCTTGTGGCAAAATATGAAGCAGATAGAGCACATTAGAGGAGCAGGTGTGTGGGCAAGAAACAGCTTTGAAACTTTTGACACTCTGGGAAAAATAGACTCTTACTCAAAGTGATGTTCATTGTGATGATGTTTTGTGCTAGAGTTTTTCCCCTTTGGTCCTGTTAACTTTATATAGGAAAGATCCCAGGAGAGTATCAGTGCCAATACTGGCAAGTTTTTAGAGGCTTTCTTAAACCTCTTATTTCACAGAAATCTATGAAGTTTCTGGCTGGTCTCTCCTTTTCTAACCTAAGCCTTTCCTAAGAAATCCAGCAATTTTCCACTTGAAAATAGCTACGGGTAAAGTCAGAAACTACTTTCACATAAGATTAAGGGTTTGACAAGGGTAGCGGGGAAAAAGAAATTCCAAATTATGTCTACTCCGTATTTAAACCCCCCTATCCCATCTCCCTGTTGCACAATAGCAAGCTTTCGTAATGCAAGTAGGTTGTTGATATACTTCCAGAAAGAATTCCAGTTAGCTGAGAGATGGGATTAAATGGATTAAATAGCCTCCTCTTTTTTCAGTCAAAAAAAAAGCATTCAGTTGAAGACACGTACAAATGCGAACTTAAATGATTTGGACTAGATTGGCCTTCTGAACAACCTCACATTTCCCTGCAAATTAGCGTGCCCTTTCTTGGTGAGTCCCTGCATGTTAGTGGTGGGTGCATGGGTGCAGACACACGTACGGGGCGGTGGGTGCGTGGAGTTTGCACTGTAGCTGCAGCCATTTCAGCAAACTACGATCATGGGCCAGGAGGTAGGCTATCAGTTAGGTAGAAAAGCTACAAAGAATATAAAACAGTGCAGAGTGCCCTGTGGCCAGTCTGTCTCCATTTAGTGCAAAACTGGTGTGACCTACTTAGCCAGACCCGAGCCCTGGGAGAGCCTGAGAACCTCTAGTCCACCAGCCTGCTCCTACACGAGCTTTTTTGGTGGCCTCTTCCATTTTGCCACTGTGTTGTGTGGTTACTAGTCCTCAGCACAGACACTTGACATGGTATGAAAACCAACATTCTCCTTCTTTTAGGTCTTCTCGTGGACTTCTTTTCCTCAGAATTTATAAGGCATCAGCTTTGTACAAAGTGCATAAAGATTATCCCTAACTTTTCCTCGTAATGAAAGCTGATTTCTTCTCAACCCTGCCTATCATGTCCTGCTTTCATTTTTCTGACCCCAGAAGACAGGAAATAGCAGTATGAAGCTCCACGCCAAGGACTGTCAGCAGCTGATAACTTGATGTGTGGCAAGTAGTTACTGGAGTCATGACTTGTATATGGACAGCATGACTCCATAGCAAACCTATCTTGATCTTGGTTGTCCTTTGTAATTCTTTGTACTGTGAAACTTGTTGGCACTTGTTGAAGCGGCAGCAGTAGTGTTTTTTTCATGTGCTACTAATCTTTCACATATATCTGAAAGACTCATTCTGTTGCTGGAAAGATATAGATACTGCCATATACTTAAGGTAGCATTGATAATGAAAAAAAAAAGGTGGTGGGAGGGGTTTGAGGGAGCAAGATTAGCGGTAGCAGATGAAAATTCTCAGGAATCCCTAAAACTTTTTTTTGGCTTCTTTCTAAGGTCTACTACTTTGCGTTAACCTGTTGTTGTTATGAAGAGTCACATCTAAGAGGCTGAAGACTAATGCGTCCCAGATCTCACTTATGGTCTAAATGGTCTTAAGTATAAGCAGTGGAGTAATTTTGTATTGTGTGCATGTTTTCCCTTTAAAAGCAGACTTCTTGCTGTCTTTGATTTCTATATTAATTTGGAAAGCATGCGCCAAGAGTAAAATTTGTTTCACATTTGTTTCAAATTCAAGTTAAATCCCCTCACCCCCAACCAAAGAATATGCCAAAAAAAAAAAAAGGGGGGGGGGGGGGGGTTACCTTATCATGACTGGATCTCATCCTGATCAAGGGCCAAATCTTTTTAGCATTGAAAGGAAGTAAAAACAAGAATTAAGAACTTTCTCTGATTATCACTGGGATAGCAGTGTTCTCTTATTTCTTCTACCTGCAAGGAAATGCTTCAAAGCAGCCATTTATTCAAGCAGCGTAATTCTTATCTCTTTTTACTGACTGGCTTACATCTTTTATTTTACCTTAACACTTGGGCCTGTGTCCCTCCCACCTGATTTTATTCACTTGAGACACGCGTCTTCAGAGGGCGGTGAATGATTGCTTCCTGGAGAGGAGGAGCAGAGAGAGATGGCCATACCTCAGCGGCACTGCAGCCTGCCTGAAATTTATCTCCTTGCTATAGCCCTCTTGCTCACTTTTCCTCTGTCTTCGTTGGCCGTGTAGGTTGACTTTGCTTCTAGCTTGGTGTAACAGATTAGATAAGGAATATAAGTACCTAAAATTAGTACCTTGGCTTTTTTTTAACTGTAAGTCGACCAACTAGAGCAAAGGAAAAAGGAAGAGACACTGTGAAAATAAGTTAGCTGCTTAGCTGTAGGGGTACTTAAGTGCTGGCCTAACATTCATGTCTTTGAAAATCTGCCCTCAAGGAAAACCGTGCTGCACTGTGCACAACCTGTGCAAAAGTTAGCAAACGTTGGGAATGTGTTTGGAAGATTAATAATGTCGTAATTTTACTCACCCTGTGGGTTTTTTCCTTTTTTTCCCCCATAAAGCAGTGTACTAGGGGCTCGTCAGGTTGTGTGTTAGATAATTGGGTTGTTCTGCCAACAGGCTGTGCTGAAAGGTGTTACATCAGTGATTTCTTTTTCAGCCCACTGTGCTTTGATCTCCTGCTATAAAGCAGAAGGTCTAACAGTGGAAACTTTTGAAGGTGATAGATGAATTTTGCTAATCCACTTTTCATAATCCTTACAAAAAATGTCTGCCCTTATCAGTCAGAAAAGATTTAATAGCTGTTGTCTCTAGAAAGTCTCTTGTCATCAGGATAGCAAACTATGGAATTACTGTTATGAAATATTATACTAGCATGTTTTGAAATGTTGTTGTAAATGCTTTAGAATAAATGAATAAAGATGCTTCTTTGTTAACCATGCTTTATTGTACTTTCTCACTAAAATGCAAAACTTATTTACAAGAAAGCACTTTGCAATGGTGAATATTTGCTGTCCTTATTGGTGTTAATTGCTCTGCTTTAATTTAATATTATTGGAATTCACTGAAACATTCAATCCAAATATACTAATTCCAAAATTATATGGTGCTGAAACAAATGGTAGAAGTCTTGGCTCACAAGATGTAAAGCGTTGTAGCTGATGGAACCATTGCGACAGTAAGCAGTGTGTAGAATACTGTTTGCAGATTTTGTGGCAATAAAATGTGGCATCTTCTAGGAAGGAACAAGTACCTGTGCTTGACCCTGGATGAAATTCACACTTACATCATCCAGATGAAGTCAGTCAAGTTACTGCAGTTGCCCAGGATTTTGTCCAGCACAATCTTGCCCTATATATCTTTCGTTAGTTGAGCTCCCCAAGTCTGTGGAAAACCCTGCTTATAGAAAACTGCCAGCAATGCTTAGGATTATAGAAAATATTCACCAGGTCTGATTACATTTTATCTTTTTTCTTCACAATAGCTTTGGGCCAGATTATGCTCTATGTCGATGGCATGAATGGAGTAATAAATCATAATGAAACCATCCAATGGCTGTACACACTTATTGGGTCAAAGGTAAGACACTCTCCAAAATTCTCAATTTATATGTTTTTGATGTTCTTTAAATGCATTTTATTTGTATTATGTATGCATTTAGGGTATAAACAGACTGCGTGTTAGGTTCTAAATGAGTACATAACACTCTGCATGGAAACCAGGGCACACTGAGCTGTTATTTCTTTTCTACTGTTTATATACTCTTTTGTGCTGTTGGCTCATATTCTGCTCTTAAAAGCAAAGATACCAAAGATGCCCTCTTACTGTCTGTGCTGCCGTTGCAGTTGACCATGGAGAAGTTTTTCTAGTCTTGCAGTTGCAGTTCCCAAGACATTCTTTGTAACCATTTTTTGGGGTGTTTCGTTCTCCCTTTCTGTTCTAGGAATGCAAATCCTTTTCTACAGTTTCACCATTCTGCACTGCTCAACTTTGCTGAGCACTGGGGGAGGACAATTCAGAGTGACTTCCTTCTTAGAACAGAATAGTTAGTTGGAAGGGACCTACAGTGATTATCTAGTGCAACTGCCTGACCATTTCAGGGCTGACCAAAAGTTAAAGCATGTTATAAAGGGCATTGTCCAAATGCCTCTTAAACACTGCCAGGCTTGGGGCATCGACCACGTCTCTAGGAAGCCTGTTCCAGTGTTTGACCGCCCTCTCTGAAAAGAAAAGCTTCCTAATGTCAAGTCTTATTGTGCCTGAAGAGTCCTGGAAGACTTAAGTCTGGTACCTGCCAACACTGGATTCTTTGTTGGTCCCTATATACAAGGAGGCAAATGCTGAAGGCCAGAGTATATGCTGCTTGGGCTGGTCTTCTCCCATGGAGCAGTGATTTATATAGTGCTCAACCCACTTTTAAGGCCATCTTTGCTGGAAGTTGAAAAGGAAGCAGAACACAGATTCTGCTGTCGTGCTGTCCTGAAGGACCGTAGGGCAGGTAAGGCCACAAATACACCATTCTCCACTCTGTTGGCTCTCCAACTTGAGGAAGTTTATTAAGGCCTGCAGGGACTGCTGCTGCTCTAGCCATGTAGACCTGCTTGGGATAGATCTGTATGACACAATAGCTCGAACAGGGCATGTTGCCTATTGTTAACAACTTTAAAGTTGCTGTAATTGGTGGAGTTGAATCCATAGTTAGAATTACTAAGTAATTTCCAAGAGCTTTTCCTCAAGTGGCTGAGTCGCAGAAAGTTGCTGTTGGATACTGTAGTGACATAGAGATGCTGCTGCTCTCCCTCTTTCTGCTGCAGCAGATTATCAAGTCAAAGAACAGATGCTGCAGTATTGAAAGAACTGATTTATCTTGGGTTGACATACCTATATTGGTAGATATGTAGTAAGATAATTATGGTTATCAAATCTCGGGGTTGCAGGGTGTGGTTCATGATTAGGAGGAGATGAGGAAAAACTTTACCCCCATGTAAAATGTTCCACTGTTGGCTGGGCGTTATGCTGGGCAGTTTGCCCTCTTGAAACAGGGAATGCTAGCCATGGTTGGAAAAGCAGCGCAAGACAAGAGAGAAATGGTTTGCTTGGTATAGATCCTCATTTTCTATGGAACAGATAAAAGAAACAAGCAAAAAAGGAAAGAAGAATATTGCCATGTCCATGATTATTTTAATTCTCTAATGCACCTAATGGGAGTGAGATGGGGGAGAAACACGACTGTATTGCTACCTTGCAGATTAAATTCTGTCTAGATTTTCTTGACCAGAGTATTTCAGCTCTCAGGTCCTTAAGCTCCTTTCTCCCTCCCCCATCGCCAGCCGGAATGATTATCTCCATGTCCTGGCTCAGTGCCTGCAGCTGAGGAATGCAGGCAATGTGCTTTGAATAGTTTGGTTTCAGGTAGCATCAAAGTTGCTTTTTCATTATTCTTTGACTGTCTTGGAAGAGATCTAAGTCCCTGTCTGTGCCAGAAGTTAACCGAAGGTATGGCAGGCTTACTGTCAGAGTGTGGTGGGACAGCTGCTTTATGCACTTAAAGGTGGTTTCGACTTTCTGTGAAAACTGAACCCCTGGAATTCGCAATGCACCTACGGTCTGATTTGCAGCCCTGCTATGCTGTTGCCTTCTCTGCAGTGAAGGCAGCGAACAATATGTTAACACTGCTGAAGAAAAAAGGAAGAGCGAAATTTCCAATTAAGTCTTGGGACAAATCCCTCTAATGGGATGCAGGAGGAATACAGTCATTCAGCTGCCACAGCTGCGACACATGGTTTCTCGCCTTCTCAAAAGCTCTGACCAGGTTTAATATACTCAGCAGTGGAGGTGGTTGAATCTTTTCCACTGATTTTTTTTTTGTCAAATTCTCTAAGGGTTTTGACCCTTTACTGTTACTTGCTCTGCTCTGTTTGCCTAGGGCTGCTGGCTCGGTGGCCCTTGCTCACTTCAAGTAGTGTATTATTGCATGTACTTGTCCACTGCAGGACGCGCATTCAGCAGAGGCCCTCAGGGTCTGTCACTCTCGGCACTGCAGCAGCAGCTATAATTTTGGCACCCAGCTCCAAGTTCAGTTTAGGCACCCAGAAGTACTTCTGTAGGGGTATAGGGGAAGGGGACAGGAAATAAAATTTGAAATTAGTGAGAAAGAAGGACTATAAGCAATATACTGAAAGCCTGTCTAGATTGTTGTCATATTCCTTACTATTGCTAGTTCTGCTGCAGTTTTACCCCTCTAAGCATCGATAGATGCTTATATAGATGGATTATCAGAAGTTTCTGATAATTTTAGTACTGTGGTCTAAATTTGCTCTGAACAAAGTTACTGGGGAGGTGATTAAAATTCCAGAAGCATGACTGCACTAGTGCTGCTGCCCTTACACTGGGTAAGAGGCACCAGTGGTGTCAGGGTGAGGAACTGACAAGCAGGAAGAAAGTTAATCTTAGATGACTCATTTGTTAGTGGTGAGAAGGAGCCTCCTGTTTCAAATTGGTATTATATAGATGTTAGACTGGAAATTTGAAGTTAGCAGAACCCTTCTTCTGACGTGTTATTTAAAGAGAAGAGCATTATCAGCAAATCCCAGGCTCTTAGGGCCACTGCTGGTCCTTTGCAAGACACATCCAACCATGTGTGACCACGCCAATGTGTGCCAGTGGCCTGTGTCAGGCTGGCTATAGACTGCTTTCCAATCATCAATGGCTAATAGATCCCGGGCATAAAACATTTACAGCATAATCCCAATTTAAATGTACATTACTACTATTTCATCATTAGTTATATAGGCAGCAATTCATCAGTCTTTCCCTGTTTAACAAGGCGTTCAAGTATGTAGTTAATTATAGGTGTATGGTTACATGCTGTTGGCTTCCAGGGAACTTTAATACATAACTGAGGTCAGCAGTGTACTGCTGTAGGAGTGTAAAAGAGGGCTATAGCAGGGCCAAGGCTCTGGCCGTCTTATATAAGCTACAAGTTACGTAAATAAATATCTATGTCAACAAAGTTTTCTTTTGGCATTAATTGGTAGCATGGAACATTCACGCAAGATAGCTTGCTTTTTAAAAGACAAAACTAGGAGTCAATGAATGTTAGTTAACAGTGCTTTCAGAATTGCTCCTTAATTTTTACTTTTTTTTTAAGGTGGGTAAACTAACCTATCAAGGATGTTGCCTTAACTGACCACGTGCCATAACACAAACCTTGATTCAATCTCACAGCATCTGCAAAATATTTCACCACATTCTCGGTGTTTCTGCCAGCTATATGTTGCTGCTGCTGAAGTTGGAATTAAGTTTTTACATCGTATTACAAGTTATATTTAGCCTGCTTGTAAAGGGACATTAGGCACTTGTTCATGCTGGCAGCTGTCACCCCAGAGCCCTGTGGAGCTCTATGGTGAATCACCTGGAGGTAGTGTCTCAGTTTGATGGTGATGGCAAGGACTGTTGGAAAATTTCTCTTACCCAAAACAAGGGACACCAACTCAAACACGTATATGCAGTAAGCCATATTAAGTCCTTATAATGTATTTTTCATCTGTTAGAATGTATGAGATAATATATATTATCTTTCATATGCATTGGTATTCCCTCTGACCTGGAAAAAGAAAGTGTACAATACTGTATCAGTGCCTTACCCTCTCCAGGACTAGCTACCGACTGTTGAACCAAACATCCTGGAAAACCCCCAGGTGTTTATATCGTCCTCTAGAGAAGCAAACGTTCCTTTGCATCACAAACCTGCAAGCTTTTTCCACTCCACCTCAGTCTTCAAAGGCATGTCTAAAACATTAAGTGGTCCAAAACCTGAGTCTGGTTTCATCTTTTCTTTCCCCACATTTCTGACTGCTACTGATAATGATTATTTTTTTCCCATTTGATGATCCAGGCTGTTCTAATTTCCCCCAGGGGAGCTAAAGCCCCTTTTTGTCATTGTTTTCGGTGGAAAGTAATCCATTTTCAAAGTGGTGCTGGGTAACCTCAGCAGACTGGGTGGAATGCTGTACTCAGGCTGATACAACGAGGTTGATTAAAGATTCCTATCTCACATCTTGTTTTAATTTTTTTTTCTACTTTGCTTCTGTCTGGGTCCTAGATTGCAAGGTTAAATATGAATTTTAACTAGCAAGTTGTTCTCTGTGCCTCGTGTGAATCTTTTGCTTCCCTTGGTATTGAAGTAATGACTTTTTTGAATGTTTTAAATGTAATTCAATCCAAAAGAAGAAAAAAACCACAATTTTCAAACAGAGCATAGTTGTAGTGGGTGATTTTGTTGATTTCAAAAGGAAAGGCCAGTAGGGCTGCTTTTCCTGCACAGTGCCAGTGACATGCTATAACATGCACTGGTTGGTAAGTCATTTCATGAGAATTCTGAGAGAAATAATATTCTTAGTCACAAAAAGCACTAAAATTGATTTTACAAATGAATCATTTAAGGTATGTAGAGGTAAATACTCAGTTTAAGAACTTGTATTAAATCAGTCTCCATTTCACAAGTCATTTGTGCATGTGCTTGACTGAAGTCATAAGCAGAGCAGAGAATACCGTAGAACCTGAATTTTTGCTTTTCTTTTCCTCGGGAAATTTCTCACCAAATCTTACGCAAATGGGTATTAAAGTGGGTCTACAAATATATACTGATACTACAGATATATACTGATAAGTGGTTTATAGTTATGGAGAAAATGTAGGGGCTTAACAGGTATGAATGGGACTAAAAATAGTAGCATTAGTAGTACTGAAGCCCAGAACATGTTAAATTAAATCACCACCAAAACTGGATAGTATACTCTTTTGTTGAAGGTCTTGGAAATATGATGTATTAATTTTTCTGATGATATATTTTGAAAATCATTCTGTGTATGGATGGCCTATTCTGAGTTAACATTGCCTGGACGATGAGAATGAATATACGTAGGAATATGCCTGATCTCTGTCAGCAGGAGGTTGCGCTGTAGCATTATTCTGCACTTTATTCTCAATGTATTTGGAAGGTGATCTAGAAAGGCTGGCCCACTTAAAGAATTAAGCATCCAGGAAAAATTACACAGCTTGGGGACCTACTGTGATTAATTTCACAAGTTGTCTTCTTCCCAATCTGCTGCCTCAATTGTTAACAAACTCCTTTGCAGCCTCTGACAAATGAAACTCCAGTACTAGATGTCGAACGAGAGTTACTTTTCATATATAAAAACACTCAAAAAACAACTGCCTGAAAGATGAGAATAGTAATTTCAAAAGATTTCTTTTAAGATTAACTCCCAGAGTGCTGTGCCTTGCTTTTCATCTCACTGGAGTTATTAGTCATCTCTCAGATGGCTTAACAGGGATGGTCATTGTACTGTAACCCTGGGCTCCGGTTGTGGGGATGTCCTTATGTCGTAATTAGAGAAAAGATATTGCCTCAGAGAAAACTGTAATATAAACATGAACTGCTTTGGCTAGCATTAATCTGTTTTGATATGAAGTGATCTGGCATCATGGGAAGCCAAAGAAGATTTTCTTCATGTGGTTTACAAACAAAAGAGCACTGCAAGACTACAGAAAACTCACGAGGACCTAGTGGCGGGGTATCAGGACAGTTAGGAGCCTAGAGTATTAGTAAGCCTATGACACAGCGTACAAGGAGATGCTGAGTAAGGTGAGCTTGTTTAATCTGCAATAAAGGAGGCTAGGGGAGGGAATCTGTGAGCAGCCTAGAACTTCATTGGCAGAAGTTCATCGAAGGATGACTACTGCCAACACTAGATCAAGTCACCAAGTTTCCAGCAAAGTTTTGAGAACTTTCAAGGGTGGAGATTCTACTATACCTTTGGGTACCATTCTGCTGACCATTCTGTTTTAGTGTTACTCTTCTGTCTTAATGGAGAATTTTTTTCTAATATCCAGTCTGAACATCCCAAACCATAATATGCGGTATTTTCTCCTTGTGATATCATTTGTCACTGCTGAGAAGCATCTGGCTCCATTATCCTTGTAACTGTCCTTCAACAGAAGACTTAAGCAAAGCTGAGATCTCCCCTTGAGCCCTAAAATCAGTGCAGTCTCACCCATGGGCTGCCCTGTGCTTGAGACCTTGATCTGCGGTGAACAGGTACAACTGCTTTGAGTTCAGTGAAACTGCGAACATTCATGTCAGCTTAGCACCTGACTCTTAAATTTAATACACTATGCATTTGGCCATTGAACTGTTGTTATGGAAATGGTTGTGTGAGGGAGAAACCAAATCCTGGATTTACAGGAACTTTCCTACTTCCTGCCTCTCAAGGGCTTGAGCCAGTGCTCACCGAAGCTGGTGGAGAGCTTCCCTCTGTCTTTCACTCAGAATCTGTAATGGCACTGTTACATGGACAGAGTTTATTTTGAATTGTACTTAATTATTGCTTTGAAGATAAGGATCAGGATGTTGCAATAAACTTGGAATAGGATACGCCAGCCAGTGCAGACTACGTTATGCACTTGCTTTGGTCTGTCCAACTCAGCAGGCAGACTGCTACGAGTGCTGCTCTTCTTCACCAACCGTATTTGTAAGGGGGTTTCAAAGTCGTTCCATCAAACGTGAGAGTTTGCAGTAGTCCAGTCCTGCAGCAATAACTATTCCTGTAGCTCTGCCTGTCACATTCACTTGAGTATTTCAAAGGGATAAATACACATTTTTCTGTGCTCAAAATGTACTCTTGTAGATTAAGGCGATACTAGAAAACACACAGTTCCCCCACATTGTGTCAGAGATCTGATTTCAACTCATTTGAAGTGGAGAATGAGAAAATGTAATGATTAACTGCCAACAATGTGGCAAATGTTCAGGCACAACTTTTCATTCAGTTTCATCTGTTCAAATCTGTATGAGAAAATGTCCCGTTAGTGATGAGTGAAATATGTCCAAATGTTTCCAGAAAATACCATGCATCTATGCAGATATACAAATTTCTTGTTGCAAAGAAAAGGCATGAAGAAAGAAAAAAGCAAGTGTTATACTAGAATTAAGTAGGGGAAAAAACTGTAAAACAACCTAAAAATCAGTGTTGGCTTTCAGAACTACCATGGTCTTGCTCACTAATGTAGTTCAGTGTCACAGATCTGTTACCATTCACATTTGTGAGCAAATTATTGTGCCACAGGCCCTAGCTATTAGTATTTTCTGTTAGCTACTGATGTTTTCTAACAAGCATTATGTCCAGCATTCCTGTGAAAGGAGAAGATGCAGTTGGAAAGTTTGTCTGTATTGAGGGATGAGACTAAAGAAAATGGAGCCTACTTTTTCCAGCATGCTTGAAGCTACTAGTGTGAAAGGTCTTTGACTATAAGATCAATTGCCTGAACAAGAAAAATAGAAAATTTTCAACCATAAGCTGTCACATGGAAAAGAGTGAAGAAATATGAGAGTTACTCAAAGGATAAAAAGCAGCTAGTTATAATCCAAGCTTATAGTACACACCTGAGGTTTTTGTGCATATCTAAACACAGAAATCAACTTGGCCAATATAAAGCACATTGCAGTCATTATGCCAAACCTTTTGGGATAGCCAAGTTATCATTTTTCAGAGTAAAAATATAATTAATCTTAAGTCAGGAGTTTAGTAAGCTGCATTTTAAGGAGTGTTTTAAAATTAAAATAAGCAGTTATGTCTGAACTTTTTCTGGAAGCACTGTTTCATGAACTCGAATGCATAATGCTACAGTTTGCAGGTTTGCCTGTTTTCTGGTCTGCGTTACTCTTAGGTGATACAGGGATGTATCTTTCCTGACAGTGGCTATGGGGCTTGGCGGAGGGCATGTGGACTGTTAGAAAGTTTTGATGAAGAGCGAGGAAAGCTCTTCTGGTGCATAGTCAGTTTTTGAAATGCCACTGAATTCAGATTAGTTAGCTCAGACCTTTAGCGAAGGTCAAGTGATGTAGTTTTTTAATGTATTTAATAGTTAAAATAAGTGTATGCAGAAAGTTCAGGTCATGCTTCAAATGAAGTACTTCCTCTGAATTTCTCCATGATTTTTTTAATCCTAATCATTTCCCTTTAATCTGGTCCACTCGGTCATGACGATGTGTAATAATGTAATGTTAGCCATTTTTAGCACTGTCGCAGAACTAGCATGTGGACCGCGCCGGTACGTGCCTCTTCGTGTAGGTGTCCTGGTAGGGAGCCATTTGGCAATCCTTCTTCTCTCCCCGGAGCCCTGTTCTCCAAGACTAATACTTTGTGCTGTGAAACTCGACAGCTTCTGACATTGGAAGATGATTTTGGAAGTCATTTTCAGTCTGAAATGACCTCATGAATTATCAAATATGGGTGTACGGTAAGCTAGCTACTTTGCCAGTCTATCAGATCTCTAAGTCTGGTTTACACACTTATACTCATCAGTAAATGGGTATCAAAAATCAAAGTCCTAGGCTCATCTCAGTAGCAAACATCCTTTGTACTGTGTCCTTGTGTCCCCTTGAACTCACTTGCCTCATTTCAGCAAGCCACCTTCAGGTGTGATCAGCATATGTACTTTCATGCAGTGAGGCCTTGAATCAGGGGGAATGGGGCCTGTGTCAGTGTCACGTGTGGTACATGAGATAGATCAGTATGGAAAATAAGAAAACAGACCATAGCGAATGGGTATGCTTCCAGAAAGTGCTACGTACCTCACCTGTACTTATTGACAATTTGTTATATTGTACCTCTTCCCTCTGCATAGTGAGACCAGTATAAGAAACAAACCTGGCATACAGATCTCCTGAGGCTGAATTAAGTGTCCTGAGTTTTAGATAGAGTTTTTGCTTGTTCTGCCAACAGAAAATGCAGGGCGGGGGATCTGTGTCCTACAGCTTTGTAGGAAGAAAGGAGGTGGTCAAACTTTTGCATGCTTCAGTGTATATTAATTTTCTGGGGGTTTGTGACCATTAACGTACATTATGGTTTATTTTGAGTTATTCCTTCAGATTTGAAGAGTGTAGGTAGTCCTCCTTATATTAACAGAGCTTTGGGCTTACCTTACATATTTATCATAATACCCTGAGATATTCATTCTGTGACAAGCATAGTTTAATTAATTTATAGGATTTGGATATGATGCTTTTGTTAATTGCTTCATTTTTCTCACTGTTTTTAGTAAACTTTTGGAGACTCAGACTTTGCTGCCAAGTTGGTTCTTCCTCTCACCTCTATTTTGATGATTATTGAATTGTTATTAAAGATTTTTGAGAACACCACTGTTGGTGTGGATCCTTTTTACAGGATTTTGTAGAATTGCAAGTACAGTTTGTGAGGAAACAACAACAGAAATTCCACACAACGTGTGTTCAAATTTTTGGCTGTGCAAGAATCTCATACTCCTCTAAAAGTATGAATTGAATCCGCTGTGTACTCTGTGTCTGCTGTGAGGCATATAGGATCGATCTTTTTCTGCGGAGATATGCTGCTTAATCTTATCTCTCAATTTTTTTACTGAATGGCCTATCTTTTTGGAAACTCCTTAAGACAGAAACTGAATTAGTCAATGCAGCATTGCCTTTATTTTTCATCTTAAATTCATCTTAATTTTCTTCTTAAATTAGTCTCTGTCCTGGTTGCCATATATATAGTGCAGTAGTGGAATCCTGTCTGCAGGAAAGAAGGTGGTATCCAGCATTTTTCGCAGAATCAGGTAAACCAGATCTGAGACAGTTCAGCCAACATAGCAGTTAATATACCAGTGTTTTGCTCGTAGCTTAGCCTGGAAGAATGGCCCAGCTAGGGAGGGAGTCCATACATTGGGAGACCCAGGCTGAATCCAGCTTCGAGGCACATTCTTGAACCAGTTTCCAAATCTCTTTCTGCCCCAGTCCCTCATCTGGAAAATCAGTGTTTGGATTTTAGAGCCCTGGGGGAAGAACATGAGGGAGTGGAGGGACAGATTATATGTGTTGAAGACAGATACGTAGGTGAAAGTTGAACCTAATACTAATTGTTACACTATCTGTCCTTCTGGCATCTCTCAAAAATGCTTGTCATTCCTTTATTTAGATATAGTTGTTCTTTAAAGCAACAGCTACTAGCTGAAGGTACTTGGATAACAGTAAAAAATATGCAGTATCAAAAATTGAAACCACCAAAACACATATGATGGCTTATATTCAGCATGTAGTGTACCCCAAAGAACCTCTGAGTTGCAAGCAGCTCAGGTCCCTGAAGTTACCTCACCACATAATTGCCCTAGGACTCATCGTGGTTACCTCATAGATTTTGTGTTGATCTCTTCAGTTACAGGACTAGTCCTTAGGAAGGCAGATGTCTGATAAAATGTGTGGACTTCAATTACTTTTCATAAGATCAAGATCAAAAGACAGGTTCTCTGATACATTTTCTTTCTTTTTTTTTTTTTCTCTACAGTCCTCTAGTAGTAGTTTATACCATATAAAGTGTTTTCAGAATAATTTCCAGTGTACCAGCAGGTTCCTTAGCTGGCTCCCATGATACACTGAAATGAGTCTCATCTGGACGTGCTGTGCACTCTCTTTTTATATTCTGATCCTCTTTGATCACAGCAATTGAACAAGGAGTTCAGATGCTTCCTGGTTTGCACCCACTCCCCGCCCCCCACCCAATTTTCCTTTTTGAAGACCACATTAATGAAAAAGAAGAATGTGGTGTTCAATATAAAAAATACTGTTAATGCCTCATCCAGCATGGAATTTTTATAGATTGATCCCTTTTATTTTTGAATTTCCTCTTCTTATTAAAAGACATAGAACTGTAGCAAATGTATGCTTTGTCTTTTTTTTTTCCAGCAGCGTGTGGCTGCTTCCTTCTTTAGTTTAGTAATAAAATGAAAGCATCCTCTTCAGAAGGCCTTTTTTCTCCACTGCACTTTAAATTTCACTGTGTGGTTGTCTAAGCACCTTGTTGTTATGATATTGCAGGAAAATGCGCTTCTTCATTAATTCACAGTTTGAATACTTTCCCAGTCACACTTTGCATATGACAACCTTTCTTCCAGAATGTAAATAGAATGAGTAAAATGGGACAAGAGACCCCCACAGGTATTAACGTATGGGACTGCCTCAAAATGATTAATCCCATATGGGTGGAGTTTCTGTTCACCCTGTTTTCCTTTAAATAGAGAGAATAGAATTCCACTTCTTCATATTTTTTTCTCCTCTGTGTCACTACCACTCTCCGTGGTTTGCAGTGGTTTGTGTTCTGGTTGCTGCTTCTTTTTGTCTTCCTCTCAAGGTCTAGCTTCCCCATGTGCATCTTCTCCTCATATTTGATGTCTGTTGGGCCACTCTTCCATGCACAGGGGAACTGTAGAGCTCCACTGTAGTAAGGATTCTCCATGGCTGTAGGGGGAAAGACGTGATAGACCCCCCTGAAGATAAGTTTGCCTCTAGATCTGCACTGCCTGGTGATTTGCTCAGATCGACGTCTGTACTAGGTGTGGATCTGATAGTGAGATTTGTGCCAAACTTGCTTAGAATCATTATATACCTTGACTTGCATCACTGGCATGCATGGCATCCCTTCTCATTTCCTTGTCATCCCTTTCTGATGTGGGGATGCAACGCGAGTGACCAAGTTTTCAGTTTCTGCCAGTTGAAGATCTAAGTTCAGAGCAAAGCATCAGACAGAAAATGTCAATTTACTAAGTAGAAATTACTGTGTATGTCAAAGAGGATAGCCTTGCCATTTACTCGTGTGGGTTTTGTATAGGAACAGCAAACACTCAGAGAGCGGCCCAAAGCGTTGGGCTATGGGACAGGATCTGAAAACTGAGTGCAAGGTTCTCCTGATGTCATCACCTGATGTGGTAATACTGCAGTTACTCATCTGAGGGGTTGTTTTGGTTTTCTTCCCTTTTGCTCAGAAGGGCAGTTTAGGAATATTTGGCTAAACCGACATGAAGTTATGTGGAACAGATGGACATCACCAGGCTGCCTTTACATACAGGTCATTAGCACAACATGTTTTGACAGGTCTAAATAGTTCAATCCCAGTCTGCACCAGTTATCGTACTATGGATGTTAAAGCACCAATAGCATCCTGCCATTTCAGTTATTCTTTAGTTCCAGAACAAAAATGAAGCCTAAAAAAGCGTTGTTCCCATTACCTCCCCTTTCAGAGGGTTGCCTTCTAAAGTTTTTACAGTAGTTTGCCTTTCCTCATGGAAGTGAGTTGTGGTTTGAGAGGAAAAAAGGGTGATATTTCACTCATTGTTGGAGCTTCAAGAGGTTTTAGACTTACCCTTTTGTTTGAAACTGTGCTGTTAATTTGTGTGTCTGATTTAATTTTAAATCCTACTTTGTCAATAAAAATAGTTTGCTTAAATGTCCGGTATCTTTAGAACCAAAGGAAAATGAATATTTGGAAATTTTTAGAGTAGATATTAATACCTCCTGCCTCCATCTGAGATTCCTGCTTTCCTGCATGGGTATGGATGTATGCAGATGAATGCTGACACACGCACATTTTACTGACTGCTCTGGAGAAGCAGCATCATCAGTGGTGGCCACTGCATGACTGCAGCAAGTAAAGAACAAGAAAGGAGACGAGACAGGACACATCTTATAGGGCCAAGACACAGAAAGTACTGCAGCTTTTCTCATGTAGAAGGAAAAAAAATCAGTGAGGGGAACAAAAAAAGCAAGCTGCCTTTTCTGCCTGAGAAAAGCCATCCCACAGCACCACCTAGCAGACACAGACGGAGATGAATAAACAGACTGAAGCAAAACGCTACTGGGAAAATACGATGTTGAGTACGACTGTGTGCTTTGAAACAGCTGTTCCACCTAATACCTAACACAGGTCACTGATACGAGCTGAGCTGTGCTGTCCTTCCCTCATACAGCTGTTACCCTTTAGTATCTGATATTTGTAGCCTGATGCAGCTAATTAATCTCTCTGAATATTTAATGAAACACATTTCCAGTTTTGGGGGTTTTTTTGTACTCTGGAGTTGTGCCCTTTGGCCCCATCTGTTTTTTAATACACCTGGCTTAATTGAAGTGATGGCATTCTTAATCGTCTTGTGATTTATTTATGTTTTTGTCTGCATTAGTCCGAGGTGCCGGGGGGAAATTGCCCAGCAATGTTAGAAAATAGTTAAGCTGCAGTTGCTGGCTGCCTCTGTTTTTAAAAGTAGTTGTTGTATATGTTTGCTTTTCTAGGGGGACCAGAATGCAAGCTTGCTTTTGGGCTGCAAATGTGAAGTTTTATTTGTGAAACTGTAGCAGATCTCAGCCTATGGCCTTTACTTTGTTACTTGATTGATCTTACTCATCTCCGTACCTTAAACTGACTTTTAGCCTTTGCCCTACCATCCTAAACAGGTGGGTATGAAAGGCTCTGGCAATGCCCACTTGTGGGAGGCTGTCTAGGAGCTCGAAGGAAATATGCAGGTTTCAATTAAAGAGGAGATTTCAGAGCACAAGTTGTGCTGAACTGGAGCAGCACTGGTCCTCCTACGAATGGTGCTGTGGATGTATGGGTTAGAAACAACATGACTAAGTAACAGGAAGGAGTTGTAGGACTTTCAGCTTGCAAAGATTTTTAGGTTGGCATTATGCATGCGGGAAGATCTGCGTTTACTACTCAGGGGCAGTACACAGAGATCTCTGGCAGCAAGACTGAAATCCAGTCCCTTCCACATTATGAGATGTTATTTTCCTGGTTCAAGCAGGGAAGTGGCTATTGAGACTCTAATTTGCTCTGTAGCATTGGGAAAACTATTATTATTATTATTATTATTATTATTCAGAGCCAAGAACTATACAACTAAATCCATGTGTGGACACCTAAAATATTCTTTCAGATGTTGTGAGACATTTTACATTTATGAAAGGAAATGTGCCTATGCAGTACCTTGGAAAATTAAAAGAATACTTTTTTCCTGGTATTTCCATGATCACTGTGGTAATATCTTTCATGCCTTCACACAGTCGCTCCGTGATACTTCTCATCTCTTTTATAGAACTACTGAGATGTTTAAGTAAATGTTCCTTGTCAAGTGCTGCGAGAGCCTACCGTGATACACTTTCTAAAAGCAGGAAAAATAACACCAAAATTAGGAGTTCAGTGTGATTTTAGTACTCTCAATAAACTCACCTCTTCAAAAATTGTACTGTACTGAGCTGAAAGGGTCTAAATCTCAATTACATTTGCTTTTGGCTAAATCCATAGGAACCATTCCCGTCAGACATTACACAGCTACCGCAGCGCACTTCAGTTGAGCTTTCTGGGATACAGAGGATCATGTTCTGCAGCAGTTTATTTTACTGCTTTTGTGAACTGCTGCCCCTCATTAGAGCATCGCTGTATTTACTGAGTTTGCCTGCAGTTACTCTTGACTTCAGAAGAAAGTGGAAGTAATCTGTTGTGGTTACTTCAGGAAAAAGAAAGGCTTGGGTTTTGTTTTTTTTCTTCTCTTCTCTCTCCTTCTTTCCATCTGTACTGCTCCCAAAGAACTGAAACAACAGCCCAAAATTGATCTGTGATGCAAGTCAAATCACTCCTGATTATGATCTCATGCTTCTGTGGGTTCAGCTCTTTGAATGACCATGGCAATTACTTGGCTAAAAACTGTACAAGTCCCAGATGCTGAATAATTCTCAAATACTACATCTCAAATATGTTTCATTCTGACAATAACAAAACTGAAATGCATGTTAAATAATGCCACAATAAAGGCATGTCCAACTGTGCAGTGGTTTGGTCAAATGTGCTTAGTCCTCAGGTTCAGAGTACGGCACTGAGAAGGGTCAAGAAGAGAAATCCGGGCTCTGCTGCTGTGCTAGCAGCTCCCCTGTCCTGGTTACCACTGCTGCAAACCTACCTGTATCTTGGTAGCTACAGCCTCCTAGGAATATGCAGGCATATATTAGATTTCAGTTATCTTATTACATTGCTGTTTGATATTTTTAGACTTGTGGCAAGAATAGTCACATTTCAGGTGAGTTTGGAGCATGTTCTGTGGTACTTCTGAGGCTCTGTTATCTCACTTGGGAGATAAGAAACCTGGTCCAGGCTCGTCTTTGAGCTGCACATGCAGATTTCCAGGAAAGCAGGCCGTAGGGAGAGCTGTACACACACACAGGTGTGAGCTCAGAAGACCTACTGGACCTCTCAGTTTTGAAAATGAGTTTCTGAGCCTTAAATACTTGTCATAGCCATGTTCTGAGTCTGCTATATAGAAAACATGTTTCTAACCTTTTTGGTTTGCTGTCAAACCAGACCAAAAGGATTGCTGTCACTGTGATGCTGATGAGAAATTGAAACACAAGTTCTGTAAGTCATAGAAGGTTCGTTAGCACGTTGCTCAGTATTCTCTAAAGCGTTTGGGAAAATTAAGTCACTTAAGCTACAATACCACAGTACCGTAATCCCAGACCACACGTGGCATGCAGAGAACTACTAGAATCTCATTGCATAAAAGGTCTCGTCTTCAGGTGATTTGTGAACTGAAAAGTACATTTTGGGTATCTGGATGGACATCTGAATCTTAATGCATGCAGGACTACTCTGTTATACTGAAATTAGGTGATCACTATGATCTGGTGAAAATAACAAGTGTTATGGATCTTTTTGCACCCTGATGTCCCTTTCAGTGTATGTGTGTTTGGGGTGTGAGAGACAGAAGATAAGTTGCTTAAAAAAAAACAGAGAGTGCTTGAAAATAAAAATCCAAGGGTCTCTATTTTGTTATTCATGTTCTTGATAGAGCTGTTATCATTTATTCACATTTAATCATTTAGACATGGTCTTGGACAACTAATTCTAGGTGGCTCTGCAGGAAGCTGGACAAGACGACCTCCAGAGGTCCCTTCCAACCTTCAGCTGTTCTGTGATTCTGTGAATCACCCAAGGTTCCTCCTCCTTTTTCTGCTGTAGTGGTACCCACCACATACATATGCCTTATACTATGAAGAAAACTGTAAAAGCCAGATCTTTTTTTATGAGTTGTAACAAAGAAATTGACTTTTAGTCAAACTAGAGTTCGGATCTGGACATGGTGAAGAATCTGGACATCAGAGTCCTCTCAAGGATGTTGATGAAGCTGAAGTTGACATTATCTATCCTGCAAACCTTTGGAACACAAGCGAACATGAATGTGATTAGAGTTAAACCCAGCTTGGCCTTGGGAAGCCATTCCCACGTTACCAGGAGGAGTGCTGTATAGCAACACTTCCATTTCTATTATCCAAGCAGGAGTCTGAGGAGTTTCTTTGCACCTCTTTCTCCTGTGATTCAAAACCAAGCCTACGTCTTTTCAGTTTGCATGTTTGTTTGATTTGCTGTAAAATTTAAGGTGGATGTGATGAGTTTGGTTGATACAAGTCAGAGGAAGGAAGAAGCTTGAGATGGAGGAATTACATTATCTCCTTGAATGCTGAACTTTGTATCTCTTCCAAAATACTTAGTTATCACTGTGACATGAGAGTACTGTTGCCTACCGTAATAACATCACATAATCTTGCCATTCTCCTGCTGTATGCAGAAGTTGCATATCTGCTACTATTTATGAAAACCAAAATTTTAAATATCTCCATCTCTGTCCTCTTTCAATGAAGGAGGGAGTTAGAATAATGTGAAATTGCTAGGGCTGTGTAATTCAGCAGTGCCTTAGCTGATATGCAGTGACTTGTGCCCCCATAAAAATGAGGTTTCTAAATGCTAGCCATGTGAAAGATGCTGCCACTCAGCTCAGAAACCCACCACATGGGAAGCTGTGAATGTGTCTGGGCTCAGTTACATTTTTTGTTTCATCATGGAGTCCCATGGATGTAGAAAAAAGCATCTGGAGTATCATGATTATGTGAATTAGATTTGAGGATAGCCACCTTTTCCAGACTTGGGAAAGCTGTGACAAATAGATAATTGACGGAGAAATGTGACTGCTGCTGTTTTGTTTAGATGCTCCTCAGAAAGCAGCTTTATTCATTAACTTTATTTGGCAAGTTGTCCAAAGGTAAATAAATGGGTCTGGTTTTTCAGTCAAACCGCTGCTTCTGCGTTCCTTTTTGTGCCTGATAATACTCAGGAGTTTGAGAATAGAGAAAAATCTTCAGTCTATACATGCAGTGAGATATTAGTACTCTTACCATTCCAGTAATAAGTGGAATATATACATATATCTCTCCTTTCTTTAGTTTTACTTTATTAGTTATTCTTTCAAGAGGAACTTGTGATGGGTTTGTTCCATGGTTTTATGTATCATGTTTGTTCTTTCAACAGTTTTATAGTTTCAGTAGTTCAGTAGTTGTTTTTTAGGGTGCCTAAAAAGGATAACCTGTTAACAATTGTTTACTTAAGAAATATGTTGCAATAGACAATATATTATAGCTTGGACTCTTATTAACACACTGTCTTAAACCACTTCCACACATTTTATACATAGGTCATTTTGATTTTGAGTTTTTGCTGTTGAAATGTTGTCTATGAGATTGTCCAGTGTCAGGAAAGGACTGCCAACCATATCATTAAACTTACAGGGGTTTTCAGGTGAATTTATTTAAACCCAGCCATAGTTTTGGTATTTTAATATGAGTACTTTTTAATGGAACCGTTGAAAGAACAAATTTCACGTGTGTAAAACCACAGAATAATAACAGAGTAGTTTTCCACTGTACTTGCAGACTCAAATAGTTTTTTCCCCTAGGGCCCTTGAACTCAACCTTGATATTATTTAAACAGGACATCGCCAAGGCCACTAACTCTAACAAGTTGTTTCATGACCAGTAAAACTAATGAAGCAATTTGTTATCTTTGTTCTCCACCTTCCTTGTTTTTTCTTTCCCATCCCACATGCTCTCAGTACCATCAGTTCTGCCATGTATCCCATGCCTGTCTTTGGTACAGCTGGCAGCCTGCAGTGTGGCTGGTGGAAGGCTTCAGGAGGACTAATTTTCTAGCTGTCTCCCTTTTGAAATGGCTGGAAACTTCCTTTTCTCTGATGAGAATGCTGACTTGGGGGTCTTTTCTAATGCAGTTTTCAATTTGAGTAGGAACATAACTCGGTTACTGTCAAATGTGACTGAATTCAGTGGGCAGATCCTATAGTTACAGGGAAGAGTTAGTCTACAAGCGGACAGTGGGAGGCACAGCACAGCTCTCTAAGGAAACAAGGGTGAAAATGGAGTGCTCTTCATGACTGTCATGTGTTTTAGTGGGTTTAATTTTGTAAAGGGGCTCTGAGGGAAGGTACTCTGATAGTCCTTATTTCTCTGTTTTCCTCTGGCTTTGACCATAATTCAGCAGAGCCACACATTTTATTGGTGATGACTTTCACATGCAGAGACAGGGTCACCTCTGAGCTCCACCTGAGCTGTTCTGTGTGTTGGCCAGGAGGAAAACTGACTTCATGAAGATGCTTAAGTTGTGAGATGCTGCTTTGTACACAGTTCCCATATGAAACGTACTGCAGGTCGGAAGCTTGTGAAGCACTGTCTGCTGGTGCCATGAGGAAAGTCTTTTTTGCATCACCTACAGGCCAGCGTGTATAAATCAGAGGTCTGGCTATGATAGGAGGTCGGTCTCAGAAGAAAGTGGTTTGATATGAAAAATTGATGTGAAGCAAGTGGACTTCCTTCTGTGTAGTTTCTAATCACTCATGAAAATGTTACAGTAGTGATTTAATCTTAAATCTAAAGCCTGCATTTGGAATTTAAAATATTTCTGAAAACACACATTAGTCAGATATTTATTTGGAGGCTTAAAAAAAGGAAATAAGATGCAACGTTACATCTTCTATTTGCCTTTTAAGTTCACAGAACTTCTGCTTTCCCATTTGTAAAATGCGGTAAATTGATGCCCGCTTCATAGAACTGTTGCATGACTTGAATAATTGTAGATGGCTTTCAGATCCTTAAATGCAAAGCATGCGATAAGTAACACATCCGTAACTTATCTTAATATTTTGAAGTATTAACAAGTCATCTAATCCCTTCTCTCTTTAAAATTGATTGCCTTTTGCCTTGAGTACAGTGACATTGTATTACAACAGATGCCTTCACAAACCAAGATGTCACTCAGCCACATAACGAAAGCTGGAATAGTGTGATATGAAGGGGATTTTGGAAACAGGAGTAAAGAGAAACTCCTGTCTGCAATTTAAGTTTATAAAAACTCTTTTCCCCTCCCAGGTTTTTTGATCACAGCTAAGGAAATATCAGCTCGGCCCTGCCCAAGGAAAAGAAGTTGCTGAAACTGCTGTTCTCCCAAACTTTTCCTGTTGCCAGAGGTTCAGCCCAGTGACCATCAGTTGAGGACAGCATAGGTTAAGGCTAATGTTATACATCAATGTAGAGGGCTGGTGGGAAGGCTCAGCCTGCAACCCTTCTATCATTATAAAAAGCAAAAAAGAAAAAGGTGCCAAATGGCCTTAATCGTGTTTCTCCTATGTAGGCACATACACCCCATTCTTGTGATCAATTTTAGTTTGGAAATTCGTCTATTATGTGGAATTCTAATTCCCTGTGGTTTCATATCTTGTTGCTTATTATCTACTTATTTTCCTATTACCCGAACATGAAATATCACTGTTACATCTGTTGCTGAACAGATCATGGGGGTATTGTTCAAGAGAGTCAACGTTATTTTTCATTCATTCTGCTTGTCAGAAATGCACATTTTATTTAATAGACATATATCTAATGCCTAAAGACCCTTCTTGTTTAAAAAGTGGGACATACTCTTAAACTGCTTTGACTGTGACCTATGGACCTTAGGGTCATGCATTTGCAGTAACTACTGAAAAATCGCCTAGTCAGACAGTATGTTTCCAGATGCTAAGTTGCATTAGAATGACATTATACATGTCATAGTATTTCTTTTATTTTTGCATGAGGCTAGTTTAGTATGTGCCCAGCGAAGGTTATCTAATGAAAGGAACAGACTTTACTAGACAGTCCTACTCTATGATCCATAACATGAAAATGCTCAAAAACCCTTGCTATATATAAACAGTCAGAAGTGCATGTTTGTAGAAGGAAAGGAGAGAAGAAAAATGTCTGTTCTTTATCAAAAGCTGTTTGATAGCACATTATATGCTACCATGAGTTTTAGCAGAAATGGCTTCTCACGTTACTGTTGTTTCTCTCAAGCTAAGTGTTTTATACCTTATCTAAGATAATATAATCACAATCCTTACTCTGACACAGAAGGCAGGTCTAGATGTACTGACGGTGTTTATTTGGCTGGAGTCCTAGAAGATACCAGCGTTTGGGAAGGGTTAATAAAAGCATCAACAGGTTGAATACGATGAAATTGCACAATTTGAGGAGAGAAAGAAAATAAAATCTTGACTGTAAATCTTTACAAGTGAAGCACAATTCCTATTCTGGGCACAGGCTGATGGCAAATTTCCAGTGAAATATTTTTGTTTTGTGTTTTGCAATGGAAAAAGCTAAAAATGTAATTGAAACCAAACCCTTCTGTTTCAGCAGTTTCTGAAAGAGCAAAAGAGAAAGATGCTTAAATCTGGGGAGTACCTAATAGCTCTGTGGTTGGGGCTCTTGACAAAGGTGTGATGACACCATCTCAAGAGTCACCTGAGAATAAAGAAGTTTGATCCTTTAATATCCTGTAATTTCCATGTCCTGTCCCATCCTCCTTTCTGGGTGAATAATTATATGTAATTTTCATGCAATGAACAGTTCTCACAGGAGAAACGGAGGGGATCGGTCTGGTTGTTGGGGAGGAAAACAAGAAAAGACTTCTCTCACTTTGTCTTTTGTCCTGCAAAGCTGTGAATGGTCTTCCATTCATACTGTCGTAAAACAAAGAAAGACGACATTTTGGACTATTTCATAGGATGAGAAAGTCACTTCCCCACCTCATGGGAAGATGGTTGTTGGTATTCCAAAAGGAGGAGCGAGGAACACCCAAAAAAACCCTGTAGCATCTCCTGTCTCATTCCAGGATCTGCAGCACTTCGATTTTTAAACTATGTCTGTATGACATTGATGATTGCTATATGAGAAATGTAGCTACATCGTTAGTTCATTACAAATGGCTTAATACAGGGCCGATTTCTACCTCCAATGTATTCTTTCAAAGCTCTCATCAGAATTGCATGTATTCATCTGAGACCTCCTTTGGCCTGTATTATGCTTTGATTTGTTGTATGAATTGCCTGCTTGCTTCTGTGTACAGATTTTTTTCATTTCCCCCCCTTCTACTTCTGGACCATGATTGATGATTTAAATAATCATTTCCAGGCATGAGCCTTTTTTTTTCCTGTTGACCATTCACTAATCACTACTTGCTCATCCCTGTGTTTTGTTGGTAAGCCAGATGAATTTCTTTTTAATGACCGCCTTTCTTTTCATGTCAGAAATCTCACCGCAGATAAATGACAGATACACACCACGTATGTGCACAGACCTTGTAATCATTATCCAGTACGCTTACAAAGTTCTGAGAAATTTCATTTTAAGAACAGTAAATGCATGCATTTCCCTGCTATCCCTAGCATTACATGCTCTGAAGACAGAAAAGCTTAAAGGAACATTCAGAATTAAAAGGCTGCTGTTTAATTAAAATTTTTTAGCTTCTCATATCTAAGCATATAGGGTTTTTCATCTTGATCTAATTCACCTTTCTGCAATGTCCACGTGTTCTGTCCTGAGCCTGCAAGGCACTTAACAGTTAATTTGCCTTATTTAAGCATCTCTCTTTGAAGACTTGAGCAAAAATGGCTGCATATTAAAATGGGGTCTAGGATTATTTTAATATATGCCAACAAAAAAAAAATTCCAATGCTTAAAATAGACACGGCATCATGCACATTCTTGTTTGTGTTACTAGCATATCAGCCCACAGATACATAGATCAGTTAATAGTCATAGTCCTAATGAAATAAAATGCTTGAGTGTACACAATATTCAGTACCTAGAATGGAATATTTACATACTTTATTGTGCTGGTTTCATTGGGATTTTGTTTCAGTTTGTGGCCAGCCGTGGTGATCAGGGACATTAGCAGTTAAATCCAGGGCAGCTGACCCCGGCTGGCCCACAGGTGTATTCTGTATTATTAACAATCAAGTTCACTATAAAAGGGAGGGCTTGCTGGGGAGAGGTGAGGCTGGTTTTGCTCTCCTCCCTCCTGGCCTCTCCCTCTCCCTCTCCCTCTCCCTCTCCCTCTCCCTCTCCCTCTCCCTCTCCCTCTCCCTCTCCCTCTCCCTCTCCCTCTCCCTCTCCCTCTCCCTCTCCCTTCTTCTTTCTCATTGCTAATGATTGATATTCATGGAACCTGCTGCAACTCTGTAGCTAAGTACACTTTTGTGTGTGTTGTGTTATCACTTATATTGGTTTCTTTATTTTATTAATTAATTTTAACCCCTGAGTCTCCCTCTTTTTCCCAATTTCCTTCCTCGGTTGGGGAAGGGACATTGGGTGAGAGAAAAACTGCTATTGTTTAGCCCCGGGTGTGGGCTAAACGAAGACATTTGTGCATACTGTATTTAACTGTTGCTTCCCACACATCTCAGCTTTGTGATACCTCCACATGCCCTGCACACCCTGTGACTTGGGCATTTCTTGCCTCACTGATAACAGAGTAGAGAAACTGGCATGTCTTCATTGCAGCCTCAAAAGCAGGTTTTAAGGCCCCAGCGCATATGAACTCTTTCTCCCTTGAAGGGTGATTACAATCATTTGAGAAGTTTTATGGTGTTCTTTAGGTTATTTAGACTTTTAAATTTTTCATAATTCTCCTTTAAAGAGGCTGCTTTAAAGTTTAGATGGAAAAATTAAGCTGACTAGAAACACTTGGCTCAGGTGACGCAGAAGGATCTCATTCTTCTGATCATTCTGGCATTCAGGAGCCACGGATAGAAAGGAACTGGATTATTAAATAGAGTTGTCACCCCTTTTGGAATAAAGTAATTGACCTCAAATGTCGGTTTTGGAGAAGAGAGAGAACAGAAAACACTTGGTTTGTTTCTTTGCTCTGTAAGGCATGTGCAAATCCTATTAACAGGGGTTTCCAAATGTTTTACCCCCTAACGTCCTTCTCCTTGTTTGACACCCCCATACCCCCCAATCTGATATATTTTTGTGTGAATTACGTACACACTGTACAACATATTTACAAAGCTATTTGCTCTTGCTGTAGACATTATGGTTCTTTCCCATGTGTAGTCATACCTGCGTACTTCTGAGATAGCTGGTGTCTAGCCGTCATATCAGAGGTGGCTCTCCCTGCTTGTGCACCCAGTGCTGGCTGGCTGAAATCAGTACCAGTTGGTTTTCTGCCATGCCAATGTGAGAAAGGCCCAGTAAGATGCTGGCTGCAGTGGAGACATCCTTGTTACATAAACGTGGATGAACAGCTTGTGAAATACTAAAATGACATTGTTCCGGAGATTTGAGAAATTATTTATATTATGAGAATGAGAATGAGAAATTATTAAGTATTATGATTAATACTTATAAGAAAATACTGTGATGTTGTATGTGTCAGGTAAATTATGTTTCTAAAAGACTGGCTATGGATACACATCCCTGGCAAAGGGCCTTCATATATCATGCACATACCTGGCACTGACCTGACTGAGAAATAAGATCAGCCTCCTGCTTTGTACACATCCTGTTTTATGGACTGTAAATACCTTAATTTCTACCAAAGCTGTGCTATGCAAAGGGATGCCAACATAAGATTATCCAGTTGTCCTTCCTCCTCCTCATCTGTTTTCAATATTAGATTTCTGATTTCAAGATTAGATATTTCTCTGAGAACAAGGGCAGAAGTGTTCCAGATGCATTTTTATCTTTCAGGGAAAGAAAGCGAACAAGCTGGCACGGTTCTGGGATCTGCCATAAAATACAGACACCTTATGCCACAGCACTAGTAAGATAAGATTGCATTGTGCCATCGATAGAGGCAAACCGTCTTTCATACAGAACAGACAGCTCTCATTGCCCATATCCAGTAATGCTGAAGTTGAAGCACAACCCTGAGGCCTCTAATGCCATGTAAACCAACAGTAAAATAGTAAGCTAGTAGCAAACAAGTAGGTAGAGAAAACAAAGTTTTCTTCTAGTACATATATTCTTCTAAAATATGTACTCGTCTCTTTGTATATGTGGAAGTGTGTGTGTGTATTTTTAGATGTCTGTAGTTTTACCAAGTGCTGAAGGAGCTTCTTGACCTATTAGCAACAACAAATATGGCAGGAAACCAAAGAGATGGTTGCAAACTCTGGTTGAATCCCAAATTATAATTTGGAAATGTTAGAAGATGTTTTTCATCACTGCTCCACTGTAGAGCTTTTTCTTTTTCTTTTTTCTTTTCTTTTCAATTTTATCCTTGCCCACCTCATGAGATTCATCCAGAGACATGTAAGCCAAAGCTGTGCTTTGGTCTGACTCCCCTGTCTGAAAAGGAGACAAAGGATGAGAACAACAGATCTAGAAACATATGGAACATGTAAGAAATCCTAGGAGAACCTCATGTTTTTTTCGTTATGCACATCTAACTTTTTGTTAAAGTAAACATGTCCTGTACTTATTTTTGATGGCCTTGGCAGTAATGCTACAAGCTCAAGGTGAATGTTGTTAGGACTAAATTTTCTTATGACAGGTTTTAACTGGCACTTCTTGTACATCTTCCTTTTCTTCCTCTTGTCTTTTTTTGCCTATGATTCTCCCTTGAAAAATACCCTTTACTGGTATTGAGTCCTGGTAACTCCTCCTAAAAATCAGGGAAAATTATAGATAACTTCTTGTAGCATCACAGTATTTAATTCTATCTGCTCATTGTGAATAAGAGAATGTGAATTTGAACAAGAGTTAGTAGTGTGTCTTTGTGTCAAAGAAGGCCAACCGCATCCGAGGCTGGGCTGGTGGGAGCAGAGCCACCAAATTGAAGAAGTGCCTCTCCCCATTCAGTGCTGATAAGACTGCATCAGGAATTCAGGGCTGCTGTTTTGGACTCCTCAGTATGAGAAAGATATTTACCTACTGGAGCGAGTCCAGCAGGGCTTCACTGCAATGGTTAGGGGGAAGAGCACGTGATATATGACAAAGGGAGCTGGGTTTGTTCATCTAAGATGAGAAGGCAGGTGGTGTTAGGTCCCTTCCAATTTAAATTATTCTAAGATTCTCTTAAGCTCAATATTTATGTTTCCTTTTCCTTGCTTACTACGAAGGAAAATATAAAATTATTATATTATTATTTTATGCTATTTTATATATATACAATAGATATTATATATATGATTTATAGATATATATAAAATCTTCTGTTCTAGGAAGATCTTTCCTTCTCTGGTGAAGGAGAGGGTGGTTTTATCCACTTGTGAAACATGAAACTGAGCCACATTGCAGGTGCTGGCTGTTCCCGCAGCACTAGATCTGAAGTCAGGGGCATCTTCACACCCCACAAGAAAGAAGGGTTTCAGCTTTTCTGCGCGTCTTCCACCGTCCGGTTGGACGCTTGCTGCACTGCAGGTTTCTTTAGTTGCAGCTCCGCCTGGCTGCATTTTAGCAATGTGATGAGTACATGGCCTATAAGGCCATGTCCATGCTTGGATTAGGCCTCAGAGGATTTGGCCATAGTAAATCTTTAGTTAAAAATTCAATGCTCATTTCTCCTTTAAATTTGACTAGCATAAATCCAAAGCAACTACATTGCCCTAAGTGAAATATTAAGTTTTTAGTCAATTTTGGTTTTGCTTTCTTCCTTTTTTTTAAAAAAAAAAAAAAAAAATCTTCAATTTTTAAATCTGAACTTTGCAACTATTGCTTTGGTCTCTTAAGTCAATGAACTTTCTGGCAACATTCCATGTAAAGGCTTAAGCCTTTCCTGGCAAGTGATTAACAACTGGGACAAGCCCTTCCATGAAACACGAGTTTTGTGGGCTGCTGTGTGGTCTGTTTGGCTGGGTCTGTAACACATTTCCGATTGTCTAAATATAAAGAGATAAAAAGGAAAGGGACTGCCAAACTCCACTGTATAACATAAAACGAGTCGGAGGGACAAGGTTTATAATTTTTCTTCTTCCTTTTACATTGCTGGCTACATCTTATCTTTAGCCAGAAGATGCTAACATCATTTCCTCTCTATAAATTGGCTCACACGTAATACAAAAACACTATGACTTTTTTTTCTAATTTAATAAAAGTTTTCATACTTGGATACTGTGAAATTCAAGAATCCTGATTTAATCTCTGAACTGTTAAAACATTACTTTACTGAGCCAGTGGGTGTGTATATTGCCTCAGTGAGCCATCTTAATATTTGGGGTGGAAACTGGAAATTAATCACAACCACCTATGCTTGCAAAGTGATGATACCCAGGCTTTTTTTTACTGAGCTAGCACAAGCATATTTCTGCCTCTTGTATTGCTCTTACGACATCTAGTCCTGTTTGAACTAATAGCGTGAATTCCCCGTGGATTTTAACAGAACTGCATCTCTGCTGAAACTGATTCAGAAAGCACCTTCGCTACTGAACGAAAGCCCAGTAAATCCCAGAAACAGCCTTAAAAGCCTTCATGAAGTTTTTAACAGTGATTCAGATGAATAGTGATTCACCTACTCATGAATGAAATATGAAACCTGCTTCTGTTGCTCCCATTGCTGTGCCATCTGGGTACATCATGTGAAATAAAACCATACCAATGACTGGTAAAAACTCTCATGGCTTCACAAAGGGAAGCAAGAAAGTCAATGAATTACTGCTCTTTTTTCCTCTTAAGCAATCTCCCAGTTTTGAGATTTACAGTTACTTTATTTGCAATGTAGCTGTGTACTATTTAAATAATTGAAAAGGCATGCCCTGCAAACACATTTTGTAATTCACTCACGAAGGTATGAGGATCTCTCACTTTGATAATCATCATAGTTAATCACAAATAAAAACTTTCTTAATAGCTCTGGTATTTTGAAAGTTGTGAAACAGGCATTCTTGGTCTTGGTTGAAACCTTTCCCGTTGCGATACCCTACACTTAACCTGTCACCAGTAGCAGACATGAGCTGCTACATGCAGGTCAGCCCCACAAGGGGTCATGAAGGGATCGTTTAACAGGTAGGTCATCACATTGGAGGCCACGTAAGAAAATACACCATGCTTCACATGGGTCTTGGCAGCAAGTATCACTGGAACAGACCTTTCGGAGACTTCTTGGTGCCATGGTAGATAATCAGAGTTGATTTTAGTGTGAGCATATCAGGCTCTGGACTGTCCTTGTGATAGGGGGTGACAGGTTATCAGATGTCTTGGAGAGCCTTTGGCTGGCTGAAGACTTCAGTTTCGAAGGGGCAGTGCAGCAGCTCGATGATTGCCTGCTTCTATCAAGAAGCACTATTAAAGCAGTATTAAAAAGCCCCATTGTCGGATGTGTGCAAAGGTTGTGTGTGTCACAGGTAGCTAGTAAGTCCCCAGTGTAGGCATTGTGCAGCTTAGTCTAGGACTGCAGTATTTTGGTGTTGTGCTTGCCCAAGGTGTCCAAAGAAGCATGCAGGCTTAAAAGTGCCCACAGGGGTCTCAAAAGCCATTTTATATCGAGCAGGAAGGAGCGTGTTTTAAATGCAGTTTTTCTCAAAGCTACTGGCTGTGCTGACTACCAGCAGAAAACTGCCGTGGTATGTACCATCACCTACAGACACCTCCACTTCCCAGGGCTGATTGACTATTTTGTGAGGAGTTGGATAAACCCTGAAAATTTGCACGTTGAGGAACTGAACTTACAGTGTCCTTCTACTAGCTAAGTGGCAAGCAAAACATAGCTTTTCTAATCACTCCTTTTCTCTGCAACTGCTTCTGGATGGTATTTATTCCTTACTCTGTCATCTGTTAGGTTGTTAAGCACAGGAGGTTGACATCTGCAGACAGCACCTTAATAATCAGCCAGCTTGAGCTTTGGTCTGGTGCACCTGCAATGGGCTGCCCTGAGGCTTTACAAGGTTCGCAGCATGACAGTGGCAAGGTGTGCAGGGACAAGCTCCATATTACCGCAGCTGCCACGGCCAACAGGCAACAGTTAGAGCAAAGGTGTTGCAGAAGTCCTTCTTACTTTCTGGAAGAAAAAGAGATTTGCAAAAAGCAGACATAAGCCCAATGTGTCCCCCACTTATTGGTGTCAAATGGAAACGTAAGGGAACTTTGTCATTGAGTACTTATGTGTAAATGCATTCCATTGCCACCATGTGGCCAAGCCTTGAGGTTTTAAGGACCATCAAAAGTAATATCCAAGATTTCCTTTCTAGGGAAGGGATCCTGATCAATTAGTAGGTAGTACACAGGTGTTTTTCTGGGAAATATGTTAATGCTAGAATTGTTTACAGTAATCTGATAACTCCTGTTTTATGAAGTAACTTTACAAAACAAGTAGAAACATGTTGGAAATTCTTACACTACGTCTATTAAACAATTGAACTTGGTTGCTGAGGGAAATGTTATTGCAGAGCAGAAACAGTGTGGTATTGGCCGGCCAGGCAAATGCACAGATGTCCAGCACAACTGTGAGGAAGTGATTTGTTGGTGTATCAGCAGTGCCTTTCCAAGGAACAGTTACACTGTGTGTCATCGGATTTCTATTTCCTTTAATTTGACTACCCCATGTATCTATGAATTATCACTGCAGCAGTACAACCGCAAATTAGGCTAACCAGGTGTCTTAAGGGACCTGGTCAGGTTTGTCACTGGGGTTTCCTGGCTGTCAGCCCTAAAAATAACCAATTTGATGATACATCAAGTCTGAAAGAGTCTAGATTCTACAACAGAAGATTTTACATTGCTAGGTAGTATCACTGCTGTGCATTGAGCTCAATTCAGCAGAAGTGGGTAAAACCTGAGAAGCCAGGGAGAGATCTGGGTCAGTGTTCACACTAAACTCAGTGTTCGTAGCAGTAAGCTGCAACCTGCATTTTAGCTCATTACCTTAACGTGAGCTTTAGTACATCTCTGTGAGTGGCAATATGAACACAGTAGCTTGAGTCTATGCCTGTTGCACTTGCAGTCTTTTTTAGAATATAGACACAGTCGCTGTCTTTACATCTAGAAAATGATTAATGGTGATTGTTTGCCTCTTAGGAGAGTTGTGTTGCAAGGCCTTGAAAAAATGAAGGAATGGGAATGAGCTAATACTAACAGAAACTATACATATATGTATATATATCCCTGAAAGAGTTTAGCAATACAGTATATTGATTTTTTTTTTTTTCCTTTCCCTCTGGGTGAGACATTTTAATGACCAGGTGGTTATGTTTCAGAGTGCCTAGCAACTTAATGTAATGAGGCAAAGAAAGGGATTTTCTGGACTGTGGCTTATCTCTACATAAATGTGTCCTAAAGTAGATTTTAAAATCTGTCAGTGGCAAAGGAGAGTAGTGACCACATTACTGTAGCTGTCTCGTTAAAAATCTTACACGCTGTTGGATAGGTTTGTTGCAGAACAAGGTAGCAGAAAAATACAGTAAACTTACAGATACCTGTTTTTCTGGAGCTTGATTCAATCACACTAGATGGGAAATTGTGTTTCTGGGACCAGCAGTGTATCACCTTTTATTTCGCTTTAAATCCATGATTTAGATTGAGGATATAACAGATTTGACCTGGAATCAATTCTCCTAGTAAAAGTCCTCTCAGCTGGGCATGTAGAGCCCTGCCTATTAAAAACTCATCCTCCTCTTATTAAAAACTCCAAATATTCCCTTAAGTAAAGAGTTGTTTTTTCACATACCTGATCATGCCAAGCAAGTCCCTGAAAAATCTTACTCAGCACTTTGAAAATTATTTAATAGTCAAATGATCATCTCTGGAAATGGGAGAGCTGTGATGAAGCTGATAGAGATTGGCTATTGATTTCCAATAGGTCTGTTATATCGATGTCGAGTCTTTGCTGAATTCACACTCCTGGGGATGTTCAAAAATGAGTTTGAAAACTTACAGAAAGCTCAGCTCCAGTAAATCACACATTTTGTGACAGGGTGGGATAGTTGGAGATTAAACACAGTTTCTCTCCAGTTGTGTAAATAATGACTATCAATGTATTAAATTATTTAAGCATTAAATATTGACATTGTAAGAAAAGAAAAAAAGCACGAGGAGAAAATCATCCCATCGTACAGCAATTTGACATCATTAAAAGCTCACAGTGAAAGAGGGAAATAAATGTTGTGTTGAGAAATAGAGGAATATATGTGTTCTTAGCTCAGTAGATTCTGTGTACATCAGGCTTTGGACAACAATGTTGGGGATATACATAGATGCATGCATAAGTGTTCAACCTTCTATAAAATATGGCAGCGTTAAGCTTTCGTTTGGATTCATTGACTGTTGAGACTTGCCTAGGAGAGCACTGTCCAGTGAATGAAATTTCCAGCCAACTGTCTACCTTTCATTTTTTCGGTCCTGGCACGGCTTTATCTCTTCAGTTCGTGTGTTACTACCAGATTTGAATTGCTGCGCTTGCATCTTGCTCAGTGTCATGTAGCACATCTGGAAATGTTGTGGTTTGCTGAATGACAAGTCACACTCTTTCCTTACAGTTCCGCCTGGTGGTAAAGACAGCGCTGAAGCTGCTGCTGGTGTTTGTGGAGTATACCGAATCCAACGCACCGCTTTTAATCCAGGCAGTATCTACCGTTGATGAAAAGAGAGGTGAGTAGCCTTACATGGGGGGTGCAAAATCCCAGCGCTGCTGACATCAGGGTAGCATTTCATCATTGATTTCAGTGGTTCTAGGGTTACTGTCGTGATGCCTGCTTTGTGCGACATACCCTTCATTTCTTGATTAAAAGCATATTTTAAGTATTCATGCAATTTAAGTTTGTTTTGAGGAATGAGTTCTAATGGGAAGGTGAAGAGTGAAAAGCTGAGGAACCTGGCTGCTTCTCTGTGCACCGCAGTCATTGCCCCTTCCCTGCACCCACACGCAAAGTGAGCCCCATTGCATCTTCCGACCCTGGAGGCTCCTCGGGCCAGGCTGTCCTTCCACTTCCTTCTGAGAAGCAGCAGCCTGATTTAGAAGAGAAAATTATATCTAATCAGTGTAATCCCTTTGAAGAGAAAGACGAGGTCAGTAATAGTACAGGCTTTATAGTAAAAGTAAAACCATCTGTTGTTACATTAAAATAAAGCCCTTGAGCAGATATTGTACTATGAAATCTGTTACCCTTCAGGCTCATGAAAAATACTTGAATATATATATTGTATTTTTTACAAATAAATAGAACAAAAATGGTTCGTTCTTGTTCTTCCCACAAAGCCATTGCTAAGCTCCCGGGGCATTCTCTCTTGATGCAAAACATTCCTTTGCCTCAAGGAGAGTTTTTGAGGTTGGAAGAGCCATTGTTGTGGTCTCAAACACATGGAGGTTGAAAGCAAGATCCCCTCTGTGGAGCAACTGCCTCCATGCTGAACTTGTTTGAGCGACTTGATATGGTAAAAGTGAAATAAAAAAAGTTGGGGGATGCGGGGAAGGGTGGTGCCAGAAATAGGAGAAAGTAGCTGGGTTTTACTTTCAGCTATCAGCATGAGTGTGTTGAAAAGACCCCCCCAAAAAACCCCGAATTGTCTCTTATGGCAGGGGAGCAGACAGGGGCAATTCAAAACCAGTGTAACACTTTGAATGGTGGACTCTTCAGGTTGGCTTTCTGTTTTGAATTAAACCACCTTACAATGCCATAAGCAGAACTGTAATTACAATATTCATATAATTGTGAGTTCTATGATTTGTTTTTACAGGCATACTTAGTATTTCCTCAGCTCTCTGAACTCACTGGTATTCTCAACATGTTCAAATTGCTATCTGTTCACATGCTAGCAAATCTCATTAAAGAAAAAAAGAGAGAGAAAGGAGGACCCTAAACACACTGCCATGCACTGTGTATTCCCTTCTGTATCTGTAAAACAGCCTCAGGCAAACATTTACATGCCTCAAAGTAATAAAACAACTTCAGTAACAACAGAATACATGTTAAAAAAAAAAGTGTTGCATGTAGTTAGATGGATGCTTGTTAGGAGCATGAGGAGAGGGTTTATGGGAATTCTCATACCTGTGGGTTGATGGATTGTCTCATGAACTCTTGCAAATAACTTAGCCCAAAATACCCAGTTTTCCTTCCTTCCTTTTTTTTTTTTTTTTAATTATTAAGCAGTTATGCTTAGCTACAAAAGAGATGTTTTTTTTCCTTGTTTTAGACTTAGTTCCTTTTTTAGGTCATCAATATAATAGCCCTTCACTTCTGGCTGTGGATGTGCTATGTTTTAATTTATATTTTGAAATTAGGGCGTATAACTGAGTACCTGTCTTTAATGACTGATTTAATGGAACAGAAATCCAGAGGAAGAAAAAGCGATGTGCCTTTTCTTGAAACATTGTCATAAATCTTGCAGGTATATAATTAAGTTTAGCACTGCTTTGAAAAAAGTCCAATGTTTCATGTACATACAAGGTGATGAGATATGACATAATTCCTCAACATGTGTACCACACATGATTAACATAAAGAACCCCATAATAACTCAGCCTGGTTTCAAAGCGATCCCATCTGCGGTTTTGATGTGAGAATACATCCATATGCAGACTGAAGCACAGAGATCCGTGGAAGTGCTGGCTTTACTCTCAGATACAAGCAGACCATAAGTGAATAACTGCATGGCCCTCATCATATAGGAAGTAGCTTGTAGTTATACTTCCATCTAGACACCCCTTCCCCTGCCCTTTCTTGTTTCAGAGCCCCAGAGGAATTTGATCTCTTTTCAGTTTAAGCATACCGACACTGTGCGGGCTCTGGAAAGCAGAGCTGGCTTTGCACTCTGCTGTCTGGGGCTGCTTTATCACAAGCATTTTTTAGGCCAGAGATTAAAGCTCTGTGGCTGACCTGGACACTGTCACGTACTGTTTGTGAATTCTCACTTCTTTTTACATTATTTATAAATGGCCCACGTCATCACTATCTCCACTTTTCCTGCCATTTCACGCATAATTAGATATCCAGTAAATTAATGCCCATATTATAGGTATGATGGAAGGCTGTATGTTCACACATATTTAAAAAGCCAGGAATACAAGATGTTGAGGTCTCTCCAAAAGCATTAGTATCTTTTCATCCTATGGCAACTAGAGACAGGCACTCTGTAAGTTGGTGGCAGTCCTCATGCATGGTTCTGGCCTGATGCAAGGCTTTCCATAGTTTATACATAATGTGCATGTCCTGTGTAGTTATGATGTCAAGATTTTGTGTAAGGCATTAAATTAATTTTTTTCTTTTTCTGAGATTCATATGTAAAAACATTTAAAGGAGAAACTAAGAAAAGACTGAGACTTAAAACAATAGGCATCAATATTCAATAGACTGTATTAATTTAATCTAGGCTTAATTATTACAACCCCATAGTTCTCCGCATGTTTATGCTCCATGCGTGACTACTTGGAGCGCTGTAGTAGCACCAGGATTGAGGCTCCAGCCTTCCTGTTGGAGTAGCCACGATAATGAGCTGTTACCAGTGAGCAGCCTGTAAAAGGCAGTCGAGCAGTTCTCATTTCACCCGTTAGAAGACAGGAGAACACACACAAAACTTGACCTCTGCCGTTTTACTTCAGTGAGCCTGTTTCATCACTCCCATCAATTTTGCTGGGAGTCCTGCATGGAAGTCAGAACCTTATGGGAACATCCCGATCTGCTCCCAGTGGAATTGGTGGGATGCTACATCATCATTCTTTTACATCATCATTCTTCTACATCACGATTGGGTGGAGGAGACAGGCTGGAAAGTAGACCTTTTTGAGAATTGGCAAGCGTGAATGATTACACTTACTAATCTTAAAAATAATCTCCGTAATATGCAAATATTAAAGGGATTACGTTTTTTACTAGGAATACGTATGCATTTCCAAGCCTAGATTTGAATTTAGGTTTTTCAGGATTTTTTATATTTTGACCATTACACAGAAAATGGAAGCTGTAGATTTTAGCTCTGCATAATAGTTTCCTCAAAGGTTCCTCTTAATGGAGAGCTTTTAATATTCTCCATGATACAAATAGCCTTTTAAAGGAAAAAGGAAAAGATACCTCATGTTTTTCATATCTCTTGTATGAGCATCATTGTTTTACTACAGCAGCAAATGAGTTTAGAAAAGTCATCAAGTTTTTTAGTCTGTGATTTTCCAAGGTATCTTTCAGAAAGTTTTTCTATGCAGCTTTAAGGGAGAAGGAGTTCTTTCACTATCATCCTATCATTTTAAAATATGCCTTCAAAATTGATTTTTTTCATGTAGATTCCAGCCTGTGGTCTCATCGTTAAGTGATGACTCTGCAGGAACAACATATTTGGAAATCCAAGCTCAGGGCATGAGAGTGGCTGAGAGCAGACACCTGCTCTAGCTCTGCCCATATCCCATGCTGTCCGTATCATAGATTGGAAACTATAGGCTCTCATTATATATTAGCAAGAAATATTAACCCAAGTACAGTAATGCAGTAAGTTCATGGTGCAACTTCCACACCAGAACTGCCTTGTCCCCACGTGGGTAGATGGTCTTATGGCTATTTCCATCTTCACTCCTTGGCTGTTCAGCTTGAGATCGTAATGAGGAAATTAGCATTTGAAAATAAAGGTTTCATCTGGTACAGACTGGAGTACCTCTATTGAAGTCATAGACGGTACTGCCTCCTCTTGATATTAGTTAGAGAATAGATGAGGAATTTCAAATTTAAAGATAGATTTTGGAAATTGCCTAAGTTTAATTGCAGCATCTTAATTAAAGCCTTTGAAAGAGGGGTGAGCTATTACAAGGCTGCCTTACTAGTAAGTGCACCTGATTAACAATTTGTAAAAATGGTATTCTGAAACAGAGAAGCAGCATGGGTAGAAGAAAATTGTATATCATCCTTGCAGGAAAACAGCCAGGCAATCCTGAAAATGTCTTTATGGTAACGGAGAAGTATCAAGACATTCAGGCAAAAAAAAAATCAAACACCAGGATGCTGTCTTTAAAAAACAAAGCAGGATTGTTCCAATAAGAATAAAACGTGCCTGCAAAATAAAGGCATGTTTCCCTAGAAGGACTCTCACTGAATAATGCAGTAGGGATTAAATAATTATTTTTTCATGTTTTTATCAACTTGCTTTTTTCCAAATGGCATTGTTATAAGTCAGACTTGCATGGTTTCCCCATTTTGTTTCTCTTTCTTATTTTCTTACATTTTTATTTTTCACTGGAAACCACAGGAAGACATTTTTGTAGTGAGGATATCATTCCTGCTGTTCATATATCATTTGTGAGCTGGGTGGATTTGTTCCACATGTCTTTTGAACATGTACTGCACAAAATGTCCGGTAATATAGAGAATCTAGTAAAGAGATGTCTAGTGTATTTTCATTACAGTTGTGTATTTGAACTAGTATTTAATTAGTAATGCACATAAATACATTTGGAGAGCTGAGAGTGAAACCCTCCCCCTTCTTTGACTTTGCTCGAGATAAGGAAGTTCTGATTTATTATTCAGTAATAAAGATCAGAGAATGTCTGAAAAAGAAGGGAAAAGAAAACAAGTAATACTGCTGTCTGTGTGATCATTAATAGACAGGTTTTTCCACACAGTGCTCTGCCATCGCCTTGAAAATGGAGATCCTTGGTTAGCAGAGATTTTATGTCTGTGTAGCAGGATATATATATAATATCAGCATGAATAAACAGTGACTGTTATCACTGTGAGAGCAACGCAGAGTTTTAACATCGGGGTCACTGACCAGTCAGCAACAGGTGGTTGTGATGAGACATTTGCATTTTACTGCCTGATTATACTCAAACTGTCGTCATGCCTGTAGTGTTTAGGGGATGCGGGCGGTTGGAATGCTCTGCGTGTTACGCTCTGAGATTCAAAGACTCTCGCCGTTATGCTTGTGTAGTTGAATTGAGTATCTCTAAGTTAGGGTTAGCTTTCTGCTTTGTCCTCCTCACCTTTAACTTTACTCCAAACAAAACACTGAATTACAGTCTTTCATTATTTACTTCAGTTTCCTAGATAAAATAGTTATGTGGATTTTTTCTTTAGTAAATGCAATTATCTGCCTTTTAGCCAAATTAAATAGGGTGGTTTTACAAGGTACATTCCACACAAGAGATTATCTTGAGTCTGACTCTCTAATGTTTTTGGCACAATAACTCACTAAGCCATTTTGGTTTAGGCATCAGATAACCATGCAAATGCAAATCAACATGCAAATCAAGCAAATACGTCATAACTAGAAGCACAAATGTTGACCTTACTTAGTGGAAAAATGAGAGAAATGTATCTGAAAGTTCTGTAGAGGGGATTTTTATTAAACTGATTTGAGTAAGAACCACAGCCAAAATCTTTTCCCCTCATTGATCATTTCTTTTATCCAAGACACACAGCCTGTAATTTGAGAAAACTGTGTTTGTCTGCCGCACTGTTTTGTTAACAGGACTTAATGCAGCGTAACTCAGTAATAGCACTACGAATGTGAGCAACAAGCACACAGAAAGCATAGCATATAGGTTTTTCTTGAAGATTTATCTAAGCCCATGTGAACCTATGATAGGTGGTGTAAGATTCCTCCCACTTGATTTTTAGAAGTTCACTGTCAATTAAACTGGGCTAACAAACTTCCTTCATCATTGAGGGAAAGAAATGGGTACCTCTGAAGAAAGTCCACCTGACATATTTTAGGTCCTTGTATTGGGATGCGCCATAGCTTTCACTGACTGTATTAACTTCACTCTCCATGAAGCAGGGCAGACTGTAGGGGAAGCTGGAGCTAACTGTCTGTCAGATTGATCGTCCACCTGGCCACATCGTTCCACTTTGTGCTACCTCTTGGATAAATGTTGATGTTATAGCTTTCCATTTAGATCACACATCACCAGTGGTTTCTGCTTTTCCTCTAGGAGCCAAGCTGTGGTCCAACATCATGGAGATCCTGGAGGAGAAGGATGGGGTTGATACCGAACTACTGCGTTTACACAATGCCCTTGGTAACAAGGTTTGTTTACCTTTTGTGGCATAACTGGTGGATATAATGCTGGTATTTTCAGTGTATAATGATCTCTGTTGAGGACTATGACAAAGGAGACCTGTCCCAGGAAGTTGCAAGACAAGCTGTAATCAATCAGCACACTCTTGTAACTTGTGTAGCAGTCACCAGAGGCAGCAGCTTTGAGCAGAATTGCTATTTTGCTAGGTGCTGTGCAGAGACGTGTAACGACATGGCTCCTCTCCTAACGCTGACAACGCAGTGCAAAACAAAACTCAACGAAGTAACTCAACACGTTATCCAAGGGGAGAAAGAAAGCACGTGCTGGTGAAAAGATCACATGCTCACAAAGGGCTTGCATTGTGCACAGTTTTCTAATTCAGATCATTTAAATTTTTTTTTTGCTGCAAAACCAAATATGATGGTTTTAACAGGTCTGAGTGTTAGTAGGAGTGTTTCTGCCTTAGAAAAATGAGGTTACATTTTTTCTTCTTTCCTTATATTTTTGGTGTCCTCTATTACAAGTAGTAGTTTTGCAGTAAAATCAGGACATTTTCCAAAGTACTCACTTGATGCTGTGAGGAGGGAGGAAGTGAAATGCCCGTAAAAGTTAGAAAATTTATTAGTGTAAATTCCATAAAAAATTAGTGTCTAGTCCTAAACAATTCTTAGGGTGACTAAAATTAAAAATAGATTTTTTTAAAGAGCACAGAAGATCAACATTCTACTAGCAAATCAAAATAACCATATGTTTTATGATTATACTTAACAGGCCAGAGTATTATGGAATATTATTATTATTCATTATATTCATTTAAAGATCCTGAGTTTGTTGATGGAGGTCATAAATCAAGCTGCCAGCTTAGTGCTCTTGGCTACATGGGTGGGGCCGTGGGTTGCTTTGATTTATTTTTGATAAAATAATTTCTTAATGGCAGATATTGTCCAGCAAAGATGCCTAAGAGGGACTAACCTCTCCTGGTGACATCACTGATGTTACTGTACTTTTACTTAAAGCTGCCCTTGCTCCTGCTTACATGATAGTAAGGATCCTCTTGACTTCAAAAGACCACCTTATCTCACTGATGTACTCTTTCTGAAAGGCATCACCAGCTTTATATGCTTCTGTCTGTAGCTGCTATTAAAGCCGAGGCAACTAGTTTTTAACGTCTCCATTTTACACCTCATTGTTTAATGTACCAGTTCCTCTTTTTGAGATAATTCTCTTCATCATTTGCGCAGTTGTAATCTACCTGATGTTGGACTTCTTCAAAAATTTTGTTCTGTGTTGACTCTTATTATCCTATGGTTGATTCCTTTAGTCTGAGTTTTTCACTACATTTAAATCTATTTTTAGGAGGAGGTAGTTCTTTAAAAGCACACAAAAAGAAAAATCTTCTTGCAGTTAAAGGAGCAAGGCCATTATGAAGATCAAGGAAGAGAGGAATCCCATAATGCCACACTTATAATTATGATCTGGCTTATGGACAGCTTTATGATGTTTTTCATGGGATTTTTTTCATGATTATAGAGAAAACAGCAAGCAGCATGTCACAGTTATAATTTTTTTCCCTCACAGAGAATACAAAGAAGGCTCAGATGGTTTCAACTTCTCTAGGTGAGGAAATGTCAAAGTTTTCAGTGCAGGCAAAGTCCTCAGGAGGGATTTGTCTAAAGGAAGCATACTTATACTCCTTTTTCTTTCTCCATTTACACATTGACAGACTGTTTTCCTTCCTGCTCAAGAGCAGAAAACACATCTGCCCAGACATGAGGATTTCTCCAGTCCTTTTATCCTCTCCCTCTCTTTTGTTGATGCTTAACCAATTTACTTATGCTAACATTTCATTAACCCTCTCTTAATTTGGGGGGATTTAGGTATTAATGAATCTCTTAATCCAGATTGATCCCAATGCAGATACTTCCAGTTATGTATAGTTCCAGTATAACCTTTGTTGTCTTCTTTTGGTTAGTTCCTAAGATCTGTTAGATCTTGTTCTAATCTCTACTTCCTTCATTTTTGTTATTGAGGTCCAGATAGATGAAAGCCTTTGTGTTTCCTTTATATAAAAAAAAACCCATTCATCAAATGCAGAAAGAAAATTCTATGTTGCATTCAATTCACTTTATATTTACTTGCTATAAAACCTCTTCATTATTGAGATTACTCTGGAAGCTTTGTAGTTGTAAGATTACTGTTGATTTTCTTTTTACCTGTATTTAATATTGCTTGTTCTCTCATATGGATTGTACAATACATTTAAAAAAAAAGGTAGATAAAATAATTATGAGGTATATAAAAATTAATGCTTTTTGGTATAGTCAGATTAAGCACTGAATGTTTTTTAGCAGTGTAAGACCAGTATAAAACTAGAATTTAAGCACCAGCTTCCAGGCCAGTGGTTACTAGTCGGAGCTTAGAGTAGCATCCACCAGCAGCCATCAGCTGTACTTGAGAAAGTGCCATTTCAGGCCAATGTGGTGTTAAAACAGCATCTGGCACATCGTTTTTCGGTGACCTGCCTTACGAACATCGCAGCTGCCACACTGGGACAATGATCATCGTGCATCCTCTGTCTGCCATTGGTCGCACCAGATGTTTTAGAAGTTGCGGTTCCTGGGAAAACACATACATGAGAGATGCTTCTTGGTATCCCAAAGCAATTGAAAACTTGGCTAATGCCCTTAGTGTATTTATTTACTGTGTAGTGCTTTTCACTGTAGCATGTAAGATTTAGCTAATGTCTCTTTATCTAGTGAATGGGTCCTGTAGTGAAGCCCAGTCTGATGGATGTTTAGTAATCAGGGCAGTACTCTTATATTACTTGGACTTGTATGTAAAGCATTGCACACCAAATTGACTTTCTGTTGGCTGTATCCTCTCTGTACCACTGCTTTATACTGTGATTGTTTTGTAAATGACCAAAGGCACTATGCTTACTAGTTTTACTAACTAGTATCGTCCAGGGCTACACATTTTTAAAACTTCAAATAAAGGGAGTCTTTCAGTCTGAAGCCAGGCGTAGCCTAACAATAATTTATGTCAGGTTTTGTTCAGAAACGTAACTGAGGATATGTAGTGATAAGAATATTGTGCTATTACCAGTTGAGTATGTCGTCTAATAGCTTTTATCATCTAGGAAAACACTGGCTGTTACACTCCATAAAACTCTTTTTTTAACCCCTCGATACAACTTCATTAGTTTTCTTGACTTTCTTTCCATTGGGACTGTTACAGTTAGTGGTAGGTAAAACGTGTTGTTTAGGCTTTGGTAAAAATGTTGTTAAGAAGATAAATCAAGCTCAAAACCCTTGGGCTAAGGTTTTGGTTTTAATTTAGTTCACCATTCCAAAAGCAGCCGCTTGAGAGGGAAGAACTCAAAGCTGTGCAGGCTTTCCTGCAAGGGCTTAGGAAAGCAACTTGGAAAATCACACAACAAACAAACAAAAAAAACACGTTAATTCAGGGATATTTCCTCAAACCAAAACTGGATAGAGGCATAGGAACGAGTCTTGACATTCATATTCATGCTTCCTTTATACACCTGAGTTCTGAAGAGTTTCAGATTTGAAATCCCAGTTTTGGTCTAGGCTAGCAGTAATGTAACAAAATTCAGCAGGCAAACGACAGAGTATGGTTTAAACACACTTCTCCAAATGGCTAAATTTTAATTCTCTAGACAGGTTTTCATTTTGTACGGTTCAGTCTTCAGAGCAGGAGGAAATATTTGGGACTTGTATGTGTATTTTGATATGGGAGTATCATTTTGAACTTAACCAGGTACTCAGAAAGGAGCAAGGACCTTGGAAGCACCTGCCCAATTTATGACCTCTGCTCTGCTGGTTGCAGCTTTTGTTTCCTTTATAAAACCACCAGGAGTATGCAGGCCCACTCTTGTTTTCTAATATCACAAGCCAGAATTAATCAGGCATTTATGCAAGCACTTCTGTGTCCTTTGTGTTAGTTACTGCAAAAATCTTTCTCCTGAGCTAGATTGAACTGACCTTGTTGTGACACCAATGGTTCCCTTTTACATCCCATTTTGTAATGTTAGAAATTGAATTTGATATGCATTAGGCTCCAAAAATGGATCTGTAAGTTTAATGACACACCATGCAAAGGAAAAATATTTCATTTCTATACTTGGGAGTTCAGTTGCCCAATTCTGGCTGCTAGTGTGCAGTGAAAATTGGATTTCCACTGCTGCATGATTTAAAATTATATTAACCAATAAAAGGCTGCTGACAAAAGCAGGGTTGCCAGTAAATACTACCTTATGCTGCTGTTTCCCTTGTCTACAGCCTGCCTGACCTCAGATTTTAAAAAGGCTATATTTGAAGGTGGGTGATCTGCATGTCAACATTAAGACCATTTCCTGATATTTTAAGAAGTAAATGCTCAGAAGATCTGTGCAGAAGATCTGGCTGTTTGTCCACCCTTTTGCACGTAAGACATCACATCTTACTGTGCCTGAAAACACTCAGGTCATCGTAGCCGCTGTCTACTTCTTTCATAAGTAAGAGAAAGCCTGATAGACATTGTTTTCTGTTATAGTATTTCCACATCTGTGTTAAAGCTGCATTGAATTTACAGTGTGATAATTTCATCTGCTGAATCCTCAGATTTCTACTCAGTGCTAGGTGTCAGTTTAGGAAAGAACAAAATGCACATGGTATCTATTTTCAACACTGTTTGGGAAAATATAGTTCCATGGTCTTTGGTGGGTTTTAAACGGGCTTAAATACTGCCCTGAACAGAGACAAATTCTGAATTAGAGCCTGAGCATATAACCCTGAATGTATAACCCTAACACTTCATTAGTGTTTGTGCTAAGAATTCCTGTTGTGGTGGACCTCACCAGACATCAGACTGAAGAAGATGTTGCTGTGTCATGTTTAGTTTAAAAAAAAGTAAAATTATATTCAAAAGTAGCTTGGTGATGCACATTTTCCAGTGCCTCATTTCACAGGAGAGAGCTGCTTTAACAGGGCAGAGTATGTAATCTGTCTGTTATTTTTCACATAATTCAGATCAATTTTTCTGAATGTTAAGTTCTTAGTATAGGGAGGCAGTCTAGAGTGTCTGCTCTCTTCTGCACTGTGCTGCTCAGAGCCACTTTGGAAAAGTCGGACTCCAGAAAACCAGTATTCTCAGAGCACAGTTTATCCCATCCCGGGCACAAGAAGATTAAACTCTTTCTGGAGAGGGCCAGGTTTTCATGTGTACTGTCTCTCTCTTTCATGGTTTCTCCCCTCTACTGCAAGTATAGATAAGTTACTTAGCTAATTAAATAGGAGAGGGGTAACTACTTGAGAATAAGCATCTCTCTGGGGAGCTAATCCAGAATAACTGTGTTGCTTCCAGTGTGCACTCTCCTGTATTTTGCAGAAGCGGCGCTATGTAGACTGATTCTTGCGATGAGATATATGTTGCTCTGCAAGAAGGTTGCACAGTATGTTCAGTAGTTTCTGCTCAACATGGGCAGAATTAGACTCATTTTTCTGCATCGTGCGTAAAGAGCAGTAAAAAATCAGCACAAGCTGAGCAGAAATCAATGGCAAACCAGAATAGTAGTGTTTTCTGTTGTCTTTGTAAATGTCTGCAGGGCTCTGATGGATGAAGTTCACTTGTGCTCTGAACAAAGTTGTCCAACGCCCATGTTCTCTTCCCACACAACACTGCAGTAAAGCTGTGAGTGGCTTAATTTAATCCCTCTTGCTACATATGCTGCAGTGGCATACTATGGTATACAAGGTATACTGCAGACCACCTTCCTTTTCTCAGTTTTCTGAATTCACCAGAAAAATGGGAAATGACTATGGTAAGAAAAGTGCGCTCTCTTGAGCATAGAGCAGGTGCCATAGAAAGCTCTGAACTCAACAGTTCATTTTCAATAGCTGCTATTACTGGCATTCTTTATTTTCTAGTGTGCAAAAGCTCCTCTCCAGTGTCACTGGTAACGACTTACCCCATAGTTCAGGATTAGTAACTCTTTTAATATTTTATAGGAGTTAAGGAGTCAGTGTGCCTTTAATAAGACTTTTCAAGTTGAAAGGGAGGAAGAGAGGAGAGGAGTCAATACCTCTGTGATATAAAACAATTTGTGCATTGGGAGGATGACCTCTGCTGCAGGTGTGGAGGACAGTAGGCACATGGTGCAGGATATTTCCTGCTGTCCTGACATCACACAGCTGTGCATTGGGCTTTTTCTTCTTAAGGCCAAACTTACAGGAATCAGTAGGAAATCAGCTTCACTGGTTTTAGCTAAACTATTTTTTTCTCTCTCTTTGCTTTTATCCCTGTGTTTGATGCTTTAACATTCTCTGTTGTTTAAATCTGTACGTGAATGAAGCCAGGAAGAACCCAACTGTGTATTTTAAAGACCCACATTTTCCATACTTTTTTGTATGAAATAACAACATTGGTTTGTTTTGCCAATTATTCATTTTTCTACACAGTGCACACAGTTGTTTATTAAAAGCTATGCCACTTGTTTTTTATTTTCTAGAAGTGTCTCTAATCCCACATCACGGGTTTTACTTTATTGAAATCATACATAGCACCACTTGCTACCCGCTTTTAAAAACCTTTGTTTAATTCTTTTCAAAACAAACAGATTTAAATGTTTTTCCTTTGATTCTTAGACGCTGTTGGGGTTGCCAGATCAAGACTCTTTCTACGACGTGGTGGACTGTCTGGAAGAGCTAGGCATTGAAGCTATTTCACAGAGACACTTGAACAAGAAAGGAACAGACTTGGACTTAGTTGAGCAATTTAACATTTATGAGGTAACATAACATGCCCTGTTTTATGCATCTTACAGCTTGTGCAAGCTTCAAAGTTGGGAGGAGGGGGGAGTGTAGCCTAGGTGAAATTTGGTTATCTATTTTATTTTAAAAGAAAAACATCTGGTTGCTAGAAGTATTATACACATTCATATATGTGACCTGCTAAGGTACATAGCTGCATTTAATGTAAATGCATTTCACACTAAAGCTGGGGCATACTCCAAGGCAAACCAGCACATTTAGTAGCCTCCATAGAGGCAATTCTGCCTGCAATTAAAACTTTCTCAGACTGCTAGTTACACATCCTGAAGTAAGTAGAAGTTCTTTCCATATGCAAAAGTATTCAGCTCATGAAAACAGTTCAGCTGAGCTCAGCTTCACAAATACCACTTGTTCTGCAGCTGAATACCCAGCAAGTCCTTGTTTACGAGTTTACACTGGACCAGATCCTATACAGTTTGCAGAAATGGAGTAATGAGTTACTCCACTTTCACCAGTTCTGGAGTATTTATATGTTAGTGTAGGATAGCCAGTTTCTTAATAATTAGCCTCTTTTCAAACTTCGGGAACTGTTGGAGCAGGGAGGTTTAGGCTGATGTTATATATTATAAATGTGAGTTCATGTTCTGGTGTGATGAAATGAAATTACTTTATCTCCATCTAAGTCCAGCAAAGGATTTGGCAGATTTGTTTCTCCATTTTCTTCATCAGCTCTACACCCATGTCACTTCACTAACTGTAGCAGAGTTTCACATACAGCAGTTTGCAGGGAGAGTCAGGCCAAAACAGGGATGTGAGAATGACAGGCGTCCATGTTCGTCTTTCTTTCTCTATTGTCAGAGGCATCAGCTCATAAAATCCTTTTTAAAGATGATCATTAATATTAAATGCAGGGTGTTTTATGCATGCTGTGCCTACTGAAAGACTTGATTGCAAAATTAGCAGTTGGCTTAGTTGGGTGCCAGCTTTCTCCTGATGACCAGACAATTTAGACATGCTGTGTGGCCAGCAGGTCGAGGGAGGTGATTCTGCCCATCTACTCTGCTCTTGTGAAACCCCACCTGGAGTACTGCATCCAGCTCTGGGGCCCCCAACATGAGAGGGACATGGAGCTGTTGGAGCGAGTCCAGAGGAGGACCACAAAGATGATCAGTGGGCTGGAGCACCTCTCCTGTGAAGGCTGAGAGAGTTGGGGCTATTCAGCCTGGAGAAGAGAAGGCTTCGGAAAGACCTTCTAGCAGCCTTCCAGTACCTGAAGGGGGCCTACAGGAAAGTGAGAGAGGGACCTTTTACAAGGGCATGTAGTGATAGGACGAGGGGTAATGGTTTTAAACTGAAAGAGGGTAGATTTAGATTAGATATTAGGAAGAAATTCTTTACCGTGAAGGTGGTGAGACACTGGAAGAGGTTGCCGAGAGAAGTTGTGGATGCCCCCTCCCTGGAATTGTTCAAGGTCGGGCTGGATGGGGCTTTGAGCAACCTGGTCTAGTGGAAAGGTGTCCCTGCCCATGGCAGGGGGGTTGGAACTAGATGATCTTTAAGGTCCCTCCCAACCGAAACCATTCTGTGATTCTACCCTATGATTCTAAGCATATTCTTTCTTTTTTCTGCCAATGGTGTTCTTTGTCTGAAAAATCTCTTCTTCCCCACTGAAATAGATTTTACACTCTGAGCAGAGTTATCACACTTCCCCCTGTCTTTGTTTTGTTAAAGTAACTTCTGGTAAGAATTACCAGAATAACAAGACTAATAGAAGCAAGAAGATATGCATTCTTCTGATCACCCACATCGCCGCCTTCTGTACCTCTGCCTATTTGAATGGATCTTTCTCATATAAAAATTACTGAAATGTTATGCTGCATTTCAGATGAGATCCACCAGTAACTTTGTTTTTTCTGCCAGTGATATCTCTTTTTACATACCCTAAGGTAGCACTTGCTTTGTTTCTGTTAGAGGTATGTCACACTGGCATGTCATCAGCATGCTGTAGTTCAAGATACTAGGTGTTGCACCCGTATTTTACTCCTCTACTATTTCCAACTGATGAGCTCACAACCTGTGTCAGAAGTTTCTGTCAAATGTCATTGTGGCCATGCTATTCTCAGCATCATTCTTTTCTGATATTATACATATGCTCCTCTGTATTGACAGTGCTTCTGAACTGGCAGAAAATACTGAATTTTCCACTGAAAAGCATGTGTGAAAGTAATTACGTTAACCTAAAAATTGAGAGGCTTAGAGGAAATGTGTGGTCTGTGTTTTTTTCTTTTAATCTGTTGTGCTACTGGTTCACAGAAATAGTTTTGTTTGTTAGGTTTCTTTTCCTTTGTTTCCTTTGCAGGGAGATCTGTAAAAACTGAGATTTTTAAGGGGAATGCAATTACATATACATCTGCTGATCTCTTCCTTGGTTGGGAAGAGATGATGGCACTATTCTAAAATACTTTCTAAAGTAGTAGAAGGTAACTTGCACTCAATCATTACAAGTATCATGTCTGAACATGAGAAAATGTTCAATCAGTCAATGCATGAGACTTTTTTCTGTTGATTTCACCAGAGCCAAGGGCTCACCTAAGTATTTTGGAAGGAAATAAAGAGAGCTTGGTGTCCAACACTGCTCAGTTTCCTTGAAAATTACGATCCTGTAGTGTTCTATACAAGACATCAGTATATAATTCCATTATTAGAGCTGCTACACTGCACTAATGGATAGACAGCAACTTACAGGGATAGCTATAGAAATGGTGGTGCTAATAGGAGTTAATCAGGTTGAGATCAGTTAATTTTTAAAGCCTAGGTGTGAAGACCTGTGGTACCTAAAGGAACTCTGTCAGAAGCCTCGCCTTTCTTCCTTTCTTCCTCAGATGACACTGAGACACGAGGATGGAGATGAGAGTGCTGACCCTCCTCCCAGTGGGCGCAAGGACCGGAGAAGGGCCAGTCTTGGTGCTAGTGAGCGGAGGGGGTTAGAGCGCCGACGGAGCCGCAGGCACTCGGTACAGAATGTCAAAAGCACTTTATCAGCCCCTGCAAGTCCATGTGGCCAGTCAAATCCTAACTTCATGCTAGGCCACGGACAGCGCGTTGAAGATCTCAGTGAGAGGTAAGTGCATGAGCTGGGGAATACTCCTTTCTTTTCCCGTTACTTTCAGTTATGTTCATTACAGTTTATTAATCTGCCAGACTTTTGGTTTTTTTTTACCTCTTCCCATTGAACTGAAAAAGAAAAAAAAAGCATATTTAAAGTTAAAACAAAAAAAAAAAAACACCAACAACAAAAAGAAATGGATTTATAGATGACTTGATTTATCTACCTAAATAAGTTCTTCGGCACCATCTACCTTAGGTAAATGGACCCAAACCACGTCAGGTAGAGCATTTGATATGGGAACTAACCAAGATTAATCTTGTCCATTGACAGATTTTGTATTCAATATAATGACATAATAGAAGATTGTAACAAGAGCATAGTCACGTTAATGCAGTCTTATTTGTCCTGTATATGTTACAGTTCGTTCTTCTTTTTTTCACCCTTCGCAATCAGCATTCCAGCATAAATATTTTCCTTTGAAGCTACACTGGAGAATTTATCTAATGTTTTATAATTAGTGAAAGAGAAACAGTAATGACTAGTTGAGCAGCAGTCTGTAACACTAGAGTCAGTCAAAGCCAGTGTCATTGCCAGTCCCATAATGGTTGGCTTGGGCTACACATGCTTAGGAGAAAAGGGAGCTGCAGATCCTCAGCGTGTCTGACTACCTCACAAGCGGGCTGGAATTAATTTTGCCTAAGTCAGATGTCTGATCAGCTTGCCTCCCTTTGATGTCAGTGGAGTGCAGCAAGCCCTGCTAGGCCTTCAGTTATCTAACGTATTCTACGTGCCTGAAATGTCGACCAAGATGAATCACACTCCGAAACTGGCGGTTTCTCTCTGTTGACCATAAAGGGAATCTGGCAGACCAGCTCAGGTGAAGATACATACGCTGCAGATAGCTAAAGCTGGACACATCTGTCATCCCGTGGCTCAAGGTGCAATTTGCAAAACCAAAGCATGCTCCATGAAGAGCATATCTTGTGTTGATTATAACGTTTGGGAAGTTCTTTGGGAGGTTCTGTTGGTTAGCACCAAATGTGAACTTAGAGCCTTAAAACCCTGTGTTATGTGTAAAGCAGCCCTTCTTGCAAAGCAAACTGAGTTGACTAAAGCTTAATGGTTTCAGGCAATATGAAAATATAAGACTCCAGATAATTTAAACAGTAGCTGTGTGTTGTATACCACATAATGGCTTTTTTTTTCCCCTTTTTTCTTCTTGCATTCGGCAACACATTCATGCTTGTTTTCTGTCACCTTCTATTGTCTGGGCCTTTAGTGAGCAGGAGGCTGAGCACGCCATGGTCTTACAGGCTGATGACAAGGATGACAGTGCATTTGAGGCTGAGTTTAAAGTGTCTTCAGTGTGAGTACAGCTGGGGGCTCCAGCCGCTCTGCATGGAAAGCCTCGTGCATGAACTTGGGCCCTGCTTCATGACTTACCAATGTGATTGAGAATCTATACCCACAGATGTGCAGCAGATATTGATCAGTTAAACTGATTCATTTGGATTACAAATAAGGGGGTGCTTCAACTCTACAAAAATTGTTGATTCTCTTACTGTAGTTAAACAAATACAAGCCATGCAGGGTAACAACTGCTACCAATACGTTTTCTCACTATTAATGTTTGCTTACTAGCTTTATTTTGCAGTCTTCAGTAATTCCTAATGAATTTGTGTTTGAGATGATTTTTAGTATAAGAGCAGTAGAAACATGGCAGATTAGTTTAATAAGTTCTTTGAAATATTTTTTCATCAACATAGCATAATTTCAATAGTCATCTTCCTTTTCTGAAAAAAATTATCCAGTTCTGCTCTGCATTCTTCTTGAAGCCAACATAATTTAAAGCCTAATTTCAGTTTAAATGCAAGAAAGAAATCTTTGTTTAAGTAGTCAAATTTAATTTAATGTTGCAGTTGTCCTTAGAATCTTCTCCAGGAAAATAAATTCTCTTTAACTCCATTTGGAGTTACTAACTTGCTCATGTGCCTCTCTTAAGGAAAGAGGCATTCAATTAAAAGTTTATGTAACACTGATCTTCACTTTGGGTAGTAGTTAAATAAAAATCCTTTCCCCCCCCCTCGTCCCCTTCTCCGACCCTTTTATCAAGTAAAGACAGGGAGTATTATGTGTAGCTAGCAAATCAGGGTTGTTTTTTTTTTTCCTGTTGGACACTACAGACCACAGAATATGTTTTGGTACCCGAAGATGCAAGTTCTGTGCCCAGTGAAATTTTCAAAGTTGCCATAACAAGAAGCTAGTTGACTGTTGGCTCTTCTATAAATCCTGCTGGGTTTCTGGTAAACAAGCATTTCGGAAAAGCTGATTCTGTCCTTCACATTTTTAGTCTCATCATCTACCCAAATCTGTAGTTGTGGTAGGCAGCGTAAAACCAGCCTTCCTGCTTTATCATATCCTAGTGAGTCTCTCAGCTTTCAGTGAGATAGTCCAGATGAATGCAACAGTATCTCTACATCTGGTAGCTAAACTGGGACAAAAAAGTGAAGTAAATGCTTCATGGCTTCTGTTCATCGACATTTAAACAGAAAAATAGTGAAGTTGAATGACTCGTACAAAGTTTTTACATGTTTATAAAGTTTGAATTAACCTTAAGCGGAGAGAGGTTTTTCTCTCTGCATTGTTCCTACTGGAATCAAGTTTTCAAATTTGAGCGCATCGTCTCTGGTGTAATATCTTTATTCATTTAAAGGATTTTAATAGAGCATCATAAGTTTAGTCCTTGCTGCAATTTGTAATGAAATTTTAAAATCACATGCTAAAACATGATGCAGGCATCAGCTGTTTTTGTCAAAAGAAATGCTTGTTGTGTCCCTTCTGATTCAAACATAAGTGTTGTAGAGAGGAATCTGTACACATAGATAAAAATTACTTATTACCTCTCTAAACTGAAAGTAACTTTTGTTCATCCAGAAAAGATCTGTCTTCTGCTAATGACCTTCTTGTGTTTCATAATCCTAGTCCCTCTCGAGGAAGGAGAGTTTTCAGTAAGTTTTTGCAGTGCTGTATTTTCTAAAAAATAATCTGCAAAATGGGTTTCAGTCTCTTTATTCCTTCACTACATTTTCTTTAACAATAGGAAATATGTAACAATTTTAATGATAATCTTACTGTGTTGCTCCTTCTGGTATCTAAACTTTGTGTGTGGTTGCAGATGTCTGTGTCTGGTTTTTTAGTGGATTAGCACCATGAAGTTCAATGGAATTGCTTGTGATGGACATGGTTAGAGATTAAAAACACTGTACTAAATTTTATTTTGGTTATTTTTGGACTTCACTACCAAAATCATTAGAAGGTTCAAGTTGTTCCTCAGCATTCTCCTTCCCACAGTGTTCATGTTTCTTTTATTCCTAACTCCGTCAGCTGGTTTGGCAGTTACTTTGCTTTTGTTTACCACATCAAACAGGTTGTCCACAGTCATCTGCTTTGTGTCAACCGATAAGTCTTCCAAAAAGAGAAAAATCCACAGTGCCGGTAAAACAAAAAAGGACAATATTGGCCAAATTCTGTTCTGTCTCACAATCCTCTATATCTAGAAAAGCTGTCTGAAGTCAATGGAGTTGCTCTGATTTACACCAGGCTAATTGAGAGCAGACTTTGGGTTTTGAGCTGGGAAAAGTTGACCGTAAATGCTAAGGGCAACCAAAACGAAAACTTGAAGGCCTTTTTCATCCATTTGGCAACCTTCTTCCAAACTAAATGTATTGCTTTTTTGCTTGTGGTTCAAAACAAATAAAGACCCAAATCTGCTTTGTGTTAAAATAGTTTTCATGGAGAGTGAAATCCAGGCTAATGTGCATGTAACTAAATAAATAAAGAAGTTGATAACGACTACTAACTAAGAAAGGCTGAAGGTTGGTTTAAGGACATATAGCTACTGCAGTGTACTTTAAAATGCCAGTCCTGACCACCAGCAGGTTTGCTTTGTTCGAAACTTCTTTCCTTACCCTGATGGCATAGAGGACCAAAAAGCCGAGGGGAGCTTCAGTCCTGTTAATATGATGTTTTAAATGCTTCACTGAGGGCGCCTGCTAAGGTTTTCTGCCCTGGTCCAAATTAAGTGCTCTCAATCTGTGGTCTAGCATGCTGTTTCTTAAGCGGTACACATTTAAACAAATTCTTCCATGGGTTTTTTTTTTCTTCTTTTTAAAGTAAACCTAGCTTTTTCCAACCACACAATGGATAGAGTCGGGGAAAAATATGAAGAGTGGCATGGAACTTGCACATCCCCGTCTCTCTCCCTGGGTGTCCCATCAGAGCCATGTCAGCCAGACTTAGCAAACATACTCAAGGAAGCTTCTGTGAGATTTACACTGGCACCTCTTACCTGTGTTTGGGTGAATGGCTCTGTCAAAGCTTTGTGGAATTAGTTACAATCAAAGACCAAGGTTTATAAAGTTGTGAATAGCTAGGATTAGGTATTTACCTCACTTTACTAGACTCTTGGCTTTCTTCTTCTTTTTCATAGCTTTGCTTTGGTTTATAAAATTGAAAATCATGAAAGAATTACTAGGATCAGTAATGAAACACTACATGTGTTCATTTGGAGATAACCAGGTCTTTCTTGTCAGTATTCCTGTGTTTGAAATCTAACAAACAGAAGAGCTGACAGCCATCTTAAGAACCCATCAGAGCAGAGCCTGCATCCTGAATCAGTGACCGAAGCTGGATTTAACAAGCTATCTTTTCTAGACCGTGAGGCTAAAAAGGCATGAGGAAGACCAACTGTTCAGATTCACCCGAGGCTTCCAGATTTTTTCAGTCTGAAGAAACTTGGCCTTCAGGAGAACTTTACTGAGAAGGAAAAAACAGCAGAAGACCAAACAGGGAATTACGTGGCTATGAGCTGTGCTTTTGTTAGGGTCCTGCCTGGAAGGCTGTTACGACTCTTAGTCTGAGCAAAGAGTAGCACAGGGAATTTCAAAGTTTCCTGCAAATTTCCAGGCTAGCTGCACACAGCATCGTTGCATGGTGCAAACTGGGCTCAAGGGTTTTCACAGCCTTCACAGTCCTAGGAAAAATTGGATAATTGTTGTCTAAATAAAGGAAAGCTGTGCTGAGAAGTCATAAGTATCTGTTTGTTAGAAAATATATGTTTCTGATGCTTGAGGATTGCTGAGATGCAGGAATAGATCATGACACTATTTTGGTTTTACCAGAAAACAATGAACACAGCTGAGCCTCTGATGCTAAGCATTTTTTCTGCTTAACTTTGGATTCCTGTCGAGTTTCTAACCAACGGCACAGACCTTACTTTGGCTATTATGCCCCATTAACTGGTTGTTCAAATTGCTTCATGTAGAGCCAAGCCTACAGGGGTGATTTGTCCAAAATACAGCTGAGACTTTTTTTTTTAATTGTAATTTTCCATGTTTTCAGACATCCTAAACCATAACTAATCTTTGATTTTTCTCTAGCATTTACTATGGCAAAATTCTAGGTTTTGTCATGATGCTTCAAGTCTGGTGATTTTTCACTACACTATGTGAAAAGTTTTGATTATGTAAATACTTCTGGCTATAAATCAAAGTGCTGCTTACAGTGGTGGGTGGGGTTTATTTTATTTTATTTAGGATTGGTACATTCCACATCTCTTAAGAGTTACTGTCTGTGACAAACATGGTGAGTGGTATGATAGGTATGAAACAGCAAAGTGGGGAGACTCAACATCATCATTTAATGCAGGACTCAGGCTGTGATACAAATTATTAAAGGCCCAAAAAATAAATCAATTTATTTTTATTGCTGTAACAGAAGGAAACAAATGTGGGTTTTTTTCCTAGGCGTTTATCTCTGGTTCCTAGTTTTGGATGTTTAAAACAACTGAGGCATTAATCTAGACAAAGAAAACGTCTCCAGAATAAACACGCAGTCACATATCTGTGGATATAAGTATGAGCTGAGCAACCTAGCATTTGGGGGGCTTTGAAATAGAATGGTGTATGATCAGTTACAGGAGAGATATTAGCTTTTTTCACAGTTTGGTTGGTATGGGCAAAAATGGAAATAGGACATTTTGGAAAGAAGATTTATCCATGAAATTTAAAGTCTTGGTAAGGTAGCATCTGTTTATAGCATCAGACCTTTATTAGTTTTTGACAACAATAACATACAAAATCTGGTCTGCTACTTTAGGTTTGGGGCAGGGAGGACACGTTTATTTCCCTTGTGCAGGTAGGGTTATCTGAAGCATGAAGTCAAGCAGATTTGAAAGGAGAGAGAATAAAAAGGTGAAATTTGTGATCTTACTCTTTGTAAGAATATCTTGGAAGCTCCTGCAAGGAACACAGGGGAGGAAGAGACATGAGACAGGTTAAGAAATTTGTTTCAAAGCCATACCATAAACAACAGACTCCGTTGATGTATAGATAGAGATTGACCCACTAATGCATGAGTAATAATTAAAAAAAAAAAAGTTACAGCTTGATGAGTATCTCATGTGCTGGTCCTACTACTGTCTCAGGTTGATGCCAGCACTTTTTATTTGTATTAAAATATCTCTGTAGAAATGTCAGGTTTTGTAATAGGGGTACTCTTTGCTGTTTGTGGGTCTTGCTGAAAGGAAAAGTTTTATACTTGGTATACATGCAGAGTCCAGCTGACAGCAATGAACTTTGCTGTAAAGGCAATGGTAGATTTTGCCTGTTTGAATTTCAAGAGGAATGAAGAAGGCACTGAAACTTAAACGAGGTTATAGCTGCATGGCACATGAAAGCATAGCGCCACTTAGCCTAATTTTTCTTTTTTTTCTACTGTATATTTAGCTTTGGTGAACTACCTGAAGAAACGTAATACCAAACCAGGATGGGAATACATTTCTCTGGAGGTCCATAGTAGCATCTTATGCACTGGACTATACATACCTTAGAGAGTTCAGCTCTGCAGTATGTTCCCAGTATTTGTATACATGCTCCTCTGAGGCCAGGAAAGTTTTTTTACACATATGATGCGATGGGAGGAGAAAAAAGACAGCAGTTTGGCAGGATGCCATTTCCAGATCCCTCTCTTTGAAGTAAAGGGGCAATAACAGTAACCTTCAAGTGTCAACCAATATGCAGTTCCAAGCTCTGAAAACACCTTTTCTCTTGTTCTGTATATGTTTCAGTATTTATTGCTCCTAAAGTCTCTCTACATCATGATTGTGTTTCTTTACCTCTTCTGCTCATCCAGATGTAAAAACAGCAGTGCTGCTCAGTGATCAGAGAGTTGGGACTCGGAAGTCTTTGCACAGCCTTGCAAGTATCTTAAGCAAGACTCTGCTGTCTTGCTCTGCTTTGATATGTCCAAATAAACCAACTGCATCAATTTAAAAAATGTGGAGGCATTACCTAGGTATTATTTAGGTGTGACAAGTTGCTACTGGTTGTATTTTGAGGATAAAAAAATAACAGTAACCTAAAGATAAAGAACAGCATATCATGAAGACATAGAGAACACACCTACTTTACATTATTTGTCATTTCCTCAACTTTTTTTCCAAACATTTTTCTTTATTTAGGACAGAAATAGTAGGATAATTTTCCTTTTGACCTTTGTAATTATGCATCTTACTTTCCTTTCTGTGCAGAAGGCCAAATTTTGAGGCTTCGCAAGTAAGTTGTTATCCATATCATTTCGTGTATTTTCGTCTTCACAAAATTGCACCAACTGCAGTGGTCTATTAAGAGGTAGCAGTGGAATGGAAGTGGGGGGGTTTAATAGATTGTTTCTTCAGTTTTGTTTTTAGTGGAGGAGGAAAGTATATTGCCATATCTTTATACAGAGTAATAAATGATGAATTTAGATTATTGCCACTTTTGGCTTTCACATAAGAGACTAGTTGAATCTGTTCTGGCAGCTAGGATAGAAGAAGGGAAGAAGAAGCAGGAGTGTACCAAAGCATTTGTTTGTTTTATGAGGACTTAGGGATTTGGCTATGAATTGTGCTGTCTAACCTATGAAAGTGGAATTTCACTCATAAATTGAGGACAATGACAAGTGATTGCAAAAGAAAATAAATTTACATCCGCTGTGACTTGTAAAGATCTCTCCTTGATGGAACAATTTTTCATTTCTATTTGTTCACCTGTGAGGGTTTCAGAGGAAGCAGCTTTCCAAGTGCTGTGCAGAGGTAAAACAGGTCAGAGGTTTGAAGGGGGGAGGGGAACAACCTTGAAAGAAAAATTTGTGAGATCAACTGTAGCATTTCATTTAGAATAATACTGTGGAATGGCTAATGGTGATCTTACTTCAGTGAATGTGGCCTGTAGTCCTAGTCAGGAGCTGCTTCTCTGAAAGGCAGTGACAGTTTAAATGAAATTTAAAGAAGCTAAACTGAAAAGCACTTGACTTAATTACAAAGAGAAAGGGAGAGAGAAAATTCCTCATCAGTAATTAATGGCACGTAGGGTGATTTTCAGAGACTGTGGGAATAATGGCCAATAGCTTTACAGTTCCCTAGTCCTTTCTTCTCTGGGTTGCTTCATAATTTCAAGCCCTTTTTTCACTGAAGGCCAGGTTCACGTTTCATGGGAATTTCTGTATAATTCTGTGGGTGGTCGCAAAAGGCTTAGAAGTACACATAAGGCCTTGCCTAATAACCTGAAATATTTAGTAAGACTTTAGTAATGGTTAAATGAGCCCTACACAAATGGGAATCATCTACCAAAAGGGAAATATTTTATGTGCTGTTATCTCATGAATTAACTTTATGTGCATTATATGTGCAGACCAAAACACTGGTAGACTAATTATGGCAAGACCAATCCTTTTTCCTTTTATTCTATTCAAACATTAGTGGTGAACTTCTTCCTGAATTAAAATGATTTAGAGCATATCTTACACTTTAAAATTTCCTTTATACCAAACAGAGCAGAATGTGTTTCTGTGCTTATGCTTATTTTCTGGCTTTGGGTTTTGTTGTTTTGTTTTTTTATTTTCCTTCAGCACAGCCTTTGATTTTTCTATTAGCTGCATCTTTGGGGTTTTTTTTGAGAGGCAGGGGAGTGAGAAACTTGTGTTTCTGGGCTACAAGCTAGAACAAAGAAAGCCTGAGTTTCTTCAAGCTGCATTTGTCAAAACTGCATGAAGGGAAGAGTTTGGGAGGAGCCTGGAAAGAACAGTGGCTCGATAACCTTGTACACATTGTTAATCTCTAGGGACCAGTAAGATGGAGAGCATTTTTTGGTGCTTTGAGTTCTTCTGGAGTGAGAGTCAGTGAGAATGGTGCCTTAATTTTAAAATTATCTAGCTGTGACTAGGTTAGGTGTGTGTTAGGTGTGATGCCTAGCATCTTATGGACTTTGTCTCTGCTTTCAGCAGAACCTGTAGATGAGTCCCTTGATTATCATTTCCTCTCATCAATCTGTGTTTGTTAGTGTTTGTGTATCTGCAAGTTAGAGTAGCTATTTAAGACCGGCAGGACAAGTTTGATTGGCACTCTTTTTCTTTTTTTTTTCATTTATTTTAAAAAGGAGAAAGGTTAATCCATTAGTTCTAAAGCCTTTGACTAGATTTTGTTTTGATGCCCTAGTGGTTCTTTATCTATAAACTGCGCTTTCATAGTCTTTTTAAACATGCCCGTATTTTAAGGGGCTATAAATACTTTAAATGTCAAACTTTAGTTGAAACACTGAGCAAAAACTTTCCCTAGTAGATACATGTTAGTTGCCGTGACTGATGATATACTTTATAAAGATTTGTGGGGTTTTTGGCTTTTGTTTGTTTGTTCGATGGGGTATTACCCTGTAGCAGTAATCCATTTTAAAGATGAAAATAAACACAGTGATTGTTTTGAATTTATTTTCACTGCTATAAGCTTTTATTTAAATACTTCTAATCTGATTCTGTTATCATGGAACTGAAGTAACCCAGCAATAACCTTAAGGTTAGCTGAATATATCTGATCCTTCAGCATTAGCTGAAACCCTCTCTCCCTGCCTCAGGATAAGTATTTGCCTTTTGTTGAACAGGATAGATTCCTCTGCGCTACTGAAAAACATGCTGGCTTCAGCAGCCTAGTTTAATTGAAAGCCTCCCTATGAATAATTTTTCTTAATTTAATTCTGCTGTTGCATTGACACCAAATTTGCACGTGAATGTGGGAGGGAAAGTGTTTTCTACATCATCCCTTCTCCATTGCACGTGAAAATGGACACATAACCCTGAAGGGTCCAGATGAATTCACCAATCTGCTGTTCTCATTGAGCATCTGTCTTTCTAACGTTCTTAGCTTTACAAGAATGTCATCTGTCTGTAGTTGGTGTTTTCCTGTTTAAACAAATAATCAAGTGGAAATTTTCCTTTTCTACCTCTTGGGAAAGATTTAGCTAGCAGGTATTACTTGTTTTCATGGACAGAATATCTGCTCTCTTAACAATGCTGAGAAACAACTACCACTATTGCTTTGGCTGAAAGAAGAGCACGCTTGATTGCTGCTTGTGAGCTTACCCCTCTCCTCTGGTCTGAATCTGATCCACTTTCTGGGGATGGGCCAGGGGTCTGAAACTGTGAGTTTAGTTGCTGAAAGAGGACTTTCCAAGTGTTGAGCATCTCTCCTGAGCATGCACTGATCCTGAGCAATCACTGTGTGATTCTGTGATTCTGTGATTCTGTGATTTCCATTGTGCAAGTTTCCCTCAGCTGAACTTGACTCCCTCAGGATGGGGAGCCTGCCCACCTCCATGCGCAACACCACTGATCTCTGCAGTCGACACACGCAGAGCCAGCTCCTTCCTCTGGCTTCTCCAGCCCATTGCCATGTACCCACTCTCCTCCTAGAGGTAATATTAGCAGAGGAAGGGAGCGTGTAACGCCTGCTTGGTGCATTCCGTGAGCTCTGAGCGGATGGGGTGTAGTATCATTTGCATATGGTCACTTCTTAGAGCCCACCCAGTTAATTCAGTTTTCTTTTTTATTATCCACAGTTCAGATATATGTGCAATAATCAATAAGAGATTGACTTCCAACAAAATATTCAGCTTGGAAACAGTACCCATCAGGGATGTGTTAATGTCTGATTATAAGCTGTAAAAACAAGTGTGCCACACAGAGTTGCTGTATATGCATATTTCTTTTGAAATATGATATTCTCAAATAATGTACAAATTAAGGGACTTTTACTCTTGATCTACTCCTTTAGAGTACAGCAAGTCATAACATCTAAGAAGCGGGGTCTTGACTTTTTGCTTCCTGAGACAAACTTGCAGATAAACATCACAGCAGACAGAGTATTTCCTTCATGTGACATTATTAATAGTTCGTTTCCTTCATTCGACATTATTAATAGATGGATGTCCTCCATCATGAAGGAGGACAGGGGTTAAACGTTCCCTTCAGCTCCATGTAGGTCATATCACCTCCTGGTCTAAGTTCTGTTTTTCATTGTAGGCAGGAGTGTTTCTCTATCTGTAGACCGAAACCAAAACCTCACAAGTCCCAAACTGGTTTTTATGTGCTAATGGTTTTCAGTTCAGTAACTGACTTAAAGGTGACATTAATTACCTGTTTTATAACTTAGCCTTCAACACATGGATGTATTGCACAGCTTACCTGAAAGAAGCATGTATGTAAGAAGCTAAGGTCCTTTAAGCATAGCTAGCTTATATATATTCTGAAGAGCTATTTCTGTTTTAATCATGTTTTTAAGTAAATGCTAGTGCTTATGGAAAATACATCATTGATGGCTCTGGAAATTGAGATATCACAGTTCCCTTTGTCGGTATGTTTTTCAGTTGTTAACCTGAGCTTATATGGACATTTCTGTTGTAATTCTAAAAGCTGCTTGATTTTCAGGATTTTTTTTTGGACAACTTGTCCTTCCAGGGTAAGGTGCAGTAAATGTTTTTGAGGGACTGGTCATATATCCTAATTTTATGAAGACTATTATATATAGTCTTAATTTAGGGTGTTTTCGTATTTATAATTAAGCTAGTTGTATGGGAATCAGATTTTCCCAATAATGGTTTAGGATGATGCTTTACAAAGCAGTAAGAAACCCAGATGACTGTATTTTAATTGATTACTGCTCACCTGTAGTATTAAATAAATGGTTCACTTGACAGTTGTACACTTTCTCTACAGAAGCTTAGCATTTTCAAAAGCCAGGTGCCTAAAATTAGAATACTAAGTCGTTATTTAGTTCCAAACTTTGGCTGGCCCTAGGGAAATAGGCTGTAGGGTAAAAGTAGTTTTGGTCCTCTGGATAGCAATTAAATATCCTATTCTGATAAGTCGTGATTACAAAAATTCTGAATGGTGGGGAAGGGCACAGCTTTCACTTCTGGTAAATAAAAGACTTGGTATCAAGACTTTAAATGGTAGGTTCAGGGTTATAGACACAAGATGTAAAGACAGGATGATGAGATCTCACGGAAAATACCCGTGATGTGTCGCTTGCCTGGCAAATGTTTGTTTAGGGACCTGATGACCCTGTGTTATGAAGTGATCCTTAACCATAAGCTAACCCTCTCAGTTCTGGATGCTTTTTTCTTCTCACCTTCTCTTTCCATTCAGTGCAAATATAACTCCCGTGGTTCCCAGTTCAACCCATATTGTATAACTCCTGTCCTTACTACCATGCACTCCTGTGAACGAATAAACTCTCAAAGAACCCTTTCAAATTCATGAGATCCACCACATCTGATGAGTATTTCAGTTACAATTTTGGGCATTTTGAGACAGTTGAGGAGAGCAAGGAATATGACATCATCGATCTGGAAACCTGGTGGGAGCTTAAAATATAGTAATAACAAGGCAGCTCTTCTTTGTATTAGCAATAGCTGTGCTATCAGCATTATAGGAAGAATTGTGTTCTTTTCAGAGAACCGTGATCTCACAGAGCTTCATGAGTTATTTCCCAAATGTGATTGCTGTAGGACTGGCAGATGCAGACATTTGCCCTTCACAGGAGATAATAGCAAAGCTAGTATTGAGCTGGTCACTAGTAAGGAGAAGGGATGATACGAGTGCTCACTGGTCAACTCCATTTTGGTTTTGTTTTTTTTTTTTAGTATACCAATGTATACGTGTGTGGAAGTTGAGATGTGTCTCTATAGGGGAGATACTTGTTTGTGGAGGAGACAAGGAAATGGAGGGATGACAACTGAGATGGTTATGTCACTATGATACCTTAGGAATGGTTGAAAGTGTCTACCTTATAGATGTTTGCCAGAGTATTGGAAAAGTTCCAGGTGCTGCCATTTTCCTGATTATTCTATAACTAACTCCATACAAATGCAACAAATTTTGAATTGACCTTTTGCATTGCACTCACTGAGTTCATGATCTCACCTTGTAAATATTCATTATTCTTATGACATGGAAACTAATTCTAAATGGAGAAAATTGCACAGAGCATCCCTTCAGAATCAGAGAAAAGAAACCAGCTTTCAGGAAAATGCAAGGAATATGTGTGCTTACAAACTTTATTACTGTTTCTATGTTTTACTTTTTGCATGGAACATAACCTAATGGTATTCATCATTAAATCAAGCGGAGAACTGGATCACCTACAAATGCAAAAGAAGTCCAAAGAGATAATATTTTCTAAATCTTTCACAAGTCTGTTGGTTTGAGGAGGAAGGGCATAAATGGGAGGGAGAGGAGGCAGACAGTGTAGCCTTTTTTATTTTGTTTAATATAGTTTTCTTTTTTACTTAAGTGGTTTGTAGGTTATGGAGGCGTTATGTGTGACTTACAATTCTCCTCTGCCAGAATTACTGCTGAACTGAAGCCTGTTTTGACCATACTAATGACTCTTTACTGAAATAGTTCATGTACTGGCATCCAACAACTTAAATATTGCTATTTGCAAATAGTCCTGAACTGATTTGGTCTCTCTGTTGTTTCTAACTTAATGGTTCATCCTGTTCTGTTTTCCAGTTGAGCTATCGGCTGCTTAACAGGAATGTTTTATTTGTGTTAATTTAGAAAGCGTGATGTCCAGTGCCAGCTGTCCCATGCCAGCACAGCGTGAACTGCCCTTTAGGCCAAACAGACACAGCTTAATGGCTAACGAGTTGAACATTGGTATTGTCATGAATGTTTTCCACTAACGCCTCTGCAGGTAGAGCAGCAGCAAATGGAAGGCCAAGCTCGAGAAAAAAACGTGGCATTTTGGGGGTCTTAAAAATTAATAGATAAAATGTAAACAGGGAAGAGGATAAAATTTTTGTATTGGTAGCTACCCTTGCGCCAACACATACTGAGCAGGAAGTTTTAAGTGGCTGTTTGTCTAACATAGCGGGGCCGTAACTCCCCTCCATGTTTTCCTTCCATTTCTAACTTCATTGCATGTCTTTTTCTGGGGACTCAGATCGTTTTCTCTTCCATCTTCTCTTTCCATCCCACTGCATGCCTCTTTCCTTGGTCTGACCTCAGAGAGGATGAAGAGTATGAAGAGGAGGAAGAAGAACAGCCAGTCACAGAGCCCAATACTGAGGATGAGGGGGAGGAAGAGGCCAGTAGGCAGGTCAAAGCCAGGTACCGGGATTCAGTGTCATCCCTCCACCTTTTCCTCCACCTCTGGCATGAACTCACGAGCACAGTGTGCAGCAGCATCTGCCTTTTCACTCACATTCCTAGATCACCTGTTAAAGCCACTCCCCAAGGAAATCCTTTTGCATTTAAAAGTTTTGTTGGTGTGTGTGTATGTTAATGGAAATACATTTAATTATGCAGGCTCAATGCACCAAGAACTGTTTGCACTCCCTGCCTTTGTACAAAATGAGTAACACTCACAAATCTTAAAAGATTTAGCAGAAGGGATAACTTCTAAGCATGGCTTAGGTTTATCTTTTTACTTAAGGCAATGGTGAAATGTTGCAGTGCTTCGCTGAGTTAGGATGTTGCTTGGTTTCTTAGGTTTTCATCCCTGTTTTCATGATACAACCTTATTAGCAATATCTATCGCTATGAAGAAGGTGGACATTTTTTGAATGCTGCCTATGATTTCTGTCAATTTTGTTCATGTTTTAATAGGACAGAACTACTTAGAGGCAGAGCTGATAGATATATATCATTTTATACATACCTGCCCATCTGTGTATATATGGATATAAACAAACCACCTATCAAAGCAATATTCTCATGTAAAATTTTCCACTTATTTCTGAGGTATATGTGGATTTGGCATCTGGCAACTGTATCCTAGCAAATTGGAAGAAAGAAAATATGTTCTTCTTTCCAGACAGCTATTTGATTTAGGTTAAATTGTTTGGCTTTGCAACTCGGCAAATGAGATTGGATTTTTTTTTAAATAAACCACATTCATGCAGATGATATACAGCATGGAAGGAAGAAAGGGAACTGTTTAATGTGTAAATTCCAAAGAAAATACTGTACTGTTGTTATTAATATCTTCCAGTCTGCGAATCTTGCCAATGACTGCCTGAAATTTCAAAATTAAGTGATAATTTCCTCAAATCTAATTCTTAAAAGTCAAAGCTAAGACACAAGTTATTAGTAAATCGCATGAATATACTAAAATACTCTTAAACAAATGAGAAAAAGCCACGTACAGGGCATGATGTGCTTTTATGTCATCAGTCTTTTAAAGTAATAGTCACTTTGAGATAACTGAGTGATATTTCCATGACTTTTCTAACTACCTCCTTTCACTGTCACTGTAGCATAACAAAAGTGATCTGTACCCTGGCCATTTGTGTTAGGTGCTGTCAGGATGGGTAGGACTAGCCTGGCTTCAGTGACTCCTGTCATGCACAGCAGCTGCAATGGATGAAGGTTTCCAAATTGCCCACTGTGCTTCTGTTATGAGAATGATGACCTGGCATATACCTGATGATTAACTTCATAATATCCTAACATATATAACATGTATTATGCTTTTGTTGCACACTCTGTGCCAAACCCACACTCCTCAGATATGGGCCATGCCTTGCATGCCTGTAGGTGGATTGCAGAGGTGGTCTCAGGAGAATGAAATCAGCCACCTGCCAAGTAATCCATCCCAAAGTCCCTGCACAGTGTTTATGCTAGAGATACTAGTGAAAACAGATAACCTGGCATGCAGATCCCATGGCTTTTCACCTACCTTGCTACTTCTGTCACTCACCAACACCTGCCTTCATTAGAGCAAAGCAGATGTGTTTTCTGTTGCACTTGATGCAACTCTGCAAATCTCTAACACCAACACAGGATGCTGACACTCAGAGAAATTAGTGCCTTCATACCTAGACAAATTATCTGGTAAGGTATTGCTTTTGAAATCATTCTAAACCTTAATTTTGACAGAACCGTGCTGATTGAGTATTTTTTATTTCCATCTTTGGTGGATGAACGTTTTTAGTAAAAATACCAGATCACCAGGGAGGATTATAATCAGATATCTGGCCTTCAAGAAGCAGTCATGCAGATTGTATCTTGAAGCACCTATACTCTGTGGACCGTGTTACCCAGCATGTTGAGACTGCTTTGTACTGCTCGGACAATGCTTACAACCTAACTTGAAATAATTGAAAACTGTTCAGAATATGGTTGTGAAACGGTTCATGAAAATTAGTTCTAAGTCTATGGGTTAAATCCCTTCCTTTCCTTTAAGCCAAGTCACTTCCATTCTTCAGTATTTCCAACCCCAAGAAGAATCCCACTGGGATACAAAGATGTGAATTCTCTTACTTCATTTAAAAAGAGATTATGATTGTCTAAATTTGGGGAGTTTTTGTTTGTCTGACTCTCCTTGACTTTATTTTTTTTCCCTCCAAGCAGTACTATCTGTTGATCTCTCTTTTCCCCATTTTTCTCTCCTTCCCTTCCTTTTCTCATGACGTTTTCCTCCTGCAGTGGGGTCCCAGGTGCGCAGGAGGCTGTGAATGAAAACCTTTCACGATGTTCTGATTCTTCAGTCGTCTCCAGTGCCATTTCTCCAGCTGAGAGGCCTCTCTCCTGCTCTAGAGCAAAGAGCTCTTCTAGCAGCTCCTCTTCTGTGCCTGACTCATCTGTCTCTCATCATAATTCTGTCCTTTCATCACCATCTTCACCTGCAGCAGCATTGCTAAGCTCTTCCCAAAATTCATCAGCATCCATTACTCCAAAGGTGTCTCCAACGGTGGAGAAATTACCTTATGTGCCACATACTCCTTTTCACCTCTTCTCATACGACTTTGAAGAGTCTCCAGCATCTGTGAAGGAAAAGGAAGCAGAGGTGATGAGGGAAAACAGGTAGATTTTATACAGTTGACATTAATGTTTGGATAAATGAATAACACCTTTCAAGAGTTTTATAGTGGTAATAATGCACTCTCTCTGTTGTATTATTTCCAGAACATACTGTATTAGTTTTAGTCCTGTAAGCCTGTATTTTGATTTGATTGATATTCTCCCCTTGCCTTTGTTGCCTTCATTTCATCTTACTCCTCTTCAAAGTCTATAGTTAATAAGTATCCTGGCCTCCTCTATACAGCAGTAGATAAAGAACCTGTGATTTGGGATATCACAGAAAGGAGCACTATTTTGCTCTCATTGACAACAAGGTAATTTGCAGACATGATTTCATGAAAATTAATGGAGCTCTTCTGCTATAAAACCAAGGGCAATCAGATCAGCTCAGGGGTGAAATCCTGGCTTCAAAGACTGAACTGCCAAATCCCGAATTTGTTGTTAGATTACAGTGCATATCCCTGTTGTGCAATTTTAACTCGTGCTTGTAATAGCAGAATTAGATTAAACCCTATAAAGAGAATATAGCACTCAAAATAGACAGTTTTCCCTCCACAACATCTGCTCAGTTCAGTTGTTCCTCATGCATGTCTCTTAGTTTTTGATTTTAATTTTTAATTTCCCCATCCCACCCATTTAAAAACAAAAAGAAGTTGTTTTGTCTCAATCTGTTTTCAAGTAAAACAGATTGACAATAGGTAGCATTAAAAACAATGCTAGAGAATCACCTTGAAAAGAAGTTGATGATTTTTAACTGTTTCTCCCAATGGTCAGTGTTCTTCGGATTAGGTGCTGAAAATGTACACGTATATTGTGAGCAGATTTATTTCTTCCTTTCTCCAGCAGTCCTTCTGAATTTCTGCATGTGAACAAATATTGTTATTCCTTTGATCCTTTTAATTTTTGATCTTTCTCTTCTAATAGGTGGGTGGTTTTTGTTGCTTTTTCATTTCGCTGAAAAGCCTGTAAATCCAAGTAGCTGTTGAAAAGGGACTTAGTTCACATGTCTTTCTTTACGTGCAGCTTGAACACTGGGGTCCCTCTGAATTTACGTTTTCCTGTATAGATGCAATTTTCCTTTAGGCCTCTCACACTCATTTATTGCTCTTCTCATTGCTGCTGCTGTTAGAGTTATACTTTTTAGAGAGTAGGTTCCTAAATACCTCCTGTTCGTGCAATATTTAATATTCCTGCAGTGATTTTTTTTCCTCTGACTGTCCTTGCACTTCTAGTTACCAGATAGGATCAAGGGCATGGTCTGGGGAGGATTGTGCTGGGTTTGTCTGGAGAAAAAGGAGGGCAAAGCTTGCATGATTTGGGCAGTAATGTGTTCATAAAAGAGGTAAGTGTCTGGATGACTGGGGTTTCTTCAGAGTGAAGGCTTCTGGGACAAGGCCATTGCATCTACATTGGTATAGGAGACAAGAAGGGGAAATGGAAGTAATAGCCACCACAGGAAGGTTAGAAAGATAAACATTGGGTACAGGATACAGACTTACCCTGGTATGCTGCTTTTGCCTTACTACTCTTCCAGCATCTCTGTCTCCCTCTAAATTTGATATATAGGGATGCCGTGTCCAGGCCAGTGCCTCCGAATTTGATTTTGTTAATACTTTTAGGTCTGAGTCCATAGAAGGTGTGTTTTCTCCATTTTAATGAGAGTTATCTTTGGACTAATTGAAATTCCTTGGTCTGAAAAAGGATACTGTGCTGTGTCAGCTTTTTCATGAGGCAGAGGAGAAGAAAAGCAACTGTAATGGTTGATAAGAAGATCTTCTTTCAGTTGATTGAAATGGAAATGGAGGTTTCTGTTAGTGTCAGGAACACACCGAATGAGCTCTGAGTTGTTCGCAGGACAACAGAATTTTCTCATTGCTTACTCAGTACAGGCGCAGGCAGAACATTTTTTGAGCTGAGCCTGCTAGAGAGAAGACCCTTACCAGGTCTGTGCTACCAGGGAAACCCCGCACTGCCCAGCTACACAGCCCTCCAGTGGGCCACTGTCTCTAGTTTCTAGTTAGTTTTCTTCTAGGGCAGGAATGTCAGGAAGGCAATTATTTCCCATTCTGCAAAATTCCTTTTGTAGCTCAGAAACATGTACGTCAGCATTTTTTTTCCAAAATTATCCCCCTGTTCCTGGGCAGTCAGCATGGTGTCTCAAAAATAGCTGGTGGTGGTGGGGTGTTTTCTAAAACATAAACTTGGAATGGTTGCCAAAGGGGGCATGTTCTCTAAAGCATGATCCCTTCCATTATAAAAACCCCTAACTGAAATAGATTCTCATTTTAACACGGGCCTAGGCAGGCAGCAATGCTGTTGTACCCCAAGGAATGAAGGTTGAAACTCTGAATGAAATTTTGCATGGCTAGATGAGTGTGCTAAATGGAGCTGAAGGAAACCAACCAGCCTTTTCAAAGAAAATTGCTGAGTGAAATTACTGAGTGCTGATATGTGTGGGAGAAGAAGCAGCAGAGAAAAGATATGGTGAAGGAGGGTATATTATATCTTATGAATTATAATAAGGAAAATGTTGTTGCCCTTTTTCCTGAAGTGAATTTTGTCATTTGGATGAGTTGGCCTTGCGGACTACTCACCTGCAGAGCATCATGCACTTTCCACGTGGGAAAATGATATCATCTGTGAACAGACATGTTAATGTTTTCCCAAATTAGCATCTCTCCTTGACATGCAACTGTTTAAGTATGATGGTTAAAAGGCACAGCAAAGCAACACAACTGCCTTTTCTATTCAGTACATGAGCCAGGATGAAAACAGTGGTACAAGGGACTCTGGGGAGGTGGCCATTCCAGGAGCCCTGGAAACAATTTCTCTTTGATCAGCAAGCTTATGTTTAAGTCAAGCTTTTGTTTTTTTTTTTTAATGGAGGGAATGGTAGAAACTCCTAAAGCCATGCTTCCAGAGCCATGTCTTTTTTAACCATTGTGATAATTTTTTACAGATATTGTAAGAAAAGGCACATAAGCTATGATTTTTGTTGGGGGAGGGGAAAGAAAATACCACCTGCTTTAATTGAAAAGAATGTGGATGCTTTTCATTTATAATGCAAACATTCGCAAATCGTGGACATTCATGTTCAGATCATGTCTTGGGAACGCTGCTGTTTCCTTAATTTCACTAGATATGAATATGCTGACTGGGACCGGTTTGATCCCTTTTCTAATGGCTGGCTATCGGCTCCCAAACAAGCTAATAAATTTGAGTAACTGAGTGGTAATTTTAAGTATTCCTGCTCCAAGTTGACACTTGGGAGGACCATTCTAATATCTCATTGGTTTCCATACTAATAGCTCACTATTTGAATCAAGTATGTCCATAACATGGTTGATATTAAAACGAGATTGTAGGTTGCATATTTTGAAGCTGGGATTAGAGGAGTATTTTCAGAAGATGGATGTTTGAGAAGTCCTGGGGTATGGGATCACCGCCACCCCCTAAATAAGAGGATTTACTGTTGCGTGCTTACTTGCTAACGTATTCTTTCTGCCTCTCCCTTTCTCCTACTTCCCTTCCCGTTACTACAGATACAATAGCTACAGCAGCAGCTCTTACTCTTCGCCACGACCTTACCCTGGTGTGAGTGCCCCTACGACACCCACTTCTCGTTATGGGACAACTCTCTCGCCGCCTCAAGAGACCAAATCTGACAGGTTTGTAAATTCATCAGTGTTTTGATGACAGTTCCTTTACAGAGAGGACGAAGGAGATAAATGTAAGCTGTTCTGAATGGGTACTGGAAATATCTTGTAGCCTGATCTTTTCTAACGTTGGAAAGAGAATGTACAAAAATCTAGACGTGTTCATTTCCCACTCATTCTCAAGCCTTTCTCTGACTTGGTGTTAAGGGCTGGATGTATTTCCATCCCACTTCTTCTGCTTCCGCTTAAATGGATAAAACAGAGTTGCTTCACTCATATGCTGTTTTAAGTATTAAAAGATGAATTAAAGCACATTTTATTTCTTTCCCTTTTTTAAAATAAATTCAGACAGCTCTATTTTCACTTCAGTCATCTTAGATCAACTATAAAATCTTGGAAATGTTCTTAGCTCAGACTTTCCTAGGCCATAGCTTTGTCCTGCCTTGAAAATACATGATACATCTCATTGTATTTCATCAAGGGCAAAAAGTTCCTTGCTGTACGTAAAGGAAACTCATATAACCTACCAGTTATCGGCTCACTTAAAAAAAAAAAAAAAAAACAAACAAGGAAATAAAGCCCACACCAGCAACTAAAAAAAGTAGTATTTTGAACAATCAAAATACTCTTTTGAATTATGTAAGGTCCTAGGGAAAGAAAAAAAGATAGGAAAATGTTATGGATACATGAAAGAAATTCTTCTTGGCAAGAGATTTGGACCACCAGAAATTAACAGACTATTACAACCTGAAAGTAAATGGCAGCTTCATAGGATGTCATGCTGAGTTTAAGGAGAAAATGTAGAAGTTTTTACTTAACTAAATAATTTAATATAATTCAATTCAATAATTTCCAATTAGGCCAGGTAGGCTTTGGATTGTTTGTTGCCAGATTGGCCTCTATTTTGTAAAAATTCCATCTCCCATCCCTTTTTTGAACTGAAGGCTTTTTCAGGATCCTTTGTCTATATTCCAATTGATTTTTAATAATGATTATTTTTAGTATTTCTGTATGTGTACAGAAATACATGTATATATGTTTGAACCTACCTGATGCCTCACATCCTTTCCAGTCTACTACTCAGAATGGTTCAAGTTAGGTTTTTCCAGCATGCATGTATTTCTAGCCCTGAGGTATTGATTTAGTCCTTTTTTCCAAGTAATTTCATTATTTTTGGAGAAAGGCATTGTTTCTCATTTGCTCATCTTCCTAGAGTAATTTGCCTTGATTTGTCTTTCCTAATCTGAATTAAATTATTGCCGAATGAAACCATAATAAAAACTCTAAACCATCATTTTCACCCCCTTTTACCTTAGCAGAATAGATGCAAGATAAGCAAGAATTAAAAGTATCCCATTGCTTTTGAAGTTTCAGCTTTCTAAGCCCCTCTTGTTGGAAGCTTCTGGTTGCTACTGAAGCAAAGAAACCCCAAAGTGGTCAAATGCTGAGATGGCTAAAGATCATTGGGCCTGTCCCGCAAGAGGTTGATCATTCTCACCCTGCTCCAGTAAAGGAAGCAAGTTTTCATTGCAGCATGCACATAAGTGCATTGCTGGTTTGGAGCCAAAATGCCTTGGCCCCACAGGATGAAGCTGTAAAATCCACAGATTCATGGAAAGTCAGGCCAGAGGGAAGCTCTGTAGTCATCTGTTGTGACCTGTAATGAGTCTCACAGAAGCTAAATGGAAGCCCCCTGTACCTTCACATGTTTTCAAGTGGCAGCGCATGACTTCTGCTGGAAAACATTCCAGTATTTATCATCAGTTCTAGGAAAATATTTCATTATTTGGAGGCTGGTTTGTCTAGCAGGATCTTCCAGCCATTACATGTCATTCTGTTTTTCTCTGTGAAACTGGAAGGTGCTCTGCCTTCAACTATCAGATCTCTCTTACGTGTTTGAAGTGTCTGAGCACAGTGCTTGGAGTTGCATCTCTGTCTTTCCTTCAGGTTACGTTTACCGCTTTCCACCTCGCATGATAAAAATCTCGCTTCTCTTGTTTAAATTTGCACCTTGCTATTCATGGTAGTTGAACTCACCAGGATTTCTGCATTCTTATTTTTGAGGGATGTTACAGCCTGATGCTTTTGGTATATTGGTCTCTGAGAAGTGTGAAAAATGTGTGTATGCCACAGCTGCACGTTGCCTGCAGAATAGATGCAGTTATTTCTTGTAGCATAATTAAATTTACAGGTTCAGATGCCATTTTGCATCAAGTCTGTTCTTTGTGAGTGCACTGCTACTACCAATATATTGCACATGTGTAGTTCAGCAGTCTCTAATGGCATGACTGCTTTTAAGAAGGGCAGAAGCCTTCTTCTGTTTAATTTACCTGAAAGATTTGTGTTGCAGAAACGCCCACATAGAGATGAATGGATAGAAGTTTGCTCACTGGAGAGTAGGCTGTGCAGTGCATGACACAATGCTTGGCGCTACTTAGTAAGTGGAAAGTATAGTGAAAATTCTCACAGTTTTCTGTCAATGGTGTTTGCCTTGTATTATGTAAACATGATTTCCTACCTTCTGATGGTAAAAATTTACACGGATTCAAACACAAAGAAAAGGTAAAGGATGAGGGAGGGAGAGGAAGACACTTGATAAGAAGCAGATGCATAGCTATGGTTAGCTCCAAGGTGAGTTTTCTGCTTTCAGCTTACAATTACAGTTATCCAAAGCCTCCACGGAAAGATTCCTGTCTTTCATCATGCAGAAAAGAGCTTCAGATGCAGTTCCTGGTACTGTTTATCTGACCTTCAAGAATGAGGAGGAAGGAAGAAGCAGCATTTAGAGCAGTGCCCAGCGAAATGATTCATGCTTCATTCAGCTACCCTGACATGCCTTTCAAACCCTTGGCTGCATTTTGCTTATGTAAAAAAGAGCTACAACTTAGGTGGAAAGAAGCAGTGTGGTTGACATTTTGACATTCGTACTTTTAAAACCCTCCTTGGCTAAGATCAGTAGGGAATCTGAAAGAGCAGTATAATTCAGTGCAAAAGTAACTAGATTTTGTTCTTTGAAATCCACATAATGTATATATTTCTGATTGTACTGTGGAAGAAAAGGCTTACTTGACTGTTTCTCAGTTTCTAAATTCAGCTGCAGCCTTGTGCCAACTTTTTGCAATACTGTTGTTCTCTCTCATTTCTCTGGGTCCCCTGTGGAGAGCCATGCTTCTGAAGTCCATATTGCAGCCATCGGAATTCTGCTGAAGGAGGGCAAATTGCAGGGCGCTTTCTGTTCAGCCCTTCATTGGGTGAAAAGAAAGGATATATTGGTTCTCTCATACTTCTTGGCTTGTGAAAGTCGCTCCTAATGCAAAAGTATAACCCAGTCCTCCTGTTTTCAGCTGCCGAAGACTGCTTTGCTCCATAAATGTACTGTTCCCACTATTCACAACTTAAATCACTAATTAACTCTCTCCCCTGTTCCCAAAGGAAAAAATAAATTTATCGATCTCAATTTCTTAACCTCATAAATTTTACTAACAAAGGGGAAGAGCAAGGCATGGCTGGAGCACGCCAGGGAGAAGAGCATTTTTCTGTACCTCTGAGTTGCCGCCTTGCCAGGAGGAAGAAGGTGTTGTAAGACTCTCCTATATTTCCATGCCTTGTGCTCACCTAGGATATTTCTGTTTAAGCAAAGATTGCCTCCTCAGACTTTGAATCTAAGATGCTCACTGAAATTGAAAGCTGCAGCCTGGAGTCTGTAGCTGGACAGCAAACTCATTACTTGCAAAGCTTCACACCCCTTCATAGTGTGTTTTTGGTGGTAAAGTGTATACGTTGTTGGTCATGGCCATAGTTAAACAAGACCCTGAAGGAGTCTAGCTTCTAAGGCAAGAGCTTCTGAACTCGACACCAGCTTTAATTCATTTCATTGCCAGAAAAGTATCCTTTGTTTCCTGCCGGTGCATTTGCCAAGGTAGGTTTCTTCTGATGCATTTGCCAGGAGACGGTTCCCAGTGGGCTTGATAGACAAACAGTAGTGCAGTTAGCCTAGCTCAAAAAGCCTTCTCAGGGCACTGTGTACCGAGAGAGCAGGAGTTCATGGTTGCCATTCTCTTGCCTCTATCTGTTAAATCGAGTGCCAGAAATTTCAGCTTGCAAACCTGCCCTTCTGGATCCTCTTGGCCAGTCAGCATGAGCTTAGTCTCCACCTCTGGCTGTTCCCTATGAGGTTCCTCCAAATCTCCAAGCTTGGTAAGGGCCTGCCGTGGTGTTTGCAAATTATTCCTGTTTGATGCACTCTCCAATTTTTCCAGACCATTAGAAAATAGACTTAAGAAAAACAAAACATGTTTCACATCCTTTAACCTGCTTTCTGTCTTACTCGCTTTATGATCTACAGCAGTTCGTTACCTTGGGCTCCCATGGTTCAGGGCCTTTGAATGTTGAGTGTTCATCTCCATGTTCTTATATATCTTTTAAAGGAAATGTACCTTCAAGCGTTTATTTCTACAACAGGTGCACACAGACACTGAGCTTAGCATGACTAGATTATAGGTGATTTTTTTCTCCTCTGCTTTTAAAGACACTTTAAACACCGTACCTGAAGCGTAAACATGAAATGCAGCAAAAGTCTGCAAATACTCTTCTTTTGAGTTTTAGTCCCACTCCAGGTGCCTGAAACAGTGATTTTTCTGGCAATCTGGTGCTTTTTTCAAATTTGTGTCTCTTAAAAGCAAAACAAAACAAAAAAACTGCTTGAGAATGCTGAACAGCTTTTCAGTTAGACTTTCTACTAAGGTCCCTGTAATTGACAACACCAGGGAGGTGCTGCTGGATGAAGCCTCTTGGCAGGTTCTCTTTTTTTCTTTTCTTTTTTTTTTCATTAGCCATCTATCACTAATCTGCACTCTGGAGTTACCTTACTCCAGCTGTTAAGCACTAAGGATAAACAAGAAACCTATGAAACAAAACCCACTATACAGCCTACAAAGCTTCTGCACTTCCAAGAACAGCTCCTCTTTCCTTGTTTCTGTTCTTTCTGCTTCTGCCATCTTCTGTGTGTCTTAGTACGTACTTCTGGGCTCTCAGACCAGAGACCTTGGCTATTTTTTCTTGTGGTAAATGCCAAGGACATCTTTCACTCTGAATAACATAATGAGGAAAGGATAGCTTGGTAGTTGATAATAGTGGCCCAGGGCAAAAGCCTCAACTTTATTGCTGAGAATTTAAGAGGAAAAGCGACTTTAGGAATTACTTGATGATTTACAATTTGGGAAGCAGCAGTGGCTTATACTGTATAATCAAGAATAAGCAGTATTCTTGATTGCAGCTTTGTAGGCTTCATCATGGGTCATATGTTTAAACAGAAAGCATGAGCTGGGTTACGGTTTCAGAGTACAACAACGTCTTGCTGGCTGAACACGCAGTGGAGGGCACCGGTCACCCCCGGGTACCCACTGTGCTGATGCTCAGGGTACACATACCTTAGCCTGGATCTACAGGGCGGGGAGCTCTGCAAGCCACTTCCAGGTGATTTGTGACTCATGTGAGGATGAGAAGCCACAGGTTGGAGAAAGAGAGAAACACAAGGTAAAACCTGTTCATGTCAGGCTGCAAGAGGAGCGTTCATGTAGAAAGTCCCTGTGCATTGCCCTGGCTCTGCACGGCTCTGCCAAACTGTAGCTTTATTTTATGTCGCCCCTCAGGCCAATTAAAAGTCTAACGTTAGTCAGTTCTTCTCTTGGTCATTCTCAAGTTTCATTCTCAAAGGCAGCATTAGTCAGTAGTTTCTCAATTTTGTGTTTATTTTTGAGAGAAGTTTTGTAAAGATTCCTCCAGTAATGTTTAGTCTGTTTGCAAAATCTTATATCAACATGCTTTTGAATTTGCCGTGTCATGTAGGGAGACATAACACACGGAGAGTTTCTTTAACTGTGAAAAGCAATATGGCTCTTGGCAGCTTTGCCTCCTCTTTTGTCTATTTTTAAGCTGGAAAGCGGATTTGTTTTGTTAAAGCCAAGAGACAGTTAGAGTTATTTAAGGCCTGAGTAGGAGCTGCCGACTGTTGTTCCCTCTCTGTAGCATTCCCATGACTGCTGGAGCATGAGCACTTTGGAAAAAATGGGTAATTAGTGCTTCCTTATTAAGGTTACTAATGATTCTGACCCTTGTTATATTAAAGAAAATCCTGAATATTAACCTTATGACCCAAAGGGATTTCCTCTCAGAAGTCATCTGTTAATTTTTTTTTTAGCTCCTAAAAATATACATTTGTATCCTTGCTATAGTTATCCATTTCCATTTAGCACATTTTAAAAATTCAACTAACAGAGGAAAACACAGCCACAAAAGTAGTGTATTTCAGAATTAACGTGAATGAAGAATATTTGGAGTTGATAATTGCAATTTTGATGTAACAAAGTAGCTTAGAGTAAGATAGAAATATTTCCTTCAATTTTCAACAAGATTAGAGTAATCCAGGTCACAAAGTCCCTTTCACAATGTATAGTCTGTGATGAAGTATTGTCAGAAAACTGCAAGTACTTGCAAAAAAAGTGTGAGATATCTTGTGTCTCCCTGAGCTTGTGTTTTTAATAATGATTACTAATTCACTGCTGTGTTAAATGCAGTAGGTCAGGTTAGATGAATTTTTATTCAGAATAGTTTTGGCCTACAATCAATGTGTTGGCTTTGTATCCTCTGCCCTGTGTATATTTTTTTTGCCTTGTCTTTCCTTCCAATTTTTTCCTATTCTTTGCTCTTTCCTATCTTTTTGCAAGAAGATAAGTGACTAATGACCTCTTTGTCCCCAGGTCCTAATGCCATGGTGTGGAGCTATATTCACAAATCCCCAGACTTAGACATATTCTTTCTGTGTGTTTTCTTTCTGGAATGAGAGTATAATAACATAGCTTGGTTAGCTTTTGCTGGTTTTAACAGCAGGCAGAAGAAAGCTTTTCTTAATATTTTTGTGTTAACAGTCCATTCTTAATAGCCTTGTGCTCTCTACAAGACTAAAAATAGAAGTCAGAGTAAGCATCCTTCTGGATTGTATTTGTAGAACTGAACAAATGGTTGATATTACCAGTTGGTAACATATGACACCAACACTAAAGTGCTGGCATATATTAGCTATAGCCCCGTTTTTTGAGTGATCACTCTGTTATGCTTTCATTGAGTATTCACATACTCTTTTCTGTTAAAATCTCTTACCACCTTTGATTCAATGCCAGATTTTTTTTTTCGCCTTTTCCTTGCTTACTCATTTTTAAAATCTTAGTACGATAGTAAGACTGGAATATTGCTGAGGCCTGAAGGTACTGTCACCCTTTCAACAGCATCAAAGCACCAAAATTACCTGAAGGCTCAGCCCAAGTCTTCCCGCTGGCTGGTTTGGCCAGTCCTGCTGCCATTTGCAATTCAAGTACAAGTTCAGCAAAAGGGAACATTTACTTTAAGCCTTATTGCCAGGAGGGTACAGAGACAAAAACCCAGATTTTACAGACAAACTAAACATAGCCAAATCCCTTTTCAAATTGTTTAGAATATTTGAGGAATACCTCTTACCACTTGCCTTTCCTTTTGGCTGTTGTATGGTTTTGTACACCCTGAAAGTGTCACCTGTTTCATCCAGGTTTCGTTTATGCACATGTAGCAAATTAAGGATGGAGTTTACTGGATACTAAAATCTGCTCATTTGCAGTTGCAGTTCACATTAAAAAGAGGATTGATGCACCCAAATACCAGTGTTTCATAGCAACAGTGAAGCTGTGAGTTCATGAGGTTTCATAAGGCACATGGTCTCAGCATTTGGTGTGAAGTGTGGTCTTCACCGAGGGGAGATGTGTCCAGTCAAGTGGGCTGGACACTGCAGGATCTAACCACTAAGTGAGCACTAGCTCAGCAATATCAGTGCTGTTTATTTGCGCGTTCTTTTCTAAATGTGACTGAAAACCCAAAACCTGACTATTTGTGTTTTAAGAAGGCAGTGCCACACAAGAGGTTGTATACCTGGCCGTATTCCTGTCTGCTTAATTATAACCTGTTTCAACAGAACCTTCTCACAGCTTTGACTGTTAGTTTTGACCATTTCATGCAATAAAATGTTGTATGCAATGTGGCAGTCCAGAACTGACTTCATTTGGGGCAAATGAATTGAATCAGGTATGTATGTGCATGCTATAATGTAGCTTGTAACTCAGCTGAAGTATGGACTCATAAAATAACCAGTGGAAAATACCAATTTTGGGCTAGTTATTACGGATTTTATTAGTTTCCAAGAGGTGGCAAACTAATATGGCACATGGATATTCATTTTCAGTTTCTTAGACATTGGCTTTTTTTCTGGCTCTATGACTGTGGATCTTTTATTTAGATTGTGAGGCTGATGTTCATACATCTGCAAACTTTAGCCGAGTGAGCAAGCTAGCCAAACTGTGCTACATCAAACCTCCAAACAAGGTGTTTTGGCACGTGGAGATAGTTTGCTACCAGGGTCAGGTTAGAATCCTTTCCGCAGGACTGAGCTGCACATCTCCATATGATTCCCCTGTAATCCCTTGGATAAGAACGTGCATTTATTGTGGAGCCCCAAAGAGCTTAGTCAGAGCTGAAGGTTTCCAGCCTGCTAGATGCTGTGCGGATCTACAATCACTCTTTTGGTCTCTCAGCATCACCCCATCCTTCCCCTTAATTTTCCTTCAGGTTTTATTAAGTCATAACTTGCTTTGATTCCAAATGGAGTTTGCATACGTCAGGGCAGCTGGATGAGATGGGATGAGGTGGGATAGCAAGCTAAATACACAGAACAGATACGAGCACAGACTTCATAGGGACCCTCTTTTTGCATCTCTTCCAGTTTATATCCAGATGTTTTCATGTGGAGGCACTGTCCAGTTTTCCCCTTCCTAGAGCAATTTCTAATGATATATCCAACCTTATTGCCATGGTTTTTCATGCTAATGCAGGGATGGAGCTCTAGCTCTTGAATCTTAGCACAGTGGTGCCACTGTTTCTGCTGAGAGCTTTCTCTTGCAACATGCACTAAAAGGTCATAGGTTAAAATAAATTTAAAATATGTTCAAGGGAAAATTCACCACACGTACTTGACTGTCAGGGTTTGGGAATTTTTCTTCCCTTTTTCTTACTGCTGAGGCATATTAGAGATTTTTATGGTTTTGAGTGTGATCCAGCATTGATACTGTAGCTCTGGAGGAGTGCCAGCAGGGAGGCTTACAGAATATCAAGTTTTATACCATCTTATGTAATGTTTATGCGGGTGGGATATGACATATTGAAATTCAATTTATTGAAATTATATTCATACTGCCCTGCTGCCAGCGGGGCTGCAATAGCTATGTTTTGTGGCATTCCTGCTTGCACAGACATAGACACTTGGGGATGATAGGTTTGCATTAATGTTTTTGTCTTCTCCTGCACCTATTTTCACTGGTGAACTGGTGCTGTTACGCTAAATGTCTACATTGTGGAGCCATAGGCATGTAAATAAATAAGGGAAAGGGTCTGAGTTCTTAAAAATAACTAAAATTTATTCAGGTTTGCATTGCTGGTTTGGGAACCTTCCTTTAGACAGGGTTTAGTTTCTTTTCAGAAAAGGCAGTATCTATTTCTCTCATTAATCCTTTCATTGCAAAACTCATGTTACAACAATGCACAGAAAACCGCTCTACATGAGTTATGTCTTTTTGATTTTATCAGTCTAATTCAATCAGTGTGGATACATTTACGTCTGTATAAAGCTACCCTGTACAATACAGATTTTTCCTGTCTAAGAGACAGAAAAAAAGACATGTTTACTCTGAGGTCACTCTGTTGACATGTGAGAGGTTGGTGGTACCAATACCACCATGTCAGGGGAAGGATGTGTGAGAAGAGCCGCTCTCCTAGCCAAAGTACTACTTGCAGTAAGAAAAATAAAAAATCTGTGTCAAGCCCAAACTACAAGTGAATATAAATGTAGTTTTTTTAAAGTGTATTTGCTACTTGAAGCTGTTTCAACTCAAAGAAAAAATCATTTATATATTTGAGAAGTCTTTACTGTAGAAGCTGCCATTTCTGACAAAAAAAAAAAAGTCCCACTTTTTCGGCTGGTCATTTACTCACCTTATCTCATGCATCTTAACAGCCTCCTGAACAACAGCTAGAAGTTTGATATGTGTTGCTGGTGGGGATGCTGAGCCTTATTCATTACAGTAACCTACCATGGAGCATCCAGTTCATAGTTATGGTCAGAGGACTGCAGAGTAGGTCCCCTTTCGGACTGATTCTTGCTTAGCCATAAAGCAAGTGGTAGTAAACTGTTCTTTTTGTTCACTGTGGACAGAACAAGAACAAATGGGTCTAAATGACAAAAAAAAAATTAGGCTAGACAGCAGAGAAGCCTTTCTTGCTGGCAGGGGTAGTTGAGCACTAGATGGGTGTGGTACACCCATCATTAAGGATTTTTAAGGCAGGTCAGACAAACAGTATTCAAGAATAGCTTGAGAAGTCTAAATCCTGCCCTGGGCAAGGAGAGAAAAATGAGTAATCTGTTCTCCTCCAGCCCCATTTCCTCTGATTTTTTATAACAATTTTGATGCCACTTAATGTTTATTATAACTACCTGTGCTGTCCCTGTGTATTTTACTGATATGTTCCTATACATGATTCATTTTGCTCTTGCAGAATATGCAGCTAGGAAATCATGATAACAGAATTTGTTAATGGATAAAGGAAAAATATGCCCCTACTTAAGAGAGCATTCAAATTCTGAAGGGCGGTTCTGACATCTTCTTTTACTTTTGTTTTTCTGCATACAGGATTCTCAGGTGTTTGTGACATATCTGTTTTCAACATCGTAACATGTTTGGGAAGTGCTGGAAAAATATTCCAGCTTTTTTTTTTTTGCTTTAAAATTTAAAAAATCCATTACAGGATTCAGCTTTTCAGTTAACAGGACTATACAGTAAAAAAAAATATTTAGACAATATTGCAGTTGAAATAGACTGAAGAATTCTTACACGTACTTTAGTTGTGCTTCAGAAATTTGGTAATTTAAGAAGCCTACCCTATCTGTTGTTCTTAAGCTCATCACAGTATCTAAAATCAATTTAGCAAGAAGATACTTAGCCAGTGCTTTGAAGCATCCATACATAAATATTGCCATGTCATTCTGTTGGTTGGGATTATGTTACCTGCTGAATGATTGCTACTCATTTTTTGCCAGTGTAATCAATAAAAGTGACACTGAGAAATCTGATCTTCCATCTCTGCAGGCCAGCTTTGGGTGGTCTCCTTACATCATCTTTTCGGCAGCACCAGGAGTCCTTGGCAGCAGAAAGAGAAAGACGACGTCAGGAGAGAGAAGAAAGGTTGCAAAGGATAGAACGTGAAGAAAGAAACAAATTCAAGTAGGAACCAAATTTGCTTTCAGTCTGTTGCTTTAATGTGTGATGGATTTGTAAATCATTGAGACATTCAATTGCAAAGTAACTGAATTGATGAGTAGTTAGCGTGTCTCTTTATATACCTTTCTTGATCTAAGTATCTTAAGAATTGGTATATTAAATGTATCATGATGACTTCTGGCATTTAATAAACAAGCGATTTTTTTAAAGACAGCTATGTATTTGCCAGTTATACTGACTGGATATCTGCAGAGGCCAGGTTTTATAAGCTAATATACTCCTCAAAGTATAATCTCAGTGAGGCATAGGGTTTGGAGATTAAACAGCGGGAGGAAGGTATCAAGAAGGGAGGAAGGGACAGCACTGAGACATCTTTTTGCTTTTAGTTTCTGCAAAGTAAAAATGTTTTGCTGTCTTGAGATATATGGTAGTGTTTTTAAACTACTTTTTCCTGCTTTTCTGAACACGTGTCTCTTCCTCCTGGAAACAGCAACTGACAGAAAGTAATTATCAAAATTATTTCTCAAACCGTGGCCAGACAAAGGCCCCAGCTGAATACAGGACTCTCCATTTTTTCATCTGAGAACATGTTGTGTGCTGTGGTATCCCAGGGTGTGCGGCCTGAGAATAGTAAGAGACAAGCCCTCTCCTCCTGTTAAATGCTTGCCTGGAAATCCCAATCCAGGCATTAGCAAATACTGCAGTGGGCTTAGGGTAGATAAGGAGCCTATACCTGAAATGATTTGCCTACTATCTGAAGAGTGTACACTAAGAAACCAATTTATTTCCTCATAAACAGGAGTGAAAAGTAAACATATTTTTAGTAGTTAGAAGACATAATGTAGTAATCTAAAGAATGGTAGGATAAATGTTTTGTAGCCTTAGAGTTGGTATTTATGGAAAAGATGGCACTGGGTTTCATGTGAGCTTGTTTATTAGTATGCAGGATTGTTTTCACTGTAATCATCTCTTCAGTAAGAAGTGGAAATGGTCTGTGTCATAGTGAATTTGGAAAGAGGAGTAACTTACCAGTGGGTGGGTGGTTGGTTGGTTGGTTGAAGAAGATAGTCTCCTGGCTCCAGAAGATAGCTAGTTTAGAAGAAAATGAGAGGCGGAGAGAAGGTGAAAGAGCACCATAATAGGATCTTTGGCAGCCAACAGCTGCCCAAGTTCTTCTGAACAGAAACAATCAGGTCTCAGTCTTCAAGCCTCTTCCAAAAAGTGTCCCTCTAAGTGGTATCATCAGGCTGCAGCAGACTGCCGTGTACAGCCAACATGATCTTTCAGAAAGGAAACTCCCAGACCAAAAAAGCCACCGGGACATTTGGCAGCTTGACCTGTTTGAATAACAGATCTGCACAGAGGTTGGCTACAGTAGTTGTTCTGTCACTAAAAGAACTTCCTTAAAGTCAGAAAAACTATTCTTTTTTAAATATACGTCTTCCTCCCATTGCTCTAGATTCAGAAACTGGCTAACTAAACATCATTGTTGTGTGGCATATTTAAGATGACAATTTTTCAATGCCCAGTGTTTTCATCTTCTAGATTTGAGTTCCCTGGTCACCAAAAGTTATAACTTGTGTTTATATAGAGGGTCTCCAAAGCCACCAAACTTTGCAGACAGACAACATCCCACAGTTGATTAAACAGTCTGGCAGGAGAAGGACAAAGCCAGAGCAGTCATGGACAGTTTCGTAAGAGTTCTTGGGATTACATTATTGTATCATCAGTCTGGCTAGAAACCCAGTCTCTGAAGATGTATTTTTGATTAAAAATAGCACTTGCAATTCACAGCCTTTAAACTCGTGAGCAGTACTGGATTTACCATCATGACTCATTTGTTATCTCATTCTTTCCAACTCTGCCTCGAGAACATTGCACTAGGTTCTGGCACCATTATTGACAAATTGAGGATAATTTAAAGGAGAGCATCACCAGTTGTGAAAGAGCTTGGTTTTAGGAGAGGTGTTAAAAAGCTTCATAAGCTATTGCTTGCAAAAGGAATGCTTTACATAATGAACATTTTTCTCAGTAGAAGGACTATTGTACAATATGTCCTAAAATACAAGGGTTATTCTTCAGCAGTAGGGAAGGGTGAAAGTTGTCAGAGGGGAAAGAGTAATGTTAAATTTGCCTGCTGAAAAAATCCTAGATTGTATTTGTTTTTCCCTTGGAGTTATTCCCACAGCTATTGTAATTCCAAAGAATACTCTGAAAATATGATAAAAGTATAACTGGTTCAGGGATTCAAAGGACGTGGAGATAGCCTGAAACAGTAATGCGTGTGTTCCCTATTAATGGGCTTTTGAAGAGCACTTGCAAGCAGATGTTTGATAGCTATTGGTGTAGTAGATGATAAGTAATTCATTTGATGACACAATATAAAGAGAAAAAATAGTGGTTTATTCGTAAATGGAATAGTTCTGAAAATCTTTCTGGTACTCACAGGTTACGCTGTGAAAGAATCTAACAGATAAGGTGAAAGTCTCATCAGTTTTCTTCACCAGATTCAAGAAAATATTAAAAATATATTGTAAGGAGCTATCTTGCTGTGATATTGAGGTAGGCTGGATGTTCACTGGGTTCTGCTGTGCTCCGAGTTAAATTTGCATCCACATTTGTGGATGTAACAGGCCTGCCTGAAATCACAGTGCTCAGGCATCCAGCAAAGTTGACTTGGCAAAAGCTACGTATCTGAGTTACTGTGAGAGGGGCAGCTGAGACAGAGGGAGGTTTGTACCTAAAACTCAGGGTGAAAAATAAAGAAGTGAAAGGTTGTTACCTGTCCGATGATCCTGCACGTGCCTTGTAAGAACTGTCCTGCTTGGTAATACCAGTCTGCTGCCCCGTTTCCAATCATGGCGACTAAAACACACTGAGGAAAGGTATATTAGAAAGAGGGCCAATACCGTATGCACCCTGCCTTGGTCTAGCCTGACAGGTGCCACAGTCACTGTTTCAGGGCATCCTAGATGGATCAGATGAGGAATGGTTTAATAGCCTCTAATGTGCCTGCTCATTATGGATGGGTCTGGTTCATTGCGTCTAATTTCAGATACCAGGTTTCAAAATGTGCTTCATATTCTTCACATTTTGGTTTTTTTTATAATTACTTGTAATGACCTTCCAAACTACTTATTTGATGTACACATACCTGCGGTGTATGCATGGATAAGTGTACACATGTACCTTTCAGCCTTTTTTACAAAAGCAAACTAATAATTTTTGTTGACAACAGCCTTCATTGTTTCTGAACAGCTTGTTTGTGCTGCTCTTGGTTTCTCCTACTGTACTTATACTTGTGTTACCTTATTCTTCTGGTTTCCTCTGCAATTTACTGCAATTCTCTTTTTAGCCGTGATTATTTAGACAAAAGAGAAGAACTAAGACAAGCAAGAGAAGAGAGGTTTGTATATAATGCATCCATCCTTCCCTTTGGTTGTTTGCACTTCCTATATTCTTTACTGTGGAGCTGTCGTGTTATTTACATTTTTAACTCTGCATGCACAGAACACTTTTATTCCAAAAGACTTCTATAAGACAGGGGTTGTTTCATTAAAGAGGAGAATGAAGTCCAGCTGTAAGCACAGCAATAAATGAGGAGCAGTGGGACTGGAATGCATAAGAATGATTGATGATCTATCTTTTATCTATTTGTGTGAGAAATAAGCTTACTCCATTTGCCTCAGAATTTTGCCCAAACTTAGTGTAGTTATAAATTGAATAAGCCTGTGTTTCTCACCCAGTGGGTCGCAAGCTTTCCGGAGGGTCAGAAAAGGCAACTGAGGATAAAGGAAATTGGGGTCACAGGCATTGCAAAACTGCAGTCACAGGCTGATGGAAACAGTTCTGACCCACTCCCAGAGTATTTTTGTCTTTCAGGGCCGAGTTTTCTGTGCTGGTCTCTCTAAACATCATCGAGTAAATTACAAAGCTTAGCAGTGTTTATCATTGGAGCATTGTTTTAATTTTATTTAAATAGCGTATTTAAAGGTACTGAGCTTTTTTTTTTTTTTGTCCTTTCTTTAATTCAATTAAATAGTTTAGAAACTCTGGGCTAAGCTGGGACCTATGTGCTTATGAAAGCATGGTTTTCAAGGAATACTCGGCTAGAGAGCTTTGCCTTTCAGTAGCTTCATCTCTACCTCCACTAGTAATTACACGCTGGAGGGAGCTCTTGTTTTTACCTGGAAAATATGCACACTACTGAAGAAATAGTAGGTGAAAAATCATCCAGATTGCTTCAGTTCTACTTTTGTGGTCCTCTAGAGGTTACTTTCTGGAGGTAGTTTTGGATTGTCAAGAATTGGAATTAATTATCGAAGTATGAGAGCAGCCGTCTCAGAAATCGTTGTGTTGCTGTGTTTTGGTTTGGGTTTTTTTTTTCACAAAGCCATCATACAGGAGGCAATTTGTTTCTGCAAACTAAAGTCTCATCTATTGTGGCTGAAGTAGCTAATATTAAAAAATTATTTTGACATCTCTAAGAGTAAGAAAAGGTGGATGGGCTTTCCTTTGTCCTTCCAGCCAAAACAATTACAAATACTTTAAAGCATTTCTGAAATGAAACGCCTCTGAACACATAAGCATCATACAATGATCTTGGCTGAGTAAAACCTTTTACAGCCAGCGTGCTCGTCAGCAAGATTTGAAACAAATTAAAAGCGAGCTCTCCAGCACTTTCAAGTTGTAAGGGAATATGCCAAATAAACTGGAGTATTTTGGGGGGAGTGTTCACCAGCAGGGCATCACTGCTGTGCAATGTGAGACAGTTTCACTGGTCATTAGGAATGTGTCTTTATCCTTAGGGCTTTTTTGAACTGAAATGTTAAACTATCAGTTCATCCTCATAAAGAGGAAAGACACGTTTCCTTTGACAGCACATAAATATTGGAGGCAACTTCTGCAAGTGAAGTCTTGCACCAGTAGTCCATTACATTGGCCTTCTGTAACTTTTTTTAATTAACGCCTTTGCACAAATGAAGTTTAATTTCGTATAGCAAATTGCTTGTTGACTTTTTTTAAGAGAATGCATGGACTGTAAGAAAATGCTGTAGCCAAGGTGCTAAAATCCTAGTTAAGATCTGGATTGTACGTTTCTTCCGTATCAGTTTGGAAAAGTAGAAGGAGATAGGAAAGAAGCACATAGGAAAGTCTCTATTAAAAGCACTAGTTTGTCTAAATTCTGTCCAATCTTTGGAGCATTCTGTGTACTATCACATTACCATAGAGTTCCAGAGTACAGGCACCCACTTTTCCAGTGGCTCTGGGGTGGCCTCAGTATAGGTATGAAAGATTCCTGCAGTTTCAAGGGACCTGAGTGTAACTCAGCACCATTCATTTCACGTGTTCATGCTGTTCAATGATTTGAGGCCTTTTTTACTTTGCTTGGTTGGATGTTTTCCAGTGGTAATTTCAAAATAAACCCAAGAAAGGTGAGCTCCCAATCCCTCTCTTGTGTGATTTACAGCTCAAATGCTCTTAACCCCGTGACTTTGTTGGTACATGAACATTTTAAGTCACCCTCAGGGCATTGCTCATAGACCTAGAGAACTCGCAATGATATTTTCATCTACTTGAAAATGATAAGTGGAATGTCATGTTCATGAAGTATACCAAATGGATAGCTGACAGACTTCTGGCTCTTTGTCTATAGAGGAGAGTCAGCATAGGCGTGATGATGTCTGCAGGTTTCCGTGATCTAAAGGAACATGGCAGTATATACAGAGGCAATGTGTCAATCCTGTAGTGACGGAACTAATTGCAGCAGAGGGATGGTAGCTCATCCTTTCAACTTCTTCAGATGCTGGTCTTCATGAGACCTTGTATATTTGATGCTGGCTTTCATCATTTTCATTCAGAAACAAAAAATGACCTAAATAAATGTCGTGTATCAAGTGTGAAGTGTCGATAACTGATTATTGAATGATTTTTGTTTCTCGGTTAAATTGCTCTATCTGCTTATTAGGCTTCCCATTTGGTAACTGGTTATGCTGATGTGCTGCTATGAGAGTTGCTTTTTTCTTTCAGTATAATGAACAGTTACATTTTGAGAAGGCACATCTTGATGATAGTCCTCTTCTTTGCTGGTTGGCTGTGCAGCACACAGCTACAGAAGCTAAAATGTTAAAGCAGATGAAAAAGAGCTGAGGACAATAAAACATTGTAGCTCCCCCCCCTTATAGAAGCATCCATCCAGATCTTTGTTGTAGTCTGTTGGCAAACTGCAAAACCCTCCTCGGCGGCAGCCAGCTGGGCTGTACCTGTTTGAGCTCAGTGATCAACAAGAATGGTTCTTTATGAGTCTGAAATCCCATGTGCTCTACTTGTGAGGAGGCGGAGGGCGCAATACGTAAGTGACCAACGTCAAAAGAAAGACTGGCTTCATGAACTGTAACAAAACTTTATGCTAATGCCAGCGAAAGGCTTTCTCCTCTATTGAAAAGGCAAAAATCATTCTCAAGAATTGGCTTCATGTTAGAACTGTAAACAGTTCCTATTTTATAACCATACAAGTATGTGGCTTGTTGTATTTTCATCCAGAGTCTGTAGGGGTTCTTTTTCTTGCAGAATTTGTTCAAAGCCTGTGCAGACCTCTGGAGGAATAAAAGAAAATGAGTTTGTTCTTCATTACTGCTACTTGCAATAAAGCAAATTGCCTCTGAAAACACAAGGACTGCTCTTCAAAGACACATTTCTATGCTCTATATGGATGTTTGCAAATGTGCATGTGTGTGTGTGGCTACCATATCTACTAAGCATGTTTGTTACCACATATGGCTGACTTCTTTACCGTGCCTGCTTTTATTGCACCCTTGTACACTGACTTGGGCTGTCAGTGAGGGAGAAGAGGGGAGGAGAGGTGTTCCCTGTTATGAAGTGTTTACAACCATGGGTTGTAAGAGGATGACCACAGTGTTTTGGGGACGTAAGCAGTAGGCTTGATTAACCTGTTTAACAGTTCACTTGTGGGTAAGACAAACAGTCTAAAGCCCGATCCAGCTGTATTCATGAATTTATTCCTTAGCAAATAATGGTGGATAAAATTAGCAGACATCTGGAAGAGGCACATATTTCAAAGTTATTTTGGTGGAAATGTATAAAGCACACTATGAAGAATATGATTGGTAGCTGGTCTTAATAAACAGTTAGTGAGTTCTGCCTGCCTAAAATGCAAAACAGATGTATCTTTGTTCTTTTAAAGTGACTTTGATGAATAAACTACATGTGACGTCAGGTCCAAGCTATTGGATGTCTGAGTCCGGCAGAGAAATTTTTTAGAATAAAAAAAAGAAAACTTTCCATTGTAGACTCTGGAGAGAACAAAGTGAATTCCAGTGCATTGCTCTCAGAGCAAATAGAAGCAGGTTCAGAGACTTTAGATAGTCAATGCAAACATTTATTATTGGTACCATTTTCAGGGAGATCTGTTTTTGTCTGCTGCACTGAACCCTTTTCCTCTCCTTGCAGCAAGTCTCAGACTTTGGCTATTTGCATCAGTATTAAGGGGCTCTGGCTTTGGAGGGGTTTTTTTGTTTGTTTTTTTTTTTCCCCTCCCGTTTTAGTTTTGGGAGAGGGAGGGCTGGAAGGAGGAGGAGGAGGTGAAGGAGGAGGGTGAAAAGGAGGACAGACAAATGCTTCCAAAAGGAGAAGGACTATGCAGACACAATACTGTATCTAAGGACTCTCTAACTCCGCTGTTTTTTGCTTTTGTTTTGTCATGAGCAATTTAATGTTTTTCAGAGCAGTAGTCTTTGCTTTGGTGTGCATTTTTTGGCAGATTGACCAGGCAGGCAGTTTAGTGCTGTACCTCTCGTGTCAGGAAGTCAGCTCATTCTCTGCAGGTGTTTCATCCATAAACAAGCATCAGCCACAGACTTCTTTTTCTTTACGGAAACCCTCTGGAATTTAACTTTCAGATACAAATACTTGGAGAGGTTGGCAGCGGAGGAGTATGAGAAGGAGCTGAAGAGTCGGAGCGTAAGCCGAGGCAGAAGTGAGCTGTCATTGAACCTGAGATCTCCTTCAGCCCCATCCTCGCCTGTACCCCAGTGCATCAGCCCAGCATCCATAGATTCACAGGAAGAGCTGAAGACCCCTTCTACCCCTTGTGGGACCTCTCAGCCCTCAGAAGGTAAGTGAAAAGGAGGGCAGGGGAAAGAGCGGTAGTTTTATCACAGTTTCTCTCAGGCTAGCAGTGATTTTTGATGCATGAGTGCAAGAATATAACCTCTGAGGTGCCAAAGTAAAGGGTCGTCTTATATTGTTTCATGCTGTCTTCCTAAATTTCCTCTCTTTTTCCATAGATTTGGATGTCTTCTAGTCTATCCCAGCAAAGAACACACTGCTAGTTGTTGCTATGATTTATACGGTCATTGTCTGTTGCTATTAGAATGGAATAATTGGAAAATACAGCATACAGAGGGTCTTAATTTTAGCATCATGTTCCTTGTATATTAGAAGTTACTGAATACTAAACCAACAATATTCCTGCCAACAGATTTTGCTTATGTGGTTTCTCTGAAAGAAATGCAACAGATGAATGCCAAGATTATAATAACCTTCCAGCAGAGCACAGGCTGAATGGGACAAACAGAAAAGGTCTTGAATTGAAGGCAGGGAGGGTATGCTGGTTATTTTTAACACCAACAAAAACTCTTAAAATTGTAGCACAAGTAGTAAAGGACTTAAAAGAGGCCACAGACAATTAGTAAAAAGGAAAGTATAATTAGTGTTTGTGCGGTTGGTTTGCTGTCATATAATTTATTGGTGCACAGAGCAATATTTTTTGTGTGCACGTCATTCTGCCACTTGCATCATGTACCCCTCCTTCAGTCCTCAAAGAAACACCCACCATGCAGATTTATATTTGCACCACATGATTTTGCATTAACATTGCGAGCTAGAATGCATGTTGAGGGTGAATTATCACCATCATTCATTTTTATTTTATTTGATTTCCTGCTATGTGCTATTGGTGATTAATGCATTTGTAACTTGCACTGCTTGGTTTTATTGAGTGTTATGGCTGGTAGCACGATATAAAGCAAGGCAATTTAAGAAAAAAGTTACAAATACTGTATGTTGCATGTGTTTATCCTCACCATACTAAGTAGGTGAAGTTTATTTAATTTAGGTTTATCTATTTTCCTAGTTATATTCCCAGTTTCCTTGTGTGGCACCTTAAAAGTCTCAGCGGAATCATTTGAGCTTAAAAAACATGGATATTTTCCTGTAACACTGATATTCAGAAACATCCAGATACCCATTTTTTTTGAGTGCAATATTGCTTTTAGAGCAAATAAGCTGGATTTTTCCACCATTAGGATTTCAGAGCTGGATAGGGAGCAAGTATCTCTTTTACTATGATTATTTTAGCATATTTCTTCTGGAAGCATTCAAAAAAAATTGCAGCATGAAATGGAGCAGCACAGTCCATTTGGAGAATATATTTAGAGCAGGTGTACAGGGCAACTTCAGGCAGCCACAATATGGCAAAGCTATCACCACATGGGTAGACAGGACATCTCTACTAAAACTCCTGGCAATATCAGTAGGCATCAGAGGGCAGTACCTGGAAGCCTGGCAAATGGACTGCAAGGAGAGAACATACGGATGGGGCAAGGTAAACCTCCAGCCAAGGGCAGCTGCAGACAGATAGCCAGGACAGCACCAGAACAGGGGCCTCAAAGCTGCATACTTCTGTGAGAGCTGTGCATGAGGAACGACTGCTGTTTCAGGCCTACCAAAAGTATTGAAAAGGTCATATGAAGTAATGAGCGTGTGGACAGGGCAGGCTCTCTCATCTGGAGGTGGCCAGATTACTGGATATCAGCCAACAGCTGGCAAGCTTATTTATAGATTTTGTGCCACGGCCTCTAGACGATTATCTGAGTTCCTTATGCTCCATAATGAATTAAAATCTCAAGCTTTACTGTCCTTAGGAAATAGATAGAGAAATAATAGATAGAGAATAATAGATAAGAGAAACTGAGGCATTACCTTTCTTAAGCCAGTTGTAGGAAAGCTGAAGTAGGGCCACAGACAGAACCCAGATTACTTGCACCCCAAGCAGTTACTTTGAACATGGGGATCACCATCTTCCCAAGCCAAGGATAAAACTGCAGAAGGAAAACACTGCATCGGTTCTGTTCATAGGACCCTCCAAAGACTCTTCAAGAATGGTGTTACAGATGTGTGATATTCTTCTGAAGAATTCAGAACCCAAAAGTCAAACGGGAAGTTGTGTTCCTCTACTAGCAAAACAATAAGTGATTTTTGGAGTCAGTTTTATTTTATGCCATTTGTGCTGAAGTATACTTTGGCCATCCAGTATCTACTGGGCTTTAGAAGGAAATGGCTTTTTGTCTGTGGAACTTTGTCCCACGCTGTGAACGTCTCAGTATCTTTACCCAATATAAAAATCTGGACTGAGCTGAAGTGTTTTTCTCATATAAACAATTGGTTCCACTAAAGTAATCAAGTCTTGTAAGACTTACTCTTGTAAACTTAAGAGTATGGCATTCAGAGGAAATGAAGGCAGTACCATAACTGCAAAATGAACGTAGTATTTTTTTTCAAGCAGCTACTTCCTCTTTTGTAATTTCATTGGAGAATATTTTATGAAGTGCACATGTGCAGTAAAGGAGAGCACAATAACCAAGACATCTCTGAAGTCAATCCACAAAGGAATTGGAGATGAACCCTTCTCTGAGAGGAGCAGCTTTTCTAGCACTTGAGAAAGTAAGCAGGCCAACCCAAGTGCACATTGTGGACAGTAGGAAACCTTCTGAAACATATTAGTAGCTGAGCAAGGTTGAAATACTGCCTAAAGTATGACTAGTGAAAGCATCTCGGAGAAGATGGAGAAGCACCAGAGCCTGAGGTCGCAGTGAGGCCATTGCAGCCCCAGTTGCAGAGTCAAAGGACCACAGTACAGAAGGTCAGAGAAGGAACTGGGGTGGGGACAAAGAAAGATAATTTCTGACTTGATGAAGGAAAGAGCAGGTTCCCTACTGGTGATCACTCTGTGCTAGTTTTTACCATCACAGGAACGGGAAGGAAAGATTGGAGTGGGGGGTGGAGAAAGAGAGAGAGTTCCTGCTAAATTCACAGCAAGAGGAATCCCTGTGCTGGAGGAACTGAAGGGAGATAACAACCAAGACTTTAAGCAATGCCCAAACAATTGAACCAAGAGGACTTGGGTAGGTATAGCCGTTCTTCAGACTTACTGTATGCATCCTCAAGAGACACTTAGCATATGTATCTCCCAACTCCCAAGTAGAGAGCAGAGAAAATACCTGAAGATGTGGTTGCCTAACCTGTTACCCTGGCAGGGGATTAGATGTGAGCCCGAAGGGATGTTTGTTCTATCTGAGCACTATAGGACTGAGGAATTGAGGCCTTATCAGCAGGTGCTAAGGATATGACATCTTGTGTCTGCTTCAGTGTCCGTTTATAGTTGAATATCAAAAGAAAAGTCATTTCCATCCATGTCTCTGTATAGCATTACAAGTTCGTAGCCATGTTTTTCAGAAGGGCGCAGCTTGCTGTCCTGTCTAACGTCTCACTCCAAAGAGGGCTATCACCAATATCTGATCAGATCATAGCAGATCAGATTGCTAGGGCTTTACGTGGCCAAGTCTTGAAATGTCAGAAGATGCAGATTACACCATGTCCCAAAATGACAAAATCTTTACACATTCATTGAGAGACCCTGCTACTGTCTCTTTTTGTGATGATGTTACACAGCTCCTCTGGGAGGTTTCATTCTTCCAAGAAGTCTTCGCATTTTTTTCCAAAAACACATTTTTAGAGATTCAGTTCTGGCAGAAAAAGAAGTGGGCATATGACTCAAAAATTAGTCCTTAAAGCCACATTCAGTTTTCCTCCTCCTGATTAATCCAATTGCAAGTAAACCTTCTGCTCATTTAAAGACCACAACTCCCTCATTTGTTTTAATGGGGGGGAAGGGGCAGGAAAGCTAAGCCTTGAGAGAAGTGTGAAAAATAAAATATGCAAGTGAAAAGAGATTACCTCTACGACTGAATCTGGCAATCCCAGTTCAGATTTTAAGAACTGTGTATGTGTAAGAATTGGGATTTTTTAAAAAATTAAATATGTTGCTTTGTTTCCAGCTAGTGTTTGCTGACAGATTTGATTAGTGAACTGCTTTTAAGGGAAGCGTCTATGGTCTTATCTCAGTATTCTTAAGTTATTTTGGGTTATTGGTGGAATTGTTTGATATTATCCCTAAAGAGAGAGAGAGATTGTCAAAATGAGTGTCAACATATCCATGTTTTGTTCTAGAAGTGCTTAGATTTTGATACTCCTTGAACTCAAAAGAGCAACCTGTGTCAGTATATTGCTCTTTACTCTTTGTTATATATTAGATTTCGCTCAGATACTGCATCTTTCTGGTATGTGTGGAATATTTCTTGTTTCAAGAGTATCCCCTGACTTTATCCTTTTGAATCTTCGGTTTAGCTTCATGATGACAAAGGTGCCATATAGCATTAGCAGTCCTGTCCATGTTTAGTCAGCTGCTTTCTCCACATGAGCTGTTGGAGCTGACCTTTTTGGTTATTGCATGACAGCTTTTGTTTTAGAGAGAAACATCTAAAATTCATATGAAACTATGACAAATTGATTACATTTGTATATATGGACCATTGCAGCATGGCAAGTTCAGTGTCTTTCATGCTGCAGTACCATGTTAGTTCCAGGAACTCCTGAAGGATTCCTAACCTTGCATGTCAGTTGTATTCAAATCTTGACTTGACTTTAAAACGCTCTTGTGCTATACCTACACACTGACAGCTGCAGTCAGAAACACACCACTGGGATTCAGAGTGTCTACCAACTTCTTGCCAGCTCTCTATAATTTTGATTCTCTCATAGGCAGGGTACAGTCATAGGTAAGGTACATTTAGAGAGACAAGGCATGTGTAGAGCTGCTCGCGTATCTAATGTTAGACTTTTAGATGCTGTCTATGTAGAAGACTGAGAAAGGTAAGCTTCTAATTGTGAGTGTTTTAAAACATCTTAGAGGGATTTGAGTGAGCATGGGCTATATATTAAACATATTATGTGTACATTTCTTTTATATAAATGTATTATATATGCATGTCTGGTTATTTAACTAACTACACATTTAAAATCGATTGTGAAAGTGTAGAAGCTTAACTCCAGTTAAATCAGTAGAAAAAAAATCATTTGCAATTTTGTATGCTTAAATTATGTGAAATGAAGCGGAATAGTGTGGCATTGAAGATGCGTTACTGAAAGATAGTTTAAAAACATATGTGTTATTGTAAAGATAGGCACAGGCTTTGTTAGAAATCAGTATTCTTTGTGCGGGTGTCTCAGAAAATAGGATAGGCACGCAACATGAAACAGTCTTAGGAAAACATTGTGACCTTCATTATTTTGTCTTATACTTTCTCGGGATAAATCTATTTACCTGCTCCCTAGAGGACTGAAATGTTTGGGTTGCATTCCAGTGCGATACTTTTTTCCCTTCAAAGATTCATGTAGTTCTTGAAGAAAGTCTGATCATACATCATGCGATCCAAAGACCATGACAAGTCCAGAAGGCTCTTTTGCAATATTGTAACGAAAAGCAGTTAACAGAGGGAAAAAACAAGTATGACTTGGTCATTGTAGCTCAGCTACCCAGCATAAGATATAGTACAGAGGAAATCTGGGGAGTATGCAGAACTAACATGCATGCCCATTTTCATCACTCTTGCATGGCCATTTCAGTTTTTCAAAAAATTGTGAGCTGCTTGATGTGAATATATGTGGATGCTCTTCAGTTTCTTTGCAGCATGCAGAGAATATTTGCATGTGAAAATCTGCTGGTTTAGCTAAAAACCATAAAGATGAATGAATGAATTTCACTGTCAGTGATAAAGCAGGAAAGAAGAAACCAAGTGTACTATCAACAGTGTTTGCTGTGTGCCAGCTGATAAAAAAGCTCATCGTAAGCCATGTGCTCGCCAGTTGGAAACTAAACTTGTGCCATATGCCAAGCAGTTGGAAACTTCGTTCAGTTTTGATTTGGCTATTCTGAAGCAAATGTGCATGAAAAAACATATGGTTTTTGTCAGCCAAATGTGTGACAATGCCATTTCCAGACTGTGCCATTCAACTGTGTTAATAAAACTAATACTTGTATTTTTTTGTTGAAGTGTTTCTCATCAGGTAAAAAAAAGAATTCTTCCAGAACCCAAAGAAAATTCACCAAAAGCCACAATCTTACCTCCTTTTTGTTTTTTAAACGATCTTTTCCTTCCTGGCTCTGTCTAGGCACTGAGTTGTCAATGTCATGCTCAGGTGGGATGCCCATTTTCTGCGGATTCATTCAAATCCTTATGCGAGTCCAACACTCCAGCTATGGAAGCATGTGTAAAAACAGTGGGCTTGGCTCCAGACAGCAAGCGAGGGGGTTTGCCAGGCCACTCTCACATGCAATGCTGTCATCACACAACATTCATCAGTCTATTGCTCCTAATGTTCAGCATGCTTGTGGACTTGCTTTTTATTTTCTTTCCATAAGGCACTTGTACAACTTTCACATCACTGTCGTTTAGAGGAGTGAGCCTGAGACGATTCTGTCATTAAGTGAATCTCTTTCTCCCGTTGTTCTCTCCGCCAGTGAGTGCCAGTGAACCCGAACCAGAGACAGAGACAGAACCAGAACCAGACCCAGAGCAGGAGGCTGAGGCTGAGGCCGAGCAGGGAACGGAGACGCCCAAGGAAATAGAGGCTACAGAGGTGGGACCAGAGAGTGAGGTGGAGCAAGAACCAGAGAGAGAGCCAGAAGAAAGTGCAATACTCAGTGAAAAAGAGAGGCAGAATGAGGAAGTGAATGAAAAAGACAACTGCTCTGCATCCAGCATATCCTCAGCAAGCAGCACTTTAGAGAGGGAAGAGAGAGAGGACAAGTTAACCAGTGACAATGAAACTGGTAAAGTGAAGCTTTTTCAATAATGAAGAATTTCTGGTGGAAAAAAATGTTAAATTAGCAGCTCTGTTGTTGTGTTAATTAGCTAACAAACTCTCTGTACCTGCCTAAGACTCCCATTACCCTGGACAAATCCATTTCCATTTTCTGCTTGGAAATCCACAGACTCTGATGGGGTTTCTGTGTTTGAGGGACAATAAGGCCTTGATGAAATGAGGTTTCCTGTGACTCAAGACCATTTTCTTCCTCTAAGATTAATGTATTAAGTATTGAATCATTGTGTTGCAGCAACTTGCATCTCTAGCTCCCAGAGAATTTATTTGGGTTTGCTACACATAAAACAATGAGAGGAGGGGCCCTGTTGGTACGATTTGTCATGAGATGCCAGAAACCTTTTCTCATGCTGGTAGTGGAAGAGGAAGAGCAGTGAGGACTGGGATGTTTGTTCCTTCCCTGCAGTTTTCTGTCTTGGTTAGACCGCAGAAAGCAGAAAGAGATACATAGGAGCTGCTGAAGATAGGTCTGGGCTGTGACCATCCTTAGCTCTTGTGGAGGAGGCACATGAAATAGACCTTGTCTGGAAAAGACCAGTTCTGTAGTGACCAGTGGTTCTGGTCAGATATGCCACCGGGCACCTGTAAAGGGTAGCCGAGCCCAGAAAACACCTTAAGAACCGTTTTTGTGCCTGGAGAAATAATGACAACCAGAGCTTGACATGCAGCCCAGGCAGGGAGTAAAAGGCAGATTTTGATGTTCATTGATTAATTACTCTTTTCTACTTTTTTATAGAGAGGTAAAGGAATGTAATGAAATTAGGGCATTTGTTTTCCAAGTCTTCTTAGGGCTGAACAGGGCGTGCATTGTCATAAGTTTTCTAAATCCTAGATAAGAAAAAAAAAATTGCTTCATAGTGTGTCACGGTTTAAAGCTGGGCTGGCTATTAACCAGGTGGCAGATGCTCTCTGTTAACCCTCTCCCCCCCCCCCCAAGAGAAAGGGAAAGGGAAAAGGGAGAGAGACTTATGGGTTGGAAAGTTAAAACAGTTTTAATAAACTATAATAATGAAAAAGAATATAATAACAATAATAATAGAAATAACCAAATATATACAAATATGTACAAAACCAAGATCAAGAGCTTGGAAATCCTCCTCAGGCAGAGTTGCTCCCCCCAGCACAGGCAGAGGGGAAAATGCAATAGCTCCACCCAGCACGGGCAGAGGGCAAAATGCAATAGCTCCCTGCCATCACACCTGCAGGCTTTTAACTGGAAACTGGCAAAGCTGGTACCAATCAGTGGGAGACAGGAGGGCCCCTCCCTCCTGGGCCCCACCTCCAGGAGGCAGTGGGTTAGTGATAAATAGGAAAGTGAGAATGACATGTATGGGATGGAATACCTCGTTGGTCAATCTTGGGTCACCTGCCCTGTCTGCTCCTCCCTGCAGGTACGACCCCCCTTCAGCTCTTCACTCATAAGCAGTGAGGAATTTAGCAGTGACCTTGGTTTCTCTAAGACTAATTGGCCTGGTTTGGGCCAAACCAGGACACAGTGTCAAATAGTCTTGCTCTTTCCTGAAAGTAGAGGGATGACACTGAGTCACAAGGATTACCTCACAGAGATAAACTGTCGGATTGTACTGTTCATGTTTAAACCCTATCACTTTTTTTGTGTGTGAAGCATTAAGTTAATTTTATTCTAAATTTTAAGATCTATCTTCTTTTCAACCTGCACCAAGATTGAGTTACTTAGAATGCTATTGTACTTTTAAAGAATGTAGATGGATATGTATGTAGGAAGGGGAGGGGAGGTATGACAGATGAAGGATGTTGTTACACTGTGGCATAGTCCAACATAATCCAAGTGCAAGTAAGGGCTAACAGGTTACAGGTTTTTTCCCCTCATCTTGTCTGTTACCAGCCTGTGACCACTCTAATTAAAGTGCTTACGTACTTTTTGTTAAAAGCTAAGAAATGTACTGGTATCAAAAAAACAACATCTTAAAATTGACCTACATTACTAGTAGACAAGGATTTATTATGTTGCGCTATGTAAGAGGTCTCGTGTAGCAAGTTGTTTGCTATCTAGTAGGTGAGGAAATTTGGAAAGCAAAGGAGAGCATTTTATCCAGCAGTTCTTACATTCCCAACAAGAAGTTTGCCATTTATGAGGTGTCCCATTGGTTCTGCCCAGATGCATTAAGGACAAAGGAATAAACCCTTTGGTCCTGGCTCCCTCATTCGTTAGCCATCCCGATGAGTCTGGCTTCAACAAGTCTTGTTTCTCCGATGGTATTTCAAAGCCTTCACCTGTGGAAACGAGAGCAGAAGAGACCACCCAAGGTAGCAAGAGTCTTCACAGCAATAATCTTTGATCAGCTAGGGGAGATGGAGGCAGACTGGGGAGCTCAAATTAGAGATTGTGTCTGGGGAATTTTGATGAGCAGTTTTGCAAAGGAATTAATCTTGGGGCATCCCAGCTGGTGAAACTGAGAGTGGGTAGGTCATGTGGGATTTGTAGGAGGGATCCTGGGAGCAATCTTGAACATCTTTGAAGGAAAGGCTGGAGTAGGGGGAAATCCTCTGTGGGGGCTCAGCTAGGTAAAGTCTATGGTGTGGGGTAGGAGTTGTCTAGTCACGTTGTCTAGTGAAACTACCTCAGAGACAAATCTGAGAGACTACCTCAGGTGACAAATCTTGGTGAGAAAGCAATCCCATGGGTAAAGTCTGAGGAAAAATAAACAGGTAATGGAAGCAGTCAAGCCTCCTGCAGGAAAGTCGAAGGAAACAGTTTTGGAGGTTGTATCCGTTGCTGAAAAAAAGTCGTTCTTTTGTCTGGGGTTAAACCTCTGAACTCACTTTAAAATGTGTTTTAGAGGTTGATCTGAATAGAGGTGAGAGTCATTGCTGTCCATATGCTTTGTGCTGTGAGACCTGTCCTACATTTTAACGTGGTGTTATTATAAAGGGGCAGAGGGAGTTGTGGGGTCCTGGATGTGGATCTCACCAAGGGGACACCTTCTCAGAGCACAGGGCTAGATGTCGTGGTAAGAAAGTGACTCTGTTGATGAAGGAAGCCATAAAAGATGTTTAAAACTCTGAAGTATTGAAAAAGGTGGGAGTATAAGGGGAGAAACAAAGATAAAATGGAAGTTTAAGAAAAAGGGCAACTGATAGGTACAAAGAAAATCTTAACCACAAGAGACCAGAAGGAGGGCAGGCTAGCAATCAAAATAAAATGTGTTTAAGAAATAGAGTTTATATAAAAATATATTAATAAAATGTGTAAAGACTATGGGGAACAGAAGGAATCTCATACAGGAAACAGAGTAAGTGTGAAAAACTTATCTTTCTCATGTTTAATCACTTTCATATGATGCCCACTGGAAAAAGAAGCACCATAATTTTTAGACATATTATCCACATTGGTTAGCAGTATTATATTCAGGGAAATGCAGTTGAAGAGACACTTATGTCATTTATTTTTACAATTTGACTGCATAGTTTGTTATTTATGGTGCTGTCTCAAACAGTGTATTTTTGCAGATTATTGTTGAGAAACGCAGTAGCCAGAAAGATGAAGCCTTCATTACAGTGACATGTTAAATTATTGTGATGTGGTAAGAAGGCCATTAGGCTTTCAATGCCATCATGTATTACGGGGAGAGTAACAGTGGTTGATGAGCAGCATTTTCAAAAATCTTTTATGAAGCTGCTCATATTCCTAGAAATAACTTTAAAAATCTTGCTTATGCCTATACTCACTGAGTTGCCCTGAGCACTGTACCCTGGGTATGCAGCCTGCTCTGGGATTCAAATAGTCCATGTTATGAAGATGGCCTGAGTACCCAGCCGGGGGGAGGTCTGAGGAACAGCCAGATGAGAAAGCTGATGAGGGAGGAGGAGGAGGAGGAGGAAGCAGTTACATGTTGACCTTGACAGGGAAGATCTCTTTTATAAGGAAGTTTTCCTGGAGTGGTTCCAGTTTATGGCCAGGTGAAAACTATGACGATAACCTCTTTTGTGCCATTGTCCTGATATTTAAGCCCCATTACGGATTACTAAAGATTCTAGGCATTTATGTACTGTATAAAATGAGCTGGGGTAGTAACTACAAAGTGAAACCTGACAGATTTCAGGAGAAACCTGAACCTTGAAACCCTGACAGTTATATAGTCCCTCCCAAGCTACACTGATTATTTTCTGCTCCCATTCCTTTTTTGAGAATTACTCCCAGCCCGTCAAGATTGGGCCATTTATCCGCACTGCCACTTATTTCAAATTTTTTAAAGCTACTGCTTACCCAGTTTCAGACTAAGTGTGCATGTGTCCCCAGATTTTTTCTGGTGGGTTGAAGAGTGTTCTTGGTGCTCTGGCTTCCTCCCCTTGACTCTTCCTGTCTGTGTGTGTGTGATTGCAGGTCCATGGTCGCAGACCATTCAGGATGCTGGTGTGAATGAGCAGTGCAGCAACATCCTCAACAACAAGCGTTTTATGCTGGACATGTTGTATGCGCATAACAAAAAGCCCAAGGATGAAGAGGAGAAGGAGCTGGAGGCGAAGGAGGAAAAGAAGGAGACGGAGGAAAGCGAGGAGTCACTCACTAGCCTAGCCAGTAGGATCTCTATCCTTCAGGCCACGAAGCAGGCCAAAGATGAAAGTGTCAAAAAGATGGAGATCGGAAATCTGGACAACCAAGGCAGCGTGAAAGCCTTTGCGGAAAAATTCAACAGTGGTGAGCTGGCCAAGGGGACAGCCATGCCTGAAGATGAAATCAGTGAACAGGTCCCCGAGAAAACACCAGCACAGCCAAAGAAGGAATCTGACTACATCTGGGATCAGCTCATGGCTAATCCTAGAGAACTTAAAATCAAAGACATGGATTTTACAGACTTGGGGGAGGAGGATGATGTAGATGTGTTGGACATGGATATGGGTCCTGGGGACTCCCTTGTTCCCCCTCCTCCACCTCCACCTTCTTTTCTGGGTTTGCCTCCTCCACCACCTCCCCCGCTGTTTGGATGTCCGCCTCCACCTCCACCCTCTGCTAATTTATTGGCTCCTCCTCCGCTGTTCAGCACTCCTCAGGGTTTAGGGTCACCCCAGGTTTCTAGGGGTCAGCCAGCATTTATAAAGAAGAAGAAAACCATCCGTCTGTTTTGGAACGAGGTACGGCCATTTGAGTGGCAGTGTAAAAACAACAAACGCTGCAGAGAATTCCTGTGGTCGAAACTGGAACCCATTAAAGTGGACACTTCCAAACTGGAGCATCTCTTTGAGTCTAAATCCAAGGAACTGCCTGTCACAAAGGTACAATTCGTATTCAGCATTCTATTATTTTACTATTGTATTGGTATTCATTCTGACTTAGATCTAGGTGATTTATGTTGTTTATATGAAGACAGTGGAAATAACTGGATGTCCTTCTAGCTTGGCCTATGACGGAAGATATTCCATGGCCTGAAGCTGGGAGATGAGGCTAGGGTGGTGTAAGTGCCAAGCTGCCCTCTTATCTCAGGTCTACCGGTTTTGGGATATCACTTCAGGTGGGGTATACCAACAAATTTTACATTAGGATCTTCATAGCTGAGTGCCAAACTAGGTACTGAAATCTGAAATATCTTCTGTTACATTCATATAAAAGTCACAGCGTGATGATTCATATCTGTGTATTTGAGAGTGCTTCACTTGGTAATGTCTTCCTAATCGCCATGTAGAAAGGTTAGAATATCAGACTGCATCTGCTGCAAAACCTACATGTGTGCTTTCTTCTGAAGGATCTGTTTATCAGCTGGACCAAGTTTACAGGTAAACTCTGCAGGGGTGTTGGGGATTTGTTTTATACTGGTGAACAGTCCTATTTTAAATCCTTAATTTGTACAGTGTGGCTATCCAAATTTTAGGATAGAAGATGGCACAGGAAATACCTCTGTAGCTAGGATTTCCTCTTCCTTAGGAGCATTGTTATAAAATAAATAAAAATCTAGTGACATGTCTGTTTAACATTAGACTCAACAACAAAGGGAAGTCTTTTATAGTTAAATTTAGTAGGAATTTGAAGTAGCATTAAAAAAGTTATTAGCTCGAGCATTTGTTTTTCATGTCTACATAAACTCTTTTTCTTCTAAGCAGAATAATCAGTATCAGGGAAACAATGTTTTTTTCCAGTTAAAATGCTAGTAAAAGATGTCCATCTCTCTTGCTTGAAATAAATAAATCTCTTGTATGTTTTCCATGTATGCCTATATGTTTTATAGTGACATAAAAACCAGTCAGTACCTTGAATATTTTACTTCTCTTTGGCTGGCAAAAGTTGTTATATATATTAAGTATCATATATATTATGGTTTGCTCTTAATACGGGGAGACTGGATGTCTCACAGTAAAAGTTCTCTGTGTTACTTTTCTGGGTTATTAATGCAAAATTTTCTAATAGTCATTCTTGATCTTCTTGGCCAAGTGGAAACATTGCAATTTGAACAATCAAGCCCCTCATTAAGTACCTGGCAAATAACAGGTACATAAATACATGGCTCGTGTGGATCCTGCCATTGCTGTTCTTAGCTGAATTTTTTGTGACACAGATGTGTGTAGATCTGGAACGTATGGCATAGCAGCTCGAAAAACACATTCAGCTGATCATTCCTTTGGCCAATGCGAGATGAATTTCTCTCTCTAATTATTTTTCTGCTGAGGAAGGAATGCTGGTGACGTTGTGGCATGTTACTCCTCATCTCTCTCCCTGTAAATACAAATCTGCCACAGATGGTTCGTAGATGGAAGGAATGAAAGCGTTTTCTTAGATCCATAAAACATTTAATTCCTCGAATTGAATGTGGAATTATGACATATTTGCCATTTCCACTCTTCAGCTTTGTGCTAAATGCCAGTATTGTAATGGATCAGTCTGGCTGATTCTTAATCTTTTATTCTCACCCAAAATGTTTGATAAAATGTTAAATTGTTGGAATTTTGACTTGTTTACTTTTCCAGTCATTTACCGTGCACATTCCCGAAGTACCTTTGGCCATTTCCCCCACTCCCCTCACACTTTCTTCCCAAACCTGCCTGGGCTGCCCAATGCTTTGGCACAGCTTTTGGCTTCTGGCTGGAAGATGAGTGAGCAGGTTTCTTTGAAATTAGTGCAAGTCTGAGGAATGATTTAGGTGACTGCTTTCCTCTTGGAGACTAATAACTGCTCTCTGCATGAGTCGTTTTGCTTTTGGCTCTCTTTCCTCCCCGTCCCGTAACACAGACATAGAAGTCTCATTGTCTCTGCAAAGAAGACAATGGTGACCAAGGATTACCGTAGTGGAGGTCAACTCAGACTTCTGAGACTCCTGCATGGTTTTGGTGAATACCAGCAAATCTTCCAGGGTAGGAGATGGTCCTTAGATCAAGTGAGAGAGGGAATAATTAAGCAGACCACTGAATCTGTAAAAAACTTGAGGTTTGGTACAAAGATTGAACTCAAATTAGGATAGCTCTCGCTTTTTCCAGACTGCTTGGTTTATTTCCAGGGAGCACATTCCCCGTTGTGTCTAGTTTCTCATGTCCAATGGCTGCAATCCAAAACAGGTTTATTCTATAATATCGTAAAGTCTGACTCACAGCTCAGTTGGTTCAGCTGAAAAAAAAAAGAGCGCAGAGCAACAAATCAAAAGTCAAATCTCCAGATTTCATAGCAATAGATGGAAGCAGGTGCATGGAAAAGGAACAGTCCAGAAGGATGAGAGGAAAAGCGAAGTCAGGCTATGTAGGGGGGAGCTTGGCTCTATCTTGTGCATACGCTCTTTCATACAGCTGTAACCAATTTTACTACAGTTTCTAATCCTTCGCTGTGATTTCCACAACACACAGCTGTAAACAGCTACTTCCTGGCTCATGAGAAGTTTTTCATTAAACACCATAGACTGCAATAAAATAAAGTGGATTTTAAATTGTAGGATATAATATAGGAGTTTGGGGTGGGGGGGTGAGCTGGGAGGGGAGATTCTTGATTTTAGGATCACTTATGCCACACTGGACAACTCACACATTGATGATAGTTAATGGAGCACCTTTAGTTGCAGAGTGTTTATTTTCTGGAATACAGGACCATGACATTATATTTGCGAATAGAAAGAGAATGATCAGGTATCCCCTCCAAGCCGGTCTAGAATTTCTTTCCTTCTCACTCCGCCAAACAAAGCAGGTATTTTGGCAAAGTACTTCAAAGTGTTTATTTTTCTGTGAAGAGAAATGAAAACACGCAGACACTACTGAACCAAACGGTGTTGATCAGCCCTTCTGCCATCCACTTGGTTCTACGTGTCATTTGAAAGTATTATCTTGCTGATTCACCTATACCCTGTGGGACATAGTGATCCATCATGTGCCCACAGACGTAAAAACTAGTAGGAGTGAAAAATTAAGGAACGTGTTTTCATGTACACGTGTATGTATATATATGCCTAGACACATATTCCTTTTGAAAACATTTGTTGCCATTTGAATAAATGCCAAGGCAAGTCACAAATGTGGGCCAGAATTTCTGAAAAAGATTATATGTGTGTATCCCAGACAAAGCCAGTGGCAGCTGAGTGATTCCATTTTAAATCCCCAGTGCTAAATCCTTGCTAATTGAGATACAAATAAAAAAAAATTGCCATCTTGCAATTAAGGGATTGCCCATTTTTTCCTGTACTACTGATGCAGTTTAAATGCAGGAGATATTTCTGACTTGATGCTCGTATATAATTACTTATTTATATGACCACTGGAAAAGTGACTGAAATTTTTCTGCTTCCTGTATTAATTAATGCAAAGAGGCATGTTTCAGACTATGTGCTCATCGGACTACAGATCACTTTCTGTGGGATGGTGACAGTTTTTGACTAACCTATCTTGACTATGCAGCCTTCAATAGAGGGAACAGAATCTGGCCAGTTAGGTCTTGTAAAGATCTTAATTCACTGCAGTTCTTAATGCATTGCAGGAATGTTTGTTTCCCACAAATTATACCACCTGATATATTTATGTTTTATAATTAATTTTATATTTACATTTAATAATATAATATTCAGCAATTCAGGGTTTACATTACATACTGGCACATTAAAATATAAAATCAAGTGCACTAGTGCACTGTTCCCTCAAGCATTTGAAGTCATTCTCTGTTAATGAACTTATAAAACAGAGCCTGAAGTCACCTAATATGGTAACAGAAGTTAATAGTTGTAGCTTATTTTAACAGTCAGACACTTACACATGTGCAATTTCATTGCAGACAAAAAGAAATTCCTTTCCTAACGGTAGGGTAATAAAGTTCATAGTAGTAAAATCTTTCTCTTTTCTTCGTCCTTTTATTTATTTGGAAAGGATTTCTTTGTAACTCAGCCATTGTCCCCAGAATGGATCCAAAATCTCTTCTGCCCCTGTTTTTGAAAAGCGTTACTTAACCCAAATTTTTATACTCCATATGCAGTTATAGCTCTGGAAAATACCTACGTGCTTACATCCCCTATACAGCTCATCTGTCTTTTGTAACTCATTGCTAAGGAGTGAGTGCACTGTTGCAATCATAGTCATCCCAGCGGTTAGCGTCATGTGACCCTCGAATGAATATGTCTCTCTTGTCAAACTTAGGAGCCTAAAAACAGAGTTGCAGATCTGAGGCTTACTTAACCATACCACATGTGGGAAGCCTAAATTTAACTCCTTTCCCCAGCCTTTTCCCTTCTGCATAAATTCTCTGGAGCTGTGTAATTCTGTGGTGCAAAGGACAAGGTAACAAGTGGTGGTTTAAAAAAGGCTTAGTGTGATGCAGACTCAAGAGGAAGCAGGCTCTGGTGAACCCCACTTGTTTTTATGTGGTCTTGGCCACAAACCGTGGTCCTGAAAATGTGATTAATGGCCCTGGAAGTAAAAATGAGTGCTTTAAAGGAGAAGCTGCATCTCCGATCCTTCAGGTTGCTCCTCAAGAAAAGATGACTCTCTTACTCAAAGAAGGGAAAGCTCAAGAAGGCTTCAGGGATGCTTTTAAGGTGTTAAGAAGAGAGTGGTTCTGACAGAACAGACATAGAAAAATTGAAAACAAATGTTATCTTCGTTCTCCTAAAATTTATCCTGCATACTGCAAAAGTGTTGGGTTTTTTTAAGTTTTAAGGTTTTTTTAAGTTTAAAAAAAACAACCCTGTCATTACTTTCACAGTTGCATCATGCCATGTTAATCATGTTGGTATGATGGAAGGGCTGTGGTGCCGCACACATGCTGGGCAGGCTGCTGGGACCTGTGGGCATACCTTTTCCTGTGCAGGCAAGGAGCTGGGCTATGCCAGAAAAAGGCATCTTTGTAATGGTGTAACTGCATTCCCATTACGGGCTGACCCACAGCTGGAGGTACTTTGATACAATCGTATTTACTAACTTAGACAGTTCTTCCAATGCAGAAGCAGCGCGTAGACCTGGCAGTAGGGCGTTTTTTGACTCAGTGGTGGCTGTGGTGCAGACCCAAAGGAAGTGGAGAACAAAGCTTCATGGTCTAAAAAGCAATCCTGAGCACAGATTGAGACTCAGGCAGTAAGTCTCCTCCTGGGCTTCCCCCAAATCCACAGCAGATGAAAGAGGCACTACTGCTGTAGACAACACAGATGATTCCCTGTTCTGAACAGTTATATGGGCTGCCACATTGCAGCCTGGAAAGAGGGATTGCTTAGTCTCTCTCTTTGCCCCTTTGAGGTGCATCTGTGCTAAGGCTGCTGGTGCCGGAGCCGCTAACCACAGTTCAGGTAACAGGTTCTACAGGGAGGTCCTGTCTCTGCAGCCTACGCTGTGCTGAAACACGGGTTTATATATAGTGAAGCATCTCAGCACTTGCTTGCATCAGTGTGCTGGTCTTCTCACTACACTCCTGTGCTTGACAGCATCCTTCAGCCCATCTCTGACAGGGCAGAGGAAGGAGAAACAGAGAAAATGTGTTTCCAAAGTTAACATCTATGGAGAGGGAGGAAAAATCCTTGTATATGAGGAGCAGAGTCCTCTCCTCTTGCAGCTGCCTGGTATATGACATACGTAGTTGCCAAAGAGACACCTTCTAGCACGGGACAATGAGAGAATGAGAGACATGCTGGGGCATAAAAGCAAAGACCACATTCAACACTGTATTATGCCATATAAATGGTTTGTGAGTCACCTTGCCTAGTTGGTTCGCATTTTACCACTACAAAGATGGGGAGAGAGAGAAAGAAATTTCTTGGGTCTTCTCTAGAATGGAATTTAAAGTGTATGTTGTTAGTCCTTTGTGCTGTCATTATTATTTATACTGGAGGTAAGATCCAAAGATTATGTCTAGTCTCAAATAAAACTTTGAAAAAAGCAGAAGGTTGAAGTTGTTCTGCACCTGTGAAGGACTTGACGGACATATCATGAGCAGCAAGGTAGAATACCCTTCCTCTGACAGCCAGAGGTCAGAAAACCCTGCCAATGTCTCCAGAAAGGCCTCTACAGATCCTTTGCCAGTGCCTGAGGTGGATTTATAATGCAGGAGAGTGCTGGCAGGCAGGTGGGAACCACCCTGTCTGTTTTCCAGACAGCCACATGGGCGAGAGAGAGTCGGTGGCCACTCCGGGCTGACCCGTCCAAGGGGGAATAGAGCCCCGGAGTCCATTGCCACCTGGCTGCTGCCCTCTGGCCCTGCGCCGGCCAGCCCTGCCTCACGGCAGAGCTCTCACCCGGCAGAGACAGCTTCAGGCTTTTTTCAGACTGACTCCTGCCCTGAACTGCAGCGTTCCCAGCCCTCGCAGGGATTCCTGTGTCTCAGACTGGCTCGGCTTTGCACAGCATCTGAGACTGCGTTCAGCTCTCTGGTTAAATCCCGGCAGCTCGTGCTAATACCAGCAAGGATGTGGTAGAAGAATTCGGCTTTTTCGGATGACTGTAAATGCATTAGATTTACATTCAGTGTCAGCACCCTTGAGTAGGGGAAGTCATTAGTGAAAGGAGTGATTTTTTCTTCATAAAACAGGCTGGAGGAATAATATTCTTTTTCTCTTCTTTACCAAGAAAACTGCTGCAGATGGGAAGCGACAGGAGATCATTGTATTGGACTCAAAACGAAGCAACGCTATTAATATTGGCTTGACTGTGTTGCCCCCTCCCCGGACTATCAAGACTGCTATTTTGAACTTTGACGAATATGCCTTAAACAAGGAAGGAATAGAGGTAAGAAAGAGTAGTCAATGTCTTCAAGTCTATGTTTTCAATGTTTTTTTTCAATGTTGCACATGGTACAGGCCAGACTTTTCATGGAATAGGGAAAAGGGGATGTATTATATCATGACTGAGAGTTGAAACTTGTCAGATCAATGTAATGTGCTCAGAAGCACATAGTGTTCACCTGATGTTGGGCATGCTCAGTAAATGTGGATTTCTCAGCTTTGTTCGTGTCTAAGTTTGAGTAACGGTGGTGTTAATTCCTGTCAATATTTTCAGAGTATTATCTGTTTCTCTGGAGCTTGACTGAAATGTTGTGAGCAGAAAGAATAGGCAGTGAGTTACTAGGGCTGATGCAACTGGTACAGGGTTTAATAAAGTTCATGCCCAGCTAGCTGTTGGAGTCATTCTGGATTGTATATCCAATGGAAAACAAATACAGTGACTAGTTCTGCTCAAAATAGCATTTCTGTGTTACTGTTGTTTGAAGAAAAGCAGTTGGTATAAAGATTACAGATGATGTAATTTTTACCATTACATGTTTGACTTTGCAGATATTCTTACAGAGATCCAAGATGAGCTCTGTTTATTATTTTTTTTTATCAAAACATCTCTCTTCTATGCAGTGTAAAAGAAACCTGCTTCTCCCCTGTTTTTTTTCATTGTGGTTGTATTCATTTCAAAACTTATTTCTTTTTTATTTTTTTTAATAAGCCTATGTCATCTAGTAAGAGTAAGCTGCACAACTACAAATCTCAACCAGTGGCTGAGCTGCAGAGGTCATGTATTGATTCACAGTCACCTTTCAGTGGTTTGGCACTGTGTTTCATGATTTCCCCCTTTCCACCTTCACTGTGCTGACGACAGAAGAAAATGAGAAAAGCTGGCTGGAATGGAAATGGAGTTACCAACAGTTATATGCAAAAGAAATACTTAAGGCAAAAGATAGTTCTAGCTAGAAGGCAAGGCCTGATTTATCCCTACTGGAATATAGTTTCTTCTCAAAGCTATAGTACTTATTTGCTATATACATACCTTGCTCATATTGTGAAGGTGACAAACCAGGCTAAAAAAGTAATTTTTCGTGACCCAGCCCATGTACCCCCCGCTGCAGTTTGCAGTACTAAGCTTTAAAGTGTTGGAGAGAAGTACCCCTCCAGCCAAGCCCAACTCACAGACCACCGGTTAGATCTCAGTGCTGTAGGCAGTGTTTCCATACAAAGTCCAACATAAAATGGCTGATAAAGAAGGACACGTCTTTATTATCTTCCGTATATCACCTCCTTTGAATTGTGTCCTTCTCTGGCATGCTTAACAGAAGTTCGGCTGCTCTGCACAGCTCGTCCTTTCCAGTGCCAATATTTGTAGCTGGGCTGTCCATCTGCCAGCCACCTGTGGTGTCCACAGTTGTGACTGCCTTGTACCACCACACCGTCCTTTGGATGGCCTTTCCATTAGCTGCCAGAAACCCATAATTTCATTTAAAATATATATGCAGGTAGCTTTCAAATTGAAGAATTCAGAAACCAAGAAATGATACACTGTTGATACACTTGCCCAGTGCTAAAGAAAATGGGATTTCTGAGTTCTGTGTCCACAGCTTGAAGCTAAGGATGTGAGTAATCCCGATGTGACCATTCAGATACTTAAAATCAAGAGAAAGGGAATAAGCTGAATATGAGCCGGCAGTGTGGCCAGGTGGCCAAGGCGGCCAACAGCATCCTGGCTTGTATCAGAAATAGTGTGGCCAGCAGCACTAGGGAAGTGATTGTCCCCCTGTACTCGGCACTGGTGGGGCCGCACCTCGAATACTGTGTTCAGTTTTGGGCCCCTCACTACAAGAAAGACATTGAGGTGCTGGAGCGAGTCCAAAGAAGGGCAACGAAGCTGGTGAAGGGTCTAGAGAACAAGTCTTATGAGGAGTGGCTGAGGGAACTCGTGTTGTTTAGTATGGAGAAAAGGAGGCTGAGGGGAGACCTTATCGCTCTCTAGAACTAAATGAAAGGAGGCTGTAGCAAGGTGGGTGTTGGTCTCTTCTCCCAGGTAACCAATGATAGGAGGAGAGGATCAGCCTCAAGTTGCACCAGTAGAGGTTTAGATTGGGTATCAGGAAAAATTTCTTCATGGAAAAGGTTATCAAGCATTGGAACAGGCTGCCGAGGGAAGTAGTGAAATCACCATCCCTGGAGGTATTCAAAATATGTGTAGATGTGGTGCCTAGGGACACGGTTTAGTGGTGGACTTGGCGGTGTTAGGTTTACAGTTGGACTTGATGATCTTAAAGGTCTTTTCCAACCTAAATGATTGTATGATTCACAGAATCACAGAATCACAGAATCACAGAATGTCAGGGATTGGAAGGGACCTCGAAAGATCATCTAGTCCAATCCCCCTGCCGGGGCAGGATTGCCTAGACCATATCACACAGGAACGCGTCCAGGCGGGTTTTGAATGTCTCCAGAGAAGGAGACTCCACAACCTCTCTGGGCAGCCTGTTCCAGTGTTCAGTCACCCTTACAGTAAAGAAGTTTTTCCTCAAATTTAAGTGGAACCTCCTGTGCTCCAGCTTGCACCCATTGCCCCTTGTCCTGTCAAGGGATGTCACTGAGAAGAGCCTGGCTCCGTCCTCTTGACACTTGCACTTTACATATTTATAAACATTAATGAGGTCACCCCTCAGTCTCCTCTTCTCTAAGCTAAAGAGACCCAGCTCCCTCAGCCTCTCCTCATAAGGGAGATGTTCCACTCCCTTAATCATCTTCGTGGCTCTGCGCTGGACTCTCTCTAGCAGTTCCCTGTCCTTCTTGAACTGAGGGGCCCAGAACTGGACACAATACTCCAGATGCGGCCTCACCAGGGCAGAGTAGAGGGGTAGGAGAACCTCTCTCGACCTGCTGACCACACCCCTTCTAATACAGCCCAGGATGCCATTGGCCTTCTTGGCCACAAGGGCACACTGCTGGCCCATGGTCATCCTGTTGTCCACTAGGACCCCCAGGTCCCTTTCCCCTACGCTGCTCTCCAACAGCTCTGTCCCCAACTTGTACTGGTACATGGGGTTGTTCTTGCCCAGATGCAGGACTCTACACTTGCCCTTGTTATATTTCATTAAATTTCTCCCCGCCCAACTCTCCAGCCTGTCCAGGTCTCTCTGAATGGCTGCGCAGCCTTCCGGCACATCAGCCACTCCTCCCAGTTTTGTGTCATCAGCAAACTTGCTGACAGCGCACTCTAATCCCTCATCCAAGTCATTAATGAATATATTGAATAGAACTGGTCCCAGAACCGACCCTTGCGGAACTCCGCTAGACACAGACCTCCAACTGGACTCTGTCCCGCTGACCACTACTCTCTGGCTTCTTTCCTTCAGCCAGTTCACAATCCACCTCACTACCCGATCATCCAGACCACACTTCCCCAGTTTAGCTGCGAGGATGCTGTGGGAGACCGTGTCAAACGCTTTACTGAAATCGAGATAGACCACATCCACAGCTTTACCATCATCTATCCACCGGGTAACATCCTCATAAAAGGCTATCAAGTTGGTTGAGCAAGACTTCCCGTTGGTGAAGCCATGCTGAGTGCCCCTAATGATCCCCCTATCCTTGATGTGCCTAGAGACAGCACCAAGAACAAGTTGCTCCATCACCTTTCCAGGGATGGAGGTGAGGCTGACCGGTCTATAGTTCCCCGGGTCCTCCTTCTTGCCCTTTTTGAAGACTGGAGTGACATTCGCTTTCCTCCAGTCCTCAGGCACCTCTCCTGTTGCCCATGACTTAGCAAAGATGATGGAGAGTGGCCTAGCAATGACTTCCGCCAGCTCCCTCAGCACCCGCGGGTGCATCCCATCAGGGCCCATGGATTTATGGACATCCAGGTTGCTTAATTGGTCCCTGACCCAGCCCTCATCAACCAAGACAGATTCCTCCTCTATCCTGACTTCTTCTGAGGCCGCAGGGGTCCAGGGCTCCTCAGGACAGCCTCCAACAGTATAGACAGAGGCAAAGAAGGCATTCAGTAACTCCGCCTTCTTTTTATCCTCTGTCTCCAGGACCCCCACCTCATTCATCAGTGGGCCTACATTGCCTCTACTGTTGGTTTTACCTGCAATGTATTTGAAGAAGCCCTTTCTGTTGTCCTTGACCTCTCTTGCAAGGTTTAATTCCAAGGAGGCCTTAGCTTTCCTAGTTGCCTCCCTACATCCTCTGACAACAGACTTATATTCCTCCCAAGTGGCCAGCCCCTCCTTCCACGATCTGTACACCCTCTTCTTCCACTTGAGTTTGCCCAGCAGTTCCCTGTTCAACCATGCAGGTCTCCTGGTACCTTTCCTTGACTTCCTACCTGTTGGGATGCTCTGATCTTGAGCTCGGAAGAAGCAGTCTTCCGAGACTTTCTATGGAGCCTTCCATAGAAATCTCCGAGTCTTTTCCGAGTCTTCCGAGACATTCTATGGAGCAGAGCCCAGATACTTTGCACCTTGAGGGATGAAGCCGTTATTGGTTGGGAAGGATGATGTTCATGGAGAAAAGAGCTTTTTTTTTCTCAGTGTTTCATATTTATTTACTTCTTATCAAGTAAAACCCTGCGCTGAATTCAGATTCCTTTCCCCAATCCCCAATTTAGAGATTTTTCTATAGCACGTTTTTACAGAGTCAGGCAGAGGTTTATAGTGAAGACAGAGGGCTGGATTAAGCTATGCCGAATTGGCCAGGAGGTGCAAAGAGAGATAAAGAAATGCATCATTGTGAGTCCCACTGTTTTCAGCAGAGCCCTGCCTCAGTTTTCCTGTGATCTACAGTGTAGACGAGGTTTGTTCCTGTTTCTCTTCTCCTCTGTATCCATCTGTTCACTGACTTTAGCCTTAGAGTTAGCTTTGAAGGAACAAGGGTTGTCTTTTCAGTCTAGATTTTTAGAAAGTTTTCTGGTTCATATCTACATATTAGGAAATATCTAAATATTAGGAAATAATTGGTAGTGATGATGAATGAATCAGTAACAGTGTAAGCATCAGCTTCATTTATATAAAAATGCAAAGAATAAAGCAAATTATTTGCTATATAATATACTTTATAGCTAATCTGTGGGTTGAATGAGGCAGGACTGGTATGGAAAAAAAAATTACGCATTTTGTCTAATTGAAAAACTTCACAGTGGGTACTCAAAAGCCTTTCTGCATAGTTAATTGTCTAGAAGAGACGGCATGATTAGTAAGCAGAAGAGAGAGATGTAAGGAGAGCAGGAGAAGAGACGTGATGTGTGCAGTGAGGACATAACATTCACTGCTAAAATTGCAGAGAAGCTATAACTTAGGATCATCTTCAGCTTTTAGAGGATCCAGCATGGAGCAGGGCACCAATAGGGTATAAAGTCACCTGAGCCATCCGTTGTCTTGGCTGTGAGCTCTGTGCTATGTCCCTTGCTGAGGAGCATCGTCACTGTCGTGTTAGTGTGTATGTGGCTTCAGTTCTGCACCTTGGTGGATAAGTTCAGATTAAATAGCATCTTAAAACTGATTTTAGCAATTCCTTTAAGGACAGTGGACTAAAGTAGTGCTGACAGTGGTGCTAGCAACAAGGTAATGATGCAGTGGGATGCAGGCTACAAGTCTGTGATAGCCCAACTCATCATCAAGTTCCTAGTGACCCAGTAAACTCTCTGCTACTGTCCTACATTCTGCTGAATGCTGCTTTGCTTGTGCCATTTAACTCTTGTTAGTAATCCATACTTTGCTTTTTAATTCAAATATGTAACTAAGTTAGGAGAAAAAACTCTCCAGGTCTTTTAAAGCCCTCTATACCCAAGTATGTTGCATATTTTAGACCATGTGTTTGAAGTGGTTAGGTGAAAAAGGGCAGAAAATGGGGCATGGTGCTGGAAAGGCAGATGTAGTCCATTTAGTATGCAGAGCAGGCACTGTAGAAACATATTTTCAAAGGAAGGCACAATGTGTGTCTGCAAGCATGCATCAATCCAACTGAAAAAAATTTTTGCCACCTTAGGTTTGCCAAAGTGGTTCTGTTTTCCTTTCTTTGAAAGCTTGGCATTCATTGTGTTCAAACAACTTGGAGCTCACTGCAGGATAAAGAACTGCCTGCTTAGCATGGATGAGGGCTTTCTGTGAGCTAAGCAAAAGAGGCGAGCTGAAAATCCTGGCACCTGATTTTAATGAAGTGCATCACAGGCAACTGCAAGAATAGAGTCCACCAAACCAGTCCTCGGTGCTTGTCTTTAGTAAAGGAAATGAGTGAGTCCCTCTGTAAAGTGCTACTCAGTAAGGGAATGTGGATCAAAATCCAGTTATACCATACCAAAGAGTATGATTAATGTAGCAGAGTAAAACTGGGGTAATGCTGTGAGGAAATTAAGGTGGGTTGCTTTGTGGTTTACGATATAGTTTTCTGAATGCTACACAGTATTGCATTGCATTGGTAGGTATAGCTTTTAGTAAAACTGTTTGAAATGAAAAAACTCTCCAGGTATGCTAGGCCCTCCATACCCACATTTGTTAAGTGCTTTGAAGTCCATATGTCTGGAGTGGCTAGGTAGCCCTGAGATGTAAAAAGGGGTAAGAAATGAGAGCCTGGATGGTGACATGTATAAACAAAAACCAAGATTTTAGATTTTTGGAAACGATCAGGGTATTTAACTTTTTGTTCTAACAGTTGCCACGGTACGTTGGCATTTGCAGTTTCCAATTTGTTTAGCTAATGCTTTGTGAAAGCGTGATGGGATGTTTCCGATTATGCTAGCTCGCGTGACCTGAGAGGACACCTCTTTTCACAAGTCTAGACAGAAGAGAGAACGTACACCCACGGTCAACGTATCGCTGTCCTAATGAGTTTCAGACTTTATTTAAAGGAAAAAAAGCTACGCTTTCACTCCTTGCAGCAAACCAAAATATCTTCTATGGTTTCTGTGACCAGCAATGGCACGTTCATGTATTTCAGTAGAGAGCTGAGGAAGCGGAGCTGTCTGACCCAGGCAGCAGCTGTCAATTCCTGATTTACAGGGATGGCTGTCAGGCATTGTAGGTGTAGTCCCTTCTCAGAATTGGATCATTTTTGGAAGGGTTGAAGTAAAATTAGTGCAGGCAGCCTCACTTACTGTGGAGTCCTGATCTTCATATGCTTTTATATTTTGTTAGAGTTTCTGCAGGTAATGCAGTTTCTGCAGGTAATGCAAACCACCGATGTGTCTTGTTAATAGATGCCTGGAAAGCTGAAGTGTGAGAGCCTTTTTAGAGCTGAATTGTCTGCCGATGCCTGTCAAATATGCAATGAAATACCCACTAAGGTGTATTTGGTTATGCAGCTTACTAACTTGTGGGCCTCGAGCCACAGAAAGCTTTGGACCCAACAACAACCAGATATTTAGTTTACTACTTTTTTTCAGGCTCCTGTTCACCTGGTAAAATCAGCTGGAACAAAATATGAAAGCCAAGGCATCCCTGCAACCTCATCATCACTGAGAAGCCCCATTATCTCTTGAAAGAAATAACTTAAGCACCTAATTTCTGTGGAGGCTGCAGGCTATTCGCAGTCTCTGGTTAGGTGCTTCCTTGCGTCCCACACTGAGGCCTGTAAACCCCAGGCATATGGGGGTTATAAATGTTGCCCTATGAGCCTTGTAAGGCTTTCCTCTTAGAAATTTTTGGAGATCATACGTCAGGATGGCTGAGTCCAGGAAATAAGCAGTTTGGTCCCTTTGCTGAAAGTTCAAGCAAGTGGCTGGGTCCAACAGTCTGGAAGGAGAACAATTAGGATCGATTCTCTCATGCAAATGGGATCTCCAAAAATTACTTCTTCTTCTCCATGAAAATATTTGTGCACTGTTTTTCCTCAGAATGTTAGTCTCTGGCCCAAACGGTTGTGTGAGAATGCATGGAAGTGAAATATGAGTATCACACATATTAGAGGATATGAGCATAGGGTTTGTTGATAAGCGGTTCTTCTTTAATCTACCCGAAGAGTGCCGTACAGGGGAGAGCACTATGAACTAATGATTAGATTCAAAGGTACTTCTGATTTAATGGTCATATCAAGTGCCAGTAACCTTCTGCCCTGCTGTGTTTTTATGCTACTTTTATTGTCAGTGATGTTTAAAAAAACAATAAGAATAAAAATAATAATAAGCTGGCAGATGGTGTACTCATCAGTTTCCAGCGCTGAACAAATGGCTCAAATTAGTCATAGAGTGGAAAGCAAGAACAGGAGCATTTTACCACTTGCTCAGGGGCACACCAAGGATGATGACCAGCAGGATAAGAATTATTTGCCTAAGCAAATTAGAAGTGCCGGTGAGTAAGTCATCGCTATGGGGACAGTTGTACCCTGGATGGTGTGAGACCTGCCAGCAGCTCTGGTCCCGTCGAGGCAGGGCTTTCAGCAGCCGGGGTGATCCTTGGCAGCTGGCACTGCAAGACCAGGCTCTTTCACTTGGCATTCTCTGTTTCACATGCTATGGCACGCAGCACAGCAGCCTTGCAGTACTTGGACTCGAATGTTTTTTGTCAGCTCCATCTGGCTTGTGGTGTTTACATAAAGGAGGAGGAGAGTCCCTTTGGAAATAAAGCTTAATGTTTCATTGCTCTCTTTAAAATGCCCGAAAGCAGTGCAGAATCTCTGGAGTGAAGGCCCTGCACCACCACAAAATACTTGTGGGATCCCTGGGTAGCTGCCAAAAGCCCTAGTTATTTGTAGGAGGCAATTGAGAATACTGCTGAAGTCTTAGCCTTCAAAAATGCATCAGAAGCGTTTTTACATCCATCACATGGCTACTGCTAAACTCGCCATGTATGGATGTTCATATGATCCCATTTGCAAGCTGCCCTGGCTCAGCTGAGGGAGTGTTGGCTTCTTGTTGAAGAGCGGAGTAGGCACTAGGAGGACTGACTTCAAAGGACGCTCTGTGAAACACCTCTTCTGACGAGTTTCAGACTCAGTCTCTCTTTTTTATGAAGTTTTTTAGATGAGTATTGGTTAAGCACTGAGAAATGCCCTGAAGCAGCTACTTATAAATCTCTAGTTTGTTGCTAGGTATGACATGTTACAGATTTCAGTGTGTGCGGATGGATGGATGGGTGGATGGATGGATAGCGCATCTCAAAATCAATACACAAATGCTATCAGTTGGAACAGGTGTACATCAGAATATTTTCCAAACAGTCATTGAGAGGGGAAGAAAAAGCACCTGAGTGTATTGAGGGATTTTCCTCCTTTTCTTTTCTCCTTAGGATATTAATTTATTAAAGTAGAAGCTTGCACTGTCCAAGCAAGGAGGCACTTTGGCTTTTTTTTTTCCTAAGCTGAAAGGCAGAGCCAACATTAACAGAAATAAATGCTTCTTTATTTATGTTTATGGAAGTCAGCATAAGAAGATGGACAGCAATATAAATGCTGTGGCTGAAATTAAGTAAGTCCCAGTTCAACAAATTGAACATTATTTTCTTGCTTAACTCTTGTTCTTCACCTAATTGACCAGGAAAAGTCCCTTGCTCTCCACGCTTAGCTCCAGCACTGTACAAGGAGCCAGATGAATTGTCAGTACTGGAAGGGGGCAGTTGTGCTCCTTTGATGAATTGGCTACGTCCAGCACTGGAACAAGGCTGTAGTTTGGATTGGCAGGTTTGATCTCTCTTTGGCTGTATTTTTATTATTCTCTCCTCCCCTCCAAAACAGCCTCTATCATTATAGAAGGCTACAGCAAAAACATGTCATTCCTCAGATGAATAAACATAAGTTGTGTTGAAAATCTGCTGCTTTGTTTTAATGAGGCATTGATCATCAGGGTAAAGACCTCAACTTATCTGATGCCTTTATGTTGTTTTGCTTTTCTTTCTCATTTTAAAATGCATTTATTATGTTAAAAACTAATTAGGAAGCAATACCTTTGAGAGAAATACTTTGAGAAGGAAAGCTCCCCCATGTGAAAAAGCATGTAAAATCCAAGAATTAAAGGGAAAATATAAATATTTTGAGCCATACTGACAGCAGAAACTGAAAATATTGAGATCCTTTTTCATCAATATTTTAGACTTTTTAGATCAAAAGAGAATAAGGCCATATGTTATGCAATGCATAATACAACTTTAAATTCAATGTGTGTTCCTTGGGAAGTTGTCCTCAGTTCAGCTGAAATTTTTGGGAGTGACCTAATAGGCTGCAATAGTTGTCATATTTGGTGAAAAATAAAACAGAATGATCAAAAAAATAATAAATAATGAAAGCAGCAAGGGACAGGAGTCCTCCAGTTATCCCTGTATACCTACAAGTGCACTGGGTTCGTAGATGTTGAGGCTAAAAGGGACCTGCTATCTAGTCTGACCTGCTGTAAATCACAGGCCAAAAGATTTCGCTCATTCTACCCTCACTTCTATATTTAATTTGCAGAAAGGTGACTAGTTCTGATTTAAAGCTATGAAAGCTGAGGAGAGCAGTCCTAACCAGAGCCCTGTCTTTCTTCAGTGTTTGGTCCTGGGATTAACCATATCCACTGACTACAAATTTTAAAACATGCATGTTAATACAGAAGTGGTTTTCAACTGCAGATGTTCGAGATAGCAGACCTACACTAACCGACATTGGTTACTACAGTGCTGTCCTGATTTACCAGCCGTTGACTAAGGACCTCTGCTGTTGCTGCTGAAAAGTCACCCAGTGTCACAGGAGCTCAGACAAAGTCCAAGTGAAGATCGTCGTGTGAGCCTACGCTGCAGGAGCGCTTGCCACAGGAGCATCCCTGTGCCACTACGTCCAGCCCTTGCATGCCTCTTGGCCCTGCTGCTGACACCTGCCTTTTGTCTCCCTTTGCAGAAAATCCTGACCATGATCCCGACTGAGGAGGAGAAGCAAAAGATCCAGGAGGCGCAGCTAGCAAACCCTGATGTCCCCTTGGGCAGCGCCGAGCAGTTCCTTCTCACCCTTTCCTCCATCAGCGAACTCTCTGCCAGGCTCCAGCTCTGGGCTTTCAAGATGGACTACGAGATAGTGGAAAAGGTGAGGGGAAAGTGGGGAGGCAGCCTCTTCCGAGGCTTTGCTTAATGTTTCCCTGACCTTGTTATTATATGAGCGTATATTTTGAGGAAATGGTAAATGGGTCGCTTTTGTTTCAGTGGCCAACCGGGAAACAGCTAAAATGATCCTTCATAATCTGTTCCTTCTATAAAAGAAAATTAGAGATTATGTCTTCCTTCCTTTAATTAGGCAGTAATGACATTGGAACAAAGAAGAGGGCTAAATCCTTACCACATTTTCTCCAGATGTTGTTATTCAGGAAATTCTTACTTCAGAGCAGTAAGAATTTTCCTTTGGATGAAGATTGAATGAGGACTACACTATTCAGCCTTACATCGTAAAATGAGAGTATTGATCTTGCATCCATTTGAACTAAGGAAAACACCATCCATTAAAGTCATTTCTGTTTATAACTCTCTTTCAAAGTTATAAACAGAAGATAAGACATACTTCAGGGGTGCTCTTTTCAGTTCAGTCACAGACAGTTGTTGCCACCTTCTTCATGGATGGCATTTATTCAGAGAACCCTATAATTGGGTTGTCTGTCATGTATGATGAATCACAGACAAAAATTTCCAAATGAGAGCGTATAATTTCGATGCATAGGTGAAGCAGAATGAAACTGTGTAGGCGATTTCAGCTACTTGCTGACTTTCACAAGCTCTTTCGGGAATCTCAGCTCAGGAACTTTCTTCACTGCACTTCTGGTGCATACCCCACACACTGGTCTTCAGGCAGCTCTCTCCTACTTATATTAATTATGTATGTGTGTCTGTGCGATACGTGTATATTAAAAAATCAGTGTAACTTTTTGTGACATGGATTCAGAGAAGTGGGACATGGTTCTGAGAATGCCTTATGTTTGCCTAGCTTTGATTATTTAACAAGTTATACAACAGTGGACTGATTCGCAGATGAAACTGTCAAGATTGCTCAACCTCTGTTTAATTTTCTTAGATTTTAGGAAATACAATCACACTAATATTCAGGATTTTTTAATTGTGACATTTTAGTCATAGGCATTTTTACATTTATGACTTGTAAAACATAAAATACTTGTATGTGGCCTGAATACCTTTTTGCCAGGTTTTTTTCACTCTGGTACAGCTATTTATTCTGCTTTGAAGTTAGCACAAGGCTAAATTGTTCCTTTCATGTGAGCTGAGTTAACTGTAACTGTTAATCTATGTCCATACCTAGAATTTCTAGCTTCCTCTTAATCAAAAAGTAACATCTGAAGCACTGCTAAAAGCTAAAGAAATTCTGATAGTTTTCCTGTTGATGATCCTATAATGTTTATGCCACAAAGTTAATGAATTGCCACCTAAAATCTATGTAGAATGGATGTTAGTATAAAATGTCTCAAATACATAAATTACTCAAAGCTGGAGCGAAGATAGGACCAAGATTTTTATCCCTGTTGAAAGGCAGACAGGCCTAAGTACAGCACTTACCATAAAATGGTACAGGAAGTAACATATGATAACTCTGATAAAGTAAGAGGAGCATGTGATAAGAAGCCTAGCAGACAAGCACAGGTGTGACAGACAGCTTGGATCTTAGTTGAGTGAAGAGGAAAATATGGCATCAGATATCAGACATACAAGAGTGAGCAAGCAGTTGGGTCTCTCCAGTAACAAAAGGTTAAAGTCAGAGTTTAAGTTCCAAGTAACCAACAAACATAAGCGTTATTTAGACTGAGATAAGGTACCATGAACATATGCAATTAAAAAATTAGGTAGTTTGCATTAATGATTATGATAATAAAAGAGTCCCATGACCTACTAACATTCTTCTGTTCTTGAAACTATGTTTTTGCAGAAGATTCATATGCAAATGGGCAAACTCTTTGTGAAACTTAGGTCCCAAATCACTTATCTCCCCAGTTTTTGTAATTTTTTTGTCCAGCATTTTCTTGGGTTTTTTTAAATCTATTTTTAAATTAGGAAAATTCGTAACAGTTCAGAATGCACTCACATTATTTATCGAGTCACACATATATTTTATGTAAGAAATGAATGAACCTTACTATTACTTCCATGAGGGTGGACATTTTAGATGGTCCATGATGTCAACAGTCTGAAGTACCTGAGCTGTTGATGTAAGGCTGGGGTTCTCATTCATGAGACTCTTTTGCTAATCAGCCAAGAACAGTTTTACCTAAGTAGGTCTTAGCTCCATCTCTGACAACCTGAAAGAAAAACAGCATGAAATTGTTCAGGAAAAGGGTTAAGTGAGATATTGTTCATGTTTGTAAAAAAGCTTTGCAGGTGTAATGAAGGAAGTCATCTGTCTTGGACTGAATTTAATTAACTAAAGCAAGTCAGGGTACATTTATAGGGAGCAGTCTCAGACTGTGAGGGGCTGAACTGGATGAATGAATACTCATTATTTGCTCTTTACAGAAAATAAAAAGTGAAAACCCTTTCCAAATGATCTGTTTGAAAATGTATACAATGTTTTGAAATGTTAGCATGTTATCTAAGCTAATGTATGCCTACTGGAGGTCATCAGCGGAACAATAATTTTCTCACAGTTCTTTTGGTATGATATTTTAAAGGCATAGAAAAAAGAGGTAGAGTTTCAACTTTAAATCTGCATTTTCAGACTTTTGATTGCTCTGAAAAATTACACTGTGTTACTGCTAGTTCTTTGTACTGAACTATTTATGATGCAGGTGTTGTCAAACTTCATTATCTCAAAGGGAGTTTAAAGGCCTTTAGAAAGAGGAATAGAATCTTTAGTTATCCTAAATCAGATATGTTTTTCTTAAGGTCACTGTGGGCAAATATATCCTTATTGCTGACAACTTTAAAGGATCATAAATGAATATAAGCAGGTGTAGAAATGAGAAAAGTAGAACTGGTAGAGAAAAGGGCTTCCTTCAGTTTCTCTTCTGAGCAGAAAGATTACTCCTGACTAGTCTCCCTGGACAGTGTGCTAGAGAAAAAAGTATTCAAAAAGGTTGTATTTTTGAGTGATACTTAAACTGTCTGAAAATTTTAAAAAGTGCATCAGAGCTTTTTTAATTTTACAGTATGATCCTGTTAGTTTCTGTTGTTTTAAAAGGGTATGATACTTTATGCAGGCCAGTCTTGATTTTGGTCGTTTCGAAGTTCCCATCCCAACCAAGTTTTACCCCTCCCAGAAAAGCATGCACATGAACTTGTATAGATGCAGTAAGCTAAACTTGTTACCAGTATAGCAGGTTGGGAACAATGGATATGCCAGATCAGCTGTACAGAACATGTGTGCTACATCCTCCCTGTCCCAGGGCCATTGGATTCATTGCACACATATAGTTGAGTTTATCAGGCATGATCAGATGTCTCGCAACCAGAAATTCCGGACCAATCCTCAAATTTCATTCAAGTATAATTTTTAGGTGAAAGATAAAAACATGGTAAATAAGGATACGTGGTATCTAAGGATATGAGGTAGGTCTGCATTATGTATCTGCCCTCTTTAGGTAGAAAGTGAGTTTTATAGGGAGCAAGAATGGGTATTTCGTCTGATTATACAGTCTTTAGCACAATGTTTTTTTATTGTTTTTTAATGCTACAATAAAATAAAAAATAAAGAGTAATTATAAATCTGTACTATATGCAAGAAAGTCCAAGTTTGGATAACTTGCATGTAAATAGCTAAATGAAGGGCTACAGCATGACCTGCTTTGGAAGCCTTCTATGCTACTTTTTTATTCACCTTCAGAATGTTTTAAATTAACTTTTAGGAATGATTTTTTAACAGGTTGAAAATTGATACAAGTAAAATAGTTCAAAAGCCTGTGTTTACAGCAGATGCAGACCAGTTTCTTTCATCCCCGTAATGCAACAAAACAAGCTAAATCAACCCTGACTTTAAAGCAATTCAAAGAATTTTGTGCAGGAGTTCATTGATTTTAGTTTAACTTGATAAAGTCTTGGATTATTTAACACCTCTCCTGTGATGTATAAATTACTTCGCTCACTATGCCATCTCTTAATTTGCCTTGAATTTGCCATATTCTTTTCTTTTCAAGAGTTTAATTGTTCTGTAGTGACTAGAAATGTATGTTTCCTTCATCTTTGTGCTGTTATTTATGGTAAAATATCACTACAGTTGTTCAATGACCCATTGTATTTCTTCAAGAAAGTGAATTTCTCAGCTATTTTGCCTCTCGGTCTAAAATAACACTTAATTTTGGCTTCTTGGCTCATAAAAAGTGTAATAATTTGAGAAAAGAATGCTGCTTACGGATGCTTAGGATGGCATTTGGAGATAGAAACAATGTGAACTGTTACTGTGCATACAAAATAAATAACCCTGGGCCTCACACAAAGACATAGAAATAAGCTCCGTCAACTCAATTACTCTCGCTCTCTTCCTTTGAACTCTCTGGTGTAGTTCACTTCCTGAGGTAATGAAACAGAATTTATGTTTTCAAGCCTTCTCAGTCTACATACCTGTACTCAGATGACATGTGTGGATGGAAGATGCATTAAGTTAAAAGATTAAAATAAGAACACTTGAAAGCTTGACGTTTGCAGTGGGGTTTTTTCCTGGTGTTAAAGTCACACAAGCACAAAACCATATCTAAAACTTAGAGGTGGCCATCATTTGAAGAAAGATTTCGGGTTAGGCTACAAATGTCAAGTCAGCCAGGGTTCTAACTTTTTTGTTTGTTTGTTTGTTTTTCAAAGATTAGAAAAAATAGTGAAGCTTTTTTATCAGTTTGGGCAGGGGGATGTTCACGCATCTAACTCAAATGCAGCAGCCCCTTCTCTGATTCTCTCTCTCCTGTTTGGAATCACAGAATAATCCCCAGGACAAGTAAGGCAATTGCATATGTAAAGAGGCAACATTAGGAAAGTATTTTATGTATTTTTTTGCTGTCCTTGCGTGTGATTTATTAGCTGGAACATGGAAGAAAGCCAGCACACATGGCCAGTTTGCACTCTGCAAGACGCCAGTTCAGGAACTTTTTGCAGTAATTAATCTAAACCATAGAATTAAAAACTTAAAGCAGCTATAGCCAACTGCAGCCTTCATTTTCTTGTTTCTGTTCTCATGGCAGGAAGTTGCAGAACCACTTCTGGACCTGAAGGAAGGAATGGACCAACTGGAGCACAATAAAACTTTGGGATTTATCCTTTCTACTCTACTAGCCATTGGGAACTTTCTGAATGGAACCAACGTAAGCCTGATGTCCCAGCATTTCCTCTGCAGCTTTTTCCTTCAAAAAACAAAAGTCAAAACCATTATGACAGTTGCAACCCTGTATTTATTTTGTACCAGAAAAATAATTTAGAAAACAGAACCTACTTTTTATTGTGTGTCAGGGTGCTCTTTGCCACTTTCAGCATAACCTGAAGGAAATGTGAAGCTAGGCACTCTTCTGGTGTAACTCCCCTGAGTTTAGTGTTGAGGATCCCCATTCAAATTGTGAGACCTGCGTCATGAATCATTTCACTGTAGATGGAGTGGTATTAGGCCTACTCTCCAGCAAGTTAAAATTAAATAAAAGTTTCTTCTCCTGTAGGATTCTTGTTCTTCTTTCCCCTCTGCCCCTACTTGGTAACCATTTTTGTCTGATAATCTGCATGGGAAGGAGTAGACATTTTTGTTTTTAAATTTCTTCCCTTTTTTTCCCCTTATAGGCCAAAGCTTTTGAGTTGAGCTACCTCGAGAAGGTTCCAGAAGTCAAGGACACAGTGCACAAGCAGTCCCTTCTGCACCACGTCTGCACTATGGTGGTGGAAAAGTTCCCAGACAGCACTGATCTTTATTCAGAGATTGGGGCCATCACTAGGTCAGCCAAGGTAGGTCTAGTGGGTAAACATATATATATGGTTTTTAAAAACCTTCTTTAAAGTGAAATATTTAAGATTTTGTTTTATTCTTTGATTTTGTTCCTCCCTGGTCACAGCACTTGTGGATTCATTGTGTCATTCCCACTGAATTTCAAAGATGCCAGTACTCTCTCTTCTGAGCTTTATCTCTGTCAGGTCGTTTTCTCATCAATGCACTAATAGGCAGCCACGTTATGATAGCCATTTTAATGTTATATACATTATTAATGTATATAACTATTAGAAACTATTTTCAGTTAAAATTTTATTTGACCGGTATCTTCAAATATATTTATTCTGTGATTTGGGGGAATCTCTTTTTTTAAGGCAGATGCCTGATTGTATTTTAAGGGCAATGGAAGCAAGGAATGGTTTTGGTAATAAAATGGTTTCCAGAATGAAAGTGTCCTTGAAATATTTCGTTTAACTCCTTTTCTGTTCTCCTTCTGACAATAATTTTGATGACTAGGAGTTAGGGAATATAAATAGAAATAAAGGAAACTTGTGGCAGCGCCTCATTTTAAAAAGTGGTAATCCCTTGACTAATCCATAGGTCTGGTCAATGGCTCAATTTGGTATGCAGATTATTTATTATTGCTGCTAGCAGGTATGATAGAAACACTGTAGCCTCACTCTTGGAGCTCTCAGAGTGTGCGATTTCATGGATGACCCTTAAAAACAGTACATTACTTGATTAACGGAGTAAACATGACAGAATATCATCAGGAGATAACAAACATGAAAATTCTGGTTTGGAATCGTGTATCATGTGAAAATGGAAATAATAACGGCAGATAATACTAGTATCCATCTAGTCCAGTGTCTTGATTCAGACAGTGGCCAATATCAGCTGCTTGAGAGGAGAGCACGAGAAGCTTCAAAGGAGGAGGAAGATCTCTCCTAGAGAAATTTTATTTCATGAGCCATAATACTCATTATATGCATCAAATGGAGGAATGATTTCTTTTCCAAAAGCCACTTTGTCTGGATATGTGGGGAGAGGGGAAGAGCCCTGTATAATACAATTTTTTTAAAATGCAAAAATCAAATCTTATTTTGGCTTCTAGCACAGTTCTTGTGACAATGAATTCATAATCTGATTTTGCCTGCTATTGAATTTGCCAATTTCAGGATGTACTCTCTGAATATATTGAACAGTCGAAACTTTTATCTCTCTGTTTCACAGAATAATTTAAGTTGTAAAGGACCTCTGAAGGTCCTCTGGTCCATCACCCTTTTCAGTGCAAGACCAAATTAAACCAGGCTGCTCAGATCCTTGTCTAAGTCTCAAATAATCCTTCTACATCTTTTTTTTGAGACCATTTCCACACTTTTTCTCCATCTTACCTTTTAGAACGGGTTAAACGATAGCGAACAGTATTCCAGCCTCTCATTACAGAAGTTATATGCCTACTATGTTTGTGCATTCTGCTTGTGCTATCTTTTGTTAGATGTCCTGAGGTTTTCTTTGTGTTTTTTGACTGTAGGTATCCTTTTGACACCAGTTGTCTTTGAGTAGTTCACAAGGACATCCAGGCAGTCTCCTGAGCTGACTGGGCAATTCAGAACTCAGCCCAGTGCACAGAGGAGTCCGATGCTGCCTGAAGTGTGCACTGCATTGCGATCTACAGTAATAACCATGATCTGCTGAAGCAGATTTACTGCTTATCTCTCAAACCCCTAATAATCTTAAATCAGGACTAATCTGAATAATTTCTTGCCATCTGTAGATTTTACCCTCTCAGTGTGCTTCCTTGTTTCCAAATAATTTTGAAATACAAAGTACAAACCATGAGACACCTGCTGTTTACCCTGTTATCAGATGAGAATCAATATGTATTCCTTCTTTTCTTTTCCTCTCTTAACCTCACACTTCATAGGTGGCCTCCCATGAGGCTCTTGGAAAGATTTTGAAAGTCTAATTTCCTTTACTTGCTCTTATCTGTCCACTATTTTGTAAACATATTCAGCATCTAGTGATTACTTTGATGTAGGTAATTTCCTGTTATTCATCCTTTCAGCCAGGTTACCAGGTATAGTAATAAACCTTGGAGCTTTACAGTCTCCTGAATCAACCTTCCTGCTTTTGTAAATATAGGTGAAACTTATTGCTATCCTCTGATTCTTTCAGTTACTAAGTGTAGTGAATTTTGTGGCTCAATTTCTTTATTTTAATTGCTATCAGAATTCTTGTCTTCTGCTTGTTTACAGCTTTGTAAGCTATCGTCCTCCTCTAACACATTTGTTCCTGCTAGCAAGTGTTTGAACCTTGCTATTAGTTCACATCTATTAAAAAATAAAATACAGAAAAATAAAAGCAGGTACCAGAATAGGTTTCTCCCCAACATCCTTGACAGGCTTGAGAGCTGGGCCTGTGCGTGAAGTTCAACAAGGCCGAGTGCAAGGTCCTGCATGTGGGTCGGCGCAATCCCAAGCACAAATACAGGCTGGGCGGCGAATGGATTGAGAGCAGCCCTGAGGAGAAGGACTTGGGGGTGATGGTTGACGAGAAGCTCAACATGAGCTGGTAACGTGCTCTTGCAGCCCAGAAGGCCAACCGTATCCTGGGCTGCATCAAAAGCAGCGTGGCCAGCAGGTCAAGGGAGGTGATTCTGCCCCTCTACTCTGCTCTCATGAGACCCCACCTGGAGTACTGCGTCCAGCTCTGGGGCCCCCAACATAAGAAGGACATGGAGCTGTTGGAGCAAGTGCAAAGGAGGGCCACAAAGATGATCAGAGGGCTGGAGCACCACTCCTGTGAAGAGAGGCTGAGAGTGTTGGGCTTCTTCAGCCTGGAGAAGAAAAGGCGCTGGGGAGACCTTCTAGCAGCCTTCCAGTACCTGAAGGGAGCCTACAGGAAAGCGGGAGAGGGACTTTTTACAAGGGCATGTAGTGATAGGACGAGAGGGTATGGTTTTAAACTGAAAGAGGGGGGATTTAGATTAGATATTAGGAAGAAAGTCTTTCCTGTGAGGGTGGTGAGACACTGGAACAGGTTGCCCAGAGAAGTTGTGGCTGCCCCCTCCCTGGAATTCAAGGTCGGGCTGGATGGGGCTTTGAGCAACCTGGTCTAGTGAAAAGGTGTCCCTGCCCATGGCAGAGGGGTTGGAACTAGATGATCTTTAAGGTCCCTTTTAACCCAAACCATTCTATGATCCTCTGTGGTGAAGTTGGGTGAAAAGAAGTCATCTTGCTTCCCTTCTCTAACTTTTGTCTTCCTCAGTTTCTTTCATCCCCACTGATCCAGGACCTCCTACATATTTTCTTTTTTTTGGATAACATAAAGGAATTTGTGGCTTTTGTTTTATATCCTTAAATAGTTGCTCTTTGGATTCCATCTCTGTTCTCCTAATTTCCTCTTGTACAGCCTATGTTTAGGCTCTGTTTTATTGCCTTCGCTGAGGTTGGTTTGTCATGTTTGGAAGGTTTTAATTTTTTTTTATGTTTTTTTCTTTGAGTGATTCTCCATCTCATAACATTTAGGTACATTGGTTTCTCACTTCCTGCTTCTTCTCTTTGTTAAGAAGTTATTTCACTTTTTTTTAGATTGGGACCAAGTTAATCACTAAAATGAAAATCACCATAAAAGAGAAGAGCCCTTATTTTCCAAAATCCACACCACTATGTATGGTGTACTGTCAAGTGAATCTTCTATTTTTCAGTCTTAAAAAGTGTAAGAAAGCTTAACCTAATGCTGTCACTTATAAAAAATTTTTAGGTCTAAGAGCATACAAAATTGAGCACAGTCTTTCAGTCTGTGGTTTGCTGATCTAGTGGCCGTGCCCAAAGCGGATGAAATTCTGAAAAGGCCAGACAAAATCACATTAAGAGAAATTATAGCCTTAACCTTCCCCGTGACGCCCAAGGTCTCCCTCCTTGGGATGTTCCTGCATGTGTTATACCGCTGATGGATTACTATAACAAGCTCTATTCCCACTTGATCTTAGCTGCCACAAATCAAAGAGTTAGGACATGGAAGCCATCCAAGCTGCCCTCTTCAAGGGAATGTTCACAGACGAGGCGAAATCTTGGTTTAGGAAAGCTGACAGGAAAGGAGAACTAATATTTCACTGTGGATTAGGCTGTATTTTGAGCTCCATTTTGTCTGCAAACATCTTTCAGAAACCACAAAGGCTAAACAATTTCCATCCTGTAGATAAACAGAGATGCCCCTTCCCCTGAGATGCACATCATATGAGAATTTCCTGAGCCTTAGTTCATTTAAAAAAAAACATAAAGAAAACAGGCCGCCTCACCAGAAAGGAGTTAGAAAGACCAGAAACAAAATGGTATAGTTATTGCAAAACCTGTGGCTTTTTGTTGAAGGGCTGAAGTAATATATGTCAAAAAAAAAGCAGACAAAAGTGAAAAAATGACCAAAAAATGGAATTCTAGATAAATAAAAATATTCATAGTTGTATAAAAATATATAAGATCATGCAGGGCCACTTATTGTTTAGTATCCCATGATTAAAAGCACTTACTTTTTTCTTTTTTTTTCCCTTTTTTTAACCTATTTTAACTTGTTTTTTTCACTGGAATTGTACCAGAACTGATGTACCTAATACTGAAGCAGACCCCCAGATTTCTGCTCAGTATTGTTCCTAGAAGTTTCCGTATCAGTACGGCAAGGATGGGTTGCATCAGCACTTGTATCTTCTCTGTTAGTGAATAAAAAATGTATTCTTATTAAAAATGTTCATCTTCTTTCTCATCCCCATAAACGTTTTTTCTTCATGCATCTAAAAGCTGGCCAGCTCCATAGAATAAATTAGTAATTGTCTTTTCTCCCTCTAATTTTAATTTACTTACAAAGTGCCAAACTTCTGTCTGGTTTTAACCCCTGCAGCAAGACACTTGGATTAGTTGCAGATACTAGGCAATGGAGAAGCAGGCAGCTTTTAAAAGTAAGCAATGGGAAATGTTAATGGCACAGAGGAGGGGACAAGGATTGCTGGTAGGAAAGAACTTGGAACGAGGCTAAGATGTACGCAGGGGAGTGGGAAGCCTGCAGCTGCCCTCCGAGGGATTCGGCAGGGAGGCGTGGGGAGAAAGGAGGTGGCTCAAACAGAATTGCCATTCTGGCATGCTGTAGCTTCTGCTTGAGATGCTGGAAAGCAGAGAGAGGAGAAAAGAAAAAAAAAGCAGGGAAGATCATGCTGCCTCTCATGATGCTTCAGTGGGGTTTCTCTTGTCTCACTTGACAGGAAGTATTTGTGTGCAGTTATCATTCAAGTATGCTTTCTCTACGTTATTTCAAACAAAAATAAATGCCAAAAGTCAAATTCTTTTCCATGGAAAAAAGGGGTTGGGGGATGCAAAGTTTCTTACAGTTGTATCATTCCCTGTGGTGCCAGCTGCAAGGACTGCTGCTGCTGCCTCAGTTCCTGGCACAGGCGAGCGGGAGCAAAGGTGAAGACAGAGCAGGATAAGGCAGGGACTGCTGGTTGCAGGGCAGGCTGGGGTGAGGGGAAAGGAGCTTCAGTGGCAGATGAGACTTTGAGGTTTTGTCTGAAAGAGAGCAAATGAAGTTTAGCACATGTGCCTGACAGCATTGCGATGTTTCAATAATTTCCAGGTGAAATGACTGCAAGTAGCAACGCAGGTGCTAACGCCAACTGAAGTGACCTACATCACCACTTACTGGTATTGCTTCTCTTCATCCCAGAACATGGGAACTGTCATACGGCACCTTCTAAAAGATCCTGTATTAATGTGTTTATTGTAGATTGTTTGGGGAGCTAAAATGCAGTGGAGATGTATATAGAATGGGATAGATTCATCTGGTCATACCTCAGTAAGCATCTCTATCGTTTAATTTTTAATTAATGGATTGATTTAGGTGTTCTCATTTCCAAAATTATGTGGCAGGATGCCACCTCTTACCCCAGAATTGGAAATGTCTGGACAGAACCTCCTTTAGATTTTCCTTGCTTTTGAGAGCTGCCATCTACTTTGCTTAAAATGCGTGACCAACAATGTGCAAGTTGGACTAACTTTGGTCTTGGGATAATTCTTGTGACACTTGGTGAAGTTAGCCAGCGTGGAAATACTGGAGGAGACAGAGTTTTGAACATACGCCACAGAAGGTCGCTGCACTCGGATGACAATGTGTTTGCGAGGAGCAATTCTCAGAATTTCCTTTGGCACTGAACCAGCTCAGGAAAAGAGGAAGATTTTGTGTTCCCTGCCAGAACGCATCCCTGTAATAATGTGAGAACGAGCGGTCTGACCCTAAATTATAAAGAGCTTGGAGTGTGTTGTGGTCCACTGTAGAAACTGTGTTGAACTTTGAAGAGAGAAGGATTTTGTCTGTGATCATCTATATCTTTCTGTGACATGCGATAAAAGAGTTGTCTTTTTGTGGATTTAAGGCAACATTTGTCATTGTGAAAGCATCAGTCTTCTATTTAATGCACCTTGTGGGTAGGATAAAAATGCAGAGAACTGGGTCTGTCTTAGAAAATGTCTGGATTTGATATGTCCACCACTAAAAGAAACAAGCTGTAGCAATAAACAATAAATATAGTAGCAAGCAATAGCAAACTTAAACAAGGATACTGAGGCTACATAACAGGTTATTCACTGGCCTTCAGAACAAAACTTTGCATAATTTACAGTGGTTTTGAAAAGAAGTGCTTTTTAAGCAGAAATCTCAACTTCACCACTTTCATTTGGTTTGGGTTTTTTTTACTTCAATCCAGTTGTGACATTTTTGACCCTGTTCAAGGGCTGAGTGTAAATACAGGAGGCAGGAAACGTGAGTGTAATCAGGTGCAGCATCTTTGATTTTAGGACAGTTTTGTATTCTCAGTAGTGGTGGAGCTTAGCTCAGAGACTAGAGGAGATTTAGCTGGAAGAGGAAACGTGTGTGTAAAGCACATTCCAGCTGAGGGAACGCTGAAGAAAAATGACCTGTTATCTCAGAGCAGCTACAGTTGTATGCTGTGCATGACAATGAATCCCTGGAATTGTATATGCTGCCTTCGGGAATATACAGCAGAAACCCTTTTAGGTTTGAGCCAACCCATTTAATTCCCAGTGTCACCTCAAAGCAGCTCTTCCTCTCCCTCAGCAAATAATGAGTCCAATTCCTGTGTTGCTGTGAGATATTTGTGGCCACACAGAGAAATAACATCCCAACCCAAAGATCAGAAAGGCTCCCTGATACACGTCCTGCCTGAATGACTAGGGCATGGTCTAGCATTTCATGGATTAAAAAGTTTTGAACTTATATACGCAGCAGGTGATATTGGATGTACAGCATGGAGTTGAACTTGGAAAAAATAAGCCTTTTAAAGTACCAGTGTTCGTGGAACCTGGGTGGGCAGGGAAGTAAATGCTGAGCCACTTGACGGTGGTGGTAGTTTTAGAGTCAGGTGAAAATCAGCGAGAACAGAAGTCATTTGGGCAGTAGGTGTATCGTGTGATATTTAAGTCTCAGCCCAATGAAGTGAGAAACCTGGTAGAATTCTTTTTTGTGTTGTTGTTTATGGTGGAGTCATCTGTTACTATGGTAGCAAGAAATAAATAATGATTTAAGGGGATTAAAATGAGTGCTGGCATTGCTCACATGTGGTTGGAGGGTTTTATTCTTGGTCTGAGTGTCATTTGTGCAAAATATAATGGTGCATTAAATTGAAAAAAAAGATATTTTTTCTTTTTATAGTTGCTCATTAGTGACTTAATGGCAATGGTTTCCTGAATGAAGCTGACCCTGCAGGGCTTGCATCACGTAAACTAGTCTTTAAATCCTATTTGGATAGATAGTCTCTGGCTACTCCACTCTGATGCAACAGTGTCGACAAAGCATTTCTCAGAAGACTGAACAGTGGGCCTGGCAAGAGATTTCACAGATAAATAACAAATAGTTCTGAATATTTTTCAGCTAGTGTGGTTGTGAATGGAGAGGAACCTGGCAGGAGAAAGGAGGAACGTACCAAATATATCCCAGGAGCAACTTTAGAAAGTTGCTTTTTCTAAATTGGTTTACAAATGCAAATAAACATTACACAGTGTCTGAAAGAAAAGTCATTTTTATTTTGCATAACAGCCTAAGACTGCTCATTCTTTTGCCTGAGTAAAAAAAAAAAAAGATTTATTTTTAAAATTATAGCAAAAGGTAACAGTAAGCAGGACCAGAAAGCTGCATGTCTTTTGCACATATGTGAACTGAGTTGGCAAAGAAGAAGAATGCATGTTACCACCTTCCTCCAAAACCTGGGGCTGGGCACAACAGCTATCCAGGGAGAAAGCTGTAATGACCATTTCAGATTACTGCTTCCTTTTATTCAGTGGAGCACAGTTACGAAATAATGCCACAGCAGTTCTTGTCCGAGCACCTTCTATGCTGAGGTCTCCTGGAGCCACAATGTGATGCAAAACTCACCTGAATTCCTCCTTAGCCCCAGCATGGCCTTCCAGCTGCAGGCAAGAATTGGTGCATCTTTCCTTTCAAGAAAGAAAGAATGAAAAAAATAAAGGAATCATGTCTTTCAACCATTATGCAGCATTAATTCTTTTACTAAAGTGTCGGAAATAAAGACGTAAATGAAAAGGTGCAATCCTTCTTCCCTTGGGAATGCTGTGTGGACTGGCAGGGATGTGCTATGGTATTATATATGCCTTTTCATGTTTCCTTTATGCATATTAGATTGAATAATTGTCATTATTACTCCACACAAGTTCTTGTTCTCCATATCACACGGACACATAGTTGAGGGATCATTTCTCATCATTGTTACTGTTGTATTTGTATATAATACTTTCAGTGTTAGAAGACATCCTAAACAGAACAACAATAATAACAAAAATGACTTAAAAAAAAAAGGAAATTACAAGGATATTGCTAAACAATATGACTACTTTTAAAAATTTGTGCACAAATATTAGATCTAGGTTTGGACCACTGTGCTCATCTTTCATGGTCAGTTACCTCAGTTAAAGTGAGGCTAAATTGTTGCTTTTCAGGTGGATTTGTATTTTACTTACATTTTCCACTGATGCAAGTACCTGCTGTTTTATGATACAAATGTGCATACAATGGAGAGGCTTGTTGGCCACGTAGTCATTGGACTGCTGCTGCTTAGAATATGATAGAAGCTGCTTCATGTCCATGATGGATTTGGCTTCACAGTAAAGACCGAAGAGGATCTGAGGATGTCAAATTCCTCAGGATCCTGCTTTTCAGGGGAATCTGGTGCTCATAATTAAGGGAGTTAGTAGCTGTCTGTCTTGGTTAATATTCTAATACATTACAAGGCTTAGAAAATGTAAGAGTTTGCAGAATAAGAGCATATTACTTCAACAGGATTTTGGTGTATTTTATCAGTTAATAATACATACTGATATTTCAGATAGCCATGGAAAGCCAGTCTTTGTGAAGACTGATAAATATGTTTAAGAATCACTAATTGCTGGCATGCAACCTCGATATTATATTCCACTAGCCTAGAAAAAACTATCACCTGGATCCTGTGTACAAGTGTCTGCAATTGCAGGAGAGTCCAGTTAGAAGATCAGTGGTCAGTGGATCTTTGGCTTTACTGTGCTACGAGGGTTATGGCTAATTTCTTCTCTGAACATGAGCACTGAAGAAAAAAAGGGGATAGCAGAGGTAAACATGAGGGCAAGGTTGTAAGTTTAGGAGAGAAGAGGTAGAGTGAGGGTGACCGTGCTTGTGACATTACACCATTTCCCATTGGAGAGCATCACGTTAGTGCTATTGCTGTAGAGAAAGGGGCGGGAGGAAGCTTGTTTTCTGTGGTTTGAAATGTCATGCAGGTAGTACCCTAAAGCTGCAAACTATCAAATGTTTTGATACATTTAGTAGAAGAGTCCAAATATTTTTACCTTCAGAATTTTCCCTTTGAGCTGATCCAGCCTGAACATTTAAATCTCACTTCTGTGAGACCTGGTAGGAAAAAAATCTTGTCAGCAGGCTGATAGATGCTAGTCTTTTTGTTTGGTTGCTTGGTTTTTTTAGAAAGATCTGAAGACTTAACTTTGATTTCTGGCACTCTGTTGGGAGACAGTTTCTGCACCTGGGATAGAGGAAAGGGATGTTGTATGGTATATCGCGTATGAAGCTTTGCTTAACTCCTTGCATGTAAGACCTAGAGCAGACTGAAACGCAATGGATTCTGTGCCTGCCTGCAAAATTTGCACTGGTGAAATAGTACTTTGTGAAATATCAGGTGGGGTTCATGGTTGTCTCTGAAAAATTTTAACTTTTACTATTTCACACATGGATATTTTTCTGTAAGTGTATTCCTTTATGTCCAGAAACAAGTGACGAAACTCTGGAGAGCTGGCAGCCAGACAATTTTAGATTTTGTGAAGGTTTGTCACGTTCTTGTGGGCACAGGAGAGTTTGCATGTGGGGAATTCACAGGCACGTTATCCTACTTGGATAACTTTTGGATTTCCTGCTTTACTCCTTCCAGGAGTTTACAGTTTCTGCTCAGGCAGAGCCACCTGTGCTCCACAGAGGTTTATTCCAGGGGAGCTCAGGTGGTATTCTCCCTCCTGTGGTCTCCTTAGGACTTCCCCAGAGATCTGAATTTTTGATTGTGTTCAAAGATTCCTGTGCATCCCTTAGCCAGACCTGCCATCCCCAGTCCCCACTGAAACTGCCCGCTCTTGTGAATGCTCTGGCTGTTGGCAGGTTTCATGTGGCAGGGAATTTGCCACATCTTTTCTGTTCAGGGATGTGGTTCTCCAGAGATGTCTCTTGAACTCCTACAGGCTTAAACCTCGGAGCTTTTTGATAGATTAAAATTTGTTCTGTTTTCAATGAAAGTTAAATTTGTCTGCTGCAGAGGGCAGAGAGACTTCCCCGACCAGGTTGAATAATTCTTACTAGTAAGACCTAGAAATACCTCCTTTTGGCTTTTTTTCTTAATAGGAATGCTAGTATTTTTCCCCATGTGTGTTTTAGATATACCATCTATGGAGAGCAGCAATGTGTTTATCATCAACAGTGAAAATACTGACCTGGAAAGGACTTTTTTTTTTTTAAAAACATGTGCATTGATATGGATATCAGGAAAACAAAAACCCCACAGCTGCTCCGCCTGCAGTGCTTTTCTGAATAGCAGGATCAAAGGATGTTTTTATTTCCTTGTGAAGAGGAAAAATTCATCACTTTATAAATCACAGCAAAAACAAATCAAATCAATACCAGGAGCTTTATAATAATAATGCATTTCTTCTGGCTATCCTCAGTATAGATCTCAGCAGTGGATGCTGCACACAGCTAAAAAGAGTGAACTAAAACCTGTCTCTGACACTGGTTTTCATTTAACATTAAGGAATTAACTGGAGTACCACACTGTAACATCCTAAACACTGATGTGTTTGGAATCTGAGGGCTAAATCTGTGTTTTATAGCTTGAGTTCATCTGAACTGTGAAGTGGTATTATAAAATAAATTTTTCCGTTCTTCAGAGTTCAAGAACATGTTGGGTAGTCTTACTTTTTTCATCTGTTGTGTTCATATATTTGTGTGCTGTGGCTGGGTCGTTAATGCACTTTGTCCAGTTGTTAGCAACGCATCCTGAGTGTCTTCTGTAGACTTTGCAATTTGAACACCTTTTTTGGTTGATGAGTAAAGGAGAAGCTCTCTGCCACCCTCCGTGGAATGTGTTGGCTTCTAACTCGATGAACGTTACTGTAAGATGCAGCCATTTATTTTAACTGTTTTGATAGACTTTCAAAGGCATTATATGATCTTGTTACAAGCCAGCAAATTCGTACTGTTTATAAGGGTTGAAAGTTAGTGCTGAGATCACTAAATAACACTTACTTTGAATAGAGCTTTAAAAAATTCTGGCCTGTGAATTTTGTAATTAGAAGTAGATTATCTGTTAACAAGTCAGTGCGTGGCTAGGGAATAGATCCAAGTGCTTCCTAGATTGGAGAAATGTTGGCTGGGTTACAACACTGAGCAGTAAGCAGGGTATAAAAACCTGAGTAAAAGAGAAAAGGATTAAGGAAAAGAGAAAGTTTTGTATTACCTCAGAAATATCTGAGTCATGCAGTTGCTTGGTGTAGCCATGAAGTTATTAGCAAGGGAAAAAACACATCACAATATTTTATTGTCCCTTCTTTAGGTACTAGACCTCTAAGACCAAAACCAAATCTATACATATATGGGTATATTTCTTTTTTTTCAGTTTTCCTTACTAACATTTAATGTCTAGACAAAGTGCAACAGAAAGCTATTTCTTAATTATTTAGTAGTAATTAATAATGTGAATTAATGTTGTGCTGCCACGACATTGACCCGTTCTTATACATAAATTACATTGTTCAGATATCCAAGGATACTACTGCAGTGTTTTTGATTAAAGTGTTACATTTTCTTTTCATTTCTTTTTATTCAGGTTGACTTTGAACAACTCCAGGAAAACTTGTGTCAGATGGAAAGACGATGCAAAGCATCATGGGATCACCTTAAGGCTATAGCAAAGCATGAAATGAAGCCAACTCTAAAGCAAAAAATGTCTGAGTTCCTTAAAGACTGTGCAGAAAGAATCATAATCCTGAAGATTGTTCATAGAAGAATAATTAACAGGTACAGAATTAGACTGGTGACAGCGATATCTTGATGATAAATGACTTGCTAAAATTATAAATTATGACATCATAAATATGTTTTTATAAGTGTTTAATCCACATTCCAGTAAGAAATGTTACCAGGATGTATGTGGTGCTTACTTTGTTATAGACACCATTTAAGAAAGATCCCCACTCCGTAAAGTTTCTATATTTCTGATGAAAAGAAGCAAAGATAGAGGCAATCATTTGTTCCCAAGGTGCAGTATTGGGTCTTTTAACTTCTAGCCCCCAAAAGCTAGCAGCTTTATGGTTAAGTTGCTATATTTTTTGTCCTTCCCTGCATGCTTCTGAGTGGGGTTGGCTTGTTTGATAAACAAGAACAGGCTGTAACAACACATTGAAGTTTTAATGATAGACTTGTTATATGCAGAAGTTGAAATGCATCTGGTACAATGAGTTCTTATAAGCAGCACCACTCTTACTTGCAAGATGTATGACTGTGTGTTTATGCCTGCACAGCAGAAGATAGAATAAAGATTCCTCTCCTTAGGACTTGCTGTTGGATTTAGTTTCATCCAATGGAGTTAACAGTAACTGCAGTGCTGTGAAATGTACATATTCACGATAATTCCAGAATACACCTGACCTTTTTTTTTCCACATTCACAATTGTAGCTGTATGAGTTCAAGTCATTTGAGTAATTTATCTGTGTTCAAGTTGTTTATTAGTGAAATTTTGAGAGATTTTCCAACTCCTGAAGAATTTCCAAATTGCTGTGATCAAAATTAGGATCTGGAGTCCAAATGATCCCAAATTTGTGGATATACACTTGAGAAGTTGCTTCAGCTCTTCTTTTTTTTTCATGATGACTTGTTTTTCATGCCATAAGTAAGCGGAAATCCAAATTGCAGTAGTAGGGAAGTGAATTCACCAGTTTCCTGGTGTGTTTTCCATATGCATTGGACAAATAAGAAAAATACTAACTTTTATTATTATGCCCTCTAACTACTACTATAGACTTCTCCAAAAATGTGTCCATGAACTTGCATCTTTCTAGAAATGGGAAGACTTTTTATCGTCAGGGATGTAGATGCCATTAAAAGGAATTCCCACACATTTTCAAACATTCAGTGTGCTGTTGTAAATCATGCAATATAGAAGCAATAATAAAAGTTACAAATAGTGTGAAAACTCTGAATGCCACAGAAGCAGTAAAACTGTGAATTGCGAGTATCCCAAACTAAAGTACTTGGTAGATAATATAATTTTATGGTCAGTTTTGTGAACCAGAAATTCTTTCCTTCTTGTGTTTGCTAGCCCATAAATCTGCATTCTTCTTGTCTAGACTTTCCCCAGCATCCTAACAGCCTCTTTGAAGTTGCTTAATACAAATAAATAGAATTGAAACTTAATGAATATTTTTTCTATAACTGAAATGAAATTGGTCATTCACATGCCAAATTAGTCATATAAAGTAGATGGAGTTCCATAAACATCTTATCTCCTGCATCAGCCTGGGAAAGTAGACTGGGATGAAGTTATCATAGACTAGACTTTCATGGTTTTAATTATAAAACATGCCAGTGTTATGCAAAGCATCCACGAAAATTTTGTAGCACAAAAGTAGTGATGGAAGCTTATAAAGTAATAAATAGATTTACTGAAATGTGGGGTTTTTTTTCCCCAGAAACCGTCAATAAAGATTTTTCCCTTTGCATTTATGAACTCATTGTTTTCCAGGTTTCACTCATTTTTGTTATTTATGGGCCATCCTCCCTATGCAATACGTGAAGTCAACATCAATAAGTTCTGCAAAATTATTAGCGAATTTGCTCTGGAATACCGCACCACCAGGGAACGAGTTTTGCAGCAAAAACAGAAACGAGCTAACCACAGGGAAAGAAACAAGACCAGAGGGAAAATGATAACAGATGTAAGTGGCAAAATATATCTCCCACAGTGTGGATTTTTAAAACTTTCTTGCATCAAATGTTGTATATGAAGTGTTGTTACTCTTTTATTTGTATTCTGAAGAGGTTCTTCTACTGTAAGTAATGAAATCTGTTCTGTTAGAATACAAAACTTGCAAGTCCTTGATTGTGTATATTTTTTGCTTCATACTAGTTTATAGAATGAGAACAAACTGAAATTAAGCATCCGAAAAGAGCATCTCTGTGTTGCGCAGACAGTGCCCAAAAGATCTTGAAGACACCAGGAGCTGTGTGTACCTGATCAGCCAAGAATACGAAAAAGGAAAAAAGCTAGAAATTAGGCTCCTAATTGAGGACGTGATTTAGATGATGACCCATTGTAGTCATTTAAGTGGTTACAACTGAATTTAAATGGATTTTTTCCCTCCAACTTTGAATATTCTAATATAGTCTTTAATCTTGTATTTTATCTATTTTTATGTATATATATACATGCATGCACATGCACAGCAATTTTCTTCTTAACTTTAAGGCACAGAATAGCCAATTTTATGGGAACAGACTACTTTGGGGTTCTGAAAGAATGGACCAATTTATATTCACTGTAGATGTTACTCTGCAAACATCTTGACAATGATTGCATACTGATAGAATAAATTAAAATAAGATCAGTTTTCTCAGTATAGTAAGCTTTAAAATCCCCTCCATTTTTTTTTACCTTTTTTTTTAAGTTGATGTAGTTCGACTCAATCCAAATAAAGTTTTAAGAAGTGCCAGTACTTAATAAAAGTTTCCAGCTGTCTCAAAATCCAAATCTGGAGTCTCAATTAGATGCGAGTGGTTCGTTGCATATGAAGCTAGCCCTGCCTTTGGCCTGAAAGGCCTTAAGCTGATTACAGTTTTATGACTCAGGCAACGTGGGTCAGAATATATTTATATGTATTGAGACTGATATAAATTGAGATTGTATTTAAGTGATTGACTCACAACCATTTGTAGATCTTTCCTGGCAATACCCTCTTTAAATTTGGAAATCTGCCCTGCCTAGAGAAAATGTTAAACCTGTATTATTATCTCAAAAAGATTTTCCTTTTGGTCTAGCCTCAGGGTTAAGTAAGAGGCTCTGATTTTATGTGAAGGGCATAATATAGTCATACAAATTTTCAAAACTACCACAGGGGAGCTGAGATCACTTTCTTCAATTGCTTCTCGGTTTTCCTGACATATTCTAGAGGAGCTAAAAGATAGCATTAATGAAAGAGATTGGTAAATTAAAATTTTCATTTCCTCAGGTAGCTTCAGTACTTTTTACTAGTTTAAACATACTGAGACGTGAAGGCGTTACTGTTTTCCTACTATATGTTTTATCGTTCCTGTATTATCTGTCCAGAAGAACAGGCTGTGGCAGGACAGAAAGCTTCTCTATGTCCTGTTCCTGCAGGAAACCCTGGGGGGAAGGGAAATCTGATCACTGGCAGCTGGGTTCAGGAAGCAGAGAGAAGGGACCCTTTCAAACCAGAAAAAGGCTGAGGGTTGACAGCTAGTCAGTGAGGAGCAGAGCCAGGACAATGGCTGTCTTCTGAAAAATGTAAGAAAGGAGGCAGCTAGGCCTTGCCCAGAAAAACCTATTATTGGAAGAAGGTGTCTTGTTCAGCTCAAGATAGTGTTGAGATTTGACAAGAATTAAATGCCATCTGACAGCTAGTGTTCCACCTAAAAATATCTTGCAGGTCCCCAGAAAGGGAGCATTTTTTTCCTATTACTAATTTACAATTATATAATTGTCCTATTAGCTTAAAAACAAAAAGCCTGCTGGAGTAATAAAACACATTCTTTAAAATTCCCGTTACAGAGCTGTTTTTTAAGGGAGTTATTCATGTGGCCATATGGTTATTTCAGGACTTACTAAATCTCTTATCTGTAGCCCATTAATATGGCCTCATTTACCATTCGTTTGATTGCAGTACATGGTAAAACAGAATTAAAGTTGCATCAGACTATTTGTCACAGCTTGCTTTGACAACTTCAAAGTCAGATCTACCTCAAAACAAGTTTCCAGCTCGGCAGGAGGGAAGTTATTTATGTGTGAAGAATGATGAAAAAGGGGAGTTTTATTGTAGTCTTGTGTTGGCTTTGGTTTGTATCTGGTCTTGATTTTCTTAGTGTTTTATATTTGAAGGCATTGGAAAGGGAAGATATATCAGTAATGCATTGACAGTATGTTCAACTAGTTACAAAACTCTGATAGAAGAAAGTTTAGATCTTGACATTGGAAAGAAACTCTTTGTAGAAGGTAATTCTAATAAGAAGTTATGTGGAATTTTAATTTCTGCTTCTGGTGACTGAGAAGGATTGTGCGGTTATTTGATATTTACCTCCCTGTCCTTTTGAAAGTTTCCTCAGGATCTCATTTTTATCACCTTACAGTACATTGCTTTTAGGCAAAAGAAGAGGGATTTTAGCAAAAATGGGAAAGAAATAAGCCAGAACCATCCCAGTTCTTAACGAGAAGGCACATCTCTCAAACCTTGGTCCCCCCTGCAGACTTGGAAGGGAGAGGGGTGCTGGCTCTTTGCTTGGAGAGAGTCTGTTGGCTCTTTGCGTGGAGAACTTGCATCAGCTTCAGCAACTGTTCACACAGAGTAGGGCTGAGAAACACGATGGGGAATATTTCCAGTCTTTCTTTCAGGCTTTTACCACAGAGATCTTTATATGTTCTTTAATAGCTGAAGTGAACTGGGCACTGTCAATTTAAATCTTGGTGAATGTTGTCTGGAACAGAGAGAAAGATGGAGGCAGGGATAAGGAAAAAAAGGGAGAAGAACAGTGAGTTGACACAGTTTCACAGACAAAATTGCCTAGTCTCTGTAACCTTATATCTGCCTTTAGCTAATGATAGCACTCATTTCAGGCACACTAAAAATAACAAGCAAGCAAAATAGTGAAGAAATGCAATTATAGATACAAGTCTGAGCTTTTTAATGATTTTTAATAATAGTAGGTAATATAATCATCTGTCCCCCAGATTTATGAAGCTCTGCTTTTTACGATACTTAAAAGCTTCAAATCCAAAATTTCTATGTAACAGAAATAATATTTTGAAATGGCAAATCTACCACATAGAAATTCTAGCCTAAAGGAAAAATGGGAGGGAGGCAGGGAGGGAAGGAGATCTCAGATTGTCCTGCAACATCCAGTATTTGATGACAGAAGAATCAAGCAGCCTTTTTTTCTTAAAATTAACATCTTGTGCCTGCTTTAGGTATTCAGTATAGCAATATTCTTCTAGTGCTTTTTGGTAATATTACATGTTAAAAATTTCCTAATTTATTAACATTCCTCGGTGTATTTATGATGATGAAATGCAGAAGGAAATAAAAGGCAGAAAGCACACACCTGGGTGAGAGCAGATCCCCTTCCTGAAACAAAAGTTTGATTTATTTACTTCGCTGCTTTGACTTCTGTTGTCAGTATTTGCTGGGGGCAAATGGCTCTTCAGAGATGGAATCATGCTGGGGATGGTGAACTGCTCCTCCTGTGCACTGGAGTAGCTTTGGGCATAGACGAACAGTGATTCTAGGTGTGAGCCCCCTCACCTAGAGCAGGAGGAAGGGAAATGGTAATATCCTGGGTGCTGGAGATGAGCAAAGTCAGAGAGGAGTACATTGCCCTTAATTTAAGTACACAGCAAATCACTTTTAGCTAGATAAAATGGGTAGGAAGGCCAGCAGCTGGGACCTTCCCTGTAAAACTCTAATTTGATGTAAAGTAATAATATAATACATTTTTGTTTGGAGCACAGTCTTTTTAATGTGTGTACTCTGCTATTTCACCTTTCTCTGAGTGCCTTTTGAATAGTTTAGCTTAATTTGCTCTCCTCCTGCCTTTTATTTATTGGATAGAAGTACATATGGATTAGAATACAAGTATGTTCTTGCTTCCCATTCTTCTCCTTTCTGTTTCTTATTCATGCCAAAAAGTGAACAGTGGCCTTCTTCAGAAGACTTGCTTTACAGTGTAACTCCCTGCCCCCCCAGGTGATGGAAAAAACAAATGGATCTTTTCATAATGTAAAGGGAACATACCTGCCGAGGTCCCTCTGCAAAACATCTGCCTGTGTTTCTGTCAGTGCCACTGTGTCCAAAGAAAAATAAGCATCTCACCCTTTGAATAAAACATACCCTTAAAAAGTAATGTTAATGTGCTGCTCAGCACTCTGACAGCTAATCTTCTTATGGAGATTGTGCTGAAACGAAGATGAGGGCCAAAGTAAATCAGGCTTTCATTTTTAATGATGAATGTTTCTGGAACAGAATGTATCAATCCCAGACAGAAATCATAGCTGAGATGGAGATAAGGTCAAAAATATGTGTTAGTAACACTAGGGAGGAGAACAGAATTGGTGGAATGTTTCTAAACAACAAAACAAAATCCACAAATAAAAAAGATGCATTGAATTTCTAGGCTATGTTTGCACTGTATAAGCAATCAAACTGAAAATTATGGAAACAAAGAGCCCAGATACTTGAGAAACTTTATTTTGGGAACCTTCCATGTAGGGCATCTTAACAACCCAGTGAAGAATTCCCCAGGCATTTGGGAATACAGCTCTAAATATTTTGCTAATTCCCTGTAAATCCCCAAATTTAAGAACACCCCATACGCCATAATATTTTGATACACCCATTGCATTTAATGTAGTGTAACTGTCAAGATAGTTTTACATGCCTGCTGTCACAGAGGTTGAAAGCCCTGAATGACAAAGGATAATTACATCTCTCTAATTTCCAGGATCTGGTATCAGGCAGCTACTGAAGAACTTTAAGCATTTATTCCAAGACCACTTGAAGTTGAAAAGCCCCAGCTTAAAAAAAGGAATTAAAACAAGCACTTAAGTGTAGAGAAAAGGAATTGCCAAGAAGCCAACCTCTGCACTGGGAGAAAGAGCAGCCAAGACCTCCCTGTGCTGAACAGAGCTGGAAAAAGGAGAGAGAGTCCTTCCTAGTGCTCTCAGTTTCCACTGAGGGCAAAAGTGGGCAAGCAACCGCATGACTCGAGAGAGAAATAGGATGGGTTAGGGGTAGTTTCAGTTCGTAATTTCTCTAAGAAAAATCAGGAAATTCTGATATACCCTACTGACAGGGACAGTGTTCTGTGTACAGTTAGTTAAAAAAAAAAGCAAGTTGATTGTCTGAGGAATTCATTCCTTATATGCTTTGTATTTTTATGTCCTTGTATAATTGCATAAACAGTACCATGGTTACTTACTCTGTTGTGATTTGACCATACGGTCCTTCCTAAATCTTGCTGTTTGTCCTTCTGCACCCTGTCCTTTGTTTCCTGTCGCAGACCGATGAAGAAGAGGATGCTGAGGTACGGTTCTCTGAAAGAGCATGTTATTCCCATGTCCCTTGTGTGCTGTGACATCTAATTTCTAACACAGATAGTAGGGACTGCTCAACTCCATCTGCTGAACTGAAACTATGAATCGTGACATTTTTCTCGTAGCTTTTTGGCTCAATCGTAAGAATGCATTTTTACAGTCAGCTTTAACCATATGCATACCTGCTCTCTCGAATAAGGATATCTTGTTCTGAGGCCTTAACAATTGTAAGGTTCCTCATTTCTTTTCCTTAATGTCTGTTTACTAAACTGCAAAGTATCCCCACTACCCAAAACATCAGTGATCTGAATGTTATGGGGATCATCAGTTACCTTGGGCTACGGATTACCATGATAATTACATAGTCATTAATATATGTAAGTCCAAATGGTATTATTTTATAATGTGTTCAAAAACATCAGGATATAGGGATACAAAGCAAATTGTAACGGTTCTCCTTGCTGTATGAATTGCAAATAAGGTACTTCAGTCATCATACAGGTGAGCCATGGAGTAGTTCATATATTTGTCATAAAGTGCTCCTGAAGGTGATGTTGAAAATGCATAAAGGATTGAATAAATAATTTAAGAACTGTGATGTACTAGCTATATTCATAATAAAACAATTTATTGGTTTGAGGAGCATCTGTTGTGCAGTGCATTTTTTGTTCAGCATTCAATTTGCTGAACATAAACAATGTGGCTTAATGCTCATTGTTTCATAATGGCAGTCATTTGCTCAAGAGGCTGGGATTTGGCCATTAATCTACAGCAACATCTGAAAATTAAGGATGTGAAATAAAACTTCTGACTATACAGCTTCTCCCCCAGTGATGATTTGTGCTGTATAGCTTGAGGCGCAGAAAGAAAATTACATGAATTAACCTATATATGCCCACATTTAACTAACCTGTGTGAATTGTAGCTAACAGTTATGTGAAGACTTTATCATTTGGGGTTTTTTCTGAGGTGGTATTGATTACCTTTACAACCCATTGTGTGTAAGAGAGTATTTTTAATGCAAAAATGGCATGCACTTCCATAGAAGTTTCTCTCTAATGTTTTTCTATCTTTTAATTTCACATGTGAAACTCTAGCACTTGCACACTTTCCCCATCAAAATGTTATAAGCTAATATTTTAACAAGAAAACAAACTTCTCACTATCAAAAATAAACCTCACACTGGTATATTTAGCTCAGTGCCTTGTAGGGAATATTATTTTGCTACTCAGTTAACTTGCTATCCTACCCCAAAAAGTCATTAAGTTAAAATAGAATCATCCTGTCATTGATTTCCAGATTAAATATTTTCAGTTTGCAGTCTTGACAACCCTGGGGATGCAATCAAAGCTCTGAAAGTAGGGCCCAGTCTTTTTTCCAATTTACCATTCTCTGACAGAAAGGCTCTGCAGGTTTCCATCCCTTTAACTGACTGGCTCAATACCATCAAGTGAATAATTAATGTTGTTTATTATGCAAACGAAGAAGAGCATGCAACACACGTTCTTTCATCTGTGCTGAATTGGTCAGAGTAAGAAAGATTAAAAGGAAAAAGAAAACATATTTCAGTTTCTGATGCTGGACTGATATGACAGAATACTGACGGATGTTATTATCTGTTGATGCCTATTTGCTGTTGACAGAGCCAGTATTTTCTGCAGCCAGGACTGTATTTTAAATGTGCTTCAGCCTTTCTGTAGGTAAGAGCAGTGGAGCGAATACCAACATCACAGCCCTTTGTAGGCAGAGGGTGGGAAGGAGAGCAGCCCAGCAGTGCAAGCTCTTCTTCTCCTTAGAAAGTATCCCTTTCTGCTGTTTTCATCCATTTCTAGATGGCTGTTTTCAGGAACCGGTGGAGCTGCTGCATCCACGCACTATTCATGCCCAGCTAATGCAGCCACTGTTGTTCACGTAGTCGTGGTGACAGGGAAATCACAGGGGGGCTGGGGAAGCAGAGGGCAGATTCCTATATCTCTTGTAAGGTTTTGTTTGTTCTTCTAACCGCTGACTGCAATTTTTGTGTTTTGGCCATGAAATAATTTGGCTGGGTGTTTTGGGACCAGGGATTTTTTCAGCGTTACTGATAATGTAATTTAAGGTTACTTGTAGGTATGTGTGTTTTAGAGCAGTTTGAGAGTTTTCTGTGCAGCAATGGCGAAAGGCAAGAGGCAAAGGTCTCTCTTCCTAGACTGCTCTCCCCATTTTGCCTTGTTACTGAAAGGTGATTGTACAGGAAAAAAGAAAACAATTTCTTATTTGTGTCAGGTCTCATGCTGTCCCCCTCGGTGTCATACCTGACCCCAGATCAGGCCCAGCCCAAGTCAAAGGTTTCAAAGCAAGTCTTTGCTTTGTACCTTATACTCTCAGAAGGTCAAAATTATAAAGATCGAGCTATTGCATTTGATTTTCCTCTGATTGTGTCTGCTCCCTGCTGTCGCCCTGTTTCCAGTTTATTTCTGCTCAGGATGCATGCTCTGGGAGAGGAGCAACTGTTGCCTGGCTTTTTTGGGAATAGCTGCACTCAAAACCAAGCCTGGGAGGATGCTTTTCTCCTTGCAATTTGCAGTGGAGACTCTGGCCTATTCTCCGTGCTGTTTTCTGTTAAAACAACAAATCCATTTTCCTCCCACAGTCTGGCAAGTTCTCCAGCAGCTCACCCCCCTGCCAGAGCCAGCCCCAGGGGCTGCAGTATGCCGAGGATGCTGCAGAGCACGAGAACATGAAGGCCGTGCTGAAGACCTCCTCCGCCGGCGGAGAAAGCACCACAGCGCTCGGGGTCCGTACTCGAAGCCGGGCCAGCCGAGGTAAGTGCCAGCAGTTTCCTTTTGGCTGCATTTCTTGTGGCACAGTAGCCTCACGGTGGCCCAAACTTGGGTCATGGCCCCCTTGCGTAGTGCTCGCAGCAGAAAGGGTCGAAGGGGAAGGAGAAGACCCCAGTGGTGTTTTGATGCTGGAAGTGGTGATTTGGGGCACGGGGATGTAGAAGAATTGGCCTGAAGTTTTAACATGCAGATCACAGCCAAATTAGTGCCTGGGGACATTAGGAGTCCAAGCCTGCAGAAATTCCCACCTCTTCCCCCACCATGAATGTGGCTGCCCACTAACACCCTAATTTTTATTCTTGTTCTTATCATTAAAGCAAAATGGGGCATCCAGGGAATTCATGATGTGGTTTTCTTTTTATTTTCAATAGAAGCAAGTAGAAAGTAGCAATTCAAATTGAAGTGAAAGGGCCTTGCAGCATTTTAGGAATGACTGGGGAGAGGAAAATGCATAGGAAAAAGATGATGAATCTTTTAACCACCTCCCTGCTAAACGGCAAAGGTAGTGGATTAAGTGGAGACTAGGAGCATAAAAAGCTGCTGTGGACAGCCCTGCATCTCCTTGCTGTCCTGACAGATAGCTCTTTCTCTGAGGTCCATGGCGCTCTGCTGTTTCCAAGGGTCAGCATGGGTGATTGCTGAAAGCTGACGGCGAGGAAATGAAAACCTGACCCAATCTGCCCCTTCCAACACCTGATACTCTGACAGAAGAGCTCACTGGTACAACCATTCTTGGCAATGAGATAGCCTTGGTTTTTGTCCAAGACATGTTTCGCTGGTACATCTTTTCATTTAAGCAGCCACTAAACCACTTTGTTTATGCTAAATCATTTTACAGTCACTGGGTTCACCAGTTTATTTTCTTTCGTCTTCCCCTCACCCCCTCCCATACACAATACCTGGAAGATGGTTTTGGAGTAAAGGTGATACACCAAAATTGAAGTCTTCAGTTTTCTGTTCTGATATTTCTTTTCCCTCACATCTAGATATCTTACACTCTCTTGATTCTTTTTTGATACCACTAATAGCACATCCAGAGCATCCACCACTAAGTCTGTGTGTGTAGTTTATTAAGGCTTGAAAACATGATCCTGTCTAATTTAGAGGTTTCACAGCCCCAATTTAGAAGCAAGTCAACTAGCTAAAGTACAAAGATGAAATAATTCAAGCTGCACTGCAACAAGATGAAATAGCTGAAGTAATCCATTGAATGCTAATGAGCAGTGTGTCCTGATAATGAGAGTCAGCTTGCGTTCCCCTGAAGAACAGCAGAGACAGAGGACTGGTGAGACAGACAGAAGCTTGCCAGGAGTGCTATCGTAATACAACTGCTCTTGGTGAGAGCCAGGAGACAAGCAGTAGAGCAAAGGTCTGATCAAAGCTGTTGTTTATTGACATCAGGTACATGATACAGAGTGGCCTCGCCAGAGAATTTTTAGCTGCCTGCACTTCTACCACACCCACTCTTTGCAAAGCTCGCTGTCAGTGTTCACGCTGCATACTAGCCTTCAAATTATTTAAAAACAAAAAGCACACGGAACAGTAGTCTGTAGTGGAGGAACCCAAAGATGCGTCTGACACAGCTCTGTGGAGTAAGGAGTGCCAGAGCCTTGGGTTTCGAGACACGGCTCACTTGTTTGTTTGTGGTTTTAACCAAAATTGCTTATTTAGCTTTTCAGCTTGCCAACAACTCTTGCTTTTCTGCTCATAACAGAGCACGCGCAGTTGTGCCAGGACACATACAGCTTTGTGATGAGAAGGTGACTTCTTCATTGTGAAAGGGATGACGAGACATGTCAAAGCACCCTTTTTTCCCTTTTCATGTCTTCTTTGCACTAGGCTGTGATACAGATGCTCAGAAATGGATTCTTTCTCTCTTTGTTACAAAGGACCTGTCTTGCTGCTTTGCATCAATTTCTAACGTGTGCTATGTCTTCTAGTCTCTGTGTAATAGGAGCGGAGGGAAACATGGTCACACAACTCTAGCAATCCTTGGCTTATAGACAGTCTCTAGCAGACATGTGCCAGTTGTATGGTCAAGAATAAGACTCTGAGGCTGAAGGGAACAGAAAATTATAATTACATTTGAGCTCTCGGTTCTCTGCTGATACAGCAGAGAGTCTAGGGTATTATTTAGAAATAGTCTCCATTAGGCAGAGTCTTCTCCTTTGGCCAATTTAAAGTAGCGATGACTGAGCTGCCTGCTGTAATTCCCCAAAAAACCCAATTGCAAAACCAAAGTGACGCAAGAGACTTTCTGTTTTCTTTTCCCTCAATTCATTTGCTCGACTTTTCCAGGCCGTATCAGTTCGTGGAACGCTGGCAACGACGATTCACCTAATGCGACGGATGACGCAGCAGATGAGATCATGGATCGCATTGTAAAGTCTGCCACCCAAGTGCCAAGCCAGCGAGCGGTGCCTAGAGAGAGGAAGCGGTCACGAGCAAATAGGAAGTCATGTGAGTGTATGGCTATTAAATTTCTCAAAATAAGCAAATGTGCAAATACTTATGTATATTGGTGTAGAAACCAGGCCTTTAGTAGGCAGACATGCATTGGTAGTTCATAGTAGCTTGAGTGTATACTTATGACCGGTGTATATTCCTCTTACTATTGTTTAAACGATGTTGTATGCAGTGGGTGACTCTGTCTTCTACAGAACTTGAAATATCCTTAGCCATAAGAGAAGAAGAATGGTTTACGGTGCTTTAGAGCTGATGACAGTACTTATTCATAACTAGAGAAGTCAAATCAGGACCTCAAATGGAGACTGCCTAAAATGCTATAAGGTGCTGTGAACTGGCATAAAGATTAATAGTTGTATCTCTAGCTGAATTTATTCAAAAAGCAAAAAGTAGTTTGAGGTATTTCACCATTTAAAATCTTTCTCTCTTGTGCTCTGTACTATCTTTCCGCAGCCCTGAAAATAAAATGTCTACCGCTGCTTGACTGCAAAGCAGTTATAGAGGAGCTTAACTTCCACTGGGAAGAAAAGGTAGCACATAAGGTGATCTTTCAACAGTGTAGTGTGGCCACTGGGCTGAGCTGCGGCACCTGAGTTTGAGTAGTTTGACTTCACGCTTTAGTAAATACAATGTTTAAGGGGTGATAATCTTTCTGGGTTTTTTTTCCTTATATGCAGAGACTACTGTGATTACTATGAGAAGGATAAGTACACAAAGAACATAAGCTTTTAGTGTTTAATGTCATTCACCATATGTGGCTTTTTCACTACCTTTCCATCATCTTTTTAGCATTTCTGGGAAGTTAGGACAAAGAGGAGACAACAACAGTGAGTGAAAAATCACAGATTTTCTTTTTTGTGGAATTGTTCTAACATAGTGGGTGATCAAAAACATTTGGTATAAGCAGTGATTGCTATAAACTAGCATGTGCTGAAAGCATATTCACTTTCCCCAACATACTAAGAAAGGAAATTCTGCATGTGACAAGAGTAAAAGCAAAATGGACACTCTGGTTAGATGAGCCAGACTCTAAGCAAAGAAAATGAGCTGGCACTGGATTGTCTGTCTTCCCATCATACCTTCCATCATACACTGTGCCGTACCTCTTTGTGGCATCACCTCCTGCTGCTACCCACTTCTCCACACGGTTCTGGTGTTCTGCACGTGCTGACTGCCCTAGATAGCTTGTGCATATCAAATAAACCTCCTGTATGTTTGCCTATTTCCGTGGTTTATCCCATGCTAAAATATTTCCTCTGTTAGCAACACTACCTTCATGCACACACACCAAAAAGTCTTATTTCTGCTTTTTAGCAGGTACCTTTTTCCCAAGGAAGCACTTGCTGCAGGACAAAACAACAAAACAGGATAATGATAATAAAAATACTCTCTATTTTTCCATGGGGCTGGCTTTTATATTCAGTAAAAACATTAACAGGGATTAAGCATTCGGTAAATGTTTAGGCTGGGACTGATTTCCATTGTAATTAATCATGACAGAATCCAGCTCTTTTGCTTGTTTGTTCTTCAAGATCTGGATGAGACTGTTAAGTGGATTAAAAGGCAGTTTCAAAACAAACATAAAGTTCAGTAGTTTAGCATCCCTTTCACCTGACATGTGCTGAAAGAAAGTGTGAAAGGAGAATATATTAACAGAACTGTTTCGCTCTGATAGATGGTCAATATACCTGGATGATGAATAAATGAAGTAGTTTAGCTCTAAAATACACTCAGCTGGACTGATAATATGGCATCTCCAGGAAATGAACAGAGACCAGCCCTTGCCAATGCATGATGTGAGTTAAACAAGCAGAAGATCTTCCAGGTACAAATATAACACTGGTCCTCCATAAACATATTAGAAAGTAGATTTTTAGGCATACTTTAATGATTTAGATTAGCAGACACTATGATATTTATTATCTGCAGAGCAAAGAGGCCCTATTATCTGACGGGTTTGATTCACCACCTTCAATCTTCAGGCTCCCATACACATCCTTTGGCTTTTGCCGTGAGCTTGGTATTCAATCTATTCATGGACATCAAAGCAAAACTCAGTTGAAAGGAATGATTTCCACTGTGCATCATGTTGCATATGTCTCATTGCTTTCAGTGCAGAACTGGAAATCTTGTCAGGCTTACTTAGCATTCAGCAAAGATTTTAGTGAACCTGAGCTGAGATACATGTTTTTAGCAAAATCAGAAACCCAAAAGATTTATACGCACGTGCACTGCAAACATTTCCTGTGGTTCAGGTAGAAGGTTCTCATGGGCAAGGGATGACAGAAAGTCAGAAAAATGACAAAAGACAAAAAAATGTGAAGTAAAAAGCAAGTGATACTCAAACCATTTATAACTAGGGGAAAACAGAAACAGGAACATGGAAAAGGTTAATTTAAATTCAAGAAATAGTTGTAATGGGAAAATGAGACGTTTTGGCATGTTCATTTGAACCATTTTACCTTTTGTAATTGTTGAGCAGCGTGGCTGTATCTGGTATGCAGAGAGCTTAGTTAGATCTTACTGACGTAGAAGAGTTTGAACTCTCAAGAGTTATCAGCAGAACTATAAATTGGGAGGAGTAATAAGGCAGGGAGTCATCCAACAAAAGACAGATGGAAACGTCTGTATCTGTTGGTTGAAGATATGAAGGGTCACTGATAAATCCAGATATGACTGAAGTAAACTGAAATGGACTACAGAAAGCTAAGGTACATGGTAAGTGCATAACAACTGAGTTCCTGTGATGATCTGCAGAGAAAGAACTTAATTCTGTGCTAGACCTTTACACAGTGAAGGTTTTTAAAGATAAAATTTGACATTTAGAAGTACAGTAACCAACTGGAAGTCTTTGCCTCATGACGGGTGTTCAGTGACCTGCCTACCAGACATACTGGAATGGTGTTATATATGAGAAAACAACATTACGGTTGTATTCATTCATTAAAACCCTCATCAGCCACAGGATTGAATGAGCCACAGAAACTGAAATGCTCTGTCACCTCTCAAGGTGGTCATTCAAAGACAGCTTCCTTGCCATGGGACGCTTCTGCTGTTATTTTTCTCTCTGACATCCTTATTCTGTGTGTAAACAACAGACGTCAGCCTCTAGAGATGTCAGTTCAGCATATTTTAAAAACATAAAATACAAATCAGGTTGAAAATATACTTTTTCTGCCCCCTCTTGAAGACTGAGGGCAGCTTTCTTTGAGAGTTTTTTATAACATTATGGGGAGCTGTTCAACTTAGCAAAGAAATAAAAAAATATATAATTAGAATTGTCTGGTTCTCCCATAAGGTTAGGATGACCTTCACAAATGATGCTGTAACAAACAATGAGTTTAAAGGAAAATTGGGATAAGGAAGTTTTAAGAATCCAAATTCCAGTGAATACAATTGCTGAAGTTAATTTTAGCAGCTTACAGAACAGTATTATGGGCATTGCACCAGTGGATTTGGGGAAATAAAAATGAAATTTTCTGTATGAGATACCAGTGAGATTTCAAAAAACAGTCAAGAAATGAGATTATTTAATACAGAGAGCTGAATTTAAAAAAATAACGTAAGGTAGATAAGCAGAGTTTGTTGTGAAGATTACAAGAAGTGAAGTAAGAGAAGAAATTATATAAAGAATAGGGCTGCTTAAAAAATTCTGTTACTAAATGAATTTCACACCACAATGAACCAGCCTGTGCTAATTGCTTCCAGTCGGGGGAAAAGAAAAATAGGTCTTATAGCCATAGCAGCTTTGAGTCAACAGAAGACACATAAGGCTAGCAGTACCATCCATAAGATAGAAATTTTACTTAAGTACATTTAATTAAAAGAAGCCCCCCAAAACTCCATAGTAGACAAATAGGAAGATAATGCTGCTTTCCATCTTGTCCTGGCTGTTTATTTAAAACATCCATCCCCTAACGTAAAATCAGTCCTCTCAGGATTAGACTCTTATGGAGGTGCCGTCTCTGTGTTGATCTCATTGAACTGAATGGATGTGTCTCAGGAGAATGATATGAGTCCCATGAGTCAGCATCATGAAATACCATACTCCAGTTTAATAATCGTGAATAAGTATATGGAAGGTATTCACACTAATTCTGGCGTACACAGAGCAATACTTGGAAATGTTGAGCCAAACAGGGCTGATTTCTTACCTCTGTGAATGGCCATGGCAGGGCTCTGAAAAACGACCAAGAGAAAGTTCTAAGGATTCGTTACCTTGTTCGAGTGCTGATTAAGCCACAGGGTAGCAAAACCAGACCAGCTGACTAGCAATTAGCTTAAGGCTAAAACATGAACCTGCAAGTATCTTCCTCCTTCTTCACAAATTGTTAGTGTTAGCAACCTTCATGCCTGAAAATATGTCTCCTGGCTCCCTGAAGTTAAGGCAGCAGTCAAGAGTGGGGATCCTGACACAGTCTTGCCAACAAATAATTTCAGATAACTGCGCTAATGACGTAGCTCTTTAAAGACAGCTTGACTATACAGCACTGTTTGCATCTGGATCTTCAGCTGACCCTGAACGGTAAATGACAATGTAGGGCCCAGGTGTGACTCATATTTGATGGTGAGTAGCACAGTGGTGGCTGTACTGGATTCTGCTGGAGACACTGCATGAGGACGTTGCAGAGCAAGAGGCTTGTTTCCCCTACATTGTTTTATCTCAGAGTGTCTCTCTTATTTCTCTTAGATTTTATTAAAATAGAAAATCTACTTTAGATTTGAGTTAGAGAAATGGGTTTGGAGCAGATAATAATTGAATCAGAATTTAATCCGATATTTGAATGAGACTATCAAAATAATTTGTGATGTTTAGAAAAGAGAGAGGAGAGACGTGATAATGCCTTGTTCTTTTATTAGGCTTTGGAATCACATGTTAGCCTAATAAACCTTGAGACCTTTGAGATATGGAAACATCTCATAAGAATTTAATGATTTATTTGCGTAATGACTTGAAGGAGTAAAAAATTCTTATAGTCATTACGCAGAAATGGATCTGAGGCACCACGCAAGTAATCTGTCAGACTCATATGAGTGGACTGTGGAGGAGATAGGAATTGAGTCGAGATTACCTGAATCCTAGACAAATAAGCTCAGGGCTGGTGGATTCAACTTAACTACAGGACATCCCGGGTCAGGTATTTCATACTAAATTCCACCTTCAGTAAAAGTGAAATAGGAGTTAGCACACTGTCATCAGGTGCCGAAACATGGGAGAGAGCCCTGCCAAAGGACCGGGCATGGAGACAAGCTTTAGACAAGTTCTAGTAACACATGAAGCGCTGCTTTGGAATAAATGTGTTTGTAAGCGAACAAAATACTAGATGGGAGACTATTTGAATCCAAAGGTGTGTAATTTTTGTTTGGCATTCATAGGGTGCTTCAGTTAACTTTTTCTTCTTCTTTTCTTTGTTTTTTTATTATTTTTCATTTTCATGTCTCTCCACTTTTTCTGGCTATGAAAAGACACAGAAGTGCCAAAATACCAGGAGGGAGACTGTTCTGGTATTTATAGCCTGACTAAAAGCAGGAGTTAATGGAAATTATGCTTCTAAAAAAATAAAAGAAGAAAGTCTATATAAAATGCTTTAAAGGCAAGCAACTTCACTTAGAATTTGCAACTAATTATTTAGGATTTGAGTAACTGGACCCTATCAGGAGTTAGAGGAGGGGGCAGAGTAATCTCGTTAGTGATGCACATTTAGCAACAATTCTTTGCATTTAGAAAAAGTAAATGTATCACCGATGGTATTTAGTATAAGAGTCTGTTTGTCCTCACACAAAGTACTGAGCCTTCAGAAGGTCAATACCCAGTTAATAAAAATCTAATTATTGAATGAAAACAGAACGTGAGATAAAGCCCGTACAACTCTGGCAGCTGGAAAGTTATCTCCATTAGATGCCAAGATAGCTAGTGTCTTTTGGATGCCTTTTAAGTAATACATTCTTTCATCCTTAGGATGACAAGATCTTTGCAAAAATGACAGAACTAAACTCCATGATCTACAATAAATAAAAATACAAACAATAAATAAAAATTATTAATAATAGTTAATGAATGAATAATAAATACAGTTGACCACAGTAAGCTGTAGAAATTGATGTACCTGATCAGGGTGAGGCCTGTGTAGTCCCGTATGTCATCTGTGCCAGAGGCCAGCATCAACAGCTGTAGGAGGAAAAACAGGAGAGGTAGAATTAGTTGAGTAGCGTATAGGTCTCATCATGAGTTTTAATAACTGTAAATCAGTGTATTTAATTGAAGCATGAGGCTGAATAGCCCGTTCCATATTTTCAGTTTTGTCAGTTGTAATTGATGACATATATAATTGCGATTGTTGATATTAATACCATTTCTAAGCAGATAGGTATTTATTTATGAGTGTTCTGTTTCTGCTTTACAATATGTATTACATTTATTTTTATAGCTTTCTTTTAAGATAACTGCTCTTGACAGACGGGGTGGACATTCTGCTTTTTAACTGTTCAAATCTGTGGTATCTATGTATTTTGTTGGCAGTCTCCATGAGTTTCAAACTGTATCTTTAATATCTCAAGTTTTGTTCAAGAGTGTTTGCCTGGTCCTAGCACTGTGAAAGTGTAATTGACATCATTCTGCACAGTTCTACATCACGTAGCCTTCAAAACAAAAGGGTTTTTAAAGCCTGGTTTAAAAATCTAGTAAAAAAATTTGCTTGTAAAAGAGGCTTAAATTCATTTTCCAGTCACTGTTTTAGAGGATTCTATGAGACATTTCTATAATGAGTTTTATTCGGATATAAATTATTTGGTTTGGGGCTCCTATACTCAAACTTTCTGCTTGAAACAGCTTTATCTTTTTTATATAAGGAAAATGAGATATAAAATTAACCCAGCCTGTACCATTAAGTACATTCCTTAACTTTGCATTGGATTCCAGTATCAGTATTTAGAGATACTGTGGGATCTAGTATTTGCTCAAAATTGAGCAGCATTGTTTTAATACAACAACTGAAAAGAAGGTGAGAAGTCATGGCATTGATCTGTGAAGTCAGAACTAAGTATGTAATGTTTACAAAAAATACTTATCTTTTATCCCTGATTATTTCAGTTCACAGGGAGAAAACAGATGTTGAACACTACACAGACACTCACATGCTCATGTATGTTACATTACCCAAGCACAGAGGACATGATGTAGGTGCAAGGAGAAAACTGCTGCTATAATGGGTTGTCCCTAGTGATTTTGGAGTGGCTGTCACCTCATGGGATTAAATGCCTGCCCAGACATGCTGCTCTGTAGAGGAAGAGGTAGCCACTGCTCAGTTTTTGCTCTTAGCAAAGAGTGCATCCTGGTAACAGGTGAAGCTTGTGTCCCAGCAGGATCCTACAGCATAGGCAGACCATTGGCATGTCCTTGTGCTCTGTCTCCGGCACTGGGAGAACCAAAAAGGGGGAGTGCTCTGCAGCTTCCCCTGGGCTTCTAGATAAGGATTTACAAAGGCTGGAATTTCTCTGGCCATCTCTTCTTGTCCAAATGGCACTTTCTTTATTGCAGGAAAAAACAAGCTGCAGGTAATGTGGGAGAAACTGGCGAGAGATGAGCAGCTGATAAAGAGCAAGTGATGTCAGTATACATAGGAAATAAAGCTGTTCATATTCCCAGGGCACAGAATATTGGTATTGACATTTTCTGTATAAATACTTTTGTTATGGTATACACTTCTGGTACTTTTTCAACCGTAGTTCTGTAGAAAAAAACTAATTTTACTTCATTTGTTTGCATCTTACAAGAGATACAAATAGTTGTTTTCACTTTTGCCAGTTTGCCATTCACTGCGTCAGTGAATTCATCTATGTTACCCTCTGTTTGCATTTTAGTTGTCATATTTTAAAGGTATATTTCAAGGCTTTTGAATTCTTGACACAGGATTCATTCCCAAAAGTGGGATACGTGAGTTTTAAGTATTAAAAAAATATGTATGTTTGAGTTGCACGCTGTTAGCCCTAAGTTGATAGGATATGTATTTTGTTTGGTTTCTTTCCATATTAAAGTGGCTTTCAAGTTTACCTCCAGTCAGTAATTTACTCCTTGTTTACTCCTGAAAGATGATGATCCTTTTCAGCATCCAAGTAAGAAATCAGCAGCAGTGAGTTGCTGGCTGGCGAGATCACAGAGCTGTTACGGAAAGTGCTTCACATGAGAATGAGAAAAGACAGGGAAGTACAGGGTTGCTTTTCAAGTGGCCTTACAAAAGAAGTGCAGTAACAAAAGGATTTCATATATGGCTTTCCAGAAGAGCATCGCGATATCCCGGCTGCCAAGGAGAGCCCTCTGCTGCCACGTAGGGGTTTAGCACAGGGATCTGTGAAGGCAGGAACTGGACTACGCTTGGATGCGAGTGTCAAACGTGTTTGGAGGGAAGTCTCTCTTAGAAGATGAACAAAAATGTTTCACACACAGCTATTTTGAATTTATCTTGCCCCAGCACTATGGTAAAAAAATAACATATATGTATATATATGGCTTTCTCTAAGCAGAATAACACCACCTGTTTAGCATAATTACAAAATTGTTTTGATCATAGTTATTTTTAATCTGATTGGCTTGTAGAGATGATGCCATTTACTGTTCTATTTCACAGCACGGATTCCTAATGGAGATAATTAATTTGCATTCCGTAGAGCCCAGGTGGTCAAACATGGTCGCACTCCTCTGCCGAGTCACTCTCCGACAGACAGCTCTTCATTCACAAGCCTGAGCTACCCTCTTAGTGGGTCATTTTAAAATTTCAAATGGAATGTATAGGCCGCATGCCCGAAACACTTGGGTTAGATGGCTTACTTTCTGTATCCCATCTCCTGCCTTTTTTTTTTGTCCTGTGCGTTGTAAATCTGATCTTGAAAATAGTATATAATGCTTATATGCAGACTCGGTTGTTGGTAAGCTGTATGCTCTTGATGCTTTACCTATGAATAGTGGAATCACTTCTGACTGGTGAAGTTAAGTGGGAGAAATGATGAAAGAGATAGCAGCAGTAACTTTTTACAGTGGCGTTCACAGAAGTCCTAAAAATTAGGGGGGTTTTGTCACAGAAGGTTTTCAAGGAAGGAGTTAAGTCTTCTTTTCTTCTTCACTGTTGGGACTATGTAAATGATGATCTGTGAAATACATGAAGTTGGAAACCTTAACAGTTTCACTACATGTTAAATATTACTTTAAAACCAGTATATTCTTCATGCAGCCCAGGTTCTCTAAAGCAATGTTACTTTCTGTTCCCTATAATGTAAGCCACCTGGAGATGAAACACAACTTAAGCTTTCCTTACAAAATGCCACTTTGTCCTTTTCCACCGCTGGGCTCCTCTGTATGTCACAGCCACCATAAGTTACACCAGGAGACGGTTGTGAACTACAGAATTTCTTGTTAGGAGAGACTTGTGCCATCTATGAAGTGCTGTCAGGACTCAAAGCAAAGCTGCATGGTAATAATAATACATAGTAATACGTTGTTTCCTAGAGTTTTCTATGTGGCTGACCCAGATAAAGACAACATTTCAGTTGGCTGTACTTCTTCAGAGAAGAAGTGTAAAATTTGTGTAAGAAAATTTCTACACATAATGTTTTAGTGTTTTTATTAAGCGTTTAGGCCTACTCATATTAAACAATGATACATGCATAATTAAACATGAGTATAACTTATATAGATAGTGACATAAAAATACACAAATGCAGAAAAGGATTAAAATGAGAGAATATGAGCGTGACTGTCTGGATTGAACCTTTGAGTTGCAAGTTGCAATTGATGGACTCATTGGAGTAATGTCCAAGCGAATATATTAAATGTAAATATATGCAAAAATAGACTGAGTGTGCAAGCTGGGTGTGGATAAGTAAAAGAAAATAAAACTAAGATACATGAAATGAGATGATGGAGCTGGCCTGTGTTGCCTCTTATAATCTGCCTTTCCTGCTGCCCTCACTGTGTAATTTACAGCCACCTGGAATTCTCTTTGTTCCAAATCCGCAATTACCAGCTGTATAACTTTGCAGCTGAGCCCAAAAGAAAGTTCTGTGGCTGCTACATCCTTTTGTAATAGGAATGACACTAATTCTACACTACAAGTGTAGACACACATGCCAAAAGCCATTGCAAATGCAAGAATAAATGGTGCCAGCCAGACTGATCTTAACTGTTCATTGCATCTTAAAAAAAAAAAACTTAGGGAGGGGGAAATGGGGAATGCTATTTGCTCTTTAAAAAACAACCAACCCCTAGGTAATTGTATTCTCTGACAAAGCTACACTTAGGGAATTACTCTCTTTAAAAAAACATTCCCAGTGTACTGTGAGAGCTATGTATCTGTGTAGATTTTGACCCAACAGGCAGAGTCAAATTCATTGAGCTCATCATAAGCACATTGCATTCTGCCAGGATATCAAATAAAATTCTAGATTTCCCGATTAACAAAGAATATCATGCCCTCTGACCCCAGAAAAACAACATTTAGTTTCTTGGTTATGGGATCTCAGCAGGCCTTTCTTGTGACAAGAGTAAAAGTTATTTTCTCTCTCTGTTATGTTTCTTTAGCAAATGTTTTAAAAATTGCTTAAAGAACCTAAAAGGTCATTTGAAAGTCTTATTTTTATTGTCACTGCCTCCAAAATACATTCCATAACTCAGTTTAATGTGATCTTCAGCAGGCCAAGAGTTTTACAAGCCAAGATACTATGTCTAGTCCAGTTAGAGACATGACAGAGTTCAGTGAAGAGGGGAGAGCGAAGATCTAGTTTGAGAAATGTAATTTTGCAATGCCTATAAAACATGGAAGGAAAATATCTCTCTGCATTCAATTTTGATGACTGAACGTGTTCATGACCTTTTCTAAGATATAGGAACCCTACCAAGCGCTTCATGATGAAACAAGACAAATGTCTGAAGACATCTGCTTAACAGCATGTTAAGACAAGGTTCACCCACCTCCCAGGGTAGTCCCTGCTCCTGTAGATAACTCAACTTTCTCCTGGCTTCATCACCCACAAGCTTCCGTAGTCCACAAGCCAGTGCAGAGAATAGTGGGGCAGGAGCTTGTGCTACTACTGATACCGCATCTATCCGCTGTATCTTCAGATGAGGAAATGTACTGTGTGTAATTTGCACATATTAATTATAATTTTCATATAAAGAGACCCTTTATCAGGCCACTTTCATCTCCCTACGTACAAAATACTTCAAATTACAAGTGGATTCATCTGTGTCAGATTGGCCTGTTGCATTGTAGGGGCAAGAATTCACTCATTTGAGTCTGGACCGTGATTCTGTCAGCTGTTATCCTTCCAGTTACCTGCTGATGGTAGACAGCTTTAATCTTGCCAGTAGTCACAGTACTTTGCAGTATTTGGCCCCACACACTTAGTTTCTACAAGTCAGCAGCCATCACTGTTTATGGGAACCATTGTCACTGAAAAAGCGTATTTGCTTTTTATTAAGAATTTTCTTGACAATCTCATTATGACCGCCAAAGTCCTACATTGTTTGGAGGTCTTTTCTCCTAACTGCTGGCCTTAAAAGCTTAGGTCGCTGGAATATCTTAAACCCAAGTCATCTTTCTCTGTATCTGGAGATTCTGAGAGAAATCTTGCTCGTGTAAAGAAGACTCCTTAGTTTTCTTCCTTGTTTTTCCATGAAGATGGTTTCTACCATGGTATTTTAACTCCCGATAACGACTTCTGAATATAAACTCCTGTAATTTTCTTCAGAGAGACCTATATGTTTTTGTAAATCCATTTGGCTTTTCCTAGTAAACTACTAATCCCATAATCTAGGTTTATGGAGGAATTTAAACAACTGTATTCTGCTTGGTGGTAGTTACAGAGGCACATGTTTCCCTTCCCTCTGTTAGACAGAGTTAGTCAGCCCCAGTTACTTGTGCAGTAGTAATTCTACTGATCTAATTGTACTGATCTAAATAATGTAAAGATTATTCCAGATTTACATTGTCATAAATAAGACCAGAATTTTGCTTATTCTGGTACATGACCAGCGTTAGCTGAGCACCTTAGTTCCCATTTAATGTTTACAAACAGGAATAATAATTGCTTGTTCCCTCACTCTTCCTGTCTTACCATCTGACCAGAAAAATAGCTTTGTTTTACAGTGGTTATTGTGCTCAGTTTGCAAATGTGAGTGATTGTGGTCTGAGACAGTTGGTGATATGTGTGAGTGCAGTCGTGAATATGTTTGGTTTGACACTTCTGCAAAAGTGTCTAAAATGTGGAAATTTGTTCTGCATTCAGTTTCCCAGTTCACTTTTGCCTTTGGTGGGAAGATGTAATGTCATCTAGACAGCCATCCTGTGAAAGTTCAGTCTCCTGTACGCATATTTTTTCTCTGATGATGGACAGGCTCCTTGGTTGAACAGTATAGCTGCTGTGCATAATTCATGTCCACAGAGGAGGAATACTCTATTACGGAGCAATGTCCACTCCCACTTTGAGTCTAGTGAGAGAGACATTTGGCTGGTCTCTGGTAATCTCTTTTGCAAATCAGTTGTATTAGTCTGTGTTAACATGACTCTACTGTTTGGTGGCCGAGCTGGCTATGGTCTGCGTTTGGATCCCGATGCATGTTATAGAGGGTACAGCAAAAAACATGTTCAGGGGAGAGGCAGCGCAGGCAGGTAAGCAGGTGAACTGCACAGGGAAATCTTTGCTTTTAATGAGACAGAAATGTTTCTAGCGGAGTCCCTCAAGGGTCGGTACTGGGACCAGTTCTATTCAATATATTCATTAATGACTTGGATGAGGGAATAGAGTGCACTGTCAGCAAGTTCGCTGATGACACCAAACTGGGAGGAGTGGCTGACACAACGGAAGGCTGCGCAGCCATTCAGAGGGACCTAGACAGGCTGGAGAGTTGGGCGGGGAGAAATTTAATGAAATATAATAAGGGCAAGTGTAAAGTCCTGCATCTGGGCAAGAACAACCCCATGTACCAGTACAAGTTGGGGACAGACCTGTTGGAGAGCAGCGTAGGGGAAAGGGACCTGGGGGTCCTAGTGGACAGCAGGATGACCATGAGCCAGCAGTGTGCCCTTGTGGCCAAGAAGGCCAATGGCATCCTGGGCTATATTAGAAGGGGTGTGGTTAGCAGGTCGAGAGAGGTTCTCCTCCCCCTCTACTCTGCCCTGGTGAGGCCGCATCTGGAATATTGTGTCCAGTTCTGGGCCCCTCAGTTCAAGAAGGACAGGGAACTGCTAGAGAGAGTCCAGCGCAGAGCCACGAAGATGATTAAGGGAGTGGAACATCTCCCTTATGAGGAGAGGCTGAGGGAGCTGGGTCTCTTTAGCTTGGAGAAGAGGAGACTGAGGGGTGACCTCATTAATGTTTATAAATATGTAAAGGGCAAGTGTCATGAGGATGGAGCCAGGCTCTTCTCAGTGACATCCCTTGACAGGACAAGGGGCAATGGGTGCAAGCTGGAACACAGGAGGTTCCACATAAATATGAGGAAAAACTTCTTTACGGTGAGGGTGACCGAACACTGGAACAGGCTGCCCAGAGAGGTTGTGGAGTCTCCTTCTCTGGAGACATTCAAAACCCGCCTGGACGCGTTCCTGTGTGATATGATCTAGGCAATCCTGCTCCGGCAGGGGGATTGGACTAGATGATCTTTCGAGGTCCCTTCCAATCCCTAACATTCTGTGATTCTGTGATTCTGTGTGTTTCTGCTGCAGCTTTCTTGTATTTGTTCTTTCACTCCTGATATAGTTCATTTTGATATAGAAATAAGCATTGGGTGATTCACTGAGACCTTAAGACCCTAAGGTATTTCATAGCTCATGTCTAAAAATTAACATTTGTCACCGTGGTCATTTGGATATCAAATTTGAGAAGTAAAAAGGATGCCAGTGACTCAAAAGTCCATGTTAGGTATTCTGCACCATGGAGACGAGAGCATTTTTTGAAGTGTATTGCTTTTCTGGTGGTACTTTTTTCATCTTTCTTAATCTTAGTACCCTTGTGCTGCTTTAAGCTAAGCTTTGTTAAACTTGGAAGATGTTGCTGATCAGTATTGTCGGAAAAAGTGGATATCATAAAAGGCTGCCATGCAGACTCATAGTGGTGTTTTAGTAAGCATGTAAATACTGTAGGAGAAAGGATGGGGCCTGGAAGAAAAACTTTCAAGTATGGGTTTGATAATGGAGAAATAATGACACATGTGGCACTCCCAGCTCATTTGATTAACCTCAGTAGCTGATGAAAGCAGTTTGACAATCAAACATAGATCACATTCGTCCTACCTGCATGGTACCACATGTTCAGCTACGCCGTATTTTCCCTTTCTCTTATTGTTGTGTTTTCTATACCAATCCATTCCCTCCTCTCACTCCTGCTAGACCCTTGAGTGTGACCACCCAGTTTCAGTTACACGGACTGAAAATCTTAATAAGTTAGAGGTCTTAATTGTGCTAGATGATAGCGATGCAACAAGTCCTTAACCTCTGCCTGCAATTGGTTTCTCTAAGAGTTTCCTCTAGGCTTAATTATTTTGGGGCTCCAAATATATTTTGTTCCACATAAAGTCATTGTTTATGCTTTTCATGCAGCTTAAACTTCTGAATGTGCGTTTTGTACTTGAGGGACATCAAAGTATGGAGTGAAAACCCCATTTGTGTCTTGAACTAAAGCCTATTCACCAGAAAATTATGGCACCAGAAAAACTAGGAGGACACTAATGCTCAGTGTGTGCAGTCACATAGTCACTTGTTTCTGAATAAAAAAAAAAGGCAATCACACATTTTAAAAGTTTTATGTCGGGACTAATGTTCAGAACACTTCATAGAAAATTAAGAAACAAGACTTTGGCCTAGATTTATCATTTAAATTCAACTAAAATGCTGCAAGCTACTAATGGCAAAGATGATGCAAATAGGGTTAGGATGGGGGAACATTACAGAAGAAAGTGGAGCATGTATGAAGACAATAGTTTTAATGATCTGAATCAAGTATAAAATAGTCACATTTTTAATCTTTTAATTTTTGATTTTTTTTTTTTTACACCTTTAAAAGGATCACATAGGATTTAATAGTGATAAATTCAACTGAGCCCTATAAAGATCCAAAAGCTCTTTTAAAAAATATTTATGAAACTATAAAATAATAGTGCAGGTGATACTTCCTATAGACTGAAAATTAACTGATACAATTTCAGAGAAAAAAAAAAATCTTAAAATGCTGTGGTATTTTTCCTTAAAAGGCTAAATGTCAATGACAAATGCCTTTTTGCCTGACTGTTTGGAGTTGGTGGGTACTTGATGCTCCCATGAGTTTGGCATAGGGCATTACTAAGTATTTCTGAACTTGAGGCCCTGAGTACATAGCAACTTTTGATTTGACTCAGCTTGCATGTTAACTGGGTTTTTTTTCAGCTGAAAGTCGTGTAATTATCGCTTCTAATTGTTTGCATTTTCTTTATTTTTTTTTGCCTGCTTTTGGAATTTATGACCATCCAGTGAGAAGGACACTAAAGAGTGGACTGACACCAGAAGAAGCCAAAGCACTGGGCCTCATCAGCACCTCTGAGATGCAGGTTTGAAATCCCAGAGGAGGCAACAAGAAGAGCCGTTCATCTGAAGCACACAGGCTGACAACCCTTCAGTGCAGCATTGACCTGCCAGCCTCCTCTGCTGCTCCCAACATCCCATCCTCTGTTAGTTCGATTTTAATAAGCAACAAAAAGTGAAACCCCACAGCCAGGGCAGAAGAAGGGTGTGCTGCATCTCAGCACGACATCCGGACACTAACTGAGAAAGTATTTGAGTGCTTGTAGGTGAAAGCATATGGCTTCTTCTCTCATGGTGTGTTGATGTGGGTACGAGGGGACTCTCTCTGAGTTATCTGTCATGTGAGCTGTGTTTACGTTGGCTTTCCTTGTGCCCTGTTTTAGTCATTGTAAATGTATAGCATTTTTTCAATGCAAGGAACAGTTCTTGAAGAGGCAAAATAACTCCTGTTACAGCAACCCCAATTTTCCTGAAGCAGATTCATTAAGCAAAGATGCACAGTCTGTGCAGCCCTGTGGTTTGTTTGGGGTTTTTTTTATTATTTTGCCACCAAAGAATGTAAAAATGTATGTGTACCTTTGTATATGTACAGAATGAATGTGTGGACATGTGTGTGTGTATCTATACACATACAGTCATGGTGTGAAAACATGCTCCTGCTGCAGCTAGCTGGACCATGATTTTCACTCTGGGGCCTTACCGTTCCACCTGTACAGGAGAAAAAGAATGTCTTTTTGTAGGAACTCAGTGTTGTTCAATGGGATTCACCCTATGGGGCAGGAGATGGCCTGCAATACAAGTGGAAAGTTTATGATCCTGAATTCATGTGTATTAATGCACACTCATACTGTACATAGCAGCATGCACATAGAGGAGGGGACACAGAATACCTCCCTCTTGTTGAGCTATGGCTGTACTCTGCATTTGTACAGTTTCAAAAGAGATCTATGCCAACAATTTTACATACTCTATAAATGCATTCAGATGCTAAGATCAAGAAGTTTTGTTCACTTGCCTGTGCCCTTCGTGCTGCTTTTCTTTGCTGCAAGATAATGTGGCGGTGATTTTATTTCAGATTAATGGATCTGAATATGAAATAGCCCTGCTAAAAGCCTGCTGTGTTTTTGCTGTTCTTTACTCTTTTTTTTGTGATTATCCTTGATGCAAGTGGAGAGGGTGCCACAGTGAACACTCCAATATGTTTGCCCTTATCTCTTGTTTTATAACTGACTTTTATAACTACCCTCAGCACGTGTTTGAAGAATCTTTAGTCAACTCATCTGCCTTTAAGTGGAGGACATATACAGCAGCAAAGATTAATTGAACAGTCACCCTAGCCAGTGCAGAAGCATTTTGAAGAGAACAGCAAATAAAAATAACGTAAAAGGAAACTTTTTAAGCCAAAGTCTGTGTATGGCCAATTGATCCTCAAGGATGCACAAGATTATCTCTTTCCATTGCCTTAGCCTCTAAGATTAAGGGTGTGACTGCACATCAGTAACAGCTGAGGCTTCCTTCAAGCTAGTTAACTGGGGAACTAGTGAAGTAGGGTAGCGAGTTAACTGACTTCGATTTTGGCTGCAAAACACACTTGAGAAGTAGAATTAATAGTCTGTGCTGGGCTCCTCATGCCGTAGCTATGTTGCTGCTGGCACCGAAGCTAGTTCAGGTACATCAACAAGTTGTTCTACTCTGCTGTCATTAAGGACAGGATAATCACTGAAGATGAACACAACAAACCTTTGAAACCTCAGTCATCTTTCACATCGCACTGAGCACAGCATCCAAGTGATCAGAGAACCAGGTAGCTGACAACACTGCAATGAGATCTGTGGTGGAACATCCTATCTATGCTGTCCCTGTCTTGATCCTAACATTTCATTCTTTATTTGCTGTTGCCTTGGATCTTCATGTGTCAAAATCCGTGGGTAAAATGTCACTAATGAGCAAAGGTTCTTAAGGATAGCATTGAGCTTGATCTGATTTTCCCCTCAGCTTGTTAAAAAGACGATTGTACAAGTAGGCAGAAGGTAGTAGTTGTGTAATTAATAAAATGTGTTGTGTATGAAAAGGAGGAAGCTGGTTAGGAAACAGAAGCGGCGTATAATTAATCTCACTGTAAAATAAGGAAGACCTATGAGCATCCTCATTTTAAAGTGGATGTTTATGTGCTGCTTACCATTATGGACTTTTAAAATCTCTCTTAAGGATGCTTAGAACAAAGAAATGAAGGTAATAGGGGTTTGTGGAGGTCTTGGAGGACTGAAACAAGAGGAAGACACCCTGAATGTAATGGTTATGTTGAACTGTTATACTGGTGAAGTGATAAAAGAAGCCAAAATGTAACAAAATGCGTTTATGTTGACAGACATCCTATATTTGATTGGAGGGAGAAAATCAAACAAGTTTTTAAAACTGAATATTTTAATTAAAATATGCTGAATGTGCATAGTAGGTGGCTGTTGGTGACCACTTGCTAACAGGAAACAAATTTGTGTTTCATTTAGACATAGTACAGCATCTGTGTCTGAAACATAACATAGCTGATGAATTACTAATAGTTGGGCATATGTATTTTCCAGGAATTGTGCAAAAATTGTGTAAAACTTCATATACTCCTTATCGAGGAGAAAATTAAATATGGGGAGTGGGGTTAGAATAAGTTCAGGAAAAAAAAGCTGGTTTCTTTCAGATTCTTTGGATGCAAGTGTCTCACATGTGAAGTATATTCTTCCTTGTCCACTTTTCCATTATGTTTGTTTTTCTGTATTTTTGCCTAAGTTCCTGCTCTCTATCTGTAAAACTGATACCAGTTTTTCTGAAGGACAACTTGGTCTTGTTGTGCAGCAGTATACAGTAAGATTAATTCCACTGTCCTCAGTGTTTATTGCAACAAGATCATCAAACACAGTAACAATGCAGTAACTACCCAAAAGTTTTCCATTTCTGATCATGATAAAAAAAATCTGTAAGGTGGCAGTATTTCCTCTGGAGTCTGCTAGCATGTCCTGACTGTGGGACCCTTCATCTAACTAGTGGATTCCAGATGAAATGGAGGAATTGGTTATATTGGCATGCCTTTGTCTGTCTGTCTAATCAGGTTGTAACCTTCAGGATTTGAGTTCCTGCCTGTCCCTCCATCATCAAAAGAGCCCACCATAAGGATGTAACAGTTGTTTTAAAATGTGTGTGAGATATGGATTGGTTTTGTGACAAATACAAAGCTCTTGGAAACACGGTGTAGTAACACATGTTCCCATGTCTCACTTAAGAGATCCGTGAAGGCTGTTTAAACACTTGCAGGCATAATAACTACCTCTCTTCTCTTACTCATAGTACCAGTCAGCTGCAAATATAGTGCCCAGAGTTTTGTATCTCCACCAAGCTCTCAGAGTCACTGCTGGTGTTCATTTCAGCACCCATCTGCTGCCAATAACTTGTCTGTCTACCACCATAATGCCTTCCTGATTTGGATGCCGAGGTAAACTTTAGCGTATGAAGTGGCCGACAAAGGGAAGCTATCCTAATTTCCTTTCATCTCCCTCAATGTTTAAAAGCAGACTGCATAAAAATACTTCATATTCCCTCACTCCCAACTGAGGGATAACTTTCAGTAGCAGTTATGTGGCTGCGGTGAAGAAACACCCCCAGGGAATGCTGTGTGCCACAACAGAGAGTGAAAGATCCCTCACAAAAATTAAACTCATCACTCTTCACCTTTCAGTAAGGCCAGGCACCAGGCTCATGGATTCCAGATGTTTTATAGCCCCTTGGCTGCTACATGTGACCCTTCTTTTTGATAGATTCCTGTCCATAATCCAAAATCAACAAAAAAAATGGTGTTTTAATGAGGGTCTTTCTTGCTCCGATAAATACTGGAAACAGCGTCAAAAGCAGTTTTCAAAATACATTTCTTTTTCTCTTATGAGCCCCTTTTATTGTAAATCTCTGTAGTGATTGACTCTTTCAGCAAAATAAGGCATCAGATTTGTAGATAGAACAAGACTTTGGCTTTAGCTTAATAGAAAGTCACATGTGAATATCTAGATAAGAGTTCATGCCCCAATTTAACAGAAATGTGGAGTCAGAGTGTTGATGTGACTGAACAGCAAGGGCCTCCTGCAAGGTGCTCCATTCCCCCTCAAGGTACTAGGTAACGTGGCAGGGACAGCACCTTAAATCCCCTGTGTGCTGTGCTCTAAACGTAACCTGTTGAACACTAAAAGCCTTTGAAAAGTCACAAGTGAGGACTGCAACATCTGCTCTACGCCAGTGTCCCCAGTAGTGTAACAGCAAGTGTCTGTCCAAAACGCTTTAGAAACCATTTGGCCGATGGTAGTAGTCTGGATTCAGGTGCATGTACGCTGTGTGGTTATTGTTTTTACAATGCTTTGATTTCACCAAGATGAAATGGGGACCAGGTGGCAGCCTACCAGTTTCACATCCTTTATCCTCCTGCTGCAACTCGTAGGCAGCCGTACACGCTGCCTGCCTGTATCTAGAGGATGTAAGGGGACATGGTGTCAGACAGAAGAACAAGCATATTCCTCTCTCTTTTTCACTCCCATACGCTCACTACACACGTACTGCTCCTCTTGTTACCTTCGAGGCGGGTTGTGAGCAGTGAGCCTGACCCCGTGCCATGTTCGGATGATGGCTCTGCAGTTCCAGTGTCGGGATGCAAGAAACACTTGCCTAAGCTGTAAAGACTACAACTGTTGATGTCTTTCTGCAGGGAAAACTGCCAGGTACTTACAGACTCTGAAAGAAAATAAACTGAAGCATTTTTGAAACAGAAAATGTTTGGCCATAGGCAACTGTTGAAAATTATTTGCAAACACTTGAACAACATGTAAGGCCTACCTTGCTTTTTTTTGACTGGGACAGCAACTGGCTCAGTTGGCATTTCAGATGTGATCCCAAGAGGTTTTTGGCAGGCAGTTTAATAGTTACATAGCAAGTAATGCGAGGAGTTTCAGAGTTGTTGTATAGTTTTATGTTTACGCAAAAAAAAAAAAAAGTTATTTCTAATTAGTCCATTTCACATTGAGTGGCAGATAGAGATCTATTTTGTTTAATCACTATCTAATACAGAGGCTTCTGTGAAAGAAAAGGTTTATTTGTAGCATTGGGTGCATTTCTCCTTTTTAAAGACTGTTTTTGCACGTATAGTGTCCTTTTTTTGTGAGCTGGGAATTGTAAAAAAATGTAAAGTAGAAAAGAACGTGTTTCTTAGACAAAGGAGAAATACTGTAAAATTGTGTAAATGTCACTACTCATGTTTTTTCGTGTTCTGTGTAGCATAGTGTAAAATAGGCTTTCCAGCAGTGTTATTCTGTGAATTGTAATTTAAAAAAGAAGCCATGCATGGTCAGAGATATTATCTACAGGTCCTTTTGGTTGAGTTTTTGGTTTTGTTTGTTGTTTTCTCATTTTAGGTGAATTTGTTTTATGTTAAATTTAATTGTCCATGAAACTGCATTTTTGTTTCTCAGTTTTATTTCATAAAGAACTTGAATTACTCTGTAAGATTTTATTACACACGAAGCTCACCTACCGTTTGTATTGATCCTTCAGAAGCTTTGTCACATTTAGGGTAAACCAGGGGGATTTTCTTTTTAACACACCCCTCATCTGCCTCTTCTCCCCTGACTCTCCCCACTTTACTGTCTGGAAAGATGCAGTCACACTTTTTTTCTTTTTTTTTTTCCTGTGCCATGCAGGGTCAATGTGGAAAACTGACCGCAGACCTGTGTTCAAAATTTCTTAAGTAGTTTAAAAGCTCACCTCTACAGCATTATGTAAACACATCTTGCAATAAAGCTTTATAAAGCACTGACTGGGCTGGTTCTGATTTTGTTGATGAAGCCAATCATGGGAGCTTTGGTGGGAAATGGGTGGGAAGGGTGCTCATGGGTTGTTTTTCTCATATCCTCTAAGTACCTGCAAAGCCACCATGTGGACAACAAAACAGCTGCCATTAAACTATCTGGGTGGTTGGATCATAAAAAGCTGATCTTTTACCCCTGGTTTCACAGTTTGAGCCTAATTCCTAATCTTCAGTGAAGAAAATGAAAAATGTGTCTCTGGTTCTCAAGGATTTCAGTAATCCAGCCCTACAGATCCTCACTAAACATACAGGGTTACTGCTTGCTGCCATTGGCTTGGAGTTGGTTCCTACGTTTAAAATACTCTGTGCACAGAGCACATGGCGTAAAGGTATGAGCTTTATAGAAGCAAATACATATAATGAAAGACTACCTGTGTGCAGGGGAGCATTTCAGATTGCCCCTGCATCAAGACGTGAAACACTTGCCGTGTCTGCCAGGGCTTCATAACTGTAAAGGTGGCCAGTAAACGGGACATGCCTTTAACTTGGCTGAAATACATTTCATGCGTCACCATGGTATGTAATTTTCTGGTGGCCACCTATGAGTGTTCTGGGACAGGCAATGGTCTTGCAGCTTTCTCTATTTGCTGGTGTCTGATTCTTTCTTTTCTTGCAGTTTCCCAGCACTTGAGAGAGACCGAATTGACAAATGGCACATCCCTGTCCCTGCAGAGGGTGAGCCGTAGCACAGGGGCTCTTGGATCTGCTCTGCCTGTGGGTTTGGTGACTACGATGAGGAGGGGGGTCAAGTGACATGTAGAAACTCAAAATGCTCAGATTTCCACTGCTAGTCCGGCAACAAGCTACTCTCAAGTAATTGCTCTTTAGAGTTGCACACGTAATAAAAACAAAATACATTATTCAAAGACAGCTACACATGTTTATAGCATCATCCTGGAAGATAAAGTAGGTTAACTGAGCATCTGAGAGAGAATTTTCACCTATGGTTTCTGAGATTGTAGGAGCTGATATAAAATGCTAGGTATGTAAGCCTCCACAGGGAAGAACACCACCTTCCTCCTTTTTAATTAGTTTCTAAAGTTATTTCAAATAAAAAAGGTGCCTTTTGGGATATGGCTGCATCACTGAAAGAGCTGCTTAGCATTCCAGATGCACTGGTGTAAAGTCTAGAGGATGAAAGGCTACTAGCCAGAAATGTGGTAATGCTTTTTAAAATAAATATATAAACCAAGTTTATTGGCCAGACACTTTTCTATCACAGTAAATCCATTAGCAATTCTAAATTCCAGATGTGCAATGACAATGCGTACATATATTTTTCAGACCCGGTGCCCAGTTAGAACTCATATGTTGTCACAGAGAAGCCTCTGGCCTGTAGTCAGGAACGAGTAAGTATGCAGATTATCCATTGCACAGCTGCATGCCCTGGTTTATAGACCCTTCAGAACAGCTTGAGAACACACAACTAAAGAAAAAAAATACATTTTTTTCCTATTATAACTTCTCCAAGTTTTCTGATGGGAATGCAGTTTGGAAAAGGGAGAGGGGTGTTCGTGAAGCTTTACCTCTTGCGAGTTTCTTCGCAGGAAATGAAGAATGATGGCTGTACTCCGTCAGTCAACTCTCTGATGAGATGGACCTCTGCTGGGAAATCCCAAAAGGAACACAGTCTACATGAGGTGTCATGCCAATGAAGGCCTCTCTTCCTGGCTTTTTCTGAATGATTTTTGAGCAGGACTCATCTGTCTGTGGAGGTATTCTTCTCAACAATATTGTTTTTCAGTTCTCGGGAGCCAGAAGGGGTTGTTCTCCTCCCCTGCACCCACCCCTCTCCCACTGCTCCACCAAGGTTGCTCTCTTGCTTGAGCCGAGTCAAAAGCCTTTCATTTATTATTTATCTGGATCTATCTGGAAAACACCATGGAGCACGTCAATGTACAGAAGACGTGTACCAGCACTGTGGAGGGTGAGACCCTTCCAGTGTCCCAGGTGGGACTCCCAGGATCACTGGGCACATCCTGCGCCATTATTTCTGTAATGGTGACCAGAAATGCTTTAAGTGTATGTTAAAATCTTACAAATAAGTTTATAGCCCTCTCTTGGTGAGTGTTCAGATATCTCTGCCTAGACAACAGACAAAATGACTAGTCTTAACTTTTATATGTATTTTCCTTTGTTTGATCCATACTTAACGTAATACAAGAAGAGCAGCAGTTAACAAGCAACAAAGAAAAAGAAAATACCAGTGAAATCCAACGGCACTTGAAACTGGACAAACTTGAAGGTAAAGGTGAGGTCAAAGCCATGTCATAGCCTCCAGTAAACATTGTACTGGATGTGTCTCAAGGCAGAATTAGCAAAGCTTGTCTTGGAAGAGCCCCTCATTTGTTTAACAGCAGTGGTTTGAAATCTTCTCCCTGGTATAAGAAGCACAAAGCACTTCCAGAGCCGGGCAGGGCTCAGGTTAGGGGCCAACAGGTGGCAAAGGTTCTGGAGTGTATCCATCACCACAAAGGCATGTGCCGTGACTGCATGTTGGATATAAATATTTGTACTAAAAACCTCGGAGTAACCTGTGAAAACACATTTCCAGTAGGTATCCAAAAGCTACAGGAGGGTGAAAATTCTCCTTTTTAATAAAGCAATGAAATATTCAGACTCTTGAACGAGAGGTCAAAAAAATGAATCCTCCTTCCATCCTTGTCCAAACTTCCTATAAATATGCACTGGGAGGCTTAAATAATCTTGGCAAGATATAGCAAAGGAAAATTATTGTTAAAAAGAGGCCCTGGATATCGTTTCAACAAACTTTTTCCCCACATAAACTTACGGAAAATTATTGACCTCATAGCAAAGTCAAGAAAGAAAGAAACCTCTTCTTGCAAAATGCCAAGATACCTATTTGAACGCAAACTGGACTGCTTTCACATAGGTTTGTCTGGAACACCTCCCAGGTATGCTGCGTTAATTATAAGGAACAATAGCTGTGCAGGTAAATAAATAAAAATTAAATAATCGCAGTGTCAGCAGTGACGATCTATATAAAGCTAGCTGTAAGTATAATAATAGAGAAATTATATTGACTATCAGGCAGTAGTGACCAAAGCCAAATGAAAATTTGATGCTACTGGCTCTATGAGCAGTGGAAAGAGCCTGATGGACTTCAGTGAGGTTGAATCAAGCCCCTGAAGGTAACGATTAGAATGTTAAACTTGATGGAAAATGGAATTGTTTCTCTGACAAAAAGACCCTAAATCATTTTAACCTCACCAGTTTCACTGGGGCATTCTCTTTCAAGAATGGATAGCACGCTATAGCCTGAAAACCAAGAGTGAATCCTTGTTTGAAGAGAAATTATCTCAAATGTGTTCAGATTACAAGCATGTGGGTTGAAACACAGCTAGCATCCAAAATTATATAGTCTGGAAATTCGATGTCTTTTTAGAAGCCAAAACACTGCAGTCTGAAAACAAAACAACCTGAAGCAGTCAAATGCAATATTATTTTTTTTTTTTACTATGGAACATGGCAACCATTAGATTTCCTCATAGGAAAATAAAATTTTAGTAGAAAACCTAGCATTGTTGCAAAATTCTTTACCACATCTTTACAGAAGCTGGTAGATGGGTTACTAGAAACTAGTAAGTTTAAGTTTAAGGCTAGTCTTAAGAATTACTCATATAAGAACTTTCTTGCCATGAAATTTTGCTTAATGTACTAGTTCCTTTTCCATAGAAACATAGAATCATAGAATGGTTTGGGTTGGAAGGGACCTTAAAGATCATCTAGTTCCAACCCCTCTGCCACAGGCAGTGACATCTTTCCACTACACCAGGTTGCTCAAAGTCCCATCCAGCCTGGCCTTGAACACAGCCAGGGAGGGGGCTGCCACAACTTCTCTGGGCAACCTGTTCCAGTGTCTCATCACACTCACAGGAAAGAATTTCTTCCTAATATCTAATCTAAATCTACCCTCTTTCAGTTTAAAACCATTCCCTCTCGTCCTATCACTACATGCCCTTGTAAAAAGTCCCTCTCCTGCTTTCCTGTAGGCCCCCTTCAGGTACTGGAAGGCTGCTATGAGGTCTGCCCGTAGCCTTCTCTTCTCCAGGCTGAACAAGCTCAACCCTCTCAGCCTCTCTTCATAGGAGAGGTCCTCCAGCCCTCTCATCATCTTCGTGGCCCTCCTCTGGACACACTCCAACAGCTCCATGTCCTTCTTATGTTGAGGGCCCCAGAGCTGAACGCAGTACTCCAGGTGGGGTCTCATGAGAGCAGGGTAGAGGGGCAGAATCACCTCCCTCGACCTGCTGGCCACGCTGCTTTTGATACAGCCCAGGATACGATTGGCCTTCTGGGCTGTAAGTGCACATTGCCGGCTCACGTTGAGCTATTCGTCAACCATCACCCCCAAGTCCTTCTCCTCAAGGCTGCTCTCAATCCATTCTCTGCCCAGCCTATATTTGTGCTTGGGATTGCCCTGACCCACATGCAGGACCTTGCACATGACCTTGTTGAACTTCGTGCAGTTCGCATGGGCCCAGCTCTCAAGCCTGTCAAGGTCCCTCTGGATGGCATCCCTTCCCTCCAGCGTGTCGACCCCACCGCACAGCTTGGTGTCATCGGCAAACTTGCTGAGGGTGCACTCAATCCCACTGTCCATGTCGCCGACAAAGATGTTAAGCAGGATTGGTCCCAATATCTACCCCTGAGGAACGCCACTTGTCATTGGTCTCCACTTAGACATCTAGCCATTGACCACAACTCTTTGAGTGCAACCATCCAGCCAATTCCTTATCCCCCGAGTGGTCCATCCATCAAGTCCATGTCTCTCCAATTTGGAGACAAGGATCTAGACCTGCATCCTCCGTGAAATGTTAACTTACAACATCTTTAGGGTTTTTTTTCTTTCTTTCTTATGGTGGGAATGAGTTGATTTGCATATAGAATGATGTGTTAATTGCTTATTATTCAATAATATCCTATAAATCTTTCTAAAGGTAATCAGGGTATTCATAAAGCTGTGATTACTTGCTATTAGTTAATCTGAGAGTGGGCTTTACATTAAGGTATGTAAAAACTAAATATTCGTATTTTCAAATACCTCTCAGCAACATTATATAAATTGTTTGTGGGGAGTGCATCTCTGTGCATATTTATGTTTATGGCACATTACAAGTGGATTTTTGAATATGGAAGTGGATTTTGTAATCTGGTAACTTGTTATTTTGATTTCTGAACATACTTTTGCAAGGTGGAAAGGCAATGGGATGGTTATATAAGTGGTTTAACTTGTGCAAAGTATTTATTGGTAAGGGAGACAGATTGACAGCATAAGAAAGTAGCAAGGCTTATAGCTCTTTGTATCTTTCAGAGCACGAGCTCTCCAACCAATGATGAGGTAGAAGACGTGGTACACTGGGATAGGGATCTCCTGAAGAATGATCAGCAGTTTGTTACCTGTTTCTTACACGTTCTTAGTGTTCACTTCTACAATCACAACTTCTTAAGCGTTTAGACATCGTAAGCTCACAGGGTCCCAGTAAAGGAGAACACTGAGGAACATGTGAAAACTGCAGACTCCTCCCTGCAGAAAGGACACTGTGGGAGAAGGAATGAACTAATTTGGGTAACAAAAAGGAAAGCAACATCAATACCCAAATCAGCCGTGTAGGGTAAGAATAAGAGAGAGAGGATAAGAAACAGGACATCATACATTTCCTGAGTGTTAAGTGTATTTGCCTTAAGCAGGGTACCTAAAATCTGTTTTAAAAGAGTTTGATAATTTCCCAGATTTCTTTTTTTGCAGTGAGCACCAAAAATACAAATGCAACATAAATAAGGCAAGAGTCACAGAAAGGAGCCATTCTGGATGTTGCTGCCTTCAGTCAATCACAAATTATTTCAGTGCGTGGCAGTGAGGGCATCAGCTCTTGCTGGGCTGTAGTAAAATCCTGACTGGGGTACATGGGGTGAGCTGTGATTCAGCTGGTGTTGCACCTCTGTCTTTCACAGAAGGAGCTTGGATTCCTCAGCCTCTGGGATCACTCTGCAGGACTCTTGCTGGGGTGAGCATCATCAGCTTTGTGGCCTGTGACTCTCCTGTTTTCAACATCCATATTAAAGCAGCAGTGGGCACAGAAATAGCCCTTGGTAAAGGATACTCTTCCCCTTTCCTCACATCAAGTAGCCTTAGAGCTACTTCAAGTAACATTTTATACCCTTAGGATGGCTAAAAAAATTGATACAGCGCTACTAGAATTGATGAGGGCAAGGATCAGAACAAGTTGGAGGCTGCAGGCAAGATGCCAAAGAGTCTTTTAACCCCAGCACAAAAGCGCAGAGAGCCCTCCCATCTCAAGAGGGGTTGAATATTGTGGAGATGGCTAGACCATGCTTCATGTTGCACAAGACCTTGGTAAGACGTATTTCAGTCTTCAGCTGGGAGGATTTTGCAAATGTGTATCTCCCCTAAGCAAGCAGAAAGTAGAGTAGGAATATGTCGGTGGTTCTGAATGCTCAATGAAACATGCAGTTGGTCACGCCCCTTGTAGTCAGGGATCTCAGAAATATCACTGACAGAACCTTTGGTTAAACTTGGGATTGTTTTCTCCTTTGTCAGTCACTCTTTGTCCACCCTGATGAAGTTATTCTCTCTTAATAAACTGTCGGGGTCAGCAGATACAGGCAAAATTTAATGCAATTAATCCCCAGCTGCCAAAACTGATCAGAGGAAATAGGAAGATGAGTGTCAAATAGCTCTGTGGTCTTCCCAGTCAGACTGTTAGCAGCTTAACTTTCTCCTTGGCAGTGAAAAGGATGTAATCGTGGAGAGGAAGCTGGCTTACTGCAATGCAAAAAATGTATATGTTTTCTACATATAAGGACCACAATTTACAGGAAACTCTAAAAAATCTTTACAGAAGGTATATTGTTCCTGACAACATTGCCATCTTTACAGTATTCAGGTGTCGGTTTCTTTCAAAGTCAGAGTACAAAGACAGTAAAAGTCCTTGAGAAATGTTTCTAACTCCAGGTAGGTAGTGTTTGGCTTTCTCTTTAATCAGCGTAAAGGTTCCCATTACTCATTGTCCTGTGTTTTTGTTTCTGATATTTTTTTCTGGCAATAGGTTCCAGGAATTTGTTGCACACGATCTATATGTTTCCTTGTGTGGCCTCTGATGCCAGAGTGCTGACCCAGGCGTAAGAACAGACTCCCCGGAGCAGACCCCTGACAACACGCGATTTCCCAACTAATATCTCTGTGCTCCCTTTCTGTGCTTCCTTCCTGGGATCCGTAAGTAAGTAAGCACATACAGGCCCCTTGGGTTGAGCTACTCATTTTCTAATGTCAGCTTAATATCTAATACAGAAACTACTGCTAGCAAGTGAGGAAGATGCTCCTTTCTACTTCATGCAGAAAATTTTCTGACTAAAAGTTCTATGATTACTGGCACAGACAAATGTAGAGACTTTGAAAAGGAGAACTTGAAGGTAAAAGTCATCAGAAAACGCAGAATGTTAAAGGGCAGAAGATCAAAAATTGGGAGGGAGGGGGTACATTATGGAATCCAGTCTGGGAAATCAAAGTAACTAGAACTGATTTGGAATTTCTTGACGAAGAAACTAAAATCAGCACTGTTTGAAAAGTTGGTCAGTCTCAGTGACCCTCCTGGAAAAAAAGCAAGATATTTTTAAAAATATGTTTCTATGTTTTCAAACAAAATTTATGTTTTTAAAGTTCAAAAATTGATTAGTTTTAAAATTCTGATAAATATAAGAGAAAGTGTTAGGAATCTGTGAAAAAAAACAAAATCAAGATTTTAATTTTCCAAAGATTTGAAGCTTTTTACTTTCTTTGTACTGTTTAAGACCCTGGGACCATTCTAATACCTCAAAGGTAATAATGGGACAGGAAATTCATTTTTTGTCAAGTTATGGAGGTGATAGGTTTGAAAGCTAAGTCAGTCTTGATATAAGGATGTAATGGAATATGAATTGCTCATGTAAAGGAATAACTACTTATTATCTACAGTTTGCTTATTGACATATTTCACTGGGAATTTGAGACCTCATAAAACTGAAGTTGGAAGAAAAAAGGTCAAATTTAGAAGTCTATGTTCACTGTACTGCAGCTGTTGAAATCCAGTAGCAAAATCAAGTGAGCCAAAAACTTCCGTAAGTCATCTCTTCATTTAGATGGAGACAACATGGAAAATTATAGGTAAGACTAGAGCTTCAAAAAGTGTATAAGATGCTACTGCTAATACCCATACTCATGGTAAGGGTTCAGGAATGCTCTCAGAAAAAGGGAGTTTAAAACAGATTGCTCTGACGTAATGTTTTTGGACTACATAAATGGATGTATAATTTTTGAATAGGTGATGGATTAAATTTTGTAGGCAATTGCATCTGCTCAGCTCTGTTGACTTGGCAGATAAACAGAAAACAGAATTTGAGTTTCAATTACCACTCCTTTATTCTGATATCGTAAGATTTTCTTACACTTTTATGAGCTACAGGTTAAGTTCAAATTTGACCTCAGAGCACAAACTGATGAAGAGAATTTCTTCCTTCTGCTTTGAACCACATGAGACATCTTTGCAATTTGGAGCCATAAATGCATTTCAGAGTAGACTGTAGTACCGTTAGATACAGAATTGTTTATATAATGTTTAGTCATGGTTAATTATGGAGAGGCTGATGTTGAATCAGAGTGAAGGATGCTTGTGCTCAGTATGACCATAGTATAAAATTGCACTTTGCTACAGTAACAAGGAAAAGAGGAAAAGAGGAAATCTTTGGTTGTTGCCATTATAAATGTGAATGCAATCTTGAGTGCACCGATGTCAGAAAATTTCTGCGTGTCATTAAAGCCTACATTATTCTTAAGTGGATTTTCCACTGTAGATCCTTTTCTGAGATGTTTTGACTTTGTAGCACATCATAGCAAATAACTTTTTAAAAAATACATGATCCTTAAGAGCAGCCCTATCAACATTTCAAATGTTGCAACAAACCAGTTCAGGTCTCTTAATTGAGAGGACTGTGGCTGCAGGATAACTGCTTTGTGGCATATGTTTTCAAAGTCCTTACTTATACTTGGCAGAAATGACATTATCCACAGCTTTGGAAAGAACTTTTGGCTGAAGTTTCTGGCTGTGATAAACCTCATGAGTATAGTTATGCCCAGAGGATAATTGGAGTTGAAGTAGACCATGAGACTTTGGAGACTTTTTTTTTTTTTAAATGATGATAGTGTTCTCTGTCTGTCACCTCTGAAGTTTTAAAATTTGTGTATGAGGGTAAAAAATATCACAGAATCACGGAATCAATCAGGTTGGAAGAGACCTCTGGGATCATCGAGTCCAACCATTGCCCTGACACCACCATGTCAACTAGACCATGGCACTAAGTGCCATGTCCAGTCTTTTCTTAAACACATCCAGAGATGGTGACTCCACCACCTCCCTGGGCAGCCCATTCCAATGTCTAATAACCCTTTCTGAGAAGAAATGCTTCCTAATGTCCAACCTGAACTTCCCCTGGTGAAGCTTGAGGCTATGTCCTCTTGTCCTATCACTAGTTGCCTGTGAGTTCTCGCAAAGCTGCTCGGATTGGAGAAGGGAATGGGACGTTGTTGGGGCCATGATCAGTCAGGCACCCTCAGCATCCAAATATTCCCTTATAGTTGGGGATGGAGAGCAGATAATAAGCCTGCCCACAGGTAACCGTAATGTCCGCCCTGCCGACCTTCCCCCTGATCCTTACCCATAGACATTCAACCTTGTCATCCTCATCATCTTCCTCAATTTCGAAACAATCCAATCACTCCCTAACATACAACGCTACCCCACCACCTCCTCTGCTTCGCCTGTCCCTCTTAAAGAGCTTATAGCCATCCATAGCAGCACTCCAGTCATGAGAGTCATCCCACCACGTTTCTGTGATGGCAACCACATCATAACCTTCCTGCCGTACAGTGGCTTCTAGCTCTTCCTGTTTGTTGCTCATACTGCGTGCATTGGTGTAAATGCACTTCAGCTGGGCTAAAGGTCTTGCCCCCAATGCAGGCCTGTCACCCTTAGGTTCATTTGTGGTTGCCCTGATCTTATACTCTTCCCCCATCAAACCTAGTTTAAAGACCTCTTGATCAGCCCTGCCAACTTCTGGGCCATAACCCTTTTCCCCTTCTGATTCAGCTGTTCCCCATCCGGCATAAGCAGGCCCGGTGCCATGAAAGCCACCCTGTGGTCAAAGAACCCAAAATCCCACCTACGGCACCAGTCTCTTAGCCACATATTAATCTGTTGTATTTTCATAGTCTCTTCCCTATTTTCGCCTAACACCGAAGGAATTGAGGAGAATATAACCTGTGCACCTACCCCCTTCACCAAACGCCCCAGGGCCCTGAAGTCCCTTTTGATTGCCCTGGGACTTCTCCCTTCAATCTCATCCCTACCCACCTGCAATACTAATAGTGGGTAGTAGTCAGAGGGCCTCACCATCTCAGGAAGCCTCCTGGCAACATCCCTTACCTGAGCCCCAGGGAGGCAACAGACTTCCCTGTGAGTTGGGTCTGGCCTGCATATAGGGCCCTCCGTTCCCCTTAGCAGGGAGTCACCTACAACAATTACTTTTCTTTTCTCCTTTTTGGAGCTGGTTGCAACCCTCCTCGTTGGTTGCTTCTGTATAAGTAGCCAACCCTGCCATCTAAAATGTATGTCTTTTAGATTATAATGGACCGATTACTGCTGACCTGTCAGCTGGAGAAGTTTCAACTGCTACGATTTCATTGTGTGTAAACAAGGGGTTTAGTATTTAATTGTAGACCAGTTGCATCTCAATACAATATGCCAATGACTATTTGAGCACATAACTGTTTGCTCAGATGGTCATACAGCACAGCTGAAATGAAAAAACAAACAAACCAAACCCAGCACAACCAAACCAAATAATTCTAGAAGAAGGTCCTGACAACTCTCCCAGGGACTGTGGGTGATTTCACACTGCAGTATACTGCATTTTTGATTAACTTCTCGTCAAGGAGGCTTCTGAAAAGCAGAGCTGATGCCACACCTCACACAGGTGGCAGGACATCTCAGATCTTCCAGACCACCTGGAGAAGCACTTAGTAGAGACAAGCTAGAGGGCTTAGGCAAGGCTTGATGAAGCTGAAATGCAGATGTCATTAAGTGAGTGGCACTCTCTCTGTTTATGCTACAGATCATATTTTGGCCAGGGACAAGCAGGTGACCAAATTTTGCTGTGGGTGTGAGTAGCTCCCAAAAGCTTGAGGAAAGCAGAGAATGTGTGTCTGAAAGAAGGGCTTAACTAGTGCCTTTAGAGCATGACAAGTACAGCTCAGAACAGATAATCATCGCTTAGCATAAATGAATATTGTTCTTTGCACCTACACAACCTCTAACATGTGCCAGCAGATTATCTGCATGCATAAAAACACCTTTGTAAACAGGCATCAACGGCACATGGGGCTTGGCACTGTATAGGTAAGTAAGGCAGAGATAGTTCTTGCCTTGAGGAGTTAAAAAATTTGATAATGCATTTGCTTTGCATTATAGCTGAAAATCAAGTAACTACAGCTCCCCTCACTGTACTAGAAGAGCCTAGCAAAACAGCTATGGGATGTGGAGAAGTGATGGGATGGTTCATTCCACTTGCAGGTTGCAACAGCACCTTTACCTGATGTAGTAGGGAATATCGCAGGGTCCACGTACGAAGTGGGTAGGACGGTGGCTCTAGATACCACTGGTCACAGATACGGCTCTGCTATTTTAATGCTTTGCTGTCACGCGTAGATCCATGTGTTCATATTGCCACTAACGTGGCGATCACTGCTGCCTTGATATCCTAGTCTGTTGGAATATGGCACATCAGAAAACCAGTTCTTAATGCATTTGAAGTCCTCTGTTGATGCTTTATAGGATCCATTTGTGTTAAAATGAAATGGAATGCATTTTAAAGAGTTAAATGCCTTCCAGAATGCCTAATAAAAATTATATCTGCTTCATTACTTTTATAATCCAATCTTGTTTTCTCATTAAGTAATAATCTGTAGTTTGTTTAAATGAACTTATTTCCTGCAAAAAAGCACACATTAATTATATCGCTGTCCTTGAATATCTCCAGTTGGGGCAATACCACATTAATTTTTCCAGTTATTTTGTGAGGGATTAACAGGAGCCTGCTGTAGTCCACCGGGTTATCCCCCTCGCCCTCCCTGACTCCTGCACAGTGTTTGCACTCTGGAGCCCTGCTGGTATTCAAAGTATTATTCAAAGTTCATTCCCCTGGACTAAAGATCCCCCAGCAAAAAGTTTCAGGACTTTTGCATTCAAGATATTCAGGACTGATGATTTTTTCCTAGTTTCTCTGTTACTGAATACTGCTTTGCAGAGTAGTTAAAAACAAACCTTTCTCTTATGAGTATCTCATTCTGCTTCTTTCCAAATAACAGAACTATTAATGCCATGCTTCTGTCTTTTCTCCATCAATATTCCTACATTAACAGTTTTACTGCTAATGAGCTCCCCTATTGCAATGATTAATGTCCAGTATATGCAAATTTCTTCTTAACATTCGTAGCGCTGCCAGTCATCATTTCTGTTTCTACCATCATCTTTTTGTTCATTTAACATTTATCACCTTACAGATTTCACTTTACCACTAAAAAAATAATAAGCTTTTAGGCAAAGTTATCTTCTTTCCTCATTGGAAAATCAGGAAACCCAATTATCTAATCAACAGCTCTCACAGAACTCCAAGTTTTCATTCACAGTTTTCTCTCTAAATTTTCCGTGCTGCTTTTTTTCCTCTTTCAAATTTTTCAGAGTTAAATACCAAAAATAATATTACATGGAGCTATTCTCCCTGCATATATAAGTTGGTTATGATCACAGTGATTTAATATATTTTTATCTGTCATTAAAAGGTTCAAAAGTTAGAAACAAAAGTTAGAAAGTGTTAGAGAGTTATAGGGGAAACAGGGATTCAGTTACAATGAACATCCAAAAAAATCATGGTTGTAAATAATGAACATGGCAAGGTTCTTGAACAAATTCCTGTACTTATCTACTATGAGATTTATTGGGCAAAATGTAAAATTGTAAAAATGTCAGTAATCACAGTGCACTTTTTCTGACTATGGTTCCACATACATACTGTCTATCATAAATGCTGTAACTACCCATTTTTCAGTCCAGTCAATCTGCAAGCCTGCCAGTTAGATTCATACATTTTGTGACCCTATTGACTTGAGGGGAAGGTGAATTAGAGAAGTAAAAGCTTAAAAGATGCATGGAGTATCAGTGTGTCCTTGCAGAATGGTAGAATTGTTTTTAGTAGTTCTTACTCGCTGACAGAAGGAGGCATGGTTAAAATTATGCTAAAAGCAAGTTTCTATTTCTGCATACCAGTCCTGTATAAGTTAGAGCTGCACTGTGCTCATGCAGCCAATTAAAGCTTGAAACTCTTGCCTTCACTTGAAAAATGCCACTGCAGAGCTTATTACCAAGGTAAAGCTTTTGCTTCTGTGCACTGAAGGAGAGAGCACCCTGTTGGACCCAACCTGTTGGGTGTAGCCCAGGTTTGCCCATGCAGAAATTCATGTGTACTAGGGAAGGCCACTGGTCTCATTCTTCTTCCCAGGAAACTCCAGACAAGATGAAGTCCTCATGTTTGAGCTCTATACCTACCTGATTCAGATCCTAGAGTCTAGCTTAGAATAGTTCACATTTAATCCAAAATGGTTTTATTTTTATCACTTGTTCACAACAGTACTTCAATAACACTTCTCATTAGTAGTCTTATTCCCTTGGTAATCCCTTTATTTGTAAATAATCTATAGGAGGGATGAAACAAGCCTTTTGGAAGTTTTCTTGTCATGATGTAGAGGTCTAGCAATTTTAGGTAGGTTAGATATAGTCTAGGGAGCTTCCTTCTCCTAGAAGTTTAGAATCCTACAATTTTCGTATTAATCTGGAAATGTCTTTGGACATCCTACTTTTCTAGCCACCTAAGGAAAACCCAAGAAAATATTTTAATCTACTCTGAAAAGTCTATAAAATGTAAAACGGTGGCTGGGAATCCTGCTCCAGCCAATGACCTGCGATTGCTGTAGGCAGCTGTGTCTGCCTCCTGTCTTCTTTGGTTTTCCACTCAGGAACAGTTGGGTCAGGTGTAGGCTTCTTGCTTCAGAGTCCCCAGACAAGAAATCTGAATCAAGACCTGCATTGCTCAGCTCAGCTACAGTCACAGAGGGCAGGGAGATCACCTACGCCAACATGATTTCAGACCACTGCGTGCTCCCAAGCCCGATCACTTGTTATCTAAGCAAACCCAGGCTCTCTGTTCCTGCCCCTCCTTCTGTCATTTCCCGTTTTTTTATCGCTTCCTTCCTCCCCCCATTCTTTTACTCTTTCCTAGCTTTTAGCTGCTGGCAGAGTCAATTGGTGTGTCCTGCCTTCAACTGGAAGAGAAAAAGCATCTTCTTCTCATGGGGACGTGGGTGCAGCAGGTGGGAAGCATGCACGGAACGCCAGCCAGCTCACATATGTGCCTCTCTGGGGAGGGAGGGAGGACCATGGCACATACTCTGGCTTCTTGCCAGGCTGCAAGCTATCTCTTGACTCTACTGCTTGTTTGAAACCCCTTTTCATTTCTGAATTTTTTGAGTGAACACTTCTGCAGTTTGAAATGATTCAGGGAAAGTGGATTCCTTGGCTTCTGGGCAAGCTAGGCAACTCAGTCTGCATCCAGTCTGGGGACACGGTTTAATAAATTGGCTCATAAGCTGATTGCTTTTGTACCTTTAATTCTATCTGCACACTCGCTCAAAATTGTCCAAACAGAAAATCAGCATCTCTGACCACCACACTGGGAAACCATACTCTGTCTCACCTGCCTTTGACCACACTGACTGCCCAAAACATTATTACCAAGTTGGTAACAATCTGCTGACTTTTGATCCCACCTCCCATCCATTAAGTTTAGGATTGGGCTTTTCAGCTCGTGGCTCTCAGAGGTGGTGTCCACCTCCTTCATATGACACGAGGAACATCTCTCAGGGAGGAGGGTGCTTGTTCTCACTGTGTTTCCATGGCTGCCGGAGCAGATTGAAGGCCATCTTACTGACGTAATGGCAAAAAAAGCAGCCTTATATCTTGGGAGCTAGATGCTCCAGAAAGCACAAGGCTGGAGAAATATCCATGCACAATAAAGGATACTTCCTATCTGTGACAGCCTTTGAGATTTTCTTTGGCTTTTGGATAAATATTACCTTAATTTTACTGCAATACTAACCAGCTCTGCCACTTAGTACATTTAACCATAGCTGAGGATGGAGTCTCCCACTGAATATTCTTTATTCATTTACTGTGGATGAAGCTGTCAAACCAAGCAGAAGGTTGCTGTCTTTTGCCTTCCTCTCTCTCTTTTTTTCTTCATTATCTTGCAGGCCTGTATTGCGAGAACAGTACACTGTGACCTGAGTTAAAGAACTGTCAATATAAGCAGCCTCATGCTGTCCCTTCTCATTTTAGTGCTTCCCGTTGCACTGATGATTGTATTCTGAGGGTGTCCTTGGCCAAGGATATTCCAGGCTAGTATATGGAACAAAGCTTGAACCTTCTGTGTCTACAAGCCTTGAGAATTTGAGGAAAAAGCCTTTCATCTTGAAAGCTAGAGACACTAAATAAACATCTTTAAGCTATTTAATCAGCAGAGAGGAGATGTGGTGGATTACTGGGTTACACAGAACTGTGTCTTATTTGGAGGGGGCAGCTTTAGGACAGGAGTGAGTAATATTAGTGCACTCATGAATTGATGTTGAAACCAGATACAATTAAGATGATCTCCAGGGTATCCTTCCTGATCCTTTTTATTACTTTGTTGTCGGAATTGTTTTCTGATATTATTTATTGTCTCAAAATATCACGTTCCCATCTCTTGAAGAAAAAACGCTGCCCAGTCTTTCATCTTCTTCTGATTGTATTTCTTTGCCTCATTACACATGTGTTTTTATGAAGTATTTGATCATATTTTCCAAAAATTATTTAAGCTTTGGGTATCTTTCTAAAAGATATTTTTTAGTTCAGCCAAGAAGTTATGGGCCTAAGGCCCATCTCTACAATGACAGAAATCAGACAAGTTAACTATTGTGATGGATGTTGAGTGGGCCATAACAATGTATAAATACACTGCTGACCTTATTATAGGGTAGTCACTGTACGAGTACATTGATTAAGTCTAAAAGGAGGCTATAAGGAAACAATGACTCAAGATAAGCCATTCCACAGGAATAGGATAATAGGAGACCAACTGGCTCTGAGAGCACTGGCGTGATTTCCTGCTGAGACTATTGGACTGGTTTTGTCTAGAAGGGCAACAGCCCAAGAGCTGACAAAAACAAAAGGAGTCCCTCTTTCCAGAGAGGAGCTGGTTAGTGCAGGGGGAAATCATACGGGTGTCAAGACCCACAAGGCCCCATATGTAGAATGAAGGCCTGTTACTAGCAGATGGTAAGGTGAACATAAACATAGTATGACCTATGTTTAAAATAAATGCACCTGCACTTTTTGCTGGTTTTAAAACAATTTCCAGGGTTTCTTTTTATTCTGTCATAGCTAAGGGTGCAATATGCAGGTCTCTGATTTGCTGTGACCTATAAGCAGATTCTTTGGTTTTATATCATTTTCTATCCCCTCCTTTAGTAAACTGTGTTTGTAATGAAGCTGCTGGGGTTATTATCTGCAGTGCATCAGCAAATGGAAGGAGTTTCTGGAGCAGCAGCACTGTGACGTGGCTCCCATGTGGTGACTTGTGGCCACAGTAGTGGCATGATCCACTTCCTCTCCTGTCACTGAATAAGGTGTTTCCGAAGAAATCTGTCACCTCTCTTTCACAATTGCCTAGATATACAAACTTAAAATTGTCCACATATACCACTTGTAAACTTACGTTTCTCAAGTATTAGGGAACATACTTAACCCCCAAAGACCATGTGTTTCTGAACTGCGGTTGTCCCTTGTGTACGTTTGCATCAGTATTTAGTGGCATAACAAGTTGGAGTTTTGAAAAAGCTCTGCTGGTACAATTCATTTTTGGCTGTTCAGCCTGAAAGTTGTCACCTCAGCCTCCTACTAAACTCCACATAAAAGACAATCTGTTTCTATATATAAGATAAAAATATGGAAGTTGAGATATTTTACCTGGTTCCTCTTTTTGTATAATAATTCCTCTCTCAGGTTGCTTTAGTTACCATCAAAAGTTATCCAGGTGACACAAGTATTTAATTACAGTTTTACTGTTTGTTGTACATGGTATAATGACATTTTGGGCGTATGTGCTCCTTGCATTAAAGCTTGACACCTGATAACCTCCCCTACTACAGGTGTGTGCCCGTGGGTGTTGTTTACCTTGTTTCAAGCTGTGAGGGAGGAATTATCGTGCTCATGCGGATGACTAAAGGGGTCCTGAAGGTAGAACTACAGCCTGCATCTACTTCTTTGACAAGCTTTGATCAGGCTCAAAATCTCGAGTTGCTTCTTTTGCCCAATTGCTAGGAGAAAGGCCAGCACTGGTCCCTGATCTACACCACGCACGTATCCTAGACTCATCTCAGTTTTCACATCTGCAGCCTCCCCTGCAATGCAATGCAACCGTTCTTGTAGTAGCAATACAGAAGACTGAAAAAATTCACTCTGCACCTCAGAGCTCAGCTGGAGAGAAAAATACCAAGCACCTCTGCAACAGCAATCACTGTGAAAGGAAGCAGGGGCTTCACAAAATGTTATTTTGTTAGTTACTGTTCAGAGCAGAAAACAAGTGCAAGCCTACAACCGTCTTCTGGTTTTATGCTAGGGATACAGAGAACCTTGAGTGTCTGAAGTCTGGGGACTAACGTGTGTCTGGGAGCTTTTCAGGAATCCTGTTTAATTACAGTTGTGTTGTGATAGTCTCTGACAGGGGATTGTTAATCTTCAACAAATGCTATCCCATCCTTCTAATGCTTTTATTAAAACCATCACTCAAAGAAGCAAAAATACCAAGGGAAAAAAATGCTAAAATTCAGTGTGTATATACCAGCTATATTGCAATGTTCTTCTGCTATTTTGAGAGCAACAGCAGAAAATGAATGTAAAAGTTGAGTTAGCTTTCCAACATTTGTATAACTGCCCTAAAAGATGGCCTTGCAATTTCCTCAAAGAACAGATGGATGATTTCAGTGCACTCTCCTCAGCAAGTAAACATGTCCTCTTAGTTATTCTGCTATATTCTGGCTTCTGTGAAACTGAATTGCCTACACTAGACTTGCTCATTTAGCTAGGATTGTCCATAGTGCCAATGTCTAGTGTTAATTTAACTCTTTGGATGGCAGAAACTGTTGATAAACATACAAGATGGGTTTTGTTATGTTAGTAGCTCATGGACAAATGCCTGTTTGTGTTGATAATACTGACACTGACTGCAGGCAGAAGCTCTGGAAGAAAGTACACTTGGGCCAAACCATCAAAGAAGACAGTGTAGCTGAGGCATGGCAAACATATCGACAAATGATCCAGCTTAATGCTACCTGTTGTTTGTATGAGGAAAATAATACATCATGTAAAGTTGGTTGCTGTCTTGAGGTTGGAATGTAACTTCAGCAACAGAAGGGCAAATCGTTACTCTGTGACTACTGGCAAAACAGACCTGTATGAAACCTAGGATGCGAATGTGGACATGCACCTGTTTTCTTGTGCTGAGTCCATGAACAAGGTCCATGATTTCCCCTTACATTTTATACTTCATTCACTTTCAATTATGATATTTTCTTTTTTGGTAGTAAGTAGATGGTGACATGTTCTTTTCCAATGCATGTAATTTCTGTGACAAGTCCACATGCCTGACACTTTTCTCCATTCCACTTTAATCAGGCAGCTCTAGCATTATGAGTAGAGAGCAGACTTTTGTTTAGAGCAGGTGCTTAAGTGCATGTGTGTAGACACAAATGTACACACACACACACACATATCAGTGTTATCAACTCATCCTGTTGTTAATGCAGTATCATTCCAGTGGGACGAATATTATAGTTTTTTTACTGCCAGAATTCTTCCCTATTTCTACCGTGACATATCTGGCCATACAGCCATTCTTCTGCCTTATGTTTTTATATTGTGCCTGTAATTAAGATGAAGGTTCGTCTGCTCCATTTTAAGATATCCCAAGGCAAACCATAAACCCATGATTTTGCATACCTGATACCATGTGCTGTCCTCTAACTCCTCTACAAGTCACCCACCTGGAGCCAAATTTTGTCTTTTCCATACTTTCGTTTTATTCGAAAGCCTTCTTGCATGCAGAGGGGCCTCGCTATAGTTCATTCTCATGATAAAGTAGAAATGAGGGGCTCATATCATCAAACATGTTTGTCAAATACCTTTCCACAATATGGCACTTTCTCTTTTACCAAATGCCTGGGTCTTGCAGAGCTCTAGGAAAAATTTCCACACACACACACAGAGTCTGGCTATGGTGCTCAAGGATTCCCAGCTACATACGTGCAGTATGGAGAAATAGGCCCTGTAGGTGCTTCATTCAAGCTATGTCAGGCTGTGCCAGGTGGGTAGCCAAGAATTCCTCAGAGCAAAAGTTTTTTCCATGCTCAGCACTTTAAAAGTCTGCATATACCAAAGATTTTCTGAGCTCTTCTTGAATTCCCACACCAATATTCCCTACTGCAATGTATCTTTCCCCTTAGCTTCACCTGAAGGATTCTTTATGGCAAAAACGTATTTCATGAGGTATGTAGTTTTCATGGTTGCCTTGCAAACTTCCAAACTAGAAACTTCAGCCAGCATCATTTTGCCTGCTGGTGCCAGTCCCTCTGCCCTGACTTCTAAAACATATAGAGAGAAATAGGAGACTGATATAGAAACTTGTCATAAGACTTACTGAAGCGGGACACCTTGTCATCCATCATCCCACCACAAGGATAATATTTTTCTCTGAATGGTTTCTAGATATTCTTGCAGGAATGTCCTGAATGTGTCCATAAACAATTCAAGTTCATCACCATTCTTTGGGTCTTTCTCTTACATGTATCTGCTTCATCCCACTGCCAGCTTCATTCATTGATACAAGATACCTCTGTCCAATTGATTTGATTCTCCTCTAAAGATTTCTTGATTTCATTTTCTAGGAACTGCTCAACTTTTTATGTCTCTTTTTAGATGCTACAAATCTTTCTTTTTATTGCAGATGTACTTTGAAATTTCAGACTTACAACAACAATCTTAAGAGAAATCAAAATAAGGGGAAAAATTGAATCGCAGCAAACAAATATGTTTTGCTAACACACTGTGATATACACACCTTATAAATTGTCCTGAGTAAGGTATTCTTGGCTTAGTCTGGTGAATAGCTTCTGTTTCTGAAAAATCATCTCTGACAACTTCTGTCAGGCTTTTGTCTTCTACAAAACCCTTCTCAATTTTACATGCTGCATCGTTGCTCTGACAATTTTTGTGATTGCTAATAAATCACTAATTTATTTTAAACAAGCCCATATAACAGTGTTCAGGTAACTTGCATGTCCTCAGTACTGTTTCTGTTAGGATTTGGTAATAAAATATGTTGCAGTGCATAGTAATAAATGCAGGAATTCTGTTTTTTACAGAATTAAGAGAATGAATCCTAATGTTGTAGGCAGATATTTCTGGAATCACAGGAGCGTTTTCATAGATTAATCAATTCCATATTCACAGTAGCTAGTACATCATAAAAGGCATTTTCAAAACATATTTAAAAGTATTAGCATACATACGTGTTTGTATGTGACCATTTATGGATGGTGTACTGTGCTGTAGATGTTATTTTTTCTGTTTTTCTATAGAAGGCAATATTAGGATAGTTGAAGCCAGGTTTCAAACCTATCAGTACTCTGTCTTTTTTGAGGCTGAAAAAAAGAAAGGAATATAACTACCTGTAAGTTTGCTGTATGGGTTGCAGGACATCTGGTGTACAGCTGCTTTCTAAAGAAAAAGTTATACAGATAATCTCACTGAATAGCTTTAGGGTTCTGTCTAGCAACAAATGGCAGAAATGACCTTATTATGGCTCATACCTAACGACAGCCAAAATGTCTCTTTTTTTAAAAAAAAAGTACTTAACACCCAAAAATATGCAGCAGGGCATGTTTCCTTGGCATTTCACAGCATTAATACTTGCAATCCTGCTGCCTGTAAAAGCTGCTCTGAAGTCCATTTGCAAAATTGATTGTTTCTCATTAAGGACCTACATTCCCTTTGGTTGCTTGCCATGAAAGGAAACAGCAGGTCACAAGTTATGTGCAAAATCGGTAATAAGCCCATGCAAAGGAAATAAATACACCACAGCATGTTGCCAGCAGTTTTTGGAATGTTGCTCAGCACTTGCACATCGTATCTTCAAAGCTCTGAGGAAAAACTTTGGGGTGGAGGATGCTCAGGCATACCTCAGCACACTTGTTCTATCATTTGCACCATGTCTTTAAAATGAATGAAAATCTGAAGAACACTCTTGAAACATCTCTCTCCCCTTTAAACCTCCTGTGTGCTTTATCCTGAATTTGAAGATAGACAAGAGTTGTCTTTTCTAGAAAACTTCGGGATAGGAGACGTAAGCCCTTGGCAAGCTCTCACCTTGTTGGTACTGTCATCACAGATCTGAGAGCAGCAGTAGTTGCATGGAACTGATAGTTGAAGTGGGGAGAAAAAAAGATGGAGGTGTAGTTTAAAGTGCACCTGAAGCACTGTTTTGTAGAAGTGAGACACTGGATGAGCAGTTGATTAGCAAAACAAATTTGTGAAGTTTCATGTAAAAATTTTTTTGTGTACCCTGTTCCAGGGTGGTGGTATGAAGTAAATCAGGATGCAGCACAAGTTACTCAGATACTTTTATGTTGCCACACAGAGAACTGAATAAGTTTATGGAAGCATGAGATGGAAAGTCTTAGAAAATAGGAATAAACCTCCAGAGCCATCCTGTCTAATCCTCTGCCCCACAGGAGGACCAATCTTTCCTGAACGATCCTTGGCAGAACAGTACCTAGCCTGTTCTCATGTTTCCAGAGATGTCACAGCCTCCCAAACAAGTCTTTCCAGAGCTTTGTTAGCCTCACTTGTAGAGTTGTGCCAATGACTAACTTAGGTTATATTTTTATTTACTGTAGACATGAAGATGGTGCATTCCCCTAAGTATCTGAAGACTACTCTCCTCAGACTAAGAAACCTCAATTTTTTTCTCATGGGCCATGTCATCAAGGAAAAGCACATAAGTAGCAGTGCTGGTGGAAGCTCTGGAAAGCTATACTTCACAGAATGGGACCTGCTATTTTGTGCTGTAAATAAGCCATATGCTGCACTTTACGAGGTGAAGACTCATTTGAAGTCCATCACACATACAATCTGGTCTGTATTGTAAACATCTCTTTAAACAGGCTCATATCCTAATATACAGATGACTTGTAGGTCTACGGTAATTTTTGTTAGGAATGTTAAGAAAACAGGCAGAGTTTGTTATACAGTAAAAAAAAAAGTACATATGGCTCCATATGTCTCTCAAATCTCCAAAGATAGGGAAGTGCTGTAAATGCTTCACTGACTCTGTGCCAGATTCTCATGTTGAATCTTCATGTGTGTAGCAATGTGATGATAGGTCCAAAAGAACCTCAGATTCAGCTGTTTTAAAACTTTTCTCTTTTGAATGGTACCTTAAGAAATTAAGGCAATTAGACAACAGAAGAAACATTCAAGTAATAGAAAGACTACAAAATGCACACACAAATATCACAGCCCAATTTGATTAACTTCTAGACAGTGCTTCAATCAAGTGGATATTGTGAGCACATTCACCCTAAAGAACAAACTGCATGTGGAAGAATCAAGATCGCTTCCACAAAAGGCTATTAGTGCCGATTACAGTTGAAATTTGTCCCTATTTCTTTTGATATACTTAGGGCTAAAGAACTGATTTAAAGTCTCACCTCCAATTTTCCTTGCTTCTGTTAAGAATCAGATTCCATAGTAACAAAACAAATGTTTTGTTTTTTCCAGTGGTTTAAACTCTTTTTTACCTCTCTGGTGAGGGATTCTTGAACTAAGACATGCCAGTGCATATGAGTGATACAGATAATAAGTCTTCTTTTCTGTAGTATAGGCTATAGCTGAAGAGATTTGGAAATAAATAACATGAGATACTATGCAGGAAATTCAACTTTTTAAAAATGTTCCTCCTTTACTGTAACTCAAAGTGGATGTAACATCAAAAATATTTTCAGCGATGGATTACATCTTTATTTTTATTTTATAATAATCATTATACTCCTGTCTAAAGTAAATAGGGGATGTAGATCAGCACTGGAAACCACCTTAGTAGGCTACTAGACCAAGAAGAAAGGTCCTACTGACTTACAGCTTGGCCTTGGAGAATCGCATTTAAATTAGTATTAATTAAGATTGCACAGCAGAGCTATATTTTCATTCTGATGAAGGGAAACTTTTCAAATGCAGTAGCTTGCTTCGGGGCTCAGCCATTTGTATGTACTCTCTCCTCTGCCATCTCACTGACAGCAGAGCTAGAATGACAACATTTGGAGTTCATAGCCACATATTTTTGTTGCTATGACAAGCTCCATCTGGAAAGTCAGTTGCACAGCAACATAACGAAGGAAGTATTTGCAAGAAGCGCTCATCCAGAAGACAACTCATTTCAGAGCTGCTTTGACCAAATTTTGGGCCATAGGGCTGCTCTGCTTTATTAGCTACATTCAGTAAAAGCCATCATGGGCGATTCTACTCTGTCAGCATGTAAGGAGTCTCATTTTAAAGGTGTTAAAAAAAACCATGTGCAAATACTGATTTTAAGTGTTAAGAATAACGTGAGGAGAAAAACAGTATTGGTTGATTCTAATAAGCAGTTAAATTAACATCAATAAAGACGCATGTCTCTCAAGTGGCCCTGGTCACTTCCGTGACCATACAGAAGTGGTGGCCCAGATGCTCCCCACCACTCCATTGCACTCTGTTATCTTTAAGGAGAACTTGCCATGATGTGAACAATTCTACTTCTATTTTGTTGAAACTGTCATTCTTACAGGGGTGACTTGATTTTTATCAAAACAACATTATTTTCTTTAAGATCATATTTGCTTTGAAAACTGTGTTTTCTTCTGTGATTATTATATAGTGTATTGTAAAAGACTTCTATAGTCTTCTTCATCTGAAGCCATATGTGTGAAAAAGGGGTGAAAAACAGCAGCAGCCACCACCAAAGCCTGCCAGATAATCCCTGTGTATTTACATTCATTCAGGGTGCATGAGAAGCTCAAGCATGCCCTGCCATTAGAGATATCCAGTCGCTATTCACCATGAGTCACACCAGGTGCCACTCTCATCAATTTCTACCAAAGACTTGACATTTTTTAAAATTATGATACAAAACCCAGTACTCATTCTTTAAAATTGCAAAACTTAAATTACACTTATATTATCTGCCCTTTCTTTGAAATGAAAAGACTAGCATGACTTAAAGAACAACTTTCCATACTTAGGATGTTAGAGATGTTTTGATAGTTAACATTTTCAAACTTTTAAAGTTCAGTATGTAAGCCCTAAGTCTACTGAAGGGCAAGAAAGGCTGGTAGGTCCTTCGTTTTCACCTACCTGCCTCCCTTCCCTGGGTACATTTAGAAGGGCTACTTTGACCTGATGCCAACAGTACATTGCCTGTTGTAGTGGTATACAACTTTCCTTCTTCCTTAGTTTGCTGGCAGTCTCCTCCCCATGGCCTTTCTCTTTATTATGTGGTGGAGGACGCATAGCTGAAAAGCAGATCAAATGCATGACATCCATTTACATGATTTACACTACTAGTTTTACTGCAATAGACATGCAAACAGATGTCTGCAAGAGGAAAGTGTCTACTCAGGTGCAATACAGATTTGTGTGACAGAAAGCTTGGCCCAAGAATAGAGATAGACAGTCTTCATTTTGAAATGTGTCGAGGAGTGCATATCTCGCATATTGTAAGTTGCCCATCTCAAGGAGGTTCAGAGAAGGAGGATAAATTTTCTATTTAGACTGAAACATTCAAGACAAGTGTTGACTTAGCGAATATTTGACATACTCAATGTATTCTTATTATTCAGTTTAAAAAAAATGCAAATGAATTTTTTGCTCTGCTTCAGCTTCAGGCTGACCTTCGGTTAAAGTGGGAAACAAAAGAGCACTGTTCTCCTTGGGATGCAGGAGTCTTTTTCAGGTGAAACATCAAAAAAAAAAATCCTGAATTCACATGGTTTCTAGACTCCCTGACCTTGTTTCAGTGTTAGAGATGTCTAGAACTGGGATTCAAAAGAGCACAGCAAAAATGATTTTGTAATTGTTACATGGCATCTGTCATGAAATGGGCATTTTCCAAGGTAACCCAGCTCCACTGCCTTAAATGGTATGCAGCTGAATTCATACTTTTGCTAGGAGAAGAGAATAAATGTTTCTTCAGGTCTGTTTAGACTGATACTTTTTGTCCACAGCAGACAAAAGTCTGGCATCTTGCTTGTGGTTAGAACATAAAACTTTTCCCATTACATTTTTGATAACATATCAAAAAAACACTTCTTGTTACAAGGAATTCAGAGTTGTGACTTAAGCAAAATAAATGGGAATTAAATGAAACCCCCAAAAGTGCAAAACTAAAAATTATAAAACCACAGACAACGAAACAAAAATTCTGAGAAACTTAAATCTTCCCTAGGGACAGACACCAAGAGGGACAGGAAGTAGTGATATACTGTGTGCACGTCTATTAAGATGCTTATTCCTTAACACAAGGAAGCAAGTTAGATTTATATTTGTTGGGGTTTTGTTTTTTTTTTTTTTTACTTTTAGCATTAATCTGCCTCACTCATTTTCACCATAGTAAGACTTTTGGATAAATCTTCTTTATTTTGCTCTGCTGATTTCAGTATTGTTGAACCCACCATATTTCTCCCCTCTGTGTGGACTTCCAGGGAAAAATGGAACTGGAAAGCTATGGTCTTTTCTGTATTTCAAACGTGGTTTTGTCCCTCTGAAACTGATTCAAGGTAAAGGAGATGCCTGCATTTACTGAATCCACTGAGCAGACATGTCTCAAGCAATTCTTCTCCCTACATGAAAAAGATGAATTGGTGTGGTGATAGTAAGTCCAGGTCCAGTGTGCTACTCTGACCTTCCAGCCCCTACAACTTTTATCCTACATCGGCATGGGAGGGGACCCTCAGACCTTCCCTGACAGCAAAGGCAGGCCTAAGAGACACAAGCTGTTGCTACCCCTTGGTTGCACAGCCAGTAGCTGTACAGGTGAACACTGGGGCAAGGTAAACAAATGTGTGTGCCTAGGTAGCGATGCATGCCAAGGGATCTGCTTCAGTGGCTGCAGCTGTAAGGATGGCTGCAGGTTATCTGTGTTTGCAACCATCTAAAGATGAGCATAACCTTTGGGTTCAGTTCAAGTTCAGTTACGTTTTGCCAGTCTGTTTCTCTGCTCTTCATTTTTCCAACAGGTGATTTTTATATATATATATATATATATATATATATCTATCTCACTGCAATGACACAGAGAAATATTTATCCTATTTTTCAACTCATGATTAGAAAGTATGGAGTATACTGCCTCCATGTAACACATCACATTGGTGACAGAGCCAAGCATTGAAGGCAGAAATCTGGAACCCCAGGGCAGCCTTTAACCCACAAGGTCTTTGTTGCACTTGGAAGGAGACCACAGAGCCAATAATATCTCTGCTGCAGTATCGCTGGGAATTCTAGATAGCCATAACCTTTATCATTCACTAGCATAGTTGGATGTTACTCTGAGTATATCTGAAATGTGACAAAATAAGAAATGCTGCATGGAGAGAAGTTGTTTTTCTGCCATAATTCTGATCTATATTGCTTCATTGAAATACAAATAGCTGAAAATTCATGTTAACAATGCATTTTCATGTCTCCAGTATACAGGCTTATTAATGCTGCGATGATAGGATATTCCCACTTTTTACTAGAAGGTATAATTTTAACAGCTGAAAGTCAAGAAATCCAGGAGTTTGTCCTTTAAAATATCTTTTTTTACTACAGTAACCCTATAGACTATTCACTATATCACGCTCATTTCCTTCCTAAAGATGAGAAGAATCCTGCAATATGACTTTCTATTTTTTCCCTCCCTCTTTGTGGCATCTCAGGATGATTTGAGTCATACATAAATATATTTCCCCTCCCCTGGCATTTTATATAGTCTTTGCAATAAAAGACATAAGACTTTCAAAGTATTAAACCAAAAGACATTTGGAAAAAGAAGTTGACTTATGTCCTGTATTATATACTCTCTCAGTATTCAGCAGCAAGGAACTGATCTTTGATCATACTTCCAGATGAAATATTTTTGTTACTTTTTTTTTACCATATGAAGTATTAATTGAACAATGATGCTTTAAAAATGTGCATATGGAGACAGTTAGATCCACCCATGTTATTGTAAAGCGACTTGTTTGATGTTTCATATTGTTCAGCACAAGAACATCATTAGAATATCCTGCCTGGCAAGAGAGGCTATCATGTTGAAAATGAACCTTTGCCTCAGATTTTTTTTTTTTTCCTCTTTATTTTCAGTCTAAATCTGAAACCCCTCAAATATGCTGCTGAACTGTGTGTATCAGGCTGTATTCAGAGATCTCTGCTGGTTCATATGGACCAGACTGCCTGTGCCCAGAGGGCACTGCAGGCCCTGCTGGCCCTGTCCCCCGGGGCTCCTCCTGTCCTGCCCAGGGCCCAGGACCCCATGTCAGTCCCTGCAGCATCAGTCCCTGCCCCAGTGATGCCGCAGCAGCGCTGGTCTCTGCACCCACCAGTCCATGATGATGAGCCAGCTCTGGGATGCAATGAACAGTGTGCTGAGTGAGTTAATGCCAATATTTTGGCAGAAGTCTTATGGAAACATCCAGAAGTGGCATTAATGAACATAGCACTATGCTCCATTTGCAAATCAGCTGCAATGTTTTGGCATTAGCTTGCTGGGAACTGCACCTTGAATATGGAAAACACCCCATGACTTGTTATTCAAATGTGGAACCCCAAATGGAAATTTTTTAAAAGACAATTAGTATTTTAAGGTTACATTACAATCTTCTTTACAAAGCAGGTTTCAAAAAAGGAAGTGGGGGGATAGGAGGTTGAAGCCTACAATGGAGCTTTTCCAAAGATTTTTATAGGCTTTGGTGGCTATTTCCTATTATAATTACTGCACTTGGGAAGAATATCTCAGATATTACTTGTATAAATCCAGTCTTTCACAGTTTACTAAACTGAGGGCAGTCACTGAGATAGCTCAACAAACATACGGACCAGTGGTGTTTGACAAACATCTTAATATTTATCCAGTTTCCTTGGTACATTGGCCTGTGAGCAGACCACATCCCAGCTGATGGTGTTTTGGTTAGCTCGTAGTATTTTGGATGTGGGCAGTGCATATATTTGTATGTTTTGCCTGAGAAACAGACTACTTTCTAGAAAAAAACAAGCTCCCAGATATGTATCTTTGCCACTGACTGGCAATTGAGCCAATGCATGTGATATTAAAATGCAGTCTGATGATTTCTCATGTTAATGAAGTGGAGAGAGTCCAAATTGCCCCAATAAAATCTTCTTAGCAGACATGGAAATGAAAAGTCTGTGTTATCCTCCCTTGCAATCAGTGTTGACTCAAGAAATGGATAGGGTAGGGTACTGCCTAGTACAGAAGCCCATGGATCACTGCAGCCTACCCATCCTTTTAGCCCTAATGACCTGCTACTGTGTCCCCAAAAAAGAAGGTGGCTCCATTTCCAGTAGCAGCAATTGCCCTTTCCTCTAACCCCACCAACACCAGGAGAAGAATCTGCTTTATCTGGGGATTCTTGTCATTTCCCCAAACTTCATGCTTTCCTTCACAGTGAGGGGTAAGGGGCACTGAGCAGGAAAGAAGACAGGAGAGTAGACTTTATAGGGGGGACTGAATCCTAAAAGTCTGGCAGGGTCCTTTTTATGGGGAATAACAGAGAAGTCTTGAGCTGAGGAAGCATGAGACTCCCAATTGTCACCCCCTATTGTCACTGTCCTCTATTGTCTCAGAGATACTCTCTCCCTTCAGATTTCACCATGCCTTTCCACATACCTCATCTACTCTCCCTCCCACTGATACTACAGAATCACAGAATGTTAGGGATTGGAAGGGACCTCGAAAGATCATCCAGTCCAATCCCCTGCCGGAGCAGGATTGCCTAGATCATATCACACAGGAATGCGTCCAGGCGGGTTTTGAATGTCTCCAGAGAAGGAGACTCCACAACCTCTGGGCAGCCTGTTCCAGTGTTCAGGTACCCTCACCGTAAAGAAGTTTTTCCTCATATTTATGTGGAACCGCCTGTGTTCCAGCTTGCACCCATTGCCCCTTGTCCTGTCAAGGGATGTCACTGAGAAGAGCCTGGCTCCATCCTCATGACTCTTGCCCTTTACATATTTATAAACATTAATGAGGTCACCCCTCAGTCTCCTCTTCTCTAAGCTAAAGAGACCCAGCTCCCTCAGCCTCTCCTCATAAGGGAGATGTTCCACTCCCTTAATCATCTTCGTGGCTCTGCGCTGGACTCTCTCTAGCAGTTCCCTGTCCTTCTTGAACTGAGGGGCCCAGAACTGGACACAATATTCCAGATGCGGCCTCACCAGGGCAGAGTAGAGGGGGAGGAGAACCTCTCTTGACCTGCTAACCACACCCCTTCTAATACAGCCCAGGATGCCATTGGCCTTCTTGGCCACAAGGGCACATTGCTGGCTCATGGTGTCACAGTTTAAAGCTGGGCCGGCTATTAACCTAGTGGCAGATGCTCTCTGTTAACCCTCTCCCCCCCCCAAGGGAAAGGGAAAAGGGAGAGAGACTTCTGGGTTGGAAAGTTAAAACAGTTTTAATAAACTATAGTAATGAAAAAGAGTATAATAATAATAATAGAAATAATCAAATATATACAAATATATACAAAACCAAGATCGAGAGCTTGGAAATCCTCCTCAGGCAGAGTTGATCCCCCCAGCACAGGTAGAGGGGAAAATGCAGTAGCTCTCCCCAGCACAGGCAGAGGGGAAAATGCAGTAGCTCCCCCTGCCATCACACCTGCAGGCTTTTAACTGGAGAATTGGCAAAGCTGGTACCAATCAGTGGAAGACAGGAGGGCCCCTCCCTCCTGGGCCCCACCTCCAGGAGGCAGTGGGTTAGTGATAAATAGGAAAGTGAGAATGACGTGTATGGGATGGAATACCTCGTTGGTCAATCTTGGGTCACCTGCCCTGTCTGCTCCTCCCTGCAGGTGCAAGCCCCCTTCGGCTCTTCACTCATAAGCAGTGAGGAATTTAGCAGTGACCTTGGTTTCTTTAAGACTAATTGGCCTGGTTTGGGCCAAACCAGGACATTCCACCCCTTATTCCATACCATTCATGTCATACTCAGATCACCACTACCTTTTCATTTCAAATATATATACACAATATCACTAGTTTATGATTCATCTCTATACAAAAAGTTCATTAAGTTCATTTGGTTCAGGATTGTGGGTTTCCATCTGGCTAGCAGTCTCTCAGCAGTCTCTCTGGCTAGCAGTCTCTCTTTTGTCATGGTTCGTGCCCACGGGTTGCAGGTTAAAGATGTCAGACTCGAGGAGGTTACTGGATGCCACTTGATGAAGCTAGCTCTGGTCTCATCACCACTGTCTTAACCTGAAAGACACTTATGCAGCAACATCATACAATTCAGAATTAAGTAGTCTCACCCAGAATCAGATCACCTTCAGGGACACATTGGACTTCACCATCTTGCAACATCACCCACCAAGTACGTCCAGGTCCCTGAGCAAAAGCAATCCCACAAATGGGTTTACCTTCGCCCATTGCAGGAAGAACCCAGACAGTTTTTCCCAATAGATTCCTTTCATGCACCACAGGGACTTTATCTCCTTCTACTGTATGTAGAAGGTCTGACTGAGCAGGGCCAGCTTGATTGATAGATCCCCTGGTATTAACTAACCAGGTAGCTTGTGCCAGATGCTTATCCCAGTTTTTAAAGGTTCCACCCCCCATTGCTTTCAGGGTAGTTTTTAACAGCCATTATACCGTTCAATTATTCCCAGAGGCTGGTGCATGATAGGGGATTGTGGTATAGCCATTCGATGCCATGCTCTTTGGCCAGTTGTCTATGAGACTGTTTTTGAAATGAGTCCCCATTGTCCGACTCAATTCTCTCTGGCGTGCCGTGTCGCCACAAGATTTGCTTTTCAAGGCCCAGAATAGTGTTCCGGGCAGTGGCATGGGGCACAGAGTATTTTCCAACCATCCGGTGGTCGCCTCCACCATGGTAAGCACATAGCGTTACCCTGGCGGGTTGAGGGAGTGTGATATAGTCAATTTGCCAGGCCCTCCCATATTTATATTTCAACCATCGCCCCCCATACCACAAAGGTTTTAACCGTTTGGCTTGCTTAATTGCGGCGCATGTTTCACAATCATGGATAACCTGTGCAATAGAGTCCATGGTTAAGTCCACCCCGTGGTCACGAGCCCATCTGTATGTTGCATCTCTCCCTTGATGACCTGAAGTGTCATGAGCCCACCGAGCTTAAAATAGTTCACCTTTATGTTCCCAGTCCAAATCTATTTGGAACACTTTAGCAGCCTGATCTGCTTGTTGGTTGTTTCAATGTGCCAGGCCATCGAATCCACACAGTCTAAATAAACTCAGGTTGTCCCTCTCCTCCCCCTGCTGGAGGCAGGGCCCCCCTAATTAAGAAATGGATTCGTGCTGCTCACAGGACTGGACCTTCATTTCTCCTATTCACACTTGGGAAAAAGGAATTTGGAGGCCCATCTCCCCTGACTGGGGTCCTGCTCACTGGTAACTGGAGCAGCCATCCTTCTAGAAAAATTCTCTCTGGTATTTCTTTTAGCTTGCAACTCACGTACTCGTGCCTGTAGGGTACTGGTAGGTTGTCCATGCCATCTGCTCATGTCCTCCCCATAACCACGCAGGGCAAACCACAGGATACCTCGTGATGTGTTCCGTTTCCTTTGAGCTGGTCCTGTAGGAGAGCGTTTTCTCCTAACAGCTGCAACACGGGCCTGTGTAGGTAGAGAGTCAAGTTTATTCTCGATCCTGGACAGTTTGTCTGACAGTTGTTTAAATGAGTCCTTGTTTTCCTTAGTCAGTTTTTCCACAGCCGAGATGTGTGCCTGCAGTGGGGAAGAAATACTATCTTCATACTGTCGCATACAGTTAGCCATTTTGCCCACACTAGATCGTGCCATAGCATCTTCTCCCCAGACTAATATTGACAATGTATGGGTATATGTCGGTGGAGCATTCTTCACAACCTTCTGGAACATGGATCGGTTGCATTCCACTTCATCAGGATCTACAGGATCTACAATGTCCCGTGGGTGTCTATAAATGATCTCTTGCACAGCCAGTTCTCTAAGATAGTTAATACCTTTTTCTATAGTGGTCCATTTGCTTAGGTGGCTCATAACATCATCTTTATAGGGATACCTGCTCTTTACAGCTGACAAGAGTCACCTCCAGAGACTGATAGTGTTTGACTTTCTTGCGAGCGCCTTATCAATACCACCATCTCTGGACAGGGATCCCAACTGTCTGGCTTCTTTGCCATCTAATTGCATGCTGTCTGCCCCATTATCCCAGCATCGGAGCAACCAGGTAATAATAGGCTCACCGTCATAACGGCTGAAGTCTTTCCTTATATTTCTCAGGTCCTTCAGGGATAAGGAGTGGTAGGTTATCTCTACGTCCGAGTCCTCCTCCTGTGATAGTTCTGCTTTAGAAGGACCTTTCTTCTGTGATGGGTCTGCTTTAAAAGGACGATTGAGGAAACCCCTATCTGTGTCAGGCCCTAACTCTGCCTGAGAAGGGCCCTCACCTGGGTCATATGATGGCTCTGCCTTAGAAGGCTCTGAGTCATCATCCTTCTCTTCAAGAGCTGATTTCTTTTGGTATTTCTTCCTGGTTACAGGAGCAATTGGTACAGATTCGATAGATGCTGGAGTCTGAGTAGATGCAGTGGCTGTCGTGGGAGTGCTGAGAGTCTGAGTAGCTGCAGTGGCCATCTTGGGGGGTGTAGCAGCTGTGGTACAGGCTGCCAAGGTTTCAGTGGGTTTAGTGGCTGTAGCGGCAGTACACACTGTAGGATCTGAGGTGGCTAACACCTACAACTGTCCCTACACCGATATTTAATCTTATCCCACATCAGAAACACATTCAGGACAACCAAAAATAAAAACATGCCACCTAGACAGCACCATCCTAATCTCGCAAAATGTAGTGGAATCAGCTTGGCAGAAAAGGAGAAGGTACTATTTCCCGAGGTAAAACTGGAAGTGTAATCATTAACAGAATCAGCTAAAGGACGCCTGGAGCGTGCAGATGAAGTCGCTGCTACTGATTCGCGATTAAAGCTGCCCATCATTGTGTCATAGAGATAAGAGATCGGAATATTAACTGCCCAGTTTATCACAGCATAAATCAGTATCAAACCCCATACCAAAACAATACATTTCGACCAGCGCCCACTGCTAAACTGCATGTAAACATTCGTAAGAAGTAAGCAATAACACAGTGCCCACGGCAGGTAAGGCATCATTGCAATACTCAACTGTGAAAGAAAGTCTATAAAAAGACAAGATAACACAGCATTCAAAAATGACATCACCATCTTCACTATCTGTTTTAATTTCCAGCCCCTCATAAATCTCAAAGGAAGAAATCTGTTACTCTCTCAGCTGAGCTCTCCGGGTCTCCTCCCCCCAGAGCCAGGATTCAACTTATCAGAGCAACCTGTTGGAGCTTCTCTCGTGCCCCACGTTGGGCTCCAATAAATCTGTCACAGTTTAAAGCTGGGCCGGCTATTAACCTAGTGGCAGATGCTCTCTGTTAACCCTCTCCCCTCCCCAAGGGAAAGGGAAAAGGGAGAGAGACTTCTGGGTTGGAAAGTTAAAACAGTTTTAATAAACTATAGTAATGAAAAAGAGTATAATAATAATAATAGAAATAATCAAATATATACAAATATATACAAAACCAAGATCGAGAGCTTGGAAATCCTCCTCAGGCAGAGTTGATCCCCCCAGCACAGGTAGAGGGGAAAATGCAGTAGCTCTCTCCAGCACAGGCAGAGGGGAAAATGCAGTAACTCCCCCTGCCATCACACCTGCAGGCTTTTAACTGGAGAATTGGCAAAGCTGGTACCAATCAGTGGAAGACAGGAGGGCCCCTCCCTCCTGGGCCCCACCTCCAGGAGGCAGTGGGTTAGTGATAAATAGGAAAGTGAGAATGACGTGTATGGGATGGAATACCTCGTTGGTCAATCTTGGGTCACCTGCACTGTCTGCTCCTCCCTGCAGGTGAGAGCCCCCTTCGGCTCTTCACTCATAAGCAGTGAGGAATTTAGCAGTGACCTTGGTTTCTTTAAGACTAATTGGCCTGGTTTGGGCCAAACCAGGACACATGGTCATCCTGCTGTCCACTAGGACCCCTAAGTCCCTTTCCCCTACGCTAGTCTCCAATAGCTCTGTCCCCAACTTGTACTGGTACATGGGGTTGTTCTTGCCCAGATGCAGGACTCTACACTTGCCCTTGTTATATGTCATTAAATTTCTCCCCGCCCAACTCTCCAGCCTGTCTAGGTCTCTCTGAATGGCTGCGCAGCCTTCCGGCATCTCAGCCACTCCTCCCAGTTTGGTGTCATCAGCGAACTTGCTGACAGTGCACTCTATTCCCTTATCCAAGTCATTAATAAATATATTGAATAGTACTGGTCCCAGTACCGACCCTTGAGGGACTCCGCTAGACACAGGCCTGCAACTGGACTCTGTCCCATTGACCACCACTCTCTGGCTTCTTTCCTTCAGCCAGTTCACAATCCACCTCACTACCCGGTCATCCAGACCACACTTCCTCAGTTTAGCTGCGAGGATGCTGTGGGAGACTGTGTCAAACGCTTTACTAAAATCGAGACAGACCACATCCACAACTTTACCATCATCTGTCCACCGGGTTACATCCTCATAAAAGGCTATCAAGTTGGTTAAGCATGACTTCCCATTGGTGAAGCCATGCTGAGTGCCCCTAATGATCCCCCTATCCTTGATGTGCCTAGAGACAGCACCAAAGACAAGTTGTTCCATCACCTTTCCGGGGATAGAGGTGAGGCTGACCGGTCTATAGTTACCCGGGTCCTCCTTCTTGCCCTTTTTGAAGACTGGAGTGACATTCGCTTTCCTCCAGTCCTCAGGCACCTCCCCCGTTGTCCACGACTTAGCAAAGATGATGGAGAGTGGCCTAGCAATGACTTCCGCCAGCTCCCTCAGCACCCGCGGGTGCATCCCATCAGGGCCCATGGATTTATGGATGTCCAGATTGCTTAATTGGTCCCTGACCCAGCCCTCATCTACCAAGACAGATTCCTCCTCTATCCTGACTTCTTCTGAGGCCGCAGGGGTCCGGGGCTCCTCAGGACAGCCTCCAGCAGTATAGACAGAGGCAAAGAAGGCGTTCAGTAACTCCGCCTTCTTTTTATCCTCTGTCTCCAGGGCCCCCACCTCATTCTTCAGTGGGCCTACATTGCCTCTACTGTTGGTTTTACCTGCAATGTATTTGAAGAAGCCCTTTCTGTTGTCCTTGACCTCTCTTGCAAGGTTTAATTCCAAGGAGGCCTTAGCTTTCCTAGTTGCCTCCCTATATCCTCTGAAAACAGACTTATATTCCTCCCAAGTGGCCAGCCCCTCCTTCCACGATCTGTACACCCTCTTCTTCCACTTGAGTTTGCCCAGCAGTTCCCTGTTTAACCATGCAGGTCTCCTGGTACCCTTCCTTGACTTCCTACCTGCTGGGATGCTCTGATCTTGAGCTCAGAAGAAGCAGTCCTTGAATGCTAACCAACTCTCTTGGGCCCCCTTACCTTCTAGTACCCTGTCCCATGGGATTTCCCCTAGCAATTGCTTGAAAAGGCCAAAGTTGGCCCTCCTGAAGTTCAGGGTTGTGATTCTGCTAGCTATTCTGTTCCTGCCACATGAGATCCTGAACTCTACCATCTCATGGTCGCTACAACCAAGGCTGCCCTCAACCTTCACCTCTTCAACCAGACCCTCCTTGTAGTGAGGATAAGATCCAGCAGCGCTCCTCTCCTAGTTGGCTCATCCACCATTTGCATCAGAAAGTTATCATCAATGCACTGGAGGAACCTCCTGGACTGAGGATGGCTGGCTGAGTAGGCCTCCCAGCAAATATCAGGGTAGTTGAAATCCCCCATGACAGCCAGGCCCTGTAATTGAGAGACTGCTCTCAGCTGCCTGTAGAAGGCCTCATCACCCTCCTCATCCTGATCCGGTGGCCTGTAATAGACACCCACAACAGTATCACCCCTGCCAGCCTGCCCCTTAATTCGCACCCACAAACTCTCAACTCGCTCCTGATCCGCCCCTGGACAGAACTCAATACATTCTAGCTGCTCACTCACATAAAGAGCAACTCCACCACCTCTCCTTAGTGGCCTGTCTTTCCTGAACAGGACATAGCCATCCATGACCACATTCCAGTCATGCGAGGTGTCCCACCAAGTCTCTGTAATTGCCACTAGATCATAGCCCCCCGACCGAACACGGATTTCCAACTCCTCCTGTTTATTCCCCATGCTGCGTGCATTGGTGTACAGGCATTTCAGGGAGCGAGCTGAGCGCACCGATTTCAACCCAGGGGGATGGGAGGCCTCCTGGTCTACCTCAACACTAGAGCGTTGCCCCAGTGGTGCAAGCCCAGCTACTACCCCATCCCCCTTCGAATCTCTACCCACCCACCTCTCTCTCTCCTCTCTCCTGAATGAGATCCCAGGCTTCTGCCACCATAAAACTGAGTTTCTCCCTCTCTGGCCTAGAGGCCCTCAGCCAGCTCCATCTTACACACTTTATTCATAAATCAATCAACCATGCATATAGGATACACATAATCTTCTGATCTTATTTTAGCCATAAACTTTCAACCTGTTTCATCAAGTTCTACATATTTTGACATTGACTTATACAATCTCTGATGATGCAAGAAGTTCATTTGAGCTCTTAGGAGTTTAGTGTTTGTTTCCCATATTCTGTACTGAATTCTTGCATTCAGCCCTTCTGCCTTTTGTTTCTTTAGTTTTTGTTGAAATGGATTAGGAATTAAAAACTTCTTTCTCATTTCAGGCCATCCTTGTACTCACATTTTACTTTGGCCTTGTCAGTCATCAGTAGGAGCAGCATGTAAATACATCTCATCTCACACTTATTCTCATTAGATGCAATATATAGTGCATGTAGCTCATTTTTTATTTGCTCTGGTTAGGCAAGTGAATCTGTAGTATCTTCTACTGGATGTGAACCAATTCAAGTTTCCTGTTTCCAAAGGTGCTAGAGCTGCAGGGCTCTAATTCTCAGGTAAGACTACAAACCACACAAGGCAAAGTACCTTATTCTACTTCTCCTCCACCACAGATATGGAAATGGATAAAAATCCACATACACTTAAACATATATCAAAATTTTGTTAGACAAAGTCACTCTCTATTCTTTCATTCTCCACCATTTTTGGTCAGACTAGGAACAAAGTCCTCCAACATCACTGAACAAATTGTTTTCAATCAGATTTTGGTGCAAGTAGCCACTAGAAGCTTGTGATTTGCATGGTCATGAACTAACTGGCCAAGATAACTTGCTAATTTCGGGGTACCTTTACTGAGCAAACCTCTGAATTTTTGAGAAAGAATTTATCCCTGAGAACTACATAAAGCACATTGCATCTCCCTCCTGACTCCTTTAAACTGTTTAAGCTCTTCTGTAACATAAAGATATACTTAGTGTTTAATAATAAAATAATTTTTAATAATAGAAGGCTTGAGAGATTGCTATAATACTCCAGTGTTACATACTACAGATCCATTGTAACTAGTTGGACCACAGAGCCATAAAGTTAAATAAAATTGATGAGCTGTGTCCTGACTTTGTGTATATTAAGCTTTTAACAGAGATAATATTCAGCTGCTGGTTGTCTTTTAAAGCTATGCTCAAACCTGAAGAGCAACCAGTAAAATAATATTCCTCTCTCTCATAAATGACTATTTTATGTATTCACAGACGCAGCTACATTTTTTCAAAGGGTTAAGTAATGGATGGGGTTTCAAGCCTGATAATCTGGCAAAAGCAACACAGGTTTGGGATTCTGAGCTAGAATATATCCAGTTTTGCCTATCAGCAGCAGAAATATTGGCAACTAATAGTTACTGGTCACTGAATTTCTATTGTTGATGACGAATAGTTTTGCTTGAATGTCACATTTATCACTGGGCTTGTGCAGCTCTGTATGTACCATCTTGATGGCGACTGTGAGGCTGTTTTAGCTCTCAGCTTGATGCTGTGACAAAACCAAGAGAAATGCCTGTTTATCAAGGAAAAAGGACAGTAACTGGCACAGACCACAGAAATAGTTCTCCTGTTACTGGGTTTGTGACAGACCTATTTCCTCTTTAAATGGTGGGCGTTGACTGGGAAGCTATATTTCATGGTTGATGGTTAGAGGGTTGGTTAGAGCTTTGAGTAAGCAAATGGAAAATATTTGAATCGGGAGGAAATGAAGGGCAATAAAAAAGGAACCCCACCACAACTTTCAGCTGGGTAGCTGCTCACAGTAGAACCATAAGTGAAGGACACTCTCTTCCAACTGAAAAATCCAGTGTATTTCTTTCATAAAAGACCTGATCCTTAATGAGGCCTTACCCTGGCCTCCTTTAGTGTAGGAACAGATACAGGGGTATAAACTGAGGCTGAAGGAAAACGTCTGGCGGGAAAGGAGGCATATTGCCTTGAAAGGCAGCATTAGCATTGTATTTTGAAGGCAAACACAGCTGTCAGGTTGCCAACAAGATCACATTCACATGTCTTAACCAGTAGTTGTTGTCCCATGCAGCTAAAAGCCCCTATGTTTTTTCCAGCTATGCCTTATAGCCTACAAATACATTATTTTGCTCCATGAATCACTTAGATCCTTATGTCATTGTTGTTACAATGGCACTGCTACTACAGCAGGGAATCACACATATAACTCCTGCTGTTTTTAAACAGGAATTTGGCATCCAGCTCCTCATCCATCAGTTTAATAATTTGCCATTTTTTGTCTTAAGATTTTCAGTATAATTTTAGAATTGAAGAGATGATCGCTTTTCCAATAAGTTGGTAGGTGACTGCACCACTTGACAGAGATCAGTGTTAATGTGAACTATGTGGCTAAATGCTCTACCTACCATTCTCCAAACTTATCCCAGATCTTGGAATGCTTCCTCGCTGCTGCCTAGATAATGCAGTGATGGTGGATTTTTTCCTTTGTACAGATAGATTCCCCAATAAAAGTGGTGTTTTTTCCTCTTTTATAGTGGCCTTTAAAAACATCCTTTGATGCCAAATACAGTAGATACTACACATGATCTCAGTAAATGGTTCTTTTCAGAGACTTCCTTGAAGACTCTCAGTGGCCTCTTCTGATATTAAAGTATGCCACTAGGAATATTAAATTACTGTCCCACCTGTTTCCTATACTGTCTTATGTACTCTAAAAGCTCTGCCAGAAACATGAATATAGTTACTGTGTTATCAATAAAAGGCCTTGAAATTACATTACATTGCATACACAGGTATTGTTTTGATATGTTTACAGATGCCTTTTTCTACACTATTATTAGAGATTTTTAATTTGGTAAACTATAAGGGTAGTATAGCTGCATACATCTGTTTGTCACAAACAGCAAAAATATACACAGGTGAAAGTTAAAGTATTTCTCTATAGCCTGTTCTTTGTTCTCGTTGAATGCTAAGCCCTCTTAGTATGGAAGGGCAGCTTATTACAGTCACCGCAGCCAAATTGTTTTCATCAACATCATTTCAGGGGCAAACAGTTATTCTCTGGGTTAATCACCAAGTTCTGCCAAGTATTATCTGGCTGTTTCCCAAATTGTTTATTTAGAACTCTGAACATCCATAAGTTCTAATCCGCAAAGCAATGAACATGATAACATCTAATCATGATACCAAACAGTATTTTCAATCAAGTATTCATAAACTACTTTCCATTCTGCAAAGAACAGTGAGTGGGGATGAGCTTTACTTTTACTGAGATAAACCTATTTTCTGGAAAAGCTAAAGAACCTTTTCTTTTTAGCTCTCTGATGCTGCTCATTTCAGAAAGCTTGCAAGGTAGGGGCTCATCTTCACCAGAGAATTTTCCCAATACAGTTTAGACAGCCCAAGTTTTGCTACCGATCACATTATGCAATCCTTCAGCTGAGAACAAGTTTGCACCTCTTTAAACCTGAACAGGGTCTGACTCAATACTTAATTTCATTGCTATTAGCAAGGCAACCTGATGTATGGAGGGAAAAAAACCCAACAACCCACCCAATATGCTTTCAGCTATCAAAGCAAGAATGTCAAAAGGAACCAGAATAAGTACTGCTGTTGCCATAGTAACACATGAATTGTAAAGAAATGGCTAGCCCTCTAAAAGCTTAAATGCATCCATATGCAACAGCTTATATGTACATATGTGATTTAAAGGATTCTTGGTCTTTTCCCTAGTAAAATTATATGTCTCCAATTGGAGGTCTTTTAGTATCTCTTAGTTTCTCTAATGGGTCAGGATTAAAGGGCGGGCAGGGACGGGAGACATTACAGTGGGGGTCTGCTACAGGCCACCTGACCAGGACGGCCAAGCCAATGAGGCCCTCCACAGACAGATAGATGTAGCCTCACGTTCACAGGCCCTGGTCCTCATGGGGGACTTCAACCACCCTGACATCTGTTGGAAGGACAACACAGCTGGGCACAAGCAATTCAGGAGGTTCCTGGAATGAGTGGATGACAACTTTCTTCTCCAAGTGATAGAGGAGCCAATGAGGAGAGGTGCCATGCTGGACCTTGTTCTCACCAACAAGGAGGGGCTGGTGGGGGACATGAAGCTCAAGGGTAGCCTTGGTTGCAGCGACCATGAAATGGTGGAGTTCAAGATCCACAGGGCAGCAAGGAGGGTGCACAGCATGCTCACCACCCTGGATTTCAGGAGAGCAGACTTTGACCTCTTCAGGGACCTGCTTGGGAAAGTCCATTGGGATAAAGCCCTGGAGGGAAGAGGGGCCCAAGAAAGCTGGTTAGTATTCAAGGACCACCTCCTCCAGGCTCAGGAGCAATGCATCCCGACAAAGAGGAAGGCAGTTAAAAACGCCAGGAGGCCTGCATGGATGAACAAGGAGCTTCTGGATAAACTCAGGCACAGGAAGGAAGCCTACAGAGGGTGGAAGCAAGGGCAGGTAGCCTGGGAGGAATACATGGAAATTGTCCGAGAAGCCAGGGACCAGGTTAGGAAAGCTAAAGCCCTGATAGAATTGAATCTGGCCAGGGATGTCAAGGACAACAAGAAATGCTTCTATAGGTATGTCAGTGATAAAAGGAAGACTAGGGAAAATGTGGGCCCTCTCTGGAAGGAAACGGGAGACCTGGTTACCCGCGATATGGAGAAGGCTGAGGTACTCAACGACTTTTTTGCCACCGTCTTCACCGGCAAGAGCTCTAGCCTCACCACCCAAGTCGCAGAAGGCAGAGGCAGGGACTGGAAGGATGAAGAACCACCCACTGTAGGAGAAGATCAGGTTCGAGACCATCTAAGGAACCTGAAGGTGCACAAGTCCATGGGACCTGATGAGGTGCATCCACAGGTCCTGAGGGAACTGGCGGATGAAGTTGCTAAGCTGCTATCCATCATTTTTGAGAAGTCGTGGCAGTCTGGTGAAGTTCCCACTGACTGGAAAAGGGGAAACATAAGCCCCATCTTCAAGAAGGGGAAAAAGAAAAACCCGGGGAACTACAGGCCAGTCAGTCTCACCTCTGTGCCTGGCAAGATCATGGAGCAGATCCTCTTGGAAACTATACTGAGGCACACGGAAATCAAGGAGGTGATTGGTGACAGCCAACATGGCTTCACCAAGGGCAAATCATGCTTGACAAATTTGGTGGCCTTCTACGATGGGGTTACAGCACTGGTGGGTAGGGGAAGAGCAACTGATGTCATCTACCTGGACTTGTGCAAAGCATTTGACACTGTCCCACACGACATCCTTGTCTCTAAATTGGAGAGACATGGACTTGACGGATGGACCACTTGGTGGATAAAGAATTGGCTGGATGGTCGCACTCAAAGAGTTACGGTCAACGGCTCAATATCCAAGTGGACATCAGTGACGAGTGCCGTTCCTCAGGGGTCTGTATTGGGACTGGTCCTGTTTAACATCTTTGTCGGCAACATAGACAGTGGGATTGAGTGCGCCCTCAGCAAGTTTGCTGATGACACCAAGCTGTGTGGTGCAGTCGACACGCTGGAGGGAAGGGATGCCATCCAGAGGGACCTTGACAGGCTTGAGAGCTGGGCCTGTGCAAACTGCATGAAGTTCAACAAGGCCGAGTGCAAGGTCCTGCATGTGGGTCGGCGCAATCCCAAGCACAAATACAGGCTGGGCAGAGAATGGATTGAGAGCAGCCCTGAGGAGAAGGACTTGGGGGTGATGGTTAACGAGAAGCTCAACATGAGCCGGCAATGTGCGCTTGCAGCCCGGAAGGCCAACCGCATCCTGGGCTGCATCAAAAGCAGCGTGGCCAGCAGGTCAAGGGAGGTGATTCTGCCCCTTTACTCTGCTCTCGTGAGACCCCACCTGGAGTACTGCGTTCAGCTCTGGGGCCTCCAACATAAGAAGGACATGGAGCTGTTGGAGCGAGTCCAGAGGAGGGCCACGAAGATGATGAGAGGGCTGGAGGACCTCTCCTATGAAGAGAGGCTGAGAGGGTTGAGCTTGTTCAGCCTGGAGAAGACAAGGCTACGGGCAGACCTCATAGCAGCCTTCCAGTATCTGAAGGGAGCCTACAGGAAAGCGGGAGAGGGGCTTTTTACAAGGGCAAGTAGTGACAGGATGAGGGGGAATGGTTTTAAACTAAAAGAGGGTAGATTTAGATTAGATATTAGGAAGAAATTCTTTCCTGTGAGGGTGGTGAGACACTGGAAGAGGTTGCCCAGAGAAGTTGTGGCTGCGCCCTCCCTGGCCGTGTTTAAGGCCAGGTTGGATGAGACTTTGAGCAACCTGGTCTAGAGGAAAGATGTCCCTGCCCATGGCAGAGGGGTTGGAACTAGATGATCTTTAAGGTCCCTTCCAATCCAAACCATTCTATGATTCTATGAAACCAAACATGCTAGAAAATGACACATAAATTGCCTTCACCACATTATACCACTAAGAGTATAACTGGGTACTAATTTAGGTCATGCAAGGTAAAAGGGAGCCAGAAGTGACATCTAGTCAGCTTTCCTGCAAATATTTTGACTAGAGCAAAAAGAGCCTGGGAAAAGTTTGTGTGGTGAGCAAGCAAGATATCTTAGCAGATAAAGCTTGCCAGGCTCAAGATCTTAGGGAATGAACAGCATCTCCAGAGAAAGCAGGAGAGAGGACAACACTTCATCGGAAACCAAAGATAGGAGATAGAGCAACAAGAAAAAAAACACACAATATTCTCTAATCGAACACACTGGCTGGTCCCTCCATAAGTCATCTTTTAGACAACCCAGCAAAGGAGCTAATCTACCTGGGACCTTCTTCAAAGGCAGAATGGCAGCAGCCCATATACAAACATGCATATTTGTTATGAATGTGTCTAATTTTTAAATAACTGTAAAGAAAGGTTACTGAGAGAAAAAACCTTTTTTTTTTTTCTACAAAGCAAAAACAGGCTGTAAAAGCCCTATGCCACAGGCAGCTCTAGTCTTGGTCCAAAACAGCTGTTTCCTATATTTACCCTTTTCTGGATCAGGAGTAGATTCTCTGAACTCTTTCACAGCTAGATTTTAACTAGCCAAAAATAAATGGGAGTAGATGCTACTTTCGGTTTCTCATAACTTTTCAAAATGCCTTATGCTCTGTCGTTCTCATTACATAGCTCAAGTCTTTTCCACTCAATTCAGCATGGCCTGTCCGCAAGCCTGGATTCACTTAATGGTAATTACACAAGTAGTCAGGGGGCTCAGTCAGGACAAATAGGCAGCAGGCTCACGGCAACCTGGAGGTTTGCGGCATATGGAAATGCAGACTTGGCACACAGTGCCACAGTGGGCACTCCAAGGTTGTGGAGATAGATAAAACGTGCCTAAGCACTCCTATTTTCTGTTTCATGCCAGTAATACGCTATGATTACATGCCATCTGCCCACAATACAATCAGTAAGCTCCATTTGCTTATGCATGCTCTGCAGCATATTGATTTCCCATGCCCAACCAAACTGTAGTTCTCTCCCTTGCTCCAGAAGTTCTGCTCAGTAGATTGTTTCTCTCTGTCACACTGTTTCCACATATGCTGCTTTTTATTCCTTCTCCATCCTTCTTCCATTCACTCCTCATTTGTTCCCATTTGCAACATTTCCCTGCTTCTCAGCCCTCCCCTTGTACAGTCCCTCTGGAGGGGACAAGCCCAAAGCAAAGTGAACATACCTCAGTTGGCACCAACACTGGGCCCAAAACACTATAGCTGTCCCCCAGGCCCTGTGCTTCCATATACGCATCCCTCTCATCCCGCACTTCTTCACGGTACAGTTTTCCAAAGTCCGCCATGCAGTCATAGGCAAAGGTCCCTTTTGGAAACCTCTCTGTGGCACATTTTCTTTGCTGTATTTACCTGAGAGAGTGGGTTATGGTGGTCACGGATATTATACTTAATGTTCTATCCTTATATAGATATGAATTGGATGTATTGAAGTTGAAAATAAACTTCATTAACTAGTTCTTCATTTGCTAGAGAGTTTTGGAAAGTACACACCAAAATATCATACAAAATATCATGTATACCTTCCAAAGAATGTTCTGGTATGGGTTTGCATCCTTCTTGTACTGACCAAAGACTTTTTGCAGTTTTTTTTCTTTCTGTTTTCATGCTGCCCTTTTTTGAGAATCTACCATTGGCTCAAGACACTGTGTTTCTTCCAGACCTCATCGACCAGGCTCAATGGAGCATACGGTTCACCATTCTCCCTGTCTGTGCTTTTTAACTTGTATTTTCAGTGTAGACTTTCTAGGGAAATACATATACCATTCATGTTATATTAATGATAATTAGCTAATTCTATAGCCATTTGTCGTGCAATTGCATGGCTTGCCCTGGGAAAATAGCGTGACTTGGACTCTCCTGCCCCATGCACAGTTTTTGGAGTCTTTCACTTGCTGGTTGTGGTAGGTTCTGATAATATTTTTTTAATTGCATGGCTGCTGGTTGTAGCTGTGTACTTGTGCTGGTCGATAAGCATCAAGTCATATGTATGTCTTAACATGATGTGTTGTATCAGACTGCTGCTAATGCCTTGGGAGGGAGTGCTTCTCCATGCTGGAGAGGATGCTGATATTTTCTTCTTCCACACTCTTTAACAGAATCAGAGCAATTGTAACTGTCTGCTCACCTTGGCCTTTTGCCCATCTGTGGATGTTGATGATGTGATGTGATTGAATTCCCATTCACAGGTAAACTGTACAAATTCACTGGAATTACATTCCTCTGGGTCCTACTTTTGGGGCTATTTTAGTGGCTGAAAAGCTTTAATATTTTCTCTAGGGGTGGCTGCAGGAGTGTCTGACAGATTGTCTGATTCCCCAAAGCTTGAATAGGTGCATTATAGTAAGGATTTCCCACTTTTCCGTCAAAGCTAGCTACGAATGCTGTGTATGCTGGGGAGAGGGAGGCTGGGTGTTCTGATGTGTTGGTTCGGATTTTCTCTGCTGCCTGTTGGCCTGCGCTGTCCCACATAACAACCCTGGTCATCTTTGATCACATTTGGAGAGAAGGTAGTGCATCTGACTTTTGTGAGAAACTCCCTTCTCTGAGCTGGCTTACAAGTATTTTTGTGATTTGTTCCTCTTCCCAGCGATCTGGGTATGATTACTCAAGTGCTTGTATATATGATGTTATGTTGGACACTTGGTTTCTCTTAAGAGTCCAGTATCTTTAGGCAGGAGGTAAGGCTTCTCTCCTGCTGTCTGGCTGTTCTGGCAATATGATGGACGTGAGCACTTGTAAATCTACTTTGTGTAGTTTGCTCTAACATTCCTGCTAGCCGCTGTGCAGAAACTAGCCTATGTTGACATATGGAGGAGGGGGCGTAGCCGGAGGCACCGTGGGCGATTTAAACGCGGTGAAACCAGAACAAACAGCTGACAGCGGCGGCAGCAGCGAAAGCGGCGGCAGCAGCGAAGCGGCGGCAGCGACTTAAGGTTAGTGCCGGGGCGAGGGCGACATCGGGCTTAACCGGGCGGTTTTTCGTGCTCTGGGCCCCCCCTGAGCCCCCCGCGAGCATCAGCCCCGAGCTGCTTCCCTCTGACCCCGGACCTGGACCCGGAGGTTCCCGGCAACGAATCAGGAGAGGAGGGGGCGTAGCCGGAGGCACCGTGGGCGATTTAAACGTTCCACCCCCTGTTATCGTTGGTAAAGAGCCCCCTGGAGGGCAGGGACTAGTCCCTGGCCAGAGGGGAGAGACTCAGCAGTGCCTGGGTGAGTCAGCAGTGACTGGGTGTGTCCCAGGGCGGGAGAGGCTGCAGTTGTTTGCAGCTCGTTGGGGAGGGTGCTGACTCCCTCCCAGTGCACAAGGCGAGGAAGGTGCCAAGGAGCTGTGAACCAGGGGTGGCACCAACAGGTATTTCCCAGTTCAGTGGAAGAACAATGGTATCTACCCGGTGGAAGAAGACCAAAATGGATGTGGGAACCCAGACAGAGCTCCCACGGAAGGAGGCGATGGTGCAGGTCGCAGGCTGCAGGGAATGCTACAGCGTCTCTGTGGTGTCAGGGGGCTGTGTGCGCTGTGAGCAAGTAGATGATCTGCTTGGCCGAGCGGCACAGCTGCAAAGCCAGGTTGAAAGGCTTCAAGCCAAAGTAGAAAGGCTTAGGAGCATTCGGGAGGCTGAAATGGAGATAGACTGGTGGAGCCAGGCTCTGCCCTCCCTGCAACAAAAATGGGAGCACCTGCCGGAGAGCTCCCAGGATCGAGGGACCCCTGTACTCTGCCCCTCTCAGGTGGAAAATGATAACCTAGAGGAGAGGAGTGAGTGGAGGCAAGTCTATGGCTGTGGCAAAAGGCGAGTGCCCTCCTTGCCTACCTTGCCTCCACAGGTGCCTCTGAGCAATAGATATGAAGCCCTAGTGGAATACAGCCCGTCCATTGGGGATGTGGTGGAGAGGCAACCTATATCAGAGGTCCCACCACAGTCAGAAAAACCTGACGGGTGTATAGCTACCTCCTCCACAAGGAAGAAGAGAAGAGTTTTAGTGGTTGGAGACTCCTTTCTAAAGGGATCTGAGGGCCCAATATGCAGAGCTGACCCCCATCACAGGGAGGTCTGCAGCCTGCCTGGAGCCCGAATCAGCGATATCACCAGGCAACTCCCCAACCTGGTGAAGGCCACAGACTACTACCCCCTGCTGATCTTCCAGACAGGTGGGGAAGAAGCTGCATCCCGTAGTCTGAGGGGGATGAAGAAAGACTACAAGGCCCTAGGACGGTTGGTGAAAGAGTCTGGGGCGCAAGTTGTTTTCTCCTCCCTCCTTCCATTTTCAGGTGATGATGTGGGATGGAACAGTAGGATTCTCTCTATTAACGCCTGGCTACGAGACTGGTGCTACAGGCAGGGCTTTGGGTTCTTTGATAATGGCTGGTTTTATAAGGCAACAGGCGTGACAGTGATACATGGGAAAGGTTTATGTCGTAGGGGCAAAAGGGTTCTGGGACAGGAATTAGCAGGGCTCATTCGGAGAGCTTTAAACTAGATTCGAAGGGGGATGGGGTGGTAGCTGGGCTTGCACCACTGGGGCAATGCTCTAGTGTTGAGGTAGACCAGGAGGCCCCCCATCCCCCTGGGGTGAAGTCAGGGGGTGAATCTGGGATGAAATCGGTGTGCCCAGCTCGCTCCCTGAAATGCCTGTACACCAATGCACGCAGCATGGGGAATAAGCAGGAGGAGTTAGAAATCCGTGTTCGGTCGGGGGGCTATGATCTAGTGGCAATTACAGAGACTTGGTGGGACGCCTCGCATGACTGGAATGTGGTCATGGATGGCTATGTCCTGTTCAGGAAAGACAGGCCACTAAGGAGAGGTGGTGGAGTTGCTCTTTATGTGAGTGAGCAGCTAGAATGTATTGAGTTCTGTCCAGGGGCGGATCAGGAGCGAGTTGAGAGTTTGTGGGTGCGAATTAAGGGGCAGGCTGGCAGGGGTGATACTGTTGTGGGTGTCTATTACAGGCCACCGGATCAGGATGAGGAGGGTGATGAGGCATTCTACAGGCAGCTGAGAGCAGTCTCGCAATTACAGGGCCTGGTTGTTGTGGGGGATTTCAACTACCCTGATATTTGCTGGGAGGCCTACTCAGCCAGCCATCCTCAGTCCAGGAGGTTCCTCCAGTGCATTGATGATAACTTTCTGATGCAAATGGTGGATGAGCCAACTAGGAGAGGAGCGCTGCTGGATCTTATCCTCACTAACAAGGAGGGTCTGGTTGAAGAGGTGAAGGTTGAGGGCAGCCTTGGTTGTAGCGACCATGAGATGGTAGAGTTCAGGATCTCATGTGGCAGGAACAGAATAGCTAGCAGAATCACAACCCTGAACTTCAGGAGGGCCAACTTTGGCCTTTTCAAGCAATTGCTAGGGGAAATCCCATGGGACAGGGTACTAGAAGGTAAGGGGGCCCAAGATAGTTGGTTAGCGTTCAAGGACTGCTTCTTCCGAACTCAAGATCAGAGCATCCCAACAGGTAGGAAGTCAAGGAAGGGTACCAGGAGACCTGCATGGTTGAACAGGGAACTGCTGGGCAAACTCAAGTGGAAGAAGAAGGTGTACAGATCGTGGAAGGAGGGGCTGGCCACTTGGGAGGAATATAAGTCTGTTTTCAGAGGATGTAGGGAGGCAACTAGGAAAGCTAAGGCCTCCTTGGAATTAAACCTGGCAAGAGAGGTCAAGGACAACAGAAAGGGCTTCTTCAAATACATTGCAGCTAAAACCCACACTAGAGGCAATGTAGGCCCACTGATGAATGAGGTGGGGGTCCTGGAGACAGAGGATAAAAAGAAGGCGGAGTTACTGAACGCCTTCTTTGCCTCTGTCTATACTGTTGGAGGCTGTCCTGAGGAGCCCCGGACCCCTGCGGCCTCAGAAGAAGTCAGGATAGAGGAGGAATCTGTCTTGGTAGATGAGGGCTGGGTCAGGGACCAATTAAGCAACCTGGATGTCCATAAATCCATGGGCCCTGATGGGATGCACCCGCGGGTGCTGAGGGAGCTGGCGGAAGTCATTGCTAGGCCACTCTCCATCATCTTTGCTAAGTTGTGGGCAACGGGAGAGGTGCCTGAGGACTGGAGGAAAGCGAATGTCACTCCAGTCTTCAAAAAGGGCAGGAAGGAGGACCCGGGTAACTATAGACCGGTCAGCCTCACCTCCATCCCCGGAAAGGTGATGGAGCAACTTGTCCTTGGTGCTGTCTCTAGGCACATCAAGGATAGGGGGATCATTAGGGGCACTCAGCATGGCTTCACCAACGGGAAGTCTTGCTCAACCAACTTGATAGCCTTTTATGAGGATGTTACCCGGTGGATAGATGATGGTAAAGCTGTGGATGTGGTCTATCTCGATTTCAGTAAAGCGTTTGACACGGTCTCCCACAGCATCCTCGCAGCTAAACTGGGGAAGTGTGGTCTGGATGATCGGGTAGTGAGGTGGATTGTAAACTGGCTGAAGGAAAGAAGCCAGAGAGTAGTGGTCAGCGGGACAGAGTCCAGTTGGAGGTCTGTGTCTAGCGGAGTTCCGCAAGGGTCGGTTCTGGGACCAGTTCTATTCAGTATATTCATTAATGACTTGGATGAGGGATTAGAGTGCACTGTCAGCAAGTTCGCTGATGACACAAAACTGGGAGGAGTGGCTGAGATGCCGGAAGGCTGCGCAGCCATTCAGAGAGACCTAGACAGGCTGGAGAGTTGGGCGGGGAGAAATTTAATGAAATATAACAAGGGCAAGTGTAGAGTCCTGCATCTGGGCAAGAACAACCCCATGTACCAGTACAAGTTGGGGACAGAGCTGTTGGAGACCAGCGTAGGAGAAAGGGACCTGGGGGTCCTAGTGGACAACAGGATGACCATGAGCCAGCAGTGTGCCCTTGTGGCCAAGAAGGCCAATGGCATCCTGGGGTGTATTAGAAGGGGTGTGGTCAGCAGGTCGAGAGAGGTTCTCCTCCCCCTCTACTCTGCCCTGGTGAGGCCGCATCTGGAGTATTGTGTCCAGTTCTGGGCCCCTCAGTTCAAGAAGGACAGGGAACTGCTAGAGAGAGTCCAGCACAGAGCCACGAAGATGATTAAGGGAGTGGAACATCTCCCTTATGAGGAGAGGCTGAGGGAGCTGGGTCTCTTTAGCTTAGAGAAGAGGAGACTGAGGGGTGACCTCATTAATGTTTATAAATATGTAAAGGGCAAGTGTCATGAGGATGGAGCCAGGCTCTTCTCAGTGACATCCCTTGACAGGACAAGGGGCAATGGGTGCAAGCTGGAGCACAGGAGGTTCCACTTAAATTTGAGGAAAAACTTCTTTACGGTGAGGGTGACTGAACACTGGAACAGGCTGCCCAGAGAGGTTGTGGAGTCTCCTTCTCTGGAGACATTCAAAACCCGCCTGGACGCGTTCCTGTGTGATATGGTCTAGGCAATCCTGCTCCGGCAGGGGGATTGGACTAGATGATCTTTCGAGGTCCCTTCCAATCCCTAACATTCTGTGATTCTGTGATTCTGTGTGACATTTGCTATGCACATTGTATTACATGCTGATTTTATCACACTGCAAGTCTCATTTTCCTTTCTTGTCACTGTATTTTCATGCCGCAAGGCTAATTGAATGAAACTTCCTTTACAAATTTTTCACCTCCTCCCTGCTCCTAAGCTACAGCATTGCCATATTGGTAGACTGTAGTGAAGGGGTTTTAGGTAATCAGCAGTGACTTCTGAACTATGGTCTCTTAACAGTTTACCGTCTCTTCTTCTTTATATTGTTTCTTTTGCTTGAAGGGTTCCAGTCACGTTTTTCTCGTGTGAACACTATCTTGCAAAATAGTATTTTTCTACTCTGGACATGCCTGTTGCACTCTGGGGGGAAATTTTATATCTTAGCACTGATTTCTCACAGTCATAGTATCCTCATTTTTGTGTTCTCTTCTTCTTTTGCCTTTGGTCCTGGTTTGTTTTAAAAACCATTTGTTTTTGCTGCTTTGCTCCGCACTCCTGACAGTCACAAGTGAAACCCCACCTTCTGAAACACCGCATCATCCCCCAGCATCCTGCATTTTTCTCTTTTGGTGAGCTTTGATACAGTTTTTGTGTCAGCCATAGTTACATGACCCAAAAGCAAGGCACTTATCAGTATCCCACTTGCTCTAAAAAACATATAGGTCTTAGGTTTATCTCTTTTGCTTCTAATTGTTGATTTTGTTTCAGTGTGATTTTTCTTGTAATTTCATGCTGCTTCCGTGCTACTTTATGAACTCTAGCTGTGTCTACTCCATTAACGGTTAGCCTTTAGGTGCGTTTTGTTCATTGACTCGTCTCCACATCCAGTGATAGGTTTTCAATGGCTCTTTCAGTTTTCGCATCTTTTGTCTGTTTCACTATTTGCTATTTTCACAAAACAGGCCTCAACCCCTCAGCTTAGGGTGGCTGTTCTCTTGCTTTTCCAGGCTTTTGAGCTTTAGTGCCTAAAGACATTTTTTCATTTCTTACACAAGACATTTCTTAGGAACATCATATATTACCTCAAGGATTTCACATGGCTTATCTATGTCTGCTCCAATATCTCTTGTCCATTACACATAATCCTGTCATTCTTCATATTTTCATTTTGCTTCTTTTCTAAACCTGCATCAGAAATTCAAAATTCTTCCATCAGGATCTAAAAAGTATCCAATTTATAAAAAGCAGTCCTTCATGGGAATTGGTTGTGGATCTGGGATGTTACCATGACAACTTTTTCTCTCATCTTATTTCACAAAGGTTCTTTTGCAACATTCTTCTATTCCTTCATTTCCACAGCATTCCCACATTCTGACTCCACCAGCCTTCTGAGTTGGTTCACTTCTCCTGCCTTACTCTTTTTTTTATAATATACAATGATAACAAAAGCCAAGGCAGTGGAACACTCAGGTTTTACTTCCTCTCTTATTCACACCACTACTTATTCCCAATTCCCTGTTTTAAGTAGTAGTTTTAACACTTAATTAGTCCTTTGGAAAAATGCAAATAAGTTATCCTAGGAATAAAGTCTAGAAACAGCTAGCTTTGGTTCCCATATTGACCCCAGTGAGGTCCATACCATACCCACCAGCCTAGAAAATAATTCCTTTGCTAAACCTTTGTCTGTGATAGCTTCAATTTTTAATTATTCCATTCATGTTGTAATAGCTTTGGTAAGAGAAAGAGCCATCACACTACTGCATAGCCTATGAATGAACAGGTAGGTACACAGCCCTCAGTGGAGTGTCCTGAGTCCCATCAAGGATAAAAGTTAGTCCTGGGTGTTCCTGTATAGAAGGAGAGTATCAGCCCAACAGTTATTTGAAATGAAAAAATGACTCACTCCTGGTTACTGAAGGACTTAGGTGCTTGCCATCAGAAGACCATTCAATGCTGTTAATACTGAGTTTTACAAGTGTTTATCTTGCCTTTTTCAGGGCTCTAATCTTCACTTTCCTTGGAGTTGACTTACCTTTCTTTTCCGTGGTAGTGTATTTTCCCATTGCATTGTGAAGCGGGGTAGTGCCTAGGTCAAGACTGTGAATTCTCTTGTGGCAGCAGGGGGCACAAAGCTGTGGTTTCTCAACTTGTGGGTTGTTCACCAAGGCTTTTAGAATTAGAAAAAGCTGTATGTGTTAGTGTAGAAGCAAGCAAATACTGGCTGCAAATTTTTACACTACATGGGGAGCTACAAATTGTCCTTAATTATTTCCAGCTTCTCTCACCTGGAAGAATGTCCACACCTACAGGGAATAACCACAGCTTCTCCCCTCTCCCCCACCATGCAGCAATGACACTGCTGGGAGAGACTGCACTAAAAGAGAATAACACATTTAAATATCTGAGAAACACTGTGTTAGGCATTGTAATTTGTAGTGTTGCAGTGCCTAGGATCCCCTGTGGAGAAAGCTTGCTTTCCTATTTAGTACCGTACCAAAGTGCCTCCTAATGGAAGGCTGATGGATTATAACTCTATACATAATGCCCAATGGGAGTTTGAAGCTAGTGTTGTATGACCAAAGGCCAAGTGCCTGTTACCTGTCATATCCCACCCAAAACCCACCTCTTTTTGCAGGACCACAAAGCATTGAGCGTTGCACAGTCACCATACCTGTAAAGACAAAAACCTATAATGCATAACACCATTTTATCCAGGTTGTTCTGGTGCAACTCACCCTCTCTGCATGTGGAGGGAGGACCCAAGCCAGGGCACTGCTCCCAGCCTTCCCCTACCAGTGCCTTCAACTTGATGCCACAGTATCTGCTGCTTGCCCAAGCAAGCACTGTTACAGCAGTCCTCTAGCTGCTTTAAACTAAATAAGCTTGAAATGACAATACTTGAGGTGAGAAAAGATAGTCCAAGATGAGAATGGTTTTGCTCTCACATAAGTTCTCACCAGGCCTGAGTGTAAGAGGAAAAGAATTTACAGTCATGAAATACCCTTGAGCTTTCACTTTGGACGCAACCCATTCAGTCCTGAGTCATCTGCACTTGTCTGATTTGATGCTTTTCTTCAAGCTCCTTGGCCCCAAAAATGAGAGAGATCATAATGGCAGACAGTATTGTAGAGGGTTGGTGTGTTTTAAATAGCTGCTTTAGAGGCAAAAAAATTCCTTATTCTTTGCCTGGAGCTGGTGTGATTTTATTTAATGTTTTCAGCATAGTTTTAAGATTTGGGGCCTCATTTTGGTCTAGTGTTTTTTGTTTTTTTTTTTTTCTTCTTTTTTTTTTCTTCCTAGCTGTACAAGTGTCTTGTGATTTTTGGCAGGTGTTCTGGGCTTGTTCTTTAGCACAAACTCTGGACAATGAGCTCGGGAGTTCAGAAGCATTTGCTTGTCTGAGTTGGGATCTCTGGCTTGCACCTCATTCCAGCACTAGTTTTGGTGCCATAGAGAACTTGCTGGCTGGTTCAAAATGATGACACAGACAACACTATGTGCTTAGAGGAGAGTCATTCCAACCGCCCAGGCAGGAAAATTAGGCCGCAATACTGACAAAACCAGATTTAACCTGCAGCTGAATGCTCAGGGCCAGATTCTCAGATAGATTAAATCATCATTAGGTCATTCATGTTAATGGAAGGATGTGCTGATTTACCTCTGCTGAAGGTTTTAGCTGGCCTGTGTATGTGCCTGTTGAAATGAAGAGGGCCTTCCAACAAGTGATGTGATTTTGAGTCATTTGTTTAGTACATTTTTTCTTTTATTCCATTTTTACTGTCTGTCCTTCGCTTACCACGGCACTGTCACCCACTCACTGGCCCACTCAAAGATTACAACTTTCCCCTTTCCAGGTCTTGGATAACCAAGCATTAAACAATTGCTAACACCAGGCCAGGATATAGATTATTTGATATCAAAAAGCAATCCTTTGTGGTGCAGCTCTTAGTGCTTTCCTGTAAACAATGTGAAGTTTAAGTCCCTTTGCCTCAGCCACTGTCCGGGCGATTTACACAGAGCTTAAATCTTAACCACAACAAGGTTTCATCTATAGAAGAGAACCAAACATATTACTGCTATTCAGGATATTTATTTTGGCTTCTCTTTGCAAACAAGTAAGAAGATAAAAGAGCTCCAGTAGGTAATTGTTACAAACCGTTTAGAAAATCATGAGTGCTCTTTGTACATTGGATGCCTGCAGCTTTCCTCTCTGACATCGTGAGAACGTAAAGAAAGGTACTGAAGGGGAAGGCAACACATCAACCCTTGACAAAAAACACATCTTCTTCATAATGCCCGATTAACCTGTGGAAGTCACTGTCATAAGATACTACTTAGACTTCAAGAAATAGGATGGTTTCAGTATTACAGCCAGACACGTACTAGAATGAAAATACTCTGTACTCCAGAAAACAGCAATGGGGCACTGAGCAGGCTTTTCTGCCCACTGCATTTGAAATTTATTTCTGTCTAAACTATTTGGTAGGGGCCTTCTCAAGAAGTTAGTTTCATGCTATGATTCAGCCTGCCATAGAAAGTCTTATATTTCTATATTTTGATACGCTTATACAATATGCCTTTGCCAACTAAGTAGCAGAACAGTATTCAGTATTTATGTAAGACTTTTTGTCCATATATCAAAATACTTTCCAAATAAAATTTATGGACATAGAAACTAAGACTTAAAGGAACAACTCAAGTCTTTTGGTGTTATAGATCACAAATAAAATACAGGTTTCTTAAATTAATCTAGTGACTTTTTCAATTCTTCCTGCTTGAAGATTGACTTGGAAAATTCATGTGCATTTCTAATTAACTTTGCTTTGAAAAGTCACCTTATTTTTAATAAAATCAATTTAAGATAGAATATTTTTTTCAAGAATAATTGATTTTTTTACATGTTGCTAATGGTAATTAATACATTATTACATAACAGGAATGTCTTTTGGAAACGTGAATAGTTCCAACATAAAGGTCCAGTGATGTGATAAGAAGTCTCTTTGAGAAAATTGTATGGTAGACTAACAGGCTTTTTTCTAAGAGAGGTCCTAGGGACATCAGAAAGTAAAACCAGGGGTTAGTAGACTTCTGGCAATCCACAGACTATTGGTAATTAAGACATGAGCGGTAACTAAGAACAATAAACCTATTATGAGTAGGATTATATTTGCTATACAGCAAATTGCAGCTCCACTGGAAAATGTGTAAGGACCTGCAAATCAAACAGGACTGAAGGGTACTGCTCTAAACAGATAGCATGTTCCTGCTCCACAACAGGCACAGAACTTGAGAGAGCTGTAACTTGCTCTTTTGTTGTTTTTGACTTTCAAAATCCAAATCCTGGCTGCCAAAGGCTGTATAAGTTCAAAAACTTAACTGAAGAAATTTGTGTTAGGAGATCCATTGAAGGCTATGAAGGGCAAAGAAAGAGGCAGTCAGCTGTAAATCAGTGCAGGCGGAGAATATCCGCTGGGGAGTAGCACTGCATGGTTGTCCTGCTCTTGTGCTCCTTTCTCTAGGCATCCAATGGAGACCACTGCCAGGGATGGGTACTGGAAAAGAGAGATTTCTGGCCTGCCCTGATAGAGCTGTTCTTATGTTACCTGCCTTCACAGATGGACACTGTCAGGGTGGAGTCTTTTTGCACAAGCAAGCTGTATCTCACCAGTTGCATGCTCTGTCTTCTATGTTCAGCTCTGTTTTGCTTTGTTATTTTCTATAACATCGTGTCCTGCCCCATTTCTTTCAAGGACTGGAGAAACAGTCAACATTGTCTGTTTGTGGATCAGTAACACATTTTTAATTCTGTTAATTTCAGAGTGCTAAAAGTCTGAAAAGTGTGATGAAAGCAACAGTTCTGGTAAGGAGTTTTCAAATGATACTGCACACAGTGGCCACCAAATCAGGAAATCTGGCAGCCGTCCCCTCAAGAGAAATTTGCTTGACATTACAGTACATACATGGCCTCTGAGAATAGATCTCATAGTGGTGCTGGCCAACTTTCTCATCTGAAGTAACCCCTTTTGCCACTGAAGCTGTTTCTCCACATCGGGCAGTAAGTCAGAAAGTCCCTGTCTCTGGACTATTTGCTGAGCTTTAGTCTAGACTTAGAATCAAAAGTCTCTAGTTTCTGTGCCGCTCTCATAAAAGTCATTTCCTAGAACAATAAATAACTAGTTCAGGGTCTCAGATACTTTAAAAGCTACACTTACAGTTACAGTTGAACAAATACTGCACATTTTTAATGTAAATAAACGCATAAAGTTTTAAATGGTGCATGGGTCAATCTCACACTCCTTTTACATTCGTTTCTTCGGAAACATAAAAGTGGTGGAGTTTTATCAGCACTTACGTTTGTGGGAACAAATTTTTGAGGTCATATATAGTAACATATTAGCATTCATGAAAACCAGACTGCATATGTAGCCACTCAGATCAGAAGGGCCTTTGGTTCACATCCCTACTCCAGCTCAGTATTTGTTTGTGCATTCTAACCATACCCAGAATTGCATAAGTCTCTTGTTACCCCAAGGTGTACATAAGCACCTCATAAGAACTTCAAAGCCTTGAGAAATTTCAAAAAATACCACTTAGGTTTAGGTCCTTAAAGGACTTAGATATGTAAAGATTGGCTTAGACACTCGAGTCTAAAATGTAGATTCTCAAAATCCTCAGTAGGTGTTTATGTGTTAAAGTCTGTCAGTGCTCAGGCTTCTGATATGAAAGCTTCACAGGTGCCCAGAAAGACACCTGCTGAATTAATAACCATTCTCTGAAAGAACGGAGTGACTCTCCTCTGGTTTTCTGACGTATGGCCTCACACACCACTCTTGAAGAGACTGCAGTTTAATGAATCCAATGTAGAAGAGATTGGCCCATCAAAGGAAGGACTTAAGGCCTGCTGCTGCCTGAATGCCTTTTTATTGATGAGTTTCATTATTTTCTTGATCTGAAGCTCCCAACTCTGTGCAATGTGTGAAGAGTCCCAGTATCTAACTTGAACTATGGGTTCTGCTTGAGGGTGCTCTTGTATCAGATGCCATAGTGCCCATGTTTTTTAATGGGCCTGAATCTCTGTACCCACCTCCATCTTGGGGAGCTAAGTGCCTATGTACATCTGTCAATTCTGCAAAGTGTCTTTCTGAATCTTTAAGCACTTCGTTATCTTGGAAAATATGACTAGCAACCTTGCCTGTATTTGATACCCACAAATAGATTTAAGGCACCATATTCCTACCTCACAGAGTTCTTTCACTTCTTCGTTATTTTTATAAAGCACTAAACTACATTTCTGATGAGAAGAGGGTGTGAGCTGACAAATACTGAACTGAACAGATCACTAGTGTGCTGCAGCAAAAAAAATAGATTATGCTGATCAGATACATTTGTTACAAATTATTCCCCAATTATGACTTGTTGTATAAATGCACCAGTGCGTAGTCTCTCCATAATTCCCATCTTGCCTCTTGGATGCTTCAGCACAATAACAACAAAAGCAAAAGCATCTGTAAGATTAGGTGCCAGTGGTGAAATCCCTCAAGTAAAAGCTTGTATTGACATTAATTGAGCTGTTATTTTCCCTCCCAGACTTAAATCCTGACTTTTTGGGTCTTGACTTAAACACAGGATCCAAAAATTGCTGACTGAAAGGACATAAAAAATGTAAGATGTAATATGGCTGATCCTCCAGTGTGCTTTCTGTACGGTCTTAGTACAGAACACAAAGGCTTTTAGGAGTTTAGCACCTTGCTGGATTAATCTGAAAAATGAAGAAGGAAAATAGTTCTATTGAATACAGAGCCCAAGTTCACTTCCCTGTATGTTAGCAGATATTTTATCAAATAGTAGTGGGGAAAAATTAAGAAGGACTAACCTATGAAGCCATTTAAAGAGCAAAGTGAATCAGGTATACATGTGAATAGCAATGGGAGTAAGGATCAGAGTGTAGTTTTGGAAAGGTTTTTTAAATATGTGCTGCAGACATTCTTGGCTGCCTGCAATCATCAGATAAGAGCCTACATAAGGACGGTGAAAAGAAGAATAATAGCCACATTTAGAGGATTTGCATGCCTAGATTAATAATTCAAAGCTAGAAGAAATTAAGTTGATCTGTAAGCAAGCAATATTTAGTAGGTGTGAGAAAGCAATTCCAATCATGTCTTGAACTGGAACATAATTCAAATCCATGAAAAGCAATCAGTGACTCAGTACCATCAGCTTAGAAATGAAATGTAATGAAGCACTGAAGTTAAAAGAAATCTCCAGGCCATATTGAAGAGACCAGGCAGAGCCAGAAATAGGTAACACAGCCTTGGCAGAACTTCATCGTAAACAGCTGAGCCTCAGATATCGTCTGACATTCCGAAGACAGGACAGCAAGATAGCAACCGTTCTCTCCAAAGTGAAAATAAACATATGATTTTGTTCAATTTGAAGTGGCACTTGGTTCCATAATCAAACAACATGAAACTCAAAGAGATGCTAAAGGTACATACAGCTGAATTTGCTACATATAACAGTTCAGAATACCTATAGCAAAATGACTGGTTACAGGAAGAAAAGTCACCAGTACAGCCAAGAAAACTATCAGACGTGAGTCATAATAACAGAAAGACTCTACAGTTCTTGTTATTTAATCGTTTAGAGATATCCACTACTTAAACTTGCAGAAGACTTGTAAAAGAAATAAATAAGCATTGTTTTTTCCATTCAGCTGATGTATAAACTCAGGCACAGACAGGTTTCTCTATAGTTTCTCTCATCAGCAATGCTGTCCCCTGAGATACATGGCTTATCGCAGGCTCGGCGCAACTGTTTTTTTGTGGGAGCTCTTTAGTAAATTACTAAGCAGCATAACACTGATTTGACCCTGGTTATTCAACAGTTATCATGAACCATGAACTGTTCTGGGACATGCAAGCTAATATTACCTTCCCTAATCTCATTTGGCCTCGGCATTAGACACCTGAGCCAACAGCTATTCTTTTCTGTCAGGAAGAGATTGATCGAAATGACAAATTGCAAATAAAGTTTACAGATTTTTCCTTTTAAATGGGACCAAACCAAGCACTGTGGGGAGATTTTTCATTTGATCTGTTGGAATAGTCATTGGAAAGAAAAAACACCCTACTCCAAACTGAACATGTTGCTTCAAATCTCCATAACAATGCGAGAGATCTATTGGCAGAACCTGTTTTGCTCCTGAGAAATAGCATCCAAACAGTGAAGTTCTGACAATTCTTGTTTACATTTTTCAGTAGAAATTTGATTTGCCAAAAATTGCACTACAGAAGAAAAGGCCTCAGTAACTGAAAATTTAGGCTTGTATTCATTTAATGATTTCTCCTGTCCTCCAGATGCCATTTTAAAAGACCTCCATTCCTTATATTTTTAGTAATTTCTAAGAACATTTAAAAATCCTATTCATTTAACTGGTTAGGATATGGAAAAACAGAAAGCCACACAGGACAATGAAACTAAGGGGCCATTAAGTTTACTAAGTGATTTTTCTGCAAATGCATCAGTTTCCGAGCTCTTTTGTCCATGCTGAAGATGGTTGACTGTCTGCAACCCCGATCGAAACCAGACTAGAAAAATCAACAGCCAAGCAGGCAGGAGATGGGTAGATGAGTGATAAAAAGCACAGAGGTGGTAAGGCAGATAGCTCCCATTTATACAAAGTGCAGTCTGGCTTAAAGGCAGTCTTGCTTGGAAATATTCGCAGAGTATAAGAAGCAATGTCTTTATACTCACACATACACACCCCTCTACATATGTACAAAAGTAGTTTTTCATACGGCAGCACGTTAGCATTCAGCTCTGATAGCAACTGCGTAAAGCAAACTTCGGACTACTTCTCACAAGGCTTGCAAATCATTTGCAGGCCCTCATTAAAGAGAACTTTGCTTAGCACAGTATGCTAAGAAAGCATTGCCACAAGATGAGAGCATGCTAAAGCTACAGTGAACCATTAGAATCAGGTATCACTTTTTCCATGTGCAACGCAAGACTTTCCAAGTCAGTGTCTGGAATTCAAACCCAAATATGTCTGAATCTCAGATGAGGCTTTTATCTGGAGGAAAAATACTCCCATGAAACAGGATTTCAAACTAAGAAGGGGGCAGGCATAAAAATCAGGAATGATTTACCTTCAGTCTCATCTCCATATTGGCTTGTTCGCCAGGATCGCAAAACCTGCAGTATATCAGTGCAAGCCCTCCCCAACAACAACAAAAATGCCAGGAAAACACTGAATACACAAGATATTTTCAGCACCTGTGCCTGTTCCTTTGCAGCTTTCTATGGTTGAATTCCATAAAAAACGCAGAGTGCTGTTGGCCCTGATCATTGTAAGCCCTAAAGCCTGACAGCTGATTGGCTTCGTTATGGTGCCTCTGTATTTGGAAGGTAATCAGCACAGCAGAGAACACACGCTAGAGTTCAACCTGCTAAAAGGGCCTTTCAGAGTCTGAGAGAGTTTCCCGGAGAGGGACTGCAGCACGGAAAACTCTTGCACAGTGAGTTTCGGCATTTGATCAGGAGATACTGGCAAGGAGCGAGCACTGTATTCCGCAGTCTCCCTGTAAGTTTGCTGCAAGGCTTTTTAAGGAAACAGCAAAGGCTGCAAATGTTCTGCTGAGCCTTTTCCAGCATTTCTTCTTTTCCACAATAAATCAGAAATACACAAGATTATAGAAGGGCGACTTTCCAAAATGAAAGAGTGTTCTTTTCTCCCCTACAAAGTTGTCAGAAGGCTGCATGGACACTGCAAAAGTCCAAAGTCATCAGAAGCCCTTGAGAGAACAAAATGAGAATGAGCTGAAAAGCTATTCCCAAATTCCAGCTGCAATCAGAAACTATAAAACACCTCAAGCTCCTGCTTTCTTGATGTTTGAGAGTTTGGAGATAAGAATTAGGATAAGAGCTGACATCTGTGGGGTAAAGCTCCTTCATGTTCTCCAGTGTATGAGGAAAATGGGGAGAGACTTCTCCTTGGAGCCAGTTACTGGTTCCAGACAGCAGGGTTCATTCTCTGGCACCCGTCCAGACTATGTCAACCAATCAATTCAAAAAAGAGAAAAATGTAACACTGTCTTCCAGAGGACAAACAGCAGTTCTTGGAAACACAGCAAGGAAGAGGCCACATGGTGCACCACAAAAAGATCCAGCCCCATTAACCTTCCTCAGCCTCCAGGAGAGAAATCTCTCTGTGGTGATAATCACACCTCCTTGCTTCAGGTAATCATCTCAGACGACAAAATTAGTAGTCCAGGAACTTCCTAGGTGTCTACAGTCGATGAGGAAAAAGAGTTTCCCAGAATGTATAAAATGGGCTCCTTCATTGCCTTGCTCTGGAAGACCTTTCACCTTTCTCTGTTGACTACAGAAGGATCATAGCTGATGAGTTGATTGATGACTTCTACTGAGCTTAGACTAACTTCTCTTCTACTGCTGCTCTGTGCAGTGAAGTCAGAAAGAAATTCCAACTGAGACAGTGAAATCAATACGCAGTTTCATAAACATTTCCAAACACTTAACACCTTCTTCCCTCCCTACCCCTCAATTTCTCAAGGGTATTCTGGAAAGCTTTTTTTTTTTTTTTTAAGGAAAGCATATAAATGTTTCTCTTCCAACAGACTGTCCTGACTTAACACCTTCTTTTGCAGGCCCTGGGATGGGAAATGCAGAGATTTCTCAAAAATGTGACTTTTTCAGACTGACGAGCTTTTGCTCACAGCTGAGTGCAGCTGTTGCCCATAGGACTCAGAACTGCTGTTTGTGAGATTCTATAAACAATTCCAGGTTGCATTGAATTGTGAGTTTTATTATTTGATAAATCATTTTAAAATACATAAAGTGTAACTTTGCTTTAAGACATAAATACAAGGGTTGGAATTAAAGCAGAGTTTTCAAAATTCACTCTGCATTTCCTGCCTACTTGATTTAACAGTCTTTGCTTTGCTTTAGTGTTGGTTTTGCTTAGAATAGAAAGTGCTGTATCCTGCTTTGTCAGCCCCAAACTCATAGTTTAGACCTCTTTATCCCCCAGGTCACCTAAAAACCCCATCAGATTGGTTTAAAATCAAAATGCTTAAAAAAAAATAACATCACATTATCTTTTCATCTGCCTTTTTATTTTCCAAGCACTTAATGAGCCTTTCTCAGTTGGATAGGTGGCAAATTCCCAAATATGTTCTATGCTGGCTGTACTCCCAGGTGTCTAGGGTGTTAGGATTCACAAAAACTCAGCAAGGACAAGTTGATGGGTAGGAATATAGTGGTATAAAGAAAAAGGGTTCCTAGGATGCTGTGGACTACATGTTGGCTAGAAACATGTTCTACAGGTTTCACATGACAAAAGTTAAGACAGATCAGGGTTTCCGGAAGCTGTTAACATGTTTAGGACAACATCAGACTTTTTATGAACAGTATCTGCTGGTCTTGGAAAAGATGGTGCATAAAGGCAAAATCAAATTTCAAATCCACGGGGCTGCTGAGGGAATTCAATAGCAAATCTATCTGAAGTTTGATTGTTTTTCAGGGATCTCTGAGCCTGCTAAGTGACATGAATGAGGGCTGATAACATTACAAAACGCCTGGCTAGCTACTCTCATCTCTTCTTATGTCAGTCAGGCATCTAAGAATGTTCTCTAAGACATTCTAGAAAGATGTGAAGGTCCTGAAACATGACCACAGAAGAATATAGATGATCATTTGGCATCCTTGCTGTGCACTGTATGTCTTATTTCAGAAGATGAGACTGTTAGATGCTTCACCCAAATTCATTGACTGATCTTCAACAATCTAGTACAGGGCATACACCAGGAGAGCCTCAGTGAAGACCCTGGAGTAGAACAGCTGCAAGTGTAAGTGGACTTCATCCCTAGATCTTAGTGACTTCTATTAATCACTTCATTACTCAGTGTATTTGAGAACTTAGCCTCTTTGCTAAGTATCAAGGCAAGCTGGTAGCAGCTTGTGCACAGAGTTGAAAAGCAACCAGACACTTGGCAGGGAAACGCTCAGACACCCAGAGCATTGGCGCAGTCTTATAAACCTTTATTATGAGAATGCTTTGTTGCATCTATACTTAAGGTAAAACTGAATGGGAAGAATACAGCACACCCTCTCCAAACTTACAACATATGTCTACAGGACATTCACAGTGTTTTTCAAAAGGCAGCCTAAAATGATCTCAAATGAAGTAAAAATGGGTTCTTTTAAGAATGTTAGCATCCTTTATTTCATCTTTCTTTCCAACAATTGATACTTGCAGTACCTGTACTGTCATGGACCTGAGCACATCTCCTCCCTCCTGGGCGTCTGAGTTCAGGGCCAGTTGATAACAGAGATGTCCAGCCTTAAACCAGTGCTGTGGGAAGCTGCAGCAGGGGCCTGCCCCTCCTTCAGGTGGTACTTGCTCACGGATTCAGGCTCTTGCTCTCTGCCTGAGCTACGTTGCTGGTTCACCTGTGCCCACTCTTGTACCTCCCTGATTCTGGTCCTGATCCTTACCCACTGGCTTGACTTTCTGGCTTGACTTTCTGGCTTGACCTTGAACCGTCCCCATCCCTATGGACTTGCCTGGTGATATGGACTGTTAGCTGAAGCTGGTTGTCATTGCAGGCCTGCTCTGTGAGATAAGAGAAGATGAGCTGAGAGCCAGGAGTCACACCAAGGCAGGCAGAGGCAGTGACTGTACCCACACAGGCACAGATCCACAGCAGTCAAGCCAGGAGGAGCAGGGCAGGTCCGGTCTTGGCAAGATCTACTACTCAACATCTTTTTTACTTCAAACATGAGCAGCATTGCCTTCTGGCTTCCTCTATGGCTACTGAAATACACCATCTAATGGATGATGCTGGTCAAAAGAGGGACTTGTCTCATAAAATCTCGTCTATATCCAGCACTGGTCCTTAGACCAGGTCATTGTACAGATTTTTCACCGGCTGGATTACTTTAACTATTGTATGGGAACATGTCTTGTGGCGAGGCAAAAGTAATGGTGATCATTTACAAAAGAGCCAGACATCGTGTCATTCCTATTGGGGTCAGAACTAGACATAATGATTCACGATTACTATGAAGACATAGAAACTCAGGAACACCCATATGCCATATGAGATATGGCAGCCAACTTGCTAGCAGAACAGGTTACCCAGCCCCCTGAGCCCCCAGGGATGGGGAGCAGAATGAAGCCCCCATAATCCAGGGGGAAATGGTTAGCGACCTGCTACACCACTTAGATACACACAAGTCCATGGGGCTGTATGGGATCCACCCAAGGGTACTAAAGGAGGTGGTGGAAGTGCTCACCAAGCCACTTTCCATCATTTATCAGCAGTCCTGGCTAACGGGAGAGGTCCCAGTTGACTGGAAGTTAGCAAATGTGATGCCCATCTACAAGAAGGGCTGGAAGGAAGATCCAGGGAACTACAGGCCTGTCAGTCTGACCTCGGTGCTGGGGAAGGTTATGGAGCAGATCATCTTGAGTGCCATCACGTGGCATGTACAGGACAACCAGGTGATCAGGCTCAGTCAGCATGGGTTTATGAAAAGCAGGTCCTGCCTGACTAACCTGATCTCCTTCTACGACAAGGTGACCCTCTTACTGGATGAGGGAAACGCTTTGGACATTATTTACCTAGACTTTAGTAAAGCCTTTGACACCATTTCCCACAGCATTCTCCTGGAGAAACTGACTGCTCATGGTTTGGACAGACGTACGCTTTGCTGGGTAAAAAACTGGCTGGATGGACGGGCCCAAAGAGTTGTGGTGAATTGAGTTAAATCCAGTTGGTGACCAGTAACAAGTGGTGTTCCCCAGGGCTCAGTACTGGAGCCAGTTCTCTTTAATATCTTTATCAATGATCTGGATGAGGGGATCAAGTGCACCTCAGTAAATTCGCAGACAACACCAATTTGTGTGGGAGCGTTGATCTGCTTGAGGGTAGGAAGGCTCTGCAGAGGGATTTGGACAGGCTGGATCGATGGGCTGAGGCCAATTGTATGAGGTTCAAAAAGGCTAAGTGTCGGGTCCGTATGGCTTCCTTATACCTTTTTCTCTAGAGAACATTTTTCCCTGTTGTGGAATGAAAAGAACAACCTAAAATGTCAACTTGTTAAGCAGAGTGAAAGAGATTGTCACCTATGTTATTTTGACACATCTACATCTATGCTAAATTAGCTCTGGTAGACCAAAATAAGATTTTGCTTTTGAACCCTGGCATATCAGCATTTCCCTGTCTGCAGCATGTGCAGGACCGAATGTCTTTCTAAAAAACAAGAGTCAAAAAAACTGTAACAGTCTTTGCCCATCAATGTTATTTCATTATTAACTTGGCCCTGCCTGATTTTTACAGCCATGGTGCTGAGCTTCATTCTTTTGTCATCCTTTATTTACTTCTCCAACAGTAGTTACTCATTGCCAGAAATTACATATGCTGGGCAGATGCAGAATCCAGATATTATTGCGAGTTTTATTTCTCCACGACTGATATCTGATTTTACCTTTTGCTCCTTTCCTTGTTTGTTTGAAAGCCTTTCTAATGCCCTTTTTGGCTGGTATCATGGCTTTTCAACAGCAATTTCACAGGTAGTGCCAGCTTCTGGGGTCAGCTGAAAAGAATCCGAATGCTGTGACTCAAGACCATCTCTGAAAAAATACATGTATGACTGAAGTCTCTGCTTAAATGCTTCAGGAGCAACCATTTTAGGATCTAGTCTTGTTCAGACTCTAATTAAGAAAGAATTTTACTGCTAATTTTTGGGAAGTAGGATGATCCCTGTATAATAGTTGCAAAATTTGGGGAAAGAGTTTACTTTCTGATTTAAAGAAACTTCAGAGGACCCTAAATATGAAGAGTGGGCATAGAGGAATTTAACCAACAATCTTAGTAATCTCCAATTCTGTTCTTTCCTTTATGGGCTCTGAAACAGCCTAGGCAAGACACATCAATATTCTGTCACATAACATTCCTGTCTGTAGTGCAAGACTATCATTAATGTGCAACAGAAACAAATTAATGTCTCCCATTACATTCTGGAGAGCATCTGAGACAATAAATCATCTTATTTGGATTTGTATGTGCTTGCAAACAGCTTGCTTTCTGTTTACTAAGCAACACGGCTTACTTGTTGATTGATATACTGCATCCCAAGTAATGGGTCCTGTTACAGCAGTCTACGTCAATATTACTCGCTTCATGCCTTGTTTCTGAATACTGATTACATTGCTGCAAGTTGCATCCAAGCGGTTCCAGAGTAAGAGCAATTCTGCAATGATCCTTAAATCCCATTGATTTTGACAGAACTATTTATATTTATGCTGGGCACATGCTTGAATATCTTGCTAAATTAAGACTTTAAGCCACTATGTTCACCCATTGCTTTCTTTCATCCTTGTGTAAAAACATAAAACCTCTTAAATCTGATATTTGAGCATAATTCTTGAGACACAGACATCTGGGACAGCTTCTATTACAAATGTATCATTAAGCAATTCAATGACTGGAGTATTACACAGTTATCCTAGGCAGTTAATAGGTTTACTCAGCTGGTACGACAACCCACACCTTACTCTGTACTAACTTCACTGCTGCTGAGTGAGTATCAGAAATCATTGTCTAAATGATAAACTACTCGTCTCCAAGATGATGTTCTGAAACAGGAGTGAGAAGCTGAACTTCCTCACTGTATGCAGGTGGATCTGGAAAAAGTTACAGCAAGGTACACCTGAAAAGGGATTATACAGAGAGGTGTGAGGAATGACTAATGTAAATATCACATTGTCTAATCCTTCTAATGCAATCCAATAGGAATGCATAAACTATTTGAACAATAAAGCTTTGAAAATTGTTATTATTAATGACATGTACTTATGTTGGCAAAATAATAACGCAATTTTGAACTTTCTGGATTTGTTTTAGCACAATAACAGGTGTAACCACAGGTAAGTGCTATTGAACTTGTCTTATGATGAGTGAATCCAAGATACAGAGAGGTCAATTTGTGGCCAAAAGTGATGTTAGTTTTCCTGATTCTCAGTACGACCACTAAATATTGAAACAGATTCTCTGTGTTCTCAAGTCCCCATTGTGGCAATCAAAGTAGAACAACAGGTGCCTCGAGGAGGCAAGTGAGGACCACCCTCCTAGCTCCATCTCTCTCCCAAAGGACAAGGAATCCTGGAGAGATGGTGTGGTTAGATGTCTTCTGTTTCCTAACAGGGCAATCGTTTCTGGATGCTTTACCTTTCAGTAGGTGCCAATTTTTTGCCTTGTTTTAGTAGAAAAGACTTTATCCCAAAATTAAATTATTACAATTTATTTTGTTTTATGTAAATTAGCTAAGAGACCCTGCTGATGTAAAGCTTGGTTTGAGTTCTGGTAGCTCTCTCTAGTGAGACTGAGTCATCAACATCAGCCTCAAGAGCAAAGCTATCAAACTTTTCATTACAAAGTCTTTTTTTAATGAAAAATTTACTTCCTGTTTTTTCCCAAATTTTTTAAATTTTCACAGTAATAAACTTAAATTGAATGTCAGACAGATTTTTTTTTCTCTTTTTCCCCCTCTTTTTTGCTTCCTCATATAAGAAATTGTTGCCTACCGTCTTCCCTCTGTTCCTGTATTTTTATACACACTTCTTTGCTGTGCCAGGAATTTTTCAGCACTTCCATACCTTTGGAAAATTATGTGAGTGCAGATCTGATAACTGTTTCAGAATTGGAGCAAGTTTGAATAGTTGTAGAATAGCAAAGAAGAAAAGTAGTTGGAAAAAAAAAAAAAACCCAAAATAAACCTTGAACTTTGTTCATTTTTTTACACTCAATGGAAAAAAGTAGAAACAGGAAAAAATAACTGTTTGAATACTCTTTTCTGAAAGGTCACAAACATGTGGGTGGAAAAACTAAAGTCTCCACTCTTAAGCCCTCAGAATCAAAGAAACTTCAGAATGGCAATACATTTTGCAAAATTATTTTTCCATGATTTGAACCAGCTCAGGACTAAATGTTCAATTCTGGACAAAACTCACGTCAACCACTGTAGTAATGTTTAACGATTAGAGAACTTGTATGAATCATATTATGATTTATACCTTATTATGTGCAGAGAAGTTAATAGGATGCTGGGACAATTGTCAGGGAACTGGTATGATATCTTTTGTGTAGCTTGCCAGCAGGACTTAAGAGTTTCGATGATGTGCTGAAATACTCTTACTTTAAATTACAGAGATATAGCAGTAAGCTAAATAGTCCCTATACCAAAAAAACCCTGCCCAACCAGATATTAATGAAAAAAATAGTGTTGTGTGTATTCAGTCCCAAAATGTCCTTTTTTTAATGAGTACAGATTCATGCAAGATAAGCAATTGTCAAACTTAGGGTTTAGATTTCCTCAAATTTTGCTGTATTTGAAATCCAGAGCCAGATCTGAATTACACAGTTCAAGCCTAATAAAATAAACACAGGTGAAGTCCATGAGCCTTACAGAAATCTGTGGAAGTTCTGTTATGTGCTCCAATGGAGAAAGAATTTCACTCCAAGATGCACTTGGAATCAGGGAGCCTCATTGTATTGCAAAAATATAACTGTGCATGACTGTGAATTGGTCCACAATCAGAGAAACAGATGGAGAATGAAAGGTCCTATTAACTTTGCCATTAAAGTCCAAAGAAAATGCGTGCAGACTACATCTGTTACACCCAGGCTTTTCTAGATGAATGAACACCAGGATTAAATCAAGCTAAATTTCAGAAAGCTACATGTATGTGATGGTAGGAATGCCTCTAATCATGCATGTTCATTGCCAAAAGGATTTTGGAGTCCTGCCATTTCAGAAGGGTCATTAGGCAGTAGTATCCCATAAGGACAAACTGAAAACTCATATAACTGAATTATAATAATACATTAGCAGTTATTTATCATTATTCCTGTTAGGAAATCACAGCAAAACAATTTTGTTTACAATGTATAACACAAAAAATCCATGGAAAAATGCGAAAAGAACAGTCTAGAAATCAAAACAAACTGAGTCTGGCTTTTGGTGCAAATAGCTTTGTCTGTAATTTTCTTTCTGTCTTGTAAATAATAAACGTATTTCTAACACTTGCAGGATTTGGATTCCTGTTGATATAGAGCTCTAACAGCAAGCCATGTGTGACTCCAATAAGACATGATAATATTCTGTCAGCTCATCAGTTGGACCTTTATACTGGAAATACCTGGCTCAGTCACTATGTGAGAAATCATGCCAAGGCATGAAAATAATGTGATTCTTTTAAAGAGGAAAGTTGTTTAAAATCTCCTATCCTGGTTTATAGGCCAAACTCCCGCACTAAACCATCCAAGAATAATTATAATACTTTGGAGCTATTGGAAGGCAGATAAGCTGAAAGCATGTTTATTTCTAAATGGTATACTATATAAAAAGCATTACACGTCTCAGTACTTTTGACGCATCCCTGTTTATTTTGAGTAATGCCTTCTGCAAATTACTTTGTAAATGCTAATCGATGTGATGTTTTGAAATCAGTCAGAGTCAGTGAACCTGGCAGACAGCTTCAAACTGTCTGAGTGTCCATTTAACAACATTTTGTGACAGCGCATGTTGTGCCAGAGCATTTTTCGGGAACGCAATGATTCATCCTATTTACCTAGCTCAATGTAATAGCTAACAACCAGTATTAGCACCGTGCAGAACCACAGCTGTTGTAAGCAGCATGTGACAGGACCCTGATTCGGCCAGGGTGTTAGTGTGGAGCTGTGTCACTGCCTGATCTCTACCCAAAAGGACCATTCAGATAAAAGGAGTCCTGGATAGTATCTGTCCAGCTCTAACTGATTAGACAATTATGGTTTGCACTGGAAAAACAAGGAAGCATAGATAGTTACCACACACGGGGGTTCTACCTGAAAGCACTGCTAAATGAGACCTGACCTACATCTGCCCTCTCCAATGGCTTAGGTATGTGCTGGGAGAACCAGGTAGTGTGATATTTGGAATGAAAAGGACTTCTTCTTCTTCAGACATCAAAGAAACACTGGCTGCAAAATATAGCTAAAAACTATATGCTCATTCACGCTCATGGAAATTAATTCTTTTTTGGTTGTGTTTTCTTACATTGAAATAAAACTAGTAGGGAGTGAAGAAATATGTTTTTCTTTGTGTATTAAAAATACAGTGGGCTAAATCCAGCTTTTGTTGTACAGCTAGGCATGAAATCAACAGTGCAATTCACATAAATAACCTTAGCAGGATTTGGCACTCAATCTTCTATACAGGTAAAACCAGTTCATACGTGAGTAGTGTGGTTCGGCAGAATTCATTCTGCAACTGTACAGTGGATACATCTGCCTTTGACAAAGATGGGATGTGCTCGCTGAAAGTAGAGCATAAAATAGAAAATTTCCTCCATAAAAGGTAGTTCTTTTTCACTCCCATCTAGTCGCACTGAAATTAATGGAAATTTTACACAAGAAAATGATAGAATATTTTGACTACAGTATCACAGGGAGGAATGTCTTGTGAATGAGAGAGGAAAAGGATTAAGTCTCCCAGTCAAAACACAGTATTTGATTTAAAGCAGTCACAGTTTTTACAGTATGTTAAAATTTGGGGTTTTTTCTCTTGCTCATTTAAAACTGTGTCGTTTTACTTGTGGCGTTTCTAGAGAAAAATCCAGCTAAGGATATTTACAAGAACGATTACTCAACACATCGTTACCCAATTATATATTTTTCAGCTGAGATCTAATGCAGAATTTGTTTATCAAGACTAAGATAGTTTCTCTAGCAATAGTAATCCTGCAAAAGTTCTTTGTGTCACAATTTATCCACTCAGGTATACAAAGGCTTAGGATCGAGGACAGGATATACCTCTCGAATTGACTGGTCTGGAGTAATAGCAGTGTAGATTCTATGCCTTCAGGTTTCAAGCTGAGAGATATATCTTGTAGTGTACATCACACCAGCCTTGGGTACCAGCAGTAGCAACACAGGAGCAAGTGTGAGCATCTAAAATGATGTTAGTGTCCGGGAATGAACTACAGGCCTTGGATAATGTTGACATTAGCAATTCTTTAAACAGAAGAGGTCATATTCTGAGGGGTTAAATAACTGCAGTTGTTAAATGGAGTGACTTATTTAAAATAACTTAGGGTCTCAAGTGTACATGAGTTGGAATTAGTCTTCCAGGTGTTTGTGCAATGTGAGTTATTTAGGTTACAGAGGTTCAGTATCATTTTAGTTTTTATGACAAAAACTGCTGTACCAGATGCATATAGGCCAGAATTTGCCAGCCTGGAAAAGTGATGACAGAGTGGTGATAACACAAGTCTGTGAGCAGCAGTGGAGAGAGAAAATGAGTAGAATGTGATTATTTATGGCTCCTTGCAATACAAAAAATAGGGGGGAACTAACTGAAGTTATCAGCAACTTAAAAACACACAAAAGGAAGTAAGTTTTAACAGAGTTCAATTAAACTCTGGAATCCATTGTTATAGGATAATTGTGGACGTCAACGTAAAACTGAATTTAGAAAGGAATTAGAAAAATTCAAGGAAGAAAATCCATCAAACACAAGGATATAACTTCAGACAGGAAATATTTTGTTACTGAAATGGTATTTGCACACACAGTTTTAATAAAGAAAATATATTTTATTTGTGACTAGATTATAACTGTTCCTAAAATTGTTTCACATTAGATATAGATATTTTTGTATCATACATTTTTATAATCACCATTTTTAATGTCTAATAGAAAATATTTCTTAAAATTGCCTTTTGGGGACAGTTTTTTTTCTTCTTTTTTCATTTTTGCCATTGAATGTATAGAGAAGGATATTTCTTATTCTTTATTCCCCCTGATTTTTACCATTTTATTCCCTGTTTTCTTAGGTTTTGTTTGGTTTGTTTTTTGGGGGTTTTTTTTGGCAATTTGAGTTCTTTTCCAAAAATTTGGAACTGAGTAAAAGCTACCACAGGGCAAGGAAACGGGCTTGCGTTTTTTTTTTTTTGAAAAATGAAGAAAATCGCAGCGGAAAAGGAATATAATGGTACTGATGTCAGGGGAAAGTCCTAGTGGACCATTACTAACCGTAGTCAGAAGAGAGGTGCCTAAATCATAACTCTATCAGTTGTTGACAGAGAAGGAGAGGAGAGACAGACATAGTCAAAAAAGAATCCCCAGAGAAGATGATAAAAGTCTGTGGCTTGACGGGGTCCTGATCTCAGCCTCCAGGCCTTTAAACCTCTCTCACTGTAGCTAGTCATTAGTAAAGAGATTGCTCAGAAGAGGCAGAGGAGGAACATGACAAGAACAGGGCAGCGGGAGCCAGAAACACCATGATTAATGATGTTCTGCAGACATACAAAAGCAAACGTACTCCGTGTTCACAGCATCAAACTCAGCTGCAGTTTAACAATTATTCCTTAATTGTTCTCTTGGCATACGGCACATGGCTCTTCTTCTAAAAATCATTTTATATTAAAATTCCTGGTAAACCTTTTATCCAGACCAGAGTGAGCTAAGCAGTGAAGCTTGTCCTGGGGAAAGAAAGAAATAACTTTAGGAAAATGGCTGGAAAAGTGAGGGAGGAGAAGGGTCCATCTGGAACAAAGACTAAATATCATGCTGTAGCCAACTGCACCACTTGAATCGCTTGAGGAGAAGCGAAGTGAAAGAACAGTGAACTTCACACATGCCCTGTCTAAGGAGGCCATTTCCCTGCCAGAGAAAATTTGCCTCTGGCAAGAGCAATGTTTTCTCCTGAGGCAAGTGTGAAGGGTAAGGCTAGAAGTGGCAGGGCAGAACCTGAGGTGCTCTCCTGACGCCCAGGCAGGAGACCTACTCCTCTGATACCAAACCACAACAACCCTGCTGCTGTGCTAGGGAGAGGCAAGGTCTGTTTTGCTGCCCCAGAGTTGGGAGAAACAATAAAAAGGCTTAGTTTTACATTTACATTCTCCCTTCCCCAAAACCAGAAACATAAAAAATCTTGCATTGTTGCTGTCCTTTCAGCAGTCACATGCCACCAAGTCTGTTGACAGATGGTGTTCAAGGCAGAAAATGAACTTTGTTGTTTTCCTGTCATGATCTTTGCCAGCATGGCTATCTCGCTGCAATTTTAAGGTATCTGGGTGGTTCCGCCTGGAAGAATAAATTGATAACTCTGTCACGCAGCCCTCAAATTGGGAGCCATTTTTACCTTTTGCTAGCCTAGCTCTTGGAGCTCCCATCACCACACGATGTAATTCCAATGAAGAAGTTTAACACAGAAAGCTCTAGAATATTCTGAAAGCGATCTAGATGCAGAATACTTAGTCAATGACTTAAGCTTTCAACTGAATGGTTATTCACTACATACCTTCAGCTATTACAGCCCTGGTTAAAGAATAAAGAAAAAACTTGCTTTTCAATCTGCTGTCTTCAGAAGAGGTTTGCTTGGAAGCTCTTGGTTTTCTTCTGGGATATTTTGTCCAAAGATTGCTTTCAGGGTCTCTATTCTATTGTTTTACCATGAAAGCTTTTCCCTAGAATAGCTTTTCCCTTTCTTAAAGCATAATTTTGCATTGCTCTGCCCAAGACACAAAGGTTAAGAGAGTCTCTGAGATCTGATCACAGAAGTGACATCCAGTCACTCTGCCAGTGGGGCTGGCTATAGCTGGAAAGGGATGGAGGAAACAAAGTACAGCTCTACGAGAAGGTGTGACCAAATGCTCATCTCAGAGGATGTTACTAAGAGGAAGGCTGTAACCCTAGCGAAGCTGTAGACGCAGGTAGCTGCAGGCAGCAGAGGTGGTCCCTCTCACTATAGGTAGACGGGAGCTGCTCACTTCTCTGCTTCTTTGAGGTAGATGCTTTGTTTTGGCACCTGCTTTCCACTTGCACTGAACAGGCATTCAGGATTGACTTTCCAGGCATGCTGCATGATCTGCCTGAGCTTTGGGAGGGCTGTGATAGGGTCTGGAATTTACTGGTGAAGGTAATTACAGTTTGGGGTTGATTTAATCTCAGGCTCGTTGGTTCTTGTACTGGTTTGTGAAAGAATAAAGCAGATGGCTTTTTCTTCTATGCTGTTTTTCTCCAGCAGTATAGAAAAGCACTTAAAACTTAGAAAAAAAAAAAGGTCCGTTTTCTTACTAATGGAAAAAGGAAAATAATTGATAAAAAGGCAAAATTTACAGTCTATAAACCAGTGTTTGCAGAACAAAATGAAATACCAACCAGTCTTGCTATAGACATCAACTTTCCATCCAGCACTCCTTAATGAAAATTAAATCCAGTGGCCACATCTAACTTATCAAACGATAACTCAGAGCTACAATCAGAGGTTCTACCTGGGTAACACCTGGTGGCACACAAAGCATTTATCTGAGATGTGTCATCAGAACCTCTCACTTACCACACACGCACACAGAGTAAAAAGCATTTGTTAAACAAATAAGAGTAGAAATGGGAAGATTTATTCTGGAGACTGTTGAAAGCCTAACAGGAAAGCAGATTTTATTCTTATCAGCTGGGAAAACAATTGCAAAATATAATCTTGTTTTGCCTGGCTTGCATTTTGCTCTCTTTCTTTTCATTTTTAAGATGACACCAGCTCTGACTTCTGTGCAACTTTTTCATTTGTTTCACAATCCATTTTTGTTCAGAAATTCTATCACTGTCAGCTACCTTTATGTCACTTTTATTTTTAAAGTTGATGCTTAAAATCTATCCTGTGGCACCAATACAATTAGCAGCATGTTGACTGTTATTCGTTCTGGTTTTTAGTACTCTATCAGATAAATTTTACAGTACAAACAGAAAATATGCAGCTAAGTGGATCTTTTTACAGCAGACTGGAAGAAATACATTGCTAGCAATGTTACTGTGACAATATATATACCATAAAATTAAAGCTATATTTTAAACTGAGAGTAGTTTGTAATCAAGACCAAAGGTAAATGTAAAAAATCAGTGAATGTTAGTTGTGTGTAATTTGAATTTCTGGGGAGTATTTCTTAGATTATGCACAATGAAATTGCGAAATAGAAAAGACAATAACTCAAATCAATAAGGGCTCATTTGAAAACCTTGTTCCTACTCCCTTGGCAAGTACCGCTATCAGCAAAAGCAAAATAGGACCCAGTGTGCCTCAATGTGCAGTTCATTGCACTGCAGTGTTCACAGCATCACATGCCTATCCCAGATCAGAACAATAATCTTGAGCATAGGGAAAGCTCCAGCAATGTCGGTTGAATTCCATTTTATCTTAAACCTGTTGGGCAAGGATATGCATTTAAGATGTATGCTTGCCAGTGACTGACTGCACAGTGATACCAGTGATAGAGGCATGGGCTGTACAAACTGGAGGTGAACTCCAAACACTGCTGTAAGACTGCTATACACTGGTGGCATTCTGCTGAGGTCACTGGTATATGCTCTCACTGGTACTAGTATAAGAAAGATGAGAATCACCTTTGCTATAAACAAGAAACTCAGATCATGAGTTTATGAGTTAAAAAAAAAAAAGAAGAAAAAGGACTGAAGACCTCAGTATGGCCTTGCCATGCTGAGAATGGATTAAAATTTCACTTAGAATGCAGACCTTCCCCATTCTGCCACAAGCCTGATGGCCTCTTGAGGCCAAATACTGTTTTCAGTGGTTTACCAACCCTCAAAGTATACTGAGACTGAAAACATTTGGCTATGCATCTGAACATCACAGGGATCTATAAAATTGCCAGCCTTTTTCAACTGTTAATCTAATTCCTATGTGTTAGGGTGAAAATAGACCTGCAAGTCATGTTTCAGTGCCTGAATGATTCCTACTCCAAGCAGCAAATTGCTCTTAGGCCAGTAAATTTTCCGCTCTAAAAGGTCAAAGCTTGAAGGTAGAGAGGGCAGCATCGACTTTCTGGTATTTTCCATGATGAATGGAAGATGACCCTTAGGAATTTTTTAGCAGGCCCTTTTAAGTCTTGAAGCTATGCCAGTGTACAGCTGACAGGTGGAGAATGGTAAAGAATAAATGCCATGATGGCAAGTAGCAAAGACAGACACATCAGAATGAGGACATTTGGCAGCCATACATTGAATCTTGAGAGGTATCATGCAGTAAAACGAGGTGCTTAGCATATAGGTACAGGAGATGTCAACTCAGGACAATTGTCTGTGGTGTGTGGTTACCCTCAGTGCACATAACAAGCTTCCGATTTCAAAAAAATAGCCTTGCAGTCATTGCGGGTGGGTGGGATTTCATATGCTAACTAGAAGCAAGCATTGATTGCTTGGGGTGAGCCAAATTTCTTGATATCATATGAAGTCTGTTGTCATAGTTCTGGTACCTTATGAGACCAATGGAACTGACACAGCTCAAGGCTGACGGAGTTCCTTCCTTATAAAAGCAGCAATACAGGCAGCTCCGGCAATCAATACCACCCTGTCCTGCCAAGTTCTTCTGATGCCATTCCATATTCATAATTCCCAGATGACTTTCCTGAGCTTTTGGAATATCCTGGGTGGGAAAGGATGCTGAAAATACAGTCTGTTGAATACAAGCAAACTGAGATCTGTCTTAACATGGAGAAAGTACCTGCTTTATATGTTCAATTGTTGTGTTTTGAAAACAACATGACTCTAAAGTTTTGTTTCATCTTATTAGAATATGTATTTATCTGAAGAAAATCTTATCTACCTGTGCCATGAGGACTATGTTCAAACATACAGCTGATCATCCTTCTTTCTTAAAATGCTTTGAGCGATTCTTAGGTCAGACAGCTGGATTATTTCATTCATTTATTCATGAAACAAGAATGACTTTGATCACAGCTAAATAGGTCTGGTGCAAAATACCAGGCAGTAACCAAGAACTATACAATGAGGAATTGCTTCTACATTATTGAAATAGGCTTCAAAATTTTTTATTCTTTTTTATCTCAGCCCTGAACAGAGACGGGAGGAATATCCAGAAATTAGTTCTGAATTGCTGATGATCAGTACCATCCCTCTGTGCAAGCTGAAAATGTGAGGAACTGCTTAAATTTACATCACTGATATAAGGTTCTCTTTCTTCCTGGACAACAGTGAGAGCAGTATTACTACAGCCAAGGGACAGCAGAAGTTGTTGTGAGGTACAGAAGTTTATTCAGGCACTTCATAGCAGCAGAGATCCTTTCTGCAAAGAAAAAACATTATATGTGTCTTAACAGTGTGAATCATTAGTGTGCACCCATCCCTTGATTGTACAGGAGAATACTCCAGTCCATAGCAATGTTATGTACACTTCATTGAATCTGTACATTTTCTTTGAGGAGTGCTAAAAAAACAGATTTCTACCTACACTATGAAACTTAGTGAAGGAATTCTAGGACATAATGATTACATGACAAGTTCCTTACTTACAAGGACTATGCAGGTCTTGGATTTCTTCCACATTCTGACTTTTAAGTGATCTTTGATAACCTACCTTGAAAATAAGAATGTATTATATGACTTTTTTTTTTTCCAGCACCATATAGTTTTGTTATTGTTGGGTATCTGCTGAAAAGGCAACACAGCAGGGTGCAAGAACCTAGGAGATTTCTGGAGTTTAGATACAATTCTTTAATACGGATGCTGGATGGGTCAAGCACTGGACGTGCCTCTGCTAGATTCTTTACTTGTGGATAAGAAAATACTCGTTGAAGATGTGATATTCAATGATAATCTTGGCTTACCATGAGAGGATAGAGCTTAAGATCCCTTCAAGATGGGTAAGAAGGGGGAAATCAGGGGCCTACCTTCTCATCAGCCTAACCTCAGTCTCCAGTAAGTTTATGAAGCAAATCCTCCTAGAAACCCCATCCAGGCACATGAAGGCCTACCACACAGTATCCCACGGTATCTTTCTAGAAATTCAGTGACACATAGGCTAGAGAAGCAGACTACTAGGTGGTGAACAATGACTGGATCACCAGGCTCACTGATGGGTAGTCAGTAGGTGCATCCCTCGGGAGGGACCTGAGGCCAATACCAGGATCAATACTGGTTAATGCCTGCTAATGACCTAGGCAAGGAGACAGCATGTACCCTCAGCAAGTTTGCAGCTGACAGCGCATTGGCAGGCAGATGGGGAGGCGGGGGAAGGCAGTCAATGCACTGGAGGGCAGGGCAGCCATTTGGGTGGGCCTCAACAGGCTGCCAGAAATGTCATGAAGTTCTGGAGAGAGAAGTGCAGAGTCCTGGGACTCTGCAATGCAGGTGCTGCAAAGTCCTGGGGCTGGGGCTAGGCTGGCTGAGGAGAAGGTCTGCAGGAAAGGACTTTCAGGTCGTCGTGGCAGGAAGTGGAACAGGCATGAATAGTGATCCCGTGTGATGATGGAGGATCATCCCGTACTGGGCAGTATTATCGTACTGTGGCCAGGTCAAGGGAAGGGATTCTTGCCCTCTGCTGGGCACTTGTGAGACCATGCCTGGACAACTGTGTCTGGCTTCACGTTCCTCAGTACAGAGAGAAAAGAAAAAACTGGGAAAGTCTCACAAGGGGACACCAGGATGGTTAAGGTGACATACAAATAGAGACAAGGAACCTGTGTTTATTTGGCATGATGAAAAGAAGGCTACAGAAGCATCTAATTTCAGTCTTCAGTTACAGAGAAGGCAGCTTCATGCTGCACAGGGAGATGCACAGTGAAAGGCTGAGAGGCTATAAATGAGTTGCAGGAAAAAGGAGTAGGAATAAAACTGTATCTGCTATTTCTAAACCACTAGTGACACCTAGTTTCCAAGAAAAATACTGGTAGCTACACTAGCACTGCAACTTAGAAAAATGCATCAGATTGCATTTATGATGCTACAGGTTCGGTAACTTGAAGGTTCTGGATAGCATAATCCCAAACTAATAGACCTTGATAATAAAAATATGTGCATTAAATCTCTGCTCCAATAAAGGACACAGAGCTTGCAGGTGTGGTCTCTCAGTAGAAGGCACTGATGCTGTAACACATCAGAGACATTTCCATGTCTGTATCTCTGCTGTCAGGCTAAATCATTAATTTCTCATTAAGGACTGACTCGCTGATTGTCCACACACTGTACATATTGATGTGCACTGAGACACCCTTTGGGGTGCTATCATCTGGCTCCTCAGGTGGGAAATCTTGGACTTGAAGTGGAAGCAGCTTACTCACGTGCAAGTCCTACTCTGACAGGCAACAGAAAAGCAATTGAGATGGCTCTGGCTTGAGCTGCTCTGCTTACAGTACCCCGAAGACACTAGAGTACTGGGAAGGCCATGAGCCTCCTTTCCCTCACACTGGCCCTAGTTCAAGTTAAATCAAAAGCAAAGCGAATGGCCACTCTGGGCCCTGGAGGACTGTCCAGGAAAAGATCGGATTCTCCTTTCTGGGACAAGAGCAAATCTCTGGCAAGCATCTTGGTTTGGAAATTCTATTTGTTGGGGACAGAAAGTCACAGATATGTGACACAGCGTACATGTTCTGACAGCCAGAAGAGGGGAAATGTCAGACGACCATGCCTGTGGGCAGTCACAGTCTCCCAGCATTGCTACAGCACTCTCAGCTACAGCATCCTCACCTTGCTTCCAAACTTTCTTGCCCCCTGCTCACCATTTCCCAAGAGAAATAAGAATCCCACTTCTACAGAAGTGAGGGGCTTTTACTCTAACTGGGCAGCAGCTGTGGCCAGATGTGACAGGAGAGTCACCTAGTGATAAAGCATACGGTGGCCTGGACCACTCCCAGACAATGACAGCGTGTCTGGCCACTGCTTTATAAACCGAAGATGTCTGAAGAAACATGGACTTTCCATTGCATTCACAGCTGACTCTTACACACAACTGCTTATCCATCACCAATTCTGACTACGTTTTGAGTCAGATATGACAAAATTATTGCACAGAAAACAAGTACAGCAGAGGACCATGTCACTAACAACTACTGGCAAAATTACTGTGCTTGAGTCATGTTCCTGAAGATGTTGCAAGAGCAAAGTAAGAACTCCTACTGCTTGCACAGTCTTCCTTTCTGCATACCCTCTCCTCATTTATTGTTCTTTCCTCAAAAAGTGGGCTCAAAAATACAGTTTTGGGATGAAAAAATAAACATCCCTTGCGAACAGCCACCTAGCGCTCTGGCATTTTTCAGGTGTACTTTCAGTGTTAAGGAAAAAAGAAGAGCTAGTATGCATCAAAAAATACATGGATTATATTTATGGACCCCCTGCCCCCCCATACATTTGGGGAAACTGTGGCTACTGAAGTAATTGATTTTTTTGATAACATAACTGATGGCTAGCATTTAGAAGATATGGCTGATGGCTGTGTAGTAACAACTCTAATAGCAGACTTTTCCATCCTACTCTGCCTGCTCATTGATCAGTAGGAGTCTGGGGGTAAGCTCACTCCAGAGGACAACAAGTACTCTCTGTACTGAAGGATCACACTGACATGCAACTTAATCTGAGGTGTTCTACATGACAGGAGAGTAATGTTGCATAGCTGGACAACCTATCATGCTATGTGGATCCAACTGATACAAGCCAAGCAAGATAAACCCTACAGTGTGGATTTGTACTTGAACTTGTACAAGTACAAATCAAGTTGTACAAGTATATTGCTCAGCAAATGTGAATAGTATAGTAGTGTAGTCTAGAGCATTACTGCACCATCTCCTGCTGAAAGCAGGGTCACATACAAAGTCAGACCAGGGAGGTCAGGACTTTATCCAGCCGAGTCTTGAAAATCTTCAAGGATGGAGACTGCAAACCCTTTCTGGGCAACCTGTTCCATTGTCTGATTGTCCTTGTGGTGAAAAACACTTTTTCTTTATATCTAGTTGGAACCTTCCATGTCAGTTTATCACCATTGTTTGTCAGCCTCTCATCATGCATGTCCATGAATAGCTCCATTTTCTCAGTAACCTTGTAGGTATTGGAAAGCTGCCATTAGGTTGCCCCAAAGCCTTCACTTCTCCAGGTTAAACAAGCCCAGTTTCCTCTGTCTCTCCTCCTGGGTTCTGTGCTCCAACAATCTGACCATCTTGGTGGCCTTCTGCCAGACTTAAGCTTACAAATATTTTTCCTGTACTAGAGGAGACAAAAACTGAATGCACTATTCCAGATGTGGTTTAATGAGTGCTGAGTAAAGGTGAGTAAGTGCCTCCCTCAACCCTCTGGCTATGCTTTCAGTAGTACAGCACAGTATGCTGGCAGCCGCCATCTCCAAAACCAGTGGCTGAGTACACAGTAACAAAAATACAGTGTCTGCCTCCTACAGTTGAATGGTTTCTGGGACATTGTGTCCTCTACGTGATCACAAAGGTGAATCAGCCCATTTCCTTTGATTTAAAGTCAAATTTAAATTTGCATTTTCAGAAATTTCAAGAAGGTTCTTCACATAGTATATCAACACGTTGCAGAATTTTCCTTTTCCTTGCAAAGATAACATTATTTATTGTTAAGAATGTGCTTTATACTTTTATGCTGTGACTAAGAGCTATATACACTCTAGGGCACATATTAATGATCCATTAATATATTGCTCAGATGTTTAAAATTACTCAGCCTAATGATTCATGCCTTTCTGCACACCTGAGTTAATACATACCCTGGAGTACTTTCTTGCACAGTTACAGCACTCTCTCTGCTAAGGAAAACTGAGACTTGATTGCACCCATATATTAATCACAGTGTATGTTTACATAGTATGACTTCACTTAATAGCATAATGATGAAGAAGCCGGATGTACATAGCTGTCTGGCTGAACGCCTGACTTAGGAAAAAAGGAAGGTTTTCTACAAACATCTTTACATCTCCACAGAGGGCCAAAGAAATCACAGAAATGCTAGAGATATTTTTTTTCAGATTGTACAATCTATCTTTCTCCATAAAATATGGGAATGCCTTGCTGGATCATATACACATATCTCAGTAAGTGGTTTTTGTTAATCTCCTGAGTAGCAAATAATTTCTGCCTTTAATGAATTACATTAAAAGGTGAAGTGCTTAGTGGCGGGAAACCATGCAAAAGAACAATTATTCACCCCGAGGTTCTTGGCTCCAGTAGGCAGCTCCTGTAAGCTACCTCAGCGGGCTTCTTCCTTCCATTTAAGCTTTCTTTTGTTCTCTGCCTGCAGGACTTCACACCAATTCAACTCGATATTTATTTATTTATTTATTTATTTATAATTTCTGCTAGGGATATGCCCCCATGTTATACAGGTAACAAATGAGATTTAATGTTTCTGAAGAAAATACACAGATGAATTACCACCTGTCAGTCAGGAATCATTTTACAGCTATATTTCAGGGTCTTCCATCATTTTTCATGCCCTTATTGTGATACAGAAGTAGGATCATTTACACAGAATCGGGTCATGAGATGCCCAAGCATATTGTGATAGACGGAAAAATATTTTTATGTAAGAAACTTCAGAAACTGTTATACTGGGTGGACTAGACACTTGGAAAAATAAAAAAGAACTGATATGCCAGTGTTGTATTTTTGAGATCCAGGTAGCAATTGGTATGCTGACTAACACAAATTCTCGGAGAGGAAACAAGACTGGAGAAACCTCACTTCTCCTTTAGTATTATTGCGTCTCCTGGGTGGGACTACTTGAGAAAGAGCCACAAAACAAAGATAAAAATGACAAAAGGCCAGGCTCATACAGAGAAAGATCTGGTCTGTTCTGATGCAAGAGCTGGTTTCAGCTCAAATCTCACGTAGCTGATGAGCAATGTTTAGTCAATCAGTAAACCAGTATATATATACATTGTTTTGCTGCTCTATGTAATGGTGTAAAATAAGGGTTCCTAATCAATTCCAGTGAAGCATAGAATATTACTAAGGAAAAATAAATAATACAGTTACATCTCTGGACTTCAAGAGAAAACGACTTCTAAAGGTGACAGCTGTTTGGGGGGAGTACCAGACTGCAGTACCCTGGAGGAAATAATTAAAGTTAAAATTGACGCTGAGACTAAGACACGTTCATATCAACAAACCATGCAACGAGATACGTAGGCTCAGTGGACAGCAAAGTAGTCAGGTGGTGCATATTTTTAATATAGTCTGTACCTCTTGGATTTGGCAGGTAGAGTGCTGTTCTGTAGAGCAATAGTAGCCAATTCGCACTGAACTACGTGATCACTGGAGTACAGACAATGGCCAGTTTCACTGGGGCTTTGCCCATTTTACCTCTCTGGGCACTCTGTTAACCAACACAAACTGCCACTCTTGCCATTCCTTTGCCCTATCTGAAAGATGAGAGATAGAGACTCAGTATAGACAATCTGCCTTATCTGTCTTAATGCTAACCTCATTTTAAATTTTGCCTTTTCTTGCTCGTTTCAGAGAAAATATCTAAACCTGTATTATCTTTTGTTATCTTACTTTTAAAATGCTTAGTAATAAAAAATCATGCTCCTGTCTTATGGCAGTTTCATTTTGATCATGCCTTCAAGAGTACCAGGAGTTAATAATCCCAGCTTGACTCGCTGAAAGGCGGAACAAGAAACGGGGTTCAATGTTCTGACGATCAGCTGGAGTGGTTCAGGCAGAGAAAGAGCGCACATACAGGTCTGTGGCTTGCAACAGTTGCCTTTGAGAGAGCCCTACAGTACAGTCAAGATGGTGTGTGCCCCAGCACCTCAGTAGAAGCAAGCTTTCTCTTTGAATTAAGACTGGATAATAGAAATGCTCTGATATTTGGCAAAAAAAAAAAAGTAAAAGGCAAAGATGCGGACTGATGTGTTTTGGTTTTTTTTATCCTTCCCACAATGCACCATAAGCACTTCTATTTTAAACACAGATGAGCCCTTCTAGTGCTTAAACACTTCCTAGGATTCCCTCAAGGGGAACAGAACTTAAAACTCCCAATTGTTACTAGGGTTAAATTCCCCTGTTACGAAAGGTTTTATGTGGATGTCCTTGGGTGAGGGGAAAAGAGAAACAAAAAAACTGCGACCAGCACATGAAGTGTAAGGATGCTGTACGGCCTCTTGCTGACTGCAGTCTGAAATGTAATTACATCTTGGAACTACCTAGAGCTTCCCAGTCCCATGTTCTACAAAAACATCAACCAAGTAATTTATTCACAGTCATTGTCTGACACTTGCATGGGGCTCCTTTCTCCAGGAGTGGAAGAACACAGCGGACTACCACTAACCCACAGCGCTCAGACAGAAGGGAAGCAGTGCAGAATTTTGTTCTTAGGAAATTAGAGGAAAGATGTTGTTATGATTTGAACACAGGAATGGGTGGAAGAAAACTTGCCATCTGTTGGCAACTCTGCTCCTGTGGATGTGGGTGAATTTTTTTAAAGGCAGGTGAATAATGTATAAATTGCTTCTGAATGAAAGCTGAGGTTTTCAAAGCTCCACAGCAAATGAACGCTCCGTTGTGCATACCTCCTGTCTGAGAGTCACTTCATTTTGAGTAAGTCTCATGGTAAATTTCCATTCACAGACTGGATAAGCATAGCTTTTAAATTTAGATTACTGATGTAAACATTTACGATTACAAATTTAAAATGTGCTATAAAGATTTATGGGGAAAGTAAAATCTCAGTTTGGCTGTGTATTATATTATACACTATATTATACACAGATGATAAATCACTCTCTTGGTATTTAAATATATTTATTTACAGAACAAATACCTATCTCAAAGGATTTATTCTTGTTTGTGAAATGTTCTAATAATCTGGGATGAAAGATGCAGAGGAAGCAGTACTAAACATTTCTACAATCATTACTAAAATTCTCTACCAATTTCCTGCTCTTTTTCCTTATCTTTTTTGCTTTAACATCTAAATTGCACTGTTTGTTGCTAGATACTTTTTAATCCAGTCTTGTATGTGAGAAAAACGTTTCTTTTTCCATAGTTGCCCACAAGTTTCTCCTGCTAACACCAGAATAAATGCCTTCAGAAAATGGTATTTTAATGTTACTTACTAGATTGCCATTCGTATTTCATTTTTCTAATGCTTCCATCTGTATTAGCTGTGTCTTTATTTTACTTCACTGGCAGGTTCTACTTAATGCCAGAGTGTCCTCTGCTGTACATAGCAAAAATAGCAATACATTACAGGCTCTTTCATTAGTGATGACCAAAATGGAGTGAATTGGTAGAAAAAGAGACTCTATAGGGATCTGTGAAGCTTCTCACTTAAATTTCTCTGTCAAAAGCATTTTTGCAAAATCCTTTCAAGTTCCCCAAAAATCATTCATGCTACAGATGATTTTGTAAATAGAATTCACATTAAAACCTCCTAACACTCCCACCTCACCCTCACCAATGTTTTATGTTTAAAGGCAAGATTTCACTAAGAAACAATATTAGGAAAATCATCTGAAAACAATCCTCTGGGACATCTCTGAATGTCAGACATGAAATCAGGAGAAAACTTTGTAAAGCTCTAAAAATACTCTACAGAATTTTTTTTTTCATAACTAGCTTCTGCTGTTTGGTGAGGACAAACTGGATGTGTGAAAGGTTATAGGAATACCCCATTTTAAGGTTGGATACCTAACCCTTGCCAGGATGTCGCAAGAGTAAGGTATATGCATATTTTTCTAATTAATACACACACAATTTTATAGAAATATTAAAAATACTATCTGAGAAAGATATTAACTGCAGTCATAATTATTTGCTACAGAAAGAGGATTCAGGGTAGACCTGTAGGAGTTAAGGTGGACCATTCTCTGCAAATGTCAGTTAGTTGGTAACGTTTAAAGTAAGAAGTGATGTCAGGTGTTTTTTAGAAGAGAAGCAGGAAGGCTAGAAATGCTCACATTAAGACTAGAAATGCTACTCATGTTCAGCAGCATAGAGCACCTGCCACATAATGAGAACTGACTTGGATCCTTCAGCTTGAAAAATGACTGAAGATGATACAACGCAAAATCTATGAAAGAACGCAAAGGTGAATAGAAAACCATTTTTATTCACTATTTCCAAAACAGCAGCAGTAGCAAGGATTCAATAAAAGCTTTAAGGGAACAAGTTTTGAAACAATTAAGAAGAAACACTTTTGCACATAATCTTGTCATTGAACAGCAGAATTCTGTCACGTGATATGGTCAATGCCAGGAATTTAAAAAAAAAAAAAAAAAAGAGGCAGCTTTCAGGAATGAGGCCAGACACATTTGTGGAGTACGTGTCCACCTGCAAGTACGAAACACCATGCACCCTGTGTCACAGTAAGTTCCCTAACCTGCTAGGCAAAATAAACCCGTAGGCTTGGCTTGCCTTGGGGCCTTATTTGTGTCTGGCTTTTTATGTTATTTCCCAGGGCAAAACGTTTATGTATCCGGCCTTTTGTAGTGACGGCCCCTAACTCTGCTTCTGCTCGCCACATCCTGCGGCCTCCCAGAGATCGTTAGGAAACCTTTCCAAAGCCGCTGTGTAAGCCACGGGTGGCGCACGCAGACCTTGGGCGTGTGCGTACCAGCAGCGAGCTTAGCCGCCGAGAGACGGCTGACGGTACCCGCCGCTGACGGTCCCCACTGCCGCCGCCAACACCGCCGCCGCCGCCAGCCCCGCCCCCCGGCCCTGATGGCCGCGCGAAGGCTGCTGGGAAAGACAGGAGAAGGGAGCGCGCTCGAGGGAGCAAGAACCGCTTCAGCATCCGCCCCCCCCCCCACCTCCCTGCCCCGCCTCGTTGTGGGCCTCTGCCGGAAGTGAGGGAAGGAGGAGAAGGGGGGCGGGGCCGGGCGGCTCTCCGGGAGGGTCGGCAGCCGCCATTTTGTTAGCGCCGGGCTGCCGCGGCGCGCGGAAGTGGCGGCCGGCGAGGCGGGAAGGGACAGGGCTCGCCCGGCTCCTCCCCCGCTGGGGCGGAGAGGCGGGGACTGCGCGCGGCCGAGCCGAGCCGAGCCGAGCCGAGCCGGGCCGGTGGGGGCGGCGGCAGGGCCCAGCGCGGCCCGGCTATGTCGGCGTTCTCGGAGACGGCGCTGGAGCGGAAGCTGTCGGAGCTGAGCAACTCGCAGCAGAGCGTGCAGACCCTGAGCCTGTGGCTCATCCACCACCGCAAGCACTCCGCGCTCATCGTCAGCGTGTGGGAGCGGGAGCTGCGAAAAGGTGAGGCTGGCACGGCCGCTACCGCGCCGCCGCTGCTCCCGGGCCTTTTCCCGCCCTTGGGTGCCGGTGGGGCCTACCTCAGGGGCGGCGGGCTTGGGCGAGGCGGCGGCCGCGCTAGGAGGAGGCCGGCGTCGGGTATGCGGCTGCTGAGGGGAGGGTGGCAGGGCTCCTCGGCCTGTCGAGATGGGGAAGGAGGGAGAGAGGGGGAGGGCGGCCCGCCCCGCCCCGGCGCCTGGGGAGAACAGAGCTACTGGGGCAAGTGTTGAACCCCAGATCTCGATTTCTTGATGGCTGTGGGCTGGGAGGTGCTTCTCTTCCCTCTTTTTTTATCCCTTTCCCTGGCTCCTCTCTTGTCCCTCCCCCATTCCCCTTTCGTCCCTCAGTGCGATGCCTCTGAGGAGGCTACTTCTCATGTTTTACTACCCTTCTTTGTGGAAGGAGAGGAGAAAGTGGGAAAATGGAAGGAAGGCGGCAGGCACGAGGTTTAGGGCTTTTTGTTTTAATGTTGGTAGTTACGGCTCTTCCAAGACGACCCTTTTTAGGCACTTTCATCATCTATAGCTAGAGTTAACTGTGATACTGTTTGAATTTCCTGGCACGGGGGCTTTGTCCATTTATGCCAGCAACTATTATTTTAGTGCAACTGAGGATGGGAATACGCTGAAGGAGGAGCAATTTAAAGTGTCCAAAGTGTTGTTTACTTCCCGTTTTTGCCAGATGGCTAATACTGATGTTAGCATAATAAAGATGTGTGTTTCTTCAGGTGTACTGAGTATTTGATGTTGAGTGTGCAGACTTAAATTCTTATGTGGCTTGCCTTTTAACAGGAAAGAACTTGCAGTTATAGGCAGTGGTTCAGGGACTGAAAGGAAGAAATGGCATGTGAAGATTTCTTTGACCTGACTGGAAAATAACTTGATCTTAAGTTGACTCATTTAAGAAAAAGAAAAATCACTTGCTAGAACTGTGCCTTGCTTTAGGATATGTTCCTGTGTTGCAGTAGCTTCCTTTGGAGTCCCATTAATAAGTGGATCTTTATTGGAAAAAGTAGGAGGCTAGATTTTTAAGAGGAGAGGAAAAATAGCACTAAGTCATTACAGGACTTAAGACAGAGAAACCAATACCTTAGTTTCGTGCAACTAAGAGGAATAGTTGGCTTTCAGAAATGATGTGTAATGGAATACAGAGTGCATGGCTGGCTCACAACTGCCTCTTGGTTAGGGGGCATGACTTCATAGCAAATGGATTGAACCACCCTTAAAATAGAAAATTTTGACTATAAAGTAATACTAAACTGTACAGTATACCATGGAAATATGTTCCTATGGACTGTGTAGGTCTTCACATGACTACTGTGTTTCTGTTTAAAATATGCTTTTTGCATGAAATGTTATCTTTAGAACTTTCAAGTATAAGTTAGATTCTTTTTTTCTGCTGCCTAAAGACAGACTTATTTGGTGGCATATTTCACCTTCTGAAATAAACATATTTTCACTATATGTTTGTTGCAAGCTTTCTTTCTTGTTCTGAGAACAAATGAATGGATCTCCCATCTGCATCTGATGCATTTCATGTTTCTGGGCCTTCTAAACAAACAACTTGAATGTTTGGTGTTCTGAATGATATCAGAAAGGTATCTTAAACTAAGTGGCACACAGCCAGAGTTTTGGTTGCTTGTCTTAACATGCACAATAGCAGTTCATAATAATCTATAATATTAATGGTCAGTCCTTAACTTTAGTATTAGCATAACTTTCCTGTTGTGCTGTTTGACTAATTGGAAAAATGAAATGTTTGAAACATGGACTACATGTTTGAAGAGATGATGATAATGATCTTAAAAACTCATGGGAATGCTTTGCTTTTTCTCAGCTTTCAATGTCTGGCTTCCACTTTTAAGCCTCTTTTGAGGATGTAGCTCAGAAGCTTTGGATGAACATAGCTGCTATAATTGGTTTTATCTTCAGTTTGTTGTTATCCAGCTTTTGCTGCTTCAAAGTAAGGTTTTTCTTGTGACCTGTTTTTGGAAGCCAGCCTTCAAGGGTCTGTGGAAAGCGTGTGGTGGTCTACCTCCGGTAGGAGTAGGTTACTTGCTTTTAAGGTCCTGCACCTTTTCTTCTGGGCTTTTAAGCCTTATGTGAAGTGTTTCTTCTTTTGTATGTTCCTCTACCACTTCATTTGAAGCTGACATAGAAAAGATACAGAGGATGTAGTTTTCTGTCTCTGATAATAACACCTGAGTCTCATAAATGTTAGCTTACATTTGCCCAGTACTAACTTTTTGCTAATTGCAGCACAGAATTGTAAGACGGTCCCTAATCCCCAAAGGGTGGATTTAGTGGTCTAAGCAGACGGCATGTGGAAGATGAGAAGGAAAACCAGTATGCTGTGGTGAAGTGACTTGCATAAAATTACATCACAAAACATAATGCTGGCAATGAGGTTATACATAGAGTAAGTTTAAGGCTCCTGACTTGCCCACCAATCAAGCTGTAAAAACACTATTTCCTCTACCTGAGAGGAAAATTATCTCTATTTGGGGAACAGGGACACAAAAATATTGGCACTGTCTGCTGCTATTGCTAGCCAGTAGTGTCCTGAAACTAAAAATTGAACCTTGCCTTTCTAAATCTTATTTCCTTTCATTGTATCCCTTTTTTATTGTCACCTTCCTCTCCAGGCCTTCCTTCCAGCCTGCTCCCTTTCAGGCTCATGGAACATTGTATAACCAACTGAGTTGAACGCAACACAGTGTGATGCTACATTTTTTCTGGATGCTTTCAGTTTTGGTAAAAGATCCCTTGTGTCGGATCAGCTTGCATGAACCTTTCTGAAGATGTCTTTAGTTATTCATGAGAACGAGTGCTAGGATAACAGCTCTTTTGTTCCTAAATGTTTAGTTCTGATTCTTTTATTTTTAAAATAGTAATTGTCTGTCTTTCATGTTGGAGTAGAAGCGAAGAGGCAGCTTTTCAAATGTGCATATAACTTAGGCAACAAAATCTTAGTCCCTTTCTGTTTACTTGGATTCATTGGTAGTGTTCAGGTCCCATATTAAGGCATCTCTACAGACAATCTGTTCCATACACCTTCATCTACGGGTTTTCTACAGTTGAACTTTCATTGTTTCTCTTGGTGAATTCTTGCAGTTGGATGTAGACTCAGGGAATGGGCAAAACTTGCACGTCTTTGTCATAACTTGGAGCACTTACCTAATGTTGGATTTGTCTTGCTGAACTCCAATGTTGCTCAAGTTGTATCAAGACAGTTGATATAACTGATTACTGAAGGAGTATGCATATATGCTTTTTCCCTAATACTAGCATAACTTTTATATGTAGTTCTTAAAATACTGGCATGAAGAATTCATAGGGTCATTCTTAGAATTAATAAACAATTGGAGGAAAGCTAGTACAACGTGTTCTAGAATTGACTGTATTGTGAATGTACTGATAGCTCTGAATTGTCCAGACACTCCTGGTAACTGTCACAAATATTTAAGGAAAGGATATCTTCTTATACAACCAGTAGTTTGATGAAATTATGATAAGGAGTTGCATATTATATATTTCAAGAGACTGTGTAGAGACAGGCTGTTTAATGACTGACCTTAAATATGTGCTAATGGATGAGTTGTGCCACTGGGGTGGGGCTGTGCCAGAGCTGGTGCTCTGCCTGGGGTATTAAGTATTCATGATTCTACATCTGTGCAAAACCGCTCAGGTGGCACTCCATGTACTCTGCATCTTAGTGTATATAGTGTTTTTTCTCACTGTTACTATGATTAGTGGAGAACAGATTCTGTAGTTCATTGATCTTTTATTCATTGATAAGTAAAATGATGAGAAAGGATTAATAGAATGCCTTTAACTTAAATGACAGCTGTAATGAAATAACAAAGATTTCTCCTGTTTTGACAGATAAGCAGACATCTGCAATGACAACAGAACAGCTCCTTTTCCAGTCTTCTGTTGGTTAAATATGTCTTTAAATATTTCTGATTTTTTTTTTTTTTTTTTTTGCTGGCAGTGTCTTGTGCTGTGCTGCTGCTGAAAATCCAGCAAAACAAATAATTAGTTTTGAAATAGATGAGTTCCCTGATGGAAGGCTGGTGCTGGCACAAAGGAGACTGAGGATAGTGTCACCCCTTCAGGCCCCAGCCTGTGTTAGCGCTGGCTTATGCTGATAATGAGTCTGCATTCTTTTGAATTTCATAGTTGATTTGTGGAATAAATAATTCGGTAGGGAGGCTACTCTTTCAGTACTTCATTTGTAGTAAATGTCTTACTAACATGAGAATCTCATGCATTTTGGATTTTTATTCTAGAAAAGTGTGGCTTTTTTTCTGTGGTACTTGTGATATGGCAGCTTCATGATTGGTTCGAAGTAATTGTGTGGATTAACTTTTGTGATAATGTTGCCACATAACCTAATTATTTTACAGAGACCTTTTAAGTGGGGGTTAGGGAGAATTTTGTAAAGGCTTGAGAAGTGTGCACTGAGGAAAATGATCCTGCTTCAGACAGACTTCAGATATATGAAATGTAACACTCAAAGTTAAATAGTTAATTACTTAGTAGTCTTAAGCTTACTCAGTATTTAAGTAGTAGTAATTAATTAAGTGTAATGTGAATACATCAGTCATTCCCAAAATGCAACTGGTGAGCTTGTTAAAACTATTTAATTTTGTGTATCCATAAAGGGATTGACTTACAGGGTTTTTTTAAACTAAGTAGTGGCATTATACATACCACTTTGTTGTGTAAGCCTGCAGCCACTGAGTGGCTGCTGAGAAAACCCTTAGGAACCCTCTTGAAGAGGCTCTTCTGAGATGGAGGCTGTTGAGACTTATTTTTTATTTGCAAATTAGGTATGTTCTCTTGCATACATCTCTTGCTCCCTGACTTCAGGATTCTCTGCAACTGTAGGGGTTTGTTGTTTATTTGTGTGTTTTGTTTTGAAATGAAAAATATCAATTCCATAATTCAAAGCATCAGCCTTCAAGGGTGAATAGTAAGCTCTTGTTCAGTAGGCTCCATGTGTATTTGCTATACTGTGTTAAAATGTGTTCTGTTTAAAAGGGGGAAAAATAAAATTGCTAAATGTTTGAGTTTGGTAACGTGGGACTTTTTATTTCACGCTCCAATTAGTTGTCTGTAATATATTCTTTTCCTGTCAACTCACTTTCTGTTAGCTTTTCCATGTCCAGCTCTGTCACTTGTTAGGTATTTACATCTTAGTGATATTTTAATAGTTGTCATGTTGTATCTTTAAACCTAATTCAGATTCATGTGTCTATTTCCTTAGAGCCTAACATGGCGTCTTATAGATTAGTCAGTCTCAGAAACTGATACTGAACACTGGCCCCCACCCCCTGCCCTTTAATCACTTAACCTCTTGTTTTGGCTTTCATCTGTCACCCCACCCGTGTCACCCTGATCATTGTCTTCACTGCAAAGCTTATCCCAGTTAGCAGAGCCATTGTATATAGTATTTAAGACAGCCACAATTGTGTAAGTACATCTGGACTGCTCCAGAGGGACATATTTTTAGCACTCAATTCTGCCAGTTTACCTGCTGTGCCAATTTATTATGCTTGAACTTTTTTTTTTTTTTTGTTTTGGGGTGTTGAAGTCATTCACTGGTATAAGAAGCAACTTTTTTTTGCTAATTTATGACTGTCTACAGATTCTGCTGCTGGGACATATGCTAGTGTTTGGGTGCTCACTCGTTATAGCTGTTAGCATTACTGCAATACATTTTTCTGAAGCTAGTGGCAGTTTTTCAATGCCTCTGAAAATTGGAAGATTGTGGATTTTAGTAGGCAAATTGAGAAGGCCTAGCAACGTTGAACCCAGATTTGAAAGTTGTACTACATCTGAATTATACTGATATTCACTCAACTGCTTTGGAGCAGAACTACAGCCAAAAGTGGAGGAAATAGATTGCCCTGCAGATGTGAAGTGGATTTTAGGAAACAAGTTCCTGATTTAAAGCAAGTATTTTCTGTACTATGTAGTGTAGTTTTTCTGCCAAGAGAAGGAATTTTTCACTACTGGTGGCTGTAAGACTATTTTACTTAATGGTGATATAGTGTCATTGGCCAAAGTGGTACACTTGAGGGAATAAATAGATTTTGTTTTATTTAAAAGAAATAAAACTACGGCTTACAGATTTCACTGGCTAGTAGGTCTTCTTCAGGAGGCCAGTAAGATACTTAAGATGGAGGTGCTTGTGAGTACCTTCCTGCTTATTCACATGAATCTTCTCATGTATGCAAAAAGGTTTGGAGATCAACAAACAGCAGACAAAACTTCAAGTGAATGTGAGTTGTTGAGTCAAGTTAGAGAAACATGCTACATATATGACTTACAAAATAACTAACAGGAGCAACAGATTAGCAATATAAGAATCTTTCACTTAAAATAGTCACATTGGGATTGTGTAATCCAGCCTGACTAGTAAAATAGTCACATTTGGATTGTGTAATCCAGCCTGACTAGTTGACTCTAATATTAGTCTTGAAAGTAGGCAGTGTGTACAAATTCAGTAATTGTTGTACCTCTCATGACCTGGTATCTTCCCTGTACCTGCCTGTCTTTCATAATTTGGTTCGGAACACTGAAGTTCAGTGTCTTTTTCTTATCCTAAAGCTGTTATTGCTGTCGATTCATACCTGTCTTGGCATTGTACCAGCCAGGCCATGAAAGGAATTTGTTTCATGTGATCAGTTAATTCCAGGTATGCTAAGTGCAGTGGGAAGCTTCTGCAGAGTAATTATGTTGGAATGGTTTCCTTGGTTTGTGACCAACTTTCTCACATCCCCATGGTAATATGATGCTGATGGCCTCTTTGCCAGCACTGGCTGTGTGCTGTGTTCCCTTTGTCTACTAGCCTTCAAAGTCAAGATACTTGAACTCTCAAACCTTGAACACGCATTCTGTGGGCAGTCTCATTCCCCTCTTTGAAAATGAAACACTTGGTAAAATTCACCAGGAGAATCAGGTGAGGTAAAATTCACCAGGAGAATCAGGTGAGGTAAAATTCACCAGGAGAATCAGGTGACTGTGTAATGTTGAACACTTAGTTTAACTTTTTCATAACAGAACGGTAATTGATTTTAAGATCAAGTGCTCATTGTACAACATGCCTTTTATGGATTATATTATCGTTAAATGGTCCTTTCTGGTGGTAGCCTTTCAAGTGACTTTTTGCAGATATACTTTCAGTCATATTACCAAAGATGCTGTACTTACTCAGCTTTCATAAAAACTCAGGTTAGCTCTCAGTGTGAAGGGTCAGTGATTGTGCACTCAAGTTTGTGCTGTTTGACTGAAAAAAGATGAGTTTGGTCTTGTAATAAAAAGCTTGAAAGCTTGTCAGATGTGTACAAAGATGCCATGTAACTTCTCGTGCAAAGGTATGAGGCATGCTATAACACAGGAAGTGTCCCAGGGATTTTGGGAGAAGTGCTGACACTCAGATACTCCGCTGCATGTATGTAGACTAATGTAATTCAAAAGCAGCTGAGTCAAATCTTTATTTGAATCCATATTAAGGAGCTTTAGTAAAAAAGAGTTTTTAGTGGTGATAACTCTTGTGGGATTTTAACCTACTGATGCTCGCTTTCTCAAAACTTGTTGTTAAATGACATTTTCATTCAAGGTCAGTGGGCATAGCAGAGCCAGCCTGTAGAAGGGTAAAGCCTGATGTAACGTTTTCAGATGGGTCAATAGTCTATATACGCTTGTAGTGAGATGTGAGTGAAATCCCGTATGCATGAAACATGAACAGCGTGAAACTAGTGGGCCTGTTTCTAGCAATCTTCATAGCAGCTCAATTTCCAATGCCAGGAGGTAAACCTGGAGAAGACGAATATGGGTGATCATGCTGGCTTTGATTACAAGAGTTATCCTCAGTGAAAATAACATGCTTACTGCCTTCCGATGTAAAGTACTAGAGTTTCTTGCACAAAACTGGTGGCTCTTCAGTGTTAGAGTTCTCTTAGTATTACGTACTCGAGCATACAATGTCAGGGTGTCTATATTGGACTGGTAGAGAACCAGGAATACCCAGGTCAGACTAACAAGTATGTGTTCCTAAGTAGTATAGATTGCTGAAAACTAAGACTTGATAATGAGGATGCTAAGTCTCTCTGCCGTAGATGCCTGATTACGCTAGTTGCAGGTAAAATACAGTTAATACCTGCAGAATACTCATTGGGATTTAAATATGTCAGATACATTTTTTGGACAGACTTTGTTTCAGTTGTAAGGTGCCAATCCCAGTTAGTCTCATTGTGAATGCTTTAAGAGCAATCTGCTTAATATGGCCCGTATACCAGCCAACACCGTTAACCTGTTAAAATATTTCAGAAACCAGCACTTCAGGGAGTTGCTTTGGTGAGTAAATTTTAAATCTTACTGAAACAAGCAGGAGCGTTACATGAACACCACACAGAGCTTCTTAAAAGATGACTCAGTCCAACATGGATGCTTTCTTAGCAGTTTTGTGTTCACAGACTGTACTGTTAGTGTACCAGAGATACTGTGAGCTAGCTGCTTCTAACACTACACACTCTGGCAGTATGTGCATTTCGGATCCTTCTTTAACCTAAGATCATACCTTTTTTCTTTCATTTTCTTCTGCCAGTAAGAGTGCTTTTTGCTAATAGTCTTGCCAAGCATTGAGGGCACGTTTTTGTTTAAATAGTCTAATTGTTCTTTGACCCATTTTGGTGTTCTGAGGTATATCAAAGCCTAGGGCTCTAAAATTAGTGTCACTGCTACTGAAGAGAGATGCTTTAAACAGATGATTTTTTTCAGAACAGATCTATCTGGTCTGGAATTTAATTTTGTATTTCAGACTTCAGTAGGTAATTTGCAGTCATAGTAGCAATAGAACACTGGGTTTTTTCAGCTCAGAGTTGCTGAGAGTTTCAACCTGAGTTGCTAAAGGTTACATTGCATTTCAGTCTTGTGTGTAAGGCAGAGTGGTAGTAGGCCAGTATATAAATCCTGACGATCTGTGAAGTGAAAGGGAACGCTTCGCGAGATTAGGCATAATTTTTAGCTTTGGAATTTTGCTCAGAGCATTCTTACAGCAAGAGGGATTAAATTTTCCTTCACAATATATGTTCTTCTACTTCACAATATGTTCTTTGTGAACATAAGGGTAGAATATTAGTTGAATTTCTAACCAAAGCCACAGATAGCTTAATAGCATTTTGAGGATTTTTGTTCATTAAATGCAGCTTTGATTCTGTTGAATCGTAGTGGTAAGCTGAAAAGGTAATACTAGAGGAAATAAGCTTGAATGTGACTTTCTGGGTTTTAGCTTTTTCCAAATATGGTATATTGATCTGTTTACTGTAGTGAATAAATAAAGTCTAGGCTTGTGAGAGTCAACATCACCTGACTTCACTTTTTTTCCTGTGAAATGGATGGACAAGGACCTATCCTGCATGCAGTTCGGAGGATGTAGTACAGGGAACAGTCTGCTTCATTAAATTTTGAGTCCTAATTCTGGGTTCCTTTAAGAAATGGGGGTGGGGGGTGGGTCAGCTTTGGTAAATGCTAGCTAGTTTTGCTGCACACATGAGACAAGATGTGTTTTCTAAGATTCTATCTCTTTGAATAATTCAAAGCTTTCTATGTGCCAGAACTATGATTTACCTGAAACATAGGTGGGAGATGTGTTGCTGTATTGTCAGCCAGTTTTTAAGATAGAAATTAAGTAACGTAAGTCTATAAAAATCTACCTTTTAGACCAGATTTTGACCCAAATAGATGAATTTCCTGGGTTTTTGCATGTGGTGACTTCACTGTTTGGAGCAGGCTTCTGATAGATCCACCTTGTGTCCAGCACTTCCAAACTAGCTCTTTTTTGTCACTCCTTAGTTTGCTGTGATTCTAAGAGATGCATTTTTACTTTTAATACAGGGTTTTTTTTTCCCCACTTAATCCAGAACTCTCTTAAGTTGTTGCATATGTCTGTCCGAGAAGATTGGAAAAATTCAGTACTCCAAAGATAAATCCTTCAGAGGAGTCTTTCTGTAGTGCAAAATTTATTTTCAAAAACATTTCCTTAGAATTGAAGCGTATCAACATTGAATTTTCTGATTGTATGTGAGAGTGGTGGTTTTGCATATTTGAGATGTTGGAGTGGAAATTAACAAAATCAAATCATATTGGGATCTAAGCATGAGTTTTAAGAAATCCTGGATTGGCTTTACCACAGTGCTGCTTTCCTCGAGAGGGTAGAAAAAACTTAAATCTTGTCTTTCAAGAGAAACTTCTTTTTAAAGTCAGAGCATACATACTGAGTCTGTGTGGTGGTAATGGATATTGAAAGTTTTTCTGGTGTTAAGGTTAGAAGTGTTATAGTAAGAGTTGCAGCTCTGAGAAGTCTGTAGACTAATGAAGATTAGATGAAGTGTGATGGTAAATGAAAATACCTGAATAGGAACACTTAGAAAACATGGAATAGATTTTCAAAAGCAGTTTGTAAATTGGAAGCTTGTAATCTACTGCACGTTAATGATAATGGGGTAAAATACTTAAGATGCTTGGAGAAGAGAGACACCACAGCAGCCTGAAAGTGATTTTTGAAAATGTTTTCTTGATATTACAGCTGTAGGCACATGAGTGTGTTAATGATGAGGAGATGAGGGAGGGGAGTATCACAGTGATACAGAGAGGTTGACTAGGGATTGACTCTTCAGTTTGCTCAAATAGAAGAATGGAGGATGGTTATATAAGACTGAGTGAAATTCAAACTGAAAGGAGGAGGTTCTTCACATGAATGATTGTGGATCTGTGAAGCTCCTTGTCAGAAGAGTTCATGGGTGTAAGAAATTAATGCAGGCTCAAAGGGAAGCTGAAGTATGTGAAAGAAATCCATGAAGGCTACCGAACAGACAGATAGCACCAGGCTCAGGAAAATACCTGAAAATAGTGGAGAGCTGAAGAACACTTTGGAATATCATGGGGTTTTCTATTTATTTTTGGAGATGGCACTAGAGGGAACTTGTGTCATATTATGAAGGAAGAAGAATCTGAGCAAAGAGTTACAGCAGGAAACAGAGAAAAGCCAATGGGTGACCAAAGTCTTTTCACATTTTTAAATACAAAATTAGAGTGAAATGTTGTAAGCAGTAATGAGAATAGGAAAAACACATTTGATTTGTTTTTTTTGTGTTTAGTATAAATGTTGATAAATAGGTATTAGTTGGAGGAACTAAAATTTCTAATTATTCTTGTTTATCACTCTTTCTATTAGCAAAACCAAATAGGAAGCTGACATTCCTGTACTTGGCCAATGATGTCATACAGAACAGCAAAAGGAAAGGACCAGAATTTACGAAAGACTTTGCTCCAGTAATAGTGGAGGCTTTTAAGCATGTTTCAAGGTACAGTAAACTTAAGTGCAGTGTCCATCATACTGTATTTGAGGGGGATTTAGAGAAGTCCTCAGTTCATCTCTTCTGACCCAGCTAGTCTTTGTGTGCTATTTCTGTACTTGAAGTCCTGTTAATTTAATTTATTCAATGTTCTTTTGATCTTGGATAGTCTTAACGCTGTTGGATGAAGTTACATTGTAAATTCATCTGCATTCAGTCCCTTTTGCATTAGAAAGCTGGTAACTATGCCTCAGATTAAGACTCGCTTTCAGTCTGTGTTTATATGCTACAACAGTTTGATATGTTTCATTACTAGTGTTGCATGATTTGTTTTTTCCCAGCAGCCATTCATCTCATTGCGTGAGGATCCTAGAGTCTTGATACAGAATTATTTTTACACGGTGCACAGCTGTTGAAGCAACACAAACCTAATTGCAGTGTTTGCATAATAGGGTTACAGACCTACAGATCTATGGGTTGAGCAAGCAAACAGAAAGAGGGAATTGGGCGTTGGCTTTTTTTTATGTGCTTGCTAAGACATCCTGAGCTGGTCTTTGCTTTCTTTTCTTTAAAACATGATTTTATTATTTTCTGAGATTATTGGACTTCTGATACTTTGATATTGATAAAGTATGCCAAGGTCCTTCTGTGAAAGATGATCATACAGCAATGCTGTACTTTTACCTAGTGCTGATTTTTGCTTTTTTTCTTGTACCAGTGAATCTGATGAGAGTTGTAAGAAACACCTTGGCCGAGTGCTCTCTATCTGGGAAGAAAGGTCTGTTTATGAAAATGATGTATTAGAACAACTTAGGCAAGCTTTGTGTAAGTATTTTGTGTGTGTATGAAGATTCAGTCTCTTGTTTGAAATATTATTTCTCTGACTCCTCTGTGTTTTCTTTTAGATGGAGACCGAAAGGTGAGGAAGCGCACATATGAACAGATAAAAGTTGATGAAAATAACTGTTCACCTCGAAGTTCTCCCACTGACCCTCCACAGGTAAAAGCATGTTTATAAAATTCTTTATTTGCATATGGTTTGATATAGATTTTTTCAGTTACTCTTGTTTTTGAATGGTCTCTGTTTTTCTTTTTAATGAGGTGCTGTTTCTGAGCAAGGGTGAGTACACCTGAAACTTTTCTTCACAGTACTTTAGGTTACAAGCGGAGCTAAGAAGTTGAGTACGCTGTAACTTTAGTCAGTTTGACACTAAACCAGAATGTATGAACTATATATCCAGCTTTGTTCAGATCAGGATTTCAGCATTAGTTTCTACAGTGTTTTAGTTTCTCATTTGGTTTCCAGGGCGGTAACCAGTAATATATGTATTAGAATAAGTTTATTATCAGTTTGTCAATAAAATATTTCTCAATGTTGCAATTGTGATGGTCGGGAAAAGTTCTTGTCTACCTTGCATTGTTATGGCTTTTATAATTCTTGTGGATTTTTAGTTATGGTACTGCCCCATCTCAAAAGGCTTTTTGTTGTGGCAAGGAAAGACTGTCCTCAAATAATCACAGTGTAGTATGTTTCTCTGTAGCAGACATCTGGGCTTCTATGAACATCAGCCCTACTTCCAAAAGAAGCGCACTGATGTAGTCTGATGTAATAGTGAAACAAAACTACAAGAAAAATAATTTCACAAATGTATAGTAAAATGAAAGGTACTGTAAAATAATCACTACTGTCAAAAATAAAAGATTTGTAAGTAGTCCTATGCCAAGAATTTAAATGAAAAATCTGTTTTAGGAAGGTGATGTTTAAAACTAGCAACACTGCAATGTTGTTCTGAGAATTAATGTCCTAGTTTTGTTTTGTTTTCAGTCTGAGAGAGGATAGAATGTTGCTGTAATGCTGATATCATAAATGCTTTTAAAATTACCATCACATTGATTCCATAAGCTTATTGTGAAATACTGTTTTGTACTAGGATCTGTTTATTTAAACTAGTTCTCAATCTTGCATGCCTTTTTCAGACCACAGATCTCATTAGAGCATTACAAGAACTAGAAAATGCTGCCTCTGGGGATGCAGCAGTTCATCAGAGAATAGCTTCTTTGCCTCTAGAGGTCCAAGATGTGTCCCTGTTAGACAGAATAACAGGTGAGGGTTGGGGATCCAGTAACTGAAATGCTGTTCTGAGAATGTAACAGTGTATAATGAAATCATGCTTTACTTGTTTTTCTCTGCTTGCTTTTTAGATAAGGAATCTGGAGAGCAACTTTCCAAAATGGTAGATGATGCATGTATGTTGCTGGCGGATTACAATGGCAGGTTGGCAGCTGAAATAGATGATAGAAAACAGCTAACTCGAATGTTGTCGGACTTTCTCCGATGTCAAAAAGAATTCCTTGCAGAGAAAGAACATAAGCTGGAAGTGCGTAATGTTTTGTTTTAGTCCATTCTTCACTAAAGCTTGTTCTTGCAAATGTTTTTAGTTTGTCTAAACAAATTTTCTCTCCAAAGGTAAATGTTTAATCGCCACTGTTAGGTCTTTGCTTCCAGCACATTTTTAACAAGATTTGGTTCTCGTGTTCTAAATCTATTAAACCAGCTCAACATTAGGTAATGTTACAACTGTAATCACTTCAGTGTTTGTCTTTCTTGTTTTTAGCCTATTCAGTCTTCATTGTATGTACAGACTTAGTTTTAGTAGTGTGGATAGAAAGTCTTATCCTGAATGGTACAAACTTAATTCATCATAGAGTAATTTTTTTCCTGTTCTTTTCATTCATTGTTGTCAGTCTTAGTTATGTGTTACATTGTTTAATAATATCCTCTTTGTGAATAGAATAATCTTTCTGGTAGTTGTAGGTTTGTGAAGCCACTTAAAGGATAAGAATTTAATTACTGGTTTCAGCACAACTTTTTAACATGACTCAAGCATCTGTTAAACCCAGTAAAATGTAGTTTTAGGTTCTACAGCCTCTAACACAGCTAGTTAGCAGCATTTGTAGCACGAGCACCATTAGGACAGGACAAGTCACTAATAAAAGAAGGATGCAGAGTGAACAGCTCATTATGAGCAAATGATCCCCTAAGTTATTCCGTTCTTTGCTATTACCAGTCATCTGTTTTCCTTTCCTACCGCATAATACTGTCAAGCCTCCTGTTGAACATCCCCCGTATCCTAAATAGGTCCATAATTTCATGTCCATTGCTTCCCAAATCCCTTGTCTCAGCTTTGAGACATAGGTTCCAGCGCTGACTTGGGTATTACAGTAATAGAACTGAAGCTGCATTCTTTTGCAAGGGGAGATAGCTGAACAGTTGTGGTGTCCTGTAACCGCAGCATATGCGTGTAGTCCTTACATGGTGCACAAATTAATTGCTGTTCAGGTTTCATGTCATACAGGCCTGTCAAGAACATTTTTTTCACTCTGTGGTTTCTTTACCCTTTTATAACTTCATAACTTGATTTCAGATTTTGTAGTGTCTTTGTGCAGGAAAATGCTGTTCACAGTGTATCTGAAGTGATCATTCAGATCAGTTCTGTCATTCCTAGATTACTGTTATTTCCTGACTTCCTTCCGTTGCTCTGTGCCTCACAGAAAAGCAATTGATGAAGGTTCTTCCGGTCAACTTTGCTGTGTTTATCCTGTGGGAAGAGTATCGACCAACTTCACATAAGATAGATGGTACGCACGGTAGTGCTGATTGCAGTAGCAACTGATCCAGCTGCACAATGGGACTTGGAAGAGTAAACAACAAGAAGCCTTAAGCTTTTAATCACCTGCCCTACCTTCCCTCTGTGTGTGTGATGTGTTTGAAGGACAAGTTCCCACAGTACCAGTGTGGGACTGATTGTCTTGAGACACTCCTTTTTGTAGATCATCACCAGCAATTAGACCCTGTTTAGTTATAGTAGACCACTGGGATACTGAGTTGCTCAAAAGGCAGTGACTTAGTCCTTCAGACAGATTTATACTTCTGTAAAAACAAAAGAGCTCAATTAATCAGAAATTACAAATGGAGTGCAGCTATGAACAGATTCCACTCTTGTTGGTTGTTTTCAACAAATACAAAACAGTTTAATTTCCCAATATAAATAGATCAAAGAGTTCATAGCTGTAAGAGAAAGCAGTATCTTGTTGCCAGGCTGTCATCATCCTTAAAACTGGGTTTCTTGGCTGAATTATTTAAACTATTAAAGAACCTCATTCTAATACAGCACACTCCCAGTTTCAGACTGGTTTCAGAGGTCTTTTTTCAGAAAGCAGGAACCAGTCTTCAGTATCTGTAGCACTCTCTTTTTAAACAGATGAACTCCTAGGATGTTGAGGCATACTGTAAGAATGTTTTTAGGTTGAGTAGTGTGGTATAAATGCAGGTTAGTAAGAAAGAACTGTGAGCCAAGATGGTGTCAACCCAAAGTACTAACAAAGCTATGAACCAAGAGATTATGAAGAACAAGAACCTTAAAATCAAGCTTCTAAACTTGTGTTAAGATGAGTGAAGTGACTTTATGCTCACTACCAGTAGTGCCTTTTGGTTTGGGAAGTGCAGGCTGATAAACATTCTGAAGTTTTGAAATGTAAGATCAAGATATCTTCATGATACTGTTTATAGGGCCAGCTGACTTAGTTTCTGTTTTCTTTCTTTTTTTCTTTTTATTTTTAAGAAATGGCTATCTTCTGATGTAAATACCAAATACATGTAGCCAGATGCATTTGTTTTCTGAAGCAAGGACTCTGTTTGTACAGTCTTGGGAAATACCATACCTCAGATTGAGCCTTGCTTCTTGGTTTCTCATTTTGAAATAACATTGGGAAAGGGCCTGACACCTAATTCTTTGAGAATGTATTTCCTGAACTGTCTGTCCCTAGGTTTTGCTGCTCAGGTTTAATTTCTGGTGAAATTAATTTGTTTTAGACAAGCTTGTTTCCTGTGTTAAGACTTCTGACTATTGACTTTTTTTGAGTATAACATGGTCTCTGGGTTGTAACATACCAAGTCTTCATTTCTTTGTGAATTAGTATCACCCATCTGTGAGTATATTGCTGAGATTCTACCTTATTGCTTTGTCAAACACACAGGTATGGTCAGAAACAAGTGGTTGTATTCTCAGTGGAATCTGGAAATGTTACCTGCTGTTGATCTGGTTTAACAGTATTATAATTTGAATTCCCAGTGAATTCTTGCTAACTTCAAACTTTAGATGGGAGCTTTAGACCTAAATTTGCAGATCTTTTATCTTCTGAAGAAAATTTACAGGTAAGTAACTTTGAATAACCAATATTTCCATGAGTACTTTCTTAAAAATAAGAGTTTCTCTGATAGTTATTTCTAAACAGAAATCCATGATTCCCATCAAAGTCAAGGTAATGTATGCATTAAATCTTGACAGGAAATTTTGACAACAGATAAATAATATGAGCTATCATGTTTGCATCAAAAGCTAACTGTGCTGCTTAGTACGTGACTTTCTTAAGTCTGCTTTGGGTAAGTAGTGTCGTCTTTAACTCTTAAATTGGTTTCTTTAACATCTGTCTAGCTTCTGTTGCAGGTGGTGGACATGGACCTATCTTCTAATGATGTCACCATCCATTAGTACACACATCCTGCTAAAAATAAATTTAAGAATCAAAATCTTGTATTGTCTGTTGTTTTTGAAAACTGAAGAGGAGGAATTCTGTAACTACTCATACCCAAACTCTGCTATTTTCATCTATATTCTCACAAACATTACTGAATTTATGCCTGAGGTGGATAAGTACTTATCCAGTGTCATTCCTTTTTCTTGAAGATTAAATCTTTCACATGGTTGTTCCTAAAACTCACAAGTCCTTTTGGTTAAATCAGTTGAAATTCTGAATGCAGAAGTTTTGGTGTCACTTGCTTTGAAACTGCCATTACCAAAAGAGCTGTGAAAACAAGAATTTTTCAGACTTTTCACTTTTTAACTTACACTCTAGTTCTTGGGTTTACATGAACATCAGAAATGAGAAGTGATGGATGTAGAACTTCTCCATCACAAGCACAATAAAGAACTTTCATTTTATTAATGTACATCTATCTTAAATTGTATATAGGTGACAGATGTATAACTGCTCTTATGCCCCTTTAGAGCCCCCCTCAAATTTAGGATTGTCCTAAACAGCATTTTCCCTTAACTTTTGTAAGTTTTACAGTAGTATAAATATTTAAGGTTCAGTGTACTGTAGCTGTATCTGGAAACTTGTATAGGATTTATAGGTAGATGTGATTATATCTGTTAGAGAAAATGCAGGTTTTTGCAGAAATGTTTTTGTAGGAACCCTTTTTTCCTCAGAACTTTGAGAACTATTACGATTTCCTGGTCTACTATGGCTGACTCTTCCCTCTCTGCTTCCTCACTGTGTCCCCCTCCTACCTCCCTGCCCATCCCCTAGTTTTTCAACAGAAATGTTGATTGGCCTGTTGATCTCACTGAAGGCAGATAAAAAGAGCTTTTTATGTGATGCAGGAACAGAGAATTAGGTATACATAAATTAATAGCCAGGTGTGCTCATCTCCTTGTGATAGACTGTCCTGTAGACTTTCTAGAACTAACGTGGCCTTAAAAATACACGGATGACATGAACAAGAGGAGTACTTGATTTACTGTTTTTTCATATTGCTTTGCTTTTGCCTTTTCCACAATCTCATTGATTACAGAGTAAATAGACTCTTACTAAATTTTAAATAAATTCTTTGATAGTTCAAAATCTTACACGACTTATTAACCAGTGTGGGCAGGGGATCGTATGACCTTTTTCTAGAAAAACAAGACAGCCTTCTCTCACCTTCATTTTCATGTTATGGGAAAATATGGCATTGCTACATTTAGTGTGTACTGGATGACCCAGTTTCTTACATAGTGTTTCTGTCAAGTTACCACTTTAAATTGGGGAACATTCTTGTCACTAAATCCAAATTTTTATGAAGGAAATGCTACTCTGGGAAGCCTGCTGTGTTTTAGCAGCTTGCATTTAATTAAGATACTTTTATTGATGGTGTTGCCATCTTGCATTCCTTATTTTCTTCAGCTTTATAAACAATACTCATATCCTTACACTCACATCTGGTTATAATTTTGTGGTTTCTTAGCATGTTGAGAGAATATTATATGTTCAATACACTTTTGTTTCATGATTGAGCTTTATAGCTCAATATAGCTTAACTTGTCTTCCTAAAGGGTTTAATTTTGTTGTGGCATTTTACAGGTAAACAGCAAGCAGTTAGTCATCCTAGTCTGTAGCTCTGGAGTCAAAGGCTTTTTTTTTTTTTCCCCTGTTCTGTTCCAAGCTTAATCGTTTTAAATGCAGACATATGTTAAGTAAAGAATTTAGGGATGGCAGTGATATAACAGGCCTCTTGTGTTTAGGTTTGGTTTCTCAGCACAAGACTGGATTGATACTGTTGTCTGCTGTTTCCCTCCACCATGGCCTTCATGTTATCACAGGGTGTAGTGCTTTCCTTGCTTTTTTTTTTTTCCTTTAGACCCCTTATACTTACCTAGTACCTTAGAATGCTAGCTTATTTGAGTGACAGATGAACTAAGAGTAATACATTCAGTCATGCTTCATACTTTTCAAGTCCACTTAAAATAATTGGGATTAATTTCTTCATAACCTTGCAGCTGAGCAGCTAAAGTATTTTGCTGAGCTTTGGTTGAAGTTGAGGAAGACTGATTTGTAGTGTGAATCCTGCACTGCTTTTTATTATAGGGTGGAGTTCGCAGCATTGTAGGTGATCTACAACTCCCTAAATGTGGCAGCAGCACAGTAACTCAAGTTAATCTTGAATTAGAACTGAGTTGTGCTGTACCAGCTGCTAACAGTCCAAGGATTACAGAACTGGTAGCTGGGAAATATCAGGAAGTGGGCAATAAGGTTCATCCATACTCGTCAGGATTGTTTTGAGTCTTTAAGATCTTCTGATACATGCTAGGCAGCAGAAGACTCCCTGTAAGTAGTGATACCAAACAGACCATGTTGTGTGGTCTCTTTAGACATTATGAACCATTGCATTCATTTCTATTCCAGATTATAGCTTCGGAAATTGAAGCTGGGTTTTGACAGTACTTCCAGTTCAGAGTAGTATATGACTTCTACTGAAAGAGGTGTTTGAATTGATCCAGATATTCTTGGGCTGAGGGGAGCATGACTGTGGATCCCTTTGTAATAAAAAAGGGAGGAGAACCTTTGCCAGAATTATTTTCTTTTGTGGGCCAATTTTAAGTAACTTTCACTGTTTTTCAGAGAAATGTATGTAGCTCTTAACCATCAGGAGGGAAAGGTAGGCTAAGGATCTGTAATGGACGGATTCTCTTAATTCTAGTTCTCCCCATCCAACCCTGTACAAAAGGGAATAGGATTCAGAAACAGGCCCCTACGCTTAGAGATTTATATAGATTGGTTCAAAGCCTTTGCCTGTAGGTTGGCTTCGAATGGCCATTTGAGGTGCTTTGTGTAGTATAAATGCTCTGTTGATCTTAAAGTTCAATTCCACAGTGCAAGTCCTTTAGTGAATACAGTCACTGGGGTTTTTCTGTTTGTGTGGTGTTTCTTTTTTTTTAAAGAAAAATAACAAAACCAAAACCCCTGAAAAACCTACCAACCAAAGTTCAGTAAACTCAGTAGTTTGGATTATCTCCCTGAAGGTGACTGGGGAGAATTAAGCAATGACTACAATACTCATCTCTCCTTAAGGTTTATTAGATTAGAAGTTAAAGAATGTGAGGGGATCTTTCAAATGAGACACAGGTTGCACCTCTTACCTGTAATAGAAGTAGGCTTGCTAAGCATGCTTACAGTTTGGTAGCCTATCTTTTAAATGTAGTTGTTCTTCTGTTTCCATGAGTGGTTTTTTTTTTTTTCAATACCAAAAAGTGGCAGGAGATACAGTTGTATAGGTTAAGTTATATAGAAGTAATTTGCTGGACTGGAGTGGAGAACAGCAGCCCTTACGTCAAACACAGCAAAGCAAAGTCAACTGGTCAGTGCATTTTGTTCCTCTGTGCTGTACCCATTTTATGAGAATAATGCTTATTTGCCCCATTTCTTATGACAAACTTATAACCTCTCTGTACTTGACCAATAAATATCCCTTTTTCATATTGTGTCTTAAGAACTGCTGCCTCAGATACCATGGTATGTAGTTTCTCAATCTGTACTTGAAAGAGTAGTAGACATCTTTCAGAGCTCTATGTTGTCATTCAGAGCAACAGAAATGCTTGGAGACTCCCACTTTCTAAATTGAATTACCAGATATTTTGAGTATAAATCCTAGCTTTTCTAATAGAGCAGGTAGGTTGTAGGTTATACTTTGCTCATCCTTGTAAAGTAAGGATAACCTTTTGCTTCAGTTGAATGTTTTAAAGCATTGCTTGTCACATTGAAGATTCTCTGTTTTTGAAACAGGGTAATAAAAATGTTACAACTTTTGTGTTTATAAAACTTTTTACCAATTTCACCCTTAATATTTGTGAAGAGTTCTTTTCAACCTTCACTCTGCAGCTTACGTGTTACTTTTTATTTGAAAGGAGGAAAAAAAAAAAGATACCACGTACTTTAATATAATACCCTTGAGGTACCTTTTGAATTCCTCATTATAAAAGTACCAAGAGAAGATGCTGGTCTTATCTAGGTAGGACTTGCTGTTCGTGAGACTTTTAGATAGAATGTTCCTGGCTGTTGCAAGCCATCACTTGATACTGTTAACCAAAATGAATGGATCTATTTATGTCATCCTCAGAAGAACAAGTTTTGCAGGTATGTAATGGATTCAGGTTTTGCGCAAACATCTGAGAGGAATAATCAGTGCTCTGTCTAGAACTTAAGTTTTTGAAGGACCACTGTAGACTGGCAAGTGACTTAGTCTGGTGCTTTCTGCAGCAAATGTACCCTTTGCTTTGATCAGATGTTTGCTGGAAGGAAAAAAGTCGCAACTGGATGGAAGATATATTGATGCTGTAGCAACTCTTTATGTCAGTAGTAGCAATCTAGTTTTGCAAGTTAAGACTACACCTTTGCTACAAACCTTAATTTCCCACAGTAATGCTGTTGCTGTTTAGACTTTTTTAAAATCCTGGTTTTCGTGTCACTAGACCTATTGCATTTTAAGAATGTATTTTTTTAGTCTTTATTGTGAATACAAAGTCATCAGAACTGTAAACCCTGCTTGTATCCCTCCTGCAACTAGAAACTTGCCTTTGAATTGTTATTTGTTGAAGCAACTATAAACTCTACATAGAAACAAGACTACACTGGAATGACAAGCAGCTGTTGGGTAAAACTCACTGCAAAATGTAACTACACAGACTAGACACTGGGCTTTCTCACTCAGTTTGAGAGTTACAAAGGAAACAATCTAGTTTCAAAAAAGAAATTGAACATTGTGGATGGAAAGGAAGAGGGAAGGGAAGCTATCGGAAAACTGCTCCACAACTTGAGATGACTTGTATAAACAAACTGAATAGAAATCTGTTGCTTTAGCTAATGTCTTCTGATACTTTTGTTTACAGGAAAATAAGCCCATGTGTATTGGAAGATAATTGTGTTCACCTCAAATGCTGGGCTCCTTATTGTTCTCTTTAAATTGTGCCGTAATTAAAGCCTGTGTCTGATTAGGCTGATACTCAGAAGTTACACTTGGAAAATTTTTCTGCCATCATTAAGATCTAGAAACTTTATTATAATTTTTTTTTGTCTAACATGCTTCTGTGTGAAGTTCAAAGGAAGCACCACACAAGTTACTCTTTACTATGACCTATATCTGTAGTTGGATTTTTTTTTTTTTTTTTTTTTTGCTGCACTTCTGATATGATTTGACTGCTTGGTTGGAAGGGCTGACAAGGAGTGCTTCTTAGGAATCTCTGACTGAAGAAAGATGAGAAATGGCTAGAACATCAGCTTTCTTTTTTCCTCAGCCTTGCTGAAACAACACAGCGTAGATTTCGTTCCATCTTAGTTACAAACTTTTGATGTTTCCACTTAAAACCAGCATAGTGTTAGAAAAAGTGATATGTGTAAAATCTGATGCAGAGTGTAGTAGCACTCATGCATTTGTGGACAGGGCTGATACCTTTTTGAAGAATTTGAATGTGCAGAGCAAGGAAATAGTCTACAAGTGGACAACAACTAGTTGTTTATGAGACAGCATTGGAAGAAAATTTAAATCCAGTGTAGTTACTGTAGATCTTGGGCAGAGTGCTCGTATTTACCTATGTCCTCACATATACATAGGAAAATAATTTATCTGCTTGTGGGATAGTCTGAGCTGGCGAATAGTTTCAGAGCCTGTTAATGAAATAATATATTACCTTTTGTTATTAGTTGTACTTTAATATCAGCATAGGGGAAGGTGAAGTTCTTACTGGAAGAAACGTTAATTGGTGCAAACTAATTAGTAAGTATAGGTGATGTCTTTGTGACAGAAACCTATTTGCATTTTAAAAAGCTCTATTAGGAGTTGAAATATTCTTGTTTCAGAATACTTCAACGTTTTGTGATATGTAAGGACAGTGCACATTGCATGTTGGTTGTTTTTTTTTTTTTTGAAACCTGGAGCTGGACTTGAAATTTATCTGTTACTAAGTCCATCAATTATGGGTAAAATATCACTGAAAATAAAAAGAATACTGAAGAATTCATATGAAACTTGCATGACCAAGATAAGGATCATTTTTAATAATTCCATTGTCAAAATTATTTGAGTTCGTATGAATCAAAATGAATGAGCTCATAGTTGAGCTGCTTTAATCAGGCACCAAAACTATTTTGTTTCCCTAGTTTAAATTCATGATAATCTTATGCAGTGGTACTACTAAACCAGTCACAAGGTTTATTGTGACCATTTCAGATATCTTTTATGGTCTGTATGCTCTTTTCAAATAGCTACTGATGGTCTGAAGAACACTTTCATCTTTTCTGTTAATTATAAATTCTCCATGTGAACTTCTTAATAAAGGTACAAGTAAGTAGACGAACACTAGCCAACAGGTAGAGTTTTAACACGTCATGGTAGTGAGGTCTTTTTGTTTGACCAGTAGCTCTCCAATGTGCTTTTTTTAAGTAACCTCTGCTTAAGTAGCACATCATGGAAGTTATGAACTTCCATATCTTTTCAGCTAAGGCTAAATGTAGAGGGCAGAAATACTGTTCAGTAGGACTCAAAGTGAAACTGAATTTTATAGATCAAAAACATCACACACCAATGTCTAAGTCAGTATAGTAAACCTGGGGAATTTTACTTCAAAAAATAAAATCAAATCCAGACATTTTATAAAATCAGCTACTCCTGGTTTTAAAGAGCTCAAAGAATAGTAGGCCACTTCATGGAGCAATAGAGCCCCAGATGCGAAGAGATGTAAACCGTTAGGGAAAATAATGCTTCTCTTAGCTGGGCTGTTGCTGGAAAATTCAGTTCTTAAAAATGGTCTTTATGCTTCTGTTAAAGCATGCAGAGGAAATGCAGAGTTTTTAAGAATGTTTCTTTTCAGGTAGTAGCAACTGCAGTTTAATTAATACTGGCCTGGTTCTGAAGACTAATCTCCAAGAATAATTATAGTCTTTTTCCCTGGAGAAGCCAATCTGGAAGGCTTACCTCCATACCGAAACACATGCAATGTATGTACTCTGAATCAAAATGCTGAGGAGGGGAATGAGGAGGAGAACTGCAGGGCTTTTACATGGTGCTGCAGCTACCTGGTAGAAGTGTTCTTTCATGCTTTGATTGGAATTAGAAGCTGAGATTTATGATCGTGTCTATGTTTATACACACACAAACTTATTTATTTTTTCTAGCACCTTATTTCAAAATTTCTTGTCTAAGAAGCTGGATTATTTTCTTCATACCTAGATTTCCCTGATTGAGAGGAGTATGGTACAGATGTCTGCAGGGCGGAACAGCTTGGAAGCTATGAATTAAAACGTGGTTGAGGACAATGTGAAAACACCAGCACTCATTACTGGCTGTCTCTTGAAGCTGTATGCATTAGTTATTCTGGGGGGTGTAATGGAAAAGTGAGAGCGCAACTGGGAGACCTATTTCAGCAGCAATAAGGAAACAACACATTCCACATCTGTTGTGCTTGCTGAGAAGTAGTTTCTTAGCTGTGGAAGGGGAGACATGGAAGAAGTTCTTTGTCACAGGAGTGCTCACCATCACCTGGTAGAGGGGTGTAAAGTGGTCCTTACCCTTGCCCTAAAATTTAATTGTAGACCAAAGGAATGGCCAGAGTACATTTATTCCTGCATTCAGGCTGAAACAGTTGTGATGTTTTTCAGTTCTGCTAAAAGTAAAAGAATACTGGATTAGTCATCTTCAGAGTTGTTGGTAAAGTTTTTCCACTGCCAAAATCTGGAATGCTGTGGTCTAAAAATGGTGGAAATAAGGAGAAACAATACAGGGAAACAATTCAGGATGATGTATACATCCTGTAAATGAACTCTGTTTTGTCTTGGAATTTCATTCTACTAATACAGTATGAAGATGCAGCTCTGAGATAAAAAGTGCATTAAGTTGACTTGATCAGAGAGGGCCAAACATTTTTCTAACACTTCTCAGCTACTGCTGGCAGTGATTCACAGAAGAGGGGAGAGTGAATTGCTATTATAGAAGGCTTATAGGTATTGTGCTAGTCTAATTTCTCAGGAGACTTGACTATTGCAGTCGTGCTGCTAGTCTATCAATTCTTCTTTCACTTGACAGGGAAACAATCTTAAAAATAATTCAGTTTTTTAAGTTTGATAAAATTAGTTTTCTAAATAAGTGGATAGAAGAGAGGCCCAAAGGAATGCTTCAGTAGCTCTTCTCCCCTCAGTCTGCTATCCAGTCAGCCTGTGTAGCGTGCAACCAGCCGTGACCTCTGCTGCTCTTTGCCAAAACAATAGTTGGGCAACATAGAAGACGTCAAGGGATATTGGGATGGGGAGGGGAGAGTTGGAGGGGCCACACTGGGTGGGAGTTACTGCGGGGTGGAGAATTGCGCTAATTGTGGGATGGTGTTAGGAGATTTAGCTGTTTCTTTACAGGAATTAAATAGCATCACCATTCTCTGAACATCCTTTTACCACTGTGCTGCCTCATCTTGAATAAATGGTACTACTGAGGGTGTAAAATATTTGCATATGATAATATGATTGAAACAGTATTTCTCTGAAAGTATTAGGCTGAAGAGCCAGTGTTTTGAGTTGCTCTGTCCAACATCACTAACTGCTTTATTTTCTTGCCTGATTCACTATTAGACTAAATTCTTGTTTGTTTTTCATAAAAGAACATTTCTGTTTAATTTTCTTCATCTGTGAAATTGACCTCATGGCAGGTTATTAATTCTCAGTGGTTTGGTAATTTAGAAATATATTATTAATTCAAATTGATTTTAAAAACCCTTTTGCACGGTTATGAAATAAAGTACACTGCTCCATCAAGAAAATGAAGAAAAATCTACTGTCATAACTTTTTCAAATTGAAGAAGAGCTTCAGTATTTGAAATGGGATGGTACATATTTAAATGGGGATATTTGGAACACTTTGTTTTCTAAGTGTCAAAAAGGAATTTTAGTTACTTGTTTTTCCACACTTTTACACTAACAAAAAAAAAAACCAAAATTTTTAAGCCAATGAGAATAGTATTTTTGAGAGGCATAGGCAGGAGAAAAATATACTGTGACTTTTTAGGCAGAAAATTTAGTGAATGTAAGAGGCAAATATGTTTTGTGGTTTTATTAGTGGGCAAAATAAGGACTCTGAGGAAATAAATTACTGTTAATAGCATTATCTGGCCCCAGCCTTATCTCCCTGCATCAGACTGGTTTCTTGGTGCAAAAGATATCAGTTCTCTCTCCATAGCTGGGTTTGCCATAGCATACACATCATTGGGAAGCGGGGGTGAGGGAGAAGGCTAAGTAGGAAGAATGCCACATGCTTTTTAAAATAATTGTAGAAGTTACAGTATATGTGGACCAGAGGGCTGGAATATTAATAAGTATTTTGTGATTTAGCACAAGTCCTGAAGTATTTGAAGCTGTTCTGAGAGTCTTTGATTCAAGTGTAGGCCAGTGTTAACTAATAGATAGAAATCACTGTAAAATTAAGCCTTTGATCTGCCAGCGAGTTTTCCTTCTCCCCATGCATCCAAACCAGACTTCTGTATGCTGCTGCATCTTTGAGGCCCTGTAAACCAGATGTGGAGATTCAGTTTTGCAGTCAGCACATGCAATGGTTTTAACGCTCTGCTGCATGCAGAGTTTGGGGGTAGGAAATGTGTAGTGGCTGCTCTGTTACTACATTGCAAGAGGGAGAGTGTCAAGGTTTGAAAGACACAGAATTGAAAGCTGGAGATAAGCATTTGAGATTTTGAGTTCCACCATTCAGAAGATTTTTGTTTTGAAGTCACTTCTGAAAATAGCACATTAACGACATGTCAAAAATAGCAATAAAACAATGTGAAGAAGGCTGGGGAAGCAAGATTTACATCTGACTGTGGTCCTAGAGGTCAAGCAGATACTTACTTTGCTCTAGTTCCTCAAATGTTAGGTTATCATTACCCCTTTCCATTCCTAATTATGTGTTTCTTTTCATGCTTTGTTTCTCTTAAGTCAATAGCATTCAGATAAGGTTCATTTTACTCTAGCCCAAATATTTCATTCATCAGACAGCAAAGGAGGTAGAGGGACAACATCAGTTGTTTGTTCCAGAGTTGTGCCTGTAAACAAGTTACTGAATTTTATGTGGAGCGCTGAGCTCCTTGTAACTTCTTCAAAAACAAGCCTCAGAGCTATCCTTATCTTAATAAATGTGAACCCTTTGATCGTGAAGACAGTAGAAGGCAGAAGACTGAGCAGATGGTATAACTCCCTCGTGTTACCCTTGGCAATGTTTCAAACACACAAAGTTTTAATGTGATTTATTTCTAGGTTGCTAGTAACTACCAAAGTAGGAGGAATGACTCTGCAAGGGCAGGAGATAGGAAATCAGTCATTTCCTGCGTCACATCCTAATTCACTGTTTGTAATCTGACCCATTGCTTTATCTCATCTTTTCTGCACTATCACTTTCTCCTCAAACCATGGTCACTAAGAAAACACTGAGAACGTTGCACTTGTATAGAATCTCTTCTTCCTTTTCCTCTCTCCACTGCATCTTTGCTATCCTACACATCAAGACTCAACAGTAAAGCTGAAGCTGAATCTGGTGCTATTCGTTGCCTAAGAGTTCAGAGTATCAAGGTGAAACCTGGTTGAATTCTAGATGTATTCTAGAAACATCATAAAATCTCCCATTTTAAGTTACCTGTTTTCTGATGGAGATAATTGATATCCATGAGCCATAGTGAACTGTGGTCAAAAGGTGGTGGCTCCTTTATAAGGTCAGTATATTGATAGATAAGTTGAGCAAGTTGTGCCATCATTGCACCAGCTTTATTCTGGAGGACTTGGCCTCCCAGATACTGATAATAATTTGGCATCCAGAAAAAATCAGGAGTTTAGTTAAACTGATATTTGATGGGTAGTATCCAGCCATATCTTTTCAGTCTTTCACTCATCTATGATTCCATAATAACCAATGTAAGCGACAGATACTTCATGGGTGCCAGTAAATTGTTTTCCTCTTTCCCCATTTTCTGCCTTCTGCCCTAGGAAAACTTCCTTTTGGTGGTGGTGGTGTTGATTTTTGTTGCTGCTGCTGTTTTTAAACCAGTGGTACATTAAACAACCTTTAGTTTTAAATGATTTAGATCTAGAAGCTGTAACACTGTCATTTTTTTGCAATGTTTTGCTAAATACTGACTGTTCAGCAAAACAATTTAGCATGCCATCGTGAAAGCCAGGTGTTTCTTGTGCTTGCTGTCACAGGTCACGTAGCGAATTGAGTGCCATTTTCAGTAGAGAAACCCATCATTTGGCATAGGATGATAGTAGATGCAACCTCTGGGGAGAGAATTAAATTCTGTTCATGTCTATACCTATTAATTTGCCCTCTTGACCATAAAACAATTACCGTGCTTAGCTACGGCATTATCTGAAGATGTAGGAGTAGAAAGTCCCTATTTTTAATATTCTTATCTGTAAAAGAAATCAGGTGTCCTTGCTCAGCAATGTTACCTCAAAGCCTTTTTACCCTAAGGCTGAAAGATTGTGGTATAAACCACAAACAGTGATGCAGGTACAAACCAAAAGCAGAAAGTACAGTCACTGCACACTGGTTTGGTTCTGGCAAACCTGCATGAACTTTTTTAGACAGGTTCCTCTCAAGAACTAATAATTCCTGATTTTTCTGGATTTCTTCTTGTGCCATAGTGCTGACTTAGAACACAGCAACGAGAAATTTAACGTGACTAGGCTATCCTCTGGAAAGTAATCTTTAAAACCCTTCTCCTTTTGTTTCCTAGCTAGCTTCTCACCTGTAATTTATGTGGGTTGTCAATGTATTCTCTTGCTGCAATGCCTGTAAGTGAAAGTCATCCCAATGCCATTGAAAATGTAATGGGCTGTTTCTTCTGCAGCCATTCTGTACCCCTGTTCTCAGCATTTCTAGAACAAAAAGCACCTTGAAACTTCTTTTTTTTTTACCTCCTGGCTGATTAGTATCCTTTGTCTTATGTGGAGAGAAGAATCCAGGCCAGTTTTGTGGAACACCGAGACCTTCCTTTATTCCCAACCCACACTCCAGTAGAGCTGTTACACTTAGTGCTAATCCTTGAGTTCTAGAGGGGTGCTGCTTTATTATCAGGCTAATCAGTGTTACTAAGATTGGACTCCAAAGGATCACGAAACTGCTTTCAAGCCAGGTAGTTGAAAATCTGTTGGTTTGATGTATGTGCAAAACATAAAATGATTATTAGCATAACTTTTTTCAAATCTTACATTTCAAGATAGAGAAGTTTCCTGTCACTGTGCTGACTAGGAGCATCTCATTTATTCCATTCGTGTCCTTTGCGCTCTGTGTATGCATGTACAACTTGGCAGATATCCTAGCCTCAAATCCTTGAAGCCATGCTGGATAACAGCCACCATAGTCTGTGGAAAATTAATGTTCTTTTCATGCAACATGATTAGAAAAATTGTACACACCTAATAGCAGCTGTAGGTTTTAACTTTATGCTTCTGTTAAATGGTAAGCGATATTTCTTGGGCTTCTGAAGGTAATTCCCTATGTGGGCTGTAGAATAATCCTGATCACTTGAACTTCAGTTTTGAAGTTACCTGTGAGTATTCATTGTCTTCTGGTGCCAGATTAGCTGACATCCAGTTAGGTAATAAGAGCAAGAGAGTTTACAGAAGCTACTCTTAAAAATACCAAAAGTAATAAAGACAGAGATGTATAATCTAGGTTTTAGCTATCTTCAATTATGAAGTGCTGAGCACAAACTCCAGATTTGCATCTTTCAATGTAATTGATAAAGGCTTAGCATTTAATTTAAGAAATCATAATTGTATTATATGGTTTAAGATTTAGAGCAAATTTATGTCCTGCATGTGAGCCAGTGCCCAAGTTTCAGTAGGAGAAAGTTGCTGGAAAATACTGAATTTCATTGGAGCTCCAATAAAAACAAAGCTGTTGGTGAAAAACACACAGATGAACTGTTGTGAGGGACAGCAGGCAGGCTCTCCATGCTGCACTCCGAGGGAGGGATACTGTACAGTTCTGACAACTCTGCAAGGTCCACACTTGCATTAAAACAATTTCCACAGGAGACATGTTCTACACAGTCTGCAGAAAGTTTAATGGCAGAAAAGCTTTCTCTTATGCTGCTGCATACAGACTTATATGTTAAAGCATGTTGCCCCCTCTTTTCATGGCACGTATGTGTTTAACAACACTTGTTCTTCCAGTAGTTGAGTACCTAGCATGCTTTATGCTACGTCACACAGCTTTTGCCACGTTGCACAATGAACTTTCTCCTCCAAAGTTCAGTTCATCTGGAAATGTAATGAAATATGCCTGACGCAGTTGCAGATTTCAACCTGTGTATGAATGACTGTGGGGAGGGGTTTTTTTTCTGTTTTTACTTGGCCCTGTTGTGTTGACTCTTGATAATGTAGCTGCGAGTAAGTCGCTTTCCCTGAACAGTGGCAAAAGCAGGGTTTGTAGTTTGTTCTTTTTAGTTGTGAAGGGGGATGGGGGGGGGGGGGGGGCGGGAGCAGGCAGGTGTGCTCTCTCTGCACCATCAGCAGTTACTTGCCCTCTCAGTGGAGGCTCTTCTTGCTATGTTGCTCCCCTTGCTATATCGAGGACATGCTAGAGCTGGCTGGGAGTCACTGAGGGACTCATTTGGGCTACTAAGGCCCCTCAGTTTGTGGTGCCTGGCTAGCTTGATTTTTTTACTCGCAGATCATAGAATCATAGAATGGTTTGGGTTGGAAGGGACCTTAATCTAGTTCCAACTCCCCTCCCACGGGCAGGGACACCTTCCACTAGACCAGGTTGCTCAAAGCCCCATCCAACCTGGCCTTGAACAGTTCCCAGAGAGGGGAGATCCACAACTTCTCTGGGCAACTTGTTCCGGTGTCTCGCCACCCTCACATTAAAGAATTTCTTCGTAATAGCTAATCTAAACCTTCCCTCTTTCAGTTTAAAACCGTTACCCCTTGTCTGCAGGGTGCCAGTAGAGAAATTACTTTTTGCTTTACAAGGCGAGCCCTGTAAAAAAATTTTTTTTAAAAATTTGAATGTATGATTACTTTTACGGTCACTCTTTAAGATGGTATCTTAAGTTTGGGTGCAAGTCTTTATATTTTATTATAAGTCATGGTTAAATCATAAATCGTTTAACATAAGTGTACTTTGGATTTAGTGCTGTTCATTATCATATGTTTCCCCTCCTACATGGGGGAAATGTTGCCCCTTTTGCATGACAGTTGCACTGCAGAGTGAAAGCGAAGTGGCATACCTAGGCCTGATACTTGAGCCTTCTACCTCATAGCAGGCTGGAAAAACATACCCAGAGGGCATTTTACTTGTTCTGTATAAACACTTGCTCTGCCCCACAACTGATCACGTTCAGCAGACTAGAAACATTAAAACATGTCCTGGCAGGCTAGTTTTGCTGTGCCAGCCCGTCGATCCAGTTCTTGCCTGAACTTCAACTGCAGGTTTAGACTTGCTGGTTTTGTTTCCCTCGATGGAAGACGCAGTCGTCAGATGCTAGGTGTAGTTTATTTTTATTTTTTCTTTCAAACTTCATGTTTATGAGAGATCTGGAAGCATGAGCTTATGGACACACCAGTCTTAACAGTTTACAGAACAAGTAGGGAAGAGATGGACAAGTATTTTAAAAGTTCTTAAATTGCCCTACAGGCCACGTATATTCAATTTTTATTCAATTCAGTTTGCCACAATGGTAAGACCTTTTCTGCAGCAAGAGTACAGTCTCCATTGCTACTTCAGGTCTTGTTTTCTCAGGGAATTTGAAGCAGCTCACCAACAGAATGAGACATATATAATTATTTTGCAATTTGGACATCAAATCTGGTAAAACCCACATACCCACATACTTCCCTGCTTTCCTGAGGTATTCTAAGGAAAAACAATATTTTAAAAGATGTTAGGTTCTTATTTTAGGCTGTACAAATGGAAGTAGAGCCCAAGTTTTTCTCTGGAACCTTTGATGCAAATTTAAAACAGTATCAAGTTTGTGAGAGTGAGGTGTATGAATAAAAGAGAAATTCGGAATGTCTGTCATACAGAAAAACCCAGGGTAATGTACCTGGTGAAAATGTACCTAAGTGACTTGCATACTGAGATGCAAGAAGCACATGGCAAAACAGGGAATTTAAGTGATTTACTGCTTTGTATAATTCCATTTTTTTTCAACACTGGAAACCCAAATAACTAGTTTAAGACATACAGTAAAGGAACTGATGAAGAAGAGTAACTGTGTTTAGATATTTTGTTACTACCTCCTGATTAGTCAGAAATCTCAGTCATTAGAATCTCTATAAGGAATATCTTAAATGCTGTACTTTGCAAACAATGATTCTTCCCTGTATTCCCCTCCATTCCAAAATTACACATTTATTAAAAATTGAATGAAAATTGAAAGAATGAAAGAATTTTTTACATTATTTGCATTTTTCCTCTGTAACACATCTACTGAATTACTCGTGATTTCATTTGTAAGTATCTTAGTAATAAATTACTTTAACAACATTTAACTTACTATGTTCTCCTGATGACCTGATCTTCCAAGGTCACTTCATCCACAACTGGATAGAAATATAGACCTACAAAACAAGAAACCCCACAGATTCTCTTAGAGCTTCTATATAAACCAGGATAATCATTTTAAAGACCTTTTAATGAAATATAGGTGGCTTGAATGGATGAAAGATGCTTTAAAAAGCTAAGACATTTCAGATAGAAATGATTGCTAACCTCTGATACATGTGTTCTTTTATCAGTAGATCACAGAAAGATGTGTGTTAGTGGGGTTATTGCAAGCTGTAGGCTTTTGGGAGGAAAATAGTTCATAATGGGAAAGAAAACTTCAGGAAAAACACTGTAAATGTCTTCCCTTGTTCTTTTTAATGTTGTTTACTTGTTCTGTGTTCTGCTTTCTCTCTATAGTTTTTCTTCTCTGGTTGCTCATCATTTCTGCCCTGACAACCTCTCTTTACACCCTTTTTATTATAAAATAAAACTAGCTATTTGAGCAATTCAGAATTGGGTAAATAATGTCAAAAATGGGTGGGTCTGCCAAATTTGCTGCCTGAAATTGGTTGTTTGATAAGAGGCTTTTACATTCTGAATTTCTCTTGTAATTGCTCTGTGCTCTCTATTGGTATCACTTCCCTTATGCAAAACATTCTCATCATAATATTTTAATACTAAAGCTTGAGGGTAAGCACTGTTTTTTTTAAATGATAGAACTTGTATCTATGTGCATTGTTAGGAAATTAAGATACTGCTCCTTGTTGGCTGTCGAAGGGGTGCGGTTGTTTGCTTGCTTCATGAATGGTAGAGTTTTCATTGGAGATACTCCCACAGGACATATGAGGGGCAGTTTCAAGAAGTAAGTCAGAATATCTAAGACTGCTGTGTAGTTCCCCCTTTCCAGCTTTTCCTTTCTCACACTCCCATCCCCATCACTGAACACTGCATTTGAAGTATCTATTTCACACTCATGAAAGGAGAGAAAAACAAAATTACCATGCAGCATATAAACAGTTTGTCTTACACAGATAATTATTCTCATTAGTCACGTAAACTATAGTTTCAATTCTCCAGTGACACTTAGCACTTTCAGCAATCATTAAAGCAAAGCAGGCTTGTGAATGCTTATCTTTGAGCTGTAAATAAAGCCTGTTCTTTAGAATCCATGTCTCTAAAATGGATGTTTCAACCTACTTGATGAAATTGTGAGAATAAGCTGACAAGTGTAATATGAAACTGTCTAGCTGATAAAATTTATTACGAGTGTGCACACATTGGATGACCCCCTGGCATTTCTTGGCTTATTTTGAGAACCATTCTTTTAAAATCTCCTTAAGAAATAGCCACGTGCTCTTCAGGTAACACTGTTCTGGAATTGTAAGGTAGTTGTCCTCACAGCTGTTTCTTCAGGTTGGATAGGACTAATTTATGAACCAAAAAATTAGTTTTAAGAGCTTGTTCAAAATGTCCAAGACCATTTTTGCACAGATAGACCTGCATGGATAGCTCACTTAAATGAACAAGGTCAACAGCCTGGGCTCACCTGTAGCAGAAAGTTGAGGTCCTCTATCTGTATTACTTTTATTTATTTCACTTGAAATATAGCTAATACCCAATCTGAGGTCAATAAAACACTTTTGATTCAAACACTTCTCATTTATTTTCTTTCTTGCTCACAGGTTAATAGTGAGTGGCTCTATACTGCAGTTGCAAAAGCTGTATACATTAGCCTGCTTTAAGCTCTCTGCTGCTTGGATTAGACAGCTACTAGTACTTAGCCTTGCTACAATAAAACTAGGTCTCACGCTTCTACTCAGTGTAGACCTGTCTTTGACAAAAGGATGTGAAACAGTTGTCTCTTGGCTAGCTATAAGTAAATCCCCTACCTAGTGACCTACAGTGTCACTTTCATTCTCAGATTTGCTTTTCATCTTCAAAATAGTTGCATGTAGTCTTGGCTTTACAGAATTTTCATACTTTCAGATGTCCATTTATCTCTGTTAAATAATGAACATCAAAGTCCACGTTTTTGTGGTTTGACACCCACGGCATTAGCTTTAGAAAGATGAGTTCCACATGTGGAATCTGAAGTTGGAACTGAGACCATTGTAATGACCTGCAGGCAAGGGTTGCGTGAATGAGGAATGTGCGTCTGACATACACACTTTTTACAGTTCAGCTGTTAGGTAGTCAGTATTTGAGCCTGAAGACTTTACACGAAACTGTTCTTAAATGCATTGCTAAAGGCATGTTTTTTCTAATAGACCATCAAAAATTTTCATTCATATATTCCTTTACAGTTGAACCCTGATATCCTTTAATTTGGATTTCCTTCAGATCATTTCTGAGTAGGTGAAACTTTAAGAAGCTATTGCTAAGCCTGCAGCCACTTAATTTTTTAATTTTCTTATTTTCAAAACTGTTCTGCTTTATCCTTTCTATCTGTATAGAGTATCAACTTGAATATTTGTTTGAGCACATTTGCTCAGGATTGTTCTGAAGTGCCTGATTGCTTGTCATCAGAAGTTCTCCAAAACTTCATTGTCAGCCAAGATTTTAATCTTAAGAATTAGGTGTAATTTAAGCATCTCTTGGAAATGTGTATCTTTGAGTTTATTGTAATGCCTAAATTTTCAACCAGTTAAAAATGCTGTATCAGATAATAAAACACAAGGAGACCAAATTTAACCTCGAGCAGGCATTTTTCATTCGAGCTGCTGCTCATATCTGCCATCCTGAAATGCTTTAAATTAAATCATTGTCCCGTAGAGATTCTCTAATTAAATCAGTCTTTTAATAGTAATTTATTTTATAAATTAATATTCACCGCTGTGGACCTTAATGATTTAATGGAGGTAAATATAAACTAAGTAAGCCTCGTAATACTGCTGGTAATTAAGCTTATAAGTCCCTGTTTTCTTTTCTTTAACTTTCCCAAACACAGACCAACTTTTTGCCAACACAATCTTGAAGAATAAAGCTAAGGACAAGTTTGTAATAAAACGGTCTTTAAAAATGACCTTTTCTTTGACATGAGGTAATTCATGTTCTTTCTCCAAAGTATTATGGAATGAGGAAATCCTTCTTTCTGTCAGGGGTATGCATTTTGATATACTGATGAAAATCAACCTGAAATTAATGAAATTACAAGCCTTTGGAAAAAATGTTACTTTATATATGCTCATCAGAGATTTCTTAAAACGTTACTAACTTCCGTGAAGAGCTTCTCTGCCACAGAGTTTTCCAGCTTGGGCTGAAGAAGACTTCTCCTGCAATTGCAACTGTATACAGTTGTTCTCTGGGCTGACCATAGGCCAAGCACCTGATGTGAGAGCAGAGAACTTCCATGGGTGTGTTGTCCATGGCTCCCATGAGTCTAAGTAATGGGGAGGTGGAAGGCAATGGGTTTGAATGCAGAACTTGGACAAGTGCCCATGGAACTTGGCACCAGAGGCTGCAGAGATTAAGAAGGGTTCCAGCACTAGACATTACAGTAAAGAATTGAATAGGAGATCAGCTGGCTGAGAAGAAAGGGAGTGACTGGCCAGAAAAGCATAACATCATATAGGGCTGAAATGAGAGGAACTGGGATTCCTTTGGACTAAGAATGGAAGCAAAAACTGGTATAAGGTGATAGAGAAATCTGATGGTCATACTATATAGGCAGAGAACAAGGACAGGCTGAGTATAGGACTGGGTAGAAATAGGTGAAACTGGAACCAGACGCAGCCAAAACTATAGACAAAGTGATAAGTTCAGACCAGGATTGGAGAGGGAGGAATTCAGATATGGAGCCAGAAAAATGCTTTGTTCCTATTTACTACTGCTGCACTCAGGAATTTATCATTTGAAGATCTGCAGTGTATTCCTGTCTGTACCACAGCATAACAGTTGAGGTAGACAAAGTCACTTAATCAAGCTTTCCCTAGAGGGCCACTAACTTAGTTTGTGAGTTTCAAACTTCTGAGTTCGTTGCTTCCTGTTGCTTCATTTGCAGATAAGCTGAGGAGTCCCTAATGTTTTAACTTAATTTAGAAAATTTGCTTTGAAGCATTAAATTCTTGGTAACGTTAAGTACTAAGAAAAATAGGATACTCAAAATTAGAGGATGCGTTTCATTTTGATCTGTCAGCTCAGAGAAGTTTTCTGAAGAATAAATTATGTTTTGTAATGGTGAAGTATGCCTTTAGAAAACCTATGAGAATATTAATAAATCTGCATATAGAGTAATGCATACAGTAAGTAATGCGTGGGGCAATGCATAGAACAACGAGGAATAAACAAAGCAGTTACTAGGTAGGTGCTCATTGCTTCGGTGCTATTCTGCCCTAAATGTGGTAAGACCTAATGGAAAACTGATGGATGCTAACATACTGGAAAGCTGAAGCTTTCTTCCAAAAATCTGTTTTCTAGTAAACAGGCAAAATGTGTAATGGAAGGTTAGCCAAGTCAGTCCTTTCCTAAGCTTCTCATAACTGTCCTTGATTTTTCAACCTTGTGTGCATGTGTGATGCATATAGATGTGTTCAGACTCTGTTCAGTGTCTTAAACGAAAGTTATTTCACGGTTTTGTTCTTCCTTAACACTGGTAAATAGGTTGAGCCTTTTAATCATGCTGGTGAAGAACATGAGCCATGCCAAATTTTTAAAGGCAGCACAAAATGTAACCATGCTCATCTGTTTTCCAGAGTGATCGTGAGGCTTATCTGACTCCTTCAAGTCTAGTTGTCAGTCTTCCTTGCAGAAAAATACCCAGACTGGGTGACCCATTAGATTTTAACAAGGTGGAGTCTATAAACAAATACTGTGTTTCTGAACTTCAAAATCTAGAAATCAGGGTATCACATGCCATTTGCCTTCATCTGAGCCTTTGAAGCTTTCTAGTGGTTTCTGTCCTGTTGGATGTAGCGTGTGAGAAGCCTTTGCTCTGTGACACAGCCTGGATGTGTGCATCTGAAACTGGAAGCTTGGAATGGACCTAGAAAGTCAGAGATCTCGGTTTTAAGTACAGTGTACATACAGGCCATGGATGCTGATGTACACACATGCCCTCAACACTTTAAAAGCGTTTTAAGCCTTCTGGGTTTTGTTTTTCTGTATTGAAAGTACCTTACCTTTCTTTCTGTAGCTAACAAGGATGCAGACAAAATATTTGAGTTTTCTGCAAACCTTTTATTCTTGCTTTGGAATCAGACTTTGTTTCTTTTGCTTTGCTATACATTTTCTGCCACACAGTATTTTGATGCATGCCATAGCCTTAGTGATCAGATGAGGGTTCAAAGTCATATTAACGTTGTAAAGGGAAGGCATATCCGTGAAGTTCAAAGTTGTTTTAGCTGTAGCACCTCTCTACAATAATTGCAGAAACTCTATATTAAGATCTATTTCAGCCTATTTCAGTTGGAAGGGAAAATATCCTCTGTAGTGCACAGCCTGTTTGGCCTGCCCACATTTTTGTTATTTGTGATGATTGTAGTGTCTAATCAAAAATGATTTGGCTTTCTTTGCCTGGTACTTATTTGATAGAGAGTTACTGTTAATCTAGGAGGTGTGGAATCCATATGTTGTTAGCATTGCTTTCACAAAATATCCATATTCTACACTGTTGAGTAATGGAAACTGGAGTAATCAGTGGGATTCTAATGAGCAAAATAAGTTCTTCTAATTATATCATAAATCTACTTTTATGACTGGAAGTACAAAAAATTATTGCTTGAAAGTAGTGTTATCTTAGACCACTGAAGAAATTGAAGAGACTTTAATTCCATACATCAGGTTGCCCATAGATCCCAAGAGTAAGGTTCTCCATAGGAAGCAAGCAATGCAAATTATGCTCAATGTAGCAAAACTAAACATGATACTTCTCCCTTTCCTGGACTATTTGAAGTAAATAGCTTGAATCTTGCCTTGTTTACATGGGGGTAATTTGAAGTATATCTTAAAATCGAAATAATGAAAAGGAAATTGAAATTTGCCGTGAGAATTTCTGCAGTTAGACGTGTCAAAAATATGGGTAAATTGTTACTCGGTTGTATAGTATACAGCATTTCTAATAGGGCAACAATACCAGAAATAACACCTAGAGATCCCCATTCCTGCTCCTCTGCTTTAATGAAGTCACACTCTCAACGTATAGAGAGGAGAAAGGTTGTAGGTACATGTGCATGCTATTATGATAAAATAATAAAGGCTGTACATATAACGAATATTGTTGATAATGAGTATTTCACACTTGTATTCCAACAGTCCAGGACTACTTAGGTAATGCCAGGACTATATTAGCAGCCTTAAAAATACATAAGCAAACCCTTTCAGAAGTGACTAGTGATTGTACATAGAATCAAACTGTGAAAAGCAGCCCCTTTGAAAGTGCCTCAAAACTGCTAAGCCACTGTACTTGAAAATCTGCCCTCTTTTGAACTTGCTAACCAGACATGAAAAGTAGACATTTCCAGTGATTTCTAGAATGGTTTTGGGAGTGTCATGGAAAATGAGGTGCTCTGGGTAAGGTGAATAATATTTCTACTTGTGGGGAAGGATTGTCATGGACATCTAACCTGTAGTTGCAGATCTCGCATATGCTTTGGATTACCAAAATTGTATTAAAATTGCATTCTGTAGCTTATACTGCATCAATAATATAATGAACTATAAAACCTTCTGTAATTTTTTATTTACTCTAGTTTCATATAAAAACCTTGAGCAAACTTTCTCAGAGGTCTCTATTTCTGGAAGGGCACAAGGAACAAGTTTTGACTCCCTGGGCGTGTGCATTATGCTAAAGGTGTTGGCAAGAGGAAGAAGACTGTATTATATGAGAGACCAAATTTATGAGAACATTTTCCTTAGTGAGAAAAAGGAATCTACTGTCAGTCATATTGATCAAGCTGATATTCACTAGGCAACAAGTCCCAGGCAAAATTTATGTGGAAAATGCTGGGTGTCAGAAATGTGATGTTACTATGGAAATGATTTACTGTCAGTGAAAAGGAATCTTAATGAGTCAAGCAACTGGCAATCTAATTCAAGGCACATTTCAGGTTTTGGAGTAAAGTCTTGAGAGAATATAGCTGCTAAGTGTGATCTGTGCTTATTTGCCTAGCATCACGCTTCAAGCTTATGAAAGGATACTGATTTGCTACTTCACATTCTTCATTGACAGAGAATAAACTTAGTCAGGATTCAGCTGATTCAAACAGCACTTACAAGAATTAACTGCTAGAATGATTTTATAGTTAATTTCTTTTACTAATTTGGGACCTTTTGAGTGTTTTGATTCTGCTTACAGTTCTACTCATCCTCTTCTGTACAGCAGTACGTCTCTCACAATGGAGGCCAGGTCTCCTAGCTTCAAGCTTGCTCAAAGCCCTTGTTGCCCAATGCTCAATTTCCAGCCAGCCTTCTTCTAAAATAGTGATTCTGATTAACTAGTGTTCTATATATTGCCAAATTTTTTGTTTCACTAAACAATGAAACCTATCTTTTCCTCTGACATTAGAATCTATTCCCTAAAATAATAGTCAGGAGTGTATCTCTGCAATCTGGACTAAAATAGATAGTGTAAAGGGCAGGAAGTATTCTGTTACTGGCTTTTTACATGCTGACAAAGGACTATGACTCTTGCACAGAATCAGCTCACTGAGGCCTCTGAATGCTGCTGTGATATTAGAGATGAAACAGTAGAGTATTTGTGGCCTTTGGGCATTACTGTAAGGATACCGTATCAGGACACAGCCCTTCATTTCCACAGCCACGTCCTGAAGCCACTTGCACCAGAGAGAATGTTTTGGGCAAGTGCGAGCAAGTGACAGTTTTCCTAGGACGAAGGGACTTGCAGTTGTAAGACTTTTTTGGTCGTCTGTATCATAAAAGAAATGCTGCTTTGCCCTGTGTACCGTCACCAAGTGTTTACAGTTCTGCTGACTAGGCATCTTTAGTATTTTTACTGTGTTTAGTATCTCATAAGACTCTGAACCATATATGATATTTAATTTTTAAATATAAATTATATCAAGGAATTGGTGATCCTAATTCAGGGACACTTTTTTCTCTCTTTCTATGTAAAGATTTAATTATCATATTTTTAGCTATGAATTACCTTCTCATTAAGAATTTAAGATTTCTTGTGGTTCTCCTACTGCCCTTGGTAAGAAGGCCACACTGCCACTAATAGTCAAACTTTGTTTTTATGTGTGTTGGACCTTGTTCAATAATCTAGATCATGCCCCAGGTATTTAACATTTGTACTACTGTATTTGGTTCTACTACTAAAAGGTCTTTTCTTTAGCCTTCCTTTTTACTCCATGCTAACAGTATAGAAAAATGTTTAAAATTATGTTTAGACCTTGTAAATAGCATGATTGTTGCCTTTTATAGACATTTGCACAGTGTTTTTATACTCGTTGGAACTTTCAAGTGTTTATATTTGGCACTTTTACAGGATGTTGTAGATTTTTTTCCCCACTATTATTTAGAAGTGGTTATAATCATGAGATCTTGATTATCCGTGGGCTGATTATCCAAGTTGTAGGTTAACTATTTCTTATTTCCAGCCATTCCCAGGCTGCAGCAAAACCTGCAGCTGCACTAGAAAGCATCTGCATTTGATGTGTTGTGAATTACAGTATATTTTAATGAAGCACTGCTTTGCCTGCTAATGCTTAATCTCTTCTGCTCTCGAAAGAAATGTGTTTCCAAGCTTTTGAAATGTAAATATTCCTGTAAATTGTACCTGAATCTCCTTACATTTTGGAATAACTGTTTTTATTTTATACAAGCTGATATTCTTCTCCATTATGTCTCGTATTCTTAATAGGTGAGCTCTAACTGTATTCTAGTGCACTGGTTTAAAATGTTAAATACTTTATCTTGTATAATGATGTTTCATGTGAAAAGTGTCTCATAATCATTAAATATATGAGTTGTTTGACCTGTATTCCAAGACAATGTGAAATCCTAAAAGTCCACAATTCAAAAAGTTTCTGAAAACTCTGGGTTAGATCCATAAATGTATTGATGCAATATGGTTTTTATTATAAAAGTTAATACAAAATACTTATTGGTCAGCTTGGTGAGGCTGATCAGGAGGCCTTGTTAGGTGGTATTTGTTTGGTTTTTATCCTTTCATCAGTATGAGCTGAAAGTAACTTCTTTGAGATCAGTAAGTTTATCCTCCTGTACTCTGTGAGTGGTACTTGAGTATGTGTATCGACTATCCTTAATACAGTTTCTAAGAATAACCCCATTCTACTAGTCACATGGAGAAATGTGTATAGTTGTGTTAACTGAGATTGCCTTCCTTGTTTAGCATTTATGTACTTACAATTCAAAGCAAAATAATCCCATGGCTCTGCTTCTGAAGTCAGATGCTGAGAAAATGCTAGAACTGATGCCTCTACCTCCAAAATAGCCAGTTCTCTGTGTTCTCACCTATTAAATGATGTTTAGTCATCTAACTCACAGAAGGAATACTTTCTTTAGAAAACGTCAAGTGCAGTAGATAGTAGGGATGATACTAGCAAAAGAGTCTCACGTTGAATTCTTCTGCGTTACAGGAGTACAAACACAAGCTAGCCAGAGTGTCCCAAGTACGGAAAGAACTCAGGTCACGCATCCAGAACCTGCCTGATCTCTCTCGACTTCCCAACGTCACGGGCAGCCATGTACACCTGCCGTTTGCAGGAGACATCTACAGCGATGACTGATTAAAAGAACATCCTTCCATAACCTCTACTTTTCTGTGAAATGAGGGGTAGGTCAGACAGATTGGTACTCTTGTAGTATTATTTTTGTATATTCTTGGAGATTGTCAGTAAAAATACTCTAATAATTTATAAAAATGGTTTAAAAAGTTGATTTGTTTACTATTTTATTGGCGAGTGAACATAAGGGTACATTTATAAAAGTGGCATCTGTGTCTCTTACATTGAAGAATCGATAATTATCTTATCTTTTGTAAAGATTTTAGTTGGGTACCCTGTAAAAAAACATGCTAAGATTTTTCTTATGTACCCTATATTTAATGTAGATCAACATATAATCAATGCATACTTCTAACTTGTTTCAGTTGCTAGTGAGGAAGTGAAATGTGGAAATCACAAGCTTATGTTTGCAAGGAGGCTGATGCAATTTAATGCAAAGTTAAAAGTGATCTTACTGTCCATTACATTTAAATTACCCACTCTCAAAACAAGTCAGGTGTTTTTTTGGTTTTTTTTTAGTAAATGTTAGGAACGATTTTGTATTGGAAAACATAAATCATTTTACACTGAGCTGATCTTTAAATGACTCAAAATACAGCTGCTTAGTTTCTAAATTGAGGGACCATTCATTTGTACTCTAATCCCTTTCTGGTACATCTGTCTCCATGTAAAAAGGTTAATCCAGGAAATGTGAAGCCATTTTACAGCTTTAATTAAATTGAAAGGTCATTCTTTAAACTGTCCCAATTGTTAAATGTCCATTATTAAAATTTGACGATGCTATGTACCATCCATACATGCAGCAACACAATGATACAGCCACACTGTATATCCTCTTCCACTGAGAACCCCAGAGGCCAGCATGGGCTTCCAGCCCCACACCTCCACCCACTCCAGCAAATATTTCTAGGTCTTGATCGTCTTTTTCTCACAGAACAGGAGGACACAGTTCAGTCCTGTGTATAAGTTAAATGGTGGAAAATTATTGCTGAGTGTCTGTTTTTAAAAAAGTCCTTTGCATGGCACAAATGTGGTATTTGTCTAAAAGTAGCTGAATTGGTGAAAAGTCCTTGTTACCATACTGTGCACCAGCTTTTAAGTTCACTTAAAAACTTAAAGATACAGATGGGCATCTAGCAGATTGCCAGAAAGTTTAGGCTTTTCAGTCAATCTGAAGTAGGCCATGTAATTGTTGAGGAGTGATTTAAAAAATGCCTGCCTGTACCTTTGGCATTTAGATGACCTTTAAAACCTGAGGTTTGAGTGTTTGAGTTGGATAGGACATCGGAGTATTTAATGATAGCATTTCGTTCATGGGTTTGCACTTGTCAGGCGTTGTTTTGCATCAGTTAAGTTCGCAGTTTACAAGTTTAACACTCTTTCTCACGTGAAAGCGTGTTAAAAACTCTGGTCTTCCTTTTCAAAAACCACAATGATTCAAAATAATCCTGGAGTGAAGTTGTTGAAGATAGTGATCTGTCACTTGTTATTGACTTCTACAAGGTTAATCACTACAATACTTGTTGGATGTTAATTGAGAATAATCTTTCTCTTTAAAATAGGTACACTTGGACATAAGCACCTTAGTCCAATTATCTTTTCTTATGGAAGTTGCCATGAATTAGACCTCAGTTAAGTAGGGAAAAACTCCCAAAAGATAAAAATACAAGCTGTTGACATAGCATTCCATAGCATGCAATGTAGAATATTAGTTTCATCAAAAATTTGGACTGACAGGTAAGAATCCTGAAAATAGTTCATCAGAGCTCACTAGCTGTCCAAAGATTTGTAAGTTTTGAGTGGCAATTTTCCACTCCATAGGAAAAAAGAGCTAACTATAATGAATCCAGAGGAATGTTTCTTTACTTTAAGTCTAATATGTAAAATTAAATAACACTTATTGATATCTTTTCAGTGTAGATTCTTGGTAAGGAAATGAATGTTCAGGTACAATTTTGATATTTTAAATATTTCTGTTCTAGTACATTAAACAGCTCATAAATTCATATATGCATGTATGTGCATTACAGTGACAGTTTATGTTCAGTCTTGAAAGAATAGCACCAAATTTCTGATAAATATTTAAACAGCTTAATCCATTAAGAATTATAAAACAATAGTAAAACAAGAAGTATAATCAGTGAGTTCATGGTTGAAACCCATCTATGGAAAACTTAATTTGTACCCAGAGGTGATTGTAAGTGTGGCGGCGTGGCTTGAATTGAAGGATCTAAGTCTTGGATACTCGAAGCCATAGGGAATTAAGCTTGAACAGTCTTTTGCTTCCTTAATTATAAATAATTATAATAGTAAAGTTGAATGCTGACTTTCCTTGATCTCAAGAGTATTAAAAAAGACACACTACTAGACTTGTTTTTCCTGTTCATGATTCTTAGTGATAATGTTGCTTATCTACAGATAATGTAGAACTGATAAAAGAATGAGGAAAAATCTCAACAACTTCTTGATGTATATAAGTTTTAATTTTGAGAGACTGCTATTTTCTGGATATATTTTTCTTTATTTACTGTGAAATAGTTTACTTCAAGGTATATTTCGTAGCTGGGTTTTTGGAAATGATCCCTCAACATTTATTTGGAAAAGAGGACTCGTGGAAGGTAAAGGTCACTCCTATAGGAAGTGTCATATATTAGTGGCTGAATGGTATACTGTTTTTTATTTATATGGGAAAGGCATCAGGTATCAACTAGTTAGGAGATTTATATTGTAACTGTAATAGTATAGCAGGAAATAACATGGTACAATACAAATGCAGCCCTGTAGTATCAAAAAAATACCTCCAAATTCTCAGGTTCCAAAACTTAACATACATACTTCTGACGTCTCAGGAAGAAAAGAGGCTGGGTGGGGAAGGGAAAGGTGCCTAGGAGCTAAAAGGGAGAACATGCCCAAGTGGAAATGAAAAGCAAAACAAATGTCAACTTTTGCCAAAACAGAAATAACAGTGTGAAAGTCTGGGCAGCACAATGTTTTAGCTGCAGACAGGATTACACAATAGAACTGCTTTGGGGTGTTACCACCGTGGGAAGGAAAGTGCATGGGTGTACCCTGCCTGGTCTGACTCTACTCGAACCAGAATGCCCACCCTACAAAAGGCACAATTATAAAATATCTGAACATTTTTCATCTAATAATAAAAGCATAATCAGATTATTTGCTTCCCTATATTGCACTTTTATTGAGCATTCTTTGAAAAAAAGCAAAGACAATCCTGCAGCTCTTTGCCATATCAGAATGCTTAACTTGGAGATCACTGGGACTGCTTGTATGTTCTAGTTTTTGCAGGCTCAGGCTGTGTTTTTGCAGAATGTTTTGAAAGATATCAGGAATATTACCCCACTTCTCTGGTTTTAAAAATGAACGGGAAGACCTTAGTTACAAAAATTACCATTCTTGGAAATTGTGTTTCATTACTCCTTTTGAAAATTAAACTGCAGCCTGCAGTAATATTAGCTTGTCTGTTTCACTCAGTTAATGTTCGTATTAATATATTAAAACACCTCAGTTAATCCCTAGGAACACAGCCCAAACTACATGCTTATTATGCATTTTATCTGAGTAGTTTTCTGAATGTCAAACTGAGGGCTTTCATTGTGATCAAATTACATTCTGGTTTTCCTGAAGTTTAAAAAGGCAGTGTGTTAGGACTTCCACAGACTAATTAATAGTGCTCTCACAAGTCAGTGGTAACTCAGTCTGGTACTTCAACGATGACTCAAAATGCAGCCGTACGATGCAGCAGCCCCCTGCGCAGGTGACTGTGGAAGACATGGAAGTCATACACAGGCTACAGAAGAGCTGGATTTCAACTTTTTGAAATGTAAGCAAGTAGATTCATGGGTGTGGGTTTTTTCAGTGGAAAAATTAGTGAACTAGAAAAGCAGCATGTCTAAAATAGGATGGTTACATTTATAAATATTTAGGGCCAGTTCTGCTCGTTACTCATGCATATAATCACAGTGACTATTCCTGCAAGTAAAGAAAGCAGATTCAAATGTAGTGTCTGAAGTGGAATTTTTTTTAATGAATGACCAATTTTGTCTCGGCTCCTATTTCAGTGTGTCATTTATCTTGATTAAGTAGTAAATCTCTTCCATCTTGTTATTTAGAAATCTAATTCTGATTTCATCTTTACAATATTTAAAGTATCCTACTAAGCATGATGTTTTTGTGGGAATTTGCAAAAGTTCAATAGCACTCGTTACTTGTTTGCAACAGAAATATGCTCATTTGTTAAAAGCTAACAAGAAAACTTTGAAATGTAAAGATGTTTCATTATTGTGCTTTTTCTGACAGAACGTGTAATCCGTGTGTAATTTATGTCCTCAAAAATAACACCTGTATGTACGCTCTTTCATATTTAATAGAATAAAACATTGTTGTAAAAACATCTTTGAAATAATTGTTTATTGCTTGCCTACTCAATCTCACGGTGTGAAATGGCTTTAATGTAAACTGCTCCCTATACTTAGGAGGCAACCAAAATCTCATAGCGATGCTGAGGAAATGAGCAATGCTAATTTTGAAGTTTACTACTCTCTGTATTTGTATTTTGTGAGACAATTTTCAGTGAGGAAGCAGTGCATTAAAAAGTCTGCGGACATATATCTCTAGAACTGTAAATTTCTTAAAAAGAAATACTGTCGATACACCATCTAGTTTGGACTAAGTTCATGTTTCTTCAGAGGTGGGGCTGGGTGTGAGGGAACCAGTTGTAACGTGCCAGCTTGAGGTTCCCAGTACTCAAAAATGGGAAAATGGCTCAAACTGATATTTCAAAATGAAACAACACTTTAGCTGAGCTGGTTATATTAAGACATGCTTTGTAACATTTTCAGTATGTCAAAGATATACGCACCATTGTGTAAGTAGAGCTGGGAAATAACTCTTAATCTATAATTAAACAAACACCTCTACGCAGGGGTGTGTGCTTAACAGAGAACCTTCTTGGTCTTGATTTATGCAGTCTGGGTGAAATTCTGGCCTCACTGAAATCAGTGAAGCAATTTCCTCTCTCGAGTTCTTTCAGCTCTTCAAAGGCAAACCAGGAATGCTGCATGGCAGGGATTTGGCAGGGAGGCTCAGCAACAGTCTGCTGCAGCCAACAATTAACCTTCAGTGTTTCATCGAGTACAGGAATGGAATATATTCTGAAGGGAAGAGTGCATCAGATGCGTGCATGCGTGTGTATGGTGCAACAACTTAACTACTATCCAGGGCAAACCTGGTTTTCCACATTTGAAGTCCAGGAATAAAGCAACTGTGAAGCCTCACTGATGCCTGACAAAACATTTAAGAGACATTTAAGAAAGAGGTTCTCAGCCATTTTTGAACGACAGAAGTGACCCACTTTGATAGCACCAGAGCAATTAGAAAGGAAGCATCCTGTATTCTTTATGACTGTGCCACTCTCATAGCAGTAACAAACTGGGGTGGTGACAGTAGTCTAGCATGGAGCTGTTGGTCAGTATTGAGAGCACCCTGCATTAGAGCACAGTCTTACAAGGTTCTCTGTTATCCCAGGAGCAGTATCGTCTGTGCTCCAACTGAGAGAGAACATCAAGAAAATTAAGAAACTTAATCTGGTGATACACTGTTTTATCTCTCTTTGTATATGAGCACTGTCTTAAAGAGTAAGTTATTTTGGAACCTTTGCAAAGGCTGTGGGAAGGGCTGTGCTTAAATTACCACAGGTATCAAAAGACAGTGACACTACAGGACACTACATTAGACCCTTGAAAATAGTGTACCTGCAGAAAGTGCCAGTGAAAGTCTCTTTGTTTTACTCAAACATGCAAAGCAGGGATGAGATCTTTTAAATTCTGTTGTGATGCATTGTCTTAAAAATAGTGTGAGAGTGAGGTGGAACAAACTGCAACCTCCCCACCCCCAAACTGCTTTCAGGTCTGCCAGCCTATCTGTTGGTCCTGCTGGACCCGCTGATGCGCCCAGTATTGATGATCCCTCAAAGGACAGATCCTGGCTTTTAATTCTTGGGCCATTAAAGACTGCAAAACATGTTCAAGATTCCCAAGCGTATTAGACTGGCTCTTTTCTCATCTCCCTCTTGAGGACAATCAGTCCCCTTACAAACAGAGCTTGCTTCTAAAAAATACGGTTTATGCTTTCTCAGGGTACATGCTGTTAGCTTGAGTTTTAAAGAAATCACTTTGTTGATTTACTAAAACCGGAACAGTACTTATTGCTGTAATCTTTTATTACTTTGAAATAATGAATAACTAAAGTAAAGTCAAGAAGGTTTCCAAATCTGCCTTCTGGCTTTTCTCTTTTTCTTCTAGGTTAAGCATACGTTTTAGCTTAGAAAAGTGCAATTTGGCATTTCGGGGAGTCTTGGAAGCAGAGCTGGTTGTTGCCTGGCTGGGTACACGTGTTCTGAAAAACAAAAGACTCAAATGTCTTAAAGGTAAGGAAGGAGAATTAACATAAGTAACTATGAAAGTGCACATATATATAATTTGAGTGAAAAATTTTGAACATAAATAGTGTATTTTCATGTGAAAGTGAGCAGTCAGAAGTATAACTTTATTATGCAAATTTTAAGCCAGACATTTCACATTGATGACAAAAACATAATTGTGCATTCTTTGCACATAGTTGCTTTTCATTAGAATCTTTGATTTTAAAGGTTGGAAAGTTAAAATTGATCTCCTCAATCAGACCACTAAAGAAAAACACTTAGTTGTGAATTTAAAGTTTATTAAGTAAGTGATCTGAAATCAGTACATGACGCTCTTTCCCAACAAGATGTAATACACTCTACTCAGCAAAGTGCCTCTTCAAATAGGAGAGAAACAGGTACCTGGGAAATGATGAGGGACTGTTCCCTTTAGATCCCAACCTACTGCAGCTTACAGGTGTCACTTTGTTTGCAGACTGCATTTTTACATCGGGTGTCCTCAGGCTAGATTTAATACTTGGAGTGCCAGAATTGTGTGTCTTGGTAGCCAGAAAATCCCTGCTTTTACCATAATGTCTTGTTGTTTTGTTGCATGAGTTGCAAGTAACCAGCTATGGAGAGAAGAAAGGAAATACCAACCATTCTTTCAGTCTTTCCACCTTTTTGTTATAAAGCCTTTGTAAGAATTATCCAAGCTATTCTCCAAATATCATGACATAAATTAAATATTTGCTTAAATTAAACATGAGATATTAAAAAGCAACATATACTTTACACGTAGTATTTTCATTCAGACTTCTTAAGCCAAAGACATCCTATGAGTTTATCTAGAAATGACTCCAGTCCCCTAGCAACTAATTTCAGGAGACCTGTAACTCTGAATGTAACATTGTACAGTGAAATATGGAAAACAACCCTGTCAAAACAAAAAGATGAAACAGCACCTGAGCTGGATGTGTGTTATCTTGAGTATACATTAGAGGTATTCATATTTTGCTAAAAAACATGACCTACAGTGTGATCTAAATTCATTAGCACATTCTACCCCTGATGAAGTTATATTACACACTTTCCACGGAGCCTTGAGACAAAATGTTTAAATTACCAAACTCTCAAAAATTGTCATCCATAACTAATAATAGCAAGTCTTGGTGAACAAAGAAGAGGCTTTCTATTAGTGCAAAAATACTTATTACAATACGGAGGAGGTTGTAGACAAAGGGCACTTTCTTTTCTATCTGTTTACTTCTAGGCTGCAGGGAACTTCCAGCAGCACAGGATGTTGCAGAGGTGGATCAGAACAGATAATGTCAGACAGTCACAGAGACTCTCAGATATTCCTAATATCCCTGACTGGCATGGCAACTACTCTCATTAAGAGACATGACAGTAATACAGCCACACAACTTTTTAAGGCACACAACTGCACTGACTGAAAAACACAGTTACGTGATGTTTCTGGTTAAAAAAAAACATACTCAAAAGAATGTCACAAAAATGTCTAAGCAGTTTTGAAAACATCTATACCAAATCATTCTTCATTTCAAACTGTAAATTTACCTAAATTCAGATTACTTAGAAAAAATTACATTTAGAAATGCCGAAATAAAACATTTTCAGTTAAGTGTTTTGACTATCTCTAGACATTATTTTGTCAGCCTAACAAACTAAAAAAAAAAGAGAAAGATCATTAACTTCTACAGCTCAGGTACTGATGTATTTTTAGTTCTTCTAAACGAAATTCAGATGGGAAAAAAAAATAGCATGACAAGTTCTACTTGCTAAGAAAGGTATCAAAGGCACACCCTGTCACATTGTTGCTTGGTTTAATTTTCAACCACACAGATTTATGAAAATTAATTTTCATTTTCACAAGTCTCAGGTATTAGATTACAGGGATCTACATTGCTAATTCTGAAAGCTGTCAGTTCCTGACAGTATTTTAAAAACTTAAGACCAGAAATACTTAAATCATAATCCACAGCACAAATGCAAACAGAACTGAGCAGAACACAAGTGCAGCAAACTCTAATTACATCCCAAGATTAGAATATTACCCAGAGTTCAAACTGAACCTATTTAAAACTGCATTTTATACTACTGATATGAATGCACAGTGCATCCTATGAACCTCTCCAGCTACAGAATAAACGTAAGAATCCATCAAAATTCCCTAGGACACTGTTCACTGGTCATCTACACAGACAGTTCTTAACATACACTAAAAGTTTGTGATCCTATAGCAGAAAAATAAAGCAAAGATTCCAGCTTCTCAGATGCTTTTTCTCCTGGTGTTTTTTGCTGCTCAACTATGATCTACAATTTGGAGAGAGTAATAGCAAGTGTGCCTTTCTGGAGTGCCTTTTTCTGCCCTGACAGCTGACAACCTGTGATACTTCCTCAGTTTAATTTTCTGTTATTGACTCTTTAATAATTTTTGGTTTTGCAAATTTTACTCCCCAAACCAGCAGACTCTCATCTAAGAAAACACCAAGTGTGCCAGGAACTGCTGGGCACAATAGGGTGCTGTCTCATTTATTAAAACATGCATTCACATAACCTGTTTTAGTAGTAGTGCCTGCCTTGTCAACACTAGATTAAATGTATACTATTATTCTTTAAATAATAGTAATTAGTATAAAAATAGTAATTAAATCTTATATTCCCGAGTAATTTTAGGAAAAAGAACTGAAGCCCCAAGAGCAGCATTAACTTGTTTAAATTACGTATGTGGTTTAGTTTTGAAAGACTTCCTATAAACAGTAATATTCATACAAATGTAAAAAATTCGATTTTTACAGAAGGTAACAATAATCTGATACAGCCGTGACAGTCTACTGAGATAAATGAAGTAATGCTTGTAAGTTGCAAATATATCTATTTTTAGACAACTGATTAAACTGAAAAAAACACGACAATCTATCAGTCACTCAAGCCCTTCTTCAGAGCTGAAACAAAGGCAGTAAATGTCAAGCTATGCATATGGGCAAAACAGCCTGACTTCAGTCAATGGCATGTTTTTCTTCTTAGGTATGTTTTGGGGTGTTCTTAGCAATGGATTTCTGAGGATTCCAATGGATTTTAGCATCTACACAGCTGTATTAAGGCTCTGCATCTAGTAGAGCTGCCTGGTCCTAGTTCTGCCACATTCGTAAGAAAAAAGGAACAGACAAAAATCTGCCACTCTGGCCATTTTTTGCAAAGTGACGCAAAAGATAGAGTAGCTGACAGTGGAAATGCCAGAGCTTCCTGGCAGGAAGAAATTACTTAATTTTCAGCAAGATCTTAAGACATCTGCAGAGTCTACCCAGACTGCTGCTAAAGAGATGAGAGGGAGAGTAGAACTATTTGTGCAGCTTCTCTGACATGTGGGGTTGTTTTTTTTTTTTGCGGGGGGCGGGGAGGGCGCTTACTATTCTTGTCATGGTGCTCATGATTTCTCTATTGCGGAAGGTAGATTTTAAAAATTTTGATTACAAATAGAAGTTATCCCAAAACAAAGGAAGAGTTATATGCTCATGAAAAAAGAAATGTGTAGGTGTAAGCTCCACTTCTAAGAGAAAGATGTCCGTATCTTCTTTTTTATGCCACTGAAAGGTTTCAGGGAAATATCAGGTATTTGGCAGTTCCAAGTAAATATCCTTACCAGAACACTTCTTGACTCCCTGTACTTTTTCAAAAGCTTTGTCTGTTTCATATTAAGTTTATGGTTCTTCGCCTCTCGTTTAAGAACTTTCTCTATCTGTGGAGTAACTTTCATCTTTGGTTTGAGACGCACCCGGTGGCTATCAGGAACCAGGAACTGGAAGCAGTAAGGACATATCCTTTCTAATCCACATTCATTATCTACAGATTAATAAAGGTAAAAGAGTAAAACTTAAATGACATAATTATGTTTTAGAGGCAAACATTAAAATGGTGTGTTTCTATTTTAACATTATCTAGGTAGATCTGTTTTTATTGAATGTTTCAGATACATCTAGAACACAAGAGGAAGCGGAGCACCAGTATGTGCTCAGCTGAGTGCAATTCATGCCAAGTTTGTGCACAGCAGAAGTCTGCACAATAGGTAACTGTAAATTTTGCTGGAAAAATGCAATTCCTTCCTAAAAATCTTTAACGACGGAGGCTCACAATTCTGCAAGGAGATCCATGCGGTCACACTCTTTTGCCAGATTAGTGACACCAAAGCCTGGTAAAGCTCTTTGCCCATTTAAAGTGCAAGACGATGGTAAGTGTCTCAGCCTGGGATGAAGACATGCTTTGAGATAAATTTCAGACCTAATAATAAGAGGCGTGCTCCTGCATCTGCCTTATTACTTCCTTCTGCCAGGGCCGGACTCGGGCGTCTCTATCTAAACCCCCGCGGAAGCACCCGGACCCTGCTGTCGCGCAAGCACGTCATTTCTGCCAGCAGCCCCGAAGCACACCCTGGCACGTTTTTGTGGAGGCAGCGCGGGGGAATGGGGAAAACAGAGGCAAAGGGAAAGCCTGCCCCCACTGCTGGGGTCACGCCTCTGCCCCTCAGCTGCCCGGGCAACCCCTGTGCGCCGCTCTCCCACCGCAGGAGCCCCCGCCGGGCTGCGCCGGGCTCACGGCGGGAGCCCCTCTCCTCCGCCGCCTCCTGCTGCAGGGCCGCGGCACCACCGCCTGCGCCCGGGCCCCCTCACTCGCCTCGGCAGTTGCGGAGCGTCCACCTGCGTGGAAGAAGGGCACAGCGTCACAGCGCGTCACCCCCACCGGCCCCGGCCACGCGGCGGCGCCCCGCGGCAGGCGCGAGGACGGGGGGCGGGGCTACCCACGCGCGTCACCGGCTAGCTCGCTCCCTCCCCCCGCCCCCGCCAGCCAGCGCGCGCCGTCCCTCGCCGCTTCGCTTCCCGCCGCCGCCGCCCGCCCCGTCCCGCTTCGCCGTGAGGGCCGCCCCGTCCCGCCGCGGGGCGCTTACAGCAGGAACCGCGCCTGGCCCGGGCAGGCGCCCACGAGCCCCTCCGCTGCCGCCTCCAGGAACCGCCGCTCCCGCCCCATGGCGCTGAACGCCCGCCCCGCCGGAAGCCGCCGCCAGCCAGGTCCGGCGGCCGGGGGCGGGGAGGGGAAGGGGGGCATATGCAGCGTTTCGCCGAAGCTCGGCGGGTACCCGCGGCCGCAGCACCATGGTTCCGGGCTCGGACGGGCCGGCCGTGCCCCGTTAAGGGCCGCGCGGCGGCTTCTCCCGGGCCGTTCGGTCGGGTGAGGGGGAACGGGCGCGGCCCTTGCCGCGGGGCGAGCGGGGTGGCAGTCGGTGGAACAGCTCTTGTTTTATCCCTGGCCGGCCCGTCGCCGCCGGGGTGGGTTGCGTTGCCCAGGGTTTCGCGCCCGGCCGGCGGCGGCCGGTCGTAACCGGCGTGTTGCCGCCGCCGCCGCCTGCCTTCCCCGGGACGCCGCGGGCCGGGGATGCGTTGGGGCGGCAGCGACGGCTGTGCGCGGGCGTTGGCGGGGGCCGCTGTGGGGGCGCGCGGGCGGCGGGGCCCCGCTGCCGGCCCCGGTGGGCTGAGGGGACGGGGGCCCTGGGGGGACCGGAGAGCACTCCCCCCCCGCCCCCTCCTGCGTTGCCGCCCGTTGGAAAGCGGCAGGGAGGGATACAGCCGTGCGCAGGAGCTGCCGGTGTGTTCGGCGGCGTTAGAAGTTTTTGTCTATAGGAAATAAACTTTTACCTCAGGGAGAAAAAAAAAAAAAAAAAAAGATGCGTCTGTCAGGAGTTGTCACCGGAAAAATTTCAGTCAGCAGCTCCCGAAAGCTGCTGGGTGTTGGGAAGTGCTGAACATCAGCCACCTCCCGCTCTTATTTAGATGCCTCTCATGAATTTTGGCAGCTGCGTACTTTGCTTTATCGCTCTGCAAATGTGCTCCTATTAAAAAGAAAAAAAAACCCTCGGGTTTTCAACGTTTGATGTGTGTTTTATTAATTCCCTCGGCCCCATTCATTTGCTAGACATTCTTCTTCTTTGATCTGTTGGTAATGGTGTTCATTTAGGAGAGGTATTCATGTGAGCAGGCTTCAAAATTCTATCAAGGAATTTGAATAAATATAATTATTTCTTATTTTCTAACATGGAGTAGCCAAGGGCTTTAGAAGTATAAAAGCATGGGAAGAATTGCATTTCTAGGCTTCCTTTAATAGGAGAGCTGTACAGTGCAGTCAGTAAATCAGGGCTTGTTAATGAAATCTTCATAATAGCTACAATTAGGACCTCTGCTGACTTTTTTTTGTATTAAAAACACATTTTTCAGTGGACCGTTCAGTATGACATTTTTTGTTGCCGAAACAAAGTTGCTGGCTTTGTTGGTGATACTTTTTGTGGAAACTCTACCTTTCATGAGTGGAAGAGCAGGGATGTCACACAACATCTATTTAAAACACAAGCAGCATTCATCAGTCAACAGATTTTTGGCAAATGAAATATTCCCATTTATTAATAGTGGTGGAAAACGAGTGAAAGTATTTTTCAAACACAAGCAAAAATGATTTCAACACTTTTTTGGGAGCTGGGCTTGGTTTTATGATTTTTAACACTGCGAGTCTGTTTTCCCCTTAGGGGACTGGGTTGCAGAGGAGGAATGGCGAGGCGAGGCAGTGCTGTGTTCTCTCCCATCCCATGCCTAGCAAACAGGGTGTGTGCTGGGGAGCTGCCTGTTGCCTGGAGCTGGGACCCGGCTCCTACCTTTCCCTGGAGTGCTGCAAGTGGGCCAGGGCACTGGCACCAGCACCTCGAGGTAACTTTTTTTGGTGAGAAAAGTGCTTGAGTGACTCAGTTAACAAGCACTGTACTAATGAAGCAGTGAGTAATACAATACAAAGGATTCATTTTTATTCCCTTCCCCTCACCCTGCTCTTACACTCTTCTTATCCTTTTTTTTTTTTTCCCCTCAGTCTCTTCCAGTCTGTCTGAAATGCTTATAAATTTTTTTCTTCTACTCCTGAAAGTAGGCTGGGCCATTCCCTTTTTTATGTTAGTTCGCTGGTTTCTCTTTGCATTATAGTCCAAAAAGCCGTACAAACGGCACTGCCCAGTGCCATTCATACACGGTGTATCATGTGTCTTGTCCCAGTAGCTGTCTCACAAGGCAGAAACTATGTTTCTCATGTTAGGTGTGGTGCTGTATGTGCTAAACAAGTAAAACTATAGAGACAAGGGGAAAATGACCAGAAACTATGGCCTCCGATTAATGGCTCTCCATGAGCCCCTTTCTGCAGAATTCCCATCAAAAGTCAGTATTCCTGTGCATCCGGTGCTGGCAGGACCAGACCCTTAAAACCAGATAACCCTCAGCTCCCTGGTACGGTATTTATGGCATCAGTGGGGTAAATTCACCCGCATTTCAAAGCAGAATGCATTCATCTCTACTTTTCCCTGGCTTTTGTTCACAAAAAAAAAAATGCATTAGCAGACCCACGTTACTAACTGCTTCCTGCTTCTGTTGTTTAGTGTTTTGTAGCTACCACGGCTGACCAGTGAGCTGTAAATCTCGCCTGGTGTTTTGTAACAAAGGAAAAAATAGAATGATTTGTTTTGACTTTTGGTCATCGTGTATCATTATTGATTTGAGGGAGGGCGGCAGAGGAAAGCGTACTGGGTATCTGTTGCTTGCCTTTTCTCAAGGAAGGCAGTGGTCGCTAGCAGTCAGTAGAGGGCAATAGAGAAATACAGTTTGTGATACCTAAAGGATTTTAAGCACTGATTATGTGTTTACAGAAAAGAAAAAGAAGAGCCAGGAGGATAGGTTGTTCAGTTTACTACTGGAGACCTGACTGTGACAGACCACTAAGAAGACAAAATTTTCAAAGAGAGCAAAGAAGACCTTCTGCAGCATCTGCGAGTCTCTCCTTTTTTTCTTCAGAGTTACGTAGGATAACTTAGCCAGAACTTATTGATGACTGCATGTTCAGTGGGACTCGGGAATGGACTGGGCGATGCGGGAAGGCACTCTTTGGAAGGAACGGAAGAGGAGGCATTTCAAAGATCCTGCAGGTGACTGAGGTGAGCAAACTCACAGCTTCTCTTTCAGGTGAGATAATAGGTGTTCAGTCAGCTGTATAAAAGTCATGAGCAAACTGAGTGATTGAAATTATATGAGAATTTTGCTTTTTCGGGCATGCTGGTGCAAGACTAATTTTATCTTGGAAAAAAAGGATAATGATGCTACAAGGATAAGCATTTCTAAGCATACGTTATTTTGGAGACATGCTAAAATTGGTGACTTGTTTTATGTGTAATATACTGTATTATAACTGTTTGAAACATGCTCATCATTTTACAAGGTTTATGTGTTATAGTTCCTAGACTCTAGTTTACAGAGAAATATATAAAGAAAATGTGACTATTGTTGTTCCTTTTAGAGGGTTTTTTTGCTAAGCTTTTGGACAAATATGACTTGGAGAAATTTATTAAGAGATTTTGGATGCATGGTGGGAATGCCCTCAGATTCTTCAAAGGCTTTATTATCAGAAAGATACTGAGAAGTGATAACAAAGACTATAGCAATAACAAAAGGAGTTAAGCCACAGAAATCAAGGGGCTGACAGAGGGTTGGGAAAGCAGAAAAAAACAAGGGACTAAGTTAGTAAATAAGCATATGAAACACTTTTCTCTTGCCAAGATCTCAGCTGGTGTCACCATAACACTTGGAAAATACCCTCAGGATGCCGGGAACCATTAAAGCAGTACAGATTATCAGAGGATAAACTTCCACTTCAGCTGCTGCTGGTGCCAGAAGTGACCAATAAGAAACGTTTGGGAAATGAAAGATGAAGAATTGAAGCATTGACATTCTGGGGATATCACAGAGCAAGTGCAAGGGTATCTAGAGGTCAGTCAGACAGTACCCATATGAAACAAGGCAGGCTGATAAATAAAACAAATAAATCATATTCTAAAAAATACTATCAGCTTTGAAAAGCTAATTAAAGGAAAAGTTATTTAGTGTTCCTCCTGAGCCTGGATTTATTTTCTAAGTGGTATGATAGGTAAGGCTACAGCACAGTGATTTATCTGTGCTTTGAGTGCCAAAATATGTAAAAGATTAATATGATGATTTTTTCTTTCAACCTTGTTTAGAACAAAGCTTTGTTGCAGTATGTACCTGAGGCAAGTGAAAGATAACCTGTATAAAACATGTCACTGTTTTCCATGGGCTGGCAACATCCATCTGACAGGGAAGAGACTCAATGAATATCAGAATCCCCCTGATCTTGAAAGCTACAAGTTCCAGTTCCAGTCTCTAATTCTTTCTTCCTTTCGTTCCATTTCCAGTGCTCTAGATTTTGTTGTATACCTGCAAATCCATACTCTCAAAAGATAATAGAAATTAAAGATGGTGACATCCCTTGACAGGACAAGGGGCAATGGGTGCAAGCTGGAACACAGGAGGTTCCGCATAAATATGAGGAAAAACTTCTTTACGGTGAGGGTGACCGAACACTGGAACAGGCTGCCCAGAGAGGTTGTGGAGTCTCCTTCTCTGGGGACGTTCAAAACCCGCCTGGACGCGTTCCTGTGTGATATGGTCTAGGTAATCCTGCTCCGGCAGGGGGATTGGACTAGATGATCTTTCGAGGTCCCTTCCAATCCCTGACATTCTGTGATTCTGTGTATCGAACAAAAACCTCGGAGACAAACATACCTGCAGTTTAAGGAAATCCATACTTGTGTACCAACTCTTCTTTAAAGTAGTCTCTTGTACAAATTATTAGTTCTTTGTCTAAACTGTGAAGCTCTAGGGCAATAAACATTCTCTTACAGCTGATACTTATTTTCCATCAAATTAGCATGACTGCTTGTTGGTGTTTGCTGAAGAGTTTTCTCATATCTCTACAGGTATAATCAAAGGGAATTTTGTAGTGGGGAGCCACACAGGTCAGCGGCTGGGGCTGAGAAATGGGAGGTACTGCCTGTTCAAGTCCAAACTTTGCTTTGCCTCTGTGTGACTTTGTGGTATGTTAGGCCTTTTTATGGTCAGTTTATGAAGTGTCCAGCCTGGCGTCTTGCCCGTGCTAAGGGCTAGGCTTTGAATGGCAGGCTGCAGATGTACAAGGAGGCCCTCCTTGCATAGAAGTTATGGGAAAGGCCATCGTTTGGTTGCTGTGTCCTTCTGTACATAGACAAATACACTCCTATGCCAGTTCTGGATATGAGTCCTTGTCACCTTGAGTGATAAGAAACTGTTCCTTAATTTTCAGTCACAAAACAGTTGTCTAAAAATGTTGAAATCTGAAGCTGAAGTTCCACCTGTGAAACAGACGCTGCTAATTAATGTGTTAATTGTCATGTAAACCTTTTGCTTAATGAGATGTGAAATAGCCGCTACTGTTAGGAATATCAGTGTGCACAGGAGTTTGTCCCAAGCGCTCAGGGTCATTTATTGCTCTGCTGCAGCACAACCCAGGGCTGCTATTTGAGCCTCTTGCCAAAATAGGAATATTTTACTTTCTGATGAGTCATCTGGGTTTCGCTCAGACCTCATAAGGTTCCCCCACCCTGTTCTTCTTTGCTGTACAGTCCAGCCCCTGCCCTAGAGGCCTTGCTTTCCCAGCTGAAAGATGGGGTGGAACCCTCTTCAGCAGCTGTTGGCTCCGTTCCTTAGTTAACTTGGAGGGGACTGCTAATGAATGATACAGAGCATTTTCTGTCACTGGAGCTGAACGTCCCACATTCCTAGCCTTTTCTGGCCTGGAGTGTGGCAGAGCAGTGCTGGCAACTGAGTCGGAGTTTGCCACATGCTGTGCTAAATGTTACCTGTATCAAGACAGAAAGGGAACTATGTCAACCAGAGGAGGCAGCTGTAGGTATTTTCCATATTGGTCATGTTTACTTATGAACAACACAGAAGAGCTAGATGTTTCAGGAAAACATTTCTTGCCTTTTTTTTTCTTTCTGTTGTAAAAAGGGGATAGGGGAAGTCTTAATTTTTTATTTCTTTTTGCTTTAAATTATTTTATTTTCCTTTTAATTCTGAGTGACCTGTTCTAAGGTGGCACTGGTTTGAGCATGAGGTTGGACTAGATGACCTCTAGATGTTTCCAACCTTACTCTGTAATTTTCAACATTCAGGCTCTTATTTTGGATCCTTCCTGACTCCAGATTACCTGGGAGAAGAAAAAAACCATGACTATTTTAAGATAATTCTCTTTCCCCCCTAAGTTATTATTTTAATTCATTTGAAAATGGACCAGAGAGACTAAAAACCAGGTGCCTCCAATAAATAACTGTGTCATGGAATAGTTCTTTGCATTTGTTGGTTTCTGGGCTTTGCGTTTCTGGGTTTTGTAATAAATGCTTCGGCTATCACGTTTAGGCTGCTAAACAGAATTGCTGTTATGCAGAAATTTAGTCAGCTGAGGGCTAAACCGTTTGAGGGCTGTACTTCCTGCTGCAATCGAAAAGTGGCTTCTCACAACCGTTTATAGTATCCAAAGTTGGTCTCATGTCTGAGAAGCTGGCATCATTGCTGATTCTTCCAGTTTTATGCTTGGTGAGTCAGATGGCAAGAAGGGGTGGAATATTTACTGCTAAATTATGGGAAATAATATGAACTTGAAAAATTCATATCAGTTTTTAAGTAATCAATTATGGCTAAATTCATTCAAAATTAAACTGTTTGCCCAGCTGACATCCTTAATTCGTCACCCTTGCTAAGACTGAGGTCTTCAAAACCATTTACAATAGCTAAACAAACATATCTTCCATTAGATTTGATTATAAAGCCTGATAAAGTGCACTGAAGATCTGAATCTTTAGAGATGGCAGTGATGGATATAATTTAGACACAGGTGAGGTAACAGAATCAGTCTGATGCTTAGAGTGAACTTTAAGCCAGAGTTTCACAGTTAAATGTGGGTGGGTGGAGCAGCACTCATCTGCTTCAAAACTGCTGCTGAGGAACGGTGGTAGCACAGTGTATTTTATCTGCATTGGGAAGAGAGCACTTGAGTCTTCATTGGCTCGTGATGTGGCATTGCCCCCAAAACGTACTCCTCTTTTAAAAGAAAAACTGGAATGGAGAGGATATAACTACTTCATAAGACTGAAGCAGCTACTGTAAAGAGGAAAAACTTCACATGACAGTAATTTAATTAGACTGCAGTATTATTGTCCCGACTAGTGATGGAAAACAGGAAACTTCTTCAGTGAGGTTTGTATTATAGCTGCATAATTCCCCAATGCTGAAAGGAGCTAGCCTTTCTAAAGTTGGCCTGCATGTAAGGCCCTCTGCTTTCCTGTGCTCCTCAGAGATTTTGTACAGGAAACAAAACAGCAAGGGGTAGATGATTCAATAACATGTTTTTTTCTAAAACCCCAGAGGTCTCTGCTTAAGCATCCCAAGTCAGAAAAAGCTCCGAGTAGTTATATGCACATATGTTAAACAAACATCATCAGAGTTGTTGTTAACTTGCTACTTGTTTGAAGTGTGGGGAGGGGTTGATGCAATCTCCAGACTTCTCCAAGAAGGCCCATAGGCATGTGTTTTTATGTATTCTTTTCATTATTATTAGATAATGCCAACAGTAGTGTTCATGTATGGTCTGCATCAGTGTCCTGAAAGGTCATTTTGGCCCTCAGGGAGGGAAAGGCTTGTTTACCCTCTTTAGAAAAGTCATTTTAAAGTAGCCAGGCTGATGGCATGGCAGGCATAACAAATTTTGTCAATTCATAACTTGCCTTAGTTTGTGCAAATTAAAAGTATTTTTTTTCTTTTCTGTGTCCTTAAGCAAAGTTTCCCTGATTAAAATATATGTATTTTGAGTTTTTTTATTAATCTCACCCGTCCTTCTAAGCCAGTCTGAGATCTCTGCAATCCTTAGCACTGTTTGGAAAAAAAAAGATCTGGTTATTAAGAGAGCGTGGGTAAAAGATAGGACAGTGGAAAGCCTGAAGAAATAAAGGTCCAGATAGAGATGTACTGGCAGGTCTATGAAGAGCTTGTCACAGTGCCTGTTGGCTCTCTGCTTCTGTTTCATTTGCTCTGCTGGTTAATCATTTGCTTGAGTGCTCAGGTACCATGGTGATGGACACACTACCAGTGCCACAGACCCAGCATGCTGCATATTCATTAAAACACTATTTTTGAAAGGAAACCCAAAATAAAGATAACTTTTGAAAATCCTCAGCATAGCTAACATTGCTGTTGACTTTCCTCTCTAACAGTAATTAGCAGTATAGGCTTCTTCCTCCCATGTAGGTTTTTCATTCTGCTGTTGATATCCACAGCTTTTTCAGGAAAACATAAGTGGTTTGAAAGGCTACAAACTTCTTCCATATGTTGAGTATAGCACATTTGTGCATTGGCCTTTCTGTGCAGCTGTTGAGATGCTTGTTCCATTGTCATCAATATTAAAATCAGGGAAAGGGCCTTGAAATAAGAGCCAAATGCATCCTTGGTCTATAAAGCCCCACCAGTTTACTAGTGTGACCTTGGTGAAACTAGGGGTATAAAGTGCAACTTTGAAAATCCTGGCCAGCAACTAACTGCTGGAATGCCAGTTGGCAAGCTGTTCTTCCTTCTCCAAATACGAAGCCTTCTGCCTGAATAGCTCCTATGCAGCGTCTCTTCTGCAGTGTCACATTTTGAGGGCTGATCCTCACAGGGACCTCTCTTGCTATTGTTACTTTTTATTGTGCAGTGCTATTTATATCTCTGAATATTTATAGTGGCCACCACTGGAAAGTTAGCACTGAGCAATAGTTTCCCACAGAGGGCATTACTGTGCTAGCATGCCTCCAAGATAACTGCACAGAACTTAGAAACAAATGTTACCTCTTTATCATGAGTACCTTATGAGTTTGCTCCTGGTTTGATATCTTGAATTGCTTCACAATGCTGCGCTCTGAACGCTGGTGCCTGGAGCAGATTGAACTAGCGTACTGGCAGTCTGTGAACCTCCAGCACATAATGTGCCCAGGAGGCAAACTAAACCACAGAGGAAGGAATCAAATAGAGCTAGGTGTAAGGTATGTATCCACTGGAGCTGGATAATTGTTCTTCAGACTCCACTGATTATAAAAGCTTGCTTTAACTTTTGTTGCAACCCTCAGGAAAAGACATCCTTTCCCTCTTACATTTCCCTCACATGATAAAAAAGTACCAAATATTTTTTTCAGGCCTATCTTACCATCTGCTCAGACAGCAATTGGCTTACCAATTGGTGTGGGCCAATTACCATTAATGTATGGTAAAAGCGTGCAGAAGAGCTCAAAACTCAGACAGTGATGCAGGGATGCTGTTTATGTCTCCCTGGCATGAGGTAGGAAGGGCCTGTGATGCACTGCTTGCCAGAAGCTGGAGACACTTACAAGCAGTGTGAAGACAAAGCAACACCATTTGAATCTCCCATATTACTGATACAAAAAAACCCCCATAGTAAAGACACTAAATATGACAATCCTGTTAACATGTCTGAGCAAAGGGTGAGTGAGATTTGTGGGGACTTTGTGTGTCAGGACAGTGGTCTCCTCCCAAGCCTAGTTCCTGTAAGATCTGAGCTGATGTTGTTGCAGGGGTGGTGGGAGAGAATGCAGGACTTAGCCTTTAAGGATTTAATTTGGAAGGCATTGGAAGTGGGTTCTCCTCCTCTCTGTCCTTCTGCAGTATGGGACTTTCCACCTTGGCACCATCCAGTTCTTGAACTCTCTAGGATCCACAAAACCTTGTAAAATGTACAGGTACAGCAACTCTGCCCTGCTCTGCTCTGGTGTTTTCCTGTGGAGAAAGACCAGCCCTTGAGGCAAGTGGAAAATGAGCACTGTTTGCCTCTTGTGCCTCTCCTGACTCCAGGAGCCAGTGCAGGTAGAGTCACACCCCTCTCCCAGGTGGAAGTTGGGCCAGACTGCCCAGGGAGGCACCAAACAGGGTGCAGGCTAGTATTGTGGGGCATCAAGGTAATACTTCAACAATCCTGGTGACCGTAGTGCATTTGCAAAACTGGGCTGTGGCATCAGAATATAGACTACTACTATTGAGATGGCAAACATGTACAGTGCAGAATCTGTGAGTTGTCCTGTAAAACGCCTTTGTTGCTGTGATCCTGCCAGTCATGCAGGCAACCCTTCCTGCCAACCGTTTCCTCTGTTTCATTAATCTGCAGCAATTTCTTTGGTGTTCCTTTGAATTAAATCTGAGAGGTATTCATGACATTCACAGGTACGGCTCAGTTAACTCCCTCTTCCTTCCCTTCCCAAGGGTGTTCCATTTTTGAGAACCACCGTAGGAACACCTGAGAGTTGAGCATGGATAGAGGCATTTCCTGCCAGCAGATCTGTGCAATTGTGGGTTGTATTTTTTTCATGGACTGTTTTCTGGAGCTTGGCAAGCCTTTGGAATCTTTCCTGGATGTGTAGTTCTGGATTATTCACCAAATTTTATGAGCTGAAGTGAGAATAAACATGAGCTTAGGACTCCGAGCTCAAACTCAAACCCAGGCTTTCCCAATGTGAGCCCAGAACTGAGAGTTTTAATTTGGCCCTTTATGGATTATGATCCAGCAGCAGAATTAGGTTGTGAACCTGAACGCATCCAGGTTCTGTGATACTCATGTAAATGTACTTAGCTTAGTGCTTGCAGTATGTTTACAGGCCTGCTATTCATTTCTAACTAGTGGCGTTTTCCTTTTCGGGGCTACGGTGGGAGAAGCTGTGGGCTTTACCATTGGTATCGGTTTGGTACCTTATGATGGTAACAAAATCTGCAGATGTAGAAACATGATAATGCTCAGATATGAGGGGTCAGAAGTGAGTCCATTTTTAAACAATCTTAATGTCTGTTGGAATGGGCAGAGAAAGAGTTTATGTTGCACAACAGCAGCCATTGACTGTTTACTTTCAGAAAAGCAGATCTGTGATTTTTCTGTCCTCAAACACTTGGTAATTTTGGTTTAGAACAGTAGGCCCAAATCCAAACTGAGTTCAAGTTTTCCAAATGTCTAATTAATAACAGGTATTGGTATACCTGGAATTAAAAGTATGTAAGGAAAGGAAAGCAATTACCTGGTCTAGTGCTGAAAGGGTTAATGAGGAATTAAGCAGGAAACAGAAAAGGCTACTAGAGTTATGTTTAGTTTTTTCAGTTTTGTTGCCGTCTGCCAGTCCTTTACATGAGTGCTAAAAATGTCATTAAAAAATTAAAAATATATTTTAAAGACCAATTTAAGAAACTGAACATGTAATACTAACTTTGGAAAATTGCAGCTCTATTTTCTGACACAGTCTTACATTTGTGACTAAGGGAAAACTTGATTATTTCAGTGGATTTCTGGAGAAGTAGATGTGAATCTCAATTTATCCATTCTCATTTTAACAGATTGACTTGGAAACCTTCAGTTTCAAAGAAGGTAAAGGTGTCAGAGTGAGTTCATATGGAACAGATGGGTTTTCTGGAAAAAGCCTCCAATTTGATAAACTTCCAGAAAAAAATTACATGACTGGCAGGAGACAAAGTACCTTCGTTGTGAATGTTTGCTGGTCCCACTGAAGTTGATGCTGCTTTGGGAATTGACTTCAGCTGAGATTAGGGATGAAGATGCTGATCATTAAAGCTGTGTCAGCTTCTCAACAATGAACTGATGTTCTTTTTGACTTAAGTTCAATGCTCTTTGAATGAGAACCCTTGATTTACATTAAGTGTTTCTCAGCTGTTCTTGTGGGGGTATTAAGCTGATGTCTTGCTACTGTTTGTGGAGCTGCCACAGAAACAAGCAAAAAGAAAAAAAAAAAAAACAAAAACCAAACAACACCTCCCTCCAGAAAATATTGATTTAAGTTTGGTGGCTGGGGTTGAATGTGCTTGTCCTTCCCTCTTGCAGCTGCAGAACATACTGGCATTGTCGGTGGGTCTTCCGACAGCTCCCTTTTGGACCATTGCCAATCCTGCTTCATGGATCAGCCAACAACTGCCTCCTGAATTATGCTTGCACCTGTTTCCTCTTCTTCTGGAATAAACAGTTTTGTCTGAAAAGAGCATTGACAAAGGCTGAAGTTGCGCACCCAGCCTAGTCTACTGATATAAAGGAAATCACATTTTCTTGATGCTTGTAGAATGGAAGTGGCAGCTGTTACCATGGAAATAGTCAATTTACAAAAGAAGAAGTTTTGAGAAGGCTGAACATCACTACTAATCTAAGAGACTGCAGTGAAGACAAAAGGTTAAAGTTGAAGATGTGCTAATTAGGAGATAGCTGTGTTTCTGATAATGTGAGGATGGATACAAATGAATTCTACTTGATAAAAATACTGTTGTCCTGGCTAATCCCTTGAACCTATTAGTTTGAATACAGAACATGGATTAGATTCATCCCTAGTATAAATCCACTGATTTGTGTTCAAATAGGTGTAAACTTAATGGGTATAAATAGTCACTGTGTCCTGGAAAGGTGCTTTCAAATACTTCCTTAAAACGTATTTTAAGAGTTATTTTTTCACATTGCCTTTTTGGAGACATTTTCCTGGGTTTTGTTTCATATTTTGCAAATACTGATGTCCTCTCTGTCCTTTTCTCTCTGCTCAACACATTTTCTGAGGTGCAGAAATTACTGTGGTTCTTCAGATTTCTCCTTAGATGTGCTAAAAATGTTATCAGCAAATAGAGAAAAGGCTTTGTTATTTCCACTGCACTTCCTCTGTTGATTGACTCTGCCAAGACAAATGAATAATAGAGTAAAATCATCATCTGCAAACAGGAACGTTTGGGCTGCTCATACAAAGTGCCAAATCTTCACTCTCTTCAGGAGAGGTGCATCTCTCCACAAGTTCTGAAAATACAGCAACATACTATTTCTGTTAAATCTTTCAGTTTTAAAGCACTGAAAACCCATCTGACAAACTCCATCTGAGCAGTTAATAACAATTTTAAAAAAATTCCACAGTTTGCCCTGGATTATTTCCCAAAAGACATGTTCTTAATTAAAGGTCCTGTTGATTATATTTGTGTGGGCCCTAACTATTCAAATAATTGGGCCCTATATTCTTCTGTTTATTTATTTTCACTTACAAGTAGCCGGCATTATCGCAAAAGGCTTTATCTGTATAATTAGCTTTACATGGATTTTGTAATGAAGACTGTATGTGAAAAACGGAATGGTAAATGTTGTTGGATATGTCCCCCAAAATGACACCAGTAACATCAGAGCAGTAAAAATATCACTGCTGCACCATTCATGGAAGAGCTAAAGAACATTCTGTGACCAGTGAACGCAAGCAATGGGTCTTTATAAGCAATTGTAAAGGGCGTTATAGCACGTGATACTTCCAACTGTATCTCAAGCTCCAACTTGAAGGCTGTAATTTTGCCCTAACTCTTCTCTCTGGGAGATGATTTGAGAAACTCATAGGCTTATTGCAAGGTCCTTTCTTTACAGCCTAGATGAATGTGTGGCATGTATACTGCCTTCCCCCCCACCCCATGCTATTGTTGCTCTTTAATTTAAATAACACTTCTCCCACCTGGAGGTGTCTTCCTCAAGGCATTTCTAGGCAGCAGTTTTATCCTTAGCACTTTTATTGCTAGGCTAAACAACTTAGTTAGTATCTTTGGATAGAGAATCTCCATTCCTTCACTCATTTTATAAGCTATTGTCTGAACTTTTTCCCCATTTGAGTTCATCTTTCTTAAACGTGCATAGGATTTCAGGAGGAGGTACCACCCGCACTTTGGACATGATCACAGATGTCTCCCAGGTTCTGCTGAAAATCTCTGTCCTCATGTCCTACAGTTTCACTTGCCCTTTTCATCATGTTATCCATTTAGTCATCCTCTCATTGGCCACTATGGTTCTCCTTTGTCTCTACCTAGTCATCTCCCACGTTACATTTTAATTTTCTGCACATGACCTTGCTGTTTAGCCCATTTCTATGGCTCCCATCTTCAAGCTGCTCCATTTGTGTAGTTTCACCACTTTTCTGTATTGACAGTGCAAGACTGCCCAGGTACTCTTCTTTGGGGGTCACAATGATCAAGAGCTATGAAAGGACAGCAGAAGCCCCAGGATGGTTCGTGAAGACCCTCACTGCTAATCTCAATTGACTTGATGCATCCCTTCTTAATGGCACTTACCTGTTACTACTTCTCCTTTAGCTGTTTTTTAACCACCAAAAAAGTCTTCTCCTGAGTCCTCAGATTCCTTAATAATGTATAACATGGTGTCAAATGCATTCCTAAAGTCCTGGAAGATGACATTTATTACACTTCATCTGTTCAGAAAATCGCTTACCTCATCTAAGAAAATTATATGGATAGTTTGTATGGTGTCCTGTTGGTAAATTGCTGTTGCATTTTATCTTATTTTTCATTTATCTCTGTGTCTTTATATATTGTCACTCTCAAAATGTATTTTAAGGCCTTTCATACTAACGAGTTCAAAGAAATAGTTTGTAAATTCCCAACTGCATTCTCCTCTCGTTTTTCTTCACATATTTTTTTAAGTAAAGAAACCATATTTACTGTTTTTCAGTTTCACTTCCAACTTGATGGTGCTATTAAAAATATTTGTCACTGGACCAGCATTACACGTGTCAGAAATTTTTAGAAGTCAGAGAGAGTGATTAACCAGACTTCAAGCTTGATGTATGTAACTTTTTGAGTCGAGCTTTTGTGTTAGCTGTGGTAGTTTCTATTTGCATACTCACGTTCTCATTATTCACCCTATCTTTCTCTCTAAATTCAACTTAAAACTTCTTATTGAAAACTGTGGCAAAATTCAGGGCTTTTCCTTGTGTTGTCTTTAGTCTCTGCTCCATCCTTCTTCCACAGTGGCACAGCACTTTTCCTTTTTTTTTTTTTTTTTTATTTATGCTGCCAAGGAGCCTTTTACTATTTGTTTTCATATTCTTTGCAAGATACAGCTCAGTTGGGTTCTTGGCAGTTCAGACTTTATCTTTGTACTTCCTGACTTCTCAGATGTTTTTAGTTTGTGGACAGTACCTTTGGCATTCTGTGTGGACTCTGCTTATTTCCAGTAACCTTCTTTTTGACATGGTTATTCGTTCAGGTTAGACCTGGGATCTCTTCTTACAAAGTCCCGCTAGTTGCTGGCTGCAGCTTTGTAAAAGCTGCTTGTTCAGTTTACTGTCCTTCTTCTGTTCTACAGAACAGGCATAACTTGAGAGGGCTTAAATGCTATTTTTATTGTCATTTTACAATGCTTTACTATGCTAGTGCAATTCTTAAGTTCCTGTGCCTACCTTGCTTCTCTTACATAAATAATCCTACTCATGTCATAATCAAAGCTATGAAGATTATTTGAGTGAGAAAAGGCTTGCAGATCAGGGTTGGCATTCCTTAAAGTACTTGCACCAGGTGCAGCATTTTCTCACAGTGATGGCTTTTTTAGCTGGACTGTGAAAGCTGTTTAACAGATAGCGTGCCGTATCAAAAGAAGAGCAGAATATTTTGGAAGATGAAATTGCTTGGAAACCAAAGGATGCAGGGATTTGTCCAGGTGCCCAGTATTTCTCTAATAGCCTTTTTGCCACTTCACTCAGGTTTTATTTCTGTCTTTTTAAGTATCATCAGATTTTCTTTTGGCACCCTGGTGATTTGCAAATGTACGAGTACTGTTCTGAGTGCTCAGGAAAACGGTCTTTCACAGAACTAAATTGTTGCATGGAGAAAGTTCCTTGGTAACTACTTATTACTGGCATTTTTGTCAGGTCTCAAAATATATCATGGCTGTGTTACATTAACAATGGAAAAGCATATTCAGCATCAGACTCTGCCCCAAAGAGCTTGCAACTGAAATATGTAAAATACATTCTGGGCCAAAGGAAGCAAACGTTTTTTTACGGTCACTGTGAAATGTGGGAAATAAGCCAGAGTCACTCATCTAGGGCATGACCAGCTGAACCCAGTCTCCTTGACTTGTCCCTCTCTCTCCCAGTTGCAGGAAGATTTTTCCTATTTTCATCCACTACAATCATTAATAGGAGCAGGAAATTTCAGTAGGATACTGGGAATGGAAAGAGACAAAATTTCATTTATTTTCCTGCTGTTTCACTTACTTTAATAATTGTCACTATATGACAAAGTAGTTGGTAGAAGGAGAAAGCATGCTATGTTCTCTTCTGGCGCCATTGCATTTTTTAGCCAGTCCAGTAGGGGAATACATATTAGCTATTAATCTGTTACAGGCAGAAGGCAGAGTGTGGGTCAAAACACGATTTGGCTGTTAATTTACAAATTTTGAGCAATAAGCATGAAATGACTGAACAAAGAATTAGATGACAATGCAGAAAATATTTTTTGGTATATAAAATCTTCCTTCTAGATTGAGCCTATTCATAAGTAATATTACACACAATTCTGAGAAGATACTAGGAAGTCTCCGTGCATTTAGATTTTCAGATTAGCTGGTGAGCTGCACAACTGTGATCTGAATTATGACTCTCCTGTGGCTTCTACTTATAAATCCTGTTTCCACGACAAATAAATTACAAAATACATTTAAAAACATGAGTTAGTGAATAAGGATTTTTTTTTAAATCTAATGGACACAGCTAATTTGAATAGTGTTATGTTTTGCTGTGGGAATGAAAAAAAAATGCTCCAAATTTCTTCTGTGTATGAATACATCCATTTACTTCAGCAGCATCTCAGTGAATCGAAGTATGACCAATAAAACCTAGCTGGAATGTCACTCATCTTTGTGTCAGAAGGATTCAGGAGAGATTAATGAGGAATCTGTGTGTGATTCAGTACTTACTGATGTGTTAACTTCACAGCAATGCAGGATCCTGGGTCATAGGAAAGAAAAGGAAACAGAATTTTGTTTTGAAGGGTGTCATCTCATATACATACAAAGCTGTTACGTCCCTCTCTGGCAGCGAAACTACATATTCTATTTACCAAAAGAACAGCAACAAATCTCATAGAAGTGCTCACATAATGTTATATTAAGGAATTTCAAAGAAATTCTGATCAAGATGTTACTCAGGCTATGAATGCCTACAGAATTGTCAGGTACCAGCAGAGTGCTGCGAAGAGCACTGCAAGAGGGCTTCTGCTGGCACCAGTGTCACCCAACAACTCTTGTGCTCAGTAATTAATCTCAACAAAAAAACAAATCCAAATAATTTTACCACGGGAAATGTTTTTTCCCCAGTCTCTTCTAAAATAGCCAACACAAATCTTTGTTTTGTGCTCTTGTTCTGGTTTTTTTTTTCAGGGAAGAGGGAGGTATTCAAACATTTAGAAACTTTTTCATCAAGAATGTGGAGGGAATAGGTTAAACAGGGATGATAAATCATGGTAATGGAAAGCTGCCCCTTCCAGTATATGTGCTGGCTTTCTGAGCAATATTTTCAGAGAACGGGATCTTAGCCTTAGGATTTGTACTCCTGCATGAACTTTTCAGGAAACAATTCTACTATGTACATCAAGGACACTCCCTCTGTTAACAGCCTGTTAGAGCGATGGGTGTTGATTTAAAATCCAGAGAGATAAAAATAACCTGTTTAATTTTCAGACATATGAAATGTACAGATCACTAGTTGAAAAAATGTATAATTTCTTTTAATGTTTATTTGTTAAAAATTATGCATATTTTTGCGTTCACTTATACGTCTGTGTTGATTTTTCTTAGCTTTGGAGAAAGAGCTACAATACAAATAATGTGGCATAGGTATTTACTCAGCAGTCTGTCCAAACAAACTGGCCTGATTAAGGTGAAAATTTTTCATTGCAGCAGTTTTCTGTCAGTGCATTAGGAGATTTGTAGTGAAAGGCATGTTGTTTTTGCAGGTTTATGTTAATAAAAAACAAAACCACCTCAAAACCCAAATATTCAACCACAAAATCATATTCTTTTTAATTCCAAAAAGGCTCCATAATACCTTTCGAGTATTACAAGTTAGATGCTTATTGCTCCTGTTCTACTTAGGGGCCTGTTTTCCTGTCTGGACCTAATCTTCCATGACATGCCACTATCTCTGCTTTATGACTATGGACATAGCCTATTCTCTGATGAATCAAGGGAAATACAGTCTAATAATGTACCTACATGAGGGAATGAGAATATGAGTCACTCATACTTTAATATCTGTGAGGCCCAAAAGCTTGTATTTAAAGCTTCCCAGGAAAATGGAATTCTTCTCCACAAAGGAAAAAAACACAAATATTTTTAATTACCTCTAGACACCTAGTTCTCATTAACTGTTGAATACGTATGGTGACTTCAGTGAAATTAGTTCACAGGAAATGAGTTTAGGATTTGAGCTGTGCAAAAACCTAGCGATGCACATGAAAGGCTCAGTCTGAATTTATACACAAATGTCTTCATCTGATAGGAGGAAGAGTGGGGTGATGGTGAGTTAAGAGCATGTTGTGCTATTGGTATTCTTCAGCCATACTCTCTTTGTACAGAGAACTTTTTTGTTGATGGCCCTATTAATTCTTTCTCTCAGTTCGTAGCATATGAGACAAAAAGCATTTTTTACACAAACATTGTGCATGTGGCATGGCCCACACAACTGAAATCCATCTGTGAACTACAGTGTCAGCTTGACATCAATTACTGTCTGTGGCTCTAGGATAGGTATCTTTAAGCGTCGAACAACAAGCAGAAGTAGTATTTCAGAGCCTTGAAACCAGCTGCTGGTCTGAAAACTCTCCAATTTGGATCGAATATTCTCAGCTTGGATTGCTTAATCAATGCTGTGTTTTCACTTCATCGGCAAAAACTAATATAAAAATAAAGCTTCTCTATTAACAAATTGTTTGTCATTTCCAAGCTGGCTGCAGAGGTCTATGCAGTCATTTCTACTGAGTCGCTAAATCTTTATGCCTTCTCCTCTTTGGAGGGTCATTAAGCTTAGAAGCATTAGCCTCTACAGGGCTGATCAGGATGGCTTGTTTTAAAACATGTCAAAACTGTTGGACAGCAACTTATTAAAAACTTCCACATTCTGACTGACTGGGCATAAATTAGTGCTGGTTCTGTTGTTATTATTTTTAACATAAGTTGCAAAGATACTTATACATCAAAATAGAGCCTTTAGGCTGGGGTTGGCACAGGTATTTAGTGCATCTGAGCTCTGCCAATTTTTCTTTTTATTAACCCAAAATCTTTTATATGGTCTGCCTATTAATTAGAAATCTGAGTAACTGTTACTCAGTGCTGCTACAAGACTGTTGAGACACTGATTTTCAGAAAGGCTGTTTGCCCACATCTTCATTGGCTTTAGCTCAAGTCGACAGTGTCACTGCTTCTGAAGCGTGGATTTGTACAGTGCACACCACAGCTCTGCACTTAACCTATAGCTCTGCAAGAGACTGTTAACTACAAGCCAGCTCTGCAGATTAACTTCAGACCAAACAGGTTTGCCAGTGGTTCATGTCCACACACACAGCAAATGATGAGTGTGCGTATACCTACGCCCACCATGACTTCCATCAGGTGACCTTCAGTGTATCCCATTTGTACCCTTGTGTTTCATCTGCTCTAAGATAGTGAGTGACCTGTGACTTGGAGGGGGTATGAAGATGCATGTTTCAGCTGACATGGCCTCTGTCAAAGGGGCAGGTGGGGGCAGCCTCTTGAAAACATCTGTGCCAGAATTCACTTGAGCTTGTTCCTTTGGTGAGTACAAGGAGGGCAGGAGATGGAGGAGAGGGGAGCAACCATCCTCCTTTCCCCCCTTGTATTTCAGGGGCATTAGTCCCTATCAGGGAGAAAGAAGGGAACAGTCCCTGCCCACAGGGAGAGCTTTTCGCGCGCTGCCTTTGTATGCCTTTGTATGTGGGGGTGTGAGCTATGTCTTTCCTCTCGTCACCTCCATTATACCACAGAGACAGACTCTCCTCCTCTCCTATAACTAGGTTTTCAGAGCTCAGCAGCAAAGATGCAGGCCCATGTTCTGCCAGAATATGACTTGACATTTTGTTAGTGCCAGAGAGAATTGGACTCTATAGTATCCAAAGGCAGATTTTAGGTCTTTTTTTGAAGACTACACTCCAATTTAAATCTTTGTGTCATCTGACCAATTCATAAGGAAGAATTACATCTCTATTTCCTGTCTTGTACGCTATAAATACAATTTGAGTATATTATATTTGTTACACTTTGAACTTTTAAGTATTTCCTGCAATTTCCAGGAAAACTTCCTTTAAAAAAGCAATAAGCTACTGACCAATATGTAGAAATGATTTAGCAATTTATTTTTAGTAATGGAGAAAGTCCAAAGAAAAAAAATCATGGTCTACTAGGACAATTTATAAAGAAGAAAAAATAAGAGGAAAATCATCAGATAAATGACATAATATAATTCACGATGGTCTAATTTGTGACTTTCAGATTTTGAGCATTTCTTAATTTGATTTGCAGGTGATGATCTTCTGCCAGAATAAATAAATCTTGAAAAGTGCCGAGACTGCTCAGCCATTTGCTGTGGTATCATTCCCACATGAGGAACCTGTACCATCATCTTTCTTCAAGTATCTTGTCTCCTGTGGTAAGTTTTTCAGACGTACAATCTTCTTCTGTGTCAGGAGTTTTAAGAATAAGGAGTAAGGTGAGTTCTGAAAAGTTCAGCTCTGGTCCTGGACTTTGTTGGCAGAACTGGAAGCTATAGTCAGCAAACCTAGTTGTACTCATGTTGAACACCTGTAAGGTTTGGTAAAGCTGTGGAGTATAGTAAATACCAGAGAACTAAATTACAGGTATCACTAACCGTGGTTTGTATTTCCCTCGTCCCCATGAACTGGACCACATTTGCACAGTGTGTAAAATTTCTCTATTTGTCTTGTTATCTGAAATGAATTTTTTAAATACTGGCATCTTTATTTGCAACTTATGACTTTCAAAGTGATGTCAGTCCCTCTAAATAATTAAAAAAAAGAGCCTCTCATCCAATACTAAAAACAAACAAACAAAAATCCATTAATAATTCTGACAACTAACTTTTGCAATGGAGACCTAATTAGTACTTATTGAGCTTGGTCCAAAGATCATTGAAGTAATTTGGAGTCTTTCCATTAAAGTTAATTGACTTTAGAGCAAAGTTCTTTCTCAGATACACTGGTTTAGCAACATAGGGTAGCAAACAGTCACCCTGTCACCCTCCAGCAACATCACCCACAGACGGGGTGTGTTAGCTGTTCTATTTGACATTGTTTCTGGTAAAGATGTTGCCTAACTTGATGATGCCCCTGTGGGCATGTAGAGGACATGGAAAAAACTTTGTGCCCTGAGTACCTGTTTATTTGGCAGTCACCAAAGCCTGCAGGTTTCACTTGTTCCAGCTTCACTGTGGAGCTTTCATCAGAAGTGTCAACATTAACAAGATTTTAAAGTGCAGGCGAATATAGAACATCATTTGATCCTGGCAAAGAACTGTTTGCCTCAGCACTTGTGGGATAATGTAGAGTAAGCAGCAAATCATTGATGAATCTGTAATGCAACACCAGTCCCAGGAGTGCTCAGGCAAAATTGCTGCAAAGAAGAAGGAAAGACACCAAAAGTGATTAAATGCAGCGATAGATTCAGACTTCGGGAGACCTCTAGGGAGACTCCTCTTAAAAAAAAAAAAAGAAAAACATAAAGGAAAAAATAAAAAGGGGTACAGAATTATGTGCTTAGCCCTTTCATTCTGGCTTAGTAAAAACCATAAGGAACCCATGGATGCAGAATGTTTACTGAACCTTAACTGGCCTGGAATCATCCTTGCAGTTACTGTAGTTTTATGCTTGTGGTAGTGTTGACTTCTGGCCATTATCTACGGGTTTTCAGTGAAACTTTTGCATGTTCTGTCATGCCATTAATTCTCATCACTGTTAAATACCTTATTTGCTTTTGCTGTCCATAGAGATAATTAATAAACATAGGATAAAATTTGTATAATGTTAATAGAGCAAGGTATTTAATCTTTCTTTTACATTTTTAAAATGTGGCAAATTCACTAACGACATCCAGCAATAGTTAAATGGTGATTAGAGAACTTCAGTGGAATTGCATTGTCAAAATGGTACAACACATCTGTCAACACAGACAGTTAGTTCTTAGACTAGCATTTCAGTGGATGCTTACTTGCTCCCCATCTCTGATTATTTTGTATCTGGCTGCCATAGTTCAAATATAGATCCAGTGGGGTCAATGCAGGTTCTTCCATAGTGATGGCTGGGACTTGTACTTAAGACCTTGGCACTTGAGAGATCCCTGCTCAGTTTTCATCTCTGTTATGCATTTGCTCTGGGAACACAGGTGAGTCACTCTTGGGCCAGTCATAATAGTGTTGACAGAGTTTCTTTCTTGTGCTCCGGCTGCTTGGATAGTCTGTGTCAGGACTTTCTTTCCTACTATATTTCTGTACCTAGGAAGTAGGGTTCCAATTCCATTTGGTGCCCCAGGTTACTTAACATAACTAATTTAATTTAGTCAGTTTCAAATAATGGCATCAACATAAAAAACCCCTCCCTAGCACATTAATTATCCTCAGAGTATTTCACTCCCTTTGCAAATTTATTTTGGAGACTAAGCAAGGTTATACTGCAGTATTAAATACAGTCATCTGTTTGGATGAAAGCAGTTGCAGAGCTCCGGCTAATACTCATGTGAAGTTTAGATTAAAGCATACATTCCACCTACTGAAACCAAAAATACCGAGTTCATGTACCAAAAATAAACATTTATTTAAAGAAAACAAAAAAGCTTTTAAGTGATCATTCTGAAAATTTCAATGGCATTTTGCAGTCATTTGCACTGCATGATTTATGCCTGAAATATTGTTTCCTACTTTCTCTTAAATATACTTCTCTGTTATTTAAAAACTAAGATGCCTTTTACTTTGCACTGGCTGTTGATTTAGGCAGTAGAAGGGATGGTTGTTAGTCTTTTATCATTTGCAGCAGTGGGGATGTCACTTCAGAATATATTGGCCTAAGATGATGTAAGGATCTTTAGCTTCATGTTTATATCCAGGCCAGTGGACATCCAAAAGAATTTTAGTCTCCAAGGTACCATCAGCGTAGTGGTGGGCAGCGTAGATGGGCAAAGAAGCCAATATGTGGGCAGTGAAGTCCTTCCTGTTCCATGACAAAAGGGCCCCATGAGGCTTCTCAAATCTGTAATAAAGCACATGCTCAAGGGATTAGGCAGGAGGGAAGAAGAGAATCTACTATTTTTTTTTTCTGATCTCACAAAAAAAAAAGAAACGTTCTCTCTCAGGCATAACGAAGATGGAAGGCAGTGTCTTCCTGATGGAGAAATATATATTTAACACCATGATTTGTTGGGAGTGTTTGTACTTGTTTCCTGAGAAATACGTGAAGCCTCTTGATAATGCTAGATGATAGCAATCTGCCCTGTGGGCAGATGTGCACATAGTAGATGATTCCTGAGGCATAGTTGCCCGCATCTGGTGAATTCTCCTTTTGCTTATGTTACTATATGGTTTAGTTTTATTATATTAACTGTTGAGAACAGTATCTCCTTAATGTCAGACATCAATGCCTTATTTATAAGTATGCAGATTTTAATAATGCAGTAACAGTAATGATTTTTTCTAAGTGTATGGTAAAAATAGTGTGTCACTGTTTTCCTGTGGTTGAAGATACTTTAAAATTGGTGGACTGGTCATAGTTATTTTGAAATAATCTATTTTTGCTGTTGTTCCAGATGATGTAAAATCTGATGATGGAAAAGGTCTCAGAATCTGGCTAGACAATGCTTTTGCTTGTTTGAGAGACCATGCACTATGTATAAGAGTTTTGCTGTGTTCTCTCAGCTGAGATTGAGATGAGGTCATTTTCCTTGAAGTTTCGTTGTTAAGGTTCTGGACCAATACAGGACTTATGTTTGCATGTATTCAAGTACACAAGTAGTCCTTCTGGAATCAGTGAATAAAGTTCTGACTTCATTGATGTCAATGCCAAAACTCCCACTCACTTCAGTGAGGCCAGAACTAATCACGTTTTTCAATGGAATAGTTTTGGGGAAGGGGAAGGAAGGGTTGTTTTGGTTTTTACCAGTGAATGAAGGGTAGTCAGTATTTTAAGATTTTATAACAGATGTGGTGCATATATCCATGAAGAACTGTCAGAAATAATTTCAGTTTTGTAAAAATCTTCTGGTTTAATAATGCCAGTTCCTGATTTTGTTCTGACTTTTACATTATATATTAATGTTAACCATATTACTATGACGACATGAAATGTAATCTAAAGTGGTTTAGATAGCATTTAGATACAATTGATGTAAAGGTTATTACTACATCAAGCTAAAACAAATTAATCATATAAAAATAAATTGTTTTGTCATTACCAAAATGCTTTTGTTTTAGATTCCTGAATATCTTTTTTTCAAGACATTTGTTTAATGGGAAAATCTGAGCTAGTGACATTCATTCTGGTTTGGAGAAGAATCAAATTCTGAAGGGTCAGGATTTCCTGCAGAATAGAAATTCCAATTTTGACCATCTCTCAGTGCAGCGAGTACTTAATTCACTGTGACTGTTTACCAACTCAATGAAAAGCTGGGTACTAAAGTGCTGTACAAATTTGGAGCTTAGCAGGCTAATGTTATTCCTGATCAAAATGACATGAACATATGGTCATACCGCTGGTCAAATACATTGTCTGTGGTGTCTTGATTTTTCAGAAGATGGTGACTATTCTTATAGTTGCTCTTACTCAGACATTCCTCCCCATTTCTGGTTGATGAGATTTTTTAAATAGAACCCAAGCTTTCATAGAAAGTAGCATATTTGTTTTACCTTCCTTCTGCACTCAGAAAACAACTTTATGACCTACAGTTAGAAATGCCATAGTCACAAGTCGTAGTTTTACTATTAAAAGCTTTTGCAATAGACTGACGTGCAGTATAACCTCTTTTATTGACCCTTTTATTTGCTTCTACTTATTTCTTAATTTCTTGGTAGTCTTAATTTCTTGGCAGAGCACAATATACTAACAACGACTCTTTATCCACTTGGTAACTTCATCTACAGAATAACAGTGTTGCTTTTATTTTACTGTAATGGTGATTGGCTGGGATTGACTCTGTCTTTACACTATCATACAAATGTAGTGTCCCTTAGTTTAAGCGGAATGCATCCCAATTTATACATGTGGCTGCGAAAAAGGACTTTTGGACATTTCATCACATATTGAAAGTGCTGAACTCTTGGGTAAATACAATGCCTGGCTGGTGGTAATATCCTCGAAAGGTTTCTGTTTGTTTCCTAAAATATCTGCATTATCAGAAGTTTTGTTCATGGAAAGTCATGGGAGTCCTTTGTTCAAACAGGGCTGACTATGGTGTAATAAGTATCCTCAGATGTTTGATGGGAACCTTTCACATACAGACAGAGTGACAAGTAGCCGCATAAATCTTCCTCCACTGTTGTAACGGACCTTGAAAATCTGCTAAGCCAGGGGGACAAGGGAGGTCAAGGAGAGGCAGGATGTAAAAAAATAATATTAACACATCATAAGCGGAAGCAAACATAGTGAGAGTTTTGCATTTAAATGAAATTTTATATACTCACAGGAAGCATAGTCCAGTGGTTAAAGTATAGAATTGGGAGCTGAGTAATGCCGCTTCTATTCTTGAACATGCTGCTGCAGGTTTTGTTCCAAATAGAGAAGAGCAGAGGTCAAAAATATACCTGTATAAAAGAGCTTTCAGTTTTTAATAATAGCATGAGATAAGGCCATATCCCAGAGTATTAAAGAGAATCAGAACTTTGATTGTAGATAAGATTTTTATGAAAACCAGCTCAGAATTTCAAAAAAATGGAAAAATGAGAGTTAAATGAGAATGGGTATGAGAGGAAAGTCATATTCAGTCTGAAATCATGTGAAGAGAGGTATGTAAGTATAGTCTGGGGTCAGCAAACGTAGAAAGCACCAAGGGTAGCAATGGCACAATAATTAGTTAAGGGGTCATAAAATGCGTCCATCTCATACACCCATGAAATTTCAATAGCTGCCTAGCATAGGATATTAAAAGCCTCCTTTTGTATGAGTGTAAAATTACTTATATAGAGAGATTTGTGCAAAATTCATGGTAGAGTTCATGGTCTCCACAGGGTTTGTGCCTGCAGTTGAATGGGAATGGATTCAGACAAGCTCGTGCCCAGCTATGCTCATCTGCCCAGGTGGTGTACACATGTGAAACTGCCATATGAAAAAAACAGAACTTCAACTGAGACAGCTTGGAAAGTTTGACCCCAGATACGCAGAGCTTTGTCCTCCTTTTCTATCTCCTAGCACGCCTTCATGCCATCACCAGCTTCTCCATGTATCTGTAGTGTCCAGGATCTTATTGAACAGTTAACTATTAATTTACAAAGCCCAAATCAATGTATGCTAGATTTCTTTTCTGTTTACAGCCTGTTGCTCTGTGTTCTAGATTTGGAAGCTGATGGTGCTTGGACATGCTGAAAGTGTGAATGTATATATTTCCAAGATCAGAAAATATATAGGTCTTTGCAATCACTTATGTGCAGAACCACTTGTCTCTGAATATCAGGTATAGTCTAAGTGTCTAATGTTAAGATGTTCCTGATGTGCCTTAAGTCTTGCTCCTCCTCATGCCCAGAATGTCTCCAGCCTTGACATTGCTGAGCAGTTCAGCATCTGTATTGCACCTCAGACCTGTCAGGATTTCAAACTTAGAAATGGATGGCTAACCTGCAGGATCCAATGTTATAGATATTCTTTGAGCATGGCCTTGACACCCTCAGTCTGGTCTAGTGGCATTTATCCAGTAATTGGGAGATCCCACTTCAAATCCCACCTTTGCCTGAGTAGATATGAATTTGCATTTTCTGCCTCACAGCTTAAACACCAGGCTATAGAGTAAGCTTTGAGAAAAGGTGATGGGACATGGAGCCAAGATTGTCCTTCCCTCAGTTGAAGCTCTTCCAGTTTCTAGGAAGTCATTAAATGTTCATTGGATTGGGGGCGGGGGAGGAGCATGAATGAACTGTACCAAGGGACAGAGGAGAAGTGGCCAAACACCTTCAGACATTTGAGGATTTGAAGCTGGGATTTGAGATCCCAAGTGAAAACTCCAATGAGGTTGGAGAGGATCTTGTCTGTATTTTGTGAGAAAGGGATGGCTTAAGTGTCCATCTTCAGGAGAGGGTTCATAACTATGAATTGCAGGAGAAGAGAAGTGCCAGCTGCAGCTCAGGATAGCAGCTATGATGGGGAGGAGGGGGAAAAGAAAGGGGCACCTCCATCTCCAGCAGTGCCACTTGGCCAGCCTCAGCAGGTTGGCCTTCCGTGTATCCCATGCTGAGGCACATAACTGTCCCCGTGCTCTGTCTAATAGCGTATCAGTATCTAAGTCAGGATATGGATTATAAAGCATCAAAGCATGAAGGGATATTTGTCTTTCTGAGGATATAGTCCATCATACTTTATACATCAATAATCCCAGTGATATCTAAACCTCTTTGTAAAGCTCTTTAAAATCTCCAAATGAAAAATGAAATGGCAGTAGTTTTCCTATTCAGAATGGATTAAAAAATATAAGAGATGCAAGGTTTTAGAGGAGAGATTAGCTATTATTACATCATCTGCTATACTTGGAAGAAGCAAGCCAGCTTTCAGGCATGAGTGTTTTCATTGTAATCTTGATCACCGCTCATTACCACCAGGTGTTGCAAAGTCAACCTCCTAGTTTGTCTCTATCTTTGTATCTCTTTCAAATTTTATTGCAGGAAGTTATTTTTTCCTTTCTGTTGTTGGTTTCGTGATTATTCTAGTTAGTCATCTTGCCTGAAGTGTAATTTTCAGAAGCTGGACTGTATTACCTTTTACAGCTCCAGGGACTTCTTTGCAGCAGCAGAATACCCATCTGCTGTGTTCCATCTGGTTTCCACTTCTGCCTCTGCCACCTGAATTCAGAGAGACAGAGAAGTGAGCCCAGCATTTTGCATTTTAGCATGCACACATGCAGGGAGTATATTTAATGATTAAATATTGAATAGTTAATAACTTTTTTTAAAATGGAACTCTAAAAAGAACAGCTGGTGCTTAATTTATTGAAATGAAGTTACTTACCTCAATGCACTTGGGTTCATGGTTAAAAAAAGTTAGTTCCTTGAGAATTAGAAAGAAGAAAGAAGCTGGGGATAGAGGGGACATATAATGACATTATTTTTTTCTGTATTTCCAAAATGACTGTCACCTTTCTGTGGAAAGTCGATCTGCAGTGTCAATCTTTGTGTCCATTCACCTGCCTTTCTTTGACTTCAGAGATTCTAGTCCAGCGTCCACTAGTTTCTGTAAATGCTCTGCGGAGATGACTGAACTTGTTTTCTATTTTCTCTTTAAAATCTTCATTAAGCTTTCAGAATTTATACATGGATATGCATTCATGAGAAATCAGAAGATGGGTGAAAAAATGAACTAATTTTTCAGTGAAGTTTGGCTCTAGCATTTGCCCCCAGTAAACTGAACACTCTGTTGTGCTCTATTTAAAGATGTCCCTGGAACCCAGTTCAGTTTTCCATCTGTCCAAATTCAAGGGGTTCTGAGAGAAGCTTTTGTCTCCAGCTGAGTCCTCAGGCTGGGGTTCAGCTACTGAAGCACTAACGTATCTCTGTATTTTTTCCTTGTAAACAGTTTTCCTAAAATTTTGGTTGATTTTTTTTTTTATTTTCAGCTTCGAAAGACAAGTAAGTCTTCTCCCAGTCCCCAAGGGTTCATGAATATACTGGTTATATCCATATGAGGCTAAACTGTGACAAGCTAACACCTGTACCTTATGCTATGAGGAGTTCAGGGAATTATTATGGAGCAAAGCATTATTCACACATATGAATAAGGGTACTGACACCCTGGCCTTTTGTTTTCCCCTTTTCTTCCTGGTCCTTCTAATAAACATATAAAATATAAGGAGGACTTCAGGAAACTTTACTTTATGGGAGGAGTCAAAATTAAGAATTGTGATGATACAACCTGAAAATTGCCAGTGAGAATAACAGGGCATAAAAAGTCAATTACTTGCAAGGCGTTGGGAGCTTGGGAAGAAAGTATCATAATGATATCACATAATGGCTACATTATAAAACTATAGATGCTTTGCAGAGCAGCATTAATGAGCTCCTCTAAAACTTTGGGGAAGGTTAAACCAGTCTAAACTCGCTAGCTGCCTTGGTCTAATTTAGGCATACATTAATGTCTCTACAGTCACTTGATGCTGAGTAGTGGAAGGAAACCTGCTATAATCCACTAAATATGCAGTCCTGTTAACAAAACTATCAGAATTAATAAAACACTTTAAATATGTCACAAAAATTAGTTAAAATTGCAAAATAAATTATAATACATTAAAACAAAATAATAGCAAATGCAAAATAATGGCAAATGCAAATAAGTAAATAATAAAGTGAAATATTACATTTAAGAGTAAAAGGTACTGAAGCAACATTTTATATTGTTTCGCTTTTTAGAAATTACTAAAATGATGATTTAGGATTTGATGCAAAATTTATTGACAAAGAATTGTTTCTGGAGCAAGGCACCACTGTTTGTTCTAACATCAGTAAATTCATTACAAAGAAGCATGAGTGTACAAAATTTCTTGGTATTACTGGGTGCTCTGAGCTCAGATAGTGTTATTAGTGGAGTCCTCTTTACCCATTCTTCCATCTCCACCCCTTTCAGCATTGTAGATATGCTTCTGCATGTCACCAGGGCACATTAAAATGTAGCACATTTCTTAAAAGCTATTCTGTTCCTTCTCTTTTATGCAGGTGCATGAAAAATGCTTTTGTTGGCTCAGGCATTGATAAAGTAATAGCAATTTTTGCAAGCTTGACTATTCAATTTCATTATTTATTTGGAGAAATTTTATGGAATAGGGCAGGGGGTGTGAAATTGAGGGAAATTTATTGCAATTTAGAGTTGAAAGAATGTGGTAATTAGCATGAAATAAGAACTTTCCTGGATTTAGTTACTGGTAAGGTTTTGGGTTTTTTTATGAAAATGTTCTTTCCTTCCCCTTAGCAGATGTTTTCACTGTATGACCCATACCTATCTGAGAGTGTGAGCACCAGTCCTAAGGTATCTGTAGAACTTTGCTAAGAAAATCAAGTTTATTGAGTAAATTTTAAGGAGCTGCAAGCAAAAAAGGTTGAAAACTAGTGCTATATGATAGTACCAGTACAGAGGTAGGTATTTTCTTTCTAATATCATTATTAAGCTCCTAAGGTCTTATCCTAAAAACCTTGAAGTCAACAGGAAAACTGTTACTGACTCCCAGGTACTTAGGATCAGCATCTCAGTTTATTGGAGTTTTGTTCATCTTTAATGTCTAAAATGCAGGTAAGAAGATGCTGGAATGGCAGTGATTGCAATTTCCTAACTTGGTCATTCAGCAGACAAGTGTAGGATGCTAGAGTTTGGCACTACTTGTGTTTTATTGATGCTTTTCCATTGACTGGCTGTATGGCTTTTGCACGCTGACTTGCCCCTTCAGCTCACAGTTAATTTATTGTGAAGAGTCAGAAAACATGAAAAATCCATGTTTTTTTCCTTTCAGAATCCAGCAGCTATGAAATTTAAAGTAAAGTATCTTCTGGGATTCTTGGACAGGGAAGGAGACAGAATGCTTGAAGGCAGCAAAGCAGAGGTTTCTATGGCTGCAGACAGATCCACAGTGGCTGGTAGCCAAAAAGAGGAAAAAAAATTGCATGTGAAGATACCTGCACAAAAAGATTTTTCCTCATAATAATAATATATTCTTCCAGGTACAATGGAGTATAGAATAACGCCACTGAAGATGATACTGTTACTGCAAGAACAGAGCTGAGTCTGGCCCATGAGAAGCAGAGATCTTTCCCCTTTTCCCTTGTGGAAACTGCCATTCACAGGAAGACACAGGGAGGAAAGAAGAATGATGTTAAGGAAAAAGGAAGTTACAGGAGTGGGAGGCTACCATGGTGATGACCAACCTTCCACTGCTTTAAGTCCTGATGTATATTATGTTGTACGTTCTGGGTTTAATTATGGTGCTGGAATGTAGTGCTAATAAGGCTGCACAGTTTTGTCTTCTCCCTCTCTCCGAGGCAGAGCTAATTAAAATAGGCATTAATTAATATGTGCTTTGAGGTCCCTGAACTTTAGGTGATTAAAATATTATAAATAATATATTATAACTTATAGCACATGGATCACTATGAAATGTCACTGACTGTAAAATGTGACTAATCTTTAATGCCCTGCATGGTAGGGAACAGAGCAGTTTGAAGTGACCACCTACATCTCCATGTCCCTGGAAGAGGTCAGTTTAGCTGTCAGTCCCTGAGCTCCCTTCTCAAGCCAGCCATGAGGGACATTAATGACAGAAACTTTCCATCTTTGATCTCGCTACTTTTTTCTGATGCAAAGACTTTACCTTTTAGTCAGGTGCTTAACAGGCTGTTAATGGTTTTATATCTGCTCTAGATAAGTTGCAGGGTTTGAGTAAGGCATTTTTTTATGGCTTTGTGCTTTTAGTTCTCTAATTATCCCACAACATCTTTGTCCTCTTGTTGTGAGTGCTACATAGGAGATAATTAATTAAATATTTAAAACATTTTTGCTAGCTTCACAGTGGCTCTTGTAAGTTTCCTTTTTGCATCCATTGCTGCATTTTTATGATGGTTATGATCAAGCACGTGCACTGTCAGCAAAATAGACCTCTTGGTCTAGAATACTTATTTAGAATGTAAATTCAGTGGGCAGTAAATGTGGCAATGAATGTTAATAAACTCTGTTAGTGCTTCATATATGCAAGAGTCAAGACTACCTTATTGCTAGATAGGGAAGGTCCTGGTCAAACAGGACAGCTTTTAAATGATCAGCACTGTGGTGCCACCCTTACAGCCACCTCAGGGATGACGATGCCTTCTCCTTCAAACCCCCGCTGAGAGGATGAGGTTCACCTCCCTGCTGGGACTGACCTGCTTCAGATCTCCTTCAGACAAATCAGTAAGTTAGACAGTCCTCTCTCTTTCAGGAAAAGGGTTAAAGATCTGCTTTTCAAAATGACCTCTCTGCTCCAGCCTTCCACCCCCTCCATATACACAGTAAAAGCCTCCTGTTAGAAAGGACTCAAATCAAATACCCTGGCTACTGAGGATTTTGACTCTGTATCGAGATTTCTAGGCTGCTGTTTGGTGCTGATTTCTTCTTATAATCACCATGGCAGCAATACTTAACTCATTCTGTTAAAAAAAGAAGCTTTTTAGACACTTTGTCTATGAAGCACCATGCCAAAAAGAAAAAAAAAGGAAGATAATTTTTGTAATTTATTACATGACAACACAAAATTGGAAGCCTGCAATCAGTGGGAAGTAAAAGCTTTCAAAAATAAAGCTCCAAGGTGATAAGTTAAAATTGCTGGTTGTCACATCTATCCTACTGCTTTTATCCATAACTGCCCTGTTCCTTGTATAAAAGCCTGGCTTTATTAGCATCCACTTGGAGGTCTTCAGACACCATAAGTCCTTGTGGCTGCCAGGTTAATGACTGGTATTAATTACTACCAATGTGTAAATTTCTACGTCTGCATACCAGTTGCTGTGCTTTATCTCAGGTGCATGTAAAAATCCAGTCTCTTACTTGATTTAATGTCACTGGCTCCAGCACTGAGCATTACTCTAACACAAGGCCACTTAGAGGGGCTAAGAATAACTGGATTTGTATTTGAGTGTAAAAAAGGTCAGAGTTTATTGCAGCAGAATGAGCCTTCACACAGGTTTCAAGGGGAAAAAGGGAGCTGCTGCTTTGGTCTAACCTCCTCTCTGAATGCACAGTCATTCCAGATCTTGGTTGATCACTTATAGAAAGGATAAGGAACAAAGATACAACTTTTCAGATTTCTTCCTAGTGGTATTTGTCTTGTCTTGTGTTTAAAATACAGCCTGACTCTATATTGCTCTTCCTGAGCCGTCTGCAGTGCTGTGTTCACAGAACCGCCCATTGCTGGGAAGGTCTGACACAGCCGTGGATACCATCTCCCTGCAGGTAACCCAATAGGTCGGTCCAGCCTACAGGCCATCTTCCACGGTCTCTAAGGTTTGCAGACAGACACCTCCATGCTTTCTCCTCTGACGTTCCTCATGCTGGAGGACTATGCTCTGCAAATAACCATCAACATCTACTTCATCATCAAACTTCAAAACTATTTTCCTCTGTAGTTCCATTTATGAGTTACCAACAAAGTACATGATAACATTGACAGCCAGTGGGCTGACACCAGAACTTCCCACTAGCTAGGGCTGTCTCATTCTGTTCTTCCCATGACAGGTAGATGACTTGTGAAACTCCTTGCCAAAGGATATGGTAGATACTAAAAATTTACAACGGGTGACTGAAGCTCATGAAAATAAATCCACTGAGCATTGCAAAATACATAAAGCTCACATTCAGAGAAAAATAGTCCTGAGCTAAAATTAAAGGCAGAAAGAGTATTAGCAAGAAGTTTTGTATATGGTTGTCCTGTTCTTACTGTTCCATAACCATCCACTTATGGTGATCATCTGGGGTTTTTGTTTTTTTATCAAGACACCAGAACAAGAGATTGTCAACAGTCCCAGGAGCAAAACTGTGTTCAGAGATCACTTAATGTCAGTTCTATTAAAAAAGGGTGCTCTCCTGGAGTGGACAGACCTTTGGTCTAGCCCACTGCAACCATTGTTAGGTTTTGCTTTTATGTGTCTAAAATGGGAATCAAAATCAGAGTATTTAACTCTCTGTTACCCTTTTTATTGTTTTTCCTGTAACACAACTAAATTAATCACACACACACACGAAATATTAAAACATTGGCACCCAGGGCAAAAAATCCCAAACCTTAAGCTTTAACCCCACATCACAATGACAACAGAGATGCTCTGATAAGATGTGAGTTGAAGGCCAGTGACATCTTGAGCCACAATCTTGTCTTGGAGAGCTGTTGTTTCCATCAGAAGAGGGTGAAGCAGGCTCTAGTGCATCTTTCACAAAGAATTTTGTGATAGTTTCACTGTAATTTCTTCAGTAGCACAGTGTGAGAAGCTAAAACCCTCTGTGGGTTTTAGGTGTTTTGTCCAGTGCATTTTCTACCAGTAGAAATTTAATAGAATCATTTCCTGCCTTTGAAATAGCAGATGCCATATTGATCTTTCTCTTATAAATGCTGTTATTATGGATTTTGATGCCTCCCTGCTTATAACAAGACACAGAGATTTGTTGTAGAGCATGTTTCTGTATAAGTTTTGTAAATTAGCATAATTTTGAGTGATGGAGATTGCTTTTCTTTTTTACTTAGGTTTGAGCTAGAAAAACAATATTTACAGGAGAAAGAATTTTTGAACATTTGAACCCCAGGGAACGTTTTTTTCAATAGCTAATTTCTCCTTTACCTGCATTCTTTTATGTGGGACTACAAAGGTAAACTGTCTGTCTGAATACTAGAACAGCTACAGGAGCTAATTTTACCTGTCTATGGCCTCTTAAGGAGAAATAAAAGTCCTCATTTACTGAATACTAGTATTCCCTTTGTTGTAATTTTTTTTTGTTGCTTATACAAATATGTTATTTTGCAAATTTCCCAGACCTCCACCTTCTCCCACCTCTACAAGCAGTATTTCCCAAGCTGGAGATGAAGACTTCCCCGGGTGGATTGACAGGTGACAGCAGTAATACCATTATATACACAAATCCTCGAAGATTATTTAAGCACATATTCTTCTGTTGAAGCTGACAGGAAGTTGGTGCCTGGCAGATTTTAGTCCTGCTGCACCAGAGTGCTGACAAAAACCAAAGCAGTATGGCTCACCACCAGCTCCATCACAAGAGTCGCCTCTCAGCATCACATTCCCCTGCTGTATCATACGCACCCACAATCTGCGCTGGTCACCTCATGCTACTTCTCACGCACAGACAGTCCAGACTACTGCAAACGTCCCACTGAAAACTACCAGTTACTCTCGCTGTCTCTTGTGTATGCATAGCTGTAAACCTTCTCCAGCTCTGTCCTCTCATCTGACTGACTGTAGAAAATACACAGAGCTCCAAGTTCCTGTCATGTCCCACCAAAAATTTCTCTGCTGTCCCTTGGCATCCAACTCAACTGTATTTGCTGTCACCGGACAGCCTCTGCTCTGGAGCTCAGCCCACACTGAACCAAGCATTCTTAGCATGCTCTGGTCATCATTTACTGTATTTAAATTAATTTACAGCCAATTCACTTGAATTAAAAGTGGACCACAAACTCTAATCTAGATTTACTTCAGAGGCGCTTTACACAGATGGCACATGCACTTGGTGTAAATGCATGATGCAGGTTAATCTAAGCCATTTTAATTAACTTAAATACAAAGTCCAACCAAAGTCTTTTTTGTTGCTGCTGTTTTTTATTAGCAAAGTTGCACAAGAGCTAGTGACACCTGTAGCGACCAACGACTATACTGCTGAATGATTCCCGTAAGGAATGTATAGACACTTGATTCCTTTGGGTTTTGTTTCCCTTTTACCATTTTCACTCCCACAGCTATCTTTGGGAACCTTCTGTTCTGTCATCTGTTCATTTCATTCCCAGTATTGAACACAATGCCCTCAAAGTTGCCCAAAATTTGAAGTTTTCCACTCAAAGCACCTTTGACCCTGGGAAATGGGGAAAGCATTAAATAATATTAAAGAGAATCAGTTCAGTGTCTTTGATCTATCTGCAGCACTTTGAAAGGGTTGTCTCCAGAGCAGGTGGAAGTGTAATGTCCTTTGCCTCCTCCTCACCTCCTGCCATGCGGCTGCCTTGGAGGCAAGCAGTGGATGATGTGTGTGAGCAGGCTGTGAAAGCCATGCACTAATGTGCTGGTCTTGCTAGGGCACATGATCTGGAGGGCATTTTCCAGCTGTACCAGCGAATGTGCTTTCAGGATCACCCCTGTACTGAGGATATGCTTAGTTTTGAGGATATTTAAGCTTTGGCACTGCCTTTGCCAGACATTGTAGCCACGGTCTTTGTGACCTCGGACTAGTTAGTTACTTACTATTTTTGTGTGTCTGTTCTTCTTCTTTTGCAGCTAGCTGCAAGAATAGTCATTGAAGTATATGAACTGCTTAAATACTGTACTTCAGTAGTCTGAACTTCAAAAAATGCCTTGTATGTTATTCCTTCCTTAAGTGAATGCTTTTGTTCTCCGAGAGGGCTGGGTACAGAAGGGCATCTATGGACAGGATGGTAGTATAGTCTTTTATGTTCTTAAGAACTGGAACAGACATACTTGTGCTCGTTCGGAGTCAGAAGGACTTTGTACGAAAATTTCACTGAATTAAAGAGTAATCAAAGACATGGAGAATACTCCAGGATGATTCTCTGGTAGCTGGTTTCATCAGGCTGTATCTGCCTACATCCTTCACTACCAAACAAAAGCAATAAAACAGGAGGTCTGTGCTGAGCAGAGAAGGTACCAGACACGTCCAGTGCAATTTCTTACTGACTTTACCCCTTCACCAACGTGGTACAGTGGGACCTGTTCAAAAGCAAATGCTGTAGGCAGCTGTAGTGTAGACGCTGTAGTAAATGGTTGAGTCCATCACTTACTACAGTCACAGTTACAGCCTAACATGCCTAAGCAGCAACTAAGCTAGAGCTAACATGTGCCCTGTGGGTGGAATTCTAGGTGCAATACTTGTATAGTGTAATAATTTAGTATAATTTTGTATGTTCCATAATTTGATATGTTCCCACACAGTTCAGCATAGCTAGCACTAATGGAGAACAGAGGGACATGAGCTAATGGTGTTAGAAGGTGTGGCATGGGATTTGGTAGCAGGTATCTACACGGGTTTGCCCTTGCGTTGCTGGCAAGTCATTGTGGAAGCAAAAATTTCCAGTGGGGTGTTGTTCTTAAACGTATAGATTGATCCATGGGTAAACACACAGCCACAGTCTGAGATGTCACTGTATTGCTGCAGTGGAAGACGTGACTGGGAACATGTACACAGCAGACCACCGCCTTGGCGGGACATTTCCAGCTGATACACATTTCACAGTCCCAATCACACTTTCCAGACTGGTGATGGAAGCAGAGCTTAGAGAAGGGAATAAGCTTTTTTTTTTTTTTTTTAATCTTGTCTTTTCCTCTTATTTGTGAATTTCTGCAAGAAAAGTGACTGCAGTCCCAAGTTCTGGAATGGATCCAGCTATCAAAGTTCAATGGTGTAGTGGCAACTAACTACTTTAATTCAGTTTGAAGTCGGAGTAATTTAGCAAAAAGGGAATGTATCGCAAAGAGCTATTCAATCCCACACATACATTAGACAGCAAATGGACTGTATATTATTATTATATCATTTCAAATTTCTGTCAGTTGTGCTCTGGGGACAATTTTTTCATATAGAGTATTTAATTCTGGAAGCAATAGTCAGTGCTTAGTACTGGAAGGAAGTAGCAGTGGACAAAACCACCTACGGACTGGCAAATTTAGAGCATCTCTAAATCCATCATCGGCTCCATTATTCACCATGTTTCAAATACGTACCACAGGCAGTACCGACAGGGGCTTAACAGTGAATATGGAAATCAGTTTCTGGGGAGGTGAAGTTTACAGGCTGTATTTGCACTTGGGGTCTGGAGGCTGTCTGGGAGGAGCTATGTGGCAAGTGCTGCTCGTGGCTGACGGCACCTGGGAGGCTTGTTTGTGCACGTCAGCGTGGCATGCCAGGCACGCTGTCTCCAACCCTATTTTCTGGTGCCCTCTGGACACCAGCTCAAAACCTGCAGAGGATTTTTACATACATCAGCAGATGCCTGTTCAGTCACAGCTTTAAGATCTTATTTTCATTGCTGGTTCTGCCCCGCACTTTCCGTATAACCATAGATAAGCTAGTGAGCGGCAGCACTCCCAGACACAAAATGTCTGTCACAGCTGCTCAGTTCCCGAGGAAGCAATATTCAGTGGCATGTCTCCAGCCCATGGAGACGTTTGTCTGAGGGTCACTGTATCAGTGAAGAGTACCACTAGATGAGACTTTTCTGTCAGACCACGGGTATAGCCACGTGCCTTCCCTCCGTGCTGTTTCATTTAATTAATTAGGTCAGTTTTAATAACGGGCTGCCTAACTGCTTTGTAAATTGGAACCCAGAAAGCAGTGGAAAGACGGTGTTAAGTGCGCACAAGCAGGACGCAGATGCTGTTACGCAAGTGCATTTCTGTGGGAGAAGGACAGCTGAGTAAGAAGTGGGAAAAAAAATTACGGCCTGTCATAATGACAATGACAGTCTCCTCGTGCGTCCTCACCCCACAGGAGCAGGGAGGCAAAGGAGCCTGAACTGAGCAAGTCGCAGCATCCCCGTCGGAGGCTGCGCACACGCGGCAGCAGGCATGTGCTGGTGGCTTCCCAGCAAGGAGAGCACGGCCACACAGAGCAACCCCACGGGAGGACAGCACTGCCTGGCGAGACAGAGCTTGTGGCAACAGCCTTTCTCCCAAACTGATGCTGATCCTGGTGTGAGAGATTTCTTCAGCGGTGAGTAGAAGTGCTGGGCCAGCTTCCCCTCTCTTTTCCTTGGTTTAGGAAAGAGACACTTTTTGTTAAGGAACTAATGCGTGGCTCAGTTTTGGTTTTGTCTGTGGAGATGGGCTTTCTCTGTGCTACCCAAGCTGCTGGATAATGAACTACAGCCCCTTCACAGCGTAAACCAGCTCTGCCTAAGGAGGGAATGCTTGCACAGGGGCAGGTTTGCTAAATACTGATGCTGGAGAATCTCTAGCACATTTTCACCTTGACCCAGTGCTCCACCCTTCTGGGCTCCTGAAATAGGTTGTGATCTTGATTGATCCATGCATTTTATGCATGTTTGCTGTACAGCTGGAAAGTGAGCAACAGAGCTTTTGACTTTCAGATTTCCTTTGGAGATTGATGCAGAATTTGGACAGATTGTCTGGAAACACAGTGGCCAGGGTGATTGAATCCGTCAAGCATAACAACACGAAGAGATATCATGGGGATATGATGCAAACTTTCTCAGTTCAGTGGTGAGGGCTGTCAGCAGAAGCCTCAAAATAAATGCTCCATTTGTTGAGACTGTGGGCTTATTTTGGGCCTCTTTCCAGAACTGAACATATACAATGGAAATAGTCAAGCAACCTCTAAAACTTTGCAAAGTCACAATGTATGAACTGATGGTAAAAAATGTGAAGGCTGACTTAATAGAAGACAAAAGACAGATTAAAATATTTGGAAAAATCATAATGGACACAGGAAAGAAAAAGTCTTTCCCAGAAGGGAAGACGTCTAAATCGGCATAAAACCAGCAGTAGCCTTTAGTATGTCTGGTAGTGCAACACCAGCTCAACGGAATGTGAAGCATGACAACCCATCTGTGGCAACTGCAGGCCATCTCCATACCACAGTCTGTATGCTCTAGTAAGAACAAGACTTGGTATCTCCCAAGTTACTGTTGTGCCACAACTCTAGAGTAACCTCACTGTCCAACAAGACATATCGAGTATGAAGCATGAAGGGAAGCTCCTTAAAATAAAGGCCAGAAGAGACACTTACCCTAAAGCTTCAAGAGCCATTGAAATAATTGCTAGCTCCTTAACCTTTCAAGAAAAAATTAGCTGAATTGTAAAAAATGAAGTATTAAAAAGTGAGGTGGGGGGGGAGAGAGAGAAAACTAGGAAGAGAAAGACACTTTTAATTTGCAACCTGCTCTCTTCATCAGAATTACTTTAGGTTAATCAGGCAGCCGCGGATGTTTTCTGGAAGGTAATGCTTGAGTGGTGAAGGTAGAATGCGACGGTTGGATAAAACATGCTTGCAAATTTGACAAGTTACATTATCTTTTATTGACATCCTAACAGAACTGCCAGACTCTGGAGGCTTTATTTTTGCATCAGCCTCTTTTTTTTTATGACATCTGCCACCTTTAGAAATTAAACAAAGTTTTTATTGCTGAGTTTTAGCAGATTATCTCAAGCAGTCTTGACTGCTTCTTGGTAAATTGTGTGATATGTGATGTGCTTCTGACTTTAACTTGCATTTTTTTCTCCTTTTTTTTTCTGTAAAATCATTCAAAATAATTTATGAAATTCACTCTGTGTTGTAATCTAACTTTGATCTGGAGAGACAATACCAAGGCGAAAAAGAAAAAGATGGATTATAGTTCCTACATTAATAGACTTGCACCAAAAAAAAACCTTCCAGTTTATGAAATGAGAAAGATAAGAACATGAATTAATAATGCTTTAACAGCAGTGGCACAAAATCCTTGAACGGTAATGCTCCAAAACTACACATATTGATTTAAAATCTATATTTAAGACAGTTAGGTCTAGAAGTCCCCCTTCAGCCACATCAGATATAGACTTTCAATTTACAGGATTATTTTAAATCGCAGTCTTTAATTCAGAAAATATCGTATAAAGCTTTCCATGTTTAAAAGTAATTCCTTCCTTTCGCTCTCTCAAATCATGCTAGTTAAAGTTTAACAGTCACCATTGATAAATGCTTGTGCACGGCCATGTCAAAGCAGAACTGCCACATATCCCGCAGAGGCCTTTTCCCAAGTTGCACGGTTATAAGGCTTTGGAGTCTGAAATGAGGGAAATCCCACAGTGAATACAGATTAGAAGAAGATTGGGATCATGGAGAGCTTAAGGTCACCGAGGGCCAAATCCTGCCTGAGGTGATGTGTACCTATTGAGTACAACAAGGGTTTGTGTTCATGCAAGGGCAGAGTTCATCAAAAATGTTTTACTAAAAATAAAGAGAGATTGATGTTCTTAAAAATAAAGTTAGGCAATTTTTTGCTTTATATTGAAGTAGCAGCAACAAGAGAATTGTTTATTGCTTTCTTGCATTCCAAAACAGTTCTTGAGGACTTTTCTGGAAGTGTGCACTGTTCATTCAAAGCGAAATGATTACAGCCTGCAGCTACATTAATGTGCTAATATGTAATTAGTACAGTGTCACCTTAAACAACAAATTAATTCACAGTGGTTAGGTAAATTGTAACACATACTCACATTTATTTTTCTATAAAATGACTGAAATCTTTAGTGTGCCCCAGCAAGACTGTCCTCTCCAAAGAAAAAGGTGAACTGGTGTGGAACAGATGTGAAATTTAATTAGAAGAACAAAAGGGTATTTGTCACAAACTCAAAAATAGTAACAAAGAATGGGGGCTCGGAAAGAAAATTGATTCCAACTGTGGCAAGAAATGTCTCCCTTAACTAATAATAGTAATGGGCAGAGAAGGCAGTATCCAGATCCAAAGGAAAGTGCTAGTTTACATTTAACGGCTTGAAGATGAGAACAAATCACCCTGGCTTGAGTTCAAATTCACATTCTGTGGCTTCAGTATCCCTGTGATGTGTTTCTGGAACAGGAAAATAACCCCCTTCCCATTTTGGGAGCAGCCACATCACCAAATTTTAAAGGTGGGTTTGGTGGTGGAAGTTAGAATTCCTCTCAGACCTACAGTTTAGAGGTTTGATTTGATGGCTGGGGCTGGAATGGTAGCTCCTCACCCTGGGGAAGGACCCCTTGGGCACCTCTGTAGTCATATGAGCACATTATATCTGTTCTTGCTCCTTATGCAAACCATAGAGGTAATGACTGTCTGGCTAATGATATTGCCACTGATTGTTCTCGAATGGCTCACTGTGAAGATCACGCTGACCAGCTCAGCTGAGAGGCCAAATTTCAATGATCATTCGCTGCAGCTTGCTGTACCAGCTTCCCACACATGTTGCGCGAGAGGGGAGCGAAACACCATGCAAGAGGTGATTTGCAAATCTCTCCTGTGTTCGTGCAAGCTGGAACACAGGAGGTTCCACATAAATATGAGGAAAAACTTCTTTACAGTGAGGGTGACTGAACACTGGAACAGGCTGCCCAGAGAGGTTGTGGAGTCTCCTTCTCTGGAGACATTCAAAACCCGCCTGGACGCGTTCCTGTGTGATATGATCTAGGCAATCCTGCTCCATCAGGGGGATTGGACTAGATGATCTTTCGAGGTCCCTTCCAATCCCTAACATTCTGTGATTCTGTGATTCTGTGATTCCCTCACCCTTCATCACATCAGTATTCTTCATGACTCAAAGTTTATAGCCATGGAGTGAAAGATGATTGTACTGTTAGACTAGGGAAATGAATCCTGAGGAATGAGCAGGTTTTGCATTATCTATAAATCTTCTTACCCCTGTTGGTAGTATAAAACAGGTAAAAAGATGCGTTGTATAGAGCCTGCTGCAGTGCTAATGCATCCTGCTTCCTACTTGAGAAGCAAGTGGAGCCTGCATGGAGCAGGCAACGGGACCGTTCCAGAGAGGCTTGTGAACTCAGAGTAACTTCTCTTGGAAATGCCTTCAGTGAACAAAAATGAGGAGACACAAAATAAGGAAATATATACTAATTAAGCAGAACCTTCTCTAACCCCAATGATTTTCATGCTTTTTCCACAGGGCATCAGCAAATCTTTAAGGATGCACTTTCAGCTGTAACCTTGAATTTCCTTGCTGTAATAGGGATGGAGTGAATCTTTTAGCTTTATCTGAACATAATTTTTCTGTAAAAAGCAGATTAATTCTGGGTCCCAAGATTCTAGTACTCTGTGTTTTGATTTCCTTTTAGTGCCTATACAGGCACGGTTTAGGGAATTGGTAAGACAGAAGGAGCTTGGCATGATTTTTTTTTTCATGCTGAATGTAAAAATGGTTGGGTTTTTTTTTTTTACTATGCAGCTGAGATAAGAAAGGCAGGTGTCTGGAAAAAACTAATTTCTAGATAAACTATGTAATTCATAGCAAAAATCTCAGAATACATACACAAAAAGGTTTAGGGGTTCTTCAAGTTGCAGATTAATGACTGAAAACTGTTGTTGCACTCGTCATTAGAAACCTTAAGAGCCATTGTCAAAAATACTGATGGCATTCCTTTTGATGCACTCATATGGAAAGATCTTTTAATTCATGGCTTTGTCCTTTGCTTAATCTGAGCTGTGACTGGTTGAACTGTACTTTATTCTGTGCAAGATAAGTCTGGAAATGACCAAAGCTGATAGCTGTGAGTTTTATTTGAAGTAGATAGGAAAGTTAAAAAAAAAAAGAAAATCTTTTGAACAGAAGTTTGACATTTTAGAGCAAACAGCTTATGTAATTTGCTAAATTCTATTAATGTGAGTACTTATCATCAGAGTGCCTGAACAGGCATTCAGTGGGTCACCTTCATAAAAATAGCAGCTAAGTACACTTCATTTTCTCTCTTGCTTCTTTGAGTTTGTTTGGAGAAGCAAAAGTACCAAACGAAGTAACGACGGCATAGAAGAGATATGTAGAGAGTCAGGGACAAAAAAGCAATACATCTGCCAAAGATATTTTGAACAGAGATAGCAATAATCTTGTCTTGTATACCTGACTCCAAATTGCTGATCTTTATTGTAATGCACAGCAATGTACTGTACTGGATTGACATTTATGAGAAAAAAAAAGTCTATTCAAGCTCTGCCTCTCAAAACATTTCAGTTGGGAATGAATTGTAAGTCCATAAGGAAAAGAACACATACAAGTAAATACTGTGCTCATAAGAAATTCAACAACAGCTCTGAATATTTTCGTTAGCATTAATTTATGACTTGAGTTGAGCAAGCAGCAAAAAAAACATGCTGTCCTATGAATATCTGCTTTGATTCATAAGTGAATTTCAATTTAACTCTTTGAACCATTTCTAGGGGTTGTTTTCTGTGGATATTTGGCACGGAGCTTTATTAGCAGGAACTGTTCTCAACAGTGCCCATTTTAAATTCAAAAGTTTGAATGTTTACCAAAAGTGATTTCTTAAGCTGCATATCCACAGTGTCAGTTAGTTAATTAGACAGCTAACCTCATCAGGAATGTGTCTTACATGGCTTATATAATTAAGAAATGCAGTGTGATTTGCAAATGTTCACAACTCCTTATGAGTGATCTGCAGACCTGGAATTATTAATTATGAAGGCATTCATAAATAATTCTGCATAACAAATTTGGAAATGTTGTGATCCATGTAAGGGCAATTTGCAAACAATAAGCAAAAGGCAGAATTTGTTTATACATGATTAGTTGCTAATTATTTGCTTAGCTTTATCTGCCATTGAAAGCATAGGTGCTGGCAAAGTTGCCAAAGAAATGTCTTCGGGCTTCAAGTTTTGGAGATCATGCTAGAAAGACAGTAGGGCTAATTCAAACTGCTGTGAGCTGGCGTGTCTTTGCTGAGGTCAACCAAATGACAGCTTTTAACTGCGGACCTGAATTTCACCTTTCTGACCCAGGTTGGCAGCTACTTGGGTCATTTTTCCATTTGCAATGTTGACAGTAGCAACAGCACACAGTGTTATCTGCGTGCTGTCCACAAGCACCTGATTTCCATTCTTCTCCACTTCTCTTTTGCAGATTGACACATAGGTTGAATTCAAAAGTGCAGGAAAAGAGCTCTGCCAGCGAAAGGAGCCTGCACTCCAGAGGGTTTGCTCTAAACTCTTGTGAGACCTCCGGCTACAACACAGGACATGGGAGCTTTTCTGAACCCTCGTGTCTTGTGTTGCAGCCAGAGGGGCACATCTTTTCAACCGAGTCTGAGACAAGCAGAAGAAACCAACACGAAAGAGGTGTAAAGACAGAGTGAGAGATGGGTTACAGGCATGGGACTTCACTGAACATCTGCAAGAAGCAGACTCAGGAACGTGATCCTTGGCATTAGCCTTTGAAGCTTTCTCCTAGATCCAGAGGAGATGTCAGATTTCTGCCTGTTCTTGAATGCAGACTGAAAGATCTGAATCAGGTAGTAAAAGTTACTGTGCTTACAATGCCACTGGCATTGGTCTTTTTGTTTCTTTCTGCAGATTTGACTAGAGTCACTGAATTAAACACTAAACAGTTTGCAAGTGTCTCATGATCTGCCCTTTTGAAACTCAGCAGTTTTGTTTCTGTACTTTAGCAGTTGTAGGTGGGAGCTTTCAGTAGAAATAGAATTAAGTAGCCTCACATGTTTTGAGCAGAAAACATGCCTATGATTAGCATTGCATTTTTTTTGTTTCTCACTGGGACAAAAGTTTCACTTCTTCAGCAGCTGACTTCAGCGTGAGTCCCAGCTTGAGTAGGAGCTGCAACACGATTTCTTTGTCTTGGCTTAACTTTGCCACTTGTTTAAAACATTGCATGCCAATAGGTCCCATTTAATAAAGTGTTAAACTATACTCAACTGAAATCTTCCTTTTCAATGCTGCATTAGGCTAGATATACTGGAATATAATGTTTTAAATATCTTCATTTAAAAACTGTATATGCCACTGAAATACCAGAAGAGGACTCTGGATTTGTATTTTGAGTTGTTAAAATAACATGGGTGATTAAAAATGTTCTCGCTCCGATCCTTTCATTTTGACATCTTTTAGGAAGTTACAAAGACATGTCTCCTCATGTGGCAATAAATATGGGTAAATCTGGGGGTAAGATCTAATTTAGAGTATGTTTCCAGACTGTCTATGATCATTCAGACTTTGCCCCATTCATTGATTTCAGTGGCAATACACACAAAACAAAGCTCTGCTCAAGGGATTAAGAGTAGCAGGAGCTAGTCCTTGGATCATCACAAGGCAGGTTTTTTTAAAGATTCCCTTACCTAATAAATGTTGTGGGTTTGTAGTCCATTTTAGATTGGTATTTCCCATGGGAAAAGGTAGTTATTAGAAAGGGAAATAAATAATCTCACCTTCACTTCTCTGATCAGGCTCAGTGTTTCCTGCACACTATGTGTAGCTATCATTTAAATGAGAGAGTGCTTTCATTCAGAAAGTGGCCTTCTGGGTCAGTTCTCCTGGCTTAGTTTTCAGTGCCATTTACAGTATTCAGTTTGTCCTCCTGATCTTTCGTGCAAGTCAGCAGAAAGAATTAGCAAAATAACCCATGGGAGACTGTCCTGTTTTCGGCTGGGGTAGAGCTAATTTTCTTCTTGGTAGCTAGAATAGCGCTATGTTTTGCATTTAGTATGGCATTTGGTATGAGAAGAATGTTGATAGTACACTGGTGTTTTTAGTTGTTGCTAAGAAGTTAAGGACTTTTCAACTTCCCATGCTTTGCTAGTGTGCAGGTGCACAAGAAGCTGGGAGGCAGCATAGCCCGAGCAACAGATCCAAACTGGTCAATGGAATATTCCATATCATGCAACGTCATGCTCACTATATAGGTGAGGGTTGGCTGGGAAGTTCTCTCTCTCTTCTGGGACTGCACTTTTGGGATTTTTTCTCCTTCAGGATCGCTAGCCAGGGACAGACTGGGCATTGGTCAGCAGGTGGTGAGCAGTTGCACTGTGCATCACTTGTTTCTATTTTCTATTACTGATATTATTATTATTATTACTATTTTATTTATTTCAGTTTTTCAATTTTTTTTATCTTGACCCAAGATTTTCTTTACCTTCACCTTTCCGATTCCCTCCCACACTCCTGGGGGGGTGGGGGAGAGTGAGCGAGCGGCTGCATGGTATTTACCTGCCCGCTGGGTTAAAACCATGACAGAGACTGATGCTCCAGGAGCATAAAGCCTGATAATTTGAAAATTTTTGCTAGAGAAGCTCCGCCTCTCAGTATTCTCAAATACAAGTCATGTTTGGACATTTTCTGAGGAAAAAGGGAGTGAGGAAAACTTCCCAGTCCCATTGGAAGACCTTGGAGGAGACAACACTTCAGGAGAAAACAGGGACGTGCACTCGGATAGAAGAGCGGAGGTCTGGATATAAATCTCTGCAGTTGCACCAGTTTACTCCAGCCTAAGCATTTTACCTAGTGATTTTCTCCTTTCTAAAGTATCCCATAAGGGCTAGCAAAAATTCCAAGAACTTTCTAAAATACTCAAAGTGAAGGATGTACTTCGGGGTTTTTTCAGTGATCTTTATTCAAATTCTTTGCTTCCTATTGCATACGTTAAGTTTTGCACTAAAAATATAAAGCAAATGGTTCGACAGAAAAATATGTCTATACTGTGGGAGAGGGGTATTTTTTTGCTCTGGAATCTACCAGCAAGACTGTACCAGTTGAGAAGATTTTTGCAAGTAGTTAGCCATCAGGCTGTAGCCAAACCCCTAGCTTAAAGAAAAAAACCCCAGCAGTTAAGTATAGTTTAATTTTTTTCCAGGAAGTATTGTTATTGTAAACTGTAATTAGTGGTTTTATCTAGGTGATATTTCATTTCTCTTAAAGGAGAAAAAGCTTCCTCACTGAGCATCTTTGTTAGAGATGTCAGTGTCTGCACTCATAGAAGGAAAAGAGCTGTGATCGAAAACGGGTAATTTCTTGGCAGTTTAGCTGCACACCCCGCCAATCAAGAAAGCCAAGGCCTCCTAATGATATTAAAATAACATAAAATGGAATTTTGTCAAACATTCAGGTGTTTTTCAGAGAATCTATTTGCTTAAGTGAGAAGTTTATTTGTTGGCGATGGCTGAATACTTAATTACAGTAGCTGTGCTAAATATCACTGCTGGCGCTTGAGATATATTTAGATTCAGCTCCTTCTGTCTCAGAAAACACAGCAATTAAAATGCAGCACTGTGACATAACGTAACTGATAATAGGTATAGGGCTGAGGAAGGTTTGAGATGTTGCCAAATCTGCTATGGAAACCATAGATGAAGCATGAAAATAGTGGGAGCTTTTTCTCCCTGTATTTGTCAGAGGCCTTACTCCACTCCGTCAGTGCCGCATGCAGCAATACAGGGATTTTCAAGGGAATATGAAGGAGTTGGGTGCCTTTGACAGTAACAATCATTACAGCATTAGTCTTACTGTCTACAATTTATCTGCTTCACAAGATTTGCTCAAAATAATGAATCAAAGCTTAGTCCTGAACAGACCTAAAGTATTGCTTTGAAAGGCTCTTTTCTCTCTCCTCTCCTTTCACATGAGGTGTACACATCCTTTGGGTCCTGAATCGGAGCGTGTGATTCCCACCTGGCCTCTTGCACAGATCAGCACAAGTCATCCTAGCTCTACCCACAGGGCTCTGATTTCATCTTGTGTTCCCAGATGGTGATAGAGAAGGAGACTGAGTATGGGATACAAAATCTAAAAGTTTATCGCAAGCATGCCTGAACCTTTTGTGATTTCATCTGTTCTCTGCTTCCCCATTCTCCTCCTCCCCCTTCTCTGAGCACCCTCAGCCCCCTCTGATTTAACAAGCGCTCAGGTTGTTGAGTCCTATTAAGGCTCAGACCCTCAGACAGTCCCAGCAGAGAGCATGTAGTAGAATGCAAGCTCTAATACGTAATTCCTGACAGTATTTTTAACACTGTCATGCCATGTGCAGGAAATCAGGCAAGGCACAGTACATCTTGAAGGACAAAGTAGAAAGGCATTGTCTGCTTGGCGCATACTGTTTGACTTTGCTGAAGCAAACCTGCTTTGCAACACGTATGGGAAAAGCCTGGACTCTTACCGTCTCTGAACTTTCCAGGAGTTGCATTAACTGTGAAAAAGCAATGGAATAAAGAAATATCCTTGTTGTCGTTTAAGCTCTATTTATGCTTTGAAAGCCCCACGCAGTTCACTGAAAGAGTTTCTCCATCCCTCTTCAAAACGTTAACTTACTGACTGTCAGAGCTCCATACTGACAGGATAAGGAGCTGACTTAGCCTGTTTGTCCATAAAACAGTGGCATTATATAAGTTGTTTTAGCCAGTGAGTTGCTTGGAAAGCAAAGGGGCCGTTCATATTTGCAGGCTGCTTCAGTCTGTGATCACTATGTAGAGCATGCGAAAAAAAGTGGCAATTCACTCAAGAAAAAAAAAATTCTTACCTGTCATTTATAGCACCATTCTTTAAAACTCCTTTCTTTCAGTATGCTTTTTAAATTGAATTATTATATTTATGGTGTACATGTCTTTGTTTCACTGAGAATTTAATTGACAAAACCCTCATTTTAGGCTGAAAAAGGCGGCTTTGCTAGAAGCATAATAATCCATGCACCATTAGCCTTGGTTATAGTCAAAACGGAACAGTAAAAATGTCACCTTCTAGCTCAGGTCAGCTTCCTGAGTGGGTCACAGGTGGTGTTTGTTCACTTTACTGACTAAAATAAATCTTATTTCCCTCAGCTGCAAGAACAATGCAGTTAATGGAGATTGAGGTGGGCTTCAGGCTGCGTCGCATATATTCAGCAGAGATTAATTTAGTACTTTAATGAAGAATGTTTCTCGGTAGTCATGATGCAGGGGAAACATCCATTAAGAGCCTTGGGTGAACTTCCAGTAGTCAGGAAAGAGAGTGTCCCTGTACATTAAGACGAGCTAAAGAGGTACAGTAAGCACGGTGGTCCCCGTAGCGCTTCTTGAATGGGGCCAGGCTGGGCAAGGCAGGCCAGTTGTGGGACATCCCTCCTCCCGGCAGGTGAAGGGAGGGAGCAAGGCAAGATCTGGCAGAGCAATCCCATAACTCTGATGCAGGGTCCACTCAGAATCCCAGCGGGAGTGATGGGGTGAGTCAGATTGGTGCCTGTGGCAGCAGGAAAGCAGGGAGGAGATTTCTTCCCTCTTCACACTGGCCTGCAAAGCTAGCTAGCTGTGGGAGGACATTTTTCAAAGTCACCTACCTTTTTAAAAGGCAGAATGGCTGCCGTGGCAGTACAAGCCCTGTCCTGAATGCTCCTGCTTCCTGCTGCTGGCCCACGTGCTGACACTGCAGCAGCATTGCTTGTCTTCATGCACGCGGTACCCAACCGTACCGGAGTCGCTGGGTGCCCTTGCCTCAACGGCGGGCTCCTGTCTGGCACCACTGCATTTCTGGTGCTTTTCTCCTCTGCTTCTACCCTCCAAAGATGAGGCAGAGCCAGCAGTAGCAGGGAGGTCCGTGGGGTTTCCTACGCAATGACAACAGTACATCTTTTCCTCGCCATCACCGTGACAGAGAAGAGCTCCGAGACACACAGGGCCAGAGGGGGTCTGTAGGTCATGCGGTGCAGCTGGAGCAGGAGGGAAGCATGCTAGGATTAGGGCATCCACAGCATGGGAGTGGGCAAAGGCCCTCAGCACAGGTCATACTGCTCTAAGAGGGCTGGGAGGGAGAGAGGAAGAGTTAAGGGCTGAGGGAGTGAGAGAGGAAGAGGAGGAGACCCAGACCCCTCCTGGACCGCACTGCTGCCTCCTCCAAGAAGTTTTGCAATTTGTACTTGTACTAGGCAGCTATTTTGTTATCAACTTTATGGTTGTTTTGAATGCCATTGTCCCTCAACATTTGACACAGAAATGCAAAACCATGATTTCTGCTTTAATTAGATCAATAGGCTGGGACTGTTTTGAATTCTGAAGCCATGACAATCAAAAAGGTTTGGAAAGGAGAATGGTGCAGAACAGGAGAGAAAAACAGCGCATGTGTGGATCCACGCATGTGTACTCTCCAGACCACAACCTGGGGAGAGAAGAGGTGCAAACATTTGGGAGACTATGCTATAGATGCCTGTTACCCTTGTGTTCATCCAGAGCAACTCCTTCAACTTCTGCTGAGCCATCTGGCTTCTCCTTAGAGTAACAGATAGTGAAACTTTGCTTCCGGTTTTGCTGCACGAGCCATTTCAGTTTTTCAGAAGAGTTGCAAACCTGCAAGCTGAACTTGAATGTCATTCACAAAAGCTGTCCCCTTTACCTCTCCATCCTGTGTGGGCATATCACACCAGGTTACTCAGGCAGCACTACAGTTCAGCGTTCTCCATTTGAACTTGAAAATAAACACCGCAAAAGGCAAACAGGTTTCCTTCCACTCTGCTAGCAGGGGAAAAGCAAAGAGTGGAAAAGGCACTGAGATGAAAGACATAACTATAGGTGGAACGCATCCACCAGGTGATGAACAAACAATACGCAGAATATATGGAAAACACTTTCGACACTGTGGCAGGGCAGGGCAGGTTTCCCTGTTCCCACACGTGGTGTGCAGTTACAACTATGGCTGTCACGGGCATCCTGAAGAAACATAAAATCCAGCTGGCAGAAGGTTTCAAACTTTCCACGGCATCAGCCTCCCTCCCCAGAATGACTCCATTGTATGTACTGGGGCGGCGCCAGGCAGGGAGCCGCTGGGTTCCCGTGGCAGCCCTCCAGCTGCACGCCTGCTGTAATTGAGCCGAATATCCACTGGGCACCACCTCGCTGCAGCACACCGCCCTGCAAGGCAGCAGATTTCAAGGCCCAGTCAGTGGTAGCAATGTCCTCCCTACTCGCTCTGTGCTGGTAGAAGCCCCTGTGTGCCAGGGACCGCAGCTCCGTCACTGTGCAGCCTGCATCCCTCTTCCTCTGCTGGTGCGAGAGGGAGGAGAGGAGGAGAAATTGGTTATCGCCGCCAGAAGGTTGTCACCACCCAAAACGCTGCTCCCAAAGTGTTGCCCTTCTGTGCAGGTGCCTCTTCCCTCTGTGAGGAGTGGGAACTACACAGATGCTGGGGAAACTGGGTTGAGTGGAAGCAGCTACCTTTGAAGTGTTCATGGGAAATTTAAATGCTGGCCATCTCTGACAGGCTGTCTCCAAAGCCCTTTCCAGGCTTTTTTACTTGTGGATTACCGCCCCCCCAAAAGCATATGAGTTCATGCAAGAGAAATTAACATTAATGTGACCATTGTTAATCTAATCTCTTCCTATTGCTTAGTTTTGTCAATGTTGTAAAAAGAAAAACAAAATTCTCTTTCACCACAGGCCTTGTATGGGCTCTGGTCTTTATTCAGCAGTGGACTCTAATATAACCAAGTTAATTGGCCAAAACATTTTAACAGCCGTGTACACTGCTGCACAGGGTAGGTAATATAGTAAGGGCTGAAGATAGTAAGGACTAAGAAAGGGCTTGCAAACTATTTAAGGGGAGAGTCAATAATTCTTGCTACGTGCCGCCTCCTTCTCTGCAACGGATCCATCCACACATACTATAAGAAGAGCTGAATCACTGCATTATAAATAGATTCACTACGTATTTTTTCTCCCTGAAAATAATTTCAAACCGAACATGCCTACTCTCTTCACTTTGAATTACTACTCCTAAGAAAAGAGAAGACGAGGACATTTTCTAACTCTTTCTACTTTCCCTATTAGTAGTCTGACTGTTAAAAGCCTTGACTGTTAGCCTTTGGGATGCAAACCTGCTCCCATTTAAGTCAATGTGAGTTTTATCATTGACTTAATTGGAAGTGAGGTTGAGCCATTGGGCATGTGAATGGCTTTGTGTAGAGCTTGAAAAAAAATAATAAAGGAGACTGAGGCAAAATGTAATGCCAGTTTTTTCATCACAGCAATAACCTAGCTTTGCCTAGCCTGCCCATAGTCATGCTAAAAGGAAAGCCTAGCCTGAAAGGAAGCACTCATAATATTATAGCTTAATTAGTTTATGGGAGAAAAATCCTGAAGGGGAGAGGAGCTCCCATTGTTAAATATTTTACCATTGCAACGCTGACTAATATTGTCTGCTCAACACTAAATTAGCCTGAGTCCTTGCCCTGCTCCTCTTCAGCCTGCCCAGGTTTCTGTGCTCCTTCCTCAGGCCTCGTTTTTGATTTAATGACAGTCATGCTGGGTACCTCTGAAAGCACAGAAAACATTTATTTTCTGTGTATCTAATTTGCCCATTATTAACATTATCCCCAATCTTTTAAGTAGCTGATTATTAAGCAAAGAAATAGCAATGAAGCAAGGAAAGAATGTGATAGGGAGATTTACTGTGTGGGAGGCAGAGATAAAATTAGATTTCTTTAAGCTATGTAGTACAGTTATTAGGAAGTTAGGCTAATTTTTCAAGGAGCTGTCACTTAAATAACCTCATCTTATTATTCACGCTGAGGTATTTACTACAGAAATTCTTTCCCCCAGGTCATCATTTTTTTCCAGGAGCAAAAGTTGGGAACTCAACAATTGTTTGCATGCCCAAATAATGCAATGGCATATTATGGTAATGCAAATAGTAGATTATTAAAGGACACATTTTAAAAACCACTCTGCTGGTTCTAGTGGAATTTGTTTGTTTGGCCTCTTTTAGTATTTTTATGATCTCTCTCCAAATTTTCCATCCACAGTCTCTCAGTAGAGACAGCAGTAAATTTTTCCCACCTTGATTTGTTCTTAATGCTGTTTCTCATTATCTGCTGCCTTTTCTTAAGGTGCCCCAGCATCAGTCCCACTGAGTGCTAATAGCACCCAGGATGTCCACCACCATGGAGCTCCAAAGTGTATTTTCTCTTGATTGCTTTCTTTTTTCCCCAGCTCTATTCTGCTGCTCCCACCTCCATGCTGCTCCCAGTCCTGGCCTGTGTATGAAATAATCAGACTGACTTTTAGGCTAACCTATGGGCTCTTAGGAGCATGTGTAACTCTTAACACAGAATACATTTTCCAAGCCATGAACTGAGTCCCACACTGCTTGGCAAAAATTTACAGTTACGCTTCTTTCAACAATGTGTCTCCAGCTCTACTCCTCTGTTTTGTTTTGCCTTACAGGACTACCTCAGCATGTACTTCTCAGCTCCAGTTTGCTGGCACACCACCCTGAGTGCTCCTCCTGGCCTTCCCGGTGAGCCAGGAGAGCTCTGCATAAACCCAGGTGGCTCTTTACTACAGAGTCAACCTCTCAAACCTCAAGGGGACTCTAAGTCTTCTATAAATGACGAGACTGGTGGACAACAGCAGGTTATTTTTTTTAATGCCAGAAAACATAATAAAGGGATCGAGGAGGGGAAAAAAGCATATACTTTTTATCATGCTTTCATTATTTATAGTCTTAGCATGATTTCTTGCTGCTGGTGGTTTGCCAATAAAATGGGTCCTTCCTTTTTCAGAGAGGACACTTTTTAATCATTGCCCTCTGCTGTGTAGTTGGCCGAGTGCGACCTCACATGCCAAATGCTCACGGTTTGGAAAAACAGTCAGCACACCATACAGAGCTGTGCTAGCTGTGTTAGGCTGCTCACAGCACACGTGATTTTATTTGAGCTCAGGAAAGCTAGAGATATTGAAATGAAGATCATTTAAAGTCCCTCAAAAATGGCTAAGATTTGGGAGCCTCCTCAAAGTTGCAAATCCATGTGTGCCCAAGACCTCTCCAGGTTAGGCAGCGAAGAGACGCTCTCGCTTCCACGGGGTATTGGCTGCTGATCTTCTGCATCAGAGTGCATGTAGCTGTTCCTCTAGGAGAAGTTTGGGAAAGTTGGGGCTACCATAGATTTCATTTTTTCAAGACAAATGCTTGCTTGTTTAAAATGAGGTAGATAGGAATGTGAAGGTGAGCAAAATGTGTACTTAAAACATAGACTCTTTTCTAGTAGGGGAAAGGGAAGATCCTAATCAGCTACCAAGGCTGTTACTTCCAAAACAGCCGCGTATGAGAAAAAACAGCCTTTAAAGCAACCACACTGATTCATGGAAATAGGTATAAAAAATGCTGAGGAAGCTCCGAGGTAAGATGGAAAAAAATAAATATGACTGGTGGAGACTGGGCAAGGACAAGATGAAAATAGGGTTATTGGGAGATGTATTTATCTCTGAAACTTCAGAGACCAGCAGCAATTAAGCAGCACCAAGGAACTTATTTTCAAGGCAGGTACAGAACTGGTGGAGCACTAACAGACGGGGCAGCGTGCTAGTGAGGTACATACAGCTTTTCTCACCTCTCCTGCTAACCCCTTGCGCCACTCTACCTGCACAAGCTTCTTCCCTTCCTCCTTCCTCTCTTCGTATCTCTCCTTCTCTCCTTTCTTTTTCTTTCTCTCTTTTTCTTTCTTCAAATGAGGCAAATACACATGCTTTTTATTAGCACTGATAGGTGAGGAAACACAGGTTGAATCTGCCTGGTAAATTTACATGCCAAATTCACAAGACCATCAGGCTCCTCTCATTCTCAGAAATATCTCTGCTTAAAAAGACTTGTAACGGAAGTGACATTGTAAACAAGACAAGTATCCCCAATGAGCAAATGAAGATTTTCAGAATTAAGTTTTCAGTAATATATGTCAGCATTCTGTCAATTGTTTTCTTAACCTGATTATGGCATTGTGCTTCCTGTAACAATAAACATTACATTCGTTTTGTTCTTTTATAGGAAAAGAAAAGTGGGGGTAAGGAATTATAACTTGGGAGTGCGAGGACAGGCAGGAAGAGCGTAACTGGGACATGGATTCAAGGCTGGATGTCTTGAAAACATCTTTCAGATTTGTTTTGCTCTCTCTTGGTGACCTTATCCAGTTCCTTTAGGTTTCTTTTGCTGCAGTACCTGTGACTGTAGGGCAGAGAACAAACTCCCTTCTCCATCATGTAAGAACAAGAGACAGTCCCCCCAGTCTCCAACACTCACATGCATGCATCCCTGCGCCGGACTCCACGTTGCACCGTCACCAACACGTCAGCATGCGCGGCGGAGCACAGGCCTGCTGTGACTTGCTTTGCTCACTGCATGCAGGTGACACTAGCCATGTTTGCACGTAGGATTTCCAGTGGGGTTTGTGCTGTGACTGCCCTGCTGGGGCTGATACCCTCTGATGGGTGTGAGCACTCCTCTTTTCTAAGAGGAAAGAAGGACCCTAAAACGGATTGGAAATGATCCTTATGATCACACTGTCCAGGTGCCTTTGGCTCCCCAGGGCCTCCCAGCTGCAGGGATGGGGTGGCTGTGGTTTTTCTCCAGTCAGCCCCAGCCCTGAGAGCCTTGGTGGCCCACCGTGAACACACAGCACACAGTCTGGGGCTTAGCAAACATCCATTGGTGTTTCAGGCAACTGTTCATTTCTGGTCTCCTTCTCCCCCTTTGTCTGGCTCTCACGGTCCCCTGGGTGCTGTGGGATTCCTTCCCCTGCCCCAGATATTCCTTTATGTCCCTACACAACTCCCGAAGACCAGGCGCTCAAAACTTTGGGCTTAATTGTTCTGCCTTTGTCCGAACCCTCTGTGAAATATGATTAGCACATATTTACCTAGCTGAGAGGCACCTTGTGAGACCTAATGAACAGCTCCGCAGTACTTGGTATGATGTAAAAGCCTAGAAGAGCCTGATAAGAAGGTGAGCTTTACTTAATTAAGTTAATCTTCAGATTAATTGAACTGCTTTCTAAAAAGATGCAATGTAAGAGCACGCAACTCCTACAGGGCTCCGGTCTCATTTCTGGGGCTGTCCTCATTAGATACAGCCAAACGCGGTATCTGTCAGAGGGTATGTACATTGCTCAGGGAGCATGCTGATCCTCCCTGCTTATTTCTGCTTTACAAAGTGTAAATTTCAGAAATAAATAGTTTGTCTACTCTGCATGCAGCAAAACTTTGCCCAAGGCTGGGCTTTTTTTTCCTGTGTGTCTGCTTGCTCCTTTGCATCATGCCCACATGCTGCTATTTCAGTTCCTAACCTAGCAATTATCCAGCTACGTGTGTGTGCAGCAAGCGCACCAAACGCAGCTGCCTCCCTGGTGAGTTCAAGGAAACTCAGGTGTCTCTTTCCCTCCTTTTGTTGAATTGACCCTTCGCACATTACCCTGTAATTCTTTTTCTTTAGCAATTTATAGTTATAAAGGTATATCCTTTTAAATCCCTCTTTCCTCCCTTGACAGATTGCAATTCTTTTTTTTTTTTAATGACTAATTAGCCAGGGGCTTTGTGGATAAGCTGTTGGCTTTAGTGCCTCATTTCAGGGCCCGTTCCCGTTCAAGTCTAAAAGACAGAGAGGTCGCAATAGCAGTGCTCAGCATAAATTCAGTGTGTCCCTCCCCCCACTTGGAAATCTGTCACCCACCTCTTTAGCTCTTGACATGAATAAAGGAAGGAAAAAAGCAATATGTGGGAGAATCTCTGTGGTGTGTTGTCTGGCAGTCTGACGTGCTAATGTTTCTTTCACTGGGAAACACCTGAGAAGAGAAAGGGCTTGCTGACTCTCCTCTCTTGCCATCCACGGTCAAGCAGAAGGAGCAGCTGAGTGGGAAACTAGAGCTGGCGCAGCCAGTAAGCAGTGCAGAAGCAGTCATAAATCCTCCATCAATGTACAGGTGAAACTCAGTCAGCAGAAAGTTTTCAGAAGATGCTGGATACTAGCCTGGGTGGAAGAAGACAGATAACAAACAGAGTCACCCAGTGGAGCTGGGGCAGAGGGAAAGGGAGCCTTCAGTGATGGAGTGTGCGATGCGGGGCCCCCAAAGAGCCTCAGCACAAGCCCAAGAGCACTCCTGAACAGGGGACTGCAACAACAAGGGCCCCTGCCGAGTCTCTGTTAACTGTGTCTAATGGGAAATTTTTCAATACTGCATAGCAGTGTCTCTTGGGGGAGTTTCTTTCATCTTCCTGGGGCGAAAAAGGTGAACGGAGCCAGCACGATTCTAAACAGTGGTACCTGGTGTCATCAGGAGCTGCTTCACATGTAGTGGAGTTTTAACTATTTAAACCTCTTGACTAAGCAATAGTTTAAACATTAGTTGAACACAGTTAGCAAAAACTACTGGGTTTTTTTTTTTTTCCTGGGAAAAAAATAGAATTCCAAGTAATGATGAAGACTTGCTTGAGAGTTTATTTGAGTATATGTGGCTTTGGGTGATCTATCGAATCCCAGAAAAAAACAGCCTTAAAAAAACCAGAGGTATAATGGAAAAGTAAGTGTTTTACCTTTAAAGGAAGGATCTGTAGTCTAATCTAGCATAGGAATAATTTATGTATGCACATCTTTATGAATTTAAAGATTATTTCCTCCAGTTCATATTCATAAAGCTTGTAAGATATATTTCAAGAGACAGAAAACATGTAAGCAAGGAAAAAACCTTAAGCCATTTCTTTTATGTTGCTTTTGATGGCATCAGCTAGGAGGAAGAGTCCTTAGAAAGAAAGCTACCAGAAATATTCCCAGTGACATTGATGACATTGCCCACCCTGGGGTTTGGCTCAGGCAAGTGAGATATCCAGACAAATCACTTTTTCTTACTGGAGAAGAAAAAAAATGCATTGAAAAGTGTCATTTAATACATTCTATAGCAGTAGAAAGATGTTTTTTGTATCGGGGGCCACTGATATATTTTCTTACAGACAATATACATCGCTGTAAGCCACCCTGCCTGTTTTGTTCTGTGTATCTGACTTTACAGCCACTTCCTATTCTAATTTAAGTTCAAGAAGCTGAACTTCCATAAAGAGATTTATTATGGGTGTGATGATTTCAGACTTTAAAAGGGAGCCACAGGTGATTTTCAAAGATGAGATAAACTTTCAAATACATCAAATGTCTCATTGGATGAAAGATTAAGATGAGCTTGATTTTATCCGGATTTCCTGCAAATGCCCAAATCAGCTTTCACACTGTCTGAAGGGACGTGGAGACCAGGGGTTTGCATTTGTGAATCTGAAGGCTGGGGCTGGCTATCACTTAGTATCTGATGGGGAACTGTATTTTTTTGGCTTTGGATACAGCCCAGATTTCTCTAGAAATATGCTCTTTTTCCATCTGGAAATTTTGCCCAGACACAGTTTGGAGACTTTGGTTGGTTGTCAGGAGTTTCCAAGTGCTATACAAAGTTTGTCGGGGGGACAACACCATACCTTGCGGTGCTTCACAGCTGGGGTGTGGGTCTGTGGCTTGTTTTTTTTGCTGCATGCGTGCCCAGGCACCAGGCTGCGAGCCCCAGCTTAACCTCTGCTTGGAAACTGTCTCTTGAAGCCATGCTGGCTGGAACTGGGCCCTGTTTCCCCTCTGCCTCTGTAAGGATGGCCGCGAATGCCTGCATGGGAAATACTCATGCTCCCCGCACAAAGATAAACTATCCGTTCCCATTTCTAGCCAAGATTAAGTGACAGCGTCACACACAACTACAAAAGGAAAGTATCCAGGAGGGGGTATGTGGTCTGTCACTCCCACCTCAGTTCTCTGGTGCTAAATCAAAGCTACCTCTGCAAGAAAACAGGCTACCAGGAACTTAAAGGGGCAGCTCCAGAGAAAACCTAGTCCCCCACTTGCTAGTTCTTGCCGTTTAGTGGTAAGGTTTGTGATATCTGATGTTTTCTCCAATGCTCCAGTTCTTTGAATCACACAGCTTGGTGAGAACTGTTTTATCAAATGTTAAGTTCTAGAAAAAAGCCTGAAGATGTGACCAGAGTCCTCCTCTCACAATGAGAAGTGAAAAGAAAAAGGTTCGAAGTTATTGTTTTAAGCAGTCTCTAGATTTTTAAGTTAATTTCAAGCTTTTCTGAGATCTAGCTTGTGGTTTTTTAAAGCATAGCTGTGACAACACTGCTTTACGATTATGCAGAACAGTATAATGATGCTCAGGGCTTGCTACCGCCATCACTACCTCTTTCCCTTGCTAAGACTGGCAAATCCTTTCTGCTTCTCCATCTCCTTCCTCCTGCGGTTACTCCAGCCCCCAGCTCCCCTCTTCCTTGCCTCTCCCAGTCTTTCCTCCCTCCTCACCACCTCCCTGTGCTCCTCTCAGTCACTGCGAGCACCCAGTGAGCTCCAGCAGGGCTTTAGTCCCTTGGTCCCCTTCTTGTGTCCCCTCCATTGGAGTGGCACTTTCTCACCCCAAGCTCCTGGTGGCTTTCAGGGGTGTAGAAGACAGCTAAATAACCTGTCACTTGCTCCTTCCTTCCAGTCAAACACAGATCTGACATAGGGCAGTTTTGGTGCTGAGGGTTGCAGGGGTCCCCAGCACATCCGTAGAAGCTGGGGGTTGCCATCGCAGAGGGTGTGCAGCCACAGCAAGAGGTACCAGAGGGTCACGACTCCCAAAATTGACCCTCTCAAGGTGAAGGCACCTTATGTGACCTACCTTAGCAAGGAGGAAGATACATATGATGGTGGTGGTTGCATAAAAGGAACAGAAATGGGAAGGAAGAACAAGGTTGGATTTCAGACCTAATGTTTTATAGTGTTTTACAATTTAGGCTTCATTTTTTATCAAGTTGAAGGTCAGCCTATGGGGCTGTGATTGCTGTCTGTGGAAGGCAAGTGAGGCAGCTGCACAAGGAAACTTCTGTCTGTGGTGACCTGTCTCCCTGGGCTCCCCTGACACTAAAAAGCTAAACTCCTCTGCAGGGCAATTCAAAGCAGAAAATTAACCCCATGTTCTCCTTTTTCCGTTCAAGGCCAAAGTTCCCCTTTCTGAATAATGCCCTCCCTGCTTTTCTTAACACGTTGCTTTGTTGGATTAAATGGGGCTCAGCATGTGAGTTGACCTGGAGAACTGTTGGCGAACATGTATAAAAGCTACACCTGCAAGAAACAATTGCAAGGAGCGCTGTCATGCAGCTCCGCAGGCTGCTTTGGCTCTGAGTAGAAGAGGATTGGCAGTAAAGAGTGATGGCTTTATTTGTACACCAGTTTCAGATGTAAACAACAACTGCTTTATGCAAAACCTTCTGTCCATAAAGCTCTTCTCTTGCCTATGGATCCATTTAGCAATCACCAAACCCTGTTCAGGTGCAGATGCTGGTTTTTATTCTGAAGAGAAATATCTATCTATTTACTTTTGATAACTTACTGTTGCTACCAGCAGCTATCACCAACATCTGCTTGAAATAACTCTTCTGGCCTATTTCTCTTCCCTGCTATACGTGTTCCCAATCCTACTGAATTTCCATGTAACCATGGGCAGTGTTGGCTCTGGACTAACTGTGAGTCAACCGTGAAAACATGCCTGTACGCAGGCAAGCAGCAGTCACGCATGCCATCAGGTGCAACTGCAAAGGAAAATTAGCTCTGTGTGCTGCCACCACAGGAGAGCCTCTGCTAGAACTCAGGTGTAACTCCCAGAGGTTGCTGAGGCGAGGTGCTGATCATCTTCAGTTCCCAGGAATTCCTATGGCTGGTGAGGCCAGGAGGCTTCCTTCTCCATGGAAGCTTTACCCCTTGTAGTACCCTGCCCCTGCTCCAAACCTCTTCTATGCAACTTTTGCAAATCACTCTGAGCCAAAGGCAGCAGCTCCAAAGGTGTACTCACTGGATGTGCAAGCACTGCAGGACTTACTGGTGCTATTACGCAGGGCAGGATTTTGCATTTTCTTTATGCATGCAAAAAGTGCCACCTCCACCAAGGCCCATTAAGGTCTCCCTATCTCCAGCTGATGATAAATCTACCATTTAGAGTATTTGTGGCGATCTCAAAAATATAGCTTACCTCCTGGGCAATTTCCATAAGTATCCAGGACTCACCAGGAATCATCAATTCCCCCTGGCAGCATGAAGCCCCTGAAGCACAGATGCAGACTTGCTTGCAAACCTATCTCAGAGCAAAACATAAGCAGCCCAGGAAGAAGATTCGCACGCTCTGCAGAGGAATGCCCATGCTTATAGGCATTTCCAAGGGATACCAAAGCCAGGCACAGGCTACACAAATGACTGTGGGAGAATGAGGGCAACTCAGCTGAGTGCTGGGAGCCCTGCGTTCAGCTACCAATTCAGAGAGTTGAGTTCAGCTTGCTTTGGAGGAGGATCTGAGACCACCTCCAGAGTGAGGCACCCCACCCACCAGCCTATTCGAGAATCTCCAAATCACATTTATTCACACCGTCCTCCTTTGAGCACATGAGGAAGAGCTTGCCAGGGCGTTTTTACTGTTCCAGAGAGTGAGCTGGTTATCTGATTAGCTTCTCTTTCTGGCTGTCCCGGAGAAGACAGAGGAAGGGTCTGAGCTCATTTAGCTTTGAGCAGCAGGTTTTTGAGGACCCTTCCCCATGCCACCTCACTCTCCCTTCGGTTAGGGGTCTAACCCAGAGCTTTGCATTCCCATATGTGGTCAGTGGCCACTGCTCAGCGTGGAGTCCTGGCCAGATGGCATTGGCAGGGACTCATTCAGTAAACCCCCACAGTGAGAGGCTATTACCAGCCTTCTCCCCCTTCTGCTTTCTCCTGCTGGTCCTGCCCCCAAAGCCATTTGCTATGTTGTCCCTGCAGCAAAACCAGCACGATGCATCTGAACACCTCCCAGGACAAGGCAGCTTCTAGTAAACCACAGTGTTTAAACTATGGTGTAAACACCGATGTGGGTGAGGAGTGGGTGCCCCATACCCTTTTGTCGGTTCTGTGAAGGTGAAGGTAACAACTAACTGGGGCTGGATGGTGGGAAGTAGCATCTTCCATGATCACAGTCTTAAGCTAAGTGAACAGGAGGCAAAGCCCTACACATCTCTGAGGTTTAGGCTTAAAGTCCTTTACAGGCTCCTGGGAAACAAATTTCCTGGTGCTGTTGGCAAGTTTTATAGGCAAGTTTTTAATCCTTGTTCTGTTAATGAGGCAGCTAATGCTGTGGGTGTGATCTTCCCCTCTGTTGTATGATGTACCAAAATGTCCCCAGACCAGCACGGCAATGTCTTGTCTGCACCTCTGGCGAAGACACATACAGCAGGACACCTGGTGCTGGATAACAGAGGCCAGAGAGATGCAAAGCCTCCAGGGATCACACAAATTCTTACTGATTTTATTTGGCATGGGGTGCATTCAGGAGTGATCCGCCCGGGGCTACAGCACAGTCTGTGCCGGTCTGTCTGAAACCCATGACCCGAACTCAGGTCTCTGACCCCTGATTCTATGCTTGGACTGGGCTCTGCTGCTTTTCACACAAACAAGGGAGCTCAAGAGGCTCTATCATTCCATTTCCCTAAGAACCAAAAAATTTAATGCTGGAAATGCTGTTTTTTGAAACGTATGTAATTGGCAGCTCCTGCCAAGTATTAGCAGGCCAGTAAAATCTCTCTACATAAATTGTGTTGTAATTAGCGTGATTTGTTTAATGTCACCTTGTTTGGCTGTCTGAGAAACTGTCTCAAAATGCAAAAACACCACGTTTTTCAGTTGAGGGAGTAGAGCCTGACTGCACCAAGACATTTTTATTTCTGTTATTTTACAATGGCCTTTTCAAATCACTCAGGCTGGTGAACCTAAGCCAAATTAATCAAGAATTCCCAGGTGAGGAAAATTACAGCCATAAGACATAGTAACAACAAGCATCAAAATTTTCATAATAAAAGTAATATGCTAATAATAATTAATGGCTATTGCATTCACTACACAGGACAATACAGTAAAAACATCCTGATACCCTAAAATTACCTGGTATGTATGCAAATAAGCCATTTTAGGGGGACACAATAGAAAGGGTGAGAGGAGAAAGTAGTTTGTTGCTGGCAAGGGGCGTTAGGGGCTGACCAATGTCCTTGGTGTCCCTCAGCTCCTGCACTGGCCTCCCTGAGCCACACACCCAGGTCCAAAAGGCAAACACAAGTGAGTGATGGCAATTTTCCCACCAGGTGGTAACAAGAAGAGTAATAGGAAAGCAGTTGAGGGGCACTGGTAAGACTGGAATGCAACTGGGGAGCAGCACTGTGGCTTCCCAGGGGACACCAATACATTAAAAAAGCCCCAGCTTGAATGTGGTCCCGTTATTGTCCATTAGTGCCCAGAAAAACCTCATAACAGGCATAGCAGGAGGAAAACCGGTCAGATCTTACACGCACCCGGGTGCTGCAACATGATAAAGTTACTTTTATCTTCCCCATCCAATGAACATCACCAGCAACCTGAGAAACAGAAAGAGAAAAAAAATATCAGGGAGCCTTTTCAAGCATGAGAAATGTTTCGGGGTGAGAAAGGTGCAGGAGAAGCACTGAATGCCCAGCTCAGCACCAGCATTTTTCAACTTTAATCTTTCTTCCAAATGTTCTGCTTTTATTCCAACTAATTGAATGAATGTCTTAAAATTCACAACACAAACTGAATTTGATTAAATCTAACTTGGTTCATATGATAAAGCACTGCAGTTAGAATGCAGCTGGAAAAATACATTATGCTAGGACAAATAAGTACGGTTAACTTCAATAACAGCAGAGGTAAATTGCTTTTTGCGCGAGATGTGCAATATTACCTCAGTACGGCTTTAATCAAAGTAAAATATTATAGGGCAAGGGGAAAAAAAAACCCTCACAATGTAACATTTTGTCTACTAAACACTTAGTAAAACTTCAAGCTTCAATTGTTAAATAAAGCCAAGGCTGTATGTTATCTGTCCCCAGTTAGTATGTAAACAATTAAGTTAAAGCAATATCTGTCTATGAACTAATTTATAACAGATCAAAAACCACAGATAGTCAATGTGAATGCAAGCTGTCCATCGGAAGTTTGTCTGCCACCAAAACTTTCACTGGAAGGGGAAGAATGGAACTAAGTACGGGTATTTAAATGGAGATTGCATTCACACTTGTGCCAGTGTTTTCACATCCAAATGAAAAAGAATGTAAATTAAGCACAGCTAATAAATGAGATAGAAAGTATTAACCTTGCATTTGCGGGAAGAAATCTTGCTCTTTGCTCTTCAGCGTTCTGTAGTTGATGTTATGTTTTCTCCACTGGGTGCTTCAAATTCCTGCTTATGGCTCATTGCAGCCTACCTTCTACTTGGGGAGGCCCTGCTCTTTTTTGGGGGGCTGACATTGGTATGCTGCTGCTGTCCCCTGCTTTGGCTATATGGATGCCTGCCTGTGGAAGAGCGGGGTCACATGCAACTCCTTTCTCATGAGACCGTAGCTGGAGTTGTACCACCATTTAGGACACAGCAGGAGGCTGGGGTAGCTCTGACACGTTGCAGCACAGCCCAGATGCTGGGAAAAATCTTGACCTTTGATTGCATCTGGCACTTCCCTGTGGCCAGAATGGGAAGCCACTGACAAGGCAGCTTCTGATAGAGCCTTGAAAGGGTTTCATACTCCCACATTTCTGCATGCTACAGGAGTGTGCTGCCTAACGCGTAGTCAGGGGGAGACCCAGACTCTCCAAGGGGACACCTGACCGTATTAAAAGTGGATGACACACAAGACACAGGCTTCCTTGTTCACTGCAAGACTCCTTTCGCTCCAGCACACCCTCCCTTTGAAGGTTTCCTCCTCAGCTTGCCAACTGGGCACCACAGCCAGCCACTGTAACTGTAGAAGAGGAAACAACATTGGAACACCAGCATCAAACCTTGTGATGGTGAATCAGCAAACTGCAGGCTTCTGAGACCAAAAAAACCCCACCCTAGACATCTATCTGCCCTGGAGGAAACTGAGGGAAGTTTTGTGACATAATTCATGATCCATATCGTGCTGCCCATGGGCTGCCTGGCTGCATGGGGAGAGCTGACCTCATTTCAGACCTGAACCTGAGCAGAGGTTGTGCAAGGATCAGAGGTGCCTGCTGCCCTTGTCACTGTGGTCAGTGTAACCCTCCTGTTCCCTAGCCCCCAGTCCAACCAAGGGAGGACAGGGGAGGTGTGTTTCAGCCACCAGTTCTGAGAGGATCTGCGTTGTGGGTGATGTAGCAACCTGGAGAGACACCAGAAATGCCTTTAGAAAACCAGTAGAGTAGTTCTCTACCACACTGTGTCAGCTGGAGTAAGAATAAACTAAAGCAAATGTGTAAAGCCTGGGGTTTAGTTAAATGTATGGTAGAGGCAGAAATGAGAGTTCATCAGATAGAAGACAGTCTGGACAGTTTAGCACCAAGGACCACATACAATCATTTCTCAGAAGACATAAGATATTTGGGGACAGACCTGTTGGAGAGCAGTGGAGGGGAAAGGGACCTGGGGGTCCTAGTGGACAGCAGGATGACCATGAGCCAGCAATGTGCCCTTGTGGCCAAGAAGGCCAATGGCATCCTGGGGTGTATTAGAAGGGGTGTGGTTAGTAGGTCAAGAGAGGTTCTCCTCCCCCTCTACTCTGCCCTGGTGAGGCCGCATCTGGAATATTGTGTCCAGTTCTGGGCCCCTCAGTTCAAGAAGGACAGGGAACTGCTAGAGAGAGTCCAGCGCAGAGCCACGAAGATGATTAAGGGAGTGGAACATCTCCCTTATGAGGAGAGGCTGAGGGAGCTGGGTCTCTTTAGCTTGGAGAAGAGGAGACTGAGGGGTGACCTCATTAATGTTTATAAATATGTAAAGGGCAAGTGTCATGAGGATGGAGCCAGGCTCTTCTTAGTGACATCCCTTGACAGGACAAGGGGCAATGGGTGCAAGCTGGAACACAGGAGGTTCCACATAAATATGAGGAAAAACTTCTTTACAGTGGGGGTAACAGAACACTGCAACAGGCTGCCCAGAGAGGTTGTGGAGTCTCCTTCTCTGGAGATATTCAAAACCTGCCTGGACGCGTTCTTGTGTGACATGATCTGGGTAATCCTGCTCCATCAGGGGGATTGGACTAGATGATCTTTTGAGGTCCCTTCCAATCCCTAACATTCTGTGATTCTGTGATTCTGTGATAAGGGATTTGTTGTCTCATTGCTCAGCATGCTTTTTAATGATTATACACCCTAAAACATCTTAGCCTGGATTTTATGTGAGAATTTTAACTTCTTGGAGGAAGAAAAGGAGGGGCATGACACACTCCAGTCTCTGCAAGTACAAAACTGTTTTGCACAGAAACTAATTCTGGCATGATGGAAAGGTGAGGTATGCTCTCAGGCATCCTTTGCACTCAATGCAGAGCTCAAGTGAGACTTTTGCGTGGCCTAACTTTGGGCACCCAGCTTTAAGCCCGAGGTGAAAGGCTGGTTTGGCTGTGGAGCCAGTGGAGACAGACAGGCACATCCTTCCAGGGGGGTTTTACAGCACTGAGGGCAGGGTCCTCTGCTGGGTTACTTAGCCAGCCAGAAGCTCCAGCCTGGGAATCAGGCATCCTCCTGGGCAGATAAGAGGATACAGAGGTATGAACAAGCTGGTGCCTCCCACTACACAGAGAGGTCCTCACCAGCTGATGTAAACCAGGGCTTACAGCCTTGCCAACAGGATGCTGAATCTCCTTTATCGGTGGCTAGCCCTGGAAAGAAAATGTGTAGGGAAAAGATGACCAGCAGTCTCTTTGCAGAGGTAGGTGAACAGCTCCAGTTACTTCTTACCGTCCTCCCAAGCTGTGGCACAGGCCTGGGGACCCTAGAAGTCAAACCCACTCCAGGGGTGGCCTGAGGTGAGGCCACAGCCCACTTGAGAAGTGAGGAGAGCACTGAGGGGAAGTATAGCCAATTTCTGCTTTGGAAGAGCCTCTCTCCTCTGTTGGGATGGACCTAGTGCCTCTTCATATGACCACATGCCCCGTGATTTCACAGGGAGCTCTGGATCAGCTCCCAGGAGGGAAATGGCATGCAGAGGTTCACGGGTGGTAAAGGCTGAGACCCAGCTCATTTCCTCTGCCTTCCTCTTCCTCTTCCCTGTGGCATCATCCCCGGCACATTGTGAAGCACAACCCCTGCCTCCCTGTGCCAGAAGCCCAGTAGGAAGGGGAGGCAGGAACTGCAGGAAAAGCAGGGTGCTCCTGGGACACAGGCTGAACACATCCCACTGACCATGACCCCTTGGGCATGATCTCTGCTACCTTTACCTTTACCTTTACCTTTACCTTTACCTTTACCTTTACCTTTACCTTTACCTTTACCTTTACCTGGCCAGTACCTTATCTTGAGGCAGGAATGCCTCCCACGCCAAGGGAAGCATTCTCTCACAAGGACTTGGACTGATGCTTTAACATCCCACCTTGCTTCTACTATTTTTGGAGACTGTCTAAAGGAGTGAAGCACGTGCATCTGACTCCAGCTGAAATTCAGCAAATCTCACTAGTCTTCAGAAAATGTGTCTTTGTGCATATGGGATAATTTTTAATCCACCACATCCAATGACCCGGATACTCATGTCAGGACCGGGAGCTCTTGAGTGCAGAGATGGATGTTCCATTCTACGTAGCACCTCCTCCTTCTCCTCAACTGCCTTCCTTCAGCAAAGGATCTACCATCTCTGCCTCTTGGGGATCCACCAAGGTTTTTTGCTCCATGTTTTCAGCTGTGATTTCATTCACATCCTTCCTATTAGACTCAGAAAGTCAATTTTTCTCTTTCCAGCCCCTCAGTTTTATTAGTGCTCAAGTGCATTGGCTGCACAGAGCCTTGCAAGTGATGGGATTTAACTGGGAGCATTTCACTCACCCAGATCAGAACCTACCTCTTCTTGGCTGCACACATATCACTGCCTCAAAATGCAATACTTCATGTAATTTTGATTCTGTCAGTAAAGGCTGCACTGAAAATCTCATCTGGGCTTGTTAGTGATATAAAGAAAGCTAGGAAAACAAAGCAAGAAAAACTCAAATCTCTCAATGAAAGCCAGTCCTTTCAGGAGACAATGAGCAATTTGGGGAATAGAAGTATTTTCAGTCCAAGGGAGACAGGTATTGTGTATTTCAACAAAGTCAAAATATTTCTGGATTATGTAGTCTTAATAATTCAGTTTTTAGTAGATGTAGTTAGTGCCACAGTCTGAAACTGCATCAGTGAAAACTGACCACTCACCTCAGGCTGTCTATAACCAGGTCTTTGCTGAAGCCCCGAAGCAGTTTAAGCTATGCCAGTTGTAAAACGACTTAGGAGATTTCTCCAGTGCAGGCAGACTTGAAGAAGAAGAGTCTATTGCAATTCATGTAAGTGAAAAACCCATGACATTAAGTTGCTCCCCGGAGCCGTTGCTGAATGAATAATGGGTAACCAATGCCAGTGACTCCCCTTGCAGTTCAGCCCGGTGTGAAACTGCCCACCAGGAGGAGTCCCACCCAGAAAGAGGCATCTGCCACTGCTTTATATGCAGATTACTTTCCCCATGACCACTCACTCCCCTGTAAATTTTTCCTGCTCTGTGGATTTACACACTAAAAGTATGTAATAGGGAAGGAATATAAACCCTCACTTTGTGGTATCGCTGGCTCGCATATTGCAGCTCAGCAGGCATGGAAAGCATCCAGCATTAACGCTCAAAGGGAGCTGCCATATTTATGACTTCTCCAGCCTCACAAGAGCAAGGAAGGCTGGTGAGCAGTGATTGAAGCACAGCTGAATGAAATGCATAATATAAAGAAGGCAAAAATCAAATATTTTTTTGAGTCTGAATTCCTAAAGAAATGAGGTTTATACAATCTTGCCTGTCTGGGCGAGGATGTGTGTGTGGCAGGTTGCTCCTTCCACAAACCCCACACCAGAGTTTGATCCCACTGACCTGCTGCGAATGACTTTTGACAGGAGGGTCAGCAGTCTTGGAGGCAATTATGTTTGTCCATGCTGGATGCAAACAGATGCTTATGCCTCACAGGTGGAAAGGCTAATAAACTCACCCATTATTAGGCATCAGACTATGAAGAGAGGGCAGAGGTTTTTGAAAACTTGTTCTGCAGCCCACAGAGGTTCCCTTCCATGGTTTAAACTGGATGTTGCCAGGCTGAAAATAATCTCTGTGTGTATTTCAAATGCATTTGCCGGCTTCTTCAGAAAAACATCTCTGATGTGCAGGTCACCTGGGAAGAGGTGGCTACAGTCACAGAGTCTGATTCTGCCACCCACTGGTTTCTCTGAAGCTATCTGCAGATGCAGATACTCCATGGGAGCAAGGCTGCTATCACCCAGCCCAGGCTTCACTGAGGGCGTTACGCTTCACATGGGGGAATATTCTCTTCTCTGACCAGACGGCACAGGCAGCACTCACACTGCATGCGCTGCTTCTTGTGAATTACACCAGTGCACGTGCAATGAAAAGCGGGTGCTTGACTCTAAAGTATCTGCTCTTTAGTTTGTGGTGGTGAAGTTCAGTCTCCTCAGTAAGAGGAGAAAATGAACATCGGCCCATCTGCAAGGTGGACAAATAGCATTGGAAAGGTTTTCCAAGCCGTGCTCTGCCACGTAGTGAATGATGTTTGCATTTCACAGACCCATAACCGGCAAAACTGGGTTTTGGGACGAGGGAAAAGTTTTCAGAAATCTGTGGTTAGAGGACTGTTTTGCAAGATCTATGATTTTATACATATCCAAATGGCACTGCTCCCATTAAGAAGATCTCCAAATATGCTGATTTCCACAGTAGGCAGAGAAATACATAATAATGAATGCAATGACATTAAAGACAGTCAATTACCTGTGTTTATAACTAATGTGATCATGGTGCAGCAGTGATAAGTGGATATTCACTGCTTCTTAGTGCAAATGATAACAGCGCTCAGGTTTTTGCATCCATGTTCTTAACATAGTAAGAGGGCACAAATTTCAAAACAGTGGCTAATGTCAAATGCGTCCATCCAGAGAAGGCTGTGAGCACACCGTCTGATGTTCAGAGGTGAAAAAGCACTAGCAGCTTTCATATCATGGCTTTGAAAATCAGATCACTTGCTTGGGGGCTGCTGTGATTGATAATGCCAGTGCTTGCTTCAGAAATGTCCGTGCTCACACCTCTGTGAAGAATATCCAGAACAGTAGTCCAGGACTAGGAAAGAAGTTTTGGCCTACAGTGCGTCTGAACAAAGTGGAGCTCACACTGGGGTACTGATTATTTCGGGTCTGTGGAATTGAAGAAAGCCCTCTCTCCCCACACGCGGTATCAGCTTTCACTCAAAAAACCTCCCAAACAGTAAAAACTTTTGACTTGGTTGCAGCTGCTAAAGCAAGATTAAACGGATAACTAATGTGTAAACTGTGATCCCTTTGACTCTGAAGAGAGCCTGAAGCAATGATTCAAAACTACATGAACTTTCAGCTTCAGCTCACTCGGGACTGGTGGCTCTTCGGTATGAAGCTGTATTTTTAAGAGATTTTCTTTTTTTTTCTTTCTTTTTTTTTTGTTTCAGGGTTCATTATTTTGCAGAGGATGGGTCTTTCTGCCCTGCAGGGATCTATCTATCACTGCTGACTCTGCGCATCTTCTCCACATGGAAGAAGTAATTGGATTGTATTTTCTGCACATGACCAAGACAGCAGGAAACCCAGAGCTATAAGCCGGAGAACTAAGCTGTCTAGAGGGTAGGGAAGGATCTGATGCCTAAGAAAACTAAATGGCTAAGTCTAACCACAAGATTGTTCCTTTCTTTCCATGGAGGAGCTGGGACATGCTGAACTGTACTCACCAGACTGCGCTGGAACTTGGGAAGGTCTGTGAAGCTTTCAGGGAGCAGTGAAAAACATAACCACCCAATTAATCCCTGCCAAAAACCAGCTCAGGGGGATTAAATGTCTGTGAATATATGAAACAATAAGCCATGCTATGGGATGCTAACAGTTAGGGACATTTCTTGAAATTACAATACAGAGGCATTACTGCAAAATATAGTGGTGTTTTCACAGTATTAGGGACTCCATGTGCTACCACATAGCTGAGGTGTATGATTATGCAGGAGAAACTGCAACCCTTCAATCCAGAAAAAAAAATAATAATACAGTTATTTCATACATTTACAGACAGGGTCAGTCTCACCAATGTGCCTGGCAAGATCATGGGGCAGATCCTGCTGGAAAATATACTAAGGCACATGAAAATCAAGGAGGTGATTGGTGACAGCCAACATGGCTTCACTAAGGGCAAATTGGCCTGACAGAATTTTGTGGCTTCTACAACAGGGTTACAGTGCTGGTGGTAGTGGGAAGAGCGACTGACGTCATCTACCTGGACTTGTGCAAAGCATTTGACACTGTCCCACACAACATCCTTCTCTCCAAATTGGAGAGACATGGACTTGACGGATGGACCACTTGGTGGATAAGGAATTGGCTGGATGGTCGCACTCAAAGAGTTGCGGTCAATGGCTCAATGTCTAAGTGGAGACCAGTGACGAGTGCCCTTCCTCAGGGGTCAGTATTGGGACCAATCCTGCTTAACATCTTTGTCGGTGACATGGACAATGGGATTGAGTGCGCCCTCAGCAAGTTTGATGACGACACCAAGCTGTGTGGTGCAGTCAACACGCTGGAGGGAAGAGGGACCTTGACAGGCTTGAGAGCTGGGCCTGTGTGAACCGCATGAAGTTCAACAAGGTCATGTGCAAGGTCCTGCACATGGGTCAGGGCAATCCCAAGCACAAATATAGGCTGGGCAGAGAATGGATTGAGAGCATCCTTGAGGAGAAGGACTTTGGGGTGATGGTTGACGAGAAGCTCAACATGAGCCGGCAATGCGTGCTTGCAGCCCAGAAGGCCAACCGTATCCTGGGCTGCATCAAAAGCAGCATGGCCAGCAGGTCGAGGGAGGTGATTCTGCCCCTTACTCCACTCTCGTGAGACCCTACCTGGAGTACTGTGTTCAGCTCTGGGGCCTCCAACATAAGGACATGGAGCTATTGGAGTAAGTCCAGAGGAGAGCCACAAAGATGATGAGAGGGCTGGAGCACCTCTCCTAGGAAGACAGTCTGAGAGAGCTGGGGTTGTTTAGCCTGGAGAAGAGAAGGCTCCAGGGAGACCTTCTAGCAGCCTTCCAGTACCTGAAGGGAGCCTACAGGAAAGCGGGAGAGGGACTTTTTACAAAGGCATGTAGTGATAGGATGAGGTATGATGGTTTTAAACTGAAAGAGGGTAGATTTAGATTAGATATTAGGAAGAAATTCTTTCCTGTGAGGGTAGTGAGACACTGGAAGAGGTGTCACAGAGAAGCTGTGGATGCCCTCTCCCTGGCAGTGTTTAAGGCCAGGTTGGATGGGTCTTTGAGCAACATGGTCTAGTGGAAAGGTGTCCCTGCCCATGGCAAGGGGGGTTGGAACTAAATGATCTTTAAGGTCCCTTCCAACCCAAACCATTCTATGATTCTATTATTTATTATTATGCCATTACAAAATGTCGTCTTGTAACCTTAAGCTTTGTGCTGTTTCTTTATTCCTAAAGACACCAGAATCCTGACATTATCATGTTCCTTGGAATAATTTGGGGAAAGCGATAAGATTGCCAAGACTTTATGCTGTAAGTCTTTAAGAGTTTAGTAGATTTATTCTTTTTCTTCAAACGAATGCCTGCTTGTCATTGTCAGCCCTCCACTGCTTGTTCCCCCCTCCACCCCCTTAGATCCAAGATCAAAAAAAGAAGCTGTTTGGAGCTTGATGTGTTGCTGTACTATTCTGGGAGCACTCAGGCTTCTCCAAATCGCTCTTCCAGCTGTAACATGTGTGGTTTTCATCTCAAACTGTAAGAAAACTTTCATTGGTCTTCTACCAAGCCCCACCAGCAAACCCAAGTGCTGGCTGATCTTCTGCAAGGCCTAAGGAATGTGTGCAGGTCTGTGTGTGTATGTGTGTGCATGAGGTGTGTGCACATGAGTGTATCCACACACACTCATTATATTGCAATGAAGCAGAGGTTTAATTGTCAGCTTTGAAACCCCCCCAACCCCGTTAGAGAAGATATTCATCCCTGCTGCTCTGATTAGAACTGGTGGTTGGCTTGCGCTAGCATAGAGCACTGTGAAATGGATTCACAGACCTGAACTTACCTGCTGAAAGGTTTACCAATGGGATGTGTTGCTTTGCTCTGGACAAAGCCATCATCTCCCTCTGTCCCTGCAGTAGAGGCAAGAGGAGGTGGTACGTGCCTGTATGAGGTTTGTACCTCAGAAAAGCCCCCACCTAGGCTGTGCCACGTTAGACTTGCGTGAGGACTGCTTTGCACAGGGAAGGGACTGCGCCACACCAGAATTGCACCCCAAAACTTGCCCTCATCAGCAGTGGCAGGGTTTCTTACACAGGCTGATTTGTGCGTTTCTCCTCACTAAATATTGTATCAACCTGACTGGAATAAAAGCACTGATACATGGGGAAAACTGTCTGCTATTTATCTTCCACTTATAAGAACAAAATCTGCATGATGAACCAGATTCTCCTATTGCAAAGATTATTTGTTACATGAAACAGATAGAGCAGCAGAAAGAAGCCGTTCCTGGAATTTACGAGGAAAAAGATTTTTCTTTACAGCAGCGAACGCCACCATTGTCCCACTCAGCGTATTAACATTCACAGTAAAAGATGGCGTTGCAAAAATGTGTGGGAGTATGATCAAATCAGTATTTCTTAAACAGTTTTGGAGTGTGCAAGCTGATATTTTGGAATAAATAACAGAGTGTACAATATTCTGAGCTGTCAGAGTTTCTGAGGGGGCAGATTCAAAGGTCTGCATCACTTAATGCCTCCTAAACTCCAGCCGAATGGAAGATGAACAACAGGACAACTCAGGATGTTTGTACTTATAAGTTGGGATAAGTTATGTTTTGTTTTCTTTTTTCAAGCAAATCTATTATTTAAATGCTGCTGTGGATGGAAAACTACAGTTACACACTACCATACACAGATCTTCTTACAGATAGTATGAGCTGCCACATTATGTCTGTGCGTGTATTTGTGTTGTAATTTAAAACATAACATCATCCCAAGCTAAAAAAGATTAGGGACCTTCTCTGAGAGAGTGTTCACCTCAGAAAGAGGGACCTGTGGTAACAAGCATCAATGTGGCAGTCAGAAAATAGCATTTAAACCTTTACCAGCAAGATATGGCACATCAAGAAATTAAATTGATCTTCCTGCCTTCCACCGCAAACATCGTTGCTCCAAGACCAGCCTCCCTTTCTCTGTGCTGACAACTACACAGTGTTTCTTATCCCCATCAGCATACTCTGCATGCCATCTTTGTGACCACCCTCTCTCTCCATCTCCACATGTCTGAGCTACAGCCAAAGGTTTGGATTAACAGGAGCAGAATTTTGCACAGGCAGTGATGCTGTGAAATACAGTGAAATCAAAGAAACATGGACCTTTAGCTTGTGAGCAGCCACAGACACTGGGATTTTAGTATGCAGTATGGCTGAGGCTAAACTTAGTATCATAACAAAGTGTAGGTCTAAATAAAAACTGCTTTAAACTCCCAGGAAGTTTGCTGCTTCTACGCGATGACAGTTGTTAGAGAGTAGCTCTCCTACAGAACCACCCATACCAAATATAGCATGCTGGAGTAAATGTAAGAGGCAACACTAGAAGAAAACTAAAAATGTTTTGCTTGCTCTTTGAATGCCACCCTGTTTCTGCAAGAGGCCATGGATGCCATATCTGAATGTATTTGTCCCTCTAGCTCTGTGATTCCCTCAATTATTAACACAACACAGTCATTTTCAGAAGCTCCAGGTCTTTCTTGAGGCCATGCTTTGGGCTGGGAGACTCCTTCATGTGCCAGCGCCAGAGAAGCTTGTGAGCAATTTTCTCTCCCAGATGACTGCCAACTGCTTTGAAGAGAGGCCACCGGGACACCCTATTTATGTCACGTTTTCTACTGGTCTGCTGTTCATCAGTTGCATAGCTAGTCTTGATTTAGCTGTGTATTCATGCAGGCAGCAGGATGCAACTAGGAGAGGAAGCAGACAAACACAATAATACAGATGTTTGCCCACTTTACCACAACGGTGTATTTTCTGGCAACTTCTCAGCTGCCTCATTTCTCCTGCTCTGCTCAGGGAAGCACGTGGGTCCCTCACACAGCTGCTGTGACCTGCAGGAACTTTGCAGGCATGTACAAGCTGCAGGACCTGGAAGACAGCAAAGTGGTGACCTTTCCTGGAAGCCTAGATACACCAAAGCCAAAGGCAAAGCTCCCCCTGCCCTCAGAAGGCCCGGATTTTCACCTGCGGGTTTCAAAGCACAGCATGCAGCGGCACTTGCAAGGGCACTTCTAGGAAGATTCATTCCTTGGCCTTTTTATTCCACACAGGCTTCCTCCTCTGCATCTTCTTTTTGGATGTTTTTTTATGTTGTGTTTGGAGATGTTCAAACTTCAGCACACAAAGCAGAACTCAGCAAAACCCCTTGTATGTAAGTACAAAATCCTAGCTAGAAATGGTTTGGATTGAAGCCGGGCAAGCTTTCACCTGCCCTGATCCATAACCCTTTCAGCTACCCTCAGGAGTGATCTTGTGGGAAAATGCTGCAACAGGCTGAGTCTGGTGCAGCTTCTTGACAAGCCAGATGAAGACACAGCCACGCTGCTAAATGCTGCTGCTGGGCTGTGAGAGGGGTAAGATGTCCAAGTGCTTTTGTGTCCCCAAAAATTAAGTGTTTCCACACTGCAGGATGTGGGTCTCGCTTGCTATGGGGGCAGGGACAGAAACTGCCACCCTGGTGAGCAATACCTTCCCTAATGACCCTTGCTATAACACAGCCCTATGGGTGCCAGTGGGAGTTTTGCGTAAATAAAAGCTGGACTTCAGACGGCTACAAAACAGAACACGTCCTAGGGAAGTCTCCACGCCTCTGAGTGATGGCTGGGCAGTTTGTGCTGCCTGTGGCTGCCAGTGCTGTGGAGCTCGCCTGACCCTTAAAACGCAATCAACAGTCTAGGCTATAAGTCCACACATTTCATTTTAAAATTAAAGTCATTTTCTGAGTAATAGGAGCACATTCGTGCTTGGAAACCATAGAGTACTTAGCATCTTTTTCGATTTCAGTGCTAGAAAAAAAGAAGGGGACAAAGCACCAGGAAATATTGTTTCTTGTCTGAACTCTTGTAGACCAAGTTTCGTCCCAGAGTGGGTTTTTTGCGTGACTCAGTGGTAAATTTCTGAACAAAGAGCTTTATGATATAGAGTCAATACTGTAAAAAGTGTTTAACTCTAACTGTGCTGGAGGTGGTTTTGAAAACTTCTGGCATCTTTTCTTTCCTTCTCACAGCAGTGCTTGTAAATGGATTGAACCTTCCTCAGGGATTTCTGTAACAAAGTGGGTAAAAATTTAAGTGCTTTGTAATCTCTATGGGAAGACTTAGTATCAGGTGGAGTAGATAATTTGAATTACTTAGAACAATCATGCTTTTGAAAGCTTTACTTCTTTCTTGTGAAAGCTAGTTTGTAGCAAAATTACCTTCCAAAAGCTTCTTTGCATGCTCCCCTAATGAACTTCTGATTTGCATGTTACTTTGTAGATATGGCTTCTCTCTCCTAATTTAGTTTTCTTCCATTTATTCAAGGCAGATTTCTCCTTTTAGGGGGAAATATTCTATAGTATGGAAAGGCCGCTGTGGAGGAATTACTGCAAATATCTCATTCGTAACGCTTTTGTTCTTCCACTCAGAAACCCCACATCTCACTCCTCCATGGAGGAGAGGATATTGTGTTTGACTTATTACAAAGCCTAAAGCATTCTTAAGATTGACTGCAACTAATCTCTAAAATATGCCTTCTCATTTCAGAACTGTTGTTACTCTTCAACACCAGAGAAGTGCTTCCTACTTCAAAAGCTATTTCACTTTTAATTTTTTTCCCCCAAAGGTTAAGCCTGGGCCTGTATGCCTCCCTTATCAGTGTGCCCGTTAATGTCATCAAGACTAAGGACATGAGGAGGATGAGGCCTTCGGTGCCTGACAGTGAAAGCATGGTAGTACAAGGCTCGAAATCAAAAGAGAACAGACTTCAAAGAATGAGTAGGAAAGCTGCTGAGGTCTTCACACAGGTGTCTGACACCAGTCCCACGAAGACGGATATGAAACCATCTCACAACTCAGCCTTTTCTCCCCAGTCCCTGAGGATGCAGTTTCCACAACAACACATCCCATCTTTGCCTCTCTAGGTAAAGCTGGGGTATCAGTATGAGAGTTGGGCAATTTTTGTCGTCTTTTGACATACAGTAACTTCACTATTTTTTCTATTCTGATTTTTTTTTTGTCATGACAGCTGCCACACTCTTAAGATCTACGATACAGGTTATTTGTGTAGTGTTTTCAGATTATTCAGGACTATGGGCTGGAATGAGTAGTTTATTGAAGGATAATGCTGAAGAAAGGGATGTCAGATACTGCGCTGTGGTTTAGAAAACTGACCGCTAATCTAATGTTGTTTTCCAACAAGCCACTCTGAGTTACAAGGTGGAATAAAAGTTATCTCAAAAAAATAAGTGAAATAAACATGTGCTTCAGGGCATAAACAAGCTTCGTAAAAGGTTAGGATAGGAATAATATCCCCTTCTGACACATTACTTTATAATTACAGAATATGGGACTGCTTGCATCTTTCTCTGAGGGGTCTAGTGCTGGCACTTTTAGACACTAGGTAAGTAATTTTAAAAATTTATAGATCCTTCAACTTCTTTCTGTGGAAATACTGGCTTTCAAGGACATTTTACACAGGTCAATTGCTATGTAGAGACCAAGAACTTCATTTCCTCAATCACATTTCATGACCGCATTAGAGGTAGTCCACAGATGCCCAGGGACCGATGAACCACATGATGAAAACCACAAGCCAACTCAGACCAGGAATCAGATTCTGTCTGACAGTTTTCTAAGACCTGATGTCTTGCAGAAGACATGCTTCAATTCAGCTAGAATATACGAGCTTGAGGAAAGATCTCAAAAGTCTGCGGCAAGCCTATAAGGCCTGATGTACAACATGACTGTAATGTTTAATTGCAGAATGAAAATGAATGAATCTACAAAGTTCTATATTTCTAAGAAAACAAGACATAAATCTACAGCCATGTTGGCAAATGATGTGCAGACTTCTCCTGGGGAATATCTGCAATGAAGCCCCACACCTGCGGTAAGAGTGTTCCCAGGATGATGTCACCTACATGTATCACGAAGGAATTTTCTCCTTTGCTGCTCAGGTCAGGGTTTTTAATGATTGCCTCCCATTTACTCCACAAGATTTCATTGCTGAGTAACTCGAGACTTCTTCACATCGTTTGAGTTTGATGGCATGTACAAGTAAAGTAGAGACCTTTCTTTCCTGGGGGAAATTAAGAAAATAATTCATTCTTTCACTCAGTAACTCAACTGAATCCAATTTGCATTCATTCTTTTAGGAAATGTGTTTAGCTAATTTTGTCAAATTAAAATATGAAAGGAAAAACGTCAATAATGCTGACCATCTTGACATCATGATTCTTAGTTCTTTCATACCATTCTTCCTCCACTGACCGTTTTATTTTGCAGAGGGAAAAGCTAGCATAAAGTCGTAGAAGGATTAAGTCGCATCTGCAATTCCTGCGTATTACTAAACACTAGCATGTATACATGTACATGAAACCAAACCTCAGCAATTCACTTTTCATGTTGGTTTGTTTTTTTGGTTTCATTTGTGAGCTTTTATTTTGATTTTTTCTTCTCATTTACTTTCGTGTCTATTTGCCAGATGCATTGTATGCACAGAAAAAGGCGTAATAACAGGACAAGAGTGTCAGCTGCACTCTGTGTCCTTAAGAGACAAAGAACAAATATTATTTGGAAATTTCTATGGCACAGGGCCCTCTTGGCAGCTGCTGATCTCATTCCTATCCCGCACATGCAGTTGTTAACACAGGGACACATAAGGGAACAGCCGAGGACTGGAGAGTCCAAGACAAAAGTGAATATTGATTCCCTTCTTCCTCAGTGTGACTGGCGGCTTGAAAACATTGATCACTGCTGCAGCCTTGAGAGAAGGCTAGATGAATTCATGGAAGAGGAAACCCACTGAGAGCTACTAAATACACAGAAAACGAGTCTGGCTCAGGATATGTCTGGGCCACAAATGGCTGCAAAGTACTTGCAGGAGAGGGGAGATGGTGCTTGTGCTTGTCTGGTCTCATGCTCCTCCTTTCAACATCAGCTTTTGGGTGTTGGCATTAGTTGTTCTTATTTCATTATGCTTTTATTTACTGTTGGAAGGAGGTGAGGACTGGAAGCCGCCCAGGACGCTGGCTGCAGCCTGCTGAGAGACCCCTCTTTCCCCAGGGCTGGCTGCAGTACAGAGTATTGACCGGCGTTGCAGCTGCGTGGTAAGCGTGCTTCACAACCAGAACAAATTTTCCAAAGTGCCTAAATGGCTTGAAACTGCAGGTTCTGTTGGCCAAGCTCAAGTGACTTGCACATATTGGAAAACTGCTTCCAGTTAACTTTCTCTTTTTGTCTCCTTGTGTTTGTGCATTTTCAATTATATGGAAATATACCACTAAGCTCAACTTCTCTTTATTTAAGCAGGTGAGGAACAGTGAGCTTTGAACTTCTACAGAACTGCACAATACCTTGAAATATTTTAAGTCAAGGCACTCTTTTTCTGATAGAAAAGCACATATTTCCTTGTTAATTCTCCAAGTCACATTAACTGGTGATCCTTTGTCCCTGTAAGCATAGCACACTAGATGGATAGACTGCAGCAAGATGAGTTATGTGTTGCATTTAGAGGCAAGTATTACCTTTAAAAAATTTACCTGCCTGTCAAAACTTGGCAAAACAAGAAGGTAAGTTCAGCTCAGTACACACAGTAGTTCCTCACTGCCTGCCTCTCCTCCTGGCTGCCGGGAGTGCCTGGTGTGTCAGGGACCACAAGCTGAGCAAGAGCCAAATAGCACTTTGTTGCTTGTAAAAATGAAACAAACTCCTCGTTGATAAAAAGCTATTTTCAGAGGTACTGCAGCTGTGGACAACTTGTAGCCATGCTGCTCAGCCACCACGCGGAGCCCAGGTGCTCGGCAGAGGCCAGCTTTAAGCAGTGTCAGTAGATAGGTGTGTAACAGGGACCTTTGCAATCCCGAAGAGGCAGCTTCAGCTACCTTGTGCCAGAGCATCCTCTGACTACCTTTCTTCACATCTTCATTACCCAAGGAACAAACATTAACATGAAACAAGCAGTAACAAAATATACCTATTTAATTTTTCACCACCCATAATTCAGGAGAGCCCCTGGGATATCATGTGCTGTTTTGACCTGACTCAAACAGGTTCTTCCTGTTTCATCTTTGTTGATGTTCTTCCCTGACTCATCAGCAACTCTCTTTTGTCACATAAACCTTTCAGTTTTGGCTTTGCCCTACTGGTAGCATCCATAGCACAGATGCTGTTCTCTCCTGGTTGGACTGCAGCTGGCTACCCCCTCATGGGGGTACTGATTTTTCAAGGCTGTAGTGATCTGGTGCTACAAGTGCTGTACAATGTCAGATAGGAGGTCTCAAATAGCAGAGTCTCCTGTCTCTTCAAGATGTTCCCAGTTGAATCTCTTTGTAACCTTCATCCTCTTGGGGTTGAAGATGGCATCAGCTGCTTGGGCTCTTTCACACGAGAAGGTTTCTAACATCTGCCCAAAGCCATGGGTTGTAACAGTAAATGATACTGCTTATAATAAACACCTCCAGGATTTTCTTGGACTCTTCAATTTCTAAATGGTTTTCAGGCTTCCTGTGTCCTGTATCTGTCTATACCACCTTAGAAATTACAACCCTGGTGATTTTGGCATTGAGGATTCCCGTGAGGCTGGTGCAGAGGCTGGTAGGAGGCTGCCCTGACCCTCTGGGACAGGGAGCGTCACATCGTCTCTGCGTTCAGACTGAAACTGGAAAGGCTTTAGAAGGGTCAGACACACATGCACGTGATCCTGCTTTCTTCTTTGTGTCGTGGGACTTTGTGCATGACTAGCAATTACAGATGTACCCCTAAAACTCGCACCAAGCTTCTGACCTGTTGTCGCACACTATTTTACAGTGTATCATGTCCAACGTGACTGTAATGTGTATTACGTCTTACCCAGATCCAGCTCTATCTCCTGCTATTTTAACTCCTCTCCCAGGAATTTCTGTTAGGCAGACTTTTCTTTCCATTATTCAGGCTCAAATCACATTTCACCACTTTTGCCCCAGATTAAAAACTGCAACCTCACTCCCTTTGCACCTATGCCTCCCAAAAACTAGAAAGGTTCTCCGAGGCAGCTGGTCTCCGTAGAGCTGGGGCAACGAGTTCCGGTGGCTGTACATGTTCCTGTTATTAAAAGCAAACAGACCTGTCCATTTTTTTTTTCCAGGGGTCAGGCTGGTCTGCCTCCCTGCCAGTTTGCTGCTTTCCCTGTCTGACAGTGTTCACTGTGGGCACTCATGCTTGGCTGGAGGACATGCTCCATGGCTCTGCTCAGGCAAGCCTGTCTCCCACGTGTTCAGCATATGTTGGATAAACAATGTCAGATCTTCGCTGGAAGTACTGGGTGGCTATTTCAGAAAAACACTGGGAGTTCAGATAGGCACCTCCTGCAGTGCTCATTGTGGGCAGTAAGTTATAGCAATTGCCAGAGCCTTCCTTCTGGGCTGTAAAGGTTTTGCAAACAGGTATCTGTGTGGTACTCTGCACAGCATGCCCGGCTCGGTATATTGCCAGAGACATTGCTGGGCAGTACCTTTTCCTCACCTGAGAGCTTTGGAGTCCCAGTGACATGTGTTATAGTTGTCTGAGCACTCAGCAGTGACTTCTTTGTGATGCTGGCTAATTTCTCCAGGGCTGGATCTGTTTCTCTCAATAATTTCACTTGCAGGCTGGAATCCCACAAGCAACTCTGTTTTTAATTAGGGGCTCCATAATGTCTCCAAAGATACACATAGCATCAGAGATCTTACATCTGAAACATGAGGCTCCATTGACCCTTATTTTTATTCTTGGTTTTGAACACAGTTACTGCGTACCTCTACGGTCTTATTCTGTCCAGGTCAAGTCTTCAAATAACTTTCTCAATGGTTCAATTGTTCCAAGTATTATTTTGAAAATAGTCTCTCAGGTCACTTCTTGTCCTCCTTGCTCAGGGAGACAGTAAAAAGTTTTACTTCCATGTTTTCTCACTGTCTTTCATGGCCAGCTCCATGTATCGATTCAGTTCTTCCCTCTGCTGAATCCATGCTCACATGGAGACATCAGTCTGGCTTTTTGAGCTCCCAGTGACCAGAGTCCCTTCTGGCAGCTTGCCTGCTCTGTTTCCAGCTGTCTGCCTGGACGATGGGGCAGTTCATTAGCAAGGCTGCTCCCGCAGTGATGCATGTACCACACTGGCTGATGACATGAGCTCTGTCCCACCTCTTGTAAAAGGACAATTTATCTCCAGCTGCAGGTCACCCACTTGCTGTATGCTTCCTGATGCCATCTCCCAAGGCTTCCTGCATAGACCCTGTGCCTGGCCCTCCCTCCTCCGGAACTAAGCATACAGAAATACTTGAGTAAAAGAACTCGAAAGCAATTTCTACCATCCCTTATGGAGTACCACTGTTACTGGTGTTAATAAGAAAGAAGTCCTGTTAGGGCCTGTAGCAAATACCCCTCATGTAGCTGTGGCAAATGGGAAGCATTTAAAGGTGGGCTATGTCCTAATGTCATCTGTTGGCAAGGACTTTATGTTCCATATATTTCATATTATTGCCTTGAAAGACTAAATAAGGAAACACACTACTTATTGAAGTGCTTATGGAAATTAAATCCATGTTTAAATGAATTTAAAATCTTTAATGCAAAATTCAGCAGCTAGAAATTTTGCACCAACTTCTATTTAATTAAAATTAATAAGGTTTCAAAGAGACCAGGAAAGAATTTGGCCTTAAATGTGTAATTAAAATACAATTACATTGAAAGGAAGTAATTACTGAGGTTGTACCTCAAAAGCATACCTAATAGGCTATCAGGAGAAAAGGTTTATGCATTTAGTACACCAACTATATAAGATATAAAAGGATGTAGTCACCGAGAGAAAGAGATATTAGCAAGATCATTTAGGTAGATAGTAACAGTCTTTTTATGGTCAAATCTTTCTGGCTATATTCAGCAAGAGATCTGCTTCATCTTAGGTTGGGATGTACAAGGCAACTCCACAACTTCTGGCACATTAGTGTTTTCCCAGCCCTCTCCTGGAGCTGTGAGCGAGAGAAGCATCTTTCAAGCAATGTCAGACATCTCTGGACGAGGGAAACATTAACACCGAAAGAACTCCATTGCCTGATTTTGGGAACCATTTGACAAAGGTATATTCAAAGTGAAGGGCCTAATCCAACCCTGGTTAAAACCAAGGAGGGAGCTCTCTTGGTCCCCGCACCTGTCTGCATGAAGCCATGAGCGTAGCACCCAGAATTACGGTGTTAGAGTTACGCACAGCTCTGCATTTGCAGGTTTTGTTATTACCTTATTCCTATGGCAGAGCTATAAAAAAGAGTTTAAGAAATATGACATTCCACAAGATGCATGAAACAAGTTTGGGAGGTAAGGTGGAAGTGTGAGCATGAAACTGAAGCCACTTTGTGCTCTCTGGAGCCAGAACAACCCATCATTAATTTGATTTTTTTTTTTTGTTTTGCTTTTCTTTTTTTTGGTAACATGTTTTGGTTCAAAGCCCACTGAAGTCAGTGGCGAGGTTCCTGCTCTTTTCCAAAGGTTCAGAGTCATGGATTGATTTGAATGATCTGGAACACCTGGATGTAACCTTGAATTCAAGTCGCACCAAAAGGATTTGCTTGTAAGCTGTTGATGTACCTTTGTCTCTTCACGTAACTTTTTGAGTTTTTTAACTGTGATTTTTACAACTACAAAGAGTCTTGCAAAAGAAGTGTGGGAGAGGTAATGTGAATCTCTCGGCTGCACAGTGTCCCCTTTGATACAGTATAAAAACCAGTGTAAGTAGCCTAATGTTTTAATGAACAGAAATATGTTCCTGACAAGGAATTGAATTTAGCACTCTGCTGAACTGGTGACATTCAGTTCATAATAAAACTTCTATTGTTAAAGAGAAATTGCGGTCACACCCTTCGTATTGAAGATTTAGTTCAATAAAATAAAATTCTATGACAATAATTTATCTCTACCCTTAGATTCCCTACAGCAATGCTTGTTAAATGGATAATCACCTAGCCTTTCTCACATCAAAGTCTGACGTCTTCACTGACTAATACTCAACAAGGATGTTTCCAAGCAACTTTTTTTCATTTTTAATGTGGTATCGAAGATGTGCGACTGTCAGTGTTGTGGTACTTCATCATCTAAAACAGTTCCTACATCAGAGCTCCCAAAGAAGCCTGCAAAGTGGTGATTCTTCTACGACGTTAGCAGTGCTTGTCAACAGGGGAGGACTGAGTGAAGTCAGCCTTCTGTGGCTATAATAGCAAAAGCACTTCCTTCCCTTAAACAGTTTCTTTTTCCCCGCCACAGTCTTGTAGTAACTCACACCTGAAAAAGCAGCCTTTATATCTTCCACAAGCTAATTAAAATACAGAAACAAGCAGATGAGCAATGCAATATTGCTAAAGTGTCCATTTGTTAACTTGTCAGTCTCTGAAGAATTTCCTGTTTCAGTCGTGACTGAGGTAAGAGGCAACAGAGTACTCAGCCGTGGAAACCACAGCTGGAAAAAAACCACCTCTCGAAATCACAATACTCACAAGGATTGACATGGGGTGACATTAACTAACAGGATCAAATAAATGGAGTGAAAACAGCCACAAAGGTCACTGAAAAGCCACACAAGTTTGGCTTATGGGGAGTTTTGCTTTTTTGTACCCATATGTAACATTTTTTTAAAAGCTTCTGGGGTGTGTGGTGAAATTTAGCAGAGAAAATAATGGCCTGAGGTATACAGCTGAGACAGGCAAGGGGCATTGGTTCTGTCCACACGCTGTCAACATCAGCCTATTGCGAGTGTGACTTGCCCCCTGCAAGCCACCACCACTGCTGCTCTCCAGCCATAGGCACTGGTTGGGCAGGTGCTGTCAAACAGCATCGTTATGGCTCAATCCTATCAGGTGTGGACAGAGGCTGGACGGAGGCCATTCAACCCTTTTCACTTGTATTTTACACCAAGTTTGGAACAATATAGGTATTCACTGACTGACGTCTATGCCATCCAAATCACAGGATTGTCCAGGTCCTTTTGATTTATATTTTGTGTCCTGTACACAGCTTAAAAGATACATCTTCTGTCTAGGCTTTCAATTTGTACGCTGTGTAACTAAAATGCATGAGGGGTTTATGTCCAAGAATTTCAGGATTTGCCACCAGTTTTGCGCAGGAACATGGGGTAATACCTACTTCCTTTTTTCTTTTACTCATTAAAGGCAAGACAGAAGTCTGTGCATTTTAAAGCAGCTCTCTAAAATTGCATGGCCATATAATTGCAATCTATTGAACTAAAAATTAAATCTAAAATTAGACATAAAAATCACAACATTAACAGTCTTGGATTTAAGGCTTATATTGCTGTGAATTTCTAGGAAAATATTTAAGAATTAATTTAAATGCTAATGAACTGGTTTGCCATAAAACTAGATAGTAGTCATGCTCAGCAAACACCTGCATCAGAGCCATAGTATTGGTCTTCCCTTCGTCGAATTTCACTTGTGACATTATGTACATAAATTCACAAGTGTTGCTGTGTATTGTAGACCTATGTACCACACTTCAGCAAAAAGGAATTCCCCTGAAACCCTAAAGTTCTCAAAAGCTGAAATAATTCATGTGGATTTTGGAAATCTGATTGTAGAGCTGGAGACAAACTCATGGAAACCAGAGGAAGAGTTAAAGGCAGGAGAACCTGTCTCTTCCCCTCTGTACCTGGTGGCTTGCTATATTCCCCAGCTTTGCCTACAGGATGTTCCCTATAGTTCAGAGACCTCAAAACAGCCCTACTTGGATCCCTCTGCCAGCTTTGTGCAGCCTCCTTGGGTTGCACTTCTTCAGGGACCACAGGCACTTCCCACTGTGGACAGTGGTGGGCTTACAGTCCATTAGAGGCTATTTCCATTTGCATCAGGACCAACTGCTTTATTGCCTCTGAAACACACCACGGCTGAGCTCTAGACCATGTGATAGAGTTGACGATGAGGCGGCTTCTTTGCCCAGCATGCAACCAGTGACTGTTTTACATTTGATGTAAGGGCCTGGGACGAGCGCTTTCCCACACATTTTCTGAAGCAGCCATGAGCAGTGTTGTACAAGCAAATGGCCCTGAGTCAGACCATCCACACAAACCTGGAGCATCTGCTCTGTTCAGCCAGTCACTACCAACTCATTCCCAAGCAGATGAGCAGGTTTGTCATGGGGTTGTGTCCTGTGGCTGGGCTCTCCAATGTTAGAGAAGTCTTGGTATAGATTCCTGGATGTTTTCTATCTATGTGTTCATCTCTGTTCGATTTGCAGGTGTTTCCACTTGGTTACATCCATCCTAGAAAACTAAGCCATGGCCATGGGCACACTGTCATGTACACAGCCCAATGGTGATCGTGATCCCTCGCCCCATTTTGGCCTGTGCTGACCAGCACTCTCCCAGCAATTCCTGGACATGATGTAGGACTCCGGCCCAGGACATTTCCCAACAGACAGTGTGGGGAAAAATCAGTTGAATAACATGGGCAAGAACTGTTCTGTGCCAGGGAACAGCTCCAGATGCATTTAATTCATTGTAGCATTCGAAGCCACTTCCATACGATCAAACTTGCTTGGGAACTACGCAGCAAATCCCAAAGTCCTTTGGGGGAGCTGGCAGGGAAGAAAAGAGGGAGCGAAGAAGCAAACACATGTACCAGTAGCATTTTTTGCTAAATAACTGGGCTGAAAAAAAAAGGGATATGGTACTACCATGCCATGTGCAGTGAGCAAGAGAAGAAAGCTTCCCTCTTTGCACGTGTGGATTGGGTCAAAACAGGGCAACCACAGGCAACCACAAGCATGTTCCTGATCTGCAAAATGTGTGCACAAGGGAAAGGAAGATCCAGGAATGACAAGTTGAAGGAGAGTGAGAAAGTTGCCCCAGTGGAGCTGCTGATGGAAGAAAGTTGTTCATGATGCGTCCCCACATAGCAGAGTGCACTCACCGAGTCTGCTGAAATGCCACCTGGACTTTCTGCCAGAAGAAGAAACATGGTTTTGAGATGCAGTCCAACCTGAAAGAGGATGGAGGGGGAGGACAAAGACTTGAACCCTTGTTAACCTGGTGGAAATATAACCTGTAAGACAGAGAAAACAGGACAGTTCTGGAGAACCAGACACTTTACAAGGCCAGCAGCTGTGCAACGTACAATGCCACCTTGTTTATACTGTATTTCTGCCGAGGTCTGCCCGAGAGGGCTGCATTATGGATGTGGCTTCCCTATGCTAAGTGTCAAGCACCCAAACGCAGCAGGGAAACGTGGTCCCGGCCAAAGGACACTCGTGTCAGGGAGCAGAGACACCTCCCCTTCCCTTCTGTGGGCAGAGGGAGGGATGGGGCACCATGGCTGCCCCCCTGCCTCAATGTCTCAGTGAGCTCAACAGCCTCAGATGGGACCGAGTTGTGGGGATATCTGCCTGCACCACTTCCGAACAATTGGAGGCTCATTTTCATCATGTTGATCATTCATCATGTTGATTGTTAGTGGGTTTGGAATTTAAATATTAAAGGACAGCCTCAGAATTAAACAGGCAAAAACCCTAGTCCTTTTTCATTAAGAAAACATCTGGGGGCTTTTTTGCCCTCTCCCCTGAACAAGGGTTGAAAAGACAAGTTATCCTCATAAAATCTTATAAACGCCCACGAGACAATTTTGCTTTGAAGTATCAATGTGACAGGGCAAAAGCAGAACAATTTGATACTAATGATTTCAGTCACCATCCTAATGCTTCATGTTTTAAACATCATTTTGCAATAAAGGCATCATGATTTTACAGTCACATTAGAATAATAAACCATAGCACTTACAGAGTACTTTTCCTCTAAAACATGAAATAAATTGGAGCAATAAGTGTTTTTCTCATTTTAGAGTTGGAGAAACTGAGGCCCAAGGACATGACCTTCTCACAGCGCAGTCTGGGAGAACCTCACCTGCCTCCTAGTTCTGGGGCTGCCCATTGGGTCATGCTGTCCCTCACGTGCTAGTCCAGACAAGATGACTGATGACAACTCTTTGCAGGAAAGAAAGCAGATGCAGATTGATGTTCTCGCTCCCTTCCTTGTAACTTCAGGCACTTCACTAAGGCATCTCAAATAGTTTTCTCAAGAAACTCCCATTAGGAAAAAAATAAAAGCAGAAAGAAGTGACAAGGTCTATTCACAATAGACAAGATGAATACAATTCACCAAACCTGCTGATAATCTCTGGAGGCAGGCGGGGTGGCCGCAGAGTCACCTTTCCCCATCATTTTTGCTGGCACATTCTCTGTCCTTTCATCTGCATGAGAGAAGCAGCAGTGTCGTCCCCAACCCGGATAGCTGTGTCTCACCCTGGTCCAATGAGAGGCTCCATTGCTGGCATTATGGTCACCAACAGGCGAGGACCACACAGACACACAGCTGCTACTGAGCATCCCTTTGAGTGCAGGGAGAGCAAAGACGGGAGGCTGCTGATATATCAGATTTCTCATTAAGATTCACCAGCCTCCAACCTGTCTCAATTCATTATTCATCTGGAAATTTTCTTCCCTAACTTTCTTCTCTATTGCTGTCATCCACTAAGCAAAGGTATGCATTTCCCTCCCAGAAGCTCCATCGACATCTCTGCTAATATGCAGCTCTCAGATTGTGACAGAAGAGAAAGAAATGGTTACAAACCAGGTCCCGGAGCACTCATCAATATTTACAGGCATCTGACAATGACTTATCTTAGGCCATCTACATTTAAAACACAGAAATGCAAATGAGGTGCTGTTTGCATTGCGAGTAGTAAGGATGGGATATTCTTGACATAGGACTTCACTAGTAGAAGGCTGTTCCTCCTCCAGAGAGATTTCCTTTCAGTGCTGGCCTGGCATGTCACTGTAACATATAGTCAGGAAGTCAGTCAGGAAAGGCAATACAAAAGACAGAGTGGGTTTCCCAGCTCAGAAACAGGTGTACATCACTTAAAATTTTGGCAGAGGAAAGAGGAGAGGAAAAACTCTTTGCAGCAGTCATTCACCATCAGAGCCTCCGCTGCTCTCTTTCACGGCAGTTACCCAGCGAGGTGTAAGTGCTGAGCTGACTTAAAAGATTGATCCAGATAAAATATTTAAGGATTCATGTGATTAAATATGCAGGGTTTGAAACAAACATTTCACCCTCCACCCTTCTTGTCCAAAACACGATCCCGTGTCTCGCACACTGGGGGTAGGGTGGGACGGAGGGTGGAAATAGAAGGAAAAATCCCTAAACTGAAGCAGTCACCAGAGGCTCTCATCATGAGACGTCAGAGGAAAGAAGATTGTACTGACGGGGACACGATCCCCGAGATGAGGTTTCATTGCAGGGTGTACGCTGGGGAGGAAGAGCAGGACCTGCCTCCCGGCTGCCCAGCGTAAGGACCCACAGGCGCTCTCGCTGTGATGGTCATGCTCACTCGCTGCAGCAGCCTGGCCCTGGGACACTTGTTGAATGCCATCCAGAGCATCAGATGGCACATCAGAGAGCAGAAAGCAATTTCAGCCATGGGATTGCTTCTGGTAGCAACACTCGTTGCCAGTTGAAGGTTGTCAGCCTCCTAAATTGACTTTAACTCTCTCCTGGGGAATTTTGTTAATTTTTTTTTTTAACCACAGCAAACTTTATGCTAGGCATCATTTGCAGAATTGGCTGGGAAGATATAGATCATCATTTCATCAAGTTCCCTGGATCTAAATCTTTGTCTTTATTTGTCTTCGCATGACTGAGAAATGCACCCAGGGCTGCTGTGGGAGTAGAGGCTACTCTCAGGAATAAGCAAAAGTCCCATGAGTGTAGAGATAATTTCAATATGTCTTGGATGTGTGAGATGTGGGAGGACAGCCACCCTCTTTTTTTGCTGCTTGCTTTTGTTGCTGTGTATGAAATGTTATTTCCAAATGATGAAAGTGTTTGCCAGGAATAGACAGGTTGTTATGAATGGCATCGCTTTTGAATTCTGCTTATAATTAGCCTCCTTCCCTGTGCAATTTTTCCTTCTTTTTTTTTTTTACTTTTTATTTTTAGGGCCTGTATCTAGTACATTTCTTTCCCTTATGTGAAAGACTTAATAGTCTATTGCTTGATTTCCATGTTAATTAAGCACGTGGCTTCTCTCAGTAACTGCCACATCCTTGCTTACTTAATATGTACTTGTATACCCTTAGCAATGATCTGATAACATTATCAGAGCAAAATACATAGAACAAGAAACCGTGGGGATTAGATATCAAAGAGGACACTATAGGGACCATGCTAATTGAGGCGATCAGCAACATTAAGATAAGTCTTGCTGCTTCCTCATATTGGTCTTAGTGATACAATGCAGAGCCCAAAGCACTTTACCTGCTGTACAACGTGGTTAAGTCACTTTCTTCCCTAGGGTGTGTAATCTAATCTTCTAGATAAAACACTTAGCAGAGTGAAACCAGCTGGTGTTAAAAGCTGTATTTCTGAGATATGGCACCTGTATAAGGTTTTAAAAACTACTAAAAATAGTGAAGGCCAATAAAAGTTGTAATTTAGTGTGTATGTGCATACATACAGAGATAGAAACGTGTGTGTGTTTGTGTTGTGTGTGTGTGTGAGTGCACAGGCTGGCCTAAGCTAGGTTGATGCTGCTCCAACTTCAAGAGGGAGATTTGCCCAGGTGATCTCCAGAGGTCTCTCTAAACATTTCCCTGTTTTTCTGATAGAATCCATGGGAGTGGGGGTTCTACAATTTAACATTATCATTTTAAAAAAGATTATTCCTGCTTTAAGAATATTGGCTTTTTTTCCTGTTTTCAAAAAAAGTCTTCTTTCTGCAATTAAAATGAAGATAGCTCTGCAGCAAATGATTTTGCATAAATAGGCTTTGAATAATGGAGCTGTTGTCAAGAAAAAAAAAAACAGGCACTACCCAAACCTTTTTTAAATCGATTCTTGACAGAGTTCTTCAAACGGAGATAAACATTGCTGGTCTAATGATTTGCACATGACCTTGCACTTGAAGTGCCAAGCAAAGTGAAAAATAACACACTCAAACAAGAAAAAGTGCTGATTTTGATTCCCAAAATAATATTTTTCTAGCTGGAACTATTTCTGCTATGGGCTAGCATGCACATACACAGAGAAAGTTAAGATTTTCCTTCAGCAATATATGACATTTCCCTCTCAACTAGATAACTGAGAGGCTATTTGGGCTCACTAAAAACACTTCTGCACATCTGGGAGCAATACAGCTCGAAAGCAATTTGGGAGGAAGGATAAGTCTTGCAGTCGAGGCAGAGGATCAAGAAGGAGAGTTCAGTTCAGCTCTGCCCTGCCTGACCTCTGAGCCATCCTCTTCCTCCCTCTGAGCTTCCTGTTCCCATGGGATTATGTGGATCAGAGGCTTCCCCATTGGCCGGAGACCCTCTCTCACCTCCTGTGTCACAAGAGCCCTTGTTTTCCATAGGTTTATAGACTGACATGACGAGTTTGGGAAACAAGCAGGAGGAACTGAAAGTAATCACTGATGGGAAGAAATACGATATAACTGGCCTGCTGAAAGTACCTGGAAGGCTTTGTATGATGACAGTGTTAAAATCACTGGATAAAACCTGCTGGGGCAGGGCACGGGCTGTAAGAGGGGAGGTGGCACATTCTTCACCATCACTGGTTTGGGAACAGCAGGCATCTCGGAGGCAGCAAACCTCCTCTGCCTGTGTGTCAGGGAACTGCTTCATAAACTGCACCTGCCTATGAAACCAAACCGGTGTCCTTCAGAGTTGAGACCCTTTGCAGCCCCAGTCTGGGTGCAGACTGGTGTCCTCCTTTGGCATTGGGCTGCGTGGCAAGGACAACTGTGACAAATCAGAAAGCACAGGCTGCCTAGGCACAACTGCCATGACGGTCCTGACAAGCTGTGTAACTCCAAGTACCACATACGCTTGGTACTTAAAGACACTAGTTTCCAAAACTGAGAAAAGTTACAAGTGAAGCTGAATGTAAAAACTTATTATGAAGAAGCACATACTAAGTGGCCAAAAAGCCATTACTTCACAGTAAAGGAGCTGAATAATATTGGTGAAAAGCTCATTCTCCGTCGGTGGAAGAATGAAGGCAGGAATAACGAATTAAAAAGCAATATGCAACATATGGTAAAAAGGAGGAGGTAATAAAAATCCATATAAATAAGAGTTTATGAAGTGTAGAAAATTGATAAAGGATACTGAAGACATCAGAAAAAAGTCCATGGCTGGTCAGGCTTTGTTTAAGAAGATGAGTTTCTTGAAAACTTATGAATAATAGCAGAAAAACAATCAATGCCATAGTCTCAGTACTTGCTGAAGACAGCCAAGTCACAGGATCACAGAATCACAGAATGGTTGGGGTTGGAAGGGACCTCTGGAGATCATCTAGTCCAACCCCCTGCCAAAACAGGCTCCCCTAGAGCAGGTTGCACAGAGTTACGGCGTTTTGAATATCTCCAGAGAAGGAGACTCCACAGCCTCCCTGGACAGCCTGTTCCAGTGCTCTGTCACCCTCAAAGTAAAGAAGTTCCTCCTCATATTCAGATGGAACTTCCCATGTTTCATTTTGTGCCTGTTGCCCCTTGTCCTGTCGCTGGGCACCACTGAGAAGAGTCTGGCCCCATCCTCTTGACACCTGCCCCTAAGATATTTGTAAGTATTGATAAGATCCCCCCTTGAAGTCTTCTCTTCTCCAGGCTAAACACACCCAGCTCCCTCAGCCTTTCCTTGTAAGAGAGATGCTCCAGTCCTCTGATCATCTTTGTAGCCCTCCACTGGACTCTCTCCAGTAGTTCCTTGTCTTTCTTGAACTGGGGGGCCCAGAACTGGACACAGTACTCTAGGTGTTGCCTCACTAGGGCAGTGTAGAGTGGGAGAATAACCTCCCTCGATCTGCTGGCCACACTCTTCCTAATGCACCTGTCCTGGTTTGGCCTAAACCAGGCCAATTTTCCTTTCAGTGATTTTTACTTTCAGCTAAGTCTCTTCTAAGTAACTGCACTTTCTGAAACTAACTGCATGTTTTGCAGACAGTGTCTGCTTCTAGGACTGATAATGCTCAAAGTTTATAGCTATCACTGAGGCACTGGTAGGGATGTTATGCAGAAAGGCTCTTGCTGTACTTAGAGAAACCAAGGTCACTGCTAAATTCCTCACTGCTTACAAGTGAAGAGCCAAAGGGGGGGTCGCACCTGCAGGGAGGAGCGGACAGGGCAGGTGACCCAAAAGTGACCAACGAAGGTATTCCATCCCATACACGTCATTCTCAGTATAAAGCGGGGGGATCACGAGGGTCTCGCTCTCTTTCTGCTATGGCTGACGTCCCAAGAGGACTCTGTCCATTTTCCTGCTGCCCCCGATCCCGATCCGTGCATCCCTGAATCCAGCTCTCGACTGTCGCTGGGCCCAGCCTGGGCCTTCCCGGAGCCTGCCCTGCAGTGCCGGGGGTGACGTGGCCGACATCGGGGGAGCTCGATTTTGGTTTTGTATATATATTTGTATATATTTGTATATATTTGATTATTCCAATATTATTATTATACTCTTTTTCATTATTATAGCTTATTAAAACTGTTGTAACTTTCCAACCCGTAAGTCTCTCTCCCTTTTCCCTTTCCCTTTGGGGGTGGTGGGGGAGGGTTAACAGAGAGTGCCTGCCACAGGTTTAATAGCTGTCCCAGCTTTAAACTGTGACAGCACCCCAGGATACCATTGGCCTTCCTGGCCACAAGGGCACATTGCTGGCTCATGGTGAACTTGTTGTCCACCAGAACACCCAGGTCCTTCTCTGCAGAACTGCTTGCCAGCAGGTCAACCCCCAGCCTGTACTGGTGCGTGGCATTATTCCTAGGTGCAGGACCCTACACTTCCCTTTGTTGAACTTCATTAGGCTCCTCTTCGCCCAACTTTCTAGCCTTTCTGGGTCTCGCTGAAGGGCACACAGCCTTCTGGTGTATCGGCCACTCCTTCCAGTTCTGTGTCATCAGCAAACTTGCTGAGGGTACACTCTTTCCCTTCATCCAGGTCATTGATGAATAAGTTAAACAGGACTGAACCCAGTACTGACCCCTGGGAAACTACAGCTAGCTACAGGCCTCCAACTAGACTCAGCACCCCTGATCGCAACCCTCTGAGCTCTGCCAGTCAGCCTCTCAGTCCACCTCACTGTCCACTCATCTCAGCCACACTTCCTGAGCTTTCCTATGAGGAATGTTGTGGGAGACAGTGTCAAAAGCCTTGCTGAAATCAAGGTAGACAGCATCCACTGCTCTCCCCTCATCTACTCAGCCAGTCATGTCCTCGTAGAAGGCCATCAGATTGGTCAAGCATGATTTTCCTTTGGTGTATCCATGTTGTCTACATCGTTATGTCTTCACAATGATGAAGAAAAACCCAAAATTGTTCAACAATTATTTCTGCTGTCTATTTGGAATAATGTATTTTCTGACATATTACTAATTAAGAAAGATATTGATCAACTTGCACTAGGGTTAACCATTTTTGAAATCTGAAGGTCTACAAAGTGGCCCCCAAGAGTCAATGCAGGATATTTTTGGCTTGTGTATGTAAATTTTTAATAGGATATGAAATAATGGTGAAATTCTCAAAGGTCAATGTCCATATTGTGTAAAAACTCCAAGAGGAATGAAACCACGCAGGTAAATATAGTCCAGTTTACTTGATACCAATCCCAGGCAGAGTAATGGAGAAAATGAAGGACGGTTTAATTAATAAAGAATTAGAAGATAGTAGTACAATTAATATGGCCTTACTGAGAAGGTGTTTGTGATTTCAGACTGATCACCTGAGGGGCAAAGCATGGCTGATTGATAGAGAGTAACCAGGCAGGACCAATCTGTTCAAGGAGTAAGGCTCAAGCACGCAGGACACCCAGGACCAAGGCCCCAAAGAGCAAAGTGCCACTTCCCCTTAATGGCCAAGAGAGATGCCATAATTCCCCCTTTCAGCTGTCCCCAAATCCTGTGAGAGGTCGGTAGCCCCCACGTCTGGGGCCACGCAGTGATGGAAGGCACAAAGAAAAAGCCACCAGAACCAGGGGCAAGGAGTCTGAAATGCCCCAGGGAAGTGGGAGGCGGAGAAGCCTAGTGGCTCCTGGTGGCAGGGGTGGCCCGGATGGCCAGGGCAGTGGATGCAAGGGGGCTGGGGCTGTAACAAAATGAAAGACACTGAGATAAGGGACAGGGGGTCAGTGAGGCAGAAGGCAGGGGTGAAAGCAAGACCAGCAGAAAGGCAGTAGGACAGGGACCTTAGGGACAGAACAAGGTATGTCTGATTTCGGCAATAGCGTTGCTGGAAGAGCTGCATCCTGAGCAAGGGATGAGGCAGGGTCCCATGGAAAAAACAGTCGGCTATTGTGCCATGGCCCACTGCACTGTCACATGCATGTAGCTCATGTGAAAGGCAAGCATTCGACTTTGGCCACTGATTTTTGCAAGCATAGAAATACTTCAAATGGCTTTTCTGTTTTGATTTGTTGTTCTTTATTACAGAAAATTGATTCAGATAAATAAATAAGGTGATTACGCAGCAGCCTGCAAAGAAATAAATGAAGCAGGGGGAGGAAACAGGGCAGTGTAGGCTGCTTCATGAAGTGAGGGGAGCAACTGGGCTGTGGGATGTTAATAAGAAATAAAGAAATAAAGAGATAAAAGAAATAAGAGATAAAAGAAATAAAGGATAAAAAGGAGAGAGGGAAAGGAGCATGCAATATAGACTTTAGAGGCTTCATCAAATGTCCTTAACTAGCTTTCATGAAATGATGAGTGTGTGACTGAATTTACCCTCCCAAAGGAGTGCTCCAGCAGATTAGCAGGGAATACAATGAAGGGTCATTTTTGTCTTGGAGCTGTTGAATTCCTTCCTTTTATTGAATCAGTGAATTACAGATTTTGCTTATCAAAGGTCCAGGTTCCTTTGGAGCTGTTTGATGAGAGCCACATTCTGCCTTGACTTCCATCCCAGGCATCCCCACCAAGTTCAATGACATCTTGTGGAGAGTAAAGCAGGACAGACGTTAGCTTGATGTTTTTAACAGTGTTGTGGCTGCTAATAAAGCATGACCTGATCTGGTACCTGTTCAGAGACTGTCGCCAGTGTCTACAGCAGAATAGACCGCCTTTAATGTGAAGGTGCAATTGATTCGTCAGTATGTCATGTATACAGGAAATAGAACAAGTATTTTCTTTTGTTTGATTTTGTTCCTGTTGAGGAGTCACTCAGATAAAACACGCAAGAAATAGTTTGGGCATTTTTGGCAATGAAATGTTTCCTTTTCCCCTGCTGCTGCCCCACTCAACAGTAATGGAGCTGTCTAGCTTGTTAGATAGTGTGGCCAAGCTTTAAGACTCCCATCATAAAAAAAAAGAATGGGATTTTTACTTTTATAAAGAATGGGAATTTTGCTTTTATAAAGAAGAACTGCAGAACTAGAAATGATCCATATTTGGGACATAAATGCAAGCTGTTATGCAGATCAAAGTATCTATTTGGAGCTGAATTACTCAACAGCATCTATCTATGCCTCTTCAACACCTGCAGATTAGCAATGTAATCGTGTGGAGGTTGCTATAGCTACATCTCTAGAGCAGGTGGAGTTCTTCGTCTCTTGGAGCATTATGTTCATTCTTTGCAAATAAACCATATAAGAATATATTTAAAATGTCACCCTAGTGGCGTCAGCTCCTGTCTTTAGCTGACACTGTCACGTCAAATCTGTCCTTACCCTATTACTCCTGATTTCTCTAGAAACAATGCCACTTTCATCTGTGAATACATGTGAAAGGGCACCAGGGCCTTGCCAATCCAGACCTAATAAGGGCACAAAGCACGCACTTGAGTTTGAGCTGAGGAGGACTGCTCAAGTTTATCTAGCAGATATGTAGTCTTGCCTCGGGGTTGATGACATGTAAGACTATAAGCCGGAGCTAGATATAACATGTAGCAAAACTACCAGCCTTTGGCAACAACACTTTCCAGGGTCTGATCGAATGCTCAGACTGCAGTCAGGCAGCGGGGGTGCTGGTTGTGATGGTTTTCAGCTGGTTGTTGGCCTAAGTCTCTTCCCAAACAAGGGCTCTGCTCACCTTTTTCCATCAAATACTTCAGCCTTCTTGTTTGGGCACCCCCGCTGTTTACTATAGCAAAGGGTTGCCCAGATGACCTTTCCTTCTAACTGGCTGTCTGCAGTGACTGGCATATGCTGTAACCCTTAACCTTCTGCCAGTCAAACCCACAACATGCTAACCCATGCAAAAACTCAATAGCAATCCCTGTGCATAAGCTGATAGCCTAAAAGAAGAGTCCTGTCAAGCAGAAAAAAAATAGACAAGAAGCTAAGAAGAGAAAGTACCAAAGGGTAGATAAAAAAAAAATCAGGATGCTTTGACTTGTCTAATTTTGTCATTCTCCTTGTTGTCTTTTGTTTTAGCTCTGCATCAAGTGCAAGCTTTTCACTCCTCAGTGAAGGTAGGTAAGGAGAAATTTCTTACCAAAAATTGTCAACACCACCACCAACAGAACATGTTTTCCCTCCCTGGCAAATTTTAATTTCTACACTAGCAAGCTGAATATTAGAAAATGTTCCAAACACAGCAATACTTCAATAGCTTTTCAAGAGAAAGCTACAATTTTCCCGAGAAAGCAAATGCTTCTGAAAGGGTAATTAGAAAAGAAGTAGAAATTTTTTGCCAAGCAGTAGAATGACCAGCTTCATCTTCAGCACCACTCTGTTTCTACTTATTCCTTTTCCCTCCAGTTTGTTTTTGTCCCTTAAGTCGTGTCTCTGATACACTGACTTTATCTTTTTCCAAATTCCTGAAATATATATGCTCCTCAGAGCCCACTAACTTTTTGTCTGCCCCCCCAAAAAAAGTGCTGTAAAATTTATTTCCAAAAATTCAGGCAGATAAAAAGTATGTCATGTTGCTTTGAGACCAATCCATCTTCAGGTCAATTGGTGCATTACATGTCATGACTGTATTTCTCTCTCTGTCTTCAGACTGTTACCTTTCAGGCAGTTTCTTCTCTATGTTCTCCAGACTGCTGATACCAATGACAATAACGAAGAGGCCACTCATTATGAGAGAGGCTGTTTAGTGACTAGTCTTTCCACTTATTTCAGGAACACCTGTTGAAAAAGGTGAGCCAGAGAAAGGCAGCACAGAGGAAATCACACCAGCCTTGCCTTTCTTTTCTTCTGATGCAGTCTTGGTCATAGCTGGCAATCAAAACGTCGCCAAAAGCAGTAACGTACATTCTGGCTTTGAAAAGGGTATGGGTTTAAAGCACAGAAGTGAAGCCAGCTACAGCGCTGTGTGCTGCGAGAGACGGCCCCTCTGATCAATGTGCCAAATTCCCGTCAGCACCGAGCCATAACAGAGTGGGAATTAAGCCTTGGTAAACATACAGCTTGGGGAAGGTGTGCCCAATGGATAGCTAGGAAAATGGATTAATTTGGTTTTTCAAGCTTCAAGTCCAGAATTAGGGGCTTCTTTTCTCTTTGAGCTGTTTTTTCTCTAAGGCCTATTATAATTTGTAAACTGTTAATTTTGTACTACACCAAATTAAGAGTAACATTTGTTCATGATTTAGCTGCCAGGAACTTGAGTTTGCTTTTTGTGGCCTGCCTGGCAAACAAAAGGTGCACACAAATTTGCAGTACACACACATGCATGACTAAGGTTTTCAAAAGCAGCTGGCAATGTGGGAGACTGTGGTTCCCCACCCTGAGACTCCTGCAGTGGGCTTCCTTCCCTGAAAGCAAGCCTTCCTTAAGACATGTCCAATCAAGCAAATAAAATTTTATGTATACCCCATATCATTAGTCACTTTTGAAGCAAGCAACCTTGACCATCAAAAATGAAGAAAGTGGTCTTAATAATTGCCAGTGTACCCCTATTACCCACGGCACCTGCAGAGATTTTTCTGAAGGGGAAAAACTCTTGCTTGGAAGTCTCCTAGATGATTTTTTTTAAAGAGAAAATAAAAGAAAAGTCAGTCCGTTTGAAGTGATAGCAATCAGTACTTAGGCTGAGGCATAATCTTGTTTCTTACCTAAAAGAAACACAAAGGGAAGAGAAAAGACTACAGAACACGGCATACATTTCTTTTTTTTGCGGGGGGGAGGGTGGGGAAAGGAAGCTTATCTTCATCCCACAGTACAGCACAATGCTCGCAGCCCCCTAACTGAGCTTGACCATGGACACAGCCCACGCCGTGCCCTGCCCTGGGTGTCCATGGTGGGGAGAGTGGTCCTACACTAACGATCGGGCACACTGGCTGGCACCTCGCTGCCGGTGCCGATGTGCCCAGCAATTCAGAGGCCAAAAATCTGCAGCTGGTCGCCCAAAATTCACGACACAGCTTCCTCTCTTTTCCCATTGCTGTGGAAATTGTTTCCTGAGGCAGCCCTAATTTTCCTTTCATCAATCAATTAGGGGCAGGCTTTGCACTGGATTGTTTGTTTCCCCAGCACTGCTCCATTTGATATTATTTTCTTCATGACAAATTAACCACTGTTGGACCTGTCGTGAATTGCTAAGGATGCTCTTATATAAAGTGAAGCAAAAAAGGAAAAAAAGACATAGTAAGCCTGAGAAGCAGGAATAAATTGATATTTTGAAGTGGAAGGAGTGGAAATAGAAGGGATCTGACAGCTGCCCAGGGAAGATGTCCTCTGATTGCTCATCTGGTCAGGTCACTCCACCTCCCAGGGTCAGGCAGGTTAACAGTATGGTGCAAAATCTAGGTATATTAGTGGTGACACTGCTTGCTATGCTGGGACATATGCTGAGCTTTCTGGAACAGCCAAGTAATGAGGCTCTCCCTTATCCCTTTACCACAGACTCAGTCAAGCCAAGACTCCCATGTTCTGCATAAGGACATGTCCTCTCAGAGAACAAGAAAAGACAAAAAAAAAAAAAAAAGGTTCTCTTTTTGCTACTATAACTATCTGGTACCAGGAGCTTTGAAATCCTCACATCATGTGCTCCTTTAGTTCAGACAAACTTACATTTTCCCTCTGCCTTCCCCCACCTTCTATGCTTCAGTGTCGCAACAGTCTCCCATAACACATTAACAGATTAAAAACAAACTTCTGCCACCCTTCATCTACTTTGGCCAATTTAAAACTAGACAAACTACCCTAGGCACTGCAGAGCAGAGGAAGCAATGTGTGCGCGGGTGCGTGCTTATGGGTTCTGACCTAAAGGGAACAATTCTAAGAGCAAGAGGCAAGAGGTTATTTTTATTTCCAAGATGTCTGATTTTGGACCCTCCCTTTTCTGCTGCTTTTTTTTCTCTTCTGTTAAGACAATCAGCCAAAGGTCCAGAAAAGTAATAATTACAGTTACTCTGGGACAGAAACAATGATTCATGAATGGCAGGATGAAAAAAAAAACCCTGTCAATGCATTCATCTTTCCTGGAGTGATCAGGTCCTAATGATTAGAGCTGAGCGAGCAGCAGGGAGAGCTATGTGTGGAGAGGCGGAGCTGTGTTTTGAATTGGCCCTGGGTGCAGATGTTTCTTGAAGAATTGTGTGGAAAGGGCTACTAGCTGCCAGCTTGTGCCCCCTCCTCCATATGGAGCATTTTGAGAGGACTTTTGACTCACAGGCGTCAGCGAAGGAGTGAGCACAGCACCACGTGCAGAAGCAGGTTTGGCCCTAAAGCAAGTGCAACCTGTGTGCTGGCTGTATGTGCTTGCGAGGAAAGACGTAAGGAATCGAAGGAATACAGGGGCTTGGAAATACACCTTAATATCATGGGTGTTCTTGCAAAATTAAAATAACTGCAATGCCTGTATGAGCAGGAAGAGGTTGGACAGGAGCAAAAAACCTGTGGGTTATGGGGGAAAGAGGAGATGGGAGCTGTGTCCTCTGCTCACCCAACAGATTAACGGCTCAGGGTGCCTGAGGTCCGGCCGTGCAGAGGGCGGAGGAGGAAAACTAGACAAGAGCAACCTCAGCTGGCACACGACACTCACCTATAGAAAGGGCCACATAACTGGGCCATGTAGCCGGGCAATTGCCATCCCAACTGACAGTCACCACTGGTTTTCTCCTATTATATGTCTCAGTATTCACACAAAATGTTTTGTGTAGCAACTTAAGATACAAACCCATTTAGCAAGGATTTGGAGCAGGTTTTTCTCAAACGTTTAATAGTTTGCTTCAAAGATTGTTTGTGCTGGTTATTAAGCAGTGTTAACCAGGTTCAATCAATCTAGCAACTGGGCTGGATGGCAAATTATAGAAATTTCTGGGTAACCTGAGCTGAGACAAAATCTGTTTCCCCATTGTGTTCCCTTGAGTACATGCAAAAAACAATAGCTCAGAAAGCCCTTCAATGCCTCTGTCCCCACGTGAACTCTTTTTTTCCCAGCTGCTACTCATTTACCTACCAAGGCAGCTAGATGCTTTCCTGAGGATTGCTGCCAGTGTTTCATCATCAAAGAAGGACTGATGTCAAGACACCGCAGAGTACATGCTGAGAGACTGAGCTTATTCAGGAACCATGGTTTGTTTCCCCAGATCTTCACACACATCTGTACTTACTCACCCATGCACATAATGCTAAAAGAGCAGCTGTCACAGCGAGAACCGCCTCCTCAAACTGATGTACCCTGTCTGCTTCCCCCAGCCCACACCTTCTGCCTCACTCCCTCTGTGAGATGCATCAAATTTCAGGGCAGACCAAAAAATGCTATTCATTTGGACTTATCCAAGAACTGAACTTGACTGAAAAAGCATCTCCACCAAACTTGCAAAGCGAGGAGGGTTTGGAGGATTGCTTTCTCCTCTGACTTGATATAGAGCTGTTCATTGCATGTGCAAAAACATAACATCTTGTTAGACAAGTCCTGGAGCACTCTACTCTCTTGTGCTGCTGCATGAACGCATCTCTGGCATAAATCAAGGACCGTAAGCTGATCTAATGTCTCTCATTTATTATGCAGAGTTTTTAGTGATATATTTAGGATTGATGTTGTTTTTTCTCTTCATCTGAATTTGAAAACAGTTTCTGGCAATGGAGTATTGAACAAAAACTTTGAGACTGATGGACTTGGTTGGTTTTGTGTGGGGAGGTAAAGGATGTTTGAGCTCTGACAATTGTACTTTAGATACCCTACTTGATAATAATCTTTAACATTTAAATACTCTCCAGGACGGAATTAAAATTGTATTTTTCAAATTTAGTGCACATTAAGACTTGTAAATTCTCCGGTGGTACACTAGCTTGGGGAAAATACTCATTAATATCTATTATTTTCTTACTATCAATTCTTTAGACCTATTCCACAAATACTTTGGGTAAAATGCTTAGTGGCAATTTCCTCAGAGTGCTTAGGATCATTAGGATGGCAACAGAAAACAGTTATAGCCTTGGCTTTTTTGATTTGCTCTGCCAAATCATTTAGCAAAAAATATCAGGAACAAGATGGGAGCACTCATCTCCCATTCCCCTGCTCTGCATCTCTGAACCTATAACTCCCATGTTTCCTGCATGTAGGGACCAAATATTTTGTGTTATTATACATTCTTTTAAAGTTAAGCCTTTCACTTCATGCAGGAAAATTTCAACGTGATATTTCTCAGCTTTCAGCATTACTGAGCAACAACTAGAGCTCCCAGCAACACCACTTTGGACAGCCCTGCTCGTGGGCAGAAGGTGGGTAAGGAGCTCCCTACTCAGTACCTCTGGAGGGAGGCAGCCATTGTGGGTGGGGGAATGAGGAAGATATGCCCACCGTCCCACCGCTTTCCTGTGCAGATAAATCCTTCAGCTTGACTGAAGTCAGCAGAAACGTAGTCTCCATGCCCACATGGATCACACTGAGGTCTTGGGGTTTAACTCTCCTGGAAAACCAGGGGTTTCCTCCCAATGGGCACTCCTATGTTCTCTTTCTCCAGCAAGCAGCCTTGATTCAGGAGACTTTGTCCACTGGTTGGGTGTCAGCTGATTGATACTGAGGTCCTGCAGTACTGGAGAGTTGGATGTTGAAATGCCTGATCCATGGCTGTCCACAGTCTCATGCTGCTTCCTCTCTGAAATAGTGCTCCAGCACTGACATCCACTTACTGATCTAACCATGGGCTAACTTTTTATCTGTTTTCTCTAAGCTGTTTTGGGTTTTGTTTCCAGTAGGCGTATTACTTGATTAATGATCTTTCTGTTAACACTTGTTCATATTCCATATGGGATCTTCTTGGGTTATCTAAATGCACAAAATACTTAAAACAATCTTTTTTCTCAGCTCAACTCTGTTTTTAATAGCACAATATATTTCTCCTCCCTCCAAAGAAAAAAGAGCATTTTCTAGCTTGTCCAAACTCTCATTGAATGTTACTTGTGATTCATGTTGTCACCTTGTGCAATATTCCAAGAAAACAGACCATGGACAGACTCCATCAGGAAGGGTTTTGTAATGTATTTGTCATTTCTGTTCTGTCTAGATTAAGGGCTAAATTTTGTGATGGTAGATGAATTTGTAGACCCTGTTTCTCTGAAATCACACCAGCTATTCGAAAGAGGGAGGCTGCTTTTCTTTCAGCCAATGATAATAGCACTTCTTTGGATGCAAGTCAAAAAATATTTACATCAGTATAAATAAGCAATGTGTAACTATAAATAAAGAACACAGGTAATAAAATGTTATCATTGAAGATGAAATTAAAATTGAATCCTGCTAAGCCCTAAACATAGATTATGACAGAAAAATCCAATACACCTTTTTTTTTGGAGGTGCTGTAATTATAGACTATGTAAAGGAAAAAAAGATTATACAGTAGACATAATTTGTAATGATTTCAGCAACATTTCTGATGTAAAGCCATGAAAAGAATGACTACTTGTGCATGGCATCTACATGTGCATCTACATCCCCCCCGCTGAGAGGTGCCATCCACAACACTTACCTTTTAACCCAAGCGACGCCACAGGCTGCATGACCACAGGCCTCTTTCTGAAGAGGATACACTGGTGCCTGCTGGGTGACTCCTGCCAGGGCTGACCCTGACCCTGACCCTCTGCAGCCTGCTCCCCCTGCCTGGGGGACCCCTTGATGTAAGACCCAAAGACAAATAGGGAAGAAGTTTCCAAACCTAAGGAGAAGCCCCCATGTAACCAACAGCTAGGTGACAGCTTACAGACTGTGATGACAGGGGGTTGTGGCATGGGGCCACCCCTCAGTGGAGTCACAATGCTGCCCATGCACCCTCATTGCAGTCTGACCTGCTGCAGCTAAGAGATGCCTCTCTTCCCACCACAGGCTGTCCCAGGGTGCTTGGTCTTGGCACAGGTCCTCCCCATCTCTGAGCCAAGAGAGCTAGGCTTCGCTCCTTTCTTGCAGGCAGTTTATCCATGCTGTAATTAACTGCTTGCTGGGTAGTGGTTTTGCAGAGAGAGATAAATTAAGAAGCCCTAGGGCAGAGGAATATGTTGACTGTGCCTAAAGCCAAGCCTTCATTTCGAAGAAAGTTACTTTTTTATCGTGAGGGCTTGGTCTGAGTGCTGTGCCCTCCACTGGCAGAGCAGGAAAAGATTTGCATCTACCAGGAGCATGGATCAGTGTGGAAAATCACAGGTGGGCTCAGAAACACCCTCAGAGCTGTTCACACCAAAGCAGAAAGCATTCCCTTTAAGTTACGAGGAGTGGAGTCTCTTGTCACCTCTCTGGAAAGCAAGGCTTGAGGCCAAAAGCAATTTCTCGTACTTCAATAGCTGAAAATAAAGCTTTAAAAAATAAGAACATGTCAGGGAATTAAATGACAACCACAAATTTAGCAGGGCTAGTGATTGCCCAGGAGAATATTGAGGAGAAATGTGTAGAAAAGAGGGTTTTTGAGACACAGTTGAGTGAATTACTGGCCCCATCCATAACATTTGTAACAGTTCTGGCTGCTGGGTATTTACTTTCAAAGAAATCAGCTTCCACTACTGTCTGCTGAGGAGCCCTAAATCAGGTGTGCAGATACAATTACTGAAAACAAATCTGTCAGAGCAAATCTCACGTAATCAAGGAATCCTGTTTGGGCTCCCCTCCTGAACACATCTTTGCCTCAAGGATAACCAAAACCAATGATGTTCCTCAAACCCATTGGGAATGAGCAGCACAGGTACAAGGCAGACTTACTAAGCAGGTTAACAAAACTTCAAAATATTTACTAAGAACTGGTAATGGCATCTGGGAGTCAGCCATCCACGGGGAACGTCAAACGGTGTTATCTTTGGATCTCCATAAAAAAAAAGTCAGGATTATTTTAGTGCCAAAGAGCAGACATAGCCTGATGCCATTTCAGAAGCACCAGCAGCCCTTGATGGACAACATATGCCCAGAGCTTCTTGCACCTTCATGCAGTAACAGGTACTTGTTTTGACAGGGCTTCAGTGCAGAGTGCATGACAGATGATTTGTAAAGTGAGTACATGGGCATGAGATGCTCGTTTGCTCCTCTGAGCTCAGCCCATTGGCTGGGTCTCTGAGCAATGAGGTCTTTCTTCATTTAACTAGACAGCTATTTAGTTGTGCCTTTCTTATTATAGATGGGATGTCCCCCAACTTGTCCTTTCTCTTTGATCTGTGCAAGTTTCTGTAGGAAATTATGCATAAATTTATCAAAGGCTATTGACAATATCGAGAAATGAGCATGTTAATATTTGTGTTTTTCAGATGTATTTTGGGGGTTGTGGCTTTTTTTGTTATTTTTGGGGGGGGGGTTTGGGCTTTTTTAAATAAAATTTTGCTGAACGGACCGCTGTTGAATGAGGCTCTGCAGCATGTGCTTGCTTCAGTACCTGCTCAGACATATGGTAGCCCATTGAGCCACGGCTCCGGCTTAATTTGAGGCAAATGTTTCAGAGTTCTCCTGAAAGGGGATGAACTGTTATTCAGATCAATGATTTCTGTACTGTCCGTTCTGTGAAACAGGCAGAAAAACAAGCAGCTATTGCCTTCTCACAGCCTTTGTCAGAATTACTCAGGACACCTTCACCCCTGAAGGCTATATAGCTCGGATGAAAATGCTTACATAAAAATTTAGGTTTGACGAAGATTTCCAGCTTTTTTTTTTTTAAAGAAGATATTAGGTTTTGTTTCTTTACATTCTCTCTTTTTATTCAAGTTTGTGCAAGGGGGAAAATTTTAAATACAAGTTTTATATTTCATGAGAAAAGATTGTATTTCTCTTGCTTTTCTGAAAAAAATCCACTTTCAACTTTTAATTATTTATCCAAATATTTTTATTCCCCTCTGTACTCTGGACATTTGATCTATGTGAGGCAACACTGTGTTTAACCTTGCTAGCACTGAAAGCAATAAAATATAAAATGAGTAGTAAATCCAGTAGTATTGCAGAATTATGTGGCAGGTTCTGAGTCACAGGAAGATGTCAACAAAATAAAATTTATTTAAAATTGATGAATGTGACAGTAATACACCTGGAGAGAAACATCAGCAATCAACACAGATATTTAGAAAACATTAATATAGGAAAAGACCTTGGGGTTGTAGTGGGTAATGAAGAGCGTAAGAGCTCACATTGTGAGGAGAGCAATCACTGTCCCAGGGTGTATAGAGTAAAGAGGGATCTGTCATGTGACAAAAAGGGAGTGATGAATGCAGCATTATACAGCCTGGGTAAGGCTGGAGCCGGAGCACAGAACGCATTTTTAAGTCTCACTTTCTAGAAAGAACACTGAAAAGTGGCAGAGGACTTAGACGGGCAGTGGGAATGGGGAAGGGAACTGCGGATGATGGGTATGATGGAAAGCAATTCACAGGGCAGAAGGGAGCCCCAGCTAGTGCTGGGAGGAGCACTAATATTTGTGTGCTGTTAGGATAGACCTTCCCTGCAGCAGAGATGGTAAAAGAGTCTCGAATTAAAAGTGGAACAATCCCATTTAGATACAAGAGAAATGACTTAATAATAAGGGCTGTTACACAGGCAATAGAATAAGGTGTCTGATGAGCAACTGAACACAAGTCATTATTGGTAGAAGGTTTACAAGGCAAGACTGGAAAATGTAGCAATGAGGTTACTGTAGAAGAGGCCTCTCAACACTGTTAAAGCATGGCTGGTCTAAAAGGTCCTTTGCTGTCATTTTCATCTACAATTCTGGGATCTCACAGGCTGCAAAAATTTACTCCATACCCAACAAAAGAGGTGATACACCCAGTTTACTAATTAAATCCATCTGCCACACATGATAAGCCTACATGGTGATTGGGACAAAAGGTCCAGCCCTACAAGCCTCACCCCAGCTGTCCCATCTGCTTTACAAGTGTTTGCAAGTACAGGTCCAGAAGCTGGAGATGCTGCGTTCGGAATCATCCTCAGAGGTGGCTTTTACCACACGCATTTGCAAAGGAAGCTGGCACAGCTCCTGTCTATTTTGCAATGTTTGCCTCTGGAATTTGCGATGCTTGTACCAGTTAAATACTAAATTATCATAAATGTAATTTACATGTTTCCCAAATAAGGGAATGCAAGTGGAGAAGAGGGTTTCTGAATGTTCATATTTCCAAATTAAAGGAATGTAAATGAGCCTGCTGTTCAATTCAGTGTGTAATGTGTTATTTCACGGTTGTCTCCTTGATATTACAGGCCTCTTTTACATTGGGCAGTGTCACATCCCACCCAAATCACCATGAGATAAAGATGTTCCCCTTTAATGTAATAAAGGACAATGACAATATTCCAACAGAAAAAACAGCATGCATACTGATTTGATACAAATGCAACATCTCTCGCTGGAAATACTCCACCGTGTCCCCTCCACCACAACATGCAGCATTGCATAGCACCTTTCGTCAAAAAGCCCTTCATGGCGAGGCTCCCATTGAGTCCTCATCCCTTTCTCCAGCATCCCACATCTTCCTGAGGAAGCAGCTGCTTCAGCTTCCCATGGAGCAGTCCATATCCTGACGGCACGCGCGTGATGCTTAGGAGCACAGCTCAGCCTGCTTCTTGCCAGAGGATTTCTGCTCTGCTTGTTTTCCTTGTGTCCTTATAGCCAAGCAGAGGGAAATTATAAGATGGCTCAAAATTCATTAATTAGGTGCTGGTGACAGCTGTTCCCTCCCACCCTGGTTATCTTTAAAGGAAAAGCGGGCGCTGTGTGTAGCGTGGTTAAAAGCCCAGTGGGAGAAGAGCAAGGGAATGATTTGTTAGACTTTAAGTCAATCATAGCTCAGTCTGGACAACCATAAAACATCTTTACTTCTACCAATAGGTGAAATTTATAGTGCTGTTCACCAGAAAGTGAAATGCTCCCACAGGATAACAGGAAGTCTTGAGATTTCCCTGTTCATTTAAAGGGAAACCTGTTGCTCCTTGCTCTTCCCTCCCCAGCTTTACTTCCCAGCAGACGCCCCCATAAATCTGTTTTGGAGACAGCCCATTGGTGGTGTTGTGAATCAGAGAGTACATCCCGAAGGCACAGTGGTTTAGGGACCAGGCAGAGCTCACCCCTTGCTGCTCATGCTAGGGCCAGTGTTGCAGGGCTGCTTCTACCCCTGCCACAGCCTCAGGGTTTTCCCCGGGTGGCTGAGAGTGGCTCAGGGTAGCTGCTCTGGCCATTTCCTCACCTCTCTGAGCTGCTGGACCTCTTGGGGTGCCCACAGCACCAGGGGCATCGCAGCTGCCCCCGCCTGCCCCCAGTACACCATGGCTGCTTCTCTGCAGGGGCCTGAGAAAAGTGGGAGAGGAGCCTCAGGTGTCCTTTGCATTACAGCAACTGACTCCCTCCCACTATTTGCACCCTCCCTTGGGCAGAGATTTCTCCCTCTGGATCCACCGTCCTCCTCTCTCAGCTGGGCAAGGAGCACCCAGCTGGGCAAGGATGCACATGTCCTCCTCAAAGGGACTGATGCAGAGCATCGGCCCCTTGTGCCCTCTGGAGTGTTGTCCAAGGCCATGTTTTGGGGAGGAGGGTGGCTTTCTCACTCAGGAGTATAAAGAGCGTTCAAAGTATGATGCTCTCATCCCAGGAAGCATAGGAAAGTCCTGCATTATTTCCTTCAGCTCCTGACACTATAAGTAAGTTGCATGAGGCATTTTCTTGGAAGGAAATAGGTGGCCTCTCAGCAGCTTCCAGCTGGAAAATAGCCTCCTGCTGTCTCCAGGAGCTCTTAAACTGGCTGGTGGAAGAGTGGCTCAGTTTGGGTGAGGTGACTCTCTCCCGTGCTTCAGCAGAAGCCAGCTCAGGACAAAGCAATCCTCTTACTCTGCGTCCCTTTTTCTTTCTAACATTTGCTTTGGCTGTGCGAGTATAACTTTACACAAACACAACTCCTGCATGTGATTTTTCCAGCTTCCTTTCACCATATCAACAGCTAACTAATGGGGACTGCAAGGGGCACAGCCTGCATAGACACAAAACTGCACGACACATCATAAGTCAAATTCTGACCAGGTGACCCTGATGTAAATGCAGCCCCATGGCACTTACATTCACGCAGTCTTCCAGATTCACAGCATTATCTCTGAAAACACTCACTGCTTTTAATACTGCAATTTCTCTCCACAGTCAAGGGTAAGGCAATGTACTGAAAACACAAGACACTGAGCGCTCGTGTCTTATGCCCAGCTCTGCCACTGGTTTCACGTTAGCTTATGATGTCTTGTCTTTCCTGTCTGAGAAGATGATGCTAAGATGCTGACTTGGGGGTTGGCTGGTTTGTAAAATAATTTCTTCTGTCTGTAAAACAGTGATATGACAAAACAAACCTTTCCTAGGAATGTATCTGTCATAACAATGTCTGTGTGGCAGGCAAGTTTCTCTGGTCCAGAGGGAGATGTCCCATTTCATCAGAGGGACTGCTCTATCTCAGTGGTGGAGGAGTAAATGGAAAACAACTGCTTGGTGCGCCATGCAAAGCAACAGGGAGTTAGTAAGTGTTGTAATTCACAAAGAAGGAGCAGGTGAAGAGCATCTTCCCTCGCCAATGTCACTGGGATGGATGAAGGGGCAGCATATCCTCTTGCAGAAGATGACAGACCCAGATCAAACCTGTATGAGCCAAAAGAGGGATTTGAAAGTGTGGCTTCCACCTTCCAGCCAACTGCTCGGCCACAAACCCACAGAGCCCGTCTCATCCCCGTCACTGTGAACATCTCCCTAGGCAAGAGCAAAATGACTGCGAACAACACAGTAGTTAGGGCATGTTTAAATGCAAGGCCTACTCTGGGCTTGAAGGCAAATCCCCCTCAGCTTGGATGTGCTTAACATATGGTGTGCTAACAGTCTCTCGATTTTTATTAGCATTTTTGAAAGGCTGGATTTTCTTCTCCTTCAGAATGGAAAAACCCTGGATTTTTTTTTTTTTAATGAACCCGTATCTGGCTAGCCCTCATTCTGATCAGCATAAAATGCTTTGAAAGCTATCGATGAAGAACACTATATAAGAGGTATTACTCCTTGGGCATCCTGGAAGATTTAAGATTTACTCTGTGTGTTCTAAATTGTTGCTAGTTCGTAAATTCAAAACACCAAATATTTCAGACAGAATAAAGGCTGCTCTTCAGCAAGTACTAATTTCACAGGAAGTTTTAACTTCCAAGATTTATCCATATTTTAGTATAAGTGTCATTTGCAGTTATTTCATGCAGTTTTCTGCTTGAAAAAAAGTCTTAGCTTTAGGAGATAGTATGTCTTGTCAGCTGCCTTAATGCAAAAAATGGTTAAAGCTATTACTTGACTTAAATGCCTGGGAAGAGAATTTCTCCCCAAAGAAGTTTTACAAAACTTAAAAGAAAAATGGGAACTGAAGTTTGGAACAGAAATAATTTTGCAGCCTGAGTTGCAATGGAGGTGAACGATACGGGCTGGAACATAAAATCTGTATTTCTGCTATTGCAATGCTGGAAGGCAGACGTTATTCACCAGAAAAGATGAACATCAAAAGCTGTAGCCAGTCAAAATATAAAAAGGCTGGTTTCTGAATGGAGGTTTGCTTTCATAAACAGTACTATCATGGCTAAGTTATTCTGTAGCGCCGATTGACTGAGGCTCTCAATTGCTGCATTCCCTATGGCAGCACAAATGCCATTGGACAATCAGGTTAAGTGAGCAATTGCGAGTCTAACCCGTGAGACACCATTAGCAGCGGCGCGTTCCCACTGCAGCAGAGCCACCTTGAGAGTTTTCCTCCCACTCCTGCAAAGCGGGAGCAGGCCAAAATGGATTGAATCTGCTGCCCTTCATTCTTCTGACAAAATGAAGTAAAGGTATCAAAACAGAAGAGTGTCCCAGGTTCAATGCCTCCTGCTTTGAAAATAACATTCACGCTTTCCTTCTGTATGTACTTCATTCACCATTTATGCAGCAGCAGGAGACCATTATCCTGTGACAATGTTCTGCTCTACTGACATTACCTCTTAATTATATCTTCATTAAAACCAAATTAGAAAGCGGTCAGGAAAGTTAAGCCAACTGAATTGCTCATTTGGCTGAACATCCCGACACCATTTTTTAGAAAAGTGATACTGGCTCACGCAACAATATGTTTAATAATCTACCTCACTGCTGGGAAGCGTTGATTTTCACTGCAAGTGGTGAACTCGTTGCTCAGTCACACTGCATTCATTCTGAAAGGACCCCGCTTAGTTAAATACTAGCATGGTGGTATAGCTGGTTTTGCCCATACCTGCAAGGTGTTGATGGGTTTGCCTCTGCTGTCTCTCAACATCATTTCTTCATTAAAGCTGAAGGCAGAAATAATCTGTGCCTGATGAGTACAGAAAGAACCAGGAAACTGCATTCCCCAACAGCAGAGTTGGTATCTCCCCTTCACTCTTCCCGCCCCTGTACTATGAGGAGGACAGCTACAGAGGGATGTCAGGACAGACATCAGCTCAGTCAGCCAGCTGTTGGAAACCTCTCCTTCTCCTGAAGGGCAGAGGCCAGGGCTGCCTGCCAGGCCAGCTGCAGTGCTGCTCCCCGCAGCCCACCCACAGGAGAAGGTGCCACATACTGCCAATACCGTGCAGTAATGTTTGACACAGGCATATCCAGACTTCCTGCACACATCTTGCCTGCATCCTGGAGCAGACAAAGGGCAGCGTGGCTCCTGTGGCAAGATTTTGGGCAACCCTCTGTCCTCCATCTATGCGGACAACCTCTCTTGTGCTTCATGTACTGTGGCAGTCGAGTGAGAGAGACCCAAATTCATGGCCAGGACTGGACAGGTTTGCGCCATCAACATCAGAGCAGAGCTCAGACCTCCAGTCCTTCAGCTTTAACAGCTTCTTGCTCCTCCTTAACAGTCTTGCTCCTCTCCCCCAGGCTGCGGCATCCCCTAGTAAAGATTTCTCCATAGCCTACAACAGTCAGGCTCTTTGGGAACAAGTTGCAGCACGCAAACCTATCAGCTCAGGTATTACCTGTCCAGTGCATCCACAAGCCATCTCACAATTATTGTCAGAGAGATGAACCTCCCTCCACCAGGAAGACAGAGATAACCTCCATGAACCTACAGACACAAAGTGACACAATTGCCAGTGTTCAGCAGCACAGGGACATGCCCCCTATTACCCAGTGTCCTTGTCATCACAGTTACCTAATTTTTAGGCAACAATCAATTAATAAATTAATTGATAAAACAATCAATTCAGTTCTGGGGCCGGTGCTGTTCAATATCTTTATAGATGATCTAGATGTAGGGATTGAGTGCACCCTCAGCAAATTTGCAGATGACACCAAGCTGGGTGGGAGTGTCGATCTGCTGGAGGGTAGGAAGGCCCTACAGAGGGATCTGGAGAGATAGATGGGCCGAGACCAACAGCATGAGGTTCAACAAGAACAAGTGCCGGGTCTTACACTTGGGCCACAACAACCCCATGCAGTGCTACAGGCTGGGGGAAGAGTGGTTAGAAAGCGGCCCGGCGGAAAGAGACCTGGGGGTGCTGATCGACAGCCGGCTAAACATGAGTCAGCAGTGTGCCCAGGTGGCCAAGAAGGCCAATGGCATCCTGGCCTCTATTAAGAATAGTGTAGCCAACCGGTCTAGGGAAGTGATCGTCCCTCTGTACTCGGCACTGGTGAGGCCGCACCTTGAATACTGTGTCCAGTTCTGGGCCCCGCACTTCAAGAAAGATGTTGAGGTGTTGGAGTGAGTCCAGAGGAGGGCGACCAAGCTGGTGAAGGGTCTGGAGGGTCTGACCTATGAGGAACGGCTGAGGGAGCTGGGGTTGTTTAGCCTGGAGAAGAGGAGGCTCAGGGGTGACCTTATTGCAGTCTACAACTACCTGAAGGGAGGTTGTAGTGGAGTGGGAGTTGGCCTCTTCTCCCGGGCAACTAGCGATAGGACAAGAGGACACAGCGTCAAGCTTCGCCAGCGGAGGTTCAGGTTGGACATTAGGAAGAATTTCTTTTCAGAAAGGGTTATTAGACATTGCAACGGGCTGCCCAGGGAGGTGGTGGAGTCACCATCTCTGGATGTGTTTAAGAAAAGACTGGACATGGCACTTAATGCCATGGTCTAGTTGACAGGGTGGTGTCAGGGCAACGTTTGGACTTGATGATCCCAGAGGTCTCTTCCAACCTGATTGATTCTGTGATTCTGTGAATAGTTAAATATAATATAGGGAAAAACACTATTCTTCATAAAGCTACGTAGGAGAGAAAAAGAAATGTCTCACTTTGAGCAGATAGCAGAGATCAGACTCCTTATAGCACAGGTCTTCAAGCGAAGAGAGTTTGCAGAGTTTCAGTGAAGAAAGCCAGAGGCGAAGTCTGCCTGCAAACCTGGACAGCTCAAAATCGTTCATGCTTAGCAGCTTTGACAGCTGGAAGCGCACAGGGAAATAGGAATCATGAGTTCCTCAGTGCCAGTGATCTGCTATGTACTTGTAGCTGCAGTTTAAATAAGGGAAAAGATACATTTTTGGACTGAAAATTAAGAGCAAAAGAAGGAAGGAGGAGTTAAACACATGTCTAGCTCCTTCTTGTTCAGAGTTCAGAATAGGGGAATTTGTAATGGTATTACATAGATGCTACAAGACAAAGCATAGAGAAAAAGAAACCTTGCCCTTTCAGAAGCAGCATGCAGCTTCCCATTACACCTTTGAAAGGCAATTTAATGCGGAATTTCCAAAGAGGATCAATGCTGGCACTAATGTTGGCAGTCAGCGAGTGTACCACATACTTACAATGTCTGACATAAAGAAAAATCTCTGCAGTTTGGAACGCTTGGCCCAATCTCTCTTGTCCCTCTGCCTCTCAGATGCATAGCTGCAAAGAAATTACTTCACCTGTCACTAAGTGCAGTAGGGAAGTTTAAAAGATGGTGATCTGCCCAGGATGCACTGGATGGATTGTGTTGCATCTGGGGTGGGGAAAATAATCAGAAGAAAACTGAGCACAAGGAGGATGATACAAACCTATCAGTCAAGCAGTTATAATCGATCTCTTTGGTTTGGGTACACTAATGCAGAGGAGAAACATTCTGTGTTCAGCCAGGCTGTTGTTTCTGTAAGGGCTGTGCCTTATGTTTAGTAGCTGTATTTTACAGATAATCTGTGATGCTTCGTTTTCAGCTCAAAATAAACTTAAATTAGAAGGAGAAAAGGGAGAGAGACAGAGAGCAAGAACATGCAGCAGAAATGAAACTGATGCAATCATTTCCAGCTCTAAAACAGAGCAAGTAAGATGAGTATGAGGCTGGTTTAGTGATCACTGTAATCAGCACAATTGACTCCTTACAGATGACTAATCTTTGAGTTCTAGGGAGGTAAATTGAGACATATATTTCAGCTTTATCCCAGCACTACAGGTAATGTAAGACAAACGGTCTGTGAATTCCTAATAACAAAGAGACTTGTGGATTATAAAAGAGCACAGAATGGAGACATGGGGTAAAGTTACAGAAATGCAGATTTGATTCAGATGAAATTTTAAACAGCCTTGAGGTGAGTTTCCTTCCATTTTAATTATTCCTCGGCTCCATTCAGACCCATCTGTATTTAATCAAAGTGATCATAACGGTTTCATGGGTAAATGGAGAATGGATTTTGATGGATGCTCATTATACCTCATTTTGTTAACAGCTGAATAACCAACAAGAGGAATGAACTTAATACAGCAAAGGGTGAGGTTCTGAGAAAGAAATGAAGAGCAAGATAAAAAATTATTAAATTAAAGCAACTAAAGCTGTGTCGGACATCCTAATTAAAACATATAGAGGAACGATGGAGCAGGGGACATGTGAGTATCAACAGATGTGGATAAATAGCACAGAGGAGGAGAGCGTGGGAAAATCTGACGTTATCCTAGGAAAACAGAGGTAAGACAGGACACAAAGACAAGGTGCCTGGACAGAATGTATTTCTCCTGTTCAACAAGAAGAAGGATTCAGAGAGCGGAAAGACATAGGGCAGGGTATAAGCTCTGGGAGTGTGACCCCAAGAGCAAAGGGGTAGGTCGCAGCTTTCCATCAGAATGAGGCAGGTTGGAGATAGGTCCATGCACTGGCAGCAGCTTGCAGAGTCCTCTGACTAACATAAAACACCACCACTATTTGATTTCTTTCCATGACAAGGTTACCCACCTAGCTGACCAAGGGAAGCCAGTCGATGTAATCTTTTTGGATTTCAGTAAAGCTTTCGATACTGTCTCTCACAGTATCCTCCTGGGCAAAATGTCCAGCATACAGCTGGATAAACACATAATGCAATGGGTGAACAATTGGCTGACGGGTAGGGCTCAAAGAGTTATAGTAAATGGGGTTACATTGGGCTGGCGACTGGTCACTAGTGGGGTTCCTCAGGGATCCATCTTGGGGCCAGTGCTCTTCAATATCTTCATTAATAATTTAGACACAGGACTTGAAGGACTACTATCCAAGTTTGCTGATGACACAAAATTGGGAGGAGCTGTTGACACCCCCAAGGGCAGAGAGGCCCTTCAGAGAGACCTAGATAAATTAGAAAGGTGGGCAATCACCATTCGCATGAAGTTTAACAAGGGGAAAGTGCCGGATTTGCACCTGGGACATGGCAACCCTGGATATACATACAGACTGGGGAACGAGAGGCTGGAGAGCAGCCCCACGGAAAGGGATCTGGGGGTTCTGGTTGACAGCAGGTTGAACATGAGCCAACAGTGTGCCCTGGCAGCCAAGAGAGCCAACCGTGTCCTGGGGTGCATCAAGCATAGTATTGCTAGCCAGTCGAGGGAGGTGATTGTCCCTTTCTGCTCTGCACTGGTGCGGCCTCACCTTGAGTACTGTGTGCAGTTTTGGGCACCACAGTGTAAAAAGGATATGAAGATACCAGAGAGTGTCCAGAAGAAAGCCACAAAGATGGTGAAGGGTTTAGAGGGGAAGCCGTAAGAGGAGCGGCTGAAGTCACTGGGTCTGTTCAGCCTGGAGAAGAGGAGACTGGGGGGAGACCGCATTGCGCTCTACAACTTCCTCACAAGGGGAAGTGGAGGAGTAGGTGTTGACCTCTTCACCCTGGTGACCAGTGACAGAACTCGAGGGAATGGCAGGAAGATATGCCAGGGGAGGTTTAGGTTGGATATTAGGAAAAGGTTCTTCATCCAGAGGGTGGTGGAGCACTGGAACAGGCTCCCCAGGGAAGCAGTCATAGCGCCAAGCCTGACAGCATTCAAGAAGCATTTGGGCAATGCCCTCAGACACATGGTGTGAATTCTGGGGTTGTCCTATGCAGGGACAGGAGTTGGACTCGATGATCCTTGTGGGTCCCTTCCAACTCAGGACATTCTATGATTCTATTTTGCTCTCACTTCACACTGACATTACAACCCTCTGACTCAGAGGGGTTACCAGGTTCATCCTAGTAAAAGGAAGACATTCAGCTCTGTGCAGAGTAGAGGCATTTCGCAGGAAAATACACCAATGCATTTTTTTTACACTTTTCCTGAAAAAAAAATACTGCCTGAGTGCCAAACACAACTCTGCAAACATATAACAGGAGCATGCTTTTGAGAAACCTGAGCCTCCCTGCTGGGCACTAACAGCCCCAGTAATTGTGCATCTATACTGGTCTTCTATGTGGCCCTTGCACAAGGTCACATCCAAGAAAATCACCAATGTGTGCTGTTATTTACAGTCTCTACCTGACTAAGGCAAAGTTTAGTCTTAACCAAAGACTCTTCTTAGCAGAGGTGAGATTACAAGAAAAGGGGACCCTGGCTCCAGCTCTTACCAGGTGCTCTCTAGCGTGGCTCGCTGGCAATGAACGATTGGCTGGGCTTTGCCACCAGTGAGCCACAGAGGCACAGAAAACACGGTGGTTTTTGATCTCAAAAACTCTCTTCCAAAGAGGGAAGGTGTCGTGTGCTGCAACAACCACAGTGGGAAGGACATGACACTAACAGCTTTCCAGAAAGACGAAGGCCAGCCAGGAAGAGGGGCGAGGAACTGTGCTTCTCGAAAGCAGATTAGGTGCCATGGCCCACAGTCAGAGGAGGATGGTATCACCGGGTGTTAGACCATGCAATGTTGTATCACGGTGGAGAAAAAACAGCCCAGCTGCCATCATCTCGCAGGGAGCAAGAGGCAGCCTGAAAGGGAGCATTGAAATAGTGGGGAGCAGGACTGGTCCACAGAAGAAGTCAGGCGTATGGGGACAGGATTTGGGTAGGAGGAAACAGGCTGCCATGCCTTTGTCTTACAGTTGTTATCCTTATCATGAGATACTGAGGGAAAATGGGCAAGAAATTATAGAGGAAATCAAGTTGAATAGGCAATCTGTATCAGTCCATGCTGAACTTACAGTTTTATGGGGAACACTTCAGGAGTAGAGTCAAAATCCACAGAAGAGAAAGGATGCAGATAATTGTCAAAGCAGTGAAAATGGCGCATAATAGTTACAGGTGAGACAAATTAAAACAATGAAGTGGAAATGAAAAATGTTGCAAAGTGATGTTTAATGACTCTACCTTTTGAGTTGAAAAGGCAATAGAGTCTATATGCAGCTGGTAAGTAAAATAAACTTGAATTATTAGCACATCTTTATCACAGGATGGCTCAACAAAGCCTTTTTTTCCTCTACTGGTCTTTCCCCAAATCATAAGAATACCATTAAGTCCTAGCCCCCAGGACAAATAATTAGGTTGCACATGCCTAAATTTTAACTGTTGTTAGTACTGATGTCACTGAAGTCAAAGGATTATTCTAGCAAAGCATCGAATTTTTTGACGCTGAGCGTTTCCTTCCTACACTGTTTCTCTTCTGTTTTCATGTGAGGTGCTTGAAATACCACAATTTAAATCAAAATCATTAGTATATTAGTACCTTTACAATGATAAATGGCTACATTATCCTCTTTCTTGAGGAAGGCATTGCAGCCATGAATATTTCATGTCAAACCTAGTACAGTCACCCATGGATTACGTTACACTGTTGACAAAAAAAAACTAGATTAAAGCAAAAGTATTTTTAGCTTTTTGAAAACAGTTACCTTAAAAAGCATGGTGAAGCTGAGGGATGGAGTGATGGAACACCATCACAAGCAGTTCTCCACACAGTGGGTGACTGAGATAACCACTGTTACTATTTATTTTATTTATCTACACTGAGCATTTCGCCTTTGAAGAACTTCATGAGGAGAGCAGTGGCAGTACCATGATCATCATCCTTGATAGATGACACATATCACAGCCCTATCAGTCTGCTGGTAGTATCTCCTCTGCTTTCAGACTCAGCAGGGTGGCCCACAGAGTTTGGGGAACTGAGCGGTGGGGCAGAAAAAGGACTCTCCTTGGTATCGTCCTTGTTTCAAGACCATGAACGAGCCCTGTTTCTCTGGGGATGGAAACTCGGGGCTCAGAGCAGGTCCACAAGGAAACTCTGAGCCTTGCTCCATATCAGCTCTGCTTAACTCAAATGGGCAGAGTGATGCCTAGTCAACAACAGAGCAGACCCAATGGTGACAATATATGTATAAACGACATGTAATCCTTAGTTCTTGGCTTACGATTGGAAGAGCAACTGAAGAAACATCATCCCACAACCTGCCCATGAACAGGAACAGCATGGATTTCCCCTTCTTAGCTGTACATTATTCTTACAAAGATGGCTTATTCTTACAAAGACAGTTTGGGCAAGGTTGACACAGCAACCCCTTTTTGCTTGTTGTCCAACATAGACCAATTTATGAGTAAAAAGCTAGAACTTGCATATATGTCACTTCTCGGCCCTCTTTTTCCTCTTTCCCCATCATCCTATCATCAAACCACAACTCTTCCCATGATGTCCCCATCCAGCATTTCCCAGTTTTCAAGCCTGCTGCACCCCGACCTTGTGCCTTGGTCCTTCGGTATACCATGAGAATGCAGTTCCTACTGGGTTCCTGTAGGCTTATTGGCAAAAGAACCACTGCATTATTTGGAGGTAGGACACAAAACACCAACCAAGTAATTGGTGCCAGTTTCCCCCTTTGATGCTGTTTCACAGGGCTTGAAGGAATTCAGCAGGACCTAGGCATTCAGATACAGGCTGTGTCTTTTCTCTGTGATAGATAGAGACTTCCGACTGTTCACAAATGTTTGAAAATTAAACCATTGCTTTACATTTGAGTAAATATGATGTATTTTTAGCCTTGCTGAAACCTAACATCGCTGCTTGCAGACGGAAGATGTTGTCATATTCCTGCAAGCATTTTTATTCCTACAGAACTAATTACAGCATCAAATCGAATTTGACTCTCCTCTGGCACCTGATTTGCACCCATAAGCCAGCAACTAGACACAATAACTCAAATGAAGGGACAAAAGCCCAACTACAGCTTGAGCCAACAGAAACCTGCGTTTTTGAAACTGCGTATCGCAAAAAACAGCACTGTGCTCCCTTTGGCAAAGGGAACCATCCTGAGGAAGAATTTGTCTACTGTGACAGGCAGCAGTAAGCCATGAGCCTAGAAGATAATATTTTGGCTGCATCATTTCTTCTCCTCAGAAACTCTCTCCTGAAGAGCTCTGTGCTACGCAGTACTTACCAAGGTAACTGGCAATGAGGTTACGTTTTGATCTTTTTTACACTTTGTTGAGGTTTTCCCTGTATCTAAACATACTTTTATAGACTACAAAAGGTGAGTACTGTCTGATCATTCAGCTAAGAGTGTTTGCTTTTAATACAGAGCCTTCCTGTGGTGCTCACGACATGTCTGGTCAGGACCCAAACCTAACTCTATATCTGGTTGCCCCAGAACATTTGCGCTTTAAACATCACCTCACCATTGTGTTTGTTAAACCTACAGCATTGCAGAGCTTTCATTTGTAACCCCAGGTGGGAAAACTGAGGCTCACCCAGATAACAGAGGTGGGTATCTTCACACCTGCTCATTTTGAAATGTTTTTTTCAGAGGTCCAGATGTTATGATCGTGCTTGTGCAATGATGAGTCAGAAGAAAGGAAGCAGATAGGGAAGGGAACCCAATCCAGGACTCCTGACAGCAAAACATGCACCATCATTGTGCTGACCTTGCCCTTACACAAGGCTGGGCACTGCTGTTCTGATGCAAGGCAGTAATGTCAGAGGGACATGACCTTCTCTTTGCTGATGAATGGTTGTTGAACAGGAAATGGCAACTCTGCACTAAAAAAAACTTTCTAAGTTATAACTGTCTGCCAAGTTTCTAACCAAAATGTTGCAGAGATTTAAGGAAAACAGAGAGGTGGGAGTAAGCCGATATTTCTTAACCCATTACCTAGATCTAGGCTGATGAGAAAGCCATTGCCAGAACAGCCGCACTGAAATCTGGGCATGGCTTTCCAGGGGTTACCCACCTGTCCAACCATGCTTTCATTTCCCTCTTCAAGGTGAGGCCTGAGCAGAGTATACGGGTTGCTGCACTCTGTCCTATGACCCAAGAGAAATTAGGTTGAAGATGCCTGAAGGAGCTGTCTCTTTTCTTTCTGTCAAAGTGCTAAATTATTAGTGCTGTGTTAATAAAATCCATTAAGGTTATCTGAACAAATCTTTCTGTAATTTCATAAATCACTTAACAAATGTGTGAACTCAACTGTGTTATTCCTTAGTTAAAACACATAACAGCTGACTAATATGCAGGCAAGTAACACTGTTGGTTAATGTAGTTTAAATGCAAAGGGCATGTGGGTAAAGAAGAAGTCATCCGAGGACCAAAGTCATTAGAACAAAAGATGCCCATCAGCTGTCGTGAATTTATGAGGGTGTGGGAGTGGATTAAGAGAGGGATTTAGCCCCTTCAGAACATCTTCCATTAGTGGAAAGTAAAGCCTCTGTGAGTGGGCACCACGGCAGCATCTAAATTGCCTGATCTGAAAGCGCTGCTTCCTCTTAGCTGTCACCGTTTCCTCCAGCTTTACCTCAGCAGCAAGTCAGCAGCGAGTACATCCCGACAGCCATTACTGAGCACAGCTGTCTGTGTGCCTGTGTGTGAGCATTTATCATGTGTCTTCTTCAGTTTGCTCCAACTGAACTGCCATTTCGGGACAGGGAGTAGAAGAGGAGGAACATTTGACAACATTTAGGCTCCCAGTGTGCTGGGACTACTGTTTCGCCTGCTGGGTCATAGCATATCTTGTTTCTTTGTACTCCTTCCAGCTGCATCTCAAGAAAAGCTGTCCCACTGTAGAACAACCTGACCTGTAGGCTGTGGCAGTTAGCGCCTCAGATTCTGGGTTGGGTTTGGCAAGAAGGGATTTACAGGGAGCTTCAGCCCATAGGATTCACACGAGGGAAGACAAAAGGGTAGTCAGATAATCTTCACCTATCCCTTGATCTCTTTCCTCTTACCCCCCTCCCCAACTGATAGAAAGCTCCACTCTGCAATGATGATCACAGAAAATACAAGCATTGGATGGGTAGTGCCACACTGAGACAATGTTTCACATGCCTGGTCTGGGCACCAGGCTCTCCTCACAGGACAGAGCATTATCTCACAAATGAACTCCACTGCAGCAACATGCAAGAGAGTGCTCACTGTGTTCCCCTGATGAAAGGTAAAACCCTTCCTTTTAAGTACTGTCATCCAGAACAGTGCCAAAGCAAGGAGAGACAAGATGTCACCATCTCCATGTATACCAAGGTGCTGTGGAACAGCAGGTTCAGTGATTTTCCAAATCCCACTTCAAGATGATGTGAATGAGCCAAGGGAGCTGTGCCCCGGTACACAAGCATAACGCGGTGTGCTCAGTGCACAACCAGACAGCTGGCTTCCTGCAGAAGGTCACTAAATTGGCCAGAATGGAGTGATAAGAAAGAAGATATTGTAGCAGCTGGCAAGGGGTGGATAGGAAGGCAGACCCCTTGGCGCCATACAGCAATGCCTCGGTGACAAGATGGTTCTTGGATGGCATTAAAAAGACCAATATGCTCTGAGACAGGCTCACACCTCTCCTGCACCTTTCTGCAGCCAAGAAACTGCCTCATAAAATTATTATTGTACACCTGCATAGAAGTGATTTGGGATATTATTAAAAGGCTGACTTAATCATCAGGATTTAGGGCATGGCTAGGATTTCTCCAAGATGATAAGTCAGAGTGCACCAATTAGAAAGAATCATGTGCACCACCAGCTTGATTTAAAAATCATCTTAAGTGAATCAGAAGGCAGATGTGCCTTTAGTTGATAACAGCAAGGAAATTAAGTCTCTAAGATCTCAGCTAGGGACGTGAGGTGGAGAAGAAACAGAATTAACTAGCAGCAACACCTTGTGGCAAATCTCTAGGGCAAAAACTCTTCTTTCAAAAGTACATTCAGTTGCCAGGAATTGAAAGTAAGTCTGGGGGAAGTCCATGTGGGAGCTGAAATCTCCTATAATCTGGTGTACAGTTTGTTACACTACAGAATCACAGAATCACAGAATGGTTGGGGTTGGAAGAGACCTCTGGAGATCATCCAGTCCAACCCCCTGCTAAAGCAGGTTCCCCTAGAGCATGTTGCACAGGGTCGTGTCCTGGCGGGTTTTGAATATCTCCAGAGAAGGAGACTCCACAACCTCTCTGGGCAGCCTGTTCCAATGTTCTGTCACCCTCAAAGTAAAGAAGTTTTTCTTCATTTTCAGATGGAACTTCCCATGTTTCAGTTTGTGCCCATTGCCCTTTGTTCTGTCGCTGGGCACCACTGAGAAGAGTCTGGTCCCATCCTCTTGACACCTGCCCCTAAGGTATTTGTAAGTATTGATAAGATCCTCCCTCAGTCTTCTCTTCTCCAGGCTAAACAGACCCAGATCCCTCAGCCCCTCCTCGTAAGAGAGATGCTTCAGTCTTCTGATCATCTTTGTAGCCCTCTGCTGGACTCTCTCCAGTAGTTCCTTATCTTTCTTGAACTGGGCCCAGAACTGGACACAGTACTCTAGGTGTGGCCTCACCAGGGCAGTGTAGAGGGGGAGGATAACCTCCCTTGACCTGCTGGCCACATTCTTCCTACTTCACCCCAGGATACCATTGGCCTTCCTGGCCACAAGGGCACATTGTTGGCTCATGGTGAACTTGTCCACCAGGACTCCCAGGTCCTTCTCCACAGAGCTGCTTTCCAGCAGGTCAACCCCCAGCCTGTACTGGTGCGTGGCATTATTCCTCCCTAGGTGTAGGACTCTACACTTGCCTTTGTTGAACTTCATTAGGCTCCTTTTCGCCCAACTCTCCAGCCTGTCCAGGTCTCGCTGAATGGCAGCAGAGCCTTCTGGCATATCGGCCACTCCTCCCAGTTTTGTGTCATCAGCAAAGTTGCTGAGTGTACACTCAGTCCCTTCGTCCAGGTCATTGATGAATAAGTTAAACAGGACTGGACCCAGTACTGACCCCTGGGGAACACCTCTAGCTACAGGCCTCCAATTAGACTCAGCACCGCTGATCACAACCCTCTGAGCTCTGCCAGTCAGCCAGTTCTCAATCCACCTCACTGTCCACTCATCTAACCCACGCTTCCTGAGCTTTCCTATGAGGATGTTGTGGGAGACAGTGTCAAAAGCCTTGCTGAAATCAAGGTAGACAGCATCCACTGCTCTCCCCTCATCTACTCAGCCAGTCATGCCATCATAGAAGGCCATCAGATTGGTCAAGCATGATTTCCCCTTGGTGAATCCATGTTGACTACTCCTGATAACCTTATTTTTCTCCACGTGCTTAGAGATGACATGCAGAATGAACTGTTCCATCAGATTTCCAGGGATGGAGGTGAGGCTGACCGGCCTGTAGTTGCCTGGGTCCTCCTTTTTGCCCTTTTTGAAAACCGGAGTGACATTGGCTTTCCTCAGGCACCTCTCCTGTTCTCCATGAAAGGTCATGATGATGGTCAAAGATGATGGAGAGTGGCTTGGCAATAACAGCTTTGAGCAGGGAGGGGGTAGACTAGGTAATCTCCAGAGGCCTCTTCCAACCTCAACCGCACTGTTCCTGTATCCTCAGGGCCCTGACAGAGGGAAAGCTGGCACAGCCCTGCAAAGAAAAGAGAGGCTTAAGGGAAAAAAAGATGCTTGTTTTCTACAGCATACTTCCAAGTGGCACTCCCAGCTGAGTTATTACACTGGTGGCCTAATTAAACCACATCCTTTCCATCTTGTTTTTCTTCCTTCATGGTTATGAAAGACAATGCTCTCATCTGAGTACTACCATTCCTGTTCTAAATCTGCTCCCTTCTAATTCTACATACAATATTGCCTGTTGTCAGCGGTGGCTACATGAAAATAGGATTTTAATTAGCAGAGAACATTTCCTAGGCTGCTCACCTCTCTAGGGGATGTCCTGCATCTCTAAGGACATCTGTCTATCTATTATTTACAACCATGCAGGCTCAGAGACCTCCAGTGGGGATCATGTTTCCAATGAAGCAGGGTGTTCCCAAAACCTTTGATGGCAGATTATAAGGCTTCAGAAAAAGGATCACACTTCAGGTGAGAGGATTAGGGCCTGCCTTTCAAAACAGGGATGCCAACCTTGCAAAAACAAAATGTGTGCCTGGAAGGGCCACATTCATATGAGGCTGGATCCTCACTCACTACATGCCAGTGTGGCTGCCCTGAAGGCAATAGACCTGTGGTGACACACAGAGATCTGCTTGTTTGCCCGTATCGTTTATGTTTCATTGTTAATAATTGCACCCACTTTTACAGATTTCAGTTTCACCCGCAAGCTTAAGGATAAGAAGATGTCCCTTTGTAAAATACAGCTTCGGACTCCACCAACATCACAAAGCCAAATTAAGTAAAAAACAGTGCAAAACACAGTAACCGCTTAAAAAGACCTGCTCCCAAAGGGAGCAGGAGGATGCCCAGACTTGACTGCCAGTATGTCCTAAAACAACAGATGCTCTTTTGGCACACAGCATCCTTTTCATCACACCACAGGGCAGTTGTGGTCTGTAGGGAACAAGTAATAGAAAATGCACAATCAAAGCAGCAATTTCTCATCTGTGGGAGGGCAGTGATAACTGTGTGTCAGGTCACAGCCCTGGCTTTGGAGGAGATATGTCAAACTTCCCTGCAAAGTTTCGTGGAGGATGTTTTTTTTTCTTGACTTATTCTAGGTAGACATGACAAGGCTTCCTGCCGCACAATAACATTTCCTCTGAATGCATGTAAGCAGCATCCTCCTCTTTCGGTGAGCAGAGTACTTAAGTAGCATTTGCCAGCAAACGTGAAAACTCCAGGAGCCTTTTGCTTTGCAGGCATTGTTTCTTCAGTTCATTATCTATTTATAGTTCTTGCCTTTGATCGATGCTTGTATTTAACCTTGCATTTCTTAATTTGTAGGTCAGTCCACATTTACCATGGTTAATTTATTAGGGCAGATTCTTCTTCTCAGTCAGGTTCTTGGGAGAGGAAAGTGTATTTAGGAGCTGTAAATCATTCCAAACAGATCTCATCTAGTAACCTTAGTAACCGAGTTATATACTGGAACAAGTAATATTTTCATGGTGATATTTTTTCAGTGTGAATAATAGGAAAATAATGATAAACCAACACATTTGGGCATGGATTTGCCAATAAAAATTGCTATATAAGCAGCAGTCTTATTTCAGAGAAAAATTCTAGCCAATCCTCTTCCAGAAGCTTTATAAATTGTCCCAGAGTGAAGCTTTTGTCCTGTTTACACAGTTAGTTCCTCTATTACTGGATCTTGTAATGCAGAATCCAAGCATATCTTATAAAACCTTGAGTTACAAGCTTTGTTAAACAGTTGCTTTGATCGAAAGAATCATGCAGATTGTCACGTCCATCAAATATCACTTTCTATGACAAACAAGAGGCAAATGCTTTAAAAGACACCAGAAAGTTTGCTGCAGTATCAAGATAATCCTGAAGATCTGGATAAGCACCCGTTCTCTGCATGGCATCACATCCAAAACTGCCATTAGAAAAATCCTCATCTGGCCAGGAGGCACCCAGACTGCTGACTTCATCGGTGTGATTTCTTCCTCACGCGAGTGTCTCAGATGCCTAGAACTGAGTTTTTTGCAAATACTCCTTGCTTGAGCTTAACACCTGGTCTATGTCCAGCTATAATCCCTATAGGGACACTAGACCTTTAGCTATGATCCACAAGATGGCTGATCTGAGAGGTGGTGTCAGAACATGCTTAACTCATGTCGCATGCTCAGTGTCCTGGTTTTGCAGGGATAAAATTTATAGAATCACTTTTCTGTTACATTTTGTTTCAATCTGTGGCCAGCAGTGGTATGGTGATCAAGGCCATTAGCAGGGAAAGCCAGGGCAGCTGACCCAGGCTGGCCCACAGGTGTATTCTGTAACATTAACGTCAGGTTCGCTATAAAAGGGAAAGCTTGCTGGGGATGGGGGGGTGTTTTTTGCTCTGATCTTTTCTCCTTCTCTTCAATGGTTACTATCCCTGGAGGGACTTGCTACCATTCTATGAGCTAAGTATAATTTTGTGTCTTTTGTATTAGCATTGATATTGGTTTTCTCATTTTATTAAATCTGTTTAAATTTAAGCCCATGAGTCTCCCCCCTTTTCGCAATTCCCTTTCTTGGTTGGGGAGGGGAGACTGGGTGATAGAACAACTGGTTATTTTTTAGCCCTGGGTGTGGGCTAAACAGAGACACTCAGACACCACTCTCTTTTCAAATCAAGTGATGAGAGGAAAATGGGAACTTCTCTTACAATAGCTGGGTGGCCAGAGCCCCTCTTCCCCCCTTCACTGCCCTAGGAGGCAGGAGACCTCAGCTGAGAGGGAGGCAGACCCACACGTGCCACATCTCACCTCCAGTCTACACTTCCTAATTTGTGTTGATTTCGTCCCTTCCAGACAAATGAGGGAATGAAACCTTGCCTTCTTGCCTCTTGGGGAAACAGCTCTAGCCATCACCCCAGGACCTCTGCTCATTTTTTTTTTTTGAAGGAAAAGCCAGAGAAGCAGCTTCTGGCCAATGAACACCACCACTCCTGAGGGATGGAGGTGCCATCCTACTGCCCTACGAGCACATCCCTATGCCCAGCTACCCTTTTGGTCAGTGTAGGCCATCTGCTCAGCATGCTGGCCTAGGAGCCCCCACCAGAGGCACAGGACTTCTCTTGCACACAAGACTTCCCTTGCACACAGGTGTCTAACACAGGCCTCCAGATCCCGGATTGCTCATCTCAGCATTGTATGTTGCAACCTCTGACTTTTAGACACATCAGTACCTTTTCAGGTCTACCCTGCTGGAGCTTTTCTCAGTATACTGTGAGGCTCTGAATACAAACCACAGCCACGGTGACTCTTCACAGACAGAAGTACTCTGTTAAATCAGCGCTAAGTTTCATCACAGGTCCTGTCACACCGGCACGTCTGGGCTGAAATGGTTTGTTATTCAGTACCATGGCCCTCGCTAGAATTGAACAATTATTTGGGCCAAGAACAGCAAAACGCCATGGAAACTGAAGTGGAACATAATGCATTCACACAGGGCAAGAGTCATTGGCACAGAAAGCGCCATCAGCTCTTGTATAACAACAGGCAGTCAGGGCTTTATCTCCTGCCTCATCAGAAAAATAGACCCTCCAGCAGCATCAGCTTCCTAATACCATGTTCATCCGGTCAGATTGAAAGGCTTGTCAGGAGAGCATGGGGAGAGGCTCTAATCTGCTTTTGATAGCATAGGTACTCCGCATAAAGTTCAAGATTATCCCCTGTGCAAAGATCGAGTCACTTGTGACACATGTAGCAAAATATCCACCTATGCCTTCTCTGGGACACCAGCTTTTCCCTTTGAGCCCATTTCCGTGCCAACCCCAGCAGGTCAGCCTTCTTTGGCAAGATACTCAACCCCACTTACCTTCTCTGAGAGGAGATAACAAGTTTCACCAGGCACATCCTATATGAGTCACAGCTACAGCCCAAGGTCTCTGCTAGTCCTTGAGGTTCAGCAGCTTGGCTGGAGGACTGAACTTCCCTCTGCAACTTTGTGCTCCTGTCACTTTCTGGTTTTCTTCACCTGTCATCGCTGGCATGAGAGTATTAATAATGCCCCAAGCGCCATCTCCAGTGAAGGATACAATCAACCCCTGCCAGGCCTTTTTTGCCACTGCAGATTTACAGAATGGCCTTTTAATTCTTTATTATCACTAATTTAACTTTCTATCACTCTGGTCATCTACTCACTTGTCTTTGTGGTCTTCTCTGGGTATGAGATGAGCACCATGTTTGAAATTTGAGACAGACAGCAGGCTTTGTGTCTTGTCTCTGTAAATAGCAGGTAGCATGTGAGACTGAGGAACGCAATCAGCAAGAGAGGCAAAGCAGAAGGAGGCAGAAAGAGTAAGAATAGCCTTAGCTATACTCTAAGAGTAAGAATAGCCACATCTACTATTTCTTAGGTGCTGTATGATGGCAGACAGAAATCGCAGGCACCGAGGTCATTCAGTATCTGGAAAAATTTGATCTTCGAGATTCACAGAATCACAGAATGTTAGGGATTGGAAGGGACCTCGAAAGATCATCTAGTCCAATCCCCCTGATGGAGCAGGATTACCTAGACCATATCACACAGGAACGCGTCCAGGTGGGTTTTGAATGTCTCCAGAGAAGCAGACTCCACAACCTCTCTGGGCAACCTGTTCCAGTGTTCGGTCACCCTCACCGTAAAGAAGTTTTTCCTCATATTTATGTGGAACCTCCTGTGTTCCAGCTTGCACCCATTGCCCCTTGTCCTGTCAAGGGATGTCACTGAGAAGAGCCTGGCTCCATCCTCATGACACTTGCCCTTTACATATTTATAAACATTAATGAGGTCACCCCTCAGTCTCCTCTTCTCTAAGCTAAAGAGACCCAGCTCCCTCAGCCTCTCCTCATAAGGGAGATGTTCCACCCCCTTAATCATCTTCGTGGCTCTGCGCTGGACTCTCTCTAGCAGTTCCCTGTCCTTCTTGAACTGAGGGGCCCAGAACTGGACACAATATTCCAGATGCGGCCTCACCAGGGCAGAGTAGAGGGGGAGGAGAACCTCTCTTGACCTACTAACCACACCCCTTCTAATACACCCCAGGATGCCATTGGCCTTCTTGGCCACAAGGGCACACTGCTGGCTCATGGTCATCCTGCTGTCCACTAGGACCCCCAGGTCCCTTTCCCCGACGCTGGTCTCCAACAGGTCTGTCCCCAACTTGTACTCATACATGGGGTTGTTCTTGCCCAGATGCAGGACTCTACACTTGCCCTTGTTATATTTCATTAAATTTCTCCCCCGCCCAACTCTCCAGCCTGTCTAGGTCCCTCTGAATGGCTGCGCAGCCTTCTGGTGTGTCAGCCACTCCTCCCAGTTTTGTGTCATCAGCGAACTTGCTGACAGTGCACTCTATTCCCTCATCCAAGTCATTAATGAATATATTGAATAGTACTGGTCCCAGTACCGACCCTTGAGGGACTCCGCTAGACACAGGCCTCCAACTGGACTCTGTCCCATTGACCACCACTCTCTGGCTTCTTTCCTTCAGCCAGTTCACAATCCACCTCACTACCCGGTCATCCAGGCCACACTTCCTCAGTTTAGCTGCGAGGATGCTGTGGGAGACCGTGTCAAACGCTTTACTGAAATCAAGATAGACCACATCCACAGCTTTACCATCATCTATCCACCAGGTTATGTCCTCATAAAAGGCTATCAAGTTGGTTAAGCATGACTTCCCCTTGGTGAAGCCATGTTGAGTGCCCCTAATGATCCCCCTATCCTTGATGTGCCTAGAGACAGCACCAAGGACAAGTTGTTCCATCACCTTTCCGGGGATGGAGGTGAGGCTGACCGGTCTATAGTTACCCGGGTCCTCCTTCTTGCCCTTTTTGAAGACTGGAGTGACATTCTCTTTCCTCCAGTCCTCAGGCACCTCTCCCGTTGCCCACAACTTAGCAAAGATGATGGAGAGTGGCCTAGCAATGACTTCCGCCAGCTCCCTCAGCACCCGCGGGTGCATCCCATCAGGACCCATGGATTTATGGACGTCCAGGTTGCTTAATTGGTCCCTGACCCAGCCCTCATCAACCAAGACAGATTCCTCCTCTATCCTGACTTCTTCTGGGGCCTCAGGGGTCCGGGGCTCCTCAGGACAGCCTCCAGCAGTATAGACAGAGGCAAAGGCGGCATTCAGTAACTCTGCCTTCTTTTTATCCTCTGTCTCCAGGGCCCCCACCTCATTCATCAGTGGGCCTACATTGCCTCTAGTGTTGGTTTTACCTGTAATGTATTTGAAGAAGCCCTTTCTGTTGTCCTTGACCTCTCTTGCAAGGTTTAATTCCAAGGAGGCCTTAGCTTTCCTAGTTGCCTCCCTACATCCTCTGAAAACAGACTTATATTCCTCCCAAGTGGCCAGCCCCTCCTTCCATGATCTGTACACCCTCTTCTTCCACTTGAGTTTGCCCAGCAGTTCCCTGTTTAACCATGCAGGTCTCCTGGTACCCTTCCTTGACTTCCTACCTGCTGGGATGCTCTGATCTTGAGCTCGGAAGAAGCAGTCCTTGAATGCTAACCAACTATCTTGGGCCCCCTTACCTTCTAGTACCCTGTCCCATGGGATTTCCCCTAGCAATTGCTTGAAAAGGCCAAAGTTGGCCCTCCTGAAGTCCAGGGTTGTAATTCTGCTAGCTATTCTGTTCCTGCCACATGAGATCCTGAACTCTACCATCTCATGGCCACTACAACCAAGGCTGCCCTCAACCTTCACCGCTTCAACCAGACCCTCCTTGTTAGTGAGGATAAGATCCAGCAGCGCTCCTCTCCTAGTTGGCTCATCCACCATTTGCATCAGAAAGTTATCATCAATGCACTGGAGGAACCTCCTGGACTGAGGATGGCTGGCTGAGTAGGCCTCCCAGCAAATATCAGGGTAGTTGAAATCCCCCACAACAACCAGGCCCTGTAATTGCGAGACTGCTCTCAGCTGCCTGTAGAAGGCCTCATCACCCTCCTCATCCTGATCTGGTGGCCTGTAATAGACACCCACAACAGTATCACCCCTGCCAGCCTGCCCCTTAATTCGCACCCACAAACTCTCAACTCGCTCCTGATCCGCCCCTGGACAGAACTCAATACATTCTAGCTGCTCACTCACATAAAGAGCAACTCCACCACCTCTCCTTAGTGGCCTGTCTTTCCTGAACAGGACATAGCCATCCATGACCACATTCCAGTCATGCAAGGCATCCCACCAAGTCTCTGTAATTGCCACTAGATCATAGCCCCCCGACCGAACACGGATTTCCAGCTCCTCCTGTTTATTCCCCATGCTGTGTGCATTGGTGTACAGGCATTTCAGGGAGCGAGCTGAGCACACCGATTTCACCCTAGGGGGATGGGAGGCCTCCTGGTCTACCTCAACACTAGAGCGTTGCCCCAGTGGTGCAAGCCCAGCTACTACCCCATCCCCCTTCGAATCTAGTTTAAAGCTCTCCGAATGAGCCCTGCTAATTCCTGTCCCAGAACCCTTTTGCCCCTACGACATAAACCTTTCCCATGTATTACCGTCACGCCTGGTGTCTTATAAAACCAGCCATTATCAAAGAACCCAAAGCCCTGCCTGTAGCACCAGTTTTGGAGCCAGGCATTTATAGAGAGAATCCTATTATTCCATCCTACATCATCACCTGAAAATGGAAGGCGGGAGGAGAAAACAACTTGTGCCCCAGACTCTTTCACCAACCATCCTAGGGCCTTGTAGTCTTTCTTCATCCCCCTCAGACTACGGAATGCAGCTTCTTCCCCACCTGTCTGGAAGATCAGCAGGGGGTAGTAGTCTGTGGCCTTCACCAGGTTGGGGAGTTTCCTGGTGATATACCTGATTCGGGCTCCAGGCAGACTGCAGACCTCCCTGTGATGGGGGTCAGCTCTGCATATTGGGCCCTCAGTTCCCTTTAGGAAGGAGTCTCCAACCACTAAAACTCTTCTCTTCTTCTTTGTGGAGGAGGTAGCTATATGCCTGTCAGGTTTTTCTGACTGTGGTGGGACCTCTGATATAGGTTGCCTCTCCACCACATCCCCATTGGACCGGCTGTATTCCACTAGGGTTTCATATCTATTTCTCAGAGGCACCTGTGGAGGCAAGGTAGGCAAGGAGGGCACTCGCCTTTTGCCACAGCCATAGACTTGCCTCCACTCACTCCTTTCCTCTAGGTTATTGTTTTCCACCTGAGAGGGGCAGAGTACAGGGGTCCCTCGATCCTGGGAGCTCTCTGGCAGGTGCTCCCATTTTTGCTGCAGGGAGGGCAGAGCCTGGCTCCACCAGTCTATCTCCATTTCAGCCTCCCGAATGCTCCTAAGCCTTTCTACTTTGGCTTGAAGCCTTTCAACCTGGCTTTGCAGCTGTGCCGCTCAGCCGAGCAGATCATCTACCTGCTCACAGCACACACAGCCCCCTGACACCACAGAGACAGTGTAGCATTCCGTGCAGCCTGCAACCTGCACCTTTGCCTCCTTCCGTGGGAGCTCTGTCTGGGTTCCCACATCCATTTTGGTCTTCTTCCGCCAGGTGGAGACCATTGTTCTTTCACTGAGCTGGGAAATACCTGTTGGTGCCACCCCTGGTTCACAGCTCCTTGGCACCTTCCTCTCCTTGTGCACTGGGAGGGAGTCAGCACCCTCCCCAACGAGCTGCAAACGGCTGTGGCCTCCCCCGCCCTGGGACACACACAATCACTGCTGACTCCCCCTCTCCTCTCTGGGCAGGGACTAGTCCCTGTCCTCCAGGAGGCTCTTTATCACCTGATCGACAGGGGGTGGTGTTACGCCCCCTCCTCTCCTGATTCATTGCCGGGAATTTCCGGGTCCAGGGGGAAGCAGCTCGAGGCTGCTGCTCGGGGGGCCCGAAGTATGAAAACCGCCCGGTACAGCCCGATCTCGCCTCGCCCCGCACTGACCTCAGTCGCAGCCGCTGCTGCCGCTGTTGCCGACTCTGCTGCTGTTGCCGGCAGAGTCAAAGTTCAAAGATATATATAGTTCAAAGCCAACTGTATATATCTTTCTTTGCACAAAAGGGGAATCCAAGAGCTTCTCTCAGAGACCTGTAGGAGAAATAAGGGTGATCGAGATAACTGTTAAAAGCTGGTCATCGGCCTTGAAGCTTTCCTAAGAGGTTTTCTTTTTCTGTTTAACATGTTTTTTCCCCTTTAAATATGGGACTGAATTGTATTTCACCATATAAATGTCAGAAAAGCCTTACATCAGACCACTTGAAGTGTAGCTCTCCCATGACATCAAGACTGTGAATTAAAGTTTGCTTTTGGCAAGCTCACGGAGAGTCTTGGCCCCCATCTGCTAAATACATTAGGTTTCCAAAGAATTTCACAAGCTGTTCCAGGTAAGTGCACAGTAAGTAGGTGAGGCAAATAGACTTATGACTCCTGCTTTTTCCTCGCCAAGTTTTTAATCTCAAAAGTTATAGCACAAAAATCACTCGGACATTTCTGTTACCGGTGATTTCTAGACTGTGCTGCTTTTCAGCAGCACGCCAACAAATTACTGAAGAAGGATATGGCAGCACTGGTGTGGCCACAGCACCACAGAAACCAGTAATGCCCTGGCACTATATGGGGCACAGCTTTTGTGGATGGGCTGTTGGAGACATTCAGGTTTTTAGCATTGTTTTCAAAGCTCACAAGTCAGGCTGGTATATTCATGGTTGTTGAGTTGCTACAACTGAGTCATCGGAGGAGGGGAGATGGGAATTAAGGCAGGTGTAATTTCTGAATGCAAGCTGACCACAGGTGCTGGTGCTTTCATTCAGCCTCTAGCAGAGGATGTTAACAACAGAGAAAGAGACTGCAGCTCAGAAATTTTAGTTCATAAGTTCACTCACTCATGATCAGCCTTGAGAGCACAGAGGTTACATTTATATTAGTTTAATATTTATGAGCCATGAAACAAGATGTTTCTGGTGAATAAAAGGTGAACTTCTACGTGAGCATGTAAAACTGAACTCTGTTTGGCCTTGATATTTTGAAGATAAAGTGATGAACTTGAACCCAGAAGAGGAATTTGTGCAGACCATCCTGACCAGAAAGGTGACAGATGCTTGCCCAAGTGAATTAAATTACTGTCTTTAACCTCTCGGTGCCACTGTCAACACTGACATCACCACTTTGCTGCAAACAGTCCAACCCCTTCATCAAGAAACTTCAGCTCCTGTCATCAAGGGGTTCATTAGTTTGAAATGAGGAGCTGTGACCCGGTTCGGACTTCTTCACAACCCTGACCTCATTGTTCGCTATGAAGCAATCCCATAATTTTAAGTGCTTCCCTCTTGTCAAATTACCTCTCCTGTTACTCTGATGTGCCTGTTTTGGGACATGTCCTTCATGCAAGGAGCCAAATAGCTCCTGTTAATTGAAACACATACTATGATTTCCCCTCTCCTTTCACAACTTCCAGAAAAAGCAAAACCAAAGAACAGCAAAACCTGTTAGATCTGGCACACAGGTCTGTCCCCCATTGCAAGTCACTCTGACACTCAGGGAGGGGGAGTAGGGCTTTTCCTGCTGTTTGCAGGCAGAAGCAGGGAGGCACGGTTCCTCTCGCGTGAAATCTCGCATTACCGGAACAGCTAAAGGCTCAGGCCACCCTGCGCAGCACAGCAGTGCCTGCCGGAGGGCTCGCTGGTGCAGCTCAGAGACATATTTCCAGCACATCTGCACAGACTTTGGCTTCCTGAAGGCAACCGGTGACAAAATGTAAAATGTACATAAGCCCAGCCTTATTAACAATAGCTTACTGATTACTGCCTGGCATGCAGCTAAGCTTAAGGCTGCCATCTATTCCCTGTGAACACACGCTCAAATAGGTGTGGATCTCTCACTAAGCGCATTGGCACTGGCTGGCAACGAGCGAGTGTGGCAAGGGCACAGAGTATTTACACTCAACGCTCCACACCTAATAATACTTCAGCACCTCTTTAACTACTTTATCCATTTTTACCCATTTGCAAGCCTCAGGCTCCCGATGACAAGTAGACAGTAAGTGGAGCTTGTAAATTAAAAACCTACACGCTGCAGGCTTTTACCATTAAAAGACCCCAAAGTTCCCTTAGTTCATACCGTCTTCCATTAACATCAACTCCATTGAGAGCAGGTAAATCTAGTGGTATTATTTGCCTATTAAAAAGTCTATTCCAGGCTTCAATTCACTAGCACTATCACTTTCCAATGTTAGAGAGTAAGTTCGGAGGATTGCAAATATCTGAAAGCGTTTTGCCCAAGGAAGATAAATGTCCATTTTTGAATCGATGTTTGGTGACAGAGAACTAGAAAGGACTTAAAAGAAAAAAGAAATTAAATCTGTTTGTTCTCGGATAAACGGGTTGCTCTTAATGGGCTTTTCTGATAACACAGAAGAGGCAGTTTTGTTCAACCGCTACGCTGGGAGGTAAGAGCTATATTCTCATCTCAACTCAGCTATCGATCTGCTGGGAGGCCTGGGGCTTGCTCCCATCTCTTACTCCCGGTTCTCACAGCTGATGACAGGACCAGGAACCAGAACAAACCAAATATGTTTGAACAGCAAGGACAGCAATCTAAGTGGCTGTCTTTAAAACACAGATCAAAAACTTTGCTTTTTCCAGCTTTCTTGTGGCCTGTGTTGTTCTCTGGGAGACTGTTTTCACTGCAAGTCTTATCCAAATAAATTCATGATGGTGAATAAAATGATGATGACATTCTCTTTCTGGTCTCAGTCATGTTTTTGAGAAAGATGGAGAGAACATTTGCAACAGCTTTGAAACAAGGAAAAGCTGGGGTCAGCTTGAATGCATGGTATGAAAATATTTTGAAGCTTTGCACTTTAAATCTTACATTGTCTTAACTGCTCCATGGGAATATTACATACCCCACAGGAATATTATGAAGAGTAGCTAGGATATCACTGGGACAGTCCATCATTTTTACGGGGGATGAAGTTGGGTCATGTTCTGTTAGGGACTTTTGAGATCTCGGTTACCACGTAAGTACAAAGTGCTATTGAAATGTTGAACATGTGTGCCAAGCCTGGCAGGGTGGGCTGATTCAAAGGCACAGGGCAGAATGCTTCTGGAGTGCCAAAGTAATGTTTGGTGCTTTGGGGCATGTAAAAAGCACAAAATAAAACCCAGTTCAAATAAGATCATCTTTCTTATGAAAGAGAAAGTGATATTTAGTATTTCTCCCTCAAGGCTTATAAACAGCTGCCACTCAGGCAGAGCAGATAATACAACTTTCAGACTAATCCATGAAATCAGGAATTGGAATACAAACCTTTCCAAATGTTGTTTTTCCTTCTGGGTACCTTCACTGCTCAGTATGGTGGCTCCACTGCAAAAGAGGGCTGTCAGCCCTCTGCAAGACATGTTCACAAATTGCAGAGGAAGATTCTGCCTAAGAGGGGAAGGTAGAAGGATATGTTAGATAGATAGAAATGCGCATGCAAAAATCACTGAGGATCAGTTTCTGAATATGTTCTGGTGTTATTAAAGTCTCCTCAGGCATTAATGGCATCCCACACTAAAACCAGGTAGATTTTATCTTTGTTGGTAAGGATCAAACTCAGTTACTGAGAAAATTTAGAGGCTTGAAAAGCCGTGCAGAGTTTTCTAACTACTGTTTTTTCTCAGTAACTTCACGAATGCACTAGAACTTGCCAGAAGCCTGTAGCTGTGGTAAATGTGTGTAGCTCATGCTCCTCCTAAGCTGAGTACAGGATCCTCGCATCAGACCAGCAGCCCCTTCCAGTTCTGGCCTCCTCTCCAGTTATCCTGCTCTTCTAACTGCTGCTGCCCTTCTCCCTGCAGACCAAATCCCACACCTGCCCAGGCTGGGAGCATGAGCTCCTCAACATTGGGCAACATCAGGGGCGGGCATGGGGAGCTCTGCGTTCCCCTGAACTGCAGAGAACTGTTTTCCAGGGTCTTCTGGAGCTTTTAAGGTTTGGGTGGGATCAAGGAGGGGGGACGACAAAGCTTATGTTTTCAGTGGCCAGCCTGCTTATTTGTGTCGAGGAGAATTGCGGCAGGGAAGGCCAGCAGCACTGTGATGCTCACATTATCACTCAGGCATCCAAATTCTGGCTGCTTCTCTGTCCCAGAGAAAGACACAAGCATAGAAAAGCAGAAAACAGCTAAGCAACTTTCTCAGTTGGCCAGGGAACCAAACTGATAGGTTTCAGAGAGAATTGTAGCCTTCAGGCGGAGACTGTGGGCGAGAAGGATAAAAAGTGTTGAAGTAAGGTTTTCCATAAGAAAACTAACTTGCTGGTGTACTGTGAAAATTTGATAATGTGTCATTGCAGCATTCAGCTGAATTGCTTCCCAACAAGCTCTAGAGCAAGCCATCAGAAAGAGGTTGAGTCTCCTTTTTCTCTGCCAACAGATGTAGACTGAGTTTCTTCCTAAGTCAAAAGTGGAGAACTGGACTAGAGCAAGGTGGGAGTGAATTCAGGAGCCTTCCTTTGGTATCAGAGCAGCCATTTGCTTTCCTCAACTTTCTGCACCTTTCTGTCTACTCTGCAATAGCCCTTAATTGACTGAGCTTTGGTCATATGGGTGTTTAGAGAGGTTTGAGCTCATCTTCACAAAGCCTGCATTTGTGTAGGAGCTAGAATACGTGTTGCATGAGAAATATCATTCCTTACAGAGCCATCCTTTATCTCATGATCAAAACCAGCCATCACCCATTCAGCGATCTGAAACCACACATTGAAACTTAGGTGACCAGTCACGGCCTGAGCAGCATGAGTAGTGAATCAACGAAGTCTGCAGAAAATCTGCTGAGGAATGTTTGCTTGGATTTGCCAGCGAGAGACTAGAGATGGCTAGAGACTACAAATCACTTCATAAAAATAGGTCTGTGCATAACTCATGAACAAGAAGAGAAGTGAATAATTCATCATTATTTGCATTATAGTTTAAACAAACCTGATGCACTCAGTTTGTTTTTTTTTTAAAAAAAGAAAAAGTTAGTAACACTAGAAAAGCATTTCATACACCTTGGTTTCAGCTGACTTGAGGTAATATCCTTTAACCTGCACCTGCCATTCCTGCAGGAGACGATGGCTTCAGGGATGCAGATTTTGGATACCCTGGAAACACAGTCAGCCGGGAGGAAGGGAAAGGTGTTTAGCATTGCTGGAGAAAGTCCTCAAGTGATGCTCACAGCCAAATTTTTTTTTTTAATAAGCATCCTTAAGTAATTAGCTATTAGGTGAACAATCACGTATCTCAAAGAAAGATTATCTGGACCCAAAGACGGAACTCCCAACTTTCAGTGACCCTTGCTTGTCTAAATTTCTAATTGTCACAGGAATGGAGGCTCAAGCCGATGCATTTAAAAAGGAGGTGAGAGCACGCTAACTTGGTGAGTTTCTTTTTACTGGCTTAAACCAGAGCTGGGCCATCACTATAGCGTAGTTTGCCTTTCCTCTCTCATGTGTGCTTTCTTCATGCTAATGTTTTCTGGGGCACAGTCCTTAGAAACAGAAAGTTTTAGAGACAAAGAGCTCTCTGCTGGGCATATCTGAAACTGCTAGGCCTAGAAACAAAATAACTGGGACTTCTTATTCATTGGCTTTGCTGGTAAACCCATGCTAGAAGTTGTCACGCTGCTTAAAGAAAAACACACAACTTGTCCCAGGCCTGGAAGACTGGGTTTCTGCTGAGTTGTACATGTTTTGATTGATTAAGGAGGATCCTAAACATAGACAGCTGATTTTGGCAGATTAAAAAATACTGAATTTCAAGCACAGGAAGCTGCATCTCTAACAGCTGATGTTTCAAGGACCTAAAATCATATGCCAGCAGGTCCTCTGCTCTTGGTAACACTCTTATTCATTACTCTTCTGATGTGTCCAAATTCCAAGATAAAATTATAAACTTGGTAACTGGTATTTAGAAAAGCCTAAATACCTTAACTCATTATGCAGAGAAGATTATCTCAGAACAGCATGTGATCTCAAAACTGGATTTTTATACAGCTTGAGATTCAGAACCATATTAGATTTAAGATTATCTCGCATTGGACCAATGCATTGTCGCAGAATCTATTTTAAACATTCAGAAGTGTCATTATCACTATTATTGCTCATTACCTAGACTAATAGGAGTTCCAAGCCGCTGCCAAGGTTATAGAATCATAGAATCATTTTGTTTGGAAAGGACCCTTAAGATCATACAAAAGGAGCTTTGCAGTTATCATATAGCTATACAGTTCAAAACCATCTTTAAAAGAAGACAGGCCATTTTCTTCAAATTCAGCTCAGAGGGTTTTTTGCTTTGTTCAAAAAGAAAAAAGAATCATATTTTAGAATATTTGCAATCAGACCAAGACTGAAAACAAAAGTAGCAGTATAACCTGCTGTGAAACAGAAGGTATAAGGAATTACTTTCTGAACAGTGTTGCAAAAGAAAACAGTTTTGGAGAAGATAAAGAGGAACCTTCTCATTAAATAACAGGACCAGAGCAAAGTCTGAACCATCAGAGCTCGCCTGCCTTTCTTCAATTTTATACACTGTGTCTTATCCTTAGCCTTAGCAAAACACCTGCATTTGTGGTCTTACAAGCAGACCACAGCTACAAGGAGAATTGGGAAGGTAGGCACAGGTGTGACAAAATAAAATGTGACACACTTCTGTGTGTTATAGACAGAGGGTCAAACGGACCCAGCATCAGTGAGTAAATGTTGCATGAATGCATCCCCCCTCAGCTGCAGATTTGGTTGTGCAGGGGCTCCCAAATGGGTGGCAATGTCTAAAGGGAAAACAACCAATAACCAGCTTGGCACTGGCATGTCAAGCAGGCAAAACACATTCACATCCTCAGCTGCCATGACCTACAGGAGCATGCATCTCTCGTCAGGTGCAGTTTAACCATGAGCAGTCTCCCTGGGGCCTTCACAACCGTACTGTGAAACAATCAGTCTTGCTAAGACTGGGACAAAGGCTTCAGTCATGCACTTGCCACATCTGAAGGGACTGCTGAGCTCCTGTGCCACAACAAAAATGGGGCCGGGGAGCTGCCTACACTAGCCATTTACACCCAGAAGAACTGCCAGGAGCTGCTACGTAGGAAGAAAGCGTGGTGTCTGCAGGAGGAGCTGAAGGGAGCTCCTGGAAGATGGAGTACATCAAGGAGTGAGGGGGTGTCTCATGAGCTGCAAAGGCGGGGGCGGGGGGTGCGGAATGTTTGGGAGTTGATACTATCAGGAAAGAGAATTAAAATGTCTTGCTTCCACTTCGCCTTTTCTGAAAATCAGAGCATGGAAATCAATCCACAAGGTCTATACTAAACCCAACAGTGACAGAAGACACATTTTTAGAAAGGCAGTAATTTGGATTTAAAATATGCAAGCAACAGGGAACTCACCACATAAGCAAAGATGTTCAAATGGTTAACTGCCCTCATTATTAGAAATGTATTTCTTATCTCTGATCCAAACTCACACCGCCTCACTGGACAGTGAATGCTGGGTTTCACTTAATGATTCTGTCTGCTGAATTTAAGAGCCCTCTACTATCAGCAGTCATCTCCTCAAATAGTTATCAACAGACCATGGTTAAGTCACCTCTTAACCTTGTCTTTGATAACTAAACTCTTGGAGGATGATGTCTTTCACATTCATATTGTCATTTTTTTAAATTTGTTTTTTAAAATTCTTTGCAGCTTTTCATCACCCTTTCAGCATCAAGGACACCAGAACTAGAAACAAATGCCAGGGCTGTCTTCAGCAGCCCTGCACACAGAGGCAAACCTCAGCCTCCACGACAATGGTGGGCATCCTCCTAGGTATTTACCCAAAGTCAGTGTTTGCTTTCTCTCTGAGCCCCATTATCTTTTGGGGACCTTCCCTTCCTTTGGTTATCCTCCACAGTACCTCATACCTTTCAAGTGGGAGTGCCTAATGAATGGGAGTTCATTTTTCAAACCTACCTGGTGGCTGAGTATGAGGCAACATGGCAAATATTAATTGTGAGTCTATTCTTGAGCATATGAGACAGCAGGGAATAAAGAACAAAGTCAGAGTTTGCAAACTGCCTGGAAGGATTAGATGCTGCCACTGACTATGGCAAGTCACCTACTGTGTTAACGTGCTGGACTTTTATTATTTTTTTAGGGTTTTGTAGGAATTTATTCCATACATAAAAATATTTTAAATCATGCAAGAGTCCAAGCTCATCCACTTTTTTCAGGGCAATACAGATGCCCACCTAATGCAAATGGAGTCCTTCTCACAAAACAACTGCAGAGCAGAGACTGGGCAGTACTACCAGGGATGGTCATTGTGACCCCTTTATCAGGATCCTGAAACACTCAGCTTCCTCTTTTGAGTAGTGATGAAATTTAAACAACGTGAGATGAAACATCTCTGAGTACGGAAAGGTTTAACTGGGGACATGGACTGCTTCTGTCAGGGCAAGATGCAAAACATGCATTAAATATAAACATGACGAGAGAGGCATGAGGCTTCTGGAGCAGTATGGTGATAGGGGCTACCCAGAAATATCAACACAGTGTACAAATTAAAAGTTGGGGGTTTATTTTCTTTTTTCTTTTTTTTTTTTTAATTAAGCACCTTGTTTCCAACTACATCATCTGTGCTATCATGCTTGGTCTTTATAAGATACTCTCAAAAGAAGGATAATTATGAATTTAGTAACAAGATAGTACTTTTAGTATTTCCTGTAATACATATCTGAAGTCTTACCCATATGTTTTCAGAAGACTGTTATCAGACATAATCAGTGAGAAGCCAGGAAAGTAGTAATGAAGATGTGTGGTAGAAAAGCTAATCAAAGGATCTTAAAGAGAAGGAGAAAGAAAATAATGGTGCTTCCCCACCCCAGACCTCCTTTCCTTCACTCCCTCTAAGACAAGTAGCTGGTAACATGTGTTCACGTCCCAGTATCTGGTCACAGGAGCAAAGAAAGCAGCCTCCACCATGAGGAAAATGAGCAAAATAGAGGCATATGAACATGAAACAACATCAAAGAAGAGAATAAACCATTTCCCTCCTTAAAATCATAGTTTTAGGATAGCAGCGGCTCCAAATGAGAAACAGGTTGTGTGAGCTGCCCAACACACTACATTACATTACATTACTCTGAGGACAACACAATGACCCACTCTACAAGCTGCACAGGCTAGTTTTAGAGCCAGTACCACAAGGAGCAGGACAGGAAAAAATCTGCCCTAAACCTGGAAAGAGTTTGTGACAATTATCTATTCAGAAATACTTCAAGCACAACAAGAACAGCGGCCAAAGCACAGCTCGTAAACTGCCATCATTTATTAAAGTGAGGGCATTTTGAGCACTGGGAAGTGTAAAACAGCCTCTGGGCAAAAGAAAATACCAAGAAATGAAGGAGTCAGAGAGAGCTGCTGTAAAAGGTAAACCATTTCAAAGAAGTTAAAGATGGAAAAGTCCTGCTAGGTCGTGCCCTTATGAGTGCATGAGAGAGAGAGAACAACAAAAGAGCTCTGGGCTCGAACATCATACACTGGCCGAGGTCACAGCGACAAATTACAGAGAAAACAGGCAGCCACCTCCAGGGAGGGTCTCTGCCGTGACCTCAGGGGGAACTGGCAACACAAGGCTTGCTTAATCTTGGCACCTGCCTATTATGTGTCTCTTGGAAAAAGAGAAGTATCTTGGAAAGCCAGTCATAAATATCTGCCCTAAAGCTATTCCTTTTCCATTGCTGATAAATAAAAGAAAGTGAAAAAGTCCAGGTGTGAGAGGACACCAGGTCAGCAAAGGAGAAGTGGGACAGAATTTGGTGATGGATTGGATCCTTCTGGCCCAGCTACATTTCTAATTATTTGTAGAAATAGGTCAGTGACAGCGGTGCAAGCTGCTTTGCTCAGAGGTAACAGAGCCCAGAAACAAGTAGCAGCAAATAGAAGAAAAATTGGACAAAACAGGAGAAAAGAGAAATGACAAGGACAGGCAAAACCTAGCTGAATTTATGCTAACTCAAGCAGTATTGAGGAATAAGAATGGCTTTCGGAAATTTCTCATACGGGAAAGGAAAGCCGGTCAGAAAGTAGTTTCATTAATAAGCGAGAGGAAGATGAAACAACCAGTATTTCTTCAAAGGCCAAATTACTCTCTTACTACTTTTTTTTCTCAAATAAAAAGGAAAAAAAGGATGTAGCAATCAGGAACTAGCAAAAATCCTGTACAAATAGCCATTAATGCAGTGCAGGCTAAAGGAACGGTTGGAAATTTTAAATATCCACCATGCAGATCGATCAGCTGGTCTGGTTGCACTTATCCTAAGGTGATGAAGGAATTAGCCAGTTAATTTGCTGAACCATTCGCAATTATTTTTGAAAGTCATGGAGAACTATGGAAGTCCCAAAGGCTGGGAATAAAGCAAATATAGTATTGATTTACACAGAAGGAGGAATGATCTTGGCAATTACTGCTGTGCACTTTTATCTTCAATCTCCAGTAAAATAATGGACCAAGCAGCACAAAAAGAGCTATTAGAAAATTTCAAGAGGGCATTGGAAACACAAGCAGCAAGTGACATGGGATAAAGAAAGAATCCATTCTAGAGGGAGTTATTGATGTTTTATACATATAAGAATAGAATAAAAAGGTAAGACATGAAAGTAATGAAATCGAAACAGAAGCCTCCCTTCAGCAGAGCACTTAAGTGCATGCTTAAGTTCTTCCAAGTAAGTTTTGAGTAACCGCTGGATGAAACGACAGGCTTGCTTGCATTCTCAAAGTTCAGCAATGAGCATAAACAATTTGCTTAATCAAGACCTACATGAAAAGCAACAGCAGAAGGGAGACTGATAAGGAGCCCTATGCAAAACAGAAGGGAGAGTGATGAGGAAGAAGGAGCAAAATGTTCACAGGGTTCCCTCCAGTTTTGACTCTGAGTCATACCTTCATTAGGGATGCAAAAGAGGTTGCAAAGTGCACACTCAGGTACAAAAGAGAAAGGGCAAAAAACCAGCAATACATATGTATCTAGAGAGTTACAAGCAAGAAGTAACAAAAGGCAATCCACTGTAAAACAAAACCTACATTGTACTAACACATTCAGGGAGAAATAAGCCAAAGCAGAGTCATCGAGGAGAAGGAGAAACCCAGAATAAACAACATTAGGCATTTAGGAAGAACAAAACAAATTGTTCACTGCTTGTAAATGATGGATAAAAACCACTGTAAAGCCAGCAGATCATGGTGAAGAGGGGTGATGGACTTTGTTGCCTGCTCAGTGGTAGCGGGGGTTGCCTACACTGAGAATCCTCATTAGGTACCAGACAACCTCATTAGAAAAACAGGAGCAGGTTCAAAGGACAAAAGGCAAAAATGATTAAGGTGTTAAGGTACTGTGTTTGAGGAGAGATTCTGACATTAAAGATTCACTACTCAGCTTGGCTGTGTTATGATAAGACTTCAATCTTGCCATCCACTGCATGTCTTACACAGAGAAAATTGCAGAACGGAGGCTGGGGGCTGGTCACATACAATCACTTTTTCTGATGCCTGTAGCTCCATTACTGGCACAGATACAACTCTCTGACTAAAATTATGAGTCTACTACAGCCCAAATACCTCCTTTGAAAATGGAAAATGGCAAGGAGTGAGACTCTGTTGTGCTGCTTGCAAAAGTAAAGCTCAGACTTCACAGCTTAGAAAAAAAGGGGAGTGATGCGGCTTTAAGCCACGCATTCATGCTTCTAAATCTGGATGACTCTAACATTTTATATGCGTAAAACAGACCTACCTTCGAGATTTCCCCACAGACAACATTATCTCCACAGCCCTAACTGAGATAGACTCTAACTGCACATCGGACGTGTCCCTGGTACCGGGGCTCAGGGTGGAGGTCCCTCAAGAATACTAAGTGTAACTTTCGCAACTATTTTCTTATTTTACTTTGTCTTACTGATGGTAATAGAATTTTTTCCCCTTAAGTTATATCCTTCATTTCTTGTCATCTCTCACTCAGATCATCCCAATTATTCATCATTACTCCTTGCTATTTTTAATGCCTAACATCTGTTTAAAGAATGCTTACTCCAGCCTTGAAAACAAGTGACAAAGTAATTTTGTCAGTTTACTGAAGAAAATTATAGGTAGATAAAGTTGAGAAAATAGTTACAGAACAACACAGAAATGAGGGAACATATATGGTTGGAAAAATCTGGTATATTAAATACTGATATAACTGCCTGGCAGGAGGTTATGAAGGTGGTTAGCTATCATTTCTAGGCCCCTGATTTAAATCAGACACAGGTCAGCGTTGACAGAAATCTTAATATCCATTAATGACCTCTGTGCTGTCAGCTCAGCTCTGATTATTAGCAGGTAATCGTCCAAAAGAGGTGTGGGCTCACACACATGCACAGGGCAACAGGCTGCCTGGTTGCCAACAACTAAACAGGTCATGACAGGTATGAAATATCCTTTTGATGGCTAAACATCAGCTCGCAATTCAGGACTGAGACCTGCGCCTGATGTCAAGAAAGAGCACCCTGGCTGCAGTCACCCGCTGGTATTTCCCTGTGGAAGAGGATTTACCAGAGAGACTACAAAAGGCACAAAAGCACCTCCTTTTGCATGCGTGCTGCTGCATGGTCATATCCTGACATGGAGCTGGAAAGCAGCTGTGCTTCTGCAGAGTCCCCCATCCTTATCACTGCTGCCGGCCCCATTTCAATCTTTCAGTAGCAATATCAATCCAAATATCTAACTGCATCTTCCCACCTAATAATTAAAGCCACAATAGCGATGTGCAGTTATGGCCGCTGCAGAATTTTGTTTCCAAAATCTTGTTTTCATTTTCTCACAAATATCTGTACCTTGAGCCAAAACTTCCCAAGACTGCTTTATGCCTGAGGGAGAATTTGGGGTTTTTTTGAAAGCTTGATCAAATGCTGCACAGCCAGGTTTTTAGAACAAGGAGACAAAAAGAAAAAGGATGTGGCTTTTTTTTATAGCAAAAATAGTTGCAACTTTATTTGAGCTTTCTTTATAGTTTCGGCAGCAAAGACATCAATTGTAAAAATGTTTGACAGGTTGGTAGCTTTTACAGAAGATGTTATGAGGTTTTGAAAGTCACATTTAGTGACACAGAGGGAATTTCGTGCACACGCTCTCCTGTCTCAGCACTATCACCTCCAATGATACCACTTCCAAACAGCGTTCTCCGAGAGGGCTGCTCACTGTCCCAGTCTTTCTGATTTTGCCTTTTTTAATTTCTAAATGCTTCATTTTAGATCCAGACAGCATTTATGCGCAAAAGCAATGCTTGTGTAACCTATCTGCATTCAAAACAAAGGAGCGAGAATGGGAAGAAGTCCAAAAACGCCACCTCACAAAATATATTCAAATTCTCCAACATTTTTAAGGTAACATTATCCCAATGGGTTAGCTATTTACTTTTGACACTTTTTAGCTTATTCTCTGCCTGGATGAAACACTAGCTTGTGACCAGTTATAGTTCGGTCCTTTTTAGGAAAAAAAATCAGGCAATGGTTAACACAAGCAAGCAATAGGTTATTTTCCATCAACTCAGCTGCAGTATTCCTTCAACCAAAATGCCTGACACAGCAGCCATCACATTTCTGAGAATCCTCCAAAGATTTACAGCAGTTTCTTCTCCAAAAAATTAAAATCTGAAGAAATGAAATCTGATTTTAGGAGCAAAGAGATGGGGGAAGTATTGCCTGAAGGATTAAAAGAAAAAAAAACCTCACTGAAAGTCTGCATAATAAAGTCAGAGTCTTTCAGCTTTGGCCATTCATCAGTGGCATTTTTCAAATACACATATATTTTAATATTTTAATATTTCTACTGGTCTGTGAGGTATTACTGAGTCCGCCACAGTCTGCCATTCCTGAGGAAGCAGTCTCAGGTGCCAGCGACAGGCTTCAGCAGCTACATGAGGAAAGGTTCCAACTCACCAAGGTGAATTAGAAGCCCAGCAGCACTGGGTTTAATATTCCCCTTGGAAAGGTGCACTTCGTTAGCAATGTAGCACTCAGGATCACCTTCAGAGTCCTAGCCTGAAAATCCCTAGGCCATCTTATTTCCTCATGCCTTTCTGAGCTGCCCTCTCCCTTCCCTCAGATGTCCTGAGGCAAGCACACCTGCTCCCCAAAAGGGCTCAGAGCTGACATCTATACCAGCGATGCTTGCTCAGCCTGGTGGTCTCTGATGCACAAATGAACCTGCGGTGCTGAAAGGAAAGATGAGAATTTTTTAATTGCATTTGATGAACTATTATGATTTTGAATCCTTTTTACATCTTCAGCAATTTTTTATTAGTGTTGCTGCGAGGAATGTTTAAAAAAAAAGTAGTTCATGGATTCTTTTGGGCTTCACTCTGATTTTAGGGTTGAGCTAGATGTTAAATCACAAAGGAATAAAATATTTCCTACCAGAGTTTCTTTAAATTTAGAATGATGACTAACAATGTCATTTTGTTCCTCTTTACCTGGCACTTGTCAGGCTGCATGGCAAATACTGTGTCCAATTTTGAGTCCCCAGACACAGGGATGTTGACCAATAGAGTGAGCTAAGCAAAGGGCCACCAAGATGTTTGGGGTGGCAGCACTAGGTGGCAGCCAACTAGGGAAGGTGCCCCGCTGGACCTGCTGTTTGTGAACAGGGAAGGACTTGTGGGTGATGTGATGGTTGGAGGCCGTCTTGGGCATAGTGATCATGAAACGGTTTTCGATTCTTGGAGAAGTAAGGAAGGGGATTAGCAGAACTGCTACCTTGGACTTCTGGAGGGCAGACTTTGGCCTGTTTAGGAGCCTGGTTGACAGAGTCCCTTGGGAGGCAGTCCTGAAGGGCAAAGGGGTCCAGGAAGGCTGGACACTCTTCAAGAAAGAAATCTTAAAGGTGCAGGAGCAGGCTGTCCCCATATGTTGGAAGACAAACCGGCGGGGAAGAAGACCAGCCTGGCTGAACAGAGAGATTTGAGTGGAAGTCAGGAAAAAAAGGAGAGTTTATGACCTTTGGAAGAAGGGGCAGGCCACTCAGGAGGACTATAAGGATGTCATGAGGCTATGCAGGGAGAAAATTAGAAGGGCCGAAGCCCAGCTAGAACTTAATCTGGCCACTGCTGTAAAAGGCAATAAAAAATGTTTCTAAAAATATATTCGCCACAAGAGGAGAGCCAAAGAGAATCTCCATCCTTTACTGGATGTGGGAGGTAACATGGTGACAAAGTATGAGAAAAAGGCTGAGGTGCTTAATGCCTTCTTTGGCACCTCAGTGCCAAAGTCTTTAGTAGTAAGGTGAGTTGTTCTCCAGGTACCCAGCCTTGTGAGCTGGAGGACAGGGACAGGGAGCAGAGTGAAGCCCCCATAATCCACGGGGAAATGGTTAGAGACCTGCTATGCCACTTAGATGTGCATAAGTCTATGGGACCAGATGGGATTCACCCAAGGGTACTGAGAGAGCTGGCTTAAGTGCTCACCAAACCACTTTCCATCATTTATCAGCAGTCCTGGCTAACCAGGAAGGTTCCAGGGGACTGGAAATTAGTGAATGTGACGCCCATCTACAAGACCATATTGCTGTATACAAGTACCTGAAAGGAGGTTGTAGCGAGGAGGGTGTTTCTTCTCCCAGGTAACAAGTGATAGAACGAGAGGAAACGGCCTCATGTTGTACCAGGGAAGGTTTAGATCAGACATTAGGAAAAATTTCTTCACGGAAAGGGTTATCATGCATTGGAACAGGCTGCCCAGGGAAGTGGTGGAGTCACCATCCCTGGAGGTATTTAAAAGACAAGTAGATGTGGTGCTTAGGGATATTGTATAGGGCTATTGTTTAGTGGTTGACTTGGTAGTGTTAGGTTAATGGTTGGACTTGATGATCTTAAAGGTCCTTTCCAACCAAGACGATTCTATGATTCTGTGAGTTGCTGCGTGAGATAATGCTGAGGAAATAAGGCTTGTTCAGCCTAGAGAAGAGAAAAGAAAGCTTTGAGGGACCTACCAGCAGCCTGCCACTACAAATGAAGACGTTACTGAGAAGACGGAGCCAGGCTCTTCACTGAGATGCGTGGTCATAGAACAGGACAGTGGTTATAAACTGAAATAGGGGATATAAGGAGAAACCTTTCCACCATGAGGACAGTCAGACTTTGGAGCAGATTACCCAAAAATGTTGTTCAGGCTCTATCCTTGGAGGTTTCCAGCACCTGACTGGATAAAGCCCTGAAAAGGCAGGTCCAAATTCAGTACTGACTGCTTGGAGCCAGAGGTAGGACCTATCTAGAGCCGTTCGTTTCCACACTGCGTGGTTCTGCACTTCTACACACTGCGCACTACTAATTGATAGACATTGTGGCCACTGCATGTGGTGACTACATACAGCCGTTATCTTGGTGGAACATAAGAACTGGGAGGAGGCAGGGAAGTCCTCCCTCCTCTTTTGTATCCTGTACACCTGAAGGTTTCAAGAAACATTACATTCAAGCCTTAGTGCTCCTATAGATATCCTTGGTGAGTCTGAATCACTTTGGTCCTCAGATTCTCTTTCGTAAAGCAGGAACACCCACAGAAAGAAGCAGAAAACTTTCAGGGATTTTTAAATCCAGTGCCTCCCTATAGAAAGCTGCTTTGTCCTCCTTTCCATTTTCACATCCTCGTTTAGCTGGCACACTCTTAGAAGCATCGTGTCCCACAGGGATGTGCAGCTGGGGCTCATAGGTATGACTGTTTCCCTAAGTATTTGTTGATGTGCTTTACTGCTCTATTTGGAACCATGGGCCATTTAAAAATATTATTACAAGGAGTTGCTTATGCAGTGATCCAGTTCTGCAAAAGGTGCTTCTCCAGCCATAACAATTCTACATCAGAATGTCTAATGATGAGCATAAATAATTTCTGTGGTTTCTAAGCCGACACACGCAGCATCACACCTGCCTGAAATGGCATGCTGAAAAGACAGAGATTTCCTCTCACTTGATTCATTCCTCTTGTGCCTGCTTTCGGAGAGGAAGGGGAAACATCAGAGACTTCTCTGTGTAAATTGGGAAAGTTATTTTCAGCACGACTACTCTCTGCCATACTAGGCAGTGGAGGTGGGGGTGTTCAGGGCTTAGGGACTGAGCTCCTCCATATTCCCCCCACTGGATGGGACTCAAATGTTTTATCATCCTGGCCTCCTTATCTATCCAAGCAACTGTTTCTCCATACAGCAAAACACAGCTCTCTGCTATGAAATTAATGGGAGTCCCAGGGCTGTGGAGACAAAAATTGCCCTGAATTGTAGGCAGATCCATGCATATACCAGCATATTTGAAACGGGCGCTCCCCACCACCAAGCTCATGCTCCTATTTTATCTGTGCGTGGAGCCGCTGGCTGACTGCCCGGACAGCCTGGGACGGTGGTGTGGAGAAGCACATTGGGCTCCTCTGACCAAACCCACCCACTGGGCACGGGGCGACAGCAAGAGGGGCTCCAGCGCCAGCTCTGGCACAAGTTCCCGGCGTTTGCTGCTGCAGTGGTCTTCCTGACAGGGACTCAGTGCAGGGGTTGGTTTGGATTATCTTACTACAAAGTTTCATGCCAGAGGGGACCATGACATTGTTTGATGGAACCTCTCACATATCAAAATTACAGCTTTTGTGCAAAATACAGAATGGACCTGGATTTGGATAAAGACCCTGCTAGGAAGGCACTCGTGGCACAGAACCCTCTGCCTGGAGCCCAGACTTTGGCACCAGGAGCTGCACTGCTCTCTGCCTGGGACAGAAAACCATCTGCAGTATCTGAAGGAGGAGGGAATAATAGCAGCCTTTTCTTTCCCTCTGCCGGCAGAAAGGAGAGAAGCACCACAGCCTTGTGCTCATCCTGAGCCTGCAGAGCTGGATAACTCATACTACCTTCACAAAAGGACATGTAACTAAAAACAGCCATATGGATTTTTTTCTCTTTCTTTTTTTTTTTTAAATTTACCTCCTTTAGCAGACTCTTTCTGTGCAATTGTTTAGATAAGAACGAATGTTTACAGCCCAGTTACATACTCTTGACAACAGGGTTTTATGATGAATAGACTTGACAAACCTCTAACTATTGCTTCTCACATTAAAAAGAAAAAGGATTGAGATTTCCAGCAGAATAATTATACACATGTACAATCAGTGATTAATGAGCTTTTTGAGAAGAGCTAAAACCACTGAATCATAGCATGCGACTTTCATATCAAGGGCAACAATCACAGCGTCGGGAATTTGTAGCCTTGCATAAAAACAAAAGGCCAAAATCCGTACTCTTTTTACAATCCATGCAAGCCATCAATTTCTCTGAAGCGGCATGAAGTGTATGTCAGAGGGAATTTATCCTGCGCAGTTTTATGTTACTTTTACCCTTATATCACCTCCACATTATGAGGCTGCCAGTTGGTCCGGTTGCTCCCATACACATAAGCCTGCTCATGTAAAATAATTATTCACATCTGTGTGCTTCCTCTCCCAATCTCCAAAAACACCCAAAACATTCTTGTAAAGCTTAGAAAGGACATTTTGGTTGGCTGGGATTTTTGTTCTTTGCAGGCTGGGCCCCTCAATGTGTTGATGACAAAGGACAAGGGACAGAGGACGGGGGAGCGGGGAGCCTGCCCCCCTGTACCAAAACTATCATGCGCTTCTGCCACTTCTTGTTCACGGTGGACAGGAAGGTGAAATACGGAAACAGTGCAGGAAAGGTCGCTCTCCAGTTACTTCAAACCCAGCTGAAACTCTGATCTGCCAGATGTCTTATGAGCAAGTTGAGTTTTTTCATGACACTCCGTCTCAATTTCCACACCAAAGAGGTTCAGATAAGCTTACGCCTCTGCCTGAACCTCTGAATCTTTTGAAATTTGCCATCACTGTCATTTTCCCCGTGTACTGTTGGTTTCTCTCACGCTGACTGAGCTCTTGCAGAACTACCCAGCCCTGGTAACCATGAAGGAAATTATAGGAAACGTGATTCAAAAATAGAAGCAAAAGTAGTAGTTTTCACAAATTACAGGCTGGCACATGGAGAAGTATGGCCAGTGGAAATCCTAACACAGGATATATGGTAAGTACATCTTTGAGCACACATCATTAAACCCAGGCAATGACGGTGCTAATCCAACATGGACATTCACTTGTTTGTTTTATACCTCCACTCATGCTGAGGCGTCACACTCAACTATTTAATCTGAGATGACAGAAAGAAGACCTGGAAGCAGAAAGTTGTGGGCCTGGAGGTCAGGAAGAGGCTTTCTATTTCTGACTCTGTCACCAGTTGCCTACTGCCCTGGGCAGGTCACCTCACCTCTTCCTGTCCTACCTGTACACAGAAGAGTCAGAGGACCTCTCTTCTTCACAGGTCAAGGTGAGGCTTCGCTCATCAATATACGTGAAGCATCTGAGACATTCTTGCACTGAAGATGTTTCTGTGAACAGCTGCTAGCATCCCTTTTGAGAAACATGAAGGTGGACTAGGTTTTGGTGCTCTTACTTTTCTTGGAACTGGTGAAGCCCCATTTTACCCCGTGCAAATCTGGAACCATTGGATGGGTAGTATCACCGCCTTTTTCTTTGGAATTGTAGATGGCAGAGCAAAGTGAAAGGGCATGGGCAAAATTTTGAATATTGAAAATAAATTAGGAACTTGGACTGTTCCCTGCAAACTGGAGGCACATGTCCCTACAGTGCCTTTTTCTGGGGCCAGGAGCACAATGGCTATTTGCTATCAGAGATGGTGTACTGCTGCCACAGTAGTTGAAACAGACTGCTCCCTCCAGGAAACGCCAAGCAGCAGTGCTTTTACTGTGAGGGAGGGCTAGACAAGTAGGGGAACAAAGAAAAAAACATGTAAAATACAGATAAATATTGGTAAAAGTACATATGTATAGCTGAAAGCATGACCTCATTGCGTTCAGCATCACAACAAACACAGCCATGCTACAGGTGGCAGATCAGCAATGCCTATTTACCTGCACGCAAGCAGTAGTTTTCCTTGCAAGAGAGCAGTGCTTGCCTTCCACTCACAGAACTCTCCCTCAGGCTGGCAAGCTTGGCAATTGTAACTTGATTGCTGTAGTATTTTTGCCCAACAGGTATCTCCTGCGGTGATGTGGCAATGCAGTCCTAGTGCCTCCTGGGGTTCTCCCGCTCTTCCGTGCCCAGCTATAGCTTTGAACATGGTAAAGAGTTAGCTGTGGAATATGATCAAAACATATATGTCTGGAAGACAGGAGACAGATTTGCTTTTGACTTCTCTATGGTCAGGACAAAGACAGACAGTGTTGTGTTGCTAATAGAGTTGTGGGGGTTTTTATGTTCTTCTACTGTATTCCCCAGATTGGTCCTCTGTAATTTCTCACTTTGCAGAAAAAAGACTGTGGGTTTCCTTCAGCTCTCTGCCAATATCTACATAAAACCTCTGGATACATAGAGATGTGGACAGAGCACCAAAATAAGCACTCTTGACACTTTCTGTTGTTGTTACTGACTGGGAGTGCTGTTACTGCTCAGTATCACAGAGACATCCAAAACATGCTGGGTGCTAGAGAGTGAGAAGTAAGAGCACAGCTCCAGCCCCTGGTGAGCACGGTCTGGGATGCTGTACAACAGCCAGTGAAGAGACTCAGAACCAGGCTTTGATGAATGGGTATCTCTGGGTCCTACCAGCTGAAGGCTAGAGTCAGATGTAGACTTCTTGTCTCAAACAGTCCTTCTTAAAAAATAATCTTCCTGGTGATTTTTGGACCAAAGAAATGGCAGCAAATAGTTACAATTCTGCAATCCTTTTTCTTAATGCCCATAATATTTCATGAGATCTCAGAAGGGGCCTTGGATGCTAAATTCCCATTTCCTTAACAAAGACTGTTTCAGGAACTCATTGGTGGAGTGACAATGAAAGCAAGCAGTTCATTTCATCTTTTTGACTTCCAAAGTGGCAATAACAAAGCTCTGGGCTTCTGTTGCATGGCATTTCCAAATGAACAGCACTTGTTTTGCAGCCACTAAACTGGGGATTTGCTGCCTCATGCTGTTCTGGAAACTCACCAAGAGGTTGAGAACCACTCTGGGTTTTTTCTTCCCCTCAAATCTTTACTAATAATAAATGCTTTACCAGCCAGATTTTAGAGTGCTGCTTTCTTGCAACCACTCCACCTGTTAGTCATATGCATGTCCATGTCTTCCATAACAGACGCATGGGATCTGTGATGCTAAGAGGAAGAGACAGCAGCAAAAGTTATTTTAATTACCAAAGATGGAGCACATTTGGAGGACAGATCCAAAGTCTACTGATCTCAGTGGAAGTCTTTTTCCACTGGCCTAAGCAGGCTTTTAATCAGATCCCCAGTTAAGGAAAATGATGTTGCTGCTGCCTAGCCATTTTTTTTCTCTAGGCTGATCGACCGCTGAGTTTCTTGCTTGTCTCAGAGTTGGCCAACTGACCAGCCTGGACAGAAACATTGGCTCCTTGCCTACTCTGGTCATGCTGCCTTTTACATCCCATCTCAGTTTTGCCTGCTGCTGTTCCTGGTTGTCCTACTCTGTTTTTGCTGACTCCCAGGAGAAGAGATGGATGTTTTACAGTGGAGCGATGAAGCCAAATGGCTGCTGCTGAAAAAGAAATCTCTGGATCTCACAGCCCTGCAGAGCCACTGAAACGTACAATCAAGATGAGAGTGGTGAAGAATATATAAAAATGGAAATAGCTTTAAAGGGTCCACCAGACTGAAATTGCTTACGAATTATGACAGACCACCTCTGTAAGTGGCAGGGGTGGTTTCTCCACTCTGAAAGAGATCCCTGTCCTCCCCAGGATGTCTGCAGGATACCATTTCTGTAAATTGCAATTTGAAAGCCTGTCACCTGATGTGACTTTTGGGGGCAAAAGCAGCGTTACTTCAATGCAATCCCAGCACGAAAAAGTTAATAAAATATATGTCACTGAGAAACCAATTGTACCTGCAGCATAAGAAAAGGTCACATATGAATGTATGAAAACTGGGCGTGCTGCATAAACTGTTCATTGAAATCTCCTTTCCACTCATATGTGAACACATTGAGCATAAACAGGATGGGCACACAAAGAGAAGTAAGACTGACAATTTTTCAGATTAATAGACTTTGGCTGGATTTTCTTTCATTTCATTTTCCCTCAGTACACTAGCTACTTAGGCGTTAGGCAGGTCAGACACTCTCCTTCCCCTGTGAATTAAAATACTCAGACTGATATTTTTCAGGAGAAATAAAATAATGAGGGCTACTGGATTTTTCTTTCATGATGTGAAATCCTAGAAGAATTTGATGGCCTGTCCTCTGAATTTCAAAAAAAAAGTTACTTGGTGCCAGCAGTTGGATCAGTCTGTTGTGAAAATGCTCAGGAATGCAATGACGGCGCCTTTGATGTCATTAGGGGAGCTCCTATACAACTGTATCATACGCTTTATGGTCTTACAAATGACAATTGTTTAAGCACAACCTGCAGTGCCTGCTGTTATATTATCTCTGGGACAAAGAAAGATGCATATGGACTTAATGAAGAGAAAGTGAAGCATTCGTTAGGACCATAAATGAAATAGGAAATTATTCCGTCTAGAGCAGCATATTGGGTGCTGTTTCTTTGTTATCTGATTTCCTGTAGCACTTGTAGAGATAGAGACAGTGTGTTTTAATTAAGGGTTTATGTAGACTTTGTTGAAAAAAATTTTATGGAACCAGACTCCGTTTGTGCCGTTCTATCAAAACCAAGGGGTTGTATGGAATTGCCTAAAATTTTCCAGAATTTCCTTTTAAAAGCAAGCTGTGGAAAAGCTGTGCTTAAAATATGCAGACATACCCTTTCCGTATTTTCAAATGATACTTCAGTCATTCTGTCATCCTGTTTTGAAATAATTTGTTGTCTAACTTTTTAACAAATTTCATGTTGTATAACATAGTAGATTACACAGTCAGAAGCATATTCACAGCATTCCAATTTGCCCTTTGTATGTTTTGCACATTATATAGTACAATATAATGCAAAACGAGAAATCAAATTTTTAAGGCAACAGATCTAACCACTTTAAAAACATTTGTTTCTGTGGGCAGTTTAAACATCTTTTAATATAGATTCTTACTCACAAGAGTGATGTTCTCCAGCAGGTCAGAGGTTCATCTTCCTCACAGTTTAGATTCAAATCAGATGAAAAATGAGGAACGGAAAGTCAGGAAAGCCATTTAAAAAGACAGGAAATATAGAGAAAGCATTTTTACCTTGACATTAACAAAGCTAGAAATGGACAGAAAAGGTTACTAGAGAGACAGTGTGCACATGCATGTGGATATACACATGCACACCCATACCCAGGCAGTACAGTATAACCTGTACTCGGTCTCCGTATATTTGGTCCCTGGCTCCATTTTGGTAGTTGATGAAATGACACACACTAAGAGAAAGTGCTTTTTATCCAAAGCTTGCAGTTGCAATGCACAGGATATGAAAGGAGCATCATCGCCTGGTGGAAACCAGACCCAGAAGGATGAAGCCCACATAGTCAGCGAAGTCCCTTTAATCCTGTGAGAGCTGCGTGCCTAAACGTGTTTGAGTATTTGCCCCTAAGCACCACCTCCAAGGGCCCAAAGAAAGCATATAGCTGAGGAACACACATAAACTAGATTTTTTTAATGTCCTAATTGAATGCTTTACCCACAAAAATCACTGTTTTCTCTCTGCCTGTATGAGACTTTGCTGCTCATGTGGTGTTCACTGCCTTATGTTCCCCTGTGATAACGGGTCTTAACTGTATGCACAGTAGTCTAAGCTGCTCTCAAATAAAAAAATTATCAAAAACCAAATACTGTTCACTACTATAGTTTCCTTCAATAGCCATAATTGTAGGAACAAAAGAAATCCTCTTTCATTTCTTATTAAATGCTTTTACTGTATTAGAAAAATGTCCTGAATTTCTTTCTTTATTCTGTTACATTAATAAAGCAGAGAATTTTAGGAAACTGAAAAGCTTTGAAGAAATGCCTTTCAATCCCAAATGAGAAAAGATTACTGGGAGTAAGCCTAAACTCTTTATTAAAAAATGTAATTTAAAATGACCAGAGTAGAGTCTTATGGGTTGCATCATTCATACAGCACAAGGCAACTGCTGAATAACCCACAGCTGTTAAGATCAGATTTTGCTCAGAGTAAGGTCTTTACGAGAACTGGAAGAAGAGAAATGTGCAAATACCTGCAAAGCACATAGAGATGGTACGATACCAATGGGCCCTGAAATATTTCTCCTCCTAAGGTCCATGTCATGTTATTTGAAGGTTAGCCCTCTTTCAGCTAATAGCAAAAACTGTAATTCCTTTAACAGAAGAATTAATTAAGCTCCAAGTGAGAGGTGAGTTTCTATTAATCACTCTGAAACCACTAACTTTTCCCGAACCATCCTACTGGTATGTGAAAAGGTTGTTAGACGTTTCTTAAGTCAAAATTGCTTAAATTGGCTTCACGGCATTGACAGGGCCATCCTGAAGTCTCCTTTTACTAAAGCACACTATTCTTTCTCATTGAATTAGTGCCAAGGGTGCATGGAGTCCTGTCCATACAAATTAAATAGGGAAAGGGAGGAAGCTTTGGCCCCTTCAAAATCAATTGAAGCACCTGCACAGTCATCAGTGTGTCCAGGATGGTCTTTTGCCCAAGAAAGCTACAGCTGAAAGCTATATTTATCTTCTATCAAACATAATGGAAAAAGAGAGCCTTTCCCAAAGCAATTATTTTGCTCCTAAAGGCATTACTAAACACACAGCTGAGTTTCCCCAGGACTTGAGCCCTGGAGGCTAGATGCAAAGCTGCTTCTTGGGCATGGTGTCACCCAGTTCTGTTTTATGTTTGGAAATCTCAACATTCCTGAGGAAGAAAGGTTATTGCTGAAGCAGTCACGTGGGTGACCTCCTCACACTTTGCACTCAAGATACTCTGTGAAGGCTTGTTCCTGGCATTATGCTGGCTCCGGCCCTTCCTTGCTCTAGCCCTGCCAGGGGGTACCTCCTGCCATTCCCAAGTGGGAGAGCCTTCTCTGGACTCAATCCCATGGCTGTTGCAGGGAAACTTGGATCGCAAAAATGACCGAGTTGTCTTCTCTGGGAAAACATTTCTGTTTCAGAGAGTAGAGTCAAGCTGCACAGGAGGAGGATAACAAGTGACACAAAAGTATTCTAGGCATAGGAGTGGTGTTTGGGAGGGACACTGCAGTTTATCTCTGTTCACTGGTGATCCATACTAACGTCTTCAGCTGTACGGGAATAGGCTACAGCAACATACAAAGGAGTTTCAACCCACATCAGCATTGATGGGGAAAGAATGGAGAAACATTTTTCTAACTTCTAGCAAAGCCCCAGTTAAAATCAGATTTTAAAGTAATGCTAAGTTAGCCATTTAATCAGAATTCTGTGTACACAGTTAAAAAGTAATCTTGTTTCATGCAACCGAACATAAGAAGCAAGATAAATCGTTAGAAACCTTCATATTTAGGCTCAGCATTTTCACCTACTAATGTCCTGAAACTACAAGGCAGGGGACAGCATTTTCAAAACATCTCAGATCAGTGCCTGAGATGCCTAGACTCCTCCACTCCCAGCCAGTTTTCAGTGGTGCCAATTATGCTTTGCTATGAACACTTGTTGAAATCTGCATACATATGGAAAATTATTCATGCACATGATGAGTTTTCAGACGCAGGAGTTACAGGCCTTGTTGCATCAATATCACATAGCTTCAAGGAGAGACTCTGTGGTGCTCACAAGAGACATGAAACAGGCATTTAGGAATAAGTATTGCTGTACCTGTCAATCACGGCCATAATACATGAAGCGCAGCAAGCCGTCTTTTATCTCTCACCCCCTCACCACAAAGCTTTCAGCTCTTTGGGCAGCAGCGAGGTGCAACCACGTCTGCCACTCAGTGATGTGCTGGATGCTGCTGGCCACCTTGCAGAAAGCACATTCCTCACTGCTGCTGCCTTCACTGTCACCCCTCCACCACCTGTTAACCTCTCATAAGCCCCAGCAAGCAAAACGCCACATCACCAGTTCACTGCTGAGATACAGAAGAAGCAAGTGTTCTTCCTTCTTCCTAGTTATTTGCCATTATATATATATTTTTTTTAATTTAACATGCACATCCTGCCTCAGTGGGACAGCCCTGTGGTGCTGGGGTGAACTGGAGAACGAAGACCGAGAGGGCTCCCTACCATCCCGGCTGGTGGCACAGCAGGGCTCGCCCCTGCTGCTGGTGACTTCTCCTGTGTGGGAGGAGAGGCTTGAAAGAGGTTTTCCAGTGCAATGAAGGAAGTTTGCAGAGACAGTCTGTCCAAAAAAACACCCCACGCTTCAAAGCAAAACAAAAAGTCTCCTTCTTTAGTGGACAGATGTGCAGGAAAATGGTCAAGACTGGCTTGGGTAAAGTCAATTTAAACATTGAAAAATATTACTGTGTGCCTTTCCAAAATAAACACCTTTGACTTCATTCAGGAATTACAACAAGCAAAACTGAAATACAAGATCTTTCCAGACCTGATATATTAAAATAAAAGAAAACCTTTATCCATTTTTACTTACAGCAAAAACACCTGTGAGTGGCTTTAGGGCAGAAGTTTTCCTTGAAACATTGACTTCTAGGACATTGCTGAAAGTTGGGACTTAAAATATAATTGAGTAGTCACAAAAGAAAATCATCTGGAAGGCTGAGATCATCCAATCAGAGAAAAAACACAAGCTATCCACCTTATGAATGCAAATAAAATTCAAGGAAATTTGAATATCAAATGCATCCCATGACTTGTTTTTGAACATTCAACATAGCTTGAGACTCTCTCATATATTATTTTCCTTATATATGAAAATAGCAATGAAAACAGCAAACATAGAAATTATTTCAAACACCTGAGGGTTTCAGATAATATTTTCCTTTTTGCAGAAAGTAGTTCAAGAATATATATATCCTATGGTACTATGAAGTTCCCTTTCAAATTCTGTATGATGATTACACATTCTGTTAAATTTGATAAATATTTTCCTATCAGATGATTTACAGAAATTATTAGTAAAATATTTCAAACAACTAAATTAGTCACAATCTATTAGTAGACAAAATGGTAAAGAGAAAATAGAAGACAACTTAATTGAACAAATCATTCATTACAATTTATTCAGTCAGCTTTGATTTAAATGCTCGTTAATCCTTTGAGGGTTCATGTAGTACAATCTTATAGTAGCCCTGGTCAGGAATTCCAATATCTGAAGCGTGATTTTTCTTCTAAAAAGCTGCACTCTCAGATTTGCTATGGAATGCCAAAGATGAAAAAAATATGGTTTGGAGCCCTCAGAACGTTTTATTTTGCTAGTTGTTTTCTCCAGTAAGAAAATAATCATTTTTTTCAATAATGTCAAAACATTACAGTACATAATACTAATAGAAAACAGATGTATAATAAACATGTCAGATTTTCTCAAATACAAAGTTTTATCAAAACTGACAGTTGTTCTGTGAAAGATTTGGGCAGACCGAACTGTCTCCTAACCTTTCTGGACCGTGCTGAAAGCTCATGCTCTCTTTCCATATCCATACCATATGCCAAGGAGCCACTATGCAACACTAATGAGCAAACACCTCCTACACACCATGAATTATCATTTCTAAACTTTTAACTATGAAGTTTTGTCCAGTAACCTCTTCAGTTCCACAGGTACCCTAGAAAATGGTATTGGCTTGGCTGGAGAGAAGTAGGAACAGAAAAATACTTTGTTTCTGAAACGACTGCCTCACACCTAGACATAAAGCTCTTAGTTGTGGGTCTGTTACCATGACACCACCTTACAGCAAAAAAACAAGGGTTAAGGTAGAAATAAAGGAAGATTCATGTTATATGGATTTAAATACAGATCACGCATTTTAAAGCTCCAGAATAGGTGTAAGAAAGAGCACAAAACTAAGTATACATACCCACCTGGGGTTTTAATGACTCTCAAAAGGGCTCACTCTCTCCATGTTTCCTGCAGTTAACAAGCTGTGCAAACACCTGTAAAGCCTCACCACAAGGATTCACCTCCTAAGCACAGCATCCTTCCCTGAAGACACTCCTGATCTGGGGATATATGTTGCCTGTCCACATAAACTTTCCCTTGGCTGTCGTCACACTCAAACCTCCTGCCTCTGATTTTCTCTGGTCTATAACTTGAGCAAGATGTAAGTTTTAACTCTCCTTCCAGAGGCTTATTGACTGCTCTCACCTAAAAATTAGCAATGCTCTTGCCTTTTGGGTCTGTCCATGTGGAATCACCTCCTGTCAAAATGACAAAGGGCTCAACTAACTACAGATACACCAGCAGCTTGCAGGGAGGTTAAACACCGCCATTGACCCATGGAGGCCCAGTTCAGCTCCTTCAAACCAGAGCATCAAGTAGACCTGGAGAAGCAAGGTTTGCAGGAGTCCATACAGGAAAGTAATGTGTTAGGTTCACAACCAGCCTCTGGAAGCTGAACATGGTTTGGGTGAACACCTGGGTGACTGGGTGGCACAGCTCCAGTTTGGGGGTTGTGGGGGACTCTGGCAGAAAATTGCCCCCCATGCCCTCCAGAAGAAGAACAAGGTCTCCTGTCTACGTGAACCCTATAGAAAGGGCCAGCAGACAAACCTCAGCGGCAGCCAGGATTTCTCTCTGAAGCTGTAAAGCTGGGAAATAACACTCCTTTTCCAAGGCAATGGCATTTCTCTCTCCTCCTTCCCTTCTGGGCCTGCTCATGGGGTTCAACAAGGATGGTACAGGACAGCAATAAAAGATGGTTAGCGTGGGCGAGCCCTCACCTTCTGCATTCATAGCCTGGCACCAGCTGGGACTGTGGCACGATGTGCTGCTTGCTGTGCTGAGATCAGGACGGAGGCAGTGCCCAGTCCCTGGCACAGACAGAAGGGCAGAGATGCTTCAGCTCTCGTGTATGTATTGTATAATTAGGGCCTAACAGAGCCTGGTATCTGAAAGCTCACTCATGCCATTCAGTTAATTATAATAGCTAATTTATATCTTTTATTGTTCCATGAACTTGAAACTTCTATTTCAGTGAGAAAGGAGCGACAGCTGAATCAAAATGTGCTCCTGTAAATAAACATGGGTTGCTGCAAATGGAGGAAGGATGTTCAACAGCAACAATCATTCTCAGTTAGGATATTGGGGGAAAAATTGCAGCACATTAAGAAAGCAATAACACTCAACAGGGTGTGCATTCATCAGTCAATATGTATGCACGGGGAGCACGCAGAAGCACGGAGAGCAGCCAGCCGTGCAGGCTTAGGTAACAATTACTCTGGTGCGGCATGTCAGGCCCTGCTGATGGATCACACAAACCAGTCGCGGTAAGAAACATGCAGGAGCTCAGCTCTCGCAGATGCCGAGTGCCACTACGGATTCGCCACACCAGCCTGGGCAAGTCACGCGCTGCCTCTGGGGTCCTGTTTTCCTTGAGGGTGAAATGGATTATACTGACTGACTTTCCCAGGGGAGTCGCTTGTTCTGTACCAGAGAAGAGCGGCAGTACTTCTGCTGCTGCTCATGATAAAATAAGGATGATACGTCCCTGCATAGGATGGTAGGAGAGCTCCCTGTTAGCACAAGTGAGTCACTGTGCAGGGCTGGTAGGAAGGGGAAGCAGGACTATCTGTTTAATAACAGTGGTGTTAATGCCCAGAAGGGACCTTGCAAAGACCATAGGACAGAGGAAGCCGTTGATATCTACCCAAGGCTCCGCTGGGGCTGATCTCTCCTGTAGCTGCCCAGGATCATGCCTCTCCTGGTTGTCCCCAGAAGTTGGCTCCACAGCCACATGGTACCCAGGGATGTGGATTGCTCTGCTCCCCAGTGAAGAACCACCCTACGACCTTAAGGAAGACCTCTGAGACACAGCCAGCCCTCTCCATAGTCCAGTACCTACCCAACATACTCATCCCTGATGTCAGAATTCACATTCAAAAATAGCATCAGAATTTAAAGCAATTCATTTCAAGGTTCTCCCCGCATTGCGTTTGCAATTGTGCTTGTTTAGAAACAACTGCATTTTTTAGGTGCTGAATTTTCCCTTTTTATAAGCAACAAAAAAATTGTTCTTACAGGGAGAATAAAATTAGCAAGGCATACCTCAGGGAATTGGGCAGGCAATCCACAAACAGCCTTCAAATGCTCCAGTTTATTATTTCTCACACTCGTGACGTATGTGCACATGATATGCATAATCCACTTGCCTGATACAGAGAAAACAAAAAAGAGCAAGTTCATGGACTGCTTTTCATTCATTTACCATACACACATTTCATTGCTGACTGTATGTATGCACAGCACATACACAAAGAACAGCAACTGTTACATATGGGGCCTTGTGCCGTTAAGAGCCTCTCACTCTGTACTTCCCAGTGTTTGAACCAGGGTAGGATCATTTGAAAAGATTTTGCAAAGCACTCAGACTTTCATTTTTGAGGAGATGGATAGGAGAGGTTATATGTCAGCTTTAATGTTATTTTTATACACAGTCATGAAGCTAAGTTCCCTTCCTTTCTTTTCTCTCCCTTCCAGTTGACATCTCAGCAGTTACTTGAGAGAACAAATTGACCAGGAGTCTGCATACACTAAATAACTCTCCTTCTTAAACTATATTCACTATCCATTCCTTTTCCCTATCTCCCCTTGCCCTTCAGGAATTAATTCAATATATTCCTTTCAATATATTCCTTCCACAAACTATATTTCTTTAAGCTAAAAGTAAACCAACATCTTGAACCATGGAAAAGAAATTCCTCCTTCTACTGTCCTACCACCAGCCTGGCACAAGCAGACCTAATACACAACATTCGGTGTGAATACAGACCCAGATATTCTAATTAGTGGAGCACCAGGTCAGAATTTTAGAGTGCAATCTCCATGGAAATCATCCATTTCAATGCTCCATTCCTTCTCCTTCCAGCCTAGTTTTCCAGTCTGTTTTGACACTGTTTTTTCCACTGGCCAATTTTCCTTCTCTTTTCTGAGGTTGGACATGACCTCAGAAAGTCTTCCACCAGCTCATGACAAGGTGAAGTGACCTGTGATACAGTCAGGTTCACACATCACTGAAGGGGGATCCCAACAGAGAGTGAGCTAGTTGCTCCCCAGCCCTTGCACACACCCACAGAAATGGCACCAACACGCTACAGCAGGCATCAGGATTGGCCCTAAAGTGCTTGTCCCATTCTTACTTCCAAACAGCATGCAGGCAGATTCCCACCCACTCCGTCCATGCATCAGGAAAATGACACAAAAGTGAGGTAAAACATGAATACAGCAATTTTCCTGTATTTTTAAACAGATGTAGCTATTGCCTTTTTATAAAAATAAATAAATATATGCAAGTAGTGTGAATTAGAAGCCTCTGCAGAGTCAGCACATATTATACAGGGAAGCTAATATCACCATAGTTAAGTAGAAAATATCCTAATCTTGTCTCCCTGTCACTATTTAGCTTTGCAAAAGCTAAACCAGACTCCTTGAATTTTCACAGGTCAGATTTGATGAGAATGTATAATTTTGTTGGAAAGTTCGGAGGCAAATGGGACAAGGCATCTAGGAGAGGTGACTACTTGTACTTCTTCCTCTCTTCTCTTTGGTCAGCTTTAGATGCATTAGCATGCTATGAAAAGCCACCATTCTCCCTTTTCCTGGGACACCTAGTGCCTCTCCAAAGGAAAGGAAAAGAAGCTTGTCCCACGCTCTGCAAAGAGTTTTTTACTTGGCCCACACTTAGCAGCTTCTTTTCAGGGAAGGACAAGCACCAGTTTGCTTCTGTGAGTGTTATGGACTTCTCATGTGTAAAATGCATATTTACTATATGCATTACGGAGACAACCCAGTATAGATTTTAGAAAGATCACACAGATGCAGACAGGTATGTAGCAAGGAGCTGGCAACAAGGGATGCTGCTGAAGGTCTATCTAGGAAGGAGGGTTTGATCAGATGAGTAACTGCTCCATAACTGGTCACCACTTCTATTTGGTGAGCTGTCATGACCTACTCACGCAGTAGATGGTGGTGGTTTGGCTTAGGCTGAATTCAAGATGATATGGAAACATTATTTTGATGCAGGGACAGGCACTTACAGTTATGTTAGTCAAGCATATGTATGTCAGCAGCCTCTCAAAATCTCAACAACCCAAATCCAGACACAGCTTCAAAGGATGGGGCTGGTGTGGGTGGGAGAGAAAAGGGAAAGCCACATAGAGAAGAAGGAGACCCATGCAGTGGTGCAGCTCAGTCTCCTTTCCTGAATGCACACAGCAACAGGACCCCTTTATCTCTTTCAGCTTTGGATAAGGTTGAGCTCAGATTTCTGTTGCTGCAGGTCAGGCCCTTGCTTTCTGCTTCTGAATGCAATAAAGCGCAATGTTCTACGAATCTGTAAGCATTTTAAATTACTTCACATATGGTTTTTGAATGCTTGACAGATTTATATTAAATATAAGTAGTTTTTATGAAATAACTATGTGAAAGTGTTTCTTTGCAAAGCACTGTGTCGGCTGTGAGCAAAACTTAAACCCAGGGTCTGAATATACAAGTCATAGCTTGAATTTAGTGTAAGGCTATCTGAAAAGCCTCCGGGGAAAAAAAAACAAACCCACAAACATTTCAGCTTATGGTCCACCAAGGGGTTAAGCTGAGGGAAAAGAACAGAAATGTAATTTTAATTGTGCATATTTTTCCTAGCTACTCCAGTAGCTTCTGCCTCGTAAATTCTCATGAAAATTGCACAATGCTGAACCTATCTGCTGGGAATCCCGAAGGGGAGGCTTAACCCTTTTACATTCTTGAAGTTGATAATTAATACTATTTCTTCAGCGAGAGGAGACAGCTTACCCAAATGGCCAGTCTCGAAACAAACACTGATGTAGGTACTGTACTGTACTGTACGTGCTGTGTACTTTCAGTTTCCCTGCCTGGGTCACAGAGGAATAGGCAAACTGGTTCGCGTAAAATTAGAATTGACCCAAACCTTGCCACTTTTATAGGTTTTTTAGATATTAGGGTCTATTAACCACTTCTTTGCAGGGCAAATTCAGGGGCTTGCATTTAAGCTAGCGTCCCACTGAAGTCACTATGGGAAGGGTAGAATTAGACCCTGGGTTGTTTGTTTTCCCCAGCAGTGGCTGCTTGCTAATTGCAACTGTTGAATGTATGAATATTCATTACACCATGGAGCTTGGGAAGCTGCACAGTCTGCAGCTAATGTGCTGAATCAGATAGTAAATCAGACTGATTAAGACACAATGCTCAGGCTTAAAAGACACACTAATCGCACAACCTTGTCTTTGGAGCTGACTTTCAAATCATAACAGCACGAGGGAAGCTGGAGAGAAGACGGGGATCTGAGCAGGGGTCTAATGGCCACCTTCAGCAGCAGTGGGGTAGGTGAGGGGAGGCTGGGTGTCTCCTGCAGGACTGACAACCAGCACAGCCACCACAGTGGGAGGACTGAGAGTGCTTCTCGTGGTGAGACCCAGTATCCTGAGATTCCCCATAGCCCCTCCTGGCTGCTACCATGCTCCAGCCATGGCTCAGATGCCCCTATCCCATAAGCAGAACCTCTTGGGAGGGTCCAGCAGGATCCTGCAGAACAATCTTCACCACCTAGGAGCTAACTCAGCCCAGGGCTTGCCACTCCTGTTATTTTTAACATTATTCACCAGGGTTCTGGATGTGACAAAGCCTTGCTTTGCAGTAGGCTAGAGGGAGACAGCTGGTGAAGGCTTAACCCCATCACAGAATCGCTACACCAGAAAATACACACATAGCTGATACTGCAAGCCGTGCCCAGTGCGTGGAAGCTGTGGGGACCTTATGGTATGAGATTTTGGGGAACACATACAGGCACAGGTATGCTGGGACCTGTTTCGGCTCCTCTCGTCCTTGTTCTGTGTTGCAGCAGACAGCATGCATGAAACTGCTCTGCTATACGCCAGCACAATGGGGCTCCTTTTCACTTTAATATGCCTTTCTTTATTTGGCTCTCAAGTGCACTGTGGGAGTAAACACACTCTCAAGAGATGACTGTGGAGAATGCTTGTGGTTTCGTTATAGAGCACCTCTGGAATAATACCTGCATTCGGTGTTAGCCATTTCATCTGTCTCTCTCCTGTAGGAAAGGAGCCCTTCCTTACATAAGTAGTTCTGAATCTGCCTGGAAGCCAAGCGTCAGAGAAGAACAAGACCTCTATAAATGCGTTCAGTGAGTTAAGTTGTTTGTTTTGTGATAAATAGCATGCTATGCTGATACCTTCACGTGTTTGACATTCATGATTCACAATTTAAAGCCTGAAGCACGTAGTGGTGTTTGCTTCCAGATTTAACCTTCTGAAACCCCCTTTGCTTGTGTTGCAGACTCGTTTATTTTGACAGTTATGTGAATTCCAGCCACTGGGCTGAAATTGCTATCCTGGTTTGCATGAGCAATACCTCCCCTTCACACAACAACAACCTCTGTAAAGGTGCATGTGCATAGAAAAGGCACACTCTGGTTTCAAGGTCTGCCAAGTGTTTGCAAATACATCTAATTTTTGTCTGGTTCGCTCTCAGCCTTCTCTGTACAGAAGTGGAAGAAGTGGAAGGAAATGTTCCTCCCCACCTCACCTCTCTGGCTATGCCCCCGTCACCAGTAACACACACAAAGACACTGTACTCTGTAAGGTGGGATTAGAAGGAGACAGGGGGACTTCCCCATTCTGCCGTAAGTTTCCCCAGACCTGACAGCTTTGCCTTACCTTCCGCTGACTCCCATACCACACAAATATCCAATAGAGGAATGCATTTGTGCGGAAGAGACACATGCTAATGCAAACGTGGTGGCAAAGTTCATCTCCAGGAGAGGTCTCCAAGGTATCATCAAAACCACAACAACTACTATGAATTAGACCCTAGATCAAAAGCACCTGCATTTGGGAGGAACTCAGGTCCCATTCTGAGCATCAAGTGGTTTTTTTCATTCTAGTTCTCTGACACCAAACTCCAGTCTTAGCCCTCTTTAAAGCCTGCAAGAGGTCAGATCTGTACCCTGGCATCTCAAGCCTGTATCTAACAAGTACAAATGCTCCTGGAATACATCATCTTCCATCTCCAAATAGCTACCATGTTCACTGCCTGTGTGTTACTCACTTTCTCTTGAATTACCCATAATGTCAGGCTGGGAAGACAGTGGACATGCAAGGAAAAAGAGGCAAGTCCACTAAACATTTGGGCACTTTACAGTTACTTCACTCTGGTATCTGAAGCAAAGGCAATGAAAGCACAAGCTCAAACTTTTTGGACAGTGTCAGCTTAGCAATCAGCCACCTCCAAATCAAGACTGGGCTGCACTGCAAGATGTCCAGACGATATCCTCAAGGGTATACAGAGGGTCAAAAGCTAAAGCAAGAGAGGTAGCAGAGGCTACACTTTCCTTCCTAGGCTTAATAGCACCAAAGGCAATTTTGCACCAAATTCATGACCCCTTCATCACATGCATTTGAAGAAACTATTTGAAGATGTGTTATATAGTTAAATACGACAATTGTATGTGCACACAAACACTACTTTCACCAAGACTGATGATTGCATCAACATATTGAAGCAGATGCATCATATTAGTCATCCTAATAGTAATAACCAAGAGGAGAAGTAGTGAATTAGCAAGCAGAAGTGGAGAAACATGTTTCCACTGAGATTTGAATGCACAGGACACAGGATGGCATGGGCTTGAGAGAAGACAGACCTCACACCAGCCAAAGCCAAGCTGTTCGGCAGGTCAGAGAGATGACCAGAAGTAGAGTGAGACAGAGGAGTTAGCCTGCACCAATCCAGAGAGAGTTTTGAAAAGGAGGAGAGCAGCTTAGAAGTAAAATGCACCGTGAGTGGACAGGCAGTTCTGCTGTGGTGAATCCCAAATTAACAGAGAACTCAGCATGGAAAACTGTGAACATGCCTTTAAATAATACTGGCAAAACCAGCAAAAAAAAAAAAAGCAAACAGCAGCATTCGGCACATACTTCAGCAGCTGCAGAGCAGGCAGCAGGGACAGTCAGAAAGGAAAGACAATGGGAAATAATGCCCACGCGATGGGGTGGCAGAGTTGCACACAGGAAGGGAAGGAAATCTGGAGCTCTGGTTTTCTGTCATCCTGCTTGTGCCACCAAGCAATCAAAAACCCATGGCTGGGTGGGGACAGTGGTGTGTGAACACAAAGGATGACTGAGCGTTTCAGTTACCTCTTGACAATTACGCTCTACAGAGACTCTTTGTAGTGACCAGGAGGTGCCACTACTGATGCCCAAGCTGCCATCTCCACCACCTACTGCCAGAGAGGATCACCCTATTTATCAACCACAAAAAAACCTTCCTGCACCCATAGTTTCAAGAACGTTTTCTTCTTTAAAAGGCATCTCGACACTGATGTCCCGAACAGCCACTCTCCTCCCCAGTGCTCACACCTTGAACTGCAATCAGAGCAGCAGGGACAGAAAGCACTACAGGAGGAGTATTTGAGAGAGAGAAAACAGATAAAGGACATCCTTTGTGCCTTTAAAACCTCTCCCATAAAGTTCTGCAGGTTTGTAACGGTCACTGCCAGACATACCTCGCACTGCAGAGAAACTCTGCCCCGTCTCTTGCTCGGCAACAGACTCTGCCTCCAAAGCAGATTCTTGCACTTGCTTGCGTGCCTCCCCTTTGCAAACTGATGCTGCTGTTCAATGGATTGCATTTAGGATACCACGATATTAAACCATGCAACCTCACTGCCACATGCAAAGCATGTTAAATATCTGTAGGAGGGAAACATATCTCTTTAAGGAACCTAAAGAGCATGGTATCAAACAGGTAAACGCCACTTCCTTTTCAAGACAAAAACAAACAAGTGCTTCAGAGGAATTGGCTTCCAATGTTTTATTTTCAATAGCAGATTTTGTAGGCTGATGTAGCTAGCCTGTGTTAGTAAGAAGATAATCTTAAGCCCGGAGCAAGAGAAGAGGAAGAAGCAGCATGCGGACCCCTTGACAACAGCGGAGATTAACTAGCATGCAGATATACTTTATAAGGGTCCAAATGGATGTTGAGCCACCAAGAGAGACTGTAGTTAAGTGGAAATAAGCTTTGCTGAATACATGAAATGCCAGAGGATCTGCAGAAGGACTCTTAGCAGAAAGAGTCATTAATCACTGTAGCCAGCTGCCTTCCATATACAGTGCTCACCTTGTGAACCTGAAAAATATTACTGTAATAAGAAAAAAGACGCCCTTCAAAAGCTTCTTCAGGTGCCCTATGCAGAGCCTGCAGTAACTCTTTGGGACAGATTATTTTCTGGCTGTGTTTCTTAGTAGGCGGATTCCTCAGCTCCATTTCCAACAGCAGCTGACATAACTAACACCATTTTCATCTGTCGCAGTCACCTTCCCCTAGCTTTTCCCTACAAAAAAGCTCAGGCAAATGTGGGAAGGGGAAGAGGGGGGACCTGGGGGGGAAAGAAATGAAATGGCTGGCCTAGTTGTACACTTTACCAACTCCCGCCTGCCGTAGGCAGAGCTAAAATTCCCAAAGGCCTTTCATGAAGGGCAAAAACCATGCCTTCTTTTTTTCTCCAATGCTTTTGATGTGGCTGTGATCCTAATCAAACAATGAAAAATAAAACCCCGTGCATGAAAACAACATCATTTCTGGCTTCAGTCCGGCTTACATTTCTATTCTCTGGAGTTGAGTCAGCATCAGCCACATCAGTTGCTTAAAGAAGAAAAAGGTGAGCCACAAATATTAGTCACAGGTGGAGGCGGCAGCAGGCAGGGACAAGTGACTCAATTCCCAGTGAGATCCAAGAGTTCCTGTCACTCTCTCTACATCAGCACATTTTTAAGTAGGTTCAACATGACCTTGTAAATTCCCTCCTACGTCACCATGGGGGCTTTGAGGACGTCCTCCTTCCTTACAATTCTGCTTTCATCTCTCTCCCTTTCTCATGCATATTGCATTTTATAATACACTTGCTCTAAAAAAGCAACAAAAAGTTGTCTGTGTACGTCAAGATGCCTACAGACAGGGGACTTTTCTAAGCAAAGGTTCTCTGGCTGGGACTATTCACATTAAATAGGAGGCTAACTCCTGAGGATATCAGGACGACTGCCTGGAACATGCACTTAATTTGCTAAAAATAAATTGCCATTATTGCAAGACTGACTTCCAAGTGAGGTGAGTCTGGTACACTGGTTCAGACAGACCGCACAGGGGAGGGCTCAGCTGGTTGTGCTGTTGCCTTGGGATAATCGCATCCACTGAGATGTTTCTTGTAAAATGCCTGGGGCATTAGAAAAGGCAAAAAGCTGAAATATCTCAGCTGCCTCGCGTCCAGACTAGCCAAAGCAGGTGTGGGTCAGGGTCGCCGGTGCTTTGGTGTATTCCTCAGCTGCAAAACCCTTGTAGGAAGAGGTGGAGATTACTGACAGTTTTTATTCTTTCCCTGAGGTACTGTGAGCTTGTCTACTTTTAAGAAACAGATTCTCAACTGTTGCAAATTGCTTGAGACCCTCTGGCTTTCACAGAACAACTCCAGTTTACAACAAGTGAAAACTGAGATGAGTTTCTATGCTTTTCACAAAAGAAAAAGAAAATCGAGATCAACAGCTTGCCAAGTGGCAGACACTTAAAAAATGATAAAGCTTAGGATGTCTCTCTGTAAACATATTTATCCATCTGTTTTTATGGCTTTTGTCATACCTCTTGAACTATACATCTAGTATTGCCTGCTGTCTAAGGCAGTCCTTGAAACGTCTCCACCTTCTTGTCAAGTCTCATAGAGATTTTGCTCTAAATGTGCTCTACAGCTGTACAAGCTCTGTAACACAGGAGACCAGACCTGATCTTACTCACACAGGTATTGGCAAAGTTGCTCGTACTTTCAGAAATGAGATCATCTAGTGAATGTAGACACCTGGGTCTTATTTCCCTTATTGACAGGTACTCTGACAGTTCATTAATCAGTCACTGATTTCCCTCCCTCCTATTTGTAGTGCCAATCCTTAAGGGCATATGCTGTATCATGCTGTGAGTTTGTTAGCCCTCCTATGCACCTCTCTATAACAAGCAGTAACATATTAGGTAGATCAACCTGTGTCTGCTGAATTTATCGTGATGACTTTGGTAGTAGCACCTGACGGACAGAAACAAATGTTTTACGCACAAGAATTATTTCACACCTACCAGTGATGGGTTGCAATCACCGCATTGCTGTACGCTTCCCCTAGGTGAATCCTCCCCAGTGACTTAATAACCAAAGTGATTGCTTCAAGCAATTAAAATCTCCAGGATCTCTTCCAAACTCGTGTTGTTGCCAGGTTAACAATAGAGTAGTGAAAGTAATTTAGAGGTATTAAGTGTTCTTCACTTACCATTTTCCTTTGACTCTCTGATTTCACAGCACTCTGAGCACACATTGTCCCGACGTGGGAGCTGAGGAAACCAGGGGTAGAAGAGTACTTTCCTTCTGGAGGCACCAAGGGGCACCTGGGGCAGGTGGGGAACAGCTCCTTGCTTCCCTCTGGCATAGCTGATGCCTTCCTCACTTCACATCCTTCTGCCCTTTAGGGCTGCAATTTTCTGACTTCACGTTGCAAGACTAAAACTAACATATCCTGACTCAGTCTATGACATTGAATTGGCCTTTTTGTCTCACATGCACATACACACACTTTTTAGGGAAAAACAACATGAATATCTAAAGTGCTTCACAGGTCTAAAGAAGGAAAATCTTCCCCCTATGTGGGGAAAGTCCCTGTTCTCTTGCAAAACTGGAGCTGCTGACCGACACACAGAAACATGGCTTCTGAGATGTTTTCCTACAGCGTTTGAAGTAAAGTTGACCTGAAAATAAAAAACCATGCCTTTACATACAAAAAATCGAAAGGAACTTTTGAAATGGGATGCAGTAAGAATGTTTTTGTTGAAATTTGCAGGTTTTGAGGGGACATTAATCAAAAACTGGGGAAAGTTTCAGTCTTGAGTAATTTCCATCTTGTTTTGAAACAAGATATCGCTGAGAAAAGTTTAAAAATAAAATTTCAAGTAGGTCTAGATTTAAACACTTGAAAAAGTCACTTTTGCCAGGCAAGGTAACACGGAGATCTGCAAACTGATTATGAAGGTAAGAACTAGATGTATTCAGACTTGCAATTTTTCAATTAAAATTCCATACCACATGGACAAAAGGAGGATGTTAATTCTTTACATAAACATTACGCCACCTTCAGCCAGCTGTGGAAAAGCCTGGAAAATTGTCAAGCTTTTAGAAAAGTGTTACACAAAATATCACATTTAATGAGGAAAAAGAGCGCACGCTTTTGTAACTCCAAACTTTCCAAGCTTTGTTGAGGAAAAAAACGTGTTTTGAAAGGCCAAATACAGAACTTTGCCAAATCAGTGAAATAAAAACAAATTCTCTGAAATGTCTGCCACCTCTATAAGTTAATTACATTTTTAACACTACCATGGCCTCCAGCCCTCATCCCTTTTCCATCCATCTCACCTTCACTGGGTTTTAAAGGCGGTAAACATCTAGCTGGTCTGATTTAAGCTTACTACTGTGGCATAGTATTTCCAGAAAAAATAATGACATAGCTAGGCAGCTCTGATCACTTTTGCAAAGCTGACTACTGGTTATTTTAGGGCAATAGTACACAGAGTGGACACGGGACACATATAAATACAGACACAAGTTCACTTGTTTCTCTGTGTTTACCCCCTGCTCTCAGTTTTATTTACTTTTTAAATCACTGTCTGGCTTTGTTCTTTAGGCTGTTTGAATAAGAACAAACAAGCACATATATTTTCCACCAGTGAGGCAAGATATTTGGACCGTGCTACAGGAAGATAGGGAATACGGTATTAATTGCCATCCCTGACTCCCCTCCTAGTCATTTAAAAAAACACAAGCTGTCTACTACTATAATTGAGATGAGTCTTTACCAAATGTTTCATGCACCAATATAACACACCACAGTGTAATAGTCTTTGACGTCTTCTTGCTTCTGTGGCTTTATGAAGGCTAGATTTACACTAATTTGCAGCTAAAGGCAGGCCAACTTCATGCCAAATGTACACTTTTGAACCTCAGTCATGTCAGTTCTACAGCTGTTCAAATAAAGTTAAATATCCCTAATAATTGAAAAAGTGCTTTAAAAATATTCTAATGATGAAATGTCTTCACTGTAGGCTTGGGACTAGTTAGATTATAAATGAGTTAATTAGCAAAAATCGTTATATCAGAGAAGTGAAGCTGTGCAGTTGATCACGTAGATCATACACATAAAGCAAAACATAAAGAGCATCAACACTGACAGGTTGAGTACTCCAGGGTAGGAACCGTTGCTAATGGGATACCTGGATTTTCACAACCTCAGCCAGCCCTCCACTTTTCCGGAAAACAGGGAGGATAGCTTGGCAAAGGAGTACCTACAACAGAGGAATGATTTGTGTTTGTTGAATGCGTGAACAAACTCTGTGTCCAAAAGCAAATGTAAATGCAAACGTATATTGTATACAGTGGGGAAAAGAAGAGCCAAAGTCTTATGCCAGTCAGCCACTATCCCTGCTTGTAGAAGCGTCCAGCAGCAGTCTAGTGCTATGTCACTTGTAACATGACTCTCATAAAAGAAAGTCCTGGAGCACTTCTGATACAGAGCCCAGTCTGTGGCTAGAGGAATCGGGGCCCTTATCAGTGAGAGGGGCTTGGTCTGGAGGGAGAGCCAGCATTTGCTGTCCCTGCTCAAACCTTCCAGAAATAAGTCAATGTTTCTCCCCACTCAGAGACCAACAGAGTGGACAAGAGTTTTTCATGGAGTCTCGTGATTTGGAGTACAGCTGTTCTTTGTCTAAAATATCTTAGAGTATAGATGCTCAATTTTCTTCTGCAGATACCTGTGCCAAAAATCATTTGACATGTTTTAATATCAGGCTAGACATATTGACTCCTTCAGACTTAAAACTGAAGTGTTCAGAAATTTTTATCCATATGGAAACATGGAGTAGTGTGCTGCCGTCCACCTATAAACTCACAGGTGAGCAGCCTTCAGTAGCCAGAGGACAGAAATGAGACTCTGAGTTATTCAGCTTCCTGGAGAAATAAATGGCTTTGGGCCAGTGTCCCATATGGATGTTAGAAAAACATCAGACAAAATTTAACTTGGGACACCAATGTAGAAGGCCATTGCACAAGCATGCTGGGAGGAAGAAAACATTTAAAAAAAAAAAAAAGAAAAATCCTGAGGCAGTCCACTCAATGCTTCTTTCCTGATGGCTAAGTTTGTCCCACATCTGCTCCTTACAGGAGTTAATCTTTCTGCCAAATGTTTCTGAAAACCTGAAGACTGCAGGTCAGGAGTGCCTGATCTTTCAGTAAGAAAGGCATGAAAACACTGCTAGCAGTGGAGAGAGGTAGGCAAGGACTAAGAAAAAGGCAGTTTACAGGCTTTCCAATCAGTGTCTCATACTTCATCAATCATCTGCTCAGAAGGCATTTGAAAGAGAATCTTTACGTGCCCTTTGTCCTCTAATCCACTACTCAAATCCAGTATTGGCATAAGCTGCTACCAAGGTAAGCGTGCACAATAGTTCATTTAAAAAGAAATCAACCTGTATGGCTTCTTCCTGGCACAGGTCCCCTGCACAAGAACAGGCAAGGCACCTTCTATGAGCTAGAAAGATGCAAATGGCAAATAATCCTGGCTTCAAGCAAATACTATGGAGACATACACCACGAGCACTGTGTGACCAACTCTGCACAGTGCAGAGCTTTGCGTGCGGGGTTTGAGCACGATCCCTTCCTACCAGAGCAAGAGCAACAGCAGATCACAGTTGATATATTTGTTCCATCTACTAAGTACATGCCTGGAGTAAGCTCTTGCTCCATTGCTTATGGAAAGAAATATAATGAATCAAATTCATTTCCAGCATGACTGTACTGGCACCAATCAAGTTACACCAGGATATGCCACTTCTGTGTATTTGTTTTTGCACAAAAGATATCTTAGCAACTCCAATGGGACCATGTACACGAACAAAAAAGGATATAAGGGAACACAAAGAAAATGTCATTTCCAATACCAGTTCATTTGTCTGGAGCAGAACAGAATGGTATAGCTTTGCCTACTCTCTAAGAAGCAAGAAACAGCTTTGACAACCAGTCTTAGGAGTTCATAATAATACATACAGTGTCTCAAACGATTTGACATTTTCTTTAGTGCCCCAAATGTGTCTATAGTTTAGGAATAAACTAGGTGTAAGCTTAAAAACAAGCCGAAGCTAAACATAAAAGTCTAGAAAGGTAAGCTCGTGTAGCCTTCCAAAACAGAGTCTGAAGATTAAGAAAAGAAAGGTGCTGCTGCAACTTCTGAAAGTGAATGAGGTTCCTACATAACATACGAATTAAATGGAAACATTTAAGCAGATTAATTTAACATTTCTAAGCCAAGTGTGTTACCAGGACAGAATCTAGCAAAGTTCCCACTTTGTTCTGTTGATGGCTTTCAAATCTGTACCACAGAGGTGTGATAAAAAGACAGATAATGTTTTTTGACAGTAGGACAAAGGCCTCCATCAGCTGTCATCAAGGAAAACCCCTGACAAGGTGCATGCTTCAGGGTGTGGCATGTTTTATGCTGTGGAACGTTCCTAAAAGGTTAAATCTTCTCAAACTGAAATGTGCACAGAGGACCACTATCTGTAGAGGTAATTTACATCATAACACAACCTCAGGTAGATTGCTCATCCACAGAAATGTACACAGGTTCAAAAGCCTTCAAAGATCAGCACCCAATGCAGAGGTTTGATTGCTCACTGAAATGCTAATGCTTGTAAAGAGAGTCTAACTCCAGTGTAACTATGCACTCTTCCCCTCCTGCTTCTCTGCCCATCTCTCCCACCACCTTTCCACAATTTACAATAATTCTGATAATAGCAACAGCTAATTTTGTCACTAGTAATTAGCCCTTGCAGAATAAGCAGAGAAGGCTGACCCTGAAATAATAATCACTCTTTCTAGCTTTTTTTTTTTCAATGCATGCTGTGTTCAGTGTGTAAGCATAGATTTTTCCCCTCACTCATTTCTTTAATGCTTTAGCCTCATAATGATGTTTAAATGTTGATATATGTGAAGAGTGCTCACCACAGAACCCTTCATTGCCATTCAATTCAAATGAGACATTTATTGAACTGTCCCCATGCAGTAAAATGGTTCCTGCTACCATTCAGTCAGTGCTGCTGACCCAAAATCTGGAATAGTAAGAGTAGAATATGGCTTTATATTTTAATTCTGCCTGTAAAAGGTGCGTGAATGCATGCCCTAGCATCAGTCGAATGGGCTGAGACACAGAGGCTATTTGTCAAACTTCTTGAAATCATGAGGGCTATGGTGAGAGAAACACTTAGAAAGGTGTCAGAGGTATTTATAATAAAAGCCAAGGAGTATTTCTATGTCCCTGAACTTGATAGGTAAAATCTGCCTTCAAAAAAATTTCCAGAAGAATGGTTAACCATATTTTGGGCATTGCCATTTTCTTTAAGAACCTAAGTTTTTGAAACTGACTACATCAGATAAAAGAGATTTCATGCAATTGAGTATGAGTTTTTCAGGTTTTCCAGCACAAACAGACTTATATTCCTTTACTAACAAGAAGGGAAAGAAAGTGGGGACAAGACTCTTCAGGAGCAAGACCACCACTGAGTCCTGCAGCACCACCCTGACATTCGATCAGTCCCTCTCTCCTTTAGGTGATCTACAAATACAACAGAAGAAATTGCTCAAGCCTCAAAGGGGTGCTTGGAGCAGGCTGGGGACCACTGAAGGCCAAAACCCACCTCAGTGGACATCTCAGCAGGGAATGTCTCATACATAGATGTGTGTTTTACTGTGCTAACACAGCTTTGATAGAGGAGGGAAAGGCCTCGGCACTTGCCTGCCCTCCCTCCCTAACCCTACCCCCCTTCTGTATTCAGAGCAGGTCTGCAGACACCCCAGTGCAAGTGACCCGTAAAGGCAGTAGGTCAGATCAAAAGTCCATATAACCTAGTACTTTATCTCCAACACTGGCCAAAAGCTGTCACCAAGAGAAAACTATAGGGACTGGTCACAAGACTTTCCTTGAGCACTCTCTCATGCACCATAAGTGGTTCAGGAATTTCCTGAGCCAGACACATTTCTAGGTGTTTAGATCTTCATTGTGTCTTACTGACACCTGTGTGCCTTGTTGGCATTCCTCCCTCTTCTCTTTGAAAAAAAAAGAGGTCTCCCCTGAAGCAGGTTAGCATAGCTAACTTCACTCATTCTCCAGAGGCTGAAACAAGAAAGCAGAACAAGTGCCTTGTTTATCAAATGTTGCTCTGGCTTTGCTTCTCTTCAAAAAAGATCTTCCAGAAATCTCTATAATGGGGTAAAAAACCCTCCTCTACTTCAAAAGAAGAACTTAAGTGAAGGATAAAGAGTTCCCAAGTGAAATGGTTTGTCTTGAAAGGCAGATGCCATGTCACATCGGATCAAGACAACCATCACAGGGTGGGGGCTGTAGAAGGGAAGCGTTGATGTCAGTGGTAATGGCGGCTAACCTTGAGGTAGCAAGCAGTTCTGGGAAGAAATAGGTTTGAAGTTCAGCTGTTCATTGCTTACCACATGAGTACTGAAAAGCTGTGCTACAAGGAGCCAGAGGAAAGGACATGATATATGGAGTAGAGCTCTTCAGCTTAGAAAGAAACTAGTTCAGTGTCTTAATAAGCAGTGTGGAGAAGGTGAACAAGGGACTGTATTCAATTTCAGAATATATCGCAATTAAAGAAGTAGGAGGAAACGGGAAATTATCAGGTGGCAGGTTTAAAAAGAGACACAAGGAATTGCTCTTTCACACATGTATACATAGCTGTGAAACTCACTGATCTGAGACATTGCTGATGCCAAAAATAAAACTCGCTTAAAAATAAAATGGTTAGACAAATAAAAAATAGGTTCAACAAGGGCTCTTAAACACATAACGAAAATACACGAAGTCCATGAACCACAGACTGCTAGAAGACGGGACAAGATCAGGAAAAATATCATCCTGTGCTCCCTCACTTCTTATAAGTTTTCCTTAAATCTCTGCTGCTAACCATTATGGAGAGAAGATTCTGAGCGAGATGAACTTTCAGATTGACCCTGAATTGCTGTTCTTATTCCCCAAATTCAATAGAGTTTCTCAGCAGACACTTGTAACAGCATTTGCTTCTGCTGTCACTGTTCTAATGGAGTGTGCCAAGATGTATGGAAATTAATTATCCTTTTTTATTTCTGGAATGTAGGCTGTGGGGATCTGACATTTAATGCATCAAATGCTCTATGTACATTCTATATCTGGTAAGTGCACTTCTCACAACTTCATCAACAAGTTATGGTTCACAGTCCTGATATGATTATAACATTAATTCCTACTGTCAGAGTGTGTTTACTGCACCAGTTTCATGAAGATGGCTCAGAGCCACCAAGTGCAGAGAAGTTCTGGTTCCTCTAATCAGTGGCAAACCACAATCTAAACTCCGAGGAGAAAGTCCTACTTTTTCACTATCTCACATGTCAAGGGAAAAAATAACACATTCCTCTGAAATGACTGCGTTTAAGAAATCCTCCATCAGGATTTAATAATGGAAGATGATAATATCTTTATCTTTCTATTGTGCTCTGGTCCCAAATCATTTGACAAATCCTATCTGGCACACTGGCAGGAAGGGGGAAAGTCGTATGTTTCTGTAGGCCAAACTCTTTGCAATCCAAAGTGCATTCGTTCTTCTTAGCGCGCGTTTTTGTTCTGTCCCCATTCCCTGTCACGACAGTGCCCTTCAGCCACTCCCCACTGTGACCCCCAGGCCCTGCATCACACGTGTCCCTTTCTGCCCTGGTCTTCACCTCTTCTCTTACTACCGGCCCATGAACATGGCCCTACCTCCTCCTCTACCACCCTGCCCCTGGCTGGGTTGCCTTTCCCCCTGCCCCGTGCAAGTGTGCTTGGGCCACTGCTTTCACACAAGGCCAGTAGGATAACAGGGACAGAGCAGAGGTCAGGATGCTCAGGCTGGGAGTTCCAGGACATCATCCAGCACTAGCCACTGCCTCAGCTAAGTCAACTGCAGTGTGTTACATGGGTTTGGGTGCCAGAGAGGACCAGACACATTGCAAGACATCTCTTCCTCTGTCTCTATCAACCGTGGAAAATGCCTAGTGTAACCACACCAGCCCAGTGTGCCCCTTAAGCCTAGGTTGGACACTTGAATTTGACCACATATCAGAGGTTTTCTATTCTCCCTCCTCCCTCCCTATTCCTTGAGCTTTACGTACCATTTCCCCGCCTCCCCTTCTTTTTGGGGCATCCTCCAATTCTTTTCCTTTCTTTGCTGATGGCTCTGTAGGCCCCCCTTTCCCCTAGAAAAATTATTTTTCTTTTCCCTACTGAGAGGACATGCTATGCACGTTATGATATATTATTCAATAGACCTTAGATAAGATGGGAGTAGCAGTCCAAGAGTGTTAATTGGGGTAACTTCCCACCTCCCACTTGTTTTTTAAACTCTGGAAAAACTCAAGAGAGGCTTGAAGTTGTGTGTGTGCTGAGAGATTTAATCTCTTTCCTTTTATTTCACTTAGTGGTTTATCACCCCCAAAAATGTTAGTTCTGCCCATGGACAGCCAGATCGTCCCTGGAAATCCTGGCATCAATCAGGTAAAACATTAAAGCACATCATCACCACCATGCCTCACAGGCTGAGCCACTTCACCCTGACTCACTCACTGGGGTGCTCCTAGAAACAAAGTGCAATGAAAATAAGTCAGAGCCTCATCGAAGATGGGACACAACCTGAAACACCTTTTCTTCCAGGCCTGTGTTCAACTAATGCCACCTACTCCAGCTATTTTCAAAAGCTGGGCCATTTGCTGATGAAACAGCTACAGACATTTTGTGCAGATTTCGTATTTATCAGCAGGTTGCTAACAATGCAGAAATGAGCAGAACAGCAATTTGTAGCTGTGCTCTGATACTGCAGCCCTCCTCCTTTGATTTATGATCTTTTTTTCTGTATGGATCTGTCTTAATGACACTCATTTATTGACAAAAATCTGCCTTTTATAGACTTGGAATTATTTAGAGGTCAAAAGAATAATTCTTTTAATAATAGAGCTTCTGCTCCTTCAGCAATAGTATTTATGAAACCATCTTTCTTTTGCTAGGTTATTTCCCTATCTTTAGAATAGCCCATTTCCCTTTTGCTCTGTTAGGCATATTTTAGCAGAAGCAAATGGATTATTCCCTTGTCACACCTGATCATTCCTCTTGACCTGATCTCTGAAAATAACAAAAAGTGATGAGCAAGGAAGCCACTTAGAGTGTAAGTGATAATCCTTGCTGGAATGTCATTTTTATCTGCTTGGGAGCTGGAATGGCTGAGATGATAGCTTAGCTAAATGCTCCACAAGCCCTTGAAGACATATGCAGTGTGCCCATACTGCAGTAAAGTGTTCCCATCTCAGCAGAGAGACCTGGGCTGGCCATTCCCCAGAGCTTTGTGTTACCAAGGTTGGTTGCACCCACACTTGAAGAAAGCTCATTTCAAGCTAATTCACACCATTATCCTCCAACATACAATACAGGTAGGACTCAGAAGCATCAAGGTGAACGACATCACATACATGGCAGTAGCAGATACTTTATGTTAAAACATATATTTTGTAACTCCATAGGGAAAAGTACTTTTCCTTCATTTCAGTCAGTTCAGGTTTCATCTGGTCACTGAGCAATCCTGGCTGTGGGACAAGCCCCACGGGATGATAAACGCTGCACTTGAACAGCACAGCTTTACAGGGAGTTCAGCTGCTGATGCTGACTCACTGCACTGCCTCCGACCAAGGGCTTCACCTCTCCAGGCTGCCCCTTCCCCTCTCCTGCCTGTCCAGATCATGGACTCTTTGCATGAGCAACCCATCCTCTACGTGTTCACACTTGCAGGAGTTTGAACAAGGAGACCTCAGACCTAAATTTTATAGCAGTTAATGCCATACAAATAATATTGTAATATAAATACAATATGGCTGTCTAATAACAAACACTACGTCACACTAAAGAGAACATGTCTATTGCCAGCAGAATAAAAGGAGGAAGCATTTCAAGGAAAATGAAAGTCTAAAAAAATACCAAGAGCCTCCATAAAGTCTAATAACCCAAAATGACAGAACTAGCCATTGTGCATGCAGCAAACAAACTACCCTTGAAAATACCATTTTTATTCTCAGCTTAGGACTAACAACAACTCTCTCAGGCTATAGGCTAGAATAGGTACACTCTTAATACTTTCTAAGACCCTGGTGGCTTCTACACAGAGATCATTATTCCATTTGGAAGATTTTAACGTACAAATGGTAATACCTCTTTCCACCCCTATTTCAAGCCTATGATACCAGAAGATAGGCTTATACCAGCAGACTTCATCTATCAATAAATGAGCTGCTTAAAAGTAAAGCTTTTGCAACATGTGTGTTTTAAAATAATCTGGATTCGATTTTGGGCAGGTGTAAGGGGTGAATGTTTTTCAGAAAAAAAATTTTTCTCAGAAAAGATACTGCAAAACAATAGTAGTAGTTATGCTCTCCCACTCCCTTCTCAACCCAAATCAGGTTCCTTTTCATAATAATTCCCCCTTTCCTTGTTTTTTTTTTTCTGCCCAAAGAAAATGAAACAAGGAAGAATGAGCAAATCAGGAAAAAGTTGTCGTTGAAGTTTTCACTTGAAAACTTTTGGTAAATACACTTATGAAACAGTGATATAATCAAACTATATTTTTCTTTTTGAACTTGAAGAATGAATGACCTCCATAAAAAAATTGCAAATTTTTTTGTTTCCATTTTTTACTATATCTAACAACAGATTTTACAATAATTTTTAATTACCAGAGCACCCAAAAGAAGTCTGATGCAAGATCAAAATCATCTGTAACCTCTCCAGTTAGCCACAGAGATTTATGTTCACGGCACTAGTCATACCTACTTCTTTTTACTTTTGTGCCAGGGTGCAGTGCCAGCAGGGCTGTTCTGGGAGGGCGGCTGAGCTAGAGTGACCACATTGCAGACCATGCCTTGCTGATGGAGTACCATCCCCTGGGGTTTGAGCTGGGCGGGTGGACCTGGAGGCGGGTGACACAGCCAGGGACAAGACAGGTCCAGGGTCTGGTTGGGGTCCAGCCAGGAGCAGCAGGAAATGGGGCTTAAGGCAGGGTTGGAGTTGGTCCCTCTAGCAGTGCGGTCAAGGTCCATCCAGGAGAAATGGCTCAAGGCCAGGCTGGAGACAAGCTGCCCGCAGTGAGGGTCTGATGTAGGGCAGGACTGTATGGGGCGACCTGACCTGAGCTGAGCTGGAGCCTGCACGCCCATGGCAGGGGCAGGTGGGGGTCCCCAGCAAGGCTGTCTGGGGCCACCATGACCTATTAGTGCCCTCAGAGAGCCTGATACCTCACCTGAGATCATACAATGATGTTATGATCCAGCTCATTAGCATGGCTCATAGTGTTTCCTTTTGTTGTCTTTGCTGTAGGAAACTGGAGCAAAAGATCCAAACTGGCTCTGCCCTGGCCACAAAACGCAAAACTCAGACCTGGAGCTAGATCTGGACTTCCCAGGGTTTCAGTAAATTAAGACCAGGATTTAAGTTTAGGCCTATTTCTCTTTTATCTCTTGACTTTTCTCCAAGGCCTGTCCTGAGTTAGGAAAAAAACATCCCAATAAATTATCTGAAGTTACCTAATCTCAATCTGAATTCAGATCTACTCACACTGCTCTCTAATTTTTCTTCTCCATTCTCTGAAAACCCCTTCTTTCCCTCTTAACATGAAATAGTCTAATAAATGCATTGTTCACTGATTCTTTTTTTTTCTATTAAACTCCACCACGTCACACCTGCCACCTTCTGACTGAATGGCCCTTCTTAGCCTAAGAGTTAGAAAAGGAATCAGAGAAAGAAAAGGACGAGACGGGGGATGGATCTCAAGCATTGCAGTCATGCTAATACAGCACGGAGCACAATCAGGAGCTGCCAGGGAAGAGCTGATTAATAACAAGAGGAATATAAGTCTTAATTTCACAGGAGCACATTATTTCTTGCACAGATTTAAAATTTAGGACTCAGGGCTGTAAGGAAGCAGTTAAGGGAGCAGAACAACCTGTAAAGCAGACAGAGGTTACAGCTAGTTACTGACAGCACTATCATCATACGCCATTATAAAGCAACTGAACACAGTCATAAAAACTCATCCGTCGCACACCCAAGGCCACAGACCCTGTGTTAGGATTATACTGAAGGTGAGATATGATGATGCCACAGCATTTCCAATTTTTATTGACATCTTGGCCTTGAGGATTAGGAAGTGTCAGAATGCATCTGTGTATTCAGAGGAAGACAATGATATCCCCTGCTCTGTCTCACTTGTACTTAATAGCTTACTTGGACTGCGGTACAGGTGAAAATGAGAAAAGAAAAAGAATGCCACATCAGAGTATCGGCAGCCCAAATAGGACCAGGCAGTCCAGAGTCATCCACCAGAGCATGGGCCAGAAAACCAATTATTAACTACAGGACAGTACAGCATGACTTCAATTCACAGTAGTCGGCACTGCATATGGGCGTAACACAAACCAGCTTTGACCCACAGGGTTTGAAATACAAATATTAGAGGACGAATGACAGGGGAACATAAAAAAGATGGCCGAGGGCAATACAATATTTATAGCGTGGACCTAAACACTAAGTAGCACCAGCACATTTGAGGTTTGTGAGATTCCTGAGCATCACAAGCATCAAAGCAAGTTTTAAGGAAGTTCTGAAACGGGGCCAAGGAGGAAAGAAGTTGCTCTGAAAGAAGTTACTCTGCTCCAAAACAATGATCTCTTTCTTTAATAAATATTTGTTCTCCAAGTATTGCTAAATCCCATTTGATTTCTAATATTTTTCACTTCTAGGTTTCCTCCAGAATTATTTGCAGTACTCAAAACCTCATCCTCTGCTGTCATTCACCAGAGTACACCTCCATAAGCCAAGAACATCAGAGCCCACATTTATACAGTACCCGTTTCTCTCTAGAAACCGCAAACTGTCACATGGGCTTCGCAGAGAAATTGAAATACGGATTTAAATTACTTGCCTACAGCCATTAGCAGGACCAAGCACTGATCTATGAGTCCTGCCGACCAGTTCAGGGTTAAAATCATTCGACCACACTCCGTCTTGAAGGCTGGGGCTCGGTAATTATTTTCTGCTTGTAATTACTCCAGGTCTTGTGCTTCTTTACACATTATCATGATCCACGTGGGCAGAGTGAGCTGTGGCACTTTTCTCGGGGCTCTCATTGCTGAATAGACTCGGGTAACACAACTCATTAGTTTTTGTCTGATGTTAGAGTTGATGAATGCCTTTTCCTCTTGAAAAATTGTAATGAGCAGAAAAAGCACAACACCATAAATCTATGGCAGTGACAGTGACTGTGGCCAGAATCAGGAACAGCTCATGCTTAACCAAAGTTTGAACGAGCGTTTGGGATTGTTCCTTTACGAAACTCACAGCCCGGTGCGGGTGGAGATCCGCCCACTTCCCAGCTCCCATTACCATTCTCTGGTTATCCAACGAGACGAAAAATAACCTTACTGACTCCAAAGACCTCTCAGTGTCAGCAAAAAAAACCAAAAAACAAAAAACACAGCAAGTTTAACTGTGCATTGGGACATTAATTTTAAAAAGACTACTTCAAAGGCATGCAGGCACACTGCCATGACCCAGAGCAGTCAGTTTTCTTTCTGTTCTGTGAGGAAATTGCTAACCCAATTTTAAACCTGCAGATAAAAGTATTTTATGGTTGCAAAATTCCTCTTTCAAGTGGGGTTTAAGCACAATCATGGGAAAGTCTGCATCTTTGTGTTGCAAACCACTGATTCACTCAGTGCCTATTTCATCTCTGAGTTTGAAAAAAAAAAAGAAAAATTATTTAATCTGGTCAGTAACTTTCTTGTTAATCATCTCAAAATGGAGGCTGAATAAAGTTTAATCCCCAATGAAACAAGTCACTGAGATTTGGATGGAAAAGTCTAGCATGGGGGCGAGGAAGGCAGCCATTTCTTGCTAGATAGCTGACTGCTTGAGGCAACATTTCTGTAACTCTTCTAATATGAAACAGCCTTCTCACTAATAATTGTCTAGTGCACAGTACCAATGAAACACTGTGTTACGCATTGGCAGTTTTTGAGGCCAGGTTGCTACTGTAAGAAATCCACAGGCAGATCTGGAGTGTAACAGAGAATATAAAGTAATTTTCTTTTTCCTGAGGTTTTTGGAGCATTGCCCAGCCCCTGAGCTGGGACAGGGTCTGCCACAGTGCAGGGGCACAGGGGCCAGTCCTCCTCCTCGGGAGCTGTTCGTTTCCAGGACAGAAGGTCAATTTTAGAGCCGCAGGACAAGCATGTTCCTGCATAGATTACTGCTCCCTCCTTTTGTGGTCCACAGCTGGCTTTACCTCTCAGCAAAAAGGTTTGTGAGCTGGGCATATCCTGTGGACTGTGAAGAGGCACAATTGCTGGGGAAAACCTCAGTGTAGAGCAAGCCCTAGGGGCAAGGGGTTATTAAAGCCTTGGGCCACGCTCCTAGTGTAAAGCCTAGTAAAGCCAAAACTATTCATCTACTTGTGAAAAAGAAATCCCTAAAAAAATGTTCCTGGGGAGCTGTCAAGCAGAGGACAGTGCTTTATAAGCTGCCTTCGCAATCCCAGGGCTTTGCTTGTGTTTGCCACCCCCTTGGCGCAAGAAGTGAGAGCTTCCGTAGCCGTCAGCCTCTTGGGAGAGCCACAAAGTGCCTGTCAAGTCATTAGGGATCCTCATTACTTGCATAATGGTGTGTAGGATTTTAATGTAACCTGTTCACTGAGCATCCTGACAGATGATATGGGATTGTAGCAGAAACTTAAAGAAGATATGAAAGCCAAGAAACCGTCCTTGACGCCAAAGCATCAGTATTTCCATGACAGGATAGTGGAGGTTTCAGAAGGAACCCGCTTTGCCTTTAAACCCTTTCCCTTCAAACAAGTGCCCAGCTCCGTTTACAAAATTACATGCCGCTGCCCAAAGCAGCCCGTACAATTCTGCCACAATCCTGTTATTAACTGGTGTCTCTCATTAGCCACTGCTGATTCACGGCTTTGTGCTGACAAAATAAAATGATTGCTGCGATGTTGATCATCATATTCAGAGTTTTGCTGAGATAGCTACATTAGAGATATTGGCTCCCATCAATACCTTCCTTTGCCTCTACATTTCAATAGTACAGACTGCAAAGCAGCTCCCTGAAAACAGACTATTGTCACTATAGATTACTATCTGAAATTAATACCGGTTTTCCCTGGCAGTCAAACTCGCAGTGGTTCCTAGAAACTCTCACGTACACATTTGTTTATCTGATAATTACACCAATCATACATTTTTTTAATATTTTTATGAGCTTTGTGCGCAGATCAGCCCATGCCAGCTTGAAGCTCATCTTCCAACTTGTCTCGCCTCTGAAATGGTCTGAAATACCTTTCAGAGCCAAAGCACGTGTGCATCCCTGCTCCAGCCTGCCTACGGCAAACTACTGGGATGCTCTTTTTGAATCCAGAGTTCAGAGCTCATCCGCACTTGTGGAGGGGTTTCGCTTTTTCAATTTCCCTTTTACATCAGGCTGAATGTTTGCCAAATGGGGAGATTATTTCCCATAGGGAATTCACAGGCAAACCATCCAGGTTTGCTTTGTTCCTTGTAAGCGAGTGGGTGCCCTCGGGGGCTACTGGTGAGCAGCCACCACTGCTGTGGTACCCAGCCAGGGCAGCCTGGGGGGGAGCACATGCCACCCTCCCAGGCTCCAAATGGCCATGTGGCAGAGATACAGCCTGTGCTCTGCTAGTTCTCCTTTTCTGATACTTTTCCTCCTTTGTGGACTCCTGTTGAAAATATACCAAGATAGATGTATCTATAGCCCTGCTTTTCATATCAAGTGTCCAGAACTGCCAGCACACAACTAACTTGAAAACTTCTAGTCCCCTTCCCCTTGTGATGGTGCCACCACACACCACATAGCTTATTCCTCAGCCAGATGTTTTCTTTTACTCAAAACAGGTCTCTTCACTGGTCTCTCTCCCTCTGAGAAATGCTCCCTCTCTTGTTTTCCTGCCCCCATGCCAGCGTAGCTGCTAGCACCTTCCCAGTGCTTGCCCTCTGCCTGGAGGCTGGCATCCCAGGGCTGACTGACTGCCCACATCCTGCACTGCCCATGAATACAGCAGGGTGCCATGGCTTGCAGGTGAGAGCAGTTATTCACTTCGCTTCCCCCCATTTACCTCAATTCTCTCATCTGTAAAACATAGACAACATTTCTCCAGCTCACAGGAGACGATGATCATATTATTTATATCCAGATTCACACTCAGACTATGCAGCTATAAACACCTAGTGATATTACATAAATGTCATTTTTGTAACTGCTCACGAGAACGTGGGAGGATTTGTGTAAGGGCACAAACAGGGACTTTCAGCGGAGGAGGAATGCGTTTCTATTCTGCATGGATCTGAACACAACATATATGGCAAAAAGTAATCCTGGCATGGCCTTTTTTATGTCCCTCCTGCCAACTATCACAAGAAATTATTTCTGTTGGAAAGTTTAACAACATTTGCATTAGTCTTTGATTTGAAGGTGAGAGAGAAACAAGGTAGTGAGGAAGGCAAACACTTCTCTGGCATTTGCTGCTTCTTGTTCCTAAAGCCTGCTATAGCTTACAATAGGCAAATAGGCAGATTTTTTTTTCCCCTCCTTCAGAAATCCCCTTCAATCCCCGTAAAACAGCAGTGTTGACTGGCAAATGTTTGAATCACAGACCGACACCTGTCCTCAGTTGCAGAGCTTTCGGAGCCACTCAGCCAAAGCCAGGTCAATAGACAGAGCAGGTCGTGCCCAATTGACTCCAAAGGTTTTCTGCAGAGACTCCAGAAAGACAGGAGTTGCTTTATTGGATCAAACCAATGGGGCATGCAGTCCAGGATCCTGTTTCCAATGGTGGACAATACCAGATGCTTCAGAGGTTAGAAGCCATTTAAGCCCCAGCGACTTCTTTGTACAATAAATTTGAATGGTGTGGAATTATATTACAACATGCTGAAAAGAAAATTGAAGATATGGAAATTGCATTTTGTGGCTGAAATGCAATTCAGACCAAAGATATTACAAACTAGAGGACCGTAAGAAATGGTTTGAAGGTCTGGAAAAGCAGAGTTGTGAAATCCTGTGCGGTAGTGTAGCCATCTAGTGATCATTTCGAGAAGTGTCTCTTTCTTGGGGAAATGCGATGCAGCACATTGACAGGGAAGATGATGCTGTTTGAAATGAAGAAGAAACGGTGAAGATCTGAGAACAACAAGAAGCCGTATGGGGGAGGGGGGGGGTAATATTTACAAAAGCTGGAAAACAAGATTACAAGAGGTTGGTGAATCCGAAGGATCAAAAGGTTTATCTGCAGCATGCCTGCGACCTGTGAGAATATTTGCACAATACAAGGAATCAAACAAACATCTTCCAGAGAAGGAAGAGCTCACATGCCAGAAGATGTTCAGAAATGCTTGAAAATTGCAAGTGAGCACCTGAAGAGTGAGGCTCGATTAGCAGGACCAAAATTCTCCACCTGGTTGCTCACAGGATGCCTATTCAATCTCAGCTTAAAAAAAAAAAAAAAAACAACCCAACAAAAAACAACAACAACAACAAACAACAAACAAAACAAAAAAACACAAAACAAAACAAAACAAAAAAACAAAACCACACACACAAAAAAAACCCCACAGAAGCAAACACTGTTGTCCAGATCTAAGGAGGAAGATGAGATTTGCCCAAGTGCGAACTTTCCCAGAGTACTGGGAAAAAGGACCAGTATGTTTGACTGATGGAGCAGAGATAATCACTGTATTGGTGCATTTATGACTAGGCAAAGCATGGCACAGATCAGTAGCATGCTGCTGAAACCAAAAGCACTGTGCTGCTTTACACTACATGAAGAAGCAAAAACTGGCAAAGCAAGTCCAGAACTAAAAACTGAGGGGACACGGTTTCCCAGAACCAAGGTCAAATGGTCCCATGCCTTGGCTCTGGCCATGGCCTGCACCTTAGCCCACCGCAGCTTTCCTCCAAGCCACGTTCTGTTCCTGACAGATCTCTGGTAGCTGAAGATCAGTTTAAGCCCTGAAGCGGGAGGCTTAAGAGATCTGTCCACACCTCAATGTTTTTAACAACAGTCATTATGACCACTGCAGGTATTTCTGATAGGCAGACATAAGGATATCAAGAGGATGCAGCGTGAGCTACAGTAATTAGCATAATATAATTCAAACACACATGCTTAATAAAGTATTTCAGTATCAACCTGTAGCGATCTGCTCTATAGTTTAGTTATAAGCAGGCAGAGAAAGAAAGTATTTTGTTTTTTCAGTACTGGATTCCACCTCCTTAGTCTTACCATTCTTACTTCACGAAACAGGGAAAATAGAAGTGCTACCCTGTCTTACATCTGCGACATTCTATATTATATTATACCTTTAATAAATACCCTTTTATGCATCTTCTTTCTAAGGGACATACAGACCCTGTCTTATTCCCCCACACCCTTAGGTCTCTGTAATTGCCATTCCTTCTCTTGCTTCATGCTTTAGCATAACATACAGAGCAAACTTTTCTGGGGCTTCATATCACCACTTATACTGGTGCTATACTGGGTTCATTGCTGTTATACCAGACCTCTCCCTGTCAAGACAGCACCACAAGTCATCTGTGGGTTATGGGGACACTCAGGTCTAGCTGTAGCTCTGATTTTTCCTGGCTTTTTCCTAAACTACTCTGGGTTCAGGCCACATATAACAAAAGCACCGAAGTGACAATAATTGTGTAGTTTCCACTGCGCAGTCACAAGTTCAGAAGATAGCTACACCCAAGGAGGTCTCCGCTACTCAGCTGGTTGTTGCATCCTTTCTCTTTCTATCCTGCCTCTAGTCTTTATGATCTAGTAGACACTTTGTGAAGCAGACCTCCTCAGCAGGTTGTGACAGACATTGAAACTCTTGCTGGTTAGTTGGGAGGGTTTGGACTTTCAGGTAGTCTGTAGCAGCTAGTGATATCTGGGCCCAGTCTTAGAAAAGAGGAGGAAAGTAGGTATTACAGACAGAGGCTGCAGATAAAAAGAATAATTGTGTGTACAGTCATGCAGGCTTACTTAGAATCAGAGACAGGGATTGTATTTATCCACTGCTGAGCAATAAAGCAACCAGCAGTGTTAAACCTGAGATTAATTTCCATCCTCCTCCTCTGCCCAAGAGTTACATTAAATACGTGGAGCAAAAATATGAACTAACAAAAGAAAAACAGTAACGGGGTATAATTCAACTTTTAAGCCAATCCTTTACTTTTTCTTTGTAAATGCCTCCTGCTTCGTCTGTATTTTCCCAGAAACACTGCTGTTCACAGACTTCCACAGTCTGTCTTGCTGGTCCCACGCATGGTGCTAGAAATAGGGAACAGGGCTCTTAATTTTCTCTGTACTTATTCAAAGGCAGCTTTCAGTGAGAAGGTCCCAACAGGGGCCTGTGGTTTATGTACCATGTGTCTTCTTTACAGTTGTTATCTATCAGGAAGCAGCCCCTAATCCTGTAAGTGTGACCTAAATTCTCCATTTCTGGATGCATGACCTTGAATCTGGCATCATCAAAAAGGATTTCTCTCAGAAAAGTCCAGCCTTATCAAGTAATTCAGTTCAGTCTGTAGAACTAAACTATCCTTATTTTTCACCTTTATGTCATCCACAAACTTTATTAGCAATGATTTTGTACATTCCTTGGAAAGACTGGGGGAAGACGAAAGGAATTGAGCCAAGAAGAGATCCCTGGGGGACCCTTGTGGGATATGCTTCTTTTGCAAGATGATTCCTTGTTTCCAATTACTATTTGAGATTTATCGCTGAGCCAGTTTTAATACATTTAATGTGCGCTACGTTTAGTTTACCCACCGCTAAACTTTAACTAGGATCCTCTGTGGCACCAAGTCCAACACCTTAGAGAAGTACCTCACTTGAACATTTACCGTCTTTAACCAAATTTGTAATCCCATTAAAAATCTGTCTAAATTCCACAAGACATGTTTTCCACAAAACAATATTGAAAGGCATCAGTTGTCTTCTTGTTTCTCTTCTCTTCTAATAATGCCTCTCTTCTTTTTGACCAAATGTAACACTAGGCAAATCAGCCTTTAGTTACCGGTGGTTTCAAAGTATCTTTAAAAAGAATTGGTATAATCTTATGCAACCCCCTATGCTCCCTCAAGTGCATGTATCTGCACACACCCCCGCCTCCTCTGATGTGTCCTTCACAGTTCATCACAACCAATGTGTGCTCTTTTTGGTTAATTTTTCTGAACTCCTGGGTGTGGAACTATTTGGTCATGCTAAATTTAAAGATGTTCAATGATAGCAATGACTCTCTAGCAATGACTCTGCTTTCAAAACGGAATTTCAGTATCACTGTGACTTACAAATGTATGATAAATCACCTTTCCTTATCTGTAATGAATATTATTTAACACTTCATTTTTTACTGCAGTATTACCCATTGTACCAAGTAATGTAACCTGAGGTTTTCTTAAGGGATGGCTTTCATGTCAGTATCTGAATTATTATTGTCCTCAAACTGCCTTGCCATACGTACATTGAGATGTTAATTATTCTGCATCCAGTTTTGCTTGAGGTGGGTGTATATAATCCAGACAATTCCAAAACTGAAGTAAAAATCAAAGTCAAAATATACAGCCTTCACAGTCATTTTTGCCTTGCACTCAAAATACTTCATATTCTAGTTATTTTCATTTCAAAGCACTGTATGCACTCAAGATGTTTTGCTGACATCTCTACAGAAATGATGTCATCCTAGCAGGAAAATTACGTGTACCTTTGCTATTTTATGGTGAGCAGCAAATTTATTTATTTGATTTGACTCACTCGTGGGAAATATTTTTCACTGAGAATATCCTCTAAGCATTAATTCTACTAAAATAACCATAAAGAACATCTAACACATTGCCCTATAAATAGCTGGAAGTACATATTCGTAGGAACATATCATTACTCTCGCTATCTTGACAGCAGAGCTTGATTGTCATGCCATCCCCAGACCTTTCCCTTCCCTGCCCAGTGAAATCCCAGCTTTACTCCCCGGACACATCTGCCTCAGAGCCAGTAGCTCTCCTGAGCTGTCAGGAACAGAGCTGGCCTCAGCTCTATGTCCCACATGTGCCACTTTGTGCAGGGCGGCTGGAACAACCTCCTGGCTGGCAGGGCTGGAGGCATGAACTTCCCCAGCAGCAAGCCCTCCACTCACTGTTGCCATCCTTCTACTTTTCATATTTCTACCCCTTTGCATCATCATTTTACTGCCCACAAAGCAGGCAATGCAGGCTAATCCCCAGTGGGGCCTCAGCTCATGTGCTTCACAGTGACTGAGGACACTATTAAGATAGAGCTTAAACATTGGTATGTGTAACCTCACGTTATAAGATGATATGTATGGGTATCCAACACCCCACAGTGGAGAACTGAAAACACAAGGAGATGAAGGAGCACAATGCAAGCTGGAGCCACCAAAACCGCGGTGAACAAACATGGCACAGACACATGGAGATCTGACAAGCAGCACAGTATAACTGACAATGCACTAATACTACTTTTTGGATTAACACTTTGGCTATGGGCAGCACTTTTGCTCCTCAGAGCACACTAGGGTACAAAAGGCAATCGAGATCGCGTAGGAGTCACATTATTGCCAACAACAAACTTGGAGAGTATGATTAGATGTGGGAGGTTGGCAAATGCTAATAATAAATAACCACTTACAGTGAGGATCACTTCTCTTCCACTACTTTCTGCATCCTCTAAGGGACATTTTACAGGTTGAGGAACTGAAAGTTAAGTTTGTGTGTTTCCCAACCTGCTAGCAGATCCTACTGCCTTGAAAGGTAACTCAAGGAAATTCAGGTAACAAACTCCTGGTCACCAGTTTCTCGACTGAGCCACACTTCCCTGGTGAGAAACGATGCACTCTGGTCAGCAAACCCATTTGTCAGTGGTGAGTGACTCAAGGTAATGTTTGTCACGAGCACAACTCTCCCTTTTCATCTGCAGCGTCTGGGCAGAAATACTAATCTCTTCTCTCTTCCCTTGACTGCGTCAAGCCCTTTTCTCAGCTGTTCACCTTTAATATCTCTGTCTTGCCAGAGAAGGACACGAAAACCCAAACAGTGCTGAACAGAAAACATTACTTCTATACTCCCACTGTAATGACAGCTCAAAAAACAATCATCAGATCTGCTACATTGACCATGATCACATAAATCACTGATTTTACCAATGTATGATATTCCTTGTCTTGAGCTGTGATATATACAGTCCTGGGGAGCCAGTATTCAACTTTTTATTCCTGTAGTGGGTACTAGAAATGGTCCTGAATGGCAAATTCAGATGCAGACCCCCATCTTCTGTGCAGTTGAAGGGCTTTGGTTTCCAAGTTCTGGTTCAGGTGTCTCTCCTGTACAGTGGGAGTCTAAACCCAGCAGGTTGTTAACAGTCACTCTGCTTTCTATATAATACACAGAAATGTTCCCCATTGTCCCCCCTCAAAAAAGTGAGAAAGAAAAATCAATGTGATAATTTATCTACACTGCCAGAAAACTCCCTACAAACACACACCACAAATAACCACCAAGTGAAGTAAAGACAGAGAGAATTTAACAGCAATAGAGAAACCCATGTGCAATTTAGTACAGTCTACGCTCCCGTTTTCCCTCTGCAGCACAAACTAACACACCAACACCTCAGTCTGGCCATATTTCCTCATGAAAAATGCTTTCTTTTAAAAAAACAAACCTTTCTCTGCTCTTCTTCCCCTCTCCCTTTGCATTTGTCTTTCTCTTGATTTTCTGTGTGCTCATCTGCATTCATTTATTTCCCTGATTTGCCTTTTTTTTTAAAAAAAAAGTAAACCTCTGAGCCTACGTGTATCTGTTAATCTAACCCATCTATCAACAGTTTCTGAGCCATCTCTTCAACCTATGCAGCCGGGGATTTTAGCCAGGCTTTTATCATTTTTATGTGCACTGCTGTCACCCACTGTCACAAGGTCACCCTTGGAAATGATACTATGCCTCAGTGCGTACTTTTTCACCTAATAAAATATACAGCATACTGTATATCAATCATATGGTCTAGGGACCAAATACTGAACAGTCAAAGTGGGGTAAATGCTTCCCTCTGGATCAATTTTTGACTGCATAGCAAGGGTAACCTCTTTGCCAACAAGAGAGACAGAAAGTCCAGCATTAGACTACGGGGAGCCTGTCAAGTCATTTTGGAAGCACAGTCCCTCTTAGCTCTCACACGTTCAAGGAATCAAACTCAAAGAGGTTATGGACAAGCTGTGTGACAAATCCAATCATCTAAGCAAATTTTGCCAGCATCACTCGGGCTATTTGGTCCATCATCACTCCTTGCACATGGGGCAGCATTCAGAGGGGCCCCTGCAGGGCTTGGAGCTGATGCTCGCTGAGCTCAGGAGGAAAAATTCACTGAGTAGCACGTACCTGACAAGACAGCCGACCCCGGGGAAATGCTTGGCATTTTAGAGCTCCCACTGCACAACTCTGGAGTCGGCTCCTGCTTGTCTTAAGCAAACAAGCAGCAGCTATGGGCAAACTTGCTTTAGCCACTCTGTTGGTGCCAGAAACTCCCTGGACACAGAAAAAGCACCTGGCAGATGTACAGTCAGGTTTTCTGGTGACCTCCTCTTCCCCTAAATTAACACCTTTCTCTCCTTTTTTTTCTTTTTGGCTATAATGCAGCTCTAAAAGCCATTAAGACAGAAAAGAAAGAATGCCAGGAAGCGGTACCTCCCAATTTATATAAATCACAGTGATATAAAATCTTTTAAAGTGGCAGAATTTAAAAAAAAAAAGAAAAGAGTCCAGATCTGTGCAACACTTTTGGCTCAAACTCAAGTCAAGGGCCACACCATGAGGGAAAGACAAGAACTGCTCATGGCATCACATCACAGCTCACATCAGAATCAGGACTGGACAAGCCTGGTAACATGGTGCATTGGGTGAGCAGGCACAAGCCCAGCCCAGGGGTCCCACCAAGCTCACCCACACCTGGGCAACTATTTGTGCTAATTGAGCACACACTGGATTCAAGCCGTCTTTCCAGCCTCAGCTCTGGACACGTAGACCCTCTGCTTGCCTGTGTCTATCCAGCCCTGTTCAGCACCTATGTTGACCATCCCAGCCCTGCATCCACACCGCTAAGTCAAGGGCAGCTAGGAGTCCACGTACGAGACTTTTCTCTCCCTCTTTCTGGCTGCCACCTCACCTCCCCTATTACTTCTCTACTCCAGGAAAGCAATGAGCTCCCTGCCTCCCAGAGACAGCAGAATTCATTTACCTGCTTCCCACCAGGACCAGCTCCTGCTAACTGCATGAGATGTTTCTCATGAGCATTGCCAGCCAGCTCCATGCTGCTTTAAATGAAACACTTCCATTAATGCTACAGGTGGGCTTCAGCTACAAAGTTAGCCTCTGGATCTGAACGTGACTCAAATATGGGAGCAGCTTATTACAAAGATGGGCCCAAGCTAATATGCCTTTCACCTGACTGGACATAAATCCCTTCCTCTCTATTTAAGGGAGAGGAAAGTCCTTTACAAGCAGGGAAGCCAACTCCAGGTTTGTGGCAGCATGACTGCTCTGCAGTCAGACCCAGGAATCTCGCTAGCTCGACGTTGCTGAGGACCTTAATATCCAATAAAATTAGCAAATGTAACGCCCATCTACAAGAAGGGTCGGAAGGATGATCCAGGGAACTATAGGCCTGTCAGCCTGACCTCGGTGCCAGGCAAGGTGATGGAATAGATCATCCTGAGTGCCATTACACGGCACATGCAGGACAATCGGGGCATCGGGGCCAGCCAACATGGATTCATGGAAGGCAGATCCTGCTTGACCAACCTGATCTTCTATGACAAAGTGACCCGCTTAGTAGATGAGGGCAGGGCTGCAGATGTAGTCTATCTAGACTTCAGTAAGGCATTCGACACTGTCTCCCACAGCATCCTCCTAGACAAACTGGCTGCCCGGGGCTTGGATGGGTGGACTCTTTGATGGGTTAAAAACTGGCTGGATGGCCGAGTCCAGAGAGTGGTGGTGAATGGGGCAAAGTCCAACTGGCAGCCAGTCACTAGCGGTGTTTCCCAGGGCTCAGTTCTGGGGCCGGTGCTGTTCAATATCTTTACAGATGATCTAGACGTAGGGATTGAGTGCACCCTCAGCAAATTTGCAGATGACACCAAGCTGGGTGGGAGTGTCGATCTGCTGGAGGGTAGGAAGGCCCTACAGAGGGATCTGGACAGGTTAGATAGATGGGCCGAGACCAACAGCATGAGGTTCAACAAGAACAAGTGCCAGGTCTTACACTTGGGCCACAACAACCCCATGCAGTGCTACAGGCTGGGGGAAGAGTGGTTAGAAAGCGGCCCAGCGGAAAGAGACCTGGGGGTGCTGATCGACAGCCGGCTAAACATGAGTCAGCAGTGTGCCCAGGTGGCCAAGAAGGCCAATGGCATCCTGGCCTCTATTAGGAATAGTGTAGCCAGCCGGTCTAGGGAAGTGATCGTCCCTCTGTACTCGGCACTGCTGAGGCCGCACTTTGAATACTGTGTCCAGTTCTGGGCCCCCGCACTTCAAGAAAGATGTTGAGGTGTTGGAGCGAGTCCAGAGGAGGGCGACCAAGCTGGTGAAGGGTCTGGAGGGTCTGACCTATGAGGAACGGCTGAGGGAGCTGGGGTTGTTTAGCCTGGAGAAGAGGAGGCTCCGAGGTGACCTTATTGCAGTCTACAACTACCTGAAGGGAGGTTGTAGTGGAGTGGGAGCTGGCCTCTTCTCCCGGGCATCTAGCGATAGGACAAGAGGACACAGCCTCAAGCTTGGCCAGGGGAGGTTCAGGTTGGACATTAGGAAGAATTTCTTCTCAGAAAGGGTTATTAGACATTGGAATGGGCTGCCCAGGGAGGTGGTGGAGTCACCATCTCTGGATGTGTTTAAGAAAAGACTGGACATGGCACTTAGTGCCGTGGTCTAGTTGACATGGTAGTGTCAGGGCAATGGTTGGACTCAATGATCCCAGAGGTCTCTTCCAACCTGATTGATTCTGTGATTCTGTGAATAAGGGTCTCTAAGGAGTACATACAAACCCTTCCCTTGGCATAATCCAAGCAGGAGGTAGCCTCAGGCAGCAGTCTGGCGAAGGCTGAAAAATCACTGCCTTAAGCTCAGTCAGTGCTTTGTTTTTCCGGGTCCTTGACGATGGTAAAATTCAATCCTGCATGAGTACATCTGCTAGGTCCCCTCCTCCCTGCTTGGCCCCAGAAATGGTTTGTTATGGTGCTTAGCCAAAAGTTAACTACTGCCAGTACTGCTGTCTAGCAGGGAGGAGGGAGGATGATCAGTCCTTCCTTGCAGCTGGCAGGAGAGGCCACACAGCAGAGCAGCAGGTGGGAGGGCAGGGGATGAGGACTGGAAACTGGATAAGCTCCTGCTCGCCACACTTCCCATCCAGCAGCCTCCACGTCCTGAGGGATGCACAGCCAGGACTGCTGTGTGGGAAAGCTGAGGCCCACCTCACCTCCCTGATCTTCCCTCCACCAGCAGAGCCACAGGCAGACAACTTCCAGGGGTTGGAGTTATTCCTCTTCCTCAGGTTGCTCTCAGTCTGGATCACAACAAGAAGGAGGTCTGAGTCCAAGAGTGAAACCGAGCAAGCAGCAGGTGTTTCTCTCAGATGAGGCACTAATAACAAGGATGCAGACAAAAAAAGGCATTTCTGTATGCTGAAAATAAATTAGAATCCTGACCTACTGTCAGACACAGCAGGGTCAGCTCCGGGAAACAGCACCATTTTGCGTGTTTCTGGCAACAAAACACAAGTCATGACAAAAGTAAGAAATCAAACAAAAAGTCAGCTTTTTAGCCAGGCACTCAAGCAAAGAAGTGAACATAATGCTTCAAATTCACCTCATGCAGGCGTAAATTCACTTCTAAGGGCAGAGTTAGATGATTCCCATCTCACCACTGTTCCCCTCCAAATAATTAATTAAGTTTATTCAATGGATTTTCTATGAAAGACTTAGAGGTATAAACTCTTTGGGGTAAGGAACACAGCTAAGTTTGCAAATCAGCATGTAAATCCACAGTGCTAGAATAAGTTTTATTAATACAAACAAATCATTTGTCCCTCTTCCCCCAGATCTCACAAGGCACAAACTAAAGAAATGGCACTGGACAAGGCAGGTCACCTACCTGGAATTTTATCAGTGTATATTGAGCACAGCTGACTGATAACTTCAGCCCCTTACACTGGTCCTTAGACATCAGTCTCACTCCAGTGAGCAGCTCTCCTCTGACATCAGCACCATGGCTCTGCATCCCTGAGCTGCAGCTCTCCTCTCCACCTGCTCTCCTGTGACGTGAAACGGGAGGGACTAGAACCTTAAATCAGCATCTCCTTGTTTTCCTCTCTGGCACTAAGTCTTATTCTATCTTCCCTTTCATCTTATCACTTAAAGTGACTGCAGAGATTGGCTTATCCAGGCATTAGCCAATGCAAAAATGTAGAGGGAAAGAGGCTAGGACCAGTAGACCATGGTGAGAGTTGCACTGTGTCTCTGTCTCCAAGGGCAGGAGAAACCGCTGTGGACTGTATGTAGATTAAACATTCACTAGTATTAGAACTGCATTTTAAATCTCCTGCTTCTCCCTTAAAAACATCAGGGACCCCTTTGCACCCCTCCCATACTGGCCTTTAGGAGCACTTAAAAACTGAAATCAAAGATGCCTGGACAACACCAAACCTGGCTTCAGGTCTGCCAGACTAGAGGAGGGGACCTGGACCAGAATTCGTAGCTTTTCAGGAGAGCAACATTACCAGCACAGTTCTGGGCACTCAGGGGTAAATTTTCCTCATTTTCTCCTGCTGGAATTGATATAATTTTCCACAAAGACTAAAGTATCAATGAGCCAGATTAGTTTGTCATCTGGTGAGGGCACTCAGCTCAGAGGAGAAACCCTTATGTTCCAGACTGCGTTCCAATAAACATTAAACTGCTTTATAGATACTGGAAACCATTACAGGAGAGATGGCATTTCTCCATCCCAGGATACTGCCTGATTCGTGGTGCTTGTTAGGGGAGTCTCCAGGGACATGAGGGTGCAAATGACCTCCCATGAAAGATGAGGTTAAACTGGGTTCTCCAAGTGCTCACCAGAGGAGGTGACTTCATGATCAGTTACATGGGCTAAAAGGCAACCATAATCCACAACAACCTGAGAGATGTGCCCAACCCAGCATTTGCCACATTCGCCTTGTTTTTGCCAAGGGATGCTCAGAATAGAAATAAAATTAAATTATTTGAGTAGAGAGGTCCTTTTCTTCCAATGTACAATCAACGGTTTTCAGTCCAACACAAGTACAACAAAACATTGTCATTCTGCATTGGATCAAACTGGTTTTTACTTTTTTCCATCCCCATCCTGAAGTAAAAGCCTCATGATTCACTCAGGAGAGGGAATGTCTCCTGCAAAGGCAGCATCCTCACCCGCTTTTGTAAAGATGCAATATAGAATATGGGATACTGTGGCTGCTTAAGCAAACCAGACCAGATTCCTCAACAAAACAGACAGAAAAATATCTTTTGGTGAAGATATTTCACAAGAACATGTGTAACTTCAAATAAGTTTGACTGAGAGGAATGGGGAGGGGTCCAACTATGTCAATTTGTTTAGATAGTACTTAAATATACCATTTTTACTTTAGCATATTATTGGGTTACATACTGCCTGATGCCACATTTTAAAATTTTACATATCCATTTTATAAAACATTATGCTATTTAATATTTTGACATGACCAAGAAAAGAAGAAAAAAGAAAAATGAAGCAACTTGAGATGATCAGAACTCATGAGTATTTCTGAACTGTTTTTTTTTTTTATTTTGCATTCCACAGAAATAGTCACAACTTTCTGATTTTCTTTCCAATTTGAAATAGAATAAATTTTTAACTATTTCCCAAGCAATAGGATTGCTATAATCCATAATACTCTAATAGAAATGTGGCACTAAGGCTCTTCACTTCATGGATTATGATATGCTCTAACTGCTGGGGTGACAGGGAATGCTCTCAGGGCAGTCAGACGGCTGGGAGCAATGCCTACAGACAAGGCAGGGCTCTGTGCAAGCACAGATCTACACCCTCTGACAAGAAGGATGGCCTTCCAGGCGGTTGGAAATCTCCATGAATTCCTGTGCTGGCTGCCGGCCCCACGGCACAGTGCAGCCACACACTCTGGCGGCTTCCCATGCCCCATGGGAGCAAGACCTGCAAGCAGCTCTCACCACCGCTGGCCCTCCCACGCAAGTGGAAGCCTGCACCATTCATGCGAAAGAGGAAGCCTCACTGTAAATACGTATTTTTAAAAATAGCTATAGGATGGGATGATCTTCTGGCCAATGGTATCCTGGGGTGCACTAGGAAGAGTGTGACCAGCAGGTTGAGGGAGGTTATCCTCCCCCTCTACACTGCCCTAGTGAGGCCTCACCTGGAGTACTGTGTCGAGTTCTGGGCCATCCAGCTCAAGAAAAATAAGGAACTACTGGAGAGAGTTCAGCAGAGGGCGACAAAGATGATGTAGCATCTCTCTTACAAGGAGAGGCTGAGAGAGCTGAGTCTAGCCTGGAGAAGACTTCGAGGGGATCTTATCAATGCTTACAAATACCTTAGGGGCAGGTGTCAAGAGGATGGGGCCCAACAACAGGACAAGGGGCAATAGGCACAAACTGAAACATGGGAAGTTCCATCTAAATATGAGGAAAAACTTCTTTACTTTGATGGTGACAGAGCACTAGAACAGGCTGCCCAGGGAGGTTGTGGAGTCTCCTTCTCTGGAGATATTCGAAACCTGCTTGGACGTGACCATGTGCAATCTGCTCTAGGTGAACCTGCTTTGGCAGGGGTTGGACTAGATGATCTCCAGAGGTCCCTTCCAACCCCAACCATTCTGTGATTCTGGTTGCTATTTCATCAGCCCGCAGTAAATGCCAAAACCCAACAAATTTCAACAAATTCAACAGCAGCCTCAGCTCTAGACCCTTTTACCAAGTCTTGCTGTGCAGTTGTAATTTCCTCCCTCCCCAAAAAGCTAGGGCCCCATGCTATGGCATCACTGAATGCAGCCTAGATGCTTTTCAAGGGCTTGCCTTTTAACTACTGTGTCAGGAGTATCCCCAATTTGACATGATTTTCAGCTAAGGCACAGGAATAGGTGTTCAGGCAGCCTCCCCACCCCAAATAAGAAGGCAGAGTATTTATGCAGATGAGGGAAACCCAGCTCCTGGTCCTTCTAATCCCCAGAGGGGACCCACAGCTTACAGAGAGGCTGTGGAGCCTCTGTCTCCTCTTGGGCAGCTGCACCCAGTGCCACTCCTGCCCAGCCGCTCCTTGATTTCAGGGCAGATGTTATTTTAATACAAAATCCACCACAATTGATTTTGTGTCAGGACCGGAGGTACAGCAGGAGGGTGGGTTGTTCTGCTTTGTTTATTTTCCTAAGAACAGACTCAGTCCCTAGAACAATCTGCAAATGGCAATGATGACGATAGGGAATAGTAATACATACCACTTTCTATGCCAAATGGTGAGACATGAACTGAGAATGCAGCTATATTTACTTAAAATTTATCTTATTTTCAACTTCCCTCTTGATGGCTACTCTGATACTGCTTGTGAAAACACACAACCAAGCACATGAGTTGATGCCCAGAAGGTTTGGGATAGGATCTGGGAAAGGTGATGATGTGCAGCTGAGAGATCTGGCAGAGCAAGAAGAGGTCTAAGTGGGGCAGGGGGGAGGGAATAAAAAGAAAAGAAAAAAAAAAGGAAGGGGAAAAAAGGGAATGGCTAGGAAAGGAAACCTCATCATTTTAAGTAACCAGCAAACACAGCAAGGGGAAACCAAACAATCAAACATGAGAAGGTATTTGTGGAGAGTTCAAAGTTTTAAAATATTCACCGAGAAGAAAGATCACTCTTAATTTTATACAGTAAGACAGGGATAGCTCTCCACCTGAACTGGAAAAGTGATATGCAAAGGGCTTCCAGTTTCATCTAAAAATAAATTTTATGCCCCTATTTACATTTTCATTATTTATGGAGTTTTTTTGGTAATCCCTCCTGCTGGGAAGGAGATGACCACAGTCCCACATCTGTTTACCTTTGTTTACAGCTGGGAACACAGCCATGGATTTGTTCTGCTTCAGCAAGAAGGCAGACTGATTTGATTATTGCTTTCTAACATACAAAAAGTTGTTGCTAAGAGTCTCACTTGGGAATGAAATGACAGAAACCTGGTTTTAGTAAGTTGTGGAAAAGGCGGAGATGAGAAAGCTAAGGGCCAAGATGACTCTTTCACCCTCTGTTCCCCAGGATGCCACTGCTGAGCTTGGTCAGCTGAGGTGAGACCAGGGCTGACCCAGTTGCTCTGATCAGGCAAGACTCCAGGTCCCACCACTGCAAAAAAGTTTGCCCCGATTTCAGCAGGGATGATACCCACACACATCACTTGACTCTCTCTGTGGTGTCATGCTGCCTGTGAGGATGGTCCAGGAGTTCGGAGGCAGGTGAGGGTCTTGCTTGGCGTATCCAAAAAAGGTATGAGCGAGACTCCCCAGTACAGAGACTCACCTTCAGAGCTGTCATGAGCAGGTGTAGGCAACCTCTGATGGGAGGCCTTTCAGTTTGTCCTTGTCCTTAAATACAAGTCTTTTCTCTAAATTATTCAGTCACATGCCATCCTTGTTTGCTCAGGCCTGTTTCTGCCATCCCTATTTGTGTGGGGTGTTTTCTATTCCTGAAGGAAGCCCAGTGGCCTACCCAGGAGCGATCTCAAACTGAAGCTGAGAAATTACACTGGGATTTTTTTAGCTTTAAGAAAAGCATATCATCTTTCCTAAGATGTCTGAGAAACGATGCAGCCTTTCCAGTGAAGGCTTCCTTGAATAATCAGGAGAGCAAAGAGGGAAATTTTAAGCACTCTCAGTTCAGCTATCATCTGCTACACATCTGCTATAGGGTTTCTGGCAAATTGACAGGACTTTTCATAAAAGCTCCTTATTACATTGAGAAGCAGAGGCACTGATCCACATCCTACAGCTGGGGTTCACCAATTCTCTGCTCCCCCTCCTCCTTGCCCTACCCACCTTCCACCCAGCCATGTTTTTACTGCAGACCTCTGTGAAGATCATGCATGTAATAGCAATTCACCTGAGGATGAAATGCTGCACCAGGAAAAGGCAGGTACCACCAGACCAGAGTAATTCAGAAACATTGTCAAAGCTTGGTTCAGCTGTAATGGCATTTTTTCTGATGACCAGGTGATTATGGCTAATTTGCTTACTTTTCACAGAATCACAGATTCAATCAGGTTGGAAGAGACCTCTGGGATCATCGAGTCCAACCATTGCCCTGACACCACCATGTCAACTAGAACCATGGCACTAAGTGTCATGTCCAGTCTTTTCTTAAACACATCCAGAGATGGTGAATCCACCACATCCCTGGGCAGCCCGTTCCAATGTCTAATGACCCTTTCTGAGAAGAAATGCTTCCTAATGTTCAACCTGAACCTCCCCTGGCGAAGCTTGAGGCTATGTCCTCTTGTCCTATTGCTAGTTGCCTGGGAGAAGAGGCCGACTTCCACTCCGCTACAGCCTCCCTTCAGGTAGCTGTAGAATGCCTTTTGTTTATCTTTGCATGATACAAGACTAATTTTATACAGATCACAGTAATAAGCAGTTTTTCTATAAAGACTGGGATATTTACAACTCTAACGTAATGGTGCACTAGAGAGGATAGAGGCCGTGAGAGGTGGAGCCACAGGAGGTGGTGTAGAGGAGCGCAGGCATGGTGTGATAGCACAAGGGGCACAGGCTGGCGCTGGAGACCCTGTGATTATAAACAACTCACCAATGGTCAGTTAAAGAAGTGCAGTCTGGAGCTGGACAAAAATGTTTCTAGGGGTAAAGAGGAGACCAAAGACACAGCATCTAACATACATGAAAGGGAGCATAAATAGTAAATTCCAGTGTAATATGGAGCTGCAGACAATGTAAAAAGAGCAAGCTCTAAAAGGTTGTTAAAATCAAAATGACAAATGGAACATGGGAAGAGAGAAAGACGGAAAGAAAGAGGAGTGAGGAAGAAGAAGGAAAACTATCGGCACCATGTTCCTCCCAGTGAAGGACTCCAGATGCCAATGAGTGGCCCTGACACCCCCTCCACCATGACCAGACTGAAGCTCTACTGGACCTTGTGCCCAGAGGACAGTGGAAGAGTTATCATACACCAATAAAAAAAGTGTAGAAACTAAGAAGGTATGTAATAACCAACTTTAACTATATTATTGTTATTACTGATACTTTCTCTGTATAGCAGTATTCCTTCTTTTTCTGTAGCCAGATCAGGACTAATAATAGTTCTTGGCATTAGACTGTTCAGATTTCAATTATACTAACAATAAACTCTTGGCTTTATCTACAATGTGTGTTTGCTTTCATCCACAAAAATTATTTGAGTGTAACAAGAGGGAGCGAGAATCACATCCTAGACTTGGTCCTCACAGGGAGGGAGGTAGCTGAGAAAGACATCCCTGCCAAGCCAACACACCAGAAACATCCTGTGCAGCCTTAAGTGGTAGTTTGAGCTTTAGAAAGCTATAGTGCAAGGAGGGAAAGAGAAATGAGCAAAAAGAAGTCTTGAGTTCAGAGTAACAGCTGCAGCAATTACAGTACAAGCGTACCTGTGGGCATGCCTTAGCACCACATAACTAGAGTGGGGCAAAAAAATGTTTTGTTTCTGTCATTATTTATGTCATCAAAACTTGGTCTCCAAATGCTATGTAAGATAAAAACATTGAAACTTTTCTGGAAAAAGATATAAATGGCTTTAGACTCTTGAAAAATTCTCAAATCTTCCCAGATCTGACCTAAAGTCACAAAGCAACTTTGGTTGAACCGAGCCAAAAAAGTTCAAAGAAATGCTCACTGAAAAAAAAACTCAAATTTCAGTCAAAGCCAAGGATAAGACAACTGCAGGGATACTAGGCAAGAATTTACAAGTTTATAAGATTTTGTCTGGGGATTTGGATTGGGAGGGGGATGTTGTTGGGGTTTTTTTGTTTGTTTAGAGAAAGCAGACCTTTTTTATTTTTTTTTTTAAACTAGGTGATGAAGAGCTCACGGGTTCCTCTGGGACACTTATTATCCTACAGCTTTATACAGGCTGCTCTGAACACTATATGTCTGCATAAATTCAAGGGGAGAATGGATTAAAAAAAATCATTATTAAATACACAGAATTAAATACATGGTACTAATAAATATATTCTTAAAGACATAGAAAACTCATCTGGCCCTACATCAAAAATTATTGGAGAGTATTTGGGGGGAAATAACCACAGATGGTTATCTTTCACTGTTGTCTAGTCATCCACCTGAGGCCATTGCCAGAAGTCATCACAGGAGATGGGGTTCCTTGCACCTTTGGCCTGACACAGGACATCCACCCTTACGTTGTATGCAACACCTTTAGCAGACTGTAAAGTACTGTTACCGTATCTCACTGAGACGAAGTGTGAGAAACGAGGCTACACAGCAAATCTGTGGTAAACTGGGACTACAGACGTTCTGTGCAAAGCCTACCCAAGGCCCCAGGTTATCTTTCCTCTCTCAATGGAGCACACAGAATGGATTTCAAGAAAGGAGAGTCTCCAGAAACACACAACCTCAGGAGGCACCAAAATCTGTAATGAGAGTGAGCCAAGCATCACTCTTGGAGCAAACCCACTGCAGTTTTTTTACTTGAAGGTATTTACCGCCAGCCCCATGTTTTTGCACATCAGTTGCACACACAAGTTAGTCACTTGCCTGCTATCCAAATACTATTTATTACTGACTCGTTCCCAAGGTGATTCAATTAAGAAGTCAGAGAAGCAGCCACATTGCTCACAAGGCAGTAAAGAATTTCTTTTACGGTATAGTTTGCCATGTGTTCTTCTCTCCTGTACGTAAAGGGAATAATAGGATGCAGTAAACTGCACTAGGCAATAAACATCTGTTATGGTTATTTAAATATCTCAGATTGGCTTCATTCTTTAATTGCCTGCAAAGCAAGCCATTTAATGCCCTTATATATTCTTTCCCTGACAGAAACACTATTCTTTAAACATAAGATAAAACATTTTAAACCGCAAACTTTTCTTACAATCCTGCATTGTAACTGCCATGCTGTAAATATATTCTGGCTCCAGGTTTCCTGTATTCAGCATCACTCCCTCCTGCAGACGCACACAATTCTACAGCTTCAAACAGTATGGTAGTGGGGGGTGGCCAGCGTTGCTTTCTCATCACCCCTTATTCCCTGCAAGAGTAAGGAAGAGAAATCATGTGTCATTGTAACAAACCACAGTTGGACAAAGGCAATGCATACAGAGAAAACTACACAAAATAAGCAAAACCCCCTATTCAAGTAGGATTAAATGGGAGAATCCAGGAGCATTTGAGGCAAAGCCAAAAAAAAAAAAAAAAAAAAAAAAAATCAATCTCGTTGCTCAGTGCTGATTCGATAGGTTTCATGCTCAGCAAACACTCTCCAGTGAAATCCCTGGATATCACAGGGGCTTCAAAAGCTGCGGAGAGAGCAGGGCTGGCAACCAAAGCATCAGCTATGAAACTGCCAGCTGTCATTTATGCTGCAGCCTGCTCAAGGAGCTGTGCAGGTCCAAAGGCAGGCGAGGGGAGCCTCAAGTGCCAGGTCACTGGTGTTGGATAAACCTGCAGCAAAGCCATGACACTGGCCCATGCGTGCTGGCCCACAGAGCACAGAGGTGACAACAAGAGAAATGGGGGTAGAGAGGAGATGAGATGAGTGTCAAGAAGAGAAGGGCATGATTTTGTTTGGTGAGCTGCGTCTGTTTTAGAGTAAGGTGTGTGTTTTTAATGCAATATTAAGCTTATGTGATGGAAGTTATTACCATGCCATTACATACAAAACTACATCTGAAAAGCCACCTGTTGAAGCAGAAACTCAGTGACTAAGAAATATCAGAGCTAGAACCACCCACATAGCTTCCTTACTTCAGCTTCAAGTTAAAATACAGCCTTTAATTACATGATTGTAGACTATATTTTTATACAAAGCCCCTGTCTTCCTCAGTGGGTGGCTAAATATTTCTATTTTTACCCTGCTACTATAATATGCATCCTTTATCCTTATTTACTTCACATCATCCCAATCCTGCCTCAAACAAAATTGATGTTTTCCTCCCAGCTGTTCCCACTGCAGCATTTTATACTCCACAAATACTAAGGATTCCTTACAGTTTGGTTAGGATAGCTAGGAATTACTTTCCTCATTTTACCGACAGAGGATCAAAAGATGGGGAAACAAGTATAGGCCTATCAAAAGCATCTGCAAATTTTGAATAATGAGGCTGAGACCCTCATTTTCCAGAGTACTGAGCTTTCTTACAGCTCATCATCCAGACAAAGCTCTCACCAACTGCCTCTGCAGTTTGCTCCTCTCTAAAAAAAAAAAAAAAAGTCCTGTCTGCCTTACCTTGGACATGCAGAAAACGAGAATCATGCACTTTGTGGTCAACTTTTCAGTTTAATGGATAGAAACTAAGTTTGTGGCTGAGCAAGATACAGAACCTAGTTCTCTACAAAAGCGTCGAGCCTCCCCTCTGAGGTCATTTTATGACTTTCTGCAGTATCCTGCCTCATTCATTATGCATTTCCAGACTTCTCCAGCAAGCAAAGCCAGAGTCCTGCAGACAACAAATGCCTTCACTATACAGTCCTGCTCTGTTTCATTAGTTTCTTCTGTTGTTCTCTAGGGCACCTACTGAGGCAGCCATCTGCAGAAAAAATAACAGAACGTGATATTTTAATTTAAGTCTACATTACTGTGCGTACAAAGGACCAAGTTACAGTTATGTTATATTGCTCTGTCCTAACTCCCAGCAGTTAGCATTTGAGCCCAAAACATTCTTCCCATCCTCGTTTGTGCACAGGTAGGAGAAGTTCCTCAGGTTTTCAAAAAGGCAGAAAACCAGGAGTCTGGCTATGCAGAAACTTATTGGCACATGCAAAACCCCTTGGCCTGCACGAAGCTGCTCTGCACAGAAAGAATTTTGTACCAGAGCTAAGGGGGCACCTCTGCCACTTGACGGTGAGTGTATTACATGGTGTATAACTAGAAGTAAATCACCCCTACACAGCTGTTGGCAGTGGATTTCAGATGCATTTGCTGTCAAGCACATGAGCCCAGGCAATAGATGCCCCCATGTTCAGGAAACAAGGCATGTGCTTTTGTACATGTGTAAATATATGTAAATATATGCAACGATGATTTTCAAGTGCATTAAAAAACTGCAATGGTGGGCAGCACAGCTGCATCTTAAATTACTAAATGAGCAACCACATGGCCCTGGGACCGCTGTGACTTTCTCCCAAGGTTCAGCACTGTTGTAACTCTCACTATTGTGCATATACATGGCTCAAATCCCTGCAGAAGACCTGTTCTTCAGCCATCAACCTGTTGGTTTGGCTTCTCTATCAATCATGAGCACTTGATGGGAGAGGGGTGCTATCAGAAATACACAGAGGTTAAAACTGGTGAAAAAAATTATCCTGCTTTGCTTGAATTTTCCAAGAACTTTTAACTCTGATTAAATTAATCAGAAAACAAACAAACAGGCATAACAATTCAGAATTCTTGTAAAAGAAAAAAACAACTACGTACCCAAACTGTTCTGTGAGAAGCAGAACTAACGAAACTTTCTTTCCCATGGATTTGTGACATGTCCCATAAACTTTCTTCTCCTCCTAGGTGCAGTAATTCCTACTGCATACTCTCCTTTGCCTTTGATAGCACCAAGAAAGGGGAACGTCTGTGGTGGCCAATTTGAAAACATCTGTAAGCAGGTCAGCTACAAACACATACACTGAGGCACTGCCAGTTACTGACAAAGAGATTCAGTAAGAACTGACACTTACTTGTCTTTTTCTCATTGGCGGCCCCTAGACCATCAACAGAGACTTTGCTTTTTGGGGACTTTTATGTCCCTTTCAAATGAGATTGACACCAGCCAACAGAAAAGACAGTTGGTCAGGGACATAAGCCTTGGGAGAACTGGCCAGCCAAATTCCCCAAATCATTCCTTCAGTTCAACACTGTACATGGGTATCCACTTGGCTTAGCTAGGGAGATGCTGATATTGCAACTATTAATGTCATATAAAATTAATAAACCCAGGTTAATTCCCTTGTCTTCTCTCCTATAAGCTTAGCTCAGCACAATATACTTGAAAACCCATAATGCTGGATTTGTGCTGTAATTGGATATTTAAGGCAGCAGAGCTTTTTCAGTGAGGTGATCCTCAAACATTTTGGATGGACTTGGCATGGGTCCTTTTATGGTGCCACATTTAAACATGCACAAAGGACATCATAGCATTGCTTGTCTAGTCCGACTGCCTTTGCATTTCTTCTAGGCATCAGGATTTGCTTCTTTGCTTAATGGACCTCATGCTTTTTATCCCATCCTTAAGAAGTCTCAGGCTTTCAAGTGGAACTGACTAAAACAACCTCCCTGCGCATTGCAGGACCTTGGCAGCCATGCAAGAACTGTAATCAGAGCTTGGCTGTTGGTGCAATCAATACCCCAAAAGCACACATTAGAGACAGATTCAAATCAGAGGGAAAATAACTTGTCAACCAAAGCAAACTCTGTGAAAGATACTGCTTTCAAAAACACAGAGGAATTACTGCTGTGCTCCCCATCTGTTAGAAACAATGAATCAATAGATATTCAATTTGCCCTGAAAAAGGAAAGAGAAAGGTTTCCAGCATGAACATGTCTATTATTTCATCAGCTATTCTGTTTGCACATTTCAGACAGAAACTTGGACAGAGCAGCCTGGGAGCTCTGAGTACTGTCAGTTTTGTAGAGTGCATTTAGGCACAAAAAAATCAACAAACCCCAACAAAACAACAAAAAACAACTGACAAAAGCAGGATCCTAGTCAGCTAATTAAATCAAGTTACCATGTTTAGAATAGCTGCAGCCCCTAAAATGAGCAAAACCTCATTCAGGCAGACAGAGGCTCTAGACCAAATGTTGTTTTGCTTTCCCATCTGTTAAAAATAAAACCTGCAAAATGGCATGCTGGTTTATCAAAGTCCATCCCACTGGAATATTAATCAGTGCATTGTATTTGATATTTATCAGTCTATAAACATTGCTTTACAATTTGCCTGTATTTGTGCATTTTGTGCTGGTGGAAGAACTCTGACTATGCAGTCTCATCACCTTCTTGTAAAAATTGTCTTCTCTACCACTAAACAAACACAGAGCTTTATAGCTTTTAAGCAATATGGCCTCTGCTCCTAGATGGAATACAGCTGAGCTTTCATGGATGTGGTTAAACTGACCACAAAGAGAGGGAAAGAAGGGTAAAAGCAAAAGAAAGCAAGCGACATCATACTGTGGAGAGGGCAAAACAGCTTTCTCTAGATAGTCACTGGGAGAAAAGGGGAGAAAAAACAGAGCAGGGTGCATCTCGCTGGAAGGCAAAAGAAATGGGAACTCAGGAAGGGTGTGGAGAAAGAAAGTATGGAGCATTTAGGGGAGTGGACTTTACTCATGAAGCAGCAGAAGCAAGATGAGGAGAAAAGCTAGGGACAGTGGAGTGGCAACACACAGAGGTGGAAGGGAACTTGAATTTTTGGTAGCAGCAAGGGTCTTTGATGGTGCCAGAGGTGGCCAAAGCATTGCCCAAAGACCAGTGTTTTGGGCAATAAATGCTAGCTAAGCAAGAAACACAGCAGTTGGATCGATCCAAGATGGAACAATTCGTGGTGTGAGGAGCACAGGGGACAGAGAGAGAGATAGACTGCAGAAACTTGGGAGGAAAAGCAAAATGTCTCAGTGAGGTTCAGTGGTGAGTGTAAAATGAGGAACTATTTACGTTCCGCATGACTGAAACCTCAGCAATGAGGAGAGCAGTAAATTTACCAGTGGCCACGAGTAGAGATGTCAGAGAAATGTGGAGACACCACACTATTCCATGTTCAGCCTACTTTACGAAGTCCTGCTGGAGATGAAAAGAGATGGTGGGACAGAGAACAGAGTAGAGAGGGATCCAGGCCAGAGAGATGTCAATACTTTGGCAGCACAGCCAATATGGGAGTTGTGCAGGATCCCCATTGGCTCAGCACTAACCCACAAAAAGCTGCTTTGCTTCGAAACACAGCACCTCCATCTGAGGAGTCTGGTTTAATTGCCAGTTTTCCCACCACATGATCATCTCCTCTAATGTCCTTTTAACCAATATGCTAACAGTTGCATCAAGAGCGTGAACTAAAGTTAGGATAAGGACACAATAGCCAATTTGCCTGCTTTGCACACCTCCAAAATCCATGCACTAGAATTCGATATTTACACTATCGTACCATTCCGGGTCATATGCCACCCATAGAAAATTCACAAGGTAAAAGCAAACTAATGACCATCATTGAATATCAATGAGAGTCAATCATTTTACCTAAGCTGTTATTTCCTCAGTCAGGCATGGACTGTCAAACACTCAAAGCTGGCTTGAAGCCTGTATTACACCTGTAAATATTCAATCACAAGTGTAAGATTTCCCACACTTCCTCATCATGCTCCTAAAACATTCATCATATAAATTAGTTTAAGGACATGGCTGGGTCAGAATTTTGATTAGAAGGAATAAAGACACATAAAGTTAATGGCAAAAAACAACCCCCAAAAAAAAACACCACAGCCTGGCAGCAATGCACTAGGAAAGGAAAAGGAAAGTCATGGGATCAAACTTTCGGAAATGTCTATGGTTCATCAGTCATTGACAAATTTAGGAGGCTGAGTTTAACTGTAAATACATGGGAGCTGGTCCCACTAGACCACAGTCTTCCCTCAGTGACACCATTTACCATACCCAGAGCAATGGTGCCCTTGCTTCGAAATCCACAGCAACTGGTGAGGGGCTACTCTTATGGAGAGAGCTCATCATCGGGGACACGTGCTGTGGGCACCCATTGCCAGCCTGGCTGCTGCAGGTGTGTAAGCCTCCAGAGGTGACTTCTGAGGCGGGCTGTGAAAGGTACTGTCCTGGTTTTGGCTGGCATAGAGCTAATTTTCTTCTTAGTAGCTACAATAGCGCTGTGTTTTGCATTTAGTATGGGATTTGGTATAAGAATGTTGATAATACACTGATATTTTTAATTGTTGTTAAGAAATCAAGGACTTTTCAACATCCCATGCTTTGCTAGTGTGCAGGTGCACAAGAAGCTGGGAGGCAGCATAGCCCGAGCAACAGATCCAAATTGGCCAGTGGAATATGCCATATCATGCAATGTCATGCTCAGTATATAGATAAGGGTTAGCCAGGAAGTTCTCTCTCTCTTCCGGGATTGCGCTTTTGGGATTTTTTCTCCTCCAGGATCGCTAGCCAGGGACAGACTGGGCATTGGTCAGTGGGTGGTGAGCAGTTGCACTGTGCATCACTTGTTTGTATATTCTATTATTATTCACAGAATCACAGAATGTTAGGGATTGGAAGGGACCTCGAAAGATCATCCAGTCCAATCCCCCTGCCGGAGCAGGATTACCTAGATCATATCACACAGGAACGTGTCCAGGCGGGTTTTGAATGTCTCCAGAGAAGGAGACTCCACAACCTCTCTGGGCAGCCTGTTCCAGTGTTCAGTTACCCTCACTGTAAAGAAGTTTTTCCTCATATTTATGTGGAACCTCCTGTGTTCCAGCTTGCACCCATTGCCCCTTGTCCTGTCAAGGCATGTCACTGAGAAGAGCCTGGCTCCATCCTCATGACACTTGCCCTTTACATATTTATAAACATTAATGAGGTCACCCCTCAGTCTCCTCTTCTCCAAGCTAAAGAGACCCAGCTCCCTCAGCCTCTCCTCATAAGGGAGATGTTCCACTCCCTTAATCATCTTCGTGGCTCTGCGCTGGACTCTCTCTAGCAGTTCCCTGTCCTTCTTGAACTGAGGGGCCCAGAACTGGACACAATATTCCAGATGCGGCCTCACCAGGGCAGAGTAGAGGGGGAGGAGAACCTCTCTTGACCTGCTAACCACACCCCTTCTAATACACCCCAGGATGCCATTGGCCTTCTTGGCCACAAGGGCACATTGCTGGCTCATGCTCATCCTGCTGTCCACTAGGACCCCCAGGTCCCTTTCCCCTACGCTGCTCTCCAACAGGTCTGTCCCCAACTTGTACTCATACATGGGGTTGTTCTTGCCCAGATGCAGGACTCTACACTTGCCCTTGTTATATTTCATTAAATTTCTCCCCGCCCAACTCTCCAGCCTGTCTAGGTCCCTCTGAATGGCTGCGCAGCCTTCCGTTGTGTCAGCCACTCCTCCCAGTTTGGTGTCATCAACAAACTTGCTGACAGTGTACTCTACTCCCTCATCCAAGTCATTAATGAATATATTGAATAGTACTGGTCCCAGTACCGACCCTTGAGGGACTCCGCTAGACACAGGCCTCCAACTGGACTCTGTCCCATTGACCACCACTCTCTGGCTTCTTTCCTTCAGCCAGTTCACAATCCACCTCACTACCCGATCATCCAGACCACACTTCCTCAGTTTAGCTGCGAGGATGCTGTGGGAGACCGTGTCAAACGCTTTACTGAAATCAAGATAGACCACATCCACAGCTTTATCATCATCTATCCACCGGGTTATGTCCTCGTAAAAGGCTATCAAGTTGGTTAAGCATGACTTCCCCTTGGTGAAGCCATGCTGACTGCCCCTAATGATCCTCCTATCCTTGATGTGCCTAGAGACAGCACCAAGGACAAGTCGTTCCATTACCTTTCCAGGGGTGGAGGTGAGGCTGACCGGTCTATAGTTACCCGAGTCGTCCTTCTTGCCCTTTTTGAAGACTGGAGTGACATTCGCTTTCCTCCAGTCCTCAGGCACAATTATTAAATTGTTTTTATCTCAACCCATGAGTCTCTTTACCTTTACCTTTCCGATTCTCTCCCCCATTCCCCGGGGGGGCGGGGGGAGACTGAGCAAGGAGCTGCGTAGCATTTAGCTGCCTGACAGGTTAAAACCATGACAGGTACCTAAGGAAAGGCAGTAGGTTTAAACAGAAGCCTGCACCTCCTGTGCAAAATGCATGTGCTCTGCAAACTGAGGAAGGTGGTGAAGCATCACTGCAGGTCACAGATTGGTGCTTTTAACCTTGCCCAGTAAGGGGTAAAGTCCTTCTGCATGACTTGGGGGGGCAGGAGACCAGCATCCAAAGGACAATCAGAGCAGCTGAGCCAAGCCCACACACTGAGCCTCTCCCTTCCCCCCCGTGTAGGGTGAGAGGGGAGAAAAGGGGGGCTAATGTCCACTGATGCACAACCGAGAGAGTGCTAGTGCTTTCCTGCCCCGGGATGCTCACACCTCCCTTCTGCACCTCCACAGGGAGGCATCAGGGTGCCACCACTGTTGGTGCAGCACACTACTGCACAGGAAAACCTGAGCCCTGCATACCATCCCAAGGAGGAAGAGCTATCTTTGGCCAACAGGTACTCCCTGGAGGAGTCTGAGTTTTTTATACATGTAAGTGATGCACTAGAGGCACATGCAGACAGACTAGCTTCCCCAGGGCCCAGCAGCCACAGGTGCTGGTGAAGCTCACAGCCAACCCTGCTCAGACCTGGGCTCCTCCACTGCCCAGAGCCATGCAGGCACATGGGGCATCTGTGATGGTCGAGTGGGTCTGCAGGTCCATCTCAGCCTCTGAACGCTTCCTCACGTTACACCAGCCATCCTAGGAATATCCTGCCATCTTCCAGACTGAACTATCTCAGAGATTCCCCAAGCCAGTGGGGGTAAACTCATTGTATTTCATCTGGAGTTTCAAATGTTGATAACACTGATGCAGTGCTCTCAAAACACGGAGATCTTTGACCCCCATTTTGGGCTGCATGGCCCTGAAGGATCACCAATTATAACTGGAAGAACCTGGCTGGGACTTTGCAAATGATATGGGACCAGGAACAGGGCAAGTTTTACCTGGTTACCTCACAAATTACTCTTTGTCACTAGTTTTTAATTAGGGTTTACATACACTGAGCAGGCACCACTGAACATCAGGAAAAAAGCTGTATTTCATGCAGCAGCCTTCCCATTCCCATCAATAGCAACAAGAATGTATCTAAGAAGCCCACTTCAAACAAGCATAACTGTCAAGTTTCATCTGACAAGAAAACAGTCATGAAAGAAGTGTCTTGTCCTTGAGAGACAGGAGCAAAAGTCTGCAGGAATCTCCCTCCTTCCTGCACCTCCACGCTTCCCAAGAGGAAGGAGGAACAAAGGGATGGGGGTTTTCACAGCCAGATGGAAATAAATTTGGTGAACCCCTGGGTTAGAGACAGGGTGATGTTTGCCCAGCCCAGCCTAGTCCTGTGTCAGAAGGACAGCACCAGCAGTTTTAATAAAAAGCACTAGATGGGAGTAAAACATCAAGCAAAGTCTGCTCGAGGAGCACCAGGAAGGATTTTCCAGACAGGGCAAGTGAGCAGAAGGTGCTGCTGCAAAGATGTGTCTTATTCTGATGCAGCTCCAGAATAGTCTAAGTTAACTTAAAACAAATGTGTCTGAAAGTGCTGTAATGGAGTTCGGCGCACAGACAAATAAGCAGAACTTCCGTGATGTGATGCAGAGAGCTGGCCATCTGTCCAACATAGAGTTGCTGTAATTACAGGGAAATAGAGGGGCTACTTCAGACTAAACATTTTCCTTCCTTAGGTAAGTGTCTAGGTGATAGTGGGTGGTGCTGGTTCCCAAATCCAGATGGTATCTATCATTTAGCTGGCAGTGGAAATTGCTGACCAGAAGTCACACTTGTGGGCCAGGAGGCTAAAAACTCAGCAATATGGGAATTTTGCAGGTTTTGCTTTAATTGAAGAAACAGTATTTACAAAGCAGAGAGGTGTTTACACACTCGCAGAATATTAGCAATACAGCCTTCTCCTCCTCTAAAGCCCATTACCAGGAGAGTGCAATGCTTTATCTTTCAGAAAAAACTAAAGGAATTGTTTTTTTTTTGAAGAACCCTCTCAATTCCCATTTGCACAGAAGAGGATGATCTCATCCCCCAGATATGTAAATGGTGTTTGCAACACTTCCCTTCTCTTTCTCCCTGTGCCAGCGTTCAGGAAACTGTGCTTCCCCAGTGCACGCAGCCATTCCGAGGATACGAGAGCATGTCACATACCATATGCATCACTACATTCAAAATCATGCACTCGGGCTGAATACAGCAAGTGCTGGCAGGGAGACGTTATTTCTGCTTTGATTTCCGCCCCCCCTCTTAAAAAAAAAAAACCTCACAATAACTTTAGAGTTTATGAGAAATACCCAGGACACAAACCTTTGGCAAATAAATCCCCCAAATCCCAGTAGCTTAGCACCTCTCTGCGTGTAGGTGCTCTTATCCAAGCACTGAAGTCAATCAGGAACAAAACCCCACAACTTGTCTAAGCCCTGTGCAGTCCATGACCCAGGGGGTAAGGCAAAAGGTCCTGTGGGTATTTCAGCTTCCTTACTCTTTTTTCCTCATCAGTCCAATGCAGGAAGTGTCTTCCCTGGGGTGCAAGGTTAAGCAGGACCAGATGGACTCCAACTGATGAAAGACTCCCAGGTCCCACCAGCATGATGTGCAGCACTGTTCCACCGCTTTGGAAACAGCCAGACCCACCGTCGTTTCCACAGAGGAAACACAACAGAAGTTTCACTCATGACTGACCCAAGCTGAGTTGGGTGTAAACGATCTCAGACAGAAAGGAGAATCATCTCTCTGGCCTATCACCTGCATTTCAGATCCTCATGGGCAAAAAACAAGGCTAATCATAGAAGGCATCTACAAAAAGCGGATAGAAAAGCAGGTTGGGGAACAGCATTGTGACCCTACTGTGCACCAAACCCCACACAGACCCGGACTAGGACCCCTTGGGGCCCACCTTCACCCCTGCCTTAGGAAGCCTCCAGCTTCAGGTCAGGTGAGGGACAGTGCCCATCCGTGGCCAAGTCAGGAAAAGGTTTTAGCAGGAATAAGCTGAGGCACGACATCGGTGCCCTCACGGACTGTTTGGAGCCGTTACATGATGTGGGCAGGGTGGAAGGGGGAAGCTCTCCAACACCACCAAAACAC